>NC_080741.1:69532863-74532863 GCF_020826845.1 Diceros bicornis minor | reverse complement strand
GAGTTTAAAGAGGAAGGCTCTGTTATCTCTGTTGATCAGGCTTTCTTACGTTTTACACATTTCTCTTGTCTTTGCCTGGCACGTACCTTATGTATTTCCATCTTTATGCCCCAGTTTGGTGTTGAAAAAGCCTTAAAGATGTTTGATTGTAGCTTTCCATTCAATGAGAGACTCTTCTAAACTAAAGTATTCTCCCTCTCCTTGCCAAGAATATTTCTCACTTTTAGAGGTCCAGCTCAAGTCTCACAGTTGTGTGGCGTCCTTTTATTGGCACACGTTCGTAGGGAGATCTTTCTCTTTTGAACTAATTTATTATCTGAACCAGAGGCCTGGAGGCACAAGGGCTGGATTAGATACACTGGTCTATTTTCTGGCTTGTACAGTCATTTTTAAACATTTGAGTCTTCATTTAAAGGAGATTGCAGTCGGGCCGGCCCCGTGGCTTAGCGGTTAAGTGCGTGTTCTGCTACTGGCGGCCCGGGTTTGGAGCCCGGGAGCGCACTGAGGCACCGCTTCTCCGGCCATGCTGAGGCCACGTCCCACCTACAGCAACTAGGAGGATGTGCAACTATGACGTACAACTATCTACTGGGGCTTTGGGGGGGGCGGGGAAAGGAGGTGGATTGGCAATAGATGTTAGCTCAGAGCCAGTCTTCATCAGCAAAATGAGGAGGATTAGCATGGATGTTAGCTCAGGGCTGATCTTCCTCACAAAAAAAAAAAAAAAAGGAGATTGCAGTCAAAAACCTGGAATTCTCATTTCTCTTAAAAACAGAAACTCTGGCAACGCTTCTCTCATTTCCATGTGGCAGCAGTGGAAGCCTCCCCTTCAGCTGGGGTGTGTGTCTCCAGTTTGCCACAATCTCCACGTTTCCCTATTGTTTCTCTCCAAATGAAGTCTGAGTGTCGATTGCTATTTATCATCATGCTTGTGCTGACATATTTTTTTTATTGAGGTAACATTGATTTATAACATCATGTAAATTTCAGGTGTGCATCATTATACTTCGACTTCTGTATAGACTACATTGTGTTCACCACGGAAAGTTTAGTTGCCATCTGTCACTGTATAAATGTCCCCCTTTGTCCCTTTTGCCCTCCCCCACCCCCTTCCCCTCTGATAACCACCAAGCTGGTCTCTGTATCTATGTGTTTGTTTATCTTCCACACATGAGTGAAATCATATGGTATTCATGCTGATATTTTTTAAAGTAAAGAAATATTTCTCTGTATTTCTGTTTTATCAAAAGTGGGAAAGTGAATGGTGGATCCATGCACCCTACCTTATTGCTTCCCAATGTCTACCTGGCCCCTGTGGGGCATTTGCATTTTGCAGTGTCTGCCCAGTCTGTAAGCTCTATGAGGTTAGACATATGCCTGCTGTTTTCGTTGCTGAGTTCTCAGAGCCTGGAGCCTAAGAGGTGATCAGTCAATGTTTGCAGAGTGAATGAATACCTGGCATCCAAAACCTGTGTAACTCATGCAGCACCTAAGAACACCTGACTTTACTGTCATCTTTTTATATGTGAACATCCTTCTACAAAATCTGCACATGTTGTCTCTCCAACTAATTTCTTTAAAGCCGGAGCCCGTATTTATATTCATTTCCTATTGCTTCTGTAACAAATTACCATAAACATGGAGTCTTAAAACAACAGAAATTTATCCTCTCACAGCTTTATAGGACAGAAGGTCAAAATCGAGGTGTTGGCAGAACCACGTGCTCTCCGAAAGTTCTAGGGGAAGAGTCTTCCTTGCCTCTGCAGCTTTTGATGGTGTCAGGCATTCTTTAGCTTGTAGCAGCATCACTCCAGTCTCAGCCTCTGTCTTCACAAGGCCTTCTCTTTTTCTGTGTCTATATCTTCTCCTCTTCTTTTTTTTGTGAGGAAGATCAGCCCTGAGCTAACATCCATGCCAATCCTCCTCTTTTTGCTGAGGAAGACTGGCCCTGAGCTAACATCCATGCGGATCTTCCTCCACTTTATGTGGGACGCTGCCACAGCATGGCTTGACAAGCAGTATGTTGGTGCGCGCCCGGGATCCAAACCCAGGCCGCCAGCAGCGGAGCGCGTGCACTTAACCACTACACCACGGGGCGGGCCCTCTTCTGTTTCTTATAGGAATATGTGTCATTGGATTAGGGCCCATTTGGTTAATCTAGGATGATCTCACCTCCAGATCCTCAACTTAGTAACACCTGCAAAGACCCTTTATCCAAATAGCACATTCATGGGTTCTGAGTGTATGTATTTTGGAGGGGCCACTATTCAATCCACTACAATGTCACATGGTGATTGCTATTCCTTTATTTTAAAAATATTGCCATGGCTTAGCGGTTAAGTGCTCACGCTCCACTAATGGCAGCCCAGGTTTGGATCCCAGGCGCGCACCAATGCACTGCTTGTCTGGCCATGCTGAGGCCGTGTCCCACATACAGAACTAGCAGCATGTGCAACTACGACATACGATTACCTACTGGGTCTTTGGGGGAAGAAAAAAGGAGGAGGATTGGCAATAGATATTAGCTCAGAGCCGGTCTTCCTCAGCAAAAAGAGGAGGATTAGCATGGATGTTAGCTCAGGGCAGATCTTCCTCACAAAAAAGAAAAGAAAAGAAAAGAAAAATATTGAGAACACGCTGTTTATAAGGCTCTGTGCTGGGCACTGTATAGGGAGAGAAACTGATCAAGCAAATAGGATCCTTACTCCTAGGAGGGAAAATAAGGAATATACGCAGGTAGCTATTTATAATGATGTTCATGAAGAGTACTCTCAGAACATACAAAGTACTATGGGATCTCAAAGGAGAAAGACATCAGGGATCGGGAACAGTGTTGAAGGAGGAGTAGAATCTTGAAAGATTGAGAACATTTCTGTCAGGGTAAAATGTATGAGAAGCCCAGAGGTTAAAAAATGCCATGATGAATAATTACATATTTTGAAGAAATGTCCAACTATGCATCCCCAAGAGTGCTGTTTGTATATGGTAGGTACTCAACAAACGTTTCATTGGCTAGAAGCACTCATCAAACCCTCATGCCCTTGTGCCATGCTAGGGACTATATCAAATTGATAAATTTATAGTTTTCTGAAAAATTGCAGTTCATGATAGAGAGACAGGAAATACAAACAACTTGTAAATTAATGACGGTGCATTATACATTTGGAGGTAATACTTGCTCTCAGAGCCCTTGGGGTGCCCAGCAGGTTGGCACTTTAATCCCAGAAGCATGCAGCTCAACCACAAGGGTCTCCGGTTTTCATGTTCTAAAATCTGATCCTGTGGGCTGCTAATCACCTGCTGATACACTTGGAGCCCACTGTTTCTTCGTTGTTTCCAAATTTGATTAATGTTCCTGCCTTCATCCAGTCTCCTGGTGGTGTGGCACAATGCCACAAATTACACCCACCAGTGGGTTTCATACCACAGAGGAAATCTCTTTTCTAACAACGAGGAGTTCAAAGGAAATTTCCAGAGAAAGATACCTGATCATATCACAAAGGCAATGCCGCCCTGGAGTTGAGCTGAAATGAGGAGATTGCTGCTCCTTTGGCTGGAGGGAGATAATGAAGGGCAATGGGCAAGCCAGTTTCAACAGAAACCAAGGAGTAGCCTGTGCGTGAATAATATTTGTAGTAATGCTAGCTGCTCGGTGGAAAGTAAAGATTTTGACATTTAGTGTATTTGTTAACAGAAATTTAACTTCATTTAAATCTTAGATTAATGTGGCTTTATTATTTATGAGCAGACTTTCAAAATGGAGACATTTTAATAAGATTTTGGATTTGGTAACTTCATTGCGATGGGCTTGTTTCATTGAACTTGGTGGTACAAGCCGTGCCTGCAGATGTTTGCACGTAGTGTCTGAGGGTATCAGTACAAAAGGATGTATCAAGAAACATTGTCTTCCTTTTGGCGCTCATCCCCAGACACTCTTCCCAGTGTAGTTCATGTGCATTTCCAGAAGTATTCTTGCCTTTAGACAAATGTGTATGTGAATGTGTGTGTGTACACAGTCTCCCCACCCCCCCCTTTTTTTTTAGCACAAATGGGAGCGTACAATTCACACGGTTCTGTATCTTGCTTTTTTTCTTTTTAAAACAATGTATCTTGGAGATTATTCCACATTAGCACATACAGTCCTACTGAATTCAATTGTTTTGCATCTGTATAGTAGTCCACTGTAAAGCTATATTATTATCTATAACCATTTATAACTATATTAATGGTAATTTAGGGGTTATTTTAAAAAAACCAGATTTTTTTGAGTACCATTCCTTGCCTTCATACATGTTCTTGAGTTTCTTTTTCCTCCTAGATAGAGCCCCATCCATCCCCAGTCACACTCCCTACACCGTCTGTTCATCCTTCAATCAATGTAACCTTGGAGAAGACTTCCAAAATTCCTCTTCAGGTTTCAGAGAGCATTTTGCACACACCTCTGTCATAGCATTCAACACAGTTTAACTTTCCCTAGGATGTGTGCATGGGTCTGGCCTTCTCCCTCCATTGGAAAATTGTGACACCCTTGGGCCATGCTCTGCCTCTTACCTCAAGGGACCTAGTACAGTCCTGGGTCTGGGTCATTTGAGGACAAAGGCACCCCCCAGCCTTATCCTTTTAGCAGGGGCTCTGGCAGGTAGAGGAAGATAGGAGGTTTGGTCATGAAAAATATCAATGACTAGACTCCATCCCCATTTTAAGAAGAGAAGTGCTCAAACTTCTTCTAGACATTGTAGGTAAGTTGTTTACATGCTTGGCTGTGCTTCAGAAGAACTTAGTAAAATGGCTAAAAATACAGATGGCCGGGCCTCTTGCTGGAGAGGCCTGTTCAGTAGGTCAGGTGTCGCCCTTTGTATTTTTAACAAGTTCCCTGGGTGACTCTGATATGCAGAGTCTGGTTGGAGAACCTCTATCCTTTTTGCACAAAAACGTGAAGCGGAAGGAAGTGTTTTGATCCCCCATTGCCTAGTTGGAGAGACAGAGAAAATGGTAAAAAGGGGGTGAAATTTCAGTACAAAATGTAAATATATGCTGACCAGTTCTCTGTGGGGAGAGATCCATGCAGGCTGGGGCTTTATAACAGGCTTCACAGAGAAAACGAAGCTTTAGTTGGCCGTAGGATGATGGGTACCCAGTCTATGGGGTTTTGCGGACTTGAGGTTAGTCATTGCACAGACGCATTTATAGGCTTTTTAAGGGAGGCAGTGAAGCATAGGGACTACGAATGAGGGCTCTGGAGCTGGCTGCTTTGCTCTAAGTCACGGCTCCGCCGCGTGCTGGTTGTGTGACCTGGGCAAATAAGTCCACATATCTAGGCCTCATTTTCCGTATCTGTTAAATAGAAACAATAGTTCTCACCTCAGAAGGTTGTTGTAAAAATTAGAAGAGATTAATTTGTGCAAAAATCTTAGTATCTGTAAGTTCTTGGTAAAGGTGACCTTTTAATAATAACTTAAATACAGACGTAGGTTTTATCCTCGATCTTTCTCTCAGGGAAGTCAGATGCAGCTTATAGGGACTGAGGACTCAGCAGGGAAACAAGAAAGAGGGGTGTGTCAGATAGAGGGGTGGGTGGACTGTGTGGGCTCCAGTGAATTTTCCGCTCTTTGTGAATTTTGAGGCTCTCAGCCACGACCAAGCACTGGTTTAAACCCCAGGCCAAAGGAGCCCACTTAGCCCTCTCTCCACTGCCTGTTGTCTGAGGTCAGAGCCCACGGTGCTGTGCAAACTGAGAGTCAGGCCAAAATCAGCTGTAATCAAGGAATGGTACAATATTATCCCCCAAATTCTACTAAAATAAAATAAACATCTAGAATATGGGTTAAAATTATTTTCCTTCTAAATCTTCCTTGTGCCACAGTTTATTAAATAAATATAGATGAAACTATAGGACCGTGGGACATAGACTTCTACTCTGTCAGCAATGGTGGCGCCACTTGCTCAGAGGCGGGCAGTCCACTCCATCTCCTTTACTCCTTAGCCCTCCCCCAGTCAGCAACAAAATGGCTTCTCTGAAAAGGATCTGATAGTAGGATTGTTTATCAGGTGTGACAGTGTGAAAAAGCACTCTTGATATATGTTGAACTCATAGTCTCAATGGCTAGAAATACAGTCATGTTCCACATAGCGACATTTCAGTCAACAACAAATCGCGTATATGAGGATGGTCCCATAAGATTAGTACCATACAGCCTAGGTTCGTAGTAGGCTGTATCATCTAGGTTTGTGTGAGTACACTCTGTGATGTTCGCACAACGACGAAACTGCCTAACAACGCATTTCTCAGAACGTGTCCCCATCGTTAAGTGACACATGACTGAAGGTAATTGGTGTACAAAGATAAAAGAGAAAAGGGGGAAGAGGAAGGAAAGAATCAAAGCAAAAAGGTAAAGAAAAGAGAAGGAAAAAAGAAAAGAAGAAAAATCGAAAGAAAACAAAGTGAGGAAAGTTGAGAAAAGTAAAAAGGAAAGGATAAAACACACAACAAGAAAAGAAGGATAAGAGAGACAGAGAAGAAGAAAGAATAGAGAAAGAAACTGGAGGCTTCTCATCCCTTCCTGCTTAGGTGTCAGCTAAGCCCAGAGCCGTTGGGTTCCACCGAGGGCAGGCACCTCATCTTGTGCTGCAACCTTTGCTTAATGAACAAAGCACCATTTGGTCCCAGGTCTGTGCTGACATCAATGAATAGATTGTTTCACTACAAAGCGATAAGGGGAGATGTACAATAAGTGCTAACTAGTAGGGACAACTATTATTTTTGAACTTTAATGAAATACCAGACAAAAAAGGCAGTTAATTTCTACCTAATTCACTGATTCGATTCTGGGGCTGCACAAAAACAGGGTTACGTAGTCATTTTATAGCATTCAATTTCTAAACTATGGTGAGAGAATACAAAAGAATAATTATTTATTTTAAAGTGAAATCCAGTTGGATGAAGCCAATTTTATGGAGCTTGGAAATGAACAATAAGTATGTAAGCAGGTTATAGGTTTCTGATATAGTTTCTAGGAAAAAACCCTAGATGACTTTTTTGAGTAGTGGCCCATTGTGGAAAGATGCTGATATCTACTGTAATTTCTTTAATGCCATCAGTTATGTTGGACATTAAAAGATACTTTTTTATTGTCCATATATAATAAAACATATTGGATAACTCTAGATGAATGAACTCTTAAACAACTGTGACTTTTGGAGGAACAAAGCCAGGATGGCACACAGGCTGCCACTCCTAATTTTATAACTAAGCAGACATTACTAATTGATTGCTGCACATTTCCCATCACGTCCAGACATGACCTCAAAATTCTTCTCAACACAGCCCTCCAGGGAGAACTACCACTTGACTGAGATGAAAACTTTCACCATCCCTGATGTAGATCATAAGAAAAAGTTCTCTTTCTCTTCTCTCCTCTCTGGTTTTTTTCACCTTATGGAAATGCTTAAGGATAAACAGCCTGAGGTTTTTCTTTTCAGCTGAATCACTACACGGCTCATTGCTTGTTATGTCACTTTGAAAAGTGGGCCATTTTAGAAGTTCCACTTGGGAATTCTGACAGAATGGCTGAGGCAAGGCTTCATTTGATTTTTTGAGCACTTTACCCCATGCCAGACGTTGATGGGAGCCAACTCCTGGAACAGATGGAAAATTGTGTATTTCAGGAAAGAAAGTAAATGGGTTGCACCAAGTGAGAATCTGATCCTTTAGGGTGAGAACATTTTCTCTGATGGCAACTCAACACCAAGTGACCCTGGATGCTCATGTCTATCTACTTGACTCCTTCCTTTTCTGTATCTTGAAGTTGCCAGCCAAGGCAGGAAAATGACCACCCAGAACAAAATAATGTGAGAGGAAGGAACACTTGGGCTATAGTTTTCAAACTCGAGAAGTGAAATAGTTTCATTAAGAATGCATTATTCACAGGATGAAGAAACACAGCCCTCATCTTTTGTTGACACATGATTATTAGATTCTTCAGGATTACTTGAATTTGTTTTGCAACTGACACAACACAAATGGCATCAGAATTTTTTGAACCAAGGAAGCAATTTCAAAATTCAGTATCACGGGAAAAGGAAAACAAATAGGCCTTGTCTGTTAGTATACAATGGCCCTAAAAATACACAACTGCAATTTTATGGCTGACCTGTGCTGTAATGTACTCCTGGTGGTTCACTTACTGAAATTTTAATTCTTGGGACTCTACATTTGGCCATAAATGATCTATATGTGAAAACCATTATGTAGCCTCTCTTAGTAAGGAAAAGAAAGACAAGGGGATGGGCACAACTTTAATTTCTGTGATGTGGCTGAGGAAAGCATAGGCTCTAGAGTGCTTGAATCCTGGCTGTGCAGCCTTGAGCAAGTTATCAAAATTCTCAGAACCTTAGTCTCTCCATCTATAACTGGAGTAATCATACACATCTTAGAGTTGTTAGAGGAAGGAGAGTTGAATTAGTGCGTGAGGAGTGCTTAGCACAGGGCCTGATACATTGAAAGGGCTCAAGAAGTTTTATTTGTTATTTTTTTATGACTTTGAATGGCAGTGTTCTTTCTGGTTTAGGTAGTATTTAGAAAAAGTGATTTTGGGATTGTGGAACGGAAAATCTTTCAAGATCACTTTCCTGTGTTTGGATTTTAAGCTTCTGCCTATAGCATTTTTTTCGTACTTCTTATGGTAGATTACAAAAATGGCCCAATTCTTCCTTCCTCACTCTATCCACATCCTTTGCCATGTGACTTTGAAGCTCCTTCCATCAAGAAGGGGATCTATTTGCTTGCCCCTTGCTTCTGAATTTATCATGTGACTTTCTTTGGCCAATGAGATATTAGCAGACATAGTACAAAGAAAGGCTTGAAAAAGCCATTGAATGTTTGCGCTGGTTCTGAGTTGTTCCACAATGAAATTCCAAGTATTCTCCACATTCCTATTAGGATTCCTTCAAAGGTCAGGTCCAGTTGGTGCAAGTCTCAGTTGGTGCAAGCCTCATGAAGTCCAGCACAGCAGTGAGTCACCTCTTTAATATCATCTCATGCCGTGTCTGCAGCCTGTTCTGCAGTTCAAAACCAAAGGCATCACCAAGAAGTGTTGCCAGGTGAAGAGGCAGGGATGGTAGCTCATACGTTGTAAAACAAACCTAAAGCACAAGACAGTTGTAGTTCCTTTGGTCTTAAAATCATTGCAAAATTGTATTATTTCCTTGGGAAAATGGTTTTACCTCATCAAAATAAAAATAAAATTTAAACATTTCGTAGTAAAAAAAATTACACATCTGCCATCACCGTGAAAAGCCCAGGCCAGTCTGCTAGAGGATGAGAGACATATGGAGGTGAGTCAGTCATTCCAGCCAAGAGCATCTTGGAACATCTGACCTCCAGTCCACTCCCAGATATGAAATCAGGTCCAGCCAAGAACAGCAAAGCCACTTAGCTGACCATCCTGGATACTTGAATAATAAGTAATAATTGTAGCATGCCACTGAAGTTTCATGGTTGTTTGTTTATTCTTTTTGGTGAGGGAGATTAGCCCTGAGCTAACATCTGTTGCCAATCCTCCTCCCTTTGCTGAGGAAGATTGGCCCTGGGCTAATATCCATGCCCATCCTCCTCTACTCCATATGTGGGCTGCCTGCCAAAGCATGGCTTGATAAGTGGTGTGCAGGTCCGTGCCCGGGATCTGAACCTGCGAACCCCTGGCCACCAAAGCCAAGTGTGCAAAGCTAACCACTATGCCACCGGTCCAGCCTCTATGGTTATTTATTATGCAGCATTATTAAAGAAATAGAAAGTTGTTATTCTCCTGTTATAGCTCAAATTCTCTTGTGTTGTAATTATGGCTTATCTATCAGGCTCTCCAGATGCGTTGGGAACTCCTCGAGAGTAGGGATGGTATCTTATTTACTTTGTGTCCCCACCCATTACCTGATGGGTAATAAATATTTGTCACTTGAAGTTTTGTGGAACTTAATAAGACATTCCTCCACTCATTGGCTTATTTGTTCCTCCATTCATACTGTTATCATTGAATGCCTAGTGTAGGCCAGGCAATGTGCTGGGGGCTAGGTGCTTTGCATTTCTCTAAATAGATTTTAAGCTTCTTAGAGACATGGAAGGGATCTTCTTTTTCTTATTTTTCCATCTGCCAAAATGTATGCCAGAATGTTTTATACCCAGTGGGAGGTCAATAGATACTGGTAAAGTAACTAATGGAGATAAATGGTATATTTCATAAAGTTGGAATGGATTTTCATATACTATCAGTAGGAGTTTTATTTTGGAGCGGGCAAGCAGAAAGAGTTGCTTAATTTTATTAATCACCCTCATTTTTTAGAAAGCATATTAATAGCTTTAAGAAGTCTTGGTCTGCATGGGAAAAAGTTTAATATACCAAGGTGGTTATTATGGCATTGTGTGGGAGGGAGGACAGTGCTGTCGTTGTGAAAGTGGTTGAGTAGTTTAAAACAAAAAGAAACAGAAAGTTAAAACTTAGTAAAAGGCCCGATATTCTTAGTGATTTGTGAGCCAGCCCTGAAGGACAAAAGTTCCAATTTGCTTGTAAAACCTAATGGGATTGAAATGGACGTAGTGGAGCGGAATTCATGGAGGTGGATGCATCTTACTTCAGGATTCTGAATATCTTTGGAGAGTCAACCTAGGGTAGATGCCATTATGAACTCACCAGACCCTAAAGGATTACTTCTGAAAACTATCAACCCTTCACTTAAGGCACAATACCCCTTTATACATGTATGGCACTCCAGAGTTTACTAACTGCTTTATTAGCTACACTGACCCTCATAACAGCTCAGGGTTTCTTAAGAGGCTGCAGTCAAAGGGTTGGCCAGAGGTGGGGTCTGGTCTGAAAGATTGACTAGGGAAAGATCCACTTCCAGGCTCTCATGATAATTGGCAGAATTCCATTCCTTGTGGCCTGTTGGACTGAGGGTCTCATTTTCTTACTGGCTGTTGGCCAGAGGCGTCCCTCATTTCTTTGCTCCAACATGCAGCCTGCTTCACCAAAGCATACAAGTGGAGAAGGCAATAGAGAGAGTCTTCTGGCAAGATGGAAGTTACAATCTTATGTAACATAACCACGGAAGTGGCCTTCCATCACCTTTGCTGCATTCTCTTGGTTAGA
This sequence comes from Diceros bicornis minor, assembly GCF_020826845.1. Taxonomy (NCBI): domain Eukaryota; kingdom Metazoa; phylum Chordata; class Mammalia; order Perissodactyla; family Rhinocerotidae; genus Diceros; species Diceros bicornis. Next base: position 74,521,722 of record NC_080741.1, on the reverse strand, counting down.
AGCAAGTCACAGGTCTGCCCACACTCAAGGGGAGGAGATTACACAGGGGTGTGAACACCAGGAGGTGGGGATCATTGGGGGTCCCTTTAGAGTCTGTCCACCACAAATGATTTCTTTTTACTGATCTGTGGTTGTGTGGGGTCAGAAGGTTCTGCTTTACATTGAAGTCTGCAGGATTTGATCTTCTCATGTGTGTGTCATCCTCTTTGGGAAATGTGAGCTAGCTGGGGAATTTTCTTCCCACACTGATGGCAGAGACACCAGAGAACAAGCTGAACTACATAAACTACACACGTGCATTTAAAATCTCTGCTTGCATCACATTTACTAATATCCCGTTGTCCAAAGCGAGACACATGGTTGAGCCCAAAGTCAAAGGGTAGAAAAATGCAACTCAACTTTAGGGAAAAGTATGCAAAGTTGAATCTTCCCGGAGGGCAAATAATTGGATCCAATATTCAATCTACAACAGTGTGACATCACAAAGAGGCAGTATTATTTTCGTGGAAGTGGTCTTGTGACAATCTACACGTTGCAAGTGAACTTGTTTTGATTACACGAGTTGAGACAGAGTTCTTTGTTTGAATAGACAGGTGTATGTTCATGGGGTGGTTGGGAAGTGGTGTTTGGGAGTGGGTGCTGGCATATACTTACCTTACATTCATACAGAGGTCCACAAACTATGGATCAAATCGGGCCCGCCACACGCTTTTGTAGAGGTTGCATACTAAGATCAGTTTTTACACTTTTAAATGGTTGAAAAACAATCAAAAGAGTAATATTTTGTGACACGTGAAAATTATGTAAAATTCAAATTTCTGTGTCCATAAATAAAGTTTTATTTGAACACAGCCAAGCTTCTTCATTTACGTATTGTCTATGGCTACTTTCACATTACAATGACTGTTTAATAGTTACAACAGAGATTATATAACCTGAAAAGTCTCAAATATTTACTATCTGGTTCTCCATAGAAAAAGTTTGCTGACTTTTGTACAAATATACAAAGTATATAAAACACATATGCATATATATATCCGTAAGTGAAACATGAGCTGGGTAGCACTTAATTAGAACTTTAGAGGTGTAAGAGAAATTAGAGCTCATCTTTCCAGCATAACTCTTATTTTCTTTTTTTTAATATAATTTTATTTATTTATTTTTCCCCCAAAAGCCCCAGTAGATAGTTGTACGTCATAGCTGCACATCCTTCTAGTTGCTGTACGTGGGACATGACCTCAGCATGGCCGGAGAACGTTGCGTCGGTGCGTGCCCAGGATCTGAACCCCGGCTGCCAGCAGCGCAGCGCGCGCACTTAACTGCTAAGCCACGGGTCCAGCCCTCCAGCATAACTCTTATTTTCAAGATGTGGAAACAGAGGCTTAGCTAAAGCAACTTGCTGAAGTCATACATTGTGTTAGTGGTAAAACTGAGACTACAGCACGTATTTCCCAATTCAAAAATTTTTCCTCTGCTATATACTGTCACCCAGCACTTTTTCTAATGTCCAGTTACAAAAGTGAATTTAAAATGTGGTGGGTCCAAGGGTCACATCATCTCGTTTCCATTTGCTACTCAATTTATTTTCATTAATATTGTGATCTTTTTTGATTAATGAGACTAATGTTCCTCACATGGCTGGGAAATGTATCAATTATGGGGTTAATTAATGTTGATGTTTAAACTTAGAATGGGATCACATTAATCAAATGCATCTATTTGATGGGGGTTTAATTAATTAGGTTCTGAAAACCTCTTCTGATAAATTCCACTCCATGCTAATGAACCCCATGGATCACCTTATTAAGCCCTAACTGTTGCTACCTTTTCCCCTGCACTATTAAGCGATGTTTAATTTGTTCTCATAGTTCCCTTAGTCAATAACAAGGCCTTTATTTCTATACCACGTAATCAGGGGTAGGAATATCCACTTTCTCTCACTCAGTGCTGTGCCTGCATAATGCATGTCATGGAAGAAGATGCTTAGCTAGAGAATTGCTAAGTACTAAAAGGAAAAAAATCAAATTGGCATTAATGAAGTGTGGGAGTAATCTAAAGCAAAAAAATGGTATTTACGAAAAGAGTCAATAAAGCTTTAAGTTTAAAAATGTTTACTATAAAGTAGCACAGGAATAGAAATTACAAGTTTTAAATGGCATTTATTTCTTCTTCTGCATCCTTTTAAAAGTAAATATATACTTCTTTATTGGGATTTAATTTACATACAGTAAAATTTACAGATCTTAAGTATATAGTTTGATGAGTTTTGAAAAATGGTGCTCCCAGGTAACCATGGCTCCAATCAAGATAGAGAACGTTTCCAGCACCGCAGAATATTTGCTCATGCCTCTTTCCAAACAATCCCCCCACCCAGGGGCAAACACTTTCTGATTTTTATAGCCAAAGATTAGTTTATCCTGTTCTTTAACTTCACATAAATGAAATCTTACAGAATGTACTTTATAATTCTGACTTTCTGGATTTAACATGGTTTTGAGATTCACCCCTATTGTTGCATCAGTAGTTCTTTTTTTTTCTTTAGCTGAGTAGTAGTCTGTTGGATGACTATGCCACAATTTGCTCATCCATTCTCTTAGTGATGGACATTTAGATCCTCCCCTCCCCCTGGGTTTTGGCTTTTATGAATAAAGTTGCTACGAACATTCTTATATAAATCACTTTGCGGGTACATACCGAGGAGTGAAATTGCTAGGTCATAGGGTGAGTATATATTTAACATCATAAGAAATTGCCCAGCTGTGTTTTCCAAAGTGCTTGTACAACATTAGGTATAGTCAGTTTTAAATTTTAGCCATTAAAGTGGGCATGTAGTGGTATCTCACAATTGTTTTTAATTTGTGTTTTTCTGGTGACTGATGATGTTGAACACCCTTTTGTGTGCTTAAAGGCCATTTGTACATGTTCATTTAGGATGTGCCTGTTCAGCTCTCTTCCTCCTCCTCTCCCCCTTCCCTTTCCCTCCCTTCCTACTTCTCCTCCTCCTTCTTTTCTTTCTCCTTCTTCTTTTCTCCTCACCCTCCTCCTTGGGTTGTCTTTTTATTCTTGATTTATAGAAGTTTAAATATTCTGAATATGAGTCTTTCATCAGATACATGTATTGCTAATATTTTCTCCCATTCTGTTTCTAGCTTTTCCATTTTCTTAATGGAAATGGGGAGAAGTTCTATGGGCAGAAGTCTTTCATTTTGATGAAGTCGAATTTATCAATTTTTTATTTTATGGTATACCTTTTTGTGCCCTAACAATCTTTACCTACATCAAAGTCATGAAAATATTCTCCTATGTTTTCTCCCAGAAGTTTTATGATTTTAACTTTTATATTTAGGCTTATGATCAATTAAATTTTGTATACGGTATGAGATAGAGGTCAAGATTTATTTTTTCAGTATAGATACCCAGTTATTTGAACACCAATTGTTGAAAAGACTTTCCTTTCCTTATTGTACAGCATTGGTGCCTTTGTTGAAAATCAATTGACTGTATAAGTGTAACTCTGTTTATGAATTCTATATTCTGTTCCATTAATCTCTTTGGTTATCTTTCTCTAAAAATTATTTTACTGAGGTCATATTGGCTTACAACATTGTGTAAATTTCAGGTGCACGTTATTATATTTCAGTTTCTGTGTAGACTGCATTGTGTTTACCACCAACAGTCCAGTTTTTATCCATCACCATACATATGTGCCCTTTTACCCCTTTTATCCTCCTCCAACCCCCTTCCCCTCTGGTAACCACTAATCTGTTCTCCTTATCTATGTGTTTGTTTATCTTCCGCACGAGTGAAATCATATGGTGTTTGTCTTTCTCTGTCTGACTTATTTTTCTTAGTATAATACCCTCAAGGTCCATCCATGTTGTCGCAAATGGCATGATTTTGTATTTTTTTATGGCTGAGTAGTATGCTATTGTATATATATATACTACATCTTCTTTGTCCATTCATCCGTAGCAGGGCACTTGTGTTGCTTCCATGTCCTGGCTATTGTGAAAAATGCTGTGATGAACATAGGGGTACATAAATCTTTTTGAATTATTGATTTTGTGGTCTTTGGATAAATATCCAGTAGTGGAATAGTTGGATCCTATAGTATTTCTATTTTTAATTTTTTGAGAAATCTCCATATTGTTTTCCATAGTGGCTGCAATAGTTTGCATTCCCACCAGCAGTGTATGAGGGTTCCCTTTTCTCCACGTCTTCTCCAACATTTGCTATTTCATGTCTTGTTAATTATAGCCATTCTGATGGGCGTGAGGTGATATCTCATTGTAGTTTTGATTTGCATTTTCTTAATAATCAGTTGTGTTGAACAACTTTTTGTATGCCTGTTGGCCATCTGTATATCTTCTTTGGAAAAAGGTCTGTTCATGTCCTCTGCCCATTTTTTGATCAGGTTGTTTGTTTTTTTGTTGTTGAGTTGTATGGGTTCTTCATATATTTTGGAAATTAACCCATATAGGATATATGATTTGCATATATGTTCTCCCAGTTGGTGGGTTGTCTTTTCATTTTGTTGATGGTTTCCCTTGCTGTGCAGAAGCTTTTTAGTTTGATGTAGTCCCATTTGTTTATTTTTTCTTTTGTTTCCCTTGCCTGAGTAGACATGGTATTTGAAAAGATACTGCTAAGACTGATGTCAAAGGGTTTCTTTAAGCCAGTATTATATGATTTTGATTACTGTAGATTAACAGTTTTTCTTGAAATTGGGAAATGTAAATCCTCCAACACTTTTTCTTCTTTTTAAAAGTTGCTTTGGATATTCTAGGTCCTTCCATATACATTTTAGACTTAGCTTGTCAATTTATACAAACGCCTGTTGGAGTTTTTGTGAGAAGTCAATGAATCTTTAGATAAATTTGGGGATAATTGGCATCTCATAAATATTGAGTTTTCTAATACATGAATATGGTATGTTTCTCCATTAACTTGGCTCTACTTTAATTTCTCTCAGCAATGTTTTGTAATTTTCCGTGTAGAGATCTTGAACATTTTTTGTTACATTTATTTTACGTATGTGCTGCTACTTATGTCAGTTTTGGCAAGATGTCAGGTAGCGGATGTAATCTTTGATTCAGATTCCATGGAGGATTTCCGATTCTTGGCTTAGGTAATGTGTCCACTCATTTTTCAGGAATGGGCTGGGAATCTTGACTGGCAGTCTTTGCAAGACTGTATTGAGAAGGACGTGGGAGGGTGCAAGATTCAGGGGGTATAATAGGATCTCTGTTACCCGGAGAATGGGGTAACAGCTACTGTGCTAAGTACCCTACATTATCTCATTTAATCCTTCCAATATCGATGTGAGGTGTACAATATTTCCATTTTACTAATATAGGCACATTTTTGAGCATTTATAAACTTTGCCTGAGACTTCTTAAAGCTGTTCTACTAAGAATCATTTGCATGTAAGCAATTAAGGTGCCCAATGTAAATTGTTCTTTTCTGTTCATTAAAGCTGGTCTCACAGTAGTGGTACTTAGCAACACTACATAATTTACTTTTTCTTCATATAAGTAAAGTGAACTAATATTATCAGTGTTTTTTTTTAATTTTTACTAATTCAAATGAGCTCTCTGAATGAGCATATCTAGATTGGGAATCAGATGCTGTGTGGGAGTTCAGGCTCTGCCATGCATACCCATGCAACATTGAGTCTGGTGCTTCACCTCTCTTGATCTTAGCTTCCTCATCTAAAATGAAAGAGGTGGACTAGATCACGTGTGATAGGCAGAATTCTAAAGATGTTACCCCAAGATTCCTGTCCCCCAGTTATTCAACCAAATACTAATCTAGGTACTGCTGTGAAAGGACTTTGCCTGTTAAAGTTACTAATCAGCTGACTTTAAGATAGGGAGGTTATCCTGGATTATCTGGATGGACACAATGTTATCACACATGAGCCTTTAAAAACAGAAAAGGAAGTCAAAAGATGTACTAGAAGAGGAGGGCAGAAGAGAGATGAAGTAGAAGGTGAGGTCAGAGAGATGTGAAGTGTGAGAAGGACTGAACCTGCCATTGTTGGTTTTGTAGATGGAGGAAGAGGGCCATGAGGCAGAGAATGCAAGTATCTCTAGAAGTTGTGAACAACCTCAAGACAGCCAGCAAGGAAATAAGAATCTCAGTCCTATAACCACATGGAGTTGAAATCTGCCAACAACCTGAGTAAGCTTGAGAGCAGATGCATCTCCAGCCTCCAAAAAGGCGTGCAGCCTGGCTGTAAGTTGATTTTGGCCATGTGAAACCTGGAGCAGAGAACCACTAGAGTCACACTGTATCTGGATTTCTGACCTAAAGAACTGTGGGGTAATTAATAGGTATTGTTTTAAGCCATCAAAATTGTGGTAATCTGTTATGGTAGTGATAGAAAACTAACACATCAGGGTTACAAATTCATACATCTACAGCGGCCAAGAAGAAACATAAATGGATACATGTGTATTAGTTGGGCTGGGTATAAAATGATGAATGGTAATAGACACTTTACCTTAGTGTTTGACAAGCAAGAGGGAATAGTGGGGACTGTGGTGAACTCGAGGGTTCTGTCTAAAAAAGGGACCATCATTACTCAGATCCAGCATATTGTAAGAAGGTGAGCTCTGTGTTGCAAGATGTATTATTCACTACAAGCCAGAAATTCATATTTTAAATGAAATTTCTCAACTTTAGACAATTGACAACTAACGTAATTTATAAATACAAATGAAACATGTCTGGGAAACATAGGTACCCTGAGGGATATCAGTTTGTGACTTTTTGACAAGCTACCCTAAACTTATTTATCTTGCCAATAGGGAGAAGCATAATGTGAGGTTTATAATTAAAACCACAGAACCAGTTTGGAATTATTACTAGATGGTTATTTAAGTGTTACATTTAGTCTCTAAGATGGGGATAATCATTCTCATTTCATAGTGATGTGAGGATTAATTGATAAAAAGCACATAATACCTTGCACTTGAGTCATCAGTATGTCTTACCTATTATTTTATTTTACTGGTACAGCAGTGAGTGCAGGTTAGAATTGGCCATCACATTCACAAGCTACAATAGGCCTTAATCAACTGCTATCTTTACTCAGCTGTATAGAAAGATACAGGACAGGAAATGCAGGCTCCACAACATCTTTATCTCATCAGGATGCCCAGCAGCCCCCCAAGGACACAGCTTCCTTTGCCCCCTCACTCACAAGGGTGTGAAGGCCTATTTGGAACAAGAACCTTGTATGTGTGGGCCACTCTGACAGAGAGCAGCTGAGGCCTCAGTTTACCACTAGTCTTTTACACACTTCTATCCACACAAGCCCATAATCTGCATGCCAACTCACAGTTCTACAGACTGGGCTTTCATAGCAAAGAAGGCCAACATAACATTCCACATTTATCTCAACTCTATATTAGCTTCCAAGAAAATAGAACTCCGACCTTAATCAGTCCAGAACTGATCTAAACTCTTTACTCACAGTTAGTAACAATCCCATTAAGGCATTGTATTAGTTTCATGTGGCTGCCATAACAAATGACCACAGACTTGGTGGTTTAAAACAACAAAAAATTTATTCTTTCACAGTCCTGGAGGCCAAATCAAGGTGTCGGCAGGACCAGCCTCCCTCTGAAGTCTCTGGGGGAGAATTCTCCCTTGCCTCTTCAGCTTCTGTGGCTCTAGGCATTCCTTGATTTGTAGCTGCATATCTCCAATCTCTGCTCCGTCTGTACACGGCCTTCTCCTCTGTATGTCTCTGTCTTCTCCTCTTTTCTCTTAAAAGGACATTTGTCATTGGATTTAGGGTCCAGCCAGGTAATCCAGGATGTTCTTATCTAGAGATCCTTAATTCAATTGCATCTGCAAAGAGTATTTTTCTCAAATAAAGTCACATTCATAGGTTCTAGGGTTAGGATGTAGACATCTCTTTTGAGTGGCCGCTATTCAACCTACTACAGGTAGGCGGTGAGCATATTAATACTCCCATTTTATAGATACATGCTCTTCATGGTTGAGAATACAGGTACGTGAGCAGACAGATCATGTCTTAGGACAAGGATAAAGCTGTATGGCTTGGACACAGACTAAATCAGTAACATTGGCTTCTTCAGCATTGTCCTTTGCTCTTTGGAGAAAATTGGACACTATATGGAGGACTTCAGTTAAAAGAAAAATGTGTGGTAAGTTTCCCCTTAGATTGTACCATGACAGCAGTTCCTCTGGGCTTAATACGTGAGTGATTGAGTGGCACTCCAGGTGGCCTTTCTGTGAAAGTTGGTTTGATTTTGGTTTAAGAGCCCAGCTCCGAGAAACATGACTTTGAACTTCCCAAATGTTGGTAGGTTGGTCAGTTTATAATTGTTATCATCGCTGATCATGAATGTTTTTCCCAGGAGCTAAAAAGGTCAGTAAGCATACAGCCTTGCTCAGATAAACACTGGTTCATTCTTTGCTGGGGGAAGAAATCTTTCTATCCATTTTTTCTAGGCTGCATCTGGGAAATCAGATTATAGACTCCTTGTATCCACTAACATCAGTGGAGTGGGAATTGCAAAATGGCTCCTCATATAGCTTTAGAGTTAGGAGAAAGCAGCAGAGTGTTGGTTTATTACCTTCTTCCTTAAAAAATAAACAATTAGCACTTAACGTAAAAACTCATTTGACACGCTAGTCGCCAGGCATGCCTTTTTCCTGTGCGAATGTGCTAGTCTGGTGTGAATCTGTGGTTTCATTTTCTTTCCAGAATGTAGTGTAATGTAATTCTCAGTCTCAATTTTATGAAATAATGGGGCAGAAGGAGATGTAGTGAGGTTATTAAGTTCTTCCCCAGCCTTGAGATACTCTTAATTCTTGCTTGTCTTAGCTCATCAAAGTGATTTAGCTGTGATTACCCAGGTAATTCAGGCAAAATATCTATTCCCTTGTTTTCACTGTTTAGACCTGCCTGTGCCTGCTTGTTTAATGAAAGCCAGTAAGTTTAGCAATTCCATTAAATTTAATACCTTATAAAACACACACGACATTGGAGGCATCAATGCTGCATGAGTATTTAATAACGGGAACTAATGCTTTAAGGCTCTTCACAGTTTATAAAGCACTTTTTATTTATTATCTTATTTCAGCTTTGTGGGATTAGTGATATTATATCCATTTTAAAGATGAAGAAAGTGAGGGTCAGAGTAGGTGGACGTCTAATAGATCTTAATATCTATGATGACATACCCAGTTAATGCTAAAGCCAGGACTTGAACCTAATTCCACCTCCTTTCTTTTATACAATGTAGGTTCTTTCAATCCAGCCACAGTTGTTCAGGCCGTTAAAAGCAAGGACCATGGGTAACTGATTTGTTCTAATTGTGTAATTTTAAAGCTGGTTGGGACCTTACAGATCATCTAGTTGTATCACTTCATTTTACATAACGAGGTTGGAGATATTGCCTCCCATAGTCCTTTGAAAACTCCAGGCTTAGTTAGAGAGACTTGAGCTTGCAAAGACAAGTGCTTTAGCCTCTTTTACAGGGAGATGAGGAAGCTGAAGTTCAGAGAGTGTGAGAGGCTTGCCCAAGATCACACAGCTGGCTTGTGGTAGAGCTGGGACTTTAGATCCAGATCTCGTAACACCCAGTCCCATGCCTTGTAGCATCTTATTACTTAGAAAGAATTTAACTTACTAGTTTACTTCAGGAGTCACATAGATTTTTTTTAATAGAGAATTTTAAAAAAGTGCTGATTAAATAGCAAGAGTAGGCAGTTTATGGATTTCTGTACAACTCATGGAGTGATCCCCAGAACTATGAAGTTGTATTATCTGTGATTCTCTCTAAAGTAATTAAGCACCCTAAGAAAGATGTATAAATATTGACCATCATATCCAGCCACACAGAGATTCTCAATAAAGTCTCCAAAATAGGAATAGGCCAAACCATATTTTCTGAAAAATAAACCTAGAAATAATTAATAAATAAAGACACAAATAGATAAGCAGAAACTTTACCGATTGGAAATTATAAATATCTTCACTGGATAATTCCTGGGTCAAAGAGAAAAGTCAAAACCACATTTTCTAAATATTTAGAAAGTATGGGTACTGAAAAAGCCACACATAAAAAGTAATGGGAAGTAGCCCAAGTTGTATTGAGTGGAAAATTCATAACCTTAAATATCTGTGTTAGTTAAAGGAGGAAAAAAACAAAAGAATTAAGTATTCACAACCAGAAGTTAAAATGTCTAACAAAAACCTAACAAAAGCATAAATATGGATTTTATACCTATTAATTATATATTATTAATTATAATATAATTAGAAGAATGAAAAAAGGTAGAATTGATACATCTAAAAAGTGGTTCTTTAAAGATCAATGGAAAGATAATTCAAAGCTATAAAATCAAGGGGAAAAAAGTGAGAGAAAACAAATACTTAAATTAGGGATGGAGAAGAGATAAATAGTAGAAAAACAGAATAACCAAAAGAGCAGTTAAAAGGTTACAAGAGGATACAGCCAATGAAAAAGCAGAAACGTGTAACATTGTTTCCGGAAACAAAAGATAGCACACATAAAAGAGAAATTTACAGATAATTCTCTTGTATGTATATGTAAAAAGTTCTAAATAAAATATTAGCCAATCGAGTTCTGCAGTATGTCAGGCAGAATTTATTCCAGCAATGTATTCTTCCTCCCTTATTCTGGTACTAGTATCCTAATATTGGAGAGAACATTGAACTAAACCAGACTAAATTGTGCCCTTTCTTCTGGGAATTTGAATTTAGAATGTAGTGATGCAGGAGTAAGAAATGATAGGTGCTCACTTGTTTGGGTGGCAGAGCTCACATGAGATTAACTACTAGTTTCTATTACTTGGTTCCCTGCAGTTTCTCTGGTTTCTGTCTTTCTGAAGCTTGATTCTTCAGATTTTCTTTTGGTTCTGTGGACTAAATTCTACATACCCTTGGCATGTAGAATAGGTGAAATATACATTCCACCTCACCGCTGTTGGCCTTGGCCTTGTGACTTGCTCTGTGAAATCCAATGGTAGATGACATGATGTGGGCAGAGATTTTCAATGTACTTATGTGGTTTGGCCTCTTGCATGGCTATTTGCCATGACAGGAACATGCCCCAGGTAGCTCTAGTCCAAGGACATTGTGCAAACATATAGAGAAAGCCTGAACTCAAGCCTAGTTCTGGAGCCAAGCCCAGCGAACCTGCTGCCTGAGGCAGAGCTGCCTCACCCACCCTACAGACCTATGAGCAAGAAAAATAAATGCTTGTTGTTGTATCTGCTGATTTTTAACATAAACTTTTAATTTTAGAATAGTTTTAGATTTGTAGAAAAATTATGAAATGGTAGAGAAAGTTCCCATATACTTCACACCCCATTTCCTCTATTATTAACACCTTACTTTAGTATGGTACATTTGTCACAATTAATGAACCAATATTGATACATTATTATTATATGAAGTCTATATTTTATTCAGATTTCCTTGGTTTTCCCCTAAAGTTCTTTTTCTGTCCACTATCTCATCTAGTATACCATATTACATTTAGTCGTCATGTCTCTTTAGGCTCTTCTCGGCTGTGACAATTTTTCAGATATTTCTTGTTTTTTTTTTTTTTTTTGGTGAGGAAGATTGGCCCTGAGCTAACATCTGTTGCCAATCCTCCTCTTTTTTCTTGAGGAAGAGTGGCTCTGAGCTAACACCTGTGGTAATCATCTTCTATTTTGTATGTGGGTCGCCTCCAGAGCATGGCTTGATGAGCAGTGTAGGTCTGTGTCCAGGGTTCTGAACCCATGAACCCTGGGCCGCCGAGGCAGAGCATGTGAACTTAACCACTATGCCACTGGACGGGACCCAGGCTTTCCTTGTTTTTGATGACTTTCACAGTTTGGAGAAGTGCTGGTTGTGTATTTTGTAGAATGCCCCTCAACTGGGATTCACTTGGTGGGTTTTTAGGTGGAAGGCTACAGAGGTCAAGTGCTAGTCTCATTGCATCACATCAAGGGTATATGCCAATAATATGACTTATCAATGTTGATGTTAACCTTGATACCCTCACTGAGGTAGTGTTTGTCAGGTTTCTCCACTGTAAAGTCAGTCTGTAAAGTCCCCCGTAGCCGCTTTCCATACTACACTTTCTAGAAGGAAGTCACTATGCACAGCCCACACCTAAGCAGTGGGGATTTATGCTCCACCTCCTTGAGGGTGGAGTATGTATACAAATTATTTGAAATTCTTTTGCACGGAAGTTTTGTCTCTTCTTCGGTTACTTATTTATTTAATTATTTATTTGTATCATTATGGACTCGTAGATATTTATTTTATACTTTAGGTTATAATCCAATACTATTTTATTTATTTTGTTGCTCAAATCGTTCAAGCTTTGGCCACTGGAAGCCCTTTCAGTTGGCTCTTGTGTGCCTTTGACATATCTCCGTCATTTTGGGATTTTGGGGAACGCTTTTTTACTTTCTGGTACTGGAAGAAGCTCCAGGCTCATCTTGTGTATTTGCTTCCCCAGTCCTAGAATCAGCTATTCTCCAAAGAGCCCTGGGTTCTTTTGTTGGAGAATGATTAGAAACCAACATCTGGGTGCTTGATGCACTTGTTGCTACAGAGGTGTTGTTGCTTCTGGGACATCCCAGCTGAGAGAGCAAGGAAATATATGTCTACACTAACCTGTGTATATATGCATATATCTATAAGAATTTCTGTAAGTAACCATCTGCATCTATATTAAGCTAAATAGGAGTCCCTACTGATGTCTCCAACTCTAATCCATAACCACATGGATCATTCTAACCACCTGCCCTTGCTTATCTGAAACCTCCCACTCCAATAATGAAAAACTTGGTTTCCACCATTTGCCATTTATTTACTTAATTGTTCAACTCCAGGATGTGTATAGCAGTATAAGAATTGTTAACCCATACCCCCATGGGAAATAACTTTATCGACTAGAATACGGTGCTTATGTCAAGTTCCTTTCACCTTTAATCTTACGAACTTAACTCACTTCTAAAGTTACTTAGGTCAGCACCCTTTGTCTCACCCCTTTCAGTGAGGTTGTTTCATACATTTGTAATACAGTTAGATTCTTTTGTCACGTTCTACGTTCCATCCTGGGATCCTTTGACGTCCCAAATTATTTTTTTTGAAAAATTGCATACTATGAGTCTCACTCTTTGTGCTGTAAATTTCCATGGGTTTTGACAAATGCATAGTGTCATATATCCACTTTTACAGTATCACACAGAATACCTTTACCATCCTAAAACATCCTCCTGCTACACCTATTATGCCCTCCCCAACTTTCCTGGAGTCCTGGCTACCACTGGGTTTTTTACCATCCCTATAGTTTTGCCTTTTCCGTAATGTTTTATAATTGGAATCATATAGTATATGGCCTTTTAAGATTAACTTCTATTTAGTGCTATGCATTTAAGATTCATCCGTGTCTTTTCTTGTCTCAATAGCTCATTTCTTTTTAGTGCTTGATAGTATTCCATTGTATGAGTGTACCACAGTTTGTTCATCCATTCACCTATTGAAGGACATCTTGGTTGCTTCCAGTTTTTGGCAGTTATAAATAAAGATGCTATAAGCATTAAAGTGCAGGATTTTGTGTGGGCATAAGTTTTCAAATCAGTTGAATAAATAACTAGGAGTGTGATTGCTAGGTTGTATGATAAAGCTATGTTTAGCTGTAAGAAACTGCCTGTCTCCCAAAATGGCTATTCCATTTTGCCTTCCTCCTAGCAGTGAAAGAGAGTTCCTGTTGCTCACCATCCTCGCCAACGTTTGGTATTGTCACTGTTTGGAATTTTAACCATTCTGTTATGTGTAGTGGTATCTCATTGTTTTAATTTACAATTCTCTAATGACAAATGTTGAACATGTTCATATGCTTATTTGTCATGTGTATATATTCTTTAATGAGGTGTCTGTTCAGATCTTTTGCCCATTTTTTAATTGAGTTGTTTGTTTTCTAATTGTTGAGTTTTAAGATTGCTTTGTATATTTTGGTTACAAGTCTTTTATCACATTTGTGCTTTGCAAATATGTTTTACCAGGTTGTGGCTTGTCTTTTAATGCTCTCAACAGTGTCTTTTGTAGAGAAGTTTTTTAATTTTAATAAAGTCCAACTTATGAATTTTTTCTTTTGTGTATCATGCTTTTGTATTGTATCTAAAAACTCACCACTGAATATAAGATCAACTGGATTTTCTCCTATGTTTTCTTCTAGAAGTTGTATAGTTTTGTGCTTGTGATCCATTTTTAGTTAATTTTTGTGAAAGGTGTATGGTCTGTGTGTAGGTTCATTTATTTTTGCATATGGAGATCCAATTGTTTCAGCACCATTTGTTGAAAAGACTATTCTTTCTCCGTTGAATTGCATTTGCTCCTTTGCCAAAGATCAGTTGACTATATATGTATGGGTCTATTTCTGGGCTTACTATTTTACAAAATTGATCTATGTGTCTGTTCTTTTCTCAATACTGTGTTGGCTTGATTACTTTAGTTTTATAGTAAGTCTTGAGTCAGATAGTGTCAGCCCTCCAACTTTGTTTTTCTACTCCAGTATTGATTGAGTTGCTATTCTAGATCTTTTGTCTTTCCACATACACTTTAGAATCGGTTTATTGATAACTTTAGGATTTGTTTGTTGTGTTGAATCTATAGGTCAAGTTGGGAAGAACTAAATTTTAACAATATTGCGTCTTCCATTTTATGAACATAGAATCTCTATTTACTCAGATCTTCCTTGATATTTTAATCAAAGTTTGTTTTCTGTTTATAGATCCCGTACATATTTTGTTAGATTTATACCTATTTCATTTTTCTAGTGCTATTATAAATGATATTTAAAAAAATTTGAATTTCACTTGTTCATTTCTGGTATATAGGAAAGCAATTGACTTATACATTAACTTTGTGTTCTGTGACCTTGTTATACTTGCTTATTAGTTCCAGAGGTATTTTGTTGATTCCTTGGGATTTTCTACGTAGACAATAATGTCGTCATGTGAAACGATAGTGTATTTCTTCCTTCCTGTATAAAATGTATACATTTTATTTGCTTTTCTAGTCTTACTGCACTAGCTAGGACTTACAGTATGATATTGAATAGAATGAGTGAGAGAGGACATCTTTGCCTTGTTCCCAATCTTGGGGGTGAGTGGAAGCATCCAGTCTTACACCAATAGGTATGATATTAGCTGTAGGCTTTTTGTAGAAATTCCTTATCAAGTTGAGGGAGTTCTCCTCTATTCTTAGTTTGCTGAGAGTTTTTAACATGAATAGGTGGGTGTTAGATTTTGTCAAATGTTTTTTTCTGTGTCAATAGATAAAATCAAATAGTTTTTATTCTTTAGCCTGTCAATATGGTGGATTACATTTATTTTCCAATGTTGAACCCTCCTTGCATACTTGGAATAAATCCCACTAGGTTGTGGTGTGTAATCCTTTTTATACATCTTCACTATGAGAACCTGGTGGGGTTTCCAGAGTTAAAGCTCACAAAAACGTGGGCCTCTCCTAATAGGGCTGTGGGCCCCAGGGATTCATCACTCTCACATTAGTCCACATTCAGCCTCCAGCAACTCATCAAAATTAACCATTTAAGTGTTTCTAGAAGTTTACGGCTTCAGTGGTTTCTGCTCCAGGTAAGATCTGAGCTTTGCCTTTCTGGATGCATCTGTCTTTCCAGATTTCTTGCAACCTCAGTTTTTTCATGTGTTAAAGAAAAGTTGTTGATTTTCAAATTCTCCAGCCTTTTATTCTTGTCATAAGGACAGAAGTGGTGACTTCCAAGCTCTTTACATGTCAGAGCCAAAGCCAGAAGTCTACCCAATG
This sequence comes from Diceros bicornis minor, assembly GCF_020826845.1. Lineage (NCBI taxonomy): Eukaryota > Metazoa > Chordata > Mammalia > Perissodactyla > Rhinocerotidae > Diceros > Diceros bicornis. The sequence goes on along the minus strand of NC_080741.1, from coordinate 74,505,866 downwards.
ATCCTTGGCCCAGTTTGTTACACAGTGTTATTACAACCATAATTAACTAATACAAAAGACTAAGGAAGCAAGGCCTGTCTTCATCTCAGTAGATGCTCATAAAACCCTTGCTTAACTTTAACATGCATTCCTGATATATTTTCTTATAGTAAATGGTTATACTAAAATGGCTTATAGTAAGATGGCTTATCAGGATTTCATATTGACAACCAGAATCATGTCTAACGCTAAAACACTAGGATCTCCCTTGTCTCAGAAATGAGACCAGATGCCTTTTCTTACCCGTGCTTTTGAACATTTTTCTGACAGTGCTAGCTAATGTGGTTACAGAAAAGAAATAAGTAAGAAAAATTGGCTTTGGAAAAAAAGAAGAAAAATTATATTATCATATGATCTTAAAAATCAAAACAACAGGGGCCAGCCTGGTGGCATAGTGGTTAAGTTCACATGCTCTGCTTCGGCAGCCCAGGGTTCGCTGGTTCAGATCCTGAGTACAGACCTATGCACCCCTCATCAAGCCACGCTGAGGTGGTGTCCCACATAGAGCAACTAGAGGGATGTACAGCTATGACATACCACTATCTACTGGGGATTTGGGCAGGAAAAAAAAAAGGAAAAAAAGAGGACGATTGGCAATAGATGTTAGCTCAGGGCCAATTTTCCTCAAAAAAAAAAAAACTATCTAAAAAACAAAGATCAAAACAACAACAACAATGAAAATCAACTAACAACTTCAGAAACAATAAATATAGTAAGGTATACAATAACCAAAAGAATATACAACAATAAATTTCTTTCAAACATAAACAGTAGTCAGCTAGAGAATGTATTGGATAAAAGATTCTTTTCTTGGGCCAGCCCCGGTGGCCTAGTTGTTAAGTTCGGTGCACTCCACTTTGGTGGCCAGGGTTTGGTTCCCGGGCATGGACCTACACCACTCATCTATCAGTGGCCATGCTGTGATGGTGGCTCACCTACAAAATAGAGGAAGATTGGCAACGGATGTTAGCTCAGGGCAAGACTTCTTCAGCAAAAAAAAAGGAAAAAAGATTCTTTTCCTAATGGTGTTTAAAACATAAGTTATTTAGGCATAAATTTCATAAGAAATGCATAGGATTTTGATAAAGAAAATAATAAAACTTGCTGAGTGGCCACAAAGGATATTTTGGGAGGAGGTAGGAAGATTTAATATTATAAAGAACTAAATTGTCCTTAATGGAATATATAAATACAAAATTTACTAATGTTGCCACGGAATTTTTTTTTCTGAATTTGCCAAAATGATTCCACAGTCTACTTGAAGGAATAAACATGTAAGATTAGTCAGTTAATTGCTAAAAAACAAGAGGAATGAGGGTATAACATGTTCCACCAGACATTAAAATATATTATAAAGCTACAGTAATTGAACTATTATGCTAATGGCACAGAAATGGGTGGAACAGACAATGAGATAGAATATAGTGTTAGATCCAAACTGTAGTTCAAATTAATGGAGGAAAATGTTCAATAATTGATGCAAAACTGATTTTTTACATGGGAAAAAAAATAAACCTGGCTCTCAATTTCACTCCTCACACCAAAATTAATTCCAGGTAGATCTACAATTTAAATATAACAATAAACCTAAAAATACTACTTAAAATTATGAGTGCAAGTTTTCATAATATTGGAATAGGATAATTTTTATATTCAAAATAAATAAACAAACAATAAAGAAAAAATTTATAGATTTGATTATGTAAGGAAATCAACACACACACACACACACACACACACACACACACATACACAGAGAATATCCTTTTATACACAGGATAAAGCCATAGACAACCTTGAAAAACAAGTTATAAATGCCAAAAGAAGTGTTTGTGGGAATCATTTTAATGTTTTCATTGTGGAGAACAGTGAGGGGACCTCTTGGTACAGCACTAATCCTGCCATATAGATTAAGCATGGCAAATGCATGGTGATGCCTGGGTGTCCCATGGCAGACATCAATAGTCAATCACACACAAAAAACCAATCACACTCTCTTTCCTGCTGAGCCAGATGTGGTTTTAGAATTCTTGTGGGTTTTCAGAGAGTTATTATCAACAGATCAGAGGTGACACACATAAGGAGACCCATGCTGCCTCCTTATAGAACCCAACCATGATTAACCTGGTGGAGTGCAGGTAAGATAAGTTCCACCCTCTCAGTGGAAGCAGCATAGGTTTTCTCAGCAGTGAAACGAAGAGACCAGCAACAGCAGATATGCAGTGCTAATAGGAAATGGTAGCAAAGCAAGCCTTAGGAGCAACATTTAAGGAGGATTAGCATCTGAATGACTTGATATATGCTTTGGAGCAAGGAGATACTAGATGAATGGAATAAGGGGAAAGGAAGTTTCAACAGAAGCCATCATCAACTCAACACACATTCATTGAGGGTTTAATGTGTGTATGGCATTTTGTGCTAGGCATTTTGAGAGACACGTAAGTGCATATATAATAGCATTCAATTTCAAGGAGTCCAGGGTCACAGCTTAGACATGAGTCAGGTGAGAAGAGTCTCATTTAGAGAGAGGTTCTCATGGGATGTGAGGATTCCAACGGGTTTATCACATCCCACGGTTCAGCCCTCAGATTTGCACTTCCTGAAACTCTATACTCTCTTTCCTTTTCATACCTGGGCTGAGTCAGGGGGCCTGCACATGCTAACCAATCTCAGTAAAGACTGATGATTAACCCAGCAAATCACTGCAGTACTTTGAAATGAGAAACACATCACATTTCGTCAAATCTAAGAAAACATCCATTGTAAGATATGCTATTATTTTATGTACTACTAAGAAAGAAAAAACACTGCCAATTAAACTAGGACTTGATGCTTTTAAAAAATTTCAGTTTCTATTTTATACTTTTTGAAAGAATGCATTTATAATTAGACAGATTTTAAAAAATCATACATTGATCTTGTGCATATATCAAAGGAAAAGAAAAGTGAAATAAAATACTTAAGGTTTTCTTTAAACTTCTTCTCATTCAGAGTCTGACTCCATAGAATTACTTTTTGACTCATCGTTGTCTGTGTTTTTCCACGCAGTATTGTCCTCAGTGCCTTCAAGTGTGTGGGTGATAAAACATTTCATGAAAGAATCCAATAAAACCTCAAGCCCTTAGTGCTGGACTCTTAAGCCAGATCTGCAACTATGTAGAACTAGGTGACTGTGGACTCCAGTTTCAGAAAGTTTCTAAATTCACGGATTTACTTTCTCTCTCTTCCCACCTCTCCCAAATATTTGTTTGTTTGTTTGTTTTTTTGGGTGGGGCGGTGGTTAAAAAGCTCTCAACTCTTGTTTCTGGTGTTTCTTCCAAGTCTCCATCCCCATCTGCAAGTTTTGATGCTCTGCTGATGGGGAGTCTGTCATGTTGGCTGCCTGGTCAATAGAGATGGACAGATGTGGCCAATTTCAGAGATATTAATATGTGAAAATAGATATAGTACAGTACAGTAATTACCAACGACCCAGAACAGCCCTCATACTGTTCAGAATATTTTCCCCCTGAAATTAAAATGAGCAGCAGCCAGATCCCATTGCTTGGTGAGCACTCGGGAACATAGGGATCGCTGTAAGCATTGTGATCAGCTTCACAAAGGCAGGAGGTCTTGACCTGTATCCTGGGCAGGGATAAAGTGATCTAGGGGGTCAGAGTGCTTGTGTGACCTGAGTAGAGTTAATAATTACAGTGCTGGAGAAACCTTGACAAAGTCTACTCGTCAACATCTCTTTTAAAAGAACTTCATACATTTTACAAATATTATTTCTAAAAATCAATTTAGTACTTAATAAAATATGGATAAGCACAGGGCATGTTGAGAGAATGGCAAGGGACCATTTTCTCTGTATTGGTTGCTTACTGGATGCATCCTACCAAGGCAGGTAGGATGCCAAACAGGTTGGTGCCCAGTCCTTGAGCCTTGAATGCTGAACTCAGTGGTTTGCCTTTTATTTGACAAGGCCATGGCGGGGGGGAGGGGTGCTGTGAGACTTTTTCCTAGATAATTTGCATTTTCCCAAGGAAAGGCTTCAGCTGAGTCAGTACCTGGTCCCAATGTTAGAGACAAAGCCTTCCTATTTTGGAAAGAGAAAAACGTTATTGCTCAAGAGGAAATATTTAAATCTGAGAGCCAGTATGGTGGATGCATTGAAATCAGATGCTTGGCATAATTGAATACTACGGATTTCGTTAATGAGATCATTTTCCAAAGTGAGAACAGAAGATTTATTTTGCTCATGTGACAGTGTGGGATCTGCTCCATTGTTAGTAAAGGAAAGTAACTCTGGGAAAATGGGACACGACATTTGAAGATTGTTTGCAATGGGGCATTGCTTACTGAGACATGCAAGTGGCAGGTTAAACACAGAAGCAGATAAAACTGAGGTGAGGGATTTCTTAAGAAGGTCTTTCCTTTTAGACAATCTGGATTTTTGTCATTGTTAGTGCCTTTGAGTTGATTCCAACTCTTAGTGACCCTGTGTAAAGCAGAGCGGAGCCCTGCCTGGTCTTTTTGTGCCATCCTCTCACCTTCCGGCGCTGTATTAGACGATGCTCCATTCCTATTCATAGGGTTTTTGTGATCAATTTTTTCAGAAGTGGGTGGCCAGGTCCTTCTTCCTAGTCTGTCTTAGTCTGTAAGCTCTGCCGAAACCTGTCCACCTTGGATGACCCTGCGGGTATTTGAAATACTGGTGACACAGCTTTCAGCATCACAACATGCGGCCACCACAGTATGACAACTGACAGCCAGGTGGTGTGGTTCCCCGACTGGGAAACAAACCCAGGCTGTGGCGGTGAGAGCCACACTAGTCCACCAGGGCTGGCATTCTAAGTCTGGATTTAGAATAATCAAATTGGGAAGGGAAATTCTTTAGGATGCATTTCTCCTGCTGCAGCGCTACCCACTGCAGTATTGATCATAGAGCAATGTGCTTTATTTATTTATTCAGCAAATATTTACTGAGCGTAAACACTATGGCAGTCCCTGGGGATGGAGCGGAGAGTGTGTTTGACATTGTAAACATGTTACACCAATAAATGTGAATTTGCTAGCGTTCTAAGTACTATGGATAAGAGTTCCATGGTACCATGAAAGCTTCTAATAGGAGAATTTGATCTAGCCATGGAGGTCAAGAAGGGCTTTCCTGAGCAGGTGATGCTTGAGTTGAGACTTGAGTAGAAGCTGTGTAGTTGATGAAGGGAAGGGAAAGGTATTCATGGCAGAGGGAACAACGTGTTTAAAGGCCCTGTGGTGGAAAGGAGTAGGGGCAGACAAGGGATGGAGAGAAACCCAATGTGTCTGGAATGAAAAGAGTACAGGGATAAGAAGTATGAGATGACATTTTGGGAAGAGTTAGAAGCTACACCATCCATCCGTTGTTGGCTAGAGAAGGGATTTTTAAATGCTATCCTTCAATCAATGAGAAAACCATGCAGAGGTGATATTATCAGATTTGTGTTTAGAAAAGATTTCCCGTTTGCACTCCAGAGATCCGATGGGAGGGATTGAAGAGTGAGTACGGGCCAACTAGTTAAAAGGCTACTTTATGCCTGAAAGGATCAGGACCCCAAATATCACCCACGTGTACAGAGCCAGACTTCTGCCTCCATTGCTACTTTGCATTAAGACAGTAGATTAAACCTTTAAAAAATTACTACAGGCACACTTTGTTTTATTGCACTTCACAGATATTATGTTTTTTACAAGACCTTCTACCAGCAAAAATATTGCAACTCACTGAAGGCTTAGATAATGGTTAGCATTTTTTAGCAATAAAGTATTTGTTTTTTATTGATATTTTAATGGTTTCTAACATTGTGAAATTTTGGGTTGTACATTTTTGTTTGTCCATCACCCCATACATGACTCCCTTCACCCCTTGTGCCCACCCCCCACCCCCACTTCCCGGGTAACCACAGTCCAGTTTTCTCTGTCCATGTGTTGGTTTATATTCCACATATGAGTGAGATCATACAGTGTTTGTCTTTCTCTTTCTGGCTTATTTCACTTAACATAATACGCTCCAGGCCCATCCATGTTGTTGCAAATGGGACGATTTTGTCTTTTTTTATGGCTGAGTAGTATTCCATTGTATATATATACCACATTTTCTTAATCCAATCGTCAGTCGAGGGACACTTAGGTTGCTTCCACTTCTTGGCTATGGTGAATAATGCTGCAATGAACATAGGGGTGCATAAGCCTCTTTGGATTGTTGATTTCAGGTGCGTTGGATAGATTCCCAGTAGTGGGATGGCTGGATCATAGGGCATCTCTATTTTTAATTCTTTGAGGAATCTCCATACCGTTTTCCATAGAGGCTGCACCAATTTGCATTCCCACCAGCTGTGTATGAGGGTTCCTGTTTCTCCACATCCTCTCCAACATTTGTTGTTTTTTGTCTTGGTGATTATAGCCATTCTAACGGGCGTGAGGTGGTATCTTAGTGTTGTTTTGATTTGCATTTCCCTGATGATTAGTGATGTTGAGCATCTTTTCATGTGCCTATTGGCCATCTGTATATCTTCCTTGGAGAAGTGTCTGTTCATTTCCTCTGCCCATTTTTTGATCGGGTTGTTTGTTTTTTTGTTGTTCAATTGTGTGAGTTCTTTATATATTATGGAGATCAACCCCTTGTCAGATGTATGTTTTGCAAATATTCTCTCCCAGCTGGTTGGTTGGTTGTTCATCTTGATTCTGGTTTCATTTGTCTTATAAAAGCTCTTTAGTCTGATAAAGTCCCACTTGTTTATTTTTTCTTTAGTTTCCCTAGTCTGGGTAGGCATGTCATCCGAAAAGATTCCTTTAAACCCAATGTCAAATAGTGTGTTGCCTATATTTTCTTCTATGAGTTTTATAGTTTCAGGTCTCACCTTCAGGTCTTTGATCCATTTTGAGTTAATTTTTGTTAATGGCGATAGCACAGGGTCCACTTTCATTCTTTTGCATGTGGCTGTCCAGTTTTCCCAACACCATTTATTGAAGAGACTTTCCTTTCTCCATTGCATGTCCTTAGCACCTTTGTCGAAAATTAGCTGTCCGTATATGTGTGGTTTTATTTCTGGGCTTTCAATTCTGTTCCATTGATCTGTGTGTCTGTTTTTGTACCAGTACCATGCTGTTTTGATTACTATTGCTTTGTAGTATGTTTTGAAGTCAGGAATTGTGATGCCTCCTGCTTTGTTCTTTTTCTTTAGGATTTAGCCTGTGCTTGTCTTTAGTGCTAAGATGTGTTTCCTGAGGGCAGCATATTGTTGGGTCTTGCTTTTTAATCCATCCTGCCACTCTGTATCTTTTGATTGGAGAGTTCAATCCATTTACATTTATGGTAATTATTGAAATATGAGGGTTGAATGTTGCTGTTTTGTCACTTATTTTCTGGTTCTTTTGCATTTCCTTTGTTTCTTGTCCCATTTGTTTTGGACTGCCAATTCAGTTTGGTTGTTCTGTCTTATGATTCTTCTAGTTTTCTCTTTGTTTATCATATGTGGTTTTAATTTGATTATTTGTTTAGTGGTTACCTTGAGGTTTGGGCGAAAAATCTTCTGTATGAGATAGTCCATTATCTGATAGCCTCCTATTTCCTTATACTAAGTCAATTCAGTCACTTTCCTCTTCCCCTTCTAAGTTGCTCTTGTTATACCTTATTCTATCTTGTGTTGTGGCTGTGTGTTTACAGTGATGAGGTTAAATTTATTTTTGGTGAATTTCTTCCTTTGATCTTTGAGTTTAGTATTTAAGTGGTTTCTAACCTATTCCGGTAAAGATCTACTATTTCTCTGATTTTGTCTACCTACTTTTCTCCTTACTCCAAGCTTTGTGTTCCCTTTCTCTTCTTGTTTTCAGGCCTGAGGGCCTTCTTGAGTATTTCTTGTAGTGGCGGTCTCGTGGCCATGAACTCCTTTAGCTTTTGTTTATCTGGGAGAGTTACTATTTCTCCATCATATTTGAAGGATATTTTTGCTGGATAGAGTATTCTTGGCTGAAAGTTTTTGTCTTTTAGTATTTTGAATATATCATTCCAGTCTCTTCTAGCCTGAAAAGTTTCTGTTGAGAAATCCGCTGAGAGCCTGATGGGAGTTCCTTTGTACGTTATTTTTTGTTTTTGTCTAGCTGCCCTTAATATTGTTTCTTTGTCGTTGACCCTGGCTAGCCTTACCACTAGGTGTCGTGGTGAAGGCCTTTGTCTGTTAATATATATAGGAGTCCTGTTGGCTTCGCTTACTGGTATTTCCTGCTCCTTCCCCAGATTTGGGAAATTTTCAGCTATTATTTCCTTGAATAGGCTCTGTTCCTCTTTCCCTCTCCTCTCCCTCAGGGATACCTATAATTCTTATGTTACATTTTCTAATAGAGTCCGATATTTCTCGGAGTCTTTCTTCATTTCTTTTTAGTCTTAGTTCTCTCTCTTCTTCCATCTGGAGTATATCTGTATTCCTATCCTCTAAAGTACTAATTCTTTCCTCCATATTGTCAGCTCTGTTCTTTAAAGATTCCAGATTCTCCTTTATCTCCTCCATTGTGTTCTTCATCTCCATCAGCCCTGATAGGTTTTTCTTTATGATTTCAATCTCTTTTGTGAAGAAACTCCTAATCTCATTTAATTGTTTGTCTGTGTTGTCTCGTATTTCTTTGAGTGTTTTTATGATAGCTATTTTGAAATCTCTGTCATTTAGTTTATGGATTTCTGTGTCTTCGGAGTTGATTTCTGGGTGCTTGTCATTTTGTTTCTGGTCTGGTGATTTCATATATTTTTGCATTGTGGTTCCTGTGTTGGTTTTGATTTTCCTCATCCTGGAAGTCTCTGGTTGCAATTTCCACCTGCCGCCACTGTCTGGTGGTAAAGGGCTGTGTAGTCTAAGCCCCCTGCGCTCTGCCCCAGTTTTTCTGCTGCGATCCGTAGTTTTGTTTTGTTTTGTTTTGTTTCTTTTCCCCACTGCGATCCACGGGTCCAGTCCAGTTTATTCAGGTCTGCCTCGGACCGCTAGATCTGGTCGAGCTGCAGAGTCCGGGTTGCGGGGAGGGGGGAGCTCTCTCTTTTGCCCTCTGGGTCCCTGACGTGGGAGGCTTCTCGTTTGCCCCTCTTTATCCGCTCTCTGGGTTGCTCAGATGTTGATGGTAGCCCTGTGGCTCCTCTGAGCCCTCTGTGCGGGATTTTCCCACTGGCTGAGAGAGCCCGAAGAGCTACAGTTTCCCGCCGAGGGCCGCCCCTCCCCCCTCTCTGGGAGCCGCGCGGACCGGATCGCTGATCTGATGGGGAGGGAGTGGAGTTCTCCTTACCTCTCCCCACTTCCTCCGGGGGCCCAGCACGCTCCGCTCTCAGATGTGCGGCAGTGTGGATCCCTCCGCTCCAGCTTTTCACTGTCTGGGATTCCGTTGTTGGTCCGTGGCTGTTACTTTTGTTGTATCTTGTGGAGGAAGAATTCACGGGAAAGCTCACTCCGCCATGATGCTGACGTCACTCGCAATAAAGTATTTTTTAATTAAGGTACGTACATTGTTTTTTTAGACATAATGCTATTGCACACTTACTAGACCACAGTATAGTGTAAACATAACTTTTTTTTTTTGCTGAGGAAGATTTGCCCTGAGCTAACATCTGTACCACTCTTCCTCTATTTTGTGTGTGGGTCGCTGCCTCAGCATGGCGGACAGGTAGTGTATGTCTGTGCCTGGGATCCGAACCTGTGAACCGGGGCCACCGAAGCAGACTGCGCTGAACTTAACCATTAGGCCATGGGGCTGGCCACCAAACATAATTTTTATATGCACTGGGAGACCAAAAAATTTGTGTGACTTGCCTTATGGCAATATCACTTTATTGTGGTGGTCTGGAACCAAACGCGCAATATCTCCAAGGTATGCCTGTCTTATTACTACTGTGTAGTGGAACCCATCTTTCAAACAAAATCTTAAGCTTCATAAGGAAAACAAAACTGCTCTGGCTCAGGTGGGGACAGGAGGGTGGTGGACAGAATCCATCTGTGATGATTAATTTTATGTGTCAACTTGGCTGGGCTACACTGCCTAGATATTTAGTTAAACATTATTGTGGATATTTCTGTGTGGGTGTTTTTGAATGGGATTAACTTTTAATTGAGGGGACTTTAAGTAAAGCAGATTGCCCTCTATGATGTGAGGGGACCACATGGATCAGTTGAAGACCTAAAATAGAGCAAAAAGACTGGCATCCCCTGAGGAAGAGGAGTTCTGCAGCAGATAGCCTCCGGACTTCAACTGCGGCATTAGCTCTTCTCTAGTTCTTCAGCCTGCTGGCCCACCTTGCTCATTTTGAACTCAGCAGTCTCCGTAACACATCCTATTGGTTCTGTTTCTCTGGAGAACCCTGACTAACGCACCATCTATCCCTTCCCCACCCCACTGCACCCCAATAGGAGGTACCATCCTTACATTCCTTAGAACTGAGTTTGACAACATTTGGGTTAAGGCCTTGTGGGGATGTTGGGAAAAAGAGTGAAGGGAAATTCACTAGAAATGCATATGAGGCTGTAGTACCCCTCTTAGATCTGTGCTGTTTGATCTCTGCCCTCTCCTAGCCTTAAAATACGGTAAAGAATGATGATTAAAAAATGGAAGGTATTTTTTTAATAGGAGTAAAAGCAATTTTACTCCCAAATTTTGATTTTAATCTGAGCATAGAATTGTACAACAAAGCTCGGCTAAAGACGAATGGAGAAAATTGACCTCTCTGGAATGTTAATAAGACTCATCACCTTCCTGGCTGGAAAAATAGGAGCAAACACCTCATCGCTTATATTAACACTGCTTCTTAACTATTTGTGTCTCTGGTGTCTTTAATAATCTGATGAGTATTAGAGCCATGGACCCTTTTCCTCTTCAAATGTCTGATTAAAAATCGTGCACTTAACATTTTGCTATGCTTTCAGGTGTTTGTGGATGCTATCTTAAAATCTCCTGCGTTAGGGAGTATCATTTACGAGTTTGGTTGGGGGGTGATGTGATAGAGTGAAAAACACTCTGTGCATGGAATCCCAAGACCTGGCTCAAGCTCTAGCTTTGTCACAAACTAGCTGAGTGATTTTGAGCAAATGGCTTCAAATCCACAAGTTTCAATTTTGGCAGCTCTGAAATGGGATGACAATACCGAACACAGAGGGCCGTCATGCTATTAAATTAGATCATATATACACAGATCTTTGCAGACTTTAAAGGGTTGTATAGATGTAAGATGATAGGATCTGCTCATGAGACAAATTTGTCAGTCACTTAGGCAGACCTTGCTTGAATCATTGGACACAAGAAAGATGAGTTTTGATGGGGAGAACACAATGCTTTGTCTTTGCTATGGGGGCAGTCAGCATACGGGAAATTATGGGAGTGGAAACAGACAGGAAACAAAGGAGTAAACACATGGGTACTAACAGCAGGTTGGAAAAATGCTAAAAAGTAACATCTTTTCACTGTTTTGCATATAGTTGGCCATGGTTCAGCTATTTGCAAGAGGCCACTTGGATGTAGAGGCCTGGGTGGGATCAGCAAGGAGCAGATCTGGGATTCCCGGTTCCATAGGATGGAAAAGGCCTAAAGATGGGTAGATTTTGAGGCCGCTTTGTGTCCAAAACTTTGAAAGCCAATTGAGAAAACTCAATCAGTAGGTATTCAGTCTGTTTCTATGGGCTTCCTGAGGGTCAGAGAATAGAGATGTCAAAGGAAACAGCAGTTCTTATGGAGGATTGCAGCGTTCTTTGATAAACCTCCTGGTGGCTTTTAAGGGCTTGAGCTGGTCTTCAGTTTGAAAATCACAGTGAAGGTACCAAAGAGATCTCTGCCTCCCACAGAGCTGCATGCTGATGGTCACGTTTGAGGTACTTGGGACTGGTTTTTATTATGGTTCCTTCACAATCAAGAAATCTAAGTAGAGCAGGACTGACTAGTCTAAGATTATATTGCTAGCTTTTAAGAGGTGTCTGTCTAACTCCTAGTCTTGTGCCTTTTATGTCGTGCTGAGAGCTGCCCTTGAGAGGTAGTGTGGTGCAGGATTAAGAACTCAGACTCCAGCAGCAGACCCATCGAGTCCCAGCTTCCCCATTTACTAGATGTCTGAGCATGGGATAATCACTCAGACTCTTGGTGCCTCGGTGTCCTCTTCTATAAAGTGGGCATACTGACTTATACCTACCTCATAGAGTTATTGTGAAGATTAAAAGTAATACTAGACGTGAAGTGTTTAGAAATTGTGTCTGGCATGTAATAGCCATTTAGCTGTACGTATAAAAGTGCATCTCAGTGTGAGAAGAGAGAATATGTGAACTTGGAGGGTCTCTCGTGGAAAGTTTTTGGGGAGTGTGGAGTGGCTGAAACTGGGTATAGTCCTAGCCACTTAATAAGCATGGCAGTGCCCCTTCAACACTTACAGGAGTGGTGTTTATGGCTCATCTCACATGGCTTGTCCTCATCATTCAGTTCTCAGCTCAAATGCCACCTCCTCCAAGAGGTCGTCCCTAACTGTTGATGGCTTCCCTTCACCCCTTGCCCCAGTTATTCTATATTGCAGCATCCTAATACCTTCCCTCATAGCCCTTATCACAATCTGTAATTCTCTTATTTTATTTACCTATCTACTTGTTCATTGCATGTCTCCCTCATGAGAATGTCGGCTTCATGAGGGCAGGGATCTCATCTGTCTTCTTCACCTCTGATATCACATTGCCTAGCACAGTTCCAAATGCATAAAGACGCCCAACAAATAATCATATGTGTGTGTTGTCTGCATCAGGGAGTTTCTGGCTTATCTACGTGATGGGGAGCAGGGCTAGAACAGAACTTTACAATTCATGGTGCTCACCCACCTCTGTCAATCACCTCTCTGTGACCTTTCTCCCCTGAGATGGTGCTTTTATTAGCAGGACACTCCACCTCCTTCAATCACCTCCTGTGATTAATTATCCCCATGCATCCTACATGACATACATAGCAGCACCTAGCATCCAGCTTCCACAAGTCATGATCTAAATGGAAGCTTTCCTCCTCTGCCACAGCCGTGGATAATGTTAGTGCCTTTTATTTTTTTTTGATGGATGAAAGGAGCCAATGCTGAAAGTTCCAGACAGATCTATGGGTGCCTGCCTCATCTTCCATTTCAAATTCTATTTGTAAACACCACCATTCTCTTCACCTTCTAATTATAAACTGATTAAGACAGAGCACATAAACATGACACAGAGGGCACAACCCATCATGACAACATGAGCTCGTTTGCCTGAGGAGAGATTACACTGGCTTTTACACCACAGAAGGAACATGCGCAGTAAATTACAGTGCTACCTTGAAATTAAAATTTTTATTCAGAAACCAGTGGTGCTGAGGAGGAAGCACCTGAGAAGCAATTACAAGGTGATGAAATGTGCAGACGTTTAATAGATGTTGGAGATTGACTCAGCTCGCCATTTGAACTCTGGATTCAGGGCTCTCCAAAGGCGTTGCACGTGTCTTATGCTATACTGAGGGACTTCTTGCGGGCGTGCTGGCTGGCTGCGGGTTGCTGACCTTCACTTTTTGGGGATGCTGCAGAAGGTTTGCCTGGTAAAATGCAATTATCTCTGCCAGAGAGGAATGCAAACCATCAACCAAAGCTAGAAGGAATTATTTTGTCTGGGACTTCAATACGAATATCAAATGTAGCTCAAAATTGTTATATAATTTTTAAAAAAATATTTAGGTTGGATTGGAGCCTGAGGAAGGCTGTGGTAGCAGTGAAAATGTGTTACCTTAGGAATCAGGAGACCTGGGTCCAATCGGAGCTATTTCTTACCAAGTTCCTTAGCTCAAGCCAGTTAGTTTCCCACTCTGCCTCTCCATGATCTCATCTATAAAACAAAGGAGTGGGGCTGGATGATTTCTGAATTCCTTTCTGGCAATTTCTTTCTAGAGCCATATATAGTCAGGAGTTCTGTTCAGTGGCCATCTAAAACAGTCATTATTTTATTTGAAACATGTTTAAATCGAGAGAATGAAGATAGGGATTGATTTTTGACTTTACCAAGGTAGCTTTGTACTAGGTGTGAGGTAGAATATCCTTCTACCATGGGAGCATGGAACTTTCCATTACTGTTTATGGCATTGGGGACCCAGGGGAACCATGAAGTGAGATTCAAATACATCCACCCAGCTGGATGGAATTTTCCAGGCAACACATTCCCATCTCTTAATAACACAAGTCTCTTTTCAGGCTGTAGAGAAAAATTCCTGGCAAATTCTTGATTATTTTGGGGCAGGTGAATGAAAGCTCTATGAGGTCAAGAATCTTTGTGGTCTTGTTTACCACAATTTATCCTGCTAGCACATAGTAGGTGCTTAATAATTGTTAGTTTAATAAATGAATAAATGATTGGGCACAATAGGCTTAGGGGAAAAAAGAGGAGAGCTTGGGTGTCTTCTTATTTTCATTTTCATTTGAATCCATCGATTCCTTTCTGTTATGGCTGCTGAGAAATACCGAAGTGCTTTAGTAGCCCAGAAAATTCCCATTTTACTGGGGAGGACAGTCAGCCAGTGCAGGGAGTTTCTTTTTGTGGTGAAATTAGATCTCTTCATTTTTCCTCCATGCTTCAGTTGGAAATGATCAAATAGATACATTGGATTAGAATTGAACATCAAGAAATAATCCAGAAACAGTAAGGATGTTATCCAATTTAGTCTCATTTCTGACTTCCAACGTCCCTTCGTCTCACTTCCTGAAACCTTCCCTGAAACCCCAGGCCACTCTCTATTCTAGCTTCCTCTAGAGCATTTCTCTATCGCTGTGCTATGGAATATTTACTTGCTCCCACATCTGTGTTCCCAGCTTCATCATGAGCTGCTCAAGGATGGGATCCTATCCTTTTCTGTGTCTTCCTTGGGGCAGCCCCTTTATCCATGTTTGCTGAGAAAGAAGGTCCTTCAGAGATGTTCGTGATTTTTTGGTACATGAATAAGGAGGAAACACCCTTCAGTGAACAGTGCTGATGGTTTGGTAGCATGCAATGTGCATCTAGGACTAACTGGGAGGGCATGAAGCAAAGAGAAGATGCAGCTCCTAACCTTAAGTTTCTTACCTTTTTTTTTTTTTTAATTTTATTTATTTATTTATTTTTCCCCCAAAGCCCCAGTAGATAGTTGTATGTCACAGCTGCACATCCTTCCAGTTGCTGTATGTGGGACGCGGCCTCAGCATGGCCAGAGAAGCGGCGCATCGGTGCGCGCCTGGGATCCGAACCCGGGCCGCCAGCAGCGGAGCGCGCGCACCTAACCGCTAAGCCACGGGGCTGGCCCAAGTTTCTTATCTTTTAATTAGGGAGTGAAGATCTACACATGAAAAATAAGTTGAGAGCTATATAAAAAAAAAAAAAGGTTAAAATCAAGGGCTCGGTTGTGTGGATACAGCCAATGTAGTCCTTTTGGCATTCAGGGGAATCAAAGGCAGTTAAGGAAGACATTTTATTTTCTAAAGTGACTATAATGCACCTTTTAAAAAACCCAATGTAGACATAACCACGTTCTAGAAACAAATACTTTCAAACAAAACAGCCAGCCAGTCAGTTTCTTGTTTATCTTAAATTCACAAATTATAGATTATTTATGGCCTCTGCCTGTCGAGTAGTCTCACCGTGATTTTGTGAGACCACAAAGACTTGTACATGTCTTTCAACTTGCTCCTAATGATCTGAGGCTTCATTTCTTAGGCGAATGCATTCAGACTTCTTTTCTGCTGGTGGGGGACCTGACTTACAGTCAGTATTGTGGAATTCCTGACATTCCTCAGACAAATACATTAGAAAATTATTTGATGGTTTGCATAACAAAACCGTCACAAACATGTATTTTCTGCATCTCTATGGCTGCACCTTGCTTCCTTGTAACTATGAAATTCAGCATGTAGTGAGGGCCAGCAGTAGGTCCAGTACTTGTTCAGAGGCACAGAATACAGTAGTGAAAGTACACACACACACACACACATGCATGTGTGTATGAGTGCACAAATATGTACACTTGCGTGCACCTTCCTGGAGCTTACATTCTATTTGGAGGAAACATACTGTAAATAGTAAACATAATAAATAATTCAATGATATAGAATTTTAGAAGGCGATCAGAGCTATGAGAAAACATAGGGCAGACTAGAGGGATTCGAGGTGCCAGTGGAATTGAGAGTGGGTTGCCATTTTACATAAGGTGGTTAGGAGGGACCTCAGTGACAAGAAGCCATTTGAAGAACAACTTGAAGGAGGTAAGGGAGACACCATGCAGCTATCTGGGGAAGAGCATTCTGGGCAGAGGGAAGAGCCAGTGCAAATGCCCTGAGGTGGAAGTGTGCTGGGTATGTGTGAGGAAGCTCCTAAGGAGATCAGTGTGGCTGAAGTAAGGAGCAGGAGGAGATGACATCAGAGAAGATTATGTAGAGCCTTGTAGACTGCTTAAATACCTCATTTTTGATGCTGGTGAATAAATAAGGAAAGGAGACTCTGATTTGTTTTATGACCATAATTTTTGGGGGGATATATTTAGCAAACTCTTAGTAGACTATTGGCCTCAAAATGTGATTTTGTCTGCTTTGGTTTGATCTGCAGGAACCTCTATTTTAAGGCCAGTCACCTGTCAGTATGGTGCAATAAAAATAACCAGGCTGGGTACCACTCTCAGATTCACCCCTAACTGAGTCATTTCTTTCTCAGCGTCCCAGTGACCACAAAATGAAGGTGTTGAGCTAAATCAGGAGGGGAAACATTTATTTTATGTACCAACTAGTTTATTGATTGTGCTTGCTTCCAGTGCCCAGAGAAGTCTGTATTCAGCTTTGGGCTGTGCAGTAAAATCTTTGTAATTGATTAGCAATGTCTACCTTGGGCACAGACCAGAGGTCGTGATGAGTGTGCTGTGAGATAAGAGGGTGTGAAAATTCAGTCATTCTTCATAGTTGGTTTTCAAGAGGACTACAGAGTTTTGCTGATTTTCACTTTCAGTTTTGTTTATCACAAAATATGTGAAGACTGTGGCTAGGAGGAGGAAAAATTTATAAGAAATGAACTGAAAAATAAGGATCTTATATTCTTTTATGTGACAGTGCAAATTCTCATTCCTTATCATAAAATATGAATTTTCCTTGGTAGCCCTTATGATAAAAATAAGAATTTTAGGCTCTTCCTCACAAATCAATGAGATATATTGGACAGATATTTCTCCAATTTTACTGGAAATTGAAGCACAAAGCCAATTAACATATTAGCTATCTTTACCTAGTGTACCTGTATAGGATATTCTCCAAAACCAGACCTTTTGGGAATGAAAGATGGTGCTATTAATAATTACTCCCAGACAACAGGTGTCCAGTTGGGCTCTCCCTTCCAATGGTGATGTATGACCACCTTAGCTTTATTTGAAGCCCTGTGGTTGGTGATTGGGTTGGGCAGAACTGGAGCCGAGATGTTCTTACTCAAAGCCATTTCCTTTTGTCCAAAATTCTGATGCATTAAAGACAGTGTAGGACTATGGTAATTACAGCTACCAGGTTTTCTGTGCTTACACGTGCTCAGTCGTGCACTAAACACTTGTTGCGTATCCTCTTAATTTAGTTCTCATAACACTTTAAGGTCCATATTCTCCTCCCTATTTTATAGATAATGAAACCAAGGCCGAGAGAGGTGAATTTAATTTCATTGCTAAGGTCACAGAGCTTGAAAGGAATATCTGATATTCAAGCCTAGCTCTGAGTAATCCAAAGTTCAAGTTCAACCACAATTTTATTCATTAAAAGTATTTGTGTTAAAAATATCCAATTCTTTTAAAAGGAATTCTTCATTACTAACTGAAACATTTTATATTTAAAATGTGTTTTTGGTAAAACAAAAGGTCCTGAGCTAATACATCACCTCAGTGTTATGTTCAGATTTAATCACTTTTTGAAGAAGGGTGTTGGGGAAGATACTGGGATTGAAATTAGAGTGAGCTCCAACAGAAAGTGTAAGATGGGAGGAAATACCACCTTCTGATTTGGGTGATTAAGACCTTGCCTCAAGAGAGAGATGTTTTGTTTATCTTTCTGCTCCAAAGGAAAAAACTAGGCAGAATATATTCCAGGAGAGACCTGGAAGGAGTGGGAGAACCTCTCTGGCTGCTGGTCAGATGTGTGCTAGAACTACAAAGTAAGGATTTTCCTTTGAGTAACTCAAACTGCTTAGAAAGGTGGAGAGTTCACCTGTAAACGGGACTTGATTGTGCTAGCCAGCAACAAAGAGAAGGCACTCTGGAGTTCTTGAAACTAAGCCACCTTTAATCCCTTAGTGATGTAGGGTCTGGGGTTATGACTCTGGGCTGTGAATCAGAGCGAGTTAAAAGGAATGTTTTAGTCAAAGAGTAAGTGCATACATAAAGCAAAGTCACTAACTTAGACTTTAGAGTCTACTAACTGTAGAAATAGTGATTTTAATATGTGTTTCATCAATATCTGATGTTTGTGTGAAACATGTATTGGAATATTATATTTGAGTATACATTGAACACACATTGAATGTATATTTGAATATACGTATGAGTGTATATATGTATACACACATATTTAATTTCATTGTTAAAGCAGGTGCATTTAACAAAGAGTTATTGTAATCTCATGTCCCAAATAAGAATTCGGCTTTGATATCTGTCTCTGGTAGATTACCATTACTTGGTAACAGAATATCTAAATTATAGGATTACTTACAAAGAGGAAAAAAAATCTAGCTTAATTACTAACACTGAACAATCAAAGTAAGGAAATAGAAGTTCAGGTTGTGATGATCCATAAGGGAAAAGAAGTGATCTCTGTTCTCGTGCTATTAAGAATCCATTGTCATTCTCAAGATCCTCTAGTCCACACAAATGCTCAGTGCTGGTCACAATTTTGCCAGTGTCGCAACCTCTGTACCTATCTTTCTATCTTTACGTATTCTTTCTCTCCCTTTATTCTCTACCACACTTATCACAGTGTGTAAAGGAATTAGAATTTTCACCATTTTTTGATTAGATCTTAGATAAATAAGCCAGTTTTTGTGTTCATGGATGACAGACAATTCTGATATCATACAGAATAAAGAGGGTAGAGAAGACCAAAGTCTATGATCTTCCCGGTATCTCAAATCCCAACAATTCTGTATGACCAGGTTATTGCAAGTGAATCTCTGAGTAGCTGTTTTAGAAACTGTAATGCTGTAGAACAGGATGCTTTGATTCCAAATATTTTTCCTGCTCCACAAAAGCCAGCAACAACATTGCGAGTATTCGTGATAAAATGTGTGAAATCAATAATTTAAGGCCAGTATGGATGTAGCTGTGTGTGCTCTTTACTCCTTAATTTGTTTTGCTGTATCTCTACTGGTTTTGTTGTTTTTGTTTTTGCTGCCAAGTCCAGTGGAATGCTTATGCAATGTAGAGATGTCGGAGGCACAGTTAGAGAGAACTGGTAGTGCTGGTCAGGAGAACAATCAAAGCAGGGCCCTAGAGGGACTGGGAATGCTAAGAAGACAGAGGTTGAGTGACAAAACTGGGGTGACAGGGTAGAGCCTTAGTCTTTGGAATAAGACTGGTATATAAAGTCAAAGCATAATTAGCAGCAAAAAGAGCTGCACGCTGAATGTTGAACTGGAGATTTAAAAATTCCCCTGGTCCGGGAAAGAACTGGCTTTAGATTTTGGGAATAGCCTGAGCCTTCTGGTGATGGACATGCGGTCCCAGCCACAGGAAAGTGTGTGATTCAGATCCTGACTATACTACAGAAGAGAATGTGTGTGTGTGTATGGGGCGGGGAGCACATTTTCAGGCAGTATTTCAGGACAGAGGTTCGGAGCAGTCAGTGGATTTGGGGATTTTGGATAGAGTTACTGTGTTGCGGGTACCCAAGATTCGTTGATTTGCTAGAAAGACTCTCAAGACTCAGCATAAAGTCATATTTACAACTAAGATTTAGTACAGAGAAAGAATACAAAGCAAAATCAGCAAAAAGAGAAAGCACATGGAGGGGAGTCGGGGGAAACCAGGCACAAGCTGCCAAGAGTCCTCTCCTGGTGGAGTCACACAGGACATGCTTAATTCCTCCCCAGCATTGAATTGTGACCCATGTGTGGATGTTGTCTACCAAGGAAGCTCATTAGAGACTCAGTGCCCAGGGTTTTTATTGGGGGCTGGTCAAGGATGGCCCGGAACATACCAAAATTCCAGGCTCCCAGAAGGAAAACAAGTGTCCAGCATAAGCCGTGTTGTTTATACAACCCCTTTAGGCAGGGCGAGCCGCTCTCATCAGTTAGGGAATGGTGGGAAACCTCCTGAAATTCATGTCCCAGACGCCAGCTAAAGGCCAACTTTGCAAGCAGGTCTTTCTAAGGATAGAATTCTCAGGTCTGTTGTGTTAAACTCCTTTTGGCACAGTCGCCTAAGCCATAATTCAAAAACTGGGATAGCTGCCCCTCAGGTATTAGGGAGAGTCTTGCAGAGGTAGGGGATTCTTATTTTGAGTGTCTGCAAAGAATGCTTTGAGATTATTTCCACATCATGCTTCCTGATGGGGTGAGAAACCTCAGCATTCTGGATATGGTGGACCCAGAGTACGTGCTTCCTGGAGTAGTAGGCCATGGTTTTCTGTTTAATGTCACTGACTGTCCTCCAGGAAGGTTGTCTCTCACTAAGCACATTCTTGTGGGCTGTAGAGGGCAGGCTTCCGATTTCATTGAAATGAGGCCCATTGAGTTCCCTCATCACTTTTCTGCCCATCTTTGCTCTTAAGTCTTTGAAGGAGGATCCATATCGGATTCACTCTTGAAACATCTAGAGTAGAACAGGGCCTTGCACAGAGTAAACAGTAGGTGCGAAGCAAATGTTTACAGAGTCGCGTATAGGGGTTGCCACGCATCAACCACAAAGGTCTCATTCAAAGAGAGTGGCAGGCTGAAAACCTTGTGCCCAAAGATCCAGATCTTCTTGCCAATTTAAGACCACAAAGAAGAGAAAACTCCCACCTCAGTCTGAAATGAAAACATAAGCAAGGGAAACTAAAAATACATAGCAATGTGGGATTCCTCAATTCAGGCAGGCTGTGACAGTACCAAGTGTCATGCAGCTCTGAGTGGTAAAGAAGAGGAATAAATTTAGAAGGTTTAATGAGGGGGATTCTAGAGCTGCTTGAAAAGCCTAAGTGAACAAATGAAATGTAATTTTTCTAAATGTAAATTTTCTACAATATTCCCTTCCCTTACCCCTCAAACCCCTGGGGGAAGTGACGTACTTTCTTACCTCCTGAATACAGTTAGGTCATCCATTCCTGAGAGAGTGAAGTCCAGTGACCCGGAAGCACAGTCTTTGACCCTAAACCAGAGTGGCTGCTGGGAATGGCCCCACCCCAGAACTTCGAGGGTGCTGCTGGTCCTGGTCCTGTCCCACTGGTTTCAGGACACAGGGTCATCAAACTGAGGTATTAACAATGGAATCAACCTTTGAATCATTAGTCATTTTCAAAACCTTTTAGCTGTAGAAACCTCACAAAATTTTAGGCAGAAGTACAAGACGCGAGGCAGATAGAGCAGAACTGCTGATGAAAGCCAAGGTAGCTAACTGGTTTCCCCACTTCCATGGGCCCTAAGTTATTTCCAAGTAACCCCTGTGGGTCCTGAAGGGCAGGGCTGCTGTGTGCAGTTGTGCAGGTGCTGCTGGCAGATGACTTGCACACTTGCCCCAGAACACAGTTTGAAAAAGTTAATATGATCTAACCCTCTCGTTTATAAATAAAGACATTGAGGCCTGAGGTGAAGTGACTTGCACAACATCAGGAAGTTAGTAACAGAGGTAGGATTCAAACACAGAAGCAGTGACTCCCAATTTATTACTATTTTAGTCTTCCTGGTCTATAGAGTCACACTAGCCCACCCACACAAAATAGCTTTAGAGCAGGAATCCTGGGTCAAGGTGTCACGTACATCTGCCTAAGAGAAGAAACAAAAGAGGAAACAACCTTGTGGTCAAGGTGAGCTTTCAGAGGTGCCAAATTGGTTGGGCAACCAGCTAATCTTCAATCTTTGCTTTAAGTGTTGATGGTGGAAAAAAAGCTGAGAAACTCTTCCACTACTGGAGCACTGGCTTTCCAATAATGATGCTATTAATAAAAGACTATGAGCATGACTTCAGCTACGGCTTTGACCGTGACTACAACTTTGTTTATGACTATGATAATGGCTGTGACCACCACTAGCTGCCAAGTACTGTGTTAGGTATTGTTTTTGGATTATCCTCCAAACTTTAGGCTCCAAGAGGGCAGGATCTTTGCCTCTTCTGCTCTGCATTGTATCTCTAGTTCCACATACATAGCTGTTACTGAGTAAATATTGGGGATTGTTATGAGCTGAATTATGCCCCCTCCTCCCAATCCATATGTTGAAGTCCTAACACCCAGTACTTCAGAATGTGGCTGTATTTGGAGATAGGGCCTTCAAGAAGATAATTATGGTGAAATGAAATCATACAGGTGGGCCCTAATCCAATATGACTGGTGTCCGTATAGAAGAGGAGATGAGGACACAGACAGGCACAGAGAGAGACCATGTGAAGACAAAGAGAAGATGGCCATGTGCAAGTCAAGGAAAGAGAAACCTCAGAAGAAACCAACTCTACTGACACCTTGGTCTCAGACTTCTAGCTTCTGTAAGGAAATGAACTTCTGTTGTTTAAACTGCCTAGTCTGTGGTATTTTGTTATGGCAGCTCTAGCAGACTAATACAGGGATTAAATAAAGAATCCATAGCTGGGTGTGGTGTTTCTGAGTTTGTGCCTCTAACTACTGTTTGAAATAACATATTTTATATACCTATGAAAGCACGGATGAGGAATAAATATCTAATCATTCAAATTATCTTGGATGGGTACTGATTCAAGGTTATCTTTAAAAAATCATGAGAATTTATTCTGTTTTGTAGCACAAATTCCAAATTGGTTTCCTCCTGCATAGCTCCCAAACTTTTGCTGTTAAACTGTTTGGAAATTTTCTGCTCTCCTTATTTTAATTTTTACAAAGCAGATGAAGAAGTGAGAAGCACAGGTAACAACAAAACTATAAAACTAATTAACACTGCAGATTATAATTAGAAGGGGCTGACAGAATGTCTCTTTTAACAAACTCTGTGAATATTAAGGGTTTTGCTGCTGTCACTATTTTCCTAGAAGAAGCAGGTGCTTCCTTCTGTATCCAGTCCCCAAAAGTAACTTTAACTTGCTCATCATAAATTATATATAAAAAAGAGATATGAGAGACCATACTTGCTGCAAACCATCTTGGGGTGGATAATTAGAGACATGGGCATTGCTTGTTTCTGGCAGGTATTTTGCTGAAACTGATGAGCCTGTTTTTACGGCGGGAGGAGGGGGAGGCTGAAAGGGAAGGGCATGGGGCAGGGGCACAGGCAGTGAGGACCTGTCATAAGATCTAGACTCTCGGAGAGCGTCACAACTCCAGATGTCACCGATCCCCTTTTAATACTTAGAGCTTCCCTGAAACGGGTCAAATGGTTAGACGTGTGGCTCTGGATTAAAGTAAATCTGACTATATGACCCAGGGTGGGTCACTTACCCTCTCTAAGCTCCAATTTCCTTGTCTGGAAAGTGAATATGATGATAGTTTACACCTCATAGGATTTTTGTGAGAATTAATGAGATGAGCTTAGCACAGGAAGTTAAGAACTTAATAAAAGCTAGCAGTTATGGCTATTAAGCAGACTTCAGGCAGTGCTCAAATATTTGCAGGGATGGAGAATTCGCTAGCTTCATCTTTCCTTTGGTTCAGAGAAAAGCCAGTATACTGGGAGTGAGATGACTTTAATTCAAGGCTCAGCTCTGTTAGTTTTAAGTAACAGGGATGCTGGTTGGCACACCTCACAGGATTGCTTGAAGGTTAAATGAGAGAACATATAAGGGAGTGCTTTGTAAACCGTAAAGTGCCATAGCAATTTACATTATTATTATTGCCCCTTGGGGCTGTGCAGAGCAAACCTTAGCCCTCTAGCACAACTCTTCTCAAGTTTGTCCAAATCTGGACATAGGAAAACTAGTATCCTGTAAATACCTGTGAATCCCAATGTGTGTTGAAAAGTTGAAAGGTATTCCTAGGGGATAAGAGTTTCTCAGTAGATAAGTTTGGCCAACACACTGTACCCATGACCCCTGTGGACATTCACAAGGCCTATAACATATTCAAGGTCCTGAGAAGTCCTGCATTAATGAAATCTGTTGGACTTTGTTTCACTTAAGTTCCTCAAATGAATTTGCCCTCAGAACTCTTCTTCAGGGAATACCACTTAGTATCTTGCAGGGCACCGTTTTGGAAATGCTGCCAACCTTTGAAGAGGCTTTGCAGTGTCCCGAGTCTTCTCCTGACTGTCACTCCTTTAATTATGCTCCATGGTTTTAAGTCTCTTTTACCACCACAATCCTTTCTTTTTTCACACGACCCATGCACTTATATCTGCTTTGTGCTTGAGTACACAATTCTAGGGGCGGCCTGACTAGCAGCAGACGAGGAGAGACACCCTTTAGGACTCCAGGCGTTTTGTGGAAAGAGGAGCATGGAAGAGGGAGAGGGTCACATAGGTCATTGCCAGTCCCTCTTTTCGTGTTTTCAGCGTAGAAATCTCTCTGAATCCCACAGGCCATGTGACCATGATCCTTGGGGTCACCCCGTCTTTGGACCTCAAAAGTATTTATCCCGACAGAGCAACAATGGTACTATCCCTCTGTCTGGAAACCAGTGGCCCCTAGAGGGCAATGTGGTCACAGGAACGATGCTGGAAGGCTGGCTACTCAGGACTTGCTGGGCACGAAATCTACCCAGATGCTACTCTGAGGAAGTGCTGTACTCTTTCAGTTTATTCTTATTTTCACAGAATGCCTTAGGAAATAGTCAAAATGTCAACTGGTGCATAAAGGCAAACACTGAGGAAAGGTGGGAGTCCCAGAGGAAAGACTCAGCCACTGCCTCAAAGAGGAAAGATAGGAATCTTATGTCAGCTGAGCTGGTGGTGGCTGTGGCTCTCATGTCATCACTGTTCTTGTTTCCATTGCTATTATTATGCTTCTGTTTAGGGCTCCAGTGATTAGGAAGGATTCATTCTTGCCTTGAGGTGGAGCAAACTTTCTTAAGAGCCACAAATACACAACAGGGTTCTGGGTTTCAGAATTTGATCAAAATTTTAATGCAAAGGGAAAGTGGACCTTTTATTTCAATAGGTAATGAACAGTTGGATATCGTGATATAATCAATATCCACAACCGTCCTAGTGGTGAAAGGTTTAGCCGAGGCCGAGTCAGTCCGGCATCTGCTGCTTGCCAGTAGGTAAACTTGGGCAAGTCATTTCAGCTCTGTGAGCCTCAGTGTCACCACCTATGTGTGAGGAAGCAATATCTACCTTATAAGATTGTTGTGAGGATTAAATATAATGACAAATGTAAAACATCTTGTGTAACAGTGGCTCTAAAAGTGTGGTCTCTGGGCCAGCAGCATCAGCATCACCTGGTAACCTGTTAGAAATGCAAATTCTCAGGCCCTATCAAAGATCTACTGAATCAGGGGCCGGCCCCGTGGCTTAGCGGTTAAGTGCTCGTGCTCCGCTGCTGGCGGCCCGGGTTCGGATCCCGGGTGCGCACTGATGCACTGCTGGTCCAGCCATGCTGAGGCCGCGTCCCACATGCAGCGACTAGAAGGATGTGCAGCTATGACATACAACTATCTACTGGGGCTTTGGGGGAAAAATAAATAAATAAATGAAAATTATAAAAAAAAAAAAAGATCTACTGAATCAGAAACCCTGGGTGGAGCCCACTGGTCTGTGTTTTAACAAGTCCTCCAGGTGACCCTGAGGCATGCTAACCTTTGAGAAACACTGTTGTACAGTAACTGCTTATAGATGCTCAAAATAATAGTATTTTGTCGTTGTTGTTATGAATTGTTGCTAGGAGTAAAAAATACACACTCCTACTACAAGAGGTGGATAGTCTTGTTGGAAGATCAAGATGTTGAATGTGAAATAGCTAAAAAATCAGTGTGATTATTGACAATAAGAGAGTAGAAATCCTGAAGAAAGAGAAATGGATGCCTATAGTACTGGTATGACTTGACAAAGCTTTGTGTGGAGGCGAGCTTAAAAGATAAATAGTATCAAAGAGGCAGAGGGACGTGAGCAGGGCATTCTGGTTAAAGAAACAGTAATAGCAATAGTTATGGCTTGCAGGGAGAATAATCAAGAAGCATTGAGATGGCAGCTAAGTCAACATTTATTTAGAATTTCTGACCATCCATTATAGGCCAGACACTATATTAGCACTGGGATATGGAGATGGGAAAGACGTGGGGTGATCCATTCTTAAAGGAACTTTAAGAATTGTGGAATTGAATATCGTCCTCATCCTTCTCAACATCATAAATACGCTGTATTGAGGACTTTACTATGTATTAGACACCGTTCTGAGTACTTTACATGAATCTGCTCACTTAATTCTCATAGAAACCTGATGACATAGGTGTTATGATGATGATTCCCACGTTATACTGAGGCTTAGAGAGGAATATAATGGGGAAATTGTGGCTTAGAGAGGTTAAATAAATGGCCACAAGTCATGCAAGTAATTAAGCAGAAGAACTGGGAACTGAACCCAGTTCTGTCTGATTCTAAGAGCTTCTTAAGCAAGTGGTTAATTCTTCTTGAGGGCTGCAGGGTTTGTGTGGCAGAGCCAGTAATGCTCACCCAATATTGTATTTTCTCCTTGACATTCCCAAGCCCTCCACGCAGGTAGGTGAGGCCACACGACTAATTCAGGCCAGAGAAACATAAGCAGAAGGAACACATATCACTTCTGGGCTCAGGCATTAAAAAACCTACCTATAATTCTCTAGCCTCTCCTCCCCTGCTGTGGTGACCTAGAGGGCAGATTTGTGTTCTAGATGTACCATTTTAAGATCATGTAGCCATCATCAGCCTGAGTCCCTGAGTAACTTTGGAGCAGAGCCCCCTGGAGATCGCTGATGGATATGTAGCTTAAGAAAGAAATATACCTTTGCCAAGTTAAGAGGCTGGGATTTGGGGGATATTTGTTACTGCAGCAAAAGCCTAGCCGATGGTGACTAACACAGTTTATACAAGAGGATCAAGTTAGATATATAGGAGAGAGAGAATCCTGAATTTTGGCCTAAGGATTTTCCAATGTAATTTGTAGGCAAATTGAACCATTGAAAGTTTTTTTTTGCAGGAAATGGAAACGTTTTTATTTGTCTCTTTTAGGAACTGAGTTAAAGGTAGACACAACAGTGTATAAATAGCATTTTTTGAGATAACCCTGTTTTGAAATGTTTTTTCCAGCTATCACCCTGAAACCAATCCATCCCAGGTCCCGGAAAAGTTAACCTTTTGAGTAAAATTCTAAATTTTCTGGCTTCTTCCTATATAGAATCAATACACACACACACATACACATGTATATGCACTCAGCAAAACAAGAAAAAGAGAAAGTTTCTTTTATATGCTTGTGAATCCTAATTTTCAATTTGGGAAAATATGATCACCTTAGACGTTTTCTCCTAGTTGCCACTAGGAATGTCTTCAGAGTTCAGTTCCACAAGCAGTACTTGATCCTGAGGTCCATATCCAGCCCTTTCTCTCTGCATTTGGCAGATGAAATGCGACAGCACCGCTCTCTGTCGGTCTGGCCACCAGCATGTGTGTGGTATACCTCTTTTAGTCTCCCCCTCCCTAAAGAATAGGCTGGAAGATCTTTCAGAACTATTAGATTCTTGGTGTGAGCTTGGAGCTCAACTGAGGTGGATAGGATCCCTGAGTCAGCTGAGTGATTCTTTGTTATTTATTTTTAATAACAATTTATTATATATCAAATTCAAATTATAACAAGAACCTCCAGGGTCTCAAGGAAGTATCTTTGAACAGAACACAGCACTGTGATGGACCTTTCAGCCAGGTGAAAGTTCAAGACGCAATTGCCAAGGGCAAGTGAAAGAGAGTGGGAGAAGGAGTTATTATTTAAACATTTATGTGTAGGTACAAACATACATTCATTTATATGAGGATCTATAACCAGGAAAAATCACATTTCAACAAGGAGTACATTCATAAAGAAATTCATTGTGGAATTGACAGTGGTTGTTTACTTGGTTTTCACGAGGCCAAAGTTCGCTGAGATGTGGAATGCTGAGAGGCAGCTGTGTTATTAGACAAAAACGCTACAGAAGAATCCAAGGATGGGGTAATCTCTCATCATATCTGTGTAAATTCTCGGCCATATAGCATTGGAGGGTCTAGGATAGAAGTTAGGTGTGTTTGGACTAGCAAAGCAGAGGGGCCAAGCAGGCATGGCATCGGATCTTGGGCTGGGAGACCCTACACACGTCAGTGTTAGTGGGCTTCAGTCCCCTGGTCTGAGAAATGAAGATTCGGTCATTTATTCAACAAATATCTATGTGCCTTGAATTTTCTAAATGCTGGAGATACAATGGGGGAATAAGATAGTTGTGGTCATGCTCTCATATAAGCCAAGAAATAAATGAACAAGCTGATTTTGTTAATTAGTAGTGCTATGAAAAAAATAGGTTGAAAAGTTAGAAAATGACCTGGGGTAGGGAGGTAATTTAGGTTGGATTTGAACAAGAGGAGACAGACATGCTAAGTTCTGGAGGCAGAGGGAACAACTGTGCACAAATGAACTGGGAATGTGATGAACAGGAAGAAGCAATGTGACTAAAGCAGAGTGGGCCAGGGAGGGGCGGAGGTGGGAGATTTGATGGAGAGATGGGCAAGCAGCAGATGACACAGGGCCATGCAGACCATGGTAAGCTGTTCGGATTTCATTCCAAGTGCATGGGAAGCCATTAACAGGCTTAAGCAGGGGAGTCACATGATAAGATTTGCATTTTTAAAGGCCCCATCCTGGCTGCTTGTCGAAAATAGATTACTGAGAAGCCAAGAGTAGGAGCGGCAAGATAAGTTGGGAGGTTCTTACAGTGTCTCCAGATTGACCAGGGGAGGCAAAGGAATTTTAAAATGATACATCCTAGTGTCTGGCTAAAGTAAAGCAACCCCTGCCCCCTGCCATCTGAAACTCATAGGGACCAAGAGTGTTCACTGTCTGAGATGCAGATTCCATTTACTGAGTCAGAGATGAAATATAAAGTCACTAAAGCTCATTATTAGCAAATGTCTCATTAATCGTGGTGTGAAGAGTAATGATTCCTTTTCTTAGATATTGATTATCCAGGAAACAGAAATCACTTGAATATTTCATACAGAAGGTCTTTCATGGAGACGACTGGAGACAGGTGATAGAAGGGCTGAGATGGGGAGCCCCCACCACTAGGCCAGAGGGACAGAGGGAGGGACGAGACAACTGGAGCCCAAGCACTGGGGTCATCTGAGGCAGCTGGAACCGTGGTGGCCTGTCTGGAGTGAACTGGAGGCAGGAAGGAAATGCAGGTGCTGTGGGAGAGACTCAGGAGACACACCCCGGCTGCTATCTCTTCCTGCCTTTCAGTCTCCTGCCCATGCCGCCCATCAGCTAAAGTCGCAAGAAGTGAGCTGAAGTGGGAGCCTGGAAGGCACAGCCTGTGGGCTTTGCTGTGATGTAGAACAGAGCCGGGGCGGGGAGGGGTGGACCTGGGGGCAAACAGGCCCAGGATGGAACCTAGCCCTGCCTTCTGCCTCTGAATTAGAAGAGCAGGTAGTGCCATTTAGAGTTGGGGAAGGACGGACAGTAGAGGCAAGCAACCCCCTACAATTTATTGTCTTAGCACAATAAGAGCTTATTTTTCTCTCACGTGACAGTCTGGTGCAGGTGTTCCTGGCGGGTGGCTTTTCTCTTCGGAGAGATTCAAGGCCCCACCATCCCTTAGAGCTCAGAGTCAGCTTCATCCAGCCAGCAAGTGGGGAAAGAAAGCGTGGAGAAACACGATTAATTTCTTTATTTTATCCTCACAACAGGTCTATGAAGTGGGCACTATTATGCAAATGAGGAAAGCAGGGTACAGAGAAGTTAATTAACTGGTCCAAGGTCACACAACTAGTAAATGATGGAACTGAGATCTCTGACCTAAAGAATCAGGAACTATGTAATAATGGTGATCAACAGCAAATTGGCAGATGATAGGTTGCTGCGAGTGGCTTACTCAAAGAAGAGAAAGAGATTCGGAAAACAGCACCAAGAGTCCTAAATCAATAGGATGAAATTGAATAGAGGTGTGTATAGATACCTGCACTGAAACTCAGAAAAATTACTGTGAAATGTAATGTTTCTGCTCTCCCTGAGATCTTATTTTAATGGTGTAGGTGTACACTTGTGTTCTGTTTCTAGGCTGACAGTCGCTTTTAGAAATAAACAAGGTCTAAATTAAAAATTAAAGGCCTACATACATATTGGTTGAGAAACACCTGGTTTAATAGCAGCTTGCGAGAAATGGATTTAGAGGTTTTAGTTGACTGCAAGCTTACTATGAATCAGCAGTGTGAGATGGCTTTCAAAAAGGAGCTTCCGTTTTGAAGTCACATCAATGGAAGCTAAGTGTCCTAAACAAGGGAGGTGAAAGTCCTTCTCTACCTTGGCCCAACCTCAAGTGTTTGGTTCTGAGCATTGCATTTGAGGAAGGATGCTGACAAACTAAAGTGTGTCCCAAAGAAGGCCACAGTGATGGAAAAGGATCTTACACCCTTGCCATGTGAGGATGGGTTCAACTCAGGAGCAGGAGAGTTAGAGGGAATGTGACCTGGAGAGACGATAAAAGTAGATTTTCTTGTAGGGCTCCAGGGGACGGAGCCTAGAGCTGGAAGCTGAAGGAAAAGTGATTCCAACCCGCTGTGAAGGAGAATTTTCTAACAAAAATGGAATGGGCTAAGTGTGAATGACCAGCCACTGGAAACAAGACTGAACGGAGGTCATGAATGGTTAGGGCAGACGAAGCGCCTTAACATGGCTCAAATGGCCCTATGTGCCTGGTTCCTACTTGACTCTCCAGAGCCCAGGCTTTGCAATGCTCCTCCCTCTCTCTGTAGTCCAGCCCCACCGGCCTTTTTCAGTCCTTCATATACAAACTGGTTTGTCCCATCACAGGCCATTTGCATATGATTTCCCTCTGCCTAGAATGTTTTTTCATTCCTTTTTGATAATAGACATGCTAACAGGTGTGAGGTGATATCTCATTGTGGTTTTGATTTGCATTTCCCTGATGATTGGTGATTTGATATTAAATAAAATAACAATGTAAAGCCCTTGGAATAGTGCCTGGCACATGGTAAACACTCTATAAGTTTTGGTTATTTTTACTATTATTAATATAAACATTTACTGATTATTTATTGTATCCTAGGCAATGTGATAGATACTTAAATATAATATTGTATTTAATTCTCACATTAACCCAGTCGAGTAGTTGCTATGGTCACTTCCATTAGAGGTTAAAGGACTGGCCCAGGTTCTCACAGCCAGCATGGAGTTTGCAAGGAGAGATCACGGAAGGGCATTCCAGGCAGTGGGAAGGTCATGAGCAAAGGCCTGGCCACTTTTTGCACAGTGAATCACTGTAATCTAGGATATGTGGGGTGGCATGAGGGGAGTGGGGAACGTGGACATCATCTCTCATTCCCTCTGTTTCTAAGATATAGCTCATTTCCCAGAGTCCCTAGCTGTGCCCTGGCTCTGTCCCTCTCCTGGCAGGCTCCCATTTCTCTGTTCTGTAGTGAGACTGGCTGGTCTGCCCATATTTCTTCCTGACAAGTGACACAAAAAGTCATTCTGCTCTTCAGAAGCAACCAGTAATTGCACCTCAATTTCTTTAGAAAGGAGGGGACTGAGTCCCTCTCTTGCAGCACCTTAGCACCCAGAGAACGCCATCATGGCACCAAGACCATAGCCTCTGGGAGATTTATTCTATTACGCTTGGGCCAGGGCGCGTCCCTCATTGCTTTTGGAATGTCTCTGGAACAGAAACAGGGTATCATTTTTGTGATCATTTTTGTGATCAATTTGTGATTATTCACAAAGGATGTGACTCACCAACCAGCTCTGATCGTGATTTCATGCCTCAGGCCTTCAAGAACCCTGACTCATTCACAAGCCATGAGGAGATTGTTTTACAGTGGTTGAAATCTTACAGCAAATTGATACAAACAGAAGCGGGGTAGGCGTGGGATTTACTGATGTAAATTGGAGTTACTCATTGATTCAGATAGTGTCCTCTCGTAATTGGTCCTATGTGTAATATCTACCTGGAGGGATTGTTCCTGCCGGAGTTAATAAGCCTTGGTTGAAAACTTACTATGTGTAGCTGTTCCTATTAGGCAGTTGAGTTGGATAACTATACATCTAAGCTCCAAGTTCTGGAGGAATTCACAGTCCAGTGAGGAAAAGCTCATTTAACTCAGCCAGCATTTATTAGAAGGAGGGTGTTAGAATGGAATTCAGAAAATGACTAGTCCCATCTACTTGCTTTGCAAATCAGGAGGCTGATTGGCTGAGGTTAGGTTAAGGAAACTGACACAGAGCTATATTATCTGACACACAGGGCTGATTGTCGCTGAGCTGCATACTATAGAAGGAGGGGCTGATAAAAGAATGACCCCTGCTTTCACTGAGCTTAAAGAACTTGCAAAGAGACTGGACTGACACACAAGAGAAATGAGTGATGTGGGTAATAAGTGGAAAGTTTGGAGAAGTTGGTGATGGGAAAGGGGAGGAATAGTCAGGGAGGACCTCTTGGAGGAGATGATGCTTGGTCTGGGCTTTGAAGGAAGGAGAGTATTTGAAAGGAAGGAGAGAAGCATGACAGCAGAAAGGTGGCAGAGAGAGCAGCAGGTGTGAAGTCTTAGCCAGGCAGGGCAAGAGCAAACAGCCAGCCTAGAGCACACCCACCTGCAGAAGAGCGTGATCAACTGAGACCACCAGAAGTCACAGCTTTGGACAATACTTGGCTTGGTGTGCTGGTAAATGCTTAACAGCCGGCTCTGGGAGGAGGGAGGAGCC
The DNA here is from genome assembly GCF_020826845.1 of Diceros bicornis minor. Taxonomy (NCBI): domain Eukaryota; kingdom Metazoa; phylum Chordata; class Mammalia; order Perissodactyla; family Rhinocerotidae; genus Diceros; species Diceros bicornis. Next base: position 74,472,791 of record NC_080741.1, on the reverse strand, counting down.
CTGATTTGTAGCCTCTGCCAATTGTCATGGTGTAAATACTCTTCCCACAGTTGATTTCAAAGATGGCTGAGTTCAACAACAGGGTCACAAATTTTCTAAAAATTTAACTATCAGCTCCTGTGAGCAGCTCCAGCACACCACTGCCTGGAACCCTCTTAGTTTACAAGGACTCTTCTCTCCTAGTATTTTTATAATAGCTGCGCCTTACTGAGCACTTATGGGTCAGGGTCTATGCTGACACGTGATGTGCACTATCTCCTTAATAATTTACAAAAACCCTTATAAATTAACAAGTTGATTTTTAACACAATATTGCCATTTTGCAGATGGGAAAAGTGATATTTAGAGGTAGTAGTAACATAAATGCTTGTCACTCTAAAACTCGTACTTGTAACTTTTAGACTATACTCTTCCTCCTGCTCTGACCACTGCTAATATTTTTTGTTCTCATTATTACTGCTTTCGTGTTGTTTCTTTTAATCCTCAGAACTCTTCTGACCCTATCCTGGAAAAACAACCAGAGAAATGACTTGCCGGCGGATCCATTGTCCACCTTCAAATATGAAATACATTAAAGGAGGTTACCTACCTTTATAAGTATGCATTTTATTGCTTAGCTTTGCAAATCCTTATATTTTAATAAAAAGGCTAATGAAATAAAACTATTCCTTATTGAGAAAACGCCAACATGTGACAAGATGAAACGGAAAAGAAACTTGGACTTCTAACCTTTCATAAATTTTAGATTTCACAAAGTTTTGAGGGAGAAGGTGGTGGAAATACTTGACTGCTGAATTTTTTTCTTCTCAACTGTCCAAGTTATTCTAAGACAAAATCTTTGATGGGGTTCCCCAGAATCAGAGCCTGAGATGAGGATTTTTGTGCAAGTGATTTTTTTTTTTTTTTTGATGGAAAAACCTGTAAGGAAGTAAGGGAGGCAGGAGAAGAGGCAGAGCAAAGATGTAGTTTTAGCTGCAGTCTGGCCCCAGCCTGATCCCATAGAAAGTTCTGGAGTAGGAATGGCGTCATAGTGCTGTTCCTCCTTAAGGCAAGAGGACAAGCTTTTATACCATAGCATTGGCTGTGACCTCCCAGGCACTTTCCATTGAGGTCACTCCTGTGGACCAAGGGAAATTCTTTAAAAAAGGACACAGCTATGAGCCATTAGTAGCCAACACTCACAGCAGGGAAGAGATAGATGCACCAGCCAGATAAATAGGATCCTAGCAGGGCACCAACAATGTCTATTTCAGACAGGTAACCAAACTAAACCCTCTAATCAAAAGAACTTCACTTTTCCCTAATCAACCAGTCATGTAATTAGCATATTTTGATATGTGGGAAACCCTACAATCCCAATTCCTGCGTTAAGATTTCACATCAGCCACAAACTCAGATGTTTTGAGTAAAAATGCTATGAATGCTTATAGAGACAGAATTTCTTATGAGGGATTGAAATTTACATTTCTCTTCATGACTTTAAAGATCTTCCAGGGAAAGGACTGTTCTTATTCATTTGTGAATATTCATCATTCATTTGTGTCCTTGGAGACTAAGACAATCCTTGGCACACAGTAGGTACTTGATAAATGTATTGATGAATTGGATGCTTAAGAAGTCCTCAAGTAAGGTGACAAACTCATCCTAGTTTGCCCAGAACTGTCCAGTTTTGAAACTAAAAGTCGCTTATCCTGGGCACCCTCTGCAGTCGCAGGCAAAAATGGGACAACTGGTCACCCTAGCTTTAAGTCTCTCTCCCTGCATGTGCACCATGGCTGCTTCAGATCACTCCAATCTCTTCATCTTTCCTAAATGTCTTCCAAGAAGGAAATGTGTAAAACGCCATGGCTCATACATTCACGGGAACCTCTTCACATATCTAATGCAAATGCTCCTGCTGCAATTCAGATCATTTTTACTTTTCTTGTCTCCAATAGAAACACCACCACAACCACCTCCAAAGCTCTGATATAGGAAATATTAGCCTGTAGCCCTTCCATTCTGCCTTCCTTCTCATCCATCAGGGTAGCCAGTGTCCTTGGTGGAACTCTGGGTGCCCCCAAAACCCTGCTTCAAGCTTGGAAAAAGGCCGACTACACCTACAGCTCCAGAAACTTTTCTTCTACATCTTCTATATTAAAGTTTACCTGTCCTGTGTCACACTTCCCTAGCTAGATAGTAAAGATTCGGTCCTTGAAATAACAGAATGATTTAACCTAGTTAGAACAGGAAATGTAAGCACTGGGGCAGTTTTTTTCCCCTGTTTAGGCCCCCAGACTAGCAGGAACTCTTGCCGTGTGTAACAACATTAGCTAACACAATCCAAACCAGGTTAAGGAGCAAATGAACTGAAATGAACGATGAGGTGGGGATTATCGGTTCACATAACCCAAAGGCAGGGCTGGCTCAGGTCTCCCCCAGTACTGCTCTCCTCTGCGTTGCCGTCTTTCAGTTCCAGACAAACTCTCATCATGGAAGGGTCAGGTATTCGTCATCCTCACTGCCCACACTGCCACAGGAATAGAGACCCCTCCCTTCCAGAATCTGTACACCAAATGTCTCACAGGGACTCAGGTTGTCCCCTTTGGGCGTGTGTTTGTCCTGAACCAGTCATTCTGGCTGAAGACAGCGGGGCCCTCTGCTTGGTCAAGTTGGAGTCACTTGCCTCCCACGTGTCTGATAAAGGGAAGGAGAGGAAGAGGGGAAAGATTGGACGTGGGGCTGACAAAAACTAAAGCTCTGAGGGGCTGGCCCAGTGGCGTCGTGGTTAAGTTTGCGTGCTCTGCTTCCTCGGCCTGGGGTTCACGGTTTCGGATCCTGGGCGCGGACCTGTACACCACGCGTCAAGCCATGCTGTGGCAGCGTCCCATATACAAAGGAAGATGGGTACAGATGTTAGCTCAGGGCTAATCTTCCTCAGCAAAAAGAAGAGGATTGGCAACGGATGTTAGCTTAGGGGCCAATCTTCCTCTTCAAAAAGAAAAAAAATTAACTAAAGCTGTGAAAACTCCACCCACCTGGCTCCATACCTTACCTACCAACAGAGCTTTGCCTCATCGCCATCCTGAATCCATCATAAAATACTCTGGCTAAGGCCCTGGAGCCTTATTTAGAATCCCCTGCAGGAAGGGGTAAAAATGGCTCTTAGAAATAATAACAGCCTGTGAAGAATTTTAAAAGTGATGTAAATACAATAGGTTAGGCATCATGCCGCAAACATGGGGGAAATTTTCCCTAAAAGTGGGAGGTTTTGCTGGAGCAGCCCAGGGAAGTTTACAGGTGTTTTTGCAAAGCTTTGCCTGGTTGATGCCAGAAAGATCTGCCTCCTCCCAGCTGCATTCTCCGTTTATTCAGAGCCCTCGGTAGCAACTTCACTCTCTAATTGCCTGTAGTTAGTCATTATGTCTCAGCTGCAAGATTTGGGAATGCCAAGAAGCTAGCTTACCCAGAGGCCTTTTGTGTTTTAAATGTTTGAACCAAAAAGAAATTTCCTAAGGAAAGTTACCACTTAGATTTATGTGAGCCAAAGGGCTCTGCTTTGGAAACATTTCTAGACAATGCCACTTTGAAATTCCTGGGGTTCACAGAAGAAACTCAGAGTAGGAGCATGCACAGAAATGAGGTTTTTACAAGCCTTTGCACTTATTCTTGTGTGTGGCACAGACTACAAAGTGAGTTGGCCAAATCAGTTAGGGGAATTCGATTCAATTCTATGAACATTAATTGAGCTCTGTTTCAGTGAGGATGCTTTCAGCTGCAAATAACAGCTGAAAGAGCCAATTAAAATTGGCTTTAAATAACAGGAATTAATTACTTCACATAACAAGAAGTTGGAGGGAGGCAGGTCCAGAAGTTTGTTAATCTAGCAGTTAAACAACGCCAGAAATATTAGTTGGCTTTTTTGAGATTCCCATGGATTTCAAGATGGCTGTCTCAGCTTGAAACATAACGTCCTCACACACCACCACCCAAATGTAGGAAGGAAGGTGGGATTTCTCCATGAGCATCTCTTTCTCTTTTTCTAGAATGGTAAATCTTCTCCACAATTCCTCTCAACAGACTTTCTCTTACATCTTTTTGGGGAGAATTAAATTACATGGCCATTCCTAAACCAATAAGCCAGGAAAGAGGAATATAAGGAACATAAATGCTTCAGACCAATAGTGATTCATTTCCTAGGTCTGGCCCACATTCTGGAGCAGCTTGCCTCCTAAACAAATTGAGGGATTTGTTGGTGAGGAAGAAAGGGTGAAGCAGTGGCTATTAAGTAGGCAGCAAATAACATCTGTTCCCGAGCATCTATCTCTGTGCTCTGCCCTGGACCTACACACATGGAGAAATCACAGCCCCTCTTCTCAAGGAGTCCACAGTCATACAAGCATCTACTCAACAATTTTTACCATTTATTGCCCTGCTTAATACTAAAATGCATTTGAAGTGGTAAAGAAGAGCTATGCCAGATTTTATGTTTTAGAAATTTCTATAACACAATCTCCCATCTCACATGTTATTCTTACAATGTGGCTTTAACCATCCTTCTATCAAGAGGTGGAGTCTACATCCCCTCCCTTTGATTCGGGGTGGACTCTAGCTGAAGTGACACCACAGGACTTCTAAGGCTAAATCTTAAAAGCTGACACAACTGCCACCTGGTTCTCTTTGGATGCTCCCTCTTGGAACTCAGCCACCATGTTGTGGGGAAGACCAAACTTCCCTGTGGAGAAGCCCAGCACCAACTCGACAGCTGTGCAAGTGAGCCATCTAGATCCTCTAGCCCCTGTGACCCACTGTAGCTGATGCCATGTGGAGGAGAGATGGACTGTCCTACTGGTCCCTGGCCAAATCATAAGTTTGTGAGCAATATAAATGATTATTGTTTTCATAAGCCACTAAGTTTCAGGGTGATTTGTTAGGCAGCAACAGATAACTGGATCCGAGCTAACTTTAAAACTAGAAAGAAGAAGTTTTCAAATCATCTGCTATTGGAGCACAAAGGAAGGAAATATAAATGTTTATTGAGGAGAAGAGAGAGGGCAGTAACAGAGGAATCAGGCACAGAGGAAGGGTCTTGAGTGCTAAGTCTCAGAGGATGGGTAGATTACAGAAGATGGACAATAGAAGTGTAAGCAAAGTGAACGTACACTGTGGTTTTGGAAAACTTGGAGTATATGGTGGATATTTGTTGGGTTTGCCTCCTGTAGTAGACCTTACTGGTGGTCACCAAGATTTCTGGTTCTCCTCTCCTTCTAGATGCATGTCTTCTTGAAGTTAGGTACGGCCATATGACTTGCTTTAGCCAGTTAATTGTCATAGGACGTGTCATGAGTATCTTTTGGTGAAGCATTTAAAAGCCTGTACACAATTCAAAGCCCACGAAAATTATTCAAATTGGTTAATCCTAAGCCTGCTTGCCCTGTCTCACCCTTTCCTTCCCATGGAAACCACAATAAATGCGCTTGCCCACAGTTTCCTCCTCTTCCTCTGTCTCATGACCAACCCCGGTGCTTCCCCATGTGGCCCTGCATGAGGTGCTGTGTTCTCCCCCAGGAAGCTGTGACTGTAACAAAGCTCTAAAACCCTTTTCTCTCTCGATCTGCATCTAGCCTCACCATATCTCACCCAAGGTTTAACTCAAATTAAAACACTGAGTTACTCTAATGAGCACAGGTCCCCTGCTGACCTGCATTGGACAGGTAGCTGGTGCAGTAAGTACAACTTTATTGCTTTAAGCCACTGAGGTTTGAGGTGATTGTTTACTGTAACATAATATGGTCCATCCCAACTGAGAATTGCCCAATCTCTGTTTCCCTTCCTCTTGTGAGAGTACCTCAAATTTTCATTGGAAAGTCATCTCTCTCTGACTCTCATGTGGTTAAGATGTGTTGACTTCACTCCCCTGGCTCCAGGAGAAAACATGTCACCCAAGCCTAAACAATCAGCATAATTCATTTATCTTCAAAAAATACCCAAAATCTGACCACTTCTTTCAATTTTCACCATCCTGGTCCATGCCAACATCATTTCATCACCGGATGACTACATTTGCCTCTTCTCTGGTTTCCCTAGTCACTTCTACAGTCTATTTTCAACAGAGTAATAAGAGGAGTCATTTTGAAACATAATTCACATCATGTCACTACTCTGCTCAAAACCCTCCTAAGACCGCCCATCTCACTCAGTAAAAGCCAAAGTCCTTCCAATGGCCAGCGAGGTGCTGTGTGATTTTCCCTCTCTTATTCCTCTGTCCTCTCCTCCTATTTCTCTCCCCCTAGCTCTCTCTTTCACTGGCCTCCTTGCATTTCCACAAATATACCAGGCTTGCTCCTGCCTCAGGGCCTTTGCACTAGCCATCCCCTCTGCCTGGAACATTCTCTCCCTATACCTGTATGACTTACTCCTCCATCCCCTTCAAATCTTTGTCCAAATGTCACCTTCTCAGTGAAGCCTTCTATAATACTCAATCAAAATTCCAACCTGCAACTCCCCAGTATTTCCTCTCCTCTTCCTTACTTTGTTATTGACCATAGCACCATCTAAAATGCTATCTATTTTAATTATTTATCTGGCTTCACTAGAATATAAACTCCATGAGAGCAGGGATTTTTCTCTGTTTTATTCACTACTATATTCCCAGAGTACAGAATAGTGTTTGGCGCATAATACCTGTCACAAATATTTGTTGAATGAATAAATGAATTCCATCTCCTTAGTCATAGTTATTAATTCAAGAATTTGGATATGACCCAAACCAGACCAAGACTTAATTTCAGAGACTATGGTTGGATTATTAGAAATTTGTGACAGAGACTGACAGCTGGTAATCAAAAACTTATGCCCTCCTAAAGAAGAATTAATGTCAGTCCTTCTCAAACTCTTCCAAAATATTGAAGAGGAGGGATTACTTCCAAACTCATTTTATGAGCATTATTCTCAAAGCAAAGCCAGATATGGACACTATAAGAAAAGACATGTACAGACCAATATCCCCGATGAACATAGATGCAAAAACTCTCAATAAAATACTAGCAAACAAGGTTCAACAGCACATTAAAAGGATCATACACTATGATCAGTGAAATTTATCCCTGGGATGCAAGCATAGTTCAACATATGCAAATCAATAAATGTGATACACTGCATTAACAGACTGAAGGATAAAAATCATGATGATCTCAATAGATGCAGAAAAAGCATTTGACAAAATTCAATATTCTTTCATGATAAAATCTCTCAACAGACTAGGAATAGAATGAATGTACCTCAACATAATAAAGCTCATACATGACAAGCCCACAGCTAACAATCATACTCTACAGTGGAGCTAAACGCTCTTTCTCGGGGGCGGCCCTGTGGCTTAGTGGTTAAGCGCGCACGCTCTGCTACTGGCGGCCCAGGTTCGGATCCGGGCGCGCACCGACGCACCGCTTCTCCCGCCATGCTGAGGCTGCGTCCCACATACAGCAACTAAAGGGATGTGCAACTATGACATACAACTATCTACTGGGGCTTTGGGGAGAAAAGGGGAATAAAAAACGGGAGGAGGATTGGCAATAGATGTTAGCTCAGGGCTGGTCTTCCTCAGCAAGAAGAGGAGGATTGGCATAGATGTTAGCTCAGGGCTGATCTTCCTCACAAAAAAAAAAAAAGCTCTTTCTCTAAGATCAGGAACAAGACAAAGCTGCCCACTCTCACCACTTCTAGTCAGTATAGTATGGAAGTCCTAGCCAAGGCAATTGGGCAAGAAAAAGAATAAAAGGCACCCAAATCAGAATGGAAGAAGTTAAATTGTCTCTGTTTGCAGATGCGTGATCTTATGTAGAAAACCCTAAAGACTCCACCAGAAACATATTAGAAATAATAAACAAATTCAGTAAAGTTTCAGGATACAAAATCAATATATAAAACTCTATTGCATTTCTGTACACTAACAATGAACTCTAGGAAAAGGAAATTAAAAAAAAATCACATTTACAATCACATCAAAAAGAACAAAATACTTAGGAATAAATTTAATCAAGGAACTGAAAGATCTATACACTGAAAACTATAAAACATTAATGAAAGTAACTGAAGAAGACACAAATAAGTGAAAAGATATGCAGTATTCATAGTTTGGAAGAATTAACATTGTTAAAATGTCCATACAACCCAAAGCGATCTACTGATTCAACGCTATCCCCATCAAAATTCCAACGGCATTTTTCACAGAAATAATAGAAAAAAATCCTAAAATTTGTATGGAAGCACAAAAGACTCCTAATATCCAAAGCAATCTTGAACAAGAATAATAAAACTAGAGGCATCTCTTTCTGGTTTCAAACTATATTAAAAAGCTATAGTATTCAAAATAGTGTGGTACTGGTATAAAAACACATAGATCAGTGGAATAGAATAGAGAGCCCAGAAATAAACCCACACATACACGGCCAACTAATTTTTGACAAGGATGCCAAGAATACACAATGGTAAAAGGATAATCTCTTCAATAAATGGTGTTGGGAATACTGGATAGCCGCATGCAAAGGCACCAAATTGGACCCTTATCTTACACCATAAGCAAAAACTAACTCGAAATGGATTAAACACTTAAATGTAAGACCTGAAACCATAAAACTCCTAGAAGAAAGCATAGGAAAAGAGCTCCTTGACATTAGTCTTGGCAATGATTTTTTGGTATGACACCAAAAGCACAAGCAACAAGACCCAAAATAAACAAGTGCGACTACATCAAACTAAAAAGCCTCTGCGCAGCAAAGTAAATAATCAACAAAATGCAAAAGCAACCTATGGAATGGGAGAAAATATTTGCAAACCACATATCTGATAAGGGGTTAATATCCAAAATATATAAGAAATTCATATCACTCAATAGCAAAAAAACAAATAACCCAATTAAGAATGGGCAAAGGACTTGAATAGATATTTTTCGAAAGAAGACATGCAAATTGGCAACAGGTACATGAAAAGGTGCTCAACATCACTAATCATCAGGGAAATGCAAATCAAAACCACAATGAGATATTACTTCACACCTGTTAGGATGGCTATTATCAAAAAGATAAGAGATAACAAGTGTAAGCAAGCGTGTGGGGAAAAAGGGATCCTTTGTGCACTGTTGGTGGGAATATAAATTGATACAGCCACTACGGAAAACAGTATGGAGGTTCCTCAAAAAAATTAAAAATAGAACTACCATATGATCCAGCAATCCCACTTCTGTGTATTTACCCCAAGGAAATGAAATCAGTATCTCAAAGAGCTATCTGCACTCCCATGTTCATTGTAGCATTATTCACATTACCAAAACATAAAAAACCTAAGTGTCTGTCAATGGATAAATGGATAAAAAAAAAAAAAGTGGTATAGATATACAATGGAATATTATTTCACAATAAAAAAGAAGGAAATCCTTCTATTTGTGACAACGTGGATGAACCTGAAGTACATCATGCTAAGTGAAACAAGCCTGACACAGAAAGATAAATACTGCGTGATCGCACTTATATGTGAAATCCAAATAATTTGAACTCACAGAGGCAGAGAATAGAATATGTGAGGTGATGGATATGTTAATTAACTTGATGGTGGTAATTAATCATTTCACAATGTATACATATATTAAAGCATCATGCTGTACACCTTTAAAACACATCATGTTGTACAACCAAAAAACACAAAAATTTATGCCCTCCTATCCATGACGTGGAATTGTTGCTAAGAAGCAGTTACTCAGTCAGGGACTACATTTCCCATCCCTGCTTGTATCCAGATACAGTCATGTGGCCAATTCTTGCTGAAGGAAGGTGAGAGAAGGTGCAGAGAAAACATTCTTAAAAAGAAATTGGTGGGGTTTCTCCACGCTCTCTTTCCCCATTTGCTGGCTAGATGAAGCCAACTCGGAGCCCTAAGGGATGGTGGGGCCCTGAATCTCTCCATGCAGAAAAGCCACTCGCCAATCAGGAACACCTGCATCAGACTGTCATGTAAGAGAAAAATAAGCTCTTATTGTGCTAAGACAATAAACTGTAGTGGGTTGCTTGTTACAGCAGCTAGCATGACGCTAACTAATCCAAAAGAAGCAGCTTTGACTGCTCCGGTTGCTGAGAGGTTAGATTGCAAGCCTGGGGGTATAAAGGGCCGCCCCATGGGAACAGCCTGCCTGAGCTAATGGTGACACAGGAAAGCAGCTCTGAGGAAACACCAGATTCATAAGGACATCCTTTGAGCCCTTGGATAAAGTTAGTTCTACCAATGAGCTTTTTCCACCATCTCAGCCAATAAATTTTCTCTTTTGCTCAAGCAGATTTGAGTTGAGTTTTCTGTTACTCAGAAAACTCCTGAAACAGCAAGTCCTGACTGATAGCAGGTGGGTGGAGGAATGTGGGAGAAAGAGGATCCAAAAGGAATTTCAGACAAGATCACGGTGAGACCCTCCACCACCCAGGGACTTTGGAACTTAGGACCACTCACTTTAGTGAAGAAAGCAGCATACCAGGATCTGAGAAGCCGCAACATCTTATTACATAATTAGCAATAGCCACCGTCCTTTTCCAAAGGTCTGATCACAATTCAAATTTCTTTCTTGCCTACTAGAAGCAATTTGTTCTCCTTCCATGTGCCTTTCTGGACCTATCCTGCAATTCTACAGCAGTAGACCTCTACAGTTTTCCTCTATGATTGGGAATTTTTAAGCTTTGAAGGATAGAAAGAAATTGAGGTCCAATTTTCTTTAAGCAGTAGGGATCTTGGGTATTTTTGACAGTGTGACCGAAGAGCAAATACTCTCCCATCATCCACTAACACTTCAGGTCAGTTACACTCCTGACAGCTGCTATGGAACAGAGTATTCCAACCAGCTTGAGATCATTGTGAAGCTATTTAAAGTCATAGAATGATAAAACTGAAGGATGCTTACTACTGTGTGACATTGGTTTCATTTCTTAACCTCTCTGTGCTTCAATGTCCTTGTTAATAAAATAAATGTATTAAAAAAAAGTTTGTTGTAGAGAGTATATGATGTACTAGACGTAAAGCACTTACAAATGTGCCTCTTACATAATAATCAATCAATCAATGTTAGCTATTTTTTTCTAACAAATACTGATTGAGCACCCACTATATTCCAGGCTCTGGTTCTGCGCTCTATACTGGGGATACAACAGTGAACAGATATGTTCCTTGCCTTCACGGAAATTACAGTCTAATGAAGGAAAGGGGCAAGAAAATAATTAAGCAGATGACTACTAAATTGCAACAGGAATAAATGCTACCATGGAGCATGTAACAGAATGTAGCAGATGCTGTCAGTGGCCTGCTCACGTTCCCTCTGCCCGCCGGGAAGTCAGACAACTGTGTACCTGAGTTCCCATATGGGGGATAATCAGACTTTGTTGAACTTCATACATATTGTAAAGTTCAGTGTTGTTTTTACTTCCAATCACACATAGCAGTCAAAATGAGGATAGGCATAATCTTTTTCAGAGCTTAAGTGCCCCAAAGGGTTCTAACACAGCAGAGGAAGAGGGGGAGATAGTCCTTTTTTAATAAGAGATAGTCCAAATTATTTTACTGTCATAAAAATTGCTTGAAATAACTGGTTATTTAGTGGACATGTAGAAATCTTAACAAACAAATAAAGTTCATCTTTCCATTCTAGCAGTACATTAAAACAGAAGCTTGTTACATTCTTCAACAGGCGGATAGAAGCAATAAAAATGCGAGATTATACTAAGGAGCTGTTTATAGAGCCTGCTCGTGTCTTTAAGGCTCTAGACACAGGAGCGAGTGCTTATTCCTTGGGAAATCTTGGTGCACGTTAGTTAATGGGAAAGATGATGAAAGCAGAATAGGTGAGGGGACCGAGTAAAGGTAAAAACTTTTCCCCAAAACTGCTTTGCATTTTATTGCATTAGACTCAGGGAAAACAACTCATTCTATCTTCATTTCCTGTGGGACAATCCAGTTTAATTAATTATCATTAAGGTTTAACTGGAAATTCAATACATTATGCAAATATCCCCATTTATGTACCATCATGTCAAGCTGGTACTGAAACATGGCTACAGTTAAAAGGAGAAGATGAGGGGGTCGGCCTGGTGGCCTAGCAGTTAAAAGCGCATGCTCCGCTGCAGCGGCCCAGGGTTCAGATCCTGGGCGCACACCGATGCACTGCTTATCTAAGCCATGCTGTGGCAGCATCCTGTATATAGTGGAGGAAGATGGGCATGGATGTTAGCCCAGGGCCAGTCTTCCTCAGCAAAAAGAGGAGGATTGGCGACAGATGTTAGCTCAGTGCTGATCTTTCTCATTAAAAAAAAAACAGGGAAACATACAGCCCCCCAACATACATGCTGTTGATCAGCATCTCATCTATCTGGTCAAAGCCCAGGGTCATAGGGACATAGGGCCTGGAGGCCAGAGCTGAGATCAGGATGTTGAGCCAGATGCTGGCTCAGTTCTTTTTCTTTTTTCAGGGGAAGATCAGTCACTCTGTATATCCTGGCAGATGTACATTTTGCGTCCCTCCACTTTTTGAGAAGATTCATTATGATCATGCTTCTGCCACGGAAATGTCAACATTTGTCTCTAGTTGTTGCTAAAGTTTTGAAAATATAGTTTTTGCAGGGGATGTGACACTTGGACACACCCCCTCACCTTGATATTCACAAGGCTGCAAGCGACATTTTCCTTATACACCAGTTGGCATCATGATATTCCCTGGTCAAGAACCAAAAGGCTCACATGACCACACTTTCTAGATCTTTAACAATCTAACTCACTACTTCCCCAGTCCTTTCTTTCCAGGACTCTCAAATGCATACTTTGCAGAAATTCCAATACATTCTCATTCTCCTTTCTACCTGCATTCTTACCTGCCTGCCTGCCTCCTTCTCCTCTCTCCTTTCTTTCCTCCTTTACCTTCTGGTACCTGGCCTCCAGGAGCATATGTTTTCTGCTGTTACCCTGAGCTGAAATTCCCTCTCTTCTTTACGGATGCAAAGCCTTTGGAGAGCACAGCTCAAGGTCTAACCCAACCACAAAGGCCCTCGTTCACGTCTTTGTTCTCTCATTTGATGAACGTTTGCTGAGCCCCTGCTCTGTGTCACCCTGTGCTGGGTGTTTGCCATCCACTGAGGAAAAGGACGAGCTTCCTGTTCTCATGTACACTTACACTGTACTGGGGGAGAGAGAAAAGAATAAAAAAGTAGATAGAAAAATATCAGATCTCAATGGTGGTTTCAGAATCTCTATGTCCAAGGGACTCAGGGGTGGAAATTTGGTAGTAAAATTGTTTAGAAGACATTGACATTTTCTTAATCCGATTTTGCCTGGTAAGGTTTAGTGTTAAAAAATTGACAAGATGTTGCCAGGACCTGGGGAGAGGGAGAAATGGGGAGTTGTTTAACGGGTACAGAGTTTCAGTTTTGCGACGTAAAAAGAGTTCTGGAGATGGATGGTGTGATGGTTGCCCAACAACTTCATGCCACTCGACTGCACACTTAAAAGAGCTTAAGATGGTAAGTTTTATGTTATGTGAATTTTACCACAATTAAAAATAATGATTAAAAAAACAAAATGTGGATGAGATAAAAAGTTTGCTAAACTTTCCATAGAAGATTGAGAAAATATCAATAGTCTGTATCCGTGATGATTATTATGGGAACTGACTCCTTCGTACCACTTATCAGAGAGTGCTGAGTACCGTGAGAAAATAAAGCAGGAGTCTCCGTTAAACAGTGGCTGACTGGTTGGTGGTCATGAACACCTCTCTGAGTTCAGGATGATAAACTGAGAGATGGATGTCAAGACAGAACCACGCATATGCTGATCCGGGAGTAGAACCCCAGAAAAAGGAATAGCTAGTGCAAAGGCCTCAAGGCAAGAGGGAAAAGCTTGGAATGTTCCAGAAACTGAAAGGAGGGGCCATTGTGGCTGAAGCATGATGGAGGAGGGGCAGATTGGTAGGAGACGGGGCTGGAGAGGTGAGCAGTCTTACTGGAACAGAGCCATGCCCATTTGTTTCCATATCATCTATAGGTGTGTTCATGCGGCCAGGGCAAAGTTGAGTAGTTGAGACAGAACATATGGCCCACAAAACCAAAAATATTTACTATATGGCCCTTTACAGAAAAAGTTTGTTGACCTCTGCTTTAGAGGGTTGAAAGCAGAGAAGTGGAAGTTTAGAAAGATCACTGTGGCGCCAGGTGGGGCATCTGGGGCTGACCCGCCAGCTTCTCCTATGTGGGTATGAGTGTTCAGCTAGACTGGGGCAGGGACTCTACCTTGTTCCCTGCGCAGGGCTATGCATGAGAAAGCTGAGGTGAACAGAGGCTAAGGGACTTGTTTAAGGCCCTAGAGCTCTAAGTAGTGGAGCAAAGCTTGGGATCTCTCTCCAAGTGGCTTCCCAGCCCAGGTGTTTCTCTTACCCCTCAGCTGCCTTTGACCAGAGAAACATGAAATGCCTCTGTACTCTATAATTCTGGAGCAAAACAAAGTAAATCAGTGAAATGCTGGTAGCATAGAGAAAGTATGCATAAAAGAGAGCTATTTTAGAATATTGTGTTTAGTAAAAAATGACTGGGAGTAGAGGTGACCTCCAAAAATCATTATCCCATCCTCCAATCTCTGGGAAAGGAATGTGTACCAACAAGATAGATGATGATGAGTGATGCTCGATTGATACAGAACTATACTCAGAAATCTTCATTTGTTTTCTTTAAGCCAGCAGTGGATTGTATTGAGTAGCTTACATAACCAAAAGAACTGTTTTCAAATAGTTTCCCTGCCATGTTTGACACCCCCAGTACTCAAAATGTTCTGAGGAAGGAAACTGAGATTACCAAAGGGAAGAATGAAAAGAGAAGCTAGATGTTTCAATCAAGAGGGAGATTTTACCAGGCCTAATTCAGCAGGTAACATTTAGAATGGGATTTTCCAAAAAGTGAGTTTTGGCTAGCTGCGGCAAAATCATGAATCACAAAATAGTGACGTTGTGAGCTGTAAACAGTTTTAATTTATACAGGTGACATTTAAAATGCTAATAAGACCTTAAGATAATTGCTGGAAGTTATGAAGCCTCTGCTAGGATGTCTTCCAATTTCTATGGAAATGATTCAAAACACGACCAGATCAGTGAAGGTGTTTCTGGCTTGGCTGACTTGGGTTTTGACTTCTACAGAGCCAAGGAATTTGATTGACTGTCACTTGTGGTGACACTTTTGGTAACTGAAATCTGTAGACTCTAGTCTGTAAGCAGAGAGTGAGAACTTATCCCATCGAGGAAAGATTTCAATGCAGCTCTTGCAAATGCGGAAGCATCAATACTAAGAAAATGAACTTTTTCACCAAGTCTGATTTTGTGTGTTGATTGCAGGCCACTTAAAAAAAAATCACATAGAAGTTTCTTTCTCCTCTATTGACAATATATTCCACACTTTTTCAGGTATTGTGTTTTGTTCAACAATCAACAAAAGTTTGAGGGCCCGCCATGTGCTGGATACTGCTCTGGGCCCCCAGAAAATGGTGATAAATAAGGCTGACAAGCTCCATCAGCTTATATGGGGAGGGAGAAATTAACATACAGACCTGATACTTACATAATAAGGTAATAGCAGATCTCTGATGAGTATTACAACCAAAATAAAGAGGGAATGGGATAGAGTGGCATGTGAGTGATGAGGGGTAGAAGTTCAGATAAGTTAGTAAGGGGAGGAGAAAGATGCATTTGAGCTGAGACCCAGATGATTACAGCTCCATACAGCTGGAGATCAGGGGCCAGAGTGTTCAGGCAGAGGGAACAGCAGTGCTGCTACTAAGAGCTGGGGGTAGAGGGATGTATAGGGTGTACACACAAGGTTCCATAAATCCTTCCTTCAAATCTGTTAGAAGACAGTAATGTATACTCTTGTCTTAAATGTTTCTGAAAACTTTTGTTGTGTTTTTTTGTCAGACATCACCTTTAGAGCATTTTTCTCATAGTGTGGAGGTTAGTCTTGCCAGTTATGTATCTTCCCACTCTCTGTTCTCTTCTGTTTTGTTGTTTTCATGGACTTTGGAGTCAGAGCTCTAGTTTCAAGTCACACCTCAGAGACTTAATAAGCTGTGTGACCATAGGCAAGTTACTTAACCTCTCTGAAATTTAGTTTCCTCACCTGTAAAATGGGGATAATAATAGTACCTGCCTCAAAGAGTTGTTGTAAGGATTAAATCCGATAATGAATGAGAAGCTCTTAGCTCAGGACATGGCATCTAATACTTGCTCCATAAGTATTTTTTTTAATTGCGGTCACATTTGTTTATAACATTATATAAATTTTAAGTGTACATCATTATATTTCCACTTCTGTGTAGATTACATCATGTTCACCACCCAAAGACTAATCACAATCCATCACCACACACACGTGCCTAATTACCCCTTTCACCCTCCTCCCTCCCCCCTTCCCCTCTGGTAACCACTAATCCAATCTCTGTCACTATGTGACTGTTTGTTGCTGTTTTTATCTTCTACTTATGAGTGAGATCATACAGTATTTGACTTTGTCCCTCCGACTTATTTCACTTAGCATAATACCCTCAAGGTCCATCCATGTTGTTACAAATGGCCAGATTTCATCGCTTTTTATGGCTGAGTAGTATTCCATTGTGTATGTATACCACATCTTCTTTATCCATTCACCCCTTGACGGGCACTTATGTTGCTTCCAAGTCTTGGCTATTGTGAATAATGCTGCATATCTTTACACATTTGTGTTTTCACGTTCTTTGGATAGCTCCATAAGTATTAACAGTAGACACATTTACTTAATACCTCACAGTTTTCAGAGTACTTTCACATTCTTATAATGCCCACAAAACCCAGTGAGAGTAACCAAGGCTCCGAGTCAACATCAGAACCAGGGCGGATGAGAGTGGAGAGAGGCTATACTAATTGATGGGGCCCCAGAGGCCTGGAGGGGCCCTGGAGCCTGACCTTGACAGGGGACTTGAAACATATTTGCCTCCCTGAGCTGAAACTGGGAGCTCTCCCACTCATGGGAAAAGGTCCTCATTAGGGTTAGGGAGCGCTCTGTGCAGGAACAAACTTTTGCGGGTGACCAACTCTCCTAGTTTGCCTGGGACTGAGGCGTTTCCCGAGATGTGGGCCTTTCAGTGCTAAAACTGAGATGGTTGGCCACCCCAGACTTCCCAGGAGGCCTCTGAAAAGCTAGAGGCAACGAAAAAAAAATTATTCAGGGATACTTGGGCAGTTTTTCTCTTTTGTGAGGGTGCTGCTTTCTAATGTGGGGTTTGGCTCAAAAAACTAAGAGTGTGCAGTGCTTGAAAAGAAGCACAGAGGTTGATAGGATAAGAATTTCCAGATTGTGATGTGAGAGGGAAGGGGGTTAGCAAATATGGTGGCCACTAGCCACACGGGGCTACTATTTGGAATGGGATAGGCTGTAGGTGTAAAATGCACACTGGATTTCTAAGACTTAGTACCAAAAAGAATGTTAAATACCTCATTAATAATATTCATATTGATTACATATCAAAATGATAATATTTTGGATATACCGGGTTAAATAAAATATGTTAGGAAATTTCCAAAAAAAGGCAGCAGCATAGCAAGAATTTTTTTCTCTACCTGTACCAAAAAAGTCACTAGTAGCCACATGCACTGTGGGGAACCAAGAGACCAGGGAAAAACAGACCCAGAGAGGGTGCTCCTGCAGATTTCCTGTGAAGCCATCTTGAGGCCAGTATGTTCTGCCTCGTAGGCCCTGGGTCTCCAAAGTTGGCTGTGGACCAGCTGTATTGGCATCACCTGGGAGCCCATCAGAACTGCAGACTCAGGCCCCCCGGCAGGCCTGCTGAATCAGTCTGTAGTTGAACAAGATCCCCAGGTGTGGCATATGCACAGTAAAATTTGAGACCCTCTGGTCCAGGCCTAAATCAGTGGTTCTTAAACTTTGGTGGGTATGAGAACCTCCTGGGGAACTGGCCAAGACTGTCAGGTCCTTTCCCGCTTCACCAAGCAGAGGTCTCTGCACTTTCTTAGCGTCCCAGCTGACTCTGATACACCACAGTCTGCAGACCACTGGCTGAAGTGATTAAGTATTTGCAGCAGGTGAAGGCAGACTCTTCTCACCATCTGAAATCTACCTGCAGTGCGGCCGGCGCAAAGCTGGGTTCAGACGTGGGTTTGTCTGCCGCTGCTCTGAGCCTCTTAGTCACAACAGAAGCCTGCCCTACCTGCAGCAGCTAAGAGGGCACTGCAGTATGAGCCAGGACTATAAACCTGTCCCACCTGAAGAGCCAAATCTCTGTGAGTCCATCCTTGGGCGAGGTGAGCTTGCACTCTGGGAAGGAATTATTGGGAGGGGGAGGAATTTGGAGATAGACTGGCATGGCTTTGCCCTACTTCCTTCAGTCCCACTCAGAGGTTTGGTCTGATGGGCCTCAGGGTGGAATCTAAGACTTCTTTAATGGGCAAATAAATGCCTTGGGTGTCGAGGCGGGAGGTCACAGCTAACTAAAGTGTTATATGCCACATCACAGCAGCGATTGACACTAGAGGGACCCAGGGTGACGGGAGTGTTTAATATGAGAATGGAAACAGGTGGCAGGGTTAAAGTCACTTACTTTACAGTTTGCCTTCGGAGCTGTAGCCAACGCCTTTGCTGCCCCTGTGTCTCCACTCTGAGCCCACCTCTGGTTTTTGCTGCAGCTGTGACGGCATTTCCATGCATGCTCAGACTTGCTTGCCCCTGGCAGTGTCATCCCTTACGAGTTGGCTTTCTGTCTAGGGTTTTCTCCAGCACAGGGACCTCCCAGCCTGGAAGATTAGGAGAGGAACTCCCCAAGGGACAGCTCTTAACCAGTAGGGGGAAAGCCAGTGGATAAATGCTTCAGACTCTGGTCCTGCAGGGGCATTTCTGGAAGGTGCTGTGTTTCTCCTGTTCTGGAGGGAGTCGAGGTCCCCTTGCCTCTAGTGACCTCAGTAGTGCACCCTTACATTAGCATCTTCTTTCCTGTCTCCCTCTCGTTACCCCCTCACCCCAGCTTCCTTGGTTCATTTTCCAAATAATCTACCTGCTACCAAATCCTTGTCTCAGGCTCTGCCTTTGGAGGACCAAATCAAGACAGGAGCACACCCTGGTTCCTTGGTCTCTTTCTCCAACCCTCCCTTGTGTCACTGAACCTCCCCTGACCATTCCATTTGGAACAAGCATCGTGGATTTTCTACCCTCTCTAGTAAGCTTTGCAAGCCCTAGTGTGGTGTATTCTATTGTACGTCATTTGTTCACAGTTTGATCTAGACAGGCAGTGTGAAACCAAACCGGAGAGAGAAGCTCAGTGGTCTACCATGTTAGTGGAAATGCTGACTCATGGAACTGGCAGCAATGAGAATGTGCCTGGCATGTGCCCCATGTTTCTTGTACAGCTGACCCCTGACCTTCTGAACCTCCTTTAGACCGCATGGCAGACTGGGACACAGCTACCCAAACTTCCTGCCCTCTCCTTCACTGGGGTCAGACCTGTGTTGCAGTCTGACAGCTCCCATGTCAGTGGGGGCTGTCTTCTCCAGCCCCCCAGCTATTTTCTCCCACAGGGCCTGTCCCCTAATAAAATCCTTCTTGGTGTCTGCTTTTCAGAGGACCTGGCCTAACACATGGAGAATTATGTCCTTATGTCCCCATATTATCCCTTCTTCTTTCCTCCTGTTTTCTTTGCCTGCTTTTTTTTTGGTGAAGATCAGCCCTGAGATAAAATCCATTGCCAATCCTCCTCTTTTTGCTCAGGAAGATTGGCCCTGGGCTAACATCTGTGCTCATCTTCCTCTACTTTATATGCTGCCACAGCATGGACTGACAGGTGGTGAGTGTGTCCGCACCCAGGATCTGAACCTGTGAACCCCGGGCAGCCAAAGCAGAGTGTGCAAACTTAACCACTATGCCGCTGGGTGGGCCTTGCTTTTTTTTTTTTTTTTAAAATAACATCACTCTTTCTTCAATTGTCTTGGTTGCTGTTTTCTGTTACTTCTTGGCTCTGCTCTAACCTTCCTATCAATGTCTTCCAGGACTTCTCTTTGACTAACGGCATTTCTGATTTCTGTGGTTTGGTTTTAAGAATTATACCATTGGCTTGGGGGGTGCAATCTCATGTGCAGGGTCTAGATTGAAGGTCCAGCTTTCCAACTTGCGGAGGGCTGCCTCTTAGGGCATTAAGTGTGTGCATATGTGTTGAAATGCAACAATGAAATGGGAAGTTGTCTATTTGGATTTTGATACACAGGGAACTAATATTTTTGAAATACCTGTTAAGGGCCAAGCACTGCCCTGTATGAAGCGGTTCACCCATTTTTTTCATTTAATCCTCAGTGTCACCATGAGAAGTAGGAGGTATTATTCCCATTTTATAGACAGGAAGAGTGAGGCTTAACAAACTTTGATGATTTGCCCAAGCCTATGAATTCAGTGATGGTGTTTCAGCTGAGGAACCCAAAGTGCTTAATAGAATTGTTCTTTTAATTTGCCCCATGACTCCTGAGACCTATGGTGAGCATATTGTCCCAGGAGTATAAATGTGGAAACTGAGGCAAGGGGCAGCAGTGACTCTGACATGTCCAAGATCAGAACTGGCAGACGCTGAGCAAGTGCATCAGAAGGAACTGGTGTTGGAGCTAACATTGCAGTTTTCATTGTGTTCCTGCCTGGTTTTCAAATATGAAAGCCCTGGGGCGACTTGAAAGATGAAGGTTTCATCCCGCTAAAAAAAGGGTATATGTGTGTGTCTTCTCTGCACGCTGGGGTTTTAAAATGTGTGATGAACTGTGCTTGCCCAGCGCTGATGTTTTATTCGGTTTCATGTGGTCCTTCTGACGCCTGCTCTATCATTAGAAGCTGTTTGTAAAGGCGCCATGTGAGAAATGATGCAAACCCAGAAAAAGGGCACAGTGTTGCTTTTTTAATCTGCTGTAAGCATCCTCATTTGTACTGATTTGTTTCCTAATGATCCTGTCCTCACTTTCATCTGCTTCCTGAGCCTGGGTCAGACGTGCAGTAAGGAAGATATCAGATGGGAGATTCTTTCCTTGTTTTGACCATCCCTTCTTAGTTGGGCCAGGAGAGGCAGGTGGAAGCCAGGGCTGGTTCCTTCATTCAGGGGCCTCCTAGGTCAGACACCGGGGATTTCTTGTGGAAACTGGTCCAGGAAAGAATCAGAAGAAAGGGCTGCAGGTAAGGTGGGAGGTCCCTTGTAGCTTAGCATGCCATGGAGACTTCAGGAATGCATTGTGCCTGGGACTGGTGGTTGATTGAAAAATAGTGAACCACTGAGTTCCACTTACCTTTGGCTGGGTAAGCTGTAGGGGTCTGTGTGTATGTGTGTGAGAGAGAGATCTGTTTTTAGTGAAGAGAAATTCTCAAGTTGTCTTAAGAAATTATTTTTAACCATCCATCTATCCAATTATTCATTTATTTATTTCTTCACTCAGACACTTAATGAGCACCTGCTATGTGCCAGGCTCTGTGCTGTGTGCTGGGGCATGGGAGTGATCCAGACAGACACAGCCCTGTCTTATGGGCCTTGTAGTCCAGTAGATTTATGGTTTGTGAACAATGCTTAGTTCTGTGTAAGACACACAAATATGGGTAAATAAGCTCCATCTGGAGCTTGTCCTTTATAGAAGAGCCTTGAAATTTGGTAAGAATACCAAGTAATCTCAACAATATTTGTATTTAATCTGAACATTTTTTTTTTTTTTTGCTGAGGAAGACTGGCCCTGAGCTAACATCCGATGCCAATCCTCCTCTTTTTTGCTGAGGAAGACTGGCCCTGGGCTAACATCCGTGCCCATCTTCCTCCATTTTATATGGGCGCCGCCACAGCATGGCTCAACAAGCGGTGCGTCAGTGCGCGCCCATGGTCCGGTTCGCCGCAGCGGAGCACGCGCACTTAACCACTTGCGCCACGGGGCCGGCCCCTAATCTGAACATTTTAAAATTTAAATTCAAAATATTTAAAAAATCTTAACATATTTGTAGTGTATGTTCTATTGAGTCACCACCTTTCCTCCCTTTCCTCCTGGTAACAGACTCCTAGCTCCTGGTGTGTATCTCACATCTCTAGCCACAGTAATTGGTCTAAAGCAAACGACTGTGGCCCAAGCCCAGCCAATCAGAATTCTTCCCTAGGATTTTTCCTATGAAGTCAGGAGAGAGGGAGACCCTTTCTTTTCTGGTAATGGAGCTATAAGAATAATTTCAGAGCTGTGCTCTGTGCTATGGGAAGACTGAATTCTGAGAGACCAAAGCTGACAGAAAGAGAAAGAGAGAGGGGAGGAGGAGAGGGTGGATATAGGGATGAGGAGAGGGAGGGTTGTGGGGGGAAACAGAAGGAGGACGGGGGGCAGAGATAGAAGGGGACAGAGACAGAGAGACAGAGACAGGGAGAGAAAGAGAGAGACAGGGAGAGAGGGCAAGACTGGGACAGACAGGAGGTGAGAGAAAGAGACAGATGGGGACAGGGAGAGACAGACGGACAGAGAGGAGAGAGAGACAGGCAGAGGGGAGAGACAGACAGACAGAGAGGAGAGAGAGACAGGCAGGGTGGAGAGAGAGAGACAGGCAGAGGAGAGAGACCAGAGTGGGGAGGGAGGTACAGAGAGAGAGAGGGGGACACACACACACACAGAAGGACACAGAGAGGGAGAGAGATAAGGGAAGGCGGCGAGGGGAGGGAGTGAAGGAGGGGAGGGGAAAGACATAGGGAGGGGGATGGAGGTGGGGAGAGACACAGGGGGAGGGAGAGGGAGAATAAAAGTATGAATGAAGAATAAATAAGGTCTAGTGACATAAATTTCCTAAAATATTTCTCTGGGTCCTTCAGCTCTTCTATTCTGAGAGCTCCTCAGTAGCCTTCCAATATACATGTGTGTTTATGCCAGTTCCATTTGGACTTCTGCTATTAGTGCCTGGCTAGTCTGAAGCCATGACCAATCTTAGGGAGAATAACCAACCTGCGCAGATTATTCTCTTGGCCCTCCACTCTGTGCCTTCTCCAGTTCTCTGCTCCAGCCTGGGGATGCCGACTTCTATCGATGTCTTACCAGACTCCTTTGCCTTGGACCTCTGGTTGGTGTGGCCAAGGGGAGGCAGTGGCGGGAGGCTGGAGGGCAGGAGGAGAGAGTTGGGGAATTTCCTTCCCTGCCTGCAGGGCCACCATAATGGCAGTGGCTGTGTCTGCTGCGGCCACAGCGGGGCAGGGCCAGCCCCTGTGCGGTGGCTGAACTCTCAGCAGATCTGGTACCACTGTTTCCTCTGCTCCCTCTCTCAGTTCTGGAGTCTTGGTGGCTTCCTGCTGTTTCCAGTCTCTGGGGCTTCCCTATCGCGTTTGGTTCCCTTATCCTGCCCATGTCTCTGTAAGGGATCCCTTGGTAAAGCTGCTTCGGTGAATCCATTGACAACATTCACTGGTCATTCTTTGCAATGGGAGTCCTGCAAGACTCCCTTCTTGGTACTCGCCCTCAGGCTCCTCATTTCTGTTGGGATCTTGCTTGCTAATGGTTTTTATGTTGGTACATAAAGGTCCTTCACGTAGAATTTAGTTTCTGACTTAGTTTGCTCTCTCCTTTTATGGAGATTTTTCCTTTCCCATCCAAACCCCAGGGGAGGCTCTTTGCTCCCCTGGATTGCGTCTGCAGTAGGAATCTGAGAATTGGAGACAGGTCATCCGTCCCCTTTAGCTTGGTGTGAACAAATAGCTGCTAAACAGCACCAGTGGGTGCCAAGGGGCAGGGAAGGAAGGGGGGATGGGAGCAGGAGATGCCTTGCCCCATCGTGGGCCAGGCTTGCATCAGGTGCAGGAGATTCAGAATCACAAGCTGCAGCCTCTGCCCTCAACATACTCAGTCTGGCAGGGCAGGCTGACGAGTACCCGTGGATGGCCATGCAATGTGGTCAGTACCAGGAGAAGGGTGTGCACTGGAGAGGCACCTGCACAGACTGGGTGGGAGGGTTAGGGAAAGCCTCTGGAAAGAGAGCTGGCTCTTGAGGGGTGAGCAGGGGTTTGTCATGTTGTTTTAGTTTTCCAAGAAAAGCACAGATTGTCCCAAGAACTCCTAGAAGTGCAGACTGGCTATGGCTCAGGGTGTGTGGGGAGGAGCAAGGAGGGAGCTGGAGGGGGCTGGGTGGGGGGCAGCTTAAGCAGTGTGGACTTCATCCCAAGGGCATTGGCCAGCTGAGCATTTGCTGTTCTATGTGCTAAGCAAACTCCATGCCTTATAGACAGCAGAGCCTGCAGGGAGAGCTGCTGGCATCTCCTGGGCTCACATTTCCCCTTTCCCCAGTAAAATCCGAATGCCATGTTTTCAGCAAAAAACCCCAACAGCATTCCCTGAGTCAATCCACTTCTCAACACACAGCTACTAAAAACAGACAACACACATACCACCCTCCCACCCCCCAAGTCCCCAATCCAAGCAGGTTTGCTGTCATTGTCTGGGCAACAACGGTTTTCTAGCTTTCTTTTCTTTGCCTTTTTTGCCTTTATTTTTAAGTTCAGGGAATGACACGTGGTTCCTGAAGTGTGCGGTACAGACTGCATGTCTAATTTATTCCACTCTCTCCGAGACACTTGAGATAATTACAGGGGGAAATTCCATTTTCTGAAAAAACCTAGATGCCGAGAGGGTTATTTTGCCAGGTTCTCCGTGGGACTCTGCCCTGTGGAGTTAAAAGAGCACTTTATGTACCTGCTGGGGGTGATTCTGAGGCTCAAAAGCCCAAACTTTCTCTGTGTTTCCGGAGATGTGAGTCAGATGCTATAGCAGTTTTCCAAAATTCAGTTTAGGAAACATAACACATTCAGTTACATAAGGTAATTTCAAGCTTAACATCTCTCTTCTAGGTTGCTGAGTTTCCAATATTTGAATACTCACTATATGTTGGAGATGGGCTGTGGGTTAGAATAACGAATGACTTTAAAAAATATCATTTTTATTGATTTTTCTATCTTTAAAATCTGCAGTGAAGGTTACATATATACAGGGAAGGGCACAGATCGTCAACAGATAGCTCAATGAATTTTTCATGATTGGTTTACCTGTGCAACCAACCCTTAGATCAAGAAACAGAACATTGCCGGGAGCACCCCAGAAGTACCCTTGGGTCCCCACCTACTCTTGTTCCTCCTCCTGGGGTAATCGTGTTCTGGCTTCTAGCACCACAGATTAGTTTTGCCTCGCTCAATAATACACTTGCAAGATTTGTTCATGTTGAACGTAATTGTTGTTCATTTTTTCTGTTCGCTGTCTGGCATTCCATTGGATGAGCATACCATAACTTATTTATCCAAACCACTATGCATAACTATTTAGGTTGTTTTTGCCTATTATGAAGAGTGCTGTTATGAGCATTCTTGTTCTCACCATCACTGTATTAGTCAGGATTCTCCAGAGAAATCAACAGGGGTGTGTGTGTGTGTGTGTGTGTGTATTTATTTATTTTAAGTAATTGGCTTGTGATTGTGGAGGCTGGCAAGTCCAAAATCTGATGGGGTAGGCCAGCAGGCTGGAGTCTTAAAGAAGAGTTGCAGTTTGAATCCAAAGGTGGTCTGTGGGCAGAATTCCTTCTTCCTTGGGAGAGGTCAGTCTTGGTTCTCTTAAGACCTTCAACTGATTGGTTGAGGCCCCCCCCACATTGTGGAGGACAATCTGCTTTAACTCATCAAGTGCATCTATTTAAATGTTAATCTCGTCCAAAAACACCTTCACAGAAACATCCAGAATGTTTGACCAAATATCTGGGCATTGTGGCCCAGGCAAGTTGACACATAAAATTAACTGTGACAGTCACTTACTAAGCATTTGTTTTGTGACCTCTCCTATGCTGGTGCTGGGGTGGGTAAGAGGTGGTGGAGGTGCTCTAAAATATAGTCTATTAATAGGAAATATGAGGTATAGTGAGGGCAACAGACCGGGGATGATTGCCATTGAAAAAATAGTTTGTTACTCATAGTTTCCAAGTGGAGCAGGCACATCATGCCATGGTGGGGGGAGGGGTGGTGTGGGATGGCACACAGGAAGCACCAGGATCAGTCAGGGGCAGAGGGAGAGGAGGCAACTGTGGTAAAAGCCTTTATTGCTGTTTCTACAGGAAGGAATGGGCCAGTCAGGTCAACCGGGCTTAGGATTGGCTAGTTTGAATAATTTCAGTGGGCTCTGGGGCATAGGGGCCGTCCCTAGTTTTCTGGTGCTTGACCATGGGTTGATTACCACAGGCAGCTAGTGGCCTAGAGTGTGATAGTCCTGTAAAGGAGGTGGTTGCTAGTATGGGCTCTGGATTGGCTGGTTTGCCTTTGTAAAGTACCCCCTTGGATGAGTTATTGACTATCTCTAGGAGTTGGTAGCCTTGGGAGGAGCAGCCCCTCCAGGGTCAGCAAGGCCCCAGACGTCAAAGCTTCCGAACACAGAAAATAAAAGACATGGTTAATACCAGGGAGTAGATGGAGGGAAGACGGTATAGAGGTAGGGTGGTGGGATAGGAAGATCTCTAGAATAGGACTTGGGACGTAGAGGGCTTCATTAGTTAATGATTTTGATCACATCTTGCTATAATGATACTTACTTGACTGAGGAAGAAATCTAGGCTCAGAGAAGTTACTCAGGTCACTGGTAGGAGCAGAGCTGAGGCTTGAACGCAGGTCGCTCTGACTTGCCATTCTTAACTTTTAAGCTTTTCTCCCTCCCAGAATTGTTCAAAATATATTATTCCTGCCTTTCTAACCTTAAAGGGTTATTAGAAGATAACAAGTTTATATAAGTGAACATGCTTGGTACCCAGTGAAGAGCTAGGCAGATAGAAGGTAAAATTTTTATGAGGTTATGTTACAGGAATGCTACTGTGATTAAACCTTGAAATATATAAATTCAACTTATAGAATCTTAGAACTGGGAGAGATGTGTGGAGATCATTTGGTCCCTGTCTCTGTTCTCAAACAGGTGAAATTCAGAAATATTTATTTTCTTCTGGAAGACGGCCACACTCTCCCTCTATAGCCTTGTATATTATCACTGTGATGAGAAAAAGATCAATGATTGTTTATTTCACAGTGACTTTGCTTAGTAAGTTACTTCTTCAGTGTATCTGGTGATCTGAGCATTATTAATGAAGCTTCTGGATGTACCTAATCTACCCAAAAGATGTGGCTTGAGATCTGGCTTACTATATGTGACAGATTACCTAGTCTGATGTGGTTAATAATAGTTTCACAAAATTCAGAGTTCTTTGCCATAAGAAGTGATGGAAAGAGCCCTAAGCTAAAGGTAGGGCCCCTGAGTTCTAGTACTACTCAGCTGCAAACTAGCTGAGTGGTCTTGGATGGTGACTTGATCATTTTGAGCATCGCTTTTCCCACTTATAAACCCAAAGAGTTGGGCTAGATAACGTTTCAAGTCCCTTTCAGCAAGGACAGGTGAGATTCGATCGTTTAGGATTTGGATGGCTAATGTCATTTTGATAGAGGGGCAAAGTACTGAGTAGCAGCTGGGAAGCTGGTCGTCTTTGATGTCTGGTAGTTAATAAAATGGAGAAAGATTTACATGAATAGCTGAGCTCATCTTTCACGGTCATGCCAGCTATCCACTGACTCTACTTCCTTGGTTAGCCCTGGGTTACTATAAATTAAACTTAACTGCTTTTCCCTGGGAATGACGCTCTGTAAATCAGCACTGGAAGAGAGTGGCCCTGTCAAGGGGGCTTTTCATGGGATGCTCTAACCATTGGAAAGACAACATATTATCTGGAAACTGCTTCTGAATATTAGTTTATGTCTTGGCAATTGTTTTCTTAATAATCCAAAGCTGTCAAGGAAGCATAGCTCACGTGGCTTGGACACTTGGCTGCCTTCTCTGCCTGGTCGGGGCTTATTCATCATGTTTTCCTTTTTCCCCACTGAACCGTCTTTTCTGTGTGTGGCACAATTAAATTAACTGACCTATTTCTGGATAATTATATCATTAAACAACCCTCCCCATTTTTTTTAAACAAGGAGACAATTTTATCTAAAATTAAACTGTATATTAGTGCCTGTTTTAGTAATGTCATCCATATGGCTCTCCAATATGGGCTGGCCCAGCATCAGCGAACTGATGGTAATTCTCAGCACTGGTACTTAATCAGACATACCCTTACACTTGTGAATAATCAATTTTTTTTGTTTTAATTATTTAGTTAAAAAATTCAGAAGCCGTCTCCATGTCACCTTGAATATCCACATTGTAAAAAAAAAAAAATACACTCTGTGCCACCCGTACCTGGTTTGCTGAGCTTGAGGAGTTACTGGAGTTCAAACAGTTGTCTCATTAAAACTAAAGTTGGTGCTGATATTCCCGAATAACTCTCGCTCTGTCCCTCAGCCAATCCAACATATCGTTGCTAAGCTCAGAAGAGACCTATGACTCAGCTCCTATACTTCTCCAGAACCTTCCTAAATTTACTCACAAGTAGGAGAGAGAGGTAAAGTTATCTCCAGTTTGCCTTTTCAACCCACAAAGACTCAGCAAATAATTGCAGTGGCCTGTGAGTGAACAGCAGCAAGTAGGTCATATAATGGGAAGGAGAGGCCCCCTACAATAATGAGGGCGACAGACTTAATCACTTCTCTGTGGGGAAAATGCCCAGGATTAGGCAGCTCATTACAGAAAAGGAGACTTGTTGAGAGAGAACTCTCAAAACAGAAAATGGAGTGCTGTTGATTATGAACGTGCTGCTTCCAAGGAATAGCTTCTCCTCAGGATGCCTCAGCTCTGCTGAAGGCCATGTTATGCCAAGAAATCTGGACTCAAAAGATTTAGTTATGAGGCATTTCATAAATAGTCAGGACACTGGAGTTTTCACCCTGCCAAGAATGCTTCAGCCTGAGAAGTGAGGTGAGCTGTACTAAATTGACGTATAGATGCTAGATGGGGATTTATTACATTTCCAGCAACTTTCTATATCTGTGATATGGAATTTGTTATTGAGGTCATTTTAAATAAAGGTATGCAATACTGCCTGCCTAGAAAAGATATCACTGGTGGTGAAAGAGACTTCGTAGGTTGTTAGAACGTGTTTGAGTTTGGCAGTGGCAGAATTTGGATATAGAAGGTGTAGCTGACATGGTCCATGCCTCACACATATACTCTTGGTGCTAACTGCTACACACCTGTGGCTCTCTGCCTGAGGGGTTTTGGTTGTTGAGTGTCTGCTCAGCGTGCGTGTGTGAGGGCAGGCTGGGAGAGCTGGGGCAATACACCAGAAGCAGCTTTCAACTAATGACATAAAGAGAGTTGGTGAATAGGTGCTCTAGTTTCCCTGCTTCTCGGTTTGGATAAATATGAGGCATGTTCCACACTGTCTCCCAGAACTCTCTAGTGAACTTGACCTCCAGTTGCCTACAGCAGGAACTTGCTCCAGACTGCACCTTCAATTGACTTCCTCCATCCCCATCTCATTTCTCCACTCCACGGCCAATGTTTTCCAAATTCATTTGAACCCTTGTCTCAGGTCTGCTTCTGGGGAAACTCAACCTGATTTAAGGGGTGAGATTGCCACTAAACAAGGCAGGTTACATATTACTGGCACATTACGTAGCTGTTTCCACCCACCACACTAATATCTCAGAGGACGATTACCATGACATGGCATATTCCAGTTTGCCTCATGGGGATAGTTGAGGTCAGAGAGATTCTCTTTCTCTAACTTTAGGCTGAGTGGAAAGTGAAGTGATCGTGGATTTAGTCAGGCTAATGCTAGGTTATGCTGCAATAACAGGTTAACCAAATCACAGTTTAATGCTAATTACATAGGTCTCCTTGGTGACATTCTTGTAAAAGTGACTCCAGAATTTGTTTCTTTTTTCCATCTAGAGGAGGCTGAGACAACTGGTAGTGTTAAGAAATGAGGTGAAGGCAGCAGCACTTCCCATTGAGTGAGGGGCTGAGATCTGAGGGGTAGATGGGAATGAGCAACTCCAGGAGAAGCATAAAATAGGTCCAGTACAGGTGGCCAATCTATCTGCAGGCAAGCTTTATGTTAAACATGTGCGAAAAGTAAAAAAGACCTCAAGTTTCTTATCAGAGTAAATGCCCAATTTGACTTCTAAAATGTCAGACATTGACACTCTTGGGTTGCCCCAATTCAGTAACTATTACAGTAGTCTATACAACAACAATAGGCCAACAGGTGCAGCTAGTTAGTCAGTTGAATAACTGGTACCTGACCTACTGCAAAAAAAGTCAAACAGTCACTTGTCAACTGGCGTCTTGTAGTCTGAAAAGACAAATGGTGGTGAGACCATACTTTTTACTTTGCCACTGGCCAGGTTGGCAGAGTGTGGGCCCAGTTAAAACCTGAAGCTTTGAGGTAAATTGGACAGACTTATATAGGATTGCTGATCCTCGGGTCTTGTATCAGGGAGTACAGGAGTAAAAGGAATGCAAAATGTAGTTTGAAGGATACAGCCATAGAGAAATTTATGAATTGTTGTTGTATTTTCAAATTGTTGAACTCCTGGATAGGGAGTAAAGTATGAACGTAGGATTTGAGTAAGAAAACCAGGGTTTGAGCTTCAGCATTATCACATGTCAGTTGTGTCACTTTGAGTGGTTTTCTAACTTCTCAACTTCAGTTTCCTCTTGTCTAAAATTGGGTTGATAGTAGTACCTGGGTATGAGATTTGTTATGAGGGTTAAATGATTTAACAAGACAAAGCGTTTGACATTGTGTCTGACACTTGGCTATTGCTGCTTAGTCCTGACATGTAAAATATGGCTTCGGTTATTTAGCCATTATTTCAACAAATAGCTATAGAATATCTACTGAGTGCTACGCACTGTGTTAGATGCTGGGAATAAAATGGTGAATAAAAACAAAGCCCAATCTTTGTCCTGAAAGAGCTCAGAGTCTGGTTAAGGAGATAGACCAGGGGACAGCACACGTTTTCTTAAAGGGCTAGATGGTAAATATTTCAGGCTTCATGGGCCATAGGGTATCTGTCGCACCCACCCAACTCTGCAACTGTAGCAGGAAACTAGCCTTAGATAATATGTAAATGAATGGACATGGATGTGTTCCAATAGAACTTTATTTACACAAACAGAGGGCCAGATTTGTCCTGTGGGCCATAGTGTGTTGACCACTGAGATAACCAGTAATATGTAGACAATAATAGGTAGTGTTTATTGAGTGCTTACCATGTATTGTTCATTTATTTATTCAACAAAAACTTAAATAGCAGTTACTATGGGCCAGGCAATGATAAAATCACTTTACATATGTTAACTCATTTAGTCCTCATGATAAATCCATGAGGTTGGTACTATCCCCATTTTACCAGATGGAGTTGGTACTAGTATTATTCCCATTTAACAGATGAGGAAGCCAAGTCACCAGGAGGTTAAATAAACAAGAGATGAGGCTGGGATTTGAACCCAAACAATGTAGTGCCAGAGTCTGGGCTTGCAATCTTATACCACACTGCCACCCTCACATAAACACTTAACTACAAACTCTGGTAAGTGCATGGAGGTAACAATAATGTCTGCCTCCCAGGTTGTTGTGACCCTGCAAAGACATGAAAGTGCGTGGTAAGTTGTAGCGGGTTATAGAAATATTATTATTATCTTCCTCTCTGGAGCAGCAGCCTCCTGATCTTTGAGGGGAGGAGTTTGGTTTTGTTTCCAAACTACAGAGTAGAAGTGGGCTGGGGATGGCTTGTCGACAGGTCTTGGAAAGGGGAAATGAGCCAGCTCTCTGAGGCCACATCTCATTTCTCCCTTTAAATGTCTTTGAACTTGAGGAATAAAATATTAACATCAGTCCTTATACCACTTCATCTATAGACAAACCCCAAGAGATAGTTATTGTCGTCTCCATGGAACAGATGAGGAACCAGAAGCTCAGAAAGGGTGGGGGCAACGTGCCCCAAGTCTCACAGCCGGAAGTGGTGGAGCCAGGATTGGAACCTAGATTCTCTGATTCCGAGGCCTGCATTCTTGGCCCTGGGAGCCAGGCATACTGCCCTGTGTGTATACGTATTGTCCCAGATCCTGCTCTTAATATCATTAACTGATCAGGGTAGAGGGAATGTGAGAAGAGTTGGTTAAACTGAGTATCGCTGTGAAAGAGGATGGTATCCATCTTGTTCAGACACTGTCTATGGAATGCAAAGGATTTAATAAACAATGGTGTACTCATCCTGATAATTAAAGCTCCTGAAAAATAATGACTTGGCCCGGAGGTATCATTACCTAGAACACCAGCTTAGTGTCTGTTTCAAAACAGTGATAATTTTTATGTCCTGCTGTAAGTGATCACTTAAGCAGCTTGAAATGAAAATGGGGCATGGGATCCCCTGTGCTTGTGGCTTTTGTGCTAGAAAGCTGAACTTGCTCTTGAAGAGAAACGCCCATCTTCCCCCCCAAATTTCTCTCCCCATGTTTTAATAAACAGTGGACTGCAAGAAGCTTGTCTTGAATGGAAGAGGAAGGAGCACAGGAGGTTTCTATGCTGGGTGGAAAACGGGGCAGACGGGGTCTGAGATGATGTTGGAAACCATATGGGAGGCTCTTGTGGGTTGAATTGTGTCCGCTATGTTGAAATCCTACCTCCTGGTACCTGTGAAGTGATCTTATTTGGCAATAGGGTCTTTACAGATGTAATTAAGATGTAAGTTAAGATGAGGTCATACTGGAGTAAGGTGGGCCCTTTATCCAGTATGACTGGTGTACTTGTAAGAAAAGGAGAAGAGACACAGAGAGAAAATGGCCATATGAAGGTGACAGAGGCAGAGATTATGGTTATGCATCTACAGGCCTGGGAAGGCCAAGCACTGATGGCCCCCATCAGAAGCTAGAAGACGCAGAGAAGGATTCTCTCCTACAGGTCTTGGAGGGAAAATGGCCCTGCCAACATCTTGATTTCAGACTTCTAGCATCCAGAACTGGGAGAGAATAAATTTCTGTTGTTTGAAGCAACTCAGTTTGTGGTATTTTGTTACAGCAACGCTTGGAGACTAATAGAGACATATTTTTGACTCACAGAGGGCAAGTAGGTGTGTGTATATGGAGGAGAGGGGTCAAAACACTGGATAACGGTATTCATTCATTTCTTCATTTGCCATTCAAACAGGAGGCAGTACCATATGGTAATTAAGAGCAAGGCTTAGGAATCAGACAGACGTAATTTTGAGTTTCAGCTCTGCCACTTCTATGCTGGGTGACTTTTAATAATAATAACCTCTAACATTTATTGATGAATTACAATATCCTAGGTCTTGTGCCTTGAGCTGAATATGTGATATCTCCATTTTATAGACAAGGAAGCCAAGGCACCGAAAGAGTAAGTCACGTGCCCAGTTACATAGCTGGTAAGTGGTCGTGAAACTAGAGTCCAGGTACTTTGGCTCCAGAGAGTCTTCTATTAACCACTGTGAAATACTTGAGACTCAGTTTCCTCAAGTGTTCAATGGTAGCCTCAAAATAGCTGTTACGGAATTTTCAAGGATTCCAGTTAAAAGAATTCAGGCAACATATGTAGAGAATGAAAGTCAGTTATTCTCTAAAACTCTTCGTTAAATAGTTATAGACTCACAGGAAATGGAAAAAATAGTACACTGAGGACAGTTCACCCCACTTCCCCCAGTGGTAACATCTTACGTAGCTGCAGTACAACATCAAAACCAGAGAATTGACATTTGTGTAATCTATAGAATTTATTCAGATTTTACATGCAGTCGTGTGTGTGTAGTTTTATGCCATTTTACTATACATTTAGATTCGTGTGACCACTGCAATCGAGATACAGAACTCTTCCCTCACCACGTAGGAACTCTCTTTGGCTACACTTTCATATGGCATCCCAACCCTCATCCCTGAGCCTTGGCTGCTACTAATTTATTCTCCATCTCTATAGTTCCATCATTTTGAGCATGTTTTATAAATGCAACCATACTGTGTATAACCTTTTGAGATTGGCTTTTTCCACTCAGCATAAAGGCAAAGAGTTTTTGAGGTCTTCTACTGAGCTCTGGTGCCATGTCAGAAACTGTGGGTGCAAAGATTTCAAACCTTTCGCTTTAGCTTGAGCTAGTCAATTTGCTAGTTTGCTTTGTTACTGTGGGGAAAATGTCCCCAAATTCAAAAAAATCAAGAGACCATTTTTCTTGTGGCAAACTTTGCCTCTTTTTACATTGGCTTATGTTTCCAGCCCATTTTCTTCCTCAAGCCAAACATTCTCAGCATTGTTATTAAGGAGTCTGTGGAGAGGTTGTCTGATGGAGGAAAATCCGTAGTGGCAATATTTTAACCTGGATGGCTCCACAAACACTCAATTGCCCTTGATTGCAATGGTGGCCTGGGAGCCTTAATTGAGACCTTCTGCAAGTAGGCTGCTTTTGTGTTTCCACCTACCCCATCACAGCTGTGTAGTTTGGTGCATTTATGTGCAAAGGTTAATTCCCTTTGACTTGATCTATGGCAGGAAAGTGGAAAAAAATTAAGGAATATAAGTTGGTACGTTATCTGTTTGAAAGGTACTGAGAGAACTTTTCAGTCTATGAAAGTACAAGGCAGGCATGGAACAGCTGCTTGTTTTACAAAAAGGTTAAGATCCTGATAAACTGGTTTCTAGCCTCATCATTGTTACTAAGAAACTTTGTGCCCTGAGCAAGTTAACTCCTTTGGATCTCTTCTGTGAAAGGAGAGCTTTGGATTATTTGACCTCTAAGATCTCTTATGGATGAGAAAAATAATTCTGTTTTTGTGTTTTGTGATCCTAGTTTATATAGTTATCATATCTCAGAATGCCAAAACTAAGACTACTTTAAAAAGACCATTGGAGGCCCTTATTGTTCCATTCATTACCCAGTCCCCCAACCTACCTGCATTGGGACCCAGCTACTTTGTCTTATGGTGCTCTCCTGGAACCGGGTGTCCCCGCTACTGTCAAAGGCTGACCTCTCTCTGAATGCTTTTGAGTCCAGCCCCTTTCACCCTTACAAGGTCTTTGCTCCTGCAGTTCTCGCTCCTGCATCATTTTCTCTTTTTACAGCCTTGTTGACTGCAGCATATGAATGAACTTGAGCTATCGCTCATCTTAAAGAACGTTCCTTCAACGCCACATCCTCCTCCAGCCACCTCCCTATCCATCTTCCTCCCTCCGTTACAAACATTTAAAAAAATTTTTTTTTAATTTATTTATTTTTGTGAGAAAGATCAGCCCTGAGCTAACACCCGATGTCAATCCTCTTCTTTTTTTTGCCCAGGAAGATTTGCCCTGGGCTAACATCTATGCCCATCTTCCTCTACTTTACGTAGGACGCTGCCACAGCATGGCTTGACATGTGCATTGGTGCACGCCTGGGATCCAAACCTACGAACCCCAGGCTGCCGAAGTGGTGCACATGCACTTAACCGCTTGCGCCACCAGGCTAGCCCCTACAAACATTTTGAGAGTCGTCCACGCTTGCTGTTTCCTGTTCCTTACCTCCCATTCTCCCTTCAGCTGACTCCAACTGGGCTTCTGTGTTTATCAAGCCACCGAAACTGGGCTTGTCTTCAACAAAGGCCATGTGGCCAAGTCTAGTGGGCCCTTTTCTGTCTTATCTTGGTGACTTCTCCGCATCTTTGATCTCCCTCCTTCCTGAATCACGCCTGTCTTGGCCTCTGCTATACCACGTTCTTGGAGCCATATCTCCATATTCTTCTTTGCTGGCTTCCCCTCCTCAGGGTTTGGTCCTGAGCCCTTTTTCTTTCTCTCTGCACGCTCTCTGGAGATCCTCATCCAGTCCCCTGGCTTTAAAAACATCTCAATTCTGATGATTCATGTGTATATCTTTAACCCAGTCCTCTCCTCTTAGCTCCATATTTTTGTGTCTAATATTCTACATGGAATCTCAACTTCATCGTTTAATAGGGCTCTCAAACTTCTATGTGCAAAACAGAGCTCTAATTTTTTTTTTTCTTTATAAATCTCCTTTCCTCCATGTCTTCCTTACCTAGTTTCTCAAACCAACATGCTAGTTTCTGGACTCTAACTGAATTTTTCCCTTTCTCTCATACCTCATCAAATCCAAGTCATTTGGGTTTAATCTCTTGAATGCATTGCAAATTTTCCCACTTACCACCTCAACCCTCATTTCTCTAGTCAATGTCATCCCCAAATCTCCCCTGGCTATTGTAAAGCATCCTAACTGATCTCTGTACTTTTATTGTTGCCTACCCTTCATTTTTTATACAACAGTCAAAGTGATTTAAAAAAAGATTGGATTATATCACTTACCTACTTAAAACTTTTCAACATCTTATCTTTGCACTTTGAACGATATTCAAACTTTTTACCAGAACCCACAACAACTTATATCCTCTGGCTTCTTTCTACCTTTCAACCTGCTCTCCCAACACTTTCCTACTTGCTCACCAAGCCCAGTCAAGCTGGTCATCCTTCTATTCCTCAGACAAGCCAAGTCCCTTTGTACCTCTTGGCCTTTGTACTGGCATATCCCTCCACCTGACACGCCCTTTCCTAGACTCTTTATATGAATAGCCACTTATCAGTCACATTTCAGTACAAACCTCAGCTCCTTAGAGAGGCTTCCCTAGTCACCTTTCTTAAAGTGCTCTCCCACACTGTTAATGTTCATCATCTATCCTGTTTATTTTCTTCCTAGCGTGCATCACCATCTGTAATGATCTTGTTTTACTGATTTGTACTTGTTTATTCACAGTTTCCCCCACTATTCCTGAGGTCACAGGCTTTTCCTTCCTTGCTTATCACTCTATCCTTCATTTCTAGATCAGTAATAACTTTTTGAATGGAACTAATGAATGAATGAAGCTGAAAGGAAGTAATGTGTGTTTCCCAGCTTTACTGAGATGTAACTGATATATAACATTGTGTAAGTTTAAGCCCTACAGCGTGTTGATTTGATACATTTATATATTGCAAAATGATCATCACCATAGGTTAGCTAACACCTCCATCACATCACATAATTACCTTCTTTTTTTTTTGTGGCGAGAACATTTCAGATCTACTCTCAGCAACTTGCAAGTATATAATACAATATTATTAGCTATAATCACCATGCTGTACATTATATCCCCAAAACTTATTCATCTTCTAACTGAAATTTTGTATCTTTTGACCAGCATCTCTCCATATCCTCCACCCTCCAGCTCCTGGTAACCAGCATTCTCTCTGTTTCTTTGAGTTTGGCTCTTTTAGATTCCACATATTAGTGAGATCATACAGTATTTGTCTTTCTCTGTTTGACTTCTTTCACTTAGCTTAACGCCCTGAAGATCCATCCATATTGTTGGAAATAGTAGGATTTTAAAAGGAAGTAATTTTAGGCCTGAAAAGAAAATAAAAACAGCTAATGCTAAAGTAGTGCTTACCGTGGAGCAGGAGCTCCACTTTCTAGGCAAGGAAACAGGCTCGGCAATGGTTAATGATTCTCAGAGGACCTACTGCCAGAAGGAGACAATTAGGTCTGGACAGATCATGCTCTTAGCATTATCAGTACTGACCCATTTTCATTCTGGGTAGAGTAGCAAAGAACAGAACATGGTGTATGGCAACAGCTCCAGGTTCAGACCCTAGTTCTGCCTCCTGCCTATTGTGGGAGCTTGGATGAATAACTTCATCAAGCCTCAGCTTCTCAGCTATAAAATGGGGCCAATAACAGCTACCTCACAGGATGTTAAGAGGATCTAATAAGACAACACAGTACCTGTGTGGTGTTAAATGCATGGATACGTTGATAAAGTGCCTAGCACAGCCTCTGACATGCTCTACTAATATGTAGTAGTATCTCTGGACTTTGGCTCTATCTGAATGTTTGTGTCCCCCCAGAGCCCATATGTTGAAACCTAACCCCCAAGGTGGTGGTGTTTGGAGGTAGGGCCTTTGGGGGGTGATTAAGTCATGAGGACAGAACCCTCACGAATCAGATTAGTGCCCTTAAAAAAGAGATCCCAGAGAGGTCCCTTGACCCTTCCGTCAAGGGAGGACACAGAGAAGCTGTCTATGAAACAGAAAGTGGGCTGTCACCAGACGAGGAAGCCGCGACCGTGCTGGCACACTGGTCTCAGACTTTCAGCCTCTAGAATGGTTAAGAAATACATTTCTGTTGTTTATAAGCCACCCAGTCTCCGGTATTTTGTTATAGCTACCCTAACGGACTAAGACAGCAAGAATCATACTTTTTCTATATATGAGATCACTGAAAATACATGGTGAGTCCCAAGGCTGGCCAGCAGCCCGGTGTCAATCACTTAGCTGCTTGCTCCCTTCTAGGACTTTTTGCAGGCCTCTCCCCCAGGAATCTAGTTCCCATGTGTGTCCCCTGCCCTAAGGTTCATATCCAGATCTGCCTCTTGCAGTCTCCTTTTCCAAACATAGCTTCCTTATGGCTCCTAAGGCTGGCTGTCATATTAGAAAGTAGTCTGATAAATTAATCCCATCTGGAGCCAAAATGATGGATAATGTTTGAAAGTGCTGCCATGTGGGCATTTTCACAGAGGTCTTGTGGAGAGGCAAGGCTTGAAAGCCGAGGGTTGTTTCTCTCTTGGTAGAAATCTCAGCCCAGTTGCAGGTTGGGGTGGGGATATTTGGGGGCCAAGGGGCCTTCCTAGAGCCTGTAAACCATCCAACGGGTAGTTGCTGTCTCAGCTTTTGCGTAAGACAGGTCCTGCGTGCTCACAAAGGGCACTTGGGAAGTAATTTGCTGGTGATTATGACACTTCCATTGAATAATAGAAAGCATCATGCAGGTGTGCATCTGTTCTTCATTTGGCCCAGGGGAATTGAAATCAGAGGGATGTGCCACAATTACAGATAAAGGACTGATGCAGTTCTTTACTGAAGCCAGCCAACTCTAAATGCTCAATTATCCAGCACTTGACTGTGGGCTGCTTTCTCC
The DNA here is from genome assembly GCF_020826845.1 of Diceros bicornis minor. Classification (NCBI taxonomy): domain Eukaryota; kingdom Metazoa; phylum Chordata; class Mammalia; order Perissodactyla; family Rhinocerotidae; genus Diceros; species Diceros bicornis. Next base: position 74,433,845 of record NC_080741.1, on the reverse strand, counting down.
AGCAAGAGGAGAAGCCTAAGAAAAACTATCAATTTTTTTTTTTTTTTTTTTTAGACCTTGGTAGGCAAATTTCAGAAGACCTAATAATTTCTTTTTTTAAAATAATTTTATTTATTTATTTTTTTCCCCCAAAGCCCCACTAGATAGTTGTATGTCATAGCTATACATCCTTCTAGTTGCTGTATGTGGGACGCGGCCTCAGCATGGTCAGAGAAGTGGTGCGTCAGTGCGCGCCCAAGATCCGAACCCCGGCCGCCAGCAGCAGAGCACGCGCACTTAACCGCTAAGCCACGGGGCCAGCCCAAAACTATCAATTTCTAATGGAAACTGAATAAAAAAGGAAACATCCAGGCCCTCACCAGACAAGGTCATGTCTGAGTCACTCTAGTGTTTTAGTTGTTGTTCATTGACTGACAGGTGTGTGTATATGTATAAGTGTATATATATAACTTTATGTAGAAATAATTTTAGACTCACAGAAAAATTGCAACAATGCTCTGGAGAGTTCCTGTATATTTTTCATCAAGCTTTCCCTAATGTTATACTCTCGACTTTTGGAGCCGTAACTTTTTGCCCTAGAGAAGAAAATCGTTCATTTATCAAATCTTTTTTGAGAACCTACTGTGCCAGGCACTGTGCAAGCAACAGGACTAGAACAATGAATAAGAAAGACCTGGCTCCTGCCTTCATGAGTCTTATAGTCTAGCTTAGTGATTTTTGAAGTGTGGTCTCTGGACCATCAGTATCACGTGGGAACTTGTAGAAATGCAAAGTCTTATGCCCCATCCCACATTAGAATCAGAAACTCTAGAGGTGGGGCCCAGCAATCTGTATTTTAACAAGCCTTCCAGGGGATTCTGATGCATGGTCAGGTTTGAGAACTGGCCTAGAGGGGAAAAACAAATATTAAATGAATAATAATAAATATGATATGATTTCCCCACGGGACATAGATTGAGCTCTAGGCACACACAATTGGGAGAGCTTGCCTAGTCTGGAATGTAGGAAAGGGCTGGCCGAGGAAGGGTGTTTAAACTGCCCTCTGAAGCATGAGGAGGCAGGTGGAGTGGTGGCTGAGGTGACTGCAGGGAACCAGGGTAAGAGAGACTGGACATGCTAAATCTGGACGCTCCAGCCACCATAAAATTGTGAGTCAGAAAGATTAGTTTTTGGTCCAAACCCAGCTTAATTATAAAATCTAAATAACCAGGTCTCTGCATTTCCTAAATATTTCAGTTAATCAAGATTTTAAAAATCAAGGTTTTAAAAAGGAAGAGCTTGGCGGTAAAGCAGGAGAAACTGGTTCCAGCGCTGACTCTGCTTACAGCAGCTCTGTCAGCCTGTTGTGCTCATTTGACTTTGCTGGTCTCCTTGTCCTTCCCTGTAAAATGAGGAGGTTGGACCAGATCTTTCTGGCCATTTCCTTTCTGATTTCATATTCCAGAATTAGCTATACATGTCATTGTACTGCTGTTTACTTTTTAAAAGTACATTTATATTCATTTCCTTCAATCGCTAATTCTACATAGCGCCGACGGGTGACTTTAAGAGAGCTTTCCTATTCTTTTCTCTGAAATTACTGCCGTAAGTTTATCCCACAAGGATGTATTATTTGCTTTAATGATCTGGTAATTATCAGGTAATGAAATGGCCAACTGTAAGCGTATTATTGAGAGCAGTGGCTGTGTGGAATATTTTTGTCATGGAATTAGAAACGTTACATATATTTCAGTAATGCATAAGAAGTTACATGCTGAGGAGAATGAAAATAGAGCAATATCCTTCCATCTTCTGCTGAAATAAGTCTTAAACCTATATATATAAGAGCCTAAGGAGCCTGATTCCATGGGCTGGAGTTTAAAAAGCCACGCTTTGTCTTGGGGTTCACAGTGTGCCCTGCTGTTATTAATCAGAACTTTTCCCTGAGGGGAGTTGAGAATGTTGTTCCAAAGCTGGCTTAGGCAGTGACATTTCTAAGCTGACTCTCCTGACTTATTGTGTCCTCTCAATCCTCTACTGGGGAAGAGTTTATTATGAGATTACCAATTCCGATGGGCACAGAAAGTCAGGGACGTGATAGGTCCTTAGTAAGAATGAATTAAGTTTTAACCAAACTGTATTCAGACATCTTTGCTGCATATGTAGCTGTTTTATGGACATCAGAATGTGACATACAGTACTCATGCATCTGCGTTATGAAGAACTTTGTGCTGAATGTGGAGATTCACAATGATTAAGTCTGGCCTTAGATTTTAACCTTTGATTTTGGCAGCCCCCAAACTGGTACTTACCTTCTTTTAATATGACATGTCTCAGAAATGTTTCACACGGCAAATGAGAAGTTGCCACGCGGTCTTCCTAGGTGGAAATTCACCTTCTTCCCAGGTTCAGTTATCCTTTGTCTGTACAAACTGTTGTCTTATGTGCTTTACTTTCTATCTACATGTGTCATCATTTCCTGTTCTTGACTGGAGGAAGCTCCTGGAGGGCAGGATCCATATCTGACTCATCTTGGCGTGATCATATCAGCAACACTCGAGAGTGCTAACTTTGAGTCAGGCACTTGGCATTTCATTTGTTCCTCCCCATTCCTCTATGAACAGATTTGCACAGTATGCACAACAATATATTGTAGCCCTGTCCATGAGGAGATGTTTTTCGTCCCATTTTATAGATGAGAACACTGAGGTGCAGAGAGTTTCAATAATTGCTTTAGGGACGCTGAGCTAGTTGGTGCTGGAAAAAGTATTCAGACCCACTTCTCTGCAACTCAAGAGTCTGCTCTGAATAGTTAAATTTTCTCTCACAATAGCAAGGGACCTCTAACGTCGTACAAACTCGGTAAACAATTGGAGACCGCATGAGTGATTCTCCATCTAGGTTATATGACAAGCTGAGGTACTTTGGGGAAGGTGAAAATGCATAAGTATGCTAAGTAGTGTATTCTTGGGAAGTAGGTGGACAGTAAGAGGGTCTGAGACATGCTTTTGATGTCAAGGAAGAGAATGCCCAATTACCTGAGTAAACCAAAGGAACTGTTTATCCTAGTCATGCTCACAGTCAACCATCGCTGGCAGGAGCAATATTGTTCTTGAACTTGTTTGTTTTCCATGTTGCATGGTTGATTGCATCATTACTTCACGTCTAACGTGATCAGACATCTTCCTTGTTGTTAGCTGGTTCTGATGCAACCACTTCTTTGCCCAAGTCAGTCTTCACAGGTTCAGTTCTGGGGAGTAAAATTGCTAAGAGGAGTATCTATGGGATTATAGTCATCCCATTCTACTCCACACTTGCCGTGCCTGCTATGCCATTCCATTCCACTTCTTTCATGCTGTTCTATCTAATTCTATAAACATATCTTGAGTATTGCAATGGACTGAATGTTTATTTCTCTCCCAAATTCACATGTTGAAATCCTAAGCCTCAATGTGATGGTATTAGGAGGTAGGGCCTTTGAGAAGTAATTGTCATGAAGGTAGAGACCTCATGAATGGAATTAAAGTCCTTATAAAAGAGACCCCAGAGAGCTCCCTTGCCCCTTTAGCCCTGGGAGGACACAGTGAGAAGACGGCTATCTATGAACCAAGAAGCAAGCTCTCACCAGACACTGAATCTGCTGCTGCCTCGATCTTGGACTTGCCAGCCTCCAGAACTGTGAGAAATAAATTTCTGTTGTTTATAAGCCCCCCAGTCTATGGTATTCTGCTATAGCAGTCCCATTGGACTAAGGCAAGTGTTAGGTAATGAAGACACATGGGGATCAGGTTAGACATATCCTCTGCCTTACCTAGCTTGGTGTCCAATGGGGAGATAAGAACAAAGGCAATTACAATACAGATAGGCAAGGCCTATGAGAGGGGTGCTCTGGGGAGGATGGGAGCTCAGGCTGCTGTGTGGAGTGGGCTTTGACACGTGAATCAGAGAAGGTACCTGGAGGGAGTGACTTCTTCGTTGTGACCTGAGAGATGACAAGGAAATAGCCAGGAAATAGCTAAAGGGCATTTAGCCATCTAGTAAGAGTAAGCAAGTTAAAGACAGACCAAGACTCTTAATTTTTCTGCTTTTTTCACTTTCTTCTTAAAAGATTCAGCTTGCTTGTGGCTTGAGATCCTCAAATTTGCTGAACTGGAAACAGGTCATATTCATTTAATGTTAGACGTATGTTTCTTCTTGTGTAACTGGGCAGTATAAAATTGCTTGTTATTAAGGGATGGGTAGGCTGGTCTAATAGTATTCAGAGAACTCAGTAAGATTCAGGATGTGGGAAGATGGCAGAATAGAGGGTTTGAGTGCTTCTAGATCCATTTGCCTTTCTGAAGGAAATCTCAAACCTCATTTCTGGACAATGATTTTCCTGGTCAAATTTGCATTGCCTAAGTTAAAGAGATAACTTTTCACCTCACCTATTTAATTGAATTTCTGTGGATTCAGATGGAATAAGGTTGGCCTCAGGTAAATTTAACAACATACTCTTCACTCTGAAAGAAAATTCTGTACAGATTCCTTCAAATAGATAACAATTTGTTTTGGATCCCAAATTCTGAGGGTACTGTTTTGTTTTTCTCTCTACTTTAAAATACTTTAACGATTTCCTGATTATATTTGGGGCACAGTCACAAGTGCTAATACTGTCGACACCTGCCCCCCCTCTTTTAATAAGAAGGTTGTACCCCAAGTTCAGTGTAGTTTTGGTTTTCAGGGATATTGTGGAGGATATTGAGGTCAGGATGGCTTCTTGGGGTCCCAAACCAACTTGTGATAGTCATGATTGTGAAACTGGGATGTAAGAGGATTTCTAAAAATATTTATTTTGTAGTATGAATGTCACGGTAATTGCTATAAAAATAACTAGAAAGGTTTTCCTCAAACAGAATATGCACAAATAATTTTTTTTCGCTCTGACTTTGCTGCTATTTTCTTGGCACTTTTTAAACAATGACATTATTTCTAGTGTGCATATCTCAGAATAACTCTTAATTCTAATTAACCTTTAAAAACTTTGATTAAAGATTCACTGATTTTTTTAAGCTTACTTGACTAAGTTGGTGTATTGTGGGAGATCAAGATTTGGCCATCCTAAAATATATCTCTTTACCTTGATTTTTTTCTCTGAGGGACATTTGACCTCCTCCACTAACTGCCAAAAGAATTTGACATGGTGTCTCCTTCCTGGAATAGATCTTCTATCATGATGGCTGTAAAGATAATGTAGGATAAATGTTACAATAGGAAAGGCACCAACAAGCCCATTTTATCCGAAGTTCTGTCTCTCTGGCCACATTCTCTGGATGGCCCTGCAAGGAGTTGCCAGACAAACATTTACATTTATAAGGGAAATCTCCATTTGTAAAGGTATCTCCCTCTCTGTTTTGGGAAGAGGAGGGATGGCCTCATTTCTAGAGGCTTATCAATGTGGAAGGTGAGGCCTTCCACATTGCATAAAATCTGCATAATAACCTTACTCTTGTTTACTGTGCTTTAGTGGTAATCTCCTGTAACTGACTCCCCCCACCCCCAACATCCTCCTTTGTCATTGGCTGAACATGGTATTTAAGATGAGAATTTCTGTTATTGTGTTGAGAAACGCAGTGTCCCTGCTTTCTCCCATGTATACATGTTATTAAACTTGGTATTATTTTCTCCTGCTAACCTGTCGTGTTAATTATGTGGCCAGCCATAAGAACCTTAAGGAAAAGGGCAGAGGGAGATTCTCCCTCTTCCCCCACAGTATCATTTCTATGTTGCCACTGTCTACTATATGTAACATTGTATCTTAATTATCTGTACATGTCTATTACATTCTCTTCTGCCTTTGGTGTTCCAAAAAACTACATCTCTTATCTCTTTATTTAGTGATTGAACACAGATCAGTGGCAAATCTTTAAGGCTTTGTGTAGTAAAGAATTTGGCCTTTGCCCAAAGAGACCCCTGGCCTTCATCCTTTTGGGAGGTTATCAATGTCATACCTGATAGGAGTGTCTTTATTTAGAGCAGAGGATGTCCACACCCAATAGTCATGGGGTAAGGACTCACCACACCAGGAAGACCAACCATGTGATTTAGGATGAGGGCTTTGGGTCACACTGTCAACCTGGAAGCAGAGATCAGCCACATGGGCAATCAATCAATCAATCAATCAATCATGCCTGTGTAATGGATCCCTGTTATGGGTTGAATTGTGTGCCTCCAAAAAGAGATGCTGAAGTCCTAACCCCCAGTACCACAGAATGTGACCTTATTTGGAAATAAGGTTATTGCAAATGCAATCAGTTAAGATGAGGTCATTTACCATGTGATGTGACTGGTATTATTATATGAACAAGAGAGACACACAGGGGAGATAGCCATGTAATGACAGAGACTGGAATGATGCATCTCTCTTGTTAACACTTTGATTTCAGACTTCTGGCCTCCAGAACTGTGAGAGGATAAATTTCTGTCATTTTAAGCCACCTAAAATGGCTTACAATATAACAAAATTTGTGGTATTTTGTTATGGCAGCCCTAGGAAACTATGTAAGGCCCAATACAAACTTTCAATACTAAGACTCAGGTGAGCTTCCCTGATTTGGTAATACATCATGCATATTGTCACCTATCGATGCCCAGAGGGTAACACATCCCAAGGATAATGGAAGCTTCATGTTTGGTACCCTCCCAGACTCTACCTTATGAGGCTTTTCCTTTGGCTGATTTTAATTTGTATCCTTTCCCCATAACAGGCCATAACTGAGTATAATAGCTTTCAGTGAGTTCTATGAGCCCTACAGAACTGTTGAACCTTGGGGTAATTTTTAGGAACCCCTTGAACTTGCAGTTGGTGTCAGAAGTGAGGGTCTTGTGTGGACTCTTCCCTCTAACTTTGTAGTTGAATCCTAACTCCTTGCAGTTGGTGTCAGAAATCTTAGGCTTACCTGGCAGTCTAGAGGACTGAGCCCTCAAACCTCAGAGTTTGGCTAACTCTGAGTAGGCTTTATAAAACAGCCCAATAAAATCCATGTCATTTTGACCCTCTTTGGCTTTCCTTTCACAGTTCTTGGTTATTGAGTGCAGAGTTCCCACGCACTGTATAATTCATTCATGTTTGACCAGGCGAGTTCAGCTATCACCAGTGGCCATGACTAAATTGTAAAGTAACTGTGTTTGTCATCTTTTCTCATTACTTTCCTGTGTCCCTCTTCTCCTGCCACTCAATTACTCTAACCCAAAGCCTTCCTACTGACCTTTGATTATTTAAGACCCTTCTGTGAATCTCGTACATACATTTATGCACACACCTACAAACTCATCCTCCATTTCCCCTTCTTGACAGAAGGCCTTTACTATTTCTTCTCTCAGTAACCCAAATAAAACTGTAGCTTTATCAGTAGGTTGTAAAAGCTTGGTATTAAGATGACTTAGTAAACAATTTCCTCTGGCGTGTAAATAACTCACTTTAATCTTTTCAAGGATTGCTTTTCATTTAAGAAAGAAGCTTCGGTCTATTGGGCTTCTCCTTACAAAAACAGAGCAAGACTCTTGCTCTCGCTCTTTATTCTCATGTATGAATGACAAACATATTCATCCTTTTACATTTATTCACGTATTTACCATCTCTAGAACTCTTCATTTCATTGTGTAGATACAAGTTTCTATCTGGTATGATTTTACATCCACTGAAAGAACTTCAACATTTTTTGGAGTGTAGGTTGACTAATAGTGAATTCTCTCAGTTTTTCTTTGTTTAAAAAAGACTATGCTTCCCCTTCATTTTTGAAAGATATTTTAATTGGGTATAGAATTCCAAGTTGACAGTTTCTTTCAGCACTTCAAAGATGTTATTCTGTTTTCTTCTGGCTGATGTATTTTCTGATGAACAGTCTTGCTTATTCTTATCTTTGTTCTTCTGTATGTTCTGTATTTTTTCCCTTTGACTAATTTTAAGGTTTTCCCTCTATCACTGGTTTTCAGTAATTTGATGATGATGAGTCTTGGTGTGTTTCTTTGTATTTATCCTGTATGGAGTTGGAGTTTCTCAGCTCTCTGAATTTATAATATTCAAATTAGGAAATTTTTGGTCATTATTGCTTTAAATATTATATTCACTCCATCCCTATTCTGGGACTCCGATTACACATATATAGAGCTGCTTGATACTGTCCCACAGGTCACTGATGCTCTGTTCAGTTTTTTCAGTCTTCTTTTTTTTTCTCTATGCTTCATTTGTGGGTAATTTCTATTGCTTTGTTTTCAATCTCACTAATCATTTCTTTAGCAGTGTCTTATCTGCTGTTAATGTTATATCCAGTGAATTTTTCTTTTGATAATATACTTTTCACTCTAGAAGTTAGTTTTGGGGCTTTTAAAAATATCTTTCATTTCTCTTCTCACTATGTTCATGTTTTCCCTTAAATACTTGAACATAGGTATAACAGCTGTTTTCACATTTTTGTCTTCTAATGTTATAATATCTATATTTGCTGTGTCTGTTTCTATTGATTAATTTATGAGTCACATTTGACTACTTCTTGACTGTCTGGTAATTTTTAATTGACTGTCAGACATTGCATATTTGGCTTGTTGAGAGTCTAGATTTTGTTGTCTTCATTTAACAAGTATTGGGCTTTGTTTTGGGAGAGAGTTAAGTTGCCTGAGGGTAAGTTTGATCTTTTCAAGGCTTTTTTTAAAGCTTTGTTAGGTTGGTGTAGTATAGTCTTTACTCTAGGAATAATTTAGTTCTATTTTTTGTGGTTAGTTCCACTACTGTTTGCTCTTTTGGGGGCCCCTTCTGAATTATCCAAGTGATCAGAGAGAACTCTCGACACTAGTTGTTGGGAATTTGAATGATTCCCAGATTTGTGTGAACCTGGGAAAAATTTGGCTCATAGACCTCTGGTCACTCACGGCCTTCTCTCATGGAGTTTTACTCTACACATACGCATGTTCTGCATAGATTCCAGGTTATCTCTAAGTAGACTCCTGAAGCTCTATTTTTGTGTGTAACACTCTTCTCTAGAACTCTTCCGTGCAACCTCCAGCCCCTTGAAATACCTTGAACTCCAATCTTTGTTTCGTCAGTCCAGTGAGGCCTCTGTGTTCTCATTGGGATCCCTGTAACTGCTCTGTGGTAGGTAATCTGCCTCTAGTCAGAAAGCAGGGGCGATCATAGGATCACCTCATTTGTTTCCCTTCTCTCATGAATCACAGTTTGCATTTCCTATTGTCCAATGTCTGAAAACTGTTGTTTCATATACTTTGTCCAGTTTTCTAGTTGTTTTAGGTGGGAAGTTAGACCTGGTCTTTATTGCTCCATCTTGGTCACCTCAGAATAAAACAAAACAACTCATGTAACATATAATTAATTTCTCTCAGAATATACAAGCTGTTTCAGTTGTCATCCTTGATTATTGAGGGTGATATTTGAAGCTTATTTCCTGAGTCTTTAGTTTAGAGATTCTGTGGAACTTCATGTTTTGGGGAAAACATCCTATCTCTCCTTTGTTCAGCTCCGAGATGTTTGTCCCATCCAGGATCTCACAGAGTTATATCCTCTCTGCCAGTTTCAACAGAATTTCATGCCCTTCTATGACTTACTGTTAACAAGAATATCGTCTGTTGCCAGAGGAACCAAGGGGCAAATGTCGTTGTCTTTCTTAATTGCAAATATAGATAACATTGCTTGATTGTCCTGTCTCACCTTTTAATAACTTGCCTATGTCCATTTACTAGCTGTGTGAACTTGTGGAAGTTACTTATTATCTCTGAGCCTCAGTTTCCTTGTCTTTAATTCATGGGTAATGATATTTACCTTATAGAAACATTGTGAAGATTAAAGATTTAATGTGTAAAGAGCTCAGAACATAATGATCTCTTAATAATGTTAGCTGTTTTCTGTCTTTTATGAATTTTTAAAAAAATCTTTCTGGGGGCCAGCCCCATGGTTGAGTGGTTAAAGCTACGTGTGCTCTGCTTTGGCGGCCCGGGTTCAGGGGTTCGGATCCCAGGCGCGGACCTACTCCACTCGTCAGCCATGCTATGGAGGCATCCCACGTACAAAATAGAGGAAGGCTGGCATAGATGTTAGCTCAAGGCGAATCTTCCTCAAGCAAAAAAAAAAAAAAAAAAACAACTTCTTTCTGGCCTCTACTCACACTTTTCAGCCCTGTTTCCTGACAGTTAAGATTTTAATGAAGAAGGATAATTATGTCAAAAAGTATAATAGATTCCAATACAGATTCAGGAAATACATTAATTCCTAGAAACGTTTTTCAGTGATAAGTGAAGGTATGTTGATGACAGTGTATGATTGTAGAATGTGCAGCAGTCTACTATGCAATAAAATCGAGGCATTTCAGACACTATAGTTGGATATTTTCAAAAGTAGAAATAAAAGAATTTGCTTTGAGTTTTATAAAATATAACATTATCTTATGCTTGGGTAACATTTTCAACGTATTTTTTTCATATATCATTTCAATTAGCTTCCTTTCCCAAAGCTGTAAGAAGTGATCATGGCAGATAATCAACACATTTTAAAAAGCAGGATTCTTATTCTCATTAAGGTGTAATGACTTGTCCAGAAATATTATTTCTATTTAGGAAGGAGTTTAAATTGAGCTGTTAAAGATTGAACTGTCCTGACTGATATAATTTGTTGATGTTTAACTTTAATTTTCAGTTTCAGTGACTTTAGTCCAAACAATGGTGATAACTTTAGTTGATGGATGTTATCTCTAGAACAGGGAAGAACACTTTTGATTTTCTGAGCCCTTTGGGTATCTAATATTTTTGAAGATTACATCCAGAAATAATTTAGTGAAATATAGCTCTTGAGATACTTTTAAAAAATAATACTTTAAAAAATAAGAAGCTAAGAAGAAAAAAAGACTTCTCAAAGGTTTCTCCTTCCTTTTAAACTTCTAAAATACTCTGTATATTTTGTAAAAGATTCAGGTTAAACGAGCAGCACTCAATTGTCAATTCTGAAGGGCAAATAATTTCATGATTAAAGACTTTGGCAATTAGAATTGTTACTAGAGTTTTATCAATAAAAAAGGATGTATAATTTCAGTTAAGATAAAAGCAGCTTAACCTCTTGATTCATCAAAAATGGTACTTGGTTTCTTCTACCTTTAAATCAAGTTTATTACAGTTGTGGCTCTCACTTGGCCAGTTGGAACTGATCAAACAGCGTTTTTCTGTACAATATTTCAATTTCATTTTTTTGATTTATTGCAGTGGGGCCAAGTAGGCCCCAGTGGCTAGGATTATGACCAGTTTTCTTTCAGTAGATGAAACCCATCCTACATAGCACAGCTGAGCTGTTTCACGCTAGAAAGCAGGACTGATCCAGGCTGACATAATGAGGGAAAAGTTGGTCTTGACGGGTCTGCAGCCCTCTTTGGGCAATGTCCTCCATTTCAGGGCCCTCCCTCTCCTCCCAAAGAATTAACTCTTTTCTTCCATATCCTTTTGTTGGGAGGCATTTGGAATATTTATTCACATTAAGCTATTAGTGACTTAATATTATTTTTCCCAGTGAATAAATTTATATTTTAAAAGAGGATCTAGCAAAAGGACATGACTTAGCCCAAAAGAATTAACCCCAAATGGTGGAATCTTAGGTGTTAAAATGGGGAGGATTTTTGGTATTTGCATATTGGAAGCCTTCCAGTACCCATTCTGTTAATACTAGTAAGTGGTATGTGTCCATAAATGAAACCAATCCTGTTGGTAAGAAAAGAATTACCATGAATCTCAGAAACTGTGGAACACAAGATACTCCAGGTTGAAGCCATGCATAAATGAAAGAACATTGAAGTCCTCCTATATACTGCAGTTTTTCTGCTCATCTTAGCCTATGGTGACTACATTTTTAAAACCCAAAGTCAGCATATATTTTAAAAGATTATTTTCATATTTGTGTATGTTTATATAAAGTCTTCCAAAGGTATTAAAGTTAAATTGCTTCTACATATCCTGTCTTAGTTTGTGATGCTAGAACAAAAATATCATAGCCTAGGTGGCTTAAACAACAAACCCTTATTTTCACAGTTCTGGAGTTGGGAAGTCCAAGATCAAGGTGTTGACTCATTAAGCTCCTGTTGAGAGCCCTCTTCCTGGTTGGCAGATGGCCATTTTCTTGCTGTGCCCTCACATGGTGGAGAGCAGAGAGAGAGGAAGCAAGCTCTCTCCTGTCTCTTTTTAGAGGGGCACTAATCCCATCATGAGGGCCCCACCCTCATGACTTAATTACCTCCCAGAGGGTCTGTCTCCAAATATCATCCCATTAGGGGTTAGGGTTTCAACATATGAATTTTGGAGGAACACAAACATGCAGTCCAACTTACACATTTGATGAAATACTTTTGTTGAAAAGGAAGAAAAATATACGAAACACTGCACCTATAGTTGCTATGGACAGTGTAGTGTTGGTTAAGAACTCTGGTCTTAGAGTCAGACAGATGATGGGAAAGATCACTTTTCTCTTCTGTCCAATAGAGACAATAATGGGGCTCTCCTCGTGTGGCTGTTAAGAAGATTAAATAGTATAAGGAAGCATATAAACCATCTAGCATGGTGTCAGACACAAGGAAAGTGCTCAATAAATTGTTATTCTAACAATATACTGATTTTAATACTTATCATTTTAGAAAATATTGTTTATAGGGGGATCTTTTGTGTGGGAGGGGAGGAATCAAAGTGAGATGGTAGAAATAAAAATTAGCACAAACAAAATTAGTAAATTCAAGAAGCACTGTATTGGTCAGCGACAGAGTACAGAAGCAAGGACAGGCAAGGAGAGAAAGATGTAGAATAGAAACAGCCACAAGAGCAGAGGGAGGGAGGGACAGGGACATAGTAGAAATGTGACCCAGCAGAGTGACAGTTTTCTGTCAAGGCTGCACTGGGTACAGTGTTGCACTGTTGGCAGCCCTGTCAGCGAAAACCCCACCTTAAGATAATGACATTATAATGAGAAAGATGATGCCCAAATGAAAAAATCAAAATGACAAGAAGAGCCAAGCGTGGTTTAATTAGCTCCGCCTTGTGGGAAAGGTCTGGAGTGGAGTAAATAATGCAAAACCAAGAATGAGCTCCCGCAGGAAATCCTTTGAGTTATAAACAAAAGGGTTGTGTTGAGACTGTTGTTGTAAACCCCTGGATACTGCTAACTTCTTCCTCGACTTGCTGACTCCACTCAAGTCAGGGCAGGTAATAAATTATGTAGGTGTCTGTGTCTTCTGTTTTACTTATTGACATCGTTGCTATTAAGGAAACAGTGAGAAAAGGTGAAAGGGTGTTCTTCTGGTGCCTTGAGGAGGTTAGCAGGGTTCAGGGCAATCTCAGAAAACTGTTCCTTAGTGGTTTTTCCCTCATCCTTACCTTTGCCCAGGAAAGATGGGCCTACTCAGAGCAAGGAATAGAACAGGGAGCCAACAATCATTATTTTGTTGCATATGCGTAAATATGCACATATGCGTATACATATGCATGTACACTGTGAGCCAAGCTCTTTGGTAGGTGCTGTGTAGGGAGATGTGATCCCTGGGCTCAGAATTTTGGATTTATTTGGAGAAAGGGAGTACGCAGGAGATACTTCTGTGGAGCAGCATGTCTATATATAGTCAGTTTGATGCGGCGTACAATCAGTTCTTAGTCTTGCTAGAAAAGGGAGTGTCTCTGTCAGGAGGGAGGAGTCAAAGACCTCGTCTTTGTATTACTGACACTGACCAGAGTGTGCAGCATCATCAAAGGAGGGTTTTATTTGGGGGCTTTGAGTCTCCCCTTCCCCCCGATAGCAAGCTGGTGAAGATGCAATAAAGTCTTCTCTCTCTTTGGCCTTTTCTGGGTCTTTTCTTTGACTTTCCTGCATTTTCAACTTCCGCTGTCCTGTCTCTCAGGCACCGACACCTCGACCTCATTCCCTGCCTGTCTCCCCGGTCTATCATGTAGCGTGGAGACATGTTTTATATTCATAATCCTGCCTTTTATTTTTGATTTCCCAGGAGTCTTGCCATATTGTTGAAATATAGCTACAGCCATGATGCAAAGGTAGAAGGGACCAAGTATCAATTGTCTCAGCCTTAACTCTTGATTGTCTTATCCTTTAAAAGAAAGCTGAAGACATCCTGGAGACAGTCATGCTCTGCCTTCCTCCAGCCTATTTTAGGGCATGAATTTGAAACGGTTCAGTGGTGGATGGGAGTTCTATAATGCTCTGGTGAACTTAAATTACGAAAAGTGACCTTTTGATATACAATCGATAAATCCATACTTTGGGGTAAGTATCACCTGCCTTCTCTGTAGTTTTTATTTTTATAACCATATAGCAGCTTTCTTTTTCTGGTGTGCCTCTGCTATGCTCTCTGGGATGCACAGAGGGGGATGACCTATAATCAGAGAAAGAGGTTAACTGACATGAGGCTTGCCCGAGCTGAGTGTAGCCAGCTTTTGGAAAGTAGTGCTCTGAAATGGGAGGAGGACCAGGAAATGTTTTCATGCCTTCCCTGAACCAGCTTTCTCCTGGGGAAATTCACATGACCCCTCCTGACATTAATTAAACTCAGAGCAAGAGAGGCAATTCTGCATATTCTTCTGCCCAGGTTGTAAAGGGGATCTTTAATTGTAAAGAAGCAACAACAGAGGTGTGTTTTAAATCTGGGGAACTGAGAGTCTCTCATTCTGATTACATAATGTAGAATTTTACAGCCTTCCTGAATACTGTCACTTCCTCTTTCTAGGTGATGGGTTGAGTAGTTCTGGGAAATTTGCTTCTACTTTTCTTGTGAGTCTATCTTTAGAAGAAGAGAAAGTTAGAGCTGGGATGAGTCATCCTTCAATTCTATTAATATGTTCATTTCAGTGTTGTTTACATGCAAAAATAACTCAAATACATTCTCCTTGTAATCAAGTTAGGAAATACCTAAGCATACAGAGTAAAATATGAGAATATCTATTTACGCCTCTGATCCCTTTCTCACTTAACCACCTTCTGTGAACACCTCCTTATATTAATTGCCTCTGGATTTAGACTTCCTCTGAACCACATACACTTCCTTGTCAGTCTTCTTGCACATCACATTGTCGTCTGTGGTTTTTCTCTGGGTTTGGATCTCTCCAGATGTGATCTTATATTCAAGGAGTCCTGGAATTTCTGGCCCACTGAGAGCTGAAACGCAGAATTTCTTCTCCAGCAAATAGTACCCAAACAACAAGCAATACTATAGATTTATTTTGTTTTCCAGTAACTTTTATGTTATCTTATGGAATTTTGAGTAGGCAGGATAGAGGATGCCTATGCTTATTCTACATTTGACCTAGTTTCTTCATCTAAATTTAGAGATGAGGTTTAGATTGCTTCAATGATTTGACTATAACTGCACTAGGTGCCTAGAATAGTGTCCGCTAAAAGTATGCAGCAAAAATTTATTGATGAATGGTTAGGGGTAAGGCCAAGACCAGAATTAGCTCTTCTGAGCCTTGGTTGTGTACTTTTTCCATGACACCACACTGAATCCAAGTTTTCTATAAATTACGAGCATTTCTAGGCTGGCCGCAGTGTTATTTGGGAGGTAGATATTTAAAACATAAGATCATAGTTTAAACAGGTATATGAATTAGCATAGACTTGCAGTAACATAGTCTGAAAAAATTAGCCCAGGCCCAGGAGAAATTTGCCTCTGGACAAAGAAGGTTGTTAATAGAAATCAGTAATGCAGTTGGAAGCTCACGTACAATGCTTTGCTTTCTGTGTTTTTTCTCTGACACTCTGAACATGAAGATAATGATATTCATGTCTGTCTTCCATTGCTGTGTTGTTTGAACCTATAACACTGACTATAGCTAATGAGGCAAAGGCAGGGTTTTGATTTCCTCACAGCACATACATGAAATGAGCTGCTTGGGGAAGTGCACGGGTTTGATATTATTTGGGGTTATCTGTAGACTTGAGCTAAACTCTGGTGACCAATGATAGATAAGTCCCTTCATTTATTCCACAAATATTTATGGAGCACTTAGTGTATGCCAAGACTTGGGTACATAGAATTCTAGGAATACAGCAGTGAACAAGATGGACATGGTTCTCACAAGGCATTCAATTGAATGTGGGAGATGGACATTCAATGAATAATAACCCAGACAAGCATTTTGTGACAATTTTATTAAATGAAATAAAAGATGAGAAGTGTATGTTATGAGAACGTAGGCTATTTAAGCAATAGAGAGAAATTCAGTGTGGCTGGAAGAGAGAGGACCTGGGTCACATATTTTCTTAGTAGAGTATGTCATATGCCTCTTGCCAGCAACCTGTAGAGAAATCTGTAGACACTCAAGCAGTGAGAAGACAGTAAGGTATGTAGGTTTGAAGGTATTCTTTCCTGTAGAATATTTCTCTCTGAGAAGGAGCATCAATTTTCAAAGAACAATGGGTGACACTAGCACTATTTGTATTCATCCCAAAACCAAGTGAAGCAGGCTGAGTTGTGTCTTCCATGATCTCATGAAGCAAGATTTCTTGTATCCCAAGTGTTGTTTTTCTTATACAGAATTTTGCTCAGAGTAACTTGGTAATCTGCACCAGGTTTAATTTATTCTGTTTTGGCATGAGTCACAGCCTGAATTATTTATGTGGGAATAATTTTAAAATCTGTGTTTTGCACCTTCCATACAAAATTAGAATTACAGTATGGAAACCACACAGGGAAAGGAAATGTCTTCCGATTCAGATCCTCCCGTGAGCTGAAATCTGGAAAAGTAGGTGCTATTTTTTGTCCTCTTAATTATTTTTTAAAAAATAAACTTAATTTTAGGTATACAGAAAAATCATGCAGGAAGTACAGAGTTTCTGCATACCCCATACCAGTTTCCCCTGTTTTGTTACCGACCCCTAAGGGACTGGTGCCCCGCAAGTGGATCCTTTTGCCTGGAGTCGCTTGTGCCACTAGAATGAGACTGGGTTTGGCGTAGCAGAGCAGAAACTTCATTTCTTGATCAAGGAATGGAGGAGGGAGAGCTCGTGGTCTAAAACCCCTTCTCCAGGAAAACAGGGAAATGGGGAACTTTTAAAGGGCAAAGGGTCCTGGCATCAACAGAGCTCGGGAAAGGGGCAGAGACTTCCAGAAACAGCTGGTGCATGCGTAGTCTTCTGAACTCCTTTGCACACGGCACCAAATGTGCCTGGTAAGGTACGCAGTGGGTGGGGATTTTTGTAGGTAACGAAGCAGGGACAACTTCACCTCACCTCCAAATCCCTCTGCAGAAGCGCTGCTCCCGCAGTTGAGTTAGAGCTGGTTGAGAGCAGTTTGTAGTTGCGAGTTCTCTGAGGCGGAAGCCCAGCTCAGCTGAAAAACATCTCAAAGAAAGATGTGAGGTGTGGGCCAAAGCTGAGTTTTTCTGTTAGGAATATATTTCAGTGCACTGGGTATGGGTGACCGTTTTAACCTCTTATCATAGTATTAGTCACAATTAATGAACAAATTTTGATAAGTATTATTAACTAAAGTTCACACTGTATTTACATTTCTTTGGTTTTTGCCTAATGTCTTTTTTGTGTCCCAGGACCCCAGCCAGCATACCACATCGCATTTAGTTGTCATGTCTCCTTAGGCTCTTCTTGGCTGTTGCAGTTTCTTAGACTTGCCCTGTTTTTGATGACCTTGACAGTTTTGAGGAGTGCTGGTCATGTGTTTTGTAGGATGGTCCTCAATTGGGATTTGTCTGATGTTTTTCTCGTGATGAGACTGGGGTTATAGGTTTTGGAGAGAAAGAGCACAGAGATAAAGCACCATTCTCATCACATCATATCAAGGGTGTGTATGACATGACTTATCACTGTTGATATTAACCTGGATCACCTGGTTGAGGTAGTGTTTGCCAGGTTACTCCATTGTAAAGTTCCTCTCCCCCCACCCCTTTCATACTTTACTCTTTGGAAGGAAGTCACTATGTGTGGCCCACACATAAAAAATAGGGAGTGATGCTCTTTCTTTGTTAGAGTGGAGTATCTGCATACGTTGTTTGGAATTCTGCACAGGAGTTTTCTCCTCACTTATTTATTCAATCACTATTTATATCACTATGGACTCAGACATTTATTTTATACTTGGGGTTATAATCCAATATTACTTTATTTTGTTTCTTAAATTGTTCAAGTTTTGGCCACGGGGAGCTCTCTCAGTTGGTTTCTGTGTTTCTTAGACATACCCCATTATTGTGGGCTTTTTGGAATACTCTTTTTCTTTCTGGCTATTTTTTTGTTTCATAAGAATGCCGTGTTTATTGCAACTATTGATAGTTCAATATATTTATAAACCTTAAGGTAAAACAAAACAAAACAAAAAAACCCCCAGATACCTGAAATGTCCAAATTGAAAAAATTGCTCTACTATCTTGTCCTGTTTTCCTTGACCTTGGGCCGTTCCCGGTGGCCATTCCCATTGTGAATTTGTGGTTTGGGTGCTTTCCCTTGGGTGTCAGGAAGAGCTGAGATCAGCCAATGTTTTCTGTAAACGGCCAGATAGCAAATCTTCAGCTTTGTGATCCAGAAGGTCTCTGTTGTAACTATGCAACTCTGCCCCTGTGGTGTGAAAGCAGCCATAGACAGTATACAAATGAGAGGGGGTGGGGGCTGTTTGCCAATAAAACTCGACCTATGAGAGCAGCGGGTGCTCTCGGTTTGAGTTGTGGGCTGCAGTTTACCAATCCCAATTAAGAGAACTGCCTCTCCTGACTTAAGTTCAAGTCTGGTCATTTACTGACTGTGTGGTCATAGGCAAGTAATTTGACTTCCAATAATTCCAATAGCTTCCAACATTCCTCAGCTCAATGGTGGGTGTAATGACAGTATTAATGCCGGTCCCCTATGGTGTTTAGGATTTAAATGACATAAGTAGAACACTTAGCTCAATTCCTAGTACATGACTATTAGCTATTATTAGGGTAATTACATAATTTATTGCTAAACCAGACCTTTTGGGAAGGAAAGGGGATGATATTAATAACTATGCTGGGATAACAGGTATAAGCAGAAACTGTTCAGGGTCTGTGCGAGAATGTGAGGCCACTCTAGCTGTTATTATTAGGATCCTCTCTCTCAGCTAATGTCTCCAATTTCCTGCAAATGTTCTGTCCTCCTGCTTCCTATGGCAGGACCCAGCCTAGGATGAGAAATTACCCTTTCTTCTTTCTTTGATCTCAGGAAATGACCTTATTAGATGAGCCTTGGACCATATTACTCGATCTGACTCAGCTTAGATACTTCATATTAAATTGTGGTGAGTTTCTCCTCTAACAATTGGCATTTTGCAATTAAACGTGATGCTCCACACATGGTAAGACTTTATAGTAGCACTTCTTTTATTTTTTTTCCACTTCTGCTTGTATTGAATTTCTCAGCTCTCCTCTTGGGTCTCTTGATTTGCCATTTGCTTTGACCCCTGGTTACCAAGAGCCTTTTAGTCTTTGCCTTGTGTGCCTGATCACTGTGTTCTGCCCCAACTTCTCCACCTATCTACCCTCATTGGGAAGAGTCTGTTATTTCCAGGAGCTGTAAGTCTTTTTGCTGCCGTTGGTTGTTCCTGTTTTCTTGGCATACAGAGAGGGAACAGAAGACTGGCTTAGAGAGGAAGAGGAGGCATCTGCAGTGTTTGTCAGTATGGTCTTGACCTTGTGAGAGAATCAGCTGGGTACTCATTAGAGTGCAGGTTTCTGAGTAGCCCCTGACACACTGACGTAGATTTCTTAGCAGTGATGCTCAGGAATCAGCATTTCACAAAGTATCCCTGTGATTCTAATGCACTCCAAAGTTTGAGAACCACAGCATTAGAGAATGTCTGAAAAAGGAGTACAAATTACAAAAAGCTGCCTGGCTTTTACCTGGCCTGTTATTTTGTAGAGAACTGTCCCTGAGATCAAAGATCTCTCTTCCGTGCCAGAAACAAGGACTAAAGCTCTGACCCAAGTGAGCTTTCAAGACATTTTCTCTCTGATTACCTTCATCTTTCCCTTTCCTAGACTCTCTGTTGGCTAAGGGAAGTGTGAAAGTGTCCTCTCATCGGAAAGGGAGACAATAGCTGAGGATGGGGTTTTATAGAGACTTTAAAGGATGGGAGATAAGATGGCTGAAAAAGTTCTTGGAAGTGGGGTGACTGTGAGGGTGATGGGAAGTCAAGGGAAGGGAAGTTAGGTATAGCAAAGTCAAGAGGGTCAGAGAAGATGGGGTTCATGGAGAAATAGATGGGGTTTAGCCTGTAAACAAAGCACATGCTAAAAGAGATGGAGGATACGTTTAAATCATCCTTGGGGAAGTTTCTCTAGCAAGATTCAGAAGGACAGCAGGGAATTATTGAGGGTTTTATTTAAGGCATACATCAGTTTAGTAATCAATAAATACTTGCCCAGATTTTTTTCTATGGTGTTTATTCAAAATGCGTTTATTTTGAGATAGCAATTTCAAATTCCTTTAGTGGCTTAACTGGTAGAGATTTCCAAAGTGTTTAAGTTGAATAGCGTCTATGTTCATGTTTAACGGTATTTCTTGATCACATATGTAATGAGCCCCTAACTGAAGTATGTACCGTGCTAGGAACTGCTAGGGAGACACAAAGGCGCAACTCCTCATCTTCAAAGAGCTTTTGTTCTTGGAGGGCAATCAAGAAAGGCACACGTGAAAAATGAAGTACTAATAAAGCATATGTGCTTGTTAAATGTCTCATCCTTCTCATAAGTAGCTCAGAGGGTTTGGCTTCTTGAATGAGGTATCTTGGGATAGGTCTCAAAGGAAGAATGTGATGAAATGAGGGAAAAGGAAACCAGCATTTTAGTTGAGCACATTGTTAACCAGGTGTGGGGTAAAAATGTGCATGGTTGGTCTGAGGAAGGACAAGTTGCTCCATCTGGTCCACACTGTAGGTTGTGTCTGAGGAGCAGAGGGGTGATAGTGTGAAACATCAGCTTGGGGTCAGATAATAAAGGGCCTTAAAAGCCAAACTGTATATTCTGTTGAAGGTCGTGGGGATTTATAAGAGATTTTGATATTGGAAGAGTAATATGATAAGAATTGTGTTTTAAACACATTTATTGATTATATTTTTGGGGGAGGATTGGAGCTCAAACTCACTAGAGGGAGTGAGGTGAGTTAAGAGAGTTTTTTGATAACGTGAGTGCAATAAGAATCTGGCAGAGGTGACCAGTGTGGGAACGTAGAGAAGGGATGAGTGAAAAGACATTGCAAAACAATAACCTGAGTCCCCAGCTATGTGCTAAGGCCCTTGCCTGGTTTACCTTATATCATCCCCTGAACAATTTTACGAGGTATTATTTTTACCCCTATTTTATTAGTGAGGAAACTCAGGCACATAAAAGTTAAGTTACATGTCCAAAGACACATACCTGGTGAGTAAAGGGTATAAGACTGTGCTGTCCAATATGGTGGCCAGTAGCCACATGAGGCTATGTAAATTCAAATTAATTAGACACTTTTTTTTTTTTTTGTAAGGAAGATCAGCCCTGAGCTAACATCCATTGCCAATCCTCCTCCTTTTTTTTCCCCCAAAGCCCCAGTAGATAGTTGTACGTCATAGTTGCCCATCCTTCTAGTTGCTGTATGTGGGACGCGGCCTCAGCATGGCCAGGGAAGCGGTGCGTCGGTGCGCGCCCGGGATCCGAACCCGGGCCGCCGATAGTGGAGTGCGCGCACTTAACTGCTAAGCCACGGGGCCGGCCCAAAATTTAAATTAATTAAAATTAAATGTTGAAAAATCAGATCCTCAGGTGGCTGCACCACGTTTTAAATGCCCAATAGCTACATGTGGCTACTGTATTGGACAACACAGATCTAGAACATTTCTGTTATTCCAGCAAGTTCTATTGGGCAGATTTGAACCTAGGCATTCTAACTCCTTAGCCCATGTTCTGTTTTTTTTGTTTTTTTAATTTTTTGTTTATTGCAGTAACGTTGGTTTATAACATTGTATAAATTTCAAGTGTATATCATTATACTTCTGTTTCTGCATGGATTACATCATGTTCACCACCCAAATACTAATTACAATCCATCACCACACACATGTGCCAAATTATCCCTTTCGCCCTCCTCCCTCCCCCTTCCCCTCTGGTAACCACCAATCCAATCTTTGTCTCTGTGTGTTTGTTTGTTGTTGTTATTATCTACTACTTAATGAGTGAGATATACAGTATTTGACCTTCTCCCTCTGACTTATTTCACTTTGCATAATACCCTCAAAGTCCATCCATGTTGTCACAAATGGCTGGATTTCATCGTTTCTTATGGCTGAGTAGTATTCCATTGTATATATACCACATCTTTATCCATTCGTCCCTTGATGGGCACTTAGGTTGCTTCCAAGTCTTGGCTATTGTGAATAATGCTGCAACGAACACGGGGGTGCATATATCTTTATGCATTGGTGTTTTCAAGTTCTTTGGATAAATACCCAGCAGTGGAATAGCTAGATCATATGGTAGTTCTATCCTTGATTTTTTGAGGAATCTCCATACTGTTTTCCATAGTGGCTGCACCAGTTTGCACTCCCACCAGCAGTGTATGCGAGTTCCCTTCTCTCCACATCCTCTCCAACACTTGTTTCCTGTCTTGTTAATTATAGCCATTCTGATGGGCGTGAGGTGATATCTCATTGTAGTTTTGATTTGCATTTCCCTGATAGTTAATGTTGTTGAACATCTTTTCATGCACCTGTTGGCCATCTGTATATCTTCTTTGGAGAAATGTCTGTTCAGGTCTTTTGCCCATTTTTTAATTGGGTTGTTAGTTTTTTTGTTGTTGAGATGCATCAGTTCTTTACATATTTTGGAGATTAACCCCTTATCGGATGTATGGTTTGCAAATATCTTGTCCCAATTGTTAGGTTGTCTTTTTGTTTTGTTGATGGTCTCCTTTGCTGTGCAGAAGCTTTTTAGCTTGAGGTAGTCCCATTTGTTTATTTTTTCTATTGTTTCTCTTGCCCGGTCAAACATGGTGCTTGAAAATATGTTGCTAAGACTGATGTCGAAGAGTATACTGCCTATATTTTCTTCTAGAAGTTTCATAGTTTCAGGTCTTACATTCAAGTCTTTAATCCATTTTGAGTTAATTTTTGTGTATGGTGTAAGGTAAGGGTCTATTTTCATTTTTTTGCATGTGGCTGTCCAGTTTTCCCAACACCATTTGTTGAAGACACTTTCTTTTCTCCATTGTATGTTCTTGGCTCCTTTGTGAAAGATTAGCTGTCCATAGATGTGTGGGTTTATTTCTGGGCTTTCGATTCTATTCCATTGATCTGTGTGTCTGTTTTTGTGCCACTACCATGCAGTTTTGGTTACTATAGCTTTGTAGTATATTTTGAAATCAGGGAGTGTGATACCTCCAGCTTTGTTCTTTTTTCTCAGGATTCCTTTAGCTATTCGGGGTCTTTTGTTGTTCCATATAAATTTTAGGATTCTTTGTTCTATTTCTATGAAAAATGTTGTTGGAACTTTGATAGGGATTGCATTGAATCTATAGATTGATTTAGGAAGTATGGACATCTTAACTATGTTAATTCTTCCAATCCAAGAGCACGGAATATGTTTCCATTTCTTTGTGCCTTCTTCAATTCCTTTCAACAATATTTTATGGTTTTTGGTGTACAGGTCTTTCACCTCTTTGGTTAAGTTTATTCCTAGGTATTTTATTCTTTTTGTTGCAATTGTAGATGGGATTGTATTCTTAATTTCTCTTTCTGCTACTTCGTTGTTAGTGTATAGAAATGCAACTGATTTTTTTTTTTTTTTTTTTTTGTGAGGAGATCAGCCCTGTGCTAACATCCGCCAATCCTCCTCTTTTTTTGCTGAGGAAGACGGCCCTGGGCTAACATCTGTGCCCATCTTCCTCCACTTTATATGGGACGCCGCCACAGCATGGCTTGCCAAGCGGTGCGTCGGTGCGCGCCCGGGATCCGAACCGGCAAACCCCGGGCCGCCGCAGCGGAGCGCGCGCACTTAACCGCTTGCGCCACCGGGCCGGCCCCGAAATGCAACTGATTTTTGTATGTTGATCTTGTATCCTGCAACTTTACCCTATTCATTTATTACTTCTAAAAGTTTCTGGTGGATTCTTTATGGTTTTCTATATATAAAATCATGTCATCTGCAAGTAGTGAGAGTTTCACTTCTTCCTTTCCAGTTTGGATCCCTTTTATTTCTTTTTCTTGCCTGATTGCTCTGGCTAGGACTTCCAGTACTATGTTAAATAGGTCTAACTCCTGAACCCAAGTTCTTAAACAATCCACTCTACCACCTACCGTTAACAAAAAGCTCTGTGGTTTCTGATTGTGTAGCTAGCCCACTGTAGGGAGAGTCAGACAGGACTAGCACATTTTAGTGTGCTTTTTTTTTGCAATGTATTAATGAAATTTATTATGAGCTAATATTTTAAGTTCTTCTCCTGAGAGGTACAGATTACAATCTGTGTGTAGTTGGGGCCTCAGTTCTAATTCAGAGATTTCATTTGGCAAATTTGCGGCTTGGAAGCACAGTATAATCATGGTTATAAGTCCTGTGCCCTCTCAGGTTTCTCCTTAAGTGGCTCTTCAGCTCAGTTCTCCACTTTTAAATGGACTTCAAAAGTATACTGAAAAGAAGGATGTCTTCCTTCCCTGAGCGCAATATTGCTAAAGCAAGCATGTCAATTACGTTGCTGTGTGATACAGAATCTGGGATAACGTTCAACTGTAGAGACATTTATTTCCTTATTTTAAATGAAAATGGAGAATCTTACTCCTATTAGGGGGAGCTGGCATATAATTCTTTAGCTATTAGGATAGTGATCTTACATTTCCTGTAAACAGGCATTTAGCCAAAATGTTTCCTCAACTCATAACATTAGGTCTCAGGGAGGCTGGATCTTTTTCTTGAAGAGAGTGGCTGGGAGGGTCTTATCAGAATGCTATTGGTGAGTTGTTTCGCTGGGTGGTATTGTGCTGCCCCCTCTGGTTTGTGTGCGCAAGAACATTAAGCCTATAATAATTTTGGGCGGGAGGTCCCCTCAATGGTTCTTTCCCCTAATTGCCACAAGACAATCATGCAAAATTTTGGACTTCGTAAATGTATATTTTGCCAGACTGGCTTCTCTATTTTTGTTGCTTCCCTTCAGCGCAAGCCTTCCCCATGCTCTTCAGAGTATACTATTGGGGGGTGTGATTCTTTGTGTTGCTTTGTTAGCAGAGTTATAACAAGGCCAATTTATGGGTGCAGACTGTGAGAATGCTGACTTCCTACCCTTGGAAGCTTCAAAACACTTCCTGAGAAATAACCTTTCTCTGTCTTTCTTTTTCCAAGCTTCAGATTATGGTCAAGTTTAAAGGTCACTTTGTAGTATAACTTTGGTTGAGTCCTGGACCATCATTTAGTATTTATCAAGCATCAACTTGTTGACAAAAGTGAATTGTGCTGATGTAAAGTGGACTGCTGTTTTGCCTCTGGGTTTATTTCTGGATTCATCCATGTTCTTTTACTCCCTCCCAAATATGGGAGATTTATTTGGGCTCCCACCTCATACTGAAAGAAGAGTCCTGGACTCAGGATGAAGATGGTATGGGGATTTTCCATTTTGTTCAATACCTAAAACTAGAGTTTTTGTTAGTAAGCCGTTGTTCAGAAATCTTGCAATGAATCTATGTTTTTTGTTAAATTGACTTATATGAATATATGTAGTTGTTCAACTTAAAGAATTTTAAGGGTTTCCATTGTTTTGTACCGGGGAACTTCAAGAAACAAAATAACTTATCTGACCCTAAACAATTTGCTTTGATTTTGGTAGCTGGTAAATTCAGATGAAGAATAATACTCTTCCTTGGTTGCTGATCCAAGGGGAGACCCAGAAGACAATCTGTTTTTCTGAGTAGTGCGAGGTATGTAGGATCCTTTCTAGATTGTCAGCGGTAGTCCCATCACAGGTCAAGACGCCATGCAGTGGGCTCCATTTCCAAACCCAACATTGCCATCTTGGAAAGGAAAACAGGCCATGATTGTGTGTGTGGCCTAAAATTTGGGGAGAATAAGAAAATTGGGAAACCAAGAGCTACTTCGTTGTTAACCAGAACAGATTCCTTTTTGTTCTTTTTTATACTTCCTCAGTGAGACCTGTAAGAATTTAGTTTACTACATATTGAAATCTATTAAAAAATTTATCTACCTCTCTTTCCTTCTGACATCCATTGTGTAACCACCAGCCTTTGAGAAACCCAGAGACCAGCAATGGTAACATTAGTGAAATTAGTTAATTTCTCAGATTCTTTGTCAGAAAAATGGGATGAAAATAACATTGATCTGATTGTGTTAGGGCTGCCATAGCAGAATACCACAGACTGGGTAGCTTGAACAACAGAAATTTATTTTCTCACATCTCTGGAGGCTGGAAGTCTAAGATCAAGGCACCACAGGGCTGGTTTCTCCTGTGGTCTCTCTCCTTTGGTTGTAGACAGCTGTGTCCTCACACGGCCTTTTTCTCTGTGTGTGTGCCTCCCTGTTGTCTCTTCCTCTTCTTATAAAGTCACCGGTCCTATTAGATTAGGGATCTACCCTTATGACCTCATTTAACTTTAATTACCTCCTTGAAAGCCCTATCTCCACATACAGTCACACTGGGGGTTAGAGCATCAACATATAAATTTCAGGGGGATATACTTTGGTCCATCACAGTGTATTTTGAGGATTAAATGTGGTAATGTATGTGAAGTACTTATCCCAGTGTCTAACGCATAGTGAGCGCTCAAAAAATAACTCAATTTACTGATTGCCTGCTACATGCCAGGCACTATTCTTGGGGCTAGGGATACCACAGTGAACAGAACAGATGCAAATCCATGCTGTTGTGGAGTTTATATTGTTATAATTGGTTATCATTAGCAAAAACAGTGAATAACAACTCAGAGAAACCTTATTCTGTGGTTTCCTGGAAAACTTTTTGGGTCCTGATTGATAGAGTGCAGCTAGTATGCTGTAGTAGAAGAAGATGTGACTAAGAGTGAAGTTTTGGATCTCTTCTGGCTCTGGCTTTAACTGTGGATCTTGGCAATTTCTTAACTTTTCGTGGCCACTTTTCTTGAGCTACTCCCTTTGTAAGAGGAGATTGGAGACTGATCTGGTGATGGTCATTCTTATTCTGCAGGAATCTGTAGGAGTTCATAGAGGCATTCACATTCAAGGTTACATCTGGCTTGGGCTTCGTATTTCAGAACGCATTTACAAAAAACGTTATAAAGATCCCCGAAGTATTTTTCTTGTATGAAATGGCTGCAATTACTCTGATTTTTAAATCCATAGTTGGCAGGGGAAAAATAAATCTCATCTGCAAGGTGGGTGTTCAGGATGAGAAAAAGAATCTGGTTGACACTTTGAGTATCTAAGCACATTAACTATGTTTTAAAATTCAATGCTACGTTGTTGAATTGATTGTATGTCATAACCATACTGAGCAGAAAACTAACTTCTCAAGAAGAGATTTCATGGAAATCCAAAAACAATAAGCATGAGATGGATATTTACCGAATGTCCAAATTTTCAGAACTGTGGCAGACATAGATATTTCCTGTATTAGACAATTTCCTGTAAATGAATTTCCATTTAAAGTAACTTCCTATTCCATTTGGTTGTTCCCCCCACCCCATCCTTAGCCATCTGCGTGGTCTTTTATGAATGGCATATATCATTTTTATAAAAGCCTTTTGTGTCTTCTAAGTTTTAAAACAAGTTATGAAGCCAAAAGTCTCTAAAGATTTATGATTTTAGACTAAAAAAAAAAGTAGGTTTATAGGCTAATTGAGCAGTTTCTAAGCTGGATCACACACTGTGTATCAGTTTCTACTTTAGGCCTTTGTTATTAGATTTTTCATTATTCTCAGCATCCTGAGAATTGCATCATGCCTCACCAGTATGACTAGGGACAAGAATTACCATACTTCTTTTCTCTAGCACTGTATCCTTTTCTAGTTTAGCTTCTTATTTTGCCAGGTTTCTTTCATCCCCTTCACCACCTATCAATCTCAATAAAATGGTAGATTCTTATAAATTCAAGAAACTAAAGTTTCCTCTACTTAAAAATAGAGTATAGGAAACTTTTTCACTTAGAAGGAGTTTCCTCATTCCTGGTTTTGAACATAATTAATCAGTTGATTTCATTGTTGTTTTATTCAATCCCTTTATACACATTTATTGAGCTCTATCATGTCCCAGACTCAAGGTTAAGCTCAGGAAGAATCAGAGAGAAATAAGGCAGTCCCTGCCATGGGGAGGACCATTCATGAGGAGATGAGATGTAAACACACAGGCCCTACCTATCTTGCAAAGAAGAGCAACGGGAATATAAAGGTTGCCCAGAGGAAAGCTTGATGCATTTTTCCTGGGGAACTCATGGGAAAATCTCCCAGAGGAGCTGCTATTAAGATAAATATGTTAAAAAGTACTAGAAATGGAAGAGTTTGTTGCTAGTTGGCAGGGCCTCCTTTTAAGCACTTGACCACTGCTCCACTGTTACGTGCCTCTGTGAACAAGGTTCGCATCAGGTCTGAGAGACGAAGCAGACCTTGTTCTGTTCACAAGGAGCCCATGCTTATTTTCAAGCTGAGGCTATGGGTCTTGTCTGTAGGCAGTCACAGGAAAAGGCCAGTGGAATGGGGCATCCTTGGCATCCTTCCTTTCCACCCTCTCCTTCAGCCTCTTCGGGGAGAGAGAGTATGGCTAAACACCAGGAAAGATTCATTGAGGTGTCATGCGAGAGGAGGAAGGTACCTCTTTCCACTTCTCCCCACTAAAGCCTCTAAGTCTTCTCGTTACCAGGGTCCTTGGCTCTGGGGCTCCGGGGTAGAGCTCAGGGGAAAGGAAGGTGGGCATTTTTTCCTACCGTGGAGGACAGTGACGTGTCCCTTCTCTCTCCTGGGCTCTCAGCACCCTTCCTTGCTGAGCTCAGATGGGCCTCGCTATTCCTCTCAATGCAGTGCTTTGAGCAGCCACTCATAACTGATCATGAATTGGCATATGAATTGAAATATTTTGGCTTCTCTTGTCCTAGAATTTTGAAAAAAGGGTTAAACATGTACTCAATTCACAGGATTCTAAATTGTGAGGTTTTTTCCCCTCCAGTTTATGAGGGTAGAAAACCAGACTGGCTTAGGAGAGATGCCTCTCTCAGGGAGAAATATATTGGTGGTGTGTCTCCACTGTTTTCCTCTTGGGAACCCTCGCAGTCAGAGATGAGAGGGGATATCACTCCTGCTGATTTAAGGGGAGCGTGACAGATATTAGGGACAATAAGCCAAGTCAAAAAGCTTTCATATAGGAAACATTTTAAGTTTCCTTGTGTTCTAGAGCAAAAATGGTGTTGAAAGGCCTTGCATGCAGTTCTAAAATTTGAGTTTTTCCCTTCCCCGCACATCCTTCTAAAGTTCCCAAGTCCTACTCCACCTCAAGGCCCAGCTCCAGTTTCGCATTCCCCAGGACACTCTCAGTTGACATTTCTCCCTCCTGGGATCCTTTCTGCCCCTGGACTCGTGTAGTCTTGTTCTCAGAAACACTCTTCTGCGCTTAATCACATATTGTCCTGTGTCGTTGGAAATGTTTTTCATCTCCAGGAAGAATCCTCTCATTTCCTGAGGCAAAGGGGCAATTCCTCCCTGGAGAAGTCTCATGGTTGGTTTAAGACTCACTATGGTAAGAATTTATAAAGTGAAGAAAGGAGACACAGAGAGGACAAGGACATGTTATTTTAGTTACCTAAGACAGGGCTTTCCCAGAGGCGTGCTGGGAGGAACTATGTTCATATATAACAAGGAAAAAAGAGTTTCAGTGGCCAAAAGAGTAAGGAAAAAGCTGAGTTAGGCAAAATTTAATATTAACAGAATTAATAAGGAAAAATTAATCATTGCTACCATCTATTGGGCACTTGCCATGTGCCAGGCACTCTGCTAAGTGCTTTACAAACATCACTTTATTGAATTTCCTCAACAATTTTATGAAGGAGGAATATTTCCATTTCATAGATATGAAAATAGAGGCTCAGAGAGATTAAATAACCTGCTCAAAATTCACAGCCGATAGATGAGTGAGCTAAGAAACTGAAGTCTGTCTGCATCTAGTTCCAGGCTCTAATCACAAGATTGTTTTTTTTTTTTTTTTTTTAAAACTACTATCTTTTTTTTTGTGTGTGTGTGAGGAAGATCAGCCCTGAGCTAACATCCACGCCAATCCTCCTCTTTTTGCTGAGGAAGACTGGCTCTGAGCTAACATCTATTGCCAATCCTCCTCCTCTTTTTCCCCAAAGCCCCAGTAGATAGTTGTATGTCATAGTTGCACATCTTTCTAGTTGCTGTATGTGGGATGTGGCCTCAGCATGGCCGGAGAAGCAGTGCTTCAGTGCGTGCCCGGGATCCGAACCCAGGCCGCCAGTAGTGGAGCGCATGCACTTAACCGCTAAGCCACGGGGCCAGCCCCTAAGATAGTTTTTTCTAAACTTTGGAACCTCCAAATCTTTTAATACTTTTGAATGCATTTGGACTCTCCAAGAGAAAGGTAGAATGGACAGTGTCTTCCAAGCCTCTCTTCAGAAACCATTTTTATTTTCCCCTCAGATTATCTTGTGAGACCAGCATTCTGAGGAATATGTCTGGGATAAGTAGAACTCAGGTTTTATTATACACCCAGTTTTATCTTTATTAACAAGCTTTTATAGCCATTGTGTCATTTAATTCTCATAACCTTGGCGCAAGGTACATTAGGTATTATTATAACCATTACACAGAGGGAAATTTAGATATATCCAATTTAAGTAACTTTCTCAAGTTTCACATTAAATCATGGAGGAGTAGAGGTTGGAATATAGTCAATTAAGGGAGATCTAAGAGAATATGAAGTAAATTCTCACCATTTTCACTGCTGGTTATGAGAATATTGTAAAGATTAAGTGTATTTGGATAACAATAACCAGCCTTCACTAACTTAAAAATGAATTTGGATCTTTGTTAAGTATTTCCTCTTTCTAGAGTTCTGCTATGTTTTTGAAATATATTTATGTTAGAGAAGGGAATGGAACCATTAATGGAGTGAAAATACACGGTAGAGCTTGCCAATTAGGAAGGGGTGAAAGAAGGGAAAGAATAGACCGTTGATAAACATGGACGATATTTTTAAGAAAACCTTTCAGTAAAACTTCAAACATGTATATGTTTGAACTAAGCCAAATGTCTATACTTATACATTGTGCAAATGCTTCTTTAATCTATTTTTTTGAGGGAGATACATCAGTATTGCCTTTGTTAAATATTGGATGATGAGCCACAAACAGGATTCTCAAGAGATAAATTGTCACTCTAATTGATGGCCTTAAAACAGTTTTTTTCCAATATCGTCAGTTTCATCATAAACTTTTGTCCAGGTAGTAGCTTGTTAATTGAGTAAACTGCCTTAATCTCTTGCTCACTGATAAATACACATTGTTCAAGGCCAACTATTAAATCATGGTACTTGTTCACTATATTCATCTCTATGGATTTTTTTTTTCCACCTGTGTTCACAGTAGCATCCTCATCATCGTTAATAATATCCTTATATTTACCTGTATTTAACACCACCATTTCCCCATCACCCAAGGAAAGCACAACAGATGTGTCATGGTTAAAGCTCATCATTTCTTCAATGACAGCTTCTTTTCACTTTATAAATTTATTGGTAAGCAGGGTGGCTTGCTATGTTCTTTTCATTACACGCATGGAGTCCTTCAAATCTTCACATGCAAGCTTAATTTCAAAGCTTCGTTTTCAAAATCTGCGCCAAGCATTTGTTGATTGATCAACATTGTTCCAACATTAACAACCATGTAAATGGTGACCTTAAGACCGAACTCTTTAAGGAAACCTTGAATCCTTTAGTTCCTTGTTCAATATAGCAAGCATAGAATTTTTAAAAAAGTAGTTGTACTCATTCTTCATGGACCATAAAATCCCTTGGTCATGGGGCTTTATTATAAATGTCACATTGTGGGGAAATACACACCAACCGCTTTATTTTTCACAAGACATTTGGGAAAGAGACATGTGGCCATAAAATTTTCTTCTGGCCCAGTTTATGCCTCTGGTACGAAGTATTGTTGAATCTATCAGACAAAGATTTCTCTGATTATCCTATGTTGGTTTTTCTTTTAATGACTTTATTAAGATATAATCCATATACTATCCAAACCAATTTAAACTGTTCAATGGTTTTTAGTATATTCACAGAGTTGTACAACCATCACAGCTATCTAATAAAAGAATGTTTTTGTTATGTCCAAGTGAAACCATGTGTCCATTAGCGGTCGTTTTCCATTCCCTCTTCCCCAGCACCTGGGAACCACTAATCTGCTTTCTGTCTCTATAGATTTGCCTATTCTGAATATCTCATATAAATGGAATCGTATAATATGTGGGATTTTGTGACTGGCTTCTTTCACTTAGCATAATGTTTCAGAGTACACTTGTGTTGTAGCATCTTGGATGTTGGCTTTTTTCAGTTGTTGCCATTTTTTTCTCATAGCTGTCTGAAGCATTGGCATGTGAATGTAGCGTCGACATGTTTGTTGGCATTCTCAAGACCCCTTTGTGTTCTCTGTTGTTAATGTTTTTCTAAGAACACAGTGCCAATTCAGAGCAGTTCTATGAGCATTGTAAATCTGTTTAGGGCTAAGGTTTTCATCAGATAGTATCTTTGAAAATTTGTAAATATAACTTTCACAGTGAGCGGATCTTTTTCACCTTTGATTTCAGATACTGTACACGTAGGCACGAGTTACTTTTCTACAGATGATATTTTGAACATTCACACTTACTGTTAATGTTCTACAAAGTATATCCTAGCATGTGTCAAGACCAAAAAAAGCAGCCAATGGCATATATTCACTTTTTGGTAAACAAAAATCCATTCAACACTCTGTCAAGATCTTCATTTTTTATTCTGCTTTGCAATGTTTCCCTTTTATCATTAGTGCTTGGTCATCATTATCACTATAAAACTCCCACAACTTGTCTTCCCTTTTCTTTAAGTCATATAGATTTCTTCGTCATATTCATCAGTAGATGCCTTACAGACAGACGGTTAAGCTTTTGCCATGACTCTACTTTCTGTGCTCTTGGTCACGAGGCTTATTCTTCTTCTCACTGTTACCCTCTGGTGTATATTTAGTTCTTTCTGATATTTTCATATGTAATTAAAGCAAAAGTTACCCAATAGCAAAGGACAGCAGAGGTGCTTATGACTGTCAGGGTCACTGATACACCACCGACACCTCACTTCAGTTCAAGTTGAATTTTGCTACAAAGGATTTTGGTGCTCATTTTAAGGGAAAAAATCTTTCAGTTTTTAAAACTTTTCATTTCAGTTTTTTCTAGCTTAATTGAGGTAAAATAGACAAATAAAAATTGTGTTTTATTTAAAGTGTACAGTGTAACAACTTGATATGTGTACATACTGTGAAATTACCACAATTAACACATCCATCATCTCACGTAGTTACTATTTGTGTGTGTGTGTGGTGAGAACACTTAAGATCTACTCTTAGTAAATTTCAAGTATACAAGACAGTATTGTTAACTGTAGTCACGTGCTCTACATTAGATCCCCAGAACTTATTCATCTTATAACTGAAAGTTTGTATCCTTTGACCAACATCTCCCCATACCCCCAACCCCCAGCCCCTGGCAACCACTGTTCTACTTTCTGGTTCTATGAGTTCAACTTTTTTAGATTCCACATATAAGTGAGATCATGTAGTAGTTGTCTTTCTGTCTCTGGCTTATTTCACTTAGCATAAGGTTCACCGGATTCATCCATGTTGTCATAATTGGCAGGAATTCTTTCTTTTTTATGGCTGAGTAATATTCTACTATGTTTATATATATATGGTAGATATATATATCACATTCTCTTTATCCATTCATCTGTCAACAGACATGTTGTTGTCATATCTTGGCTATTGTGAATAGTGCTGCAATGAAAATGTGGGTGCAGGTATCTGTTTGAGATACTGAGTTCATTTCCTTTGGATATATATACCCAGAGTGGAATTGCTGGATCGTATGGTAGTTCTATTTTTAGTTTTTTGGGGAACCTTCATACTGTTTTCCATAGTGGCCGCACCAGTTTACCTCTCACCAACAGTGCACAAGGGTTCCCTTAACACCCTCGCATTTATCTCCTGTCTTTTTGATGATTGCCATTCTAACAGGTGTGGGGTGATATCTCATTGTGGTTTTGATTTGCATCTCCCTGATGGTTAGTGACACTGAGCACCTTTTCGTGTACCTGTTGGCCCTTTGTATGTCAGGAAAAATATCTATTCCAGTTCTTTGCCCATTTTAAAAATCAAGTTTTTTTTGGCCATTGAGTTGTATGAATTCCATATATATTTTGGATTCTAACCTCTTATCAGATGCATGATCTGCAAATATTTTCTTCCATTCCATAGGTTGCCTTTACATTTTGTTGATTTTTTCCTTTGCTATGCAGAAGTCGTTTCACTTTTTGAAACTTTTCAGGTCTCAGGATTGAGAATCAGCGATTATGGCCCTGTATTTCCTGAGTTAAATGCTCCTTGTTTGTGTTCCCATAGTCCTTTGCACACATCTTCATCATGGCACTTGGCACGTTGACTTGAAGCTATATGTTTACATATCTCTTACCTCTTTTTTAATAAACTGTGAAGAACCATGCCTTAATCATTTTTTTTCTCAGTGCTTACTAATTAGGAGGTTCTCAGTACATGTTTGTTGAATTAATGAATAAACACATACTTCAGGTGATTTAGGTGTCCAGGAGAGAGGGACTGGTGTGGACTAGAGCAGATGGGGGAAAACTGAGTGTTAGAATCAGGTGGTGTGTTATATCAAGGTCTCTCAACTTCTGCACTGTTGACATGTTGGGCCGGGCAGTCTTTTGCTGTGGGGGCGTCCTGTGCATCTCAGGATGTTTAGCAGCATCCTTGCCTCTACTCACTGGATGCCAGTAGCAGTCTTCCCTCGCCTCCCATGTGATAACTAAAACCATCTCCAAACATTGCCAAATGTTCCTGGGGAGAAAAATCATCTCCAGTTGAGAACTGCTGGGGTCCACAATCTTGGATTTGAGAGTTGTACACACCTGGGTTGAAATACCATTCTGTCGCTTACAAGCTGAGCAAGTTAGCCTATAAAAGCCTCTAGTGTCTCATTAATGAAATGGAGATAAGAGTACATATCTCCTAAGATGATTGTGAAGATTATATTGAGAACATGTAAAACTCCTAGCAGATAGAAGAGCTCAATAAAACAGCTTTGAAACCATATCAGTAGTACCTGGATAACCACCGCACTCAGATGTAGAGTGAGAGGATCTGGATCTATAGCTATGTCTATTTCTATCTGTATGTCTATTTCTATCTGTATGTCTATGTGTGTGTCCGTCTCTGTGTTTCTATATCTATGTGTCTCTGTCTCTGTTTCTCTGTATCTGTCCTTCTTATCTCTCTCGCTGTTTCTGTTTCTGTCTCTATTTCTGTCTATCTCTACCTCTCTGTGTCTCTTTTCCTCTATGTCTCTCTCTCTTTGTCTCTGTCTTTCTGCCTCTCTCTGTGTCAATCTATGTCTATGTCTTTCTGTCTGTCTGTCTGTCTGTCTCTACGACTCTCTCTGTCTGTCATGAGGGTATGGGAGAGTACACCTATGTGGTAGAGACAGCGAGCAGTGGACTCTGACTGAAGTAGACAGGGCCAGGTCACAGAGAGCTTTGCCTGCTTAGAGGTATAAGAGGGACAGAAGTTCTTGTTAAAGTAGCGGACTCGAGCAGAAATGTCTACACTTGATTGGACAAGAATTGAGGAAATAGGTAAGGTTCCTGATATAAGGATAATAATATATCAGGAGATTTGGGAGCTGGAAGAGATTGGGGTTATGGGGCTGAATCAGGACGTGGTTGTAGCAATTTAGACATAAGGTGATGTAGGTTGGAATCAGAATGGTGCAGTTGGAATGGTCAGTCCAAGAAATACTTGAAGGAAGTAATGGCAGAACTTTGTAACTGACGGTGGAGGGCATGTGATAGAATTGAGAGAGTGTGGGCTTTTAAATTAGACGGATCAGAGTTGAATGATTGGTTCTGCCAAATACTAGTTGTGGGGTGTTTGGGCACGCAACTCCACAGCACTGAGCCATGGTTGGTATCTAAAATGATGACGATGATGCCTATCTCGAGGGACTGCCATGATGGTTTGAGACACTGTGTGAAGTGTAGCAGGAAATATTAGGCGCTCAATAAAAGGATTTATAGGGACCAAAGGAGGAGGGAGATCAGAGTTGAGTTGTCTCAGAGCGTGAAGGAATAGCATGGACGGTGAGTAGAAGTAATCGGATTTTATGTGGAGCAGACTAATTTAAATCTCGTTGTAAGGATAAGTAAATTTTCTAAAGCAAGGAAAGCTTCCAGCAAACCAGCCTTACGTTTTATAGCACTGCTGGGCATCTGGGTGCCCCAAACCAGGTCATTTGTAGTTTTTATGAGCTTAGATAGATTTGGAACACTTCGGTTTGCACTTGAATACAAAACCCACCCCCTCCAAGAGGCGCTGTGAAATACGACTGAAGAAATCCGTGATATTGTTTATATTCCAGCCCAGATGTGGAACATGACAAATGAGAGTAATAACTGGTAACCAATATTAGATCATGATGACAAGGAAATTCATTGTTGGGAACTTTCCTGTAAAGAACGGATGGTACTATCAATCTATTCTCTCAGTCAGAAAGTTACTTTTTGAGAAATTATCCTTTCCACCTCTACTTTGCCTTTTCATGGTACTGTGGTTTGATTTAATGCCTCTCTCGATGCCTGCTTTTGCACAAAATGCCTTTCACTTTTCTAATGCCGTGACACTCACTGATGATCATTAATTCATAGCTGGGGCTTGTTGCAGTTTTTATTAGGCATTGTGATAAATTTTGCGTTTGAGTGTTTCTCGATTATGTGTGTTTGTCTGTGAAATTGGCATGAGGTTCGCAGTGGCTTTTGGCTGTAGACCTTGGATGGTATATATATATAACAGCTTTAAAATCTACTCCATCCATCTCTGACCTCACCTTTCACATTTATTTGCAGGGTTTTGTGTGGGATTGGGATAACCGTGATCTGGTGGATAGCTGTGGTTTTTGCCTGCCCTACATTCCTTCCCTTGGCTTTTAATAAATTGTATTGTGCTTTTCTGTCGCAGGCCCACTGCCAATTCCATGTTGTTCTGGTTGCACTATCAATCTTTATCCTCCCGGGAAGGACCTGTCATTCATTTTGGTCAGAATACTCTATCCTCCAGTCACAGTGTGGTTGGTTTATAGATGGCATTTTCATTCATTCATTCAACAGTATTTACTGAGCACCTATTGTGTGTTAGGTGCTGGTTTTTATTGTGGATACAACAGTGAGAAAAATAGGGTCTCTATGCGTACAGAATTTATATTCTAATTGAAGAAGACAGAAAATAAACCAGTAAACAGAAATACAATAAAATGTCAGGCAATGATTGTACTTAAAAATGTAAAAAGCATGTAGAGAGTTGATAGCGATGGGGAGAGTGGGTAGCAATTTTAGAAAGGAGGTTCATGGAAGACCTCCATGGTAAAGTGACAGTTGGTCTGAATGAAGTGATGAGATAAGGCTATTAATATCTCAGAAAAAAGTATTTTGGGGCAGGGGAAAATATAGGTACAAAGCCCTGAGGCTGCAGCAAGGAGGGCAATGTGACTAGAATAGCATGAGTGAGGGCAGAGTGACAGGGAATGAGGTCAGAGGCGGAACCAGGGGCCAAATTGTACAGAAGCTTATAGTCTATGAATAAGAATTTGATTGGAATTGTGATCGGAGGGTTTTGAATATAGCAAGTGACAAAGAAGAGTTAATTAGAATGTTCCCTGGGATGTGATATGTGGATGCTGGGGGAGAAAGGAGGCTCCTTTTACCTTTAGGATAATAAGATTTGACGATGACATAAGATGGAGCTGCTTGTAATCCTCTTCCTGGCCACATGGAGAAAGACAGTTATTGCACTGAAATGAAGGAACCAATACAGAAAGGAAAATAGAAAAAAACTGAGACAGGAGAGGGACAGAAAGAAAAAAAGCTCTACCAACATAAGACCCTGGATGTAGCCATTCCTGAAGTACCTCTGCTTATGTGAATCAATATATTCAATTTTTTGTTTAACTTCCTGTTGAGTGTGATATGAGTGAGTCATTTGTCACTTAAAGAGTCCTGAATAATAATCATTGTTATGGTGGTGGCCATTATTAATATCCAATTTCTATTTATGACTAATAAAAAATCACTATTTTACATTATCTTATTTGAGTATCAATAATAATTATTTATTGTCTGCCTGGTGAGGCAGGCAGACAGTAAATGGTCTCTGGCATAGTTATGAAGAAAGACGTCGAGGGCACTGCACCAAGTGATTTGCTCAATGTTAAATAGATACTAATTGGCAGAGCCAGAATTTTAAAGAACGTGTGTGTGACTATAAAATCCATACTTTGCCCATTATCCTGTGATAGTTTAGCAGTTAACGTGGTAGCTTTAAAATATGTCCTCAAATTCTTTGATACTCTTGCTTTCAAGAGGTGGAGCCTAATTCTCCTCTTCTCCAGTGTGGGCTGGACTTAGTGATGTGCTTCTAATTAGTAGGGGGGAAAAAAGCACAAAGAGAGAGTGCCACTTTGGAGTTTAGGAAGTGCAGTTTCCTTGCTCTCTGTTGGATCGCTCCCTCTGAGGGAAGCCCACTGCCCTGTCAGGAGGACACTCAAGCTGTCCCACGGAGGCCCAAGTAGTGAGGAGCTGAGGCCTCCAGCCAACAGTCATGTGAGGAAGCTTCTTTGGAAGCTGATCCTCTGGCCCTGGTCAAGCCTTCAGATGTCTGCAGCCCCTGTCTATATCCTAACTCTAATCTCATCAGTCATTGAGCCAGAACCACCCAGCTAATCCACCCTGGATTCCTGATCCTCAGAAACTGTGAGATAGTAAAGGTTTGCTTTGAGCTATCGTATTTTGGGGTGATTTGTTATGCAGCAATAGGTAACTAATACAGGTACCTTCTCAGATTTCTCCTTACCCCTAATGCCTTCACTGGCAAGATTGGTTTCAAGACTCTTTTCTGCATTTTAAAAAAGCAATACCTTTTTTCCTTTGGTGAGCAATTGGTGTGATTTCTGATGAAAGATAATGT
This sequence comes from Diceros bicornis minor, assembly GCF_020826845.1. Taxonomy (NCBI): domain Eukaryota; kingdom Metazoa; phylum Chordata; class Mammalia; order Perissodactyla; family Rhinocerotidae; genus Diceros; species Diceros bicornis. The sequence continues at coordinate 74,394,601 of NC_080741.1, read as the reverse complement.
CAAAGATTCAAGAATATATGACATCACTGTAGATTCCATTTCAGAAGTGGTCTTTGCTTCTGTAAAGAGGAATGCTTTGACTACAATGATACAATTGAATGCCAACACAACAGACCTAGCTCTTGTGAATTAGACCTCTGAAGAAAGGGCAGATAGCCTGTCTTAGGTATGGAAGTCTGCATTTATGGATAATGTTATTAGATTGGTAGATTGGGAAAAAAAGTGTCAGTTCAGTGAATATGTCATAAAAGTTTAATCAATTAATTGAAGCATTATAAATGATGTGAATAAATGGAACTGATTTAAATATTTAACACAGGGAAGTGATATTATGATATATCAAATAATACCTTGATGGGTTATTATGCAATCTTAAAATTTAGAATGTGAAAAAATGTAGCAACATGGGAAAATGTATGAAATTCATACCAAATGAATAAGCTGAAAAAAAATAAAATTGTAAATATATGAAGATTATATTAATGTAACTATTAAATATAAATATGGATAAGAATATAAAATTAAAAGAGGTGATTTATTAGAATAGTCGACTTCTAGGTGTCTGGGTCTCTGTGCTTATAATATCACTAGTGAACTTTTAAAATGTTGCATCCAAACTGGACTTAATTTTCCAGATGTGCCCTCATTAATGAGATTATTGCCTATGATAATCTTGAATCTATAGTTTTATTAATGCAGTGTGAGTTTTGGATTCCTTGCTCAGCTACACTTTGTATCTATACAATAAATTACCTCCTTTGGGCATTATCCTTGGTTTAAGTTCCTGAGATTTAATAACTGGGTTAATGGCATCTGAGTATTTTCCTGTGTGTGAAATCTATTGCATTAGCAAAAGGATTGGGTCCAATATTTTAAGAATTTCTGGTCTAGAGTTTATGAAATTTTAGTTACCTTCAAGATTATGGCCATAGTCTTGAGCCACTTATACTATTATTTATGTAATTTTTTTTTTTTTGAGAAAGATTGTCTCTGAGCTAACATCTATTGCCAATTTTTCTCTTTTTCTTTTTTCTCCCCAAAGCCCCAGTACATAGCTGTATATCCTAGTTGTCGGTCCTTCTAGTTCTTCTATGTGGGATGCCTCCTCAGCAAGGCTTATGAGCAGTGAGTAGGTCGGCACCCGGGATCCGAACCAGCAAACCACCCTCCTGGGCCACCGAAGCAGAATGCACGAACTTAACCGCTGTGCCACCAGGCCAGCCCCTGTAATGTTTTTTTAAACTGAGTAATATGTTCATATGTTGCTCTTCTTTCTAGATGTGGCACAAAGACTAGATCTCACCAATGAAGTGTGAGTGGAAGTGAGGTGTCACTTCTGGGCCCAGAGTTGTAAGTGTATGTACGTTATGCACTCCTTTCCTCCTTCTGCCAGCTGGAGGCAGACCCCAAGAACTTAGGAGATGGCAGGGCCACAGATGGAAGGAGCCCTAATTCACCAGGTGTATGAAAGCAGCCTACCAACCAGGAATGCTCTCCACAGGCTAGTACCTGAGTAAGAGGTGAACTTCTGTTGTGCTCAGGTTACTGACAAGCTCATTTGTCACGGCAGCTGGCATCACTCTTATAATATGCTTACAATAAGGTGGCTACAAAAATAAATACTTGCTAAAAATGAAAAAAAAAATTCACTTTTATACCACCTTCCACCTTGGGTGCGACCCCTGTTAAGTGTATTGCACATTGGAAATACTGTTCTGATGCTTGGATGGACTGATAAAACGTCATGTGAGCAGTTTTCTTTCTTGTTCCTAGGCTCTTGCTGCCGGTCAACTGGAATATTCTTTTTTTTCTTTTTTAACGTTGGTAATCCACTGTTGAGATGTTGCTGACCTTGAAATGCTATCCAATCCTGTCAGTGTTTCTTCTGATTCTCGGGAGGACAGCAGTCAAAGCAGAAACACTCTGTTATTAATAAAAGGGAGTGACTGACAGGTCAAGCGATACATGTTTCTCCTGGGCGTGCTTTCAAAGTGGCAAGTTCTTTAATTGAAAGTGTGCAGCTCTCTATCATTCCAAAGCACTCGTGTGTTCTGTTGCCAAGCTGTGGTCACCACTTACGACCCAACATGCCCACCTGGGGGAACGCCTAGAAGGACTCTCCTAGACCTGCCCTGCTGTTTCTCTTATGTTCCTTTTGCAACTTTCATAAAGGTACCTGAAGAGAAGGATTAAGGGTTGGGAATTTCTTTGTCTGGGATACATGACATTTTAATTAGGTTTAGTCATGTTAACTGCTGTAACATAAGAGTCCTTTTCAGTGTTCCTGATCGGGGGCCATCTTTCTTCTGGCGTTCAGAGGCTAGGCTGGTTCTCTCTTGTTGCCCTGTCCTCCTCTGGGGCCTTGAAGTCCTTTCCACTAAGCTGGTGGGTAAGTAATAGTGGATTGTGGGTGGGAGGCTTCTTTCATAGTGATTTTGCAGTGCGCATTTTGCAAAACTATCCCTTCCGGCACATGCAGGCAGACAACCAAGATGTTCTTACCCTGTCTCGCGAACCCTATTTTTCTGTGCCAGGATTTCTGGCACAGCCCAAGTTCTGTGGGACCTTTTCCCATCTGCTCTATTGTTCTAGAGGCCTCTCCGACTTTTCATTCTCATTACAAAGCTGCTGATGGGCCCCATTGAACTGAGCCTTGGCTGAGTCAATTATGATACGGGAAGTGCTTACTTATTTTATTAGCAATGACCAATTATTTTTCTTTAGTTGTAGACTAAAAGTGAATCTCTAATATGCATGTACTTAGCCCAATGATTATCATGGGCTCATTACAACATGCTTTCTCATACAGATGGCACCAGGCTGCAATTTTCTGTGCATAGGACCCGGCACCTGCTTTTAGTGCTGGAGTTGGAGACTAGGGGGTATGTGTGGAGTTGGCTATCGAGTGCCTGATGGGGAGAGTCTCATGGAGCCGACTTTCCTAATGGGCTTCCTTATATTAGAATTCTTCAAAGTTCAAGAGTCTGAGAGGGCCCTAGGGAGTGAAAGTCTTTTGAGTCTATGACGCCTAAGCTGTTTGATATTTTCTGAGACAGCACTGGTGCCTGGCCTTGTATGACACCTTTATACTACCATCTCTGTCCTGAGATGTATGAAAAAGAAATGTCCTAAGTATGTTCTTTGTTTGCTATCTTGGTTTCCTGAATGGTGCTTCCATACATTCCTTCTTGCTTCATTCTCTGACCTCCCTTAGCTTGTGACCTTATCGATCCTTCTACTAGGCAGTTTAATGGTAAAGAGCATGGGTTCTGGAACTACTCAGCCAGACCAGGGCCAGGGCTCAGTCTCACTGCTTACTGGTGAGATTTGAAGCAAGGTTTTTTTTTTTTGTTGTTGTTGTTTTTTAAACTTAGTTTTGTTATCTGTGTGATGGAGACAACAATACTCATCTTATAGGGTGGTTGTCCAAAATAACTGGTCAATGCATGTAAAGCATTTAGCACATATTAGGTAGTGATTAAATATAGCTATTATTATTGATGATGTCCTTGCCTCATCCATTATAGTACTCCTGGCTGACACTTATCTTGGTTGGAATTTCATCTCTCTGCTGTCAGCTCAGGGATTCAGCGAGTGTTTGAGCGAGGGTTTGGAGTGGTAGCTTTCCTGAATCATCCCAGAACCTGGAATTTTCTTTCCCAAATGCTTCCTCACTAGGAAAACTAATGATGATGGTGATAAAAAATTAATAATAAAAACAGTAATGGATAATCTTTACTGAAGGCTAATTATGTGCCAGGCTCTGGATAAAGCACTTTGTGTGTGAATCATCCATCATTTGATCCCTCTACACCTCTATGGGTTAGGTATCATGATTTCCCATCTCACAGATGAGAAAATTGGGTCCAGACTGTTCACATACCTTGTCTAAGGCTCTACAAATAGTAAGTGGTGGATCCTGGGTGTAAACCCAAGTCTTTCTGACTCCCAGGTGACTGTTCTTAACTGCTATTGATACCATCCTGAAAAAGTGGGTAGAACTCATAAACCAATTCTTGGTCTCTCAGAAACCATTTCACCTTTTCATCCTTTTGTCTGTCAGTGCACAGCATTTACTGTATCATTCAGGAAACCAAAACCACCCCAGTTATCTCAGATGGAGGAGATACAACCCCGGGAATTAGTTACATGGTGTTGGAAGGCTGAAAGAGAGAAAAAGGGGATCCCGAAGTGGCACAGAAATAGTAACTACAGGAAGTGGTCATCACCCTAGGGGAAAAGTGATGTTACTGAGAGAACCAGGTGCTTGAGGGGGAGGGGCTGCCTGCGTGGTGGGACTGGGTGCTCGGACTTGGAGCTTGCCATGTGTCTGGTACTCAGCCCACTCAGGAGTCCCCAGAGTGGGGACATTGTGGGGCTAGTGCCCTGAATTCTGAAAGACACAGAAGCTATCTGATGCTGTTGGAATAAGGCCAATGTGAGCTGAACACAGGAGAGAGTGACACTCCCCCCTACCCCGGCCCTGTCCCTCCACTGTAGAACCTAACTGGAGGCAGTGAGCAAGGGCCCCTGGGGGAGCAATTTGCAGACTCGAGGCCAGCAGTGCACAGCAGAATGGAGAAAGTAGGCGAGGGCTGAGCAAAATGGAGAAATACCAGGCACAATTGCTATTTCCGTGGCTGGCGTGGAGGTCCAGGTGGACGTGATGGTAGACACGTGCTTTGGAGGTGTAAGTGGGCAGCTGCTTGTGAAGACAATGGACGTGGCCAGGGTAACTGAGGGGAGATGTGCTTCTCCCACTCAGCAGGCACCAAGCATCCAGATAATTCGTTTTGTAATGATTGGTATGACTTTAAGGCTTTAAGCCAAGTGCCATCTTTCCATGGTGGCCGTCTTTGTGTGGTCCTAAATGGAGAGGCGCATCAACCTACTGGGTCACTTCCCAGAGTGATTAGCTCTATTGAGCATTTTTTCCTTTTAGCCACAAATCATTCTAGTAAAAGTATACGAAACTCTGTGGCTGGCCCAGCACCAAGTCTAATTTTCCAGGAGACTTTCCTTCTCTTTGAATTACCCATTTACTCCGGTGAGAAAATGCTTTAGGGTGGGGGAAGAGCCTGGCATTGAATAGGATGGAGGAGAGAGCCTGCAATTTGAGATGCTGAGTGGCAATTTCTCCTCCACCAGGCTTGTCACAGGACTGATGAATGGTCCCCTCTAGCACACTTGCTAGTGATGTTGAAGTCTCCCTCAGGTCCAAGCTGAGGAACCCCCCCCCACCTCCCCTATCTGCATCAGAGACGGTAGGTGGTGCTGTGGTGTAAAAGGATGATTAAAGGAGAGTGAGAAAAAATGCTATGGAGAAGCAGCGGGTTGGGGGACTGGCTTAAAGAAGTGCAAGATAAATACGCATTCTCATTCAGTGTCTGTCCGGTTCAGGTGAGCGTTTTCCCTTTCGGATCTGGAGTCGCATAGGAAAATCCAATTACAGATGCAAGCTATATTGGGCTCTTTCAAATCAAATTGCAGATGTGTCAGTGGCACCCTGCTGACTGGATGTGCTGGGTGTAACTCTAGCAATAGAAGTTTTGTTTCTTCATTCTCTTCCCTCCTCTGTTTTTTCTTACATTTTTTCTTTCCCTCCTCACTCCTCCCCTACTCTCTCATTTTTCTTTTTCAGTCTTCCCCTTTCTCACACCCATTCAGTTCAGTTCTGTAAATTTTGTTCCTAGCATTATTTTCTGAGACACTCTGAGTTATCTGGGGGAACAGGGGATAAAAAGAACACTCTTTCTTTTAACAGAAAGGAAATTACCGGTTCCCGTGTACATACTAAGTCTAGGAACTGTGCTAGGCACGCTTACACTCATTTTATCTCATTTAACCATTTAACTTGTTCGCTTATATAACCAATGTTTCTTGAGCACTTACTACGTCTTGGGGTGGGACATGACCTTTGCCATTGGTGAGAGGGAGACAAGAGCATTAAAAAGCCATGGGCCTTTGTGTATCTTCTCTCTTGCTTCAGGGTCTGAGTTCTGATGCTTCAGGCACATATTTTACATGGCTTCCTCCAACATCCTTGCAGCTCTGGAGTCAGACTGCCTGGGTTCAAATCCTGACTCTACTACTTCCTAACTATCGGAAGTTGGGCAAGTTACTTAATGTCTCAGTGTTCCAGGTTTCTTATGTAAGAAAATGGGATTATAGTTCCTACTTCGAAGGATAGTTTTGAAAACTAAATGAGATAACACACTGTGTATAGAACAATAACTGGCACGTAGTAATTACTCGATAACCTTTAGCTTTAATCATCCTCATGACCATCTTCAAGTTATTAACAACGTTACCGCCTTTGGAACATGTAAACTAGTATCTCATCCCCTTCCTATACCCCCAGCTATGTCTCTGGAGTATGCACCAGATAAAAAGAGAGGCGTCGGGGAGGCCTTCGTGGAAGAGGCCAAATTATAGCTGTGCTTTGCTCTCAGAAAATTCTCAGGCAAACTTCTGAACCCAAGAGGGTCATATACTCTACAGAGAATCAGATGAGACCTGTGTTCTTTGTTCTCTGTCAGTTTCATAAATGCACATTTTGCAAACAATTTCAGTGGGATCACATAGTCCTTGAAGTCAAGCTTGGATATTTTGGAAGCATGGGTAGACCGCAGGTTCAAGACCCCCAGTTTGAGATCACTTGCAGGTTGAATGTTCTGTGTCAAAAAACCATAAAACAATATAAGAAAGTTTAGTGGATGCTATTAGTGCCCCACTCAGGTCTTCTTTACCTCACTGGGGCACCTCTCTTCTAGCTGCTGTGGGTGTTGGCTGCTGATGGCTCATTTCTGCACTTCTTTCTTGAGATTGTCCTTGGCTGCTAGGAATGCCAAACCAAGAGATGTACTCCCCACCTCCTCATTCCCACACAGGGGTAGCCCTCAGCAATGACCGACTGATGAAGGCATATAAAGGCCCAGTTGCATTGCCTCTGAGTTGTTCAAACTCTGTGATACAATCTGTGTTTTTGAGCTCCTGGTGGGATCAAGCTGAGCTCTTTCCTGAAAGCACATTTTTGCCTCGCTTTTCCCTCTGCCCTACCCTGCCTCCGTCACACCCCCATAGGTTTCTCCTGAGAGCGCTCTCTGCATAAAGCACTTGCACAAGAATCTCCATCTGAGCCTCTGCTGGAGGGGCCTGGTCCTAAGAGAGGAACTTGAGATAGCCATACAGAAGGTATAGAGTGAATGCATTGGGTTAGGCAGGAGGGCAGCTGTACTGAGGCCCATCGCCTTTCTTCCCTCCATCTCTTCTGCTTCCTTCCTCACTGCTTCTATTGTCTTGTGACATTCTGGTTGGTTCTAGATGTTCAGGACAGCTTTTTGGGGAGCTCACCAATAGCAAGTGGCACAAGTGGTCTCCTTGGGGCCCTCTGATTTCAGACCAGAGTTTTTCTCTTGAGCTGCGGAAAGTCTCCCATGCAGAGGTGATCCTTTAATAAGGCTGCTGAACAGCAGTGGTTAATGTATTAGGGCTGGGGAGCTCCTACCCTGGCAAGCAGTGTCTTTTGACAGACAGGACGGACGAGGCCGATAAGAGAGAAAGTACAGCATCATGTTTTGGTGTTTAATTTGGCAGCCCATAGCTCATTTTAATTACTCTGAAATAATTATCTCTGGCAAACAGCTGGGTTTGTCTTCGTGTAACTTGTGAGTCATTCTTCCACATTTGAATAAATCAAGCAGGTTGAAAGGAAAGATTGGAGCCAAATGACATGTAAACGAGGTTCAGTGGTAAAGTTTCAGAAAATGGCAAACTTTGGACCTGGATGAGAAGATTGACTTGGGACATCATGTCTTTGTGTCTGAGGCAAATAGCAGTAGCTATCGAAATCAGAAGCAGATGAGTCTTGAGGCTATTTTAGGAGAAGAGCTGTCAGAGCTGAGTGAGGGAGGGGGCTGGCATTGGGACTAATGGAAAAGGGACATTACCAAGGAGGACCCTGTAGCATAGTGGTCAAGAGCATAGGTTTTGATGTCAGACAAACTTGAATTTGAATCCATAGTCGATCACTTACCATTTTAGTTACTTTGAGAAAGTCATTTCATCTTTCAAGTAGTGTTTCCTTATGTTATAAAATTAGAAAACTTTCTGTGGTGCCATATTATCTTCCTTCCATACATGGCTTCTATTATTAGTGCTGGTTTGTCCTATTGCTGCTAAGTACTTGAGAAAATGGCATGTGGGTCACCTCTCCCCTAGTCATTGCTGAGGCAGGCATTACTAATCAACCACAAATTTTTCTATAGTTGGGCTTGACTGTAGCCTCACAATCTTCAAATAACCCTTGGAGTAGCTACCCCAATCTATCCAAGTTGGCATGTTCATTGACAGAATGACTTCTGGTTTAAAATGTTTCTCTTCTTTGATGTTTGATATTCCTCTCTGTCAAATGAGGAGTTTGAAGAAGATGATCACTAAAGACCTTTCTAATTCGATAATTCAGTATTTTAAGAGACAGAGAAATGGATTGTCAGAGGCTGGATGGTTTTGGCTCCCATGCCTTGTTTGATGCTCTACAGATAATCAATAACTCAATTTGTAAGGCTGGGGCTGCTCATGAGAGGGATGACAACCAGGCCAGGAAACAAGGAGTCAGGAAGCAGTGAGGATCCATGCTTTCATCTCCAATCCCCCCGGCACTCTCTGGCCTGGTTCCCTTATCACCTCCTTAACCTAATATGCCAGCCCCACAGTCCCACATGGTCCCCCTCTGCCAAGTAGGTTACAGATGAAAGTTTCTGTCAGAGGCAGGGAGTGGCTCAATTTCAAAGTCATCTCATGTCTGGATCCTGCCTCCTTGGTACTCACTGACCTTTCTGTGTGGCCTTGAAATCTATGAGCTATAGTTGGCCTGATCCTGACTTTCCATCAACGAGCCTTACATTGTTCTTAAAGAGCTATTTAACTTTTAAATGATATAGTTAACATGCCTTCATGGCAATAAAATTAGAAAATATAGATAAACGAAAGACAAAGTTCATTGTTAAAATGTGATTGTAGATGATCTGTCCAGAATTTTTCTGTGTGTGGGTGTATATTGAAGATAATATTTTCTGAACATATTTCCATGTTTGTAGATATGGTCTACTCTGTTGTGTAAAACACCATCATTCTAGTGTGATTTGTTCTTCTTCTTGCACTTTCCTTTTGTTCAAGTCAATTAATCATTTATCGAGCATCTACTCTGTGCTGGGTGCTTATAGTCTCTGCCCCCGTGGAGCCCAGAGCCTGGTAGGGGCAGGCAGGCATGAAAGAACTGATTATGATACACCTTGACAAGCTATAGTAGAGATCTAGACAAAGTTTTATAGGAACACAGGTTGCTGAGGTGAGCCTAGAAGGAAAAGAGATCTTTTAGGGGAGGAAGTTATCAGCCAGAACCTATGAGGATGCATGGGCCTGTGAGGGAGGCTGGCTTGCTGAGGGCAGGGTGTGCAGAAGGATGTGGGGTGGGAAGAGAAGCAAGGACTGTGAACGCTTTGTTCATGACTATGTCCTCTGTCTTGCAGTAGGCCATCAACTAATATTTGATGAGTGGATCAATATTCCTAGTCCTGACGTCATCCCCATTTCCTTTCTGAACCTTGGCTTCAGCATTGAATTGGAATAGGGTTGCATGTACCCCACCAGGTCTGGCGACTCAGATTGCCTGTGTGGCAGATGCGGTCCCCTTCCCTCCTACAGCCTGTTGGGACCGTTGTTCACCTGGACCAGACTTCCATCTGGCAGCTTCTGCTTCTCTTCGCCTGTGAGCTTTGTTGATGGTTTGAGCATACTTTGCCAGTGGTGTCAGAGAATTAATGCCCTCTGAGAACAGCTGTCATCCAGTGATTTACTGGAGTTAGTTTGTAAAAACCTTGGCTTCTTCACCCCTCGGGGAATAACACGGAGGTACCCTGGGTCCCAGAGTTTCCTGGTGGTATTAAGCTCCAGTTATCCCCCAACAGTAGCTTGTCATTTATTGAATGTTTTTGTTTCACTGTTTCATTCTCCACTGCCCTACTGTTGTGTTCTAGGATTCTGTGCCACATAAACTACTTGTACTCGAATCCTGTCTTGAGGTCTACTTCTTATGAAGTGATGGCACCATGTGACTCTATGGGGTAAGCCACAGACGGCTGACTGGTCTTCCTGTAGTCCTGTCTTAAAATACCCGGAACCAGAACCAAGTTCACAAACTTGAAGTGTTTCCTTCCAGACTCTATTTCTTGACTAACGGCTCAGGATGAGCTAAACTAATAGTCATCCCTAGATGGGGTCTTGCAAAAATAACCCTTTTTGCATGCCTCGTAGGGTAACACAGATATCATCAAAAGGCATGTGCTTGGATCTGAAGCAGTAGTGAAGCCTCTGTTGGCTTCATTGCTGTGTCCGCCAAGCTTTCTTTTATGAAGAAATGATTCCAGAAGTGAAAATATTAGGATGTAACTGCATCTTGGCTGGTTGGCAAAGACGAGTTTGTATTTGATTTCCATAAAGGACGTAAACTCCAGGGGAAGAAAATGGTTCAGTTAGAGAAACAAAGAGAGAAAAAAAATTTGAAATTTACATCTGAGACATTAAAATTTTTAAACGTAGTTTATTTTTATATATTTTTATTTGTTTCTATAGCACATGAAATTTTAATATCCAGGACCTGGATTAAAAAGTGAAGAGTGTTCAGTTTGGTCTGGGAAGGACGTGATCAAAGGTTATAAAATTAGTGTACCAGTGTGTATACGTAAATAATCTCACTTAATCCCCTCTAGCGCACTCTGAGAGAAATAGCATTCTTCCAGTTCCACAAATGGGAAATGGAATCCAGTGAGCAAGTGTTGAAGCTGGGAATTAAATCCTAATCTATGTGATTCTGATGCCTGTGGTATGTCTACCTCATCTAAGCAATTCCCCTAATACCTTAATAATGAGTTTTTCGGTGTACGTTCCTCACTGTTTGAAAGTGGTACCCTTGGCATGGAAAAGAGACCCAAGTGGATGAACCAGTGCAACTTACTCCCATTTATTTAATATATTCATATTACAAGGATTTTGGGTCTTGTGAGCTAAAGTAAGAAATTTGGATTTTCTTCCAAGTGTAAAGAGGATTAAACTTTTTTGGAAGACGAGATGGCCTGATCTGACTTATGTTTTAAAAGAAGGGTTAGTAAACTCTGTGAAGGATTGGATAGTAAGTATTTTAGGCTTTGTAGGCCATACTGTCTGTGTTGCAACTACCCAGTTCTGCCGCTGTATCATGAAAACAGCCATAGACAATACTTAAACAAATGACTGTGTTCCAATAAAACTTTGTTTACAAAAGCAGGTAGCCAGCTCAGTTTTAAAAGGACACTTTGACTCCTGTGTGGAGATTATAGAGGGAAACGGATGGAAGCCTTAGACCAGTGAGGAAGTTATTGTAGTAATTATAGTAAAAGGTAATGGTAGCTTGCACTGTGGTGGTAATCAGTGAGATAAGGCGAGAGGACTGATTTGGGATATATTTTGGAGGGGAAAGCTGAGGGCTTGCAGAAGGACTGGATGTGAGAGTTGAAGAAAAGGAAACAAGGATGACTCTTGTTTTGGAGCTCGGACCACTGAGTGATGAATACCATTTCCTGGGATAGTAAACATCGAGGGAGGAGCACGTTCGTTACTTCCAAGGTCAAGTCCAGATCTGCTTTTAGCATCTCTGGTTTGGGTTTTAGGAATGTTTATTTTGTCTAAAATGGAAAACCCAAACTTCCATGTGAATGGACTTTGAACAGGATCACGTGAAAATGTTTTTTGATCGATTCCATGGGAGCTTCAGATATGAGAGCACGTCACATTATGCTTTGATTCGGATATACTTGGGCATGTGTACCACCCCCTCCCCACCCCCCATCCCAGCCTCGGCCCATTGGGAGCCACTGGAGTGAACAGATCCCAATAATTTAGTCTTGAGTGCCCCACAGCAGGTAGCAAACAGCTATATTTAAAACTGATGCTCAGAATATGTTAGAAAAAATTGAACTGTTAAATATGCTTTTATGCCTTATTAGAGATTGTGTGGCTCTGATTGATATGCGCTGGATTTAGTGCTTATATTATCTTTGACTTTCTTTGTTCAATACGTTCAGGGTAAATATAATTACAACACTTCCAAGTATAATAGAAGTAAATGATTTCCTTTACTTTTCTCCCTCCTTGATGTGATTTTGTGTGTGTGTGTATGTGTGTGTGTGTTGAGCTGAAAAAAATATCTCCGGTAGTGTGCAGAAATCCTTAGGAAAAACATGCATCCAGAGCTGTGTGAGCCTGAGCTAGGGATAGTGTGGCTGGGATGTTTTTTCCTCATACTTCACAAACAAAAAATTGGAGGCAAAGTAAACATGCTTTAATAATTCCTGGAATATGAAGACCCAGAGGACTAATGTTAGATCAAGGGATGGTTCTTCAATATCATAGTAAAAGTCTATGAATTTGTAGTGAAATTCTTTTGAGTAGCAAGTACCATCCCTCCAGCCAATGATGCCACTGAGATCTTTAGGAAGACAGTTATGGCATCAGATATAATATGTCCTTGTACTCAGACCATTCCCGTACCAGTAACGACTTTTGGAAGATTTTGGGTTCTGGGAGTAACTTAAAATATGACAGAGGCCCTACGAGGCAGAATCTCATAGAATTTATTGGCTGCATGACACCCCATATTCCATAGGAATCAAGGAGTAAATGCTCTGGTCCATACCTGATTCAGAAAGAGAAGTGTCCACAAGGATTTTCTAAGAGAACTTGCTCAGGTTTCTCTCCAATGGCTGGCCCCTCTATCATCATGATAATTCACAAAACAAGGGGAACAGGAAGAAAGGTTTCTGGACCAGCTGATGCAGGGACCTTGTCCACATGGTTTTGTTCTTTGTTATTGCAAGTGGTCCTTGACAGATTCCTTAGCACTCCATGCTGCACACTGCGAACTCTGAAATTCCCAGATTTTATATGCCAGAATGTATGGAGAGACACATACACTTTGGCTTCAACACTTAATTCCTTGGGTTACACCATGACATGATACACTCAAGTTCCTGCTCACTAAGACCGTAAATGATCCTAAAGTCTAGAAGTATGTTTACTGAACAGATCTATTCTACTATGATTAACTGGAAATGAAAACAACTAAGTATAGATTTTCTGCAGCAAGGTATAGCAAAGTCGGAACTGGAGAAAGGAAAGCAGGTGAAAGTTGTTTGTTACGTAAACTTCATATAATTAATATCAGACTGCTATATGGTTAATAATGTTATTTTTCTACCCACCAAAAGTGAAGTTTGGTGAGTTGCATATTCATAATCATCAGATTTTTAAAAACTGCCATTCTGAAAAAATATTCACTGGCAATGATTCCGAAAACCAGTTTCCTAGCAATACTGTCAGCTCCTGGCTTGTATGAGTAGGTTTAAAGTTTCATTAATTTTGTGACTCTTAAAATTATTAAATTGTTTGTGTAATTTCTTTTAGGTTTGGATTAATTTTTAGCATATTTTGGGCCTGGTCACTTCTGTTAATCACATGATCATGTTGATTTCTTATTTTACACTCAAATGGAAGAGTTCCCTGGGATTTAGCTACTTACCTTTGTCTTCTTGGTCTATAAAAAGAAGTGCAGAATTTATATATTTTGGATATTAACCCTTACACGATATATCATTTGCAAATATCTTCTCCCATTCAGTAGGTTGCCTTTTTGTTTTGTTGATGGTTTCCTTTGATGTGCAAAAGCTTTTTAGTTTGAGGTAGCCCCATTCGTTTATTTTTGCTTTTGTTGTCCTTGCCTCAGGAGGCAGATCCAAAAAGATATTGCTAAAGTGGATGTCAAAGAGCATACTGTGTATGTTTTCTTCTAGGAGTTTTATGGTTTCAGGTCTCACATTTAAGACTAATCTTTTTTGAGTTAATTTTTGTATATGGCGTAAGAAAGTGGTTCAGTTTCATTCTTTTGCATGTGGCTGTCCAGTTTTTCCAGCACTATTTATTGAAGAGCCTTTCCTTTCACTATTGTATCTTCTTGCCTCCTTTGTTATAGATTAATTGACCATATAAGCACGAGTTTATTTCTGGGCTCTCTATTCTCTTGCGTTGATCTATGTGTCTGTTTTTGTGCCGGTATCTTACAGTTTTGATTACTATAGTTTTGCAGTAGAGTTTGAAATCAGGGAGTGTGATATCTCCAGCTTCGTTTTTCTTTCTCAAGGTTGCTTTGGCTATTTGAGGTCTTTTGTGGTTCCATACAAATTTTAGGATTATTTATTCTAGTTCTATGAAAAATGCCATTGGTATTTTGAAAGGGATTGCATTGAATCTGTAGACTGCTTTGGGTAGTATGGGCATTTTAACAATATTAACTCATACAACTCAATATCAAAAAAACAATGTGATTAGAAAATGGGTAGAAGATCTGAATAGATATTTTTCCAAAGAAGACATACAGATGGCCATCAGACACATGAAAAGATGCTCAACATCACTAATCATCGGGGGAAGATACAAATCAAAACCACAGTGAGATATCACATCACAATTGTCAGAAAGGCTATTATTAAAAAGTGAAGAAATAGCAAGTGTTGGTGAGGATGTGGAGAAAAGAGAACCCTCATGCACTGTTGTATGTAATGTAAATTGGTGCAGCCACTATAAAAAACGGTATGAAGGTTCCTCAAAAAATTAAAAATGGAAGTACCATATGATCCAGCAATTCCACTTCTGGGAATTTATCTGAAAAAATGAAAACAGTAATTTGAGGGATATATGCACCCCTATCTATGTTCATTGCAGCATTATTTACAATAGCCATGATATGGAAGCAATCTAAGTGCCCATCAATAGGTGAATGGATAAAAAAATGTGGTATAGGGGGCCAGCCCTGTGGCCTAGTGGTTAAGTTCAGTGTGCTTCGCCTCAGCAGTCTGGGTTCTGTTCCCTGGCAAGGACCTATACCACTCCTCAGCGGCCATGCTGTGGCAGCAACCCACACACAAAATAGAGGAAGATTGGCATAGATGTTGGCTCAGGGCAAATCTTTCTCAGTGGAAAAAAGAAAAAAAAAAGTATATATATATATATATACACACACACAATGGAATATTATATAGCCATAAAAAGAGTGAAATTTTGCCATTTGTGACAACGTGGATGGACGTAGAGGGTATTTGCTAAGTGAGGTAAGTTAGAGAAAGACAAATACCATATGATTTCACTTATAGACGGAATCTAAAAAACAAAACAAATGAATAAAGAAAACAGAAACAGACTCAAAGACATAGAGAACAAGTTAGTTGTTGCCAGAGAGGAAGGGGGAGCTGAGATGGGAAAAATAAATAAAAAGGATTAAGACGTACAAACTTTCAGCTATAAAAGAAGCCACAGAGATGAAATGTACAGCATAAGGAATATAGTCAATAGTACTGTAATAACTTTATATGGTATCAGATGGTAACTAGACTTATTGGGGTGATCATTTTGTAATGTATCTAAATGTTGAATCACTATGTTGTACACCTGAAACTAATATCATATGTCAACTATACTTCAGTTAAAAAGTACAGAATTAATCAGGTTATTTATTTAAATATATTATTTTAAAAAATTTTGTTGCGGTAAGAACACTTAACGTGAGATCTACCCTCTTAATAAATTTTTCAGTGTACAATACAACATTGTTGACGATAAGTATAATACTGTACAGCAGATCTCTAGAACTTATTCATCTTGCTTTACGAGACTTGATACCCGTTAAGCCAGGGTTTTACTTTGTTGAGCCAACCTCACTTCCCACATGAATTTTTTTAGTGCTTGGTGAGGATCTCTTGGTAGGGGAGGTTATCATTAGAGTCTCTCCCCGGGGAAGATGTGCATTGAGTCTTCAGCAGACTTTCAATAAGTTTTCTAAATGAGCTGTGAATCTGCCTAATCATATGTATGTGTATATGTTTGTATTTATTTTGAATAAGTAATACATTCACATAATTTTTAAAAATAAAAATTATTCAGAGTCATCCAGCAAAAAGATTTTTCTCCCCTCTGTCTCTCTTCTACCCCTTCTTTCTTACCCCCAAACATAAGTAGTACACTCTTTTACATCCTTCCAGAGATGTTTTTATGCATATGCAAGCAGATGAAATAATACTGTCCGTCTCTCACACAGTTGGTGACAGGACATATACTGTTTTAGCCTTGTTTTTATTTTTTCCACTCAATGGCACATTTTGCGGCACTGATACTTTCCATATCAGTACATAAAGAGACCTCACTTTTTAAAAATAACCTTACATAGCTCTACCCTTAACTAGCCCACATTCCTTCATCCTAGGTAGAAATTTATCGTGTGACACATTGTTAAAAAAGTTGGCTTAAATCCAGATCTGTCTAAGCCATTTCTCTGGTCCCTCAATAAATATCTTTTGCATGCATAAATGAAAAGGAGCATGGTAGGGTGACCCCTTATTAAAAAGGCAATGATGTTAGTTTAGCTTGATCTGATTTTAGGGGAGCCATGTTCTGGAGAGGGGTACTACCGTTTTAAATGCTCTCAAAACATTAAAAAAATATTTCTCATGGAATTTTTGCAGATGACCAACATTTAGGCAATGGTCTCTCTGAAAATCTTCCTCTCTATTCTTCCTCCTGGAAGCTCGCCCTTTCCCACGAGCGTTCAGGGATTACTAATAGTGTGCCTGCATAACAACCAGAAGCTCCCGCAGAAGCCCGAACATACGTATCTTGGCTGTGAGCCTTGATCTCCCAGCCTTCCTCGCCGCATATGACGTCCTCAGCTATCTCAGGCTTCTAGTCTTTCTTAGCTGTGATTATTTATCTTTACTGGATAGGTGATAATTTTCTGTTACAGCCAATGTGTGTGGTTGAGCAGGATGTTCTCTGCACGACTCTAAGGAGTGTCATTCACAGTGTAGCACCCATAGATGACTATGTTTATGCTAATAATATGTACTATACATATATTATAAATAATACGTACAGATAATATCTAAAATCGTAATATGTAATTATACATTATCACAATTATACATATCACATATTAATATATTATTAATATATATTATATAACATAAAAGATACTTTTATATGTAGTTATACATATTTAAAAATACACATATATGTTGTGTATAATATATATACTAATAAAATATATTTATTATGACGGTTTTCCAGTAGGGGTTGTCAAGTGTCTTGAGAAAGGGATGCTTTTTTCCACTTTGCGCTAATACTAAAAAGGATTAGTAGTGGCCCTGTTCTCTGTGATAAAGACGATGTGAGCAAGATAGCAATCGATATGCTGTACTCCTGGACTGCCTTCTGTTGTCATTTCCACGAGGGCTCCAAGCGTGGAGTGTAGCACTGTCTGGCTGTTCTTGCCTCACACAGGCAGGAAAAATTTTACTTTATTGTCCTTAAAATGTTTCTAAAGCCTGAGTTCTAAGAAAAGTTTTCTACTTTTCTTTTGTGACATTTCTATGAACCAAAGTAATTTTATGTTATCTTCCATGATAGCCCCTTTGTCGATTTGTTAAAAGTTGTGGGGACTACGCTCTGTGCTGGGGCCTGTATTGAAGACTGGGTGAATTTTGTAGGCATCTGCCCTCTAGGAATTCATCAACAGTGTAGATCAATACTGCAATGTAAATAAGCATGGAGCACGTGGGGAAGCCGCAGCTGTGTCCCAGCAAGTCTGCCATTTGTGTTGAATCCTAAAGGATGCATAGGAAATTTCAATGGGTGAAAAATATACACATTTGGGGCAAAGGTATGAAGATCTATGACAATAATGATGAACAATGTAACATAACTGAAGGGGGATGGAGGCAGAAAAGGGAGAAGATAAACCTAATAAACTGAGCTAGGTCAGATCATAAAAGGCCTTGAATGCTATACTAAATAATTTGAAGGCAGTAGGGAATTATCAGGGATTTTAAGTTGTGATGTCATAAAATGAGATTTAAGTTTTGGGTAGATAACTACCAATGCTTTGTAAGGAGACTTTGCTGCCAGAGTGCAAGAGAGAAAAGCCAAGTAGCTAAATTAGGGAAGTGACAGTGGAGACAAAAATAGGGACCAATTCAAAAGACAATTTTAAGGAAAAAGAATCAGTAGGTCTCAGTAACATTAAAAGTACATACACATTAAAAAGAACTTGACCTTGCCAGTGGATCTCCTAAAAACCACTGTAGATTTTTTAGATTCTTTCACCTTATCATACTGAGTAGACAGTTTTCAATTCTATTATCAGAATTTATTTTTCAACTTCTTGTGCCATTTAGTCATTTTTTCTTTTAGAGATCAAGTTTGAGGGATCACACCCACAGTTTCTCAGAATCTTTTAAATATACTATCCAAAGTCAAGGATACAAAGTAATCCCAATAAAAATGCCAACTATTTTACGGAGTTATACAAGTTGATACTATATCAAGTTCATATGGAAAAACAAACGTACAAATAGAAAAGGGGACACTGAAAAGAACAACTGTGGGGGAGGAGTAAGCACTATAGACATGAAAATGTACTCTAACTCCTCAATAACTAAGACAGAGCGTTACTAGCACGTAAATGGATAAACAGACTAATGTAATAGAACAGAAACTCTAGAATTAGACCCAAATACATATGGGAAGAGGATATGACAAAGGGGGCATCCTAAGTCAATTGCATAAAGAGATCTTTTAGTAAATGGTGCTGGAACAACTGGGTAGCTATTTGGAAAACAGATGAGGTTAGAGTCGTATCTCACACCATCCACAAGACAAACTGCAAATAGATGAGGAACCTAAATGTAAAAAATGAAACCGTACAAGTACTAGAAGAAAATATAGGTGAATTCTTCTTTAATCTTAGTATAGGGAAAAATATATTTAATTGACACATATTTGACATATAATATTGCGTAAATTGAAGGTGTACAACATGTTAATTTGATACATTCATATGTTGTAATATGATTGCCATTGTAGCGATAATTAGTACCTCTGTCAAGTCACATAATTATCATTTCGTTTTAGTGGCTGGAATAATTATGATCTAGTCTCTTTGCAAGTTTGGTTATAATATAATATTGTTGTCTATATGCACTACACAATGCATTAAATCTTTGGGACTTATTTCTTACTTGTTGTGAGTTTGTACCTTTAAACAACATCTGTCCTATCTCACCACCCTCCATTCCCTGGTAACCACCATTTTACTCTGTGTTTACAAGTTTGGCTTTTTTAGATTCCACATATAAGTGATATCATATAGTATGCGACTTTCTCTGTCTGATTTATCTCAGGTCCATCCATGTTGTTGCAAATGGCAGGATATCCTTCTTGTAAATGAATAATATTCCATTGTGCATATATACCACACTTTATTCATTCATTCATTGACAGGCACTTAGGTCATTTCCATATGTTGCCTATTATGAATAATGCTGCAATAAGCATCAGAGTGCATATAGCTCTTTGATATCCTGTTTCCATTTCTTTTGGGTATATACCCAGAAGGGAATTGCTGGATCATATGGTAGTCCTATTTTTAATTTTTTGGGGAGCCTCCGTACTGTTTTCCATAGTGGCTGAACCAATTTACAATCCCACCAACAGTGCACAAGAGTTCCCTTTTCTTCACATTGTCACCAACATTTGTTATCTCTTGTCTTTTTGATGACAGTCATTCTAACAAGTATGAGGTGATATCTCATTGTGGTTTTGGTTTGCATTTCCCTGATGATTAGTGATGTTGAGCATCTTTTCATGTGTCTGTTGGCCATCTGTATATCTTCTTTGGAAAAATTTCTACTCAAGTCCTCTGCCCATTTGTTTTTATCAGATTGTTTTTTTGTTAATGAGTTGCATGAGTTCTTTACATATTTTGAATGTTAACCCTTTATTCGATATATGGTTTGTGAAAATTTTCTCCCGTTCTATAGGTTGCCTTTTCATTTTGTTGACTGTTTCTTTTGCTGTGCTAATTATAACTCAAAATTCAGAGGCAATAAAAGAAAAGATTGATAAATATGACTACATAAGAGTTTTTGCCTCACAAAAAAAACATAAACAAAGTAAAAAGACAATTGAAAAATTGGAAGAAAATATTTGCAGTATGTACCATAGAATGATCTCTAATACATAAAGAACTCTTAAAAATTTAGAGGTAAAGGACTAAAAACCTAATAGGAAAACCTTAAAAAGATATCAACAATTTAAAAAAGAGAGATTAAAATGGTGCTCAAACAAAGGAAAAAATTTGTAATTCCCTCATAATTAGATAAATGCAAATTAGAACAACAACAGTGAGATATTATTTCTCACTTATTAAACTGACCAAAGTGAGAAAATATGAGACAACATGCTCTTTTGGTGAGATAGTGGGAAAACAAGCACTTTCCACACACTGCTGGAGACAATGCAGGTTGGTACACATTCTTTCTGCAGGGAAAATTGGCAATACCTATCTGCATATGCATTTACCTTTCAACCCCCAGATCCTAATCCTAGGCATTTACTTTGAAGATACATCTCCAACAATATGGAAATACATAGGCGCGAGGTTATTCACTGCAGTATTGTTTGTAATTGCATAGTATCATGGACAACCTAGGTGCTCATACATAGGAGATGGGTTGAACAAACAGTGGTACATCTACACAATGCAGTACCATGCAGCTGTAAGCGAAAATGCGGGAGACCTCTAGGAACCGATATGGAGTGATTTCCAGGGCACAGTATTAATTGAAAAAAGTAAAGCTTATAAACAACAAGATTTAAATTGTGTATGCTACTCTCATGTATGAAAGAAAGGAATATGAGAAAATATACATGCATTTGCTCATTTGGGAAAAAAATGCAGACAGGATAAACCAGCAACTAAAGAGATTGGTGAAAAAGTGGTAGAAATGGGGGAAGAATGGGAATGGTGTAGGCAAGGATGAGGAAGGAATGAGACTTTTCTGAATATATCTTTTTTATAATTTAAAATTTTAATTGTAATTAAATTGTAAAAATTTAATTAAAATTGTAATTTTAAATGTAAAAATTAAATAAAAATTAAATTAAATTAAATTAAAATGTTAAATTATAAAATTTAAATTAAATTAAAATTAAAATTTAATTTAATTCTACAATTAAATATATACATAACATAAAACTTACCATCTTAATCATTTTTGCAGTTCATTTATAAGTACATTCACATTGTTGTACAACCAATCTCTAGAACTCTTTTCATCTTGCAAAGCTGAAATTCTATACCTGTTAAACTATAACTTCCCATCCCCTCTTCCCCCATCCACTGGCAACCACCTTTCTACTTTCTCCCTCTATGAATTTAACTACTCTAGGTACCTCATATAAATGGAATCATACAGTGTTTGTCTTTTTGTGACTGGCTTATTTTACTTAGCATACTGTCCTCAAGGGTCATCCATGTTGTACCATCTGACAATATCTTTTTCGTTTTTAAGACTGAATAATAATTCATTGTATGAATATACTATATCTGTATTACAAATGAGTAACATGGATGGGATGGAGATAAAAAGAACTAACAAAATTGAATTTGAAAACAATATCTTGATTGGATACTGTAGAGCTAAAGATAGAAAAACTGTACATAAATGCTACAATCTAGTTAGTAAACATGTTTCTTACAGGGATATTGATTAGTAATTTTGAAACTATTTTATGTGTATATTAGAATTGGAATCTGAAGTATCAGTATAAACTCATGCTTTTTACTGTGTTTACAGATAGATACTAAAATGTAGACATATATTAATGTGTGGGTTAGTTTACGTTACATGAATTTCCTAGCTCTGTCCCCTGGGAAGGCCTGGAAGCAGTAGCATACCAGTAGCAATGAACACACCTCGTGCCCAGACTGGTTTACTAAACATCATTCTCTACGTAAAAGGAGCAGGGGCTCCCTTGAGAAATAGTTTATTCCAGGGTTAGGTTAGGTAGAATGAATACAAGACAAGTCTGTAACATTTTGTGGTGACAGAAAGGAAGGAAATGCTCACAAGAAGATGGGAACACAGGAATAAGGAGCCTCACTATGGACAAAGCTGGAACAGTTTGAGCCAAAATGAATAATGACAATATTGAATCATAACCTATAGAATAAAATAAATACTCAGGGTCCATACTTTTATGAATAAATAGTTAAGTGCATACATGGAGGAGAAGGGATAGCTTTTCCTTTACAGTGGAATTCAAATTATGTGGAAGAAAAGAAAGAAATAGAAAATCACCATTGCACAAACTGCAAAAATAATTCTTGCAGACAAGATCTGATGCTAGAATTGCTGGGGAAAAATTTGAGGAGAACAAGATTTCCTACGGACTATGTCTTAAAGTATCTCCTCCAAGATATTTGGTAAATACAAAGGGAAGTAGAAAAACTTTACAGTGGGAGAAACTAGAGAGACACCATCTTAACCAAGTAAGGTAAACATCACCTCTAACAAGTCATATCAATGTCTTAAATCCCTTGATACGATGCGCTGAGAAGGACACAACAGCATCCTGTGGTATGCGATATGCATCAACTCAGTCCAATCATAAGAAAACATCAGACAAATCCAAAACATTCGACAAAATAACTGATCAACACTCTTTGAAAACATCAAAATCACGAAAAACAAGGAAAGACTCAGAAACTGTTACAAACTGCAGAAGCCTAAGGATAAATAGAAACTAAACATAATGTGAGGTCCTGATAGCATTCTGGTACAGAAAAAGGACATTAGTGGAAAAACTGGTGAAATTCAAATAAGATCGTTTTAGTTCACGGTAGTGTATCAATATTAACATCTTGGATCTGACAGTTGTACTATGGTTATGTAAGCTATGAAGATGAAAACTGAGTGAGGAAGAGATGGAGATTCTGCAGTATTTTACAACTTTCCTGCAAGTCTAAAATTATTTCCAAACAAAAAGTTAAAAAAAGTCAATGGTGCATATCTAACCTCAAAGTTCTATTTAGTTTTTTTTTGTTAACCAAGTGCACCAGGAGCACCATATTGCTAAAAGATAAAAAGGCCATTGGAACTATGAGGAAATTGCGCTATTACCAGCCCTTCTGAAATAAATCTACAGATAAACTGTAGGGGTAACATCCATGTTCTATGTAGTTGAGTCGTCTTTAGGCATCCAACAGTTCAAGAAATGAGTAAGATTTTACCAGCGACAGAGAAACAAACAAAAAATAGTAGTCAAAATTATTTTAGGAAGGATTATTGAATCACCCAGTTCTTTGAATCTTTTTTGAGGTAGTGTCAAGCTGAAGAGGATTTTTCCCTGTAGTTCAAAGAATTATAAAGTAAGGCATCCGGGTTAGAGATGAGTTAAGAGGGAAAGAGATGAGAAGGACAAATCAAGGGATTAGCTTTCTTGTTAAGTTAGTAAGAAGCTTATTAATTCCGTTCATTGCTTGTGAAGTGCATCTAAAGAGTAAGCTAGCCATATTAACCTTTGTTTCCTTCCCGAGAACAGCCATGGGTTGACCGTTTAGAAAGGCAATTAAGGAGAAATGTTGAACCACTGCCTGTGGCAGATACATTGTTCCAGCTGGTAGAGTTCTCCAAAACAGATTTCCCAACCTGTATTCAGGACAACTTGGTCTGTGTTGAAAAGGAGCCAGAGAGATAGTGGATCATTTCTGAGATCTCTTGGGGATTCTCAAGTGCTATAGAAAGAACAAGAGTGTACTAGCAATGCATGATTTGGTAGCTTCGGTTTTGAATCCCATGTCCGCTTGTAATTCATCGTGACTTTAGGCAAGTCACTTAGCCTCTTTGAATGTTAATTTGTACTCTGCTAAATAAAGGAATTGAACTAGTTTTTTAAAGTTGAGGTATAATTGACATATAACATGGCGTAAGGTTAAGGGGTACACCGTGTTGATATGATACATTTATATATTGCAATAGGATTACCACCTTAGCGTTAGCTAATACCTCTATCACGTGTCACATAATTACAATTTAAAAAGTATATAAATTTTTTTTTTCATGGTGAGAACAATTATAATCACTATGCTGTGCTCCAGGATTTATTTATCTCCTACTTGCAAGTTTGTTCTCTTAAACAACATCTCCCCAATTCCCCCACCGCACAGCCCCTGGTAACCCCCATTCTACTCTGTTTTTATAGTTTTTTCATATTCCAGGTGTAAGTGAGATCATACAATATTTGTCTTTCTCTGTCTGACTTAGCTTACTTAGGATAAGTAAGTTCATAAGTAAGTAAGCCCTAAAAGTCCATCCACGTTGTTGCAAATGGTAGGATTTCCTTCTTTCTCATGGCTGATTAATGGAATTGAACTAGTTGATGGAAGAGGTTCCTTCAACTCAAATAGTCTGTGATTTTATGATTCTAGATTTTCCAAGTGTATCAAACATTAGGTCATCACAAGAAGATCGAGGAGATTATGATTCGAGATTTGGACCTGAAAGATCTTCATGGATATAAAGTGGGATTCTTTGACCATTTATAAATCATAGCACGGGTAGCAGAATTGCACCCTTTTTATTCATTTTAATTCTTCAAGTATTTATTGGGCATTTTACTTTTCTAAGTTCTGTTTTAGGCACCAGGTTTGGGATAGAGATTAAAAATACATGGACCGTGAGATATGGTGTGCTATTTAAGCACAATTTGACTGGTATTCCATAAATTCAGTAATGCTTTTGTGCCTGGTACTGTGCCGAAGATTGTGGGAGATATGACAGAGATTATAATACGGCTCTGTCCTCTCAATGCTCACCCTTTACACAACAAAATGTTTAAAAACCAGCACCAGCAGTTATCCTCTAAAGCACAAGATGATGTAGTACAAAAGAATGGTTTCCAAGGGCTGATTTGTAGACCAGTGGGCAGCTTTAAAAGACAGAGATCTGCAAATTACATACTGATTCAGTAGTTTTAAAATGGATCCGGGGCACCTATATTTAAAAAGTGTTGTTTAGGTAATTTGAATGCATAGCAGATAAATACATTCTAAGAAAGTGCAGAGCTTAAAATACTTATGGGCTAGAGAGGTCAGAATTGGTTTGCTATGCTGAAATTTGCATTGGTCTTTGATACATTGGTAGAATTCAAATTTAACTGTTGAGGAAGGGGAGAAGGTGTTCCAGGTGATGGCAACACCATGGGCAAAGGTTATGAGGCTGCTGGAAAGGATGTTTTCAATATGAGCGATGAGACTGATCCAGAGAAGAAGAAAGTACATGCGTGGAGCAGTGCAGACAAGGCTGAGAGGAGGCTGCTTGATTCATTCATTCATTCAAAAAATACTTATCAAACGGATACTATATGCCCGTCACTATGCAAGACTTGTGATTACACTACAGAGGGCATTAAATGGTCTTTCTAGAGTTTAAAGCTTTTTGCAGTCCTTTGTAACTATTGCAGTCTTTCATGCTTACTTTTTAAACACCTTCTTATTTTATAAATATCCTATTTTGAAGTTTTGTGAATGTTCTTGAAAAAGTTGTCATTGCATCTTTCTTTTATGTATGTGTATGAAATGCTTTATAACTCTTCACATGTAGAGTACAAAAGATCTAGATCGTTTACAACAGTGCAGAAGACTTTAAATGTATTAATTAAAATGTTTCTGCACTTGTGGCCTCATAATTTTGATACAACATTTAGACAGAACACCTCTGCAAGAAATAACATGCTTGTGTGTGTATGTGTCTGTAATTTTTTTTTAAAACAAAAGAAGTTTCATTTGGATATCTGAAGAAATAGTTTTAAAAGCTTTCCACTCTCTCTCCCCCACGGCTCTACCTACTCCGTCACTTTTTTCTCCTGAGATATACAGATTCTATTTCTGCAACACACAATTCATGATTTGATGTACATGAGGAAACAGTTGTCAGTGTGTTGCTCTTAAGAGAGGAAACAAACCAAGGGAGAAAGCTCCTCCCATCTTTTCTTCTCTCTTTCCTTTTCTTTCTTTCTTTCCTTCCTTCCTTCGTATTTCCACCTTCTTTATAGAGGGGGAAAATAGAGTTGGCCTCTGCACTCACGAGAGTCACAGTGTACCAGGGATGAGAGATGTTAAATAAACATATTGTACAAATAATTTTTCATTGCAATCATGATAGGTGTTACAAAGAGGATTAGTTCATTGTGGCATAGCAGCAAATAACTTGGCATTTACCCTAGTTCATAGAAAAAAGGAAGGGACAGTTAACTTAAGACCTGAAGGATTAGTAAGTGTTAACCAGAATTTAAAACCATATAACAGCTTTGTTGAAATACTCACACATTGTAAAATTCAACCCTTTAAAGCGTAAAATTCCATAGTTTTTAGTAT
This sequence comes from Diceros bicornis minor, assembly GCF_020826845.1. Classification (NCBI taxonomy): domain Eukaryota; kingdom Metazoa; phylum Chordata; class Mammalia; order Perissodactyla; family Rhinocerotidae; genus Diceros; species Diceros bicornis. Next base: position 74,368,248 of record NC_080741.1, on the reverse strand, counting down.
ATTCACAGAGATGTGCATCATCACCAATATGTAATTTCAGAACGTTTCTATTACCCTAAAACAAAACCATATTTTTTTCTTTTCTTGTGATGTTTTGGTCTGGGTTTTGTATCAGGGTAATAACTAGTTACATAGAATAAGTTGTGAAGTGTTCCCTCCTATTTATTTATTTATCTTTTTTGGAAGAGTTTGTGAGAGATTAGCATTAAATCTTCCTTAAGTGTTCAGTAGAATTCACCAATGAAGTCATCTGGGCCTAGGCTTTTTGTTGTGGGATATATATTTGTATATATATTTATATATGTATTATATGTATTCTATTAATTAATCCATTGATCACCTTTATTGATTTGTGTGTGTTGAACCAATCTTACATCCCAGGGATAGATACCATTTGATCATGGTGTATGATCCTTTTAATGTACTGTTGAAAAAGATTTGCTAATATTTTGTTAAGAACTTTTGCATCTACATGCACCAGGGATATTGGCCTGTAGTTTTCTTTTATTGTAGGTCCTCATATGGCTTTGGTGTCAAAGTAATGCTGGCCTCAAAAAATGAGATTGAAAGTGTTCCCTCCTCTTCAATTTTTTGGAAGAGTTTCAGAAAGATTGGAGTTAATTCTTTAAATGTTTGGTAGAATTCACCAGTGGAACCATCTGGACCTGGGCTTTTCTTTGTTGGGAGGTTTTTGATTACTGATTAAATCTTACTGATTATTGATCTGTTCAGACTTTCTATTTTTTTCATGATTCAGTTTTAGTAGGCTGTATATTTCTAGGAATTTATCCATGTCTTCTAGGTCATTCAATTTGTTGGCATATAATTGTTCTTAGTGATCTCTTCTGATCCTTTATATTTATGTGGTGTCAGTTGTAATGTCGCCTCTTTCACTTCCAGTTTTATTTATTTGAGTCTTCACTCTTTTTTTCATAGTCAAACTAAAAGTTAATTTTGGTTATCTTTTCAAAATGCTAGTTAGTTTCATTGATATTTTCTATTGTGTTGGGGTCTATTTCATTTATTTCTGCTCTGATCTTTATTATTTCTTTCCTTCTGCTAACTTTGAGCTGTGTTTGTTCTTCTTCTTCTGGTTCCTTGAGGCGTCAAGTTAAGTTGTTTATTTGAGGTCTTGTTTTCTTGGTCTAGGCACTTAATGCTATAAACTTCCCTCTAAGAACTGCTTTTGCTGCATCCCATAAGTTTTGGTATATCATGTTTCCATTTTCATTTGTTTCAAGATAGTTTTTGATTTCCCTTTTGATTTCTTCTTTGATCCATTGGTTGTTCAGAAGTATGTTGTTTAATTTCCATATATTTGTGAATTTTCCAGCTTTCTTCCTGTTATTGATTTCCAGTTACATACTATTATAATTGGAAAAGATACTTGGTATGATTTCAATTTTCTTAAATTTGCTAAGACTTATTTTGTGGCCTGACATATGATCTATCCTGGAGAATGTTCCATGTGTGTTTGAGAAGAATGTGTATTCTGCTGCTGTTGGATGGAGCATTCTGTATGTCTGTTAGGTCCCTTTGTTCTAAACCAGAATTCAAGTCTGATGTTTCTATATTGATTTTCTGTCTGGATGATCTATCCATTGTTGAAAGTGGGGTATTGAAGGCTTGCCTCTACTGTTATTGTATTGTTGTCTATTTCTCCCTTAAGATCTGTTAGTATTTGCTTAATGTATTTAGGTGCTCCTATGTTGAGTAAGTATATATTTATAATTGTTATATTCTTTGATGAATTGACCCCTTATCATTATATAATGACCTTCTTTGTTTTTTGTTACAGCTTTTGAGTGACAGTCTATTTTGTCTGATATAAATGTAGCTACCTTTGCTCTCTTTTGGTTTCCACTTGCATGGACTATCTTTTTCCATTGCTTCACTTTGAGCCTATGTGTGTCCTTAAAGCTGAAGTGAGTCTCTTGTAGGCAGCGTACAGTTAGGCCTCGTTTTTTAATCCATTCAGCCACTCAGTGCCTTTTGATTGTAGAATTTAATCTATTTACATCTAGAGTAATTATTGATAAGTAATGACTTACTAATGCCATCTTATTGTTTTCTGCCTGCTTTGTAGTTCCCTTATGCCTTTCTTTCTCTCTTGCTGTCTTCCTTTGTTTGTTGATAATTTCCCATAGTGGTATGCTTTGATTCCTTTCTTTTCATCTTTTGTGCAGGTTTTTGCTTTGTGGTAACCATGAGGCTTATATAAAACATCTTATAGATATAACAGTCTATTTTATGCTGTTAACAACTTTGATTGCATATAAAAACTCTACCCTTTTACTCCCCCCATTTTATGTTTTGATGTCACAATTTACCTCGTTTTATATTGTATATTCATTAACAAAACAATTTAGCTACACTTATTTTTAATACTTGTATTAAAAGTTGTAATATAGTTATTTTTAATACTTGTATTTAACCATTTTACTAGAGGTAAGTGTTTAACACAATACCATATTACAGTATTAGAGTATTCTGAATTTGACTATATACTTAATTTCATCAGTGTGTTGTATATTTTAATGTTACTCATTTTGTTCATTTCAGCTTAAAGAACTTCTTTCATCATTTCTTGTAAGGCAGGTGTAGTGGTGACGAACTCCTTCAGCTTTTGTCTGGAACATCTTTATCTCTCCTTCATTTCCGGAGGATGATTTTGCCAGATAAAATGTTGTTGGTGGCAGTTTTTTTACACGGAATATATTTTCCCACTCTCTCCTGGCCTGTATGGTTTCTGCTGAGAAATCTGCTCATAGCCTTCTAGGAGTTCCCTTGGAAGTGATAAACTTCTATTTTCTTACTGCTTTTAAGATTCTCTCTTTGTCTTTGATTTTTGACAGTTTTATTATAACATGTCTTGGAGAAGATCTTTTTGAGTTGAATTTGTTTGGGGACCTATGAGATTCGTAAACTTGGGTGGCTAAGTCTCTCCCCAAATTTGGGAAAATTCTCAGCCATTATTTCTTTAAATAAACTTTCTGCTCCCTTTTCTCTCTTTTGTTTTTCTGATACTCTAGTAATTTGAAGATTGCTTCTCTTGATGGTATCTCATATTCCACATAAGTTTTCTTCGCTCATTTTCATTCTTTTTTCTTTATTCTCTTACTAGATAATTTCAAATGTTCTGCCTTTACTTCACAGGTTCTTTCTTCTGATTAATCCATTCTGTTGTTGATGCTCAATATTGCATTTTTGTATTTTTCAGTTCCAGAATTTCTATTTGGTTCTTTTTAATGATCTATTTCTTTTTTAAACTTCTCATTTTGAATTCTTTATTGGGTAAATTGCAGACCTCCACGTCTTTGGGGTCAGTTACTGGAAGATTATTGAGATCCTTTAGTGTCATCTTTCCTTCATTTTTTCATGTTCTTTGCATTGCTGTCTTTGCATTTGAAGTAGCAGTCACTTCCTCCTTTACTGACTTGGTGAGAGAAATACCTCCATGCGCCCTGCTAGGAATTATGAGGCTTTCTCAGACATTCTTTGGATACGCCAGCTCCATGCTTCTTGCTCCCTCTTGTGGCAGAATTCTTAAACTTCTATACCTTTTCTAGATCCTGCAGTGTATCAGAGTACTGACAGCCTCCCGTTTGTTTTCCCAGGGGTGGTGCTAAATGCTCAAGTTTGTGATCTCTCACTGGCCTGTAGATTCAGGCTGGCTTTATATATGTGCTCACTAGCTGTCTGCAAATTCTTGCTCTAGCTGTTGTCAGGCAGGCACCGGGAGCCTGCTGTGAGGTGAGTGTGTGTGTTGGTGAGGCACATGCAGCACTAGAGATGCCTGTGGGCTAGTCGGAGGAATCTGTGAGTGAGGTGTCACAGTGGCTCATGGGCAAGCCTCCCAGTAGAGTCTGTGATGCAGTTAGTAGGCTCCGCATGCCTTTGATATGTTCGGGGCCCTGGCTTCTGTTCTAGCTGCTTATTACCCCCTCGTTGTGTAGCTCACAAGTCAGTACTTTGGATGTGGTGAGAGAGAAATGGGCCTCTTTGGCAATGCTCTGAACAGCTGGGGAAGCTGGGTGCTAATTCACATGTTCTTACTTTCCCCCGTGGGAGAAATCATAGGCTAAGAAGGGCTCTCTTGGCACTGAGCTGTGCTGCTTTGTAGGGGGAGAGGTGATGTGAGTAAAGTTAAACTGTTCCTCTTAACCTTTCACAAGGCATCCGATCTTGAATATTTTTGCTCCAACAGTGTGTTCGAACTTCTCCACTGGGCTCCTGGACTTCCACAAAGATTGTCTTGTCTGTGGGTGATTGTCTCAGTCAGTCTTCTCTGGGAGCTCCTGAACTGTAGCCAAAAGGGAATGGAACCAGTTCAGGACCCACAACCAGGATCAGATCTCTATGCTTATTACACAATGCATGGATAGGTAAGATTCCACTTGGGTCCCATGGCATATGATGCTAGTTCTAACAGCTTCCACAACGCACTTTTGTCTGTGAATGGATGCCACATATTGTTGTTGATGGAGAAATACAAGTGAGGGACATCTTATTTGGCCATCTTGCTGATGTCACTCCTGTTCTCCTTTGTTTTTGAAAGATAGTTTTGCTAAATGTAGAATTCTTGGTTGATAGTGTTTTTCTTTTAGCCTTTTGAATATGTCATCCCTCTATCCTCTGGTTTTCATGGTTTCTGTTGAGAAATCAACTTCTAATAATATCAAAGATATTGTATATGATGAGTTGCTTCTCTCCTGTTTTCAAGATTCTCTCTTTGTCTTTGTCTTTCTAGAGTTTGATTATGATGCTTCTAGATGTGGATCTCTTTATGTTTATTGTACTGTGTGGATCTCCTTATATTTATCCTAGTTGGAGTATTTATAAGCTTCTGGGATATGTAGATTAATGTTTTTCTCATAAATTTGGGAAAATTTCACCTATTATTTTTTATATTCTTTTGTTATCATTTATTATTAAGAATGTTATTAATTACTATTAATACTTAATTAACATTAATTATTATTAACAATTATTGTTTATATCTTTATTTTACTATTTATTCTTTTATATTCTTCTATTATATTCTTTCTGTACCTTTCTCTCTCTCCTCTCTTTCTAATACTCCCATTATACATATGTTCTTATGCTTGATGAGTGTTCCGTAGGTCTCTGATGCTCTGTTAATTTTTCTTCATTTTTTTCTTCTGTTTCTTACAGTGGATAATCTCAATTGTTTTATTTTATATTTTGTTTATTCTTTATTCTGCCACCTCAAGTCTGCTGTTGAGCCCCTCTTATTGTCCTTTTTAATTCCAGGATTTCTATTTGGTTCTTTAAAAAATTTATGTCTCTTTATTGTTATTCTCTATTTGGTGAGATACCATTCTCTCATATTTTCCTTTAGTTCTTTGAAAATACTTAAAATGACTGATTTAAAGTCTTTATCTCGTAAGTCCAAATTTGGGCTACTTCAGAAGCAGTTTCTATGGACTGTCGTTTTCCTCTCTGTATATAAGCTATACTTTTATGTTACTTTGCATGTCTTGTAAATTTTATCAAAAACTGGACATTTTGAATAATGTGGCAACTCTAGAAATCAGATTCCTTCTCTCTCTAGGGTTTGTTTTTGCTGTTTGTTTGTTTAGTGACTTTCCTGAAATAGTTATGTGAAGTCTGTACTCTTTGTCATGGGTAGCCATTGATATCTCTGCTTGGCTAACTTAATGCTTAGATAACAATTGGAGAGAGAGAGAAATTAGGCCTTCTCAAGATTCCCTGGGCATGTGCACAGCCTTGCACATGTGTGTAGCTTTTTAGATTCCCAGGACTATAGCAGAGCTTTTCAAGGCCTCTGATTGACATACCATACCTCAGCTTTTCCTTTTAAACTTTTTGGTTAGTTTTTTGTTTTTTCCCAATTATTATTACCACATCAGGCAGGTGCAGTGTTAAATAATTGCTGCTGATTGTTTTTCACAAATGCCTTAGAGAAAAGGCTGTTTGCACTGAGCAAACTCTGAGATGGTCAAATAAAGACAAATCTTGTGAATGAGGGTTTATAAGGAGCTGCCAGATAGGTGAAATAATGACAGTTCTCTGGGAATGGGGCTCTTAAGGAAGCTTTAAACCGGTTTGTTTCCTTAACTGGCAGCTAGGCTGCTGGGTTTCATAGCTACCACAATTGTCAGGCTGTTGGTTTTCAATGCTACAGTGGAGTTGCCGAGAGAGGCATGGGGGGATAGGGCAAATTAAGACACCTCAAAGTTCACATTTTTTAAAACTGAGATTCAGCTACTTCTTTTGGATAAATTCAACTTGAATTGTTTGGTTAATCTCTAGAATTCTGAATATGTTGATTTTGATAATTTTCCTCAATGTTCTCATTGCTGTTATCTCATTGTTTTGGAGGTCCTTCCTCAGCTGTTCCAGAAGTTCTCTCTTCCAATGTTGATGTAATTTGGGGACGATATGGGGAGTGCATTCTAGGCAAAAGCAAGAGTATTTGCAAAGGCCTGGTGATGGTGTGCTAGAAATTGTTTTCAGTAGTCAGCTTTGTCCCTGGTCCTCTTGCTGTTCTCTTGAAGAGCAAAGACTGGAGGCCTGAAAACCTCTTCTCCCAGACTTCCTTTCCAGCAGGATTTCTGTTTAGATTTCAACAATGAGAGATACTGTGTGAGATTTGAAATACAGAAGAGAAAGAGAAGCCATTGTTCTCTGGCAGTTACTGTGCACAGGGCATAAGTATGGACAGACTGTAGCAGATTCCAAGCATTTTCCTGAGAATCACCCATTTTGTATCGAAGGTAGCTGATACCAGGAGTAGTGGTTTCTTGTGATCCTTCTGCTTCTTGATTTCTTAAATGCCGGCAGCAATTTCCCTGACCTTTGCTCCCTAGCGCTTTAAGAGCTTATCTTTCTAATTCCCTGTATTAAATACTTTTCTGCTTAAAATATTTAGACTGGCTTCTGTTTTCTTGCAAAACATTGACTGAAACAGATTTGAAGAAACTCCATGAGTTCATTGAACTGAAAGGAGGTTGGTGTGGCTGGAGTTTTGAGAATATCAGACTGGAGGGTGCCAAAATCAAATTATACATAGTCCAGCTGGTTTTATAAATGAGTGAAGTCTGGGTGGTAGGGAATAGGGCAAATTGGAGAGCATGAGTCTCATCTAAAGATGACTCAGAATTTTTCAAAGGAAGTAAGAAATCCAAAATTTTATGTCATATCAGTTATGTGTAAATATTAGGCATATATTTGATTTTTAAAACAGAATGTACTAGCCCAAACCATATTTCTTTCTATTTTGTAGGTTGGCAGTTTTTGGACACTGGCATATCAGGCAAGATCTTTTAGGATGCTTTCCTTTTTTAAAAAAACTTCTGCTCTCCATTTCCTTTATTTCTACCATTAACTCCCTCCTAGTATTTGTCATTTTCCTGATTTCCCTTATTTACCACATCAGGCTCCAAACCCAACTGAACACAACAGAAGTTGAGAGGGAAGGTGGAGTGTGTAGTGGAGTGGGATTTGAAGGAAAATACCCTCATTCGTTGCTACCTGTTAGTCTTGCTTTGAGGCATATGTAGAAACTAGTATTAATATCTACTTAACTATTCCCACATTAAAAGAGAATTTAAAAAGATGCTTCAAGATAACCTGTACAATAAAGATGGTTTGTACTGTATCTAATTCTTGCTCTGTATTTTTAGGCAATAACGTAATGGAATTTTATTTAGGACGTGAGGAAATGTGAATATTTTACAATGCCGCTTTTATTGCCAAAAATATTACGTTAAGCTCAACATCCTTAAATGGCTACTAAAATATGACAGCCATTGAAAAGTGGAATTTCATGTAATTAAAAAAGATACATGGACATTTCTGGGGGGATAGCGAAAGCGTAGCCGAAGCAGTATGCACTTTAGAGTCAGGAAGAGCTGGGTTTCGACATCACTTTGCCGTGTACTAGCTATATGAGCACTGGCCAGTTCGTTAGCCTCTCTGAGCTCCTGCAAACAAGGACCAGGAGAGAAAGAGGATTAACTAATTGATAAAAATTTCCAGAGAGTCCGCTCTATGCCAGCTATTACTCTAGACATACTTAGTCTGCCCACATGGCATTAACAGTGTAGCAGGGGAGACAGATGAGAAACAAACGAATTGGACACAATTATTTTATTATTGTTGTGATAGGTGCTACAGAGGAAAATGACAGCATGCAATGAGAGCAAAACTAATGGAGAGTGGCTGTGCACGGCAAGTACTCAAAAATATTCATGTGTGTGGGTGCAAGTTAATAAAAGCTTTTTCTTGGGTTAGATTTTAGAAAAGGTATATAAACAGCATAGTGTCTTGAGTATCAGATTTCAAAGAGTTATTTATTATTACTTAACAGTGCTGTGCTGACGCCATTTTAAAAGGGTGCTGAGATAATGAGATAATGCTGAGGAATAATTTGGATGTGAGAGAAATTGTGAAAAAATACTCCTGGTTATATACTTATTTTTAAGTTGTTGCTTCTGACCAGTCTGGTCCTTACTTCTCTGCTCTCTGTGCTGGTGATTGGTGGGACTCATTAGGGTTCCTGATTAAGGAATTCCCATTAAGTTCTCGGATGAATTCAAGTCAACACTAATGAATTTGCTTACGTGGAAGTAAAAGAAATCTTCCCCAGATAGTTTAAGCCACGGTGGGAAATCTATTATAAAATATACAGATCCTGAGCCCAGAGGTGGTGGTCAGGCCTCAGGAGAGACTGGAAACAGGTATTGGAAAGGTGTTAATTATCAAAGGAGCATTTCTTTCTCTTGTCTCCGCACTGTCTCCCATCTCTGCGTCATTCTATTCTCATAGCAGAGAGCCCTTCTCTGCTTCTCTGTCTCTAGGTTACAGGAGGTTTCAGCCAACTGCAGACACTAATTAGCTCCTCTCTCCCAGGAGGGATAATCTGACCACTCCTGCTTTGATCAAGTACCTCCTCAATTCCAATCCAAAATGGCTAAGAGAGTGGGATCTCATAATACCACATGGCTCCCACCACCTAGAGAGGAGCTTCTGGGGTCTATTCATCTGTATAGTGGGAATAATAACAGTACCGACTTTATCAGGAATGCTGTGAAGATTAACATATAGTGCCTGGCACGTAGTAAGTATCAATAAATGTGAAGTATTATTACTATTATTGTTGTTGCTATTTGACTTATTATTTCAATCTTTATAAGAGATGTTGTTGCTCAGAATCATTATTTCAGGAAGTTTAGAATAAAGAAAAAGGCTTGTTCTGTAACCAACTCTTAAACAAGTTTGGGAGTGTGAACCTGAATGCATCCACATTAGTACAGTATCAGTCTTAGAAACATGGGTCAAATAACTGAATTTGTTATACTCTCTTCTTTATCATTCTATTGATACAAACCAGATGGGAAAAAGGCAAATAAGAAAGCTTGTCATTATCAAGGGTAAAAACAAAAAATTTTAAGCTAGCTGCTTAGATGTTTCTCAACTTCTAATGACTAAAATGGGCATTAATAGTAATATAATTGTGGGTACCTGTTGAAGTTGGCAGTTTTTAAAGCATAATAAAAAGAAACTCATCATAGCCATTACATGATTTTCCCATATTTTAATAGGGATTTGCCTCTCTGAATAATTAAAACACTTCCATTAAATTCTCAAATGAATAAAGTTAATGCAAATGAACATTTTTCAGTCAATACGCGCCGGCTGAAAATGTTTTTGTTTTTTGTTTTCCAAGTTTTTGGCTGATTGGAAAAACCTCTTGAGTTATGAAGTCAATCGACTATGGTAAAAAGTTCTAGCATATCTATGGTATTTCCACATAAAATAATTAAAAATAGGTAAAATGATCTTTTGGCAGTTGGGTGAAAGTAGTCTTTGTTCTTCATAGTAATAAGGTGATGGTGACTCAGGTCAATTGGGCAAGCAGATATCAAGCTGGGCCTGCTCTCACTTCAGGGCCCTTGCACTGGCCGGTCCTCTGCCTGGGGCACTCCTTTCCTAGATATTTGTATGGCTCACTCCTCCCCTTCCTCATATCTTTGCTCAAATGTTACCTTCTCAATGACACCTACTCTGCTCACTCTGTTAAAAATTGCATTTGTGGGCCAGCCTGGTGGCTTAGCCGTTAAGTGCGCGTGCTCTGCTACTGGTGGCCCGGGTTCGGATCCCGTGTGTGCACCCACGCACCGCTTCTCCGGCCATACTGAGGCCGCGTCCCACATACAGCAACTAGAAGGATGTGCAACTATGACATACAACTATCTACTGGGGCTTTGGGGGGAAAAAAAGGAGGACGATTGGCAATAGATGTTAGCTCAGAGCCGGTCTTCCTCAGCAAAAAGAGGAGGATTAGCACAGATGTTAGCTCAGGGCTGATCTCCCTCACAAAAAAAAAAAAAAAAAAAATTTCATTTGTTTATTTCTATGCACTAACAACGAAGCAGCGGAAAGAGAAATTAAGAACACAATCCCAAGTACAATTGCAACAAAAGGAATGAAATATCTAGGAATAAACTTAACCAAAGAGGTGAAAGATCTGTACACTGAAAACTATAAAACATTGTTGAAAGAAATTGATGAAGACACAAAGAAATGGACAGATAGTCCATGCTTTTGGATTGGAAGAATTAACATAGTTAAAATGTCCATACTGCCTAAAACAATCTACAGATTCAATGCAATCCCTATCAAAATTCCAATGATATTTTTCACAGAAATAGAACAAAGAACCTAAAATTTATATGGAACAACAAAAGACTCCAAATAGCAAAAGGAATCCTGAGAAAAAAGAACAAAGCTGGAAGTATCACACTCCCTGATTTCAAAATATACTACAAAGCTATAGCTTTGTAGTAAAACAGCATCGTACTGGGGCAAAAACAGACACACAGATCAATGGAACAGAATTGAGAGCGCAGAAATAAACCCACATGTCTATGGACAGCTAATTTTCGACAAGGGAGCCAAGGACATACAATGGAGAAAGGAAAGTCTCTTCAATAAATGGTGTTGGGAAAACTGGACAGCCACATGCAAAAGAACGAAAGTAGAACATTATCTTATAACATATACAAAAATTAACTCAAAATGGATAAAGGCTTGAATGTAAGACCTAAAACCATACAACTTCCAGAAGAAAACATTAGCAGTATGCTCTTTGACATTGGTCTTAGCGGCATATTTTCAAGTATCATGTCTGACCGGGCAAGGAAACAATAGAAAAAATAAACAAACGGGACTACATCAAACTAAAAAGCTTCTGCACAGCAAAGGAAACCATCAACAAAACAAAAAGACAATCCAACAATTGGGAAGAAGAAATTTGCAAACCATATATCTGATAAAGGCATAATATCCAAAATATATGAAGAACTCATACATCTCAACAACAAAAAAACTAATAACCCAAGTAAAAAATGGGCAAAAGATCTGCACAGACATTTCTCCAAAGAAGATATTGAGATGGCCAACAGGCACATGAAAAAGATGTTCAACATCACTAATTATTAGGAAAATGCAAATCAAAACTACAATGAGATATCGCCTCACACCCATCAGAATGGCTATAATTAACAAGATAGGAAATAACTGTTGGAGAGGATGTGGAGAAAAGGGAACTCTCGTACACTGCTGGTGGGAGCGCAATCTTGTGCAGCCACTATGGAAAACAGTAAGGAAATTCCTCAAAAAATTAAGAATAGAGCTACCATACGATCCAGCTATTCCACTGCTGGGTATTTATCCAAAGAACATGAAAACATGAAAGCGTAAAGAAATATGCAACCCTATGTTCATTGCAGCATTATTTACAATAGCAAAGATTTGGGAGCAACCTAGGTTCCCATCAAGGCATGAACGGATAAAGAAGATGTGGTATATGGAATACTACTTAGTCATGAAAAGTATGAAATCTGGCCATTTGTGACAACATGGATGGACCTTGAGGGTATTATGCTAAGCAAAATAAGTCAGAGGGACAAAGCCAAATACTGAATGATCTCACTCATAAGTAGAAGATAAAAACAACAACAAACAATCACATAGAGACAGAGATTGGATTGGTGGTTACCAGAAGGGAAGAGGGGAGGTAGGGGGGCTTTTGCCCAACACCAAGAACCTGTCTAGCTCACTGCTCTTCAAACTTTAATTGGCATACGTATCACCCAGGAATATTGTTAAAATATAGATTCTGACTCAGGTCTGGGGCAGGGTGTGAAGGTCTGTGTTTCTAACAAGAGCCCAGGTGATGCTGGTGCTACTGGTCTATAGACCACACTTGGAGTAGCAAGGTTCCAGCCTACAGTAAGTTTGTTCTTTTCAGAACCCCTCTTGCCCTGGTAAATGTTCAGTTCTATGCCTGTTTCCTAGTATTAGTCATTCTTCCATATGCCTGCTTTTCCTAACTAAGGGAACAAATATTTACTATTTACCTACTCAGTGCTAAGCATTTCACATGTATTGTCTCAGTTAATTCCCTCAACTATCCTGATGAGATGGTATTATCACCCCCATTTTATAGATTAGGAAATAGACTCTGAGAGATTAAGGGATAGTTTACCCAAGATCACACACAATCTTCTTAAAAGTTCTTAAGGTTATTATCCAGGTATGGTTCATATGTCTTTAACTCCATAACAATACATAGTGCAGAGGTTGACATGTTATGGGAGTTCAATAGACTCTCAATAGTAGTTGATAAATAAAGACCACTCCAAATCATAATCTTAAGTATTTGTGATGATTTGGAAAATACTCACAATATGATACAATATGATGTTGAGTGAAAAAATCAGGATGTAAAATGATCAGTAAGACCATCCGAATTGTGTCAAGAGTGCATTTGTATACACAGGACAAAGGAGGTTGAAAGAAAATAAACTAACACCGTACACAGTGGTTATTTTAGCGAGGGAGAGCTGGTAGTATAGGGTTTCTGCTTTTATGCTTGGCTGTATTTTCTGATTTTTTTGTTTTTTGCAATGAACGGGTATTTTTATTTTATAACCAGAAAAACCAAAAACATAATAAGGTATAATGAATCTATCGCTATGATGGGGGAGAGACTTGTCCAGAGAGAACACCAGCAGCCACATCAGGACTGGAAAGTGACGGATGTCTGGCACATTCTGGGGCAGTGATGCCGACACACACGTGGGGTCAGCCTGTAGAGGCAAGCCTAGTTTTTGTTTTAAATTGATTTCTAGTTTTTGTTTTAAAACTTGGGAATGGCATTTATTATATTTTAAACTTATTTTCACTGAAGTATAATCTACCACAGAAAAGTTCACATGGCCTAAGTATGCTGCTGCATGGATTTCTACAAACCAAACACATGCATGTGAGCAGCGCTCAGATGAAGGAACAGAACACTACCAGCATGCTCAGAATCTCCTTGTGCTCCCTTCAGTCACTCCCATCCCACACGTCCCACAGCCGCCAGGGTAACCCTCCATCCTCACTTTCAACAGTGTGGATTAGTTTTGCCTGTTTTTACCATATAAACCTGGAGTCATACAGAATGTATTATTTTGTTTCTAATTTATTTTCTGCAATGTCATGTTTGTGAGATTTATCAATATTGCACAGTCATGTGGATCTTTCATTTCATTGCTGTATGGTATTCCATTGTGTGAATATAACACTATTTATTTATTCTTGATGGGCATTTGAGTAGTTTCCAGATTTTGATTATGTATAATGCTGTTATGAATATTCTAGTATGGATTTTGGACAATATAGTATTTATTTTAATATGATCTGACAATTATTTAAAATAGATTCTTCTTAGGATTTTCATGAATAGTGGTGTCCCAAAACTTTAAGGATGCCCGAAGAATTATTTAGAGAGCTACAGAGATATTGAGGCAGTACCTTTGGGGCAAGACTTTGGAATATGTGTTTTAACCAAGTGTTCTGCGGATTGCGTTTTGAGAAACACCTTTATAAAAAGAAAGAATATGGGATTGAGAGAAGCCATGATTCTAATCTTGTTTTTTCTGCTTACTAACATGGTCTTGGGGGAACTTATACGACCTTATTAAATTCCCCACCTGTACTAATGCCTCCCCAGGTTGGCTGTCTGGTTCAAATGAAAGAAAAGTAATGAAGATGCTATATAAAGCACTCTGAAAGTAAGACATTATTTTTATCACCCAGAGCCCAACTATGAGGGTAAAAAGAGACAATATGGGATTAGTAACAATGCTATATGCTGAGGTGACATGTGTCATGTTTTTTTTTTTTAATGAATTTATACTACTTCTGTAAAAATTGTGACAGCACAGAGAGAACTGATTCCTATAGACAGTTGACTTCTTTTATCTCAGGACATCAAAGCCTTTTGGAAAAGTGACAATATTCATGGATAGGCCCACAATATACTTAGTAGATGGTCAATTTCAGCTTGGTCAAGGAGGTGGGGAAGAAAGCCTAAAGCTAGACTGAATTAAAGTATTGTTTCATATTCCTCTAACTTTATAACAAGATATAGCACAAGACTTTACACATTATAGGAGCTCAATAAATTTGTATTGATCAGTTGATAAATAATGAACCCTCCCTGGTTCCTAATTCTCTGCCTCTCTGCCACCCTCTCGAGGCTCTACCCTGGTTGAACTTCTTTTAGAGTCCTAAATATTGCATGTTCATTCGAGCTTCAGAGCTTTTGCCCATACTGTAACCTTTCCCTGGAATACTGTTCTCTTCACTTCTGTGCCCACTGAATACCTATTTATCTTTTAACCTTAAGGGCCGCTTGCCAATGGGGGACTTCTCTGGCCTTTATGTGAGATCTCTGGTTACATAATCCATTGTCATCCTCATATCACCCTGAATGTCTTCACTAGAGCACTCTTCACTCTGCTAACTTTTCATAGCTGATTTATCCTGTGATTGTAAGCTCCATAAGAGCAAAAACTGTGCTTGCCTCATTGACTGCAGTATACTCAACATCCCAGAGCCCAGCAAATAATAGAAGTTCAATCATTACTTTTTTGTGCTCCTTCCTTTCTTTTAAAAGTCAAGAAATGACAGACCCATTGGAAGCTATTGATAAGGATACCCAAAAGCAGTAGTACTTCAAAATTACTGCTAGCTCCATGCAAGCAGCTCATACCTAAAGGGCCTATGATGTCCATGGCTATTTCCTTTTGATATTTCATAATCTATATGTTTTCTTTTTTTTTGGCATCAGAAGAGAGGAGGCTTATGTTTATGTAGATCGCAAATGTTTGGGCAGGCTTCAGAGAGTTGCTGGATAGGTATCTTTGCAAGTAAGTCTTGCCTTTCATCATAATTTCATAACTCTTTCCAAAAGAAAAGGACCAGAACTAGCATTCCGTTTAATGCAGAGTGACTCACATCAGGTCATGAACTCACTGACTCACCCATGAATATACAGTTTTGTGTGTTGAACTCAAAATGGCCACTGAGATCATAGCCAGAGTGAAAATAATGTCAGAGAGGTTATTGTTATTTGGATCAGGGAATCAAAGCAGCCATTGTTCTTTTCTTTCTGTCATTTGCTACTTTCACCCAAACTTTGGCCTTTTAAATTGAGGAGTGGCAGAGGTGGGACTTATTAGAGGTAGAGCTCTGGGTTATCCATTAGTCATTCACCCACCCACTCCTTTGTCCACCCCTTTGTCTACCCACCCACCCAGCCATTCACCTATTGGCTAAATAGATGCAGAGTCACCTATAGAGCTACACATCCAAGCTCTTGAGTTGGGAAAAGGCATTATCTATTTTGAAATTTCTTAAGTCCTCAAATTTGTGTAAGACACATTGATAAAAGGCGTGGCTAGACAGGAAGAGAGAGAGCAGAAATGTTGTAAGATTTGAAGGGGGAATTTTGACGTTAGTCTGGACCTAGAATATTTAGGTTGAAAGGATATTTAAAATCACCAATCTTGCCCTGTTTTACATTCATTTGCTTTCTCGCTCATTATTCATTTAGCTTAGTGGTTAATAGCACAGACTCCATGGTCAGACTGCTTGAGTTTGAGTCCTGTCATCACCTGTTGCTGAGTTCATGTAACCGGTAAAAGTATTTAACTCTTCTGTGTCTCAGTTTGCACATCTGTAAATGGCAATAATAAAATAAATATCTTTGGATTCTTAGGATAAAATGAGATAATGTATTAGGATAAAATGAGATAATATCATAAGGATAAAATGAGATAATGTATGAGGATTAAATGAGATAGTGGATGAAGTACTTAAAGCTCAGTGCCTGCTACATAGTGAGCACTCAATGCATGTTGTTTCGTATTATTCACCAAGTTTTAATGGCCACTATGTGCCAGATACTGTGCTGGTACCAAGAATAAAGTACAATCCCCATGTTTGTGGAATTTTCTGTCTAATGACTGAAAAAAACCCAAATGATTATGAGTATCCTTAGAGTAGAGAACAAATTGGAAAAAGTATGCTATCAGCTCTGAGAATGAAGCAACTGTATTTGATATTTGATTTTATACAGAAGGAGTAAAAGAGAGATGTGGGAAATATGTTGTAGGCAAAGAGAATTGCTCACAGAGATTTAGAGCTCTGGAATGGTCGAGAAAGTCGGATGTGGCTGACTCAGAGATGTTTGAGTGATGGGGCTGAGCAGGTAGGTGGGGACTTCACAACTCCCACCCTGTGGGAGGTGATTGTGGAGGGCCTTGCACGCAAGGCCCAATATTATTACGGGTTGCTCTATGTGCTTCTTATATTATAGGGCTAATATTTTCAACATTTTTTCCTGAATGTATCTTGGAGTGTGTTTTACTCATTGTTTAGAAGGTCTTACCTTGAGCTTTGAGTTTGGAAGGGGCATTATATTTATTTCAGGTTTTTTTAAGGTTGAGAACCAAGATGTCCATGAGATGTGGCTATATCCTACCATAGTTTTTGCTGTAAATGGGCTGATCCAACTCCATCATAACCTTTGGCATCAGCCGAGACTGTTTTTCATGGATCTCAAAAATCATCTTCTGTCCTAACAATCAGAGCAATTTAAATAGCACCTGCTATGTACAAGGAGTTGAGAGAGTTGACATTAAAAAACATGGACATTTCTTTTTTTTTTTTTTTGTAACTCTAAGTTCTCTTTCTCATCTTTACTCATTGTTTTCTCCTCCATTTAAATTTCCCTTTTATTTTAAGTGCTCTCTCCTATTTTCTTTCTTCTCTGCCACCACTCCTACCCGTAAACTCATCTTTTCTCTAGCTTCTATTAGGGCTGTGTTCCCCACACCTTCTGGGGCTTCTGTGGGGTTAACTCAGGGCCAGTGCTGTTGGGACTCCAGAATTCACGCTCTGGCTTCCACCCTGCCTCTCTGACTTGCTTTATAGATTGAGTCTCTAAGGAAGATTTTGTTTGGAGAGATGGTTCTGGGGTTACAGAAAGTTTAATATTATGGCCTTAGGGTACTGAGCCATACTTCATTTCTCATTTTCTGTAACCACTTCACAAATAGTAAAACAGATTTTAGTAGGGCCCTTTTCAAATAAATAAATTCATGTTTGTGTTTTTTTTTTTTTTTTAATTTTTCACAGTTGCTCTCTTGAACTATTTCCTTTAGTATTTTGCTTACTAATGGTGTTACTTGGTGTTCTTTCTGTGGGGGAATGTGTTGAATTGGTATTTCGTAATCTTTCTCTGAATTATATAGGTCAAAATGACATTCTTAAATCTCACTTTTTAAAAGTTGTCACAGACTAGTGTTATGAAGCATTGTATACCAATGGCATATGTGGTTCAAATGGAAGAATAATAATAGGCGTGTTGATATGCTTTTCATATATTGTATAAAAGACACATTCCGTAAGGCAGGCATGTTCACGTTTCCTCCCTCTGCTGGGTATGGGATGGGCCACCCTGTCCCACAGTTCACATCAGTGGAAATAAGGAGAAACAGAACGAGGAGGAGGAAGCAGTAATTGGGTATTTATTAGATTGCAAAACTCTGTAGGTAAATGATAACTCTGCGTTATTCTCTCACTTCATCCATGGTTTTTGATAGTTTGGTGGGAGAGGAAGGGATTTGAGTGCAAAAGAGTAAATATGATTCATTCATGAGTGGGAAGATGACTCCCTCTCCTCCTCCTTTCTTACTTATGCCACATAATTAAGTCTAAAGTTAATGGAATGAGATGGAGGGAAATGTGTTATAGAATTTTCTTTTTGAAATTGTGTTAAGAAAATAGATATGGTGCAAAATATGGTAAATGTCTCCTTGCTGTTCTGATGTTTACTTCTCTCAAGCTTAGAGGCTGTTTGAGTTTCCTTCTTTACTTGTAACTGAACCAAGCTGTACATATGTATTACTCTCAGATCTTTCCCTGTCAACCTGATCCTCAGACATTTTGTTCCTTTTCTGAGCCATGTTACATTCGCCTGTATCACTCTCGCCTTTAACACGAACTTGTCAAATTCCTTATAGGTGCTGTTCTTCCCTTGTGCTTAAATATACCTCTAAAAATAGTTTTGATCCAAATATATTCTGTCTCCAAGAGGTTTGCATTTTGTTTCTTTTTGAGTATAAATATATTTTTTTGTGAAAGAATTCTGAACCTGTTAAACCCAGTTGTGTATATGACTTTGTGGTGACTTAAGTATTTCTTAGAGTGAAATATAATTTCAAAGAGTTCTTTGTATTCCAAAAACCAGAATGGTTACTTTTGGGAATTTAGCCTAAGGAACTAAAATGCATACAAAACCAAGTTGCATAAAGAAGTTTGTTGCAGCAAAATTTCTAAAGGCAAAGAATGGGAAACGACCTAACAATAGAGTAATGGTGCTTTCAGGTAGGGTGTAATCCACTCAGTGTAATACAATGAATCCATTTAAATGAGGATTATGAAGATTGTACAGCACCATGAATAAACCAACATGCAACGGTCCCTGTAAACTATGATTACAAGTAAGTAAAATTATGCTAGGGGAAAAATACTGGCAGGGAATATGCTAAGATATTAATAATAGTTATGTGACAGGAAAGCACTGTGATAATCCAACTCCCTCTGCTTCCCCCATTTGCTGAAGGCCTCTTATGTGCCGGGAATTACATGAAGTAGTTCCCTATGCTAACTCTCACCCTGCTTTAAAATAGCTGTAATGATCCCCATTTGCAAATGAGGAAATCTGAGGCTCTGATACGTTAGGTGACTTTCTCAAAGTCATACTTTCTGTAAGTGGCAGAGTTGGGCTTCAAAGAGAAATCCAGATGCGTGTTAGTAAGAGAGGGTGGAAACAGAACTAAAGTAGTAGTCAAGCATCCTGGATTCAAATGTCAGTCTTTCCACCACTAGATGGCTTGACCTTGATCCACCAGTCCTCATTTGTAAAATGATGGGGATTGAAATAGAGCATCTACAGGGGGCCTTCTGGTGTTGAGATTCTACAGTATCTAGATTTCCAGTTTGCTGGTGTGCCTCTCTTACTCAAAAAATGAGGTCACTCCTTGAGATTTGGATTCATAGTTTTTACTGTAATTTCTCATTTTAGACACTACGTATGTCAACTAGAAATTGCATATCAAGTATGAGAAGTAGTGTGGCTGGTGTGCAAATTGGAGGGGAAAGGACTCAGTGAAGTTCAGACCCTTTTGCATTTGTTTGTCTAAATCAAGGAAAAGGAATGTGTGAAGGGTGACATGATTGATGTGGAGCTTCAGAGCTCTGACTGCTGCTTGCGTATGGCTCATCAATTCCAGAAAAGATTTCCCATTTAGCTGGGTGCACAGCCTCATGGCAGGCAGCTGCCTGCACAGCTGGGGCACCAACCATCACTCATCATGTGGGATGCAAAAGGAATGGCTCCTAGCTGGTAATATTCATGCCCATCTGTTTAGATAATGCAATGCCCTCATGAACACTGGTCAACTCCATCCTCCTATACTTCCCTCCAACCTCTTCCCCTCTACCTTCCATCCATTCCCAGCCCTGCTTGTTTCCATCTTCTTTTCACATGTCCTTTCTATCTGGATAGAACCATGCTGGTATCTGCACAGGCTAAGGAAATGCCAGGTGTGCATGACAGTTAAAATCGTAAAACCCTGAAGCCAGAAAAGAGCTGAAAACAACATATTGCCCAATCTGCTTATTTCATAGACTAAAAGGCTAAGATTCAAAGAGGTCACATCACTTTCCAATGTTCACACAACTAATCTGCAATAGAGAAAATTGATGTTTCAGGCTTAACACCCTTCTCCTAATATACTTCTGGAATTTTCTACCAGTGACCCTGGTGCTCCTCCCAATATATTTTTAGAATTTTCTGCCAGGAGTCCTATAGCTAGTGTTAATGATCAAATATTGACAGTTATTCTCCCAGATATTTTCTAGAATGTTCTTGTGAATAGACAATACAGAAGACATCCTTGAACAGAACTGACAAGGACAGTATCCGTGCTGGAAATCTGTTGTATTGGTATGAAAATCACTTGTAGGAAAGAAATGGTCTCAAGAAAGTGTTAGATCCTCTAAACACTTGGAGAAAAGCCGTTCACTCACCAAGCCAGAAGGCACTGCTGGAAGGAGTGAGTACATTCCTGGGAACCAGAGGACCAGCATCTATTTACTCCTTCATCCCTCATCTTCTTTTTCATTCTCTCCTCTCCCTAATCTTTTCTTTTATACTGTCCCCTCCTCTCTTCTCGTTGCCTTGTTCTTCCACTTCTCATTTGTGTTCCTTTTCATTTTAGATCTCTTTGGAGTGGGAAGAGTCACTTCCTGTTTGGAAGTTGGGCTGAAAATGGATCCCACATTGCAAAGGGTCATGACACTTCCTGTGTAACACCATTAAACATCCCCTGAAAGCGGCATAGGCCCAGGAGCATCATCACTGTTGAATCCCTTCATGCCCATTATCATGTAGGCTGCACTTTCATTTTTAACATCTCATTAAATTTCCAGAATATTTCTGAGACAGGGATAGTTATCCCCATTTGATAGATGAGAAGAATGAGTACCACAGAGGTGAAACTGTGATCTACGATTGTGAGATTTGTAAACATCCAAGATCACCTTTGCACTCAAGGTTTGGGGCTCTGTATCAAACTTGAGTGCACACACATATCACTTGGGGATCTTGGTAAAATGTAGATTGAAACTTAATAGATCTGAAGCAGGGCTGGAGATTCTGCATTTCTAAAAAGCTCCTAGATGATGCTTATGCTGCTAGGCTGCAGACTACCCTTTGAGCAGATGGCTTTGTAAGACACCATGCATTTTCCTATCTTGGAACCTTAAATCCTTGAGAGGTAAGTAGAGTTCCCATATAGTCTCAGGTATTAAATATTGCCTTTCTCTTGAGTAACTTGGTCAAGATCTGTACTTCAACTTAAGGGCACACAGAAAAAATCACAGGTACAGCCAGAACATGATTGGCTTTGTCATTTCATGATCATTGAAGGAAGCAGCTGATTCTTAAGACCTGAGGACTTCTGTAAAGGGTATATGGAGATAGGTGAGGTTACAATGAGGAAGAATGGGGCTACCAGTTCTCACCTAGTAAGGCACCTGATCTCAAATAAGAGGCACCCCAAACTCATTATGTTAGATTCAGTCCTATCCAGAGAGGAGGAGCTGCAGGAGAAGTGGCTGCATGATAAATGTCAAGGCTCCAAGACTATCTGGCATCCCTGCCTAGAGGATAAAGTACAGAGAGAAAACTCGGGAGGAAATGGCAGTGACTCAACATGTAGTGCTCATATTTGTAAATGAGAAGAAGAGAGAAAAAAATGATGTCCTATCAGATCCTGCAAAGCACCCCTGTCCTGCCTCAGTCAACACAGTCTCAACAGAAAGGAATGAGAATAGAAACTGACATATATCCTCAGGAGCCCAGCCTACCAAACAGCTTGGAGATCAATATTTCCCTTCCCACCATAGGACATTTGATTTTCCAGAGGTTGAACTTATGTATATAATACAGAGGCTGAGAAGTCCTGGGAAATGCTTTTAAAGGAAGAAAAAGGATTTTGAGTTTTCTTATATTTTTAAACCATATTCACAGAGGCAAAGCAGATATGTATGAATAGGGAGGAGTTTTGAGCTTTCAGCTTTCTTTGTAATCAGAAGATTACGAGATAGGTTCCTGCATCCTCCTGGAATCCATCTGGACTTTTAAGAGTGGATCCCTTTAAGAGCCTATTATAAATACTTTTCATTCCCATGCTCCATAATTCTAGCTGAGCAACAGAAGATGAGGGTAGGCGTGTGGGTAGACCCCTTTCCCCACTCTTGGAGAATTGGTGTTTCCACATTGAACTTAGGCGATGGAAAAAAAAATTTTGCAAGATGAAAACAAACAACCTGACAACCCTTATAATCCACAAACCCAAGCATTCTAAACTTCTGAGCAAGCTCATGAAAATGAGGAGTTGAGATCAGTTCAGAGATGTCCACACAATGTGCTTTTCCAGCATTATCTCCAGCCGTTCCTTGACTGCCACCCTCCACTATTCCTACTGAAATCTTTCTTGTTCCTTGAACCCATCCTATTCTTTCATGTTTCAATGTCTTTGTTCATCTGGTAAACTCGTAGTCATTAAAAAATCCTAGCTCATCAAGTGCAACTCTTATATAGCTGCTTTGGAAAAGACTGTGGCAATTTCTTAGAAAGCTCAACATGTACTTGCAAATGACCCAGAAATTCCACTCCTAGGTATTTACCTAAGATAAAGGAAAACACAGGTCCACAAAGACCTGTACATGAATGTTCAAACAGCTTTATTTATAATAGCCCCAAACTGGAAACGTTCCAAGTGTCCATCATCTGATGAGTGGCTAAACAAATGTACATCCATACAACTGAGTACTCCTTGGCAACAAGAAGAAACAAACTACTGACATGTGCAACAAAGTGGATGAAGCTCAAAAGCATTACCTAAGTGAAAAAAGCTAGACACAAAAGGCTACACACTATATAGTTCTATTTATATGGCATTCTGAAGAAGATAAAACCATAGGGTCAGAAAGCAGATCAGCAATTGTCAGGGACTGGGGCTAGGGAGAGGGTGCAGACAGCAATGGGGCCCAAAGACGCATTTTGTTTGACAACTGTTTTATATTTTGATTGTGCCGATGGTTACATGGCTATATGTATTTGTGAAATCATCAACCTGTACATTTAAAAAGGATGACTTTTACGGTATGAAAATTGTTCCTCAGTAAACACAACTTAAAAAAAATCATGACTCACAAATCACCTGCATTGTTACTAATTCCTTGACCTCTTTTAAACACAATCAGTTGTAACCATAATGCTCCAATATGGTCCTCTAATATAGCATTCATCACCTTAAACTTGGATACACAAGTATATCACCCAGGGATTGTGTTAAAATGTAGACTTCAATTCACTAGATCTGCAGCCAGGCTGGAGATTCTGCACTTCTAACAAGTTCCAAGATGATGCTTGTGCTGCTGGGCTGCAGACCGCCCTTTGAGCAGATGGCTTTATAACACACCATGCAGTTTCCTATCTTGGAACCTTAAATCTTTGGTAGATGATTGGACTGTATGGTCCTAGGTGTTGAATATTGCCTTTCTCTTGAGCAACTTGGTAAAGGTCTATACTTCTACTTAAATGCACGTAGGAAAATCACAGAGTATGATGATATTTTTCTGTACCTCTTTCTCCCAGTCTACTTGTGAGCCTCTCGAAATCAAAGTCTGTGTATTGTTCATTGTTAGTTTTTTTTTTACAGCTGACCATTGGCTCCTAATAGGCACTCTGAAAAGCTTTGTGGAATGGATGGATAAACACATTAAGACCACAAATTAAAAACAGTGAGGTACTTTTACCAAACAGAAGTAACGGGAAGAATCCCAGGCTTCTGAGTGGAATCAGAGTCTATTTAGGGCAGGACCAAGTCAGGAGACCAGATACTGTTATCAGTGCACATCAAAAGTTAATTGGCACTTGCCGTCGGTAGGCCTGTGTGTTCCCTAAAGCCCTGTCCTTTCTCTGGCAGAAGCTGCCCCAAAGTCTTCTCTCCATCCTTCTGGCCCATTGCCTGCTATCCTGTCACTGTTCTCCTAGGCCTGTCAGTTATTGAGATCGATCTGTCTCGTTGTTGTACTAATGACCCATTTTCAAGCTGGATCTCCAGAGCTGTAAGAATAGCTGATATTGCTATGCCTGGAGCTCTTTGCTGGCCAGGTCTAAAGGCAAGCTGAACGGGTGTGGACCACTGTTTAATGGACAATCCTTGGTCAACAAATCTAAGCCCTAGCCCTGGTTTCACTAGTAATGATTTTTGTGATTTGGCCAAATCACATACCCTCTGGAAGCCTCCATTTCCTCATCTGAAAAATAAGGAATGGAGTGAACCAGGTGATGGTAAAGCTGTTCTTCATCCATAAAAGTTTGAGACTTGTGAATCACACTACCTTACCCACTCCTGCCCTAAGTAGTATGAGGATTTAAAGATAGTTTAAATCCTTATTATTTAACTGGATAAAACCCAAGTCCAGATGGTTGGTGTCCCCAGAAAGATGTACTCTTTACATATGAGATCTTGATTTTCCAAGTTACCCCACTATGTTCATCTCACAAACTCACTGATTTATTCGAGAGGGAAAGGCTTGTATGAAATAATATCAAAATAAGGCCACTTCCTGGAACTTTTCTGACCATTCTAATTATTGACTCAACCTTGTGTGGTTTCAAATGGACAGCTGTGTGTGAATATTAATTTTTCTTTGAGGGCTTTTAAAAATGATTTTCTTCAGTAGTTTTGTTTTCACAACACAATCAAGAGAATTAGTGCTTCCAACAAAGCAGCAATTAAATGTGTGCCACATCTCAGCTAGTAAAGTGACATGCAATTTCTGGAAACAGGACATCATTTTAAATGGAATTAGTTTTCTTTGTTGTATTATTGGTTAGAGCAGTTATGATCTAAGCTCTTCCTTTTTTTTTTTGTAATTTATTTTTTTTTCTATTTTCAACTTTATTTTATTTTTTTTTAATTTTTTGTTTATTGCACTAACATTGGTTTATAACATTGTATAAATTTCAGGTGTACATCATTATACTTCTATTTCTGCATAGATTACATCATGTTCACCACCCAAATACTAATTACTACCCATCACCACACACATGTGCCGAATTTTCCCTTTCACCCTCCTCCCTCCCCCCTTTCCCTCTGGTAACCACCAATCCGATCTCTGTCTCTATGTGTTTGTTTTTTGTTGTTATTATCTACTACTTAATGAAGGAAATCATACGGTATTTGACCTTCTCCCTCTGACTTATTTCACTTTGCATGATACCCTCAATGTCCATCCATGTTGTCACAAATGCCTGGATTTCATCGTTTCTTATGGCTGAGTAATATTCCATCGTGTAAATATACCACATCTTCTTTATCCATTCGTCCCTTGATGGGCACTTAGGTTGCTTCCAAGTCTTGGCTATTGTGAATAACGCTGCAATGAACACAGGGGTGCATGTATCTTTACGCATTGGTGTTTTCAAGTTCTTTGGATAAATACCCAGCAGTGGAATAGCTGGATCATATGGTAGTTCTATCCTTGATTTTTTGAGGAATCTCCATACTGTTTTCCATAGTGGCTGCACCAGTTTGCACTCCTACCAGCAGTGTATGAGAGTTCCCTTCTCTCCACATCCTCTCCAACACTTGTTTCCTGTCTTGTTAATTATAGCCATTCTGACTGGCGTGAAGTGATATCTCATTGTAGTTTTGATTTGCATTTCCCTAATAGTTAATGATTTTGAACATCTTTTCATGTGCCTCTTGGCCATCTGTATATCTTCTTTGGAGAAATGTCTGTTCAGGTCTTTTGCCCGTTTTTTAATTGGGTTGTTAGTTTTTTTGTTGTTGAGATGCATCAGTTCTTTGTATAATTTGGAGATTAAGCCCTCATCAGACGTATGGTTTGCAAATATCTTCTCCCAATTGTTAGGTTGTCTTTCATTTTGTTGATGGTTTCCTTTGCTGTGCAGAAGCGTTTTAGTTTGATGTAGTCCCATTTGTTTATTTTTTCTATTGTTTCTCTTGCCCCATCAGACATGGTGCTTGAAAATATGTTGCTGAGACCCATGTTGAAGAGCGTACTGCCTATATTTTCTTCTAGAAGTTTGATAGTTTCAGGTCTTACCTTCAAGTCTTTAATCCATTTTGAGTTAATTTTTGTGTATGGTGTAAGGTAAGGGTCTACTTTCATTTTTTTGCATGTGGCTGTCCAGTTTTCCCAACACCATTTGTTGAAGAGACTTTCTTTTCTCCATTGTATGTTCTTGGCTCCTTTGTGAAAGATTAGCTGTCCATAGATGTGTGGGTTTATTTCTGGGCTTTCGATTCTATTCCATTGATCTGTGTGTCTGTTTTTGTGCCAGTACCATGCTGTTTTGGTTACTATAGCTTTGTAGTATATTTTGAAATCAGGGAGTGTGATACCTCCAGCTTTGTTCTTTTTTCTCAGGATTCCTTTGGCTATTTGGGGTCTTTTGTTGTTCCATATAAATTTCAGGATTCTTTGTCCTATTTCCTTGAAAAATGTTGTTGGAACTTTGATAGGGATTGCATTGAATCTATAAATGTCTTTTGGAAGTATGGACATCTTAACTATGTTAATTCTTCCAATCCAAGAGCATGGAATATCTTTCCATTTCTTTGTGTCTTCTTCAATTTCTTTCAGCAATGTTTTATAGTTTTCCGTGTACAGGTCTTTCACCTCTTTGGTTAAGTTTATTCCTAGGTATTTTATTCTTTTTGTTGCAATTGTAAATGGGATGATATTCTTAATTTCTCTTTCTGCTACTTCGTTGTTAGTGTATAGAAATGCAACTGATTTTTGTATGTTGATTTTGTATCCTGCAACTTTACCATATTCGTTTATTACTTCTAAAAGTTTTCTGGTGGATTCTTTAGGGTTTTCTACATATAAAATTATGTCATCTGCAAATAGTGACAGTTTCACTTCTTCCTTTCCAATTTGGATCCCTTTTATTTCTTTCTCTTGCCTGATTGCTCTGGCTAGGACTTCCAGTACTATGTTAAATAGGAGTGGTGACAGTGGGCATCCTTGTCTGGTTCCCGTTCTTAGAGGGATAGCTTTCAGTTTTTCACCATTGAGGATGATATTAGCTGTGGGTTTCTCATATATGGTCTTTATTATGTTGAGATATTTTCCTTCTATACCCATTTTATTCAGAGTTTTTATCATAAATGGATGCTGTATCTTGTCAAATGCTTTCTCTGCATCTATTGAGATGATCATGTGATTTTTATTCTTCATTTTATTAATGTGGTGTATCATGTTGATTGATTTGCAAAAGTTAAACCATCCCTGCATACCTGGAATAAATCCCACTTGATCATGGTGTATAATCTTTGTAACGTATTGTTGTATGCGATTTGCTAGTATTTTGTTGAGGATTTTTGCATCGATGTTCATCAGTGATATTGGCCTGTAGTTTCCTTTTTTGTGTTGTCCTTGTCTGGTTTTGGTATCAGGGTAATGTCGGCTTCATAGAATGAGTTAGCGAGCTTCCCCCACTCCTTAATTTTTTGGAAGAGTTTGAGAAGGATAGGTATTAAGTCTTCTTTGAATGTTTGGTAGAATTCACCAGGGAAGCCGTCTGGTTCTGGACTTTTATTTTTAGGGAGGTTTGTGATTACTGTTTCGATCTCCTTACTGGTGATGGGTCTATTCAAATTCTCTACTTCTTCTTGATCCAGTTTTGGAAGGTTGTGTGATTCAAAGAATTTATCCATTTCTTCCAGATTGTCGAATTTGTTGGCATATAGCTTTTCATAGTGTTCTCTTATAATCTTTTGTATTTCTGAGGTGTCGGTTGTAATTTCTCCTCTTTCATTTCTGATTTTACTTATTTGTGCCTTCTCTCTTTTTTTCTTGGTGAGTCTAGCTAAAGGTTTGTCAATTTTGTTGATCTTTTCAAAGAACCAGCTCTTGGTTTTATTAATTTTTTCTATTGTTTTTTTGGTCTCTCTTTCATTTATTTCTGCTCTGATTTTTATTATTTCCCTTCTTCTACTGATTTTGGGCTTGATTTGTTCTTCTTTTTCCAGTTCCTTTAGGTGCATTGTTAGATTGTTTATTTGAGATTTTTCTTGTTTGTTGAGATAGGCCTGTATTACTATAAACTTCCCTCTGGCATGTCGTATTTTCATTTTCATTTGTCTCCAGGTATTCTTCTTTGATTTCTTCATTGACCCAGTCGTTGTTCAGTAGCATTTTGTTTAATCTCCACGTATTTGTGGCTTTTCTGATTTTTTTTCCTATAGTTGATTTCTAGTTTCATACTGTTGTGGTCAGAAAAGATGCTTGGTATTATTTCAATCTTCTTAAATTTATGGAGACTTGTTTCGTGGCCTAATATGTGATCAATCCTGGAGAATATTCCATGTGCATTTGAAAAGAACGTGTATTCTTCGGTTTTTAGATGGAATGCTCTGTATGTATCTACTAGGTCCATCTGTTCTAGTGTGTCATTTAAGGCCAATGTTTCTTTATTGATCTTCTGTTTGGGTGATCCATCCATTGGTATAAGTGGAGTGTTATAGTCCCCTACTATTATTGTGTTACTGTCTATTTCTGTTTTTATGTCTGTTAATAATTGCTTTATATATTTAGGTGCACCTTCATTGGGTGCGTAGATATTTACAAGTGTTATATCCTCTTGTTGGATTGTTCCCTTGATCATTATGTAATGCCCTTCTTTGTCTCTTTTTACAGTTTCTGTTTTAAAGTCTATTTTGTCTGATATGAGTACTGCTACCCCAGCTTTCTTTTCATTGCCATTTGCATGGAGTATCTTTTTCCATCCCTTCACTTTCAGTTTGTGAGTGTCTTTAGGTCTGAAGTGTGTCTCTTGTATGCAGCATATAGATGGGTCTTGTTTTTTTATCCAATCAGCCACCCTTTGCCTTTTAATTGGAGCCTTTAGTCCATTTAAAGTAGCTATTGATAAGTATGTACTTACTGCCATTTTTTTAACTTTTTTTTTCTCAGTGTTTTAGTAGTCCTTCTCTGTTCCTTCCTTCTTCTATACAGAATTGATGGTCACTTTAGTTTGACCTCTGTCTGAAAGCTGTACTCTTAACTCCCCTCCTCCCTCCTTTTATGTTTTTGATATCATATCTAACCTCTTTTTTGTGTATTTGTATCCATTACATTCTAATCATGGAAATAGATAATTTTTCCTATTTGTGGTCTTCTCTTTCCCCCTTAAATCAGTCCCTTTAACATTTCTTGTAGCGCTGGTTTCTTGGTGAGAAACTCCTTTAATTTTTGCTTGTCTGGGAAATTTTTGATGTCTCCTCCATTTTGAATGATAACCTTGCTGGGTAGAGTCTTCTTGGCTGCAAGTTTTTTCCTTTTAGCACTTTAAATATATCATGCCATTCTCTTCTAGCCTGTAAGGTTTCTGCTGAGAAGTCAGCTGTTAGCCTTATGGGGTTTCCTTTGTATGTAACTTGACTTTCTCTTGCGGCTTTTAGGATTCTCTCTTTATCTTTAATTCTAGACATTTTGATTATGATGTGTCTTGGTGTGGGCCTCTTTGGGTTTATCTTGTTTGGGGCTCTCTGTGCTTCCTGTACCTGGATGTCTGTTTCCTTCCTTAGGTTAGGGAAGATTTCATCTATTATTTCTTGAAATAGATTCTCTGCCCCTTTGTCTCGCTCTTCTCCTTCCGGGACACCTATAACACGGATGTTAGTGCACTTGATGTTGTCCCAGAGGTCCCTTAGACTGTCCTCACTCTTTTTAATTCTTTTCTCTTTTACCTGTTCAGCTTGGGTAATTTCTTCTAGTCTTTCGTCCAGCTCACAGATCTGTTCTTCTGTATCCTCTACTCTGCTTTTGAGTCCCTCTAGTGAATTTTTCATTTCCAGTATTGTATTCTTCATTTCTGATTGGTTCTTTTTTATATCTTCCATTACTTTGTTGACATTCTCATTGAGTTCATCTCTTCTTCTCCCCAGATCAGTGAGCATCCTTAACACTCTTAGTTTGAACTCTCTGTCAAGTAGGTTGCTCATTTCTGTTTCACTTAGTTCCTTTTCTGGGATTTTGTCCTGTTCCCTTACTTGGAATGTATTCCTTTGCCTCCTCATTTTGCCTCTTTACCTGTGCTTGTGACTAACTACGTATTAGGTAGGTCAGCTACGTCTCCTGCTCTTGGATAGGTGAACTTATGTAAGTGATGGCTTAGGAGGCCTGCAGTGTGATTCCCTCAGTTCTAATGTTCCAGGGGTGACCCCTATGTGGCCTACGTGTGTCCTTCTGTTGTGGCCTGTTTGCTCTCCCTGTAGGTGCCCACGGAGGCCGAGTTATGCTCCTAGCCAGCTGTTGTAATGCTCAGCTGCTTGTACTTGTTGTGGGCCCTTCAGTCTCTTTATCAGGTGTGGGGAGCCCCAGCACAGTTGGCTGCAAGTTCTAATACCACATTTGTGTTGCAGTATTTCTTTTAAGTGAGTGGTACCCCCAGCGTGGCAGGTTGTTAGGCTCAGGGCCTTACAATTGCTATAAGCCTCCAGCCTTTAGGTCTCTTGTCAGCTCTCTGAGGATTGCAGTTGGGTGGGGCTGGCCTCAGGCACGGGAGCACCCAATTGTTTCAGGCTTTGGAAGGTGGGGCAAACCCCCTATGTGGGTCTTTGAGAAGCACAAGTCTTCTGCAGCTGACAAGCCCTGCTGCCCACAGGTCCACACACAGTCAACACAGTCCTGCCCTGTGTGCGCGCCCCGACCTCCCAAAGTGGATCCAGTCTCTCCACGGCGGGAGCCCCACACTCTCCACCACGGCCCCACACTCTCCACCCGCTCCTTGTGCACGCCCTGCCCCACTGAAGTTGGCTCAGTTGCCAGGCTGCAGAGAATCCAGTCACCAATCTATGCAGGCCCACATATTGCCTGAGGGCTTGTTGTTGGGTGGGGCCAGTCTCTAGGGTGGGCTGCCTGCCCTGGCTGAACTGGATTAAATCGGTGCTCTATTGGGTGGGGCAGACCCCGGGCTAGCAGGCCCCAGGGAGAACCCCAATGGCATCTCTGTCAGCTCGCCCACACCAGGCCATAACAATGGCCGCCGCCAATGTCCCAGTCCCTGGAGAGGTCTCACCTCTCACCGAGATGCATACAGGGCCTATTAGGTGAGTCTCTTTTCATCGAAGCGCTGTGCACCTTTCTTTCTGGTGATTTTAGGTTGCTTTCTGAAACGGGTGAGTTTGTGCGTGGGCCCTTTAAGAGCTGGTTTTACTTTCTTTGTGAACCAGCTTTTCTGGGGGTACTCCCCAATGTTTTAGTAGCAGGTAAAGTCAGATATTCTGCCACTTGTCTCGATTGTGCTGGGTCCACACAATGCCCCCAGCAGGGGCGTTCCTGGCTCAGGGCCCCGCTCCTCCAGGGAGGCTGCGTACCTGTGGGCTGCTCCCGGTGGGCCGTGAGGCACTGCGGCTTGTGAAGGCGGCATTTTTCCTCTCCAGAAGGTAGTTTCTGCCTCTTCTACCTCGGTTAGGATTGTCCGTTGTTGCAGGCATTCCTCTTATCCAGTTTTCGGTTCTGTCTCAGGGGTAATTTTTCCACGAGTAGTTGTAAATTGGCTGTGTCCGTGGGAGGAAGTGAGTTCCGAGTCTGCCTACGCCGCCATCTTGACTTCCTCCCCCTAAGCTCTTCCTTTTCAAACAATTTCAGTTCAGAATCTTTCTTACCTTCTTTTAAGGTTACCTTTCTAGTGGCCAAGATGTTTGTTCTTGTCCGTTGCTCTGACTTATCTCATATTATTTAACAGATCCTAATTTTTCCAGCCTTTATTCTGATTTCTGCTCTTCACTTCTCTCTTACATGTTGGGTTTTTTGTAGATCTTTCCACAGTAATTTTCCATACCTTTTGGTTAGGATGTGTAGCCGACATATCACCTGACCTCCAAAGATTCATGGTCCTTCCAGCTGGGAAGTGGTTTCCTAGCCAGGACTACATTTCCCAGCATCCTTTCCATTAGGCAGGACTATAAGACTAGTTCTGGCCTATGGGATGTGAGTGGCAGTGGTGTGTCACTTCCTTAAGAGATTAAGAAGCAGGCTTGCCTTCTCCCTGGTCTTTATTCATTTGCCATCTCAATGGGGAAGGCTTGAAGGACTAGAGGAGAGTGGGGCCACAAATAAAAATGAGGCAGTTTTGATGCATAAAGGACCATGTTGGAGGCTATCAGACATACCAACATGGGGCTATCATGAGAAGGGAATACATTTCTATTATGTTTCATCAGTGAGGTTTCAGGGTTTATCTGCTATGGCAGCTAACATTACCTTAACTATAACACAAAATATTATCAGTGCAGCATTTTAATCCCAGGTTTTTGGCTCTTGTTTTCAGCATGGTATCTTTTAGGACTTACTGATTTATCTGAGGATGGAGAAAATCTGATCCTTACTAGTAACTTATAATACTAGTGAGGGACACCCAAGTAAGTCTTAGATCACTGGGGCTTTGGGGGCTTTGTATTGGGAAATTGATGGGTACTGGAGGAGCACAGTGTAAGGAATTAGACAGGAGAGAGTTTTGAGAGTTTACTGGGATGATTTGTTACAGTTTTATTTATTGAAGAAAGGCCTAGACGATTCAACACGGATGTAATTTTTAGGAGACAAGCTTGGATCTTGTTATTCTCAGATGTGTCCCAGTTTTGCTCAAGTGGAAAAGGCTGTTGGATTATTTTGGATTTGTAAGGGGTGAGTATAGGAGATTGTAGTTGATTTAGGGGAACCATGTGTCATGTGGGTACAACAGAGTGAAACATAGAGTTAGGTAAGAGGGAAAAGACCTAGATTCCAGGTCTAGCTCTGCCTCTATGACTATTTCACTGGTCTGGTTACTTAATTGATCTGTGCCTCAATTTCCTGATCTGTAAAATTGGTATAATAGCACTTTTCCTGTGGTATTTTGACACAGACCAAATGATAAATTACTTAAGAGCTTAGCACAAAGCCTGGTATATTGTGTCAAATTTGAGCTGTTTATCAATCTCTTTCTTTGTTTTTTTAAGCAAAATTGGTACATTACTATAAACTTGTTCACTGCTGGGTCCTCAGCATCTAGAACAGCACCTGACACATAGGTATTCAATAAATAATGGTTATCTGAAAGAACAAATATACAGTTTTTATTGTTTTTCTTTACATATACTATTATATTATAAGCATTTTCCTATAAGTTATTTGCAAAAACATGATTTTATAATGGTTGCTATCATCAATATTTAATAAACACATTTGGAGCTCATATATCTAATTGTGAGCTTCTCTTCAGTGTTGTCAGCAGGTAATCATTTTTTCTAAAGATGCTGATGTTGAGCAGTATATTTTTGCAATTTCTCTTAGCGTGATATATCTAGAGCCTGCAGCATATTCTTTTGAACACTGACAAGGGTGGCAAATTGTCAACATTTGCAGGTGAATTAGATTATTGGAAATAGTCACAAGTCACTCCTGACCAAGTTGTTATAAATGAAGAATCATTTGGCTTCATGAAAAAGTAAAGAGCCTAATGTTGCATAGATTTTAAAATAACACTGGTATCAGAAAGAAAATCTCCAAAATTTCGTCGAGCAGAATTATTCATGTTGGAACAAGTAAGCAGCCGCACAATATGGCTGCTTTAAAAAAAATGACTCATTTGAATGTGTATCTTCTACAATTTAAAATCAGACATCAGGTCAATGAGAAATATTAAAATTTAAAGAGATATCTCTTGGTTCAACTTTCACAAAGTTTGCCTCCAAAAATAAAAACACTTGGTTTGGCTTTTTGGCTAAAGAGGTTGAAGGAAACTCTGTTGCGAGTTGAATATAGAAAGTCTTCGTCAGTAATTTCTGGTTTCTAGAACATTAAATGATTGAGAAAATTAGAATACTGCTGAGTCAAGACTCAGGAATAGATATTTGGGTTCCTACTATTTGATATTTAATTCTACAGTGATTTTAAAGAGATGGTGAGAACTTTACTTTCTGGAAAATAAAAACTTACAGAGAGAATGGCAGTATCATTATCAGTATGTAATGTCTTATAATAACTTTTAAGAGTTTGGAGAGAGAGCTGGGCAGGGTTCTCTCGTTGCCTGATACTCATTGCCACCTTTAGAGGGTAGTAAAATAATTTGTAGTCCTATAACACTTTACAATTTGCAAAGACATTTCATATACTGTATTCCATTTGATCCTCCCAACATGCTAAGTAGGCATGATATCTCTGATTTTCAGATGAAATAACCTGAGGCTGAAAGAGCCTGTGACTGGCCTAAGGTCACTCAATTAAGTAGTGATTGATCTGGGCCACTAAATACTGACCAGCCTGGAACTCTAAAGGAAGTTTGCAGTGTACTTCTCTTTAATCTACTTCTGAAATATCTGAATATTTTGATTCTTTGGTTTTATAAAACTGGCTTCAAAATATACAAAATAGTATATAACGTCAACTGAACCATGTTTAGAAATATAAGTAAAAACAATTGATATTATTGCTTTACTTGACTGCTAACTTTATCAAAATACAAGTACTTAGATTTGGTGAACCAGAAAGGGGACTCACCTAAAATTTTTCATTTTATGATTAACAGTCTTGTTGATTCTAAAATTCACCTCCTCTCTAAGCTAGATATATTTTACTGTATCACCAAATGAGACTAATTAGTTTTTCCACTGAAATTTTTGATGGACACATTTAGAGAATGGGAGGCTTTAAAATGACACTGATTTGCCCCACAGTTTTGCCCAAATGCAAAGAAAATTCCCCCTCTGACAGAAACCTTATGTTTCACTTGGTGAGGCTGCTGATCAACCCATGTGATTGTGGGCTGAGGTGTCTTTTCAGCCTAGCCTCAACTCCTTTTATTAGTCTCTACACATTCTTCCAAGAACATACACACAACCCAGTCATTTTGTGGGCATGCAGCACATTTTAAAATGTGGGAAATGGAATAGCATATAAATTTTCTCACGGTAGAGTACAGGCCATTTCATGCTGGGAATCAATAGCTTTTCTCTTCGAGAGGTGATTTCGACAGCAGCGGAAGCTTCTCCTCTCTGTTTCATAAAGCTTACAACAATTGCTTTCATTTCACAAGGCCATGTTGTTTTAAGAATATTAGAAGAGGGCCAGCCCCGTGGCTTAGCGGTTAAAGTGTGTGCGCTCTGCTACTGGCTGCCCGGGTTCGGATCCCGGGCGCGCACCGACGCACGGCTTCTCGGGCCATGCTGAGGCCGAGTCCCACGTACAGCAACTAGAAGGATGTGCAGCTATGACATACAACTATCTACTGGGGCTTTGGGGGGGGGGGTGGAAAGGAGGATTGGCAATAGATATTAGCTCAGAGCCGGTCTTCCTCAGCAAAAAGAGGAGGATTAACATGGGTGTTAGCTCAGGGCTGAACTTCCTCACACATACAAAAAAATAAATAAAGAATATTAGAAGAAATTTTTCTTTGCCTTGAGTGCTTTGTTTGAAAACCAAGCTCCTTTCCACAGAAGGCTTCAAGTGTATCTATGATATTTTATTTCTTGGAAAATAAATCTGAAGCAAATATAGCAAGATGCTGGGATTAAGTAGATCTTGTAGTAGATACGTGATTGTTATATTTAAATAATTCATAACAATTTTTTTGAAAATTCACCCCTTTTCCTACAAAATTATTTTTCATTATAAAAAGTTATATTAACCTAAACATCCAAAAATTAGAGAAGAGTATAAAACCCATAATCTCAACACCTTAACAACCACAATGGTTTAATACGATGGCAATTCTGATCGTCTAATAGTCTGATAGGTATGTGTATATTTGCATAATTTAATCAAAACATATAAAATGTATCCCATTTTTTAATTTAACATATCATAAGCATTTCCCCATTTTTCTGCATTGTTTTCATAAGTATCAATTTAAGTGACTGCAGAATAGATGTGTTTCCGTTCCCTGTACTGTTCCCTGACCGTTGTTCATGTGAGTTTCTGCTTCTTCACCATCACAAATAATACTGCCCTAGGGATCTGTGTATACAGGTTTCCCATGTTCATGATTATTTTCTTATCACCTTTATTTCTTCCTTCAAATGACTTATGACCTCATAAAATGTATCTCTCACTCTTGAGAACTTGTCTAAGCAACTGACTTTGGGTGGAGGCCAGGTGTACTTGCTGTTCTCTCTGCTTAGAAAGCTCTCCACCTAAATCACAGCAAGGCCAACTGCTACCTGTCATTGTGGTCCTTGGCTCAGATGTCACCTCCTCAGAGAGCTCTTTGCTGACCGCTTGTTATAAGTTGAATTATGACCTCCCCTCTACCCCCGAGTATGTTGAAATCCTAATCTCCAGTACCTTTGAATCTAGCTTTATTTGGAAATAAGGTCTTTGTAGAAGTAATCAAGTTACCATGAGCTCATTAGAGTTGGCCCTAATCCAATGACTCATGTCCCTATAAGACAAGGGAAATTTGGGCACACAGACAAGGAGGGAAGGGAGCCATGTGAAGACGAAGGCAGAGATTGGAGTTGTACTGTCGCAGAATACCCAAGCCAAGGAACGCCTGGGCTGCCAGAAGTTGGAAGAGGTACGGAAGGATCCCCCCCTAGACTAGGCTGTAGAGGGAGGATGGCCCTACCAACACTTTGGTTTCAGACCTCTAGCCTCCAGCACTATGAGAGAATCAATTTCTGTTGTCTTAGACTACTCAATTTTTAGTGTTTTGTTATAGTGCCCTAGGAAACTAATATACCCCTCTTCCCGAAGTAGCATTCACAACCCCCTTGCCCCACCGTGTTGGTGTCTATCCTATTATCCCCTTTTATTGTCCTCATAGCAGCTTATGAAATGCTCATGTTCATTCATGAATTCCTGTGTTTATTTTTCATTTCATGTTTAGTCTTGGTCTCCTTGTTTAATTTTTTCTCCCCACTGGAATGTAAGCTCCTGGAGAGCACAGACCTTGTCTGTCTTTCTCTGTTGTGCTTGCAAAACACATTAGTGGTAATGAATGGTCAGTGAGAAGAGGAGTATCAGTGTGATTTATGCTCATTTGGCATTGTAGTGCACCTTGGCCCTCTCTGCTCAGGTGGCTGGATGCCTGCGTTTGAACTTAGGGCAACATTGTCTTTGAAGTGGTAACTGTGGATATCTGAAAGGTGGATTCTGAAAACTTTTATACAGTGCAGGGCACTGTAGAGGCTGGTGCCTTAGATCAAGGAGCCAATGGTGGCAAGAATAGGGGTGAAATTACATACAAAAAAGCAATGCAAGAGCACTTTCTTATCTCTTATCTACTGGATCTTCTATGACACAAAAATGCAGATTGAGATGGACACAGAATACTTTGTCCTATCACTGTACTTGATTTTAGTGTGGTAGGATAAGTACTAATCAAGGTGTTTCTCTGATAACCCCATCCTCACTCAATTCCTTAATTTCTACCCACAGAACCTCCTTGGAGTCTGTGATCTCACAGACAGAACTGAATTGCCTTTTGCAGAAATAGGAACAGAGGTGGACATCAGGTGTGACAATCAGACTTCAAAGAAGGTACTGGCCTAAGAGACAGAAACATTTTGATGCATTCTTTAAGCAAAGTTTTCTATTCTGAAGAAAATGTGATATATGGGAAGGAGAAGTAATGAGAGGGCGGGACCATTGTGGAGAGCCCACCCCTCCTCTTCCTCACTAAGAGCTGAGATGTTCCAAACTTCCAAACTCCAGAAGCTGCATGGAAGTTTGGGTACACAGAATTGTCTTTCTTCTTGAGAACCCCTGGCCACCAGTGGTCAAGCTGTGTTTGTCCAGTAGGAAATGACACTCTTTTCTGCCCAGACTCTTCCCAGTTTCCCATCTGACTCATGCTGGTATAATCCCCTTTTTCATGCTTGCCCAATTGAGGATAGTATGAAGAGAAAGCCTTGTTGCTGACCAAGGTGAGAGTATACAGAATCTCTTTGATATCATCCAATGAGCTGGAACAACAGTAGAGACCACCACTGACATTATATTAGCTTTAACATATATTTCCTTCATTGGGTCTATAACGTATCATACCGATATGCTGAAGTAAGTGTCAATTATCATCTAAATAATACCCGGCTCATAGTAGGTGCTCTATAAGTATTTTTAAGATGCATAAATTTGTAAAATCTGGTCATTATATTCTTGAGTTTGTTATATTCTTGGGTGATTGGTAATTAAAAATGGGGATTGATTTGGTGTTGATGGAATCTCACTTTGGAATTCAGTCCACTTGGTAATGAATGATGTGCATTTAAAAGACCACTTCCCAGGGCAAAGAGAGGGACTGAGGGGTATCACAAAGCCAACTGGGCAGCCAGGAGTGAGCCTGTGGTCTTTCAGTTCTATAGTCCTATCAGGTGAGCTGAATGTGAGAAACAAGGCACATTCTCACAAGCTTTCGCTACAGAGACGCTCAAGTCACACTTTAAAATTATGTCAGATTATGTCCCTCCCCTGATTAAAACCCACAGTGGTTTCCCAACACACTTGAAATAAAACCAGTGTCCTTACCAGGTCCTAGAGGCCTATATGATCTGGCTCCTGCCTGATTCTCCATTCTCATCTCTGACCCTTTCCTTTTCTCCATATCAGCCACACTAGCCTGCCTTCTGTTTCTTGAACCAAAAGCTCATTCTTGCCTTAAAGCTTTTGTATCTGCTGTTCTTTCTGTGTGCCACTGGCGTGCCACTGGAATGTTTTAAGCAAGGGAATGACGTGATTTTTTTGATGAATGGATGGGTGAATTTGCAGTGACTAGTGGTGGCTGGGAGTGGTAGAGAGGCATAGCCTTTCTAGCGCTTGTGTTATGATACCTTTTCACTTAAAATACCCAAAGTCTTCTTTTCTTAAACCAATCCCTCCAAAGGTGCTTGAGTCTTATGTCCAGAGAAATTGTCCCAAAAACTTTATACTTACAAAGGTCCTGGTGAAGGGCTTTCTGGTAGCTATTCAAGTAGGCTTGGCTCATTGTCATTTTGAATGGAATTCCCAAAACCGTGACTCAGAAAACATGTCAATGCTGAAGCAGTTCTTGTTAGGGACTGTTCTCCTTCCAACACCTGTGTTGTATCAAGACGCCCTTCCAGATAGATGCACCAACATTCAAAGACTTGATAGAGAGGAGGAAGGTTCGAGGATTCTCAAGGAGTCAAGTCCTGAGGGGTCACACTATTGAAGTATATTTATGTTCATTCCCACTCAACAGCTAATTCAGTGTTCTGAAGCACAGGATTTGACAGGAATAGTCCAAACAAGCTGTGCCTAAGGAAACAAGGAAAGATTTCGCCACTTAACTGGGAATATTAAATTGCTATGACACTGATGGTGGATCAGAAAGAGCTGTTCATAATGACAACTGCGGTAGGCTTTGCATTTAATTGGTTATTCCTCAGCTGGTAGAGGTAGCTTTATGTGGAGTCATATCTGGTAAGTAACTTTTAAACCATGATTTCAGGTATTGGGAAGGACTTTCTTTTCCCGCCCCAGTGAAATACTTTGTCTGCCTGCTCAGTGGTTTAGAAAATTCTTTTAAGAGCAGACGGATTTATGATAGACCCATAGAATGAAATTCTGTAGATTGAGAATGATCTCAATCATTTATATTTATATTTAATGGCATGAAAATATACCCAAGATATATTATTAACTGAAAAACAAAACTAAAAGTATTTATAGTTTTATAAAAAATGGTTTTATGAAAAATAAAATCTAGGTAATCGTCTATTTTTTTCCAGCTTTATTGAGATATGATTGACATATAACATTGAATAAGTTTAAGGTGTGATGATTTTATATGCGTATATATTGCAGAATGTTTGCCACAATAAACTTATTTAACATATCCTTCACCTCACATGATTCCCATTTTGTTGTTGTTGCTGTTACGGTGAGAACATTAAAGCTCTACTCTCATAGCAACTTTAAAGTATACAATACTGTTGACTATAATCACCAGGCTGTACCTTAGATCCCTGGAACTTCTTCATCTTATAACTGGAAGTTTGTACCCTGTGACCAACATCTCCCCATTTCCCCCACCCCCTACCCCTGGTAACCACCTTTCTACCCTCTGCTTCTGAGTTAGATGATTTAAGATTCTGCATGTAAGTGGATTCATACAGTATTTGTCTTTCTCTGTCTGACTTATTTCACTTAGCATAATGCCCTCAAGGTCTATTTCTATATTTTTGAAAGGATACAAAGGAAATAAGCTTGACTTTTATACACGTGAATGTTAGCAGGGGTAATTTCTGGGTCATGGAGTCACCTGTATTTCCCTCCAATGGCAAGTCCTGTTGGGCAGTGATGCAGAGAGATGGACATCTCTTAAGGTAGTCATTTTCAAATTCTAAATTTTATCAGTAGTGCTCTTTTTTAAAATCAAATACTGTGTGAAATGCCAATATGTAAGACAGATAAGCATGGAATTGCTCTCACTGAAATGGAGGAGAGGCGGAACAGATCTTTTTGTACTCCCACT
This sequence comes from Diceros bicornis minor, assembly GCF_020826845.1. Classification (NCBI taxonomy): domain Eukaryota; kingdom Metazoa; phylum Chordata; class Mammalia; order Perissodactyla; family Rhinocerotidae; genus Diceros; species Diceros bicornis. The sequence goes on along the minus strand of NC_080741.1, from coordinate 74,327,762 downwards.
GCCTGTCGATTCTCCTGCAGTTGTTCCCAGGTACAAAGGGATCTAGGGAGCAACGGGAACAAAGAGGTCTACGGAACACTGTTTAGATACCACTACCCTGGGGGTGGCGGGGGAGCAAGCTCTGGAGTTGGGTCTTAAAACAATTAACTTAAAACCAGCCATCCATGAAATGAAAATCCCACTAGCCTGGGCTACATTCCCTCAAGCATGCTGTGGTCACAATAGTCAGGGTATTAAATCAAAATATTAAACAAATGCCAAAGAATTCTTTCTGGACTGAGACTTAGTATCTTTGTGTTCCTTAGGTGCCATGAAACTTTAATGTTAGAGTGGACAGATTTGAAGAGGCTTATGATCACAAACTCAGCAGGATATTGTGTAGCTATTATGCAGAAGCACCAAACCTGTCACTCAGAAAGAGCTGGCACATGATTATTCCTCACCAGTGTGTGGGAGAGGACCCTGGTTTGAGCTTTTGAGAAACTATGTAGAAAAGACTTTTATTTGCAGAGCTTCCAGTATAGTGGCTGCTGAGTTGTTTTCCAAATGCTCAAAGGTTCCCAAGGATGTACTTGCAGGGACAAGAGAAGGTTGGTGGCCTGGACACGCCGGGTGCCACTCCCAACTTTGAACAGATGAGTTGTGTTTCCACTTGACATATTGCTATTCCATTTAAGGCTTTATTTAGAAAACAAAATATCTGCTGTAGAAAAGCGCAAGTTTGAAAACTACTGCTTAACATATCAATCAGTGTGCTAAAATTGGAAGTGTTTTGCCATTGGGTCAAGTGCTTATTTCTGTGAGCTCAAGATTAATAAACTTGAAACAGAAATATTTTTGCCTGTGAGAAGGAAAGGGAAAATTTTATGAATAAGCCTTTTGCCTTAGTTGTGATCATTTATATGCCACACGTAGACTAAGATAAAATTATAGGTCTACTTTTTTTCTTCGTTTAAAAAATTAGTATTTTTTTGTAAATTGTAGAGACCTTGAAAAACGTCAATATACATAAAGATAAAAACAATATCCACATTCCTGCAGCCAGAGAAAACTACCATGAACATTACGATCCATTTCTTTCAAGTCTCTTTTCTGTACACTAATGTATGTGCTTATGTATTTGGCATCATAGTGTATGTAAAGTTTTATATTCTGTTCCTTTTGTTTTCCTTTATATGGTGAGCTTTTCCCTCTGTCATTAGAAGTTCCATTGTGTGGATATACCATCATTTACTTTACTACTATGATTCTTTTGGACATTTAGGTTGTTTTAAATTTTTTGCTCTTATGAATAATACAGGGTACCTCTTTGTAAATGAATATTTAATAGTAGCTCATATTTCCTATCAGATAGAGGCCTATGATTACTGAGTAAAGGGTAGGAAGTAATATTTTTAAAGCTACACACACACACAAACACACACACACAGAGCCCAGCTTCATGCCACCTGTGTGCATGTGAGAGTGGTATTACTGCTCACTCTTCAGCAGTACACATTAAGATTACTTTGATTTTTTTTTTGCAATTTGATCCATCCATTTGAGAAATACTCGTTAAGCACCTATTTTGTTTTAGGCTCTGTTCCCAAAAAATGGGCGGATGGCAGGAATAGACAATGTCCTTGTTCTCGTGGAACTTACATTCTAACAGGGAAACTGACAATAAACACATACATTTTAAATTTAGATGAATAATTTAATAGGTGAAAAGCAATAAGCATTGGCAGAGTTGGGGGTGGTTCTGGTGAAATCTGTCACCAATTATCTCTGAGGCCGCTTTCAGACTCTTGGGCAAGATGTACTATTCATTTGGGCCACTTTATTCTATTTTGTAGCTAAGTACGTTCATTTACCAGATTATTTGTTTTCTTCTACATAATCCCTTTAGGATTTGCAGTTCTTTATTGTAGGTACCAAATTAGTGAGGCAATTTTAGTCTTTTATCGTTTCAATGATTATAAAATGTATATGCTTTTCAGGAAAACAAAAAGATTCAGTATGGGAAAATTATGATTACTTGAGTTTTTTGCATGCCTTTTTTCTCTGGTTTTGTTGTTTCTTTTCAATATATCTAAAGAGTAGAAAAGGAGCGCTAGTACCTTCATGCGATCACTGGTGTTTGTTATTGTGTGGTTAAAAAAGAAAAATGAGATTTCTGAAAATACTAAGCGCTTCCAATACTCAGAGTGTGTGTATATATATTCAGAGTATGTATTTAACATAACAGATATAATTAAAGATCTTTCTCTTGAACTTGATAGTTGGTGATGAGAGATACTCTTACTGGTGTTGGGGTGTGTAACTAGTTTCTGCTGGTGCTCTTGTGCAAGGCAGAGAGGCATACAGAGAGTTCGAGTGTGTTTAGGAGCATGCTTTGTGGAGCCAGGCTGCCAGGTGCAAATCATGGTTCCACGCTGAACAGCTCTGTGACCTTGGTCAAGTTCCTTCATCTCTCTGGGCCTCGGATTGTCCCCGTTCTATAGATTGTAAGGATTAAGTGAGTTAACATATGTAAAGTTCTTAGAACACTGCCTGGCCCATAAAAAAAGGTTTAATAGGTTTTACTTATCATCATCATCATCATCATCATCATTATCATATTGTTGTATCACTCTGACTCTGAGAACTGCTTTAAAACCCTTGGGACAGATGAACTATGTGTTAGGGTCACTTTCTTACTCAACTTTGCAGCTAAACACATTTGTCTAATTCATCTAATAGTTCTAATTTGTCTAATTCATCTAATAGTTCTAATTTGTCTAATTCATCTAATAGTTCAGGAGATCTGATTTTTTTTCTCTTTCCTGTCTTAGAATCTTCACTTAATATCTCTTGATTTCTGGCTACAACAGTTCCCTCCTTTTCTTTCCTAAGACAGATAAGTGTTACACTCAGACACTGACAATCTTGACTCTGCCCAGCTCTCCTGGTTCAATGCCCATCTGATGACCTCTATTTTGGAATAACAGTGACAACAGTGGCCTCACTCAATATGCAAGTGAGATCTTCTGAGACGATCTTCTCTTATGACTGGTACATCTCACAGGATTATACTATTTTGTGCACCCCACCACCATTAGCATCCTTTGCCAGTTCTCCAAATATCCAGTGGTTGGAAACATTTTGAAACATGCATTATTATTTAGGTTAATGAACTTTGGACATTTTTGGGAAAATCTCCCTCATCTCATGGTCACGAATAAATTTCCTAGGTGTTTCTTTTTATTTCCCATTTCCTCTCTTCTCACACACATTCCATGCTGGAGAATTCTCCTTGGACATGTGGGCAGGTTGAGTTGGCCCATGGACTGGTGATTTTCACCTTGGCTGCACATTGGAATTATCTTCTGAAGTTTAGAATATATTGATGAGTTCCCAGCCCCAAAGATTCTGATTTAACTGGTCCAGGGCAGTAGTTATCAAGGTGTGGTTTTCTGTGGTTTAACATGTCTTCTAGTTGATTCTGATGCATGCTAAAATTTAAGAAGCACTGGTCTTGAGTATGTGACCCGATCATGGGTCCATTTAACAGTTCCTGATATGGTTCTAATTTGCAGTCCATGTTGGGAACCACCGCAGTCGCTTCCTCTGGCATGACGTAATCTTAAGAAGTATCAGCTTTTAAAGATTAGTAGAGCTTTTATTGATAAGGGTTCTGTATAAATGGAAGTAAAAATTTCATCCATTTGTAAGCTCCTACTTGTGGACATATGGTAGGCTGAGTTACCAAATTGTCTCTGAAGGAAACTCAGCTTTCAGTTTTCTAAGGCAAGGTAGCTTTACTATTGATCCTTTGTGTCTTCTGGAAAACTGCATATTATTGATAAAGCTTTGACATGGGATATTGAGTTAGGCCTAGTCTTGCATTTTACTGAGTTCCTAATTAAGCCAGTTTATAAGAAAGACTTGACAGACGAGGCTTGGTGTTAAATGTATTGATTTGCATGTTGATTTTCTTTGCATCCTGTGGTTGCCACTATATATCACACTCGGCCAGAATCTGCTTTGATTTGATAAGAAAGATAGTTTAGGCGGTTGGGTTTATTGCTGAGGCTGTTAAATTGCAAACTAAAATAAAAATTGTCAACCATTTTCGTTTATGGCTATTGGAGGAAAGGTTCAGATTAAAGTTAAAGTGATTAGGGTGAATGTTGACAGGAAGTATTTATTTACTCTGGATTCAACAGTTCTGTTCATGTCTAAAATATCCTCAGATAATTCTATAGCAGTGGTTCTCTACTGTAACATAGCTAGAATCCTCTGGAGGGCTTAAAACACGGATCGCTGGGCCCCACCCTAGAGTTTCTGATTCAGCAGGTCTAGGGTGGGACCTAAGAGTTTTCATCTGACAAGTTGTCAGGTGATGTGGCTGCTCCTGGTGGTGGTGATGGGGGACACGTTGAGAACCACTGTCCTAAAGCGTTATATATTTCATAGTACGTTATTATGTAGGGTATATCTGAGGGAAAATATGGTAAAAATTATCTTTATAAAGGTTACCCAGGAATATGTTTAGTCATAGGGAGTAGAAATATGCTAGAATAATTCCAAAATATTTGCTCTAAATATGAATTTCATACTCTCCTAATTCCCTTTGTAGCTATGGGGCCCCATGGTAATAAACAGAAAACAGATCTATCCATCTCAGAGATTTCTAAAGCTTTTTTGACCTCACCGTGTCCACTCATATAATGGGAATATTCTTTGCAATGTTAAAAGCCTCATTCAAAGGATAAATATTTCTGGAAAATCTTAGTGTAGCACTGGGTCCACATGATAGCACCTTTTTCAATCTCCTTCAAGTCCATATACCATAAGGTTTTATATCACTTAGTGAATAGCTAAGTCTATTTTCTGGTTTCTTGGCAACTACAGTTAGAACACCAAAAATTAGGTTGTAAAAATTTCCATTCAACTGAATCCTTTCAGCTTCTGGAAGTCCAAGTATACCTTTACAAGCCCATACATCACCTAACGTGCAGCATTTGCACATAAAAATTCTAAGATACATAACTCCTTTAGGATAGAAAAAAGGAGATCCCTATATCCTACATTCTAACTCCAAAGAGCCTACAAAACAACGCACTACCAAAAGGAAATGCACAGTTCTTCCAGAACCACTAAGATCCCATTTTAGAGAGGCAAATATCCATCATAAATGTGCTTCTAATGAGCCTTAGTTAAGAAAGTACAGAGCTTGGGTAAAGGTATCTAACAAAGACAGAGAGGCAGGGTTATATATACCACTTGTGGGGAGACAATTCTCTACGGGTCTCTTGCATTTCTGCAGGTTTCTACATGTCTATGTCTTGCACTCAACTGTTCCAAACTAACTTTTCAAGGGCATTTGTATGGTGAACAGCTTTGAAAGACAGAGATAGTTTCCCCCTCTGGAGCAAAGGGCAGGCCTCCGTATTGCCCCCTATAAAAAATTTGAGTTCGCTAAGCTCAGCGCATCTCATAAAATGCAACCCATTGTTTGGGCAGGTGTCACTTGACCCACTTCACATCACCCTGCTGGAATTGGGGCTTAGGGAAATGGTGCAAAAGTGCTGACACTCTGGCTATTGCTATTGCCGTGAGTAACAAACTGTCCTTTGTCTGTGACCTTGGAGTCCTGTGTCTTCTACCAGCATCCACAGAATTGTGGCAGGCTAACTTATTAACTTGCAAGTAGGGGAAATATCAGACCCCTCAGTTCTTGGCACTGCCTTCCCTCGGTTGAGTACCCAGCACAGTTTGGTCCATTGTTACATGCTGTCTTGGGGCTGTGTTCTTTCTCTTCGGAACAATTATTTTTGTAATTGTATGCTACATTCATTCATTAGTATGAGTATTTGAACTTTGTTTTAATTTATTTTATTCACTTTTGAAACTTGAGTGCCCTGCATAGAGCCTGGCACGTGGTCAGAGCTTAGCAGAATTTAGTGAACAAATGAAGGAATTGAGCCTTCTCTGTTTAGCTCTTGTTGCAAGTTTGATTCCCTGGGAAAGAGACTCTGAGACAGAGATAAACATGCATGATGTTTAGTAGGATCAACACCTGTAGAGGGAGGAGAAGAAAGCAGGGCTGGGTGAAAGGATTCGTTCTCAACAAATTCCCACCCAATCCCAAGGGGAGCTCCCTTCAGAGTTGTCCTGAGTTGAGGCAAGGGGCCAGGACTTTTATAGCCCCTCATCAACCATCTATGGGATATACCCTTCCCTGGGTAGGGAGTGCAACCATGAATGAGGCCATTTTTCAAAGAGAGCTGATTGTCAAGGGCCATCTTCTGGTAATATTCCATCATCTGGGGGAGTAATTCCTTCATCCCTGAAGGGACATCTGGGAGGCATATCACAGTCCACCACAGCCTCCTTCAATACGTTTACATTCTTGGTACAAGAGTGAATGTAGAAATGGTCTTTCTCTTACTACTGCTTTGTGTGGCTCTTGTGAGCTATTTAAGGATGGGTATGGTATCTTATTCATTTTTGCAATCTCTTGTTTATTTCAGGAATCTCACTCTGTCTCCCATGGAATGTTAAATGGCACATACATACTGAATGCTTGTTGGATGTTGATATAATCATCTGTATTTAATAACCACGTGATTGGAGTTCCTTAAGACCACTGTCATATGGAGGAGAGTTTTTGACATAAAGGGAAAAGGACTTGAACATTCACTTCTTACTTCTCCTTCACAGGAGCTCCATGCTCCAAATGCCTTAAAATCCTCAGAATATCTGGCTCTTTCATTCATTTAAGCTCTTACATGTGCTGTTTCCTTGGACCAGAATGCCAATGTATCTGTCTGTCTGCCTGCACTCTCTTTTCTGTGCACTTCTAAGCATGCTTTGGGACTCAGCTCAAATGTTGCATCTTTTGCAAAACATTTTCTGAATTTCTCCCCTAAAACTCCCCTCAGGCTTGTTTGCGCTCTTAGTGTTTTGTAGAGACTTCCTCTTAGCACTTCTCACTTGGCTGTAATTTCTTTAGTGTCTCTCTCTATTATGGGACTGAGAGTTTCTTGTGGTCAGAGACTATATTTTATTCATGTATCCTCAGACCTCATCACAAGGCCTGGTCCCAGTGGTGTGCGGGAGCTGGCTCATAGTGACTCACGACTGCCGAATATTAAATTTTAAGGAATTTTGTGAGTCGGTTTTTAAATACAACCATTACTAAAAGTTAAATGACGTAAAATTATAATTAAATAAATTATATCAAAAGATAAAGAAAATAAATACTACACACTCACTTCCTAATTGTTTTTCTACCTTTTGCTGTTATCCATGCTCTTGAAGTTATTTACATCTATGTTTTCTGTAGAGGGGAGGTATTATATAGTGATTTGCACTGAGCATCTCTTCCCAACTCCATGTTAAGTGTCATCATATTGGTAGCTTGAAATTGGCCATGGTGGAGGAATTTACTGTGGTAAGTAGTAAATGCTACAAACCAGGGCTCCACCGCAACCAGAACTGGTTGTTGTTCATTTACATTTACAGTGAACATTTGTGCCTGGCACAAAGGTAGTGCTTGATAAATATCAGCTGAAGTTAGGGGAAAGAGGTTTTGGAAAACTTCGTTCAGAGTGGGCCTGAGATTGGCAGCTATGGAAGCCCAGATGGAGATTTGAGGCAGCCCATGTGGATCTGGGACAGTTAAGGATTACTCCTAGGGGGACAAGATCATCATTGGACATTTTGATTACTGTTCTCATCTTACCTGCCATCTTTTCTCGCAATCAGCAATGTGTGGGACCTGGTGTGTTTTAAAACACGCTCTTCAGGAGTTGCCACTTTATATTCGGTTTCTTATTTACTTCGAGAAGCTGGTGATACCTGCAGTGGAATATTAACCGAGAGAAAGAGAAATTGGCTTTTTTTTGTATTTATTTTTAACTAAAACCTCAAGACTCAGGCCCTGAGCGACTGTATGAAATTTTAATTGCAAATAGGATTCATTTTGATTGCCATCTGGCTATATCATGATGTACATTGACTTTTTCTAAACCGCTGAGTGTGAATATTCTAAGATGACGGATGTGGTTAGTGGTGCTGTTGTTTAGGTCCCTGGAGGAGGATGTTTTTCTAAAGTAGAGATCAAGTGTTGTATCTGCAGAGCCAAGCAAAGGGGAATAGGAGCAATTATTTGCGATTCTGCCCAAAATGTCGGGGTCGTGGTGGGGGGGATGCCTGGTGCATGAGGCTTTAGTGGTGGCTGAATCTCTGTTTCATTTAAAGATACGGGGCTTCTCCATCCTCCCACATATTGGACAAAAGGAGACATTTTATTTTATTTTTAAAATGAAGAGAGTTTTTATTTTCTTATTATGATATAAATTCATACTCCTTGTTAAATAAAATAAAAAGGGCAATGCAAGAAGAAATAAAGAAGAAAGCAAAAATAAATCACCCGATATCCTATCACTTCGAGATGACTCTTTAAACATTTTGGTATTTATCTTTCCAGAGTTTAACTATGTTCTTGGCCCTACTAGTCAAAAATATTAGATTGAATTTTATTTTCTACAACTTATATTTAAAAACATTAGATTTCCTTGCAGTTCCTACATATAAAACAACATTTTATTATTACGTTTCTTAACACACTAGCCCCATGGAGGTTCTGATAGTGCTTACCTCTATTGAAATATATAGTTCATGATTTGAGAGATTTTCAAGCTAGTATGGAACTATCACTACCTTTGGTTTCATTGGAAATTAGAGCAAATTGAAGAGAGTAGGAAAACGTGGGGCCCTTGAAAGTTACAGAGTTCTTCTGGGAGGAAAGTTAAAATGGGAATGCGGGATGGGGTTTTATTCTTTGGCCCGTTCATTCAACAGACATCTGTACTGACTCGGTGTCAGGCACTGGTGTCCCAGAGATGGAGATGCAGCCACTGCTCACATTCTAGTAGTGCACATTGTAGTAGTTAGCCGTGTAAACAAATAAATTATGATAGATGTGATAATTGCTATTATAGGGATTTTAAACAGAGACCTAAGGGATCCCAAAAGATATAGTGATTAATTTTTCTTGGGAGGCACTAGGGGAATATATGAGTTAGATCCTTTTCTCATGCAAATGAAAATTCAACATAAAGTTAAGCAAAGGAAAAAAAAGAGAATCGAGGGACTCAAATACTGTCATTGGAAATATGCCTCTTATTCTCCTTGTCTTGACTACTTCTTCCTTGGTGAAGGCTTTGTTTTTCTGCAAGCTCTTCACATATCATGGCAAAAATGGTCTTCCATAGCTATAGGATGCTGTTTTTTTTTTTTTCTTTGTGGGGAGATCAGCCTCGTGCTAACAACTGCCAATCCTCCTCTTTTTGCTGAGGAAGACTGGTCCTGGGCTAACATCTGTGCCCATCTTCCTCCACTCTATATGGGACGCCACCACAGCATGGTGCGTTGGTGTGTGCCCGGGATCTGAACCGGTGAACCCTGGGCCACCGCAGCAGAACCCATGCACTTAACTGCTTGCGCCACTGGGCCAGCCCCTAGGATGACTTTTTATCAGAGTCTTTCTAGTGTGGAGGAGTCCTGGGGAGATGGTATTCTGGCTCAGCTGGTGCCACATGTCCATCTTTGAACTTATTTCCAGGGTGATGCCATTCTCATGGTCCCGGCTTAGGTCACGTGATATCTCCTGTAGCCTGCCTTGAACCCTACGTGCTGCGAGTGGGGAAGAGATGTGTCCTGAACCAGAAAGAATGGATGCTGGCAGATGTCCGCTACAGGAAGGGCTCACCTGGAAGCTGACACTTGGCTTGCACTTTGCAGGATGAGTAGTCTCTTACCAGGTCAAGGTTTTAAGCGTCAGGGGAATGATGTAGTGGCTGAATTAGGGTGTGCAAAAGAGAAGGAAGTTGGGATGAAGCCAGAAACAGGCGACATGAGTCCAAATGTGAAAGGCCTCAGACTACATCAAGAAATTTGTGTTTATCCTTCTGGTGTGAAGGAGCTGATGGAAGCTTTTAATGTGGCTGAATGATATGGTTAGCTTTAATGTTTAGGAAGACAGTCTGGTGAAAGGATGGAAGATGGGTTGGAATGGGGAGAATCTGGTTTTGTCAGAAAAAGGTAGAAATCTGTTGGCCGAGAGCGGCACACTTTGGTTGCCAGCTCCAAAGTGGTGGCGTAGGCACCTGGTTGAGGATTGTGGAGGAAAGAATGCCAATGGATTAGCAACATCTGTCATCTGAGGGGGATGGAGGGTAATGGCATACAGGCTACATGTTCAGTGATCCTGATAAAGCTATGGCCAATGAGGGATTATTAAAGTTTTTTTTATCCCCTTCCTTTTCCTTCCAGAAAAGATAAAGAAATTCTTAACAACTTGCATAGCCCTTATTATTTATTTATTTACTATTACCACCACCATCTTATTATTTGTTGACAATAGACTAAAGTAAATCATTTTTCCTTATGGCTTTCCTTATATATCAGTGAAACATTGCTATTTGCTCCAATATAAATGTAACATAATTTTTTTTAAAGTAGGAAGTTCGTGCTTGAAAGTGTCTTCCTGAGAGCATTCTGGAAACTGAACATTGCGTGGTATTCCCTGGGGTCACAGCCATCGCATGCCCCCTGCTCTTTGGTCTTGGGTTATAAATTTTCATCTCATTTCTCTGGGCTTGAGTTTTAAGGCATAATAATAGATGGCGTTAGATGGAACTGCCTCCTTTTTGGTTTTCTACTCTTAGTATACGGATGAATAGGTTAATTTATAGTGCTATTAATCTGTTACCCTTCACCAGCCATAAATTCAATTTCATACATTAAGGTGTGACTCTAGAGGGATAGGATAAGGACAGATCTCAGGCCATGGATAACAAGTTCCTAAAATTAGGAGATGAAGGTGTGAGTGACTGTGAGGAACAAAATTAACTCATGGAAGTTTTTAAATGACTGTTTTCAAATGGATAGATGATTAGTACCCTCTTTAAATGTACAAAAATAAGAAAGCAGTGCAATCAGATTCTTCAAGATCTGACCCTTACCTTACTTTCAAGCTGCTTCTCTTGACGTCAGCCTGCTTCTACTTTATGCCTCTAAAATTCCAAATTCTATTTACAGCTCCTTTGAATGTGTCATGCTGTTTCAGAACTGTATGTTCTCATTCAGGCTGTCACCTCTGTCTGGAATAATTTTCTTACCCACTTTGCCCACTTATCGTTTGCCAAAGCCTAATTTATTTGCCACTTCCAGGAAGCATTCTTTGATGCCCTTCCTATACCTTAAATGTACTTCCATTATTCCACTCATCCCACTGGATTGCAATTATTTGTTAATACAACTGTCTTCCCTAATTGACTGTGAGCTTACTCATGACAAGGATCATATTCTATCTTGGTATCCTGGTATATAGTGGGAGATCAATAAATGCCTGCTGGATTGATTTGAATGCCAATGTCACAGGTATCTCAGAAGACTCTTATAAGCCTGAGTATACAACACAAGAAAAAAATTGAGATTAGCTCCACTCTCCCAGCCTTCTAATGCCAGAGGCAAGAAAGACCTCAATATGAAAAAGTTTCTAACTTGAGATGTTCCAGTAGAGTCCATTTTCCTTTTAATTTATTTTTGGCTGATTTGAGAAAAAGCACAGTTACTTCTGAAATGGAATCGTAGATCAAGGGTGTGTTATTCACTTACGGAAACGTCTTTCTCTTCCTAAGTACTTGGGCACATGTGCTGTCTTTGCTTCTCGTTGCAGTGGCGGCCCAGGGTCAGAGCCTTTCATCTCTGATGCTCTGTGTGTAGCCTCCAGTGGATCACATTCAGCTTGCTCATCTTGGCAATGTTTTATTCATTAGAGTGTTGCCAAATGGAAATTATCTTTCGACTGTTAACAAGCTGTACTAACATGAATCTCTCTATGAAAAATAAGAGTTAGCCCAAACTAAGATGCAGGGATGGAGCCGTTTATTTTTCCCTTCCTGACTTCAAAATAGGACTGGGGTGAAATTCTTCTTGGTGACACTTCCCAGTAATCAGAGAGCTCTTCACTGATCCCCTTGTATAAAGTAGCTCTCCAACCCTTTACTCTGCTTTATTTTTCTTCATAGCATTTATCACCACTGGTATCTTTGTTTGTTTATTGTCAGTCTCTTCTACCAGGGTGTAAACAGTGTGAGAGCAGGGACATTATTCACTGCTGTATCTGAGCTCCTAGAACCATGCCTGATACAGAGAAGGTGCTTAATGTATATGTGTCAGTTGGAAGGAGGGTGGTACTTATCACCACTATTCACAGAGCACTCACCATGTGCCAGGCAATGTGGTGAGCATTTGGTATACATTATTTAATATCCTTCTCACACCACGCAACCAGTAGGGTATTCTGCCATTTCCATTTACCCTGAAGGAAATGAAGCTTAGAGAGATCTAGTAAGTTGTCCAAGACTTCACAGCTGTGTAACTGGTAAAGCCAAACAGTGTCAGAGCCTGTGTTTTTAACCAATATGTGATGCGTAGGTTTATGATTCAATCACCGGAGTTAGATACAGTTTCTTGTGCAATATTCTGTCACTTGGGGTCTTGGGATTTCCTGTGTCTCTTCCCATGCCATTCAATTTAGTCTTTTTCCACATAAAAACAATAATTTGCTAAGATTTATAATTTTTAAGGTTTTAGGAACTATATGAAGTCTTGTACCTAGATGATCTCCTTTGATCCTCACAATAATCCCACAGAGTAGATATTGTTATTGCCTTTGCACAGATGGAGAGAGGAGATTCAGATAGATTAAGTGACTTACCCAAAGCCACATTGCTGATAAATAGCATAGCTGGGACTTGAACACAAACTTCCTGGTTCTGGTGCCCATTGGCTGACCTATAACCTTTACTGTCTAACTAGATATTCCCTATGTGATATTTTATACATGACCAGAAGAAAATACTAGTGCAATCTTAAGCTGTATATTAAGAAATTAATGTCTGTGCAATGGAAAGGAATAATCTCAGGGAACTTTGTGATGGTTGGGCCATGCATGGAGAACTGTGTCCATGCATTGGAGCCACATTTTAAGGGGAGGCGCCAAACCAGAGAGCATCCTATGAAAGGGAGGAAGATGAGGAGCTTAAGAATCCTTTATCTGAAGAATGGTTGAGCAAGGCAGAGATGCTTGCCTTGTAGAAGAGAAAACATAGGCCAGGGCACATGATGATTTAGAAATAGGATTTGAAGCAGAGTCTGAAAGAAGAGGAAGGAGCAGGCTTGCTGTTTATTGGGAGGCCGTATATCAAGGTGGTTATAAGCTTAAGGCCTGAGTTGATATTGTTTGGGTTTACATCCCAGCTTACCCTCTTACTAGCTGCTGTTCTTGGGCAACTAATTTTGCCTCTGTCTCATTGTCTTATCTGTTAAATGGGGACAATCCTACTTCCTTCATTGTGTTGAGATGAAAATTGAGACAATGCATGAAAAGCCCTTGGCACAGTGCCTAGCACATAGCGAATGCCCAATAAACATTGATTATCATATTGTTATTGATAGCTGTGTCTTCAGAGAGAGATGTCTGTGATGGATTAAGGCACCTGGTATGCCAGTGCCATTAGGGGACCCTGTCAGTTATCTGGTTCAGCAGCTTCATTTTGCAAAAGAGATACTGGAGACTCAGAGAGGAGAAGGTTCGGTCTTGAGATTATATAGAGAGTTGTCTGCAAGACTAAGGCTATCACCTAGCTCTTCTAACACACGCTGTCTGAGGTTTTGTCATGTGGCTGTTGGCTGTCCTAGCCGCCAGCTCCAGTTCAGCAGTGGGGAGTGACGCACTGTAACCAGGGGGTGTGCCCTTGGTTAGACCCAGAGTCACCACTCTGTCGACACCCAAAAGGGTTCTGGGAAGGAGACGGGTAAAACAGAATGGTATTGACCCCTCCGTCAGCCTGTCTTGCCGATTCCGTCACCAAAAATACCCAGAATCTGACCACTTCTCTCCAGCTCTGTTGCTGCCACCTTAGTTCTTGCCACCACCATCTCTCATCTGCAAAGTTGCAAGTCTCCAAACCTGCCTTCCCTGCAGTCACTTTTGCTCCTACAATCTCTTCTCCATGCTGTAGCCACAGGGATCTCGTGACATGTAAATTCAACCATGCTTCCCATCCCCACCCTACTTAACATCTTCCAACTGGCTTCCTGTTGCACTTGGGACAGAATCCAAACTCCTCACCATGGCCTGCCCCAGAGCCATAGGATCTGCTCCTGCCTTTTTCTCTGATGTCGTCTCCTTTACACTCCTACTTGCTCGCAAGTTCCAGTCATACTGGCATTCTTCCTGTTCCCAAAAGTATCAATCTAGTTTTTACCACGGGGCCTTTGCATATGTTCTTTCACCAGATATTTGAATGGATGGCTTCTCCTTATCACTCATATTTCAGCTTAACGGTCCCCTCCTTAGAGAGACTGTCCCTATGTCTGGTTGTCCTATTCTCCTTTCTCTCATTCTTATTCTTCTGGCACCTACTTTCTGAAATTATCCTGAAGTTATATGTTTTTCTAAGTAAATCCCTTTACACTGGGGCCTTTGTACTTGTTTCTTGCTATATCTTCACTCCAAAAACGACGTCTGAGTTTTGGTAGGTGCACTTTAAATATTTGTTGAGTGAATGAATGACCCCTTGTGAATTAAGGTTTACTTCGCCACAGGGACTTTGTGTTCATAACACAAACACACAAAGTGACATCTGGAGAAGGCACTCCGGACCCAAACTCCATCTTTCTGGAGATTTAATTTCTCACTCTATCAGGGAGGATAAGGGGAGGTCCTTTTAAGCTCAAGATGCGAGGGGTTAGTTATTATTGTCTAGGAGGACATTTTGGCTAAAAGTAATGAAGAATCCACAAATCAGCTGCTGAGAGTTTGAGGTGAAGGGGGAGAGGATGGGAGAGCGGTCCAGGAAGCAGTTATTTATCGTCTCTGCCAATATTTGAAAATCCACCATCAGCCTCTTGCTCCGCCCTTTCAGCTCTATGTTCCTTCCCTCTTCTCCCTCTCTGGGATCCTAAAGTGCCAAAAAGTATGATGAGCTGGGCTCCTGGAACCTCATCTTGCCTAGGTAACTTCTAAAGCAGGATCACAACTTCTCAGATGCCTTCAGGGGCCAGAGCAATAGCAGAAATGTGTGAATTTATGTGGGTCAAAAGGTAGAGTCGTGGGGCAGGTGGAGAACTGGAGTGCATATGCCCACTGCAAGGTGTGCGTGTTAAAAACAGAACGAGTCAGTACCCGGATTTGGTCCTTGGTTGGCCAGCTCGAGTCTCCCATTTTAAGAACTCTCCTGATTTTATGATTATTTTTTTGTTTAACCAGTCAATAGCTTTTGGATGTGTAAGTTTCCTTTATACAAACATGTGTTCATTGTCTATCAACTTAGGATTTGGTGCATGACAAGCCAAATTGACACACATGTGCAAAGAAGGAGGCTGGGATTTTTTTTTAAGTGGAGAGAATCCTAATTGCCTGTCTTGTCTCCTTCTTCTAAGGGCTAGTACTTAATACAGTGTGGTTAATTAATCAAAGTTAAAGATGAATTTTCTGCTATTTTGTTGCTTTCTCGTTGTAGTGGGAATGACAGCTGCCGAGTCCCAAAGTCTCTGTTTTCTTAGTATTATTTATGAATCCTCTGCACAGGTGTTCTCATAGAAGTATATTTGAATAGAATATTTGGAAGTATTACCTAATGCTGTTTAAAACAGGCTGTAATATACCTAATTATTTATAACAATGGAATTATTATAGGAGGATGTCTATTTAAAAGAAAATTAAATTACCCCTCATCCAGTGATCAATTGGGAGAAAGTATATCAGAGAAATGATAACAGTAAATTTGTTCTCTGGTGAAATTTCAGAATATATTTATTTTCTGCTGCATGGGTACCCAATGTGGAAAATTTAAAAAGATTGGCTAGAACTGTGGTTTGTAATAACAAATTCACGTCAGGCAAGATTTATACCAGATAAATTACCTAGCTGTGAATCCAGATGATTTGAAAGTGAATTAATGCTCGTTGGCATGAATCAATCTTTGTTGGGGGTTGCAATGCCAATGGAAAGAGTCTTTGGTCCCACGGATCAACACAGGCCTCAGGCAAGTCATCGGCTCTCTAGTAAACAACTCCCATTCTCTGTGTAGACAGCTGGTTCTAGCAAGAGACCTCTGAGGTCCAGTGTGAGTTATTGATCTCCTATAAACTTGTCCCCTGGGTACTACTGTAAATTTAGCTTAGTATGAGAGTAACTGAGTGCTAATATCTAAGGGCTGTTGAGTAGCCTGTGTGAAATGGAGTGTGGCCTCAGACCGTTAGCACATCGACAAGCCGTACATCAACAAGCTCTCTATTACCATCTCCTTTCTCCCTCAAGGTTTTGAGACGGGGACTGAAGAGGTGAAATTAAACTGACCTTTCACCGCAAGAGTTCTCTCTGCAGTCAAGTTAAGGCATGGTGACAGGTAAGATAAACCTTTGGAGTATATATCTCTTCTCCTGACAGAAGTCTTCAGCTTTGGGATCTGTTCCTTTTAGCATCTTTCATCTATATTATATAGATATATATATGTGTGTATATATATATATATATATATATATATAAAATATGATATATATCCTTCTTATGCCTTGGTACTAAATCTAGATGCTGAGAATCTTCAAATGGTTTACTATCGTAATCAAGGTGTGTATACACACACACACACACACACACACACACACACATATTTATTTTTTGGAATGTGCTGGTTCCTCATCCAGAAGTGCTCTGTCTGATGAACACTCCCCTTTGAGCCCTGACTTAATTGTCAGTCCTTTGCCACCTGCACTAGAATCAACTCAGGAGCACGTGAACTGTGCAGATTTTGGAGCCCTCTCTCAGACCCACTGAATCAGAATCCTCACGAGGGAAGGCTCGGGAGTCTGCACTGGGAACAACAATACATGCTGGAGTGTGTCTTCCCTCCGCTGACACTCATCTCCTTCGTTTGAGAGTGGCCCACATTGGGATGAGGTTTTATTCCTCTTTGCATTTTCAGTGAGTCGTACTGGTGCTAGTGATGTTGTTGACTGTGTGAATGCATGAATGCATTTCTAGCTCATTTGGTTCTATCACTGACCGTGGGACATGATATGTTGAGATAACCCGTCTTTGGTTTTAAACAGCAACAAAACATAGGGAAGGAGAATAAAACCAGCACTCTTTGGGAAAGTTCAGATTTAAAAACATGACACCTTTAATGGGCTGGTCATTTTTTTCCTTTAAGTGCAGTTAGGTGAAATGGCACAGTGTGTGGTACATAGTACATCTTCAATAAATATGTTTTGAGCAAATAAATAAGTGAATTAATGGAGGACTCCTCTCACTAAGGGGTAGTTCACTGGGGTTTTTGAAGGGGTGATAATGTTTTACCACCTTCTTAGGGGGCATGATGCTATGGGCTGAATATTTGTCTCCTCCCAAAATTCTTAGGTTGAAGCTCTAAATGTAATGTAATGGTATTTGGAGATAGGGCCTTTGGGAGGTAATTAGGTTCAGATGAGGTCCTGAGGGTGGGGACCCATGACAGGATTAGTGCCTTTATAGGAAGAGATATGAGAGAGATGATCTCTCTCCCTGCCGTGTGAGAATATAGCAAGATGTCTATCTGCAAACGAGGAATTGAGCCCTCACAGGCAACCAAATCAGCCGACATCTTGATCTTGGCCTTCTAACCTCCAGAACTGTGAGAAAACATCTCTGTTGCTTAAGCCACCCAGTCTGCAGTATTTTGCTATAGCAGCTCAAGCTGACGCTCGGTCGTGTGTAAGAGAGCAGAAAGATAACAGCGCTCCGTGAGCCAGGGTATGCGTCTGTCATCTTCCTAACTGAATCTTCAGAGCCCAGGATAATCCCTGTCCTGTAGCAGGGGCTAAACTAATGTTTATTGAATGGAGGACTGCTGTAAGTCTTCAACCCAAAGGAGCAACTGCAATTTGGTAGATTTCTAGATCAGAATGACAGGGGCACACTGTGAGCAGCAGGGGCAATTCGGTCTCCTCAAGGCTGACCTGCTTGCTCAGAGCTCTAAACCGGCCCTGCTCCCAGCAGCCAGTCTCCCCAACAGATTCCATGTGGGTTCCCCCTGGAGGTGTGAAAGGAGACTTGAGAGTGAGAGGGGATGTGGAGTGAATTATAAGATAGGCCAGGCCAGGAGCGCTTCATAGCCACTCTAATAGGTTTGAGCTTTAGAGACCTGTGGCTTTTCTGCCAACTTGGCTCCAGCAGTCACAGAGAGCACTTTGTAACCTTCCTTCTGGGGACTCATTAGTGAGGGGAAGCTGCCAACCCAGGGCCAGCTTCTCCAAGAAGCAGGTTAATTAAGGCAGATGGACAGCCAAGGAGCACAAACAAGGAGATATTTTGGAGTAAAACGTTAGCAGATCTATTTGGGAGAGACACCGCTGGTAAATTCTAAGGTCACGCAAGTCAGCCTTGGTCTCTTCATCTATAAGCTGGGGATAATAATGTTGGTGACATCTGTCTGGTGAGATTGTGAGGATTACTTAGGATAATGTACTGGAAGCACTTTGTATGTTAATGTCCTATATTAATGCTAACGTAGCCCACTTACTTTCTGGCTATGTTCAGTTCAACAAAGACCTACTATATGGTAGGCACTGTTTGTGGGGAAAAGTTGGACGTCCTGATGTCTAATTACTCTCTACAGTATAAAGTAGAGAAATGAATGTTTTAAGAAAAGAACCAGCAAAATGTGCTGGGGGTTCAAAGGCGGGAAAGAAAGTCCTTTTTGGCAGGCGTTAAAATGCTTCTTTGAGAAGGCAGCAATGGAACTGGCATTTGGATACTGGGTAGGATTTTTACGGGCTGAGGTGTAGAGGAGAGAAGACATTTCAAGGGGAGGGACCACCAGTAAACAAGGCGGCGGGGGGTTGAGAGACGATGGAGCACAACTTGAGAGCGGTGAGAAATCTGCGTGGGGCACTGACGCGGGTGCAGTAGGAGATGAGACTGGAAAGACAAGCTGGGACCGGATTATGGAAGCCCTTGAGGCAGGTGGAGACCTGATTTGGCAGGTAAGGGGGCCATTAAATGCGGTTGAGGAAGGACATCATCTGACTCAAGCGGTATTCTAGGAAAAATGAAACCGATTGCAGTAGGGGAAGACAGGATGCTGAAAATGCACATTATGGTTTTCATCAATTCAGAGGTTATTTTAAGCCATAGAAAAATGAACAGGCAAGAATGCTTTGGGATTTCCAACCTACTTCTGCAAAGGGATGAGAAGCAAACTGCTTTCTGATAATAATCCAGGAACAGTTCCTGCCACCAGAACGAGTTCTTTCGAGAGCCAGGCCGATTCAAATCTAGTTGAGTCCCAGGGCAGAGCACTTCACTATATTGCCAGTTCAGTTAGATTGTTTTTCTTCCTGGGAAGATTGCACTGATTTTTGTAGCTCCTTGGAAACCTGAGCAGTAGGTAGTACAATAATGAACATGAGACTTGCTCCCCATACCCTGTGTTAAAGTGGGGGTGTCTGTGGCTTCAATATTACCCTGATTTTCTAGTTTAAGAATAGACAGTTTCACAGACAACTTCATGTTACCTGCATATAATATATATTAAAAATTAATATTTTCTGGTTTTGTTTGTAATTATAAAGCAACATCTTTTCAGTGCAGGAAGTTTGGAAAATAGAAAGGCACTATTTCAAGATAACTATTGTTAATACTTTCCCTTATGCTCTTCTAATCTTAAAAGCATATGAATAGTGGGTATGTATTTATGTATGTAAGTACACGGATATGTTTGTGTGCACATACA
Organism: Diceros bicornis minor; assembly: GCF_020826845.1. Taxonomy (NCBI): domain Eukaryota; kingdom Metazoa; phylum Chordata; class Mammalia; order Perissodactyla; family Rhinocerotidae; genus Diceros; species Diceros bicornis. Next base: position 74,307,945 of record NC_080741.1, on the reverse strand, counting down.
TCTGGATATATGTATATTTATATGAGATACAACTTTATAAAATTTCATAACATATAATTTTCATGTCTATACATACTGTTGTGTATGTATTTACATATATCAAGGTATTCATAATTATTTTTTGTGCTCAGCTTTGTTCCTTTTGAAGTAGATTATGAACATTTCCTCATGTCACAAAATATTTCTTGGAGTATGTGCTTTGATGTTCAGAGAAGCAAGGTCCCCCAAATCTTGTAAAGTCTTGACACTAATTGTGCTTATACTTGTATAGAATTTTTATGTGTATTTTCTCTTGATACAAGGATTGTCATTATTCCCACTTTATGAATCAGGAGGCTGAAATTTCAAAAAGTTGAAGCTTTCTCCAAGTTAAATAGCCAGTAACCTTGCTATTGACAAGGTCTGGTGTGAACAAGCCTTAGTATCTGAGATCGGGACTCAAAGTGTAAAGCAATTTATGGCGGTGGTTTAGCATATAGACTTTGGAACATACTTTCTGGAATCAAATTCCATTTCCACCACTTAGTTGGCTAAGTTCCTCAACCTGTCCAAGCCTCTGCTTCCTTACCTGTGAAATGGGGAAGCTAATAGGACCCTTATATCCCCTGGGTGGTGGTGATGATCAAATGCATTAGTTTATGAGCTGCTCTTGGAATATGCCTGGCTCATGGTAGATACTGTCCATATAGATACTGTCTATATGAAGGCCAACTCTTATTAAAATAGATCTTTTCTTTCCACTGTGCCAACTGTCTCTCTTTATGTGACTGATCCTTAATCTTTTGAGTTCATTTATTTCTTGTTCTTTAGCAAAGGTGATTTTATGTAAGACTCTAATAAATGTAACAAAAGAAATTTCATTCAAGGAAGGAATATGCACAGCTGTTCCTCCCTTTTGAGAGGGCTCATTTTTCCCCCAGAGCTAAATGAGCATTTGACTAGATGAGAATATTTGTAATATTTTCTTTGGGATTTTTGCTGAAGCTAGAAGCAATACTGCTTATAGGTTTTGTATGTCGAAGGATCAAAAGATTTTTGGGGGGCAGTCTTTGGCTTGTTTTACTTCTGGTGTTGCCCCAACTCCTGGCTTTGTTGCTGACACACTTGGCTAAATTTCCAAAGTGGAGGCAGCCTCATTCCCTTGTTAATCAGGGTGTTTAATGCAAGGGCTAATGATGTGATATGTAACCACACTGCAACTGTTAAGCCATATGGCACTTGCTTGCTGTTATTTATGGTGAAGGCATTTATGTTTTTAGTTTCCTGAAGCACCAAGCTGCGTCTGAAATGAAGCTTCAAAGCACTTTTAGAGGCACTGGTGCTAACTTCATGTCCTAATCCAACATTCTTAAGTCTAGCCTGTGAATAGCGCGAATAGCCTGGGGAACACCAGCACCCATGATATGGTTTCAATCAAGATGCACCATGTATTTGTGACTGCACAGAGCGGGAAAGAACACTAAGCACTCACCTAGAAACAAAACAGTGTCACCAACTTTTTAAGAGATTGCGAGGGTATCAACCAGAGCTCTTATGTTGAAAAGATAGTGAAAATGATATTTTCTTGGCTTCTCTTTATGTGGATGGATTTGGCTTAAAAAAACACACAAACCTGAGAATTGAAAGCACCAGGTTAAAAAATATATAGCTCTGGGGTAAAACTTTACATTAATAATAAAAGTGAGAGCTGTCATGTATCAAACTTCCTATATGCTAGGCATAGCAGCTTTAGGGGCAGGCCAGACATGTGCCCGGATGGCAGTTTGTGAGAAGCATTGGGACATCCCTCTGAGATGAGAGGCGAAACTGTGTTTACCAGACGTCCCCACACAATGAGCATTGCATATGCTTGGATCATATACATACACGTATGCTATCATATGTATCACTTGCCCATGATGGGAGGTGATACCCCAAGGGGCTTGTTCAACTTAATAGGGCTGATATTAGAAATATTGAACAGATGGTATGGCATGGATGCAGACCAAACAGTTCAGCTGTCAGTAGACATCAGGATGGTCCCATTGGTGCTTACCAGGTAAATAACTTCTCTGGTTCTCTAGAACAGTAATTCTCAACCAGGGGGGCAATTTTGCCCCCCTCCCCTCCAGGAGACTATTAGCATTGTCTGGGGACATTTTTGGTTGTCCCAGTTGATGGAGGTTGCTACTGACCTCTAGTGGGTAGAGGCCAGGGATATTGCTGTACATTCTACAATGGACAGGACAGCCACTCCCCTCCCTACAACAGAGAATTATCCTGCCCCAGATGTCGCAAGTGCTGATGTTGATAAGCCCGGCTCCAGAGTGAGTCTGAGGCCAAAGTTGAATTCCTTGCAAGAGGAAGGACTGGCCAGCAGATTCCTCTTCTCCGTCTTCTCAATGCAGCATTTAGCATCTCTTCTAAATAAATGTTAAGCAGGTATTTAAAGAATATTATTTGAAGGAATACTAATTAACTAGCCTATACAGGACGCCCTTATGTCTTGGTCTAGTCCTGGCTAGGCACTTTGCTAAGCACTTTAAGTGTGTCGTTTTCTTAAATCTGCTAAATGACCCTACAAGACTGAAGGCAATATTACTATATTTCAGAAAGCAGGGGAGAAAAATCCAAACCTCTGCTTTTAACTGAATACCTCTGAGTGTTATTTAGAACCAATAACATGGCAATCAATACCTTATAACATGGTTGGTTTTCCAGAAGATAGAAATAAACCTTATTCTACACCCAGGAAGGGACTAGGAAACTGATATTTTCTTAGAGACATTACATAGCCATGATTTAAAAGAATTGACGAACGGCGTTATTTCAATCCTGGTTATTATAGAGAGAATGAGTTTATTAATCCATGCACAGAGTGCTTCCTGCCATGCAAACCTCATGAGAGATGATACATTGCTATGTGCAAAGAACTGTAACTTTTCCACTGTGGTCTCCCTCTATGTGGGGACACAATACCCAGGGAACGTAAATCTTCTGGACCTTAGGGCCTGATTTGCTAGCTGGGCTGGTATTTCCTTATCTACTCAGTTGATTTCATAGGTCCAAAGGTAGGGTCTGGTATTGATCCTATAGACCATTAGTTTTGAAATTAACTTGGCTCTGTTCTAAGTACATTACACATATTAACTCATTCATGCATTATGAATATTTGCATTTTATGGACAAGGAAACTCAGATGCAAGGGAGATAACTGCCCCATGTCAAGTCAGGGCTGAGCCCAGATTTTAACCCAGAGTTGGACCATTACAATGTGCAATCCCTCTGTTCTAGTGTGTGGCGGGATAGTGTGGTGAATGTGGACTTTGTAGTTGGCTAGAATCCAGACTCTGCCACTTCCTTGTCATGTGTTCTAACCTCTTCAAGCTACAGTCTCCTTATTTGTAAAATAGGAATAAAAAATAAACCTCCAGTGTAGTAATATGTACAGTCGATCCTCCTTATTTGTGGTAGTTATGGTCTATAAAGTTGCTGCAAACACTGAAATAGTGAATCTGGACATATGGCTCCTAGGAGTAACTGCAGGGTTAGGTTCCTGTGAGTCTCTGGTCACAACATTTTTGTCAACCAAGCAGTACATAATCTTGTTTTATGTCTGTTTCTGGTTAAAGCCATCTTATTTAATATATATTGTTGGCTCGTTAACATTGAACTCATAGCCAACAGCACTATAACTCATGCCTGAATGAAGCTTATCTAACACAGAAATGTTTTCCATAAGGCTTATCACAGTCTTCTGGCACTTGAGAACACTAGACGTGAGCACTGTGCTTGGGCCATTTTAAGCAGTGAAATCACCAAGACATTGTGAGAAATATGGTACTAACTAGGCAGTGAAAAGGATACTTGTTTACATGTGAGAGCTGAAACAGGAAGGCAGAGCATTGCCTTGTTTGGCCTCAACTGGAAACGTGCCCATCAGGCAATTCAAAATTTTTGTCGCTCTGTGCATGTCTGCAAGTGACTGTGACAGCACTGTGAGTATTGATTTTGGAGTTATGAATAAATTTTAGCAAGTAGATGAATTTGCATATGCCGAATCCTTGAAGAACGAGGATAGGTTCTATATATCTCCAGTGTTGTAGTAAGTCTGTAGGAACTAAGGTATATATAGTGCTTTGCATCTCACCATGAGCACATGGAGAGTATTCAACAAGTGGCAACTATTTTTGTTATCTTAAATAAAAGTATGTTAAGAATCAGGTCCCTTTTGTGTGGTTTTGTGCTGGCCGTCTGTGGACCAAGAAGGTTCTGTTCAAAAGGAGATGATGTGGCTACAGAAACCAGCCTCGAAGGAGACTACAGTTGATGTATCTGCTCTCTTTACTTCCGGGTGTGAAGTAGGCAACCAAGGGGTGGAATATATTGGATTTTGCGGGGTATGTAGTAGAATAAGAGAACATGGGAAGAATAAGTTCAGCCTTCCACCTCCCTCCTGCATCATAGGTTTCCTGCTTTATATTCCAAAGTTTTAGTTAATGCTTCTCAAAGCGTGGTCCCCAAACCAGCATGCAGCATCAATATTACCTAGGAACTTGTTAGAAATAAAATTCCCACCCAGACCTCCTGAATCAGAAACTGCAGATGGGCCCAGGATCTGTGTTGAACCACCAGGTTGTTCTGAAGCAGGCTGAGGTTGAGAACCGCTGCTCTAGTCTAAACCCCCATTCAAGTTATTGAGTTCTCTTGACAGTCTACAAACCCCTGTGAGACAAGTGTTCAGTACTTCTTTCGTGAGGGTTAAAACTTGCATGGATTTTTCTGGGGTTGTCTGGGGCCTAATCCTTTTCTTAAAATACCGCTCCTTGTTTGGTTTATGATAATTTCTGAAACTTCCTTATTGGGTTGCAGCTTCTTATTTAATGGCTCACAGTAGAGCTTCTTTTTTATTTTGAATTCATTTTTATGCAAATGCCCACAGCCTGCAGAAAGATAAAGCATGAGAATGGATTTGTCTTCCTAGTTCTAAGGCATATGGATTGTCAAGGTTTTCCTTTCATTTGCAAAAAGTTTAGGCCATTTCATGTTTCTATCTTCCCCACCTGTTCTTTAACCAGAATTTCTTTATGGGTGTTATTTGATAACTCACACTTTTCAGGTTGACGATATTGTGACTTTTGAAAAGCCTCCATTTTTGTCAAGTTACTTGTTTATTCATTTATTTCACAAATATTTATGAGACCGTGCTCTATGCGGGGCACTTGGCTAGATGCTGGAGATCCACTGCTGAGCGTAACAGAGATGGTCCTTGCCCTCACGGAGCACACCTGCTGGTGGGGGCAGTTGTTAAAGACTCATCATAAAAGTAATTAGACCTTTGGGAACTGCTATGAAAGAAGCCCACGAAGCTCTGAGAGAGTACACAATATAAATAAAACCTCGTCAGGAAATGTGTCCATGTGTGTTTGACATTTGAATAGACTTTTTAACGGATGAGTAAAAATTAACTAAGCAAAGGCAGGTATAAGGGGAAGGGAAGGTGTGAATATGTGTGCAGATATTCAAGAAGAGATAACAGTGGGTCAGGGATTCAGAAACAAGTAGAGACTGATGCAAGGCAAAGCTGGTGAGGTAAGCAGATGACACTTCTATGGCTAATACAGTGCAAAGGACTGTGGCAAATAAAAATTCCAGCTGATAGATCACACAAAACACATTAAGATGCAATCTAATATTCTTAGAGATCATTGTATTGGAAGGGAAGGTGGGGTTGCTACTCTCCCCGTGGCCCTGTAGGATTGATGACCCAGGAATATTAGAGCTGATATACTTGACTATATGAGGAATGTTTGTTTTTCAAAGACTTATTGGACAAGTCTAGCTCATACATACATTAAAATTTCAGTTATTTAAATTCTGCTGTCATGAACGGTTGGTATTTCAACACAGGTCTCTCGGCGATATCTCTTTGTTCTTGGTAATCTAGTCCATCCCTCAAGGTTCAAATACAGTCGACTGGGTTACATTTGAGGGGAGTGAGTTCACTGCTGAGAGCTTGCAGTGCTGGTATAGAAGCATCTCAGAATAACTGATTTTTTTTTAATCTCTAGCACAAAATTAAAACTAGACAGTCTTTGAATAAAAGTTCAAATAGAACATAATTGTTAAGGCCTAGCAATTTTTTTTTTTTGCACTGTGCCTGTAGGAACATTTTCACAGTCATAAGCTAGATTTGTATTCATTTAGTCAACTTTTAAAGGAAAACATTTTCAGTCAGTTTGGGACATAAAGAAATATTTTCAATATCATATTCCATTCTATGTTTTGCTCTCTAGGATGAGTCATTTGAGGATATGTCTTGAGTTCCATTCATTCATCTTTCCATTATTTACTAAATAGAGAAAATGACATGTACAAATTAAACAGATTCTTAGGAGGTCAGTTCTGTGGACTTCTGGATGACTTCGGGTGCATGGTATTACCCCTTTCTGAGTTAAGTAACACAACAAGGGGGCCAGTTGTGAGTAGGGAGCTGGATGAGGAAGAAGATGAAGAGAGTAATTCTGATATTTTGGCTTTGAGGTACCTTTGGAAAATTCAAGAATATATACCCCATAGTCATTTGGATTCCTATCTGATGGTCAGGAGAGAGATCTGATCTAGTAATACCGATTGGGAAGATTTCATCATATAAATGATATAGAAAGTCTGGGGAGAGGATGAAAACATTGAGAAAGAATGAGTCAATTGAGGAAAAAAACCAAAAGTACAAATGAAGGCATGCACAACTCTGGCATTTAAAGGAGGGAAAAAAGAAAAGGAGACTTGGGAAGGTCACTGAGAAACAGCAGCTACAGAAATAGAAAGAAAACAGAAGAGTGTGGGTTCCTTAACCCATGGTCTACTGGCTTCCTCCTACCTCTCTGACTCATCCTTCTCTGACAAGTATTTCCGGTTGTTCGAGGAGAGAGTTGTGAAGGAAAATGAGGGCAGAGCAGTATTCGTTATATTTAGCAACAAGGAGCTCATCGGTAAGTTCCTTGGCAAGAGTACTTCCAGTGGAATCCTTTCTTCCTCCCTTTTCTTTTTTATACTTTCTGTTCCAAAAATTTTCAAACGTGCACAAAAGTGACAGGATAGTATAATAAGTGCCTACAAACCTACAGTTTAGCCACAACAGTGACCATCATTTTTGCATTCTTGTAAGTCCTATTATTTCATTTTTAATATTAGTGTCTAGCGCAGGGCCTGGCCCATTGGAAGCAGTCAGTAAGTATTTGTGGAATAAATAAGTGAATAAATGTAAATGAATCAATAGTGTACAGTGTACTGTTTAGGGGTGCAAAGATAAAACCAAAGGTGCATTTCCACCTTCAAGGAGTTTATAGTCTAGTTGGTTGGAGCAGACATAAAGCCACAGGAGTTAGGTCCAGATAAGCAAGGGTGTGGGTTCCTTTGCCATCATAATAGTTCCAGGGAACATTTGTATATTCCATTCATTCCTAGCTCCAATGATAAGTGAGGGGCAGTGGAACAGCACAGTCTGAGCTAGATTTCATTTCTGACTCCACCCCTTCCCTGCTGTGAGATTTTGGGTTAATCATTTACCTTCTTTGAGCCTCAGTTTCATCATGAAATTTTCATGATGAGATGAAAAAAAAATGAATCCTTTAGAATTGTCTGAGAATTAAACGAGAAGTGGATGTAAAGCACTCAGCACAGAGTCTGATACATGGCAAGCGCTCATTAAATGGTAGCTATCTCATCCTCATCGTCATTGTCATCATCATCATCATCATTATCGTCATCTATCAGTCTATTCTCCAAGAATTCTCTGTTCTTCTAGTCCAGGCTTATTGTTCTCTTCTCCCAAGCACACTTTCTTTCATGTACATTCGAATCACACACCTCATATGCATTTTCCCTCCTCACCTTTCCATTTTTGGAGCCAGTCTGACTTCCCACTGCTCCACAACAAGTCTCTAGGCTGCATTGCTCGTTCTTCTGTGAACGCACACTTTGGTGGGGCCTTTGTAATAATCATCCTTCCACTTGAAATCACCTTTCTGCTCATGTATAGGCTTTACCATGGAAACCCTACCCATCCTTCCTGTTTGGATATTACTTCCTCCATGAATATTTGCCAATATTCCCACAAATGAATATAGTAGCTCCACCTCTGATCTCTGAACCCTTTGCCGCTCTCCTTGCCCTTATCACATTTTCCTTTATATGAAGGGCATGTGTACATATCATCCTATCTTACGTGAACGTTCTCAGGATTAAATATTGAAAATGAGATGATGTACCTGAAAGTACTTAGTAAAGCATAAAGGCTCACACAAAAATAAACTCTAACAGCAACGACATAGAACATTTATTCAGCACTAATCATGGGCCCTATCAATAAATGCTAAGCACATGGTATCTCACTTAATCTTTATAACAACATTATAAGATGTATACAAGTACCACTCATTTTTTTTTATAGGCAAGGAGACAGAAATCTAGAGATATTAAGTGATTTGTCCAAGCTCAAACAACTATTTAAGAGCAAAACTAGGATTCAAACCCAGACCTGTCAGACTCCAGAGTCTAAGCACTTAAGCAATCCATTATATTCACTTTAAAAATCATTGGAAGTACAACTTTGCCTCAAATTAGCTAAATGACCTTTCTATTAAAAGAAATATGTATACTCCTATAATTACAGTGAGATTAGGCTCCTTTTTTTTTTTTTTTCATTTTAAATATCTTTTCATCTGCTCTAATCATCTACTTTCCATTGTTAGTGAAGACCTGGCTAAATGAAGACATTTGTTGCTACTGAAATTGAAATGAACTTGTGTTAAAATTATAGCAAAGCACCTACCCCAGGGCCTGAGATGAAACCATTAATATGAACATCTTATATTACTTCATTTCAGAGGATTTTCAACTTGAATTTCACAACTGGAGTGCCTAAGAGAGGTGAAGAATGCCCCGATCATTAAAAGCAAGCCGCTGTATTTGCAAATAGGCTTGCTTGCTTTTTTGTTTACAGCTCATTTATAACTTGTGTTTTTTCAGGAGAGGGGTGGTAGTTTGGGGCATTTAGCTGCATTAGGAAGAAACAAGCAACAGTTCTCTCAATCTTGGTTAGTGTTATGTCCAGGGGTGAAAATTTCTACCCATTTATTTATTGACACTTAGCAATATTTCCTTAGACTAGCTTCTCAAAACTGTAATTACTAGGTCAGAAATCTATGGACTTAAAATGGCCTTTATTTTTAAAACACATTGTAAAGTTGTTCTCCAAAATGGGTAGTTATTACTTTAGCTCACCAATGTATGTTCCTACTCTTCTTATAGCCCTCTCTGTGCTTTGTGTGGGGCCGTATGACAAGTTCTAGCCAATGGATTGTGAGCAGAAGTGACAGGTATCATTTCTGGGATGAAGGATTTAATGGCGATTGCAAGACCCCCCGCAGAATACTTTTCCTCTGCATGCGGACTGGTAATGTTGTTCTATCAACCTGGGTACTGGATGAAGAACCATGTAGAACAGAGCCGCTGGCCAACTGACCCATGACAGACATGGAATGTGAGGGAGGAATAAACTTGTTATGAGGAGACACTGAAATGTAGGGTTATGTACTACAGCATAACCTAGCTTATCTTGACCACTATAATGGTTGTATAATTGAAAATGCCACTAGAAACATTTTTTAAATATAATTTTGTAACTAGGTATTATGTTGGCATGATTAAAAAGTAAATTGCAGGGTTACTGTGCATAGACTCCTTTCCAGCCTTGTCTCCATCTGCTTGTTTCTTAGGTGTTCATAAAGAAGTTTTTTAATCCGTTTTTCTTTGTAAAAGAGTTTATATGTTCATTTTTTTTTAATTTTTACAGAAAAAGTAGAGTACTCTGCAAACTTCTCTGCACCTTGTTTTTTAACCTAAATTATATTTTGGAGATCTTCCCTATCAATACATAGAAAAAGCTTTGTCATACTTGTACAGCTGGGCTGTATTGACTCATATGAATTACCCTAAATTAACAATCCTCCTATTGTTGGACAGATTGCTCTTAATCTTCAGGCGTTGCAACAATGATGCAGCAAATAAACTTTATCTTGGGAAATTTCATACGTGTGCAAGTGTACCTGTAGGATAAATTTCCAGAGGTGGAATTGGAGGACCCAAGGGTGTATGCATTTGCAATTTGGTTTAATATTGTCAGATTGCCCTCCTTACCCATGGTGTCAATTTATGCTTCCACCAACAATGAATGTGAATGCCTGCTTCCCCATGCCTGTATCAACTTTTTAAAGCATTTAAAAGTTTTCTTCATATTGGTTTGATATATTTCTTGTTTAGTTTATTTTTAGGCATTTTATCTTCCTTCTTGCTGTTGTAAATGGAGTGTTTTCTTCTATAATATCGTCTAAGTTGTTGTTTTCATATATGAAGGCAATTAGTTTCTGAATTTTACATGCTCTTAACTTACTGAATTCTCTTAACGCTCATAGTAGTTTGAATTTTTCATGTATGCAATCATATTGTTTGAAAATAGTAATAGTTTCATTATTCTAATTTTTCTCTTGTCTAATTTCATTGGCTAGTACAAAGTCAAATTAAGATGGTTAAGGTGGGCATCCTTGTTCTGTTCTGGAGTTATAGTAGAATGTTTCTAGTGTTTCACTGTAAAGCATGATACCAGCTTTAAGGCTGAGATATCTTTTGTCATATTAAGAATGTATCCAGCTTTTCCTATATTTAGGAAAAATCATGATTTTCCTTCATGAATTGTTGATTTTTATCAAGTATGCTTTTAGTGTGTTGCTGGGTTCTCTTTCCTAATAGTTTTTGTAGGATTTTTAAAAAATTATTTTTTAGAGCAGTTTTAGGTTCACAGCAAAATTGAGTGGAAGGTATAGAGTTTTCATGTACACTCCCTGCCCTCACACACTCACAACTTCCCCCATTACCAACGTCCCCCACCAAAGTGGTACATTTGTTACAATTGATGAGCCTACATTGACACAGTATTATCACTTAACATCCATAGTTTACATTACGGTTCACTCTTGATGTGGTACATTCTATGCTTTTGGACAAATGTCTGATGACATGTATCCATTATTACATGTCCATCATTATAATTAATACAGAATAGTTTCATTGGCCTAAAAATCCTCTCCTTCACTATTCATCTCTCCCTTTCCCCTAACTCCTGGCAACCATTGATCATTTTTACTGTCTCCATAGTTTTGCCTTTTCCAGAATGTCATGTTGCTGGAATCATACAGTAATTAGCCTTTTCAGGTTGGCTTCTTTTACTTAATAATATCCATTTACATTTCCTCCATGTCTTTTCAAGGCCTGATAGTTCATTTCTTTTTAGTGTTAAAAAATATTCCATTGTCTGATGTACCACAGTTTATGTATCCATTTATCTACTGAAGGATGTCTTGGTTGCTTCCAAGTTTGGAACTATGAATAAAGCTGCTATAAACATGTGTGTGCATGTTTTTGTGTGAATATAAGTTCTCATTGCCTCTGGGTAAATACCAAGAGTGCGATTGCTGGTAAGGGTATGTTTAGTTTTGTAAGAAACCACAAAACTGTCTTCCAAGGTACCTGTAAAATTTTGTATTCTCACCAACAATAAACGCGAGTTCCTGTTGCTGGACATCCTCACCAGCATTTGATATTGTCAGAATTTTGACTTTTGGCCATTCTAATAGGTTTTTAGTGTTATCTTGTTTTAATTTTCATTTTCCTGAGGATGTATGATGTAGAGCATCTTTTCATATGCTTATTTGCCATCTTTTGTAAGACTTTTATATTAAGAATAATAAGTGAGATTAGTCTGTAGATTGGTGTGTGTACAATCTATAATTGTTTCATAAAAAATAATTTAGAAGTTTTAATTTTTATTAAACAGTTTAAGTTGATTTGAAAATGCTCACTTTTTAAAGAGTCTATTAAAATTCCTCCACAAACTCATCTGGCTCTGTTCTTTTTTTTTTTTTTTCCCTTTGTTTTGGGGAGGAAGCAGGAGTAGCAATTTGACACCTATACTTATTTCTTTAAAAAGAATCTTTTTTGAGCAAAAACTGATCTGTTTAGATTTTAAGTCTCTTAGTTTTGGTAACAATTTTACTAGAAAACTTTCAGTTTCATCTAAGTTTTCAAACTTCTATAAATTTTTAAAATTCTGTTTGTGAGGTTATATGCTCTTTATTATTACTTATGTGTGTGTTTTATGGAATCTCCATTTTTCCTATTAGGTTAGTTAGTGGTTTGTATTTATTTATTTATTTGTTTGTTTGTTTATTTATTTATTTATTTATTTATTTTTTGTGAGGAAGATTAGCCCTGAGCTAACATCCATTGCCAATCCTCCTCTTTTTGCTGAGGAAGACTGGCCCTGGGCTAACATCTGTGCCCATCTTCCTCTACTTTAAATGGGCCGCCGCCACAGCCTGACTTGACAAGCAGTGCATCGGTCCACCCCCAGGATCCGAAGCTGTGAACCTGAGGAAGCAGAGTGCATGAACTTAACTGCTATGCCACCAGCCCGGCCCTTATTTTATTTTATTTTTAAAGTATGACCTTTTGGAATGTTTTGGAATGCACTGATTAGTTCTACTGTTTTCTGTTTACCTCATTAGTTTTGCTTTTTTTCGGTTTGTCATTTCATTCTGTATTCTTCATATATTTGAAAATTTGGGGGGCCGACCCGGTGGCATAGCAGTTAGGTTCACGCGCTCCACTTCAGCAGCCCAGAGTTTGCCAGTTCAGACCCTAGGCGCGGACCTCTGCACAGCTCATCAAGCCATGCTGACGTGGCGTCCCACATAGAGCAACTAGAAGGATATGGAACTACGACATACAGCTATCTACTGGGGCTTTGGGGAGAAAAAGGGAAAAAAGGAGGAAGATTGGCAACAGACGTTGTTAGCTCAGGGCCAATCTTCCTAAAAAAAATTTTTTTTGGTCATTTCTCTCATATATAATTTTACTTTTTGTTTTTTAATGATAAATGTATTTAAAGTTTTGAATTATCCTCTGTATATTGCTGTAGCTGTATTTTACTATTTTTTAAAAGAAGTTGTGCAACTTTAGTTTGCATTCTTCTTTGAAGAGTTAAGAGCAATTTATTTAATTTTTTAATTTTCTGATGTTATTAATTTTTAATTTTACTACACAATGAGGAAAAATTCTTTTGTTTCTACCTTTCAGAATATAATGAGATGTCCTTTGTGATTTAATATATGGTCAATTTTAATGTTTACGATGGTAGTATTTGAAAAAAGTCATATTCTCTATTTTCAGAATTTAGTATTAGATATTTATCAAATATATTTATTAATTATTCAATTAAAGTGTTCTATACTCTTTCTTATATTTTTGACTAATTGATATGTCATTGATTGACTGATAGAGGTTAAATTCACCTATTTGTAGTAAGTGTTTTGTCTTTTGTTTTTTATGTCACACCGTTTCTGCCTTATGAATATTGCTATATTTTTTGGTTCATAGATATATGTAATTGTTTTAATTTTATTATGAATTGTCCTTTTACATCATAAACCACCCATACTTGTTATGTTTAATACTTTTGAATTATATTCTACCTTTGTCATATTACAATCAGAAACTTTGCTTTCTTTTTGTTTGCATTTCTCTGGTATATTTTGCCCATCTTTTAATTTTTAACCTGGATCACTTTTTTGGGGGATGAGGTGGTGATTTTTTCTCTTGTATTAAAATTATTTTCTTTAGTTCATATCTAACTCCTGCCACCCAACACTATACTTCATTGGAAGAAAAGATACTTAAAGTCTCTAGGGAATATTATCATTACTACTGCTACTACTATTACTACCACTATTATTATTTTATTAATAGTATTATTAATTGAGAGCCAGCCCTGGTGATCTAGTGGTTAAGATTCAGTGCTCTCGTCGCTGCAGCCAGGGTTCATTTCCCAGTTGGGTCATTTCCCACCCATCTGCCAGTTGTCATACTGTGATGGCTGTGTGTTGCTGTGATACTGAAAGCTATGCCACTAGTATTTCAAATACCAGCAGATCCACCCATGGTGGATAGGTTTCGGTGGAGCTTCTAAACTAAGACAGACTAGGAAGAAGGATCTGGCCACCCACTTCCAAAAAAATTGGCCATGAAAACCCTATGAATAGCAGCAGAGCATTGTTTGATATAGCTCCAGAAGGTGAGAGGATGGTGCTAAAAAAACCTGTCAGGATTCAGCTTTGCTGTACACAGGGTCACTTGGAATTGACTTCACTGGCACTAACAACAAATTATTATTTGAGACCCTTGCTCCATAACAGCATCTCTAACTTTTTCTCTTGATTTCCTATTTGTGCTTCTGAAATCTATACTTGTTTTTGGAGGGATAGGTATCTGGGTTTCCCTCAATGGGTCATCCAATAATAAGAAGCAAGAAAAAGTATTAGAGATATTCCAAAGCAATTACTTGGGACACATAGAAAAAAACAAAATAAAGCCTTTATGTTACTGTTGGGCCTTTCAAGTCACATCCCTTAGAGGGGATAATGTCAGATCTTTGATTTGTAAACAAAAGAAGATATTAAAGTTTTTCTATATCCCTGATTCATTCCACTTCTGCTTGAATATCATGTTACTTTATGATTAATATTTCGACTCTGTGTTATTAGCCGTCTATAAACTTAACTCATTAGCACTCTCCAGCAGTAGCTAGCATAAACTTCCTTCGGTGATGGTTGGTAAAATTGTCCTTTTTAGACATTAATTCATCTAATATGAGAAGCTGAGATTTTTTGGAGCTAAAACTGTAGCTAAGAACATTGAATCTGCTATTCAAGTGCATGTGATCTCAAAAATGAAAAAAGATAGAACTTTTATGGAAAAAAATGCACCAAGAATATCTCCTTGGTTCAGATTATAGATATTCTCTTTACAAATTTGTCTTATAAAATGCTTCACAGAAAACTATGGGGAATACATAGTTTTTCCATTCCCGTAACTTAAAAAGATTTTCTGATTCTTCCATAGCCAGAATGCTCTCACAACAGCCAATTTTTATTCTTTGTGAGAATTCTATCTATTTAAATATTTGTATCCATAGCATCTTCTTATTTGGACATATTAATGTCAATGTTATTATTAGTTTTTGATGTTTTCATCCTTTTTGCCATTTAATTAATTGTTTTTCTCTAATTTATTAAAATTCATACTGTCATAAGACTAATTATATCAAATCTGTGAGTGATTTGATCTGTGGAATGACTTTAAATTGTGTTGTACTTGCTTCATTTTGCCTGGGGGAAAATCACTAAAGGATACATTACTATCTCAGCAAATATAAATTATACTGAGTTCTTTTTCTAGTATCAGCTTAATTGGTTTGATGGAGATTAGTTTGTGAAAGGAGATTCCTTTTTAAAGAATTATTGAGGGAGTGGAAGTTGTAGAATATAAACTTTGAGTGTTTTTGGAGTTAATAAATGTTATTAACTAAGCTATCTTGGATATCTGACACTTTGACCCTCCCCCAGAGAATGCTGGGATAGCTGTGTTTTGTTTCATTCTTCCCCAGTTTTCAGTTAGCTGTCAACGGAATATGGATCTATTATTTCAATTTCATTTGACTCTGCAATTTTCCCTTATATTTTTAAACACATACATGCATGCACCCACATATGCGCGTGTGCGCGCACAAACACACACACACACACACACACACACACACACACACACACACAGTGTTAAAGCACAGTTTTGAAAAGTAGTGACCAGTGATGGAATCATCTAGATGTAGAGTCTAATCACGGCTGTGTGGCTTTGAAGTCTCACCATTCTGGGCAATTTTTGACTTGTCAAAACCATAAATTCTCAGCTGTAAATTGCAGTTATAATACCAATCTTACAGAATTGCTCTGAGAATTAAATTAACTAATTTATGTAAAACAGACAGTATAGTACCTGGTATAGAGGCTAAACTGTATCATAATTACAGTGGGATTGTTATCATTTTTACTGTTATTAATAAATCAAATTTTGAAACAAAATGGAAAAATCACCCTTAATTTCATTCTTTTAACAAAATAACATCTATTTTTCCTTATTCACTGGTGCATTTTTATGAGTTCATATTTTAAAATTTATTTTTAAAATTTACCAAGCATTTTTTTTCAGAAGTATTTGAGATAGTTTATATGGTTGGTCATTGTTAATTGAAAACAAAAGCAAAACACAAATTTGTGCTTTTTATCAAAAGCATTGTCCTTGATTATGGTCATAAAAATAGCTGCATAATATTCCATTGAAAATTGACATTGCATAATTTAATTAATGATCCTCTGTGGTTGAATATTTACCAAGCTTTGTTTTTTAATCAAGAAAACAATATTGGAGAAGCTTCTGCCTGTTTATTTTTCATCCAATGAATTATTTCCTTAGAGTAAATTTTCTTGAGAGAAATTACTGATTCAAAGGGTATAACACTTATATGACTTACACTGCTGCATACTAACTTTGATTTTTTTAAAAAAATTATTTATAGTACCCTGACTGTGGCAAAGGCAACAGGAATTCTTGAGCAATAGGACACCTGTGTTGGACAACTTTTGGGAGTCTGCCCAATTTGTAATCAAAACCTCCACCCTCTTAATAGATCTTTTAACCC
Source organism: Diceros bicornis minor (assembly GCF_020826845.1). Taxonomy (NCBI): domain Eukaryota; kingdom Metazoa; phylum Chordata; class Mammalia; order Perissodactyla; family Rhinocerotidae; genus Diceros; species Diceros bicornis. The sequence goes on along the minus strand of NC_080741.1, from coordinate 74,291,318 downwards.
ACAGTGGGGATTGTCCAGCAGCCATTTGGCACATAATCCCATCCTATTGGATGCAATTAATCCAACCCATTGGGCCCTAGACCCAAGCTGAGCCAATCAGAATCCTTCCCTGGGAATTTGGATTTGAAACAAGAGGAGAGATTCAGTTTCTCTGAGTGACTGAACCAATAGAATGTACACCAGGTACCGGAGAAGCAAAAGTTAGTCTTCAGAGAAAGAGAGAAAAAAGGAAGCAGGTGCATATAAGGAGTGAGATCAGATATTGAAAGAGTGTTTGAATACTTTCCAGGCCATGGTTCTAGTTCCTTCTTGAGGCCCCAATAATCCTTATAATAAACTCTTCTGTTTTCTTTAGTCAACTTGGGTTCTTTTCTACTGTTTTGCAACCAAAGTTCACACAATGTCAGCATCTGATACTGGTCTTATGTGTAGCTAAAATGAATAACTTCCTACATGGCATGTGAGTGTCTAATACTATATTTTCCTCTGATTGAAATCCTACCATCAGAAAAGAGAAAAGTGACATTTATTCTTCACCTACCATGTACCAGATATTTTCAAGAAAATATTCCATCAAGCCATCCAATAATCCCATTGTGGTGTTAGCCCATTTTTATGGATAAAGGCTTGCTTTGACGTATAGAAAGATAAAAAACTTTTCCAAGGTTGGACAGCAATTATGGGGAACAACCTGAAAGACTTCCAGAAGTTGTATTTATACTAGAAATTTCTGATGGTTTGCATTAAATTTGTGGAGGGCTTAGGAATTCAATTATATCTGGAACTTCTGGTTATCTGGGTTTCAGAATTCCATCCTCCATGTAAACTCGGCTTCCTCCTCTGCTGAATCGGAGCCTTTAGGATCAACCAAACAGATGATTAAACCTCGTTTCCATACTCTAAATGGAGTTTTCTTTCTGAAAGATAATTATGGTAAGTATTTATGTCACTCAGTCTTTTAGCCCTGCTTCCCAAGCTTCAGTCTCTTTGCCACATCTCTGCATCATTGCTATAGTATACACTTAAATCTTCTTCAACAAATACCCCACTTTTTAAAAACAAATAAACATATTTTCAAAAATGCTTTGTATCACGATATACATAGAAACGTGTTATCACTTGTTCATCCTGTGTAAATTCATGTAGGGGCTTACAAGCTTTGGGAAACCTTGGTGTGTCCGCATAGATTTTATTTTATTTTATTTTATTTTATTATTTTATTTTATTTTATTATTTTATATTTTATTTTATTATTTTATATTTTATTTTATTTTACTTTACTTTACTTTAATTTTAAATTTTATATTTTTGATGAGGAAGATCAGCCCTGAGCTAACATCCTCTGCCCATCTTCCTCTTTTTGCTTCAGGAAGATGGTCCCTGAGCTAACGTCTGTGCCAATTTCCCTCTACTTTGTATATATGGGACGCCGCCACAGCATGGCTTGATGAGTGGTGTGTAGGTCTGCATCCGGGATCCGAACCTGTGAACCCCGGGCTGCTGAAGCAGAGCGCGTGAACTTAACCACTACGCCACCAGGCTGGCCCCACATAGTTTTTATGTTTTAAGCTCCAATTTTAGCCTTCACAAATTTCCTCACCTCTCCTTGATTCCTTGTTTTCTAGATTTTTATAACCCTGGAAGTGGATCCTCATTATTTAGTGCACAATTAACAATGGTGTTGTGTATTTTCTCCTTCACGGATTTAGATTTATTTCCGTAACCGGTTCTTTCAGGGTATGTTTATGTTTTATTTTCACATATCTCTAAGTGACGAACATAGGCAGCTTTCATTGTATCTGAAAGTTGCCTGTGTTGTGATGAGGAGCTGACCAGCTTAAAGTAGATGTACAGAAGATGTGGTTCTGACCAGGAGATTTTGGATTATCCACCTCATTCTTATGATCCTTCCAATTCTCATTGATCCCACCTTAGTTCAAGTTCCATTTTAATTCCACCCTTTCTATAAAGACTTCTTTAGCTAAAATATCTGTAATTATTAAGCATTCATTCATTCATCAGCTGTCAATTAAGTACATAATACGTGCCTGGCTCTGTAGTAGGTGCTGGGTACAGTGGAACAAAACAGACATGGCCCCTGATTTCGAGATTTCTGATGAAGATTATAGTCTACTGGGATAAAGATTTATTAAACACACATAATTATAATACTTAGCTAATATGTCTTTTTTTGCATAAAGGTTCTCAGTAGGTTTTCATTTTCCATAGAAAAGAGTTTGTAAGGATTGCTTAGCCAGAAGTTCAAAGTCCTCTAAAGGATGGCACCAGCCTCACTTTCCAGGCTTTCATGGTGCTCTCTCCTGTTGGATGCTCTGGACATCCAGTTACCTCTGAAAACTGCCTACACTTTGCTGCCTTTCAGGCTTGCACCTGATCCTTCCTTCACCTCTGTGATCACCCTGTCTCCACCAGTCTTGCCTGTAAGTCCTTGAAGGTCCATCTCGAATGCCGTGGGCTTCGTGAAACTGTTCTAGATCTTAACTCAAAGTGACCCCTTCCTCCTTTTGACCATGCATGTCTTTGCATCTACTTAATGGCAGCTGTTAGATTTATATGGCATCTGTCCTTTTTCTTTGACCAGCTTGTGAACGTTGGGAAGGCAGGAAAGTCACCTGTATCAGTCAGGTTGTAGGAGGAAGCAGATGGCACACTTAGATTAGGATAGTTTTATGAGCGTTTATTTAGGGAGAAACCTAATTACAAAGGTTTGGCAAGAGTGTAAGGAAACTGCAAGAGATACTGAGGGAACATGAGGCTAAACAGTGGAGCCGTCACAATCCCTCGCATGGAGGAATGAGGGGATAGAGAGATTTCCAGAACCAGGAAGGAGAATTGTGTTAGCAGGCAGCCTTGAGAGGTCCAGTGACTTGCTGAGGGTTGCAGCCAACCTAGGGCGACCTCATAGGGAATGAACCAGGGAGATACGTACGTCTCCATCCCTCTGGTCTCCTGCTGGAACTCCCCGCTGGCCAAACCCAAAGGGAATTGGAGTCCATTGATGCAATATAAATATGTCAACCTCTCTCAGAGAGCAGGGTTAAGGAGAGAAAGTGTTTCTGGAGGAGAAAACAGAAGCAAGCAGAAGACATCTGGCATCGTGCTGAGCTCATCTTTTTAAACTTTTCTACGCCCCACTCAAGCCTGGTATATTTTCAGCACTGGTAAATAAATGTTTGAGGTATTGTATGTTTGTGCTTTTTATGCCTTTAGTTTCAGGATAAGTTAAACCATTATGGAAGTTTTCTTTTTTTCTTCCTTTTTAGAATAATTACTTATAGCAACATCTTTCTCCCTGAAGGGGATGATTCAAAGACTTGAATGATGTATCAATGACCAACCAAACTGTTTCTTTTGATTTTGGATGTATGAAATATGTATATGTCTATACATCTGTATGTCTCTCTCTCTATGTACATATGCATCCATCTATCTCTCTCTCTTTATATATACAGTGATTTAATCCAGGGAGAAGTGGGTGATATTAAACAAAAAGAGAAGGAAAATTAGTAGTCATATATACCAAGAAAAGATTGTATATATCTTAAATTTAAGGAATGGTGCTAGTAGATGGCTCATGTGAGATATTTTTACATTTATACTAAAATATATTACATATACCATAACGTTAAAAGATTTGAAGAATCGTAATGGTCTCCTCCCAAGGAAAAGGTAAGCTAACTTGGATTAATTAATAATTTTTAATATCTTTTGTACCTAAGTTCCTCAAATTCTGCCAGTTACCTTAAATGCATAAGCAGCATTACCACCGCAACTTGTAGTTTAAATGGTGGGAGACAGAGGAATAGCACAAATATTTTTTTTATGGAAGCCTCGTGGAAATTGACTCCACACACATTCAGGCAATCAACAATGAGAGTCAGTGGGGATGATACGGCTCTGCAGAGATGTGGCGGCTCCAACCTCAACTCCACACCTGAGTGTCTGTGTTGCAATGAGCGTGGAAGAAGTTTGATGTCAGCTTACTCAGTCCCTGAGCTAAGAACTGAATCCTTCATGCCACAAGTGTAAGCAGGTGAGGAGTCTCAAAAAAAAAAAAATCCTGGGTCTTTGATTTCAAATTCTAATTAGTTGTACTTAGAAAATGATTTCTAAGTACAGATTTTGGCACTTACAATTGTGAGCTGACATTGAACTTGCTTTATTTTAGACTTTTAAAGCAGATTGAACTCATGTTAAATTAGGTTTTTCTTCTCTCCTGTTGCTTTTTGAACATAAATCTTTAAACAATTCATCAACACTGCCTCTCTGGCTTCCAGGAAAAGGGTCTATTCTTTCACCCTGGTGACCAACGGTTGGTTTTCATGAGCCTCCCAGTTTTCCACTGATGAACATTTAAGCAGCTTAAATCTTTCCTACAAATTACCAGGTCGTTTAAAAATAAATTGGGCTCATTTTAATCTAATTCCTAATGCACAACTGCTTGGGGAGTTATTTTCAGCTCCATTTGTTTCAGTTTGCAATTATCATGCTCCTTTTAAAGAAAAGAAAAGTAACAGGACTATATGTTATGTGAATTACCAATGATCTTTCAGAGCAACTCATGTTTAAGCTAAGTAATGGGAGGAATGAAAGACGGAATGGGTAATGATGCAGGCTTGAGAAGGCCCCGCAAAAAATAGAAATGGTGAGGTGAGGTAGTCCAGGTGCTAATATTTTACCTTTCTTGGGTCATGAAGGTCCTAGGTCTGCAAATAATGACAATTAATGTAAATAATTGAAAAGAATCGATTCTCTGATTCCATGGCTCTAAAGCTACCAGCAAAATTTTACTTTGACCATTTCTGATTTCGGGGGGATGGGACTTGTGTGTTTTGTTTCTGGAATGAACAGTGTAATTCAGCCATTGATTAAACCAGAGGAATTGCTTTGGCTCACAAGCCCAGATTACAAATGCAGAATTGATTTCTTACTCTTCCAAGTTCTGTATATTATAACAGTGTGGGAATTACAGGAATCATTTCCCCAGCTCAAATGGAAACGTCTATAGCCAATATCCTGTGTAGTGTTGTTAGGTTTACTGGTTTGGAAGCACCTGCAAAGTGTAAATCAAAGATTATGGGAATTCAAAGGAAGAGGAGATGCTGTTTGGTTTGGGAAGGAGGAGGTAGGGTACTCTGAGAAGTCTTCGTGGCGTAGGGGACATTTGACAAGAAGGTTGATCAAATTTAAGAAGGTAGAGGTCTGGGTGCCTTAGACATTTGGATCAGCAGTGGTAGCAAAGGGAGAGTAGATGATATGTTTAGAGTTTGGTGAGAAACTGTTTCAGACAGGGGGCTGATGGAGATATGGTTGAGCTGTAGGTCACTTGGGCCAGATAGTGGAATGCTTGACCAAAATATTTGGATTTTCTGCTGTGGGCATCAGGGAGCCATTAAAACAATTTGAAGAATAAAATACTGAATGAGTTAAGACAACATTGGGAATCACTTTTATTCCTTTAAACCTTTCTGAACAATACCATTATGTTGTTTTGCCACTTTGACATTTTAACTGCAACTTTTAATTTCCCTCTTCCCCCAATTTAGAGTGAACAGAAGGAGCTGAACTTCTAAAATAATATTGACATATGAGTTAGCTTTCTACAAACATAAAAGAGGATAATTAGCAAACATATGTTTGATTCAAATTTAGGTTAAAAACACTCACATGTATTTAAAAGTGGATACCTTACCATTTGGATGGCAAATAGCTAATAAAAAAAATCTTATTCTGTTTTATACAAGGTCTCCTAAATGTCGTATAATTTTTCCTTTATACCTGAGATGACAATGATGAGCACAATAATAATGATAGCCAACATTCCAAGCATAATCTAAGCACTTTACATGTAGTATTTCTTTAAATCTTACAACTCCATGAGGTAGGCGCTATTATCATCCCTATTTCACAGATGAAAAGACCGAGGCACAGAGAGGCTGAATAATGTGGTAGAGGCCACAAAGCTAGTGAGTGGCAGAGCTGGGGTTTGACCCAGCGTTTTGGCTCCAGAGTCCACGCTCCTAACCACTTTTCCAGGCTGTCTCTCCTAGTGTGGTAGGGGTTATAATCCAGGCTATTGAAACACAGGAACTGAGACACGAGAAGTAAAATGACTTACCTAAGGTCTCCCAGAAGCCGGAAAATATGGGATTGCTAAATGTACTTCTGTCTTAACACAACAGCGTCTGGAAATGAGTGACCCTTCCTATGAATTGCAGCAAGTGAAAATATTTTATCTTTAGTAACCATCACTCGTTTGGAAATTTGGCTAAAGCTAGATTAGTGGATGTTTGGCAAGATGAATGGACAGTTAGAGATGAATTGACAGTTAGAGATGATGTATGGAAATCAGCGGCACACACCAAGCCTGATACACCAAGCTGCCTTCAACAATAGCAGTAACAAGAGAAGGATTCCTAAGCCCCCCACCTGGCCTGGAGTAGATGTGCCTCTTCAGTGGTCTTGTCATACCCCAGGTAAAGTTCTGGCAGGGCTTTTTCAAAACAAATTGCTATTCATCTATTTTTCTGTCTCTTCCATTCCTTTTCAACTGGGTTTCTCAAATTCACCACTATTGATGTTTTGGGCCAGATATTTCTTTGTTGTGGGGGGGCTCTCCTCTGTCATGTAGGGTATTTAGCTGCATCCCTCGCCTTGACCACTAGCTGCCAAGAGCATCACCCCAGTTTTGACAGTCACAAATGTCTCCAGACGTTGCCACATGTAACCCTGGGGAGCAAATCATCCCCAGCTGAGACACACCTTTTTTCCCTCTACCCTTAAGCACAATCAGGGACCAGTCCTCCTTTTAGTCACTATCCTTAATCTCCAGGGTACACTCACTCCTAGGCTAAAACACAGGTTTTTAACCTGGGGTCCGGGATCTCTGGATTTGCTAACTAGGGTCCACAAACACCTTGAAATTATATACCGCTGTTTTGTATATGGGGCTTTTTCTCAGAAGAGTCCTTAGCTTTCAGAACATTTTCCGAGAGGCTTGTGGCATATTAGATGATGGAGAATATTCCCCTTGAGGTAGGGCTGTGGAGTACACGACAGAGAATTTTATCTTGAGTAGGCTTCTCTCTCTCTCTTTCTGTCTCTGTCTCTCTCTCTCTCACACACACACACACAGTTAGGCTAACATATACTGGTCTGGATACTAATATTATGCAGACACAGATTACTAAGGATCAAATCATATCCCCAAGATGGGCCAGGCCTGCTTAAATGAGGAAGCAGTTGCTAAAGGAACAATGTGTGGTAGGGCATGTTGTTTCTGCAGGGGTTGGGGAAGGCAGGTGCTGGCCCTCTGACGGGGCAGGCAGGAGAGTTGGCTGTTGCCAAGCCTCACAGGGAGAGGCCTAGGGATCTTGTCTTGGATGTTCTTCTCCTGTAGTCTTGCAGATTACCGTAGGGGATAGCATTCGTTCCAGAGAGGAATTCCGAGCAGTGGGAAGAGGTGGCTACTACAAATATTTTATTCTCTGCTTCCCATTGGTAGTCTCTTGTATCTAGACTAAACCCTAAAATTTTCAAAGTAGAAGTGATGTATTTTACATACAGGGGAGGTTAAAAGGTGATATGGGTAAAAAATGAAACAAGACAAAACTCCAGAAATTGAAAAATGTAGGAGGTTAGTAGAGGCTTATAGACGCCCATCCACTCTCGGAGGGTCCTTTCCATCAGAACTTAAAAATGTATGAGATCTCATGCATCAGTACCTTTTGTTTTTGTGGAGTGGGCTAAGGAAGGTGGCCTGAATCTTTTTCTATTTTGGTTTTGAATACTAGTTCATGTGATGAAATTAGTGTGATCTGAATCTGCGGTTCTAAAAGGATGAACTATTGCCTGCTGATGAGTTTCAGGGGTCTTTCATGACTTGACACAGAATAATCCAAATATATAAGTCATTTCCTCAATTCTTATAAATAAATGTCTTGCAAGTTTGTGGTTCTCAGTATTTATACTACAACCAAGGACTGCTTGCTTATAACCCGCTAAATGACTTATTAAAAGTTTCTTAACTTATTAAACTTTGGCATCTACCTGACTTAGGCCTGAGCTAATTGGAGCATCATTTTCTCTGGGCCACGGTGATGGGCATCTGACCCAGTCAGAGCTATAGAGACTCAGTAAGGACTCTGCTAGGACTTCAGGGCAATAGACTTTTGCTCTTCCCTGTTGTCTTTGAAGCTGAGAGAATGTAAGGACTGTAGCTATGTGAGCCATCTTCCTACTGTGAGAGGAAATCCTGTTTGAGAATGGAGCCAACTCAGAAGAAAATGAGGAAGAGACAGAGAAATGGTCCTAATGACTTCATTTGATCCTCCATGTCTTGATATGCCTAAAGCAAATCCCGCCCTTAATTATCTGCATAGAAATTGATAATTTCTCTTTGTACTCAACCAGTTGGGATTTGGCTTTCTGTCATTTACCACTAAAACGTTTCTAATGGATCCATCTACAGACCTGCCAATCTGGTTGACGCCATAATCTTGTTATTATTTTCAATCCAGCTGGTCCTCCCTTCTCCTGGGAAAGAATACATGGCCTTGGGGTGAGATAGACCTGGGTACAAATTTTGATTCTTCTCTCATTAGTTATATTACTTTGAGAAAGATATTTAGCCCTCAGAAACTTAGTTTCTTTATCTATAAAATGGGGATAATAAATCTTCCCTCATGGAGTTGTGATGAGCATTATATAGAATATTAAAATTATTTATTAAAATTTTTGTTCCTTTCCTCATTCATTTGACCCCGGGCCTCTAATCTTTCCTTTGCTACTATTTTAATAGACTTATCTCCACATTTTAAAATAAAAGAATATACACAATTAAAAAAAAGTTCACATTTAGTTGATCACTTATAAATATTTACGGAGTTTTATATGAACCTCCAAACAGCTTTATGGGACTATGGTAGTTATCCTGACTTTATAGATGTGGAAAGGGAGAGTAAATGAGGATAAATGTCTTAAATCTACAGCTGGGAAGTGCTAGAGCTGGGGCTCGAACTAAGGTGCTCTTAGCATTCTTTTTCTTTTTCTTTTTTCTTTTTATTTATTTATTTATTTTTTTTGTGAGGAAGATCAGCCCTGAGCTAACATCTGATGCCAATCCTCCTCTTTTTTTGCTGAGGAAGACTGGCTCTGGGCTAACATCCGTGCCCATCTTCCTCTACTTTATCCGGGACTCCGCCACAGCATGGCTTGACAAGCGGTGCCTCGGTGCGTGCTGGGGATCCGAACCTGCGAACCCCGGGCCAACGAAGCGGAGCGCACGCACTTAAGTGCTGTGCCACTGGGCAGGCCCCTTTATTTTTATTTTTAACTGCTCCACAGCTCTCCCAAATTAAGTAGGAGGACCAGACATACATGGTGGAAAATGACATGGTGGAAAATGACTGAGACAGATTTCCATCATCCGGAGGCAGCCAGCCAAAAAATCAGCCTAAATGATGGGAGCGAGCCTGGAAGCTTGAAAAGTCAGAATTACCTGCTGGTGTCTCCAATCTGTTTGAAACCCTCTGGGAAAAGAGCACAGAGGACAAAGTTATTCCATATTAAAATTCTCCTGATATAAGCGGGGAAAAAGGACGAGAGAACTTCCTGTCATTTTCTCACTTTTTGAAGGATTGCTTTTAATTCCATTTGGTTGAGTAGATGAGTTAAAACACCAGGTAGGAGGCAGACTTGGCAGCCTCCAGATCACAGGTGACTCTTAGAAGTCACTAGCCCTTGTGGTTCATGTTTCTTTCTCCCTTCCTCCCACTCTACAGATGCAAGTTACTCTAGAGCATTCTGGGAAATGCTTGACAGGGTGGGTATAACATTCTGTATGGGTTGTAAAGATTTCTATCTTTTCCACAGGATTTTGCAACTATAAAATTTTTGAGGGCAATTTTCCAGCTCTGTTTTGTTATGAGAAAAAATGGCATGAATGCGGAATTGTCTACTCTATCACAGATAGACATATTGGAATGATAGGTGGGCAGTTTCCCTGGCAACACTATCCACCTGAAAGTCTAGTCCTCCACTCATTTTAACAGTCATGCATGATGCCATTGGGAGACCTGGAGATCGGTGTGTTTAAACCCAGAATAAAATTTGAAGCATTATTGCCTTTACTCCAAGACAGAGGTTGAGAAATCCAAGAGAATTCACAGCAATCTACTCATTAATATTTCCAACACCTTCTCATCTATTTCCTATTATATCTCAGAAAACCATGGTGTCACACTGGAGTGTGACTCCATAAATAGCAAGGATTTCTATGGCAGACACATACTTTTCAATATTTTTTAAATCTATGGGCTTTATTCACAAACATTGAACACTCTCATATTTCCGAACAAAATCTGTGCAGCTTGGGAAGTAAAATATCAGTGATTGCTGCAGCAAAATATTGCCTCAATTTAATACTCAGTCAGCCCAAGCTCAGTTCCATCTTTCTGGACTGGTAACATCAAGGATTTGAAAGTCTCAAGCATAATGAGACTCTCTTTTTTTCTTCCAAATCCAGTGATTTTGGTTGAAACTTGGGCTGCCATTTTGATTATTTCTATACTTTATAAATCTTGGTTGGCAAGCAAGGTTGGGGCTATTGTTGAGTCTAGTCTGAATCTATGTTTGAGGAATGCTTTGCAAATTTGCAGACAACTTTTCTGGCCATGTAATTACCAGGCCATGGTAGTACAATTTTATTCATATGATTTATGGTATTACTGTCTTTGTGTATATAGGCTAATGGTAGTTTCCAAGGCCATGCACAGAACTATTTTATTCAAATTCCAGAAGCTTGTCAAGTTTGAGAAAAATATTCTGTATCCACGAAGGCTACATTTTGGGGAGGGAAAGTTGACATTCATGTATTTTCTGGAAAGGTTGTGTTGAAAGTCATATTGGGAAGACCATGGGCCGCATGACCATCATGACATCAAGGATCTAACTACAATCTTTTCCCTGTTGCTTCCTTGGTAACTGACAACCCCAGGGCCAGAGAGAACTAGAGTTCTTATAGATGGTGCTCCTCTCCTAGCTGTGTCTCTGAATCCTAGGTGTGATGTGGACACCAGTCTTGGGTTCTGTCTGTACCAAATTCCATTTGGCTGAATAGATGTGTCAAAACACCAGGTAGGAGGTAGGCTCAGCAGCTTCCGGGTCACAGTCTATTGGGGTTTATTTGGAGTCACCAACCCTTGTCGTTCATGTTTCTTTCTCCTTCTCTCCCACTCTACAGATACAAGCTACTCTATGGGGTTCTGGGAAAATGCCTGGCAGAATGGATATAATGTTTTGTGTGGATTGTAAAGACCCCACCTTCTCTACAGGACATTGCAAGTATAAAATTTTTCTGGATAATGAGGAAGTCCTTAGATCTGATCCAAAACTCGTGGGGAGGGAATTGATGAATATATAATTGTGCAGGGCATGGTTTTTGACATCATAAAGTAATATAAAGCACAATCCTTGTTCTCAGTTGCTAGTCATCAGGTGGTGGTGCTGGGCACATTGCAAGAACTGGGGTCGATGCTAGCCAATGGTGAGTTTGATGACTATGAGTTGTATGGAGCAAAAAGCACGTGGAGGAGATAGTGGGAAATATGGCTGGTAAGTTAGGTTGGGGCTGAGTTTCAGAAGGCCTTGAAGGAAGAGTGAGAAGTTAGGCACTCATTTCTATAGAGAATGGGGAGCTTTGGGTGGGTTTGATACAAGGCACTTACAATTTCCAGCTGGTATTTTAGGAAGATACATAGGTCAGGGGGACTACCTCCTTTTGTGCTCACCTTGCATAGAGTCTGGCACATGGTAGGAATATGAAGATTAGGTGAATACATGAGTAAATGAATAAAACTATATTGTAGATGAGATGGAGTGGAAAGATTGATTGGGCAACTCTTGTAACAATCCAGGGATGAGATGAAGGCTTGGGTTGGTGTGGAAGCAACTGGAATGGAATTGCTTGGGACACATGTAAGAAGCGGGGATTGGTGACTGGAAATGGACATGAAGGAGAGGGAGGAACAAAGGAATAAATGAATGAAAGAATGGGGTCTAAGGTTGAGAAACAGATTAGGAGATCTTATTGTTCCATTTGACAGAAATGGGGACTTTTGGAGGAAGACCATATTTGGGCTTAGATCTGATGACTTTGAGCTGATGACGCTGTTGACAGGCTGGCATAGACAAGACTGGTGGGCAGGCAATGGCCTTGCCTGAATAGGGACTCTTCTGAAGAGTGGTACTGGCTGAAGTCAGGAGATTGTAATCTATGCAGTTGACTTAGACTTACAGTTCTTTTGGCAACTCTCAGTTCTAGTAGGAGCAAGATAAATGTGTGAAAACAACAAGGCCAATGTGTGTTGATGAGGTGTTCACATATGCATAGGCCGGAGAAAAGAAAAGGCAACAATGTCCCTTCCCCACTTTGGACTGCAGAGACATTATCTTTTCAGGGCAAAATGGGAGGAGAGGGTCAGAAAGTTGTAATCCTATTAATCTGAATTTAAATCCTAGTGCTGCCATTTCCTGTGCTTTCTCAGAGGCAATATAGCCTAGTGGTTAAAGGCACGGACTCCAGAACTGGAACATCTGAGTGCAATTCTGGCTCATCACTTATTAGCTGTGTGACTTTGGGAAAGTTACTTAAACTCTCTGTGCCTCCATTCTCTAATCTGTTAAATTTAGATAACAATAGAACCTTCCACATGGGATAGTTTCAAGGATCAATAGAGTTAACGTAAGTAAAACACTAGAGCTTTGTAAGTACTGGGTAGTAGTAGTATTCGTCTCTAGGAGAATCAGTAGTTTGAATGCTGTTTAACATCTAGAGAACTCAGTATCCTGATCTGTAAAAATAGAGTTGGTAAACCTAAAACAAATCCACTTCCCTCCCTTTCAAGAGTGATAGAAGTTGCATTCTAAGTAGCTCTGGCCTTTGCTTCATATGTTTACTTGGGATTCTTTATGGCTTATCATACTTGACCATTTGATAATTCGTTTCTTTTCCCCAGATTGAATGCTGATAAGCCAGTATCCAGATGAGATAGATCTTTTGACACCTCTAATATGAACCCCCTGTCCCCAGGGTGTTTGTCAGGTTTGTTCAATTGCAACTGACAGACACAAAAAATCAAGCAAATATTAAAAAGAGAATTGGGGACTCATGCAGCTGAGAAGTCAGGTGGTCATTTTAGCTCCTAGTGTGGCTAGATCAGGAAGTTCAGAAGGTGTCATTGGGGTTCCATCTCTCTCTCCATTTCATGCCCCTCTCCCCGCTATGTGGGATTCAGATAAAATATACCTTTTGGAATGTCTCTTTACCAGTTCAAGGAGAGAATATGATTGACTCTGCTTTGGTGACAAGCCCCACTCCTTGATAAATCATTTTACCTGGAGTAATAGTATGCTGTGATTGGCCAGACCTGGGTCATGTGCCACTTTTGTGGCCAGAGGCTGGGTCTGTAAGCAGAAGAAGTCAGATGAGGGCTTCTGGGCAGCTTGAAAGGAGATCTACTATAATCCATCATACCTGCTCAGGCATCTACCATTGCAGGCTCGGGATATTTCCCTTCCTATCGTTGCCTACAGAAACCATGGCAACGTTGTTCTTTTTACTCTTCCTGGTTTGGTTTCTTGTCAGTTAAAAAAAAAAAAAGATGCAATATCTCCCAAAATTCGTGCACCTTTAATAATGCAAGGAACACCAGATTGTGGTTTGAGCTGGGCCCTGGGGCTCCGTGAACCTTTGGAGACCTGCGGCTGGTTGAAAGTGCTTCGAGGCCACTTTAACTTTCCTCTGCTCTTCCCCCGTATGCCCGCTGTAGATTGCTTTTCCCAACTCCTCCGGGCACCCTGAAGACTAACAAATTAATGTTCCCAGCTATTTCAATATCCTTATGTCTGAGGGATTAAGTACTTCCCAACAATGTTTTCCTTTGCATTCTTTCATGCATAATTCCAAAACAGAGATAGTTTCTGCTTTAATTCTAAGAAATTAAAGCTATTTCCTCTACCCACCACCTCCTTTTACTTCTACTTCTACTTCTTTTTGTTTCATACACTGTGTACTTAGGCAGTGTTAATGTTAGTAATATTGCATTGCTTTGAGCACATGGTTCAGATCACCTGAAATTCTCCCCAGTCCCATTCTTTGTTCTGGATTTCAGATCCTCTGTGTCTGATGTATTATTCACTGTATAATTCTCACAGAACAAGATACATTATTTACCAGGTTGTAGGATTTCTGAAATTCCACAAGCTTTCTTGTAAATTTGTAAATAGCATGCTGGGCTAGACTGGATTGCTGTGGACGGCTTGCACTGACGTGATATATGGACTTCTTTATTCTCTGGATGATATTTTGTTTCCAATCCTTGCATATTCTGGCAAGAGAAATTTTGATGCTTTGTGTATTAATATGTCCTATCAATTCAATCCCTCTGTAATGCCCAGAATTTATAGAATCAATGGTTTTCAGCTATAGGCATCCTAAACTAAACCAAGGACGATGTGTGGTGCCTGGAACCTGTTGGGTTGAATCTTCTCTCCCCAAAAGTGTGCAAGAGTTTATTTACCACTGCAGGGCAGTAGGGCGATGCATCCAGGAGTTGAGAGTTTGTGGGCACTTTTGGTTTCATAACGTGAAAAGATTGTTCTAGAAATTTTTTTTTAAAGGCTTGCATTCTTTGTCATTGGGCTGTGATGGGACCAAGACAGGCTGAGATGTTGGTGCTCATGCTAATTCCAGTAATACTCCAGGTTTCTGTAGCTGGTGGTATGCTGGTTAAATGAAAAGCCCTGATTTGCAGCATTTGCTGATTTCTGTGGTGTAAATATTCTCATCATGGCTGATTTCAAGCTACTGACTTGATGTCACTGAATGCAGAGTTGGGAAGAGATGTATATAATCACGTATAAGCCGGCTCCAGCACTATGAGCTATGGTCACTTGTCATTCACAGTCTACACTGTTAGTTTTGTTTTGAGATAGACAAGTCTTAACTCTTCCCTAGCAATCTAAAAACCAGAGAATGCATGCCTGCTACTTTTTGTCTCCCCACTCTGCACCCATCACAATGCTGTAGACATTTTAACTATTTAAATAAAAACTTTTTATTGAATAATAATGTACATACAAAGAAATGTACAAATTATCAATTGAATTACAATGCATTTTCAGAATTAGTGTCGCCAGCGCCTAGATCAAGAGACAGTACATTACCAGCATCCCGGAAGCCCCCATGTCCCTCCTTTAGTTATTAACCTCCTGCTGTCCTGAGTTCTAACTCTATAGATTAGTTTCATGTATTTTTGAAATTTCATATAAATGGGACCTAGTATGCAGTCTTTTGTGTCTGGCTTCTTTCTTCTGCAACATGTTTGTATGATTCATTCATTTTGTTGCAGATAGTTGTACTTCAGTCTCAGTGCTGTGTACAGTATTCCATTGCATCAATATACCACAGGTTATTATGCATTCTACTGTGGATGGTCATTTGAATTGTTTCCAGTTTTAGGCTTTTTAGAATAGGGCTATTGTGTTCATTCTACTATATGTCCTTGAGGAATAAAAGTACGTGGTTCTGTTGGGAATATGCATAGGAGGTGAACTGGTAGGTAATCCGGCATGCATGTATCGTAAAGTTTTAGATCTCAAAAACATCCTGATTTGGGGGACAGACACAGACAAATAACTGTGGGACCACAGTCAGACTGAGGTGGGGGGAGGATGGCTTTATGTGACAGTAGAAATATTTATCCAGCTGTAAACTTCAGAAAGAACAAATCATGAGGCAGGCTGCACATGAGTGAGGACTGCAGTGATGAACTGGTGATTGTCCAGGGCAGTGACTCATACTCAGAAAATCCAAGATGGTGATTGGAAGTTGGTGGAGCATGACTTTGGGGAGTCTAGGAAGTGTCAGCATGTGGACATTTAAGCAGATAAAAGATTAGAACCAGGAAGATATTCAAGAATTCAAATGAACATTGATTGAATACCTACTATACACCAGCCACTGGATAGGTGCTGGTGACACTATAGTGATGGAAACATAGTTGTGTTTTCAAAGAGCTTATACTCCAGTTACAGAGAGAGACAAGCAGCCAGACAATTACTGATTGTACAAGTGGCACTTTGATGAGGGCATTCCAAGGTGCCCTGGGAGAACAGAGGAAAGGTGTGTCATAACCCAGCCTAGGCTGGGGTAGGGAGTGGGCAGGGGAATGGTTGGGACGGAAGAGGTATGAAGGCTCATTCCTGGGGGAGATTGTATGCCAGTTCAGACCTAGAGAATGAGTGGGACGGGGAGGGAGGGTTTTCTGGGCTGAGGGAACAGCATGTACAGTGAACCAGAAGTAGAGTTAGCATGGTGAAGTAGGGGGATGGGGGAAGATTTACAGTATGGTTGGAGCCTAGTATAGACAGAGTAGGCTGGGAGAGTGATTAGAGACGAGACTGGAGTGGAAGTTAGAGTCAGACCAGGGAGGGCTTTTGTGCTCTATTCTAAAAACCATGGCAAGCTGTTGAAATTTTCAAGCAAATTTGGCGGTGCATTCTCCAATTTCTGGTGAATGGAGCAGGTAGAGGCACCTGGCATAATCAAGGCAGAGCCTGTTCCCCTCAAGGTACAATCCTGACCTTAGGAATAAGGCTGCAGCCCACTTAAGAGAACTGAGCTCAATGATCAGAGTTTTATTGTTATTGTGTGCTGGCAAACTAGCTCTGGGGGGCGGGGAGGAGCTCTGGTTTATAGTGTTCGCCAATTTCCATGGTAAATGCTACTAACCAGCTTGCAAAATTCCTGGAAATGTAACTATTGGCTCTTGCAAGCCATATGAGCCTGGTTCAGCACCACTAGCTGTGCCACCCTGTTTACTCAATGACAAAGCCCCTCAACATTGCATTAGAGATCCTTAACCAGTAGCTCTCAAACTTTACCATGCATCAATATCCCCTGGGGGTCTTGTTAAAGCACAGATTTCTGTGGCCTACCCTCAGAATTTCTAATTTGGTAGGTCTGGGGTGAGGCCTGAGAGTTTGCATTTCTAACAAGTTCCCAGGTGATGAAATGCTGCTGGTTTGGGGACCACACTTTGAGAACCACTGCCTTTAAATCACCCCTTCGTATCTACCCTTAGATGAGATTAGTCCCAGGTTCTTATGGAGGAGTTGAACCTATAGAAAAGTGCTCCCCTGTGTGGAGAAGAGGGAAATGATGCAGAGATCCATATCAGGCGTGAAAGAGAAGACATTAAAGGCAGCATCATGATGTAGAAGGCATCAGAATTTGGGCTCAGAAGATCTGGGATTGAATATTGCCTTTCCTGGATAAATGTAGGTGTGTTATTCAACCTGAATTATAGGTGATTCTCCCACCTACACAATAGGGAGTCTGATATCATTTATCTCACAGAGTTGTTGTGATGATCATGTGAAGCAAATTGCCGACTATTGTATATGACTGCAAACTATCATTTATAACCACAGACGCCTATACGGATGTTAGCTGTTGTTTTTAGAGATGACCAAGTGCAAAGCTGAAGCTCAGAGAGGTTAAATGATTACATAGCTAGAAGCGAGGCCTGCTGATTTCAGTTTAGTGCCCTTTCTCTTATGTTAGTGGTTTTCAAATATTTCTTTTAGCCAAGGGACCCTTTCTTCAAATGAAACCTTAGCAGAAAGAACAATATAGGAAATGATGCAAGAGAAACTGCTCTTATTAAAGTGGGAGAGGGTAACAAGCTCTGGAGGCCTGAGGCAGTGCCCTGGAAACCTTGAGGTATCAGAGTCCGGTGTGAAACCTGGGCGCTTGCCTGATGTGTTCTGGAAGCACTTTCCATATGAGGTGGCAGTGAGCAGGCACGCTGGGCAGGAACTCTGATGGCTTTAGGGTGAGGTCAGCATCTCTGGGTCTCACTTTGGCAGCCCGTGAACATCATCTGAGGGAGCTTTGAGAAAACCCAATACATAGGCTGTACCTCAGAGCAATTACATCAGCATGTCTGGGGTATGAATCAGTCATCTGTGCTTTTAAGTTCTCTAGGTGATTGTATGGTGCAGCTCAGGTTGATAACCAGATGGACACCAGGGGTTCTCAAAGTGTGGTCCCCAGAGCAGCAGCATCAGCATTGCTGGGACTCATTAGAAATTTAAACTCTCAGACCCCCACCCTGGACTCTCTGCATCAGAAACTCTGGGGTAGGGCCCAGAAAGCTTGTTTTAACGAGCTTTGCTAGTGATGCTGATGCACAATAATTTGAGAACCATAGTTCGAAAGCAGAGATTCTAATGGTGGACAGACATCCCCATAAATGTTGAATATCATTCAGTCACTGAGGAGCTGTTCCAACTACACCCTCCTGAGATTCTGGTGGGCTCATCCTTAGAAGACTCCCTCTCCCCATTGAGGATTACTGTCCAGGGGAGCCGCTGGACTCACTGGGCTTTGCCTTGTCCCTCAGTTCTCTTGGGAAAGAAAACAGATAGAGGAGACTGTTTGTGAGCATCGAGAGGTCTTGCTTCTGTCTTTCCCCTTCAATTCAGAGGCTTCTTCAATATGAGCCTGGGGCTTTAGTAGCTACAGGCCTGGCAGGGCCCCCCTTCAGGTGTTTCTGCAGCTAGAGGTCAGTTCTGTTATCTGACTTGACTTAGAGACCCCGGTGGCGGTTCTTAGTGTTCTGGTATTATCTAGTGTAACACCTAGTTGTTGTCGTTGTTTAACTTTTCCAAGTGGGGAGATTGAAGTGATGTGTATATTCTACATGCATTGATTATTTTGTTGCCTTTTTCCCTCAGTTTAACTAGAATTGCCATGAGGAAATTAGAAAATGAGGGAGATTGTGCCTGTTAGCTAGGGAAGATAGGACTTGGTCTAGATTTGGGTGAGAAAAAGGAAATGGGGGAGGAAGTAGAAAGCTGAAAGCAGGGATAAAAAGAGAAATAAAGAGTTCTGAGGATTCCCCTGACGTTGCCACTGAAACTGCAGCCAGGAAAATATCACAGTGTGAGTGAGTGTACACGAACTAAAGTTGGCCAGGAGCCAGCAGTTCCTGGTCAGGCGTCCTTAACTCACCTGTGATGATAGGAGTCAGTCCCCATCTCTGGCTCCGGATTCAATCGGATCCTTGCACTAGGTGACCTAATGTTCTGTGGGTCCCTCTGCAGTACTGACTACAGATTGCAATTATTCCCTCGGTGAGCATGATTGTTGTTATTATTATAGAAACTGTGAGCTCCATGTCATAGCCAGACTCCAACATGGCCCCGAGTGGTTCTTCCCTTCTTGCAGTCATATCTGTGTATATTCCCCTCCCACAGTGACTAGGGCTAACCTGTGTGACCAATGGAATATTGTGGAAATGACAGATTGTGACTTCGTTATAAAAGACATTAGGGCTTCCACCTTGCTCTTTTGTGGTCACTCACTCTGGAGGAAGCCAGCTTTCATGAGGATACTCAAGCAACTCCAGAGAGAAGTCCGTATTGCAAGACCTCCTGACAACATCCAGGATAAACTTGTCTGCCATGTGAATGAGTCATTCTGGAATCAGGTCTTCTAGCCCCAATCTAGCCTTTGGATGACTGCAGCCCTAGCTAATGTCTTGACTGGAAACTCATGAGAATCCCAAATCAGAACCACCCAGCTAAACCACTCCTGAATTATTGGCATCCAAAAAAGAGTGTAAGATAACAAAAATTTGTTGCTGTTTTAAGCTTCTGGGTTTGGGGATAATTTGTTACACAGCAATAGATAACTAATATACACAAAGAAGGTATGGATGGTGTGTTTTGCTTGTCATTGTTTCCTTAGAACCTGGCACAATGCTTGGCTTATATTATGAGCTCACTGAATGCTGATTGAACATTTGAATGTTTTCTCCTTCCTCTCACCTCATATGCACATACACTCATGATTCTTCTTGAAATCACTTGGCCCGCCATACCCTCAGCGGACTGTGTGCTTCTCTATCATTGTGCCTTGTCTTGATTTTGAATCCCTGTCTGTGCCTAATGTAATCACTAGCCATTGAGACAAGCCTTATAAACAGAGTAATATCTAATTTCTATTCATACTTCAAACCCTACTCCAGTCTATAAATCTTCCCATGATTACAATACACTACTGAACATGTCTTATATTTTTCTGTTTTCCTAACTGAGCTTAGCCCAGCAGTTACCATAAAGTTGGCACTCCAATACGACTTTGTTGATTGCACAAAAAAATTAAAAGAAAAAACAGAAATATTTATTTTATGAGGATTTTTCCATGAACCATCAACCCCAAATGTGCAGGCACTATATTTGTTTAATGTTAGATATGGCCAGGTACACTTTAATGCAAACCAGACTTCATCGTAGATTTAGAGTCTTTCAGAGGTGGAATGGACTATTTAGGGGGCATGTGTCTAAACTCTAAAGCGTGAATTGCTTCTGCAACATCCCTGATATATTATTAGCTAGCTAGGGTTTTAAATACCTCTAGTGACAGGGATCTCATTACCTCATGAAGCAGTGGAGTGTATTTAATAGCTCTGATTATTAGAAAGTTCTTTCTTATAAGAGCCTCTTAGTAGTAAGTCATTTACCTCTAGTCTCTGGCACTGATCTGTTCTCTGTCATTATACTTTTGTCTTTTCCAGAATGCTGCATAAGTGGAATCAAATATAATATGTAAACCTTTTGAGATTGGCTTCTTTCATTCGGTATAATGCATTTAAGATTCATCCAAGTTGTTGAGTCTATCAATAGTTCTTTTTTATTGCTGTCTAGTATTCTACCATTGGGATGTGCCACAATTTGTTTATCCATTCACCCTTCATGAGCTTGTTTCTGGTTTTTGGCAATTATGGTCTATATCTGGGGCCAAGCCCTATAAGGACAGACAGAGAGAAAAGAGCAACGAAAGGTCACCCCACCCACTGGGATCACAGATTCTCTGACTGGGGAGGAAGGTTCTCCTTCCTCAGAGTTTTAGGCTCCTGCGGGTGCCTCTGGGTGCTGCTGTTGTACCTGCTGCTGTGGCTGTGAAACTTTGGGTACTATGGTGTAAGAGAATAGAGAAAAGAAAAAAATCCAGAACATTTCTCTCACTCTCTCTGAGTGTTAAGAGACCCCTTTCCTTCTTCTCCAGTGCTCTGTGTCAGCACCAATGCCGAATTCTGGGTTTTGGGCTGTGGTGATTCCAGGCCAAAGGATACCAGTAGGCAAAAATGGTCAGCTTCCAGCTGGTTTGGTGGTACTTCAAATTCTGACCTTCTTCCCCCATTTGCATGATGCTATTTACTTTCCAGAGTCCTCAAGTAGTTGTTCCATGCATTCTGTCCTGGTTTTATGGCTTCATTCAGTGGGAGAGATAAGGTGGAGTGTGCTTACTTATTCCTTCTTACCTGAAACCAGATGATTCTTTGAGTTTTTAATATCAAGTATTATATATTTTTAATTTCTAGTTTAGTTCTTTTAAAAACTTGCTTGGTGATTTTTAAAAATAATTTATTCCTCTTTATATTTGTAATTCCCTCTTTTCTTTCTTTAAATGGATATGAATGCATATTTTATTTCAGTGTCTGATAATTTCAGCATCTCAAGCCTTTGTAAGTCCTTATCTGCTTATTTCTTTGTACCTTTTTAAATGAATCCCTATTATGAGAAGATATTTCTCAGAATATTACCAGTGGGAATTCTTCAAAACCTGGGATGAGGGTGGGTTATCCCAAAAATGAATTTTATTGGCTTCTGCCAAGTGCTTGGGAATGCTACCAGAATGGGACCAATTTAAACTGAATTCTTGGCTTAAGGTTTTGTGGGCCACCCAGGTAGTGTGAATTTAGGCAATGAACTCACATGAAGGCTAGCTTGTGGGTTACAAATTCTGGGGATTTGTTTTTTCTTTCTCTCAGTGTCAAAATGCCAGCAAGACAACCTTCTTTGCAGTCCCCTGGTAGAGAGCACAAGTTTTTCTAATTCACCCATTTTCTGAAAATATAGTTCTTTGGGTTCCTAGCTTTATGGGGCAGGTCTGACGTGAGACCTTGAGTGTCCCTGAACTTGGTCTTTTGAGCCTGGCAAAGACATGAAAACTGGTGGTCAATTTCAACAGATTTAGTAGTTACCCTAAAGTTGAAAGCTAGCTTCAGTGTTCTACGTATATTCACTTAGGTTCTGGCCTCATTTTTTTGCTCAATCATCTTTGGATTTAAGAAAATTTAGAAGTACTTACCAGCATTTTGGTTATTTTCAGTGGGAAGGTCATTTAGGTTATTTGTCCACCAGTTTCCTGGAAATGGATTTTCTCTCTCTGCTAGACCACGTACTGCAATTCAATTAGATCTCAATTAAAATAAGGTATATTGAATACATATGGTACAATAGGAAGGGTTGGGAGATTAAGGTTGTGGTCTAGTATTTTTGCTATATTGCCAGCTGGGCACGAAGAAACCACGTCCTTCCCCGGGACCTCAGTTTCCTTTTTTATGTGACAGAATTGGCTTAGATCACCGCTGAGACTTTGAAACTCTTTGATTGCTTATTAGGCCATGTTTTGGAGGTGATTATCAAAGTTTCTTCCAATCTAATTTCTGTTATCATGACCATCTTTTAAACAGTCCATGTTTACCGTATTTCAACGTCTCAGCCACTGTAATCAGAGGGATGCTGAACAATGCCTCCGGGTTGAATTTTTTCCCGGTGGAGTCCTGATTGTTAAGAATAAAATGATTCTATAATAAGTTGATAGCATTATTCAGGCAGGAGAGAGTGCAGTCATCTCAAGGGTTTGTTACTAGTGTATCTAAAAGTAACATCCCCAGCACTGCAGGTGTAATTCACTGCCCACAGACTCAGGAGGCCAACAGCAGTCATGATGTATTTGCTGGCTCTGGAATGCGTGTGTTTAGCAGTGTCTTGGCATCTATGGGTAATAGAGGATGGTGCCATTTTTTCCAAAGTGAAAAATTTTTTCTACCTCTCCAGGCAAACAATCCATGTGTTTAAAAAGGAGCAATTTCCTGCTCAGGCAATAAACAACATTCCTGTTGAAAAGATACAGGATATTGTGTGACATTTATTTATTTATTTTTGCTGAGGAAGACTAGCCCTGAGCTAACATCTGATGCCAATCTTACTCTTTTTGCAGAGGAAGACTGGCCGTGGGCTAACATCCATGCCCATCTTCCTCTACTTTATTTGGGACGCCGCCACAGCATGGCTCGACAAGCCATGCGTCAGTGCGCGCCAGGGATCCGAACCGGCCAACCCCTGGCCACCGAAGCAGAGCACGCGAACTTAACCCTTACACCACTGGGCTGATCCCGTGTGTGACTTTCTTTTAATCATAAGCGTTTGGGATCCTCTGAGGCGTGTGCAGACACCTCTGGACCCCAAATCAGAAGATGCTTAGAGATGATCCAGGCAAATTCTGTTTTAACTTTTATAGCTGCAGAGATTTTTTTTTTCCTACAAAAAAATACTTGGCATTCCAGGATGTAAAACATATTAAATTAATATTTTTCATAGCATAAATTTACAAACTCAAATTTTATAATGTTTGCTTAGTATAATATTAATACATGAGATCATTTGAGTAAATAAATTTTATACACAAAAATTTGAATTTAGAACTTCATTTATTCAACAAATATTTACTGATCTTCTGTTTGGTGTGAGACACTGTGCTAAGGTACTGTTTTCCATATGGATTCCAGGGGTAATGGATGTCAATAGCAGTCTTATGTCAGCCACAGCATCTACAAAATTAAAATAAACTTTTGCAGAACCCCCAAAGCACTTACATGGGACATTCCACCAAACACCGTTTGCATTGCACTGGTCTCCTCTAATCCCACTATTTTCCAGTTGAGAAAATGGAAGCCCTGAAAGAGTTAATTTACCCGAAGGAGGAAGGTAAAATAACATTTGTTGTGTGCCTACTCAGTGCTAGTGGTTAGAGGTATTCCAAAGACACAGCCAACACATTTTTGAAATTTACCTTATTTTTGTGATAGTATTGATATTGATATTATTATCCCCATATTATAGAGGAAAAAATTGAAGTCCCATGAGGCTGAAGAGGTAGGCAGCAGCCAAACAACAAAGGCCTTTTGGGACTCATTGATGACTTTGCCTATCAGTTTAAATAGGAGTGATTTGCTCAGATGTGTGTTTTAAATACAATCATGCATCACTTAACAATGGGGATACATTCTGAGAAACGCTTCGTTAGGTGGTTTTGTCGTTATGTGAACATCATAAAGTGTACTTACACAAACCTAGATGGTATAGCCTACCACACACCGAGGCTGTATGGTACTAATCTTATGGAACCACTGTCTAACACGTGGTCTGTTGTTGACCAGAACGTTGTTATACAGTTCATGATTGTACTGTGTTCTATGGACTTTACATGTATTACCTTATAACCATTAAACAAATTGAAGGATGTTCACATGATTACATTATCTCTGTTTTACAAATGAGCATTTTGAGGTACAGAGGAGCAGTGTAACCTGGCCTTGGGAGTATGTGCGGGGAGTAAGTGGCAGAGCTGGGATCTGAGCCCAGATGGTCTGGGTGAAGAACCCTATGCTTTTTGAGCTAAGCATTGGTCAATGGTCTGCCAAAGACCACCAGGAACACACTTGTGGTTCAATGAGTTGGGTTTAGTGATCACTGCAACAAGGGAGAACACCTATGGAGAACCATGTGACATCTCTATCAGAGAGTGTTAGAGAAGACTTTTAGAATTGGGGCTGTCTTAGCTGATTTGAAGAGGCTTCAGTGGAGCAAAGATTTATTCTGGGTTGTGTGCTGTCTTATAATGGAGTAATTCTATGAGTAGGCTTCCTTTTTTTTTTTTGGTGAGGAAGACTGGCCCTGAGCTAACATCTGTTGCCAGTCTTCCTCTTTTTGCTTCCTCTATTTTGTATGTGGGATAGAACCACAGCATGGCTTGAGGAGCAGTGCATAGGTCAGCACCTGGCATCTGAACCCGCTAACCCTGGGCTGCTGAAGCGGAGCATGTGAACTCAACCACTACGCCACCGGGCCGGCCCCTATGATTAGATTTCTTAATAAACTAATCTTATAAGAGAGGAATAGAGTGAGGCTAGGGTTGTAATTGGTAAAGAAGCAGCAGTCATCATCAAGGATGGGGAGAACCGGGATATTTGGCCATTTTTGTGGTTTGGACAATGTTCTTATTTTGTCTCTTCAGGCATGATTATGGAGAGGTCTTGTTTTGGTCTTGATCCATCATCCATCAGATGTTGTCTGGTGTTGATATTCCGTGATATTATTACAGTCAATAGAAAACTAGCCAGGCCTAATTTTTAGAGCTAGGCTGGCTCCTAGCAACTCCAACATGAAGCTGATAGTGCCAGGCCAGCTCCTAGCTGTCAGGGGGTGCTTTTCTCTTTCACAATATATAGCCTTTCAGTAAATGTGACCTCTCTGATGGATGTGTGGGGACGGAGCTGGAAGGGAGCAAGAGAGGATGCAAGGAGTCCAGTGAGCAGGTCATTGCTTGAGGCCATGATGCTTGAGGAGAGAGATGTTAATAGCGTGGTGACATGAATGGAGAGGAGTGGGTGGACTTGGGAGCCATTTAGGAGGAGGCATTGGATGTCAGTGGGATCACATATTCCCTAAGAACCCAAGCTGTGATGGATTGGGATTGAGGCACAAAACCATGTGAGAAAAGACAAAACACTCATCAAAAATAAAAATCTTACCAAATACTAACTGAGCTTAGTGTTCCCCAAACACATTCTCAGGCCACCGAATAAGGCTGAGATTTACAGAGACCCTTTTTTCTCCCAAATTACTTGGATTGTTTTTGCAAACTTCTTGAGACCTTGAAAAGTACTTTGTACTAGATGAAAAACCCTTTTTCATTATTGATGCAATCCTCTCAGAGGGCATGTGGAAGTTAGGTTTGTACTGGGGATTTACCTTATATATGATCTGACCGGGAACAGAGAGAAACACTTTTGGTGATGAGTGTAGAGGACCATATAAGTGAGGCCTAGAGAGACTCTTACACTGTGTGGAAGGGGAAATCATCCTAGAAAAACATGCCCATATCACCAGCGAGCCTGTTTGTCTCTTAGGGTCCTTCAAGATTTTTTTTTTTTTTGTTGAGGAAGATTGGCCCTGAGCTAACATCTGCCAATCATCTTTTTTGCTGAGGAAGACTGGCCCTGGGCTAACATCCGTGCCCATCTTCCTCTACTTTAGATGGGACGCCGCCACAGCATGGCTTGACAAGCGATGTGTTGGTGCACACCCGGGATCCGAACCTGCGAACCCCGGGCCACCACAGCAGAGCGCTCACTCAACCGCTTGCACCACAGGGTTGGCCCCCCTTCAAGATTTTAAATGTCCAGCTTAACTGAAGAGTAGTTTCAATGTTTTTTTTTTTTCTCAATTGCCTCCTATATTTTGCCCTTTACTCTGAATACCCCGTGAGGTATTGATTCTTCAAAAGGGCACGAAGCAGAGCAGTTAATACTAAACTGGGTTCTACCTCCATATCTATGGCAACTGAACCTCGAGAGATTTGTCAAACCTTGTATTGTCATGTTATAACCTCATCAGAAATGCAGTGTGACAGCCTAGATTGAATTCTAGTGTCATAACCTTGTCAGAATTCTCATTTCAGAATCTAACCAGGATTTTAGTGTTATAACTGTACGGGTTTAAGGCCCTCAAGTTAAAATACAAGACAAAGAAATAAGGCAGACAGAACCAGGCAGACAGAACCAAAATATTACCTTATTACTGCTAAGGCCAGGTAGTGGAGAATATGCCCAATATCTGTATTCAAATGGATTTTCCAATATTGAGCCACAGAATTAGGCAGCCTGATCTCCCCAGCATAGCATCATGACTTCCTTTGTCCAGGATCCAAGTGGGCTAGAGAGAGGCTGGGAACACCGCTGTCTTGCGAACTCCTTCACGAGCAGGGAAACATCAGGTAGGGGGAACTGCCCACTAATAATTAAACTAGACAAAATTCTGTCTTAGGGAATTTGTATATTCTAATATCACCACCTAGCTTGAAACACAGTGTCATAAGTCAACCTGAATTCAAATGTTAAAACCCAGCCAGGATTCTGTAGTTATAACCCAACTGATTCTAGATTTTTAAAGATAAATGCATTCTGAAAGGAAAACATGTTCAGAGCTCAGACCAAATTAAATAGTTTATATGATAAAGAGAGAATTTTAGGCAAAGAACAGAGCTCTTATTGTGTGTGCCATTTTAGGCCCATGGTTTTATTGGTCTGAAACCAATGAATTTTCATTTTTTTGGAGGAGATTCCTGGTCCATGTAAATACTCATCTTTTCAATGATCACTTAAAAAGTCATTTCCTCAAGTAGGCTTCCTGAGTCACCACCCATCCCTCCCTCACTATCCTCTGCTACTTCATGTCTCCACTGTATACTCTCATAACATGCTTATTTCCACTTTGTAACATTGTTGCATGCGTGTTATGTACTGAGTTATTTCACTTCTGTGTTCCCTACAAGACTGGAGTTCTTTGAGGGCAGTTTCCATATTGATCCTGTTGGATGATCCCCCAGAGCCAATAGCATGCCTTATATAGGTTGGTGCTCAACAGAAATATTTGTTTGGTCTTTTCTCTGGTTGTTAGAGTAGCACTTAGCATAGTGTCTTACAGGCTCCCTGAAAACAGTCTCTGAGGTGGAGAGTTGTATGCAGAAAGCTTACTGGGGAGAGCTCTCTGGAGATGCACCTGTCAGGAAGTGAGAAGGCAGGACTGGGCAGAAGAGGTAGCTATTCCACAATGGAATTACAACTGAGGCCCCTCCACCTATCTTAAGGGGAGCCCTGGGGCTGGGATGTCCATTCAGAGTTATCACAAAGGTAAAAGGTGGGGCTTTTGTACCCAAATGAAAGCCAGCCATTGGGAGGGGACATGACCCTGAGTGGGGCAGTTCCTTGCAGCAGGGGGCAGTATCCTGCAGCCTGGGGCAATTTGCAGTGATGGTTGCAGCTGTGAGCTGACAGCAACCAACATTCCCAAAAGCTGGAGGTTGGGGGCATGCACCTGAGGAAGGGATCTTGGTGAGCCCCACAGTATCCACTACATATAATTGTCCTTTTCCAGATGAAACAGGCTGCCATGTAGCTAAATAACTGCTGAGTAGACAGAAACCAAGATTCTCACACCCGTGGTCTTTCCACTCTGAGTGGTTCAAAGACATATTTTACCCATTAAGCATCTCTAATCATGTTGGATGCCTAGTGTGTCCTTAAATCATTGAGAAAATTAGGGGCATTCAGGACTCCTGACTTGTGATTCCCTGTCAGAGGTGGCAGCCAAGCCTGATTATGTTGCAGACTTGGATTTAACTAGTACTAGGTAATGCTTACACAGCATTTACCAGGTTAACGTTCTTAGGCACTGTTCTAAGTCTTCTGCATGAATTAATTCATTTTCTTCCCCACAACATTATGTGGTAGGTATGTCCTCATTTTTTGCAGTTGAAGAAACTGAGGCACAGATATTTAAGTAATTTGCCCAAAGGTGACAGAGCCAATAAGTGACAGGACAGGAATTTGGACTCAGTGAGTCTGGCTCAAGAGTCTATGCACTTAACCTTTTGGGGAAAAACATCTCTATCCCTTGATTTATTGTGTACTTATTCTGTGTCAGGCACTGTGGTACCCATTTTGCTGGCCTTATCTTATTTTTGCTCCCACAATCCTTTGAGGTACGTTCAAATATTATCTCCATTTTAGGGATGAGGACACTGATGCCAGAGAGGTTTATAATTGGCCCCAGTTCACACAGCTAGAAAGTGGTGGGACCAGGATTTAAATTCAGCTCTGTCTTAGTTCGCAGTCCCTATTTTTAGCAGGTATGTCCAGCGTTCTAGTGTTTTTTATTTTGATAAGAGGGCCAGCAAAGCCTTGAGACAACTCTTTTAAGTTCTTGTTAGGCAAAATTAAGTTATTTACAGGGAAGATTGGGGCCCTGGAAGGAGTGGCCTTATGTTTCCACAGATTCAATCTAAGTGAATTTCTGTAAGAAGAAAACCATTTGCAAGAAGGAAATAAACACTTATTGGGCATTTAATAAGTGCCTGATAACTTCACATGCATTATCTTATCTATACTGAGAAATAACAGACATTAATTCTGACCATATGAAAATACAGTGCCCCCCTGTATGGGTTACTTTTCAGTGCAAGCAGAGAGGGGAAGGAATATATTCTGCTCTGAGGAATGGAGCTTTTCTCTGGGCGTTGGTTAACAGGGCCACAGGGGGATTGAACCCCCGACTGCAACTTTCATAACACTGGACCCGAACCCATTGAGCTACTCACTGGTTTTGGGAAAAAAAAAAAGGGAATCTAAGGATCAAAACAAGTTCTTCCTAAGATCCTGATCAAACACCCTATAAATATTTTAATTCCCTTAACTTCTGAACTTCACAACACCAGATCTGTTTGTAGGGTAAAGAAAATCTTGTCCCGTTGTGGTCTTCCCTTAAAAAGAGAGCTAGAGATAAGAGTGTTTCTCCCGGGCTGTGAGACCCGCTGTGCACCCGCCTGATTCCTTTGCCGAGAGTTTCACCAGGAATAACCCGGCAGGTTATTTACATGCATGGGGAAAGGGAAGCTGACAAGGGTTTGTTGATTGAGCCTGGCATGGTTCAGTTCTGGGAATGACTTTTGTGCTGACATCAAATAGCAGTGATTCAGGTTTATGACAGTTATCAAATATAATGATGTGGAATGAGACCGAATTGTACCATAATAGCAATAAAAATCAACCTGGAAGGAGAGATGCTTCCATCTGTTTTGCTCTTGCTCAAGGAGCTTGACTGTGGGCATTCAAAGTGGTCCTATCACTGTGAAGGATCAGATTTAGTGATTTCTGCTAAGTGAAAGATAGGGCAACGCCGACTGCTGTGGTCATAAGGGACTTGGACTTGGATACCTGTTTCCTGGTCAGATATCAGCTGTCACTTTCACAATCAGCACTGATGGTTGTCTTCTTGGGAGTACAACAAAGAGGAGAGGAGAGAAGGCTTAAGCTGGCTGGATGAGCCTTGGTGATGTTAAAATACAGCAGCTGTCATACAAACCACAGGCAACTACAGCTCTCTGTTTTCATCCACTCAGAGGTTTCCTTATTTGGATGATTGGAGAATGATCCCTTGCATTTCTTACAGGGTCTTTTGTGCAAGACATGTTTTATGCATCCCAAACAAATAAGCAAACAAAAACCCGTGGTTAAATGAGTTTGAAAAATATTGTATATGATGTCTTCCCTTTTTAAGGTTGGCCTTGCACATGACTGTGTTAGAGACCTCAAGAAGTCCTGAACCTACCTCTGTTGACCTGAAAACTGTAAATACTTAACTTGATCATGGAGAACTTTTACCTGTTGGTATCCTGTGGAGCTAATGTTTTAGGAAAACATTTCTCTAAATACATTTAGAAAACTGCCTCATTAGCTGACAGTGTTCAGGTCGAGGTGATTTCTTTGTACATGCAGGATATGAACAGTGTTGAGCATTCCCTGAGTTTGAAATCTGACCCTCGTCAGAGCTGGAGGATGCCCCTCATGCTCAAAGGTGGCCATGGTCTGGGGGAAGTATGGCCTATATTGAAATGATTAGAGGCTTGCTGAACTGATTAGAAGCTTGCTGTGCCAGGGTGAGGGACCTCTAGTTCTGACACTTGTTTACACTCATTTAGTACGTCTTATTTTATGTTTAGGAAAGAGAGATGCATGGCCTCGAGGAGAGTGTGAGCTGAAAGAAGGAATCTGTTTATGCTCCATCTTTAGGGACAGATAAGAGGAGCCACAAGGACATGAAAGGGGCAATGTCTAGGAGAATTTACTGAAACTCTGGAATCTTTGCCATGGTTTTTGTTAGTCAGGGCCCCTTGGGGTCCTGGCATAAATTAAGAGGACACAGGACCTCCCAGGCTGGCCATAGCACAGGAGACCTTGTCATCCTCTCGGAGATGAGGAGCCTGCAGCATCATCAACAATATGATGTCCTAAGCCTATCTTGAAGCTTAATGCACGCTCTTGGCCAAGTCTTACAGTTCTCAAGAGCATCTTTACTCCAGAATTTCATTGCACAATCTTGTCCCAGTGTGAGGCCCCTTGTTACACATCATCTATACTAATCTGGAGGTTTTGGTTTCAAGTAACCAAATTCCAACTTAAACTGCCTCAAGCCTGAAAGAAAAATTTAGGGGATTGCACACCAGAAAACTTCGGGAATACTGTTCAGACACAGCTGGATTCAGGAGCTCAAGCAATTTCCTTAGACCTTGGAATCTCTCTCTATCTCTCTTCCTCTCTCTTGTTCTCTCTTTCCCTCCCTTCCCTCCTTCTCTTTCCTCCCTTCTCCCTCTCCCCATGTCCATGGTTCAGCTCTGCATTCCTCTGAGCTAGCTTCTGTCTCAGACAGGGATTCTCCATAAGATGGGAAAATAGCCTCTGGAAACTCCAGATTCACATTTTCACAGGTTAACAACAAAATTGAAAAATACTTTCTTTACCAGGACTTGTAGCAAAAGTCTTTGAATTAGGTTTTTGGGGGCCAATTTGAGTCATAGGCCCATTCCTGAAGCCAGCACTGTGGCCAGGGTGATGCAACATGCTGACTGGCCAGGCCAGGCTCACAGTCTCACTTCTGCTGCTGGGAGTAGAGGCTCAGCTGGACCACAAGGGCTGAGAGGAAGTTTTCTCCAAAGGAAGCTGAGGTGCTATGATCAGAAAAAGGGAGAATGCACTGGGAAGAGAAAACCAACTCTTGTCCTTTATTATAGCATGACTGCTCTCATGAGACGATGAGAGACCAGGGAGGGGAAGTACTGGAGGGCGTTTTATCAGGAGAGAAAGGATAAATCAAGGCACCTTTGTAAACATTGCACAAAAACCCCTGCAGATGCTTGTATTTTCTTCTTGTGCATCATGGGAATTGTGAGTTTTGTTGGTTGATCTATGTTTGTCCCCCCCCACCCCACCCCGCCCCAATTATTCTCTGCTCCTCCCTGCCCTGTTTGTGGCCCAGGACTCTGACCCCTATGAACTGTATCACCTGAACTTCCTTGAGCTCTGACTTCCAAGTGGGTCTGGGCAATGGGAGGCACGAGAAGGAGACTGGAGGGTGGGAGGAGAGGAGGCAGGGTATTTCTTACCCTGCTCCTTTGCTGTCTGAGCTGCAGGTCAGCAGTGGCTGCAAGTCATTCAGCTAAGAGTCCTGCCTGGGCAACCTTCTTTGGTTCCAGTAACACCGTTTCCTCTCCTTGCCCCTACAGCCTGGAGAGCTGGTTAAGGCATTCCGGCTTCCTGCTGTTGCCAGTACGAGAGTTACTCACCATTCTTTTTAGAGTCTCTTAATCCTGCCCCTACCTCTGTAAAGTACTACTTTCCTTAAGTTCTCTTTAGGATCTCATCTGAGTGTGACTTTTTTTCTTCCTAGGTCTGCCTTCATCCATAAACATTGCAGGGTTTTTGAGAGACTTTGAGACTTTTTTCTTCCCCTTTTGGTGTCTATAGGTATAAATATCCAGACCAATATGGATCCTACGTGTTAACTGGGAGAAAGCAGGGAAAAGCCTTTTGGAAAGTGCAAAGAGAATATAGGTCATCATGAGCTGGCCTTGTTCATAAATAAGGAGAGAGAGGGCTGTAAAAAATAGCTCATTCGAAAATGACGGGAGGTAACACAACGCTGAACCCTGAAAAATCTAGGATCCCAGATGCTTTATGCTGAGTGAGGAGCTGAAAACATTTTCCCAATTCCAGCTGAGACCATCCTCATAGTCACTTGTCCATAGTTGTCATTTTTGTTACCTCCTGGTTGCTATCCCCATGTGATTAGCCTGTGTGTTTTTGGAGGAGGCAGCCAGCAGGGGCGGTGGGGGTACTGAAAAGACTCCATCATGGGGATAGAAAAGAGGTGATGGCTCTGGAAAGGAAAGGCAGAAAGGGATACTCAATGCTAGGATCCTGTGGAAGGGAAGAGGAGAGAGTGCATAGGAGGCTGGCCAAGGAGAGAGAGAGTAAGATTTCCTCATGGGTTCCTGTAAACAGCTGTGATTTGACATCAGCACTAGAGTTCTGACCTCTGGTTGTATAGATGGGCCATCTGGGGAACACTTGAGCCCTCACTCAACACTGGGTTTCCTCTGGAAGCTGCCCCTTAGCCCATGCCCATGTCAAGGGCGTGCATCATAGAAGAGTTATGACCCAAGCATTAGCTGGGTGTGCTATGTTACGGGAGGCTGTGGAGTGGAGTGAAAAGGACCCTGGGCTGGGAGTATAAAAGCTATTGCGTTCTGGTTTCTAACTCTTATTCAGTTTTTGACTTGAGGATGACTGACTTAAACTGCTAAGTCTCATTGTCCTCAACCAGAAAATAGAGGTAATGTATTTGTGGTGTTTTCATCATAGAGTAACTGTGAGACATGAAATCAGATTTAGAAATGAAAGACTGTTTACTTTAAGGCATTTTTTTTTAAATGAACAGTCAGAATATAGTTTCTATTCTCTCAAAGTCATTGTTTTGTGGGAAAAATATATCTGTATAAGCATATTAACAGCAACGTGACAAGTGAGGAATGAACAAATCTCTAGGAGACTCAATCAGGGAATGAACAAATGTCTAGGAGAATTTGAAGGCAAAGCCCTTAACTTTCCCCAAGGTGAGTGGGGAGTACTTCTTAAAGAAGAACAAGGCAGACAGATCGGGAAAAGCGCAAGCATCCCAGACAGAAGATACAGCAAGCAGAGGGGCACAGCGAGATACCCAAAGAGCAGCAGCCATGTGAATAGTTACAGCCAGTTAGGCTGGTTGGGAGCTGGACCCTGGAGGACCACATATGCCAAGCTAAGGAATTTGGATGGACTAGCATTTTCCAAAGTGTGTCCCTTAATTTTTTTTTTTTTGTGAGGAAGATCAGCCCTGAGCTAACATCCACACCAATCCTCCTCTTTTTGCTGAGGAAGACTGGCCCTGGGCTAACATCCATGCCCATCTTCCTCTACTTTATATGGGATGCTGCCACAGCACGGCTTGACAAGCAGTGCCTTGGTGCATGCCCGGGATCCGAACCCAGGCCGCCAGCAGCGGAGCGCGTGCACTTAACCGCTATGCCACGGGGCCAACCCCAAAGTGTGTCCCTTAGAACAGTAGTCTTGGGAGATAAACACTGAGGAGAGCGTACTATGATCACTTAAAATTGGGAAATTACCTCCCTCTGTAAACTTCTTGGAGATTTACAATGCACATTCACATATTAAAAGTTCTGATAAGTACTGCAGGAAAAACAATAGTCTTTTTAATTTTGCTTTCTCCAGTTTTGTCTTCTCTTAGTCTTTCCAAAAAAAAAAAAAAACAAATGTGTTTTTACCCCTCCTAGAATTAATGCTCTGCAGAACTCCTTTTGGGGAAACAGTAAAGGGAGGTCATCGTAGAGGAATGACACTGTTACCTCTGGGTTTTAGACTGCTTGTCCTAATGACTAGTGTGGACAGGATGGTTTACAAGGGGAGAATGAAGGCAGGGAGACCAGTCAAAGTCTTCTGTGGTAATCCTGGAGAGTTATGACAAGATCCTAAGCTAAGGCATTAGCAAGGGGAGTGATGAAAGGGAACCAGATGTTTAAGAGAGAGAATCGACCGTTCAGCACTTGAGTGATTGAATAGGGGGAGATGGCAGGCTATGAACTCAAATATATTTTAAAGAATCATTTATTAGAAAATATAACAGCCAGAATAGCAACACTGAGTGAGCGCATGTTATATGCCAGGTAGTGTTCTCAGTGCTTCTAATGAGTTAACTAATCTTTGCAAAAAACCTGTGAGGGAGATACTGTCACTTTACAGATGATCAAACTAAGTCACATAGAGATGTAAGTCTATGCCCAAAGTGACACACTTGGTAAGTGTAGGAGTCATCAAACTATGGCCCTTCACCTGGTTTTTTATGGCTTGAGAAGAAGAATGGTTTTTTATTTTTAAATTTTCAAATGGTTGGCAAAACAATCCAAGAAAAATAACATTTCGTGACATGAGGAAACTACATGCAATTCAAATTTCCATGGATAAAGTTTTGTTGAAACACAGCCACACTTACTCACTTACGTATAGTCTTTGGCTACTTCTGTGCAACAGCGGAGTCAAGGTTTTGCAACAGAGCCCTGATGGTCTGCAAAGCTGAAAATATTTACTATCTGGTTCTCTACAGAACAAGTTTTCAGACACCTGAATTAAGTGGCACAGCTCAGATTCAAAATTGCAACTCAAAGCCCGATCCGCCCTGCTCTTTGCAGACAAAGACGGCCCGGAGCCTGGAGCTGCAGGCCTATGACCTGGTGTGCCTTCCAAGAGCTCCGACTGGTGAGAGCTGGGTGAGTAAACAGTCGTCCGGAATCCAGGGTGGCGGTTGCTGCAGTGGGTGAAAGATGCAGCAGGGTCTTAGCATCTGAGAAACGGTGCCTAAGTGGGCCTGGAGAAGTGGCAAGACGTGTCGGGAAGCTTAGTCAAGAATGGAAATGAGACATGAGCCCGTGAAAAGATAAAGTGGTGTGACAAGTGGTATCACAGCAAAAGCTTTCTCTGCCGCCTGTTTCTACTTCTGCACGTTCCTTGGCTAAAGAGGGAGATCGAGATTCAGGAAGAACACCCAGTATGAAGAAACAGAATAAATTGCACTCGTCGGTTGAATATCATTTTCTTGGGGAAAACAGAGGCTCTTGTGTTAAAATAGAAATTGAAAGTGGTTGCTGGAAGCTTCACCAGCTTTGTTTAATAGTAGCGAGCTGGTGATAGAATCGACAACAAAGCAATTCTTCCGTTCAGGGCTGTTGTGAGCAGCTTTACTACAGAAATACTTTTCACCCCAATGCCTCGATCAGATCCATTTTACTCTCAGCTGGGAAGGGGCTGAAGTTCAAGTGCGCCTGCCCAGTGTGTTCTGCTGGGAGCACAGGCGGTCGATCTCCTCGGAGGTTCACTTTGCGTCTTCCAAAGTGCTCCCAGAAACCACTCCCCGTCAGTGGCAGGTAATAAATGTGTGGAAGCAAATGCTTTCATTACATTCGTTATCATGTGTTCCAGCATTCCTTGGACAGCCCAGCTTGCCTTTTTTGCCTTTCTTGCTCGTCTAAGAAATTAGGCTCAAAGGGAAGGGAGAAGTGAGATGAAGCTGGCAGGAGACACTGACTCAAGAGCTTTTTGTGTCCAGGGCACAGAGAAACCTCATTAGTGCTATATTCTGCACAGCCAAGTGTGTTTACAAAGAGCATCAGAGGGCTGGAAATGGCCTCTGGGAGTCAGCTTTCTCCTTGTTGGCTGCCATCATAGGAACTGAACTTTTAATTCTCCTATTCAACAAATATTTATTGGGTGATTGCCTCACCTGTCCAGGCAGTTGGGACACAATGGTGTCCCAAACCCAAATGGTCTCTGCCACCAAGAGGGAGCATACAGTCTCATGGGGGCAGAATTGTAAATCACATAGTTGCACAATTAAATGTGAACCTTGACTGTGGTGAGCTCTATGTAGGAGAGGTTCCGTGCTACGAGAGCATACAACAGGGGAATTTGATCTAGTCGAGGAGGGTAGGACCTTGAGGAAGTGGCATCTATCTGAGATTTTAAGATGAGCATGAGTTACCTAGATGAAGAGGGGAAGGAAGAGAGTTCCAGGCAGAGGGAGCCACATGTTGGCTGTATGGTTGCTCAGCAGCTTTGCCTGGCTCATAACTCATTATGACTGGTTTATAAATGCCAGGGTTGCAACCTTTATTTCACAGTTCTACCTGCACTCTATCATGTGCCTAATATGAAATCACTTGTGGTTTAATTGACTTATTTGGCTCGTTGAGTCGACAGTCTTTATTGAGAGCTATGTGCCGTGCTGGAATACTGAGATGGAAACATGTCATCGTGATCAACATCCCAAAGCTACCATTTATTGAGCTCCTACTTGGGACGCAGTCAGATCTGTGGTGGATTCCAAATGTACCTTTAATGAGGCTGGTGGCCTGGGCAAGATAGTTAGTCTCTCTGAGACTTGGGTCCTAATCTGTTTAAAAATAAAATGCTAGTGATTGTTTAACCTGATCATTGGGAGGATTAAGTGAGATACTGTAACATGTAGCACAGTTCCTAGAACAAAGTAGCAACTCCATGAGTGTTTGTTGATCAAATAGAGTTGGTCTTGGACCAGTCCCGGGCTTTGGAGTCCAGCCTGGTCCATCTCAGTTTATGCATGGATCATAACATTCTTCTTCAACTGTCTGCCTGCCAGTTCTCCTCCCTTGTTATGTCTAGAAATAGATTTATCCCCTTGTAAACTCTAGCCTTTCCTTTTCTGGTCAGAACATGAATGCATTGTTAAAGAATCATTTATTTATATATTTCTAGCAATTGCATAATGATTGGTCCAGCTAGATGCTGGGGAGAAAACAAAGATTTTCCTACTGTTACAATCTATGAGTATTAAAATAGATTGATGATTAGGGAACTCATAAAAGCTGCTAATTATTCTTTTATGCTGACACCTGACAAAAGAAATACGTGTATAGCTCTGCCATCTTTCAATCATGTATGCCGTTTTAGATAGACTCAAATTCTATGCAAATAATATTCTTTCTTTTAGTGTCTACAGTGACATCAGCGTTGCCCACAGGAAGCCTGTCATGCTTCATTTTATTAGGAAATACGTTTATGTCAGCGAGGGAACCATGCATTTTGTTGTTTGATGCCTCCCAAACCTGAAGTTACACTTTCCAGGTGCTTGCCCACAGAGTGTATCACATCCCTGTATTGTGTTTCAGAGAACTAAGGAAAATGAAAAGATACAGATGGGTCTAACAACCTTGAGAGTGAAGTGGACAGGGAAACAGAGATGGCAGAGAGATTTCTGGAACTTGAAGGCCCATCTACTTGATGTCTGATTCCAGGAGATCAATTGTGGTACTGCCAGAAAGGGAACAAATGTCTTCTCTGAGGTCATCCCGTCCTCCCTCTGTCTCCCCCATTTCCAATCACAAATCAGCAATTGATGATTAGCAACCTATTATTATTTTTTCTTGAATTTTCAGAGACTGGGGTCTATCGATACGGCAATAATATGGTGTGATATCTTTGAACCCAAATAGCCAGGGTTTTTTTCCTTGTGCTTACCCTAAAAACCTATTTTCTGTGTTTTAAGCCCTTTGATTCTTAGAAGAATTGTGTTTCTTCATTCTATCTAACAAAAAAAAAGCAAACAAATAACCTTGTGTTTCCTCCTCCTGAATTGTTGTTGAGAAGCCATGTGGGAGGTGGTAGTCTCATAGGCCCTGCCTGGGTTCGAGTCCTCCTCCTTCCCTCAGTAGCTGTGCAACCTTGTCAAATCACTTGATCTCTCTGTGTCTACGTTTCTCATCTTTAAAGTCAGGGAAATAATAACACCTGCCTCATGGAATTGTTGTGAGACCTAATGCATTAGCATGAGTAAAATGCTTAGAACTTCTTGGCACATACCAATACTAAACATGTGTTAGGTTACACATAAAAATAAGACCACCAGCTTTCTCCTATCCAGGATAAAATAACTGCAATACACTTGCCCTTCTTTATAAAATCTCTTATAAAATTTTGACCTTTAGGAGATATGACAAAGAAGAAAATAAGTAAATATGCCTGAACAGCACCATTTATAGACTTCCTTTAACTGGAAGATGTATTTATTTAATCCATGCCTTCCTGAAGAAAGGATCGGGGTGGTCTATTTGCTAGCTCAGGCTTTATGGAACATTGTCTAGTTTTGAGGCTCAGAGGAAAGATGAGACTTACTCCCACTCCTAGTCAACATAGTCTGTAATTATATGTTAGTAACTTATCTTGGAGCAAAGTTAACTTTCTTGGGATAATCCCTTGCTGCTTCACCACCTTGTGGTTCCCTGCCTCCCTTTGACCATCACCGTGATTTTTAATTGCTTATTTAGAGGCACACTGTACAATCCATTTTCCCCCAGACCTATCTGATGGCTAAACAGGTACTTAATAAAAGTGATCTCATTTCATAGATAAAGAAACAAAATAGATGAGAAAAGTGTGTATAAAAATGTGCGTTAAATTCCAGATTCCTTATTTACTCATTACTTACTTCTTTCTTGATGCTAAGAAGGTACCTTATACAACCACCATCCTCATGAAACCATTTTCTCTAAAATCTTGGAGCATTCACCTCTCTGGGTTTTGGAGATGACAAGTCTTCTCTCTTCTGCAGAGAATCAAGGCATGAATGGACTGGATAAACAGAGAGGCAAAGCCGCTGGAGGCAGGCTGTAGGGAGCCCGGGCACATGGCTTGGGATCGCGGAGAGGGTACAAGGGGCCGGTGAGCGTGCTGAGGTTGGACACAGGCAGCGGGGCACAAACCACCTCTGCTGTCCCCTAGTTCCTTGAGATAGATAAAGTCCTTGGTTTTGTCACACTAAATTTGGGCCAGTGTGAGTTTGACATGGAACCCTGCGGTATGCCAGAGAGCAAGCTCTCCGAGGTCTCGAGGCCTGAAGTGGTGCTGGCATGGATCACTTAGCTCTGGCTTAATTTTATTTCTTTGCTGTCGATTTAGTTCTTCCACTTGCTCCAGCCACATGGCCTCTGTCTTTTCCTGTAACACAGCAGTTCTCACTCAGCCAGGGGAGATTTTGCCCTCCAGGGGTCATTTGGTAATGTCTGGAGACGTTTGGGTGTCACAACTGCGGGGGAGGGGGCACTACGGCATCTAGTGAGTAGAGGCCAGGGATGCTGCTAACCATTCTACAATGCACAGAACAACACCCAATAACAAAGAATTATTCAGCCACAAATATTACTAATGTCAAGGTTAAGAAACTCTGCCTAACGTGACAAATGTGTTCCTGCCTCCGGGTCTTTATGCTGGGTGTTCCCTCTGCCTGGACCAGTCTTCCTCCATGCCTCCTCCCGCTGGCTCTTGGTGGCATGCAGATTTCAACACGAATGCCATCTCCCTGGAGGAGGTCAGTCCGCTTAGTGCAGGCTCCCCTTTCCACCCTCTCTTACTCTTTAGCAAACCTCCCTGTTTTTATTATTATTTTTTAAAGCACTTAGCCCTGTGAATTATGAGTTGCTCAAGAAAGATATTCACTTGTATGAATCATGCATTCTGCTTTTCACAAAGCAAAGAATTTACAAATACATTAGAATTTTTGATGTCTTCTGTTTATTGACTTTTCTGTGCAGAAAACTTTCAAACACGGACAAAACCCTTTTCGCTTGTTGAAAAATGCAAAATCATTGCGTGAAAGTAATTTTTTTTTGGCTTTTACCTAATTAAATTTGTGCAAAGAATGAGGAAAGGGCTTTATCATCCCCTGGAGAAGCAAGCTTCTCACACCTCACTTCAATCACTCTGAGTAACTACTTCATTAAGACATAGGCGGGCCTAGTGACAGATCATTAATTTTCATGGATATAATCTGGGAAACCAAATGTTTGTAGAAGGGAAGTCTGGCAAGAAAGGCACAAATGTATTAGCACCTATTAAAAATAAGCTGTAAGTCTGCGTGCTGCCTCTGTCATGTTATGAATTAATCGCTTAAATGTAACCACTATAAAGTATACAAATCGCAGTGTGTCGGGGAAGGAAAAGTAGATAGTATCTTCATCCTCTAACAGTCTGAGTCTTTTGTATTCTTGAATTTCCATTTTTTGAGGTTAATGGAGAGAAATAAAATGGAACCAGAGCCAGGAGCA
The DNA here is from genome assembly GCF_020826845.1 of Diceros bicornis minor. Taxonomy (NCBI): domain Eukaryota; kingdom Metazoa; phylum Chordata; class Mammalia; order Perissodactyla; family Rhinocerotidae; genus Diceros; species Diceros bicornis. Next base: position 74,250,520 of record NC_080741.1, on the reverse strand, counting down.
TTTGTACTCTTTCTTGCTGTAATTTGACTCTTTTTGCGATTTTGAATAGGATGAAAGCGAAGACAGTGGGTACCTGAAAAACTGTGTTCTGTGTATGGAGGAGAATGAAATACACTATCTTTATACCCATACCCATCTGATAATATTTAAATATAACTGTCTTGATACTTCAAAGGAAGTCTTAAAAACCAGAAAAAAAGAAGAATTATCGGCAAATTCTGCATTTCTCTGAACTAACCAGTTTTGAGGGAGGGTTCTTGCTATCTCTGAATTTTTCTCTTCTTTGTGAGGAATTGAAATCTGGGAATACTAACACCGTCATGCTAATGGACTAATTTATTACTCTCAAGAGACTATTGCATCAAATTAGATAATGATCTCACAAACTGTAAAGTACTTCACCTAACACGTTAGCTCAGACTAATACAAAGGAACCCCCCTTTCTTCAAGGCTGAAGTCTTACTTCTGTCTCTTTTCTTTTCTGAGACTGGTATCCACCAATGCAGGCTTGATGCTTTGTTACAAGGCCTTGCTTTATAACCTACATGCAGTCTGGATATGGAACTCCTTTAGGGTTAAGATGTGTGCTATTTAAAATCTATTTAGTGGAAACGTGACAGCTTTTAGCATAGAAAATACATCCAAATATTGGCTCTGCCACTTTACTAGCCGTGTTGGGCAATTTCCTTTGCTTCTTTGAGCATCAGTTTTTTCATCTGAAAAAAAAAAAAAAAAGGAACAATGATTAAGAGAGTTTATGTAATATCCTGTCACGTAGAACGTGCTCAGGTTCCTTTTCCTGTAACAATCATCATATTTGATTTTGAGGTTTACTTTGTAGTGAATTTCATTTGTCCTTGGTTTTTGTTTTGTTTTGGATTAAGTTATAATTGTCATCATTATACATGGTAATTTAAAAGGGGCTTTTTGGTCATTTGGAGAGGGTGACTATTCTTTTGCGCAAGCTTTTTAAATCTCCAGTCCATTGGAGACTCGAAGTCTGGGTGTCCTAGTTTGCCTGATATACTCCTGGATTCCATCTCTCTTTGATGGTAACTACATTTTCTGCACTCTAAATAGAAATAGGTGATCTAAATATTTAAAACTATGACCTTCCTCTCAAAACTTTGGGATGTATGGGGGCTGTAGATAAATTTATGTAGCATCTTATGTCCATTTTTTTCTTTATCTTTTTAAACATAGTAATACTAGTTTATACTGTTCTCTGTATACAAACTTTCTGAGTAAATGAAAGAATGAAGAAGTAACTTCCAGAGCTAGAGATAACGACTTCCTGTTTCACCGTTATATCCCAAACGATTATGTGATGGTAAAGAAGGTTGGAAACTGGATACTAGGAAATGAAATAGTATAAATTAGAAGGAGGTCTTACAGACAGAATATTTGGGAGTCAGAGAATGTAAGTTCAAATGTTGGCCCTGTCACTTAATAGCTGAATGAATATGGGCAAGTTACTTAACCTGTTTGAGTCTCATCTTCTTTATCTATAAAATAGCAGTCATAATAATTCCTTTCTCTAAAAGTGAGGTAAGTGTTAGGTCTTCATGATGATTTAATAAGATAATGTAAGAAAAGAACTCAGCACAGTGCATAGCGTGGAACAAGTAGGCAGCAAATGTTAATAATAACAATAATTATTACGATTTTTGGATTCAAGAAAATTTGTATTCAGGAGAGCTGCTTTCAGATAGAACTCTACTTCAAGTCACATCCTCAGATTCTCCATTTCCCATTGAAACCACCAGGCATGTCTTTCCTTAGAGGAAGACATGCATGAGTAACTCCTGGGAGCAGATCTGAAAGTTGCTCATGAGATGTGTTAGTTTGGTTTTGGAGAGCTCTAAGATCGTCCGGTATTAGCCAAATTCCTTAGCTTTTTTTTTTTTTTTTTTGGAGGGGGGTGATAGATATATTCCTTATCTTTATTGTACTGATGTATGCTAAAACTTATCCAATTGTATACTTTAAGTGTGCAGTTAATTGTATGTCAATTATACCACAATAAAATTGTTCGAAAAAACTGCAACCCAAGCTAATTTGCTTTTTTTAAAAAATTTTTTGTTTATTGCAGTAACATTGGTTTATAACATTGTATAAATTTCAGGTGTACATCATTATACTTCTATTTCTGCATAGATTACATCATGTTCACCACCCAAATTCTAATTACAATCCATCACCACACACATGTGCCGAATTATCCCTTTTGCCCTCCTCCCTCCCCCCTTCCCCTCTGGTAACCACCAATCCAATCTCTGTCTCTATATGTTTGTTTATTGTTGTTATTATTTACTGCTTAATGCAGGAAATCATACGGTATTTGACCTTCTCCCTCTGACTTATTTCACTTTGCGTAATACCCTCAATGTCCATCCATGTTGTCACAAATGGCTGGATTTCATCGTCTCTTATGGCTGAGTAGTATTCCATTGTGTATATATACTGGCCCTCAGCTTTTGAACCAAAGAGCCTGCCTCCATGATAGTTAAGCTCCACTAGTATGCTAATTTTACATTTTGTATTATCTATGCTTCATGAACATACTGCTGAAATATGATATTTATCTGAAAATACTTCATGCAAATAGTGTGGTACCAAGAAATGAGCTAACACAGTGCAATACAAAGTTTGAAAATGAGTGGGGTAGCTTCATCTGATGGCATTCAATCACAGAATAAATTGCATTTGTGCCTTCAGGACTCTAGACATGTTGTTAGCCTGAGTCTCAAGTGAAAAAATCATATCAAGGTTAATAATAATCTACTTCACTTTAATTTTTCTCCAGACACCTAGAGATGTGACACCAATCCCAGACACTGTAAAAGAGAATTTCCTCACTCAGTACATATCTATTCATTCTCCAGTTTGCTGAGGTCTCCCATCTAGCCTTCTCTCCTTTATGTAAGCATTGAATCTTTTCTTTTCTTCCAAAGAATACCTGCTAGAGCAATGTGTGACCTGCTTTTGCAACATAGCTTTGGCAAAGGGCCAACTTCCCATTATACTGGCCCCATATTGTTCAGTTCAACTCAGTTTTTTAATTGAGCATCTTCTCTTCCAGGCACTGGGCCAAGGATTCAGAGGTGATGAGGTCACTCACATTCTGGTGGAGGATTGTTAATAGGTGGCTCTCATGGCACCATATTCTTACCCCTTGTATTCATTTCCTAGAGCTGCCATGACAAAGTACCACAAACTGGGTGGCTTAAAAAATATAAATTTATTGTCTGTCAATTCCAGAGGCTGGAAGTCTGACATCAAGTGTCTGCTGGCCATGATCCCTCTGAAGGCTATAGGGAAGGATCTGTTCTAGACCACTCTCCTAGCTTCTGGTAGTTCCTTGGCTTGTGATAACAACTCCAATCTTCCCACGGTGTTCTCCCTGTGTGCATTTCTTTCTCTGTGTCCAAATTTCCCCTCTGTTAAAAGGACACCAGTCATATTGGATGAGGGCCCATCCACGAGACTTCATTTTAGCTTGATTACCTCTTTAAAGACCCTATTTCCAAAAAGGTCACATTCTGAGGTACTGGGATAGGACTCTAATGTATCTTTTTGGAGGGATACGATTCAACCCATAACACTCTGTGTCTTGCAGGCATTGCTAATCCATCATATAACTCTGTCTTCCTACAAAATCTAAGTATACTCTCAGAATGCTTGCTTGCAGTTGGTAGACATGCCATTTCTGGTCAGACAGAGGATTTCTTTCTTGGCGTTACATCTCCCTGAGGTTTAGCAGGGTGAGGCTAAGTCATGGCTTCAGTCCTGTGCTGTTTCCTTCCATGCAGAGGAAGGTGTTATTTAGCAGACCTGGAATCAGCTCTCTTCTCTGTATGAACAAACGGCTTAATTTCACTGAGCATCAGTTTCTATTCTTAAGATAGTGGCTATTAAAACTCATCTAGGAGAATTTTGAACAGATTAATTGAAATACCCCATATGGAGGTATAGGTGCTTGGCAGGCAATCAGATAATACAAATCTCCCTCCCTCCTTCTATGTTCAGTAGTTACTGTTTTTTGGGAGGAGAGGGGTGAACTGTGGAAAGAAGGATCTCTCATCCCTATTTTACAAATAGGGAAATCAGGAACCACAGACTGATAAATGACTTGCCCAGAAAAAAATATCTAAACTCCTTCTCTGCTATAGTTTTTTTTTTTTTTTAATTTTATTTATTTATTTTTTCCCCCAAAGCCCCAGTAGATAGTTGTATGTCATAGCTGCACATCCTTCTAGTTGCTGTATGTGGGACACAGCCTCAGCATGGCCAGAGAAGCGGTGCGTCGGTGCACACCCGGGATCCGAACCCGGGCCGCCAGCAGCGGAGCGCGAGCACTTAACCACTAAGCCATGGGGCCGGCCCTCTGCTATAGTTTTTTGATTGACTATCTTGACAGAAATAATTCTTGTATTTTTGTTTTGCCAATTAATAGAGCAAAATTCTAGGCACTGAAAATAGGATGATGATAAAACATTCTTGTAGGATTTCTTTATAAAGCTTAGCTGTTTGATGAGATGCTTCTATGGTAGTGCCGCAAACCCATCTTTGGGTTCACTGTTGTTTTCACATGACAGTTTTTTTTTTTTGTTTGTTTGTGAGGAAGATCAGACCTGAGCTAACATCTGTGCTAATCCTCCTCTTTTTGCTGAGGAAGACCAGCTCTGAGCTAACATCTATTGCCAATCCTCCTCCTTTTTTTCCCCCAAAGCCCCAGTAGATAGTTGTATGTCATAGTTGCACATCCTTCTAGTTGCTGTATGTGGGACGCGGCCTCAGCATGGCCGGACAAACAGTGCGTCGGTGCGCGCCCGGGATCCGAACCGGGGCCGCCAATAGCAGAGCATGTGCACTTAACCGCCAAGCCACAGGGCCAGCCCATGACAATTTTTGTTTACTTTAACTCTAATAATAATTTTATTTCCAGCAGGATCTGTCTACCACTTTTGCTCATTAATGTTATTTACGTTTTATTCCTGACAGCTTAATAATTGTACATAAAATGTATGTATTTTAAAAAGTTCATCTCAAATAACAAACATTGGTTATTAAAACAGTGATACTCTAATTACTGTTTTCATCTCTAATATACGATCTAACTTGACAGCTACTTTGGGTGTCATAAATAGGACGTGTTGACTGACTTGTAAACACAGGAACATTTACATCCATTTGGGCTATATTATTTTTTATGGATCCATGTTTTCTTCCTGCTAATCAGAGCCTAAATATATTTGTGCCCTCAATTGCAAAATGAGGAAAGTTGTGTTTATATTTAACTCCCACGCCAGTAAGAAAGCTGTGCCATATACTCGGCAGGGATCAGATACATGTTCCTTTGCTACACTGAACTGCAAAAGCCAATAAGTATATCCTTGTGCCTCTTGTCATCTCCCTATCCAAAATGAGACTTTTGGCCAAATACAGATTCAACTTTTATTGAGTCTCCAGATGTACACTGACTAAATACAGGAAAAAAAAAAGAATTCTGTCTCAGATCTTTATTTTTAAAATGGCTTTAGAGCTATGCTTTTGGAAAAATCGATGGCAATTTGGAAGAAGAATGCACAGCTGTGTGGCCAACTGTGTTGTTGATGTTGAGTCTGAATGCCCCTTCAGTTTCCATCTGGAACTGACATTTAACTTGACCTTCTCAGGACAAGAGGTTAATTTCTGAAGAATTAGAATTATGGAGATTAATTTGTGAAGCTGCTTATAATTAAGATGCCTCTGGCTCTTGCATCTGGGCTGGAGACAGAAGACGTTAATGATGATCATCCATTTTCCCTCAGGGATAACTGAGGTCTGCAGTTTCAGGCTCAACCCATTCCTTTGTGGATTTGTTCTCCTTTTTCACTTTCCTTGAGAAAAGATTAGTGACCTCTATAGACACAATGTTCCCTCTCACCTGAGATGGAAAGTCAACCAAAGATCTTACTGAAGCGTAGAATGCATCCATTCCTTCCTCTTAGGTTAGCTGTAATAATTATGACAAGAACTTATTGTTGAGCCAGGCTCTATGCTAAGCTCATGACATAAATTGTTTCATTTAATCATCCCAACAACCATATAAGATAGGCAGTATTATTATCTTCGTTTTATGGATAACCAAGGAGATTAAATAACTTTTACAGGATCATCTAGTTGGTACCTTGGCAGAACCAAGACCTGAAAATGAGTCTATTATACCCTGAAGTCTGTGTTCTCAGCCAGTTTGCAATCCTGTCTCCTGAAGACGTTTGGAAATAATGATAGGGCTTACTATGTAACAGGCACTGTTGTAAGTGATTTAATCTCACAGCCACCCTATATCATAAGTAAAAGGATTGTCCTGCTTTTACTGAGGAGGAAAGTGAAGCACAGAGAAACTGAGTGACTTGACCAAGGTCACTCAGCTAATAAATAAGTGGTAAGCCAGGGGATTTGAACCCAGGCAGTCTGGTGCCAGAGTCTATGTTGTTAACCCATGTACAGTTTTTCCTCTCTGAGTGGAAATTATTATTGAGTTCCTCTGTAGAAAAAGTATCTTAATGTTGCATAGGGAGAGAAATATAACTGAACATGGTTAACTCTTATGAAGAAGATCCTAGAAAAACCTTTCTCAAGCTAGACTGCAGGTCAGAAATAATTGAGGAGACCCTGGTTACAGGGAATTTCATTTAATTGGTTTGAGTTGGGACTTGGGCATCTCTTTTTTTCTAAAATCCCCCAGGTGATACTGATGGGAGCTGGAGTTGAGATTCACTGTTCTAGAGAAGCAATTCAGCCATAAAAAAGAAATGGTCCAATATGAGAAGAAAGATAAAAAATTATGTACTTTTGGCTAATGGTTGCTGTTCTTTTAAGCAATAGTGAGTCAGGTTTAATCAATGCTCATTACCCATTCCCTTTTCAAAAAAAAAAAATCAGAATTAAACTTCAGACTTGTTTAGAAGGCGTTGATGCTGATTTAATTAGCCCACTTCCCAGAACCCTATTAATCTGGTCTAGTGCATCTGACGTGTAGTTACAAAGTTCCACCATTTGCACCACTTGTGATTTATGGCTTAGCTAGACCACAAGTGACCATAAGAAGCCCCAATTAATAGCCTGTCATTTGGACCGGCCTCAGAGTATTTCAGTTCTTAAGACTTGTCCAACCTCACTGAGTTATGTCAGTTTTATCAAGGGCTGGTAGTCTGAGACTCAGCTTTGTCTTCCTCCCTCTACATTTCTTCTCCTTTCCCTTCCTCTGCCTCCTTTTCCTCTAAGGGTTGTTTCATTTAAGAAGTTCACCTGGAGGGGATGGAATTATAAAATAGAATGGAATAAACAACGGTTCCATTAAACTTCTTTGTTTTGCAATATGTACCAACAATGCCACATAGTTAAAAGAATTTGGATCTGTTGTCTTCATATTCATCCAACAGTTATGGGTTTTAGAATTGGAATGCTTAGGTTTTCCATCCTAAGACACATCCTTATTAGGTACTACTAAAGTCTCTTATCTGCTTTGCTTATAGGATAGATGGTGTTCTTAACAGTTTCATCATGTATGAAATATTCCCTTTATATTTAATTTTAAATGTTATTATGTAAAGTTGCCTTTGATTATTTTAACTTATATTTCTGGCAATCAAATGAGTACTAGCACTTTTGAAAAGTCAGGGGAGTTACAAAAAGCAAAAATAATAGGTTGAAGATGAAAGTGCTAATACCAAATTATACTGATGAGATTAAAGGGCAGGTATAATGTAATTTCCCTGAGTTGTTCACTTCTTATGTTATAAGCTTTCTGTCATGATTTCTGCACTCTATTGTGTCCATAAAAGGCCCCATATAGCACCGTGATTCAGAAACACATTAACAGTATCCTTTAGGACATGGGTCTAAATGTTACAGAAAAATTGGGACAATGTGGGAGATCATGCAGAAACAGTACAAAGGGCTGATGACCAGGAGAGCTGGCTCTGGAGCAGGTTTATTGTATCATGTTGGACAGATGATCTTACTTCTACGCCTGTTTTCATTTATCTATGGAACATCGGAGGACAGGAAAGCAATGGGTTGGGCTGAATCAGTGACTTTTCAAGTGTGATCCTAGGACCAGCAGCATCAGCATCACCTCGAAATCTGTTAGAAATTTAGATTCTCAGGTCCCACCCAAGACCTATTGAATCAAAACACTTTGGGGTGTGGCCCAGCAATCTGTGTTTTAACATGCCTTCCAGGGGATTCTGATGCATGCTATACTTTGAGAACCACTGGGCAAAGTTATCTTTGTGCCCTATCTATAGCCAGCATTCTAGAAGGCTTTCACTAATTTTCAAGGAATTAGAAAGTGCTAAATATTTCATTTATACGGGAAATACTGTATGTTATTTTTGTTTAGATGACTTGATACCATTTTGAACCTGGGTTATCATTGTACTGAATGAGCATGAACATGCCGATTAATGGGTCTTCCTAGTTGATGCAATGCCAGCTAAACATACTTACGAATAGAATTCTAAAAGTTAGAAATGGAAAGAAACTTAAATTTACTTAGGTTAATTATCTCCAGCTGCCATTTTTTTTTTTTTTTTTGAGGAAACTGAGGTCAGAAAGCTATATGGCTTTGACATAATCTTTTAAATGAGACAGAAAGGCTTTAAAAGCTTGAGCCACAGGCTAGGAACAATCATTTCATTTTACTATTTTGTGGTGTCTAGGCAGTGCTAGAGAACTACCCAAGCAACTAAATTGATTTTACACCTGTGTGCACACACAAACCACCAATTAGGAAACAGTGTGTTGCAGATTTTGACATGTATGAAATTATAGAACCAATTACATTTTATAAGTCAACTCATGACAGTCATTTCAAACAAAGCAGACTTTGGAATCTGTTCCTTATGAATGTGGTTGGCAGAATGTCAGTACATTTAAACTTATTTCATTTTCTGGAGATCAGATTAGAGAGAGTGAGCTGGAAGAGTAGATTGAAGATGTAAATTTACATTAATGATTTATTATTTTAAGAGTTGCTTTATTGAAAAAAAAAATGTACGCTCAGTTAAATAGCCAGTGCTCTCCAGTAGGCTGTAATGGAAGAAATGCTATTCTAGATATTCAGAGATATAAGTGCAAATCTTGTTTTCCCACTTCTCCTTATTGTTCACTACTGTAGGGTCTTGAGAAAATCACAAAGCCCTCTGGACCTCAGTTGACCTGTTAAATGGGCATATTAATATCTAGCATTTCTCAAAGCAGAGAATAAGACCAAGTGATACCTTGAAAAAATATAAAAATGGGACATTAAAGGGAGAAATTGAGTTCCAGAGGACTCATGCAGAAGTCCTGTCAATAAGATACTGCTTTTTGAATTAGAAAGAGTACTGAACTAAGAGGCAGGAAGACCTAGGTTCAAATCAGTCAGTTACTACCTTTATGACCTTTGGACCCTCAATGTTTGGGAAGAATAACAGCCTCACACATCAGTTAAAGTTAACTGATTTATCACAAGAAAGGACTTGATACAGCATCCAGCATACTTGCTAGGTCATCAATAAAATTAGTAGAGGCAGACGGTGCCATCAGAAGGCTGCGTGGAGACTTCCATTTATGTCCAGAAAAGAATATCTATTATAGGACTTGCCCGCTTTCTGGAAACATGTAGGAAATGGGTTTAAATACACAAAACAATAATTTTTGAATATTGGATGGCAGAGAAAATAGGGCTGTGATTCATGAGAGAAGGCAAACAAACAAGGTGAACACTATGTGTATCCCAACTTTCTTCCTAGAAGCACCTTCTTCGCTGTGGCTCAGGGAGGAAGAACCCAAACAACGCCTGGTAATCTTGCTGAGTTGAAGAGACAGACATCAGAGTTCAGGGATGCTGAGGCATCTAGAATTTGCGGTGCAGGGCACTGGACAGAAGGCAGTGGAAGAGGGAGAGAGAGAACGCATTCTGGAGATCTGCAGAAGAGTCCTCTTAAATCCTTGACTGAATACCAGTCTATACACACGTAGGGTGAAATTCCGTGAGACTGGACAAACAACAACTGGGAGGAAAGGAATGATTATTGGGGAGCTGTAAGCCAAAGTTCATACAGAGCAGGATCTCTTTGAATTCCCATCAGCCAGGATGGAGAAACATCACTAAATAGACAGAGACTTGAATAGACACTCCAGCATGGTGACACTTTAATATTGGCGCCAAATTAGCCCTAGAGTAAAGGCTACAATAGGCTCTCCCTTAAAAGCTTATAAACAAACCTGAAAGGATCAACTGGATCTACAATAACTATTTGACTGCCTGACAGAACAAAGTCCAGCTCCCTTTCAGGAAATTCAATGAAATCCAGTACTTGACAGCATAGACTCCAGAATATCTGGTATGCATCAAAATGTGAAGAAGAGAAATATGAACAATGTATAGGACAAAAATAATTTAACTGGAAACAGTTCCAGGAATGAGAGAGAGATAATAGAAGCAGCAGATGAGGACTTTGAAACAGCTATTATAAGTGTAATCTATAGGACTAAGGAAAGGATTTAAAGGAAAATATGACCAATTGAGGAAAGAGAAAAATATAAAAACTAACTAAATGGAACTTCAGGAATTAAAAAATGCAATATCTGAAACAAAACTTTTGCTGGATTAACAGAAGATTAGACACTGCAGAAGAAAGGATGAGTGACCTTGAAAACACAAAAATAGAAACTATCAAAGTGAAGCAGAGAGAGAGAAAGACTGAAAAAGGCACAGAGCCTCAGTGACCTGTGGGACAATATCAAGCTGTCTAACAATCACCTGATGTGTAATTAAAGTCACAAAAGGGGAAAACAGAAAAATATTTGAAGAAATGAGAGCAGAATATTTTCAAATTATTCAATTTTCAACAAAAAATTTTTCAGTGGTTTCAACAATACAGCGTTAAACCTCATAAACCAACAATAGTGTTAAACTCACAGATCCAAGCTCAACAAAACCTGAGCAAGATTAACACACACAAGAAAATCTACAGTGATACTTGTCATAATCAAACTTCTGAAAACCAGTGATAGAAAATCTCAAAGAAGCCAGAAAAAAAGACATGTACAGGGGAACAAAATTAAGGATGACTGCAGACCTCTCATCAGAAATTATGTAAACCAGAAGACAAGGAAACATATTTTTAAGGCATTGAAAGAAAACGAAAAACTGTCAACCTAGAATTGTATAACCAGAAAAAAATATATTTGAAAAATGAAGACAAATGAAGCATTTGTCACATTGGATTAAAAAACAGGATCTAACTATACTCTGTATATAAGAAACTCACTTTAAATATAAATATACAAATATATAAAAGAATAGGAAATGATATACCATGGAAAAACTAATCATAAAAAGTTGGAGTGGCAATATTAATATTATGCCAGTAGACATCAGAACAAGGAATATTCTCAGGGATAAAGAGGATATTTAATAATAACAAAGGGTCAGTTTTTTAGAAGACCCAGAATCTGAAATGTGTATGTACCTAATAACTTCAAAATACATGAAGTAGGACAGTAATGAAAGGAGAAGTAGAAAATCCATAATTATGGATGGACATTTCAACCTTTACTCTGTAATAGAACATGTAGAGCAAAAATCAGTAAGGATATTGAAGATTTGATCAACATTAAAAATCAACTTGACTAAATTGATATTTATGGAGCATTCCACCCAGCAACAGCAGAGTACACGTTCTTTTAAAGTGCACATGGAATATTCACCAAGATAATCATATCCTGGACCATAAAACAACTCAACATATTTAAGAATTAAAATTATGCAGAGTATTTTCTTTTACCAAAAAAGAGTTAAATTAGAAATTATTAACAGAAAAATATCTGGAGTACCCCCAAATATTTGGAAATTAAATACACACTTCCAAATAATCTATGGGTCAAAAAAAATCACAACAGAAAATAAAAATTATTTTGAACTAAATGAAAATGAAAACACAAAATACCTAAATTTGTGGGATTCATCTAAATAAGCGCTGGGAGGTATATTGATAGATTTAAGTTATACTGGAAAAGAAGAAGGATCTCAGATAGTAATTTAAATTTTCGTCTTAAACTAGAAAAAGACCAAGTTAAACCCAAAGTAGAAGGAAGAAAATAGGAAAGATATGAAGAAAAATCACTAAAATAGTCCAATAGAGAAAATAAATAAAACTAAAATCTTGTTCTTTGAAAAAATTAATGAAATACACAACAAACCAACAAACTTGTAGCCAGAGTGATCAAGAAACAAGAGAGAAAGTATAAATTACCAGTATCAGGAATGAACATGGGGATATTGCCACATATTCTACAGACAATAAAAGGAAAATAAAGAAATATCATGACCAACCAATTGTATGTCAATAAATTTAACAACTTAGATGAAATGGACAAAGTCTTTGAGAGACATATTTTTTTGTTAAAAGTGACTCCAGAAGAAATAGACTGAATAGCCCCATATCAGTTAAAGAAATTAGATTTGTAATTAAAATTTTTCTCTTATTAAATGCAATGTGATACCTTGGATTGGATCTTCAGACAGAAAAAAATGTTAATAAAATTGGTAAAATCTGAGTAGTTTATAGTTTAGTTAATAGTAATGTAGCAGTGTTAATTTTTTAGTTTTTACAAATGCACCATGGTTGTATCAGATGTTAACATTAGGGCAGTGGTTCTCCGCCAAGGATAATTCAGTCCCACAGGGGACATTAGGCAATGTCTGGAAACACATTTTTAGCTGACATGGTTGGGGGGGGACGGTGCTACCAGCACCTAGTGGGTAGAAGTCTAAGCCTGCTAGTAAACATCCCACAGTGCACAGGACAGCCCCCACAACAAAGAATTATCTGGCCTGAAATATCAATTGTGCCAAGGTGGAAAAACCCCACATACAGGAAAATGAAGTGAAGGATAAGTGGAGACTCAGTACTCTTTTGGCAACTTTTCTGTAAATCTAAAATTATTCTAAAATAAAAGTTTATTTTAAAAAAGCTTCCCATGAGCCAGCCCTGGTGGCCTAGTGGTTAAGTTTAGTGCACTCTGCTTAGGCAGCCCAGGTTCAGTTTCCATGCATGGAACCACACCACTTGTCTGTCAGTAGCCATACTGTGGCGGCAGCTCACGTAGACGAACTAGAAGAACTTACAACTATTCACAACTATTTACTGGGGCTTTGGGGGCAAAAAGGAAGAAAAAGGAGGAAGATGGGCAACAGATGTTAGCTTAGGGTGATTCTCCCCCCACCCCCCACAAAAAGCTTCCCATAAAGAGAACTCCAGATTCAGCTTGCTTTGCTAGTTAATTCTATGAAACATTTAAGAAATAAACAAAACCAAGTCTACACAAGCTCTTTCAAAAAATATAGGCAGAGAGGGAACATTTCTACTCATTTTATGAAGAGAGCATGATCCTCTCTCCCTTCCTCTCCACTTCCCTCTCTTTCTCCCACTCCGCCACTAATTTCTTTGTTTCTTGTCTTCCTCTAAATGTGTGGCCATTTTGTTTCACAGCAAGGAATATCGTAATATAATTACAGAAAAGTGAAGATAATCAGTGGGCTTCCTCTCAATCACGTCTTTCCCACTCATTTGGTTTCTCTGAGTTTACCAACCTGGATATCTCTGCCTCACTAATGGGATCTTGGACCTGACATATGGGGTGTGGGTTGGGGGCTAGTGGTATGGTGGTTTTACATGTAGACATCTCTGGTCACGCGTGTCCAGGCAAATTCACAGAGGCAAGCACGATCACTGCTCAATCAAGTCATTAACCCTGAGCAGGATGTCATGTGCAACCAAGCTTCTCTTCTCCGTGCTTGGCTTCCTCAGCAACCAAGTATGTAGAACTTGTATAGTAGAGAAATAGAATTTCTTGGTATACATCTTTGTAAACAACATAATTATATAGCTGTCAGTGTCTCTGTTGCCCCTGGAAAATTTCCTGAATGTGTTTGGGAGCCATGAATTATTGGTAGCCTCTTCCACCCGCTCACTCACCCACCAGAAAAGCCTGTGGTGTAGAACAAGCAGTTGCATGTAAACCTTTCTCTTCCCTGCATCAACTCACCCATCAGAAACACGAAGCAGTAAAAGGTTTGGCATCTTCACTAACCTGGAAACTAGCAGTTTTCTCTGGGGACTTTAAGGGAGCATGGGTTAATGGGAGCATTTCATTATCTGGTGAAATCTTGGCATGCCTGGGGACCAATTAGGGAACTCTTGAAGTCATCCCTCTCACAGCCTAATAACTTCAATTACAGTAATTTAGAAAATTGCATACTTTAGATATCAGCTCCCTAACTTTTTATGAAATGTTTTGCTCCATTTCATTAAAAGTCTGCATTTCACTGAAACATACATATAATAGGAATGTGTTGTAAACACATTCACAAAGTGTGGCTCAGTGTCATAGCTTAACGTGATCCCTGTGGTTTTCTGCTATTCTCATTACACTCATTGCTTCAATTTGTTAAAGTCTCTAAAGGAAGTATTCTAGATCTACCCAACTCACTCCGTGTTCTCTTCTTATAGGACCTTGAAAAGTTAAAAGTTTTGTTTTAAAGGAATGGGCATATTTGCAAACCATCCAAAGCAGCACTCCTTGCCCCAGCCTTAGAGAAAATATAAACTTATTCTTGTTTTGGAAAATATTTTGGAGTTCGTCAAAATATAGAAATATTACACAAGATCAGTTAGAGTTAGGGAAGACAGGCAAAAGTATGCTAATGAAAATGTATGAAAGGAGAGATTGTAATATGGAAAATTATACAAGCTTTATTTAAGGTAGAAACTTAAGAAGATTGTAAATAAGTTGATTGAATGAGTAGATGTACTCAATCAATGTTGACCCATGTTTCTAATATTTAAAAGACGTAATGAAACAATCTCCATTCACCAAGAGTGTCTGTGCTCTTCAGGGACATTTCAAAATTATAAATGAAAACAATATATGCTAGTGCTCAGTTGTAAAGTACAGACAATAAAAGATGGGGGCACTATTTCACTTGCTAAGTGAAAAGGTATCTTGGGGGCTGGCCCGGTGATGTAGTGGTTAAGTTCGCGCACTGCGCTTTGGCGACCCAGGGTTCGTGGGTTGGGATCCTGGGCATGGACTTCTGCACTGCTTATCAAGCCATGCTGTGGCAGGCATCCCATACATAAAGTGGTTGAAGAGGAGCACAGATGTTAGCTCAGGGTCAGTCTTCCTCAGCAAGAAGAGGAGGATTTGTAACAGTTGTTAGCTCAGCGCTAACCTTCCTCACTGAAAAAATAAAAAAGATATTTTGGAGTAACTAGATGAGTTGCTTCTGCAATTCAACCAAGGACCACTAAATAAATGATAAGTTGAGCCCCAACTGGTCATTAGTAGAGAAATGTTGCAGGTGGCAGAGAGGAGGTATGTTGATATTTGGGATTTGTAAAGGTGGAATTGGCGAGGGCTGAGAAAGAGTCTTTATATAAATATTTATGAGAGTTTTCAGAATGGTCCATTCTTCTACTTTTAAATTCATGCTGATAAGTTATTCTGTCATGAAAGAAACTACTTGTCTACAGAGTAAAATGCCACCTTAGGCCATTGATTCATTATCCATAGGAAATACATTTTGAGTTGTGTACTAAGGAGAGAAGGTTTTGCACATTATTTTAGGGGATCTTCCCCTCCACTTATGGGAAATTTGGGTCAACTTGGATTCACTGTGAACCATGGAACAGTGTTTGATCAGTAAAAAGCAAGTTAATCCCTTTAATCAACTAAACTCATTATTACAGGGGTCCCTGATTCTAAGAGATAATTAATGAACATATTGAATGGCTTGGCGAATGTGGCAGTAGAATGTGAAGAGAAATAATTTCATGTAATAAAGAAAAACTTTACCATTGAGGAAACCACATTTT
The DNA here is from genome assembly GCF_020826845.1 of Diceros bicornis minor. NCBI lineage: Eukaryota > Metazoa > Chordata > Mammalia > Perissodactyla > Rhinocerotidae > Diceros > Diceros bicornis. Next base: position 74,234,603 of record NC_080741.1, on the reverse strand, counting down.
TGTGATATAAACACTTTTCTAAAATTATTTTCAGATTTAAAAAGTAGATGAATCGGTGCCTGCCTGCGTCCTCTTGCATCTCTCTCCCGGCCTCTGCACATTTTGCTCTTGTGATCCTCAGAGGATGGTTCTTGGGTACTGGGGCCCCCTTGCCCCTCAAGGAGAATCAGATGCTTGCTCATTTACCCCCCCGCTCCCCCAGGCTACCCATGGCCAAATGACTTTCTGATGTATTAGCACAAAAGCCCAGCTCCTTTGACTCCAGAGAAAGAAAAGCATCCAAAGCAGCACTCCTTGCCCCAGCCTTAGAGAAAATATAAACTTATTCTTGTTTTGGAAAATATTTGAGGTGTGAGTTAACACTCCAGGGCTCCCAGCAGGATCCAGCTGAGTCTACACTTTTACCTGAAGTCATATCCTTCTTGGCTGTTTCTCCTTTTCTATCGTCATGTCCCCACTCCCTTATTGGTTTCTTTTGAGAGCATTTTCTTAACAGATCATTACACTCAAATCATTGGCTCAGGTTCTGCTTCTGGAAGAACTTGTTCTTAAGGTACCCCAACAATTATAAATGGGGTCATGGTAGACTCACACGAAGATTCTTTGTCTTTTACAATAACAAACGGCAAGGTTTGTCAAGAGGTTGGAGCTATCTTCTGCTCCCATATTCTATAGTCACCCGCCCTATTTTTGGCTCATAAAACCTGGCAGAGAATTTACATAATGGACTTCACCAGATTCCCTATCATCTTGCTTATCTGTCAGGAAGATATTGTAGTGTCTGTTTTTAAAAGGTTCAAATGGAAATTTTTTCCGCCAAAGCACTGCGTTCAAGTCAACAACATGCATTTTTAAGGATTCCATAGTATATGTACATCATACCCATCTCTGATGAATTCAATAAGTATCTCATACAGTATTAGGTCTACTCACTCTAGGGAGTTCTTAATATGCACTTTATTGGATTTTAATCATTTCTCTTCTTTAATAGAAGTGACAGAAACAGTAATAGTGCATATAAAATGTGTACAGTGAAATGATGTCTGGATTTTATACAAACACAAGGTTGAAAAATGTGAGGCTTGGCAGCTCGTATAAAAATTCACTTTGATCAGGGCTGTCCTGGGGCATGAATTTGCTTATGAGGCTTTAAAGTTATTTATCTAGTTATGTGTTCAATGGAATTAGAGTTACAGAGACATCATAATTGGGACTCTTATAATTTAGAATAAGGTTTAAGCTCCTTTAAGTCCATGAAATATAGAGGTAAAATTTACCTTTTTCCATCATTGAGAGAGATACTAAATTATTGAGATAGATGTAATAAAAGTTTTTGATCTTCTGAATGTGGGAAGAGCTTTTGATTCAACCAACATCTATTGAGATTTATTTCCAGGTCCCATGGTTGTCACTTTGGTCTATATTATCTTATTTCTTTTTCCTGCTGAGGAAGATTTGCCCTGACCTAACATCTGTTGCCAATTTTCCTCTTTTTTCTTTTTTTTGCTTGAGGAAGATTCAGCCTGAGCTAACATCTGTGCCAATCCTCCTCTTTTTTGTATGTAGGTCGCCACCACAGCATGGCTGCCGACAAGTGGTGTAGGTCCGCACCCGGGAACCGAACCCAGGCTGCCGAAGTGAAGCTTGCTGAACTTAACAACCGGGCCATGGGGCCAGCCCCTATCTTACTTGTTCTTAATTACAACCTATGAAATAGGTATTATTTTTCTCCATTTTGCAATGAAGGAAACAGGTTTCAATTGTTAAATTGCCCCAAATCATACAGCAATCACTAGCAAAGATGAGATTCTAATCTGGGTCTGTGAGATCCAGTTCTGTTTGTTTCCTGTTTTTTCAATTGCTTAGAAAATAGAAGATATGGTCTCCTACACATCTGGTTTGAGATAGACAATGTTTCTAAGCAGTGGAATTGGCCATGATCATTTTAAGCTGGCCGTATTCCTGGGCAATTTATATTGATATTTGGGTTATTTTATCTCTTGGCATTTTTACACCAGGATGCTGGGAGAAAGCTTCTGCTCCAGTTTTCCTCTGTCTGAGTAATACTTGGTAGAGAAAATAAATCATAGGGTAGAAGGTATTCATGTGTGACATTCTACTACTTATTTGTGGGAGAAGTGAAAAGTACATATCAGCCACTGACAAGCATCAGATTTCTCTCTCCATGTTTCTGCTGGTTTCATATCACTCAGGGAGGACAAGTGCTTGCCTTTTGATTTATGTTCACTGACAATGAAATGTCCATGATGATTTATTATGCTGCTTGGAGATTTTGCTGTGGTGCTTACCTCTGTAGCCCCAAATGTGAAGCAAATAAATGTCTTATGTCTTGCCATAGAACAACAGTTAAACTTACTTTCTTTTAACCAAATGATACACAGCTTGTATTGGATGGAGTTTTTTAAAGATTAATTTATAATCCAGATTTCTATTTTTTAAGGGATTAATTTATAATCCAGATTTCTATTTTTTAAGGGGATAGTGGTTCCTAATTGTAAGAGGAATATATGTAACTTTAAATTTTTTATGAGCACCTCTTATATGAAAAGGTGAGAATTGAAAGGAATTCAGAAAATTATATTACAAGCCTCAAAAATGTTCATACTCTGTAATTTCACTACTTTGAGTCCATTCTAACAAATAAGGATTTAAGTACAAAGATGATCATTTAAGCATTACATTATTGGGATAAAGTAGAATATCCCAATACCCAACTGTAAGGGATAAATAAGTAAATCTTGAAATAAGTATAGGATAGAATTTTACATGTATTAAAAATTATCATGTTTATAAGTTTTAATTATATAAGAATTATTTATGATATGACGTTAAGTATAAACATAAGAATGTTAAATTGTTAACACATTATTGTCTGAAAAACAATACATATAAAAAGAGGGAACTATGTTAATATTAAATATCCTCTATTTTTGGACAGTGGAACTAAACATAATTTTTATTCTCCTTTCAAAATATTTTCTATTTTACTGAGATTTCAACAATGTGCACAAATTTTAACAATAAACAATTATCACAAAATGTAGACAAAATGTTAGTGTTTTTAGAAAAATTTTTAAACTTAAAATTTTTTTCCCGGCATCATATGCACAAAGTTGTGATCTGGAGCAAGGATACACAAACTACCACTCGTGTGCTGTATCCAGCCTGCTGCCTGTTTTTGTAAATGAAGTTTTATTGTAACACAGCTAACATCTGTTCATTTACTTATGGTCTACAGCTGGTTTTGCATTCCAACAGCAGAGTTGAGTAGTTTTGACTGTAAAGACGAACATATTTAGTGCCTGGCCCTTTTCAAGTTTGACAACCCATGTTCTAAAGTAATAAATCAAAGCAACTCTAATAAATGAATTTATATTTACATGAAATCAGTTTATTTTCCTTTATGTCCAATTTCATATGCACATTCTGGGAACAAATGTGTTAACTTAAAAACAATGAGGGTAGAAATAATCCTCAATTTGTACCATGTACACATTTAGATTCAGAGTTAGACCTTGGCACTTTATAAACTGATGATTCATTTATTCCTGAAAGATTTTTCTAAGATTAGGAACTTATAAAAAACACTAAATGATTGAAATTAATGATAAAATTCCCTTTTATATATTATGCAATGTAAAGAAATGAGGGTACCCTTCAACCTCCCCTCCCCAAACTCCTACTTTTAGTTATGTATTATTTTTACATTTTCCAAGTGTAGAATATTAATGTTCTTTTATAAAATCACTGTTCCTACTGTTTCCATGTTGCTTGTGCAAAATTGTGAAGCCAGCCTGACATTTTCTCCCAGCCTATTTTTCACTTTTTATTTCTTGGAAAACTTAAGACTTCTTTCTCTGTGCTTGGAATATACTATGTTATACCAAGAGAAAATTTATTGTTGAATGTTCTGTGTCAGGTTTCCACGGAATGGACTGTGGTCTTTTGTGCTAAAGAGTCAGGGTTTTTATCTTGCCATTTCAGGAATATATTCATTTATTGTATAATACTTTTTGGGTTGTATTTATTGATTTGTTTACTTTAGCACTAACAATAATGTTTAAGTTGGATAATTTGTTGGTCTTCCTCATCTATTAGCTTTTCTCTAACTGCTTTCATCTTCTGGTCTTTTATATTTGCATGTGTTGTGTTTGTTATATTAATATAAATTGCCCAGGAATACATCTAGCTTAAAACGATCATGGCTGATTCAACTGCTTAGAAACATTGTCTATCTCAACCAGATGAGTAGGAGACCATATTTTCCGTTTTTTAAGCGATTGAAAAGACTGGAAACAGAACAGAACTGGATCTCGTAGACCCAGATGGGAATCCTATGTTTGCTAGTAATGGCTGTGTGATTTGGGGCAATTTATTCAAACCTGTTTCCTTCACTACAAAATGGAGAAAAGAATACCTATCTTATAGGTTCTAATTAAGAATAAGTAAGATAATATACACTCAAGTGTAACTGAAGCCATCTGGGACTGGGAGGATTTAACTGTTGATTCAATTTGTTTCATAGATTTAGGCCTTACCAGATTATCTCTTTCTCCCTGTGAGTTTTGGTAGTTTGAATTTTTCAAGTAATCGGTTCATTTCATCTAAGTCATCAAATTTGTGGTCATTGAGTTGTTTATAGTATTTCTTTATTATCATTTAAATACTCATGGAACCAATAGTGATAATTCCTTTTTCATTTCTTTTGTTATTTGTAATTTGTGTCTTCTCTCTTTTTCTTTTTTTTCTTTCTTCTCTTTTACTTTTTTTTTTTTTTGTGGTTAGCTTGGCTAGAAGCTTGTTACTTTTATTGATCTTTTCAAAGAACCAGCTTTTGATCACAAGTTTTTTTCTATTGCTTTCTTGTTTTCAATTTTACTGATTTCTATTCTATTTTATTATTATTTATTTTCTTCTCATTTAAATTGCTCTTCTTTCTTTAGTTTCCTATCCTATTGTGGAAGCTGAGATTATTGATTTTCATTCTGTATTATTTTATAATATATGAATTTAATGGTATACATTTCCCTTTGAGCACCACTTTCAATGCGTTCCACAAATTTTGGTAAGTTGTATTTCCATTTTCATTTAGTCCAAAATATTTTAAAATTTCTCTTGAGACTTTTTTGACCCATGTGCTATTTAGAAGTGGGCTGTTTAATTTCCAAATATCTGGGGACTTGCCATCTAACTTTCTGTTACGGATTTCTAGTTTAGTTGTGGATTGAGAATATACTTTGTATAATTTCTGTTCTTTTAAATTTGTGAAGGTGTGAATTATAGGCTGGAATGTGGTCTATCTTTGTGAATATTCCATGTGAGCCTGAGAAGAATGTCTATTCTGTTGTTGTTGGATGCAGTATTCTATAAATGTCAGATCAAGTTGAATGATAGTGTTGTTCAGGTCATTTCTATTATAACTCATTTTCTGTATACTTGATCTATCAGTTACTGCAAGAGAGGTGTTTGACACATCCAACTATAATAGTGGATTTGTCTATTTTACCTTTTAGTTCTATCAATTCTTGCCTCGTTTATTTTAATGCTCTGTTGTTAGGTGCACACAGATTAAAGATTATTATATCTTCTTGGAGTATTGGCTGCTTTATTATTATGTAATTCCCTTCTTTATATCTGATAAATTTCCTTGGTCTGACTTCTGTTTTGTCTGAAATTAATATAGTTATTCCAGCTTTCTTTTAATTAGTACTAGTATGGTATATATGTCTCCATGTTAGTATTTTAACTGTAGCATATACAATCTTTTTACTAATTTATGACTTTTTTTTACTGTTTATAAAGATGATGTTATATATATTTAGCATAGAAAGTTAGGAAAATGCAGGAAAAAAAACCTCACAAAATTATCCACAATTCCACCACACATGCTAAAATTTTGGTTAAAATTTTAGTGACTTTTTTTCTTCTGACTTTTTTCCCCCCTTTGAGTACATATAAATTGAGTCTATGTTGAGATTCAAATGTACCTAGGGATATCCTGGTTAAAAAAAGTAGGAGTAGCCCACAAGAGGTTTCTATAAATTAGAGGATGAAGAGACTTCAAATCTTGCTTGTTTATTTTTCTGAATAGTTAACATATATACATGGCACCACATTCACGAGAGTATTCAGTGATCAGAATCTCCAAATCTTAACCCTGAATGTTTTATTTCTCTCCTCTAGAAATAACAACTTTAACACATTGCTGTATACTCACATTTAGAATGCGTTCTGTGCATATTCAAGAATAGGCACTTTTTAAAATTACAACTGTATATGCTGTAAACACTGTCTCACCTTAGTCCTTGAAATGTAATTATGTATCTCAGATAATTTTCCATTTAGGTTATTTCTAGGTTTTTCTGTTATAAATACTGCTGCAATAAATATCTTGTACACATTATTTTGTGTGTATGTGTATATACACACACACACATATAGATACATGTATCTATATCTATATCTATATATATCTAATGTAGGCCATATTCCTAAACATGACATTCCTTGGTGAATGGGGTATATGCTTTCAAATTTTGATAGATATAGATGTTATTGAATTTCTAGCCCTTAAGAATCTACCATATTACATTTCCAAGAACCACATATAAAAATACCCTTTTCGATAGCTTTGCCAACATGGTGTTTATCAAATTATCTATATGAGCACTCCATCCAACAGTTTTGCTATCACATTATAGTTTTATTCCTCTAAAAGGAAGTTTTAAGAACCATTTCATGTGTGTAACCACTGTATCTTTCTCTGAACCAGCTGTTCATATTGTTTACCCGTGTTTCTATTCTATTGTTGGTGGTACCTTGTGACTTGTAGAAATTCTTTGTGTAAATTAGTCCTCCGTGATATCCGTTGGAAGTTTGTGTGGTTTTCTTTACTATGTTGATGCTTAAAATGTTTGCATGGTTGAATTCAAATTCTTTCTTGTATGTCTCTGGGATCTGAATCATACTTAGGAATGCATTTTCCATTCCGATGTTATCAAAGAAATTTCCCTGTTTCCCGTTTCTTCTGGTACTTTTATGATTTCTTTCTTGTTTAATTATTTCATTCATTAGGTTTCTATCTTGCTGTCAGGTATGAAGTAGGGATCCAATTTTATTTTTTTGCAGACTACTGTTAAGTTTTTCTAGCATCATTTTTTGAAAAATAAACATTATCCTTCTTGATTTGAAATGCTACCTTTACTATATATTAAATTCCCATATGTAATTGAGTCTACTTCTGGATATGCTATCTTGTTCTCTTGGTCTGTGTGTTTGTGTGTGTATAATATGCTTAATATTTGTTGGGATGCTTCTCTCAATAGTCTTGATGTTGAGACACAAACCCTGCATACCTTCTGAGACTTAGCCTGTCTTTGTTCTCTGCTTTCATTGTTGTTCCACCTTAGCTGGGACATTTTTGGACATGAATGAAACACTGTAGTGTGGGATTCAGATCTTACCTCTTTAGTGGTCCTGAGGGGCTAGAAAAAGCAACCTGGAAGTGCAGGAAAGTTGGTTCTCTGTAACCAATGTAAGATGCAGGAGAGCCAGACAGATAAATGCCCTCTCCTTGCAAACTCTCTGGATAAGTCCTCCCTGTAGATTTTGTGGCTTGGGGTGAATTGTAGCCAGTGTAATAAAGTACCAGCTTGATGGCCATGTGCATTGAACTTGGTCCAAAAGGATTATAAGGCCCCAACCTTTTTATCTTTAGGTGTCATTGAGATATTCCTTGTTTTATAATGACTTTGGCAATATGAAATAAAGTCTGAATCTGTGTATTTACCAAAAAAAGCTTTTGTGGGGAAAAAAAAAAGGGTTGAATAATCTTATACAGATTATCTGAATGTCTGGTTCTGGATATTTCATGGCAGGAGTATTTTACTTGCATGTACGGATTTCTCGGTGCCTTAGCAAAAATATTCGCTCTTCCTTACATCCTATGATTATCAGGGTAAGACATTCTCAATCCCCCATTCAGTAGAGAGATCTACCAGAGTAGTGGATACTGCTCAGTAGTGGGGCCAGGTTCACTGATCTTTTCCTATGAGTTTGACATCATGCTAGACACTGAGGAAGGAGCAGATGCTTTAAATAGGAAGTATAAGATACTGTCCCTCTCTTTCAAGAGATGGGAGATTGTGCTATGGAAGCTGACTAAAAAGGAAGTGATATAGGGGCCGGACCCGTGGCGTAGCGGTTAAGTGCGCACGCTCAGCTACTGGTGGCCCGGGTTCGGATCCCCGGGCGCGCACCGACGCACCACTTGTCTGGCCATGCTGAGGCCGCGTCCCACATACAGCAACTAGAAGGATGTGCAGCCATGACATACAACTATCTACTGGGGCTTTGGGGGAAAAAAAGGAGGAGGATTGGCAATAGATGTTAGCTCAGAGCCGGTCTTCCTCAGCAAAAAGAGGAGGATTAGCACAGATGTTAGCTCAGGGCTGATCTTCCTCACAAAAAAAAAAAAAAAAGGAAGTGATATAAAATTTTAATATGCCAGTAGCTTCTGTCTCATAAAATCACTTGCTACACATCGCCTCTTGTGGTATTTTGGCCTGTCCCCTGCTAAACGGTGATGCTAAGTGAGTACTGGGGCAGACAACGCTGGCTTTATCAATAAATAATTTCCTTTTGCAATGAAAAGAATATGCCTTTTGCCACCATAGCTGATTGAATACATCCCATAACCTAAGACAAGTGATTTTTTTTTTAATGCTTCCTCTGATTTTATGTTTAACCCCATGGATTTGAACCTGGGGAAGAAAACTTACTAAAAAGTGTTTTATTTTTTGAGAAAAACCAATAGATCTCCCATGACATGCCTGAGAAGGTACATGTTACAAGATGAATTAGCTTAGCCATGCATGTAGTTTTGTGACAGTGACAAGAAGGAAAATGAAATTTCCTGTTCCGAGGCAGCTGAGAAATTGTGAGATGGGTGGGGCCACTATACACTTGTATTTATTATCTCCATTGGCTGTGCAAGAGAGCTTGAAAAGGCAACTGTTCCAAAAAAGGTTGTCCTTAGGTGTTTAGAATTGATGGTGGCAGAAGGTGATAACTATAGGCAATGAGTGTATTAGTTTTCTAGAGCTGCCATAAGAGGACCACAGATTGGGTCACTTTTAAACAACAGAAATTTCTTTCCTCACAAACCTGGAGGCTTGAGTCCAAGATCAAGGTGTCAGCAAGGTTGGTTTCTTTTTAGAGTCTCTCTCCTTGGCTTGTAGATGGCTGGCTTCTCCCTGTGTCTTCACATTGTCTTCCCTCTGTGTCTGTGTCCTCATCTCCTCTTATAAGGATACCAGTCATATTGTATTAGGGGCCACTCCAATGACCCCATTTAACCTTAAATACTTCTTGAAAGACCCTATGTCCAAATACATTCTGATATAATGGGGGTTAGGACTTCAACCTATAAATTTTGGGGAGGCACAATTCATCCCATAACACTGGTGGTGAGGTTTGAGACTGATTCTTTTGCTAGTAAGTTTTCTGTGTTGTGGTGACAGAGATGAGGTTAGGGATGATATGAATTAATGTGAAATGCATTCCATTCCATCACATCCTGAGTTGGGCAAACTCATCATCTGGTCTTTAGAGCTATATTACCATCTCCCTCTTCAGTATTAGTTCTGTGTTTTGTATCGACTTTTAGCATTGCTGACGTATATTTGCCATAATACTTGACAATGGCAAGATGGATTGGCAGGCTCACTCTGTCACCACTGAGAACCTACCCTTATTTGCAGCTGAATGCCATTATGCCTGAAATCCAGCATTTGCATGTTTCTTTCTTCTTTCCTGAGTTATCTTTCAGTTACTGTCAAAGCTGTTTTCCTTGGGTACCTGAGAGTCCCTCTCCTTTGATCTCCGTTGCCCCTTCTCTGGGGCCATAGCTTCATCTTGCTATTTCTTTTAGTCTGCATTACCTTTTCATGATATTGCCCTCATTGAAGTATGAGAAGCTCAATTTGACCCAGGAGTACTCAATATTATTCCCCTCTGTAGTATAACTTTGATGTGTCATTATCCCCCTTTACCACCAAGGGCGAAGATGAAAAAGGACAAAGGATTAAAGGGATCATAGAGCCTATCCTTCTACTTACATGTAACATTTTAATTATTTTTAGAATCTGTGGATATGAATCCAGAAAGCAGGGCCTGTGTCTCCCCTTTGAGTTACCAGCCTGCAGCCTAGTTCATGACACGTAGGCAAGGCTCATCTGTGTTGGTTGAACTGAGCACAGCATTCATGTTTTGGTGTGGAAGGAAGTCTTTCTATGCTTATTCTTTACATCAACTTGCTCCAAGTTTTCTTAGACAACATATTTAGTGAGAGAGGGGTTGAGAATTGAAAAATTCTTGGCTACAGAGCCAAGCCAAGATCCTAAATGATTTAGGTTGCTAATATTTCCTATTTTGGTCCTTTATTGTCTTATCAGAATCAGGAAGCATTTGGGTATTAGGAGGCTCAGGGAAAACATAAAACTAAGTAGTATAATATGTTATTCCTATTCTCAAGGACTTTAAATCTGTTTGGGAAGGAAAAAAAAATGAGAGAGACCAATGCAAGGTGGCCCAGGCTGGGGAGCTAGGAAGAGAAGTTGTTAGTTTGATCTAAGGGCTATGTGAAGATCTGATTAGATCTCTGTAGAGGAATTTGGGGAAATCACAGCATTGTTTAAGGGCATTGTGCTAGGAAATCAGATTTATGAGGTGATCTATTTTTATTATTTTGCCATAAAGCAACACTATGAAAACACATCGGCTGGTGAAGAATGATGATCTTTATTAAATATTATAAATATTTATAATTTTTATTAATATTATATATTAGTATAATATATAAATATATATAAAATTACCATATAGTTTATAATATTATACATAATCTCATTAAGAGAAGAAATAAGTAGAAAGTCTGTAAAAATGCCTGAGATAGGACTATGCTGTGATTTTGGTAGGTTGGTTCATATTATTCTTGATGTTGACCTGCAAAGTGATGTCAAAAAGTACCAACTTTCCACCTGAGGGAAGGGAAATTGTTCTAGAGAGTCTGACCTTTGGGAATATGGTCAATTTTCATGTATTTTATTAGAGGCAGGAATAGTTCTGAGGTTACTGGGAACATTGTGTTATGCAATGGAAAATATTAAATTTTTATACAGATTCTATGCCTCAGTTTCCTCATCGGTAAAATGAGAGGAATACAAGTACGTACTTCAAAAGTTTGTTGTCAGGATCATTGTGTTAGTACAGAGAGGACCCTTGGTGCAACGTCTGGTACAGAGGAAGCTCTCATTAGATGTGAGGTGTGAATGCTGTTGGTTTCATTTCTAGGGCCACTTTATCACATCTCCTTTGATGCATGTCAAGTTCCAACAGTTGAACAAGTCATAGCAAATTCAAAGTGGGTATTCATAGGTATTGGTAAAGAAATTTGAAACTTATAAATTGCAAAAATAGTCCTCTGAAGAAGTAGTAATGCTTCTCAGGAAGATGAGGAAGAAAGGGAATACCTTAAGTATGGAGCATGCAGCTCAGATGAAACACCTCTCTGTAGAAAATGACAAAATGTGAGATGGTAAGATCCCTCCTAGGTTGTTAATAATTTAAACACCGTTATAATTTTGACATTTGGGAAAGTAGATCCATTTTCTCTTTTCAGCTCTGCTGATAACTCTTTAAGTAAACATAATGATATATACTTTTTATTAAGCATGTACTACGTGCTAGATATTGTGTTAAGTGCTTTCATATGTACCATCTCATAAACTCACAACTAGGTAGACCCAATTAGTCCCATTTTACAGGTGAGCAAATGGGAGTTTAAATATCTTGCCTGCTGTCACAGAGGAAAAGGAAAAGTGGAATGTAACCATCTGGGTCTCAGTTTCCTCATCTATAAAATGAGGAGACCATATTCCAAACTGTCCTTCTGGTGCCTTTGTTGCTGGAATTTTAGCCAATTTTTTTCATGACTACTGCCAAATTGCCTCTTCTGCCACCTAGTGGACACTGTCGTAATGACCACAATCACATTTCTAGACTTGCATTGTCAGCTTTGAGTTATAGAATAATTGAGGTGGCCTAGCCCAAGCCCCTTTAAAAATTGGAGAGAAAACCAGACTAGAAAAGGGAAGTTATTTTCCAGGATACTGAAAAATTGATACATAAATCATGGCTCTTAAATTTAGTATTTCATTTATGATAATATCTCTGTGCACAGGGTAATTGCTAAGAGGTGTCAGAGAGTATTTGTAGAGTGTACACAATTTGTCCTATTTGCAATGAGAGTTTTTAATTTGTACCAGGATTGCTTGTGTAGATCGAGATAAGATAATTTCTTAAAAGTAAGTTATAAAAAACTGTATGGCAACATAAAACCTAGGACACAATAAAGACTTTTGAGAAATTACTTTTTATTGAATACTGTAAATTATTTTTAAGAGTCTTGGTGCTCGATAATAAGCATTTTATATTTATAAGGAAATAGTGGCAATTTCTTGAACTTCTCCTGCTCAAGAAGCTGCATAAAAGATTGCCTTCAGATCGCTGCTGTAGCTAGAAATGCTGAGAATTAAGTTTCTTCAATGAAACTCATCTCAGCCCTTTTTCTTATCATGGGAAATCTAAATATCCCATTAAAAAAGGGCAAAGAGAAAGAAATGAGAGCATAAGGCTTGGAGCATTTGTGGGATATTTTAATGTCCTTTGGATCATAACTCCCAAGTTTCCTATCAAAAGAGATTTCATGAGTTATAACAGATGGAAGAAGGTGTCCTATGGATAGAAGAGGCTTCATTTAGACTCAGACCCAGATTTGCCATGTGGCCTCAGGCAAGTTATTTAACCCCTTTAAGCCTCAGTTTCCCCAGGTGTGTTTGAAATAGGCTTATATCAGATGACTTGTGATGGCCCATAAAATAGCAGGACATGAGTCTCAGAAATTTCATAGCTAGACTGAAAAGTAGCAAGTTGGACTGTTTGTATTTTACAAAAGAAGAATATTAGGAAAAATAGATTATCCTGTCACTGACTCACTTAGGAAGCTTATGCTCATTAACATTCCAAATAAAACTGTGAATAAGACAGAGAGTGTTGAGATGTAGGTGGTACTGGGAAAGGTATTAGACAGAAGTTGGCTTTGAAACCTAAAGACTTTGTATATAAGGCTTTATAGGATCTATGTCTCCTATCATGGGCCCAAACTGAAATTCAGACATACATTGTTGGTGAATTGTCAGACAGGACTTGAGAGGTTGTTTTGTATTAGGTTTTTCATTTTGGTGGAAAATGCTGGGGAGAAATGTGGATGAGCCTTGAGGACATTATGCAAAGTGAAATGAGCCAGTCACAAAAAGACAAATATTCTATGATTCCACTTATATGACATACTTAGAGTAGTCAAAATCATAGAGACAGAAAGTAGAATATTGGTTGCCAGGAGCTGGGGGCAGGGAGAAATGGGAAGTTAGTGTTTAAGGGGCAGAGCCAGTTTTGCAAGATGAAAAGAGTTCTGGAGATGGATGGTAGTGATGGTTGGACAGCATTCTGAATGTACTGAATACCACTGCATGTGCATTTAAAAATGGTTAAGGTGGTAAATTTTATGTTAGATGTATTTTACCACAGTAAAAAAGAATGGAAAAAAAAAAAGAGAGGAACTTGTGTGAGCAAATAAAACAAATGATTAAAAAAAAAAAAAAAAAGCTAAGGAGAGGTTTGTTGAGCGCCTGGATTGGAGGCAAGGCCTTGGGGTGAAAGCATAGCACCTGCATGACCCAGCTTGGCCCAGCAGAGAGATTTTTAGGGAAAATGAAAAGGAGCTGTTATCATGAGGGACTTAGATTTGTTGGACAAACGGCTACTTGGGTGACATGATGTGAATCAGAGTCAGGCATGGAGCCCTGGGGTGGAGAATGCCACTTAGTACCTTGAAGGCTGGTGGTTTAGGGAGCTCTGGCTGGATCACGCCAACATTGCTGTTGGCGTGGGGTCAGTAACTCATGGTGGGTTCCACCAGCAGTGGTGGTGACGAGAATCTCTCTAGGGTCTTCGTAGGCAGAGGAGAGGGCTGGATCATGGGAGGGGACACGGTAGATCCCTTATGACAGTAGCTGACAGTTCAGACCCTGAACACTTGTGAGATAACTTGTGAGGGCTCTAGACCCCCATGGTGAATCGTTACAGGTGACTAAAGATCCTGTATGAGCAGGTGAGGTCAAGAGCCAGGAAAATATGGATTATTATTGGTAAAGTGACTCCATGTACACCCTCACGCTGGTGAAGATTGGAGAAACTTGAATTAATCATGAAAAGAGAGAGTCCAATTGCTGAACAGACTGAGCAGAGAACAGAATATCTACTCAAACCTGGAATCTGTTAATGAATAACACATGGGTCCAATCATATGAATGGGGATTTGATTTATAATCATGGCGTCAAGCATCTATTCCTTTAAGCTAAAACGTGAGGAGATGGCACTTGAATGGAAATCTTTGCTGAGCGATTTATTAGAAGCTTACTATTTTATGAATGGCAAAAGAGAAGAACTGCCCCCTTTACAATCTATATATAAATCATCTGGAATTATGATGGATTAAATATTCTTCCTCCTAGTGACAGTAATAAATGTTATGAGCAGCTTTTAATAGTTGGAAAGGCAGAAGAGATAAACATCAATTACTATTAGAGGAAGCATTTTTTAAAACGTGCTTTCCCACTTTTTCCCATGATGAGGTTAATTATTTATGGCAAAGGCACATCAATGATTTCACCTTATCTCTTTATCCAAGCAGTAAATGAATTGTAACACAGAAAGATTTGGACAATCAATGCAATGAGAATGTGTTTAAAAGTTATGTATTCCCCTCAAAACTCACTTTGTCTCAGCCACAAATAGTGCTTAAATTAATAATATGTATTTAAAATTTTCATTTGGGGACCAATGTCTTATTTTTCTTTTAACATTTTTCCTTCCTGATAGGCGAGCTATGTGGAAAGGGTGGCGTGCATGGGACACGCTGCAGAGGCAGGCTGCTGAATTTGGGATGCTAAATGAAGAAAGAGGTATGGATGCATTTCAGCTATTACTATTTGACATTTGTTTATTAATTCATTTGCATATAGTAAAATTCAGTCTATTTGGTGTACAGCTTTTTGAGTTTTGATAAATGCGTAGAGTCCTGTATCCACAGCCACCTCGAGATGTAGAACAGTTCCATCACCACTAAAAGCCTGCTCATACTGCTATTTTGGAGTCAACACCTGTCCCCACCTGCCCCCCATCCCTAACCCCTGGCAACCACTGAGCTGTTCTCCTCCCTCTGGTTTTGTTTTTTCCCTCAGGGTTTTCTCCATGCTCTTGCACCTCTGTAACTCGCTAGGTGGTTAGGCTGGTCGTGTTCGGAGGTGGGGAGTTCTGTGGTCCTGATGACGGCTCAGTCTAGTTGGCACCGTGTCCCTGGGTCTCCAATGTGCCCCTCTCAGTGCAGGTCTGTCCCTGTCTGAGGAGTAGGGGGCTTTTTTCTGTCCCCTTCCCCCAGCCGCAGTGGCTGTTTCTGGTGCCCTAATGGTGACGATCAAGCTGACTTGTCCATTATTTCCCGTACACACAGTGTCTAGGGCCTGTCAGACTTTTAGGGATCCTCCCAAATGCTTTAACTGTAATATATTTAAACTCATAAGAGAAAATGAAGCTAATAATATTGAATATAGAGTAATGTATCCAGCCTGGATTATATTCGTTTTTATACCAAACAGTTGTAAAATATAATTTTTAATTATTGTCTTTTTTTATGGAGGAAGAGGCCCATGAAGGCAAAACTGTGTAGGGTTGGCGTGAGTCATGCGGTGGCCTGAAGACAGAGGTTGTTGCCCTTCCCCCAGCACTGTAAGGCCCCCCAGCTTTGAGGGCTCCTGCCCTTCTCTTGGGGCTGCTGTCCCTTTCCCCAGGCCTGCACCTAGAGGGACGCTTTCTTGAGACCCTGTCAATCTCTCTTTCTGGGAGAAAAACCTACAAGTGGGTGCGAATTCCTCTTATAATTGCTGCCATACACTCTCTGTTCTTCAGCTAGCCTGCCCTTGGCCTTGACTAATTTGTTAAAAGTTTTAGATGAGTGCTCCTTACTGACGTCCAGAGGAGTCTTCCCTAGGTAAGCAAGGGCTGGTGTCCTGTCTGCTTGCATGCACCTGTCTTTCCTTAAATTTTGAGTTAGTTGGTTGTCCTGTGACCTCAGTCCTCTGAGTTCTTGAAGAATGTTAGGAATTTGCCACTTGTCCTGTTTTTCTTTTCTTTTCTGGGAGAGAGCAGGGCTACTGCTGCTGACGGCATCCCCAGAGGAAGCTGGAATCAGCATATATCTTTAAACCCCTGTTGTCTCTGCTGATATTTGGGGCTAGTTTCCTGCTGTTTTCTTGTTTGTTTTCCTTTTTTTTTTTTGAGATTTATTCCACTTTGTTTTCCTGTCTCTCTTTCAATTGCTCATACCAGGGCGACCATTCTTCCCTTAGCCTTGGAAACAGAACCATGTTTCAATCCTGGTGGACTGTGAAAAAGGGGGGTGATGGTTATTCTGGCCCTTTGCTTCTAGTCTTAGGGAAGGAGGTGGTGATGCATTGAGCTACTACTTCACATCTAGTTGAGGGGCGAGTTTGAAGATTTGTTGGGGGTGAAGGTGATGGACGTTGCCCACCCCTTCCCTAATAGTCTCAGCATCACTGACCACTGTGTCGCCAGAGATTGGAGGGACAGACGACGTTCTTTGGAATTTTCCATTTTGAGAGGTTTTCTGCATAGCCTCTTCAATCATGGCCACGAAAGAGGGAAGCCAAAAGGAAGAGTTATGGGACTCGAAGAATTTTTGTAATGTTCTCTTTATTAACTTGAGAGTTTTCCACTCCACCATTCTGTCTCTAGCACTGGATGGTTGTCTATCACAATCACCTTGATGGCCATTTGGAGAAAGCAGAGAGATAATTCGGCCTTCTCCTGAAGTTCTGCACCCTCATTTTTCTGTGTTTATTTGGAGGGGACCAGGGTGAATGAGAGACAGGAGACGCGAGTTAAAGCTGAAAGGCTGCTGACTGGCCACACAAGTCACTGTGAATGAGGAGAGAAACAATGCGTTTCACTTTGGAGGCCGCAGTGGAGTACCATTCAGTAATGGGATCAGGCTGCTGACATGAATTCCTTCTCTCAAATAGTTGGGCTGTAACACTTCCCAATAGGAAGAAATGGGAGAGAGTCTTATTTTTCTGGTATTATACTCCTGTGCAGATCCATTAGCCACCACTCTTATGTTAGGAGAAAAAAGTAATGTATGTTCTTCCTTTCATTTCATTTCCAACAAGGGTCTGTGAGAGTTGTCAGGGTGTAAAAAGCAACCCAGTCCAACACTGGGCATCTTCCACTTGTTCCCACAAAGTAAGATTACTTTCTAGCCCCATCCATCCACCTCTTCATCCTTTCAACTATCCATTTATTTTTAAATAAATATTTATTGAATGCCTTCTCTGTGCTGAGAAGATGAAAATAAAATCTTGAATAAACACTTGGCACGGAACCTGGCACGTAGTAGGTGCTTAAAAGATATTTGTTGGGGCCAGCCCCATGGTGTAGTGGTTAAGTGCGTGCGCTCCACTGCTGGCGGCCTGGGTTCGGATCCTGGCCTGGGTGCGCACCGATGCACCGCTTGTCACGCCGTGCTGTGGTGGCATCCCATATAAAGAAGGAAGGTGGGCACAGGTGTTAGCCCAGGGCCAGTCTTCCTCAGCCAAAAAAGAAGAGGATTGGCATGAATGTTAGCTCAGGGCTGATCTTCCTCACACACACACACAAAAATAGATATTTGTTCAGGGAATGGATGGATGAAGACATGATTCTTACACAGTCTACTGGCGGTGGTAGCGAGGGTTACATTGAAGAATGTGCTATGATGATGGTGAACAGGGGATATGTTGGGGCTAAGAGACAGGAGCCTTTGACCGTGACTGGGCGGATGAGGGAAGGTTTCTAAACAGGCGACGTTTGAGCTGAGGTATAAAGAGGTAGCAGTTTGATGAAGAGGGGGCAGCATGTACGGCCAGTAGCGTGGGCTTTGTGTTTCAGCATATCCAGGCTTGAGCTCCAGCTCTGCCACATGCTTATGATGATGCCCCCAAAACCCACCAGAATAACCTGTTGATCATACCAAGTCAGATTTACCAGACCTACTGCAATAAAGAGAACATCCCCTTACAGGAGTCTTCATAGTGTCTCTGGAGGGAGAGGTCAGAGGAAGATATTGCAAGTATTTTAGCATAGGGCTGGGTTATTTTAAAGCTAGCCTTGCAGAAGGGAGACTGGTTGAGAAACGGCAGAGTTTGTAGCATAATAGTGAGGTGAGGGTCTTGAAAGTCTAGGCAAGCAAGCTAATAGTCTTAAAAAACATACTAGGGGCTGGGCCCATAGCCTAGTGGTTAAGTATGGCAAGCTCCCCTTTGGTGGCCTGGGTGCGCGGGTTCAGTTCCCGGATGCAGACCTACACCACTTGTCTGAGGTGATGCTGTGACAGCAACCCACATACAAAATAGAGGAAGATGGGCACAGATTTCAGCTCAGTGCCAATCTTCTTCAACCAAAGAAAAAAAAAAAAACTAGTTTGGTTGATTCATCACCTTATCTTCTAGCACCTAATTCAGTTATTTTTGCTTGCTCTCAGAACTGTTTAACACAGGGACAGAAAGCTATGTTGATTTTATTACTCACTAGCTATGTGACATTTACAAGTTTTTTTTTTTTTAACTTGCTTTAATTGAAGCTAATAGAATGAATGAAGCTAATAGAAGATTTAATGAGATAAAATGTATGAACCACATAGCACACAGGGCTTGACCCACAGGAAGCCATAGGATAGCAGAGTTAGCAGCAGCATCAGCAGTTTTGGCATCACCACATCATCTTCACCTTCATCAGGCTCTAATGACGATGATGATAATTCCAGTCTGGGAGGCTAGAAACCTCTGCTTACTAGTCCCAATTCTCTCACTAACTTGCTGTGTGACCTTGGGCAGGTGACTCACCCTCTCTGGAACTCCTCTGTAAAATAAAGACATTCACTTTCTTCGTTTCACAAAGGATCTGTAAAGCTTCCTCCAGGTCTATGAATAAATTTGGCCTGGAGCAACTTGTCCAGTAAACTTTTTGTGTCTGAGCTCACCACGATGACATTAGTCTCTCCTGGGATCTGGAAAGTTTAATTCACAATTGTGAAGCATTTATGTGCTCAGCTGCCTTAGGCCATTTCTGTACTACTAAAGGGAATGAGAATGCTGGACTGTTAAGCTGATGATAATGGACATGCTGCATCATTTGGGTCCTAGAACCTACATGACCCTCTGGAATAAGCTGTTTTCAAAAAAAGAAATTGTAGTGGAACTCGCTTGTACTCGGGGAGAAGGCAGCAGAGAATAGTAGCTGGTAACACAATCAAGAGCAAAAATCACTAAATGGGAATCTGAAAACTGAGCATCATTCCCCTTTCTGCCTTTCTCGGGCAAGTCACTTTGCCTCACTGAGTCTTCATTTCCCCATCTAACAAATGGAGGTAATAATAAGGAGACTATTATGCTATTCAAATGAAACAGTGCCGCTAATGTTCTTTTAAAACTAAGACACTCTACCCACATTAGCTGATATTACTGTTCAGCATTCCACGAATATTTGCTAAATGCTGACTACATGTTAGGGATTATTCTGGGGTCTGGGAACAGAGCAGTGAATGAGGCAGATGACATTTCCTACTCCCAGGGAATTTATACTCTGGTGGGAGGACTCTGCCGATAGAACAAAGCAAAACCTTACTCTTGTGAGGCCTTGTTTAAAAAAATTAGTTTGAAACATCCTAGAAGATGTTTTCTTGTTTATTCCTCATGAAGACCCTGTGTAGAAGGTATTCTGGTTTCCATTTCACAGATGAGGAATTTGAGATGCAGAGAAGGAAAGTTTATAGTAGGGATTCAATCCCAGGTTTCTCTGATAAAGCTTTGGTTCTTTCTAGACAATGATTACCATGTACCCTCAAGCCTCTGAATCTGTACGCTTGTTTGTACTTTTTCCACTGGGTGAAGTTTATCTAAGTTTTATAATAGTGAAGCATTAAATTCTTTCCATGTCAGTTTATAATTTCTTCCAACTCTGCCTTATTTTATTCGTAGAGACATTGTGCCTGCTTTGAAATGCCTGTCGTGTGCATTTGAGTGCACTGATGAAGGATAAATAGGCACCAGTGGAAAGACAGGTCCTCCAGTTTATTACTAAATATTATATATTAAGGTTCCCAGAAATGTTAGTTATGGCTGTTATTGTTAACAATATTATTTTTACCTATCCTGAGTTAAGAAGCTACCAGGTTAGCAGGAAGGAGGGACTGAATGTTGAGAAATAGGCTTCAGGCTTTAGATTTGAAAGGAGGTATAGTTACCTGGGTTTAAGGTTTGGGGATTAGCTGGTGGAGCCCTCAAAATGAGGGGCCACGTCCTCAGGATGGCTCTTGGGAGAGCTTCCTGGCATCTCTATTTGTGAAACGGTTGCAGCATCACTATATAAGTAGGCTAAGATGGCTTTATTGCTGAATCAGGAAGATTGCTGTTTCATAGCTGAGAAAACCAGAGACTAGAGAATTTTACTTCTGCTGCATTTGACTGTAACTGGATGTGAGCTGGCATATTGTCTGCCTGTGGGTGGAGCTACTTCTGAGAAAATAAATATTCGCTTGGACTTTGCAGCCAGAGAGAGGGAGAATAAGCAAAACACCGAGGAAACATGACTTCTTGCAAAAGAGAACTGTTGTAAGAGATAGAAAATTTGAACAAGCAAATGACAGAGCACTTACGTAGATTCCACTATAACAGACAAACTCATATATACACACTCATACACACTTTCATGGCTTTCAAACTAAGATATTAATTGAAAGAGAGGATGGATACTATAGAGACTTAAATTAGTGCCCTTGATGATTACATCAAAAAAAATTACAAAACATAGATTGAAATTACAAACACATGGAAATTGTGAGAGAAAAGATAAGATACTTGGAAATCAAATCCAGGAGATCTAACAAGTGAATAATAGCCCCTTCAGAGGGAAAAAGAGGAAATGATAGGGGAGGCATATTAAATAAATAATGGAAGAAAATTTCCTTGACCTAATGACAGACTTGAATCAGAGATTGGAAAGGCTCCCCAATTTCTGGGTAGGATTAATAAGACAAGACACATACCTAGTGAAATTCTTCAGCATTGAGCATAAAAAAGAAATCTTAGAATCTTCCGGAATCTTCCAGAAAGAATATGTTATTGTCAAAGGAAAAAGATTTAAACTGGCATCTGACTTCTCATTTGCTACACAGGACGTTAGAAGAAGAAAGATTAGCACCTATAATTTACTAAAGAAAAAGAGTCCTCTATGCAGTCAAAAAAATCATTTCAAGTGAAAGAAAGATATCTTTAAGAAAGGATTTAGGTCTATCTCATATAACTAATATAAGAAATATGCTCAAAAAAGTACTGTAACCAAACAGATGCATCACAATATAGAAACCTTGAGATAGAGTAAAATGGAGGAAAAACAGAGGCGAAAAATAAACCTTGCAGTGTGTGTATGTTTAAATCTAATTGAATAATAATAAATAATCTAACAGGCATAATATAAATGGTAAACATGGAGTCTCAAAATTGTAATTGCTAGTCGAAGCACAGTCTGGAAGTACAAGTACTATTGTACTAAGCTCCATAGAATCAGGTTGGTGTAGTTTTGAGTTTAATTTAGCAGAAGAAACATTTGTCTGAAAAGCAGAAACCTGTTTGATACCTCTTTATCCAGCTTGTATTTTAGCCAAATGCTTCTCTACACAATTTAACAGATCTTGTCTTAAAGGAGGAAGGCAAAAGAGCGTTTGATGGAGAAATATGATGTCCAAGGTACCAAGAAAAATTTCTAGGCCAACAGATTATTTCCTAAGGTATTTAATAGCTATCTAAAATTCTATTTTAATAAGTTTTCAAATATTGGACATGGATTCCTGAAATTAAAACTTCTCACAGGGAAATTGGAATCCTCATACACCGCTGGTAGGAATGTAAAATGCTGCAGCCATTTTGGAAAGCAGGCTGGCAGTTTCTCAAAATGATTAACATAGAGTTATCATATGACTCTGCAATTCCAGTCCTAGGTATAAATCCAAGAGATATGAAAATATATGTCCACACATAACTTGTACATGAATATTCACTGAAGCATTATTCATAATAGCCCAAGAGTAGAAAGAATTCAAATGTCCATCAGCTGATGAACAGAGAAGTGAAATGTATTATACCCATACAATGGAATATTATTTGGTAACAAAAAGGAGTTGAGTACTGATACATGCTGCAATATGAATAAACCTTTTAAACGCTATAAGTGAAAGAAGCCAATTACAAAGGACCATGTATTGTATGATTCTATTTATAGAACAGTCAGATCTATAGAGACAGAAAGATTAATGATTGCCAGGGACTTAGGGGTAGAGGGGAGTGAGGGTTCAGAGTGTCTTTCTTGGGTGATGAAAATGTTCTAAGATTGATTGTGCTGGTGATTACATAACTTCGTGACTATACTAGAAGCAAATGATTTTTACACTTTAAATTAGTAAATTATATGGGACGTGAATTATATCTCAATAAAGCTGTTAACCCCAAAACCTCTCATATGCTTCTTATGACCTATCTTACTGGTAATCCCTAAATGTTTTATAAAATTTTATTTTATTAAAAAATATGTGGTCAAAGAATGACAGTAAAATTTCATCCAGATTAGTAAACTTTGTGAAAGGATTGCTTAGCATTTTATGTGCAATTTTTTTTGGAAATCCACGTATCAGAATGAAAGGTAATCAAGATTGACATTGTGATAGGTCTTCGGTTAACTTAACAGATCAAAGACACCAAAAGTCGTCTGTTACTGAAACTATGTTAGACATTTTCAGTGGAAAACTTTTGATTGCCACAGGAAAAAATGAAGTATAATTTTTATTGCTTACAAAGGTTTCTGCTAAGGGAAATTCCAAAGTAAAGTGTTGTAGTGGGTTGGACACTGAGCCTCATGATTCTTTTCAGGACATAAGGGTCTTGGGCTGCCCTGTCTTGAACACCCCGTCAGTTTCATACGTGTTTGAGTTCATGACGACATCTCTGTGGTCCAAGTGTGTTTTCCATTCCATTTTTATTTCCTTATAATCTCACTTATCTTTTACTTTCTGCATTATTTTTATGTCTATAGTATGTTTAATAATGTATTCCTAGGGGCCGGCCCGGAGGTGTACTGGTTAAGTTTGCACGCTCCGCTTCGGTGGCCCGGGGTTCACAGGTTCAGATCCTGGGCGCCTGTGCACCGCTTATCAAGCCATGCTATGGTGGCGTCCCATATAAAGTAGAGGAAGATGGGCATGGGCGTTAGCCCAGAGCTGATCTTCCTCAGCAAAAAGAGGAGGATTGGCAACGGATGTTAGCTCAAGGTTAATTTTCCCCAGACACACACAGAAAAATGTATTCCTAAAGAATTTATATCTGATAGGAAAATAAGCTTTGTTCACTGATGGAGAAAAACAGATAAAGATTTTCACCTTACATAGGATGTTTTCATTAACTGAAAATTTGTTACCTTATACTAAACCAGAAATCCTTTTGTTTGCTCTTTAAATCTTGTTGGAAATATTTCTGAAAAGTGTCAGTTCTCCTCCCTGCCCATGAAAATAAAATATGTGTTTAGATTATCGGTGATAGCTGAAAGGCTTGGCAGCTCTCAGATTTCTTACTGTCAACAAGTATTTACTGGCTGCTTACTACCTAAGACTCTCATTGAACAGGGCGAGTTGTGCGGCAGATGATATAGGATATTGGACTGAGTGTATCTTGAGCCCAGAAGATCTTAATTGAAGATTCCAGTTAGAATTTATTCTATATGTGTCCTAATATGAAAATTATATCCAAATGCCCTCTCTCCAGGGCATTTTCTCATCAGAAACTATAAAACTTTTTCTTTTTTTGTCTTAAAAGAGAAAGGTTTGACTTGATTCTTTGAAAATACTATACCTCCTCTTGTGTATTGTTAAAGAAAAAATGACTCATGACACTTGTTAAAGAACGGTAAGGCAGACTTTATTCAGGGAGACTATCGAGATAGATGTAGGAACCACTGCAATGGGGTTTTGCAGTTAGGGAGAGAGATTGGCAATTTATAGCCAAGGAGCAGAGTGGGGGGTCAGTGGATGGAAAATTTCTAAGCGGAAACACTAGTTGAAGAGGGGATTTTAGCTAAACTGACCTAAGAGGATTCTTGCTAAAGGAAGGCCAGGATGATCAGACATCGCCTGGGGGATGGTGGAGAATGAGAAACTTAATCAGATATTGAGGGTGATCAGATACTGAAGGTGGGGAATTCTGGCTGAACCAATTTAGGATTCTTGCTAAAACTGGGCTCTTAAGGGTATGCCCAAGGATGGAGTCTAGTCGGGCTCAGGAGAGCCTACCTAGAGTTTGATCATGGAGAAAATCTTTGTCAGTATATGCATGGGACTAACGAGGTGGTAGAAAGAAGGTTTCCTGTCAGCAGGGGAAAGGAACACAAGGTGGATTATCTTCAAGGTAGAGGTTCCCAGAGAAAGTAAAAAATTCCTGACATGGGTTCGATACTGACTTGTTATCTCAACATGGAAAATCATTTCATAAAGACGAGGCTTTGGGAATCTTCATGTATTGCATAGTGGGTCTTGTTCCAACGTGAGAAAATAATTTGGCCCCCTCTCACCCCGTTTTGAGGATTTTTACAAGTAAACAGTTCATCTATTAATTAATCAAGTTGTATTCATTTAGGGAATCATTGAGGAGGTTTAAGAAAAAGTGTTAAGACTTGAGTTGTTGCCATCATGAAACTTCCAGTCAAGATTGGAAGACTTGCAGAAAAAAGTACATCCATCACTTTTTGATATGAGCTTCAAAAAGGCAAGATGACACCACATGCATGAGGCACTTGAGTCTCTAATGCATTATTTGCACTCAAGTAGAGCCATCTTTGAAGTTGGCAAAGTAGATCATGTTACTGCCCTGCTTTGAACCCTTCAGTCGTTTCTCATCAATTTAGGATAAAGATCAAAGTCCTTCATACGGCCTTCAAGGTTCTGAATGAGTTGTGCTCTGTCAATTTCTCCAGACAATATTTTCTTTTATTTTCTTTTCTAAATTACTTCATTTTCCATGTGAATATTGCGTTTTGCTGGATTTTCATATGGATTTGTACCAAGCTGTCTGTAACTGAGCTCATTAACATTGCGGCAGCTTTACAGCAATGGCAAAGGGTCTTTGAGGTGTAATATGTGCTTCGGTTTTGATGGGGATGGGGACTGTGATTGCAGCTGTCCTTAATGACAACGCCCCCTTTCAGTTTATGAGGCAGTGGGTGATGCACAGACATGCACTGCTAGGTCACCAAGTGAGTTGATAAAATCGAGGTGGTAGGACCTGGCTGCAAGCTTACTGAAATCCTTGATGACATTTTCCTTCTTTATCTGTCCTTGGTGTTCCTTATCAACAAACAGGCCTCTGATTGCAGTGGATAAAGATACCCAGTTAGAAAGTTGTCCCAGTTGTGTAACTTGAGAGTATATGTTCTAAAGGAGCTCTCACCGTAGCATGGTAGCATGAGGAAGGCCCTTACTTCTTATTAGATGCCACCTTGATGAATTTCTTTGATCATTGCTGTCCACAACTATCTTGCCATGCCTTTCGAATTACTTGCTGAGATACATTGGTTCCATATACCTGTGTCTCAGTGGCACTCTTTTGTATCTGTCTAAGAAACATATTTGTGGATATGTATGGCTTAGGTTGTGAGGCTGGCCCTATCCCATCATTTGCAGTCCCTATATAAACCTTATAAACTATTTATTTAAACAGATAAACATTTAATAAAGACACATCCCTGCTGCCCAGGGGATGCTCTCTGTGGAGGGTGCTTACTTCTTTGAGAAATGTTTTCCAAATAAGACTATTGTGTATCTGTCAGGGATGAGAGCAGACATTTATTTGGGGGGCAGAGAGAGCACTCAACTTGTGTCTTGGCAAATCCCTAGGGTACCCAAGGGAATGGTGGTTGGTGATGATAACACTGAACCACAAATCTTGACTTAAGTGGATAATTTCTTAGGGAATTCAATTCTCAGCTGTCATTACAGGGCCTTCCTCTCTCTTGCCTGTTGTTGATGTTCTTTATTTTCTCTTCCTCTGTGAAATCTACAATTTCAGTTAGTTTTTGCTGAAAGCTGTGATTGTTCTTCTTATGCACATGAGTTTTTGACCCTGGAGAGAAAGGGAAGAAAACAAATTCTTGGAGCAGAATCCAAATGGCTATTGTGTATCTGGGTCAGCGGGCTGCATAGTTAGGAAACCTTAGAGCTATGTTTGCAAGCATCATTTACCTCGTTGACTACTTCATACCATGTAATGTCTTAGCCTTTTTTAAGATGACCATATTTTGGGGCGCATGGTAGACAAAAGGATTTTCACTTTCCAATTCATGAATTTGTTTACCTAAAAAGTAAAACAAAGACAAAAAAATGACTTAGTTTTAACTTAACAAATGGGCTTTATGGAAAAGAATAAGATTACGTCATGTTGGAACCAACCTGGGAAATCAGAATGAATTAGTGCCTTACCAGTCATATGATCCCCTGGAAATTAAGAGTTGAGCCACATGTTGCTTATTACAGGCAAAAGACATTTGGAAGTAGCCTAGATATTACTAAAGCAAATCTCAGAGAACTTTACTGATGAAACCTTAATAATTTTCATGAACTATAATATATTACACATTTCTTTGGTAGCATACTCATTAAATATTGCATCGTATTCTTTATCCACATGCTTAATCTTTCAAGTTCTCTCAGCCTAGGCTTACAGACAAAGCAAAATGTTAACACAAAATGAAAAAATGATAAACACCAATTAATCAGGTGACTTGTGGCAGTCATTCCACCAGTCTTGCCAGATTCCCTGAAATATGCCTAATAATTTGGAAAGTCTTCATTTTGGCTACAGGGGGTTCTATTTGTCATCTTTTAAAGTTATTTCTAATCCCTTGTCATTCTGCTTTTGCTAATCTGGTTCCTCTGAAATGAGTAAATCACACAGAGAATATTTCATCAAGGATTGGCATCTGTTCTCTCTCTGGGCTGTCTGGCAGTTATTACTGTTTTGGGGGGTTGGTAGCATGGTAGGACATGAACAGTCATTTTCACCTTTTCTTGTAATCAGCTTTTTTTGTGACCAGACTGGATAAACATGTCTCCTTCTGGCCCCAGGGACCAGTCTTTACCCAAAGGTGCCATATCCCACAAGAAGATTTACACATAGTTGCTCTCTGGGTCCGTTAGGGTGGGTTACACTGAACCAAGTTTCCTAATTCCAACAGGCTGCTTGTGGATCATCCTCTTCCCTCTCCACTGCTGAGTGCCTGGAGAAGAATCTTGCACGTATTAGATGCACAATACATTCTTGTTCATTGAAAATATTTTTCTATCTAATGAGGCATTTAAGTGACTTGCAAGGAAACACTTATGTTAATGTGGCTGGCTATGAACTAAAACAAGATAGCAAATGCTGTATTGGACAAGAAAGTTTATGATGGCGGTAGAGAGGGTTAATTAGCTGCCTATGTTAAATTATTCTTAAAATCAGGTTAAACATTTTCTTAAGAACATGTTTATTCTTAGGATAGAATTATAGCGGCGATGGTACGAGACAGGACTTTTGAAAATGTCAATTACTAATTAAAACTTAAATCTATTCTAATAGCTATTGGATCATAAAGCAGTGATATTATGTTTTAAAAATGCCAAACACCATTTGATAATTGGCCTTGAGAGGCTGTCTTGGTTTAAACCAAAAAAATTACTTTTCCATAACCTGTTAAGCACCTGCCAACATCTTCTAGAAAAATACTTCAGATGACAACAGTGATGTCGTTGTATAACAAACAGATGCCAGAATCATTTCCCTATGGAGTATGTCATTTTTTAGATTCAATGTAAAGTCAGATTCAATTCACTTTTATTGAGTCCTAAGCTTTTAAAAATACACATGATATTTTTTAATTTGTATTAGCACACTGAGGTATCTGTTGTCCTGCCCTCCCAGGTTCGTACAAGATAGAGGAGAGAAAGGATTTAAACCCCAATTCTCTGACTCCAGGTCTGGTACTTTTTATACGTTGCCACAGTAGCCTTTTATGTTGGAAGCAAAACTGGTTATTCTAGATGAGGGTACTCCTCTGCACAGTTGTTGAGGACAAATCTTCATTGTTACTAAAATCTGTTTGAACCCATTTCAACTCTGGTTTGTTACACTGTTCCATTACTTCTGCAACATCTTAATTTTCTTTTTTACAGTTAGCCTAAAACCCTCATATTAATATGAGCAATTAAAAACTGCATACAGGACAATCTTTGTAGGGTAATACCCCTCTAAGAGGAAACCAGTGCTCACACTCAAGAACTGATGTACCAAGGAGCAAATTCAGTTAGCAAGCAGATAAGGATCCTGTAGTCAATGGAAAGAACTATCATAGCGGTTGAGAGAGAGCACAGGATTCGGAGTCAAAAATGTCTGGGTTTGAGTCAGTTCCTCTATCTTTGCTGAGCTCAGTTTCCCTGTCTGTAAAATGGAGGTAACAATGGCATCTGCCTCTTAGGGCCGTGGTGAAGAGTAATTGATACAGTGTACACAATGCCAGTTCCTGGCACATAGGAAGTGGTCTCTTAAATGACTGCTGTTACTACTATCACTGTTGTTACTCTGTTCTTGCTCTACTAATCAATCATCCCGGCAGATCATTTTGGAAGCCTAGCCCTTGGAGCTCCCTCCATGTGTTTAAGGCCACATGGCACTCATCAGCAGATACACTGTGGCTTACGTGGATATCATAGCAGGATATCTGTGTCCTGGATCATGAGAGTTTTTCTTCTACCTTCACAGATGGTTTATATGAATCTTGCTCCTTATCCTCCTAGAACACCGAGTGACAACTAAATGGGGCGGAAAAGACTGTTTCCTTAAAGTCTTAACTTTGGTGAAAGAGAATGAAAGTTAAAAGGGGCTTCTTTATCACTATTTGCTTTGGGAAATAAGAAAACTTCCTGCAGATCTGCATCATCAGTTGACATGACCCAAAGCTCACAGTAAATGATGTAATGGAGGCAGGGCTCAAGCCTGGAAGTTGCTCTTTGGGATTATTGTTAAAAAATAACACAAACAATGAAACATTAAGTGAGCATTTTTCTTTTAGTCAATAGTTGAAAGCTCTAAGACCCATTTGTTATATAACTTTATACATTTACTTTTCTAACAACTAAAAGCAGATGTATTTTCACTCCTACCTAATTACATAATCAATCTTAAGTTTCTATTACGGGTTTGTAGCATGCAGTGAGCATATGGTAGTGGATAAGATCAAAGTGATCCTTGACCTCGTGGAAGTTATAGCTTAGGGACAGAGGAGGAGGGCAGACTATTGAACAGTAGCTCATGAAATGTAATATGTATAATGACTGGGAGACAGAATATTATGAAACCACTTAACAAGAACACCTAACTTTTCTGGGGCTTGAGCTCTGGAAGGGCTTCTTGGAGGAGTTTATATTTATGCCAAGACCTGAAGGATAAGTAGGGGCACATCAGGCAAAATGAGAGGGAGGAGAATTCCATGTGGAAGAGGCAGCAGGTATAAAGCTCAGGTAGTAGGAAGACAAGTGGGTTGAGGAGAAAGCATTTCATTATGGTTGGAGCATAGAGGTTGTGGGTAGTGGGGAGGAATGGAGGAGGTGGATGGCATAGTGGAAAGATGTAAAAGTTAGAGGAGGAAAGGGCTTGTAATGAGGAATCCCTAAATATCTCAAAGGAATAATGATGGACTTAGGGAGAGGTAGACCAATCTGTTTTTGAATCTTGGCTTTGGATACAGCTGATCTCCATGACCCTCAGTTTATTAGTTTTTTAGGTGAAGAGAATAATATTTACCTCACAGGGCTATGATGGGTATAAAGTGAAATAAATGAAAGAACATACCTGAAGGGCCAAGCATAATCCTGGCACAAAGTCAGTGCTCTTGAAATGTGAATGTACGTATAGAAAGGCAAATACACACGTGTACACATACACACAAAACACAGAGCTATTAGAAGGATATGGATGTTCAACCTGTTAATTGCAGAGCACCACATTTACTAGAATGCATGCACATGTGTATGTGTATTTCTTTGTACCTAAATTGTCATTGGCTCAGTCTGTGGGGGAAGTTGTCCATCTTTGATACAGAAGACAGATATTTTCTCTCTCCCTGCAGTGAGAAAACATCAGGTAATCATGTTTCTGAAGAATGGGTCTGTATTCATTTTCTATTGCTGCTGTAACAAATTACCACAAACTTAATGGCTTAAAACGACACAAATTTATTATCTTATAGTCTGAAATGAGTTTCCCTGGGCTAAAATTAAGGTGTCAGCAGGGCTGTGTTCCTTTTGGAGGCTCTAGGGGAGAATCTAGTTTCTTATGTTCCAGCTTCTAGAGGCTGCTTGCATCCCTTGACTTATGCCCCTTCCTCTGTCTTCAAAGCCAGCAATGTAGCATCTTTCAATTTCTCTCGGTCCCTACTTCCCTTTTATAAAGACCCTGTGATTGCATTGCATCCACCCAGGTAATCTAAGACAATCTCCCCATCTCAAAATCCTTACTTACATCTGCAAAGTCTCTTTGCCATTACAAAAAAGGTAACATTTTTACTGGTTCCAGGGATTAGGGTGTAGACATCTTCAGGGGCCATTATTCTGCTTACCACAGGGTCTTTCTTTTCCTAGAGGAATGAGGAACCAATATTCTTGTTGCTAATAATTTGGGCTCTGATTTCACGGGGATCAAGGATCTTCCTGACTGGCCATCAAGGGCTATTACAGGAGAAGAGAAAAGAGCCCTCCTCTTCTTCCATCTTGCTGCCCCTCTCTCCTGTTCTCCAGCCACTCAGGCCTTCTTGTAGGCTTCCTGGTGGCACAGGGGCCTGGGCCCTCAGACTGAAATGTCCTACCATCTTCTCCCAGTTAACTCCTCCTCAGTCTTCAGATCTGTTTAGCTATCACTTCTTCTGAGGTTCAACTTCTGTTTTTGGGGATTGAGCTGGGACCCCATTCTGGAATAATAATGGGACCATTCCTGATACAGGGGCATAGTCATTCATTTAACAAGTATTTACTGAGTGCTGTTACAGGTTAGGGGTCTCTGGAAGCAGATGCTGACGCATAGTTGGGGTGCCATATGTTTATTAGAGATCAACATTTGTGAAAAGAAGAGAGAGGACAAAAGTTTGGGCAGAGGGAGGAGTTGAATGGTGGTAAAGGCCCTGACAAATTCTAGCCATTCCAAGGAATGGGGGTCTGTAGTGAACATCGCCTGTCAGAGTGAGCTGTGCCAGGGCCCAGCTGGCAGAGCCTAGGGGTGGCTGGCCTCAGGATGAGTGTGGCTCTGGGCAAGGCAGCTCTCTGCAGTGGAGGCAGATCCTGAAGCAGCTGATGGCTGGAGGCCTGTAGCTGATCACACTCCCCACAGTGGAACAGCAAATCTACCCTTGACAGGGGTTTTGGGAGGCACATCTCTGTGTGTCCAACTCAAGTTCCTGCTATGCCCAACAACTTTTCTAGGCATGAGGGATCCAGCAGAAAATAAAACAGATGAAAATCCCTGCCCTCGTGCATTTTACATTATAGTGGGAGGGGATAGATAGTAAACAAATACAAAAAATATGTAATATGTAGATGCTGATGAGTGCCATGGAGAAAAAGAAAACAAGTAAGGGGGTGAGTAGAGAGTGTTGGGGGGAGAGTTGCAATGTTTAGAATGGGGTCAGGGAAGGCCTCAATGAGAAGGTGACATCTGAGTAAAGACGCACAGGTGGTGAGGGAGGGAGCCATGTGGATATCTGGGAAGAGTCTCCAGGCAGAGGGAAGTACAAGGTTCAAACTCCCTGAAGTGGGAGCAGCGAGGCCAGTGTGGCCAGGGCAGGGGTCTGAGGGAGACAGTTAGAGGAGTTGAGTTCAGAGGAGCAATGGGTGGGGGTGGGGAAAGACAGTGTAGGGCCTTGAGAGCTGTTCTAATGTCTTTAGCTTCATGTGGAGTAAGATGAGAAGCCATTGGATGGTTCTGAGAAAAAGAATGATATATGATTTACAACTACTTTTTAAAACATATCAGTGGTGCTAAAAGTGGTGCTTTTATTATAAAGAAAAAAAAGAACAAAATTGCAGAGTCCTCCTGGGGCAGCCTGAAGAGGTTACCTGGAGACACTTGGGGAAGAGATCAAACCCTCACACCCATCCAAGCAGTTAGAGGGGATCCAAGAAGAACCACAGGGTTGCTGAACTAGAATGAGCAAAACCAAGGGGCTGACCAGGCGAGTTCATGGTTGAAACTCTTAGTAAGTACAATGACAATTTATTCTGGTTAATTACTGCACCTTTGACTCCTTTTCTGGGGAAAAGAACGTGGTTGTATCAGAAGCCTAGGTACTTCTGAATTTTTCTATTTTGGTTCTTTGCTTGATTTGCTATTTGGCAGGGTGTCTATTCATAGTTATAAGTGACAACCATAAAAAGTGAGTTGATAATTTACTAGTCAGAAGGGGCTTCTAGCTCTTTTTCACCCATGAATAGTTCCATGGGATGACTACCATTTTTGAGGAACTATACTTGTGTTACTCCATTTTCTTGAGTGTGTCAAGTGATAGACGTTAGTACTGTTCAGTTCTGTTGATCCAGTCTTCATTCAGTGAGCACTTACAGAAGCTGCTGAATGCTAGGCATTTGGATATAGAGTATGCTGGTGACACAAGGATGCATTCAGAATTTGGTGCTTGCAGGCAAAGGGCTGCTAGTCTAGAGCCATGGTTCTCAAAGTGCCGTCCTGGACCAGCTATATCAGCATCACTTGGAACTTGTTAGAAATGCAAATTTTTAGGCCCCACCCAAGACATACTCAATTATTTATTCTGAAAGCAGGGCCCAACAATCCAGGTGATCCTGAGGAATGCCAAAATTTGAGAACACTGCTCTAGAGATGAGAAAACTAAAGATTGTAACACAGTAGTGTGCCAGAAGGAAGGCCCAGGTGCTGGGTGAGCCCAGAGGAGGTAGTGCTAACTTGTTTCAAAGGTGGACCGCCTCCGAGAGGATGGGCTGCCTGAGATGAGCCTTAAGGACAATGCAAATTTACTAGGTAGGGGAAGTGCAAACGGGCCTCCAGGTGCAGAGGAGGGCCAGCTGTGGAGGCCAAAGTCCCCTATGGCTGCAGGATTGGGTGCCTGGTGGGCTCACAGGATGAAGACAGAAAGATAGGGAGATGTTAAGATTTTTAAATACTAACCATAAATCTTCTGGTTTTACATCCTCACAAAAGGCTATTGCTGAACTCTTGGTGATAATAACTGGAGGGAGTTCATAAAGCGGAAGAGGATCAGAATCAACTTCTAGAGCTCTGTCCTCCAATCTCAAACTCCTGCCATCACAGTCATGGCTCATGTTAAAGCAGGAATGTTTGGTTCAAGATACTGCCTGAAGGGCTGATTCCTCCTGAGATGCATCAAGGAGGATTTCTTGTCTTTCTGGCTTCTTGAGGGGATGCTGACATTGTACTTCTCCAGAACTGCTTCCTCCGGGATGGTGGGGACTCTGGGCTTCCCATGGAAGTGCCTACGAATCAGACATTTATACAGGGCCAGCTCTCTCTCTCCACTCCCTGCTCCCCAGGGCTGCTTTCTCAGCAGTGGCTCTTGAAGCATTTCCCTGTGTTTTTGGTCTCGCACACCTCTATTACCCTAATTCTTTGTCTGAACTACTCCTTGCTGTTCTTTGGCCATTAGTTAGGTATTCTGCAGCTAAATTACAGTACCTCGAGAGTGAAGCTTTTCCAATATTTTGCCCTCTGCTGTGATAACTTCTCTAACTAGAGGTAAAGTATAAAATTGATTTTGAGATTTCAATATTAAATAAATTATAAGCTTCTGAAGGGCTTAACCTTGCATTTTCTCCTTGATGTTTAAGTTACTTGCTTACCAATTTTTTTTCTAAAAGATTTTTGCTTTTTTCTCTATGGGCCTTTTATCATTGCCTTGAAGGTCTCCTATTGAAAGGTATATTTTTACCAGTCATTTTTCAATTGTGAGATTTCAAAGTGGTTTTGTTAGACTTTTAGGCTCGGGGGTTATAGGACTCAGATTCCAAGGTATTTAAGTGGAATTGTTTGTTTGCTTTATTCTCTGTAGCCTCTAACAGGTGCTTGTAATCCTATAGTTAGGTATTGGGAATTTCATTTCCAAGGCAGGAAAGAATTCTAGATTGACTCTTAGCTGCATTTCAGTGACATTCTTTCTTTTTGCTGTTGCACCAAGTTTATGAGAGAGAGCAGTGGAGTATGCCACCAATATAAAAAGCTGTCAACAATGTCACTTTCCCATTAATTATATTCCCCGTTCATCTGGACAGTCTGCAGTCATGCACTATGATTCTTTCTGGGTGCTGTTGGCTTCAAGGTAGCCATGACTTTTCTTTCCTTATAAAACTGAATCAGATTGACTTCTGGAATGGCGGTGTGAGGAGCATAGTGGACCTTCTCCCTAGCAAAAAAAACGTAACTGCTGAAAATTATATATATGATAAATAAGTATATATATGTAATTATATATATGATAAATATATATAAATATTTAAATATACTTCATATAATTACATAAAATTATATAATTATGTATATGTAATTTTTAGCAGTTAAATGGTTGACATTGAAAATCTCTGGAAATTGTCATAAGGGCTTATAGAAAATGGAGAAAAATTAAAAAATTTACTGAACCTTGGTAAGAACAATGAGGATCTGTAGCATTTAAGCCATGACCTGCTCCCTCTCTGCTCTCTTCGGCTCATTGTGATAGAAACTATACTCCAGGCATGTACAGCCAAGGAGATGGGCCTTTCTCTGCCACAGCTCCCGCTCCACAGCTCCAATTTCACCCCAGGAGGTGCTTGCCACTAGCATCTCTCATCCCCAATCTACCAGCTTTCTGTGGCAGAAGCTCTATTCTGGGCAGGTGCTGAGAGGACTGGTCTCTCTTCCCTTATCCAGCCCCACTCCTAGGGTAGAAGCTCTACCTCAGGCATGACAAGCCAAGAATATTGGACCCTGGAACACCCACCTCAGCTTGCTTATAAGGTGGGGATTATAAGCAAGCCCTTCCTTCCATGCCAGGAGGGGAAAGATGAGAAGACCAGGGGCTATCATCCTTACCTGAAGCCCTGCTCATAGAGCAGGGTGTCACTCTGGGAGAGGCAGGCCATTGTCCATGCCTGCTGCCTACCTTGCTCCATTGCCTTTTCACAGAGATAGTACCCAGTGGGATAATCAGGCCATAAAAACAGAGAGCTCCAAAGATGTCCCTAAGGGGACTGACCTTTTTTGGAACAAAGAGTGGGGACAATCATGCCTAGGGGTGTTATCAAGAACAATGAAGATCTTGGTGGTGACCAATTAGTAGTGGTGCCTTTAAGCTGGTAGCTCCATGATAGCAATAAACAAAATGATGGATCAGCTAGAAGTTTAACAGAGAGAACCATGGAAAGAGGCAGTTAAGAAAAGCTCTTCTGAGGTCTAAGCAGCCTCAAAGGCTGGCAAAACTCTACCACTAAAAATAGGCCCTAACTTAATTGGATAAGACTGTGGAGCAATTTATGCCCCAGGGCTTTGTCAAAAACAATAGGGGAATCAGAAAACAATTAGTGGAGACCCACAGCTGGGTGTGATATCAATAGGGGCAGATCAGCTCAAATGCGAAAGGAGACTGTGTACATACCCAGGACTTTACCCCCTGCTAAGTGATTTCAGAGGTTGCACACTGTGGAGGAAAGAGACTTCAATGAAATAGTCCATCTAGGTCACTAAAGAAATAAAAAGCAAGCAAGAAAACAATAACAAGTCCTGGAAGGGGGAGTGGTCATGGTTCAGTATCCAGAGTAGCTATAATATATTATGTAAAATGTCCAGTTTTGCATGAGATAAGGCTGAAAACTTCCAAAATCTGATGGAAAATATTAATCTATACATCCAAGAAAATCAAAGAACTTCGGGTATGATAAATGCAAAGAGATCCACAGTCAGACATACCATAGTCAAATGTTGAAAGCCAATGTCAAAAAGAAAATATAGAAAGTGGAAAAAAAAAGACTCATTGTTAATCCAATAAGATTAAAAAGTGAGTTATCATCAGAAGCAACACAGGCTAGAAGGCATTGGGATGGCATAGTCAAGGTGCTGAAAGAAAGTAACTGTCAACCGATAGTCCTATATCCAGCAAACCTGTTTTTCAAAAGTAAAGGTGAAACAATGATATTCCCAGATAAACAAAAACTGAGGGAATTTGTTGCCAGCATTCACATCTTAGAAGAAATACTAAAGGAAGTTCTTCACACTGAAAGCCACTGATACCAGATTTAGATTCAAATCCACATAAAAAAGCAAAAAGCAGTGGTGAAGGTAATTATGTAGGTAATTATAAAAGACAATATAATTGAATATCTCTTAACTGATTAAAAAGCACTTGCATAAACAATATATCCATAATTGTATTGTTAGGTCTATAATGTATAGAAGTGTAATATATTTGAAAATAACAGCACAGAGGGAGTGGGTGGGAGCTAAATTGTTTTGAAGTAAGGAAATGATATCAAACTGTAACTTGAATACACAGGAAGAAATGAAAAGAACTAGAAATGGCAAATAATAAGGTTAATATAACAAAATCTATAAATCTATATTTTCCCTTCTTTCTTCTCTTAGCTTCTTTAAAAAACATAAAATTACATAAATACTTATATAAATGTATTGTTTGGATTGTAACATATATCAATGTGATATGTATAACAATAGTACTAGAAGGGGGACAAGGGATAGAGCTATGTAAGAGTAGAGTTTCTATATCTCACCAAATTAACTCAGTGTGTAAGTTATGATGCATTTTATAAGCCTTAGAGCAACTACTAAGAAAATAATTTTTAAAATATATAGTTAAAAAATTATTAAAGGGAATGGGAACTCTTGTACATTGCTGGTAGTCTTGTAAAATGATGCAGGCACTTTGGAAAACAGTTTGGCACTTCCTCAGAGTGTTAAACAGAGAGTTACCATATGACTCAGCAATTTTACTCCTAGCTATATACCCAAGAGAAACAAAACATATGTCCACATGAAAATTTATATATGAATGTTCATAGCAGCGTTATTCATAATGGCTCAGAAGTGTAAACAACCCAAATGCTCATCAGCTGATCAATGAATAAATAAGATGTGGTATATTAATACAGTGGCATATTATTTGGCAACAAAAAGGAATAAAGTACTGATACAGGCTACAACATGAGTGAATCTTGGAAATACGCTAAGTGAAAGAAGCCAGACACAAAAGGCTGTATACTGTATGATTCCATTTCCATGAAATGTCAACAACAGGCAAATTTATAGTGATAGAAAATAGATTAATGGGTTCCAAGGGCTAAGGAGAGGAGGAGGTGGGGAGTGATTGCTAATGGGCATGGATTTCTTTATGGAGTGACAAAAATGTCCTAAAATTCTATTGTGTTGATGATTTCACAACTCTGTGAACATATTAAAAAACATTGAATTATACACTTTAAAAATGGTGAGCTATATGAGATGTGATTGATATCTTAATAGAGCTATTAAAAAAATCATTACAAATCATGCTCCACACTTTTTATAAAGCAGAGTGTAAGTTAGCACCATTCAATGCCAAAACTTTATCCCTTCCTGCTCACTGTGAAGTTAATGGGTAGGTACACTGATCACCTCTATTTTACCAGTGAGGAAACTGAGGCTTAGACTAGTCAAGTGACTTGTCGAAGATCCCACATACTAATTAGGTAAAGAAAACTTGCTGGGAATACAAGTCTTCTAATTCCAGAAACCCTGTTTTTCCTAATGTGTCACACATTTCTCTCACGAGGGCCTGTGGGTCTCATTGCCACCTTTTTTGCCTTAACCCCAAAACAACAAGACCCCCAAACATTAGTTTTTATAAAGTTCTTAGAAAATATTAAAAATTATAAAGAAGTGAGAGAGGGCTGGCCCCGTGGCTTAGCGGTTAAGTGGGTGCGCTCCGCTGCTGGCGGCCCAGGTTCGGATCCCGGGCGCGCACCAACGCACTGCTTCTCCAGCCATGCTGAGGCCGCGTCCCACATACAGCAACTAGAAGGATGTGAAACTATGGTGTACAACTATCTACTGGGGCTTTGGGGGAAAAAAATAAATAAATAAAATTATAAAAAAAAAAAAAAAAGTGAGAGAATAACATCACCCAGAAATAAAACTCTATGAATGTTTTTAATATAATTATCTTGTTTTTCCTCTATCTATGAATATGTATTCATTTTTAACATAATTCAGATCACATCATAGATATAATGATTTGGCTTATTTTAAAAAATTAATATCTCCTGAGTAATTCCCCATGGCGTTGTTCTTCAGAAATGTGATTTAATAACTGCCTAATATTTACTCTTATGTATGCATCATAATTTATTTAATGCTTTCACAGCTGGACATTCAAATTGATTAGAGTCTTTTTCACTCTAAGAAAAGTGCTGTGTATGTAAAACTTCATCTGAATTTGAATATTTACTTAGAAAAAAACCCTAGAATGTATGTATGAACTTTTAAAAGGTTCTTAATGTGTATAGCCAAATTGTTATCCCAATTTGTATGGGATATCATGTATATCCTACATGAATGTTTCGTATTAACAAAGTATTTCTAGGGAAGCTATAAAGGCTAGCAGTGAAGTGTAAGAGTCAGAAAATCTGGGCTCAAAACCTGGTTCCACTGTATACTAAACATGAGTCAGAGTTTCTGCAAAGAAATAGAACCAACGGGGGACGTGTGTGTGTATGTATATATAGAGAGAGAGCTCGCACAAAAGAGATTTATTTTAAGGAATTGGCTCACCCAACAGTGAAGGCTTGGTGAGACCAAAAGTTGATGGGGTTGGCTAGCAGGCTGAAGACCCAGGTAAGAATTGCAATTCGATTCCAAAGGCTTTCTTTGTTCTATTAAAGCCTTTAACTGACTAGATGACACCCATATTATGGAGGGTAATCTGCTTTACTCAAAGCCCCCCCAATTTAAACCTTAATCTCATCCCAAAACACCCTCGAGATAACTCAGAATAATGTTTGACCATGAATCTGGGCACCGTGGTCAAGCCAAGTGGATGCATAAAATTAACCATCACACTAAACGTGTGCCTCGAGTGTGCTCTCTACCTCTGTTTCCTCATCTGAAAATAGAGTAATGATATATTTACTTTAAAGAGTTTGGGAAAAAAATAAAAGAGTAAAATATGTGAGACATGTCTGGCACAGAGTAAGCACACAATACATAGTAGCCACTATGTTATTATATCACCTGACCATTACTAACAATTCTTATTGTTTGGAAAAGTTTGCTAATTTTAAAAATAAAACGTATCTCACTGTTTATTAGCCACTTGGATTTTCTCCTCAAATTGACTGCTCATACGTATCCTTTGCTAATTTTTGTTTGAGGCTTTTGTGTTTATTTTTTTGTTGATATACATAAAATTTTGAAATTTTAAATCTATTAAATATTTGTATGATTATTTTATTTAATTTTTATCAAAGCTATTAAATAAATATACATTTCTATTAAATTATTTTATATATATTCATATTATATACAAATATTATATTTATAAATATTTATATATGTTTTGGATCTTTTAGCTTGCAAGTTCCTTGTGGGCAGGCACTAAGTCCTACATTGTTTTATACCCTCTTAAGCAACTTGCAAATAGATGTATGAAATACATGAAACACTTATGAAAGTATTTGCTCAGGAGATTTGAGTTCAACATGGAAATATACTAATGGCATTGTAAACATCCTCTTCCTAGAAGCCTTTCCCCATGTAAAGCAACATTTTC
This sequence comes from Diceros bicornis minor, assembly GCF_020826845.1. Lineage (NCBI taxonomy): Eukaryota > Metazoa > Chordata > Mammalia > Perissodactyla > Rhinocerotidae > Diceros > Diceros bicornis. Next base: position 74,194,453 of record NC_080741.1, on the reverse strand, counting down.
TCAAGCCTCATTTATTTCTCTCCTTTCTCTACGCTTTTTCCCTCTGCGTGTCCTATTACTATCATCCTATCGTCTTCCTTCAGAGCTGAGTCCTAAAGGGAGGGCTGGCTGCATAGGACTCTGGGACCCCTGGAGAAACCTTTGGTTAAATTGATGATGATGATGATGATAACAATGATTACAAGTATCTTCTATTGAATTCTTATCATATGACAGGCAATGTTCTAATCACTTTACAAAGATAAGCCCATCTAATTCTTATGATAGTTTTATGAGGTAGAGGCTATTATTATTATTACCACTTTTTAAAAAATTATTTTAGTGAGGTCATATTGGCTTATGACATTGTGTATATTTCAGGTGTACATTATTATATTTCAGTTTCTGTATAGCCTGCCTCATGTTCGCCATTAACAGTCTCGCTTTTATCCAACACCATACCTATGTGCCCCTTTACCCCTTTCACCCTCTCCCCACCCCTTTCCCTTCTGGTAACCACCAATCTGTTCTCCTTATCTATGTGTTTGTTTGTTTATCTTCCATATCTGTGTGAAATCATACGATATTTGTCTCTCTCTCTCAAGATCCATCCAGGTTGTCACAAATGGCAGGTTTTTGTCTTTTTTTATGGCTAAGTAGTATTAAATAAGGAAACAAAGGCACTGAGAGATCTCAGAGCTAACAAGGAGTTCCTGGGTACCCACCTAGGCATGCTGTCTTCAGAGTTTATGCTCTTAATGACTACACAATACAGCCTCCCTAGAAATTATGATGAAATTCTATGAGATGTGGTGAAGTAAATGCTAAATGGTAGCAGAACATTTTTTTGACCAGGTCTTAGTGGGGATGAAGAGGCAGAGAGGGAGGAAAATGTACCTTTGTTTTATGTAAGCCAGATTCTCAACTAGTGAGTACAACACAAGACTTGACCTGAGAGCAAGGGGTATCAAATGGGAATAAAGACAAAGCAGTTACTGTTATGTGGTCTCCAATGTGTAACCAGCAAAGATTGCTGGCCATCTGTGGGAAGCCATTGATCTTAGTCATATTTGATTTGGTACTAGTAACTGGAGATCTTATAACAATATGCTGCTCACTTACAGATTGCAGGCTATAAAGGTTCTAGTCTGCACCCTTAAGGAGTTCAAATTTTACCCAGGAGGTGGGCATGCCAACAAATAGTCTCAATGCTTTATGAAAATGGTCCCCTATGATAGAAAATGTTATGGGGGTATAGAAGGTCAAGCACTAACAGTCTGGGATCAAAGAATCATAGTGAGGGTTTCATGAAGGGGGTGATATGTAAACTGAGTTATTGAAAGATGAATAGAAGCTCATCTGACAATCAAAGACAGACAATCTAGGTAGTTGGAATGGCCAATGCAAAAGAAAGATCAGGGCACATTTGGGGAACCATGGTTCAGCATGACCTAGAACAAAGGGAAGAAGGTATCAACTCTTATGCCAACTATTTTAAATGGCAAGAGTTTCTCAGGACATCATGATAAGGAGGAACCTAAGATTACACTGCTCTCAACTAGAAAGAGCGCCTTGATTGGTTGACTGGTTGTCTGCCACGAGTGTAGGAGTGTTGCTCAGTTTTGTGATTGCTTTGTTTTGACACATAAGCATCAAATAGATTGTGAAGGAAATTTCTTTCCTTGTCGTGAAGTTTTGACATTACCTGAAGGTTAAGTATCTTTGAAAGATTTTTAAGCAGATGTGACAAGGTTGGAGTTACCCTTTGGAAAATAGCTCTGGAAGTACTGTGGAACATGCCTGTCTTTCTCCTCTGTACACACAACGTCCTCTTCCCTCCTCCCCTTGCACACACGTGCCCCTGCTCACTTGTTGGAGAAGTAATATGTAACAAGGTAGTAAGGATTAACTGTGCCCTTCACAGCTCGTGGTAAGATTACCTCTCTGAGTCATCACTTTGGACCCCTTATAAATAGGGTTGCTATTCAGCTATTATGCACTAGTTTCACTAGCTCAACGTTGCTGGTTATTTAGTATCCTTCACCCCACACTAGATGGTAATTATTCAATCTCCCAAGCACCGCTGGGTGAGTCCCACTAACCTGGTCACTCCAGCTTCTCCCTCTAGGACTCTTCCAAGGTCAAACAACAAGCATAAAGCCTGGAAGTTAATTAGGGACCTCCAGAATGCTTCTCCCCAGAGTTTTGGTCTGTACCTTTCTGTGTATATCAGAAGTGTCTTTTCTACAGTGGTGGTAAAATATGTTGAATATAACTTCTCTTTAAGGATAAATTCAAAGGACTATAGTTGTCAGGGTTCAGAAAATTTGTGTGATTCTTAGAAAGACAAACCAAACCAATCCAAACTAAATGTAAGTAAACCCCTTCATTTTGACAGCTTTGGGATAGTCTTTGGGACTTCACTTTTAATTCCATTTTCTTATAAAAAGAGTTGAAGGTTTATGGTTCCAAGGAGAGGATACTTTGATGGACATAGAACCCTGGAACAATGATTCTTATCTCTGTAATGTTTATGAACATCACTAGGGGGGAGTTATTAAAGGCATCAATTCTGGTCTCTACCATTGGAAATCTGAATATGTTAGTCTCAGCTGGTGTCTAAGAAGGTATTGTTGTTATTATTATTTTTTAATAAACAAGAATCATGCCCCACATGATTCTGTGGTGAGTGCTCTGTTAGTCACATTTTAAGAGTTTCTTTTAACCTTGGAGTATGCAAAGAGTCCACCTCAGTAATGTATTAAACAGCCGAGTTCACCGTTGTGAGCATGTGTTGCTTAACGACAGGACTAGGTTCCGAGAAATGCATTGTTAGGTGATTTTGTCATTGTGTGAACATCATAGAGTGCACTTACACAAACCTAGATGGTACAGCCTACTACACACCTAGGCTATATGGTACTAATCTTATGGGACAACTGTCGTATCTGCGATCCATCATTGACCAAAACGTCATTATGCGGCACATGACTATGTGTAAAATATATAAATGCTTTCTGCGTAGAGAGCAGAGGTAGGATTGGGTTAGTTAGGAAATGTGGTCTTTGACTTTACAAAGGTGTTATTTACTTTGTCAAGGATTTGCTTTTCTATTTATATTTAATTTACAAGATCAAAATAGCATACATGCAATTAAAAAATCAAATGGTACTAAGATGTCCTAATGGAATGGAACAGTTTCCTACAGCCCCATCCTCACTTCTTCCTCACTCTCTTCTGCCTGCCTCCTCCCAGCTTCTGTCAGCTGCACTAGTAATTTTAATGTTGTTAAGACTGATAACATTTACATGCTACAGTGTAACCCTAATTAAGTCTTAGGCATGTTTTCTATAGATTGATTCCAAATAAACAGCATTTTCATTATTGTGACTTGGAAAATATTGTTCTCGGCAGAGCCAGGGAGAGTATTTTGATGACGTTTCCTTCTCTACAGCCCCAAAGACACCACCCTTGCACCACTTGGTGTAGAATGTTCAAATGGGGGCTTCTTTCTCAGGAGGATCAGTTACTTGAAGTTGTATGTCACTGTGCAAATGCCTGTAAAAGGAGGTTGGCAAATTAAAACCATATACTGCAGGGATGATCCTGAACAAGACCCACTTGAATCTTGCTGCCTTCAAGTTTTACTACATTCAAATGCCCAAGTTCACTCTGACTCCCAAGAAATACAAAGAGTTTTTATTGTCTTTGCATTTACACTAGGGTAATATTGAGAACCTATATATTGATATGTTAAGCCTTATATATATTGAACATATATATGTGTGTATATATATATAGAAAGAACTATATATTTTCTCTATATTCTATATGTAACTATATATTGAAAAAAACATATTTTGAACTTATATATATTGAGCCTTATAGGGTGGCAAGTTCCTTCCATGGTGACTGCTGGTACGTTGGATAGAAATAAAGGCAAATTGTCAATTTTTCTTACATTCTGAATGGGATACAGTCACTTACCTCAATTGACCTGAGACTCATTTATGGAGATTAGCATATTGAGTTTCACAAATACAGTGACGCTGTGGGGGGAACTTATGGGTTGACAGATGATGCACTAGAATCATGGATATCTGTGGAGAGGATGGCAACCTGCTAACCTCCTTAATATTCTCCTGAACTGGAATATCCTACCTTCACTGGCCTATCAGTTGTTCTCAATTCTACCCGTTCTTCAAGGCCCAACCCAAATCTCATCTCTTCTGGGAATTCTGCTTGGTTGCTTGTGTCCATGGTGGAGGCTAGTCTTATACTGGCAAAACGCTTTTCCTTGTACGTTATATCAATACCTTGAGTATAGCAGGAATGTGTCTGTTTTAGGATGAGGAGACCAAGGCTTAGGGAACTTAAAATAATTGCTCAAGTTTACACAGCCAGTAAAGGACTAAGAATGAGACTCAGGTCTGCTGAACTTCACGCATGCTATTCCTCACACTGCGACACTACGGCCTTCCATCTCTCTCTCCCTGTTGTTGGTCACAAACACAGGTTCTTTACCTGCCACACAAGAGGGGCCAAATAATAACTGGAATGCCAGGCTTATGGCAAGGAAAGGGTTTTTATTTCAGGTGACAGCAGCCAGGAGATGAGAGTGAGCCCTCAAATTCGTCTTGTCTCCACGAAAGATGGAAGGCAAGGAGTTTTAAACGTTGTAAGGAATGTGGCTGCTTGTAGGGAGGGGGAGCCTGTGGCCTTGCTGGTCTGCACTTTCCCACCAGCCTGCGTTTAGCCTTATGAGGCTGCTGGCAGGGATGGGGTGGTGAGAAAAGGGAATCCACAGGTGGGTGTCCTTGGTTGTCTGCCTCTGTGGTGGATGCTGGAACAGGTGCCAGGAAGTCAAGGAGGTGGGGTCTAGGAAGCTTCAGCTTCTTGATATTCTCTGGAGTTCAGTTTCCCTGTAACAAATCTCAAGAACCAGTAATTGCCAAAAGTTCAGTGTGAGCCCAGCATGAGGCCACCTGGGCTTTTAACAACTTGTAACTTCTATCTGCCTTGTGAAGTTCAGGGATACAAAGCTTTAAAAAGCTAATTTTTACATATGAATGTAACTTAGAGAAGCAGGGAAAAGGGATGAGCGTTTTTGGTTTTAGTCCCATATATGCTGGGTTTAATGTAGGGGGAGTGATATCAGGGCCAGCATCATCCCTTAGGTTTTTTCCTATGGCATTCATCTAGCACTCAACATATTCTACATAATTTTTTTCACACACGTATGCTTTCTGAGAAAAGTTACTATATCCTCAGCTTCTCAACATTTCTATCCTTTGCAACATCTGGTACACAGCAGGTATTTAACAAATGTGGCCACAGTAGCTTGATTTTGCTTAAGACATACTGGATGATTCCCATAGACCTTGGTCATTGCATAGGAGGCTCTCCAATCTTAATCCCTCTCTGTTCCTCAGATTCATCTATTCAACTATAATATTCTCAGTTCTGCAGGGACATCTCTTAGGCATCTCTAAATTTCCATGTCCCAAACTAACTTCATGATTTTCTCCTCAATCCTGTGTTTCTTTTAATTTTCAAGTTGTTTCAGCCAAAGATCCTTGATTCTTTGCTTTTTGTCATTCCCTACATCCAGTTGATCTGCAAATCCTCTCGTTTTTACCTCCAGAAGGTAATTTAAATCCATCTCTTCTGTCCTTCTCCACTGTAACGCTCAAAATCCTCTCACACCTGAATCGCTGTAATAATTTCTAAACTGTTCCACCCGCTGTTTTCCCACATGCCCTCCCCACAGCTTCTCCTCCACAGATTAACTATAGGGATCTGTTTAAAGGTGCCAATCTCATTTTGTCACCACTCACTTTAAAATCTTGTCCTCCCATGACTCTTATTAGAATACTATCCATATTCTTTGCCAAGTCTATAGGGTTCCGTAAGCTCTATTTCTTATTAATTTCTCCCGTCTTACCATGCACCACTCTGTCTTGCTCACTATGCTCCAGACATTTTATTATCTTCTCTGTTTCTTGAACATATAAAGCTATTTCCACTTCCAGACTTTTCTACAAGTTATACCTTCTCAAATATTCTTTTTCAGTTCTCTGAATGATGGCCTGCTTTCTTCCTTTGTGCCTCGACTAAAATGCTACCTCCTTAGAGAGGCCTTCCCTTACTACCCTCTTGAGAGTGGTCACTCCTCCTTCTAGTTTCTTTTCTATCATACTGCCTTGTTGATTTGCCTTACATCTTTAAACTCTGTAATTATTCCCTCTCCCCCATTAGAACATCAACTCCATGAGGGCAACAGACTTGTTGGGCTTGTTTAGCTCTGCCCCCAGGAGCTAGCACGCTGCGGTGCCATCGTTGGTTGGATAGTGGATGGATGGCTGTGCTGGATGGAGGAAGGAAGGAGGGAAGGAGGAAAAAAAGTATAGAAATAACTACTGAGAGAGACTCTACTAAATAGATACATGTGGGAGGGATACTCAGAGAAGGAGAAAACTTCATGCTCTTGTCTTTACCTGACGGGTACGGCTCTCCCAGGAGTGGCCCAAAGCACAGCCACTGTAAGCCAGCTGGGTTTCCTGGAAAAGATTCTGAGATGAAATTGATCAATTATATGGTAATATTAATTCCCCATGGAGCTGTTCCATTCTACCAAGTTCATTTTTCTCCCCAAGCCTATGAGAAACATCCTAAACACAAGCCGTCTCTTACAAGATTGGGTTGGCATTCATCCATGTGGTGGGTTTTTGGAATGCCAGCAAATGCTCCACCTCCCTACCATGCGTCTGGCAACTCATGTTGCCAGAGCTCCTGAATACATTTTAGAGTGCAAAAATAACCCTGGATACAGCATCTTGTCCCATTAAAAGTCCCTTTGTGTGCTATTTGATCACTTTGTTGTGGGAGTAAGGTACAAAACGTGTACATTTTGAGCAAGAAGGGAGCCTAGAGAGTTCCTGGGTGCTGTGAGGCCAGGCCAGGTTGGGAGCCAGGAGAAACGTGACGGTCTCTGCCATTTGAGGAACGTCTGGTTGAGGAGGGGTGATTATTCCAAGAAGGGGCACTAAGGGAAACTGCTTGCTGCTGCTTGACAGAGGTACAGGGACAGCTGCATGCACCAAACCAGATGGTGGCTTTGTAGGTTCACCATCTGGATCATCTGTCTGAAACAGCCTCTAACGTTTATCTCTCCGTGATCATGAAACGGCGTTAATGCCAACAGCGTGACTGGAATCTGGTGAACACAGACCATGGTTCTGTTCCCTAAACTATACCAATCACACACAAAAGCTCAGTAAAGACGCTAGTACCCAGAGAATGGCCAAGCATTAGGGATCAGACATCTAAAGACCCTAAAGTTCACCCTCTCGCTGAAGTTTCTTCTAAATGATTCTGCTTGTCAGTCACCCCAGGCACTGGGTTTAGGGACAGAAGTACTGTGCTCTCTCTTGAGGATAACCAGGGCTTAATAATACCTGTTCAGCTATTTATAATGTACTTTTAACTTCACATCTGAAAACCTTGCCTCCTATTCCTATTTTTGTCAGGACTATAATGATCATTTTTGGCCCAGTGACTAACTTCCTGCCCCCTACCTGGCTCTGTCTGGCTCATTTGTAGACCGTATTTTTTCTCTTGTGATCTCATTTTTGTCTTTTTCTTTTCTCCATTCCTCTCATTTCCTATACTTCTGAGCACTCAGTGTGTAAAATGTGCCTGGTGGAGGGATTGGACTTTATCTACAAGAGGCCAACATGAACTGGAAATTGTGTTAAATTAAGGAAAATAATGGATATTTAAAAGAAGGAACTGTTTCTGCCTTAAAATATTTACAAGCTTGCTTGTGTCCAAGTTAATTTTTACATAGACTTAATTAAATCAGAAATTGTTATACCAGTTAATTGTATAAATGTTTTTGCATTTTCCCAGCTCCCTCCAGCTCTCAAGCTGAAATTGTGCTACGACCAGATGTGACATGCTAAAATGTAGGTTAGCATACTGGTTAATATTGAGGGCATCTACCAAAATATTGCATTAGTTTATTTTTTTAAAGTCCATATGTGATCAGTTCTGATTTTTTAAAGGAAAATTGACATTAATTAAAAAAAAGAACACTTCTCCTTTTATTCCATTAAATTATACGACACTTTGTCATTTGCAGGACTTGGTTATCAGAACGAGGAAGTATGACAACATTGCTTTGGTTCTCCTTTCATCTGATCTCTTCATCCCACTATTGTTTCAAGGTCTGTTCTCTGGTGCAGGTAAGCAGTAAACTGGAGAAGTGGCTCCATACAAAGGCAGGCACAGATTCCCCCTGGTACTTACCCAAGCAATTCTGCTCCTTGCTCTCCTTCAGCTCCATTTCTTATAGCCACGCGCTATAGAGGTCCAGCCTGAAGAGGGGGCTTTCTCAGAAATGCCCTTGCCACTTGATGCACATTTTATTCATATCAGTGAGTTAGGACTGAATGCTGGTGCTTGAGTGCATATGTAAATCATAAACTGAATAAAATAATAACGTGTAGTTGAGAGGTGGGAAGGAATAAGAACAGCCACTTATTATCAGTGAATTTTAAAAAGATATATCTATGCCTGCCATCACATTAGCTGAATTGTGGTGACAGCAAACTTGAAGCCCATGTGGGACAAAGCAAGGTGGAAGTTTGTGCTAAATCTGGCCCACTTAATCATACGGGGTGGAGGAGAGAAGATGGAGTAACTCAGAGCATTGTTAGTCAAATAACACATTCCTTTCTTTATCATGGGCATTTTCTGAACTCCTTTTGTCCTAAATAAGTTTTAAAAATGATTAAAATTTTTATCTTCTAGAGAAATATATGTTTCTTCTTTTAATGGGGTCTTGAACCTATGACAAGCCTGCAAACTTGAGGAGACATGTATGGCTTGTAGGGTAGGGAAGAATAGGGACCTGTTTTCAATCCCGTGTCCAGCTTTCTGCTAGTCCATAATGTTTGTCTGTGTATAACCCTAATATATACGCAGAGTCCTAATGGTCCAGTCTCTGCGGGATGTCAATTTCAAAGGAACATACTCGGCAAAAAGTAATTAAGAACCCTTTAGTCTTTGCTTCTGTCTATCACAAAACCTATTGATGGGAGGAAAATACGTCTCCACATTCATCCAAATGTCTTAAAAATCTTCGCTTCCTATTGCTGCCACTTTCAATGTCATTCACTTGGAAAATAGCTGCCCCAGCAAAATGTCTGTCTCCACCTCACCCACTCAAAATTGCAAAAGAAATGGTTCTAAAACCAAGTCCTTGCCACTCTTTTCTTTCCTACCCTTGCCCCATCTTTCCTCCCTCCTCTATTCTTGCTCTTTTCTTCCAAGGAAATATCAGCACTTTCTGATCTGATTTTTACCCTCATCCCTACTTCTCCAAGGTCTGTCTTTCTTTACACATCTCTCTGACTCCACATCATCAAAGTGAAGAAAGTGAAATGGAAAATTCAAAATTCTTGTTTGAGGGTGGAGGAAGGTTTTGAAGATAGCAAATCCTCGCATGCATAGGTTCATAAATTTTTGTCCTCAACTCATATTCAGAAACACTGCTTATATTCTTTGCACTGGGTCCCCAACTCCTCAAACTTCTATTCAACCCTGTCTAAGCCACTCAGGCAAAGTGAAGTTTATCTTCTAAGCAGAGTGTCCAGATTTAGCAAAAACAAAACAACATAAAATGAAATGAAGACGATAACACAAACAAAAACCAGACTCTCTGTCCCATGCAATATTTAGGACATACACATATTAAAAAATTGTTTATCTGAAATTCCAATTTATCTGGATATCCCATATTTTATCTATATCTAGCTATGCTAGTTGTGAGGGAGTGGTAATGTTGAAGGAACAGGTTTTTTTTTTTTTTTTAACTTTATTGTGGAATAATTGACAAATATAATTGTATATGTTTAAAGTACACATTGTGATGATTTGATATATGTATATATTGAATATGTACATTACCAAGATAAATAACACATCCATCACCTTACAAGTTTTTTTTGTGTGTATGTGATGAGAATGCTTAAGATCTGCTCTCAGCAACTTTCAAGTATATAATACCATTTTCTTAACTGTAATCACCATGCTGTACATTAGATCAGCAGAACTTATTCTTCTTATAACTAAAAATTTGTACCCTTTGACCTACATCACCTCATTTCCCCCTCCCCTCAGCCCCTGACAACCACCATTCTATTCTCTGTTTCTATGAAATTGTTTTTTTAAATTTTTTTAGATTCCACATATAAGTGAGACTATATGGTATTTTTTTTTCTGTGTCTGACTTATTTCACTTAGCATAATGCCCTCCAGTTTCGTCCACATTGTCATAAATGGCAGGATTTCCTTATTTTTATGGTTGATATTCTAATTTAATACACATATACACCACATTTTCTTTGTCCGTTCATCCATTGAAAGACATGTAGGTTGTTTCCATATCCAAAATGCTGCAATGGACGTGGGTGTGCAGATATCTCCTTGAGATACTGGTTTCAGTTCCCTCAGATATATACCCAGGAGTGGGATTGCTGGATCATAGGGTTTTACAGGGTGTATTTAACTGATAAGTTAAAAGCAGCACTAAAGATGTTTTTGAAATAGTACCTAATGTGTTCAGAACCAGGAGGAAATCCAGAAGCTGGATATGTACAGCTCCGAGGATGGTGAGAGTCCACTACCACCGGTCCTTGATGCCAAATAGTAAACAGGCTTTACCCTGTAATTCATTCAGATTGCATTCCAGTTATTATGATTCATAATTTTTTCCATGGTGGAGGTAATATAAATATTTTTAAACAAAAAACATTCAGAAATATATGGAATAGGACAAATGGAATTTGGAACACAAAAATATGTAGGAAGAGAACCAAGGAACTGCTTGTGGGGACAGTTTCATTTTTATAGCTTTCTGCTTTCCCCCTCTGTCATTGCCTCCTGCTCTCTTTCTCAACTTCTAGCAGTCCTTTTACCTTTCTCCCTGTAACTCATCCTCCCTTGTTTCAAAAATGTCTTATCTGTCTTCATAGGAACGCACAGGAAAGTAGCCTTAAATCCACCTTAAACCGTCAACATCTGATTTTAATAAGTGCCCGTGTGTTTGTTAGTATGTCTCTCTCGCCTGCATTTAACGGGCGCAAGCACTGTTGCTCTTATATATTAAACAGTAAGCAGGCTAAGGGCAAAGACCAAGTCTTTTTATAACAGTGGCATGAAGGTATTTAACACAGATGCTTAAGACAATGCATTCCTGTCTTCCACTTGCAGTAATTATGAGTTCACTCTGTCCTTAATTGCCATGATTAGTTCACTACATGACTAATCATGCTTCTCTGCAGTAGAGCTGCTAGCAGGGAGAGTGGTGGAGGCCCCTTGAGGAGCGCTTCTCACTACTGTTTTGCTAACCTAATTTTCCTTTCCTTGGTCCCCAGAACTTAGGGAGACACTATGTAAATCCAAGAAGTAATAGGAATTCTGTAGCTTCAGCATGATATTTGCTCAAAGATTAACACTTGCGCCTCGTCTCTTTGGGGAAATCGTAGAGATCCTATGATTTGAAATAGACAACATTTTCTTGAGAAATTTGCACATCAAAAGTGAATAGAAAAGCTGTTTTAGTATAGAGACTCAATAGCTGAAATTTAAACAAGCTTTTCAGAACATGCCTAACGCTTCTCTGAAGCATTTGCCGGCTGATGGGGACTAGTCGCTGATATTTACTTGATTTAATCCTGTTCTGGAATAACTAGACCATGGCTCTAAATGAATTGAGAGTGTTTTTTATTTCTTGCCCTTCCAATGGCACCTGATTCTACAGCAGAGGATTCACGATTCCTTGTCATTTTATTAAGTACTTTTCTGGTCCCTGAGCCAGGTTGGTCTGAATGATGCTGGTGAGATGGAGGCCTGGGGTTTTATTCTGTCCTTAGTCTGGTCATTTCATACAATGAGGAAATCATACCCTTGGCCATGTGGCTCCTAAATACAGGAGGTGTTCTGGTGGGGGTGGAGTGGGAGGGCAGGTGGGGGCGGGGTCAGTGGAGGTGGGGTCAGTGGAGGTGGAATGGGAGGGCAGGTGGGGGCGGGGTCAGTGGAGGTGGGGTCAGTGGAGGTGGAGTGGGAGGGCAGGTGGGGGCGGGGTCAGTGGAGGTGGGGTCAGTGGAGGTGGAGTGGGAGGGCAGGTGGGGGCGGGGTCAGTGGAGGTGGGGTCAGTGGAGGTGGAGTGGGAGGGCAGGTGGGGGCGGGGTCAGTGGAGGTGGGGTCAGTGGAGGTGGAGTGGGAGGGTAGGTGGCTGTGGTGGCCTCTGGATGGGGAGTATGGCTTGTTTGGTTTTAAGCCACTGTGGCTCCAGCAATGGGACTCCAGTGCAGGTCGCCCTTAGAGCAGGCAGGACCCAGTCTTGGTGTACCAGTCACAGCACGCAGAGACTCAGCATCGCTGATACTAGCAAAGTCTTCTCAGTGAAATTTAAGCTCAGAGAAATAAGCTTCTAAATCTAGAATATACAGAAGCACGTCCTGGTTTACAAAAGTTTTTAATGTAGATTGGCCATAATATAATTTCAGAAATACAAATTTATATTTCCAGGAAAATTTCCTTTTTTTTTTTTCCTAAGCAAAGGCTTTAGATGTCTGTCTGAAATTTTTAAAATCGTTCTTTATCTTTCCCCTAAGATTTGCCTTGCTTCCTTAGAGGATTACATTTGCTACCAAGAGAAATCGAGTGACTTAAAGTCCTGGCAGCTTTTAGTCAAATTGTAAGTTAGATGAAAGTCATTTGGACTCACCTCAGCCCCACCTTTTATATATATTTATATATTCTTCCCACCTTTATGTCTACTGAGGACTTTGGTCTTATTTTAGATTCTCTGTCCTCTTCTACCTCCCAACTGGTCCCTAAATCTTTCATGTTTTCAACTTTCCACATTCAAAATAATCTGGCCTTTGTTGGAATTCTCCAGGAGTCAACTAGATGCCAGAACAAATCTGACAGACTCCTTTGCACGAAGATGAAATTGATGATAAGGGGACATGGGCCACCAAAAGACAGGACATTTGCCTTTGACAGGGATCTAGAAACATAGACTATCAAAGCTTTATTGTATTGAAGAGGAAACTGAACCTCAGACAAGTTGTGAGTGACTTGCTCAGTAATATGGCTTTTTATTTTTGCCATAGGATTGGAATCTAGGGCTTCCATTTAGAACTCTATTGTAATTGTCGCTATATCAGTGTTTCTCAGACTTGACTCATCTTCACACTCCCTTTACAAGTTATTTAATACATTTTACTAGACTTTTTCTTATATAAGTTTGTCTTAATATTTCTAAAATTATGGATTTTAAATTTAGATAAATATAACATATATACACATACACATGAATATTCTGATATACACTAAAATAAATAAAATATTGCTCAAATAAAGAATAGTTACCTATCGATTATGTAAAAGTCCAATAGTGAGGTATAGCTTCACTTTAGGAAACTGGGAAACATGGAATTACAGTTGTGATCTCTTTTAATGCCTTAACCTACTTCTCTGGGAATTTTTGGCACTTTGGTTGGTAGCCTGGAGGAAGGAGAGAGAGGTCTCCTTGTTCAAATTACTCTGCAAAGCTAGTGGTCCACCCTTTGAGATCAGCTCTTCTACAGTTTTGAGTAAGATTGAGGCCGGGACAATAGCCATTGATCTAAGGGTAAAGTATATGCCTTTCAAAGTAAAACCTTGTATTCAGCATTCTTCTTCAACTAGAAGCTTTTCTACGGGAGAAGCTCATTTGGTTCTCCCATAATGCTAGATACCTGCTGGTGTAGAATGATGACTAAGAGATGGTCCTTGTCTTTAAGAAGGAACTGTCTACAAGCAGAGGACTGAAGGTAGGTGGAGACAAGTTCCACCACAACTGCAGGGAAATGGGACACATGTCATAATTTTTTTCCTGCAAGTGCCATGGCCACTCCAAGGAAGGGAAGCTGGTATCTCATGACTGGGCAGGGAGGGAGTAGGGAAGCATTGCTGGGAGAGTTCACCTTAGAGCTGAGCTTCAGGACAAAGGATGTGAACAGGGCAGGAGGGTGGGGAAAGGATGTACTGGGGGAACAGTTGGAGGTTGGGCTTCCTGTGCACCTTCGCCTGCCTTGGACTCCTGTGGTGAGAAGATGCTACTTTCAGTTCCTATATGGCCACTTGGGTTTGGCCTTGGTAGAGGTCTTGATCATGTGTGAAGAGCTTGGAACTCTTGGGTTTGTTTATTTATTTAGTTTAACTCAATCGTTTATATTCAAGCAGTCAGTAAGTGAGCAATTGATTCTGCAGGTCTTCATGCTGCTCTTCTCAGGATCCTCATCTTTCCTTCTCCTGGAGGTGCCCAGCCCTTCCTAGCCTGCCTGAGAATTTGAAAAATCACCCCAAGAAGAAGAAAAGACTAGACTTTGAATCTAGGGTTTTCTTTAAATTTTCTTCACTGTTTTGAGGATTCCCAGCATTATCACCCTTGTAGGCTTTTTATTTGTTTGATGTAACATACTCTTAACATTGCTGGGCACTCTTAAAGGCACTTTACAAATAAAAACCCTCCTAATAACTCCGCAAACAGGAACTAGTATTCCTCCTGTGGCAGATGAAACCAGTGCTCTGCCCAGATGGCCCAGCTCCCATTAAACTTTACATGTAGACCAGCCCCACTGCACTGTCAGCCCCCGTGACCAGCACTTGCTCCTCTGACACAGACTTGCCCCGAGGCTGCAGGAGCCTGCTTTGCCTTTGTTTATGGAGAGCCAGAGCATTTGGGAATTGTCTCCTTGGTGCAGCCATGACCCAATGACTGAGAGGTACAGGAGTATAAATATTCTAGCTCCCTTGACCCTGATTAACATGACTTCAAGGTAAGACATGCACCATCTCCAGAGCCCCCCTGTGGGCCAGACCCAAGGTTTCCCTCTGTGGGGTCCTGCTTGATATCACATGTGCCCTTCTCTTCCTTGCTCCACTTCCCCACTCCACTACTAGTTTTACTGAGAACACTTCCTAGTAAACCCAAATTTCACATGGATTATTATTTCAGAGTTTACTTCTGGGCAACTCTACCTAAGTCGATCCCAATTTTACTGTTAAGGAAACTGAAGCCCAGAAAGGTGAAGTAATTTGTCTAAGGCCACACTCAGCTGATAACTGGCAGACCTGGGATTCTAACTCCAGCAGTTTGGCTTCATTTTAATCTTGAAGAAGGAGGAAAGGACTGGGGAGCCGGATGGGGCACTGGAAGAAGCCTTCTTTAAGGAAGGTGTTGTGAGGATGGGGTTTCCTAGGAGTACCACTAGGGGTACATAAATTGGTAAGAATTCTCTAGAATCAAGTTGAAAGCTATCATTAGAAAATAGGAGAATTTGAGAGTAGAATGGTGGTTGCTAGGGGCCGTAGGGAGAGGGAAATGGAGAGTTGCTGTTCAACGGGCATGAAGTTTCAGTTAAGAGGAATAATTTTTAGAGATCTGCTGTACAGCATTGTACCTGTAGTTAACAACACTTAAAATTTTGTGCACTTAAAAATTTGTTAAGCATGTAGATCTCATGGTAAGTGCTCTTAACTGCAATAAAGAAAGAAAAGAAAAAAATATCTAGAAGCACAGCACTGTGGTCAAGGGCACAGGCTTCAGGGTTAGACAGAACTGGTGTGAGTTCTGTCTCAGCCCCTATCTAGCTATGTGACCTTGTTCAAATCACAACATCTTTGAGTTTCTGCTTTTTCATCTAGGAAACAAGGTTAATGATTTCCACCTCACCGGGTTGCGTGAAGTAGTTCACACTATGCCTGGAGCACAGTCAGCACTAAATACATAACAGCCATTATAAGCCCCAAATCTTTGCAAAAGTTAACATGCTTATTTTAGGACGGGAAGGTAGAGAGAAGTGGAAAAACCTGACACAGAGTTGGGACTGGAACAGATTTTTTATAACACCCAATTGCCTCTCCTTACACTATGACTGCAAATCTTCAGCTACATTTCTCTTAAGATAGTGTTTGTGGGCTAGCTTTGGAATCCAACCATCATGTATTGCCATGTTTTTAATTGGAAAATATACTCAAAGACCCAAGTAATAGACCTATAAATGAATGTTGGAAACATTTATTGTTAGTGAGTCAAGTCAATCCCAACTCCTAGTGACTCTGTGTACAGCAGAGTAGAATGCTGCTCTGTCTTTTTGTGCCATCCTCTCACCTTCCAGCGCTATATCAGACAATGCTCCACTGTTCGTGGACAATTTCTTGGAAGTGGGTGGCCAGCTCCTTCTTCCTAATCTGTCTTAGTCTGGAAGCTCCGCTGAAGCACGTCCATCATGGGTAACCCTGATGGTATTTGAAATACAGGTGGCATAGCTTTCAGCGTCACAGCAACATGCAGCCAACACAGTATGACAACCAACAGGTGGGTGATGTGGTTCCCTGCCTGGGAAATGAACCCGGGCCACAGTGGTGAGAGCGCTGAATCTTAACCACTAGACTGCCAAGACAGCTGTTGAAAACATTGGTCAGATGTACATTGAGGAAAATCCTGTTTATGCTTTAGAAAGTCAAGATCAACAATTATTCATCAAGTCATTTAACCATCTAATCATCAACTTTATTGGACATAAAGATTGTTGCAAAACAATGCAACATTTCTCAATGATGCTGAGAAATATGACAATGTACATTTCCCAGATCAGTTCTTTATCCTAGGCAACCTGAAATTGTCATTTTATTCTCATTTGCCTTAATGATGCAATGGGAGAGTATATTTATGAAGCTCTGAGCACAGTGCTTGCTAGAACGCTGTTCAATGGGTGTTAATTTGCTTCCTTTACTCCTGCTTCTTACCCCTGGATTTCCTGGACAGGTACTCCTGGACTTCAGGGACCCTGGTGGTTGGGGGCTTGATATTTACTAAAAGATCTCTTAGGTGGATTCTGTAGAGACTTCAAAGGGTGTCTTGTATTGGATCTGTTTTAAAAGCCTGATAAAGGAATGCTTTAAAAAAGACAGAATGGTAATCCTTTTGAAATGCCAAATGAGTGTTTGAAAATAAGACAGGTCATCGCCGTGTCAATCTAAAATCACTCTAAGCAGCTAACACCATCCTACAGTAGTTGGAAAGAGACCATGAGGTTACTGTTTCTGTGGATAAGCAGAATTATATCCTTTGACTATTTCCCTCAGCCTCTTAAAACTCTTAAAAAAATAAAATCTTATGGAAATGATGCATAATTAAAATGACCTCTCAGTTTCATTAATTATCCATAGAACGGAATTTCTAAAGAACAGTAAATCAAAAGACTTAGACTATTAATTTACCTTTTGTAAATTCAGTTTGATTTGAGAGAGTTAATAGTAATTCCTTTCATTTCTTTGTGCATCAATGTATTTAGCAAGGAAAGAAATTCAACAATGAACATTCCATATTTTATTTAAAGTAATAGAGAAAATTCTGAGTTAGTCTTTTCAGAAAACAGGACATATATTGATTTATTTGACAGGCAAAGAGCAAGCCATAGAAATGGTTACATTTTTCATGCAAATGCTATTTCATTATCTGCATCTTTTCAGTCTCTTTTATTGACACTTTTTCTGGGACTTTCCAAAGAATATAGAATGTAACAAATTGAAACTTTATCCAGGATAAGATGGAAATTTAACCAGAATGAGATGAAAATTTAACCAGGGCAATTGATAATTAAATAAGTTCTATGCCTAGGGGTCAGCAAACTACAGCTCTATAGGCCACTCAGGCCCTTTTTATACATAAAGTTTTATTGGAACACAGTCACACTCATTTGTTTACATATCGTCTGTGGCTGCTTTCACACTACAATAGCAGAGTTAAGTAGTTGTGACAGAGACTGTATGGCCTGTAAGACTAAAATGTTTATCTTATCTTTTGAAGAAAAAGTTTGCTGGTCTCTGGCCTACACCATAGGTCTTAGAGAACAGCCTTTGTTGACGGTCTTTAAGGAATCTTTGGATGGATTAAAATGGAAAGATGGTATATGTCAGTCTCCAAGTTTGGGTTGGAGCTGTTACTGCTGCAGGGAATGGGGCAGGGGGAAACTGGCAGCTTAATCCAACTGTTTGTGCTGCTAGGAACTTGTCACCAGCAGTCTATAGAACTGATAGAATTACTGCTCTTCACACCAGTGCCATCTTATTGGTATAAAACCATCTTAGAGTGCCTCATGGGAAGTTCTGGTAGCGGTTTACGAGGCCCTGATTGCTCTGGGGGATAAATGTTTGAAGACCACATTGCAACCTTCTTTCTCATGTAGCAGGTCTAGCAAAGATCTACAGGGAGTACCCCACCGGGCTGGGCAGGGCTGGCCATTTATAGGCAGGAATACCACATTCACAGACTCTAGAGACTTCTAATTTCATCTAGTCCAGTGTTTTCTACACTGGCAAAGAAAATTTGTGTTCTGTGAGTTAAACCAAAGTATTCCAACATTAAAAGTGAATAATGAACAGTTTTAATTTAATAGGAAAAAATTAATGGATACATCTAATCAA
Source organism: Diceros bicornis minor (assembly GCF_020826845.1). NCBI lineage: Eukaryota > Metazoa > Chordata > Mammalia > Perissodactyla > Rhinocerotidae > Diceros > Diceros bicornis. The sequence goes on along the minus strand of NC_080741.1, from coordinate 74,175,925 downwards.
TTTCAAATTTTTCTCTTTAAAATTTTCTGAACTTTTTGGTGCCTGCTACTTTTCTCTTTATTATTAATTCATGTGTGTGCTCATTTATTCAACAAATGTTTTCAGCAGGCCTATTACGTGCATGGATCAGGGACTTTGTTAGAGGCTGAGAATACATGGATGAAGAAACAAGATGTATTCCCTGTTCTCTTGTAACCTAGTCTAGTGGGGTAGCCATTAAACAAGTTGTTAATATGTTTGGAATTAGTCTGCCTGGGTTCAAATCCCCACATGTCCAGTGACTAATTGAGTGACCTTCATCAAATTGCAAAACCTCCGCATGCATCTGCTTTCTTTTATATGAAATGTGAAAAATAGCTTATAGGGTTGTAATGATTCTGACTTTAACTTCAATGTGTGGTTTTTCTCCCCCACACCAAGCAATTCTCTGACACCAGCTGGTGTCCTACAATTCAGCTCAATTCTGACACAATCTACCTGGAAATAGCATCAGATTCTGTGGAATAAATGTTCAGTCCTCCAAGACTGCCCCCAGGTCCTCCCCCCATCTCAGACGCCAATGTAAGTCCAGATTTTCACCTATACTTCTGATCAACTATAGACTGGAGGTTCCAACAACTCCCTCCTTGGGTTTGATTAATTTGCTAGAGAAGCTCACAGAGCTCAGAGAAACATTTTACTTTCTAGATTATCAGTTTATTATAAAAGGATATAAGTCAAGGACAGCCAGATAGAAGAGATGCCATAGTGCATAGGTATGGGGAAAGGGGCGTGGATCTTCCCTGCTCTCTGAGGCCGCCACTTCCCCCTCATCTTCACGTGTTCACCATCCTGGAGCCTCTCCAAACACTGTCCTTTTGGGGGCTTATGGAGGCTTCATTACGTAGGCATTATTGATTAAATCATTGGCCGTTGGTGATTGAACTCAATCTCCGGTGCCTCTCCCCTCCCTAAAGTTGGGGGCGGGACTGAAAGTTTCAACCCTCTAATCACATGGTTGGTTCACCTGGCAACCAGTCCCCATCCTTAGGTGCTTTCCCAAAGTCACCTCATTAACATAAACTCACGTGTGGTTGAAATGAATATCAAGACATTTTTATCACTTAGGAAATTCCAAGAGTTTTAGGAGCTCTGTGCCAGAAATGGGGATGACAGCCGCATAAGTGTTTCTTATTATAAATCACAATATCACAGGTTGTCGTGAAACTAAAATGAGATACCAGACTCAAAGCATTTGGAATATTGTTTGCATATAGTAAGTGTAAGTAAGTGCTAGTGCCTATTGTTTTAGGTAAATGTACAAGTAAATATGTAATTTTGGGTTGAGGTAAATGCTATGAAGGAAAAGAACAGGTTTCCATGAGAAGGTGAAAAGGAGAGTCCTACTTTAGATAGTGTGGAAGTGGTGCTCTGAGAAAGCACTGAGATTTGAAAAAGGAGAAGCCTGCAGGTAGAGTTGGAGGAAGAACATTCTAGCCAAAAGGACCCTCAAGAAGAATGGCCCCAAGACAGAAAGTGAGCTGGAAGATTTCCAGGGTCTGAAAGAAAGCCATTGTGTCTACAACCTAGTGAAGCCTTCCTATGACTTCCTTTTGGGGACATAGTTTCTACCCTTAGCCTAAGTGTTTTAAATAAGGTAATACATGTAGAATCATATAGAACAATGCTCGGTATATAATAAGCATGAAATAAATATCAGCTGTTATTATTATTGTTGCTATTATTTTTGTTGTCATTGTTGTTACAGAAGGTTTCTAATTCCTTCTCTTGAACAACTTTGACCTTGAGTGTTAATCATCTGGTTTTCCTAGGATTTAAATTATGCATTCAGAAGAAATATTTTCCCTGTTTATAGTAGAGATTTATATACATTTTAGGGTCAGAGAAAAATTGTTCTGATCAGAATTGGTCTGATGAATGCTAAGAAACTATCCTCAGAAGAATTCACATTTAACCAACACACAGAGGTTTGCATTCAATTTTAGGAATTTCATTGGCTCCTTATTAGATAGTTCTGATTAATTATTTAAAGTTTCTTAAAGACCAGAATCACATCCTGAACTACCTACAACTATTGCCTGTCTAATTTAGAAGATGCTTTATTTTCACTGATGGTTTTTTGCATTCTTTTTAAACCATATTTAATCAGTGCTAAGATGCATATTTTTTCTACTCTAACATCTGTGATATTGGGTTGCATCTTATATTCAGTACTATGCCACAGTCTAATTGGAAGCATTTTTTTTTTCTTAGTGCCATGTAAGACAATCTTATGATCAATGGTGTCTTGTATTTGACAAAATATGGTGTATGCCTTTATAAAATGGCCTAGCAGGCCCCAAGATGCCTGAATATCAGGTCTCAGTACGATGCTTTTATTTCTTCAACAACTTCCTTTCCTCAAGGTGTGAAAAGTTAAGTTTCCTCTCAATTCAATTACAATTCATTTTCCTTTAGAGAGGCATTCCTGGTAGGGCCACCCAATCTGATTGTCAGTTTGTGCACCACACGAAAGTGTTCAGCCAAAGGGATGCTGAAATCGGGGCAGTGCTTCCTCCATCGGCCATGGTCCTGGCTGGCTGTACCTGCCTGCAGAAAGGAGCACGTGTCTGTAGTTCGTCTGCTCAGGATGGGTGCTGTTTGTAAGTTGTCCACTCAGACCAGTCACGTTTTTATAAAGTGCACAAGGCACAGTTTGTGCAAGCGGCAGGTCTGATGCCCGATACCATAGTCTTAACTTGTTCTCTTTTCTGTCCAATCATCCCTCTGTTTCTGTGTCTAGGTTTTGTCTTACCATCTTTCAGCGAGTAATAGATGGCATCAGCATCCTTCACTTTCTAGAACATTAGCCACTGGGGGTACCTCTCCAAAGTCACGCTAAGTCACTAAGCTGCTGTGTCCCTATTTGAATTCTAAAATCACACAGAATCTCGAAAATTTTGTACCAGGCAGTGACATTTCTTCAGATGACTACTCCTGTATTTCCATTTGCATTGAGGAAAGTCTAAGACTAGCTGATAATTTGCTTATACAGTCAGTGCTTCTTAGGGCCAAAAACAGGGCAAATATTTGTATAGTTTTCTTTCACTGAAAGCTATTCTTTGCAGAGAAGGTGCAGGTAGCACTTTTCCAGAGTGCATTTTTCATCTGTTTGAATGACATGTTTTATAAAGACTTCAGAGGGAGTCTTCGCACTGCTGGTAAACAATAAAACAGATTTATTCCCCACAGGGGATTTAAAGTCACAGCCCATTACACTTATTGACAAAGGACAAATTATTTTCTTCATTGTATCCAGTACAGAGAGCCAAGTGATCCAGAATCCTAATTCATATACTTTGTCCCCTTCCCTCTCCAAAATTACTTACTGGAAATGTAAAGTATAATGACTGTATATTGGGTGATTACATAATTTTTCATCTTACTGAATTCCTCCTTTTTCATTTAAGGCCGAATTCTTAATAATTAAGGAGATTGCTCACATTCTCAGAAAGTATTTGATCGTGCTTGGAGTGACTTAGACTTTAAATGTTTAATATGGTTTACATCACATTGCATTGGTAATTGCATCAGTGCCACACTCCATTCACTCAATCTTTTTATTTTTTGAAACCCCACTTTTCCCTTGACAGTTGAAAAGTTACATTTAATGAAGTTAAGGGCTCACACTTGGAAGTGTTAACTTTGTGGTGCAATATAAATTACCCATGGCAATCCCAGAAGACTTATCCTGTTTCCTTTGGTGTCTATATAGGCAAAAGGAAGAGAGAAGCAAATAGATTTGTCTTGATAATTTAAGCCAAAAGCAAACAACAAAAAATTGTGTGGTGATGGTAAGCTGTGTTAGAACCAATCAAGATAAATGTATCTTTTGATGGAATTCTGTGCACTGTGGTATAGTTCTCTCTGAAATGCAGCCCGAGGTTGTAGCAGACCCAGGGGGCTCAGAGATTTCAGATTGACATCCTTTGTTCCTCTTTAACACGACAAAACATTACAAGTGTTGTGACCGATTTTCACTGGACTCACAAAACTTGAAGGTAGCATCCACCTGGGGAAGAGAGTCCTCAGCTGAACATCAGGGAACTTGACTCTCAGTTACTGTTTGGCAAGTCATTTAACTCTCCTTGTGTTAGTTAAAGATCTATTGTAACTGTTATGTTGTTCAGTAGATAATATGATCACAAGCTCTGTCACCTCAAGTGAGCAGGAGGAGAGAGACCTCCTATCAATAGACTAACCAGATGGAGCATAAATTTAAACAAAATTTAGCACAAGATAGGCAGGCAAAAACTCAAATCTATCTTCTTGTGTGATCCAATGTTGGGAAGTTACTTAACCTCTTTGGGCCTTGTTTTCTCCTCTATTAATGGAAATACTTTTTGGAGAAAAAGTGTTTGAAAAAAGTGCATATCTTTTTTTTATTGTAAAATTATTGTATCCAATTTTTATACACGTGCAGAAATCTAAGTATACATATAAACACATATTTGTCCTGTCTTGGTACTTGCAACATAGAAACATTTAAATGGAAAATTTTGTGTCCTTCCTTTTGCATATTCTTTCTTATGATCATTCTATGCACAGGTAAATGTGTAAGAAGCACTTGCAAGCTTCATGGCAAAACAACCCTTCCTATAAGTTTTATGAAATTCCCTCTAGTGGGAATGCCTTGTGAGAACAATATAGTGTTTGAAACTGGATATGTTACCAATTGAACTTTCTCTCCAATCGGGAGAGACCCTGAGGAAGGGTCTCTTGCCTTTCCTCTTGGAGTTCTTCCTCTGTTCATTGTCGCAACTTTGAAATGAGACTAAAGCTGAGCGTTCAATAGTACAAGCTTTATTCAATGGCCAAAGAATGGAGAAGTGGGAAGAAAGTTCACAAATCAACTTCTCAGCTCCTGGGGTGATTAAACAGCTGTTATAAGGAGTCAGGGCAGTGAAGGGAGGAATATTCACAATTGTCTGGGGAACTGGGCAGGCTTTTCAGGGGGAATAGGGTGTCACCTCTTTTCTTTCCTTATTTGGTGATATCCTGCCATTGCCATGGCAGTTGTAAACTGTCATGGCCTTGGTGGGTGTGTTATGTAGCATGGTAATATATTATAATGAGTGTATAATGAGCTGTGGAGTCTATGTCAGGTCAAGTCAGACTGCCATGTTGCCTTTAACCAGTTTTGACTGATTTTTTCAGCCATCTTCTCCTTCTTCTCTTTGTGGTTTCCCTCAAGCTAAAGATCACATGCTAAGCTGGTTCTGAGCAGGGTTGTGGTTAATGTCTCCTGGGACCAGGGGCCAAGGTAACAAATATGATTGTAGAGGTAAGAAAAAGTGGTGAAAGATGCTGGAAAGAGAAGTAGGGACAACTTGTGGAGAACTTGAAGGCCAAGCCTTGGCTTTGAGGATTTGACCAATACAAAATGGGAACCACAGAAGAGGTCTGAACAGGAAAGTGAAATAGGCAATACCTAGACCAGGCTGGAAGCCTGAAAACCAGTTAGGAAGGGTCTAGAATAGTGAATGCTAATGAAACATTATGTGATTTATGGCACCAGGAATAGACTGGTGATATGAAAGAAGGATCATCAGGACTTGACAACCAATTGGAAAAAGTAAGCAAATAGAAGGTGACTGTGTAGTTTGCGACCTCAGAAATTTGGAATGTGTCATTGTCATTAAGAGAGATAGTTACTGGAGGAAAAGATTTTTGGTAAAGAAAAGTATTTAGAATCCAGAATTGATTACAATAGTTTCAAAATCAGATTGGGTCCTAACACATAAAGGAGTGATCTCCTCCAACTATTGGTAATTGACACTGTTATTAGAATTTCACATGTATGTTAGAGAGGGGTTCTGAAAAATTTTAGATCATTCAGAAAAAATTCAACATATTAGAGAAGGAGGATCTTTAGAAGAACCCCTGTAGTGAATTCTTTTGTACAGAAAAGATGTTTTCATGATTTAGTATATTTACCTCCAACTTCCCTGTTTTGTGGCTTGGCATTTTTGCATTATTGGGTTAAAATAATAGCAGCAATGACAACACATGTCAATCTCTACATTTATTTCTGCCTGCCAGGTTCTTGGCCCAGTTGATATAAAAATATTAAGTAATGGGTTGAATGTCCCTGTCAAACAGGATAACCTAGTGACCTGTGGGAGAACTAGCAACCCATTTTTATAGCTTTTCAAAATATATGTGAAGGCCCAGGACATTCTGTACCTCTTGATCTTTTGGAAAGTATTGGGCCTCCCTCTGATCTCATAATGGAATGGGAGGAACCATGAAAGTCTGGTCCATTAATCAGCAAGTTCGTGCTACCCAGGAAACCCATGGGGTGGACAGAGATTGATAGACCTTTGTGAAAACCTGATTAATGCATTTGTTCCCACCAAGTTGCTTCTAATCTCTTTTATGGATCAAGAAACTTTTACATCCTGCTGCCACCTTATAAAATGCATTGACACCTCTCCATCTTCTGAATTCTTCTAAGCAATCCCTGTTTTCCCCCTGTGAGCCCAGCTCATATTCCATGACCAGAGAATAGATTTCAGATTTTCTGTTATTTGAGAACTTTGCCTATGGAATGGTGAGTGGAGATAATTCCTTGCTGTGTCTAGGAGATTGATTAGTGTCAAGGAGGCAACAGTTTCCTTTTCTGGGGGGTGGGAGAGGGTGTGGGCAATGTACGAAAAGAAATATTAATATTATTAAGGCTTGAGGATTATATTCAATCAACCAGCCTATAATTTCCTTATAAATACAAAGTAAGAACAGTCCCTCTCCTTTTCCTCATGCTCTTGAGGTTCAGTTTAAATCCAGCATACCCATTCTATGTAGATAGAGAGATTTTGTACTTAAGGAGGGTAAGAGGCATTTTATTAGATATGTTCTGTTTCAAAATGGAGTTTCTCTCTCATGGTTTTAGTCTCTTTTCTAAAGTTTTTATAAAACACAATTCTGATTATTTTAAAGTTTAAAAACAACCAAAAATGATTTCAAGAGTACAAAATACTTAGAAAGAATGAAAAAAAAGGACACCTAATATGAAAATGGCTGCCTAACTCAGTATCCCCGCCTTTTCATTCTGGAAACCATCCAAAAACATCAAGAAAAATGTAACCAAAGAAACAAGCTCTGTTTTTTTGTTTAAATATGGAAAGAGATCCAAAATACTTTTAAGGACTGAGTTCATCCAGAGACCACATGAGAAGAATTAGAGAAAAGCAGAGGAGAAAGAGCCTAGAAACCATCAACAGTTCTTGAAGGTGAAGAGCACAATGTGAAAGGCAAAAGGCGATATTCCTGTTTGCAACATTCAATGTAGAAACAGGGGTGAACTGGGTGAAAACAAAGCCATCTGGCCCCTGAATGGTTCCAAAAACTAGTGGGAGTGGGGCTCCATAAAGAATCGTGCAAAATATCCATTTTCGTAGAAGAAGTTTTGTGTGTGTGTGTGTGTGTGTGTGTGGCAACTGAACACAATTAAAATGGACATCTTGATAGGAAAAATAATTTGCCAAAAATGTCCAAAGAAAAAATATATAATAAAAGCAGAATGATTTCCATAGAAGAAACAGAAAAATGTCAAGGCAATACCCACAAAAAAACCACCAGGATAGTTTTATGGGGGAGGGGGTGTTCCTACCAGACTGTTAAAGAATAGAAAATTATTATACTATTTAAACTGGTCCAGAGCATAGAATAAGAATGATTGAAAATTTCTATTTTTTTAAAAGAAAGTACAAACCTGTTACCAAAATCTGACACAGATTATTGAAAAGGAAAAAAAATGTTACAGATCACTAACCTCAATGCCAATACCTACTCCTAAATAATTAATATTCATAGATAAATAGTCACTGTTAAGAGATTTCCTTATATTTGAATCACATTGGTCATGATCTAAAGAGAAAAATAATGATTTTCTTCACGTATGCTGAAAAGGCATTTGATAAAATTCCACTTTAATTCATAATAAATACAGTCAATAAACTTATATGAATTCCTTCTTAACTTGATAAAATATTTTAAGGAAGAATCCATCCCATATGGCAGCATGACGCCTAATGGGAAAACACTAGAAGCTTCCCCACTGAAGTCAGGAGCAGTTGGTAGCTAGGTACTGTTACCACTATGTGCTGTGCTATATTTCATACTGCATTACCGGTGCTGGTAGCATAATTAGATCAAGAACAAAATTAGAGATATACAAATGTGTAAGGAGGAGATAAAATATCTTTATTTCCAGAAGAAATAATGGTATATCTGGAAAATACAAGAGAATAAACTATAGAAACAATAATTCTGTAAGTTACTGGGATTATAAGTATACATATAACAATTTTCACATATTCAAACAAACCAGCTAAAAATATAGTTTAAAAGACTATATTTCCAATTGCAACACAAAAAATAAAATACCAAGGAATTAATAAGAAATGCACAAGATCTTTGTAAAGAAAACATGAACAAATTGAAAGGCATATTATACTCTTGGGTAGAAAGATACAGTGTCATAAAGATCTCAGAGCTCTCTCAGTTACTCCATAAATTAGACATCCCAAATAAAATGCCAATAGGTGGTTTTTTCTCTTTCTGAGCTGGACAAGTTGATGTAAAGTTTATATTAAAAAATAAATATCATTGCTAGACATTAGAATATACAATAAAGTTTCATAATGAAAAGAATGTGATACTGGCACAGGAGCTATATCAGTGAGACAGAATTTAAAGTGCAGAAGCAGATGTGTTTAAGTATGGAATTAATATTTCAGAGAAGTGACTTCTCAAACCACTGGAAAGCTGGACCATTTAATAAGTGATCTCAGGACAAATGAGTAGACATCTAGGAAAAAAATAAATGTGCAGCTATACTTCTAGGAAGTATAGAAGGAAAAATTCCAATGGATCAAAGTTTTAAGTGGGAAAAAAATTAAACTATAAAATTACTAGAAGAAAAATATGGGAGAATGTTTATAAACCTCAGGATGAGGTGGCTTTCTTCACAGTAACTCAAAATCCGTAAGCCATAAAATAAGCTACATAAAAATAAAATAAACTAGGCCGGCCCCGTGGCTTAGCGGTTAAGTGCGCGCACTCCGCTACTGGCGGCCCGGGTTTGGATCCCAGGCGTGCGCCGTCGCACCGCTTCTCCGGCCATGCTGAGGCCGCGTCCCACATACAGCAACTAGAAGGATGTGCAACTATGACATACAACTATCTACTGGGGCTTTGGGGTAAAAAAGGAGGATTGGCAATAGATGTTAGCTCAGAGCCGGTCTTCCTCAGCAAAAAAAGAGGAGGATTGGCGTGGATGTTAGCTCAGGGCTGATCTTCCTCACAAAAACAAAAACAAAAACAAAACAACAACAAAAAAATAAACTTCTGTTTGTCCCTTTCCCTTCCAAAAGACAAGCAAAGTAAAAAAAAAAAAAAAAAAAGGAAAAAGGAACTTAGAATATTTTCAACTCTTGTTGTAGACAAAGGGCTAATATTACCAATATATAAAGGAGACTTAGAAATTTGTAATGAAAAGACAATTCAGTTTAAAAAAGGCCAAAATTTACAAATATATCAGTCAGGGACAAGGAAATAAAAATGGCTCTTAAGCATTTGAAAAGATGCTAAATCTCACTCATAATAAGAAAAGTATGAATGAATCTACAGTGAGATATAATTCTTCACCTGTTAAATTGGCAAAGGTCCAAAAAGTTCATCTATTTTGTTGGTGAGTTACTGAAAGGAGCACTCACATTATTATTAAGAATGTAAACTGGTACAATCCTGTGGAGGGCTGTGGTATATGTGAAAATGTATAATGTGTATGTTTACCCTCCGACCCAGCAAGTCTCCCTCAAAAAATTTATCCTGTGATTATACTCAGTAACACATGAAATGATCTATGTTAAATCATTTGCATCATTGTAATAGCTAAAGATTAGACTTAGCCTAAATGTCCATCATAGTACATTGACTAAATAAGTTATGGTGTATCCCTACCATGGAGGAAAATCCAAATGTAAAAAAGCCTACAGAAGCTCAGTATGTATTCATGTGGAAAGATATTAAAAATATATTTAAATGAAAAAAAGCAAAGTGCAGAACAGTAGGTATAGTATGCTACTGTTTGTGTAAAAAAAGAGAGAAAAAAAAAGTATGATTGTATTGGCCAGTATATGAATAATAATCTCTGGAATGATAAACAAGACATGAACAACAATGGTTACCTGGGTTGGGAGGGAGACTTTTCATTGCATACCTTTTTCTACACTTTGATATTTAATCCTTGTTGAGTACCTACTTCTTAAACACTGAACAAATAATTAAAAAGAAAAGCCCCACCCACATAGAGAATAAAAGCAAGGCATAAAAAAAATTCCAAGGAAATAAAAAGGAAACCCAGCCACTTTAAATTTAGAAATTTTCCCATAAATGAGTTTTATGTGATGCAAAATGCAGTATTGTACATATTATACAGAAAAAAAATCAATGAATAAAAAAACTGGTAATAAATAATAAAAGTGGTATGAAGCATTTGTTTGCAGACAGGGTGTGTGATAAGTAGGATTGATGCCTGGATAGATTCTTAAGAAGCATAGTTGCATGGTTTAAGAGTTAATGGTGCCAATGCTAATACATGGGTTGATGGTTTTCATATGAAATGGACCAGGTTTTATGTCCAAGGTTAGTTTTGGTGACTGCTCAGAAAGAAGCTTCAGCCTGCCCACAAATGGGCCCCACGCTGCAGACATGAAGGATATTTGGAGACCCCAGAGTGGAGATGTGCTTGCTAATGGAGATGATGCTTGCCAAAAGCCACAGTCTACAGACCCACCTAGATTTGGGAATTAAGATGCAATTAAAAGGGAAAATACAGAGAAGAAATTAGAAGCGAAAATACTTATTTGATTTTAGTGGACAATAAGAATTTCAGCTACCAGTGTCTTTAATGACTGCTTGCTTCTTAACTGACCCAGTCCCGTCACTTGTAGGATACTGCGTGCCATGAAAGATACAGTAAAGTAAAGGCTTTGGAGAGAAAGCAATTTACTTTTTATTCTGGTGTTGAGGGAGAAAATATAATTTTGCACAGTCACGGTCTCTCTTCGTTAATGAAGAATAGTAATAGTTACCATTTAGTCTGTGTTTTTTACATTGCCAGACATTCTGCTAGACCCACAGACATTTTCTCATGCAATCTCCCCAACAACTTAATAACATAAGTATATCAGTATCAAAAAATTGAAAGAACTACCTAAGGTTAAAAGGGGGCAAGTCAGGCTTTGGAGCTCATTCTCTCTGAATTCAGCTAACTGTGTGAAGAACTACCACTCCTTCTTTGTGAGTTTCTCTCTTTTCCTTCCTTGAAATGCTACTAAATATATGGAATGAATCCATATGGTATCTTATTTTTACCTTTGGACAGGGGGTTCTGGTGGGACATTCTGGTAGCAAACAGGCACTCAAGAATGCATTGCATGCAGATAAGGGAAAAAAATGGTTTCAGAGATATAGGACCAGAATAACACGGAGATGTAGACTCTGGGACCAAGATACCTGGCAGGATTTGACTAAAAGGATTATGGCAAGATACCAGACTCATGGGCGAATCAGAGGCTCAGCAACCGAATTCATTAATGCTGAAAGCCATTTGAGGTTAAGAACTTCTTAAATCTATCCTAGCTCAGAAGAGAATTAATCTCAGTGCCTAAATTGAGACAGAACCTACTAGTGGAAGCTAAAGCAGGAAGGAAGCTAAAGGAAGGTAACAGGCAAATATGGGATAAAAAATATCACCTAGATTATTTTCGAGTCATTGTGTCTGTCTAAACTTTTATGGGACTCTTACCTTCAGTGAGCTGCCTAATTATGGGGAAAAACTGGAGCATTGAGTAGCTTTTTCTCTACCATACCAGGGAAATATTCTGGTCACACTAGATGCATGTGAGTTAGTGGGACCCATTTATTCATTCAACAAATATTTACTGATACCTACTAAGTGCCAGGCGTTGTATTAGAGAAACAGTGGTAAACAGAAAAGCACAGTCTGATTTCATGTAATTTACCATCTCATGCTAGGGAGAGATGTTATTAAAATAATTATACAAAAAATATGAAATTATAACTATGATTGGAGCTGTGAAGGAGCAGTGGTTGGTATCACACTAGCTTATCATAGAGAGACTTGACCTCGTCAGGGAAGACTGGTCTCAGAAATGATGAATTAAACTGGCTTCTGAAGCAAGAGTGGGAGTTAATTGGCAAAGAAGCATGGAGAAGAGGCTTCCAGGCAGAGGAAACAGCTTGTGTTAGATTGAACCGTATGAAATTGCTGCTTTTAAAGGTCAAAAGTGGTTGAATATCAGATATTTCACATGGTTCAACTTATTTGCAGGCGTGTTATGCACACAGCAATGTTCAAAGCCCTGTGGCTAATAGTGAGGTGTTTTATATGCTTCTTGCACTTACATTTTTTATAATCCAGATGGAAGAGCCAAGAATGGGTAAACAATAAGTCAGATGACAATGGAATAAGAGATGTCATAAGGGAGTGAAGGATCCTTCAGGGAGGATGAGTTCTAGAGAAACCAAGCGCTCCTATTTCAGCACCTGTCCCATGCATATGGTTTCATCAGGCGAAAGCCTCAGTGAAGTGTCCGGCTCCCACTTAACACTGCTCTCCAATACACTGAAGCTGCTGATGGCTTCCCATCAAAGGAGGTGGGCTGAATATGTAATAGTCCTCACCCTTCTCTTCTTCTTTGTTCAAGGAAGCAACAGTGCTGAAATAAGCCTTATACGCGTGTCTCTTGACTACGTCGCCATAGTGTCCCGTTGACAATGAGATCAGCGTAGACTACCACACGTCATGATGACTCCAGGGCTTGAATAGTTCATTGTTTTCTTCTAATGAAATTTGTTGGGCCTGATTATTTGGGAAATTGCCCCAGACATTTATATGGGATCAAAGACACAGGGGACTCCAGGTAATCAGCTGACACAGGCAGGGAAGATTTCTCTTCTTGAAAAGGAGGAAGTGAAGAGTTAGAGAGTCACGTGTGTGCTAGCAGCAGATTTTTATGGCACTGTTTTCCTTAGTAAGTGAGGTACGGGATTTACATCGTGATTTCCCAGTTAGTAATCCTGAGATGCCATTAAATACATTTTAGAGGATATTATCTGATGAAGGAGCAGGGAAGAGAAAGAACTCTGAGCTTTTTGCGGAGAGAGAGTGGTCAGGGCGGTGGGAGAGGTACTCTTTGATACACTGAAAGAAAGCACAATGGTTTTTCCGTCTGATAATATTGCAAGAAAATGAGTTAAAATTATTCAAGATCTAAAAAAATCCTATACATCCACATTTTTCTTAAAGCCATCCCTCATGAAATAAAAGCCTTTTATATTCTCAAATTTAGTTCTTGGGAAGGGGTAGGTAATCAAGCTATGTGACGCGTCATTCAAAATGTCAAATCTTCCATTTTTCAAAGAGTTCCTTTCAAATTAAAGAGTGTGAGGGTAATCGCTTACATTTACTTTGTACTTCACACTTGAATAAAGCTTCTTCGCTGCCGTTATCACTCTCCACAGCCCCATGCATACCCTTCAGGATCCAGCTACGCCCCTTCGCTTCCTCCCTCCATTGCTCCCACCCTCACCGCAACCTGGCAGGGGGCTGAGACTTGGCTGACTATTTCCTTTCCTCTGAAGCCCCCTAATAAGCCATTTCATTATGTCCCGCACCCACATAATGGGGGCGTGCTACCTTTTAAAATTCAATTTCATTTTCTAAGAAACTTATTACAAAGAGGCAACCTAGGTGAGACTTTAGACACATGAGAAGGGTGTTATCAGAAGAAAGAGGCACGGATATGTCTTCTTCTTCCTTTTCTGATCAATGTAATTTAGGTGATGGTGATAATCATCATTATCAGCATGGAAATAATAGTGGCTGAGGTTTAGTATTTCATGAGTAATTACTGTGCGCTGGGCACCATGCTAAGTGCTTTGCATGGATTTTCTTCTTTAGGTTTTACCAACAAGTCTATGACATAGGTCATTAAATTATCCCAAGATTACAAACTAGGAATCAGAGGTACAAAGAGGTGAATAACTTATCCAAGGTGACAGATATCATAGAGGTGGAGCTGGAACGTGGACACTGGTTTGTCCCACTCCTGAACCTACATCTTTGACCACCCAGTGCTATTCAGTGTGGTCTCTGGAACAGATGCTCTCGAATCACCTAGGGAGCTTGTTAAATGTGCAGATCCCTGGGCCCTACCCCCAGCATATGAAGTCAGTGTTGGAGCTGAGGCCTGGGAGGTCTACGTGTTAACAAGCTCCTGAGATGGTTCTGGTGCACTCTGATGTGTAATAAGCACTTCACATCATGGAGAATAGTAAAAAAAGCACAGTTTTGAAGTCGCTGTTGAACCCACAGGAGTCTGTCAATGTGATCACCAGGAATCTAAAAATGGAAGTTTCCCTCAGGATGATCATATTTCTGTGCAAAGTGGCATGGCCCGGTTTATCCTTAGGGAGCAGGGAACAATTGCTCCAGAACTACAACAAAGCACGAAGCTTGTTGGGAAGAGGATTAGAGCCGCTTATGGCTCCCTCCCCATTTTCCCTCTTCAGCTACTGTGACCAATTCTCCCATGAATTAGGCCGCTTCGGGTTAGCTGAAAAATAGGGCAACAGCAGTGCCACAGTGGTATGTGCCACCTGCTTGCCTGGATTCAAGCCCTGGTGTCTTCTCCACTTGCAGATCAATGCAGCACGCTGTGGTGTGTTAAGCTGAGGGGTCCTCCTGGGTACTGCTGCTGCTGAGGAGGCTGGGAGAAGTGACGCTTGCGGTGTTTAGGCTTTTTCCTCTATATGAAAGATAGAACATCTATCGCAGTGGTTTTCAAACTTGAGCATACATCAGAATCGCTTGGAGGGAAGGTTAAATATGAATGCTGGGCCTTACCCCAGAGGTTCTGAGTCAGTAGGTTGGGAGCTGGGGGTGAGTGTGTACATACCTAACACAGCATCAGTATGCCATGCTGCTGCTGCTGTTGGTCTGGGTACCAGACTTTGAGAGTGACTGGCCTATAGCTTAGGGGATAGGATAATTTGGGGGCAATTTCCCAATGCAGACTTGAATCCTGGGATAAACTATACAAAAGTAGACCATCCATATGTCCCATCTCTTAGACATTGGAGACTGGATAGAAATCCAATCATATTACTCCATTTGGCCATTCAAGTCTGTTTTTGAGTAACGGTATAGTTTGCTGGTTGAGTGCTGGGACTCTGGAGTCAGAACTCGTTTCAGGTGCAGTCTTCAGGTGAGTGAGCTAACATCTTTGAGCCTCTGTTTCTACATCTGTAAATAAGGAGCAACAAGATGCCCACCTCCTACGGCTTGTGCTGGAAATCTTTTGTTTGTCTCTCCAGTTCCATTTTCCTCCCCTCTCCGTTTTGCAGTGTGTCCCAGGAAGCTGACCCGTCCTCTTGTCCTCTGCTTTCTAACTGGGTTCAGCCAATGCAGAGTCCCAGTGGGACATCTGAGTGCTGAAGGAGAGTGAGATAAGTAGATTGTATTCTCTGGCTCGCTCCCTGTGGGTCACCACAGGCTGGCAGCCGCCCTCCCAGAAGGAACATGTCTTGATGGCTAGTCTCTCTTACAGACAGACCGGCTCTCCCTGGGTTCTCGGAACATCACTCGACGTTGGTCTCTTCCGCCTAGGGATGGTGAAAGTTTGCACTATTCCTTTAACCTTGCTGCATTTTTGTAAGTAATGCCTTTATGACAGCCCATTTTACTGTGCTGTCTGTTTCATGCTGGGCCCCTGGCTGGTAAAATAGTGGTGAGGGTGAATGAAAGAATGCGGGCTGAGCACTTGGCACAGAGCTACCAACTAGGGGGTGTCCAGTAACTTTAATCATCACTGCTGCTTTGCAATATTTGGCCTATATTGTCCTGATTGGTTTCTGTACCTGTGGTGCCTACCCACACATGAACTGTTCATTAATACATTTTGTCTTCTTCAGGTGCCACTTAAATCATCCAGACTGTCTGCCTCATTTTCTTCAATCCTCGATAAAGAATTACTTTTCCAATTTTTGGCATTTGTATTATTAAAGTCATGCTTTCAGATATTTCTTTTCTATTTCTTATAGGTTGATGTTAACTAGTGCATGATTCCTATTTTTACCTTTGTTAGTCAGAAATATTGCTGGATACTACCTTCTCTTACAGAAATACCGTTGCTAAAGGCAACAAGTACAGGGAAAGATGGAAATGTAGAAGGAGCCTGAGTCTCTGATGGCATCAAAGAGCTATTGTACCCGTTCTGAACTAACCACCTCTTATTTTTTTTTTTTTTGGTAAGAAAAATATACACCAAATGGTAAACTACAGTATTTGGGCTTTTTATTGCATTCAGGCAAGTGGAATCCTAACTGATATACTGCTCATTCAGGGATTGTACTAGTTTAGTCATGGTCATCAGGAAACAAATATTCAATAGAGTCACAAAAGCTTTGAGAAACGAATGCAATTTTGAAAATGCTATGGATTTCTACAGTTAATCTGTAGGCTGTGCTGGTGATTTCCTGGTCAGTACAGACTGTCTCAATCTTGGTCATTACGTCCAAAGTGCCTAGCACAGTACTTGACACAGAGTTGGTACTCAGTAAATAAATGTTTACTGAGTAAATACGCACAGTGTGTGTTTAATAGAGATTGTGGCTGATTAAATTTATGAGCAGTGACATGAGGACAAAATCACAGGGCTGGTTCCCATAACATTGTCAATGTCCGTGTCTTCTGCACTGGAAGAGAGATAATAGGAAGACTCCGGTGACATCTAAGTATTCACAGGACCCTAGAACAATGCCTGGAAGTGGTAAATTCTCAGAAACTGTATGTGAAGTAAGCAAATGAAGAAATGAAACTGAATAGAAATGTTTTTTTGGCTATCTAGAAAAGTATTGCCTTAGAAACTTTTCTCAACTTTAAATATGTTATATCTTTTAGTACTTAAATTGCTTTGTTGTTTTGCCACGTTTTTTCAAATTTAGAAAAATGAGAATGCAGAAAGACCTCCAAAAGAAGATAAAATTATCTTAGAGAAAAAACAGAAAAACTTTCTGGATGCCTTTGATGGATATTTTTTCCCATCAGCAATAACTTCTTCTTGGAGCCTGATTCTGCTGATGTTTTTCTGCAACTTACCTTGGTAACTGTGACTGACTTTCCAAATCTCCTCTGTTAAATCAGGATAATGAACAATACTTAAAGTTCTTGTTTTTGCTTTAATTTACAGCATTCAGTTCCTTTTACTGCATTCTTGATATTGTAATTTGCAACAACAGGTCCTTATTCTGAAAGTAGTTTATTTAAAGATGCCTCATTTACTGTTCTTCTGGGTATGTTATTACTGCACAATACGTTTGAGCTTTATTATCCTTGTCATCTTTTGACATACATGTGCAATAGCTGATATTTTTAGTGTGCTATTAATATTATTAAATTGTATTATGTATTTTCTCTGGATGATGCATTATTACACAGTCACCTTTCAGATTTATATCTTTAATCTCAAAAATTAACAAGCATTCATATTTTTTTAAAAAATGCTAACAGAATGCCAACAAGGTAATTAAAAATATAAATAAACCAAAGCCAAGTAATTTTGAAGGACTTTATGGTTTGGGAAATGGGAAAGCGATGGGAAGGAAGTCATTCTAGGAGACTTATTCTACCACAGTATAGGAACACAGCTAGTTTATCTTTAGAACTCATAGGTGCCTTCCTTTGGTGATAGAATCTTACTGATAGATGAGAAAGTAACCCTACTTATGGTTTTGATCTTTCTGTCTTTCTTCTTATTGAGATAAAATTGACATATAACATTGTATACATGTAAGGTGCACAACCTGTTGATTTGATACATTTATATATTGCAATATGATTACCATCATAGCATAAGTGACACCTCTATCATGTCACGTAATTACCATTTCTTTTCTGTGATGAGCACATTTAAGATCTATTCTCTTAGCAACTTTGAAGTATACAATATACAGTATTGTTGACTATAATCACTATGCTGTGTGTTAGATCTCCAGGACTTATTTATATTCTAGTTGCAAGTTTGTGCCCTCTGATCAGTATCTCCCCAGTTCTCCCACCTGCCAGCCCCTAGTAACTACCATTCTACTCTCTGTTTTTATGAGTTTGGCTTTTTTAGATTCCACGTGTAAGTGAGATCATATAGTATTTGTCTTTCTCTGTCTGACTTACTCTCACTTAGCATAATGCCCTCAGGTTTCATCCATGTTGTCGTAAATGGTAGGATTTCCTTCTTTCTCATGGCTGAATAATATTCCATAGTATATATGCGTGCGTGTGTGCGTGTGTGTGTGTGTGTGTGTGTATAAAACACATCTTTATCAGTTCATCTGTTCATGGACGCCTAGGTTGTTTCTATATCTTGGTTATTGTGAATAATGCTGCGATAAACATGGGAGTGCAGATATCCTTTCAATATCCTGTTTCCATTTCCTTTGGATATATACCCAGAAGTAGAATTGCTTGATCATATGGTAGTTCTATTTTTAATTTTTTGAGGAACCTCCTTCCGTTTTTTTCTAGCAACTCTCCTTGCTTTCTCTTTCTCTTTCCTTTCATGCTAAATAGCTATGCAAATCTATGAAACATTTTGTATTTTGTTTCTAATGGTTATTCATTCATTTATTCCATCAACACATATTTATTGGGTGCCTGCTTTTCTGGGGACAGAATGGTGAGCTTGGCACTGAGGCTACAATTGTGGGCAGAACCTGAGAGTCCTAGTTCTCATGAAGCTTGCAATCTAGTACAGGGAGACAGGCAGTCATCAACTAAGCACAGTAATGAATCTATACGTATAAACTTGTATTAGTGCAATGAAGAAGAGGATCACAGTTCAATGAGAAAGTGAAATAAACTATTTTAAGCTAGACTGGGGCCTTGGGCTCAAGGTCAGAGAGACTTCTCTGAGAAAGTCAAGTTCGAGTAGGAGGTAAAAGATAAAAGGATGTGGGAAGTGGTGAGGCAGGGGGGAGTGTTCCAGATAGAGGGGACAGGATTTAAGCCCCAGGACTGGAGCAGACAAAGAATGATTGAAGCATTGAAAGAAAGGCAGTGGCTGGAGCTCAGAAAGCAAGGCATAGAGTGATGCTTGCCATAACTTGACAGGGACTGGGCCCCACATGATGCAATGCCTTGAAAGTCGTATTAAGAATTTGGTCGTTATCCTAAGAGCAACGGGAGGAAGCTATAAAGAATTTGTTCTGTTTATTAGCCCTTAACTCATTCTCCCTTGTGTTATTGTCTTTTATGTACATGACTTATGGCTCTAATTAGTATGTTGTGATGGTTAATTTTATATGTCAGCTTGACTAGACCACAGTGCTCAGATATTTGGCCAAATGTTATTCTGGAAGTTTCTGTGAGGGTGTTGTTGGATGAGATTAACATTTAAATCGGTGGGCTTCGAGTAAAGCAGGTTGCCCTTCATAATCTGTGTGGGCTTCACCCAATCAGTTGAAAGCCTAAATAGAACAAAAAATTGACCTTCCCTGAGCAACAAGGAATTCTGCTGGCAGAATCTACTCTTTGGCCAGCAGCATCTACTCTTCCCTGGGTCTTTAGCCTACCAGCCCACTCTGCAGACTTTGGACTTGTCAGCTTCCAAAATCACATGAACCAATTCCATAGAATAAATCTGTCTCTCTCTATGCTCATCCTATATGTTCTGTTTCTCTGGGGAGCCTTGACTAATACAAATATCATTATCTCATTGAACATACAGAATATGTTTCATCATCTTTGCATGTTCTTAGTACCTAGTACTTGTGAATGGTGATTGTTTAGAAAACTGGCATTTCTGTAAGGATATTTGTAGAATGTGTAGGCATAGCACCTTGTGGGACTTACATTCTCAGAATTTTCTTTGGGTAGCATTAGAAAAAAATGTTTATTGAATCAGAGGGTAAATCATTCCTCTTTACACTGGGATCTACATATTTAAATGAGTCTGGTTAATTCACTGGGGAGGAAAATGTTTTGTTTTGTTTGGATTGCTAAAGTTGAGGAGACCTGATAATGAATGTCTTGATTGAAACTTCAGTCAAATGAAGTTTCATTCATCAGTCAAAACAAACCTCTTTGTTTTCAAGAGGTTTCCCTATAGTTAGAGTTATAGGACATATTTAAGAGATCTAATAACTGTGTGGAAAGTTGCCAAAATGTTTGTCATAGGTTGTAGAGAAGAGAAGAAGAAAAGATCTGTATTATCTGGAACAGAACTGCTCAAAATGGCATTGATGAACTGGTCCTGGTCCACAAACTCTGTTTTGCTAGAGACAAGTAGTATGGATATTGAGTGTAAGCATGAAGAAACTTTTGTAGCAATTGAACAGAGTAATTTGATGTATGTTGATGTAATTTAAAAAACTGAACATACATTTTATATGCCTTTTTTAAATAAAATTTTTCTAGTAGTTAATTTTGATTGGTTATTACAAAAGTATCTGTCTGTGATGAATTGGAAATTAACCAGATTTTTGTGTCTTTGTTTTATTATTTTAATGACTACACATAGTTTGAGAAGCACTGCTCTAGACTGGTTGAGAAAATGTTCCTGCGGAAGGACAACTGATCAGAAAAGATCAGGGCTAGGAACAAGAAATGGTATTTTTAAAGGAAGAAATGCCATGAAGAAAGGCAATTGACCTCGTCAATGAGAGTTCATTGTCAGGTGGCGAAGTGTTATGGAGGAGCTACATGAGGAGACTTGGCCAAATTCTACTACCCCTCAGGAAACCATTCCAGCTGGGCACCAGTTTCTCTCTGAGTCGTACTGGCCCATTTCTGAACAGGAGTGTCAGTCTGAAGGTTGATTAGTCCTCAGATGATTATGTGGGTCTACCACTTGGCGGAGAAAACTCTATTATGTGTATACAGTCAAAGCTAAATACAGCCAAAGCTAATTTATTGTTGCCTGTTATCACTTCTTTGAAAGATAATACTCCCATTGCTCTCCCTGCCCCCCCGTCAAATCTTGGATGGACTTAAAAATACCATTTGATTTGATCTCATCTAGCAAATAGAGGACATTTGTCAAGTTCAAAGAACTTCTGCCAGATTTGTATTCTTTACAGTATGTCCATTATGGTGAGTTATTAAAATGATAATTTCCCTGGCAAGTATATTGCCTAGTCTCCCAAGAGATTTCTGAGGTAATGTTATATTTTCAAAGGCAAAAATTTCCATCCCAATAAAAAGGATGCTTATAAAACCAATACTTTAGGAACTTGAAACAAGTGGCTAGAATACCAAGCAGGACAAATGTATTCATGAAAATGGCAGATATGTATTAGTGATGTGATACTGTTTTTCCTTAACTTACTGAAGTGACCATTTACCTAAGCTGAATAGTATTCCTTTTCTGCTTCCTGGTGATTTGTGAATGCATGAAGTTTTAGACACATTTGAATCAGGTGAATTCTAATTTGCAAAGTACAGACGTTAAGGCAAAGTTGAAGGCTTATTCTAATTGGTCTCTTGTGGTTGTTCTGGCTGTTGTTTATATCTTAAACACCCTTTCTTTTCTCTTTTTTTAATGATATGATGTCCTGGACAGCATTTATGTTTCTTTGTTTATTTCATTTAATAATATTCCTATAATAAAGTATTATTCTACTGGAAGGCTCTTGAACTGTTGATTATTCTAGTAAAAGGTTAGATGGTGATCTGGATTGTGAACATAGTTCTCAAATCTGGTTGCTCATTAGAATGACCTGGGGGTGGATGGGTGGGTGAATTGATTGATTGATTGATTGATTTAATAATAACTCTACCTTTGTCTCACCCAATTCTTTTAAATCAGATTCTTTTAGGGGGTGGGACTTGGGCATAGATACTTTTAAAAAGCGTCCAAGGTGATTATATTATGCGACTAAGATGGAGAGCCATTGCCTGAAAGCAGATGCACCTGGAGAGCTTGTTACATCACAGATTGCTGTCCTCCCCTGCTGTTCCCTCTCCCCCAGTTTCTAATTCAGTCAGGTTGGAATTGGGGCCCTAGACTTTGCATTTCTGACAGTGTCCCAGGTGATGATGATGGTGGTCCTGGGAGTCCCCTTTGACAACCATGGTCTTAAAGGATCTGAACAAACTGAGGATGACCTTATTCATGCAAGTCTCGATGAGCAGTCTTCAGGGAGGATGGGGGCTGAGGTTGGCCTTGAAGAATGAGTGGAACTTGGATAGAGGGAGGGACAAGGCATTTCAGCAGGAAGCAAAGATTTAAAAACCAGATGAGCAGAAGCATAGGAGAGCTAATTTTACCCCAAATTCAGAGATTTATGTTTCATAATTAATCAGCAGTTCCTTCAGAGATGGTACCAGTCAGAGATGCTTTGGTTTAAAATTCTGTTCTCTGTTTATACCATCAACATTCCTTCAACAAGTGATGCCCTGCACACAGAGTATGCTCAGAATGAGAGCTTGTAAAAATTTTAATTATTTTATTAGCTACTTACTCATCTATCTGTCTATCTTATCTATTTTTACTCTGTGACAGACACTGTGCCGGGTCTTGAATATATAGGAATTTTAAAAAGAAGCATATGTTCTACTGCAGGGTCAACAAATTTTTTCTGTAAAGGACCAGACAGTAAACATGTTAGACTTTGTGAGCCCAGAGGAAAATGGAGGATATTATATAGGTACTTACATAATCACTTAAAATGTAACCAGTCTTAGCTCCTGTGCTGCACAAAAGCAGGCTCTAGGCCAGGTTTGACCACAGGCCAAAATTTGTCGATCTCTGGTCTAATGAGAGAGACAAGTGTTAATTCAACACATGTAAATACATGACAAAAGTACATTTTTTTAAAGTACAATAGAGAAAAATCATGGATTCTGTGAGGGCAGGCCGGAGGGTCAATTATCTAGTTTAGCATGGGAGTTCAGAGAAGGCTGCTTCAAGAGATGGTCATCTGCACTGAGACTTGGAGGGTGAGTTGGGAGTCAAGTGGGTGAATACTGAGGAGCAGGAGGAGCAGAGCAGAGGGCAAAGTGTGAGTTGGAGGGACTGAGGGAGGGCCGATGCAGTGCAGGGAAGTGGTCTAGGTGGGCAGTGGTCTGAGGTGGGGTTGGAGAGAAGATGGGTGCTATAGTTTGTGTTAAAACACTTTTAATGTTTTCAGAGAACAGAAATATTACTACCATTAAGGACCTGAGTGGACAGCGCAGGCTGTAAACTGTCAAGGCTTAGTAGAGAAATAATTTGTGTTTTAGTAAAGGGATAAGGGAGAAATTCATTGAGTTAATAACCTGATTGTTTAGGTAACTTCCTGATGGAAAGGAAAAGATCCCTGTTCTGTTAGACTTGGTGCAGTTGATGGGGAGAAAGGATAGAGTGCAGTGGGGTAAAGCTACATTTATTTCATGTTGTTTAAAGCCAGGCACTACAACTGGAATGCTTACTGTCTAAAGAATACGCTATTATTGTTCCCATTTGGAGAGGAGAAAATTGAGACCAAGGAAATTTAGTAAATTGCCCAAGGTTATACCACAGTATATAGTAGAGCTGGGATTTCAACCTGTATAGTCTGATTCCAGAACTCATGCTATTTCTCTTTTTTTTTTTTTTGTCAGCGGGAGAAAAAACTATGAAGAAACAAGGGGAATGGGTAGGGGAAGGTGTGATTTGGCTCTTGCCTGAGATCAGCAAAACCTTTTAGCCTTTTAGAAGAAGATATACATCCAAGATGGCAAGTATCTAGCAGGTGTGCTAGCATTTTCTTTTCCTTTCTAAATCTCTGGCAGAAATAATTAAGCACTTCTTTGTGAATTCCTATGAATCTCTGAATCCTTCTCAGAGATGTTAAGTTATCCCACAAGATGATAACTGTTCATTACTCCTGGCGTAAATAAAATGTCTGAATATTGTCCTGAAGAAGTAAAAACTTGAACAGTTCTTCTAACCTAGTTAACAAGCTCAGGAAATGTCATTTGAGCTGAGATCAGGACTTTGTAGGACTTGCCACTTTCATGTGCTTTTCCTTTTTTCCCTTCCCCTCTATCTCCTGGTGAACTTCTCCTTTAGATCAGTGGTTGGCAAACTTTTTCTGTAATGGGCCAGATAGTAAATGGTTTCAGCTGTGCAAACCAGTCTCTGTTGCAACTGCCCATCCCTGCTGTTGTAGGGCAAAGGCAGCCATAGACAACAGGTAAATGAATGAGTGTGTGCCAATAAAACTTGATTTGAAAAAACAGACAACAGGCCAGATTTGGCCTATGGGCTAGAGTTTGCTGACCCCTATCCTAGACTCAGCATAAATGTCACAGCTTAAGGCTATGTTGTTGACACTTTATTTTAGTCCCCTCATGTTTTGTTTTTCAGTTTCTGGTTCATATCTCAGTAATGTCAAATCTTATCTTTGCTAATCTATCTCTTTGCAAAACTGTCTTTTCACCCTGTTGTGGCATTTTCTAAGGCAGATACTGACTTTTATTTACCAACTGTCCTGTATAGATCTTGGCAGGTATCTCATAAAGCTTTATTGGTGTGTTGAATGAGACAGTGGAAGATTGTAGTTCCCAAAAATGGCCAGAGCAATGTTTTCAGTCCTATGTGCCTTTCTTGAAACTTGCCACTACCCATCAAGAGGCAGGGTCTGTTTCCCCTGTCCTTGAACCTGGGTTGGATTTTGTGATTGCCTCAATGAATAGAATGAGGCAGAAGGCATGCTGCATGATATCCGAGATGAGGTCATAAAAGATGATATGGCTTCCATGTGGTGCTTTCTCTCTCACTTTCTCTTTCTCTCTCTCTCTCTTTCTCTCCCACTCTTCCTTGTTTCCTCCCTCACCTCCCTCCCTCCATCGTTCCTCCCTCCCTCTCTCTGTTTCTCTCAGGACTCACAACCATGGATCCCAGCCTCCATGCTGAGAGGAAGCCCAAACTATCCAAAATGGAGCAAGACTACATGGAGTGGTCCACATGCAGAAGAACTGAGACCCTCGGTTAGCAGCTCTCATCAACCTCCTGACATGCAAGTGAATGAGCCTTCAGGGGTCACTGAGAATTAAATCTAGCCAGCTGCTTGCTTTTGTAAGTAAAGTTTTATTGGGACACCACCACATTCATTCATTTATTATCAATTGCTACTTCTACTCTGCAACAGCAGAATTGAGTAGTCATGACAGAGATTGTATTTATGACCTGCAAAGGTAAAATTACTACCTGGTCTTTATAGAAAAATTTGCCAGCTCCTGCCTCTGAGGCTTAAAGTCTTCCATTTGAGGCCCCAGACACCTGGAGCAGGCACCGCCATCCCTATTGTGCCCTATCTGAATCCCCGATCTGCAGAATTCATGAGCATCAGTGGTTGCTTTATAACATGGCTTTTGAGAGTAATTTGTTAAGCAATCAGAGTATTTGGAACATGGTTGGATACAGTTCTTGGGAAAATACAAGCTTATGTTTGTTAAAATACCAGGAGGTCTAAACTTACCCTCCTTCTTCCCTTTCCTCTCCCCTAACACACACATCCTCTCAGACCTTTGTAGTTTTCGAATTACGTCTAAGATTAAGGAAGACGACCACATATATCCCCCTTAGTGTTTTGGAAATCAGGTTATATTTTCCTTCCATAAAGCAAATATTAGTTAGAGAGGTCCTGATTAGCCTTAAGATCAGAAGGTTTTGCTCATGTAGAAGTTGAGTTTCAGCAACTGTTTCCAGATCTCCCAAACCACGAAGGCTCTCTTCACAGTTACCTTTTGTTTCTTAATCACCGTTAAGACTCTCTAATGGATGGGCAGCAACCTCCATCCACATGACACTGATAATTGTGGCTCACGGTTCATGCAGATAGAGATGTCATAAAATATCCAGAATCATGTTCTATATTTTTTCCTTTTGCCATTCATCAAAATGAAAGATTTTCAGGAAAAGGATGAAAGGCCGTAAAATAAAATATATCGTAGTGTTCCCTTCAAAATGTTTTAAACGTTATTAAAAATAGTGCAATTTGAGGTAAAAGGTCAGCCAGTAATCATCAATTTCTTTAACATTGATGTGATTTTTATTAAACATTTATCATTTAGGTGTCATTTCAGAACTCTGGAAATCATTTTTTATTTTCTACATATTGTTTTGCAGCTGTCAATTGCACAGCAGCAGTAAACATTACATCTTAATCGTTCTATGCTTTATAATATTTTATGAACTTATTTTCTGAAATTCTGTGTTCTGAAAATTTATACATAGGACAGATACTTACAATATGCAGGTGCTCACACAGTTTCCTCTAAGTTCTAGAGATACAATAAGTTCTTCTTTGATTCAGATTTTAACAAAATATAGAGAAGTTAGACATTGTTTTCTCCTTTTCTTTAGTGTCTCATAGCATAGAGGACTAGGGGCTTAAGAAATGTTCTTAGGAAGACTATTTTGAACCTATCATTCCTGTCTGAATTTATCTCGTATTCCTATGAGATGAAGAAAAAGAGTAGGGGTGTGTGTGTGTGTGTGTGTGTGTGTGTGTGTGTGTGAGTGAGAGAGAGAGAGAGAGAGAGGGGATCAAGCAAGCAAGAGAGCAATGCACAACACAGACTCACATTTATATTTAATTAAAAAGCTCAAATTTGAGTCGTCCGTTAGGGTTTCTATGAACACCCTACAGTGCTGATCTTCTGCTTCTGATATCTGGTGATTGATTTGTTCTGTGGTTTTGAGAGTAATGTAAATTATCTCTTGGGGGCCAGATAGCATTGTGGAGAAGAACAAGACTTTGTCTTCTTTGTCAAAGTGTGGCTTTGTCACACTTGTCAAGGTTCAGATACTCAGTCTGCTCTTACTCTTTGGCAAATTCTTTCAACTTTCTAAGCCACAGTTTTTCTCATTCTCCTCAGAATGAGAATAGCAATACTTACCTCATAAGGTCATTGCTAGGGTTAAATGAGATACAATTATCTCATCATCGTGCTTGGCATTTAGTGAACCATGATCAATGGCTATTACTAATTTCCTGGCTCTACCAAGGTATTAGCTGTGGGTAGAAAGAATTCAATCATTTCAAAGAAACCATTAGAAAAGTCCACCTACTCAAAACTGCTTCTCCTATTTTGCACAACGTTGTCTATAATTTGTCATCATTTTAGTGAGTCATTTCCTTAGAATACAATTTCTGGAATAAGCATTAATCAAAGTATGAGTGTCACCTGTGGAGTGTCACATGTTAATATTCAGGTAAATGGACTTGAAGATCAGATCAGCTAGCTGTTGCATAGGACACGTCAAGATACCGGTGTTACGTGACACAGGATGGGTAAATTTTTCTGGAGGAGGAAGTGGAGAGGGGTACAAAACAGAGAGAATAGACCTGGATACTGTGGCACCTGGGTACGTGTATGGGAGCATATTGATTGAAAATATCGAGGAAAGAGATGCCAAGAAAAATCCAACTGCTTGAAAATTTCTTATGAAGCCGGGTGTCATGGGCAATGTTGGTGCTCTACTTAGGTCCCATTGGATTCCCGTTTAACATTTTTGTGTGCTCTTTTCCAGTATGATTTTGATTCTAATAACCAGCACCCACAGCTTACCTTTGGAAGACTTCTCTCAGGTGACTTGAGACGCTTTGCACTCACAAATGGCCAGAAAGCTCCTGGATGGCCCTTAGCCAGTGATCCATGGGTGCTCCCTGGTGAGGACAACTCTGAGGCACAGCTTATGCTCCAGAGTCCCCTGTGGGATCAGGCTGGACGTAACCTCTGACAGATTTTGCATGAGATCTCACCTTTGCTTGTCTTCTTCCCCACCCCTGTCATGCTCACCAGTCTCCCCTGGAAGTTCTTCCTTAATAAATTACTTGCACACAAATCCTCATCCCAGGATCTGCTTTTGGGCAACCTGATCAAAAGAAGGGTGAAAATAAATAAGTTTTCTGTTATTTAAATAGAGTTGGTACCTGGAGGAAACTTCAATTGTTTAGAGGGAGAGAAAAGATAGACTGGCCAGCTGTTTGGGTGGGATGTTGAAGGACTAGCACATGGTCTGTAAGGAGATCTTGAAACAAAGAGGTAGTTCAACTGTCCTGCATGATAAAGTTATGAGAGCTTGCATGATGGAGCATACAGCAAGCGAGAAGAAATCAGGAAGATGGAGAAAGGAGCAAAGGGGCAAAACAAAGGATCCTTGAACAAATGATGAAGCAAAATTCCCAATGGAATTTTGTCCCATATTCCCCGACACAGGGCTGTCTCTCATTCAGTTCTAAGTTATTTGCTATGATGTAAATGTCTTCTTCCTCCTGCTGCCTTACCCTCTCCCTTCTGCTATACACATAACCCAGTGCTGGTGGAATTGGGGGGAGTAAAGAAAATAAGGGGTTACAGTATCCATTAAAGAGAGTCCTGGAGCAAAAGGTACTGCACTAGAGAGATCTATAAACTAGACTAATTCATTAGAATCAGGAATTTTCAGCCAGAGATGATTACAAGAAGTATTCATACCACCTCCCAAATTCCCAGAGCATTCCGGACAGTAGACAGGTGTCCCATTATTCATTAGATGAAGCTCTAACCAATTTTATTTCAACTGAGAGGACTGGGTGAACCCAGCTGACATCTGGGCTCTGCTTGCTTCTCTATTACATTGAACGGTATATAGTTAGCTCTGCAGGAAGCAAATATTTCTAGTCCTTTAACCTCAAAGTGTTTCTTTCCACCCACGTTTTTCATTGGCACAACCTTAGAAAAAGGCTAAAAATAGGGCAAAAGAGAAAATTCTTTTATTGACAGTCTGTGTGGGGCAGGGCAGGAGGATGCCTGGAAATATCCCCTTTCCTGTGAAGGGGAAAAAATGATTGGGTTTAATTACCATAATTAGAACCAATTAAGTATCTAATTTTGCCCATGAGAACAAAAGGACATTTGTTGAGTTTCTAACTTCAAAAACTTATAAACCAAGGTAGAAAGGATAACTTCCATAGATGGTCGGTATCTGCCATTCTGGAAGACAGACTGTGATAGAAGTTGGTGGAATCTGGTGGAAAGACTGTCCCCAGAGGTCGTGAACACTCTTACAATTGGCAGTACCAATCACTTTCCCATTGCACAGGGTCTTCATCTGGCCGTTGGGCAATTTCTCCTCTCCAATCTACTTTATCAAGTTGTTATGAGAATCAAATTAAAGAATGGGTGGATGGGAGAGCCCCACATCATAGCTGCCCAAAGGAGGTTTTTAGAGGATAGTTTCCAGTGATATTGCTGATCCTTGTTAGCACAAAAACTTAGCCATAGAATTTTCTCTAGTTTCTTTTTTCTCATCCCCAAATTTTCTTTTTCTGTGTCATAAATCAGCCTACCCTCCTTGTGGAGAAGATATCTCTATCTCTATCCATATTGATATATCTTAACATGTTGCATATTCCAAAAATTTCTTAAAATATAGACCATAGATATCAAAGCATAGATCAACAATTGCTAAGTACACATGCCCAAAATTTCTTTGCTGAAGACTAATTTCTTTGGGTTATTTACGAAATATCTGGTAAACTTTGAATACGTTTCATCAGGGAATATGTAGCTCATAGGCTATCCACTTACTTGTGTACCAATGGAGAACATGGCTAATTAATCATGACATTCCTTCCCACTGAGTTCAAATGCAGCTTCAGAGCCTTCCTCAACACTGAAAACCATAAGAAAATGGTCAGAGTTGGTTTTTGAATAGAAGATTGTTTGCAATTTCTGCTCTAAAACTTGTCAACTCCTAGCGCTAGAGCATGAATGGGTTTTTAAATCCTTGTCAACAGGAGAGCTAGCTAGGAGCATTTCACAGCAAGAAGGAGACAGACAATGGGATAATTTTTGACTTGAGATAGGGTGGGGAGTTGCAAAGTAGTCCATGGTGATAACGATGCTATAAGGGCGGAAGGACATTATAAAGGGAAAAGAGAAAGATTAGGAAAACACGATTCCACAATTTCTTGCTTTAGAGCTGCACTGTCCAGTATGGTAGCCACTAGGCATATGTAGTTACTGAGCACTTGAAGTGTGTCTAGTCTGAATTGAGTTGTGCTGTGTCAAATACACACTGGAATTTGGAGACTTAGAATGAAAAAATAATGTAAAAATAGCTTTTTCATAATTTGTATATTGATTACATATTGCAATCATAATAGTTTGGATATATTGGGTTAAACAAAATATAATATTAAGCTTAATTTCAACTATTTATTTTTTGCTTCTTTAAAATGTGGCTACTAGAAAATTAAGATTACATGTGTGTCTTGTGTTATATTTCCATTGGATAGCTCTCATCTAGAGCATGGATTTTTACCTGGGTCGAGAGACCTCTAAAATGATTCATGCATAGGGTTTTCGAAGACAGAGATCTCTGAAATTTGATGCACCATGTTATGTGCAGCTACGTATATGGATTTTTCTGAAAGAATATCATTAGATTGTTATCAGAGTTTGTGATTCCAAACCAGGGTACTCGCCACTGGCTTAAAGTCTTTCGTGGAAGGATATGAGATCTTAAAGTGGAATTTTAGAAGGTAAAATGCAGGACCTTTCCCCATTTCTGAAACCCATTCAGAGAAGGAATGTGAGATTCATTATCATGGGGTTGAGACTACTATCTTGATGTAGGCAGTAGTAGGGTACCTCATTCATCATTTTATCCCCAGGACCTGGTGTACATTGTTGGCATCTGAAAAAGATTTTGCCATTTAATGCCTTTGAGGTCATCAGTTGTGAAAATTTAAAGGTCATTATTTTCTGCACACATACTAAGCATAGTTTTGGGAAAAAACCTTGGAACTCATTTGTAAAATGTATTTGCCTCAGATGGATTCCCTAGAATCTAAGGATTAGAAACAATGATATGAAAGTAAGTGGTTTAATTGTGAGGTAACTCAAGAAACACCAGTAGAGAGTGGGGAAGTGAGGCAGGGATGAGAAGGAAGCCAGTTCAAGGTAGGTTGATGAGTAGGTTAGTGCTGTAGATCCCCAGGACATTGGGTAGATTGCTGTCTCAGAGTTGTCCCACATGAAGGATGAGGATACCATCAACTCTTGTGTGTTGTTGGTTGAAGGTCTTGCCTGGGATCATGAACTCCCCAGATCTGTCTGCCCCACGTGAGGGCTGAGCAACCTTCTACTGTCAAGGAAAGCTCTTAGGCTTAGAGTTGTGGCCACATACAGTCTCCGATTTGTGGAAGGGTAAGTGCCAAGGTGATGTAGGAGAGATACCACCAGCTTCATTAAGTGTTGCATGGGGTAGAGTGGCTGGGAGAAGTTACTCTTTAATTGTATAGCAGTAGACGGTGAGGGCATGTTTATTATAGGGTAGTGATCCCAATCTAGAGGACTTGGAAATTTGTGCATGTAAGAATTTCATGAAGATGGTTGTTTGCCTTCTGTGGATTAAAGAAAATTAATGCTGTTTTCGTACCCGGGCTTGTTTGTGTTTAGACCCACCCAAACTAACGTTGTTTTTCAACAATCATAATATGAATGCACATGGGAAAATGGATCTTTGAGTGTTGTTGAGAAATCATTCGAAAAGCTGCAATTGTTATAAAACAATTTGGCAAGGGTGAGATTTGTTGGTGGAAATGAAAAGCAGTTTTGAGGCCAAGAGTTTGCAATATACTCACAAACAAGCTTAATGGAAAATAAAATCATTTCTTCTCTTTGGCCAACTTAAAATGTTTATTAAATGTTCTTTACAAGCAGTAAATGCAAATTCTGTCCTATTATTATGGAGGTCCATTCCTAATACTGAAAACTCAAAGATTTTAAAGTATTTTTGGAAGGACTAAAATAACAACCTGGTGGGGAAAAAAGTTGTCTGATAGATCATAGTATTTACTCTTGCAAAATCTGTTCTCCATTGGGAAAAAAAAAAACAACAATTATTAGGATGAAAATGGTATATAAGTAGAATTGTTTTTACTTTGTCTATGAGAAATTTAAAGGGAAGCGCTCCTCAACTTCTTTCTAAACCTAGAGAAAGACACAGCTATCTTTTATCAAGCTATTTTATTCATTTTCAGGAACACTTTGGTCCTAGTCCTTCAAAGGCACAAACATGCTATAGATGGGCTTGAAGTGTTTGCTGTGAACAGGGCTGTTGACACTTTTGAATTGACCTCCAGCCCTGCATTTGCAGGAGGCAGTGGGGCAGGACAATCAAAAGAAAATGACCAATAGCTTCTTATTTTATTTTGTGTGTATTTTCCCATTAGCAAACTATAAAATGTAATTGCTTGGTAGTATAGCTTTAATTTACTTGCATTAGAATATCATAAGAAACGATGAAATCGAGGCATTTGTGACAACATGGATGGACATTGAGGGTATTATGCAAAGTGAAATAACTCAGAGGGAGAAGGTCAAATACCGTATGATTTCCTTCATTAAGTAGTAGATAATAACAACAATAAACAAACACATAGAGACAGAGATCGGATTGGTGGTTACCAGAGGGGAAGGGGGAAGGGAGGAGGGCGAAAGGGATAATTCGGCATATGTGTGTGGTGATGGGTTGTAATTAGTATTTGGGTGGTGAACGTGATGTATTCTATGCAGAAATAGAAGTACAATGATGTACACCTGAAATTTATACCATGTTATAAACCAATGTTACTGCAATAAACAAAAAAGTAAAAAAAAAGAATGTCTGGAATGGTCCCCCCTTTTTTTTTTTTTTAGCTTTTACTTGAGACCAGCCAGAACTATCTAAATAGTGTTTTGAAATTACTTAAACTCTTTCTTGGCTTTCCTTTGCTCTCCTGATGAAAATTCAAAATCTCGAGGCTTCGCACAAGGGTTAGACACCAGCTCCTATCTTTCTCTGTGGCTTCACCTCATGACTGTCCTCTTCTTGCTGATTACACTTCAGCTTCCTGGACCTTCTGCCTCCTGCCTATCACCCCAAACTCTTTCTCTCCTCAGGATCTCTGTGTGTGTGTGCTGTGTCTTCTGTTATTCCCCATCCCTTTCCTCCAACTTGTCCTCCTGTTTGCCTGCCCTTCCCATCTGGCCCCCTGCTATATCCTGTTAGAGTACCCTGCAATGCTCCCTAGTTGAGCTTAACACCATTGTAGTTATATAGTTATTGGTGGCATGATTTATTTAATGTTTGTTTTTATTTTCCCACAATGACTGTTTTGTTCAAAACTCATCCTAGTGCATCATACAGTGGTTGGCATCTAATAGGTATTGTTAGTAAGTTTTCGGTGAATAAATGAGCAAGTGGATGACTCAGTAGATGTTTATCAATTACCTTCTTATTGTCTGTGTGTCATTATAACTTTTCTTTTGACTTAAACATGGTATCTCCCCTATAATGTGGAGGGTTGATCAATTAAATCATAAGGTGCCAGATTTGCCCTTCAGGAAAAGTCCCACAGGTTTATCCTCGAGATCCATCTTTGCTGTTTACATCAAGAGCTGAATTCCTCATTTTTTAATGGCTCAAATATCTTAATTCACTCTGTCTTCATGTGAGCACCACCCTATCACCCTTGTCTGGGACAATGCCCATCACACACAACCATCTGTTGAAAGAATGAGCAAGAAAGGGGCCAGAAGTTTTCTTTTCGAAATGCATACATCATTTATGAATTGGGGTATGTTCTGAGAAACTTGCAAGTTTTAGATTTTAGATTTAGACAAATAATGAATCGTTCATTTACTTTGATGTCTTCTCAATGCGAAGAGCTAATGAGGGGAGTTTGCTTCAGCGCTCATGCCCAGGACGTCTAACCTGACCACCAGCGCTTTAGGGGCTCAAGATCAAGCAGGTGCCTAGTAGGACAGTCAGCTGGGGGAGAAGTCACCCAGCCAGGATGAGGATGAATTGCCATTGACTTTCATGAAGGGGATAATCCACATGGAAAATTCAGGACAAATAGAAACGACCCGTGCTGAACCTGTATGGATTTCTAGCATGGCAGGTCCTTATCTGTTCTACCTCATCTCCTCCCTTTTCAATGTGATATCCATGGTTGATTTTTGTCTTTCCACCTCTTGCTCTGTACCTTGCCCACTATAGGGCACTCAGTAAATGCATGAAAGAATTCCTTTAGTGCAATACAGAATCGTCAGGCTTCCGAGAATTTTTTATTGAGAATTTCAACTCTTCAGTAACAAGTTTAAAAGTTCATTTTTTTCCAGCCAAAGCATTTTTTGGGTTGCTCTGAAATATTTGGATAACGCAATCAGCAACACTTTGAGTCAGGGATAGGATCTGCCCCATGATAATATCTATCTGTCTATTAGTTTATTATATGTATGTGCCCAGACTGTATTCGAAGGATGTTTTGGCTAAAATAATGTTATTGAGACAAACATTTAATAACATGCCTAGTTTTCTGCTATGACATCCCTCCTTTCTTGTGACAAGCTCTGTTTATCCTTCACTTCTATCTTAAATTTTTATGTTCATTGCCACCTCCTTAGTCCAAACCACCATCATCCCTCATCAGAGCTACTCTAACAGCCATCTGATTAGTCTCATCCATCTGCACCTCTCTGCAAACTATTCTTAGCTCTAAATCCAGAGGGACACGTTCAAATCTCAGATTCTCTCTTGTCCTTGCCTTAGCTTAAAACATTTCCAAGTCTTCTCATTTCACTTAGAATAAAGGTCAATAACTAGTCTCTGCAGCCACATTGTTCACTGCGCTTATTACACTCCACATTCAGCCACACAAGCTTCCATCCTGCCCCAGGGCCTTTGTATATGCTGTTCCTTTTGCCTGGAATACTCTTTCTTCTCATCTTCACCTAGCTTACTCCTATTCACCTTTAGATCTTAGCCATCAATTGCCCAGTTAGAACCCTTTCCACCACACACACTTGTATCCACGCTTCTGCAGGAGTACTTTTTAGGACATAAATATTTGAAATTTTACATCTATTTGTGTTATTAATTAAACCTTTCCCCACTATAATAAATGCTCCAAGAGGGCAGGGACAGAGACTTTTCTGACATTCTACTAGCATATAGCACACAGCACTATGTCTGGCACAAACATATTTGATAAAAACAATGGAGTTTACTCCCATAGGGAAACCTAGGCCATCATGGGACATAGGATACATCTTTTCCTAAAGAGTGTTTCAAGGCATCTTGGCTCAACTGCATCAAGTTAACCTTCTTTTCGTCTTGATTGAATTTCCAAATCAAGCAACTGAGATCCTGCCTCATTTGTAACCTAGGTTCCATCTGTAGCCTTTGTTTGCTGTCCCGGAGTCCCTGCTTTGATAATCTCCCTTGTATCTCAGGAGCTCAGTGTGGAGAAGCTGCCTTGTTCCCAACAGTCCAATCACAAGTCCACGTGTGTTCCCCGACTTCAGCCCAATGATTGTATCCCTGATGTCTGTTGTAGGAACATCCTTTCTTGACCACTGTTATCCTTCTCTAGACCTTCTTTTCACTAGCCACTGCCTGAATTCTCCTCTGTCATACTCTCAGGATGTCATTTCAATCCTGTTAGCTTGCCTCTAGCTTTCGTTGCCAAAGCTGAGGCTTCCAAATACATGGCCCATTCTGGAAAAGAAATCTCTTCTCCAAATCCCGGAACTATCAAGAATGGCCTGGTTTGCTGTCAGCTGAGCTCCATGTCTGTCAAAACATGCTTCAGATTCTTTACTTGTAGCGGGTTTTAACAGTTTCTCTGCAGGTCAACATGACATTCATTTGGACTCATCCAAAAAGAACAGCATGTTCTCTTTACGTTTGCATTTTCTAGAATAAATGACTTTCTCTCCCTTAATTTCTACTTTTAGAATCTTAACGAGCATTGAGTTTTAGAGACAGTGACCTTGTTTTCAAGTGTAGGAATTAATTACTTTAAAATGTCACTGTTAAAGGAATATCAGCACTCTGTTCTTACTCATGTATTATCATTAAAATCTCACAAAAATTATATCAATTTCTTCTTACAAAATGTCCTAACGTTTTATGTGCAGAGGATGGTTCAGGGTGCTCCTCAAACAATTATATCAAAATTACTTGGATGGGGGGAGGTGATTCTTAAAAATCCATATTCCAGGGCCCCACTGCAGGCCCTATGACCGGAATCTGCCGGGACCTTGGAATCCACAATTTAAACAAGGGATTCCAATGAATTTTAAATACGTTAAAGGTAAAAAAAAAAAAAAAAATCAATTTTTTTCATTGAGCACTGTCTGGAAAACAAAAGAGCTGGCACCTTTAACATATGTTTGTTTGTTTATTACATGTACTTTACTGAAATGATACGTACAGTATAAGTGATATCTCAAAAGTATTTTAAAAAGATGAGAGAAAAGATCAACATAAATGGAAGCTGTATTTGCTTGTCATACCCTACAGTGGATCTTCTGCACACCCCACAGGAGGTAAGCACTCTACTTTGGAAACTATTGTTTTGTAGTTTGCAGAATATGAAATTTACCTCTGGGATTGCTCTGTGTTCCATTCCAGCAGAGAATAGGGCCTAGCTTAGATGGGCAACAGGATAAATTTTGCTGAGGGATTGTAAGGGGAGTTGCAGGTGTGGGGGACTTGTAGAAAGGAGTTCTGGACATGCAAGATGCAGTTTAAGGGCCCAAGTGAGGTGGGGGGGTCAAAGGTAGCACAGGGAAGCATTGCTGACAGAGGGACTATATTTGAAGACCAAAGGGGGCACATCAAATAGCTTCTTGCCAACTGAGCCTGGATCAGCACTGTATGCTGTCTTATGTGTACCCCCTCTCTCTTTCCGGCCCCCCCCCCGCCATATTGTACTGCTCAAAGTATATGTGATCAGAAGGCCAATGCCAAACCACAAACTGTTACTGGCCAACGACAAGTATAGAAATTGAGAGTAAGTGTTTAGAAATGTTTAGAGCAATTTGGTGTGGCTGTGACATCTAGTAATTCATATTTATTGTATTTTACAGAAGTATCAGTCTGCGGTAGATTGGAAATTAAAGAAAAACCAGTGGCCCTTCCCTCTAGATAGTTTGAGAAGCACCACCCAAGATGATGCATGAGACCGAATTCTCCAACCTCTTGCCTTGTTTTAGCCACTAAAGGCCAATGTGCTGGCGTCTGCTTTTCTTACCTGAAGGAGTTTCCTGCCTGGGCTTTTTGGAAGGAGACTGGCAGGGAAGGAACAATCTTGAGCTTGGGCATGTCACGTGACCTCTCTGGGTCCTCTTTGTCATCTGTAAATTGCCATAATGGAACCATATGCTCAACACAGTGTCCTTGGTTCTAATTTTCTATCATCTTGTAAAAGAATGAGTGCTTCCTTTCCCTGTGGCTGCCTCTCTCCCGGGAAAGTTAGGGTTACAACCAATGAAGCAAATATCCTGACTGTTAGAGTCCAGAAAATGTTTGAGGAAACTTAGAGGCCACATTTTTGTTGCATCATAGGCCAAGCTCCTGGTGACATGAAGGCAGATTTGTCTTCTTGCATTTCTCCCTAATTACAACCTGCTTACCTGGTTACAAGGAAGAAAAGGCCAGGATGGTACAGTTATTGAGGAAAGAAAATGTGGAATCAGGTAGCATTGTGTCAACCCCCATCTTGGTGACCTACTAGCTAATGATAAAGCTGCTCTGAGCCTCAATTTCTTAATCTATTCAATGGGCACAATGATCCTATCTAGTAGGGTTTCAGTGGAGATTAAATGACATTTTTGTAATGCACTTAACTCTGAAGATGTATAGAACATTTTATATACATTATATTGTTATTATCATGCTTTTTTTATTCAATAAATAGATGAGCACCTACCATCTGGTGGGAATTGTACTAATTACTGAGGGAACTATAATGATAAATCATGATCCCTATCCAAAAGGAGCTTGTAATCTAGTTGACCCCAACACAATTCATTTCCTGTGCACTTCAGATTTCCAACCAGAAGGTCAGGAATAGCCTCTGACCCATCTCTGTATCCACAGTGGGTAGCCTGGTGCAGGCACATAGAAAGTGCTTAAGAAATCCATGCTGAACTGAACTGAACTTCATCATCTTCCTCGTCTTGGTTTGGCTAGATGCAAAGGTTCAGGTGTAAGCAGTTTATTTAGGAAATGATTCCAAGTAACAACCTACGGGAGTGGAGAAGTGAGACAGAGCAGGGAAGGAAGCCAATAAAACATGTTTTATTCTATAGCACACTTACCACTGAGGGCAACTAGAACTTAATCCTCCTGGGGACATCATGGGAGGCAGAGGGGTGAGGGAGCTGGGTTGTTTATTCATCAACTAGGATACATTGAGAACTTCTTGAGGGGCGTGGTGAGTATTAATCTTCTAGCACTTCTGCCTGAACCGATGGCCAGAGAAAGTGCCCAGGCACAGAATCACAAGGGCTGGCAGCTGAAAGTCAGCTGCTTGCGTGGAAATAGTATGTGCCATGAGGATATGGGGGGACACCTATCTTCACTCTATTTGTCATCTTGCCATGCATAGTCTTGCCCCTCTTCTCCACACTGAGAGTGTCTACAATATATTTATGGCTGAACTCATGTCTGCCATCTTCCCTGAGTCTTCCCCAAGCACTCTAGCTCACACTGATTCCTTCTTCCTCTTAGCTCCTTGTTCACTTATTGTTAATTTTTAACGGCCCTGCCTTTGGCACAGACACACACAAAGTTATTTCTGTGCTCTGTGTGGTTGTCTCACCTTCCCAGCTCAATGTGAACTCCCGAGGAGAGACCCCAGGCTTTATTCATCCTCTGTTCCTGCCACATTGCTCAGGACAAATGAGGCTGCAAGAAATTGAATTTGGGGCCTAATTTAACTTTTAGGTAAAGGATTGGTGATTTGAGCTACTTAACTTCCCCTTTTTTAGCCGTATCTTCTACTCTGACTTGACTAAACTGACTAATTTGCAATTTTGTTGATTCCAAAGTATCTTGATAAGAACGCTAACTACAATTGCCGCAATGGGTAGCTACCATTTATTAATAAGCACTTATGTGCCTGGCACAGTGCATTTAATATATTGTCTCACGTAATCCTCACAACAAGAGTAGTGTGAGATGAGGAAACAGTCTAAATAATTAAATGACTTACCTAAGATCCTATGTAATTTGTTAGCAGAAGATTATCAATTTAAACTCAGGACTAACCCAGAATTCCAGACTTTTATCTACCCGTATAGTATCTCCCAATTGTTATAAACAATAAAAAATACTGAAAATAGCTAATTCATTGATTCATTCACCTATCAGTCCAACTATTCAACTAAAGAAACACCCAACTTTATGGAGTTTATGTCGTTCTTAGACTGGGCTAGTCAAAGACAAATGAGACTCATTCTTGGGAGACAAAGTGCAGGAACTGTCTTGGGGGCCCCTCCATGTCTAAGTTACCTTCTTTTCTCTGTCTCCCAGTCCTCCAAATCCAAGGACACTCCGTCTAGTGTGAAGGCTAAAAAAAATTGCCTCTGACATTACATATTCTCCAAAATGGCTTGTTAATGCCTAGACCTTGGTTTCCATAAACACAGAAAAATATACTGTTATAACATATACAAAATATTCCCTTATCCATGTTGGGAGTATTTCCCTCTGTCCCTGAGGTTCAGCTTAGATGGCACAGATACACTTTGGCTCTCGGCTCTCCCCTCTTCCTTGTACATTTTCTCCCAGCACCCTCCACCTGGAGAATCATCATTTGTCTATGGGAGGCTGGAAGCCTTGCTCTGACTCATTAAGTGTGTTCCCAAACCCATAGTCTCTGCCAGGACTTCTCCCTTTCCCTGCAAAATGTAAACTCTTGAAAGGCAAAGCCAGGAAGAGAGATTTTGTTGCTCTGCTTATCCTTCCCTTCCTTGGAGCAAGGAGTAGTGAAGCTAGCCTTACCTGGCTGAAGGGAGAAGGGCACTTGGGCATAAGACAGTACAAGATCAAAAAACTGTACCAGTTAATATTTTAGAGAAGAATAGCCATATGTTTATATGCTTATAAATATGTTTATATGTGTGTGACCATAGGTGTATATTTCTAATCTTTGCTAATTCGTTTTCTCTTATTGTTTTTGCCCATGCTGACAAATCAGATTATAGGACCTCCTTATACTGGACAGAGAATAAAAGGCAAAAGTGGTTCAACAGAGAGTCATGAACTGTTTAATTCCAGTTTTGTGTGGCTTGTTGAACTGTTGTAGAGCCAGCTGCTTTATCCCACAGGCCTAATTTCTGTACTATTCTACCAGCACTCAAATGCATTGACCCCAAATGTTTTCTAAGTATGGAATTTTGAGTTTAATCTTGTCTGCAATTTCATTAGAAGATTGTCTGATTAGCCTGAATCAGAAACTGCCTTCCAAATAGTGTATTAGAAAATGTTAGTGAATTGTCTAGCATTTTCTAAAAGAAAAACATGATTCATTGATTGTCTTCTGAGCATTTTCCTTATTGTAATAAATGGAGAATTATAGTGGCCTTGTTTGAATAACTATAATTAAGATTGCTTTGTTGTTTCAGTGATAGACCCCTATTTACTAGATTTTGAATGGAAAAAAAAAATCCTGCCTTGGCAAACCCGTAAGTATAAAGAATCAGAGGGAGACATGCCAAGATGATTTTTTTAAAAAAGTAATACATGGTTTGATGAACTTTTTAGTCGTCAGTATATGGAGAAATTCCAGTTTCAGACATTAAGCTAGTATTTTATGCATATAAGTCAAGCATTTGAAGTGGGCATTTTTCAGACCATTAATCTGTAATGTTGTGTTGGGAACAATTTGAAAATGACTGACTTAGTTTAGTTTGTATTTCACTATATTGTTCTCAAGGATTAACAAGAAAGGCCCATCACAACCCACCACCACTCCCCCACACATATACCCACACACATGAACACACCACACACACACACTCCCACACACACACTCCCCTTCCAAGACTGTTTCAGCACAAGCCCCAGGTAAGCATTTCTGCTCAGATGACATCCAGTCCTAGCTGCAGATCATCCATTATAGGTTATCACGGGCATATCTTTGCACTGAAAAGATTTTCTTCACCCAGCGTTAATGGCTTTTTTCAGAACTATTGACATTTACCTAGTTGGGGCACATTAATTGAATGCTTGCTAGGGTGTCAGGCATAGTGCTTAGCATGGTATGTTCATTATTTTGTTCAATGGTCACATGTATCTTGTGCTGGCAGCTACTTTTATGACATCTACTTTGCCGATAAGCAAACTGATGATTTGAGAACTCAAATGATTTGTTCAGGACTACACAACTGATAAGTAGCAGAGTTGAGAATCCTGTTCTCTCAAGTCTCTGCCATTTTGCTTCAGTATAATTACCTAAAGTGTAAAGACTGGCACCCAATCTCCTTGACAGTCTGCATAATTTGTGGGGCTCAGTGAAAAATGAAATCAGGGCCCCTTATTAAAAAGTTATTAAGAATTTCAAGACAGTGACAGTAGAATGTTAAACTAAGTGAGGGATCCTCTTAAGCACAGGGCCATGTGCATGCCCATGAAGCTGGGCCTACCTGTGAGGAGCTTGGGTGGAATGCTCCCCACCCAACTCAGGGAGGAAATCTAAATTGCTGGGAAACCTTTTTCTTTGGGAATTAGGATTTGTTATTCTCTCTTGCTTTGGGGATGATTTCTGAATTAGGTTTACCCAGAGAAATTGAACCAAATGAGAAAGCACTAAAACAGCTATTCCCAATCTTTTAAAATATTACGACCCTTTTTTCAGAACCAATCATTTTCCTACGTTGACCA
Organism: Diceros bicornis minor; assembly: GCF_020826845.1. Lineage (NCBI taxonomy): Eukaryota > Metazoa > Chordata > Mammalia > Perissodactyla > Rhinocerotidae > Diceros > Diceros bicornis. The sequence continues at coordinate 74,134,118 of NC_080741.1, read as the reverse complement.
GAAGTTATCCTAAAATCTATTATGCTCAATCTCATGGTTAAAATCTATTGTGCTCAATCTTATGGAAACCTGAGCAACTTATATATCTTTGCCTCATCAAGACCTAACTATTCTTCTAATAAGGTATGAAAAGTAAGAACTGAAAGATTAACTTCAAGAGTACCATTTGGGGTGACCAGCTATAGATGGAGATGATAAGAGGCTAACTTTTACAGTAAACCTTTGGTGCTTAGAGTAGACTTTCAGCTAGACCATCTTCTGCTATAGGGATAAAGCAATAAGATTAGTCATGTAGTTAAGCTTAAAGAAGGCAAATGAAGCAATGCAAGGCTCAACACCATTCTAGACTCTAATGTTTGTCAGCTTTAAGTACATACTTTCAAAGGTCTGGGCTGGCCCTTGTGTTGGCCTGTTGACTTGAGGACCATGATCCTCAGGATCTTAGAAAATTTGTTAAATAATTTTTGAATAAATTGAGTGTGGCATTTTTCTAAGGAGAGAAGGCAAAAGTAACTATTTCTAAATCCATAGAGACTGCAATGACTCCTTGATAGGTCATGAAACCAAGAGCTGTCATTTGTGGTGATAGAGCAGTTAACACAATTTCACCTTCACAATGTAGGAAGGTCTCTTAGCACCCTGACCCTGCCATTCTGGTAATAGTTCCTTTGGTTGCTTTCTAGCCAACACTTCCAAGTTAGGAAAGCTTTCCCTACTCAAATTTGAATAATTTTATACACTTTTTTGTTTTTTTCCCAAAAAACATAGCTCAGTTCCTTATGGAGCCAATTCCATCCATTTATTATTCCCAAATGCATCTTAGGCTTTTTTACTTCCCCACTTATTTTTCTCATACTATTTTCCGTTCCAGAAATTCCTTCCATATCCATTCCTGGCTAGTCCTATTCTAACGGTTATGAAGATCAAGGTCGTATGCTACCCTCTCTGGAAAACCTTCTATGAACCAGCATAGGACCTGCATTTTCTTGCCTGGATGTAACAGTCCCTTTATCTTCTTGTATTCCATTTTGAGGATAATCATCTTGTGCTCCTGAGTAGACTCTAACGTTTTTGAAGAAATGGACTCCACCTTATGCTTTGCTGTATGACCATGAGCTCTTGGACTGATGCTTCTATGTGGTAAGTACTCTGTAATAATTTGTTGATTTTTGTTTGATGCTTAGACATTAATGTGCATTACTTAGATGTTTATACCAGGTTATGAATATTAGACTAGTTCAAAGACATAAAGTTCCGGGTGAGAGGATCTCAATTGTGACCCCTAGGAAGGGAATGTTTGAAAAAATGTAGTTAGATATACAAACAACTCAATGGAGAAGTAGAGAGGTAATTAAAAGTCGTGTTAAGAAGAACATGGGGGAATAAGAAGACTGGTTTCTAGTCCAAAATAATCTCACTATATCATACTTCATCGTGATTAAATCCCCAGTGCCTAAACCAGTGCTTGGCAGATGCTCATTAAATATTTGTTGAGTGAATGACTGAGGAATGAATGAATGCAAGGGAATGATGGGAGCTGCAGGTAAAACCACTAACACACATGTTGCTGAACATCTTCAAGCCTATGTTTTCCCAGCAGTAAATTAAAGGGATTGGATTAGAGCATCTTTTCAATGTCTTTGAGATCTTTTCTGTGATCAATATGGTTTCGTATCTCAAAACAAAACATCATGATTACAAGCTGTGATTTGTAGAGTGTTCTAAAACATCTCCTCCTGTTTGTCGCAATGGCTGAGGTTTCACAGTTGAAAAGGAAAACTCCTTTGCATTTTAGAGTCTTTTTATTCCTTGAAATTTTCCTGTTAAATAGCCATTTTGAGTCTTTATTAGCTCATACCTTACTGGGACCATTTTAGGCAACTGTGTGGTCAGGCGTTAGGAAAGTGTCCCTGAGAGAGTAGCAGACAATCAAGCAAGTGTGGGAGATGTTACAGACCTGCTCCTGGCTGTCCTAGGTAAGAACAATTTACACTCAGGCCTGGGAGCCTACAGGCCTGGAGGGTCAGAGGTTGGCTGTAGGTAAATATGAAAGGGGATCTCCAGATCAAGATTCACTCTTGAAAGCTGGTGAAACTCTAAAGTGTATCTCTATTTAACTCTGACTACCAGAATTAATTGAATTTTTTTTTCAAACTAAAGATCATTGTTGAGGATTTCTGTGAATAAGAGACACTGTTCTACTTCATCCTCTATCTTTAAAGAGGACTCATTTTTACTCAAGGTTAAGTTTTAAGGCAAAAATTTATTTGACAATTACCCTTTAAAGTTCTTTACCAAGGTGCCCTATTAGAGAACAGTATAAGCACTATGTAGCTCAGAACAGCAAGCTTTTCTGTAAGTACTAGAATGAGTCATATTTTCTTTAACTGAGCCAGCTGATGGAGTTGACTGCCAGTTGATGGAGTTGGCTTGTACTTGAGGGCCATTTTTTTCCTGAAGAACATGTTTCGTTAAATGCTAAGATCACACTTCTACATCACACTCAGTGTAACAAGATGCTCATACTATGAGAGTTACATAGGGCCTGAGACTCACTGGAAAGCATCAGACTCAGGTTTCCTCTGGGGTGTGTGCTCATTAAATGGAATGCTGATGTCCCAAGACCAAGACACTTACAGAAATTATTCTCTCTCTCTCGTTTGCTATCTCCTCCCTCCCTCTCTCCCACTCCCAAACCTGTATAATGAAATAATTAAATTGGCAAAAGGAAACAGGCAGAGAATGCACCCCCATTGTGCTTGCTTACTTTTTCATTGCCATACTTTCTAAACTTGATGGAGTGCTTTCTATCCAAGAATCTGACTCTTATAGACCATGAATTAGTCTTCTGTTGCTGCAATTATAAATTACTACAAATTTAGTGACTTAAGGCAACACAGATTTATTATCTTATACTTCTGTAGGTCAGAAGTCTGACATGGGTGTCAGGAGGCTAAAATAAAAGTGTAGACAAGGCTGTGGTCTTTTTTGGAGGTTCTGGGAGAGAATCTGTTTCCTGCTCATTCAGGCTATTGGTAGAATTCAGTTCTTCGTGGTTATGAACTGAGGTCTCTGTTTCTTTGCTGGCAGCTCTGGGTTGATCCCAGCTTCTAAAGGCTGCCCTGATGCATGGGCTCATGCCCCCCTCCTCTCTTCTCAAAGCTGGCATTGATGGGTCAAGTCCTTCTTACACTTCCAATCTCCTCTGCCTCTTCTTTCATTGTTGCATCTCTTTCACAGACGTTTCTGCCTTTCTCTTCTACTTTAAAGAGCCCATGTGATTACAGGATAATTTCAGGATAATCTCCCTAAGTTACAGTCCATAACCTTAATTCCATCTACAAAGTCCCTTTTGCCATATAATGTAACATATTCTCAGGTTCCAGGGATTAGGATCTAGAAACATTAGGGGAAGGGGGTAGGAAGAGGAGGGGTATTATTCTGTCTACCATGGACCACCCGAAAGGAGCTGATCATTTCCTTTTCTTCTAAAATACAGGGAAGCTTCATATAGTTAGTTTCTGCAAGGAATGATTTTTATGGATAGCTACTTCCAGGAGGTGGGGACCAGGAAGGACAGGGACTTGAAATGGCTCTGCGTCCCTCAGTGACCATACTTATCAAAGATAACAGATGAATTCAAGGTGTTCCTGGCAGGTAAGTAGCCATGATACAGTTCTATGGGAAGCATTGTTATTGTTGGTTAGCTGGAGGATAAAAGGAAGAATAGAGGTGAACCCAATAAAGTGGTGCTAAGTTTTTGTTTTGTTTTCAGGTACAAAAAGGACTGTAAACTAGTCAACTCTCTATTGGAGCTCAAAGAAGTAAACGTTGAATAAAAATGCAGTCCATCGTACTGCCGGAGCAATGAGCTTCCCGAAACAGCTCATTAAGGTGTCATAGCTGCTTTGGTGGGCTGACATTTTGATATTTCTAAGGCTCGCAATTTGCCTTTTGTGTGTTGTAGTGTCTCATCAAGGGACCAACAAAACTCTGTTACAATAGAGCTGAAGTATTAGCGCCATCAAAAATACATTCCCCTGGTAATTCAGTCACTTCATATAAGTAATTAACTCCGCTTTTCAAAGCCAGAGACGCCCACTCTTGGTTTAGAATGCAGGTCCTTGCTAACAGAACAGAGCAGATAGAAATGAGATGCAGGGATAGTGTCGTCGGGAAAGGCAGAAGATTCAATCCAGGTGACATTCGGATGCCAGGAATTTGAGCTGGTTCAATTATTTTTCAGTTTCTTAACCAGACTTGTCTATCCATCAGCAAGCAAGGCTTTGAAATATGACACCTTGTTCAGGGTCCTGTGTCCCGTGAGTATAGAGGAAGTGTCTCCAGTTAATATGAAATTCCAGGAAGAGATGGTGATGGCACGAAGACTCTCTTTGCATCTCAGGAAACCCAAATCTTTGAAGTAAAGTGAAATATTTAAGAGATAAATTAGATCATGTCACTCTTCTGCCCCAAACCCTGCAATTATTTTTACAAAACTCAAAAACTTGACTTGAACCTCCAATGCCTTAAGTCAGTGCTGCTTGAAGTGTGGTCAGTGCCAGTCCACAGACTCTTAATAGTCCTCAATCTGTCCCCAAATAAAATCAACAGTGTCACTGAGCACTGTTTAATTCAGCTGATTTTGTTTTTTTAGTAGCGACACATTCTCAATGAAGGAGGGGCTACACTGACATATTTGTATACACACACATACCTACACACATACGTATGTATGCACACTTATATATGCATGTGTGTAGGCATATATGTGTGGAGGTGCATGTATACACATGTGAATATTTTTTATTTGCCTCCCTTGCTCCCCGTCGTCTTTGATTTAAAAGTCACCTCAAAAGTGACCTTTTTAGTAAGGCTTCTCTGGCCATTTGTCTACACTTTTACCACCTTCATCCTGCCTAACGTTTGCTATTCCACTTCCTTTTTTGTTCTTTCTCCTTAACACGAATCACTAGTTATTTTGCTGTATATCTTACGTATTTTTTTGTTTGTTTGTTGTTATTGTTTATTATCTTTCCCTGTGGAGGTAAGCTCCACGAAAGCAGAGATAATGGTCTGCTTTGTTTAATTCTGTATCTCAGCTTCTAGAAATGTACCTGGCACATAGCAAGGATTCAATAAATATTTTTTTTGACCAAAAGATTGAATGAAGGGTTGGAAGAATTAATGGATTATTGAATAAATAGATAAACATGTGAATAGATAAATGAACGGATGAATAAAAAAATATATGTAAAAGTAGATGAAGGAGGGGATGAATGAATGAATGAATATTTGATATTATAAAACCTGATGTTGTTTGTCTATTTGTATAAACCTGAAGGAGGAGCCTCTAATCACTGGTTTAAGCTGGTTGACTCTTTCCTCCAGGACTACAGCAATGAGGTGTTTTCTCGTAGATTAATCGCCATGCTTGTGGGCTGACTGTCTCCTGTTCTGCCTTGGAGCACATTTCTATCACTTATAAAAGAGTAATCTATGATCTTAATGATGACAATTCAAAAATGTAGTTTTACAGACTGGCTGCTACCCAGAAGACTGACTCATTGTGAGTGAAAAGGACTTGAGATTTCATACTGTGGGAAGTAACAGATCATGGTGACCAATAGCTTGAGCCCGTAAGTTATATCAACAAATAGATCAAATCCTACTTCTGTGTACCATCCATGTGACCTCAGGGACATCCTTTACCTTTTCTAAGCCTCAGTTTTCACATCTGTGATATAGAAATAATTACTTCCTGGGGAAGCTATGAGCATTAAATGAAATAGTGTTTGTAAAGTTAAATTTAACATTGTTTATAAAATTAATATAGAGCCTGTTACAGTATAGTCACTCAATGAATGTTGGCCAGCTCTGCATGCTGTTCCTCCCTCCATACCCTCTAACTCTGTTATCAGCAATTTTGGAGGAATGTGACATCTGTCATTTTCAAACTTGGTTTCCTTTTACTCACACCGTTAAAAGATTTGTTTTGGTTTGTTTGTTTATTTGTTTTTTCCAGTTTCTTAACAGGATACAAATAACCGAGTTTCACAAAGTATTGCACATACATTGCTAGAGTTTGTGAGATTTGTTTAGATACATTGAATATTTTTAATTTTAAGCATTATACATTTTAATCTGTATGTGGATAAAACTACAGCGCATACCAAGAAGAGAAAAAGTTTTAAAAATACAAATTAAAGAAAAGTAATAGATAATTAACAGTACATACGCTAAGTAGACAAGGCCAAAAAAAAATGCAATGGCCTTAAACTTTTGGAAACATCCATTTGGTTACTGGCAGCTCTAACTGCTGCTACAATGCACTGACGACAGGTATTGTTACTGTCTTGTGTTGCCAGATCATCCTTCCTTGTTGTAGCTCGAGTTGTAGCTCATCCTCTGTTGTTGCATTTCTCTAGGTCCATTGCTCACTTTGTTTCATATCCGGTCTTCTCAACAACCTACTCAAATAAGTCGAGGCAATGTGTCTTATGCTGGTCTTGTGCTCTTCAGTCATTACCTAATTTAATAATGACAACAACTCTATGCCATTTGTAGTAGTATTCATATACTATAGGCTGGGAAACTAAGCTTTAGTGAAGTAAATAACTTGAAAGAGGTTGTGGAAGGTGAGCGGCAGAGAAAACTTTAATCTCTCTGACCCTAAAACACCATTTGTTTTTCTTACATTAGCAGTTCTCAACCCAAGCTGCATATTGGATCCTGTTAAAAGTACCGATGCCTGGGGCCTCACAACAGGCCAGTTGATCTAGAATTCTGGGGTGCGGTCTGGAAATGATATTTTTTAATTTTTATTTTTCCTTAATTTTTTATTCTGAAAATTTCAAACTCACAGTAAATTTGAAATAATAGTACAGTAAGCACCTTTCCCTTCACCTAAAGCTATTAATTATTAATATTTTGCCTCATTGGCTTATCTCCATTCCTTGCTCCCTTCCATCATCCTTTTTCTCACATATGCATACACACACATATATACACACACATATACATACTTATTTTCCTCTTTTATTTCCCTAGTCCATTTGGAAGTAAGTGGTAGATATCATATCACTTTACTCTTAAATCTTCAGCATGCACTTACCTAGAACAAGGATATCCTGCTTTATAACCACAATATCATTTTTACACCCTAGATATCTAACACTGATAAAATAATATGGTTCTTTTGTATATTACATATTGTCCACATTCAAATTTTTACACTTGTTTCAAAAATATACTTTATTGATTTTTTTCTTTTTTGTTTAATTCTGAATCCAATCAAGGATCACACATTGCATTTGATTTTTACACCCCTTTAGTCTCCTTTAACCGAGAATACAGGTTAGAAAACTATAGCCCAAATCTGGCCTACTGCTTGGTTTTGTGTGACTTGCAAGCTAACAACAGTTTTTACATTTTGTAATGGCAGAAAAAAAATTTTTTAAAAATACAATGTACTTTGAATTATATAAAATTCAAATTTTAGTGTCCACAAATAAAGTTTTGATGGGACCTGGCTACACTCATATGTTTATGTATTGTCCATGAATGCATTCAGGGCTGCAAGGGCAAAATTGAGTAGCTGCAACAGAGACCATATGGCAAAGCCTAAAATATTTACTATCTAGCCTTCCACAGAAAGAAGTTTGCTGACTCTGATCTAGAATATTGCACTCCCTTAAAAAAACAAAATTTTTGTGACTCAAATACTTTAAAGAATCCAAGCTAGCTTTCTAGTAGAATCTCCTACCATCTGGAGTTGTTTCCTCATTTTTAGATTTAGATCAAAGATTTTTGGCAATAATGAGATTTGGTGATGTTATATACTTTCCACTGTATTGCATCAGGAGTCATACATATTGGTTTGCTCTATTAGTGGTGATACTAGCTATTGTCATTTGGTTCAGGTGGTGTCTACCAGATCTCTCCATTGTAAAGGCACCTTTTATCTTTGTAAATAATAATTACCATGGTCTGAGTGTGTACCCCCAAAATTCATATGTTGAAATCCTAACCCCTAGGTGATGGTATTAGGAGTTGAGGCCTTTGGGAGGTGATTAGGTCACGAGAGCAGACACCTCGTGAATGGGATCAGTGCCCTTTTAAAAGAGGCCTGAGACTCCCTAGTTCCTTCCACCTTGTGAGAACACGGTGAAAACACAGCCATCTATGAACCAGGAACATCTCACCAGACACCAAATCTGCAGGCACCATGATCTTGGACTTCTCAGCCTCTAGAACTGTGGGAAGTAAATTTCTGTTGTCTATGAGCTAACCAGTCAGTAATTTATTATAGCAGCAGAAACATATTAGGACAATAATCAATGGAATATTTTATTTGCTTTTTTACCTCTTGCTTCTTGAGATTGAAGCTTGGCTCATTTTTTGTTTTTGGGGGGGTGGGGAGGAGCATTTTTCTATTCTAATATATGTATTCTAATATATTCTAATAATGCACTTCTATGCTCCCATTAGCTGCATTCCTGATGTTTTTATATGTCTTGTTTTATTATTGTTCAAGAGAAAACATTTTCCAAACTTCATTTTATTTCTTTAATCTATGGGTTGTTTTCAAGTACATTGCTTAATTGCCAAGCAGTTGGAGGTTTTCTAGTTATATTTTTCTTATTAATTTCTAGCTTAATTTCACTGTGGTTAGAGGAAATACTCTGACAAATAACAATCCTTTGATATTATCTGAGGCTTGCTTTGTGACCCAGCATGTGACCAATTTTGGTAAATATTTTATGTGCGCTTGAAATTAATGTGTATTCTATTGTTGTTGAGTGTGATGTTCTCTTTCAATTTGGTCAATTTTTCAATCATGTTTTTCAGATTTTCTATACTATTTATTTTTTTATTTGCTAGTTCTATCAGCCATTGAAAGACATATGTTAGTCTTCCACTGTGATTATGAATGTGGATATTTCTGCTTTAAGTTCTGTCACTTTTTGCTTTATATATTTTGAAGCTATGTTATTGGGTACATAAAGATTTAGAATTAAGATAACTTCCTGATGGATTGACCCCTCTATCATAATGAAACATCCTTCTTTATTTTTATGATTTCTTTGCCTTAAAATCTGCTTTATCTAATAATAGTGTGGCTATTCTGGTTTTAATTTTGGTTATCATATGATATATATCATATATATATATATATACACACAGTGCTAAAATATACAGATATATTATACATACAGTGGTAAAATATGTATAACATAAAAGTTACCATTTTTGCCATTTTTAAGCATACAGTTCAGTAGCATTAAGTACATTCATGTTATTGTGCAACCATCACCACCGTCCATCTCCAGAACTTTTTCGTTTTCCCTGATTGAAACATATTAAACACTAACTCCCCATTGTCCCCACCCCAGCCTCTAGCAACTACAATTCTACTTTCTGTCTCTATGAATTTGACTACTCTAGGTACTTATGTAAGTGGAGTCATACAATATTTGTCCTTTTGTGATGGCTTATTTCACTTAGCATAATGTTTTCAAGGTACTGAATACTTAGGTAGTATTGACATTAAGTCTCCCAATCCATGAATCAAGGATATCTTTCCATTTATTCGTGTCGTCTTTAATTTCTTTCAACAACATTTTGTAGTTTTAAGTGTACAAGTATTTCATTGCCATGGTTAAGTTTATTCCTAAGTATTTTTTTTTTTATGCTATTCTAAGTGAAATTGTTTTCTTAATTTCTTTTCTGGATTGTTCATTGTTAGTATATAGAAATGCATCTGATTTTTGTGCATTGATTTTGCATCCTGCAACTTTGCATTTGCTGAGTTCATTTATTAGTTGTAACAGTTTTTTTTTTTTGTGTGTGTGGAATTGTTAGGGTTTTCTATATATAAGATTATGTCATCTGCAAACAGAGATAATGTCACTTCTTTCTGATTTAAATGTCTTTTATTTATTTTTATTACCTAATTGTTCTGGTTACAGCTTCTAGTAATATGCTGAATAGAAGTGGTAAAACAAGTTTCCTTTTCTTGTTCCAGATCTTAGGGGAAAAGCTTTCAGTCTCTCACCAATGAATGTGATGTTAGCTGTGGGTTTTTCATCCATGGGCTTTTATTACGTTGAAGTAGTTTCCTTCTATTCCTAGTTTATTGAGTGTTTTTATCATGAAAGGGTGTTGAATTTTGTAAAATGCTTTTTCTACTTCAATTGTGTTGATCATGTGATTTTTTCCCCTTCATTCTGTTAATATGTTCTATTTGATTGAATTTCATATATTGAACCACCCTTGCATTCCCACTTGATCATTGTGCATAATCCTTTATGCTGTTGAATTTGATTTGCTAGTATTTTGTGAGGATTTTTATATCAATATTCATGAGGGATATTGATTTACAGCTTTCTTTTCTTGCAGTATTTTTGTCTCCCTTTGGTATCAGGGTAATGCTGGCCTCGTAGAATGAGTTTGGAAGTGTTGTCTCCTCTTCAGTGTTTTAGAAGAGGTTGAAAAGGATTAGTGTTAGTGCTTTAAATGTTTGGTAGAATTTACCAGTTGAAGCCATCTGGTCCAGAGCTTTTCTTTGTTGGGAGGTGTTTGATTACTGATTCAATGTCCTTACTAGTTATAGGTCAGTCTATTCAGATTTTTTTTTCATGAATCAGTCTTGGTAGGTTGTGTGTTGCCAGGAATTTGTCTGTTTCATCTAGGTTATCCAATTTGTTGGCATGCAGTTGTTCATAGCACTCTTTTATAATCTTTTTGTTTCTGCAAAATCAGTAGCAATGTCTTCTCTTTCATTTCTGATTTTAGTTATTTGAGTTTTCTCTTATATTCTTAGTCAATCTAGTTAAAATTTGTAAATTTTTGTTGATCTTTTTAAAGAACCAACTTTTTGTCTTTGTTGATTTTCTCTATTGTTTTTCTAATCTATGTTTCATTTACCTCAGCCCTAGATGTTTATTATTTCCTTCCTTCTTCCAGCTGGGCTTAGTTTGTTCTTATTTTTCTAGTTCCTTAAGGTGTAAAGTTAGGTTGTTGATTTGAGACCTTTTTCTTTTTTAATGTAAGCATTTACAGCTTTAAATTTCCCCCCTCAGCACTACCTTTGCTGCATTCTATAAGTTTTGGCATGTTGTGTTTTTATTTTCTTTTGTCTCGAGGTACTTTCCAATTTCTCGTATGATTCTTTGACCCATTGGTTGTTTAAAGAGTGTGTTGTTTAATTTCCACATATTTGTGAATTTTTAGTTTTTTTTCTGCCATTGATTTCTAGTTTCAATCCATTGTGATTAAAACGAGATACTTTGTATGATTTCAATATTTTTAAATTTATTAAAAAGTTGTTTTGTGTCCTAAGATACGGTCTTTCCTGGATAATGTTCCATGTGCACTTGAGGAAAATGTGTAGCCTGCTGTTGTTGGGTTGAGCATTCTCTATATGTTTGTTTAGTGCATTAATATATGGTATTTTTCAAGTCTTCTTTTTCCTTATTGATCTTATGTCTGGTTGTTCTATCCATTATTGAAAGTGAGTTATTGAAGTCTCCTACTTTTGTTGTAGAGATGTCTATTTCTCCCTTCAAGTCAGTTAATGTTTGACTCATATGTTTTGGATTGCTGACGTTTGGTGCATATATATTTATAATTGTTATATCTTCTCAGTGAATTGATCTTTTAATCATTATATAATTTCCTTCTTTGATCTCATAACAGTTTGGTATTTAATGTCTATGTTGTCTGATATTACTATAACCACCTCTGCTCTCTTTTGGTACTACTCACATGGAATATGTTTCTCCATCCTTTCACTTTCAACCTATGTATGTCCTTAGATCTAAAATAAGTTTCTTGTAGACAGCATATAGTTGAATCTTTTTTTAAAAAGTTTATTTTGCCAATCTATGTTTTCTGATTGAGGCACTTAATCCATTTACATTTAAAGTAATTACTGATAAAGAAACATTTTTGCCAATTGTTTTTTGTTTTTTATGTCTTACAGCATTTTTTGTCTTTCATTTCCTCCATTACTGTCCTCTTTTCTGTTTAATTGATTTTTTGTAGTGATATTGTTTGATTCCCTTGTCATATTAAATGTGACTCTTTTCAGCAGCATATTGTTTGATTTTTTAATCCAACTTGACCATATTATTTTTACTTCAAATATTTAGTCCATTTATAGGTAATTTAATTATTCATATCATTGAGTTTACATGTACCAAATTACTATTTGTTTTTTATTTGACCCACTCGTCTTATGTGCTTTAACTTTTCCTTCTTACCTTCTTCTGGACTAATCAAATGTTCTTCATGTTCCATTTTCCCTCTTATTAACTTGCTACTCTAGAGATTTCCATATGGATTATTTATTTATCACAATATAACACAAATTAATACTTTTACCATGTTCTCATTAACAGAAAATGCTTTGCACTTATTGACTTTATTTGTTCTGCTCTCAACTTTTGGATTATTGATGGCATGCTGTTTAATTATACGTATATATGAAACTCTATAAGGCATTACAATTATTGTTTTGCACAGTCAATTTTCATTCATATTCACCCACATATTTCACTTTTTTCTACTCTTGAATATTTCCTGGAACTATGTGTTTTTATCGGGGATCATTTTATCTTTGGCTTGAGCAACTAATTTTAGTATAACTTTTAGTGAAAGTGTGATAGTGAATTTTTTGTTTTTATTGTTTGAAAAAATTTTTTTTTCATTTTTAAGGTATATTTCTGTCAGGTGTGGAATTATAGGGTGGAATTTATCTTTCAGTACTTCAGCCATTTGATATCTTCTTAATTCTATTGTTTCTTTTTTTTTTTGTGAGGAAGATCAGCCCTGAGCTAACATCCGATGCTAATCCTCCTCTTTTTTGCTGAGGAAGATTGGCCCTGGGCTAACATCTGTGCCCATCTTCCTCTACTTTATATGGGACGCTGCCACAGCACAGCTTGACAAGCAGTGCATCGGCGCATGCCCGGGATCCGAACCTGCAAACTCCGGGCTGCTGGAGTAGAGCGCGCACTTAACCGCTGCACCACTGGGCCGACCCCACTCTGTTGTTTCTTTTGAGAAGTCCAGCTCTCAGCATATAGTTCATCCTTTGAAGGTAGTGTGTCCTTTTTTCCTCTGGCTGTCTTTAAGATTTTCTCCTTGTTTTAGATTTTCAGCAGTTTAACTATGATGTATTTATCTTTGTTTTTATTTGCATTTAACTTGCTTGGGTTTTCTAGAATGTCTTCATTTTGTGGATTTTTATCTTTTATAGGTTTTGGAAAATTCTCAGCCATTATATCTTCAAACATTACTTGTGTCCCATTCTCTCTCTCCTCTCCACTTAAACATGTTAGTCATTTCCTCCTTGTCCCTCATGTCTCTTATGATCTTTTCTGTATTTTTCATATTTTGTTTCTCTGTTCTTCTATTTAGACATTTGCTATTGACTTTATTCTAGTCCATAGATCATGCCTCATCAATGTCTAATCTGCTGCTATCTATTGAAATATTAATTTGAGATAAATTTTTCAATTCTAGAATTTCAATTTGTTTTTTTATTCCAATTCCCTTGGTTAAATTCTCCACCATTTTATCTAATTTTATTTTTTTAATATATTGGCATGCATGTTAATTTTTGATTAAATGTTTCTCCATCTATCAAAAACAATTGTAGAAGCTCTAGATGAAGATTTCTTCCAGAAAGGATTTATCTTATCAGTACTGGTCATATAGAGTAAATAATCACTTTAATTCTATCAAGAACTGAGCCAATTTGAGGCTCGATGGCAGTTGTGTGGGGTGACAGTCTCTCTGTATGAGGTGATAATATACAAATACCTTTCCCCTCTGCCCCTTTCCCCAACTTTTCACCCAGTGGGTATATATCCATTGATCATTCCTGCCTGAATCTATTATCAAGTTGGTTGTTGTAAAATGATGTTTTTCTTCCTCTATTATTCCTCCTTGATTTATTTATAAGCTGACATTCTTATGTAATGAATAGTTTTGTGTGTTTATTTAGTTTTGTTTTCTAGTATCATCCCTGATTTGGCTAGTGTGAGCTTCTTCAAGCTGCCTTCCGTATCCTTTTGACGTATCCCCATGCCTTAACCATTTTGGTAAAACAACGAGTCTTATGTCTTCCCTGCCCTAGCGCTGGAATCAAACATGTCTTCATGAATCCCTAATTCCACCAAGTGGAGAATATTGTGAAATGAAGATATGGGTTCCAGGGGCTATTGCTACTTGTCTGTTATTGTTTTTAGGCTATTTCCGTGGAAAGGACTGGGAAATATATATGTGTGTGTGTATCCATGTATATGTATACTTATTTATATTTACATATATACATATATATGATATATATATATATATATATCAATCTACCTATTTATATTAAAAATATGAGTTAATACCAATACTTCAAAATCCAATCCAATATCACCAGGTACATATATGTATATATTTGCTCAAGGCTAGAGGACACTGAAAGTAGTTTCAGGATTGCTGATATCACTATGAAAAGAGAATCTACTAATTAGAGTTTCAATATTTGTTTGCAGTTCTTTTTCTAACATAAAATTTACATACTGTGAAATTCACAAATCTTTAGTACCCAATTCAATGCATTTTGACAAAAATATGAAGTTTTTAAAACTCCCCAGGTGACCCTAATGTGTAATCAGAGCTCACTAGCTGTGTACAACTCAATGCTGCCTCCTTAAGTTATAAATTGAAATCAACATGATAAGAGATATTGCAGAAATTCTTTAAAGGGGACAGATCTCTGGTTTTCCCAGTTTCTGGTATTTCAGATAAAGTTGCTGATGAAGCAAGTTTAGACCATTGATTTTGTAGCAGTCCACCCTAAGTATTTTTTTTTCCATTAATAGCTATTTCTTCACCTTTAAAGAGGTAGTGCAGAAATTTTTCCATTTCTTAAAATTGGATTTACAATTTATGGAATGACTGCTTTGACACTCATGGCCTGATAATTTCAGAGTGCTATCAGAAGAGGGAGCTCAAGGAGGAGAGAAGCTGAAATGCCCACTCTTTTCACACTGTCGATTATCTGCAGCTTTTGAGCAACTAGTCTTCTCTCCATATTCACTTTGGAGGCTTCAAGACTTCTGAAAACACTGCTCCCAAGATACTTACAAAGTCATTTCAGCTCCCAATCTTGAGTTATTGTCTTCTGTCTCCTTGAGGATATAGAAAAATCACTTAAGGGGATTCTGGCCAATGGAGATTGAGGATTCTTTGATGTTAACAGTGACAGAAGACACGTGTGCTCCATATTTGGTGACTTGGTGTCTCCTACTGTGACAGTCAGTTGTGACTTGGTCATACAGAGAGGTATCTTAGAAATAATATTTAAATCAGTCTTTCAGTCAACAGATAATTATTGAGCACTCACCATGTCCCAGGAACTGGCTCTGGGTGATGGTAGTACAGTAGTGATGAAGAAAAACAGAGTTTCTGTCCTCAAGGAGCTTTCATTCTAGAAGGGGGAAGCAAGCCATAAGCATACTAAACAATCTCAAATAAATTATGAAGATAATTTCAGGAAGACTTTTTAGGAGCATAGTTGGTTCATTCAGGCTGGAAATGATTTTCAACTGGACCACATTTTTCATGGTGGATTTAGAAGGAAATGAATGAACTCAGGAGATATATTTAGTAAGTAAAAGAAAAGAGTGATAGGAGAAGTTTATAGGTTGATGTAAGAGGAGTGTTAAGAATTACTTTCAGGATTCTGGATTTCCACCTTTTAGTGCTTCTCAAATATTCCATCATTAAAGTGCATATAACAGGACTGGCCCTGTGGCCTAGTGGTTACGTTCGGCACACTCCGCTTCAGCGGCCTGGGTTTGGTTCCTGGGCATGGACCCATACCACTTGTCAGTGGCCATGCTGTGGCGGCAACCCACATACAAAATAGAGGAAGACTGGCACAGATGTTAGCTCAGGGAAAATCTTTCTCAAGTGAAAAGAGGAAGATTGGCAACGGATGTTAATTCAGGGCAAATTTTCCTCAGCAAAAAAAAAAAAAAATGCATACAACAGCATAGCATCTAAGTTGAACTCTTTTTCTTTTGTTTATCTCTTGTTCCAAGCAATTTTCAAGCAACTTAGATTAACATTTCTTAGGCACAATATGGGCTCATTTGCTATTCCATTGAACAGTCTATGATGATGTTCTCCTATTCATTAATTCAACTCCATCTTCTCCCTTTTTCTTAATATCTTTGAGTAAACAATCTACCCAACTTTCCAAGCTCACATCATTCCTCCACTCTCCCTGTCACTTTCTCTCCCATCTACCTACTTTAATCTGTTTGACTTCCTTGATTGTTCCTTCAGGATTATTACACCCTCCATACTACTTCTATTCTCTCTTCTCTTTACTATCAAGTGTTTCTCTTGTCTTTAAATACCTATTTAAGAAACTCTGCCTTAACTCTTCACACACTGCAAATGAAAGACTCTTATAAAGTCTATATCTATCTTTGGAAATTATTTTCTTTTTTAGAATTAATATAATCAAATTAAGATGACAAACATTTAGAAGAACTTGAGCTTTGAATGGTTATTCTAGTAGAAGGATGGGGTTACAAAAGATCTTAAAATGAGAAAATTCGAAGGTCTTTAATTCAGTCCTTCATATGATGAGGGGATGCCCATTTCTAAGACTATTATTTATCTTTCCTGATTAAATATCTCCAGTGATGGGAAACTTACTACTCTCTGTGCCATTTTCTGGATATCTCTGACTGCTATATAATCTTACTTATCAAGCAAAAATATACTTCATTATCAGTAAGGATAAGCTAAGCCATATTGCAATAATAAGCAACACTCAAATCCTAATGGCTTAACCCCTGAAAGTTCTTTTCTTGCTTATTCAAAAGTGCACATCTGGGTGATTCTTTAGGGCAGCTCTCCTCCATGTAGTGACTCAGGAATTCATTCTCCACATTCTTCATTCCTCCACAAATGACTTGACAAGAGAAGGATCACATACTAGTTCTTAAATGCTTCAACCCAGAAGTGACACAGCTCATGTTTACTCCCAGAACTATTTATATAGTTCCACTTAATTGAAAAGCAGCTGGAAAATTGGGAGAGCACATGGATATTCAGAGAGCAGTAAATATCGCCACCACAGTTTGACCTTCTCATCCTGAAATATCCCTTTATTCCCTTTAACCACTCAGCACAGTCACCCCTTCCTCATGGAGGCAACCTAAAATCCGATCCAGTTACTGCACTGAGTTGAACATCCAGGATCTCTGGGTGATGTGGCATTGTATTTTCCTTTTCAAATCCAATCATGGATCCTTTTGTTAACCAAGAACTAAAAACACAAAGAAGCGTGCCCTTCTTGCAGACCACAAATCTTATTCATTTTATTTCCTGCCTATATGGAATGGTGGGAGCTCATGGTTGTTTTAATTCTTGAAAAGTCATAAGTTTAGTTTAGACTAGGTACATTTTGCTTGGTTAACACAACTTTCTTAAAACCTTTTAGGTTTTTCATCTATCTGCTTCTAGTCACTTAAATGTGGCAGTAAACACATCCACCTTTCTTTTCAAGATTTTCTCAAATTCTTGTTTCACTGTATTTTTACTCCAAAGATTCTCTTTCTTAACTTAATGGCGGCTTTCTTGAGGATGTCAGATTTCAGATGAGGAATTGTCCTTCTCATTGGCATCCTTAAAGGATGCCTTTGACTATAGTCAGCATAGAATTCATTGATCGTCTAGCAGTAGTACATGTATGATCTAGTTCACCTTTGATGTAATTTACTCTACATGAACGATACCCAGGACACTCGTATACCCTACCTACCCCAGACAGGATGGTGCCTTGTTTCACTTATATTTGGATGAAACTAAATAGTACAATGTCCAGATCTCTGAGCCTAGAAAGAGGTAAACATTCCCCATGCCCTCATACCTTGAAGAGGTTTTTTGTAACTTTCTAGGGGGGGAAAAAAAACTATGAGGCCAGCAGAGGGGTGAGGAAGAGACGATGGATTTGAGAGGCATTTAAAAGGTATGATCAACAATACATAATGACTGATCTGTGTTTTGGTAATATGGATTAAAAAGGAAATGTAGGGAGTTTCCATGTTAAGATGGCATATTGAACGTGTATATCTAATTTCACTCTCTCACCAAAATACACTAAAAACTATCATGAGAATATTTTTTAAATATATGTAATTCCGTAATATTTTGGAAACTGGAAAGTAGAGAGACTGGAAAGAGATAATTGACTAAACGGACTTAAGAAAGTAAGATTCTAAGACCATAAAGGAAGAACTGAGAACACTCCACTATGCATAGCAGAGTCTCTATTTAATGAAAATTACAATATAAATATAATTGGAGTCTGGGGAAAGGGAAACAAAATGGTGGTGGGAGAGAGGTACATTCTCATCTACCAAACAGAAAGTCAAGAGATGATGCCTAAAATGCATAAATTTAAAGATAGTAATTTATATAGAAATACAAAGATTTGTAAATTTCAGAAGGGCTAATTAAGAGTCATTGCCTCTAGGGAGGGATACTTCTTGTAAGTCTATTAATACTGTTTGACTTTTAAAACTCTGCTCATATAATACTTTGAGAAAATAAGTTACAAAGAAGTTTATGATAAGTTTTCCTGATTTGCATCTTTTACAGATAATAAGAATTATTAGAAGTAGAAGGCATCTAGGAGAAGAACAAAGGCCAAATCTGTGCTTTGACAGATGACAAAATTGAGGCATGATATAATTGTGTCTAATCTTACAGTTCTCCAAACATAGTCACTGACAGGAATGCAGTCATTTGCATGTCTAAATTAGTTTCTACTCCAAATAAAAGTCTCAACCATACTAGTAGGAAGGCAAGGATGTGGTCATGGAAATTCAACACCAATGCAATGCTGACTTCCTGGCATTGTGTCACAATGGTAGATTAAACATATTAAACACAAGGCAGACAGCATCGTCTCAATGATTAGCCATGGTAACTGTCAGAAATTGGACTGAAATCTGGATGCTAGAAAGGAGAAATATTTATGTATTTCAATGAGAGGGAAAGTAGAACACACTGTGTATATATAGGCTGGAGTGAAAGCATACTAATAGGAGTGACAGTAATGAGACTATATGTATTATTAGCGCTGACAATTATACTCTCATTACTAAAATACACAAAGGGAATGAACACAATTATGTAGCAGACACTATGGGACAATGAACTTATTATACCATTTGCACTGTAGTCTATAAAAGTTTGCTGCTAGATTTTATGCTTTATGAGAGCAAAATTAAGCATTTCCCCTTCCATACCCCCATAAAATTTTGGAAAACTAATCTTTGAAGAAATTAGATTAGAAACGGGCCTTCAGTAGTCATCCTGTTCTGGGGTTTTTCTACTGTGCTCCTAGGGAATTTTGAGCTCCTGGAAAAGGGGGAAGGTGAAAAGTATTCCAGGCTCCTTCAGCCTTCTTCAGCCAGAGCAATGCTGCCTCTATGTGTTTTATCAGTTACTTGTCCCTATAGTATTTTAGATAACACGGTTCTACTGAAACAAAAAAGTTTGGCATTCAGAAGTCTTTTTCAACTTGCTTACTTTTGAGATGAGGAGTTTTACCCCTCAAGAGTTTAAGTGGCTTATTTAAGATCAAACTGAGCTAGAATGAGAACCAAGTCCCTGAATCCTTGGTTCCTTCCATGCCATTTATTCCATTACAAATTGGTTGTGACAAAAGCACCCTTTGTCCATGATGACCAACACTTGGAAGGACTTCATTCAACATGGCATACTTCTCTAGTACTGCAGAAACTGGCAGTGCAGATTAACTCCAAGACGCCAGACCAGCATTGATGACCTTCCAGAAATGATGGCTGAACGGGCTGGGAAGGGCCCTACTTGCCAGACTGTGCTAATTCATTTTGTTTGAAATGATTCACTTCAAGTACAATGGCCTGCAGTAAAAACCAGAAGTACAAAAGCCTTATTAAGAACTTACATGCTAGTTCCTGTATGAGTACTTTATGTACAGTACTTACGATTAATTCATTTAGAACTAGAGGAGTGGATCATTCATTTGGAATTGTGACCACCAGTCAACAAAATATTTCTGTTCAGTTCATGCCAGATATGGCTTTTAATGTACATGAAGAATTAAAAAACAAAACAATTAAACTTAGGGGCAGTTACTCCCTGCGAACTGGACTGAGTATGGCTTTTAGAAGCAGCAGTAATTTAGGATGGTAGAAAAGGTGGATAATCAACTCATTTCAATTCAGAAATGATGTGCGTCCCAGTTTTTTGCTGTCTGTCCCACTAAAGCCAATATCTCTGCCTTGATGTGGGTCCTTGTGGATGGGATCACCCCAGCTTCCTTGTCAGCTCGTTTCCATTGGGAGGCACTAGCAGAAGATTGGCAGGCAGGAGGAGAGAGAGGTTGGGATACACTGCTTTAACAGTGCATCTCTGTTAAGAGATAAGACCTTCCAAGACTATGGTTTCCCTGAGGTGGCAAAGTCTCCACGGTTGTATCTCTCACTGGACTTGAGTAACATTATTTCCTCCCCTGTACTGTCACCCAATGGCTTCCCAGTCTCAGCACTGGGAACGTCTCTAGTCTATGGGTACCTCATCATCCTTAACCTTGCCCTCACCTCTTTAAGTTACCTCGTCCTTAAAATCTTTTCATTTGAACTATCTGAGATGAATTCTTTTTCTGAATGGTACTGACAAATGCAACATATGACTTTAAAGTCATGAGAATGGTTTTATTGTGTCACTCAATACTGACTCTGATGACAGTGTCTAGAGTGAAATTTCCCAATGTGGCAAACCATAGCAACTCCACTGGCTTTCTAGAATCACCACTTAAAGAGTAGGTGTCTTTGGATATATAAGATATATAAATTCTGGTACATCTGTTAAAGTTTTTTTTTATTCATAATTTTTCACATACAGCAAGCAGGCTTAAAGAACATCTAGAGGTTTTGTATGATTTTTATAAAGAAAATGCCTTTCTGTGTCTGAGCATGGAATGGCTTCCCACATTTTGTAATGGAAACCATGTTAGACTAAGGACAGAGACCTGAGTTTCATTTCTTGCTGTCTGACTTTAGCACAGCCACATGAACTCTCTGATCCACTTTGCTTTCTTTTTTTAAATCAGTGATAGGAGTCATAGGACTGTTTCTCTCAGCCCTAGTTTCTGTGTTATTGCACTTGTCTCTAAGTGCAAGAATGTGCATATTCACGTGTTTGCACATTATTTGGCTTTGCTTTATATTTACAAACTGATTTCTAGGTCTAGATAGCAAGTTTCTCAAGGAGGGAGAAAAGGAGAAGCTGACCAGCCTAGCATAGTATCACACACTATGAATTCTCTTGGAAAATAGTGGCAGGGGGCTCATGGCGTGTATGCATGTATGCACATTCCTTTATTTTGCAGGTCTTTGGGGCAGTGTTTAAATCACACAGCATTCAGTGCCTCTCGTAGCTGCAGATGAGATACCAAAACAGATTCCATTGGAAGCACATGGCTCATTTTCATTTGTGCTCAGTGTTGAGCTCAGTGTTGAAGACCATCTGTTCTTCTTCCCTGCCTGCCCCAGTGCCCCCTCCAGGCTCTGCGCTGTCTTGCCTCTCTTTGCAATTATTTCCCAGGCATGACTAGAGAGAGCTGCAGACTAAATTGCTTTCTCTTCTTACATCTTTGTACGTGTCAGATGAGATCAGGTTCAAACCAGGTTCCATTCTCTGCAGCACTGCTTCAAATCAAATCAAAATATCTGTTACGTGGGACCTGATGGGAAGTATATTTACTGCATCCCCTAATGGTCCTGCCATGTAGTCCCCAAAGCAGGGATACAAGGGGAGCTGTGGACTCAGAATTGCTTTCCAGGGGGAATCTTTCCCTTGGCTCTGCTTCTAGGTTAGTCTCTGCAAACATATCAGTATTAAGAGGGGGAACATGGGACTTACCCGGAACTCTGACTTTCTCCAACCTTTTGCTTTCAAATTTATAAATCTGTATGGTTCCTGCACATTCTTCATTGGTTTGCCACACAGTAGGGAAAACAGTCCCAGAGGAATTTCTGCTCAATGCCATGAAGCTATAGATCTTGGTTCATCTGTGCTGGTCACTTGAACTTCCTCTTTATCTGTCTTTGTGCTCTATTTTGCTGCCAGCTTCTTAAGAAATAATATTTTTCCTTTATGGAATATTCAAGTAAACTGAGCTACATTGGGCTCTCTCTGAAATCCACAGGGTGTCTCTCTTTCTCTGGAAGAAAAAAAACACAAAAGGTTTACCTAAACCTCGTTCTTTTTTCTTTATTCTGTTTTCACACAAATGCTGTTTTATTTATTCTTTTTTTAAATAAACATTTTTAGATACTAAGAAAAATTTCTGAAATCCTCTCTTATAAAGTCAGTTGGAGACAAAGTTTCAGCTTCCTCTCCTGATCACTTGAGATCACTTTCCAGAAGGATGTATATACACAGGGTGATGGGACATGTTGGTGAGCGTGTTTGGGGGCTCTTGAGATCTGTAGCTTTAGGGCTATGCAAATGTTGTTGGCTGTGTTTGACAACCTTTGTCTCTTCTCTCTTTCAGGGATGATCGCTCTTCCGTGAATGAGGGTGAAGAGTGTTTTGGGCATTTTCCCTGGTCTTGACTACAAACCAGCTTGTTTTGCAGAAAACAGGACCAAGTAACAACTCTGCAGTCTCTCTGCTTTCTTGTGCACTGGGCAGGCTCATTCCTAGTAAGACTGAACATTTACCAGTGTCACATCCCACCACTTGGAGGAGATAAGGAAGAAAGGGAAAGTGACAGCTGACAGCACTTGACAGCCCACCTGATGGCACCTGGCAGGAGGACCTGGATGCATTTGACTTGACTGTTCATGTGACAGTAATCTAAGGCATATGAAGTGGGGATTTAGGAGTGCATAAGTCACTTTCCTGCCACCTGTGCTGAGGACAATCGTTACTGTCAGAGTATGCATCAAAACTGATTTTGAGGTTAGACAATAGGAAGCATGCTGGATGTAACCCTGGGCTTGGCCTCTACCCTCAGTCATTTCCCATCCCCTTAGGACTGAGTTAAGACAAGCTGTCTTGCTAGTCCGCGTATGGGCAGCCATTTAATTTGCCTAGTATCCTTTTTAACTTTAAAAAGGAGTATCCAATGTCCTTTATAAAGTTAAGGGGAAAACACTTCAAATCTTGAAGGGACGGTCAAGTCAGGATGCTCTCCTTCTCCTATCCAAGCAGTCAATATGCAAACCAAGCTCTCATGGGAGTTTGATCCCTGAGAGTGACTCAAAGAAGGAAAAGAATTGATCCTGATTCTTCCCACTGGCCTGGCCTAAAGACAGTGCCCTGAATTCTCACTTTCCTGAATTTCCAGGGCTACTTTGGTTCAGGGCCTTTCCAAAGCTTGGTCTTTCAACTTTCTCTTGGACTTTATGACTTACCTACCAAATATTCTTTCAATAAGTTACTTCTTGCTCTCTTTTTTTTTAAGTTGCCCCAAGTCATTTTTTGTTGCTTACTTTCCTCTTCCCAACCCTAATTGCTTTAATCCTCCTCTTTTTTCTTTCTTTCTTTTTTTTTTTTTTAGCTCACCTTCCATATTGCTTTCAGAATAATCCCCCTACCTCATAGCTGATACATCCTTGCTAAACTGCCTCAATGCTTTCAATGCCTCACTGATCTATGTCTGAATCCCTCAGCCTGGCTTTTAACGCTTTCCACGTGCTGGCTACATGTTCCTTCAAAGGAGACATTCTCATAGAGTCAGATGATGGGAAGTAATCAGAATAGGGACTAGAGAAATAACACAGGGGAATTGGCATTTGTGTCTCAGGTTTTTTTCCTCTAAAAACATGAACGTAAAAATAATAAGATGTAATATCCTTTCTCTCTCTAACATTCTGTGCTTCAAATCTTGTCCCAACTTGACCATTTTTATTGGCATGCAGTGGGAATATAGCAATTTGGGGCACAGAGGAACCTATATACATTGGGCTGTCAGTCTTTGGGCCTCCCCACAATAAACATGTTTGAAGTAAGCACCAGGTACACATGAAAATGTACACTATGGAAATCAGTGTGTAGTGAGAGAGTACAAATACATTACATTACCCATGGGTGCCATCCATTCTGCCATTTTCTAATTCTTTTGTAACTTCAAGCTTTCTGTCCCAATCCTACTTTCATTATCTCTCAAGGATTTTGCTCGGATGTTCCCAATCTCAAATTATATGCCCCTTCTCTCTTTTTTTTTAATCTCTGTGTAGTATGCTTTCATATTCCATTGATCTAAGACATGTTCAGGGAGTTAGTTGGTCCAATGGAGGAGGCCAGGAGAGATCCATGCTTGCTTGGATGAGAAGCTGGTTTAAATGTTTGTGTTATGTGCTGTTGAACTGGTAACACTATTCTTCGAGGGAAACAGATGCTGATGTTTTGGTGTCTGACTGTGGCTTCTTGTTCTAATGGCTCAATGTCAAGTTTCATGTTAAAGCAGTTCTTTTCCATGTCTTATTTAATGTGATCAATTTTTTTTTCTTCTTTGTCTATTTAACTATCATCCTTGGATCTGGAAAATCATTTAAAAATTATCTTGGCATTAAAGGAGTAAAAATGCATCAGTTGGCTTTGAGCTATTTTCATGAGAAACCTGTCAGTCACAGAGATGGACAGAAAGTATGTTTCTCCCAAATAAGTTTCTACCTCACTTTCACCTTGTCCTTTTCATTTTCTTCAACCCTCTGATGAGTTCCATTGGCTTCCATTTCACTGAAGGAATGACTGCATTGTTTGCAATGGTCCCTCTTTCCTATTCTCCATTCCATCTAAAATTATCTAAATTTACTTTTTTTCAGGTTGTCAAGTTGCATGGTAGATTAATTAAAAATATGAGTACTGATTTTTCTTTCCTGGGTTGCTTGTGAATGAAGTGTCGTTTACATTTAAAGTTATGTCAATGAAGCTTGCTGCTGAATGACCCATGACATCCAATGCAATGTAAGATATGTAAGCTTTCTACTTCCTTTCTAGTAGACCTGTGAGGTCATTGGGGTTCATTAATTTATTCATTCAGTAAACAAATATCTATTGAGTGTCTACTATATGTCAAATACTGCAGTAGGCATTGGTGAGCACAGTAAGGAACAGTTTCTGCCCTCTTTGAATTTGATAGGGGAATATTAATCAAATAATCATGTATTAGTTATCTATTCCTATATAAAAAATTACTCCCAAACCAGCAGTTTAAAACAACAAACATCTATTACTTTATTCAGTCTCTAAGGGTCAGGAAACTGGGAGTGGCTTACTGGGTGGTTCTGGTTCAAAGTCTCTTATGAGGTTGTAGTCAAACTGTTGACCAGGGCTGCAGTCTCTGAAGATTTGACTGGGACTGGAATATGCACTTCCAAGCTCACTTACGTGGCTGTGAACAGGAGGCTTCAGTTCGTCACCGTGTGAGCCTCTGCAAAGGGCTGCTCATGATAAAGCTTCCCCCAGAGCAAGTGATACGAGAGAGAGACATAAAGGCAGAGAGACAGAGAGTGAGAGGCCAAGATAGAAGTGACAGTCTTTTAAAACCAAACCTGCGAAGTGACTTGTGCCATGTCCTATTTGTCATACAAATCAACCCTGGAATAGTGAGCAGGGGACTACACAGGGTACCATTCCAAGGAGGCAGAGATCATTGGGTGCCATCTTGGAAGCTGGCTACCAAAAACCATGTAAATAAAAATAAATCTAAAATACAATAAGTACTATAAAGGAGACATATTTTTTTTTAATTGAGAGCAGAATGGGAGGATTTGACTTGTCAGATCAGGAAAGCTTCCCTAAAAAATGAGAATTAAGCTGAAATTTGGAGGGTGAGTAGGTGTTAACTAGGAGAAGATGATAGAGAAGAATGATACAAACAGAGGACCTCTCATGTGCAAGGGCCCTATGAAGAGAAGGAACATAATGCTTTCAAGGGACTGAGAGGAAGCCGGATTGTAAGGAGTGGAGAGTAGAAAGAGGAGTGGTACTCAGTGAGGCCATGGAGATGGGGAGGGCCATACTTTGTAGAACCCTTAGACCATGTTATCAATGTAGTCTTCATTCTAATTACTTCAATGGAAGGGGCTTAAGAAGAGGAATCACCTAGTAAGACTGGTTCCTTTTTTTTTTTTTTTTTTGGTATTTGATTAATTTTTTTATTGTGGTAAAGTGTATACAGCATAAAAGTTGCTATTTTAAGGGTACAATTTAGTGGTGTTAATTATATTCACAATGTTGTGCAACCACCATTTATTTCCAAAACTTTTATTACCCCAAACAGGAAAATCTGTACTCATTAAACAATGGCTCCCCATTTCTTACACCTCCAGCCCCTATATCTAGAATAGGCAAATTCATAAATTTGAATTGAAGAATCTACTTTCTGTCTTTATGAATTTGCCTATACTAGATATTTCATGTGAGTAGAATCATACAATATTTGTGCTTTGATGTCTAGCTTATTTCACTTAACATGTTTTCAACATTCATCCATATTGTAGCATGTATCAGAATTTCATTTCTTTTTATGGCTGAATAATATTTCATTGTGTGGATATATCACATTTTCTTTATTCATTCATCTGTTGATGGACACTTGGGTTATTTCTACCGTTTGGCTATTGTGAATAACGCTGCAATGAACTTTGGTGTACAAATGTCTGTTTCAGACCCTGCTTTCAATTCTTTTGGGTATACACCTGGGAGTGGAATTGCTAGATCGCATGGCAGTTCTATGGTCAGCTTTTGGAGGAATTGTCAAATTGGTTTTCTGCAGCAGCAAGACTGGTTGGTTGCCTTTGGAAAGGCTTACTCTGGCTGCAGGGTGGACACCTGAAAAACAGTTAATAGAAGGTGCCAGTAGATTCATGGGGAGGGTCAGATGGTTTTGGTATGATGGAATTGATCTTCTTGAATTTGGAATATATACCATGAAGCTTTAAATGGTGCATGACCAAGAAGGCATGTGTCAAAGGATCATTGAATATGGAATCTATTGATAGGCATTTGAGTCTTGGCTAAATCAGTTACTGGGTGATTCTCTGGCAGCCTAAGCTGCTATTCTAGACCTTGACCTTCTTGTAAGGAAGGATAATAACTTATACTAACTCACCTTAGTCATTAGGAGCCTATTATAGGAAATATGAATGGCTTGGGTGAAATTTAACGATGTTGGAAAAATAACTTAAATACTCAGTACTCTGCAAGACACTTAAGTTCAAAGGTTTTATGTGACCATGTGCAGTTTATAAGTTTTAGCTTTGTTACTGCATATTTCAATGTGATAGAAGCACTGGAATTTAAAGGAAAGTTTAAGAATGTCTTTTGGGGAAACACTCATGCACACTTTTACCTTACCTGACAGCTATCTTTTTTTTGTTTGTCTTACTAATATGACAGGTAGTTGTAGTCATTTTATAAAATCTCTTTTTAAAGGGTGAGATAATTGTCATATATGTTTTTGTATCTATTCTGTGTCTCATGCTTAGAAAGCATTTGCTAAATATTTGTTGAATATATGAGTGAATGCAATAGTGGTCCAAAAAAATGCCAAAGGTCCTATGGCTAATTTGGGAAGCTTCTTTTGTAAATTTGGTGTAGGAATAAAGATGATGTTGCAATAAGAATCTTGGATTTTGGGAGAATATTGGGAGGAAAATTTTAGGAATTGCCTAGAGTGCAGATAAGTCTTTTTTCTTCTCTCCTACTTGGATGATGTCACTAATAATGTCTGACTTAGCTCTCATGTAATTGTCCTACCATAAAGCAGTTGTATTTTTATTTAATGTGGTTGGGGTCACAGACTGTCTTCTATTGCTTTGTTTCTTCTTTCCCATTTGGACAAACATGGACATAAACTTTGCATTTTATGAATTGATTTATGTTCTTTTTGTACCAGAAGGGTTATGCTTCTTCAGAATTAAGAATATATTCATGCTTGGGCCCTCTATAACCAGGAGTATAAATTTTCAAAATTTTTGCTCTGAATTTGGTCATTGAGACAACAGAGATACCGAAATCATAGTCTTGCCTTCACCTGCTGTTTTCTAATCATTCCCTGAGCCTAGGGTTGGGGGAGGGAATGGCAAGTATTGGAGAAACACTGCCAGGTAAGATGAGGAACGCGTTCCTGTCTCTGAGAAAGGAGTAGCTGTAGGAGTTTTCACCTCCCCAGGCCTAGATACATGTATTGCAGGGATTTTGGATAATGAGCTACAACTTTCCCCCCTTTTTTTTTTTTTGTGAAGAAGATTGGCCCTGGGCTAACATCCGTGCCCATCTTCCTCTGCTTTACATGTGGGATGCCTGCCACAGTTTGGCTTGATAAGCAGTATGTAGGTACACACCTGGGATCCAAACCTGCAAACCCTGGGCCACCGAAGCGGAGTGCACTTAACCACTATGCCAACAGGCCGGCCCCCAAATTTCCTATTTTAAGCCCTGCACCACCCTAGCTCTATCTCCTTTTACTTGCTTTTGTAAGCCAGAGGAGGAAATAAAACTTCTACCTTAAGGAAGAAATCATATTGGTGAAATGAAGCCACTTTGTCAGAAGATTTGGGCATTTCTGAAGGAGTTGAGCCTCTCCCCCAGGGGCATTTTGCCGGGATATCGTTGGCATAAATGCTGATGTGGGCCCTCACTAACTTTTTGTCATACGGTATTACAAGATGGGCTGGCCTTGCTTAGGCTGGATTTGGGTAATTACATGCTTAGATCTCATAAAAGTTCACAGCCGTTGACAGCATTGCCAGCACTTATTCAGAATCGATGAAAAATGTGATGAATGTTTATTAAAATGTATAATCTATATGTATATAGAAAATTCATCTAGTAACTGTACACATATATTTGCAGTGAAGATATTTATTACCTAATACTTCTATGCTTTGTTTATGAATTACTAAAAACCTATCATTTTTATAATTAAAATGTCATGTTATGCTAATATATGTTTATGTGGCTATATTTACTGAAGCCAAACCTGGCATACATGCTGTGACTGGTAAGAATGTATTAGTAGATAGGGGATCCATAAGAGCAAATATGTGAAATCTTCTGAAAAGTCCAGGGCTTTTGAGCCCTGCCAGTTATGTATGTGATTGTTTTGTTAGTCTCAGTTTATGTTTCAGGGATAAAGGCTGATTTATTTTTTCCTTTTCTTTTGGCCAGTGGTTAAATTGCATGTTGAGAAAAACGTTGTTACCTATTGTGTCCAGTTGTTGGAATTAAAACCCTTCGATCTCCCAACTGAGCCTTTCTTTAAAGCCTGCAAGTTGGTAAGGGGCATTGCAAGCTCTCAGCCACTCCCAGAGCAGCCCTTCCACATTCTGCTTGCAGTGATTCTGGATCCCAGATTTGACCTTAAGGTAGGTCGTGTGAAGGCATCAACAACAGGGTCAGAGGACTAACTAGCTTCAAACAGGAGGCAAACTGACGCAAATTGAGGCAAATCATGGAGGCCCATCACACATTCTGCAGCGCGGGAATGGGAGCCAATGAGATTCACAAGGTATAATGTTTTGTAAGGGAACAACCAAACACCCTGTCAAGCGCAAGACAAAGCAAAGCACCCAAGCTACTGCCAAAGGCATCGGCGAGTTTCCAGTGAATTGAGTGCAGACTAATAAATGCTCAGGGGTCTGAGGACTCCGAGTGCCATGTGAATCAAGTTCAGGAGTCATGGTTTACATGAGCGAAGGCTCCTTTTCCCTCCAGGATCATGACTCTTGGAAGCCCTGACTAGAATTTTATTTCAATTTTGTCTCATTTTGCAACTAATGGTCCAGAATGTGGGATTAATGTGACTTCTGTTGTTTCACCAATAATTTCGAGTTTAAAGTGTTAGAAATCTTATCCAGATGAAGAAAGTCTTCCATATAGTGAACCACATCACCTACGTAGATTACTGACGGTACAAGCAAGCTGATTTTTAACATATTTGAATATATTTAAATGTAAACATAAAACCATTAAAGTTTTTTATACTTTTGTCCTTGTAAGAGAAACTGGTGTCTTTCTACACAAAATTAAGAATTATTTTTTAAAGAAAATTCTCACCAGCAAATAGAAATCAGCCAACATATTGTTGGTAGTATATGTCCTTTAAGAAGTAGAAAAGAGTTTCCTATATGCATTAACATTTCATTTGAAATAGCAGGTATTTTTCTCTTTTGTTACTTTTACCTCCTTTATGACTGGCGATGGGCTTGGTGTTTAGTCGATTTTCCTCTCCATTCGGCCTGGTATGTGTGTCTGTGGGTGAGCTGAGGTGGGGCAAAGAGCCTGAAGAGGACCTTTAGCATTGAGTACTAGGAAGAAAGAGAGGCATCCCGGGAGAGTGGAAAGAGCCTGTACTTGGCAGTGGCTGTTCTAGTTATCTATCACTGCGTAACAAATCTCTTCAAAACTTAGTGGCTTAATGCAAACAACAATCAACTAGTTTGCTGACAAATCTGCAATGTGGGCAAGGCTGAGAGGGAACGACTTGTATCTGCCGAGACAGGATGACTTGAGTTGCTGGAGGCCTCTCTCTCCATGTTGTCTCAGGCCTTCTCCCCATCATCTTTTCACATAGTCCCTCGATTATGGTGGCTTCAAGGCAGTTGGACTTGGTGGCTCAGATCTCCAAGGGCGAGTGTTCTGGAGACCAAAGTGGATGCTACAAGGCCTTTCATGATCCAGCTTTGCAAGTCACTCTGCCTCTCTGCTGCTGAATCCAACAGGTTATTGCCAAAGCTGGAGACCATCTAAAGGGGTAAGGACAGATTTTAATCAGCTACAACTATTGCAATAGGGAAAAGAGTCCATATAAAATTGAACTTAACTTTGATTTGTTGTAGAGGTGACTGGGTGTTTTAAAGAGAGAGGGAATAAAGGGGGGCATGTGATCAGGGTCTCAGTAGAGTCAGGGAAGTGAAAAATTATGAAAAGCAAGAAGCAGGGGTTGGTCCATGTGACACCCATCTGAGTTTGCTAACTGGTGCTCATGGAATTTAGGCTCTTCCTCTCCCACAGAGGCTGGGAGACAGGAGTCCTAGCTTCAGGCAGGAGATGGCTGGAACAAACAGTAAATTCATCTGGCAGCCTTGAGTTTTCTCAGGCAAGCACTTTAAGGGGGGATGTGGCCTTGAGCTGTTAGAAACTGTGTTAATGTTTTGTTCAAGTCCTTATAGGCCAAGGTTGAGGCCTAGTTGAGAAGGAGCTCAGAGGAGCCTGGCTAGAGTTTGGTCAAGGAGAGAATCTTTGTCATTACACAGGGCTAGCTTGGATTCCTGTAGAAGGGGGCTGCAGAAGGGTGTGACTACCAGAGGTGCAGATTATTGGGGGACCACTTTCAAGGTTACCACAATAGTTAAGACTTCTGGAGCCAAACTGCCTGGGTGCAAAGCTGGCTCAGGCCTTTAGACCATGTTGACTGTAGATGAATTACTTCTCTTGCTGAAGCTTGGTTTCCTGGTCAGTAAAATGGGAGATAATTGTCATAGCTACCTCACAGAATGTAATGAGGATTAAATGAGATAGATAGTGCTTGGTAAGTAGTAAGTAAACTGCTCAATAAAAGTTAATTCTCATTATTATCATTGTTATGATATCACTACCATGGTAATTTACATGATAATGTGAATTCTTAGGCACTAAAAGTTTTTTTGTTACAGAAGACCATT
This sequence comes from Diceros bicornis minor, assembly GCF_020826845.1. Lineage (NCBI taxonomy): Eukaryota > Metazoa > Chordata > Mammalia > Perissodactyla > Rhinocerotidae > Diceros > Diceros bicornis. The sequence continues at coordinate 74,102,361 of NC_080741.1, read as the reverse complement.
TAAAATTTGTCAGCATCCAGTCTTCCCTGGGTAGAATCCACATTCCTGTACGTATATATTTCCATTTCTGCCCTCTCAAACTTACCACACAGGAGAATATCAAGAGATGCTTCTGCCATAAGGTAAGGTAGGGTGAGGTCATCCATGGTGTGCAGACCTCAGGCTAGGCCACAGTGGACACCCTTCAGGTCCTGCGTAGAAAAGATCATTTCATGTGAATGTGAAATTCACAGCTGTGCACTTTGCAAAAACTGTCCAGTGTAAATGTGAACATGTTTTTCTGCTTTTCTTAGAGATTGGTATTGTGTTTTGGGCATTTTATTTATAAAATCCACTATTTAGAACAGGACAAAATTATTATGTATCATATAACATATCAAATATAGTCCATCTTACTTCATAGCAAAAGAGCTCTGTGTAGTCTGTACTCTTGTCAACACATACTTAATATTGAGAACAATCTGATTTTAAGTAGATTCAGTTAATCAGAACTCGGCAATGCTCTGACCATAAACAAAGGTTCCTTGATTGCACCAGCATTGACGACCCAGTAACTAAACCAAAATGACTGCTGATGGGAAATGTTTAAGCAACATAGATCAATTTAAGATGTGAATTAGTCACCGATGGTCAGTGACATAACTTAAACACACTTCAGAATCACCTCCATGCTGGGAAGAATGTGTCTAGAGCAGAAAACACAGACATGTTTATATCAAAAGTAGATGACTTTGATAAAACTGACTTGCCTTATGGATGACTTTCACCTAGAACTTTGCTGATTCTAGGTCACTTCAGAAAATGAGGATTTAGAAAATCCTACTCTCAATATCAAATAACCTATGGAGAAATATTTGTTATTCTCTCTCACACACATACACCTCATAAATACCCAATTGGTAAAGCATTTCAAGATTTCACATTTACCCAAGGGTGTGTGATAAAACGGAAGAAACTGAGCTTCTAAAATATTGTCTTATACAATAGGTCATCATAATATTTGCATTTGACTTTATGAAGATACCTCCTCTTATTTAACAGGAATTATAAACTTGGTTTGGCATTAATACCGATGATCTCCCTTTAAGCACACATTTTCCCACAGCTGAGGTGCAGAAGGCCTATCAAAATTGTTAACGAAGTACCTAAGTCCCAGAGGCACCCTGAGTTATAATAGACTTTGAAATAAGAAGCCTATGAATAATTCAATGTTGTGGGTCCTCTAGTGGTGGGATTATTTCCCTCAGCACTACACAATAAAAAATTTAGTGCGCTTTATCTTAGAGGTAGGCAGACTAATGGACTGGAATCAAATGTGAGCCATTGGATTTGTTCTAAGGCTTTTATCAGTTGAAATGGAGAGAGAGGAAGAGGTTATGCTTATTTTTGATAAATTGTACAAATAAGTTTGGTTGGAATATACAACAATGTTGCTACTATTATTTTGTTTTAAAAATTAGAAAATACTCAATCTGGTGGTTGTAATGAAAGATTAAAGCTTTCCTGATACCCAAACCAAATGATTGATAGGACTACTCATCTAGAGGGGAGTCTGAATAATTGCTCTTATGTGAATGGTAGGGGATTATAGTCATGCACAGTGATGCAATCATTCCACAGGCCATCATTCCTGCTTGGAGTATTCCTTTTCTTGAAGTCATTTATTTGGACTGGTCTCAGGGGTCTCTCAGCTGGTTACCAAAGGAGTAAATACGGGCTTGACTTGTATAACAAATGTCAGAGTCTCTTCTCAAGGCGTAGGTTGGAGGTAGATTCCCATTTGGCAGAATGAGACTTGCTCCAGGACAGATTCTCTTTAACTTGCCAGAAACATAAGCTTTTTTATTTGTTTTGAGCTGGATAGTTCCCCTGAGATCACAAGGCTCTTGAGATACACTGAAGCAGAGCTTTGAAAGGGGATGAGTGTGATTATCATTTTTGGACCAGGGAGCGGAGATCAGCTTTTGATTTTTTTTTTTTTTTTTTTTGCATGACACAAGTATAATCTCAATATACTAGTCCATGACATCAAAAAAGACTACATTTCCTGTGTGTGCAAAAACAATGTTATCTTTGGTCTCCATTCATATGATTGTTGGCAACGAACTCTTCTTAGAGTGCCCCCTCTCACAAATATTTCTGGGAGTTCCTAAAAGGGTTCCCATATATTATCACAAGCCAATTTGATGGCAGAGCACTTAGCTATGTCTGCTTTGTTCTTCCTCTCTTGGTAATTCTCATATAGCTGATCTTTTGCCCAGGAAGTAACTTAATTAACAGGCTTCACTGCTTACAATCAGACCTCCACTATCAAAGTCAAGGACGTGTCTACAGATCTGAAACATTCATTGTTGGGGTGTGTATTAGTCATGACAGCTACACTATGCTGCAGCAACAAATAACCCCTAAGTCTTAATGGCTTAACACCACAAATGTTTACTTATCTTTCATACAACAGTCTGATTTGTGTTGGGTGGCTTTCCTTGGCAGCTTTCCTCTAAATGGTGACTCAGGGACCCAAGGATTTTCCATATTGTGATGTTGCCAGCTGAAACAAGTGGCTTCAGTGGTTACTACAGAAGGACAGGGGAGTTTTATGGCAGCTGTTGATGCCATATACATCATGTCTGCCCACATGCATTTCCCTAGAACCCAGTTACATAGCTCCAACTTAACTGCAAGGGAGGCTGTGGAAATATAGTCTTCCTGGGTGTCCAGGGAGAGAAAAATGAAACATTAGCTAAATGTGTAACACAGGGTCTACCACAGGGAACCAGTTTATTTTGGAGTTCTAGGCAGAAGTGGGGAGAATGCAGCATCCCCTGCCTCCCCAACCCCCATGATTCTGGCCGTACTATGTCCCTACCTGAAGCATGAAACATATCAGCTTGAGCTCAGAGTTGCACTATTTCTGGCTCTTACATCTTGAAATATAGAAGCTCAAACCCATTCCAGGGGTCCTGCAGGGAACAGAATACCATGTTCTTTTCCCAATTCTCTTCCATTCTGCCCTTTGAATTCACATCCCTAAGCTAAACTCTTTCTTCCTTCCCTAGTTATAAAGCCCCAATTCCTCTTCATGTTAACCTCTACAAACAAACGTAGGGGAAGAGAGTAGTGACGATGTGGTCCATACTAACATCATTTGAGCTCCACCTCTGTCACCAAATGGGCTCTGAAACATGGGTTTTACCTTATTTTTAGCCTTTTCAGAAGGGTGTGGGAATTGAGGCAAAGATGGAACCACTTAGATATGGAGAGTTCGATCTGTTAAGATTGCTTTCAGCACCAAGTGACCCAATGCTTGAGCCACGGTGGCTTTAAATGGTTAGGGTTCATCTTCTTCCCTTCCTCCCTGCCTTCCTCTTTTTCTGCTTTTTATTTATTTTTTAAATAAGTCTGAAGGTAGATACTTGCTGGCATTGGTTCTAGCCTTAATGATGCTAAGTCCAGCATTTCTGGAGTTTCCTTGTTCTTTTCCACATCAGCCGTGGTTGCAGAGGCCATGTGATGTGGGATGCTCCATCAGATTGAATGCGGAAGCAGATATGAATTACAAAGATTAGCAAAATATAAAACAATGTCATTCTTTTCCCTATTTTTTTTTTGCTTTGGAAAAAACATTTTTAATACAAACATTATTTCTGTTAATGAGTTTATTGTTATTTTGAAATAAATTAAAAATAAATATTAAATGTTGCAGATGTAACTTCCAAAATAGTAAATATTTAATCCACATAAGCAAAAGTTTTTTGAGGGGGTCCTCAATGATTATTGAAAGTAGTAGAGTGATTCTGAGAAAAAGTTTAAGAAAAGCTGCTTTATAAAGTAAGGTTATTAATTCATCGTGTATCATGTGTATTGCATCTGTTTTTCTCAGTTTATCATTTGGCTATTTTATTGTGTTTTTAGTTATGAGAGTTTTATGATTTTTATGGAGTCTAGTCTATCAATTTATTCCCTATATATTTCCTCTATGTCTTTCTACTATTCTCATGTTTACATATTTTTTTTGCTTTAACATTATTTCATGTTTACATTTTTTGTATGTAAACATATAATTGTTTATATATTGTAATATATGGATATAGCTCTTTTTTCCAAATATAAAGCCAGCTGTCTCAATATCATACATAGAATAAGTCATGGTTTCCTACTCTTTTCATTTGATAAATTCTAATGTATATTCCTTATTTTAAGAAACTTCTGATTTTTCCACTAGTCTTTGGCTATTTCTCTGCTAGATAAGACGGGCAGCTCTCATTACCATACCTTTAAAATATGATTTTGACACCCACCTGTTATCAAAAGTGCTCCTCATTTTCCTTTCCCACAATTGTATTGATTATTCTTATCCACTTATTTTCCCAGATAAAATTTAGAGTAATGCTTAAATTACAAAAAATAAAGAGTAATATGTTGATGGGAATTGCATTGAAAGTATGCATGCCGTTGGGGAGAACTGACTTCTTTATACTTCTGCGTCTTCTAGTATTCCTGTGCAGCAGTTTGTCTTCTTATATGTATTCAATAAAAGTTTATTTATTCTTTCTTATAGGCCTTGTACTTTTTTGCTAGATTTATTTTCAGGATTTTATTGTTCTAAGTTTCTAAGAATATTTGGTTATATTTTTTCCTAATTAGGAAAAAATTAGGTTAAAATTTTTCCTAATCACCATGCCATCATCAAAACTATTTTAAGTGTCCGCACCTTCATCACCAATTTCAGGAATTTTTATGGTCATTCCTCCCTATGGGCTTCCAATTCCTCTATCCATACTTATAATAATATACGATTAACATTATGTTAATTCATCTTGTTACATTCTTCTGTAAGGCACTAGAAAATCTGAGAGTGAATAATAATCATCTTACGGGGCCAGCCCGGTGGCACAAGCAGTTAAGTGCGTGCGCTCTGCTTTGGCGGCCCAGGGTTCGCAGGTTCAGGTCCTGGGCATGGACCCACGCATCCCTTATCAAGCCATGCTGTGGCGGCGTCCCATTAAAAAGTAGAGGAAGATGCGCAGGGATGTTAGCTCAGAGCTAGTCCTCCTCACCAAAAAAATAAAATATAAAAAAAAATAGTCATCTTCCTAACAGATTTTCTAAAAATGTTTCCAAAATGAACTACTATGCCCTGTGTCCCACAGTATCTCTATTTCTAGGACCTGTTTTTTTCCAGCTTCCCAACAAACTCATGTCTTTTTTGAGGCTGTTCTTTTCTTTTTCACTCTGAGTATCTTAAGTTATGGTTAGACTGCTCCAAAGGGAATTGAGCAGCTATATTGGATGCTATGGATAACCTGAACTTTATGTACTTTCCTGGACTGAAGTGGAGATGAATATAATAAAACTTCTGCAGAATTTTGAAAATTACTTTTTTAGTTATCAAGCATCATGCAAAATTGTCTGGCCTATGCTATTGGAGTAATCCAGCTCTTTTAGAGAATATATAAATTCAGACACTTTAGCAAAAACTTCAGCTATTATTTGAGCTTTATATAAGAAGCCTTGAAAGAAATAGTTGCCTACTTTAATTTGTAAGGTTAGTTCTCTTGTTTATGGAACAAAAACAGAAGCATATATTTTTAAAGTCTTATTAGTATAATAATGTTCACATCAAGCAACATGAGGTCTTTCATTTAACTATTTTTTTTTATTTCTTTATTTTTTCCCCCAAAGCCCCAGTAGATAGTTGTTAGATAGATAGATGTCATAGCTGCACATCCTTCTAGTTGTTGTATGTGGGACGCAGCCTCAGCATAGCTGGAGAAGCGGTGCTTTGGTGCGATCCCGGGATCCGAACTCGGGCTGCCAGCAGGGGAGTGCACGCACTTAACCGCTAAGCCACTGGGCTGGCCCATCATTTAACTCAATTAATAGCTAATGTTAAAAACAAGACAACAGGCCCAAAATGGAATAGCTTATGCTAAGCCCCACATCACCAAATTGGGACTTGACATAGTTTTGGCTCTCCCAGAAATGGAATGTTAAACCAGTCAATCAGGAATCACCTGGTCATCAGTAGTTATGTAATCTGCCTGACAGACTCCTGCCATCCCCTAAAGGAAAGTAACCTTGCAATAACCAACCTGCTTTTTGCCTAGTATGACTTCCTTGTTCCCACTCTCTTCTGGCTATAGAAGTCTTTCATTTTGTACAGCTCCTTGGAGCTCCTTCTGTCTGCTACACTGGATGCTTCCTAATTCATGAATTGATGAATAAAGCCAATTAGATCTTTAAAATCTACTCAGTTGAATGGTGTTTTTTAACAGTTTAGTGGCAGTGATGGGATCTGGAAGAGACTTCTGACAGCTTTGGGGACAATGAGAAACACAGGTTTCTTGTTTGGTACCCAGTGAATGCTTTGAGTTCTCTGTCTTTCTCACCATTTCTGAGGGCCGTGGGTAAGGTCCTCTCAGATCTGAGATCCATTCTCTTTGTGTTGAGCTTCCAATCTAATTGGCTTTCCATTTATGGGTTAACAGGTTAGTCTAGACTAATGAGGTCTCTAACAGAGTGCCAGTCTTTAGCCCTTGGTTAGCCTGCAGTCTCAGTCCAGGGCTTATCTGGTCATCTTGAGCTGATGGGCAGTTCCACCTGAAACCTGAGTCCTGAGTCCCTACCCCTTGGTTAGTTCACAGGCCCCATTTGTTGGAGTTTCCTGGCTCAGTCTGTAGTTCCACTTTGGGAACTGCTGGTGGTGTGCACCTAAGGTCTTATCTTGGCCATTCTGCAGCAGCATCTCTTTGGTTACTTCTGGTGTCCACAGTTCTATTTCCTCAGTTACTGTTGGTTCCTGCTAATGTGCACATGAGATAAAAGAATAATAGATTTATTGTTAGTGGGAATTTCAGTAGCCAAAGCCGCAAAATTGATGGGCATGGGTCGAGCTCATAAAAGGTGTTAGAGCGCTTGCCACCTAACTCCAAGACTCACATGCTGGGATAAGTTGGTCACAGAATGGGTTAGATTGACACTAGGTTACTTGCCAACCTCAAGAAAGTTTCCATGCAATGAGGTACACTGTAAAACACCACACTGTCCACAACCCAGTGGTACATCCCTCTAGGTATTAATTTGGCTCCAAGAGACCCAAGGCTTAGCTGAAGAAACGGGATCCTCAAGTTTCAAAGAACTGAACACACCACCCTCCAGCACAACTGCTTATTTTATATTTAGGAAATGTGGTCCCAGAAGCTGTAAATATCTACAAAAATGGCAAAATCTTACTAAGACAACCTAGAATTACAATAGCCATTATGGAGAATGTTCTAATTAGACAAGATAATTCACTTAAGAAGTGCACTTGAAAGCAAGGGCTCCCAAAGTGAACAAACAGAAGGGGATACCTATTTTAATTGGCATGCAGAAGCCTCCAAAAGGCTTCAAGATTTCAAAATAGCTTCATTGAAAGATTCATTGCAAAAGGCTAATGAAAAATTAAAGACACAAGAGGTACCTACAACAAAAGATGATAAGACTGACTGATGTGACTCCTTCTACTCCCCTTGATCTTACTTTATCTGAGTACTCACAGCCTACTAATCCTTCTTCTGAATTGCCTTTCCACTCTGAAGAGACTACAAGATCACAGACAAGAGTTGGCCAAGTTGGTGGCCTAACAGATGCCCCCCATATCTACTCTCAAAGAGGAGCTTCCATGTGAGAACTAAAATTAAAATTAATAGGAAACTTTACCAAATTCTGGTAGATACTTGAGCTACCCTCTCTACTTCAAACCCCACTCACTCTGGAGCCTGAAGATGGGATCCTGAGAAAACTGGCAGAAGCCAGCAAAGGGTGAGAATTCTTACCAGAGTCAGCTCTCCTGAATTTCTGTAATGCCTATTCGTAAGAGGAAGGTAAAATTTTCTATGGTCTCCTCCTTTCCAAATCCATACCTATTGGTTACTGGTCCTTTCTCTTCTGGGGACAGCTATTGCCATTTTCTTTGTCTCATTTTGTGTCCTAGAACTTGGCTTGGCACTGTTATGTTGGGGGATCCAAAATATGACCAGACAAAAATGTGGGTCACATCCCATTTGCAGCTGGATAAGGCTGGACAGAAATGGGAGTTGCACTCCATTTGCAGCTAGGGTCCTACCAACTTTTGCCATCTCTTGGGGAAATTGTCTAAGTCCTTTCTTTGGGCTATCTTTGGGAGTGGCTCTGGATCTTGGGAGGATAGTATCCTTTGAACCCTCTTTGGGGACACCTCTTGTGTCCATGGGGTCATTCAGTACTGCAAGGAATATTTACTGTTTTGTCTCAGCTGAAACCTGACAAGATATTTGAAACGATTTTTTTTTTTTCAAAGTAGCTCTGTAGTCAGAAGTTGGCCAAATCAGATGCTGATATTCAGAGCCTGATGGGATTTTTTGTTAGGCCTTCTCCCTTAAGCTAAAATGAAACTATACCCAGAGGGAAAGAAAAACATTCCAAAGACAAAATGCTCTATTCTAGAACATAGGAATCTTTTGATTTCCATCTTCATTGAAGATCTTCTCCCTGATATAAAGAAGCAAATTGAAGATAATGCAGTTGGATGGGTGGATCAGATCTGATGTCATTCAGGTTGCAATCCAACTTTCTGAGGAATTAAAAACACTGTCCTTGTAAATTATGTAAAAAAAATTGCCCTTATAAATTGACTCTTTATAGGAACAGAAATGCAGCTCTAGAAGGAATTCAAAGCCCACCTATCCTTTTTACCAGTCCCAAAACCTCCCCTATTCATCACACAGGGCTTGTAGATATTGTAAAAGATCTAGATTTAGGGGAAAAAAGTCCTTCTTTGAGGAACTTACATTCCTTCTCTGGGCATTTTGAGATGTAAATGTTCTACCTGGTCTTCTCCAGGAACCAAGGTAATTCTTATCAGAAAGAAAGAAAGAAAGAAGGCTATTTGAAAATTAGGCCTGTAAAAAAATCTTAAAAATCTTCAACACAAAAATTAGTGAAAAGTTTAAGCCATCTGAGCAGGTAACCTTAATGTATTCCATCTGCCAAAAACACAATTTAAATCCAACTGTTCTTTTATAAACTAGTGAGTTTTGCATTATCACACCCATCTCAGGGCTAAACTTTTAAAATGAAAGTTACTTTATTTGCATTTGCATGTTTATGTATGTCTGTGTTTGTATGTTTATGTAAGTATGTTGCAGATGTGTGATTTTTTCTACCTTGGATGGTATTGCTAAAATTAATTTGTAAAGAGCTCTATTTAATTGACTTAAAGACAAACACTATATAAATTAAGTATACTCTCAGAAATATAAAAACGAACCCAAATGCTTTTCAAGTTTACATGATCTAGGATATCTTCAGTAAATAAAAGCTAGTTTAACTTTGTTGGTTTAATTAAAACAGGCATGACTTTAGAGCTATTGGTATTAGATATAATGTGGATAAACAACTTTTATTCTGCCTAGGTTTACTAAAGGTAAAACAAGCTCATTTTATCTCTGTTATAGAATTTGTCAGCAAGAAAGATAACTTAAGATGACAGCTGTTTAATGTCTCATGAAATATTCGTGAGTAATCTAAACATTGTTAAGAATAATTAATAGATTTTAGTAAGATAAAAGCTTATAAATAACTTTTCAACAATAATGATGCTTTATGATATGTCTACTTAAAAATAGTTCCCAAAATGTTTTTGGTAACTTGAAACCTTATAGTTATGCTGAGATAAATTAAATGATGGATATTCATTGAATATCTAGAACATTTACAAATAAGGTAAAATACTGAAACATTAACTATTGAACATAGGCTTATCCACTTTTGGCTTCCTTTTACAGAGAAACTAAAGATATTTGGGTCTATTAGTAAACATGTTTTGTGCCACATTGAAATTTTTACTATGAGGAAGAATATACTTCTAGAAATTATGAAATCTATTTATAAATTTGCCAATTCACAGAATGCTAATGTAACAGATAGTCCTCAATAGCTTACTTCTTAGTTTTCACTAGGAATTAAGAATTCTAAGGGTTAAGAATTCTAATCAATATATGTAATTAAAACTACTTAGAAATAATAATAGTGAAAGGAAAAACTGTATGTAAAGTAGGTAGGGAAAGTAAAATGTATTTGTTGTTCCAGAATGAGAAAAAAAATCTGAATGGATATGAAAAAGTTGTAGAAAGTTTGTGGAAAAGGAATTTTGAGAAAGGAATTTTATGTATGGTCAAGCTGGCTAAGATTGGAATGGATTTATTTAAGTTTTTAAAAAATGAGTTTTAATATCAAAAGTATGCTGGGGTAAAATTAGAATTTAGTTTTCTCTTTGTTAAAAGAATAAAGTTTTCTTGGACTTTTTTTTGATAAAAAATTGTAAAAATTTCTTTATCTTTAAGTAATCTGTCTGGACAGCAAAGATTTTGTGTCTTACCAAAACAATTTACTGTGTTTCACATTGTCTTAATCCAGGCTTTCATTACTTAAGAAAACCCAGTCTTCTCAATATTAAAAGATCTTAGTTTTGTTCACAACTGTGTAACCTTCTGTATTTGCCTTTAACATCTTCTGTTGTCACTTTGGTTAAATAGGTAATTAAGTATTATTTCATAATGATCTGTGATCTTATTTAATCAAATGTTCATACCATTTGACATTTTCCTGATTTCTAAATTCTAATGGAATCTTTTTGACCTCAAATTAACTGAGATTTTCCAGAGGGCCCTTAGAAAATCTCAATCCTAATTCCTAAATTCTAAATGGAATCTTTTTGACCTCAAATTAACTGAGATTTTCCAGAGGGCCCTTAGAAAATCTCAAAGGATTTATCTCTCACCTAGTAAGATGTTAAAATAATTAGATTTATTTGATATGTTAAATTACATGAGAAGCATTATCAAATAAGAAGTGACGCTAAATCTTCTGAGGTTATATTTGATTGGATGCATGTTACTAATGTAATTGTTCTAGAAATTATATAAAATGCCTAGAAATCTGATGTGATGTGTCCTGGTATAGTGTTAACAGTTATAATTCCAGTTATTATCAAAATGCTGTATATCACAGAAATAACCAAATTTTCTTTTTATTCCATTATAATGAACTCTCATCAGATCTTTAACTATGGGCGTTTTTAAGTCATTTGTCATTTACAGGAAGTTATTGTTTTACTCTGATGCTTTTGCAAAAGTGAGATTCATGGAAAGGACCCTACCAAGTACTCTTGACCACTGACTCAGCTGACAAATTGCAAGGTGTCAAACCTTGGGTCCATATTTCATAACTGATGAAGGCTCCACCTGACATCTGGTCCTGTGTAAATGCTGGAGACTTCAAAATCAAATTGACTAGGAAGAGATGTAGCCGACATCAAGGTAAACTGCTTCCTCCCAAACATCAGATCAAGAACGTTTCTTTCCATTCCTCCTTTGCTCTCTGACCATCTTTTTCCTAATTCTAACACTATGAAGGTCTTTATCCTTTATTGTTTTGTTCACCTTTTGCCTTTCTCTCACTTGGAAAGATAATGTCTTTGTTCACATATCTTGGGCCTTTGCAAAGGGAATAATCCAACTTCCAAATGACTGTTGGATTTGCCATAATGCTGGTGATTCTGTAGTGCTGCCCATCACAAACTGCTCCCTGATTTCCAATGTTTCAGTTTCTCTGGATCAAACTCAGTTCCCTCTCTTTCATGTCAGACTCCTTAACCTTGGGGGTCTATTTCCCTGCCTCTGGTTAACAACCTCAAACCCAGAGAACCTTGTGTCCAGGCTCTGTACAAAGAAAGGGACACAAGGCAAGGGTAACCAGAATAAAACCACCTGTGTGGTCTACAGAACCTTAAATTTTATTGGCCTCCATGGCTGTCACCTTTCCAGTGTCAAGCCACAGACTGAAATGAGAAGTACCAGGAGACATTCACGATTCAAAACTAGCTTCCTTTGGCAGATCCCTACTCCTCTAACTAGGAGTAAGTGCAAATGAGGCTATGATCAGGAACCTATCCTTAACTCTTGAAGATATTGTAGAATCTGCAGCTGAAGCAATAGCTGCCTAACAAAAAAATCCCTAGACTCTCTGGCCAAAGTTGTTCTTGATAAGAGGATAGCCCTTGCTTATCTTTTAGCTGAAGTAAGGAGGTGTTTGTGCTATGGCCAACACCACTTGCTGCAGTTAGATTGACGGTTCTGGGAAAGTTGAGACTCAGCTACATAAGATCACTGAACAAGTCAGTTGGCTTGAAAAAGTGACTCCTTCAATGGGGTCTTTCTTTGACTTACTTGATTCTGATTGGTTTGGGTCTTGGGGACCAAGGCTCTGAAGTGCACTCCAGACATTGGGAATTATCCTGCTTATAATAATCATAATAGTCTCCCTGGTGCACTGTATTCTCTCAAAAGCTTTAAATGCATGTTTGCAGCCTCTAACCACCAAGCAAATGATCCCCCTAAGACTAGAACATCAGAAAAGGGATGAAGAGAATGACCTACTTAAAGAATGTGAATCTGACATCATGAACCGTGAATACCACCGAGAGATTCAGCAAAAAATTGGGAGTAGCGCTGATTCCTTAAACTTTGGTTGCATCTCTCAGTTAGTCTGAGAGTCTGATCAAAAGGAGGATATTGTTAAAAACAAGACAACAAGCCCAAAATAGAGTCACTTGTGCTAAGCCTCATGTCACCAAACTGAGACCTTAACTAAAGTTTCGGCTCTCCCAGAAATAGAACCTTAAACCAGTCAATCAGGAATCTCCTGATCAGCACTAGTTAGGTAATCTGCCTGGTAGACCCCTGCCATCTCCTATAGAGAAAGTAACCTTGCAATAACCAACTTGCTTTTTTGCCTAGTATAATTTTCTTGTTCCTACTCTCTTCTGCCTATAAGAGTCTTTCATTTTGTACAGCTCCTTTCTATCTGCTAGATTGGATGCTGCCTGATTCTTGAATCATGGAATAAAGCCAATAAAATTTTAAAAATTTACTCAGTTGAATTTTGTTTTTTAACACTGAGAATTCATGATGGGAAAGTACTGTTCATTGATAAGGGGTCATGTTAAGAACAAAGAAGTTGGATATTGTAAGCTTAATAGAATTTTTTTAAATAAAAATTTTTAAAAATAAGCATATGGCTGCAAAAAAGAATCTAGTCCCTTCTAAATCATTGTCACTTGGAGAAACAGCCAAAGGATACTCCAGAAGTAATGACTGTTCATTACAATGGGTAAAAGTAATAAAGAACATTAAATTTTATCTGGGATTCTCTACTTTCAAACGTAAGGACAGGTATGTTTTTTAAGTTTCTATCAAACAGGTCATTTTTTAAATTAGAGCTTAAAGACAAACAATTATTTTAAAATTTCACCCATTTTCTGAATAAATGACATTACATATTACATAAAAATATATACACTAGTACAATGACGAATTTACATTCTCAGGAAAGTTAAGGGTTTTAGGTACACTATTTCCTTGGAGACAGACTATTCAACTTCCATAATTAAAAAGAAGCCCAACTCTGAGATGTATTCATTATAAAAAAGTTGATTCATAATTACAAGTGAAATTTATATTTCATTAAACAATTTTTCCAAGGAATTGACTACTATTCTAATGGCCTTGTTTACTTAAACAATTAAATTAACATTTAATGAAAAAGAAAAGTTGTAGTCAATTAAAGACCAAAGTAACACACACAGTGCATTTTCCAGCAATTAATTGATAAGTTGCTTACCATGGGCTATCTAACAATTATCCAGGGAAACATTTCCAGGAAATAGAAAGCATTAATGCAAATGTGTCCTGGATTTATTCTTTTCAAATCCATTTACCACATTATCTAATCTAGCATAAGCAGAAAACCCCAAGAAAGATTAATATTCAAAAACACCTCTAAAGCCTCTGGTGTTAGGAGCCGTAATTGTTTTGGCAACATAAACTGTTAAAGCAAGGAATTTCTAAGGACGGTTCTCAGCCATCACAGGCATGTGAGTGAAAAAAGGAGAATAAAGAGTTTTCTAGATGTTGCCCTGTATGTTGCAGACTGGCAGCTCTCAGTATGTTCTCAACCCATGTGACTATTGATGTACTTATGCTCACACACCCATGACAGTGGCCAGGGCCATCTGCAGTTAAGGTGTCGTATCTAAACACTAGCTCCACCACCAAGAAAGCATATTGCAAGGGACTGTGAGCGACATCACTAACCTTGATGCCTCTCTATTTCATATTTAAGAAGTCATTTAAAATTTTTTAACTTGACCTTTTAACACTTACTAATTCAAAATTGAATGTGACCCAAAGTGGGTGCCTGTGCTGTGTCATTACACCATGGTTGAGAATTACTAGAGTAGAACTTATCTTTCCACCTCCTGTGAGTGGGACCATGATGTTTACCTCTTCAGGTAAAGTGTTGAAGACTCAGCCAAGTGTCCAGGTGTTCAATTAGTTAATGTGACATTTGACTATTTGGGAAAACAACAACAACAGTGCTGGTACAGTGTAAATAAAATATCTAGATCAGGGATTCTCAACCTCAGCACTATTGATGTTTGAGGCAGGATAATTCTTTCTTGTGGTGGGCTCTCTTGTGCATTGTAGGAGTTTAGCAGCATCCCTGGTTTCTACCCACTAGATGCCAGTAGCAGCCCCCCAGTATGACAACCAAAATGTCTCCAGACATTGACAAATGGCCTCTGGGAGGCAAAATCACCCCCAGTTGAGAATCACTGACTAGATCATCAAAAAAGAATGCACTGCTTATGTGCACCTTGGGTGGTTGTGTAGGCAAAGCCCTGGAAACTGGTTTTTCAGAGTGATTTTCCCTTAGTGACATATGATGTACTTATATACAGTCGCATATGTGTGCTGCATAACAACATTTTGGTCAACAACAGACTGCATATATGACGGTAGTCCCATAAGATTAGTACCATATAGCCTAGGTGTATAGTAGGCTGTACTATCTAGGTTTGTATAAGTACACTCCATGATGTTCACACAATGACAAAACCACCTAATGATGCACTGCTCAGAATGTATCCCCGTCATTAAGCAATGCATGACTGTGATAGATTCTGACCCTACTCCAGTTCTTCTTTGAAAGAAAGGGGAATTCTTCAGACAATTTGAAAACGAAAGGTAATGGGCCACGATAACGTGGACACATGTTTTCTCTCTGGGGACAGCCAAATGAAGTATTTGACAAAGAAGTTTATAGGTTGCTAAAAATTTTTGGTTCATTTTTTAGAGGCAAATTGAATCTATTTTTCTGAGTTACATGGCATTTGTCACCAGGAAAATGTTCTTACATATAGGAGATATCCTTATCCTTGGTTTTTGAAACACAACAATCTCAAGTGTTCCACAGGAAAACGAGTCTTGTGTTGACTCATAGTTCATCTGTTTATATCGTCTTCATCTGGGCAGGCAGTAGAGAGAAATTACATGAGTTCCATTAAGGCTTAAACACTACCCATCTATCCCAATAGAACAGTCAAAAAAAAAAGATAATTTTACTCAATATCACCATTGCCTTCAGTCTGTGTGAAATTATTACTTCCACCTACAGAAAACCAATGGACTATTTTAACTATTTATTCCACTCAAGTTGTCAAGACAGAGTGAAAATGCCCATAATTTACAGCTAGGCCTTAACACACTTCTAGCATATCATAGATGGAAACCTAAACACATAGTACACAGCTTTCATCAATAAAAGAAAAATAGCTGGCCAGGCTAGGCTGAACCAAAACCTATGTGGACAAGCCCTCACCAAAAGGAATTCACATTTAAGTTTTCATTAAATATATTTTTTTCCATTACCTTTCATGCTGTTAAGACTTGACAATATTGATCTTTTATTTCTGCACCCTGAAGAGTCTAACCCTGGGCCTGGGACTGAGAAAGCAAAGGCAACAAAATGTTAATTGCATAAATGGATCAACAACAGCTAATTCTGTTTTTATCAGATAAGACTGTTAACATTATAATTACAGAGCAATGTGACTCCTATGTAGTGAAACAAGGAAAAACAAAGTACGTCTGTCATTTTTTTTAGTCTAAAAATTCAACAAAATAAACTGACATTTATCAAAATAAGCACCTGCTTTATAGAATTTTACAAAGTATAAAGATATTTGTACGTAGAAACCCAGGTGAGATTGAAATTAGAGAATGGTTCAATAATGCAGTATCTTTTTAAAAATGTACTTATTTTGTGAGGAAGTTCAGCCCTGTGCTAACATCTGCCAATCCTCCTCTTGTTTTTGCTGAGGAAGACTGGCCCTGAGCTAACATCTGTGCCCATCTTCCTCCACTTTATATGGGACGCCGCCCTTACAGCATGGCCTGCCAAGCAGTGTGTCAGTGCACACCCAGGATCTGAACCGGCGAACCCTGGGCCACCGCAGCAGAGCGCATGCACTTAACTGCTTGCGCCACCAGGGTGGCCCCTTAAAAATGTACTTTAACATATCTTTTCAGGAAAATATTTAGGGATCAGCCTGGTGGTCTAGTGGTTAAGTTTGGTGTGCTCTGCTTTGGTGGCCCAGGTTAGGTTCCTGGGTTCAGACCTACACCATCCGTCAGTGGCCATGCTTTGGCAGCAACCCATATACAAAAATAGAGGAAGATTGGCAACTGATGTTAGCTCAGGGTGACTTCCTCAGCAAAAAAAAAAAAAAAAAAATTCTAACACATACATGTAGAAAACTTGGAAAATACAAAAATAGACATTAAGAAATTCTACTCATGGGCTGGCCTGGTGGTGCAGCGGTTAAGTGCACGTGCTCTGCTGCGGCAGCCCGGGGTTCGCAGGTTCAGATCCTGGGCGTGAACTGACGCACTGTTTGCTAAGCCATGCTGTGGCGGCGTCCCATAAAAAGTAGAGGAGGATGGGCATGGATGTTAGCCCAGGGCCAATCTTCCTCAAGAAAAGAGGGGAGGATTGGCATCCGATGTTAGCTCAGGGCTCGTCCTCCTCACACACACACACAAGAAAAAACCAAGAAATTCTACTCATAATCCTCATAATTCCATTTCCCAGTTATAATACTGTTAATATATTGGGTTATTTTATATAGCAATTATTATAATAAGTTCACATAATTCAATAAATATATCTGATTCTTAAGTTAACAATATATTACAAATATTTCTAATGTCGTCAATGTTCTAACACATTCTTTTCAAGAGTTGTATAAGATTTCACTACAATGTGTGTACTGAGATTGACATAATCACATACCTATTACTATCTATTTAGGGTATTTAAGTATTCTCAGTTTTAAAAAAATATGTTATAATTGCTAACTACCCACATATTTGTGTGCCTTGTACCTGGAATTATTATCTGAGGTTATGTCTATTTTTAAGCATCTTGTTATATCTCACCAACTGTTATGGGTTGAATTGGCTCCTCCCTCCACTCCTGTGTTGAAGTCCTAACCCCCAGTACCTCAGAATGTGACCTGATTTAGAAATAGAGTCATTGCAGATATAACAGGTTAAAATGAGGTCCCACTGGAGCAGGGTGGGCCCCCACGCCACTATGACTAGTGTCCTTATTAAAAGGAGAAAACTGGACACAGACATGCATAGAGGAGACATAACGTAATGAGACACAAGAAGATGGTCATCTACAAACCCAGCAGAGACCTGGAACAAATCTTTCCCTCGCAGCCTCAGAAGGAACCAGCCCTACCAACACCTTGATTTCAACTGTAGCCTCCAGAACTGTGAGACAATAAATTTCTGTCGTTTAAACCACTCAGTTCATGGTACTTTGTTACAGCAGCCCTCACAAACTAACACCCCAGCCAACACTGCAGAAAATTTCTCCCTACTCAAAACTCCCTCTCCCTAGCCAGTCCCACCACACCTTCACTAACACTTCAAACAGTTTGGTCAAGACTTTTTAATCTTTTACTGTATTTTATTTCCATTCAGTGTATATCTATCTCTATTTCCTTTTTCTAGCCCATAGTTTTTGTAGAGGGCATTTTCTTAACTTACTATTCCAATGGTCTTGAAATAATTAAAAAAAAAAATAATAGCTAATACTGAATGCTTTCTATGTTCAGGCTTCATGCTAAATTAAAGTCTTTATGTTAATTATCTCCTTTATTGCCATGTTAATGAACTCATGGAAATGAAGTGTCATCTCCATTCTTTTGGTTTGTTATATAGGTGGTATCCTGTGCATTTAGACATCCATTATATGTTGACAGCTTTACTATTCTTGCATAAGTCTTGAAAAATGATTGCCTTCTGATGCAGAGTTCTAACTAACTGGAATTGAACTACAGTGGTCCTCGGAAAAGCAGATTAGAATCGGCATTGGGGTGGCATTTATTCCAGGATTAAAATTTTCACTGGATTGAATTCAATTGGAATTTCACTCGAATTTTCACAGTATTTCAATTCATTGAATAACTTTTTCCCCCCAGAGGGAGGAGAACAGCAGTCAAAAAAACTGTTCAGATGGTCAGAAAGCCAAAGAGGATGCAAATGTTACTAAGTGAATAATCACAAGTGGCATGGATAAATTACACTGAAAACTGAGGGCAGAGCAAGAAACAGCTGTTGGGAGTTGGGGAGCAGCGATTGGCAGAGGCCAGGGCAGCAAGGACGGACGTGTCAGGGAGGTGGCTGGGCAGTGAGTGAGGTAAATGGGGCTGATTAGGCAGGCCAGGGCAGACATGAGGGATGGGACTGGCAGATCATGGTGTGGGAACAGGGGAAGTGGAGAAGAGTTTGTTGCAAGGTAAGGTGGACTCCTGTCAAGAGCAGAAAGGCAAATTAATGAGAGGAGAGCCGGCTGACGGCAGCTCTAGAGTTTTGTCACTGAAACGGTTGCAGCTGCTGGCTAATGCACAGCTTATTTTGGGGAGATAGCTGTCAAAGCCTGATGTTAGCAAGCCTCCTGCATAAGCACTATGCAAACATAGCCAGGGTAGAGTTCAACAGAGAGAACAAAGTATTTTTTTTCGTTTTTGCTCACAATAATCTATTTCTTACTATTAGTGAAGTAGTTTGGCTTTTACTCTTTGAATTCTGTAAGGACTGCCTAGGAAATGTGTGCTCTCAGATTTATAGGGTAGGAAAGCTGGAAGGGGCCTAAAGAACTCGAGTATTTTAAATAGTGTGAAGCTCTGAAGAGGGTAGGAGTGTGCATTTATTAATTCATGCCAACACCTTCTCCAACAAGAGTGTCTGGCTCAGTTCAGTTAATGCTCTTTAAGATTCTTCACCCAATTCTGATGCATGGGGGTTTTCCCACACCATCAAGCAACTCTTGGACACCAATTGGGTGTCCTACGATTCAACTCAATTCTGACACTACTATGCAGAGATAGCATCAGATTGCGCAGGTGAAGGACTCAGTCCCACACGACTCCACCCAGTTCAGATGCCAATTGCAAGTCCAGGTTGTTACCTGTGCTTCTGGCCAACCAGCTGTAAATCAGAGGCTCCCATGGCCTCCTCCTTGGATTCAGTTAATTTGCTAGAGCTGCTCATAGAACCCAGGGAACCAGTTTACTCACTAGATTACCAGTTTATTATAAAGGATATTAAAAGATACAAATCAATAGCCAGACAAGAGATACATAGGAAGAGGTCTCCAACAAAGGAGCTTCTGTCCTCGTGGAGTTTGGAGCCCAGCACGTGGCATGTGGAAGCGTTCTGGTTCATCAACCTGGAAGCTCCCTGAACCCTCTCCTTTTGGGATTTTTTTTTAAGGAGGCTTCATTACCTAGTCATGAGTGATTAAATCCTTGGCCATTAGTGATTGATTCAACCTTCAGCCTCTCTCCCCTCTCCTGCAATCAGGGGGTAGCCCTGAAAGTTCCCACCCTCTAATCACATGATCGGCTCTTCTGGCACCCAGCCCCCATGCTTAGGTGCTTTCCAGAAGTCACCTCAATCACATTGCAAAAGACACATTTATGGCTCTCATCACAGGAAATTCCAAAGGTTTTAGGAGCTCTGTGCCAGAAACAGGGACTAAGACCAAATATGTATTTCTTATTATAAATCTCAGTATCGCACTTCCGGCCTGGAAGAGTGAATGCTGCGTCCTGACTACATTTTTCCTGCCAGCAAAGTCACTAATGTGTTTTTCCAAAGGTGTGACATGCATGTTTGATGCCTTCACAGAGAACTTGCCTGCCTACTATAAAAGGCCCAGTGTCCTGTTATGTGCAATAAAATATCTGCTATGCATGAGGCTAAACATCAAATTTGGCTAAACTGCAGCTGACAGCAACAGCCATAAACCTGTGTGTGTTTCTTCTGGGAGTTCATTAATTACATTCAGAACTGTCTAGTAGTAAAAGATTATGTGCTTGGATTTCTCTAGTTTGAAGTTCATTCATCTCGTATTCTGGTATGTTCCTCATGCTTGCCCCTGCCGCTACACACTACTTATTCCATCTCCAATCACACCCAATCAAAAACCAAACATTTGGGCTGGCCCGTGGCTTAGCGGTTAAGTGCGCACACTCCGCTGCTGGCGGCCCAGGTTCGGATCCCGGGCGCGCACTGATGCACTGCTTCTCCGGCCATGCTGGGGCCGCGTCCCACATACAGCAACTGGAGGGATGTACAGCTATGACTTGCAGCTATCTACTGGGGCTTTGGGGGAAAAAATAAATAAATAAAATTATAAAACAAAAAAACATTTGCAAAACATTGGCCAGACTTACCTATTAGATATTTATTTTATATCCCTGCACTTCATTCAGCAAGACTTTCTGCTAATCCAAGTATGTAGAGAAAATGATTTTATGAACATTTGTTTCTGGCTGATCATTCATCTATTTATCCTATCTTTCAATCAAAATGCACTGAGTGCTTTTTTTCGGTGCCAGGTGCTATGCTAGGTGCTTGGAATATGGTAGTGAACAAAAACAGTCTTTGGATGGCACTTGCTGGGATGGCACTACAGTCTAGCATTACAGCTGTAGACTTCAGAGTTCCCCAGGATGCCTGTCAGCTCTAACTACTGCATCATCACCCCAAAGCAGGACTTCCAAAGTCATTTAAGCTTTATAAAGAGGTCTCTGGGGAAACTCGCAATTGCCTACAGAAATGGCAGCACTGGTGTATCAAAAGTCTGGGGCTGGGTTTTCCCAGTCAGCAGCTTGTGTTTGCAATGCAATCTGCTGGCATTTTGCGTGCAATCGAGTTCCATTCCATTGCATTTCCTCTGATCCTGCAGCCTGAGAATTGGTCCACAGCAACTGAATCCCTTTCAAATCAGAAAGGGAATGTGTTCACAAAGGCTTATTTTCTCCAAGAGCATGTGCAAGATCAAGGTCACAGTTCATAAATTCTACTTTGGTTTAACACTTGATAATGCCGTTGTCTCCACAGGAAAGCTTTTGTGTTCTTAACACACAGCAGGCATGACATTTGACTATAATGTCCGTAATCTTGGATGAATTTGCTGGGAGGCTGTGCTCGTTTGACCATTCAAGTTCTATGTAACTGTACTGCTTGCTCTTCACCAGAGATTGATGGAATCCTCCTTCCCGTCAGTCCCACTGGGATGCCAGAGGCCTACATCAAGTCTAAGGGAAGAGCAGTCTCACCTTCTTCCCTAGCCCTCTCTTCTTCTCACACTGGCAAAGTCCATTTTGCATCAAGGCACTGGGGATACAACGGTGGATGAGACACAGCTCTGCCTAGTCTACAGGAGGACCCATGGAATGTACCTCATTTTAACATAACAGAAAATTCAAAAAATTACAAATAATAGCAAAGTCCAGAGTTTGGACTAGAGCTTCAGGATGAAACGAGATTCAGTGATAGGCGACCTGGGATGGGTAAATGTCTGTACCTATGATTTGATAATAAAAATAGGCTTTTATACTTACTGTAAATATAAAGCCAGATCCTGAAATAGATAGTAGAACAAATAAATGTAGTAAAGTGATGGAGGGTTTAAGAATGAAGTCTGTCACAGTTTGGTGTTCTGGTGAGCATAAAGAGAGAGTGATCAGTTTTCCTAGGGAGACTCCTTGGAAAGGTGATACTTGAGCTGAGTCTTGTGAGATCAGCTGTGGACAAGGGAGTAATTTCAAGTAAACAGAACAGCATGAATATAGTCCAAGACAAGGCATTTAGGAATGAGGCAGTATGGTGTATTGGCATAACTCCAGGTTGTTGTTTTATATGCTGTTACATAGAGGACAGGTTTTGGGAGAGATGTTGGAGGCGGGACCCAGATCATGGAGGATTTTGTATGTAAGATTGCAAAAAGGAACCAAGTGGCAGGCATATTCACACAGATCAGAGATCTTACTTAGAATCAAGCTTTACTAATAATTTAAGGAATGCAATTAATCATGAGGCACATGCCAAAAAGAGACAAGTCCAAAATCATCAACACAGCACCTCAGTCCTTTCTGGTTGAGTCAGGATGCACTCGCCCTGATCAATATATGGGATCTTTAAATAATGTGCCTGGCTACATTATTTCCAGAAAAAGGAGCTGTTTTATACTCACAATTTTAATCTCACTTTTATACTCACATAGTTGCAAAGCTTACGTGATGTTTTCTAGGGAGCCATGTTCCATAAATCCATAGTGTTCTGGGTTTGCTTACTATAAGCAGTCCTAAACAGGTTGGGCACCTCTTGCTAAAAGCATTCCACAGATAAGGCTTCTTCCACTAGCAAATACCATTATGCTTGCCAGGAGGCCTAATATTATGTTATTAGCATGTTAACAAGGAGATTTGGCCTTATTACTTTCTTTCCTTCCTGGGTAATTCCTTTTCCAACCTCCCCACCCAGGAAGGAGAGAGATTGCATTGTAGGTTGGCTACAAACCATTTATTTCTCAGTATGCATTTAGACTACCATAAAAGCTGGTGTTGTTTACAACACAGTCCAGAGACCATCTGAATCACCTGGATTTCTTGGTAAAATGCATATACCTGGACCTTGTCCAAGACCTATGGAATCAGATCTCTAAAGCTGGGGCCCAAGATTTGCATTTTCAAGAAGCTCCCAAGAGGTTCAAGATGGTCTTGTAGGAAGATCCTAAACTCATCTCCTCCCATGGACATGCCGAATCTACAGCCACATATGGAAAAATTTCCTCTGGGGAAAAAAACCTAAAAACTAGCTGAGCAATGACTACCTATTGGGCAAATGAAGAAAAAAAAAAACTCATTGGAGTGAATAGGAGAGGCTGGGAAAATCTCGCCATGAATCCCACTGCTGGTGTGGCAACCTACTATCAGGAGGGAAATCAAAAGCCAGAGCTTCTTCTTGTGGAGCAAAGGCTTTGAAGCCCACATTGGGCGCCCCAACTTTTAATTTTTATTTATTTTCTTCCCCCAAAGCCCCAGTAGATAGTTGTATGTCATAGCTGCACATCCTTCTAGTTGCTGTATGTGGGATGCCGCCTCAGGATGGCCGGAGAAGCGATGCGTCGGTGTGCGCCTGGGATCTGAACCCGGGCCGCAAGCAGCGGACCACGCGCACCCAACTGCTACACCGCGGGGCTGGCCCCCGGGCACCCCAACTTTTAAGACCTGCCCCCAAAATATGTAGCTTTGATAACCAACAGAGCTCACATCCAGGAGACCTACAACAGAGAAACAGCTCTTAAAGAGCTTACCTTCTTGGACTCACTTGCCCCAGGGCCCAGCACAGATGCAACCAATTGCATCAAGACTTAATGTGAAAGAGGCTTATTTACTAATCTTAAAGCATCAGCCTGAGGGGTAGGATCTAACTTAACACCCATCTAGGGACCTGCTGAGATAGATACACTCCAGGGAACAGTAGCTGGCATGTGCCATCTTTGGATGTCACTTTTTTGTTTTTTCAAAACTCTAGGCCTTCCCCACCCCCCCAACCAGAGGAGGCTATCATTTTTTTTCTTTCAAGCAGGTGCTACCTTTATGCCCCTTCTCTACCTTGCTTAAGGCAGTGGGTGCCATCTGCACACTCTCCCTCTACTGCAATCCGGAGTGCCAGTATCTCCAGGATCTCCCAGAGGGGAACTTTTACACACATCTGGTGCTCTGGCTTTTACATCTGGTGCCTCAGTTTTTGCGGATGCTGCCCAGGGGATACCCCATGATCACTTTGCTCTGGAGGTCAGAAGGGCTTGCATTCCTGGGTCCCATGGGACTGTAACAATTAGAGAGACAGTTCTTGGCAGGCTGTCACCCTCAGACTATGGCAGACTGAAACATACCCCCAGTCTTTCTGTGAAAGAGGTCTATATGCTTGTCCTGGAGCTTGTGCCTAAGGGACAGGCTTGAGGTATGACACACATTTAGGCAGCTATGGGTGTGCTCTCAGGGCACACAGGCTGGCAGATGCCAACTTTGCACTCCCCCTCTGCCTCACTACAACTCACTGGTATCTCCCAGATGGGAGCTTATGCACTTGTCTGGAGCCCTGATTTTCATGAATGCTACCCAAGGTACACCTCCAGATAGCCTGTCTCTGGTGGCCAGTGGGGTATATGATTGTGGTCCCTGAGGACTGTATATATTTGCATACTTTTAAAGCTGCTGCCTGAGGGTTGGGCTTCCAATCAGCCTGATCTAGGTGCTGACTGAGATCCTCCCTTTTGAGACAGTGACAGGTCTTGGCACACCCTCAACTGCTGGGAGCCATTAAAAACATAATAGGCTGCTTGGACAATCACAAAGGTTTGAGACACAGCCAAGAGTTAGAGCAGGGTTGAACAATAAGATTCATCTCCTACATGAAGCCACTCTTTCAAGACTGAGATAGGTGGCTGTTTTATCTCATGCATAGAAACCAACACAGAGAGCCAAGTAAAATGAAGAAAGAGAGGAATAAGTTCCAAACAAAAGAACAAGATAAAATCTCAGAAAAAGAAAACTTTACTGAAATGGAGATAAGTAATTTACCTAATAAAAAGTTTAAAATAATGGTCATAAAGATGATCACAGAACTCTGGAGAAGAAAGAATGAACACAGTGAGAACTTCAACAGAGAAACAGAAAATATAAGAATGTACCAAATAGAAATCACAGAGCTGAAAAATACAACAATTGAACTGAAAAATACACTAGAGGGGCTCAACAGCAGACTAGATGAAGTAGAAGAAAGGATCAGTGAACTCAAAGACAGGGCAGAAGAACTCACCAATCAGAGCAGCAAAAAGAAAAAAGAATGAAAAAAAGTGAAGATAGCTTAAGGGACATATGGGACAAAACCAAGCAGACCAACATTTACGTTATAGTGGTCTCAGAAGGAAAAGACAAAGAAAAAGGGGCAGAAAAATTTTTGGAAGAAATAATAGTTGTAAACTTTCCTAACCTGGAGAAGAAAAGAGACATCTAGGTCCAGGAAGTTCAGAAGGTTCCAAATAAGATGAACTGAAAGAGACCCGCAGCAAAACACATTATAATTAAAATGTCAAAAGTTAAAGACAAAGAGAGAATCTTAAAAGCAGCAAGAGAAAAACAACTCGTTATGTTTAAGGGAATCTCTATAAGATCAAGAGCAGATTTATCAGCAGAAACTTTGCAGGCCAGAAGCTAGTGGCACAATATATTCAAAGTGCTGAAAGAAAAATCATGTCCAACCAAGAATACTCTACCCAGAGACATCATCATTTAGAATTGAAGAAGAGATAAAGAGCAAGCAAAAGCTAAAGGAGTTCATCACCACTAAACTGACCTTACCAGAAATATTAAAGGGACTTTTTTAAGCTGAGGGGAAGGGGCACTAATTAGTAAGAAGAAAACATATGAAAGTATAAATATCACTGGTAAAAGGAAATATATAGTAGAGGTAGTGGGTTAATCACTTATAAAGCTGATATGAAGGTTAAAAGATAAAAGTAGTAAAAATAACTATAAAAACAATAATTAGTTAAGGGATACACAAGAAAAAAGATGTGAAATGTGTCATCTTTTGGGGGAAAGAGTAAAACATGGAGACAAGAGTAAAAATGTAGAGCTTTAAATGTTTTCAAACTTATACACTTACTTAAAACAGACTGTTATAAGTTGTCATATGTAAGCCTTATGGTAACCACAGAGCAAAAAACTATAATAGAAACACAAAAGAGAAAGAGAAAGTAATGTGCTATACCACAAAAGAAAGTCATCAAACCACAAAGGAAGAGAGTAGAAGAAGAAAGGTACAGAGAGGATCTATAAAACAGCCAGAAAACAATTAACAAAATGGCAATAAGTACAGATCTATCAATAATTACTTTAAATGTAAATGAGATAAATTCAATCAAAAGACATAGAGTGGCTGATTGGATTAAAAAAAACAAGACCCATCTATGTGCTGCCTACAAGAGACTCACTTCAGATGTAAGGATATACACGGACTGAAAGTGAAGGGATGAAAAAAGATATTCCATGCAAACGGAAACCAAAAGAAAACTAGGGTAGCTATACTTTTATCAGACAAAATAGACTTTAAAACAAAGACTGTAATAAGGGAGAAAGAAGGGCATTACATAATGATATAGGGATCAATCCCAAAACAGAATACAACATTTGTAAATATTTATGCACCCAAAATAGGAGAACTTAAATATATAAATCAAATATTAACAGACCTAAAGGAAGAAATAGACAATAATAGAATAATAGTGGGGAACTTTAATACCTCATTTACATCAATGGATAGACCATCCAGACAGAAAATCGATAAGGAAACGTTGGCCTTAAACAACATGTTAGACCAGATGGAGTTAACAGATATATACAGAACATTCCATCCAAAAGCAACAGAACACAGATTCTTTCAAGTGTACATGGAATATTCTCTAGGATAGATCATATGGTAGGCCACAAAACAAGTCTTAATAAATTTAAGTATATTGAAATCATATCAAGCATCTTTTCCAAACACAATGGTATGAAAGTAGAAATAAATTATAAGAAAAGTGGAAAATTCACAAATATGTGGAGATTAAACAACATGATACTGAACAACCAATGAGTCAAAGAAGAAATCAAAAATTACCTTGAGACAAATGAAAATGAAAATACAACATCCCAAAACTTATGGGATAGAGAAAAAGCAGTTCTAAGAGGGAAGTCCATAGCAATAAATGCATACATGAAGAAATAAGAAAAATCTCAAATAAACAATCTAACTTTACATCTCAAGGAACTACAAAAAGAAGAACAAATAAAGCCCAAAGTTAGTACAAAAAAGGAAATATCAAAGATCAGAACAGAAATAAATGAAACAAGACTAAAAAGACAATAGATAAGATCAATGAAACTAATAGCTGATTCTTTGTAAAGATAAACAAATTGTCAAACCTTTAGCTAGACTCATCAAAAAAAAAAGAGGATTCAAATAAATAAAATCAGAAATGAAAGGGGAGACATTACAACTAAAACCACAGAAATACAAAAGATTGTAAAAGACTAATATGAATACTTATAAACCAACAGAATGGACAATCTTGAATAAAGTCTTAGAAACATACAATCTACCAAGACTGAATTATGAAGAAATGGAAAATTTAAACAGACCAATTACTAGTAAGGAGATTGAATCAGTGATCAAAAAAAACTCCCAACAAATAAAAGTTCAGAACCAGATGGCTTCACTGGTGAATTCTACCAAACATTCAAAAAATTGATACAAATTCTTCTCAAACTCTTCCAAAAGATAGAAGAGTAGGGAACAATTCCAAACTCATTTTACAAGGTCAGTATTACTCTGATACAAAAAGATGCCACAAGAAAATAAATTATAGGCCAATATCCCTGATGAACATAGATGCAAAAATCCTTAACAAACTATTAGCAAATAGAAGTCAACAATACATTAAAAGGATCATACACCATGATCAAGCAGGATTTATTGCAGGGATGAAAGGATGATTCAACATCTGCAAATGAGTCAAGGTGATATGCCACGTTAACAAAATGAAGGATAAAGATCACATGATCATCTCAATACATGCGGAAAAAGCATTTGACAAAATTCAACATCCATTTATAATACAAATTCTCAACAAAGTGGGTATAGAGGGAATGTACTTCAACATAATAAGGATCATATATGACAAGCCCTCAGCTAACATCATACACAATGGTGAAAAGCTGAAATCTCTTCCTCTAAGAACAAGAACAAGACAAGGATGCTCACTCTTGCCACTTTTATTCAACATAGTATTGGAAGTCCTAGTCAGGGCAATTAGGCAAGAAAAGGAAATAAAAGGCATCCAAATTGGAAAGAAGTAAAACTGTCATTATTTGCAGATAACGTGGTATTATATAGAGAACATTTTAAAGACTTCACCAAAAATCTGTTAGAACTAATAAACAAATTCAGTAAAGTTGCAGGATACAAAATCAATGTACAAAAATTTGTTGCATTTCTATACACTAATAACAATCTAGCAGAAAGAGAAATTAAGGAAACAATACCACTTGCAATTGCATCAAAAAGAATAAAATACCTAGTCATAAATTTAACCAAGGAAGTGAAAGATCTGTACACTGAAAACTATGAGATGTTAACGAAAGAAATTGAAGATGACACAAATAAATAGAAAGCTATTCCATACTCATGGATTGGAAGAATTAATATTGTTAAAATGTCCATACTGCCCAAAGCAATCTACAGATTCAATGCAATCCCTATCAAAATTTCAATGGCATTTTTCACAGAAACAGAGCAACAATCCTAAAATTTGTATGGAACCACGAAAGACCCCAAATAGCCAAAACATTCTTGAGGAAGAAGAAAAAAGCTGGAGGCATCACATTCCCAGATTTCAAACTAAATTACAAAACTATAGTAATGAAAACAGTATGGTGTTGGCATAAAAACAAACATAGAGATCAATGGAACAGAATAGAGGACCCAGAACTAAACCGATGCATATACAGTCAATTAATTATGACAAAGGAGCCAAGAATATACAATTGAGAAAGGACAGTCACTTCAATAAATGGTGTTGAGAAAACTAGACAGGCATATGCAAAATAATGAAGCTAGACCACTGTCTTATAACATTCACAAAAATTAACTAAAAATGGATTAAAGACTTGAATGTAAAACCTGAAACCATAAAATCCTAGAAGAAAACATAGGTGGTAAGTTCCTTGACATCAGTCTTAGTGATAATTTTTTAGATCTGACACCAAAAGCAAAGGCAACAAAAGCAAAAATAAATAAGTGGGACTACATCAAACTAAAAAGCTTCTGTGAAGCAAAGGAAACCATCAACGAAATGAAAAGGCAACCTACTGAATTTGGAGAAAATGCTTTAAAATCATATATATGATTAGAGGCCAATACCCAAAATTTATAAAGAACTCATACACCTCAATAGCAAAACACCTAACAATCCAATTTAAAAATGGGTAAAGGATCTGAATAGACATTTTTCCAAAGAAGACACACAAATGGCCAACAGGTATATGAAAAGATGCTCAACTTCACTAATAATCAGAGAAATGTCAATCAAACCCACAGTGAGATATCACCTCACACCTTTTAGAATGGCTGTTATCAAAAAGACAAAAAATAACAAATGTTGGTGGGAATGTGGAGAACAGGGAACCCTTGTGCACTGTTGATGGGAATGTAAATCAAAAGACAATGCACCATTATATTCATTGTAGCATTATTTACAATAGCCAGGATAAACCTAAGTGTTCATTGATGGATGAAAGGAGAAAGAATATGTGATATATATGTATATATGTACACACAATAGAATATTATTTAGCCATAAAAAAGAAAAAATCTTGCCATTTGTGACAATATGGATGGACCTTGTGGCCATCATGCTAAGTAAAGTAAGTCAGATAGAGAAAGGCAAATCCTATATGATCTCACTTAATGTGGAATGAAAAAAAAAGCTTGTAGATACGGAGAATGAATTGGTGGTTGCCAGATATAGGTGATGGGGGAGGGGCAAAAGGGTGATGTGGAACCGAAGGTACAAACTTCCAGTTATAAAATAAGTCATAGGGATGTAATGTAGAGCATGGTGACTATAGTTAATAATACTGCATTGCACATTTGAAAGTTGCTAAGAGAGACAATCTACAAAGTTCTTATCACAAGAAAAATAAATTTTGTTAACTATGTATGGTGATGGATGTTAACTAGACCTATCATGGAGAACATTTTGCAATATATACAAATACTGAACCATTATGTTGTATACCTGAAACTAATAAAATGTTATACATCAATTATACTTCTATAAAAAAAATGAAGCTCACAAGATAATTCTTATGCAAGCCAATATTTGAGATTTCAGTAATAAACATTGGAGGCATTTGAAGTGAGTTTCAATGTTTGAAGGGGTGGAATTCTGAGACTTCCAGTAGCTTAAACTAAATGAAACAAAGCTAGTACTGAAAACCTAGAAATCAAGCTGAGAGGTAAGGAATAAAATGTCCAGGGCATGGTGTCTGCCTAAGACTACTGGAGTGAAAAATGTGCATTATTTCTTATTCTAGTCAGAGCTCTGACAATGCCATTGATTTGAGGATATTAACTTTTCAGGGGAACTGGAATACCCATTCATCATTAGCATTCTGTGGTTATTCTTCATGACTAATTGGAACATGCTATGATATATAACTCCATCCTTTTCTCCCAATAAAACAATTGAAATTTGCTTGACACACAGTTTTAAAGCTAACATTCAAATATTGTAGAGTGGATATTTCTAAAACCCTCTTGTTGGATTATTTCTAAGTCTATTTAGAGATAAACCCATTTCTCTTGAGTGAGGGACTACAGAAATGTCTTAAGTGGAACAGGTATTAGGCTCTAACACTTAGTCCACGGAACTGAGCGAAATTAAAGCAGCAGTGATGATAAAAATACATTATCATCTACAATGTATTCTGGTAGTCACATTCATGGGCTTTGTAGCTAGTCAGCCGTAGATCAAATTCCAGATCTACTATATTCTCATTTTATGACATTAGTTAATTCAACCTTTCTGAGCATCAGTTTCCACCTGCGTAAACTGAGGGTAGTTAATAAAACCTACCTTTAAATGTTGACAGGTTCAAATGAGAGCATCCCTGTAAAGCAGAGAAACTGGAGTAGTACTGAGCATGCAGTAAGTGTTCAACAAATGGTAGCTACTGTTATTAGGGTCATCATATATGTATATGCAGGACATGTGGTTTTAACCTGCATAATAATTTTTTCTCTTTTGTAGCAGACAACACTCTCCTTTTCTTAATCCACTACCCCTTCCCTCATTCCATGTTTTCTTGGTAGGGCTGTCAATCAAGCTACCTCTTTTTCTCTGGCTAAGAAGTGGGTGCTTGACCAACACAAGTTCATTCACAATCCCCCTACACGGAATTGAATCTTAAGAACAGAAAATGTTTAGAAAAGAATCATTTTAAGATAGCCCTTGAAGAACTTGTCCATAATTCCTCCTACTGTGTTCCTTGATAATGACTGTATTTCTATCCTTTCTTAGATTTGATGAGCTACCCAATTTTCTTTAACATATTCCATTACATTTTCAAGAGATTTGTTTTTTGATGCTTATAGCAAAAGGACCCTCAATAATGTATCAATATTAATGTTTACATGGTTATCAATTGACTGTGTATACTCATATCGTTTTTATAAATTTTAGATTTTTATTTGTGCAGTTTTTCTTCCTACTCCTTCATTTAATATTATTATATAAATTTATTCTAATAATATTAAAATATTTGGCAAGCATCATTTTTAATGGCTACCTGCTATTTCACCATACAGTTCTACTGCAGTTTACTTAACTACTTCCCTATGTCAGACATTTCAGACGTTACCAGTTTGTGCTATTGTAAACAAAGTATAGGAATGTTTGATGACTAATTCCAGCACTGCATCAACCTAGCCAAGTATAAATCTTCTCTTTTAAGCACAGACCAAATCAGGGCAGAGTGAGTAAAACTGGAAATCCCGCCACCTCGCACTAAACAGTGTTTCATGTTCTAAACATCAGAGACTTTCTCATATCCCCTTCCACTTGCCCCAGTAAACTACCAACCACGTGTTCCGTTTATTTGGAGTCTGACTATACCAAGAATGTAGATAAATATTTGAAAGTATTTTTATAATTTACAATAGTAAATACACTTCAACAGATAAGTGTTGAATGCTGAAATGTCCTGATACCTATTGAAAATAACCTCTAATTTTGAAATTTTTTTATACTAAGATAGATCATCACAGGAAGTGGTTCAGGTGGTGCCCTTTAGCTATACCAACTCCGCCTGTACTCTTAAAGCTGGCTTTGCTCCACGGAATCCAACTGCAGAACTACAGAAGCCGAGAGAGTCAGTCTCATGAACAGCTTGCACTAAGATACGTTTCAAGAAACAATGATCCCAAACAAAAGTAATCTTGTAATCATCCTACGGAGATCTATGGCCACGCCTTCTTTATGCTTCCAAGTTATAATATTTTTATGCTTTGGAATCCGCAGGTCTTTCTGAAACCTGAACCCAGAGAGGTTACTTTTTCTTTGTAGATGTAGACACTCAGAGTTCTAGGTGGCTTACTATGCATGTGGAATCAGAAACTTGTTAGAGTTCATATAGTATACCATTTTTGGAAAGGTACAGTGTAAGTTTTCATGTTCAGCGAGAGAAAGTGATTTGAGTCTGGTATGGTTTGAGGTTTCTTAAAAGTTCTAGAAATGTTTATAATATATTTTATTAACACAATGAAAACAGCCTCTTGAAACATAATTCTTGTAGTTAATATATTTACTGGGCATCATAAATTCATTTCAGTATTAACTCAAATTCAAATTAACTTCATTATCTTCCATTTGACAAACAGTAGTACTTCAATGTCCTGGGATAGTATAATGAGATCAAATTAATCCAATTTGATTTGGTGATTAAATTTCCCAAGTCCAGGTCTATTTTTCTTGGCACATGTTACCCCCTTGCCTCCTTCTTTTGAAAGCTTGATATTTTTTTTTTGTCCAGGAACCTAATACCCATGAACATGTTTGCTTAGTGTCGCCAACTTTAACATAATATCATTACCTGATTTGTCAGTTTGTTCCTTTCAAACAACTCTTTAATTACTATTAGAGAGTGTTGAACCCCTGATACACTTAAATGAGCTGTTTCCAAGTGTTTTGTTCACAAGACCCTGTTAGACTCCTAAAAATTATTGAGGACCCTAAAAAGCTTTAGTTCATGTGAGTTATGTCTATTGGTGTTTACCAAATTAAAAACTAAATTGAATTATTTATTTCTTAATTCATTTAAACCCATTACATGTTAACATTAACAGTTATATGAAAAATAAAACTATATTCTAAAGCAAACAATTAGTGAGAAGAGTGGCATTGTTTTATATCTTTGTGAATCTCAGCTGGACTCCTATCTGCTTCTGCCTTCAATTCGTTTTGATATGTTGAAGTAAAAGAAAAAAATTCAGCCTCACACACGCAGGTAGTTGGACAGGGAAAAGATAATTTAATATCCCATTCAGAGATAATTGTGGATAATGATCTTTGACACTACAACAGAACTTGACAAATTGTAGTTTCTTAAAGGTTAGTTGCAATGTAGAATCTGAAATCCTATCAACGTACTTTGGGGGCTCTGTTTCATTAACATCTATTGATCTTTCTTGTATTTTGAATGGATCTTTTACCCATACACTATTTTGTAACATCATGCATTGGTCTTTAGGAGAATATTCGGTTCACTCTGTTATGTATATTGTTAAAGAAAAATTATTCTGACACTTGTTAAGATGGTAAGGAAGATTTTATTCAGGATTATTGCAATAGGTGTCAAGACTATTACAATAGGGGAGAGAGATCAGGCTCGGTTTTGAATACAGTAAAGACAGCTGGGGATTTATAGCCAATGAGCAGAGTAAGGGGGATCAGTGGATAGAAAATTACTATGAGAAGTAATCAAGGGTAGAGGGATTCTTGCTCAACTGACTTAGGAATTTTGCTGAAGGCAGGTCAGGGACTCATGCATCAACGGTAGGGGATGAGGAACTTGATCAGGTAGTGAGACTGGGGGGATTCTCACTAAACTGACTTAGTAAGATTCTTGCCAAAACTGAGTTATGCAGGCCCAGCAAGGATGGAGGCCAAGATCAAGGTCTAGGTAAGAAGAGGGCTCAGAGAGGCCTGACTAATGTCTGTTAGGGAGAGATTCTTTGTCAATGTCTCCCAAATATTGACACATTTTAATATACAATTTCAGGAAATCACAGTTGTTAATATCACAACTAAACTCATCAGAAAAATGTTTAAGTATTTGGAAGCTGTCAAGCTGACAGTGGTTGAGTTTTCCAATATTCTAATTTTTACTTTAAAGCTCAAATTCTATAACTGGCAACAAATAGTGTTAATTTTTTCCTTGAGGTGACAAGATCACTTTATTTTTTTAGAAAATGTCTGTCAAATGCTCAATGCTGAATACTCATAGTTTGTCTTTCTGTTGTTCTTTCAAGAAAAAATGGCACTGCCTGAGAAAAGTGGCTAGTTCAGCTGGCAACCAAAACCATTATGCAGGAGCTCTCTCTTGAGACAACCATCGATTGTACTTCAGTATGCAGAGTGCTTTATGTGTACTTCCAGGAGTGTCATCTAAATGTGAAAAAGACATGCTGAAGGGTTAAGATTTAACAATTTTTACTGCTTCATCAAGGAGAGTCTTAAGTGAAACTGGCATTTTTTTTAAATTGCAAGCACATTTTGATGAAGATACAATGAATAGTAGTACAGTTTGGTTTCGCTATTTTGATTCATGCTACGTTGCTGGCAGTTTTACCCATCATTGCTTTTGTGCCAATTAGTGCAAATGTCAACCAGTGAAAAAAAGCAACTACCATCTTATTATTAGGAAAATAGTTTTGACCTCATGGACCCTCTGAAAGGGTCTTGGGGACCCCCAGTGTCTGCAAAACACACTTCGAGAACTGCTGATTTAGATTATCAAAATTTGGGTAATGATTTATATTATACCATCATATGCTAATCTTTAATTTTAATAATTTAATGGGGAGGGGTCCCTAGGCTGAAGTTTTACTACTCTAACCCCACTAAAATTTTTTTTAACGTATATTTGTATGTGTAGGGGTGTGTGTGTAGAAAGAGAGAAAATAAAAGAGACAGAGAGAAAGAAAGTGCAAGAGAGAGAGACAGACAGAGAATGTATGAAGGGCTGTCTTAAAGGAAAAATAACCAACTAAGAGGTGTCAGTTACTTTATTTTGAGACTCATTCAGACGTGTCGTTTGCCTTAGCCTGGCTTCTGATGAAAGTAGAGCCTGAGACAAAATAAATTGCATGTAGGCAATTTATTTGGAAATATGGTCCTCTGAGAATACGATCCTTAGGAAAGGAAGGAAAGCCAATATGATGCATTTTTTGATTTTTGAGATGGCTCTCCACCCCTCCTTTCTAAGAGACCATTGCTCAATCTTACCAGGACCTTCTGAAGATCCTTCAAGTCATTTGCCCAAGAGAAGACAGGAGAAGCATTTATCCAATGAATCCAGTGCTCCATTGCTCAAGGGTTGCCTCATAGGCATTTACCACTACATCTTCATGTTACTTCTGTGTTGAGCGTGGGTGACTTACGAGTGATTCTTACCTTACCTGAGTCCCATGTTATACTACTACAGAAATCCAAGGGCAGCAGGGGAGAGGTATGATGAGGAGGCTAGAAGCCACTCAGCGGCCAGAGTAAGACATGAAGTTGAGTGTGTGCAAGAGGTGTTCAATATGCTGCTTTTGGCCTACTTGCATGACCATAAGCCTGTAGCCTTCAGTAGGACCACCTGGTGAGGCCTCTATCCCCATGTTAAGTCTTGGCCCAGCTGTCAGAAGTATAGAGCCCAGGTGAAATCTGTGAAGTAATATACTTATGTAAA
This sequence comes from Diceros bicornis minor, assembly GCF_020826845.1. NCBI lineage: Eukaryota > Metazoa > Chordata > Mammalia > Perissodactyla > Rhinocerotidae > Diceros > Diceros bicornis. The sequence continues at coordinate 74,066,510 of NC_080741.1, read as the reverse complement.
ACTGCTTGGCACAGAGTAGACACTCAGTCAATGTGAGTTGTGTGAGAAGATGCACATGCCCTAAACTGGAGATATCTGAGCATATAGACCAAGCCACTTTGATATAAATAGTATAAACTTGTAGGAGAGTTTAAATTTGGTCTGCTATATGTGATATTGCGATTTATAATAAGAAATACATATTTGGTCTTTGTCCTTGTTCATGACACAGAGCTCCTGAAACCCTTGGAATTTCCTATGATGAGAGCTATAAAGAGATCCCGTGTTATGTTAATGAGGTGGCTTTTGGAAAGCACCTAAGGATGGGGGCTGGTTGCCAGGAGAACCAACCATGTGATTAGAGGGTGGAAGCTTTCAGTCCCCCTACATCCTGGGAGGAGAGAGGATCTAGAGATCGATTTCAATCACCAATGGTCATTGATTTAATCAATCATGCATATGTAATGAAGCCTTTACAAAACCCCAAAAGGATGGAGTTTAGAGAGCTTCCAGGTTTGTGACCACATGGAGATTTGGAGAGAGTGGAGTGCTTGGAGAGAGCATGGAAGCTCCATGCCCCTTACCCCATACCTTGCCCTGTTCATCTCTGCTGTCTGGCTACTCCTTAGTTATATCCTTTTATGATAGAACGGTAATCTAGAAAGTAAAGTGTTTCTCTGAGTTCTATGAGCCGCTCTAGCAAATTAATTGAACTCAAGGAGGTGGTTATGGAAACCTCTGATTTATAGCTGGTCAGTCAGAAGCACAGGTGACAACCTGGACTTGTGATTGGTGATTGGCTTTTGAAGTGAAGTGGGGAGAGGGTTGCAGTCTTGTGGGACTGAGCCCTGAACCTGTGGGATCTTATGCTGAGTTGAATTGTAGGACACCCAGCTGGCATTGGAGAAATGCTCGGTGTGGGGGAAAAATCCACACGTTGGAATTGGTGTCAGAATTCTACTATATGAAAGAAACAAATAAGAAAAAAGACAACTCTACCAAAACAACCATGAGAAATGTTCATACCTAGTGTCTTTGGATGGATTCATAAAACTTTTATTTTCTAAACATACATAGAAGTAGTAGCTAAAACTTATGGTATTTTGAGCTTGGTATGCCCACCATTGATAACAGGGTGCCTGGACACTGCTGAGTTGTCTCCAATTTACACAAAAATGTTACTCTTAGGCTTTAATGGCCTAACTTCCTGATTTAAGAGACTTAAAAATGACCATACTCTTTGAAACAGTAGCCCTAGTTTAGGAATTTATTTTAAGAAATTATTCAGAGATGAGTTCATAAATTTATGTATGAGGAAGAATTATTTCAATGTAATTCATAATCACAACAATTCAGAAACAAAGTGTTCCAAAAAATAGGGAAATTTTTAGATAATTTATGGTAAATGGTATCATGAGATATTTCACAGACATTAAAATACAATTTTGAAAGACGAGGAAATCCTCATAATCTAAATGACCTAATATAAATGTAGGATATGTAATTACATATTCAAGATAACAGTTGTGATGAAAAAATTATGTGCAAAGAAACCAGGAAGAGAAAATGCATAAACTTTAACACTGCTTACCTCAAAGTGATAGGATCATGGATGATTTGTGTTTTATATCATGTTTGCCAGTATTTTCCCTACATCTTATTGTGAGTATGCAATGTATTATCATCAGGGAAAAAAAAAGAGATGTTAATAAAATACTGAAGGGAAAAGCTAAAAAGAGGGCGGCAAACACATAATAGCCACTGTGATTGAAAGATCAAAAGCAATTCAAGAGATATTAAATATTTAACACTCCAGCCTACTTTTCATTGACTTCTTTCTGTCACCCATGTCAAGCTTAGACTTTGTTAGTAATTTTTCTTCCACCAGAGTGCATTGTAGTAGAGCTAATCAAAGCATTTGTACCCTGACTCTCCTAGAAGGCTCTCTGTCTCTGTTTCTGCTGGTTCACAGCAGGCTACATCATCATTTCTGAACTTTCAGACCCCAACAGCTATTTCTGCCTGTGTAATAGTCAAGAGGAAACTCTGGACGGAGTTGCTAAACTCCATTGCGAAGGCTTTTCCCCAGGCCCATCTGATGCTGCTGCTGCAGCCCAAGGTCCCAGTGGGACACAGAGTGTATTATGTAAGGCTGGAAAAATACTGACCCCTGTAGGGTCAGTCATCACTGCTGAATGAATTTAGTCTAATTTTTCTTCTGTATTCACACTCTGCCGTATGAAGGGATGTTTGCCATCACGCCCCCATGACAGCTAAAAAGACATCTGGCTCAATACATTACTGAAAAGAATGCCAGGGGCCGGCACGCTGGTGTAGTGGTTAAGTTCGCATGCTCCCCTTTGGCGGCCTGGGATTCGCAGGTTCGGATCCTGGACGCGGACCTATGCACCGCTTATCAAGTCATGCTGTGGCAGGCGTCCCACATATAAAGTAGAGGAAGATGGGCATGGATGTTAGCCCAGGGCCAGTGTTCCTCACACAAAAAAACTTTGAGGATTTGCCTCCTCCAGATGTTCAGAATCTTTGTGTAACAAGTGTTTCCTTTTATGAGGATATATAAATCAGAGGCTATTTTGTATTATCCATTGTCTTCTGATTGTGCAATACTGAATACGTGTGGGTGGAAGCACTATGAGGAAGGGCATCAACAGCATCTGCTAACCAAAGGAGGCTGAAGTACAAACACATGCGGATTCTTTGGAATATTATTTCACAATTACAAGACGTTTTGGTTGAGGCCTATGTTTGCACATAACACATAGATGACCTCCTCAGAATGGTCAGCAGCATTTGTCTGTACCCCTTTTATGACTTTCACTATGTTCTACTTTCTAGTATAGCTGTTGGTCTACTTTATCACAGTCACTAGATAGTCAACCCCTTGGGAACAGAACTGTGACTGAGCCATTGTATCGCCCTCAGGCCCGGACCCCTGGCACCCTGGGTGTTCATAAGCAGGGCTTCAATGAAGGAGCAAATGGTTGTGTGTTCATTGAGTGAAAAGCATTCTTTATGTGGATAGACTTTTATCTTCAAGAATCTTATAATCTAGTGGGTATAACCCACTCTGAGCCCCAGTCTCTCAAAATACACTGAGAAACTGAAAGCCACAGTTAATTTGTTGTATAAACCAAATAAAGTAAGTAAAGCAAGGTAAAGGCAAACACTGTCATACCCAGGTCTATTTTAGTCCATATGACACCTATGTGTGAATTATAAAAATAAGCCCTTTCCTCTGGGTAGATACATCACTGTGCCAGAGTATACACATTGGTGATCCGAGTGCAATCTGGTTTTCAGCCCCCATCTACCTGCTTAGTTGAGCGATACATGTACCCCTGATCTTTGTTTATCAATTCATAAAGTAAAGGTTACATCAAAGAGCCAGACCCATGATACTTATCCCTCAGGTATTAAACTTGTGTTAATTGGTGGTACCCAAGACACATTTTCAAGCTCTTCAAATCCAACTAGAATTTGAGGGACACTTTAAGGCAGCTTGTAAGTCTAACGAATGCTGTGTAGGGTGATTTTCAAACCACATTAGAAATATGCTCACCAGAGTCTTGTGGCACAATTTTATAGCTACCCTATGGTCCTTACCACACCCTCCCTAAATTGCTGAAAAAAGTGAATGTGTTTCTGGGACGCTTCCTAGTCCTGCAAAGAGAAAAGACAGTCTGGCCCTTGCCACAGGCATGAATTGTTATTAGAGAGATACTTTCTCAACCCTTCGCATTTATATTTCTAGCTAAGACACTGAAGATCCCAGACACACCAGGTAAGAAGTGTTTATAGAGAGAGCATAAATAAATGTAATAACCAACAAGGGCTAAGCGCTTTCCATGGATGATCTTCTTTATTCCTCACAATAGTCTTGTGAGGACTATGGTACTAATTTTATTTGATGAAGAAACTGAGGCTCAGAGAAATTAAATAACTTGCCCAAATTCACTTATCCAGAAACTATAAAACCAGAATCTTCCGATGAGAAAAGCTAGATTTTAACCGCTTCATTATACTTCCAACTACTTTAGAGGTTAATATAATTTTATAAATTCAGAAGTCAGAAGCCTAAGTTTGTCTAGATAAGCATCTTATCTGTAGCATGTTCAGCAAGTGACCTCTCATGGTCTCACTGAATACCTCACATGATGGGGTAAATGATCCCAAGAGGCAGGCTTCCTTGATGGAAAAGTTATAATTACAGGGAGATGTTACACTGAATTGAGACCATCTTGAAATTTGTACATAGAGCTCCATGTCTTGTCCTTTGTATATAAACAGAATAAATTAAATCTTTCTTTTTTGTGTGTCCACATATCACAATGAAAGACAATTCTCATGCCTTAATAAACTTCCTCCTCTCTCACTCCAAATAAAGTTTTCTCTTCTGAGATTTAAACATTCCCAGGTTATTCAGGTGTTCTCCATATGCCATCACTGGGGTTTGAGCACCTCTGTCAACCTGGGGACCTTTATCTGGGTATGTTATAGATTAACAAAAATACTCTCTATTACGATGCTCCAAAATAGACATAATACAATAGGTGTTGTTTGATCAGTGTAAAACAGGAGTGATAAGACGATTTGGTGAATTATGATCTCTGTTTGTCATTCAGGGCTAGTTATGCTTCCTGCCTAATTTTGGCAAATAGTTATGCCAGGGAGGGTTGACTTCAGTGTATGTAAATTCCCAATTATGGAAGACGTGTTTCCTTCTGGAGGGTATTATCTTTCTACCTTCTCTAGTCAATACCTGCTCTCTGGATTAAATGTAAAATCAATCCCCACTCAAAAATAGGCGGAATTGAAGAACAATAATTTTTATAGTAAGACAGACATGATATTTAATCCTCACTTTGCTACTTACTACATCTCTGACCTTGGAAAATTATGTAAGCTCCCTGGGCTTTAGCTTCCTCCTCTGTAAAATGGAGATTCTGATCCCTTCCTTTTGGTAGTGTTGTGCAGGTTAAATTTGAAATTAAATTAAATTAAAATGCTTATCTCAGTGTCTGACACATAGTAAGAAGTAAAAAAAAGGGGCCTGTTATTTTTTAATCAAAATAATTAAAACATTTCAATAATTATTCCCCAGTAACTAGGTAGATATACAGTCAAACACATTTTATAAAGGAAATTAACACAATCCCAGAGCACTAATCAAGCCTGCATTGCCACTACTGCTAATAATTCATTCCTTCAATTCTCAAGGCTTTATTTAAGGGATACAAACAAGGTTCCTGATGCATCTACATGTTTATACTCACATTTGTATATAACCTAGTTACTGAGTTTTAACCTTTTAAAATTATTCTTTCTTAATTACTCTGTACAATGACTACATATAATCAGTTACTGGGAATATATTGGGGCCTCACTGCCAATCTCTAAATTCAAGCCACTATCATCTCTCTACTGGGCTACAGCAATGACTTTGCAACTTATATCACTTTCTCTGAGGCTCAGTTGCTCCAATTTGAAATGAAAAAGATAATACCTGACTTATGTGGATGCTTATGAGGATTAATTCAAATGTTTGTATATGATATAGCAGATACCTGGCTCATAAGTGTTAAAAAACTTAATTTCATTCCCCCACTGGTTAGGAAGAACTTGATAACAGGAATATATCTCACCCCATTGCATGCCCCTGCTACCTATTATAAGCAATGACACTTAAGAGTATCCTGATAAATATACGTTCCATGAGTGATCTCAGATCTGTGTACATGATTTCATCCTTTAGCTGTCAAAAGTCTCTTTTCCAAGGGAGCTATGAGGCTGAGGGCAGAAAAACAATCTTGTTTCACACTCAGTACCATATGCTATTATATTCCCTTTATTTAACTTGCATCTTGGAACAATTGCCTGAGGTTAATGGCAGGAGATGATTGAAATTTATGTATCTCAGTTCAGTTGGAATTCTGCATCTCCATTCCTGTGGGAGGAGGATTAGGGAAGAACTGCTTGATAAGCAGTTGAAAATTCCATTTCCCCTTCCTATGTACTACAATTACAACTGCTATCAGTGAGTGTCAAATATGTGAGATATGCTTCTCAAGAGAACAGACCCCACAGTTCCTTCAAACATCAATGGCAGTGACACAATAGATCAAAAACAGTCAGTTGCCTTCACTCTTTTTAAATACACATGACAGTCACATTCATACCAAATGATTTCAATGAGATTAATGTTATTCAAGTCAACGCCAAGAAATTAATCATTTCACCATTATTTTAGTGTTAATAAGACACTTTAAAGGAATCATTTGACAAAGACTATTAACATTAAATTGTGAGGAGAGGCACAGATGTCAAAAGCTAATTATCAGTGGACAAATTCTACAGAGGTTTATGAGCTAAGTCTTAGAAATACTCCTTGCTTTTGGAAATCTCTCTTTAGGTTACTTTATCTGGTCCTGGTCTCTGCTTTCTCAGCTAGCTCCCAAAATCCAGCCAGAATATGTCATTCACCTTGATACTCCTGTTTTAGAGAAGGCACTTTTAGAATCCAATTAAAAATCATTATCATCATCATCACAGATAAAGTTCATTGAATAATTACTATATTATAGGAATTGTGCTTAGAACAGCATATTATACAGAAATTATTATTCCCATTTGCAGCTAGAGAAAATAAGGTACAGAGAGGTAAAGTAATTTGTTCAAGTTCAATTTATTTAGGCAACAACTGATTGCTTTCTTATAGATCAAAAACTTTCACCCTCAATGCTATTTCAGGACTGTTTCTTTCCATTATGACATGTTCCTTCTTCAGAGAAGAATGAACTTAAGTTTCTCAAATCAAATAAGCAGTGAGCCAGTAGTCAGTGTAGTTTAATATTGAAGAGAAAGCCACATTTTCCTTTGAAATATTGTATTTCTCAGTTCTAGAATCTCCATTTGGTTCTTTTTTTATCATTTGTCTTTTTCTGCTGAGATTTTCCAACTTTTCATTCATTATGAGCATATTTTCCTTTGCCTCACTAAGCGTAGTTATAATAGCTGCTTTGAAGTCACTGTCTGCTAATTCCAATATTTAGATATTTTGGGGGTTGTTTTCTGTTGATTGTCTTATTTTGAGTATTGGTCACACATTCCTGTTTCTTTGTATATTGAGTAATTTTTTTTTTTTTGGTGAGGAAGATCAGCCCTGTGCTAACATCTGCCAATCCTCCTCTTTTTTTTGCTGAGGAAGACTGGCCCTGGGCTAACATCCCTGTCCATCTTCCTCCACCTTATATGGGACGCTGCCACAGCATGGCTTGCCAAGCGGTGCGTCGGTGCGCGCCTGGGATCCGAACCGGCAAACCCCGGGCCGCCGCAACGGAGCATGCGCACTTAACTGCTTGCGCCACTGGGCCGGCCCCTATGTTGAGTAATTTTGAATTATATCCTGAACATTTTGGATGTTATGTGTTGGAATCTCTAGATTCTGCTGTATTTCTCAGAAGAGCAGTAACTTTTTGTGTTAGCAGGTAATTAACGTGGTGGAACTTGAAGTACAAACTCTGTCTCTTGGACAACAGCTGAAAAATCTTTTCAGTTCTTTTATTCTAATCTGGATTATTTGGTGTCTACCCCACACCTGTGTGGTTCAGGAGTCAGTCACAGATTTGGGGAGAGAATTTAGGGATTCCTCTGTCTCTCTTCTGTCCATGACTCCCCACCCCCACTTTCCAGAGATTGTGGATGCCTCAAACTCGGTCCTCTGGTTCTTTAGACCATGAAAACTGTGGGTTTTCAGAGTTTTAGGCATCCTCCATGGCTTTGCCTGTGGACAGCCCTCAGTTTAAGAGAGAGAGAGAAAGAAACTTATTGAGTGCTGTTCCCTTCCAACTTTTGACTCCTTTCTGGAATCTGTTCACTCTTAGTGCCTTGAGGAAGCTGTTTTTTGTATTCTGTCCAGAGTTTACAGCTGTTGTCTATGAGAGGTTTGGTCTGATAGTCATTTACTTGGCCATACCAAAAGGATTCTCTTTTAAGAATATGAACAAATTAGGAATCTTTCCCTAATAAACATAAATGTGCATGTGCAAATGGATACACACATTTACACATATATAATGTAGCAGACAATTCTTGGGAGTTAATGAAACTTCTACCTATGGTAGATCTCAGGTCAAGAATCCCTGATCCTTGTGCCTAGCGTTGAAATCACAGTTGACCAAGATGTAGTCCTCACCCTCATAGAGCTCTTTTCTAAAGCAAGGGTAAGCAAACTTTTTCTTAAAGAGTGAGATAGTAAAAATGTTAGGTTTGTGGGCCAGCCAAATGACCTCTGCCACAACTTCTCATCTCTGCCACTATAATGCAAAAGCAGTCATAGACAATATGTAAATAACAGGCATAGTTATATTCCAATAGAATTTTCCAACAGAAAAATAGGCCACAGGCCCATGGGCTATAGTTTGCTGACCCCTGTTCTGGAAGAGAGAGAGAGAATGAAGAGAAAAATAGTTTAGTCAGGCTTAATGTTAAAGAGAAATCCAAAACAATGAAGCAAGAGAGATTGCGATTGCCAAGGGTGCGTGCTGACATTGCGACTTTGTTAAAAAAGCAAAAGAAACTAGCACAAACCTTGTAAAATCTGTTTCATCTTTTTACAGCCAAGATCCAAACATCAAACAACAACCCACCCACCCTACTCCTGGCTTATGCATAGGAGTCATCTTTTCATCAGTTCTGCAAAAAAACTCCAAATCTAGCTTTGAATTAGCTGTGACATCCAGCTTCTTACTGTTCTGTAGCTGTCCATTTACAGTCTGTATTCCCCACTGAAATGTGCGTCTATGGTAGGGGTGGGTTGGGGGATATGTTATTTATTTATTTGCTTATGCGGCCTTACTTTAGTGTGGCAATTATTACACAGTACTTGCTAAATATATATTTCGGAACAGATGATGGGGCAGAGATTCGTTTAAATCAATATCTATCACACAGAGTAGGAATAACTTTTTAAGAGATGTATACACAGTGCATTAATGTTTCACAGGAGTGAAAAATCACAAGATCATGTCTAAATGAAAGGATCAGTGAGAATTCCATAGGGGAAAGAATGTTTAAGCTGTCTTGAAGGATGGATAGATTTTAAAAAACCAACAATAAAAGCGTTCTTTTTATTGTTTTTTCTAACATTTAAAATGTTAGATGGGAAAGAAGATTCCTCAACCCTCTCTTCCTAATCCAAGAATGCTTCTATCCCTTTGTTGACTTCTTTTCTTTCCTCACTTCTCTTTAGGAGGAAGGGATACTAATTTGATGTACCCCCATGTATTAGTAGACAGGGTCAGTGTGGAAAGCAGAATCAAGTAGTCATATTTTCCATCAAGATGATAGAACAGCAACTTACTTAGCCGAACATACTTGCCTATTGGACATTGCTTTTGATTCCTATATTTGTGGCCATGCAGGAAGCAGTAGTATTTCCAAATATTAAGATAGGCATATGATGAAGCAAAAGGGCCTATTTACCACTTGTGCTAAATTGAGTAGTCCTGATCCAGCTTTATCTGATGCCTGCATGTGGTGGCTTGAGCATTAGTAAAACGAATAATAAAGTAGAATCTTGTTTCCTACTTAGTTACCATTTTTTCAGGTGGAAGTCTTCCTCAGTCTGTCATAATACAGTCCTGCAGGGAGCCAATATCAATTGATTGGAATTAGCTTGGAGGTAAAACCCATTTTCCACCGTTGCTCTGTGGCCATTCTGCCCAGAAGCATATATGGCCATTACTTTTACTTGGGCTTATTGGATATGTATCTATATCATTCAACTGTGAGTTTTCTACTAGGGCTACTTTGAAGCTGTTAGGGGTCACCATGGAGCATCAGTAAACAACTACGTGGGAAGTATCAGTAGGAAAATTCAAATAGTAAGAAAACGGTCAGGGATCATAGAAGCGAAATTGCAAGTGAAACATACTCTAAATTTACTAGAAGTTCTTTGAAAAATCATTGGTTGTATGCATCAGAAGATCTTTGGAATAGATTGACGGTCATCTGTTCCCTAGCAGCAGATAAGATTGTATAAAGCAGAGAGTCTTCTTAGAAACCAGTCAAAGAAGTTTGGGGAGTTTGGGTTCATTTTCTTGAGCATTTGGTGACTAGAAAAGTAAGTAGATCAGCAAAGATGTAAGGAGTACTGAGAAATGAATCCCTTACTTTTGGATCAGACAACTGTAATTTTCATGGAAGCTGGAGAAAACATCGGTTTGTTATGACCTAAAATCCAAATATTCTTGAACTTTTAGCAGTCTTAGTATTCAGCTACTAGGTGTCTTGTGGTACTACATCAGAGCTCCTGACGGTCAATGTTACTTCTCTCCTGACTCTGGTCCGTAAATGGCTTCTATATCCTTTAATCAGTTGTTTATACTGTGATCCATGAATTCCCTGTACCAGGATCATCACTTGGGATACTTGTTAAAGATGCAGATAACTACTTACCATCCTAGACCTCCTGAATAAAAATCTCAAGGTCGGGATGCAGTGCACAAGAATCCGAAATTTTTAACAAGCATGATATATGGTTTTGAAACCTAATAAACAGTTGCTGGGAACAACTGTTTAGGCCTGGGCTTAAACTTCAAGCCAGTTTTGTTGCACCACATATTCTTGACAATTCATTAGAATACAGGTTAACGTATTAAGCTTGAGCTAAGACTCTTGGTGTTGTACCAATGGTAATCTAAAAAAAAATTAGTACAAGTTTTTTCTTCCTCCTATTGTAGCCCCTTTAAGTATAGTTTCACTGGGTTCAATTTTTGAAGGTCTTAAAAGCAACAAGATTGAAGAGGAGTAAAATAAACATCTATTCAAAATCCAGAAGGTTGAGAAAACTAAAGCTTGTTTTTCTTGTTTCTCTGCCCAAGGTAAGCCATGTATTGTTAAAAAATCTAAGTTTATGTTTTGTCTACATGTAAAATAGGTCTCTTATACAGCATGTTTATTTTAATGTCAAACAATAGCCAAATTGAAGGCTCAAGCAAGCACGGCGGGAATGTGCAGCACAATCTGCAGGAAGATGACAATTTAAAAAATTTAAATGTCTTACATGAAGGCATCCATCAATAGCATTGTACTTATATCATTTCTCATTGCAATGTCCGTATAAATACGTTGTAGTGAATACTGCAGATCTTACAACTCTTGTTTGACTCTGCCTTGGCAGAATAAAATAGGATTTTATAACATCTGATATAAATGCGTTTAGATTCTGATGACACATTTCTGAATATGACTGTCAAAGAACCAAATAAGGGTGTGGAAAGTGACTTTATGGCAGTGTCTATAAAGGCAAATTAAAGTGGGGGGAAGTGACAACTTTCTAGATAATTCAGGCAAGTGAGGGACAGATATAGTTTGGGTTCTGAACTATTTATTCAAGCTTTCTTTGTTGATTCAATCCGTCATGGTCATTACTCAATTCTACTTTTCCGTGTTGCTGTAGGATGTGGTGTGTTCCTCCTAGTGTGATTCTAGTAGATTCACAGCGGTTGGAATGGGTTTCCCAATCTTCTCATTTGTATGCAATGATAATTACAGTCATAGTAAACATTTATTGAACATTTATGTACTAGTCACAGCTCTAATTACTTTACTGTTCATTGATCCTTTGTAACAGCTCTATGAGGTAGATATTAACATTTCTATTTTATAGTTGAAGGAACCAAGACCCAGACAGATTAAATAACTTGCATAGCTAGCAAGTGGCAGATCCAGGACTCAAAATTGCGTGTCTACTTCTAAAAGCCTTGCTTTTTATCAACTACTGTGCTGAGAGCTTTGAAAAAGAGGTTTGATTCAAAGGCAACCTTGGTGTTGCTTTTGGTTCTCATTGTAGCATGGTTAATAGTAGCTAGAATGTAAGAGAAAAGGATTGAGATAAAACACATAGCCCTGGGTGTGGGATCTGGCTTCCTGGGAGGCCTCAGAGGAGTCAGATATGGCAGCCTGCAAGTATGTGAGGGATGAAGCTTGCTCAATGGAAAACGGAAGGTGGAAGGCACAGAGCAGATTCATTTCCCCTCCTTTCTCTCTGCCATCAACTAAGATATTATCTTTTCAGTCCTTCTGGAGAAGTTGTATGTGGCAAACAAACATATCTGCTGACTGTCTTCTTGGTCTCTGGGTAGCTTTTTGTGAAGTGGTCCCTGGCATGGAAACACATCATGTCACATCACTTTCCTCCTTCCTGGCCTAGCTTCTTTCTTAAATCTCACCTTTGTTGTCCTGGGCTTACACCTCCCAAATAAACTGTCAGCACCATAATGGGCTGCTTAATGCGGTGCCTCAGGGAACGCTTCTTAGAGACAACCTAGGCTAAAACAATGGTCAGTATACACAGAGGCCTTACCTGTGCCAGACCCCATTCTCAATGCTTCAGATACATTAACTCATTTAATCCTGGTAGCAACCGAGTGAGATATTATTATTATCATTCCCACTTTATAGTTAAGGAAATTAAGATATAGAATGTTAAGTCCCTCTATGGGACCCCGCATAAAAAAGAATGTTCTGGACATGTTTGTTACACATGAATACATTAATGAATGAATGCCAACTTGCTCAAGAGAATAAAATAATTGGGAAAATTTCCACTTCTAAAATTCACTGGATGCTGCCACTTACACTGCTACGCTATTTCCTGAAAAAAAAGAAATTTCAGCCCTACATCCAGCAAAATGCATTGCACAGAATAGATATTCAATATTTACGTGTTAAAATAATGCATACAATGTTTCCTAAGTCCAGTTTTTTGTTTTTGTTTGTTTTTTTTCCTGAGGAAGATTAGCCCTGAGCTAACATCCATTGCCAATCCTCCTCTTTTTGCTGAGGAAGATTGGCCTTGGGCTAACATCCATGCTCATCTTCCTCTATTTTATATGGGACGCCGCCACAGCATGGCTTGACAAGTAGTGCGTTGGTCCACGCCTGGGATCCGAACCTGTGAACCCCGGGCCGCGGAAGCAGAGCATGTGAACTTAACCTCTATGCCACCGGGTCAGCCCCCAAGTCCATTTTTTTTGACAACATATATAAAAATATTTTTTCAAATGTGCACAGACATAAAAGAGATTGAATAACATCATTGCATTGTTAAAGGAGCTCAGATTATGAGGAAAGAAAATCGTGGGAAATTAACTTGAGAGATATCTTGCTTCACCTTGCTTTATCTGAAATAGAGCTGAGTTGCTGAAATTCAAAATTCCTTAGGGTTGTAAGACCAACAATCAACAAATAATAAATAAAAGATACTGCCATGAAAATCGATGTGGTATCCAGAGAAATAAACAGCCAAGAAATGAGCATCTTTTTCTGTGCTCTGTGAATTTTCCTTGGCATGAGTTGATCTTTTGTTAATGGTCTTTGATGTGACTGCTCATGGCGCAGCGGCCCCTGTTCTAGTATTGATGAAAGCTTCAAGAAACTTGAGAAAGCTTACAGATTTGACGAGGACAGGAAACAAATGACTAGAGAATGAAAATGATATGACATTGTCAAATATCAGCCCAAAACCTGAGTCTTCTAATACGGTTGGTGTCTCAGTTAGCTTTCCTTATGTATTTCTGCATTTTTTTTCCTTCTTTTTCCATTTTTAAAGGAGCAAACTGGTTTATAAATGAATTGATTTTATGTAAAGAATAGAATGCCCCGAGTTTGAAGTGAAATTTCAATTAAGATGAGTTTATTTTACCATATTATAGATGGTTTCTTGAAAATTCTTTACAGCCTTATAGCTAAGGTTTTAAAGCACACTATCTTCCATTGCACTATAATCAAACATCTAACTGACAAACCACTTCTGCGCTTATGTGTAAGGGAAGCTATGGGTGTTTTCATTTCACCTTTGGGGAACTCTTGAGTACATTGTCAGGTGCCAGTTGAATCTTACAGTTGCAGAACTAGAATATGAATGTTGATGGGGATGATCTATAAGTCTTCAGGTGAATAGGACAAACCCCCTCATCCCTTTTTGTACCTTTGAGAAATTTCTTTCCTACTGATAGTGTTGATAGCACTTGTAGCTCCCTCAACTGGCTCCTGTAATCTGGCCCCAGGGACTGATAAGAGGCTTATCTGGGCCATCATCCCATTATCCCACTGCTCTGGTGACTGATTTGGGAATTAGCATACATCCAAAACCAAAAGCAATCGTAGTCCTCTTGTCATTTTTCTGCTCAAGCTAGGAGGAAGGGAAGAAGAATATTCCTATAACCATTTATTTGTCCTTAGAGTTAGTAATCTGTTATTAAAAAAAAATTCAGATTTCCCATTTGTTCAGGCAATTTATCTTAGTCATGTTTTTCTAGGTATTTATCAATTTTATCCAAGTTTCAAATTTATTAGCATAAGGGATTCAAAATATTTTATTATTTTGTAATGTCTGCAATATCTATCCCCTTTTTCAATCCTAATGTCATTTAATTGAACCTTACTCCTCTCTTTTTTCTCTTGATCAATTTTGCCACAGAGGTTTGTTAATTTTTGTAGTCTTTGTAAAGAACCAAATTTTGGTTTTGTTGAGAATACTGTATCATTGCTTTATATATCATTAATTTCTGCTCTTATCTTTATTATTTCCTATTTCTGCTTTCCTTGGGTTTATCCAGTAGTTTATTTCATAATGTTTGAAATGGATGCTTAATACATTTATATTTAGGCTTTCTTACTCTCTACAGCACTTAAAGCTAGATTTTTCTCTAAGCACAGCTTTAGCTGCATGACATCAGTTTTTATATGCCATTATCATTCAGCGAAATTTTTTCTAATCTCTATTATGATTTCTTATTTGACTCATTAATTATTTAGAAGCATGCTTCTTAATTTCCAAATATATGTAGTTTTCCAAGTTTTCTTTTTATTACTGATCATATGATGGTTAGAGAATGTAGTTTATACTTGATCAGATTTTTTTGAAATTTGTTGATATTTGCTTTATGCTGCTATATGATGCTAGGGGGTGTGTGTGTGTCTGTGTGTTAATGATTTAAGTGTGCTTTAAAGCAATATTCATACTGTATTAGTTGAATTCAGTGTCTTATATGCATATATCCATAAAACAAGTGTTTTAATTGAGTTGTTCAAATCTTCTATAACAAGTTTTATTTTATTTTTCTTTTCTCCTGTTTTATTTATTCTTCCCTTTCGGCTTGTGCTATCAATTCTTAATAGAAATGTGAAAAGTCTCCCACTATGATGGTGGATTTATCTAGTTCATTTTGTAACTTTTTGTTTTAAAATAATTACAGATTCCCAGGTTGTTGCAAAAATAGTACAGAGAGATCCTACCTATACTTCACCCAGTTCCCCCCAATGGTTATATTCTACGTAACTATAGTACACAATCAAAATCAACAAATTGGCTTTGGTGCAATATGTGCACACAGACTGTGTCATTTAATAACGTGTAGATTCTTGTAACACTGATACCATGGCAATCAAAAAACAAAACTGTTTTATCACAACTAAGATCTCTCTTTTGCCAGCCCTGTTACAGTCACATCTATCCTAACTCCTGGCAACCACTAAGCCATTTTCTGTCTGTATAATTTTGCCATTTTGAGAACGTTATATAATTTGAACGTTAAAGTATGCAACTTCTTGAGATTGGCTTTTTTTTTTCTGAGGAGATCAGCCCTGTGCTAACATCTGCCAATCCTCCTCTTTTTTAGCTGAGGAAGACTGGCCCTGGGCTAACATCCGTGCCCATTTTCCTCCATTTTATATGGGAGGCCACCACAACATGTCTTGCCAAGCAGTGCGTTGGTGTGCGCCAGGAACTGAACCAGCGAACCTCGGGCCGCCGCAGCAGAGCGCAGTTAACCGCTTGCGCCACCGGGCCGGCACCTTGAGATTGGCTTTTTAATCTCAGCATGATACCATTGAGATCCATCCAAGTCGAGTGTATTAACTATTGCTTTTTATTATTGAGTAGCATTCTATAGTATGGTTGTACTACATTTTGTTTAACCATACACCTACTCAGGAGCATGCTTCCAGTTTTTGGCTACTACAAATAGAGCTGTTATAAATATTTGTGTACAGATTTTTGTGTGGACATACATTTCAGTTTTTCTGGATAAATGCACAGAAGTGTGATTACTAGGTCATATGGTAGGTGCATGTTTAGTTTTTTAAGAAACTGTCAAACTATTTTCCAGAGTGGCTGCACCATTTTATATTCCACCAACAAAGGATGAGAGATCCAGTTTCTCAGCATCCTCATCAGCATTTAGTATTGTCAATAATTTTTATTTTAAGTTGTTCTAATAGAATAGACCATGATATCTCATTGTGGTCTTCATGTACATTTCCCTAATGTATAGTGATGTTGAACATCTTTTTGTAGCTTATTTGCCATCTGTATATCCTCTATAGTGAAATGTCCCTTGATGTCCAATTGCTCATATTCTAATTGGATTGTTTGATTTTTAATGTTGGGTTTTGAGAATTCTTTGTATATTATAGATAAGAGTCCTTTGTCAGATATGTGAGTTACAAATATTTTCTCTCAGCCTGTAGCTTATCTTTTCATCCTCTTAATAAGGTCTTTGACAGAACAAAATTTTTTAAATTTTGATGAAATCCAGTTTATTGATTTTTTTCTTTTATGGAATATGCTTTTGTTGTTATGTCTAAGAACTCTTCACCAAACTCTCGATTCCAAATATTTTCTCCACTGTTTTCCTCTAAAAGTGTTGTAGTTTTAAGTTTTACATTTAGATCTACAATCTATTTTGAATTAATTTTTGTATAAGGTGTGAGGTCTAGGTCAAGGTTGATTTTTTTATCAGTAGATATTCAATTTCTCCAGTACCAATTGTTGAAAAGATTACACTGCCTCTATTGAATTGCTTTTGTATCTTTGTGAAAAATCAGTTGGGTGTACTTGTGTGGGTCTATTTCTGGGTTTTCTTTCAATAATTCTGTTAATTTTTTCTTTAATATATTTGGAAGTTACATTTATAGGTACATATACATTTGGAATTGTTATATTTTCCTCTGTATTGAGCCTTTTTTCAAATTGTTACCCTTTAATTTCTGATAATGCTTTTTCCTCTTAATATCTGTTTTGTTTTATATTAATATAGATATGTCAACTTTCTAAAATTTATATTTGATCAATAAGTCTTTTCCATTCTCTTACTTTCAAACTTTCTGTTTCAGATTTTAGATCTCCCTCTTACAAACAGCATATGGCTAGAATTTTTATTAATTCACTTTGACAATCTGTCTTTTAACTAAAACTTTTAATCCGTTTAAAATTACTGATATTTTGGTACTTTTTTCTATCATCTTATTTTGTATTTTCTATTGTCTTCTTTTTATGTTTTCTATTCTTTCTTTCCTTCTTTTATCTTATATCTTCTTTTCTCATTCAATATTCCATCTACTTGTTTGGAAGTTAGCTTTTATTTTTATTCTGTTATAGTTACTCTTGAATCTTAACATCTACACTTAATTATTAAACATAAAGCTAATCAATACCTTTACCCTTCCCCCAAACACGAAGCCCCTAGAACACTTTAACTACAATTACTCTCCCTCTCAATTTATACACTACAGTCGTCTATTTGTTCTCATTTTTTTACTTATAAGATTTTATTGTGTAATGTTAATGTTTGTTTAGATTTGTCTGCATACTTACAACACTTATTATTCTTGATTCTTTCTTCTGTTTTACACCTTTCATTTGGAATCATTTTCTTTCTACCTATAGTGCATATTTTTTAATTCCCTCAAATATAAGTCGGCAGTGGCAAACTCTCTGTTTTTATTCATTTCAAAAGATCTTGATTTCACCTATATTTTAAAAGATATTCTTTGATTTGAAGTCCTATCCAGAGCAATTAGGCAAGAAAAAGAAAGAAAAGTCATCTAAATCAGAAAAAAAAAAAAAACTGTCACTATTTGCAGATGACATGATGTTATATATAGAAAACCTTAAGATTCCACCAAAAAACTATTAGAACTAATAAACAAATTCAGTAAAGTTGTAGCTACAAAATCAATATACAAAATTCTGTAGTGTTTCTATACACTTATAATGAACTATCAGAAAGAAATATTAAGGAAACGATCCCATTTACAATTGCAACAAAAAGAATAAAATATCTAGGAACAAATTTAACTAAGGAGGTAAAAGACTTATACACTGAAAACTATAAGATATTGATAAAAGAAATTGAAGAAGACACAAATAAATGGAAAGATAGTCCATGATCATAGATTGGAAGAATTAATATTATTAAAATGTCCATACTACCCAAAGCAATCTATAGGTCCAGTGAAATCTCTATCAAAATTTCAATGGCATTTTTCACATAAATAGAACAAAGAATCCTAAAATTTGTATGGAATCACAAAAGACCTGGAATAGCCAAAGAAATCTTGAGAAAGAAGAACAAAGCTAAAGACATTATGCTCTCTAATTTCAAACTATCTTACAAAGCTATAGTAATCAAAACGGTATAGTATTGGCATAAAAAGAGACACAGATCAATGGAACAGAATAGACAACCCAGAAATAAACCCACACATATATGGTCAATTAATTTACAACAAAGAAGCCAAGAATATACAATTGAGAAAGGACAGTGGCTCCAATAAATGTTGTTGGGAAAAGTGGACAGCCACCTGCAAAAGAAGGAAACTTGACAACTATCTTACACCATACAGAAAAATTAACACAAAATGGATCAAAGATTTGAACGCAAGACCTGAACCTATAAAACAGCTAGAAGAAAACATAAGCAGTAATCTCTTTGACATCAGTCTTAGTGATAATTTTTTGGATCTGACACCAAAGCAAAGGCAACAAAAGCAAAAATAAGTAAGTGGGACTACATCAAACTAAAAAGTTTCTGCCCACCAAAAGAAACCATTAACAAAATAAAAAGGCAACCTACTTAATAGGAGAAAATATTTGCAAACTATATATCTGATAAAAGGTTAGTGTCCAAAATATATAAAGAACTCATTAGCAAAAAATAAACAATCTATTCAATTAAAAATTGGGCAGAAGATCTGAATAGACATTTTTCCAAGGAAGACATAAAGATGGCCAACAGGTACATGAAAAGGTGCTCAAAATCACTAATCATCAGGGAAAAGCAAATGAAAACCACAATGAGATATCACCTGACATCTGTTAGAATGGCCATTATCAAAAAGACAAGAAATAACAAGTGTTGGCAAGGAGGTGGAGAAAAGGGAATCCTTGTGCACTGCTGATGGGAATGTAAATTGGTGTGGCCACTATGAAAAACAGCATGGAGTTTCTTTTTTTTTTTAAAGATTTTATTTATTTATTTTTTCCCCCAAAGCCCCAGCAGATAGTTGTATGTCATAGCTGCACATCCCTCCAGTCGCTGTATGTGGGACGCGGCCCCAGCATGGCCGGAGAAGCGGTGCGTCGGTGCACGCCCGGGATCCGAACCCCGGGCCGCCAGCAGCGGAGTGCGTGCACCCAACCGCCAAGCCACCGGGCCGGCCCAGCATGGAGTTTCTTTAAAAAATTAAAAATAGTATTCTTATTCAAGATGATGATGTATGAGAATCCTGAAATCACTTCCTTCCACAAACACACCAAATTTACAGCTATATATGGAAAAACTTTCTCTGAAAAAAACTAAAACTAGGCTGAGCAACTCCTACACATTGGATGAATGAGAGAAGACCCATATTGAAGTGATAGGAAAGGCTGGGACACAATCTCCTCATAAAACCCACTCCCCAGTGCAGCGACCCACAGTCAGGAAGGAACTCAAATCCCAAAGCTTCTACCTGAGGAGCAAAGGGTTTGAACCCCTCTTGGGGCAAGCCAACTTTTAAGATCTGTACCTAAGAGACAAGCCCTCAAAACATCTAGCTTTGAAACCCAATGGGGCTGGTATCCATGAAATCCACAAGGTTATAGTGATCTGGGAAACAGATTTTAAAGGGCTTATGTACTTGGAGTCATCCAGCCCAGGGCCCAGCCCAGAAGTGGCTAACAAGGGGTATCTGGACTTCGTACATGTGGGAAAGCCTCATTTGTGTGTCTTAGAGTTTTGGCCTAAGGGGCAGTCTTCACGTTTGGTACACATCTAGAGGCCTACGGAGGTGCTCTCAGGGAATGTAGGCTGGCGTGTGCCATTTTTGCTGTCTCCCTCCCCTCTGCCTTGCTACAGCTCAACAGTATCTTCCAAACAGGAGCATATGCATTTGTCTGGAGCCCCAATTTTTGAAACTGTTGCCTAGTGGACACCTCTATAACACCTGGCACTGGTGCCAGTGAGGATTACACTTGAAATCCCATAGGAACTGTACATATTTGCATACTTTTAAAGCTGCTGCCTGAGGGTCTGGCTTCCAAACAGCCTGAATCTAGGTGCTAACTGACACTTCTCCTTTGGGACACTGACAGGCCTTGGCACACCCTCAACTACTGGGTGCCATTAAAAATAAAATATGCTGCTTGGAAAATCACAACGATGTGAGAGACAACCAAGAACTAGGGCAGGGTTGAACAATAATGTCCATCTCCTACACAAGGCCACTCTTTCAAGACTGGGAGAGGTGGCCGTTCTATCTCATGCATAGAAACCAACACAGAGAGTCAAGCAAAATGAAGAAACAGAAAAATGTGTTCTGAACAAAAAAACAAATAAAATCTCAGAAAAACATGTTAATGAAATGGAGGTAAGTAATTTACCTGATAAAGAGTTCAAATATTCATAAAGGTGCTCACCAAACTCTGGAAAAGAAAGGAGGAACCAGTGAGAACTTAAACAAAGAGATAGAAAATATAAAAATGTACCAAATAGAAGTCACAGAGCTGAAGAATACAATAACTGAACTGAAAAATACACTAGAGGAACTTGACAAGAGACTAGATGAAGCAGAAGAAAGGATCAGTGAACTCAGAGACAGGGCAGTAGAACTCACTCAATCAAGGCAGCAAAATGAAAAAAAGAATGAAAAAATGTAAGGATATCTTAAGTGACTTATGGGACATCACATGGTCTAATGTTCACATTATAGAGGTCTCAGATGGAAAAGAGAGAGAGAAAGGGGCAAAAAACTTATTTGAAGAAATAATGTCTGACAACTTCCCTAACCAGGGGAAGTAAACAGACACCCAGATCCAGGCCCAGAAAGTTTCAAATAAGATGAACCCAAAAAGACCCACACTAAGATACATTATAAGTAAAATATCAAAAACTAAAGACAAAGAGAGAATCTTAATAGCAGCAAGAGAAAAATAACTTGTTACGTACAAGGGAAGCCCCATAAGATTATAAGCAGATTTTTCAGAAACTTTGCTGGCCTGAAGGTATTGGCACAATATACTCAAAGTGCTGGAAGAGAAAAAATTTCAACCAAGAATATTCTACCTGGCAACATTATCATTCAGAATTGAATGAGAGAGAAAGAATTTTTCAGACAAGCAAAAGCTAAAGGAGTTCCTCACCACTAAACTGGCCTTATCAGAAATGTTAAAGAAAATTCTTTAACATTAAAAAAAAAAGTCACTAATTAGTAATAAGAAAACATATGAAAGTATAAATCTCACTGGTAAAGGTAAATATATGGTAAAGGTAGTGGATTAATCACTTGTAAAGCTAGTATGAAGGTTTAAAGACAAAAGCAGTAAGAACAACTGTAACTATAATAATTAGTTAAGTGATGCACAAGATAAAAAGATGTAAAATGCACATCAAAAACATAAAACATGGGTGGGGGAAGAGTAAAAATGTAGAGCATTAGAATCCATTCAAACTTATATTTATAACAGTCTATTTTAAGCCGATAACAATATAAGTTGTCATATGTAAGCCTCAAGGTAACCCCAAAGCAAAAACTAGAGCAGATATACAAAAGAGAAAGAGAATCTAGTATACCACCAAAGAAAGTCACCAAACCAAAAAGGAAGAGAGTGAGAGAAGAAGAAAGGAACAGAGAAAATCTACAAAACAGCCAGAAAACAATTAATAAAACATCAAGAAGTACATGCCTATCAATAATTACTTTAAATGTAACTGGACTAAATTTTCCAATTGAAAGACACAGAGAAGCTGAATGGATACAAAACAAGACCCATCGACATGCTGCCTACAAGAGATTCACTTCATATACAAGGATATACACAGACTAAAAGTGAAAGGATGCAAAAAGACATTCCGTGCAAATGGAAACCAAAAGAAAGCTGAGGTAGCTATACTTATATCAGACAAAATAGATTTTAAAACAAAGACTGTAATAAGAGACTAAAGAAGGTCATTACATAATGAAAAAGAGTTCAATCCAACAAGATGATATAACACTTATAAATATTTATGGACCCAACATAGGAGAACCTAAATATACAAAGCAAATATTAACAGACCTAAATGGAGAAATAAACCTTAATACAATAATAATGGATGACTTTAATATCCCACTTATGTCAATGGATAGATCATCCAGACAAAAATCAATAGGAAAACACCAGTCTTAAATGACACAGTAGACTAGATGGACTTAACAGATATATACAGAACAGTCCATGCAAAAGCAACAGAACACACATTCTTTTCAAGTGTACATAGAACATTCGCCGGGATAGATTATATGTTAGGTCACAAAACAAGTGTTAGTAAATTTCAGAAGATTTAAATCATATCAAGCATCTTTTCCAAACACAATGATATGAAGCTGGAAATCAACTACAAAAATAAAACTGGAAAATTCACAAATATGTGGAGATTAAACAACATGCTACTGACCAACTAATGGGTCAAAGAAGAAATCAAAAGAAATCAAAAAATACCTTGAGACAAATGAAAATGGAAATATAATATATCAAAATTTATGAGGTACAGCAAAAGCAATTCTAATAAGGAAGTTCATAGGGATGAATGCTTACCTCAGGAAACAAGAAAGATCTCAAATAAACAACCAAACATTGCACCTCAGGGAACTAGAAAAACAACAACAAATGAAGTCCAAAGTTAGTAAAAGAAATGAAAAACAAATCAATACAGAAATAAATGAAATAAAGACTAAAAGACAATATAAAAGATCAATAAAACAAAGAGCTGGTTCTTTGAAAAGATAAACAAAATTGGCAAACCTTTAGCTAGACTCACCAAGATAAAAAGAGAGAGGACTCAAATAAATAAAGTCAGAAATGAAAGAGGACACATTACAACTGATACCACACAAATACAAAGGATCATAAGAGACTATTATAAACAATTTATGCCAATAAATTTGACAACCTAGAAGAAATGGAAAAATTCCTAGAAACATACAATTTACCAGGACTGAATTATGATGAAATAGGAAATCTGAACAGACTGATTACTAGGAACAAGATTGAATCAGTAATTAAAAGCTTCCCAACAAACAAAAGTCCAGGATCAGATGGCATTACTGGTGAATTCTACCAAACATTCAAAGAAGAATAAATACCGATCCTTATCAAACTCTCCCAAAAAACAGAAGAGAAAGGAACACTTCCAGACTCATTTTATGAGGTTGGCATTACCTTGACACCAAAACCAGACGAGGGCAACACAAGAAAAGAAAATTACAGACCAATATCCCTGATGAACACAGATGTAAAAAATCTTCAACAAAATATTAGCAAACCAAATTCAACAATACATTAAAAGGGGATCATATACTATGATCAAGTGGGATTTTTTTGCAAAGATACAAGGATGGTTCAATATCTGCAAATCAATCAATGTGATACACCACTTTAGCCAAATGAGATAAAAATCATATGATCGTCTCAATAAATGCAGAAAAAGCATTTGACAAAATTCAACATGCATTTATGATAAAAAGTAAACAAAGCAGGTATAGAGGGAACATACCTCAACATAATAAAGGCCATATATGACAAGCCCATAGCAAATATCATAGTCAACGGTGAAAAGTTAAACACTTTTCCTCTAAGATCAAGAACAAGACAGGGATGTCCACTCTCACCACTTTTATTCAACATAGTATTGGAAGTCCTAGCCAGAGCAATTAGGCAAGAAAAAGAAATAAAAGACATCCAAACTCGAAAGGAAAAAGTAAAACTGTCACTACTTGCAAATGACATGACGTTATATACAGAAAATCCTAAAGATTCTACTAAAAATCTGTTAGAACTAATAAACAAATTCAGTACAGTTGCAGGTACAAAATCAATATACAAAAATTTGTTACATTTGTATACACTAATAATGAAATATCAGAAAGAAAAATTAAGAAAACAATCCCATTTATAACTGTATCAAAAAAATAAAATACCTGGGAATAAATTTAACCAAAGAGATGAAAGAATTGTACACTGAAAACTATGACATTAATGACATAAATTGAAGAAGATACAAATAATTGGAAGATATTCCATGCTTATGGATTGGAAGAATTAATATCATAAAATATTCATACTACCCAAAGTAATTTACATGTCTAATGAAATCTCTATCAAAATTCCAATGGCATTTTTCATAGGAATAGAACAAAGAATTCTAAAATTTGTATGGAAGCTCAAAAGACCTTCAATGGTCAAAGCAACCTTGAGAAAGAAGAGCAAAGATGAAGACATTATGCTCCCTGATTTCAAACTATATTACAAAGCTATAGGAATCAAACAGTATGGGATTGGCATAAAAACAGACACATCGATCAACGCAACAGAATAGAGAGCCCAGAAAAACCTCCACACATATATGGTCAATTAATTTATGACAAAGCAACCAAGAATATGCAATGGGGAAATGACAGTCACTTCAATAAATGATGTAGAGAACACTGACAGCCACATGTAAATGAATGAAACTAGACGCTTATTTTACACCATACACAAAAATTAACTCAAAATGGATTAATGACTTGAATGTAAGAATTGAAATCATAAAACTCGTAGAAGAAAACATAGTTGGTAAGTTCTTTGACGTCAGTCTTAGTGATGTTCTTTTGGATCAGACACTAAAAGCAAAGGCAACAAAAGCAAAAATAAACAAGTAGAACTACATCAAACTAAAGAACTTCTGCACAGTGAAGGAAACCATCCACAAAACGAAAAAGCCACCTATTCAATGAGAGAAAATATTTGCAAATCATATCTGATAATGGCCTAATATCCAAAATATATAAAAAACTCGTACAACTCAATAGCAAAAATCCCAACAATCCAATTAAAAATGGGCAGAGGATTTGAATAGACATTTTTCCAAAGAAAGCCTATGGATGGCCAACATGTGAAAAGATGCTCAACATCACTAATCATCATGGAAATGCCAATCAAAACCAGAATGATATATTACCTCACACTAGTTAGAACGGCTATTATCAAAAAAACACGAAGTGGAAAGTGTTGGCAAGGATGTGGATAAAAAGGAACTTTCCTGCACCATTGGTGGGAATCTAAATTTGTGCAGCCACTATGGAAAACAATATGGAAGCTCTTCAAAACATTAAAAATATAACTACCATAATATTCAGCAAATTTACTTCTGGGTATTTAGTTGAAGAAAATGAAAACACTAATTCAAAAATGTATATGCACCCCATGTTCATTGAAGCATTTTTCCAAATCCAAGACATAGATACAATCTAAATGTCCACTGATGGATGAATAGATAAAGAAAATGTGGTATAAATAAATAAATAAATACACACACACACACACACACACACACACACAATGGAATATTATTCAGCGATAAAAAGAAAGAAATCTTGCCATTTGCGACAACGTGGATGGACCTTAAGGGAATTATGCTAAGCAAAATATATCAGACAGAGAAAGACAAATACCATATGATCTCATATGTGCAATCTAAACAAACAAACAAATAAAAAAACCGAGCTCATGCATACAGCGAACAAATTTTTGGTTACCAGAGGCACTAGTGGATTGTGGGTGAAATCGGTGAAGGGGTTTAAAAAGTACCAATTGCTAGCTATAAATTAAATAAGTCATGGGGATATAATGTATAGCAGCACGGGGACTGTAGTTAATAATACTGTATTGTATATTTGAAAGTTGCTAAAAAAGTAGAACTTAAAAGTTTTCATCACAAGAAAAAAATTTTAACTATGTATGGAGATGGGTGTTAACTAGACTTGGTGTGGTTATCATTTCACAATATTTACAAATATTGAGTCATTATGTTGTACACCTGCAACTAATATAATGTTATATGTCAATTATATCTAAATTTTAAAAAATGATTTTTTTGATGAGTATACAATTTTAAGTTGAGTTAATTACTCTCTAAGCACATTGAAGACATATTTTACTCCTTCTGGCTTCTGTTGCTTTTGAGATATCAGTTGCCAGTTCAATTGCCATTCGTTTGAAAGTAACATGTCTTTCCTCTCTAACTGATTTTAGGCTCTTCTCCTTGTCTTTGTGTCCTGCATATTCAATATAATATGTACAGATGTGGGTTCTATTTTTATTATTATTTCT
The DNA here is from genome assembly GCF_020826845.1 of Diceros bicornis minor. NCBI lineage: Eukaryota > Metazoa > Chordata > Mammalia > Perissodactyla > Rhinocerotidae > Diceros > Diceros bicornis. The sequence goes on along the minus strand of NC_080741.1, from coordinate 74,040,055 downwards.
TTTCTTTTTGTTGTCACTGTGGAATCAAAAATTGTCTTTCATCTATTATGAAAAGTTCTTTGCTGTCATCTTTTCAAATATTGTCTTTTCATCATTCTCTCCTCTCCTTTTGGAACTCTGTTTAAATGTAATTTATATACTTTAATTTCATTATTTTGGGCCTATTTTTAATTATTATATTTTCTATTGCTACATGTTCTGTTTGGTTCTCTTTTTTCTCCAAAATTGCTTAGTCTTTTTGAGGTCTCTTGTTCCAACTCATATTTTCAATTTCTTATTTCATTCAGCATATTCGTCATTTTCTTTTATAATCTATATTTTATCATTCTAATATAGATTTTCTTTATTGGTCTATTTCTGCTGACTTTTGCTCTGGGACCATATTTCCTGTGTGTTTCATGATTTTTAAAAATTTATTTGAATTTTTGAGGCCTTATTTGAAAGTGAATTCTCCCAGAAAGAATTTTCAATTGTTTCAGCCAGGTATCTGAGTGGCACCAATATCCTAGGAAAACTTTAAACAAAGTTTTGGCTTGAGGTTTCTAGGATCAAGTAGGAGGTACAAATTGGTCTTCAAAGTCACAATGGGTCTAACTTGGGGATATAAAATTTCAGAGTGGATTTCTTCTTCTCCTATACTTTGTGCTACATTTTAAGATGGGCAGTTTTCTTGGCAGCTCCCTGCAGAGGTAGGTTTACTTCTCATTTACCCTTAAATGAGGGTTCCAGTTTAATGCAGGAGGTTAGTATTAGACTCCTTTTTTCTCTGGCTACTTGGTAGGGGCTTGTTCTGTCCTATGAAACCTGAGAAGCTGTGACAACTGAAGCTCAGGTTTACCAAGTTCAGCAAATACTCTCAAGATTAAAGCCAGCTTCAGTCTGTTTTTATTTAGTTTTTGGTCTTTTGAGTATGCCTTACTTTGTTTCAGCATATGGATACCTTTAAAAAGTTTTATTTAAAATATTTTATTCACATACTATACAAAAGCTGAAAACAACTTGAATATCTATCAGCAGAAAAATGGATAAATACATTGAATTGTATTCATACAAATTAATACACTACAGCAATAAAAAAAAACCTACACACATCAACAAATTACACACAATATAGATGAATCTCACATTTTGAGTGAAAAAAAAAGACTGGACACAAAAGAGTACATATTGCATAATTCCACTTATATGACATACAAGAACTGGCAGAAGCAACCAGTGTTAATAGAAGCCACATTGCTGGTTACTCTGACTTGCTGGTGGTGGTGGCAGGGGCGAGGCGGGGGCGTCGTTGGTTATTGACTAGGGAGAGGCATGCTGGAAATTTCTGGGGCTCTGGAAATGTTCCAGATCTTGTTCTGGGTGGTGGTTACACAGGTATAAAGCCTCATCTAGCTGTACGCTCAGGATTAGTACACTGTACATGCTTTAACGTATGTATGCTATACCTCAATAAAGTAAAAGAAAAATTATCCTCCAGTTTTAGTTGGTTTGGCCAAGGTACTTCATCTACCTTACAACTGCAAATAAAAATCCAAGTGTTTTACAAATATAAGGGATTTATATTCATTACCCACATTGCCAGCGTCAAGTAGAAGATTAGGCAGTTATTTAGAGAAGGCAATGAAAAAATAAAACTGCCACTTCTTCCTTTTTGGCAATAGGGTTTTAATTTTTTTATCATAACTTAAACTCCACATTTCTTTTTGCTTTTATAGTCAGTATGTGAATGAGTGGAAACATCTCGTAGAGAAAGTGTATTAAAACAAAGTATTAAAAACAAACGCAAATATAATTTCTAAAGGTAGAGTAAAACCATCATTTTTGTAACAAAAGTCTTGAAAATGAATGTACTTTTAATTCTGTAATATATGCTACCATGAAGACCACAGGCAGTTAGATCTGAAAGAATGTGATTAATTTTTCTAATGTCTCATTTCTAGATTCCTATATCATTTCTACCACTGCACACTCAGGGCATTTTTTCGTGTAAGTGCAGTTCATCTATAAACTATGTTTGTGTATAGCAGTTTATTACTAGAGAAGAGAAGATGTATTTTATTAGCAAAAGGAAAGGAGTAGTTAAATGAATGTATTTACGTATTTAATAGCCATTGTTTACGCATTTGCTAAGAGGACCATTAATTGCTTTTGCAAATGAGGAGCCTAAAGTAGATGACAAATTGTAGATGATGCAAGAAGCTTATCCTCCGCATAGTGAAGCTTGCAAATAACATTTTATTGTTGGAATGACTGCTATGTCTTTATACATCTTTGTCTTCCTCACCAGGTTTACCAAAGTGCCTAACATGTAATAGACTCTCAGTAATGTTTTCCAAATAAACAAACAATAATAATAACCTACTCCTCCCTTTAAATCATATCTGTTTTTTTCTTTTAAATCATGTCCCCATCCTTCAATAGCTCTCGAATAAATTTCACAGTGATGTGATGGGAAAAGAATAATATTATAACCATTGTTTTGATGAATCAAATATAAGCATATACTGCTACCATTTTTTTCTAAAGCAAAAAATGCCGCAGGGTATATGAGAGACTACTTATATCAATCGAAATCAATCATTAACCACTTGATTCCTAAGCATCAAAAATTGAAATCAACAAATATTTACTAAGTACACTGATTACAAGGAATTCAGTTGGATGCAGGGATTCTAAAACCCATAAGACATTACCTCAATCTACTTGGGAGCTAGACCCCTTGATATTAAGTGGTTTCAAACACACTTTCGATGTGATGCTCTAAGGGGACCCTAGGGAAAAATAGATCTAGCTCTTTTGACTTAACAATTGAATGACTATGATAGTCCCCAAGGAATTCTGCAAAGGTGTTGGGGGGAGGTAATTAGTAGTTAACTTTCTTGGTAATTTGTTTGCTTTTACTTGATTATTTCCTCATATTACTTCAAGCAAGCAGAGCTATCCTTTGTGTTTGCTACATAATTTCTTCATATTCCTTTGATTCTACAAAAGCCAAAGATGGATGTGATACCTGCCAGGTGAAAATTAGAAGCACTGGTTCTGCTGTGGAAGAGGGACCCACTCTGCTCACTGAGACCACGTTGAATGACCTTTCATAAGGCATAATTTCTATACATCTTGGTTTTCATCATCTAATAATTGGGAGTGGCAACATTATTGTCCTCGCAGGATGGTTGTTCTAACTGAACAAAATTATAATCTATGTCAAGTGCCTTGTACTTTGCCTGGAACATAAAAACTACTCAAAAAACATTAGCTATCATCATTATCGTCTTCTTCTTCTTCATCTTTTGTATTATTTAGTAGCTAAGAGTATAGAGTTTAGAGTCAGACCTGAGATTGTGTCCTCATCTGTCACTTGAGAGGTACACAACCTTGAAAAATGACTTCATATTTCTCATTCTCAATTTTTCCATCTTCCGATTGGGAATAAAAAATAATGCATTCAGTCACTATAGTAATTGAGATGCATGTCAATCAAGACTTCAGTGCAGTGCCTAGCGCACAGTAAATGCCCAGCCAATGTAAGTGATGATGATAATACCGTCTCTCCACAAGACAATAAATATCTCCAGAGCAGATTATTCATCTCTATGACCTGGTTCATGTCTGAATTCACAGGCCCATGCATTGAAGAAGAGATATAGAGGGGAGATGCAATGTGAAATAGCCTCTTGTGTCATAGGAGCACTTTCAGATCAAGGAAAGGAGGGGAGAAGATGAAAGGGAGAGTTTGATTTGAGTAAAAGGACCTTATAGAGGATTATTCATTACAACCTTTTCTAGTCCAAAGAAGCCTTGCAGGATCCTACACAGAGGAGTTTTATCAAATCAGCTAGGCTTAGAAAACATTAGTGCTGGAAGAGTTTAATTATAATAACTCGTTGGAAAACACACCTATGGATCAAGACATCTTTAAGGCGAATTTAGGGTCAAGACTAACTTTGCTTGAATTACCTGAATATTTGCCCTAGTATCTAAATTAAAATCCCCACATTCTTAATGACAGCCCTGTGAACTGGCTGAGCATAAGCGTACTTAGAGTTGCCAAAATGGTGGCACCGAGGACTCTGCCAAAGGGTAGCAGAAAAACATCAGGGAACAATGACTTACATCTGTGGACTGCTTTTGTCTTCCTGCCAGTCCCCAGATTTTCATTATCCTAGTAAAAGGCAATTTACATAACTTATTAGTTGTCCTTTTTGCTTACATTCTTAGCCCGGAAATATTTCCCAACAACAAATGCCTCTAGGTCTTTGTCTTGATGGCAAAATGCTTTCTTTTATGGCCTTTATCACCCTCTCGTCAGTCTTTTATTCCTCCAAATCCTCTTTAATCTTACTCTCACTCCACTTACTTTGTTTGATAGCAGATGGCCTTGTGGACAGCTTCAAGTGGTCATCATATCAGATAACTCCTGCCTTCCACCAAAACACGTAAGAATAAACTCTAAAGGATACTGAGAAATGAGGAGAAATTTGCTGTTGAAGGGCTGAGCTCTTTTATCCTTGTCAATATCTTACCCTGATTTAGAGGGTTTTTTCCCTCCTTCTTGCTGTCACTTACGTTTTCTCATGTCACAAAGGCAAATCTGGAAAAAGACACACTAACTAGGGCTTCTCACTATCCTGTGTAGCTGATGTTATTGAAGAAATTAAGTCACTTGGAAAATAAGTGGAGAGGGACAGCAGTCATTCTGTAACTCGTGAACGCATTGTGCATCCTAGGCATTTTGTTGTGGGGGAAAAAATAGGTTACACAAATTAAAGAAGTAAAACGCGTTTTTTTTTTTTTCTTTTTACTACTTGACTGCTGAATGCTTTACAGCTTTGTAATTTGGAAAGAGTGGTTCAACTCCTTTTGTGCCTTACTTTATCATGCTATATAATTACATCTGCTAAACCCCAACATCTAATTCTGCTTTTCATGCATGCATACCGTACATCATCATGAGTGATTTATTTTAGATGTTGCTCGTTGCTTAGCACTTTCATTTTGTATTTTTTTCATCAGTACTAATCCCAGTAATCAGTTTTACAAGGCATCTTCTCATTGTGACTTGCCTTACTTCCATAAAGAAAAGATCATTGCAAATGGTACATTATAAAATCTGCATGCAGAGGTTTCAAAACAACTGTTTATTTCCTTCCTTCTTTCTTTTTCTCTTTCCTCTCTTTCATCTATGAAGTGTTAGTATGTTTTATACATATTTAATTTGAATTAGTGGCCAATGTTTTGAAATTGGGACATTTCAGCTGGGGCTGAGTAGAAATTGCTCTTTAGCTGGGGGTGGAAGTGGGGTGGATGGGGCATGCACGCTCCATTTTGCATAGTTTATGTCTTTTCCTACAGGTTTCCTGACACCTTGCTTAATTAACTCACATTCCCTGCCAGAACTGTGAGGGCATTTGAGGTCATGATCCCTACTACATGGAGAAGTGTGAGTTGCCATTCTTTGCTTTTTCTTTAAGCAGAAGAACCTTCATACCTGCTAGCTATCCTCAAAGGGTTAAACCCATCTGACAGGCTTCGTGCTTTCCCTAACACCCTGTGATTCAACCTTGTGTTGAAACCATTGCACTCTTGCTCTGTGACTGGGAGGGTGAATTACCTGGCACTTTTGAAAGACAATATATTATTATAGAGTCACGACTCTAATGGTGTTTTGTCTCTTTGGCACAGACATCCTACTCCCAGGAACTTAAAGCCTGATTTTAAAAACAAAAATATATAGGTAGATAGATAGTCATTGAAATGTCTGTAACATCCAGGAAAGTTTTAAAATGTTCATCAGGAAGACTGTGTTCAAACATGAAAAACATGTTAAGTGAAAAAGGGCAAATGCAAAATGGCATACAGACTATTATGACAAGTAAGCCTCTAGGGATATATGAAAATATAGAGTGTCCATGTTAAACTTTAGGAAGTGTTATCTTTTTAAAACAAATTGCTCTTAATTTTGTTGATTAGTTTATTTAGCAAAACAATCTCAGGTGAATATATTTCATCAAAGGGGAAACATGCCTCCCAGAGTAATTTCCACTCTGGAAGTTTAGTGTAAGTACGATTCATGTTTTTGCAGAGAAATTCAGATCTTGGCAATTTTCATTAACTCAGAATTGGAGCCTTCTTTCCTAATGCCTGCTTTCCTTCTTCCCCCCAAGACACAAAGTCCTGTGTGTAAATGAAATCACTCAACAATTATCAAGCCTACAAATTCTTCTCCCTAAACATGTTTCACCTTGCCACCCCTGTGAACATGGAGATGCAATTGCCTTGCATTAAGATAAACATGGCAGGAGATCTAAATGCAACAAATGCCCTCAGGAGAATTGGAAACTTCAGTGATGGGAAGAAGCTGAAACCCTCTGAATCTTATCCACCAAATCCAAACAAGCAGATTAGTGAGTACGGGCTCTCTCAGCCAGTGAGTCTTGGCATCCTTGAGAATACTGTGTGGACTGGCATTTTTGAATTATGAATGTACTTCCTTAAGACTCTAATAAAAGGAAAAGAAGAGAAAACTTCATATGATCATTTCAATAGATGCAGAAAAAGCATTTGACAAAATTCAACACCTGTTCATGATAAAAACTTGTACAAATTAGGTGTAGAAAGAATATATCTCAACATGATAAAGGCCATAGATGACAAGCCCACAGCTAACATCATACTCAATGGGGAAAGGATGAAAGCTTTTCCTCTAAGATCAGGAACAAGACAAGGGTGCTCACTCTCGCTGCTCCTGTTCAACATAGTATTGGAAGTCCTAGCCACAGCAATCAGGCAAGAAAAAGAAAAAAAAGAAAGAAAGAAAGAGAAAGTATCAGAATTGGAAAGGAAGAAGTAAAATTGTCTCTATTTACAGATGACATGATTTTATACATAGAAAATCCTAAAGGCTCCACCAAAAAACTGTTAGATCTAATCAATGAATTCAGTAAAGTTGCAGGATACAAAATTAACATACACAAATCACTAGCATTTCTATACATGAACAATGAATTATCTGAAAAAGAAATAAAACAATACCATTTACAACAGCATCAAAAAGAATGAAATACTTAGTGATAAATTTAATCAAGTAAGTGAAATTTCTCTACAGTGAAAACTACAAAACATTGATGAAATAAATAGAAGACACAAAGAAATGATAATGTATCTGTGTTCATGAATTTGAAGAATATTGTTAAAATGTCCCTACTACCCAAAGACATCTATAGATTCAATGCTATCCCTATAGAGGTTCAATGGCGGTTTTTACAGAAGTAGGAAAAATAATTCTAAAATTTGTGTGGAACTACAAAAGACTCCAATTAGCCAAAGCAATCCAGAGAAAAAAAGAACCAAGTGGGAGGCATCACATTTCCTGATTTCAAGATATGCTATAAAGCTATAGTAATCAAAATAGTGTGGTACTGGCATAAAAATAGACACATAGACCTATGGAACAAAATTGAGAGCCCAGAAATAAATCCATGCAGACACAGTCAGCTAGTACTTGACAAGCGAGCCAAGAATACTCAATGGAGAAAAGACACTCTCTTCAACAAATGGTGCTGGGAAAATTGGATATTCACATGTAAAAGAATAAAACTAGATCTCTATCTTATACCACTCACAGAAGTTAACTCAAAATGGACTAAAGAACTAAATGTAAGACTGGAAACCGCACAACTCCTAAAATAAAAACCTAGGGAAAAAAGCTCCTTGACATGGGTCTTGGCAATGATGTTTTGGATAGACACCTAAAGCATAAGCAACAAAATAAATAAAAAATAAACAAGCAGGACTACATCAAACTAAAAAGCTTCTGCACTGCAAAAGAAATGATCAACCAAATGAAGAGACAGCCTACAGAATGGGAAAAAATATTTGCAAGCCATATATCTGGTAAGAGGTTCATATCCAAAATATGCAACGAACTCATACAACTCAATAGCAAAACAACAAATAATCCAATAAAAAAAATGATCAAAGGCCTTGAATAGTCATTTTTCCAAAGAAGATATACGAATGGCCAATGAATGCTACATGAAAAGGTGCTCAAAATCACTATTATTAGGGAAATGCAAATAAAAACCACAACGAGATATCATCTCACCCCTGTTAGAATGGCCATCATCAAAAAGACAAAGAAATCAAACAAAGACAAACAAAGACATCAAAAAGAGATAACAAACGCTGGCAAGGATGTGGAGAAAACGGAACCCTTGTACACTGTTGGTGGGATTGTAAATTGGTACAGCAACTATGGAAGACAGTACGAAGGTTCCTCAAAAAATTAATAATAGAACTATCGTATGATCCAGCGATTCCACTTCTGGAAAAATATCCAAAGGAAAAGAAAATGCTGTGTTGAAGAGATCTCTGCACCCCCATGTTCATAGTAGCATTATTTACAATAACCAAGACATGGAAACAACCTAAATGTCCATCAACAGATGAATGGAAAAGGAAGATGTAGTATATTTATATACAATAGAATATTATTCAGCCATAAAAAGAAGGATATCTTGCCATTTGAGACAACACGGATGAACCTTGCGGAACTCATAGAAAAAGAGATCAGATTTGTGGTTACCAGAGGTGGGGGTTGGGTATAGGGGAATTGGAGGAAGGTGGTCAAAATGTACAGACTTCCAGTTATAAGAAAATAAGTACTAGAATGTAATGTACAACATGACGACTATAGTCGATATTACTGTATGGATATGTAAATGAAAGTTGTTAGGTGAGCAGATCTTAAGAGTTATCATCATAAGGAAAAAATTTATTTTTTCTTTTTCATTTTTTTTATCTATATGAGATGATGGATATTAACTAAACTTACTGTGGTAATCATTTCACAATATATGTAAGTCAAATCATTGTGCTGTTTACCTTGAACTTATACAGTGCTGTATGTCAATTATATCTCAATAAAACTGGAAAAAAAAAAAAAGAAATCCAGTCCCACATAGTAGTAGTTCTTAACACAGTTGATATTCTTGGCTTTTAAGACAATAATAAAAATTTACCTTTAGCATTTTGTAGGGATTTTTTTTAAGATGCTTAAACATATGTTCATTTTAGCAAGTTTCCATGAGTCCTTAGAGAAATGCTTACCATACAACTACCATAGGTTTCCTCATTGTTTTTGAATTCTGGTTTTCACACCTGGAAACAATATCTTTAAAATTTTTATTGTTTAAAATTATGTTTCTATGTGATGTACTTTTTTGGTAATAAACTATGAACTTTGAAAAAAAGAGAAAAAATTGAGGAAAGTCAGATCTCAGAAGAAAACAAGTGGAATCTTGGTTTATAAATAAAAGCAGTAGGCAACTATGTTTTTTCTCTGTAGAGCTGTGTTTAAATCAGGAATTGAAATTATTATCACAAGGACAGTGCTTGGCCTATATAGAGAAGTATTTAGAATTGAGGTCACTTAAATGGAACAAATACAATATAATTCTTGAGTGTGTACTATACCCTGGATGTCAAGATAATTTGTCTATAAAAACATGCTACCATGAGAAGTTTTTTTTTCTGGTAAAAACCTGTCTTTAAAAACAAAAACAAATAAAAACACTACCCAAAACCCACTCTCCCTGATTCTTGTAAAATAGTTCCCATTTTCTTTGGGGAAACTATCCTTCTCCATTATTAACCTATTTTAGGTGGTTAGTACGTGGAATAGCTTGGCCCATCAGAAAGTTCCAGCCTCCTTACCACTATAAAATGGCCCAAATCTACTAGAACAAAGGAAATGCCAGGAATTGGTTAGAATTTTGAGGAAAGAAGGTTCTTTCCACTGGGATTATGGAATTTATTAGAAATGCCACTATATAAGGAAAGGGTACTTGAGATGGAAGTTTACATAAAAGAAAGGGGAGCCCAGAGATGGGAAGAGAGCCCTCAGTTTCAGCCACGCCTGAAACAAACCAACCCGGCATATTTTAGTCCCCCTTTTGGCTTAATTGAGTTTGAATTGAGTTTTTTATTTTGCCAAAAATGGTATGATTTATATAGCATTTCATATAACTGTCAAACTAAAGGGAAGCTCAGAAACAAACCTCGTGAAGCTATTTTTCTGCTCAGAAAATTTTAATCTAAGTGTACGTATAAAAAGGAAGGAGGCCAGTCCAGCAGTGTAGCGGTTAAATTCACACATTCAGCTTCAGTGACCCAGGGTTTACAGGTTCGGATCCCGGGTGTGGACCCACACACCGCTTATCAAGCCATGCTGTGGAAGGTGTCCCACATATAAAGTAGAGGAAGACGGGCACAGATGTTAGCCCAGGGCCAATCTTCCTCAGTAAAAAGAGGAGATGGGGAGATTGGCAACAGATGTTAGCCCAGGGCCAATCTTCCTCAGTAAAAAGAGGAGATGGGGAGATTGGCAACAGATGTTAGCTCAGGGCTAATCTTCCTCACCAAAAAAAAAAAAAAAGAAGGAACATTATTTTCAAATAGAAAACAACTGATAATACATGCATCTTCTTTTCTGGTATGGTTTTACTTACCAAGTATGGAGTAAATTGAAGACCAGTTAAATAATTTTCAAGGCACTTAGATATATCTCCAAATCCCTTAGTCTCAAAAAGGTGTCATATAAGTATTTCTTTTAAAATCAGCCAACATTTGTAGGCGGTCATGAGCTCATCAAGTCTCATGGCTCTAATGTCATCTAGAGGCTGACTCCCAAATTTACTTCTCTAGTCTTGACTGCTCTCCGTCTCAGGCTCAACTGCCCACTTGACATTGCCATTTGACTATCCAACATGCATTTAAAACAGATATAAAAGAGAACTGTTGACTTTACATCTGCTTATTACTGGGAAGGGTTTTAATTCCCCAAGACCAAATCATACTGGTGGGAGCAGGATGATTACTCACACAAGTATTGGGTAGCAAGTGGGAAGCAGCCTTGTTTTTAAAACTCACATCTCCACGTATAATGCTTATCTGGATAGTGAAAATTGACAGCAGTCAGGGTCAAAACGAAAAAGGCAACCAAAACCAAGAATGGTTTACAAATTATCTTTGCTAGTCTCCTGAAATTTAATAAATTTCTGGAAAAAGAAGAAAGAAAAGCTTTATAATTTATTTTTATGTAGGTATCTAGGAGTAAGAAGAGATGGGCTAAGGCTGCTGAGATAAAACCAAGTAGAGTATTGAGAGAGTTATTTGGATGATTAATTCCAAAAGAAAGTTATTATGGAAAAGGAACATTAATTTTCAAGAGAATTATACTAGCTATGCAAATTTATTAAATTCTCTGTATACTTTAGTCATTTCTCTACTACTTTGCCAGAAAGAGCCTGGTTTGAGAATTTTCCAAAAAAGTCTGATACAGTATAGGCTTAATAACTGATGACTTTTATCGTTATTATCATTACTATTGTTGATATGTTGATCAGGTGAGAAAAAAAGCTGTATCTCATTTATATATATTCTATATAGATAGCATATATTATATATATACACATATATAATTTCCAGGTAAGATATGTATATAATACACACACATATATATGTTCATATATATATACCATATTATATACATGTATATATGTATTATATATACATTATAATTCCAGGTAAGATTCACATGGTTATAATTCACAGGTTAATGCAGATGGTGGTAAAAACTGGCATAGTTGGTGGAGAGGGCAGAGATTTTAAGCAGAGATGAAAAGATCTGGACCAACGACCATAGAATGTTTGCTGCTTGGGTCTATATGTACCAGCCTGTGTCAGGCTCATCTCGCTGTGATGTGCAGAGTGTCTGTCCAGAGATCTTTTTCCTGCATGCGGGGTCCATTATTCAGGGCTGAGCAGTCTTCAAGGAAAATGATCATTTATCATTTACGCATTTATTTATCCTTTAAACTCCAATAAATCAGTGTCATATTCCCCCATCCCCTTTTAAGGCCCTTTGGTAGACTCTCTCCCTTAGGCTCATATATTTGATTCATTGTCAAAGGACATTTTTCCCATCTGCAAAACAGCTAATCCTCATTTAAGGGGTTTGCAACACGGGCTACAGATGTTTCTCAATCTTAAGATATTTTCAATTATACAGCTTCTAGGACACTACACTTTATGTGTTTTGTTTGTTTGGTTGGTTGGTTGGTTTTTGCTTTTTTCCTACCTCACTGGTTATTTTCTTCTGTCTCATTTGCTGGTTTTCTGCTCAACTTTTAACTTTTAGTGCTCCATGGGTCAATCTTTGAACTTATGATTGTTCTCCTCCTAAGCGAGCTCATCAGGTCTCATGGCTATAATGTCATCTAGAGGCTGACTCCCAAATTCATTTCTCTAGTCTTGACTGCTCTCAGTCTCAGGCTTAACTGCCCACTTGACATTGCCATTTGACTATCTAACATGCATCTAAAACAGTTATAAAAGAGAACGATTCCCATGACTCCTACTCCTCATCTACTCCTCCTCTAGAATTCCCCATCATAGAAAATGGCACCACCTGTGCTCAAGCTAAAAACCAAGGAGTTTTGATTTTTTAAGTTCACCTTTCCTGACTTTTTAATCCATAAGGAAGTTCTGTAGATTCAATTTCCAACATATATCCCAAATCACAGTGCTTCCTGTGACATATATACTGTCATCATTCTAATTAGAACCATTATCTCTTAACTTGATTAAGTTCATGTCTAGTAGCTCCCCATTCTTTCTCTGCCTTAGTCATAACGCCTTTCCTCCTATGTCAGAGACATTGTGCTTGTTAGTTCCCTTCCAGGAATGCTCTCACTCCAGTTCTTCCCATCGCTGAGTTCTCATGTTTCAGGTCTCAATCAACTTTATGTCCTCAGAGAGGCTTTCCCTATGACTCACCTAAAATAAGAACATACTGATGCTCTATCACATCACCCTATTCTATTTATTTCATTTAACAACAGTTGAACCACAAGAAATGACTATATTTTTTCATTTAGAAATGATAAATTTCTTATTATTCAGCCTAGTACTACCAAAAATATTCTCATTTATTAAGAGAAGAGACCTTATTTGTGATATGTCATACGTTTCCCAATGCCAGAACTGTGCCTAAGACATAGGAGTTCAAAAAATATATTCCCCCAAATGAATGAATGACTAAATGAGTGGAGACAATGAATCAATAGTAGGGGGATTTGGCCTAATTAGAGAAGTCAGGAGGGCTTCCATGTGTAGAGGTTTGATGACTTTGTAGGCATGATGTAGTTTTCTTTCTGAGAGTGAGTGGTGGGGGAATAGGAAGTTGGAAGTTGCACATTACCAACAAGAGTGATGACATATGCAAAGACCCAGTGGTAGTCGGAACCTTGGTGCACTGGAGGAATAATCAAAGGGCTCATGTACCAGGAGCTAAGTGGGCAAGAGGGCTGGTGGTACAGGAGATGACTTGTTTCCAAATCGTTTCTCAGTGAAATCTTTTTTCCATAAGCAAAACTTTATGTGGAATTCTAATATTTTCCTAAGGCCCACCCACACCTCCAGCCTCTTGTTCGTGAGGATCCTCAGAAATCTGTATAGCCTACCAATTAAAAATGACCAATTTGGGAAAGCATAAATGCCTAGTAGGGAAGACTGACTTTTTGGGATTTGTTTATTGGGCTATACTGCTTTGAAAGGGAGGTGCCCACTTTGTGTACACTGCCAAGCCCAGCCCTGCGATACTGGGAATTTGGTACTGAAATGCCCTTGGGGAGCTGAGGTGGCAGCTCTGGGCTGGGTGTTGGAATACATGGGCTCTCATCCTAGAGTTGCTGTGTGAGATCAGGACCCTCATGCCTCAATGCGAAAACACATACCTCTATGGCTCATGCATACCCTACCTCTCAGAGCTACAGCTTTCTCCAAAAAACAAAAACAAAAACAAAAAAGGCAGCAGAATATAGAGCTCATACCTTATTCCAGAGGGAGAAAGACCTGGAATTAAATCCTAGCTCTGTCAGTTGTTACCAAGATAACCATGAGTGAATTATCTCACCTTTCTGAGTTGTGAGAATTAAATGGAATCATATAGTCCCAATCCTGGAAGAGTGCCTGGTACACAGTGATGGCATGATTGAAATTATTATTCATTATTATCGTTGTGGTTATTAATATTAACTTTCTGTGAAATTGTTTCCTAAACTGGTCAAGACTTAGTTCTGTGGTCATACCATAACGGTGAATTCTGTGGTCACTGTAAAACAGTGGTTCTTGACTGGGGGCAATTTTGTCCCCCAGAGGACAATTTACAAGGTCTGTGGACACTTTTGTTGTCACAACTTGGGGAGTACTACTGACCTCTAATGGGTAGACATCAGAGATACTGCTAGAATCTGCAATGCACAGGACAGCCGCCTGCTTTGCCCCACAACAAAGAAGTATCTGGCCCCAAATGTCAATAGTGCTGTGGTTGAGAAACCCTACCCTACAAAATTAGTCCCCGTAACTTTCCCATGGGGGCATAAAGCTTGAGTATTTGGCTTTGTTTCCAAATTTGCTTCCTTTCCCTGGCTCCCACTAACTCAAACAATTAAACTTTGCCTGGAACATAGCAGGAAGTAGATAATATTTTGATTAATTGAATGCAGGCAAAGGAATGGTTTGTCTCTTCCTACTCCGAGTTAACTTTTTTTTTTTATAATTTTATTTATTTATTTTTCCCCCAAAGCCCCAGTAGATAGTTGTCTGTCATAGTTGCACATCCTTCTAGTTGATGTATGTGGAACGCGGCCTCAGCATGGCCGGAGAAGCAGTGCGTCGGTGCGCGCCCGGGATCCGAACCAGGGCCGCCAGCATCGGAGTGAGAGCACTTAACCGCTAAGCCACGGGGCCGGCCCTCTGAGTTAACTTTTGTAAGGAATATTTGGTAAATTGAGAGTACATCTGTAATTAGAACTCAGATTACCAGCTTTCAGGTTTGAATTAACCTCTTCCTCTTAATTTACTAAGTATTTAGAAGCAGAAGGAAATTTTAATAACTGCAAACACAAAATTTTCATCTCTAGTGTATGTCATCAATTTAGCTACAGGGTTAAATTGTTTTATTTGTTTTGTTCAGATCCCTGCAAGAAAGACACGTTCGGAAGAGAATTTATGCTTGAGAGACTGTTACAAAAGTGGCCTATCATACCCTTGAAGCGGATAATGCTGACTTAAGGGAAATGACAATTTCATGTACTGTACCTGAGGTTTAAGAAACTCACCTGAAGTCAACTGAGAAGCCTCCTTTCAAGAGGCAGAGAGAAGCACTTAGAACTAATGAGGCTATAATGGGCTGAGGCCTGTGCTGCTCAACCCTGGCTGCACATAAGAATCACTTGGCAAGATTAAAAACCCACAGACACCTAGACACCCAACCCTCACAATTTTGAGTAAAATTTCTGGGTCGAGTCTAGGTGGCAGAGTGTTACAAAGCTCTCCATGTGATTTTTATGTACTGCCAGGGCTGAGAACCCCTGGTTTAGGTGAAGAAATAAATGACCGTTATAATAATATTTGAGCTGTTTCGGAGAGCTAAATCTGGCAACGTTGCTGGGTTTTTAATTTGCAATATTAATAATGCCTTGCTATGCAAGGAACCAACAAATCTTACACAGTATATTAATAATAATACCTTACATTTGTGTTTTTATTGTCAGTTTTCAGCGGCACATATATATATTTAATTCTCAAAGCTACCCTCAAGAGTAATCAGAAAATATATTCCATTTGTTTTTTAGGTGAAAAAATGAGCTCAGAAAGCTCCCTTGACTTACCCAAATTCAAATTGGTTGGGTCCTTCCTTCTTCCCTCCGTTCATTTATTTCTTCAATAACATATATAGGATGTCTGATATGTGATGGAGGCTTATAAGGTAACTGGTTCAGGGATTACAGCAGCAGGACATGGAATTCCAGACAAGAGAAGGCCCTGTTGAGACAGGAACGTGGCATCAGGAAAGTGGCATCATCAAGCAACTGAAAGAACAGGTTTCCTGTGAAAATTTTCCATCATAGGGTGCTGTGGCAGGATCTCACATAATTGTAAATTCATCGGAACTGGGGTTCACTCCAGTGATCTCAGTTTCTTGTCTTCAGCATTTATACTCTTCTCTTTTCTCCATTCCAGGCATTTAATCTCTATTTTCAGCAGAAAGTCTTCTTTGTTAGATACTTTTTTCCCATTGTGATACTGACTATCCCTCCACACATGCTTCTGCTACAACTGTCAATCAAAGTGTTCTGTCTTCTCCCAGCCACTATATTGAGCATGTGGTCGAGGGTTGGCCAATCCTGGTACTGGTTCCCTCTGTTCATACTGATTGGTCTAAAATGTGGGTATGTGTTTCCAGTGTGGCCAATCATAGATCTTCTATGTGACTTCGCTTGAGCATACGGGGAGACAGTGTCTCTCTCTTCCTTGTGGATCATGAACTATGAGATGCCTTCTTTTTTGTCTCTTGAAGAGAGAGCTGTCTGTGGCAGGAGACCCTAAGGTCAGCCTGCAAAGAGGAGGACTAGCGAGCAGAACGAAAATATGGAGAGAGTGGGAGCTCGGCCCATATGGTGCTGTGCCCTGGATCCACCCATGCCTTGGACTTCCCCGTTACTTAAGCAAATAAATTCCTCTCACCGCATCAGAGAGTATGAGTTGTATTTGTCAGTTTTGTGACAGAAAATAATCTGATCATTACACCACATGAGTCCTAAAGACTTGGGTCATTTGAATATGCTTTTGATTAACCAGTTTCAGCTCAGAATGGGGCTGTTATACATAACTGAAAATATTAAGGACAATCCCCCTCCAATCATAGCCTTTGGCCTTAGCTACAAAGGACATTCCTCTAAGCATCCTGGAGTATAAAGCACGTGTTAGTGCCGTGATTTTCCAAGTGCAGTCCTGGACCAGCAGCATTAGCATCACAGGGAAAACTTGCTAGAAATGCAAATTCACAGCCTTTCCAGGGACTTACTGAATTGGAAACTCTAGGTGGAGCCCAGCAATCTGTTTTAACAAGCCTTTCAGGTGATCCTGATGCACGCTAAAAGTAGAGCGCTAATGCTGTAGATTCAAAACATGCTCTATCTTTTTTATGAGGGGTAGTTAAAGCATATTTTGAGTGTAATATTATGAAACGTTTATCGCACACAAATTCTCCTTGTCTAAATAATTTGCCAGACCTACACAACCTGAAGGTGTCTTAACTTATTTCTGTTGATAATGATAATAAATAGTAAAAGTAATAGCAGGTAAACTTTATTGAACGCTTATATACGAGGGATCATACCACTTTCTTTACACGTATTACTTCCTTTTTGAAAGTTGACACTGGAACTTTTTGACTTCAGTGTCTGCCCCGAATGAGTTCCCAATACCCTGGTAACCATCCCTGGGTTAGTGACTTAGTAGGTACATCTCCTATATTTGTGGGATGCATTTTTGTGGCCCCTCTTATTCTCTCAGAAGAGATAACATCCTTCAAAAAAAACCAAGAAGATATTTTTGATGGTGAAAAGGAGAAGCTTTTGCGAGGTTAGAGATTAATTGCAATTAATTCATTATTTGCCTGTTATCACCTAAGCATAACCCAGGTGGAAGGATGGTGCAATTTACAAGCCATCTGTTTCCAATATGTTAACTTGAAGCTAATAAAAATAGTCTAGTACTGTGGAGAGGGAATTATACATTATTTAGTCGTCGTCGTTGTTTTGAGCACTTGAAAGACTATCAGAGAGATTCTACTGTAGTAGTTTCAAATGCTGATCTATACCAGCCAGCTGTGCGTCATAAGAATCACCCAGGCGCTTGCAGAGAGTTTTCTGAGACTGAGTCAGATAATCTAGCACGGAGCCCAGGAATCCGTATTACATGAGAAGGCTTTTCAGCTAGATCTAGGACCTCTCTAAATCAAGACCATTGGTTTCAAACCGTGCACTAATTGTTTGGGGGAATCGTCATAATGGCTGTGGGCAATCCATGAGCGACTGCCACTTTGATCTGTTTTATATTCTGAATTTTGGTGTAAGGCTTCATTTAAAGAAAAGGATGTGCTACCATTTTTTAAGTCACTATTTTGGTTTATTCTTTTGTTTAAGTTTGTAGGGGAATTGGGACTGGAGTCCAGGCTTCTGACTCCCATTACAGGGCTCCTGCCTGTACCAGAGGACCAACAATGATCAAGGACCATTGAGGGAAAGAGAGTTTTCTGAGAACTCGCTAGCTTTCCAGCTGTAGGGCAAGTTTAGGAATAGGATAATTTGGTTGGTTCTCTGTAGCTTCTAACTTGTGATACTCACCATTTAAAGTCTGCCCCTTTCAGAACTTGGCTTGTTCATTCACAGAAATATGCTGAGAGGTTACATTACAGCTGTGTGTGTTCGCCGATGTCGTGAATGATAGCTAAAGGGAGAATGGTTACAGTTGGGGTGGATATAGGGTTTAGAGCAGAGAAACTTGCACTTTTCTTTCTTCCTTTATCTGGGGTTTCCTCTTGGATCTTGTTGTACATCTTTTTGAGGAGATATGACACAGGTTTTAAGATTCCTGTTCTGAGAATAAAATTAAAGAAACTCTATGTTTATAAAACTCCAGGAGGGCCAATTTTATGATTATGAGATTTCAACACCGATTTTGGAGAATTGAAAAGTATTCATTGACAAATACAACTAACAAGATATTTAAGGCATAGGTTCATAAATTGGGTTTGTGAAAAAGCAAGGAAGAGGTTGTGCAAATATGTGTGTATAATCTGTGTAGAACCCTCCTCCTGCTAACATACACATACATATTCTGTCTCACAGAGGATATTTCTAAGTTTTCTTTGTAAATATGAGGCAAGCAACAGAAAAAAAAATTATGATCCCTCTTACTAACTGGGATACCTTCTGTTGGTGGCTACGTATGTCCATCTCCTAATCCACAAAGGCCTGGTTTTGTGCCCAGCAGATGACCACAGGACAATATGGTATTCCTCGCTTTATAGAACATTGCCACTTTTGTTTGTTTGTTTGTTTGTTTTTAGTGAAAAGAAAAGATATGTTAACCTGAAGTAAAGGATTAAGAAGTTCGTTTACCAAAGGAATGTTCAAGTACTTGCCCTAGACATTATCAAGTCAGAGTATTAGGAGCTGTGCCTCTTGTTGAGATAACATGTTCCATTGTATTATCCAAAGGAGGGGGTAATTAGTCAGGATTCTTCAGAGAAACAGAATTAGTAGGATGTGTATATACAGAAAGAGATTTATTGTAAGAAATTGGCTCACGTAATTATGGAGGTGGGCAAGTCCCAATGTCTGCAGGGTGAGTCAGCAAGCTGGAAACTATGGTGACTCAATGGCGTAATTCCTGTCTGAATATGAGGAATATGGTGAGTCAATGGTGTAGTTTCTGTCCAAATCCCAGGCCTTACAGCGAGGAGGAAGTGGATCTTTTATGGGCATCCAGCTAAGTAGAAAATGATCAGACCTTGACATGTAGGCAGACTCAAAGGTTAAGTGAAATTGTAGAAAATGTTCTTGATTATACTGTGTTCTTCAATCCCCAGGGTTAGGAAATTAAAGTCACAACAGTATTTAAACTATTTTCTGTGTACTTGAACCCTTAGCATTCATAAGTTGAGCCTTAAATAGTTTGACACAAGTTTCCAAATAACTTCCTGGAATCAATAGAAATAACATTTGTCTGTAAATTGTCCCAGAGCAAAGAGATATGATGGGAGTCGGGGAAACTTTTTTCCCTGATAGAATAGTAATTCAATTTCACTTAGACCTGTAACATATTGTTCCTTCTAAGGGCCTTCCAGCCTCAAGTCCCAATATTGAGCCCAGTATGTAGTTGGGGTACCTGTGTCTGACCAAATTCTCTGTTGGCCTAGTAGATTATTTCTAGATATCCTTATTCTTTTGTGTCTATTCCATAAATCCTTATGAGACCAGACTTTGAATGTGGTATAAGTATCAATCCCCAAATAAGAGAGTAGATTCTGACAGAGCTATATAATCAAAAGTAATTTTCCTTTTGCGACCATTCCAGAAAGAAAAATAGAACATTTGAAGTTGTTCAGCTACTTTCATTGTCTTACATTAGTATTCTTTTTTGAGAGTTGTCATATAAAGCTAGGGCAAATCTAAAATAATAATGTCCTGTATCATTTTGTTTTTTTATTTTTTTATTTCTCCCCTAACTTACTGCCTGTCTCTTTTCAATATTCCCACTATCCTCTTATATTGCTTGCTGGGCCAATCTTCTCTCAAATCAAACAGTTGAATTTTCTTATTATGTTTCAAGTATCTCAAAGATGCTCCTGTATCTCCAGGGCCTCTTGCAGCTAGGCAACAGTTCCCTGAGCTCCAGCCCACATGGGGAGAAGGAGAATGTATAGCCTGGGGGACTTGGGAAAGGAAGCGAAGGCTTGAGTGCTAGGATCTCCCATCTTCTGACTCGGACTTTGAAGATGAACGAGCCCAAAGTGTAAATAAAGACAGGTCTGGAGTTTTTCAGAGAACATGGTGCAAAGTTGTGTTCTAATGAAATCAAACTAAAAATAGAAACAAGTTTTAAAAAATAAGCATTTGGAGAGGAAGTTTCTCACCCCAACCCC
The DNA here is from genome assembly GCF_020826845.1 of Diceros bicornis minor. NCBI lineage: Eukaryota > Metazoa > Chordata > Mammalia > Perissodactyla > Rhinocerotidae > Diceros > Diceros bicornis. The sequence goes on along the minus strand of NC_080741.1, from coordinate 74,019,498 downwards.
AAACCAGAGCACATCAAGTTCTAAGTTCAGAGATAGACATGCAACCGTGATTCTTTTTAAAGTTGGCAGAGGGAGGTGATGAGCCAGAGCAGCACAGAGATGTGGAGATTCGCCTGGCTCAGAATGTGGGTGCCAGCGCTACTGGGAAGTTGAGGAGGAAGGCCTAGGACATATTTCATGCATGGAGAGTCCAGAGGGCTGTGAGGGAAGATTCCATAGAGCAAGAGGGATTTGCGTTATGGCCTAGATCACATATTCTATATACTGCTGCCAAAATTCTTTGTCTTAGGAATGACGCAACTGTAAGTATAGAAGGAATCTGCCTGCTTGACACTGTAGATAGCAAGTGGCATTCCCTGTGCCACACCATCCAACATAACCAGAAATGATAACGACCAAAGTCAACCTTCATTGAGTACTTAATATTTGTCAGGCACATTGGTAAGTGCTTTGCATACATTATCACACTGAATCTTCCCAGCAATATAGTGAGCTATCCCTACTACCACTTCACACATAAAGAGATGAGATTGAATAATATACAGTACGTTGTCCATTCAGCTAGAGAGTGTGGGAAAAGGAATATGATTCCAGCAGAACCAGCTGCATAATTTGCAAGATCCTTTGCCAAAAAATACTATCATTATCTTTAAAACAGCTTTGTTGAGGTATAATTGATAGAAAAAAACTGCACATATTTAACGTATGCAATTTGATGTGTTTGGACATATGCGTACACCCATGAAACCATCACCACAATCAAGGTAATAGACATATCCATCACCACCTAAAATTTCCTTTTGTCTCTTTTTTTTTGTGTGTGTGTGTGTGTGTGTGTGTGTGGTAAGAACACTTAACATGAAATCTGGCCTCAACAAATTTTTAAGTGCTCAACGCAGTATTGTTAACTATAGGCATTACGCTGTATAGCAGATCTTTAGAACTTATTCATCTTGCATAATTGAAACTTTATACTCATTGAGCGACGACTCCTCATTTCCCCGTCCTCCCAGCCCCTAGCAACTACCATTCTATTCTTTCTTCTATGAGTTTGCCTATTTTAGATACCTCATAAGTGGAATGATGCGATATTTGTCCTTCTGTGACTGGCTTATTTCACTTAATATAATGCCCTCCACGTTCATCCATATTGTCACAAATGGCAGGATTTCTATCTTTTTTAAGGCCGAATAATATTCTATTGTATAAATATACTACATTTTCTTTATCCATTCATCTGTCAATGGACATTTGGATTGTTTCCATATCTTGGCTATCATGAATAATACAGCAATGAACATGGAAGTGAAGTTATCTCTTGGAGGTATTGATTCCAATTATTTTGGATATATACCCAGAAGTGGGATTTCTGGATCACATTGTAGTTCTATTTTTAATTTTTTGAAGAATCTTCATACTCTTTTTCATAGCAGCTGCAACATTTTACTTTCTCACAACAGTGTACAAGGGTTCCAATTTCTCCATACCCTCACCAACATTTTTTATTTTTATTTTTGTTTTTTTTTCTTTTTGATAATAGCCATCCTAACAGGTGAAGTGATATCTCATTGTGGTTTTGATTTTCATTTCTCTGATGATTAGTGATGTTGAGCACTTTTTCATATAGTAGCTGGCTATTTTTATGTCTTTGGAGAAATGTCTATTCAAGTCCTTTGCCCTTTTTTAAATTGAGTTATTTGGGGTTTTTTGCTTTTGAATTGTAGAAATTTCTTACATATTTTGGATATTAGCCCCTTATCAGATATATGGTTTGCAAATATTTTCTTCCATTTGATACGTTGCCTTTTCATTTTGTTGATTGTTTCCTTTGCAGTGCAGAAGTTTGATGTAGTCTCACTTGTCTATTTTTGCTTTTGTTACCTGTGCTTCTGGTGTCATATGTAAGAAATCATTGCTAAGACTAATGTCAAGAAGCTCTCTTTCTATGTTTTTATCTAGGAGTTTTATAGTTTCAAGTCTTACATTTAAGTCTTCGATTCATTTGGAGCTTAATTTTGCTTGTGATGTGAGATAGCGGTCCAATTTCATTCTTTTATATATGGGTATCCAATTTTCCCAACACGATTTATTGAAGAGACTATCACTTCCCCATTGTGTATTCTTTCTTTCTTTCTTTTTTGCTGTGGAATATTTGCCCTGAGCTAACATCTGTTGCCAATCTTCCTCTGTTTTGTACATGAGCTGCCACCACAGCATGGCCACTGACAGATGGGTGGTGTAGGTCTGTGCCTGGGAACTGAAGCCGAGCTGCCAAAGTGGAGCACGCCGAACTTAACCACTGGGCCACTGGGGCTGGTCCCCCCATTGTGTATTCTTGGCACCCTTGTGGAAGATCAGTTCACCACACATGTGTGGATTTACTTTTGGGCTCTCTATTTTCTTCCATTGGTCTATATGTCTGTCTTTATGCCAGTACTATACTGCTTTGATTACTGTAACTTTGTAATATGTTTTGAAATCAGGAAGTATGATAGCTCCAGCTCTGCATGTATTTCTCAAGATTACTTTGTCTACTTGGGGTCTTTTGTGGTTCCATATGAATTTTAGGATTGTTTTTTCTATTTCTGTGAATAATGCTATTGGGATTTTGTTTGGGATGGTATTGAATCTTTCGATCACTTTGGGTAGCATGGACATTTTAATAAAATTTTTAAATATTAAATTTAAAATTTAAAAATAATAAAATTTAAATGTAATAAAAATAATATAATAAAATATAATAAAAATAAATTTTAAAAATAATTTTAATTTTTCCAATCCATGAACATGGGGTGTCTTCTCATTTATTTGTGTTTTCTTTAATTTCTTTCATCAATGTTTTATAGTTTTCAGTATACGGATCTTTCACCTCCTTGGTTGAATTTATTCTTAAGTATTTCATTCTTTTTGATGCTACTGTAAATGAAGTTGTTTTCTTAATTTCCTTTTAGGATAGTTTGTTGTTAATGCATAGACACGAAACTGATTTTTGTCTGTTGATTTTATATCCTGCAACTTTACTGAATTTATTTACTTACTAGTTCTAACAGTTTTGTGGAAACTTTAGGGTTATATATATATAAGGTCATGTCATCTGCCAATAGAGATAATTTCATTTCTTCCTTCCTTATTTGGATGCCTTTTATTTCTTATTCTTTCCTAATTGCTCTGGCTAGGAATTCCAGTACTATGTTGAATAGAAATAACAAGGATGGGCAGCTTGTTTTGTTCCAGATCTTAGAGGAAAAGATTTCAGTGCTTTACCATTGAATGTGATGTTAGTTGTGGGCTTGTTTCATATTGCCTTTATTATGTTGAGGTAAATTCCATCTATACCTAGTTTGTTGAGTGTTTTTATCATAAAATTGTGAGGAATTTTGTCAAATGCTTTTTTTGAATCTATTGAACTGATCATGTGATTTTTATCCTTTATTATGTTAATGTGGTAGATCACATTTGTTGATTTGCATATGTCAAACCATCCTTGCATCCTAGAGATAAATCCCACTTGATCATGGTGTATGATCCTTTTAATGTGCTGTTGAATTTAGTTTGCTAGTATTTTCTTGAGGATTTTTGCACTTATCTTCATCAAGGATATTGGTCTGTATTTTTTTTTCTTTTACTGTCCTTATCTGGCTTTAGTATGAGGATAAAGATAACCTAGTAAAAGGACTTTGGAAGTGTTCCCTCCTCTTTTTTTTTTTTGGAAGAGCTTGAGAAGGATTGGCATTAATTCTTTTTTAAACGTTTGGTAGAATTCACTGGTGAAACAATGTGGTCCTGGGCTTTTTTGTTGTTGTTGAGATGTTTTGATTACTGATTTAATGTTCTTTTTTGTTATTAGTGTGTTCAGATTTTTTGTTTCTTCATGATTCACTCTCGGTTGTATATTTCTAGGAATTTATCCATTTCTTCTAGGTTATCTAATTTTTTGGCATATAATTGTTCATAGTAGTCTCTTATGATCCTTTTATTTCTGTGGCATCAGTTGTAATATCTCCTCTTTTATTTCTGATTTTATTTATTTGAGTCTTCTCTCTTTTTGCTTTGTCTGGCTAAAGGTTTGTCAATTTTATTTATCTTTTCAAAAAACCAACTCTTTTTCTCATTGATTTTTTCTATTGCCTTTATAATCTCTATTTCATTTACTTATTCTTTGATTTTTATTGTTTCCTTTCTCTGCTAACTTTGGACTTAATTTGTTCTTCTCTTTCTAGTTCCTTGTGGTGCAACGCTAGGTTGTTTATTTGAGTTTATTTGAGAATATAAAAAGATGTAAATTGTGACATTAATAACATAAAGTATGGTGTAGAGGGAGTAAAAGTGTTTCTATGCTATGGAAGTTAAATTGTTATCAGCTTAAAATAGAGTGTTATAACTATAAGATATTATATGTAAGCCTCATGGAAACCACAGAGAAAATGCCTATAGAAGATACAAAAAAGAAAGAGAGAAAAGAAGAGAAGAATATTGCTACACAAAATCAAAAAAACACAAAGGAAGACAGCAAGAAAGGAAAAGAGGAACAAAGAACTACAAGACAGGCAGAAAACGATAAACAAAATATAATAGTAAGTCTGTCCCTTTAAATAATTACTTTAAAAATAAATATATTAAAATCCTCAATCAAAAGACATAGAGTAGCAGAATGGATAAAAAAGACCCAACTGTATGCTGTCTGCAAGAGACTCAGTTTAAACTTAAGGACACATATAGGCCGAAAGTGAAGGGATAGAAAAAAGATAGTTCGTGAAAATAGTAAACAAAAGAGAGAAGAAATGGCTATACTTATATCACTCAAAATAGACTTTAAGTCAAAAATGGTCACAAGAGACAGAGGACATTATATAATGAAAAAAGGGCCAATTCTTCAGGAAGATATAACAATTATAAATATACATGCACCCAACATTAGAGCACCTAAATATAGAAAGCAAACATTGACTGAAGAGAGTAATAACAGCAATACAATCATAGTAGGAGACTTCAGTTCCCCACTTTCAACAATGGATAGAACATCCAGACAGAAAATCAATAAGAAAACAGCAAATGTGAACAACACTGTACTGGACTTAACAGACACATACAGAACATTCCACCCAGCACCAGCAGAATATATTCTCCTCAAGTGCACACAAAGCATTCTCCAAGTTGGATCACATGTTAGGCCATAAAACAAATCCTAACAAATTTAAGAAAATTGAAGTTATACCAAGTATTTTTTCCTACCACATTAGTATGAAATCAGAAATCAATAACAGAAGAAAAATTGGAAAATACACAAATATATGGAAATTAAACAACACACACCTGAACAACCAATGGGTCAAAGAAGAAATCAAAAAAGAAATCAGAAAATATCTTGAGACAAATGAAGAGGAAAACACAACGTACCAAAACTTATGAGATGTAACAAAAGGAGCACTAAGAGGGAAGTTTATAGGGATAAATACCTACATTAAAAAAGAAGAAAAGACTTAAAAAATTATTAAAAATTTCAAGATGGTGGCAGCAGAGCTCTAAAGCAAGCATGACAACTTTCTAAGTGAAAGGCCCTGTGCAGTTGCACAGGTCACACATCCATGAATTTGGCCCTGGTTCCCAATTATAATGACTTTTAACTGCATTTGTCTGCCTTTTTCTCCTTATATCCATTGATTCTCTTTATTATGCATCTTTTGTTCTTTTTTTCCCCCTGCCTTTTGATTTTTCCCTCCTTTCATTTCCTGCACATTTATGCATCCACTTCTCTGTCAATGTTTCTGCAGCGCAGTACCTATAACTCTTTAGTGTCTAGATGTAACATAGAAGAAACATAGAACATTTGACCAGAAGTAATTTACTTGGCATGTATCAAACTATGGAAATTGGTGATGTCCCACACAAAGCCTAAACCAGAAATGGATACTTGTGAAACTCTTCTAGTTTTATTCTAGTTATTCTTCCTTCCTTCCAGAAGGAAACCCACCTCATGAAAGGTTTAGAAAAAGACATTTTTAATGCCAACTTCTCAAGGGAAACTTGTGTCTTCCAATCTGCCATTATTTTAACCCTTTAAAATAGACCATGCCAGATTCTGGAGCTCCCTGGACCAAGAAACCAAAATTAAAAGTTACTAATACTTTCCACACAGGGAGGAAATATATATATCCCCCATCCTTTCTAACTACACTCTTGGGAGCAAGGGTCTGCAACTGGCCCTGACACAGTAAAGCAGTTGCCAGGACACAGCAGGAAATCAAATATGGAAATATCTGACCATTCATGGCTATTCCTCATTAGGGAGATAACGTCAGAGCTATTAGAAAACAAAGTCATGACGGATTCAGAAGTTATCTGGCCTTCTAAATCCACTCCAATGTAACTGATTAATTCTCTACAACACATCCTTCTTTATTCTCTTTCTTGTGTTCTTCTCTGACTTTTTCCTTCTATTCATGCCTACCCCAACACTCTCTTCTCTCTTGCCCATATACTCTGTACTTCTATATGGCAACCCCACTGCTGGTAAAGTCCATTTATGTCCTCCCTATTTCTCCTCCTCCTTCCCCTGAGTTATTTCTTCCTCCTCTGCCAGTTTGTAGCCCTGGGCTTTCATTTGCCACCCTCTTAGACTCTAAGAGAAGATATTCACCTCCAGATTAGAGATCAGTGTTTTACACATGGATCTTTTTGTTCTGGTAATATTGGAATTTTCCAGTGCAGACATGGTGAGATTCAATGAGATACATCAAAGTGTGCATGCCCTCTGAGCCATATGAAAGAGAGGTGCTGTATAAATCAAATCAGGTATTTCCATTATCACAACTTTAGTAGCAGCAACCAGCAGTAGTCTGCCTTTGACGTGTTTATTCTCACCTGGACCTGACCATGCATTTATATTAAAAATTTGAAAAAAAAGAAGAGAAAGAAACAGACTAGCTTTTGCAGAAGTGTACCTTAGCAATGAGATAACCCTGAGTGGGAGGAGAGAGGCGGAGGAGCAGATTTTAAAAAGCAATATTCTTAGTTTTATTTTATTATTGAGCCACCAGTTAACATTTTTCAATTGGTTAGTAGTTTCTTAAGATTTTGAAAGTGAATGAATCTATTACTGGCTTTATTGTCAGATCGAATATTCTAGGCATCCTTATGCCTGAAATTTCAATTTTACACCAGGCGCTTTCAATTCCAATTGCTGGAAGAGATTGGTTTATGAGATATGAGCAAATTCAATTTGAAAAAAAAAATTCTTTGAGCTCTTGTTCTGTACATAGCCCTGGGCATCACGGAGCATACCTTAGGAAAGAAGACATCATGACAAGGCGTGTGATCAGCCACGTGGAACAATTCAGGGGCAATATGAGGCAGCTTGTGGCGGGACTCAAGGGTGGCATCACTGTAAACTCTTAGGGAGATCAGAGGGAGGAGGGATTGTGTCAGGTGAAGTGGGGCTTGAAGAAATGTTAAAAGGGTACGAAGGTTACAGATAAGTTGCAAGGGAAAGAAACAGTAGGTGTGGGGGCCGGCCCCGTGGCTTAGCGGTTAAGTGCGCGCACCCCGCTGCTGACAGCCCAGGTTCGGATCCCGGGTGCGCACTGATGCACCGTTTCTCCAGCCATGCTGAGGCCGCGTCCCACATACAGCAACTAGAAGGATGTGCAACTATGATGTACAACTATCTGCTGGGGCTTCAGGGGAAAAAAATAAATAAATAAAATTAAAAAAATAAAAATAAAAGATAAATACTAAAATATCTTTAATAAAAAGACTGTCCTTCAAAATAGAATGGCCTTAGATATTAAAAAAAAAAAAAAAAAGAAAGAAACAGTAGGCGTGGAAAACAGTCTGGGAGCAATCTGGAACTGGGTTAGCCCCCCGAGTTTGTAAGGCACAGTAAGGATTGCTGCCAGATGTCTTAGATACTGTGAGCTAGTGAGTAGTAGGTGAAAATGGAAGCGTGTATGTATAGTACACGCTTTATTTATTAAATGCCTAATGTGTGCTGGGCACCATTTTAACAGTTTAACAATTAGTATTGTTAAATTACCATTTAAAAATAAGTAATATTTGATACTCTAGAATCTCACTGTCTCCTGAAAGAGCCAAACAAGCGAGTCAATAATCACAAAATTAGTGTAATACACACAATCATGGAGGTTTAAGATCTCCTAGTGATAACAAGAAAGGGTATCATCTAGGTGGGGATTGCTAGAAATAAATACAGTCTCTTTTCTGTCATAGTGCGCAAATCAAAAAACTGAATCAGGCACTTTTGTGTGGATGTTATGGGAAAAACCCTAAATGGCAAAGATGTGAATTATTCTTTCTGCAAATCAAGTTCTAATGTGTTCTGACTTAAAAGCAGTGGCCCTTTCATCTGGCCCATTCAGCCTTAGCATTGCAGCTGACATTTTAGGGGCCTGACAAACTTAGGGGAGAAAAGAAAAAAAAAGACCTGGAAACAAAGAATATTTTCGACTCTTGCGGATACGTTTATAAAAGCACACACCCCCTTTTAGAGCAACATAAGCTCTGCAGACACAAGCTTCTGTAGTTTGAAAGCCAAATGGATTGTTTGAGGGAATGTGGTTTCTGCTGATAATTGAAAGAAGGATAAGGTTATAAACAAACAATGGGCTGCAAAGTCAACATAATTTAGAGAACAATTTTATTTGGTATCTCTATTTCTTATAATTAAGTCTCAGCTCAGTAATTTGTTTGGAATTCAATTTTCAATAATTTTTTGCAAGTCATAGGATGCTAAGTCTATGGGTACACTAACAGTGTCAAGCTGACCTATTGAAGTTAAGGTTGAAGAAATACAGAAATGTTGTGATGAAGTTTTAACTTCATACTGTTGCATACTGTCTACATTAGAAAATTGTTGTCATATGGAGAGGAGGAGAAATAGGTCGCTTTATTTGTAGGCATTACAAAAAATTCAACATTCATTCATTCATTCACTCATTCATTCATCCACTCACTAAATATTTATTGAGTATCTTCCATTGGCAAGGCATTGTGTTAATCTCTTGTTAAGATTTGAGGATCAGGCAAGTTCTGTCTCTGAAATCCAGTTAAGCAGTTTGCAGTAGTTTGCTGTAGTAATATAACAATGCTAGCTAATATTTGTTGTACACTTACTGTGTGCCAGGCGCTCTTCTAAATATTAACTCATTTAACAATCTTACATATTTTATGAGGTATTATTATTATTATCTTCTTTTTACAACTGAGGCAAATGAAGCTCAGAAGAAGTAAGAAACTTGCCAAGGCCCCACAGCCAGATGCTATTCCAATCCAGGCAGCGTGACTTCAGAATCTAGACCCTTGGATACTTTGGTTAAATATAGTGCATATCTTGTCTTTCAATCAACAAGAATGCACTGGGTGTATCCACTTATCTGTGAACCTTTCAAGGTCAGAGACCTTTTCTAGATTATCTCATGCTCAGCACCTATAATGGAAACCCATAATAGATATTTAATAAATGTTACTGAGTAAATACTGCAAGGAATACTCAAAATATAGAAGATAAGTTTCTTACTTCAAGCTGTTTATAGCCTAACTACCAGTAACTACACTTTATATTTGTTAAGAAAAATTTTTCAAAATTTGGAAATAAGGCAAAAATGTTTAGAATATGTCCATTCAAAGTCCTGCTTTCGGGCCCACTCAAGAATTAGCAGGCCCACCAAGAATTATTTCATTCTTTAGGAAAATGTATTTGTGTTTGACTTAGCTATTTACTAATTAATTAGACTCAGACACTAGGAACTTACATGTTTACTTGTAGATTTCTGTATGATAGAAAAGATAACTCCAAACGTTACGGTTTTATTGCCCTATAGGGCATTAACCAGTTTTCCTAGCAAGCTGATTCTAACATTGATTTTTTTAATCCTCATATAAATAAATATTCAGTTCCTTACATGATCTTGGGACCAGCTTTACCATTTTACTGGTTACTCATTAATAAGTTAATATATTTCTGTCATATAATCATTCTATATTTGTATAAGACTCATGTTTTGCAAATTTTAAATTTATACTTTGACACCTTCCTCATCAGAATTTAATGCAAAATATAGAGTTTATATCATCTAAACATTTGATTATATGATAATAATCATAATTAACAATTATTAAGGCATTATTCCAAATGTACTCTATGGATTATCTAATTAAGCTCTTACAACAGCCTTGTGAAGAAGGTGCCATTATTAACCCCCTTTAGATGTTGAGGTAGCTGAAAAAGAGAGAAGGTAAGTGACCTGCTTAAGATCACTCAGCTGCTGTTGGTGAAATATGGAGGGATTTGAACTCAAACAGCCTGATTCCAGAGACTACGCTATTAACCCTACACAAAACCCCTCCAAACACACGATCCCTAACATCCCAACACAATAATGACATTAATATGAATTAGTACATTAACCTACATAAATGGGCTAAACAATAACTACCATTTTGCATATTTACCATGGGTCAGACAATGTGACAAGAGCTTTCCATACAATATGACTTCACCATCACACAACATTATAATGTAGTTATTATTCTCATCCCCATTTCACAGAAGAGGAAACTGGGACTTAGAGAAATTAAGAGTCTACTCTAAGTTACAGTTACACAGTTACATAGCTGGGGCTTAAAGATAGTCTGGTCTGTATGACACAAAAGCCATTTTCTTAAACCCTTTTTTATTTGATTCTCAGAAGATTATACACTGCTAGAATATCTTTTAAAATACCTCATAGTGTTAGAGCTGATTATAGCAAGAGGAGTCATTCAGCTCAACTGTCTTCACATTAGCAGAGCATGAGTTAGAGCCAACCTAGTTCACATTATTGGCTAAGCTTATCACAGAATTGGCATAAATAAGAATACTGATGGTAATTATTAAACTACAATTTTAGTTATTCACTATGTGTGAGAAACTATAAGCAAACATTTGGAGATCATGGGCAAGCACTGACAAAGATATTAGAAACAAAAATCATTTTTAAATCATAAACAAGAATAATTTTTTACAAGTTAGGTTGGGAATGTTGAAGATAAACACTCAGAGTCTGAAAGACACTGAACACTTAGGAAGCCATGGAGATTTCTCTCACTTACAGAGAATCTATCTGGCTATCTGGCTCTGGCTCTGCCTCACACACACACACACACTCACTTCTCGCAGAACTTACGCTGTCTTATAGATACATCATATTCCTGTCTGTTTTATGTAATTTCTTGCAATACCTTTGCACCTCCATTGTACCTTTCACTTATCTAAATCCTACGCACTCTTCCAAGCTTGACTCAAAAGTCCATGCGAACTTCCCTGGAAACTCCAGCCCCAATCATCTCCTACTCCTTCATATTCCTGCAGCACAGATTCTCAAATTCTTTAAAAACCTTGCCGGGTGCTTATTTAAACACAGATTGCTAGGCTCCTCCCCCAGAGATTTTGAATCCATAGGGCTGAGGTGGGATTTCACACCAAGAGATCTGGGGAATCTGTCATTTTAACCAGTTCTCCAGGTAATTCTGATTTAGGTGATCTGAAAACCAGATTTTGAGAAGCACTGTCCTGAGCTTTTAGGATTCTGAGATGAGATGGAAATGCATTTATTTGATCAAAATATGAACATCTCCAGGCCTTCTCTCTTTGCTCTCTTCTGTATTTGCCTGCCTGGTTCCCTGAATTTTTATTTATTTATTTATTATTTTTTATTTATTTATTCTTTCCCCCCCAAAGACCCAGTAGATAGTTGTATGTCATAGCTGCACATCCCTCCAGTTGATGTATGTGGGACGCGGCCCCAGCATGGCCGGAGAAGCAGTGCGTCGGTGCGTGCCCGGGATCCGAACCCGGGCCGCCAGCAGCTGAGCGCACGCACTTAACCACTAAGCCACGGGGCCGGCCCTGAATTTTTATTAAACAGGATCAGGAGACTAGGTAGATAGAGACAAAGCTAGAGAAGCAGAAGAGAAAGAAGTTTCTCTGCTTAAAGCCCAAAGAAAACCAGAGAAGATAAGAAATAGGAAGAAAACAAAGGCAATCTATATGATGAAAAATGGAGGAAAAGATGGGAGAGAGAAAGGCAGGAGAGAGTAGAGAGAAGGGAATAAACTGGGGGGAGGGAGTGTTTTTGGCACTACGGTAGTGCTGAGATGTGAGATCATTCCGGAGGCAAGGAAGAGAGATTTGGAGAAGTACTGCTGTGGGTTATGAATGGGCCCCTTTTGATGGTCTTGGAAAGACACAATCAAGAGTGAGATTTCTTTTAAATTATTTTTTGGTCTTAGACTACTAAGAGTTTCTCAAGTGCAATTCTGTACAGAGAGTGAGCCACATGAGGGCTCCAAAATTTATTAAAGTTACAGGGAGAAACTAGACTGTTCTGATGCTCACTATCTGCTTGTGGAGATAAGACATGAGTGCAAGGGTGTAAGTGTAGTCAAAGGTGCAGGATCTGGCCTCAGAGACCGGCCTTGGTGTAAATGGCTGGGAAGTGGGAAGAGAGAGGTCTCTAACAGCTAGTCAGTCTTGCTATTCTATGACTTCCATATCCCTTGTCAGGGTGAAGGTTGTTACACTTTTCACATTGTACTATAATTGCTCTTGAGTATTGGGACCATGTCTTATTCATCTTTGCATCCTTATGGCCTAAGAGGATGCCTTGATGTCTGTGCTTTCAGGAAATGATTGCTGAGTCAGTATGCCAATTAATGCCAAGTTGAGCTTCCTATGAATCCGGTGTCCTAGTTTCACTCTTCTCACACACAAAAAAGGAGATATGGAACTATTTATACCAATTGAAAGTTTCTAATGTCATAAAGAATTAAAAAGAGACACTTAAGATCTTTGTTAAAATAGCCATAGATTCCATGAGAAGGCAGAGGGAAATATTATAACATTAGGTGGAATAGAGACCTCATAATAGTTCCCTTGCAAGTGTGGTATCACTCTCCCTTTCACAAAGGGAGACAAAGAAAATGAACGTCACAGCCATTGAATAAGATAAATTTAATGATACCTTCATCATTGCAATTAAGAAAGTTAATTCTCAAAGAAGCATGAGAGAGAGACAATATGAAGAGATAATAACATTCTCCAGGATTAATTCTTATCCTGGGCACATAGTACATGCAGCCTCTGAATCGCCTTAATTCATCTCTGTCTGTTACTCTGATTCAGATGATAGAGTGGCTCAGTTAAATTGAAATTGAGTTAACTTGACAACCAAAGAGTGGCATTGTTACTGGCTGAAAATCATTAATTTTGATGTGATAAATTCCCTTCTAATGGGGGCATTTTTATTATCTCTGGTGTTTTTGTTTTGTTGACTTTTTCCAATAATGTCAATATTTCAAGTAAGCCAGAGGATAAACAAAACAGCCTTACACTCCTTTCTCCATTATTATTATATTTTTAAAACTCCTTGCTGCCCTAGTCTGCTTAATATAAGATGAAAAATTAACAGAATCAAGAGCGAAGATTATAAAGCACAACAAAATCGTGATTGTAATGTACTTATTAATTCTGAGGTTTTATCAGCATATAAACATGGAAGCAAGTGTGAAAGAGTCTACATCTGGAGGTCATCTGGAAGTTTAAACAAACTAGGAATAAAACCCAGTGATCAGACAATGCCTTAATCAGCAAATGTCCCTCTTTGGGAGCATGGTGTATAATTAGTTAGTGTCTTTGTACCCAGAAATTCAAGGATGCATTTCTTGTTTAGCCACAATGGTTCACAACCTTAGCTGCATATTGTCATCTCGCAGCTTTAAAGAAAATCCTGTTGCACACTAGAGATTTGTGTTTTATTGGTCTGTGGTGCAGCTGGGCAATAGGATTTTTTCAAGATTCCCCAGGTGATTTTATTATGAGGTCTAATACAGTAACTGAACGGGGACTTGTCTTTAGACGTGTTCAATCATCAACCCAGAATGTTGGAATCAAAAGCATTAAGTGAGAAATCCCTCACACCAACATGATGGCGAGTAGGTCTGCTTTTGCATGGCAACTTGACAGATTGGTAGTGGCTGGTTGGAGATGATATTGAAAAGGATACTATAGCTACATGTGGCCTTGGGAGGAAACAGTGCTATGATCTACTCGAGATGGGAAGAATGAGTGCAAACACCATGTATTGCTCATCCCTGAATTCGCAAATATATTGGTGTTTAAATTATGTTTAATTCAGGTAGAATTCATGTTTAACAAGTAATCCCAATTCACCAATGAATCAGCAGAGTCTTCTAACGCAAGTTTTTTGTCGCAAAATTCTCTGTCTTGATTTTTTCTGCTTCCTTTTTCTCCATTTCCACAATTTCAGCCTTGACTAGGTGACAATAGAAAAATATTAATTAAAAGAGCTCATAACACTCTCTTTGGACTTGGAGTTTCTTGAGGTCAGAAATTATGCTTTATAATCTTTGTATCTCCAGCACCTAAAACAGGGTTTGGCACATGGGTACTAAGATACATAGTCAGTGCATTCAAAGGACTTCACTCAAGCCCACTTTCTGAAGTACATGCCTTCTTTACCTTTAACAGCCACTTCTGCTTTTAAACCATCCTTCTTCTATCTCTTCCCCTGTGTTTACTTATTTGGGCGTTGTTTTGGCACTGCTGGGTGGGAGGTGTCTTTGGTCAGGAAAACTTTTATTTTTAGTCTGATAATCTTCCTGGACTGTCCCAGCTTCCAATGTGTCCTGCTGCACTGCTTCCTGAGGAGTGTCCTACCGTGGGATAGGTTGTCTTTTCTAAAGATGGTGACCACATTGTCTCCCACTTCTCACGCTCCTCTACAGAATGACCTGGCCACTCTTCCATCAAGAGGTGGGGTCTATTTCTCCACCTCCTTGAATCTAGGCAGCTTCTGTACTGCTTTGACTAATAGATATGGTGGAAGTGATGCTGTACCTGTTTTGAGCATAGCCCTTAGCTGTCCTGATAGCTTCATAGTTCTCCCACTTGGAAGCCAGCAATCTCATAAGAATTGTGTCTACCATGAGGCTCCTGTGCTGTGAGAGCCCTGAGCTAGTGTGGAGATGCAATGTGGTGAGGGAGAGAGAGGCTGAGGTGCACCAAGGTGCTAGATGTGTGAACAAAGAGAACTTGGCTGTGGGTCCTCCAGCCCCGACCATCCCAGCTGGTGCCACATGGTTCAGACTCAAACTGCCCAGCTGAGCCCTTCCTGAATTTCTGGCCCATAAGATTTGGAGCAAAATAAAAATTAATAAAAATATTTTTTAAGTCACTAAGTGTTAGAGTAGTTTGTTATACAGTAACAGCTAATAGGGACAGACTCTGATCAATTCTTGCCAGCCCGTGTGTTCCCTCCACAATGCTGTGCTTTCTGCCTAATAACCTCTCCTTGAGGACAAGTTTCAAATTGCCAATGCCTAACCACATGGTCAAAATAATTCTGGAATCACAGAGATTTCCTTGACTCCCACCCAGCCCCACCTTATACTAGGTGTGTGAACTTGGACACATCATTTTCCCATTCCGAGTCTCAATTTTCTTGTTTTGTAAAGTGGAGTCAACAATAGATAATAATAGTGTTGGGGATTAAGTAAGATATTGTACATAAAGCACTGAACACAGTGCTTACCTTGTTTTAAGTGTCTAGTAAATGGGAGTTGTTAAAAACTGGAAATGATAGGTTTCCTGCTTCTATTTTTTTGTTCTGCTGATTATTGGCCAAACTGAGCAACTGTGCCTCATGTATTGTCCTAACCTCATGCTACTCACTCTGGGACACTCACATTCCCAGAATTTGGAAATATGTTTGGAACTTCAGCCCATGATGGTTCCTTTGTGACCACTCAGCATGGCTCCCTGTCCCCATCATTTTAGGTAAGAAGGAGAGATTTCGAGGTAGACTGCCTGTTGATAGGCACTTCCTAAGGAAACAACAGATTCTCTCCTCCATGATTTTCTCTTCTTTATTTATTCATAGAATGTCCCCTTCTCTCACAGATGTGGGACAAGGGAGAAGATGGTTGTGTTTAATATGCAGAAGTTATGGCTGGCAGGTAAGTTTATAATTGTTGTATATAGAAGCTGTAGGAGCAAACCAAGTGTGGCATTCAAAGGTAATGTTTGCTGAACTCTTTATCCTGTATTGTTGGCTGTTATTTTAAGCTTCTTATTTTCCCGACAGCCTGTGAGCTCCTTAAAGTTAGAGGCAATGCTATTTACTTCTTGTGTGTGGAGATAGCTTTTTCACAATTCTGAGTACATGAAACATTTATTTAAATAAGAGATACACTCGAATAGAGAAAAATTATCTAATGAGAGCCAATTATGTCTTAGACCTTCACCTGTTATCTTATTTAAAGCACAGACTCTACAGTATCTTGATTAAAGTAGGCAGGACTACCTTAAAAAATAGACCCTGAATATATAATTGCTCATTGTAAGGCGGTTCTTCTGCCCAGGCTCTTTCCATTTTGTGGTTTCATCATCATTTAGGGTTTTGTCTATATAATCCGTGTAGCAAGAGACCCGCCTACTCTTTTATTTATTTTCATTTTTTGTAATTTTATTTATTTATTTTTTCCCCCAAAGCCCCAGTAGATAGTTGTATGTCATAGCTGCACATCCTTCCAGTTGCTGTATGTGGGACGCGGCCTCAGCATGGCCGGAGAAGCAGTGCTTCAGTGCGCGCCCGGGATCCGAACCCGGGCCGCCAGCAGCGGAGCGCACGCACTTAACCGCTAAGCCACGGGGCCACCCCGGCCCCCGCCTACTCTTTTAAAATCACCAGCCCATAAGCAGCACACATCACTCCTGCTCACTTTCTACCTAGTCATATAACCTCACCTAAATTCAAAGGGCAAAATTCAAGGAGACAAATGGGTTTGGATAGTGCTTTATGTAGGGAATGCCATGTAGGATGTTTAACATCGTACTTGGCCTCTACCCACTGATGCCAGTGGCAACCCTGCCCACAGTTGTGACTATAAAAATATGCCTCCAGATGTTGCCAAATGTCCCCTGGGGTATAAAACCACCGCTGGTGGAGAACCTCTAGACATGCCCAACGTGCAGTGGTGGAACAGGGATAGGATGATCACAATAAAAACTCCCATATAAAAGGAGAAGGATGCAAAACAGTCATCAGTCTGGTCCATTGCCATGATGGGATCCTGAGATCAGACGTTGTGAAGACCCCCGGCAGTGGAGGAGATTCCTTGACTAGAGTCATCAGACCCTCCTTCTGCTCTCTGGGAGGAAGACCCTCTGGGATGCTCTTCCTCACCTGTTTCTCCTCTGGCCACATCTGAAGTGCACAGAGGTGCCCATACGGAGCTTTTGCAGCCTGCTTGCTGCTGGTACAAGTTTTGAGCCCTTGGGATGTTTTATGACTCGAGCAGTTAAAGGCTTCTTTAGGCCAGGCTTATGCTTTCATTGGCAATACAATTCTCTTAAAAACTTAGTAGACTTTTGATCTATTTGCTTCTAGGGAGTTCTAGGTAGCAGCAACCATGTCCTAAGTTTTTGCCTAGATGCATCTTCCATATTTCTTTTCTTCCTTGTCCTATGCTTCTTTCTCTCAAATTAATAGCACTTACCTTGAGGCTATCTGAAACAAAGGGCTTGGGTAGAAATATAACAACCTTAATCTGTCTTTGCCACAAGGCTATGTTCCTTTTTTCTTTTTTAACTGAGAAGTCTTAAATTGTCTCCTGTTCTTTGTGATCTATGAGAAATTGGCTTCTTTAGCCCTGTAAATTCTTTAATTTCTGCTTGCAAAACTCTGCTTGTAATTACTTGCTATAAGCAGCAAGAAACAACCAGTAAGCACTAATGTTCTAACACATTCCATCTGCTGCTTCCAGAGCAAGAGGCTCAGTATGCACTTGATCTTCCTTAGAAGAGATTGTAGGTACGGTTTTACCAGACGTGTCTCCATCTTTCCAGATTGTGAAATCTATTTCTGTACTACCTGTTGTTGGTCCGATAAGGTCTTAATTGCTATATATTTTATCAGTGTTCGGTAAAGCAGTACTTCACTTGAAAATGCTAATTCTTGTAAATGGTGGGTTAGATTGAATTGCTTTAACACATAGATATTATGTGTTAAATATTTAGCTATCCATATTAATATGTATTAATATATTTGTTAATATCAATATATTAATATATCTATATAAATTGTATATAAAATATCTAAATTACGCATTATTTATATACATATAAAAATATAAAATAGTTCAAACACACAAGAAGCTTATTTCTTGATCATATAACTACACAAGGCAGGCAATTTGTGGGTTGCTTTAGATATTTATATTAATATATTTATTAATATCAATTTATTAATATATCTAAATATATATTAATTTATATAAGACATATCTAAAAATATAAAATGGTTCAAACGCACAAGTTTATTTCTTGATCACATAACTATTCAAAGCAGGCATAATTTGTGGGCAGCTTTGCTCCTGAGAGTGAGTACAGGGCATTGGTTCCTTCCATTGTACGGTTCCGCCATCTCTGGGGCCTCAGGAAGGGAAAGGAAGCAGAGGAATCACGTGACACTTCCACTCAAACCCTATTGGCTAGAACTTAGTCGTGTGATTATTATTCAGCTCAAAGGTTGGCTGTGACGTGTGCTCTAGCTGTGTGACCAGGCACTGAAAGTGATAAGGATCTAGGCAGAGGCGGCTGCTCCTCGATGCCTTCTACATTCAAGTGAGCCCTGATCCCACTCTGAGTTGCTGACTTCTACACATGGATGTTTCATATTCCACTTGAAGAGAGTAGTGGAATATGCCACTAGGAGTTCAGGGCACGCCACCTCAAAATACGCCGCATTGGTATATTGCTCGTTTTGAGCTGTAGGAACTGGAAAAAAAACAAATGCACGCTGAGACGTTCTCTGAGCTCCCCTTATCTGTCTAACAACAGATCTTCCAAAAGGAACTCAATTGTCATAAATCCCCCCTCTGGGAGTTTCATCAACAGGGAGAATTAACTCTTAAATGACAGGAGTGGAGACTAGAAGTCAACATCACAGCCAGACAAACTTTGTCACAAATGATCACACCTCTCCTCTATTCTTCTAAGGGCCCATTCATCTTTCCTAAAAATCACTTAATCTCCCCTAAAGAGGCCTACATCTCTTTTCCCCTTTCCCTATTAAGATGCTATTTAATCCTGAAGTCTAAGTCACCTCAGGGTGTTATTCATTTTTTCCAGGGTATCTCCCATGTATACATGAGGTATACATGTTAATAAATTTCTGTTTGTTTTTCTCTTGTTAATCTGTCTTTTATTACAGAGTTCTCATTAAGAACTCAGAAGGGCAGAGAGAAAATTACTTTTTCTCCCCAAAAAACTCAAAATGAATTCTTGTTCTTCCATCTCAGTAAATGGCATGATAGTCCACTTAGCTGCTCAAGCCAGAAACCTGAAAGTTCCTTCCCTCACTCTACCATCCAGTTCTTTTCCAATTTCTGTCTTTTTGTTGTTCATTTTAAATGCAGCTAAGCAGAATTAGGCTAATCATAATCTTTGATTCATGACATTCTCTGTGGCTTTCCCTATACCATCCTTGTACACGTCCCTGTCTGAAGTAACTGCTGTCTCTAATCTTTTCTTTGCTTTTTCTTATGATATTTTATCACATATATATGTATTCCAGAAAGCATATTGTTTAGTTTTTTTAATGTTTATAAAAAAAGAGTTAGGCTGTTTGTAATCCTCTAGGAGTTAAATCTTTACTCAACATTGTTAGTTAATATTTCTCCATATTATTGCATGTACTCCTAGTTTTTAAAAAAAATATTGACTATTGCATAATATTCCAAATAAATCACACTTTACACATACTCATTTCAATGGGCATTTGTGTTGCTGTTACAAACATTATGATTTTGTACATTCTTGTTCATAGCTACTGTGTGCATGTAAAAGAAACTCTCTTGAGTATGTACCTAAAGAAACTCCCTTGATTGTAGGATAGGAGAATGTTTGACTTTACATAATTATTCTAAATTGTTTTGCAGAGTGATCATTTCAATTTACACTCCCATCAGGAAGGTTTTATAAATCTTGATGACTTATGGTCTCTCCAACATTCGATATTGTCATATTTCTTAATTTTTACTCGTGGAAATTGTATAAAGTGATCCATTGTCATAGTTTGGTTTGCATTCCCAAATGATTATATAGTTGAACACCTACTCGTTTGTTTTTCTGTGGAATGCCTCTCGATTTATATGGAGATTCTGTTTTCCATGAAGATTATTATATCATCTGCAAATAGTAAAAAATTTATGTCCTTTTTTATAATCCATTTGACTTAAATGTTTTTTCCTGGCTTATTTTGCTGGCTAGGCTATCCAGTACAATATTGAATTGAATGGTGTGAATTCTTTTTTCAGTTGTGATTTTAAAGGAAGTGCTTCAAACATTCCCCTATTTAGGATGCTATTTGTTATTGCTGTTGTTAAATATAAACCCTTTATCACGTTAAGGGCATTTTATTCTGTTTGGAATTTACTATAATTTTTAAAATCATGAATTTACTTTGAATTTTATCAGATGATTCTTCTGCATATTTTGAAGTGACACTATGGATCCAAAAACGTGTAATGTAGATTTCAGGTCATCAGAGCAATTGAGGTTAACTGGGGAAAGAAACACAAAAACGCATGTAAATGCATATACACAATATTTCTATAAAATAAATGAACTTAGTAGTTGTCTATCCTTCAAGAAATTTCCTTTGAAAAAGTATCTTGTAGAAAGGGGCATTTAATATGGGCCTTGAAGGATAGACAAATTTTGAAAGAAAGTTATGGGGTGTGATGAGGAGAAAGAAGGAAGATGTATTGGTTGAAAGGTATGTTATAAGTAGAAGTATAGAATTGGGAAAACAAAGGAATGTTAACTAATCATTTAACCGTATCAAAGTATGCAAAGGAAATAATATCAGATAAACTTGTTGGTATTATGTTTTGGAAAACAATACATTTCAGAATGAGAATCCTAGAAAGGAACCTCATTGAAACTTTATTTTGAAGGTAAATATTTTAGGTAGATAAATCTAGCAGCATGCCCTGTGTTCCAAAAAGCACTTGTCCATTATCCGTTATTGGATTCTATTATCAGTAAGTTTGGTAAATACAACATATTCTATCCCACAAACTACATTATGATATTAAAAGCTTTAAGAATTCCTGAAGTTAAATATCTTTTTTAGTCCATATTTGTCAAACACATTTGATACTGAAAATCTTTTCTTATGTGACACATGTCAACATATATGGAAAAGACTTTGACTGGTTAGAGCAGGGAGAGATTGAATGTGGGGAGGTAGAGTAGAAAACAAGTTTAGTAGACTTTGGGAAATGTATTGAAGGTTTTTTTGAAAACAAGTAGGACTGGGCAGCAAATTGGGTTATTAGGGAAGGAGGAAAAGCAGGAAAGAAGGGAAGAAAGATTTAAAGATGATACTGGGTTTTCAAATGTGATAAATGAACAAATGGAGCCGTTAAGTAAAAACAGGAAAGATAGGGAGGAAACTTTAATTCAGTTTTAGCTATTCCACGTTTGAGATGCTTGTGAGAATTTCAGGTGATTTCCAGCAAACAGTTGGATAGACATATCTGTACCTCGGGGGTAGAATAGAGATTTGGGAGTCACTCACATGCAGCTAATTGATGAAATGAAAGTGAGTATGAATTCCCAATGAGAAAATGATAAGAAATCAACATCCAGTTCAAGAAAAAGTTCTTGGGGAATAGCCATATGTAGAGGGATGAGAAGAAGAAAAGAAGTGAGCAAAGTAGAAAAAAAAAAACCAATAACAGCAAACAAAAAAAGCTAGCCAAGGAGGAAAATCTAGAGTGCAGTGTCCTGGAAAGGGTCCTGAAAGGCGATAGGAAATGTTGAGGATGATAAATACTGTCTTCGTCATTTTCTTAGGGGAATTCCATTTTAATTTTCTTTTGGAAAGCTGTACTTTTCAGAATACGTTGTTCTTGTTGGGTTTGGGCTTTGAAGTATGCTTTATTTTAAAGACCTCTGTTACTTTGTGGGTTATGAACTAACTTAGGGTAATCATGGTGCCAGTAGATTATCTGCTTCTGTGACCCAACTGTGTAAAATAAGGTGGGGGAGGAAGTGTTCATTTACAGATGGAAGCTCTTCAATTCATTGTCAGAGGGGAGTTCTGCACCATCTTGGTACACATGCAGCTAAGCCCCAGGACCTAATTTGAATTGGGAAGTTGAACAGTAATGATCTCTTCTAGCTCAAAGAGCATGAAAAGCATTAGTTTATCATCATCCATACCTTGTCTCAAAGATTTCCAAATGAGAGGAGGAATCATGGATGCATTCCAGGTCCAAAGAATATGTTTCATGGATAACTGTTGGTCAGGGCAGCCTGGTAAACACTGCCCAATAAACTCTCCATTCTCATTAGTGATCCATATCATGAATTTATTGCTGGCATGCAATTTGAAGCTCACAACCTCACTGCAACTTACTTGGATTGTAGAACTGCTGTGGTGAGCACCAACAAAGCCAGCCAATAAGGGCTTCTCTGAGACACTGTCAGCACTATAGTTGGTGTCAAATGATCCATTGGGACCAATTTTATGAGAACAGCCCCCAAATTCAAGCATCATCAGCAGAGCAAGTAATGCATTGTCAAAGCCTTCCAGCTCCCCGGGATCTAGGTGGTTTATCTCCTAGGAAACTTTTATAAATGCACCATATTTTTCCATACAATGAAGAAAAATGAAAAGGCATCCTATACTGACTACTATGTCTTCAGAGAAAAAAGATGATGGAGAGGCTTGCTTATGAGGAAAGATTAAAAGAGCTTAGGGATAAATACAGGGGGAAATAATGATAGCTTGTGAATATTTGAAAGAAATAAAAACAGATGAGAGTGAAATTACAATATTTAGAATAGCCCAGTGGGGATAACTAGGAGTAATGGGATGAAAATAATGGAAACTTTTAGGCTTATTCTCAGTGACATCTTGATGGCAGTGTTAGATGATAGACTCATCTCCTGAGGCAAGGGACAGAATTGTTGTCACCTTAGGAATTTGAATCTGGAGTGGAAAAATACATAGATTTGGTGACAGACAGCTCTGCACAACTCTGCAGTGGCAAAAATATAAAGTCAGACTCATTTGTTCTTGATTTTTCCTATCTTGAGATGTTGTGATTCTCAAAGATAAAGCATGCTCAACGACCATCCTTGATCACCTCAGCATCTGTGTATGTATCATTTATAAAGCTTCACATGTGTCCTCAGAGAATGATTTGGCTGATTTATGCTCTTGTGTAGGGTAGTTTTTTTTCTTATCAGCAATACATCTTCATCCTAGTTATTGGTCCTATGTGTCATTCTTGGCATGTGAATCCCATGCTTTTGATTATAATACATATCCTCAGACACATGCAAATGTGCATGAGAGTGACATCACCTAAACAATGGGGAAGGGGTAGCAAAGTCTACTTTGGGAACAAAATGTCACTACTTGCAGAGACATGTAGCTCACACAGGGGATTGTCATCTAGTGCCAGTTGGTGAACTTAATGGACCCCCTCAAGTTGAATGAAATATTTTGTGTGAGTCTAGGCTCTTTTTCCTTTGGAAAGTGTCTGTAGTGTTCTTCTACTTCTAAAGAGCATACATGAACCCTCAAATTTAAAAAATAAAAAAATGAAGCTGAACATTTAAACTAGATAGTCATTGAAATTCCATTTTTGTTAAATATTTTAAGAGCTTTTTTTTTTTTTTTTAGGAAGATTGGCTCTGCGCTAACATCTGTTGCCAATCTTCCTCTTTTTCGTTTTTCTCCACAAAGCCCCAGTACATAGTTGTATATCATAGTTGCAGAGTTGTAGCTCTTCTATGTGGGATGCCACCTCAGCATGGCTTGATGAGCGGTGAGTAGGTCCACACCCAGGATCTGAACCAGCGAACACGGGGCCGCCAAAGCAGAACATGTAAACTTAACCGCTATGTGACCGGGCCAGCCCTGAAATTCCATTCTATGATATTTGATGATGCTGTGAGAATATGCAAAAATATCTTAACATTTACCTTTTGAGAAGAACTAAAGACTTTTTGCATTATTGTTTAGTTCTCCTTGGAATAGTCTCTGATCACAACTGTTGAAAGAGGAAATGAAATATTTGTATGCCTCATCTCAGGATTTGGGCCACATTCTGCCTGTTACATTTTTTAAATGAATTTATTATTTTTGTGAAACTGATACATGATCTCAATAAGGAATTAAAGGAATGTAGAAAAGCACACTGAAGAAAATTTAAAAATTACCTAAAATCAATCCTACCCTCCAGAAATAACAGGGAATAAATAAGCCCTGAGAATCTGCATTTCTAAGGGTTCCCAGGTGAGGCTGGTGCTGCTGGTCTGGAGACCAGACTTTGGGAACCACTAGTCTAATACACACTACTCTCCCAGCTGGTAAATCAAAGACCTTCAAAGAAAACTCAGATGTCCCTAAAATTTGAAACATTGATTGCAAACTCAAACTCTCCTAAACACTTAATTAAAACCACAAGGTGACTGTATTAGTTGCTCTTGAACATTTTAAATAAGGAGAATTTTAATAAATGTCTCTGGGTACATATGAAGACTGGTGGCCTAGTGGTTAAGATTTGGTGCTCTCACCGCCATGGCCTGGTTCGTTACTGGTCAGGGAACCACACCACCTGTCTGTCGGTTGTCATACTGTGGCAGCTGCGTGTTGCTGTGATGCTGAAAGCTATGTCACTGGTATTTCAAATACCAGCAGGGTCACCCGGAGTGGACAGGTTTCAGTGGAGTCTTCCAAATTAAGACAAGGAAGAAGGACCTGGCCACCCACTTCTGAAAACATTGGCCATGAAATCCCTATGAATAGCAGGGGAGCATTGTCTGATATAGCGACAGAAGGTGAAAGGATGGTGCAAAAAGACCAGGCAGGGTTTCGCTCGCTCTGCTGTACATAGAGTCACTAGGATTGGTAATCAATTTTACGGCACTAATAACAACAACAACATATGAAGACAGAGAGATACATCATTATAAAACCAGAAAAACTCTGTAAAAATGGCATCATTATATAAATTCTAATTAACAGAATTGTTAATTTAATTTTATGCAAATTTAACAGAAATAAAAGAAAGAAAGAAATAGGAGGAATTGAATATCAAATAATTATTCACTATAGAAAGTATTGTTTTTCTTAATGATTCCTCTAAAGTTAAAAAAAATAGTATTGTAAAAAACATTAAGAGATTGGTACCATTATTGTTTTTAAATAATATTGAAATTTTGTCTCTTAATTTCCTTACTAAAAATATTAGAAAACTAGCATTCTCCTACTTTCTCCAACCACCACTCCCCAATTTCCTAAGATAGTTTTATTTCTAAATTTATTTTGGCTCTGAAATTCCTTTTTTAAAAAAAATTGTTTTGTCTTAGAGCTCTCATTTGATTTAATTTAGTTACTTACTAAGATCTTCTCTAGCACAAAACGTTTGTGGAGAATTTTCTTCTGATCCTTGAGTTATTTTTTATTCCAGGTTGGGTTCATCAGCTGTTATTTCTATTTCTCTCTATTGGAGAATGTTTTCACTCTAGTTGCTGTGCTATTTATTTTGACCTTGCTTATGCGTAGTGTGGGCTGCTCTGTCCAGAAACCGCACTTGCTCTGTGACAGCGTGGGGTGACTTCTGCTTGACTTGCTTCCTACTGTACCTGAGGTTGTTTTCCACAAGCAGCTGTATAGGAGGGCTCTATGTCTCTCCTGTTTTAGATACTTTTCTTTAGCCCAAAGGCATGGGATAGGACGGGAAAAGAACACAGCTGAGGCTTTGTGTAGTCTTTGTTAGGATGTCATGTCTTTCTCTCTTCTATTAATATAGTTAAATCTTCAGCACCAGGTTTTACTCAACTCAGTTCAAGAGTAGGCAGCTGGGATCTCAGAGTCTGCAGTGTCAGCAATTCAGATTTTGGAACAGAATCCACTCTGGCCTTCATTCTTCCTCATTGCCTTCTCATCCGTAAGAATCCCTGGATTCTTCTACAACACAGCAACCCAGTTCATCTTTGTTTCTATTCCACAAAACTTCACCTTCCATTTCGAAATTCTATTCGCTACCTTATTACTTCTGTTTACCTGTAGTTTTAATTTCTTGCTGGATTCTATTACCTTGCCATTTACATACTTTCTTGTCTCTATGCATTTGTTTCCTTCTGCTTCACTTCCAGTAGATTTTTTCTGTATCTCCAAGGCAAACCACTAGGAAAGAGGATTTGATTGATTTAATTGACAATCATTGTCCCTATTGGAGAAGATTTTCTCCATCTAGACTCGCTCATTTGTCACTTCCCAGCCTATAGATTGGCTGCTTTTAGTTTTCATGGTTCAATCAGCTGTGTTCAGAATTTTGGATTACAGAATCAAAATTATGATCACTTTTGCCTAAGGGACTCCCTAGGGACACTTCCCTCTGAATATACCATAGATAGGTACTGTTAGAATAGGGTTATTGGTATGGCTGCAAATCATCTAATACTGTTGGCCTTGATCAGATGCACAAAAGCATTAACAATCTTTGATTAGCAGAAGTTTTTGTGAAAAAGACCTTGTTTTACAACTGACATGAGAAAACTGTCTGCACCATTCACAAAGTGATTTAAAAAGTATCTGACTAATTGAATTCATACCAATAACTAGGTTTCTGTTCATTCAAAAAGGAAATGAAGAATTAATTAAATTCAACTTTTAAGACATCTGACTAGTTTAAACATAGAGAAATAATGTCTTACAATGATATAAGAAAAAATGGACCTTTTAAACTTTATTGAGGAATAATTGACAGATATAATTATATATATTTAAAGTGCACAATGTCATGATTTGATATACATACTCATAATGGACATGTTGACTAATAAAAGCTGCTATTGACTGATAAAGCTAAGTTCAGTTGAGAGTTGAGACAAAATATCTTTGACTATTTCAGATAAGCCAGCATAAAATGTGTTTTTGTTTTTCATCATTAGGCTATCTATGGAATTACACAGGAATCTGCTCTAACTCCCAACTCTACTTTTTCTATACAGAAAGCATGAACAATGCTTGATATGGTAATTATCAGCCAGCTGAATGAAATCTACACAAAGCTTCAGGCTTCCAATCTTAAAAGAGTCACAAAACCTCAGAGCTTCAACCTGGAAACCACCTTACCCAAATCCTTCACTCCAATGAGGAAACTGAGACTCGCGGGGTAGAAAGGAACTTTCTTAGAGTGCATGAGGGCAGAACCTGTCTCTTTTACTCCTGATCTAGAATCTTTTCCACTGTGCCATACAGCTTCCAGCTCAGATCAATGTTTTCTCAAATACAGGACACCCGAGAGGCTCTTAGGCCTTTTCAAGGGAAATGAATCTCTACATGGGTGATTTATAGCTGCAATAATCCTTAGCCTCAAAATGCCCAAGGAAAGAAAAGAGACTGTGATAGGTACTGCATGAACGAAACCCAAGGCCTATTTATACCTAGACATCGCAGCTGCTGCATCAGAAAGGAGAGGATAACGGGTGGAGAATAATTCAGAAAATATGTAAGTGACTACTGAGGGCATTTTGAAATATTGCTGTTGCATATTTTTATTCTGTTTGGTAGAGATAGAATGAAAAAGAGACTCACATAAACAGGAAAGGCATTATTTTAGGCATGATTGGGAGCAAATACGTGGAACAATTTTTATGGCAGGTTGAATGTACCTAAGTCAACTTAAATATCTGTGGTTAAAAAAATAATATATCCATACTAAGGAATAATACATAGCAAATAAAAAGAATAAGATACAGATGTTGAAAGATTTATAATACCTACTACTAGATGAAAAGAACCAAAATGCAGAATACCATTTATATATGATACCATTTACATTTAAAAATACATATACAAATCACTATATATTTCAATATGTGTATAAAATGCTATATATAAATGCATGATAAAAAGTCTCAAATGATATACTCTAGATAGCAGTTCTAAACAAGGACAGATTTTGCCCCTCAGGGGACATTTGGTAATGTCTAGAGACATTTTTGATTGTCACAGCTGGGAGCAGTGGCAGTGCTACTGGTATCTAGGAGACAGAAGCCAGAGGTGCTATTAAGCATCCTTTAGGACAGCCACACAACAAAGAATTGTCTCACCCACAATGTCAATAGTGCTGAAATTCAGAAACTCGGCTCTAAATTGATGGCATTGGTTTCCTCTGGAGAATCAAGTGGAGTTGAATTTTGGAGCTTCAAGCAGAACTTTCACTTTATTTGTGCTACTTGTACTTTCATTAATGAGAATGTACTAATATATTACTGGTAAATTTTTTTAAATAAAGATTAAAATATAATAGATGTCCAAATGTATTGCCAAATTTGGATTTCCCCTTAAGTCCATTAAATGTAATGATTCTTTAAGCAAGTTAGTGATAAGTGGTATTTAATGATGCAGTCTGGTGTGTTGAGAAGCAAAATTCTGCTTCTCTAGGGTGAATTTATGAAATGTAAATGGGAAAGCCTGCTAATTTCATTCATTATGCTACAATTTTGTTTTATGAAGGAGGCTGATGAATTTACCATGGTAAATTAGGGAAATTCTAATTTTTAAATGTAGGATTTGTTGGTTGGAAAAAATTCTTTAAATCCTGTTGAAACTTTTGCAGTCTCTAATATGTATCTTCTATTTAGAGTTTCCATACTAGGTGAATAATACCTTTTCTTAGCATTACTCTTAAGTGTGTATGTGTGTGTGTGTTCTTTAAAGTGTGTATTTGAGTATTTTCAGTGATGAGTCCTTTCACAGGCCAGCCTCTTGTATTTTTAATTATAGAATTTTGCCAGCAGATGGACGCTTGAAGAAAATACAATAATAAACATCTATGTAGATACCAGCTAGTATGAACAGATGTTAATAATTTGCCATATTGGATTCAAAAATCTTTTTACTATCTTATTTATTTCTTCCTGATGTCCCAACATTCTTTCTTTCATCGTTTGCTTTCTGTTTAGAGAATTTTCTTTAATTATTCTTTTAGGGTAGGTCTGCTGATGACAAAATTCTTTTAATTTGGCTTCATCTGAGAATATTTTGATTTCAGCCTCATTTCTAAAGGATATTTTTGATGAGTATAGGATTCTGAGTTGTTAGTTCCTTTCTTCCAGCACTTAAAAATGTTGTGCCACTCTTTTCTGGCCTTTCTGATGAGAAATTTGCTGTCATTTGAATTATTTCCCCTATGAGTAAGGTACTCTCTTTTGCTGCTTTCATGATTTTTCCTTTGTTTTTAGTTTTCAAAAGTTTACTATGATGTGTCTTTGTGTGGATTTTTTGGGGTTATTCTGTTTAAGATTCTCTTAGCTTCTTGAGTCAGTAAGTATATACCTTTTGACAAATTTGGAGAGTTTTCAGCCATTATTATTATTTATTTTTTTGGTAAGGAAGACTGGCTCGGAGCTAACATCCATTGCCAATCCTGCTCTTTTTTGCTGAGGAATGTTAGCTCTGAGCTAACATCTATGCCCATCTTCCTCTATTTTGTGTACCACCACAGCATGGCTTGATGAATGGTGCATATGTCCGTGCCCAGGATCTGAACCCGCGAACCCCAGGCCACCAGAGCAGAGCACGCGAACTTAACCACCATGCCACCGGGCTGGCCCCCAGCCATTATTTCTTTTGGTATATATCAGCCCCACCTACTTTCCTTTGTCCTTCTGGGACTCGGAGGCACAAATGGCAAGTCTTTTGTGATAGCTCCAATGGTCTATGAAACTATGTTCTTTTTTCCTCCAGTCTATTTTCTTCATGTTGTTCAGATTAGGTATTTTCTAGTATTCTATCTTCAAGTTCACTGACTCTTTCCTCTTTCCCCTTAATTCTGATGTTGAGCATATCCATTGAGTTTTTTATTTTGGTATGTATTTTTCAGTTCTAAAATTTCCATTTTGTTGTTCTTTATATCTTTTATTTCTTTACTGAGACTTTTTATTTTCTTGGTGAGCTTTTCTATTTTAAGTGTGTTTTAATTGCTTATTGAAGCATTTTCATGATGACTGCTGTAAAATCTTTATCAGATACTTCCAGCTCCTCTGTCGTCTCAGCATTGGTATCTATTTATTTCTTTTTTCATTCTCTTTGAGATCTTCCTGGTTCTTTAGTGATGAATGATATTTGAATGAAACCTGGACATTTTGAGTATTATGTTATGAGCTGGCTCTTATTTAAACCTATTTTTGCTGGCTTTTTCTCACACTGATCCATCAGGGGAAGGAGTGGGCACCACCTCATTACTCCTGGGTAGGGGTAGAAGTCAAGATTCCCAGCTCTTTATTCATTGAAACCCAAATGGTAGTTTCTTATTACCGCCTGCCAGTGGTGGGAATTTTGGATCTCCACGTCTTTCTGGCTGGCAGGAATAGGAGTGTCTCGTTACTTCTTCCCACATAGCTTCCACTGACACCACTGTGGGGATGGTTTCATTATAGCTGGGCAGTTATGGAAGTCCCGACTCTCCACAAGGCTTCCTCTTATACCATCTCAGTGGGTAAGGGGCTCTTCATAACTTTTGGGTAAGGGTGGAAATTCAGGCTTCCCACGTGGTCTCCACTGACAACATGAGGGGGTCCCTGTTACTGTCTAGCGGGGATAAAAGCGACTGCTCCCGACTCATCCTCCTCTGACACCACCCTGGTGGATGGCTTGTGACGCCTTGTTACTACCTGGAGAAAGTCAAAGTCTAGGATCCCCCTTGGCCTTTGCTAGGATGGGGGGAGTTGTGATCACAGTTTTTGTCTGTGGTGTTTGGCTGAAGTAGAGTAGTTATTATCTAAAAGCTTTCTGTCTTTTAAGCTGTCCCTTGCCTGATCCTTTAGCTAGAGAGAGAAGGCTTTTGATGTGGCTTTTTTGACTGTGTTCATCGGGAATTACAGGTCACTGGCTTCTTTAGCTCCATGTCTTGGATACATAAGGCAAAAAGAAACCCCAGGGACCTCAACACCGTGTCGTTCATTGGTTCCTGAGGTCCCAGTCAATCTACTTATCTTCACTGTTGAAAGTTTTCTTATGTTTGTTTTGTATATAATGTCCAGGATTTTTAGCTGTACTTAGCAGGAGGAATTGGGAAAGTACATCTGCTCTGTATTTCCAGGAGTCTTGTTTGATTTTTTAATGTTATATCAACTTTGAAATCATGGAATAAACCTTACTTGGTCATGATGCCTTTCCACTCTATATATACTTAGATTTAAGTATATAAATTTGGTAAAAGTTTTGGAATTTTTTTTTTTTTTTTTTTTTTTGTGAGGAGATCAGCCCTGAGCTAACATCCACCAATCCTCCTCCTTTTTTGCTGAGGAAGACGGCCCTGGGCTAACATCGGTGCCTATCTTCCTCCACTTTATATGGGACGCCGCCACAGCATGGCTTACCAAGCAGTGCGTCGGTGCACGCCCGGGATCCGAACCAGCGAATCCTGGGCCGCCGCAGCGGAGCGCGCGCACTTAACCGCTTGCGCCACCGGGCCGGCCCCTGGAATTTTTTTAATCTAAGATTTTAAGAAGATTGGCCTATAATTTTCCTTTTATGTAATGGCCTTGTTGGTTTGTGGGATCAAGTTTACACTGGCCTCATAAAACAAGTTGAGAAGGGAATCCTTCTACTTTTCTCTGTAAGATTTTGTGTCAGAATGGTATTTTTCTTTACAAAGATTTTGAAGGAAGTTACTAGTGATGCCCTCTGCACCAGGAATTTTCTTGCAGATTCAGTTTATTTAATATACAACTATTCAGATGTTTAATTTTTTCTGTATTAGTTTTGGTAAGTTGTGTTTTTCTACTTTTTTTCAATTTATTTTATATTTTTAACTTTATTTGCATACACTTGTTCATAATAACCTCTTATTTCCTTGTAATGCCTATATGATCTGTAATGTCTCTTTATTCTTTTTATTGATTATGATTTGCATTTTCTCTCTTGATTAGTCATTATTTGTATTACTTTTTCAAAGAACAAACTTTTATTTATTTATTTTTTGTGGGGGTGGAAGATCAGCCCTGAGCTAACATCCATGCCAATCTTCCTCTTTTTTGCCAAGGAAGACTGGCCCTGGGCTAACATCCGTGCCCATCTTCCTCCACTTTATATGGGACACTGCCACAGCATGGCCCGACAAGCGGTGCGTAAGTGCGCACCTGGGATCCAAACCCAGGCCGCCAGCAGCGGAGCAGGCGCACTCAACCACCACGCCACGGGGCCAGCCCACAGGACAAACTTTAAGATGTTTTTATTTTCTGTATTTAAATTTAGTGTTCATTTTATTGCTTTCTATTTTACCTTTTATTATTTCTTTTATTCTATTTTCTTGGGGTTTAATTTGCTGTTATTTTCTTGGGGTGAGGATTCTGTAAATGAATTTCAGGCTGTCTATTATTCTAATGTATGTACTTAAAGCTATAAATATCATTGTAAGCACAGCTTTACAAGTATCCCATAAGCCTTAACATGTTTTATTTTCATTATTAAGTTTAAATTTAGTAATTTCCACATTCTAATTTCCACTGAGATTTCTTCTTTTACTCTTGGGTTATTTTGGAATTCATTATTTATTTTCCAAGCAGTTGGGGTTTTCTAGTTGTCTTTTGCATACTGATTTCTGGCTTAATTCCACTGTGGTCAGAAGATGTGTTCTGAATGGTTTCTTTCTTTTCAAATTTGTTGATACTAGCTTCCTAGTTTAGCATAATGTAAATTTTTATAAACGTTTGATATGCATGGAAAGCAATGTATATTCTTTCATTGTAGAGTGCCATTTTTTATATATGCTAATTGGTTGATATTTATTCATATGTAATATGTATTTACTTTTGTTAATTTATTCTAACAATTATTGAAAATATGAATAAATGTTTCCCATTCTGATTATGGATTAGTCTATTTATCCTTTATTTCTTTTACTTTTGCTCTACATATGTTGAAGCTGTATTTTTTAGATGCCTACAAATAACATTTTAATTTTCATGTTTTTTTTTTTTTTTTGTAAGGAAGATCAGCCCTGAGCTAACATCTGATGCCAATCTTCCTCTGTTTTGCTGAGGAAGACCGGCCCTGGGCTAACATCCATGCCCATCTTCCTCTACTTGATATGGGATACCACCACAGAATGGCCTGACAAGCGGTGCATCAGTGCGTGCCTGGGATCCGAACCTGTGAACCTTGGGCCGCTAAAGCATGGCGCGTGCACTTAACCACTGAGCAACCAGGCCAGCCCCTTCATGGTTTTGTTTTTTACTTTTAATCAATATGAAATACTCTCTGTTATCTCAAGTAACACTTTTTACCTTAAAGTCTGATTTGCTTGATTTTAATATATTTACTCCAACTATCTTTAGATTAGTATTTGCATGACACATCTTTTCTCATTCTTTTATTTTTTATCTTTTGTATCCCTGTATTTAAAGTGTGTCTCCTTTAAGTTAGAGGTTTAGCTTTTTATGTATATGTTTTTCCCCTCTGGAATATTTCATCTATTGCATTTGATGCAATATAATTTAAATGAATTTAAGTCTGTCATTTTACTCTTTTTATATTTGTTTTTCTTCTTTTATGTTTTTTTTCCTTTCTTCTATTTTGCCTTCTTTTATCTAATTAAAAAAATTTTTTTAATATTTCATTTTCTTCTCTTTGTTAGTTATAAAGTCTTTTTACTAATATTTTAGTGGCTATCCTAGAGATTACAACATGTACCTTTGAGTTAATAGACTAGAAAATATAGTAAGAGTTTTACCACTTCCAAGACAATTCTAACATGTTTGGATTTTTTACTTCTATTTAACTGATCTTGTTCCTTGTGTTATTTTTGTCTATATTTTAATACTAGACACCATTTAGTGACCATAAGACATACTCAATATTATTTATTACAATAGGATCCATTTAGATTTAGCCGCACATTTATCCTGTTCAGTAATTTTCATTTCTTCCTTTATTTCTGTGCTTCTGTCTAGGATCATTTTACCTCTGCCTGAAGCATTTTCTTTAGTAGTTCTTTTAGTGAGATTCAATAGTTTTTGTTTGGCTGGAAACATCTTTATGTTGCCTTCATTTTTGAGGGATATTTCATAATCCTTAAGATTGGACTGGAAGTTTGCCATTTATTTTCTTTCAGCAAATGAAAAATGCAATTTCATCATCTTTTAGCTTTCATCACTTCTGTTGAGAAGTCAACTATCAGTCTTGTTGCTTTGTGGAAAGTGATGTTTTCTTTTCTCCGGCTGCTTTTAAAATGTTCTTTTTGTCTGTAACAAATCATGATTTA
Source organism: Diceros bicornis minor (assembly GCF_020826845.1). Classification (NCBI taxonomy): domain Eukaryota; kingdom Metazoa; phylum Chordata; class Mammalia; order Perissodactyla; family Rhinocerotidae; genus Diceros; species Diceros bicornis. Next base: position 73,985,121 of record NC_080741.1, on the reverse strand, counting down.
GGGACCAAATCCGGCCCACTGCCTGTTTTTGTAAGGTTTTAGCGGAACATAGCCACGCCCACTTGTTTACATGCTGTTTATGATTGATCGCGGCAGACTTGAACAGTTGTGGCAGGGATAGTATGGCGCTCAAAACCTAAAATATTTTCTATCTGGGTCTTGACAGCAATAGTTTCTCTAGCCCTAATCTATAATTTTCAGCAATTTGAGTTATAATATGCAGAGCTGTGCTTTTTTATTTTTAAAAATCCTGTGTGAGGTTTGTGTTGCCGCTTCAATCTTTAACTTGATCTTTCCTCAATTTGGGGAAGTTTTCAAATATTGTTTCTGTACTATTCTCTTTCTCCACTACTTCTTGGACTTCCATCACCTTTATGTTAGTTGTTTGCAGCATTTCTATATGTCTTTACAATCATTTCTCTGTTTTCTATTCCTTTCATTTTTACTCATTCAGAATGAATATTTTACTATTGATAAATTTTAATTAATAAATCCTTTCTTCTGCTGTGGTGAAAGGTTTTTATACATTTCCAATTCATTCTAATATCAATTATTATGTCTTTATGTTCTATAATTTCCATTTGATTCTTCTTTATGAAGTCTATTTTTCTAGTGAAATTCTCTATCTATTTTACTGAACATATTAATTGCAGTTATTTTAAAGTCAATATTGTGACTTCTAAGGATTTGCTTCTATTGTCTGTTTTTTTTCTTATTCTTTTTTTTTATTATTGGGCCCTGTCTCTGGGCAAAGCTGATAACTTTTGATTGAATGCCAGATATTGCATGTGAAAAATTGTGATTATCTGAAGCTCTGGTTGATATTATATTCTTCCAGGGAGGATTTATTCTGCTTCCTGGTAGGCAATTAAACTAGGGACTGAATACCTCATCCAGTTTGGGATTGAGTTTGTTTGAAATGGAATTTCAATCTTTGTGTTAGCTAATCTAATTCTTGTTCACTCTTATCCCTATGGAATAGCCTTTCTAGGGCCCTAATTAAAAGTCTAAATCCTCACTAGACTCCTCCCTTTTTGGCTGGCCCTGAATTCCAATTCTTGTTTCCCCAGCTGTGTGAAACTCTAGAAAGCTCTGCTCAGCTTTCCAGACCATTAGCCACTGCTTTCTACTTTGTTTCCTAGGGTCTCAGCTCTGTGCAGCTTACACATTTGTAAATGCCTCAAGGAAAAAAATGTCACAGGTCTACTGACAGTGTTTTTCTTCTCTCTGTGATGCTAAGTCCTCAAGACCTGGCTGCCTTTCTAGCTCTCCAATACCTTCAACACATTCAAAAACCTTTCTGGATAAATTTTCCAGTTGTTAACAGGAGAATGGATCTGCAGTAAGATACTCCACCATCCGTGGTGGAAATCCTTTACCTTCACCTGACTTTTCTTTAGACTTTAGGCCAAGGAATTTTGGTGATTCTTATTATGAATAAACTTTCAAATTTGCATTTCCAGAATCTGGGGCATGTGTTTGTTTCTGATCAGAATACCTTCTAAAAGATCAATGACCTTTTTCTGTCTGCTATAATACTTTCAATAATTTGTTACATAGATTTCATCCATGGTGCTTTCTATTGAATTGTGAAGAAGCCCATTCTGTTGCTGGACAGTCCAGATTATTAGACAATTACAATTGATAAGCAATCAGCATTTATGATGTGGACAAATGATAAACACATCAGAATTTACTGATTCAAATGAAAGTCTATCTCCTTTCATATAGCACCCTGGAGTGCTAAATACTTATTCCAGCACTTCTGCCTAATGCTTGAAACATTTTGAAATATTTGGAATTACCCGTAGAACATATTCTTGCAAACATGCATAGTGGTGCAAATATTTTTCTTGGAGATTGGAGTTAATTTGTAGAAATAGCCTATAGTCATCCAAGCCACATCTGGCTAATAATACAGGTCAACAAATTTTGTAGTTTGGAAGTACAATCTGCCAAAAGAACTGTAAAATTGGTTTCTGTTTTTTAAGGTCTAATTCATCAATTTATTTTTTTAATTTTTTTTATTATTTTTTTTTTGTGTGAGGAAGATCAGCCCTCAGCTAACATCCGTGCTAATCCTCCTCTTTTTTTTTGCTGAGGAAGACCGGCTCTGAGCTAACGTCTATTGCCAATCCTCCTCCTTTTTTTTCCCCAAAGCCCCAGTAGATAGTTGTATGTCATAGTTGCACATCCTTCTAGTTGCTGTATGTGGGACGCGGCCTCAGTATGGCCGGAGAAGCGGTGCGTCGGTGTGCGCCCGGGATCCAAACCTGGGCCGCCAGTAGCGAAGCGCCCACACTTAACTGCTAAGCCATGGGGCCGGCCCTCATCAATTTATTTTTAAATAAAAACTTACTGATTGCCTACTATATGCCAAGCACCGTGTTAGATGCCAGAGAGAACAGTGTAATATGAGTAATAGATTGAATAATTGATTATTACTTCAAATAGTAAATTTTCAACACACAGAGAGGTTATATGTACATACATACATGTTTACATACATATTATAGACATATATAGTCCTCCATATGCATGCATGCATATATGTATATAAAACTGCCATACGTTCTCATATATTTTTCATATTGATTTGCCATGCATGCCCCATTAGTTAGACTATCAACTTTTCGAGGTAGTTTTGTATCACCTGACAGTGTCTATTCTGGTGTTTTACATATACTTAGAACTTGATTAGTGTTGACTGACTGATTATCTAAGTCAACACTATTAAATAATAAGCTCAAAATTGCCATAAGCACAGGAGTTGTTTTATTACAATATTTCTCGCTGACAGTTGGTTTCTTCTTGTAATCTGTGAGCAAACTATTTACCGTGAATTGCAATGCCTTTCCAGAAATTATGACAAAATTCTGATAGATGGAGCCCAGGCATCATCAGGGAAAAGAACTAGTTTATGATTCATAAGAAACTGCATGAATCAAAGTACATGGGGATATTTATTACAATGAGTACTGATTGACTCTGACCCTATGGAGTTCAGTTCCATATGGGCTCCTTCTCTTAAGCAGAGGGTAGGTTAAAACACCCACATACCTGGCACATGAGTCATCCGGTACATTCCTATTGTAACGTACTCGTACTTGTGCTTCTTTTTGGCAGTTAAACGTGTTTTTTTTTTTTTTTTTTTTTTTAAACACATTCTGCTTTTCTTAGCCCTTTACTCTTAAAATGCAAAATGGAAGTCTAAAATGATACTCCAGAAACAATGAATGGTTATGGTTAGACTGTGATAAATTACAGGCATCCGTTGGAAGGAACAAAAATAATACTGTACTTCTGCTTTCTGATCTAGCTCTATGTTTACTTTTCTAATGTAATAATTTGGCGCTTATCGAGATATGAACGTGTGTTTCAGAAACAATTTCTATGATTGTACATTAGTCTACTTTTTTGTGACTGTGTGTGCCACTGTAGTTTTGGAATAAGCCTAAATCCTTAATTATTCCGTTGAATACATCCCACTTCCCTCTCACATATATCCTAAATCATGAACTAGAGAAGGAAAATTTTCAGATGCTGATATAACTTTCAAAAACAAAGTATTTGCATCCATTTTGAGAAGTCTGACTGTGGCCTGAATACACTTAGGATAAAATTGTTTTCTACCAAAATGTAATAAGATAAAGAAAACCTATTTATAAAAACCATTTGACATTTGATTTTTTAGAATGAATATTTGAAGCAGAATTAAATTTCTTCATTCTAAGGGTACATTATCATAAGAAAATCAGATGGGTTGCAAGTGGGAATAAAGTCTTCAAGGAAGCTAGGAAATTGCAAATGATTTAGGAATAACTGAGGCAGCATGTTTCAGTCAACTTATGGGAGACAGATAGATCAATCAGTCTGTAAAATTCTATGTAGCCCAATAGAGTACTATGTATCTGCCAAGACAGTCTAAGTTTGCTTCAGTAACATATGATCCCCAATCTCAGTGACTTATGACATTAAATCTTTATTTCTCACTTGTGTTTTATGTCCATTGTGGTTCAGGTGTAACTCTACACCATTTTCAGGCTGGGTCCCAAAATCATGGAAATTCTCTACCCAATATCACTTGTCTTCATGGAAGAGGGAAAAGAGAACATAGTGAAGTAGGTTATGGCTTTTAAAACTTCTACCTAGAAGTGATACATTTTAATTCTGTTATATTTTATTGGCCATGCAAATCAGATGGTCACATCATAGTTGAAAATGTGGGGAAGTATAATGGATACTGGTGAGCAGTGATACTGTACCATGGTACCAGATGGTGATGGAGAAAGGCGTTACTGTATTTCAAAATAGTACAAGCATAAATACTTAGGGAAGGGTGAAGGGAACTTGAGAATGAGAAAAGTTGACTGGATGCGCGGATGGAAAACAAAAAGAAAGAATAGTACTAGTTTCAGGACAAATTGTGGCAGATTCTGAATGTCTAACCAAGAGTTTTTGATAGTAATGTTATTCTGAGGAAACAGATTTGTTTTAGGTCAGGTCTTCTCAAAAGTAGAGCCCTGGGGGTTGCAAGTAGTTTACTTGGGAGGTGATCCTAGGAAACAGGAGTAAGGGAGTGGGAAAGTGAAACAAGAAAGGAAGAGTAGCCAATAGCAGGTGCATTACTGAGCTGGCTGCTCCTGTGGGCAATCCTAGTTCAATCCCAACAGGGATGAAGTGGGGAGCTGTCTTAGCCTGGATCCTCCAAAAAAGAGATGCCAAGACTACATTAAGCATGCAATCATTTTGTTATGGGAAGTGTCTTCGAGATAAAATGAGGGGAGTGAAGCATCCCAGACCGTCAGGTAGTCTAAAGAAACTTCAACAAAGCTGTTGGGAAGTGCTAGAGTCAAAGTCATCTGTCAAAGGATTTTCATGACTCCCAAGAACAGACTTATACTGAGCCATCAGATGAGAGCAGCCTATGGGAAGCATGGCCTTGGTATAAATATAGAGATGGGTGTCAGAGCATAGCAGCTTGGCCCTCAGTAAATGATGCTCCTTGTAGTTGAGGTCTGCAAGGTACATTCCCATGGCCACCACAGGAACCATGTAAAATTTGCCTTAGAATTGTCCCTTCAAAGGGAGGGAGACTGGGGCATTTATCCACTAATTCACTTTCTCCATTGTTAAGGGTTGTTCCAAGGTGTGTTAATCTCCATTTTCCATGTGCATGGGATGAGCTCCTTCACTTTGGGTATAGTCCTGAAGACAAAATTTGGAGATACGTGGCAGGTGTTTAAAGTGAGGTGCTGTCCATATTCACAGGAATCATCTACTACATCTGTGGCTGGAATCAAGAACGAGCCGAGGGTTGTGATACAGAGCCCCCAAAAGCATCTGCTGAAAGTGTAGTGGTAGGTTTATGAGCAGACTAAAGACACAATCAAAAGTATATTTTAGAATGATTTATCTAGCTGCAGGATGTAGGAAAAGAGACAGAGTGGGACATGAAGATCATAGTCATGGTCTGAGTATTAGGTCTAGAATTATTGTGTGACTCTGTAGTCAGACCATGCTTGAATCCTGATTTCTGGACAAATTACTTAAACTTTCTAATACTCAACGTCCTCATCTGTAAAATGGGAATATAATAATACCTACTTGATAAATGTGCTTGCTGTGGGGAAGTTGCTTAATGTTCTAACCCTTCATTTGTTCCTCTGTAAGATGTAAGAGTGCCCACCTAATAGCACTGCTGTGAAGTCTACATGAGCTAATAGTGTGGCAGGCTATATTTGTTGCCCAACCAATATCAATTCTCCGGTTTGGCCTTTCTAATAGAATCACATTTGGGGGTGTGGGGAAGGCAGCAATTTTCTTAGTTAGTTACTTCATCTTTTTGCTTCCTTACATGTAGAGGTGGCCATTTGATACAGTTATGGCCAAAGAATTGCAAGTGAGTGACTACTAGGTGTGGCTTCTGGGAAAGCTCTGGGTTTGCTAATACATGAGACAAATTCAGCAAGAGATTCAGTTGGTATATACATTTCCCCACCTTTTTCTTTATGCCTCAAAGGCCAGTATGATGCCTGGACTGTGAATAGCCTTCCCTTCTGGATGAGTAGAAAAGCCACATTTTAAAGATGGTCATGCAGAAAGAACTTGGATCTTTGATGACTTTCTTTGCTAGCTACATTGACCTGGATTGATACCTCCAAACATTTTGTCATGTGAAGAAAGTAAGCCCATATTTGGTTCAAAACACTTTAGCTGGGTTTGTTACATGCAACTGAGCACAGTCCTGACTAAAACAAATAGACAGAGTGCCTGACAGAGTGTCTAATATACATATTTATATATAATGTTATATATAATATATAAATATTAGAAATATAAAATAATTATATATAAATTATATATATAATATATAAATATATTATATATTAGATACTCTTATTAGTGTTATGGATGTTTTTAAGAGTGAAAGATAATGATGGCTCTAATCCAGGGCTACAGGAAGATTGGGAGTAAGAGACAATAAGTGATATATAAAAGTAGAATCCAAAAGACTTGGGAACTGATGATTATAGGGTAGAGACAGGAGCCAAATGACTCAACTCAAAAATGGAGGTCTGAGGACTGGATGATGATATTAATAAATAAATAGCTAACATTTTTTTGGGTGTTCACTACATGTCAGGCAAGTTCTAAGCACTTTGCTAGTGTTAATTGCTGAACCATGGTGCCACTAACAGACATGGGAAAGTTGTGACAATGCAGTAATGAGAAAATGATCAATTCACGCAGGGTGGGGTGACTCTATCAGGACAGCTAAATCTCCAGGGCAGAAGGAAGGGTGTCTGTTTATTGGCAGAGTAATTGGGATTTTGGATGTCTAGGTTGGGCATGATCTGCCTATGGTGAGAATTGAAGGGAGTAGGATAAGCGAGTGCTCCAGTGAAAAGGCTGGAGAGACAGAAAAGAAGAGAGTCCAGAAAAGAACCTACGCAGCTGGCATGTACAAAGGTCATGTCTTCCAGCAAAGAAGATGCTCTAGGTAGTGTTGCTGCTATAGATGTAAGTTGCTGAGACCAGGATCTGTGTCATCTTTCCCAAAACATTGACTATCTCAAGTGGTCAGGGAATGGTATATTCTGCTGAAAATCAAAATGTTAGAGAGAAATCCTCCCTTGTTTCAATTCTTATTAATAAATATGATATAGTGAGCCTAACTGTATCCTTATTTAAGTATTATGGATCTCAAAGTATATTTGGATAGTCTTTCTGGGCATTAATAATGTATGCCAAGTATCTATAAATGCCAAACTTTGAGAGATCTTGGGGATTTATAGTGATTCCCAGGAACTAACATATATATGATCTACTTCTGTAGTGATTTGCTTCTTGGTCTAACATGGTGATTTGAGACGGGATTACAGTTAATGGAGGATATTCTGGTTAATTGGAATTTTGTTAATTTAAGATTTTTCCTTTAGTGTTGTCCCACAATTTTGACTCCAGTGTAATGATTGTGTTCAGTTATGTTTACTACATAAATAACTGCATCTTTTAAGTGTTATGAAAAATGAGTTAAATCTATTTCATCATATCTCATTCTATGTACTATATTGATGTAATTAAAAACATGCAGTATTTGTGATGTGATGATGTGATGTGATATGATGATTACAATTAGTTTTTTCAAATAGTAGAGCTAACCAAAATTCTGATGGAGACAAGAAGATATGTCAGTGTTAAAAAAGTAATTTTTCCAGATCCTCTAATGGGCATCATGCCCAGCCATGTGCTAGCTGCTAACTGCAGGTTGAGACACCTCATCAGCAAGCGTTATAATGGGTTGGAAGTGCACGGAGAAAAAGGGATTCATTTTCACTCTTTCTATCTCTTTGAATAAAATGATTCACACCCCTTACAGCTCCTGCAGCTTTCACTAGTGGCACCTTTTAAAAATCGAGTTACTAAATCTCAGCACTGGAAACAATTTCAGGGGGTCACAGCAAAAGCCATCACATCTTTGAGGAATCTCTTTTATAGCTCTTCATGCCTCTATGGCTTGTAAACCTCTGGAGAGCGTTAACTCACAATCTTCATAGGTAGCCCATTCCATTTTAACTTAATTGTTTGAAATTTCTTCCTTATTTAGAGCTAAAATCTGTCTTTCTATAAATTAGTAGTAGTAATAACAGGAGGAACAACTACTGATGCTTACATTTGTTGAGCATTATATTTAGTCACATCTAACAGAATCTACTCTTGCTACTTTCAGCAAAAAGATTTTTTTTTTTGGTGAGGAAGATTAGCCCTGAGCTAACATCTGCTGCTAATCCTCCTCTTTTTGCTGAGGAAGATTGGCCCTGGGCTAACATCCATGCCCATCTTCCTCTACTTTGTATGTGGGACACCTGCCACAGCTTGGCTAGATAAGCGGTGCGTAGGTCTGCATCCAGGATCCGAACCTGTGAACTCTGGGCTGCTGAAGCAGAGCACGTAAACTTAACTACTACGCCACCAGGCCGGCCCCCAGCAAAAAGATTTTTTGAAACAGAGAATTAAATACTGACAAAATTAGAAAGGTGAGAGGAATAGACTATAGGCAAGACTTTCAGAAATATCTCCTCAAACAGTCCCTCAGAACTGGCCTACCAAAGCTGCTGCCATCTCCATCACAATCAGGAAGAGCGGAGCAGGCAGAAACTAAGTTATTCCAAGACCACACCATCTCACACTTGACCCATGCCAAGACAAAGAAAACCAAAGCAAAGCAAAGCAAGCCCTGCATCTGACCTCTATCTAGATCTATCTAGCTCTAGTTCCTTCCACTAGTCTACATACGTCATGATCTCCAGGGATTTTCTTTATCTTTGTTGTTATTGTCATTTTTCACTCCTCTTTTGAGGGTGCTCATGCTTTCAGGGGTGAATCATGCTATTTTACAATAGTGGTGGCAGGACTGAACATAGGAACATCTAACACAGCAAGCTGGAGAACTAATTAATGCTTTTTGTATGTACAACATAGATTCTTTAATTTTCTGCCAAATTTTGAATCTCTCAAGGAACCCAACAGAATAAGCTTTACAGGGAAACACAGGAGATTGGGATAGATGAAAATAAAGGTAAACCTTTGTTCTTTCTGCAATTCCTCTAAGGATTTCAGTCTACTCTGATAGCATTGATTAATTACATTTTATAACACCCTGTAGTATTATACTAATATGTGGTATTATATTAGTTTTAATTATGAATAAATAAAGGATCAAGAAGATTAGGTGGATTCCCAGAGATTACACACTCAATGACAAAACTGAGAGTTAAACTGAGAACTCATTTTCCCTCATAACTATTTCACTTCTGCCAAGGAAGGAAGAGAATAGCCCATTTTTTCACATTAAAGAAAATGAAGATCACCACACTTTTTTACATGTATCAGTGGTGTACTTAATGGATTTGACAACCAGAGCAGATCCTTGTTCAACATCCCATCTCCTCTCTATGAGAGGATAAGAATGTTAAGTGAAACAAATAATAATAATGACCAGAAAAAATGCAGACTGGGAAAATATTCTTTGAACTTGTACAACAATAATGGTTTAAAAACTATAATAGGAACAAAAAAATAGGAAAGAAAAAAGTAAAAGATTAATACCCTTTAATTACATTAGTATATTTTCTTTAAAAAGGGGAAAACTTATACTTCATATTGGTTTCACTCATGAATAATAACAGAATTTCGGTTTTTGAAACTTAACTTCTGCAAATTTGTCAATGACTTCATCACAACTCATCTTCACATATTCGTGTTCAATAGACAATACAGCCAGATTTGTCACTCTATCTTTATTCAGGGTTGATCAAAGCACACTTCTTAATCAATTTTTACTTTTAAAAGTGTTTTCTACATAAAGCACAGATAGACCAATGAGAAAAGTTTTCAACAAAGATATATTTGTCAGAAACGCATGAAAATTTTATTTTACAATAAATTCCATATTTTAAACAAAAATAAAACCTCAAGTGGTCCCATAGAATGAGAGAACAAAAGCAATGCATGTTCTGTTTCTTTACTCTTTTTTTCCCCAATCACTGTGCTTTTGCTTTTTATGTAAAAACTTACTGTTTAAATGCAGTAATGTATAGTTTCACAGGGATAGTTGACAAAAACCGTACCCAAAGCAAGGTCAGGCCACTCCGAAGCATTATGAACTTATTTTTGAAACAAGTGTATGTACCTGAGTCCATGCACATCAGGGACTAATTATATAACTGGGGGTTCTCCAGTTCTCTCGGCGTCCTTTCTCCTCTTCTTTTGTTTTTTTACCTGAGGAAGATTGGCCCTGAGCTAACATCTGTGCTAATCTTCCTCTACTTTCTACGTAGGACACTGTCACATTGTGGCTGATGAGTGCAGTAGGTCCTAGCCAGGGATCCGTGTCCGTGAACCCTGGCTGCAGAAGCAGAGCGTGTGGAACTTTAATCACTGGGCCACCGGGTGGCCCACTCCTCTTATTTCTTAATGAGAATTTGTCCACCTGAAACATTCTATTTCCTAGCCTTCCTTCCTACTGGTGTGATCACGCAGCTAAGTTTTTTTTCAATGAGTTATAAGCAAACGCATCTGCAGTATGGAGCTTCTGTGAAGATTCTTTAAAATGGAGATGGAGTATACTTTTGTTCTTTCTTCCATCCTGCTGCCCCTAATGCATACCTGATAGTGGGAGGTTGAGGAGCTGTAGCTTGGACCATGAAGAGATCTTGAAGACAGAAGCCAAAGATCCAGGATGCTAGTAAAGTAGAAGAGTAAAATAATAGAAGAAGCCTGGACCCTTGATAAATGCATGGAGCTGCCATATTGGTCTCTCTCTACCTGTACCATAAGGGAATACATACTTTTGTATTTAAGTCACTACTTTTAAGGTCTCTGTGGCTCACAGTCCAATTATATTAACTAGCTGATGTTACCTCAAAAATATAGACCTTTTACAGTGAAATGTAAATTCTCTAAAATCATACTGTAATTTTATGCATGTTAAGGTTCTGGGTTTGAAACCTGGCCCTGCTACTTATCAGCCCTGTGAACTTAGACATTCATAGTGAGGGAAAATTAATAGCAAGAAGGTTGTTGTAAGCATGAAACAATATAATGCCAAACCTGGAATGTGGTAAGTGCTCAGTAAATACTAGCTCTTCTTATTTCCCAAAGAAGTATATACGCTGGTGATTAAAGTTACTGCTCTCAGTAAATCTCCCATGCACAACCAAATAAAATCTGATGCTCTGGGTTTTAAAAGGCATTTTCAACAAATCAAACCTAATTCATGAACGTACACTTAGAAATAAGCTTCAAACATAATTCTAAATAAAACTTGTCAAAATTGATGCTGTAACTCCTTGCCTAGAACTGGAAGAGGTCCCAAGGATCTTCAGAAAGCTATTCTGAAAACCTTGTCTGTCTTGGCCGTATATGGGACTAAGCTGAGCCAACAAGGCGCCTAGGGAGCAAAGATGAAAGAGGCACTCACATTCAGGCTCAGCACCAGCAAGACACGAGAGGGAGTGCTGCCTCAAATTTTGCACTCTAGGCGCCTCCCTTGCCTCACCCTGTTCCTAGTCCTGGTCCAGGCACACAGACTGGTCTAACAGTCACATGCCACCTCCTTCCACAATAAGATGTCTATTCTTCTTTCTCTTACTTGGTTTCCATATGTATGAAAAGGGAAATAATAAATGTTTGTAGAATTAATGAATAAATGAATAAATAAGTGACTACTGAACCATAAATTTCTTCTTTCTGCTTATGTATTATCAGAAGGGTAGGATATACCAGAAAATGTTTATTTTTTTCCACACACTCATCATTAATGAATTTTTTCCTTAAATTGAGGTATAATTTACATACAGTAAAATGTACAACATGTAAGCATATGACTTGATGAGTTTTTGTCTGTGTATGTAACTGGTAACCACCAACAGGATCAAGGTAAACAATATTACCATCACCCCAGAAAATTCCATGTCCCTTCCCAATCAATAACCCCCCAACCATACCAGAGGTCAGCACTATTCTGATTTCCATCCCCATGGACCTTTTGCTTATTCTTGAATTTCATATAAATGGAATAAAAATATATGTTAACTTTATTCCTAAAAATTTGATCTCGTTTAATGCTGTTGTAAATGGTCTTGTTATTTTAAATCTCATTGTATAAATGTTGGTACTGGTTTACAAAAAACACTGATTATTGCATGTTGACCTTGTATCTAGTGATTTTTTTATTAATTTATTAGTTGTAGAAATTGTATTTTCTTTTTAATTTTTCTATGTACAGAATCCTGTCATCTACAAATAAAGAGATTTTTAATTCTTACTTTTCAATCCTTTTGCTTTTTATTTCTTTTTGTTACCTTATTGCACTGGCTAAGAACAGCTGTATACTTTGAATAGAAAGGATTTGGGTGGATATCGTTGTCTTATTCCTGACCTTCAAGGGAAAGCAATCAGTATTTACCATCAAATGCGATATTAGCTATGGGTTTTTGTAGATAGCTATTTCTAGATTTAAGAAATTTCCTTCTATATCTAGTTCGCTCAGAGTTTTCTTTTGAAAAAAGAAAATGTGTTGAATTATTCATTCATTATAAAAATTTACAGCTTTTTGAGGAATACTTGATATGAAATTAACTGCAAATATTTAAAGTGTATCATTTGATGAATTTTGACAAATGTATGCACCAATAAAACCACAATTGTGATTAAGATTACAAACATTTATATCACTCTCAAAAGTTTTCTCTTTCCCCTTTGTAATCCATCCTTACTTTCACCTAGGCAACTATTAATATGTTTTCTGTCACTGTAGATTAGTTTAGATTTTCTAGAATGTTATATGATTTAAGTCACAGAGTGTATACTTGTTTGGGGTAGAGGGGGTTCTTTGTTTTTAGTTTTGAACTTGGCTTCTCTCATTCTGCCTAGTAATTTTGGGATTTATCTATGCTGTTAGCAAGTATAAGTAATTTATTCACTTTTATTCCTGAATGTCTTTTGTTGAGAAATATTTTCTCCCAATTTTTAGTTATTATGAATAAAGCTGCTGTGAATATTTGTGTATAAGTCTTTGTCTGGACAATAAATGTTATTATTTCTCTTGAGTGAATACTTAGGAGTAGAATAACTGGTTTCTTTGATAGTATATATTTTTATTTTTAAGAAACTCCCAATCTCTTTTCCAAAGTGGTGGTAGTATTTTACATTCCCACGAGCAGCGTATGAGAGTTCCAGTTGTTTTAGATCCTCACCAATATTTTGGTCAACCTTTTTAATTTTAGATAGTCTAATGGTTGTGTACTAGCATGTCATTTTAGGTTTAATTTGTATTTCCCTGACAACTAATGATGTAGCATCTTTTCATGTACTTATTGACAATTGATATCTCTTCCCTCTCTCTCCTTCTGTCCCTCTGTGTCTCTCTCTCTGTTTCTCTCTCTTTGGCAAAGTGACTTTTTAAATCTTTTTCCTTTTTAAACATTTTTTTTTGGTTTGTTTATCTTCTTATTTATTAGTTGTAAGAATGTTTTATATATTCTTCATATAACTCCTTTAGCTAAAACATATGTTGTGAATATTTTCTTCCAGTCTGTGGCTTGTCTTTTTGTTTCCTAAATGCTGTCTTTTGAAGGGCAACACTTCCAATTTTGATGAAGTTCAATTTCTTATTTTTTCCTAGATTTTTTAATGTTCCCTAAATGTAAGAAAACTTTGCAAACTCTAAGATTTCAAAAACTTTATCCTATGTTTTATTACAGAGGTTTTATAGTGATAGGCTTTACATTTAGGTCTATGATCCATTTTGAGTTAATTTTTACATGGTATGAGGAAAAGTTCTATGTTCATTTTTTTATGTATGTATATTCAGTTGATTCAGTACAATTTGTTAAAAAGATTTTTCTTTCTCTATTGAGTTGCCTTGACACATTTGCCAAAAATCAATTGATATATATGTATGGGTCTATTTCTGGACTCTACATTATTTTACATTGATCTATATCTATATTTTCACCATTATTAAATTGTCTTAGTGACTGTAGCTTTAAAATAAGTCTGAAATCACATAAATCCTCCATCTTCATTCTTTTTTATTTTATATTTTTAAATAACTTTGGTTATATTAGGTCCTTTGCATTTTTAAATATTTTCTTAGGAAAAAAAAAGACTGCTGGAATTTTAATTGGGATTCCATTGAACCCATGGATCAATTTTAGGAGATTATTTATATTGACAATATTGTCTTCTAATCCATGAACTTGGTGTGGGAATTTTTTAATCTCTCTCAGCAATGTTCTATGGCTTTCAGTAAAGCAATTTGGGGTGTCTTTTTGTTAGATTCATTCCTAGGTGTATTATGGTAATGATATCTTGTGGAAATAGGGAGTTTTCTGCTATTGTTAAAATTGTCACTGTTTTGTTGCTACCCACTTTTATGGCGGCTACCTTCTGCTCCTATGTGCTGTCAAATATAAAACAATTTGTTTGTCCTGTATCTCTTAGATGGACTAGTCACTCTCTAGAAGTCAGTTCACGTGTTTACCTTGTGACTTTAGTTCTCTGATACACTCAAAAAATCATCTGATTTTTTTCTCATTATTAGAGTAACGTTCTCTGTGGTTTCTGTATCTATAGCAAACAGAAAAAAAAAATTCTGTTCATAAATTTTGATGTTATGTTTTCAGTATTCTCAGATCAAAATACATTCTAACTTTCATTGATTTTTTGCAGCTATCTTTTTCATTGATTTATGAGATTTTTTAGAAGCATGTCACTCAATTTATCGTTTGATTATTTTGTATTTATTATTTTGTCATTGACTTTAGTTGAATTCTCTTGTATTAGAGAGCATGTTTTGTACGTTTTAAGTTAATTAAAATTTGCTGAGGCTTGCTTTATAGAGTATCACTTATCTGTGTTGATAAAAATTTCATTTGCACTTGACTACAATTTGCATTCTAAAGTTGTTGGCCATAATGTCCTAAAACATAAATTAAGATAATTTAGTTAGTAGTTTTGTGCACATCTTCTATATCCTTATTAATATTTTAAATGCTTGTGTTATCAATTTGTCTATTTCTCTAATAGTTCTATATATTTTTGTTTCTTTTATTTGAAACTCTGTTATTAAATGCATGCAGATTTAGGATTGCTATATTCCCAATGAAGTCACCCTTTTGTAATTATGGAATATACTCCTTATCTCTGACAGTACTTGTTGCCTGAAATCTACTTTGTCTCAAATTAATAAAAGTCTACATTGGATTTCTTCTGATTAGTGTTTGCATGGCATATCTTTCCCATCTGCTTAATTTTAGACTACTTGAGTGTATCAGTTCTTGTTTCTCTAGAGAAACAGAACCAGTAGGATAGATGTCATTAGAAATATCCAGATGTTGTCTGTCTTGTATTTTGTTGACCTGAGGTCCTTTCCTTGCCTTTATCTATCCATGTATGCAAATATTTATTAAGGGCCAATACTATAGCTGGCACTGAGCTGCAATTTCGGAAAATATCAATACAAATGGAAACTCTCTGAGGGTAGAGTGATTCCCAGCATTTGGCATTACACAAAGGTCCACTGCCACATAGACAAGCATTTTAGGCTCTACCCAGGGTTAGCCACTAGCTGAGGATGCCACCTCTGTTTCCCATCTTTTCTGTAAATTCTTTCCTTTCTTGATTGGGAGCCTTGTGCTCACTGCTGGGAGCAGATAAGTAGACCCACAGTAGACGGGTGTTATTATTCTTTCATTTTATTTTTTACAGGTTATGTCAACCAAGTGAGTTGAGAAAAAAGAACTCTCAAGTTAATTAATGTAATACTTGCACACACATTTGCATGGAGCAGACATAGTTAAATTTCTCAGGGTATAATTTAGCCATAGTCACTTATTCTGGTCTGAAATTGAAGGCCTAGTTGTAAGTCTGAAATAAAAGAGAAAAGGTAGTCCTTTAAAAAATAAGTATAACATTACTTTAAATTCATAATTTAGGATTAAGGTATGCAGTCATTAATTTTGGCCCTAGTAGGTGTATTTAATAAGCAGACTATAAGATCACATAATTACTACATAGACTAAGAATATTTAATAATATTATACATAGTTATTATGGTATACAGTATGGAATAGAGTTCTATTTTCATTTTGAGAATTAACTCTCCTCCCACACTAATAAATTAAAGGATGGGTTCTTTACTGATTCAACCATTGTTTCCTCTTTTTTAGTTTTTGGAACTGTAACAACTTACTTCTAATTATTCTCACTTAATGGTACTATGCCAACCCATCTTCACACTGTAATATTTCTGTGTTTGAGACTGAAGAAAGCTTCAGGCTAATTTTCCTTGAATAATTCTTTATCTATATTTTCAATGCCACATATGTCCTGAGACTGCTGACCATATGCATTGCTCTGTTGCCCCTTTGATCTTGAGAGAGCTTAGGAGATGCGGAACTGCATTCCCATCTTGCACTAAATTTGTTGGTTGCAAATCTGAAATCTGGTGTCACTGTACATTTAATCCGGGAAAAGCCATGGAGAATTGTTCAACACTTACTATTAGCAAGTACTTTGTGCAGTCTTTTTTTTTTTTTTTTTTGTGAGGAAGATCAGCCCGGAGCTAACATCCATGCCAATCCTCCTCTTTTTGCTGAAGAAGACCGGCCCTGACCTAACATCTATTGCCAATCCTCCTCCTTTTTTTCTTTTTTTTGCCCTTTTTCTCCCCAAAGCCCCAGTAGATAGTTGTATGTTATCGTTGCACATCCTGCTAGTTGCCGTGTGTGGGATACCGCCTCAGCATGGCCCGACAAGCAGTCGGTCAGTGTGCGCCCAGGATCTGAACCTGGGCCGCCAGTAGCGGAGCGCGCGCACTTAACCACTAAGCCACGGGGCCGGCCCTGTGAAGTCATTATATTTCTATTTCTAAGCCTAACGAGGTGAAGTAGGGAGATTATATTCAAACCAAAGTAAACTTCTCTTAATTGTTAAAATTCCATTTAACATATGCTTTTCCCATACCTGCTCTGTAGATAAACATGGATCCTGCTCTTATGGGATTTATATTTTAGTAGAGTGAGGCAAAAATAAACAAACAATGATATTTTAGGTAATTATAAATCATCCAGAGACAAAAAGGAGGATGATTATATATTTATTTATTTATTTATTTTTGTGAGGAAGATCAGCCCTGAGCTAACATCCATGCTAATCCTCCTCTTTTTTTTGCTGAAGAAGACCGGCTTTGAGCTAACACCTATTGCCAATCCTCCTCCTCCTTTTTCCCCAAAGCCCCAGTAGATAGTTGTATGCCACAGCTGCACATCCTTCTAGTTGCTGTATGTGGGACGCGGCCTCAGCAGGGCCGGAGAAGCGGTGCATCTGTGCGGGTCCGGGATCCGAACCCCAGCCGCCAGTAGCGGAGCGCACACAATTAACCGCTAAGCCACGGGGCTGGCCCATGGGTGATTATATAGAACAGGCAGAATCGGCTACATAATTTGGGGGCCCAGTGAAAAAGGAAAATGTGGGGCCTCAATAAAAAATTATTAAGAATTTCAAGATGACAACAACATAACCTGAAGCCAGCCCTGAGAAAATGGGCAGGGACTTTATAAAGGATATTCCATCTCTTTAAGTAAAGTTTAGGAGTGAAAATGATAAGGAGTCATCATTCCTACATGCCAGGTAGAGTGACCTGTAAGAGTGTAGCCCCTAACCTGCTTGAGGAACAGAAAGGCCTGTGGAGCTAAAACACATGAGTCAAGGGAGAGAGTGATATAAGATGAAGCCTGGGGCGGAGGGAGTTCATGTAGGGCCTGTTAGATCATGGTAGAGAATTAGAATTTGACAAGTAAGCCTTATTAAAAGCTTTAAGAATTGATTGGGCCACATGATTGTGGGCCTGAATAATTTGCAATGATTCTGTCTGAAACTTTGCAATGTCACTTCTCTACCTCTTCAAAATTCTTTCTTCACAGCAAAGGAAACCGCCAACAAAAGGAGAATGCAACCGACCAAATGTGAAAAGATATTTGCAAATTATACAGCCAATAAGGGGTTAGTATACAAAATATATAAAGAACATATACAACTACACAAAAATATATAACCTGATTAAAAAATGGGCAGAGGATCTGAATAGATTCATTTTTCCAATGAAGACATACAGATGGCCAACAGGCACAGGAAAAGATGTTCAACATCACTAATCATAGGAAATGCAAATTAAAACCACAGTGATATATCACTTCACACCTGTTAGAATGGCTATTATCAAAAAGACCAAAAAAATACAAGTGTTGGACAGGATGCAAAGGAAAGGTAACCCTCGTACACCATTGGTGGTATGTAAACTGGTGCAGCCACTATGGAAAACAGTATGGTGATTCCTCAAAAAATTAAGAATAGAACCACCATATGGATCACCATATGATCTAGCTATTTATCCAAAGAATACCAAAACACTAATTCAAAAAGATATCTGCATCCCTATGTTCATTGTAGCATTACTTACAATAGCCAAGATATGGAAACAACCTAAGAGTCCATCAACAGGTGAATGTATATATACAATGGAATACTACTCAGCCATAAAAAAGAATGAAATCTTGCCATTTGTTGCAACTTGGATGGACATCAAGAGTATTATGCTAAGTGAAATAAGTCAGAGGGAAAAAGAAAAATACCATATGATTTCACTCACACATGGAATATAAAAGAAAATGGAAACAAACTCATAGATGCAGACAACAGGTTGGTTGTTATCAGAGGGAAGGGGGATAGGGGAAAGTGAAATGGATAAAGGGGTCAACTGTATGCTGATGGATAGAAACTAGACTCGGTGGTGAGCATGATGTAGTATATACAGATATCAAATTATAATGTGGTACAGTTGAAAAAAAAAATTCTTTCTTCTGTGCTGCCTGGTAGCAAGGAAAAGAAAACATGGCTGATTGTCCCCATCCTCTCTCCCTTTCTTCTTCCCTCTCTCCCTCCCTTCCTTTTTTCCTTCTCAAAGTCCTGTCTATGTAATATGCCAAAATCATAAGTAGTTTAGGATAATTCACTCAATTGTTTGACATTGTGAAAGGTTTATTCAAACTTTTTGACTGAATAGACATTGATTTGCGTGAAACAAAGAAATCACTATCTCTTCAAAAACCACTTGAGATAAGCGTCAGTTACACTATATACATATTATATGTATATAATATATATAACATGTAATATATATAAAATATTATATGTGTACATGCACACATTATTTTTATATATACATATTACATATGTATATATACATACTATTTATGGCATGCATATTATATATGAACATATTACACTTGGTGCAATCTTGAATTTAGTACAATTGGGAAAAAACAACTAGCAATTTTCACTTGGAAAACTTTTTTTTTTCATTACAAATCTAAATAAAAACTTATTTTAAATTTAAAATAAACTATATTATTATTACTCTTTTTAGGTGGTTTTGTATACCTTCATTGGCCATCAAAGTAGATAAAATTGATGACTAAAGTAATTATATCCATTTAGTTAAAATGACTCAGATTTCATTTATTCTTTCATTATTCCTTTATTTACTAATTCCTTCTCTATTTATTAACCACCCTCAGTGGACCAAATAATTGCCAGACTCTGTGGTTCCCGAAGACACAACATTATCTAATATGTTGATTAAAAAAACCCAAATAGCATTTTAAAATGAGAGCTCATTGTTAACAAGACAAAGAGTGAGCTTACACAATTTTTAAAATCCAGATTGATTGCAGAATGAATCATTCTGATGTTCATGGTCACATGGGTGATAAAGGACTTCTGTTTTTGTCCTAATGGATTTTGAATTTCCAAATAGTTAGAATATGTCCATGGTTTCTAGACAGCGTTTCAGAATGAGCAAAATATTTATATGGTTCATTGAAAATTACAGTTGTAAATAAATTGGTGCTTAAAAAAATCTCTTGTCCAGGACAAAAATGTCAGTTGTACTTATCAGCTTTTTGTCACAGATAAATCTGGTGAAGTCAGTAACTCACCTGTTTCTTCCCTATGGACTGTGGCTGCTTCTCGCCAGTGCAGGATGAAAATCTGACAGTGCCATCACTAGTTGTTGTCTTTGCTTTGCCTTTGGCTAACTTGGTTATTGGTACCTCTAAATATCAGCATTATTTTCTCTCTTTTTGTGTGTCCCTCCCAGAACTCGTTTGTTCAGTGGGGACTAATGGGGAGTTGGTAATGACATTTCACATTGCTTAGTGCTGACAGATGAAGTAACAAGCTTCCAGATTTTGAAGACCCAAACTGAATGATAACATTTGAAGACTGAATATGTTTTTGGTGCTATCTACTCCTTTAAGACCCATATGTAATTATTGATATTGTTTATGTAACAGCAATCCATTTTTATACTTATGCAATTAGCAAATTCCGGAATAAACTCCTCTTGTTTTGTTAAATGTTTAACCCTACAAATGAAATCCAAATAATATATACACATGCAAATGTGGTCTATGCTATTATTATAGTTGGGTCTTCAGGGAAGTTATAAGGCCAGAGCCCATTTCTCATCTAGTTCCAAAGATATCAGAAGTTTTGGTGTCAGAAGACAAAAAGTACTAATAAAAGCTTCATGGTATTTAATATATTTTGACATGGTAGGTATTCAGAATGGTAGAATAAATGGCCATTTAATATGAGTAATTCAGCATGAAGTTAAGTTTATTATCTTCCAAGCTATCAGTCAATCCACTTCTGGTAATAACTGCCTACCTTTATTAGCACATGTAATAGTGTCTAGGCAAAATGAACAGTTTAGACAAAGCACACAAAACTATGGAAATTTGGAGATGAGTACTTATTTTCCTGCTAACTTATCATTAATATAAATATTGCTTTTCATTTATGTAAATGTTACAGAAATTGGTGCATGAGGAAAAAATATATGATTGCTGAACTTGCTAGAAAGTTTTTGACAGGTGCCGCTTCTACGTGCGTCTCTGAGGAGAGTGTGTAGTACCACCCCACACAGAGTCGTCAGAAATGGCCTAGTTAATAATCCAGGCTTCCAAACAGCATGATTTTGGTAAGTCACCCAACTTCTCTGAGGTCCAGTTTCCTTGCCTATAAAATAAGGAATAATATTAAAAAAATTTGTTGTGATACAATGACTCATCAAAATGACAGATCCAGCTCTGTGGTCTCCTCTGATGAATACATGTTTTTTCAGTCAAGAGACAATAAGATAACATATATTGTTAGTGTTAGATGGATATACCTGGAGGAGCCCCACTACCAAGTGGTTATTCAAGTGTTGCTCTCTTTCTCCAATTAATTTCCATCTTACATCTTTGTTAGATATTCTTAACCTGAAAAATGCAAATGATTTTATTATATCTGTGTGTGCAAATCCAAATAACTTTGACTATAGATCACACCATCAATCCTGGAAGGCTAACCAGGTGTTCTGTTGTTGTTTTTAATGGAGATTTGCCAGGGCTGGATTATAAACCACGTATGAGTAGCAACTGTGCCTTATTGATCTCCCTATCCTCAGCACCAAGGACAAGGTTGGGCACATAGATGGTGCTCAATGTATGATTGGCCTGAAGTAGGAGCCATGAGCAGCTCTAAGGGTAGAGAATATCCACGATGAGTTTCTGTAAAGTCAATGCCAGCTGT
This sequence comes from Diceros bicornis minor, assembly GCF_020826845.1. Lineage (NCBI taxonomy): Eukaryota > Metazoa > Chordata > Mammalia > Perissodactyla > Rhinocerotidae > Diceros > Diceros bicornis. The sequence continues at coordinate 73,963,413 of NC_080741.1, read as the reverse complement.
AGGCATCTTTGAGGACTGAGATGCATCTTCGTACTCTCCATATAACTTCTGCAAGGCATTCCAATGAGGGTCAGGGATCAGGAAGGGAGAGAGAGTTTATATAATAGTAAACATTACTGTCTGAGTAAATCAGAGATTTGGAAACCGTGTCGCAGTTTCATTGACTAATCAAAGCATCTTTTAGTTGGAACTGACTTTCCCCATTTCTATTTTAATACTTAATTTTCACATGAAGTGAGAAAGTCTATTTTAAAATCATTTCAAAATTTCCTAACACAATCTGGAAGCTATTTTGGAAATGTGGCATTCCCAGAAGAATAAAGTAGATTGAATAAATGCTAAATGAGTGTATTAAAAAAATAGATTGATTTAAAGGCATTCAAGTGTCACCACCACTTTGAAATAATCATCGCTTAGAATTATAACTCATTGGTTTTACAAGTCAGGTTAATAAATGTGTAAAATATGAATCACTAATAAGACTTTTTTTTGGTGTCATTTAAAAGAGAGTTGATGGCACGTGAAAATGCAATGTCTGCTAACTAGTATGTATCTTCTTAGGGATTTTTAATGACACATACATTGCCAGGAGGTTGATGCCATTTACCAAGTTCAAAGAAATGGTTATTTTTCAGAGGTCTCCCAGGACTCTTAAGGAATAAGGCCAGCTTCCTGGAAATACCATATAAAAGACCTGAGCCAGGAAATTGATCCCAGGAGACTTGAGATTTTCTGAACTCTATATGATCTTTAGCAGTGGTTCCTCACATTTGTAGCATGTCAGAATTATCTGGGGAGCTTTACAGGAATATTGACATCTGGGTACATCTGAAACAATCAAATCAGAATTTTTTTTTTTTTGTGAGGAAGATTAGCCCTGAGCTAACATCCAATGCCAATCCTCCTCTTTTTGCTGAGGAAGATTGGCCCTGGGCTACAACTGTGCCCATCTTCCTCTACTTTATGTGGGATGCCGCCACAGCATGACTTGACAAGCAGTGTGTCGGTCTGTGCCTGGGATCCGAACCTGTGAACCCCGTGCCCCCGAAGCGGAGCATGCGCACTTAACCACTATGCCACCAGGCTGGCCCCTCAAATCAGAATTTTTGAGGGTAGAGACCAGGCATCAGTATTTTTAAAAGCTCCCCAGCTTAATGTAGAGTCAATATTGAGAAACACTGACTTAGCTAGAACAAGGATGGCAAGTTCATGGCACCGGATTATAATTTTCCCCATCCCCTGGTGGAAGATATTGTCAAAATATCTAAACATTTCTTCCTACAGAAACCAGATTCAGACTCAAAAAATTTTTAATAGTTTTCTCCAGATAACCACTATGAACCAATCAGCATAGTCCCTCCAATTAAAAATCTGTTTGCCCTCTCTGAGAAAGGTTTGTGCTAATTGCTGAGTGCATGGAAGATATTTAATAAATATTTAGAGATTGATCAGACTGCCTCAAATATCTCACTTGTAGATACTCTTATACCCAATTTGTTATTGACCTAGCTTGGGCTACTGTTTGTGAGCAGAATACAAATAAGGCATTCCTTTTTTGGCTTCAAAAATTCATAGGCCCACTCCTAGAGCAATTTGTGACCATGAAGTTTATCCTAAAATAATCTCTGACCCAAACTAGAATCCTATCCTATATTTCTACTTGGTACAATTAAAACCTGTAAAATAATTACAACCTGCATTGTTATTAAATAGGTAGCCATTATATTTAATGTGTTAAAAGGTAAGACACCTTGGTTTAAATAGAGGCATTTCTTCCACACTACATAACTACTTTCCATGCAGGATTACTGAGTTAACCAAAAGTGTGTGTCAGTGGACATCCGGGCCCTGTGTCCCCTGACAAAGGATGCATATAGTACTTCAAAAGCACAAAAGTTAACGAAGCAATGCCCTCCAGGCTTTGTCCACTGAAGAGTAATAACTGTATAAATGTGTTCCTCTTTACGTTTAGAAATCTTTATCTTCAACTTTTTCAAAGTTATACTGTTTCTCACTCTCAAAATAACAACTACAATTCCTAATTACCTTTCCTATGCAATTGCATTCTATATATCCTTAATAATTTCTATCTCAGTTATTCTACAGTCTCTTTAATTACCTGCAAGTACAGAGAAAGTTTGCAAATATTCTCATTAACTCTTGGAATAAAGGGGTTCACCAGTGTCCTCTTGATTGGCAGACTTTATCAGACGATGCTGTCCAAACTCTCCTACTTTTCCTTCTCTGTGGAGAGAGGCTTTTGGGAAAATCGCTAGTCTTTCATACAAGAGTGCTATTCAGCTATAACGAGGAATTTAATCTGCTTTATATGCCCACTGGCATTCTTTAGATACTCTTCAGCACAAATCCAGACTCTGGATCCACCTGTTTCTTTGAGACATGGCGAATCTACCTTACATTCCGTAATTTACTTTAAAATGACAGATCCAAAGAAAGCAACTATATCACGTTTAAATGCTCTATGAAGTTAGCAGATGCTGAGCAAAAACTTCAAATTCATTGTAGCACTCCTGTTTTGAAATCATAAGAATCTACAGCTAAAGGGAATGATTTTGGTGCAGGTTATCCTTGGGTGTTGTGTGACACCTCTTACCTCATATGCCACATCAGGTACTTCATTCAGAGAGGGAAAGGAAGCTGGCCCTCACTACCTTGACAGGAGCCATGTCAACCCAAGCCAGTCACCTACTGGTCTCCCACAGGGTGTCAGCTATTGAATTGAGAGAATACTGTTTCTCCTGTTCCTACTTAGAAAGAAGTAGTGGGTAATTTGACACAGGGAAAAAGTACTTGACATTGTTTGCCAGTGATGAGAATGTCATGGTGAAATCATCCTCATGGAAAGAAGTTCTCTGCAGGTTGCTAGGAGAAACAGTCAAAGATTTCAGCAGTTTGTTAAAGATCTGAACAGCCCTGCTGCTAGCTGTGCTTTGTTACTCATAATCTGGAAATTTATAGCCAAGTCCCCTCTAAAAATTATTATTGTACAGGTCCTTTTCTTTTTTCCTTGCTTGTTTCCATAAAACCAGTGTTTCCAGCTTCAGTCACGTGCATACTGCCACTACAATCAGTACCATTTTTGCCTATCACCTCTACTACTATAAAGGCAATATTTTTCTTTAAACTGACTCATTTTCTTAGTTATATGGACTTATTTTAAAAAGAAGTTGCAGCATTATGTATGGAATGCTGTTATATAGTTTTCTAATCTATAATTAAAGTGAATTATTAAAATAAAATGTGTTTCCCAACATTCCACATAAAATAACAGTGTGAATCACTGAGGATACAAATAGCATCCTTTGAAAATTACTGAAATAAAGCAATCACTCATTTTATTCCACCTCCATTTTTTTCTGATTGATTTGATATTCAAAAAAAAAAAAACAAAAAACTAATTAGAAGAGGTCATTCTTTGTTTAGATGGGTAAAATAGAGCAGAATAGGACACACGCCATGGCGATTTGATCAGGCCAATGAGAAAAAATGTATTGAACACCTAATACGTGTTTGGCACTGCTGATCCCTCCTTTAATAGAACTCTTTATCCAATTCATCAATAAAGACAATTCATATATTTGGGTGAGAAACCTAAATGGCATTTCCATCAGTACAATTGTGCTCCACACTTTTTTCTGTCCCTTCTAACCTCAATATACCCAGGAAGAGGGAAACCTGCATTTAACTTTGTTGAACAAGCAAGTATCTGCATTCCTTCTTGGTAAGTCTAAGTTACCACTTCTTTTCTTTTCCTTATTATTCATTGCCTGAGGCTGGAGGTCATGTCCCAGGTAAGACAGGGGAGAGGGTGTGGCATTCGATGCACTGACATCTTCCACAGTCATTCTAGTATGGATTTGTGACTTAGGGCAGCATCCCGCCCTGAACACTAGATGGCATCTTCTTAAGTTATTCCCAAAATAAGTAAGTATTTTTGAGGACAGTCTTAGTCTAAGCGAAGGAAAAGTCTCACATGGTCACTTTCTTCTTGAAGGGTAGCACCCTATAAATGATAGAAGTCCTGATATTTCAAAGCATTTCGAAAATCTCTTTACTCACCCCTCTCATTTGAATATTTGTGAAAAATGTAAATGACATCTCCATCAGTGTTATTGTGCTCCACATTAAGAAAATCGGGTATATAAAATTTATGACTTACAAGTTCATGAATTGGGACGCATTGTCAAGAAACTTAAATTTCCTTAAGATCCAATCTGCAAATCTGTTTATAGCAAGTCCCCCACACACTTTGTTCATATGATTTGATTAAAAAAACTTGGTAATGCATAATTTTTCAAGAAGATATAAAGTGCATAATATACTGTGGTTAGATTTTTTTTACTCTTTAGGATTTTGGAGGATGAATTAAGCAAATGATTTACTCATGTTTTCTACAATTACGGGATGGCCTATCACTATTTTTATTTTGATTGAATTTTGATTGTCCATTTTTCTTTCAGATACAAGTATTGGAAGTTGTACTCAGTCATTTACTTCCTATGTTTTAGTGTAAAAATCCTAAACATTCAGGAAATAGCATCTTTCTTCTTGAAGTAAGTATTTCAACTTTGATTTTCATGTTGGCTTCTTAGCTGTTTCTGATCAACAGATTCTAGAGAGTCCATTCATAGTAAAGATGATGTTACACATTCCCTGAGTTCAGTATTCAGGGACTTTATTTCCTCTCTACATGCTCCTTTTTTTTTTTAACACTTCACTATTGAGTAGTTTCTAATTTTCCTCTCTCATAGGACCTGGTGATTGTCTTGCTCTTTCACAGAAGGCAGAGACTCTCTCAAATGCATGTATGTGTTGCAGGGGAGAGAGAACATGGAGGGCGACATATGGTAACCAGCAATTCGAGTTGATTTCCTAAAGGAACCTGGTAGCATGTTATAGAGTCAAAGGAATTTGCCAAGGCAATATAAGAAAATTTGCCTATTCTGCCTGAGACAAGCTCCCACAATTACTTGTCCTATGAAATATGTCCAATCATTTGAGTATCTTTCTGTCTCCACTACCGGGCTGAGTGCCTTGGAGAGGACTGATCAAGATTATGGTGGAATTAAAACCGCTGCTGACCACCTATCCACTACCACTTGCTTTGCTGTTTTTAAAGATCAGTGACCAGGAAGCACTTGGGGAAAATACAAGGTGTGGTTTTCTATTCCCAGATTGGTGACTGACATAAGATTAGTCTTCTATAACTTGGTTATGTCTCTCCATGAAAACAAGATGGCTGCCATTTCTATAAAGGTCCAAAAAATCCTGTATTGGAATGCTTGGGATAGAATTTGGCCATATACCTTGAATGAATATGATCTGACACTAGTCAGAAACATACATATGCAAATTTGGGGGCATTTTCAACTCACGATCAGTGAGAAAGTAACTGAAAGTAACATTGACAGTTTTCTAAATACAGCCCTTAGATATTGGGTGAGATATTGGTCTCAAACTACTCATGTGTTCATACCACTATTTTTGGACTCCCAGAACTATGTTGTCATGAGCGAAACCCTTCTCTTTGACACAGAACATGACTTGCAACCACTAGAGAAATAGAAAACATCTCATTACCATGGCCATTTCCTGCTATCTCATTGGAACCAAGCGGTTTTCTTCAGATATTATATCTACTCTCATTGCAGGCTGGTGAGAAGAAATTGTCTTCACCAAGATTATCACATCGATGTCTTGTTTTATCTACAGCCTTTTCCTCATTGGTTGGTAATTTCATATTCATAGCTACTATTTCTTTCATTGTATGTTTTTCTTGTACTATTGTTGTAGTTAAATACGAAATTCAACAGAGAGGAGATGCTTTCTGGATGCTTATCTCTTCTAAATATTATAAGTGAGGAGCTGTAGATTACCCTGGATCAAGCTTTTCATCTCTGCTCCATACTAGAATCACCTAGAAAGCTTTTATAAGATTGTGATGCTTGGACCCCACTTCCAGAGACTCTGATTAAATGGCAGTCTTTCAAACACTCTCCAGATAATTCTAACAGCATCAAGGTAAAGAGCCACTGGCCTTGATTAATTTTGTTAAAGATGTAACCAAATCACCTAATAACACCTTCTGCTCTTTGATGTGCATAAACTATGTTCATAAAAGTTTGCCAGCACATGTATTACTCTTCTTTTTTTGAGCAGCTCATAACTTCATTGTTGAAATTTCTGCCAGAATGAAACTCTATCTGTAAAGAAGGTGCTTAGGAACAAAACTGTCAGCAACTGAAGGTGTCATTTTTTTAGCTGGGGCATAGGAAATTAAGGCACGTGATTCTCCAAGTCAGTGCTGGAAGACCTTGAGTTTGCAGGAAGATCATCCATCTGTGTTTCCATCTGTCTAAATATCCAGCAATCTTTACTTCCTAGAGCTTTCAACCTGTAATCTGCCACTTATTTATACTCAGGCTTTCACTTATTCATCGACCAAAAACTTTGTAAATGCCTTCAAAGATTGGGGAAAATGGGCATCATAAGTAACCATCTTTGGGTCATGAATACCACATTCTAGCTCTAACACCTTGAAGAAGTTCCTTAAGTTCTCTAAGACTCAGTTTCCTAATATGTAATCATGACAGTACTTACTCTAGAAGGTTGTCACAGGATTAAATGAGACCAGGTACGCATGCAGCTCCTTAAAGCAGTTCCAGGCACAAATTCCTATTATTTTTTTAAGTAACAAATGATGGCTAGCTACAAAAAGTAAGAACTATGATAATCTACTGTGGGCTAAATCAGTTTAATTTCACGGATGAAATGAGAGTAAACTGAGCTTTGGAGGATGCAGACAGACAGAGAATGTGGCTGAGGAAAATCCATGCTGAAAGAATTGTGTACGCAAAGGCACGTAATTTGGAGCATATAACAGAGCATAACAGGTGATTGACATATATTGAGTGCTTATTGGTGAAGCACTTAATAGTGATAATAACAGTGATGGTGAGTTAAATGCTTGTTCTGTGCTGAGCACTTGACAAGTGTTATCTCAGTTATCCTTAAAACAGTGTTCTCCTTTTAGAGAGGAGTAATATCAGACGTTGAGAGATTAAGTAACAGTTGGTAAGTGAAAGAGCTGGGATTTGCACTGAGATCTAATGGGTAAGAAGGCCTTAATTCTGATACAACTCTGCTATGATTCTTCCCTACGTTAGCCATCGGAGGGCCCTGAGCAACTGAGGACCAAAGGGAGGCACTGGACATGCGGGCATCAGCATAGAAAAGGAATTCTGAACATATCAGAGTATATTCATCTTTATTTTTCTCAAAGCTGACCCAACAGGATTTCCTTTCCCTAGAATCCAGATAGAGAATCCTAGCCTTTGATCTGCATAGGACTTTTTCGCTAACAAAGCATTTGCACATGAAAGATTCCTTTCATTTCAAGAGTGCTGATGTTTTTAGTTTAGTTCAAGGAGTTAATGCACATGCATAGTCAGGGATCTCCAGAGAAACAGAACTAATAGGATGTATATGTGTATATATATATATACACCATATTGGTTGTGTGTATATATATGTGTGTATACACATACACACACATATGTATATGTATATGTGGATAGATAGATAGACAGATAGAGAAAGAGAAAGAGAGAGAGAGATTTTAAGGGATTGGCTCATGTATTTGTGGGGGCTAGAAAGTTGGACATCCTTAGGGCAGGCCAGCACACTGGAAATTCAGTAAGAGTTGATGTTGCAGTCTTGAGTACCAATTCCACAGAGCAGCAGGCTGAAAGCTCAGGCAGGGTTTCTATGCAGTCTTGACAAGAATTCCTCCTTCTTCAGGAAAACTCAGTCTTTTCTCTTAAATCCTTCAACTGATTTGATGAGACCCACACACATTATGGAAGGTAATCTACTTTATGCAAAGTCTATTGATTTATCAGTTAATTACACGTAAAAAAAAAAAAAATACCTTCATCAAGAGAATGAGAAGACCAGTCACAGACTGGAAGAAAATATTTGCAAAAGACCTATCTGATAAAAGATTGTTATACAAAATATACAAAGAACTCCTAAACCCCAACATTAGGAAAATGAATATTTTGATTTAAAAATGGGCAAAAGATTTGAACAGACACTTCACCAAAGAAGATATACAGATGGCAAATAAGCATATGACAAGCTGCTCTATATAAAATATCATTAGAGAGTTACAAATCAAAATAACAATGAGATACCACTACATACCTATCAGAATGGCCAAAATCCGGAACACTGACAACACCAAATGCTGATGAGGATGTGGAGCAACAGGAACTCTCATTCATTGCTGGAAATGCAGAATCATACAGCCATTTTGGAAAACAGTTTGACAGTTTCTTACAAAACTAAACATACCCTTAACATACAATCCAGTAATCATGATCCTTGGTATTTACATAAACAAATTGAAAATTTATGTTCACACAAAAACCTGCACATGGATGTTTATAGCAGCTTTGTTAATAATTTCTAAAACTTGGAAGCATCCAAGATATCCTTTAGTAGGTAAATGGACAAATAAACTGTGGTACACCCAGACAAATAGAATATTATTCAGTACTAAAAAGCAATGAGCTATCAAGGTGTGAAAAGACATGGAGGAAATTTGAATGCATATTACTAAGTGAAAGAAGCCAATCTGAAAGGGCTACATACTATATGATTTCAACTTTATGACATTCTGGAAAAGGCAAAACTATGGAGACAGTAAAAAGATCGGTGGTTTCCAGGGGTTGGGGGGAGGAAGGGATGAATAGGTGGAGCCCAGAGGATTTTTAGGGCAGTGAAACTCTTCTGTATGATACTGTAATGGCAGATACATGTAATTATACATTCGTCAAAACCCATAGAATGTACAGCACCAAGAGTGAACCCTAATATAAACTATGGTCTTTGAGTGATAATGATGTGTCAATGTAGGTTCATAGATTGTAACAAACATGCCACCCTAGTGCAGGATGTAGATAGTGAGGGAAGCTGTGTGTATGTGGGGTCAGGGAGCATATGAGAAATCTCTGTACTTTCCGTTCAATTTTGCTGTGAATTTAAAACTGTTCTAAACCATAAAGTCTAAAAAAATGGCAGGCAAGAAAAAGTTGAGTGTCATTAAAAACATAAAAACAACAACAAAAAAATATGTTCACAGTAACAACTAGACTGGTAAATTTGACCAAACAGCTGGATTCCATGGCATAGCTAAGGTGACACAAAAAATTATCCATCACAGCACAGATATTTGATTGGCTGTGTATCAGAAGTTGTGATAAGAACGGTGACAGGACTTGCCTTGACCACATTGATAGTCAGTGGGAGACTGAGAAATGGACTGGGATAGCAGAAGAAGAGGCAAAGGAAGGGTACAAGTTGGTTTTAACATCCTGGCACATGACACAGCCATCTATTTCAGAATTTGGTTCTCCTTCAAGGACTGAGAATTTGACTTTGCTTGAACAAATGATTCTAATAGTTTAACGAGTATTACATTACAACAAATACAGTGTGTTGAACGCAGATGAATTCTTGCTCACATGGAGCGGATAGTCTAGTGAAAGAGAAAGATAATTAACACAGAAACAAATACATGAACAAAGAGATCAAGTAATTACTATTAAGGAATAAAGAGGTGTAGCAGAGATCGTGACACTGGCTTGCTGTAGAGATGGGGTAAGGGAAGGCCTCTGCAAAGGAAGCATTTATGGGAATCCTGAAGGTTGAGAAGGTAATCCACCCTGCAAAGAGACAAGAGAAAGGATTTCAAGCTTGTTAGGAAGGAAGAATGGAATGAGGAAAGAAGGAAAGCATGATTGGAACCATGCAAGTGTTTATAGGCCATATTAAGGAGTTTATATTTTAAAGAAAATGAATTTTGGCAAGACTGGAGACCCTGAGAAAGGACAGAGTGAGGGACTAGGGAGTAGAGATGGATGTTCAGAGGAGTGGAGGGGTATAAGATATATTTTGGAGGATTTATTTAATGAATTGGGTATGTGGAGTGACAGAAAAGGAGGAGAAAAGGCTCATTCTTTGATTATTGTTAATAATCTCTGTCCCTCCCTACAGGAAATTTAGAGGAAGAGTGATGGATCAGAAGTCTTGGTCCAAGAATTAGTTTTGCATTGCCTACAAATATGAGCAGCATGGGAGTATGCTTTACTAGCAGAGTTGACAACCATCAGAGGAGTAGAGTCCAATGACTTAAATACAGTTGTGTCATTTATTGAAGAGTTGCTTCTTTGAAGGATTGAGCTTATTTGGAGATAAAAGTAAATCATAACCAAAAGGATATTAATCATTGGGTCCATTAGATCATTGGTAAATATGAGGCTTTAGAGCATTATTTGGTGACAACATCAGCACAGGCTGATGTATCTCAGATCTGGAGAATAAAGACACTCATATCGCTTATCATTTACATCATGTCCACAGTGCACCAAGAGAGGTTACCATGCACACTCACAAAGTCACTGAGGGGACTAATATAGCTACTTATGCCTTCTCTTCCAGATCTTGGCTTCATACGGCTATTTTTTTCTTACTTTACTTCAATCACATACAGTGCACCCACTCAGAGCAATTAATTATCTTTGGCTCCTTTGAAATTACTCTCCAATCAAGTAAATATAAAAAGACAGAGTGTTACAAAAAATAATTCCTATCTGGTCCTCTCATTAGGTACCAATTGAGTAAACAGAATATGATTTGGACATGAGTTTAGCAGACATGGAGTCAGGCTGTCTCCAGGCTATTCTGATAAATGTCCTGTTCTCTTTCCGGGATTTTATGATGTCACACGGTGATCTTTCAACTTACTGTTCCCTCAGCATATGGTACCACAGCCGTTGTGTAGCCCAGATTCAAGATGCAAGAGTCTACTCTTAAAAAAATGTGTCTGGCTCCAAGGTCATGTGACCTTGTAGATTCATTTGGTTCTCAGGAACATTGCAAAATCCCATAAAAAATAGCTTAATGAACCTTTAAAGCAGTATAGTATTTTCAGAATTTTAAAGACAGTGATAGGTAATAGAGAGAGCTTAAATAAATAGCTTTATTTGTGATAGAACAAATACCCAGAAATTTAGGTGTTATACTTCATGCATTTTAATGTCAGATTTTACTACATTCGTAACATTTTTATCATAAGACTGAAAAAATGTGAACTATTTTCTACACCTGAGAAATGACAACCAAAGATCAGAATGAACTGGACTCTCATATTAGTATTAGCAATAACACTATCATTGATATTTAATAGTGAATAGTTTATAATGCCTTTTATCCTCAGATTATTGGAACTTCTGTTGAGTGACTTGCCTCACATCACATAGCTTGCAAATGTGGAATCAGGAATAGAACAGAGCTGTGAACTTGGAGTTTTTCTTAATATGCCACCAAATTTCCCAAGTTAGCTATGATGATCCAAACAACTAGAAAGTTGGGTCCACCATCTTTTGCCATCATTGTCTGTGTTCCTGTGGACACAATTCCTTTAAATATCGCCTAAGTTTGAAAAAGCAGTCGGGAATAAAGCTTGTTTTCCAGTTTGACTCTGAATTAGCTGGTTGCCAAAGCTGAGGCCTGAGTTGTGGATAGAAAAAACCATTTTGCTGCTGTAATCATAATCTCAACTGTAGAGATGGATCAGATCCAATGAACTCATAGTAGGATCATACACAGCAGGTTACAGCTTGGGTTGTACATAGAGGCCAACTAATCTGACCACATCAGAGTAGTCATGGCTGTCAACTGCTTTGCAAATAACACAAATAATAGAATAAAACAATTCAGAATAGTGTGAAAGGGGGAATAATTAGCTGCCATAATGGAGAAGTCCAGGGAGCAGATTCACATGTAGTTGGATCCCAGGACTCAAATTGTGTCATCAGGACCCAGTCTCTTTCTCTATCTCTCATCTCTAGTTTCCTTAGTTCTCTGGGACCTCTGGGTTTACATTTTCACAACATCAAATCAAACATTCATTCTGGAAAGTCAAAGGATTAGCTCTGATTTGATCTACTTTAGTTCTATGCTGAATCCTGAACTAATCACTGAGTCACATGTCCACCAGGGATCTTGGGGGCAGCCCCCACCCAAACCACATGGAGCAAGAGTGATGAGGGAGTGGATCCCTAAGGAACACAGGGTGTTGTTAAACAGAAAGAAAACTGGATGCTCTGTTGAAAAGCCCTGACATCTATGGCCAAGACGTTAAGAAGGAGCAGGAACCAGTGGCCTAGTAGAACTAGAACATTCACACCAGTTTTTCCTCCCCATACCTCACCGTCTCTATGGAAAATATTACAGGGTTGGAGGTCTCTAAATCGTTACTTACATGGCCTTTTCCAATTTTCCTTGGGATGCAGAAAATGAAGGAAAATTGATGGTCTACAGGACCGGCTATGTGGTAAAGGAACGTGGATATAGTATGAATAGTGTGAAGTTGTAAATAAGCTTGAACTAGATTTAACTCACAGATAGAACCTTTTTCAGTCTACTCTTCTGATAACACTGACCTTCCTATAATATAAGGGTTACAGCTTTCACTCAGATGACAGATTCCTTCCAGAGGGTTAGGGATAGACATAACTTTTCTTCAAGCCTGTCTCGGCTTTCTACTACCTGCCTTGAGCGAATCAAATAACCACGATTGTGGCAAGGACAATCTGATCTCTCTTTCCTTGTCACATTCAGGATTGAGTCTCTGACGTCTGTCTCCCCACACACACACAGTTTCTGAGTCTCTGTGTTTCTGTTTCGTGTGTCTATCTTCTGCAGAAGTCACCTGCCAAGCTGCATTGGGGCAGACTGAATGGGAGACTTCATTACTCTTTCCTGGCAGCTGCCTGTGTTTTATTTCCTTTGGGCACCAGGAAGAAGATTCATTCTCACCCTATGTTCTTTGCTTCTCAGGTCTAAGTATGAGAGGAGAGCACAGAGGAGCAGGCAGAGTATGTCATTCTATTATCAGGGGAGGCAGGAGTAAAAGCAGAAATAAATCTGGCCACAGTTCTGATTGCTCTCAAATCCACGGTGTCCATTGTGGAGTTCTCTATCAGGCGTCTCAATTCCCAATTCTATCCATGAAAGATCAGTTATAAGCTAGCTTTATTTAGATTTCCCAGCCAGCTTTATTCCAGTGTCTTTGCTTACAAGACGAATCCAGGGTTCTAGTACATAAATTATCTCTGATTGGAAGTGAACTGTCTGCAAGAAAACGCAGATATTTCATATTTGGTTTGACAAAATCTAAAAAAAAAAAAAAAAAGCAGATGGCTTTGACTTACTTGATCAGAGGATCAAACCATCAGTCCTGGGGCCATTAGATAACCTTGAAAGTTTTATATGGAGTCAGAATATTGGCATTATTAATTTGAAGCTTTGATTTCACAGCGACCAAAAGAACATGATGGTTTTGTGGCAGATTGTATTTTACAAAAATGGTCACAGCAATATTTTCTACATTTTCCCTGAACTTTGGCACTCCCACATAGAAAGAAAACCTCTTTCCCCTCCTCTTGAAACTAGGTGGGCTTTTGTGACATCTCAACAAATAGAATGAAGCAGAAGTGGCACTGCATGACTTGAGGCTAGGTCGTAAAAGGCAATACTGCTTTCTCCTGGATCTCTTCCTCGGGACAGTTGCTCTTAGAACCCAGTCGACATTCTGTGAAGATGCACAAGCAACATGGGGAGGCCATGTGTAGGTGTTCTGGCCACAGTCCTAGCTGAGGTACCAATGAACAGCCAGCATCAGCACCAGACAAGTAAGCAAATCTTCAGATGATTCCAGCCCCCAGCCTCTGAGTCACCCAAGCTGATGCTAAGTGGAGCAAAGACTAGTCCCCACCAACCCTCCCACGTTGCTGATTATAAGCAAATGTTGTTGTTCTAGACACTACGTTTGAGGCAATAAATAACTGGACTGGGTTTAGATGATTTTTAAAACAATGAAAAGATATTATGTTCAGTGTCATGAATTCAGAATTGATATTAAGGGGAAAATATTATAAGTTGGACATATTTTCTTCCCTCCCTCCCTCTTTCTCTTTCTTTGCTTCCTTCCTCCCTCCCTCCTTCTCTCTCTCTCTGTGTGTCTCTCTCTCACCCCTTTTTGGCTAGAGATAACAAGAAGCAAACATCATCAAAGTTCCATTATCTCCTAGGTACAAACAGGACAGCTTGGTATGGGACCAAAGTGTCCTGAAAGAGTTCAAGAACCATCTCATGATATATTCCACAGTAGATATATTTCATAATACTTTACTACAGGCATAAAGATGTAATTTGATTGGTGAAAATATGATATTTTCTCCTCAGTTTATTTCTTGGTAGTTTATTGATATAACTTCTCCCTCTGACATTTTTTTTTTTTAACTTCAGTACCCTCCTATGTGCATTACTGTGACATCTCCAAAAGGACTATTTGGAACATTTTCCAAAAATAACTTTTTCTATTAGGCCCAACCATTTATCCATTGATCCATGACTCCATCCACTTAATACATACGTACTGAGTGCCCATGATGTAAAAGGTACTGGGGACCCAAAAGTGACAGTTAGACAACCTGCCCTTACAAATCTCATAGTGTAATGAGAGAGACAGAAAAGTAAAGATATTAATTAATTGATTGATTAATTTAACAAACTTTTATTAAGCTCCTACTGTATTCCAGGCATTATGCCATACTCTGGTGTTAACAGCAGTAAAGAAGGTAGATACAGCCTCTATCCTACAAATTAGGAGTTAGTACAGAAAATCAAATAATAACAATAGTGCAGAACCCAATCAAAAGTTCAGGGAAGGCCTCTCAAAGGAAGTGAAGTATGAACTAAAACTCATAGACTGATTTGGAGTCAGCCAGGTGAAGGCAGATTTGGGAAGAGTGCACAGGTTACAGAAGAAAGCAAGTGTGATGATCCAGAGGTGAGGGAGAAAATGGCACATATGTTTGAGAAATCAAAAGAAGTTCAGTATGGGAAGAACAATGTGTAGGGATAGGAAGATGGTATGAAATAAACCTGGGCAGGTAGATAGGACCCAAAGGTAAAGGGGAACCATCAAAGAGATTAAGCACCATGGGAATAATGTGAAAACTGTATGTAGATTCTTCTGACTGCAGGATGATGAATGCATCTTCATGGAGCAAGCCTAGAATCAGGAGCCCTGTAAGATGGCTATGGGGATGATCTTGACCAGAGATGACAGTGGCTTAGATGAGGATGGTAGCAGTGAGAGTGGACATTTCTGTAACTTGGAGTTATAATATGCAGGACGTGTATTGACAGATTAGATGTCAAGGCTGAGGACGAGGAAGAGTCAGAAAAAATTCTAGGTTTCTAGACTAGCAACTGGGTTGGTTGTGGTGCCACTAAATGAGAAGGAGATCCTTCTTAGGAAGGACTTTCAGTCCAGGAATAAGATAACAGGTGCAGTTTGGGTCACATTGAACTTGAGGTGCCTGTAAGATATCCAAGTAGAAATGTCAACATACAGTCAATATAGCCAAGTAGGGATTCAATATATATAGGTCTGGAACTTAGCAAGAAGAAATGGATGGGAGATACAAATCCAGAAACATCAACATATAGAAGAAAACAGAAGCCTTGAGAGGGGAAGAGATGTCCCAAAGTGAAAAGGCCTGGGACAGAACACCAAGGAACATTGACATTAATGGGGGACGTTGGATGTCTGGATGGAACCACTGGAGAAAAGAAACCAGGAGAATATTGTACCTAAGGAACAAAGTGCATTGCAAATACATTTATAAATACACATTTAGAAAATGTACAAGTAAGTTTTAGGAGCATCATTGGTGAGAGGTTTAGAAACCCGATCTAAATTAAAGTAGTAGCATTGGTGATGGAGAAGAGAAGAGATACACTTGGGAGACAAGATGGGCAAGGCTTAGAAATGGTTGGGATGTAAGGAATAAGGGAGACGAAAGAGTAGAGAAGAAACTCCCTGTTTGTTCCAGGCATCAAGGAAAATTATGGAGGCTTCCCACTAGTTAACTCTTATCAGTGTTTGTTCACACTAAGTATTTTTAAAGAACACATGAGCGGAGTGTTTATATATCTCTGTGGATCCTTTAAAAAAGAAAGTCTGTTTTTAACATGGCCAGTTCTCACTGTGTGACCTTTACAATATGAAAAGAATTACACAGTGAGATACTTGAAGGTGCTCTGTAGAAAGAGACTGGCAAAACTGCAGGTCTCTAAATGACACGTTTCCTGACAGTTTCTTAAGTTGGCTTTGGGTCTTTAATGTTGTATCCCAAAGAACACAATCTGTTTTGCTCTCTTCTGATGATCAAATGTAACTGTTCAAAGACAAAGGAATTATTTGTGATTCTTTCACGCAGCTCATTCTTCACATGCTAATTTTGACTTGGCTAAAAACTAACTTGACTCTAAGAGCTAGAGAGTATTCTGAGTTTCTTACAACTCTGGGCCTAGTTGTTACATATTTGAGCCATGGAATCCTTCCTCCCTCCATCCCTCCCTTCCTTCCTTCCTTCTCTTTTACTCCATCCCTACCTCCTCTCTACCTCTCAATGATCATAACCTAAGGTTGTAATATCTGGGGCTCAAGGAAACAAGACAAAACAGAGGAGAACACAGACTGTACATACAAAAAGATATGATAGAGGACTCCTGGCCTGCAGGGTCAGAAAGCACGACCCTGCGTTTGGCCAGTGCTCCTTGTGTTCAGGTGGGAGACATTAACCAGTTGCTACTCAAGCGCCTACAGCGTTGAGCACATTTGCAGGAACCCAAGTAGCTTTTAAGATGCCCCCACTTAGGCTTTCTGTTCAGTCACTTAAGCCAGAAAACGTTTAGTAACTAAGTACATAAAATATTCTATCCTGTTTATGCGTAAAGGTCAACTTTATTGTCACCCAGACCTTTAAGAAGGGGAGAACTTGCCTTATCTATCATCAGACATTCAGAAAGCTGTGCAAACCATTACTTCCACAGAAAACAGCCCAAGATCACTCATTTTATGATTATTTCGCTTCTGGACTGGAAAGCTTGTATCTTTGATCAGGGTCTAATTTTTAAATTAGAAATCACATTAAAAATTCATGAAAAATGACCAAAAGTGGATTTTGTGCGATTTATTTTCGTTATCCATAATCTGCTTTATGTATTTACTATGAATAGCCTTACAATCAACACCTCATTTTAATGACTCACATGTATTGCCAATTAAGAGGCTGTATTAGGCTGGATTTTGTATCACTGCCTAGTATTCCTGCAACTTATCAGGCTTTCTTTTCTCCACTGCTTAAGTCAGTCCATGACCTCTTTAACTCATCATCCCTTCCAGCCTCAGTGGTTTTCTAAGCACACTACAGGTAAGTTGTCATGAAATTTCGCCATCTGCAAAGCTCATATTGCCCAACAACTGAACTGAGTGAACATTACCTTGAAAACTATCAATGCATTATGTTTAGTGGGTGCAATGGAACTCTCTTTCAGAAAGTCTACAAAATTGAAAACTGAAAACCGTAACTGTTGGAGATAAAAAAAAAAAGGAAAAGGAAAAAAGAAATAGGAAAAATAAAACCTTGAACCACTTAATCGAAACCGCAGGTGATGGAGGAGAAAATTGAGATGTGAAACACCTTGGATACATTTGAGAGAATCTAAAATGTAAGTGATGTAAACATTTGACAAAATCACTTAAGAGGCAAATATATTAGAACAAAATACTGTGTTAGGTTTTGATCTGATCCCATGGGTGTATTAAAGGAGATGTCTATTTTCCATTCCTGCTATAATGGAACGACTTGTGAAAAGAACATGAGTTCGTGAAGTGCAAAAGTTACTTGTTCATTCATTCATTCATTCATTCATGTATTCAACAAGTATCTATTGAATATCATTGTGTCAGATTCTGTGCTAGGCACTGGGGATGCAGTAGTGGACAAGAGTGTCCCTTCCTTCATGGAGCTTTCTCTGTAGGAGGAGCCAAGAGACAATAATGAAATAAGTACACAGACAAAGTATTTTAAGAGAGCAATAAATACATAATTAGATATTTTAGGAGAGTGATAGTGGAATGAAGAAAAAACCTTGACTCCTCACTTCCCTCATAGCCCACATTCAATCCATTAACAAAACATGTTCATCCTCCCTTCAAAGTATATCTAGAATCTGACTCCTTCTCAACCCTAATCATCTCCACCCTGGTCCAAGCCAGCATCCTCTGTCACCTGGATTATCACAGTAGCCCCCTAATGGTCTCTCTGTTTCAGTTCTCACCTTCCCTATAGTCTATTTTCATGCGGTCAGAGTAACTTCTAACACATGAGGCAGATCATGCCATTCAGTTCAATGGCTTCCAATCTCAGAGTAAAAGCCAAAGTATCTGCAATGGTCTTTTTTCAAGGCCCTTCATCAGCTACTATCCCTTCCTCTGCCCCACCACCTCTGTGTCCTGATCCCCCAATGCTCTCATGGCCCAAGTTGATCTAGAATGTTGGCTTCCTCGTTATTCTTCAAGCACAGGAGCCTTGCTCCTCCCTTAGGCTCTGTAGTAGGCAGAATTCCAAGATGGTCCTCCAAGATAACTGGGCCCTGATGTATACAGACTATCTGCCAGTTATCTAATCAAATACGAATCTAGGTACTGCAAGTATAATTGAAGTCCCAAATCAGTTGGCTTTAAGACAGGGAGATTATCTGGGTGAGCCTGATCTGATTACGTGAGCCTTTAAATTTGCGTCTAGAGATCAGAGAGAAAGTCAGAGATTCAATGCACGAAAGAAATTTGACATTTCACGAGTTCCCTGTTGCCAGCTTGAGATGAAGGAGGCCACATGGCAGTGAATGTGGATGGCCTCCTGTTGCTGAGAGCAGCCCACAGCTGACAGCCAACATGGAAATGGACCTCAGTCTGTTCACCACAAGGAACTGAATTCTGCCAACAACTGAATGAGCTGGGAAGGGACCCTGAGCCCAGCCAACATCTTGATTTTAGCGATGTGAGACTCTGAGCAGAGAACCCAGTCATACTATGCCCAGACTTCTGATCTATAGGAGCTATGAAATAAGATACGTATGTTGTTTTAAGCCACTATGGTTGTCTTAATTTGTGATGCAGCAACACAAAACTAATACAAGCTCTTTGCATTTCCTGTTCTTCTTTCCTAGAATGTTTTTCCCAGATATCCCTCTGCTTGTTTCCTCACTTTCTACAGGTTTCTGACTAACTGCCATCATCCCAATGAGGTCTTCCATAGCACTCACACTCCTGGCAGTCACACCTTGAGTCCATTTGAGGATTTGAATAAAGTGACTATAAAGGGGCAGGCAGGTTATAGAGAAACTACAAGGGAAAATATAGTACCCTGGGATTAATGAGGAGGGGCTCAATGGAACTTGGGACCTGGCTGTGTAGTCAGGACCATCCAACAGGCGCTATGACCTTCCATCCAGGTGTGCAGCCAGCTCATGGCAATGCCAGAGGGAGCAAGCCAGGAAAGTAATATTCCTCGGTAACTCTCCTCCCTCCTTCGTTATTGTCCAACACTCTCACTGGAACATAAGTATCATGAGGGCAAGTACGTGGCCAATTTTGTGCCTTGCTTTACCCCCTGGGCCTAGACCAGTGCTGGAACATAGTTCTCAACATTCATTAAACGAATGAATGAATGGAGGTGGAACAGACCAGGTAACAAAGAGAGATTCTGCTAACATTTGAGCTGAGATCTACCTGATGAGTAGGAACTAGTCAAGAAAAGAAAAAGCAGATAAAATTCCAGACAGAAGGAATAGCATACGCCCAGACCCTAGGAGTTTGCTCTGTTTGAGGAACAGTGTGGCAGAGGCAGAACATTTGGAGTTTGAGTGTTGGAGTTGACCCCTGATGTCAAAGAGGTAGTCAGGGGCTGGATCACGGTGGGTCTAGCAGGACACGCTAAGGGACTTGAATGTTATTTTAAATGCAAGGGACAGATATTACAGGGTTTAAAGCTGAGAAGAGAAGAGACATTATGTGGATTTTAATATCCAGAGAAAAAAGTTCAAAAATAAGGAAATAACTGAAGAGCTGTGATTGTGGATCTACTCAGCTTCTCTAGTCTACTACATCCCTTTCTTGACATAGAATCTGATGATCTCTCCCAATTTTTATTTATTCATGCCTTTGGTATTTTCCTATACTCTACTCCTGACAGGAGAGTTCATGTGGGCTGGACCCTGGAGCTGTTTGATTAGAACCTTCTGAGTTTACTCCTCAAAATTGCCCCAAGTGTTCTCTTTGGTACTGCACAGTGAAGGCAGAGATGCCTTCTCCTGTTTTATCTTCAGGGTCTAAAAGAATGCTAAGTTCATTGCTTGGGGCATAGTAAATGCTCAATACTTTATTAACTATTTAGACATCTTATTATTAGGCATTTTTGGTCCAACTGAGGAGTGACTGAGTAAGAATAAAAGAACTAGAATCAGATGGTCTGTGATCAAATCCCAGCTCAGGATCTTTCTAGTGATGCAACACTGACAAGTCTTCAATTTCTCTGGGTTTCAGTTTGTAATCTGAGAAATGGCATGAATAATACTGTTCCATTAATGAGTTAATGAATTAAATGAGATAATATCTGTAAAGAACTTAGCACATAGTTATAGTCATTAAATTTGAGGCATTATTCTTTGCTATTATTAAATATTGAAGGTGGTACATGATGAGCTAGGAGGGGGAAAAAGATTGTTTTCATTTCTTCTCCCACCTACTCACTCCTACTCACAGGAAAGGGGGCTGGCATTAGTGTTTCTAGAAGCCTACTGAGAGGAGAGAGGAGTTCTCTTAGAAGGGGATTTGATGGTGGGAAAGGCTAAGCGGGCAGGAGGTAGAAACTGAGCAGGGATCCTGGAGGACACTACAGTCTGGGAAAGGGCTATTTTGGTCCAGGAGTGGTGAACACCAGTGCCCACTCCCACACAGCATTACTTCAGAGGTGATGCAGAGGCTTGGGGATGTGGGAGGCCTAAATCATAAGAGATGTGGCTTTGACGGTTGTATTGAGATAGCTCTGGAACCAATGGTGGGCATAGGGGGCCAGCCTGTCTCCAGTGGACCCCACTAGACAATTCACATATTGGTGGCTACCGTGAATGGATAAAGATAACAGGCCTTTTACCTATTTTCCAAACACTGCATGTTGTCCCTGGATTCTTATACAAACTGAGACAAGTAAATGACATCTTAAAACATGAATACAAATGATTTCTTATCACTCTGGTTAGTGGGATCTCAAAGTCACATTTAAAATAATGTGGCAGAGTAAAATTAAAAGCCAAAAAACATTTCAGTAATGATGACCATGTAGGTGATAATTAGTAAATATTCAAGAGTGACTCTGCATTATCCATTTTTCCATATGCCATTTCAAACTTGAAGCCAAAATCATTATTGTGTACTGACGACATTTGTAAGTCTCAGAATGAAAGATTTCTGAAAAAAAGAGATTCAAATAGAGCTATTAGATATGGAGACTTTCTTTCCACCGTAGGATCATTGAGATGGAAGGGATCTCAGAAGGTATTTTAATCTACTTGTCTCTGAGAATGTCTGAGAGCAGTATTTCTTCCTGGTACTTTCCTCTGGCATTATTCTGCTTACTGAAATCTGCTATTTTCTTTATAAGTTTGTACAATAAAACTATTTAGATGAGCTGAAATGCAACTCCTTTAAAACATGTGTAATGCAAGTTGGCTTTTTAAATGGCTGGCTCTGAAATGCACAGATGCATAACAAAGTCAACAATATTTCAATAGGCAGAAATAGTGAATGTTCCTTTGTTACACTGGACATCTTTGAAAAACTAGAATGCATTTACAGCGCTTGGCGGTCTCCCGAGAGACATGCATCAAACAGTGCTCTCCATGGGGGGCTGGTTTGATGACACAGAGGCGTTCTTATGTTTGAAGTGTCTCAGTAGTTTTATAAATAAAAAATGTGATTTTTTCTTTTAATGATGAAGCAGTCATTGTTTTCTCCCAATGACTTCTGATCTAGTTTAGAAGCTCAGGGACTAGATCACTTGAGACTGAACTTTTCAGCTCCAAGATTACGTAGGACAAGGATCAGTGCTTCCGCAGACTACAGAAGGTACTGTACAGACGGAGTATAAAATGGTGGAAAAGAACACAGGCTGTGAGGTTGGATTGCCTGGATTTGGAACACAGCTCTACCATGTTCAAGCTGTGTAAATTTCCATTCTCCCGAAAGCCAACTCTGAGGCAGGGACTTAGGTGCAGGTAGTTAATCTGGAAGGTGATCCCAGGAAGCACAGGTGAGGATGCAGGGAAAATGAGGCAAGGTAGGGAGGAAAACCAATGGCTGGTTAGCGCTGTAGGCATCAGGGGCTCAATCCAGCCAGGACCTCTCTGAGGTTCCCTGTGGAATGTGCTTTGGAATTTCCCCATGGAGGATGGGGAGGCTGGACCCATTTCTCATGGACTGAGAGTTCCTAATCATGGCGTTAAATCCCAGGCTTTGCCTGACTGCCCCGCCCAAGCTCCCAGAAAGCCCACATGCTGGCAGGGAGTCAGAGATAGGCTGGCAGTTGATGGATGGGATAGTTGTCAGCATGAACAGGTGAACTCAAAGGTGGGCCAGAGGATATGGGATGTGCTTCAACAGTGCCTGCTATAGGACTTTACAAACATGAGAAAAGGATTTATTGAGATTGAGTCAGTCTGCGAGAATTCTACCCACTTCTAGACAATACCTATGGGTAATACAATACTGTTTTTGCTATCTGAGGAATTCAGACCCAGTCTCCAATACCTTCCTAATTTGCACAGAGAGGGAATAAAACTCATCTAGTCAGAAGTGTGATACCGCTGTTGTTTTGTATGATGTGCCATGGGATATTTTATTTATGTGTTAGAGTGCTCACAAGTGACCCTAGAAGGTTCTGAGTTTATCTTTTTAGCAGGGAACTGGCATTAGAAAGCAGTAGTTTGGCATCTCCCTGTTTCTTCTCTGCATGGATCAGAGTTGTTCTGCTCTGTGACTGTGATCTCCACATGTTGTGTTAATGGGATGCTGCTTTTAAGCCCCTGAGGTAGGGAGAGGCCCTTAAGATCAGAAAAGAATTGAAAATGGTCCCCTCTTCTATGCAGCTTTGGACACTTTTGTCTAATGCCGTTAACCATCCTCCCCTCAGGCTTAGTTTAGAGGCAGCTTGGGGCTGTTACTAAGTACTTCATGCCTGATATGATGTGGGCTGTATCTGTAGGCACATAAAGTATTATTAACCTCATCTTACAAATGAGGCAACTGAGCACCAAAACATTGATCTGAGCATCAGAATCACCTGCTGGGCTCATTAAAACACAGATGGCTGGGCCTCACACCCAGTTACTGATTCAGGGGATCTGGGATGGCACCTGAGAATCTGTGTTTCTAACAAGTTCCCAGGTAATGTCAATATTTCTACTCAGGGGACCACACTTTGAGAACTGCTGAGTTATTCTATATATCCTGTATCTCATTTAATGTTTATCTTTGCAGATAGATGATCTAAGCACTAGAGATCTTGTCTGTCTTATTGACTGATCTTTGGTAGCTCCGGATCTGGCACATGGTACCAAAACATTATATAATGAGATGTCTGAATCAAAGATCTAGGTGAAAGCCCCACTAGTGTCTGTGAACCGACGATGCATCCTTGCACTGAACATCCTTTTTTAAGACCCATTTCTTGAGCTCTGGTTTCCCAGATTCTGGTCTACTCTTTAACATTATACCTGCTCCTTAAGCCTTACTGGGCTGATTATCATTCCAGGTGGCTGTTGACTTCCTGGTCCCTTACGTGACATTTCTTTGGTAAGTTGAGCTCAGGAATCCCTATCGTTCTCTTGACTGATTTGCTCTGCCTTCAGCTCCACTGTCTCTAGTCCACAAAGTGTCCTCTCTTGTCTCCATTGAACCTGTGGCTCCTAAGGAGCATAAAAGATTGGTTTTGCAAAAGGCAGCCTATCTAGGTGTGATCCCTAAAATCTCCTCTGCATAAAACAGGAAAGAAGCCAATGATTCTCTCCTCCCCTTGAGGAGTTGCCATTATTAAAATAAAAATAACCTTTGGCTTTTATTTTTGTCTTCATAATTGCCAGTGCCCTTAAGTCACCTCCCAACACCAATGCTGCATTGAAGGAAAATCCAAAATTAGAGTATCAAGACTCTCCTCCTTAGAGTATTTTATGAGGAAGACATGATTTTCCTGAAGAGTGGGCTTCAGAAGACATTCATAGAAGCACCCATAGATGTTTTCAAATGCAGATCCCAGGACCCAGTCTTATTGAATTAGAATCCCCTCTCTGTGAAGGGGCCCTGGAATCTCTGTGTGTTACAGCACCTCTGGTAGCCAAAGACCTGTAACTAAAGCATGAGAACAACTGCCCTAGCACAGGGGCAGGCAAATTTTTTCTTTAAAGGGCTAGATTGCAAATATGTTCAGCATTGCTGGCTGGATGCTCTCTGTCACAACTACTCAACTCTGTCATTGTATCACAAAATCAGACGTAGACAATATGTAAACAAATGAACATAGCTGTGTTCCAATAAAGCTTTATCTATGGACATTTGTATTTGAATTTCATATAATTTTCCTATGTCATGAGATAGTACTCTTCTTTTGCATTTTTTAACCACTTAAAATTGTCAAAATCCTTCTTAGCTTGTGGGACCTACAAGCTCAGGTGGCAGAGTGGATTTGGCCCATAGGCTGCAGTTTTCTGACCTCCGCCCTAGAGCATGAGATGGTTGCAAGGAGAGAGTAGTATGCAGAGTTGTAAGTACTCTGCTGATGTTGAAGTTCATGATTTCAGCAGACTTTAAATGCCTTCTTCAATCTTCTTGGAATTCTGGAAAGCTCAGGAGACAAGGAAATGTCAGGGAAGCATGGGAAATGAGACAAGCAGTTTGAATGTCTGTCTTAGTTCAGGATGTTATAACAAAAACACCACAGACTGGGTGGTTTAAACAACAAACGTGTATTTCTCTGAGATCTGGAGGCTGGGAAGTTCAAGATCAAGGCACCAGCCGATTCAGCGTCTGGTAAGAGCCCACTTCCTGGTTCATAGACGTGTCCTCATACGGCAGAGAGAGCTCTGAGCTTTTCATCCCTTTATAAGGGCATCAATCCCATTATGGGAGCTCCACCCCCATAACCTCATCCAAACCTAATTACCTCCCAAAGACCTTACCTGCAAATACCATCACATTGGGGATTAGGTTTCAACACATGAATTTGGTGGAGACAAGAACATTCAGTCCATAGCAAAGTCTCTCTGACAAGTCTTGGCAATCAAACTGTAATGCAGACTTTGAGGCCTTGTGATGCTTTTGATACTTTTCATCAATATCCTAGATGGTGCTGTTTTGAGAAGATTCAGAATTATGAGTTTGGAACTCCCTGTCCCTATAGCTCTGATTGTATTGACCCCACACCTGATTCCAGGGGCTGGCCTGTGCCTGAGGTCTATTCCCTGGGCTATATGATTAGTGTTGCATTGGCTATAATAATCCAATCAGAGAAAATGACATTGTCTTATTCAGGAGACAGTGGGACAAAAGGCGAGTCCTCTATACTGATAGATATGAACCTGCAAGAATGCAAGGCAGGAACTTTAGCAGCCCTCTGGGTGCTAAAGAAAGGAGTCAACCTCACTTACGGGGGGACCTGACTATGGACAGAAAGGACCCAACAGACTTGACTGAATCTTCCTTGAAGTGATCCCAATCTCTAGATTTGCCATTATGTAAGTCAACACATTCTTTGGTTGAGCTAAAACTAGTCAGATTTTCTGTCATTTACAATCTACGGAGTCCTAATTTATATAACCTTTTCTGGTTCAAATGTTTGACAATTCTCTATCTTGGGAACCAACTATGCAAACAACCATTATACAAAATTAGCTGTTCCCTGTCGCACTGACCCGAGCATAAGCGGCCAGAATTTAAGAGATGTAACAGTAACACTGCCTGAGAGGACTGTCAATTTTCCTATATGGTAATGCCAGTTCATTATTCCTATCCAAATGGCATAAGCAGATAAAAGATACACAACTCTCATTTCCCATAAATGTAGAAATTGGCCACCATAAAAAATAATATAACAGAGATGGGTCCCCAAGGTCTCAATTATTACAGGGTGAGATGTGGAGAATGGCATTCTTTCACTTATTTAAGTAATTTTGTCCTATATTATAGGGAAGATCCTGTTTTCTAAAAAAAATGAGCCCTATGTTTGCTCTGCACACATGTAAGCTTTAAAAAAATAAAAGCCCTTTTGTAATTACTATTAGTAACTTTAGGGATGCTTATGAGCAATGATGTCTTTGAAAACCAGGGAGAGCTATGGAAAACAAAAGGCAGAGTTAATCCAAACCACCCAGCTTTGCAAGTGCAATTAAATTGCAACTGACTGAAGTAACATCACCCAGCCTGCAAGTCGTTCAGTCTCGAGCCCTGGAGTATCCAGTGTGAAAGGACAGGTGAGCACTTCTGCGGGCTGTTTGGACATTGGCCATATGTTGTATAAGGGCTGATCCTCAAGCCAAGCACCCCGTCCTCCAATTCTGCTCCAGATGATCAGCTTCAACCAAAATGGATTTTGAAATTGAATAACAGAGCAGATTTTCTTCCTTCATGTTAAGCTTATAGAAAATCAATATACAAATAAATAAGGATAACCTGTCTTATGCTTTTTAATACAGATTCTTTATTTTTGTTCTTTGTGATGGTGAAGACACATGCGGAAAGAAGTATGTGATGAGAGAATAGCACCACTTGGATAAATCTCAAATTCTAATATTTTCTGCTATTGTTCTCCATACTCAACCCCCGTTTCCCTTCCTAGAAAACTCCTCTTGGTCCCTCAAGATGTACCTTAGAGGTAAGTTTCTCTGCAAAGTCTTCAGCAATTTTCCACCAACAGAATTATCGTCTTTTTCCCCTGTGCTCCAATAACATTCTATGTACACTCTTACAACATTTATTATGATTTAAGACAGGAGAGGATAAATATCAGTTTTTACCTCCTATATCAAAGTGTGGTCTTCTTGAGGAGGCAGTGTGTTATTTACTTCTAAACTTTCATATCTAACAATGCTTGCCTCAGAGTAATTTCTCAGTCAATATTTGCCAGATTTGTTGGTTAAAGGAATAGATTACTGGGATGGTATCTGGAGCATTTAACTGCTTCTGCATGGTAACTGTAGAGCACAAGTATAAAAATAGAAATTAAAACTTATTTCAAAAATCATTTCTACCCCTACCTCACTGAGGCAGGCAATTTAACAGCATGATGTATTCTTCCACAATTTTTCCATACTGTATTAGTTAACTGTTGCTGTGTAACAAATTAGCTAGAAACTTAGCACTTACAAAAACAACAAATATTTATTATATCACAGTTTCAGAGAGTCAGGAATCCAGGAGTAACTTAGCTGGGTGGTTCTAGCTCAGAGTTTCTCCTGAGGCTGCACTTAAGATGTTGACTGGGGCTGTAGTAATCTGAGGGTTTAACTAGAGCTGAAGAAGCCACTTCTAAGAGGACCCTTCACACAGGTGTTGGCTATGGCCTCAGTTCCTGGCTGGTTCTTGGCAAGGGGCCTCAGTTCCTTAGTACGTGAACTTCTCCACAGAGCTGCTTGAGAGTCCTCACAACATGGCTGCTGACTTGCCCCAGAAAAAACAATTCAATAAAAAGAGCGAGGCATAAGCTACAGTCTTTTATGACCTAGCCTTGAAAATCACACACCATCACTTCTGCTATATTTTGTGGGTCACACAGACCAACGATGACACAGTGTGGGAGGGAACTACACAAGAGAGTGAACACCAGGAAGCAGGTGTCATTGGGAGCCATCCTGGAGGTTGGCTGCCACCCACATAGACATTTTTGGTATTGTTTTTATAAAATTAGAATCATGCTATATACATTTATTTGTAACTTATTTTTTCACATGAAAGTACTTTGCTACCCTTCCTTCGAATTGGTAGCTAAGGACCTAAGTCATTCTTTACACTGTAGCTAACATTAGAATCAATGTATTCTACCCCTATATGTTCATACCGCTAGAAATTTGCAAACAATTTGCAGATTTCTAGCAGGATAAGTAAAGTAATAGACAGTCTTGTACATGTTTTCTGGCTTTCTATAGGGGCTATCAAAAGTGGGATTGCTTGATCAAAAATAGGTATTTTACTTTTTTATTTCCACAGACACTGCTAGATTTCAAAAGAGGTACAGCATTTAGTTTGCACCAACAATGCACAAAAGTACTCATTTTCCCATATCCTCCCCAGCACTGGATTATTGTTTATATAAATTTTGTCATTCTGATGGGCAAGAGAAATGCTATCTCGTTTTTCATTTAATTTACATTTTCTTTCCTATTAGTGAGCTTGAGCATCATTTACTATGTGTATTAGCCTTATGCCTCTTCTTTTCTGAAAATTGTCTACTCACAACATTTTCTGTGGAGAAATGTCTCTTTTTCTCATCAACTGATAGGGAGCTTTTGGTATTTGCACATAGCTAGAAATACAATTTAATAATTTCTGGTCTGGGAAGTTCATAGCTTAGTATTTTCAAGAGAACACTAGGTATCCATTTTGTCACCTTTTTGACTTGATTTACCTAAAGGTCTCTGAGGGTTTACAGGGATCAAACATAAACAAAATATTGAACATCTTATTTCTGAAGAACTTTAAGATTAGGTGAAAAACTGGCTGGAGACATTACTGAACTGAAACCTCTGCCCCAGAAACTGGTGAATTAAGCAGTCTGTTGACTTTAAGATTACCTTGGAGATAGATCACAGAATTGAAAATGCAGTCACTCAGAAAGCAAAATTGCTTGGGAATAAAAGGCAATAATTACTATCACTCTTTCTGCAACTAGTGAAATAAAAAAAGGAAAAAAACTCTCCCACTCTAAACCTTGAAACCTCAGCAAATATCCAGAGACTCTTCAGATCACATATTGTGATCAAAGCTGCAATCCTTAGGGTAAGTGAAAATGGCAAACTTCCCTCTTTCTGTGTTTTTAAACCCAAACTGCTTTGATTGCTTTTCCGTCTAAACACAATAAACACCCTTGACCTTGAATTATACTGTTAGGAGATAAAAATCTGGTATCTGGAAGAGCACTAAAAATGAATTCCTTGCTCTTTGGCATTTTAATGAACAGTGTGGCCGGTAACAAATCAATGAAGACAGTATGACACGCTGTGATGAAGTGATTTTCAGGTAAAACTCCCAATACAATCAATGTTTAATATACTGGATATCTAAAAGCACATCTCTTGGATTACTACTGCACTATTTAGAAATTACTTTGGGCTAATTAGCAGTGGGATTATTTGGGAAAAGAGCAGACAACAAATTTTCTTATATTCCCAGTAAGGCCTTAAAGGATATCCTTAGATATCAAGTTCTTACCATGCTGTTTTGGGGAATTTGCAGGTAAGAAATGCCATGGTTTTAATTATTTGGCAAATATCTTCTGTATTTCTATAGAATAGTTCCTGATTTATTATCGTTGAAGATCAGTGAGGTCTCATTGTTAGTCTCTGTGCTACTGTAACCACTATATCATCATAGGACAGCATGAAGGATGGATATTGTTCACTAATATGTGTTGCCCTTTCAGTGTCCCAATGGAAAACACATGGTGTACCCAACTTAGGATAAATCGACGTGTTGTTATTTATAAAGGGACTGTTTACAAAGACAGGGTGGAATATAGGTTTAATAGTATCAAAACTTAGGGTCAAAAATGTGGAGGAGCTGTTACTAATCTAAACATAAATGGATGAGGGCAGGAAGTAGGACCTAGAACCTGGAAGGACGGAACACTATAGGGAAAGAAGCCTTGAGAGAAGCAGTGGCCTTAAGTAGGGAAATAAAGAACGTTGGAGAAGACATCACAGGGAGGTTGCCAGGGGACCAAACACACCGACCTGACTTTCCTTCCTCCCTCCAATATCTCAGATGTGGGAGCCAGTGATATAGTTTGTATAAATTCCCTGGGACAGAAAACCAGGTGTAAAAGGGTGGAGAAGGCTTTGGAGTGGCAAATGAAAGATGGCACACTGGGGAAATTTGTACTTTTCTTCACACGGCTGACTTTAGACTTAGCATTTGTCTTGCTCTGGTCAATGATGTGTGTACAGAAGTGATACGTGTCACTTCTAAACAGAAGCTTTAAGAACCATCATGTTTCCCCAGGCTCCTTGTCTCTGCCTTCACAGAAATACACGTCTGGAGGAAACCTCCATCAGCCTGAGTCCCTGAATAATTTTGTTCAGCTGAGACTTCCTCCCAATCCTCAGTGGAATGAAGTGATGAAGAAATATACTTAGTAGTTTAAGACTTTGAGATTTGTTCATTGATAGTTATTGCAGCGTAACTTTGCCCATCCTGACGGGTATAACATGTCATTAACTAACCTCTGAGCCTCACTTTCCTAGTTGTAAATGCAATCCACTGTAATAAATACCAAACTTCTTCCCAAAAATATTTGGGAAAGAAAGGTTCTGCGAATTCAAACAATTTTATGATGCAGGCTGGCATGTCTATTTTTTATTAAAGATAGCATATCTAGGATTATCATAATATTTAAAATCCAGAGTGAATTAAAAGGAAATGACTGTTTTGAAATAACAAATACCTTTAACTTACTGTTTAAGTTCTTTAGGACTTCTCTGAATGGGTTATTTTGAAAATACATGTTTGCAAGCTCCTTTTTAAGGCTGATTTCAAACTCTGAAACGATGGTATCTAACCATGAGTTGAATTACTTCAGTCTCAAGCCACTGAGGCCCTTCTGTGTCTACAGTTAATTTTAAGATGTGCAATTCTCATCTAGGATGCAAGGGTTGAAAACTTGATTCTTGTGTAGAGAGAATTCTTGTTAGATAAAGATTTTCCTGCATTCCTTGCAGCAATCTGGTCTGCTTTTATATTCCTGGTTGTGGCAGTTCCATATGTGAGCTTTGAAGATCTTTTTGGAGAAAAGCCTGACATCCTGCCTGTTTTGATGCTGGTCTGTTGCCTCACTTATAAAATGGGAATAAATATGTTTCATAAGGTTAATGTGATGGTTAAACAAATATATATATATATATATATATATTTGTGTCTGTGTGTGTGTGAGGAGGACTAGCCCTGAGCTAACATCCGATGCTAATCCTACCCTTTTTTCTTGAGGAAGATTGGCCCTGAGCTAACATCTGTGCCCATCTTCCTCTACTTTATATGGGACGCCGTCACAGCACGGCTTGACAAGCGGTGCGTTGGTGCGCGCCCGGGATCCGAACCTGCGAACCCGGGGCCACCGAAGCGGAGCGCGCGCACTTAACCACTTGCGCCACCAGGCCGGCCCCAACAAATACATATTTTAAAGAACAATGTCTGAAACTAGTAAGCTCTTATTAGAAGGTAGCTATGATGCTGCTGCTGCTCTTTCAAGTGAGGATTCTGTGCCGACTCTTTCTCTGTGAGCATGGCATTGCTACTGAAACATGCAAGGCAACCTGAAAAGAATAGCCTGCCAACTTTCTCTTACTTCAAACACACAATATGAAGAAAGATAATTGAAATATGGTTTATGGATCTGGTCTGACCCACTCATTGAGCTGAGTCTTTGATGTCTGCCACATTGATTCATGCTTTGCCTCTTAAACATTGATTGACCATCTGTCAATATCGCCAAACCTCTCAAAGGTCATCTGGAAGTAAAGGCGAATAATTGCTAGTCACTAATTGCTAGGGGGAAATAGACAATGCATTTGGTTCAAATGAGAGAGGAGTCTTACTGTTTGGAAAGTGAGTGTGTTGGGGCTTCCTGTTGGCAAGATCACAAACAGAGTTCTAATAGACTCTCGGGGCCCCTTGTATGTTAGTGGACTTAGTCTCCAGTGGGCCCTCAGCTTGACACCTTCCAAGTATTGCCACATACGGCACTGCAGCTCCTAAGCTTTCAATCACTGCTAAGTGACAAACCTGGATGCTCACCAAAAGGCGAGCTGCATTTCAATATCTCGAGCATTGGTCTCACAATATCTTCATGCAACACATGTAGTAGGAGTTGGCTTATTAAAGTAACTTATCAGATCATGAATAGACTTACTAAAATGGTCCTTGGAACACACATACATACATTGATCTCAGAAAGAATGCCCTGATCAGAAAGAATTGAGTACAGCCCTCTTAAGATTATTTTTAAATGAATGAACCTGAAATATGGCTACGTGTTTTCTACTTTGAATCTCTGATGGATTTAAAGCTACGTAAAAAAAAAAAAAAAAAGTTTTTAAAAGCCTTCAGTTTTCTCAAAGGAAGAATGGTTTTTCATGTTTATGGCAATAAAAAGTAATGTTTTGAAATCAGGAAAATGATCCAGCTTCTTCCAGCATTTTGTTCCCTGAATACTCATTAGGTGTTTTAGAAGGTTTTATTAGACCTTAACTCTTGGAGATGGTCAGTGCCCTAGTTTGCTTTATATTAACAAGTATATCTTCCTTTTTTGTGTGTGTGTGTGAGGAAGATCAGCCCTGAGCTAACATCCATGTTAATCCTCCTCTTTTTGCTGAGGAAGACCGGCTCTGAGCTAACATCTATTGCCAATCCTCCTCCTCTTTTTTTTCCCCCAGAGCCCCAGTAGATAGTTGTATGTCATAGTTGCACATCCTTCTAGTTGCTGTATGTGGCACGTGGCCTCAGCATGGCCAGAGAAGTGGTGCGTCACGCCCAGGATCCGAACCTGGGCTGCCAGTAGCGAAGCGCGTGCACTTAACCACT
Source organism: Diceros bicornis minor (assembly GCF_020826845.1). Lineage (NCBI taxonomy): Eukaryota > Metazoa > Chordata > Mammalia > Perissodactyla > Rhinocerotidae > Diceros > Diceros bicornis. Next base: position 73,930,571 of record NC_080741.1, on the reverse strand, counting down.
AAGCCACGGGGCCGGCCCCTTCCTTTTTGTTTTATCTAGGAATCTGCTGTCCTCTGACATCGAGAACCAGCTGTCAATTTTGTGTTGCACAAAATCAGGGACAAAATGTGTGGTTGGTAAGCTATAACTTACTATGTGTTATAGAAATGGAAGATAGATCTATAACATTCAAGTTAAGATAGTCTACGCTGGGCTAACACACCAAAACTCAGTGGCTTAACACATAAAAGTGTATTTCTGGCTCATACAATGTCTGCTTTGGATCCAGCTGCTATAGGTCACCTACCATCTAAGAGGTTCACATCTGCTTCCATCTTGTGACTCCGTCTTCTCAACACTTGGCTTTCAAGGTGGCCATTGTTCTCCATGGCCCCTGACTCCAGCCTCTTGAAAGCTCTTTTCTTCCATTATCCTTCTTGGCCACATTTGAAGTTGACATTGGACACATATTCTCCTCAGGGGCTATACAGCTTTCTCAACCCACAAGAATTAGTGAACCAAGGGCCATTTTAAGTTACATGTTAAGTCATAGGCTTTTTTTTTAACTCCAAGCTCAGGTTTCTTTGGCAACAAAATGATGTAAAGCTTTTGGTAAAGCTTTTTGGTAAGCTTTTCATACATCTACTTCCAGTTAGTTCTATGTGCCAGGGACCACACATAACATTTATTCTCAGGTTTTCTTACATTTTTATTTCTTTGCTTTTTCACCCTTCTGCTTTTCAATTTAATGAGATTACTGGGCTTTGGAGGGCATGAACCTGACTTGTTTTCTTCTAATGGAAATTCTCTTCAGGGCAGCTTCCTTCCAAGCAGTGGCAGAGGGAGTGCGCTTTCAACTTATTACTCTGCCATCTCAACATACTGCTTCTGACTGCTGAGGCAGATGAAGAGAGAATGAGAGAGTTCTGTATATGTCACTTTCACCTATGGCTCGTTAGAACTAGTCACATGGCTCCCATCTATCTATTGGCATGGTAGGCTGGTAGGTATAGTGTTCTGTGTGTATAGAGAGGACAGAACTGCTTTAAACTCCAGGGTCAAAAATGTCAAAACAAGGAGGGTTTTTTGAGGTAATCTAGTCCTATGATTTTAGTTTAGAGATGAGGAACCTGAAATGCTAACAATTGATCTGGAATTACAAGTATTATGGGACTAAACCCTGGTTCTCCTGAAGTTCAGTCCAGGAGTATAATTACCTGCCTTCTAATCATACCATTTTTGTAACAATTTCTAAGTCATCAGAACAGAACAACTAGATTTGCATTTCAAGGTAGCATTCAAATATGTATATGAATGAGTATATAGATATTAGCCATTCTTTATCATTCATTCATTCACTCACTCACATCCTCATTTATTGAATATGTTTGACCCTGTGCTAAATAGAAGGGGATATGTATAAAAATCCTCTTTGTCTTTTAGGAGTAATCAGAATGTCAGAAAAAATAGATGAGTGAACAGAAGATAATGTAATGTGAAAGTGATAGAATAAGTTGTATGCTGACACAAGAGGAGAAGTAGGTCTCTCAGAATTTGACAGAGATGGCTTCCTGAAGTGGTTTAAAGGAATCACAAAAAATCATTATACCAGTTTCTCATAATGGAGCCAGACATAGATTCCACAGTTTACAAGCAATGTGCCTTTGGCAGATTGCTATCTAAGCCTTACTCTTCTCAACTATAAAATTGGGCTAATAATACCTGCCATGCAAGGTTGATGTATGGAATAAATTAACATATATAAAATATTAACCCCAATACAGCATTTAGTAGGCACTCAATAAATGGTAGCAATTATTGTTACTCATGATTATACTTAAATAATCATGGGATTCGGAATACCTGAAATGCCACACTCACTACTAATGATGGATTACTAAGTCAATACCAAAAGTACTTAAAGTACATAGAAAGGATATCAAGTCAATAACTGGCAAAGACATCCCACACCACCACCACCATCATCATTATTATTATAACAGTCATAGAAATAATAACAGTTGATGACTTTGATTCAGGGCTTCTATATTACAAATATTGTGCCTTACGTGGCTGCTCTCATTGAACCTTCATAGAAATTCTACGAGGTAGATACTATTATCACAGCTATCAGGATATTGAGATCAATGAAATTTGAGTAATATACTCTTATTGATGGAAGAAGTATTAATTTATTCCCACAAATGGTGCCTTAAACACTTTCTAGTACCAAGTATGGTATATATGAATGTGTGCATGAATATGAGTGAGTGAATGAATAGTTGAGTCAATGAATACAAGGTATGGGATATTGAATACATAAAATATGTCATAAAATATAAAAGAAAACATGAAAATAATAACTATGAAAAATGCTGATATGTGAAGAAGCAAGAAACTCCAAAAACCAGAAATATATTTCACACATTTTAACAGCAATTTGAAATGACCACCAGGGCCCAGTGGACCTGATGATCTGCTGCTAATCCACAGATAAGTTTGGTATTTGCAATGTCTTTTCTTTGAGCTCAGCAAATATTTATTATAAGAGTGCTAGGCCAGGAGCTTACAATCTAATGAAGGGGATTTGACAAGGATACCAGAAACTATAACACCAGACAGATTATGGTAAATGAAGTAGGTTAAAAGAAATATGATGTGTTATCATAAAGGCTCTAAGAAAGAAAAATGTGTATTTGACAAGTTGGATCAAAGGAATAGTGCTGTTCTTCCAACTTGTCCTATCCCACCACCCACCCAAGGGAATGCACATCCAACTGTGCTCCCTCCCCAGGCAAAGATTTTCTTATTCAAGACTTAAAGACAGAGATAGGTAGTGGCCTTTCCTACTCCCTAACCTCATGTCCTGCCACTTTTCCTTTTACCCTCTAATATCTACTGAACTAGTCATCTTCAGTTCCTTGACTATACCAAGCTCCCACTTCTCACCAATCCTTTGTACATGCTAATGCCAACATATGGCCATTCTCTTTTATTCAGCTCCCTTCTACTCTTCTTTCACTAGTAAATTCTACTCATTCTTTACATCTCAGGACTAGAGTCATTTTGTCTCACTCAAGTACCTGTGTTATTGGTTTTGGGACTATGTTCATTTCCTTCACGGCTCCCATCTCCATTTATAAGTGTATACTTATAATCAATATAAGAGTGGGCTGGACTCAGTAGGATGCAAAGAGGTAGCCCCTTCATTCTTCTCTATCCATGTTTTTAAGTGTATTCTGGTGCACATTGGTACCACCAAATCTTGGAACGAGCACATACCTCCTCTGGATACTTTTGGGTATTCACAAATAGGCTCATTTTTAGGATTTGAAAAGAATAGGCCAGTCTAAAATCAAAACTGTATCTTTTATCCAATTCAACTCTTCTATACACCACCGCTTGGGGCTGAACCAAGCTCAGAAGATCTCTCCCACTTGGGTCCCTTGTACATGGTGACCCTACCATCTGGATCATTCTTTCCTATCTAGTGAGGGATAGATGGGGACAGAAAGTGGAGGTGAGTATAGTTTGCTTTTATTCCCCCCGGTAGACATAGTAAGTACTTAATAAATATCTTTTGAATGGGTAAACTCATTCTATGACCTGCAGACTGTGCTTCCTTACACCTGAGACAGTGAAATTCTAGAACACCATTTGGGCAAGATAACTGCAGACTACCCTATAAAGTAGAGAGAGGGGCACATTTATTCCAACCATTTGGTACCTGATGGTGGAAGGGCTGGGCATTCATGCTAGATGTTTTTTTCAATCTTCTTTACTATTCCCCTTCCCTCCCAACTACACATGCCTTCTCCTCCCGCACCGTGTCTCATCCACTTCCTTTTGCATCCTGCCATGGAACAATCAGTGAGTCTTCCTCTACCAGTGGTCTCCTCTGCCCAGGCAGAGGATATCTTTGGCTTTCTTGGATATCTTTGGCTTCTCTCTCTTGTCTTACATTGTTTGCTGCACTTAAAAGACCTTACCCCATCTTCACATATCAAAGCCCTACGAAATTCAGCTTTTAGTTTGATCCTATCCAGCATCCTTCTAAAATACCTAGGGGATCAGAAAAAGACAAGAGTTCAGAATGGCATGAAAACTAAGATGGTTAGTCAACCTATGACACCAATCTGGGAGCAACGTCCACAAAATAAAATGAAAGCACAGTCATCTGCTATTACATAGCTCAGAAATCATGATGGTTTTTTGTTTTTAGCAAATAAAATGTAATTTATATCCTGCCATTGGTCTGACGTATATGGCTTTCCGACTAGCCACAAATAATTGTGTTAGGTTTCTAGAGAGCCATGAACCTAGAGGTAGCTCAGAAAATGGTAGAAGAGAAGAAAACACTGAAAGTAAATTAACCTGAATTCAAGCTATTGATTACATACAAACTTTTTAAATGGCTAAGTTCAACTGTCATTAAATTACTGAAGAAGTATTCAGTCCACATACTTCATTTGATGCTTTCAATTATAAGGAGGGAAAACATCAATAAAAGCTATCGCATACGTGATTTTTACTTTAATTCCTATATCTCATAACTGTACTGATTGCAGCTCTGTGGCCAACAACTTCAGAGACAGAACTTTTTGAAGAGTTGTTGAGTGATGCCAGCTCCATAGAGGAGATGCCCCAAAGAATATTTCTCTAATTAGAATTGCAGCTTTAAGATGTATAGTAGATTTAATTTAATTTTGTTCGAGGTAAATTACGTAATTTTCTTACAGCAACAGTTTGTAACATTTTTGGATGGTTTGAGTTCTAGATACAGTATACAGAACAAAGATATTAAGAAAGGGAAATTGCAGCTTAAGTTAAAAATACATCAGTTATACTTCTCAACAGTTCCTTAAATATAGTATGTTAATTTAAAAGCTTTTCTGCGCAATATATTCTTGAATTGTATTATTACACATGACAAGTATTGTGAATGCATAATAAAATATTGAATGAATAGTGGGTTGAATGATGGCCCACAAAAAGTTATGTCCATGTCCTAACCCCTAAAACCTGTGAATGTGATCTTATTCGGGAAAAGGGTCTTTGCAGATGTAATTGGTTAACGATGTTGAGGTGAGGTATATTATCTGAGTGGGCCTAAATCCAAAGACTAGTGTCCTTTTAAGAGAAAGGCAGAGGGAGATTTGAGACAGAGAAGAGAAGGAGACACAGATACAGAGGATAAAACCAGGTGAAGACGGAGGCAGAGATCAGAGTAACGCAGCCACAAGGAATGTCCGGAGCCACCAGTGGCTGGCAGAGGCAAGGGAGAATTCTACCCTGGAGGCTTCAGAGGGAGTATAGCCCTGCTGACACTAGATTTTGGACTTCTGGCCTCCAGAACTGTGAGAGAATAAATTTCTGGTTTTTGAAGCCATCAAGTTTGTGGCAATTTGTTACAGCAACCCTAGGAAATTAACACACTACCTATTCTATATACTCTTGTAGGTTTTGATTTCATATTTTATTATAGCCTATTATATTTACAATATAACAATATTAAAGTATGCTGTTATATTTATGTATTGCAAAATGATTTTGCAGTTAGAGTATATAATAGTTTAAGATATACACATTTAAAAATAAAGAATGTCTACTGTGTACCAGTCCCTTTGCTAGCTGCTAAGTAGTCAATCATAGGCAAAAACAGCCTCAGCCCCACTATCACCAAGCTTACATACAGTTCATCACACATACATTGGAGAAACTAAGACTTACTGCAGTAGTATCAATGTTTTGCTCAGTAGTTTGGAAAATCAGTTAACCTGGCACTTTCTGGATAGATCTCTTGCCAGATTATTAGATTTTACTCTACAGGAACTAAAAGCAAAATTAAGAATTATAACGGTGGCAGACAAGGCATAGATACACACATTGTCACTTAAAAGGTAGTCAACATGGCCACCAAGAAACTGGTTATCCAACCTCTATTGCATGGATATTGATTTTTGAAGCAACTAGTTAGACTCCTCTCCTGATACTCTCTTTCCTCTACTTAAAAACCACAACTCCTAAAAATAATAGGGCAGGAAGGAAAAGTTATCAGATTATACACATTATACTCTGTAAGATGTACACCCAACAATTAAAATTACAGCATGAGAAGCAAGAACAGAAGCACATTACTAATGTGGGGAAGGAGTAGATTTTTATTTTTATTTTATATTGTATAACCTTTAAGCATAAGAGAAAGAAGTAGTGGGCAAGGGCTTTGGGAACTAAAAGGTGTTTACACTAATTCAGGTTAGTCATGTTAGGTGAGTATTGAATGAGGGAAGAATACATACAAAATATTAAAATGAATTTGAGAATTCATTAATTAAGCATTTCCTTTGGGCAGAGCACTGTGCTAGGTGTGTCAGTGCTGAAATCCTACTCATGGCTCATGCATCAGCCAAATTACATATCTTACAAAAATTTTTCTTTCTGTTTAAATAACTTGTACATTTTATAATACACGGTAGTAATTATAATCTATGCAACTAGTCAGGCACCCTCAATCTAGATGGCAAGGCTCGGTGTTAGTCAGCAAAGAAGACAGGGGATCAGAAAATCATGGCTCAGGTTCTGGTAATAGATATGTCTTTGCACAGCAACCTGCCCTCTGGAGAACCACTCCTCTCTCACTATACATAACCTATGAGTGGTCAGTGCAGTATCCTACAATTTCTAGTAAACGATATGCATGCTCAAATGTTTGGGAAAAGTCAACTGATGTTTGCAACTGACTTTGAAATGCTTAAACATGAGAAGGATTGATGCATGGTTACAGGTACAGACAGAGGGATAGCTATTTTTAAAAAGTTTATAAAAATATTAATGGGAGAATATAGATGGTAGGCATTTTTATGTTCACTGTAAAACTCTTTCAGCTTTGCTGCATGTTTGAAAATGCTCACAATTTAATCTTGAAAAAATTCCAGTTGTGCCTTTTGGCCTGATTTGAATTGCAAGTGATATTGCTTCCCAAACATCTCATTTTAAGAGGGAAAAAAACTAAAATTTGACTCAGAGAAGTTAGCCCCTGGCTTCAACTAACTGACCACAAACAGAAGATTTATGGAAGGTTAATTCTGAAGGAGAAGAAATCACGTGGCACTTTGTTTTTTGATCTTCTGACAAAGGTGATTTTGATATTCAAGCAAAAGGTATAAACACTTGAATTTGTCACCACTTCACGATACTTTTCAATACCCAGCTGACCTAATTTTGGTGACTTCTTCTGAAGATATTTTTGAGTAGATCTAAATAAGAACCCTTTTGATTCCTAGTAGGGATTCCAGGAACCAATGCAGAAATAGCCATTTGCAGGGCTGGATTACCCCCAGGGAATAACTAAGCATGTGCCTAAAAATGATCAGCTCTTTCAAGTAAAATGATACAACTGTTCTCTTTGAAACGTGAGCTGTATTGGGCACTTATGTGCAAAGCCCCATTCTAGATATTGGGAGTTCAAAGATGAATCAGAATTGACTTTATCCTTTAGTAGGATTCATATAATAGCCTAACTATGCTGCTGCCTTATAGCAGGTAGAATGTAAATTGGGCCATGAGTAGAAAATATTATGGAAATATTGAATAAATTAATGATAGGAATTTATATATAAGACACCACTTTTTTCTCTCTATCTTCACCTGTATCTCTAGGGATTTCCATCCCTTTTACCCATATCTCCTATCCAAAGAAAATGAGAATATCTTTGAAATTTGCCACCCTAAACCCATTTAGCTTCTATTAAGCTACTTCTGGGTTTCAATACCAAGGTTATTCTCGTATCTGCAAATGCATAATCATAACGCTTTATTATTTGAAGGAGCTTCAGTGATCTAAACCAAACTCTTAATTCATGTAAAGTGAGGAAATAAACTCTTGAGATAAAATGACTTGCTCAGGTCACATAGGAACTTCTTTGCCTTTCAAGTTATTACATCCTATGAAAGACTGACCAAGTCCTTAAAGTTCCAAAGTAGAAATGAAATCTAGGAATGGACATTTTAAGTTGTGTTAACATTTAAATATCAGATATATAAATTGTAGAGCATTATTTTGTAGAATATTCCTAAAATTCTTTGCTTTTTTCATTGAATCACTCTTTTTTCTCCATACCAAATACGTAAATATCTCACTTTCTTTCCATCCTTGTTTGACACTGCAGACTTTCTATAAATGTTTCATCTGACCATTGCAGTTTCCTTGCAACTGGTCTCACTACCTTCAGTCTTGCTCCTCCCTGATTCATCTGTCTTGAGGCTGCCTGATATATTTGAATTTGTTTGTTTCCCTAAAACTCCTCACTGATTTCCCACCTTCTGGACAAAATTCAAGCTTGGATTGCAAAGCCCTAGAAGACATGGTCCCTGCTTATCTTTCTTCCTGTCTCTCTCTTTCCTTCTCTCTCTCTTCCTTTCTTCCTTTTATCAAATATATATTTAGTTTCTGCTATGGACCAGCTGTTCTCAATAGATGTTGAACATAGAGATGAAAAAAAAAAACCAAAAACCAGACAATATTATTATGGAAGAAATCTTAAAACCTTATTGAAAGACATTAAAAATACCTTAATGGAGAGGTATGCCATACACATGGATTTGAATATTGTAAAAAGCTTAATAAATACTACTAAGAACTTCAGTATGTCAATAGAGACCATAAATAAAAGATAAGCCAAAAATTGGGAGACAATATCTAATATCTCCATCACATATAACTAAAAAAAAGTATCCAGCATAATAAAAGAACAAGAAATTAATGAGAAAAAACCCCACAATCCAATAGAAAATTAGCAAATATGATTCTTAGAATAGAAGATCATGAAAATATAAATTGAAACCCTAAGGAGATACCATGTGTCACTCACCCAAACTGACAAAATTAGAAGTCTTTCAAAGAGCTCCCAGTAGCCAAAGCTGGAACAATTTGAGCAACAAAATAAATAAAATAGTACTGGATTATAGCTAAAATATAAAATAAATATAAATGAGTCTATACTGATACACATAAATGTTTGAATAAATAAATAAATAGGCAAATCTCTCATGCAGAAAAATTCCCAATAATTTATGTAGATACTCCATCCTCAAGGAGTTAGAATGTAACTCTCCTCTCTTTAAGTGTGAGCTGCACATAGTGATGTCCCTCCAAAGAGTACAATATGGAAAGGGGGATAAAAAGAGTAACTTTACAGCAAAGAAATCTGACAAACAACCCAGCCAGGTGATCAAGGTCAACATCAACAGTGATAAGTCATATTGACAGCATGTGCCCCTGGCATGATGTGACGAGAATGGCAATTTTACCTCTGTGGTCTTCTTCCAAAGAATACACAGTCTCAGTGTAATCATGAGAACAAACATCAGACAAATCCCAACTGAAGGTATTCTACAAAATACCTGACCAGGACTCCCCCAAACTGTCAAGATCATCAAAAACAAAGAAAGTCTGAGAAACCATCACAGCCAAGAAGAACCTAAGGAGACATGATGACTAAATGTAACATGGTATTCTGGATGGCATCCTGGAACTGAAAAAGCACATTAGGTAAAAACCATGGAAATCTAAATACACTATGGACTTTAATAATAATGTTCCAATATTATTTGTTCATTAAATGTAACAAATGTAACATCTTAAAGTTAATAATAGAAGAAACTTGGTGTGAAGTATACTGGAAACTCTCTGTACTCTCTTCACAAGTTTTCTATGAATATAAAATTGTTCTAAAATAAAAATATAATTAAAATAAAAGTATTTCAACATCAATGTTGGCATGGATGTGGATCTACTGGAATATGCACATACTGTTGGTGGGAGTGTACATTGTTTCAACCAATTTGGCAAACAACTTGGTATTATTTAGTAAAGTTGAAGATGGGCAGGCCCTATGACCCAGCAAAATAGTTCCTGGGATAGTCCCTAAAGAAGCAATTGCATGCTTCTTCCAGGATACATATGTGAGAATGTTAACAGATGCCAAATAATGAAAACAGGACAAGTGCCCAGTAAGAGTAAATTGGGTAAATCGAGGTCTAGTCATGCAATCAAGTACTAGGTATCAGTGAAAATAAATGAACTACAGCTATGTACAATAATATAAATCATTCTTAGAAATACAACAATGAGGAAAAAAGCAAGTCACAGCAAAGTATAATTAAGATTTTATTAAGTAGATTGGAAACCCGCAAAATTAATCAGTCTATTGTTTAGGGATATCTACGGGTGGTAAAATTATATGAAAATTGTGGGAACTCTAGAGGAGGGAATGGCATAAGAAAGGGACACACAGCAAACTTCAAAAGCAATGTTAATGTCTCAGACTGTGAGGTGGGTAACAAGTGTTCATTATATCATTCTTCTTTAAATCTTACACATTTTCACAAATAACGTATTGTTTCTACCCAAATTTGCTTATAGCGATTATTTTAAAAGTGCAACAGTAACTTCACATTCATCCCCAATTGACAGCCCAAGTATTCCCCTTCCAAGCCTTCCTTCTGTGGGTCAGGAAATGCATCAAGAGCCTCAGCTTTGAATCTAACAACTAGGGAGATGTACTGATCTGTCTGTAGGCAATTGATTCATTTTGGTGTTTTGGGAACAGAGAAAAGATGATTCTAAATAGTTCAGGGAATAAACCTAGGCTGATAATTCTTGTAAGAGGACAGAACTCTGTTCCTGTACTTAAATGTCTCAGGATCCTGCCCATGGCAATTAGATTTTCCAATAATGGCAAGCTTAAAGCCAAATGAAACTCCTTAGAAAGACCAACTTTGAAGCTGTAAACGGGGCAGAGTGGATGAGAAAAAAAAAAGTGGGAGCTATTAGACATCCTATTTGAGTTCTCCAATATCCATTTAGATTGATCTTAAATTTTTTATATAAGAGGTTTGCAGATGCAGGAACAACCATTATGTCTATGTTGTGTAGCACTTCTTTGCAGAGCCACCCAGCTACTCCTTTGTCAAGAGGTAGAACAGTTAGCCCCAGCCTAAATCCATCAGCATATCAGATTCCCCTGATCCAGTGATTGTTAATTTGATTCCCATGATCCAAAGGGGATCCAAGCCAAAGTGGTTATTAGTTTATTGGTTTATAGATAGCATATAACCAACCCAAACCTATGCATTATAACAAAACTGGCTAGACTTTCTGAGAAAGTCTGTCTTTCTCATGGGCTATAGGACTGAGAAAGTATAAAATCTGGAGTTGCTGTAGCCATTTGACTATGTTGAGTGAGGAATCTGGGAATGCAGCCAATATTGAAAAAGGCAGGTGAAAGAGATGGGAGAGTAGCCAAACACCAATGACACCATTTGAGTCCTAAATCCAGCTGTACCTAAAGGTAGAATCACTCCCTTGCAACCAAAAGACCCATAAAAAGATAGCATCCTAATAGAAGATGTCTTTTGTCCCACCATGGCAGGAGCAGGGACTAAAACGGATGGTTGGAAGCAGGCTGGGGATTGGACAAGATGATTCAACATAGAGCTTCTGAATATTTGGCTCTGTGCCTGGGAAATGGAATGAAAACTCTACACATTTTTATGATTACACTTGCTCTCTCGTCTCCATCTGGATTGATGGAGCAAATAGGTAAGAAGCTATTTTTTCCACTAAGCTCTTTCTCTTCTAAGTTCTTAAGTGAGAATCTGAATCTTTTCAGTGCATATGGTAAAGGTATGCACTGGGTCTTAGGAAGGTGTATTGCTTACTCTTCCTAATGTTCAATAAATACATACTGAATGCCTCCTATGGGTCAGGAAGTATCTAAGTCCAAATAAAACAGAGAGAAATGTTCTTCCTCTCTGTTCTCCAAGAACAGAGAGACCACTATTAGTAACTAAAAGCATACATTTTTGGCTTCAAATCCTGGCTTCACCATTTACTAGCTACTTCACCCTAGCTCAGTTTCCCTACTTTTAACAGGGTTTATAATTGACCCTACCTTATAGATTTGTTGGAAGGATTAAATGAGTTATTATTTGTAAAGCACTGAGAAGATTGCCTGAAATATAGTTACACAATATATGTGGATATCAAATAAATATAAATAAATAAATGAGGAACTCTTACTCCAGAGGGCAAGTTAACAAGGGAGGGAGAGAAAAATGTGGCCGGTGTTCTTGAATGTTTACTCTATGCCAGGCACTGTGCTTGATATTTTATTTACATGATCATGTTGACCTCTTCTATGTGGGTTGGTTTTCAAGAGAGAGTTATAGATTGGAAGGCAAGTTATGAAAAGTCCTTTCCAAATCACACTATCAGTGTTAAAGGTTGTTATCAAAGTCCTGGGGGAGCAGGACCATAGATTTAGTGCAGGTGAAGCCTAGCTTTCCCTAACTTTTACCCATATTAAGAATATTATCTGTGAACTTATTAAACTCTTCTTGACTTGCTTTGTAATTTCATCCCATAACTGTGATGCCTTCAGAATATAGAACCTCTCATGAGTTAGAGTTTATTCTAATAAAACCCATCCACTCATCCCGGATGTGAAACAGTGTTTGAGTTTTGCTTCTGCCCCTTGCACCGTCTCTGTCTCATTGTCTTGGTAAAATTTAATGAGCAACCGGAGACCATCTTCCGTGATACGTGCCTACCAGGAGAATATACCTATTAAATACTCCATCTCTCTGCTGCTTTTGGGACATTTTTGCTATTCTGCAAGGTATTGCCTTTCATGTCCATGCGCTGTGAAGTAGAAGGTCAGCCTGGCTGGCTGTCCAAGTCCTAATTCCAAAGTTATTATCTGGTTCCCTGAGGCAAGAGTGGCTGGCAGCCCCTGATGGCAGCACCTGGGCAGGGGCTCCAGGCTGCCATAACTGGCTTTCTTGTCTCTCACTCCCTACCTTAATGAGGATGCACCACGTTGGACTTCACCCGTCTACCACTTTTTGGTGGGGCGAGTTCTCACTCCATATAAAGTTGATCAAGCAAAAGCCTCAGCAGCTTAGTAGAGGAGTTGTGAACAAAACAAGTCCATTGAAGGCTGGAGCAGGTCTCCCTAGTGCAAAAAGTAGCAGCTGCCCTCAGTGTCAACTTGCGTCTCCAGTCCCTACGCTTCTTAGTATTAAGACCTGAGATCGTGAATGATCTACTTGCACAGTTCTCACTGTACACTTCATTCAGTGCATCAATCAAAGACAAGAGTCCTTGTATGAAACTGTCACTTTGGACACAACACTGATGGACTTACTATTTTAATAACAGCTAATATTTATTTAGTGCTTACTGTGTGCCAAGCACGAACCTAAGAGTTTTAGCTCTATTAGCTTCTTTATTGTTCAGAGCAACCCTATGAGGCAGGTATTATTATTATTCCCATTTGCAGATGAGATTAAGAAAATCTTCCAGAGTCACATAGCTAATAGATGATGGGCTGAAGACTCAAACTTAAGCAGTCTGCCTTCAGCACCAGCAAGCTTAACCACAACGCCTCAAGATGAAGTTTGAGAACTACTGGTTTTCCAGCCCCTGCAGCTAGTCCACATAAGATGCTCGGCATTTCTTCCCTAGCCACATCCTCTTCTCAGACTTCCCTTGGATAACAGGAGACTGCCCCCTTCAGCTGCACCTGATTGTACTAAGAATGCATACTTGACCCAAAATATCCCAATCCAGTTCCTTCTGTCAAGAACTGGGAATTAAGAAACAGACATTGAATTAATCATATGCACCCACCCTGGAGTAATAAGATCACATGGAGATGAGGTTCTAGTCCAAGATGGTGATGTTAAGAGGATCCTGAACTCACTTCCTCCGTGAACACGGAATCGACAGTTACATGCGGAACAACTTCCTCTGAAAAAAGAAACCTAAAAACTGGCTGAGTTACCCCTACACATCCAGTAAACCAGAGAAGGCCCACAGCAAAGCGGGCAGGAGAGGCTAGGACACAATCTCACCATAAACCCAACACCCTGCGCAGCGACCCACAGTTGGGAGGGAGCTCAAAACCCAGAGCTTCTCTCTAAGGAACTAAGGGTTTAAACCCCACATGAGGCATCCTCGACTTTTAAAGAGTTGCACTTCTGAGAGGAGCCCCCAAAACATCTAGCTTGGAAAACCAATGGGGCTCACATCCGCGAGAACTACCAAGCATATACTGATCTGAGAAATGGCTCTTAAAGGGCTGGAGCGCTCGGACTCACTTACCCCAGGGCCCAGCGGAAGCGGTAGATGGAGTAGCACCCAGACTTTGTGTGGGAAAGACTGCTTTGCTTGTCTTCGAGCTTAGGCCTGAGGGGCAGGTATCTAGTTTGACACACCTGTGGGCCTGCTGGGCTCCTTTCCAGGACGGACACTGGAGGCCGCCATCTTCGTGCTCTCCCTCTGCCGCGCTCCAGAATGCCAGTATCTCCGGAGGGGCGCTTTTCCAGATGTCTGGTGCACTGCTTTTTGCAGCTGCCGTCAGGAAACGCCTCTACATTGCCCAGTGCTGTTGGCAGGTGAGGCTTACACTCGTGGGTCCCACAGAACTGTAACTAACAGAGCAGGAGTTCTTCAAGGCCTACCACCCCCAGGGCACCGCAACAGGCAACAGACCCAGAAGCTCAGTCTCGCTGTGAAAGAGGCCTATGAGTTTATCATCACAGCTGCAGCCTGAGGGGCAGGCTTCTAACTAAACACACAGCTAACGGCTGACTGTGATCCTTTCCAGAGACCTCCGGGGTCGGGCCCTATCTTAACCTTCTCCCTCTACTGTGCTCCAGAGCACCAGCATCTCTTGGAAGGGCTTGCATTCCTATGTCCCACAGGACTCTAACAAGGGGAGGGACAATTCTTGGCAGGCTACCACCCCCAAGGCGCTGCACAGTCAGACTGAAACATGCCCCCAGTCTTTCTGAGAAAGAAGCCTATTTGCTTGTTCTGGAACTTCAGCCTGAGAGGCACACTTCAGGTTTGGCACACAACTAGGGGCCTACAGACATGCTCTCAGGGATCCTAGGCAAGTGGATGCCATCTTTGTGCTCTCCCTCTGCCTGGCTCCAGCTCACTGGTAACTCCCAGGCGGGAGCTTATACACTTGTTTGGAGCCATGATTTTTGCAACTACTGCTCAAGGGACACCTCTAAGTCACCTGGCACTGGTGGCCAGTGGGGCTTGTGCTTACGGTCCCACAGGACTATATATACTTGCATACTTTAAAAACTGCTGCCTGAGGGTTGGGCTTCCAATCAGCCTGAATCTAGGTGCTGACTGAGATCCTCCCCTTTGGGACACTGACAGATCTTGGCACACCCTCAACTGCTGGGAGCCATTAAAAACATAATAGGCTGCTTGGACAATCACAAAGGTTTGGTAGACACCAAGAGCTAGGGCAGGGTTGAACAATATAGTTCATTTCCTACATGAGGTCACTCCATCAAGACTGGGAGGGGTTGTTATTTCATCTAATGCAAAGAAACCAGCACAGTGAGTCAAGCAAAATGAAGAAACAAAGGAATATGTTCCAAATGAAAAATCAAATGGAGATGGGGCTAGAGTCAGCATCTTTGTATTTCAAAACCACTGGCAAAACGTATTTTGGGGTAAGGTATCAGAAACTAAATAAATAACATTCTAGTAATAAGTTACACAAAGATAGAAAAAAAAAAGGATAGAAACCCCATTTTAATCAGCAAGAGAGTGAGCATCCTTATTCGTAGAATAGAGGAGAAATTGATCTACAGGGAAGGGTATGATGCAGCTGTGCAGTGATTTGTAAAGATAGGAGACTATAAAATCCTAGATAATCTCCTTGAGAAACTACAGTTCTCTGCAAGACCCAGCTATACTTGCTATACTTCTTGTCATGGGGTTCTCTAAGGTTCCTCTGTAGACTTCCAATAAAGTCATCTCTAACTTGAACCAGCTGAACTGACTTCTACTCCTTGCAGCCACATGATGACTGACCAAGATATCCAGGACAGAATTTGGTAAGTAGTTTTATTTGGTCCCAATATTCCATGTTAAAGTTACCTCTCCAAGAGTGAGAAATATAATTATGCTATATTTTCTTGGTGTTTAGTGGAATATTATGTTTTCAGATTCAACTTCCATTTTTTAGCATGTTTATATGACCTTGTTTATTTTTGGCAACTCAGTGTTCATTACCTTATTACTGGCACCAACCCTCTCAGATTTTAGCTGAGGATTCACCGTCTTCATTTCAATCCGCTAGATTTGGGAATGCTGAATGCCTAGTTCAAAGGGCAAAGTTCAGTGGTGATATGCATAGCCCTAACCATAGGGATTTGTTGAGGGATAAGCAGGTGACCTAAGTCAGTTCACTCAGAGTGAAAGTGTAGGGAATATTAGGATAAAAATGCTCATACTTCTGGCAGATAAAATGAATCAGCAGGGAAGTAAACCTGGGATTGCTAAAGGCTCCTTTTTGCACCCCTCAAGGAAAAAATCTATCTAAGGAAAGAATCATTCTAGAAGAAGGGAGAGATGGAGAGATGTTTATTAAGCCCCTGTGACTAGCCATGCCTGAAGCTGTATTTTCTCCTGGATTATTCAATTATTTGAGCCAAAAATTTTCCTTTTTATTATCCATAACATTTAACTTGGAGGAATTTTCACTTTATTTTGGACAGTGAGAAAAGAAAGATGTAGAGTAATTTACATATTATGATCCCATTATCATAACACAATCAATACCAAGAAACCACCTCTCTCTGTCTCCTCTCTCTATCATCTATCTAATCATGGAAAGTTGCACATCAAATTTTTGTTTTTTTATAATTTTTATTTATTTATTTATTTTCCCCAAAGCCGCAGTAGATAGTTGTATGTCATAGCTGCACATCCTTCTAGTTGCTGTATGTGGGACGCGGCCTCAGCATGGCCGGAGAAGTGGTGCATCAGTGCGCGCCTGGGATCTGAACCCGGGCCACCAGCAACAGAGCGCGTGCACTTAACCGCTAAGCCACAGGTCTGGCCCTGTACATCAAATTTTTAAACATTGGTTATTTAGGGGTGTGTGTTGCTGCAGGTGAAGTTAGAGAAACAGAGGAAAGGTGGGGATAGTCATGATGAATCATCTTGTGATACTATCTAATGTATGCAAAACCATTTGTAATTGCACATAGATAGAGATATATGATAGTATGATCAATGAAATGTTGATAATGGTTACCCCAGGGCCACGGGATTTTAACAATTTTTATTTTTTTATACTTTAATGTATTTTAGTGTTTTTTAACAATAAGAAGGTATTATATTCAAAAGCTATACGTGGGAAAATAGGCAATGTGCTATTGTTTAACATTTCCTAATTTTTAAACAACTAATCTTTAACTCTTCAATTTATTAATAGCTCTTTTGGCAATACACGTTTAATAATGCTTTAAAATGATTCTTTGGAAAATATATTAGTCAAACACTGGATTCAATGAAGGTGAATGCATTTCTTTACAGACTATCTATAATATGAATATACGTTGTAAATCTCCAAGAGAGGGACTGAGTATTTAGCAGCTCTCAAATTTATTGTCTATGGAATATCCCATGCAAGTAGTGTAAAATAGAATTCATTCTGAGAAACAAAGAGAAAATAAAACAACAATGAAAAAGAAGACACACTAAGATTTTAAAGTCATCTATCTTGGAATCACATCCAAGACAGATGAAAATTACTTGACGTGTGATCTTGGACTAGTTACTTGCCTTCTCGTGCCTCAGGAGTCTCATAGACCTCCTTTCCAGGGTCATTGTGAGAGTCAACTGCAGTAAAGGTGATGTCATAATAAAAAAGCCTGTGGATTTGTAGCTTATCTATATTATTTTCTTTTGTGGTATATTTTCCAAAAACTTACAAAATAATGAAAATAATTTAAGTGCATTTTGCATTATTTTTTACACCCTTCCCTACTGTGGCTACCATACCCACACAAACACACACATACATACACAAACAACACACATGCAAATATATTCAAACTTTCTTTTTTACTGTGAAAGAAAAACCATTGCGTTTTTTTTTTTATGTGTTTTTTTTTGGGGTTTTATTTTATTTTATTTTTTTTATTGATGTTTTAATGATTTCTAACATTGTGAAATTTTGGGTTGTACATTTTTGTTTGTCCATCACCACATATATGACTCCCTTCACCCCTTGTGCCCACCCCCCACCCCCACTGCCCTGGTAACCGCAGTCCAGTTTTCTCTGTCCATGTGTTGGTTTATATTCCACATATGAGTGAGATCATACAGTGTTTGTCTTTCTCTTTCTGGCTTATTTCACTTAACATAATACGCTCCAGGCCCATCCATGTTGTTGCAAATGGGACGATTTTGTCTTTTTTTTATGGCTGAGTAGTATTCCATTGTATATGTATACCACATTTTCTTAATCCAATCGTCAGTCGAGGGACACTTAGGTTGCTTCCACTTCTTGGCTATGGTGAATAATGCTGCAATGAACATAGGGATGCATAAGCCGCTTTGGATTGTTGATTTCAGGTGCGTTGGATAGATTCCCAGTAGTGGGATGGCTGGATCATAGGGCATCTCTATTTTTAATTCTTTGAGGAATCTCCATACCGTTTTCCATAGAGGCTGCACCAATTTGCATTCCCACCAGCTGTGTATGAGGGTTCCTGTTTCTCCACATCCTCTCCAACATTTGTTGTTTTTTGTCTTGGTGATTATAGCCATTCTAACAGGCGTGAGGTGGTATCTTAGTGTTGTTTTGATTTGCATTTCCCTGATGATTAGTGATGTTGAGCATCTTTTCATGTGCCTATTGGCCATCTGTATATCTTCCTTGGAGAAGTGTCTCTTCATTTCCTCTGCCCGTTTTTTGATCGGGTTGTTTGTTTTTTTGTTGTTCAATTGTGTGAGTTCTTTATATATTATGGAGATCAACCCCTTGTCAGATGTATGTTTTGCAAATATTCTCTCCCAGCTGGTTGGTTGTTTGTTCATCTTGATTCTGGTTTCATTTGTCTTATAAAAGCTCTTTAATCTGATAAAGTCCCACTTGTTTATTTTTTCTTTAGTTTCCCTAGTCTGGGTAGGCATGTCATCCGAAAAGATTCCTTTAAAACCAATGTCAAATAGTGTGTTGCCTATATTTTCTTCTATGAGTTTTATAGTTTCAGGTCTCACCTTCAGGTCTTTGATCCATTTTGAGTTAATTTTTGTGAATGGCGATAGCACATGGTCCACTTTCATTCTTTTGCATGTGGCTGTCCAATTTTCCCAACACCATTTATTGAAGAGACTTTCCTTTCTCCATTGCATGTTCCTAGCACCTTTGTCGAAAATTAGCTGTCCATATATGTGTGGTTTTATTTCTGGGCTTTCAATTCCGTTCCATTGATCTGTGTGTCTGTTTTTGTACCAGTACCATGCTGTTTTGATTACTATTGCTTTGTAGTATGTTTTGAAGTCAGGAATTGTGATGCCTCCTGCTTTGTTCTTTTTCTTTAGGATTTCTTTAGCTATTCGGGGTCTTTTGTTGCCCCATGTAAATTTTAGTATTCTTTTTTCTATTTCTGTGAAGAATGTCATTGGGATTCTGATTGGGATTGCATTGAAACTGTAGATTGCTTTAGGTAATATAGACATTTTGACTATGTTTATTCTTCCAATCCACGTGCATGGGATATCTTTCCATTTCTTTATGTCATCATGGATTTCCCTCAATAATGTCTTGTAGTTCTCATTGTATAGGTCCTTCACCTCCTTGGTAAGATTTATTCCTAGGTGTTTTATTCTTTTTGATGCAATTGTAAATGGTATTATCTTTTTGAGCTCTCTTTCTGTTAGTTCATTATTAGCATATAGAAATGCAACTGATTTTTGTAGATTGATTTTGTACCCTGCAACTTTGCTGTAGTTGTTGATTGTTTCTAATAGTTTTCCAACAGATTCTTTAGGGTTTTCTATATATACAATCATGTCATCTGCAAATAGTGAGAGTTTCACTTCTTCGTTACCTATTTGGATTCCTTTTATTCCTTTTTCATGCTTAATTGCTCTGGCCAAAACCTCCAGTACTATGTTGAACAGGAGTGGTGAGAGTGGGCAGCCCTGCCTCGTTCCTGTTCTCAGAGGAATGGCTTTCAGTCTTTCCCCGTTGAGTATGATGTTAGCTGGGGGTTTGTCATATATGGCCTTTATTATGTTGAGGTACTTTCCTTCTATTCCCATTTTATTGAGAGTTTTTATCATAAATGGATGTTGTATCTTGTCAAATGCCTTCTCTGCATCTATTGAGACGATCGTGTGGTTTTTATTCTTTGTTTTGTTGATGTGATGTATCACGTTGATTGATTTGCGGATGTTGAACCATCCCTGCGTCTCTGGTATAAATCCCACTTGATCATGGTGTATGATCTTTTTTTTTTTTTTTTTTTTTTTTTTTTTTGTGAGGAGATCAGCCCTGAGCTAACATCCGCCAATCCTCCTCTTTTTTTTCGCTGAGGAAGACGGCCCTGGGCTAACGTCGGTGCCTATCTTCCTCCACTTTATATGGGACGCCGCCACAGCATGGCTTACCAAGCAGTGCGTCGGTGCGCGCCCGGGATCCGAACCAGCGAACCCCGGGCCGCCGCAGCGGAGCGCGCGCACTTAACCGCTTGCGCCACCGGGCCGGCCCTGGTGTATGATCTTTTTAATGTATTGTTGTATTCGGTTTGCCAATATTTTGTTGAGGATTTTTGCATCAATGTTCATCAGCGATATTGGCCTGTAATTTTCTTTCTTTGTATTGTCTTTGTCTGGTTTTGGTATCAGGGTGATGTTGGCCTCATAGAATGATTTAGGAAGTGTTCCATCTTCCTCTATTTTTTGGAATAGTTTGAGGAGGATGGGTATTAAATCTTCTTTGAATGTTTGGTAAAATTCACTGGAGAAGCCATCTGGTCCTGGACTTTTATTTTTTGGGAGGTTTTTGATTACTATTTCAATCTCTTTACTTGTTATTGGTCTATTCAGATTCTCCATTTCTTCTTGGTTCAATTTTGGGAGGTTGTGTAAGTCTAAGAATTTATCCATTTCTTCTAGATTGTCCAATTTGTTGGCATATAATTTCTCATAGTATTCTCTTATAATCCTCTGTATTTCCATGGTATCCGTTGTAATTTCTCCTCTTTCATTTCTAATTTTATTTACTTGAGTCTTTTCTCTTTTTTTCTTAGTAAGCCTGGCTAAGGGTTTGTCTATTTTGTTTATCTTCTCGAAGAACCAACTCTTTGTTTCATTAATCCTTTCTGCTGTTTTTTTGGTCTCAATATCATTTATTTCTGCTCTGATTTTTATTATTTCTCTCCTTCTGCTGGCTTTGGGCTTTGTTTGTTCTTCTTTTTCTAGTTCTGTTAGGTGTAATTTAAGGTTGCCTATTACGGCTTTTTCTTGTTTGTTAAGGTGGGCTTGTATCGCTATGAGTTTCCCTCTCAGGACCGCTTTTGCTGCATCCCATATGGTTTGATATGGCATGTTATCATTTTCGTTTGTTTCCAGATAGTTTTTGATTTCTCATTTAATTTCATCAATGATCCATTGGTTGTTCAGTAGCATGTTGTTTAATCTCCACATTTTTGTCACTTTCCCAGGTTTTTTTTTCATGGTTCATTTCCAGTTTCATAGCCTTATGGTCTGAAAAGATGCTTGTTATGATTTCAATCTTCTTAAATTTATTGAGGCTTGCTTTGTTTCCCAACATATGGTCTATCCTAGAGAATGTTCCATGCACACTTGAGAAGAATGTGTAGTCAGCTGTTTTTGGATGGAGTGCTCTGTATATGTCTACTAGATCCATCTCGTCCAGTTTTTCATTTAAGTCTAATATTTCTTTGTTAACTTTTTGTCTGGATGATCTATCCATTGCTGTAAGTGGGGTGTTAAGATCCCCTACTATTATTGTGTTGTTGTTGATTTCTCCTTTTAGGTTTGTTAATAGTTGCTTTATGTACATTGGTGCTCCTATGTTGGGTGCGTATATATTTATAAGTGATATGTCTTCTTGATGTAGTGTCGCTTTTATCATTATATATTTCCCTTCTTTGTCTTTCTTAACCTGTTTTATCTTGAAGTCTACTTTGTCTGATATGAGTATGGCAACACCTGCTTTCTTTTGTTTGCCATTAGCTTGGAGTATTGTCTTCCATCCTTTCACTCTGAGCCTGTGCTTGTCTTTAGTGCTAAGATGTGTTTCCTGAAGGCAGCATATTGTTGGGTCTTGCTTTTTAATCCATCCTGCCACTCTGTATCTTTTGATTGGAGAGTTCAATCCATTTACATTTAGGGTAATTATTGAAATATGAGGGCTGAATGTTGCTGTTTTGTCACTTATTTTCTGGTTCTTTTGCATTTCCTTTGTTTCTTGTCCCATTTGTTTTGGACTGCCAATTCAGTTTGGTTGTTCTGTCTTATGATTCTTCTAGTTTTCTCTTTGTTTATCATATGTGGTTTTGCTTTGATTATTTGTTTAGTGGTTACCTTGAGGTTTGGGCAAAAAATCTTGTGTATGATATAGTCCATTATCTGATAGCCTCCTATTTCCTTATACTAAGTCAATTCAGTCACTTTCCTCTTCCCCTTCTAAGTTGCTCTTGTTATACCTTATTCTATCTTGTGTTGTGGCTGTGTGTTTACAGTGATGAGGTTAAATTTATTTTTGGTGTATTTCTTCCTTTGATCTTTGAGTTTAGTATTTAAGTGGTTGCTAACCTATTCCGGTAAAGATCTACTATTTCTCTGATTTTGTCTACCTACTTTTCTCCTTCCTCCAAGCTTTGTGTTCCCTTTCTCTTCTTTTTTTCAGGCCTGAGGGCCTTCTTGAGTATTTCTTGTAGTGGGGGTCTCGTGGCCGTGAACTCCCTTAGCTTTTGTTTATCTGGGAGAGTTACTATTTCTCCATCATATTTGAAGGATATTTTTGCTGGATAGAGTATTCTTGGCTGAAAGTTTTTGTCTTTCAGTATTTTGAATATATCATTCCAGTCTCTTCTAGCCTGAAAAGTTTCTGTTGAGAAATCCGCTGAGAGCCTGATGGGAGTTCCTTTGTACGTTATTTTTTGTTTTTGTCTAGCTGCCCTTAATATTGTTTCTTTGTCGTTGACCCTGGCTAGTCTTACCACTAGGTGTCGTGGTGAAGGCCTTTGTCTGTTAATATATATAGGTGTCCTGTTGGCTTCGCTTACTGGTATTTCCTGCTCCTTCCCCAGATTTGGGAAATTTTCAGCTATTATTTCCTTGAATAGGCTCTCTGTTCCTCTTTCCCTCTCCTCTCCCTCAGGAATACCTATAATTCTTATGTTACATTTTCTAATAGAGTCAGATATTTCTCGGAGTCTTTCTTCATTTCTTTTTAGTCTTAGTTCTCTCTCTTCTTCCATCTGGAGTATATCTGTATTCCTATCCTCTAAAGTACTAATTCTTTCCTCCATATTGTCAGCTCTGTTCTTTAAAGATTCCAGATTCTCCTTTATCTCCTCCATTGTGTTCTTCATCTCCATCAGCACTGATTGGTTTTTCTTTATGATTTCAATCTCTTTTGTGAAGAAACTCCTAATCTCATTGAATTGTTTGTCTGTGTTGTCTTGTATTTTGTTGAGTGTTTTTATGATAGCTATTTTGAAATCTCTGTCACTTAGTTTATGGATTTCTGTGTCTTCGGGGTTGATTTCTGGGTGCTTGTCATTTTGTTTCTGGTTTGGTGATTTCATATATTTTTGCATTGTGGTTCCTGTGTTGGTTTTGTTTTTCCTCATCCTGGAAGTCTCTGGTTGCAATTTCCACCTGCCGCCACTGTCTGGTGGTAAAGGGCTGTGTACTCTAAGCCCCCTGCGCTCTGCCCCGGTTTTTCTGCTGTGATCCGCAGTTTTGGTTTTTTTTTTTCCCCCCCGCTGCAATCCACGGGTCCAGTCCAGTTTGATCAGGTCTGCCTCGGATCGCTAGGTCTGGTCTGGTCGAGCTGCAGACTCCGGGTTGCGGGGAGGGGGGAGCTCTCTCTTTTGCCCTCTGGGTCCCTGACGTGGGAGGCTTCTCGTTTGCCCCTCTTTATCCGCTCTCTGGGGTGCTCAGATGTTGATGGTAGCCCTGTGGCTCCTCTGAGTCCTCTGTGCGGGAGTTTCCCACTGGCTGAGAGAGTCCGAAGAGCCACGGTTTCCCGCCGAGGGCCGCCCCTCCCCCCTCTCTGGGAGCCGCTCAGACCGGGATCGCTGATCTGATGGGGAGGGAACAGAGTTCTCCTTACCTCTCCCCACTTCCTCTGGGGGCCCAGCACGTTCAGCTCTCAGATGTGCGGCAGTGTGGATCCCTCCGCTCTAGGTTTTCACTGTCTGGGATTCCGTTGTTGGTCTGTGGCTGTTGCTTTTGTTGTATCTTGTCGGGGAAGAGTTCACGGGAAAGCTCACTCCGCCATGATGCTGACGTCACTCCCCATTGCATTTTTTATGTGGAACATAAAGCATGATTTATTCTTACTGAGACTGAAAAAGGAAATCCCTTAAGAAAGCAGTCAGCTTTCTGAATTAGTGGGGAAAAGGAAAGTGGCAAGATTAATTGTGCTGTTTATGTTTAATTTAGTCAGACCAAACAGAAACTTAAATTGGTTTAGGCCCAAAAGGGGGAAATTATTATAAGGACTCAGGACTGCTCTACTAAATCAAGGCAACAAGTAAGGTTGGTCCCCTTGAGAGGCAGGAAAGGGCACTGGGCACCTCAGAAACAGAGGCTGGCATTCTTCAGATTCCCTGCATATCGTCTCCTTTCTACTCCTCTTCATTCTTCTCTCTCTGGAGAGCTTCCTTTGCTTTCCTATGCACAAGGCAGTTGAGGGCTGCTCTCCAGCGCCTAAGTCTGCATTTCTTTAATTCAGGTGACCAAGAAGGACACTTAACTCTGTCAGCCCCAATTAGAAGTTCCCAAAGGAGTGATTTTTATTGGTCCAGTTCAAGTCAGTGTCTACCCTTGATCCAATCAGCCACAGGCATGTAGCTGCAAACACAGGACATTTAACTACGATCTATACCCACCCATGTGGTTGGGGTTGGTAAAGTGTTCAGAAAGTATGTGTTTGTGTCTTAGGCACTCACCTCAAGAGGCATCTTACAACTACTGAGCATTCTCCCTAATCTTGACCTCTCTATCTCCTCTCTCCCTTCTGAACTGGGGGTACAAGTTTGTTCGTCTCCCTGCGCCCTTCCAAACCTGTGAAGTCTTGCCCAGATGGGACCAGGGCTGCAGCAGCAATCTGGATCCTCTCTCCCTGGTTCAGATTTGCCCAAATATCCTCAGAAAATGTGGCTATCAATTCACCATGGTGATGAGAGAGGAGCAGTGACCAGCTAATAAAAAGGGGAATAATCCAATATCCATTTTCTTTTGATTTTGAATGCATTTTATGACTATTATTTTGGAAAAAGTATTGACAGCCTATACCATTCAAATTAATTGGTATTTTCTAACCTTCAAACAAAGCACATAATACCATGGACATTTGTAGTAAAAGAAATCCAGAATCGTGACTTGTGGTAAGGGATATCTAATAGAAAATTGGAAAGAAATCGCTGATAATGTACACTTCCTGAAGTAAATATATATTTATTGAATGCCTAATATATGCCAGATATGGTGGTCAATGATTTACATGCATTGTCACATTTAATCTTTACAATAATCTTATAAGGAAAGTGCCATTTTATTCCCATTTTATAGATGATGAAACTGAGGCTAAGATGTTCAGTGACTTACCCAAGAACACACATCTAGTTCTTTGTGGATTAGAACCCAGATTGGTTTGGGTCTAAGTCTGAGCCCTTACGTGGATGCTGTACTGCCTTACTAGTAGAAAGTTCATTTTCAGATAATTGAGAGACAATTGGGAGCTGACTGCTATGAAGGATAGTGACCCAAGACTCTGCAAAATGAGAGAATGTATTGAAACTCAAGTGAGGCCATACACAGTACTTGTCACAAATTCATATGCTTCCCTTGGCCACTGTCTCACTGACCCAGCTTCTGCAGAGGCTAAGCTTTGGCAGCCATGCACTTATAGGCTAAGCTCTGCTATTCAGAAAGTTGACAATTTATTTCCCTCATTGCTACCAGCTGGGCTGGAAAAAAAAATTACAGTTTGTACAAAGAAGCTTCAGTCCTAGATGATCCTAATTCAGAATCAAGTAATAGTGTAAAATAAAAACAGAGGAAGGAACAGTTCTATGCCACACAGGAAAGATGACTTGGAAATAAAACCAGATTCATGATGTGAGGTTAAAGTCTAATGAGGTGAAGCTCTGAGATGTTACAGGCAACATTCCTAAAGAAGTAGGAATGTCAGAGCATTAGAATGCTGTGTTTTTTTAGTGCTATCTTAAAGCAGTAACTCTGAACGTGAATCACTTTAAGGACTTTGTTCCATATAAATAATGGGTCTGTTACTTTAGTTCACAGTGAATAACATAAAATGTTAATAAACCTTTTAAAACTTCAGAACTAGCAGTATACTCAAATAATACATTTTATAGCCTATGGTATTTAGGAGACTAAATCACACAGATCATTATTTGTATTTAACTCTCTAATTGACCTGATACAAATGCAGAAATACAAGTTTTATTTCGATGGATGTTCAATTATATATTTAAATAAATTTTACTGTTCACTATTTGCTTTTCTTTTGTTTGATGAAATTATCAGTATTTTAAATTAAAGGGACTTTAAAACATCTTACAAATAGAGAAAAAATTAATAGCATGCTTCTATTTTCCCCCTAAAAATTATACTAATTTAGGCCCAATATGGTTTAAACTTTGCGTTTTAGCTGGGCACATATTGGATTTTTAAGAGCCTATATTCAAATCTCCTGATGTGCTAAATAATGTATAAAATTGCCTCTTGATTATCTACGAGTAGATTATCTATTAAGTAGAAACTCCACTACTAATTTCATATAATAAATAGAGATTTTTCTTTCTTCTTCTTCTTCTTCAGTTTTTTGAGCTCAAGAAGGTAAAGGATTGCAGAGTAAATAAGTACTTTATTTACATTAAGTAAATGCCAATCCAAATATAAATTATCTTTATATTATCTTCTGTAAAAACCACAGTACCTAGAATTTTCAATATTTGACTGTATGTTCAAATAGCAGCCAGCATTTTTCTGTTTTTACAAGATTCTTTCACATCAGAGACTATTTAGACACAAGATTTTTACCCAGATATAATTTCTGCCAAATTTACTATATTAACTAGGTCTTTTATATTTATATTTACTTCTAAACTATTTATATTTACTTCTAAAATAAATGACTAAGACATCATATTGTTGGACAGACACTAAAAATATTCTGGTACTGTAATCACAGGCCCACTAGGATCATTTCTAACTGACCCCACCTTTCAACAAAGTGATTAAAAGTTGTTTTTGAGAAGCAGTGAAAAAAAAATCTTGTTGCAAGTCACATAGCCAGAACATTTGCTTGGGAGAAAATCTTCACCTGAAATAATACCTGGAACCAAAGATTCTTCCCCTCATGGAACCAAGGGACCAGGTCACCATTGGAACTTGAAAGTCGGACACTTACCAGAAGTGAGAGGTTGGTTGTCTAGGAAGATCTAGTGTTAAAGCTCCTTCCATACCTTACCATGAATGTTTAAAGCCCTTCAATCAAAACCTGCCCTGCCATTGCTTCCATATACCAGCCTGTTCCCCCAACCTCTTAAATTTTGCCCCAAGCCCGGGATAGAGGAGACAGATTTGAGAGCTTTGCCTCCTGTCTCATTGCTGGTTGACCTCGCAATAAAGCCTTTTCTTTTTTCAAAAGCCGGTGGCATAATAATTGGCTTTTTTATGTGCATCAGGCAGAGAACTCCCTTTTTGTGCGGCAGCAGTACCAATTCCAACTTAGGGGGGTTTCCCCCACACCACATTCAGCCGCTGGCAGAGTATCCAAGAATTTAACTCAATTGTGAAACTATCTACCCGGAGATAGCATCAGATTCTACAGGTAAAGGGTTCAGTCCTACAAGACTGCCCCTACCTTCCCACTTCAGAGGCCAATCACAAATCCACATACTTCTAACCCATCAGCTATAGGTGGAAGGTTCTCATGATCTCCTCCTCATGTTCAGTTAATTTGCTAGAGCAGCTCACAGAAGTCAGATAAAAATCTTACTTGATCAGCGATTTTTTATAAAAGGATTTAACTCAGGAGCAGGCAGATGGAAGAGATGCACAGGGCCAGGTATGGGGAAAGGACATGGAGCTTCCATGCTCTCTCCAGGTGCCCCACTCTCCCAGCACCTCCATGTGTTCATCAACCCAGAAGCTCTCCAAACCCTGTCTTTTTGAGGTTTTATGGAGGCTTCATTACATGGGCGTGATTGATTAAATCACTGGCCATTGGGGATAGAACTCAATCTCCAGCTCCTCTCTTCTCTCTAGAAGTCAGAGGTCTGAAGATGAAGCTGAAAGTTCCAACTCTCTGATCACATAGTTGGCTCCATCTTGAGGTGCATCCCAAAGTCACCTCATTAACATAACAAAAGACACCTTTGTTGCTCTCATCACTTAGGAAATTCCAAGCATTTTAGGATCTCTGTGCCAGAAATGGGGGATGAAGACCAACTGTATATTTCTTATTATAAATCACAATACCACACACACGCATATTAAGTCCCTGGACAAAGAAGTATTAACTTTTAAAACCCAGAATTCATTGAATAATTCAAAGCTATAATCTGAGGCTCAAGATTTATAGACTTCCTAGGAAATGTCATCCTACCCTTTCACAATATGCTTTTGACTTAGCCATGTTTAAACGAGCAATTCCAAGTTAATTAGAAGCCAGACTCTTCTAAACTTGTGGATAGTACTGAAGGGAGTACCTGAGGACTCTGTTCCATGACTGAGAGCAAAACACATGTCCCTGTGAAAGATGGCTTTATTTTGACAATGCATCCTGTGGAGAATCCAGAATCATTCCTCAGTTGTAAATACAGGATTCTGTCACCGAGACCTTAGTGGCTGGTGGAGCATTGCTATCTCTTTTCACAGATGGTACTACCCCGAAAGCTGGGTGAAATACAGGATGACTTCCTGTTTTCTTTTAGGAAATCTAAAGGCAAAGCATATCGCCTGCTGCCCTTCTTGTTTACTGAGGTTTCCTCAACCACATCTGAACTTGGAAATTGCTAGTTTATATTTCACTGTAAATGGAACCTTCTAAGACACAGGTTACTTACGGTCTCTGGTGAAAAGTGTTACCTAAGAGACCTTATGCTTTCTAACAGGAAGAGTGAGACACAGCCTGTGTTTAATATCTGGAAAGCTTCTGAACTGCCTCGCATTATTACATTAGCATAGTAGTTGGTAACTGAACAATGAGTAACTCAACTTCTTCGCTGAAGTTGAGGCATTTAACAAATGCCTCCAGCTCAATCTTTTTCCAATACCTGCCCCCACCCACACTTAAACACTACCTTCTCTGGAATTTCTTTAATATCTGTGATTCTTACTAAAAAACTGCTACCAAATGCACAATTAGATCCCAGGTGAGAGAATCAGGAAAAACGAGCAGCCAGAAAATTACAAATGAATCCATTGGTAGAGTGAAATTTGTCCTCAAGTTTCTTTTTGAATGCTGAGAGTTTCCAATATGGGATCCAACATCAAGGAGATCCATTCATTTATTATGTGGGAAGCATATTGTGCATGGTTCTCTTACTTCTATAAGAAACTCAGAAACTGAAAAGGCCCAAATCAGTAATGCAATTAATAGCACTGCTTTCATTTAAGAGATTGTGAAAGGA
The DNA here is from genome assembly GCF_020826845.1 of Diceros bicornis minor. NCBI lineage: Eukaryota > Metazoa > Chordata > Mammalia > Perissodactyla > Rhinocerotidae > Diceros > Diceros bicornis. The sequence goes on along the minus strand of NC_080741.1, from coordinate 73,900,832 downwards.
TGAGTCATACACTTTGGACATTTCCAGAATGTAGAGTAATCTGATTACATCTTTGGTAATGTTGTCTTTGACAAGAAGAAAAATTTCCTTTCCAAAATATGTTTTAGTAGAGAAAGAATAAGTAATTTTTACTTCCTTTCTTTTTTCCCAAGCCAACAGGTATCTTCTGTAGCTAAGAAACCATCAATGACATAAACTTTTCCCACTGTGAGCTACAAGAATAATACATTTTCTCCTGGATATTTGAATAGAAGTTATTCCAACTGAAGGTGAAGGTCCTAAGAGATACAAAGGAATCCTATAGATAATAATAGTAAATGCATTTATTAAATACTATTTACCAGACATTTGTATAAGCTGTGATTCCTGCAGTTGCAAGTAAATGAAACAAGCAATTTGTTGGCTCATATAATTGAAAATTGGTGGTTAGAATGGGCATCAGAGACAAATGGACCAAGGGCTTAAGTGGTACAACAAGGGCTGGGTCCATCTCAGGCTCTATCAGGGGCAGGAGGGTGGAGGGCTGGGATGGCAGTAGTGGCTCGAGCTTCCCATCTTTGATTTAAGTCCAGTGACAGATATCTCTTTCTTACAATTAAAGGAAAGGCTAAGGATTGGCTCAGATGGGCTTTTTGACCTAGTTTTGGTCATTGTGTTGGTCTCTGAAGCAAGTAGAATGAGATGATTAGTTTGTACCTAGTGGTCATGTTTCACCCCTGGAAGAAGTGGTTGGGACCTACTTGAAGTTTATGGAGTAGGAATGAGGGATGGGTGATTCTCCAGAGTAAACTCTGGGGTTTAATTGCAGAAATATGTTAAATAGATACTGGATTGCCCCAAATCAACAGGTGTCTACCTTATTGCTTCACATATATTTTACAATATTGATTTATTTAATCCTTGCAAAAACCCCATTAAAGAGTTTGCATTATTATCCCCATCTTATAGATAAGATAGCAGAAGTAAAGAAGTTAAGGTCACATATCAGGTTTGTGGTAGAGCTGGGCTTTAGACTCAGAGCTATTTGTCTGCAGAGCCTGGACCTTAACTTCTTCTCTACATGCATCGCTGAAGGAATAGCAAACCCTTGAGTAGGGTGGGAGCAGGGAAGCTGCGGCATCTTCAGAATATTTTTGGCATTGTCTGAATCAGACTGCTGGAGGGCAGGGTCTGCAGATCCAGGGACAGCAGAACTAGATTTGCGACATTGAGTTTGAGTGCAGTTAAAATTAAAATAAAAAAAACCATTCATTTAATTAGGGGCTTAATGACTCCATGCAAAGCTTGCATCCTAATGACGACAAGGCCATGGAGTCCAGAAACACGGGTAACTCATAGATTTACCTTACCCCTGCCAGACTAGAGATGGGAAAGTATGAAACTACGCATGTTTGCACACTCTCCTCCAACATTTAAGACCTCAATCATACCATGGCGTTCTAATGCACTTGTGAAGGTGTGCCACACAGGCTCAGAAGGACATTTTGGTAATTTTTAGGACCAATTAAAATTTTTTAAAAAATCTAAATAAGGACCAGGGTAGAGAACTAAATCAGAAACTTTCTGAAGGATGGCAGTTGAGAACCTAAACCACCCACACACTCAGCCTGGACACTGGGAAACAAAACCACACCCTTCTATCTACATGGACATCACTTTGTTATTCTCCTCTCTCCATTAGTATGCTTTGTTTTCCCACAAGTGTTTTTCACGTGTAAATGGTTTGATTGTTCATTATAGGAGCTTCCCAAAAGGCCTAACTCTTCAACAGTTTGTTCCCTAAGATTCTTTGAATCCTTCACCTCAAAATACTCATCGTGCTCAAATTACTTGCTTTTTTCATTATTCTTGAACTGTTTTATCATGATTCTTACATAATCCTAACCAAGTCTCTGCATTGAAAGCCCTACCATAAACCAAACTTCCAATTTTCAAAAAATTTTGACAATACTGTCACCCTTCTGAGAGACAGTCAAAGCTTTGCAAGATGGGTTTCTCCCTTACCGTGGATAGCAACAAATTCAGCTTTGCCTTATCAACAGGTTGTATTGGTGATATTTGGGGAGACAGCTTTTGACGAAGTCTATGATGATGATTCTCACCCTAGGGGGGCCAATTTTGTTTCCCAGAATACATTTGGCAGTTTCTGGAGATTGACAGGAGGGTAGGAGGGTGGTTGCTGCTGGTGTCTGGTGGGTAGAGGCCAGGAATGCTGCTGAACATCCTACAATGCACAGGATAGGCCTCCACAACCAAGAATTATCCTGCCCAAAATGTCAACAATGCTGAGGATGAGAAATTCTGGTTTGTAATAATTCCTGGCACTTCTGCCCAGTTTCGATGAGTCAGTGGTATTTTAGGCTACCTCTGTGAATACATATGCTATCCCAAGTGCTAATGTTATGGTGAGCTGGAGATGACTCATTCCGAGTATCTAGCACACCTCAGTTCTGTCCTCAGAGGGTCTTGGTTGAGTCATCAGAAATTTTGAAGACAAGGAGACCTCCAAGATGGTACCTTTCAAGGCCAATATTACTGGAAATGCCAAATAGTGGGAAGCACACAGATATTAGCAGAACACCTGGATTCTAGCCTCTGATCTGTTACAAATCAGGGGGAAGTCACTTGGGTGCCATAGTCTGTATCTGTGAAAATGAAAGCTTTGGTATTAGTGGTTTTCAGAACCCCTAATAGCTCCAGTACCCAAAGACACTGTGAGTCTGTGATCTGACAACAGGCTCATGGAGAAGGACTTGTGGTCTTTCCTGTGCAGACGGAAGTGCAGTAGAGGACCCTCGTGAGAGTCAGCAGAACTGACAAAAAAGAACATGATCTAGAAGGCCTGCACACTTCTAGCGTGTGGCCCTGTTTTTGTAAGTGTCCCTGAGGTTTCATAGCCTGGGTATATGTTCTAGGTCAAGCTTCCAGCTCTGAAATTTTAAAGGTCCCTTTTTAGTCACATGAACAATCATCAAAAAGGAAAGCTCAATTCCCAAACCCCAAACCCGACCCCACCCCAGCACACTTGTCAGGGAACCTAGCTCCTTGATAAAAAATACAATTTTGTTGTGGCAATTATGAGATGGCCAAGAATGATGAGAGAAAAAGTTGGAAGTAGAAGTTTGTCACAGAGGCAAAAAACAGCTAGGGCAGTGCAAATTGTTTTATAGGGGTAGTCCAAAGCACTTGAGGAGGGCACTGGACTTTAATCAGTTACTTGGCAGGTGGGAGCAAATTGTGGTTATTTGGAAATTAAAGAGAAAGTAGATCCCAGAATCCTGGGACATTTTGTGTAGTGGGTTTTACCTCCTTTCTTCTTTGCTATATATGCTCAGTAATCATCTGTTAAGTTAAAAGAGAGAGAGAGAAACATATGACTGCAGAAAATATCAATACTAAATTTCCAGGGCCATCTTCTAGTGATTAAAACATTGTCTATAGTGAGCAGCTATTTCTCCTGATTAATTGGCCGTCTACATAATTGATTGTTTTCAGGAAATCAATCATAATAAGGACATAGGGACGTGTGATTAGATATTGACATTTACTTACCAGGTTTTCAGAACTAAGAATGAAAGGAGAAAGGACAAATTGGAAACAATGCAAAAGGCAAGGCAGAGAATAAGGAAAAACAAGGCAATTACATTCTGGGCTAATTTCTTGGACATTTCCTGGTCCAATAGAAAAGTCGAAATTTTCTCATCCATGGAAAACTGCTCCCTAGGGACGGGCAAGTCAGATGAATATCATCTTTAAAAACAAAAAGATACAATAAACAAAAAACAACAAAAAAAAAAGAAAGAAAAAAGTACATATGCTTACCTGAAACTGGCCGATTAGCTGCATCATGGATTAGATACACTGGAAGATTATCAATTTTCTATTTTGCTAGTCTAGCAGAACCTGAGGGAGACCAAGCCAAGCCAATTTACATCAGATGACTTGCTAAGCAGCAGCAAATTACTAATTACTTGACAAAATTAAGATGTCTGGCACCTAGAAAATCTGTAGCTCATTTTACTAAAACTTTAGAATTTAAATGCCTATAGATATTCCCTACTTGAACTTCATAAGGGAAGGGTCCATGTCTTATGTGGCCTCATTGTCTAGGTCAGGAGCAGGCACATTACAGTCTAACAATCAAGTATGGCTGGATGCCGATTTTTGTAAATGAAGTTTTATTGGAACACAGCTATGCCCATTCATTTACTTATTGTCTGTGGCTGCTCTTGCACTACAAAGGCAGAGTTGACTAGTTGCGACAGAGACCATATGGCCCAGCAAACCTAGACTATTTACAGTCTGGCCCTTTAAAGGACATGTTTTCCAACCCCTGGTCTAGGTTCTCACTATTCAAAGTGTAGTTCATTGACCAGCAGCATCAGCGTCACTGAAGACATTGTTGGAAACATAGCGTCTCGTGCTCCAACCCAGACCTATTATAACAATAACTTTATTTTTTAAAAATCCTCAGCTGATTCATGTAAAGTTTGAGAAGCTGTGATCTGGAATAATCTGGGTCTTAGTAGATTCCAATAAATAATTGTTCAATGTGTGAATAACTAGATCAATATGCAACCATGGAACTCAATCAATAGATGTTTATTTACTATGTATGATGTACCTGACCCTAGGCTAAGTCTGAAAAGGAGTCAGAAAAATGGTTCTTGTACTTAAGGAGTTTAAAATTTATTTAAGACAAAAAAAAAGTAGCAGATGTGAAACAATTAGAGAATATCAGAACAGAGCACACACGATACTGTGCTGATTGTATGTTGCAAATAGTAAGTGATGAAGCAGAAACCATATTGGAACCTGAAAGTAATAGAAAAATGCATCGGATATGAATGGCTTTGGGCTGATTAGGGTGGTGTCTCAGATGTGGTTCATAAATACAAAACTGAGGAGTGAAGTGTCCCTTAGTTTATCCAACGGCTTTTTGAATTACAAAGAGATGGAATATGCTCAGACAAATGGTTCCAAGGCTCTTAGCGAAGTGGATAAATGCATGAGCACACGCATTTTTATGGCAAGTAAATTAGGCTGTAAATCAAGGAACAAAAGATAGAACTGAACATTCCAGCAGTTAAAATGTGACAAGAAATATCTGAACAGCCTCAGATAAGATAATTGATAATGGCGCAGTGAATTAAATATCTACAGTAGAATTAGCTATGGCAAACCTCATCTTTTTTCCATGCTAAATACTAATTTCATAATAATAAGGCAATTACAAAGTCACAATCCTGCCGCCTTTTGTTTTTGCTATGGAGCTGTTTGTAAGCACTTAATTTAGTGATTTGATGTCAGGTTCTTTCCTCTCAGAATAAATAGCATTTCTGAGAAAACTCAGATGCATTTTAACTCTCTGAAGACTATCCTCTACTTGACACAATTAATAATACTCAAGGAAAACAACACCCAGTCTTTAGAGAAAGACGCCCCCACCAATCCATTTGTTTTACGTTTAAGTAAGCTATCGAGGCTACAATTTTCCATTGAGAATCTCATCCATTTAGAATCTCAAAATAAAAGGCCACTGATCAGTATGACTTCTAATTGGCTTTCTGAATTGAGAAAAAAAAAAACTTTTTTGTTGCTTTTGTAATCATGGAGGGGGAAAAGAGTCACGGGGGTACAGGTGGTAAGACGAAGTGGATTCGTAACAACTCCTGTGGATTTGATGGCTCCAGAGTGTTTGACTCACAGACTTCCATGTCCTGAAACTTAACATTCCAAGATGTTCAGGGCACTTACTGTACCTACACTCTAGTTTTATCTGCTATGAAAACACTAAGGCTTAAGCCATTATGACCTCAATAAAATAATTGAAAAAAAGAAAAGAAAACACCAGGGCTGAGACAACAAGGAAAGGGAGTGAGGACATCAGTTTGTAAATGAGGAGTGGGTTTTTAGAACAGGGACATCATGATGTCATCATGTTTCAGCTTCATCTACATCCTACATCCCTACATCCCTAAGCTACATCTCTACATCCCTAAGTCTTGTTCGAACTTTGTGTGTGTGTGTGTGTGTGTGTGTGTGTGTGTGTGTGTGTCTGGGGGTTGAATATGCTGGCTTGAGATGGCTCCTTCATTCTCGTGGCCCCAGCTTTCCACTCAGAGGGTATGGCCCCAATTTGAATACTCATATGTGTTAGAAACTTAGAATCTTGAATTCAGGAGGAGATCTGAGAGATCTTCTTGTGCCACTCACATCTGTATTTCTTGCCCCTCTGTTTGAACTGTGGAGAATGAATGGGTTGAGTGGATTGGAGGGATCATGTCTTTCAACTCCTAGTGAGTTTCCTATCCCATAAAAAGCAGGGTCTGAGTATTTTGGGTACTGACTCAGAATCTGATAGTGTAGTATCCTGGGGAGAACACTAGATGGATCTGAACCCTTAAGTTCTGATCCTGATGACAGTAAAATGCCATCCTTTCTAATGCAAATCAGCTTTGCCATTGAGTGCTGGTTATCTATGAAATTAAGAGAGTCAATAAAATGCAGAGGTCCCAAAGCTGGTTCATCATCAGAATCACCTGGCAGAGTTAAAGATCATATCCCTTGGTCTCATATCTCTCATACACCCAGACCCTCACCCCAAGATATTGATTTGCTAGTTCTAGGTAGGACCCAGGAATCTATATTTTTAAGTGTTCTCAGAGTGTTCTGATTTTCAGAAGGATTTGGCAATCCCTGGATTAGATGATTTCAATGATCTTTTTATTGATTAAAAAAATATGTCATGATTTGAATTCAGTGAGCTAAACAGGTTTAATGACTGAGGTTTCTTCCATTTCTATTTCCATGTTACATTGAGTTCTGTATCTTACTTTTTTTCTCTACATAAATATCATTTCCCAGATAACTTAGTTTCTTAATATTCAATATCATTTCTGTAATTTAGATATTGTCTGACTTTTTTATCACTGAAGAAATTAAAGAATGAATGCAACATGGTAGCTACAATTTCCTGATTTCAAAGTAGTGAGTGACTTGTGTTTTCTAATCAATTCTGCATCCTTCATTCATTTAAAAATGTTTGTTTATTAGGTGCTTACTATGTGCCAGGCACTGTTTTAGGCACTTGAACTGTTAATAAAATAGACCAAAATTCCTGCCTTTATTGAGCTTATATTCTATATTCCATTCTATTCTAGTCTATATTCTATTCTACTAAATTTAGCTTCTGCATTAGAGGCTATGCACAAATTACAAACAATGGCATTCTACCACCACATACCATTGTGCCATATCCTGCTTACTTGATTTTGGATTGTCTTAAGTTCTATTCTCCCTATTTTCCAGTGACTTCATTTTTCTGTGGCTGCTATTAACCTCTCTCTCCGTCTTCCCCAGGCTGAAATTGCTTCCTGAGGCTTCTCCTAGGCTTCTGTTCCAGGGAGCTCTAGTTTCTTTTAGTCCATATCTACTGAGTAAAGCAACTAATCATATTTTCAAATGTTAAGAGATATATTAGATAACGGGCTATATAAGTCGATCCTATTTATCGTTACAGGTGAAAGAAAACCCAACTCAAACTGACTTAAGAACAAAAGAGAATTTATTGGTTCAGATAACTGAAAAGTTCAGAGATTAAGTTTGGCTTCAGTTACAGCTTGATCTGGGTGACCAAAGAATGCAATCAGGAATCTGCCTCTCTGCATCTCTTGAATGTTTTCCTCTGCTTTAGCTTTGATCTCAAAAGGATTCTCCCCATGTGGTGGTGTAGTGAGGGTTCTCCAAGACCACTCCCAGGTTCAATGATTTGCTAGAGGACTCACAGGTCTCAGCATATGGTTGTGATTTATTACAGTGAAAATATACAAAGCAAAATCAGCAAAAGGAAAAGCTACAGGGGGCAAATTCCTGAGGAAACCAGATCCAATGTTTCCAAGAGTCCTCTATCAGTGGAGTCACAGAGGATGTACTTAATTCCCCTAGTAACAAGTTGTGATAGCACATGTGAAATGTTATCTACCAGGGAAGCTCATTAGAGACTCGGTGCCTAAGATTCTATTAGGAGCTGGTCATGTAAGCACTCTCTGCCAAACATGAACCAAAATTCCAAACTCACCAATGAAGGGTGGTATTGAGCATAAATCACATTGTTATTACAAACAGTTGAGGCACAAGGAGCCACTCTTATCCATTAAGGCAGTGGGAACCCTCTGAAATCCAAATTCCCAGATGCACTCCAAATGCCGAGGGCCAATGTTGCCAGCAGGCCTTTCTAAGGATAAGTATTCTCAAGCCTGCCATGTTAAATTAACTCTTTTCTGTACAGGTGGCAACAGTGCTTACTAGCAACTCTATATATACAGTCTCCGAGCTTGACAATTCCTCCAAAAAGGTGCATCCTTTTTCCAATAAATCTAGAAAAGTCTCTATGTCAGAAACTGGCTAGATGTCCCCCAAATCCAATTCCTCTCCTTCCTGGGCCCATAAAAAGACTATCTTGAGCAGCCTCTCTCTCAGTAGGTCATGGGGTAGTATTGTAGTCAATGGAGTGTGAGCAGAGTGATGCCTGTCACTTCCAGGCCAGCCCATAAAATCCCTCCACATATTCTTTCCCTTCTTAATGCCAGCCTGAGGCCCACATGATGACTTTGGATCCCAAGCATTAAAGATGGTGGAGACAGAACATGGATAGAGCCCGAGTCCCTGAATCACTGCTTTGGGAAGAACCACCCAACCATTAGGAAAACCTGTTTTGGACTTTATTTGTATAAGAAATAAACTTCAGTTTATTTGAAGCGTTCTACATTTTTGTGTTAGTTTGTAATAGCAGTTAGCATTAATTCATCTGATACATTTGGGAATCAATCTTAATGGACTGATTTGAGTCACATATCTTTCCTAAAACAATGATCATTTCTGGTGTGTGTGTGTGTGTGTGTGTGTGTGTGTGTGTGTGTGTGTGTTGTGGGTGTTGCTCTCATCAGCCAGGCTTAGGTGATGTGCTCATTCCTGAAAAAGGCTCAGTCTTTCTCACAGCATCTGGAATGAGTTGGGGATGGAGGTGGTTTTCCAAAAGACTGTTGGATTGTGTTAGGAAGAAAACAATTCAGGGTAGGCTGAACAACAAGTGTCTAACACACAGATTATACACTCTCTGAGCCCACTGTAGCCTCAGCTCTATTCTACCCTGCAGCCCTTAGCAATGCTAGCATTCATTAAATTTGTTGAATGCATGAGTGCATGTATAGAAAGAAACCAGAAAATCAGCCCCAAACCCTTTTTTTCACCTCTTTTCCTCAAGTGCAGCATTATTTAAATGAATTTGAATTTTCTCAACTCTCCCTCTCCCTCTGCCCCTGTTCAAGCATAACCTAAACTGCACTTTAAACCGAGCATGAATTTAATGAGTCAACACAAGTCTCTTTGCAATCTGCTTACGTTTGGGCTGCGTCTATAGAATATTCAGATCCTCGGATGTTCTTGAAACTAAGGAATGAAGACATAAACATGGCAAACAACTATGGCAGCAAATAATTTATATTGACAAACCCAATGGTAGTATATAGAACAATTGACCCAAATATATGTTCTAGCAATTTCTAGTTTAACTTATAAAAATTATTATCATTAATAATAATAGAAAGAGGAAAATAACAGTCGTTCATAAACTCACTACCAGAGGTAAGCAATACGAATTTCTTCGTGGTCCTCAATCACCTGTTTGTGTGTGTGTGTATCTACTTGGTATTAAGTTCCACTGCATCTTGGAGTTGATGCTGCACAATCTATTACCAGAAAGATCCTGATCTCCCTAGGAGCTGACAACTAACTGTCTCAGAGCCCAAAGTATGGTACAAAAATATTTCTTTCCTCTTCCTTTCTGGAATTTTTTCAATTGATATTGAATCCCTTTAATTAGGTACTCAGGAGTCCTTTCCCAATTGGTCTTCCTTTTCTACCTCTCCGTCTTTCTCCTCTCATTCCAAAGCATACTCAGAGTTCCAGGTCCTTCTGATCCTTTCTACGTCTCTTATGTCTACGTAACCTCTTCATGAAATGTTCCCTCTAACCCAGGAGGGTGACAGTAGATATCTACAGTTTTCAGAGTGAACATCTATAAGGTAAAAAAATCAGATAAAAATAGGACATAGACGTTTATTTTGAGTAATTACATGTAAAGCATGTAGAATAGTGCCTGGCACATTGTAAGCACTTTGTTAATATTATTATTACTCCCACAGTTGATTTCCTTTTATGACAATTTGAGTGCATTATTGTTATAAAGGCTCCCTCCCCATCTATGATTGACGATGACGAGATAAGGTGGTAAAGGGGGCAGAAACTATTCTGCCGAGCATATATATTTTTATATACTTCAGTTCACACTGAATATAAAAATATATTTCATGCATTTGTATTTAGATTTTTTCGTGAACATTTTCTCATGTCATTAAAAAATCTGCACGTGAAGTGACAAAATCCAGCAACAGTGATATTTTAGATATTTAGATCAGACTCTGAAGTCCTATCACTGTGAGGATAAGAGATTGTCTATTTCCAGCAGTAAAGACCCATTCAGGAATTACTTCTTCCACAGCCTTAATGAAAAGCCCAACATATTTGCTCAGTTTATTCATTTGTGCATTCATTCACTCAACTAATGTTTATTGAGCCTTTATTATATGCTGGATACCATGGTAGGTACTGAGGCTACCAAAGGAGGATTCTGCCCCTGTGAAGCTTACATTCTGGAGAAAGAGTGAGCCATCAAATAACTATATAAATATATCGGCATAGTCTGCAGTAAAGGAAAAGCACAGAGTAATAAGAGATAGTACTTTGGAGACCTTATCTAGCCTTAAATCTGGCATGGTGGGAGTGGGTGATAAGGAAGAAGACTTTATGGAATTGTCTCCAGGAAGATATCTGAATTGAGAGTTGAACAATGAATAGGTATTATTAAACAAAGGGGACTGGGAAAAGATTTTGTAGTGGGAAGAGCATGTGCAAGGGCCCTGGGGTGGGAAACAGAAAACCTGTTTGAAAAACTGAAAGAAGGCTAGAGTAGTTGGAATTTAGAGAACAAGGACAGGGATGGGGTGGGTGAGGAGATGCATGAGAAGGAAGTGTCCTTGTTAGCTCTGTAAGGGATTTTACACTCTATTCTCAAAGCCGTAGAACTCTTTGAATAGCTAGGCCCAGAGAGTATACCTGTGCAAGACACTATTAGCAGAATTAAGAGGAGAGAGATCTATTTCCTTTGAGATTGTGTAGGTCATATTGGGCATCAAAAGGTTATTTATAGAGCCAGCCCTGGTGGCCTAGTGGTTAATTTCGGTGTGCACTCTGCTTCAGGGGCCTGGGTTTGGTTCCCGGGCATGGACCTACACCACTCATCTGTCAGTGACCATGCTGTGGTGGTGGCTTGCATACAAAACAAAAAGAGGAAAATTGTCAACAGAGGTTAGCTCAGGGCAAATCTTCCTTAGCAAAACAAAACAAAAAACAAAAATTTTATTTACAACGTGTTAAAAATTCTGCAAGAAACCGTAAGCATACACATGAAATGGCCACACATACGTACAAAGAACTGTAATTATAAAACAAAATGCTAGGGGAATAATTGGTATCTTGTGTGGGTCAGAAGTTTGATTGACCTCTTAATCATGCCTTTAATAGATCTAAGAAAAAGTTAAGATTGCTTAATCTTGCTAGACAAAATCTTGCAACATGTGGAGTCATTTGTGGGAATAGGAGAACATAATTAAATGGGATACTCAATGATGAACACAGTTTGGGAACCACCAATATATAGTAGGAATCCAGTTGGGGAAGGGGGTGGAGAGATATTAAGGATTGGAATTATTAAGTGTTTAAAGGAAGGTCAAGTAGTGGAAAGCAAAAGGATGAGAGCTACCTATAGCCTTCAGCAATTCCCCAGTGCCTAAGGATTTCAAGGTTTTACATATGGTTGATCACACAGTTCTTTAGAAAAGAAAGCCCTTAGGCCAAATAATAAAGGGAGTGCTCATGGGGTGTATATGGTGGTGGGTGTCTGTTACAATGAGTAGGTTAACAGGAAGTAACTTCGCACTTATATGATTTCTGATAGATGAAAAGTCCATGTCATCATCCAGATGTCTGCACTATCCAATTAAGAACTCCTGGATATTTGGAAACATCTGGTGACTGCGAGCATGTTTTACTCTTTTCCTGGATATATAATTTATATACATAAACACCTATATTACCTTAGATCTGTTTCCTGTGTAATAGGACATTCCTGGAAGAAACCAATTTCCTAGTTTATTTCATAGATCCCATCAGACACCTAAGTACAGGAGCAGTGGTTCTCACCCACTAGTGTGCCTCAGTATCACCTAGAGGAGTTTTACACCACACATTGCTGGGCTCCACCCCCAGAACTTCTGATTTACTTGGTCTGGGATGAGGGCCAAGTATTTACATTTTGAACAAGTTCTCAGGTGATGCTACTGGTCTGAGGACCACACTCGGAATGCCACTGCCCCAGAAGGCCCTTTACATTTGTAATCAGCCAAGGGAAAATTTGAGGTCCAGGCAGAAGTCAGGGGACAAGTAGATAAAATCAGAGGGTATCCATCAAACGTTCTTGTTAGCCTTAATTCTAAGACTCAGAGAGATTATTCATCACAGAAGTGATTCACCTTCCAGTTCAAACTCCCCATTGAAACATAAGATTTATTTTACCAATCACTCTGAATTGCTCTAAAAGTGCTATATTTTAAAAATGGAGATAAACTGAAGTGAATTTTATTTTGAAAATTTCGTGGAACAGTACAGAGATGTTACAAACCAAAGGCTGGGAACCACTTTGACAGTGACTCAGCTTCCTGTTAAAGGAAATAAAATGCAAAACATATTGTCACAAGTCTCCAAATTTGGATGATTTCTTTTGAATCCCAAAGCAAGTGTTTTTTTTTAGAAGCATTGGGATTACTTTTGTTCTGAGGTATTGGACAGACAGCCCAGACAACACAGTTTTGGTTTATTCCTTAACTTGACATATAAGATATCTAAGTTAAGATGTGTGAAGACAGAACTGAAATAAATTATGTGTCCAAAAGCAATATTGATTTTTTTTCTCTCTGAAAAGCTCTATTCCAACATCAGTTTAGACAAAAGAGCAAATGAAGAAGACTACGAAAAGACAATGACTTTGGAACTATGAATATGCATCACTCTGTCTTTTGCTGTAGATTACGGAGTATTCCTGTTTTGTTTTATTTTTTTAAAATAAGTTCTATCTTAACTGTTATTTAACTGTGTAAACATGAGCAAATCTGAGGTTCAGTTTTCATTTATACAATGTTGAAATTAAATAGATTGATTTTTAAGTTCCACTTTATTATTAGCATTCCATATTTCTTTTTTTCCTTTTAAAACTATTTGATTAAGGTTAACTCTCAAGAATTCTATTGCTCTGACCATACTTTGTAAAGAAAATTTAAACATTGTTCTTACCCTCAGAGAATTTACAACCTGGCCTGATGTTATAGCTATGTTCTTTCAGAATATATTTTCTACAAATTCTCAAGTCAAAATTGCATCTTCTATATGAGTGCAGGTAAATGGTGTGCTAGCAAATGTTTAACAGCCGTTTCTCTGAAATATTGATTTGTAGTATTTGTTGATTTCCATGGCATAAATACCCCTACCGTGGTCAATTTTACACCACACATTGCTGGGCTGGGCACACAGAGAGGTGTGCAGTAGAACATCATTGAATAGGATCTGCACCATTAGAAATAAGTAACTTCAAGAGCATAAGTAATAGAAAAATATAGTAAAATAATTAGGAAATGATGAGTTTTGAGTATTTGTTACTTTTGTTTTTAATATAATTTATTTAATTGTAAATGTATATAATTTAGCTTTTGATAATGGTATGTTTAAAACCTGACTTGCCAATTTTCTGAAAATTTAATTATTGGCTCTCACAAGTTTGTATGAGCTGGCTCCTGCACCCCATGGGTCTATCTTCCAAGCAAATGCCAAGACAAGATGAAATGTACAAGGAATTTTTTGGGAGACATACCCACAAAAGAAAATGGGGAGGGAGCCACACGAGGTTGGAAGAGTCACCAGACGATGATGATTTGACCCTGAGTGAAAGAGAGAGACTGAAGCCTCCCTGAAACGGTCCTAGTCCACCCTGCATCTAAGGATAGTTCAGCGAGGCCATCAGAGAGTCTTTGAGCCAAAGTCAGCCATCAGAGTTGTTCACATAACAGGACTAGCCTAGTATTCCTGCTGTGCTCAGTCATTCCCTGTGAGCAGCCTGTGGGAAGCATGGACTTAGGGCAAACGCTAGGAAGAATTTCAGAAGCAGCTGAGGCCCTTGGTCAGTCCAGCTTCCTGCTCTTGGAGATCTGCCAGGCACAATCCTATGGCTGCCACACCCTCAGTACTGCTGTGTCTCACATCTTCCTCACTTTATATCATCATCGTACGTTTCTTTTTAATACCCATGTATGATCATGGTATTCCTCACCTCAAATTACTGAGTGGCTCACAGTTACTTTCAGAATAATCCTTACATCTTCCAATACAACAGAGATTCCACAATCTGGCCTAAGCTTTCCTTACCATAGTCAACTCTCTACACCTTCTATGCTCTAACTTTACCAAAGTTCTCTTTCTCCATTATACCACTCCCACCTCGTCCATCCATCCACCCACCCGTCCATCCAAAGAATATTTTGTTAGCATTGCCTGTGTGTAAAAACCTTGCTAGCCATGGTGTTGAATGAGCAGCTTAGAGTCTCATGGGAGATAGACACAACTGAGCAGATAAACTCGAGAAAGGTGGAAACATTGTTAGCCAACATGATTAGGATGGGTTCTTAGTTATTTAAGTAAATTTTGATTAAAGAGTGGATTCATAAAATTTTTATGTATCATATATATACACACACATATATAAAGCATTTTATTTCAGATTAAAATAAACATACGTGCAATGATTTGTTATTTTTTAGCATGAATCTGCTGATTGGGAGTCCACATCATTTCTAGTTGTCTCACTCTTACCTAATTTTATAGCATATTTTACTAACTTGCATTTTTTTACCAGAGCATTCATGTTAATATATATTCTCATGGATGTGACATATTTTCTTTTCATATTCCTACTTTTTTTTTTTCAGTTTATCCATTGAGTCAGTTAGGTGTTAGAGGCTAAGAGGAAGTGTTAGAGGAAGACAGTCTGAGCGGTGGCCAAGGGCACAGAAACTGTAGACAGTCTGTCTGAAGAGTGACTCTCTCACTTACTAGCTATGTGATCTTGGGAAAGTTATGTAACTGCTTTATGCCAGTTTTCTTTTCTATAAAACAAGGATGTAATAATAATAGCAGTTACCTCACAGGTTTGTAAGGATTGAATGAACTATTGCATGTATAGTTGTTAAAAAAAGATAGTTGGCATATTATAAACCCTATATAAATGTTAGTCGTCATCATCATCATCATAATCACAAAACAAAAATAACTACAAGTTGCTATGGAAATACTGAGGCTGGACAATTTTAGCTTGTCAGAGAAAGCTTTTGGAAAAAGAGACATCAGAGCTGAGAGTTCGAAATTTCAAAGCAAGCATAAATGATGATTGCATCTGTGGCTGCCCCAGTGCCTAACACAGAACATGGCACACAGCAAAACGTGTGTGCGTCCCTATTGATTGTTAAATGACCAAAGTTGGAAACCTAGCAAAGATACTGGAGAAGACAGAGCCAGAAGAACATGCAAATAAGTCCTAAATAGCAAAACAAAAAAATAAAATAATATAAAATAATAAAAGAATGAGGGACAAACACTGCCATTATTCTGTACTACTAAAGTGTGGCATTTTACTCCAATATCTTCAGTAAATTTTCTTTCATTTGCTAGATGCATTGTTAGACATTAATTGGTGCCATACACCAATTAGAAGCCAAATTGCACAATGCCACCTCCTAAGAAAGCTAATTTTTCACATGGATAATTGCCATCAGGCTGGATTTGTTCTTTTTAGCACAATTAGTTGGCGTGTATTAGCAATTCAAATAATATTTCATAATTTCTTTGCCTGTGCGAGCATATGAAATTAACAAAAGAGAGAAGAGGTTTAATGCTTGATTGAAAAAGTATACTTTTAATAGAGTTGGACTGCACTCTTATTATTTAATGGTACCTGTTTGACCAAAAACTTTATTTGACATCTCAAAGCAAACTCAATAACTAACAGTAAAACTTATTTTTCCCACTGCCTTTTTGTGGATACACCAAATACACCAAAAAAAGTTTTCTTCTCTAAATTTATGTAATATAAGTGTAAAAGATGATTTCCCTGTACTTCAAAATGTAATCTTTCACACAATGTTAGATATTAATTAACTTCCATTTTAGAATCAGTCTTCCGTAGTTTGATCTCTTGTGTTTAAAGGGGTTTAGGGTGGAATTATACAGAACGAAAAAGTAGATAGAATCTAAAAGAGCTGAGTAATGATTTTAACTATCTTGCTAATTAAACAATATCAAGATTAGGTTGCAAAAAATATAGCAGACCATAGTCACAACTTACTTTAAATTTTTTAGCTTTATTCTAAAAACAATAGTTGTATTAATCTTTAAACCATTGAAACCATAGAGCCTTATTCTATCTGCTGTGGTCAGGGTGTATATTAAGCAGAAAAAGTTATGCCCTTGCCTTTTTAAAATATTGCATCTGAGGATGGCTTGGATATGTCTTTGGAGGTGTCTTTGTTTAAGAGTAAGTTCTCTAGTCAAATGTTCTGAGTTTTTGTCCAAACTATATCACTTCTCAGCTGAGTGGCCTTATAAAATATTATGCAAATAAAAGCTGGTATTATAAATTATCATCATTATCATCCTTAGTGTTTTTAGATCAGGTACATAAATATATTTAAAAAAGAAAAATAACTGTGCATCTACAATATCTTGAAGTAATTGTGGTAAAAAAAAAATCTATTCATAGTATAGAGCTTTAATTTGTACATTAATAGTTTAGAGTGTGGTTTCTATTTGAGCTTTGCCACAACTCTAGAGGATGTATGGGGCACTGAGTATCAATGCTGCCATGTCACAATCGAGGAAACTGGCATTAGTGAATTAATGCATTATTGGAACTCTTTCAGTTTCAAGTGATAAAAATTAAGCTCAAGCTGTCACAAGGGGGTCTATTAGTTTACGCAGCTAAAAATGATATTGGGGCAGCTCCAAGATCAGGGAAGAGCTATAGGTGTGGGTGCCTTAAGGACTAGACCTGGGAACTCAATTCATTTCAGACTCTCTCCTGCTTCTGTGATTCTTTTCTACTGCAGAGAGGCCTTTTCCATGTGGAGAGAACTTCTGCCAGCACAATATATAAACCCCTGGGAAGGATGCTGGCTGGCCATTCTTGGGTTACAAGACCACTGATGCCCAGGGAATATGGTCCTGTGATTGACCAGGCCTGGGTCATGTGCTTCCTGTGTAGTCAGGATTAGAGATCTGGAATAATTCGAAATAAGATGTGAAAAATTTCTAGGCAGTTGAAATCCCTTGAGTATCCAGTCCAGGGTGACCAGCTTATGAGCTGTGGCAAAGCCAAGATGGAGCTCCTTGTCTGATCTCACACCCACTGCCGTTTCCTCCTCATCCTTGCCCATCCCATCAGAGTCTCTTAAAACCATCATTTCCTTGTCTCTTCCCCCCAACATCCCTATCCCTAGCTCAGGCTTCAATTACTTCTCCCACAGTCTAGTCTCTAGTTCAGTAGATGCTGCTTTCTTCACAGTAATCTTTTGTAAGCTCTGCTGCTGCATTGTTCTTCCTAAATAGCAATTTCGTACTTGAAAATCTTTCAGTGTCTATAGAGCTAAGAACCGTCTTTTCACCCTTGCATTCAAGGACCTCCAGAGTATGAATCTCCTTTAACTTTCTACACTTATTCTGCCCAGTAACTCCATCCTCCTTTGAGACTGAACCAGCTATTGGGACCTAAATGTAATTTAAACTTTTCTGTCTTCATTTTTCCCCTGGTTGCTCTTCTTTCCCCCTCAAATATAATTTCTCTCATTAATGCTCGCTTTAAATCTCCCCTTAATGCAAAGGGAGAGCACAGCTTGATCCAAAATATCTTCTTGCTAGTGTAATAAAATTCTGTTGAAAGGAATATTTTTGTGTTGAAGATATTTCTCAATCTATAAGCAATCATTGCCAAATTTATAAAATAGGTGTTTATTCTATTTTATAATTTTTAACAATTTTCCCCATTAAGTTTACCAATTCCTTTTTACTTTTTTTTGTGGAACGTTCCAATTCAGTATTTCTATAAAACCCATATTCCTTTCCATGATCATATTTTTCATCTGAAAAAGATATTATTATTTATATTTTCAATACTTTGTACTTAAGAATATATTATTTATGGTCAATATAGGTGCCTGTACAGATGGTCATCTGTACAGATGGCTGCCTGGTAAGTGAAGGGAATCATCTTTCTATCTTTCAATCCTTAGTGTCTCTTTTTCTTTTAACTTCAGGATATCACAGGGGATGGTCTAGGAGACTATCAACCTCCATAGTCATTTTATTTTAGTTTCCATTCCAAAACCATCCCCCACCCTCAACCCCAACCAGGATTTTTGGATGTGCTTCCAATTGGCACTAGCATTAGCTCTCACTATGGTAGTATGAACCTTCCACCTGAAGCAGGCCAGCCTCATGCTACCCTTCTCACTCCCACCTCTGTGGCATTAGACAACCTTCAGGCTGTCCAGTTTCTTCAATGGCTAGATTGGGTACCTACTCATCCATGGAGCCACCTTGGGCTTCTTTGTCCTGATTGACTCTCTACTATCTTTGAATAATGAACATATTGCTGTACTCTATTAGCATTTTCCAAATTATTTTCCATAGGATTTTATCTCACATGTGAGTGAGGGTTAACAGGCCAAATACGTGTAGGGAACACTCCATCTTCCACTTGGAAATTCATGATGCACCTTGGCATGAAAGATTCTGAGATGCTTTATAATAAACAAATACACACCTCTTTAAAGTTGTTTAACTCAATTACACACCCTTTATTGATCATGATAACTTCCCTTTTTCTCCACTCAGCACACATATTAACATCCTTGGAATCCAAGTTGGGGAATGTCAGATTACACAGAGACTCTCTGATTATTTCATGGATATTTGTTTTGTTTCTTCATTCAATTCTCCAGCTTAGTAAGGGTAAAAGACACATCGCATTTCTCTTCTGATCTTTAACAGCTGTTAGTTCACTGGTTAAACACAGCATGTAATCAGCTGATTATAATTGATTATTGAAAGCATGAAGAAACATCTTATTGATTGAACAGAGGTATGTTAAGGAATGACCCTAACTTTGGAATTTAAATAAAACTTTACCACTAATTAGTCATATTACTTTAGGTAAATGACCAGTATCTCTGATGATTACGTACTCATCTATAGAATGAGGAACCCACTTACATCACTTTACTGTTCCATAAAAAGCTATTGAACAGAAGGCCTAGGTGTCTGATAAATGTTATTCTCTCACTTTGTTGTCTAAAGCTCAGTGAAAAAAATTTTTTTAAGTTCGGTGAGATACATTCTTACTTTGTAAATTGCATGAGTAAATTCAGTGGGGAATTCTCTCTTGTTTTAAATGACAAGATAGCTTGTCTAAATCAGTGGCTGAACATAAAAATAACTCAGGAATTTGTTAAATATACCAATCCTTGGATACCACCCAGATGTTCTGAATCCAAAACTCCAGAAATTGGGCCTCTATTTTTAACAGATTGCCTAAACGATATTACGTAATGGTCCATATCTTGCTTTGGAGACTCGCAGATCTATGTATTGGAATGGATATTTCTACATTTACCTCATTGACTTCCCATCTGTGAACACAGTTATAGTTCATTTCTTTAAAAATCTAATCATTAAAATGTACAAGACTGTCTTTGGATTAAGTATGGTATGAGAACACATGCATTTATCTCTTCTGGTTACTGCTGACACCCAAATAAAATTAGAGTAAAAGCTTTAAATAAATATAGACCTACCAGGATGAGAGAGGGAGAAAAGACAGTAGCAGATGAGAGCTGTCAACATGTATTAGAAGATAGAGCAGGGATAAAGGAATGGTCCCTGATGAGAATGAAACTCAGGAGACAAAGAAGAAACTCAGAAAGGCTCAGTAATTGGAAGCAACAGTCTGTATAAAGAAAATCAGTATAAGGAAAAATTAAATACCAAGACTCCAGCCCCACTTTTTGATGCTAACTGATTGCCTTTTTCTTCTCCACTCTCAGAAAAGCTCCAGGACACCAGACACAGCAGACAGCATGGCTGAGGCACCAGTCTGGTAAAAGAGTAATTAAACACATATCCAGAGTTCTGAGATGCTCTAGCTTTCTTTCCCTAAATGCCTTGACCAGACTCATACTCCCTAGAGATACCTCTATCCCCTCTATCACATGACCAGATCACTCTACAGTGAAGTACACTAGTCGATAGCTTGGCCCATGTGCAATGGGGGTCCAAGTAGCTTTGGTGCCTTCTTCTTAAAATAGGTAGACAGCAAAAGACTACCAAATATTTGTGGTAAGCCCTCAATACAAAAGAGTGAGATCAAAGCACCAAAAGAAATAAACAGGAAAAGAAAAAGTTAGAAGAATAAAGGTAATGAAATAAATTACATTTTAAACTGATATTCTTGGAGAAATAAGAAGAGATAATCCAGCCATGAAATAAGAGGAGAATCTTTTGAGAACAAAAAAAGAACTCTTGATAACGATAATTTTAGTATCAGAATTTTAAGTTAGTAAAAGGATTGAAAGATAATGTCAAAAAACGTGCAATAGGACTGCAGCAGAGAAAAGGTAAGACGATTAGAGGGTTAATCCAGGAGCTCCAGCATCCACCTGATAGTGTTACAGAAAAAGAGAACGGAGGAAACATAATGAGGAAATGTCAAAGAAAGAATATAACAAAATCTCTCAGACCTGAGAATAACAAAGATAAAGAGAAAATCCTACTTTTTTTTTAACAGAGAAGAAAGAAAGACAATGCAGCATGTTATGTACAAACGATTGGGTATCAGAATTGCATTCAGCAAACACTGAAAGCCAAAAAATACAGAGAAATGCTCCTACTACATTGAGAGAGAATATTAAACTGTGACTTAGAGTGTGTTTAATAAAGACATTTTAAGACAAGGAAAATCTCAGATATTTTTACTTCCTGCACCTTTCTCAGGAAACTGTGGATATGACAAGAAAATAAGAAATAAGAAAACAAATCAAAGCAAGAAAACAAACCAAGAATGCAGAAAACAAACCAAGAAAGAAGAAAACATGGAATTCAAGAAACAGAGCAGTCTCAAGGGGAAGTTCCAATTGGTAGTGATGAAGTCCCACGATAGAAGCTTCACTGCAGGCCTAAGGAAAAACCAGTTCCATTTGGAACAGGAGGGCTGAAGACACCAGGAGAAGTTCCAAAAACAGAAATGATACGTTTGACGTCATGGAAAACCATCTGGAGAGGCGTTTGTGCATTGTGGGAAGAATGAGCTTGGGTACATTGTAAAACATGAAGGTATTAATATAGAAAATAACCAAATTCTGATGATTTATTCAAATGGTAATTATGACATAAATAAATTAAAAGAATGGGTCTATGGCAAGTAGATGTTCATGGAGATAGTGGAACATGACCTAAGGAAGGTAAACCTTAATACTGTAATATAAAGTCAACATATAATGTTTACAATTAATAAATTTAGAAATAGCAACATGGACATATTATGATGATCATGACAATAAATAAGAGAAGAGTTAAATAAGTTACCTAGGTGGATGAGGAGGGTGATGGAAGGTGGTTGAATGGAAATACTTATTTCCAATATATCTTTTGTTATTATTTCTTATTGACTATTAAAAGTATATTACTGTGATTAGAAATAGAAATTATTTTAAAGTGTTCAAGTCCACTAATTAGTAGCATCACACAGTCTTTTTTTTTTTTCTCCTAGAAAATATAAAAATAAGAAAAAAAGAGAATCATAAAATTTCACTTCTGCTGGGAGGTTTTTCCAAAACATGCTGTTGTGTTGATCTGCATGATAGTTCACAGCAGCAGAGAATCAGAGGATTAGGTTTCTGCACTGTATTTATTTTTAACTATCATAAAATCTTGTTATAAATGAAAAATACTTCAATAAGAACTCTTAAGGCAATTGTTCTTTGGAGATGGTATCTACAAAATGTGATTATCTCTAATGGCATTATCCTAGGAGGTAACAAACCAGAGCAGGGCTCCTGCTGAGACAGTCCTTTCAGGTGATTTAGAGAGGAAGATGCATATGGTTATCTCTAAACTAATGGAGAAAAGGGTTTAAAAACTGGTCATTCAAAGCACATAATGATTCTCTCATGTGTTCTGAAAAGCAATATTGAAAACTAGGTAAGGAAACAGGAAACAATGGATACAGAATAGCAAGTTGTTTTGAAGTATAGGTATTATTATTATTGAGGTGTGGTGAGGCTAACAGATCAGGAGACGACCGCCATTGAAAAGATAGTTTGTTACTCACGGTTACTCCTGTAACTGTTACAGGAGTTACAGGCACTGTTTATTACTCCTTTCCCCCAAAGGAGGGGGAAATGCCACACCATTCAGAGCTACACAGGGAAGCACCAGGGTTGGTCAGGAGACAGAAGGAACAAGGGGAAAGCATGAGCAGGAGCCTCTATTATTGTTTCCCTGGGAAAAGTGAGGCAAGGCAGGGTAAGCAGGCTTAGGATTGGCTACTTTGAATAATTTCAACAGGCTCTGGCATAGGGTATACCTCTAGTTGTCTGGTACCTGGCCTTGGATGATTAGGGCGGAAGAATATTTTCTCCTGGAGTATAAGAGCCAGATGGAGGAGGTGGTTTGGAGTATGGGCTCTGGATTAGTTAGTTTGCATGGTTTCTGGGGTGAGCTGTTTGCTATTTTTAAGAATTGATCAGCCCTGGGAGGGGCAGTCTCTCCCCAGTCAGTGAAGTCCCAGATGGCAGAGCATCAAGAATACAGAAAATAGAGGCCAGCCCCTGGCGTAGTGGTTAAGTTAGGCGCACTCTGCTCTGGCGGCCTGGGGTTCATGGGTTTGGATGCCGGGTGCGGACCTACGTGACGCCACCACTCGTCAGCCATGCTGTGGCAGTGACCCACATATAAAATAGAGGAATATTGGCACAGATGTTAGCTCAGGGCTAATCTTCCTCAACCCAAAAAAAAAAAGAAAGATTGGCAACAGATGTTAGCTCAGGGTGAATCTTCCTTGGCAAAAAGAAAGAATTCAGAAAATTTAAAAAATCTAGTTAATACACAAGTGAGCCAGAACAATGACGAAGATGCAGATGTAGGACAGAAAGGCAAGAAGAGTGAATGTAAGTTTTAAAAGGCTCTAAGAATTAATTAGACCTAAAGCCTTTGAAAGCACAGGTCCAAGCAAAGCAGGATTGTAGATGGAAGTAACATGGACCCAGCCAAGGTCTCCTGAGTAAACCCTTACTGGCTCAGACATGAATCAGTCTCAAGGTGAAATAAAAAGTGAATTTATTTAAATAAAGACAATATGAGATTGGTCAATTCAAACTAATTCAACAAAATTTGGGCACATATGGTATTCTAGAAACTGTTAGATACTACAGGGGATACAGATTTCAGTAAAATGGAGCCTGTTTTTTTACGGAATATGAAATATCTTCAGAGAGATTTGAGACAGGTCAGAGATGAACATAAAACAGCAGTTGAATAATTCAAGTGTCTTGGTGATGTTACAAACAAAGGGAAATTAGCAGAGGTGGCAAATAGGTGCTATCTTCCCATCTAGCGCCCATGGCAGACATCACTAATCAATCTTGATGCTCTTTATTTCTCAGTCAGTTCTGATCTCTGTTTTCTCCTCAACAGAGTCTCAGTGAAGCCACTGCCAGTGAATCAAAGTTAACACACTTGCCGTTCCTCAGTAGATGCTCTAAGGTGGGAGATTGAGGACCAGAAAAACCTTCCCGGAAGAGTAATGTTTAAAGTTAACCTAAGAAGGATGGATGAGTTTTCAGAGGTATCCTGAGTGGGAGATGTGGGCGGAGTGGTTTCAATAGCCTAGGCAGCAGGAACAAATGTACGGAGGCTGGAAAGTTTTGAGAACTGGATGAGCAGTAATTATGCAATCTGGCTGGAATTTAGGCTATGTGTAAGGAAAGGATGACAGATAAAGCCAGAAAGGGATGGTTGGGCCAACTGAATGCTGGATGCAAAGTTATAAAATCAAAGTAGCTAACGTTCTATGTGTGCTTACAATGTTCCAAGCAATTTAATGCTCTCAGCCAAATATATATATGTATATATACATAAATGAATACATCAGATATTATATATAATATTCAAGATATATTTTATGTACTTATAATATATATTCGTTATTTAAATATAGTTATTTGTTAATATATTTATTATATGTTTAAAATACGTATATTAACATATTGTATAATACATTTATATACATGTAATATATACATATATATACATATATAATATACATCTTGCTTTTAATATGTATGTAATGTATATAATATAAAGATTGTTATACTTTTCTACGCTACATAGACAAATACACTGAAAACAGAGAAGTAAAGTAACCTGCTTTACACAGACATTAAAGGGCAGGGTCAAGATTTAAAAGCAAGCAATCTGACTCCAGAGGCCACACTCAGACATTATACTATCCTGCACCCTAATATTTATAGTACTATTGAATTAGCAGATACTGAGGAGCTTTGATTTCCAAGGTAGATATTGATGCAATTATCTATGGGCTTTAGGAAGGTCTGCCTGGAAGTAGTGTATAAATAGTCAGATAGTGATAGTGGCGGAAGGAAGTCACCGGGCTTTCTGTGTGTGATTTTGCCAGGTAGTAATACAGAAGTGCTTTTATGAATTGTCTTATGAATAATTAAAAACCTCCAAATTCTGTTTCTGCCAAGGGTGCTGTTGCATGCATAAAAATGAAAGCAAGAAATGGTAGCACTTACTGGAAAAAAGAATTAAAAAGCACCTGTGTCGTATCTTTGTGAGGGGTGAATTCCTGAATCTCTCAACTTCCAATCACATGAGCAAGATTTGTGGCTGCAGAAGTGATCTATAAATGCACTTCATTCAGGCAGATGAGTGATCCATGGAGGGAAGAAAGGTGGTTCAGCCAATCTTTGAATGACAGTGTGTCTACACTTGTGAATTTAAATAAAGATAATCATCTATCCCAATGGAAGAAAATGTTGCTCAGATTTTCTGCTTGGAATCATGCACACAAGAGCTCCTTTTCTTTGACTACCCTCTAGCATCCTGCCTTGACACCAGGTGAATGAGCGCAAGCAGGTGTCCTTCCTGGCAGTTCTGGAGAGCCTGAGTTTATCTCGCTGCAGCCATGGCTTGAACACATCTCTACTCTTGCCACTGCCACAGGCAGACCATAGGTAAAGCAACATTTCTAATTCGGTGAAAAACAATTCCCACTTTTATTAGAATGTCACAAAATCTACTACAACGGGAAGTTCACAAGGTGCTCCTTGTCTTGTTCTTGCCCCAGGACCCTTAAATGGGATCTGTGGATCAAGATTTCAGTTCTTATTGGTGACTCTCCTGCTCCCTCCTGTCAAGATAGACATCAAGTCCTGGGCATCAAAAGGTGCTTCCCAAGCATTTCCATGGAAATCATCCATGATCCCCCCATTCCTGTATGTTTTCAGTGATGTGTGGAGCAGAAGTTAGCAGGAATTAAGACCTGGGGATGGTGATTTTATGGGGCCGATTATGTTGATTTTAGGGGTTATAGGCTTTAGACACAAACTTGTGAAAAGTGAATGCCAGCCGACATGGCCAAGCTTTATAACTCTAGTCATCTCCCAATGCCCTAGTAAAGGGGTCACGCACTGGGAAAGAGGACATACTCTGGCTTTTCCTGTAGGAAGAATTGACCACTCCTTCCTTTTCACTCTCACTTTATATTGTAGGAATTTCTAGCACAGATTATGTAAGGATGTAATGAATTTGCAGGTCCGTCTCTGAACCAGACTGAGAGTCCCATGCGGGTAGGGATTGTGGCTTGTTCCCTGTTGTGCACTCATGGGTCTAGCACCAAGCCTACTGTCTGTGCACTCAGTGAAAATGAAAACAGATGTTAATTCAGAACATGCTTTTTGAGAACCCATAACATCCCCTTTGCCTGCTCTTACGGCCTTGCCTTCTGCATTTCACTACATTAATCTTAAACAGAATATGCCACTGTAAAGTGCTTTAATTGGTTTTTAATTTGCATTTTTGAAAACTCTAAATGCAGGTGAGTAGCAACTACATGCTCATTGCACAAAACTTGAATCATACAATACATACAGTTAAATCAGACAGGCCTCTTTTCCTTCCTCAGCAGTCCATCCCCCAGTTCCACTCACTGCTTCACTGGTGGACTCTGTGACTAGTTTGGGGGAAGGTATCTTTCCATTGGGGGCTTATTTTGGACATCTAAATTACCATCACAGTCCAGGAAGTCCCAGAATCTGCCTACTCTCTATGCAAATGTAGAGCACGAAGCAGCGAGGTCTGCCAACTGTTGGCTACCGGTCTGCAGCAAGATAAGTACAGAAATAAAGAATTCAGAAAATTTTAGAGCAATTTGGCAGTCATTTTTGTCTCTTGATTTTAATAAATAAAAAACCCAGACTGTATTTATTTTGTACATCTTTTTAAATTTCATTTTTACTAGTAATTTGTTTATTGTATTTTTTAAAGGCTCAGTCCATAATAGATTAGGGGGAAAAATAAAGAAACAAACTGATCTTTTACCATTGTTAGTTTGAGAAATATTGTTCCAGATCATTTGTAGCATAAATCACTGCCTTAAAAACAATGCATATTAGACATTGTTCTTTGCAATGTCTTTTTGGAGGGAATGGTAGTTTGATGTGATTTATATGTTCAGAAGTCAGAGATTAGGAAGTTAGGGTTTTCTCAGAAGTAGTTTCCATAGCTCGTGTACAGAGCACATAAAATAACATAGGAATCTGATGCTTGGGACCAAGTTATGACCGCTCTGGGCACAATAACTCTGAGCACCTTAGTGGGCAGGTTTTACATTATTCCCTGTAACATTGCATTAATGTGATTTGGAGATTATTGATTTCAGTGAATATCTTCACTTATATGTTTTTTCTTGGCAGCTTTGCTATAGACCCTAAAGAAGTCCCAGGCTGTTTCTAGACCCCCTAACTTATCTTGTGCTCCAATCCAGGTGTCACTGCAGCAGGAAAATGCAAAGTGTTTCGCCTCTAAAGGTGAGCAAGAATTTTCCAAGCTACGACTTCATGTTACACCAAGAAAGGGAGCTGGGTGGATCAAACACAGGCAATATCTTACCCAGAGGTAGGAGAATAACTGAAGCTCTTCTGCATAAATGGCCCTCCCTTTCTGTTTCCCATTGAGAGCATCTACATAGAGGAAGGCATAAATAAACGAGTCATTGCTCTGAACTGGACATCTAGCTCCCTGTAATAATAATGAAGGCTTTCTCAGCAGTAGCAGTAAAAATAAAAGCTACTATTTAATGAACACTTATTCTTTGTCATACAACATGTTAAATCCTTTACATATAGTCTTTCATTTAAGTTCTATAATGTCCCATGACATAGATGTTCTCCCACTTTACAGAAAAGTAAAAAGGTATGGAGGTCAGTGGCAGAGCTGATATTTAAAAGGAGATCTGTTGGACTGCAAAGAGTTCTGTTAAGCATTATTATAATCTTAGTGCTCTACTGCTTTTTGTGCATATATTTTTTTTGTACTACCCCATGTTTAAGTAGGAGGTTCTATCAGGAATAACTTTAGAGTGATGTGTCATAGAATAAGAATATTTGAGAATCTTACAGACCCCATAATCTAACTTAAGGGTTGGCAGTCTTTTTCTGTAAAGGGTCATATAGTAAATATTTTAGGCTTTGCAAGCCATGTGGTCTCTGTTGCAACTACTCAACTCTGCTTTTATAGCTTGAAAGCAACACTAGACAATACGTAAATGAATGGATGTAGTCATGTTTCAATGAAACTTTATTTGCAGAAACGGGTGGCTGTCCAGATTTGGCTCACCGGCCATAGTTTGCCAACCCTAGTTTAAATATCTGGTTTCATAAGGCATGTTGCTAAGACCAAGGCATAGACTTATCCCAAGCCATAGAGGCAGTAATACAAAGACTGATGCCTTTCAGACTTCAAACTCCATGTGTCTTCTCTTCGTTCACTTGGCTCCTTCCTCTGATTATTCTTAAGCATTTTGCCTAATGTAATAGATATTATTTTTTGACATCTGTGTATATAAAGGGATATACCCCTATGTATATAAAGGTTACATAAGGTTCCAATGGACCCTTTTATCTCCCAGTCAAAAAAGTTTATTTGAGGGGCGCCTGGTGGTGTCGCGGTTGGGTTCGAGCCAACTTCGGTCAGCCTGCTTCGGCAGCCAAGGGTTCTCCATTTCTGATCCTGGGCGTGGACCTATTCACTGCTCATCAAGCCATGCTGAGGCAGTGTTCCACAAAGAAGGGCTACAACTCTACAACTATGATACACAACTATGTACTGGAATTTGGGGGAGAAAAAAAAGAAAAAGAGGAAGATTGGCAACAGATGTTAGCGCAGGGCCAATCTTCCTCAAAAAAAAAAAAAAGAATAATTTATCTTGAAAAAAGTTTGAGTACGAGTGAATGAGGATGATGTTACTACAGAAATAACTGAATTTATTCTGATTTATTAAATGATAGTAAAGCACTCACATACTTTAGAAATTTGTCATAAAAAATTACTTGGAGCACATTTCCCAACTGATTGTGACTTATGGACACACTAGTGAATCATGATGTGAAGAGCTGCTATGGTCTTCTTCGGTGTCAAGTGTTAACACATGTTGATTCTGTCTATTCATGTCCTCTTAAATCCACTTCTTCCACCATCATGCCAATCAACATTTCCACATTTGTCACAAAAACTGGTTTTCCACTGACTACAAATTCTCCTTTATCAAGACTAAAAACAATTATAGCAACCCCTTTAATGGAAGAAAAAAATATGCATTTTCAATATTCACTATGTCCCTTCATGGAGTGTCCATTGCAAGTTTTCAAAGAACCTAGGTTTCTTTACAAGAATTAAGCAAGCATTATGCAAGCATTAACAAAGGTGCCAATATCCTTTTTTCTTTAATTTCAAAATAAAAATTGATAAACATGGAAGACCTTTTAACTATGACCTTTTCAAGGCTGAATCTGTAAAAGGAAACAGGATTTTTTTTGTTGGTTTTGTTTTTTTTTTGTTTGAGAGTAAGATTGAAGGAAAGTTTATTACAGCATAAATACTCATTAAATCCTGTGGGATTCAGTGAAAATATTTCTTAAATATTTACATGTTTTTATCCAGAAAAAAATGACCTCAAATTCATGGAAAGCCAGCCACAATTTATGCTCCACATTTTATGTTTCACATTGTAGTAAAATTCTAATGGCGATGCCATCAATGACTATACTTTTAAAAAAGGTTTTGCATAAAGGTTAACACAGAACTTTTATACTCAAGGGGGCAAAGAAGGTATGGTGCACATCTCCTAATGGTGATGTTGGTGAAGCACTTCCCAATAACCTTTCACCACCTGGACTGGGTTTGACTCTTTGTTAAAGAGCCATATCTTCACCAGTTGGCTGAGTCTTCGTTGTCTGTAAGACTTCTACAGGGGCAGATAATTCCAAACAGAGGGTTCTCTTTCTCCCGTCTTTCCAAGAAATGAGAACCGAGACTGTGTCTACTATGAATTTGGGAGTAACATTCTGAACATTACTGGAGAAAATGGGATCAGGAAAAATTTGCATAAATCACAGCATTTGCAAAAATTTATTTAAATTGTGGTTTCAGCTTCTTGAAGATTCGTGTTAAGCAACTGACTTATGATCCCTATGTTTTCCTCTTTGGTCCTCAATAAGGATTTTGGGAATTGCAGGCCCACAAGAACTATAAGGCTCTCTTTTTTATTTATGTGTTGTTCCCTCCCCCCTTGCAGACTCATTTGGAGTTAAACACTTAATTTGTTTTTACTTCTGTGTCTACCTGGTTTCTGGACATCAAAAATATTTTGCCAACATTTTTTAGTGCCTCTGACTGACTCCGTGGTATGGTTTTTGTACCAAAGTAATGATTTAGAAAGCACCAAATGTTCAAAGAATGTACCTGGGGCATCAGAGGCCATAATTGCTGGCTAAATCATTATTTAGCCTATGCTAAAAAAACTAATTTGAGAGATAATGGCTCATCTGTTTAAATGAAATAGCTTTTCAAGCTTAGCCAACTCCGATGGGAGGAATACAGGGTAGTGGTATAGACCATAGAGTGTAGTCTCTAGTGTTAGATGACCTGGGTTGGAATTCCATCTCTACCTCTTCCCAGTGTGTGGGCCTTAGTAAGTCACTTTTTCTCTCTAAGACTCCATTTCCTTTTAGATAAATAGGGAATGCTGGGAATATATGCCCATCAGCTAGGGCTGTTCTGAACATAAAGAGATGGACCATGTAATGCCCTTAGAATTCAATAAATACTTGCTTTAATTCTGGAGTTAAGGAATCCTCAGTTTTTTCAAGAGACTACACTATAACTTAGAAATATGTCCACTTAAAATTAAGCTGCTTGTCTTCTATTTTATGAGCATAAAGTTACATAAATTTTGAATCAGACCACACTCTCAGATATTTCGAATTAAAATAACCTTACTATTTTGATTGGTGTTTGGTTCTTGCTCCTCTAAAGTTATTTTCTTTTGGTTTGCCTTGCATGTCTGTCTTTATCGGGGTGTTCTAAAAGTGCTAAGGGCTCCTGCCACCCTTGTATCCTTTGCTAACCTAGTCCTCTGAAATTTTTGAAAGTTAATGCTCTTGAGTAATAGGTCTAGGGAATTGCTGGTCAAGGGAATAGATACTTCTGGATGTGAAATTAAACAAAAACAAACAAATAAACTAAAAAAGATATACTGTCATGCTCCCAGTAAACATGCCTTGATCACATGACCTTGACTTAACTGCAAGGGAAGCTGAGATGTGTTCCTTTGTGCTCACAAAAGGAAAATGAAATGGGATTTAATGAACACTTAGCATTGTCTTCTCATTTAAAAAAAACTATGCTTTGTCCTTAGTTGCCATCTGATCCTTATCTTATGTTTTACACGCACAGCAACTGATCAATTAAAAGATTAGGTTTTTAGCAATTTGTAGCTTTCTAGGTCTTGTAGACATTAGTTGGTATCTTTTTAAATTTCTATAGGATCATTTTTTTTGCCATCCCTGAACATGCATTGTGTATTCATGGTAGGCAGAGTGCTCTGACATTCATTTCAGGAAGCACAAATTGTTATTAGTTATAAAATGTGAGATTAAAAATTATTGACTTCAATACATAGTTTTGACAAGATGACATTATGACTTTAAATTAATGACACTCAAAATACTGATAAAATCGTATTAAGACAAAAATGTAGACTTGGCTTCAGTCCGCAGTCCAGTTATTTGTGTTCTTATCTCTTCATAAGCACCTAAAAATTCATACTTCATAATGCTTAAAAGTCTTTTAATTTCCCATTGCCTCTATATTCCTCAGTTTGTTAATAAAGATTTTCTTTCCCTTGACCCAAGCCTGGTGGTTTCTAAACATCCCTCCCATTATCCCCCTTTACTTATGCCTCTGTTTGAGTGATTCTACCTACTCTGCTAGCAATGTCCTCTCCAAAAATGCCTATCTGATAGTGTCTTGTTCAAGATTCAACTCTCTGTGTGGTCTTCCCCCTGAATTCTCAAGCGCATGTTGCTTCCTTACTTTTGAGTTTCTAGAATTCTAATCTGTCCTTAAAGATAAAGTCCTTGTCTTGTACATAATTTATTCCCGGAATTGCACACAGGACTGCACATAGAATGTGTTCAATAGCTATTAGTTGGACAAGTTAGTGCCTTTATATATTTGGCTCTTATTTTTGTTTCACTTATTTGGGTACTGTGTCATTCAGGATGGGGTAAGTTATTCTGCAATACCAAGCAATCACAGTGGCTTATACAATCAAAGGACACTGCATGTTCTTTGTAGTTCAGCTGTGGCTAGGCTTCACGTTGTGCTGACACTAGGACTTAGGTTGATGAAGCAGCCTCTATCGGGAACTTTTTGATTATAGTGTCAAAATGAAATGTCGTTTCAAAATGAAACATCTTGAGTTCAGCAGAGTACGAATGTGTAGTAGTATAATCCACCCTCAGGGAGGAACATGCTGAAGAGGGAATTTTGGGCAATTAGTAATACAATCTACCATAGGAGCTAACCATATATTATCTAGCACATTTATTTAATCACTTTGGTCATATTTACCCCACATACCCAACTATAGTGTAAAATCATGTACAAGAGTAAGAAACTTCCTTTCAAAAGTTAGCAGCAGGCTGTCTACAGTGAATAAATAACGAGAACTTAAAGAATTATGAGTTAGGGTAGATGACATCATTTCTGATAGCCTAGACTGTAGTTTTTATATCATCCCTCTGATGAGATATAGACACAGGGGCATTCTTGCTTTTGGCGTGAATAACCTTGTTTCTGATTTCATATTTTCCCAAATCTGAAGAATATGGTGTTGAATGAATTACCTTCATTGGTGATGACTTTCCAGTCTGGTGCTTTTCTCCACAGTCTGCTCCCTCCTTCGATCCTGCTGTAGCTCAGACCATTTCAGATATCTGAACATTTGAGCAAAAATTTCCATAGTGCAAGACAATAAAGCAATTAAGTCCCATCATCATTTGTTTTTCCCTCTTCGATCTGTGTAGCATCATTAGCTTTAATTTAATAACACCATCTCTTATTATTGAACACATTTAGAATCTACTTTCTTGGTTTAATTTCTTATTTTCCCTTTCGTAAAGCCTCCAAAATGTTTTGTTTGAATCTACTGACTTTCTGGTGTCCGCCTTGCTTCCTTTTTTTATTCTCTCTCTCTCTCCCTCCTTTTGTTTTTTTCTCTCTCCTCTCTCCCTTCCTGTCTCTGCCTTTCTCCCTTTCTTTCTCTCTTTCCCTTCTGTCTTCTCTCTCTTTCTTGCATGCCCTCCTTCCTTTCATCCCTTCATCACTCTCTGTCTCCCTTTCTCTCTTTGTTCTTTTCTCCCTTTCTCTCTCTCTCTCGCTTTCTTTTTTTCTCCTTTATTTTTTAATGGCACACAGATAAGGGTTGGGCTTGATAGAGTCATTTGTTGAATGTCTGCATGATACTAGGCACTTTGCTAAGGGTGTTGGGGCTTTTGTAACATTCACATCAGTCTAAATATGACATGTTTATGCACACAAAATGTTGGTTCTGCCTCTAGTGCAAAAAATTGTAAACTAGTGGCTGAAAGGCATTTGGGACCTTGTCTGAAGAATTCAGACATCCTAATTTTTCTGACTCATCCTCAGCAAGGATGAAAAAGGAATGGCTCTACCTCTCTATGTGTACTTCTTCTGAATACTCCTGAAATAACTTATCTTTAATAGGTCCAAGCAGCTCACACATTTGCTTTCATTACTGACATTACAGCTCTAGCACCACCTTGGGCCCTTTAAATAGTAAAAAGTACCAGACTGTACAGTTCCACTCAAGGCTCTGTTAAAGCAAAGTAATAGGAGCTGTCCTCCAACAGGTTTCAAGCTGATTATTAGTACCCCAGTCCTCCTTTCCCCTCCAACCTGTAAATATGCTAGCATCAGGATTTATGTGCAGTCGCTCCCCCTAGCCAGATGCATGCCCTTATTCTCTCTTTTCTGCCAGCTCAATACAGTTCACATCGTAGGGTGAATTCATACTCTCGTCCATTCGTTCCACAGATATTTTTGGAGCACCCTCTACCTGACAGGTTTCCTGTTAGGTGCTAAGCCCTGCAGTTAAAGACTCAGTTCCTGCCCTCAAGTAACTGAGTCTGGACCAAGGCAGGCTAGGAAATAATCATGTTGAGGATGGAGAAATAGATGCTGTGATCCACATAAGCCCCATGGTCCTCTGAAAGTATAAAAGAGGATCAGTGACTCAGCCTTGGGAAAATGGTCATCTGACAGAGAGGGGCTCTCCCTTGGTCTACGGTGTTTACTACTGTCATCATTTCTCTGGCTTGAGGCAGTGTTCTTATAGTGTAGTGGTGAATCTTTTAGATTCCCTCTGGAAGAAAGGCTCAATTTGTTGCTAGTGTGTGTGTTTGCAGAGAGAATTTTTTTAAGCAAACATTTCTTTGAAATCTAACATATGTACAAGAAAAGTATGATCATAAGTGCACGTTGATACGTTACATACACTAAGCATGCCAGTGGCCAGGACCTGGATTAAGAAACAGCACCCTGCCAGCCCCTAGAAGTTCACTTTGTGTCCCTGCCTAGTCTTTACTGCCTCTAGGCTGAACACTATCCTGACTTCTACCACCACAGATTAGTTTTGCCTGGTTTAGAATTTTACGTAAGTGCGGTGTCGTCATACAGCTGGTCCTCTTCTGTGTCTATCTTTTCTGAACTTCATGTTTGTGAGACTCATCCATGTTGCAGGGTGCAGTTTAGTAAAAAGTAGTTTACACATTCTTTTTGATTTGTAGGGTTTTATTTCATATTCCATTGCATTACTATACCACATTTATCTATTCTATGTTGAAGAATATTTGGGTTCGTAGGCTTTCAATACCATTCCAGTCTCCCTTTTGGCTCAGAGCCTTGGCAAGCAACAATAACTGCTTCGATTTGAATGACATTGTTCTCATTTTCTCATATTTACTTTTTTGGTTACTTTCTATTTATGACAAGTTATACCAGTTTTTTAAACATTATTTTAAATGGTGATATAAAATTTTTTTAAATAATTTTGATGGAAATAAATTGATTTTAAAAATCTTGTAGTAATAATAGAGGTATAATATGACAACTATCAGGAGATAGAATTCAGGTAGCTGAGTTTAAGATAAGTATGTTTAGAACCTTGGTTTTTTTTTTAGAAATTATTAATTTACATGCCTGGGGGTTTTAGCAGTTGAGGGGTTTCCTCAACCAGTTGGTTTAATAATTTATCAGAGTGTGAGGGACTAATATAGGCTTGTTTTGCTGCGGTCCAAGGAATATCTGGAATCAGCATGCCAAGAATTTGAACAGGCCTGGGTAAGATGCAAAGCAAAAGATCTGGGCACTGGGGAGAGAGAGCAACGCATGGACAGCAACCACTTGGGAATGGGACTGACTGAGGAATGGGTTGGAGAAGCAATGCTAATTCTTTACAGGCTTCTCTCTGGACCTTGAGACCCTGATCCACAGATTGTATTGGGAAGGTCAAGTAACTGACTTGACTCTCACTTCCTCCTTCTTCCCTCATGACTTACTAATAGTACTTGCAGCTTATAACACACTCATTATGTGCAAAGCACTTTGTATGGTTTATACTATTTAACTCTTACAACAACCCTACAAGGGAAGTATATGTTACTGTGGTAGGCAGAATATGGGCCCCAGTGATGCCCATATCCAAATCTATGGAATCTGTAAATCTGTTACTTTACATTGCAAAGGAGAATTAAGGCTACAGATGGAATTCAATTTGTTGAATAGCTGACCTTAAGATAGGGAGATTTCCCTGAATTATCTGAGTGGGCCTAGAGTAATCACAAAGGTCCTTAAAAGTAGAAGAGGAAGGCAAATAAGAGGGTCAGAGTGAAGTGATGTGAGAAGGACTTGACCTGCTCTTGAGCCTTGAAGATGGAGGAAGGGGACCAGGAGCTGGAAAAAGAAATGGGTCCTACTCAGAGAGAACAGAAAGGAATGCAGCCCTGCAGATTCCTTCCTTCAGTTTGGGGCAGCGAGACCCGTGTCAAACTTCTGACCTAAAGAAATGTAAGATAATACATTTGTGTTGTTTAAGCTGCTAAGTTTGTGGTAATTTGTTATAGAAGGCAAAATAAACTAATACAGTTACGTAAAAGGAACTGGGGCAGAGGCAGGGTAAGGAACAGATCTCAAACTGATAACTTAATAAGGCTGCATTGGAAGCCAGATCTACCTGACTCCAAAACCAATACTCTTGATTGTTAACTCCAATGATTCAAGACTAGAATGCAAGTTGGGTCGGTATATGCTTTAGATATTTTAATTCACCCACTGGATGGGAGAATGAAAATCAAGCTCCAAAAGTCTGAGGACTGGAAAAGGAAGGTCATCACTTGTGCAAAAGGACTTATGGACTTAGGGGCCTTTCTAATAGAAATATGCTTTGTATAAGGTGGTATCTGTAAGAATGTTCATGACGCATGGAACAGAAAAGCCAACTCAAACTGGCTTAATAATAAAGGGAAGTTTTTGGCAAACATAGTAAAAGAAAAGTCTGCTGCTACTTCTAGCTTCAATTTAGACTTCATCCAGCATTGCAGTGAGGTCGGAGATCCTTCCTTCTTTCCTTCCTTCGTTCCTTCCTTCATTCCTTCCTTCTTCCTTTCCTTCTTCCTTCCTTCCTTCCTTCTTCCTTCCTTCCTTCCCTCCTTCCTCCTTCCTCCCTCTCTCTTTCTCTTTCTTTCTTTCTTTCTTTTTCTTTCTTTTCTTTCTTCCTTTCTCTTCCTTCCTTCTTTCCTTCCTTCCTTCCTTCCTTTCTTTCTCTTCTTTTTCTCTCTTTCTTTCTTTCTTTCTTTCTTTCTTTCTTTCTTTCTTTCTTTCTTTCTTTCTTTCTTTCTCTCTCTCTCTCTCTCTCTCTCTCTCTCTCTCTCTCTCTCTCTCTCTCTCTCTCGTTTTCTTGCTCTCTCATTCTCTCTTTCTTTCTCTCTCTCTCTTTTTCTCTCTCTCTCTCTTTCTTTCTTCTCTGCTTTTCTTTGTCTGGATTACATGTAAAAGCTAGGTCCCCAGGTGATTGTCTGCATCTCCTGGGTCCATGTGTTCTCTTTGCACAAAAAGCAGAAAAGAGAGAGTGCCTTTGTACCAGCACTCTTGGCAAAAAAGAAAACAAAAAACAAAAACAAAATTAAAAAAGAAATTCTTCATGATTGAAACAGTTTAGATCATGATGTGCCCACTGCTGTCCAGTGGAATAAGAAGTACATCTTGCCTAAGTTATACCTGATTCTGGAAAAAAAATGAACTTCTCTGAAACCACATTGATTCCCACACAGAAATCAGGAGCCATCAGGAGGACTCTTTCTTGTATGATGGAGAGATAAACAGCCAAATAAACACCCAAAGGGAAGAAAGAGGTTCTGCCGAGGAAGCAGAAGTGATACAAAAGGCTAGAAGGTAAATTCCTTCTCATGTGGGAAGACAAAAACTGAAATCCATCGCATTTACAAATAGTCTACGTCAGAGCAATTCAACCACGTGGCAGCCGCATTTTCTATTTATGTGTAAGGGTCCATAGAAACATTGGATATAAACATTTTATGGGATCTTCATCTAGCAATATGCTGCAGCTAGTCAAACACTCAATGCAAGGACTCTAGGATTTGTTTATACTATTCTTTTGCTGTGTCCTTTTTTTTTCTGTCTATTTAATAGAGTATTAAAGCATTTCTTAAAAAACATTATTTATCAGGACTCCATATAGACAGCCCATCTCTTATTTACTTAGCAGCTATTATTCCTAGCCGAAAGTCACAGATTTTTTTTTCTATTGCCTTAAGAAAACTTGTTAATTGAACAGTGAGAGGGTGACAATTTTCTGGATTCTATTTGTAAGAACTCTCAACTCCCCATTAAACTCATAGCCAAGGAAATATTAATCAGTTGCCAATAAACAGTTTTGTGCTGGAGTTCACATATGTTTCTCCTCAGAAATAACATATGCTTGACTGAAAACTGCACCCACTAGAGACAACATTTTTGTTATTAAGAGTGTAATTATGCTTTGTGTGTGTGTGTGTGTGTGTGTGTGTGTGTGTGTGTGTGTTGGCTGCATGGCTGAATTACCAGTTAAAATGTAAAATATCAGTTGGTAGTTGGGAAGGAAAAATATTAGTTACTCTTCAATCGTTGTCCTGGTTGCTGGTTACGTGGAGGGAGAAGTATGCTCCTGTCTGTCTCTGAATTCCATACTTAGTTGGCAAAATAACTTAATAGTTAATAAGAGTATCTCTAATGTCCTCTTAACCAAATTTAAAGGCTGCCATTTTCCCATACTAGCTGTGTGACCACAGTTAACCTCTCTAACCCTGTAAAATGACAATACTGATAATGTTAATTTTACCTTATGGGATTGCTGTAAGGAAAAAAAATAAGAAAATACATGCACAGTATTTAGTACAATGCTTGGTATATAAAAAGCATGCACTGAGTTAGCAAATATTATTATTTTTTCACCTGTCCCTCACATCATTTTTTACAGATGAGGAAACTGAAGTTTAGAGAGGTTAAATGACTTGTTCAAAGTTTCACAACCTAATTTAGAGTGACAGATTCATATTAGTTTCCAAGATACTTTTTGTTTCCTGAAGTGGGCATTATACACTTTTGCACGAACTCTTTAGTTTCTAGTTGTAGCTTTGTCTGTCTCCCACTGGAAGCAAGATTTATGAGAAAATAAACTGTGACTATTTTTGCACCCTTGTATTCCCAGGACTTAGCATAGTTATGGGCACATAGGACATCTCTGATAAGAATTTATTGAAAAAATAAATCAATGAATTTTACAAACATAATTTTCCAATCAGAGAAAATCATGATTGATCCCCATAATTATATAAAATGATAGACATATTAATTTTTGAAGTACTTCATATGTGACTTGTAGGCACATTCCATATATCATGAAATTAGTTTTCAGTCATTCATGGAGTGTATGTTAATTCCACACACACATTTGCAATCATTGGATCCCATTGTGAATTACAGCACTAATGCTAATGAACCTTGCTGCCCCAAATGTTAACGGTTTGCTCCTGAACTGGGTCTGTGGAAATTTCTGCTGACAGACTATCTGAACTAGTACCTCGTTATTCTTGATCTGGCAAAGCAGAGAGAATCGTCATTGGTATGTGAAAATTTGTAATGTAACATTATGTATGCAAATGAAATAAATGCTGGCAAAAGTAATTATTGTTGCTTATGGGAGGATTAATAGTTACAGTCTGCCCTGTTTTCTATTGGGGTTTAATTTAATTCTGTGGCATGTATTAACTGAGGAAATTAATTTGGGTTTAATTATTGTGTGTAGCTGTTAATGTGCACACTTTTGATGAATATTTAGTTACACTGAACACCAACCCAGCAGCTATGCTTATGCTCGTCTGCTGATAAGGAGTATCTGATGGAGGAGATGGCTTGTAGTGGATGGATTCCTAGTGCAATGTCATCGGTGGTAGGTAGCTGTGATTTGGGGGAAAAGCACTGGACTTGGAAGAGCACAGGATTAGGGTACTGGCTATGCTATTAACAAGCTATGTGTTTCCCTCAGCCTCAACTGGAGAATGGTAGGAGAAAACCAAGTACCCTAGGGATTTGTTTTGAGAATTAAATGAATTAATGCATGTGAAAACAGATTTGTGAACTGTAACCTACTGCTTTAAATGAATGGAAAATCTATAGTAAACTTTTCATTTATCCATTTAATGCAAATTCATTTAGCAAGTCACGTAGAATTAAACAAGTACCTAAGAGACACTCAAGACAGCATTTGTTGATGAATACAATGTAGGTTGATTGAGATTAAGTGTAGATGAACATCCCTTCATCACAAATATTATCATGAATAAAAATTCCATGCAACAAGAAAGATGGCGAAATCTTCTGGAGGTTTGCTCATTTCGAGAAGTTATTCATACCACAAAATTCCTGTATGGCACAATTTATAAGATTAAGACATATGTGTTCTGGAGACAGACTGACTTGGCATGACAACAGGCTAGTTTGCAAGCTGAGTGATTGGGCTATTTATGTCATTTATTAGAGCCTCAGTCTCCTCTGAAAACTGGGGTCATAACACTTCCAAGGGCTGTTGTGAGGATTAAATGTTGCAATGTACGTAAAAGTGATGTACACAAACACCAGCCCATGGAAATTTCTCAGTAAATGTTAGCTTGCCTCCAGTACAAGGGTTTGACATTTTAATAGGATTCTTTGCAATGGCGCATAACTCTTGAAACAGAACAAATGAAGACAGCTAATATCTCTGTATAAACAATGAGGATTATTGACTCTGGGCCTGGGCATATTTCATGTTCATACACTCAAGGCCTTTTCTTTTCCTGTTCTCTTCTTTCATTCGGGTGCATGGGTTTCCTTTAAAGTGAGTAGCCTATTAGTGTTGAACTGTCTCATCTCACGCTGGGGTCTTGTTGGCTCAGTGGAGGCTGTTACAGCTCTATTTCTCCTTTGTTTGCTCTACTCATCCCTGTGATATCAGTGAAAGAAATGTCTGGGGAGGGGAGACAAGCAAGAGGCACAATGGGAAAGCTGACCTCAAGTTAATGGAATCTGGGTTCTTTGAAAGAGAACACACTGCTGGAGAAATCTGCTATATTCATTCAGCAGGGCCTTTCTTCCTTTCCTCACCTGTGTTTGATTCACATTTTCTCACCCCAGAGTGAAGGCCCAGTGGCTCCTCACCCAAAGCAGGTCAATTTGGACACAGGTTAACGCTTCTGTGCCTTTTACACGTCTGGCATGGAGGAGATTTGGCAGGTTAAATCTTTTTTTTTTTTTTTTTGGTGAGGAAGAATGTCCCTGAGCTAATATCTGTGCCAGTCTTCCTCTATTTGTTTGTATGTGGGACGCCACCACAGCATGGCTTGATGAGCGATGTGTAGGTCTGCCCCTGGGATCCGAACCCACAAACTCCAGGCCACCGAAGCAGAGTGTGTGAACTTAACCACTACGCCACCAGGTTGGCCCCGGTAGGTTAAATCTTTACCGTTACAGAAAAAAAAATTTACAGGAGAGACTAATAAATTCACGTAATCAATCAGCAAATAATTATTGATATGTACTCTGTGCTGGTTACTGTTCAAAGTGTTGGAGACAGAGTGGCAGAGAAAACAGAAAAAATTAACACCTAATGGTTTTAGTGTGCTTTTGTATACTAACTATACAAAAGTATATGTATATACTTCTGTATATATACAGAGCACACTATGTTAGTCACTGTACTCATACTTATATAGTCTTATGGGGTAGATCCCCTTAGCTCTCATTTATAGTTGAGGAAGCTGAGACTTAAGGAGCTTAAATAACTTACTCAAGGACATACAGCTAGTGAGTGGTAGAGCTTGAATTTGAAACTACCAAGACTATTGGTAGTTTGCATCATAAGCATCATGCTGCAGCATCCATACGGCAGCCAGAAAATAACAGAGTTGTTATAAACTTCACATAAGACTTATGTGACTAAGCAGACAGAAGCATATTTCACATAATTCATATTATATGTATATGTGTGTGTGTGTGTGTATATACACACACACACATATACATATATACACAACACACACACATGGATTTTCCAGGATTTAATCTCTTGTCTTTTAAAGGTTCTGTAATACTCAGTTGACGCTTATATTTTTTACATATTTGCAAAATGTAAACAACTCTGAGTGGCATTTTATTTATTAGTAAAATAGAATATTTTACCCACTCAAAGGATGGTTCAAAGGTGATGATATGTATTAAGTACCCAATACAGTGCCCAACACATGGTTGTCAATAAAAGTTTTCTCCCCTCCCCTGTGGTCATTATTTTTCAATACAGATGTGTTGTTTTCCTCTGATGTATTTAATGCAAACCCTTACTAACAGGAACTATGTCTTATAATTACTTAAAATCATGTCAACAATTTTAACCTCTCTCTTTATGCCCATCCTGCTCCAGTGCCTGTTCTAGATGTTGGGCTACTCTGAAAGATTGATTTTTTTTTCCATGATGCTAAATACTACTCGACTACATTTTCATTTTTACCAGGTTTGGTGGAAATAATCTTATATTTTCTCAAATTCCTAAACACTAGCCTTATATCCTTAAATATGGGATTGACCTGGTTGAAGAACTGGGTTGATTATTTTGATCATTAAAGATAATCTCTAAAAATCAACTTTGGCCCCTGAATTTTCTGATCAATCATTACCCACACAAAATTCCGTGTTACCACATTTTCTTCTCTCTCTGCTTTGGAGGAAAAATTGCCCTCTAACTTGAGCTAGGAAGCACAACCAAGGTTTGAGTGTCATTTCCATGATAAGCCAACTCTGTTTTTTTTTTAAACCACTTTATTAAGGTATGATTGAAATGTAAAAAGCTATACATATTTAATGTATACAATTTGATGAGTTTGGGGCTAAGTATACACCTGTGAAACCATGATCACCCTCCAAGCCGTAAGCATATCCATCACCTCCCAGGTTTCCTCCTGCTCTCTTTATTATTATTTTTGTGTGTGTGGTAGGAACACTTAACATGAGATCGACCCTTTTAGCAAACTTTAAGTATACAATACACCATCGTTAGCTATAGGCACTAGGCTGTTTAGTAGATCTCCATAAATTATTTATCTTGCATAACTGAAATGTTGTGCCCTTTGACCATCACCTCCACATTTCCCTCTCCCTCCAGACCCTGGCAACCATCATTCTATGCTTCTGTGAGTTTGACAACTTTCAGGTTATCTTTCCAGAATATCTTCCTGACCCTCGGTGGATCTTCTTTGGGGGTTGTCTGTCCCAATGCTAAATTTTGCTACCTGCAGCTGACAGGGTGGATTCATAATGATAAAGTAAATGTCTCTTCACTTTCCTGAGCATTTAAAGAATAATTCTCTCTCTTCTGTGCTTTTCTTTCTTCCAGTTGAAGTGCAGACTGAGCTTGTCAGGAAGAGTAGGCAGCAGCTTCAAAAGCTGAGCCCCCCTTTGCCTTCGGGAACGTGAGCTTGGGTGAGTAGGAACTTACATTGGCTTATGAATTCTGATAAGGCCTTTGAATTTGGGAAATCAAATTACTCTTAGTTTTTCTTTTTAAAAATCTTTTTATTTCTTTTAGTTTTTAACACTCTACACTACACAGATTGCTATAGTTTTCCTCTGTAGCCTGCTTACCTAGATAGCACAATGAGAGAGACATTTTGAGAAGAACTGAGACTGGATTCTCAGAGATCTATTTTCTCCCATTCAGAAAAGACATGAACCCTTGACTTTGAGTCTACTTAAACCTATCAACAAATTACAGTTGTCCCCAAGCATTTCGTTGGTGCCCACCCCTTCATAGGTTCTTAGACTTTTCTGACAATATAAGAAATGAACGTTCTCCCTCTGACTTATTTCACTTTGCATTATACTCTCATGAAGTAGTAGATAATAACAACAATAAACAAACACATAGAGACAGAGATTGGATTGGTGGTTACCAGAGGGGAAGGGGGGAGGGAGTAGGATGAAAGGGATAATTCGGTACATGTGTGTGGTGATGGGTTGTAATTAGT
Source organism: Diceros bicornis minor (assembly GCF_020826845.1). Taxonomy (NCBI): domain Eukaryota; kingdom Metazoa; phylum Chordata; class Mammalia; order Perissodactyla; family Rhinocerotidae; genus Diceros; species Diceros bicornis. Next base: position 73,857,291 of record NC_080741.1, on the reverse strand, counting down.
ATTTTGGTGGTGAACATGATGTAATCTATGCAGAAATAGAAGTATAATGATGCACACCTGAAATTTTTACAATGTTATAAACCAATGTTACTGCAATAAACAAAAAATTAAAAAAAAAAAGAAAAGAAATGAATGAACAAAAAACTCAGATATGGCATTTGGGTGCGTGGAAAACTGACTTAATTCAAAGACTTGGAAATAAAAATGCAGTATATTGAGAAAATCTTAAAAGAAAATGATACTCACTTATATCTTTGTTTAAATCTAATACTCTCATTAATCAGGCTATTGTGACATGTGGACTATCACAGCCCTCCCTTCTCATGTAATCAAAAAAACATTCCAGATGGCTACTTATGCTTTTTAAACTTTAAAGCAACTCAGAAGAAAACATACAACTGGTCAGTTGTACCAAGGGAACTGTCATCATGTAAATCATATAAATGATTTCTTCCTTCCTTCTTTCCTTCTTTCCACAAGAAATTCTTAAGAACTTCATATGAAGACACATAATAAACCTGACGATTTGGACAAGGCATGGAGAACCTTAATATAAGCCTATATCAGAGATTTCAGAGTTCTATGACCTTGCCATGAACGTCTCTTTAAAATAGGGTAAAGGAATTAGTACTAGATTCCCATTCGCCAGAATTTCCTCCTGAGGAAACAATCACTTGGGTGGAAACACATCCCCTCTGACTGGTAGCCCAGTCACTATGGCAGGTGCTCTGTTGCAGGTAGCAATCACTGTTCTGTCCTCTGCCACCAAAGTTCCAAGAGAACTCATTTATTTTAGGTAATTAAAAACTTCAAACTTCAAATAAGAATAGGGAGCATGGGCTGGCCTGGTGGCATAGCGGTTAAGTTCACGCATTCCGCTTTTGTGGCCTGGGGTTTGCCAGTTCGGATCCTGGGCACGGACTTACTCACTGCTCATCAAGCCATGCTGAGGCGGCATCCCACATACAAGAGCTACAACTCTACAACTATGATATACAACTATGTACTGGGGCTTTGGGGAGACCAAAAAAAAAAGAGGAAGATTGTCAACAGAGCATGGATAGTAATTGGTCATGGCTTGGCACTGGGTATCATGAGGAATAAAAGGAATTTTTTTAAAAATCAGCATGAGAGAGAGAATGGAGAAAGAGAGAATGAGTGAGAGATATTTTAAATCTTGGGGAAATGAAAGCATTTGAATATGAGTACATCTTATCAGAAGCAGGTAATGAGAATTAAAAACTGGCTTGTTATCTACCCCTGTAGAAACATAGGAAAGGAATGAACTCCAGTGGTCATGGAACACACACTTGTGACTTAGTTGTACTTGGTCACTTAAAAGAGGTATGGCTTTTTGTTGACCGTGGAACAAAGAGAAAAGGAAATATGATAACACTGGGCTTTAAGGACTCAGTAACAGATCAGAAAATGTAGGAGCCAAACTTGGTTATTTGGTTCATCTCTCCGCTTATATGTCCTGAAATTTAATTCCATGAAATTAGGTAAGTTGAGAGAAAAGTCTCACCCAAATAGGATTGTCATGACAAATTCTGGCAGATCCTAAAACACAGATTTTGGAAAGAAGAATAAAAACATTTGGATTATTTAGTGAGGAGGAGAAAAGAACTGAGAAAGGGTTAATCAAATAGCCGCAGCAATTCTTTTTTGTAAAGGGAATATATACATACATACATCATACATACATAAATGTGTGTGTTTATATGTATGTATTCATATAAAGATATATATATTTATATTTATTTATTTATGAAAGAGGTAAAATGAAAATGTATAATAGGTACACATAAAAATTAGTTAACAGGGGCTGGCCCAGTGGCATAGAGGTTAAGTTCACGCGCTCTGCTTCGCGGCCCGGAGTCTGCAGGTTCGGATCCTGGGTGCGGACCTACACATCGCTTGTCAAGCCATGCTGTGGCAGGCATCCCACATATAAAGTAGAGGAAGATGGGCACAGGTGTTAGCCCAGGGCCAATCTTCCTCAGCAAAAAAAAAAAAAAAATCAGTTAACAATAATGAGATTAGAACTGGATTTAAAGGAGAACCATAAAGGCTATTCCAGCTTCTTTCACAATTTCTAGACCCTTCTAGCAACAGTATGTACTGATATTAAACCTTCTTCTCAACGAGGAGAACTATATACATAGGGCCTTATTTTTTATATGAGAAGAAAAAAGCTCTGAAATATGTCAAGACTTTATTTGAACCCTGAGGAGCCCAAGAGTGTTGTCTGCAAAAGTGAAATGGCTGGTTTTAAGCTATTAATGAAGCTTGGAGGCAAGCAGTTTATAACCCTGGAAATATTTAATTTGGGGAGGTTTATGTTAAGATAATAAAATAATTAGCTTTTCCTCATTAGAGGCATGCAGAGCAGTAGGGTTGTGTGTTCTGGAAAATTACATTTCTGCTCTTTCACTGTAACGTGTGTGGATCGATGCGGATCAGAAAGCTAACTGACAGGCGCTTTACGCGTTTACGTTCTTTTAACTAATGGCCGGTTCAGAGTCACTGGAGGTTCCATTTTAAATTAATGACTGTGAGGTATTAAATGCAAACATCTATCTACTGAGAAATTAGGAAAGAATAACGAACTCTACATTGTTTCTTATCCGTGCTCGCAGTTCTTGGTTACCTGAAGTGTTAAAGAAGCAGTGGACAGCAACTCATCCAGGCCCTCTTCCTCAGATCCAGCCCGCTGCCTATTTTTGTAAATATAGTTTTATTGGAACATAGCCACATCCATTCATTAGTGTTGTCTGTGGCTGCTTTCCTGTTGCAAGGGCAGAGTAGAGTAGTTGCAACAGACACCATATACCCACAAAGCCTAAACTATTTACTATCTGGCTCTTCCAGGAAAAAGTCTGCAAACTCGTGCGTTCAAGGATATCTACCTCATTACAGTATTCTGTGTAGTTCTTAGGCCAAACGTTGTTTTAACTAGAGGTCTGTTTTCATATTCTCATTGACTACCAACGGAAAATGCACATATTTAGAAAATAAAATGCAACTTTGGTGTTTTATTTCAGTGCTGCATTTTAGTCTATATGACTCCGAGAACGTTTCTTTGGACACAGTCTGTATGAGTTGATGAAATTCAGGATTAATTTTGGTGACTGATGAAACATGGCTTAATTTGGTATTGCTGTGCTTCACAATTCATGCTTTCTTTGTCACTGGACTTGATTTAGATTATTTTCTAGCTCAAAACAGCTATAGAGAATTGACAGGAAAACTACATTGTCCATTATCTCTTATACCCAAAGTATTGTTAATGTGGCATGAGAAAAGGAAAATAAATTCTAATTCATTCCTAAAACTAGAATCTTTGTATGGCCAGTTTCCTGTCTGGGTAAAGCAGAGCACTGGCCTAGCTGGCCCCTAAGGTCACTGTATAGTTTTCAAATTTTGAAATAGGGAACTGTGGCCGAGAGGGGAGCCCTCCTTGGCAAAAAATAAAACAAAACATAGAATTCTATTGTAATGAATTAGTGAAATGTCTTACCTGTTTTTTCATAATGATTTCTTGATATTTCCAAAGGACTTTATTTTTATTTGATTGACCTGCTCTCTTTAAGGTAAACATCTCATTATTTTGGTTTTGTATCACTCAACTTTCTTTGCCCCACCACCACATGCAAACTACCTAATTCCAGAAAAGTTTTAGAGCACCTGAGTTCCTAGGCACAGCTTTTCCTTTACTTTTTCTCTCTGACTCATTACACAACCGACCCTTCTACTGAAAACCTAAAATTAATCAGGCTAGTAAATACCCAAAGGTCCATTTGCATTTTCTAATCAATAACTAGAGTTCTAGATTTTCAGGGAAAAAATGGAGAACACTTACCCTTTGAATCAACTCTATATCTAACTTTGACTACAAGGAGGAACTGACTGAGGAAGTGGGGTTATTGGTATCTTGGGAGAAAGTAGAAATGACATCTAAGAGCTCTTTAGGGTGACTATTAATTTATTTCATTCTTTAAAAAAAAATAGTGAACATTACTGTGCCCAGGTCTGTGCTTAGTGTTGAAAACAAAAGGAGAAACATACTAGGTCTCTTCTCAGTGAGCTCACAGTCTCATGGAGAGACGTGCATTCCAGGCGGAGAAACTGACCAATGTGATGACACAGATGCATTTTGAGAATACACGTGGAGTAGATGGGGAGAGGAGGCTTGGAGGAGTATGCAGGGCTAGATCTTGAAGGAATACATAGACAAATTAAAGCAATCTGTTGTATGTAGAAAACTGAGTTTTTGAGAGGTATAGATCATATTGAGAGTGAATAGTCAGGAAGGCAACGTTCAAATAGCATTTGGCTGGAGAAAGAAAATGAATATGCATAGTCAACACATTTTGTTGGCCTTAAATGTTTATGCTACCTGAGTAAACTGTACAATTTATATGAAATTATCTTTATCTTTGTGAGAATGGCACAACACAGAGAGAAGAAACATGGATACCTTTTATGTATTTATTTGTGGGCTTTATTTTACCAGAGTTTAAATCCTTCCCTGACAGTTTAAGTTTCTCCTTTCGTGGATTAACTTGATTGATTTTGCCTTCCCTTCTTCCTGAGGGCGTTTAGAAGTGTCTGGAGACATTTTTGATTATCACAACTTGGGGAGTGTGCTGCTGTCATCTAGTGACTAGAAGACAGCCATGCTGCTTAGCATCCTACAATGTACCGGATAGTCACCCACAACAAAGAATTATTCTACCCCAAATGTCAACAGTGTTAAGGTTGATAAACGCTGATTGAGAATTATATTTTCTGATTTCATCCTGCTCACTGTCCTGTGTATGTGACCCAGGAAATATGAACAGAGTTGAAGGCTTATGGAAAATACTCAGGGCAACCTATAACATTGGATGGAATTGGAATCCTCTAGATGTACAAGCCTAGTGTGGAGTTTGTAGTTTAACTCTTCAATCCCCAGTGGCCAAAAGGAGTGAACCCTGTCTACCTCTTGTGTCTAACTTTTTGTTCCACTATGATTAGGCATAGCAGTTGTGGGACCTTTTGTTGCAGAGAATCAATTCATGATTCGACTGAGCTCCCTTTCATTAATGCAGACAGTTTCTGGAGGAAGATTCCACTTAACCCAGTGAACATCCACATTTGTTTGTGATGTACTTCCCTAACCAAAAAATTCACAGAGTCTCTCCTATGCTACATGGTAAGTTTGCCAAATTAGCCCTGACTCCTTGTGTCCATGGTCTTGTTATGAAAAGATTTCCATGGATTTCCTTGCCACAATGGGAAGTCGCTTTGTTTTTATCCTTCTCTGAAAGGAAATGGTTCTCACAGTATATAGAAATTGAAGAATTGTATTTTTAATGCCCAGGAAAGGAAGGATTGCTGGGATTCTGTCCACACATATATTCCATGTAGTTCGTTGCCTCTCTGATTTAACTCATGCCAGAATGGGGAAATACTAAGCAATTATGAACAATGGAACAACGAAGGCACTGGGGTAATCTTTCATACAGAACTCTTAGGGAAAGTGGTGCGAGGAGTGTAAATTAGTCTTGCTGAGTTAGATAAATGGCAATGGCAGAGCTGTATCGTGCTACTGTCTACTACACCACAAAAAAAAATTTTTTTTTAAAAAACCCACAAAACTTCTTGAGCTAAATCAGTTACTTTCAGCATTCCATCCCCTAAATGAATGCAAATGTATCTTTAAAAGCATTTTTCTTGCATCTCTGTGTATTTTAGCTTCTTATAAATGCATTAAAATCATTTTTCCCCACAGAAGAGGCCAGTTCTTAATTTTGGCACTCTGTGGGCTGAACAAGTGGTAACCTCCCAGGAGAACAGCAGGAGCCTTTCTGAGTGGAGCCCATCCGAGGGCACACTCTCTTATCTGGTTGAAAGTGCCCGAAGACAGCTGTGTCCTGCCCTCATCATCTGTCTAATTTGCTGTTGTTGTTGTTCTTTTTCTCTTCTTCTTGGAGGGAATGATAATAAGTGAGTGGGTCATAATTTATTTCTCTGCCTCACAGGATATTTTACAAACAATGACATCGTACTTCTTTTCTTTGCATGGAGTCCAGACTGTTAGAGACTAGTAGAATCTAGAAATGTATGGAAGAAAGGGTTCTCAGAGTTCAACTAGCCCAACTCTTCTCCCTTTGCAAATGAGGAAACCAAGGTTCAGTGGGGCAAGGCGACTTACTCAGGATAGCAGAACCAATTACAGGTAGACACATATGTTTGGTGCTGCTGCATTCTCCCAGGGAAGCCCCTGCCTCTTAGACCCTGGTGACACGCATGCCAGATACGGCAAAACAAACAAACAAACATACTTGGGACATACTTCTCCTAAAAAATTGTTCATTATTTATTTGACGTTCAGATTTAACTGAGCATCCTGTATTCTATGTAGCAAAACAGGCTGAGACTGTGGGAGCCTTGTGCTCTTAGTGAATTGGAACATTTGAATAAATACACACCATTGACTATGCCCAAAACCAAAATTTTCCTTGATAGCTGTGTGCAGTTTTTTGTCTTTGTTTTTGTTTTATTTTGTTCTGGTTCCAATGCTTGAGCACCAGAAATAGAGCAAAAGTTGTAAAAATAATTAAGGGTGCACAGAGATATGTGTTCAGTTGGAAGCATTGGATTCATCTGATGAATCCTACCGATGAAGCACCATTGCATGAATGCACCATTCCCCAGTCCCATGCAGCATAGGGGGAAGCAAACAGTTGGTATATCCTGATATGCATTCTTAAGACCTTCTGAATTCTTTAAGGAATTGTATAATTGCTATTTATTTTGCTTCATTGAAAAATTCCTAATTCTTCTACAGACGACATCAATAATTGCTTAAGAAAACGGAAGTTTGAAAAGGAAAATTAGTTAAACCGTGATCATTTATAGTTAATTAATGTATTCTTTATGCTATAATCATTATTACATTTCAACTCCACGCTTTATCAAGATAAATATGATACTTGGCCTCTACTGTGGGAAAACTTGCATCCTCAAAGTTGCCAGAACTAGTCTAATGTGGATGTGGCTATTGTTAATCTCCAGTGCTTCTAGATTAATCAAATGTCTTTCCAGAAATACCAGTCATATACTGCATAATGAGGTTTCAGTCAATAATGGACCACATATAGGATAGTGGTCCCATAAGATTAGTACCATATAACCTAGGTGTGTAGTAGGCTATACCATCTAGGTTTGTGTAAGTACACTCTATGATGTTCGCACAACGATGAAATCGTCTAGTGACATATCTTTGAATGTATTCCCATTGTTAAGAGACGCATGACTGTAAAATGATTTACTTCGTATGTAGGCAAGTTGGTACCGATGCTTCATAAATTAAAACCTGGTTTATGTTCTAGTGCCTTAGGTAATCTCTCCAGGTTTAGTATTGTCCAGCCCTTAAAAATGGGAAATGAACCTGTTTGCTCCATTTTGCTTTTGTCGGTGGCATCATGTGGGTCAGAGCACCAACTCTGGAGCTAAGCTGAGGGATGTGATCTTGGGTAAGTCACTTAGTCTCTGTATCTCTGTGCCTGCTTTCTCATTTGTAAAGTAGGGATAATAAAAGTGCCTCTCTCATACCCTTATGAGTTTAAATGGGTTGCTATGTTAAAGTTAGAACTGTGCAAGGCTCCTAATCAGCCTGATGTAATCGTTAGCTGTTGTTATTATTCTTTTGCCTTCTTGCTTCTGTCTGCACATCATGCCACATAGGACCTTTGGAATGTTTTTCTTTTCTCTGTTTCAAGGTTTTCTGTGGTCACAACATTCTCTTTGACCTTGAATGCTGACTTTGGAATTTCCATGAGTCTCAACCCCCGAGCCACGAGCCAACCCTAGCCCACCCTTGCACCAGGCCCTAGCTCATGGGACACAAGCCCAGGTCAAATTCCTAGGACTCCTTCTTACATAAGAAAGGAGCATAGCAAAGTGAACTCCTGTCTATACTGTTCATCACTCTGGCTCCAGCTCCTAGATTGTGCACGGTTGAGATATAGCACATATTTACTGAATGAAGTAAGAAATAAACATTTTTAAGCACTTAAGATTGAAACGGTACTTTTCCTAGACTAGGAGAAGCTACTACAGTTAATTGGATAGAAAATCTTAGAGTAGATGATCAAACTCCTTAAGATCCTGAATGTGGTATGTGCACATGGGAAGATCCTCTGATCATTTCATTTCCCACTTCATAAAATTGTATGACATCACTAAAGTGATGGGTTTTCTCGAAGTCATTAAGATTCTCATTTCCCTTTACTAGAAGAAACACTAACATTGAAGATAACATTTTCGTGTGTATGTGTATGTGTGTGTGTTTATGAGGAAGATTAGCCCTGAGCTAACATCTGTTGCCAATCCTCCTCTTTTTGGTGAGGAAGATTGGCCCTAGGCTAACATCTGTGCCCATCTTCCTCAACTTTGTATGGGATGCCGCCATAGCATGGCTTGATATCCAGTCCATATCCAAGATCCCAACCTGCAAAACTCAGGCGGCCAAAGTGGAGCGCATGAACTTAACTGCTACGCCACCAAGCAGACCCCATTATTGCTTATTTTCTTTTTTTTTTTAAAGATTTTATTTTATTTATTTTTCCCCCCAAAGGCCCAGTAGATAGTTGTATGTCATAGCTGCACATCCTTCTAGTTGCTGTATGTGGGACGCGGCCTCAGCATGGCCAGAGAAGCGGTGTGTCGGTGCGCGCCCAGGATCCAAACCCGGGCCGCCAGCAGCGGAGCGTGCGCCACAGGGCACGGGGCCAGCTCCTATTGCTTATTTTCTAAAGGAGGAATGGATTGAGTCTTGATTTTTTCCTCTCCCATTGATCTCATCAGAAGCTACCCTCCAGACTTCCTTCTTGGGCAATGTCTTAGAGCTCCCTTTTTCTGTTAGGCCATTCTATTTCTCTTTTATTTTTATTTATTCTCTCAATAGCTTCTCAAGATTGATTTTTAAGTCAGAATTATAGAGCTTAAATATTTTTAGCTAGGGCTTCACAAAGGTTTTTTTTTTCCCCTCAGAATAGAAAAAAGGAAAAGATCTATGACAATGCACTCTGATAACATCCGAATAAGCTTCTTAAATCTTAGTATCACTCGTGGAAACCACTAGTTAAATTTAAAATTATCCCCTGCTTTCTTCTGATCATATCTCCTCGTTAGCTCTTGGGTAAGTGAAATGCTTGTGAGTTCTAAAGGACTGGCAGTCAGATACTTGAATTTATTGCCTAGCCATACAACTGAAGGTAGAGCATTTTTATGATCTAATCCTAGCTCCATATATTTTTTCATACTAGTTGATCCTCCTGGTATAATCTTTGTGATATAACTGTTATTATGCAATGGAAATATCAATGAAAGTGGTAAGAATTCGGTGAGCACTTGAGACTAGTTCATCCTTTTCCCCCACCAGAGAAGATTGTAATTCTTCCAGTTTATGACATTATCCTCTTTAAGTTCTTTGGTGGTGTTTGAACTCAGAACACCTCCCTTTCTCTAACTCAGGAGAGGTATGATGGCTGTTTGTCATTTATTTATTGGAATATTTATGAAGGATCCTCACAAATACTTTAGCTCTCCCCTTCCATCAACATGGTAGCATTGTAGTTCCTTTCTCCTCTGAAGTTACATGTGGCCATGTCACTTGCTTTTGAGGGATGTGAAAGTGAGTGCCTGCTTCCTCACATGCTCTTCTCCCTCTCCTAGTCTCTTTGGTAGTGCTCCAGAAAGTGGTTGTTCTGTGAACCTGGGTCCTGGACTAAGAGCAATGATGACATAGAGCAGAACTCCCAGCTGGCAATGATGGAAGATTAACATGAAATGAACATTCATTGTTCAAAACATTTATTGAACATTTATTTTTTTAGGCTACGGAGATTTGGGGATCGTTCATTACCATGACATAATCTACCCTATTCTGACTAATACACTTCCCCAACACCCATCCCCCTTTTTTCTTCTTAGTAGCCCCTGATTTTTATTTGTGGGTCCATGTAGTTTCCAGGAAATCGACTTCTCCCACACTTCAAGTATGGAGTATATGATTGAGGCTAAAACAATTGGCACGTTCCATCTCCTGGAGACAATAATTGATTCAGAGTTGGGCATGTGATGTAAGATTATCTTGTCAAAATGCATCTCAGGGGATTTGTAAAGATTGTTGAGATGAAGCTGCTTCCTTACTATTCAATGTGAAAAGGGAACCGTGTATTTCCAGATGTTCCTCTTCCTTTTTTGAGTACTGAAGGGACCAGCTTGGGAATGAAACAGACATTCAACACAGTGAAGAAAAAAGATAGAGAAAAACCAGGTCCTCAGAGACATCATTGAGCTAGTGAGTCAAGGCTTATTGGAAGTCAATCTTTACAATAATTTTGTGTGTCAATAACTTATGTTCTTTATTTGACCTACTTTGAGCCCATTTTTCTGATACCTGCGACTGAAAACACTTTAACCGACATGATGTTTGAGTGTGAGCTCTCTGACGTGATAGGTTTTAAAGGTGTATAACCACCACCACGGACCTGCAAAAACTAGGTTGTGCTCTATTTTGGCTGTTAGGAAGAACTGATGGGTAGAGTGGAATGAAACATGGCTTGGGAATGAATGGCCATCACACCAGAGGAAACATGAGGTGCCAGAAAGATGTATGTTCAAATCGTGTGTTTGCTATATCCCATCTGTAAAATGGTGATAATTTGCTATAAGTAAAAAATGAGATAACACATAAATTTCTAAGTATGCGGGTAAGTTCTTTTCACTCATGAACTTTGGGATTCTTCCAGTCCCAATGGACACTGTATAGTACTTCCTGTTATCCTCAAGAGAGTCTTGGCTCTTCTCTGAAGCCAGCACATTCTACCTTTCCTATGTCAATGGAATGAGGACACTTTATCACTTGTACTTCAGAGCATATGTCAGGGAGAGTGTGGAACCCTTATCTCTTTGTACCTTGCAATAAGTTGCCCCACCTAAATGAAAGACTTCTTTTATTTCTTGGGGATGTGACGTGTGTGTGTAGAGACAATTCCAGATGCTGGAAAGACAGCTGATGTGTAGTTTAAATACAGTATTTAAAGAAAAAAATCCTATTTATGTGCCCAGTCTTGTATGTCAAAATCAGGATGTTGTCTCTACTACTTTCTCTACTTCTTTATCACATTGACTGATCTGTTTAAGCTTGTTCTGAGGTCTAAATATAAGGTAGAGAATGGCTATAACAATTGTGATTACAAGTATTTCATGACCATTTCTTTCTAATTCTCTCTTTTTTTTTTTGGCAGGGAAGATTGGCCATGAGCTAACATCTGTTGCCAATCTTCCTCTTTTTGCTTGAGGAAGATTGTTGCTGAGCTAACATCTGTGCCAATATTCCTCTATTTTGTATATGGGACACCACCACAGTATGGCATGATGAGCAGTGTGTAGCTCCACACCTGAGATCTGAACCCGTGAATCCCAGGCTGCCGAAGTGGAGTGCACGGACTTAACCACTATGCCACTAGGCCAGCCCTATCTTTCTAAATCTTGTATTCTTTTATACATTAGGTGGTGATTTCAAAGGAATTCCAAGCTAGCAAAACTTAGGTTCTGTTAAATATATACCTAGAAAAGAGCGAAACTCATCCCATTCAAAAGCAAAGCTGGAAAAAAATTCTGTCTAATTTTCTCACTTTGACCTTTATTGTAAAGTCTTTAAGGAGGGAACAAAAAAAGGAAGGGAGAGCATAATTGTCCCATAATAGAGTCTAGCAATCCTATGCTCATTTTAATTAACTTTGCAGTCCCATAGGAGCCATTCAACTCCTGAGAGTCATCAGAAAATCCTATAATATTTTATTTCTGTTTCATAGTAACATGGAGATTGGTTTGCTTATCCCATGGGATCTGAAACATTATACACAAGGGATATAAAGTCCGATAAAAAATTAATCATTTTGAAATATAAAACATTATTGGGAGCAGTTCTATTGTTCTGAAGATTTATTAACTGGTTGGCACATAGTCATTACAAGCAGAGCCACATTGGGCTTTTATATTTCATACTTAGTACTTCTTATTGTTTTCTCAAAGTTATTATTAGACATCCTTGCATGCCTGACATCCTTGGTTTCCCAAAAATGCATACATTATGAGAATTTATGAGTGAATATACTGGTGGGGAGATCTAACAGAGCCTAATAGTAAAGGAAAAAGGTTAAGATTTTGGCTTTTGAGGTTACAGAGATCTGTTTGAATCCTGGGTCCAAAAAATGGAATCATAAGCCCTTGAGCAAGCCACCAATCTCTCTAAGCTTTGGGTTAGAACGTGTTCCCCACTCTCCTTCTGTGGGTAGAAGTCAGTCTATGAGGAAGCTCTAGAGCCAGGATCAGCAAACTTTTGCTGTTAAGGGCCAGTGTCTTAGTCCGCTTGGGCTGCCATAACAGAATACCATAGGCTGGGGGGCTTAAACAAACACTTATTCCTCACAAGCTCAAAGTCTGAGATCAGGGTATCAGCATGGTCGGGTTCTTCACGAGGACCCTTTTCCTGGCTTGCAGATGGCTGCCCTTCTCACTGTGTCCTCACACAGAGGAGAGAGAGAGAGAGCTCTGGTTCTCTTCCTCTACTTATAAAGATACTAGTCCCATCATGGAGACCCCACCCTCATAACCTCATCTGACTGTAATTACTCCCAAAGGCCCCACCTATGAATACCATCACATAGGGGGTTACAGCTTCAACATATGAATTTTAGGGGTACACGTTCAGTCTACAACAGCAAGATAGTATTTTTTGGCTTTGTGAGTTATACAGTTTCTGTGGCAACTTTTCAATTCTGTCTTTGTAGTGCTAAAGCAGCTACAGACAATATGTAAACAGATGAGCATAGCTGTGTTCCAATAAGGCTTTATGTAAGGACACTAAAATACGAATTTCATATGCTTTTTGTGTTTCACAAAATATTATATTTCCGTTTTGTTTCTACTCTTTAAAAATGTAAAAAATACTCGTAGCTCATGGATCATTAAAAAACTGTAGGCAGCCAGATTTAGCCCACAGGGCACGGTTTGCTGATCTCTGTGCTAGGAGATTTTAGACCCTCCTGGTGAAAGGAGCCTTGGCCCCTGAGTCACCACGTGGAGGAAAACTGCCTACAAACTAGGAACATCTTTCTGATTTTTATGTGAGAAATAAATGTCTATTATATGAAGCTCTAAATTATAGATTTCTTTTGTGAGAGCTGCTGGTATTACCCTAAATGGAATATATGAGGATAAAATGGAAAAATGGATGAAAACACTTAGCACAGTGCTAGCACATAGTAGGGATTGTTTAATGCAGTGTTCTTGGACATATAATGCAGGCTGAATCCATGCAAAGGCACTAAACCCACCGACTCTGAGACAGCATGCTAAGTTTGAGAAATTCATGCCAGAGTAGTCGCTGATATCCATTAGATGGTCCCCTAATCTTGATTTAGAAATGTCCTAGAGTCTAGACAATCTGGTTTAAAATAAACTGTCATCAAGAGTAACCTCATGATCCTATGATTCTGGGATACAATGTAGCCAACAAGCCAAGCCCTCCCTGTTACATAGCACAGTGATCCGTCTTTGTAGCTAAATTTACATTCAAGATGTGACTAAGGAGAGTTCTACACTTTAGAAAACATCTATTCTATATGTAGAGCAGAAAACTGAATGAAATCAGTTGCATTTTTCAATACGAGCTATTACTTGTTATAAAATTATATTTAAAAGGATTTCTATGTGAAAAATATGTTGAACATTTTATAATTATTTGCTTCATATATGTTCTCACAATTATCATATTCTAACTGTTGTCATCGAATGTTATTTAAAATCACTGGGTATTTGATACCTCACTGCTGCCTTTTCTTACGGGCAGAGTTTAAAGTCGTCAATCTTTTCCCAACCCAACCCAACTGGGTGCCTCAGCCAATTCCAATCTTATTCTTAGAGCTTTATTATTTTACTTACTGAAATACAGAGATTAGTTATCTTCAAAATATATTTATAAAACAATAATCTGAAAGTTAGTTGGGTACGTTTACATGTTACATCTATCTGGGCCTTTCTGCTGAGCTTGCCAGGATGATGATTTAAAAATCTCAATTTGTATGAATAATAAGAGAAAGAGCACTAAGCCTAGAGTCCGGAAACTTGGTCTTTTGGCCCCCTAGTTACTTGATGAGTGATTTGAGGAAAGTTGTGAAAGTCTCTGAGCTTCTATTTCCTTATCTATAATCTGGAGACGATGTACCTACCACAGATTTGTAGTGATGATGAAATGAAATTGTTTGTGAAAGTGCTTTGTAAGCTGCAAGTCATCATGTTGATGTGAGCAGCTGTTTGGCAGTAAAGACCTTACCAGTTCATCAGTTTATAAAGTTTTCCTTAATCATGTCCTGTAACAGTAGATCTTTTCTTTTCCAGGAACTAACTCTCTTTCTCATTCTAGCTCTATCTCTATATCTATCACACACACACAGACACACATCGTGATGCTGCTTTAGAGAAACATTTTGTCCATTGCTGCAAAAGCAACTTCTGACCATATTTTCCCTTTCTCTGTGGGTGGAGTGGGAAGAAATCTGGATTGGGATGTTGAAAAATGAGAACAGCTGACTGAATGTGGGCATGCATTTATTGAGGTTTTTTCCCTTCTGTGCAAATCTGGAGAATTTGGTTTGCTAACAGGAAAAATTCAGAGCAAAACAAAATAGTTTCTCCAGCAGTTTCAGGAGTTATCAGTTTGAAACAATATATCTGTGTTGAGAGATGCAGTAAGTAGATAGGCCGTCAATTCTGGAGCTCTTTTGGGAATTAAATCTTGACAAAATGACTCTTTTCCCATATTTTCCCTGCATTCTTATCCTCCCCACAATTCCTCCAGGCGCTAACTTTAGTGTATCTCCTATTCAGACTTTCCCTGAGGAAAGGGTATTTGGTAATTTTGAAATTAATAAATTATGTAAACTTTACTTTCTTATTGAGAATAAACCATTTCCCATGGTTAAGTTTAGTGTGAAGAAAGCTTACCAGATTAAACCCAGTGGAAGCTGGGTCATGGCCTGTTTTTAGCTCTAAAATAACCATTCAAACATCTAACTGCTCCAAGCAAAGAAGTGATTTGCAAAGTGGCCCTGATACTCGGATTGCATCAAGGGGCGTGAGCCCTCATTTGCTGATTTCAAACAGGAGTCCTTTATTTGAGAGGCCTATCTCCAGCTCTCTGAGGTCACAGCTATCACCTTGGGTCAGTGTGTTGAAGGGAGGGGCTGCTCGGATCACTTGGGGATCCGGGTGCTCCCATGGCGCCTTGCCTGCAGTGGATTTTTAATGAATAGGAAAGCCAGTCACTGTTTTTAAGATATCATTTGGCTCTAATAGACCCCTGCAGCTAAGGGAACAGAGGTGAAGATACTGAGCCTGTCCTAGTCTGATGTCAATAGTCTCAAAGAACCTAGGACTTCCCCCAAGGGATACTTTGGAAATTTGTGGTGCTTTTTTGCCCTAGTTTTCACAATAACCAGATGGAGAAGCATTATTGGATGGAGGCCAGGGGTGCCAGATGTTCTGCAATGGATGGAGCAACCAGGAACAAAAAGGAATTGTCCTCTGTCTTGAATGACCTTTTAATATGCCTGGAACCACTCTCTTTATAATTACCTGAACTCAGAACCTCAGTCCATCATGAATATAAACAAAAAGCATTTTTTGCCTTGTTTCATAATACACTGGATTTTCTGAGAATAAACTGCTCTGTCAACTGAGGTAAGATTGTATCCTATTTTGCTTGGGAACTTTACCAAGAGCTGTTCATTGTTACAGAAAATCATGTTACCAACAGCAACACTGCTCCTAGATTTTGAATCACTAATACAACACTCTGGAATCAGTCTGCATTTGTTACTGTCGCATTCATGGTGATTCTACACATAGGACATATATCTGACTACTTCTGTGTTTCTTTAACGTAGTTGTGCCCATTTATTTATATATTGAAATGCATATTGTTTTATTATGAATTCCTGTTATTTTTCTGCTTTGACTGTGGTTATGACATTATTTATTTGTTCCGAGATTGTGTATGTAGGTAGGATATATTATGTATGAATTTAATTTGAGGATAGTGAAAGAGCATTCCAAGAAATTTGTTATCAAAAGGAGCATTGAATCCAAAAGATTGAGTCATAGTCATGACTTTAATGCTCACATTTTAGGGGAGAACCAATGGAACCCAAGAGATGTAACCAAGACTTCAATCCGGTGATGCAGGCATCCTAAAAACCTCCAAACCAACCAATATAATTTTCTTTATTATTGGTAAATACATACTAGATTTTTGGTGTAATAGCAGCCCAGGGATCTCAGAGAAACTATATTTTTTCTCTTGGGCAACCAATAGCTCTTTTGCAATAAATTATTTAATAACAGACTTTTTCTCAGCTCCTTAGAGGTGGGAAAGGCCATAGAATACATTTAAAAGAACCTTTCTCACAGG
This sequence comes from Diceros bicornis minor, assembly GCF_020826845.1. Lineage (NCBI taxonomy): Eukaryota > Metazoa > Chordata > Mammalia > Perissodactyla > Rhinocerotidae > Diceros > Diceros bicornis. Next base: position 73,840,760 of record NC_080741.1, on the reverse strand, counting down.
AGAGGACCCTCTTATGCAACATCATCTACAAGTCCAAAAGCTGTTGGTTTAATGTTTCCAGGGATGGAAAACTTACTGTCACACAAGACAATTTGTTTTCAATGTTGAATGCTCCTTTTTAGAAAGATCGAGCTCAAGTCTCTCTGCTTAAAATTCTACCCTCTCGTCCAAGTTTGATGCTCATTAGTAATATAGAATCAGTTGTTTTTACTCCCCTACACATAATAGCCCTTTATGTGTTTCAAAAGAGTGCTCACCTAGTGATGGAATAAAGTCAATGCTGCAGCCAAGGCAATTCGTGGAGGCACGAGCACCGCGGTGGTGGTGGGGAGTGGTGGCTCCACAATACGAATCTGAGTTGAGGCCACCAGCCAAAGGCAAGGGGACAGTGTTCTTCATCTCCAGCATCAATTGCTTCAGCAACTTCTCCCTTAGAATTGCCATGGTTAACTCCACCTGCTCAAGCGTTAATAGGATGTTTTCAGAGAAGAGAGTTTAGTAAGAGGAAGGGGCACACAGGGAAAAACGTATCAATAGAGACGCTGAACTTTATGAAGCTCTAGCCTCTTGTGTATCAGTTCACTGTGGTTTTATGAAGCTAGAGAGCACAGGCTAGACAGTTTCTCCTTGGATATCTTTGGGAGCTCATAAACTCCACTATAGAAGGAAAAAAAATTTTTCCTCTCTCTTTGTTCATCTTTCCTAATATCCAAGAACCCAAACCTTACCTACACAAATAGATTTTTTTTCTGAATTATCCAACTCATACCCTTCTCAGCACTGTTGAACTAGCTGGATTTCGCTGACTGAGATGCTTTACCATCACATCCATATCCTCGCATGTCAGGCTGTGTCTTCTCATTCAGGGGCAGCCCAAATGTCACCTCCTCAGCAAGACCTCCCTTGACAACACTGATATCAAGTGTTCCCCCCAAACCCAGTCCTTCTGTATTAGATTAGCTGTGGATTAGGATGTGGAACTTTCTTGTTTTATCCCTAGGAATATTTAAACTCTGGAAACAACTGGTTAAGTCTGGCCTTGTGCTTTGTTATGCTTTTTATGTGGATTGCTTTTCAATTATTTTAGTATATTTGAATTTCTGGGCTCCATCTCCTTATGTATTCAAATTATTAGCTAAGAGTTCATTTAAATAAAATAATATCATTTGTAGTAGGGGTACTATGTGTCTTTGGCATAGAGTTCCTTGTTGCATCTGTGGTCCAGTGTCTTTTCTCTTCATGAACACTTTGCCAACAAAAACACTATGTTTGGTTTATTGGGAGAGAACAACAGCAGACAGGAGTCTTAGAAGTTTATGCTGATGTTAACATTTCTGTTTTTGAGGTTCATATGACAATGACAATTGTCAGACTACTTTTCATATTCTCTGCAGCAGGACTTCTGATTTGCTATTGCCTATACATATATCATGTATCTGTAATTTTTCATGCTTCTCACTTTCCCTCCCACAACTGTGACTTTGTGGTTTCTTGTATCTCTCAGGCCATGGCATGGACCACAGTATATCTGACTGGTGATTAGTGGTCAGCAGAGCAGCGGTGCCAAATCTTATTCCAGTTCCATCCAAACCAGAAAAAGTTAAGTTACTTGGTTTGATATCTCAATATCGAGTGCCCTGCATGCTGTACTTGAAAGGGAAGCATTAATTATATTGCATCAGAAAAGGTTCAGGAGAGATACGATAGGTTATGCTACTGATCTTGCACATTTAGCCACATGTTTAGGTGAGAACTCTGCTCTACTCTTCACACACTAGACAAGTCCTGGAGGAAACTGGAAGTACAAAGTGGAGGTCTATCAAGGCCATCTAGGCTTATTTTAGTGCAACTCGAAATACTGCTACTTTGTTATAAAATTAATAATTCTGGACAAATGCCAGGACTGGTAAACTGATCTGGGTAAACTGGGATGTTTGATCGCTCTACTTAGATACACTGCAACAGAGAAACAAAACCTCTCCCTGTCCCGGACTGCCAATCACATCAAAGATGGAAAGCTGAAGCATCATCCTTAGCACTCAGTCACATAATAATTGTCTCCTTAATTATTATGTTTGGGTGCTCTCTAAAAACACTTTATTGGACCTAGAGATCGAAAGTCAATCCTAAAGTATAGATTTACCATACAGCAATCTTTCAAGGACCTTTAAGAAATCAGCAAATACACAGCATGCGCATTACCACTCCTGCTCCTACAGGTATGACAAACACCCCTAATTGATCCCTAATACATCATAGGGTATCCAAGGCCTGGTCTGATGTTTTTTTCTTTTCTGTATACTTGAATATAACTTTTATAATGTATTTCTGAAAAAGTTGTATGTAGATCAATTTTGTTAAATCAAATCATACTTTGCACAAACATTTTGCTATTTAAATGAATCCCACTGTGAATATATTTGTAAATAATCACCAATTACTTTTATTCCTATATAACTTTTTCTTAAAATGAATCCACTCTCCAAAGACATAATTACAAGCAGTGTGCCTCGTTACTAATCACGCCAGATAGAGGGGCACCAAGAACCTTCTAAAATGACGAGAATTTCAAACTGTGCTTCTGCTAGCACTTCTGTATGTGGCTGTGTCATTGCAAAAGTCAAGCACAGGCTAACATCCCTCACTTGTGATCGAGAAGAGCAATCTATTCTTCCTATAGTAATTGTTTTCTCATTTAGGGCTTCCGACTCATTAAAATGAAATTTGTTGAGGTTAGTAGATGTTAGTATTTGTATTTATTCCTTTAACGATCATTCATTTTATGGACCCAAACTTTTAATGAGTTAATAGAACCTAGAGTGCCCTTATGAACAACTCTTTAGATTAAAAACGGGTATCTGTACTAACACATTCTCCCGATTTGTTAAGTGTGGATTTAGAAACTGAAATGCTCCCATTTAAGCTTGAGTGTAATCCTGGGTTGACAGTAGGCTGCCACCTATGTGCTGTGTCACAAACCTCGTTTATTATAGAACAAATTGCCTAAAATTTGGAAATAATCAGGACTAAGAATTCCTTCAGTATCATTTCTTTATGACAAGAATCCGCATAAATCCTACAGAAAGGTCTGTCCAATTCCACACATGGAAAACCTTTCTGTGTCTGTCTTTTCTCACTATAATCAACCATTTTATATGAATTTGACATTGCTTCTAACTTCAATGACCTGGAAAATGTGTCTTTCTTTTTAATTTTTCTAATCCTTCTCACCAAACCCCAGTGTCCCCCTCTCGCCAGTTTAGGCACATTTGGAGAGATTTTATTTGAGGAATTAGCCAGGTCTTTCCTAAAATCATATTCTTATTCTGGAAAAAATAGTTTTTACTGATCACATACTGTGTGCCAGACCGTGTACTAAATGTTTTTATTTGATTTATCTCAATCAAAATCCCTAACCATATAAAACAGGTTCCATTATTGTTCTCATTTTAGAGAAGCAGAAAATGAATATTAAGAAATATGCTCACTGTCATACAACTAATTTATAGCAAAGCTGGGATTGAAACCCAGGCAGTATGATTCATTGGTCCTGACCATGTTAATCAAATTAAAGACTATTATAGTCCCTAAAAACATGGAGTAGTGAGTGGGTTGTGTAAACACGGGTATAGATGATCTTTGTCTTTTAGCTAGGACAATGCCGGTTATGATGTGGTAACAGTGACTTTTGTTGACAGTGATATTGGTCCCCCATTTCAAGAGGAAGCAGAACACCCTATTCAGGCTTAAAGCATCTTCAGAATATGCCTGAAACTTCTATTATTTTTTATTTCAGTTAACAAACACTTATTGAGAACTTGCCATTCAACACTGTATTCATCACCAAAGATAGAGAACACGATCAGTGTCTGGAGGATCCCACAGTCTAACTAAGAAAAATAGAAACTATGTACACAGTTTTATAAATTGTTACAAATATTTTGGAAAGTAATTTGATAATATTTCATGATCATCTATTAGGTTCCAGGCCCTTGACATACTTCAACATATTTAATTTTCACAAATACCCTGAACTTCAGATCATAACCTCATTTTAAGGAATAAGAACATTAAAATTAGTGGGGTTTAAGCTTCTTACCCAAAGCCATTCAGCTGAAGGTGGAGTAGTGGTAGTGGTGGGGAGTCAAGATTTGAATCATAATCCATTTGATGATAAATACGTGGATTTTCTCAACCTAATCAGCTAAAGTCTAGCTGATAAGTTAAAGATGCAAGATTATCAACAATTAACATCTTGTCCAAGATGAGTTTATCAGATCCTTCCAGAAGCACTGATCCCATCAGGAATTAGACAAACAATGAGAAATAAAGTTAAGAGGGCTGGAATTGAAGTGCTTCTTGAGAACAGCAGTTGGGGTGGGTGGGTGGGGGCAGTGGGCTCCATATTGGTGTAAGATCATCTAGCACAAAGGGAGGGCCAAATAGGTGCCAAAAATAAAAAAGAAAGTCTATTAACAAAATATTTTCTTTCTTCCTTCCTTCCTTCCTCCCTCCCTTCTTTCTTTTTTTTTTTTTTGTGAGGAAGATCAGCCCTGAGCTAACATCTATTGCCAATCCTCCTCCTTTTTTTCCCCAAAAGCCCCAGTAGATAGTTGTATGCCATAGTTGCACATCCTTCTATTTGCTGTATGTGGGACTCAGCCTCAGCATGGCCGGAGAAGCGGTGCATCGGTGCGAACCCAGGCCGCCAGTAGCGGAGCGCACGCACTTAACTGCTAAGCCATGGGGCCAGCCCCTCTTTTTCTTCCTTTCTTTCTTCCTTCCTTCCTTCCTCCCTCCCTCCCTCCCTTCTTTCCTTCCCTCTCTCTCTTTCTCTCTCTCTTTCTCTCTTTCTTTCTTTCTCTCTCTCTCTCTCCCTCCCTCCCTCTCTCCCTCTCTTTCTCTCTCTCTCTCTCTCTCTCTCTTTCTCTCTCTCTCTCTCTCCTCCCTCCCTCCCTTCTTGCTTCCTTCCTTCCTTCCTTCTTTTTTGACTTGGGACTCCAGAAAGGAAAGCAAACAAAGAAAACAAAATAGAATTGAGCCACCAAACATAGGGTCCTAAGTTTTTAACTTACCTATTTTCCCTGGTTTCTTTTTCCTTTGGTATGAGTTAGCTTTTGCTGCATAACAAACTAACCCAAAATTTAGTGGCTTAAAGCAATATTCATTATTTCTTACAATTCTTTGGGTTATCTGTATAGTTCTTTTGGTCTGCAATGGCTTAGCTCAGAACAGGTTGTTTGGGCTGTGCACATTCATATATTTGGGGCCTCAGCTGGGATAGCTGTGCCCCTCTATATATATCTTCAAAGAAGCTAACCTAGGCTTATTGACATTTTGGCTGTATTCTAGGAGAGCAAAAGCAGAAACGCCAAGGTATCTTGAGGCGTTTAGTCTCAGAACTCACACAAAGCCACTTCTGTTTAGCCAGCCTATATTGAATGTGTGGTGAGGAAATAATATCCACTTCTTGATGGGAGGAACTGCAAAGACTCTGTGGCTGTTGGCAATATACAGCACTTTTGGTTGGAAAAGTGAAGGTTCCTGGTCTATTATCAGTGATTGCCAATGGCAAATGTCTTCCTGAATGACTAGCTAATCTGTATCAGTTATCACGTCCAATAACTCTATCATTAAAGAATCTCAGAAAGCAATGTTTCCTGTGCAGAGCCATGAAAATTTTCTACAAAAGGAAACATATTTGTTACATTAAATTTCTAAAATCGGCCATGTTATAATTGAAAGTTCAAAGATGGTTTCATATTTTAACCAAGTTTTTTTAAGTGTTCGACACTGAGGAAATGTTAGTGTTTCTATAACAATGTTCTTTGAATTATAGAACTGAGGCATGTATTCTGCACTAAATTGCCATGAGGTGTTCAAAGGGGAAAGTTGAACAGTTCAGTGAACATTATCTCTTGGAAATTCTGAGAAATTCACAGAGCTTCAAAGTGAGAATTGAAAATAAGCACAAGTTTACTTTCCCAGATGATTGGAAATCCAAGAATGAACATTATGAGACAGCCAAAATCACAGAAACTACTAGAAGTGATTACAAATTTGGTCATTATGTTTTCACATTCTCCAATTTTCATGGCATGAGCCACCATATCACCCTGACTACCACAAGTTTGATTGCCAAAATATCTCCCTGAGAGTCTCTTGTAATTTGGGGAATGATTACCTCAAAGAAGGCTTATGTGTATGCCCAAATACCAGTCTGCCTTGTATTTTGATTTACGTTCTACTGGATGTCCTATGTTGACAAGTCTTTTAGAGAGAACTCATCACTTATACTGGCCACTATGAGAATGCCAACATTTCTACTAAGAATACCATCTCCAGAAGGTCCCCAAACTTCCAAGTTCAAAGATATCAGAAAACTGATGGGTTCTATTTAGAAGTGGAGAGATTGGCCTCTTTGCCAGCTATGTGACATACTATGCTATCTGGACTTCAGAGTAGCTCTGCTTGTGGAACTCAGAGTCCATTTTAAGCAGTTCCTTTAACTCCTCCATCTCTTTAATTCCCCTGTCTTACGGCTTAACAACTCAAGGACCTTTCACTCAACAAATAATTTGACTTAGCACCCACTGAGGTAAGCAGGCACTGTCTGAGGTGCTGGAGATAGATGAACACAATGTTATATGTCAAATATATTCAATTAAAAAAAGAGAGAAAGAGACAAGACTTGGCTCTTATGGATGTTAAACTTACTCATCTATTTTCCTCTCTTCTCCTCTTTGCCCTAAGCCTGACTAAAACTTCCCTCTTCTTCCCTAGTTACCAAAGAAAATCTCCCAAGGATATCAGTAGATACAAAAATCTCCTGAGGAGTACAGGGAGAGACGATGGACATGGTTTGCAGTAGCATACTCTGGCTGTGCCTGCCAAAAATGCCCTGTTACATTTACAGGACCACAACTCAACAGATTTAGATGGGATATATTTAAATAATGTTAAAGACGTTGATTGAAACTTTAAAAATCCAACTTGTTTGGTTTAAAATACTGTTTAAATGTTCCTTTTCCCCCCTCGCTTAATTTGGATGAATGCGTGGGCTATCAAGAAGCCACAGGTTTGGTCACTTGATTGAGTTAAAACAAGGAAGTTGAAATACCAAACAAATGGCTGGATTGCATTTTTCACTTTCCATTTGGGTATCTCAGCATTTTATTGTAAGAATCAGGAAGTGAGCCTAACATAACTTCAACTCAGCCTACCTGCTTTGTGTCTCAGAGCAAGTTATATTCATTGAGCTGTGTAGTACTTGGAGGAAAACTTAACAGTTTGAGTGAATTTATGTGAAGTCTCTCAACAAAGTGGGACCCATAAATATTTTAAGGTAAGAAACATGAAAAGGTGGAAAATTTGACTTGGGATTAGAGAGGAAACAGAGTTTTGTCCAAGATAATTGTTTCTGAGATAGGAAATAGAAGATAAGTTCCTTTGCTGTGTATTTACATACACAACCAACTTCTCAATAGAAGACGAAAGCTTTTCATCTTAATTTTTATTCTTTTTAGTTACCATTTATTGTGTCTTACCATGTGCCAGAATTTGATGTCTGAAAGTGTGTTATATACATCTAATTATATCCTAAAAGTAAATGAAGACATAGATATTATTATTTCTGTTTAACATATGAGGGAACTGAGGCACAGAGAGGCTAAGTGACTTGACACAGTCTCCAAGAGACAGATCTGTAATTCAAAAACAGAGCACTTAGATTTCTAAGCCATTGTTTTTAATTACTAACCAACATTGCACCCTGAAGTGTATGTTTCCAGAGCTGAGGATAACATCTTCTGTATCGTAAAGGCTGATTGGGTTTTTGAACTCTGTATCCCTGGTCTCCAGTTTCCGCATCTGTAAAATGTGGACAATAATGCCTATTTTGAGAATAGAAATGAAATAACATAACTGGAAGAACAAATACATTTTTCCCAGTACCATCCATATGACCTGAAAAAATAGCATATGTTTCACAAATATTTATTGACTCAAATATGATATAGAGGAATTATTTCACACCATTCTTTAGCCAAGTTTCAAGGAGATGTTGGAATAAAATTACAGACATGGTGACCTCAACTTGAACTTTTACGTCTATGCCAAATCTGAAGTGAATGTAGTGAAACTAAAGATCAAGAATGCTAAGAAGATAATCCACCCTGCCAAATGCAATGGAATGTTTGAGAAGGACTGCTTCATAAAAAAGATGAAGTGAGGGACTGGCCCAGTGGCGTAGTGGTTAAGTTCGTGCACTCAGCTATGGTGGCCGGGAGTTCGCCGGTTCGGATCCTGGTGTGGATTTACACACTGCTCATCAAGCCATACTGAGGCAGCGTCCCACATAGAACCACTAGAAGGATGTACAACTATGACATACAACTATCTACTGGGGCTTTGGGGAGAAAAAAGGAAAAAAGGAGGAAGATTGGCAACAGATGTTAGCTCAGGGCCAATCTTCCTCAAAAAAAAAAAAGACCTATTTAAAAAAAAGTCATGGCTTATTTAAAAAACAAAGATGAAGTGAGTTAATGACATGTATATATACATAATAATATTTTTAGCTGTGCTTTAAATAAGGATGTGAGTGTGCATGTGTGTGTATTTCAGGGATGAAATATTAATATAACTTTCAAATGCTTTTCTGTTTATGCTTATCTATTTATACCTCTCTCATAGCAAAATACCAGTATATCAAGCCAGTTTCACGTTTTAAGTCAAGTGGAATCTCATTAGTTTGACGGTTGTTACTACCTGATTTTGGTCAATCTACTAGACAAGTCTGATCCTTGTGACATAAATAGTTTGAATCACTGTGACCCAGTCTATTAATAGGGTTAGCTCTCTCTCATAACAGGTATTTGTTTATAAATTGGAGCACAATATACTGGACTTGATTCATAACTGAGTCCTATGAGGAATGATTCAAGGTACCGGTGACATTTTGCCTGGAGAAGAGAAGTCTTGGGGGACACGAGAGTTTTCTGCAGACACTTGAAGCACTGTCATATTACAAAGAGGATGCAGTTTCATGTGGCCCCATGGAGTAAAATTAGGATGGTGGAAGGAAACCACAGAATGACAGATTTTAGTTGAGTATAGGGAAGAGTTTTCTAACAGTTTCAGCTGTCCGAAGATGCCTCAGGAAGTAGTAAATTATCAATCTCCAATCTCTGGATCTGTTCAAGCGGAAGGGATTCTAGCAGCTACAGGGAAGTTGGCTCTTCAGTGCTTCAGGGCTTCTGAGGAATGTATGCCAAAGCCAGAAGCTGACGGAAGGCTTCTCCACTTTGCCCACCGTGAGAACTCTTTGTTATGGAGCTTGCACACCCAGCAGTAAAGCTTGCAGCTCTTTTAGGTATTTCAGTTCCTCTGGAAACTATGGTAACTAACCTTAAGAGATAGCTGGTGTTTGGCCTTGGCTAATGAATCTTTTGACTAAGAGCATAAACCCTTCATTAGCCAAACTTTTTCAGCTTCCTTTGACGGCCTTTCCTGATCTATCTGATCTTTACATATAATTGTTCCTGAGAACTTGACTTCGTGCCTCTTTTCTCACTCTACCTTTTTACTCTTGGTGAGTTCATACACCCCCATGGCTTTAAATACTGCCTACAGCTTGAAAACTTACACCTTTACATCTTCTGAGTTTGAAACTCGTATACTCAACTGTCTACTTGACATCAACATTTGGCTGTTTCAGAATCATTTCGAATATTGTATATCCCAAATCTGATTTCTGGTTGTTCTCCAGTAGTATTGTTTCTTTTCTCAATTCTCCCTTTCAGGAAATGGTACTATTCAAATATTCATGTGGGAAACATGGGAGTCCCCTCTGATAGATCCTTCTCATTCATCCTCCTCACAAAGGGTCCACTTCCAACACATATCTCAAATATACCCCCTTCTTTCCACCTTCACCAGGCCACCATTATCCCTGACCTGGGCCACTGTGATAGCTTCTTAACTGCTCCTCTGATTCCACTTTACTGCCCCCGCCCCCCACAGCCTTCAATTCATTTTTCATGGTTCAGTAAAAGGAATATTTTCTGTTCCTTTGTGCCTCGTATAAAAAACAAAAGAAGAAGAAAACTTTTATTTTGAAATAATTACAGACTCACAAGAAATTGCAAAGCAATTCCAGAAAGATCTCATTCAAAGTATTATTTTTTTTTTTTTTTTTTTTTTTTTTTTTTTTGTGAGGAGATCAGCCCTGAGCTAACATCCGCCAATCCTCCTCTTTTTTTTTTGCTGAGGAAGACGGCCCTGGGCTAACATCTGTGCCCATCTTCCTCCACTTTATATGGGACGCCGCCACAGCATGGCTTACCAAGCAGTGCGTCGGTGCGCGCCCGGGATCCGAACCAGCGAACCCCGGGCCGCCGCAGCGGAGCGCGCGCACTTAACCGCTTGCGCCACCGGGCCGGCCCCCAAAGTATTATTTTAAATGCACATATCTTTTTATGTCACTATCTTGCTTAAAGTCCTATCGAATTTTTCTAGTTTTTTTAGGACAGTTCTCAGTAAGAACAGAAGGCTTTGTGGCGTTTAACTTTCTCTATCCTCATTTCCCCTCAGCTCTACAGCAGCCTGAAACCAAAAACCCACAATTGGCTGAAAATCAGCATCCTAGAAGCCACTGGAGGTAGCAGAACTTGGTTAGAACTACTTCAAAACCCCATTATCAGGGAGTTGCCATTGTGTGACCTGTCTTATGGTTCCCTGGAAGACCCTATTCTAAAGCCATCTTTATTTGACATGACTCAGAGTTGACCAGTGCAAACAGCCCTTTCTCCAGAGGTATTTATTAAAAAAAAAAAAAAATCAGAGGCAATTATTTAACATCATGGGAGCCTGAGATAGTTGATAACAATTGAGACAAGCAACAGGCTAGCCAAAGGCTTAAAAGGATGAGTTGAGAAATGAGATGTCTGTAAGAGACTTTGAAAAATTCTGACATATTCCTGTGCATATAGAAGGCTATGTGCTTAGGTAGCATTGTGCACATTCTCATGGCTGTGCATATCTTGAGGACCTGATATGGCCCTAAGCTCTCACTTCTGGCTAATGTTGAGGCTCTGTGCAAGCAGGAAGTAAAGGCTAAGGCAGAGTTGTAAATATTTTGTTTAAGAGTTGAAGGCATACCCCAAAATATACAAAGTACTTGGCAAAGATGGGGAGACTTATTGGTTGCAGGCATTTGAAAAAAATATCTGCACAATCATTAGCTGACCACTAAGCTAAACAAACAGGGACTTCAGTGGCCATACAGAACAACGAATACAGACTTTACAGAATTAGTTTAAAAAGTCACTGATAAACAACAACAAATAGCAACAACAATAAACCTAGGGAGGGAGGACAATCTGAGGTCCAGAGCTGCAACATTATGTTATTTAAAATGATCAGTTTCCAAAATTTATGAGACATGCACACAAATAGGCAAGTATGACCCATGCATAGGAAAAAAGGAGTCCATGGAAACTGTTCCAGAGGATGCCTAGATTTTTCAATTACTAGACAAAAATTTTAAATCAAATTTCAAAATATTCAAAGAACTAAAGGAAACCACTTTAAATAACTAAATAAAAGTATGAGAATAATTTCTCACTAGAGAATGTAATTAAAGAGATTCAAGTTAAAAAAAAAAAAAGAACCAAATAGAAATTCTAGAATTGAAAAATAGAATAGCTGAAGTGAAAAATTCACATAAGAAACTTAACTTCAGATTTCAAAAGGCAGAAGAATCAGTGAATTTCAATGTGCGTTAACTGAGATTATCTCATTTGGGGAACAGAAAGGTAAAAGAATGAAGAAAAATGAAAAAAGTCTGAGACTTGTGAGACACCACCAAGTGTACCAACATATGCATAATACAAGGCCCAGAGGAGAGGAGAGAGAGGAAGGGACAGAAATAATCTTTGAAAATAATAGCACAAAACTCTCCAAATATAGTGAATAACATTAATATATCATCCAAGACACCCAATGAACTAAATAGGATAAATGTAAAGAGATCCACACTGAGACATATCACAATCAAACTGTTGAGAGCCAAAGAAAAAGATAAGCTTGAAAGTAGCAAGGGAGAAGTGACTCATTATGGACAAACTACTTCGATATGATTAACACCTATTTTCTCATTAGAAATCACGGAGGCAAGAATGCAGTGAGATGACATAGTCACTGTGCTGAAAGAAAATTCTATATCCATCATAAGGGATATGTCAAAAATTCTATATCCATCATAAATGAAGGAGAAAGAAAGACACTTCCAGGTAAACAAAAACTGACAGAATTTGTAACCAGCAAACCTGCCCTACAAGAAATATTAAAAGGAGTCCCTCAGGCTGAAATAAAAGGACACTAGCAATAACGTGAATCCACATGAAGAAATAAAGAACACCGATAAAGCTATGTATTTAAATACAAATATACAGTATAAATGTAACTTCTTTTTTATTTTATCTGATTTAAAAGACAACTGCATAAAGCAATAATTATAAATTTATGTTATGGGCATCAACATATTGAGATGTAGCTTGTGTGACAATAGCAGCATAAATGAGGAAGAGGTAATGGAGATCTATAGGAGCAAAACTTTTGTATAATATTGAAATTAAGTTGGAATTAATCCAAACTAGATTGTTATAAATTGTTAATTATAATCCCTAGAGCAGGCACTAAGAAAATAACACAAAAAAATAGTAAAAGGAACAATAAGGAAATTGAAAGGTCTACAAGGAAATATCTATTTAATACAAAAGAAGGCAGTAATGGAGAAAGAGAAGAAGAAAAACGACGTAAGTCATATGGAAAACAAACAGCAAAATGGTAGATGCAAATTTTACTTATCAGTAATTACAATAAATGGAAGTGGATTAACCCCTTCAATTAAAAGGCAAAGGTTGACAAAATGTTTTTTTTTTAATGATCCAAATATACAGTGCTTACAATAGCTGTAATTTAGATTCAAAGACACAAATAGGTTGAAAGCAAAAGATTATAAAAATATATACCAAGCAAATGGTAACCAAAGGATAACTGGAGTTCTAGGAACAACTCTTTTATCACTAAAATGCCCTTCTTGGTCTCTAGCAACAATTTTTTGACCTTTATTTTATCTGATATTAATTTATATTGATATCATATTATTAAGTAATAATTATTAATTAATTGTTATATTAAATATTAATGCTTTAATATTAAATATATTAAATTAATTAACATAATAGACCAAAATTAATAGTCAATAATTATCATTATTAATTAGTAACTAATATTATAATAATTTATATTACTATCAGACAAAATAAACTAAAGGTCAAAAAAGGACATTTTAGTTATAAAAGAATCAATCCATCAGAAAAGTATAACAACCATCAAAATATATGCACCTAATAAGAGAGGCCCAAAATACATGAAGCAAAAACTGACAGAATTGAAGTAATAAATGTACAACTCAACAATAATAATTAGAAATTTCAGTACTTCCCTTTTAGTAGTGGATAGAGCAAGAAGAGAGAAGATCAACAAGGAAATAGAAGACTTGGACAGCACTATAAAATTAATGGAGTGAATAAAGATATATAGTACACACCCCCCAAAACAATACACATTTTTTTCAAGTGCATATGGAACATTCTCCAGGGTGAACCATATGCTAGACCATGAAAAACGCCTAAATAAATTTAAAAGAATTGAAATCACACAAAGTGTGTTCTCTGACTGCAGTGGAATGAAATTTGAAATCAACAGGAGGAAATTTGGAAAATTCACAAATATATGGAAATTAAATACACACTTTTAAATAACATCACACAGAAAAACATAAGTAATCAACTAAAAACTATTAGAGCCAATAAAAAAGTTCAGGAAGTTTGCAAGATACGTGAATACACTAAAATCAATTATATTTTTATACACTAGCAATAAGCAATCCAAAAATAGAATTAAGAAAATAATTACATTTATATCAAATTAAAAGGAATAAAACCCTCAAGAATAAATTTAACAAAAGAAGTGCAAGACATACACTAAAAAAAAAATACATAATTGAAAGAAATTAAAGAAGACCTAAATAAGTAGAAAGACATCCCATGTTTATGGGTTGAAAAACTTGCTATTGTTTAGATGGAAATCCTTTCCAAATTTATCTACAGATTTAGTGCAATTTCTATCAAAATTTCAACTGCTTTATGTAGAAATTAATAGACTGATTCTAAAATAATTTGAAAATGCAAGGGACCCAGAATAGCCTAAAAAATTTAGAAAAAGAAGAACAATTTTGGATGACTCACTCTTTCTGATTTTTAAAATTTGCTACAAAGTTACAGTAATCAAGACAGTATGGTACTGACATAGGATAGACACATAGATCAACTGAATAAAATAGTGAGTATAGAAATAAACCCATACATATGTCCAATTGATTTTCAACAAGGTTGCCAAGATAATTCAATAGGGAAAGAATAATTTTTTGATCAAATGGTTCTGGGGAACTAGATATCTACAAGGGAAAGGATAAAGCTGGACCCCTACCTCAGACCATACACTAAGATTAACTCAAAATGGATCATAGACCTAAATAAAAGAGCTAAAACAATAAAACACTTAGAAGAAAACAGAGGTGTAAATCTTCATGACTTTGGATTAGGCATTTTTAAATGTAACACCAAAAACATGAGCAACAAAAGAAAAAATAGATAAATTAAACTTCATCAAAATTGAAAACTTTTGTGCTTCAAAGAACACTATCAATAAGTTGAAAAAACACCCCAGAGAATGGAAGAAAATATTTGCAAATAATATAGCCAATAATGGTCTAGTATCCAGAATATATAAAGAACTCTTACAATTTAGCAGTTAAAAGATAACCCAGTCAAAACATGGACAAAGCATTTGCATAAATATTTCTTCAAAGAAGGTAAAAATGGCCAATAATTGCATGAAGAAATTCTCGGAATCATTATTCATTAGGAAAATGTAAATAACATAAATCAAAACCACACTGAGATATACCACTTTTAACCTACTAGGATGGCTATAATAAGAAAGACAGATAATAGTAAGTATTGATGAGGTGGTGGAGAAATCAGACCCTCATACATTAGTGGTGTGAAAAAAAAGTCTGACAGTTCTTTAAGAAAGTTAAATACAGAGGTTCCACATGACCCTATTTGTATCAGGAGAGATACAAACGTATGTCTACACAAATGTTTATAGAAGCATTATTCACAGTAGCCGAAAAATGGAAACTCACATATTCATAAACTGACAAATGAAGAAAGGAATGTGGTATATGAAGACAATGGAATATTATTCAGCCATATAAATGAATGAAGTACTAATTCATGCTACAAAATGGATGAATCTTGAAAATATTATGCTAAATAAAGATGCCAGACACAAAAAGCCAAATATTACATGATTCCCTTTACATGAAATGTCCAGACTGTGCAAACCCATAGAGAAAGAAAGCAGGCTAGTGTTTGCCAGAGGCTGGGAAGCAATATAGGGAGTGACTGCTAATGGGCAGGAGGTACCAAAGGGACTTTTTGGGGTAATGAAAATGTTCTGGAATCAGATAGTGATGATGCTTGCACAATCTTGTGAATATACTAAAACCCATTAAATTGTACACTTTAAAAGGGTGAGTTTTATGGTGTGTAAATCATAACTCAATTTTTTTAAAAAAAGAAGGAATAAGCAAAAATGATGCTAATAATATGCATCTATCCTCTTTTCTGTGCCAGATACTGTTATACCTTTATCTCATTACCTCCCGCTACATACACTATTTAAGATACGCTGAATGTGAGGCTCAGGAAGGTGAACTGGCATGACTGCAGTCACACTAATCATTCAAGGGAATCACAGAAACATTTCCAAAATACTGCTTCATTTGATTCCTTAGCATATTTAATAAAATAAGTTGATCTTAAAGCTGATAAATATTCAGTTAATATTTAATAAATTCAGTCAAAGCAACCTAGCAAATTTGCAAACGTGGACAGCTTTGTCATGAATATTATATGTATTCAATAAAGATTTATTGAGAATCTGCTCAGGTGTAAATGCCCCTATACTTTTAACATATATTTGTTAGGATCAACAAGTGTCCATTGCTTTGATCTTTGGGATATCACAGTGAGTAACACACATCTGTTCCTCACCATTAGAGAGCCTATAGTCTGATATTATTGATTCCCTATTAGATGCCGGGTAACATGTTGGGCCCTGAGGCTACAGAGGTGGGTAGACCTTCAGCAATTCTACTAAGAGACTGATTTCCCATTTAGTAGAGAGATTCTAAGAATGGAGGGGAAGAGGGTTGGTGGATGTAGTGAAGAATAGAAACATTTTTCTTTCCTTTCCTCAATGGTGGTTGATGTGTTATTTTGTGGTAAAAATCTTGCAGACGTTATAACATGCTATATTTCCCCCAGGTCTCCTTTATTTCTGTTCGGTTTATCATTCATGGGTAAAAGCATATTGGCCTGTAGCTTTGAACAATTCCACAGGAGTTGATTTAAACAGAAAAATGTCCATATGCAGAAAATAATTTTCTATCAACAACGTGTTGTCACTTTCAAAAGAAAATATGTGAGAGGACTATTGGTGAACAGCCTGTGATTACCCAAGCCAGAATTTGGCAAGGGCCGTTAGCTAATACCTAATTCTGAAAGTATTGTGGCATCTTAAATAATTTCAGTTTTATATTTTGCTTGGGAGATATTACTTCAGGTGGATGATTCCTTTGAGGGCCACCCTGGGATATTATTTATGTACTGACTCTGACCTTTCATTTTGAGCTCTTTATTTCTTTATTTTCCCCCTTGGGAACAAAAACTTGGAACTTGCTTGTTTGATAGTTTGGCTATTTCCTTGCTCAGCTAAATTTTGTGCAGTGTGTCCCAAATACACTTTGAAGAATCAGAAAATGGAAAAACTCCTTTATAAGTTGCAGCATCCCCAAAAGGAAACAAATGATTTAGCCAATATAAACAATGACTACATTTCCTAAAACAAAAACTGATATATGATGTATTAGTCAGAATATCTTAGGCTGCAAATAACAAAACATACTGACTCAAACTGACCTAACAATAAAGCGAGTTATATACAAAAAGCAAGCGCTTCAGAGGTAAGGCAGGTTCCATGCAGGGCATCAATAGTGGCTTAATGATGTCATCAAGGACCCAAGTTGTTCTGCTCTCTTCAGCTCTGGCCTCATTCTAAGGCTGGTTCCTCTCATGGTTGCAAGCTGGCTGCCAACAGCATTTCATTCCCTGCAGTCTGATTGGGCCATTTACAACATATATTACACTCCCTACCCTCTCCAATCAATAACGATTTTCAGGGGAATTCCTATACTAATTGATTTAGACTAATCTGGCCAGCCCTTGTCTTCTAGTGGTTAAGATTTGGCGGTCTCACCACCACAGCCAAGGTTGGTTTCCTGGTCAGGGAATCACATCACCCCTCTGTTGGTTGTCATACTGGGGCAGCTGCGTGTTGCTGTGATGCTGAAAGCTATGTCACTGGTATTTCAAATCCCAGTGGGGTCACCCATGGTGGACAAGTTTCAGCAGAGCTTCCAGACTAAGACAGACTAGGAAGAAGGACCTGGCCACCCACTTCCAAAAAAAAATTGTGAATAGCAATGGAACATTGTCTGAGAGAGCACTGGAAGGGGAGAGGATGGGGCAAATGACAGGGCAGGGTTCTGCTCTGCTGTATACAGGGTCGCTAGGAGTCGGAATTGACTTGACAGCACTAACAACAAATCTGGCTTTATCCACGGGCCTGAGGCTGCCTGAGTTATGAGTTTTATGCCTAAAGGAGAAGAGATTTGAATAGGTGATCAAAAGAATTTGCCACATATATGGTTTGATTCTTCATCTGAAAACCGGGCAAAGGATCTAAAATTTGAACTACTTGAATTATAGGGTCTTCCTATGTTTGTGCAGGAAAAGAAACTCTTAAGTTTAAGCTTAACTGAATTTAAGTTTAAGCTTAATACTGAATTTGGAGTTCAAGAAAAATCAGAATGATCCCACAGGGACATTTCCTTTTATAGCTTGAGAGTCAGTATGGCATAATAATTTGGGTTGTTTTGAAATTACAGAGTTCAAATATGCTCACATCCTTTACCATCTGCATAGTTGTGGGCCAAGTACTTTAAACCTCAGTGTTTATATCTGTAAAAACGGAGAAATCATGCCTAACTCATTAGGTTGACATTCGACAGTTGTCAAATTGCTGGCACATAAAAGATCTTTTCATTTTCCACATCTAAGGACTGAACCAAAAATCAGTCTTTAGTTTAGGAATCCTCTGTTAAGTGTATTTGACAGGTAGCTGAGCCTCCCTGGGCTTTTTATGAGGAACTTCTTAGGAAACCCACATGGCTCCCTTACCAGAGCAGCGCTGTCCACTGCTTCATGAAAGATCTTCCCAGGCGCCCCCAGCAAAGTCCACCAGGGGATCCGATTCTCCTCATATCACAAGGACAGTAAAGCGTGAACTCCATCCCGACTCTCAGTGTTTTCTACAGTAGTATCAGGGGAGAGTGCAGTGAAAGGAAAGCCCAATTGAGAGGTGGGCATCATGCTGTCACACCTGAGGCTCCGTGCCTTAGATATCAGTGGGAAGCAAAAAGGAGCCAGCCTTCAAATATGGAACATATACTTAAAAGAAGATGCTTTGCAACATGAATCCGGGGATATGAACTACTGTTGTTTTTCTTTGATTATTCATTCAATTTAAAATAACAAAGTAGAATATGCTTTACTTTGTGTTTCACAGAGTAAAATTTTTATGTCTTGCAAACTATGTTAACTTTGCCCATTCTTTTACAATTTATTTTAAAACATCAGTGGGTTTTAAATATCTGTGGTGATATGAATGAAGTACTATTATTATTATTATTTTTAAATCTGTACCTTCAAACCAGTTTCCAGTTTCTGGGGAAAAAAAAAAGGTTGGCTTTACATGGTGGCTTATCAGTTCTTTGTTTATTTTGGAAGCAGCCTTTTGAATGAAGTCAGATAACACTAGGTATTAGTTAGTAATTACTTAAAACTGGTTTAAGCCGCAGCCAAAGTAGCAATTTAAAAATCTCTCTAATCCACCACCACAGCAAAGCTATTTGGGGTAAGTGATTTGCTTTTACTGTGACACCCTGAAAATGTTCAGCTAGAATGAGACTCCGGAAAGAAAGCATCCTATGATTTAATGGAAGGAGATGTTCGTGCAGGTGTTGAAGAGCACAGTCTCCTTCTGTTCCTCAAATTGAACCCTCTGCACAACTAATTAGTATTACAAGGATCCATGTAGAACTGAAGTCACTGGCACCTTCTGTTTCTCATTCCATTTTGCAGATTTTTTTTTACATAAAATTGTTCCATTTTGTCACCAGCACCACCTGTTATTGGTAGTAAAATATTGATATTCCCCGCCTTCTGCTTATTGCCTAATAATATATGTAAGAATATTAAAGGTTAATTGATTGTTTAATTTTATAAGTGCATACATCAACTAAAATGCTGTCTCTTGTAATTGAAAAATTGAAATGTATGTGTATATACAAGTATATATATATATACACATACACTCACAGGAAAAATTGAGGGGAAGTGGAATATAAAAGAGAAAATTGTAAATTTAAATAAAAAAGAGTACCTACTTATATATGCTAAAAAATAGGTGAACATTGAAGGCATTATGCTAAATGAAAGAATCCAGTCACAGAGGACCACATATTGTATGATCCCATTTATACGAAATACCCAGAATAGGCAAATCTATAGAAACAGAAGATATATTAGTGGTAGTCCAGGGCTAGGGGAATAGATTGATTGAGGGGTGATGGCTAAAGGATATGAGGTTTCTTTTAGGGGTCATGAGAATGTTCTAAATTTGATTGTGGTGAAGGTTGTATATCTGTGACTATACTAAAAGACATTAAATTGTACAATATTAGAAGATAGAAAATAAAACTTTAAAATTTAATAAAGAAATTTATTAAAAATAAAATTATTAAAACAAAATATATTAAATTATTTCCTAAAGATTTAACTTTTGCGAAGGCAAAGCAAATCATGTCTGTGGGTGAGATTCAACCTTCATAGGTCAAAATTGCAACCTCTCCTCTGAGGACAGACCCAGCAGCCAACCAGCAGAAGTTTCATGTTTGGCTTTATTGATTTCTTCTGAAAATGGATACTGGTTTTGGTAATTTGGAGGCTTCAATGAAGCATCCTCGAGCAACTCGGGAAATGTAAAACTCTGGCTCTTTCATTGTACACAAGGTATAAAAAGAGGCATACTCAAAGGAACAAAAGTCTGGCAGAAAAAATTGAGGACAATTGAATTTTTGCTATGGACTCAAAAAAAAACCACAATGCCGAAAGAGGAGTAAGATCTTTGGGCCAAAGCTTCCTGTTCAGGTAAAGTTAGGAAAATCTAATCTAAAATTTCTATCTATATTTCTTGGTAATGTAACACTTACAGCCGATGAGAAAGCTAAGATTTGACTCAGGTCATATGCTAGAGTGGAACACCTAGGAATCAAATTGAGGTTTTCTGACCCCAGAGCTCCTTTCTTCTCATCTTATAACCTCAGCAGTGTTGGAGCAGCACATACAGATTTGGGCTCTGAATCTGTCTTCCCGTGTGATCTTAACATCTCAGAGACTCACTTTCCTCTTTTATAAAAGCTAGATTTTTGCATTAGATAATTTTAAAGTTCTCTCCCAAGCTTAATAAGTGAATTATTATTCAGAATACTGATACAAAAGAGTTAAATTTCAGAATGACTAGTGCTTTTCATCACCACTGGTTTAAATTGCCTTAAGGATTTAAGAAACACTTTTAAGTAATAATGCCAGTTAGACAGTTTCAATCTGCATTTAACAGCTATGAGCTTTTTTCTACCGAGGTTGCACTTTTTGTGGGAAACTGAACCCTACAAAAATTCCTGAAGGGAGATCTTATCCAAGCTTATCTGACCCAGATGGGAAAGTGACATGACAAGAGAGAGCTGAATAATAGCGTTTTGCTCTTGAGGAATGAAGTAGTGATCAGAGACAGATTTGTAATGTAAACCACAGAGGCTGTACAAAAGGAAAATTTGCGAGGTCAGTGCCTGGAGGTTGTATAAGAAATTTGTTCCATTCGTGTTCGATATGTGGGCTGATCCTGCCCCACTATAGATGAGCTGCCAAAGTAACTTGCTTTAACCTCAGTAGAAAAACATTCCGATTCCTAGTTGATGCATGTGTCAAGTTTCAGAATTTAAAAAGAAAATAAACATTTCTCCTACAGAATTTCATTTCATTACTTGATACAAAGAATTTTTACGTTGACAAAACCTAAGTGGTTTGTAAGAGAATGTGAAACAATTCTGATAGGAAAAATGGTGATATCAAATTAGTTAGAACTGAAGAAAACTTTGCTGTGATTCCTTGCACTTTTTATTGAAATTGTCTGATAACGTTTGCTCCACAGAGTCCCAATCAGTGATAAGTTGTTTAAATACTTGCAATAATTTAATGAATACTGATCTTAATATTTTAAAATATTCATATCAACTTTCTTTTTTCTCTCACAGATCTTGTTTAATAAATGGGAAAGAATTCAATTCAATGCCTTTTGTTGTATTTAAAACAAGATTACTTTTACTCAAATAGTCTGCTTAAGTGAGGTAATCCAACCTACCCTCAAATCCAAGACAAGTAGAGGAAGTGACACAGTGGGGCTTTAGTTTCATCATTCTCTCAAGTTTTACTGCTAACAAACCCCTATAATTTTGTTTGGGAAATTTAATTTTGCCAGAGACAGAGTGGGGGGCAAGCCCATCCATTAGTTTCCTTTTTCATGAGTTTACGAACCTGAGCTTGAAAGAAGGGGGTGCTTTGTGCCATTTTGAGCTGCCATGCGAAACCAAACCAGAAAGGTATTTCCTTTGAACAGTTCACTCCAGTGAAGCTACCACAGAGGAAAAGCACTGTCCAACTCGTCTCGTTAAAATACTCATGAGCCTTGAGGGCTTGTATCTTCACTGCTCAAATCCTCACCCCTTAATGGCTTTTTCTTCCACTTCTCGGTCCTGAAACTGTGTGATAACTTGCCCAGAAATTCCTCTCATGGAATCTGTCTTTACATTGGAACAACTTGGCAATATTTGTACAGCAACTGGAAGAAAGGTCTTTTCTGAGATGTACAAAGAGGCAGAGGGTGTGTGGATCACTGATTAGACAAGGCGAACAGGAGCAGAATATAAGAGGGTTGGAATAGAATTCAACAGAAGTCAAAGAAAGTCATTTGACCTGTCTTTACACTCCAGTAGAAAATAGAAAATAGTGGGCAGATTGAGATTTCACGGTAAAATATGGTAAAAGAATTCTACTTAAATTGCAGTTACAGCCGTGGCTGTTGACTTCTTATGATGACACTGGAAGAATGTAAAATGCCCTCATATTCCCATGCTGTCGTAACTTAGATATTTCTAATGCTCTCTGAATGCCTTAGGGAAGTTTGTGTAGAAACCTAAAGGTACATTTTTAGAAACAGGTGAATTAAAAATGTTCCATTTTGAATCAGCAGGTACCACAGAGGAAATGACAACATATTTACAAAAAGCAGTCTTTCAAAAGAGTTTAGCATAAACATGAAATACAAGAAATTCCATTATTAGGAGGAACAGTAGTACTTCATAGAAATTACTGGCATTTATATCAAGTACTTAATATTTTACAAAAGTCTTACGCCCATTGTTTAATTGTTTCTGGTCAGAAGTCTCATGCCCATTATTTCATCGATTTTTTGTCATTTCCATTTTGCAGAAGTGTAAGTTGAGGCTTGGGAAAGCCAGTCAGCTCCATTTCTATATCAACATTTTGCTGTCTTTCAGGTGTCTTGAAAGTGTACAAATAACTGTAGAAGATGAAACTGGATTCAAGTTTCACTTAATAAAACCATTCTACACTAAGACTAGTAAACAAACAAATAAGCCCACATACTAATAAAAAAAACTCTGAAGGAACCTAGAAAGCAAAAGAGGATCACCAATGTGGAAAAAGCTCTTTTATTTAGAGAAGAATATTATAATTTGGGGAACCTGAAAAGATTATTCTGAAACTTTTCTGTAATTTCACAGTGAAGAAAATGTGTTCAATCTCGTGATGAATAGTTTCCAGATACGTCACTACATCAAGTAACTCTTCTGATATCACTGATTGGATTGTGTTGGAGGAGATCATGTTATACTTATGTAATCAGTAGAAAGTCAAGTAGGTATTGTCTTTCTCGAGATTGTTTAAAATTCCAACTATTTTCACAAAATTTTGGCCAAGGAAATTTGTAATCTGGATCTCCGAAGAAATGTGGTTTTCCCTATTATTTCTAAGTAACAGTTTTTGCATAGGCACATTTTAAGTCCTTTCCAAACAAATCTGATTCTTTCAGAAACCAAGGAGCAGCATTCTGGGGAGATGGTGATAAAAGTGGCATCGTTTTTGAAACTCCCTAAATCCCTGCATAAAAACAGATTCACCAATAAATAGCAAAACCAAACTCTCATGACAACATTTGCAGCAAAATTAGATGAAAGGTATCCTACACATTCCAAGATACATGTGGGAGAGGACAGCCATCAGTAGCCACAGGACCTACCTAGTGGTGGTGGGGCGGAGGGCAGCAATGAGCTGTCTGATGATCATGAAAACCTGAGAACAGAGAAACACCAAAGAGCCAGCTGGCATGCAAGAGAGCCAACAGGTGAACAGCAGCTGACACTGAGAGGGTTTGTCCTCTGCTGTAAAGGGTAAATATAAAGGACGAAAGGATCCAGAACAGTCTGAGCAACACGGATGTTCCAAACTTACCTTCCAGGGCTCCCATCCAGGATAGGACCTCAAACTGAGAAGAAACTACTGTGTGTGGAATCTAAATTGAGCAGGATAGGCACAATAGAGAAAAGGATAGAGAAGGTCTAGGTCAAAGTAGGGAGGGAACAGAGCCAGGGAATCCCAGAGAGTGAGCTGCCATAGTTTTGAACACAGTACACATACAATGGATGAGCAAGCTCTGTGATGTTAGAAATAATACTCAGAGCTGTGCCTCCTTTGAAAGGTTCAGGTCAACAAATTTGCGTAAAAATATATAACAGAAAATTATTTTGAAGTCAAATGCCATGCAAAGTTATCATAAGATAGTAAGGAGCAAATAACTTCCTTACAGACAATCAAAGATGCCAAGAATACTTGTCCACAGACAGGTTGCAAGTGCAACATACTATTTAATAATGAGGTAAAAGACATTAAGGAAATGATTTAAGGCATGAAACAATAATTAGAATTTAATTAGAATTAAATTAAATTAGAATTAAAATTATGATTTTTAATTCTAATTAAAAATTAGAATTTTTCTAAATTTTTCTGTTTTTCTAAAGTCATCAGTGAAGTAGCTACATGCTCAGACAATGTATATATGTGATCAACAACAAATGAGGAGAAGATTAGAGAGTACATATGCAAAATGTTTTAATTTTTCTTGGGAATTTTGTGGCAGAGATATTAGCATCATATTCTAAAATGGTTCTGTGTGTAATATAGAAAAAAGTAAATGAGACATTATGCATCTCCTGATATACCATCTATAATATTTTAAAATAGAGATAAAAATACACCAAAAAATTCACCCTTTTTAAGTCTACAATTTAGCAGTGTTTAGTATATTTACAAAATTGCTAACTATTATCATGTTTTCATTCCAGAACATTTTCACCACCCTAAGGAGAAATCTACTG
The DNA here is from genome assembly GCF_020826845.1 of Diceros bicornis minor. NCBI lineage: Eukaryota > Metazoa > Chordata > Mammalia > Perissodactyla > Rhinocerotidae > Diceros > Diceros bicornis. The sequence goes on along the minus strand of NC_080741.1, from coordinate 73,815,934 downwards.
TGCATTAACAGTCAGTCCTCATCCCCTCTCATAACCCTTAGCAACCAATAATCTATATTCTGTCTGTAGAGATTAGCCTATTCTGGACATTTCATTTAAACTGAATCATACAATGTGTAGCTTTTTCTGACTGGCTTTTTTCACCTGCATAAGTGTTTTCACAGTTTATCCATGTTGTAGCATCTATCAGTACTTCATTCCTTTTTGTGGTTGAATAGTATTCCATTCTATAGATATACCACACTTTGTTTATCCATTCATCAGTTGATGGGTACTTGGGTTGTTTCTACTTTTTTGGCTATTATGAATAATTTTCTATAAATTTTATGAACATTTTTGTATATGTATTTGTGTAGACAGGTTTTTAATTCTCTTGAGTATATAAATAGGAGTGGAAATAATGGGTCATATAGAAACTCTATGTTTAACTTTACAGAGGAACTGCAAACTATTTCCCAAAGTGACCACCTATAATCTTTCCAAAGGAATTGGACCTGACTCTGATCAAGTCCTTTGATCCACCTGCCAATTTGCAGGAAGTGCAAAGGACAGAGAAACATGTTGATCTGCACTATGATGGTGCAGTCAGCAAAATCCAGACTGTGAGAAAATATAATGGTTAAATGACTTGGGTTCATCAACAGATAAACTATAAGGAAAAGAAAGGGATGAAGAGGCACCTGTAGATTAAGAGACTTAAAAGATATAACAAATTTAAAAAAAGAGTGCAGAGTAAGCTATCATGCTTAGAGATGATGAAAAAATCAAAAGAACATGTTTAAATGAATTGAGATATTTTGTGCAATTTATTGGTTCTTAGTCAAGAATATTGGACCAAATAAATTTCTAGGAGACTGTGAAAAGTCGTGGACTTAAGTTTATTCAAGTTTTTCTTTACTCATATTTCTTGGTGTTTGAGTTATTTACTTGAAAATGTCTGATAACTGGTGTTATATTTTCTCTTATTCATGACTAGTATCTATATTTTCTTCTAACTTCAAAGTAACCAATTTTTAAACCCAATCCTGTATGTGTAGGCTGGCTTTGCTCTCATAAACAATAACATGAAATCATTTCTGATATGGTTGAGTAAGGAAAATCCTATGTGTCAGAGACATTCTCTCCACCCCCAAGCCACAAATAATGATGAGATGTCACGGAATCAACCTGAGTGTAATGATCCCTGTAAAAGGAACTGGGTAAGATTTTAGGTGAGTATTGTGATTTTTGAAAAGAAATTCTATTCATATATGGAAATTTTAAAATCATTAGGTGCAGTAAATTTTTAAAAAAGCAAAACTCAACCATGTGTCCTGCACAGAAAGACAGCTTTAGAATTTCCAGATTTTAAAACCTGGCTCTGACTTAAGAAAAAATCTGTTTTCTCTCAGAAAATGACACTTGACCAGATCTTTCTTTCTCATTCTAAGCTTTAAACTGCTGCTGTTCTCTCTAAGCTGGTTTCCTCTGTGACAGACCAAAATTCACCACATTTTGGTTACTGCAGCTCATAAGCACTGTAATTGAGAAACATCAAAGAGTATCTTCCCAAAGCAAAGTCATTAAAAAGAGGGAGTGTGTTGCCATTTTCAAGGCAAGGTGTGAGGTAAGGGGAGCTGGCTGTATGGAAAGAGTCTGACAGTTTCTGATTTAGGGGATATACCATGCACTCCATTGGAATAGGTAATGCCATTTCCTCTTCCCATCAATGTGGTACACACTGAGAGTTAGTGAAAATGCCAGGACAGAGATGCTGATTAGCAGTGTGCAATCAAGTGTGTTGGTGGTTCAGTGCCCACAGGGACACTCTGGTTTCTAGAGAACTTAGAAACTTGAGAAATTGCCCTTCAAAACAACAATTTCAGGATGAGAGAGAAAAGAGCTTTGCAGATTACAAAGAGGAAACAGCCCCAGGGCAGTGGCATTCATATTACTCTCTCAGCTTTCCCTACAAATATTACTAATATAGACTTTGGGCTAAATTCTAGAGGTGCTTTGTTTCTAAGGCCTTAAAGATCTCTACTGACAGTGATTATGTGCCATCTGTAGCACCTAGCTATGTGTGGTATATTCCCATCAATGGTGGCCTCAAATATTCGCCCTTTCCTTTATCCCCATCCTCTCACTATGAGTCGAATATAATTCTCCAGCTCTGAGTTTGGTTTTCTGACTATCTTTGCGCAACACAATGGGCAGAAATGACAGTCCACTACTTCTATCTTCAGTTCTCAAGAGAACTTGCTTGCATCTGTTTGCCCTGTTATTCTTCTGCCATTGCTAAGAGAAGGACGTGGTCCCAGGTGGATGACAAAAGATATGTAGAGCAGAGATCCCAGTTAACCCACAGACACGTGAACGATCCTTGCCAATACCAGCATTACATAACCTTGATTAATGAACCTCTTATATGCATGAGAAATAAATGTTTATTGTATGCCACTGAGTTTTCGAGTAGTTTGTTACACAGCAAACTGATTTATCTCATACGTCATCCATTCTCAAGCTTGCAGGGCTTAATTCAAAGTGCTCCTTTTGCCTGGAATGTTCCTGCTATGTTCTCCCTCACTCCACTCATTTGTGAATAAATACTACTTCCATCATATCTCACCTTAGGCATCACTTCTTCTTGGAAACTTCTCTTTATCTCCCAATAGTATATTAGATGCTCCCTCTCATTGTTTTATAACCTTCTTAACTTGTTTCTGTCATCACTGTTCAAGATAGTTAAGAAGGCAGGCCACTGAGTTAGATGACTTGGGTTTAAGGATTTAATTCATAATTCAAGTTCTTCATAGATGTGTGATACATTCTGCAGATGGCGGTTTTCTCATTTTTATAATGGGAGCAATACCTATGATTGTGATAGTTTTGTGAGGTCTCAATAAGATGATATATGTAAAATGTTTAATATAGTCAGTAATTCTTGGGTGTAATTATTATTACCATATATGGCAATATCCTGTTTACTCCTAAAGCTCTAGCTGCCTAACTTATTCCAATCTTTAAAGAGAAGCATCCCTTAAGTATTTGGCTACCTATGATATAGTTCATATAGGTGGGTTAATGTTTGATTCATCCCCCTTACTTCCCTATATACATTTATTTATTTTTTTACCAGTTTTTAAAATAATGAGTTGGTTCACTAACATGCTTCTCTAAATGGAAAAAAGAGGACTTTTTTTCTTTTTTTTATTCTTTTGAACTCAAGGATTGTAAAATACTTCATGTGTTTCAATCATTCTGTTATTCTTATGTATGACTTTGGCCATAGGAAATCTCTTTGTTAGGTCCTGAGTTCTTTGGCATGACCTCAGTAGTTTTGACAATTTCTTTGCTTTCTGGTTTAACAGTGTGCTCCAGGCCTATCTTGTGCATTTTCTAGCCCAAGTATTTCTCTGAAGTTCCCCAGTTGCTTTTACAGGAAATGGTAGAGACCACACTCTTTTATTAAGAGTTTTGCTACTAAGTTGGCCATTGATTCTGGGCCTTTTCAGAGGACCGAGTTAGAATGCTCTGTTTTTTTTAAAGATACATACCGTACAAATTTAAAAATAATTATAAGTGTAACCTTTGTATTACATGTTCATCAGAGTACCTATTTATATTCCCCATCTAGACTAATTATAATACTCCAGACTTTGCAAGTGAAGTCTTTTTTAATCTTAAAATACTTTGATCAGTTATTTAGAAAAATGGGATGCCTAAATACCAGCTGATAGAACTTCTGGAGTAAAATGGAAAGAGATTGTCAGAAGATAACACATCAGGAGAAAAACCTCACCTTGTCTGAAGGATGCCATGTCCTTGATTAAGTTGCTTCTAAATCTCTTTCCCATAAAAGGACCTTGAAATATCCAACTTTATTTTCATAGATGATAGATTTTCATTGCTTTTTATCCCAACTCTAAGTCTGAATAACTGTTATTTACTTACCTTAAATTTCACCCTCTCTAAGGGTTATCCCCCGTCTCTGAATTGTATTCTTATGTCAGACTATCTTATAATACCTTCAGCTTTTTTTTAACACCACTTACTGCAATTGGTAATAATATGTTTCTGATATTGTTTAAAGATTGTCTCCTCCATTAAATTCCAAGTGCATTTAATCAAGTAATTTGTTTCTTTATTACTTTTTCCCCAGTACCTGGCATAGTGCCTCAAATATATGGTGAATAAATAATAAGAAAGGTGGAATTCATTATTTGTCCTAATGACTAAGCCTAAGGTTCTTCAATAAAACCTAGCAGAGTTAAAAATAAATTACATAATCAAGAAAATCATTTTAAGATTCTTTGTAGCTCCCTGTAAATTCTACTAGGCTTGTTGCCTCACTTTATTTTGCCAAGATTTGCTTTTTGTTTTTGTCTTCTCCACAATTTTCATTCAACCAAAAAGCAAGGTATCCTAACCCCCACTTGTTGGTACTTGATGGTCAGTGTTGATTTCACTTTCCCTAGAATTGGTCGAGATTTGGGTAGCTACTCCCAGAGGACAGTTGGGCTAAACTATTCTGAAATGTTGCCTTTGGATGATTGATTCCAGAATTGAGTAAGACCTGGGTCCACCATAGTTTCCTTAAACTCCTAATTTTACCAACCTAACCATATGACAGCTTAACATAGGGGTAATGTTGAGAGTCTGAGAAAATTTAAGAAGAAAGTAACCATCTTCAATCTGTTCTGAATTCCCACATCATAAACTGAAATATATAGAGAAAAAGCTAATCATGATTTAATCACACTGGTAGTAGTCCCTGATATGGGTTATAAGTGAAACCCTCCTTAAATGTCTCCTGTGGATTACTTAGTAATGCTAGGTTATATTTGTAAATTAATTTTAAGCAGATTTCTCTCTTTGATTAGCTGATTATCCCCAGAAATGTAGGATATCCAAGTTGGTTTATTTTATTTTATTTTATTATTTGTTTTGCTGAGGAAGATTCGTCCTGAGCTAACATCTGTTGCCAATCTTTCTCTTTTTGCTTGAGGAAGATTTGCCCTGAGCTAACATCTGTGTCAGTCTTCTTCTATTTTGTATGTGGGTCACTACCACAACATGGCCACTGACGAGTGGTGTAAGTCTGCACCCAAGAACCAAACCCAGGCCGCCAAAGCAGATCACACTAAATTTGACCACTAGGCCATGGGGCCGGCCCCTCATGTCAGTTTATTTTGTTTGTTTGTTTTTAGAGATAAGGTTATTCATTATTAAATTATATAATCAACCGGTGGGCGCTTGGAAAGTTTTAAAGAACATCTCTTAAGACATTTGAGATATCTGCATGTATTTAAACCTGTAATTTCCTGTATGCATGTACTTATGTATAAATGAATGAATTTAACCTTGTTGAGAGTAAAAATATTCTAATTTATAGGTCACATAGTAGAAACAATCCTTAGATGTTAATGACGTCTGTGTAACTCATACCTCCAGCCTCACCACTCCCTTCTTTATGTTTCTATCAAATACATTTACCAGAGTCTTGGAGAATAAAAAGACATGATGTCTTTGAAAAGGGCTTCTCTTTAAAGGTTATGGGAAGTGACCCATTCTCTCCTACTGCATGTGAAACAGCAAGTATACAAACCCAATTGCTGCTGGAAATCATCTTACTCTCATGAATGGGGCCATCATCAGGATAAAGCTGACATTGTGAATGGAAATGCAGATAGCCAGGCACTTGATGACATTATTTAACTGCCTCCATTGCCCACTGAGCCATTCTAGTTCTGGAATGCTGGTTTGAGCCAACTCCGAAATATTGATTTGCTTTCCTGAGAGTTTCATCCTCTATCTAAACAAAGCTGTAGGGCCCCTTAAAGTTGATGGATTTCAATGCCTCCAACTGGCTGCATCTCCTTGGTTTCTTCATTCAGTTTATCTCCTAGCTTCATGTTGCATCTTCAAGTGCACTTTGGGCTACTATCAGTATATGATTTCTGACTCCATATCTCCCTCAACAGTCATTAATAATTATAATTTTACAACCTCAGGTATCATAGTAAATCAATACCAGTTCATTAATATTATAGTCCAATTATCGAGCAAGTCCACTGACAGCCATTAGCATAAATTACAACAAATATAAAATCCAGAAATATTGAACCTCTCCCCATAGGTCCTGTATTAATGAAGCCCAGATTTATCTGTAATCATCAGGTGTATGTAGCCTGTAAATCCTTCCAGCCCATTCTGGGCACACTTGGAATTTAAGTCTATCTATTAATGTTATTTGGAAACAGAATGATACAGGTGTTTTCCATTTTCTTGCTATTTGTCTTAGCACAACACTGAATTAGCCTTAAAGTTGATTGCTGTCAACTTTATTTCTCTAAGTCATAGTCTCTGATGATGGCAGAATCTACAGATTTTTTTCTCCACTGAGCAGCTGTCCCTCAGCTATCTTTAGGAACAGATATATTTCTTAAAATATTAATGGTATTCCATATAGCTAATCCAACTTTGCCATCAACTTTTATAAGTTGAGTTCCTGCAGCTGCAGAAATATTAGGCCCCAACCACCTAGCTTGAGAAAGAAACTTTCCAAAGAGAATCAGGTTTATTGGAGAACTAAAAACCTCCTACAATTTAAGGCCTCAGGCCAATTGTCAGCTTCCGAACTTTGATTGTCCTTTTATTTGCCCCCACTACAGGTTCCTAAGAAATTAACCTCCTCTAATTTAGTATTTTAAAGCTGCCACAACAGTCTTATCTGGATTTCTAACTACTCCCACACAGGAGTAGCTTCCAAAGAGGGCACTTGTCCTTACGGATTTGCTTTCTCAGAATCTTCTCCAAAACAGCTTGTAATTCCATTTCTTTAAGGATTTTATGATTCAACATCATAGGAAAAAAGATAATTTTTTTTTTTTGTGAGGAAGATCGGCCCTGAGCTAACATCTATTGCCAATCCTCCTCCTTTTTTTTTCCCCAAAGCCCCGGTAGATAGTTGTATGTCATAGTTGCACATCTTTCTAGTTGCTGTATGTGGGATGCGACCTCAGCATGGCTGGACAAGCGGTGCATCGGTGCGCGCCCGGGATCCGAACCCGGGCCGCCAGTAGCAGAGCGCGCGCACTTAACCGCTAAGCCATGGGCCTGGCCCTGGAAAAAAGATAATTAAAATGTCAAGAAGGAGCAACATATACTCGTTATATCAACAGCAAGCATGATGTTGAAGAATGAGCATTAGCTTTGAAATCTCACAGACCTGTTTCCAAATATAACCTTAATTATTACCTGATTCCTAGTTGTGTAACTCAATTGCTTTTTCAGCTTTAGTTACGTTACATGTAAAATGAAGATTATAATGCCCACCTGAAGATTTTAGTGAGGATTAGAAATAATGTGAAAGGCCTAGAATTATTGAGAGTTCAGTTAAAGGTAGTTATTCTTGAATTTGTTTTTAGAGGCCAACTACCTGTCTTAGGTGATAGCTAGGAGTCTGAATGTCCCTTTGCTTTACTGCTGAAAGTCATCAGCTTTTCCTTCTCTGTAACATGTAGATAAGCAATTGATTAGAGTACAGCAAAGATGTAAACTAATGGGTCATTCAGGTGTTCAGGGACAGATAATCCCTGAATTTGGATATAACTGGTTTCTGAAGAGTCCCATCAAAAGTTTCAAAGTCCATCTTTTGGGTTTGCCTGTCTTGGTTCACTATCTTGCCCTTGAATTCATACATTTTGTCAGAGAGTTCTCTTCCAGAGTGATTAAGTCATTAGTTGCTTAAAATGAGAATGGCTTTGTTTTTGAAAATGTGGTAGGTCCTATTTCTTACTGATTATATTGGTTTAACTCATCAGCTCAACTTGGTTTTGGCAAGTTGTTGAGATAGTTTTTCCTAGAAAATTCTGTTGAAAACTAGTTCAGTGAGTCATTAAATGATATACTATTTAGTTAGGTGTGGGAAATACTAGGTTAAACAGATTTCTTTAATTAAATACTTCTCAGAATCTTTAGTGTGTTCACATTCACAGTAATCTTTAGAAGGGGATTATTGTATGAAGATTTTCTCATTTATTTTTGTGGTTACATGTAGCTAACGTTTGTTGAGTGTTTAATTCATGCCTACCACTGTTCTAAGACCCATATATGTATTATCTAATTTAATCCTTGCAATAATCCTATGAGGTAGACATTATTGTTATCCATATTTCCCAGTGGGGAAATTTAGGCACAGAAAGATTAAGATATGTGCCTGAGGACACATGGTTAAAAGTATGAGAGCTGGGTCTTAAACTCAAGGGAAATAATGCTCTTAACTACCATATTGCTTCATGATGAGTTTCCATTAATTGTAGAACCATTCTGGGGAACCTTTCTCAAAAGGAGTGCTCTGGAAGGAACGTGTTCAGAAGCACTCTATAAGATGGAATTTGACAAGTTTGGGTCATTATTGTCTGAAGTTTTGTTTATAAAAGGAAGATTGTGTCAGTGGAAATCTACTGACCAAATCACTGTAAGTCAGGTGTCTCCTGTCTCAAGAGGGTAGTTTTTGGGTCCAACTTTTGGGTGCCCCAGTTAACCAAATTCCATCTCACTTAGTCTTTACTATGTATGGGAAAGGAAAATTTACCATGTTTCCTAACAGAATCCAAGACCCAAAGCATGCAGGCAGAGAGGATCCCATGGCCATAGATGGCTGCCTAGGGATAATTACGGAACATATTCTGAGAATTACCAAATGTGATCCCAACATCTTTACCAGTGAGGATCAATCCATTTTTATTTCCCCAGGGTCTCTCCTAGGTAAGTTTTCCAAAGCTTAAATTGTCCAAAGGCAATTTAGTCTTAACACTTTCTCTACCAAATATGTGTTCTACTTCATCAATTCCAAAAATATGCTACTGTATATGTCAGTCAAAAGACAGCTTCAAATTTTGGGATATAGCATGACGTAAAGGTGCCATGAACTTCCATATCTCCGTGATTGGGGATAAAACAGATTGGAAATGTTCAAAAGGGAAGGAAAATCTTAGTATCACTAAGACGGTCATCCCTAATTGTTTGTGAGCTATAATAATGCCACTTTTTGATACGTTTTTAACATATTTTCAATCCTACTTCTATGTCTTATACAGAAAAATATAAAATGTATTTATTTTCTTATTTCAGACGTTGAACCCAGTTTAAGTTTAATTGGAGACTTAACTGGGTGAGGAGTGGTTTGTGCAGTGCCTCAAGTTAGTTTAAGACAGACTTGGACCACTGATAAATTAAAGTTCTTGGCCCTAAAATATACCTTAAAAGTTACATAAAGTCCCACAGAATGAATTATTTTTTTGTGTCTTTAGTGATTAATGTATTACAAACTTATAAATAGATAACAATATATGTTAGCCTACATCTTCAGTATTAAGTGAGTGGAAGTACAAAAAGCATAATTATTCCTCTTAGGCTTCTTATATTATATGCTTATGCATTCATATCAGCCTCAGGAATACAGACCAATTTCATTCCAGAAATATTATCTATAAAAATGTATAAATAAGGTTTTGTCACTCAACAGGAGGGTGAAATAAATATTTAAATTGATATAGTTATTAACTTAGTATGAATGGGCATGTGAGATAGCTATATCTCATTATGTTAGAAATTCTATTTTATTGAAAACAAGACATTGTTATTGAATAGCAAAACATAATATCCTTAAAAGAAATTTGATTTTCTAAGATTAAAGAATAAGCAGACATGACCTGTCATTCAAATCCTTCCACAGTATTGTTCTAGTATACCTTCTCAGATTGATTGATTGATTGATTGATTGATTGATTTTATTGAGATTTAGTTGACATATAACATTACGTAAGTTTTAAGGTGTACAAGATGTACTTCTTGCAAGTTTATACCCTTTAACAGCATCTCCCCAATTGCCCCACCTTCAGCCCTTGGTAACCACCATTCTACTTTCTGTTTCTGAGTGCGACATTTTTAGATTCCACATAAAAGTAATGTAATACAATATTTGTCTTTCTCTGGTTTATCTCACTAAGCATAATGCCCTCAAGGTCCATCTGTGTTGTCACAAATGGCAGGATTTCCTTTTTTCTTATGGTTAAATAACATTCCAATGTGTATATATATGTGTGTATATATGTGTGTGTGTGTGTGTGTGTGTGTATATATATATATATATACACATGATGTCTTCTATATCTATTCATTCGTTGATGGACACTTAGATTGTTTCCATCTCTTGGCTATTGTGAATAATGCTGCAATAAACATGGGAGTGCATATATCTCTTTGATAGCCTGTTCTCGTTTCTTTGGGATATATATCCAGAAATGGGATTTCTGGATCATATGGTAGCTATATTTTTTATTTTTTCAGGAACCTCCGTACTGCTTTCCATAGTGGCTTTACCAATTTACCTTCCCTCCAACAGTACACAAGACTTCCCTTTTCTCTTCATCCTCGCCAACGCTTGTAATCACTTGTCTTCTTGATGATAGCCGTTCTAACAAGTCTGAGATAATACCTCATTGTGGTTTTCATATGCATTTTCTCGATAATTAGTGATGTTGAACATCTTTTCATGTACTGTTGGCCATTTGAATGTCTTCTTTGGAAAATGTCTATTCATTAAAAACTGCCAATTTTTTAATCAGATTGTTTGTGTGTTTTGTTATTGAGCTGTTTAAGTTTTTTATCAAAATATTTTATTGTTGTTATTTTTCCATTAGCTAGAGAATTTTGTTCATTGTTCCAGTGAAAGCTTTGGCTGAAATCTTGTGAGCATTATTCCTTTGATAAATTATAATTACAGCATGACTAGAAAAAAACACCAAAGAAAATAAATTTCCTTTGTTCAGTCTCTATTGACCGCCCAGCTATTGGTAATGGTTTGAGTTTGGCTCTAAGGGATATAAAGCCATGTACTAAAGAACATTAAGGAGCACAAGGTCCAGGGAGAGATATTATATCTGAGCATTAATTATCATAACTCGAAGTATAAATAATGTAAATGCCATTAGAAGAACAGAGACAGAATGTTACAGGAATTTAGAAAAGAGAACAATTATTTCAAACTGGGAGGAGGTAAGAGGTATTTGTGCTTCTCTGCAAACAAATATTCTCCAATCATCAATTGGTAAAAGAGGTTGTTACAGCCAAGGTTGGTGACTTGAGGATTTAAACGTTACATGGAAAGTGTCTCTGTTTTGAGATATAATAATTTAGTTGAAATACAGTGAAATCTTCAGTGCTCATTATTTATCAGGGCTGAGAGTAAACTGGCTTAGGTAAGCAGTATTGTGCACAGGTTGAGTACAATCTTTAAAGTAGGGTAAAATGAGAAAATTTAATCCTAATGTGAAGTCACTTGGCTGTTATTGCCAAGAATGAAAATCAAGGACGGGTTGCTGTACTATCTATTTAGGTGACACTTGAGAGTGCACTGTCACTTTATGTGCTATTTTACTCTCAAAGGTCTTTTGAAAGCATTATAGAAGTAAATTCATCTGGCATTATATAATATACATAAGACATTTCTCCTCCCCAAACTAGATCCTTTTGTATATCATGTATATCTAAGCTTGTTAGGATAATACAGAACAGCCATCGACACTATAAATTACTAGAGGGACATCACAGTATTTTCATTCATCACTAAGTCATTTTCATACTTTATTCATTACATGATTGGCATAGTTCAATCCGATTTCTACTTTCTAGAGTTTGAAATATTAGCTACTTTCTCTTTCCATTCCCTCCCTACAGACACATCAATTACTTAAAAGTTTTCCAAGGATTCCTTCAGTATCATCATTTCTGTCATCAGTCAGCAGGTCTGGACCATTACCATTGGATGTCTATGTCATGGAGATGATTTAATGTTGAAAATATTGGAAAAAGTTGAATTACGGTATGAGGAATTTCTAATCTGTCAAAATGCGCTAACAAAGCGAGTGTGGAAAAAAGCATCACGTGTTGAGAGGCAGTGAGGAACAAAGTGAGAAGAATCACTTCAAAAATCAGAAAAACTCTCGTAAATAATAACCACCACTTATCCAGTGCTTACTAGGTGCAAGGTACCTTGTTGAATTCTTTATGCTTGTTTGCTCATTTAAATATGTTTACTGTTACTGAATGAAACACCACATAGAGTTATCTTCCTCCTTCTCCAGGCTAAGCAGTGTTTGTTCACACGTTCACGCCCTTGGATTCATTGAATCCCTGATATGTGTGAGACGTGATGTAAGCAGGTGACGTGTGCAAAAGTGACCACATTTTCTGTACTTCAAATTAGAAGAGCTAAGGTATTTAATATTCAAAATCAGGGATGTGAGGATAATATTGATGCAACATACATCAATCTAATTCCTATGTCTGAAGTATTTGTATAGAGATTTATGGTATGTTATAAATATTAAAAATTCACCACTACTTTGAAATGATCAGGGGATTATGATTCCTATATTCTAATAAAGAAATTGAGGCCACTAGAGAAGACACACTGTGACCAAGTTCCTTTGGATTGTGAATGGCAGTGCCAGAACTGCAGGTGGGTCCTGCTTGAGTTTTGGGAGGTTAGGCCTGACTGCAGGTCTTGAATGAGGCCTGTGATCAACTCCAGCAGAGGAGGTAGGCTGACAGTAGAGGCAGAGGCCCTGGCCTCAGAGCACCCAAGTGCAGACCAACTCCCCTAATGATTCCCGTGGGCCGGAAGTGCCTCAGGGGGGTAAGCCCAGGTAGAGCATGAAGGCAGTTCCCACAGGAGAGAGGAACAGAGGTTACAGAATGAGAAAACAGTCCAGTAGGGGACCAGGAGAAGGTTTCAAGTGGGTATTCAATTTTGGTTTTAGATGATTCGTTATTTTCTACATAGCTTGTCTGCAGGCTCCAATCCTCTATCCTCTGATGAAGTAGCCTTCTGGGGAGGTAGGTATGGTGGTTTCATAAGAGAAACATACAGACAGTCCTTACTTTGCACAGTCCATCCACTGAACCACGTCTGGGTTGTTTCCCGTTTGGGGCTATCACAAATGAACCTGCTATATGCATTTATGGATAGGTTTTGTGTGAATGTTGTCTTCATTTCTCTGGGTTAAATGCCCAAGGGTTAAATTGCTGCGTCATATAGTTGTATGTTTAATTTGTTAAAAAACCTTCTAAACCATTTTCCAAAGTGGCCGTACTATTTTACATTCCCACCAGCCGTGTGTGATGATCCAGTTTCTTTGCATCCTCTTTTCTGTTTTTTCCAATCCATGAACACAGTACCTCCATTTATTTAGGTCTTACCTGATTCCTTTCATCAGCATTTTGTGGTTTCAGCATACAAGCCCAAATATGTTTTATTAGATTTATACCTAAGTATTTCATTTTTTGGAGTGGTTATAAATAGTATTGTGTTTTTAATTTTGGGGGTCCACATGTTCATTTTAGTATACAAAAATACAATTAATTTTTTTAAGTTTACCTTGTATACTGCAATTTTACTGAACTTGCTTCTTAGTTCTAGAATCTTTTTGGGTTTCAATAGGTTATTTGGGATTTTTTGTGTAGACAATCATATTACCTGCAAATAAGGGCAGTTTTTTTTTTTTTAATTTTTTGTTTATGGCAGTAACATTGGTTTATAACATTGTAAAAAGTTCAGGTGTACATCATTATACTTCTATTTCTGCATAGATTACATCATGTTCACCACCACAATACTAATTACAACCCATCACTACACACATGTACCGAATATCTCTTTCACCCTCCTCCCTCCTCCCTTCCCCTCTGGTAACCACCAATCCAATCTCTGTCTCCATGTGTTTGTTTATTGTTGTTATTATCTACTACTTCATGAGGGAAATCATACGGTATTTGACCTTCTCCTTCTGACTTATTTCACTTTGCATTTTACCCTCAATGTCCATCCACGTTGTCACAAATGGCTGGATTTCATCGTTTCTTATGGCTGAGTAGTATTCCATTGTGTATATATACCACAGCTTCTTTATCCATTCGTCCCTTGATGGGCACTTAGGTTGCTTCCAAGTCTTGGCTATTGTGAATAACGCTGCAATGAACACAGGGGTGCATGTACCTTTACAAATTGGTGTTTTCAAGTTCTTTGGATAAATACCCAGCTGTGAAATAGCTGGATCATATGGTAGTTCTATCCCTGATTTTTTGAGGAATCTCCATACTGTTTTCCATAGTGGCTGCACCAGTTTGCACTCCCACCAGCAGTCTATGAGAGTTCCCTTCTCTCCCCATCCTCTCCAACACATGTTGTTTCCTGTCTTGTTAATTATAGCCATTCTGACGGGCGTGAGGTGATATCTCATTGTAGTTTTGATTTGCATTTCCCTGATAGTGATTTTGAACATCTTTTCATGTGTCTGTTGGCCATCTGTATATCTTCTTTGGAGAAATGTCTGTTCAGGTCTTTTGCCCATTTTTTGATTGGGTTGGTAGTTTTTTTGTTGTTGAGATACATGAGTTCATTATATATTTTGGAGATTGAGCCCTTATCAGATGTATGGTTTGCAAATATCTTCTCCCAATTGTTAGGTTGTCTTTTCGTTTTGTTGATGGTTTCCTTGGCTGTGCAGAAGCTTTTTAGTTTGATGTAGTCCCATTTGTTTATTTTTTCTATTGTTTCTCTTGCCCGGTCAGACATGGTGTTTGAAAATATGTTGTTAAGACCGATGTCGGAGAGCGTACTGCCTATGTTTTCTTCTAGAAGTTTCACAGTTTCAGGTCTTACATTCAAGTCTTTAATCCATTTGGAGTTAATTTTTGTGTATGGTGTAAGGTAAGGGTCTACTTTCATTTTTTTGCACGTGGCTATCCAGTTTTCCCAACACCGTTTGTTGAAGAGACTTTCTTTTCCCCATTGTATGTTCTTGGCTCCTTTGTGAAAGATTAGCTGTCCATAGATGTGTGGGTTTATTTCTCTGCTTTCGATTCTATTCCATTGATCTATGTGTCTCTTTTTGTGCCAGTACCATGCTGTTTTGGTTACTACAGCTTTGTAGTATATTTTGAAATCAGGGAGTGTGATACCTCCAGCTTTGTTCTTTTTTCTCAGGATTGCTTAACTATTCGGGGTCTTTTGTTGTTCCATATAAATTTTAGGATTCTTTGTTCTATTTCTGTGAAAAATGTTGTTGGAACTTTGATAGGGATTGCATTGAATCTATAGATGGCTTTGGGAAGTATGGACATCTTAACTATGTTAATTCTTCCAATCCAAGAGCACGGAATATCTTTCCATTTCTTTGTGTCTTCTTCAATTTCTTTCAGCAATGTTTTATAGTTTTCGGTGTACAGATCTTTCACCTCTTTGGTTAAGTTTATTCCTAGGTATTTTATTCTTTTTGTTGCAATTGTAAATGGGATGGTATTCTTAATTTCTCTTTCTGCTACTTCGTTGTTAGTGTATAGAAATGCAACTGATTTTTGTATGTTGATTTTGTATCCTGCAACTTTACCATATTCCTTTATTACTTCTAAAAGTTTTCTGGTGGATTCTTTAGGGTTTTCTATATATAAAATCATGTCATCTGCAAATAGTGACAGTTTCACTTCTTCCTTTCCAATTTGGATCCCTTTTATTTCTTTCTCTTGCCTGATTGCTCTGGCTAGGACTTCCAGTACTATGTTAAATAGGAGTGGTGACAGTGGGCATCCTTGTCTGGTTCCTGTTCTTAGAGGGATAGCTTTCAGTTTTTCACCATTGAGGATGATATTAGCTGTGGGTTTGTCATATATGGTCTTTATTATGCTGAGGTACTTTCCTTCTATACCCATTTTATTCAGAGTTTTTATCATAAATGGATGCTGTATCTTGTCAAATGCTTTCTCTGCATCTATTGAGATGATCATGTGATTTTTATTCTTCATTTTATTAATGTGGTGTATTACGTTGATTGATTTGGGAATGTTAAACCATCCCTGCATCCCTGGAATAAATCCCACTTGATCATGGTGTATAATCTTTTTAATGTACTGTTGTATGCGATTTGCTAGTATTTTGTTGAGGATTTTTGCATCAATGTTCATTGATGATATTGGCCTGTAATATTCTTTTTTTTTTGTGTTGTCCTTGTCTGGTTTTGGTAACAGGGTAATGTCAGCTTCGTAGAATGAGTTAGGGAGCTTCCCCCCCTCCTCAATTTTTTGCAAGAGTTTGAGAAGGGTAGGTATTAAGTCTTCTTCGAATGTTTGGTAGAATTCACCAGGGAAGCCGTCTGGTCCAGGACTTTTATTTTTGGGAGGTTTGTGATTACTGTTTTGATCTCCTTACTGGTGATTGGTCTATTCAAATTCTCTACTTCTTCTTGATCCAGTTTTGGAAAGTTGTATGATTCTAAGAATTTATCCATTTCTTCCAGATTGTCGAATTGATTGGCATGTAGCTTTTCATAGTATTCTCTTATAATCTTTTGTATTTCTGAGGTGTCTGTTGTAACCTCTCCTCTTTCATTTCTGATTTTACTTTTTTGTGCCTTCTCTCTTTTTTTCTTGGTGAGTCTAGCTAAAGTTTTGTCAATTTTGTTGATCTTTTCAAAGAACCAGCCCTTGGTTGTATTAATTTTTTCTATTGTTTTTTTTTTTGGTCTCTATTTCATTTATTTCTACTCTAATTTTTATATTTCCCTTCTTCTACTTATTCTTGGCTTTGTTCTTCTTTTTACAGTTCTTTTAGGTGCATTGTTAGATTATTTGAGATTTTTCTTGTTTGTTGTGATAGGCCTGTATCGCTATAAACTTCCCTCTTAGAACCGCTTTTGCTGTATCCCATAAATTCTGGCATGTCGTATTTTCATTTTCATTTGTCTCCAGGTATTTTTTTATTTCTTCTTTGATTTCTTCATTAACCCAGTCGTTGTTCAGTAGCATTTTGTTTAATCTCCACGTATTTGTGGCTTTTCTGATTTTCTTCCTATAGTTGATTTCTAGTTTCATACCGTTGTGGTCAGAAAAGATGCTTGGTATTATTTCAATCTTCTTAAATTTATGGAGACTTGTTTTATGGCCTAATATGTGATCAATCCTGGAGAATGTTCCATGTGCATTTGAAAAGAACGTGTATTCTTCGGTTTTTGGATGGAATGCCCTGTATATATCTACTAGGTCCATCTGTTCTAGTGTGTCGTTTAAGGCCAATGTTTCCTTATTGATCTTCTATTTGGATGATCTATCCATTGGTGTAAGTGGAGTGTTACAGTCCCCTACTATTATTGTGTTACTGTCTATTTCTGTTTTTATGTCTGTTAATAATTGCTTTATATATTTAGGTGCACCTACATTGGGTGCGTAGATATTTACAAGTGTTATATCCTCTTGTTGGATTGTTCCCTTGATCATTATGTAATGCCCTTCTTTGTCTCTTTTTACAGTTTTTGTTTTAAAGTCTATTTTGTCTGATATGAGTACTGCTACCCCAGCTTTCGTTTCATTGCCATATGCGTGGAGTATCTTTTTCCATCCCTTCACTTTCAGTTTGTGAGTGTCTTTAGGTCTGAAGTGTGTCTCTTTTATGCAGCATATATATGGGTCCTGTTGTTTTATCCAGTCAGCCACCCTATGCCTTTTAACTGGAGCATTTAGTCCATTGACATTTAAAGTAGCTATTGATAAGTATGTACTTACTGCCATTTTTTAACTTTTTTTTTTTCTCAGTGTTTTAGTAGCCCTTCTCTGTTCCTTTCTTCTTCTATACAGAATTGATGGTCACTTTAGTTTGACCTCTGTCTGAAAGCTGTACTCTTTAACTCCCCTCCTCCCTCCTTTTATGTTTTTGATATCATATCTAACCTCTTTTTGTGCATTTGTATCCATTACGTTCTTATCATGGAAATAGATAATTTTTCCTATTTGTGGTCTTCTCTTTTCCCCTTAAATCAGTCCCTTTAACATTTCTTGTAGCACTGGTTTCTTGGTGACAAACTCCTTTAATTTTTGCTTGTCTGGGAAATTTTTGATCTCTCCTTCCATTTTGAATGATAACCTTGCTGGGTAGAGTATTCTTGGCTGTAAGTTTTTTCCTTTTAGCACTTTAAATATGTCGTGCCATTCTCTTCTAGCCTGTAAGGTTTCTGCTGAGCAGTCAGCTGATAGCCTTATGGGGTTTCCTTTGTATGTAACTTGACATTCTCTTGCAGCTTTTAGGATTCTCTCTTTAATTCTGGACATTTTGATTATGATGTGTCTTGGTGTGGGCCTCTTTGGGTTTATCTTGTTTGGGGCTCTCTGTGATTCCTGTACCTGGATGTCTGTTTCCTTCCTTAGGTTAGGGAAGTTTTCATCTATTATTTCTTGAAATAGATTCTCTGCCCCCTTGTCTCACTCTACTCCTTCCAGGACACCTATAACACGGATGTTAGTGCACTTGATGTTGTCCCAGATGTCCAATAGGGGCAGTTTTATTTCTTCCTTTCTGATCTATATGCCTTTTGTTTCTGTTTCTTTTGTTTCTGTTTCTGTTCTATCCAGAACTTCCAGCACTATGATGAATAAGAAATGTGAGAGCGGACATCCTTGCCTTGCTGCCTCCCAGTCATAGGAGGAAAGCATTCTGTCTTTCACCATTAAGTATAATGTTAGCTGCAGGTTTTGTGTATGTCCTTCATAAGTTGAGGATGATTTCCCTTATTGCTATTTTCCTGAGAGGTCGGTCACGGACAGGTATTGAATTTTGTCAAATGCTTTTTTTGTAACAATTTATATGATCATGTTGTCCTTCTGTTAAGATGATGGATTACATTGATGGATTTTTTTTTTTATTATTTTTTGTTGAACCTGCCTTGTATCCCAGGAATAAACTTCACTTGGTCATAGTATATAATTATGTTTACTTATTGCTAAATTGCATCTGCTAATATTTTATCAATGACTTTTGTGTCTATATTCATGAGCAGTATTGGTCTGTTGTTTTATTTTTTTGTACTATCTTTGCCTAGTTTTGGCATCAGGGTAGTGCTAGCTAGATAGAACAAATTGGGATGTATTTCTCCTCTCCTATTTTCTGAACAAGATTATGTAGAATATGTGTAAATTCTTCTTTAAATATTTGGTAGAATTTTCCAGTGAAACTGTTTTAGTCTAAAAGTTTCTTTTTTTTTGTGGAGTTTTAAATTAAATATTCAATTTCATTAATAACCGTAAGGGCCATTAAAATTATTTCTTTCATACCAGGTGAGTTATGGTCATCTGTGTTTTTTGATAAATTGGTCAATTTCATCCAGGTTGCTAAATGTATGTGTGTAGAGCTGCTCATGGTGTCCCTTTATTCTTAATGTGTTGAGAACTGAGTCTGTCATTTATTTTTTATTTTCTATTTGTTCTCTGTTTTTTTGGTATATCTGATTTCTTTATATCTGTAATCCTGTGGATTACTTGAACATTTTTTACAATTCTATTTTGACATATCTATAGTGCTTTTCAGTGTCTCTCTTTGTGTAGCTTTCTTAGTGCTTGCTCTAGGTTATTACATTATATTTACATAACTCATCACAGTACACTGGTTCAGTCTTTTAACCAGTTTGAGCGAAGTGTGGAAAACTTACATCCCATTATGTCACTTTACTCACTCTGTTTAAACTATAATTGTCTTAAATATCTCCTCCACATACTTTTAGAACCACACTTGGCAGGGTAATAATTTTTGCTTTCCCTGTCAGATATTATGTAAAAGACTCCAGGACAAGGTAAGTCTATTTTATTTACCCACATATTTGCTTACTGTATTCTTTATTCCTCCCTGATGTTCCAAGGTCCCTTCTTTTATCATTTCCTGTCTGTTTAGAGAACTTCATTTAGCCGGTATTTCATAGAAGGTCTTCTGGTGACAAATTATCTTGGTTTTCCTTCATCTCAGAATGTCTTGATTTTCTCTTCATTCTTGAAGAAGATTTTCCATGTATATAGGATTCTGGGTTAACAGTTCTTTTCCAACAGTAATTAAAGACTGTTGTACCACTGCCTTCTGACCTCCATGGTTTCTCATGAGTAACCCACTCTCAATCAAACTGTTTTCCTCCACCGGTAATGTGTCTTTTCTCAATTACAGCTTTCAAGATTTTTTGTTTATCTTAAGTTTTCAGAAGTTTGACTATGATATGTCTTGATGTGGATTTCTTTGGGTTAACTATGGGGGGCAGTGTTCATTCAGGTTCTTGAATCTGGTTTACGTGTTTTGCTAAATTTTGAATGTTTGTAGCTCTTATTTCTTTGAGTTCTCTTTAGTCTCCCACTCTTTCTCTCCTTTTCTTCTGGGACTCCAATGACACGAATGTTAGACCTTTTGGTATACTTCCACAGGTCATTGAAACTCTATTTATTTTTTATTTTAGTTTATCTTTTCTCTGTTGGCCAGATTGGATACCTTTTATTGTTCTTTCTTCAAGTTTACTGATTTTTCACTCTGTCCTCTTCATTCTCCTGTTGTCCGTTATCCATTACTCTATTATTTTGGCTATTGTGTTTTTCAGTTCTAAAATTTCCATTTGAGTCTTCGTTATATCTTCTATTGCTTTATGGAAGCTTCTTATTTGTTTGGAGAGAGTCTATTTTTTTTCTTTTATTTCAAACATGTTTTTATTTGCTCATGGAAGCAATTTTATCATGGCTGCTTTAAAAGTCTTATCAGATAATTCTAACAGCTCTGTCATCTTCGTGTTAGTATCTGTAGATTGCCTTTCTTCATGAATTTGAGATCTTCTTGGTTCTTGGTATGATGTGTGATTTTTGACTAAAACTTGGACATTTGGAGTATTTTGTTATGAGACTCTGGCTCTTACTTAAACCTTTTGGTTTAGTTAGTTTCACTTGTCACTGCTCCAGCAAGTAAAGAAGGGTGCTGCCTTGTTACTGCTGTGTCAAGTCCAGCTGCACACAGCTGAGTGGAAACTCAGCTACTATTGAAATCTGAGCTGGGTGGGACTCCTCTTTGTTGCTGGGAGGGGAGGAAAGTTCTGACTCTCCATCAGCCCTCTGACATTACCCTAGCAGTGAAGAGAAGGGGCACCTTGTTACCACTCAGTGGGGATGAAAGTCCAACTTCCTTCTTGGCCATCTCTGACTCAACTCTAGTGGGGGAGTTGGAGTGCCTAGCTTTAGGCCAGTGAGTGTGGAAATCTAAGCTCCCCATGCGGCCTTTGATGGTGTCAGTGGGGAGGGTTCATGGTTTTTCTGTGGTGTTTGGCTGGAGTAGAGCTGTTACTGTCTAAAAGCTTTCTGTATTGCTATGCAGTCCCTTTCCTGGTCCTTTGGCTAGAGAGAGTAGGCTTTTCTTGCAGAATTTTGTTTGTCTGTGTCTCTTGGTGTTTCCAGGTTGCTGGCTTCCTCGTCTCACAGTCTGGGATAGCTATATGAGGCAAAATGAAAACTCCAGGTACTCACCACCCCGTTGTTCTTTGAGTCCCAAGGAGTCACCCTAGCTGCTCTGCCCTCTTCTCTCCACCTTTGAGAGGCTCTTTATGTTTGTTTTATATGTAATATATAGGGTTTTTAGTTGTATCTAGTGGGAAAATAGGAGAAATTACATCTATTCTATCTTCCAGAAGGGAGAGTTCTTTCTTGATAGGTTTTTCTTTTTTTCTTTTCTAATAAAGAAATGGAACACTTTAATTCTTACTTTTCTAATGTTTTAAATTACAGTGTACTAAATAAATATTAGTTTTACTCTTTTTTTTTCATTTCCCTGTACATTTATAAATGTTAGTAAAAGAGTTTTTCTTGTTTTGACAAAAGTGTTTACAGGTAGCTTTGCACCATTTCAGCTTATAGTCATTTGTTTTGATCCTGTGTTACCATGCAAAACGAGGATGGCACACATTTTAATACTTTGAGTATTTTGAGTTTCATTCTTCCTCACTATCTTCCTTCTTTCCACAAACAGGTATTATGTACCAGGAACTCTGCACTGCAATGGGGATACAGAAAGGATTAAAATGCATCTTTGCCTTCCTAAAGCTTATGGTCAAGTGGTAGACACAGACCTTTTTTCGTGGAAAAAATATTGAAGATTCTAGGTTAATTTATTTTTATGCACTGTTACTTAAATGTGCACAGATATAAACCATGATACAAACTGCAAATGTTATAGGGTTTATGTAGCAATAAAGCAAAAACGTGATAGAAATTAATTCGCACAGCTTCAGAAACACATAAAAGTACAAAAGGCCTAAGGAAACAAATGAATAATAATGGAGATATTAATGAGCACTACCACATTGCCTGCACACAATATCTTCTTCAGTCTTCCTAACAGCCTATGAGGCAGGTGTCTTTATTAACCCTTTGAGAGATGAGGACGTTCTTAAATTTGAAAGATAAGTGACGCTTATCTTTCTTAGAAATGTAGAGCATCTTGCACCGTAAAAGTGTTCTCTCCAGGAGAACAAACTTTTGTTTGTTTGTTTGTTTGTTTTTCAGTGAGTTGATATATATTTAGGATTTATTTGGTAAATACTTATGCTTATATTTATAACTTTGTGACTTATAAATGCAGCTGACCCAGCTTGCTTGTGTCTCCACAGCTCCTAACCATACACCCCCAATCATCATCCCCACCAATGGACCTTAAGACTTTCCAATATTCTTCTACCTCTGAGCCTCCCAATGAATAAGAACCTTTCTTCAGTTGTATGGAATATGCTGCCTCTCTAAGATAGATACAATTTGTAAACCTTGCTTTTGATAATGAGATGAATGGTTTTATTCCCTTTGTAAAATAATTTGAAATATTCTGAAGGAAGTACATACAACTAACATCTGCCAATCCTCCTCTTTTTGCTGAGAAAGACTGGCTCTAGGCTAACATCCATGCCCATCTTCCTCCACTTTATATGGGACGCCACCACAGCATGGCTTGACAAGCAGTGCATGGGTGAGTGCCCGGGATCCGAACTCGTGAACCCTGGGCTGCAGCAGTGGAGTGTGCACACTTAACCGCTTGCGTCACTAGGCCAGCCCCGGTCTCATGCAGTTTAGCCTCAGCCTGCATCTCCAGACTCCCCTTCTGCCATCTCAGTCTCCATCTTTCCCCCATTTCCAACTGCACCATACTACAGACTGGTCTGTAAATACACCACATGTTCCCCTCTCTCTGAGCCTTTGTTTCTGTTATTTACTCTGTCTAGAATTTTGTTTCCCATTTTGTCTTTCACATCCTGGTTCAAATGTCACCTCTGTTATCAAGTCTTAAACTAGTCAGATTGACTCTCTCCTGGGTAAGGATAATAGTTTGTTCATTACCACGGTATGATTTGTTTTATGTGCTTGGGAAACAATTCGAAGCCAGGGACCTTGTTCCCAACTTCAAGCACAGTGCTTGGCACATGGTAGTTGCTCTTTAATTCAGGCCTATACACATTTCAATCATTGAATAGAATCTACTTAACTTTAAGTAACATGTTCAGTCTTTTTTAGCAAATAGATATTATTTTCCTTTTATAAACAAAAATTTCTTTACCCATGTTAACTTATCCTAGGCTATTTCTCATGATGTATACATCTTTTATTAAATCAACTTGTGGAAGAATGGGCAAAGTCTTGCTATTAAATTGTAAATTCCGTAAGTAAGTATTAAACGCTTTTGTAATATTTAAGTTGTACCTAAGCCCTCTAAATTGAAAAAAGCAAATATTTGTCCGGTTAACTAACTGCAGATTCAGATTTGTCAGCACCTGTTGAGTTATTATCACCAGCAGATGCTGAATATTTTTGTGGAATTAAGCCCAAGGAAGAAGAGCTTTAGGCATCACATATTTATTTGCAGTTTTTGATTTTATGAGAAAAAACTGACATTTTAGACTTATAATTGCTCAAGATAAATGTCATTAAAAAGCATTGGTGTCCCACTAGGATGACTGAAGTTGAAAACATCTGAGATAACATGATGCACAGCCATCCTAATGCTGTATCCTAATTATTATCAGACGTGCCTAATTGCAGAGAAACACTTGTTTATTAAACTCTCAGTTCAAAATACAGTGTCCGTACCTTTCACCATTGTCTTCATGAGCAAGCACATGCACTTTCAAAGGAGAATTTCTATGAAAATTCAAACAGCACTCAACAAAGTTTCATTTTTTTATATGCC
Source organism: Diceros bicornis minor (assembly GCF_020826845.1). NCBI lineage: Eukaryota > Metazoa > Chordata > Mammalia > Perissodactyla > Rhinocerotidae > Diceros > Diceros bicornis. The sequence goes on along the minus strand of NC_080741.1, from coordinate 73,791,879 downwards.
CAATTCATCCTTCGGTAGAGTGGCCTATTATTAGTGAATTGGTTGAGACAAAAGTTCCTGAGATACGAGTTAGCCTCATTTGACTTAAATAGATGCTCACAGCTATTTTTTAAAAACGAAATCATGAATTAGAAAGCTTGACTTAATTCCCAGGTCCCCTCTTACTAACTGAGTCAGGACAATGTTTCTTAACTTCTTTGAGATTCTATTTCCCTCATCTATAGAGTGGTGCTAATAATACTCTCACTTGGTACATCACACAGTTGCTATAAGAATCAAATGAGATGATGGTTTTAATGACTTATTTAATTAGATGGGTAGAAATATTTCCTGCTCACTAAATAGGGTTTATTTATCTATTATTATTGCTATGTGGAGATTTTTTGCAAACACTAAAGTTGTATGTAAAAGTGAGGTGGTATTATTCTCTTAGTTTTTTCAGGGAATTACTCCAATACCCTGGTCTATTCCACAATATTCCCTCACCTGGCATTCTGCATACAGTAGGTACTCAATAAATGCTATCAGACTAAGTAGTGTAGTAGGCTGTCTCGTCTATACTGAGGATTTCCCATTCTTCACACAACTTGTATTTAAGAGCCTTCCCTTTCTTGTTTCTTTTGCTCTGTAATAAGAATAAGCTGATCTTTTTCTAGAACTCTCTAGTCATTTGGTCATTTTGTATTATAAAAATGTAAATTCTACTAGGGAGGAGGCCTTGTCTGTCTTGTTTGCTACTAAATTCATGGTGCCTTCTCAGTGCTGGTGACAATAGTCGGCACTCAATAAATATTGGATGAAGTTATGGATGAACGGATAGAGAGAAGACTTTCCCACTAAGGCTGCAAACTCATCTAGGGCAGAGCTGGCCTATGTTAGTGTCTATATCCATGTCACCCAGTAATGAGTAATGTTGGTTGATATAGGCAAATGGTAGGCTATTGATCCTGCCTGGTGATATTAGTTCATTTCTAATTAATTCCTTAACCCAAAAGACTTAAGAGGGAGAAAATTTAAAACAGGTCTTGTGGTACCTGATAGACTTTGTCCTGTAAATATTTTCTTTTTCCACATAGAACCAAAGGCCACTGGGAATTTTTAGCCTGGAGAAGAGAATACTCAGAACAGTTACAACTATAATTATCTTTAAAAATGCAATGACATGTCAAGCAGGAAAGGTCAGATTTCTTTCATATGACCTTACCTGCAGAAACTATAAAGTGAAAAATTGTTTATTGTGAACATAAATCTTGGAATGATTATAACTCAATTATCCTGAAGTTAGTGAGCTAATCATCACTCAAGGTATTCAAGTGAAAACTGCCTGACCATCTGGTGGTCTTTAGTGGTATGTAGCAGGGGAGTTGGCAGAGGATACAGAAGTTGGTCTCCAAATGTATTCCTAGTTAGAAATAACTCACCGTAGTTAAAACATCAGAAGGGAAAAAACACAAATTGAAAAGCTCCATTTTGCCTGTATATAAGTCCAGGCAAATGTAACAGTATTGAAAAAAACTTTGTTTTTATGACTTCAACTGTGTTGAAACGTTCATTGAGATTCCCCAAATCCGAGTTTTATTGTACGTATGCCATTAGGTTTATCTTCAACTTTGGCAATTCCAGAGACACAACCACTGATGATTATGCATTATATAAACAACTGAGCAGCTGAGCACCTCTGAAGAGCTGCCTTCCAAATTCAGGTGAAAACACCTTCTGTCTTGCCTTTATTCTCATCTCACAATGTGGAAACAATGTATCGCTGCTATATAAACTCTTGATTAAGACTCCAAGTATTTCTCAGCAGATTCTGACAGTGTGTGGTAATAGGAAGCTCTCTAGATCCACCACAAAGAGAGCTCCATAAAGGATAGATTCTCTCTCTCTCTCTCACAATATTGTACATGGCAGCCAAGGAATGTCTGGAACACAGTGGGTGCCCAATAAATATTGGTTGTTGAGAACTATGAATGCTAATGTATTAAGTACAGCACAGATTTTAAAAAGTACCGGGAGATTCTATAGGTTTTTGTTTTAGCCACTTTTCCCCCCACCAAATGAAGCCCTTTAAAATAGTATTGATTGCAGCAGACAAATGCGTGTGGGTCACTCACCATCCCAGATACCCAAACTCACTCTAGGTAAGTGGGAAGGCAGACCAGGAAGCCAGGGTAATATAACTGCTTCTTGGATGGCAGGCCCCTACACAAAGAGTTCAGGCACCCGCTGGCTTCCGCAGGACACTGAGTTGGCCACCAATTGGCTTAAGATATAGAAGAAGGAATTTCTCATCAGATGAAGTCACACTTGAACCAGGCTTATAGATCTGGTCAAGATGGCTGTCACACATTGGTTGGGGCTAGATTCCCTTTTTTTGGATAATTCTGGGTGCCAGATTAGCCAGAGAGGCAGATCAGATGATCTTGCCTCTAGTTTCAGGCATCCCCAGGTGTAACCCAATAAATTCATGTATATTATATACACTTCACCACCAATACAATTCAAATATTTAGTCATATAAATCATTGTCAAAAGGGTCAACTTTTACATAGGAAACAACATCTGTTAGGATTTAAAACACACAGTTACTCTATACAATTAAACTCATTGTATTTGTGTAGTATTCAAACAACTGCTAATAAACAGTTCAATTCCACTGATCAGAACAATGTGTTTACAACTTCAAAGCTTACTATTAATCCTTGGAAAACATGTCTGGGAGAGCATTACAAATTTTTCTTCTTAGAAGTAAAACATTGCACCTGTGGATTGTCTAGAATTGCCCCAATGTGAGCAAACTCTTGGCTTCTCCTCCATGCTTTGCCTTTCACTGTTTGACCTGACATAAACCGTTTAATCTCACTGGGATTCTTCCCTCATTTTTAAAAGGAAGAGATTGAAGTGTATAGACCCCTAGATCCCTTTAGCTCTAAAGCTATGATTCTGATGTATATCACTCAAAATGGTGATCAAATGGCACTCCAACAGGGCTTCAAAATGGAACGGGCAAGGGGGCGGCCCGGTGGCACAAGCGGTTAAGCGCGCGCCGCTGCGGCAGCCCGGGGTTCATCAGTTCAGATCCTGGGCGCGCACTGATGCACTGCTTGGCAAGCCGTGCTGTGGCGGTGTCCCATATAAAGTGGAGGAAGATGGGCACGGATGTTAGCCCAGGGCCAGTCTTCCTCAGCAACAAAAGAGGAGGATTGGCAGATGTTAGCACAGGGCTGATCTTCCTCACAAAAAAAAAAAAAATGGAACAGGCAAGTGTGAGCGTTCACTAGAAGTGCCCAGGAGAATATTAATAACCTATGGTGATATTCCTTTGGCAGTGGAGGTTCAAATGGCTCTTGAAGCCCCATTCCAGTCAAATGGAGTCTCAATCTATTATTATGTTTAACAGGATATAAGGGGAGGACCTTGGCATAGGTTTTTCAGTGCTGTCAGGGCTGCAGAAGGATTTGTTGAGCTGAGCAAAGGAAAAATAACTGACTGGTACATTTAATTTATTACTTGTATTGACTTCTGCAGCTCTAGTGCAGTTGTACTCTGAAGGCCCATACTAGCTAATAAAATAGGACTTTAGAATTGATGTAGCAAATAAAATGCCAAATAAGAATGCCATTGTTATTAAAATGTAGCGACACTATTGATTTAAAATAAATATATTAGCCGGTTTGCTGTGCATTTAGGACTGGACCCAGCTGTTGAAGGCATCATTTGGGTTGCAGGTTTACATGACAAATGAAAGGCCTCTTACCAGGAGGCGTAATGCAGTTTTATGTGGCAGAATTGCCATGGAAACAGAAATAAATCCTGAAGCTAAATACAGCTGTGAATATCCTGTCTTCTGAGTTCAGCTTGCCATGTCCCATAGAAGAAATTTACAGGAAGCTTACTATGGTTTCCTTTTAAATGAAAAATTGTAGACTTGGTATTTCTCAACTCATATCATTATTGAACATTTTCTTTTCACTGTAATTGGTGTGAAGATGGCAGGCTTAGACAAAACAGATCCTGCCCCTCCTCTCACACCTCCACTCAATTTTCCTTTTACACACACACATCACACCTCTGTTTTACAACCCCAGGTAGTGTATAATCACCCATTTTTCTGCATGAGCTATAATACAAGCATGATCTTGAATGATTCTAAGAAATGTATATGGCTTCTAAAATGCCATAGTGATATGTTGATATGTTAACCAGTGTCTATATATAGGTACCAGGGACCATCCTCACATGAGACCTGTAAGTTTCCCTGCAACTCAGAGTGTCCTTGATATATACATGTATGTGCGTGTGTGTGCGTTTACCATTTGCTTACAATGGCCAAAAATAAACAAATTTGTAAGTTCTTAGTATTCTACTCTTTTTAACCAATTAAGAAAGTCTGATGGCTGGCTTCTCTTTTCTTCCTTCCTCTGGTTGCGAATGCTCTTGGACTGGCACATCTTCTGTAAATAAATGCCCACCAGCCTTGGTTATCAGCCTAAGACATCCTTTTAAAGACAGCCACTAGAATCTCTTGGGACAAATTTTTGTCCTCCTAAAATAGCTCAAAGCATGAAAAAGTAGCCTGGAAGCAGTTCATTATCCTTTATGTCTTTTTAACCCTACCCCAGTGTGGATATGCTGACGCTCTTGTATGCCTCCTTGAAGGCAAGAACCAAATCTGTGTTGTTTGTCACTGTGGCAATAGTGCTTAAAACTGTGACTGACACATAGATACGCAATGAATATTTCTGGAATTAATGTATTGAGCCAAACTAGTAGTTTCAGAAGTAGAATTGTTCTAATAATTGCAATATTCATAGGAAATAAATGGGAATGCAGAGATATTCTGCAAGCAAAGATTGGCTGGGGTAGTTGCTATGGACTGAATATTTGTGTCCCCCCTAAGTTCCTATGTTGAAACCCCAATCTTAATGTGATGGTATTTGGAGGGGGGTACTTTGAAGTGTGATTAGGTCATGTGCGTGGAGCCTTTATGAATGGGATTAGTGCCCTCATAAGAAGAGGCTGAGAACTAGCTAGCTCTCCTTCTGCCATGTGAGGACACAGCAAAAGTCTGTAGTCTGCAACCTGGAAGAGGGCAGGCTCTCACCAGAACCCAACCATGCTGGCACCTTGATTTTTACGTCTAGCCTCCAGAAAACATGAGAAATAAATTTCTGTTTAAACCTTCCAGTCTAGGGTACTTTATGACAGCAGCTTGAACTAAGACAAGTAGTTCTACCTCTTTATTTCTCATTGTCTTTCAGAATGTGGGCACAACTGCAGAGCCAAAGTGTTTGTGGTCTTAACTCAGTTCCCAGCGTGAATGTTGGAGTAAAAGAAATCCTTTCCCTAGTCAATAATTCTTCAGTGAAGACAGGGTCAAAGACTGCACCCTCCCAATGAAGTACATAAGGAAAAGGATTTTCTAGCAGCTTCCAGCTCTGTATCTTTTATCTCAATTATTTATGTGTTTTAGGTGTGAAGGTTAGGAATAACCAGAAATATCCAGCAACTTTCCCCTATTTTCTAATTTACTTTGAATGACCAGCTATGGCCTTGAATATAGAAAGTATTTTGCTATTGTGTGGAGCTAAAGCTTAAGGTGGCTTTAAAAATAGATGAAAATCAGATTTTCTGTTCTTCCTCTACATTCCAATTTATAACTTTTACATAAAATTCCACTGTAGTTTTACTTACGATTATATTCAGTAGGTATCTCAAAATAATTCTTGACCTTGAATTGATGAGTTGGCTTATTTCTTTTAGATAGTAGTATTTTAAAAATCCAGTTCAAAATATCATTTCTGAATGAAGCCTTTTAAAATTAATGAATTGACATATTTTGTCTTTTATGGGCCTGAGGTCACTGAAATAGAGAAAGGCCCATGATCTCACTCACTCACTCAAAATATCTGAGCACCTACAATATGCCAAGCACTATGCATTTAAGAGGAAAGTATAAGAGTTGATAGTTAATGAGAGTAAGATGAAGCAGGAGGTGGTAGAATCCACGGGATTCACTGATTAAGCTCTTAAACATTTTTCATAAGCAGGACGTTTGGTGTTGCTATGGTTAGAAATTCCTGTAAGAATGGCCCCCGTGTCCCTTCTGAAAGAGATCTACTTTTCAAATGTGTTGCAATGCAAGTGAAGATAAATTATCTCCAGCTTTATGAGAAATTGAATATATTTAACAGTTGGCTGTCTTCTCGAGAAACCAACATTAGATGTTTTGTGAGAAGTTATTGGCAGAAGGCTTGAACGAAAGTCACAGAGTCCTGTCTAATTTCACTAGGAAAAGCACAGACACGTCCCTGGTTTTAGTTTTGTGAGCTGAATGTTACACACATCTGTCTTTGGGGACTAGGATCTGACCAAGTACTTGTGAGTCTTCACTCAGTACCCAGAAGGAAGAGCTCTTCTGTTTAAAGCCATAAACAAGTCAGCAAAACTGGCGGTGTCTGCTGAGGGCATATCAAGGAAGAAGATCAGCTCAACAGTCAAGGCTGTTTCTGCTCTGTAGCAAGGGTGGGGAAAGCAGTCTCAGAAAAGGGCTGTGAAAAATGACAAGTGAGGGAAAGGAACGTAGTATAACGAAGTGAACACAGGACTAGGAGTCAGACGAGCTGAATTCAAGTGTCAGCTCCATCCTCCAAGAGATGCTGGGAAGATACTCAATTGAAGCACCAGATTCTTTGTTTTTGCAAAGCTAATAACAGTACCTGCCTTATAGAGTTGTTGTGAGTACCAAAAAGAAAAGTGTATGTGTGTGCATGTGTGTGTGTGTGCGTTAATGTACATACATATAAGCACACGCGTGCGTTTACACACACACAAATATACTGCCTCCTTGCTAGTGGTCAGTAATTGTCTTCCCCCTTCTTCTTTGAACCACAGTTTGTTCATTTGTCAAGGAATAACACTTGCCTTGCCTCCCTCGCTCACAGAGCTGCAATGAATTTCTTACACAAATATGACACTAATAAAAGTGTTTGTTGTATTTACTTTTTTCCATCGATGCTTTCAAACCTCTGTGTCTAGGGCACTAGCTTAGAACCGTGAAGGGTACAGTTCACAGCAAAATCCCTGCCCTCCAGAAGGTCAGAACGCACTTGAGCAGTGATCCCTGTAGATAGAGTTAAACAGCAACAGGAGAGTGAAGTACCGATGTAGGACTGCCATATCCTTTAAGTCATATCTGCAAAATGCATACTCCAGACCCTTCATGATCTGAAGAGTCAGATCAGAATCTGTTTTTGGCTCCTTGTCCAGCCTTTTCTTAACTTATGCTTGACTCACCAGACTGGTCTGCCAGCCACATCACATAGTTTCGTTTCCTAAGGTTATCCCGACATTTTTGGCCTCTAAGTCTTTCTTTACATTGTGTCATCCACCTCTGATTCAGATTGTGGAAATCCTGCCCTTCAAAAGAGTCTAAGTTTGAATACCTTCTTTGTCAAGAATTTTCATCTACATTATGCATTATTTAGAAATACTGTCCTTCCTTTGAACATATTCCATGACTTTATAGGTCCTGAGGGCTTCCTCTTCTATGAATTGACTGCTCATGCCCTTTCTACTATTTTCTTATTTTATTTTTCTGATTTTTGATTTGTAGACTCTGACTATCAATTCTCATTCCCCAAAGACAACCAGAAAAATCTGTTGATCAAGCAAAGCTAAGTGTATTAGATCTACTGTGTAAGGGAGAACCACCTTGACAGAGTATTAGTTGAGTCTCAGAGGAGGGACTTCGAAGGTTATAGGGTTTTAGGATCTGCCTTGGCAATATTTTATTTTATTTTTTATTTATTTTTTGCTGAGGAAGATTTACCCTGAGCTGACATCTATTGCCAATCTTCCTCATTTTTTTTTTTTTGCTTGAGGAAGATTAGCCCTAAGCTAACATCTGTTCCAGTCTTCCTCTATTTTGTGTGTGGATCGTCGTCACAGCATGGCTGACAAGTGGTGTAGGTCCACGCCCAGGATCCCAACCCAGGAACCCAGGCCTCCGAAGTGGAGTGCAGGGAACTTAACCACTATGCCACAGGCCAGCCCCTGCCCTGGGCAATTTTAAGGCAGATTGTTCAAGGTGGGGGACTGCTCAGAACTGGGCTGAATTTATAACATAATGGCTGTTGAGGCTTTTGAAGTGGTATTGATAAGCAAGCTGTCAGTTTTGAAAATGACATTGTTTTATTTAGTTGAAAGTCTTATCTTCTAGAAGTGTATTTTCCAAAGCAAAGGCCTAAGTTATTTTTGCTTGTCCTCAGTCTTGTTTTACACAGGGACAGCAAAAGTATATGATTAGTTTTATATCTCGAGTCCAATAGCAATGGTCTTTGCACACTTTATAAAAGTGTAACTTCCATTTTTTTCTCTTTGCTTTAAAAACTCTTCCCCTGAGAGATGAGTTTGGGGAAAAACAGTTGACAGGTTGTTTGTAGTAAACACAGATCCATTTGAGAGAATCTGAGTCCTAAGCATAGACAGGACTTGACATAAGCGAACCTAAGAGGGGTGTGATCGTGGGAAATGGGACTTGCTATCTCAGAAAAAGAAGGCAGCACAGGGATGAAACCGGACTGGACTCCTAGGGGAAAATGGGTTGGTGGGAGGGGAAGAGCAGATGGGAGTCAAAAACAGAGACATCAGTGAGGCCAACATGCTCTGATTAAAGGGTAACCCAGGGGGGTCGGTTAAGTGTGAGCACTCCGCTTCCACGGCCAGGGTTTGCAGGTTCAGATCCCCTATGCATGCCAGTGCACAGCTTGTCGAGCCATGCTGTGGCAGCATCCCATATAAAGTGGAGGAAGATGGGCACAGATGTTAGCCCAGGGCCAGTCTTCCTCAGCAAAAAAGAGGAGGATTGGCATTGAATGTTAGCTCAGGGCTGATCTTCCTCACAAAAAAAAAAAAAAAAGGTAACCCAGGAGTGAGGCAGAATGTGAACAGTGCCAGTTAGCCCATATATTGGCCTCCAAGTGTTTTCCTATTTGGCTATAAATAAGATAAGGTTTTTTTCTGGTTATGGCCAGCTTGTGGGGTATCAGTCTTATAAAGTTAACCCCAATCTCTCAGGAATAAAATTAGTACCTGCCTGAAGGGTGATTAAGAGGAATGTATAAGAATGAAAATCAGAACCATAGCATAGCTCACTAGCTTGCAGATATTGTTTGGAATAAGCTGGTAGTTATTACCAATAATTTTCACTATGAACGTCTCTGATCGAAGTTCTGCTGAAATATTTCTGGGATTATCTAAACATTTCATTAAATGGATTTGTTTTAGTAATTAAACATATGTAATAATCACACAGCAACTTTTAAAGTACTGGAGACGACCAGTGCTTTAACTTGTGCAAGGCTGTGCTCACTTATAAATAAAGCCACTTCTGCCATCTTGAAGCATATTTTTAAATTTTTATTGATTTTTTAAGTGTATATATTGATTGGCAAAGTTGTAGAGATTTTTTTTAATCTTTGTAATCTCAGGCTTTTGCATAGCTACTCATTTCACAGTTGCATATCCACTCACACAAAGTTATACAGTTCATGGGCATTACATTCCCTTAAATATTATGCAAAACCCAGGCTCATTATCTATGTACCAGAAGTACTCTTGTCAGTACATGTCAGATTCTATTCTGCAGAGTTGAAGCACTTAAGTTTTAGTACTTCTTATATAACTTTTATTTATGAAATGAAATGTGTTAGATGTTTTTAGTAGACACATCTGAAACAATATCCCCCAAATATTACTACCATTTCAGGCATCTAGTTCAGTTAATTGAAGAATATTCTATGATTGCAAATGAGTTGTTAAAAAATATAAGAAAAAAGACCCCATTTCCATTGCCCAAGAGTACTTTGTTAATCAGATTCTGCTTGGTCTCTTATACTATAAAAACAAAACTCAATAATTGGGATACTGAGGCTAGAGGAGACTACAGTTTTCATCCGAACATCAAAATTCAAATTTTATGTTTATCAAAAGAGTCCCAATTTCATTAATAATGTAATAATAAAGTGGTATAATTCATAACATGCTTTAATCCTAATAGAATACTGTTTTCTCATATTAAGATTTAAATGAGAAAAAAAAAAATACCCTGACACAAAATGTTTCAAGATCATTGGGCTCTGTGGATGGAGTAAGGAGATTCCCACTGACCTTAACTACCTTTTAGGGAAACCAATTCATAGAAAGAGGCTATGCCGGAAGCTGTGGAGAAATAACATTGCATAAGGCCTGCCTCCCTAGGCTATATGATCTATAATATTTTTAAATAGTCATTCTTAATCTCAGCTGCCAATTGGAATTATTCCCTGGGGAGCTTTAAAAAATATTGATATCTAGGTCTCAACCCCAGAAAAATCTCATTTATTTGGCTTGGTGGACAGACTATACACTGGGGCTTGTTTAAACTCCCCAGTTGATTCCAGTGTGCAGACAAGGCCAAGAACCACTGTTCAAAGTGCTCTTAATGATCAGTTTCAGTGAGGTCATCCTGCGTGCCTCAGTTTCTATCTGTACTAAAACCTCTGTTGAAGCAGAGTGTTGACCTTATAACAATGGTCAAAAAGCATAACATAACGGTTAAAATTTACTGAGGCTTTCCACTGTATCAGGCACAGTGCTGTGGGCTGTACCTGCTCTGTTTCTATTCATCCTCTCAGGAACCCTACGAGATAGTGATTATCTGCATGTTACTGATTTTAAAAAATCTGAGGCTCAGAGAGATTAAATGACTTACACCAGGTCACCCAGCTAATAAATGGTGGCTTTGAACTCAGGTGTATTTATTCCATCTGAAATTCAGGTCAGAAAATACTATCTGGGCTGAAATCATTCACAAGACAAAACATTATTAGAGAGTGCTTAACAAATGTCAGGAATTGCTCGTAGGTAAAAACAGAACCCTCACCTTTCTGAAAAGAAACTAACTTGTTTCTCATGAGAAACCTTATGCTGGAGAAAGTCTTATTACCCATCAAGTAATACCTTGAGGGGTCCCTGGGCTATGTGTATCTACTTGAGTGCTGATTTTGAAGGTGACCGTGATAAATAATCAGCATTGATTATATGGCAGCAAATATTAATCAATGTCTTCCACAATGCCTCCTAAGAGACTTTGTTACTAGTGTTCTAAATACTTAGATTTCAGAAAAGGAGGGCCAATCAATATTACAAAAAGACAATACAACCAATACGTCTTTGTCTTCATGTAACAGCTAAGCAGATATGCATTAAATCTTGCCTGATGATCTGGAAAATGATGTCATTCCCATTTGGTAGGTTCTGGAGAAGTTAAAACAGGTACAGTTGTGTCCATGTCAGAGTTCATTTTTACTGCCCTATTCTTTTGCTGTCTCTTCTCTCTACTTCTCCTGTTCCTTTGATTTTCCTTGAAAGTTCTATTTTTACTTCAGTTGCATCTTAAACCCTTTCACCTCTCTATACCTGAGGCTCAATCCAAAGGGGAATGTATGGGAGAGGTTTTCCTCCTTATTAGCCAACAGTGTCTGTAAACCTGGACTCAAGGTTGTTCTTCATTCTGAAGACTGTATGGTAAGCTTCAACCACTATTATGAGGTTGGGGCAAAATTGAGTTTATCTTTTTCATGGCCAGTGATTCAGGAGAGAAGAAAATCAGGGGATATTTTCCTTTTTATCTGTGGTCTTTGTGTAATACTAGAACATCAGGGTCAGTTATTCTGGCAGGGGCCTGAAGAGTAGGTGTGATAAATCTTCAAAGAAAATTGCCAGTTATGAGGCTAAATCCCTGGACTTCAGAGTCTTGTGCTTGAGTAAGATACAGGTTATGACCACCTGACTGTAGGTCAGACAGGCCAGGGATGCTGAATGTGGAGAGGTGCACCTGATTTATATGAGGCCTGGTTCTTAGTCATAGATGACAATGGAGGAACTTACAGCAAGCCAGTCTCACGTTGTTATTCCTGATCAGCTGGCCTCTGACTGCCAAAACCTTGCCAGAAGAGCAAACATCGTCTCAGTTTACATATTAAGGGATCTTTCAGGCAGATCTACACACTTGTGATTGTGCAAAAATCCTTGAATAGTATAGACAAAAAACTGATTCAAGAGGCACAGCCATGTGAACCTTCATAGAAAGGACTCATGTCCTGGAGGGTAGTTAGGCATGTGAATCGGGCTGCTAAACAAAAGTTGAGTTATTTTCAGAAGCAGCTGTGTGAGAGTGTGAAGAGCACAAACCAGGGATCATCCATCTACAGGCATCACTGGTGGGGGAGCCCAGCCAAGATACAAGCTCTCTGAGCGCCAGTAATCTGAGTTGAGGGGACTCCTCACAATCTACTTTCAGTAGATTACTTTACAAAAAGCAAAAGGGAAAAATGCTTTACAACCTTATACAAATGTAAACCAGTATTTTTTTTTCATTGATAACTAATGAAACTCACAATGTGGTCATTTGTCCAAGAAAAATAATATCAGTACTGTCACAAGATAGGGTTAACCTGGTCAGCTCATCTAAGAAAGCCCTCTATGACTGCAAGAGACCAAGTCTTAAATGCAAGGTCTTGGCCTCTGAACAACGGCTGTCACCTTTCTTCTCTCTCCTCTTTGAGAAGTACTGTTGATATAGTGGGAAAAACCGGCTGAAGAACCAGGAAGCTCTGGAATTAAAATAACTCTGCCTTTAACTTATTTGGAGTCTGTGGGTCCCTCTCAGAGTTCACAAGACCCTTTGAGTCTTTAAGTGTGAAGCCGAGGTGTCAGGGTCGATTCCCTCCATGGCTCCTTTCTGCTTTACAGTTTGGGTTTAAGCTATAATGTCTTCAGGTGGAACACTTGGACGGCAACACCAAACACCCACTCATCTTATCACTCCAGTCTTTTGAAACTAGTTGAATAAAATACCAAGAAAATCCTGTTAGAACATTTTGACGGCAGTCCTCTTCAATTCTGCATAAACACAATGATAGTTTCATTTAACTTGTGGCTTAAAAAGTTGCTTTGTTTCCTAGAAATTCAATAAGGAAGCAGCATTCACTAAAAATATGGAGGAAAATACAAATATATATAATCAGTGTTTGGGACTTTTTCCTTAAGGCAGTCATTCATTCAGGAACCTTGTTGCTTTGCAGCATATTAACTTCTCGTCCGCCTGCCCAGCTCCATGTGGACACGCGATGCTCTGCAGGAATTGATAGTTTTAAATTAGAGCATTAGTCAGGCAAATGATATACATTTTTCACTTCACCTTCTCTTGACTCTAACATTAGCCACATAAAGGGAATGATAATGCTCACCTCATATGTTTCCCAAAGTATACGCAATTTTTATTTACAAAATTTCCACTAATAATATGTACTTGATGGGGAGATTTTCACATAAACATCTTTCCAGGGGCCTTTGCAGCACATGTGGCCAGAACACTTCAGTTTTAAACCTATACACTTTACAAAATGGGGTAATTATAACCCAAGAGAAAAGGGATTATGTTTCTTTGACTGTTTTCACACACACAGGCTAGACTCAATGTTTCTCCGAGTGTGGTCTGTGAACCCGCAGCATAAGAAATTCCAAGCATGGTTGTTAAAAACTCAGATTTCTGGGGTGTATCCCAGACTTGAAATCAGAATGTCTGAGAGTAGAGACTAGAAAATAGCAATTTAAGCAACTCCTAGATAGCTCACAGAACAGTGATGTTGCTGAGAGAACAGGGATAAGAAATAAAGGATTATGGGTAGATTAAATATGTAAATGCAAAAACACAGTAAAGAGAAATACCTAAGGAACCTCTGGACAGCTCCATGGCTACTTCAGTGAGCCCAGCTAAATCCCTTCACCCTCCTCTGTAGAATGGGCAGCTAGATCTAGAGATATGCTATGCTTTTTACCTGTTAAACACTGCCCGAGTGGCTATCAGGCATTTTCCAATGTGTTTGAGCTGCTCATCACCAAGATTCTTACTACTCTCATGTGAAGTAGCTGTTACTCTTATTCCTATTTCATAAATGAGAGAAGAGAGGATGAGAGAAGTAAAGTGACTTGCTAAAATTTGCAGCTATTAGTACCAGACCAGAAACTAAACCACTGTTCTCTAACTCCAAATATCATTTTGTAGAATTCAACCACACTTAGGGATTCAATATAAGGCTAATGTTAGTGGGGCATCACATACTCAAATTGTATTGTATTGCAGAATTTTAAATTATTTTTGTTTATAGATCCCACAGACACACACACACAACTGTAGATTTAGGTTTTCAGATTATTGCCCATGAATATATGTTGAGAGGGAAGAAGGACGATCCTGAGAACCTGGTCCAGAAGCCAAAGTGTTCATAGTGTGGTATTCAGAAGGAGCTCTGAATTACATGCTTAGGTACAAATGCAGTATGACTCTCTGGAAGTTGTCTTTATGAGAATTTGGTAGAAATGTTAAATTCATAGAGTGATAAAGTGCTGTTACTTCTGTACTCATTCTTGATCGAAAAAATGGGGGCAGGTATTTTGATCTTTAGGTTGTAAGTGATAGAAACTGAGTTCAAAGAGACTTAAGTGAAAAGGAGATTTACTGGCTCACATCACTTAAAAGTCTCTGATTAATTGGCTTTGGCTAGGGCTGGTTCCAGGAGCTGACAGGATAGAATCAGAAATCTGTTCTGTCTCTTGGTTCTAGTCTCCTTTGCTTCATTTCCAGACAGGGTCTCACTGTGATGTGAGAAAAGGCATGCCAGCAAATCAAACTGATATCCTCTCACTTGTCAAATTGAAGGAAAAGAGAAATTTCTCATTATCATTATTTCTAGGAAAATCCCCAGGCCTAACTTGCTAGGAGGTGAGAAATATTGCAGATTAACCAGGCCTAGATCAAATGTCCACTCCTGTGGCCAAAGAGCAGACACAACCTAGACCACCCTCACTGAGAAAGGAAGAAGGGGCGACTGATGCTGGAAGGGCAAACATCCCAGATGACCATGGCAGGGTACCACAGTTTCCGGCATGGAGTCAATGCTTGTTCAATATGGTCTTACTATCATTGCTATCTGTAATGTTGTCATCATCACACTAAAAACACAGTAACTAGTACTCCTACAACTACTACTTTTAGGGTTCTCTTTGTGTCTTTCTTGCAGAAATAAGTTATTTTAATAAAAGGATGAAAAAGAAAATGTTTGGGTATGCATTTATGAATGAGGACTATGCTTGAACTGACCATAATAAGATCTGTCACCAGTTAGACAAGTATTATTTGATTTAAGTCAAATTTGCCTTTTCAAACCTGATCTGTGTGTCTAGACAGGGCTGAAGATTGGCTTGAATTTCCTTTGTAACAAATGGATCCTCTATATCCTTCTAACCCATAAAGAGGTTTTTAAAAATAATTTCTATAAAATAAACCCTGGTAAATGAAAAGTATTATGTGTACGCCAGGTTGATGGAGAAATAAGAGACAATTTAAATGCTTGAACAGCACCTATGTTTCTGAAACTTTTGCTTTCTCATGTTACCTCGCTGCAATACAAATTTGGTGTTATTACTTTTCCTCTTTTCAGATGAGGAATCCTCAGTATCAAAGGACTTGCCTTCGTTTATTCAGGGAGCTGCTATGCCTTGAGCTCATTCCAATGACAAGCGGTAAGCTAGGAGTGGCCACATACACCCGTTCCTGCTAAACCATGGAAAACCTATGGTAAAAATGTAGTATCTCGACACCCAGACCTCTGTTCCTTTTCCCAGATCACGTGGCCACAAAGAACCAAATTTGGAGACTGTTACATCTTATTGAAAAATCACTCCATTCCCTGGAGAGGCTAGCTCTATCTCTGACAGTCTCCCATAGGTACAATTCCTATCATAGTCTCTTTAGAGAAATTCGTTTCAGTTTAAATCTGTGTTTGTTTCTTTCATCAGGGAACTAATACAGAAAATTAGTCAACAAAGATGTTATCGATCTTCTGACTGCCAGATGGTGAACACATCAGGTAGTATACCCAGTAGAAATTAGGTAGGAAGGAGGGCAGCTAAAAGCCCTTGGTTTTGACAGCAGCTGCCATAAAGAACATCATCAATTATTGAAAATGTGTCTGCAAAAATAGTACATGCTATAAAAGCATTGCTGGGACATCCTCATAAACTAATGTGGGAAATAATTCATAAAATGTAAATGTTGTTCTCATGTCATCCTATACTCAGAATATGAATAATATCTAAAGCCATGTGCCTGGCTCTGTGCTGTATTTTCCATGCCTTAGTTTATTTATCCCCATGGTAATCCTATGCACTAGATGCTATATTCATCTTATGAGCTGAATACTACTTTGCAGATGAGGAAATTAATGCGCAAAGAGGCTGAATAATTTACTCAAGGTCTTATTTACTAAGTAAATGGCATAGCTGAGGCTCGAACTCAAGCAGTTTCTATCTACAGCCTGAGCTCATAAACCGTAACCCCCTGCCCTCCTGCCAGAAGATATGGGATGTTTCTGTTGTGGTTTCAGTTTCTGCAGACTTGGTTACGAAGGGGAGCAGAATTTGTCACCCCAAAATATGCCTCTTTGTCATAAGGATTATTTTAGGCTGATTATTTTCAAGAAACAGTGGACATAGGAAAAGCTCTGAAAACTGAGCAGAAGTTACCCTTTTGTAAGAGACATTTATATTCATAAGGGAAATCTCCGTCTGTAAGGGTGTCTCCCCTCTCTGGACCAGGAAGAGAAGTATGACTCTATATCTCTAGAAACTCTTATCAATGGAGAAGGCAAAGGTTTGACTCTGCATAACAACCTTACCCTTGTTTACTGTGCTTTTCCTGGTCACCTCCCATAACTGCCCCCCACCTCCCAAATCTTTTTTTGTCTTTAGCTGGAGGTGGAATCTCAGGTGATGGCTTGGGCTATTTTGGGGAGTTACCCAGTTTTCCTGGGTATCTTCCATGTGCACAGGAGGTATACATTTTATTAAACTGCTTGTTTTTCTCCTGTTAATCTGTTTTTTATTACAGAAATATCTTAGCCAAGAACCTGGAAGTGTAGAGGGAAAATTATTTTTCCTCCCCACAGTTAATATTTTAAATTTTACTATAACGTATTAAATGTCTCACATTAACAAAGGAGATAAAAGGTAGAGTGTTAGATTATTTAAATAGATTTAGAATTTAAAAGAAACATATATGGCCATGGTGATATTTCTCCTAAACAATGTATCTTTTCCAGGCTGTTGTGGAGATTCTGAGACACTTTGGTCCAGGTTTAACTTAGGAAGAAGCTGGGTGACTTCACAAACCTACTCAATTTATCACCTTATTTATTCAGCAGCTATGTTATGTGTAAATTGTGGTCATGATGGGGACACAAAGATTCCTAAGCTCAATGGCTGCCCTTAAGAAGCTCAATCAATGAGAGAGTGATGAGGACTGTGTCTGCACCTCTTAAAGATATACACAAGCTCCCAGTGGACTGTGTATATAATCTCCCCGGGTATATCAAAGGGGTCATATTTGCCATACCTTGAAATCTGAATAGGTTGTTCTAAACAGAAAAGAACATTGCTGAGTGAGGGAGAAGTTAATGCAGAGGTGGGAAGGTGTCAGTGCTGTCTTTTCTAAGATGTTAATATCAGCAGTTAGCTGACGGGTGGCCTTGGGGTTCATCTCCAATCAGAAAAAATGAGAAGTGTCTCAGAGGTATGAAGCAGGAGACATGGATAATGGATTGTTATCTCCTTATTTTCCTTGCTAGTCTCCTAAAACCAGACAATGCAGACCTAGAGGCAGGGTAAAATTGAGGCTAGGAGTTTGTGGTGTCTATTAATAGCCCATTCTAGAAAGCTTTTCTTGAGAGAAAATAAATTCCCACCATGTGGTAGACAAAAAACAGTGAAAATAAAATGTGTGTAACTAATAGTGAGGCGGGGTACCGAGCAGGAATTCATTTATCGTATTCTTTCCCTGCCTAAACGTAAATGTGTTTGTTGTGTGCTGCTATTGCTTTTGATCTGGAGAGTAAATTGTCATTTGAGTGTTCACTCCTTGGATCACACAAAGTATAAGTTATAAGAAACCCAGGAGCACAAGGCATTTGGACATTGGGGTCAGGGAAGAAGATACATCAGTTGAGGAGTTCCTGGACCTGTCTGTCAAATGGTGGTATCTGCAGCTGGCCATCTCCTCCTCCTTAGTCTCTTGCCTTGATGAAGGGCCTTGGATACGGTGAAGATGGCGAGGGAACAGACCAGTCATTATGTCTCCTTTTTTACTATTTTATCACTACCCTGAAATTCTCCAGAATTCTGCAAAGCTCTTTTGTCTAGATGCTTATAATAAATTCATTGCTATTCCTAAGACTATTTCAGCTGATAACTGATTCATGTAGCTGAAGCCTTTAAGTCAGTGGCTCCTTAGCCTACCTCTCATCCTATACTTAATGTCACCTTCTGGTTTAAGTGACTGTCATCTGAGAGAAACTCATCTCCATACAGGTTACATATATGGTTTGGGGCTCATTATAAATGACAGGTCTTGCTGCCAAAACCTTATATATACTGTTCAGACCTCTAACTTAGATCTTATCTTCTTACTGTCAAGACCCCTGACACTTGGTTATTCATTTTCTCAAATAAGATCTCTGATTCCTGCAGCCTGAATTTCTAGACTTTGCTTAGAATTATAGTAATTGTACTACCATCGATGCAATTACTAGACTCGATCTCTCATCTGCCTTGACCAACTGCTCTTTATGTTTTTATGTCCCTACAACTCAACCTACATCTTCCTTTGAAATATTTTATCCCATATGGGATCTTCAATACCTTGCAATGATTCCAAGTGAAAGCAATGTGGCAATTTGTTTTAAATCTGTCACATGTGGTGGGTGTTCAAGAAAAGTTTATTTAATGAGTGAGGGATTGATAAATGCATGGATGAATGTGAGGAACTAGTAGCAAAGAACCTAACTAAATCCAACAATAAAGAACAAATAAAAAAATTTGGAAAAAGAGAAAATAAAATGAAAACAAAAGCAAACAAAAAAATGCCCTTAAAAATCCTGGAGTAAAAAATGACAGTGTTGATAAATCTATAATAGCAAATTCATCTGGGAGTGAAAATCTGGTGTTACATTTTCTAATGTTATTGTTTGGCTGATGTGAGATGGGGTGACTTTTACCGAGCCTCTACCAGTGGCTTTCAAAACACCATACATATGTTCCTGATGTTTATTTTAAAGAGTTGTGTTTTATAGTGACTTAATGGGAATTTCCACAATACAGTGATCCTAGAGTTGTGGCAATTCTTGAAGATATCATTAAAGTTGTGAAGACTCAGCAAGGAAACAAATGAAGGGGATAGTAATTGTCTAAATGCCTCTAGAACAGAAGGGAGACGCCACAGTGTTTGTAATGAGAAAAGAAAAAAGAGAAAAATCATTAGAGAATTTACATTTATTTTTCAGCTTCAAAGGGGCTTAACATGTGATAATGACAGGAAGTTAAGGATCTATGTGAGGGATATTTCCTCCTTGGAAAATGTGTGCTGCAATTCATTAATGGGTTAAACAGGGAGATTGAGATATTGGTGTTTCATATAGATGTTTCCCCATTTGAGATGTCTATAAATAGATGTATTTTTATATAAATAAATATAAATATATATGTCATATGTCTACACAACATATGTCCTCTAACCTGAGTCAGGAGTTCTGAGTAATCCTCTCAATAGTCAGCTCGCAACTCAGTGAGTGCTCTTGATTAAATCGACCCAATATTGCCTTTCTAGACAAAGTCCAAATTTTTTAACACGGTGTATGACGTCTGTATTATCTGGTTTCCAGAATGTATCATGCTTTATTGTGCTGCCATGTTTTTTGAACATGATGTGTGAGGTTTTTTGGGTTTTTTTAAAACCTGAAACACTCTTTCCCATCTGCTTCATTAACTCCCCCTTGTCTTAAGGCAACTTGGATATCACTAATTCTTTTGGTGCTATAGTCCTCAATCTGTAGTTGTAGCCTTTCAAGATTCTGGATTAATTTAGAAAAGACAAAAGCTGGTCTCTGGGGAGACTTTATTAATGTTGAGAAGCATCCTTGCCTCCTGAGAGGACAGGTACTATAATATCCCATACCGGGCTCAAAAAAAGACATTAACAAAGAGTTATAAATAATCTCTTGCCCATTATTCCTATGTTATGCCCATTCGCCTTCCGTTACCATGACAACCTGCCTCCCAGGATGAGTAGCTGATCTTTAACAAAAGAGACAAGAGGGGTGGACTCTGATGACTGCCTTGGCCTGTTATTTTTGACTGTAGTGAAGTCAGACCACTAATCTCAATGTTATTTTAACTCACTGCCACCACTACCAAAGTTCCTACAAAGTTTTTACAGGTAGGGGAAGATTTTATTACTCTTTTTTGTCTTAATCCATTGATATTTTGAGATTTTGTATCATTGCAACATAATCTAGCCTGGGCTGACTGACACAGCAGAACTCCAAAATTTGCATTTTTAAAAGCTCACAGCAAGTTTACAGAGAGGAGACAACTGAGTTCCTCAGAGGCAGCAGTGCCCTGCCCACAGACAAAACCTACTTCATTGTGGCAGAGAGTGAAGGAAAAGTTTGTTCTCCTAATTATGAGCTCATTGTCCACACCCGTATTTGACGTGGAAACATAAAAAGGCTTAATGAACAGAGTAGCTTTTCTTCTTCCCTCCAGAGAGATCTGCAAGTTCATGTTTAAAGAACAAGAGCTCACCAACCCTTTAGGATGGGAGGGAAAGGGATTTGAAAAGAGCAGTGGATCTTAATTTGGGTTGCACATTAGAATCATTTTGAAGGTTAAAAAAAAATAGCATGCCCTGGTGCTCAGGACCAAAGACTGATCTATTTGGCCAAGGGTATGGCACATTTCACAAATATTGTCTATACTCTGTAGGCCATATAGTAGATTATTTAACTTTTCTGCACCCTGGTTTCCTCATTTGTAAAATGGTGATTACAATACACCTTATTGGGTGATTGTGAGAAATAAGTGAAATAATCCACATAGAGTCTTAGAACAGTGCTTGGAACAGAAAAAGCACCCAATAAATGTTAGATACTGTTGTTCGTGTTATCTCAAATATGTTTTCTAATTTTCACTTGTTGAAATAATCCCTTAGAGGGGGGTTGGCATTTTAAATTCAGTACATACTTCAGTTTGGATTTAGTTTCATCGATCAGAGTGAACATTTAGGTTTTTGAGAGCATGGACATCGGCTTACTCATCACTATCTCTCCAGTGTTTAGCCCAGTGTGGACACTGGGGATGCTCATAAATATGCATCAGACAAATGGATGACATAAAAAAAAGGTATATCTAACATCACTGAGCAGTTTTTTATAATAATATCAGGATAGAACCTGAATATAACTATCATTTTGGCTAGAAAGAAATGAATCTAACAGTCAGAAAGAATTAAAATGAAGACATAGCTAAAGCTGTATTCTAGCACCTTGCTGGAGATATGCTGAAAGATAAGACCTATTTTGCATTTCATGACTTTGGAAAGAAATATACACTGCTAGAACATCTCAAGAGTGGACAAGATGGTGGTACAAGTTTTGTTAGAACAAATAAGCCCAGAGAAAAAGAATTGTCTACTCTGGAATTAAATGAAAGCAAAATTCAAAAAGTGATCAATAGATGTTTTACCGAAAAAAAAAAAAAAAAAAAAAAGATGGGGAATGAGAGAGCTAATATTTCAAATGTAGAAATGCCCATCCTGCCAGAAAGGACTTAAAAAGATCTCTACACACTATGCTTTCATAATTTTTGGAAAGCAAACAGGTCAGATAGACAAAGGCCCAGCTAGATAAGAACAAGGAACTTATTTGGTCTGCTTAAAGAAAATAGGGAAAACAGAGCTTTTGATCCACCAGTGTGGATTACTAATAGATATGCAAAGTGGCATAGAAAAAAATCTAGAATGCAGAAAATCATTAGAGACAATAATAAATGTCCCAGATTTGAATTCCTAGAAAAATTACCTGTTAACACATCTATTTCAGTGCCTTAAATATTCTCAGTATCTAAAATCTTTTAGTTGAATTTGAAATACAGAAATTTTTCTCAATTATTGCAAGATTTGCAAGTGTTTAATGCTTTTTCATAAGAAGATAATTTCTTGACAATATTAAGAACTTTTCAAGGATTAGAGTGGCCCAATAATTAAAGATCTATTTTAGGTTGTATTAACCTCATACTTCTAACACTGGAAATATTCAAGCAAAGTTGCAATAAAAAGGATTCTTTTATCACTAATGATAAGCCTTAATATATTTGTAATGAAATTTGCAGTAGTGATTTGCAGACCACGAAATATTTTGCAGACTTTTTTATTACATGGCAAGTGGAGTGGAGGGGTCAGTTTAAGTGAATTTTGAAATCTCTTCCCAGACACTATAATTCTAAGTAATAACAAAATTTGAATATAGGCTCCAACCACACTTAAATTCTTAATAACTAGATCACATTACACAAGGTACGTAAATAAGACTGTCTATAAAACAGAAGCAGACAAACTTTTTATAGAGAGAGTCATACAGTAAATATGGATTTGTGGACCATGAGGTCGCAAGGACTCAACTGCATTTGTAGTGCAAAAGCAGCCACAGAGAATGGGTGCAGCTGTGATTTAATAAAACTTCATTTGCAAACAGATGGCTGGCGTGATTTGACTGCTGACCCTTACCATAAACCTGTGTGTTCCTGACATCTAACTTAGTGTCTTTTCAGACATAGAAGCCTAGGAAAGGGAGAGTTGAATTTGGGATTGGAAAACTTGGCAAAACCTCACGTCCTGGCTCACCATCTAGTAGATGTGTGTCACGGAGCAGGAAATACAACTTTTCTGAGTCTCAGTTTTCTTCATCTTAAAAATTGGAGTTGTTGTTTAAGGGTACGTACTTGCAACTAGTAGATAAATAAGTCCTGGAGACCTAACACAGTACAGTGATTATAGGCAACAAAACCTTATTATAAACATTAAACTTGCTGAGAGACTAGATCTTAATTGTTTCAAACACTAGAAGAAATGCAATGTGATAGAGGGGTTAGCTGACACTGCAATTGCAATTAAATTGCAATATAAATGTATGAAATCAATAATTTGTCTCTTAACGACAGAGATGCATTCTGAGAAATGCATCTGTTGGTGATTTTGTCATTGTGTGAACATCACAGAGTGTACTTACACAAACCCAGATGGTAGAGCCTTCTATACACCTAGGCTGTATGGCACTAATCTTAATGGGACCACTGTCATATGTGCGGTTCATCATTGACCAAAACATCATTATGCGGTGCAGGATTGTATGTTGTACACCTTAAACTTACATAATGCTGTATGTCAAATATATCTCAATTAAAAAAATAAATAAGAACGCATGTATTGATGATGGTTAAAACAATTGGAATAATCATTTCTGCCTCAAAGTTGTGGCAAAGATCAAATGACAGAACAAATGATAGAGAAAAATTACAAACGGTAAAGTGCTACATAAATTTGGATTTCTTTGGTGGCCAAGGCAGCTATGGTGGTGTTTTTAGGGGAGATGGAAGCATGACCAGAATCACCCTTGTCTTCCTTTATGTGCAAGGGAAAAAGAGGAGAGAAGAACCTCATTCTGATCTTACTTGTCCCTGTAACGACTTGATCCTTGAGAGCAGTAGGCCTTTGAGGAAACTATTCAGCAAAACAAATCCTCCCTGCACATAATCTAAGAACTTCACATAATGCCTAGGTGTCAGCCTGTAAGAGAACTGGAATTAGAAAAAAAAAGGAAAGAGAAATTAGAAAAAAATAGAAATTAGAAAAAAATCAGTAAGAGAAATAAAATTGTGAAATCATTGTAGATATTATCTGTAATGAAAACAATAATCATTAATACTTAAAAACTTAGCTTTATGCAAGCTTGCGCCCAACAAGCAGACTAGTTGGTTAAGTTTAAGGAGGAATGTCTATGTGTCTATGATTAATCCTCCTTCAATGTGTATTAGTTCAGCTGTTATAGCTTTCTTAAAATTTCAAGGATATATACATAGAACATTTCAAGGAGATATATAGATATATACAGATATCTATATCCTTTATTTTTTCTTATAAAAGGTGCTTTGAAAAATCAAAAGCAATTTTCCAATGACCCAAGGGCTGGTGAATGAGCCTATGAGCTTTAAATTAAATCTCACTGAGCAAACAGCTGAACTTCTTTCTGTTGCTAAAGCCAATTTGGTTAGTTCTGTCTGAGGATATGCATCTGACTGCTTTCATGAGGTAGGATGGTTGCTATCTGGCTGAAGAGAAGAGCCAAATAAATGAATTATGAAGACATTCTAGACACAGATCTTGAGAATCAAGGTTGAGAAAAGAATAAACGGAAGCCAGCCAACAAAATAGGCCATTTGTAATCAAGTATAACAGATAATTCACTATGGAACATTTGAAGAGCAAAATACTCCAAATATTTGTTGTTTTTAAATCAAATCTAATTTAGCTCTAAGCTCCTAACTCCCAGAGATGGCACAAAGTTTAGTAGCAGTTATTTTTTTAAAATAATGTCATTCAGCTGAAATTTATTTAGACCATTGTGATATTGTTCCATATATCCAAGTATTCATTTTATTCAAGAAAATCATTAGTAATGGAAAAGGAATATAGCCTTAGTTATAATAAGAAACCATTATAGTCATAATTGTAATAAGAAACCACATAGTAATTGAGAACTCAGAATTTGATATTTGACTTTCAGTCTTAACCTTGGTACATTTACTAGCTTTGTGATGCTGGAAAGGCTTTAACTTCTCTCAGATTCCACTTCCTTTCTATCTAAATAGCATAAATGGTGGTATTTGATGGTACATGGTAATTTCCTACAAATGATATTAAATATCATTTCCATTTTTACTTGATCACCATCTGACATTTCATTACAAATTCAGATAGATCTATTTCCTTCTATTATTATTATCTTTAAGAATTCCAAAGAAGACAGATTCATTTATGGTACCTCTGTTCAGACAAATGGAAGCAAAAGGCAAAAGTAGAGCAACTTCTCTAGTGCTAGTGCTTTATTTGGAAGGTGCTAACTCAGGGCAGTGAGGGTGAGATAAAAGAGAAAGGAAACAGAGAAGGATGAGGGACAATACCAGGTGATGTGTTATCCGCTGGCGACTGCGTCATAACAAACCATAAAAAATAGTAATGGAGGTCACTGTTCAAGTACAGAGGCATAGACTCACCGTATGTCTTGGGAGAAGTGATAAAAAGAGATCATGCTGGGGCTTGCCCCGTGGCATAGTGGTTAAATTCATGCATTCTGCTTCAGCAGCCCTGGGTTCACTGGTTTGGATCCTGTGCTCGGACCTACTCACCACTCATCAAGCTGTGCTGAAGCAGCGTCCCACCTAGAACTAGAAGGACCTACAACTAGGATATACAACTATGTACTAGAGCTTTGGGGCGAGTGGGAAGTGGGGGGAAGAGAAATCATGCCTAGGAGCAGTCCATTGGAGGAGGAAGGAGAGAAGAAAGTCATCTGGCCATTCTCCTCATATTTCCTGTCTCACAAGGGTCAAACTTTGCACCCTGGGAAGGAATCTCCCTCTCTCATGGCCAGTCTTTCCTAAACACTCCCTCTCCAAATTATTTTGATGAAGATTCCAAATATCATTTCCTATCATCTGTAAACATTTCAGTTGTGTTTCTAAAAGATAAGGACTACTTTTTAAAGTTACTTTGCATATTTCCAGTTTAGTCCATGAAAGAATATTTCATAAAAAACTACTATAAAATCTGGACAAAATATATGAAATAACTATTTTAAAGCATTGGAGAACAACCAGCATGAAAGGAAAGCACATTTACCCCAGGTATTTTTCTGAGGGTGTTTTGCCAATCATTTTGTAGCAGAGTAGAACCCAAGTAGAAGCAGCAGTCATGTTGAGTTTGGAGTTCAAGGCTGTCAAAGTTGCTGGGTGCAAGGGAAATCTTGGAGAGGAAAAAAGACATAGAGAAGGAGACCCAAAACCTGCATACAGATTACCATTATTCAGTAGTTAATGCTAAATTATGTATGTTCCAGAGCAAGGCTCTGAGAAATCCAACAACAACGTCAACAAAAAATCCAGCAGCTCAAGAAGCTAAAGAGCTGAGCAGAGACCACAGCAGGTATGCAGTGCTGGCAGAGGGGTTGGAATTCAAGCCCCACTAAAGCATTAAGGAATGGTAAAAACCCAGGCATTCAGCTCAAGAAGAACCACACCCCAAAAGTAAAGACCATAACCTCAGAGGAAGACTTACATCCTAAAAGTAAGGACAAACTGACATAGAACAGAGCCAACAAGCCTAACTTCAAGCTTTAGATATGACCGAGATAGTGCAATGGCACTCTACATACCTGCCAGAAGAAAATGTAACAACTTTGGATGAAGATAACGTAATCTAGAGCTTCTACAATTCTATTTTCTAGTGCCCTGCATCCAAAATAAATATATGAGGCATGCTAAGGAAAAGAAACAAACAAAAGAAGAAATAGATAACAGAACCAGATCCACAGATGATGATATTAATAGACAGGGAATAAAAAAATGTCTATGATATAAGCAAGGAAATATATCAACAAACAAACAAAGCAGAAGAGGATGTTTATTTTCAAAAAAGAGAATTTTAGAACTAAAAAGTACAATATTTGGAATGAGCTGTCATTGGATGGGGTTAGCAGCAGACTGATTCTAGCAAAGCACAAGTTAAGTGAACTGAAAGAGAGGTCAGCAGTAGATATCCAAACTGGAACAAAAAGAGCAAAATAAGGGGAAAATGGACTGTAAGATATCATTATATAATGAATTATATCATTATATGAATTTGAATCTAAGAAGGAGTGGAGAAAATGGGACAGAAGCCATATTTGAAGAGATATTAGTTAAGAAATTTCCAAAATAGATGAAAGACATCAAATCAGTTTTAAGACAATCTGTGAACCCCAAGCAAAGATAAATGTAAAGAAAAGCATATGAAAATGTATGCTAGCACAACAGAAGAAAAGTTCTGAAAATTAAATATATATATATAAATACATATATATATATATGTCAATGACAATGTCTGGCACACACAAGCCTTTCAATAAAATTTGTTGAATTAATTACTAAATTAAATTCTGTCACATTTGTGAAATTGGTAAAATAGGAGAGCAGAGTCAGCTCTCCTTTTTGTGTCGTTTAGCTCTGGAAGGATTGTAAATCAACTTTGTGGTGAAAGTTTAGGTCCATGGAGGCGATGTGTATGGCTTGTCCAAGAAGGGGAGATGACAGAAGCTATGACTGGAAGAGAATGAAATAGCCCTCGAGGTGGATCCTTTAAGGCTGGGAGTCTGGAGGGAGCTGTTGTCTTGGAAGAAGGAGGGCCTGTGCCCTTCTTATCCATCATGTCCCCTCTTCCCAAGGGTTCCTGCACTGGCACTGAAGAAGTGCATGCCACTTGCAGAGCTGTCCTGTCTCTAGTAGACAGGGATAGTTTGGTCAATGAGTATCTCAGTGATGGTCCCACTAACCAAGGCACTTTCTCTTTGTTCCCTTGGGCTGCCTAAGTGAGAAGAACTGTTACAACTCAAGGGAGGAAGACGATGCCATCAAAAGTAAGGGAAAGTAATAAAGAACATTCTTTTATACTGCTATGATGTGATCTCAAGAATATGTTGTTAAATTTATTTAAAAAGTGACATTATATGTTTGCAGTATAATACTCTTCATAAAAGAAAGGTGAGGGAATGTAAGACTTACATTTTAATGGGAGTAAACAAATAGACATATAAATATATCATTTATTGATTAAGTTGTGGGAGGGACTGTGAGGAAAAAATAAAGCAGGGAGAAGGATAGATGAGTGCAGTGATCTTAGATATAGGGGTTCAAGAAGCCTCTCTGAAGATGCGGCATTTGAGCAGACCCCTAGACTGACTGAGCCGGGTGGGTAACAGTGAGAAGGATGTTTCTGAATCGGGACCTGCTGAAGGCTCTTAGGATTCAGTGAGGGGGCTTTTAAGGCTGGAAGGGAACGAGCCAAGAGTGAAGTGGAAGATGAGGTTGGAGAAGTGGATATGGATCAGATCACGTAGGTCCTTGTGGGCCAGAGTAGGCATTTGCATTTTATTCTAATTGTGATTGGAATCATCCATTAGAGGGTTTTGAGGAGGGGAGGGACATGAACCAATTTAATTTATGAAAAGTTCCCTCTGGCTTCCAAGTGGAGACGAGTCCACAATGTCTGTGGGTGCAAGCAGTGCGCCGGGCAGGAGGCTGCTGCGATTTCCACAAGGGACATGATGCTGGCTCTTAAGGGGAGGTCGTGGGAGAAGTCGAGGTGGAATGTGATTGGGTTTTGAAGATGGAGCTGGCAAATCTGAAGTGCAGTGTGAGAAAAGAAGAGGGATCAAAGAGGAAACCTCTTTTTTTGCAGAGGGTCGGATATCAGGGTAAATGCATTCCCTTTTATTAAGATGGAGACGACAGCAGGAGAAGCAAGAACGAGGGAATCAGGGATACCAGTGTCCACATTGTTTATGAGTACCATGAATATCATTCCCCAGAAAAAAAACCTCCAATGACGGGTTTTTTGGGTCTAAAATTACTGCTATAGTATAACACTTTTCTCGTAATCATGCAACAGTTTGAAAATACGGGGCCTTCTCAATTCTTCACGATTTTTAAAAATTTGTTAATGAGCTCATTCTTACCACTGCCTGACAGCCTTTTCCACTTCTCACAATTTTTGTAACGAGTTTTTAAAATAACACCAAAGTCTCTTTAAAATGTTTCAATAAAACACTCAAGGCAGGCTTTTATTTTTGGAAAATTCCTGTCCTATTAAAAAAAAAATAGAATCAAAGCACTGGTTTAAGGTTTTTTCATTCGTTTGTTCTAGTTTGTTTTTGGATAACTTATCAGAAATATGGCATTGCATCTTCAGATAAGTTATTTTTGAGTTCAATTTGATAGTCCAAAAACAATTAAGAGCATTCACAGAGATACAAATTCAGCACTCTCTCTCCTCCAAACATGTGTATTGACTATAAAATCCTCACTGGTCTCCAAAATAATTTTATTCCCTTTTAACTTGATTTGAAAACCTCTTCTTAAGTTGCAAGATTCTCAAGATTCCCTGTAAAGAATGAAATTGACGTTGTATCAGTCAGGAGAGAGGTATGGTTATACTATGGTAACAAACGATCTCAAATTGTGTGGCTTAACGTAATAGCATCAATGCTCTCTAATAAAAAGGCTGCTGCAGCCTCTGGTATTGTGCTTTCCCAGGACAATTTCTTTTTGTGTTGTTACTTGGAGATTGAAGGTTTTTCCGTGCTTCATTTCCTCCATGTCAACATGTCTCCTCCAAACACTCTTGACAGGAAAATAGAAATTGGAAGGGCCTATTGCACCAGCTGTTCCTTGTTGTGGCCTGAAAGTGACAAATATCTCTTCTGCTTATAATCCATGGTCCACACACAAATCTTTGTGACCTAAACAACCACCACTATTTTGCTCACAATCTTTGATATGAACAGGACTGGAAGGAATGACTCCTCTCTTTTTCATGTCATATCAGCCCAAGCTGGAGGATCCACCTCTAATAGAGCTTACTTACACAGCTTGCACGTTTATGCTGGTTCACAGCTAGTGATCGTAGTTTCTCTCTGCATGGGTCTCTCCACACAGCTTCTTGGACTTCCTCTCAGCATGGCAACTGGGTTTCAAGAATGAATATTCCAAAAGACAGAAAAGGAATGTTGCCATTGTCTTAAGACCTGGGTCCAGAAGCTGTCAAGGGCATCACTTCCACTGTATTCCACTAGTCAAGGCAGTCACACAGACCACCCAGATTCAAGTAAAGAGGATATAGGTCCTGATTCTTGATAAGCAGAATGTCAAATGTGTGGCCACAATAAACGCAGATTTCAAGAACAGTTTCCATGACTCTAGAGACAAGTATAATAAAAGATGATTACATGAGAGCCCTTTTATTTGTTGTGTATTTATTAAGCAGTATTAAATATAAAGTAGTTTGCCAAATTGTTAAATACACAAATCTATTCAGTCATGAATTTCACACTTCAATAAATATGATCTGGAAATACTAAATAGGGACAAAGAAACTTTTAGTGGAATTAAGGGTAGTGAATTAGGCAGTGTCAGATAAGGCTTCCTGGAGGAAGTGGCATTTAATAGAGGTTAAAACAATGGTTGAGATTCAAAGAACTAAAATCAAGGACAAAGAATTTCATTTGGAGTGACTATGTCAATAAAGAAGTTTGAAGTAGGCAACACGGGTTTAAATTACCCAATGACGAGGAGTCAGGTCTGACAATAATTTAAAGCACATAAGATAATGCTGGAAAGAAAAAATGGAGACGTATTTTGGAGAGCCTTACATACTAGGATAAAGAGATTGTACTTGATTTACTTGATTGACTTTGTGTAAATTTTCAAATAATTTTGAAAAGTATATGGATAAAAGTGGTAACACCATGTCTCTCTCTCAGGGACTGGGACTAATTTCCTGTCATCCTTTTAGCTCTGAATGATGTTACATGGCCAGCTTCTATTTCTGGAAGTTCTGCATCCTTTCCTGGTATATTCAGAGCTAACTCATCCTGCTATGATGCAGAATTTCAATGTTAATTCCAAAGAAAAAAGTAAAATTCCTACAAAAATATTTAAATAAATCCCTGTGTTTTTGATCTGATGAAATTGTGAACATGCGTTGTACTTTGGAATGGCTTATCTTACATACTTTTTGTTCTGTTTGAAGAAATGGCTAAAAAGTTATTGATAAGATTCACAAATTATGTAGAAAAACCCGAATGCACTGTTTTCTTGGTCATTCTTCAATAAGAAGCTGACAAACTATGTAGATGACACATTTATATTGTTAACTTTTTGTCTGTCCCTTGAACTCTAAACTCATATAATCAACTGACTACTTGTCATCTTCTCTTGGTTGTCACAAAGGCACATTAAACTTAACATGTCCAAAATCACACCCAAGATCTTTGACCAAATTTCAGTCCTTTTCCAGTATAGTAGCTTTTAAATGGTGGCCTGAAAAGAAATGTCCATGTCCTAATCTCCACAATATGGGAATGTGAGCATATTTGGAAAAGGGGTCTTTGCAGATGTAATTAATTTAAGGATCAAGAGATGAGATCATCCAGGATTATCTAGATGGGACCTAAATCTAATGAAAAGTGACTCTGTAAAAGACAGAAGAGAAGACGACACAGAGAAGAAGGCTGTGTGAAGATGGAGACAGAGATTGGAGTTGTGCTATCACAAGCCAAGGAACACCTAGAGCCACCAGAAACAAAGAGGCAAAGGATTCTCCCCTAGAGGCTACGGAGGGAGATTGGCCCTGCTGATACCTTGATTTTGGAATTCTGGCCTCCAGAACTATGAGAAAATAAATTTTTGTTGTTTTAAGCCACCCAGTTTTTGGTCATTTGTTACAGCAGCCCTAGGAAACTAATGTCCAGTCATTCCTATCTCAGTAAATGTCCCAGGTCATCAAAATTTGTACACTGCTTACCTTTATCCTCTACTCCCTTATACAATGCAGAACTAAGTCCTCTTGATTTTACCTTCTACACAGCTTTCACATATGTCCACTTTTCTCTATCTCCATCATTCATGAACTCTTAGCTCACACCAGGAATACTGCAATAGCCTCAGAAGTGATTTTCACCTCCACTCTCCACCCCTGCCTGGCTTTTCTGCACACAGCAGAGAGCACTACATCTTTGAAAGGCAGATTTGACCATGCCATCCTCCTTGCCCCTGTGAAAACCTTCAATAGTCCATTGTATTTAGGAGTAAAACAAAATTCCTTAAGGTAGTCTACAATATCTAGCATAATCTTGCCTTTACCTATTTTTCTAGCCTTGTTGCTTTTCATTAATAGACATTTGTTTAGAGCAGTTTTAGGTTTACAGAAAAATTAGGCAGAAAGTACAGAGAGGTCCCACGTACCCTTTTGTCCCTCCTGCTCCTGCACATAGTTTCCTCTATTATTAATATCTTGCATTAGTGTGGCACACTTTTCACAATTGAACCAATAATGATACATTACTATTAACCGAAGTCCATAGTTTAAATTAGAGTTTACTTTTTGTTATATAGTTCTATGGATTTTAACAAGTGCATAACGTCGTGTATCCACAATTACAGTATTATCCAGAATAGTTTCGCCGCCCTAAACATCTCCTGTGTCCACCTATTCATCCCTTCCCGCTCCCTCTGAACCCCTGGCAACTGCTGATTTTTCCACTGTCTCCATAGTTTTGCCTTTTCCAGAATACTTGGAATTATACAGTATGTTGCTCTTTTATATTGGCTTCTTTCACGTAACAATATGCATTTAAGGTTCCTCTATGTCTTTTTGTGGCTTGATACCTCATTTCCTTTTATTGTTGACTAATGTCCCTTTATCTGGATGTACCACAGTTTATTTGTCCATTCACCTATTGAAGGAAACCTTGATTGCTTTCAATTTGGAGCAATTGTGAATAAAGCTTCTACAAATATTCTTGTGCAAGTTTTTGCATAGACCTAAGTTTTCAGCTTACTTGAATAGATACCAGAGTATGACTGCTGGATCATATGGTAAAACTATGTTTAGCTTTGTAAAAAACTGCCAGACTATCTTCCAAATGGCTGTACCATTTTGTATTCCCACAAGTAATAAATGCGAGTTCCTGTTGCTTCACCACCACCAGCATTTGGTGTTGTCAGTGTTTTGTTTTTAAGCCATTCTAACAGGTATGTGTGGTATCTGTATTTTAATTTGCAATTTCCTAGTGACATGATGTTGACCATCTTTTCATATGCTTATTTGCCTTCTGTTTTTCTTCTTGGGTGAGATAGCTGTTCGGATAATTGCACATCTCTAAGTTGGGTTATGTGTTTCCCATTGTTGAATTTTAAGAGTTCTTTGTACATTTTGGATAAAATTCTTTATCAGATATGTGTTTTTCAAATACTTTCTCCCAGTCTGTAGTTTGTCTTTTCATTCTGTTAACAATGTCTTTCAGAGCAGAAGTTTTTAAATTTAATGAAGCCCAAAGTATAAATTTATTCTTTCATGGATCATGCTTTTGGTGTTCTATCTAAAAAGTCTTCATCAAATCCAAAGTCACCTAGATTTTCTCCTTTGTTACCTTCTAGAAGTTTTATAGTGTTGCATTTTATATTTAAGTCCATGATCCATTTGAGTTAATTATTGTGAAAGGTGTAAGGTGTGTGTCTAGATTAATTTTTTTTTTTGATATGTAGATGTGCAGTTGTTTCAGCATCATTTGTTGAAAAGACTATCTTTTTCCATTTAATTACATTTGTTCCTTTGTCAAAGATCAGTTGATTTTGTCTGTGTAGGTCTGTGTCTGGGCTTTCTATTCTGTGCCATTGATCTATTTGTCTATTCTTTTGCCAGTACTACTCTGTCTTGATTATTGTAGCTCTATATGGAGTCTTGAAATCCAGTAGTGTCAGTCTTGTGACTTTGTTATTACTTTCAACTACTGGGTTGCCTATTCTGTGTCTTTTGCCTCTCCATATAAACTTTAGAATCAGTTTGTTGATATTTATAAAATAACTTGCTGGGATTTTCATTGGGGTTGTATTGAACCTATAGATTAAGTTGGAAAAAATTGACGTCTTGACAATATTGAGTCTTCCTAGTCCTGAACATAGACTGATTCTCCATTTCTTTAAATCTTCTTCAATTGTTTTTCATCAGTTTTTTAGTTTTACACATGTAAGTCACGTACATATTTTGTTAAATATGTAACTATTTCGTTTTGTGTGTACTAATATAAATGGTGTTGTGTTTTTAATTTCGAATGCCAATTGTTCATTGCTAGTATATAGGAAAGGAATTGACTTTGTGTATTAACCTTATATCCTGCAACCTTGCTCTAATCACTTCTTAGTTCCAGCAGTTTCTTTTTTTTTAATTAATCCTGTGGTATTTTCTACACAGATAATCGTGACATTTGTGAACAAAGTTTTATTTCTTCCTTCCAAAACTGTATGTCTTTTATTCTCTTTTGTTTTTGATCTTATTGTGTTAACTAGGGCTTATAGTATGACATTGAACAAGAATAGTGAAAGGGGGACATCCTTGCCTTTTTTCCTGATCTTAGGGGGAAAACACTAGTTTCTCAACATTAATCATAGTGTTAGTTGTAGGTTTTTTAGAGATATATCTTTATCAGGAAGTTCTCCTCTGTTCCTAGTTTGCTGAGAGGTTTGTTTTTTTAACTCATGAATGGGTGTTAGAGTTTGTCAAAAGCTTTTTTTGTATCTATTAATATAATCATATGAGTTTTATTCTCTAACCTGTTGATGTGAAGGATTACATTAATTAATTTTCAAATGTGGAACCAGCCTTTTATACCTGGAATAAATCCCACTTGGTTGTGGTATATACTTCTTTTTGTACATTGTTGGATTCAATTTGCTAATATTTTGTTGAGGATTTATGTATTCATGTTAATGAGTGATATTTGTCTGCAGTTTTGCTTGTAATATCTTTGTCTAGTTTTGGCACTAGGGTAATGCTGGCCTCATAGAATGAATTGGAAGTATTCTCTTTCCTTCTGCCTTCTGAAAGAGATTATAGAGAATTAGTAGAATTTCTTCCTTAAATGTTTAGGAGAATTCACCATTGAAATCATCCGGGCCTGCTGCTTCCCCGTTTGGGAAAGTAACTCATTTTTGATGCAATTTTGTTAATAGATATTGGTATATTCAGTTTATCCATTTCTCCTTGTGTGAGTTTTGGTAGATTGTTTCTTTCAAGGAATTGGTCCAATTCATCTAAGTTATCAAATTTGTGGGCATAAATGTGTTCAAAATATTCCTTTATTATCCATGTAACGGCTATAAAATGAGTAGTAATGGCACCTCTTTCATTTATGATGTCAGGAATTTATGTCTTCTCTTTTTTTCTTGGTTAGCCTGGCTAGAGATTTATCAATTTTATTGATCTTTTCGAAGAACCAGCTTTTAGATCCATTGATTTTCTCTACAGGCATACCTCAGAGATATTGCAGGTTCGGTTTCAGAACACTGCAATAGAGCAAGTCACATGAATTTTTAAGTTTCTCAGTGCATATAAAGTAACATTTACACTACACTGTAGTCTGCTAAGTGTGCAATAGAATTATATCTTAAAAAAATGTATACACCTTAATTAAAAAATACTTTATTACTAAAATATGCTAACCATCCTCTGATCCTTCAGTGAGTCATAATCTTTTTGTTGACCACGGGTCTCATCCTGGTGTTGATGGCTGCTAACTGATCAGGGTGGTGGCTGCTGAAGGCTGGGGTCTGTGGCAATTTCTTAAAATAAGATAACACTGAAGTTTGCCACATTGATTGACTTTTTCTTTCACGAGCAATTTCTCGGTAGCATGTGATGCTGTTTGACTGTGTTATACCCACAGCAGAACTTCTTTTAAAGTTGGAGTTAATCCTCTCAAATCCTACCATTGCTTTATCAACTAAGTTTATGTAATATTCTAATTCTTTTGTTGTCATTTCAACAATCTTCACAGCATCTCCACCAGGAGTAGATTCCATCTCAAGAAACTACTTTCTTTGCTCCTCCATAAGAAGCAATGCCTCATCCATTAAAATTTTATCATGAGATTGCAGCCACTCAGTCACATCTTCAGGCTCCACTTCTAATTCTAGTTCTCTGCTATTTCCACTGCATCTGCAGTTACTTCCTCCACTAAAGTCCTGAACCCTTCATACTCATCCATGAGGGTTGGAATCAACTTCTTCCAAACTCCTGTTAATGTTGATATTTTTACTTCTTTCCATGAATCGCCATTGTTCTTAATGGCATCTACAATAGTGAATACTTTCCAGAAGGTTTTCAATTGACTTTGCCCAGATTCATCAGAGGAATCACTATCTATGGCGGCTATAGCCTTACAAAATGTATTTCTTAAATAATAAGACTTGAAAGTTGAAATGACTCCTTGATCCATGGGCTGCACAGCGGATGTTGTCTTAGCAGGCATGAAAACAACGTTAATCTCATTGTACATCTCCATCAGAGCTCTTAGTTGACCAGGTGCATTGTTAATGAGCAGTAATATTTTGAAAGGAATCTTTTTTTTTCTGAGTGGTCAGGAAAACAGTGGGGTTACAATATTCAGTAAACCATGTTGTAAACAGATGTGTTTTCATCCAGGCTTTGTTTTTCCATTAATAAATCACAGGCAGAGTAGATTTAGCCTAAGTCTCAAGGACCCTTGGATTTTTGGAATGATAAATGAATGTTGGCTTCAACCTAAAGTCATCAGCTACATTAGCCCCTAACAAGAGAGTCAGCCTGTTTTTTGAAGCCAGGCATTGACTTCTCCTCTCTAGCTATGAAAGTCTTAGATGATATCTTTTTCCAATATAAGGCTGTTTTGTCTACATTGAAAATCTGTTGCTTAGTGTAGCCACCTTCATTAATTATCTTAGCTATGTCTTCTGGATAACTTGTTACAGCTTCTACATGACCACTTGCTGTTTCACATTGCACTTTTATGTTATGAAGATGGCTACTTTCCTTAAACCTCATGAACTAACCTCTACTAGCTTCAAACTTTTCTTCTGCAGCCTCCTCACCTCTCTCAGCCTTCATAGAATTGAAGAGAGTTAGAACCTTACTCTGGATCAGGCTTTGGCTTAAGGGGATATTATGGCTGGTTTGATCTTCTGTCCAGACGGTCTAAAACTTTCTCCATATCAGCAAGAAGCATGTTTCGCTTTCTTATCATTTGTGTGTTCGCTGGAGTAGCACTTCTAATTTCCTTCAAGAACTTTTCCTTTGCATTCACAACTTGGCTAACTGTTTGATGCAAGAGGCCTAACTTTTGGCCTATCTCAGCTTTTGACATGCTTTTCTCACTCAGCTTAATTACTTCTAGCTTTTGATTTAAAGTGAGAGAAATGTGATTCTTCATTTCACTTGAACACTTAGAGGCCATTGTAGGGTTATCAGTTAGCCTAATTTCAATATCGTCGTGTCTCGGAATAAGGAAGCCCAAGAAGAGGGAGAAAGATGGGGAAACAGCTGGTCAGTGGAGCAGTCAGAACACATAAAACATTCATCAATTAAGTTTACCATTTTATATGGGCACGGTTTGTGACACCCCAAAATAATTATAATAGTTAACATCAAAGATCACTGATCACAGATCACCATAACAAATATAATAATAATGGAAAAGTTTGAAATATTGTGAGAATTACCAAAATGTGACACAGAGACACAAAGCAAGCAAATGCTGTTGGGAAAATGGCTTAACACAGGCTTGCCACAAAATTTCTCTTTGTAAAAAACACAGTATCTGAGAAGTGCAATAAAATGAAGTGCAATAAAGTGAGTTATGTCTGTATAAGTTCTATGTTTTCAATTTCATTAATTGTTGGTTTAATTTTTATTATTTCATTCCTCCTGCTTTCTTTGAGTGTAATTTTCACTTCATTTTTCTAGTTTTACAAGGTGGAAACAGATTATTAATTTTAGATGTTTGTTCTTTTCTATTATATGTATTCACTGCTATAAATTTCCCTCTAAGCACTAATTTTTCTGTCTCTCACATATTTGGGTAAGTGTATTTTCATTTTCATTTAGTTCAAATATTTTTTAAAATTTATATTGAGATGTCTTCTTTGACCCATTTGTGTTTAGAAGTATGTTGTTGAATCGCCAAGTACTTTGTGAATTTCCAGCTATCTTTCTGTTATTAATTTCTATTTTAATTCCATTGTGGTCTGAAAGGATACTTTGTGTGATTTCTATTCTTTTAAATTTGTTAAGATGTGTTTAAGGCCCAGAATATGGCCTGTCTTGGTGAATGTTCCATATGTGCTTGTGAAGAACATATATTCTACTGTTGCAGAATGAATTAGTCTATACATATCAATTAGATCCAGTCAATAGATCGTGCTGCTTATTTCAGCTGTATGCTGATTGGTTTACCTCCTGCTGGATCTGTCATTTACTGATAGAAGGGTGTTGAATTCTCCAACTATAATAGTATTTTTG
Organism: Diceros bicornis minor; assembly: GCF_020826845.1. Classification (NCBI taxonomy): domain Eukaryota; kingdom Metazoa; phylum Chordata; class Mammalia; order Perissodactyla; family Rhinocerotidae; genus Diceros; species Diceros bicornis. The sequence goes on along the minus strand of NC_080741.1, from coordinate 73,753,748 downwards.
TCTAATTTTCCTTACACTTCTATCAGTTTTTGGCTTACATATTTTCACATTCTGTTGTTAGGCCTATACACATTAAGGATTGCTATGTCTTTTTGGAGAACTATCCCCTTTTTAATTGTGTAATGCCCCTCTTTATCCCTGGTAATTTACCTTCCTCTGAAGTTGGATTTGTTATTAATTGATAAAACTACTTCAGATTTCTTTAGATCGGTTTTAGCATTATATATCTCTCTCCACACCTTTAATTTCAAAGTATCTGTGTCTTTATATTGAAAGTAAATTCATGTAGATAACATATAGTTGATAACATGATAAATTCATGTAGATAACATATGTTTTTTAATCTACTTTAACAGTCTCTGTCTTTTAATTGGTATAATTAGACCATTCACATTTAAAGACATTATTGTTATATTTGGAATGATATAGATCATATTTGAAACTGTTTTCTCCTTGTTACCTTTGTTCTTTGTTTCATTTTTGGTTCTTATCCTTTTTGGACCTTCTGTATTGTTGTTTTCTTAATGTTCATGTACTTTCTGTTATTGTGGTAACATATACATGACATAAAATTTACCACTTAACCATTTTTTAATTGAGGTCATAATAGTTTATAACATTGTGAAATTTAAGTTCTACATTATTTTTTGTCAGTCACCATATAAATATACCCCTTCACCCCTTGTGCACACCCCACAACCCTGTTCCCCTCTGGTAACCACTAAACTGTTCTCTTTGTCTGTGTGTTAGTTTATCTCCACATATGAGTGAAATCATACTCTGTGTGTTTGTCTTTCTCTGTCTGGCTTATTTTGCTTAAACATAATACCCTCATGGTCCATCCATGTTGTTGTGAGTGGGATGATTTTGTCTTTTTATGGTGAGTAGTATTCCATTGTGTATATATACCACATCTTCTTTATCCAATCATCAGTCAAAGGGTGCTTGGATTGCTACCATGTCTTAGCTATCGTGAATAGTGCTGCAATGAACAAGGGGTTGCATGATTCTCTTTGAATTGTTGATTTCAAGTTCTTTGGATAAATACCTGGTAGTGGGATAGTTGGGTCATATAGTATTTCTATTTTTAATTTTTTGAGAAATCTCCATACTGTTTTCCATAGTGGCTGTGCCAGTTTGCACTCCCACCAGCAGCATATAAGGGTTTCCTTTTCTCCACATCCTCTCCAACATTTGTTATGTTTTGTCTTGGTGATTACAGCCATTCTAATGAGTGTAAGGTGATGTCATAGTGTAGTTTTGATTTGCATTTCCCTGATGATTAGTGATATTGAGCATCCTTTCATGTGCCTATTGGTCATCTGTATATCTTCTTTGGAAAAATGTCTGTTCATATCCTCTGCCCATTTTTTGATTGGGTTGTTTGTTTTTTTGTTGTTGAGTTGTATGAGTTCTTTATATAGTTTGGTGCTTAACCCCTTGTTAGATATATAATTTTCAAATATTTTCTCCCAGTTGTTGGGTTGTCTTTTCATTTTGTTCATAGTTTCTTTTGCCTTGCAGAAGCTCTTTAGTCTGATGAAGTACCACTTATTTATTTTTTCTTTTGTGTCCCTTGTCCAAGTATACATAGTATTTGAAAAGATCCTTCTAAGACCGATGTCAAAGAGTGTATTGCCTATATTTTCTTCTAGGAGTTTAATGGTTTCAGGTCTTATCTTCAACTCTGTGATCCATTTTGAGTTAATTTTTGTGTATGGCAAAAGATAATGGTCTACTTTCATTCTTTTACTTGTGGCTGTCCAGTTTTCCCAACAGCATTTATTGAAGAGACTTTCCTCTCTCCATTGTATGTTCTTGGCTCCTTTGTTGATGATAAGCTGTCCATAGATGTGTGATTTTATTTCTGGGCCTTCAATTCTGTTCCATTGATAATTGTGTCTATTTTTGTATCAGTACCATGCAGTTTTGATTACTATAGCCTTGTAGTATATTTCGAAGTCTGGGATTGTGATGCCTCCAACTTTGTTCTTTTTCTCAGGATTGCTTTAGCTGTTTGGGGTCTTTTGTTGCCCCACATGAATTTTAGGATTCTTTGTTCTATTTACATGAAGAATGTCATTGGGATTCTGATTGGGATTGCACTGAATCTGTAGATTGCTTTAGGTAGTATGGACATTTTAACTATATTCATTCTTCCAATCCATGTGCATGGGATACCTTTGCATTTATTTATGTCATCATTGATTTCTTTCAATAATATTTTATAGTTTTCATTTATAGGTCTTTCACCTCTTTGGTTAAATTTATTCCTAGATATTTTATTCTTTTTGTTGCAATTGTAAATGGGATTGTATTCTTGAGTTCTCTTCCTGTTAGTTCATTATTAGAGTATAGAAATGCAACTGATTTTTCTAAGTTGATTTTGTACCCTGCAACTTTCCTGTAGTTTTTGTTTATTTCTAATAGTTTTCAGATGGAATCTTTAGGGTTATCTATATATAAAATCATGTCATCTGCAAACAGTGAGAGTTTTACTTCTTCATTGCCTATCTGGACTCCTTTTATTTATTTTTTCTTGCCTTATTTCTCTGGCCAAAACCCCCAGTACTGTGTTGAATAAGAGTGGTGAGAGTGGACACACTCGTCTTGTTCCTATTCTCAGAGGGACGGCTTTCAGTTTTTCCCCATTGAGTATGATGTTGGCTGTGGGTTTGTCATATATGGCCTTTATTATGATGAGGTACTTTCCTTGTATACCCATTTTATTGAGAGTTTTTATCATAAATGGGTGTTGGATCTTGTCAAATGCCCTCTCTGCATCTATTGAGATGATCACGTGGCTTTTATTCCTCATTTTGTTAATGTGGTGTATCACATTGATTGATTTGTGGATGTTGAACCATCCCTGTGTCCCTGGTATAAATCCCACTTGATTTTGGTGTATGATCTTTTTAACGTATTGCTGTATTCAGTTTGCCAATATTTTGTTGAGGATTTTTGCATCTATGTTCATCAGCAATATTGGCCTGTAATTTTCCTTCTTTGTATTGTCCTTGTCTGGCTTTGGTATCAGGTTGATGTTGGCCTTGTAGAATGTGTTAGGAAGTGTTCTGTGTTCCTCAATTTTTTTGGAATATTTTTGAGAAGGTTACATATTAACTCTTCTTTGAATGTTTGGTAGAATTCTCCAGAGAAGCCATCTGGTCCTGGACTTTTATTTTTGGGGAGGCTTTTGATTACTGTTTCAATCTCTTTACTTGTAACTGATCTATTCAGATTCTCTCTTTCTTCTTGATTCAGTTTCGGGAAGTTGTATGAGTCCAATTATTTATCTATTTATTCTAGGTTGTCCAATTTGTTGGCATATAGTTTTTCATAGTATTCTCTTATAATCCTTTGTATTTCCTTGGTATCCATTGTCATTTCTCCTCTTTCATTTCTAATTTTATTTATTTGAGCTTTCTCTCTTTTTTTCTTGGTGAGTCTGGCTAAGGGTTTGTCAATTGTGTTTATCTTCTCAAAGAGACAGCTCTTCGTTTCATTGACCCTGGCTACTTTTTTTGTTGTTTCAATTTCATTTATTTCTGCTCTAATTTTTATTATTTCTCTCCTTCTGCTGACTTTGGGCTTTGTTTGTTCTTCTTTTTCTAATTCTGTTATGTGTAGTTTAAGATTGCTTATTTAAGATTTTTCTTATTTGTTAATGTGGGCCTGTATTGCTATGAATTTCCCTCTTAGGACCGCTTTTGCTGCATTGAATATGAGTTGGTATGGTGTATTTTTGTTTTCATTTGTCTCCAGATATTTTTTTAATTTTTCCTTTAATTTCTTCAATGATCCATTTGTTGTTCAGTAGCATGTTGCTTAATCTCCACATCTTTGTCACTTTCCCAGCTTTTTTCTTGTAGTTGATTTCTATTTTCATAGCATTATGGTCAGAAAACATGCTTGATATGATTTCAATCTTCTTAAATTTATTGAGGCTTGCCTTGTTTACAACATATGGTCTATCCTTGAGAATGTTCCATGTGCACTTGAGAAGAATGTGTATTCTGCTGTTTTTGGATGGAGTGTTCTATATCTATCTATTAAGTCCATCTGGTTTTTTGTTTAAATCCACTATTTCCTGTGTGGCTTTCTGTCTGGATGATCTATCCATTGATGTAAGTGGGTATTAAGGTCCCCTCCTATTGTTGTGTTATTGTTAATATCTCCTTTTAGGTTTGTTAATAGTTGCTTTGTGTACTTTGGTGCTCCTGTGTTGGGTGCATATATGTTTATAAGTGTTATGTCTTCTTTGTGGAGTGTCCCTTTTATCATTATATATTGCCCCTCTTTGTCTCTCATTGCCTGTTTTATCTTGAAGTCTACTTTGTTTGATACAAGTATGGCAACACCTGCTTTCTTTTGTTTGCCGTTAGCTTGGAGTATCATATGCCATCCCTTCACTCTGAGCCTGTGTTTGTCTTTAAAGCTGAGAAGGGTTTTCTGGAGGCAATATATTGTTATGTCTTATTTTTTTAATCCATCCTGCCACTCTGTGTCTTTTGACTGGAGAACTCAAGCCATTTACATTTACAGTGTTTATTGATATATGAGGGCTTAATGCTGCCATTTTATCACTTGTTTTCTGGTTCTTCTGGATTTCCTTTTTTTCTCGTCCCATGTATTTCAGACAACCAATTCAGTTTGGTAGTTTTCTATGATGGTTTTCTTATTTTTTTCTTTATTTAGCATTTGTGTTTCTGTTCTGATTATTTGTTTACAGTTTACCATGAGGTTTGTATAAAAAATCTCATAGATGAGATAGTCCATTTTCTGCTGGCTTCTTATTTCCTTAGACTAAGCCAATTCCATCCTTGTCCTCTTCCCCTTCTCAGTTATTATTGTCACAACTGATTCCATCTTGTGTTGTGAGTTTGTGGTTAAAATGATGAGATATATTTATTTTTGATATTTTCCTTCCCTTTATCTTTAATGTTATAATTAAGTGTTTGCTAACCTGTTATGATAGAGAGCTGCAATTTTCTGATTTTGTCTACCTATTTATTTCATTGCTCAAGGCTTTGTAACCTCTTTCATTTTTTTTCAGATATGAGGGCCTTTTTGAGCATTTCTTGTAGGGTGGGTCTTATGGTGATGAACTCCCTTAGCTTTTGTTTATCTTGGAAAGTTTTTATTTCTCCATCATATCTGAAGGATATTTTTGCTGGATAGAGTATTCTTGGCTGAATATTCTTGGCTTTCAGAATTTTGAATGTATCATTCCACTCTCTTCTAGCCTATAAAGTTTCAGCTGAGAAATCCGCTGAAAGCCTGATAGGGGTTCCTGTGTTAGTTATTTTCTTCTGCCTTGCTGCCTTTAATATTTTTTCTTTGTCATTGACTTTTGCCAGCTTTACTATTAGATGCCTTGGAGAAGGTCCTTTTACATTGATATAGTTAGGAGTTCTATTAGCTTCTTTCATTTGTATTTCCAGCTCCTTCCCAGGTTTGGGAAATTCTCTGCTATTGTTTCTTTGAACAAGCTTTCTGCTCCATTCTCCTTCTCTCCTCCCTCTGGATACCTATAATCCTTATGTTGCATTTCCTAATTGAGTCGGATATTCCTTGGAGAATTTCTTCATTTCTTTTTAGTCTTAGTTCTCTCTCCTCCTCCATCTGAATCATTTCTATATTTCTGTCCTCCAGACTGCTGATTCTGTCCTCTATAATATTAGCTCTGTTATCTAGATTTTCCTTTATCTCATCCATTGTGTTTTTCATCTCCAACATTTCTGACTGGTTTTTCTTTATAGTGTCAATCTCTTTTGTGAAGAATTTCCTGATTCATTGAACTGTCTATCTGTATTTTCTTGTAACTCGTGGAGTTTTTTATGGTAGCTATTTTGAATTTTCTGCCATTTAGGTTATAAATTTCTGTGCCTTCAGGATTGATTTCTGGGTGCTTGTCATTTTCCTTCTGGTCTGGAGTATTAATATATTTTTTCATACTGTTTTATGCGGTGGAGTTGTGCCTCTGCATCGTGATAGTATCTGGTCGCAGCTTCCACCTGTTGCCACTGGGTGCACGTCAAGAACTGTGTATTCTGAGCCTTCCACGATCCCTGGCTCACTCACTCACAGCAGGTGCTTTTCTATCATATGTGCAGGTGTTCTGGCCAACCAGCTGAGCTGGAATGCCGAGTGTGGTGAAGGGTGCTTTCTTTGGCCTGCACAATCCTGTGAGCCTTCTTGCTCTGCCCTCACTATCTGTTATCCTGGGGTGCTGGCTTCATGAAGACACCCCCACAGTACCTTACTCACCTCTGTTTGGTACTTTCCCACAGGCTGGGAGGGAACTTGGAAAGTGAAGGTATTCCCATGGAGGGCTGCCCCTCCCTGCTCTTCTCTCAGAGCCGCATGGTCCCATGCCCTGGGTGGCTGCTGTTGGGTAATGGAGAGGAGACCCCCATACCTTCCTCCAGGGAGTCCAACATCTCCACCTTCAGACGTATGGCTGCATGGATCTCTCAGACATCTTTTGTGTTGTGTGAATGTCCTCTGTTGATATATGAATGTCCTTTTCATTGTATCTTTGGGGAGAGTCTAAGGGAAGAGCTCACTCTGCCACAATGCTGACATCACTCCCCACTCAGCCATTTTTAAGCATATAGTTCAGTGGCATTAAGTACATTCACATTGTTGTACAACTATCACTGCCATCCACCTCAAAAACTTTTTTATCTTCCAAAACTGAAACTCTGCACCCATTAAACTATAACTCCTCATTTTTCCCTCCCCCAGGCCATGGAAACTACCATTCTACTTTCTACCTCTCTGAATTTGACAACTCTATGTATCTCAAATAAGTAAAATCATACCATATTTGTCCTTTTTTGACTTGCTTATTTTACTTAGGATAGTGTCATCAACTTTCCTCCACATTGTAGCGTGTTTTATTATTTCCTTATTTTTTAAGGCTGAATAATATTCCATTTTACATATGTGCCACATTTTGTTTATCCATTCATCCATATTTAGACTTAGGTTGCATCCACCTATTGGCTATTATGAATGATGATACTATGAACATGAATGTACAAATATCTGTCATGCACTCTAATACCATAAATTTTTAAAGATCTTAAAAACTAAAACTCAGTCTGATATAAATTACTTAATTTGAAGTGAGGTACCTCAGCTAACTAGCTACTACTCCTTTAAAATATATATATATTAGATCCTCTAGATCTGGTTATGTTGAAGTCCAATTTTCCCATTTACTTTTACTTTGATCAGCTATTTTTAATTGTAGTTTTGTTTTTCTTTTCTTTAGGCACATGAGAAATGTTAATGACAATAACCCTTTAGGAAGCTGAAAATATTTAGAAATGTTTAACCATTCATTTTTAACTGTTATAAAATATGTTACATTTTTAAATGGGAGAAAATAAAGTAGATAAGGCATAAAATAATGTTAATAAAATCTGTGCATATCTTTAATCCCCACTACTACCACCCTGGGTCACCACTAGGACCTCTGCAGTGCTCTCCCCTTATCCACTCTGGGCCATTTATAAACAATTGATATTTTAAGGGGATTGGTAAATAATATTCCTTTCTTATCACATGTTCAGAATCAAATGAAAAGTAAGACACAGGAGATAGGCATATAGCATTCAAAATGTCAACTTTTTTTTTTTTTACTGATAAGCTGATCAGAGAATGGGGTTTTATGTCTCCTTTGCTTTTAATTATGCATTTTTATGATTCCATTTTTTTCTTCTCTTAGCATACAATTATACTTCTTTTAAGAAAAAATTTTGGTGGTTGCCCTAGCGTTTGAAATATACACTTAAAACTTACCTAGTCCCCTTTCAAATAACACTATACAATTTCATGGGTAATGCATATACCTATAATACAACATTCCCAATTCCTCCTTCCCATCCCTTAAACATTTCTCTCATTCATTTCATTTATCCATAAGCTATAATCATCTGATCTATTGTTGCTATCATTATTCTGAACAAAATGTTATCTGTCAGATCAATTAAGGATAAAAAAAACAAAATATTTTGTTTTATCTTCTTTATTCCTTCTCTAACACTCTTCCCTTATGCAGATCCAAGTTTCTGGCATATCATTTTCCTTATGTCTCAAGAAACTTCTTTTAACTGTTATCGAAAGGTAAGTCTACTGGTGACAAATTTTTTAATTTTTATTTGTTTGGGAAAATATTTCTCATTCACTTTTGAAGGATCATTTCCTTGCATATAGAATTCAAGGTTGGTGTTTGTTTTTCCTTTCAACACTCTAAATATTTTACTCCACACTCTTCTTGATTGTGTGGTTTCATAGACTGATATAATTTTTATCCTTATTCCTCTATAGACAAAATGTTTGTTAAATCACTTCTTTCAAGATTTTTTCTTTGTCTTTGGGTTTCTGCGTATTCTGTCTTAGAATATGATATGCCTAGGTGTAGATTTTTTTGTTATTTATCCCAATTGGTGTTCTCTGAGCTTCTTGGATCTGTACTTTGGTTTCTTATATTCATTCTGGAAAATTCTGTCATTAGTACTTCAAATATTTCCTCTGCTCCTTTTTGTCTTTCTTCCCTTTCTGGAATTCCCAATAAGCAGGTGTCGCACTTTTTGTAATTGTTTCACAGTTTCTGGACATTCTGTTCTGTTTTCCTTTTTCTTTTTTCTTTTTATTCTTTTTTTTTTCTATTTTCTTTTCAGTTTTGGAAATTTCTATTGCCATATTTTCAAGTTCACTGAATCTTCCCTTGGCCATGTCCAGTCTGTGAATGATCCCATCAAAGTCATTCTTCACTTCTGTAGCAGTGTTTTTGATCTCTAGCATTTATTTATTTTTGATTCTTTCTTAGAATTTCCATCTCTCTGCTTACATCACCCATATTTTCTGTGGCATGTTGTCCACTTCTTCCATTAGAGCCCTTAGCATAGTAATCATAGTAACTTTAAATTCCCAGTCTGATAATTTCAAAATCTATGCCACATCTGCCTGGTTCTGATGAATTAAAGTAATTGAACAAGGAGGCTGATGAGACTGAATGGTTTTGGTAGCCTACATAAGCAAACCAAAACTTTAGCCAGAGTCAATACATCAAATCTGAGGAAATGAAATTTAAGAACAAGCAATCACAAACAGCCAACTAGACTTTCTCTCTTTTTTTTTTTTTTGCTGAGGAAGATTCATCCTGAGCTAACATCTGTTGTTCATCTTCCTCCTTTTTTTTGCTTGAGGAAGATTAGCCCTGAGCTAACATCTGTGTCAATCTTCCTCTGCTTTATATGCAGGTTGCCACCACAGCGTGGCTGATGAGTGGTGTAGGTCCGCGCTCAGGATCCAACCCCACAAACCTGGGCCACCAAAGTGGAGCATGTCAAACTTAACCACTATGCCACGAGGCCAGCCCCCAGCTAGACTTTCTTAAATCAGACAGCTGCTTAAGCTATAGCCAATCAAATAATTTCCTTGTTTTGCTTCTATGTCTTCTGTATAAAAACCTCTCCCCTAGCTATTGTCGGTGGAGTGCTCCTAACCACTCTTGGTTTTGTGCTGCTTGATTCAACTAGATGTACACTTAAATAAAGTCTTGAAAATATTAATGTGCCTCAGTTCACCTTTTATCAGATGCTTGCCTTGTCTCTTCAGACTGTGTTATTTGCCTTTTGCATACTTTGTAATTTTTGTTGAAAGTCAGACATGATGTATTGGGTAGAAAGAACCGGGGTAAATAGGCCTTTAGTGTAAGCTTTAAGTTTATCTGGCCAGTAGCTAGGCTGTGTTTACTCTTTGTTATACCAGTAGGTATGAGACTATAAAATTTCCTCTATGTCCTTATTTTTGTCTCCTCTGCTGTCTTTGTGTTTCCCAGACACTCCTTAACTACAATCTGAGCCTTGCATTTCTTTTCAGCTATAATCCCCTGTTACTATACAGATGCCCTGTTGATGCGATAGTCAAGTATGAGGGAGGAGAAGCATTTTATATTCCTATAATTAGGTAGCAGTCTTGGACTATGCCCCTTCACAAGTGCTTCCCACCCTCCCTCCTTAGGTGTGAGAGGAAGGCTAAAGGAGGCTGGAGTTCCATATTTCTTTTCCGTCCTGTTGGTCCTCATGTCAGTTTGGCTCTAGTAAAACCCATGTTGGTTAGGATCTGGTAAAATTTTTTCCCTTGAAGTCAGGCCTTTATTATGAAAATAGTTCTGGGTGTATTTCAAATGGTTACTTTTCATTGGCCTCTGCCAGAAAGAGGAGGGGATTTTTCTCCAGTCCTCATCCTGAGAACCTGGTGGCACTTTTGGAGGTAAAACTCACAAAAGTGTAGAGACTGTCTTAAGGATGGCAGGCCACGACATCTTCTCTCAACTAGTCTATACCTCGTGTCCCCTGATTAGTCAATTACCCTTTGAGTGTTCCTACCAAGAGACAGCTGTGGCTTCTGCTCCTGGTAGACTCTGATTTTCTGTGTTGTCCTGTCTCTCCCATTTTTGAATTGGCATTTTGCCTTCTGACCTCAAGTCTCTGATGCATCTCAGAAGAGTTTTGATTTTCAGTTTGTTCAGCTTTCCTTTTATTGTGAGGATGGGAGAGATGACTTCTAAACTCTTTAAATGTTGGACCAGAAACCAAAAGTCTGACATCATTGCTTTTAATGAGCCTTCTTATTCTATGATCTCTAACAACACTAGACTTTCTCCAGCCATTTGAGTGTGCCATTTCCTTTCTTATCCCAGGACCTTTCCACATGCCATTCTCCTCTGCTTGGAGTGTTTTTCCTTAAAACTTGAACCTTGTCTGACCTGTCTGACTAGGCTGAATCTTAGGTATTATGCACTATAATGGCACAATACAACTCTCTTTCATAATACCTATGGTCACTTTATCGTTTATGCATGTGTTTGTGTGCATATGTTTTTGTGTTACAGTATGCTGATTATTTGATTCATATTTATTTCTCTTCTTTAGATACCCATCACAGAAACTGTATCTGATTTTACGCACCACTATATACCCAACAGAGTATCTGTCATATGGTAGGCATAGAATAAATATTTGGCAAATGCCCTCTTTTTGGTTTCATTTTTTTCAATTCAAAACTATAAATGTCTGGATTTAAAGTTATGCAATACTTAGCATCCTTATTAATGGTTACTCTATTTCAATGCAAGAGAGCTTAATATATGCACTCCAGGGAGGCTCCCCACATTGCCGTGCCAATCAAACCTAAGAGCCTTGAAACCACAGAGCTCACAAATAAATCCATGACCTTAGTTTGGGGTGGTCAGTAATTGGAATAGTTTTATTTTTCCAAGTTGCATATACATGCCTCCCTATGCGACCTCCCTTTTAAAGGTTAATAGAGTTTTCCTTTTTTACTGAACCAGCAATAATTTGGGGTATATTTTGTTTGTAGATTTAATGCAATAAAGTTGTCTTCCTATTTCAATATGAGTATGCATGTTTTTCTACATGTATATGGATTTGTTTTTCCCTCGGGTATTTTTTGAGAATGATAAACACTCCCTACTCCTGATGTGATGAAGTCTTAAATAGGAATGATTGGAGATTTATCAAGTAGAAAAAGGATTAACATTCGTCAGGCTTAACATATGCCATTCAATAACCCAGTCTCTTTCCTTTAATTAGCAGAGTATAAAGGAAACATCTCCAAGGTGGAGTAGTTAGGATGTGTGTAACTTTAGGAGGTGTTCTTCCTCATTAGTGTAGGAAAAAGATTTTTCAACAAAAGTTGGTCGTGGATTTGCTTCCAAGATGCTGACTTTCTCTACCGGCTCTTAAAAGGTTGGTGCTGCAGGACCAAATGATATCTAATTGTACATATGAGTCAAATAATTTATGGAATTGTCTTACTTTCTCTTTGGGATGTGGGCAGAGATTTATTTGGTGAGACCGAAAGAGAAGACTAATGAACTGTGAGCTAAAGAAATAGGTTTATAATTCCCTGCCTCTATTTTCTCTCTCTCTTAGCCTACAAAACATTAGAAATTCATTAACAGGAAGTTACAACTAAACAACTTTCTTTTTAGATCTTATTTCTTAACTCACTTTAGGTATTATATAATCAAGTGATCATGCTTGTTATAAAACGTTATGGTGTGAAATGTAGAATAATGTTCTGATGACCAGTGATCAAATGTCATCCTAAATTATATTGGCATAAGATGGAGCTAGAAAGCAGATAAGTTCAGATAATGTTTTCCTATAACTATTCTATAACTTTAGGAGTTGATTATCTTTTGGCAATGTTGCTTATTTCTTATTTATATCAATGAGACAAAGTAGAGATGGTTGAAAATCCATTGCCTGTTGAAGGGCTTTAATAGATTGTGGCAGTAGGTTAGGGTTTTTTTTTCCTACCTTTGCTTGTAATCATATGGGCAGATTATGACTGTGGAAAAGTTCTGAAGGTACTTGTAATCTTTTCAACAAAATGGAGGTTGTAGAAAAGGCTCAATGTCTGGTGCTCTTTGCTTTGATCTGAAAACAAAAGCTGGCTTGTTTTTGTGGGTCACTGCAGCTATTAATGCAATTTTATTAACCATAATGACACTTTGTTCTGATATTGTTTCTTTCATCTAAACATCTCAGAACATTTTACAAACAAAGGTTTTGAATTTTATACAAAATACTTTATTATAAGCTTGTGACTCCGTAATCATTCTACAGTCAGCACTACTACCAGAGGGCATGGCGGGGAGAGTTCAGGCGGGGTAAGGGGGAGGGTCCCTGTGATGCACCTCCATCAGGAAATCCTCAAACTCTGAGGGGTCCTTGAAGTCCCTGTCAATGTCCTTTGCTACTTTCCACTCTTTCATCTATTTTGCCCTGTCTTCCTTTATTTAAGAATATGAAACATTTATACAAAATAAATGCAAACAAAGATATAAATCATATGAAATTCAAATTACCATCACTAATTAAATGTGATAGATGATCTTGTTTGGCTGAAACAAAATTGCTCATGTTGGGGTTAATAATAGGAATATAGAAACTTGGGTCTGTTTTGGTACTTAATTTATCTCTATGTTTTTTCTTGAACAGTACTAATGCTTATCTGCATAAAACAGTGTTGTATAAAACATTGTTAATAATTGTTAAGGTTTTGTTAGCTAGGTTCAGGATATTCTCACTCATCTTTAACCCAAACTCTCCCATCGACCAGTCTTCAAGTGCCACTTTTAAGGTAATAATTTCGTACAGTGGTCTTATTTAATTGAAGATATGGTTAGTGTTCCAGTGCTATTAAATCCAAATTAAATTAATATCCAGTCTAATTAATGAGTGAATTAGAGACAGAAAAATTCTTTTTTGTGTATTTAATACCACATTTTCTATTAATAATCTGTAGTAAGTTGGTACAAAGTTAAGAACAACTCAGTATGCTATTGCTATGTACTATGGTACTGACTGCTATGGTGCAGGTTATTAGGATCTTATCATGTCTATAATATTGTGCTTTGACTCAATTTTCCCATCACTTTTTTCTTTTTCAAATTATAATGGCATAAAGACCACTATAAACACAAATGCAAAGATAGGCCTCAAGTGGCCATTTAGACCAGGAATCAGCAAATGTTTTCTGTTAAGGGACAGATAATAAATATTTTAGGCTTTGAAGGTCATACAGCTCTGTCACAATTACTCAACATTGTGATGGCAGCACAAAAGCAGCCACAGACAATATAAAAAAAATGGTCATGGCTCTGTTCTACCTAAACTTATTAACCCATGGCTGTAGTTTGCAGACCTCTGATCTAGATGTTGTGTTGTCTAATCTGATACCAATTAGACACATGTCTATTGACATTGAATTTAAATTAATTAAATCTAAACATAATTATTTTTGTTACTCCATGCATTGACCACATTTCACGTGCTTAAGAACTACATATGGCTAGTGGCTACCATATTGGAACAATGTAGATATAGAATATTTCCGTATGTGATATTTCTATCTTTACACAAATTTCTATTAGAACACACTGATAGAGGATTTCAAAATATGCTTATATGGCTGTCTCTAGTAATCATTGAACTTATAACACAAAATATAAGAAAACATGTCTAGGAAAACTCATAAACTCTTAAAACACAATCCCAGACCTCCCACAGGTAAACTAACTCTGATTTTAGAAACATCTTAAATAGTAAAATGAATTAAGAGTCTTGGCTCTGGTAACACATTTTTGATCTTAGGAAAGCCTGCGTCTCTGTCATCTTATCTCTCATATGGGAAATACAATGCCTGCCCAGTTTACCATAAGATCGCTTTGAAGAAGGAGTCATCTCTTGGAGGCAACTGGCAAATGTTTTAGGATGAAGTAGGAGCACATAGCAACAAAAATGTTTGGGAAAGCAAATTAGTGTGATTACTAAGATTATGGGAAGAAAGATTTGGGAATTCACATCCTGGTTTTTGTCATTTTCCATGTGAACTTCAGCCAGATCCTTGTTCTCTGAAAGGCTCTATTTGCTCATCATTAATCCCCTAGGGTTGTTGTGAAGATCAAATAAGATAATGTACTTAAACCTGCTTAATGCAGTACCTAGTTCATAGTAAGTCCTCAGTAACTGATAGCTACGACTGTTGCATGCTGAAGGAAAAAGCATCACAACATTAGGCATAAAGACTTCCTGCCACAGCAGAAATCTCCAAGTGTAGAAGCACATTACAAAAAATAAAGATAAGAAAGAAAGATAGGCTAGAAGCATGAGAGAAAAACAAGAAGAGAAGGAAATAGAATTTTAAGTGTACGCTGAAGGAAATGGATGTACGATTGCAGGCTAATGGAAATTGTGCTGACTTAACAAGGAAGGTATAAAAACGGATAAAATTTAAGTCTTTTGTAATGCAAAATATGAGAGGGTCAGTTAAATGAGAAAACGTTTCTGGAAATGCTTCATGTATTAAGTGCTATCCAAATGTAATCCAAATGTTACAGCTTTCCTCTCTAGGCATAGGCTACTATCAGCCCCTGCAGACACTCCAGAGACCTTCAGACGAAATGAGGTAGCTGATTTCTGGGTTATAATGACCCATCCATCCAGGCCGCTGTAGTCCATGAATTGGGCATGCCCAGAGACTGTGGGGTGAAGTTATAAAATGGAGTGGAGTCACCTCTACCTGTCCGCTAGTCAAAAGGTTACCAACTGTCCCAGTTTGCCCAGGACTGCAGGGTTTCCTGGGTCACAAGACTTTCAGTGCTAACCCTGGGACGGTCCTGCGCAAACAGGGATGGACGTTGTCCCCGGTTGCTCTCAGGTATCTAGAAGGAAGAATGCTTTGTTTAGACACTCGATAAAGCAGGATGGTTAGCATTAATACCACTTCTGGGTCTACTCCTTTCCACTCAATATATGGTGACAATACTGGTTGGAATTAGGGATCTGCAAACACCAGTGAAAGAATTGTAACCTTAGAATGAGTAAGTCGATTAGTTCTTTATAGGATTCTACAATCCCTGGAAGTTAAATTTTGAAATAATCATAGACGTTATCTAAGCCCTGTAATTTTAAAACCTTAAAAAGCAGTGGCCTTCTGTCTTAAAACAAAAGCTCAGGTGAGAATATTTCACAGAAAAAGATAAAAATGGGCTAAAGGTCCCTGAACCGTATCTATTCTTGTTTCTCTTGCCCTTTTCATACTCTTCAGAATGTGTTTTCAGAACTCATAGGGGTTCCCAAGAGCACAGCGGGAAAATCACTGACCTACTCCAATCCCATCAAGTTACAAAGGGGAAAACAGACCTCAAGATATCACTTCGTGCTTAAGTTTTGACAGCTGATGCATGTCAGAGCAGGAAATCAAGCTCAGGACTTGTTTATTAGGAAATATAAAATTCAAAATATTTGCCAAGGCCACTGGTTCTCCACCTTGGTTACATGTTGGGATCATCTGAGATGCTTTAAAAAACCATAGATGCCTGGCTCCTAGCCCCAGAGATTTTGAATGATAGCAGTTGGTTAACAACACACACACACACACACACACACACACACACACACGCAACAGACGTACACTGGTATTGCAGTCAGGAGACATGGGTTTGGTCTTAGCTCTGTCAATGATTGGTTTGTGACTTCTGACAAGTCCTTCATTCTGTGCTTTATGAGATATTCTTCAAGTGAAAATTTTGTGGGAGCCTGATAGATCACACATGGTAAAGCAGAATTGTTTTGGTTAAACAGAGAAGGAGGCCAAGAGGCTTAACATTCTTTCTGGATGGTACCAAATGCTACTGAGGCACGTTTTCAGAAGGTTCCATGCACTAAGGAATCCACAGGGCATTATGATCCTTAGAGCCCCATTTTGTTTCTAAATTATTATTTAATTGGATAATGCTAAATACTTGTTAGGAGGTTTGCTTGCACCTGATTGATCCACAAGCAAGGTCTATTTTTTTTGTCCAATAAAAAGGAATTGTTGACCTGAGATCAGATGAAAAAAGTTGTCTCCTTCTCACTAGGCAACTGCAACGCTTTGATAGAATTTGCTCCTATGTTCTGTGTTTCACAACAGTAGGACAGACCATTTCTAATTGAAGCATCCTCAGTCTCTTTCCCCTAGCCGATCCCATAAATATTTTCTATCACAACTGGAGCTGAAGGGTAGCCTTTGAAACTTTGAAAAATTGGGTCACAATTGGTTTGACCTGAGTAAATTCATGAAAGCTACATTATCAAGAAATAGTTCCCCCTTCATTATTTATAAGAACACAGAGGCAGATGTGCAATTGTTCCCTGTATGACTTTCATACATAAAATATCATGTACCTGGAGAACACTGTCAGCTAGCATAAAGCACCGTATTTATTTCAGAGATGGAGTCGTCACTTTGTCATTGTGTTTAGTAAACATATTTCCATTATAGTGAGCGGATGGCTGTCACTTCTGTTTCCTTTGCAGATATCCAATGGCTTTCAGAGTCTTGCCAAATGTCTTGTTTTGTTTTCAGTAAGTTGCTTTTATATTTATTTATTTATTTTTGATGACCTTAGCCTTGACATTAGCAAAATAACACAAAGCTTTTCATCAGAAACTATTTCTCCTCCTCAGTGAGTTTTTCTGAAATCTGTCAGTCTTACAGATTCACATTGCTGTGTGTACACTAAAGATGTCAAATGGCTCCTCGTCCCATCTTCCCGCTCACTCTCATTTGAAACAAGTTCCCACATACTATTTATATAAACAGGTTAGTTTTTTCCTCACAAAGTCCTTATCAGTTAAAATATGGAATCTACATCAATAGAGCCATTTGTCGTTTAAGATAGAAGGTAAAAATACTTGCCTCACAAAATCCAATATTGCTCAATTTAACTTGGAAAGAGAAAGCCTTTTAATTGAATAAAAAATAGTCTCCTGTAAATGAGAACGTTGAAGGAAATTTAGAAATGTGGACATCTAGCTTCCTTTGCAGTTCATTTCCATGACTGAAGAGGCACTCTTACCTTGTCTTTTATTTCCTCATGATTAGAGCATCTTGATAACATTGTCTTTGTTTTTAAGAGACATCAGGGCTTAATCATAAATATAATTTTTATTATTTATCAATAATTTCTATATATGGATTTTATTATATTTTTTAAGCAAAGTATATCTGTATAAAGCTTTCTGGGAATTCGTGATATGCTTCATCTTGTTTCCCAAAATTGCCCATACAGGTCAAATATCTCTTCATTGTGCAGCTTTTCTGGATTACACTAGAAGAATAATTTGCCAGCTATGCTATACTCCCATACTATTTTTTTTTTTACAAATTTCTTTTATTTCCCTTTGCTTGCAGTATTGTTTTTTATTTGCTATATTAAAATGTGGGAAAGTGTGCACCTCAATGTATTGATATGGAAGCATGTTATAATTGCTTTGTTCATTTAACATGGTAGTGTTTTTTATTATTCCCAAACTTTTATAGAATTGATGGTCCTTACACTATAGGATATATAGTATTCATAATATTTGACTTCCCTTAGAGAATATGAGCCTCTTTTTAAAATTTTTTTCCAGTTTTATTAAGATATAATTGACATAACATTGTATTAGTTCAAGGTGTACTACTTAATCATTTCATATCAGGAGAGACAATATGAGCCACTTGAAGTCAAGGGCTCTTATTCCAAATGTGTATATTCTTAGACTCTCTTATAATTCCTGGTTATTAAGTAATTAGTGACAAACAGTTTATGGCATTATCAACTAAATATAAACATTTATGCGACACTTTTGGATAAGTCTAACAACCCCAAGAAGAAATAAATGACTTAGAGGGGACTGCCTCACATAGCTATAATAAACAGATGGCTGAGATTGCTTTCTCCTGAGCTGGGGTCTGCCTCTCCCAGGTGATTCTGGAGGTGCTTCTCTCAAGGTTACCATATCCAAATTGGTCACATGACCAAGGATAGCTCTTCAGAGACTCTGTCTTCACTGAACACAGCATGGGCTCCTTCTCAAGCAGGACTAGTTGGCATCCATTTTACCAGAATTGATATGGTCTGTCTCTGTCTGAGGTCCAAGCAGTAAGAACAACATAATGTTGGAGCTTCTGGGAAACAAGTTTTCTACTATGAGTGGAAGGGATGGCAGTAAATCAAGTCAAAGAAAGGTAAGCAGGACAGAAGGGGTGGGAGGTAGAGGAATGGGGAGAGGGATTGCCAAAAAGGGAGAGGACGAGAGAAGGGAGGATTGAGAGCTCCTCAGGACTTGGTTTGGATACCTGGATAGAGCCTTACCTGTATCTAGACGCTCGAACAATCTACAGTGTTGTTTAATTACATTCACAAATAATTTCTCTTTCTATTCTCTTTTCCTCCCTCCCTCCCTCCCTTCTCTTCCTCCCCTCCCTCCTCCTCCTTCTTCTCTCTCTCTTTCTTTAAAAGAGTGTGGCTTCCATTTCTGACCCTGCAAATAAATGAGACTTAACAATGATAAAATATTTAATTAGGGAAAAAAATCTGAAGAAAGTTCAGATATTCTGTTTTTAAAATGCATTGTAGTATATAGCCTAGAAAATTTTACCTCTGATGATGATAATGATGACAAAAGTGGTGTTTCTTCAAAAGCTACTTTTTTTTTGGCCCTTGAAAATGATTTCAATTTCATTTATCGAGAAATGTGAAGTCATTGGCACAAAATATTTGGGCCTTATCTGAAAATCCAAATAGCCAAAAAAATGACCTTGGCCAGTAAGATGGATAGATGACTATTATCTTTATGCTTAGAAAGTACATACATTTTTCCAGTTTTTTTACCTCTCCTTCTTACAGTGGTTAATAACTATTTCTCAAACTTCAAGGGTAGTTTATCTTTGAGATAATTACCCTGGAATTATAGGTTTTGTAGTCTTGCTAACTAAATTTTTTGTAAATTTTTAATATACGTGAAGAGCGTTTCCTTAATTTCCCTGTCTTTCTAATACCACATGATCCATGAATAGTTTCATTTCTCTGGAATCAAGTGTTAAATCTTAGCAAAAATTACACCTTGGGAAGGAAATCTGGTCAAACAAATTAAGATGAAGGTGTCTTTTTGGTGCGTCCTTGTCTTCTCTTTACTCCCTTTTGTTTATACTAGAATTCCTTAACATTTCTTTCTTTCTCAAGCTAAAGTGAAAAATGTATGCCTAACACAGAGAAGGAAAGAAATAGCTGCTGAACTTCAGCCAGGTTGGGAAGTGGACAATGCAGTTTTTTGGAATTCTAGTTCCTCCTTCTGCACTCGGCCAGTTCTGTGGACTATTGCATTCCCCTTCTTGCCCACTTTGAGTGAAGCATTCTCATAACTAATAATTATCAATAATCTCCTTTGATATATCAATTGCCTGAGAAGCTTTGTCATGGCATGCTTCTTTTTCCAGAGGGAGGCAGAATAACACAGTGGATAAAACTGTGGACTGTGGAATCAGACAGGTAGAGATGTGCATTCAGATTTTGTCACTCCCTAATGTGTGATTTTAAGAAAACAACTTAATTCTTTAATCCTTAATGCTCATTAAAGTGGTAATAACAATATTCCCTAACAAATAAAGTTATTGAGAGGCTCTGATGACAATATTTAAAATGAATCAGAAACAGGATCTAACACATGATAAGCAATCAATATATTAGGTATAATTATTTAAAATTCTCCCCCTCTTTCTCCTCATCCTCCCTCCTATTTCATTATCACCGTTATGTAGTTGCTGAACTACCAGTGTTAATGGGAATTATCATTATTCTTCAGGTGAATTGAGGAAGAAAGAAGTCTGTAAACCATTATAATGAACTAAGCCCCGTAAAGGAAAGATTTTATAAGTTAAATGTTACCACTCCAGAGATTTCTATTTAACAGAGGATTTTGAAGATGATAAAGCCTTAATGCAAAGGCAGATGGAATAGAGGGGCATGTATGATTTACTAACTCATGGTCCCATTGATTCTCTAGGGAAGAATTTCTTGCTCTTCAGCAGGCGAATGGGAGTGGTTCTTCAATTTCACCTTGAATCACTCCTCAGACAATGCTGTGGGGCATAGGAACTGACACACCCTGCGGATGCCTCAAGGAAGACTTAAATCCAACTCCGTTCATCCCAGGCTGCATAAACCTGTCTACCAAAGTGTGCAAAAAGATTGGTCCAACTCTTTCAAGAAAACGACTAAGCAAATGGTTCTTTAAGCAAGAGCCCACTGTAATTCACTGGAACTCTATTATGTGCTTGAATGAGCCCTGAAACAATACTACTCTACTTTATTCAGTTATGCATGATTACATGGAGGAGAACAAGCATCGGCAATAGCCTCTGCATAAAGTATTATTGCCTTATTAACGTATCTACTGGACATATGCAAGGCATGATGAGACTTTCAGCCCAGAAGATCTGCTTGGAAGGGAGATGAACGCTTTAAAAATGTACTTAGTATGCAGTCAGAATCTGGTCAGATAAGGACTTCTGTTGCAGAGCTCACATATTTAGCTGTAAGTAGAACATTCACAGTCTTTTAATAGATGGGAAACAGCACCCCACCCCGGACCCTCACTTTCTTGTAATGCTCAGACATCATCGGACTTGCACATTGGTTCCTAAAAATAGATCTTCTGTATACTATAAAAGGTTTCCCCTGGGACTATTTGGTGTGTAGTGATAGACATCAAGAATGCAAACTGTATAGTCTGGTGTTTGAAGCTCTCTATAATATTATCCCAAGTCCCCTTTTCAGCCTTATTTCCACTACACCCTTTCTTGAACCCTACATTCCAGCTAAGCTGGACTCTTCTAAATCCTCTCAAGTCAGGCTTTATTCATTCAGTTACGTTCCCCTGGAGTGTCCTTACCATGCTTCTCCATTTGATGAAATCCTGCACTTTTGAGAATCAGCCCAACGTCTTCTCATTCTTAAAGCTGTCTAGTAGTCTCTTTAAGAAATTCTCAGGCCCAAATTGGTGGTATTTTTATCTTGGTTATGTTTTATTTCCCCTCTTAATGCATCCATCTTTGTCAGGAGAGATTATGTCTTAACTCTTTGTTTCCCATAACGCCTACCACAGCAGAGGGTTGGTGGTAGTGCTTCTCCAACCTTTATAGTGAGAAAAAGAATGCAAGTTCATGACTTTTCTTGAAATTATCGTTGAACTGAGGTCTCAGGGCATTAACTAACAGAAAATCCGGAGAGAGACAGGCACCTGTAGGGAAACATGGGGTGGAATCATTTGCTTACCTGGGGCATAGGGTCTACACATTTCTGCAGAGTTCATTACCTCTCCTTCTCACAATCGTCAATCAATGTTTCTAAAACTTCAGAGGGAATTTACCTTTTGAGATAATCACCATAGGGTTATAGGGTTTGTAGTCTTGCTGACTAAATTCTATTTTTTACTAACAGATGTGAAGAGAATTTCCTTAATTCCACCGTCTTCCCCATAACACATGATCCATGAAGCACTGCATCTCAGCAAAAATTACACCCAGGGCTGGAAACTGTTACTTGGTCAAACGGATTAAGAGGAAGATGTCTTTTTGGTATAACGAACACACCAACACACATAAGAAAAGAAATGGCTTCTGATCTTCAGCCAAGTTGGAAAGTGGACACTGTAGCTGTTCAGAATTCTACTCGCAACTCCTGCACTCCTACCCAGTCCTGAGGACCATTGCATTCCCCTTCTTTCAACACTGGATAAACTGAGACTAGGTGATGAATTGGTGGGTGCCAAGTGTGGAAATGTGGGAATATGTTCAACCCCTGGGGGCAGTGTATATTTGTGGGGGTGGTTACATCATCTTGCAGGCATTTTTACCTAGCTCATAGGGAAGATCATGGCGGATTCTGAGAAAGCTTCCCTCATGGTGCTGGCCTGGGGGAAGGCAATAGCAGCTCCTGTGGTTGGGGCACAGAACTCCCCTGGGCCCTTCTCCCCGTTTCCTAGATGGAAAAAAATCTTAATTTGATGGGGAAGGATAACAGAAACTGTCACCTTTAGGGTACCAGGGAAAGGGAATTGAAAAAAATGTAAAAAAAAAACAAAACAACAACAACAACAAAAAAGAAACTCTTCTGTTCCCAGGGGAGAGGCAAGAGTATGTGCAGGAGGAATTGCAATGGTAGACAGGGCTGGAGCCCTGAACAGGCCACTCCATGAGACCAGGAATGCAGTGCCTTCCCCAGACTGAAGGTTAGCCAGATCCTCAGGACTCTCCCCTGCTCCCCACTACTAGGCTGAGGAGCATCAATAGCAGGCAGCAGTGGGATGCTGCCAGGAGAGCTGGAAGAGATAGACTCTCACTGAGGCACAACACAAAGGAAAGCCCGAAAACTGAAATCCAAAGAGACATTAATTAAAACTCTCTGGAAATCCAGCCTCTCCACTAAACACAAGACATCTCTAGACGTTTTGAAGCCTGTGGTATGCTGAGGGTAACCACAGCAATAACAAACCTTAAACCCAGCCTAACTCACAACCAGGAGTTAAAAAAACAACAACACTAAAGGCCTAGCAGAAGAAAAGGCATGACCCTTTCCAAGCATAAAAACTACTTTCCTCAGTCTGGACTTACTGACAAGATCTGTGTGACCTGTAACAAAAAACACAAGGCAGGGTCCCAGGGTTGTGGTCTCTGACACACAGCTGTTGGAGGCTGCCGTTCACCGCACCCAGAAGAACCCAGCTCTCTTTCCTGAGTTTTCGTCCAGGATTCCATCCAGGATATCTCATTACAATTAGCTGTCATGTCTCCTTACAGAGTTCAAGCTGTGGTGAATTTTCCAAGTCCTCAGTTGGATCCCAGCATGCCTTCTGAGATACCCTAGGCAGAAGACGAGTCTGCAGTGTGCCCCCACCTCTCAGGGGCTCTCTAGGTTTTTAATACATAGTCATTATGTATCTTTAATATGTGTGGTGTTTTATATTTTAATTTGAAAAACAGGTAAAATATATTTAGAAAATAAGTGCTAAACCAAAAGTTTTGGAACCTATGAGAAACCATAGAGTTCCATGGAACAGAGTCTGAAAAACCACTGAGCTGGAGAATCTCTCATTTCCAATTCTCACATTCTAGGATTCTAAGATATTGGATAGGTAGGAGGAAGTAGATTTTCCCAGTGCCTGTTTATATTACAGCCGAATTTGATAGAATAAATCCATTCCAAAAAGCAAAAGGAACTCAAAGTAATCCAACTGCAAAGTGTATGAAGAGTTAGCCCTCCAGATATTCTGATTTTGAATTTGTGGAACAAATCTACAAGTAAGAAAAGACTTCACAGCTGCATTCTCAATTAGTGTTTGCTGCAGTTGCTCTTCAAATTTTTGTTCTTGCCTTTTCCTACGGAGCCAGAAAGCATTATCCCTACAAATAAGGTAGAAAGTTCTGCTTGTTAGAAGTAGATAAAGAGATTACACGCTTGTCTCTGTGGTATCTGAGCACTCTACCAGTTGGGGAATTGAATGCATCCATGTTCAAACAGGCAGTGTGCTCTACTCATCCACTCTTTCTATTATGTTCTCAAAAATTAAATTGTGATAGACTTTATAAAAAGCATGATGGTTGTTCAGATCAGTCTTTTACTAATTCTTACAGAGTAGATTATAATCAAGCATGCCTTTTTTTAATTTTAATAAGGAGAGCACAAAAACCCATTGAAAGGAAAAATAATTCAGTCTTCCACTATGACTACAATTATGAAGTTGGATAGTAATTAATAAACAGCCCTTGGGGGAATTTTCTGTGTTGCACTGATATTATTTTTCTCAAACTAACTATACAATAGTTATAATAACTCACAATGAAAGAATGACATGTATCTCTGGTGAATTATGAAACCTCAAGCATACTGACTGAGAAAAAAACCCCTTTAATGATCCCAACATGTGTATTTTTCTTTAAAAAATTGGATTAATAAGATTCTTATCTTTCAAAATGCCATGATAACTGTTCAGGAAAAATCCCCCTGATTACTCCACCGTGTTCTTTTGCCTGTTGTATTGGAAGTAGAAACCGTAAAGATGGTACTTTAGCCAGGCCTTTGTACCTGCTCTTTTCAAGTTTATGAAGTGTGGTATTCTGGTTATTTATGGCTACATAACAAAGTGCCCCAAAATTTAGTGGATTAAAATAGCTATTTTATTTTTCCCATACTTTAGGGGGTCAAGAATCAGGAAAGTTCTGCAAAGCAACAGTGCTTACTTGGTGTTTCTCTCGGGTTCCAATCCGATGTTACCTAAGCCTACCATCAATTGAAGGCTTGACTGGGCTGGAACATTCAAGATGACTCACTCTCATAGCTGGCACTGAATGGCTGGCTTTTGGTTGGAGCACGTACATATGACCTCTCCATGGGTAATGGGTGTATCACAATGAAAGTTTGGTTCCAAGAGAGGTGGTCCCGAGGGGGAGCATCTAGAAAGCAAGTGCTCAAGAAAACCAAAGAAACTGCCGGTCGTCTTCTGCACTCAGATATCTGACTGTGTGGTTCACATTCAAGAGAAGGGGAGATTGTCTCCACCTCTCAATGGGAGGAATGTGAAAGAATATAAAGCCATCTTTAAAACACCACTTATGGTCCCCTTAAATGGCCACTTGGACATTCAGTGTTTATCAATTTAGCTAAAGAATTATCCATGTACCATCCACATCTTGTTAAAGCAATATCAAAAACCTTTTCTGTGCCCACCTCTTTTCTAGTTTCCCGGCTCATTTTATATACCTTAACATGAATATGCTTTTTTCTAAAATATAATCAATAATGCTTATTGCAAAAAATCCAAAAACACAGAAAAAATATCAATAGAGAATACATATTGCCTCTAATCCTATCATCTAGTGCTATGCATAGTTTGCACTTTTAGTATGCACACTCATTTTATAGAATTTTGTCAAATTGCTTTTTTAATTTAATAAAATTAAATATTTCATGACATTAAAACTGCTTTACATTATTTACATATTTTGAATATTTACTTTTGTTTTTAAATCTTGCATTGTCTTGCTAATTTCTTAAATAGGATACAAAGCAAAATTTAGCCTGACTCTTCTTAATGTTCACAACCATTATTGATATGATGTTGATATTGATATGGTAGAAATGCAAATAAAGATAGTGGGAAACATAAATGAATGAATCAGCATGTCATGGAAATGGTACTGATAGTGGTCTAGGTCCAACATCCTTGATCCAGAATTCTAAAATTGAGAAAGAATCTGAAAACCAAATTTTTTGTTTTATTTTATTTATTTTTTTTGTGAGGAAGATCGGCCCTTAGCTAACATCTGCCAATCCTCCTCTTTTTTGCTGAGGAAGACTGGCCCTGGGCTAACAGCCATGCCCATCTTCCTCCACTTTATATGGGACGCCACAACAGCATGGCTTCCCAAGCAGTGCGTCGGTGTGTGCCCGGGATCCGAACCGGCGAACCCGAGGCCGCCACAGCAGAGCGCACGCACTTAACCGCTTGCGCCACCGGGCCGGCCTCTTTGTTTTATTTTTATAATTTATTTGGCAATAAGAACTGGTGTAATCTGGTGAGAGACCATTTATAATCTTTGTATATACCAATATTGTGTATATTCATAACTCTGCTGCAGAAATATTAATATTCAATTAGGGGTTGCTGCCTGAGACTCCCACTGGTGATATATGTTCTAAAATCTGAAAATCTAAATTTTGACATGTATCTGTCCTTAATGTTTTCTCAAAAAGAAGTTGTAGCAATTACCATTATTGAGCTAGTGTTAAGCACTGTTCTAGGCCATTAATATGCATTTTCGTTCATTTTATCCCCTAAATGGATGATTATCCATCTCTGAGAAGACATTAAATGACAACAAGCAGGTGGAAGAACTATGATTCAACTTGACCTCCAAGCCTCTGTGCTTATCTTTTATATTATGTTGCTTGAATTATTTCTTGTCATGTCTCCCAAACTGTACCAAACTGCCTTCAGCAGGGCAAAATGATGCCTTTAACATTTCTTCCCTTACCACTCTTTATTTTCTAAATTCCTATAAATTGAAAGAATTCTGCCATAGAGTCTAGGGTGCCCTGCAGGTACCCTCCTGAGATGGTCTATCCTCAGTTTCTTTGCTTTTTTTTCCCTCTGTTGACAATTTCTTAACTTCTAACTTTACCTACCACAGACATCGCCTAATCCTATCTCCTTTACTGTGTTTTTTGTTTAACAAATATACAGGCCACCTTAGGGTAACATGTCACAGCCAAAAATAAATTCAAATAGGAATTCATAAGGCCTTGAAAAATAGTGTATGTCTTTACAGAGGGATTCTGGAAGAGATAACCAATGAGAAATTGCATCATATAGTACACAGAATGTCTCTCTAAAAATAGCTTTCTACAAAAACATATACTTCCCCACTTGACTGTCTTACAGTAATTGCTTTCTTCTTTTCTGTTCCTTTTTTCCCTTCCTCTGTTTATGGTCATCTGGCTCCATCTTTTTTTCAACTTCCCAAATCGTCTTACACCTTATTCCCTCTATTGGGGAATGCAAATGCATCCTGGACCTATTATTTCCTTCTCTAGGTAGCTCCATGTTATTTCTTATGTCAGGAAACTAACTCATTCCTTCTTTCAAACAAAAATTTTCTTAGAAGGTTGGAGTAGGTGTTGGGGGAAGTTTGCTCAGGTGTCTTTGTTTGAGACGTGTGTCTGGCCTGTGATTTTGTCTGTGCGTTTCAGTTTATGAAATAGTCAAAAGTGACATACATTGGTAGGCAATTAAAGCATTCAAGCTCTAACTCCTGATGATTTCTTTTTTCTCAAAGATTTACTTTCTTGGTATTTGGTCAGATCTATATTGCCCAGCAAAAGTGTTCTTTGCTTGTTTTACAGATAATTATTCTGTGATTATAATCTCATTGAGGATAAAGAGGGGAAATGAGTTATCGACTGGGATAAGAATAAAGCTGACTAATACAGAAGGATGTGACCATTCCCAAATCTTTTCTTCTTCGCTGGACCACTTTCATGATTGCCCTTGTTGAATTTCCACATACCTTTCCCAGCGCAGGTGCTCAGCAAGTGTTTGAACAGATATTGCACAGCATTAACTCTCTAATAAAAGGACGTGGGCCCCTGAGATTTGCTTTCTAGCCATCCTTTCTTATTGCTCATTCACATTTTACTATTGCTCCTATTTCCTAAATCTTGCTAAGCTTAGGAGGTAAGGATGCTACAGGGTCTATAAAGGGCATCCCCAAAACTACAGTTCATAAAGGACAGGCTGATTGATGTAGTCTTGTGTCTGAATATGATACTTATATTGATGCAAATCTGCTAAAAATCCACATTCCCAAGTGTCTGATATATTGATGGCCACGAGTTAACCTACCAAGGTGATGAACTCAATCTTTTCCCTGGCAAAGGAGAGAAACAATAAAATGTGTATCAGGATCTGAATTCAGACACCATTTAGAACTCTTTTACCCCAGCCCCCTAAAGACAAACGTACTGATGTTTCTTTGTTCTTGACTGTTGAACTAATATGCAAAGCGAGGTTTAATATATAATGTATAGCAAGCTTGGAATATGATGGGGGCAAGATAAAGCCAATAGACTTACTTGTGCAAAACCCAGTTTTGAAGGAGTGGAAGATTAGATGAGATTTTTTGCTACCAAAATCATCTACTTTATAGTCTATATTCCTCTTGAGTCCGCAAGACACTTCCAATCATTGCTGGGAATAATATTATGTCCTAATAATTAAAAGCATTTTCCTGCATTCAGGGTCAGCTATGTAATGTATGTGTCTAGTGTAAAATGAAAATGCAGATCTTGTTTAAAAAAGCAGGTAAAAGTGCCATTTACAGGCACTGAAATATAAAGCTCTTTTCCTTTCTTTTGTGGTCTCTCTTATCTTGTCATGGTTATTTGATATTTTAGTATCTTTCTTTGTAAAGAAAAATTAAAATTTTAAATTATTAGCATGGGTTTTACTATTCATCTTTATATTGGGCAATGCTGGTTTTAAATGAAAATATAGGAGTGTTTAACTCATAGATGGAATCATCAAAATTACACAATTCTTATTTTCTAGCTCAAATATGCAGATGTATTTCATTCTTAACAGAATAGAAACACTGCACAAAACTAGCACAACTGTTTTTACTTCTCTTCTTGATAGGAGCACATTCTGCCACGATACCTTTGGCTTAGAGTAAGTAAGGAGGGAGAGAAATGAAAAGAAACTATGGGTTATTCTTATTTCCTTTTCCTTCTGTGTCATCATTTTTGCATAAGTGGTTGGCAGTAAAGAAAGAAAATATATGATAGGATTTCTTAGCTGTTTGTGTTTCTTAGAATGATGTTGTCTTCTATCTTCAAAGCGTGTTATGGTTTGAACAGAAAGTATAGTCTCTCAGAGCTGTCAGCACCCCACTTAGTCATAAAAGGAACATACTTACCTTGTACTGCCTTTGAGTCTTGCTGAACTCCCACATACCGTGGATCCATCAGAGTTTTGTGTTTATGGGGCATCAAAACTGCTATACACAAATAGAATGGCAAGGAATAGCAGCAGATATGCATATTGTGTGTATCTCCCCTGCTCACATGCGTGCTCCGTTGTCCCATCAGACCTCACTCACAGAACACCTGTGAAGATAAAATTATTAATAACTTCATGATGGCAACAACAGAGCATTAAATTAAGAGTAAGGCCCTTCTGAGTATGACTGCCCAGTTTGCACACCCGTGAAGTCACCTCTGTCTCCATTTTACTCTTGTTTTCTGGAGTAACTCTAACTCAAGAATGAACAGTGGGGGAAAGAAAGGAAACAGCGTGACCCCAGGCTGAGGTCTCATGCCAGGATTTTTGAAAAAGGTGGACACATGAGTCCACTACTGGATTTATATTTCATATTCAACCAAACCCTACTTTGGGGAATATCTGTCTTATTCTGGAGAAAAATAAATAAAATAGAAAGAGCTACTTGGAAGATACACAGTGCATAAACAGATGTTGCCTAAGTGGGAAGCTTAAAAAATCATCACAGAAGGACATCAGATGGTTTCTAAGTCATAAACTCAAATTCAGATGATGTTTAAAAATTTTTATTTTTTCCCTCTTCTTTATTAAATTCTAGTTCCTGAAAAAATAATAATCATGTACCATAAATCCTGACTCACAAAGCTTCTCCTACTCTAGATATGAATTATATTTTACTTAAGGAGGTTCACACATTCAATGAGAGAAGGTGGCAGGGAAAATGTTTAGAGCCATGAATGTGTAGCCAGATTGTGCCTGCTTATTTTGGCATCTCTGATCCATGATTCTGAAGACAGATAGTAATCCAGCAATGAATTTCTACCTTTTACACCTCATTAGCTTACATTATCTCTGTGTCTGACTAGGCAAAGATTTATGATTCAGGAATTCTCTGCCTCATTGCTTCTCTTTCTCACCTGGAGATTGCATATTTATTTTCACCTTCCACCTTTGACCATTGAATTTGACTCAGTGAAGCATGTATGACAATGAATCTTAGTACTACGCTTGTGTAGTGCTCCATTTACGTACAATCTTTAAGGCGGCAAGGTGGCAATACAAAAATTAAATAGCATGATACAACTAGTTCAATAAATTTGGGGATTTTCTGTCCTTTGGAGATACATCAGTGCATTTTCGAGAATTTATCTTGCCTGTCAAGTCAAAGCTAGTGAAATGCAGGTGCCTAGATGGGTAATGGGCTTAGTCTTAAATTCTAAACATTCAGGCAATTTTCACATATTTTACTTCAGGGGAAGTCGGTTTTCTAAGCTTACTGAAAATGATAAACTATTCTGAATAACTTTACTTCTTCAATTTTTAAAGGAAACTTGAGGTAAGGGAATTTCTATCAAATTTTTGATAGGAAATATTTATTAGATGCAGTAAAATACTTTGTTGCATTTGTAGTAGCTGAATAGTCAAAGAAGCTTGACCCTGTTTATTGCCAAACATTTTTTTTAGCTACGGTGTAATGGCAAGAGAATAGGGTGTGAAGTTAGAGACAATGTTTGAGACCCAGAGACGCATTGTATGGCAGCAGTCTTTCAGAGCCTCAGTGGCCTTGTCTGTAAAATGTTCATAATAATTCAGACCTCAGTTGTGAACATTGAAGAAAGACTGTTGGACGTTAAACATGGAAAGAGAGAGAGGATCTGGCATATGCACTCAGCCGCCTTCATGGACTGAGTGCAGCATGCGCAGAAACGCATTTGATCCTCACAACCATCCTGTGAGTTTGGTTTGTGTATTGCCTCCACCTCAAAGGAGACTAAAGTACAGAAAAGTTTAGGAAATTTTCTAAGTTCACACAAATAGGAAATGGTAAGATTAGGACTGAAGGACCAATTGTGTTTGATTTCAGAGCCAGTAATCATGCCTTTCATATTACGAAAAATTAAATGCTAAATTTTGTCTTCAAATCTTCAGATTTGTGCTCATTCCGAGGAAATAGTAGTCTTGTGTTTCATGGGCATTTGCTGGTCATTCCCCTCAATAAAACATGAACATAAAATAATTTATTTGTTGAACAACCACAAGGGGGAGGTCAGAATAATGCAATAAATTAGGATTCTAAATATAGCAGAAGACTAATTACAAATAAATTGCTATTTGTTTATCTATACACATATAAGATTTAGTATAATTTCAAGAACACAATTTTTGGTTTGTTCATAGACATGGTGACATTTTAAATTGACTTTCTCACTTGTAAAAATAGCCCTGAAAATAGGCAAACACAATATTCCAAAATAGATTTCTCAAATTTAAGCCATCTCTTTACACAGATGAAAACTCCTTTGAAGGCCATATGAATATAAATTTTGGCTATTTTTTTAGAGCTGGAGTTAAAGGGTTAAAGGACTCATTTGTT
This sequence comes from Diceros bicornis minor, assembly GCF_020826845.1. Taxonomy (NCBI): domain Eukaryota; kingdom Metazoa; phylum Chordata; class Mammalia; order Perissodactyla; family Rhinocerotidae; genus Diceros; species Diceros bicornis. The sequence continues at coordinate 73,722,398 of NC_080741.1, read as the reverse complement.
GTGACTACATTTTAAGTTTCAGTGAACAGTGACAATATGTCATTTACCTCAAACTAATGTCAAATATCACTAAGTAAGACATGGTTTGCCCAACAGACTACAATCAAAACCTCCAGGAGAATTTTTGATAAGTATTTTTATGAAAGTAAAAGTGTTTCCTCATATTTTGGCATATTTATTTTAGCATGGATGTATAGCAGCCTATAAGAAAGGCTTTAGAAACAAGAAAGGTCACTTGAATTCTACTGCTTTTCTCTATCATTGTCAATAACAGATCATTCATTTAGCAAATTGATAAATATTTATTGAGACGTGGGTATGCCAGACATTACACCCAAAAATGGACTAACGCACCAGGTGGACATGGTCTTAGTCTGGGGTGTTTTAAGACAGAAGCATGATAGGCAGAGGGAGCAGCTCACTCAGGTGAGGGCAGAAAGTTGGTGCATTGCATTGCATGTAGAGAATTTAAAAACAAGAGTACAACTGAAAAAAATTGGTTTGCTTTATATCATTATATTCTAGCAATTTGAAACAATGTTGGTGTTAAAATAGCCATCCCTATTGGGGCAGACTTTTCTATGTTCCCTTAGTCTCCTTTTTATTAAAGAACGTTGATAACTTTATTCAAAAAGCTGGAACAGTCCTAGTATCAAACAATAGGCGAATGGATAAACAAACTGTGGTGTGTTCACATGATAAAATACTGCTTAGCAATAAAAAAAAAAATTGCTGTCATATACAACAATATGGATAAACCTAAAAAATAATATTAACTATAAGAAAACTTACACAGGAATACCTTCAGTATGATTCCATTTATATAAAGATCAAGAACAGGAAAACTAGTCTAGAGTGGAAAATGATTAATAATCAAATACTTAATTCAATTATATAAATGTGTGTTATGTATGGTGAAATTCATTGACCTCTGAAATTTATTACTTTGAAATGCATCAAAAATAAGATGGATTGATAGATAGAAGAATGGATAGATGGTAAAGTAATAAGATATTAGTGGTAGAATGTAGGTGGTAAATATAGGAGCTTACTATAAATCTTTCAACAGTTTTTGATGTTTGATAATTTTTATAATACAATGTTTGAAAAAATAGATAGAAGGGGCCAGCCACATGGGCTGGTGGTTAAGTTCAGTACACTCTGCTTTGGTGGCCCGGGCATGGACCTACACCACTCGTTGGCGGCCATGCTGTGGCAGCGACCTACAAACAAAATAGAGGAAGACTGGCATAGATGTTAGCTCAGGGCAAATCTTCTTCAGCAAAAAAAAAAAAAAAAAAAGATAGACAGAGAGATAGATATAGATAGATAGATGAATAAAAATTACCCGGCGTTCTGGCCAGGAGAATTCCACGTACTGATTGTTTAAGGCCATGAACAATTTACTGCTTCCAAGGGGGATGACTTACGCTGATTGGCCTAGGCCAGCTGTCACCATTCCAGAAAGTGAAGGTGATATTCCACCAATACACACTACAGTTCATTTCATTTCTGAAAATATTTTCATCCTCTGTTTGTAGCATATTTTGCCCGCCATTAAATAACTCCCATTCACCTTCAAACCCAAGAGACAGAAGGATGGTGAGCTTGTGTATCTCCATTTGCAAGCTGAGGGATCCATTGGTCTTTAGGCCAGGATCATGCAATGAACTGAATCAGTCTTCTAAAGCTGCTGGTTGTCTGACTTGCCTTTCAACTCACTGAGTCGGGCAGCCTCTGCGGGGTGGAGAAGGAAGAATTTTCTATTTTTTTCCTGAGTTCTGAGAGTGCCTTTACAAAGGTACTAGTCAATGATTCTTGATCTTTGCATCTTTCCCTTTCAGCATTTGTTGTATGTAGTTGGAGGTCTGGAATGGAAACTCAGCAATCTCCAACTCTCTAATGACCCCTTCCTGGCTTTTGTTAGTTCATAGAAATAAGCCCTGCCATTCAGCAAATCACATCTTGCTGGTCGCACCTGGCAGGCTTCAGGGTAAATAGATCTATTTTTTTCCTCGAGATGTCCTTTTGGTAGCACAGACTCTACAATATATGTCTTTGTATATTTCCAGCACCTGAAACCCCAAACTGCCTTTGCCAGTTCACACAGTATTTTAGAGTCTGCATGACATATTTGTTCCACATTGGAAAGCTTTAGCTTTACTAAATGTAAACTATACACTTTACCTAGAGGAAAGCTTGGGGAAAATAAAAAAAGAAATAAAAGAAATCTAGCTCTGCCATCCCTTTCTTAACAAGAAAATTTTCTCTTGTATTAGAAGAATGGTTTCCTAAAGTAATGTACAGGAGAACATAATTATGCCCCAGTAATTTCAATAGACTATGCATTTTTGTACATACACTAGGATCCTACACTCAGTGAAGTCCTGCATTGGGCAGGAATGTGCAAATAAGTACAGGTGGAAAGTCTGATCTGCTGTTCTGCTTATCACCCCTACAGAGTTTTAGGGCTGCAAAGTTTCATTTTTATTCATTTATTTTTTAAATGAGTAAATCCTATGGACATTTGTCAGTTAACTAGAAATCAGCTGACCAACCCTGTACTAGACTCTACGGGACAGGGATTAAGAATAGTCATGTGCAATAGCCTAGAATAACAAAGGCTTTGACACTTAACAGAAGAATTATCTGGACAGTTTATTAAAAATACAAAATTTTAGGCTTCAAAATCCATAGATTTTACTTTGGTAGGCCTGGAGATGGGCCCTGAATCTGAATTTTTATGAATAGCATAGTTGATTCTGATGCAGATGATTTCAAGTACTCTACTTTGAGGAATACTGCTTGGGGTCCAGTTAAAACTTATTAGTAACATAAGAATTCATGCAAATGTAGGGTAGGAGTTAGAGGTAGAGAGAGCTAAGTCTACATTCTAACTTTTTCACTTATTGTTTGAGAGACATTGGCCAAATTATTAATGGTTCTGAGCTTCAACTTTGATAGCTTTATCAAAGGAATAATGCTGATATCTGCCTCACAGTCTTAAATGGGATTCAACACATAAAACCCAATGCCAGTAAGTATTTACTATTTTTTTAGACACAGAAGTTTATTTAAACCAGAAACATTGATCTTCAATTTGTGAAGATCTACCTCTCCAGAATCTAACCTGACTAAATTTCTAAGGGTGCTGAGTTGTGAATTGGCACGGGAAAGAAAAAGAAAGAAAACTGTTGATTATTGGGCACATCGTTATATTCTAGGCAGTGTGCTGAACACTCTAGAATTGTTACCTCATTTCATCATCACAACAATGTTATTCCTAAGTGAGGGATACAAGTTGCAGAGAAGTTAAGAAATTTGCTTAAGGTCTTATATTTAATAAGTGGCAGAGTCTGTTTCACACTGCGTCTATTTGGTTCCCAAATTCCTTCAAGTAATGGAAAGCATTTCCTTTTCCAGGCATGTTAGTGATTTTGGAGAGACATTATCCTAGGAAAGGAAGCACCATGAACTTGAGGCAGTGATGCAGGATAGTAGAATAGAGAAGCCCCAGAATAGAGAGAAAAGGATGAAAGAACTATAATGAACCTCTATATAATTATTATAACATTGTGTCTACAGCAATGGTTTGCCCTATCGTTCCTTCCCTGGGCAATGCCCATTTTGTCTAGCCCAGTCAGGGAGAACTGGTATACCAATAGACTCTACCCCTCAACATGGAACAATGACAGTGCTTCAAAGGAGCCCTTACCATCTTCCACAAAGCCAGTCTATCAAGTGGAAATCATGAGGCTAAATCTATCAGGATTTATGTGGAATGGGGTGCCCGATTAAGTATGTATTCTTTAAAGTTGTCACCAATCCATGTTACTGTGATTTACCATAGGAGTAGGAGGCTGAACAAGAGTAAGGTGAGGGGTAATTACGATTCATTTGGGAGATAAAAAATTTAAAATAGTCATGTTTCTGCATTTTCCTCTTGGGTCAATACATTTTGTTATTTCCTATTTATCTTCAGGGGTAAGCCCAGGTTCTCTGGGCTAATTTGTTCTTGGTTGAAGTAGCTTACATTAGAAAAAAGACCTGGTTGACTACAGTCTGATCATTTAGTTACGTGACTCAAGTCACTACATGAGTTCATTTGTGAGATAATATTATCTTATTATCAGGAGAAAACCGATTTTTGCCAAAATGTCTATTTCCATCCCAATTTTCACGTGTTAACTTTCAGGACTGAGCATGCAGATTAGTCCACAGGACACAATTACAGCCTATCTCTGGAATGTCAATTTTGCTTGAAGATTTGGAAGAATTTTATCTTTAGAATCAAACAAATAGAGATGTATTATGGAATCAAGTATAAAATTTACCTGAACTGTAGCAGTACAGCAGGTGACATAGGGCTGGGTGCTCAGACGCTTGGGGCTTGGTTTGTTTATTTTGATAGCTAAGCCTTATGGAGCGCCTACCCTGTCTAGGCAATATGACAAATGCTCTGCCTGCCCTGTCTCATTTTGCTTTCATAACACAATGAAGTAGATATTATTATTATGATTATTTTACAGATGCGAGACTAGGCTTACAGGCTAAAAGAAATTTCTCACTGTTGTATAGTAAACATCGAAGCTTGACCTTAAGCTCAGATCTGAGGTTGGTGAAGTCTGCGGTCTTAATTATAGCGAATGTTGATGTTACCAGCTGCTCCACACCTGTTAATAAGCTTCAGTGGACATGTTTAACAATTAGTGACTTAAGTAACAATGAAGGAATAGCTAGCTATAAAGAAGTTTCATTTCTGGAAAGCTTGTGTGAAGTTGATCTTTTCATTTCCAGAGGCTCAACTGATACGTTTCTTTGTTTAGGCTTTAATAGACTTATTGTGAGAATTAAAGAGAAACAGGGCATATCTCCTACTCGACCTTAAAAATCAACCACCTGTGCTTTTAAGGGAAAGACAAATAGTGGCTCCATAGAGTACTGTCTTCTTTTTCAGAAACTGGGATATACACGGTTTCTGGCTCACAATCAATGTATTACCTGTGCAAAGAGAATTTTATGGTATTTTTCACAGTGGGGGATTTCAGAGTTAAAAATGTATTTGCTCCTATCAGCAGAGAGCTGTTATTTCTGCATTTTTCCCAAGCTAATTCTTTGTGCCCCTCTGGTTTCAAATTTCATCCAAAATCCTTGAAAGTCAAAGACTTAAGTCGTTAGCTCCTCTGTTTAAGAACTAACCATACACTATAATTTTCCAAATTATACATATGAGATCAAGGTGTGAAAACTCACAATTGTCTCTCAAGAGTGATTTTAGTCTCAATTATCTCTGGGCCACAAAAACAGCTCTTTGGGTCTGTCTAGTGCTTCATCATTCGTTAGAAGGTTTCGAGTAAATGATCTCATTCAGAACTCACAACAACTTGGGAGGTCTGTTATGAGTATGCACATTTTATGCATTCAGATAAGTTAACAGGCAGCTAGGAAGTGGAGGAGGCAGTCCCAAGCCTAGGTCTTCTGATTCCAAGTCTGATTACCCTCCTAAACCATTCTGGTCTTCCATTGCTTCTTGCTGCCTCACAGAAGCCGACAGAGTGCATTGTGTGATGAATGCTGTGAGTGCTGAACAGGCTACTTCTAAGCCTAAAGTTCATACACTGGCTGATATGGGAAAGAGTGTGATTGTCGATGTTATGTGTCCCCTTGACTGGGCTAAGGGGTACTCAGATATCTGGTAAAACATTATTTCTGGGCGTGTCTGTGAGAGTGTTTCTGGAAGAGGTCAACATTGTGTTCAGTAGACTAAAGAGAGAGATACACCCTCATTGTGTGGGCAGGCCTCATCCAATCCCTTGGGGGCCCAAATAGAACAAAAAGGGAAAGGAATGGAGAATTCTCTCTCTCTCTTCTTGAGCTAGAAAGTACATCTTTTCCTGCCATTGGACATTGAAGATCCTGGTTCTCGGATTCCGGACTCCAGATTTTACACCAGCAGCTCCTCGGTTCTCAGGCCTTTGGCCTCAGGCCTTGGACTGAATTATACCACCAGTTCTCCTGGTTCTCCTGCTTGCAGATGGCAGATTGTGGAACTTCCTGATCTCCATAGCCGTGTGAGCCAATTCCTACAACAAATCTCATATATCTCTCTATTTATCCTATTGGTTCTGTTCTCTAGAGAATGCTGACTAATACAGAGAGTTATCAGTGATTTGTCTTTTGTGATCTCTTAACTCTCCTCCTCCCTCTTTCACATTCATCTCTGCTCCTGGAATCTAGTACTGGCCTTAGTTGTACAAAAGAGTTTGGATTGTGGCCTACTGGTCATCCCCTCCCTCCGCCGTGCTCAAGTCTCGGTTACTGGTTGCTAGACTGACTGGTATCCATCTTACTCAGGTTTTTGTCACTACTAAGAAATCAAATAAATAATTTTCCAGCAAAGTCTTTGTGACTTATGATAGAATAACTATTACTTCTCAAGATTTATTTTAGTTTTTATCTGAAGATGCCTAGAGACTATAATGACTTGACCCAAAGGCATAAATCATTATGGCTTCTTCCCTTCTTTTCTTCCCTTCTTCCTTTTCTTCTTCCCTTCCTGCCATCCTCCCTCCATTTCTCCCTCTCTCTCTCATTTCTTCTCTCCCTTCTTTCCTTCCATCCACACATAAATGAATGAATTTTGCTAACAATGACTAAACATCCTATTTGTGCCAGGCAATGTGCCAAGCACTATGGTTGAAAGAGTGAAATGACACAGCCGTGCCTAGAAATCTGATGGGGAAGGGAGACAAATTTGACAACCACAATATGAATAAGTGTTCTGTTGGAAGAGCCCTCTGTTGGCTTTCTTTGAGAGACAGTGATACAAGGACTGAAAATAATGAATGAATTCAGATTTTAAATTGTGTGAAATTAAGTGGAATATAAATAAATATATAACTAGCCTGATTTCATAAAGAACCAAATAAGGCTCAAGAGACTTGTGGGGCATATTTTTGGTGTAGGGGAACTTTATATCCTTGAAATAATGTCACGGACATTGTAGCAAATTGTCTCGATAAGAGATTAAATTTGTGGATTTGTTGTTTTCTTTTTCTGTTTTTAAGAAAGAGCAGGACCAGAAAAATTACTTTGGGATCACTTGGGAGAAGTTTTTCTTAGAAGGATAGATCGTCTATGAATTACTCAAGACAGCCTTCCTTAGAAAAGTGGACCCATTGTCCAAGAAAATGGGTATGACAAATCCTATTGAGTTTCAACTATTGACAGGGAAAATCTGATTGGCTTCTATGGATGAATCCCTGGAGAGGGAAGGGAGTTAGGGATTCTGGATCCATGAGGTACAGAATACAAACTCCAGTTCTGTCCCTGTCCTATATGCTTCCCTGACCTGCTGGCATGAATGCGAATTGAAATAACTAAACAATTTGAGTTGAAACTCCAAGGGTCCTATTGCAGGGCACCTAGATCTGAGTTTGGCATTGACGAAGCGAGATTGTCTTCCCTTGGGGAATCAATGATTATCTCTGTGTATTTCAGGACACTGAAGTGTTACCTCAGTGTGGACCCTCCTCCTACCTGGTGCTGGATAGAGCTCATAGGTGACAGAGGGACTTTGTGGCAGCAAAAAGCAAAACAGCAGAGGACTAAAGAGATAGCTTTTTTTTTCCTGATGGGGTCTAGAGGCCCAATTGGCCCCCTGCCCCCATACAAAGCTTTTGGAGATTACATAATTCAAGAAGAGAGAAACCCCAAGAGGGATATAATGAAATCCCCACTGATATGGCATGGAGAATTGTGATTACTGTGATTAATAAAATAATATGACTGGCTTTTTTTAAACCAATTTCTGGGATGTTTCAAACAAGCTGGATAGATTTGAGGTCAACTCCATAATTTATATCTCCGTGTTAATTACTCTCATGGTAGTCCATGACTCCCGCCATGGAAGACAATAACTGGTCTGGAAGGACGTGAAGTAGGTGATAATATTTTCTAACTTCATATTTTATAAGGGACAAATTACATTTCTTTTTACACAAATTTGCTTTTTGAAACCCTGGCATGTATCGTGTAGTTAAAGTCTGAAAAGGGCCTAAGGAGCTGAGAACACCCAATCAACCAATTATGATCTATAGCAATTACTTTTAAATGTAAATTCCTATATAAGTGGCTCTGACTAGAGATATTCATCTCTGCCATTAGCACTCATAATATGCAGTAATGAGAAGAAATATGCTGTGCATATTTCGCTTGCTGACAGGCATTATTTGATTGCCTCATTTCTCTTTCATCGGTTTAGGGCATTCTGTTTCAAGATGGATGAACACGTGCACTGCCAAAGGGTCCAGGGTGAGAGTTGGACTGTAATATGTGGGAAGAAATTTAGGGGTCATCATTCATAATAAACACAAAATGTCCTTTGTGGCTGGATTTGTTGGATTCACAGAGGGAAAGCTTTATACAAAAACAAAACAAAAACTCCTTACCCTCTTCTGAAAAAACTGAATGTGTAATTAGTTATCTTCTCAATCCAAGTATTTCAGAAGAATTTGTCCTGATGTATCTGGTGTATGGCATTGTATAGCAGAGAACTGTTAATACAACAGTCTCTGAACTGGTCACCTCTAACCAAGGCACCTTTAGGTAGATGGATATGTCCCACTTAATCCAGACATGATCATAAGGAGCATGACAAAAGTGATTAGTGGATGGATTTTTGCCGGTTTTACCTCTCTCTCAACCACTCAGGAGACTTCTTACTTTATTAGTGCATTTTCTTCCCCTCACCCATTCTTCACGGATTGCCCTCCCTAGACAGACTTGTTCTTTGGGGTTAATGGAAAATTGGAGATTATGAGTAGAAAACAGGACCCAATAGGTAACAAAAAGGGGAGGACTTAACAAAATAATTTTTCAATCTATTTATTAAGAGTGAAGAGAAAGAGAGATTATTAAAAGTAGAGGAAAGAGATGAGGAGGAGTTAAAAACATGAGGGCAGGGGATAGAGAAGGGATTTTTTGAGAATTTGAAAATAGAGTAGTGATAAAGCACCTACAGTGTGCGTGCAAAGCAAAAGGGAGAGATATCAAGAATTTGCTGTGATATAAATCTTCCTTTTATAGTGTTAAAAATTCAAGTTAATGAATTTGAATTATTTATTCAAATAATAATTTGAATTATTGGCAACATGGCTCTAGGATTGGACCAGGTGTGTGATAACTTCTTAAGGGTTACATATAGTCATTTTTCTAGGGCTTATTTAATTGAGGACAGAGGTCTGCAAACTATAGGCCATGGGCCAAATCCAGTCTGCTCTCTGTTTAGGTGAACAAAGTTTTACTAAAACACAGCTATGTTCATCCGTTTACTTGTTGTCTGTGGCTGCTTTCACACTACATCGACAGAGCTGAGGAGTTGCAACAGAGACCATATGGCCTACAAAGCCAAAAATATTTGTGGCCTTTTTGCCTTTAAATTAAACTCTTTGATACAATTTTAAATTCACATGCTGTTGTAAGGAATAATACAGAGATATCTCAGGTAGCCTGTAATCCATTTTCCCTACTGGTAGTATCTTTCAACACTATGGTACAGTATCACAACCAGATTAGCAGTGATAAAGTCAATATAATGAACAGTTCCATCACCGAGAGGATCCTTCACATTGCCCTTTTATAGCCACATCTCCTTTTCTCTCAGCCTCCATCCCTTCCTTCAGCCCTGGAAACCACTAATCTCTTCTTCATTTCTATGATTGGTCATTTTAAGAGTGATATATATATATGGTATCATACAAGATGTACTTTATGGGATTGACTTTTTTCATCTAGTATAATTCCCTGGAGATTCATCCAATTCATTGTATGTATCAAAATTTTATTCCTTTTTGTTGCTGAGCGGTATACCATTGTATGTATGTAATTACAATTTATTTAACCATTGACCCACTGAAATCCATCTGAGTTGTTTCCAACAGATAAAGCTTCTCTGAACATTTGTGTGTAGGTTATTGTGTAACATAAGTTTTCATTTATCTGAGATAAATTCTCAGGAGGGCAATTGCTGGGTCATATGGTAGTTGAATGTTTAGTTTTTTAAGAAACTGCAAAACTGTCATTCAGAGTTGTTGTACCATTTTGTATTCCCATAAGCAATGTATGAATGATGTAGTTTCTCCACATCCTTGATAACATTTGATGTTGTCACTATTTTTTTTAACCATTCTGGTAGATGAGAGTGATATCTCATTGTGGTTTTAATTTGCATTTCTGTAGTGGTTAAATATGTTTTATTTATTTTCATGTGCTTTTTTGCTATCAGTATTTTCTCTTCAGTGAAATGGTTATTTATGTCTTTTGCATATTTTCTAATTAGATTGTCTTTTTTTGCTATTGAGTTTTGACAGTTCTTTATGTATTCTAGATATTAGTACATTGTCAGATATGTTGTTTGAAAATATTTTCTCCCACTCTATAGCTTGTCTGTTCATCTTCTTAACAGGGTGTTTCACAGAGCCAAAGCTTATAATTTTGATGAGGTCCATTTTACCAACATTTCCTCTGTGGATCATGCTTTTGTTGTCAAGTCTAAGAACTCCTCATCTAGCCCTAAATCCCTTAGTGATTTTTTTCTAAAAGTTTTATATTTTTTACATTTTACATTTAAGTCTTTGATCTATTTTGAGTTAATTTTTGTGTAAGGTGAGAATTTTCTCAAGGTTCTTTTTTTTTTTTTTGTCTATGGATGTCTAATTGCTTCAGAACCATTTGTTGAAAAGGACTACCTGACATTTTACAGAAAAGGTGACCTTCAGTCTAGGATGTTATGAAACGTGTCTTAGAAAGTACAGTGTGCTAAGAGAACCCAATCTAATTTACTATATATCAATTCAAGCATAGATATATTTAACAAACTTTAAAAGGATATATTATGAAGTTTTCATAAAAATGGCCATTCCTTTCTCACTAATAAACGAGCAAAAAGAGACACTAAAATCAACAGAATGGTGCCTAATCTTATCCATTCCATATTTCTCCAACAACGTTGTTCTCATTCAGCTGAAACACTTCTGAGGACTCCACAGGCATTTGCTTTTATATTATGCAGGAATTTGTTGTTTTATTGTATCAGGATCATTTTCAAGACTTGCAAACACTTTTTAAAGAGTTTCTATACTTGTTTGTGTTCAAAGTTCGCTTTGACCTCTGGTCTTTATCACCAAATTTTCAACTGAGTGCATGAAGCTCTGAAAAATGCAGTTTGCCTGCCTTGTTTATATGTCCAGGACAGCTTCACCCTCTTCTAGTCTTAGTATTCTGACATCTTGCATTCTGATCCCCTTATTGCATTGCAGTGGAGGAGAGGCAGTTAGAACTTCTTGATAAAAATGGACAGCCCTTAGATAAAAACATGGATATCACAACACTTTCTGAGCAAACATTATTAATTTTTAAGTTTTCCCATCTCAGCTATAACCCCCCAAAAGATATTCCAGATCAGCAACTTATTGACCAATGTATGAAGGTCATAGTCTTATTATCAAATATTTTATTTATCCCAAGATAGTGGACTTTTATCAGTGAGTTTTCCAGATATCCAAGGCTTTTGGCATCACAACTTTCTTTCATTTTAAACATTGACATGAAAATCTTTCCCAAAAGTATGTGACTCTCTCCTGTCTTCTTCAACAGAAGATACTGCATGAAATCTAACCTTCTCTTGAGAACCAGGAATCATTCTCATGTACATCAGTTATTGTACCAGATGCTCACACAGTGATTTCCTCAATAGCCACTGAAGCATAAACAGGATGTTCACCTCTCCACTAATTATCCCCAGAATGCTGGAATTTTGAGGTCTTAGGACTGATTTCAATAGTTTTACCATTTTCACTTTCATTGACTCCTTGTTGCTGTCTTTACCCTGGCACTCCAATATGTTGCTTCTACTTTACTGTGGGAGGTTGGGGAGGAGCTTTGAATAATTGTGATTGAAATAAAATAAAATTTGTTCTGTAAAGTTTATGAGATTTTTTTTAAAAAAATCATGCTGTCAGCTTTTGGAGCCACCAAATGAAAAAAGAAAAGAAGAGACTAAGAAGCGTATGTTCTGTTAAATGTCATGGTTATATAAAAATTAGAGTGCCTACTTGTAAGAAACTCTAGTAGGAGAGAGAAATATGAACTGCCAATGGTTTTCCTCTTTCCTTTCTTTCTCCACATCAGTGTGTTTTACTGTCCGCTTGAGGCTTGCCCCTGGCACTATGAGCTAGTGAATGTAAAACTCAAAGATAAGTGCACAAGTCCCTTCATAATTCAAAAGAAGCTCATGTCACCTCCTTTTATTGAGACAGATAATATTAAAGAAATAAAAAGTGCCAAAATATTGCTATCAAATCTGATATAATTTAAATGTTTACATTTAACATATAAACTATTTTAACATAAAAATATAATACATGATGATGACTATGCAATTCCCATGATAATTACATAATCCTAAAAATTATTTCTAGTATAGTGGTGGAGTCAGGTAACGGAACACATGTTTAAAGATGTATGATGAACGTATTATCCTTCATTCCTGCAAGTGTATCAGTCCTGTAAGCATATCCCCCATTTTGGAGGTAATGACAAAATTGTAAATTTGAAACCCTTCATGAGCGTGAGGTCCAAGCTGGTGGCTCTCCTTTGGCCTGTTAGATGGGATTCAGTTCAGCCTTTCCAGAGCTGAGGGTCCAAGATAGAGTGTAAAGTCCACAAGCAAGTATATCCCAAGAGGCTCAGGGATAATCCAGCCCAGTCATGGGTAAGATACAAAAACAGATACAAAATTCCCAGGAAAGTAACCACAGGACTCTTGAATATATGAATGAAGCAGAACAGCAAGAAGACCCCTAAGGAGGTAGGGAGATTAGATGCCTCAGATGGAATCCTTCTAGCTGCTGTGCATGGTTCTAGGGACAAGTAGATACACCTCTAGGGCCAATTTAGGCTTTCTGGAGTTGGCACTTAACTAAAGTGACTCCTGGAGGATAGATCCTGACAGGTACCTCCATACCAGTTTACTCAGTAAGTACAAATTCAGATTGAGATACAACTTACCCATTTAGACTAGTACATAGTGGTTTGGAGGATGAGCTTTAGATTCAGGTAGAACTGGGTTCATGTTTCAGTTGTGAGCAAACTCACAATGTATTTGACATTTTCATCTTGAAAATGAGTATATTAATATTGCAACCTACCTTTTGGGAATTTTGTGTGAATTAAATGATGCTTCAGATAGAGCATTTAACGCTGCGCCTGGCACAAAATAAACTTGGAAGGTATAAATTATTTATTATTATTATTAACATCTCATTTTAGCTTTTAACATTTTAATAAGATGGATCTTTGCTAAGGCACAGATAGATATTACAACGACTAGTTATAATTTGGTAGAATTTTGCAGTTCATTGATTGATGGGTAGATTTATTGAACAAATGCTTATTTAACATTTATTATATTCAGAAACTCTACACATGTAAAAGACAGTTAAGTTCTTTAAACGTAGTTCTTACTTTTGTTTTTTCAAGTTTCTTTGCATTATTCTATGATATTTCTTTTTATATAAATCTCCACCTTTGCATTTCTATTGAGTTATGAAAAGCTCAGGATTTTAAAATAGTTCAACTTTCCCCAAAATGAGGAAAATCTTATTTTTTGGTCGATGGAAGTATAAGTTGAAGGTAATATGCCATTTCCTCATGTTGTGATGCTTCAATTATGACTATACAACCAAGATACAGATGCCAAAACCAGATTGTGCCTACCACATCTTGGGCATCCAGCCAAGCCATGCTTTGTCTTAAAGGCGTGCTTCTGCTTAGTAGGAAGCTCTGGTGATGGCTTCAAATCACTCTTGTTTTGCTCTAACAGCCCTGTGCAGCTTGGAGCTTGAGTTTCAATGTAGGAGGTGGAAATCATCGGGGAAATGTCTCGCCCTGATGAAGCCTAAAGGAATGGAAATGCAGGGAAGCCTTCTGCTCCTGCTCCCAAAATGACAGAACCACAATGGTGGGCAATTTCCAAGATGTGGTGCTGCAGAAAAGCAGGATGACTGGAGTTTTCCAGAGACTTGTGAAACATGCATTTACACGGGGAATTACTTTTCTCTGAGCAGCTATGCAATTGGGAGCAAAAAATCCCCAAAAGGAACTGGAATCCAGGTTTATCTTCTGAGTAGAAAATATGAAGTTATAAAATAAATCCCTCAGAATTGGTAACTATTGCATTTTAATGACAAGAAAGCTGGTCAATATTTTAACAGGTTGATCACCAGTTTTGACAAGTTGTTAAGGGAAGGTAATGTTTAAAAGAGACCTTGAAGAAGAAGAGCTAAATGGGAAAGGAGGAAAAATAAGGAAGCTAGAGACATATAGTATAGCTATAAACACAATGGGCATATTTTTAAATTTGACAATGGCATACAACTAAGCCTGGTAGAAGAAGTCAGTTTTAAAGATTCGAAGAACTTTCATGAATTAGCAGCGTTTTTCAACCTCAGCACTACTGAATTTTGCATCAGTTAACTCCCTGTTGCTGAGGGCAGCTCTGTGTATTATAGGATGTTTAGCAGCATTCCTGGCCCCTACCCACTAGATGCCAGTAGCAACCCTAACTTCAAGTTATGACAACCAAAACTATCTCCAGACATTGCCACGTTTCCCTGGGGAAAAACAAAATCATTCTCATAATGATAAAGACTTCTAAAAAATATTGAAACAAGGCCCACTGTCAAAGCAAACAGCATGGTAATAAATAACTTGGAATTTACTTAGGTTCAAGGCCTGGCTTAGCCTCTATTCAAGCTCAGAATCTTGAGTTGTTACTTAAAATTTCTGATATAGTATCCTTATATGTATAAGAGGGTTATGATACATCCCTAGTACATGATTTTGATACCAAATGAGAGAATATACTACATGAAAAGTACTCCATATAGCCTGGCATATTAATGTTCTCTCTTTATCTCTGTGTATACACGTGCGTTATTTGTGTATATACATGTGTGTGTATATATACAAGGAAGCACGTACATATACTCCCTTGTGTATCAATCCCTTTGTTTGTTTTAGAGTTCTAGTATCTAAGAATGCCATGTTTTTTGGACTCAAAATTTGCCACCCTATAAAGTACACTCATTGATTCTTGTTCTGACTTCTGGAGCTGCTTAGAACGCCTATTCACTCTTCAGTAAGATAGTTGGTAAAATTCTAGAAGACAGCTTTTCCGTGTTGGCTTAATTGCTGCTTTTATTGCATGTGTCACAAACTTCAATTCTCAAAAATTTATATGTTATTTAGTTTCATGTAAATGTATAGTTAGGTTATTCTCTTCCTGAGAATGACCCTGAGGGGTGGATATGGACATGGCTCCTATGACTATTAATAATAGTATTAATAGTAGTAGAAATAATTATAATTGACTACTTCATTTCAGTCACTAAGAAGAGCACTTTTAATATATGAGCTTCTTCTTTCTTCACAGTAATCTTATGATGTAGGCATTCATTATCCTCATTCTCCATTTTATTGGTTAAGAAACTGAAGCACAGGATGGTTACAAAACTCTTCCGAAATAATGCCTAAAGTAGCCAAAGCCTGTAATGAAACCAGTTCTATCTGGTGCTAAAGCTTGCCCTGTTGACCACTCCGCTATCTTGTCCTGTCTGGTCAGCTTCCCTAAAGAAGTGGGTGCTAAAGCGAGAACCACAAGGCACATCTCAAGATCTGAGGTAAGAGCTTTCTTGTGCCAGTCACAGGAACAGTATGCAGTGTGGGTCTCGCTTAATCCTCAGTAAAGATATTCTTTAAATTAATTGTCAGAGTAATTTCTGTTGAGATAATGGATAAAGTAAAGGGTTTTTTATTCATTGGATTGCTTAGGTTGCTTGCTTAACCTAGATCTAAGAATGAAGAGAAACACTCAAGAAAGCACTGAAAAGCAACAGCCCCTCCCTAAACTCAAAAGTACGAGCGTGTGCACACATGCACACACACACACACACACACACACACATCCCACAAAGGGAATAATTCCTTCTGTTTTTCGGATCCCCAGAGCAGTGCTTCTTAATCTCTGCTGAAAAACTCTTTCTTCGTATTTTTAAAATTTCCAATCTGTTGCAGACTGATACTTTTTAAAAATACAATAAACATAAAATAATAAAACAATGAAATTAAAATATGATATAAAAATACAAGCCATATTCAAAAGATGTAAATTAACTCTGTCAGATTGCTATACGAGTTTCCAAACTTGTTTCTATCCTTATCTGGTCCCAAATACTTTGTGTAGCACTTCCTCAGAGGATTTTGTTTCAGAGAATGGTACACGAACATATTTGTGTATAAAAAATAGGTTATGAAACAGCTTGGTTTTATGTTTGTGGCTTATTTCTAAGTCTCGTGACAGAGGAGCTGAGGCAAATGGAAAAAAGATGCAAGAAAGAGAAGAAATGGGACCAACCAGGGGACAGGGTATGAATTTTTCTTCCCCCCCGCACTAACTTTTTTGATGTTCTTTTAATTTTTTCCCCTTTCTGGTTTTTTTCTCATCTCTAGTCCTTATTTCCTAGTTGTAATTCTTCTTCTCTTGACTCCTTGCTTTCTTATAAACTATTACCTTTTCTTTTTTCTCTCTCTCCCATTTTCTTTACCTCTCCCATTTTTGTTTGTATATGAAATATTTCAAATCAAACAAATACAGAAAAACACCCATGAACCCAGTCTAGTTTTAAAAAAAATTAATAGTTTAATATAAATTTTTCATGATTTTTTGAGGAAATAAAATCTTTTGTATGTATCTTTTCATACCCCTCCTGGTAACCACTATGCTGAAGTTGAAAGGTTTCCTTCATGTCTATGCATTAGACTTTACTCTATAAGAGTCTCTCAAAGACCAAATCATACTACTGTTTTATTATTTTTGAATATTCCTCAAAATTGGTGGCAAGGTCTATATATCATTATGAAAATTTCCTTTTTTAAATTCAATATTGTTTGTAAATTATTCAAGCTGACACATGTAGACTCAGTTCCTTTATGATGGTTGCTACATAGTATTCCAGTGTATGGACATGAGAGTTTGGATATTTGGTTAACTATTCCTCTTAAATGGATTTTTTTTTAATTTTTGCTATGATAAATATTGTTGCAAACAATATCTTTGCTCATGTCTCCATATGGACTTTTGGAAGAGTTTTTCTGGCATAGCTAACAAAGAATGAAGCTACATATCTGCAAGATATTCTCTAAAGAATTTGTAAAAATGTATATAACCTACATGAACACTATTCCCTCATTTTATCCAACCCTTGGCGGTGTTAGTTTCCTTAAATTCTTGCCAATCTAATGGAAGAGAAATGTTACCTTTTTAAAATTTGCATTTCCCTGATTATTACTAATATGAAGATTAATATTCTTTATATATTTATTGCCCAAACAAGATTCTTCATCTAAGAATTGCTCATTCATTGTTTGATCATTTTTCTATTGGATCATTAGCCTTTTTAAATTAATTTGTATGAGTTCTTTAAACATGACAGTCATTAATTGTTTGTCTGTGATGTGGGTTACAAATATCTTCTCCTGGGCTGCTGCTTGTTTGGGGGCTTGGCAAATGTTTTCCTTTGTTCTAAAGAGAAGTAATAATTTACATAGCTAAACTTATCAATCATTTTCTTTATATTTATGCTTTTTATGGATACCTGAGAAAATCTTTCCCTATAGTGATATTTTAAGCATATTTTTCTATATTTTGTCCTAAGAGTTTTAGAGATTTTTAGACATTTCAATGTATAATCCATCTGAAATTAATTTTGTATGTGTGTGTGAGGAAGATTAGCCCTGAGCTAACATCCGTTGCCAGTCCTCCTCCTCTTTTTGCCGAGGAAGACTGGCCCTGGGCTAACATCCAGCCAATCCTCCTCTACTTTATATGGGACACCGCCACAGCATGGCTTGACAAGCGGTGCATCGGTGCACGCCCGGGATCCCAACCCGCGAACCCTGGGCCACTGAAGTGGAGCGCATGAACATAACCACTACGCCACCAGGCCAGCCCCCATCTGAAATTAATTTTTGCTCTCTTCTCTTTTCAATCTTCTGTTTTATTGTCTTTTACCTTTCCTCAATACTCTCTTTCATTTTTTCTCTCCTTATTTCTTTATATCCTTCAAAACTTGCAATCCACCTATTAGGATATTTGTTAAATAATCAAATTTTGCCATGTTTACCTATTTTTTAAAAAATTTTCTGGAATGCTATTGTTTATGGTTCCCTCTTCAAATATTTTAGCTTTCTTCCTTACAGTCATAGAGCAGGTTTCTCCTTGGCATTACCAGGCTTGGCCATCCTTGTGCAAAGTAGAACTATGAAAGATGGGGAACTGAATGCAAAGTTAGGATTGAAGACATTTCTCTTTGCTTTTTTAATATTAGATAAGAAAACCTTACATAGTATTCTTCCATTGACAGATGAATAAATGAAGTCCTAAACATATGTTTATTGCCCTCTTACTAGGTACTAGGAACTTGAATATAACTTGCCTAATTTGATTCTTACAACAGTCCTATGAAAGAGCTGTTACTATTCCCATTATTTCACATTCAAACTTCCAGCCCCAATTTCCTATGCATTTGCTGTTAACTCTTTCCTTTCTCTCCCACTCAAGAAAGCAAACTCATGCATAAAAGAAGTATGAAATGCAGTGGATTCGAGTTAGAAAAGAGAAACCTACCCTACTTACTATTTATAAAATCTTTGACATTTTTGACAATGCATGGCATTTAAAATCAAAAGACAATCATTCCCCCCAAATTATACAAAAATATTTCAAAGACTAATTTTCAAATATTAAAAGCAACACAATTGCTCTAATCCTTAGAAGCTGGCTAATAGAAACAAATTTCTGATGAATCAGTAATTTGGTGAATGGTTCCTCAGTAAACTGGTTGCATAAGACAAATCTTTGGAGAAATGGTCATTCCGCTCATTGATGTTTTCACAGATTGCCTTTGGCTAATTGCTTTTAATAAAGTGATTATTTGGGGCACTGGTCGGATTTCCTCTACATGAGTATAGCATACTCCCTTTTATCCCAGTCTCCACGGAGCTAGTTGTGTTCGTTTATCTTACCTGACCTTTCCCTGTCAGCACTGAGCTTGCAATCTTTGTCTTATACTATTTTAAATATGATCAACCATTTTGGATTTTAAAATTGTACTTTGTTATTCAAGAACTGAATAAGTCATTATAATTTCGGGGATTCCTATGGCTGAAAGGTAGTTAGAGAGCTTACTCTAGTTAAACCCATTTTATAGTAATAATTAGTCTCAAATTTAGCAACATTATCCTCTTTGAGATGGAAGATATGCTTCTCTTTCATTAGGTGATTTGAAGGCTTTTGAAAGAAAATGTATTTTATTTTTGGATAATTTTGAATTTGTGATCAATTAAACCCAGGTTTTTTTGTTTGTCTTCTTCATTATATGTTGCTACCAAACCACAAGGTCTCCTCTGTCCTGAACTTATTAATTTTTTGATGTTATAGGATGAAATCTATTTTGTTCTACCTCCTTCTAACTAAAGTCACTTATCTGGTTAAGATTTTGTCCATTTATTTAAGTTTGTGTATGGCTTAGTGCAATACAGTATTGGCAATTCATTATGTATAAAATACTTTACTCATGTATTCACAACATTATAGAACGTTAGAGTTTGAAAGAATCTTTTGAGACCATTTTACTCAAATTCCTCCTACATAAATATTTCCTGTAAATCCCTTACAAGTGGTCAATATCATCTCATCTTACTTAATTCTAGCATTTAGGAAGGCAAAGTTTTTGAGAGGAATAACGTAGGTTTGGAAATGAGGTAGCCAGGCCTGGGTTGAATTCTATTTCCATTACAAGTTTCATTACTGGTTCCATTTAGTCTCTTGGCCTAGTTTCTTTATATTTGAAAATGGACATAATTAAATACCTGGAGTATTACCATGAAGATTACACCAAATAAGGATGCAAATGCTGTACATGTAATTAGCAATCGGTAAATATTAGTCCCCACTTTTATTTCTTGACAACTGCAGTTAGTATGATGAAAAAGATCAACACACATAGGATTTGGTGAGCCCATTCAGCTGAAATGATTTCCCTTAAAAACAGTGCAAGGGTGGGAGCTAGCAATTTCAGATGTTGAATGTTACAGCAACAGAGCTACATATGAGTTAGATTAAGAATAAATGTGAAAATCACAGGCACCTCTTGCCATCCCCATCCATGTTGACATAGGAGGCTGTCTGTTTAAAGAGTAAAATTACTTTGTAGAGGGGTAATCAGTGATGAGAAGCTGAGCATCTGTGGTGAGAAGCTGTGTTTTCCTTGATCACGTTGACATCTTGTTCCACTTTGCTGTGATAGGAAGAAAGGTGATACAGACAATGCCCAATGAAGATTGCTCAGGAAATAAACTGAACATCAAACAGCCCACAGGTAGAGGATGCCTTGCTGAGTCTCTTTATGTTTTGTGCTTGATGTGTTAGGAAGGCAAATTTGAATACGAATTTTCAAATTGTAAAAATGATCATATTGTTTTCTGAATCCTTTCTAATGAGCCTTATTAGCGGAAGCATTCTCTGCTGTGTATTGTTTCTCAGGCCTTCAGCAGTGAGCCAATTACCTTTGAAATAGAACTGGCAGGAGAA
The DNA here is from genome assembly GCF_020826845.1 of Diceros bicornis minor. Taxonomy (NCBI): domain Eukaryota; kingdom Metazoa; phylum Chordata; class Mammalia; order Perissodactyla; family Rhinocerotidae; genus Diceros; species Diceros bicornis. The sequence continues at coordinate 73,701,688 of NC_080741.1, read as the reverse complement.
ATCTGCCGATGGCAGCACGTCATTGCTAGACCATACAGTGGTGAGCAAACTTTTGTGCCTTGTTCCTCCAAGTGTGGCTCGTGGACCAGCAGCGTGGCCATCATCTGGGAGCTTTGAGAAAGTCCTCATCACCAGGCCCACTCCAGACCTCCTAGATCAGAATCTGCATTTTTAACACGATTCCCAGATGAATCCTATGTATGTAAAACCTTAAGAATCTCTATTGGACACACACATGCACACACGATTTTGATTTGATGATTCTGGCGTAGGACTCAAGAATCTGCATTTTTTACACTGTGGAGTGTCTTCAGATCACACTTTGAAAGGGTCTGTTCACAATTCACTCCCTCTGCCTTTACAGTGTGGGCCTTTCCTCTGGGAAAATTTAGAAGAATGGAAACTTAAGGTGTCTATATTTACTGGTCAGCCCCACGGCACCACTATGTGCACAAATGATAACTGTACTTTAATATCTAGCCTTGAAAGCAACAGTGGTATATGTACTTGCTTATCTGTGGCTGTGCACACCTGTGCACGTGTTTGCTTTGGTTTTATTTTTTAAATTTTCTAGGTACCTGGAAAGAATACTCTAGAGTATCAGTAACATGATATCTGGAGAAAATAAACCTCTGTTAAATAAATAGACACATTTCTTTAAATGTTGGAAGCTCCCTCAGAGTCTGTGAGTGAGTGCCAACAGAGGCAGCTCTTGTCTCTGCAAAGTAAATTGAATGTGTTTAACCAAATTACTCCAGGGAGATTCACCCGCTAGACTGTAGTGGGAGGTGACCTTATGTCAGGGTTCCCCTTAGCTTGCTAATGCTTGCTTTTGTGTGTGTGTTTGTGAGAGGTGTGGTAGAAGACAATCGATTTTGGAATATCTATGCCAATCTTCATTCCCAGCTATGGAAAGCCCTGCCAATCTGAAAGGGAAAAAAAAAGCAGAATCGGAATTAAAGGGGAAGGAGAAGAAATGCATTATCACAGAGAGAAACCTAGGGGAATTACACTGAGAAAATGTGCAGAAGGGTAAATTTACTTGTTGAGGGAAATGTTTTATTTAATCTTTGAAAAGGACAAATATGTATGAATGGATAAACCCCAATACGCTTATGATGCAATATGCACATGAAGCAACAGAAATGCGATTTAGAACTATTGAGTGTAAGGTGACGGGATGCTTACACAGCATCAGGTCCATTTTTTTCCAACAGGTAAGGTAACAGGGGTCCAGAAAGAAGTGATCTCACTAAAGATATCTAAGAATTTAGAGAGAGAGAGCTACAAATTGAATCCTCATCTCATTGGGTTTCTTCTAGAAACTCAAGTCATCCTTGTCTCCTTTCTTTTCCTCGCGGTTATTTAATCCATTGGTAAGTTCTGCCACTTGAATTTCCAAACCTACTTGTAGCTCCCACTCTCTACACTGAGACCACCCAAGTTCAAACCACCTTCCCTGGTTCCCCTCCCCTCAAAGCTCCAGCCACATGGTCTGCCCTTCATTTCTCAAACCTGCCAGACTGTTTCTCAACACAGGGCCTTTGCATAAGCTATTTCCTCTGCCACCTTGTCAGCTCACCACACTTTTTCTGCTAGTCCCTGCTTACACTTCAGCTTAAATGTCACTTCTTCTTGGAGGCTAGGACTAAAACATCTTATTAAGTATGTTTCCCTGTTATTTCTGTCAATGCATGTTTACCATTTATCACTGCATTTATTATAACTTCTTATACATAATTTTCAGTCTGTTCTGCTACAATAGATTGGTAAATAGCAAAATAATTAGAGTGACCATATAATTTATTGTTCAAACTGAGATACTTTTGAGAGTGAAAGAGGTGCTATTAATAATTATGCCAAGGGAGTAGGCTTAAGCCAGAACAAAGTGGGACATATGGCCAGAACAGTTGTAATAATATTCTAATGTGGAAGTAGTGTTTGTTCATATGTGATTTTCCCTAGGCGAGGAGAGCCAGAATAACCGCAGCAGAATTTAATACTTCACCAGGAAGGAAAAAGACTCTAAGCTTGACTACTGCACAGAAAGGTTTCAGCTCTATATTAGGGCTGAAGGCTTTTGGGCTGAAGGGCTTTAGGGAAGGCAGGAACGTTTAAAAATACATGCCTGCACCCAGTCCCCCACCCCACAGAGGTGCAACCCCTAGCCTTGGATGTCTGTCTACTAGAGGCAGGTTCCATCTCCTCTGATGTTTACCTAACAGCAGCCCTGGTGACGCAAAGCTCCACTTCTAGCTCCTTTTGTTCAATACCTGCAAGCCAGCATTCCAAGACTATTGTTTTTCTGTGAACCTTTAAAATTCTCCAAAGTAGCTAATCTAGGCTATCTAAGTTATCAACCAGGGTATAAATTATTGTTTGGGGTATTGCTCTGGTTACAAAATTGTATAGGTTTTGAGTGATCTGGTTTGATTTTTATTTTTCCTATAAGCCACTGTTTTTGTGCCCATATACATATTCCATTGGCTTTCAAGTATTTTTGACCAGAACTCCTAGTAGAAAACATATTTTGTACCATGACCCATTGCACATGTATGTGTGTTCATATGTCATATATAAACATATACATATATTTATGTATATATGTACATTAACATAGACACATGTTTCTGTAAATATACACACACACATATACACATGCATAAACTGAAATGGTTTTACCTAAATTTACCCTGCTGTGTATGAGGGGTCTCAAGGGAAGAGGGAATGAGCATGTACTACATGTGTTGAGTTTGAAGTTATGGAGGGATAGCCAAATGGAAATTTCTAGCAGGCAATTGATGCAGGATTTGAGTTGGGACATTTGAGAAACAGTTCAACCTGTAAGAATTGATGAGTTCTTAGTGAGTGAGAGCAGAGCAAGGAAGGGCAGAGACATGACAACTGAAAATTGGGAAATATTTATGTCTAGAGGCAGAGGTAGAAAGAGTAGCCAGCAAAGGAGCCAAGAGACATTATTGAGAGGTAGAAGGGGGCAAGGAGAATTTAGCCTATAAGGAAACCATTTTAGAGAGAAGGAGAAATCAGCAGTCCCGAGTGTTTATTCATTCACCACTTATTGAGCATATATGCTCTACAAAAGCAGGGTATTTGTTTTGTTCCCTGCTTAATCACTGAAAGAAAGTGTCCAGCACATAGTAGAAACTCCCTCTCTGTCTTTCTATGTCTGTCAGTTTATGTCTCTTTCTACACACATGCACTGTTTTCTCTTTTTTTAGTGGAAGAAAAAATTGAGTGCTGCTGCGAATTTGGCACCAGGCTAGATACTTAAGAAATAGGAATAAATAAGAAATGTCGCTGCCGTTAAGGTCTTCTTGATCAAGTGGAAAATGAAAATGTCAAGGAGGGTGTCCAAGTTATAAAGCTACAGTCTCTCCACTCTAAATTCATGCTTCTACACTCTGCTTCGTGATGCTGGGGCTGGAAGTTTACAAACCACGTTTCTGCCTTTCCATCCAGCTCCCTGTTAGGCTCTGACTGTTGGGGGTGCTGGAGGGGAAAAGGGACTTATTCCTTCTTTTCTGCTTCTTGTTGGCTTCCTGCAGGCTTCATGTCTGCTCCCTGCTCCTGAAACGTGCTCCTGTCAGCATCTCCCCAGCCTTGTTTCTTTACCCAGCAGTGGTACGGCCATTCCTAGAGCAGCACATGAACCCAGCTCACACTCATTTTTAACACATGCAGATTCAGCCTCATTGATCTCAGCCCTGTGAGTCTCATCCTCTGAGCTCAGAGAAAACAGCACAAGCCAAGTGGAGCCCCCTCCTCAGAGCTCTGACTTTCAGCTCCAGAGATCTCTGCTCCAAGCTTCTGAGTTTTACAGTTTCCAACCGCCTTCCTTTGTTTCCCCAGTTCTAGGGGTGACAGCTGTTTCTTGCAGGGTGTTACCTCCATGGTATTTTGGTGTTCTCTTTTTGTCTTCTCAGCTACCTGGTAAACAACTGCATCCTTAGTAATAATTCTTCATCTTTAATTATCTCTATTAAAATAACTGGTGTGCTTTCAGTGACTGGACCTTGACTAATACAGAAATCTGTAACAGGAGGGGTCCTAGGAATTAGACTCTCGCAGATGGCCCAAAAGAGAAGCTACTGGAGAGATAGGAAGTAAGACGTTCCCAAAATCAAATGTAAAATTTATACAAAGGAAAAGGGCAGTGAGTTCTGAATTTCTGGCTGTATCTCTTTAATTTATGTGCCTGCAAAGGCAGTGTTAATGTTCAGTGTTATAGAGAATATACTGAAGAGCAAATTAATCCTAAGACAATCAAAGTGACATGATTGTATTATTAGCAATAAGTAATACCTATCAGATGAGTTTTGACTAATGAATACATGGTACAATTTCCACTGCTTAAGTAGAATCTAATTGTTGGTTTTAATTGGAATGTAACCATTGTTCCATTTATATAATATTGTTTATAAAACTGTCTAATTATTTTCAGCATTATTATTTGCAGAGTGATTATTTTAGAATAAGAATGGTACAATTATTTACACAATTGTGCTGTGTGTGTGACATGAAATGATTTGACATAGATAGTGATTACCCCAGGAAGAGGAAATTGCAATCTCTCTGTCTTCCTAAATATTCAATCCTCTCAAATCTCTCTTCACTTATCACTCTCTTCACTTAACTTTCCCAATGAAAGTTTTTGTATCTTCTCAATTATATATAAAAGGAATGCATGTTTTTATTGTATGGATTTTATCCACATATTTTCAGCTACTCATCAATTTTTTCCAGCTATCTATGCGTGGCATTCTATTCTGGCTTTTGCTACAGATGCCCAGCACACATGGTTGGTATCTGTTTAGTTGCTTTTATACTTTGTCTATGATAAAGAAAATAGTAATTTTCTACTGGTAGATTATAGAGGCAAGTACTCTAGCAAGTATTTTGTAACCAGAAAATTCTCTGTTCTGTCTTGCTTCTACCCCTGAATGATTTGGCATTAATTGAACTTGGGTTCATAATTTAACCTGTAATTCTCAATATTGTTATTATTTTTTAATGAGAGTATTAACATTACTTCATGATTTTCTTGAAGGATTCATTCAGAAGATGCGTGTGAATACTATGCACAAAGCCTGACATGGAATAGGTGCTCAATTATTATGAGATAGTATTATATTATTTTGGCACTAAAATCCCGAGGAGTTTTTCTTATAACAACCAAGATCAGCCAGTAACTAAAGACTTAGCTCATATCACAGAAAACCACTGCATTTCATTTATTCACACCTTTATTCTTATATTCAACATGATCCTTAACACTTAAGAAACAAAATGTACTGAGATTAAAGTACCCAAAGAAATGATAAAAGGAAATTAATAGTCTGTATGCTCTAAAACATTAGAGGAAGGATTAGTTCTATACCGATGATCAAGAAATTTTTGATGAAAGGACTAGCATGTGAGTTGGATCTTGAAGGATGGATACAATTGTGTTAGATAATTGGGATAAATCACGTAGAATCATTTGATCAAAGCAAATATATAGGAAGAGGCATATAAATTGCTGTTTTGTAATTTGAGGGGTACTATGAGAGGTGGTACAAGGTCTTGAACACTTTTTTCTGGAGTGTTTTATAGTCTGGATTATTGTATATCTATTGAAAATCCAACCAGATACAACAGTGGTCATATGAACACACTTCTGAAACAAGCATAGCAGTATCAAAAATAGACATTGGTTTCTTTCTCAATCTTATTAACATTCCTTTCAACAGGACTACTCATTTAATAATATTTCACCTTCTGAGCAACTTCAATGGATGAGTAAGAACTACATAGATGTAGAGCTGTGTTGAGTATGAGTTCCGGGCATAAATAGGACAGAGCATCAAAATTTATTAACAACACCTGCCATGTGCACAAAAACGGGAATATTTGTCTTTGTAAATCCAGAAATCTGAGTCCAGTTCTAGCTCCACTAGAATTAACGGAGTGGTAGCTCCATTAGTCTAGCCACTAATCGATGGAGAGAAATTGGTGGAGTTACTTTCCCCACATAGCCACATCATGTGGATCTGAGACAAGCCATGCCCGCTGTGCCCTGTCTGAATTCCTGACCCAAAAAATTATGAGTAAATAAAATTAAGTCAGAATGTTCTGGGGATAGTTAATTATGCAACAACGTATAACTGAAATAGAAATTGGAATCTTCTAGTAGAGTACTGCAGCAACAACAACCTCAGACATGTGGTGGTTTCTTATGACTGGGTAGCAGATAGAGGCCTGAAGGGCCCCAAGGAGACTGTTAGTGGAAATGGAAAGGCAGTATGGTTACTGCTATAGGAATTATAAGAAGGAGGATCTAAGTGAAGTATTGAAAGATCAATTAGTAAATCAGAATCAGTTGAAAGTATCAACAACCTCTATTAGCTGCATATGATAACATATGAATAGCATATGACAGGAGAAAGATGAGCTAAATTTCAAGCATAAGTTAGAGGAACTAGGAAAGAACCAGGACTTGATGGGTTTTAAAATAAAACTGTTCCTCATCCTCAAGCTTGTCTGGCAAAAGACTATAAAATTAAAATGGATTCAATGCAAATATCAAATACAGAGTGTTGGCCAATAAAAATGTGTCCTTAGGGTAAAGATCACATCAAAGTTACAGTTCTAAGTTTCTTTGTTGAAAGCTCAGAAAGTTTGACAGTTTCTCCTTGCTTGACAAAAGACCTTTTAAAAATTTTGAAGGGAGGCCAGCCTGGTGGCGTAGTGGTTAAGTTAGCACATTGGTCTTTGGTGGCCCAGGATTCAAGGTTCGGATCCCGGGCCTGGACATGCATACTGCTCATCAAGCCATGCTGTGGCAGCATCCCACATACAAAGTGGAGGAAAATTGACACAGATGTTAGCTCAGGGCCAATCTTCCTCACCAATAAATAAATAAATAATAATAAATAAATAAACAAATAAAAATCTCAAAGGTGTATTTTGTAGATGCACTCTGAAAATAGCACTTCCGATGGTTCCTAAGAACATTTTCCCACAGCACTCTGACTCAGAGCCCAAAGCAGAAGGGGACTATCATCAAGAGATTGTGGGTGTGACTTTTCTCTGACGGAGCATATTATAATTTAATGCATTGAAAACAAATTTTTAAATGAATTGTATTAGTTTGGACTTTAAAAAAAACAAACAGAAACTCTTCAAACCTAAAGAGGTTACTAACCTGCAACTTTTAATTGGAGGAAACAAACCGAGAAAACAACTCAAATATAAATATGACCCAGACTTTGTAGTAAGGCTGACAATTGAATTCAATTTCTTTAATGAATATAGGGCTATTCAGATTTTTTATTTCATTTTGTGTCTGTTTTAATGTTATCTTTTTCAAGAAATTTGATCAATTTCATCTAAGTTGTGAATTCATTGCCATAAAGTTGTTCAAAATATTTTTTATTATCTTTTTTGTGTGTGTGTGAGGGAGATCAGCCCTGAGCTAACATCCGTGCTAATCCTCCTCTTTTTTTGCTGAGGAAGACCAGCTCTGAGCTAACATCTATTGCCAGTCCTCCTCCTCCCCCCACCAAAGCCCCAGTAGATAGTTGTATGTCATAGTTGCACATCCTTCTAGTTGCTGTATGTGAGACACAGCCTCAGCATGGCCAGAGAAGCAATGCGTCCGTGCGCGCCCGGGATCTGAACTCAGGCCGCCAGTAGCAGAGCGCGTGCACTTAACCGCTAAGCCACAGGGCTGGCCCTATTATCTTTTTACTCTATGTAATATCTGTAGTTTCATAACCTTTTTCATTTCTGATATTGGGCAATTTGTTTTCTTTTTGTTCTTCATCAGCATTTCTAGAAATTTATTTTCAAAAACCACCTTTTGGCTTGGTAATTTTCTCTAATGTTTGTCTGTTTTATATTTCACTGATTTCTGCTCTTATCTTTATTCTTCTTACTTTGGTTTTAATTTGCTCTTGTTTTCTTCTAATTAAATACTAAATTTTTCTTCTTTTCAAGTATATGTATAAAACTATAATTTTCCTACTAAGCACTGCTTTATCTATATCCTCAATATTTTGGTATGTTTAATTTTTATCATTTAGCCAAAATATTTTCCAACTTCCCTTGTTTACTTTTTATCGACTCTTTGATTATTTAAAAGTGTCTTGTTTAAATTCTAAATATTTGGGGCTTTTCTAAAACTCTTGTACTATTGATTTCTAATTTAGTACATTATATCTAGAAAAAAAGTACTACGTAAGATTTCAACCTTTTGGATTAATTTACACTTATTTTATCGCCTAGCATTTAGTTGGTCTGACAAATCCCCCGCCTTCCCTCTGGAATAATATGCATTAGACTTTCATTCTACCCATGAAGAATTGCTATGAGAATTGCATAAGAACATAAGACAAATTATATGAAGCAATAGTTTCCAGAAACTGGACAACAGGAAGTACAATACTGTGATCCCTGAGAGAAGGGATGCATGAAGGGAGGCTTTAACTCACTGAGCTTACCAGCTGGAGGCAATTTCCAGGCTGCAGTACAGGGAGGGGAACCAAAACAGAATCGGTAGCCGCATTCAATTAAAGAGAAAGAAACTAGCATGTGAGGTAATCGAGGGGCCCAGAATTTGAAAGCCAGACTATTCATGAAGAGGAAGTTCTAGAGATCTATTAAGGAGTCCCCTTGAGCCATTGCCATGAGAGGAAACTACTCCAGGAAAGCAATAACCCAAAGAATTCCTGACACTCACACGGCACTGGGAAGAATTTACATTCCCAACAGCCAGAATGGAGAGACTTTGTAGTACATGGGGCATTGAGTGGTGGATTAGTTTCCTGGGGCTGCCATAACAGAGTACCATAAACAATGGAAATTTATTGCCCCAGAGTTCTGGAGAATAGAACTCAAAAATCAAGGTGTCAGCGGGGGCATGTTCTCTCTGAAACCTCTGGGAGAGAATCTTTACTTTCCTCTTCTAGCTTCTGGTGTTTGCTGACAATCCTTGGCGTTCCTTGGCTTGTGGATACATCACTCCAATCTCTGCCTCTATTGTCACATGGCAATCTCCCTGTGTTTCTCTTTTTCTCTTCTTATAAGTACACCAGTCTTACTGGATTAAGGGCTGACTCCACTCCAGTGTGACCTCATCTTAACTTAACTAACTATATCTGCAATGACTCTATTTTCAGATGAGGTCACATTCTGAGCCACTGAAGATTAGGACTTCAGCATATCTTTCTTGGGCGCCGCAGTTCAACCCATTACAGACAGATTCCGTAGAATCATCATTCCTTAGTAGTGAGGCTAAAATAATCTAAGAATAAAGGCTTCTTTAGACCAACTACAACAACGTATAAAAGCAAATCTCAGATGATGAAGTGATTTGCAAATTACTTAGTTGAGAGTCAAAAACAAAATCCAATACTCTTTACGAATATAGAATAAAATCAGCAGCTAAACACATAAAATTTACAACATCTGGTATTACATGCTATGTAAATAGAGACGGGAGAATACTACCCATATCTAGGAACATATCCTTAATAGATATCATATAATTAGTAGACAAAGTTCTTAGAACACTTATTATAAATATGCCCACACATATAAAGGAAAATGTGAGCATAATGAGGAAAGAAAGAAAAAGAACACAAATGAAAATTTTAGAGCTAAAAATGAATATTTGCAATAAAAAATACACAGAATGAAATTAACAGTAGATTAGACAATACAGATGAAACAATCAGTGCAACTGAAGACATAGCAATATTAACTATCCAAACTGAAGTACAAAATGTTTTACAAGTCTGAAAAAAATAATAGCAGCAGTGAGCTATGAGCCAATATTAAGTGGTCTAACATACATGAAATCAGAGTCCTAGAAATAGGGATTGAGAAGTAGTAGAAAAAACATATCTGAAGAAATAATAGCTAACATTTTCCCAAATTTGGTGAAAACTAAAAACACACATGTCCAAGAAGCTCAATGAAGCTCAAGTAGAAGACAAAGAAAATCACAAAAGAATGAAAATGCTGAAAACTAGTGATAAACAGAATATCTTAAAAAGATGTCCAAGAAAAAAGACACATTATGTACAGAGGAATAAATGTAAGACTGATTACGGACTTCTAATCTGAATCTATGCAGCCTAGAGGAAAGTGGAATGACACCTTTAAAGTGCTGAATGAAAGAAAATGTCAACTTACAATTGTCTAACCCAAAGTGAAGACTTTTTAAGGCAAATAAAAGCTGGATAAATTCCTTGTCATAAGACTTGCACTATAAGAAATACAAAAGAAAATTATTTAAGCAGCAAGAAAATAAACAGGATAAAAATTTGGATCTACATAAAGGAGTGAAAAGTCTCCAAAATGGTAAATATGTGGGTAAATACAAAGTACATTTTCCCTCATTTTTAACTTATTTAAATAATAATCATACATGTAAAGAAAAAATTTTTTAAATAATTTGTCCTGGTGTTTACAACATTAAAATAAATTATATGAATTAAAATACATGATAACAATAACACAAGAAGTGGAAGGGAGGAAACGGAGGGAGGAAGATACAAATATGAAGTTTGAGACGTTGATGTATACTGTAAACCCTGAAGGAACCACAAAAAGCAACCCAAAGAAATACAAGTAGTGAACCAATTGTGGAGATAAAATAGAAGCATAAAAATAATAATTCAAAAGAAAACAGGAAAATAAAAATATTGAACAGTTAGAAGAAACAAGAAACAAAGAACAATATGGTAGATTTAAACCCAAGTGTATTAACAATTAAATCAATATAGGTGGTCTTAATATTTTAATTAAAAGGTAGAAATTATCAGAGTAGATTTAAAATTATCAGAGTATCAGATGAAAAAGGCACTGATAGATTAAAAGTAAAAAGATGGGGGATATATACCAAGAAAACACTCATCAAAGGAAAACTTATGTGGCTATGTAAGTATCTGACCAAGTAGACTTTAGAATTAGAAATATTGCCAGCAACAAAGAAAAATGAAAAAGCATCAAATCCGGAAAAAAAGACATAGCAAACCCAAATGAGCACACACATAAGAGCAGAGCTTCAAAATACATGAAGCAAAACTAATAACATCTAAAAGGAAAAGTAGAAAAATCCATAATTATAGTTGGAGATAAGACTGTTCTTTCAGAGATTGATAGAGCAAGTCAACAAAAAATCAGTAAGAATATTGAAGACTTGAACAACACTATTAACTGACTGGACCCAGTTAACATTTATAGACTACCTACTCTGGAGTAATACAGGAGAATACCCATTTTTTAAAATCAATTTTACTGAAATCTATTTGGTTTGACAATAAAGCCACTCTAGCTTTGTTATACTTACTGTTCAAATGGCTTAATTTTTTCGTTCTTTGAGTTTCAACCCTCTAGTTCTTTATATTCAAGTTGCAGTTATTTTAGACAGCACATAGATGGGTCTCACTTTTTTATCCAATCTTCATCTCTTTTGGGGATGTGTGTATTTCATTTGTATTTAATATAATTATTGATATGATTGACATTTGCCTAAACTTTTTCTAATTTGTTTCCTTTTTGTCCTATCTGTTCTTAGTTCATCTGTTCCCTTCTTTCTTTTTGGATTAGTTATTTTTGAGTATTTTATTTAACTCTTATATTAGCTATTTACCTCTATCTATATGTATATTTTTAGTGGTTTCTCTAGGGATTCCAATATGAATCTGTAACATATCACAGTCCACTTAGACTTAATGATATACTGGTCCTCGTAAAACATTGGATCCTTGTATTTTAATTCCTTATTTCCCCCATCTAGTGTGCTATTGTTTTCATATATTTACATTTACATACCCTATGTATCTCATAATAAAATGTAATTTTTTTATTTCAAGTCACTTGAACTCTAAAGAAATTAAAAGACAAAAAAGAAATTTATTTTATATTTACTACCTATTTTATATTTACTTATCATTTATGATGCTTTTCTTTTTCTTTTTTTTTCCCCTGTATATACATGTTTCATTTTATATCCTTCCCCTTCATCCTGAAGAATTTTCTTTAGCATTTTTTGCACTGTAGGTCTGCTGTTGATGGATTCTCTCAAGTTTAGTTTATTTAAAAATCTCTACTTCACTCTCATTTTTGACTGATTTTTCTTTTGCACACAGAATACTGGGTTGATGGTTTCAGATTTAAAACAGTCTATTTCATTGTCTTCTAGCTTTCACTCTTTCTGATGAGAAGTAAGCTAACATTCAAATTGTTATTCCCCTATATGTAGTGAGTCTTTTTCTGGCAACTTTCAAGAAGTCTCTGTCTCTGGTTTTCAGTGGTTTGATTGTAATGTACTAAGGTGTACCTTTCTTTGTATTTATTCTGCTTGGAGTTTGCTAAGCTTCTTGGATTTTTAAGTTGATTTTTTTCACTAAATTTTGGATTTCTTTGCCATTATTACTTCAAATATTTTTTGTCTACCACTCTCATTTGTCTCTCTTTTGAGGAATCCAACACATATACATTAGACCATTTAATATCATCTTAAAGGTCACTAATTCATTGTTCATTATTTTTTTAATTCTTTTTTCTCTGTTATTCGTTATTTAATCTTTATCTGTCTTGATATTTGCTATTGTGTCTTCTTAATCCCCAATATGCTTCTAAATCCATCTAATTTTCCATTCATTTTAAATAACATATTTTTCCATTCTAGACTTTTCATTTCATTCTTTTTATAATTTTCATTTCTTTGCTGAAATGTAATTCCCTATCTGTCCGTGATTCTTTTAAAACTCTGAGCATACTTCTAATAGCTATTTTAAAGTTGTCTTCTGCTAATTCTAAAATCAGGGTCATTTTAGGATCTATTTTTATTGGCTTATTTTCCCTCAATGTGTCAGATTTTCTGCTTCTTTACATGTCTATTAATTTTTTAGTCTGTACTGGATATTTAGAATGTTATGAAGACTCTGGATTACATTATCTTTCTCTGAATGAGTGTGGGTTTTTTTTTCCTTTCAAGAATTTAATTTACTAGATAATCACCTTGAACTAGGGTTAGTTTTATTTTTTGTTAGGGAACAAAATTCAAAAGGTGTTTACCAAAATATAATTTGGCAGAATTCAAACTATGCTTTCTTCCCGCAGTGGTTGATAACAGCTGAAATCTCTGTTCTGTTTATTCAGTCTTCCGTCTGTTGCTTACCATTGAGCATTTTGCAGTATCTCCCACATGAACAGTTCAAAGGTCAATCAAGAATTTGAGAAGAGATTATATTTGGATTTTGAACTACCCTCTACTGTGTTTCCTTCCTTGCAGACTTTCTTCCTATCAATGCTCAACCACTTTGGCAGCACAAACTCCATCCTCTAATGCTTAAGATTAAGCCATTCCTCACTGTGAACATGGGGGTTCATTCAGGGGAAAAGCTGTATAAAAGTGAATCTCTCCCAGTGGTCTTCATTTCTTTAAAGGATTGAATACCCTTCAATTTCTGCCTCCCTTTATTCTCTCTTCAAGAATTATATTTTATATTTCATCCAGAGTTTATAATTGTAGTCTGCAGTATGATTATTCTAACATGAGATACACCGCCATTAGCAGAACTAGAAGTAGGGGCTAAGTTTTATTCCTCTCTAAATCTCCAGTGCTAGCAAGGTACTTCATGATTAATAGATCTCTAACAAATGTATATTGAACAAATGGATATGTATTTGTATAAAAATGACCTCACCCGGGAGGAAAGGATGATGTTGAAGGCATAATATGATTCCCTTTCACTGCCAGGCCCCCTTGCAGCTCATTATAGGCCTGGTGATGCCACTATAGGCCACTAATGCTCTATGCCTCTGGCTCTCGGTAGTTCCACCTTGGACAAGTTCTCCCATCCAGGCTTTTCAGTTAGTTTTATAAACTTGCAGACCATCCTTTTTTCCCACTTTGCTATCTGTGAATTGAAGAGACATTCCAATTTTCAAATGAATCTGAGAGACAGACATAGAAACTGCTCTTCTTCCTTGAATCACACTGAGTTTCTCAAGGGAGAGAGGAGTAGATTTAGAAAGCCTTGTTTTCTTTTGATTGCTTTTTTTATTGTCAGTGGTAAATGTTTAAAAGATAATTTGTCCATCACTTTGCCTCAGATTTTGCTCAATGGAAAGGCTTCATATCATTTCACTTTCCTTAAATGAATCAGCAGTTTGGGGTGAAGAAGGCTTCTGAGTTTGTCAAAATCTACCTTGTTTAGAAATACAATTTCTATTTCCTCCTTTTCTCCCTCCACTGCCACCACTTAAACTCCTTTGCTACCTATTAGCCTATTTATATATTTACCCATGGCTTGTGAACAAGCTAAATTTATGTCATTGGTTTCTACATTTATTTGTTTACCTATGTGTCTTGCCAGATTTGTCTATAATAGATTTAAAATTCCCAGAGACCAGAGAACATGTTAATCAACTTGCTTTGTGGATTACCTTGCAATTGGGTTACAGTGAACTTCATGAAATTTTTGATAGTGGATTCTTGGATGTAAAAAACATCAGCTTGACTTAAAATTAACCTTTTCCAATCACCTGTCTCCCCTTTGAACCACCTATACCCTGCCAACAGATTCAAGTTCCTAAACCAACTCTTCCTTTAGTCATTATTTCATTATTTACTGAATTATTCTTTCAACCAATATTTATGGAGGCTTATTCTTTATTGGAAATTCTAGGTACATGGGGCTCAGTGATGAAAGATACTGAATTAAGTGTGATTCAGTGAAAAAAGACATAGTTCCTGCTGTTGAGATGCTCATGCTTGAAGAGAGGCAAGAAATTTGGGATAACAAAGCACAATGACATAAACAGGGATTTTAAGAAACTGACAAGAAGGGGCCTCAACTATGACCAGCTGTGTCTGAGAAGACTCCCAGAAGAGGCAATGATTTAGTTGCAACTTAAACATAGCTGAGTATTTTAGCTGAGGCCAAACCAGGTTGACTTTTGGTCAGTGGATCTGATGAGCACGTATTTCCATGGCGGTTCTCCGTGGCATTTTTGTTTATTGTCTGATGTAAGAATGAATGATTTGAAAGGGGAAAGGAAAGTGAAGATGGTGTTTAGAGGGCTTTATTGTTCTTGGTGGGATGAACAGAGAGACAAAGATGATGAATAGTATGGCATAATATTTGTCCTCCATTTTCTCTCTTAGACTGTTGGGTTGCTTTTGATTAATTTCTTTGGAAAAGGGGTTTAGGATCTATAGAAGAAGGAATGCTTATAAGATAAAAGACTGGGAGAACTTGGTGTTGCTTTAAAGCAGCCTATCTAACATCCTTTCTAACATCCATTTACTAATTTTCTGGTAACATGTTTCTAGTTTTCCTTTTATTATTAAGAAGCGATTCTTTTCTAGTCTTGGGCCAAATACTTCAGAGGGTACTCATCTTCCCCTAGATCCATGGGTGGAACATGATACGGGCCTATTCATTCAGTATATTCTATCTCTACTATCTTTGGTTCAGGAGTGGGCATGTGACACAAAGCAGGCAAAAGAGAGACCAGCTCAGTACATTTTTGGAGCGCCTGTGGTAAAGAAGCTCTTCTGCAGCCAGTGATGCCAGCTGTATGTATGCCTGAGCCTGAAGCACACAAAAAGAAGAGCAAAGCTGAGACGTGGAAGGAGTGAGCAAAATCAAGTCCTGATGACATCAGGCAAGCTCTGGGACCCAGCCATGCCTGAATGAACTTTTCAGATATGAAACCAGAGAATTATTTGCATGGCTTAAAAATTTTGAGTTAGGCTTCTCAAAGAAGACTTAGGTGAGAAAGTTCTATATGAATCAGCAAAAAGCCCTGTTGTTTCACCCCACCCCCAACCTCACTATTCCTAGTTCACAATACACTACAGAGCCCTGGCCCTTGAACAGCTTAGCATGGCCGCTACTGAATGATCGCAAAAGATAGCTCACTGCAGCAGTGGAAGAGATGATTCCCCCAAAAGCAATTGTCTTGCAGGCAACGGATCAAAATCAAAGAATTGAACGTAAACATTTCTCTTGGGAAGCCCTCAGAAACAGCTGAAAAGAAGTTGAGAGGCAGCCGATATCTAACGGTTACATAGATGGGGCTAAGTACTCTGGTAGTTTGAGCATTGACGTTACATTGATGTTACATTTGTAGTCAATGACAGGTCAGCTGGAATATTTGAATTACATAAACCACAGGGTGAGGTGAGCAGGCTACACATTTGGAAAAGGCATTCCAAAGAGTAAGAATAGCATTGACAGAGAAAAGTATGAGGGAACATGGTGCATGGGGGTAATAGCAAATAGTTGGGTATGACTAAAGCAATGAGATTCTGTTTTTAGGGCAAGAGGGTGCAGCGTTAGAGATATGTGAAGCTCGCTTACTTCCTTTTTCAAAAAATACTGGTGCCTAAATTGTACTCTTTAGTTTGGCATCCAAGATCCATTTTCATTTTATTTTATTTATTTTTGTGTGTGTGAGGAAGATCAGCCCTGTGCTAGCATCTGCCAATCCTCCTCTCTTTTTGCTGAGGAAGATTGGCCCTGGGCTAACATCCGTGCCAATCTTCCTCTACTTTATATGGGACGCCGCCACAGCATGGCTTGTCAAGCGGTGCATCAGTGCGCCCCCGGGATCTGAACCGGCGAACCCCGGACTGTGGCAGTGGAGCAAGCACACTTAACCAGTTGCGCCACCGGGCCAGCCCCTCCATTTTAGTTTTAAACCTCCCCTTCAAACTTTTCTTCAGCCAAACTCGTCTTCTCCCTCCTTCACTGGGGTGGTGTATTCCTTCCTCATAGTTTTTGCTCAAAGCCATTCTCCTTGCCTGGATTGTCGTTCTCCAGTAAATGCAATCCATTCCATTTACCCGACATTATTTATAAATTCCTTTGAGTGGTAATTTATCTTTTTAAAATGCATCCATGTTATTTTAACAAATTAGTTTGTAAGCTCATTGAGGGACAAAGGAGAGAGCATTATGTTCCTCATTTTCCACCTCCTAAAGGGCCTAGTATAGTCCCCAGAACGTAGTGTTCAATGAACAAAAGTGTGATGGTTTGTGGATAAGATCGGAGAATACCAGCGTGTAGCTTTGCCCTCAGCTTTTTTTGTTGCAGGGGAATGCCAGGATCAGGCCATATGCCTGGATAGCAGATCTTCATAAAAGGGGTTTGGAAGGTATCACACTGATCACCCTCCAGAGACAGACATCCTTGCTCTCACAATCCTGGTTTATCCTAGCAAGGCCTCAAAGGCTCCCTGTCACTGTTGAATGGCATCAGACTAGGGCTTTCAGAGATTGGCAGCTGTGGAGAGAGGTCCCGTGGTGGGAAGCTGGTAGCCTGCCTGTCAGTGACTATTCCAAGCCATAGAGTTTCCCAGGGGTGATTGTTTTCTTTTGTTTTTCCTCCAACCTGCGAAGGCATTAGTCACCTCCTAGCAGCCTTCCAGTTGACTCAGCTCGGTGACCTGCTAACAATCCACAGAGCAATTTTCTCCCTTAGGGATCACTTTCCAGCTCACAGCTGAGCACACAGGGAAAGGACAGTCAGAGAGATGAAGTGCTGCTGCCTGGATGCTCATGAGCTGTCATTACAGAAGGCAAGGGTCTTGCTTTCATGGCTTCTGGAGTTTAAAGACCCATGTCAGGAATTGTGAGATTTTGTTTGTTTTTTGTGTATGTGAAAGACCTTAACTACCCCGTTATATTTTGAACAATAAAAAGAACATTTAACAACTTAATCACATGAAGTATCAAAAGGGAACTGGCTGACACCTTGAAGGATAAGAATAATGTAGGAGATTGTTTCCCAAATTATGTGCATTGGATAACAGGTCCTGTCGAAGGCTAATGGCTGTTATGGGACAAAGGGCTTCGGTGATCAAATAGATTAGGGAATTTCTGGGTTTTCTTACCATAAGATTTCTCAGAGCCTGTAATTTTCCGATGTGCCTGATGAATCTCTGAGAGGTGGTTATAGAGTATAGTATTTTGCCAAAATTACTTAACCACACAAATCTTTTTATAAAGAAATACCAATTCACACCTTCCTGGAATTAACACCTATGGGAAAAGCCATTCTAGATAATTGTACTTGCAGGACAGGAGAAGGGGAGTTATGGTTCCCTTGCTAATGAAGTGCTCCTATGTGTTCTTAGGTTGTCTTCATGGGCTGTAAATAAACTGTCCCTTTCTGTTTGTGTATATGTATCTGTATACATACCCATACGTTCATTCATTAAAAATTCAGGGTGGCAGGCATACTATAGGGAACTTCACTTTTCCTCTAGGCCCATTGTAAGTCCTCCATACAGTTTATACCAAGATATTTCCCTCTGGGTGTGTTGTCCTCCACGTCATAGAGAAAGAGCTATAGCAGAGCTATCTGACCTCCTTAAATGACAAAATTTCATTTGTATTTTTGTGACCTGTTAGTTGAGAACTATATAATAACAAGATATTGTGAATTTATTAAAATATTAAATTTATGTTTATTCTTAACAGCGTGCTGAAATTCTATTTCATATCTTTATGAGACACAGTAACGTTTTGGTTTACAGATAGTACTTGCATCACATGGAGGTTAAAGAATCTTTTAAAATAATTCCAGCATCTCCAAATGTCTCCAACACACAAATGAAAAACACTGCTTTAGAGAACAGTTTTCCGAATCAGAGAGAATTGAGTTTGAATCTGAACTCAGCCACTGATAAGTGGTGTGACTCTGAATAAGTTAGCCTCATATATTAGGACAATTTGAGGATCAGATAAGTTAATGTAAACAGACACACTGCCTGATAGGTGATAGATCTCTTAGCCTTCTCTTATGACATAAAACAAAGCAGACATAAAACAAAACTGTAGTTAGAAAACACATTTTGAGGCAAAAAAGTTATTATTGTGCTAGTTGTCTTTATCTTTTGTAGTTCTAAAGCAAATGTAGGAAGAGAAAATTCTCATAATTATTGATGTTATGAATAAGTTAACCATATGAAGTTAAATAAATGATATTAAGTACTGTGTGCTAGATATTATTGTAAGTGCTTTATTTGGCTTAAAGCATTTGATCCTCGCAAAAGTCTATCAGCTTCTTTTATTATCCCCAATTTTAAAGATAAGGAAACTGAGGCAAATGGTTTATATAATTTGTCCAAGGCTCCATATCTAGAAATTGGTAGTCCTAGCTTTCAAACTCAAACAATATTTTTCCAGCAGCTATATTCTTGTTTTTTCAGATATACATCATGTGGAGGGCTCACTTGTCATGTTTTACTGTCATTGTTTTCAAGGACCTCATGGCATTTGAACATTGACAGCCCCTGCTATTTGCCTAGGAATAGTAATCCTATCATTAGGAGATTAGTTTATGTATTTAATTTTGCCAGCCCATTGCTATACCAAAGTACAGAAGTTACTATGCATCATGCTAAGGAATGGTCATTTTTCAGCTATGTTAAAGTTGAATAATAAACTTTCCTAAAACCTTGAACTGCATTCATCCAGTGAGGCATTTCAGTGTTTTAAAAAGCTAACAGATGCAGTAAGTTCCCCATGAAGACCTGTGTTGAGGAATAGCGGAGTTGGGAGTTACTCGAAAGGTCATCTTATTTGTTCTCCTGAGTACTAGCAGCAAACTTTATTCAACAGCCATTTATTCAGTGCTTTTAAGAGTACGGTTCCAAGACTGTGCTAGTTGTTGGAGACACAAGAAGAATAAAGGAACATCCCTATTCTCGGAGAACTCAAGATCTAGAAGGAGGAATAGGTAGGTAAACGAATCATGACCTTGCCTTGATATTGGAAGCTTGTGCGAGAAGCCCAGCAACATAGAGGAAGACAGGTATGTCAAAAATAGTTCAAGATTTAATAGAGTGGACTTCATAATTTTATTTGATATTTGGTAATAGCATATAATGATGGGTCTAATTGTAAGAAGTTTACTCTTAAGCACAGTCATACTCACGCTTGATTTTTTTTTTCTTTTTTTGTGAGGAAGATCAGCCCTAAGCTAACATCCGATGCCAATCCTCCTCTTCTTTTTTTTGCCAAGGAAGATTGGCCCTGGGCTAAGATCTGTGCCCATCCTCCTCTACTTTATATAGGACTCCGCCACAGCATGGCTTGACAAGTGGTGTGTCTGTGCGCGCGCACCCGGGGTTCAGAACCTGTGAACCCTTGGGCCGCTGAATCAGAGCGCGCACACTTAGCTGCTATGCCATGAGACCAGCTCTCACTCTTTATTTTATCATTAGTGCTTTCAGATCTCTATTCTCATGAACATAATGATGTAGTAGTTAATCATACCTGCTGTGGAGTTAGCTGGCATGGGTTTGAATCCACTTATACCAATTAATAGTTCTCTGGCCTTGGGCAAGTTACTTAACCCCCTCTGAGCCTTGGTACCATCATCTATAAAATGGGATAATAGATGAGATAAATCATGTAAATATTCAATACATGTGACTTGCAGCTATTACTATTTTGTCATTGTTGAGAGTAAGATGATGAGGTGTGAGATTGACAACAACATATGTGTACATTTAAGTTTAAAGATTATTTTAATAGACAATAACAAAGGAAAAAGAGGTTTTTGATATATAAATTCAAGTATGCGTTTGAGAATACCTGGGCACTTCGACTGATGCTGATCATATCTGTGTTGTTAACACTTTACATAGTTGCATATCTCTACATTATTCATTGTTCACTAGTCAGAATCAATGTGTGAGATAAACTATAGACTCCGCACAGAGGCTCATTCTTCTGGTGTTGTGGATGAGTTGGCCTGGGATTAAAGCATCCATGAAAGCCTGTTGCTTGGGTTGCTCTCCCTGCCCTTGCCATGGTCCAGCCCATCCATGAGAGTGACCAGAAGAGAGTCAATGATTTTTACCAACACATTTGCTTGTCCCAACAGCTTTGTTTTAGTTTGAAGTGCACAGATTTGGGGTACTACCTAGATAATTTGGACATGAATGTTTATGCTGGTGCTAGGTTTATCAAGCATTCTCACCAAAAGAGGAAAGGGAGTAATTCAAGCCATTTAGAAATTTGGAACTAGCTATAATGATCCAAGTATGGTTATTGGTGTCTTTAAAATAAAATTGGCAGCTTGAATAATGGACTCAATCAAACTAACCAGATGTTTTGCACTTGATTAAATGCATTCTAATTAGCCTCTCCGTACAAACAACTGATTAAATCATTTGCTAAAGAATTTCCATTAAACAAACAAATAACAACAGCAAAACAGTTCCAGCAAGTTTCTTCTGCTTTCTTCTTCCTGAAAGATCATGAAGTTTGTGAAAGGAAACCACAGATGAACATCCACCCCAAGTCCTTGTGTAGTCTCTAGATGACCTAAAACATTATCCTAGAATAACTTTAAAATTTTGAATAAAAAAAAAAGTTTCAAATGGATGAACTGTAGTATTCAGAAAACTTTGGTAATGGCTTTGTGTGCACCTTGTTGCCTTGCATACCACAGATATGAAAAATAGGGATACTATGTCTTAAACTTGTAGAGAATGTTTTACTTTCTTTATGTATAATCATACGTAATACCCTAGCTCACTCAATACACTATAATAATTAACCTACTATATTTGATACATTTAGATAAAATCTGCATTTAATCCTCATAACACTCTGGGGTGCTGAAAGACAGAAATTGTTAACCGTGTCTTACAAATGACAGATTTCTGGCACAGAAATTGAATGACTTGCTCGATGTCATCCAACTTGATAAAGCTGGTACTAATCCCAGATCTCTCAGATCTTAGCCAGTATTCTTCCCGTTCGTCAGCTAGATAACGGTAGAATCAAGAAAACATGTTGATCTATTTGGGACCATAGTTAGAGATAGGACTCTTTTACGCAAGTATTCTTTAATTTCACAAAGTTCATTCATACGTAGTATGTTCCCTATGTAGCTCAATACTAGCATCAACCTTGGTATTAGATTTGAATTATGCAAGAATCTTTTAATACTTTCTTTACTCACTCTTTGTAATTTTGCAGCCTTAGGCTCACCAAGAGGAATTTGGGTTTCCTGGTAAGGCATATGTATGCCTAAGATACCAGCTCTGTGTATTTCTGCCTAATTATTTAAAAAGAAAAAAAAAAAACAAAAAAGTAATTCTTGCTAAGGTTTAATATATAAAAAAATAAAATTAAATCAGAATGGAAAAAATTGCCATGATTGTAGGATGAGAGTTAATAGACCTCGTGCCAGAATTATGAATATCAAACTTGAAGTCTGGTTTATGGGAGTTTTCCTCTTGAGAATATATATAATGAAGCATGCTCACTGCTATGTTAAAGAAATAAAAATAAAGACACGTTATATGTGCATAGAAAATAATAATGTATCTTTCAGTGGTGGGAATGTATGAGTTTTGTTTAACTCCTTTCTATTTTCCTGTATTGTCCACATTTCTGTAACAGTTGCCTATTAATTTTATTATTAAACATTCAATAAACTTTATTTTTATGGAATAAGAAGCTCTGAACTGACCAGTTTGTGACTTAGCCATAAAATGTGCGCAACTGTAAGGCACGAACAATATGTATTTATTCTTGCCTAGAGGTCTTTGTACCAGAACTAACTGCTCCCTTTGCCAGAAATGATCCTTCCCAATGTCCTGTCATGGTGGATTTCTTGGAATTTAGGTCTCATCTTGTCATTAGAAGTTATCCTCATGAGCCCTCACTGGCCACTCTATAGTAGCTCTACAATTTTTATCACATCACCACATACTATGTACAGTCCTGCATCACTTAACTATGGAGACACATTCCGAGAAATGCGTCATTAGGCGATTTCGTCATTGTGTGAACATCATAGAGTATACATACACAAACCTAAATGGTACAGCCCCTATACACCTAGTCTATATGGTACTAATCTTATGGGACCACCATTATATATGTAGTCCATCATTGACCGAAACGTCGTTATGCAATACATGACTCCTGCATCATAATTATAGTCACTACTTGATATTTATCTTTCTGTTTCTATATTAGATTTTTGTCTAATATAATTTAAGCTTCACAATAATATAGACCATATGGAGTTTTGTTTATTACCACATCCCCAGTGGACATGACAGTCCATGATACATAGTAGATGGACAGTAAATATTTGTTGAAGAATTGAGTAGAAATGAATTTAGTGAGCGAATGCATTAATTGAACTAAAATGGTAATCTAGTAAGCTCTTAGGCTGTATTTCCCACTCAATCCCCAAATCTGTACTCAGAGATGATTAGGTTATTTCAATGGACACCTTCATTCCACAGAGTGACAGAGGATGTTGGCTTGTATCATTTGCCTCCCCTTCCTGTGGTAATGAGGGCTTTACTGGCATGATTTTTTGAAGGAGACACTGACCTCCGAAGCAGACATATAATTGGTAGTCCATTTTACCTGGGAAAAATGGAACATTTCATAGCTTATAAAGCTGTTGCATTGGAACTAGTGAATGGGAGATAAAAGGCAGAAGACTAGTCTGTAAGCTAAGTCAATCCAATAGAACATAATTAGCGTGATCATAAGGGATTTTTCCAAAACTTAATTCACAAGAAGGAAAATACGCAAGGCAGCCAATTTTCCACTTCAGGTCGCATAACAAAAGCTTTCAGAACTGACAACTTATACTTTATTAAACAGAATATAAATTAATAAATACACACACACAATCTTGTGACTAATTGTGTTTACTAGCATTTCAGGATGAGACAAGAGAGAACGTCTTTGTGAGAAAACCTCCTGATTCTTCTCTCTCCTCCAGCAATTTTCATTTGTCTACATGCTTTTGCATTCTTTAAAGAATGTTAATGCATTTTTTAATTCAAGAAATATGGAATAAGAAGTCAAGATGGCGACATAGGCAGACTCTGAACTCACCTCCTCCCGCGGACACAGCCAATTTGCAACTACTCGGGGAAGGATTACCCCTGAGACAGGGCTGAAAACCGGATACGAGGAACTCCTGCAACAACAGACAATCCTAATTGAGGTGGAACAGGCGGAAACTCCCTTCTGGAGAGGATAAACGCCGCCTTCACAAGCCGCCAGCGTCATGGCCGCAGGGGAGCAGCCCACAGGTATGCAGCCCTCCCTGGAGGTGCGGGGTCCTGAGCCCAGAACGCCCCCGCTGTGGGCATTTTGTGGACTCGGCACAATCCAGACGAGTGGCATAATATCTGACTTTGCCTGCACGAAAACATTGGGGAGTACCCCCAGAAAAGCTGGTTCACAAAAAAATTAAAACCGGCTCTTAAAGGGCCCACGCACAAACTCACCCATTTCAGAAAGCAACCTAAAATCACCAGAAAGAAAGGTGCACGGTGCTTTGGTGAAAAGAGACTCACCTAATAGGCCCAGTGTGCATCTCGGTGAGAGGTGAGACCTCTCCAGGGACTGGGACATTGGCGGTGGCCATTGTTGTGGCCTGGTGTGGGTGTGCTGACACAGCCGCCATTGGGGTTCTCCCTGGGGCCTGTTAGCCCAGGGTCTGCCCCACCCGCTAGAGCACCGATTTAATCCAGCTCAGCCAGGGCAGGCAGCCCACCATAGAGACTGGCCCCACCCAACAATAAGCCCTCAGGCAACTTGTGGGCCTGTATAGATTGGTGACTGTATTCTCTGCAGCCTGGCAACTGAACTGACTTCAGTGGGGTAGGGCGTGCAAAGGAGCGGGTGGAGAGTGTGGGGCAGTGGTGGAGTGTGTGGGGCTCCCACCATGGAGAGACTGGGTCCACTTCAGGAGGTGGGGGCCGCACACGGGGAAGGACTGTGTTGACTGTGTGTGGACCTGTGGGTGGCAGGGCTTGTCAGCTGCAGACGACTTGTGCTTCTCAAAGACCCATGTAGGGGGTTTGCCCCACCTTCCAAAGCCTGAAACAATTGGGTGCTCCCGTGCCTGAGGCCAGCCCAACACAGCTGCAATCCTCAGAGAGCTGACAAGAGACCTAAAGGCTGGAAGCTTATAGAAATTGTAAGGCCCTGAGCATAACAACCTGCCACGCTGGGGGTACTACTCACTTAAAAGAAATACTGCAACACAAATGTGGTATTAGAACTTGCAGCCAGCTGTGCTGGGGCTCCCCACATCTGATAAAGACATTGAAGGGCCCACAACAACTACAAGCAGCTGAGAATTACAACAGCTGACCACGAGCATAACTCGGCCTCCCTGGGTGCCTACAGGGAAAGCAAACAGGCCACAACAGAAAGACACACATAGCCCACATAGGGGTCACCCCTGGAACATTGAGAACTGAGGAAAGCACACGGCAGGCCTCCTAAGCCATCACTTACATAAGGTCACCTATCTAAGAGCAGGAGACATAGCTGACCTACTTAATACGTAGACACAAGCACAGGGAAAGAGGCAAAATGAGGAGGCAAAGGAATACATTCCAAGTAAGGGAACAGGACAAAACCCCAGAAAAGGAACTAAGTGAAACAGAAATGAGCAACCTTCCTGGCAGAGAGTTCAAACAAAGAGTGTTAAGGATGCTCACTGATCTGGGGAGAAGAATAGATGAACTCAGTGAGAATGTCAAGAAAGAAATGGAAGATATAAAAAAGAACCAATCAGAAATGAAGAATACGATACTGGAAATGAAAAATTCACTAGAGGGACTCAAAAGCAGAGTAGAGGATACAGAAGAACTGATCTGTGAGCTAGATGAAAGACTAGAAGAAATTACCCAAGCTGAACAGGTAAAAGAGAAAAGAATTAAAAAGAGTGAGGACAGTCTAAGGGACCTCTGGGACAACATCAAGTGCACTAACATCCATGTTATAGGTGTCCCAGAAGGAGAAGAGCAAGACAAAGGGGCAGAGAATCTATTTCAAGAAATAATAGATGAAAACTTCCCTAACCTAAGGAAGGAAACAGACATCCAGGTACAGAGAGCCCCAAACAAGATAAAGCCAAAGAGGCCCACACAAAGACACATCATAATCAAAATGTCCAGAATTAAAGATAAAGAGAGAATCCTAAAAGCCACAAGAGAAGTCAAGTTACATACAAAGGAAACCCCATAAGGCTATCAGCTGACTGCTCAGCAGAAACCTTACAGGCTAGAAGACAGTGGCATGATATATTTAAAGTGCTAAAAGGAAAACACTTACAGCCAAGAATACTCTACCCAGCAAGGTTATCATTCAAAATGGAAAGAAAGATCAAAAATTTCCCAGACAAGCAAAAATTAAAGGAGTTTGTCACCAAGAAACCAGCGCTACAAGAAATGTTAAAGGGACTGATTTGAGGGGAAAAGAGAAGACCACAAATAGGAAAAATTATCTATTTCCATGATAAGAGGGTAATGGATACATATGCACAAAATAGAGGTTAGATATTATATCAAAAACATAAAATGATGGAGGAGAGGAGTGAAAGAGTAGAGCTTTCAGATAGAGGTCAAACTAAAGAGACCATCAATTCTGTATAGAAGAAGAAAGGAACAGAGAAGGACTACTAAAACACCAAGAAAAAAAAAGTTAAAAAATGGCAGTAAGTACATACTTATCAATAGCTACTTTAAACGTCAATGGACTAAATGCTCCAATTAAAAGGCTCCAATTAAAAGGCTGATTGGATAAAACAACAAGACCCATATATATGCTGCATACAAGAGACACACTTCAGACCTAAAGACACTCACAAACTGAAAGTGAAGGGATGGAAAAAGATACTCCACGCAAAAGGCAATGAAAAGAAAGCTGGGGTAGCAGTACTCATATTAGACAAAATAGACTTTAAAACAAAAACTGTAAAAAGAGACTAAGAAGGGCATTACATAATGATCAAGGGAACAATCCAACAAGAGGATATAACACTTGTAAATATCTACACACCCAATGTAGGTGCACCTAAATATATAAAGCAATTATTAACAGACATAAAAACAGAAATAGACAGTAACACAATAATAGTAGGGGACTATAACACTCCACTTACACCAATGGATGGATCACCCAAACAGAAGATCAATAAGGAAACATTGGCCTTGAATGACACACTAAAACAGATGGACCTAGTAGATATATACAGAGCATTCCATCCAAAAACCGAAGAATACACGTTCTTTTCAAATGCACATGAAACATTCTCCAGGATTGATCACATATTAGGCCACAAAACAAGTCTTCATAAATTTAAGAAGATTGAAATAATACCAAGCATCTTTTCTGACCACAATGGTATGAAACCAGAAATCAACTATAGGAAGAAAATCATAAAAGCCACAAATACGTGGAGATTAAACAAAATGCTACTGAACAACGACTGGGTCAATGAAGAAATCAAAGAAAAAATCAAAAGATACCTGGAGATAAATGAAAATGAAAATACGACATGCCAGAATTTATGGGATACAGCAAAAGCGGTTCTAAGAGGGAAGTTTATAGCAATATAGACCTATCTCAACAAACAAGAAAAATCTCAAATAAACAATCTAACAATGCACCTAAAGGAACTGGAAAAAGAAGAACAAACAAAGCCCCAAATCAGTAGAAGAAGGGAAATATTAAAAATCAGAGCAGAAATAAATGAAATAGAGACCAACAAAAACAATAGAAAAAATTAATAAAACCAACAGCTAGTTCTTTGAAAAGATAAACAAAATTGACAAACCCTTAGCTAGACTCACCAAGAAAAAAAGAGAGAAGGCAAAAATAAGTAAAATCAGAGATGAAAGAGGAGAAATTCCACAGACACCTCAGAAATACAAAAGATTATAAGAGAATACTATGAAAAGTTATATGCCAACCAATGCGACAATCTAGAAGGAATAGATAAATTCTTAGAGTCATACAACCTTCCAAAACTGGATCAAGAAGAAGTAGAGAATTTGAATAGACCAATCAGTAAGGAGATCAAAACAGCAATCAAAAACCTCCCCAAAAATAAAAGTCCAGGACCAGACGGCTTCCCTGGTGAATTCTACCAAACATTCAAAGAAGACTTAATACCTATCCTTCTCAAACTCTTCCAAAAAATTGAGGAGTGGCGGAAGCTCCCTAACTCATTCTACGAAGCCAATATTACCCTGATACCAAAACCAGACAAGGACAACACAAAAAAAGAAAATTTCAGGCCAATATCACTGATGAACATCGATGCAAAAATCCTCAATAAAATACTAGCAAATTGCATAGAACAATACATTAAAAGGATTACACACCATGATCAAGTGGGATTTATTCCAGGTATGCAGGGATGGTTTAACATTTGCAAATCAATCAATGTGATACACCACATTAATAAAATGAAGAATAAAAATCACATGATCATCTCAATAGATGCAGAGAAAGCATTTGACAAGATACAGCATCCATTTATGATAAAAACTCTGAATAAAATGGGTATAGAAGGAAAGTACCTCAGCATAATAAAGACCCTATATGAGAAACCCACAACTAACATCATCCTCAATGGTAAAAACTGAAAGCTATCCCTCTAAGAACAGGAACCAGACAAGGATGTCCACTGTCACCACTCCTATTTAACATAGTACTGGAAGTCCTAGCCAGAACAATCAGGCAAGAGAAAGAAATAAAAGGGATCCAAATTGGAAAGGAAGAAGTGAAACTGTCACTATTTGCAGATGACAAGATTTTATATAAAAAAAACCCTAAAGAATCCACCAGAAAACTTTTACAAGTAATAAACGAATATGGTAAAGTTGCAGCATACAAAATCAACACACAAAAATCAGTTGCATTTCTATACGCTAACAACGAGGTAGCAGAAAGAGAAATTAAGAATACTATCCCATTTATAATTGCAACAAAAAGAATAAAATACCTAGGAATAAACTTAACCAAAGAGGTGAAAGAGCTGTACACGGAAAACAATAAAACATTGCTGAAAGCAATTGAAGAAGACACAAAGAAATGGAAAGATATTCCATGCTCTTGGATTGGAAGAATTAACATAGTTAAGATGTCCATACTTCCTAAAGCAATCTATAGATTCAATGCAGTCCCTATCAAAGTTCCAACCACATTTTTCACAGAAATAGAACAAAGAATCCTAAAATTTATATGGAACAACTAAAGACTCTGAATAGCTAAAGGAATCCTGAGAAAAAAGAACAAAGCTGGAGGTATCACACTCCCTGATTTCAAAATATACTACAAAGCTATAGTAACTAAAACAGCATGGTACTGGCACAAAAACAGACACACAGATCAATGGAATAAAATCGAAAGCACAAAAATAAACCCACACATCTATAGACAGCTAATCTTTGACAAAGCAGCCAAGAACATACAATGGAGAAAAGAAAGTCTCTTCAACAAATGGTGTTGGGAAAACTGGATAGCCACATGCAAAAAAATGAAAGTAGACCCTTACCTTACACCATACACAAAAATTAACTCCAAATGGATGAAAGAGTTGAATGTAAGACCTGAAACTATGAAACTTCTAGAAGAAAACATAGGCAGTACACTCTTCGACATTGGTCTTAGCAACATATTTTCAAGCACCATGTCTGACTGGGCAAGAGAAACAATAGAAAAAATAAACAAATGGGACTACATCAAACTAAAAAGCTTCTGCACAGCCAAGGAAACCATCAACAAAACGAAAAGACAACCTAACATTTGGGAGAAGATATTTGCAAACCATACATCTGATAAGGGCTTAATCTCCAAAATATATAAAGAACACATGCATCTCAACAACAAAAAAACTACCAACCCAATTAAAAAATGGGCAAAAGACCTGAACAGACATTTCTCCAAAGAAGATATACAGATGGCCAACAGACACGTGAAAAGGTGTTCAAAATCATTAACTATCAGGGAAATGCAAATCAAAACTACAACGAGATATCACCTCACGCCCATCAGAATGGCTATAATTAACCAGACAGGAAACAACATGTGTTGGAGAGGATGTGGAGAGAAGGGAACTCTCATACACTGCTGGTGGGAGTGCAAACTGGTGCAGCCACTATGGAAAACAGTATGGAGATTCTTCAAAAAATCAAGGATAGAACTACCATATGATCCAGCTATTCCACTGCTGGGTATTTATCCAAAGAACTTGAAAACACCTGTGTGTAAAGATCCATGCACCCCTGTGTTCATTGCAAGGTTATTCACAATAGCCAAGACTTGGAAGCAACCTAAGTGCCCATCAAGGGACGAATGGATAAAGAAGATGTGGTATATATACACAATGGAATACTACTCAGCCATAAGAAACGATGAAATCCAGCCATTTGTGACAACATGGATGGACATTGAGGGTATTATGCAAAGTGAAATAAGTCAGAGGGAGAAGGTCAAATACCGTACGATTTCCTTCATTAAGTAGTAGATAATAACAACAATAAACAAACACATAGAGACAGAGATTGGATTGGTGGTTACCAGAGGGGAAGGGGGGAGGGAGGAGGGCGAAAGGGATAATTTGGCACATGTGTGTGGTGATGGGTTGTAATTAATATTTGGGTGGTGAACATGATGTAATCTATGCAGAAATAGAAGTATAATGATGTACACCTGAAATTTATACAATGTTATAAACCAATGTTACTGCAATAAACAAAAAAAAAATAAAGAAAGAAAGAACTAGATGGTTGGCACTAACTTCAATAGACAAAAAAAAAAAAGAAAGTTGCTGAGAACATTTCTTATGCGTTCTCATCACAACAAAAACAAAACAAGTTAACTATGTGAGGTGATGGATCTGTCCTTGGTAATCATTCCATAATGTACATGTCTATCAAATCATCAGATTGTACACTGTAAATATACACAGTTGTATTTGTCAATTATTCCTCAATAAAATTGGAAAAAAAACACCCCCCCCCAAAAAAAAAAAGAAATATACATTGAAAACCTGCTATGAGCCAGGAAATATTCCGGATGCTCGGGATACTGCAATGTGGAAAAAATATATAAAAATTCCTGTTTTACAGATTTTACATTCTGGTGGGTGGATGAAGACAAATATATAATAAAAAAAATAAAGTACCTCAGATAGTGCTAAATACTAGGGAGAAAAATAAAGCAGAGCTGTGGATTATAAATTGTCAGCAGCACATAGGGAGGAGAGCTAAGTGCAATGGCCCTGAGGTTGACACATTCCTAGAAGTTCAAAGCAAGAGCAGTACAGCTGGAACAGATTGAGCGAGGAGGAGAATCGTTAGAGGTGAGTCAGAGGCATTGGAAACCTGATCATAGAGAGCGAGACAGGCCACTGTAAGTACTCAGCTTCTGAGATAAGAAGGTATGAGAGAAAGAGGGTCAGCTGAATCAAACATTTTTGGCCAAAGCAACCAGATGGGAGGAGTTGCCATTTTCTGGGATGGGGAAATTGGGAGGATTACATTTTGGTGGAGGGTGAGTGTCAGGAGTTCAATTTTGACATATAATTTTTCGAGAAGCCTATAGACAGTTGGTTGTATGAGTCTGGAACTCAGAGGAGAGATCTGGGAATCGTGGAATAGAGATGGTACTAAAAGCCATGAGATTGGATGAGATGACCAAGAGAGAGTGTAGAGGCACACTAAAGTTTAGAGACCAGGGAGAGGAAGAGCGGTAGCCAGTGAAGTAGGAAGAAAATCAGCGGAGAGTGTGGTATCCTAGATGTCTGCTGAAGAAGAGTTTGGAGAATGGAGGGATACACTCTAAGCACTGCTAACAGGGTCAGGTATGGGGGGAAAAAAAAAAAAAAGCTGAAAATTGACCATTGAATTTAGCAGGATGTAGGGTCTTGGTGACCCTGACAAGAGAAATTTCAGTTGAGTGATGGGACTAAAAGTCTAATTGGAGTGAGTTCAGGAGAGAATGTAGAGATGTTGACAACAACTCTTTTGAGAAGTGTTCTGTAAAGGAGTACTAAAAATTGAATTGTTAGCTGAAAGGAAATATGATAATCAAAAGAAGAAATTTTGAAAATGGAAGAATTTAAAGCATGTTTGTGTGCTAATGAGAATGATTCAGTAGAGAAGGGAAAATGGATAATTTAGTAAAGAAAGTGATAATTGCTAGAGTGACACTCTTGAGTGGATAAGAGGAAAGAGGATCTAGAGCAAAAGTGAGCATACATATTCCTCTTACTAACAAAAGGGAAATTGTCAATCAGAATTGAAATTGTCAATCCTATTGGCATAGACACTGGTAAATAAAAAGAGCAGTGGTGGTAACATGTGGATCTTCCATGCTTACTGCTTCTTTTTTATAAATAAAATAGAAAACAAGGGATTCAGCTAAAAGTGAGGATCAGGGAGCTATTGATAAAGAGTTGAGAAGAGGAGAAAATTTAAAATGGCCTTTTAGGAGAATGGAAGAGTGAATGGGTGAAGGAAGACGTTGTAAATATCTTCGGCCCCGGGTCATGTGGACTCTGTCACAATCTCTCAACTCTGCATTATAGTGAAAGCAGCCACAGACAATACCTAGACAAATGGACGTGACTGTGTTCCAATAAAACTTTATTTGTAAAACTGGACATTGGGCTGAATTTGGCTGTTGGGGCCATAGTGTGTTTATGTCGGGGAAGTACTAAGGAACCTTCTGAGATTAGTGGTCATGAAAAAGTAAGGCCATTTAATACATTGTGTGTTTTTCTTCAACCAATTTTTCTGTGATCAGTAAATCGAAAATCTGGCTTACCCAAGATTGAGATTTAGCAAGGTAAAAGTAACAAATGGAGTGAGGTAAAACGGAATTGAGCATGTATGCAATGGAATTACCACACTAATTAATAGTGGAATCTAACTAGGCTCCTTAAAGAAGAGGAGAGGACAGGAGGAGGGTGAGGAAGATTAAAAAGTTGGTAGGCTCAAAGGATTGTGGCTGTAGTTGCAGAAAATGTTGGAGTAGGCATATTAGAGGGAGTAAATTTAAAAAGATAGGAAATGTTCTCATCACAAAAAAGAAATAGTAATTATGTGACATGACGGAGGTGCTAGCTAACGCTATAGTGGTAATCATTTTGCAATATATAAGTGTATCAAATCAAGACATTGTACACGTTAAACTTACACAATATTATATGCAACTATATCTTAATAAAACTAGAAAAAATAAATTAAAAGGTAGGAGTTAGTTGGTGAATGGGATGGTTAAACTGATATTATTGAGGAAACACAGTTACTAGCAATAACAAGGCCCAAGAAACATCAGTGGGAGTGAGGGACTGTGTTTGGGAAGGACAGGAGTAAAGGAGGTCAAGGAATTGAGAGGCCAGGGAATTCAAAAAATCATTCGCAGGCATAGTTAATTCACAAAGAATTCAGAAGAGTAATTTTAGAGAGTGACAGTAAACCAGGTGATAAAATCTCCAAGGAATGATATTGTGGAATAATTGTGAAAAGGATGAGTAATGGGTGGTATAGTCTGATGGAGGAAGCTTCAGATTTGTGGATGCTATTAGGGAAAAGGGAGGGAGATGTCTGAAAGCAACGATGAGGAGCAAGGAGGATCCTAGCACACCTCCAGGAAGAAACAAGGATGTAAAAGAAAGAGAAAAGCCACCAACTGAGAGAACTGTAGAGAAGCAGCATCCTCATAGGAGAATCAGGTTGTAGATCAAGAAGGTAAAGTTAATGTTCAGAAGAGAGGCTGAGAATATAGGAGGTTTTGCTCATATCAGACCCTTGGTACCAGCACGTACTGAGAAAGGTTTTAGGAGTTGGAGACTGGCAGGAGAAGGACACAGAAAAGCAGATGCATAGAGAGAAATTGGAAATGAAACTGTGGGATTAGGTGGGATTCTTAGTGACTGATGAAAACGAGAATAAAAAGCACGGTGAGATTAGTCCTGACGCACAAGACAGATGATGGTGAGGCGGTGCTTGCTGGAGAGGGAGGAGGAACAATGGCGTTGCCCGGACGTCCCTAAACAAGGACAAGACTGTGTTCCTCAATCTCATCCAACATTTAGCTTCCAGTTCTGGTTTGCCGCTTTGTGTCATGGGATTTTTGCCTTCTGCTCAAGACTTTCGAGAACTTTTAAAATGTGAAGAATGATTTACTTCAATTCGCAAAGAGATCTAATACTTAAGAGTCCTCCCCTCCTCCCAGACCAGGGCTGGTCTCCTCCCTCGCTGTTTTTGGTTAATTCTTGGCCATGACTTTGCTGTCCCTGTGGAGTTGGCTTTTCTTGCTTTTGATAGGCAGGTAATCTTCAAGTTGAAAGCCACTGCAGCTCTGCGATGACAATACAGTTCTGAAAGCCGTGTTTTTCAAGAATAAGGATTGTGCCGAGCTGCTTTTTTGTCCTGTGTCTTTATCTTCAAGGGCTTTGTGCTGTTTCAGTTTCAAAACATAAAAAAGCATCGGTCTCTGCCCTTCAGGTTGTTCAAAGTTGAGAATCCTTTTTATAACAAACAATGTAGTTGAATGATAATGCTCACTGGAGCAAAATATTTCTTGAGGTGGGAGAACCAGCTCACGATATAATAATAACCTCTTGTGTATTTAGAGCTAGGGTGACTATGTCATTTGTCATCCAATCCAGGACACTTTCATGTGTGAAAGGGAGTGCTATGAGTAATTAGTTTGAGGCGGCAGGCACAGTATTAGTGTGCTGCTAAAGTGCTTGAACAAAGACATCCCAAAATACAGAGGCTTAAACAACATAGAAGTTTATTTCTCTCACGTAATGATCTAGAAGTGAAACTTGGAAGGATGCAGAGTGGCCCTGTATTCTTTTATCTCTGTAAGTTTAAAGGCTGTTCCATTTGTAACAATTTTGCAAACAGGAG
Organism: Diceros bicornis minor; assembly: GCF_020826845.1. NCBI lineage: Eukaryota > Metazoa > Chordata > Mammalia > Perissodactyla > Rhinocerotidae > Diceros > Diceros bicornis. The sequence goes on along the minus strand of NC_080741.1, from coordinate 73,666,936 downwards.
GAGGAGGAAAGAAAGAACAGACAGGAGGCAGGCAGCAACTTTTTAATAACTCGACTCAAAACTGGCACACATCACTTCACTCATTTGCAATGGCAAGTGCCATTCATTTGACAGAAGGTGGCCATTTGGTCACACCCAGCTGCATGGGAGGCTGGTCTTTCACTGGTAGACTCTTATCTTGAGAGAAGAATACATTATTTGAGATATAGTGGTCAATCACCTCTAACTGGCCCATTTACACATTGGTGAGGTAACTTTTGTTCTAGAATACCGGTGCTGGAAGAAAGGAGAGTGACCATCTTGTCCATGGTGGGCAAACTTTTTCAGTGAAAGACCAGATAATAAATACTTTAGTTTTTTCAGGCGATGTAGTCTCTGTCACACTGTGCTGTTGTACTGTGAAAGCAGCCATAAACACTACATAAATGGGCATTGCTGTGTTCCAACAAAACTTTATTTATAAAAACAGGCAGCAACAGGGCCGCGCGCTCTGCTTTGGCGGCCTGGGCTTTGCGGCTTCGGATGCCGGGTATGCACCGAGGCACTGCTTGTCAAGCCATCCTGTGGTGGCATCCCATATAGAGTGGAGCAAGATGGGCACAGATGTTATCCCAGGGCCCATCTTCCTCAGCAAAAAGACAAGGATTGGCGTTGGATGTTAGCTCAGGGCTGCTCTTGCTCACAAAAAAAAAATAAATAAATAAACAGAAAACAGGCAGCAGCACCTGTCTTTAGCCTATGGGCCATAGTTTACCAACCCCTGAAGTAGTCAAGCCTCCTCCATTTTTCAGATGAGGAAACAAACCAGAGTTTAAGTCACGCTTTCAAAAGGAAAATTTTTATTTTATTCTCACAGACACTGACTTTCCATTTTGCCTTCTGTCCGTACTATGTATGGCACAGTAAGCCTCTATTTGGTGTTGTCCATTCACTTAAACTGTTAGATAACTGTGGTAGAATGTGGTAATCAGTCACCTGACCAGCAAGCATGTTGCCGGCTAAGGCAAAAATTCTAAGTACTGCCATGTACATACCTGATAGATATACATCTGCGTATATCTATATATGATGTCATATTTGCATTGAAATTTAAAATTAATGGTGTCTTTACACCTATTTTTGCTCACTGGAACATCATAAGGTTGGTAAGACCCATGAAATTATTCCCATTTCACGTGTGAAGACCCTGATATTTGAAGAAATTATCTTAACTTACCCAGGGTCACACAGATATTACAGGGCACAAGAGTATCATATCCCATAAAACTTCTTTCTTCTGAACCTGAAATTAAAGTGCACCATAATTGATTGCGTGTTTGTTTGTTTTGTTTCCTGGATAACAGAAACAGAATCACAGACTCATAGGATTCTAGGGATGGAATGGAATTTAGAGATCACTTGGTCAATTTGTCTCCTTTTATAATTGATCAATCTCCCTCATTTTATAATTGGAGAAACAAAGGCACAGACACGTTGAAACCTGACCAAAGTTTTTGACCTAACTAGTACTAGAAGCAGGGCAGAAATCTATCACAAAAGATTCCCTAATCCTTTTGCATATTTAATTCTTTCTGAAGTGAAATCACTCAATGACAATACCATAGTGACTTCCAAGTGGCTGGCTCTAACTGTTGTCCTGTTTTGTACCCATAGCTTCTCAAACTGGCTTCATCAAAGAGACCAGTAGACATTTGCAGCATTACAAAAGAAAGAAAATACCTTATACAATGTTTTGCAGCCCTAAGTAGCACATTTATTTCAACGCTTTAAAAACGCAATTAAAGAATACTACCTTTTTTAACTTGAGATTTCTACCATGAACTTTCCGAAAAATGGCTTAATGTGTATTTTACATCTTTTGAAGTAAACACATACACATACACACACACACACACAAACACAAACACACAAATATTGATAGTCTTTATGGGCTTCTGGAATAACTAAGTAAAATTGTCTTTCTCTATGCTTTTAAACATTACATAATCTTTCTGTCATTTTATGTTATTTCTTTCCAACACAAGTTATAAAACATGCACCATTTAAACCTTTGGATAGTACAAACTAATCAATAACATTGTGTTTTGAGCCAGGAAGTTCATGCAGAAAACCAGCATGGGCGCTTTCCGGAAAAGTGCTATTCAGAGACCCAAGAATAGCACTACAACTTGCCAAGGTAACGCTGAGCTTAATCTCAGGGAGGAGAGAAAATCACTTAATGTGTGTGGCAATGAGAAGTCTCTGCCCTCAAGTGGAGGCCAGGTTTCTACAATCAAAGCCAAGTTGAATGTTATAAGATGAGAGTCTCTACCTCAAGTTCCCTGAAGATCATTTCTACCCAAGTGGAGTGTAAGCAGAATGGCTTCATGGAAAATTTACCAGAATTGGCTTTGAGACAGGGTTCCTCTGCTTTTTACAGGAAATGCGCTCAGAAAAATGAAAGACCCCCAGCCTTTCTGGAAGAGAGGAAAGCTTACCTTGCCATTTAAAGACCTGCTCAAGGAGGTAAGAGCAGGGGGAATAATAGAAATGGAGCTAAGTGACAAAAATCACACTGCTAGATGAATAGTGGGACGGAGGCAATGTGAAACATAAGGACAGAGGAAGGGACAAGCAGGTCGAAAGTAAGTGCTTAAGACGTGAAGAAACTGAACCTAGACGAAAAATATGCTGTGAATGGTGAAATTGCACGTGATTATTATTTTTCTTTTATCAGGAGCTTATCTGTATTTTCTGTTTTCTACAATGCAAATGAATATTTCCATAATATGAAAAATACAACAAAATTTACTGTATACAAAGAGAAAAAAATATGCCTTGGAATGTGAGAATTTTAATTGAAATTGGAAGTCTCACTAACAGGAGAGGTTTTTTCAGTAATTATACATTTTAAACCAAAAATTAGGATGTACACACAGACAAGTTTTCCCTAATTTGTCAGGTATCTATTTGAAAGATTTCAGATGTTATAAAAATTAAATCTACTTTAGTTCTATATTCAGAGAATTGCAAGAAATGGTGGCATCTGTCCTGGAAAATTTGGTACACATGGTAGCTATATAAGCTTTGTCTTCATTTAGCTCGCTGATTTCAATGAATGTAAAGTTTATGGTCCAATAATGCTGAAGATATGTGGTAGACATTAAGAAATTTTGTATTAGGATGATAATGTTCAGAAGACTAGAGGAAGTTTAGGACCTTGCCAGAAAGATAATACAATGCACAGTTGAAAGTGTTGCTAATAGACACATTGATAATTTTTAAAAATGTAGGACCATTGCTCCTACAAAGATATTGATTTTTTAAAAAGCTAAAGTATACTCTTTAGGAGAGTATTATAGTTTGGGACAACTTTTAAATGGCTATTACATGACTAAAATTTATAGAAAATTCTGTTGGAATTTATAGCTACAAAATGACTATTAAAGTTAAATAGGGGGCCGGCCCCGCGGCTTAGCGGTTAAGTGCACGCGCTCCGCTGCTGGCGGCCCGGGTTCGGAACCCCGGGCGCACACCGACGCACCTCCTCTCAGGCCATGCTGAGGCCGCATCCCACATAACAGCAACTAGAAGGATGTGCAGCTATGACATACAACAATCTGCTGGGGCTTTGGGGGGAAAAATAAATAAATAAATAAAATCTTTAAAAAAAAAATAGGGCAGATGTAAGATTTTTTATTTCAAACATTTTCATTCATGCAATTCAACTTTATACAGACAGAAGCAACTACTATCCATTATTTCTTTGGAATAAAAGAGATTTTTTTAGGTTTACTCATGATTTTAAATTCATAAGTGTGGCCTTCATTCTCTGAGAACTTAGCCACCACCCTGCCTTGCAAAAGGACATTATTAAGTCATTACAAAGTATTTTGGTCTTTCAGTACCTTAGAGGAATTGAATATTTTATTCACTCACTCAAAATCGAGAGCTGAATGCATCTGCTTTTGTTGAATGCTAATGCTATTATGCTGTTCAAACTTTGTGATTGTGTAAACTCTTAAGCAGTTGTAAAAGCCATTCAAAGGATGTTTGACTATGTTCTAAATTTCTTAGGTTGCTACTTTCACCCTCCTCCGTCAATATGGCATATGGCACATGTAGATGAAAGACGCCATTGTGAATATCTTAAGGTAGAGAGTGTAATGTTTTCTGCTTATGAGGCTGCAAAATATTTTATTACTTGCAGGTTTTAAAAAACATTTCTCCAAAAGAGATATTTCTATGTAGTTTGTTGGTCATATTGCATTTCTTCATCTAAAATGAGCTAAAGAGATGTTGGCACAGAGACTTTTTAGTTAATTTGAAAGATTTGATTTTGAAATCTGACTACAAAATAACTGGAAACGTTGAATTGTAACGAACGTTTAAGCTTAGACACTTAGGGTTATTTCTTCCTATAAGGCTAACTGGTATTTAGAAATCATATCTGTTTGAGATAATTTGATTTAAATGGAAATATTGTCTCTTCCATGACCAGACATAGGCAAAATTGTCAAGTAGAGCATTGGCACCTGCCTGCCTCCATCTCTCTAGATAGACAGACAGACAGACAAATATAGATACACACAGACACACACATGCCTCTGTTCTTGAACTGTAGACAAAGTATAATCATTAAAATGTATTTCTCTTTTGTCATCTTGTCATCTTCAACTATCAACATCATTGCTGTGCTGCACTAAAGATATTTTATTATCAAAATAAGCATGAACAATTAAAAGCTGTCTTTTAATATATCACTTAAAAATCCTTTATTCAAATGAGAAATTTAAAAAAGCACATTTTTATTTTTTTTAATTATCAATTGCTTCAAATATCAACCAGCTAATAGTTATTTACTTTCACCTAGAGTCTGTTTCAATTCAACAGAGTAAAACTGGAAAATATTTTCAAGGAAATTCTTTATTACTTTTTCTCTCCATCTGATTTCTCTTTTACAATGTCAAATTTGATGTCAGCAAAAGATAGGCTTCTATTACATTAGAGATGTAAAAATCTTCATTTATGTCTTCTTTGGACCTTAATATAAATTACAACATAGTTTATGATTAGTATATAGTATAGTACACAATTAGTGTATAATAGTGTATACTATAGCATACTATTAGTGTGTTGTCAGCCACGTTTCATATGCAGTGTATGTATTTTCCCTGAATACTAACCAGTTGAAAAAGATATATATGATATTTTGTCTACTGAAAATTTTTTGGAAAAAAGTATAACTTCATAGCTACTTTATATTCATATATGTATGTTGAGTTGTTTCTCTATGTCTATTTCTAACCAATTGGGAGCAACTCTTCACTTGAAAATGTTCTGTTTAAATGGTGAGCATTTTTTGTATATATTGAATTATTTTTATACAAAGCCAGACATTAAATATAGATGGATTAAAAAAATCAAGACAGTTAATAATTACAAGGTAATAATTATGTTGTTGCCTAAAATGTTGGTATAATATGGTCTGTATCAATGGACTATGCTGTTTGAAATCATTAACTGATTGAGCTATTACCCAATTGCCATACGTAACTTTATAGTGTTTGTCTGCCTATCATGTACCTACTGGCCTGGGCACTAAGCACCCAAAGTCAAAATACCTTAGGGAAGCAGTGGGAAAAGAAAATTAAGTGATGCTTTTCAAAAGATATATAGCACAGGAAATAGGGTTTATTTTACCATTATTTACCTTACTTAAAAAGCCCTGGCATAAATTTCTTATGATGATAAGGACCTGGTTGGCATAAATACGTGATGAATATACTTGTTGACATTAGATTAAAATATGCCTATTACCAAAGGAACCATTTTTGGCTCTCCTGTCATCCTTTACGGCAGAGTCTTCAATACTCTTGTTGTCAAAGTTGATTCCTGTTTTGACATTTTCTCATAATGTACATTATCTTACCATCATATATTTATGTATTACAGGAAAAATATTTAGGTGGTTCTCAAGATCTATTACATTTTCTTAACCTGAGGTTTCTGAATCATTTTCTTTCATATGTGTCGGGTAATAAATATTTTACCAATTTAAACATGTTCAGCAATTCACTGCCCCAGTTCACAGTTACATTTTAAGAAATATCGCAAATGCACTTTATATTGTTTCCCTTTCATTGGCCCAATGCTAAATGGCGTTGAACTTAATTGACAAGAACTTCCATTTATTTACTTATTTTTGTCATATTCACAGTTGCACATAGAAAGCAGAATTTACTTATTTCTGCCTTTTTATGTAACATTATATAGCATGTTTTGTTGTCATTTTTTTCTAACCCTAGATCTTTTTTTATATTTTCCACTTTTAATTTGAATTTAAGTAGAGAGTGCTAGAACTCAATTTCATCCTTCATTTTTTTTGCCTCTTTCACCTTTCTAAAAGTGATTTGTACACCTAAATAGAGTTGTTCATTTCTGTTTGTATGCTTTTTCATTGAATCATTTATTTGTTTTCTCAGGCGACTTTTTTTGAAGGAAGGAGAAAGCTGCCTTTTATAAAGTGGAATGAAACTCCCTCTCTTTTTTATGAAAGAGCTGATACATATATTCTATGTCATATGTTAAGATTTTTGAACAGGAGAAAGTTGTGTTTTTGACATTGCCCTCCATTTGATGACATATTGAAATTTTTGCGTGTAGACTGACATTGCAAATGTTTTTTTTTTTTTTTTTTTGCCTTCTAAAGCCACGGCTCAGTCCCTAGCAAGAGTAACAATAGGAGAGTTTGAGAACTAATTTACCGCACTTGATAATGTTAGACAAGTAAGAGATTGTCAAGTAAAAGAGGGTGCTTTACTTTTTAAGAGTAATTTTTTTGCAAAAAGAAAGACTGTTAAGCAAGTTTCCTTTTTCTTTTTCCCCCACCAACGCTTTCCGATTGTTGTATGTTTTTCTGTGGGTAATATTGAAGCTCGTTTTTCCTGATCAATTTCAAGGAATTTTCCTGACCTTGCTCCTCCATAGGTGTTCATATCTGGCAATTCTGACCATCCACATACAAGATAGCCTTGGGCGACACGTGTATTTGTGTGTGTTTAGTCTTCATCTTGGCTATGTTTTAGTACTATGGTTTGTTCAAGAAATTCTGTTTTTAAAGCTGGTCTTATATAATGAAATTGCACAAAATTACTGTCTCCAAGAAATAACATTTTCTTAAACTGAGTACAAAAACATCTTTGCACACATCTTTGATGTTTTCATGTGGTTCTTTCAAGGGGAACTAATGTTGATGACTTCCAGTGTTCTAGTATCCGACTGCTGCTGTAGCCTTGAGAGTTGTAGTGTTTTGTGTTTTTTTATTTTGTTATTTTTTTACCCATGTTGTTGCATCTACTTCCTACAAGTTGAACCTGATTTTTCCCATTTAATTTGTAAGGCTGCAGATATAACACGCTCTTTGGCATGGTGGTTGGAAAAGTTCTTTGCAGCCCTGAAGATATTCAGTTGACCCTGTGTGACAATTCTAGCAACATGCTTCCTTGCTTTCCTTCCTAATTTGTTAATTAATATTTATTCAACAGTGCATACTAGCTGCTGTGGATCATGAAAGGGATATAGAAGATAGTTCATTTCCTTAAAGAAATGCACAATTCAATTAAGAAGATAAGGTGCCAACTTGTTTAAAGGAATTTTTGGAAAAAAAAAATCAGAGAAGACTTTCTTTTCCTTGCCAGGTTTAAAATCCAATATGTCCCTTAGATGAGTCAGTGGGTGGTAGTTAAGAATGCTCAAACATTCAGTAAGGATTTTTAGCAATTTTTTGGCTAATCACTCAATGATCATCTATTATCCTTTAATGGTGAGGTCTCTCTTTCTCTCTCTCCTTCAAGTGTTTAAGTATACAATCCAAAGTAGAGATCCTTCCCACTCCCACTCTAGATAGAAAACAAACAAAAGACAAATAGCATATGAGCCTCATTTTTATTGATGTATATGTAGATATAATGGTTCATTTTGTATGTCAATGTGGCTGGGCCATGGTGTGCCCAGATATTTGGCTAAACGTTATATTTGGGTGTGTCTGTGAGGGTGTTTCTGGATCAGATGGATAAGATTATTATTTGAATTGGTAGACTGGGTAAATCAGATTGCCCTCCCCAATGTGGGTGGGCCTCAACCAATCTGTTGAAGACCTGAAGAGAACAAAAAAGCAGAGAAAGGGAGAATTCACTCTCTCTACCTGACTGTTTGAGCTGAGACACCTATCTTCTGCCCTCAGGCTAGAACTTACACTGCTGGCTTTCCTGGTTCTCAGGCCTTTGGATTCAGACTGGAGTTACACCACCAGCTCTCCAGGGTTTCTGGTTTGTAGAAGGACGATCACGGGGCCTCTCAGCCTCCATAATTGTGTGAGCCAATTTCTTATAATAAATCTCTTTAAATATATATGTCCTATTGGTTCTGTTTCTCTGGAGAACCCTGACTAATATAGTGGAAATACAAAAAACATCATTTTTGTGTTTATGTAGAGAATATACATGCAAATCATTCCTCAAAGTTTTATGTACATATAAAATATATATAAACATTTTATTTTTATTTATAGACTATATGATAGTCGTTCTCCGGTAATATGTAAAATATATGAATGTTCCATACTTACATATATACAATTATGAATATGCTCTGTTTATATTATACTTATATACATATATAGATATTATATGTATATATAGTACAAACACACATATTCTAAACCCAACGTTTTTCAAATTTTTCTGCAGATGAAACTTAAAACCATTTTTTAAAAACATAAAAACACATTTCTGGACTCCAGTACAGACCTACTAAATCATAATTTCCAGCAACAAATCCTGGTGATTTTCATATTTAATAATTACCCCAGATGATTTTTATCAGGAAGAATGGCAGCCATTTTACCCTAGTCAACACAACCTGGCACGCCATTGAAAGGATTTGCAAGATGGCTGCCACCTAGTTTTCCAGGCTTATCTCCTGTGACTCTCCTCATCTATTTTTTAACCACATAGCACAAGACCCCCGTGGTGTCCTTGCTTTTGTCTTTGCACTTGATATTTCCTCTTCTTAGAATGGCCTCCCCTTTCTCTTCCTTCACTAATTAAATTCCTTCCAACCATTTAGACCCCACTGAAATACTAGCCTCTCTGGAAGACTTCCCTGAGCCTACAGTTCATAGTTCATATTTAATAATAATAGCCAATAACTTTTCAAATTGTTATCATGGACTATGTACCTTGCTAAGTACGTTACTCATATTTCCTCATTAAGCTGTCCATCATGACCCTCTATGCTTAGGTATCCTTACTGTCCCCATTTTGCTAAGGAGGATACTGAGGCTTAGAGTAATTTGACAAATTCACAGAGCTTAATTAAAGACAAAGGATTCAAATTCAGGTCTACCAGGATCTAGAATTTGTGCTTTTAACTCCCTGCTTTGGGATATTGTGAAACAGTAAGTCAAATTTATAAGAATAAGAGAGACTCATGTTGATGTCATTATTGACCAAAACTCATTTATTCATTCAATATCTGATAAAACTTATGTCATTGGCCAGATGTTGTTGTATCTGATATCAATATGCTGTTCACAAATTATCTAGAGAGAAACTGAATGTCTTTGTTCCACACCTGCTCTGATACTATACTGTGACCTGATATGAGAATCTTGAGGTAGAAACTGTCTCATAGTTTATATGTTGAGCATTTGATGCTGCTATTGCTGCTGTAGTGTTAGGACTGGTCATCCTGAAATCAGTGAGACTTGGGTCTAAATCTATATCTATCATTCATTGCTTGTTTTTGACTATGATTAAGACATTTAAAGTCTACCAAACTCAACTTTCTCTCCAGTATAATGGGGTTAATAATTTATAACTAAGGTTGCTTATTTTTTTAGTAATTTAACTTTGGAAAATTTTAAATATATACAAAATTAAAGAGAAATGTCCATCTGCCCATTACCTAGTTTAAACAATGGTCAACTCATTGTCAGTTTTGTTTCTCTATATGCTCAAAATTAGGGTTGCTTGAGGATTAGATTAAATAATTCTCTTAAAGTTATTTGAAATAGTGCCTGGCATATGATAGGTGCACAATTCAAGTCAAATTAACTTTATTTTACAGGAATGAACATGGAGTAATTGTTCACGACCCTTCTTCAAACCTGTTTTCTATTTATGGTCAAAAGATTTACTTTGAAAATTGAAGAGAGAAGGAGTAGAAAGTAATTGTCTGTTTGAGTGTCTTCTGGGGTTTTTTTAATCCATTTTAGTCAGAGGCCAGAGTGCTCCGTCACCCCATATAGAACAGGTTTAAACTAAACAAACACTGTCCATCACAACCACAGGATTTTTCATGAGTCTCCTGTGACTCCTCTTAACGTGTGTTCCTGACACTTGTCCTCAGTTTCTCTGCCAGCACTCTTGGCCTTCCATATTTTGCTGTTGCCTTCTTTTCCTCACACTACTAGCGTGACCCTAGCTCTTCCTACTACTCCTCAGGACCTCGCTGCTGTTGGCTTCCATTCCTTTCTGCACCTACATAGTGCCCTGAACTATAATGCCCTTGAAACCTATTTTTTCTTATTTTCTCATTATAAATTGAGCCCAACTCTTCAACAAAAACTCTTCAGCCATTTTTCATTTTCTCATCTGCTTTCCTGGCAACTAGTGCTGAAAGGCTTCCATGAGAAACACTGCCCTTTCTCTTTTCTTAAAAAAAATGCCCTTTATGTCCCTTAAATATACTTTTCATGTTCATAATACACCAATTGTTATAAAGAACGAAACAGACAGAAGAAGGCTGTTTTTGTGCCTAATGCCAGAAACATTTTACTTGTCCGTGAATAATGGATGTCCAAAGAGCATGCCAGGAGTTACTGAATCAGTTTATGAAATTACTAAAAGGGAAAAAAGTAATTTGACTGCACTTAACCTTCTTTCCTGCATTATTATTTTGCTCTAGTTCATAAGGCTTTGACATACATTGTGTATATCCACTCCAAGTGTTGAAAAAGTCTCAAGGCAGTGTCTCACACAATAGCAGGATGACGTTCTGTCCTTTTTACACTCACATTTCTTATGTAATGTTGTCCGTTTTAACTATTTATATAACGAGATCACAAATATGAATGAACCTTAAGCAAAACTTCAGGCTCTTATTATCAGCCTCTAACCACACTAATTCCTCTGTATCTCCCAATTTTACCCCATTTGAGACACTTACTGAGCATTCATAGGCTCTTCCACAGATTTGAGTTCTTTCTCTCTTTACCTCCAAACCCGTCAAAACCTGAAATCAGAATGGTGCTGATATCAGAGCAATAACTTTGGAATCAGATACTTCTGATTTTAACCTCAAGCCCTGATAATTGCTATTGGTATGACCTATGCTGACTTATTTAACCCCCACTGTTGAACTTATTCAACATCCTTTATCATTTTATTTTCCTATTCTGTAAAGGGGGATAATAATAGTACCAATTTCTTATAAACTGTTGTGAGGGATTGCATGAAATATTATATGCAAAGTGCGAGATACTGGAGGGTAATTTTGATTCTAAGCCAGAATCTTTCTTCTCTCAGAAGATATATATATATAAACATATATATATGGATATATATATGCCTATACTATCATATATTCTGTGTCTGTGAATATAACTACACATTTGCATATATGTGTATATACGTACATACACATATGTATATACATATGTATGAATGTAGTATGTATACTGTATGTATATAGTATGTATACATATACGCATATAGATAAATAATGCATATATATGAGTGTATATACATATCCATATTAGTATATATATATACATCTTGCTTATGTTAGAATAAAATGGTTTGGCATTTCCCTTGACAAAGATATGGACAGGTCATTATGTGGATGAGACTTTTTTGATACTGTTATTGGAAGAGATCAGTCTTGTTTGCAGTGTCCCCAAAAGCACACCTTGTAAAGCTTTACTCATTTCTCCTATAAAGGAAGCTGTCTCTATTGTGTTGTTGTCAAACTTAATTTGTATCTTCAAAGTAACAATGATGTTTCACAGTGAGTGAGAAAAATTACTACCTGTAGAAGGAAAGTCATGGAATGGAGAAAGCTTTTAAAAACAGATGTGTGGGAATATTTCTATCATTGTATGTGTTTGTTTTTAAAAATATTAAGTATCACCTATAAAACCTCTCATATCTGGACACTTATGCTCAGAAATGGCATTTTTAGATTTTTTAAGCTGTTTCAATATCCTTTACATGAAGTCTTAGGGAATTTTGATCACTTTCATCAAACTGGAAAAAATACACCTTCTGAGTGGTTTGAAAATGCAATAGACAGACAGTGAATGAGATGGAATTCCTTAGCCTATTTTTTATCCAGACCTTACATTAACTAGTAGTTGAGGATGAAAAATGAGTTCCATGATTTAGTGAAAACAGTCAACAAAGCCCCTTCCAATAATGGGCCCATGTATCTCCGTGAGGTAACTTTTATGGTTCTTACAATCATTAAGAGCAAATACTGGGACATAATGAATTTGAACTAGGGTTTCTCAAAGCTTTATGACAACGTGTTAAAGCAAGATTTTTTAAAAACTTATAGAGGCCAGCCCCATGGTGTAGTAGTTAAAGTTTGGCATGCTCTGCTTCCCCACCTGGGTTCACAAGCCCGGATCCCAGGCGCGGACCTACACCACTTGTCGGCCATGCTTTGATGGTGACCCACATGCAAAATAGAGGAAGACTAGCACAGATTAGCTCAGGGCTAATCTTCCTCAAGCAAAAAAAGAGCAAGATTGGCAACAGATGTTAGCTCAGAGTGAATCTTCCTTACCAAAAAAAAACCTTGTAAAGCACAATCTGATTGTTCTCACAGAAAATATTATTAACGTGTCCTACAATATCAATTTAGTGAGAAAAATGACTTTATGTATCATTAAAAAACATAATGGTATTTAAAATATTCCTTTGTTCTTCTTTATTTCATCCATAATTAATTGATATTTTTATTAGTTAAGTTGTTTAATAAATATTAGTATATTGGTACATTTGTCTATTGTATACATAGATGAATATACATAAATGGCAAGTATCTACTCAAACATTTTTATGCTGATAAGTTTGCAAAATGAAAAATATTCCAAAACAACCTGTTGACATGGGCACTACTGATATTGTTGCCAAGGTTACACCAAGACAATTTATGAATTCCTTTGCAGGATAGATAGATTAATGGTTAAGTGAAGTAGAATGCATTTGTATTCTTATGGCTACAGCATGAGTCTGTCCTCTCTCCTTCCCTCCCTTTCTCTCTGTATTAGTTTCCTAAGGCTGCCATAACAAAGTACCACAGATAGGGTAGCTTCAAACAACATAAATTTATTCTCTGACAATTCTGGAGCCCAGAAGTCTAAAATTAAGGTGTCAGTAGGGCCATGTTCCCTCTGAAAGCTCTAAGGAAGTATACGTCCTTCCCTTTCCCTAGCTTCTGGTTTCTTTTGGCATTTTTTGGCTTGTTACTGCGTCACTCCAATCTCTGCCTCCATTGTCACAAGGCCTTCTTCCTCTTATGCCTCTGTACCCAAGTGATTGATTTAGGGCCCACCCTAACCCAGTATGACTTATTTGTAACTTAATTACGTCTGCAAAGACCCTATTTCCAAATAAGGTCACATTCGCAGTACTGAAATTAAGACTTGAGCATATCTTTTGTGGGGACACAATTTAACTCCCTCTCCTAATTCTTCCCTCCCTCTCCTAATTCTTCCCTTCCCTCCCTGCTCTCCTGCATCACTGCCTTAGTCTTATCTAGCACCTTAGGAGCCACTGAGTTTTCTGCAAGTTCTCTGTATGCAGAGAGCCCTTGGACAGCACCAAAAAGCCATAGACCAAGTGGAACAAAAGGCTTCCACTTGGGGAAGGGGGTGGGCTAGAGCAGGTCATAGAAGGGTTATGTTGTATGATTCAGGGGTCTCGATTTTCTCATTCATCCTCTGCAGTTCTCTGTGCTCTAGAACCTAAGTGACAGTAATTGAATGTCTCTTCTCTTACTCCATTATGGCTACTCCCAAAAGCATCAAAAGTTATGCCATAGCACCCAACACTGACCCGATCTGAGACACTTGAAATTCGACCCAAAGGGGAACCAGTTGTTCTTTCCAGAGACATCCAGAGGGCAATAGCATTGAATACACCACCCAGAATCACAAGCATCCTTTGAATCTGGTATCTTGAAGTTTCTACCATCTATCTCAGACTATTAAATAGAAGGGTTCCCATTTTCCCCGGTAGTCTGAAGACAGCTTTTCCTTCAGTTTAGTAGCATTTCCATGCACTTTAGTAATCTAATACTTACAGTGCAATCACAAATACAGGCTAGGTATAGATACTGCTAGAAATTCGTGCCTTAATTAGTACGGTTAAATTGAGTTATTTTTCAACTTTCATAGTCCTTGTGCTATATTCTGTAACTTTCCCATCTTTTCCCTCTCTTTCATGACTAGGTTCCTGATACTTATTCTGGCAATATATGGGATTTCCCTCTTTTGTGATTGTTATGCCCCTCTCTCTTTCAAACAGTAGTTGCCCACCCCCACTTTGGTCTCATCTTTCTAATTCATCTCTTTCCATTATATGGGATCTACATAGCCTAGTACCATTGTCAGTTTATCTCATTTACTTTTTTTCTCCATTGATGCCCAGTCATTCCATGTTTTATGCTTTGTTTCAACTGATACTTTAGACCCATGCATTTCAGTAATGCCAAATTCATTGTAGATTATCTTTCCAGAGTAGGCCCCAGGGAAAATGCTTCTTTGTCCTCCTTATCTTTGAGACTACCTTACTATTAACGATACTCATAAGAACTGAGACCGCTGGCCCAAAGAGATAATTTGAGAGAACCAATAGGTGGCAGACATTTGGTTTTATGAAAGACAGAAATTGTTTCCCGCCGGAGAACATAGAGTTCTTTCAGTAGAAAATAGGATGCAGCTTTACTTTCCAAGTGCTAAAGGACATGTCTGTTATTCAGACCAATTGTCGTTCAAACTGTGACAGATTCTACCTCCTATTATATCGATAGTTGAGTTTTTCACAATACCCTTGCTCCTTCACGTGTTTTTTTCTGCGAGCTCTTTCATGAGAGAGAGAGACATTTTTAAGATTAGTATGCATAAGGTACATTTCTTAGAGACATCTTAAACATAGTTGTTTATATTTTCAACCTTTGCACCAGAAGCATAAGTAGTGATTATAAATTATTTTGCTGGCCTCTGCCTTCTTTCCTTTTTGCCCACCTGCTCCAGGAAAGGGTTACTACCTCCTTTTCTTCAAAAGTCTCAATTCCCTATTTTACCTTGCCTTCTAAGGAGAGAGCTGGTTGCTGAAATACTTACGTGTGCAGCTATATTAGTGTCTTACTTATGGCTTTCAGTCATCTACCGCTTTCTTCACTTTCCTCTATAATCCTCATAGCTTTTCTGTCTACCTCCTGTACACTTGGCATATTTCCTCAGAGTATAACAGAGAAGAATGTGCTTTGTTTTTTTTAAACCATTGCTCTATGTGCCACATGTAGCCATTCTTTCAGTGACTGTCATAAAGCAAGTCTCTGCAAAGGCTTTATAGTTTGAGTTCAGCAGCATGAATGTTTTCCAATGCCTGGCGTTTCTCGAGTCCTCTTATAGTTGATCGGTTCTGTCTCAAAGATTTTGCTATTTCCTTTGTCTTCTAAATGGTCTGCCATGAGCTTGCTTAAACACTACAAACTCTGTATGACATGTGGTAGTGAGCACATTTTTTTCAGTGGTCCTGCCTTGCCTTAAAAGCCTCATTATTTTTTTCCTTTTCTCCTAAAGGAGTGCTTTCGTGTGTTCGGTACTTCCACCAGTCCATAGCACTCTAACAATAAGGAGGTGGTAAACTGAGGTCTTTGGAGTCTGGCAGACCTGGGTGTGAACTCTAGTATTGCCACTGATTGGTTGGGTCACCTCCAGGAGTTAACTAACTGCTCTTATCCTAAGATTCTTCCCCTGTGAAGGGGGAATAATAATAGTGCCTCAATCATAGGATTAGTTGGAGGATTTTATGTGACTATGTTAGTGACTATGCCTGACACATGGGGAGTGTTCAATAGATGTTTACTATTATTTTTTACAAGTGAATCTAGAGCTTTCTCCAGTATCTCACAGTTTCTATTTCTCTAAGCAAATGAAACATGCTCTCATACTATATCAATGTTTTCTTTTTCCCTGTATTATCTATTTAGGCTTTTAAAATCTTGGTAGTTTCTTCCTACCTACATGTGTGTATTTCTACTCTTTATAAGTAGATCTTTATATAATGCTTTATCATTCTTTCTTTTTTTGTAAAATTTTGAAGATTACTGATAAACAAAACAATTAAAGTTACCAATAATTTTAACATGTACCCGTATCTGTATAAGATTTATATGTGTGTATGCATGCATGTAGTCAGCCCAGGTGGTCTAGTAGTTAATTTGGTGCTCTCACAGTCATGGTCTGGGTTTGTTTCCCAGTCAGGGAACCATACCACCCATCTGTCAGTTGTCATACAGTGTTGGCTGCATGTTGCTGTGATGCTGAGAGCTATGCCACCAATGTTTCAAAAACCAACAGGGTCACCCGTGGTGGACAGGTTTCAGCAAAGCTTCCAGAGTAAGACAGACTAGGAAGAAGGACCTGGCCACTCACTTCCGAAAAAACTGGCCATGAAAACCCTGTGAATAGCAGTAGAGCCTTGTCTGATACAGCACTCAAAGGTGAGAGGATGGTGCAAAATGATCTGGCAGAGTTCTGCTCTGCTGTACACGGGGTTGCTAGGAATTGGAATCTACTGTACCACACTAACAACAAATGCGTGCATATGGCATATGTATGCATATATGTGTATACATACGTGTGCATATGTAATTATGCTTACCTTTATGTAAAATGGTATCACCATACAACTCCAGTATCCCTCCAATGTCATCCCCAGGAGAAAACTATTTTTTCACAATTTGATGTGAGTCTGGCCAGTCATTTTACTATTCTTATAGATATATATTATCTGTGCCTGTACTTTTGTTTTTAAAATATATTTATAATCACCCTTTATATGAATAATTAATGACTTTTCTTTAGGTAATTTTCTCCTACTTTATTGCTTCATATTGATACTATTTTCCTGTAGGCCTTAAATAATTAATTACTAGTAATAAAATTAGTCATACAAGGCAAGTACATTTCACTATAAAGTTTTCAAAATGCTTTTCACATGTGTTATCTCATGTAGTGCCCACTGCCATGCTGTGAAATGGGTGGAAATATCCCTATTAAACAGATGAAGTTATCACGAGTCACAAGGGCCAATTAATGGGGAAACTATGGCGCCCAAGCTAGACTGCAAGTCTCTGGACCTCAAATCCCAGGTTTTCCTGAGAGAAGTGCATGGCCATACCAAACTGTTAGTTTTATCTTTTTCCACCATCTCCTACAGTCTGCCATGAAATCGACACACCATCTTTTTATCACCTATATCACTTTACGTTGAAAAATGTGTTCATTCAATTGTCAAGGTCCTTCCAATATTTCACTGTCTTCTCCAAATCAATTTCTATCTTAACTATGACATAATCTGAAAACAAGTACATTAACTCATTTTCTTAAATCCAAAAGTAGCTGTATTTTTTCTAAATAGAGTTCATTTACATTGTTGCCATTTTTCAGAGGTAATACAGGAATCTAGGAGTAGGCAGTAAAATAACATAGCAGTTAAAATTGCAAACTCTGGAGTTCTACTGCTTGAGTTCAAATCCCAATTCTGAGACTCCTTAGCTTTGTAACTTTTGTCTGATTCTCAATTTCCTTGTAAAATGAAAATGATAATACTACATCTTATGATTGTAGAAATGATTAAGGACTCAAGATTTTAAAATATTTAACAGTTTTAAACATCAATATTAAAACGTTAACAGTGATTGGCCCATAATGAGGACTAAGAAAATGTTAACCAAGATTACTATTATGATAAAAATAGGCCACAAGGTAATCAATAGCTTTCCCAGATAGTAGTTTTTTAGGGGGGGAGTGAATAATATATTTTATTTGTTTGTTTTTGTCTTTATTTACTTTTTTTTAATTTTTTGTTTATTGCAGTAACATTGGTTTATGACATTGTAAAAATTTCAGGTGTACATCATTATACTTCTATTTCTGCATAGATTACGTCATGTTCACCACCCAGATACTAATTACAACCCGTAACCACACACATGTGCCGAATTATCCCTTTCGCCCTCCTACCTCCCCCCTCCCTACTTCCCCTCTGGTAACCACCAATCCAATCTCTGTCTCTATGTGTTTGTTTATTGTTGTTATTATCTACTACCTAATGAAGGAAATCATACGGTATTTGACCTTCTCCCTCTGACTTATTTCACTTTGCATGATACCCTCAACGTCCATCCATGTTGTCACAAATGGCTGGATTTCATCGTTTCTTATGGCTGAGTAGTATTCCATTGTGTATATATACCACAGGTTCTTTATCCATTCGTCCCTTGATGGGCACTTAGGTTGCTTCCAAGTCTTGGCTATTGTGAATAACGCTGCAATGAACACAGGGGTGCATGGATCTTTATGCACTGGCGTTTTCAATTCTTTAGATAAATACCCAGCAGTGGAATAGCTGGATCATATGGTAGTTCTATCCTTGACTTTGTGAAGAATCTCCATACTGTTTTCCAGAGTGGCTGCACCAGTTTGCGCTCCCACCAGCAGTGTATGAGAGTTCCCTTCTCTCCCCATCCTCTCCAACACATGTTGTTTCCTGTCTGGTTAATTATAGCCATTCTGATGGGCGTGAGGTGATATCTCATTGTAGTTTTGATTTGCATTTCCCTGATAGTTAATGATTTTGAACATCTTTTCACGTGTCTGTTGGCCATCTGTATATCTTCTTTGGAGAAATGTCTGTTCAGGTCTTTTGCCCATTTTTTAATTGGGTTGTTAGTTTTTTTCTTGTTGAGATGCATGTGTTCTTTATATATTTCGGAGATTAAGCCCTTATCAGATGTATGGTTTGCAAATATCTTCTCCCAATTGTTAGGTTGTCTTTTCATTTTGTTGATGGTTTCCTTGGCTGTGCAGAAGCTTTTTAGTTTGATGTAGTCCCATTTGTTTATTTTTTCTATTGTTTTTCTTGCCCAGTCAGACATGGTGCTTGAAAATATGTTGTTAAGACCGATGTCGAAGAGCATACTGCCTATGTTTTCTTCTAGAAGTTTCATAGTTTCAGGTCTTACATTCAAGTCTTTAATCCATTTGGAGTTAATTTTTGTGCATGGTGTAACGTAAGGGTCTACTTTCGTTTTTTTGCATGTGGCTATCCAGTTTTCCCAACACCATTTGTTGAAGAGACTTTCTTTTCTCCATTGTATGTTCTTGACACCTTTGTCAAAGATTAGCTGTCCATAGATGTGTGGGTTTATTTCTGTGCTCTCGATTCTATTCCATTGATCTGTGTGTCTGTTTTTGTGCCAGTACCATGCTGTTTTAGTTACTATAGCTTTGTAGTATATTTTGAAATCAGGGAGTGTGAAACCTCCAGCTTTGTTCTTTTTTCTCAGGATTCCTTTAGCTATTCGGGGTCTTTTGTTGTTCCATATAAATTTTAGTATTCTTTGTTCTATTTCTGTGAAAAATGTTGTTGCAACTTTGATAGGGATTGCATTGAATCTATAGATTGCTTTAGGAAGTATGGACATCTTAACTATGTTAATTCTTCCAATCCAAGAGCACGGAATATCTTTCCATTTCTTTGTGTCTTCTTCAATTACTTTTAGCAATGTTTTATTGTTTTCTGTGTACAGCTCTTTCACCTCTTTGGTTAAGTTTATTCCTAGGTATTTTGTTCTTTTTGTTACAACAGTAAATGGGATTGTATTCTTAATTTCTCTTTCTGCAACTTCGTTGTTAGTGTATAGAAATGCAACTGATTTTTGTATGTTGATTTTGTATCCTGCAACTTTACCATATTCGTTTATTACTTCTAAAAGTTTTCTGGTGGATTCTTTAGGGTTTTCTATATATAAAATCATGTCATCTGCAAACAGTGAAAATTTCACTTCTTCCTTTCCGATTTGGATGCCTTTTATTTCTTTCACTTGCCTGATTCCTCTGGCTAGGACTTCCAGTACTATGTTAAATAGGAGTGGTGACAGTGGGCATCCTTGTCTGGTTCCTGTTCTTAGAGGGATAGCTTTCAGTTTTTCACCATTGAGGATGATATTAGCTGTGGGTTTGTCATATATGGCCTTTATTATGTTGAGGTACTTTCCTTCTATACCCATTTTATTCAGAGTTTTTGTCATAAATCGATGCTGTATCTTATCAAATGCTTTCTCTGCATCTATTGAGATGATCATGTGATTTTTATTCTTCATTTTATTAATGTGGTGTATCACGTTGATTGATTTGCAAATGTTAAACCATCCCTGCATACCTGGAATAAATCCCA
The DNA here is from genome assembly GCF_020826845.1 of Diceros bicornis minor. Lineage (NCBI taxonomy): Eukaryota > Metazoa > Chordata > Mammalia > Perissodactyla > Rhinocerotidae > Diceros > Diceros bicornis. The sequence goes on along the minus strand of NC_080741.1, from coordinate 73,646,417 downwards.
CTTGATCATGGTGTATAATCTTTTTATCATATTGTTTTACACGATTTGCTAGTACTTTGTGGAGCATTTTTGCATTGATGTTCATCAGTGATATTGGCCTGAAATTTTCTTTTTTTGTGTGTTGTCCTTGTCTGGTTTTGGTATCAGGGTAATTTCGGCTTCGTAGAATGAGTTAGGGAGCTTCCCCCCTCCTCAATTTTTTGGAAGAGTTTGAGAAGGATAGGTATTAAGTCTTCTTTCAATGTTTGGTAGAATTCACCAGGGAAGCCATTTGGTCCTCAACTTTTATTTTTGGGGAGGTTTTTGAGTACTGTTTCGATCTCCTTACTGGTGATTGGTCTATTCAAATTCTCTACTTCTTCTTGATCCAGTTTTGGAAGGTTGTATGATTCTAAGAATTTATCCATTCCTAACAGATTGTAGAATTGCTTGGCATATAACTTTTCATAGTAGTCTCTTATAATTTTTTGTATTTCTGAGGTGTCTGTTGTAATTTCTCCTCTTTCATTTCTGATTTTACTTATTTGTGTCTTCTCTCTTTTTTTCTTGGTGAGTCTAGCTAAAGGTTTGTCAATTTTGTTTATCTTTTCAAAGGACCAGCTCGTGGTTTTATTAATTTTTTCTATTGTTTTTTAAGTCTCTATTTCATTTATTTCTGCTCTGATTTTTATTATTTCCCTTCTTCTACTGATTTGGGGCTTTGTTTGTTCTTCTTTTTCCAGTTCCTTTAGGTGCATTGTTAGATTGTTTATTTGAGATTTTTCTTGTTTGTTGAGATAGGCCTGTATTGCTATAAACTTCCCTCTTAGAACCACTTTTGCTGTATCCCATAAATTCTGGCATGTCGTATTTTCATTTTCATTTATCTCCAGGTATTTTTTGATTTCTTCTTTGATTTCTTCATTGACCCAGTCCTTGTTCAGTAGCATTTTGTTTAACCTCCACTCATTTGTGGCTTTTCTGATTTTCTTCCTATGGTTGATTTCTAGTTTCATACCGTTGTGGTCAGAAAAGATGCTTGGTATTATTTCAATCTTCTTAAATTCATGGAGACTTGTTTTGTGGCCTAATATGTGATCAATTCTGGAGAATGTTCCATGTGCCTTTGAAAAGAACGTGTATTCTTCGGTTTTTGGATGGAATGCTCTGTATATATCTACTAGGTCCATCTGTTCTAGTGTGTCATTTAAGGCCAATGTTTCCTTATTGATCTTCTCTTTGGATGATATATCCATTGGTGTAAGTGGAGTGTTAAAGTCCCCTACTATTATTGTGTTACTGTCTATTTCTGTTTTTATGTCTGTTAATAATTGCTTTATATATTTAGGTGCACCTACGTTGGGTGCGTAGATATTTACAAGTGTTATATCCTCTTGTTGGATTGTTCCCTTGATCATTATGTAATGCCCTTCTTTGTCTCTTTTTACAGTTTTTGTTTTAAAGTCTATTTTGTCTGATATGAGTACTGCTACCCCAGCTTTCTTTTCTTTGCCATTTGCCTGGAGTATCTTTTTCCATCCCTTCACTTTCAGTTTTGAGTGTCTCTAGGTCTGAAGTGTGTCTCTTTTATGCAGCATATATATGGGTCTTGTTGTTTTATCCAATCAGCCACCTTATGCCTTTTAATTGGAGCACTTAGTCCATTGACGTTTAAAGTAGCTATTGATAAGTTTGTACTTACTGCCATTTTTTACCAATTTTTTTCTCTCAGTGTTTTAGTAGTCCTTCTCTGTTCCTTTCTCCTTCTATACAGAATTGATGGTCTCTTTAGTTTGACCTCTGTCTGAAAGCTCTACTCTTTAACTCCCCTCCTCCCTCATTTTATGTTTTTGATATCATATCTAACCTCATTTTTGTGCATTTGTATCCGTTACCCTCTTATCATGGAAATAGATAATTTTTCCTATTTGTGGTCTTCTCTTTTCCCCTCAAATCAGTCCCTTTAACATTTCTTGTAGCGCTGGTTTCTTGGTGACAAACTCCTTTAATTTTTGCTTGTCTGGGAAATTTTTGATCTCTCCTTCCATTTTGAATGATAACCTTGCTGGGTAGAGTATTCTTTGTTGTAAGTTTTTTCCTTTTAGCACTTTAAATATATCATGCCACTCTCTTCTAGCCTGTAAGGTTTCTGCTGAGAAGTCAGCTGATAGCCTTATGGGGTTTCCTTTGTAGGTAACTTGTCTTTCTCTTGCAGCTTTTAGGATTCTCTCTTTATCTTTAATTCTGGACATTTTGATTATGATGTGTCTTGGTGTGTTCCTCTTTGGCTTTATCTTGCATCTTGACTTCTCTCTCTCCCAGATAGTCTTAAAGAGGACAATAATGATCATGTCCTGCCCAAACCAATGTGCTTTTCACTGTACGGTTTTGTATTAGCTGTCTTACAGAGATTAAAGATAGTTCTGCATAGAGTTAATGTCAAAACTTTTGCTGTATTTTTCTAGTGTTCCTATAACTGTAAATGAGGTGATAAGTCTACATGCAGGTATTTGAACATAATGATCATAGTTATATTGATATTGTCAATGCATAGCCTATATATATTATTTATGCATCAACACATTTATTTTTGTGATTTTTACAATCTTTAGAATGTCTGATAAAGCAAATTTTGATAGACAAGTGATACTATGACATTGTAATGTAGACTTTTTTTTAGAATAATTAAAATATATAGAGAGAAGCGTGAGTTTGTAAAAAGAGCAGGAGGCTAATAGATGCTGGGTTCTAGTTCTATCTTCCTCTAAACATGTGACGTGTTTGATACACAAGTTAATATATTTAGATCTGTTCTTTACCTCTTAACATGGCAGGTCTGGGGTACATGATCTCCAAAATTGCTGTCAGCTATGACATTTTAGATTCTGTCTGAATAACTTAAAACCTCCTAATTATTATTATTGATAAGTGTGATGTAGATCACGGAAGTGTTGCCTTAAAGTTCTGACCCTGAATGGCAGACGGTCTAGAAGAGGTCCACTCCTGGGAAAGATATCTGTCTACATGATTTGACACACTAGCATCCAGCAATTACCACTCCTCACACTCCACTTAAAACTCTGCAGTAACTCTCCACTGTCCTTAGGAATAAAATCCAAAGTTCTTAAAATAGCTGTTAGGCAGCATGGCGTGGATCCAACTAGATTTGTTTTGTTTTGGTTTTTTTGGTGAGGAAGATCAACCCTGAGCTAACATCTGCTGCCAATCTTCCTCTTTTTGGTGAGGAAGATTAGCACTGAGCTAACATCCGTGACCATCTTCCTCTATTTTGTATGTAAGATGCCGCCACAGCATGGCTTGATGAGCAGTGTGTAAGTCCGTGCAGGGGATTTGAACCTGCGAACCCCGGGCCGCCAAAGCAGAGCACATGAACTTAACCACTACACTACCGGGCCGGGTCCATAGATTGCCAGTCTTATCTCTATCAACTCGGCACATTTTACCCTTGACTGCGTAGAACACATTTTCTACTCTGGACTCTTGCTAATGCTATTCACTTTTCTTGGAATTCACCTCTGCTCTTCTGACTTACTCCTGTCCCTAACTTAACCTTGAAACATCAGCTTAAATATAGGTTACAAACATCTGTGTAGAACTCACCGTGTTTTATGCATTAGAGACAAGATTATACAGAAAGAATCCAGTTTCAGTCACCTCTTTTAAAATGAGGACCTGATGACATTTGGATCCATGTTTGGACATGGCAGCTGGAACTATTCGCTGATAATAACCGTTTTAGATGGGTCCTGAGACTTTAGGACCTGGATAAATATGTTCATATGCACTTGGAACCCAGCTTCACTCAAGCCTATCACTTGTTTCTCCATGTAGGGATATGAGGTGGCAACCTCTAGCTAAAATTTTACTTCCTCAAAAATGTCCTTCCTTGAACCCTTGGAATAGGTACCTGCTGAATATACCTTCCACATCACCCTATAAACAGCCTTCAACATATTTAGCGTAATCGCAAAAGAGTCATTATTTGCAGGAATATAATTGTTTTAATGTGTATGTTCCCCTACTAGATGGTAAGTTTTATGAGGGCCAAGACTGTCTGTCTTGTCCCCCACCCTATCCTTATATCAAGCACTCTGCCTGGTCTATGCTACGTTCTTAGCAACAATGTTGCTAAGCAAGCAACAATGTAGCAACCAGTGTCCAGTATATGCCAGACGCTGATCTAGTGTCTCAATAGCTAGCTGATGAATGATTGAATAAGTTGACAATCCAGCATAGAACCCCCAGATGGCAACCTCAGGAGTAAAGCGGCAAATTTAGATAAATCAGTGGTTTAAAAGGATACAGCACCACAGAAAGAATGATCAGTTTCATTGACAAGTACAGTTTAGTTGTTGCAAGGCACATTTCTTTGCTGTCTGTTCCTGTTAGAGATCTGTTTTCATGGTTGTATTGTTGAATAGTGTTTCAGTCCTGTCAGGAGGATATAGGATTTACAAGTAACTGGTCACCAATGCACTCTGGCATTAATCAAAATTTTCCTCTTGTCTAAATTTAGAGCATCTTTATTGAGGAACACACAGATATGTTAACAGAGATTCCCAGAAAAGTGTACCCACCTCCCTACCACGATATTTCTGTTTTTAACAGCCTGTATGCCCAGCTCATTTCTTCCAGCAGCTAACAACAACCTACTGAAACAGCTAGAGGAAAACTAGAAGGCAATCAGGTAAAATATGCACAAGGTTTCTCAGTCCCTTCTTTTGGAGTAAAATGAAAGAAAGAAAAGGAAGTGATGATCAGAGGTATGTGGTGAATGCTCACTATGCTTCAGGGATTATGGGCAGGTAAAGCATGAGCATTGGAATTCAGAGGTTTAAGATTAAAATACACTTGCTATTCACACGCTTGCTACTGGAAGCACTCACTTTTTTTGAGTGTTGTTGCCTTTCTCACTCCAACAATAATTAGTTTGGCTTATTGGATGTTTTCAATGTGCCAGACACAGTACTCAATGTAGTACATGCATTGTCAGTATTTAATTGTAGAACCATGCTGCAACGGACATCACCATGCCCATTTTACAGATGAAGCATCAAAGGCCCAGAGGAGGTCCTCCAGTAGAGGAATTGAGGTTTGATTCTAGGTCTTTCTCAAAATTAATGCAAGTACTCGTAGCCGCAATTCTATATGGCCTCCAAAATCCATTTTAGTGGAGGTACTTGTAAAGCAAAAAAGAGTAAGAAGAAAAGTCAACAATTTACATTTCAGCCAATGCCAAATTAAGTGTGTCCCTACCCAATTCTTGTTCACTCTTAGAATATAAAGTTATCTTTTAGCTCCCTTAATCTGTATTAGTAAACAATATTAAAGCTTCTAGATTTATCAGGTACACTAATTGTACTTCTCCCTTGGTAACGATGCCATTTCATGTAGAAACATTTTTTAATTGAATAAAGATGATTGTGACAGCAAAACTTGAGTTTTGTACAAGTCTTACAGGTTTTTCTTGTAGAGGAAGGGTTCTTATTTTGGAACACAAGATCCTTCAAAATTTTGTTGTGAAGCTATGGACCTACTCCCCAGAAATATTCACATACATGTAAATTTTGAGTGTTTTAGAAATATTAGGCAAATAGAAATATTTAAAATAATGATGAAAACAAAAATGAGAAGTACAATATATTGAATGTGTACTATGTGCAAAAGAAATTGAATAAATTTCCTGAATTATTCTTAATCTATCTTAGTAGAGCTTAGGAGCATATGTGATCCCATGTTTTATGTATTTTTGCATTTTTCTGGGGACAGGGTCCCTCCTTTTCACCAGATGTCAAAGAGATCTGTGATTCTTTCCAAACTAAGAACTAAAAATGAAGGAATGAGATCATGTGCTGTCACTAAAATAGTGGAAATATGTAATGACCCTGGGGACTGTTTTTGAAATAATGTTGATTTAAAAAAATGAAGAAAAAGCATACATTGAAAAATCTCCCCTCCAAAAAAATAAAATTTATGGAAGATTTTAAAGGTACCATAATATTAACAGCAGTCATCTGTTCATAGGTGATTTTTATTCTCTTCTACTTATTTCTCAAAGTTTTAAAGTTTTTAAACTACAATTTTTAAAGTGTTCTAAAATGACCATATTTTTACATCATATTAGAAAACTCAATATCTTAAAGATATTTGAATGAAGGATATAAAATAAAATATCTCCAACATGATCCTTACCACCACCAGATTCTCCTGAGGGAAATGGACTTTCCATTTATCTAGGAAATTTGATTCTGCTCAAAAATTGCCTTCTAATTCATCTGTTCTGAACAGATATCCTGCTGGCACTGTAAGAATTGCAAATATTCATCAGTAATGTATGAATTAGAGTCAATTCTCCAAAACTTTACAGTTGGGAGAAAGTGGTCTTTACGTCCTCAAAGTTCTTTGCTAAAGTGGAATGTTTATTGTACGGTTTTTCTAGACAATATGGTTTGTATGATCCAAATTAGATTTTGAAAAGCTTTCTCACTCCAAACTTATTTAAGGACACTAGGGGCAGAAGATTCACAATGTACATCTCCTGTGAGACTTTATATCTTTTTATAGGTTTCATTTCATATAACCTATGAAAATTTTTGAGAATAAAGTCATATGTCTACAATGCACCTTCTTAATGCAACAGAAATTGTATAAACTATGATTATGCATTTTTATAACCCTGAGTTTTTACATTCACTTTATTTTGGAGGGATACTTTAAAGGCATGTTACAGAATAACTATTTGACTAACTATATATGAAACAATCTTTTTTAATGGTAGTATTATTGCTGATCATAAAATTGTTAATTGCAATCACAGATCTTTAGAATTGGATGGGGCCTCAGAGGTTATCTGGTGTGTTTCCCCATCTGAGGCGTGAGTCATCTCCGAGTTTTTCTAACATCTCCTTGAACACTCTGAGTGACCTAGAATATGTTCTCTTATTTGTCAAGATTTTCTTAATCATATAGCTTAAATTTTAGACAAACTTCTCTAATGAGCTAAATCCTTATGTTTCTCTTTTGAGATGTTAGTGATTAATTTTGCCCTGCCTTTTAGTGTGATATGCAATATCTCATTATTCTCTCACATCCTTGATGGAAAGGAATCGCTGTAAGCTACAATAAACCAGTGCAAACTAGCTTAGCAAAAAGGTAATTTATGGGGGCCATCCTGTGGCGTAGCGGTCAAGTTTGCGCATTCCGCTTCTGCAGCCCTGGGTTTGCTGGTTCAGATCCTGGGCGTGGACCTACTCACTGCTCATCAAGTCATGCTGAGGCGATGTCCCACATAGAAGAGCTACAACTATGATGCACAACTATGTACTGGGGCTTTGGGGAGAAAAAAAAAAAAGAGGAAGATTGCCAACAGGTATTAGCACAGGGCCAATCTTCCTCAAAAAAAACAAAAAAGGTGATTTATGGGCTCAAGGCAGGACTAAGTGGAGTCTCGTCCTCAAGTGTATGGCATAATTAGGGCTTTGGCTTTCTATCTGGAAAATTCTCTCAATATGGAATGACGGTCTCATTCATGGGAAAAATAGTTACACTTAACGTAATTTTAGTTGTTTTATACTATACTCTTGAACTGTATTGAATTAACAGTCAGCTAAAACCCTTAACTGGGTTTTTTTTTTTTTCATGTTTTCCTCTTATATCAATCTTATCTTTTGTTTGTGAATTTCCATTTGGAACCAAATTGTGGGACTTATTATACTGTGTCTTGTCTGATAGATAGTATGATAATAGCTGATAAATATCTTCTGGGATTCTCATGCTGCCATCCAATACATTAGCTATTCCTCTCTGGATTGATCACCTATAAATTTTTTGGATATACAATTATGTCCTTAGATGATGTAATGCATATAGATCACCAAAAATTACACCTGATGCATACATGCTCAAGGAATATTTGAAGCAAACTCTACCTTAAATGGTTAAACATAATAGAGCACAAGATAAGACTCTACCATAAGATTTTACTGTTGTATAAGGCCAATCTGACATTCAACTAATCATTGCACCATCAACCAGGCTTTATCTCATCCAGGCTTTGTTTAGGCAGCTTAGGAAAAAGCAAAAGACTTATCAAATGCCTGGCTGATACACACACACACTCACACACACACACTTTTATACATATATATGTACATTTCCTTTTCCATTATTATTTTATTTTACTTTTCAAATGGAAAATATGATTTATTTTATCTTGGGTTTACTAGTGCTTGTAACCCCAAGTTTCTTATTTGGCACAATTTAAGCTATTTGATTCAGAGAAAATAGAAATGAATTAATATTACATTCCAGTTCTCAGTTACCACTTTCCATTTCAGGTGCTCAAGAAATGTCTAGTTAATAATTCACTTGCCAGGAAATGATGTTGATTTCCTGGTCTGAGATTTATGATATCTGCCTTCTAGGCATCTGTCTAATTCTTCTAGTAGCTATTTGACTTTCCTTGACTACACAGAGGTTACACTCGTGGACGTTGTGACGTAGTGTCCAGATCCCCTTCAAGACTGAAGAACTTATTCCCCACAGCTGTTGCACTTGCTGCTGGAAACAGCCCTCACCTGTCAGCCCTGACTAGAAATTTCCCTCAGCTGAAGAGAGCTGCCTTGCCCAGGGCCATGCTCTTTTTCTGGGGGCAGCCTTCATCCAGAGACTCCGCCCCACAGAAGTACAAAGGCACAACCCTTGTGACAACAAGATACTGCTGAGGGGCCATCCTGGCCTCACAGCCCCCCATGGGGTTAGCTAAGGTCTTTGTTATAACTACTTTGAAGTCAACTTCTCTCTTTGCCATTCCTGCTTCCTTTCTGTCTGTTTTATCTGTGTTGATCCCAGGAACACTCCCTAATAAACTTTGTTCATGTTACTCTACATCTCAGAGTCTGTCTCCCAGGGCACTCAGAGCAGTTTCCCAGTCCAAGTCCAATTTTTCATCTCTAAGTTCTCAGATCAAGGACTTAATTCATGTGGGCTAGACAACTTCTAACCCATTTCCACCCTTTATCTCTAGTCTTAACTTGAAATTTAATTCTTTCTCAAATGTTTTTGTTCAAACTTTTTAGTCGTATCTAAGCACACAAAAATTGGTTTTGATCATTAAAGAAGATCTTTACTGAATAGCTAAAGAGGAATGTTACTGAAGGTTTTACTGTCTCAACCTTCAGAATTTTAGTGAAATTTTGACACAATTGCATGGTAGAAGATAATATGCCACTTTTTAGTGATATTATTCATGATTGGCATCAGGTTTTGTTTCTATCAAAATCAATATCATTTATTCAGTTAATAAAAGTTATTAACTTAATACCATTTATTCATTAGTTTTAAAACTATTTGAGTTAATTAAAATTCCAATAACTAGCTGCCTATAAAATAAAATAATTTATAATTTTCTTAGATAGCAACAATAAATAGTTTGAAAATAAAATGACAGTAAAAGATCTTAGCCAAAGTAAAATCCAAATTTAAAATCTCTAAAAATAAACATAACAAAAGTGTAAAGGCCCTATATGAAGAAAACTACAAGATTTTATGAGGCAGATGAAAAGAGATTTGAATATGTAAACAGACAGATTATGATTGGGAGGATTCCATTTTGGAAACAAATCAATGTGCCTTTTAATTAATCTAATCCATATTTGTACATTTATCAGACAGTGATAAAAATTTTATGCATTTTTTATTCGACAAATTTCAGTTCTATTAATATCTGCAAGAACACTCAGACCTTCAGAAAAGGGAGAGTCATAAATGGAGATTTTCCAAAACGTATATTAAAATATTTCTAAGTTGATTAATTAATAAATGCAGTATTGATACTAGAAATAAATACATTTAAAGTGATAGCTACTAAAAGGATAATAACTGATACATGTAGCATTTCAAATTGGTAAGGCAAGTCGTTTGGGGACAATTATCTTGTCATTTCTGAAAACCTAGAATTGATCACTCAATCTTATTTCTTAAACCAGTTTTATTCAATGCTACCATTACCCTGTGGAAGAGGCTGAACATAGTACCTGGAAGTGGGCAGAGGAGGGACTTTTGAGTATCAGGAATGTTCTGTCTTAATCTGAATGCTGGTTACATATGGGTTCATTTTTCGATAATTCCTTCAGCTGTATCATTATTATATACACTCTTTTATCTATATAAAATATAATTAATAAAAAGTTAATTTTAAAAAGTTAATTTAAAAAATAAAAGAGTTTGAATATCTGCTTTATACCCAATCCTGGGAATCTATCAGTACAAAATCAGGCAGATTTTGGCACTGAGAATATAGCAGCACAAAAGCAGACAAATTCAAGGCCAATGATTCCTTTCCTTTCCACATAGATATATGTTATATAGGGTCAGGTAATTTACTTTTCCTCACACTTTTATCTGAAACCAAATAATAATATTTTATCATTGAGAAATATTTGATTTATATTGCATTTCTAAAATATTAGCCTCATAATCTACATGATACAGAGCACTTTATATATTATACTTATGCCATATATATGATTTAAATTGATGCACGGAAAAGAAAAAATAGCTTGTGAGAAGGGGAATTTCAGTTTAAATATTAATAATATGTGCACTATATGGTGTATGACAAAGCAAAAAATTCATATATATTATCCATGGTAGCTGTAATATGGTAAAAAAAGTGAAAACTTGGTCACAATTTTAAACTTTTAATTTAACAAGTAAACCTAAATACATTAGTTTTTATATTCTTCTTTTAAAATTGTGATATTCCACAAAGGAAAATTCAATTCTATTATCCTAAACTGTAGGAAATAATTCATGTATAAATATTTGTTCAATCACACCTTATATTTGCAAAAAATTTGTTGAACCTAACTTTTCACTGTAACATTCAGTTTCTGACCTTTTATATATTAATTCTCATAATATAAATGTGGTCTCAAATGAAGTAATTGTGGACTTTTTTTAACCTTAATAAATTAGCTGTTGGTTTTTTTGGTGCACTGTAGACTGAATCTCATTTACCACGGTCAATTCCAATGGATTTAGATCTCTTCAGTCTCTGAATTTACATGTACTTACATGTTGCAGATTAATTAATAGCTTCTTACATGTCAAGTTTCTTCGTCAAGGCATATCTCTCTTTCTGGCTTTATAATATCCAGGCACATCCCCTTGAAGTATATGGTTTGATGTCTATTGTTTTCCATCCAGCCCTCATCCCACACTGCTTCCCCTAATCTTCTTCTCTAAATGGGTTCCAGATAATTCCTTGTCCTGGACTTAAGACTCAAAGCCATTTCTCTGACACTACCTCACCCAGGCCAGCACTTAGGTTCCTGAATTCAGTCTTCTCACTTATTTTCTTAGTTATTCATTAATGATTTGCTTTTTAACATCAATTACTCAATAAACACTGTGTTACTGTGGATAGCCAGAAAAAAAAAAAAAATCTATAATTCTGGCTTCATGAGGCTTGCAATGCAAATATTAATAAAATCATGACATAGGAACATATAATTAAAGTATAATGTATTCTCTAAAATAATAGTACAGATATATAAGAGAAAAGAGCAATCATTAACTGTATGATGATGCTTGATTTCTCTAGAAGAGCTTATCTACTAGAAGAGAAATCTAATGGAATTGGTGGTCTAATTGTAACAACTTGATGGCTCCTTACTCTCAGCCTCCCTACCAGCTGTTAAGGACATGAAGATATAATCTTTACCAAGAACTAAAGAAAATGGGCATGGAAAAAATGTACTGGTCTCGGCAAAGAGAAGGCATTTTGAAGCAAAAACCATTAATCAAGCATTAGCTCTAATATCATTCTCAATAACTTTTGTTTTAATAAAAAATAAAAGTGAAAGGGTGAAGTATTGTGGTTCCAGAGTGGCAATATGAGAAATAAATCACATCTTTTAAAATTATTTATAAAATATTTTTAAAATTTATAAAGTTTGCTTACATTAGCTCAAAATGAAGTACAATTTAAAGTTTGTTTACTTACAAAAGTAGTAATTCTTACCCAAGTTAAATGAATCAGCAGAGAGTCTTTTTTCAAGTTGAGCATCCCCCCAAAAAAATCTATTTTTAGAAATATGGGACTCAGAGTTTGAAGGAAAATTAAAGGTCACCCTGCACAATTTTCCTCGTTATGTTGGAATCATATTTCTTCTTTCCTGACAAATGCAACAATCAGCATTAATTAAGGGAATAGACTCTGGAGCCAATTTTTTAACTTAAATCCTGGCTTTACCACTTACTAGCTGTGTGACCTTGAGCAAATTACATAATCTCTTTGTGCCTTGCATTTTTCATCTATCAAATAGGGTAATAACAGCATCTACCTCAGAGAATGTAGATTAAATAAGATAACGTATGTAAGCGCCTGCAATAGTGCTTAACAAAAAGTGAGTGTTCATTAAAGATGAGTTATAATTTACTGTTATACTTAAGAAGTCATTCCACCCCATGTAGTAGACTGATCTAATTCCGTCTGATATTCTGCATTCAATAGAAGAGGCTAACACTCACTAGTATGACTGAGATACAGTCTCCTAAATTATTTATGTGCTTCCTCTTTTGTCCTCTTTCTCTACACACAGTCAATGGTTGTCATTCCAAAATTCAGATGAAGTTATTTCCCTGTTTAAAACACTCAATTGTAACTTGTCAACACATTTTGAGTGAAATCCAAATGCCTTATCATGTCCTACCATGGCCTACATGATAGGACCTCTACCTAAGTCGCCAAACTGCCCCCCACCCTACTGCGAATGGCAATCCACCCACACGAGCGTTTCCTTTTCTCTTCTCTGAATAGGTGTCAAGCAAGGGGTATCTGTTACCTATTATAAGAAGTAGAAGTCTGAGCACTTCTGCCCACTGCATGCAAGTCCCCAAGGAAAACATGATTTAGTCAAGTACTAGATGGGACAGCGCTTACTCACACAGAGGAAAAACAGAGCAAGATCAGCTTCAGTAGTGAGTATTGGTCCTCATGACCAGTGGGTCCCTCCTGGCAGTTGATGCAGGGGCATTGGCCTGCATGCCTGCCGCTTCCCCCCAGGGGACAGATATAATAGTGGGGTTGTCCAGGTGCCATATCACACACACTTAAGTAGAACAAAGGATACTCATTGAGTCTGAAACAGGGAAAGATATTCCCATACAATGGGCAGACCCAACATAGGCGGTAAGGTCTCTTTCTCTTGTTAAGGAAGTGTTCCAGGTTCAAGACTTATTCTTATGAGGTCAAAAGACTGCATGCACAAGACTGCCTTTCTCAACAATAGGCCTTTTGCACTTGCTATTTCTTAAGCCTGGAAATATTATCTATTATCCACAGAGCTTATAAGAGTTGCTGGCATGTACTAGACAATCAGTGGATATAGACTGGGTGATTGGATTCTATTCCTAACCTCTATTCTTGGTGATAAGATCTATAATGTGTAAAGATACCTGTTGGCTTTTCTCTGGAAACAGGCCCTTCTACCTCTCATGTATCGGTTTTTCCTGAGAAAGTTATATGTTTATTCATTGGATCCATTTAGCAAAATGCTTTCTCATTTATCAAGTGAAAAGAATAAGGCTCTGGAAGAAAGCAGTCTTGTATTTATTCTCTATTCCCATCACATAGGATCTATTTGATGTTAGCTGAAGTCACATAATGCCGCAATTTCTTCATCTGTTAATCTGCTAAATGAGTAGAATAATATCTGCCACCTGAGTTGTTTATATATACACAGTAGCTATCAGTATATTACTACTGTTGTTATAACGTAATTTTCGTAAACTTGAGAGTTAGTTCCTAGTCCACTTCTACACAGGAGGAAACTGAGGCTCAGAGATATAAAGTAACTTGACCCAGGTGTCCTCAATGGTAGATGATACATACAAATGTCCCTGTTCAGTTTCCAAATTTAGTACTATGAGTGTAGGATATTTGTGTCCACTTAGTGATTCACTTTTCTCTAGCAACACCTACAAAATATTTGACTGCCATTTTGCAGCAGCTCCCATTAGCAAACAGCTTATTGAACTGTATTCTAATGGATGGATGCAGAAAAGGACTTCTGACCAGGACTCCTGGCGAGTGCCCTCAAGATCAGTTTAAAATATGGCAAACCGTATACTTTTTATAGAAATTAAGTCCTACTTCTATTAAAAGAAGTTATTCTTGGAGTGCTTCACTCAATGTTAAAGCTTTTTTAAAAAGAAATGTTGAAAGACTTCTTTCTCCTGAAAGACAGAGTAGATATAGTTTTCCCCATTTCTCCCACTAAGTGTGTGGTTATTAAAAGGCAACATGAGGAATTCTTATGATGATAAAAATGTTCTGTGTCTTGGCTGTATCAATGACAACTATCAAACGCTAGTTGTCATATTTTGCTATAGTTTTGCAAGATGTCACCACTGGGGGAAACTGGGTAAAGGATACATGAGATCTCTCTAAATTACTTCTTTCATCTTCATGTGAATCTACAATTATCTCAAAATAAACAGTTTAATTTTAAAACTGCTATGTATACTCAGGCAGACAATAAATTAAAATGCTTAATATGTAAAGAGATCCAATAAATTAATAAGAAAATTATCAGCACCTCATTATAAAATTGGAGCAGATATGTCTGGATAATGTAGCTGACTCCGCCACTTACTAACTTTGTGTCACAGGGCAGAGTACCCAATCTCTATGAGCCTTGGTCCCCTATATCAAATGTGGACCATAATGTCGACTTTACCCAGTATATGTGGAGGAACAAAAGAGAGAATGCATCCTCTAAATCACACTGCCCCATTTCCTCAATTAATGATGGCTATACTTAATCTTCTCAAAAGACATATATAATATGGCACTATATATTTTACTCATGAAACTACCAAATCTTAAAAGATTTTGATCTTTTTTTATCATTATTTAAAATGACAAAAGAAGTTCATAAATACTCAACAAGTAAGAGAATTATGAAATTCTATATGTTGGCCACTTGATGACGTTATTTTAAATGACTTTACAACTTTATAGGAGAATATTTGATGATATGAAAAATATTTACCATATATTGACTAAAAGTTTATAAAATGTTATACGCAGTATGTTAGACACAGATATGGACACCAAGACTGAAAGAAAGTGCAAAAACAAACAAAGAAAGAAAAAATATACCTAACCTTGATAGCACAGTAGTAAATTAAGATCACCAGACCTTCAAAGTCGTGGAAAGAGTAATTGTGATTTTGTTTTTGAAGGAATAAAAATGTAAATTCTAGTGAATAGCAGCTATATATAACTATAATTACTGTGCTATATTAGGCAAAGAAAAAAACATAGGTATGTTAAGGAGGATTACACAGAAAATAATGTTTGAATTGTGAAGTGGAACCAAGTGGGAAATAATGCCAATGAATTGTGAATTGTGAAGTGGAACCAAGTGGGAAATAATGCCAATGTGAGCATATTCTGTGCCTTAACTGGCACTTTTATGGGATATTAAGCAAGCTTATGTTAGTTACTCCATTGCCTGAAAATCTCTGGTACTCTATTCACTTACTGTGAATTATAAATACTGTTTTTACTTCCAAGTATTTTCCTCCCTGGAAGTTTTTTTGTTTTGTTTTTTATTTTTGTTATACGACTGTGTAAAGAGAAAATATTCCAGAGTGTTACTGAACTTTTTCAAGAAGAGTAGCAAAAGAGATCTTTGTTAATGTAAAGAACATAACGATTTCGCTCAAGTTCACAGATACTTGCTGAGATCATTTGTAAAATTATGGGCATTGGTTGAAGAAGTGTTCTATTTTTTTCTTTTTTACTTGTAGAAAAAGTTCCCTGTTCCATATTGGTTGTGAAAATGATATAGAGAACTGTGTATTTTATCTTCAAGTCAGCTTAAGTTTTAAAAAATCAAAGAAATAAAATGGAAAAAAATGTTAAGTCCCCATAAAATAACTTTGAAGACAGAGAAATATTTAACCATTAATTAGGAGAAAAATAAATGTCTCTGAATATAACATAGCTACTATAATATCATTTTAATGATATGCTTCACAATGGAACATTCAATGGAAATAAAGTGATTAATGACTGTTATTAGGAGAGGAAAAGCGTTCACTTACTAAAATGTCCCTAGTACACAACCTCCACTCCCCGATTCAGATGTATTGTGAAAAGTTTTCAATTAATGATAAGGACATTTATAATTTTAAATAATTTTCTTTTTTTAATTGCGTATATGTATGTGAACAAATATTTTGCAAACCAATGGTAAGAGAACCAGCCATACCCTTCATAATGAAAAGATTCACTTACAATTTGGTTCACATGGAAAAGATTGGTAAGGCATATAATAGAATCTACATTTAGGAATCCCTAAAGATTATTTAAATCAGTTTTTCTCAGTCAAAATTTTCCTAGCAAGAGAGAAAGAGACAGAGAAAAATAAGAGAAGATAGAGTGAGAAATTCCCTTTTCTTTTTTTTTCTGGAGCAGCTGAGAGACTGCTGACCAAGCCCTCCCTCCTGAAGTCCTATTTTCCCTGCCCTCCCAAGGATGTGCTCTTCTCACTGTCCTCCCAGCTCTGTTTGGTTTTGCTTTGGCTTCTCTTCCTCATCTCTTGTTTTCCTCCAATTTTATATTCAGTCCTCTTACTTTTCCCCTTTGTCCAGGAGGCCTCAGCCACAAAGGACTTCAGCCACTCCCCCATATTCAGATAACCCCAATGTCTGTGTCTCCAGCCCTGTTCTGCCCCTTCCAATCCTCTGCGCTCCCTGCTAACAGATGAGCCTTCTGTAAGCACCCCTGTCAAACTTCCCATTCCAGAACTTTCAAGGGCTTCTCATTTTCTACGGAAGAGAGTCCAAATTCTTTACTCTAACATCTAAGGCCCTTCCTGCTCTATCCCTAACACACATCTAGAAATTTCTTTTCTTTTTTTTTTTTGTTGAGGTATAATTGACATAACATTATATTAGTTTCAGGCGTACAATGTAATGATTTGATATTTGTATATATTTCAAAATGATCGCCACAATAAGTCCAGTTAACATCCATCACCAAATATAGTTACAAAAAACTTTTTTTCTTGTGGTGAGAACTTTCAATATCTACTCTCCTAGCTGCTTTCAAATATGCAATACAGTGTTAATAACTATACTCACCATGCTGTACATTACACACCCATGCCGTTTATTTTATAACTGGAAATTTGTACCTTTTGACTCCCTTTTCCCGATTTGCCCTCCTCTCACTCCCCACCTCAGGTAACTACCAATCTGTTCTCTATACCCCTGATCTTGGCTATTTTTTTTTTTTTTAGCTTCCACTTGTAAGTGATATCACATGGTATTTGTCTTTCTCTGTTTGACTTATTTCACTTAGCATAATGCTCTAAGGGTTCATCCATGTTGTCATTAATGGCAAAACTTCCATCTTTTTTATGGCTGAATAATATTTCTGTGTTTGTGTGTGTGTGTGTGTGTGTGTGTGTGTGTATACCACATTTCTTTATCTCTTCATTTGTTGGTGGACTTTTAGGTTTTATTTTATGTCTTGGCTATTGTAAATAATGCTGCAATGAACATAGAGGTGCATATGTCTTTTTGAGTTAGTCTTTTTGGTTTTTTTTTTTCAGATAAATAACCAGAAGTGGAATTGCTGGATCATATGGTAGTTTTATTTTTAACTTTTTGAGGAAGCTCCATACAGTTTCCATGGTGGCTGCACCAATTAATATTCTAACCAGCAGTGCACAAGGTTTACCTCTTCTCCACATCCTTGTCAACCAACATGTTATTTCTTGTCTTTTTGATAATAGCCATTCTAACAGATGTGAGATGGTATCTTACTGTGGTTTTGATTTGCGTTTCCCTGATGATTAGTGATGTTGAGCATCTTTTCATGTACCTGATGGCCATCTGTGTGTCTTCTTTGGAAAAATGTCTCTTCAGATCCTCTGCCCATTTTTAAATAGATTTTTTTTTTGCTGTTGTTATATGAGTTCTTTATACATTTTGGATATTAACTCCTTATCAGATACTTGATTCGCGAATATTTTCTCCAATTCAGTAGGTTGCCTTTTCATTGTATTGACGGTTCCCTTTACTGTGCAGGAGCTTTTTAGTTTGATGTAGTCCCACTTGCTGATTTTTTTGTTGCCTTTGCTTTTCGTGTCAAATCCAAAACATTGTCACGAAGATGAATGCCAAGGAGCTTACTGCCTGTGTTTTCTTCTAGGTGTTTTATGGTTTCAGGTCTTACATTCAAGTCTTTAATCCATTTTGAGTTGATTTTTGTGTATCATGTAAGACAGTGGTCCAGTTTCATTCTTTTGCATGTGGCTGTCCAGTTTTCCCAACACCACTGATTGAAGAGACTGTCCTTTCCCCATTGTATATTCTTGGCTCCTTTGTTGTAAATTAATTTATGTATATATGTGTGGATTTATTTCTGGGCTCTTGATTCTGTTCCATTGATCTATGTGTCTGTTTTTATGCCAATACCATACAGTTTTGATTACTATAGCTTTGTAATATAGTTTGAAATCAGTGAGCATGATGACTCAGATTTGTTCTTCTTTCTTAAGATCACTTTGACTATTTGGGGTCTCTTATGATTCCATACAAATTTTAGGATTGTTTGTTCTATATCTGTGAAAAGTGCCATTGAAATTTTGATACGGATTTCATTAAATATGTAGATTGCTTTGGGTAATATAGACATTTTAACGATATTAATTCTTCCAATCCATGGACATGGAATATCTTTCCATTTATTAGCCTTAATCAATGCTTACCAAAAGGGGAGGAGTGATCAGTTGTGAGCCAGTAACTGCCTCCTACCATCTCCCATCCACTCTGCAGCTTCCAGGACAAATGTCTCAGTAGTCTCTGAATTCACACCCCTCGGGATGGGTAAAACTTTATTTCCATGTGTTCTTATATAATCATTTGGATTAAACAGAATGTAACCTAAACATAAGTGAAGCAGTTTTTTCCCCCTAAAAAGCACGCCTACTTTTACACACAAAAAATTCCTTTTCCCTTAGAAAAGGGCAAAAGTGAATTCATTTTGAACTCGTTACATATTAAGTATCAATAATTTTAATTCAGTGTTTTATTTGATCTCTATTTTTGGTGCCTGCCTTGACAGTTTAGAGTGCATATCAGTATTTATCAATATTAGGTACAGTAGCATAAAAATTTTTCCTGTACTAGGTTGACATTTTATTTTACATCGATTGCACAAGACAAACTTCTTTCAATTGTCTGAAAGTTGTTTCTTTCCAAGGAACAAAGAACATGATTTAGCTAACACTGTGGACATATCAATAGGAATGAAACAAAATGATTTCTTTTGTGTTCATATATATGTGAAAGTAAAGAACAAATGAAACTAAAATGCTTTGGGCAGACCAATTATCTCTTTTGTCTCAAGCATGCCCAAAGTGCCTTCAAAAACACAAAATTTACATTGTTAGAGTCAATAAATCATTCCGTTTGAGTGCCTTGCGCTACTCCTCACACAACATAATTAACAAACTAAACAGGGTATGCAGTGGATCCAGGTGTAGAGATGCTGTTTAATTAAAAATGGGACTACTTCCAATGATTTGATTTGTTCTGAGCTGTAATTTTGAGTCTTCACACTGTTGAACACTGATCTAGATTTCCAAAGTGGAACCACTTTAGGAGGGGTTCATTTTGCCTTTCTGAGAGTGAGTCACTTTGGTCTTTTTCCCAATGAATGGTCTGTATTTTCATTTCAATATTTTTTTTCCTGAGTAGCATGATTTGCTATAACATTTCCATTTTGTTTTGGACATATGTAATGTTTCTATAAGTCATTCCTTCACTCAATAATTATTTAATATTATATACCAAGCACTGGGTTAGATGTGGGGAAGACAATGGTAAGGAGGATATATGTGGTATCATGCCTCGTGAAGCTAATATTGAAGTAAGAGTGGCAGAAATGACATAAGTGAGAATATAATTAAATACAAAATAAATCTGTGATAAATAATTGGAGGTAGTCACTCTAAATAGAGCAGTTAGAGAAAACCTTTTTGGAAGGCACTAAGTTGATACTGGATGGTTGACTATAAATTAGTCATGCAAAAGTGGGGTTGGAAAGTTTCACTAGAACAAGAGTGAAAGCTGTGAATCAGAAAAAGGTTTGGCATATTCTATTAATTTCCAAAGTACATTGTGGATAGAGGATAGTGAACATAAAGAGAATGGTCCTGTTTTAAGTTGGTGATGTAGATACAAGCCAAATCACAATATTTTGGATTTTATTCTAAAGGCAATGAAAGGCATAAAGTTTCTAACTCTGGAGGAGTGTTCATTGATTTATGGCTATGCATGGAAATGCACTAGTAATAGTTCAGGTGAAGTACGGCAGTGACTTGGATAGGCCTAGTGGTTATAGAAATGGAGAGGGCTGAATACCTTTGAGCTGTGTTATCAAAGAAATCATTTCAACTAAACTCGGTCCTATTTGAAGGCAGGATAACCAATGTATAGCTTCAACAGAAGCATTATTGACATTTTGTGTCTGACACTTTATTGGTATGGAGGATTGTCCTATGCATTGTGGCATCCTTGGCCTCTACACACTAAATGCCAGTAGCATACACACACACACATACAGCTGTCTTGGCAATAAAAAATGAGTGCAGGCATTGCCAAATGTTGTTTTGGGGGAAAAATATCCCCCAGTTGAGAACCACTTCTTTATAGTGATAGGTCTGGTGTCTGGCTTATTGAAGAGCAACAAGCTGGGAATGAAAATAAATGTTAAACTTGACTCCATGGAAACAGGAAAAATAGTTTCAGAACCACAGAGAGCGCCAATGATGCCGCAGGCTGAGAAGCAGAGTAGGGATATTCTGCTGCTTCCATCACTTCTGTTATAGAGTGAGTACCACACTTTCCTGGTTTTGAAACCTGCGTATATATAAGGGACAGTGTCTGACATTGAGGTTGAAGTGGGGGACAGTGTCTTACATTTAAGTTGAAGTGTCAATAGGATTGAGCTTGTGATGAGAAAAACAACTATTTTGAGTTGCTGCCTAAGCATTTTATAGCATGAGGACGCTGCTCACACCCAGAGTCTGGACATTTAGATAAGGACCTGAGCTTAAGGCTCCCACCTTAAGTTCCTGCTTCATTTTTCTCAGGGCACCTTTTAAAATAACCACTTAGAGTTAATCCCATGAAAAATTGGTGACCTCCACCCCAGCCACCTTATAAGTAATAGGTGCTTGCTACCCTGCTCTCTGTCTCTTGCTTGCTGGTGACCTAGGACAGAGGATTGCCCTTTCTCCTGGCTTATTGTGCTTCCCTCTTATTCCTGTGGTCTTTAAGTAATAAATCTTGTGACTTTACTTCCTTTAGGTGAGTGTATTAAAAGTGCGCCTTCAATCAAAATGACCCTTAGTTTTTCACTTCCCCAAATGGGAGCTCCAATGCTGAGGGAGCTACCTGCCAACCCCATGTGGATGGCTTGTACCTCCTCCTTCAGCAGGTCATAATCTGCATATTCTTAATTCAACACACCAGCTACATCTTCTCAACACAGAGCTAGAGTTTTCAAATGATAGTGCATGTCAGAATCTCCTTATGATCTTGGCAATTTCTTTTATTTTTCAATCCTTCCACAAAAATTTATCAAATGCTTACTCTGTGCCAAGCCTGTTTTAGACATTTGAGGAAACAGTAGTAAATAAGAGACAAAAATATCTGCTCTCCCGGAACTTATCTCTAGTGGGGAAATCTTGATAGAATTGTAAATTTTCAGGCTCCAGCCAGAGATTCTCATTTAAGGACTGAGGTGGAGCACAAAAATTTGAATTTTTATCAAGTATCTAGGAATTAAGCTTTAATCATTTTTTTAATGATTATACTTTGAGAAACATTGAGTTTGAGCCTAAATAAAAATCTCCTATTATAGGTGAACTTGAGCGTCTTTTCATAGGCTTAAAGGTCAGCTGTGTATCTTTGTGAATTATATGTTTATGTATTATGTCCATTTTTCCAATTTTTTGAGTTTTATAGATAATAGAGATATTAGCCCTTTATTCCTCTTTAAGTAGAAAAGACTTCAAAGACTATTTTAGGTTGTAGGACCTGCATAAGAAAAGATAAAAGGGATGTAGAATAGCAAATATCCTGGAGTGTTGGACTATAGCAGTGATTTCCAAATGTGGGATTTGTCTTGGCAAGCATGAATAATGGTTTAGATAAAATGTGGATATAGTGCTAAATTACTTTGAATCTCTCAGTAAGTCATCCTCCTAATTATATCAAAAAGAGTAAATTTGGTAGTACTTGATAATCTTGTGTTTTTTTAAAGAAGTAAGAGGCCTCATGCTCAGAGCCATGTGCAGGAAATAGTACCTAACTATAATTTAATAACACTACTTTATTGTTTTTATTTTACTGTTACTTAATATTTATGGTAAAGTTTTCTATTTATGGAACAGAAATATAGTATCATCAAAAACCCATTTATGCTAGGGGCCGGCCTGGTGGCACAAGCGGTTAAGTGCGCACGCTCCGCTGCGGCGACCGGGGGTTCACCGGTTCGGATCCCGGGCGCGCACCAACGCACCACTTGTCAAGCCATGCTGTGGCGGTGTCCCATGTAAAGTGGAGGAAGATGGGCATGGATGTTAGCCCAGGGCCAGTCTTCCTCAGCAAAAAAAGAGGAGGATTGACAGATGTTAGCTCGGGGCCGATCTTCCTCACACACGCCAAAAAAATTTATGCTAGAAAAAAATGGTGTGAGTTTAAAGGAAAAAAAACAATAAATAATAATATAGGTGATGCTTGGACATGGCTGAATCATCTAAGTCGTTCAGAAATAACTTAAATCTTAGGCTTAGATTTACTTTTTATAAGTCTTTAACAAATAGCTATAAGCATTTTTAACATATAATAAGCATTTTTAAGCAATTAACATTGCTTTTGTTTTTCTTGTGAAGCAGTGGTATCTGAGATGCTCTGGCTCAGAAGAGATGGTGGTACATCCAAATGATGCGGTCTTTTAGCTCTTGGCTCAGTTTATCTCAATATGTTTTCCATTTTAAGAGGAGGGAGGAGGAGGAGGAGAAGGAGTAGAAGAAGAAGAGGAAGAAAAGGAGAAATCTTGTATTTTTATATAAGTAGGTATGGCATGTGATTCACAAATGAATAATATCACAAACATTTATAACAAGAGTAGATGACAATCCAGGTTTCTGGTTCCTAATAACTGGTTGCAGGATCCTCACTCCAGGAGGCCTTCGCACAATCCCTGCGAGGGGTCCCTGACTCTCTTTGGTTTTGAACAACAGCACTCCTTTAAAAGTATGATTTACTAACCATCTTATATTAATTCTCCTAATTGATTCTCATTAAAAAAAGCAAAACTTTTTAACAATTTTTCAATTGAGATCACATAAAGAATATTAAAGAAAACATGTATAATCCCACACTCAGAATTGTCATCCTATACTATTTTGCATTATTTAGTTGCATTTTTTTAATAAAATTTTTGACGTAAAGTTAAATTCCTTTTAACACCCCCTCGCTCCTTTTCCAAAGGGCCCTTTTCCTTGTGCCCTTTCCCTTTCCTCAGAGGCAACAATTTTCATAAATTTTAAAACTTTAAAATATATTCTGATACTTTTAAAACATCCAGTTTGTAATAATTGTAAAGCATTTATGTAGCTGTTAAATGTGTTGTTTTTCATGGATGTTTTACATAAATTGCATCAAACCGTATGCACTAGTTTGTATCTTGCAGTTTTCATTCAACATTGTTTTGATATAGACTCATAATGAGGATATATGAGAATATATGTACAGAATATGTATAAATATGCTATATACTCTATGCTATATACAAATATATAAGAATATATGTATATGTGTGTACATATATATGTATGGATGAGTGTATTATATATAGTCATTCAGTTAGTCATGTATAGTCATTCCTTCCTTTTAACTACTGAGTAATATTCCAGTTTACATACTAACCATATTTTATTTTTCCATTCCTCTTTTGATGGATATTCAAGCTCCTTCATTTACTTCTATTTTGCAGTTAAGGGAGCTAAAACTCAGTAAGGTGGTTTATCCAAGACTAACCAGCTACCAAAAAGTGAATTTGGGATTCAAATCCAAATCTGTCTGAATCCAAAGACAAGTATGCCTTACAAGTGCACTTTGGTCCCTTTATTTTCCCTTAAGTCACATCTTCAAAGATACAATAATGTAGACACATGCTAGGAATTTTGTGGTGAACTGCATCTATCTAGGCCATATCACATCTCTTGTACTTTGAGAGTTTGAGAATAAATTAGAGTGAGACAAGATCAAGAAAAAATGTGAGGACCGGCCCGGTGGCGCAAGCGGTTAAGTGCGTGTGCTCCACTGTGGCGGCCCAGGGTTGGCCGGTTCGGATCCCGGGAGCACACCGACACACTGCTTGGCAAGCCATGCTGTGGCAGCATCCCGTATAAAGTGGAGGAAGATGGGCACAGATGTTAGCCCAGGGCCAGTCTTTCTCAGCAAAAAAAGAGGAGGATTGACAGATGTTAGCGCAGGGCTGATCTCCTCACAAAAAAAAAAAAAAAAAATAGAAAAGAAAAAATGTAAAAAGATGAGGTCATCCATGAGAAGATTCATAAGTGGTCAAGAATGTTTGACATTCTCTTGAAAAATAATATGTATTATTACATATTTTAAAGAAGTAGCATATTTCCAAAGTACCATGTACAAGATACCACACTAAATCCTTTACAAATACTATTGCTAAATATCACAGTAACCCCAAAGAGAAATATAGATGCTTGCCATTTTACAGATGAGAAGCGAAAGCTAAGGTCTAAATAATTTGCCCACAGCTACATGCTGAATAAGTGGAGAAACTGAGATTCTAATCCTGAACTGTCCCAAACTTGTATTCTTAACACTTACACCATGCTCGGAAGCAAGAGATTAGAATAAAGTTGCTAAATCAGGTCTCTGGCGTTCTTCCTTCTTTCACGGCCTCATGACAGGTAATAATAGGCCAGTAGTGTTGGTACACAAAAGGCTGATTTATTTAGATAAAATCATCCGTCTTTCTCAAAATCACTTAAATGAGATCTTTTTGTCTCCTGTTTTTGCTAACAAGGAAAACTTAAAATTTTTACTTATAAATCAAAACATCACCATCCACAGTCTACTAAGTTTTTGAGTTGGTCAAATATCATGGACTTGTATTTCATTCTTAACCTGCAAATCATGATGTAGAACTAACATTTATTGGGTTTTAACCTCAAAATAAAGAGGAAGAAAACAGTTCTAAGCACAAAGTAGCCATTTAATAAATGTTTTTGGAATTGAGTTGCCTGGAATAAAGTTAAACCCTGGGTGGTTATCACAATTTCATTTATGTTGTTAAAGAATACTTCTCCATAGGGCTGGCCCGGTGGCGCAAGCGGTTAAGTGCGCGCGCTCCGCTGCGGCGGCCCGGGGTTCGCTGGTTCGGATCCCGGGCGCGCACCGAAGTACTGCTTGGTAAGCCATGCTGTGGCGGCGTCCCATATAAAGTGGAGGAAGATAGGCACCGATGTTAGCCCAGGGCCGTCTTCCTCAGCAAAAAAAAAAAAAAAAGAGGAGGATTGGCGGATGTTAGCTTAGGGCTGATCTCCTCACAAAAAAAAAAAAAAAAAAAAAGAAAAAAAGAATACTTCTCCATAAACACCTGAATAATCACAAACTACAGGCTTCAATAAAGTATCCAGCTCACAAAGCCAATTACTGTACTGAAATAGTCAGGTACTTTGTGTTTAGCCCTTCACTTTATTGTGACTTTAGAACTTAAGAGGTGACTGATGAGCTTCCATTAGGAATGGGTGATGTGTAGATCTCCTGAAGTCTCTGTGGATATCTGGTGATTCTCTGAAGGCTGCTGTCCAGTGACCTGGAAAATTAGAAAGGGATGGATGTGCCAGTATCTTGGGACTTAAAGAGCTGCAGGCCAGAAAAGCAGAGAAACTGAAGCTCTGATGGATCAGTTGAGAAGGGCTGGCATCACAGGGGCATTTCCTAGACCTCCATACAAGATACAAATTAAAAAATAAAAAATAAAAGAGCCCCTCTGGCTTTCTTATTATATAATATTACATTCAATTTTAGTTCTGAAACTTCAAAACAGCAACAAATACTTAAAATAGAGGTGTTAAGAGGAGGGAATTGAAGATTAGACACTGTCACCGGGAAATCCCACTCTGTCTAGCAATCCCACTAGTCCATGAGTCACGGATCAAATCAACGTGCTGAACATACAATTTAGCTTATCGCTAACTGGAAAAATGTGCCTGCTCTTCTCTATAAATCCATGTATTTATTTAATAAACACTAGTTAGGACTTCCCTGGCCTTTGCACTGTGCTAGACCCTATGATGGTCAAGCATGGGGGCTAAATAGACACATATACAAAGAGACATAACAGTTGAGAGAGTAAATAATGAGAGTTAAGAAATAATTTGCTTTACAGGTTCTCAGAATGTATAGTCAAATTCTAAAATTCAGCTAACAGGAAACTGAAGGACCTGCTTCAGTTTCATCCCACCCAGAGATTGGCAAAGCTGAAGTGTATAGAGAGAGTTAGGAACAAGAATGAAGAGCAGGGCTACCAGTATCAGTCATGCAGCAGGAGCAACCACAGATCCTGGTGACCTGCTCTGCAGATGACCCCAGATGCGTTCACCCCTGAAGAAACCAATGGCCAGCACAGCCACCACAGACCCCCTGCGGATTTCACTGATTTTTCGCCCCACAGTTATTCATTTTTGCAGACGTCAGACACCTGAGTCTCTCCTCACCCCGACCCCCCGCTACAGTCCAGGAGCCGCAATCGCAACCAGCCCAGACCTTTGCAGCCAGGCAAGTGCAAGACATCAGCCTAGCCTCCCAATGCCGTGCACGTTCTTGGGGCTAGCTCCTCCAGCTGTGCACTTGCATGCCACCAGTCTGAATCCTATCACCATCCTCTACTGCCGTGTGCCACCGTGGTGAGCTCCTGCAACCACAGAAGTGCACACAGACAACTAAGGACCCCACAGCTGCTTCGGGGCCCAGATTTGACCATATCTCCAGTCACTGGCCTGCATCACTGGGTACAGCTAGACCCCCCTCGCTGTACACCTGAATGCCCCCAGCCAGAGCCTTCTTACCAGCCTTCAGTGTTGTGCACATATGGTGGGGTGATCCTGTAGCCACAGGAGTGCACACTGACAGCCAGGGCCCACACAGCTGCTAGCTGGACTGTATCTGAACCCGTCTTCTGACTCTGGCCTGCACCACAGGGCTCACCTGCAGCTAGCCTCTCCAGCTGTGCACCAGAACATCCCTGGTCTGACCTTCATCATCAGCATCACCTGCCATGCACTTGTTGAGAGACCCTGCAGTCACAGGAGTGCATGCCAACAGCCAGGGTCCCGGCAGCTAACAGTGCAGACACAACAAGCCCAGGTCCTTGCTTCTGGCCCTGGCCTCCACCACTACATGTGTGTCTGAAACTGGCCTCTGCCACTACACACCTGCAGCTAGCCCCCACAGCTGACTGCACATCATCAGCTCCGGCCACCATCACTGCTTGCCCTGGTCCCTAGCTGCTAGACCTGGAGGTGACAGTGAGGACCCCAATAGCCCTTGCAGTCTCTGTGGAGTTCCCAAAGCTCTTGCCAGGGGCAAAGTTGTTGATTCTGTGGACCCCAGCAGTCTGAGCAAATGAGACATCACATCCCCCAGACCTGGAGCCACTGCAAACCTCTGCACAGGACACCCTGCACCACTGGAACCAGGGTCATAGCATTATCCAGCATGTCTCCAGCTACAGGTGAAGGTCTTTCCTTACTGAAGTCAGTCCATAAAGTCTGCAAGAGGTGACTGTTTCTTCAAATGCACAGACACCTACACAAGGCTACAGGGGTCATGAAGAATCAGGGAAACATGAAACCACAATAGGAAGACAGTAAACTTTCAGTAACTGACCCCAAAGAAATGGAGATACATGAATTTCCCAACAAAGAATTTAAAATATTTATTCTAAAGAGAGCTACAATAGAACACAGGTAAATGACTTAATAAAATCAGGAAAAAAAATATAGATACAAACATTAAAAAGAAAAAGCAGAAATTTTGCAGTTGAAGAATACAATCCTTGAACTGAAGAATTCAAAAAAGAGCTACAACAGACAACCAGACCAAGCAGAAGAAAGAATCAATGACTTTGAATATAGCTCATTTGAAATTATATAGTCAGAGCCACAAAAAGAAAAAATTATGAAAATGAATGAAGAAACCCTATGGGATTTTTGGAACATCATGAAGAGAAATGAACTGTGCATCATTGCAGTCCCAGAAGAAGAATAGAGGGAGAAAAGGGCAAGAAGCTTATTTAAAGAAATAATGACTGAGAAATTCCCAAACCTGGGCAAAGATTTGGACATCCAAGTTTGTGAAACTAATAGGTCATATCAAAATTTCAACCCAAAATGATCTTCTCCAAGATACGTTATAATAAAAATGTCTAAAAACAAAGACAAAGAGAGAATTTTAAAAGCATCAAGAGAACAAAATTTTTCTCTTACAAGAGAATGAAGGTAAGGCTATCAGTAAATTTCTCAGCAGCTTTCAAGTCAGGAGAGAGTGGGATGATATATTCAATGTGCTGAAAGCACAAAAAGAAAAAGAAAACTATTAACCAAGAATACTTTACTCAGCAAAGTCCTTCAGATATTAAGGCAAGATAAAGACTTTTCCAAACAAACAAATGCTGAGGAAGTTCATCAGCACTAGATATATCTTAAAAGAAATACTGAAAGGAGCATTCCTATATTTCAGTATACTGAAAGGGCACTAATTAGAAACACAAAAACATATGAAAATATACAACACACTGGTAAAGATAAGTATATAGTCAGATTTAAAATACTGTAATGCTGTAATCTGGTGGTGTGTTAACCACTTAACTGTAATATAAAGTTTGAAGGACAAAAGTATTAAAAATAGCTATAGCTAAAATAATTTTTTAATGGAGACAAAATATAAAAAGATGAAATTGTGACATGAAAAACATAAAATGTGGAGAGGGAGTAAAAGGGTACAGTTTTGTATGCCATCAAAGTAAGATATTATCAGGTTAAAATAGACTGCTATATCAATAAAGTGTTTCAAGTAAGCTGCAAGGTAACCGCAAAACAAAAGCCTATAGTAGATACATACGAGACAAAAGAATAGAATCAAAACACTCTACTATAGAAAATCATCAATTCACAAAGGAAGACAACAAGAGAGGAAGAAAGAAACAAAGGAAGTACAAAACAGTCAGAAACAATTAACAAGACAGCAATAGTAAGTCCTTATCAATAATTACTTTAAGTGTAAATAGATTAAATTCTCTAATCAAAAGCCATAGCACAGTTGAATGGACAAAAAAACAAACCCAACTATGTGTTGCCTACAAGAGACTCACTTTAGCTTCAATGACACACGTAGGCTTAAAGTGAAGGAAGGAAAAAGACACATGCCAATGGAAACCAGGAGAGAGCAGAGATAGCTATACTTATATCAAACAAAATAGACTTTAAACTATAACAAGAGAAAAAGATCATTTTATAATATAATAAATGGATCAATTCATCAAGGATATATAACTATTGTAAATATATATGTACCCAACATCACAGAACCTAAATATACAAAGCAAATACTAGCAGATATGAAGGGAGTGAGAGAGAACAACACAATCGTAGTAGGGGACTTCAATACTCCACTTTCATCAATGGTTAGATCATCCAGATACAAAACCAATAAAGAAACATTGGACTTGAAGTATACTTTAGACCAGATGGACTTAACAGACATTTACAGAATGTTCCATCCAACAGCAGCAGACTATACAATCTTCTCAAGAGCACATGGAACATTCTCCAGGATAAATTATATGTTAGGCCACAAAACAAGTCTTCACAAATTTAAAAAGACTTAAATCATATCAAATATCTTTTCCAAACAAAATGTCATGAAACTACATGTTAATAACAGAAGGAACATTGAAAAATTCACAAGTATGTGGAAATAAACTAACACACTCCTGAAAACCAATGCATCAAATATGAAATCAAAATGGAAATCAAAAAACATCTTAAAACAAATGAAAATGGAAACACAACATACCAAAACTTATGGGATGCGGCAAAAGCAGTGCTGGGAGGAAAGTTTATAGTGATAAATGCCTACATTAAAAAAAAAGAAAGATCTCAAATAAACAACCTAACTTTACAACTCAAGGAACTAGAACAAGAACAAACTAAGCTGAAAGTTAGCAGAAGGAAGGATAACAAAGATTAGAGCAGAAATAATAGAAATAGAGAATAGAAAAACAATAGAAAAGGTAAAGAAACCAAGTTGTTCTTTCAAAAATATTTTTAAAAATTAACAAACTTTCAACTAGACTTACCAAGGAAAACAGAGAAGACTCAAATAAACAAAATTAGAAATGAAAGAGGAGACGTTACAACTGATACGACAGAAATACAAATAATTATAAGAGACTATTATAAACAATTATATGCTAACAAATTGGAAAAATGTAAACATTCCTAGAGACATATAACTTACTAAGTTTGAGTCACGAAGAGATAGAAATCTGAGCAGACCAATATCAAGTAAAGGGATTGAATCAGTAATCAAAAACCTCCCAGGAAAGAAAAGTCCAATACCAGATGACTTCACAGGTGAATTATACCAATCATTTAAAAAAAATTAAACACACACCTCCTCAAACTCTTCTAAAATATCGAGGAGGAGGGAACACACCCAATCTCATTTTATGAGGCCAGAGTTATCCTGATATTAAAGCCAGATAAGGATACTACAGCAAAAGAAAACTACAGACCAATATCCCTGATGAATATAGATGCAAAAATTCTCAACAAAATCTAGCAAACAACATTCAAAAGCACATTAAAAGGATCATACATCATGATCAAATGGGATTCATCCCTAAGATGCAAGGATGGTTCAACATATGAAAATCAATAAATTTGATCCACCACGTTAATAGAATGAAAGTCAAAAATCATGTGATCATCTCAATAGATGCAGAAAAAGCATTTGACAAAATACAGCATTTTTTCCCAACAAAACTCTCAACAAATTGAATATAGAAGGACATACCTCAACATAATAAAGGCCATATATGACAAACTCATGGCTTACACTATACCCAAAGGTGAAAGGTTGAAAGCTTTTCTCTATGATCAGGAATAAGACAAGAGTTTCCACTCTCACAACTACTGTTCAACATAGTACGAGAAGTCCTAGCCAGGTCAATTAGGCACGAAAAAGAAGTAAAGACACCCAAATCAGAAAGGAAGAATTAAAACTGTCTCTGTTTACTGATAACACGATCTTGTATACAGAAAATCCTAAAGACTCTACCAACAAACTGTTGGAACTAATCAATGCATTCAGTAAAATTTCGGGGTACAGAATTAACATACAGAAATCACTTGCATTTTTTTAAACCAGCAATGGACTATCTGAAAAAGAAATAAAGAAAACAATCCCATTTACAATACCATTAAAAACAATAGAATGCTTAAGAATAAATTTAAACAAGCAGGTGAAAGATATATACATCAAAAACCATAAGACATTGATGAAAGAAATTGAAGAAGACACAAGTAAATGCACAGATATACTGTTTTCATGGCTTGGAAGAACTAATATTGTTAAAATGTTCATAATACCCAAAGATATCTATAGATTCAATGCAATCCCTATCAAAATTCCAACGGCATTTTTACAGAAATAGAAAACACAATTCTACAATTCATATGGAAGCACAAAATACCCTGAATAGCCAAAGCAATCCTGAGAAAGAGAATAAAGCTAGAGGCATCACTCTTCCTGATTTCAAACTATATTACAAAGCTGTAGTAATCAAAACAGTATTGTACTGGCATAAAAATAGACACATAGACCAATGGAAGAATGAAGAGCCCAGAAAAAACCCTCACATATACAGTCATCTAACATCTGAAAACAGAACCAAGAACACTCAAGGCGGGAAAGGATAGTCTCTCCAATAAATGATATTGGGAAATCTGGATAATGACATGCAGAAGAATGAAATTGGGTCCCTATCTTACACCACTCACAAAAATTAACTTGAAATAGATTAAAGATTTAAATATAAGACTTGATACTGTAAAACTCCTACAAGAAAACATAGGGAAAAATTCCTTGACATTGGTCTTTACAATGATTTTTTAGATATGACACCAAAAGCACAGGCGCCAAAAGCAAAAATCAACATGTGGGACATCATACTAAAAAGCATCTGTACAGCAAAGGAAACAATGGAAAAAAATGATATGGCAACCTACAGAATAGGAGAAAATATTTGCAAGCCATATATCTGATCAGCAGTTAATCTTCAAAATATAAAGAACTCATACAACTGAACAACAAATAATAAAGAATTCAATTTAAAAATGGCTAGAGGAACTGAATAGACATTTTTCCAAAGAAGACATCCAAATGACCAACAAGTACATGAAAAAGAGGCTCAACATCACTAATCATCAGAGAAATGCAAATCAAAACCACAATGAGATATCACCTCACACTTGTTAGAAGGGGTATCATCAAAAAGACAAGAGACAAGTGCTGGTGAGGATGTGGAGAAAAAGGAACCCTCTAACCACTCTTAGAAGAAAGGTAAATTGGTAAAGCCACTATGGAAAACATTACGGATGTTCCTCAAAAAATGAAAAATAGAACTACCATATGATCCAGCAGTTCCATTTCTGGTTATATATGCAAAGCAAGCGAAATCAGGATCTTGAAGAGATATCTGCACTGCCATATTCATTGCAGCATTGCTAACAATAGCCAAGATATGGAAACATATCTTGTGTTCATATATGAAAGAATGGATAAAGGAGATGGAATAATAATGGAATATTATTCAGCCATGAGAAAAAACCAAACTCTATTTGTGACAATGTGAAGGCATTATGCTAAGTGAAATAAGTCAGAGAAAGACAAATACTGTATGATAACACTCATATGTGGAATTCAAAAACATCGTACTCATAGAAACAGAGTGGAATGGTGGCTGCCAGGGACTGAGGGCTGGGGGAAATGGGGAGATGTTCATCAAAAGGTACAAACTTTCACTTACAAGATGAATAAGTTCCAGGGATCTAAGGTACATCCTGATGACTATAGTTAATACGGTATTGTATACTTGAAAGTTGCTATGCGAGTAAAGCTTTAATGTTCTCACCATAACAGCAACAAAATGGTAATTATGTAAGGTGAAGGATGTGTTAACTAACCTTATTGTGGTAAACACTTTGCAGTATATACATGTATCAAATTACCATATTGTAAGCCTTAAACTTACACAATGTTATAATTCAATTAAATCTCAGTAAATCTGGAAAAAATAGTTTGCTTTACGGGTGCTCAAAATGTGTAGTCAAATTCTAAAATTCAGCTAAAAATGTTATCATTATAAGATGACAAGGCAAAATGTCAAACTGTGAAATGTGTGCCACAAAATCTAAGTGGTTATTTGTCTTGTGAGAGAGCTCACATGAAAGTTTTGTAATGTGAGTGAGTTGGCACAAAGGGTAAGAAGGAATGGGCGGTCACCACCAAGGTCAAGATAAGACCTGACCTCTGGCTTCATAGTTTACAAAGTGTCTGAAGAAGTCTTCCCCCCTGCAAATATGCCATAATTCTCTTTGTAGCCAATGGTCTTATAGAAACAGCTGCCTTCCTCTCAAAATCACAGTCCTCTGTCCAGTTTCTGGACCCCTGCTTGCAAATTCCCACAGCCAAAGACACTTAACCTTTGCATCCAGGCCTATCTGGGACCAATCCTCTTCCACGCACCAACTCTGTGCCAGCGCCTTGATGGCTCAGTGTAAGTTCTGTCCACCCAATATCCCCTTCCCAGTGTTTCATGATCCTTGAATCTGTATTTTAGCAACTGAATTTTTTTTAAATTCCATCACAACAGATGTACTCCCGATATTATTGTTACAGTACTAGATTTCTCCTTTGCTTCCTTGAGCCAGAAATGATGTCTGTTTCAAGAAGAATCAAGCTCCATCCTGATCCTAAAATGCAAAACTTAAGATTTAACCTCAACGCCTCTCAAAAAATTTCTTAACTCCAATCCTCAATCTTCTTAGACCTCAGCCAGTTTCCATTGATGTAATACTATAATCCCTATGTGCCAGGTACAGTTCTAAGAGCTTTGCACAAACTGTCTCATTTAATCCATAAAATAGCCCTATGAAATATGTGCTCTTATCATCAACACCCCGGTTTTGTTAACTGGAGGTATTGAGGCATGCAGAGATTAGGTAACTTTCTCAAGCAATTTAGCTTGCAACACTGGTAAGTGGCAGAGCCCGTATTCTAGTCCAGCAGTCTGGTTTCACAGGCCAGGCTCTAGTCCAGCAGTCTGGTTCCATAGGCCAGGATTGTTACAACAATAAGAGTTGAGAATACTGCATATCTGCTTTCCCAGCCTGCCTTGCAGCTAGGTCTCAAATATACTTTTCATGTGGAAGATGGTAACCCAGGAAGTGATGAGAAAACATCTCTTTTTTTCCTCCTCCTTCCCTTACCCTCTCTTCCCTCCTCCTCTTGCTCCTGCTCCTCTCTCTCTTTCTAGCTAGCTCTCTCTCTCTCTCTCTCTTTCTCTCTGTGGTAACAACAGTTTTCTCACTAAATAGGATCTGAAGTATGGTTTGGTTTTTTTTTTAAGGCCGCTTAACCTTAAGCATAGTTCTCTAGCCTTCCTCATATTTCTGTGAGCTACCCAAGATCTATTTAATAAAGTGCTGTTCTGCTTATTTTAGGCAGAGCAACCTCGTGTTGATTGCAACTGAGAACCAGGACTCATACAAGTACTGAAGGAGAAAATATGGCCTTTAATAGTGAAAACAACATTTTAATATAAGAATAAAAGATAATGATAGATATGTCTACATGGGAATTAGTGACCATAGAACGTGATGATTTATTCCAAAGAACTGGGCTAGCAAGGAATATAGATTAGTTCTGAATTGTCAAGAAAATATTCATATGTATAAAAGTATTCATGATTTCCAGTCACTTTATATTTTTGCATAAAACAGCTTAACCAAACATTGCCAACGAGTAGCAGAATGACAGGGGAGAAATATTTTCAATCAAAATGTTGAGAACCACCTATAATGATAGGCAATTTCAAGTGAAGCTAAAATAACTCTAAAATGATAATATAAGTCACTGGGAAAATACGATTTGATTTATAGGAATCTATTTAGGAATGCAAAATTTTATAAATCAAGGAAATTGAAAAGTTTACATTTAAAGAAACATACTAAGCCCAGTACCAGATTTTTTTTTTATAATTTTATTTTTTTTTTTTTTTCCCCCAAAGCCCCAGTAGATAGTTGTATGTCACAGCCTCACATCCTTCCAGCCGCTGTATGTGGGACGCGGCCTCAGCACGGCGGGAGAAGCGGTGCGTCGGTGCGTGCCCGGGATCCGAACCCGAGCCACCAGTAGCGGAGCGCGTGCACCCAACCCCTAAGCCACGGGCCAGCCCCTAGTACCAGATTTATATTTAAATCTCCAATGCAATTATTTTTAGACTCTTTTTTTCAAGAGGTTTGTATAATTTAACCATGCTATTGTATTTGGAAAGTTAAGAACCATTCTTCCCTTTATAGCAAATATAATTAGCCAGCATCACACCTGCTTAAATTAAACTCAGGAAGGTTTATTCAATTTTTAAGACAAAAATTTTTAGAGAGAACTAAAAAAAAATTAAAATGTTCTCACAACCTCAGTATTTTACCTCCTAGCTAAAACTTACCACACAGGAGTCTGTACATCAGAATAACAAAAACTTAACAAGTTTGTAGAAAATGGGAAATAGTTCTTAGCATGGAGCCTAATCTGTCACGGTTTGGTAAATTTCTAATGATGAAATAACACTAAATCAAATACACAATTTTCTGTCTACTTTACTAAGATTAACCTTATCAAAACAAAGTTATAATGTTTTTCTAAGTGCTTTTCATTGGACAAAAATGAATATCCTCTCCAGTTTCTCATTAGGCAAAATGAAAAATATTCATCTAAAACATGGGCTTGTGTGTGATTATCCAACCAAATAAAATTTTTACTGGCAGGCAGGAAATAATGACTTAGAGATAATAGCTGTACTGAATCAGATGACTTATGCAAATCTTTTCTCGTTGGTAACCATTTGAGTCCTGCTCTGATTCTTTTTCCTTTCCAGCATTATATTGAAAGGACCTCATTTCTCACGGGCCAGACTCAGTTTTTATTTACAGAGCTGGAAGCTCTAATCTTAACTGATTACTTAGAAACATATATCAAGAAATTATGTTGTAACATCAGATTTTGACACAAAATCAAATAAATTTCAATTGGAGTCTTTTTCATGTTTTATTGATTTTCTATCAACGTTCACAGATTTTTTAAAACTGATTTCTTTAATGTGTATATATGCATCTTCTCAATTGGATGTAAGTACTTCCTCCTTCAGTATCTTTCTTATGTCATTTTTTACTTTCTGCGTTGTATTATTGTTCTCTCTGCATTTCTTAATTCCCCTGCTTCAGTGAAATCTCTATTTTTCATTTATCATTGCAACCTCCTGCTAATGCATAATTGGCTATTAATACAACATGCTGCTTGGCATAGAATAGGTGTTCAATAAATCTTTATTGGACAAATAACTCAAGTAATAAAATAATGTACCTTACTGGTTTGTTTTCTTTTATATCCCAAGGAAATAATCCTAGCAACAGAAGTATTCCCATGGGCTTTTCTCATTGCATTAAATCTTCCTTTTACATGATAAACTGTTTCAGTAATTCTAATTAAAATTATTAATGTATATTGCTCATTGGATTTTAGCAGCAGATATTGGATTCCATTTTGCTTCTCAAGTGTGGGTCTAAGGGAACAGGGATTGACCTTTCATCACCATCTGTCTTCTTTTGAGTCTAGGATATCATTAAAAGTTGAATTATTGGCCCCAAATCTTCCACCTCCCCCCAGCCCACCAATTGATGTGCTTTACCATACAGCTTTTCAGTCCTTCCCACAAAAGGCAGAGCATACTTCCCTGTCCCATGTCTTTAGCTAGACTATATGGCTTGCTTTGTTCAATAGGATATTAGTAGTCATGTTGCAAAAAGATATTTGAAAGTTGTTTGCATAGTTGAGCATACTCTTTTCTGTTTCCTCCGTTGCCATGAGAAGAGCATGCCCAGCTGCCTCACTGGCCTGGAGGGAGGACAAGAGATCTCTGGAAGAGAGACATCATAGCCAACAGGACCATAAATCCCAGCCACTCCAGCCCCTGCAGCATGCAACAGGAACACCTCATCCAGCCTTCATTCTTACAAGCAAGGAATGAATGCAGATAGTTATATGCCAAGGAGATTTTGTAGTTGCTGGTTATGCAATAACGATGATTAATAGAGAAATGATTGAAGAGTACTGAGTCACAACATTACTAGCTCCAACCACTCCTGAGAAAAGTGGTAATAAAGACAATAATAATAAGAATTACCACTTATTAGTGCCTATCAAATGCCAGCAATAACTAGATGCTTTGTTCATTGCAATCCCATTTCATGCTATGAAGACAACAACTTTATGAAGTGAGTAATATTATCCCTATGTCATTTCCAGGAAATTAGAACTCAGAAATGGTCTATAACTTGCCAGAAGTCACAAAGGTAAGCAGTGACAATTCCAAGATTACAAATCAACGACTTTAGACTACAAAATCCCTACCTTTTATTTGGTACCAAGGTGGCAAAATTTGGCGTTAGTATTCTCAATCTTCCCTTTGTTTCTCTATTCACCCCTTTCCACTCCCATCTCAGATTTCTCAGCCCTTGCATTTCCTATTGAGATCGGCACTTTCATGCTATTTAATCTAGACTTTAAGGGCTCTGAATTTAGGTTGTCTTTCATGGTCCCCTAATTTGGATATGGGGAATGAGTAGGGGTGGATGGGGTGAGAAAATACTTTCATATATTTTTGGAGTGCTCATAGCCAAACAAAACTACAAAGTTATTATCTGAATACATTGTTCTGTCAAATAAAAATTTAAGTGAACCACTCAGCTTTACTGGATTGGATTTGTGTGCAAGATAATTGGAAATAAAGTCAAGGGTTGCACAATAAACAAAAACTTAGGAAAAATGAGGATGTTTATTTCCAACCTCAGCATTGTAGAATTATTTTTTAATTTATTTTTGTATATTGATATTTTTATTGAGGTATAATTGACATACAACATTATTTAGTTTCACGTATACAACATAATGATTAGATATTTGTATAGATTGCAAAATGATCACCACAATAAATCTAGTTAACATCCATCACCATACATAGTTACTGAATTTTTTTTCCTTGTGATGAGAACTTTTAAGATTTACCCTCTTAACAGCTTTCAAATATGCAATACAGTATTATTAACTATAGTCACCATGTGTACATTACATCTCCATGACTTATTTATTTTATAAAATAAAATATTTATTTTGTAAAATATTTATAAACTGAAAGTTTCTACGTTTTGACTCTCTTCGCTCATTTTTCTCACCCCCTGTATCCCCACCTTTGGCAACCACCAATCTCTGTATCTATGAGCTTGGTTTTTTGTTTTTGTTT
The DNA here is from genome assembly GCF_020826845.1 of Diceros bicornis minor. Classification (NCBI taxonomy): domain Eukaryota; kingdom Metazoa; phylum Chordata; class Mammalia; order Perissodactyla; family Rhinocerotidae; genus Diceros; species Diceros bicornis. The sequence continues at coordinate 73,607,629 of NC_080741.1, read as the reverse complement.
TAGATTCCACATATAAGTGAGATCATATGGTATTTGTCTATCTCTGTTTGACTTATTTCACTTAGCATAACACCCTCAATGTCAGTCCATGTTGTTGCAAATGGCAAGAATTCATTCTTTTTTTACAGCTGAATAATATCTCATTGTATATATATATATATATATATATATATATACCACATTTTCTTTATCCATTCATCTGTCCGTGGACACTAAAGTTGTTTCCATATCTTGGCTACTGTAAAAAAAAAAAGCTACAATTAACATGGGGATGCGTATATCTTTTCAAGTTAATGTTTTCATTGTCTTCGGATAAATATCCAGAAGTGGATCATATGGTAATTCTATTTTTAAGTTTTTGAGGAACCTCCATGCTGTTTTCCATAGAGATTGCACCAATTTATATTCCCACCAACAGTGCACGAGTGTTCCATTTTCTCCACATCCTCTCCAACACACGTTATTTCTTATCTTTTTTGATAATAGCCATTCTAACAGGTGTGCAGTGATATCTCATTGTGGTTTTGACTTTATTTCCCTGAGTATTAGTGGTGTTGAATATCTTTTCATGTACCTGTTGACCATCTGTATATCTTCTTTGGAAAAATGTCTATTCAGATCCTCCACCCATTTTTTAATCAGATTGTTTGGGTTTGTTGCTATTGAGCTGCATAGCTTCTTTATGTATTTTGGATATTAATCCTTTATCAGATATATGATTTGCAAATATTTTCTCCTGTTCAGTAGGTTGCTTTTTCATTTTATTGATGGTTTCCTTTTATGTGCAAAAGCTCTTTAGTTTGATGTAGTCTCACCTTTTTTTTTTATTGTGGTAACGTTGGTTTATAACATCATATAAATTTCAGGTGTACATCATTATATTTCAATTTCTGTATAGATTACATCATGTTCTCCAATTTTTGCTTTTGTTGCCTTTGCTTTCGATGTCAGATCCAAAAAACCATCTCCAAGGCCAATGTCAAGGAGTTTACTGCCCACGTTTTCTTCTAGGAGTTTTATGGTTTCAAGTTTTACATTCAAGCCTTTAATCCATTTTGAGTTGATTTTTGTGTATGGTGTAAGACAGTGGTCCAGTTTCATTCTTTCATATGTGGCTGTCCAGTTTTTCCAACACCATTTATTGAAGAGACCATCCTTTCTCCGTTGTATATTCTTGGCTCCTTTGTCATAAATTAATTGACCTTATATGTGTGAGTTTATTTCTTGGCTCTCTATTCTGTTCTATTGATCTATGTGTCTGTTTTTATGCCAATACCATACTGTTCTGATTATTATAGCTTTGTAATCTGTTTTGAAATCAGAGAGTGTGATGCCTCTGGCATTGCTCTTCTTTCTAAAGATTGCTTTGGCTATTTTGTGATTCCATACAAATTTTAGAATTGTTTGTTCTATTTCTGTGAAAAATGCCAATTCATTGGAATTTTGACAGAGATTGCACTGAATCTGTAGATTGCTTTGGGTGGCATGGACATTGTAACAATATTAATTCTTCCAATCATGAGCATGGAATATCTTTCCATTTATTTGTGTCTTCTTCAGTTTCTTTCATCAATATCTTGTCGTTTTCAGTATACAGGTCTTTCACCTCCATGGTTAAATTTATTTCTAGGTATTTTATTCCTTTTGATGCAATTGTAAGTGGGATTGTTTTCTTAATTTCTTTCTCTGATAGTTTATTAGTGTATAGAAATGCAAGTAATTTCTATGTGTTAGTTTTATATCCTGCAACTTTACTGAATTCATTTATTAGTGCTAACAGTTTTTTGGTGAAGCCTTTAGAGTTTTTTATATATAGTATCATGTCATCTACAAACAGTGACAATTTTACTTCTTCCTTTCCAATTTAGATGCCTTTTATTTCTTTTTCTTGACTAATTGCTCTGGCTTGGACTTTCCATACTATGCTGAATAAAAGTGGAAAGAGTGGGCATTCTTGTCTTGTTTCTGATGTTAGAAGAAAAGCTTTCCACCGTTGAGTATATTAGCTGTGGTCATACATGGTCTTTATTATGTTGAAGTATGTTCCCTCTACACCCACTTTGGTGAGAGTTTTTATCATAATTGTATGTTGAATTTTTCAAATACTTTCTCTGCATTTATGATCGTATGATTTTCTCTTTCATTCAGTTAATGTGGTGTATCACATTTATTGGCTTGCATTTGTTGAACTATCCTTTCATCCCTGGAATAAATCACACTTGATCATGGTGCCTGATCTTTTTAATGTATTGTTGAATTCAGTTTGCTAATATTTTGTTGAAGATTTTTGCTCTATGTTCATCAGGGATATTGGCCTGTAATTTTGTTTTATTCTGGTGTCCTTGTCTGGTTTTGGTATCAGGGTAATGCTGGCCTCATAAAATGAGTTTGAAAGTGTACCCTCCTCTTTTATTTTTTGGTATTGATTCTTCTTTGAGTGCTTGGTAAAATTCACCAGTGAAGCCATCTGGTCCTGGACTTTTGTTTATAGGGAGGTTTTTAATGACTGATTCAATCTCCTTAGTAGTAATCAGTCTATTCATATTTTCTATTTCCTCATGATTCAGTCTTGGTATATAGTATATTTCTAGGAATTTATCCATTTCTTCCAGGTTGTCCAATTTGTTGGTGTATAATTGTTTGTAGTAGTCTCTTACGATCCTTATATTTCTCTGGTATCCATTGTAACATTTCCCCTTTCATTTCTGATCTTATTTATTTGAGCCTTCTTTCTTTTTTTCTTGATGAATCTAGCTAAAGGTTTGTCAATTTTGTCTTTTCAAAGAGCCAGCTCTTGGTTTCATTGATCTTTTCTATTGTCTTTTTAGTCTCTGTTTCATTTATTTCTGCTCAGATCTCTGTTATTTCCTTTCTTCTGCTAACTTTCAGCTTTGTTTGCTCTTCTTTTTTTATTTCCTTGAGGTGTAAAGCAGCATTGTAGAATTCTAATGTCACCTAATTAGAGAACACAGAGCAGCAACAGCAGCCAGAGTGATTATTTAAAAATGCAAATCTGATGACATAACTTGCATTCTAGTAAGTAGAGACAGACAGTAATCCAAAAATTGTGTTTTAGAAAGGGATACATGTTTGGGGTAAAAAAAAAAAAAAAAAGAAGGATGGAAGGTGAGGGAGATCAAATGTTCTCTTGACAATCTTTGAAAGGGCTCAGATTAAGGCACATAGAGAAAGTGACAGTCAAAGGAAGTTAGCCAGGTATGTGGATGGGAGAAGAGCATTCCAGGCATAAGGGACATCCAATGCAATGGTCCATAAGGTGAGAGTGTATCTGATATGTTCCAGGAACATTAAGAAGGCCCGTATGTCTGAAAACCAAGTAGGAAGAAGATAGTAGATAAGATGAGAATGATAAAAAGCAATCAGATCATGTAAGGCCTTATAGGTCCTTGTAGGACTTTGTCTTTACTCTGAGTGAAATGGGGAGCTGTTGAAAATTTATGGGTAAAAATAAACTGGGCAGGAGGTGGGCAGGGAGCCAAAGTAGAAGCAGGGATACATGTTACAAGACTATTCTAAGAATCCAGACAAGCGATGATGATGGCTCAGATCGGGGATTTGTCAGAGGAAGTGGTGAAATGTAGTTGAAATTTTGATATATTTTGAAGAGAGCACCTACATGATTTCCAGATAAATTAGCAGTAGGGATAAGAAAAAGAGAGTTGAGAATGACTGCAAAGTTTTCAGCCTGGACAGTTGGAAGAATGGAATTACCCTTAACTATGATCGGGAAGGCTGCAGGTAGATCAGAATTTGAGGGGAGAATATTAAAACTTCAGTTTGGGATATATTTATTTCACTTACATCTCTAAGTAGACATTCAAGGAGGGAGGTGAATTTACTAATCTGGAGTTGAGGAGAGGTGAGATTAGGGCTAAAGATATATATTTGGGAGTCCTTTGGATACTCATATTTTAAACCACGAGACATCTAAAGGAGTAAGTGCAAAAAACAAAGAAACGAAGTCAAAGAATAAGTCCCAGGCTCTCCATTGTTAAGATATGTGGGAAACAAGAGAAAGGTCAGATTTAACTGAGAATAAATGACCAGTGAGGTAATAGGAAAACCAGACTTTGATGTCCTTAAGCCAAGGGAAGAAAGTGTACGAAAGAGAGAGAATTGATGAACTCTCTGTTGACAGGTCAAGTGAGATGAGGACTGAGAATTAACCATTGGATTTATTGGATTTAGGAACATGGAGGTCATTAGTACCATTGCTAAGAGAAGTTAGGGTAGAATAAAAGCCTGATGAGAGGAGAGGAATTAGAAAACATGGATTTAGACAACTTTCACAGGAGTTTTGCTGTGCAAGGCAGCAAAGAAATGGAAAGTAACTAATGGGAAAGCAGGATCAAGAAAAAAAAAAATCACAATAGGTGAAGTAACAGTCAGTCATATGCTGATGGAAATGATCTCGAAGGAGGAAAACAAATGATGTCAGAGAGAAAAGTAAGACTTTCTGCAGTGACATCCTCAAATGGAGAGAGTTGCTAATGATGCCCTTAACTAAGCAAGAGGAGACGGACGCTCATGCACAAGTGGAGAATTTGGCTCTAGATAGAAGCATAGAAAGTTTATAGCAACTGGCTTGTTGTCATTTGTTTAACATGTGTCCCACCCACAAGACTATAAGATCCTTGAGGGCAGGAACCATGTTTGTCTTCTCAACCATCATATGCCCGTTGACTGCACATTACCTGGCCAGAGTAGGAACCTAACATGTAGTTGTTGAAAAGAGTTGGACTAGGTAGATGAATGTATAAATGGATGACCTTCTCTCAGTAAGTTTCCTCCCCTTTTTAGTGTGAAAGATCCAGGCTCAGTGTTTATTTGCATTTTATTTATGGGCCAATACCACATTCTGAGCCCTTAAAAGTATTATATAAAACAAATATCAACCAACTAGTTATCTGACTATAACTGATGGAAGTGAAAAGCAACAACATGGTCCCACACTCTCACTTTGATAAAGGGCAATATTGAGATGGCCCATGTCATCTTAGATGACCATTATCACTTCTGATTTTTGAGTAAAGAATGGGCCTTCGGGGCCGGCCCGGTGGCGCAAGCGGTTAAGTGCGCGCGCTCCGCTGCGGCGGCCCGGGGTTCGCTGGTTCGGATCCCGGGCGCGCACCGACGCACTGCTTGGTAAGTCATGCTGTGGCGGCGTCCCATATAAAGTGGAGGAAGATGGGCACAGATGTTAGCCCAGGGCCGTCTTCCTCAGCAAAAAAAAAAAAAAGAGGAGAATTGGCGGATGTTAGCTCAGGGCTGATCTCCTCACAAAAAAAAAAAAAAAAAAAAAAAAAAAAAAAAAGAATGGGCCTGACTATTGTGTATATTCATTCAATATTCCCATGGATTTCCTTAAGAAATATTAGCTAACTATAAAGCAGAATCTTCATGTATCCTAAAATCATTCATTTGTTATTTTAAAACTGCAATGCACTGAACCACTTTTGCATCTTTCAGTGCAACCAGCATTCTTGAGCATTATTGTTTTAAAAATAAGTAAAATGCTCATCAATCTATTGGAAATAACAAAGGGAACTTGGATTCTTCTTGGTCATGAGGAGATTAGAGAAACATGAGACTCTATTGAAGTAGCAATAATTTCCTCTTAGCAAGAAGATAAATGAAGTTCAAGGAAAATGCACAATAAGGTGAAAATTTGACTCAGGTTACCTTTTCATTAAAAATTATTTTTGTAGCATTTTTTTATACATTGACTGAAATTGTGATTAAAACATACAAACACACACACACCAAGCAGACATGCACACACATACATGCATAGCTAGTTTTTTGTACATATCTAGAGCTTTTACAAATCTCTGTGAACAGAGTTCACCAGAGTTAGGGAAAAATGGAAGCTGAGAAAATTAGTCAAGTTAGTCAACAGAGAGAGCCTCCCAACCTTCTCATTATTTTGTTAAGAAAAAAAATTAAGTTTTTTCCTGGTAAAAATGTTATCTGGTTATCTGCTTACCCAAGTCTCCGCTTTCATTTGCTTCTGTAGGTATAGTTTGATTTAAATACTTCAAGGGATAAAAATAAAAAACAAATGCAAAGGTTATAATATATATTCTTTTCTTCTCAAATCCTTCATGATTTTTCACGTGTTGCTGAAAATCATATAATGTTGTAAATATATAGGTTTGCAAATCGACTCATAAAGATTCAAACTAGAGAAGATAGCATTTCTTAAAGACAGAGATTTATTGTGCTATAAAACTAGTATCATACAAAATTCAATTAGATGTTTTTAAAGTAAGGTTTTCCATGTTACTCATCAAGCATACTATAAATTGGTCAATAGCTTTCATGGTTTTTTCCCAGATAAACATTTTACAAATGCTTATAAGAAAACAAATGTTTTTTCCATATTTTTTCCCTAATTATATTTTCTTAAGTAAATGTACTATTGGAATGTTTGCAGGTCTGTTAGAAAAGAAATAAATTTGTTTATAATAAAAACATATATTTTAGGCCTGGTCAAACATCTGCTTGAAAGTGAAAATTTTCACCGAATCCGTTAGATAGTGGGTTGGTCTAACAATTCATATTCTCCTGATTCCATATCACCTAGGATAATCAATAATTGCCTTAATTTCCCTTAATAAATTGTTTTTCAAATGACGTGGCTTTAGTCTTGGCAATCATAGCATCAATTACTGACATCTTTACAGCGTCCAACAGGCTGAGGTACAGATTTGTGCCTCTTTCTCATGAGGAACAGGCACAAAAATCAATGAGTTAACAAATATGTCTAATGTGTATGTCTTGGTAACATTTATTTCTTTTATATAGCAAAAAAAATGAGATTGACTCAATGGTTTCAGACATGAACAAAATGCAGGAAAGCTCTCAGAAGCCTCTGCAACTCCAGTTCCAGTATGTAAAGGATTATTTAAATCAATTTAAAATATTTACATAAATTCATGAATAAAAAATATTATGGAATAATATCTTATATTGTTATTGGAATGCAAGACCAGTCCTATATAAAAAGAGTTGTTCTGCATTCTGTCTCAAATATGCTATTTATATTTCTCTTGATTTTAAAACAAGATTTTAAGTCAAGAGCAAAATTTGCCCCATCCTAAAAAGGATTTGATTTGAGTAGATAGTAGTTTTTTGGATTCTAATTTCTAAGTTTTAAAAATGCGATTCAAATTAAAGGAATTATAGGAAATCCTACTTGAATGATTCAATAAAAACGTGGGTATCAGGGCTGGCCCCGTGGCTTAGCAGTTAACTCCGTGCGCTCCGGTACTGGTGGCCCAGGTTTGGATCCCGGGCACACACCAACACACCGCTTGTCCAGCCATGCTGAGGCAGCGTCCCACATACAGCAACTAGCAGGATGTGCAACTGTGACATACAACTATCTACTGGGGCTTTGGTGAAAAAAAGGAGGAGGACTGGCAATAGATGTTAGCTCAGAGCCTGTCTTCCTCAGCAAAAAGAGGAGGATTGGCACGGATGTTAGCTCAGGGCTGATCTTCCTCATGGAAAAAATAAAAGTGAGTATCATATAGGACATTGATGAGTCTATTAAAGTAATTACAACTGTGTAAAATTTAGCAATATTTAATTCTTTTAATTCTTAAGACATAAATATGCCAAAGAAGAGTTTTATTCATTTTGTTCATTATGAGCTGAAAATGTCAGGAAATACTGATTCAGTGTTAGTGCATGAGCCTTTTAGGTCTTTGAAGGATATTAAGCTAAGAAGAATATATTGATTGGATTTTGCCCAATCTGCTTGATTGTCTAGGTTGCATTCCTAGTCAGAATAATTTAGTTTGTCCCAACATTATGTATGACCCTGATGACATCTATCAAAGGAAATTGCTCATTGTCTTAGCTTTATTTGTATTGCTTCATTGACTCTGTGTTGAGTGTCCACTTTAGACAGAACAACTTGAAATAAAGCACAAGAAGTGACATCTCTATCATAATATACAGCAAAAATCATGCACTTTTTTGTGCCTTTGGCAAATTGTGATTGCTGTTTTGCTCAAAAAATGCAGGTCACTGGCCTTTCAGCAAACTCTCTTCATCAGCAGTCTGAATGCCTCCTTTTGAAGAAATAGAAAGGCAAGAGACGATGTGCAAGTTTGGTTTATAAACTGGCAAGTTATTTATTCAGACAATTGTAGAAAAGGAAGCAGTGGAAATTCTGATACGAGAAAAGAGCTTGAAGAAAAAGGGAGTCGCTTGAGGGTGAAAACCTGTGTATAATAAGTTAATGACGAGGTCAGAAACTGTGTAATGGAAGGGCAGTGCGTATCAGATAACTTGGTGGTCTTCACACAATAGGAACTTGAGATGGACACTAAAGTACAGGTATGTAGTCTCTAGCTCGAGCTTGTAGATCTCAGCCCATATCTTACTTTCTCCAAAAAACAAACAGAGACGTCCCCCATATCACTTCTCCTTCAGCACCTAGCATAGAAACACACACACACACACACACACACACACACACACACGCACACACACACACATTATAAAATCCTTGAGTACGTGGGCCCGTGAATTATATTTAGCTAGAATATACATAAGGCAGAGAGTTGGGCCACACATAAACAGCATGTGATTCAAGTCTGATTCTTTCACTGACTAGCTTAGTGTTCATGGATCAATTATAAACACCTGCTGAGACTTCATTTCTTCTATGTGTAAATAAAGATTATCATTCCTACTTCATGTCATCATAACGCCTAATTTGTATGTGAAATGATGAACAAATGCTAGACTATCTGCTGGACTCCTAGTGTCCAGTGTAGCGTAGTGCTTTGCACACAGCAAGTGCTCAATAAATTGATCTTGTTGATGTTGGAGAGATGGCAAATTCTCTCCTTCTTCTTTGTTGATGCTAATTCATGAAATAGAAATATTAGTTCTTTTTCTTCTATCTTTTTAGTCCTGGGAAAGATACTCCTGATGAAGAAGCTACAACTTTCTTTCCACTTTCTCTGACATTTCCCAATGTAAGATGATTTTTCTGCTTAGGAATTTGGTAAGAGTCTGGCAGGCATTAAAGTTACATTTCTCTATTGCATGGGATTAGTGCATTAATGGCTAATACTTACGTATGCCCTGGCTTACCTAGGGCTATCTCTTTAGGATTGCCTACCTATGGGCTATAAGAATTCTATTCTCTCTTTCTTCTTCCTTCCTGTGATAAACTTCTCTGGATACTCCTTACCCTTTTAAGACGAGGATAGGGGAAGGGGGACTCCACTATGGAGTTTTCTAGCTTCTCTGACTATGATTGAGGGGTAAGTTTAATTCAGAGGAAAGCATAGTGTATCAGCTATCATTACATAATAAACTACCCCAAAATTTAAGCATCTTAAAACAACCTCCACTTACTAGCTCTTGCATCAAGTTCGAATCTGTCCCACTGGCCAAAGTAAGTCACATGTCCAAGCCCAGAGTCACCATGGGAGGGCACTATCAAAGGACAGAGATTCAGAGAGGCATGAAAAACTTGATGTATTAAGTTAATAGGAATTGGGTTCATTGATTAACAGCTATTATACTTTGGCCACAGGTTTAAGTCATGTTTTCCCAACCAGTGTCGCCTGTGTCAAAGCCAATATTTGGCTCTGTCTCTAGCATCACTTTCCCAGTTGGTTCAAAACCCTCACTCCTAACAGATGATGAGCATAAGGGTGATTTGCATAACAAGACAAAGCAATGCTTTGTTTTGTTTTGTGAATTATCTGGCCAAGCTAGTTTTGCTGGCACAATTTATGAGGACAGATAACAATCTATCCAGACCATTTTATTATATTGATTAAAATCCAGGAAACCTAAAGAATTCAAAAAGTTCTGAAAAAGTAGAATTTTCCAGTCATATCTTTTCACTAGTTCGAAATTCTAAGAGAAAATATTTAAATTATTAAGATAATGATTTAAGACCAATAAAAAGCACACAAAGAAAAACCTTTGTTGGAACCTGATTCGGTTACCTTCTCACGTTGTATAAGACCCATGATCTTCCTCACCTCCACTCTCTAATTTGGAAAATTGCAACAAAACCTTTTTATCTTAAAGGTGTCGCTAGAGGACCTCTGCTCCTGAAGATGCTTTGTAAACCTATAAACACTGTGAAACAAAACACTCTGCCCTCCAAACATGTCCCAATTTTATCAGTGTCACAGAATTGTATCATATGAAGGAATTTTAGAGAACATGTTTCAGTAATTAGCACTGTGCATGAAACATAGCAGGTTCTAGGGTAGTTAATCCCCAATCCGTCGAATTAACGTATATATGATCTATCAGTTACTCTTTCAATACCAAGATAACCATCATTTTTATTTTCCCAAAAATATTTTAGAACATAAGATGTTTTGGTGAAGAACATCAGAGAGTTTTCTGCGTACGTTAATGCAGTCATATTCTTATTCTTCAGTCATATTCTGAAGAGGAAAAAAAGAGAAAAAGTTACTAGTAAACAATAAACTATTTTTATTGGTCAGTGGTAGCAAATAAAGTCCCATTTAGGCCTCTACACCAAGATAGCCAAACCCAGATTTTAAATTAAAATTGTTAGGCTCAAAGCTGGTGTAGGGTGAGAGAAGTGAGGTACACGGGAGTAAAATTTAAGGAGGCGCTCACTCTCCGGTGCAGACCCTGTTACTTGCGCCACACTGAGAATGAGTGCCTCCTTAAATTTGCACCCTAGGGGCCTTGCTTGCCTTACCCTGGTTAGGACACTGCAAAAATGTTGGACACTATTCCACAGTAGAACAGGACTTTACATTACTGAGCAGGTAAAGCACCAGATGTTGCCAAAACAGGAGTAATTCCTTTTATATATGTACATTCCAAGATTTCTAATCTAGGCTTCATTAGAATTCTTCGTCATGCATATTTTACCTTTAGAGCCATCTAAGACACTTGAAAAATAAAAGAGAATCTTAGCACAGCAATCTTCCTGAGGCTACTAGATAAGAGACCTTAACCAGTTTGGATTTGGTTGAGATCAGTTTTAGTCTGATAACATGGTTTTGAATCCCATCTCCACCTTCTTTGGCTCCATGACCTCAGGCAAGATGTTTAGCTTCCTCATCTGGCAAATGAGGATGGTTTTAATAACAATGATCTCCGATGTTTTATGTATGTGAGAGAGAATTAAATATAACAGTTATGTAAAACTTTTAATATGGTAACTGGTTCATAGAAAAAACTCAACAAATGATAGATACTATTATTGATATTATTTTTGTTATTATTGTTATTAATTCTGGGGCAAAAACTTCACCAAATAATATGTCTCTGGCACTACAAATTCACTCACAGGATTCCAAATATGTGTCCTGACATGGATTTGAAATTTATAGCCTTTCTCCTACATCACTTCTGATGATTCTCGTGAGCAGAAGTCAAATGGAAGTTTTAGGAAAATGAGAGAAGATGAGGGAGAAAAAAAGTAGAAAATACAAGAATCAGAAGAATCATGAGACCTAAGATGAAATTTAATTCAATTTGGATTTTGCAGCTTCTTGAAGAGACGGTTTCAAGTGATTAATAATCATTTATTTGTGGATGTAGACTTTGGCAAGTATTTTCTATCTCTGAAAATCCCATTCTGTCAATACTGCTGAATGGAAAACAGCCCTCTCTGGCACTAGGAAAAGTTTTCTGTAAACTTTGAAAACTTTTTTAGGATGTGGTTTGCGCACTTACCACAAAACACTTACTTTACAAATTCTCTTCCCTAAGTCAATATTTTCAGAATGATAAGGTTTTTCCCTCTAATTGGTAGATTTAAAAAATTAAATATAGATTCATAGAATAGAAATAACCTCTAAGCCTCAAGTAAATATTTTGAAATATAGAAGGTCTAACAATTATCATAGAAAATTGCAAAAATAGTGCAGAGCCACAGTCATGATCACTGAGACAATAGATGGTAATAGAAAATAATGGGTCTGGGAAAAAAGTAAATGAATTAAATAGGCATAAATATAGAAGAAAGATGAGATGGAAATATTTCATTTGAGGAGCTATATCGTGTCATCTTCTGAAATAAAACTTAATTTATCTATTTGTTCATTCGTGTACAATGTGGTTCAGACAAATTGATTGATAATAATGTGTTATCAATTCGCTAATTTTGCTCCCAATCCCTCAACACACAAGACGTGCAAAAATAAATGGTACATTTTCATATTGTAGTTCTTTAAGGTTTGTGAAAATATAGGGCTAAAATGTTTCAACACGAAAAATTTAGAAAATTGCTAATAGGATGAATCACATATTATTTGAACACTGCTAAGAAATAGGTGACAATGCAAACAGCATGTAGGACTTTTTATGGAATGTCTCTGGTGCCTCACACTTAGAATTGCACATGTAGGCTGCCATTTTGACATATTTCCTCAGGTCTTCAACCTCACCAGTTGCCTGATTCTCAATTGTATCAGTAGAGCTCGAAGTGAATTTCTTTAAATTTTATTTATACCGATATGCTGTAAGAAGGTATAACATAGTCTAGAAGAGTAGAATTCTGTGTCCAACAGATGTGAGTCCAGTCCAGTGTCATCAATATTTGTTAAGTGGTGCTGGGGAAGTTTTAAATTCTCTGAACTTAAGTTTTCTCTTCTAAAGAACAATGGATAATATTTATTGAATAAAATTACTTTGAAGATAGAATTAGGAAAAAAAATGTAGACTACTTGGCAAAGTACTAGCACAAATTAAGTGCTCAATTTTGTAGTAGCTGCTAGAGTTATCCTCATGTTATTATTTAATTAATAGTAAGAAACCTGTTCTCTGTCAAGTATTAGGGTAAATCCCTGAACCACAAAGATAAATAAGGCAGGATTCCTACCATCAGGGAGTTCTCAGGGGAATTGTGAAAAAGCAGAAGAGACAGATGAAGAGACATTGATGAATGTCTTGGGAGATCGGGGGAGGAACACCAAACTAGACTCTAGATTCTCAGAGGAAGCCTTCACCTGAGCTCAATCTGAAGAATGAGCAAATATTACACTGCGGAAAGAAATGGGGAATGCGTTGCAGCTGGCAGAGGAAGCAGCATGGTTGTAGAGCAAGTTGGCTGGAGCAGGAGGTGAGAAATAAGGGAGAAGCAAGGGAGGAAACTAGAGAGATAAAGCTGCCAGATCTCAAAAAGGACTTTAAAGTCAGGCCAGGGAGTTTGAACTATATCTCAAGGGCAATAGAAAGAGCCATTGAAAGATTTTAAAATGGAAAGTGAGATGAAGAGATTTTCACTTTAGAGTGGTCACTGGAAATCAGAGAGGTTAGAGCAGTTTGGAGACTATGACATTTGTCCCAATTATGACATGAAAGTATCCTGGAATGGGGTATTGACTGTGCCTACAGACAAATGGATGGATTTCAAGAATGTTGAAAAAAATGATACCTCGTTAAGACTTAGTAAATGAATGTGAAATGCAGTTCACCAAGATTATAATCTGATAACACTGATAAAATCACCCCACCAACTGGGTGGCTGAAACTGGTTATTTTGACTTTTGATCCTGAATATATCTCTCTTATCAATCAGAAATTGAAAGGAAAGGAAATTAATCTTTTCGGTCTTTCTCTTCGTCTTTGAGTTTCCACATGAAATAAATTTTGAATTGGATCTCTGTATAATTGTCACCATTTTCTTCCAGTTAATTTCCATGGATAAGCAAATTAATTCTATCTCATTTCTTCATGTCAACCATCTTGGCATGGTTCACAGGTAATTGTATGGTGTCATCTGCCTTCTAACATCGTTGTGAATATTGGATTTGTAAATGTTAGCCTGCTGAATATTATGCAGGAAGATACAATTTTCTTTTATTATTTTTTTAATCTTGAAGAACTCTCACTGACCTAATTTCCTTCATATTTCCCACTTTCATTTGGAATTTTATTGTGTCCACCATGCCATCAAACAAGCATCATTATGAATGGATAACTGATTAATTGGGATCATTTAAACTGAATTTTGGCATAATTTCACTTCTATTCAATTCCGAGTCATTCAGGATCTCTCCTCTGCTTACCTCTCAGCTTCTCTCTTAATATTCCACTCAATTCCCTTGGCTTTAGTCCAGTCCATGTTTCCCATTCTCCAAATACCCATTCACTTGCAGCCTGTGTATCATCTAATGTTTCTTCTGCCAATGACATCTCCTTTCGTCCTATCCTCATTTAGTTAATTATTAGTTATCTTCTTATCTTTCCTTAGACATCTATTCAGAAAGGCTTCATGAACACACATTGTTGTTATTTATGGAGGGCATAGTTTATACAGGTATATAAAGGATAGGAAGTTGAGCAAAGCAAATTTTGGCTGTGACCACGTAGAATTAAAAGTACAGTTGGGAAGACTGATATTAATACACACATACAAACACACATGCATATGCACATGTTTGTATATATGTAGAGGTTATACAGGGAGAGGTAGAAAAGGATTGTCTCTGGAGAAAGGAAATGGTACTAGAGTGACAGAGCTGAGATGAAGATGAAGACTTTGGGAGAGGAAATTTCCTTTGGAATTATTTAAATATATACCAGATGCCAATATTCCCAGAAACAATTGATTAAAAGTTTGAAAAATGTGATGAGTGCGATGAAGGAATAGTATGTAGTGCCATTAGAGAAGATAGTGAGAGAACCCAATTTAATTTGGGAAATTAATTTGAGTCTTCTCTGAAGGAATGGTCTTTTTTGGAATGGGAAAGAATGTTCCAGATAGAACAATCAGCCTAAGGAAAGGCCCATGTTAGGAAGAAGACTCACCTTAGAAGAAAAGAAAGAGGAATAAAGAGTTGGCATGTTGAGAAGGAAGGAAAAGTTGGTGAAAGGTGAGACTGGGAAGCATGAAAGGCTATGTCATGCAGGAACTTGTAGATCATGTTGTGGATTGCACATTTTATTTTAAGTGCAAATGTATGGGGGGAGGCATATAAATATTTTGAGCAGAGGAAGGACAAGATCTGTTTTTTATTTTGAAAGATTGTCCTGGATGCTCAGTAGAGAATATATTAAAGAAAGAATCAAGTGTAAGTTAATGAGACTTTCAAGACTATTGGAACAATGTTGTATTAGTACAAATGAGATGTACTAGTGGTTTGGACTATGGTACATAATGGCATAAGTAAGAGATTCAGTAAGTATTTTGGAGGTGTTCTAGGTGAGACTAGTAATGCATTTTATATGGATGGTGAGAGAGAGGGATAACTAGCTATGATTCCCAAGTTTCTCTACCCAGCACTTTGGAGAAAAATGAATTTACTTACTCAGGTGAGGATTAGTTTGAAAAGGCTACATAGCATATGATTCTGGCTATATGATACTCTGGAAAAGGCAAACCTAGAGAGACAGAAAAAAATCAGTGGTTTCCAGAGTTTCAGGGGCAGGGCGGGATAAATAGGTAGAGCACAGGGGATTTTTAGCACAGTGAAATTATTCTGTATGGTGCTGTAACGGTGGATGCATGACATTACACGTGTCAAAACCCTATACATAGACCTATACAATAGGAAGAGTGTACCCTAATGTAAACTATGGACTTTAGTTAATAACAATATATCAATATTGGTTCATCAATTGCAACAAATGTACCATAGCAATGCAAGATATTAATAATAGGAGAAACCATGTGTGGGGAGATGGGGCATATGGAAACTCTCGAAACTATCTGTCCATTTTTTTCTGTAAACCTAAAACTACTCTAAAATAATAAAGCCTATCAATAATAATAATACAACTAAAGAAGACAGAGTTGTAGTAGGAAAGGCAGGATTGAGAAATGTCATGGAATAAAGAAAATGGGTATTCTATGAAAGAATTAGTAATTAAATATATCAAATGCTGCTGAAAAATTAAATGAGATGAGGGAAAAATATTCCATTGGGTTTGACAGTAAGATGTTTATTTGTGATTTTGACAAGTGTAGTTTCGATGGTATAATTGGAGGCAGAAGTCAGATTAGCATGGGATAAAGAGAAAATGAGTAACATCAGAGAATTTAGGATTTAAAACTTAAAGATTAATTGGATTAAAAGCACACTGTCCATAATAATAGGTAGAAAAAAAATCCTTAAATAATTTTAAAATCTTGGACTTGTTGGCAGCTAATGGCATAGCTCTACAATATGAAAAGTGTAAATATGTATGTGTATATGTATGTTTTTTATGTATATTATATAATGTTATAGGTATTATGCAAGAGACACCTCAAGAAAGATCTACTTTGACTCATTAGATGGAAAATGTCTCTGTAAGCTATGTAAGTTTTAAAATCTGATTGGTTATAAAATTTGGGATATTATTTACGAAGCCCAGATTCATCAACAGAAAAACTTCTCACGTGATTAATCATCTACCATAGATCCACCCATCCCTATATATAAAACTTTATACATTTTCCTCCAATATATATGAATATTTATACAAATGTAAACATATTTAATATCACTAAGGAAAATAGCAATAAATATATGATTACAAAATAAATATAACAAAAATCTTTATTGAATATTATCTGTAACTTGATTCCTATGAAAAAGAAAACTTAGGTGAAATGGATACTATTTAGAGGATAAAGTACACTCAAGGAGAAATGAGACAGATGGAACTTCTACTTCTGATCAAGATGGAATAACAGGGAAGAGATTTATCCTTCCACCTGAAACCACAAAAAGAAACAACAAAATAGATAAAACAACCATTTTGAAACATTGGATGTCATGCAATGAAGGTCAGTGATTCCTTTGTGATGAGAAATGAATGAAGTAAGCTCTACAATTACCCTAACTTACTACCTAGACAGAGTTTATAGAATGCAATGCAGGGAAAGAGGGATCCAGGCAGAGTCCAGCTATCTCTCTGAGTTGAGAATACATATATGGGAGTATACAGAGGCAAAAGTGGCTTGAATTTGCAAGGCAGAGTACTGGAGAGGAAAGAGAGCTACAGAGGGAGAACTTTGGGTATTGGCAGAGGCTCCCACTCTTCTTTCTAGCTGAGTATTGATAGCACATGCATACGAGGAAACTACTGAAGGCCAGGGAAAGAACTGCCTGGAAGGATTAGAGGGAACCATTCTTAAAGTACAAACAGACTGAAAATAGTTCTTTTTTGCACCAGCCAGAGTGGATACTGTGAAAATCATGAGATATTGGTAGATTACTCAGAAGGATTTTGCCTCAGTAGTGGAAAAGAATTAACTCTAGACAAAATGTTGTTCTTGTAACACCAGGATCAACCTAGTTCCAAGTAATTTAAAGATTTCTCAAGACAAAACTCAAAACTATTTACAGGGATACAAAAATATTTAGTATCCAAAAAGGTAAAATTCACATTTGTTGGCATCCAATAAAGTATCATGAATGCAAAAAAAGGCAGGAAAATATAACTCATAATGAGAAGAAATATTGAAACATCAAACCCAACCCAACATGTCAAAGATGATAGAATTACTAGACAAGGGACATTTAAATGGTTACTAAAACTTTATTCCATATGTTCAAGAAAGTAGAGAAGATTGAACATGTTAAGTAAAGACATGGAAGATATAAAAAGAGATAAACATTAAGCTTCTAGTGGTGAAAACTACAATGTCTTAGATTGAAAAATGCACTTGAAAGAGAATAAAGGCACATTAGATGTTGCAGAGAAAAGATAAGTGATCTTGAAGATATAGCAATAGAAACTATCCAAAATGAAACATCAAGATAAAAGTTTAAAAATAAATCAAGCATTCATAATCTGTTGGACAACTTCAAGTCTCATAATACATGTACAATTGGAGTCTCTGAATGTAGAAAAGAAAGAAGGATACAGAAAAACATATTTGAAAAAATAGATGTTGAAGATTTTCTAAATTCAATGAAAACTATAGCCAACATATCCAAGAAGCTCAATAAACTCCAAGCACAAGAAATGTGAAGGAAATAACACTAAGGCACATCATAATCAAATTGCTTAAAATTAGCAATAAAGAGAAAAGTCTTAAAGCAGCCATTGAAAAAAGGCACATCATGTATAGAAGAATGAGGATGGGATGACAGTAGGTTTTTCATTGTGCATAATGTAGACCAGAAGACAGCGGAGCTACATCCTTAATCTATTTAAAGAAAACAAAAAATTAACTTGGAATTCTATATCCAGCAAAGTATCTTTCATAAACAAAAGCGAAGTAGATTTTTTCAGAAATTTCAAAGCTAAAAGAGCTTGGAATATCAGCAGAATACCCACACTATAAGAAAAATTAAAAGAAATCATTTAAGCAGAAGGAAAAGGATACCCAATGGAAATGATGGAAATGTGGTTCTACACAAAGAAATGGAGAGCCCTAGAAAGGGTGACTCTATGAATAAATATGAGAGGTTTTTCTTATTATTTAAATTTTCTTAAAATTGACTCTTTTCAAAGCAAAAATGATAATAATACATAGTGGAGTTGTAACATATATAGAAATAAAACATGAAAACAATAACAAAAAGGCTGGGAGTGAAGAAATGGAATTATGCTGTTGTAAAGTTCTTATAATATATGTGAAGTGGTATAATATCAAATAAAAGTATACTGTGAGCAAGGAGTGTTGTCAGCATCGTGGCAGAGTGAGCTCTTCCCTTAGAGTCTCCCCACTAAGACACAGCGAAAAGGACATTCATATACCAACAGAGGACCTTCACACAACACAAAAGACACCTGAGAGACTCACGTAGCCATATGTCTGAAGGTGGAGGTGCTGGAGCCCCTGGAGAAAGTGGAAGTAAGGGGATCTCCTCTCTCTCCTGCAATGTCAGTGGCCCAGGGCATAGGACCACATGTGGCTCTGAGAGGAGAGGGAGAAGGGGCAGCCTTCTGTGGGAAGAACTTCGCTCTCCAAATTCCCTCACAGCCCATGGAAAAGCCCCATGCAGAGGTGGCTAAGCTATTTTAGGAGTGTCTTCATCAAGCCAGCACCCCAGGAGAGCAGATAGCGAGGGCAGAGTGAGAACTCCCCAGGGATCACACACGAAAGAAAGCCCTTCCACTTCCTCAGAGCTCCAGCTCAGCCGGTTGGCCAGAGCACCTGTGCATACGATAGAAAAGCAGCAACTCTGAGTGAATGAGCCAGGGATCATGAGAGGCTCAGAACACACAGCTTGTGATGCCCGTGCAGTGGTGGCAGGTGGAAGCTGAGACCAGATACTATCACTATGTGGAGGTACAAATCCACACCATCAAACAATATGAAGAAATATATTAATACTCCATACCAGAAGAAAATGATGAACCCAGAAATCATTCCTGAAGGTATACAAACTTACATTCTAAATGACAGAGAATTCAAAATAGCTATCATAAAAAATCTCCATGAGTTACAAGAAAATACAGATAGACAATTCAATGAAATCAGGAACAAAATTAATGACAGAGGGAATTCTTCACAAAAGAGATTGAAACTATAAAGAAAAACTGATCAGAAATGTTGGAGATGAAAAACACAATGGAGGAAATAAAGAAAAATCTGGACTCCCTGAATAACAGAACTGATATTATGGAGGTGAGAATCAGCAGTCTGGAGGACAGAAATATAGAAATGCTTCAGATGGAGGAGAGAGAACTAAGACTAAAAAGAAATGAAGAAATTCTCCACGAGTACCTAACTCAATTAGGAAATGCAACATAAAGATTAAAGGTATTCCAGAGGGAGAAGAGGAGAATGGAGCAGAAAGCTTGTTCAAAGAAATAATAGCTGAGAACTTCCCAAACCTGGGGAAGGAGCTAGAAATACAAGTGAAAGAAGCTAATAGAACTCCTAATTATATCAATATAAAAAGATCTTCTCCAAAACATATAGTAGTAAAGCTGGCAAAAGTCAATGACAAATAAAAAATATTAAGGGCAGCAAGGCAGAAGAAAATAACCTAGATAAAAAAGGTAATGAAAGATGAAGAGGGGCAGTATATAATGATAAAAGGGACACTCCACCAAGAAGACATAACACTTACAAATATATATGCACCCAACACAGGAGCAACAAAGTACATAAAACAACTATTAACAAACCTAAAAGGAGATATTAACAACAACACAATAATAGGAGGGGACATTAAGACCCCACTTACATTGATGGATAGACCATCCAGACAGAAAGTCAACAAGAAAATAGTGGATTTAAATGAAATACTAGACCAGATGGACTTAGATATATACAGAACACTCCATCCAAAAACAGGAGAGTGCACATTCTACTCAAGTGCACATGGAACATTCTCAAGGATAGACCACATGTTGGGAAACAAGGTAAGCCTCAATAAATTTAAGAAGATTGAAATCATACCAAGCATCTTTTCTAAACATAATGCTATGAAACTAGAAATCAACTACAAGAAAAAAGCTGGGATAGAGACAAATATGTGGAGACTAAATAACATGCTGCTAAACAACCAATGGATCATTGAAGAAATTAAAGGAAAAATTAAAAAATATCTGGAGACAAATGAAAATGAAAATGCACTGTACCAACTCATATGAGATGCAGCAAAAGCAGTCTTAAGAGGGAAATTCATATCAATACAGGCTTACCTTAACAAACAAGAAAAATCTTAACTAATCAATCTTAAACTATATATAATAGAATTAGAAAAAGAAGAAAAAGCAAAGCCCAAAGTCACCAGAAGGAGGGAAATAATAAAAATTAGAGCAGAAATAAATGAAATTGAAACCAAAAAAGTAGAAAGGATCAATGAAATAAAGAGCTGGTTCTTTGAGAAGATAAAGAAAATTGACAAACCCTTAGTGAGACTCACTAAGAAAACAGAGAGAAGGCTCAAATAAATAAAATGAGAAATGAAAGAGGAGAAATTACAACGGATACCACAGAAATACAAAGGATTATAAGAGAATATCATGAAAAACTATATGCCAACAAATTGGACAATCTAGAAGAAAGGGATAAATTCTTAGACTCACACAACCTCCCAAAACTGAATCAAGAAGAAAAAGAGAATCTGCGTAGACCAATCACAAGTAAAGAGATTGAAACAGTAATCAAAAACCTCACAAAAATAAAACTCCATGACCAGATGGCTTCTCTGGAGAATTCTACCAAACATTCAAAGAAGATTTAAAACCTATCCTTCTCAAACTATTCCAAAAAGTTGAGGAAGACAGAATGCTTCCTAACATTCTATGAGGCAAACATCACCCTTATCTCAAAGCCAGACAAGGACAATACAAAAAAGGAAAATTAGAGGCCAGTGTCGCTGATGAACATAGATGCAAAAATCCTCGACAAAATATTATTAAACTGAATACAGCAATACATTAAAAAGATCATACAGGGGCTGGGCTGGTGGCATAGTGGTTAAATGCATGCACTCTGCCACATTGGCCCGGGGTAGGTTTGGATCCCAGGTGTGCACCGACATACCACTTGTCAAGCCATGTTGTCACAGCATCCCATATGAAGTAGAGAAAGATGGGCACAGATGTTAGCCCAGGGCCAATCTTCCTCATCAAAAAAAAAAAATCATACACCATGATTAAGTGGGATTTATACAAGGGACACGGGGATGGTTCAACATCAGGAAATCAATCAATGTGATATACTACATTAAAAAAACAAGGAATAAAAACCACATGATCATCTAAATAGATGCAGACAAAGCACTCGACAAGATCCAACATGAATTTATGATAAAAACCCTCAATAAAATGGGTATAGAAGGAAAGTACCTCAACATAATAAAGGCCATATGTGACAAACCCACAGCCAACATCATACTCAACGGGGAAAACCTAAAAGCCATCCCTCTAAGAACAGAAACAAGACAAGGGTGCCCACTATCATTACTCTTATTTAACATAGTACTGGATGTTTTGGCCAGAGCAATTAGGCAAGAAAAAGAAATAAAAGGAGTCCAAATAGGCAATGAAGAAGTGAAACCCTTGCTGTTTGCAAGTGACATGATTTTATATATAGAAAACCCTAAAGAATCCATAGGAAAACTGTTAGAAATGATCAACAACTACAGCAAAGTTGCAGGGTACAAAATTAACTTACAAAAATCAGTTGCATTTCTGTACTCTAATAATGAACTAATAGAAAGAGAACTCAAGAATACAATTCCATTTACAATTGCAACAAAAAGAATAAAATATCTAGGAATAAATTTAACGAAGGAGGTGAAAGACCTATACAATGAAAACTGTAAGATATTATTGAAAGAAATCAATGCTGACATAAAGAAATAGAAAGATATTCCATGCACATGGATTGGAAGAATAAATATAGTTAAAATGTCCATACTACCTAAAGCAATCTACAGATTCAATGAAATCCCAAACAGGATCTCAATGACATTCTTCACGGAACTAGAACAAAGAATCCTAAAATTCATATGGAGCAGCAAAAGACCCTCAGCTAAAGCAAACCTGAGAAAAAGAACAAAGCTGGAGGCATCACAACCCCTGACTTTAAAATATATTACAAATCTATAGTAATCACAATAGCATGGTTGTGGTACAAAAACAGACACACAGATAATGGAACAGAATTGAGAGCCCAGAAACAAAATCACATAACTATGGACAGCTAATCTTTGACAAAGGAGCCAAGATCATACAATGGAGAAAGTCTCTTCACTAAATGGTGCTGTGAAAACAGCCACATGCAGAGGAATGAAGGTAGACCATTATCTTTCACCATACACAAAAATTAACTCAAAATGGATCAAAGACTTGAAGGTAAGACCTGAAACCATAAAACTCCTAGAAAAAAATATAGGCAGTACACCCTTTACATTGGTCTTAGAAGGATCTTTTGAATACCATGTCTACTCGGAGAAGCGAAATAAAAGAAACAATAAACGAGTGGGACTTCATTAGATTAAAGATCTTCTGTAAGGCAAAGGAAACCAGGAACAAAACAAAAAGACAACCCACCAACTGGGAGAAAATATTTGTAAATCATATATCCAAAAAGGGGTTAATCTCCAAAATATATAAAGAACTCACACAACACAACAACAAAAAAACCAAACAACCTGATCACAAAACGGGCAGAGGATATGAACAGACATTTTTCCAAGGAAGATATACAGATAGCCAATAGGCACATGAAATGATGTTCAATATCACTAATCATTAGGGAAAGGCAAATGAAAACTACACTAAGATATCACCTTACACCCATTAGAATGCTATAATCACCAAGACAAAAAATAACAAATGTTGGAGAGGATGTGGTAAAAAGGGAACCCTCATACCCTGCTGGTGGGAATGCAAACTGGTGCAGCCACTATGGAAAACAGTATGGAAATTTCTCACAAACTAAAAATCAAATACCATATAACCCAGGTATACCACTACTAGGTATTTATCCAAAGAACTTGAAATCAACAATTCGAAGAGACTCATGCCCTCCTGTGTTCATTGCAGCATTATTCACCATAGCCAAGAAGTGGAAGCAAACCAAATGCCCATCAACTGATGATTGGATAAAGAAGATGTGGTGTGTATATATGTACAATGGAATACTACTCAGCCATAAAAAAAGACAAAATCATCCCATTCACAAAAGCTTGGATGGACCTTGAGCGTATTATGTTAAGCAAAATAAGGCAGACAGAGAAAGACAAACACTGTATGATTTCACCCATATATGGAAGGTAAACTAACACATGGACAAAGAAAACAGATTAGTGGTTACCAGAGGGGAAGGGTGTTTGAGCTGGGCACAAGGAGTGAAGGGGCATATTTATATGGTGACTGACAAATAATGATGTACAACTGAAATTTCACAACATTGTAAACTATTATGACCTCAATAAAATAAAATTTTTAAAAAAATACACTGTGAGGGCATTTTAGTGTGGTGGAACTATCCTGTATGATATTAGAATGGTGGATAGGGCCAGCCCAGTGGCTTAGCAGTTAAGTGCGCGCGCTCCACTACTGGCAGCCCGGCTTCGGATCCCGGGCACGCACCGACACACTGCTTCTCTGGCCATGCTGAGGGGGCGTCCCACATACAGCAACTAGAAGAGTGTGCAGCTATGACCTACAACTATATACTGGGGCTTTGGGGAAAAAGTAAATAAACAAAAAAAAAAAAGAATGGTAGATAGATGATATTATGCATTTGTCAAAACCCATAGAACTGTACAGCACAAAAGTGTACGGGGATGTAAATATAAAACTACTGGGTACTTGATGACCATCACAGCTTACTGCAACACAACAGCTTATAGCTACCAGCCAAGTAACCTCAGGTGAAGAGTATTTCAAGCAAAAACTTATTTGTTCTCCTAAACTCTCTGTAATTTTGAAGATCTTACTTTTACAAAGAAAATTAAATTTTTGTCTAGTGTATCTTGTTTTAAAAGTCAGATATGTTTTCAGCAAATTTTGAAGAGAGAGAGAGACAGAATGTGTGTGTGTTTGCGTGTGTATTTGTGGGGTTTATTTATTTTAAATGAGTTTTCTATTTTTTGTGATCTCGGTTAAAATATAGGCCATGCAATACAGTGCTAATCAAAGTGTGTTCTGTGGACTGTAGCCAGCAAGCAAACTCTTTGTTACTGGCCCATGATGAAGTAAAAATAAAAATTTAGACTAATTTTTTAGGAATTTCCATATCAATGTGACATTTCTGTGACACTCAAGCACATGATTAATTGTCTCAAGTCATTGAACAGAGTATATAGACCAGCTTTTCATATGTGGTGTGTGTCCTATGTGATAAGAACTGTGTTATAGTCACATATGGAAGACCACATATTTGTCTGTGATGGATTGGGAATCAGAAAAATTGACCCTTGACGACAGACAATTTGAGAAGCACTGATGTGATTTATAAAATTCACTTTGTGGAATCCTGGGGATAGGAGTATTGAAAGAGATACATAGTATCTCCGTGGAAACTGAAGCTCAAATATAACTAAAGGTCTATGTGACTGTTAAAAAGGAATAACAGCATCCTATGAACATGTGACAAGAAGAATAAGGCAATCAGTGGTCTCCAATATGGTCCTCAAATAAAAATTACAGAGATAAAACTTGAATTTCAAGTGTTGATTTCTTGTTAAGCTGCTTCATACACAGGCAACTCTAGGCAGCAAGTTCCAGGGTGAGAGGAGCATCAGGCACTATTAATGCTGTAGATGTCAGTTTGTATGTGTGTCTCTATTCTTTATTTCCCTTCTTGTATATTCACTCACCATTATCTTCCTTGGACTCCATTGCAGAATTATACTTTTGTTTTGTTTCGTAAATTTCACTGGTTTGGCAACATGAATGTGTTTATTAGGGTCATGTTCTCATATTACTACTCTGAAAAACTACATTACCATTTTATATTTTGCTTCTTACTCTTTTTCCCAAAAATAAGACACAGAAGCTCTGAAAGTCTATATATATATATACACATATATACATATATAGTATACATATGTAGTGTATATACATATATATATAGTGTTTCCTATGCTACTTATCACAGTACTGGGTTACTAAACTTGAACAGGCAGAATGGTTGCTGCCTGGTACTGTCAGGTTTCTTTTTCATTCTCTTCCACAGTTCCATTTTTTTCACAGTAGGAGAAGAGAAAGATCTCCCATGCTGAGACCTCCATTTCAGATACCACAATACTCACTGCTGTGTGATTATACCAGGTCAACTGAATGCAGTGGAAGGATGAGGGATGCAGTGACTAAATCAGTAATGCCGGGTTACTCCTTGTTGACCAGTGAAACAATTTTATCATTTTGTTAATAGGATAGTTATTTTCTTTTACCCAAAATCAACTTCAATGCAACTGGAGGGGCCGGCCCCATGGTGTAGCAGTTAAGTGCTCGCGCTCCACTGCTGGTGGCCCGGGTTCAGATCCCGGGCGTGCACCGATGCACCACTTGCCAAGCCATGCTACAGTGGCATCCCACATAAAGTAGAGGAAGATGGGCATGGATGTTAGCTCAGGGCCAGTCTTCCTCAGCAAAAAAAGAGGAGGATTGGCATGGATGTTAGTTCAGGGCTGATCTCCCTCACAAAAGAAATTAAATAAATAAATAAATAAATAAATAAATAAATAAATAAATAAATAAATGCAACTGGAGTGTGGATGGTATGTTTTCCCTAGAAACCAAATTAATCCAGCTGTAATTGTTGCACTTTCTTGGGAATGGGCAGAGACCAGCACTTTTATTCTATTTATCCACTTGCTTTTTAAATCAGTACAAGAGACTTAATGTCTTCTTAATTTCAAGTGGCATTCTCTTACCTTTTATTTCTCTTGTGTCTTCTCCTTTTATTGGATTTTTCAGAAGCACTCCAGTGGATAAAATTTCTCTTACAATATTTACAGTGTGAAACACGCCAGAAAATTTGGTGATGTCCCAGCTGTACCTATCCTTTTGAAGGAATAGGAGTTTTGATACAGAATGCCTCAGATTGTCCCCCCTTCATTATTGATGAATAGATGGTTTAATATGAGATTTACTTCCTGCAAAAATTAAGCAGTGTGACTAAATAAGATTTTTGTTTTATTCCTCATGTCTTCAAAAGCAAAATTGGAGAGTCGGGGAGGGAGGGATGCAGCAAGTCTTCCTCTGAGCTCATTCTCAAAAGGGACTTCTTTAAAATACTTTTTAAAGGTAATATGCTGACATTATTGTTTTAAAGACTATAATGAAAATATATTTGATGAACTAGCAAATATTTGTTCTATATTCGGCTGATTGGTCTGCCTCTGAACACACCCCTGATAAACACATTTCTAAGAAATCCACAGCAAGTTTTGCACAGTTAAATAGATGTCCGTACAGGAAGGCAGGCTTTTCCCTCGGTGATGAAATTCCTGAGGAGGATAACCTGCAGCTTTCTAGGTGTTCTGGTTAAGTGAGGTTAGACAAAGCAAACTGTGCAGTAATTATTTTCTGTATCTGGAGAAATAGTTTTGTAAGTGACATTTTGTCACCTTTAATTTTGTACTCACTGCTTTCTAAAGGTAATTGTTTCTCCACTGTAGGGTGTAGCTGAATATTAGATTTTTGTTAAGAGTAAACATTAATTATCCATAAAATATGTAGGAAAACCTATGCATTTAAAAAGTTTGAAAAAGAACAAAAAGGACTAAAGAGAAACAAAGAGAATTCTTAGACACATCAAGCTAGACAGATTCCTGGCAATAATTTGGGTTCATTTACTCCTTCAACCATTAGGAGTCCATTTAGCGCTTCACAGCTGCATGACAGTGGTAAAGATGTTATGCTAAGCACTGGTCCCATTACTTGAGAAAATAGGAGCATAAATTAAAATTGTATGTTTTCTAATGCAATGTTGCTTACTTCTTACAAACATGCTTTCAGTGAACACAGGGTTTTCTTTGAGGGCCTGGGTTGATGAGTCGCTGCTGGGACTATGTGGTGAGTTACGTGGATGCTGAGACCTACAAGATCAGTTACAATTTCCCTGGAATTCACTCTTTTCACTTTTAGGTATTTAAAGGTAAGTTGTTAGAAGTATTATTTTCTTATTAATGATTAACCTTTCTTTACCTTTCTTCAAAAGGAGAAAGTCAATGGTGGAGTTAATCCAAAGTGGCAGATTTTGTAGCTCTTAAAAAATTTATTCTCAGAGGAGTAATTTGTATATCCTGACTATGATCTTTCTAAAATACTGGGAGTCCAAAAATTATGTGAATTTAAAATAAAAGGTATTTGAATGCTCCATCCTGGCCCTCTATGTAAGCATCTCCCCCATAAAAGCCACTTCCATTCCATGTAGAGAATGAACAATCCATTATAGATCATCAAGAACTGACGAAGTTTTTCAATTAAGATTGTATCCCTTAATTTCATGTTAACCTTGGACCATCAGAACATTCCTGTATTCCAAGAACCTGAAATATTTCTTCCCATTTATCAGTATTTCAAAATGGAAAATCCCTTTAGTTATCTTGTTAAAGGCACTTACACATTCCCTTCCGAGTCAGTGAACAGTACCAGGGAGCATCTCCATTGATGGAATTAATAATTAGTATTGGATAAAAGAAAACATAAATTGGAACAGTGATAAGTATCTCAGAGGTTAAAAAAAAAAAAACAGGGTTTCTCGACTTGGGCATTATTGACACTTTGAGTGTGATAATTCTTTGTTTTGGGGATATGTTCTGCACATTGCAGAATGTTTAGCAGCGTCCCTGGCCTCTACCCCCTAGATGTCAGTAGCATGGTCCCTTCCAGTTGGGACAACCAACAATTTCTCCAGACATTGCCAAATCTCCTCTTGAGGGACACAATCCCTCCTCCCCATTATGAACCACTGAAGTAAATAAGAACCAGCAGGAATAATAAAAATTTCCTCCTAGAGAACATCAGTCTTCAAATGGGAGTAGACCACCTATTTATGGGTAAGTTGAATGGATTTAAGTCTAATATATTTTCCCAAGCACTGCTCTCTGAGACACTTCTCTACTTTTCCAGGTGTATTGCAGATAGTTTAGCATTCATAGAATAAACGTATTTTGTAAACCTGTGCTATGGAATGGAACTGGTATTAAGTTTATGGACTGGGATTGTAAAATTCATAGTACTTCACTAAAGGAGGGGTTTAGTAGTTATATAAGAAATTGGATAGCACATATAATGCTGCTCGGCTTACACCTTGACAGGAAATCTTATCCACTAAATATATAGCAACATCTATGTGTCTGTGATGGTCCTAGGATGGTCAATGTCACATAGAAAAAGTTCTGGTGGTATCACCCCCTACCCTCTGTTTTCCTTACTCAGCTGCTGGGAAGGGAGGCAGGAGCTTCAGAATAAAGATGAAAGAAGCGTAAGATGTAAAAACTGGAAGAGTTCTTAGAGATTGCAGTGGATTGTAGCTGCTTTTGCCCCTTGAGCTTCCTTTCTTATAAACAAAGAGGACCTTTCTTCCTCTAATAATTCATCTCCTCATCATTCTCAGTCAATATATTGAGAGCAAATCTTTGCCCCATTCGTCTCCAGGGACGTACAGAGTGAAGGCCATTAGAATATATGATCTCTCTGGCTACTGAGATTGTTGCAGATATAGAATCACGTTGCTCGTGATTCAAGGAATGTTCAATGAGAATCAATCTCATGTTTTTTCTGGGATCTTTTGAAAGCATAAGCCATCTTCTCAATGGGATTGGGAAGACAGTAAGAAGACATTTGGAAGGACTAGAAACCAAGGCAGAGAGATGAAGCAGAATCTTCATGAAATTATTCAAGGCTCTGGAGCCAATTGAGTCTGAATGTAGCTGGACTCTTGGAATTTTCTGTTCAAAAAGCAATTAATTCCCTTTTGTAACTCAAGCAATGCAAGTTTGATTTATGTCACTTGCAACCCAGAGTCCTTGCTGATAACAATATATCTATTCTCATCCTGACCATCCCCTTTTACAGATGGTGGGACTGAGTCCTAATGAGTATAAATGATTTGCCCAAGATCATACTTCTCTAATCACGATCTTATATAACTTAAGCTGAATCTATGCTTTAATTTGGTTTGTTTCTTCAATGCCCACCTATAAAGTGAACCAGGTTATTCTTTAGTTTACATAATACCAAATAAGTGCTGTTGATTATTTTTCATTTACTAGTTATGTAAATTGATTAGATGTACAAACTCTCTTGAAACTCTGGCCTGCATTATTTGTCTGTCACTTCACTCAGAATTAAATTTTTATGTTTGCATACAAATATGTATGCAAAATAGAGGCATATCTAAAGTAGAAATTATTCCAGGTTTTCTTATTGACTCATGATCTTAAATTTGATGTCGATTATCCTATTTATTGAGCTATTCAAATGCCTATTGTGGTTCTAAAAATTTTGTCAAGAAGATAGAGGTACAGTCACATCTTTTCTTGAATGATTCATGTGCAAATCTGTGATGTTTAATTTTTAAGTTAATTGCCTTTTTCTTTCTATTTTTCCGTGAGCACTATCAATCATGAAGTTTATAAGATACTTGCATCATTTTTCTTATGACAAATGCAAAGCACAATTATAATCAGAATATAATAGCAACAATATGTTTATACGGATGTTAAAGTAAATTTCAACATTCACTCCATATGTCTGCAATCGAGCTTTCTTTTGTATTGTCAAACCAAAGAATTTTAAATTAGGGTATTTTTACAGTATCTTTTATACTTCTATATGCTGATATATAATCCAATGATGTATCTTGCCATTGAAGTTGATGGTTATAAAGTTAGACTTTTGGTTACTATGGGTTGCTAGAGATGACAGAAATTTAGAACACAGTCTGAATTTTCTTGCTTTATAACTTGTCATAAGCAAAAGTTATAGTGACCAATAATGGGAATGATTTCATGTGATGCTACTGGGTTTGTGTGAACGTCGGATCCAAATATTCTTTACTAAAGCTAAAGAAATCCTTCTGGGAAACACTGAAATCTCAAACCAGATAAAGGTGTGCATGCCCATGCCTGAAAAACCATGAGTAAGTTAAAGAGAAAATAGCTTTACTGAAGTGGGAGGAGTGGGGCAGATGGGCTTTGAGGAACTACAAGGTTTGACTTTACATATAGATCATAAACACAGATATACATAAAGCAAGGATGAGCACTAGAGAAAGAATAAAGGTAAAATTATATCTTTTATTTTCTTATTATTAATTGGTATAATAGAAAATTACTTGTTCTAAGTAAAAATAGCAACAATGTATTGGGGGATTATAGCTTATGGATAAGTAAAATGAATGACATCAATACCATAAAGTATGGGAGAGAGCAATCAAGAATAGTGTTATAAGGTACCTGCACTACATGTGAAGTGGCATAGTCTTATTTGAAAGTGGACTTAGTTTAGTTTTAAATGTATGTTGCAAAATCTAAAGCAAGCACTAAAAGACGTTAAAAGAAGTGTGAATGATATGCAAACATAGGAAAGAACATGGAATCATATAAAATGTTCAATTAAAACCAGAGAAGGCAGAAAAGAGGGAAATATTTATTAAGCAATAAAAATAATTTTAATGATTAGAAAACAGTTACAAGCATGGTAAATACTACCCAATCATATCAATAATCACTTTGTGAATGAGCTAAATACACCAGTGAGAAGACAAAGAATGCCAAAGTGGATAGAAACAACCAAAAAATAAGACCTGAGTATATGTTGCCTAGAAGAAACCCATTTTGACATATGGTGACAGGTAGATTAAGAGTAAAGGGATAGAAAAGATATACCATGATAATAGTAATCAAAAGAAGGCTGGAGTAGCTATATTAATTTAAGGCAGTGCAGACTTTAGAGCAAGGAAAATTATCAGGGATAATGAGGGTCATCACATAATGATAAAGGTGTCTCTTCTCCAGTAACACATAGCAATCTCTAATGTGTACGTACCTAACAACATAGTATCAAAATATGTGAGGCCTAAACTTCTAGAACTGCAAGGAGAAATAGGCAAATCTCCATTATTATAGTTGGATAGGTCAACACACCTCTATCAGTAAGACAGAAATCCAGCAGGCAGAAAATCAGTAAGGAGAGAGTTGAACTGAACAACATCATCAACATCTGGATCTAATTAACATTTCAGGAATACTTCACAAGACAACAGCAGAGTACACACACTTCTCAAGTGTACATGTATATTCGTCAAAATAGACTACATTCTGGGCCATGAGATACATCAGAACAAATTTAAAAGAATAGGAATTATACAAGTATGTTCTCAGACCACAGGGGAGTTAAACTAGCTGAAAAATTCTAATATATTTGGAGATTAAACAATATACTTCCAAATAATGCATAGGTCAAAGAAGTCTCAAGAGAAATTAAACATATTTTGAACTAAAAGAAAATGAAAATACAATTTACCAAAACTTGTGGGATGCAGCAAAAGCAGTGCTTAGAGGAAAGTTTATAGTATTAAATGCCTATAATAGAAAAGAAAAAAGTCTAAAATCAATAACCTAAGCTGCCACATTAGGTAACTAGAGAAAAAAGAGCAAATTTAAGCCAAAAGCATGCAGAAAATAAATAAATATATATATTAGAGCAGAAATCAATAAAATTGAAAACAGGAAATCAATAGAGAAAATTAATGAAGCCAAAAGCTGTTTCTTGAAAAGATCAATAAATTGATAAACCTCTTTCCAGGCTAATGAGAGAGAGGATACACACATTCCTAATATTAGAAAAGAAAAAGAGGTCATCATTACTGATGCTATGTACATCAGATAGACAATAAAGGAATACTATGAAAAACTCTATGCCCACAAATTTAATAACTTACACAAAATAGACCAATTCCTTGAAAGACAAAAACTATCAATATTCACATAAAGAGAATAGATATTCTGAAGAGGCCTATATCTATTAAAGAAATTGAATCAATAATTATTAACCTTCCCCATCCCCCCCAAAAACACTTGACACAGATAGTTTCACTGGTGAATTCTACCAAAAACATAAGGAAGAAATGATACCAACTTTCTACACTCTCTTCCAGAAGAGAGAAGCAGAGAGAACACTTCCTAAATCATTCTATAAGGTCAGCATTACCCTAATATCAAAACTAGATAAACACAGTAGAAGAAAGGAAAACTACACATCAATACCTCTCATGAACAGAGATGTAAAAGTCTTCAAAAATTATTGGCAAATTTAGTTCAAGAATGCATAAAAATAATTATACACCACCACCAAGAGATATTTATTCCCGACCTGCAAAACTTGTTCAATATTTGAAGATCAATTAATGTAATCCATCACATCAACAGGCTAAAGAAGAAAAATTTTATAAATTGATGCAGAAAAAGTATTTGACAAAATCTAACACCTAACAAAAAAGAGATCCCAGATACAGACCCATACATATATAGTAAACTCATCTTTGACAAAGGAACAAGAAAATTCAACGGAGAAATGAAAGTTTTTCAACAAATTGTGCTGAAATAATTAGACAACCATATGCAATAAAAAAGAAAAGAAAATCCAGACATGATCCTTATACTTTTCACAAAAATTAACTCAAAAGGGATCATAGACCTAAACATAAAATGTAAAATTATTAAAATTCTAGAAAACAGCAGAAGAAAATCTAGATGTCTTTGGGTTTGGTAATGAGTTTTTAGAGAAAACAACAAAAGCATTATCAATGGCAGAAAAAAATTGATATGTTGAACTTTATTAATATTAAAACCTTCTACTCTGCCAATTATGTTGTTAAAAAAATGAAAAAACTGGTCTCAGACTGGGAGAAAATATTTCCAAAACATATATCCGATAAAAAACTTGTATCCAAAATATATAAAGAACACTTAAAACTTAACAATAAGAAAACAAACAACCCAATTAAAAAATGGGTAGGGCCGGCCCCGTGGCTTGGGGGTTGGGTGCGTGCGCTCCGCTGCTGGCGGCCGGGTTCAGATCCCGGGCACACACCGACACACCATTTCTCCAGCCATGCTGAGGCCGCGTCCCACATACAGCAATTGGAAAGATGTGCAGCTATGACATACAACTATCTACTGGGGCTTTGGGGGAAATAAAAAAAAAAAAATTAAAAAAAAATGGGTAGAAGATCTGTATAGATACCTCACCAAAGAAGATATACAGATGGCATATAAGCATGTGAAAACATGCTCAAATCATATGTTATTAGAGAATTGCAAATTAATACAACAATGTACTATTGCTAATACTGGATACCTACCAGAATGGGTAAAAAAAAATGACATTACCAAATGCTAGCAAGAATGAAGAACAACCAGAACTCTCATTCATTGCCGGTCAGAAAACAAAATGTCAGAAGCCACTTTGGAGGACAATTTGACAAACGTAGTTTTATCATATATTGCAGTAATCACACTCTTAGTATTTGTCCAATTGAGGTGAAATTTTGTATCTATACAAAGACCTGAACATGAATGGTTATAGTAGTTCTATTCATAATCGCCCAAAATTGGAAGTAAACAAGATGTGCTTTAATAGGTGAATATACAAAGAAATTGTGTTATATCCATAAGATAGATATTTGGATGAAAAAGAAATGAGATATCAAGTGACAAAAAGTAAAACTGAGGGCCCGCCCGGTGACATAGTGGTTAAGCTCACACGCTCTGCTTCAGCTGCATGGGGTTTGCTGGTTTGACTCCAGGGCTCGGACCTATGCAATGCTCATCAAGCCATTTGTGGCAGTGTCCCACATACAAAATCAAGGACGATGGGCACAGATGTTAGTTCAGGGCTAATCTTCCTCAGCAAAAGGGGAAGAATTGGCAACAGATGTTAGCTCAGAGCCAGTCTTCCTCACCTAAAAAAAAAAATAAAAGTAAAATTGAAGCCAGTCTGAAAAGGCTACATACTATATGCTTCCAACAATATAATAGCTGGAAAAGATAAAACTATGGAGATAGTAAAAAGATCACTGGTTTCCAGGAGTTTGGGGGAGGAAGGACGTGTGGGTGAAATACAGGGAATTTTTAAGGCAGTGAAACCATTCTGTATGTTTTTGTAATGGTATATATATGACAATATGTATTTATGGAAAACCCATAAAACTGTACAACACAAAGAGTGAGCCTTAGTATAAACTATGTACTTTAGTTAATAGTAATGTATCAAAGTTGGTCCACTAATTGTAACAAATGTACCATGCTAATGCAGGATGTTCATAATAGGGAAAACTGCATTAGTATGTAGGGTGAGTATACGGGAACTATCTGTAGTATCTGCTCAATTTTTCTGTAAATCTAAAACTGTTCTAAAAATAAAGCTTAGTAATAAAAAAATTACTTCATAGAGCTCTTGTGAATATTAATATATGTGTAGCATTCAGAACAGTTCCTAGTGCTTAACACTCAAAAGTTAACTTCTATAACTATTAATATAATTGTTATTAACGGTAGGAGTGATAGATATATTAACAGAGCTGTGTTCTCTGAAAAATATGCTTTTATCTTTGATGTGTTTATAAATTCAGAAATTGACAGAGATAAAATAATAAAATATCATTGCTTACCCTGCAGAAAAATATTTTCCTGTATAATTAAATGAAATGGGAAAATAGCTGTCATGTGCTGATACGTAAACTGAGAATTTCTATGAAATTTTATTGTAGCAAGTACTTTGTAGTATAACTAAAAAGAATTATTTATTCAAAAATCATACTGTTTTATTTATTATAATTTTACATTTTCTCATATAATAAAAAAAATCAACACAACCAAAATATATTGCTATAAGGTGCCTTTGTAGAAGGTATTTTCTATTAAAATATTTTTCCTCATATGGATTTGGAAAAAAAGGTCTGGAAGATGAGAGATTTTTTTTTCTTCACTTCTAATAAAAACACTAAGGAAGCAACTCTCTGAACTCACACATCATCTTTTCTTGTTTACTTTTCTGGGCCTAAAATATGTGTAGGATATCTTTACATCCAGTGGTGCTTTGGGAGATATGAAAGATGTATAATTTATTGACAATAGAACTTTAAAAATAACTAGATTTAGATACCTTTAAATGATCCTGAACTTTGCTCTTTCCTTTTTCTGCTTTAAAATTTTGGAAAGTATTCATTTTAAAGTGAAGAGTCCATAGTTTGGACAGTACTCACTTCTATGCCAAGAAGATTCATTTGCAACATAAACACATGAGTTAATTCAAGCGATCTATTAACTAGTTATTTCAAGGAAAATAGAACAATCTGATTAATTATTTGATGATAGGTAGGGCAAATACTTCATTAGATCATTGAACCTTTCATTATTGTTCATATCACATAAGCAGTTCTTCCTTAACAAGAAAAATTATTAATTTTTAAAACTTTACTGCAGTAAAAAAGAATAACTTACTTTTTAACATTTTACAACTTTTTATGGTGAACAGACTCAAAACACATGATTTGTCAATATTCAAAGTAAGTCCTCTTTGAATAATTTCTCTGATACATAAAGGTTGTTACCAAGATGGCTTTTATTTTACAAGCTAAAATAATTTGGCTGTGTATAGGAGGATGAGGCATGCATGGCATGCAAGTTTGGGAAATTATTGGTTTAATTCACACTTCTACCTTTTTTCCTCCAATTTTACACAGCTCTTTTTCCCAAACCATTTAGTTAATCTAAAATTCATAAAATGATTAGCAAAAATCACTGGAAATCATCCAGATAGAGTAGAAGTAAAAAGCAATTTTAAGTACCTTGATGTTGAAGCTTAAAGCATTAAAAATATTTTCTGAAGATAATTTTGGCCTATACTCCTTTAATAACTTTTGGAAGGGTAAAAACTTTTCCAAAGGGTCCAGATTTATTCCTGTGGTGAGGTGATCTATGTGAGCTCCCATCTGAATAGCGAGGTGGTCCTGTATAGAATCCTGGAGATTCTAGTGTAGAAATGGACGGCTACAGACTGGTGAATTGCAGCCTGAATCATAGAGATAGGATTTCACTGTAATGAAGATTTTTCTTTTTTTGTATGAAAACTGGATTTCTGAGCTATCTTGAAGAGGCAAAATTTCTAAAAGCTGTTAGGTGAAGTTAAGTACGACACGGCTCCTGTATGGGAACACGGGCTTTCCAGGTTGTCCCAGTCCCAGCTGGATCTCCTTCATGTTTGGGAGCTTCCTGGTTTAAAATACATTGTCTAGGGCCGGCCCCGTGGCTTAGCGGTTAAGTGCACGTGCTCCGCTACTAGCGGCCTGGGGTTCGGATCCCGGGCGCGCACCGAGACACCGCTTCTCCTGCCATGCTGAGGCCGCGTCCCACATACAGCAACTAGAAGGATGTGCAACTATGACATATAACTATCTACTGGGGTTTGGGGGGCAAAAAAAAAAAAGGAGGAGGACTGGCAATAGATGTTAGCTCAGAGCCGGTCTTCCTCAGCAAAAAGAGGAGGATTAGCATGGATGTTAGCTCAAGGCTGATCTTCCTCACAAAAAAAAAAATACGTTGTCTAAATCAATCCTCCTAATTTTATTTTTTTTTAGTTTTATTAAGATATAATTGACATATTACATTGTGTAAGTTTAACATGTACAACATGATGATTTGATACATGTATACACTGCAAAATGATTACCACGATAAGGTTAGTTTACACATCCATCACCTGACATCATTACCTTTTCTGTGTATATAGTGAGAACTTTTAAGATTTACTCTCTTAGCAACTTTCAGGTATAAAATAAAATATTTTTAACTATAGTCACCGTGCTGTACATTAGATACCCAGAACTTAATCACCTTAGAACTGGAAGTTTGTACCCTTTGACCATCTTCACCTACTTTCCCCACGCCTGCCCCAGGCAACCACCATTCTACTCTGTTTCTATAAGTCCAATGTTTTTAGATTCCACATGTAAGTGATATCATACAGTATTTGTCTTCCACTGTCTGACTTATTTCACTTAGCTTAATGCCTTCAAGGTCCCTCCATGCTGTCAGAAGTGGCAGGATTTCCTTCTTTGTCATGGTTGAATAATGTTCCATTACATATATACCGCATCTTCTTTACCCATTCATTCATAGATGTTTCCATGTCTTGGCTATTGTAAATAATGCTGCAATGAACATGAGGGTGCAGATATCTGTTTGAGATAGTGATTTCATCTTCTTTGGATATAGACTCAGAAATGGGATTGCTGGATCATAAGGTGCTCGTATTTTTAATTTTTTGAGGAGCACCCATGCTGTTTTCCACAGTGGCTGTGCCAATTTACATTCCCACCAACAGTATGCATATGTTTCCTTTTCTCCACATCTTCGCCAGCACTTGTTATCTTGTCTTTTTGGTAAGAGCCATTCTAACAGGTGTGATGTGATGTGTCATTGTGGTTTTGATTTGCATTTCCCTAAAGATTAGTGAAGTTAAGTATATTTTAATGTACCTGTTGGCCATTTGTCTGTCTTCTCTGGGAAAAATATCAGTTGAGGTCCTTTGCTCATTTTTTAATTGGATTTTTTGTTGTTGTTGTTGTTGCTCTTGAGTTGTATGAGTTCCATACATATATTTTGGTTATTAACTGCTTATCAGATATACAGTTTGCAAACATTTTGTCCTATTACATAGGTTATCTTTTCAGTTTGTTGATTGTTTCTTTTGCTGTGCAGAAGCTTTTTAGTTTGAGGAAGTCTCACTTTTGGCCCGCGTTGCTTGTGCTTTTGGTTTCATATCCAAAAAAATCCTTGCAATACCAGTGTCAAGGAGCTTTTTTCTTATGTTTTCTTCTTAGAGTTTTATGGTTTCAAGTCTTACATCTGTCTTTAATCCATTTTGAGTTAATTTTTATGCATGGTGTAACATAGGAGTCCAATTTCGTTGTTTTATATATGAATATCAAGTTTACCCAACACCATTTATTGAAAAGACTATGTTTACACACTGAGTATTCTTTGCTCCCTTGTCAGATATTAGTTGATCATATAAGCATGGGCTTATCTTTGGGTTCTCAATTCTCTTCTCCTGGTCTCTTTGCCTGTTTTTACGCTATTACCAACAAAACAATGCTGTTTTGATTACCAGAGCTGTGTAATGTAGTTTAAAATCAGGAATTCTGGTGCATCCCCTTTATTCTTTCTCAAGATTGCTTTGGCTATTCAAGGCCTTTTGGTTCCATAAGAATTTTAGAATTCTTTCTATTTCTATGAAAAATGCCATTGGAATTTTGATAGGGTTTTCATTGAATCTATAGATCACTTTGGGTAGTATGGACATTTTAACAATATTGATTCATCCAATCCATGAACATGAATATCTTTCCATTTATTTGTTTTTTGTCAATTTCTTTCCTCAGTGTCATAGTTTTTGGTATATAGATCTTTCATCTCCTGGGTTAAATTTATTCCTAAGTATTTTATTGTTTTTGATGCTATTGTGAATGGGATTGTTTTCTTTATTTCTTTTTCAGGTAGTTTGTTGTTAGTGTTTAGAAATACAACTGATAGGGGCCGGCCCCATGGCATAGCCATTAAGTGCGCGTGCTCCGCTGCTGGCAGCGCAGGTTCAGATCCCAGGTGGGCGCCAACACATCGCTTGTCAGGCCATGCTGTGGTGGCGTCCCATATAAAGTGGAGGAGGATGGGCACAGATGTTAGCCCATGGCCAGTCTTCCTCAGCAAAAAGAGGAGGCGTGGCATGGATGTTAGCTCAGGGCTGATCTTCCTCACAAAAAAAAAAGGAAAGAAATACAACTGCTAACTGTATATTGATTTTGTGCCTTGCAACTTTACTGAATTTGTTGATTAGTTCTAACAGTTTTTTTGGTGAAGTCTTTACGTTTTTCTACATATAAGATCATGTCATCTGTAAACAGAAAATTTTACTTCTTCTTTCAAATTTGGATGCCATTTATTTCTTTTTCATGTCTGATTGCTCTGGCTAGGACATCCAGTATTATGTTAAATATGCGTGATGAGAGTGGGCACCCTTGTCTTATTCATGATCTTAAAAGAAAAGCTTTCAACTTTTCACTGTTGAGTATGATGTTAGCTGTGGGCTTGTCGTATATGACCCTTATTATGCTGAGTTATGTTCCTTCTGTACCCAATTTGTTGAGAGTTTTTATCATGAAAAGATGTTGAATTTTCTCAAAAGTTTTTTCTGCATCTATTCAGATGGTTATATGACTTTATCTTTCATTCTCTTAATGTGGATCACATTTACTGATATGCATATGTTGAACCATCCTTGCACCCTGCAGGCTGGGCTTCATGATCCTGTAGGCCACTGTTCAGGCTGTCTGGTTTTGCAGGGCCGGAGGCCATGCTCAATATTTGGGCATGGCTGCTGGCTTGGTACCCTATCCCGGCAGGAGGTAGGATGTGCTTTGTGGCTGCCAGGCATCTGTGGCCATGCTTCTCAGAGGAGTAGGACTAGAAGCTATGCTCAGCAGTTGAACAGGACTGGGAATTTGCTCCCCTGCCTTGGTAGGGCCACAGAATGGGCTCCATGGCTGATACGACTTTACTGGCCCATAGGCTGGGAGTCCAAATTAGTCAGAACTACCAATAGAGCTCTCCGGCCAGATAGGGCTGCCAGCTAGGCTCTATAGATGGGCAGAGCTGCTGGCTGGGATCTCTGCTTGGGCAATGCCACAAGCAGGAATGGGTCTGCCAAGATTTGAGTGCTGATTTCTGAAAGCCTTCACTCCCTTCTCCATCTCTATCTGATCCCCAGTGTGGAGTTCCACAGATTACTCCAGTTATCTCTGTGAGGTAAGACCCAAGGAAGCTTCCTGGGGAGCTTCCCGCAATTCTGAGGAAGCTGAATGTCCACGTTGGGTTCTCTTTTTCCCACTGGAAGTACTGCAGGCCCAAGGATGACCTCTTGGTGCAGTACTGTGCTGGCCTTGGGGAGGGGCAATGGGTTCAAAATATAGCCGCTCCTCTTACCCTTCTAATGCAGTCCTTCTCAGTCTCTTTTGTCCAGGGGGTTCTTCAGCCTCACCTCCATGTTCTGGGATTCTCACCATAGTATCTTGTCTATGGTTTCTAATTGGTCTTCTTGTGAGGGAGATTGAAGTCAGGAATGGCCTGTGTTGCCATCTTGATGACATCCAATCCTCCTCATTTGCGAGACGCATAAGCTGAGATCAAGAGACCTGTTTTATTCAAAGCCATGCTGCGATTAAGTGGTAAATTAAGATTAAACTTCAAAGATGATCTCAAAAGTTATCAATGAGGAAAACCTAAAGTGTCATCACTGTCTCTGGGAACCTTAGCTCTCCTCAGTCTCTGCACCTTTAGTGGAAGAATAAGAGCTGCAAGGACTTTGCAGCCATGTAAGGTTGGGTGTGTGCTGGGAGGAAGCACAAGGTCACAGACTGTGGAGTCTGAGAGATCTGCGCTCAAATCTTGGCTCTGTCACTCCCTGGTTGTGTGTACTTGATTAGTTTCTTAGCCATAGAGTCTTAGTTTACACATATAGAGAATGGAGTTGTGTTAGTCAGGGTTCTCCAGAGAAACAGAACCAATGGGGGTGTATGTGTGTGTGTTTATGAGAGATACAGCAAGATTTTTAAGGAATTGGTTCACATGATTGTGGGGCTGGCAAGTCTAAAATTTACAGGGCAGATCGGTATGTTGGAGACCCAAGGAAAAGTTGGTTTTGCAGCTCAAGTCTGAAGGCAATCTAGAGGCAGAATTACCTCTTCCTCTTTCTCTAGGGACCTCAGTCTTTTTCTGTTAAGGACTCCAATTGATTGGATATACCCACCCACATTATGGAGAGCAATCTGCTTTACTCAAAGTCTACTGATTTAAATGTTAATCACATCTAAACAACACTTTGGAAGCATCTAGATGGGTGTTTGATCAAATATCTGGGTACCGTAGCCTAGCCCATCTGCCACATAAAATTAACCATCACAGCAGTGATATTAGCCTCACCATACTCATGAGGATCAGATGAGAAAATAACTCTTAAGTAATTAGCATAGTGCTTAGGACATGGTAGCTACTCAGTAAATGGTAGTTATTATTATTTTTATTGTTACTATTAGATAGTTCCATGAAATCTATGAGTTTATGGTCATCCTCCTGTATAAGTTACAAAAGAAATTCTTGAGTTTGTAATGGTGTTTTGAACAAATGTTAATTTTTGCTTCTATAAAAGTACTATCTGTTATATAGCTTTTCAAAATCTTTTGACAAATATGTCAATAATAATTGCTTTTTATTTACTTAGAGTATAATAAATATAGGAAGTCAAAAAAATTATGAGCGATACTTTAAAACGACGAATGCTCAATAAAATTTTAAAGAAAGAAATACATATTTCTATTCTGTAACTAATACAAATGAAAATTGTCAAATTTTGATTATTGAAAACTATATAAGTGAAAAGGGCTTTTGAAGATAAATGTATGGTATCATGAAATTTCATCATCCCTGAGGCCACGTCATTAAAGTTTCAAGACACCACTGTTAAAGTGGTAAGTAGCAAGTTCCTGTTGCTCCTTTGCTGGGGGGGGGAAACACAAATCTTTGTTGAAAAAAGTAGAGGAAAAGTATAAATGACGAATACAATAACTTGGGAAATACAGAACACACATGAGTTAACAATGTAGGGCCATTATTCTAAACCTTTCCGCATAGATCAGAAGTTGGTTAGAGCAGAAGTCAGTGGGGCCTATGGTAGTTATTCAAATTTGGGGACTATAATGTCCCAGACCACTTTTTAATATCAAATAATTTCATAGATACCTTTTGATTATAATTATTCCCTTTAAAAGAAAATTTTTATTAATTATTATAAAAATTAGATTTATGCAAGCAGAACATACAACTTATTTTTCTTATAGATCTTATTTGGTAAGCAAATAGATTCACAAACTACTTGCCATAATTGCCAGAGTTCAGTTTTTACCATTTATATT
Organism: Diceros bicornis minor; assembly: GCF_020826845.1. Classification (NCBI taxonomy): domain Eukaryota; kingdom Metazoa; phylum Chordata; class Mammalia; order Perissodactyla; family Rhinocerotidae; genus Diceros; species Diceros bicornis. Next base: position 73,565,238 of record NC_080741.1, on the reverse strand, counting down.
TTTTTCTATAATTTTCTGGGATGCTCCCCCATTCCGGCAGAGTAAAAACTCTTTTTGAAAAAAGAAACAATTTACTGCTTTGATGTTAAGAGTGAATCATAATCCAAAAAGGGGTATTACTCTATAAATTAGAATATTAGCTGCACAGGGTAAAGATTTCTCTCTCTCTCTCCTTTCATTCTCTCTGGGATTCTGGGAATAAATGTATGTTTTATCAGCTTTTTGGAGTGTGTATGGGCAAGGGGATAAATATTTAATTTCCTAATTCATTTAACCTACGTAGACATTGCGCCAGTGAACAGGTCTTTCAGCATCTATCCAGAATATTTTCACTACTTTTTCATGAATCTTCAGAGTGATTCTTGGTTATACTAAAACTTACAAATAGAAAAAACATTTTTAGTGGTTTTGAATCTTGAGGTTTAGGCTTCTTTAGGCTTCGATAATATGCCCCAAATATAAATGGAAGTGTTATTGAGGAAATGCATATATATTTCAGAGGAATTGTTCTGAAACCAGGAACAAGCACTTGGACATACATGTGCTCAGCCACAATTTAATAGTGAACACATTTGTGGTAAACATGAAAGCAAAATTTAGAGTGAGATAGGAAGAGAGAAACCCCAGAAAGAGTGTCATTCACTTTCTGGAGAGTGAAGCCTTTCAAATCCTGAGATGAAGGATGAGAAATGACTGTAGATGAGGTGCTGACCTTTCAGATGCGGAGCTCAAGCTCTCCCTTCTCACTCCAGTCTGCCGCTCTTAACCGGGATGATGGTGCACTTTAAAATTACGACACCTGTAATTTAAGGAACATTTTTAAAATATGTCTTGCTTTTCTATCCTGAGTTAAGTGAAAACCATGGCATTTAGAAACGGAACCATCACTTTGTCTTTTATACAAATTTATACAAATTGTGTGATTTTGCATAAGGTAGAAAAAAGAAAACACAGGACAAAACCAAAATAAAATTTAGCCTCATTTTTTTTAAACATATTGCTGGAAAAAATTAAGAATGAGAATAACTCACATCTTGGATTTCATAGTGCTCTTTATTGTTGGCTGTTGAAAATTCTTTTTTGCAGGTAGTTGAACTTACCTCATTTTTCCCTTCAATAAATCCATACTATGTACATATACCGAAAGTTAACCCGGTAAAAGTCAAAGATATAGAATGAAATGAAGTGTATGCCACATATCATGTTGGGCAAGTCTCAAAGTCTCTAAGCCTCAGTTTTCTTATCCATAGAACAGGGATAAAGTCTCACTCTGCTATCTCACATTGAGAGAATTAAACTAGAAAAAATTTGTTGGCTGTAAAGCATTATAAAAGTATGAGCTATTCTTGGCATTCTACTTTGGTAAAGACCTGCAAAGTGCCATGGGGTACAAGGACACATGAAGCATGGTCCCTGCCCATCCAGAAGTTTACATACCAGTAAGAGAGGTACATAAATATCCACAGCTGTACGTGATACACATCAAATGACCAGTAGAGGTGATTATGGGAGTCAGGGATTTCAGGGAAAGAGATTGCTTCTGTTTGGAAAACTTATGACAGCTTTTACGGATCAACAAATATTTGAGTGCTTACTATGTACTCAGTACTTATTATTATTGTTGCCCAGTACTTATAAAGAGCTTCACATTGATTGTCTCATTTAATTATTAAAAATTTAATGAGGCTAGCACTATTTTTACCCCTACCTTACAAAAGGAAACTGAGACTCAGAGAGTTGAAGTGACTTGCCAAAGGCACATAGTTGGTAAGGAGCTGAGTTGGAACTTGAAACCAGGTGCATCTGTTTCCAGAAGCCATGATTCCAGTCACCATGATAGTAGTAAGCTGGAACCAGGGCTTGGACAGGGCCCAGAAAGATGGTGTTTGTTCGCAAACTAGCCCCCATACATGGAGGGCAAGGAGAGACCGAAGAAAGAGGCAGACCACTCCAGATTCGTAGGTGGCAGGGAACTTACTCTCGAGGCTTGTCTTGGGTGGACCCAAGATGCATGGATCTTCATACCTGCCCACCAAATCTTGAAAGTTTATATAGAGGCCTTAACTGGGTTCAGTCACATACCATCCAGATGGTCTCAACAATACATTACTATCTCAAGGTTGTGTTCTTGGCGCAGCTTCTAGTGCAGGGAAGACACTTTCCAAGGACAGGGGAGAGGGTGAGGAGCCTCTGAATGCCGGAGTCCAGCTTGCAGGTCAACTGGTGGTCATGTCTTCTTGATGACCTCCTCCAACAGATGGTGGTACCCATCGCAATTTTCTCTCTTCCAAGTATACAATCCATCACTTTTGCTATGTGTCTTTATAGTTTCTTCCACATAAAAGACAGAGCCTACATCCCTAGCTCTTGACTCCGATTTTGTCGATATGGTTTGCTTGTGTCAATAGCATGAGGAGAACATGCCACTTCTGAGGCAAGGCTTCAAAAAGCCTTGCATGTTTCTGTTTACTCTCTTGTGCTTCTGCCATTGCCATGAGGAGGCCTGCTTGGGCTATCCCACTAGTCTCAGAGGAGAGTGAGAGGAATGTGGAGTAGAGCTGCCTCATAACCAGGCCAAGTCTGGGGTGAACCCTCAGCTAACCCACAGACACACAAGTGAGCCTAGCTAAGATCAGTTAAGCAGCATATCCATGAGCTATGATAATAAGTAATTTTTGTTTTAAGCCACTGAAATATGGGGTAGTTTGTTAGGCAGCAAGAGGTAACTGATAACAGATGAAAACATTTTTTAATATATGATTTTTCACATTATAAAAGTAGTATGTATTCATTTTTTTGATTTCTAATTTTGCTCTTTCCAAGAGCAAAAAATATGTATAAAGAAAAGAAAAAAAAATAAACTACCCAAATCCCACCACCCCAAAGCAAACATTGTAATATAAAAATTATAATGCTTGTATACCATTTTCTATATAACAGGCATTCTTCAAAAACCTTTACATGTATTAAAGCATTTAATACTCATACAGCCCTGTACAGATTATTAGCTAGATTTTAAATGTGGGGAATCTGAGTCATAAAACATTTAAGTAACATAGCTAATGTGGGTCAAAACTTGGAATCAACCCCAGAAAGGATGGCTCCAGTAGCAGTGCCTTCAAGCACTCTGTTCTATGGCCTCTCCGACCAGCTCAGACACTATATTTCCTTCTAGTCTGTATTGTTGCCTCTTGACCTCCATACATCACTATACCATGTAGAATGTAGGGAGATGAAGATGGAGGGACCGCATTCCAGGGAGAGAGAATGGAATGAGCAAAGGACGAAAGCAGGCCCAGAGACGGAGAGAATCATCCCAGTTGTGCAAAGAATGGGTTTCGGTTTGGCAGGAGCCAAGGCTGATGAACTCATTGTCACTTCTGAGAAAGAATGATCTCACCATGAAAAATAAATATACTTTTGTGGTTTAATTGTCATTTCACTTTTGCTCAGTATCCCAGCGTCTTTAATCTTAGGGATTTGAAAATGCAGTATCTTTAAAGACAAACAAACAAACAAAACCGGCTCTCGTGGCCAAGACAAATACAGCTTGGAATGACAACCATGGAACTGGAGACATTTGTACATTCAAGTGTTTATGCATTTCCACACGCAGCCTGCATCAATATTTGTTTTTGTCGGCTGAGCACTGTTCAGGAACAGCCTTTAGTGCAGGTGGCAAAATTACATATGAGGACAGCATCTCATTCCTCGACACTCCTGTGAGAATGAATTAGATGGATATCCTGTCCTGTACTACATAGCTGTGAGCAAGAAAAAGGCAAGCAGCGAAGATCCAGCTCTTTTGGATGATTATTGTTTGTAGTATGGAGAATAATTCACTGCCACTCACAGGTGTCTCTAATGGCGGTATTCTCCTTGGCTTCTCTGTGCTGTGGACTACAATTTGATGCTTTTGTGCAAAAAAAGAGCTGACTTCTTATGCTTAAAAGCCAAGCCTTGCTCTTTTGAGCTACACAAGGATGATCATGGGCATCCTAATGTAAAATAGCATTTCATTGTCCCTCCTGGGTCTCATGCAGGCTAGTGCCATGCCTTCAAATATAAAAATTAAAATTAAAAAAAAGTTATCTCCTGCAAAAGTGCCAGAGGGGGAAGAGGCAGCTGTCTGCGTCCAGATTTGGCTTTCATTGCTCTCACCTAATCACTTTTGGCAGCTTGTCTTCCAAGCTAAGGTAAGATCTGTATGTGAGCACTCAGGTTGGCCTTGCAAATATCATCACAGTCTCTAAACTTAACCAATTGTCCCCCACCAAAGGCCCACGAGCAGTCAAATGTAATCAGCCATTATGGCTAGTCTAGAATTTCTCATCTGTGAACCTCAAAGTTACATTTTCTAATGTGATCCACCTGTCATACACTATGGCTCAGAAACAGGTTCTCTGCGATATTCAACAATGTGAATCCAATGAATAACTAAGAAATAGCTACTCTGGGGTGGGCAGTTTTCTAGTTCTTTGTAAAAAGTCAGCACCAGTTGAGAAGTCAGCAATGCACCAGCCAAATTACTTACACTATGGTAATTGCTGTGATGGAACCACGGGCTACGGGAGCCCGTGATATTAGCGCCTTGCAACTCGGAGTGTGGTCCATGAACCTGTAGTATTAGCAGGGAAATGGTTAGAAAATGCTACTAACTGAATCAGAATCGGCAGGTGATTAACCAGATCCCCAGGTGATTCATGTGCACATTAAGGTTTGAGAAGCACTGCTTTAGAGCAATACTTCTCTACCTTTGCTCATATCAGAATCACCTGGAAGCTTTAAAAAAATCCTGATGTCCAGGCTGTGCTCAAGTGCTATTAAATCAGAATATCTGTGAATGGGTCCCAGCCTCACTATTTCTTTTTAAGCCCCCACCTCTACCTGGGTGGTTCCAATATTGGTGCTGCCAACTCCAAGAATTAGTCGTCTTGCAAGCAGTTGCCTATTAGCGTCTATACCTATTTTCTAAGACCAGATGTTATTCATTTGCAGGCACTGTTGCCTACCCAGCAACCAATCTTCCCATTTCCTTGTTACTATCCAGAAAGCTTTCTAATGTCTGTTTTCCAGGAATTAGAGACCTAGGGGCGGATCTTCATTCACACTATAAGCCAATCCTGGTAATTCCATCCCTCTGCCAGTGACTGGCTTAAAAACGGGCACATGGTATCCTTTTGATCAAAAAGAAAGAGGACATATGGGTTCAGGACCTTAGGAAGGCATTCTTCGTTCTTAAAGAGGAGCATCAGGAAGGGATACATTCTTTGTGCCTTTTCCAGACTAAACGTTTTTGTGTGATACCTAGAGCCGTTGCAGATAGCTCATGATCATGAGACTGAGGCCACACTTCGGGGGGAGAGACATTCAGGGCAGGAAGTAGGAAAGAAACCGTGTTATGGTTGACCTGCAGAATTAACTGACCCTGATAATTGCCTCTGATCTCTTATCTGAAATACTAAATTTTCTTATTTGTTAAGACAAATTTCATTTTTAGCTAAGTCTTTTCTTACTTTTGGCTGAAAGCATCTTAATAGATAATCTTTATCTCATAGATGGGGAATCATAATATATGGTATGAACAATTCTGGAACAACAACATGAATCATAGACTTTCAATACAGAAAGGGACTCCAAACACTATCCACTCCAACTGCTTAAGTAGTCTCTGAACAGCACTAAAGTATGTCTCGCCTCCAGCGGAAAAGTGAGGGGAAATTTAGAACACTTGCTGATTTGGTATTTTTGCAAGTCTTCTTCTCATTTTCTGTCTCTGACTTGACAGATGAGGAACACACAGAAAAATAGATTGTTTCTGCCTGAAGGGGCGCAAAACGCTCTGCCCGGAGACACATATTCTTATGCACAAGGCATGCGTGTGCCTAAGAAGAGCATTGCTTATTTGAAAACGGAAGAACAATGAGTGGTCCATGAAAAGTTATCTTTGAGTTTTCCTTTGCTGGCAGTCCTTTACATGGAATCCAAATCTAGAATTACTCTTAGGAGAGGCTGGTATGTTTAAATTTGATAATATTGTTACACTTGCCAATTAGTTGTAATTAAATTAGAAAAAAAATGCTTGTCGTTTGGTTCCAAAGTTACTTGTGATCATCTCTCAGAAGGGCAGATATTTTGGTCTGTTTCATTCATTGCGGTATCTCCAGTGCTTAGAACAGTACCTGACAACAAATAGTCCTTGAAAAAAATGAATGAATAACTTTCTTAGTTACTATTGTCTCAGTTTCTAGCTTAGTTTGTACCAGAAACAGCAAATGCTCAATAATTGTTAAATAACTTAATGAATAAGTGAACATAGATTATATTTTAAAGCAGATATTAGGAGGGTAAAGGTACAGTGGCTCAGAAGGCAACATGCTTATTCACCAAGAGATCTTGAAATATTTCCTTTGACTCTGGAACCCAAAGTTGAGGTTATCATATTTTGGACTAATATATCACATTTCACTTTTCTGATGAAAATTACGACTTTTCACTTCAAGGATAATAGTCATGCTCACGCTGTGCTGTATTATTTTCTTTACACTTAGACTTGTATCATTTTCATAAGTTCAAAAAATGTTTACTTAGTATCTACTTCAAAGGGGCATTGGGTTCAGTATTACAGTGTAAATAAAGATTTTAAAGAACCCGCTCCTGTGTTTGCAACTCAGGAATAGGCATGTGCTTCTTGAAGTCTTAGTAATGATGGCATCCCCTAATGATTAGCTAAGAAACTGGCAGAAATTGCTCAATACATGTTTGTTGAATTGAAAACTACTAGCCTGGATTACAAAACAAGGTACTGTCTCTCAGGGAAATGCAAACTTCTGTGAGGTTTCCAAAGGGAGCATTCTCATCCAGTTGGGACCCTGGGAGAGCTTTTTGGAGAAGGTGGTTCTTAAAAGCCAGAATGCCAATAGGTGCATGTAATAGGAGGACCTAGCCTACATGGAGAGATCAGCTTAATCAGTGCAATGGCATGAGACATCTTCAAAGAAATGTGAGTAGTTCAGTTGCTCTGGAATATAGATTGTTTAGAGGGTAAGTGTTCAAAGATAAGTGAGAGATGCCAAGTGGAGCACCTTGAATGCTCAAATGAAAACTTTATGCTTAAATCATAGGCTAAAGTCAGTGGTTCCTAAGCTTTGCGGCACATTGTAATCACCTGATAATCGTTAAACAAAACAGATTCCTGGTTACCACTCTCAGGTATTCTGATTTAATTGGTATGGGAAGTGACAAGGGTGTTGCGAGCGTTAAACTCTTCCCAAGTGACTGCAATATGCAGCAAAGTTTGAGGAGTGATGCTGTAAGTAATCAGAAGCGGTATGATGATAGGGGAAGAGCAAGGTTGGAGCTATCCTGCACGTATGGAGTCATTTTGGGCTTAGGATTGTAAAGTCTGAAAGAGAAGTCTTGCAAAAAGTTCATCATGTAGATCTGAAATCCAAGAGCAAAGTCAGCATTTTTTACTTAGATTTGAAAGCCATCTATATAGAAGAACCAACTTCACCTAATGGACTCCTGTTCTTCTTTCAAATTTCAGTTCAAATTTCTCTTCCTTAGGGAAGCTTGCCTGAACTGCTGACAAGGTCAGATACTCATAGTTGGTTCTCTCAAAGCCATCTGAACTTCTTTGTCATGTTACTGTTTACAGTTTAGAGTATGCAAACTGTTCTGTTACAATATGTGTTTCTATATGCAAATGAGCTCATCTGTGATTGGTAAACAGGGGATTCTGTGAGGGTAACACAACACGTATAGAAGCTCAGCTGAATGTAGCAGCTTGGAGGAGGAGTATTTAACAGGATGACCCCATGTTCCAGCATTTGGCTCCAACTGGCCTGATGTTCTGTCTTGGAAGTCTTTATTGTATGGTTCTCGCTATCTTTGGACAGTTTGCCCTATCTTCATAACCTAGTTTTAAGAGAATCAAGAAATATTAGGGTTCTCTAAGAAATAAAACCCATAGAATATGAATTGAAAGAGAGAGAGGGGAAGATTTTGATATTAAAGAATTGGCTCACACAATTGTGGGAGCTGGCAAGTCCAAAATCTGTAGGACAGGCTGGAAATTCAGACAAAAGTTGATGTGGTCTGGAGCCTGAAAGCTAGAAATTCAGGCAGAATTTCTATGTTTCAGTCTTGAGGCAGAAATCCTTCTTCTTCCAGAAACCTCAGTCTTTGATCTTAAGGCCTTCAAATTATTGGATGAGACCCACGTTATGGAGGGTAATTTGCTTTAAAGTTAACTGATTGTAGATGTTAATCACATCTACAAAATACCTTCACAGGAATATCTGGACTTGTGTTTGACCAAACAACTGGACACTATAACCTAGCCACGTTGAGTTCTGTGGGTTCACGCAAAGTAATAAGAACTTCCTAATAATTTCTCTCATTAAGTTGCTATTAGCAGACTGGCTTTCCTAAAGCTTACCCAGTCAGCTCATAGACAATAATCACCTTTCTGTCCTTTCATCAATTCATGATCAAGCCATTTGCTCTCGGTTTTCTGAGGCTTTCAGATTTTTCATCCTTGGAGGGGTAGAGAAGATGCTGATACCAAACAGGAGAAGGAAAATGAGAAACGAGCCCATCACCACATTGACCTAACTCTACTAGGAAACAAAATGGCTTTGCCAGGGTCATCTGTGAGAGGATACAGTGCGAGAGAAGGAAGATTCCCAGCTGCCTTAATAAAACATAAGCCCACAGCAAGAGGTTTTTGGGCTTTATCTGAATTTGGTGAGAAATAGCTGGTGCATCCTTGGTAACATGTATTTCCCTGTTCACCAGGTCTCTTGTCTTGTTCCCTCACCTCACCCAATGGGTTGCATTGGGTGTGAGTTTGGCAGATTGCCCCTGGCTCAGAAGAGTTCCTCAAGCCCAGCATGTTCCTAGAGTTTATGGTATAGAGTAAACATCAGCAAACTTTTGCTTAAAGGGCCAGATAGTAAATATTTTAGACTTTGTAGGCCAAGATGCAAAATGGAGGCTATTTTGTAGTTATTTGTATAATTGTTAAGCATAAAAACCATTCTTAGTTCACTGGCCAATAGACTGCAGGATGGATTTGGCTCGTAGACCTGTAATTTGCTAGCCAGATATATGGGAAGGGCAATGAATTTGAACAAGGTAATGAATGAATGCAATCTGCACAGCTGCCTGTGATCACGTGTTATGGTTCCTTCTTCTATGAAATGGGGCTGTTTTTATAAAACAGTCTGCTTACCTCAAAGGATTAACCCTGGAGAAAAATTAGTTGCAGGATAAAAAAGTACCTTATAAACTCTAAACTGCACACATACTAGTGACGAGTGTCTAACAGCAAAAATAAAGTCTTAATTATGGTTTAAACCAAGTGGAACCTAGAAGAAAAGAAAAGGTCTACTGCTTGGAGCAGATGGTAAAATTATAACAAAAAAACAGAGAGAAAGCAAGGTTATTGAACTTGTTTTCTGTTCTACCTTCTCTGTTCAGAAGACTGTCATATGGGAAAAGAGAGAATGGACTTTGATGAGAAAGAATTGATGTTGAAGATAGAAAAGAAAGCTACGGGAGTCCTCCCCCTTGACTCATAAAATTCATTTGCCTAAATCTTTTTCATTATCTTTTGAGACAAGGTTGAAGAAATTCAGGCTAAGTGAAAATACATGTAGATGTTTCTAAAACTTTCTGAATGACCAAATCCAAAAAAGAAATCCACATTATCAAGGACAGAGGTCTCTAGTGATATGCCACAGTGTTCTGCCTTCAATCTAGTCCTTGTCAAAATACTTATTTGAAATTTAAAGAAGGTCTCTATTATAGGTTTTTCTATTTTACAGATACCCTGAAAGTTGGAGTGACTAAATGACCTGTAAGATTCTTCCAGCTCTATAATCCAAAAGTTTAAACATTAAGAAAAAAAACAACTTTCTTGTATCTGAGCTAAAATCTCTTCTGAGATAGATGTTTAGGTGTTTGAAAATAGCTATGATCTGCTATGACATTTATTGTCTATAATAAATGAACATTCACAAGGAAAATTTAAGATGTTTCCTGTTCTAAACTTGAATAGACTTTGGTTGCAGTACCCAATCCTGAGAATTTACATTGTTTCTACTTAAATTGCATCTCCTTCATTTCCAGCATTATGTAGGCAGACCTGTCAAGACTGATTTAGATCACAGTTCTGTTCGTAATAGAGGGTTCCAGAAAAGTGAATGATTATCTAAGGTAAGAAAATGACTTAATGAGAGAGGACAATGTGTGTAGTGCTAGAACTTACTTCCAAAGGAATTAGATTGCTTATGGCTAATTGTGGCGCACAGGTACCCAATCAATGGGCAGGAATTGAGGTATTTGCAACACAATTTTAACTCAATACAAGGAAGTTGTTCTTGTTTTTGTTTTTTATCAATGGGTACTTTCCAAGAAAAGATAAAATACCATACATGGTTCTTCTCTAACATAATAAAAATAGCCTTGGTTGGGAGTTAGGACACCTAGCTTCCAATATCAGCTCTGAAAGACCTGGGTCTTCTTTGTTTGATTTATAGAATAGAAGTTAATAGAGAGTTGAGTCTCCTAACTGGCGGAATGCTATGTTCAAATCTTTCTTTTCCCTGGAGGGTTCAGAAAGCAGGGGCCCATTGAAGTCTGGCTCATTGCCTTGACCATAGCTTCCTGTTGGGATTCTAAACTCATTTCTTCACCAAGGAGCAAAACCATTTGCTCTTTTCACAAACCCATTATACAACTGCAGTTTGTTTAAATACTGGTGACTGTTAACATATTAACTAAGAACCTTGCCAAAAGGAGAAAAATCTCCTTAAGAAAGAAAGGGGAAAAAAGTGAATGACAAGCTGGTAGCATTAGAATGGATGAAAAATTTGCTCTTCTACCCCTAATTAAGCAAAGGTAATGTAGGCCAGCATCATCTTTGCATGACAAAGAAAGCAATGCAAACAGAAATTGGCTCCAGATTAAACTCCTTTTGAGATTCAAAGTTTAAAGGCGAATATAAAACAGGGAAAATTTTAAATTTACTCTTGCAGGAATCTGTGGTCTTCAAGGCTTAATCCTTCAGGGAAAAGAGATGTGCTTGTCATTCAGACCTGCAGAACTTTAAAGGGCAACATCATTCATTTATCTTTGCTCTCACATATGTAAACCATTTTCCTTTTTACTCCGACTTTGTAGTTTCAAACCAAAGAATATGTTGCTGCTGATATATGAGCTCATTTCTACTCATCATAGGCTTCCAAAGTGGCTGTTGGTGCTGGTATTGAAGTTCAGAAACAATAAAATTATGCTAGTATATTGAGTTAGTGTCTGCGGCAGATAGAGGTTAATGTCATATAGCTGATCATTTTTTCTTAAAGAAAACCACTTCATTATCATCTTGTGAATCTTACACCATTTCTACTCCAAGTGTATTCCGTGAACGTCCCCAAGCTGTTTGCTACTGGTCTACAGCAAGATCAGTTAAGAAATTGAGAGCATAGGCTTAGGATTTATATCAAACTGACAGTGGTTTTATGTCTAATGAATATAACAATAAAAAAATAAGAGCATGTGTTTGTGTGTCTTTGTTTTTGTCTCATTTTCCTAGTAATTTATTTTTATTGTATTGTTCAAAATTGCCAAAGGTGAAGTAGAATTTTTTTTTAATGATCTTTTACTGTAGAGCATTTGAGATGCCCTGCCTTAACTATCACAGAACTTAAATTCAACCTCTTGTTTACCCAAATAATTCTTAGCAAAGATTTATTCATTAAAACCATATGTATACACATTTTTGATAGATTGGTCCATAATTTATACTACAAAAATAACAGAAGCAATAGTAACAACTGCAATCATAATCATAATTGTTGCTGTTAATATTATAATTTGTATTGTATTAGACTATTTAATGAGCACCTACTACTGGATCAAGGGCTTCTTTCACTTAATAATGCTAGACAGTGTGAGGAAGTTATTACTATTCCTACTTTACAAATGAGGAAACTGAGACTCAGACAGTCAAATAATGTCAATATATAGTTTTCAAAAAGTTAAAACATATGTCTCTCCCACAGATATGTGTACCTGTTAAAGATTTTTTTTTAACTCATTAATAAGAGAACCAGTACGATGACAAATCTAGTTCAAAGGAGGGATCAAGAGACTGCAGTGATTAGAATCAATTAAAGACAGAGTGTTGAAATAAGAGTGTAAAAACAATTACAAAACTGGTTAATGTCCTGCAAAACCGTAGGACAAGACTGCAACATTTAGGGAGTCTTTTCTACTAAACAAAAATTATTTCCTTTTCTCCTGAATAAAAATTATTTTCAACATGTTCACCTTCCACAACTTTAAATCTACTTTCAGAGTGTGAGCTGCAATTAAAAGTAAATCGGAAGCCAAAAGAAGAGATAATCTTTATGTAGGTCTGCTGGGTGTAGGGGTGGAAAACATTTCCCTTCTAGGTTCTTTGGCTGGTCTAATAATTAAATTGATGTAAGATGGATTAACAGGAGAAAAACAAATTTAATTTTGTATGTACAGGAGCCCCATAAAAATATGGGACTCAAAGAAGTGACCAAAGCAGGCATCTTTTATACCTTTTAGACAAGGAAACAATAAATTTGTGAAGAATTGACAAGACAAAGGTGTTTAGGCTTAAGATAGTAAATTAGTGAAGAACTAACAGTTCGTTTATATGGCCTTAAATTTCCTAGTTCTGGTGATAAGGATGCCTTTCTCCCTCCTGGTACAGAAAGGTTACTTTTCATATGGGAGATTTATTTCCTGCTTTCAGGGGGACAAACGAGGGTCAGAGTGTCCTTCTTGTACCAGTTGTTTCTTAAGTAACTTTAATTCAAAATAATCAATATGCCAAAGTGGCATATTTTGGAGTGCCATATTCTTCTCTCCTTCATATACAATGCTCCAATATGACATTAAAAGGATGCACAGTCATCTTTTTCCTTTATTTACAAGTTTTGAATATTTTATCATAACAAAAATGTGTCACTTAATGACGGGGATATGCTCTGAGCAATGTGTCATTACGTGATTTCGTCATTGTACGAACATCGAAGAGTGTACTTACACAATCCTAGATGATATAGCCTCCTATAAACCTAGGCTATATTGTACTAACCTTATGGGACCACCATCATACATGTGGTCTGTTGTTGACCGAAACGTCATTATATGGCACATGAATATATTTAAAAACCTTACAGTTAGTGGCAGATTTGAATCCATGTTCCTTTTGCTCCACACAATCTCTTTAAATTGTCTGTGAGCTTGCTGATAGAGGGGTGCTGTGAAACTGGCCAGAGGGTCTGCTGTTGTTTTTCTTTTTGATAGTGCATATGATACAATACTGTGCTGCTGGATAGCCTCACATCAAATGCTAGTACCCCTGCAATCAGTACTCGAATATGAGAGAATTTATTTTCATATCCATCTGTATAGAATCTATAGCATTGATCACATACATAACGATAGATATGTGGATGGATGGATGCCTCCTCAGGATGCTACTTACCATCATTCAGCAAATTCTCAGACTTTAGATACTACTTTGGATACAGAATAGAAAGCCCAGCTCCATTCTTGACTAGTAGTATGACTTGGCATAAATTATTTAACCTCTCTAAACCTCATCTATCTAATTTGTAAATGAGATAATATTAATAGTAGCTCATGGAACTTTGGTGAGGATTCCATAGGAGAATGGTGTAAAGGCTTAGCACAGTACCTAGAATGCTTCTTCCTCACTCCTCTTGTTTCCTTTCTGTGACATGTTCCATTAGCATAAAACTCCTGGCCTTGCTTTACCCTCTTACATAGTAGACCATTCAGGCAGTGGAAAGATACATATATCTGGATGACTTCAAAAGGAGAAACTAGGCGTGCGTATGCTAGCCCCTTCTTTCCTTTTTCTTTTTTTTTTCCTCTTGTGAGCAAGCTGTCTGCAGGTGATCCATATTCTGATATTTTAGGAAGAGGTCATTTGTCTGTGGATATAGATCAGCTTCTCCAGCAATTGTTTCATTGATATGGATGTTGATAAATGCTATTTTGGCCCTTTTTTATTATTTCTCAAAGGATTTAGAACCTGGGCAAGGAAGAGTGTTATTCTCCATTCAATCTCATTATGGTTAAAGAAAATGCTATAAAAGTTAGCTCTGACTGCTTTTTAGTTGTCAGTTTTTTCAAATAAGTTGCTTATCTTCCCTGAGCTTTATTTCTAAATGAGACAACATTATCAACCTCTCTGGGTTATTGTGAGCCTGCAAAAATATTTTGTATGTAAACTGTCTGACCCGTATCCAGAATTCGTGTCCCAAGTTTTGGTCTTGAGAGTAGTTCTTGTTTATATAGGCCACTTAACATAATAACTAAATGGCCATTTTGCCTGAAAAATATCAACTCTTGGAGAGATTAAAAATAGAACCAAAAGGAAACTTTTATTGCTTTTGAATAATTAGGATAGTAATTGTCACTAGCTGCTTTGTCTTTGTAAGAAATTTGAAAAGTACTTTTAGACTCAGTTCTTTCCTAATGTCTAATATTAGCGGAGATGCATTTAACCAAATCAAATATTCAAATTTTAAATCCTGTGCTAACGTTATGGACGTGAAAAATTATTCCTTAATGTACCAACTGGAAAAGCTATCATAAATGTGAAGACTTCTTCAAAAAAACACTTTGATCAAATAGCTGGAATTTTTTCTTATTGGTGAACATCCATTAGAAACCAAATAGATGACTTTAAAAAAAAATGCATCAGGGGGCCACCCAGTGGTGTAGTGGTTAAGTTCGCATGCTCCACTCTGAGGGCCCGGGGTTTGCAGGTCCAGATCCTGGGTGTGGACCTACACACCACTCGTCAAGCCATGCTGTGGGAGCGTCCCACATACAAAACATAGAGGAAGACTGGCATAGATGTTAGCACAGGGACAATCTTCCTCAAGCAAAAAAAAGAGGAAGATTGGCAATAGACGTTAACTGAGGGCCAATCTTCCTCACCAAAAAACAAACAAACAAAAAAAAACATACAGAAGTATCTTTCATTATGGAAAAAGTTTCAATAATTCATGCATAATTTCACTTCAGTGTGTTGCTGATTTCTAATTAAATCCAATTGGAATCAATTCATTTTATCACATGCAGTTTGTTTCTGTACCATCTTTATTTCAAAGAATTTTTATTTCCATAATTCTAAACTCTGAGGACTATGAAGACACATATTGTAAAACCTGTAAGTCTGGTATTTAGATTGTTTTTGGTGATAGAAAAGAGCAAAGCAAAGGCATTCTTTTCTTTTTCTCTCTGAGCTGATGAGCATTATATATGAAGAATGGATGTGTATTAATGGTCCTGTCAGTAATTCCATAGTTATGTCTTTGAAGTACGCACCATTTCCTTGCATACCCGGAAAGCTGTATTTTCTGTTTGCTTTCTTTTGACAATGGTTGTGCTAAAACTGGGTTGCTAATAACTCCCTAAAGCATGCTAGTTTGCTGAGCAATACAGTTTGACAAATTCTTGTTAGTACAAGATATATTCTTAAGATTTACTTGACCGAACTGTCCCATTGATTGTCATTAATTATCATGTTTATTCACAAACAAGTTTCTATGTTCACTTGTCACTTCAGCAATTTAGATATTGATTGGATCCATTTGGATGTGTAATACCCAAATTGAGGTTCTCTTGAAAACTTGTCAAAAGATACAAAAGATTATACTGCCAGTCAACAGAACAGAACACAACAGCGTTATATTTAAGCATTTAATCATTTTTGGAGATGAAAATGCAGTGGTTTCCAAAAGGAATGAGCCAGAAAAATACAGGCAGTTGCCAGTGGAAGGCATTACGATGCATTCTTGAGATTTCAAACAGCCATACTGCTAGTCAGTTAATAGCATTTTTTTTTATTTTATTCACGTCACCGAAAACCTCAAAGAACAAAAAATATACCTGTACCTGTCAGGCCTCAGGCATGGGGTTGCAGGTCTTGTAGGGTAATACCCTGTCAGCACTAGCTTTTAGCAAGAACTTGGCTTCTGGCAAGAAGCATTTATCAAATGGCACGGCTCACCACAGTGGCGAGATGGAAGAAGCACTGGATGAAAGTCACAAATCCCACGTTATGCCCCAGGCCCTGTCACTTAGCTGTGCTAAGTGGGCACCTTAGGACCTCGGGCAAGATATTCAGTGAATTTTATGTCACCAAAGATACATTAAATATAAGATGTGGCATTATATCATGTGCCACTAAGAAAGAAAAAACAGAGGAGCCGTGGCACACCATCAATTACAAGGTGAAATTTCTGAGATGCTAAAGGTAAAAAAAAAAAAGTGTCTTAAAAATCGAAGAAATATGGCTGTTCATTCGAGCCTTTATGTACTTATTTACCTGCAAAAGGAGAAGACTGGATTAGATCAGTAACCATTTACCATAAATTTCTTGGGATACTAAGAGGTATAGTGTAAAAAATGAAGTTTTGCAACAAATAAGATATCCAAGAATACATAGTTGTACATTTTTATATACAATAATAACATATTACTTCATAAAAATAATAAAAGCAAGATTAAATTAAATCTATGATATCTGATTTACTCTTTTTGGGTGCCTTTGATGACATTCATGATTTCAGGGTGCCACTGTGGCCGCAAATTACAGTCTCTGCTCTCTGCAGTCCCCACTGTCCCCCTTCACACTCTGCCACCAGAGGAGTGGAAACATAATTCAGGCCACCCAGTCAAGGTCCCCTTATCCCCGTCCACAGTGATGATCCAGAGACGGGCTTATGAACCAGGCAAGTCTAGATCCTTTCCCTGAGACTGCCTGTGAATTTCAGGAGACAGAGAGCCTGTTTATGGTTGGGTTTCTCAACTGGGAGGATATATATCTGGGAATGCTAGCAGCCATTTTGCAGAGCAGTTGGAAAAAGCCTGATGGGGAAATGAAGCCAATCAGGAATAAGAAGTGCAAAGAGGAAGCAATTGCTTTTACGACACTGGTTGCACCCTTGGATCCTGCCTTAACCAAGGCTAGACCAACACTGGCCAATGAATTGTATGAACCAATAAATTTCCTCTTTGCTTAAACATGTTTGACTTTGTTTCTTTTATTACAATTAAAGCGTCCTGGCTAATGTAAGAGTCAGATATAATAATGCGTTCAGCAAGCTCTACACGGTGAAGGTCAATTACACTTGCAAAGGACTGGTTTTCAGACTAACTTGTCTTTCATACATGGATATTGCCTACTAAATTTTTAGTTCATTGACACTAGTGATAACTAGTTATCCACTTTTTGTATGCAGTGCTCAGCATACAATGAACCTGGCATACAGTCATTACTCCATAAATTTTTTGGTGAACAAATTAATTGCATGGGTTTTGGATGTTTGAGTAGGAAAGAGAGGGAGCAATGAAGAGGGTATAGGATGGTGTGATTCAACTTATTTGAAGAAATCAGGGAGTATCCAAAACATAATATGTTAGCCAGCATTTTCCAAAGTGCATTTCCAGAAACTCTAATTCATTTTGAGGCTAATAGCTGTTTTTCCAAAACAAATGATGCAAGTATATTGCCTAGCATAATACCTGGCATAGTAAACGATCAGTGTATAACTTCTATGCTTGAGCTCCTGGTGACAGATTCTTCTTGAATTGCTTTCTTGAGAGTAAAAAGAGGTCAAGGGTTAGACTTGTTTGATCCCATATTGTTTGGTTTGTACCATTCCTGAAATCTTCATTAAATACTATGTGGAATATTTATCCTCAGTTTCTGACATCTGCCTAGTTAATCTAGTGCTTTGCTACACACAGTGCTGGTCCCTGAACTGTTACTGGTTCACCACCAGGTAAAGAACTTGTGTTGAAATATAAATTAGTGCACCTCTCCCTTCATCAGGAAAAGTACCAATTGAACTAAGCAGTGTGCTCAATGATGTAGTTGATTTATTTTCTCACTGGAGCTTCTTTTTGTCAAAGAGCGGTAACAAGCGACTGGTGGACCTGTCTTTACAGTAGCATTGATCTATAAAACAGTATCAAGGTATTATCAGGAGCAGCTCAGAATAGCCTGAGGACTTGAGGCTAAGACACTTAGAAATCTGTTTTGCAAAGCCCCTCCTCAGTGCTCAGAACCTCCAGAGACAACGCGTACTGTGTGTGGGGCTGTGGATGTTAAATTGCCCTCTCAAAGCTATAGGTCACAATGACCCAGAATCCAGTATCCCTAAGTACATTTGTCATCATTTTATTGCTTGAAGTGAATTTGTTCATGTTAGCTCCACACGTTCAGGACAGTTCCACCACGGGTCATCTCTCAGTCACATACACTCCAAGTTACATTATCTAAACTTCTTACAAAAGAGCAGGTTTGGTGGCCAGGCCAGTGGCACAGTGGTTAAGTGCGCGTGCTCTACTTCGGTGGCCCGGGGTTCGCAGGTTCTGATCCCAGGTGCGGACTGATGCACCGCTTGTCAAGCCATGCTGTGATAGACAATACATATTCCCATATAAAGTAGAGGAAGATGGGGCACGGATGTTAGCCCTGGGCCAATCTTCCTCAGCAAAAAGAGGAAGATTGGCATCAGATGTTAGCTCAGGGCTAGTCTTCCTCACAAAAAAAAAAAAAAGAGCACGTTTACTGCTATGGGTGTCTTGTATATTGGAGTTGGACTCATTCATACTATTCATTCAAACTATCTTTGTTCACTGTGGATTAATTGTTCCTGAGACAATATTTTTAGGTTGGTCTCCTCCCTCAAACCAGGTAAGATCTTTAGAAATTAATGTAGTCTGTGCCCTTCGTAGCCCCCACAGTAGATAAATGGTCATTTCTTGTTTAAAAGAGAGAGTCTTCTTCAGCTAGAATAAGAGAAAACGCCCATATGGACTTAGCCCTCTGCCCTTAGGGGGAAGTTCTGAACTAAAAGCAATAAGCCATTTCATCTCACATTGGTAGTTTTGTCCTGTACACATTGCCCCTATACCATCCCATCTCTAGATGTGATCTCTCAACCCCATTTGTGTAAAAGTGGAACAATCTGCCCTTCTATCTGTACCCCCCTCCCACATTCAGTCTTTCAGATTTCTTAATATCTATTGATGTGTTTAATTTTCAATCTTTGTCCCTTTATTTTCCCCTGACCTACAGGCAGATATTGACCTTCAAATTATTTCAGGTAGTTGGAATGTATATAATGTATTGTGAAATAGGAAAGGAGAAAAACAGTCTTACAGTGCTGAAATTTTTTTTGTAAATATATTAAAAATTTTAAAAGATCCCAGCCTGAGGAAGAATGTTTTTCTTTGTTAAGAGGTAATAAGAATTATAATGATCATTTATTAAGTGGTTTCTCTATGCCAGTGCCATGCTGAGTGCATGGCTTATATTATTTCTCTTGATGTTCACAACAACCCTATAATGTGAGTTTTATTATCTCCATTTTACAGGTGAGAAAACTGAGATTCAGAGGATAAATAACTTGCCTATGTTTACTCAGCTAGTCCAAGGTGAGGCTGGGGTTTTAGCTCATGTCTTTTAAAGTTCCAGGCCAATATTCTTAAAAATTAATTATAATATCTACCAATGGTATCAAATGAGTGAATGAGAAATGCATTTCCTTAGCCATCTTCATAAATGCAATCTTTTATAATTCATTCTGGAGTGACAGCCGGATATTTCCTGAAGAAGCCTGTATTGAGGAAATACATGTGTGTGTCTAAATGTGTCTCCATCCTAATGATCTAATGTCACACATCATTCCTATGGACTCAAGGTAGAAAAGCTATGGTATAATTCAATCATTGTACTACAGAAAATGAGAACAAATTTGTATTCAATCCAAAGAATATGCATTAAATAATTGACTTATTTATTTGGTAGCATAATAGAAAAATAATCAATATGTCACCTTTGTGGGATTTTTCACAGCTGGGTGATTGTTGAAATACAAAACTTCATAGAGATTACACTTTTCCTATATGCTACTAGTTAACTATTTACAAATAAATACCAGCTTTGGGATGGTTGAAGGATTTCAGGGTGGAAGTCTGCTATCAAGCATATGCAGAGCTTCCTGCTCCTCATCTTCCTTCTAGGCCTTGGTGCCATATTGAGAACTTATAATTAGGTCCTAACACCAAGCTTGCCAAGAATTTATTTTCAATTTCCGTGCATTGCTATCTCAGCTGTTTCCAATTACCTATATCCAAACTGTAGGAAACATGTTACCCTAAATGTTTTAGGGATTGATTTTTCCAAGTCTTTCCAACCTTTCATTTAGGCATTATAAAAGTTAACTGAAATCAACAAGAGAGTTTAACTTGGAGAATCCCATCAGCGATTGTGGCCATTCATCAAGCTTTTACTATAAGTTGGCACTATACTTTTAATATTTGCTTCATTGAATCTTCACAATAATTCTGCACTTTAGGTACTACTGACATCCTTTTAGGGATGAAGAAACTTACCAGGGACCGCTAAATAAATTACTAGTTACTCGACCTTACGACTTGGTTTGTCTGACTCCAGATCCAAGTTTTTAGGTACCAGAGTGTGCTTTTGCAAAATATATTTCAGACTTCTGTTATTGGCTTGTCATTCCTTCTGTTATTTCTGGAGGGAGTCAGTGTTATCGCTGTTTTGTGAATGAGGAATCTCGAATTTTGCAAGATTACGTGACCTGCTCAAGATCTTGTATCTGAGACATGAGAGAATTGGAATTTAATTCCGTTCTACTTTTTAAATACTTGTATATGATATAGTAGCTTGTTGATTATTAAATTCCTCACAGAATAAATTAGTCTCTATTTGAAAAGCATCATAAGGGTAAGGTAAACACACATACCTGAATTGCAATCTTATAAAATGTGAGCTTATATATATTAGCCTCAGTCTACAAAACTAGCACATGTACATACCAATAGAGTATTCTAGTAGCACAGGCAACCTTAAAGCCATTGAAAAGTAAACGTTTTGTTTTCTTTGTGTTAGCAGTGCAGGATATGCAATAGCATGCATCTGGGTTCCCACTGGGGTCAAGTTCCTGTGCAAACCCAGTCCTCTTTGAGACAACAAACCTCCTTCCTCAGCATCTAATGCCAGGCCTCTCCCCAGGGTATTTGAGCATTCATGGCATTTGGGTACTGGGGATTCATAACTTCCAAGTGACTGGGGGAATGCCGGCTGGGTAGAAAATTCAGAATACAGGGGCTGCGGGAGTCTCTGTCTACATCCAAGAATGGTCACTTGTTCCCTCTATTATTCTTCCTCCTTCTCCTCCCCTTTTTTTTCTCTCTCATTTCTCTTTTTGAAAGGACGACAAAAAAAAGAGAGACTGTGTAAGAAAAAAATACCTCTTTTAGTAAGTTAGGGGGAAATGTCGCTTTTTCTCTCTTAGTAAAATTCTTCCCAGTCACCACTTTGTGCTGGAACTCTTTGCAATTTTCCACTTGCTCACCTATAATGTCTTTTTCTTAATTCCCTCCCTCCTGCCTACAATCAAGGGCATCCTGAAACATATCAAAACGTGAGGATGCTATTTAGTGTTCCTTTTCAGTCCTCAGTTGTTTTTTCTCCTTTCCATGCTAAGAAATGAAAACCAGCCACCAAAAATGCTTTGTACTTTATCAATTATGTCAGTTAGAATTCTGTCAGCTATAATCAAAAACACTACTTACAAAGGTTTAAACATTAATACAGTGTACTGTTCCACGTGTGCAGAAGAAGAGCATACTCTATGTGCAGTATCATCAGGGAACATGCTCCATTTCTCTTTGATTATCTCAGTTCTGTTCTTTTTCAGAAATTAGCTTTGACTTTAGCTTGACTTCTCTCAGATATCAAGATGATTACCAGTAGCAACTAAGGCAGCCTCTGTATTTGTATATCCTATCTCTGATTCTACAGTTCTAGCCATATGTACACAGATGTACATGTGACTAGATACTGTGGATCTAGAGATAATTAGACCATAGATAGATTATAGAGAATTGGATATATAGAGACATAAGTAGATAGATGATAGATTGATAGATAAGTGATTTATAGAGTTCTATTGTTTACATCTGTATATCCAATACCTATCCCAGTGCATCACACGTAGTGGGCCTCAGTACATTCTTACTGCATGAATGGACAAAGAGGGCCACATTAGACTGTTAAGCATATAGGGCTATTTGTTATATCCTGCCTTCTGAATGAAATTTGAGCCCAGATTTGGAGGCAACACCTTTCCAAATTACTGAAACATACCTGGCCCTGATGATTCAGATTTTGTCTTCACCACATTCCAATTTTAAAGAGCTCATCAATCTATTACTGTGTGTGTGTGTCTGTGTGTGTGTGTGTTTGAGGCAAAGAAAGAAATATATATTTTAATACTAAATTCAAACAGTCTTGTATTGGAAAGACTACAAAAGACCTTTATAACTTCCCTACCAAGTGAACATTGACTCTGTATTGGATTACCCTTAACAAATGGAATTTACTAACTCATGTATCTTTGAGAAAATCTGAATATTGGAAAGTTCTTCCACATATTGAGTTCCAAAGTATCTTTCTGTAATTTCTATCCATTCATTCTGCATTTATACTGATTCAGCTTGTCCCCATAGTAGAAAGAGATAAATGCTAATTGAAGGATTATTTGTCCTTGCTGAATAGCACAAGTTTCTACCTTTGGATCCCATTAAAGTATCTTTGCACCTCTTCATTAACCTCCAAGGGTGATCCCTGGGAGGTAGAACATTTAAAAGCAACAACTCTGAAATAGAAATTGCCCCAAATACTCTGCCACAGGGACTTTCATCATTTTATTTTGGAGAACTAGTTTTTACCCCAGTTTCATTCCCCCTCTTGCTGGGTAAAATATAAGGAGACCTCAATGCCCTGCATACACTGGCAATTCCAAACTTTCCTCCAAAGAAGGAAATTTGTAACCCCTGCCCTAAATTTCTGACCTGGTGTAGCAGGGAAATTGCCATTTCTGTCTTTCTCTCTGTGTCTGGTTTCTGCCAGGGTGGGGGACCTGGAGGGGAGGTTGCAATCAAAACCTTGTAACAGAGGCACAAGACGAACACTATTAATGACATTTGTTGCACACTTATGGACTGTAAGAGGAGCTTCATAAACATTTATTTCCCCAAACATAAGAGAATCATAAAGTCCCTGCTCACTAAACTGAGCAGCACTAATCTAATTTCATTACTTGCCATGGAACAATAGGGCTAAGAAGCTATTAAGGTTGTCCAAGCATGATAACTTCTCGTGATAAATAGCCAGAAGAAAAAGGAGGCCTGCTCAAGGAACTGGGAACAGGAGAAAAGGGCCACCACGATTGTCGGGCTCTCACAACCTGTAAGCAGTCATCTTAGATCAACCCATCCACCTCCTCGTGCACTGTTGAAGGGTTCGACACAAGAACTCTAAAGGCTTGTGCTTGCTTCAGAGCCTCATTTATTTTTATTAAGAGCAGATGGAGGCAGAAGTCCTTTGAGCACTTTATTAGCATACTACCATTCACTGAACAGCAGCCAGCAGAGCACAGAATAGAGATTCTGTCCATCTGTTCATTCACCTCTCCCGCCAGTCTCCCATGGCAGAGCAAGCAATTGCAGCCTTAGTGTCAATAAGCATAATTAAAGGTCTGAAATGCTTTGTAGTACCGTACTTTCATATAGACTGCATAATGCCATTGAGAGTAATCTCTGTCACATCTAAATGCATTTAGCATGTAAATATATTACTGTCTTGTACAGGATAATGATAATTTGTTTATCGCCTGTAGCGAAGTGCATACTTGGAAAAATATTTCTTTTGCTTCTTCTTATTTTATGTTCTATATATATTTTAAGTACGTAGTTTCACTCCGTGAGCATTTGATAAGGTTGGTGTGATCTGTTCGTTCAACTGAATAAAAAATCATGTGACTAGAATATATTTTCGTCTTCAGCAGATTTTCTTTGTATTTTTCAGAGGTGCCTCTGTGACCAGCCAACTATATTTGTACATTTGTCTAAGGAGATTCATACAGTTCATTTAAAAACTTAAATTTTTTTTCCAGGGTAGAAATTGTATTATTTTTATATAATTAATTCCTGCGATACATATCATAAACTACTTTCATTGCCCAAAGAAATAGTATTAACACTGGGAATTGTGTTTCCGACCAAAGACTCAACATCAAATATGTTATAGAGCAGTCAAAAAATATATCAGGAAAAGGCTTAAAATATCAGCTTGTTTGATCACCTAGGATAATTAAATGACATTTTGATGCTTAAAATATAAGCACAAAGTTGTTACAAAGGTCTTTGTTGTACAATAGTGTGTCCAGCTTATAAAAACCTGTCTTCTTTACATCGTAATGAATATGTCAACAAATTGCTTCTCATTTTGTGATTAGACAAGTAGCAATGAAAACTCATACTCAGGAATAATTTTTCCTTGCTGTGCAAACCCTTTTGTGGTTAAGCAGCCAAAATAATGAAGGTTTTTTTGGCCACAGGCATGATCCTTATTTGTTTAAAATCCTGGATGGATTAATGACCTCTCTGACCTAAGGTGACTTCACACAGGCAGCCATGACTTCGAGGGGGAATTCCATATTCTCCTTCAGGTGGCCATAAATACTAGCTCGTTATCAAATAATCTTAAATCTTCTCATTGAGGATGTTGGGGGCAAGGAAGAGTATAAATTTTATCTGAGATATGAAAAGTGTACTCAGGTAGACTGTAGGCTATGAAATATTCTTTGGAAGAGATTGTGATTTCCTTTTCTTGGGTTGACTGTTTCAAGTTTAAGAAGTAAAGAGCTTCACTTCATAAATAACTGGTAAGGTACTGCAAGCCAGCCAGTCTTTCAGGAGTCTGACAATCTGCTTTGGATTTCGAGAGTTCAGCAACTGAGAAACAGATATCAGACTATCTAAAATAAAGGACTCAAAGACTGCTGAAATTGTGTGATTTGGACCCTTAGCTTCTGGTCTTTATGCTCACTTGGCTGAACTGATGACTGAGCATATATAATGAGACAGGAAAAAAGTGTCCAACTCTATAATCCTAGCAACATATCACTTGCAATATTAATATAATTCTATTGTGTCATCAAGCAGAATTGATCCTACGAACTGTTGAGTTTCATTTTATATATATAATGAAAATGTTCATTATATATATATAAACTAGTTTATACAACAACCTGATGAGTAGGTACTATGTTATCCCTCTTTTAGAGAGGGAAAATCTGAGGCATAGAAAGGTTACCTGCATGCTCAGCATCACTCAACTGGTAAGAGGCAGAGTGGGATTTGCAACTAGGTAGTTTGGCTCTAGAGCTTATATGCTAACCCAGAGGTTGGCAAACTTCCTCTAAGGACCAGATAGTAAATATTTTAGGCTTTTGGGGCCATATGGTCTCTGTAGCATCTAGTTAACTGCTGCTGCAGCACAAAAGCACCCATACACAATAAGTAAACGAATGGGCATGGCTATGTTCCAATAAAACTTTATTTATAGGCTCTGAAATATGAATTTCCTGTAATAGAAAATATGATTATTCTTTACATTTTTTTCAATGCTTTAAAAATGTAAAAACGCCTTTTAGCTTGTGGCCCTTACAAAAACTGGTAGTGGGCCAGATTTAGCCCGTGGGCCATACACAGTTTGCTCACCTCTGTTCTAAACCCTTTCACTCTAAATTCTCCATGTGGCCGATGGACAAGTAGTATTGGCAGCACTCTAGAGTTTGTTAGATATGCACATTCTCCAGCCCTACCCCAGGCCTACTGACTCGGAACCTGAATCAGCATTTTAGCAGGTGATTTGTATGTATGCTAAAGTTTGAGAAGCACTGCTCTAAGTTGCTAAGATATCCTCTCTTTCAATAGAGACAGACGATTTTGTACAGGTTGACTCTTAATGATGCCAATAATTAAATTGGGAATGCAAGTAACTGTTATCACAGAGTAAATTATTGTGTTCATAAAAATCATGTTTTGCATGACATAAAATAAAATTAAACCATATGCATTATCATGAGGGTTTCTTAGGGCAGTGTCTCCTGAACAGTCTTTGCAAAATTCTGGGTTCCCACTACATGTTTGAGAATACTAAGCAAAATACTAGTTCAGCAAGAATTTCCATTAAAAAAGCAATCCCTGGTGAAATAAACTTAAGGACCACTGTAGTCCATCTCAGTCTTAGAGATTCCCAGTGAACATTAGCATATTAAGCTCTGTGAAATCCTGCAGGTCTCTAAAGTACTTTGTTTAATTTGGTGTTTCTCAAACTGACTTAACTATGGAACCCTCTCAATGAAAAACACTTATTAACTTCTTAAGGGCCTTTGAGAAATTATGACTTAAGCAATAGTTTGGGAGCAATATGGAATAGAGAAAATCAGCTCCCTGAGGCATGAACCAATCTGAGGCCATTCTAATTTCTCTGAGGGTTTCTGAAAGTACAGCAGGCTAGTTTTATACTCTGTAATGTTATGCCATTCTGCACCTCACAGCCTCTTTACATTGATGTGTTTTATGACTACAATAATACTATATCAAGTAAGCTAACCTTCCTCTGCTTCAGTTACTTCATCTGTAAAACCGGAATACTATTTCCTACCTCAATTAAATGAGTTAATACACATAAATTGCTTAGAACCCTGCTTGACACATAATAAGTATTCAGGGTGTGCCAGCTTTAATATTATTGAAGAATAAAAATGTCAGCTAACACCCAAAAGACCTAACAAAAAAGAGCCCAAGGCCCTAGACCAGTGTTCTCCAACAGAAGTTTTTGAGATGACAGAAACTTTTTCTGTCTGCATGTCGAATAGAGTAGCCACCAGCTGTACGTGAAAACTGAGCATTCGAAATGTGGCCAGTGTACACGAGGAACTCAATTTTAAACTTTATTTCATTTTCATTAATTTAATTTTTATTTATTCATTTATTTTTACCCCCAAAGCCCCAGTAGATAGTTGTATGTCATAGCTGCACATCCTTCTAGCTGCTGTACGTGGGACACGGCCTCAGCATGGCCGGAGAAGCGGTGCGTTGGTGCACACCCGGGATCAGAACCCGGTCCGCCAGCAGCAGAGCACGTGCACTTAACCGCTAAGCCACGGGGCTGGCCCCATTTTCATTAATTTAAATTTAAAACACATGTGTGACTAATGGCTCCCATATTAGACCACATGACCCTAGAAAGAATGGGGTATTCACCTTCAGCAGATGTTTAAAAGGTGGTTATGGATATTTGTCACCACCCTTTAGCCTCTGGGTGCCTGCCCCACCAATAAATGGGCATATCAGTGTGGTAAAATTATATCTGAGGGGCCGGCCCTGTGGCTCAGTGGTTAAGTGTGCATGCTCCACTAGCTATTGGCGGCCTGGGTTCGGATCCTGGGCACGCACCAACGCACCACTTATCCGGCCATGCTGAGGCGGTGTCCCACATACAGCAACTAGAAGGGTGTGCAACTATGACATACAACTATCTACTGGGGCTTTGGGGAGAAAAAGGGGGAAAAAAAAAGGAGGAGGATTGGCAATAGATGTTAGCTCAGGGCTGGTCTTCCTCAGCAAAAAGAGGAGGATTGGCATAGATGTTAGCTCAGGGCTGATCTTTCTCACCAAAAAAAAATTATATCTGAGCACAAAATAGGAAAAATACATGCATCATTTCAAAATGGTACTCTTTGAAAAATAAAAATTGTCACATTTGACCTATTGCTTGAAATGGTTAAAACTAGACTTATGCTTCTGACCTATCAGTCTACTTAATGGCCCATAAAGCTTTATGAGGCTTTTAAAGAAACGGAGCTTAGAATTCTCAGTGGTGAAACTGTCTGTGGATTGTAGCTTTGAGTGGTGCCATTCCTTCCTATATCACCCTCATGAGCAAACAGATGAAGAAAACTATATGCCACAGACTCCTTTCTGGGTGAGCACTGCATCTATGCAGAAGTAATTATTAATGAGCTTCCTGGGAGAGAAGCTGAGAAACTCAGGGAACCAGGAGGGTGTTCTAACTTGCCTGTATGAGACAAAGGGATACATTCTTGGCTTCACTTCCAGGATGGAGGAAGAACAAGAAAGACAGGACAAGGGGTTGGGGCCAGAGGCTGGGGGAAATTAGTGGACCCTGAAATCTACTCTAAAGCAACTTAGGTGATTGAGAGTGTGAGATGAGTGAGGGATGTTTTCTGAAATAAAGTCTAAGAACTAAAGTGGTGCATGCAGAAGCTACCACAAAATAGATGAGAGAAGATTAAGAAAATTAGGCCAAATTATCTGAGATACCAAATGAACCTACATGTACACCATGGATCCCTCTGTGCTCATCATGTTAGCAGCAATCTATTGTTCCTCTTTTCCTACCCCAAAAGTGCTTCCCTCATGGGTTGCATCTCTTATAACTGCAAAATTATCCATTCATTTGCCAGTTTAGAAAACTTGGAGCTCTCTCCATCCCTGTTGGATGCCCCCCAAGTATCAGTCTCCCACCCTCATTTTCCCTGAATGGGACCTTCCTCTCATCCCCATCACTCTAGTCCAAGCTCCCATCAGATTTTTCCTGGGGCGTGCAGCAGGCTGGTCTTCCTATCCCAGTTCCTTCCCTTTCCTTGCTCTTTCCAAAGGTTGCTGAAGTGATCTATATAAAACACAGATCTGGGCACGTCTCTCTACTTCTTAAAAACTTTCCATAACTCTCCATGACCCTTGAGAACTCCACTGAAAGACACAGAATGTTCTTCACAGACTGGCCCCAGTGCACCGTTTGTCTTCAGCTTCTGCTACTCCATTTCACAGAGCCCGTGTCCTAGCCAAAGGGAAGGATTTGCTATGGCTTATAAAGGTCCTGTCCTTTCCTGCCCCTCTTTTGATTTCTTTGCCTGAAATTCCCCTTATCTTGTCTTTTCAGGCTTATATTCCACTCCTCCTTTAAAGGCTGGCTTAAATGCCATCTCATCCATCTAGCAGGCCATGACCTATCCTTTCTCTGAACTTCTATTATGATTCACACTGAGCATTGTTCTGCTCAAGACTTTAGTGCCAAAGTTATAAATTCTGGCCTAAAGTCTTTCTCAGCACTTCTCCCACTGCCCCACCTCCCCATCTTCCATCAAAATGGTCACTTTCTTTTTGGTACCAGCATGATACTTTTGTGTACCCCTCTATGGTAGCCTATAACACTTTGTAGTATAATTAGTTGTCTCTGTGGTTGTCACACCAGTTGAATTATTGCTCTTTTTACACAAGTTCCTTGGCTCATTCTTACTTATAATTCCAGAGCCTATTATAGTGCCTGGAACATTGCAAATACTTAGTTGTTTCATAAATGCATTGAATAAAATAAAGAAACAGATGGATGCATATCAGAAAAGGAGGGCTAGAGGGAGAGACTAAAAACAGAAGTACCTTTCTATATTCTTCAATTTGCCAGACTGTATTGCAGCCTTTCAAGTGCCAAAATGTAGGAATTTTCCATTATTCCCTCAAGGCTTGAGAAAGGCAGTTTCTCTGTTGTTTAATATGCTCACCAATTACTAGCTTTGAAACACAGCATTAACAGATTGCAATTAATCAGGTAATTTTAATGGCAAACCATCTCTAAAATTCTTCTCTTCCAATAATGTTTAACACCTCTGAGGACTGGAACAATGTGTTATGCAATTTTTATTAACTTCCTATCTTGCCATATCCCTCAGCACAAAACTTGGAAAACAGTAAGAGCTCCATAAATGATTGATCCGTTGTCATTAGAATGCAATCTATTCCACTGGTGTAGGGTAGGGTGAGATTTGACATCCTTTTCTGCCTGTTTCTTGGCCTTTAGCCATGTAATGCCAGTGTGCAGAAATAGAGATGTTTCCAAAACACCGAATATATAGTCTGCGTTTTGCATACTATGGCAAAGTTGTAAGCAGCCTATCACCAGGAAAAGGTATTTGACTTAATTTGGATTCAAATACAAGGAACAATCGAAAGACCTTTTTCATTAAGGATAACCTATTGATGTGTAAGAAAGGATGATAAATCAGTCCCTAAAAGGCCTAGGATTGTTTTCTCTGTGAAGAATCTTAAATGAGAAATGCTGAGAAAGAACTCATGTGGCCATTTTAGTTCAAGTGTCATTGTCATCAGGCAGAATGTAGAAAATATCATGTAAATTTATTAACTGAACTGTGCAGTCAAAAAGGAGCAAATCAGAGGAAACAAATGTCCATGATTCTTATATGGTACGTGGTATTTGGGGGAGCTGTAGATTCAAGGACGCCTGTTCATTGTGATCTACAATGTTTGAGAAGCCTGTTGCTTGATGTATTTAATTTTCACCCTTTCATCCACAATTGGCATTTGTTCTTTCATTCAATAAAGATTTACTGTCATAGATGTTAGTCACTCTAATGTTTTTTTATTTAGAGTCTCATCAAAATCATGGCATTGTATTATGTTGAAAAGCGATCTATATAAGTACATGTTTGGTGTAATTAGGATATTTATTAATTGGAACTCTTTCAATTGCAAAATACAGAAACCCAACTTAAACCAATATGATCATTTATGGCTTCATATAACTAGACAGTTCAAGGAATAATTTCCATTCAGGCAACACTGAATCCAGGTTCTGTGTCATCTGTGTGTCATCAAGAGGCTGTTTTTCTCTAGTTCTTGCCGCTGCTTTCCACACTGTTGGCTTTATTCCCAGGAAAACTCTCTAAACATATATTCCAACTGCAGGGAAAAGAGAGCAACGTCTCCCCAAACTTCTAGCAAATGTCATGGGATCAACTCTGATGAGATCCTTCTTGGGGCTTATAAATTCTTCTAAACTCAGGAGGATGGAATAGTCTGATGGGCCAGGCTGGGATTAAAGATCTAATCCTTGAAACCCAGGAGTAAGATTAGCTCCATCTAAACCACATGGGTTAAGAGTGGAGGAGAAGTGGTTCCATAAAGGGATGTTAGGTAAAAGGAAAAAAGTGTATATACATATCTCTTCTACGGATATGATCTATACTGTTACTTCATTTTGTAAATTGTCCTCCTGTACCAGAAGAACAGAACACATTGAAATCACATGAACTATTTCTAGTTAGCCTATTTCATGTTTTGAAATAGGCTTTAATTCATTATTTTAGATTAGAAATGGTAAAAGATTCAAAGGCATTTTCCCTGCAGTTTGTGTAATATGAAAGGCCTCAAACCAAACAAGAGAAAGGGACGTGATCATTTTGCAACTGTGTGAAATATAATTCCATAAAGGCATTCTGATGTTGTCATTAACATTTCCTGTTTTGCCCAAACTAGATGTCAGTTTTTTTACCTTTGAACTCTCTTGGCACTTTGATTGAAGATCTCATGTGGCACTTACCACATTTTACCTTGAATTATAAATACTTGTGTACTTACCCTAGTGCCCTAGGAGATGATATACTAACTTGAAGACTGGAAGAGAATTTTCTTCGTCTGTTATATGCATCCTTATTTAATATTTTATACTGGGCTTTATGTAACATTAGGTACCATAGTATTATGTTAAATATAATTTCTTCTTTTGTGATTCAATAAATCACCATGCAAATGCCTTACTATCAGGTGACATAAAGCTTTAGCAAGTTCTTACTGAGTATGCACTGTATGCCAGGCATGGGTTAGACCCCTATGTTTTTATCATTGACTATAATTCCCTGGGCTGTAAGTTCCATCATAGCGGAGGCCTTATCTGTGTATGCTCACCAATGCTTTCTCAGGGCCTAACACATGGTAGACTCTCACTGGTGAGTAGACATGTTAAATCAGCCCTCATAACAATCCTTTAGAACAATGTCTCTCAACCACGGACAATTTTGCTCCCCAGGAGACATTTGACAATGTCTGGAGACATTTTTCTTTGTTATAAGTGTGGGGAATGCTACAGGCATCTGGTAGGTAGAGGCCAAGGATGCTGCTAATCATCCTGCAGTGCCCAGAACAGTTCCTCCAAACCAAGAATTATCTGGCCCAAAGTGCCAATAGTGCCAAGGATGAGAAACTTTGTTTTAGAATAATCATATTTTCACTGTATGCGCATAAGAAAACTAACACTCAGAAGGAATATAAATTTTCCTCACCTCATGTTGGTAATAAATTACAAAACATAAATTTTAACCAAATTTTTCTGATTTTATCCTGCAGAATTAGATGTCAGTTTGCATAATTATATGTAAATCTGAGCCAGTATTGCCAGGTATAATTTAGAAAACTAAGTAAGATGTCACCTAGTTAATTACCACCAGTTTAATAAAGTTATGTGCTGTTTTGGGTTACTCTATGACAAACCAATTAGTATATTTTAAAATCAAACTATTGTACAGGATTAAGGAAAAGGTTTTACCCTAAAAGTCTGATCGAGTTTTATCTTTGATCTAAAAGCCAAACAGACCTAGAAAAGGCAGTATCTCTTTTAAGAGTTTTATCATGCTCCTTCCTTCGAGGACTGGATTTATTGGAGTCAGGCTATAATATTATATCAAAAATCCAATCAGATTTCCTGAAGGGTTTATGAAGCTGGGGATAAAGTCTTAAAATTCATCTTTACCAATCAAGTTAAAGGAACCATTTCTCACCTCTCCAAAAGAGGTTACATCATAAGGCATATTGGGCATATTTGTAGATCTAGGGCAAGAAATACCATGGAGATAAGAGTTATTCATTAAAGAAATTGAGTATTTAAGACAGCCCAGGACAGTCATGATGACATGGGAAGGAAAGAGGTCTACATCTCTTTTTTGTGTGTATGAGGAAGATCAGCCCTGAGCTAACATCCATGCCAATCCTCCTCTTTTTGCTGAGGAAGACTGGCCCTGGGCTAACATCCATGCCCATCTTCCTCTACTTTATATGGGATGGCTTCCCAGCATGGTTTGACAAGCGGTGCGTCGGTGCGTGCCCGGGATCCGAACCTGCGAACCCTCGGGCCGCCAAAGCGGAGCGCGAGCTCTTAACCGCTACACCACCAGGCTGTCCCCTCTACATCTCTTTTTGATAAGTGTCTTTTCTTCTTCATCAGTTCTCAGTTTCTAAAAGTTAAATCAGATCTACTGGGTGCTCAAAAAAAAATAAACAGTTATATTAAGGAATAATCCATTGAATTGAAGTCAGGGTACAATAGGGGAAATAACTATAAAAATATTTAGAGATTATTGTCATCATTATTATGGGAATAGTGTTATTGTGCAGTGGTCTTTGCTTTGTAATTTTTAAACACACTAAATATAGTAGCAGAAGTTGAGGACGAAGTGTACATTAGGGCCTGTGAAGGACATTCAATGTGTTTCAATGGAATTCTCAAGGACCATGGGGAGCTATGGATAGTTTTTAAGCAGTAGAGAGACATGCCCAGATCTGTGTTTTATGTAGATCACTTTAGCAACCTTTAGAAGGAAGGAAGAAGGGGTGAAATTGAATGAAATTAATGTGAGTGGCAACTGTACCTTCTAATGGTACTATTTGAATATATGCACATGTAAGTTTCATTCTTGCATTTGCTTTGGTTATTGTCTACACACACTAGCTCCAGGCTTCTCCAGTCTATTTGCAAAAAAAAAAAAAAAAGTTTTCCATGGTTCATGCACATTTAATGATTGCTACTTTACCTATAGGCCTTTATTGCAGAATTAATGTGGGCTAATATGCACTAATAGTAATTAACTACTAGCATATGTATTATTTATAGCATTTCTCTTGGTCTGCTATTCCTATAAGTAGGTATATATGTGCTTAAGAACTTTTTGGCAAAAAAATAAATACTTGATAAATACCATGAAGGATAAACACAGAGCACTACAAGAATGAATGAATAACAAGATAGTCTGCCCTAGAATAGGAAAGGAAGATCAATAAAGTCCTCTCTAATGGACTGATAGTAAAGTTGAGATGGGAAGTCCAGGTAGGAGCTGAGTAGACAAAGAACTGTAGGAGGAGAAAGGAAGGTTAAGCATTCCAGTCCAAGTATGAGCATGTGCAATGGCCCTAAGACCTAAAGCATCTTGGTGCGTTAGGAGTTGAGAGAAGCAGACCTTCTATGTGAAATACTCTCTAAGAAAACAGCCCCTCCTCCATAACATAACCATCTTACCTAACAAGCTGGGCTCTAGTTAGAAAATATAAAGCAACTGTTCTATTTTCCCCAAATTCTTCAAACTTACTCTCTCAGCGTGATCCTTTTGCTGCCCCTGATTAAAACTCGACAGATTCCAAAGCTTCTCTGTTCCTCTGAGTCACAAAAAGAGTCTCATCTCAGTTACTAAAAGAGTCAGCCCAGAGAACTAATCAGAACATCAAAGTAATGTCAAGTTAGAGTTTTTCCCCCCCTTTTCTAGTTCTGAACTGACTCATGCTTGGACACCTTGGAGCGGTATGGTTACCTTCTTTATCACTTCCTAGTTCTACCTCCACATGTCCTCAGGAGACTTAGTGGCTGGTGCAGGTTTAATCAGTCTTGGTTGCTCTGGAAGCACATAACTCCTTTCCCTCATGGTGGGAGAATAGTGGCACTCGCATCACTCTAGTTATCATTTCCAGCGAAAACTTCTGTTTTCCTCTATGATCACTGATGCTGAGAGTTAGGCTGACAAGCCTAGACTCTGGGCAGCTCCCACATGCATGTTCTAGTATCTCACTTCAGGATGTGGATGTATTTGGTCTTCAGTGTTTTGGTCAAAAGTGAGGCAGCAAAAGTTCCGTGTATAAAATCCTCGCTACTTTAGCAAGGGGGAGAGTGTCAAGAATTGTGAGCAGGGGCCAGATCATGCTAGGTCTTGTAACCATGAAGTAAAGATTATTGAAAAAATAATTTATGAAATCGAGACATATTGAAGTCTTTAAAATGCTAATACATATTAGCTTCTATGCTGAAATTCAGCATCTGCCAAATGTTTTTGA
Source organism: Diceros bicornis minor (assembly GCF_020826845.1). NCBI lineage: Eukaryota > Metazoa > Chordata > Mammalia > Perissodactyla > Rhinocerotidae > Diceros > Diceros bicornis. The sequence goes on along the minus strand of NC_080741.1, from coordinate 73,530,285 downwards.
CGGCATTCATGTTTTGTGTGTGTGTGTGTGAGGAAGATCAGCCCTGAGCTAACATCCATGACAACCTCCCCTTTTTGCTGAGGAAGACCGGCTCTGAGCTAACATCTATTGCCAGTCATCCTCCTTTTTCTCCCCAAAGCCCCAGTAGATAGGTGTATGTCATAGTTGCACATCCTTCTAGTTGCTGTATGTGGGACACTGCCTCAGCATGGCCTGATGAGCGGTGCGTCGGTGCACACCCAAGATCCGAAACCAGGGCCACCAGTAGCGGAGTGCACGCACTTAACTGCTAAGCCACAGGGCTCACCCTGACAGCATTCATTTTAAAGGAACAACTGGTGCCACTTACTGTTACACTGCATTTTCATGACTAGTATTGTCATGTTAAAAAAAAAAACGGTTGAATCTGGAAAACATCTAGGAACATCAATGTATGTGTAATTCACCCAGACTTATTATCATTTATTGACAATGATAATCAAAATAAAATAACTCTACTTAAAACTTTAAAAGATTATAGTTAATAAGAGAATAAATATAAACAAAATCGGTTTGCTAAATGATGCTAATAGATTTAACCTGTCTTTCAGTGAGCCATTATTATCTTATGTTTATTAATTTAAAATGTAAGTTTCTTGATGAGAGAGTCTCTACTAGCTATAATTTCAGACATATGCTGTGTATTAGAATTTAATTTTTAGCAGCAAAAATGGCTGTAGTGTGTGTGTGCTAGAGAAAGCATAAAACTTGGTTTCTGGAAACCTAGGGCTAGCTCAAATTAGGCTACTGTCGATGTCATCATAGGCTAGCTCTTTGATCTCTGTATTCTCAGTTATAGATAACAATGGAACATTTTTTATGTCTGCTTTAAAAAGTTGTGGTGAATAAATGATATGTTTTCATAAACACATTTCATATCATGAACATGTTTAAATAAGGTAAATGGAAAACCTTTCAATCATAACCTACCCAGAATTAGTCCTTATAATTATGCCATATTCTGCTTTCTTTTAACTATCCAGAGTTTCATTTTACATGCATAGAAGGCAAGTTCCTTCATTGAATTTTGAAGGACCTAATCTGACATGAATAGTTATGAGACACTGAATGAGTCACTATTTTCTGAATGAATATGAATTTTTCATTCTTCAGGGACAGAAATTAGATTTTAGTTGTGATTACTATGATCTTTTTACTTAATTATATGCTAGAATAATTTGTTGCATAAAGAGCTAGAAATTTTATCTTCATTATGTGAATTAAATTTGGGATCAATGAACAGTAATTAAAGAGTGAATCATATAACAAAGAATTTAATATTATTAGATCTGTGTGTTACATGGAAGTTGAGGGAAAATCTGGAGATATTAATTTTCAAAGTGCATGTCAATTAGAAACAATAATTTCCTTAGCACTTGACAACTAGAAGAGTATTAGAGGTCTTTGAATTCAGTTTTCTTATTGTCTAAAAGGAAACAGATTCTGAGAAGAAAAGTCTTAGCCTCAAATCAGAAAGCACGTTGAGGACAGACCTGGTGCCAGACTCTATGGCTCCCAACTCTATTGAATGATGATCAACATTTACTGAAAAATGTAGAAGTAAAAGATTGAAACTCCACTTTTGGAAATCACATCTATTAATTGTCATTGCTTCATGTTTATAACAATAGCCAGCTGAAATGCTTGAGGTTATGAAATTTTGCACAGAATTCAGGTTAAGTTTTACAAGTTTTACATTATAGTTTAGGTCGGCACTTTTCAAACTTTTTAGTCACAGGACTTCTTTGCTTTCTTAAAAATTATTGAGGACCCCCAAAGAGCTTTTGTTTAGGTAGGTTATATCTGTGAATATTTAATGAGAAATTAGAAATTTTTAACAGCTTCATTAAGATATAATTCACATAGCATATTATATACCGATTTAAAATGTTAAATTCAATGTTTTTTAATATATTCAAAATTATGGAAAACAATCACCACAGTCAATTTTAGAATGTTTTCATCACCTCAAAATGAAATCCCATACCCTTTAGCTACCACTCCTCTATCCCTTTGCCTTCCCCAACACTACCGCCCAGCTCTAAGCAACCACTAATCTGATTTACGTCTCTGTAGGTAGATTTCCCTATACTGGGCTTTCACATTAATTGAGTCATATAGTATATGGTCTTTTTTGACTGGCTTCTTTCACTTAGCATAATATTTTCAAGGTCCATTCACATTGTAGATGTATTAGTACTTTAATCCTTTTTATGGCCAAATAATGTTCCATTGTATGGATATGCCACACTTTATCTGTTTGTCTGTTGACAGACATTTAGGGTATTTCCACGTTTTGGCTTTTATAAATAATGTTGCTATAAACATTCAAATACAAGCTTTTGTGTGGATATTATGTTTTCATTTCTCTTGGATATATACCTAGGAGTGGAATTGTTGGGTCATATGGAAACTCTGTATTTAATCATTTGAGGAACTTCCAGACTGTTTTGCAAAGCCGCTGCACCATTGTACATTCCTACCAATGGTGTATGAGGTTTGCGATTTCTCCATATCCTCAGCAACACTTGTTATCTGACTTTTTGATTCTGGACATTCTAGTGGATGTAAAGCCATATCTCATTGCGGTTCTTATTTGTATTTCCCTGATAACTAATAATAAGGAGAATCTTTTCATATGCTTATAGAAAATTTAGAGAAATGTCTATTAGCTTATTTGTGCATTTTTAAATTGGATTATCTTCTTACTGTTGAATTATAAGAGTATTTTTATATATTCTAGATTCAACTCCCTTATCAGATATATAATCTGCAAATATTTCTCCCATTTTGTAGCTTGTCTTTTACTTTATTGCTGATGAAGTACAAGATTATTTTTGCACACGAGTTTTTAATTTTGATGACGTCCTATTTTTTTTCTTTTGTTGCTCATGCTTCTGTGTCATATCTAAGAATTCTTTGCCAAATCCAAGTTCATTAAGATTTATCCCTATGTTTTCCTGCAAGTATTTTGTAGCTTTAGTTCTTATATTTAAGCTTTTATCCATTTTGAGTTAATTTTTGTATATTGTTTGAAGTGGGATCCAATGTCATTCTTTTGAATGTGGCTACCCAGTTGTCCCAGAACCATTTGTTGAAAAGACTGTTTTTTTCCCCAAAGAATGGACTTGCCACTTTTGTCAAAAATTAGTTGACTACAAGCGAATAAGTTTATTTCTGGACTCTCAATTCTATTCCGTTGATATCTATGCCTATACTCATGCCAGTACCACACTGTCTTGATTACCATTGCTTTGTAGTAAGTTTTGAAATTGCGAAGTGTGAATCTCTCTACTCTTCTTCAGGATTGTTTTTACTATTCTGGGCTCCTTGAAATTCCATACAGATTTAAGAATCAATTTGTCTATTTCTATAAAGAAGTAAACTGGGATTTTAATAAGGATTGTGTCAAATCTGTAGATCAATTTGCCATCTCAACAATATTAATTTTCTGATCCATGAATGTGGTGTGAAACTACTTTTAATTAGATCATCTTTAATTTCTTTCAACAATGTTTTGTAGTTTTCAGAGTATAAATTTTGCACTTCTTTTGTTAAATTAATTCCTAAGTATTTTATTCTTTTTGATGATAGTAGAAATGGAGTCTTTTATCTTGCAATTTTTTGAACTCATTTATTAGTTATAATAGTTTTTTAGTTGATTCCTTATGATTTCTAAATACAAGATCAAGTAATCTGTGAATAGAATGTGATATTTTACTTCTTCATTTCTAATCTGGATGCCATATATTTACATATGTATGTATGTATGTATTGTCTAATTGCCCTGGCTAGAACCTCCAGTACAATGTTGAATAGAACTGATGTGAATAGACATCCTTGTCTTGTTCCTGATCTTAAGGGGAAAGCACCCAGTCTTTCATCATCAAGTATGATATTAGCTGTGGGTTTTTATAGATGCCCTTTATCCTGTTAAGGAAGTTCCTTTCTATTCATAGTTGAGTATTTTTATCATAAAAGGGTGTTAGATTTTATCAAAACTTTTTCCTGCATCATTATGATTTACTATGTTACTTGATTTGGGGATATTGAACTAACCTTGAATTCCTGGAATAAATTCCACTTGCTCGTGGTACATAATTCCTTTAATATATTGTTGGATTCTGTTTGCTAGTAATTTTTTGAGGGTGTTCACATCCATATTATTAAAGCATAGAGATACGTAGGTTTTTTTCTTGTGATGTCTTTTTCTGGTTTTGGTATCAGGATAACATTAGCCTCATAAAATAAGTTGATAAGTGTTCTCTCCTATTGTTTGGATGAATTTGTGGTAACTGGCATTTATTTTTCTTTAACTGCTTGGTAGAATTCATTGATGAAGCCATATGGGCCTGGGCTTTTCTTTGTGGGTAGTTTTTTGAGTACTGATTCAATGTCATCTTGTTCTATTCCTATTGTCTACTTCTTCCGAGTCAATGTCAGTAGTTTGTGTATTTTTAGGAATTTCTCTATTTCATCTAATTTATCTAATTTGTTGGAGTATAATTGTTCATACTATTCCTTTATAGTCCTATTTTACTTCTATAAGGTTGGTAGTAATGCCTCCCCTTTTATTTCTGTTTCTAGGAATTTGAGTCTTGTCTCTTTTTCTTTAGTCATTCTAGTCAAAGGTTTGTCAATTTTGTTGCAACTTATCAAAGAACCAGCTTTTGGTTTCATTGATTTTCACTGTTGTTTTTCTATTCTCTATTTCATTAACTTTTACTCTGATCTTTATTATTTCCTCTCTTATGCTTGCTTTAGGTTTAATTTTCTATTCTTTTCCCAGTGTCAAAGTGACAGGTTAGTTTATTGATTTGATATCTTTCTTCTTTCTTAATATAAGCATTTACAACTGTATATTCCCCACTAAAGACTGCTTTAGCTGCATCCCATAAGTTTTGGTATGTAATACCTTGATTTTTGTTCATCTCAAAGAATTTTCTTTATTTGCATTCTTTGACCCATTAGTTATTTAGAAGTGTGTTGTTTAATTTCCTCATATTTGTGAGTTTCCCTGATTTTTCCTTGTTATTGATTTCTAAATTTATTCTATTATTGTTTACTTCATACCTTGTATTATTTCTATCCTTCTAAATTTATTGAGGTTTATTTATGGTCTATTACATGGTTTATCCTGGATGTGTCATGGATACTTGAAAGGAATATATATTCTGTTCTTTTTTGTTAAGTCTAGTTGGTTTATAGGATTATGCCATTCTTCTGCATCCTTGTTTATCTTCTGTCTATTTGTCTTGTCCATTATTGACAATGCTATTGAAGTCTCCCACTTTTATTGTTGAATTATCTATTTCTCCCTTTATTTCTGTCAGTTTTGCTTCATGTACTTTGGTATATTGTTATGAGGTGCATGTATATTTATAATTGTTGTAATTTCCTAATGGAAATTACAAAATTTTCCTTTTATCCTTATAAAATGTGCCCCTTTATCTCTAGTGACTTTTTTTTGTCTTAAAGTCTATTTGACTAATACTAGTATAGCCACTCCAGCTATCCTATGGTTGATGTTTGCATGATATATATTTTTCATCCTTTAACTTTCAAAATATTTGTGTCTTTTAATCTAAAGTTTGTCTCCCATAAATAACATATAATTGAATCATATTTTTTCCTCCAGTCTGACAATCTCTGCCTTTTAATTCTATTATTTAATCCTTTCACATTTAATGTTATTATTGATATATTTGGATTTATATCTTAATTTTACTTTTTGTTTTCTATATGTCTTTTTTGTTTGTTTGTTTCTCCATTCCTTGTTTACTGCTTTCATTTTTATTAAATGAATATTTTATCATATATCATTTTAATTTCATTAATGATTTTTTCACTATATTTTTTGAATGTATTTTTTAGTCATTGTTCTAGGATTCACCATATACATCTTAACTTATCAGAATAAGTTTCAGATTTATATTAGTTTAATTCTAGTCATTTATAGATACATTGCTTCTATATAGCTCTATTGCCCTTTCCCATTTTTGTGGTATTATTTTTGTAAATATTACATCTATTAATGTTACAAACCCAGCAATACATTGTTGTAATTATTACTTTACCGTCTGTCATCCTTTCCTTACCCCATTACAGCTTCGTGCCTACCCATCTACTTTGTGCTGTTATTGACAAATGCACTACACATATATTACATTTCGATAGGCTTAGGCCCAACAATGTAATATTATATATATATATATATCAATATATATCATTTTATATAACTCTTTTTATATCAGTTAAGAAAAGAAAGGAGAAAAATACGTATTTGTAGCATCTTTTATTATTACATAATTACCTTTACCAGTGTTCTTTGTTCAGTTTTTGTGTGTGGATTCAAATTACCATCTGAGGTCACTTTCTTTCTTTCTTTCTTTCTTTTTTCAAGGTCTTTAAAGCATTTTATTTATTTATTTTTATTTTTTTTTTTTTGGCTTTTACTTTTTTTTTTTAATTTTTTGTTTATTGCAGTAACATTGGTTTATAACATTGTATAAATTTCAGGTGTACATCATTATACTTCTATTTCTGCATACATTACATCATGTTCACCACCCAAATACTAATTGCAACCCATCACCACACACATGTGCCGAATTATCCCTTTCGCCCTCCTCCCTCCCCCCTTCCCCTCTGGTAACCACCAATCCAATCTCTTTCCCTATGTGTTTGTTTATTGTTGTTATTATCTACTACTTAATGAAGGAAATCATATGGTATTTGACCTTCTCCCTCTGACTTATTTCGCTTTGCATAATACCCGAAATGTCCATCCATGTTGTCACAAATGGCTGGATTTCATCGTTTCTTATGGCTTAGCAGTATTCCATTGTGTATATATACCACATCTTCTTTATCCATTCATCCCCTGATGGGCACTTAGGTTGCTTCCAAGTCTTGGCTATTGTGAATAACGCTGCAATGAACACAGGGGTGCATGTATCTTTACGCACTGGTGTTTTCAAGTTCTTTGGATAAATACCCAGCTGTGGAATAGCTGATCATATGGTAGTTCTATCCTTGATTTTTTGAGGAATCTCCATACTGTTTTCCCTAGTGGCTGCACCAGTTTGCACTCCTACCAGCAGTGTAGGAGTGTTCCCTTCTCTCGACATCCTCTCCAACACATGTTGTTTACTATCTTGTTAATTATAGCCATTCTGACGGGCGTAAGGTGATATCTCATTGTAGTTTTGATTTGCATTTCCCTGATAGTTAATGATTTTGAACATCTTTTCATGTGTCTGCTGGCCATCTGTATATCTTCTTTGGAGAAATGTCTGTTCAGGTCTTTTGCCCATTTTTTAATTGGGTTGGTAGTTTTTTTGTTGTTGAGATGCATGAGTTCTTTATATATTTTGGAGATTTAGCCCTTATCAGATGTATGGTTTGCAAATATCTTCTCCCAATTGTTAGGTTGTCTTTTCATTCTGTTGATGGTTTCCTTTGTTGTGCAGAAGCTTTTTAGTTTGATGTAGTCCCATTTGTTTATTTTTTCTATTGTTTCTCTTGCCCAATCAGACATGGTGCTTGAAAATATGTTGCTAAGATGAGGTCACTTTCTTTAAGTCTGAAGAAATTTCTTTAGTTTTTCTTGTTAGGTAAGTGTGCTGGAATCAGATTATCTCACTTTTTTGTATCTGAGGAAGTCTTTATTTTGCCACTATTTTTGAAAAATAGTTTTGTTGGATATAGGATTCTTGCTTGACAGTTTTTGTTTCTTTGAGGACTTTCAATATATTATCCCACTGTCTTCTGGTATCCATTGTTTCTGCAGGGAAGTCAGTTATTAATCATATTGGAGTTCTCTTGTAAGTGAAGCATCATTTTTCTCTTGCAGGTTTCAAGATTCTCTTCTTGTCTTTACTATGACGTGTCTGTTTTGAGGTCTCTTCGTTTTATCCTACTGGAGGTTCACCGAGCCTATTGGATTTGTAGGTTGTTGTTTTTCAATAAATCTGGGAATTTCTTCAGCCTGTTATGTTTTCAAATATTTTTTTATCCTTCTTTCCCTCTTCTTTCTCTGCTCCTCCCATCATGCATATGTTAGTGCACCTAGTGGTATCTCATATTTCTCTGAGGCTCTGTTTATTTTTCTTCATTATTTTTTCACTCTGTTCTTTGGCTTGCATAATCTCTATTGTTCTATCTTTTAGTTCACTAACTCTTTCTTCTTTCAGTTTATATCTACTGTTGAGTGCCTCTAGTGAATTTTCTTTTATTTCAGTTATTGTATCTTTCGATTCCAAAATTTCCATTTGGGTCTTTATTTTAAAAAAATAATTTCCATCTCTTTATTGGTAGTCTCTATTTGGTGCAGCACTGTCATCATACCTTCTTTTATTTCTTTAATCATGCTTTCCTTTAGCTCTGTGGACATATTTATAATGGCTATTTTGCAATCATTTTCTATTAAATCCTACATCCAGTCACTACTACAGGCAGTTTCTATCTGCTTTTTGGCCAGTGTTTGGTCAGGAGCTGAGTGATAGGGACAGGAGAGTAACAGTATAAGGTCCTGTCGACTTGCCTCTCCTGATGTGGACTGCTGCCTCAAGAACCAAGGGAAGGGCTATCAGGGCACCAGTATTCTCAGTGGTACTGTGTCCAAGATAGAGCCTCCATTCCATGAGTAGGGATTTGGCAGAAAAAGGGAATCCTCACATCTTATTTGCAATCATGTGGAACTTAGCCTCAGAATCAAGCACCTAGAGGCAGAATGAGAATTGCTGAAGTCCTGCTCCTCCCAGGAAGAAAGCCCCCTGGCTGTTTGCTGGTGGGAGAGGGAGCCCTGTGTTTTTGGTTACAGCAGTCTGGAGTGAAGTTTCCACTTCCCTGACCTGGGGAAGTGAGGAAGTAGAGGGAGGGAACAGTCTTGGTTCAAATACTACAGACTCAAACCTTTCTTACTGAATTTTCATAGATTTTCTTCAATAGGTATTTCTTCATTTACTGTTTACTGTTCGGACCATTTCCAAAGGCTTTGAATGACCATGTTGTTTTTGTTGTTGGTTTTGTAATTTTTACCATTTCACTGGGGAGCAGCTAAGAGGAGCTCCTCACAGAGTGAATCTCTTCCTTCTACATTAGAAATTAAAATAGAATTTTTTAAAACCCAAATACTATTCCTTCAGCTATCAGAGTGATGATCTTCTCATATGTTTTGCAGCCTCTGTATGTTTTCTTCCTATACTCACAGCCTCCACTGTATACTCATGATACAATGAGAGTGAAAAAGGTAAATAATATCTTAGTGCTATCATAAAAATAACTGTGACCTTCCAGCCCCCCTGCATGTGTCCTGGGGACTCTTTCCAGAAGCTGCATCACACCTTGAGAATAACTGGTCTAGATTTTTCTTCTTTGAAAGACATATGTTTTTAATGAGAAACAAACCCAGGATATTATTGATTAAGGTGGAAATCCAGGTTTCCTGATTTCATTTCTGGAATTATTTCACCAACATACTTCGGACATTGATTCATTAGTACAGTTTTGAGCTGAGCACAGAAAATCAAACTGAAGCCATTTTACCAAGAGCTCACTAAAATCAATTTATATGTAAAAAGAAAATCTAAGAATAAGAAAATAAAATTATTAGCAAGATGATCATCATATGTGTGTATGTGTATATATATGTATATGATATATATATACATATATATATCACTTTCAAAATATGGTTTAAAAAAACCCTAAAATATTATTTAAATGTCAACAGTAGTTTGTTAAGTGAATCATTAAATCAGTCTTTCCTTGGCGTACTAATGAGGAAAAAAATGGATTTGAACTTAATAGCATGTTTAATAACCTTGACATTCAAAGATGAGACCCAATCGTGGAAACCTACTTTAATTTTCAATGAAGACATAGGCAGAATTATTTATGTAGAGAAACTAGGGCAAAAGGACATTTGGATACTGAATGTGTATTTGACGAGATGAATCAAGCAGTTGCCCTTAGCATCAATTTGCATGCAGAACATGATTTTAACCAAGAAGAAAAGCTCTTGAAGCCAGTATATATTACTTATTGGCCAAACACTTTAGATCTAAAAAAACTTCACAGATGAGAAATTAGCAACTCGGGGGACCATGGAGCTAAGAGACTGCTAATTTATGGCTCTGGAAAAAAAACCAGCAAAGGAGAAGAAAGCATGAACTGAGACCATTACCTCAGATTCCAACTCATCAGAAAACTGGCAGAAAGAAGAGTTGCCGACTATTCCCTTTATTTCCTAGAATGCAGTCAGAATGAGCTTTATTACTAGAGTTAGGAAGCATTAGACCACAGACTATAGGCCAAAGAAAAAGGTAGTGTTTGCCTATGAGAATACAGATAGCTAAATTGTTAACTGAAGTAGAAATGGCTACTCGGCCAGACATAGAATCCAATGTTCCTCTAAAGACAAACCTGGGATGATATGTTTTGAGTGCAAGAGAGGGTTCACGTGTAACGAGCTATAAATGCAGAAAAAATGTTAGATAATTATAAAGTTTAAGAGGCTCTATATTTAAAAATCATAAATCTCTAGTACCTTTTTAATTTTTTTGTTGTCACTAATCAAAGGGAATTTAGATTAATGACCCTCAGAATTCAGTGATCTAGAGAAAACAACTGAGAAGTAAAAGTGAAGAATCAAATTCTTATTATCAGTCCAGGATTTTCATGTTCCATATCAAGTAATTTTGTTTATTACTATGATGTCAGGTGTGAGGACAGTAATGTTTTATTTCGTTTAGTTTTCTACATGTGAATTTCTTGAGGAACATGATGGTTGTGTAAAGCAATTATTCAGGATAATAAATACTTTATGCTTATTAATAAGGCTAGGTTACAAAACACACTATGAAAATATGGCAATGGAATTTGTACAATTTAAATCAAATTATTGTAGAGTTTTTCATTAAGGACTATAACTGAATATTTACAAGTACTACATTCTTGCTCTTTCTTAAAAATCCTTATAAATCTTTATAAAAATCCAGTCTTTAGTAGGAGTCAAGTTTTATTTTACTGGGAGATGTTCTATTTGCAGATAACATAAGTCTGGTACAGTAGCTTCTTTTAACGAGAATATAAGGGAAATGTTAGAGAGATCCCTTGAAAATCATTAGGAGTCTTGTCATTCTCCTTAACCCCTTCTACAGAAAAGGGAACTATAGGAACAGGTATCCTGGGACCTATAATGTAAGAGAGAATCTGGGACTCGATTGTGGGCACAGTTGATATTCTGTGCCTTCTGACATCTCGTTTGTTTCTGCATTCGTTCATTCTATGATTCTTTTGTTCAGCAGATAGTCAAGCACGAGGGAACTAAGAAATGAGGGAAAAAGCTCCTGTTCTTTTCTCATTCATAAAGATGATCAACAAGAATCAGTATAGGATTCTCTGGGACACAGATGAAAGAGTGACTAATTTCCTGCAATAGGAGTATCTAATCTTAGAATGTAATATAGAAAAGGGGACATCTTCTCTGTCATTTGAGAAAGGAAGAAGAATTTACACACTGTGGATGGAGAACATCCCTCAAAGCAAGGAAAACAGAGTGAGCAAAAGGATATCGATAAAAACTCACGTGCCTTTCTCAGGGAATGCAAACTTGAGTATAGATTCTCTTGAAATGATGCATATAGTTGTCAGCATTAATCAATCAGCAGTCAAAGGCCTATCCAGCTCCCTGGAAACTTCTAACTTGCTATTTCAACAGTTCGGCCACATTGTACACAGCTCAAGCAACATCTCTCCACCTTACATTGTGCTAATGTCTCACTTGAGCTCTCTTGATTTTTGCTTGTATGTAATATCTTCCTCATAACTTTTTCAATACAGAAGATTCTGGGCTTGGATGACGAAAAATCAAAGACTTCATGAGAGATTTTACTCTGGGTACTAGAAATTTCTTGAATATCAGCTATACTTTGACTTGATTTTTCTTTATAACTTATAAAGTTTCTTTTTGTTCTTTGTTCTTGTCAGATTTTATCTAAACATAAAACAAAATTTTAAGTGTAGGTTTATCCAAAAATGTTTCTTTCCTTTGATATCTGTGTCTTTTCATATAAGAATGTGTTGTTTGAGCCATTCTGATGATTTGTATTCTGACCATACAGGTATCAAAGTAAATGCAGTATTATCCTATGGTATCTTTGAGTAAATTTCTTAATCTAGAGAGCAATATAAGTCAAAATGTTCTGAAGGCTTTCCATGTGCCAGGCAGTGTGCTAAATATGTTATATGCATGGACGCCTCCAATTTTCACAACAACCCAACAGGGTGGACCTATTTTGTAAATGGAGAAGCAAGTTTTAGAGAGTTTAAGGAGCTTGTCCAAGGCTACACAATTAGTCAATGTTGGAGCCGATTTTAGTCAAAGACCATCTGACCTCAGAGATTATGCTCATCATATTCTCTTTTACTACACTGTCTCTTTCACATTTGCTAGCAAGAAAGAAGGGGAAGGAGGAGGAGAGCAAAACAGAAGAAAGGGAGGGAGGGAAAAAGGAGAAAGGAAGGTTATCGCAAGGTCTAGTCTTATATTTTAGGAACGTTTTATTTAAATTCTTCTTCCAAAATACCTACCTATGAAATATAAAAATACTTGTTTTTCGATATAAAGACATGAATGCTTCAGTAAGAAAGCTATATCCCTTCTTGGCTTTCCTTGTTTGTGATACAAGGAAGCTTGCCGATGGACTGATAAATCAGTCATTCACAGCTCACTGATTATACTGCATGAGAAAATGGAAACTTGAAAAATTATTTGGACTTTGATTTTTTTCAAAATGCATTGAATTCCTTTATTATTCTCTAACCTACAGTGGCTTGACTGAGATTCCCACTAACTCATTATTACAAACCATTCCCTTGAGAAGGTGTTTTATTTTTCTCCCCCATAGTATTCTGCAATCTGGTATAAAACACTGGTGAGTAGTAGACTGGTTGTGAAGAAATGAAGAAAACGGAAATCAAGGAGTGTCAACCTTAAATGCGATGATAATAACAATTTACATAAAATTTGCCAACGTATTACTGGTTTCTTGGAATAAAGAAGTCATCTGGCTTGCAGCTCAATAAGTGTCAAGGTATCAGTGTCAGGGGGAAAATCACCTTTCTACCCTTCTTGTCTTCTTATGGCTGGACTAATAATAAAATTGTGCCAAGACTAGATTAACAGGAGAAAAACCCAATTTAATACGTACGTATTGGAGATCATAAAGAAATGATGCTCAGAGAGTGAACAAAGCAGGCAGTATATATATCTTTTACACAAAGAAACAATACATTTGTGAAGAATTGACAGGACAAAGAAACTTAGGTTTGGGGTACGTAAATAGTGAGGAATTTAAGCAGCGTTTAGGCTTGAGATAGTAAATTAGCAAGGTTTGTTTATGCAGGCTGCTCAGCCCTGAATTCCCTAGCTCTGGCAGTAAGGATGCTGGGAGAGCACTTGTCACAGGGGAGATTTACTTCCTGCTTTCAGGAGAACAGAGACAGGAGGGTCAGAATGCCCTTTTTGCTTCTCAAGTAACTTGAATTCAAAATAATCAATATGCTATTGTGGGATATTTTGGTGTGGCTTGCCCTAGGGCCCACGATCATAATAGAACATGAATAAACTGATTTTATTTGTCTTGTATTATTGAAACAAGTCTTTTGGAATGAAAACCGATTATTGCTAAAGCAGCTCCAGGCCCATGTGACTATGAGCATACACATGGGTGAGTGCATGAGTACATGTGGCTGTGCATAGATGCGTGTGAGTGTGCATTTGTATGTGTGCCTTTCACTACGAAGGACAGTGCTGACCCTAACTTAGGTGAATCCAGGGTCAATGAATCACAGAGTGGAAGCCCTAAGTCAGATCCATAGCCAGCATGTGGTTCTCCTTACCCAAGGCCCAGCAATCTTCCCTTTTTTTTTGGCCTGCGACCCTTCCCTAAAACATTGATAGCAACACACTCTCTTCTAGACACTCAGAACATAAAGACAACTTTAACAAAGGGAGGTCTGAGAAAACAAATATTTTCCCAAGTAGGGGATATATGGATAAAGGGAACAGTTGCAGGCTCTCTCACCTGAAGCTTTCCATCATATGTATGTCTCTTCTCTCCTCCTTTTCCTTTGTCTCCCTCCCAAGGCTGGACACAGGACCAAGAGCCAATCATAACTTCTCTCTGTGATATCTGTATTATAAGAGACTATCTCTGCGATAGCTGATGCCTGACTTAATTACTGCTCGATCACAATCTTTCCCAATTAGATATTCCTTCAACCAGAACGGAAAAATAACAAGTGAATTGGAAGATTAGTTAAACTAGACTCAAACAAAATAAGTATCTTACAAAACAAAACAAAAGGAGGAATGAATCAGATGATCCACACTGGAACTCTAGTGTCACTCTTCCTAAATGTCCTCAATTCTGCTCTTAGCTAAATTATCAAGTGGCTTTTCTATAGAGCACCCATTTGAAAGTTCATTGTCAAACTTCATTGTTTATCACAGAGATGATTGGATTTGTGCAGAAACATAGGAAACGTAATCACCTTCATTTTTGTTTTTAGCAGCCTATAGCAGCATGAATAATAATAATTAACCTGTAATGTATTATACCAGATATTATTCTATATGTTTTACATGACATTTCATTTAGTCATTATTTACACTGATTACAATCTATGTAAAGAGGACAGTTGAGAAAATTAAGGCATTGAGTGATTAAATAACTAGCTTCATCACTTTTACACGGTGAAAGCAGGGAACAAATGAGATAGAATGGCCCCAGAAGTCACATTCTTGACTACTATACCATATCCCTATACCTTACATCTGTCATATGTTATAAGTATCTTACTTACATATTATTTTACTTGAACATAAACTATCTCTCATGAGATGAATAAGAGAAGCAAATGTGAATGGTCTCAAGATTTCTAAGTTCTGGATTTAGCATCCAAATCCAGGTTCTCTCGCCCAAAGTCCGGGACTTTTTCTATTACACTATCCTTCTTTTTTAGCAAGCTTCTTGGTTGGACCCCAATTAAGAAAGTCTTATGAGTTTTTTTTCCAAAACTCTTTCTTCTTTAATTCCTATAGATTATCATTCCTATCACTTTTCCTTCTACTTATTTCCTATGTCTTTGTTCACAGTTCCTGCTCAGTCCCTATTATGAAAAATATTCTGATGCGTTACATACTATCTGTTCTAACGCTCTACATTTATATGTGGCATCCATAAACTAACATTTATCCACAGTAAATGAAAAGACAATTTTGTTACATATGCCAGTAAGCTTCCCTATCTGTACTTTAGACATTTAAAGTCAATATCACAGTTTAAAATGAAAAAACACAAAATTAGCTAACATTCTTTGTTCATGTTGCTATAGGCTGCTAATAAGAAAAATGCAGGTGATTACATTTCTTATGTTTCTGCTCAAATCTAATCATCTGTCTGGTAAGCACTGAAGAAGTTTGACAATGAACTTTCAAATGGGTGTTCTATAGAAAAGCCAACCTGATAATTTAGCTAAGATTAGACTTGAAGACATTTAGAAAGAGTGACATTGGATTTTTAATACGGATCATTGCATTCATTGTGCTTGTTTTTACATTCTTTTATTTTGCTTTAACTAAACTTCCAAACCACTTGCAGTTTTCCTATGGTCGTCTAGTTGGCCATCTTTTGTATAATTTGTCCTCTTTCTCTCTTTGTTTATCAAGCCCTTTCTTGCTTACACTATCCCTCTGCATGTGTGCATGTATATGTGTGCGTTTTGAATTACAGATTAGCGTTTTAGGAAAAAAACACTGACATATCAAGCAGCGATTCATCACATCCCACATTGAGGGCAATGAGGCTGCTTCAAAACTCAGCGCTTGGGCTGCTTTAATGCTGTGGGTCATTTCACAGCCCGACAAGGAAATCCTACAATAATCCATCTTGCTATGACGGGGAGATGCAGCATCTTATATTTTAATAATATCCCAAGAAAATACAACTCTACAACTCAGTGGAAGAGAAAGTACAAAATTGTTTCCCATTAACCCAGAGCATTGATTTTCATTGTGTGTTGTAGCTCCCAATGAATAACAGATTCTTTTATAATTAATTTTTTGATCATTATTTTAATCAATATTCAAAAACATCTTGGGTTCTTTCTTTGGGTTAAGCACTCTGCTTTCCCTGATGGAGGGAAAAACAAATACCAACAGAAGTGTCTGCCTACTTGGAGCTTGTCATTAAATCTGTTCTTTTATCTTTCGTGTAACTAAATTTTTTTTAAGATTTGACTGTATGTCAGAACTACTCAAAGTGCTGGAACTTTGAAAGAGAAACAACATATTATCTTTTCCTTTTTGGTGCTTACTATTTTGTACAAAAGATATGTTAACCCATGAATTAAGGACGTTTTCCAGAACATGAGTAGAGTGCTGTGAGAACAGAGTGCAGAACAAATAACTCAGTCCAAGGAACTTTAATTCACAAAAACATTTTATTAAATAAAACAAATTAACATACCATATTATTTATCTTTATGGAAGGTTCTCACTTGTGCAAAAAACACTTGTTAGAATTAACTTTTTCTTTGACTGTTTTTCAAGAGTAAAATAAAAATATGGCCTTTTGTCTAGATGACTCTTTGCATTATCACTAATGCCATTTGAGGGAAAAAAATGTGTATGATCTGCTTCTCATAGTGAGATCTCTGTTTTTGTTGTTTTGTTTTCTTTCGTTTGTTTTTGAACAATAGGTGTCAGCATTAAATTTGCAGCTGGAAGCTTTGGTCCCTAGGATATAAACATCAGGGAGTGACTAAACTCATCTGTCCACCTTTGGCTGTTCTATCTTTATTTCTGTTGTGGCGAAAACTAAACAACTTCATGATCTGTGATTGTGATATCCCTCCAGTTTGGTCTGTCAAAGAAAAAGCTATATCTTGTAGACCTAAGCTTAGTCGCTTAGTGTATTATAAAAGCTGCATAGTAATTATTAATGCTGTATGCAAATAGGGTGGCAAGACACACAGATAGACACATGAACATATCTCCTCTTCTCACATTCATGCTCCATTGTCCAAATGGACTTCAAATAAAAAGCTCACATTCAAGGAAAAATTTTCCCTTTTATTCCTTTGTTTCAGTTGATTAGTCAAGTTATTATCCATTACAATGTCAGCATTCACAAAACCCAATTTAAATCAACTCGTATAAGATAAATTTATCTTCTCTCCAGGGTGTAGGTGGATTAGACAAAATACAGACAATCAAACAATGTGAACTTGCAAACTTGCATTTAGTTAAGGAATGACTAAGTAGATTTATCTCACTTTAAGACTCTCATCCACTAATCATGGTTGCCTATGTTGCAAAAAGCCATGAAGCTAAATCTGAGTTCTGTAAGAAAGAGTGCCTGGATTAATTAGGTATGGCTGCCATGAATGAAGGAGACATAGTATCAGCGTGCATGCCAAACATTTGACATGGCTGTTCTAATTCTTTCAGGACTATTTCATGATGAAGAGTAACTGATGTACTAGGAAGTAGGGTTTAGGTTTTCATTTCCTTGGAATAAGACTAACAGAAATTGTTCTCCATTCTCCTTGAGATAGATATGTTTACTGTGATATCTTATCCACTCCTATTTTTAATTTTCCAAAACAACTGCTGTCTCTAAAAATAAATTTCTCCCCAAAATCCATGTAGCCATTATCATTTTCCTTTCTATTGCAATAGTTTTAGGGGAAAAAAATGTTCTAAAATAATTTTATGATAATTAAATGTGACATGTCATAAGGAAATTAATCTTTAGAACATTTCTGCACAAGATGAAATATTCCTTTCTAATCTATTTCTCCAAAGAAAAATATAACCTATACTGATAGCCCTATAGGATTGATGTGAAGATCAAATGGGACCATGGAAATGAAAGCATGTTGGAAAATATGTAAATGCAAAGTACTTTATTATTTATTTGACCATGATTAACTGAGGTGAGATGAGGAAATGCTCAGAGAATAGCTTCTGAAGGCACTATTAGTTGGATGGGTGGTAAACCAATAGGTATCAGACTCACCTTGTCATATTTTTATATGGGACACACTCTGATTTTCATATAAATTTATACAGTGTGATAAAATTGTACTTCAAGTGGTTTTCTTTTGACCTATCTCTATTATAAGTAGAATGGAAAGTTTGATAAGGTCCAAAGGATGTCTTGACATACTCTTCACATGAAGAGGAAAGTCACACCCCAGCTACCACCAGTCAAAGAATATTCAGCCCATCTTCCCCTTCCCATCAGTCAGGCTCATGGCATCCCGGTTGAAAAGATTGTAGCAATCTGCCTACAAATTACTCTTTCTCCAAATGTTGTGAACACATGTATGTTTTCCCTGACTCTTCTAAAACCAACAAAGACAATAGCAACAAAAGAAAAAAGCACTGGAAAGGAAACTTCAATTTTCTAAAATTTCTCTAAGGTAGGAAAGAAAGTTCAGTGTCACTTCTGAATCTCATTGGTATTGCTCTAAAATTTTATGTAAATTACTTGTTGCTAATTGACAGGCCATCATGTGGGGGCATATGGATGTTTTTAAGTCTACTGAGATAAATGAGGCAAGAGGCCCAAAATGTGGGAGAGCATGATGGTATCATAACCTAAATATTGGGCACCCACCATTCTCTCTTTTTTTATTGAGCTCTACAAGGCCATTCCTATCAACCAATGTATTTCTAATGTGCTTTTCCCTTAGATCGAGCCAGCTTGAAGTTTCTGTCCATTAACCAGATATTATAAAGCTTTTTGTGCAATTCAAGCGAAATGGAGTATTTTAATACAAAGTAATACCCTGCACTAGATGTTTTTGTCTGAAAGATGCTAAAGGGGATGCAGACAATTCTTGCTCTCAGAAGAGTTGCATGTCATGGTTTTTTAATTTGAGGTCCATAGGCACGCTAAAATGTTCCATAAACTCCCTCAAATTGTATGCAGAATTGTATGTAAATGTGTTTGAGTTATCTTTGTGGGAAGGGAGTCTAGAGCATTCATCAATTTCTCAACAGGATGAACCAAAAAAAAAAAAAAAAATCAGAACCACAAATTTATATTCAAGTTGTAAAGTTGTGTTTCTTTTATCATCTTTGCTATAAAACAATCAAAATTCTCCATTTTGTTTCACTTTTAAGAGTTTGACTTAATATTCCAGGCTGTGGGCTATATTAGAAGCTGAAGTGGTACAGAAAATGGAAAATAGGTGATGTCATGGGAATGACACATGCCAAGGAAGGCCTCATCTTTCTATTGTGGAGGATCAGAATGTGCCACCCTAAAATCTCTCTCTTTGGCTTGACTATTTTTAAGAACAAAAGACTCAGGAAGAAACTTCGACCTTCCCCCTGACTGCCTAAAAGAATTTAAGATAGAAGGCCTGTTCCAGGAAGGAGCTATTACTATAGATAACTCTAGGTGTGGTAGACAGGGAGGCACCTAGCAAGGCCCATTTTTATCAAAGTTCTCTCTCGAGTCCCATTGTCTATAGATGGCCCAGCAAACGTTTTATTAAACTTTTTATTAAACATTTATTAAACTTTGTTTGATTTTCTCCTGTTATTCTGTCTCATGTCAATTTAATTCTTAGATAAACCAGAAGAACCTAGAGCGTAAAGGAATAGGGATAGTTCTTCCTCCCCTACATTATCCATAAACTATAGAGTTAACTAGAAAATCATTTGAGGTCCCTTCCAATGCAAGGAGTTGATGGTTCTTTGAGAAAGGAGAGTCCCCTGCACCTACTGATCTGTTCAAAATAAAACCAGCCTAGGAACAGAGAGCAATTCCTTCCTCCTTGCCACTAAACCTGGGGAAATAGAGGAAGGGACACAGAAAAAGAGAGAGGAAATTAGACCAACCAAATAATTCTGGTTTCATTCATTTGGGATATGTTCACAGAGGATCTTCTATAGTTAGTCAATATTTTAAGTACTACATGGCAGGGTTTTTGGTCTCAGATGCTGCATCAATTTCCTCTAGTTTAGAAATGATAAAGAAAAATGCCCATTGGATATATTATCGCTGTACTGATAACATCAACAAAGTGCCACAAAAAGAAAGAAATGCAATGATTAGCTGTGCAATTTTGGACACAGAGCTTATCTATTAAGTATTTACCTTACAAAATTGCAACAGAGCCATAAGATAGATCCCATGCAAAATTTCAGCAATTAGCTGAAAAAGAAACTGAGGATTAGAGAAGTAAACAGCTGGAATTTGAGCAAAGTCAGTCTAACCTGAGAGTTAAAGATTTTAACTAAAAACCTGAAGTTTTGTTGTCTCGCTTAGCCATTATTGATTTGATTTTCTCAGCTAAAAATGGAAAAATATAAGAAGGATAGATAACCACACTTGGGTGCAAAATATGAATATTATGAAAGAACAGGATCTGGGAGGTGAAGCTTAACAGAAAACATGTAAAAGAAACTAGCAATATGTATTTCATTGTAAGCAAGACATGTGAAGAGTGTGAAATGGCTGTGCAAAAAAAAAGGTTCCATCAGAGACAAGAAGTGTTCAGAATGAGGAAATTGATGTCAACTGTAATCTTTCTGAATTAGACATCCCTGGAATAGCGCTTGTTTATTTACTAACACTGGCAAACTGATGGTAGTTGTAACAGTACTTAGGCAAGTAGTAATAACATTTAGATTTTGTTCTATAATAAGAAATGTAGTACAGTAGTTAAGAGATGGGCTTTGGAACCAGTCTGCTTGGGTTCAAATCCTGCCCTTCCACTTTGAGATGTGATTAAGTCGTAACTCCTCTCTGCCTCACTGCCTCATCTATAAAATGGGGACAATAGAGCACCCTCCTCCAAGGTTCCTGAAAGGATAAGTTAACACATCTAAAGGGTTTAGAACACTATAAGTGCTCTAAGGATAAGTTAAAAAAAAAGATAGATGAAGGGGCCAGCCCCGTGGCTTAGCGGTTAAGTGCGCGCACTCCGCTACTGGCAGCCTGGGTTCAGATCCCGGGCACTCATGACGCACTGCTTCTCCGGCCGTGCTGAGGCCACATCCCACATACAGCAACTAGAAGGATATGCAACTATGACATACAACTATCTAATGGGGCTGTGGGGAAAAAAAAGGAGGAGGATTGGCAATAGATGTTAGCTCAGAGCCGATCTTCCTCAGCAAAAAGAGGAGGATTAGCATGGATGTTAGCTCAGGGCTGATCTTCCTCACACACACACAAAAAAAGATAGATGAAGAAAGAGATCATGTTGAGCACAAAGAAGAAAAGTCTTAGCGGGAATTTATCTCTAGGTGGATAGAGAACAAAAGTGGTATCAATAAAGTTACTTGAAGAGAGATATAAGGGAAAAATATAGTTTTGTATCTGCTTCAGGATATATTTAGTTACCTGTCACTCACCAGAGGTATTGGAGCATTTAGCATATCCTGGAGAGGATTTAAACATCAGCTGGAGAATATGAATAGATAAACTTAGGTTATAATTATTTATTTGTTTTTATTGATTTTATTTGGAGAGTCAAATAAGAGATTTAAGCAATACTGAAGGTTACAAAAGTAAAAGTAATGTATTCCTTCCAAGTTCATTGTCCCCTATTCTCCAGAAACAATCAGTTTTATTTTCTCTAGTGGTCACTATGATAATAAGAAATAGACAGAAACTTCTGGGCACATGATTTATCCATGTTTTTCAGTATATATCATTTCCCCTGAGGAAAGATGAGAGAGTTAATAAACTTACCTTATTTCCAACCTCTTTTCCCTTAGCCATACCATTATTATTTTTAGTTATTGTTGTTTTTATTAGCAGTAGCTTATTCTATTTTTAACTCGAAGCAATATTCTTCAATGGAGTTTGAAGTTATTTCTTGAGCAATCACTTTTAAACACTTTCTATCAAATACTTTCAACATATGAAACAAGGGATTAGAAATTTCTCCCCATCTCTTTTCTGTAACTATAGTCTTTGATGCTTTGTTCTAAGCTGATTCTAAAAATTGAAGTAAATTAGCATTACTGAAAGTATTATTATTTTGTGACTATTACTCAAAACAAGAAGTATGACATTACTGGGACAAATTGAAAAGCAATCTAAGTCACAAAACCTGCATGAAATGTTTGTTTCATCACACTCTCTCCTGCTAGTTTGGTTTGTTTCATCTTGGGATAATGACCTTTTTACTAGAGTTTTCTGTCTCATTTTGGCTTTTTGTTTGTTGGTGTGTTTTGTTTTCAACAGTGGTTTCTAGTTAATTTTCTTTTATCTTGTTTTTGAAGAAATAACTACCTAATTATATATATGATCTGCTAGGCTATTTATCTTTTCACTATGTGATGAATCTCCCTTCCTGGCTTTCTCTTTTAATTTGGACTGGTTGTTTCCTAGGTCTCCCTAGGAATCTGACTACCTGGAAATACAAATTCGTACTTTGTAACGCATGTTTTTTTTTCCCTTATTCTTTTTGGAATTCCTCCCATTGGAGTCTCAATTATTTTTTTTAAAAAGTTAAACTCTCTGTATCATTAAATTCTTGAAAATATATTTATCTTGTCCTCACAATTGATTGTCAGTGTGCCTGAGAACTGAATTCTAGATTAATAATAATATTTCTTAATATCCTTATAGGCATTCAATCCTAGAGATATATATTTTCCTTTATAGGTAACTTGATTTTACTCTCCCTAGTATTTCAGTATTTTAGTGTGGATATTTTTTTATTAATTCATCTTGGCTTATATTCAGTTGACTTTTTTTCAGTGTGAAGATTTTGGACTTTTCCACAGATAAATTTTAAAATTTTGCATGAACTTACATAAGTGAGCTTGGTCTGTATTTCCTTTTCTTGACTTTCTTTGTCCAATTTTGCTTTCCAAGTATTGCTAGATTTACGAAATGAATGTGGGAGAAGTTGGCTTTTCTTCCTTTCTTTGAAAAGTTACCAAATTTGGGGGATTTGTTAAAATTTAGTAGTAAAATGACTTGATGACTTTTCTGTCTGTATGGGTGAGGGGGACATGAAGGAAATAGATTTTGATTACCAGGCCAATTTTCTGAAAGGTTTTCTATCTCATGTAGGGAGCACTTTTGTATTTTTCTAGGAATTTCCTTTTCATTTACTTTTTCCCAGTTTAAAAGTTTACAGCAAACAATCAAGATATTTGAAAATAATTGAATAACTGGAGATATGTTACCTTTTTCAATTGAGTTATTTTATTATTACATGATTCATGTATTTATCATTTTTGTGATTTTATTATATTGTTTTACATAATAACTTTATTGAAGCATAGCATACATACAGAAAACTGTAAAAAAAATAATATTGTCTAGCCCAGTGAATTTTTATCAAATGAACACAGCTGTGAAACTACCACCCAGATCAGGAAAGAGAATATTATTAGAACCACAAGCCATCCTTGGGCATTTCTCAGTTGCTACTCACTTATTCCTCCCACAGGATGCCATACTCTTAATTTATAACAGCACTACATTTTTGTGATTTTTTTCATGTATATGTATTCTTTTTATCTTTTGTGAAATGTGAAACAAAATGGAGTCACTTATATCTAAGGGCTTTAAAATAAAGTTAAGAAGGGGCTGGCCCGGTGGCATAGTGGTTAAGTTTGCACGCTCTGCCTTGGTGGCCCAGGGTTCGCAGGTTCGGATCATCATCGGATTGATCACACCGCTCATCAAGCCATGCTGTGGTGGCATCCCACATACAAAATAGAGGAAGATTGGCACAGATGTTAGTTCAAGGACAATCTTCCTCAAGCAAAAAGACAAAGACCGGTAACAAATGTTAGCTCAGGCCAATCTTCCTCACCAAGAAAAATAAAAATAAAGCTGAGACGATATTAAGGAAATGGGTCTTATGCACGTCTTCCTGGGGCAGAACATGACCTTTCGAACTGAGTAACACTGCAAGAAACCTACAACTCCTCACAGTGATGGACTTTTGCCTCCCTCTAGCTAGACTTTGCAATCAGTTGTTTAGCTAAGGTTAGCTTTCTGCCACCGACCCCAGTTAACATTCTTGTAATGCAAACCTCCCTCTTTTGCTTTTAAAAGCCCCTGCCTCTTACTCCCTAACAGGCACACTATTTGGGATGAATCTGTGTACCTCGAATTGCGATTCTTTGATTCCAAAATAAATATCTCCCTGTTTCTCATTTTGGCTCTTTATGTTTAGGTTAACACTTTCTTTCTTGGTCATTCTTGCTAGTGGTTTGTGAACTTTATTATTAATTTCCAAGGAAAAATTTTTGTCCATATTAATATTCCTTAGTGTAACATTGTTTTCTATTTTATGAATTTCTACTCTTAACCATTATTATTTCCTTCCTTATACCTTATATGTAGTAATTTGCTGTTCTTTTTATAGTTTCTTGGGATGAAAATTGATATAATTGATTTTCAGCCTTTCTTTCATAAAGTGTGCATTTAAGGTGATAAATATCCCTCTAAGGAGGATTGTCTCTATCCCATGAGCTGTGAATGTATTGTATTTTCAATCTGGATTCAAGTGCAAAATATTTTCTCACTTCCATTTTTATTCCTTCTGTGATCCATTTGTTATTTAGAAATGTGTTATTTCCAAACATTTGGGGATCTATTTCTTTTTCTCCTCTCTCCCTCTGCCTCCTTGTCCAAATTCCCCTCTTCTTATCTGCTTCTCCATATTATTATTGATATTATTATTTTATTGACTTTTAATTCATCTCCACACAGAGACAATATTCTAAATATTTTCAATGTTTTTGTATTTGTTGAGAATTATTTTACAAGCCAGCAAAAGTCTAATATTTAAAATTTATATCCATATTTAGAAATACATATTCTGCTATTATTGAGTATTGTGTGGTCTCTGAGAGAGTGTTTATTAATTTTGTTATTCATACAGTCTCTATTTCACTGAATTTTTTTCTCTCCCAGCAGAAGAGAGGTTCTTTCTTCTCCCAGAAGAAGCAAATAGTCATGCTGTGAACTGCCTCCGGAGAGGGCCACATGTCAGGGAACTGCCAGCAGCCTCTAGCCAACAGCCAATAAGAAGCCTGAGCCTTCAGTCTTATATCCATAAGGAAATGAATTCTACCAACAGTCTGAATGAGCAGATTCTTCCCTGGCCAGAAGATAATGAAATGACATGGTAACGGTTAATTTTGTGTGTCAACTTAACCTGGCTAAGAGATGCCAAGATAGCTGGGTGTGTCTATGAGGTGTGTCTGGGTCACACCTATGAGCTGGGTGTGTCTTCCTACCTTAGGAAGAGATTAGCATTTGAATCAGTAGACTGAGTAAAGGAGATCATGGTCGCCAATGTGGGTGGCATCATCCAATCCTTTGAGGGCCCAAATAAAACCAACAGGTGGAGGAGGGGTGAATTCTGTCTTTGCTTGAGCTGGGGCATCCATTTTCTTCTGCCCTTGGACATGGGCACTCCTGATTCTCGGGAGGTTCAGACTCAGATCAGGACTTACACCAACAGCCCTCCAGTTCTCAGGCCTACAGACTTGAACAGAATTACACCACTGGATTTCCTAGTTCTCTAGTTTGCAGATTGCATATTGTTGGACTTGTCAGCCTCCATTACTGCGTGAGCCAATTCCTATAATAAATCTCATGTATTTATGTATGTAATACAGACACCTTTATTTGAAAGAAAATTTCTATCAACCCAGAAACCCATATTCGGTGAAATAACATTTCCAGACAAACAAAAACCAAGGAAATTTTTCTTCATCAATCTCATTGATGAGGTGAGAATGAAGGCCGGCCAACATCTTGAAAGCAGCCTGGTGGGACCCTACGGCAGAGAACCCAGCCAAGCCATTCCTGAACTCTTGACCCATGGAAACTGTGAGATAAATAAATGTGTATTGTTTTAAGCTGCTATCTTTGTGGTAATTTGTTACACAGTAATAAAATAGTAATACATACTCTATTACATGAAATGTGCTTCTTTATCTCTAGTAATTCTTTTGACCTTAATGTCAACTGGATTTACGTTAGTATAGCTAAATAAGCTTCTAGTTGCTGTTCTTAGTGTTCATTTGCATAGTATTTCAATTTACATTCTTTTACTTTCTACCTTCTATGCCCTCATATTTAAAGTGTATCTTTTCTAAGAAACATGTAGGGGGGTTTTGTGATTGTTTCATTGTTACTGTTTTATCCAGTAAGACAAGTTTGTCTTTTATTTGGAGTATTTATTCTATTTATAGACACTTACTATTCAATTTCAATCTTTCTAACCTCTTTTATATTCATTTTTCTTCTTGGGGGGGCTTCTTCTGTATAAAGGTTTTTTTTTTTTTAATTTTCCTCTATTCTCTTGTACATTTATACATTTTTTTTACTCTTCTTTCATTGGCTTCTTAGATATTAAAATATTTATTTTTGAATTAATGTGGTTAAATATAAATTAGTACTCATTTCCAAGACAATTTCATTTATCTTCCTCCTGCTGTTTCTGTCAGGTGTCATGCATTTTAATTCTATATAATATTTTAAACCCCAGTAGACATTATTAGCATTTTGTACAGTTAATTTTCATTTAGATTTACCCACATAATTTTACCTTTCTAATCACTATTTATTCCTTCCTCCCTTTTTGTTTTTTTGTATGGAATAATTTCCTTTTGCTTGAAATACTTTATTGTTTTCCTTTAGAATAAGATTGATGAAGAAAAGTTGTCATTGTTTTTGTTTGCCTGGAAATATTATTTCGCTGAAATGTGGGTATTTTTTATGTTAACAGGTATTTTTTTCAATTAAAACTACTATCTCATTGTCTTCTGCCTTCCATTTTTAAAGTTGACAAGTCAGTTCTCAATTAGTGTTTCTTCTTAAAAGCTAATAGATATTTTTTTCTTTGTCCCTATTAAAGAATACTTCTTTACCTTTAATTTTTAGTGTTAAAATATATTAGTATGACATTCCTTGTTGTTATTTGCTTTCTATTTATCCTGCTTGGGCTCCTAGCATTTTTTGAATCTGTACATTGATGTATTTTATCAGTTTTGGAAAATCACAACCATCATCTTATTAAATGTTACTTTTACCATTCTTTCTTCTCTGCCTCCTCCGAGACTCAAATTACATGTATATTAAATGTGTTCGCCGTGTCTCATAAGTATCTTGCATTCTTTTACGTATCTTCTATCCTTTTTGCTTTCCATGTCAAGTCTGGATATTTTCTGATTACTTACTTTTCAGTTCACTTATTCCTTCTGCTATCTTCAGGTAAATTCATTTATTAAGTTCTCAATTTCAGTTATTTTGGTTTTCATTTCTATAGTTTCCATTTGGATCTTTTTACACAGAGTCTGATTCTCAGCGAATTCCTTTTTTTTATCATCTATTTTCTTGCAATAATTATAGTTATTTTGATTAAAGTCTGGTAACTACAATGTCTATCACTTGTATTTCTGTTTGTGCTCACTCTCTCCCCCCTCGGCGCTATATTTATTTATTCATTCATTCATTCATTCATTCATGTATATGTGCATGCATAGGTGCATATGTATGCATTTACTCATTCAGTTAGTTAATATGCCTGGCAATTTTTGATTACATGCCAGATATTGAGTATAAAAATTATACAGGCTATGGATGATTTTTTTCTTCCTCTAGAAAGAATTCACTCTGTTATCTGGCAGGTAGCAGATGGATAGATTACCTGAATCCAGTCAAGAGCTAGGAATTTTCTAAGCCATATTGCAGTGTTTACAAGTCTTATTTCTAATCTGAGGATGCAACCATATGAGCATGAAGTATTTACTAGGATTTTCCTCCTTGATGGATACTGAATTTCAATTTTTCTGTGTCCAGTACTATGGGACTGCCAAAGTCCACTATGATTTTCAACCACTTTCTGCATGACTTCTTAACATCTTGCCTTCTGTAGCTTAAAAATCAGCAAATGCCTCAATAAGAAATGGTGTGCCAAGTATTGGGCTAACTTCTTTGCAGCCCTTCTCTGTGAGAAGGCCTCAATTACCTTCACATCTCTGTACTCCAATTTTTGTGTCCTTGCCCTAGAGTACTTGACGACATTTTCAACGGTTTCTTGCCTCGCAAAAGCTGTCCATTTTCCTGTTTCTCAGCCATGCACCAAGAATAAGTAAATGCCCCAAAGGGAAAAGCCGTGTACAGAAAGTTGGGCTCAGCTCAATGAGCCTCCCTTCTCTCCAGGGTCTGGCCCCTCATGTCCTGGTTGCTTACCAGCTCTTTTATGCTTTCAGAAAGATTCATTTCTGTATTTTATACCACTTGCCTGGTCGTTTCCATTGGGAGCATTCATATGTCACAAGCTATACCATCATAGCTGGAAGTAAAAAATCATCTACAAAAAATATTTTTAATTTCAAAAACTATTTCTGGTTCTCCGAGTTCTTCAATTTTAAGACAGTCTGTTCTTTTTTTAGGTAGACAACATGATCTTGATCTTGCTGAAGATACTAAGTTACCTTCTGTTTGTTGCACTGTATGATTCTTCTTATATTAATTGTCCTCAGTATTCATCATTATCTTTCGATTTCATGCTTCAAATATTTATTAATTTTTGATTCATCATTTATGCCTATTTTTATGGATAATTAGTAGAGGTTTGTTTTAAGCAGCTGTGTATGTCAGTTTACCTAAGACTACTTTACTGAATGGAGAGGTTTCTATGGTCTCTGTGTAAGTGGAAAGTCTGATCCATTGGTGAGATTTTCTTTCTTGGGATTGTGTCTGGAGTAGGAAGCTTTGCTTAGGACTCTTGTAATTGCCTAAGTAAGAAGTATTTTCTCTGAGTGAAGCACTTTCATATGTTTTTCTCCTAGTGGGAGCTCCCTTTATTTCATCTCTTAATCTCTTTTGTAGGTTTGGTGTTATTTTGGCTCACTTTCCTCTCAACAGCTTCATTATTCTATACAGTGGGTCCTTCCCAGGAAAATAATTTACTCTGCTTAGAGAGCATTCTGTTTAGATCACCAACTAAGAACAAATTCTACAGGCAGAGGAAAGAATTATCTCCCCAGTTATGCAGGACAGTCTACAGGACAAACTGCGGGTAATTCTCCAGGGAACCATCCTGAGAAGTTTCCATCAGTCCTCTATTCATAGATGCTCATTTTTATTTGGATGCTGTTTGGGGCTCTACCTGGCAGAATCATCTCTCAGTTATATAGTCTCCCTTGTGCTTTTTTCCGTACACATAAACCCATCTGCTTTTGTTCTTCCAAGTTACATCAGTGGGTTAAATTCAATTTGGTCTGACAAGGTGTACCTTTTGCTTTATGATTACTGCTGATATTAAGAATTTAGCATTGGCATCTAGATTTAAATTGGGGACAAGAATATGCTATGCATTTTTAATTTTTGGCTTTTAAATAACATAGTATATATTTAAAAATAAATAAATTCATGACAATATGTATTTTACAAATTTATGTGGAAATATTTATGAATAACATTAAACTCTCACCTAGATTATTTTATGCTTAACTCTACTAAAAAATCGTATATAAGATGGCCATGAATTCATATCATTAAGCTGGAATTATAATATTTTCACACTTTGGACTCCTGTGATTATATATCATAGCATATATATAAGTACAACCCATTTGCTATAATGAATGATTTCCTGATTTTACTTAAGGCTTTAATAAAATTTTCATATGCCTTGCTTTCACGCATCCCATCTTATCTACACAAAGTTTATTATATTTACTTTGTACAAAATATATACTTAAATCCTTCCTTTATAGCATATCGATTTTTTCTGCTGACTGTTTATTAACTTCATTTTCATTGCCAAGTTAATTAAATGAGTTACACATAATTGACTTTGGTTTTCAATGAGAATTAGGAAACATTTAAGAAGAAATTTTGTAAAATAACAAAGCACTTTTAAAAAGTGTGCTGTGATCAGAATATCCTGTGGAAAGTAATAACATGTAAAGCAAAGATAGCTATAAAATATGTAACAAAACCCATTGTTATTTTAATTTCTGGACATATATAATTTATTACAAAAATATATTGAGTACCTACTAGGTATGTAATATTCTGCAAGGTGATTTGGAAGGAGTTGGAAATGAAAAAAAATAAAAAGCCCTTCCTTTCTCCTTCCCTCCCTTTATTTTTTTCCCCAGTTTTATTGAGATATAATTGATATACAACCCTTCTTCCCTTTAGAAATACTGGGCTAGGTGCTAAAGAAGAATGATATGTAAGCTACAGGGACAGGCAAGTAAATATGCAATTGGAGTTTAAAGTATTAAAATTTCAATAGAGATGAACAAAGGGTCCTAAGGTGGTGCATAGCAGAGAAATCTAACACAGCCCAGAAAGTCAGGGTGGGCTTCTCAGAAAAAGTGATATATGAGGAGTGAGCTCACACCACTCAGGGCTATGAAGAAATATATACAGAATTCCTTCACTCACTTTGTCCTTCAACTATTCCTGGATTTCTAATCCCTTGACAGGACTTTTCTGCTATTTATTTGTTTATTTATTATTTGTATTTCTTAATCATCATTGGATAGTAACACATGTGCCAGTTGGCTCCATTTCATAGTCACACTATCTTACATCAGCCAGGCCCTTTTTGTGCCTGAGGGTTCAATCTGAGCAGCAAAAACACTAAGAGTAATATAGAATAAAGGGTTTCTACTGAGGCTCTGACCTACGCGATTGTGGGGCAGACTAAACAGGTCTCCTGTGCCTGTTGGCTTCTGTGCCTCCTGCCAGAGCTGAAATTGGCAGAGGAAGTGGTCAGGAAAGAATAGCTGAAGAAGAGCAGTGGCGAGCAAGGACAAACTGGCACCAACCAGCGAGGAAAGCTGGAACCTGTGTCTCTCTCTCACCACGTCAAAACCTCCAACTTCCCTGCTTGCAGGTGACGTACAAGAGAGGCTGGTTTTCTGTGTCATAGAGCTACACACGCACTGGCCCAGGAGTTGGAGATGCTGGGGGAGGAGACGTGATGACCTGAGGAGCTGCAGGCCCGGCGGATGCCCCAGGGACTGTACTCAGTGGCTCAGGATTTGGAGAAGGAGGTCTGCCTGGTGCTGGGGCACTGAGGGAAGGGCCTCCGCCCCAGCCAACCATGAGAGCCTTAGGTCAGGGACACGTGTGTGAGCTGGGTGGTCGCTGGTGCCCTGCTCTAACTGCTGGAGCCCAAAAGAATGTGGCTGATGCTTCTCTCCTGCCTTCCAATCTCACACAGGTTGTCTGTGGCCAGAACTATGCAGGCACTCGAAATCCTTCATTCCTCTTAACCCAGACTCCAAATACACACTCCTGTGCACCTGCGCCAAAGGTTTTCTCCTGTCTTATGTCTCAAAGGCCAACTTGATTATCCTCACAGCTGGCAGGATGAGGATATGATGATCCTCATATCATCATGGATAAGAGAGAGAGATTTATGGTAAGCCTGGATTTCAGTCCTAACTGCGTCTTTCTTACTGTGTGGCCGTGGCTCATCTCTTTCCCTCTTTGATTCTTAGTTGAGTTAGCTGTAAAACGTAGAGGACAATGGCCCACCCAGGGGCTGTTGTGAGGATTCAGTGGGATATTGCTGTAAAGAACCATATATAGTATCTGGTAAATCATAAGTGCTCCATGAATGTTAGTTCAGCCATGGTATTGGGATATTATTTCAGCAGATGACCTTGCATCCTACCTTATTAAATGGAGTTACTTCAAATTGTTCCTCGCTATTGTAAAATTTCTCATACCTCTTATAACTACCAACCGTCTCATGGAAAGAAAATGTTCCTCTTTATTTCTAAAGGGAACTCTTCCTTTTGTTTTCTAAGTCCCATTTCTCTACCTTCATTTGTTCTTTATGCTACAAATGTTGGTTTATTGCTTATTATAATGCCAAGTAGGAAAATTACATTGCTGTGTGGAACAGATTCCCCCTCATGGAGCTTAGAGATAACCAACGAGAAAGCAGGATAGTTTGCTATTTTGATAAGTTCTATCAAGGAAATAAATGGTATACTGTGGTAGGGTATGATTCCTGGGCAGACTGCTTCAGAGATTGTTATCAGAAAAGGTGTTTTAGAGAAGAAAACGTTTGAAATGAGACCTGAGGTGTGAAGATCATCCAGGCTGGAAGCAGCATGCAAATGTGTCCTGAGTCTCCTACTGGCTTGGAGCAGTTCAGAGGCATCAATGAGGCATCACATGTGGGGGAGGGGGATGAGACCAGGTTGCAGATAAGATGGGGCCAAACCATATTTTTATGGGGAATGGAAGGAAGGCTCATTATATCGATTATCCCAGTTCTTACTAGTGTTTTCAGTTTCTCTTTTTCCACCCTACATCTCACTTCATCCTATAATTATGCTAAAGTCTTTCATTCCAATTAATTAATTGAATTCCTTGAATTGCTATCTCTTCAAACTACTTCCCTAGTTTGCCCATTCCCTTCAAGGCCAAACTTTTCAAAGGAATTTTACAGCTGTTATTTCCTTCTACTTATTTCTTAATCCATGGAGCCTGGGCACATTACCCTTATTGATCTGCTGAGAGAGCCTTCTTGAAATGATCCCCCACTTGCTAGATCCAGTGGAATTTCCTCAGTGGACTTTCCTTCTTCTATATTTTACTAGCCTTTGGGCTTCACTGTGTGGTTTCTTTGTCACATCACAATTCTAGTCCTCTTAGCTCTCTAGGCACCCCTGTTATACCTCCTTCCAATCAACTTCTTGCTCTTACTCCCTAAGTATAGAAATTCCCAAAGGCTCTGTTCTTGCTCAATTTTTCTACTCTTTTCCTATGTCCTTACTTGTCTGTATCATCTAATCCTTTGGCTTCAAGTATTATCTTTGCCTGGATAGTCACAAAGCTGGATATTTAGTCCTGATAATTCTCTTGCCTTGTCATGTTTCACGTCTAAGAACGTGCTGGCTAGCTCTACTTGGATGTCACTCAGGCACTGCCAACTAAATACACCAAAAGTGGATCATTATCTCTTCTTAAAGAATCTCTCTGGGTTCCTATTTTTATTTATGATGATTTTACCATTTGAAGATGTATGGTTATCTTTAACTCCTTTCTTCTTCCTCTTCCTTATTCCTCACCTTCAGCTTCTCAGCTTTCCTTACATGCTTTGAGGAAAAATAAACCAAACATCTTGCATTACCTTCCATATCTTTCCACCACCAAGTCCCCAGATGTTCCCTTATTGTGCTCATCTTTTCTTTTTCCACCTGTTACAACCTCCCTGAAGACTTTCCTACTCTGGTTGTCTCCTCTCTCTTCTGAATCTTCCCTCTCTCTACTGGATCATTCTCATCAAAATACAAAAAGGCTCTTACCTCCCCCATCTAAACAAAAGCAATAATAAGTGACAAAACATCAGCAGAAACAATAAATCCTTCCCTTGATCCTACATCCCTCTTTTGCATCTGCACTATTTCTCAGCCTTTATTTAAAGCCAAACTTCTAGAAGTAGTTCTCTCTATAAAAATTTCTCAATTCTTCACTTCTGTTCACCCCTAATCTGTTAAAGTCTGACTTTTGCCCTAAACTCCTTTGAAACTACTTTTTGTCAAAACCCAATGACCTTCATGTGATTGGTTGCGAGGATCATTCTACTCTTGTTGACTCTCTCAGAGACATTCAACATGTTTGACTGTTTTCCTCCTTGTAGCATTCTCTTTTTTTTTCCGCTTCTGGGGCACTACTTTGTTTTCTTGGTTTTTCCACTGTCACTTTAGCTGATGTTCTTTAGGCTTTAACAGTTATTATTACTATTATTTTTTAATTATCTTGAAGTTTAGCACTCAACCACACAACAAAAAAAACACCAATATTTTTATTAAATATTAACATACAATTTCTGAGTCTATGATCTGTTTCCCCCCCATATAGCAGATGTTTGAGTAAAAAAATCTGTTTTTGCATAGATAGGGCAGAAGACTGAAGAGTTAAATTTGGGGTGTTAGGGCATTCATAAACCTTATGATAGAATGGAAGAGTTGTTTAAGGCAGATGCAGTATATGGAAAAGTTCTTAATGCTTTCAAACTATAAGCTAAGTTATGCATAAGAAGAAATTCTCTAAGTTCTCTAGGCGCTATGCTGTAATTTAACAGTCAGCAGAATTGTTGTGCCTATTTTTTCCTTAGGGTAGCTTCTCATCCTCTTTTATTAATTCATGTGCTGAAAATATTTCTGAGCTCCTTATATGATAAGAGCCTCAAAGAAAAATAGCCAATCTCTGTTAGACATGAAGTTGGTAGAATTTCATTTTCCACTTCCCTTTAAGTCTTTCCAGTTTAGAAGTCGTGTCAGTACAGAACAAGGTTTCTTTTTGACTTGCTACAATCATTATCTCAATTAATTTCTGGAATCATAATGCCCAGTTTTAATGACACAGATTTGCTTTGTTGTGTTGGTTTGTTTTTCCACCTCACAGCGTATAATGAAAACAGGCAATGGGGATAGCATTTGCAGAATTCCTGCTTAAGTTCACATTTCGACAAATAACTGTTTGGTTTCTCTGAATCTCTCTTTTTTCCTTCTTGTATCCTGTTAAAAATTATTTGATTTATTACTTCTGGACAAAAAATAAATCATTTTGCCTGGTAGACCTTTAAATCAAACCAAATCAGAAAGCCAGTTTAATATTTTATTCCAGACTTACTTATCTCCATAAGCTTTGGCTTAGTCCTGTCAGAAGTGATATGTCAATGATATCCTTTTGTACAGTGTTTATTCTCCATAATTTCCCATCTTTTTTTGTTTGTGGAATGTGACATAAAGTGCTAACGAGAACATCCAGTGAATTCCGCTGTGATTCAATGTTCCAGTTGCTATTTGATTCATTCTCTTTAATTCACCTTTTATTATGGTACCTATCTTCTCCCTGCCTACTGTTAAATGTGGAACAAAACTCATGGCTCCTTTTCTTGACATTCAAGGCTTTCTAAAATTTAACGCCAGTAGTGAATGTTTGTTACTTTCCTGATCAGCATCCTTTTCTTTTTCTTGTAATAGTAAAAAGAATGCCCTTTGGGGAACTAATTTTTTTCAACTCTCAGCTGATGTAGTTTTCATTCTTATGATTGACTCTGCCATCACTTCCTGGATATGTATGTGATTCAGCACTAGCCCATCAGAGCATCACATCACCAGGTCTATTCCAGGGATGAGTAAAAGACCCAATAAAAGTTTAGCAAAGCCAATTATGGGACTTTTGAAAGACATGTTAGTCTACCCTTGAATGTGGAATTGTGAAAATGTAAGCCTGGAGCTTTTTAATTCACTTTGCCATCTTGCCTTCATGAGTGGAAAAAGTATATCTGAGAATGAAGGCAGATGACAGAGATGGATAGAAATAGGGTTTGGTTTTGATGACATTGATTGAGTTTCTTGATCCAGCCATGCCTGAAAGTGAAAGGCTTTGAGTTTTTCATTTATATACATTAATAAGTTCTGTCTCTCATCTCTATCTCCATCTCTATCTCTTGCTATCCCTTTTTATTATGCCAATTTGTACTGAATTTCCCACTACTTGCTACTAAAAGTATTTAACGACCACATGTCCAAACATTCATATCTGATTACTCTACTCCATAAAATCCCTGTTTTTAAAATAGTTTTTAATGTTCTCTTAGACATATCATTGACTCTCCTAACCCTAACATTTCATCAGTATAAGATTTTCTTTCACTTTGGATTATTTATTTTGCTTTTGGATTATTTATTTTGCTTTCTGAATTTTTGCTGCCTCAACTTAATATCCAAAGAGATGTGGGTAATAAGAATTAATTGTATTGCATAGTCTGGTGATACCCTTCTAATGTTGTTTTTAACTATCATTTATATGTTGTGTTATTGGCCAGCATTTCTAATCTGTGCTGGTTACAACACTACAATAAATGCTGCTTAATGACCATATCTTGTATTTTATTCTACCCCCCATTGTGCAGAGAAGTGTACCTTGCCTAGAAGAACTCAGTGAACATTTCTCAGCTTGTTAAATGATGTACATGAAATGGGTTAATTTGTAGGAGATTCTAAACAAGAAAATCTAAACAAATATTCAGAAGGCTATGTAAAAGAAAAGAGAAACCTAGTGTAAGACTGTAGTGCTAAGCTGTAGTATTAGTTTCATCTTTAGCAGTGGCTTAGTCACATTGCCATTCAAAACCATGGCCCTTTAAAATACTAAAGCTGTGTGCCAGTCAACCACGATTGCTACATCAAGCTGGTGCCTGCTTAATTTAGCCCTGTGCTGGTGGCCACCATCTTTGTTAAAGGGACGCCTCACTCCTCTAAATTTCAGCTGCTGGGGCCAGCCCGGTGGCCTAGTGGTTAAGTGTGCGCGCTCCGCTTCAGGGGCCTGAAGGTTCACAGGTTCGGATCCTGGGCGCGCACCAACCCACTGTGGCGGCGTCCCATATAGGGTGGAGGAAGATGGGCATGGATGTTAGCCCAGGGCCAATCTTCTTCTGCAAAAAGAGGAGGATTGGCATCGGATGTTAGCTCAGGGCTGATCTTCCTCACAAAAAATTAAAAAATAAATTTCAGCTACTGATACTATACTTCTAATATTGTTTCAGAGATCTCAACCCTCTATCCCCAGATATTCTCTGATATCAGAGCATGCGTATCCATCCCACTGTAGAAATATATTACATCTTCTCCAAGCCTTGAAGAGTCAGTCACAATTAAAAATTTTTGTGTGAGGGGTTGTTAAATCATTTAACTTGTATATAATTTAAAATGAAATTATGTTGAAGCAAACATAGATATATTGTGAAGTAGTTTAAAAATTTTACATGAATTTATGTTAAGTATTCATGTATATATAAGTATTATAAGTACTTATTAATATTATACTTATTATACATAAGTATTATAAGTACTTATTACATATAAGTATTATAAGTATTACTATGAGTAATACTTATTATATATAAGTATTCAGTATATATAAGTATAAGTACAGTAAGTTAAGTTTAAACAGACTTTTTAACCTAATTTCTCTCTCTCTTTTTTTTTTTTTTAACTCTGTACCTCCTCCCTCTTAATAAAAGAAAACATTCAATCAAACAAAAAATTTACCAGGCGTATATGATCTACTGTCTCTAGCTGTTAGGCTTATTTTGGTGAAACTATTAAGAAACACAATGCTAGAATCACACATCTTATATTTTCCTGAGACATTTCAGGAGTAGCCATACGTTTGCTGAATTATAAGCTCTAATTTAGTGCTATCTCTTTGTCTTCTCTGTGCCAGAGCTTGTGTTAAATGCTGAAGATATTCTAATATAAATAGCCCCCCAGGATTCAATAAACTACCAATGGGGCGGGAAGAAGTGAACTGCAGTAAACCCATGACCATTCTGGGTTTAAAAGTCACGCTTTCATGTATACATGACATTCTGGAAAGCTCACATCA
The DNA here is from genome assembly GCF_020826845.1 of Diceros bicornis minor. Taxonomy (NCBI): domain Eukaryota; kingdom Metazoa; phylum Chordata; class Mammalia; order Perissodactyla; family Rhinocerotidae; genus Diceros; species Diceros bicornis. Next base: position 73,492,783 of record NC_080741.1, on the reverse strand, counting down.
AGGAAGGCTTTTCCAGTCGTGTTGAGGTTTGGATTTTATGTGTGGCTGGTCACTGAGTCTAGCTGACCTCCCACCATTTATAGCTCACTCCCGCCATAATTTATTGTATTTCCTGAGGAAAATGAGGTGCTTTAGAGCATTATTGAATGTGATGATTTGCAAAGGTCTCAGGATGTACCCATCAGAAATGTCAGGCGTTTTCTTTACAGGGATTTGATGAGGACTCTGAGTACTTTCAGAAGGTTTCCAACTTTTAGGGGTTTATATAGTGTTATAAAGTGTGAATTCTTCTCTCCCCATGAAAAATGGGAAAAGTCCAAGCTCTATCCATCTCCTGCATTCTATTTATTTCCATCCAAATAGCAAGAAGTTTTCCCCAAGGTCATAGAGGGTTTTTTTTTTTTTTTTTTAATAACTTGAGGGAAGGGGTTCTAGCATCCACCTGTTGCGTGCGGGTTCAGAAGCTACATAGCCTGGTCCTCTCCTTATATTTGAGGAAGGGGCTGGGTCTAGTCTAGGTTTACACAGGTGTGCATATGTGTGTGATTACTTTATTTAATGTACAAACAAAAAGCATCATTTTTATGTAGGAAAAATCTTCACTGTGACCATTCTAGTGGTGGGAGTGGTGGATAGATTCCCCAGAATTATAAGGCTTTACTGGGAAGTTGAAAGTTTAAATTAAGCTCCATGCATATTAACTGAATACCTGGCATGTGTCATGGGCAATGAAAGAGGTAGTGAGGTCTATACGTAAGACATAGTCACATCACCAAAGAACAAATGTACATGGCTATCCACAATGCCATACACCATACTATTTCTTTAACTGGGAAATTATTTTTGCTATTTATCTTCCCCAGGGGTTTGAGAAGGTTTATCAGTACATGTAGTTTGAGGGACAAGGGTGTTGGAATTAAAATCTAATTTTAGAGGCCAGCCCCATGGCTAGTGGTTAAGTTCTGCACATTCTGCTTCAGCGGCCCGGGTTTGTGCGTTTGGATCTCAGACACAGACCTATACCACTTGTCAGCCACACTGTGGCAGCGACCCACATATAAAGTAGAGGAAGATTGGCACAGATGTTAGCTCAGGGCTAATTTTCCTCACCAAAAAAAACACAAAAAACTAATTTTAAATCTCAACTCTGTTGCTTTTTAGCCATTACTTAACCTCTGTGATCCTGTTTACTTATCTGTATAATGGTAATAGTGATTATAATACCAGTATCGTAAGAATAAAGTTGGTAATAATTAGAAGAAATGATGAAATTAAAAGGACTAATCAAGTCCTGGCACATAGTAGGAAAAATGCATTAATCTCACTCTTTCTCTCTCTTTGATAGTTCACTCAATGAACTGTCAAAATGATGCAATAGATCACAGATGCTTTGTTGATAGAGTTGACTATTTTCTGCTGTTACCCAACTCACACACCACAGTGTAAATAAAGACCTTTTTAACTCCAAACATCATATATTTTTAAATTATTCACTGTATTTAAATATTTGAGCTTTGTACCTGCTACAACTTTATCATTCTGCTCCGTCGATTCCTCAACCCTTTCGTTGGTGTACCTGGGTGGGTGCTGTCTATGTTAGATTTAATATATTCTCTGTTTTGTCTGACAATAAATTGCCATGCCTGGTACCATTTGCAGATGAGAACCTAATAACTTCAAAACCTGTAAATTTATTTTGGTTACCTCCTGTGAACTCCTATAGCACATTCTTCATAGCTCTAGTACACTCTTCACGTTGTATTTCTTAAAAATAACGAAAATTGGTATTTTTGAGTAAGTAAATAATATAAAGCCACTATAAAATAAGATGTGGAGAATACAAGAACGTAAATAGATATGTAAAAGAATGTTTATTGCTGTGCTGTATGTAGGGGCAAAACAAAAAGGGAAAAATTTGGAACCAAGTTAAACATCCATGAATAGGGGAATTATTGAATAAATTGTGGTTCCTTCATGTAGTGAACATGGAAAGCACCATATGGCAGGGACTTAGTTCTTTTCTTCATGCTGTAGCCCCAAAGCTACAAGAGTTCCCAGTATATAGTAGAAGCTCAATAAACACTTTTTGTTGTTACTGAATGTAGTGAGTTAAATCTATATCTTTTGACCTGGAATAATGTCCACAAAAAGTGAGAAATGTGAGATGCATGAAAACAAGGCAAGAAATCATATATACTTCATAAATATTTGTACATGTCTATATCAGGAGTGGGAAAGGTGTGGAAGGGTACATACTATGATGCTAAATTCATTGGTGGGGGTGGGGTGGAAATGGAGATGGTAAGTACAGAAAAAAAATAATAAGCCTCAGGAAAAAACAAGGCTCAAGTTCTATGTTAAATAAAAGTGAAGAATGTAAGCTCTATTTTTATTTTTTTTATATATGTAAAAATTAAATATTTATATGGAAAAGGACAAAAGAGGAAAAACAGAAACTACTGGTTTTATTTGGTAAATGGATTGTAAGCAATCTTTGTCTAGAATTTATTATTTAATTTACTTTTGTAATAATGTTGTGCATTATTTATAAAGACAATAAAATATGAAGAATACATAAAAATACATATAATCTCACAATTCAGTTATAAACGCTGCTAATATTGCTTAATTCCTTCCAGTTGCTTGTTTTCTTTCTCTTTTCTTCCTTCTCTTTTTTCTTTTTCTTCTTTCCTTTTTATCTCTTTTTCTCTTTTTCTCTTCTCTTCTCTTCATTTCTGTCCTTCTTTTCTCCATCTATCTATTTACCTACTTATCTAATAGAACTGGGATCACACTGGGCATGCAGTTTTGTATTACTATGCTGGTGTTACAGTGGAAGCACTTTTATGTAACTTTTTTTTTTTGTGAGGAGGACTAGCCCTGAGCTAACATCCGATGCCAAGCCTCCCCTTTTTTCTTAAGGAAGATTGGCCCTGGGCTAACATCCGTGCCCATCTTCCTCTACTGTATATGGGAGGCTGCCGCAGCGTGGCTTAACAAGCAGTGCATCCGTGCGCGTTCAGGATCCGAACCTGGGAACCCTGGGCCACTGAAGTGGAGCCTGCGCACTTAACCGCTGTGCCACTGGGCCGGCCCCTTTATGTAACTTTTAATATCCTTTAAAACACGATTTTATATTGGCTGCTATGTTGTCTGTCATATGGAGATACCATAATTTCTTAACTTATCTTCCAAGTTTTAAGCATTTGGCTTCTACCACATTGTGTTGAATTTATATTGTTTTGTATGTGATCCTGATCCTTTTCACGACAGGGTGAGAGTCTGACTAACTGTTATGTTTTGCTTATTTATTTGTTATGCTTCCAGAATAGTAACTGTACACAGTTGGTGCTCAATATTCATTTTTATGAATACAGAAATAAGTCAGCATGTTTTCCTGCACTGAGCATTAAGCATGTCAAACACAAAGATCAGTTACAGAATTCACAAATTACGATTGTGTTTACATGTCTATCAACAGCAGTGCTTTTGTGGAAGAAAGTAATATTCCTCTGCTTTGATTAAAGCCATGCATGTTTTTAGTAAAAAATACTCTTTCCATTTCTTCATTTAAGCTTTAATTTTATATGTCCTATATTTCACCAGGAAGACCCAGTTTGAAGCAACAGTTGAATGTTCTGTCATCTATAAGCAACACACATAGTCTGTCAAAATAGCAAAATATCATTCCCTTCTCTATAGATATATCAATAAATTTCTGATTTATAAATCTGTATGATTCTGCTATCAACATGAGATCATATCTTGTCTTTGTCTGATCTATGTATACGTGTGCATGTATAATATTAGTTTCACAGTCTTTACTGAGTGGCAAGTGGCAGCTATTATTTGCCAAGAAGAGATGACACAGACTAAACAAATGTTTTCACATTGTAACTAACGGGAGAACTTACATTGGCAGAAAATCACTAAATAAGGAAAGAAATGTCTTACAATAACTGTGTTACCTGAGCCATGCTTTTTACTATTAAAGTGAAGAGTTAGAAATAATTACTTAAAAACTTTCAAGAGGAATAAAACATTTATGCATATAGCCAGAGATTTGAGGACTGAATTATTCAGAGTATTTATCTACACAGTGCTTAGTCTCTGGATATTGGCTTAAATCTCTACTTTGCCTGATAAAGATTTCATTCTCAGCTTGACTGTATTGGGCTGGGTATCAAGCATTCAAAAGTTGTTAAATCTCGATTTTTGCTGAAAGAGAATGGAATAATGGAAAACTTATTCAAATATATAAGAGGTTCATATCAGAGAATGTATAAACATTATTATGTAAGAATTCAGTGTCCTGATGAAATAACTGGCTACAGATCCTCAGGGCAATGAACTTATATATATCCAGCTCTGTGACACTTAGATGCACATGGACAAAAAAATTTTTTTAAGTTGTATTGACAATTTTAGGTAAAGTTGCTAGCAAAATGAGTTAGGCAGTTATTCAGGTTTCTCAGTTGCTCAGAACTTTTGAACTATACATTTGTTTCTATTCTTTATTGCTTTGTATCTTTTCTGTAGATAGTGAATGGTAATGCCTAAATTTGCAGGGCAAATCTGACTGAAATGGAATAATGCATATATCTATAGTAAAATGCAAAGTGTTGTAAATATTTAGGTATTGTTACTTCTTATCATTGTATGTACATTACAAGCAAGTGTATAATTCAGATATTGTAGACAATCCCTAGGCAATATCTGCAGTCATTTCAAACTTTGTATAGAACTATTAACACTTCCAAATATAATACCCTATCTATGAGATACAGATCAATGGGAAAGAACCAGTGGCTAGTTAATGCCCACAGCAAAAAAGACAATGAGAAAATCTGTCTTCCGTGCATTTGTTTATCACTTGTCCCAAGGTTAATAGAAAGATCCTCAAGTGCATAAATTTACATACTGACATGTTGCATTTGACACTATAAATCTGACACAACGTTTAAGCACTAGGTGATTTATCTAACTCAAGTATACTAAGTTATTTAAATTGTAATTGATTCAGAAAATATATAGATAAGCAGAAAAAATATTCAAGAATTTAAATAATTTCCATTTCTATGAACGTTAGCCATGTTCAGATTTAGTTGTCAGGCTTGCCTCAAATTTTGCTGTCTCTCATTAAGTCTCCCATTTTTTGGGAGACTTGAGTTTCTTGACATTAAGGCTCATGTCAGTCTCCTACACTTATTGACTAACATGAGTCACCTACATCTTTTAACTTTTAATAAATTCTAAGATCTAAACTTAAGATGAAGGACAGAAATAAGGCTTTCTATATTTACATTCAACTTGTTTTTAGTTTGGAAAAATATGAAGAACCATTTAGAAACAAATGGTAAGCTATTTGTGTGAACATCAAACTCAAAATAAAACCTACTTATGAAGGAAAATAAATGTTTAAGAAACTAAATCAGATAAATATATAGAATTCACTTTCATTATTTAACTGCGTAATGATTCCTCTACATATCACATCTTTTTCAGTGTATTTCCTTTGGAAAACTGACTTCAAATACACAAAATTAAGATGAATTGTTGGAGCTATCTGTCTTCAGTGAACACTACACTATTTTGTCTCAGACTCACAGACTGATGAGGAAAGCAGATAATCCTGTGTTGATTTACAGAGCAAGAGCTATCTTTGCAACCAGAGGGCTAGAAGTAAGAACTTATCTTAAATAATAAAAATTCCCACGTATTTGCAGAATAAATCAAAACAAAATGTATGCAGAGAGGACCTAAATTCCCACCCACAATATCCATATTTTGATATGGTGAGATGCACTATCTTTCTATGCAGCATCCAGATATTCCTGCTGTTGATACTATCTGGAGTCTTTCCACACTCACCAGGCAGGTCATCAATTTTCTTCACTGGTTTGAAATCTGCTTCAGATACAGGCAGGTACCAAAGGAGGGAAGATGACTGTATGTGAAGGGCCAGGTTATGAACAATGGAAGGAGACATCAAACAATAGCACCAGGGGCAGAAACAAACAAATATGCCTTTTATAGTCATAAATCAGGTAGATAGTGCCCAATTAACAATGGGCATGACTTTGGCTTTGTTAGTATACCTAGTTCCAGATTCTTGGGTATGTTATACTTTGTATTTCCTTTCAGGGCTAGAGAGGAAAGAAGAGGAACTGGGGTAATTGCCTTCTTCTTTTTTCCAGACTAATCCTAAATCCAATTTGACAGCTTTTCTGCCATTCCTCCACTTAGGAAAAGGGAGAACTCAAGAAGGATCAAAGGAGAGAAGAAGGGAGGGGTGTTCAAGTTGAACGCCCTGAAGTAAATGTCATTTGCTCAGCATCCCAAGGGGTTTTGAGAGATTTTTGTGTCCATTTCTTACTTTCAAGTGGCTGGCAAAGCCAACCAGTGGAATGAATTTAAAATGTTCACAAGTGTGGAAGTCAAGCTGTTGTGCAACGTGGGGTGGGTATGGATACACACAGCACAGTGCCTGTGGGTATAAATATAAAACAGAATTTATTGTGAGGAAAAACTTAGAAGCAGAAAAACACTACACAAGTTCCCCTGAGGTCTCATTATTTCACACAAAGATGTGCTTGGGCTGGGCATGGCTGAGCTGGATACAACAAAAAAGTCTCCAACAGACGGATCCCATCCCATCATGCTCCTCATATTTAAAGGGAAATAGGGCAGTAGGGCACATCTATTCAACAATTTAACAATGGAAATTTCTTGGCTAAGGGAGTGTCCTCATTAGTTAGGAGAAACCTCTGGAAGTCTGGCTGGTACCAGTTTAATCTTCTATTGATCAAGCTTAGCCGTGTTGTGCCCACTGTTTGCTTGCTCACCAAAATCGGGAGGAATTGAGCTTCCAATACCATCTGGATTTCTCTCTCCTCACTGGCCGAACTCCTTGGCACATTCTAGTGTAGTGAAAAAAGCTTCAATTTAGAGCACATCTCAGTCAACAAGGCAGCTGTGAAAACAGCTCTCTGCTCAAAAGGGTGCTGTCCATATTCTATCCACAAACAGCCTCAGCCAGCAATGGAAAGCTACCCTGTACAGTTTGGAAGACAACTCTTGAAAACCCATTCTATATGTCACAGTGATGCATCACCTTATCTCAGGGATGGAGCTCTGCCAGGACAACCAGTTGCTGAGAGGCAAAGCTCATCATTTTGAAAGGCTAGGTGAAGGCAAATTTAATTTCCTCCAGGAGAAAAATGTCATCACCACGTTGGTAAGTACAGAGGCTTCAGAGTGAAATTTGGCTACATCTTCACATAAAGTTGCTTCTGGAAGAGAAAGACATGATTTATGACCAAGGAGCCAACATTTCCCCCTCGGTGGTTTATTTCATTTATGTAGAAAAAGGGAAAGATATTTAAACAAGAGATTTGCTAGTTTTGTTGATGATCAGAAAGCTTCCCCTGCCATTTTGGCTATAATAAAAAAAAGTAAACAATTAAAAAACAACTTGTGATTTCTATGCCAGTGACTGAGAGGCAGGTGATTAACATCTCCCCAAACAAGACCCACTAATGATGCTTTCCTCCCCAAACAAGAGAACAGCACTTGGTTTCTAGATACCAGATTTTATTTCACATTTCTTAATGAACATTGAGTTTCAGGTCAACACACACACACACACACAGACACACACACAAACACACACACACACAATCTTGCGTAAGATTAGAATTATTAAATAAGGGACCATAAGTCAAGGAGCACTTCTTTTTTTTATTTTATTTGGGAACATCAAAAACTGTTATTTTATGAAGGGCATGTTTAGTATACCAGAACTAAACAAGTTCAATAAAGCAAATGGAAAATAAACAGGAATGTTTTTGTTTCTTTAGTTATGATTTGATTAGGCAGTGACAATGTTTTATAAGACATTTTGGCTAAGTATGTTCTTAATTTGATAAATCATCACGTAAGCTCTGCTTCAATTAAGGAAATATTTTTCTTCATGTCAGTTCCTACAGATACTCAGTCAGCATGCATACATAAAATGTAGATATGTAAACCCTATGCCCACCTTACTGTGTTGATACAAGAATTAATACATTTATATTTGCTTTGTTTATAATAGCTGTTATTATTACTAGTACTGCTCTTTTCTAGAAGTTTAATGTGTTGTCTCTTTTAATCTCCCTCAATTAAATGTCATCTTATTGTGTTTGTCTTATTCATCCCAGTTTGCATACTCTGTTTTTAATTCTTGTATCCAATCTGTTTGTATCTCTCCCAGATTCATGGTATTTTCCCATTTGATGAGGGCTACAAAAAGGTCATGTTGAACAAGACAGGCATGATGATAGTGCTCTGTTAAGTTACGGTTAGAAATCTCCTCCATCCTTACCTGAGGAATCAACATTACTTTGATATATTCATTCAACACATCATTAATTCACTTTCCTATCCACATTCTTCTCTATGCCATAGCATCTCACCATATCAATAAGAAAACCATAAAAATGCCATCAAATTCACTTTCACTGGGACTATGGCACCCTTCTAATCTACCATTTTAATAACTATACACACAGACACACCAAAAAACTAAACTGAAAAGAAGCAAACAAAAGGTAGGGAGGAATTTGCTTAAAGCAAGATATACAAAAACCATTTAAACATCATCCAGTGCAGAAATTGTAATTCAATTAAACAAATATCCATTGCATTCTAGAAGGTAGAAAGCCTCAAAAAAAGAAGAGGAGCCCACCCAAGAGTCTTAATCCTTCTGAGGCTCTCTTTCTGGGCCTTCCTCCATCTGTTATAATTTCTATGCAGTATCTGGCACCAATTTGATTTTGGCCATGTCACTTTCTATTTATATTCTGTCTACATCACTTCTTCTTGTTACCCAGTAGCACTTGAGGGCAAATGTCTTGGTAGCCCCCACTGTATTTTCTCTATATCCCCTCCCTTGTCCTATATACTTATGGCCTTAGCAGACATGGAAAATAACCCATTTCAGAAGGAATTGTGCTAAGCAGTGGGTGGGCAGGCTATCTATAAATTCCTGCTTTGAAATCTTGCTGAGCCAGTTTTCAAAGGGAAGATAATATTTTGTATTGTTCAGACTTGTACAATCAAGCCATGACAACAATGGAAATACTTAGAAAATGGGGGATAGGTAAATTTAGCAATAGGCTCTGTTATGTTTTATGCAAGTAATAAGTGGCCCTTTTGAAATAAGGCAAAGCTGATCACTTCATTATTTGATTAGATTGTTCTAACTGTACCCAGTTGATCTATTCATCTCTACTAATTCTCAAAACACATTTGGAAAATCAAACTAGGCTGCAAAGAATAGAAACCAAACAACACTTGTCTATCTTGTACATAGACTGCTAATTGACCTTTCTCCTATTACATTCAGGGTAATTAAGGAAGATAATTGTATCTTAAAAAACTTAAGGACAAAGTAGAGGGAAGAATAACAGAACAGATGGAGCCAGAGATATATTTTGCCTTGAGAAAGTCAAGTTATATCATTTGTGAGTAGACCTCTGTGATGCTGGGAGTGGGAGGTAATTTTTACAAATACAGCGGCATACAAGGCATTTTCAGATTTTCTACTTTCTGGTAGATCTTTTATCATAAAAGTTAGGTGAGCATCCATGATCCCCATTCATTTACCTCAAAGAGAAGCATGGTAGCTTCTGTTGTGGAATATTTCTGAGAGTCAAACTACACATTCTTCTGAATTGAGGCCAGGGAAGACAAATCCTTCCATTTGTAAGGGGAAATGATAGAGTTTCCTTCAGGAGCTATTGTGTTTACTTCAGATTCCTCAGCAGGCTCGATTCTTGAACATTAAGAACCTGCATAACACTTGGTTTCAGAATGCAATGGACTGAATCTCACTGACAAGAAACTGTACTCGCATAATCCTGTGTGTCTAATTTTGAAATAGACAAAATGACTCAAATTGTTTTGGTGCTGTCAGAGAGAGGGCTTTTTTCTCCCTTCAGGCCTGGGGTCTCGTAGTAAATCTTTTTCCCTGGCTATAGAGAAGTGCAACGTTCTGTCCTGCTTTTGTTCTTTCCAAAGAATACAAATTTGGGGAGCTCAGCAAATTTTTGGTATATATCTGTTCAGTAAATGGAGATGATGAGCTCAAGAGTTTTATGAGTGTAAAGATGAGGGGATTGGCAGGCACATTGAAAAGAAGGGAGGTAAGAAAGAAAATGATGTTGGGGGATGAGGTATCTGCTGAGAGATAAGCAAGGAGAAGTTTGTAATTGGAAATTTCAATAACAAGACACCAGCAATGACAGATTTCTTGGATTCTCTTTTCCTTTATACGTTGCTGGAGAAATCTTCAGACTGAGAAATATGGCCTCAGGATGCTAGGGATAAGAGAGAAAGGGCCTTTTAAAAAACTTTATAAATTATTTGGAAATCAGATTTGCAAAGTAAGAACACAGTTTTGAGAAGAAGTCCCTCGTTTTGCCAGGTACTAAATGTGGGACTTAGCTAAAGTTGCCAAATCTCTGTTACTCAGTTTCTTCATCTGAAAAAGGGGCTACTACTAGCCCTGTCACAAGGTTATTGATGACCACCTAACACTGAACCCATAGTATATACGCATTTTAAATATTTGTTATTATGGTTAGTTTTTCTTGTTTATATAATACTAAAGTGTTATAAATTTTGAGAAAATACTTAAAACACATAATATTTTTAAAAATATTTCAACAGATATTTATTGAGCATCTAATATTCGTTAAGCACAGCTACCTGCTGGAGGCACCAAGAAAAATGTCGTGGCCCCTGTCCTTAAGAAAGGCACAACCTAGTAAGATACACTGTGAGCATTTGTTATTTCTTTCTTTTTTCCCCCTTCTCAGAGATTTTTTAATATGGTAGTGGACATTCTGCACATATTTCTCATTCCTCCTTTACCTCTACCTATTCTTCTTTGAACAAAGTCAGTTTCTTCCTCCCTGCTAAGCATCTGATCCTCGAATTTGAAGTGTTCTGGGTATTAACAACAGCAACAAAATTCTTAATCAATTTAAAATATCAATAGGTGCTAAAATATTACTAAGGGTAAAATTAAATGATTACATTTTTGGAGATGAAAGAATTCTATTTCCCCAGGAATAAATTATGTCAAGATTAGTTGCAAAATAGGAAGAATGATGAAGAAAATGTTTTTTTGTTTTTTACCTTGTTTGTCCTTTCATGTACCAAGATAGCACCAATGGACTCAAACATGAAAATTAAATTTTTGAAAAGTTTTGAAACAGCTCTATATTTACAAGAAAGCACACATGGGAATTTTTGAAGTAAAAAATAAGTAAATGTCTGTCTTGGCATGCCAGATTCCAAGGGCCGAGTCATTTCATTAATGGTTTAAGACCTAAAGTTATTTCACAAATTAGTATATAATAAACTTTTGGAAATAGCCTGATTTCTTTACAGGTAAACTTGTGAATGAGCCTTAGTCTATCATTACGAACACACTATTTCTACTGTTAATTGTTATTAAAAATATATTGCTCTTCTAATTAACATGACACCTCTTAATCCCCACCAGATTTTTTCTTCAAGAGTCAAACACAGACAGAATCAGGAAATTCATTAAAATATTTCAGCTGCTATCATTAGTTCTGCTACTATAGTAATATTTATTTTGTATCATCCCCGACAATTCCATTTGGAAAATATTCCAATGATTACTTCACTACTTATATAATTACAATAAGAAATATTCATCCTGAAAAATTTCTGGAGCTTATTTTCCGGTTCCCAGCCACCACACATACAGGGGCTCTAATAAACTGTGTGAGCTTAATGCTGGTTTTAATTTCACAGTGTGGTATTTTTTTCTCCAAAATGTGGACTGACTCATTCCACATTCACTTTATGAAACAGTGAGGTCTTTTTCAAGTTTTGCCTTCAGAGTTAGGTAGGACATTCTTGGCTCCTGCTCATTATTACATTTGATGGCCAAGAAGTTTCTTATTTTCTTTTTAATGTAGCATTATGGTTGAGAAAACTAGCTGAGAGTTAGGCAAATCCTAGCTCTGCCATTTACCTATCTCATTGCATCAGACATGATACTCAACCTCTCTGACTCCCATTCTCTCATCTATAATAATAGTATTTAGCTCATGATATTGTTGTAAGATTACATGAGATAATAACCTAATTCTTAGCTCATAATGATGTTTCTGGCATATCCTTTAAGGATTGTAGGGATATGCACAGAAAAAATTGAATTCAGAAAAAGAAATTAATTTTAAGAAAGGAAAATACAGATTCAATTTTATGTTTGTGTCTAAAAAGAGTGTTTAATGGAAAGAGAAAAATCCATGCTGTCTGGTCAACTGGCTCCTTTAATATTGTATAAGGTAAAGTGACCTCTTTGAATTAAAATTTCCTGATCTGGAAAATGCAACTGATAACCTCTACTTCGTGGGGTGGTTACGATGATTAAATGAGGGGCTGTGTATAAAGTGAGTACCACAGTGTCTGGTGTATATGTACATGTAATATATTCTCTTGAAGGGCTGTAGCATGGTCACGTGAATGGGTCCAGAACACTCTTAAAAATAAAGACTGGAACTCAGATGAGGGACCAAGATTGATGACATAAATTTGGGAATCTAAAATAAGGAAGTCATTTGTAAAAAACAACAACAAAACTGTAATAACGCCTAAGATCGCAAGAAAAAAAAAGTGGTTCCCATTCTTGGCTGTGTATTTCTATCTCACGTAGAGTCTATGTAAATTAAGATTCCTACTTTCTTACTCAAATTTACTGAATTAGAGTCTCTAGGGTGAGGGTCACAGATGATTCTTATACAGTTAGCTTTGCATTTGGGCATTAAGGGAGAATTTAGGGAATGATCTCTAAATTCAGACAGAGTTCTAAGAAGAATGTCCAAGAGGCCTGAAGAGTTCAGATGTTTGTGGGGAAGAGGCCAAGAGAGAGGAAAGTTTCAATGAAGAGATGGACAACAAAATCACATTTTATAAAAAAAGTGTCAAAGAATGATTAAAATGAAGCAGAAGCCTTAGCGGTTAAGTGCACGCGCTCTGCTACTAGCAGCCCAGGTTCGGATCCCAGGTGCGCACCGACGCACGGCTTCTCCGGCCGTGCTGAGGCCGCGTCCCACATACAGCAACTAGAAGGACGTGCAACTATGACGTACAACTGTCTGCTGGGGCTTTGGGGAAAAAGAGGAAGAGGATTGGCAATAGATGTTAGCTCAGAGCCAGTCTTCCTCAGCAAAGAGAGGAGGATTGGCATGGATGTTAGCTCAGGGCTGATCTTCCTCACAAAAAAAAAAAAAAATGAAGCAGAAGACTTAACTAGATTTTTTATGGCAAACCATTTTAATAAACTTAGTGTAAATAAATCAAATATGTGGATGAATTTCCCTTGCCCACACAGGAAAAAAAATCAATAGAAGAAAATGTATTTGCCAAAAAGATGCTTCTTAAAAATCTCCCCTTTTTAGCTTTGGGCCATGAAAGCCATTTGATAAAGAAGATGGGATATGCAGTGACCTTTAAATGCATCTGAATCATGAATTCATATATCAAAAAAGAGAAACTATCAGCCCATATAACTGTATCACATAACTGCTAAGCAGAGGCTGTTGATAAGGTATGGAAGAAATAGAAGTATATTTCTTTGTACTCCTTGTAGCACCATGGAAGATATTTATTCTCCTGGCCATTTGAAGCACACAGGATTATAATATCAATAACTACTTACTTTGTTATTTGCACATAATCAAAGAAGTATTGAATGAAATAGCCCACTCAAAACACAAGAATCAGAAGTCCACTCTGTGTTCTCACTTTAGGAAAATAATTTAGAGGTGAAACATCAAATGTAAAATCTCCTGTAAGAGAGAGATTCAAGACAAATAGCTTCCTTCACTGTTCCTCTGCTTTTTTAGGAGGATGCATATACACTCACATTCTAATCATTGATTTATCCGTCTGGTGGAAACACTATGCTGACTGAGTATAGGCCTCTTGGTGACCGGAACGCTCAACTAGCAACGTGACAGTTTCCATGTTTCGAAATGTATCATTCACAGACCCCTGGGGAGAATGTTTAACATTTTCTTAAAACTGGCATTAGTTTTCACTCAGGCTACTGTCATACCAACCAAGAGACAAATATCACAGATAGCACTAGCTTGTATAAAAAGTTAACCCCTTTTAATCTGTTATTGTTCTGATTGCTTATTCAGCGTAGAGGCTGACAGAAAATAATGTATTATCAATTCTGGCAAATATTGGCAGTGCTCCCCGGAATTTGAGTTTTAAATTATTCCTGGAGCATAGCTTCTTAAAGCTAAACGGTGTCTGGATAGAGTTCATAACCATTGTTTGACTGGTCAAGTTATGGATTATCTGAAATACACTTCAGGTGATAGGAATCATTTTAAGGTAAGTATCATCACGAGACATTCCTGAGGCCGTGGATTTCCTGGAGGTTTGACCAATTAGTTATACATTTTCCTCTTTTTGAGGTGAAGATGGTAAAGTACAGTCTGCTAGATGGAATCTCTTCTTTCTGGACAACTCTCACAGAAATCTCGCCAGAAATTGTGTAACCAAAGTCAAGGCTTGTTGCTGTTTAAGAGATTGAGGGCTTATGCTGCCATATTCATTGGCAAAAGTTGGGATTGAGTTCCAAAGCAACTTCTATGAGTAAAGGAATAAGAATTAAACAAGATAGAGCCATTGGTTTTATGTCTTCTGTGAACTCCTTGTATATCTCTCTACTAGAATATAACAAAACATGTTTCAACTTTTGCTGGGGGTGTGAGCACTGGCATAAATACATCTTTATAACCCAAGAGCGCTTTGTACGGCGTAGATGCTTAATAATGCTTGAGAAATTTATCCACTTCTTATTCAATTTATGCTCTCATTTAAAAATATTTGGTGCACACCTGTTATATTTCTATTGATAATCTAGCAGTAGGATATATAGCCATGAACTAATCTGACAATGTGGCTGTCTTCTGGAACCTTCCATTTAGTGGGAGTGAAATGGGAGTAGAAGAATACAGAATGACAAATAAGTAAAATAAGTAAGATAATTTTAGGCTATAAGAATAGAAAGAAAATATAGAGTTAATGTGAAAAAATAAATCAACATATGCATGAATGAGTGGCCTGGAAACCTAAATGCAATGGGAGTAATTGGATCATGGGAGTGGCAACGGCCAAGTGGCAGCACTACATGACCAAAGGCCAGGGGACGTCGTCACTGTAATGGACAGCAGAGTCAAAGCAGCACTAATTTCAGAAGACCTCTCCACACCCCCCCCAAAAAAATTATGGCTTAAAATTGACTGATGGCCACTTTTAATATAAGCTGTCTCCTTGAGTGAGGGTAAAAAAGTAGAAACTGAGCTTAAGTTAGAGCACACTTTCTTTTGGTTTATTTATTTTAATTATTCTCATTCCTCTTCTTCTTCTTCATATTTTAGATTATGTGAGGGCTAGATATAGGAATAGTTTGGTAAACACTAAACTGGGTTAACAAAATGAAGTTACATAATGCTGATTCTTGAGCTGTTTAAACATAGACAGTACTTTTGTGAATTGTTTGGTTTAGGTGCTAATCTGCCTGGAGGCAGGGAGATAGACAGGATGCCCTCAAAAGGACTCCTCCAGCTCAGGCTTCTTGTTTCTGCACTCAGCATTTAGACCAATTGCAAATTTAGATGAGCTAGAAGTACCAGTTAGCCAAGGATGTAAAGAGTTCATAACCAGGTTGAGGGAGTGAAACTCTCTTACATTGCTGTGTATGAAAAAGGGACACGCTTTCTCTCTATACATCTTGAAACATCAATTGATATGAGGACCATTTCCTTTTTCTCCCCATATGCATTTCATTTAGAAGATTCTGCAGCATAGTGCAACAACCCTGTGAGATTAGTAGGAGAGAGTCCTCAAGGCATCAGGCTCCAAACTACAGGTTTTTTGATGAACCATCACTGCCAGTAAAGTCCAAAAACAATGGAAACATAAAGGGATGGTCTGTGGGCAAGGGCTACTGATCTTTTCTGTGACAAAGGCCATAGATTTCCCATCCTTTCAAGACCTTTAACTATTCAACATGATCATCTATAAGCTGAAAGACGTCACCAACTCAAATCATAGTCCATAAACTCAGATGTTCAAGAAAGTCCATATAACCATTTTTTTTTAAATGAAAATCATTCTGCCTCCAAGTTTCCCTATCATCAGCTGGTGAGGAAAGTAATATTAAGCATTATTGAGGTTGGCTTGCCTATAATTGTGCAACATTCCTAGAGACTCTTTAGTGTCATGGCATTGGACACATCCACAGGACCATTGGTCATTGGTCATCCATCCTTAGTATCAATGAGATGCTCATTGTACCAGTCTCCATTGTATCTTCAGACATAACTTGGCTGCTTTGGTGCTCTAGTTGGGGAAAAGGCAATTATTGGAAAACTAAAAGTCCCTGTGCCTGGGCTCTAGCCTTCTTAGAAACACCAGAAAAACATCTCCTTTCAGTTCTTGCCAACTCCTTGGGATACTGACACCAAGACCAAAAGGAAACCATTTTCTTTGGCTTATTTTCTTATTTCCGCAATCTCCAATGTCTTTTTAGCCTTAGGAAAATCTCTTGATCTTTCCTCTTCCTGCCCTTGAAGGCACTCACTAGCATAATTGTTTTAGAGTTTTTATAAAAGACAGGAAAAGAGATTTTAACTTTAAGTGGCTTCTGTTTCCCACTCTGTAAACATCTGTGGCTAAGGGCCTGCCTTCTAGTTTGCAATGAGGGAATGGAACAAGAGAGGAAGAACCAGTACAAATTCATCTCTCAGTAAATTATTCTTGCACTAAAACATCAAGAGTGTCAAGAAAAGAGAAGAAAGAGAAAGAAAGAACATTGGTTCATTCAAGTTTAAAAGGACTAGGAGAATATCAGAGCATCTCACTAGTTCATATTTCCCTTCTTGACTATTTTCTCCTATATTATTTATCTGTATCTGAACTGCACTCATCTTCCTTTTTCTTTTACATTCATGCCTTTAAAAAGTACCAGGACAGGAAAAACCTAATGCAGATTTTTATTGAAATAAATCATCCAAAAATATCTATTGCACTAGAGGGAAAATCTCTTCTATGATGAAAACAGGCAAGTTTCCAGGCAGCTTTCTTCAGCTGCAATGCATTGGGCCATTTCTTCAATATTCTACACCGAAATGTTGGGGCAGGCCGAGATGGTTTGGCTGCTGTGACAGAACAACCCATGTCTGGGTAGCCATCTGTTAACGACAGAAGCAGCTGGGGAAGGCTTGATGGTGGCCAGGATTCTGAGCTTTATGAGGTCTGTCTGTACCTGGGAAAAAAACCCCTTCCCCTGCCACTAAGCAGGTAAGTGCAGAAAGGAAGTACAGCTGCCGACACTGAGGTCTGCACTGTAGTCATATGGGCTGACTCAGAATCTAGGGCATGGGCCACAGAATTCCACTGATTGCATTTCTCAAATGCTCTCAATGTGAGGTAGACTCACAGCCAGTAGAAAGAGGCCTACAAAAGAGGTAAATGATGAGAAAGTGTACTTATTTTTGGTTGCTATGAGCAGATTTCTCTTTAGCAGGGGAAGAGGAGGTAAAAGGAAGAGAATAGGATGAAGGGAAGAGATTACAAGCAGCGTACTGCTTACTGCTGACTCTAACTGAGACCAAGACGCAACCAGGGGCAGCCAAGATTGAATCAAGGTCAGAAAGAAGTGCAGGTCTGAATCCAGTCTTGCTCTGATTTGAGATTAATGTAGTCCAGACTCTCCAAGATCAAGACAATCAACCTGCCAGAGTTCTTAAGGCCCTATCAAGCCTTGTGAATAGTGAGTCTAGCTGTTAAAAATTTAAGGACACCAGCTTTAAGATACCCTAATAATGGTTCCTAGTCAGGAAAAGACTCTGAAGGTAGAAGGTGTTTCTCTGAACATAGTTGAACCTATCTAGACCAGGGATTGGCACACCTTTTCTGTAAAAGTCTAGGATTTGCAGGCCATGTATATTAACCGTACTCTGTCTGTTGCATATTCTCTGTTGTTTATTTTGTTTTGTTCACAACACTTTAAAACTGCAAAAAACCATTGTTACGGGTCTGGCCTGGTGGTGTAGTTGTTGGGTTTGCACACTCTGCTTTGGTGGCCTGGGGTTTGTGGGTTTGGATCCTGGGCACAGACTTGTGCACCGCTCATCAGGCGGTGCTGTGGCAGGTGTCCCACATATAAAGTAGAGGAGGATGGGCACGGATGTTGGCCCAGGGCCAAAAAGAGGAGGATTGGCAACAGATGTTAGCTCAGGGCTAATCTTCCTCATAAAAACAAAACAAAACAAAACAAAAAAACATTCTTACTTTGAGAGCTTTACAAAAACAGACCCTGGACTAGATTTGACTATCAGATCATAGTTTGCCAGTCCCTAAACTAGAGCATTTCAAACCCAAACTGTATGTGGCCTTAAGCACATGTTTAGGAGGATGCAATGATGGGTGAGAGTTGAAGGAGACTGTTGGGGAGGAAGACAATTCCTCTACCCTCTAGGTCCTTCTGGCTGGTCTAAGAATTAAATTGACATGAGACAGAATAACAGGAGCAAATCAAAGAAAGCTTTATAACATGTATACATGGGAGAAACCCATGAAAGCTGAGTAACTCGCCACAATGGCCAAAGTCGCCACCTTAAATATCATCTTCAGCTAAAGACAAAGGAGGATGTTGGGTGTAGTGGTTTGAGACTTCAAAGGGGAGGAAGGCAATTCACATGGAAATGGAAAACCAAATGTTTGGTAGATAGAACTTTGATAAGAATGGGCTTAGCAAGGACTTTCAAGGTCTACTGATACCCAGAATTATCTATGGTGATGGCCTGTCCTGGGGACAGGCCTTTTATCTTAAATTCTTTTAGGCAGTTGCAGGGGAAGTTCAAAGTTTCTTTCAGAGTCTCTTATCCTTAACCAAAGAGACACATTTTGGAGTGGCAAATTCTGATCCCCCACAAGATCCTGGTATACTCTGGAAGACCATGCTTCAGGGCTATGTGAGGCAAAACTAGTGTTGTGCAAGATCATTTTAAATGCACAGAACATCTTGGTTTTCACAGTGTCAGAAGCAGCACAGAGACAGTTGCCTCAAACTGAGGAGGCAGCACTAAGCCTATTGGTCAAAGGAAGGTTGGCTTTTGCAATAGGCATATGACATCAGATTGGCTGTAGGTGCCTTATTCATGGTGTCATCTAGTTAATTCCAATTCATACCTTTTCTTTTAAAATTCTCATGAGATATTTTTGTCAGCATTTTGTCAGGTACAGATAAGCCTGAGTCTGGATGGACCCTGGTTTCCTACTACAAAATGAACACCCTGACAGAGATGACACACGGGTTTATCTACCTGGAATTAGTTCATTTCCCTCCCCTTTGTCACTCAAATCACATTTATTACCACGATCCTATTAAAGGCTCAGCTAGCTTTTGTTTTCTTCTCTAGACAATTCAGTTATTTGTTTCATGAGTTTGAAGATGATTCCTTTCCTCCTGGTGTCTTTTCTTGTTTGTCAAATGCAAGCAGGACCAGCTACATAATTTTCGGCCCAGTGCAAAATGAAGATGTGAGATCCTTTGTTCAAATATTGTTATGAATTTCAAGACAGCAACATCAGATCATTAAACCAAGCCTGGGGCCATTCTGAGCCTGAGGTCATATGCCACTGCACAGGTACCATGTCCATGCAGCAGCGCTGAATGGAAGTAATGATACATGCTTGCTCTCATAAGATTCAAAAGGAAAGATGTATGTGAAAATATTTAGTAAAGCACAGTGCAAAAAACTAATTTACTAGGCTTTGTTAAAACTCTCAATAAAGAATCTCTTGTTATAAGCTGTGTAAATGTTTTCATAAACATGATTTTTTTTTGTTTTTTGGACTATTTTCCATCTCCCTGTTTTGTAGATAAACTAAAAATCAGGAAATCAGCCTTTCATTTCTTCTACAATCCTTTGTGCTCAGGGCTCACGTCTAGTATGGTGTTGGTCATCTAATAGGTACTCAATAAATGGGCTAACTAATATCTAAATAGTCAGAGAAAAAAATTCTTCTCCTGTGATGTCTTTAGAGTTGGGCAACATAGAAATACACCCAACTTTTTATGTTTGCTTTGATTATAAAAATTTTATAAACTTCTCTAGAATGAAATTAATATGCATACCTCTATTCATTTATATTTGATTTATTTAATTTTTAAAGCTTGTGCTAATACTAAACAGAAAGTTTTTTTCCATAGTCAGAGGAAATTATTGCAATTCAATTACTGTTTTATTGAAATGAAATAAAACTCAACAGCTAATTGAATTACTGGCCACCTCAAAGCATATATTTGGTGTGAGTTCCTGTGAAAGTTGGTCTTACCCAAACACCACAGGTCTGCTGAGAGGTTAAGGGACTAAATAGACCACGAGTAATTTCAGTTAATTTAAACCATGCATGTGTGCAAGTAAGAAAGCAGTGAGTGACAAAGGTCTACGTTTGTCAGGAGAAAATTGCTTTTTCCCTCTTAATGTTTATAGGCAGAATTACTGAAACACAAAATAACCACTCAAAGTCTAATCCGCTATTGAACGCAAATGATCTACAAATATAGACTTGGAATTGAAATGTACTTTTCAACAATCCTATTGGCTTTCTTGATTCTGTTACTGCTTTTATATATTATTACTATTATTATTATTATTATTTTGGTAGACTGCCTTGTAGGATGAATATTCTACAAACACGCTATTTTTAATACAGTGAAGAAATACTTGGAGGTGATGTTAAAAGCAAGTATTGATAATAATATTTATATTGTTAATGCTTCGAGGAAATAGGCAGCAGTAACCCTGTTTGCATCAGAGGACCTCTGGATTTACATCCATTTAGAATGTTCAGATTGTTAAATTAATAAAACTCCTTTGTGAGACCAATTTTCTTTTACAAAAGTTTGCTTTCCACATGTAAAGAATACTATCAAGACCTTTATTTCTGCTTTGGAGTGTGGAAAATTCCTTAATTCATAAATAAATACAAAAACATGGATACTTCACCCAAAAGTTTTATCATTCTGCTCCCTAGAACTCAAGGGATATAAAGATAGTGAAAGCAGTTTCCTCCCAATACATTTATTGAGCATTTTAAGTTTATGGAACTGTATGGTGCATTTCCAGAATGTCACAGAAACGAAAGAGACGTTGCTTGTCTTCATAGAGTTTAAAATCTAATTGGGGAGACAAAACGGGCCAAATATAAGTTAAATAACATTTTTAAGGAGTGGAGAAATTTAAATGTCAAATAAGTGAGCAGTCATATTTATAAGAATTCTGTAATAGACACTTGTCTAATTTACCTTAAGCAGGTAGGAAAGTGGCTATTTGCATTACGTTATTGGATACAAATTCATCTTTATTCAACTAACATTTTTCGTACTCCATTCTTAGATATTTATATATTCCTGGATATATAGGTAATTTACTTTTTTTCTTTATTATTATCTGTCCATTATTCTAGACTTCCTTTGCATATTGTCTCTCTATATTATTATGATTCATGTTGGCTATTGTTTGTAGGAGGTAAGAACAAAATTTAAGTTTCTTTTGTATAAAATCTAGCCTAGAGACTTGAGTTCCTGATAAATATTTTTTTCTTTCTTTTTTAAGTAACCGTCATGATATTCAACATGTAGAACTGTTAAAGTAATTCAGCCTAACTCTGAAAATGGCATATGGTTCATAACTCAGCTTTTAAAATTGTGTTTATTTTGTAATTATATACAGTATATGCACAGAAGGGAATCAGAGAATATCTGGAAGGAACTTTTCAGTTAGTACTGTCAAATGACAAAACTAAAACAACTTAGTAACAAGTTTGACGTCCTTTATTGAAGGGCAGACAATCCACGGAGCGGGGGTGTACAGCGCCTCACAAGCAGTGGAGCACTGTTCTCGCGGGATTTAGGGTGAGAGCGAGTTTTAGAGAGCGCTGGAAGCGGCAATGCGGAAACGGGGCTTGATGGGCCTGGGTTGTCCGTCAGACCTTCTTTAGCAAGCTCAAGGCACAGGGAAGTGAGAGTAGACCTCAGAGTTGCCCTGGCGCTTCGGATTGGCTGGCGGGGATTGGCTGACTGGATAGACTGCGTCTCTGGTGACGCTGAGTGTTTAAACACGGCAGCTGGGTTTGCTGACGTGGCATCCCGCCCGGGCAGGAGCAGCGCCATCTTGGGCCTAGCAATTTCTTTGAACAGTACTCTCACATTTTTATTAACGTATTCCCAGCACATTTTTGGAAGATGTACGGCCCGGTCGGAGTAGAAGATCTGGAGCTGTACGAGTTCATGAAGCCGAGTGTGTAGCTTCCGTGAGCTCACAATCGCGTCAGGGAGACCGACCCTTACAGAATTAACTGTGACTCGGAAGTGAGTCCGCACGGTGATGAAGAATGTGCTTTGGAGGCACAGGAGCAGGACTGATTAATTCATCATGGAGAGGTCGGGAAAATCATTACAGAGGAGGTAATATTTGAAATAGGTTTGGAAGAAGGAGTGGAATTTCCCCTAGCAGAGATTAATGGGCTTCCAGTCAGAGTGAATCGTGTGAGCAAAGGCAAGGAGACCTGAAACTACGTGCTCTTTTTCTTGATTTTAAGTCTGGAAGTGTCTTTTGTTGGTAATCTCAGCTGTTTGTGCCTATGAGAAAAAGTTTGAGGAAGATGGTGGGGGGCTTGGGGCAGAGAGGAAGTAAACGTCTGTTTTCTCCCTCCCCTCTCCTTCCAACTGGGAAGTCCCACCCAGTTACCGGTGGGGTACACTTTTAACTGTCAGTCGAGCTGCCTTGACTTCTCGGAGGAGCCTGGGGCACGTGGCAACAAACTAGGGTAATCAGGTGCTCTCTCCCAGAAATCCAGCCCTTTACCTTAAGTGACACAAGAAGGAAACGGGTGAAATCATTCATCAAGCTGGTTGTGTCCTCCAAAAGACCAGCTATTTGTTTCTGCTTCCTAGAAGGCCAGAGCACTCAGGTTTCTACTCTTTAGGAACCTAGTTCCACCTCTTCCTAACAATAAATTGCTTTATTTGCTGGAGTGAGTTAGCACTGCTTTTTGTGGTTTGCAATCCTGGTACAGTCAGGAATGCGAGTACTCCCTCAGGCAAGTTAAAAGGGAGGTTGAAGAGTGAGGTTGTGGCTAACCTTAGAAGCTTAGAAGGAATGAGGTGATGGCTGAGTCAAGGTTACGGTGAAGGCTTGAAGTAAAATCACAGCCAACCAAGATGGTAAAAGCTACTTGGTGGAGTTTCATCCTTTTAATTTTCCATTTGTCAATAATAAAACCCATTTAGTGGCTCAGAGCTATGAAACTATATCTGAGGGTCAGGTATACCTCAGATACTTGTATTGACCAGCTCAATATGGAGACCTGATGATGGTTGACTCAGTGTTTATATTAAAAAAAGTCACCTGTAAGTTTTGGTGCATTTTAACAAAACTCACAGAAATGATTTCAAAATGAAGCTAGAGATTATGAATTAACTGGGTAATTTCTTTCAAAATTTTAGCACTTACTGGCTTTTATTCTCCTTTGACTCTTCTAGACAGACTAAATGAGTCTAAATTTGACTTTCATCTTTGTTAATTTGTCTTAAATCAATTTTTGGTTGAGTCATTAGTTATTAATGTCACTGTAATTTTCCCCTTCTGTTAGATTCCAATTTGGAACAAAAATCCCTATGTTTGTCTTAGATTGTTTGAGTATTTGGTTTTTGAATAAATGCATGTATATAGAAGGATGAACTTATAAACAAGTACAAATAAGAACCCAAGCAAAGCTAGCTGTTTGAAAATAACTGGCTAATTTGTATTTATTGTGAGTTTAGAGAGTAATTTACCTTAGTTTATACAAATGGTTGCTTTTCTTTTTGAACAAAATTCACTAAAAGGGTAGCTGCATGAAGTAAATTCCCAGTGCAAAAGAAGTCTTTATAAAGGCAATTTCTTTGTTGATCAAATGTGTTCCTTCTGCAGTTAGTTTTTTTTCACTTAAAAGAGACTGAATTGTTTTATCACATAGATTGAAGTAGACTTGAGGGGAGACTTTATTTATTGTTTAGTGTGATGAATTAATATTTTGTTGAATGCCCACTCGGTATGAAATGCTTTTGCAGAAGTAAAGATGAACAAGACACAATCTTGTCCTCAGTTAGCGTACACTATAGTAGGGAAGAAAATATAACTCAATTATAACACATGAGACTATGACAGCTCATAAGACAGGTAAGAGTATACAGTAATGATTCAGAGAAGGCTAAATAGCATTGAATTGAGGTCATTGGAAATGGCTTCTCGAAAGGAATTGCATTTGAAATGGTCCTTAAAGAATGAGTATGTTTTCCACCATCAGAGAAAACAGAATAGGCAATCTAGGAGGAGAGCACAAAACATGCCCTCTTTTGATAGTTATAGCCTCCCAGGTGTCAGTAGGGTAGGGTAGAGATGGAGGCATTTAAAGGGTATTTCAGGTCAGCTTCATTTGCCACTTGCCCTAGCATGTGTAAGGGAATAGATTGTAGTGTCACAGCATGACTGTAATCACCTCCCGTCCTCTCCACGAGTTCTATATCAAAAGTCCATGCACATTGGATTTAGCATATAAAAATAAGCAGATTTTTCCTATGCTTGCCACAAAGCAAACCGTAACATTCTGAAGTCAGAAAACTGAGGGTGCTGTTCAGGGAAAAAAGAAAATAAACTGCTTGGATTAGGACATTTAGAGTATTTTAAAAAATAAAGGAAAGCTGGAAGTTTTTTTTATTGAGCAAGGGGACTATGAGCCTGGAATGTTGAATGAATTTCACTTGTCCCTGGAATTTTGGGGTCAGATTCATATTAAGATTTGTGATTCAGGAAGATTCATTTCTTACCAAAATGTAGGTTGTGTTGGAGGGGAACAATAATGCAGGCGGTTAATATTTGATGTGGTTCCATTTACAGAGTATCAAAACATTAAGCATCCAGGCTGAATAATACTGACTTAATTTTGCCTAGCATATTACAATTCATAATGGATTTTCCCATGCCTTTCCCTATATTGTCTTACAATATTCTAAGGTGGTAGGTGGGAGAGAGAGCTTGCTTTACTCTAAAATAAAAGTAATACTGAGGCTTGAAATAAAAAGGATTGAACTAGTCAATTAACTTATTGATGATGGAGACAAGTTGTTAAATTGTAACTCTAGCTCCATTTCTACTGTTCTCTGTTTTTATGTCATGCAAAGATTGTTTGTCCTATATCCATCTTAGTTACTGCCTACCCCCATTTTCCTTGCCCTGAATAAAAATAATTTCTGAAGCTGTTTATTTAAAATGATGGAATAGGTAATATGTGCACATTGTATACTGTTCAAAATACATAAAAACATGTACATTGAAATGTAAGTCTTCCTTCTTCTCCCATCACCAAGTCATTCAGCTCCCCTCCCACAAAAATAAGTTGCTAGTATCTTGTGTATTCATCCAGAAATAGTCTATATGTTTATAATCATATTAATGTGTCTTTAAATATATTTTTACACACACACACAGAGAAAACATCTTGCTTGTTTTCACTTAACAGCACCTGGGAGGGCATTCTAAAATATTACATTCTTTTAAATGACTAGACAGTTTGCCATTGTACAGATAATCCGTGGTTTGTGTAACCAATCCCCTGTGACCATGTTTAGAGTTTCACTGGACTTTAGCTAAAATAATCAATGATGAAATGAATATTTCAATGACAATCACACATGTCATTTTTGCACATGAACTAGTCTATCTGTAGGTGAAAATTATTTTTAAAATGCAAGTTCTGCAGACCCCTTTAGCTAATTATTTTCAGCTAGGTAAGTAGCTCATTTTTATGCTTCATTTTAGTACAGTGAATATATGACCAACAGAACATTTTTAAGCTCAGAATTGCTGTTTTTCCTGTCTTCTGTATAAAACCAGTAAGTTCTTGTGTTCAGCTTGTAGGGTAAGACTGAGAATGGTCATCATATAATTATCTTGGTCATCCTAGCCTCTTTCTACAAAGAATTGAAAGTGTGTTACTTCACGCTTCTCAAACTTTAATGTATAAAGGAATCATCTAGATGTTGTTAAAATGCAGGTTCTGCATCAGTAGATCTGGTATGGGCCTGAGAGTCCATATTTCTAATGAGCTGCAAATGGGGCAACATTGCTGGCCCATGCTGCGTTGAGCAGAAAGGATCTAAGGATGAGCTGAGGAAGGGGATGATAGGAGGGTTTAGTGGGACCATCGATGGGCCAGAACAAAAAGACCTAGGCTTTATATTTAACTTTCCCACTCATTTGAAATGTACCCTCTCCAGTTAGCTACTGAAGTCTCAGTTTACCCATCTGTTAAATTGTAGTTTGCCCTCCATACATCACAGAGCTGAATTGAGACTTAACTCTGAATATATGTGTTCAATTTGTGACATGTTAAGAGAATTTAGCAAATGTGCAGAGGCAATAATATTGATTTTTGTACAACACCTTGCTTCTGGAAAGAGATTATGTGAGCAGTAAGAAACTCCTAAATCTTAACTTTTTTAGATTAATATGAAAAAATGTAACAGCATACAGAAGTGTGCACATGGTGAGAGCTCAACTACGTGGATTTGATTGCATAGAAGAAACCTAGAAGAAAAAACTATTAGCAGGTATCTCTGGGAGAAAGAATTATGGTTGCAGATTTTCCTTTTTTTTTTTTTTTAAATTGATGTCATAATAGTTTATAAAATTGTGAAATTTTGCTTGTACATTATTGTTTGTCAATCACCGTATAAATGCATCCTTTCACCCCTTGTGCCTAGCCCCCAACCCCCTTCACCCTGGTAGCCAGCAAATTGTCCTCTCTGTCCGTGTGTTAGTTTATCTTCAACATATGAGAGAAATCGGCATTGTTTGTCTTTGTCTGGCTTATTTTGCTTAACATAATACCCTCCAGGTCCATCCGTGTTGTTGCAAATGGGATGATTTTGTCTTTTCTAATGGCTGAGTAGTATTCCGTTGTATATGTATACCACATCTTCTTTATCCAATCATCAGTCGAGGGGCACTTGGGTTGCTTCCACTTCTTGGCTGTAGTGAATAATGCTGTAATGAACACACAGGTGATAAGACTCTTTGGATTGTTGATTTCAGGTTCTTTGGATAAATACCCAGAAGAGGGATAGCTGGATCATAAGATATTTCTATTTTTAATTTTTTGAGGAATCTCCATACTGTTTTCCATAGAGGTTGCACGAGTTTGTATTCCTGCCAGAAGTGAATTAGGGTTCCCGTTTCTCCACAACCTCTCAAACATTTATTATTTTTTGCCTTGGTGATTATAGCCATTCTAACGAGTGTAAGGTGATATGTTAGTGTAGTTTTCATTTGCATTTCCCTGATGATCAGTGATATTGAACATCTTTTCATGTGCCTATTGGCCATCTGTATATCTTCCTTGGAAAAATCTTTGTTCATATCCTGTGCCCTTTTTTTGATCAGGTTGTTTGTTTTTTTGTTGTTGAGTTATGTGAGTTCTTTATATATTTTGGAGATTAACTCCTTGTTGGATATATGATTTGCAAATATTTTCTGCCAGTTGGTGGGTTGTCTTTTCATTTTGTTCCTGGTTTCCTTTGCCTTGCAGAAGCTCTTTAGTCTGATGAAGTCCCACTTGTTTATTTTTTCTTTTGTTTCCCTTGTCCAAATGGACATCGAATTCAAAAAGATCCCTCTATGAACGATGTCAGAGTGTCCTGCCTATGTTTTCTTCCAGGAGTTTTATAGTTTCAGGACTTACCTTCAAGTCTTTGATCCCATTTTGAGTTAATTTTTGTGTATGGCGGAAGAAAATGGTCTACTTTCATCTTTTTGCATGTGGCTGTCCAGTTTTCCCAGCACCATTTATTGAAGAGATTTTCCTTTCTCCATTGTATATTCTTAGCTCCTTTGTCAAAGATTAGCTGTCCGTATATTTGTGGTTTTATTTCTGGGCTTTCAGTACTGTTCCATTGGTCTGTGTGTCTGTTTTTGTACTAGTACCATGCTGTTTTAATTATTATAGCTTTGTACTCTATTTTGAAGTCAGGGATTGTGATGCCTCCAGCTTTGTTCTTTCTTTTTCAGGATTGTTTTAGCTATTCGGGGTCTTTTGTTGCCCCATATGAATTTTAGGATTCTTTGTTCTATTTCTGTGAAGAATGTCATTGGGATTCTGATTGGGATTGCGCTGAATCTGTAGATTGCTTAGGTAGTATGGACATTTTAACTATGTTTATTCTTCCAATCTATGTGCATGGGCTGTCTTTCCATTTCTTTATCTCATCATCGATTTCTTTCAATAATGTCTTATAGTTTTCATTTATAGGTCTTTCACCTCCTTGGTTAAATTTATTCTTGGTATTTTATTCTTTTTATTGGGATTGTAAATGGGATTGTCTTCTTCATTTCTCCTTCTGTTAGTTAGTTACTAGAGTATAGAAATGTGACTGGTTTTTGTAAGTTTATTTTGTACCCTGCAACTTTGTTGTAGTTGTTGATTATTTCTAATAGTTTTCCTATGGATTCTTTAGGGTTTTCTGTATATAAAATCGTGTCATCTGCCAACAGCAAGCGTTTCACTTCTTCATTGCCCATTTGGATTCCTTTTATACCTTTTTCTTGTCTAATTGTTCTGGCCAAAACCTCCAGTACTGTGTTGAATAAGAGTGGCTAGAGTGGGCACGTGTGTGTTGTTCCTGTTTTCAGAGGAATGGCTTTCAGTTTTTCCCCATTGAGTATGATGTTAGCTGTGGATTTGTCATATATGGCTGTTTTTATGTTGAGGTACTTTCCTTCTATACCCATTTGGTTGAGAGTTTTTATCATAAATGGATGTTGGAGCTTGTCAAATGCTTTCTCTGCATCTATTGAGATAATCGTGGTTTTTATTCCTTGTTCTATTGATGTGGTGTATCACATTGATTGATTTGTGTATGTTGACCCATCCCTGTGTCCCTGGTGTTAATCTCAGTTGATCAAGGTATATGATCTCTTTAATGTATTGCTGTATTCGGTTTGCCAATATATATATATTTTTTTGGTGAAGAAGACTAGCACTGAACTAACATCCATCGCCAATCCTCCTCTTTTTGCTGAGGAAGATTGGTCCTGGGCTAACATCATTCCCCATCTTCCTCTACTTTATGTGGGACGACTGCCACAACGTGGGACGACTGCCACAACGTGCATAGGTCTACACCCAGGATCCGAACCTGCAAACCCCCGGGCTACCGAAGCAGAGGGTGAGAGCTTAACCTCTACACCACTGGGTTGGCCTCTGATTGGTTTTTCTTTATAGTTTCAATCTCTTTTGTGAAGAAGTTCCTGATTTCATTGACTTATCTATCTGTATTTTCTTTTAATTTGTTGAGCTTTTTTGTGATAGCTATTTTGAATTCTCTGTCATTTCGGTTATAAATTTCTGTGCCTTCAGGATTGATTTCTGGGTACTTGTCTTTTCCTTCTAGTCTGGAGATTTAATATATTTTTGCATACTGCTTGAGGACGTGGACTTATTTTTCCTCATTCTGAAAATCTCTTGGTTGCGGCTTCCATCTGCCGCCACTGGGTGGGGTTCAAGAGCTGTGTATTCTGAGCCCACAACAATCTGCAGGCGCTCTGGCTGACAGGCTGTGCTGGTGCTCTGGGCTGGGGGAGATGCTTGCTCTTTCGCCTGCCTGGTCCTGGGGGCTCCTCACTTGTCCCTTGCTATCTACTCTCCTGGGGTGCTAGCTTGATGAAGACACCCCTGCAAAAGTTCAGTCCCCTCCATACAGGAATTTCCTACAGGCTGTGAGAGAACTTGGAAAGCAACAGTTTTCCCACAGAGGGCCGCCCCTCAGCCCCATCTCTGAGAGCCACTCGGTCTTGGTCCCAGGGTCGCTGTCATTGGGGAAGGAGGAGAGTTCCCTTTACCTCCTTCCACTTCCTCCGGGGGTGCCAGCACCTCCACCTTCAGATGTAAGGCTGGGTGGGTCTCTCAGACATCTTTTGTTTTGTGTGAATGTCCTCTGATGGTATATGAATGTCCTTTTTGTTGTATCTTGTTGGGGGAGATTCTAAGGTGGAAAGCTTGCTCCCCCATGATGCTGACATCACTCCCTCCTTTTATTTTTATTTTTTTTATTTTTTGTGAGGAGATCAGCCCTGTGCTAACATCTGCCAGTCCTCCTCTTTTTTTGCTGAGGAAGACTGGCCCTGGGCTAACATCCGTGCCCATCTTCCTCTACTTTATATGGGACGCTGCCACAGCATGGCTTGACAAGCGTCGCGTTGGTGCGCGCCCGGGATCCGAACCGGCGAACTCCGGGCCACCACAGCAGAGTGTGCACACTTGACCGTTTGTGCCACCAGTCCGGCCCCCCTCCTTTTATTTTTGATGATAGTTTTTTCGTAGTTTTATGAATTCTATGAAAGAGTGTGTATCACTTTTATGATAAGGAAAAGCAATTAAAAGTTAAATGGACTCTAAAATGTGGTCACTCTCCTCTATATAGATTTGGGATACATTGTAATCTTGCATCATCATAATGGAAAGAGATAATATTGAGCTAATATTTATTGAATTCCTACCATATACCAAACATCGGTCCAGTTCTTTACATACGTGAGCTTTTCAGCATAGCCCTCCAAGTTAGCCCCATAAAAGCATCCTTATGCAGCAGAGAGAGGTCTTTTTGAAATCCAATAAGTTCTTATTTCTCCCCTGTGTGAAACACTCTGATAATCTCCCACCTCTTCATAGTCTACAAGGTCTAGTGGGAGCCAGCCCCTGCTTGTCTCCTACCATGTCCTTTCCTGCTAGCTCTGCTCAGCTACAATGGCCTAGTACTGTTCCAAAATCCCATCAGCTTCATTCTCAGGTTGGAGCATTTGAACCAGCTACTGTATCTGCCAGAATATTCTGCCTCCCTAAAATGCACAATTTAGATCCCTGCTCAATTGTGGCCCTCTGAAAATTATATTTCAATGGGGTTCAGAACGTGCTACCCTAAAATAAGGGCATTTTAGCATATTGAATATTTTAAACTGAAGGAATTTGAGAAACAGCAGTTGAACAAGGACTCTCTGACCTCCCCCTTCTCCTCTGAAGCAGGCCAATAGATTTTCATGTGAGACATGCCCTGCCTATACCTGAAGGAAAGGAGCATTCTTATCTCCAAAGATGGATGATGCCGAGAGGAATCTGAATGAACAAGACTTGCTAAGTTTCTCCCAGTTTACTACCCTTAGCTCATACCCTTTTGTCCTATCCTTTTTTCCATGTCCACTTTTCAGCCTTGTATAAACCTAGTATAAAAATGCTCAGGTTTAACCATTTCTTCAGGTCTTCATTTCCTTTTGAAGGTTCACATGTCACATAAAACTTATATTAAATACATTTGTATGCTTTTGTCTTGGTTGTCTTTTGTCAGTCTAATTTATAGGTCCCCAATCAGAGAACCTAGGAGAATAGTAGGAAAAAGAATCTTTTCCTCCCCTACAACTTCAAGGGCCTTACTTTTTAAGATAACATCCCATCCTCGTTAGTGTTCTCAATTTTTCTTATAGGAGTTAGAATCGTTTAAAATTAATTAACTTGTTTGATATTTTTATTCTCCACTAGAATATGAACTTCTGGAGGGACCTGTTACAGAGGAGGTGGTGGATTTTCTGGACTTAGAGCCCTTATGGTCCTTAATGGTCATAGATTCCAATCAGTTCCAGATCCAGGCTTACATATGTGTACAGGTGTGCATTTGGTACAATCCTCAGGAGAGCTCAAATGAAATGTACCAAGTTTCCAATGTGACCATATTTCTCAGGATCAGGAGGGTAGATGATAGTTAAGGGGAGCTTGTTTGATCTTCCCAAAAGTTGTATCCCAGTGTCACTGGGGTGTAGAGAAAGAAAGATGGTGGGAAGAAGAGTTCACAGTGTGAACGCTTGAAATACCTCCTTCCATTCACCTTGCCAGCCTGGTTTCAGGAATAGATGTGTTCTGCATACTTTCATGGATAAAAACAAATTTTAAAAATTGCTTAGCCTTAACATTTGAAATACAGGCATACCTTGGAGTTATTGTGAGTTTGGTTCCAGACCACTGCAATAAAGCCAATGTCGCAATAAAGGGAGTCACACAAATTTCTTGGTTTCCCAGTGCATATAAAAGTTATGTTTATACTATACTGTAGTCTAGTAAGTGTGTAATAGCATTATGTATTAAAAAACAATGTACGTACCTTCATTAAAAACTACCTTATGCTAAAAAATGTTAACCATCATCTGAGCCTTCAGCGAGTCATAATCTTTCTGCTAGTGGTGGGTCTTGCCTCGATATTGATGGCTGCTGACTGATCAGGGTGGTGGTTGCCGAAGGTTGGGATGGCTGTGGCAATTTCTTAAAATTAGACAACAGCGAAGTTTGCCACATCGGTTGACTCTTCCTTTCACAAACAATTTCTCTGTAACATGCAATTGCTA
The DNA here is from genome assembly GCF_020826845.1 of Diceros bicornis minor. Lineage (NCBI taxonomy): Eukaryota > Metazoa > Chordata > Mammalia > Perissodactyla > Rhinocerotidae > Diceros > Diceros bicornis. The sequence goes on along the minus strand of NC_080741.1, from coordinate 73,460,183 downwards.
TTTGATAGCATTTTACCCACAGTAGAACTTCTTTCAAAATTGGAGTCAATCCTCTCAAACCTTGCTGCTCCTTTATCAACTAAGTTTATGTAATATCCTAAATCCTTTGTTGTCATTTCAACAGTCTTCACAGCATCTTCACCATGAGTAGATTCCGTCTCAAGAAACCCCTTTGCTCCTCCATAGAAGCTACTACTTGTCCATTAAAGTTTTATCATGAGATTGCCGCAACTCAGTCACATCTTCAGGCTCTACTTCTAATTCTAATTCTCTTGCTATTTCCCCCACATCTGCAGTTACTTTCTCCACGGAAGTTTTGAATCCTTCAAAGTCACCCATGAGGGTTGGAATTAACTTCTTCCAAACTCCTGTTAATGTTGATATTTTGACCTCTTCCCGTGAATCTTCAATGTTCTTTATGACATCTGGAATGGTGAATCCTTTCCAGAAAATTTTCAATTGACTTTGCCCAGATCCATCAGAGGAGTCACTATCTATGGCAGCTATAGCCTTACGAAATGTATTTCTTAAATAATAAGACTTGAAAGTTGATATGACTCCTTGATCCATGGGCTGAAGAATGGATGTTATGTTAGCAGGCATGAAAACTGCATTCATCTCATTGTACATCTCCATCAGAGCTCTTTGGTGACCAGGTGCACTGTCAATGAGCAGTAATATTTTGAAAGGAATCTTTTTTTCTGAGCAGTGGTTCTCAAGAGTAGGCTTAAAATATCCAGTAAACTATGTTGTAAACAGATGTGCTGTCTTCACACCTTTATTGTTCCATTTATAGAGCACAGGAAGAATAGATTGAGCATGATTCTTAAGGGCCCTAGAATTTTCAGAGCAGTAAATGAGCATTGGCTTCCATTTAAAGTCACCAGCTGCATTAGCCACTAACAAGAGAGTCAACCTGTCCTTTGAAGCTTTGAAGACAGGCATTGACTTCTCCTCTCTAGCTATGAAAGTCCTAGATGACATCTTCTTCAAATATAAGGCTGTTTTGTCTACATAGAAAATCTGTTGTTTAATGTAGCTACCTTCATTAGTTGTCTTAGCTAGATCTTCTGGATAACCCGCTGCGACTTCTACATTAGCACTTGCTGCTTCACCTTGCATTTTGGTGTTATGGAGATTGCTTCTTTCCTTAAACCTCATGAACCAACCTCTGCTAACTTCAAACTTTTCTTCTATAGCTTCCTCACCTCTCTCAGCCTTTATAGACTTGAAGAGAGTTAGGGCCTTGCTCTGGATTAGACTTTGGCTTAAAAGAATTTTGTGGCTGGTTTGATCTTCTATCCAGACCACTAAAACTGTCTGCATATCAGCAAAAAGGCTGTTTTGCTTTCTTATCACTTGTGTGTTCGTTGGAGTAGCACTTTTAATTTCCTTTGCATTCACAACTTGGTTTATTGTTTGGTGCAAGAGGCCTAGCTTTTGGCCTTCTCAGCTTTCGACATGCCTTCCTCGCTAAGCTTAATCTTTTCTAGATTTTGATTTAAAGTGAGAGACATACGACTCTTCTTTTCTCTTGAACACTTAGAGGCCATTGTAGGGTTATTAATTGGCCTAATTTCAATATTGTTGTGTCTCAGGGAATAGGGAGGTCTGAGGAGAGGGAAAGAGTTGGAGGAACAGCCTGTCAGTGGAGCAGTCAGAACATGAACAACATTTATTAATTAAGTTCACATCTTATATGGGCATGGTTCGTGGTGCCCCAAAACAGTTACAATAGTAACATCAAAGATCACTGATCACAGATCACCATAACAAATCTAATAACAATGAAAAAGTTTGAAATATTGAGAGAATTACCAAAATGTGACACATACAAAGTGAGCAAATGCTGTTAGAAAAATGGCATCCATGGATGCGTTGGACATAGGGTTGCCACAAACCTTCAATTTGTAAAAAACACAGTATCTGTGGAGCACAATAAAGTGAACTGTAATAAAATGAGATATGCCTGTACCTTCAGGTGGAATTAATCAGTAAATCCAGTTGCCTTTAAATTTGGAACTTTCTCCTCTTACCCTTTTATGTCTTTTGAATACCATACAATATGAAAATGTGTAGCTGAATATAAAAATTCTACTTTGGTGGTTTGTGGAAAGATTAACAACACACTTTCTTATAAAAAAAAAAGCTATCATAATTGCAACTCATGTGTTCAAGTAAACACATTGCTCGTTGGCTTTTCTGGGGCTTCTGGGATTCTCTAGGATGAAAGTAATTCCTTCTAGACCTTAGGGTGTACAGACTCAGGATACTGCTGAAATTTTAATATCAAAAGAGCTTTGCAGGTATATTTAGATGGTGATTCTATTATTCATATGTCTTGAATTGAGTTGACCAGGCGAAGGATTTCTGTACCTATATTTAAATCTGTGGTTTGGAGTAGAATACTGAGGAAGGGAACTTTAAGGAGAAGAAGTAGAGGAAAATTTATAGCTATAGGGCTATATCCTTGAAACTCAGTAAGCTGCCAACAAAAGGCTTCAAGCAATAGAAGGTGCCTTTGCATTCCTTTGGCATTTTCTGCAGTGGGAATCACTTTGAATTTCATTCAAAAGTGAGTTTCAACTGGCCTGTTTTATTATATTTACTTAGCAGCAAAGGGAGATGAAGAGTGCTAACGTATTAATTTAACAAGAGGAAATAGACCAGCTATCTAAAGCATACCAGAGAGTGGATTCCACATTCTAGGACCGAATGATAAATATTTTTAGTATCTATCACACTGTCAAAGTTTTCTTTGGCTTATTAAACTGCCTGAACAATTATGGATTACTTTTATCATGATGGGATGAATCTTCTAGACAATTCTTAAAGTCCTCACAATCTATAAGCTGCAATAAAACTCTTATCTTCCTGCAAAGCCTCAGTTAACAGACTTTTCTCATAGTCATTTAAACATCTAATAAGACACTGGTGGTTGTAATAGCATTGTAGATAAGTCATTTGTATTAGCCCACCTGAATTTCCTGCTAGTACAGTTTCTGATGAAGAGTATACAAATTGGAATGCAAGATAATTATCTCCTAACCTATTCAGCAAAATAAAGTTTTAAACCTTAATGAAAGTTGTGGATAGACTCAATCTTTACAGCTCTTTTCAAAACAAGGCTTTTAAAGAATGTATTTACTATAAGTATCAAATAGAGATAATAATCTTGCCTCCCTCTTAGTGTTTTTATGACATTAAATGAAACGGAATAAGTATGTTAGTTGGGATTGTCTTCAGTAGCAAGCAATAGAAAACCAGATTAATTGCCATTTAAATACAGAGGAACTTAACTTTTCTCATATAACAAGAAACCTAGCAGGCTGACTGCTGTAGGCATTCAATGGTATCATCAGGGACCTACCTCTTATGTCTATCTCCTTTGCCATCCAAAGGACCATGGCTTTTGACTTCACATTCTCAAGATGGCTCCTTCGCTTTCTGCTGCTGTGTGTCTGTTTCAGACAGAAAGAATGGCAAAGAGAAAAGAGCAAAAGCAGTGATGCCAGCTGCGTCTGTCTTGTTCAAAAACTTTGCTAGATGTTCCAATAGTTGATTTCCACCAACTTCTATGGTAAGAAGTATGTCACTTAGCCATCTCCTGCTACAAGTTAGCTTTCCAGTCTCTGTAATAGAGAAATAAAAGGGAGAAGGGGGTTGTAAATGCTTTTAGATGTTAAATCAGCCCAGAACCTGGCACACAGTTTTCACTAAAGTGTCAGATGCCTTTGATGACAAGCACATTGACAACAATGATGTTTGTAACTCTGCTGTGTAATTGCCACCAGCATGGTCTTAATTCAGACCCCATATAAGTAAAATATAATAATGATTTTAAATAAGACTTTTAGATAAACAATATCAATACAAAATGTATATTGAATGTTTACTAAGCAATAGTCATTTTTCTAAGCATTGTATGTGCATTAACTAAATAAATCCTCACAACAACCCTATGAGGTAGGTAATGTAATTGCACTATCTTCATTTTATGGATGAATGGGCTGAGGCTTAGAGAGGATATGGCAGTGGCGGAACTGGGATTTTGCCTCTAGGCAGTCTGGATCTCAAGTCCCTGCTCTTAACCACTACACTAGACTATGTATACAAGACTATTTCCTGCGACTTAAAAATTCATAGAACTTTGATATATAAGGTGAGAGATTTGTTACTCAAAACTTAATTTATCAATGGAAAAACTGAGGCCCTGAGAAGGAACTTGGGTAGCCAAGGTCCCTGAACTTTTTTCATTAAAAATGGTTTAAGCATAGAATTGAAGCTCCTTACACATGGTTCACTGTCCCTTCTTCTGCAGTATGCAACATTCTCAGTTAATTCCCAGGGCAGCTGTGAATAGTCATATCCATTACCAGAATGATTAATCATTGTTTCAAGTATATTTACAACCTAAAAAAAACTATTTTTATCAAGTTGTTATTATGAGATTATTTCATCAAGCACTTAATTAGAAGAACTGGTAGTTAAGTCTAAAGACTTAAATAGATTCAGGTAAAAAATGTTTGGCAAGAACCTTTCATAGGTGATACTGTCTGTTTTACATTGTGTCATATCAAAAGGACGTAAAAGCAGGTTGCCTCACTCTTAGTGGTGCTAAGTTTGATCATATAAGTTAAAGTGCTGGCGACAGATTTTTCTATTCTAAAGCTGTATTTTTCCCTTTGTAATGAATAAGTACTAGAGGGGGATGGGAAATTTCTTTGGTACTGGGCTAATAGCTGCTTCTGCAGCAACCTTTTATCTAATAGTTTTAGCATCTGTTGGTTGTCCTTTCCTCCGTCAGTGGTTCCTGGGTATTGTAGAATGGTGATTTTCTAATTCTATCTTTCCTTCTACATTTATTGACTGGAATTTCCTATAAAGAAGTGCTTTTTCTCACCAATTTAGGATGAAATATAGTTTCTCATAAGACAAAGAAACAAAACAGACTGAATGCTTGTTTCTCTTTGATTAGAAGTTTTCAAAGTAAAATATTAATGTGATAATCACCTGCAATGAGATTGAGGGTTTTTGTTTCTTTTATTTTTAGTTTGCTTTTGCTGTCTTCCTCTTTTCTTTTTTCCTAAGAGTATTACTGTGGACTCCTGAGATTTTATTTATTCAATGTATTAAAATCAATTAAATTTCCAAGAAATACAAGAAAGAATGAACACACTGTAAGACACACACAATGAGACAATTCCAGATTGTAGAATGGTCTTTGAAATAACTGTCTTCATTTGTCCAGAAAGTCAATAAAATGAAAAAACAAATGGATACCTGTCATACCATAATAAAGACCAAAGACCAAAGAAATTTAATGCATGAGTTTGATAGTTGTTGTAATGCAAATGGGTGAAATTTGAATGTGGACTGTATATTAGATATTAGGGAAAATTGTTGCTAATTATTTTTGTGAGGTGATAATGATATTTTGGTTATGTAGGAGAATGTTTTTATTTTAGAGAGGCATCAAAAAGAACTTAGGGTTGAAAGATCGTTATGTCTGCAGTTTATGTAGAATTAATTATGTAAAAGATAAGTTTGCAAATACACACACAGTCACAGTATCTAGATAAAGCATATATGGCAAAATGTTAAGTGTTGAATTTATTTGTAGGGTATATAGGTGATCATTATTTTATTAATTTGACGTTTCTGCATGAGAAAATTTGTAAAATGTTTTAGGGGAAAATAACTGGCTATGGAAATGTAGAATACTTTGTCCTTTGGAAATGTAGAATACTTTCTTAATCCTGAAGTCTAAAGTAGTATTTTCTGAAATATTTGCTTTGCCTCAGAGGATTGGCTCAGTATTTAGGCAGAGAGGCCTGGTCTCCCCTTGTTTTTGTTTTGAATAGTATAATTAAATTTCAATCTGATTTATATTTTGGGAATTTGCTTACAATTTTATTTGAATGAAAGCTTTTGGTAACGTTGCAAAAAAATTGTAATACTCTAGGAAGGAAGCTGTAAAGTGGGTGACAACTTCCTTGATGAAGTTTGTCCCAAAGCACCCAAAGTTTTGCAAAATTTGAAAATCTCATAAAACCAATGTTTTGTGTACCTGATTAAGCATCTATAATAGGATTTGGCAAAGGGTCAGATGGTAAATATTTTAGGCTTTGTCAGCTGTACAGTCTCTGTCACAGGTAGTCAACTCTGCCTTTTTAGTGGGTGAAGAAGCCACAGAAAATATGTAAATGAATGATATAGTTCTGTTCCAATAAAACTTTATTTATAAAAATAGTGGGAGAGCCTGATTTAACCTGAAGAAATAGAATGCAGAACCCTGTCAATCACATCAAACATATTCATGCTATTACAAAACTATAGGGACAGCTTTTTGATGTGATACAATGATCCCACCCTTCTCAGGACCTATGTACATTGTTAAACAAAAAACAGAACCTGACAGTAGTTAAAGCAGTAAAAATAGATTTTCATCAGGAACTATTGCAGTAGAGGAAAAGAAACTCAGTATGGAACTGGGCTCAATTCTGAACATAACGTGGACAAGTCAGGTAACATGGACAAGTGGGGATTTATAAACAAGAAGCAAGGTGGGGATCAGTGGATGGAAAATTACTAAGAGGAAACATTAGGGGTAAGGGGGGATTCTGACTGAACAGTCTAACAGGATTCTTGCTGAAGACAGGTCAGGGTGATCAGACATCGCCTGGAGGTTGGTGGGTAATGAGAAATTTGATCTGATACCAAGGTGGGAGACTCTGGATAAACTGACTTAGCAGGATTCTTGCTAAAACTGGGCTCTTGAGGACATATCCAAGGACAGAAGAGTCTATCTAGAGTTTGGTCAAGGAGAGAGTCTTTGTCAACATACTGCTTTGTTTCTGTGGAAATTTCTTTCCTCTCTTACTTAATTATTTCTTGTTTTCAATTTCTCTTAAATATCACATTCCCAAGAAAGATTCCCTGATTAGGTCAGTTCCTGAACTGCATGATTTATTGCTTGTTCACAGCATTCATAATAACCATGCATTTATATGATTAGTTTATTAATTCTTAACATTATGGATTAATGATCATCTTCTAGGATGTAAGTCATTGAGGACAGGAGCAATTTCTGTTTTATTATGTTGTTGTTTATTAGTTAATGGCTTTTGTTTTTGCCTTTTTTCTCATTATTTTATCTCCAATCTAGCACTTAGCAGGGACTAAAATATTTGTTGAGTGTATTAATTAGTTACCGTTCAGACTTAGTTGCTATTATAATATCAATGTAAAGAATAAGACAAGTTCAAAAGATGTAGTTAATGAACACATTACTTTATAAGCTAAGTTATTTTTCTGTTCTAATTTATTGTCTTTTAAATGCCGGTCAAACCAGAGCTTAAGAAATAAGTTATAAGGCATATTAGTTAGCTCTTAAAGCTTTAGCTTGATGTCTTTGGGAACATTCTAATTTCTCACCATATTTGAAAATAGTTTTAAAGCTTAAGTAATGAAGTAACCAGATAAGTCTCAGTGACTGACATGTGACTTAAGTTATTTGAGTCCCCTTTTCTGAGAATTTTGGCTTATTTCTTTTGTTATTTAGGGCAGAGTCTAAATTCTATAAAGTGGTTTATTAGGCCCCCTAATATCTGGTCCCAATATCTGATCCCAATTATTAACCATTTATTTTGTTATTCTACCACATAAATCTTCTACTTTTGTGATATTGATTTGTTTAGTTTTTGGATCTCATCTTTTGGTTTTTCTGATTCTGTGACTTGCTGTAGTCTGAAATTTTAAGTGAGTTTATTGCCTCAATTACCTTATGCTTTCTAAGGTAATTTAACTGCTCCCTTTTCATGTAACTGTTTTCCAACTAAACATAAATTAATTTCACAAAGTTATTTGATTTTTGCCGTTATCGCTCATGTAATATGTGCTATATGATGGATGCTTAATGGAAATATTTTAAATATTGAGATGCTTTGGGAGGGAGATCTAGATGATAAAAAGAATTTTTAATAGCTCATCTACCATATATGTGATAAATGTGCCTTACCAACATGGCCTATTCCACAATTAAACTGCAGTTTAATCGGAATTAGTCTTTTTTATTCAGCTTAACATATATAAATATCTATGTGCTTATTTTTATGTTTTTAATTAAAATTCACTAAGATTTCATGTTGGTACCTTGGAGGGCATAGAACCTCTGTAAAGGTAGCATTTCTACAGTTCATCTGCTTTAGATTTGGTGTTTATGAGATGAGGGATGATTAAGATATTTCCTCAAAGTAAAGTTTGTATTTGTTTAGAAACAAGAAGCATATCAAAATGAAGGAAAAAGGTCAGCCTCGTTAAACTGAGCTCAATCTAAATGAGCTAAATTTCATTTTCTACCACACTCCATTCCTCTCTAATGACCAGAAAAATGGAAATGTATTTCTTGTTGCATCCTAATGGAGCATGAAGAAAGAAAGGAGACAAAACTTAGAGCAGTTTATTTTCATATTCATCCACTGAGATGAGGTGGTCTATCTCTGACTTAAGCTACTTTACTGATTGAGGACCTGGGGAGGGGGGTGGAGATAGATGCCTTTGTTGAGTTATTCTAAAATGATTTAAACTGTGTTGAATTCTGATTTCAGAGAGCATTTGATATTTGTTGATTCTGATTCTATATCTAAGGGGAAATTAAGACAATGATTTGAGGTGATTTTTCTGAATAAGTCAAGCCAAAGCCCTGGCTAGTGAGAACAACATTGTCTTAAAGTAGCTATTAACTCTTTGATCCTTGTATTTGAAGAGAAACTTTAATAGGGTGTGTGTCTGTGTGTATTCAATACCATGAATTTGTATGCTATTCTGTGGCTTTTACTTTGGTTTATCTTTTAAAATGGATGTCATTGCAAATTGCTTTAGGGAATGGTAAATGAAGACTTGAAGTTAGGATTTAAAATGTCTAATTTCAGGACACAGTGATAAAAATGGCCTAGCAAGAGTTCTGCATGTGAGATGGGAGGTAGAAGGAGATAAACCTGGATAGTTTGGGTTGGGCTTCATCATGGAAAGTATAGAGTGCAAAAATCAAGAATTTTAGTTAATAGCGAGTTGTAAATTATTAGAGGTGATTGGGCAGGACAGTGACATCATGAAGTCTTTCTTTAGCATGATTAATCGGAGGCTGGCACAGAGGATCTTATGGTGGGAAAGCACTGGGAACTAGTGTAATAGCAACTCAGCTGTTAATGTGATACAGCAATGGTAAGGAAGAGGGATGATTGAACTGAGTATTATTTGGAAGAAAGACATGAAGTCTTGGCTATTAAATGGTTAGAATAAAGAAGTCCACGTACAGTTAGGACAAGACTAATTTTTCTATAGACATGGTAACAGTAAACTGCCAAGTAAACAAATGGAACTTGTTCAGTCAAATCCACCAACACAAAACATGCTTCTCAAGTCAACACACTCTGTCTCCAGACTAGCACGTCTGTAAGCAACTCATCTTCCAAACAAACTCTTCCCCCAAACTCCAATTAAGATCATCAGTTTGCTCTGCTAAATAAGACAACTCTTAACCACTATAGTTCACCCTTGCTTAAGTAAGCAATAAATTTCTTTCTTCAGTTTCATATTTTGAGTGGTGCTCTTTCTTGACAATGATTTCCCTGTTTTGTCAGTGCCTTCTCTGAATCCTGCTATGTCCTTTGAATTTCCATCTTAACATCTTCCTTTTAATTATTAAACTTCTCAAGAGTGTTGTATAGTTGATGTCTTTGTTTTCTTAGAGTCTATTTCCTTCTCAGTTGTCTGCAGTAGAGCTAACTCCATTTAAAAGTTTAATTCTTGGGCCGGCCCCGTGGCTTAGAGGTTAAGTGCGTGCGCTCCGCTGCTGGCGGCCGGGGTTCGGATCCCGGGCGCGCACCGACGCACCACTTCTCTGGCCATGCTGAGGCCGCGTCCCACATACAGCAACTAGAAGGATGTGCAGCTATGACATGCAACTATCTACTGGGGCTTTGGGGGGAAAAAAATAAATAAATAAAATCTTTAAAAAAAAAAAACTTTCTAAAAAAAAAAAAGTTTAATTCTTGATGCTTGACATTCAAAATCTTCTAAATCACTTTAGACCTACTTTTCACCAACTTTAAATCTTAATACATCCTTTACTCAAGCTACACTTGGCTGGTCTCTATTTTAAGATACCACATGGACTAGCCTCTGTGTATTTTCTACCAGCATTCTTTTTTTCTAGAATTCCTCTGCCTAGTTTCCACATAGGTAAATCTAGTCTATCTTACTTACCTCCTACCTTTTCCTTGAGGCTGCCTCTGATTCTCCAGATCTAAACAACTCTTACCTCCTAAGAAATATAACACTTGTATTAAGTCACTGGTTCCCTGAGTTTGTGATTTAATGGACAAACACAATTTGCAGAAAACAGACACCTCTCACACACCCATAAAGATATGGGGACCACATAGTTTTGATAATATTCTTTTAAAGATCATTTCTGATGAAACAATCATCTGATATTCCCTTGACTTTATGAAATACATATCATCACCAAAATTATCATGGAAAACATAAATTTTGCACTGTAAAAATTTTACTGCATTGCTCTTATTTTTTCATTCTGCTACAGACCAATGAGAACTTCATCATAGACTAGCTCTGGTCTCTCTCTTTTTTAAAACAGGAAGGCCTGTTTTTGTTTTTACTGGAGGCTCAGATGGCATATGACAGTTTATAAAATGGCTTCAGAGGTAGAGGGTAGAAAGGAAACAAAAAATAAGCTGCAGTGGGAAAGAAAAACAACCAGGAGAAGGTAAGAGCTTGCGGGGTTCTTTATCAGCCTGATTTAGGAGAGGGAGTTGGTGCCTCTGAACAATAAGAATGGATTCCCTCCTTCAACCCTTGGTAGAAGAGAGAGGAAAAAGGGAAAAGGCTATTGCCTTGGCCCTCCGCAGTAGTCTGAGAACCATTTATCTATAATACTCATTTTTCTCTTTATATGTATATAAATAAATATATATGTGTTTGTGTGTATATATATATCTTTAAATCTGAATTTAAAGATAAAATCTATAAATTGATTTATATATCTCTCTATATAAAAGATATATATATACACGTACCTTATACCCTCTTGGGACCCCAAGCTGACACCTGCGTCTGAAGTCTATAATCCATCTCATAGCTTTAGATCTCAGACTGAGTTCAGGCTACTTCCTTAGGACATCCTTTTCTGGTACCTTCTCCAACTATCTGAGGTTTTGGATAACCTCCAGTCCTAATTTTTGAAACAGAGTCAAAGGTAGAATGCTTGTTTTTGAACTCTCTCCACCTGTCTCTCTCTCTCTTCTTCTCATTCCATTGAATAAAAATGGTATCAAAATATCAAGGAATAAAATTACCCCCTACTGAAGAAGGAAAATACATTGGGAGAAGTTTTTAAAACATTTCCCCCATTATTTCATTTTAGTTTTTTGCATTGTTAATGATTTTATCTTCTCAGAAGGATTTGCTTTCCTCACCTTCATTGTATATCGCTGGAAGCCATGAACAATGATATGTGCTTCTTCATACTCTCCAACGTTGTCGTGGTACCTTGCAGGAAACAGGAGCTCAGCTAATGTGGATTGAGGCGAGGATGCTAATAATGGCTGTAAGGGGATGACATTTGACTTATGGGATCAAAAATTGAAATACAGTGTCAGTGCAACTATATGCTGCCTGAGTAAAGAAATTTGTATTTTCTTCATCTTTACCATGGTAATAACAGCTGTGCACAAGGTTTTGTATCAAAGAAATGAAATAAATATGAGAGTCCTTCTAAGCTATAATTTGACTTTCAAAGTATTATATCTATAATAAACTAAGTGAAATAAAGCAAATATTAAAGAACCACTCTAATGATTTTTATTTAAGCAATAACATAGTACTTTTCACTCTACAAAGCAATTGTTTCAAAAAAATGATAGTTTTTATTTTATCTCCATTCCATGATATGGTTTCTATTCACATTTGACCTTTTTTGGGCAGTTTTTAAGAAGCTAAAATGGTACATTTGTGTGGCTATAGCCAGAGAAGAAGACCTAAGTCTAGTGACCAAAAGGAAATAGGTGTTGAGATAAAAATAAAATACTAATGCTTTGTTTTATGTTTACCCATTAAGGCTTTTTTTTTTTTTAAAGCCATAAGCCATTTTTCAGATGTCACTAAAATTTAAACTGCTACTGGGTATAGAAGTTAGAATAAATGGCCTTTGGAAAACTCAAAATAGTGTAGATCTGGCTTACTTGGACCCAAAATGGGTTTTAAAAATATTAGTTGAAAAATCGACTTCTCTTGCCGGTACTGTTTTTCATGTGTTTTAGTAGCTCATTTTTAATTTACTCTGCAATAATATTTATTAATCTTTCACACTGAAGTACTTTCATCATTATTATTATTATTTTGGTATATGCCTATGCTCTAGGTTTGTTGCGATGAGTAGCTGTGTTAGTCAGGGTTCTCCAGAGAAACAGAGCCAATAGGGTATATGGATACAATATGGGTGTATTTTCTCACCACCAAGCAATCAACTAGATTCTGACACTATCTGGAGATAGCATCCCACAGGGTAAGGGCTCAGTCCTACAATATTCTCCCCCAACTTCAGACACCAATCACAAATGCAGGTTGTCGCCTGTGCTGACTGACAGGCTATAAGTCGGAGGTTTCCTGAGTCCCCCTCCTTGGATTCAATTAATTTGCTAGACTGGCTCACAGAACTCAGAGGAGCATTTTACTTACTAGATTACCAGTTTATTGTAAAAGGATATAACCCAGGAACAGCCAGAAGGAAGAGACATTCATAGCGCAAGGTATGTGAGAAAGGGCCCAGAGCTTCCATGTTCTCTGAGTGCACCTCTCTCCCTGAATTTCCTGTTCACCAATCTGTATGCTCCCCAAACCGTGTCCTTTTGGGTTTTTATGGAGGCTTCATTACATAAGCGTGATTGCTTAAATCCTTGGCCATTGGTGATTGATTCAACCTCCAGCCCCTCTGCCTTTCCTGGAGATGTGGTGGGGAGTGGAACTGAAAGTTCTTACCCTGCAGTCACATGATTGGTTCCCCTGCCAACCAGCCTTTAGGTGCTTTTCAAAAGTTATCTCATTAACATAAACTCAGGTGTAGTTGAAGGGGATTTGTTATGAATATCAAGACACCTTTATCACTCTTATTACTTAGGAAATTCCAAGGGTTTTAGGAGCTCTGTGCCAGAAATGAAGACCAAATATATATTTCTTATTATAAATCACAATATCACAGTGGATATCCTATATGGAAAGAGATTTATAGTAAGGAATTGGCTCATGTGATCATGGTGGCTGACAAGTCCAAAATCTGCAGGGTGGGCCAGTAGGCTGGAGACCCAGGAGGGCTGATGTTCCCTTTGAGTCCCAAGGCAATCTCTTCTGGGGAATTCTTTCTGGCTCCTGGTGAGCAGGTCTTTTTGTTCTATTCAGGCCTTCAGCTGATTGGATGAGGCCCACTCACATTATGGAGGGTAATCTGCTTTACTCAAAGTCCTCCAGCTTAAATGTTAACCTCATCCAAAAACACCTTCACAGAAACACTCAGAATAATGTTTTACCAAATATCTGGGCACCTTAGGACTCAGCCAAGTTGACACATAAAATTAACGGTCACAGTAGGTAATACCTGTATGATTTTGCAGGTGTGTGTTACATGTCTGCCAGAAAGCTATGAAATATTTTATTTTCCAGCACCACAACTCATAAAGCTAGTTTCAAATGACACAAAATTATGTTTTGAATAGTAGTCTGGTGTTTGGAAGAGAAAATTCTTTTTGAAGAGAAAGGATGGCAATTTTGTCTACATAGCATTTTGCAGTTTATAAGGCACTTTCACATACATTAGCACTTTTGATCAATCAGCTTTAGCTGCAGGCCCCGACCAAGTTATTGACTGTGTCTAACACAAGCAAAGTGAAGCTAAGGGTCAAATAATTTATGCAGTGAACCTGATCGATAGAATAAGCCAGTGTGAGCAATTTAGCCAAACACAATCCTGTCTTTAATTGAAACTTTTTTTGTTTGAATTATGTGGACAAATGCCTCAGTTCGTGTCATTTTGCAGAACATTGTGATATCCATATTGGAACAGCTTCTTGTTCATCTTTGAATTTCCAACATCTAGAGTCATTACTGAAACGTAGTAGTTAAAGAAAGTATTTTTGGTGATAGTGAATCAATTCACGATCAGATTGATTCAAGAACTTTATTCTTTTTTATCTTCTTTAAACCAGCTCTAGACCCAAAATAGTAATAGTTCAAGATGTGTGTGAGCACTTCTTCACTTGCTGCTAAATTGCTAAATACTGGCTCCTTCTCTTGCCTCCCATTTCATTCCTTTTGCAATCTTTTCCAATTTGGGTTTGGAACAGCTATTTTAAAGTGACCGATAATCTCCTAATGTCAAACGGAGTGGCTTCTTTTTATTCACCGTTACTGACTTGCATCTCCAACTATATAGACCCTTATATCTTCTTCCTTGAGTTTTCTAAAGGATATACCCAAATTTCTAAAATTCAGAGTGACTGAATCAGAAAACATTAACCTTCACGTAAATATTTGTTTTTCTCTTGTATTCTCCTTTTCCATCAAAGGCTTTGCGATGCCTTCATTAACAGCAAGTCTGAAACATCTCCCTCATTCCTTTCTGAACGATAGTTCAGTTTGTATCCATCATCTTTCAAATCTGACATCTCTTACTGACCCATCTCTCCTCTCTTTGCCTTGCTACACTGGTCCTGCTTTATACCTTATGTTTTTGCATAAGTCCTTCCCAGTGGTCTCTCTGCCTCTAATCTTTCCCACTTTCAATTTATTCTCTATATTGCTTTATGGATATTTTTCTAAAGCATGAAAATTATCATTACTCTCCTACTCAAAATGTTTCACAGATTAAAAAAAAGATACTACTACAGTATCAAGTGGGGACAGATTCACAGAAATAGGTCAACAATTCTGTTACCAGTAGTGGGCACAAAGTTAGAATAAATTTGTCCTAAGCTGTTGACCTCACAGTCCTTTAATTACATCTGATTAAAGACAGGATACAACCCAGAACCTGAGTTAAGACTGATCTAGAAATAAGGGATCAACTCACCCCCACAGTGAGGGGTATAAAAGAATTATGGAGCAGGAATAAAGAATGGCATTATATTTTTGTTGTACGAGCTGATACATTAGTGATCTGTGGTAGTGATGATCCACCATACTGAAGTATACTGTAGACTTAAATTTGAATATGAAAATGTTTGCGTGACAACACCATCACCCACTTTGCCATATCCCTCCTGTAGTTTCTTGAGTTAACACAAATCTGAAATGATTTTATTGAACTTTGGATTATATTGCAGATATTATAATCAGATATTGTCCAAGGCAAAAACTGATTCAACGAAGAATTTATAATCATCAAAATCATTATCACTTCTCAAAAGAATTCTTAATTTTTCTCCACTCCCTACCTGTCACTGGAACCATGAAATAATTTCACTTGATGTGTCACTTGTAACTCTTTATCCTAGAATGTTTATTTGTCCTTGTGAGTTCTTTCTAATTACAATCTTTGGCATCTGTTCTGATCACTAAGAAATTATCATTTTAGCATAAGGATCTCTATTCCTTCCCTCCCCAGCCCATGTCCAGCTTCAGTAAAAATTCTTCATGTTAACTGAGTGCAAAGCCAAGAGGTGATCACTTTGTGCCTTCGCTGCTAGGTGAGGAAATGCACATTCAAGAACAACATTGTCTGGCTCTGAACCCGTGTGGCTTAATACCTAGAATACTTGTTCAGTTCCATTGGAGCCATTCTTACATTAAAACTAACTTTTTAGAATTCAAGCAGTCTGACTTAGCTTCATTCTGTAACATTTAAAAAGTTAAGTATCGGGGCCGACCCAGTGCCTCAAGCGGTTAAATGCGCGTGCTCCGCTGTGGCGGCCCGGGGTTCGCTGTTTTGGATCCCGGCCACGCACCGACGCACCACTTGGCAGGCCATGCTGTGGGGGCGTCCCATATAAAGTAGAGGAGGATGGGCACGGATGTTAGCCCAAGGCCAGTCTTCCTCAGCAAAAAAGAGGAGGATTGACATTGGATGTTAGCGTCTTCCTCACCAAAAAAAAAAAAAAGTGAAGTATTTTTTTTGTTACAGAATATAGCATGGAATGTCAACAAGCGAGATCAACGCAGAAATAAGAATATGACATGGCAACCAAAAGGAAAAAAAAGTTTTTCAAGAGACACTACAGTTGTCTCACAAGTTTCTTATTGCAATTGATCACATTTATGAAAATAACAGTTATAATGCAAGTAAGATGGTTACAATATAATGTAAAGAACTCTCTCCGTATACCATTTGACAACTTTATTTCCACTACAAACTGGTGTTATGCTGCACATAAGTTATCCTGCATCAGGATACCACTGGTGGATTATGTTACTATATGTTTTGTTATAAGAATAACAATAATGTTGCAGACTATTTATTGAAATACCTAAACACAACTGGAAAAAAAATGATGTCCTTTGCTAGGCCAGCTGTATTTTCCATACTCGTCTTAACCATTACTTCTCATTATTAGTTTTCTGGGAAGATTATTCCCCAGCTGACAGGCTTTCAGAACTATAATTTAGAGAAATAAAACTAGGTAACAAATGACTATATTTAAATGTTGTAGCACAGAGTTCATTCTCTTCACATGGTAAATGTTCTCTTCCAATAGAAAAGATTGTTCTAGGCTTGAATTGTTTCCTTGTTCCTGATATATTGGACACTGTAGAAGCAGTAGATATTTAAATATATCATAAATGCTACTTCATGATGTTAAATACCATTACTGAGTTTTTATTACACCTACTTTTGTATATTTCCTTATTTAATTTTCGTAACAACCAGATGAGCATACAGAGACTTAGAGACTTATCCACAATCCCAGTTAGCGATGTCTGAGCCTAATGTATCTCAATTCAAACATCCCCCATTGAACCATTTTCATTCTTACTGGTTAGTCCAAATGGGTAGCACTATCTTCTGCGTAGGTTTATCTGTCAGAAGTTGCTAAGCCTGCCATTTTGTTATGCTGAGATCTTTGCCTCTTTAAAGAGAAGACTTAAAGTGTGACAGGTGACATGACATGGGAACTATTCATCAGCAAGTATAAATTACTGTATATCTGGGTGCATAGAGTAAGTCACCACATGCCACCAAGATTTCTTCTAGGAGTGGCATTCCATATGGGTATTCCGTGCCATGGTCCATCCATGTTCATAAACTAACATAGTTATGGAAGCCAGTAAGGGAACAACCAGACCTACAGGACATGCATGTAAGAGCAAGTGCCTATTGACATTTTATGCCAGTCATATGTCAGGCCAATCTTACATTTGGTTATGTTCAACTGCGTCATATTCATAAGAAAGTTTAATCCTGATGTCCATTAACACTTCACAATCTAGTCTGAGCCTCCTAAACCCTGTTTTCCATATCCAACCTACTTGTTTTCTGGATTAGTCTATGCAGTTTACAAAAACATTTTGTTACATATGATCAAAGATCACAGATGATGTAAAACAACACTGTGGTGTGAATCTATGCACATGTGACAAATCTAGAGGTGTGAAGTCTACAGAATTGCTTTTAGAAAAATGTAGCATTTCCATTCGCATTTTTAAACTGTAGGTGTCATGCAGATTCTTACTGATATTTTGAGTAGTGTGGAAAAAGCATGTAGAAATGAGGACACACAAAAATAAAATTGAAGCCAAAGAAGAGAAGAAACACATACTGGATAAAAGAAATTCTATTTCATTTTGAAGAAGTGTTTTCGAAGTCCTAGGGAGACTTTTTCTTCTAACCTCCTATGTTATATTTATCTCCTGTGCTGCTGAGGTAACTATGAAGAAAAAGAAGATAAAAGGAGAGAACAAGACAGATATATTTTCTTTTCTCCTTGATGTCTGTTTCTTGGATACATATAAATGCAGCACAATGGCTGAAAAAATCATCACATTTTAAGGGCAAGTGGATTTTAAAGGAAAAGATAAATAGCTTTTTTCCCAAGCTCTATTTCCATCTCATCAATAGTAAAGTAGGTTTCTAAAAGGAGATATTAAAAAAAAAGCGAAATTATTAAAACATTGCTGTGAGTGCTTTTGTGAATGCATACTATTGTTGTGTTTTGAGATCTCATAATATTTAAAATGTGCCTTTTTCATTAATTCTCTGAGAGTGTATAGCTTAGAATAATCTTATTATATAATTAAAAGGATTTTATTTTTCATGGTAAAAATGACATTCATCTTGGTGTTTTGAGTTCTATCACAAGTCAATTAACATTTTAAGAATGTCTGTTTAATGTACCATTGGTATATTTATCGACCCATCCTCCATTTGTTCATCTATCCATTCAGCAATCATTTGGTAAGTCTCTTCCATGATCCTGATATTTTGCTCAATGCTAGGAATATAATGATGAATTAATATTTTCCCATACTCAAAAAGCATGTGGCTTAATAAGAGGGGCTTGTTAGAGTTAGGAAACTGAAGATTTTATTTCTGATATATCCTAGAGATTATACATCTGTGGACAGTGACCCTGTCCTTCGACAATTAAATCTAGACCCAACCTAGTCTTTCTAAAGTTTTTTCTTTCTGGATTATTTGGGATTAATATGATTGCCCTGATTTTCGTGGGCCACGATAAAGAATATTCAAATTTCATACTCATGTACTTTCATTTTTTTAGCATAAATTTTATCTCAAGGTTGGTATCAAAACCCAATTTGTCATCAAGTTGTTGAAATGAGGTTAGCACAGAAGAAATGATCCAGTTAATCTGTCAATCCTCCATTTTTAATTCCTAGAGTTAAAATTTGGCATAATTTTTTCAAATATTTTAGTTGGGATATTTTTTCTTTGTGATACTCTGTTTTTCCATGTATCTCAGAATAAATGTATATTAAAAACTGGAAACTTGTCAAGTCTTCAGCAAGAAAGCTTTTGCCAAGTTTGAAAATTATTTTTCAGAAAAAAAAGTTACAAGCAGGCAAAAAATAGTTCAATCAATTAAGCTTAAAATGTAAAACACCTTCAGAAATATTTACATGTGTGGGTATGTAAATAAAACTCTAAAACTCTTTGAGAGAGTAGTAAATATAAACAACAGTCTAAGAGCAAGTGTTCTAGTTCATGACGTATTAGTCATAAACTAATAGTTAACAATAGTTAACATATTTGGTTCTACTACATTGTCTTAACTCCAGGTTGGTGCATTATGGTGGTGTGAAAAATGTGAAGTTCTTAATATCTTTTTTTTTTTTGGTGAGGAAGATCAGCCTTGACTAACATCCATGCAAGTCCTCCTCTTTTTGCTGAGGAAGACTGGCCCTGGGCTAACATCCGTGCCCATCTTCCTCCACTTTATATGGGATGCCGCCACAGCATGGCCTGCCAAGTGGTGCATCGGTGCGCACCCGGGATCTGAACCCAGGCCGCCAGAAGAGGAGTGTGCGCACTTAACTACTATGCCACAGGGCCAGCCCCCTCTTAATATGCTTTTGAGGAAATGTATCTGTTCCTTTTCCAGATATAGTACATATAAAATATCCCATCTGGGCTGAATGCCAGGGAGGCACCACGCTTAAGTAATAAGCCCAATTATCTTACTAATAAACAGCAACTAGAAATTGAACTCCTGTTGGCAGATATATAGGATGCTTAAACACTAAGAGGGATTAATTAAACTCTGAAAGGAATTACATTATAAACAAATATAATAATAAATAATTATACAAATATTAAGTATAGCAGTTGTCTCATTTTCTTCTCTTTTTAAGGTTAACTTTGTATTTTTGAACTATCATGAGAAAAGGGTTTCAAAAATAGTGGAGAGCTTACATCTAAGGATATTCTGAGATACTAAAGTCAGATTCCGAACTGATAAAAGATGAATGTGATGATAAACATTTCACTCCCAATGCCAAAGGATATGAATGTGATATTCTCCAAGTTGGTATAGGCTTTAGATAAATATTTGTACTGTAATGTGTCAAGCAAAGTTTTTTGGGGGACATAGTGATGGGCAGTTAAGATAGTTCTGGTCAAGCACATATAAGAATGAATTCATGATCACTGTAATATATTTACTTAGAAAAATATTGTTGACTTTTCTACAATTTTCTTTCTAGTTATTTCAAAGCAAACAATTACAGAAGTGCAAACTTGTCTATTATGAAAAAATATATAAGATTTTTTTCTTAAAAACTACAATCCATTTTGTTTGAGGTCATTTTAGAATTTTGTCTGAGATTGTTCTATTCAAAGGGGAGTCTTAAGGTCTGAGAACAAATGGTGTATGGAATTTGGGTCTCCACTCTTCTTTCATCAATAATGTATAATGAAATGGGAGAGATGTAACCCCTCCTCCAGCATTACAAACAAACCTAAATACAAACAAATAAACAAAGAATAACAGCAATCAAGCAAGAAGTAGGGTATGACCTTATATCATAAATTTCAAAAAAGGTAACTATCTTAGTCTGTTGAAGCTGCTATAACAAAATACAACAGATGGGCAGCTTGTAAACAACAGAAATGTATTTCTCACAGTTCTGGAGGCTGGAAGTCAGAGATCAGGGTGCCAGTGTGGTCGAGTGAGGGCCCTCTTCCGGGTTACAGACCTTTTGTTGTATCCTCATATGGCAGAAGGGGCTAGGAAGCTCTGTGGGGTCTCTTTTATACACAATCCCATTCATGAGAGCTCCACCCTCATGATTTAAGTAACTCTCAAAGGCCCCATCACCTAATACCATCACATTGAGCAATAGGGTTTCAACATATGAATTTTGGGAGGACACAAGCATTCAGACCAAATCAGTGACCAAGGAAATAAAGGAAATTTCAGGGCAGCTTTGTGCTGTCTTTAGTCATGATATCATGTTTTGCATCTGCGTTGATGAGCTGACAAAATCCTGAACATTCTAATAATCTTAAATTTCAAGAGAAGGAAGTATTATTTCCCTCCTTTTTACTATTTAGAGTGTTGGGGGTTAGTATGAACTGCTGATGGGAAGAGAAGTGTGAAAATAGATGTCAACAAGAGGATCTGAATGTTTCTGATAAAGGCCTAAGCTCTTAAGGTAGTCACAGCTTTAGTGGTGGTGATCTTAGGCAGGGATGGTGGCAGTGGGTTTCTTCTCCCAAGGGCAGAGCTACATTCAGTTGGAGCAAATGTCAGAGGGTATCTCAGTCATCAGAAAATATAATAGAGATGTAGTCTTCCCGTAAAGAATACCCAAGGTACCAGCTGAGCTTTTAACTCTCCTCTATCCCCTATCCGCTCCACACACTGTAGAAGAGTGAACTGTCTGCAATACCCATCTATCAAATTATACTCAGAAAAGACAAGTAAGTGCCAGGTAAATTATAAATGTAGTAAAGTTAATCTCAACTATATGGAATTATAGAGGACCCCTAAAAGAAAAAGACAAAATAGACTCTATGTGGCTCACTGGGACCTAAAAGAAAACAGAGTCAAGCGGCCATGCCAGGACTGAGGTGCAGTCATATACTCTGTTCTCATAAAAACCACAACTTGTACCTGAAACTGAGCATTCCTTCCTGATGGATGGCCAGAAGCCTGATACAGCTAATTTAGAATACTAGTATCTATAGGGGAACCAACAAATCAAGGGCTTTCAAAACAATCCTTGTGGTCTATGGTTTTTGCCTTTATAAACTCTGCCTTCCACACTCTCCCCGGAGCATACTTCCAATTTGTTCTGGAGGCTGCCTCTCCCCAGCTTGCAAACTTTATGAGCAATAAAGCTTTCCTAACTAAATTCTTGTATTCCAGATATTTTTATTGACAACTGTATCAGAAGAGGTAGAAAATCTGGACAAAGTTATACAGGTTAGGCAAGAAGAAATGAAATATGATGGAAACTAAGCAAACACGATATGGCAGAGGAGTAGGGGAGTAAAAACAGAATGTAGTGTGCCAAAAACTTATAAAGATTTCAGTATGGAATAAAAAATAACTCAAGGAATTAAAAAATATTCCTTTGAATGCTTTAGGTGGGGATAGAACTTAAATAGAAAATATTTTCAGTAAAATGATATTCAAAGGTGAGGTGCATTAGTAATAGCTAACATAATGGTTAGTATGTGCCTCTTGTAAGCGGTTTAGATGTATTAACTTATTTTATTCTCACAACAGCCCTATATGGTAGGCTGCATCCCCATTTTATAAATGAAAAAACTGAGTCATGAAGAGCTTTAGCATGAGGCACAAAGTCTTGCAATGAGTAAGTGGTGGCACTGGAATTTAAATTTAAGCAGTCTGGCCCCAGAGTCTGTGCTCTTAAATGCTATGATACAATGCCCACTAACACAAAATTACATGGAAAGGTATATTGCAGATGTAAGAAAATGAAACAGATGAGTAAAAATAACTAATACACAGAGTTGAAACTGCCAGAAGTAAAAGCTAATCACCCTGAAGCTGAAGAATAAAAGATAAAGACAAATAACATAAATGAAATAGTTTCAGTTATCTCTTCCTGCATAACGAACCACCCCCAAAGTTTAGCAGCTTAAAATAACAGTCATTTTATTGCTTGCAATTCTGTGGGACAGTAGTTCAGGCATGATTCGGTAATTATGACTCCTCTCTGCTCTTCATGGTATCAGCTGGGAAAGTTCAATGGGATATGTAGGAGCACGGTGTCCTCATTTACATGTATTGGACCTGATGGCTTCTTCATGGCCTCTCTTTCTTCACTATGTTTCCCATAATTCAGTAATTTAGTGAGTGGATTGTAACAGAGTGAATACAAGCTTAAGGCTGAGGCCAAGAATTAAGTCCTGCCACATTCTACTGCTCACAGTTAGGAAAGGGATAGGCCAGATTCAAGAGGAAAAGAAATGGATTCTACCTCTTGATTGAAGGAGTGGCAAAATTGCATTGAAAACGTCATGGAGGATGGCAGGGATTGTTGTGATCATCTTTGAAACAGCAAGTAAAGAGTATTGTACAACCTAATAGTTAATAGCCAGCACTCAATAAATGTTAGCTATTATCTTCCCGACTCCACTAAACACTTTACATTTATTAATTCATGTGATCCTCACAGAAACCCTAATAGATTGATACTACCATAATGTCTGTTTCCATTTTGCACATGAAGAAAGCGAGGAACATAGCACTTTGTTTTATCTGTCAAGGACATGGAGCTTGTAGGTGATGATGCCAGATGTCAAACCAATGCTGTCTGACTCCAGGGTCTCAACTATTAATCTGTCCCATTGCTGCACTTCATAAGACATTCTTCCTGAAATTAAGGAAGAACTGGATCTTTACATTGAAAAAGCACACTAATTCCAAGAGTAATTCATTGGTGCAATGGCTAGTGAGACATGTCTTAGTAAAATTAATTAGTTTGAAGGTTGAAGAGGGAGTTCTTGAGCTGTCAGGCAACAAAAGTAAACCATTTGTAAGGAGAAATATCAGGTTGGCCTAAGAAAACTTCAAAGCAGTATTCCTGGCCAGAGGACAACAGAGCGATGTCAGCAACATTCTCAACAATAGAAAGTGCAGTGAAAAAAAAAATTAAAGCCAGTCTGAATAAGATAGATAAATGGCCAATAAGCACATGAAAAAATCCTCAACATCACTAATAGTCGGGGAGATATAAATCAAAACCACAATGAGATATCACCTTGCCCCTATTAGGATGGCTGCTATCAAAAGAAGAGACAATAAGAAGTGTTGGTGAGGATGGAGAGAAGTTGGAACCCTTCTGCACTGTTGGTGGGAATGTAAAATGGTGCAGCCATTATGGAAAACAGTATGGAGGTTCCTCAGCAAATTAAAAATAGTTACCATATGATCTAGCAGTCCCATTTCTAGGTATATATCCAAAAGAATCCAAAGCAGGATCTTGAAGAGATATTGGCACATCAGTGTTTTATGGCAGCATTATTCACAATAGCCAAGAGATCGAAGCTACCCAGATGCCTATTGACAGATGAATCGATAAAGAAAATACGGTATATACATACAAGGGAATATTATGTAGCCTTTAAAATAAAGAAGGAAGTCTGTTACTTGCCACAACATCGACGAACCTTGAGGGCATTATGCTATGCAAAATAATCAGTCACAAAAGGACAAATCCTGTATGATTCCACTCATATGAAGTACCTAAAGTTGTCAAAATCATATAAACAAAGTAGAAAGGTGATTGCCAAGCGCTGGGAGTAAAGACCAGGAGAAATTAGTGTTTAGTCGGTATAGAGTTTCAGGGTTGCAGGATGAAAAATCTCTAGAGATCTGTTGCACAAAATTGTAAATATACTTAACAGTACTGAACTGTACACTTAAAAATAGTTATGGTAAATTTAATGTTATGTATTTTTTGCCATACACACAAAAATTATAGCCAGCTCAGGTATTTTCTAATATGTGGTAACAAACAGAAGTTATCAAACATCAGGAAACACTGGGAATGCTACACTCACGAGATTTTCCAGAGGGGAAAAAAAAGAAACTCGGTAAGGAAAACCAACCATAAAGATAACAAATCAAAATGGACTTCAAAGAATGGAGAACCTGAAGATTTTGTGTTCAAATGAAACACTAATGATGAACATATAATCTATGGAAATATAACAGAATAAATTTTTTGCAGGAATTTATGATGGCAAATATTAAGTAGAAAGCGTTAACTATATTAACTAATCTTATTGTGGTAATCATTTCTCTCTCTCTATGTGTGTGTGTGTGTGTGTATATGAAGTAAACAGCATTAAATTTGGTTGTGAAAAATAAGAAACAGGAGTTGGTAATACAAGAGGAAGTCTTTTGCTGTTTTATGGGCACAGGCATGTCCATGCCAGTTTTTTTTTTTTTTTTTTTTTTTAACATGAGCACTTAACATCAAAAGAGACAGCTTATAATATCTTCCCAAATTTTCCTATATCTTAAAATTTATATGGTTTTATTTTTTACATTTCAAAGTTTATTTCCTCTGAATGTCATACATTGTATATCACGGGGAAAGAATTGGGGTGTGTGTGTGTGTCTACATACTTTTTTTTTTTTTTCAAAATGGATAATCAAGTGTTCATTTACTATGTATTGAAAAGTTAGCATGGAAGAGGAAGTCAAGATGGCGGCGTAGGCAGACTCTGAACTCACCTCCTCCCGCGGACACAGCCAATTTACAACTACTCATGGAAAAACTACCCCTGACACAGAACTGAAAACTGGATAAGAGGAACTCCTGCAACAACGGACAATCCTAATTGAGGTGGAAGAGGCAGAAACTCCCTTCTGGAGAGGAAAAACTCCGCCTTCACAAGCCGCAGCGCTTCACGGCTGCCTGGGAGCAGCGCACAGGTACGCAGCCTCCCTGGAGGAGCGGGACCCAGAGCCGGGAAGCGCCCCCGCTGGGGGCATTTTGTGGACCCAGCACAATCGAGACGAGTGGCATAATATCTGACTTTGCCTGCTACTAAAACATTGAAGAGTACCCCCAGAAAAGCTGGTTCACAAAGAAATTAAAACTGGCTCTTAAAGGGCCCACGCACAAACCCGTTTCAGAAAGCAACCTAAAATCACCAGAAAGAAAGGTGCACAGTGCTTTGGTGAAAAGAGACTCACCTAATAGGCCCTGAGTGCATCTTGATAAGGGGTGAGACCTCTCCAGGGACTGGGACATTGGTGGCGGCCATTATTATTGTGGCCTGGTGTGGGCGTGCTGACACAGACGCCATTGGAGTTCTCCCTGAGGCCTGCTAGCCCAGGGTCTGCCCCACCCGCTAGAGCACCGATTTAATCCAGCTGAGCCAGGGCAGGGAGCCCACCCAAGAGACTGGCACCACCCAAAAACAAGCCCTCAAGCAACTTGTGGGCCTGCATAGATGGGTGACTGGATTCTCTGCTGCCTGGCAACTGAGCCGACTTCAGCGGGGCAGGACGTGCACAAGGAGCGGGTGGAGAGTGTGGGGCGGTGGTGGAGTGTGTGGGGCTCCCGCTGTGGAGAGACTGGGTCTGCTTCGGGAGGTTGGGGCACGCACGCGGGCAAGACTGTGTTGACTGTGCGTGTGGACCTGTGGGCAGCAGGGCTTGTCAGCTGCAGAAGACTTGTGCTTCTCAAAGACCCACATAGGGGGTTTGCCCCACCTTCCACATCCTGAAACAATTGGGTGCTCTCGTGCCTGAGGCCAGCCCCACCTAGCTGCAGTCCTCAGAGAGCTGACAAGAGACCTAAAGGCTGGAGGCTTATAGCAATTGTAAGGCCCTGAGCCTAACAACCTGCCACACTGGGGGCCTACTCACTTAAAAGAAATACTGCAACACAAATGTGGTATTAGAACTTGGAGCCAACTGTGCTGGGGCTCCCCACAGCTGATAAAGAGACTGAAGGGCCCACAGCAACTAGAAGCAGCTGAGCATTACAATAGCTGGCCAGGAGCATAACTCGGCCTTCCTGGGCGCCTACAGGGAGAGCAAACAGGCCACAACAGAAGGACACATGTAGCCCACGTAGGAGTCACCCCTGGAACATTGAGAACTGAGGGAAGCACACTGCAGGCCTTTTAAGTCATCACTTACATTAGGTCACCTATCCAAGAGCAGGAGACGTAGCTGATCTACCTAATACGTAGACACAAGCACAGGGAAAGAGGCAAAGTGAGGAGGCAAAGGAATACATTCCAAGTAAGGGAATAGGACAAAACCCCAGAAAAGGAACTAAGTGAAACAGAAAAGAGCAAGCTACCTGACAGAGAGTTCAAACAAAGAGTGTTAAGGATGCTCACTGATCTGGGGAGAAGAATAGATGAACTCAGTGAGAATGTCAACAAAGAAATGGAAGATATAAAAAAGAACCAATCAGAAATGAAGAATACAATACTGGAAATGAAAAATTCACTAGAGGGACTCAAAAGCAGAGTAGAGGATACAGAAGAACGGATCTGTGAGCTGGACGAAAGACTAGAAGAAATTACCCAAGCTGTATAGGTAAAAGAGAAAAGAATTAAAAAGAGTGAGGACAGTCTAAGGGACCTGTAGGACAACATCAAGCGCACTAACATCCGTGTTATAGGTGTCCCGGAAGGAGAAGAGCGAGACAAAGGGGCAGAGAATCTATTTCAAGAAATAATAGATGAAAACTTCCCTAACCTCAGGAAGGAAACAGACATCCAGGTACAGGAAGCACAGAGAGCCCCCAACAAGATAAGCCAAAGAGGCCCACACCCAGACACATCATAATCAAAATGTCCAGAATTAAAGAGAGAATCCTAAAAGCCACAAGAGAAAGTCAAGTTATATACAAAGGAAACAACATAAGGCTATCAGCTGACTTCTCAACAGAAACCTTACAGGCTAGAAGAGAGTGGCACAATATATTTAAAGTGCTAAAAGCAAAAAAAATACAGCCAAGAATACTCTACCCAGCAAGGTTATCATTCAAAATGGAAGGAGAGATCACAAGTTTCCCAGACAAGCAAAAGTTAAAGGAGTTTGTCACCAAGAAACCAGTGCTACA
Organism: Diceros bicornis minor; assembly: GCF_020826845.1. Classification (NCBI taxonomy): domain Eukaryota; kingdom Metazoa; phylum Chordata; class Mammalia; order Perissodactyla; family Rhinocerotidae; genus Diceros; species Diceros bicornis. The sequence goes on along the minus strand of NC_080741.1, from coordinate 73,432,586 downwards.
AGAAATGATAAAGGGACTGATTTAAGGGAAAAAGAGAAGACCACAAATAGGAAAAATTATCTCTTTCCATGATAAGAACGTAATGGATACAAATGCACAAAAAAGAGGTTAGATATGATACCAAAAACATGAAAGGAGGGAGAAGGGGAGTTAAAGAGTAGAACTTTCAGACAGAGGTCAAACTAAAGAGACCATCAATTCTGTATAGAAGAAGAAAGGAACAGAGAAGGACTACTAAAACACTGAGGAAAAAAAAAGCTAAAAAATGGCAGTAAGTACATACTTATCAATAGCTACTTTAAACGTCAGTGGACCAAATGCTCCAATTAAAAGGCATAGGGTGGCTGACTGGATAAAAAAACAAGACCCATATATATGCTGCATGCAAGAGACACACTTCAGACCTAAAGACACTCACAAACTGAAAGTGAAGGGATGGAAAAAGATACTCCAGGCAAATGGCAATGAAAAGAAAGCTTGGGTAGCAGTACTCATATCAGACAAAATAGACTTTAAAACAAAAACTGTAAAAAGAGACAAAGAAGGGCGTTATGTAATGATCAAGGGAACAATCCAACAAGAGGATATAACACTTGTAAATATCTACGCCCCCAATGTAGGTGCACCTAAATATATAAAGCAATTATTAACAGACATAAAAACAGAAATAGACAGTAACACAATAATAGTAGGGCACTTTAACAGACCACTTACACCAACGGATAGATCATCCAAACAGAAGATTAATAAGGAAACATTGGCCTTAAATGACACACTAGAACAGATGGACCTAGTAGAGATATACAGAGCATTCCATCCAAAAACCGAAGAATACATGTTTTTTTCAAATGCACATGGAACATTCTCCAGGATTGATCACATATTAGGCCACAAAACAAGTCTCCATAAATTTAAGAAGATTAAAATAATACCAAGTATCTTTTCTGAGCACAATGGTATGAAACTAGAAATCAACTGTGGGAAGAAAATCAGAAAAGCCACAAATACGTGGAGATTAAACAAAATGCTACTGAACAATGACTGGGTCAACGAAGAAATCAAAGAAGAAATGAAAAAATACGTGGAGACAAATGAAAATGAAAATATGAAATGCCGGAATTTATGGATACAGCAAAAGCGGTTCTACGAGGGAAGTTTATAGCAATACAGGCCTATCTCAATAAACAAGAAAAATCTCAAATAAACAATCTAACAAGGCACCTTAAGTAACTGGAAAAAGAAGAACAAACCAAGCCCCAAATCAGTAGAAGAAGGGAAATAATAAAAATCAGAGCAGAAATAAATGAAATAGAGACCAAAAAAAAATAGAAAAAATTAATAAAACCAAGAGCTGGTTCTTTGAAAAGATCAACAAAATTGACAAACCTTTAGCTAGACTCACCAAGAAAAAAAGAGAGAAGGCACAAATAAGTAAAATCAGAAATGAAAGAGGAGAAATTACAACAGACACCTCAGAAATAGAAAAGATTATAAGAAACTACTATGAAAAGCTATATGCCAACCAATTCGATAATCTGGAAGAAATGGATAAATTCTTAGAATCATACAACCTTCCAAAACTGCATCAAGAAGAAGGAGAGAATTTGAGTAGGCCAATCACCAGTAAGGAGATCGAAACAGCAATCAAAAACCTTGCCAAAAATAAAAGTCCAGGACCAGACGGCTTCCCTGGTGAATTCTACCAAACATTCAAAGAAGACTTAATACCTATCCTTCTCAAACTCTTCCAAAAAATTGAGGAGTGGGGGAAGCTCCCTAACTCATTCTATGAAGCGGACATTACCCTAATACGAAAACCAGACAAAGACAACACAAAAAAAAGAAAATTACAGCCCAATATCACTGATGAACATCGATGCAAAAATCCTCAACAAAATACTGGCAAATCGCATACAACAATACTTTAAAAAGATTATACACCATGATCAAGTGGGGTTTATTCCAAGTATGCACGGATGGTTTATCAGTCGCAAATCAATCAACGTGATACACCACATTAATAAAATGAAGAATAAAAATCACATGATCATCTCAATAGATGCAGAGAAAGCATTTGACAAGATACAGCATCCATTTATGATAAAAACTCTGAATAAAATGCGTATAGAAGGAAAGTACCTCAACGTAATAAAGGCCATATGTGACAAACCCACAGCTAATATCATCCTCAATGTTGAAAAACTGAAAGCGATCCGTCTAAGAACAGGAACCAGACAAGGATGCCCACTGTCACCACTCCTATTTAGCATAGTACTGGAAGTCCTAGCCAGAGCAATCAGGAAAGAGAAAGAAATAAAAGGGATCCAAATTGGAAAGGAAGAAGTGAAACTGTCACTATCTGCAGATGACATGATTTTATATATAGAAAACCCTAAAGAATCCACCAGAAAACTTTTAGAAGTAATAAACGAACATGGTAAAGTTGCAGGGTGCAAATCAACGTGCAAAAATCAGTTGCATTTGTATACTCTAACAATGAAGTAGCAGAAAGAGAAATTAAGAATACTATCCCATTTACAATTGCAACAAAAAGAATAAAATACGTAGGAATAAACTTAACCAAAGAGATGAAAGATCTGTACACCGAAAACTATAAAACATTTCTGAAAGAAATTGAAGAAGACACAAAGAAATGGAAAGATATTCCGTGCTCTTGGATTGGAAGAATTAACATAGTTAAGATGTCCATACTTCCCAAAGCCATCTATAGATTCAATGCAATCCCTATCAAAGTTCCAACAACATTTTTCACAGAAATAGAACAAAGAATCCTAAAATTTATATGAAACAACAAAAGACCCTGAATAGCTAAAGCAATCCTGAGAAAAAAGAACAAAGCTGGAGGTATCACACTCCCTGATTTCAAAATATACTACAAAGCTATAGTAACTAAAACAGCATGGTACTGGCACAAAAACAGACACATAGATCAATGGACTAGAATTGAAAGCCCAGAAAAAAAGCCACACATCTGTGGACAGCTAATCTTTGACAAAGGAGTCAAGAACATACAATGGAGAAAAGAAAGTCTCTTCAACAAATGGTGTTGGGAAAACTGGATAGCCACATGCGAAAAAATGAAAGTAGACCCTTACCTTACACCATACACAAAAATTAACTCCAAATGGATTAAAAACTTGAATGTAAGACCTGAAACTATGAAACTTCTAGAAGAAAACATAGGCAGTACGCTCTTCGACATCGGTCTTAGCAACATATTTTCAAGCACCATGTCTGACCGGGCAAGAGAAACAATAGAAAAAATAAACAAATGGGACTACATCAAACTAAAAAGCTTCTGCACAGCAAAGCAAACCGTCAACAAAACGAAAAGACAACCTAACAATTGGGAGAAGATATTTGCAAACCATACATCTGATAAGGGCTTAATCTCCGAAATATATAAAGAACACATGCATCTCAACAACAAAAAAACTAACAACCCAATTAAATAATGGGCAAACATTTTTTAGAATGTCTGAACAGACATTTCTCCAAAGAAGATATACAGATGGCCAACAGACACATGAAAAAATGTTCAAAATCATTAACTATCAGGGAAATGCAAATCAAAACTACAATGAGATATCACTGCACGCCCATCAGAATGGCTATAATTAACAAGACAGGAAACAACAGGTGTTGGAGAGGATGTGGAGAGAAGGGAACTCTCATACACTGCTGGTGGGAGTGCAAACTGGTGCAGCCACTATGGAAAACAGTATGGAGACTCCTCAAAAAATCAAGGATAGAACTACCATATGATCCAGCTATTCCACAGCTGGGTATTTATCCAAAGAACTTGAAAACACCATTGCATAGGGATACATGCACCCCTGTGTCCATTGCAGCATTATTTACAATAGCCAAGACTTGGAAGCAACCTAAGTGCCCGTCAAGGGATGAGTGGATAAAGAAGATGTGGTATATATACACAATGGAATACTACTCAGCCATAAGAAACGATGAAATCCAGCCATTTGTGACAACATGGATGGACATTTCGGGTATTATGCAAAGCGAAATAAGTCAGAGGGAGAAGGTCAAATACCGTATGATTTCCTTCATTGAGTAGTAGATAATAACAACAATAAACAAACACATAGAGACAGAGATTGGATTGGTGGTTACCAGAGGGGAAGGAGGGATGGGGAGGGCGAAAGGGATAATTTGGCACATGTGTGTGGTGATGGGTTATAATTAGTATTTGGGTGGTGAACATGATGTAATCTATGGAGAAATAGAAGTATAATGATGTACACCTGAAATTTATACAATGTTATAAACCAATGTTACTGTAATAAATAAAAAATTAATAAAGAAAAAAAGCCTATATTTTATAAGATTAAATTATTCTGATAGAGGGATATATAGATACTCATTCTAGTTTTTTGTTTTACTAAGCTCCATGTCTGTGGATCCACACAATCTTATGCTTAATTATTGTAGGTTATGGGTTTTTTGTTACTTTATTAAGTGTAACTGTTTTTCAATATTCTTTGCTATTCTTTCATATACAATTTTTAGAAGTCGACTTTAAGCATGCCATGTTTTCCTCATATATTCCCATTGAGAGTTTGATCAAAAGATCATTAAACTCATAAATAAATTTGAGGAGAAATTGCATTCCTACAGTATTAAGACTCTTTTTTAGGATTATGGTGTATCTATCAAATATCACTTATTCTTTGCTTCATATTGGTTTGAATATTTTGTGGTTAATTTTAATTCTGTGTATTTTAATTTCTGTTTGCTATTTGAGTCCTAATTTTTTTCTAGTACATCAATTATTTTTTATTTTCGATGAGGAAGATTGGTCCTGAGCTAACATCTGTTGCCAATCTTCCCTTTTTGCTGAGAAAGAGTGGCTCTGAGCTAACATCTCTGTTCATCTTCCTCTATTTTGTGTGTGGAATGCTGTCACAACGTGGCTTGATGAGCGGTGCATCAATTCATGCCTGGCATTTGAACCTGCCAAACCCGGGCCGCCAAAGTGCAGTGTGTGAACTTAACAACTACACCACCTGGCTGACCCTTTCAGTTTTTATTTTTTATTGCTGCTCTGTAGAGAAGATACTGCTTTTGTGAATGTTTTTTAAAATAGCTAACTTACTGTAGCCTTATTAATCTTGATGCATTTTTCAGTTATTCTCCTGGACTTAATGGACCTAATGTGAAAATACTTATATGTTCTTACATTAATTTATCCTATCTCTTACTCTTTGCTATTGGATTTGCTTGACATGTCAGAATAATGTTGGTTAAAAATAATATGATCTTTGTGTTTTCCACCAGTTTTTGTTTAATGTTTTTCCATTGAAATTGATATAGTCTATTGGTTTTGCATGAATACTTTTAATTATAAACAGTTTTATTATGTATTTAGTCAAATAGTAGTAAATGCTGAATTTTATAAATTATTTTTCCCCTTAAAAAAATGCCAGATGTTTTTCCTCCTTTAGTTTATTAACATGATGGACTGTATTAATTGATTTCCTGATGTGGATTCATTATTGCATGCCTGGAACAAACCTTTCTTTTGCATGTCATATTATTCTTTAGTATTCAATTTATTTACTATATTTATATATGATTTTCATTGATACTCCTAGGTTAAATCAATATATTGCTTTCTTATACAGTCAGGTGCCACATAATGATGTTTTGGTCAATGACGGGTTACATATATGACAGTGGTCTCGTAAGATTAGTACCGTATAGCCTCGATGTGTAGTAGGCTATACCATCTAGATGTAAGTATACTCGATGATGTTTGCACAATGATGAAATTGCCTAATGATGCATTTGCAGAATGTATCCCTGTCATTAAGCGATGCATGGCCTTGTTGTTTCCTTCTAGTGTCATTTTTATCAGATTATGATATTGTACTTTTCTAAGCCTTGGAGTATGATTTGAGATACTTTCTATCTTTTAATATAATCTCAGCCACATTGAGTACCATTCATATGTCTCAGATTCTTATGTTACAGTTTAGCAGAATGAATTTAAAAATAAAAAGCAAAACAGGATCCAACTATATGCTGTCTACAAGAGGCTCACTTTAGATCTAAGGACACACATAAGTTAAAAGTGAAAGAATGGAACAGGATTTTCCACACATATAGTAACCAAATGATCACAAGGATGGCTATCTAATATCTCAGAATTTAAGTAAAAAACTCTTACAAGAGACAATGAAGGACATTATAAAAAGGGTCAATTTACCAAGAAGATATAAAAATTATAAACATGTATGCACCAAACATCAGAGCTCCTAAATATGTGAAGCAAACAGAATTCAAGGGAGAAATAGACAACTCTACAATAATAGTAGGAAACATCAATATCCCACTTTCACTAAGGGATAGAAAAATGAGACAGAAGAGCAATAAGGAAATGGAGGATTTGAACAACATTATAGACCAGTTGGATCTTACAGACATATAAGGAACACTCCAACAAAATCAGAATGTAAATTTTTCTCAAGTACACAACATTCTGCAGGATAGACCATTTGTTAGACCTCAAAACAAGTCTTAATAAATTTAAAAAGTTTGAAATCATACAAAATATCTAAGTTTTATCACAATGGTATGAAACTAGAAATCATTAGCAGAAAAAAAAAACCTAGAAAACACACAAATACATGGACATTAAACCACATACTCTTTAACAGCTGGTGGGGCAAACAAGAAATAACAAAGGAAATTTAAACATATCTTTAGTAAAATGAAAAGAAGAATGCAAACACAGAATACCAAAACTTATGGGATGAAACAAAAGCAGTGTTTAGAGGGAAATTTATAGCTGCATATGCTTACATTTAAAAAGAAGTAAAATCTCAAGTTAATAACCTAACTTTTCACCTTAAGAAACTGTAAACAAAGAACAAACTAAACTCAAATCTGGGAGAAGGAAGGAAATAATAAGCTTAGAGCAGAAATTAATGAAATAGAGAATAGAAGAACAATTGAGAAAATCAATGAAAACAGAATTGGTTCTTGAAAAACATCAACAAAATTGACAAGCTCTTAGCTAGACTGATTAGGAAAGAAAAAAGAAATACTTCAACTATTAAAATCAGAAATGAAAATGTGACATCACTACCAATTTTACAGAAATGAAAAGGATTATAAGAGATTACTGTGAATAACTGTACAACAACAAATTGGATAATCTAGATGAAATGGAGAAATTTTTAGGAATATACAACCTATCAAGATGAATTCATGAAGGAATAGAAAATTTGAGTAGATCTATAACTAGTGAGATTTAATCAGTAATCAAAAACTGCCTAACAAACAAAAGCCCATGAATAGATGGCTTCACCATTATATTCTACCAAACATGCCCATCTTCCTCTACTTTATATGTGGGATGCCTGCCACAGCATGGCTTGATAAGCAGTGTGTAGGTCCGTGCCCAGGATCTGAAACTGCAAACCCTGAGCTGCCGAAGTAGAATGTGAGGACTTAATCATTATGCAACCAGGCCAGGCCCCAACAAGTATCATTTTTAAGTGCTATATTTTGGAAAGAAGATGAAACACGTTATTGCATTGCTGGTTAGAGTTGGTTGTTCTTCCTTTAGAAAACTATTTTACTAGTTCCTCCTTTAGAAAGTTATTTCAGTAGTTAGCTGAGAACCAAGTCTTTAGCTTTGCCACCAGCAATAATATACTCTTTACAAGAATTATTGTTTAAATATTTTTTATCTGACACAAGTGTTATGTTAACATTAAGTTCAAAAATGTTTTGTTTAAATCAGTTTATAGCCTTGCAATATTTAGATGAACATTGCAGTACCCCAAATAAAGAATATCACCTCTCTTGACAAATGCATTGTAGTTTTCTAGTAGTCTATGAATATTTATTTATGAATCTTTGATAGTTTCAGTGTATTTTGAATGCTCATTAAATATTCATATATTATGCATTCATTGTATGATAAATACAGGTACATGTTAAAATCAATACAACTTTCAATTGAAATAAACTACCTGCAGTTCTCATCCAGAAACTTTGGTTTTACAGATTGCCAATTTAATAGGAAAAATCTCAGACTGCTTTTGGATTCATGAATGTCATAAATTTCACAGGGAAAAACTATTCAAGTGCCTCTGCCTGTGGAGTTAATGGTCAGCCTACTCCTCAGCTCTTGCAGTGCCAACGGCTACAGCCCCCAGGCTACTGTGTTTACAGAGTGGGTTTTTATGGAACATGTAAGTAGACCTTGAGCTCTTGCTGTGGGCAGCCTTGTAGCACAAAGGCTTTTCTTCAGATTCAACAAAAGATACTGCTATGAGGAAAGGTGTTAAGAGGTGGGGATCATGGAGTTTGATAGCATAGTAAAGTTCTTTGGATAGTGGTCATGGGGTTTTCTTGTTTTTATTGTTTGTCTATTCTTATATAATAACAGAACTCCATTTTTTCTTTTGGGAACCACTCTCCTACCTCCCAATCATGTGATTTCTGTGTGATTGACACCCACAGCCCCCACCTCCCATGGCTTATAGGTAGTTACGTGACTCAGGCCTGGCCAATCAGAGCACCACACCACGCTGCATGTGGTGATTAATCCTGGGTGTTTAATCCAAGCAAAACCATTGAAAATCTAGAGAATTTTAATTTTAATTTTTTCTGAATTATCAGGAAACATGCTGAATCTCTCTACTGAAATCACTAGCTGTTAAGAGTCACTTAAATCTAGGAGAAAGTGAGGACTACATTTATTACCACGAGCATTGCAAATATCTGAAAGGATGAAGGTAACATGGAGGAAAATGGATTCCAGAAAGAGACAGAGAGGAAATTCTGTGACTTAGTTGGAATCCATGGATCTGAAGTCCTGACATTGCTTCTCTTCCCTATCATTTCCATTTAGTGTGTGAGCTCCTTTGAATTTTCATCATTGCCTGCAATGGAAAACCTCATTTGTACAGAAATGTTTTTTTGTCTCATCTTGAAACAAGATTGGAAATAGAGAAGTGTTTTCTCTTCTGTTTTAGATGATTTTTTTACCCTTTCAAATTTACAGTAATTTGCAATAATAAAAATAGTATGAAGAAAAATCATGTATAGTTTACCCAGATTCACCTGTGTTAACAGTTTAGCCAGTTTGCTTTCTCATCTGTTCTCTCTCTCCTGATCCTTCTCTCTCTTTCTCACTCTAATATATATGTGTGTGTATATACACACATATATATGTAAATAATTATAGATATACATATATATATGCACAAATAATTTTTGAACTATTTTAGGGTAAGTTACATACGTAGTTGTGGTCCTTTATCCCTAAATATGTCAGTGTACATTTGCTAAGAATAGGGATATCTTCTTACATTATCATTATCATAGTACAGTTATCAACTTTATAAATTTATATGGATACAATCATTTAATCTAATTACAGTGCATCTTTCAATTTTGTCAGTTACCCAATAATGTCCTTTATAGAAATGCCCCAGCCCACCCCTCTGGGAGCCAGTCCAGAATCAGGTACTACATTTATTTGCCACATCTCTTGAGCCTCTTTTATCCTGAAGCGTTTCCACAGCCTTTGTTTTTTATAACATTACATTTTTTGACAAAACATCCCCCTCCTTTTTTTTTTGGTGAGGAAGGTTGACTTTGAGCTAACACCTGTTGCCAGTCTTCCTCTATTTTGTATGTGGGACACCTCTACAGCATAGCTTGATGAGTGGTGTAGGTCTGCGCCTGGGATCCGAACCTGTGAACCCTGAGCCACTGAAGTGGAGTGCCTGAACTTAACGGCTGCGCCATGGGGCCAGCCCCACCCCCCTTTCTTTTGTAATAGAACATTTCTTTTTTTTTTTTTTGTCTGATGTTTCCTTATGATTAGATTGAGTTTTCACGTTCTCAGCTGGACTAGCACAGGGAGGGTGCTGTGTCCTTCTCAGGTGCACAGTATCCATCTGAGACTCATTGTTGATGATAATTTTGCTCACACAAAGTATTTCTTCACTTCTCCAAAATATAATTACTTTCTTTTTCCTGTCTTGCTATTAATAGTCAGTCTGTGAGGAGACACTCTGAGACCATGAAATATCTTGCTCCTCATTAACGTTTCCTAGTAAACTTAGCATCCTAATCTTGCCTGATTTAATCTTTGTCATGAGAGTTGCAAACTGACAATTTTCTAGCTCCAGCCCTACCTTCGTATTTACTAACCAGATTTCTGCAAGTAAATAGATTATTTTTTCACTTAAACTTTTAATTTGAGATTAGTGTAGATTAACATGCAGTTGTAAGGAATAGTACAAGGAGATCCTATGTACTATTTTTTTAGTTTCTCCAGTGGTAGCATCTTTCAAAATTATAATAGTTATAAGAAACAGGATTTTGACATTAATACAGTCAAGATACAGAACATTTCCATCACTGCAAGGATCCCTCATGTTGCCTTTTTAGAGCCACACCCACTTTCTCCTATCCCCACAGTCTCCTTCATTTCTGGAAATCACTAATCTGTTCTCCCTTTCTAGAATTTGGTCATTTCAAGAGCATTATGTAAATGAAATCATACAGTATGTAACTTTTGGGGATTGGCATTTTCACTTAGCATAATTCCTATGGTGAAATAGTATTCCATGGTATGGATGTACCACAGTTTGTTTCACCATTCACTCATTAAAGGACATTTGGGTTGTTGCCGGTTTTTTAATTATTATGAAGAAAACTATTATAAACATTTGTGTACAGGTATTTGTGTGAACATAAGTCTTTATTTTTCAGAGGTAAATGCTCAGGAATACAATTACTGGGTCATATAGTAGTCACATTCTCGTTTTCTAATAAACTGCCCAACTGTTTTAAAAGTGGCCATACCATTTTACATTCTCGAACTTGAAATGTATGAGAGATCCAATTTCTCACTAGCATTGGGTGTGGTCACTATTTTATTGTTGCTGTGCTCACTGGTGTGTAGTGTTATCTCATTGTGGTTTTAATTTTCATTTCCTTGATGGCTAACGATGTTGAACATCTTGTGGTTATTTTCTATATGTATATATTCTTCAGTCAATTGTCTCTTCTTATCTTTTGCCCATTTCTATTTGAATTGTTTTGTTTTACTGTTGAGTTTTGAGAATTCTTTATATATTCTAAATACTAGTTCTTTGTTAGATATATGGCTTGTGAATATTTCCCCCATTCTGCAACTTGTCTTTTCATCTCTTACAGCGATTTTCACAGGACAACATATTTTAATTTTGATGAAGTCTGGGGCCACCCCGTGGCTTAGCGGTGAAGTGCTCACGCTCCGCTACTGGCGGCCCAGGTTCGGATCCCGGGTGCGCACTGACGCACCACTTCTCCGGCCATGCTGAGGCAGCATCCCACATACAGCAACTATAAGGATGTGCAACTATGACATACAACTATCTGTTGGGGCTTTGGGGAAAAAAAGGAGGAGGATTGGTGATAGATAATAGCTCAGAGCCGGTCTTCCTCAGCAAAAAGAGGAGGATTGGCATGGATGTTAGCTCAGGTTGATCTTCCTCACAAATAAAATAAAATAAAATAATTTTGATGAAGTCTAATTTATAATATTTCCTTTTATGCATTATGTTTTTGATGTCAAGTCTAAGAACTCTTTGACGAGCTGTAGGTCATTAAAAATTTCTCCTCTGTTTTCCTAAATGTTTTATAGTTTTGCATTTTACGTTTACGTATGTGATCCGTCTTGGTTTACTTTAAAAAAAAAAAGTTTTATTGTGGTAAAAAACCATAAAATTTACCAGCTGAACCATTTTTAAGTCTATAGTTCAGTAGTGTTAAGTATATTCACATCGTTTTGAAGCAGATATCCAGAACTTTTTCATCTTGCAAATCTGAAATTCTATACCCATAAAACAGCAACTCCTCTTTTCCTCCTTCCCTTAGCCCATGGTAACTACCATTCTGCTGTCTCTTTCTATGAATTTGACTACTATAGATACTTCATATAAGTGAAATTTCAGTATTTGTCTTTTTGTGACTGGCTTATTTCACTTACCATAATGTCATTTTGTTTAACATTTTGTATAAGATGTGAGACTTAGATCAAGGGTCATCTTTTTTTTTTTCCTTTGCCTATGGATATCCATTTGAACCCTCACCATTTATTGAAATGGCTATATTTCCTACATTTCATTGCTTTAGCAACTTTGTCAAATATTAATTGGACATATTTGCATGGATCTATTTCTGGGTGATGGGGTTTTGCATTGAAATTCATAGAATATATTCGTCTGTATTTTTTTTTTTCTTTTGTATTTTCTTTGTCTGGTTTTGGTCTCAGGGTAATTTGAGCTTCACAAAATGAATTGGGAAGTGCCCCACCTCTCATTTACTGGAAGAGATTGTGTAGAATTAGTATTAATTATGCTTTAAGTGTTTGGTAAAACTTGTGCGAGAGAGTTTTTAATGTTAAAAATTCAATCCCCTTAATAGTTATAACACTTTCTGTTTATTGAGGAAATGGTAATTTTCATCTAAGTTGTCAAATTTATGTGTGTAGAATTGTTTGTAGTATTCCCTTATTATCCTTTTGATATCTGTGAGTTCTATAGTGATATCCTCTGTTTTTTTTCTTTTGTTTTTTCTATCTTTTTTTTTTTTGGTGAGGAAGATTTAGCCCTGAGCTAACATGCGATGCCAATCTTCCTCTTTTTGCTGAGGAAGATTGGCCCTGAACTAACATCCATAACCATCTTCTTCTACTTTATATGGTACGCCGGCAGAACATGGCTTGATAAGTGGTGCATCGGTACGCCCCCAGGATCCAAACATACGAACCCCAGGCTGCCGAAGCAGAGCGTGGGAACTTAACCACTATGCCACCGGGCCAGCCCCTCTTTCTTTTGTCTTTTTTTTTATTGATGTCATAATAGTTTATACCACTGTGAAATTTTAGTTGTGCATCATTATTTGTCAATCAACATAAAAATGCACCCCTTCACCCCATGTGCCTACCTGCCAACCCCCTTGCCACTGGTAACCAACAAAGTGTACTCTTGGCCGTGTGTTAGTTTATATTCCACGTATGAGTGAAGTCATATGGTGTTTGTCTTTCTCTGTCTGGCTTATTTCACTTAACAGAATACCCTCCAGGTCCATCTATGTTGTTGCAAGTGGGACGATTTTGTCTTTTTTTATGGCTGAGTACTATTCCATTGTGTATATATGTATACATACATATATATATATATATATATATATATATTTTTTTTTTTTTTTTTTTTATCCAATCATCTGTTGATGGACACTTGGGTTGCTTCCACTTCTTGGCTATAGTGAATAATGCTGCAATGAACATAGGGGTGCATAAGCCTCTTTGGATTGTTGATTTCAAGTTCTTTGGAGAAATACCCAGAAGTGGGATAGCTGGATCATAAGATATTTCTATTTTTAATTTTTTGAGGAATCTACATACTGTTTTCCCTAGAGGCTGTACCAGTTTGCATTCCCATCAGCAGTGAATGAGGGTCCCCTTTTCTTCACGTCCTCTCCAACTTTTGTGATTTTTTGTTTTGGTGATTATAGCCATTCTAATGGATGTAACTTAATATATAGTGTAGTTTTCATTTGCATTTCCCTGATGTTTAGTGATGTTGAACATCTTTTTGTATGCCTATTGGCCATCTGTATATCTTCCTTGGAAAAATGTCTGTTCATATCTTCTGCCCATTTTTTGATCAGGTTGTTTTGTTGTTGAGTTGTGTGAGTTCTTTATATATTTTGGAGATTAACCCCTGGTCAGATATATGATTTGCAAATATTTTCTCCTAGCTGGAGGGTTGTCTTTTCATTTTGTTCCTGGTTTCCTTTGCCTTGCAGAAGCTCTTTAGTTTGCTGAAGTCCCACTTGTTTGTCTTTTCTTTTGTTTCCCTTGTCCAAGTAGACATGGAAATCAAAACGATCGCTCGAAGACTGATGTCAAAGAGTGTACTGCCTGTATTTTCTTCTAGGAGTTTTATAGCTTCAGGTCTTACTTTCAAGTCTTTGATCCATTTTGAGTTAATTTTTGTATATGGTGAAAGATAATGGTCTACTTTCTTTCTTTTGCATGTGGCTATCCAGTTTTCCCAGCATCATTTATTGAAGAGACTTTCCTTTCTCCATTGTATGTTCTTAGCTCCTTTGTCAAAGATTAGCTGTCCGTATATGTGGGGTTTTATTTCTGGACTTTCAATTCTGTTCCACTGATCTGTGTTTCTGTTTCTGTACCAGTACCAAGCTGTTTTGATTATTATAGCTTTGTAGTATATTTTGAAGTCAGGGATTGTGATGCCTCTAGCTTTGTTCTTTTTTCTCAGGATTGCCTTAGCTATTCAGGGTGTTTTGTTGCCCCATATGAATTTTAGGATTCTTTGTTCTATTTCTGTGAAGAATGTCATTGGGGTTCTGATTGGGATTGCATTGAATCTGTAGATTGTTTTAGGTACTATGGACATTTTAACTATGTTTATTCTTCCAACACAGGTACATGGGGTGCCTTTCCATTTATTTATGTCATCATTGATTTCTTTCAATAATGTCTTATAGTTTTCATTGTATAGCTCTTTCACCTGCTTGGTTAAATTTATTCTTGGTATTTTATTCTTTTTGTTGCGATTGTAATGGGATTGTCTTCTTGATTTCTCTTTCTGTTAGTTCATTATTAGAGTATAGAAATGCGACTAGTTTTTATAAGTTTATTTTGTACACTGCAACTTTGCTGTAGTTGTTGATTATTTCTAATGGTTTTCCTATGGATTCTTTAAGGTTTTCTAAATATAAAATCATGTCATCTGCCAACAGCAAGCATTTCACTTCTTCATTGCCTATTTGGATTCCTTTCATTCCTTTTTTCTTGCCTAATTGCTCTGGCCAGAACCTCGAGTACTATGTTGAATAAGAGTGGTGAGAATGGACACACTTGTCTTGTTCCTGTTCTCAGAGGGATGGCTTGCAGTTTTTCCCCATTGAGTGTGATGTTGGCTGTGGGTTTGTCATGTATGGCCTTTCTTATGTTTAGGTACTTTCCTTCCATACCCATTTTATTGAGAGTTTTTATCATAAATGGATGTTGGATCTGGTCAAAAGCCCTCTCTGCATCTATTGAGATAATCATGTGGTTTTTATTCCTCATTTTGTTAATGTGGTGTATCACATTGATTGATTTGCTGGTTGAACCATCCCTGTGTCCCTGGTATATATCCCGCTTGATCATGGTGTAGGATCTTTTTAACATATTGCTGTATTCAGTTTGCCAATATTTTGTCAAGGATTTTTACATCTATGTTCATCAGCAATAATGGCCTGTAATTGTCCTTCTTTGTATTGTCTTTGTCTGGCTTTGATATCAGAGTAATGTTGGCCTCACAGAATGTGTTAGGAAGTGTTCCATCTTCCTCTATTTCTTGGAATAGTTTGAGAAGGATAGATATTAAATCTTTGAACGTTTGGTAAAATTCTTTACAGAAGCCATCTGGTCATGGACTTTTATTTTTGGAGAGGTTTTTGATTACTGTTTCCATCTCCTTACTTGTGATTGGTATATTCAGATTCTCTATTGCTTCTTGATTCAGTTTTGGGAGGCTGTATGAGTCTAAGAATTTATCTATTTCTTCTAGATTGTCCATTTTGTTGGCATATAGTTTTTCATAGTATTCTCTCGTAATCCTTTGTATTTTTGTGGTATCCAAGTGATTTCTCCTCTTTCATTTCTCATTTTATTTATTTGAGCCTTGTCTCTTTTTTTTCTTGGTGAGTCTGGCTAAGGGTTTGTCAATTTTGTTTATCTTCTCAAAGAACCAGCTTTTTGTTTCATTGATCCTTTCTGCTGTTTTTTTGGTTTTAATTTCATTTATTTCTGCTCTAAGTTTTATTATTTCCCTCCTTCTACTGACTTTGGGCTTTGTTTGTTCTTCTTTTTCTAATTCTATTAGGTGTAGTTGAAGATTGCTTATTTGGCATTTTTCTTGCTTGTTAAAGTGGGCCTGTATTGCTATGAATTTCCCTCTCAGGACCGCTTTTGCTGCATCCATATGAATTGGTATGGTGTATTTTCATTTTCATTTGTCACCAGATATTCTTGGTTTTCTCCTTTAATTTCTTCTATGATCCATTGGTTGTTCAGTAGCATGTTGTTTAGCTTCCATATCTTTGTCACTTTCCAAGTTTTTTTCTTATAGTTGATTTCTAGTTTCATAGCATTATGGTCAGAAAAGATGCTTGTTATGATTTCAATCTTTTAAAATTTATAGAGGGTTGCCTTCTTTCCCAACATATGGTCTATCCTTGAGAATTTTCCATGCACACTTGAAGAGAATGTGTAATCTGCTGTGTTTAAATGGAGTACTCTCTATATATCTTTTAAATACATCTGGTCTAGTTTTTTAAGTGCACTATTTCCTTATGGATTGTCTGTCTGGATGATCTATCCATTGATGTAAGTGGGGTGTTAAGGTCCCCTACTATATTGTGTTGCTCTTAATATTCCCTTTTAGGTTTGTTAATAGTTGCTTTATGTACTTTGGTGCTCCTGTGTTGGTGCATATATATTTACTAGTGATGTGTCTTCTTGGTGGAGTGTCCCTTTTATCATTATATATTGCCCTTCTTTGTCTCTTATTACCTGTTTTATCTTGAAATCTACATGTCTGTTATAAGTATGGCAACACTTGCTTTCTTTTGTTTGCCATTAGCTTGGAGTAGCATCTTCCTTCCCTTCACTCTAAGCCTCTGTTTGTCTTTAGAGCTGAGATATATTTCCTGGAGGCGGCAAATTGTTGGGGCTTGTTTTGTAATCTATCCAGCCACTCTGTGTCTTTTGACTGTGCAATTCAATCCATTTAAATTTAGATTGATTATTGATATATGAGAGCTTAATGCTACCATTTTATTGCTTGTTTTCCAGTTACTATGTCTTTCTCTTGTTTCTTGTCCTGTGTATTTCCAACTGTTAATTCAGTTTGGTTGCTCTCTGATGGTTTTTTCACTTTTCTCTGTATTTATCATTTGTGTCTTTGTTCTGACTTTTTGTTTAGTGTTTACAATGCAATTTGTATAAAAAATCTTGTATATGAGATAGTCCATTCCCTGATAGCCTCTTGTTCCCTTAGCCTAAACAGGTTTCATCCCTTTCCACTTTCCCTTCTAAGTTGCTGTTGTCACAACTTAGTCTGTTATGTGTTGTGAATTTGTGGTTAAAATGAAGTGAGAATATTTATTTTTGATGTTTTCCTTCCCTTATCTTTAGAGTTATAATATAATGTTTGCTAATCTGTTCTGATAGAGAGTTGTAATTTTCTCATTTTGTTTGCTTATTTACCCCTTGCTCAAGGTTTTGTAAACCCTTTCTTTCTTTCTTTTCAGGTATAAAGACCTTTTGATCAAATCTTGTGTGTGGGGGGGTCTTGTCACAATGAATTCCCTCAACTTTTCCTTATCTGGGAAAGTTTTTATTTCTCCATCATATCTGAAGGAAATTTTAGCTGGATATAGTATTGTTGGCCGAAAGTTTCTGTCTTTCAAAATTTTGAGTATATTACTCCACTCTCTCCTAGCCTGTAAGGTTTCTGCTGAGAAATCTGCTGAAAGCCTGATAGGGGTTCCTTTGTAAGTTATTTTCTTCTGCCTTGCTGCCCTTAATACTTTTTCTTTGTCACTTACTTTTGCCAGCTTTACTAATACATGCCTTGGGGAAGGTCTTTTTACGTTGATGTAATTAGCGGTTCTGTTGGCTTCTCTTACCTGTAATTCCAGCTCCTTCTTCAGGTTTGGGAAGTTATCAGTTATTATTTCTTTAGACAAGCTTTCTGCTCCTTTTTCCTTCTCTTCTCCCTCTGGAATACCTATAATCCTTATGTTGCATTTCCTAATTGAGTTGGATAGTTCTCGGAGAATTTCTTCATTTCTTTTTAGTCTAAGTTCTCTCTCCTCCTTCATCTGAAGCATTTCTGTATTTCTATCATCTAGGTTGCTAATTCTGTCCTCCATATTGTCAACTCTGTTGTTTAAGGACTCCAGATTTTTCTTTATCTCATCCATTTTGTTTTTCATCTCTAACTGTTTAGTTAACATCTAATTCTGTTTGGTTTTTCTTTATATTTTTGATCTCTTTTGTGAAGAATTTTAAGTATTTTGCTTCCTGATTTCACTGAACTATCTTTCAGAATTCTCTTATAGCTCATTGAGTTTTCTTCCGATAACTGTCTTGAATTCTCTGTGGTTTAGATTTTTAGATTTCTGTGCTTACAGGGTTGATTTCTGGATGTTTGTATTTTCCTTTCTGGTCTGGAGTATTAATACATTTCTTTATACCATTTGATGGAGTGGATTTGTGCCAGCACATAGTGATGGTTTCTGGATGCAGGTTCCACCTACTGCCACTTATGGGGTGCAGGAGCTGTGTAATATGAGCCCGCTGCTGCAATCCCTATTAGCTGTGCCTGTCTGAGCCTGGGTTACTCCTTGGGATCACAGTGGCCCTGTGGGTCTCCCACCAAATGGGAGAGTAGTCACACAGGGGGCTTTGGGCAGCTGCCACTTGCTCCCACAGTCCTGCCGAGTCTTGCTCCCCCCTTGGGGCCACAGCGGTAGTATGGGCATTCATGGCTTCTAGGGGCTTGTTTGATTTTTGCTGCCGTCTGCTCCTAGGTTGCACCAGCTGTTGTGCTTAGTGGGTGTGACCTCCCCTCTGGTACCAAGCCAAAACCACTCCCTGGGACCCTGGTAGGATTGTGGATTCTCCCACCGGACAAAAGAATGATCCCACAGGGCTCAGGGCTACTGCCATCTGCTCCCACTAACCCACAGAATTGTGCTCCCCCCTTTGGGGCCACAGCAGTACTATGGGTGTTCTTGGCAACTGGGAGCTTGTTCACGTGGACTCAGAGCTCAGCTGCCCTCTGCTCCTATGTCACATCAGCTGTTGTGCCTTGTGTGCGGGACCTCCCCTCTGGGAACAGGCCAAAGCCACTCCCTGGGAGCGAGGAGGATTGTGGATTCTCCCACCAGATGAGAGAGTGGTCACATGGGGGCTCAGGGCTACTGCTGCCTGCTCCCACAGTCCCACCGAGACATGGTTCCCCTCTTTGGGGTCACAGTGGTGCTGTGATCATTCCAGCCGAGAAAGTAGTGACACACATGTGCTGGGCTGCCTGGGGTCCAGAGGGTGCTCACCTATCTCCACCACCTCCTCAGGAGTTAATCCAACCACCTTCAGATGTATAGTTGCTCGGGTCTCTCAGGTGTCCTGATGTGCTGTGTGGGTATCCTTTGCTGATCAATGAATGTCCTTTTAGTTGTAGTTCGAATGGGGAGAGACACAGGGAACAGCGCACTCTGCCATGTTGCTGATATCACTCTGTTTTCTTTCTGATATTTGTAATTTTCCTTTTCTTTTTTTCTTTCTCAGTCTTGCTAGAGGGTTGCCAGTTTTATTAATCTTTTTTTTTAAATAGCTTTCTTCTATTGAATTGCTCTATTATTTTTTTATTTACAATTTCACTGATTTTTGCTCAGAGCTTTTGCATGTCCTTCCTTCTGTTTACTTTGGGTTTACTCTAGGTTCCTGAGGTGGTTGCTTAGACTATTGATTTCAAACTTTCTCCGTTTTCTAATGTATGCATTTTATATATACATTAGATATATACATTAGTGATATAAATTTTCTTTTGTTCACTGCTTTAGCTGTGTTCCACAATCTCTATATTTAAATTGTTGTATTTAGGCCATTTTTATCTCATGTAATTATTGCTGTGTTAGGGTTGAATTCTGCCATTTTGTTTATTTATTATATGTATTCTGTTTGTCATTTCTGTTTTTTTTTTTTTTATTTCTCTGTTTTCTTTTTCCTGCCTACCTCAATGGTTTCTGTAGGTATTTGTGTAGTGTAAAATTAACCTTACCCATGAGTTGTTCCCTCAGCTCCTGGGAGGTGATCTCTAGGCCTTTGGAATGTCATACCTGATAAGAGGGTCTTTGTTTACCTGAGTGCCTTAGCCCACATCAGATATTGGAGTAATTTAGGGTGGGGACATTGGGCCATACCAGATAGTCTAACAGTGTGATTTAGAGTGGGAACTTGAAGTCACAGATATCAGCTGGACTTCTGGAGGGGCTGGAGTCTGAAGTTAGCTATGTGGTCAGTCAACTGGATGTGTGACTGAGCCCCAGTAAAAACTCTAGGTGAGCTTGCCCGGATGGTAATACTCATGTTTATTACCACACATCACTGATGGGAAGAGTTAACACTGTCCATGTCGTTACTAGGAAAGAACAACTGGAAGATCCATGTTTGGAAACCTCCTAAACTCTACCAATTGTATTTCTTCCCTTGGTTGATTTTAATCTGTATTGTCTCACTGAAATAAACTGTAACCATGAGTATAACAGCTTTCAGTGATTTCCATGAGTTTTTCTAGCAAGTTATCCAACCTGAGGTTGGTCTTGGGGACCTTTGAACTTGTAATTGGTGTCAGAAGAGGGTGATTTTGAGGATGCCTGAACCCTTTAAATGGTGTCAGAAGGAAGGGCAGTATTGTGGACTGTTTCCTAACTTTACAGTGTTACATTTTATATCCATAAATTATCACAGTCCACTGCAATCATCGTTTTACCAGATTGAGTGAAGTATAGAAAAGTTACCTCCCTTTATTAAGATCCTTTACCCTCCTTACTTATAATATGATTATCTTAAATATTTTCTCTACATATATGTAGAATCACATTAGACAATGTTTTAATTTTGCTTCAACCATGAAACATAATTTAGAAACTCAGGGGGTAAAGGAAAACCTATTTTATTTACTCATATTTTTGCTTATGATGTTCTTTCATCCTTCCTGATGTTCCACGGTTCCTCCTTTTATTGTCCTTTTCTGTCTGGAGAACTTCCTTTAACTATTTTTGTAGGGTAGGTTTGCTAGCAACAAATTTTCTTAATTTTCCTTCATCTGAGAATGTCTTGATTTCTCCTTTGAACCTTAAGGATATTTTCACTGAGTAAAAGATTCTGGGTTGAAAGTTCTTTTCTTTCAGTGTTTGAAAAATATTGTGTCACTTCCTTCTGGCCTCCATGTTTTCTGATGAGAAATCCATGGTTATTCAAATTGTTTTTCTCCTAAAAGTTTGGTACTATTTTTCTCTGGATGATTTCAAGATTTTTTCCTGTCTTTAGTTTTCAGTAGTTTAATTATGAAGTGTCTTGTGTGTATTTATTTGGGTTTATTCTATTTGGGATTTGCTCAGCTTCTTGAATCTACAGTTTTATGTCTCTTGCCAAGTTTATGAAATCTTCAGCCATTATTTCTTAGATATTTTTTCAGTCCCAACCTCTTTTTTTAATCATCCTGGGACTCTGATGACATGGATAGTAGATCTTTAGTTATAGTCTTGTAAGTCCCTGAGACTGTGTTCATTTGTTTTTTCAATCTATTTTTTTCTGTTATGTTCAGATTGGGTTCTTTTTGTTTATCTTCCAGTTTGTTGATTCTTTCCACTGTTGCTTTCATTTTGCTCTTGAGCTCTTCCACTGAGCTTTTTACTTCACCTACTGTATTTCTCAGTTCTAATATTTCTATTTGGCTCTTCTTAATATCATCTTTTTTTTGTTTGCTGAGATTTTCTGTTCCTTTGCTGAGATTTTCTATTTTTCCATTTGTTTCAGGTTTGTCTGTACTTGCTCATTGAAGAATTTTTATCATGGTTGCTTTAAAATCTTTGTCAGATGATTCTAACATCTCTATCATTTTGGTGTTTGCATCTATTAATTGTCTTTTCATTCAGTTTTAGATATTTCTGTTTCTTGGTATGATGAGTGATTTTTTTAAAAACCTGGACATTTTTATATTATGTTTTGAGTCTCTAGATCTTACTTACACTTTCTGCTTTAATTAGCTTTTTTGACACTGCTCAATAGAGGGAAAAGGGGAGAGCACTGTTTCATTACTGTCATGTCGAGGTAGAAGTTCAGGTTTTTCGGTCATTCTCTGTTGATACATGAGAAGGCTGTTCCTCATTATTGCTGAGTTGGAGGTTGGAGTTGGGCTCCCCTTATGGTCTCCACTGACATTGTGCTGGAGGTCATTTCGTTACTGCTGGGTGATAGTGAAAACCCTAACTCTATTGTTGTCCTCTGATACTACCACATTGGGGAAAGAGAGGTTAGAAGTCTAGAAACCCATGTATTCTCTACTCATACTACTAGCCAGCTACCCTATTTGACCTTCTCTGATATTCCCCCTGTAGAGGTGTTGGAGCACCTCTTAATAGCCTCATGAACGTGAAATCTAGGCTCTCCATTTTTCCTTTGCTCATGTGGGTGTGGATAGGACCTGTTTTTTCCTGTGGTGTTTGAAGTAAAGCAGTTCTTGTCTAAAAGTTTTCTGTCTTGCTAGATTTCTATTTTTCTGGTCCTTTGGCTAGATGAACAGGCTCTAATAGAGCTTTTTTGTCTGTGCCTTTTTTGTTCTGGGTTGCCACCTTCTTTGGGTCCAACTCAAGGATATATAGGGCAAAAGGAAAACCCAGAGAAGTTAACCACCATGCCTTTCCTCAGGTCCCTAGGTCCCTAGCTGGTCTGCCTTCTTATCTCCACTTTTCAAAATCTTCTTTTTTGTTGTTTTATATACACAATCCAGGATTTTTAGTTGTATTTATTGGGTAGAATAAGGAAAATGCATTCCCTACTCCATTTGCCCATAAACAGAAGTCTCCAAGTAGATCGTTTTTTAAACCTCTTCCCAAGGCTCACCGGTCTGCTTGGGTGTAATTGGCACCGTGTGGTAGAGAATTTGTTGAGTGGCCTTTGGGTTTCTTATATATATCCACCCTTCCATAGAATAAAGGGTGAATGGATGGATAGTGGGGCAGGGTTAGTTCAGGCTGTGTTGTGTCTGCTGTTAAATTCCAAGAGAGCAGAGAAATTTTCTCTTGTGTTTCTACTATATTTTCAGCTTCTAGCAGAGTTCCTAACCTGTGGTAGAAACTCAACAAATGCTTTTGAAAGAATAATTTTTCTTGGAAATATCTAAGGACAGAGAAATGCAACCCCTAACTGGTTTTTGAACTTGACCCTCGCCTATCACTATTGGCCTGTGGACCTCAAACACCCTTGAAAGTTAGTAAACTTAAATTTGGTTACACTAAAATTGTCTTTAATAGGTGAGTTCTATAATTAAATTGATTATTCTAATCTCAAATGAAAGATTGCTCTTGAAACACACATCTATTTCTTTTGTTTTGAGGATGTTTTAGTAGTTGTCTCCAAAACATATGAAGACATGTAACATATGATCTGCTCTACTGGAAAACTTAGCAGTTTTGGGGGGAACCTTTTGGATACAGCTCTTATTACCTCATTGCTGGTGCCTTCCTGAATTTAAGAGGTAGTGGGAGGTAAAGAAGAGCAATTGGTTATGATCAGACATGCTGTATTTAAACCAACTATACCCCCAAAACCACCTTTGGAGACTTGTCATACAATAAGGTAGGAAGTACTTGAGAAATAGTTAATGTTTTTCATAGTGCATCTTGCCAGTGAGGGGGGAAATACTACTAAAAGGAACAGCAATCTGAAAAATGATTCAAACAACTGTGATTTTAGAAACATGCAATTAAAATAAATTAAAGTGGTGCGTAAAGATGTGATGCTTTATTTCTTACAATTCTATCTATGAACATCCATAATGTGGGACCCATAAAAAGGATAAATGGGTTTTCTTTCTATTTTATTAAATCTGTAAGTCATTGGAAAATACACAAACCCACACTTTTTTGCTCATATCCCATTCATCTATGAGAAAAGGTGAAAATAACGACTCCGGAATGTTTCCCATCTTTGTCAGAGTCATATATCCTGTTGATTGCTTGTTTCCCACAAATGGTGATGAACCATAAACTCTGAAGCATTCTATACCCTATCTCCTCACCACTCTTCTTATAACTACCAGAATCAGATCTGTTCTATCTGCTTTTGTGTTTTTAATCATTAGTTTATAACCTTAATACCATCCATTTAGCTCTCAACAAGGTACATAAGGTTTTTCTGGAGGAAGAAAAATGAACATTTTGCATTTATAAATTGGATTTAAGAATAGGACCACACATGAGTTTCTGTTCTTAGAAACTGCAACCAAATCCCACATCAGTAGATTTGATTATTGAAAGCACAGGATAAAAGTTACCTTATAATGTATAAAAATGCTGTTGATGAGCAATGGTATGCTGTGTGGTACAGCTTTGATTTACAGACCAACTAGGGTGGCCTGTTTTTTTATCATTACCTGTGAATTATTGATACCCTTAGATCAATGAAATGGTTTCCTTTCAGCCGGGCTCAATTTTTACTTCCTTCAAAAAATGCAAGTTTTTTTGGTTGGAACTCCTTTGTTTGACCTCCCTGAAACCTAGTGGTTGAAAATCCACCTTAGAAAAGGATTCTGTTGCATCTTGATATTTTAGGTAAATAAAATCATCTTTTTTGAAGGACAGCCTTTCTATTCAATGCAGTATTGCCCCTTTGTATCAGATTCTTATAGAGCCCTAGTTCTTATAATAAGTCTGAGTTCTTTTAATAAGGCTGATTCTTGAATATAATTTGATTAAATGAAAATAAAATTATTGATAATTCTTACATACTCTATGAAACTAGATTCACAGGGCTTACCTAGAGAAATTGGGTCCTTTTATAAGCTAACTTTGTTTGTGTCAAACGGGATATGTACTTTCTAATGATCCAGAGGACAGTTTAATATTTTTAAAATCTGAGCTCCAGGATCCATCAGTTGTCTTATAGCCACTCTTTGGAGGAAATGTGAATGGCTTTTTACTAATCTTCACTCAAGGATGAGTCTTAAAAGTTCTGGAAACATAAACAGTATGAGCTCCGCTGAGAATAGTGCAGAACAAACACGTACTAAATAGTAAACTGGAAGTAATCTGCAAGAATGAATTGTGCTCATTTTGAACTAAAAATTCTAAACCCAATGATGGATGGTAGATCAGCAAATGAAACATCATCTAGTCACCACAGACTCCCTAATGAAGCATAAACATTAGCTTTGTTGCAAGGATGAAAGTAAAAATATTCTCCCTTAATGGCTGCAGCAGACCAGAGGTGTTTAATCACCTCTTGCAAGTGTAAATTCACTGATGGTAAAATCACCTCATCATCCTTATGGAGGTGAGGATCATTGATACAAACTTCAAGTCACCCTTGACAACCAGGCTCTTTGTTGATTTCATTAAGTGCCAGACTTTGCTCACCCAGCTCACCTCAGGGTACACACATTTCATTTCCATGAGTATTCTGTGAGGACAGTCCATGTGATTTGCCAACATCCCGGCCAACATCCACATAATAAAATGCAACCACCATGGAACATGGTCTGAAAAACAATCCATCTGGTGTTTAACGGGTAACATTAGCATGCTCTTGAAAACACTTATAACAAGTTTAATTACTGTTCATTTTAGTGTGAAGGGCAACTGTCCAAAGCCTAACTTCTTACTAAATTCATTTTAGTAAAGGCAGAAAATAATAAATAAAATAAATCATTGTAATTATGAGTTACTTCCAGAAGTTAGACTTATATTAACTCAGAAACAAACACCTTTTTTATTTCCAGATTACAGATTTCTTTTAGAGAACTCTTCTTGACCTACCCTGACTTTCAATCTGATATTGTCTTTAATTTTCATCATTTTATTTTGAAAGTGATGTTATTATACCTTTTGGAGTTTTGACCCCAAAGGATAAAAATTAGTTTAGATAGCATTTGGAGCTTTCTATAAGTTATTAAAATACAGAAAAATGACTAACAACGTAATCTAAGACAGTGCTAATGTTAAGTTTCATTTGTACAGAACTGTTGGGCTGAGAACTGTTAGCCGTCTGTGACTAGGTAAGTACATAAAATCAGAGTAAGCATTAGGAATTTTTATAGCAATTTGATATTACCACATTTTTATATGGACTGGAGAAAAAAGAAGATCCTTTACCACAGAAACTCAGAGAAGCATTGAATTTTCATGGGCATGGGGCTAAACTTCTTGAGTGAAATTTGTGCAGACTGGAAGAGGGACTGTTGTGAAGTTTACTTTCGTGTTATATGGGATCACGATTTTTTCTCTCAAGGAGATAGGTATGCATCTTTCAAGAGTTCCAATATTTCAGGCATCTTAAATTGGCCGTTGATTCTTTAACTGTGTGCTAAAGATAACCTTTCTTAGAAATTCATATATGTGTGCTTCTTTGAGACTGTTAGCCTGGTCTGTTGTCTCATACCTTATAATCATGATCAGGGCATAGTTTACTGGTGAATTGTTGATGCATGGAATGATGCACAAATGAACATTTGCTAAATTTACTTCAAAAAGTAAAGGCAGAATAAGCTGAAACTTCAGCCTGGAAGATGGATGGTGGAGAAATCAGGAAAATTTCTGTGATTTAGATGGGACAGCTGAAGGACTCAAGAGAGACATCCTGCTGTAGAGAAAGAACAAGATACTTGAGTCAAATAGATCTGTATTTGGATACCAGTTCTACTTCATACAGAGTATACCAGTTCCACCTCATACAGACTATCTGATTGAGTCCTGTCACTTAAATGGCTGTCAGTCAATTCCTCATTTAAAATGAGGGTAATAATCATGGAGGTTTGTTTGTATTGGCTTTTGCAGTATCCATCCTGACTGCTTTCTTGTGTGCCTTCTTGTACTTTTTATCTTTCCAGCCTCTGCAGGACATTCCCCAGCTCTGTTACAACTGTGGTTCTGGATGTGAGTTTAGTTCTGCAAATCACACATACTCACCAGGACTTGAACTTGGAATTTGAACTCCATTTTTCTGGTGCAGGTCTTGGCAGAGGTGGCTCAGTTGGTTCTGGAGCCACCAGTTGTGGTGGGTTTTCCTGATTTGAGGAGCTACTTCCTCACCATTGCAAAGACAGTAGCTGTTGTGGCAGCCTGGTATGGCCAGAACCTCAGTCTAGAGTTTATTGCATCACCTCCTTGATTATAAGCTCTTTCTTCTTCAGGTTTCTAGTAAAGATTCTATTCTCTACAGCTGAACCCTGAATAAGACAATGCTAGTGCCTATTTCATAGATTGCAATCATTTTGGTGATTAAATGGGATACTTGCATATAGAATGCTTGGCCAAATGCCTGGCACAGAGTAGGTAATAAATATTAGCTTCTCTTTTTCCCCTCACGATACTCAGGGAAGTTCAATATGAACCTGCCTTATAGAAAATTAAATCACCTCAGTACAATTTTTAGTTATGTGGTGGTTAGGTATGACTCTATATGGAAAGATGTAGAGGTAATGACAGAGACAGAGAATAGTGAACAATATTTCAAGTAAAATGATCTAGGTTCAACTTTCAGAACTACTTATTGTTTGGCCTTGAGCAAAGATTTCTGGGATTTATTTGTTCTATCTATAATGGGAGACGGACTGGATTATCTGCAATGTTCCTCAAGACTTTAGAATTCTAAGACTCATAGTCCAGCTTCATTTACTTCTAATTTTCAGTAATGATTTGAAATACTAGGAATGTTCACTTCTTTATATGACTCATTGTTTAAGGGATGTGATGGCAAATGATGAAGAGATTTTCTTTTTAAAGACCTGCCTAATACTTGCAGTTGTAAAAGGTGAATTAAACAATGCAAGGAAGACAAAAATTTAGAGGTGAGGATAGTACGTTGTATGCATTTTGGGGGGTAAAGGAAAAAGTCCTAGTAGTTTAGTTTGTCATATCAGTGGGGTTTTTCATAGTGACAGCTGGTTATTATTCTAAGAATATGAACCTTGATGCCTGTTTGTTGTTGTTGTGCTTTTGTTTTTTATAATCAGATAGCTTGATTACAGTGATACAATTTAGAAAAGGTACTCTGAGGGACTGAGAAATATCAAAGATAATAGCATCTTTCAAAGCTGTAGGAAGTAGATCCAATCTCTGGCAGAGAAAAGCAGATTTCACAAAAATGTAATAGAAAGAGATAGTTAACTGAACTTATTATAAATATACCTAACTAAAAGGGAAAAACCAGTAGATGAAAGGAAGTTATCTCCTGCTCTTATAGCAGTTTAAGGTCTTGGTGGATGTCAGGAAAGATGCAAAATGGCAAGTATGCTTTCTTTCTCTCTTTCTCAAAAATCCTTTAAAAATCCATAAGTAAATCAAGCTTCCTTTTAGCTATTAAAATTGAATTTTTAAAAAAATTACATGGGTTCATGTTTGGACTATTATCAACAAGCTACTTTTCTTTTAATACATATGATAGCAGTATTAATGTTTGAATCTGGCCCATTTGGTTGCAAGGAGGAAGAATTCAGTCAGATTATTTCAGGGAACAAATGGTTTTGCTATTGTTGTGATAGACATATGACTTTGATTGGAACTGGAAGCTCAGGCATAGAGATAAATATTTCTCTGCGTCTCTGAGTCTTTGTCTCTCTGTGTCCACCTACCCCATTCCCTGTTCTAACCAATGGAACTTGCCTGCTTACTCTTGTTTTCTACTTCTTCATTGTCCAGCTTGGCCATTGTGTGTTTTATTTCCTCAAGATTATCTATGTCCCTTTTCTACAGCACACATTTCTCTAACTTGTATTTTAATCTCATCTATAAAATAGGAACCCTTGCATCTGTTGAGAACAGGAAAGCATTTTTCACTTGTATCCTCAGAGCAGCTTGTTCATTTGGGAATATGTGACTAATCTGGTTGAGGAAATTGGGACCAGGACTGCTGAGCATCTACCACTCATTCATATTCTCATTCTCTTATTCTCTCTGTTTTTCAGTATTTTCAGTTCAGAGGGAAAGAAAGAAATCTTGATTTTCAATTCCACGCTATATTCTGGTTTTATCAGAATGACAGCTATTAAAATTTCCCTTTTGATTTCTGTGTATATTGATCTACTGGTTCAAGATCCATAGGGCAGTGATTCTCAACTGGGAGTGATTTTGACAGGGGGCATTTGACAATGTCTTGGAACATTTTTGATTGTCAGGGCTAGGGAAGGAAGTACTGCTGGCATCCAGTGAATAGAGTCCGAGGATGTTGCTAAACATCTTACAATGCATAGGACAACACCCCACATTTAAAAAAAAAAAGAATTATCTGGCCCAAAATGTCAACAGTGCCAAAGCAGAGAAATCCTGTCATAGGGAAAGTGAGGGTTTGAGATTAATTATTGCCTTTGTACTTGAGCACTCTTTTATTACCTTTTCTAACTGTCTAATCTCTCAATTACACCCCTCTAGATCCCCAGGAAAAGATATGATTAGTGAAGCCTGTTTTTGAACTAGGCTTCACAGAGGATAGACTTTTGCCAGTCTATAGATTCAAGTTCCTTTGTCCTGTCCAAACAGGTATGACCCAGCATGGTATCAGCTGTGATGTATAAAACGTGGACATATTAGCACTCATCTCTAAAAATGGCAGAACAATTTTTGGAAGGGGGTATGGTTTGGCAGGAATCACAAAGGTCTTTAGAATAAAAATAAAATATAACTACTTCAATATTCAATAACTTTTTATTGATTGAGAAAAACACAATGAAGTATCATATGTATATTTTAAGGTGATATGATTCAAGAATATTGTTTTTGATATTCAGTTCTCATGTTTGTGAGAACTCTTTTTATTAGCTCTGAGAAAAAGGAAAAAACAAACTATGTATTAGATTAACTTTTGAGTTTCCTGTTCCTTAGATACCCTGGGAGTCCACGATCCTTACTTCCAGGAACTCTTCATAAGCTTTTTTCTAGAAACAAGACTCAGAACAGGAATGCAGAGGCAAGGCAGGGCAATATTAGATGCTGATATTCACTAGAAAGGGAGCAGGGGAATTGTTTTCCAGGGAGTGAGAGGAGTTCCTACACAGATCCTATCATGACTTTAATGGAACCTGTGTATGTCATTCTCACACAGCTTGTTGACTATTTACCTCTGAGAATATAGTAATTAAAATGAATGATTAGCTGGAATTAAAACACTCTATTCTTTGGTACTGTTTGTTGGGAAACACTTACTGATTCTAGCCCTGGTTTGCCTTGTGAAATGATTAGGCACTTCCTGAGGAGCCACTTTCCTGAGGAGGCTGAAGTAATGGTGTCTTCTCACAATACAAAGCTCGTGATGTATGTGGAAGTGCCCAGGAAGAGCCCAGGACATCAATTTGGAAAGGATCACCTTAGAGTTGTTTAAAGAAAATTTTCTACAGTTTACTGATCTAATAGGCTTTTATTCAGCAATTCATGAATTGGGCAGCATCCAATCTAGCAGGTGGAAAGGAGTTCTGAGGAGCTATACAAGGAGAGACATTTTTATAGACCAAAGTGAGCAAGAACAGAAAGTCATACTGGGCATTTGCTGATTAAGTAAATCAATGTTCCTTTCGTTATATGGAGCAAAAGGAAGTCTTGGAGCTGGGTTAGGTAACTTGAGCTGAGCAGGCAAGCCTGATTGGTTGACCTAGGCCTTCCGTTTCTGGGAGAGCTGAGCATAGAAACTTAGTTTTGGTTTGCTGATGTGGGGCTTAGCATGAGCAACTCCATCTTGGGCCTAATCTGGTTACTTTAACACAGTCCTTGGTCTCTCACATAGTCTTGGACTATGGAAATAGGGCAAGTCACTTAAGCATTTTGAGACTTAATCTTGATATCTTTATATTGAAGACAACACCTACTTTTCAGCGTTGTGGCAAGACTTTAAGAGCTTCTATCCAGCTTCACCACTTACCAGTTCTGTGAATGCTGTTATGTTCTGGAATATATTGTGCCTCAATTTTCGCATTTGTAAACTGGGGAAGATTGTATCTGCCTCACAGGGTTTTTTGAGGAGTAAGTGAGTTAATGCCTGAAAAGCACTTGTAATAGCATCTGTCACAAATGTTAGCTATCATTATTAATGCACGTTGAGCTTTTAGTCCTTGACAACTGGCAAGCATTCAATCAATGGTAACTATTTTTATACAATGTGGGTATTATTATTGCTAGAAACAAAGAAAAATAAGGATTTATGGTGAGAGGGAATCTAGTAAATGAGCTATGAAGGTCTGCTGTTGCCTAAACCAACATATTTGGTTTGTGATAATGGTTAGGCTAGTTGGAGAGCCATTAGTCAAAGCAGGAAGGATGAGGCAATGAAGAAACCTTTTCAGTAGACATGTGAATGATTCTAGTGAATTTGATGACGTTTTGGCTGGAGACATAACTTTACACTAATTGAGTACTCTCAAATATCATTTGTAAGGTAAACTTGCCTTATTACTGTTTAACTGGTGGCATAAATTTCTACTCGGTGGATATTCTGCACATTTGTCGATCCCATTGCAGGGTTAAACCAAATCAACAGAATCCTTCCATCTCATTCGTTTCTAATGCAAACTGTGTTGCTACCACAAGCAGCAAAATAAAATTCTTTTCCTGTACTTCTAACTCACAAAGCAGGGAGAGAGGTATTTTGAGACAGATTGTTTAAATGAGGAAATGGAGATCTAGATAGAGGTTAACTGGTGGTTTTAATGACAATGATACCTCATGCTGGCATAGAATTTCATTTTTCAAAGTGTATCCTTATAAATAATCTCCTTGGATCTACACAACTAAATAAAAAATAAGCAAGAATATAAGAGTATTATCTCTATATTAGAAATTAGAAAGCTGATGTTTCTCTATCTGATGTACACTCAGCCTAAACTGTAGCCAGCAATTCCAGCTCTCACTGCTATGGGATGGCTTCTCTTACTGTCAATATTAAACCTAGAGTATTCCCCAAGCATGGACTTTATTCTGACCCCTTCAACATAAACTCCTGCTGGTCTTTCTTGAATTAGATGTTAATGGACCTAAGAAAATAATTCTACCTATTCTTCCCCATCCCCCTACAGCTAACAATCCCTGCAGATCTTCCGAGTCACTGTTTTCTGTAAATCAAACTTTCTCTCAATAGATCTGAATCTATCTATTATGAATTCTAGAACTTTCAACTCATCTTCCTCCAGAAAAATGTAATTTATCTGCTTCCTCAAGAAAAAAAAACAGTTAATTTATTCAACTAATATTGAGTGATGGCAACAGTATTAGAATCTTCTCTGTGTGTTTATATGCAGCCATGAACAAGAAAGATAAGATCCCTGATCTTAGGTAATTTGCATATTAGGGCAAGGGAGATAGGTGATAGTCAAGAAATTAAATAATTTTAAATTTTATTCAGCAATAAGTTTCTTTTTTCCTTTTTTTTCAGGTGTACATCATTTTATTTTGACTTCTATGTAGACTAAGCAATACATTTCTATAAAGAAGGTTTAAAAAATAAAATAAAAAAGAAATTCCTGGAGCATTATATTATGTTAATGGGGCAAGAAGTCTTCTTTGAGGGGGTTACCTTTGAATGACAGAAAAGGAGTCAGAGCCAGACATTCACAAAGCTGGGGCAAGAGGAATCCAAATAAAGAAAAAGGTAGTGCAAAGGTAGGAGACAGGCTGTTGTGTTCAAAAGATAAAGGGAATTTCAATAAATATGGACTAAGTTGAACAAGGGAGAAAATGGGAAGAATGAAGTTAGAGACATAGGCAGGGACAGATTTTAGGGGTTGTCCTAGTGCATAGTGAGGGAAATGGATTTTATTTTAAATCCTAATGATATCTATTGGTTTTAAGCTTGGAGGGACTTGATCTGATATGCAGTTTTAAAGAGATTTATTTGGCTTCTTTTATGAACAAGCGATTGTAGGGAAGCAAGAGTAGAGTAGAAACTAGTGAGGAGTTATCTAGTAAGACTAAAGAGAGATTATCATTTTCAAAGTAGGGTTGGAATAGGGGAAATTGAAAATAGACCAATTCAGGATAAGTTATTCAAATGCCAGGACTTGATGATGCATTGTCTTGTATTAGAATTAGGGTGTATGGTGTTTGAAAGAGAAGAATTAGATGCTCCCTAGCTTGGGGCTTTGAGTAGCTAGGTGGACGCTATTACCCTTACCTGAAAAAGGAAACACTCAGGGTGAGAGAGAAAATCTTGAGGCTGGGGTAAGATGGATAGTTCTGTTTTTAAAAATTTACTTCTAGGGGGCCAGCCTTGTGGCCAAGTGGTTAAAATTCTGCACGCTCTGCTTTGGCGGCCTGGGTTCATGGGTTCGGATCCTGGGCACAGACCTATTCCACTCACCAGCCATGCTGTGGAGGCATCTCACATACAAAATAGAGGAAGATTGACACAGATGTTAGCTCAGGGCTAGTCTTACTCAAGCAAAAACAGAGGAAGATTGCCAATGGATGTTAGCTCGGGGTGAATCTTCCTCACCGAGAAAAAAAAATTTACTTCCAGAATTCACATTTTGTTTTAGGTGTGTTCTTACTCTAGTACTGCCTTAATATAGGGTGACTATAGTCTCCCTTGAACATCAGCCTTTCTTTCTGTTATATCAGTCTGAGGTTGTAGTTGTTTGTTTAGTAGTCACATGTAAAGAAAAAAATTGTATTCAGTGGAACACTATGCATCCTCCTTAGGTTACTCTTCCTGGTTATCAGATTTTAGCTCTATTCATTGTCTTTGGGCTATTTGGTAACTCTGCAAGTTGTAGGTAACTGTTAGATTTATAAATTCTTCTCTACCCTGTAGTGATTTTAATTGACTTCTCTTCTGTGGAAAAACCAGTTTTGTCCCCATTTGCAATTCATCTCAATATTCCTTTACTCCATTTGAATTTTTACTCTTTTGACTTTTCTTTTGAATCAGTTAGAACATCTGCCTTGGTCCCTCATATCATATGAGTAAAACTAAATCTTTAATACATGTTCATTTTTATATCTCTATGAAAATCATGGTTTTATCTTTTCTTGAAAATTATCTTTTAACACATGTCTCACCAATGGCTCTCACGGTCAAATGAACTCCCATGCCTTTTTCACATGAACTGCTGTCAAGTTGTTCCTCCCAAATGCTGTATTTAATAATATGACTTTAACACATTTCCTTCCATATGATGCCAATTCCCCTGAAAAATTCTGGACTCTCATGTGAAACAGCTAGAATCAATTTTGACAATATAATTATGAATTCAAAAGTCAAGTGATTCATATTATATCTCAGCACCAAGAACATTATGTCTTCCAGGTGGAAGGGAAAATTTCTTAGCTGTTCTAATCATCGATCTTTGAGCTTCCACAAGCCTTTTAGTAAAATTTCAGACACTGACGCACAATAGAATTAGTTTGTCAATAATGAAAGATATCAATCAGTGTTTCCAAGCAAATTCACATGTTGCCTCTATCCTCAGAATTGTATACATTAGTGACTAAGAGATTGTAACTCATTATTTTTTAGAGGAAACCTACTTGAAGCTATATTCTAAAACTATCTTTTAAAAATGATTAGCTTCTGACTCATTTTAAATTTGGAGTGGTTCGTTTTTTTGTCTTTTCAAGGAAGAAGAAAGCAGACTTCATTGACAAGGAAAAGTAAACATTGCATCTTTGGCAAAAATGCAGTTTAAATATTTAGAAAATTGTGATTCATAGCTTAATTAAGGTAATGATCTAATATCATTTCCAGACCAGTGTCTGAGGAAGCGCTTTTCCTACTCATATAACATTAATTGTAGGGTATCATTTGGTTGTGCAAGTTTTTGACATTTAAAATATTAAATCATGAGCATTAAATAAGACACAATGATTTACAAAGACTAAATTAATCTTCCATTTATTTTATAATACCTTTTAAAAATGTTATGCCAAGCCTGGAAAATTTTAACAGATATTTTAATATCTTAGAAATTAATTTTTGAACATGACTATTTTAGAGGAATTATAGATGAAAACAGTTTTGATTGCTAAATGGGAATCTCAGCAAGAATCATAGATTTAATAATGATATACCTAAAGTACTTAGAGCATCTTTGAGAACTATGTACATGTAGCATTTGTGAGATGGATCAGTGATCACCGATTTTGTTCTAACATTATGATAATGCAAACTCAAACGTTACATAAAACTTATTCTTAGAGTTGAGGTGTATGGTGATTGAAAGAGAAGAATTAGATGCTTACTAGTTTGGAGATTTGAGTAGTTGGGTGGACACTATTGTCTTTACCTGAAGTAGAAAAGACTTGGGGTGAGAGAGATGGTCTTGGGGCTGGAGTAAGAATGGATGGTTCTATTTTTAAAATAGAACCACATTTTGTTTTAGGTGTGTTCTTACTCTAGTCTCCCTTACAGTACAGGGTGACTACAGTCTCCCTTGAACATGAGCCTTTCTCTCTATTAGTCTGAGGTTGTAGTTGTTTGCTTAGCAGTTATATGTAGGGAAAAAATTGCATTCAGTGGAAAACTAAGCATCTTCTTTAGATTATCGTCTGCAAAATGCTTACTTTAAAAAATTTTAGTTAAACTTGCTTTTTGCAGAGTGAGTTGACATTTAGGGTATATTTTAAACAATTCTAAAACAAAATATTTCCGTTGTCATTGAGAGATTATAGACTAGATGTGGGGAGACGGGTGGCTAGCCTGATCAGACCTCTCATTTGTTTTTCCTTATCTGTGAAAGAGAGAGTGTTTAGTTTCTGGAAACTTGGGGCTGCCTCCCCTCCTTATGTTAGGCTATACTTTGTACTGACCTTATATTCCTTCAAATAAAGCACCAAGCAATAAATGAGTGTTTTCATATCTCTATAAACTCTCTGCTTGAAGGAGAGATCCTTTGTAATATTATCCATTTTAGCTCCAAAACCTACGTTGTTCTGATGATTGTTGGTAGATATCACAGAGGTGTCTTTGCCTTACAGGGAAATTTTTTGTATGTCTGATAGGGTACAGTTCCCAGGTCCAAAGGAAAGTGATGGAACTCCATTGCTAACATTTCTCAATTACACATAGTGATAATCACAACTCTCTTACTGTATTTGGTATCCTAGGAGGCAGATTTCTCTTTTTTCTGTATAAGAAATATTTTAAAAGGAAGCAAACATCATTTCTAATCAGAGAGAGCTTTTTCAAAGGATTTTTGCAAAATTTAACATGTTCTTTTTTTTTGAGACGATATATGAGATCTATCTTCTGGAAAGGTGTACCCATATCAAATCAT
The DNA here is from genome assembly GCF_020826845.1 of Diceros bicornis minor. NCBI lineage: Eukaryota > Metazoa > Chordata > Mammalia > Perissodactyla > Rhinocerotidae > Diceros > Diceros bicornis. The sequence continues at coordinate 73,396,473 of NC_080741.1, read as the reverse complement.
GTGCTTCTTCCTTAAGGGAAAAAAGTCATGTTTGGTCATTCCTATTTGCTTTCCAAGAGGAGAAATTAAATCATTGCTTGGAGTGTCCAGAGTATCTCAACCCCATAGTCAATATTTTATGGAGAATTTCTCACAATTGAAGATTGGACTAAGTGATGTTTAGTTTATGATTCTATTTCAATAAACTCTACCATGTGTATTTTTAACCTGTCCTACAAATAGGGGTGATATAAGTTGACTAAAGTAATATAACAAAGATTTTATATTTGAAGTATTTGGGAAAAGGAAGGAATAAGAAGTTTTTTCATCCTTTTCTCTTTTGTTCCCAGCACTGGTCTCAAATTTTAGGACAGCCTATGGATGGTGACCAGGAGAGGAGAGAAAAGTGTGCTTTGTTTCCCTGGAGATCTCAGGCTTATTGCTCCTTTGGAAGAGACATAGCTTATACAGACGAAGATTTGGAGACTGATAACATGGAGGGAAACTGGAGCAAGGTTTCTGCAAAATAAACCTTTTGGTACTATTGTCAGAATAGAACAGATGTCTGGTTTGTGATGTTAGACATCTTTTATATTTGTATGCCTTTTGCGAGGAAAGGCTAAATCTCAGCTTCCTTGGCTCCCAGCAAATGGCCATAGGTCAATTAGTGCTGTTCTAAATTAACATTTTTAAGCAGTATTTTTTTATTGGCATTATTTAGAACATAAGTGGTTAGTTTGATAATTAGAACCAAAATAATATTTAAAGATGGTTTGTAAATATAAAAAAATGATTTTGCCTATGTATCCTAAATATAGAACATACCTAATGAATATATTCAAAAGTAATTTTAATCTTCACAGCAATGAAGTGGTCCAGGGTTAATTTTAGCGATGAGACAATTAGAACAAGTTGTATCCAAAGAGTATTGAAGAAATCATTGAATATCAGCTTTTCCTTCAAGATTGGTGTAGGTTTAATCAGTTTGCATTATCGGATGAGACAGAGAACAAAAAAATCAAATAATAATTATGAAAAGTATGAATACCTCATTTTTGAAAATAATTTTTTATTTATTTATTTTTCCTCCAAAGCCCCAGTAGATAGTTGTATGTCATAGCTGCACATCCTTCTAGTTGCTGTATGTGGGACGCGGCCTCATCGTGGCCGGAGAAGTGGTGCGTCAGTGCGCACCTGGGATCCGAACCCGGGCCGCCAGCAGCAGAGCGTTCGCACCCAACCGCTAAGCCACGGGGCCGGCCCAGAATACCTCATTTTTAAATTTCAACTGGACTGAGAAAAACTCTTCCTCTTAATAATTTCCCAAATGGCAACTCTAGGAGATATTGAAATAACCCAGTGTATTATAGGCACAATTCTTTTTCAGAGTAACTTAAATCTAGAAATCTTTGTTTATCAAACTCATATGTTTTAGATCTTGTAATCTAATATTTTACTAATTTTTTGGAGAAAAAGGAGTAGAAAGTCTCTTATACTAAGGTTCATCATAATCTCCTCTCCAGCTGAACTGATATTGAATGGAAAATCATGCATTTAAGAAGAATTTTTTTTAATGTTTTAAGAGTCTCAATAGATCTTCACTATTATCTGAAGGAAGAAAAATCAATATGATTTTTTGGCATCATTTTCAAATTTGAATTTAGAACACTTGTCAACATTCTGAAATAAATTGTTTTTCTGTATTTTTTGGAAAATATGTTTTTTTAATTTTTTTTGAGGCAGATTAGCCCTGAACTAACAACATCTGATGCCAATCCTCCTCTTTTTGCTGAGGAAGATTGGCGCTGGGCTAACATCCGTGCCCATCTTTCTCTCCTTTATATGGGATGCTGCCACAGCATGGCTTGACAAGTGGTGCGTCGGTGTGTGCCCAGGATCTGAACCTGTGAACCCTGGGCGCACTTAACCGCTTGTGCCACTGGGCCGGCCCCCTGGGAAATATGTTTTTAATAACCAAACTGGAGTATGTTACTGTAATTCCATCAGTGGACATCAATCGATCATGTTTTTCTACTCAGTTTTGGAAAAATTTACCTGTTGTACTTTCCACTCCTGTGATAGGAGCAAAATAGTCTTTTAACTGTGCTGGCGTATTGTATGTTGCAAAGTATGAGTGGAAAATGAAGTTCAAATACATATATGCCATATATAAAGCACACTTTCATTAGTAGTTCATATTTATTTCAAGAATAATAATACTAATAATTAATGATAATAGTAAGGAATAGATTGTCAGACAAGAATGTGATAACCACGAAGCAATCTCAGAATTATTTTTTAGTAAATAATATTGCTTGAAGTATAACAAATGGTATGTGTTGAAACATGAAACTCTGCAGGCATTCATTGATGATGATGGCATTCCTTATAACTTAGTAATTCTTAAAAATTATTATTTTAAAATACTTCTGAGCACCAAAAATATCAGTTACATATTTTATCACTATTAAAAAAAGTCTTTCCACTAGTTTTCCTTTGGGTTGTCATTTTTCCAGGGGCAGAAACTGTGACAGATTATCCAATTCCACAAAACCAAAGCTATTCCACCATTCTCTATTCAGTCGAAGGTACAATTCATCTATAAAGTGTTCTCATTGTGGGTTTCATGTAGAGAAAGAAACTAATATGTCGTAAATGTGCTGCAGTTATTTTCCATTTCTTCTTGTTTTAGCAGCAATAAAAGGAGAGAGAGAGTTAAATATTTATTTACTTGTCAGACTGGACAAAATTCTTCAAAAAGAAAAATTATATGCTACCTTAACCACTTTAGTAATTTTAGCAATCTAAAAGGAAAAAAAAAAGATTGATTTCTGTTTAGCCACTTTATTTTTTTATTCTATGGGTAACACTGTTTTTTTCCTAGACATTTCCCTCTCTCAACATTAAGGGGTTATTTTAGAACCATTTTACAGTGTTTCTTGAAAAACTAAAGTTCTCCAGGAGACTGCCTATTCTGTATTTGAGTACTGGCTATGTCTGGAGGTATTGAGATAATGGGTACATTCTGTTTAAGTGCTTTTTAGTGAGTTGATATTCTTAATCCTATAAGATGCAGCTACAAAGAACATGTAAATGACTAATTCACTCAATAAGCCAGAGAGAAGAGAGAGAATTATCTTTATTGGCATTTATAAGGTATAATATTATGTTCACTTTTTGAAAAATCTATTAATCATACATCATTTGGAGAATAAAACACTAACTTTAGAGGCAGAACAAAGAAAAGGAACATTGCCTTCCTTTTAAAGTATTCACTTCTGTAATGTGGAGAATAACTAAATCAAAAGAAAAACACAATTTGGATGTGAGGTAAAATATCTTTCATAGCCAGCAATAGGGATGAGACTTTCCAAAGAAGGATTCTTCTAGTTCAGCAAGGCTCTTTGGGCGTACAGGAATGTGTCCTTTTCTGCAGACAATTTGCATTTTTAGATATTTTCAACAATCTATGGAATGTGAGTCCTGGTGTTTTCAAATGTCAAGCCTTATTAATCAGACCATTTCTTACAGATTGCCATCTGCAAACATGACACGTCTGCAACTGGGTCAGCTTTGTTCTGATTAAATTATCTTGACTGTTTTCCTCTTTAAACATGGAATGTGAAGGCTCGGATTTGTGGGAGTATCCAAATCTAGATCAACATTATCCAAAATATCATTTTCAAACTGACTATGAAATAGAATTGGCCATTGCTTTCTGATGTAGAATTTCAGATGCAAAATGTATTATCCATATGTGCCACTTTTCTTCTGCGAGGCAAACAAGAACAAATCATTTAAATGTTCACATCAATGGTGTTAATCCTTTATGTCAGGAGTAGGGAAACTCTGATCTATAATCCACAGCCTATTTTCCTGTAACTTGTAAGCTAAGAATGGTTTTTACAGGGTTGTTACAAAAAAAAAAAAAAAAACCCAAATAAACAAAAATGAAAAGAATCTATGACTGAGACTTTATGGCTCACAAAACCTAAAATATTTACTATCTGGCCATTTAAGAAAAAGTTTGGCTGACCTCTGTTCTTTTTATGTACTCAGACATACAAAGTGTTCCTCTTTTGTAACTCTAATTTTCAGCACTTACATTTTTCTTAGGCTTGCAACCTGTTACTCTTCTCTTGTTTTTGAGCTCTCCCTTTTGAGTTCATATACATATTCATTCTTCAGCTGTATAAATTAAGAGGGCTCTAAAATGACATGTGCCATGGGCACTAGAGAGGAGCGTGTTGTTGTTTCAAATGAATTTAAATACAATTAATATCTGCTCTTCCTTTTTCATTTCTTTTTAACTTAGTGATCTTTGTGATTTATTTCATTCATTCTAGCTAGCAAATATTAATAAACTATTTATGTACAGTGAATAAGATATAGCCCCTGATCTCATATGCTTGTAGGTGATGTAGAAGACAGAAAATTAGATAGGCATTACAATACAGTATCATAACTATTGCACACTGCTACATAACATAGAGTAGGTCGTAGTGGAGAGACAAAATCAAATGGTGAATTTATGGAATGTGTTTGGGATACTTGTACTCTGCATTCTGAAGGTCTACTTGAAATTGTCCAAATGTCAGAGAAATATAGGCAGGGGAAGCAGCTTATGTAAGGTTCCCAGGGTAATAGAGAAATAATCCATTCTAGAGTAAAAACACTGTGTGCCTGTTTGGAAAGTTGGCTGTTTATACCCAAATTTCTAGCTTCGTGGAACCTTAAACAGGGACACTGTGATTATCGTCCCAATATTTTCAAGAAAAATTACTTTCTAGTAGTTGTAGCCTGGTTAGTGCTTAAAAAAAAAAAGAAAGAGAGAAAGATGGTGGCAAAACATATATTTTCATGACAGCTAATCTTTAGACCTTTTGAGAAGCCCTTTTAACTAGAAAGCAGTTGTTCCCTGTGAAAATAAAGCTCACTGGCAGTGTCATTTTGAACTTATAAGCAACGTCAGTTCTCTTCTCTCAGGGAGTAAATGGTCAGCCATGCAGGTCTTATCAGCAGTAACAAGACTCACTTCAGACTGAGGAACCTGGAGATGAACAGAGAGGAATTTCATTGTATTTTTTTCAGTAGGTACAACTTTAATAACTTGAAAATTAAAGCTAAATATTTGGTCTCAGTTTGCTTACTCTAGCTGTGTTGTCCCATTCTGTAGCCACCTACCACATATGACTATTTAAATTTAAATTAAATTAAATTGAAAACTCAGTTCCTTAATCACATCAGCCGCACTTCAAATGCTCAAAAGCTACATGTGGCTAGTGGCTACTGTATTGGACAATGGAGATATAGGACATTTCCATCCTCACAGAAAGTTCTATTGGAAAGGACCAACAGTTGCATTAATCACAGTAAAGTCATATCTATTAAGTTCTGTAAATAGCGATTATTAGTCATATACCCATGCAGACAACTTATTTTTGTAATTGCACTTTAAGGAATTAATCTTTGAACTTGAGTTCTTCTTCTTTTAACTAGATATAAACTCTTCCAAAGTTTTTTTCTGCAAATGGGATCCACACCATGCAAAGCAACTGCAACCTATTTACTTCTCAATACTTAGATTTTAACTGTATTTATTGAAGTGAACATAAATACAGAAAAGTGCATATAGCTCAGTAAATAATCTCAGAAATGAACATGCTCATTTCTGATCAAGGTCAAGAAATAGAACATCCTTTTTTATAATTTTACTTATTGAGTAATTAATGTTTTTGGAAGGGTAGATTTTTAGGTTCTTTCTATTTTTATGTGATTAAATTTAAAGTTTCATAGAGTAAATTTGGGCTTATTCAAGAGATATTTAGACAATTTATAAATTATCAATTTCATTTTTCTTATTTTCCTCCTTCCTGATGCTCATAATTTTGGCCTCTTTTGTTAAGTATATTAATTCTTCCTTTTCCCCAGCCACAGTTTGGAAATGTGGGTGGAGTCAAGGAGGAAATAGTGAAAGGGGTAAATAACCAAATTTGAAGTAACCATGTGCCATCATTTGATACTTTGACTGTCACTTTCTACTGGCATCCCATATGCTGAAAATCTGAACCACACATCTAAATAATAAACTGAAACCACACACTAGATGATAGTGGCCACATTATTATTTTTTTAGAGTAAACTTTTCACTGAAGTATAACAGTCATACAGAAATGTGCACAGTTGGAAGTCGATGACTTTTCACGTCATTAAATATTCTTCCACATCAATTTTAAAAGGCTGCAAGATATTCTACCCATAGGTGTACCATCATTTAGGTAACTAATCCCTGTTGTAGGATTTTTGGCTTTTTTTCTAGTCTTCTTACTCCTCCCTCCACAATGCTGCAAAGATGAATTTATCTGCATTTAATATTGTGTGCTCATTTCCAATTTTTCCTTAGAATAAAATTCCTAGTGGCAGAATTTCTGGGTCAAATGCCATATGAATTTTTAAAAAATAAACTTTTTGTTTTACAATAGTTTTAGATTTATAAAAAAAAATTACTAAGGTACTACAGACAGTTCCTATATACCCCACATCAAGTTTCCCCTATTATTAACATCTCGCAATACTATAGCACACATTTGTCACAATTAATGAACCAGTATTGAGACATTATTATTAACTAAGGTCCATACTTTGACCAGGTTTCTTTAGTTTTTACCTAATGTCCTTTTTCTGTCCCAGGATTCCATTTAGGATACCACATTACATTTAGTTATTGTTGCTCCTTGGGTTCTTCTTGACTGTGATAGTTTCTCAGACTTTCCTTGTCTTTGATGACCTTGATAATTTTGAGGAATACTGGTCAGGCATTCTGTAAAATGCCCTTCAGTTGGGGTTTGTCTGATTTTTTTCTTTTTTCTTTTTTTTTTTTTTTTGATTGAGACATAACTGACATAAACATTGTATTAGTTTTAGGTGTACAGCATAATGATTTGATACATGTATATATATTGAAATGATTACCGCAATAAGTTTAGTTAATATCCATCATCACACATAGTTACAAAGTTTTTTTTCTTGAGATGAGAACTTTTAACATCTACTTTTTTAGCAACTTTCAAATATACAATACAGTATTGTTAACTATAGTCACCATGCTGTACATTCCATCTGCAGTACTTATTTATCTTACAACTGCAAGTTTGTACCTTTTGACTCACTTCGCTCATTTTGCCCACCCCCTACCGCCCACTTCTGGCAATCACCAATCTGTTCTCTATCTGTGAGTTCAGTTTATTTTTAAGATTCCACATATAGGTGAGATCATATAGTATTTATCTTTCTCTGTCTGACTTCTTTGGCATAATACCCTCAAAGTAAATCCATGCTGTTGCAAATGGCAGGATTTCCTTCTTTTTTATGGCAGAATAGTATTCATATAGACCTATATCTCACATCTTCTTTATCTATCCGTTTGTTGATGAGCCCTTAGGTTGTTTCCATATTTTGGCTGTTGTGAATAATAACTGCAATGAACATGGGAGTGCAGATACCTTTTCAATATTCTGTTTTCATTTCCTTTGGGTATACCCAGAAGTGGAATTGCTGGATCATATGGTAGTTCTATTTTTAATTTTTGGAGGATCCTCCATACTGTTTTCCATAGTGGCTGTATCAATTTACAATTCCAAACAGTGCACAAGGGCTCCTTTTTTCTTCGCATCCTCACCCATATTGTTTCTTTTCTTCCTTTGAATTCTGTGGCTTTGCTATTTAAAAATACAAGATTTGGTCAGTATGGCTTTGAAGATATTTTCCAAATTTGATGTAATAAAATTTATTAATAGATATATTTTATATGATTTGGAAAACAATTCTATTTCATAGAGTTGACACCCATGATTCAGATTTTAAAATGTCTGTGTCCACTGACTCAGATACATAAGTGTTCTGTATCAGTTAACTAGGTATTAAAGATACACCGCTGAATAGATGGCCTAGTTCAAATTGATTTAGCTTTTCCATGTATCACTTATGTGTTTTGTTTTGTATCTTAGGAATGGCAAGCTTCTATGTATCTTGTGAGGATGACATAATGAATATCTTTCTTTTTTTAAAAGCAGTATACTTTTGGGGCCGGCCCCATGGTGTAGCAGTTAAGTGCACACGCTCCACTGCTGGCGGCCCGGGTTCAGATCCCGGGCGCGCACTGATGCACCGCTTGTCAGGCCATGCTGTGGCAGCGTCCCATATAAAGTGGAGGAAGATAGGCACAGATATTAGCCCAGGGCCAGTCTTCCTCAGAAAAAAAAAAAAAAAGAAGGATTGGCATGGATGTTAGCTCAGGCCTGATCTTCCTCACACACACACACAAAAAAGCAGTATACTTTTATTTATTAGTGGGCATATCACTACCATTATAATTACCACAGCATATGTGTGTAACTTTAGTATGTGTGTGTGTGTGATATGTTTCACTTGACTGTGATCTTCTTGGAAGTAGGGCCTATGGTATTAATTTTTGTATCCCTAGCATCAAACACAGGGCCTGGAACACCCAAGGTGCTCAATAAATATCAGGCAAGTGAGTGAGTGAATGAATGAATGAAAAAAAGAAGGATTTTCAGGTCTGCTCATTAATTAAAAATAATTCATTTCCATGAGAACTTGTTTTCATATTTACCCACATTAAAGACCTGATAATTTTAATTATATTAACATGACTTATGAAATTATAATACCTTTATTAACTTGCTTGGCAAACAGTTTTATGATAAGAACATGAAAATCTAGAGTCATATCAGGCTGGACCGCCTTATATGAGCATTTGAAGAGATCAGAAAGATCATCATTTTGCAATTGAGGAACGGGGATTAAATTCAGTGCGCAGGTGTAGGGCAGCATGGCATTATATCACCTACATTTACCAGTATTATATACTTGGGGAAAAACCATTGGACTTCTTTGATCCTCAGTTTTCACCACTTTAAATTGAAATAATAATGACCAGTTCAGAGAACCACTCTCACTATTTTAGTATATTTCCTACCCAACTTCTACCAATGTAGTTTTTTGTTTGAATTAATGAGGAAGAAAAGGAAAGGAAGGTAAGAGGAAAGAAGGGAAAGAATGAGAATTAAAACTACAAAAAATTACAAAAATAGTAGAATATAATATTTACTGTTCTCTATTTTATTATTTTCACTTTTTAGATGTGATATTTAGTGACTGCATAGTATTTCTTCACATGAATGTACCATATTTATTTAAGAACTTCTCCAGTTTAGGACAATAAGGAGGTTTCTGTTTTTATCCAACTACCTGCAGTGTGGTCTTGAGCATGGAGCTTTTTCTGTATTAGGAATCATTTTCTTTTGATTCCCAGGAATGGGGATGTCTGAAACACATCCCCAAGGCTCTCTACCTGTTTGCATTGCCATCAGGGATGTATTGACCACTCTTTCACCAGCAACTCTATAACAGTTTATTATATTTTAGAATTGCCATCTTTAAAGAGAATGAAAACTGCTTCATTACCCTTCATACACTAGTTGGACCTTCTTCTTGCACTTATGGGGAGTTTTTGAGAACTTGACCATCTATGGATCCCCTCCTGAAGGGGATCCACTCAGCTGTGGTGGCATTTCTGATATCAGAGAGGGAAACAGGTGTTTTTGAAATGATGAAGCTAGTGACTGAGGCAGATGCTCTTCAGGAATGACTTGTCCTCTTTGAGAACTCGAGCAATGACAAGCAAATACAGTAGACACGTTTATGTCTGTGTAAACTGATATGTGATTATCTTTTCCATACTCTCAAAGCCTTATTTATTTTAACTACATTATACAGATGCTGCTATCCACAGGGTGCAGAGAGGATGCCATATAATGTGTCAACCTTGACACCTCAATAGAAAGAACTCATTTTCTCATGTTATATATATTGGGCCACATTTTCCCAGAGTGTGAAAGTCCTTCCAGGGACTTTCCACCTTGGGAGAATCATTATCTCTTTCAGGGTACCAGCAAACCAGTTAACAAAGCACTTCTTTAGTGAACTAAAATTCTAAATCCAGAAAGGAAAGTGAGAGTTCTGTATCCTGTTTTCCTATCTTTGTATGGGATCATCTCCATAAGGAATGGCTAAGGGTGTGAATTCTAGGGAGGAAATCCTGGATTCAAATACTTTCTCCACAAGGTATAAAACTCCTCTGTGCCTAAGTTTCTTCATAGGTAAATAATGTCTACCACATAGGTTTATTGTGAAGATTAAATGAATTTATACATATTAAGTACTTAGAACTTAAATACTAATAAGCCCTCAATAAGTGCTAGCTATTATATTATTAGTGTTATTATTGTTATGATTAATTTGATGAGCTTCAGAAAAAATTACACATCTGCCTTCTGTGCTGTTGAGACCTGAGTGTCCTTCTAAAACCTGGTAGTCTCTGAAATAGTAACTAACCCTGGGAAAATCCTGTTAGTGGAGAAGAATTATGGCCATTGTCTTTTTTTTTAAGTTAAAAAAAAAAAAGAGCAGGATAGATAATCCCACTAACACAGTTTTTTTCTTGTGTCATTCCATTCCACTCCTAAAACTTTATGTATAAGTTTTATGTCTTCGGTCTCCTGAAGTAGTAAATTGTTTAAGCAAGAAAATAGCTGCATTGATAGGGTCCTGATTAGCTTATTGGCATTTAGCTTTGTGGATGCAAATGCTGAGCTAAGATTTAGGAAAACTATGCTCAAGACCAGCTCTGCTTCTTAGCAGGGCAGCCTTGGACTACTCAATGCCTCTACTTTTCAGATTCTTATCCATATCATTGGATTCAGTAGTTGCTGAGATGCCTACGAGAGATCTAATATCCTGAGATTGATTCTGAAAGGAATCATGCTTTCAAGAATGCAGAATGGGTTCTACTCTCAGTTCCTCAGGTAGACAAATTATTATGGTATAATAAATTTTCAGGAACATTATTCTAGTTTTTTGCCATTGGAGAAATAAGCCATTGCAGCATTTCAGGTGGGGTATGGATTGTCTGGACAATACCACAAACCCACTGCTGGGCTAGATTAAGTTCCGGATATTATAAGCTAATAATACAAAATTTTATCAGAAATAAGTTAGCCACACACAGAATTGGCAGGTGCAGCCAATATCAGCAAAGCTTAGCTTGGTAAATGGTGTTCCTAAAGGGATCACCCACCTGGCAATGCCATTGTCCCTGCAAAGTTGATCTCTAGCTTTGAGAAACTCACGTCTTGGTATAGCCAAGCCCTTTTACATTCAGTATGTCTGCCATCATTTGAGAAGAGCTTACGCCGTAAACTGTCATGTTTATTTCTGTGACTTTGTAATATTTGGCACTTTCTGGTTCTTGAAACAAACACAATGTCAGCAAGGTCATTTCTTCATCCAGGAGGAAGGGCCAAGCTGTTGCCCAGATGTTGCTGGCGAACAGTGCCTCTGCTTCCAGCTTTTTAGTTTCTGGGTATGCCTGTGTTTACTTTGGGAACCAAGACATGCTGGTTTAACCTCCAAGATTACTGTTCTCCCTACATCGCTTGGTTCACTGTTACTTATGAGTAGAGACAGTAGAGTTATTGGAATCTCTTGTTTAAAACAGAGCAGTATTTTGATGGTTCATTGACACATTGATTACAGTGGAGCCATGTCTGACTCAGCAATTTAGGGTTTAAAGTCAGCACTTAGTGTGAAAACCATTTCTAGTGAAAATTGCCTTTAGAAATCCATTAGGTTGGACATAAAGTGCAGTATAAATAGATTTGTGTACAACTCTGCAGTAAAATATGTATGTGAAAAAGGCATACCTTTCTACTAGATTCGTACTCCGTACACACTGCAAGATAATCACAGTGGGAGAGGTTCCCAAGAACTGATACTCATTGTAGGCACAGATAATTCTCGTCTCCCTGTTCATGACCCTCATGATAATACTCAGTATGTAGAAAGGCAGGCAGAGCCACTCAGACTACTTAAGTTCTTATTTCTCTCCTTCTCTTTTGGTCTCCCCAAATGTGTACACTTAGAATATTCTACGTTAATTGCACAAATGATGTGGTTCCTCTATAATTAAGGTTAGCTCTGTATTCATAGAGGGAAGAGATGAATTGTAAGATGTTTCAGTGATAGGCTGCTGCAGAAAATCAGTTTAAATTACTTTTTGACACATCAAAGAACATTTATGAAGCCCCCATGTTATGAACTGAATGTTTGTGCCTCTTTCCAAATTCACATGTTGAAACTCTAACCTCTAATGTGATGGTATTTAGAAATGGAGCCTTTGGGAAGTTATTAGGTTTAAATGAGCTCATGACAGTGGGGCCCTCATGATGGGATTAGTGCCCTTATAAGAAGAAGAGGAGATACGAGAGTTCTTGCTCTCCTTATTAGCACATACCAAGGAAAAGTCAATTGAGCACACAGTTAGAAGGTAGCCGTCTGCAAACCAGGGAACTGCTCTCCACAAGCAGTGAATCTGCTGGCACCTTGATCTTAGACTTCCCAGCCTTCAGAACTGTGAGAAATCAATGTCTGTTGTTTAAACCATCCAGTCAATGGCATTTTGTTAGGGCAGCCTGAGCAGACTAAAACAACCTATTATTTACTTGATGCAGATCTTTTAAAACCAGGAAAAGAATGCTGTTGCCGGCATGTGAATGTAAATGTGATGCATAGTAGACATGGCATTACAAATCAGTGAAGAAAAAATAGACTGGTAAATAAATAATCTGGAGACACTATGTTATGTATATAGAAAAAAATTAAATCTTTGCCTTTCAAATACCTAAAAATCAATTGCATGTAGGTTAAATACCTAGTTATGTAAAGCAAACATTAAAACTTTAAAAATAAAATGTAGGATAATTTTTTGTAAACTTAAAATAGTGAAGGATTTCTTTAATAAGATAAAAAATTACAAACTTTGAACAAAAGAGTTGATATATTGGTCTACATTAAAAGTCCTTTTCAACATAGAACACTATAAACAGTCAAGTCAAAAACTGAGAGTAGATATTTGCAACATATATAAACAACATAGGGTCAGTATTTGAAATTTATAAAGAATTCCTGTAAATCAGCACAGTAAAGGGCAATAACTAAAAGGAAAAGGGACAAAGCATTCAAGCAGGCAGTTTTCAGAAGAGACCAGATTGGACTGATGGATAAATAAGTGACAAAATGCTCAACTTCACTAGAAATTAGTGAAATGTATGTGAAATAACAAGGTAACATTTCACACCTATGAGATTGGTAAAACATTTTAAATTCTCACAATAGCAAGTCTTGGTAAAGATGTCTAGAAAAGGAAATTCTTCCACCTTATTGTCCTCTGTATAGCTTGTTAAACCCAATTTGCAGAACAACTGTGTAGTATCTGGTAAGTAAAACTGTACACATTTTACCCAGCAGTTCTGCTACTAGTGTAACCGTGGGCCTTTCAGGACCAGTTCAACTGACCCCGTCTCTTATCAACAGAGTGATTAAGAATTGCCTTTTAGAAAATGTGCAAAGTCACAAAGCCAGAGCATGTGCAGAAGAAGAAATCTTGACCTGAAATGACTGCAGAATGAAAAATCTTCCCCGTTATGGAACCAAAGGACCAGGACATGACTGGAACTTGAAAGTCCAACTTTTATCAGAAGCGAGGGGTCCCTCATCCAGGAAGATCCAGTGTTAAAATTCCTTCCCCACCACATCATAAATGTTTAGAATTCCATCATAAAAGTTTAGAACATCATCATTAATGTTTAGAATGCTGTTATAAATGTTTAGAACCTCATCATAAATTCTCAATCAAAACTGTCCCGCCAGCATTCCCGTGGGCCAGCCTGTTCTCCCTAATCTCTTAAATTTTGCCCCAAATCCTGAATTGGGGAGACAGATCTGAGGGTACACATCCCCCGTCTCCCTGAAGGTTGATCTTGCAGAATAAAGCTGATCTCTTTTCCCAAAGGCTGATGCTGTAATTAATTGGCCATTTATGTGCATTGGGCAAGAGAACCCCAATTTTGTGCAGTAATGCTAGCTATGATTCAAGAAAAACTTTCTAGGATATGAGCAAGGAAACATATATAGACTTAATTATGGAGTTATTTATATTAAAAAAATTAAATACAGTACACGTTTATTAGAAGGTCTTTTTTTTTTTCCTTTGGTGAGGAATATTAGCTCTGAGCTAACATCTGTGCCCATCTTCCTCTACTGTATATGTGGGCCACCTGTCACAGCATGCCTTGATAAGTGGTGTGTATGTCCATGCCTAGGATCCAAACCTGCAAACCCCGGGCCGCCGAAGCAGAGGTGAACTTAACCACTATGCCACTGGGCTGGCCCCTGGAAGGTCTTTCTTTTACTTTTTCTTTCATTTATTTATTAATTTATTTGGTTTACATAATCTGCACATTTAATCACTTTAAAACCTCTAACATTATCTCATATCCATTAAATAGAACCAACAATGCTGGTCCTACTTATATTATGAGAAAAAAATCAGTCTACACCAAGCTAGTATTTTACAAAACCAATAAGCAGGTCACAGGGGATGGTAGTGAGGGTTGCACCCCTGAGCTAGTGGCTGGATGCCAGGAGGAGTTGGGGGAGAGAAAGAAAAAGGGCTTTCAGACAAGAGTGGCTTGAGTGTCTTTGTGGCATCGTCTCATAAGTAGAGCCCAATAACAGAGGTAAAGTGAATTAATCAGAACTACACATATGAACATGCTAAATCTCAAATGCAATGTCAAGAGAAAAGAACGCATGTGATATGGCAAAAAAATAACATTTATTGGGTGCTTATTCTGTGCTGGGGCATATTGTAAATGTGGTTTATATAAAGTTTAAATAAACAGGGAAAAATGTTGCTACATATTGTTTAGGGAAAAATATTTTTATAAAAAAACAAAAATATACGTGGTCATGATAAGCACAAAATTTAGGAGAGGGAACATCCGGGAGAGGGATGGAGGGGGCTGGGGGAGAGGAATGAGAGTGAGCAGCAGTTCACAGAAAGCTTCAGCTGTATCTGTAAAGATCTAGTCCTTAAAAAAAGGTTTTCAAGCAAATATGGCAAAGTGAAGCTATGATGTGGTGAGCACATGAATATACATTAGTTCTTTCCCGAGATAACTTTTGGTATATTTGGAATATTCCAAGTGTTTAGAAATTTGAAAATTTCCCTTGCAGTTATTTTTGTAATGTATTAACCTAGCAGCTCTGTGAAATGTATGACAACAGGGTAAATTATTCTATACTTAATATCTCCAGTGATAATAATGCATAATAGAAAAATTTAACCCCAAATTCACCTTCATAAACTCTGCAGTAGCCACAGTTAAGTTCAGGACTTTTATATTGATGAACATGGTTTTGAATATAAGTCAAAGATTAATGCTAGAAGAAAACACATCTGTGGGAAGGCTAAGTACACTAAAAGAACTCAGATCATTTATAGATTCATTGCATTTTTACATTTTTATTTGTTTACAGGGAAAAGAGATTAAGCTATACCATAGAAGCATTAAGAAATATGTTTAAAACATCATTTTCAACAAAATGTGCTATAAACAAGCTTAGTCAAGTCACAGTGATTTTAAAATCAATAAAGCTGAAGACATTCTCTCCATTTTCTTGAGTTTAGTTAGGACAGTTTGAGTTGCTTGAAATGAATTTTCAGATTTAAATTGAAATAAAGAGAATCAATGGAGAATATGTACAAAAAATTTAATAGGTATCTTATTTTAATTTTTCTGTTAGTTTTCTGTTGTTACTTTTAGGTACCATCTTATGCAAAAAAACAAAAAGCATATACTTAGAATGGAAAACAAAGATTTTTCAAATGAGAGAACTCACTACTTTATTAATTAAATAAGTATTTGTTCAAGCGATAGTTCACATATTGAGTACCTGCTCTGTGCTGGGTATAGTTGGAAGTGCTGAGGAAGGAGCAGTGAACAAGAGACCAGAAACCTCTGCCCTCATAGAGTTTCTATTCTGTGAGGGGAGGGGGGGTTTACTTTCTCATCATCTAGTGCCCATGTACTCAGGCAGCCTACTAAAAGGTAATTGGGAATCCTTGTGGCTTTAGGAAGAAAAGGGAGGTCCACTGAATGGACTTTTTTGATACCTTAATATAAGTTAAGAATTACAGGAAGAAAACACAAACTGGCTTTTCATGTTAAGTAAATGAAAATGTTTATAGTAATTTTAGTGAGAATGACAGCCTCCACTGTTTCAAATACAGAAGAAAAAGAAATGGTCGAATCTGCTTTTCAGCTGTGCTAAGACTGCCTGTTGAACTATTTTACCTTGCCAAGTCGATTGAGCATATTACTTGATTGATGGGTTTCTTTTTTCTTTCTTTTTTCCAAAAAGAGCAAATTATTAATGTCTTTATTCAGTAAGGAATCCAATTAAAATTTAAAGCACTCTTTCATTCAGCTCATTCTTTACTTTTTTATTAAGACCTTCTACATGCATCAGGCATGGTCGCAGGATCTGTGTGTTCAGAAATGTGCAACTTCTCCTTCAGGGAGTCTATGGTCTATCAGAGCCAACTGCCAATGCCAATTGTCATGTAATGGGATAGGTGCTCCTACAGAGATATAGACACAGTTCTGAGTAGGTAATTCCTTTCTACCTGGGGTTAGAGAAGCTTTTAGTTGGATGTTGATTTTTTGTTGGTCCTTCAAAAATGAGTAATGAAGTGTGAGGGGGCATGTCAAGCAGCTATTAACAACCCATGATTCATGTTAATCATCCAATGCGCTCATTACCTCCATGTGCCATAACTTCTGCATGCCATTCATTCATTTGGTCATTCATTTATTCATTATTTTATGCCATCAAAGTTAGTATATTTATTACACACCCTCTGTCTGCCATTTGCTAAGCAATGGTGAAAAGTGTAAGAAACATAGATGCTGTTCTTACCTTCATTTTAGATGTCAGCACCTGTGGCTAGAGTTATAGTCACATAAGTATTCCAACCCACAGGCTTTTGAATTGTAAAATATTTGAGTTATTATAGTTATATATGGGTAACTATAATAGTTACCCATATATATAGTTGGATGAGTTGGTTTTGAGCAAAAGTACTGTTCTAAAGTAAACAAGAGCATTTGGAGGTTATAAAATGTATTGGATGATAATATAGATCCTGATCAGAAAAGCAAATAAATAAAACAAAATTCCTCTGGAGCTTGATTTATATACTTGTTTCCACAACATCCAAATAATTTCCATTACCTACAATTTGGGGGAGAACACAACACTATACAAAGCACTTTTAGATATGGTGTCTTGTTTAGCCCTGACAGCATCCCTGTGAATCACAAATATAGACTCCATGACTTTTCAAAAAACACATGAATAGTATGTAGCAGAACTCAAAATAGAGTCTAGTATTCATTCCATCGTGCTCTAGTGCACCTTGAGAAAGCTCTGGAATTCCTGGATGTCTCCCAGACTTCTTTTTTTTCTCTCTGATATATCTTTTTATTATTGTAAAAGAACTTCATATTTAGCTTTCCTTTAACTAGAAGGCAAGGGTTTTCATTCTTTCCTGTAAAATAAGTAAAACAGTGGGGTAATGTAGCTACCAATATAAAAATGTTTATATTTCTATGATATGGTAGATTTGGGCAACTATGAAACAACTATGAAAACAAATTTGGGATTTCAAAAACACACACAAAAAGCAGAATCCATCAATGGTCCTAATTCTTCCTTCTTGGTGAATCCCTCTCTTTGAGGATATTTGCTTTTGCTAAAATTCCTAGGCTTAAGGCATATCAATGCAAAACATAAGTGAAGAATTTAGGGAAACTTATTTTCACTGGTGGAATATATGGGTAGTGGAGCTAAGGAAGCAGGGAGCCATTGATAAAAGTTAGGTGGAGTTAGAGAGGGCCTTAATGTAGCTTGAGAAAGATGGGCATTTAAGAAAGCTCTGAAATCTGGTGAGTGGAAACAAAAAAGTTATAGAAAACTGTGGGGAAGAATCAGCAATTATTTATTAAACCGTGTCTCTGTGACACCCAGTGCTTGGTGTTGTGTACTCAATGGAGTTCTCAAGATTCTTGAGGTCTGGAAAAAACATGATCTCATTGGATGAGGAGATAAGAAAAGCTAAAAAGGAGGTGGGAAGGGGAGAGCCTGACAGGTAGAGTAGAAATTTGAAATTTAGGAATATTATTGTTAATGCTAAACTATGGGCAACCTTTTGGAGAATGATTAGGACAAAAAAACATTTTTTGGTCCTCTAGGAAAAACTACTATAAAGAAAAACATAACTGATCATAAACTCAAACCTCAGCTTAACTCTTGGCATGCTATCGCCTTATCAGAACAACCATAAATTCCAAGGAATGGAAAGCACAGATGCTAATCTTGTCAACTTCAAAATGCCACCACAGCTGGCAAACACCCATAGTACTATGTATCATTTCAAGCAAACCATATTGACTATCTGACCAGCATAATCTCTGGATCTTCACTTTAAGTCGATGTTAGTTCTTTGCCCTAAGAGAACATCACACAAAGCATTTGTTTCCTGTGACTGAAGAACAGTTGATTTATTTCAACTTTCTTTTGTTGAGCATCTACTATATGAAGAAAACAATATCTAGTCCATAAATGCTAGAGTTCTCCATAATCAGAGCCATAGCCACTAGAGGCTGCTGATGTTTCAAAGTGGGGGAGTTATCGGGAATCAAGGAATCCATTGACAACACACCAACTGAGGCAATAAATCTTTAGAAGCAAAATAATCCGGGCCAAAATGAATTAGTACAGGATTTCTGGAGCTAAGTTATTTGTTTTATTGATATATAATTTATATCTAGTGAAATGCATAGTTGAGTACTCTCTTTTTTATGATTTTTTTTCCTTCAATTCCATGAAACCAGCTTGCCCTGATCTTTCTCCTACATCTCTCTTCTTCCTTTGTCTGCATTATGGATACCTATCATTTCACTAAGTGTTGATATTCCTATGTCATCTGTCCAATAATTTCTTATTTTTTCAGGTCACATATTCTCCTTTTACTGTATTTCTTTTAGTAACCATTTGTATGCTCATTAGCACCACATCTACATATCTAGACTGCATGTCCCATTTGCCCCATTCTTACATATCCAGCAAGCAATGGGACATCTTCACTTAGTGGTCCAATAAGAACTTTAAATTTGTCATGTGCAAAACTGAATTCGTTGCCTCTCGCTACGAACATGCTTTTAATTATGTTTTCATTGTTGGCCCTAGTACACACTATTTAAAACAATTCAAGCAATTGAGCACCGTTATGTGACAAGGGATGTACCAAATATTATAGATTATATGGTCCTGTGTGAGGGAAACTAACAGTTTAGGCATTTATTCAAGTCAAACTTGGCCATCCTTCTGTAGTTTTCTTTCTTCCTCAATGCACCCATCCAAAATCCCCCCAAAAAATCCATCTCCCCCTAAGTCATCATGGCCCCTTGATTATTCCTCTGAAATCTCTCAAATCTGTCCTTTTCTTAAACCACTATTGTTGTCTAAATCCTTATACTTTCTTTCTAGGATTCCCACACAGAGAGTAGAGTTATAACAGATTCAGACTCTGTACCTTGGGCACAGAGGTAGAGGAGAGATGAATTCTGACTGGAGACTTTACTCATCACCCATGTATTGAGTTTCTATTAGGCATAAAATAAATCTATTGAAGTATCAGGAGGTAAATATAATTGAACAATACAGTAGATAATTCTTTATGGGAAAATATTCTAAATAATACCTATTAAATTCATAAATTTTCCTTTTGTCAGTTAATTCTATGCTAATCTTCTAAATAGATTGTTATTTGAATACTCACTTTTGATTCTCCTTGAATCCTGTCTCAGGCTTAGACTCCCCTGAGACTATTATTTTCCTGGTTTTAGGCTATTTTGGCAGAAACATTTTCTAGGCTGCCTTTTCCAGCTGCTATTGTCTTATCTCTGTTTTTCTCTGGTTGGTGCCTGCCCGCTCACAGGCCCAAATTGCTGTACTTGAAAATCTGTTCACCATAGTTAGTATATATTAAAGGGATTGCTTTATTTGGCTTTTCAAGCCCATTACATCACAAAAATCTTAGTTAACAGGAAGTTTTGAGGACACCTAGTTAAATTTCCCAACTGGTACTGGGATTGCTCTGAGCCCTGAGATGCTATCTTTCTGTTAGCTCACATGACAAGAGAGGCAAAAATAGCTGAATGATACAGCTAGAAATGTGTTTAAGTCACCTGATTCATAAAAGGCTCTCAAAATAAGCCTATACTTGTGTATATCTGGTGTTCTGTTTCCCCATTTGTTCATTTGTGATGTTTCTCATCTCTTATCATTGTGGAGAGTGGTAAACTTAGTACCTCCCTCTGCACGTTCTCACGGAAAGGACAGGACTTTCACTCTTTCCTCTTGGACAGAAGGCATTTGATCCGTGCCTTCTACTCCTTACATGCTTTTCACTATTGGCAGAAGAATGAATAATATTGGTGAGAATCATTCAGTGGTCCCTCTGAAGTTACTTCCATTGGTGTCCTCAGTCTCTTCTTGTCCCCACTCTTCATGATGCCAACATACCTATGGGTAGACTTGATTTAATCTCATGTCCTTTCCTGCTGACAGAGGCAGGCCAAAGTCTTCCAGGAACCTTCAGATCCATTCCTCCAGAAAGGAATCCCAGGATTCTGGATTTGAGGGTAAAGAAAAAGTAGCAAGCCCAATTTTGACAGTGCTCCAAGGTGTATTCTCCAATCCATCTTTACAAGTGATGAATTTCACTTTAAAATAGGATACCATCTCCCTGTTACTCATTGTTTCATTTGGAGTGGGATTCCAGGGGAGCCTAAGCATCACTCCTCCCCTCCAGATTCTGAACCAGTTTGGCCTATGGGCTGATAGGCAATGGGAAAAAGAGAGAGAGGGAGAAACAGAGAGAGAAGGAAATCAACCAAGGTAAAGATCTGTACATGCAACATTACATCAAACACATTAACCCATTCCCAGTTGGGACCCATGGATGCCATATCCTCAATGGTTTATATTTATTTAATATGCACTTATCTGAACAATAACTCCATGACAAGCCTCGTGCTAGGCAACGGAGATTCAACAATGAACACAGGAATACATTTCCTAGTTTCAGGGGGCTTATATATTTCTAACCTAAAAGGAAGAATAAATAAGTAATATAGAAAGAGCTTTACAGTCGCCTAGACCTGAAATCAAATTCTGATTCCATAAATTATTAACTGTGGTAAAATATGTTTGATTGGTTATTTTCTTAATTATTTATCATGATAGGTAGCCATGGACATTTAATGGGTACCATTTTCTGCTCTAGAGTCAGAGCAGAATAATAAGAAAAGCACTGGATTAGAAGTCAAAAGACTTGAGTGCTAAGTGAGGCCCATGAACTATTTATCTTTTGACTCTGTGAAAGTAATTACTTTTTCAGAAGCTTTCTTTCCTTGTCTACATTTTGGAGAAATTCATAGTACTCTGGTGAAGATTACAGGAGATTGTGAAGGTAAAGAACCAAGCCTTGGTGTACCCTAGCTGTTTGGTAAATGTCAGTACCCTCTTCCTTCTCTCCACCAGCCTATTGTATTGTTTAGTCCTCTCCACTCTTACCACAACTGCCAATGGACTCCCCTGGACTTTTCAGGAGGAGGGATATAGCATAGAGATGTGATGTGTAGAAGCTTCTAAGTGATTTTATATGGGTTGCTAATAGGGGGGAAAATAGAACCATTTTTCCATAGGGAAGAGGATCTCTTGATGTCTTCTATGTCCATTCATATGTCTGACAATGTTTTCACATCCACAGTTTCTAAGAGCAGAAAATATAAGCTTTGCCTAGATTGTTAAGGTACTTTTCAAACTGTAACTCATATTTAAACTAAATTTGCTAAGTCTTTGCCGAATGTGGGGAGTGTAATTTCATAACCAAACTATTTGATATTCTAAATAAAAGAAGATATTTCTAACATGCAATTTTTGACATTTGCCAATATATTTGCAGAATGCCAGTGTAGCCAGAGGGAATTTGTCTATAAATGTTCCACACAATGTTCAAATAATGAAATCCTTGTATTAAATAACTCTAAAACATAGTTACTTTCTAATTGTAGGATCCCAAAATTTTGCCTGTTTTAACAAATTCAGTTGGAATTATTCATGATGCTCACCCAATTCATAATCAAAAAGCCTATTGAGAAGCCTATACTTGCAGATATAATAGAACTTTAAGTATTTCATAGATTGAGTTATAAAAATATGTACTTGTTCAGATCATCCCTAGCACTCTTTTAAAATGATAGTTATTGAGAAGTTTTTATATTCCAGACCTTGTTCTAAGGTCTGTAACATAATTTAGTCCTGCCAATAATCCTCATTTTGAAGCTGAGGGAATTCTTGCATAACGAGTTAAGTTGATTGACCCAAGATCACGTGTGAAAAATAACAGAAAGAAGATAAAAATCCTAAATTCTAAGCTTTTTTTGCCCACTGTATCATGTTGCTAAGTATTTATAACAGTGGACCCCTATGGCAAGTTAGTCCTAGAGGTCAATTTAAGTGTAAAAAATTCAATTCAACAAAACTATTAACCTCCCATAATCTCTTTCCTCCATTCTTCAGATGCTCACTGATTCATTGTATCAGCACCTATCTATCTATCTATCTATCTATCTATCTATCTATCTATCTATCTATCAGCACTCCTATCAGAAGAATTCCATCAGCACCTACCATGTGCCAGGGAGATAAAGGATGCACTTGAGACACGGGTAAACAATACTGTGTTTGATCTTCAGCATTCAACATTCTTGCCCAGATCACTGGATGAGCAGATATGTTCTGATAATTAATCATGTAGTATTAGTAAAAATAAGGAGACTACTTCTTGTGGTTTTAAATCACATTTTTGTTAACTTTAGAGGATTACTTAAAGAAAGTTTATTTCTTGTGGTGAAGAATATTTACAATTCAGCAATTACTTCATCCTCTTTTCAATATCTTCATCTATGAAATTCAAGCAAAAGTAAATTTACTCTGAAACTTTCAAGATCATTGTGGAATGATTCCATTTTTATCTGTTTGACTATCTCTTTCTGTCTCTCTCTATTTACCAACCATTCATCCATTCACCAACTGCCCATCCATAAATACATGCAATATATAAATAGATTTATTTTCATATTTGCATAAGCAAGATCAGAAATGATGTAAACAATATTAAAAATTTTTTAAGTGGAGGGACTTAGGTGTTTCTTTACTTTTTCATATTTTTATGATTTTTTTTTAATTCAAGTATTTTTACAAAAAAAGCTATCTTTTCAAAAAATACATAAAAGAAAGCTATTTTTTAAAAATACAAAAAAAGCTATTTTTAAAAAATGTAATGGGTCCATACTATGTGGATAAATACTTTAAAGATTAAAAAAAGTAATTCAAAATGATTTTGAAATCTTTCTGAATTAATGAAACATATATAATGTACATTTCAGATATAATACAAAATACTCTCAAGAGGTGAATGGATTATAAACTAGGTTAAATGTAGGTAGCAGGTGTAACATAAGTAAGTAAAAAATGTACAATATAACTCACCCCAAGTAATACATAGTTTTAAAATTTTTGTGTTGAGATATTTTTTGTTATAATGAGCAAATGTGTACTACTAGTGGATTGAAATGAGGTTTTACTAAATTAGAAACTAGGGTAGTACTCTAGCCTAGTACTGAAGCTTTTGCTTAAGAGAGAAATCCTAAATAATTTCAGAAACGTTTTTCTTCCCCTCAGAATAATACTGATGGTATAGATGTCAAAATAGTTCTTGTCAAGTTAAAAGGAATGTCTATATATTTGTCCTTAATAATCCCTACTATTTATTGAGCGTTTACTAAGTACTAGGCACAATGCTTCACATTTTGTAAGAACTGTCTCATGTAATCTGGTCATCTACTATACCATAGTGCATTCTCATTTTCAGATGAGGAAACAGATTTTAAGAGTTGTCAGCAATTGATTGAAAGTTATCCAAACTTGAAAATTGAAGAGCAATCTGAAGACAATGTTTGCCCTAGCTCTAATATAATCTTCTTTCAAAAGAATTATAATACTCTCCTAAGAGTCTGTGATGGTTAAATTTTATGTCAACTTGGCTAGACTATGGTGCCCAGTTGTTTGGCCAAACAAGATTCTAGATCATGCCGTCAAGGTTTTTGTAGATGTGATTAACATCTGTAATCAGTTGTCTTTAAGTAAAGCAGATGACCCTTTATAGTGTGGGTGGGCCTCATCCAATTAGTTGAAGGCTCTAAGAACAAAAACTGAGGTTTCCTAGAGAAGAAGGAATTCTGCTTTAAGATTGCAACAGGAATCCTTGCTGAATTTCCAGCCTGCTAACCAGCCCTACAAACTTTAAACTCAAGACTACAGTATTAACTTCTGTCAGAGTTTCCTGCCTGTTGGCCTGCCCTATGAATTTCAGACTGTATGAGCCAATTCCTTAAAATAATATTCTTGGAATACACATGCGTGAGCACGCCCATACGCACACACACACATACTCACACACACACCCTATTGGTTCTTTTTCTCTGGAGAACTGTAGCTTTTATAGAGTCTATACTATATTTTTTATTAAACTAGCTTTTGTAACTTCCTCAAAGTATCATTTTACTAATTGGTCAAAAATAACTAATGTGATCTTATTTATAGATGGCATATTTGTACAAAGTGTTGTCTTATTATTTCTGTAATATGCACATATAGTTACTTTTAATGTATGGTTACATATTGGGGAAGGTTTAGGAAATATCACTCACCTCCATTGAAGTTATAAATATTTTGTGCATTTTGGTTATATACTTGAAGCTAGCTTCTGAACAATTTTTCACATCTATTTTGTTGCTAATTGAATTTTATTACATACGTATTTAAGTTGTAAAATGTTTTTTGAGTTTTGTAGAGTTTATGTGTGCCACATTATTGTAGCAATGATTGATACACCCTAAAATTCAGTTCTAAAATATGTGTTGGATATAGGATGACAAAAAAAGTGTTGTTTACAACATCTTTCACTTTTTTTAATTTTTTTGAGGTCATATTGGTTTTTAACATTGTGTATTTTTCAGGTGTACATTATTATATTTCAGTTTTGGTATACATTGCATCCTGTTCACCACCAATAGTCTAGTTTTTATCTGTCACCAGATACATGTCCCCCTTACCCCTTTCACCCTCCCTCTGCCCCATTTTCCTCTGGTAACCACTAATCTATTATCCTTATCTATGTGTTTGTTTATCTTCCACATATAAGTGAAATCATACAGAATTTGTCTTTCACTGTCTGACTTATTTCGCTTAGCATAATACCGTCAAGGCTGATCCATATTGTCACGAGTGGCACAATTTTCTCTTTTTTTTATGGCCGAGTACTAGTCCATTGTATATATATACCACATCTTCTTTATCCCTTCATCCATTGATGGGCACTTGGGTTGCTTCCAAGTCTTGGGTATTGTGAATAATGCTGCAGTGAACATAGCGGTGCATAAATCTTTTTGTATTGTTGATTTCATATTCTTTGGATAAATACTCAGTAGTAAAATAGCTGGATCATATGGTATTTCTATTTTTAGTTTATTGAGAAATCTCCAAACTGTTTTCCATAGTGGCTACACCGGTTTGCATTTCTACCAGCAGTGTATGAGAGTTCCCTTTTCTCCACATCCTCTCCAAGGCTTGTTATTTCTAGTCTTGTTAATTATAGCCATTCTGACCTGTGTGAGGTAATATTTCATTGTAGTTTTGATTTGCATTTCCCTAATAATTAGTGATGTTGAATATCTTTTCATGTGCCTGTTGGCCATCTGTATATGGAAAAATGTCTGTTCTTATCCTCTGCCTATTTTTTGATCAGATTGTTCATCTTTTTGAGTGGAGTTGTATGAGTTCTTTATATAATTTGGAAAGTAAGCCTGGTCAGATAATATGATTTGCTAATATTTTCTCCCAGTTGATGGGGTTGTCTTTTCTTTTTGTTGATGGTTTCCTTTGCTTTGCAGAAGATTTTTAGTCTGATGTAGTCCCATTTGTTTATTTTTTCTTTTGTTTCCCTTGCCTGAGTAGACATGGTATTGTAAAAAATACTGCTAAGCCTGAAGTCAAAGAGTGTACTGCCTATATTTTCTTGTAAGAGTTTTATGGTTTCACATCTTACATTCAAGTCTTTAATCCATTTTGAGGTAATTTTTGAGTATGGTGTAAGATAATGGTCTACTTTCAATCTTTTGCATGTGGCTGTCCAGTTTTCCAACACCATTTATTGAAGAGACTTTCCATTCTCCGTTGTATGTTCTTGGCTCCTTTTTCAAAGATTAGCTGTCCATACTTGTGTGATTTTATTCCTGGACTCTCAGTTCTGTTCCATTGATCAATGTGTATCTTTTGTGTGAGTACCAGGCTATTTTTATTACTATAGCTTTGTGGTATATTTTGAAATCAGGAAGTGTGAAACCTCCGGCTTTCTTCTTTTTTCTGAGGATTGTTTTGGCTATTCGGCATCTTTTGTTGTTCCATATAAATTTTAGGATTGTTTGTTCTATTACTGTGAAGAATGTCATTGGGATTCTGATTGGGATTGTATTGAATGTGTAGATTGCTTTAGGTAATATAGATATTTTAACTATGTTTATTCTTCCAATCCATGAGCATGGAATATCTTACCATTTCTTTATGTCTTCTTTGATTTCTTTCAATAATGTCTTATAGTTTTCAGTGTATAGGTCTTTGACCTCCATGGTTCAATTTATTCCTAGATATTTTATTCTTTTTGTTGTGATTGTAAATGAAATTGTATTCTTGACTTCTCTTTCTGCTAGTTTGTTATTAGTGTATAGAAATGTAACTGATTTTTTATGTTGATTTTGTATCCTGCAACTTTACTGTATTTGTTTATTATTTCTGATAGTTTTTTGGTGGATTCTTTAGGGTTTTCTATATATAGAATCATGTCATCTGCAAATAGTGAGAGTTTCACTTCTTCCTTTCCAATTTGGATCCCTTTTATTTCTTTTTCTTGTCTAATTGCTCTGGCTAAAACTTCCAGTACTATGTTGAATCAGAGTGGTGAAAGTGGACATCCTTGTCTTGTTCCTGTTCTCAGAGGAATGGCTTTCAGTTTTTCTCTGTTGAATATGATGTTGGCTGTGGGTTTGTCATATATGGCATTTATTATGTTGAGGTACTTTCCTTCTATACCCATTTTGTTTAGAGTTTTTATCATAAATGGGTGTTGGATCTTGTCAGATGCTTTCTCTGCATCTATTGAGATGATCATGTGATTTTTGTTCTTCATTTTGTTAATGTGGTATATCAGATTGGTTAATTTGCAGATGTTGAAACATCCCTGTGTCCCTGGTATAAATCCCATTTGACCATAGTGTATGATCTTTTTAATGTATTTTTGTATTCAATTTGCTAATATTTTGTTGAGGATTTTTACATCGGTATTCATGAGCGATATTGGCATGTAGTTTTCCTTTTTTGAGTTGTCCTTCTCTGGTCTTGTTATTAGGGTAATGTTGGCCTCATAAAATGAGTTAGGAACCATCCTGTTCTCTTCAGTTTTTTTGGAATTTTTTAGAAGGATAGGAATTAAATTTTATTTTAATGTTTGGTAGAATTCAATGGAGAAGCCATCTGATCCTGGACTTTTGTTTTTTGGGAAGTTTTTTTGATTATTGTTTCAATCTCTTTGCTTGTGATTGATCTATTCATATTCTCTATTTCTTCTTCATCCAATTTTGGTTGCATGATTCTAAGAATTTATCCATTTCTTCTAGGTTATCCAGTTTGTTGGTATATAGCTTTTCATATTATTCTCTTATAATCCTTTGTATTTCTGTGGTGTCCATTGTAATTTCTCATTTTTTATTTCTGATTTTGTTTATTTGAGTCTTCTCTCTCTTTTTGTTACTGAGTCTGGCTGAGGGTTTGTCAGTTTTGTTTATCTTCTCAAAGAACCACCTCTTAGTTTCATTGATTCTTTCTATTTTTTTTTTTTTTGTGAGGAAGATCAGCCCTGAGCTAACATCCACGCCAATCTTCCTCTTTTTGCTGAAGAAGACTGGCCCTGAGCTAACATCCGTGCCCATCTTCCTCCACTTTGTGTGGGACGCCGCCACAGCATGGCCTGACAAGCGGTGCGTCGGTGCGTGCCCAGGATCCCAACCCGGGCCACCAGCAGCAGAGTGCGCGCACTTAACCGCTACACCACGGGGCCGGCCCCTTTCTGTTGTTTTTTTTAGTCTCTATTTTGTTTATTTCTGCTCTGATTTTTATTATTTTCTTCTTCTACTGACTTTGGGCTTTGTTCTTTTTCTAGTTTTTCTTATGTATAGTGTAAGCTTGTTTATTTGAGATTTTTCTTGTTTGTTGAGCTAGGCCTGTATTGGTATAAATTTCCCTCTTAGTACTGCTTTTGCTGCATCCCATAAGTTTTGGTATGTTGTATTTTCATTTTCATTTTCCTTTAGATATTTTTTAATTTCTCCTTTGATTTCTTCATCGATCCAACAGTTGTTCAGTAGCATGGTGCTTAGTCTCCACATACTTCTGACTTTCCAAGCTTTTTTCTTGTAGTTGATTTCTAGTTTCATAGCATAGTCGTTGGAAAAGATGCTTGGTATGATTTCAGTCTTCTTACACTTGTTGAGGCTTGCTTTGTTTCCCAACATATGGTCTGTCTTTGAGAATGTTCCATGTGCACTTAAGAAGCATATGTATTCTGCTGTTTTGGGGTGGAATGTTCTGTATATATCTATTAAGTCCATCTGGTTTAGTGTTTCATTTAAGGCCACTGTTTCCTTGTTGACTTTCTGTCTGGATGATCTATCTGTTGATGTAAGTGGTGTGTTAAGGGCCCCCACAACTATTGTGTTGCTGTCAATTTCTCCCTTTTGGTCTGTTAATAGTTGCTTTATATACTTTGGTGCTCCTGTGTTAGGGGCATATATATTAATAAGTGTTATGTCTTCTTGGTGGAATATCCCTTTTATCATTATATAATGGCCATCTTTGCCTCTCGTTAACTTTTTTTTCTTGAAGTCTGCTTTGTGTGATATAAGTATGACTATACCTGCTTTCTTTTGCTTGTCATTTGCCTGAAGTATCATCTTCCATCCCTTCAGTCTGAGCCTATGTTTGTATTTAGAGCTGAGATGTGTCTCCTGGAGGCAGTATATTTTTGGGTCTTGTTTTTTAATCCATCCAGCCACTCTCTGTCTTTTGATTGGTGAATTAAATCCATTTACATTTAGAGTGATTATTGATATATGAGGGCTTAATACTGCCATTTTATCTTTTGTTTTCCAGTTGTTCTATATTTCCGTTGTTTCTTTTCTCTTGTATTTCTGTCTCCCATTTCAGTTTGGTGTTTTTCTGTGCTGGTTTTCTCAGTTTTCTCTTTAAGGTGTAAATTTTTAAAGGCTGGGACTAATAGAAATATTTGTCACTGCCTCCCCACCTATAGCATAATATACTACACTTTGAGCTATACAATTTCAAAAATAAGCTAATTCATTTATAATCTAGTTCAGCATTTTTCAAACTTCACTATTTGAATACTACTTTACATTTTTTGCCATAAACATTGCCACTTATACGCTTATTTACTTAATGTTTTAAAATCATCTCACATTTTATGCAAATAAACTTACTTGAAGGGTAAACTTTGTATCACTATCATAAATGAAAATTCAGAATGATTCACCATAAATAAAAGGTAAGGATGAAAAATGAATATGAAGATAACAAAACAATGTAATTATGTTCTAGCAAATTACAGTTGTCCATTAAATACTCTGAGTCTGAGGCCTATATTCTCCTGGTTAGAAAGAAGATTACAAAGTGTTAGTCATACTAGCTTTAAACTAAATCTTTCTCTCACTGAGACTCAGGAAGAGTGAAAGAGAACTCTGCTATTTAGTTAAAGTTATTTCTTGCTACCAACTAAAAAAATCTCACACTTCAGTAAAGAGTAATTTAATCCAATTCTTTTCTCCATTCTTGGCTTGCACTTGAACATACTTGATAAGTGGTACCTAGGCTCTCTCCAATATCTCCAGAGACCAAGACTGCATGAGAAGTCACATTCTCTTTTATTATATTGCTTTGGTTGTGAGAACACTCTCTTCTAGTGAGCTAAGATCTATTTCTGTACCTCTCGGCCTTACATCAGCCATTTCTATCCCGACCAAAAACTCTAATCTCTCATTCATAAAAGAGTTTGTTTCTTCTTTAACGCCTCTGTCTTTTCTACCTTACACTTTTTCACGTGCCATGACACTCCCCTGGTTGAATTCTTATGCACATGCACTATAGCCCTCATAATGAATAGCCAAGAAGCCAAGAAGAGCAACTGTCTCAGCAAAGATAAATTATTTTGGGAGTTAAAAGTTAAAGAAGTTTTGTTCTGTTTTTCCCTTAGAAGAGACTCCATTTTTATTGTTTTGGTAGCATAATTTTTAAGATTATTATTTTAAGAAGAAGCAAAATAATAAACACAAAAAGATAAAAATATACTTATGATAGGAGGAGAGTTAATGTGGGCTAGCAGGTGATATGATGATATTTGTTACTCTGGAGTAGACATATCTTTGCTATGATGAGTGAATTTAGCAAGATTTTATGCTCAGCTCTTGCTGCATGGCCTAGGACAGAAAGATGCTCAATAAACTGTTGTTGAGTGAACACGTAGGCCTAAAAGACTCATCAGATGAGTTTGAGTTTGATTTAATGAAGAATTTTATAATTTCCCTGTATGAAATACCCTTAAACAAAATTATCCTGTTTTGAAAGAAAGCCTCAAGTAAACCAAACTTGGTAACTAAATTGTTTATATATATGTAATATATATATCAAATTTATATGTAATTTTAAAGACAGGTTTACATGGATGAAAGAAAAAAATTTCAGTTGGGAGTCATCATTAGTTAAGACTTCTTGTAGTTTTACAGGAAGAGAGGGAGGGAGGGTGAAAGGAAGGAAGGAGGGAAGAAAGGAAGAAAAAGATGGGAGCAAGAGAAGAGAAAAACTATTTTTTTCTTGTTTTTTAGATAGAGACATTTACAAATAAATTAGATTAAGAACAATAATCGTAATTTAAGGACATTCTTTCTCAAAACATGAAATAAAAAGCTTGATGTCAGTGGATGCTAGGAAATTGATACAGGTGAAGTTGTATGGCTATTAGAAGGTAATTTCTGAGATAAATCTCTAAGGAACGGTTTGTTAATGGTTTCAAATGCCCTCATTAACATATGTAATTAGAAACATTAAGAGTTACAGTGGTGACTTTTAGATACAACACCAAAGGCACAGTCTATGAAAGAAATTATTAATAAGCTGGACTTCATTAAAATTAAAAACTTATGCTCTGCAAAAGACAATGTCAAGAAAATAAGAAGAAAGCCAAAGACTGGGAGAAGATATTTGAAAGAGACACATCTGATAAAGGACTATTATCCAGAATATACAAAGAACTCTTAAAACTCAACAATAAGAATACTAAAAACCCAATTAAAAATGGGCCAAAAACCTTAACAGACACCTCACCAAAGACGATATACAGATGGCAAATAAATATATGAAAAGATGCTCCACATCATATGTCATCATGAAAATGCAAATTAAAATGACACTATACCAATATACAGCTATTACAATGGTCAAAATCTGGAACACTGACAACAGCAAATGCTGGTGAGGATGTGGAGCATCAGGAACTTTCATTCATTGCTGATAGGAATGCAAAATGGTAGGGGCCCTTTGGAAGACAGTTTGGCAGTCTATTACAAAAAGTAAACACACTCTTACTGTATTATCTAGCAATCATACTCATTGGTATTTACCCAAAGGTGTTGAGAACTTATGTCCACACAAAAACCTGCACACAGATGTTTGTAGCGTCTTTATTCACAGTTGCCAAAACTTGGAAATAATCAAGATGTCCTTCAGTAGGTGAACAGGTAAATAAACTGTGGTACATTCAGACAGTGGAATATTAGTCATCATTAAAAAGAAATGAGCTATCTATCCAGCCATGAAAAGACATGGAGGAATCCTAAATAGATATTACTAAGTGAAAGAAGCCAATTTGAAAAGGCTGTATACTGTATGATTCTAACTCTATGATATTTTGGAAAAGAGGGAACTATAGAGACAGTAAAAAGATCAGTGGGTGCCAGGAGTAGGGGTCGGGGGAGGAATGAATAGTTGGAGC
This sequence comes from Diceros bicornis minor, assembly GCF_020826845.1. Taxonomy (NCBI): domain Eukaryota; kingdom Metazoa; phylum Chordata; class Mammalia; order Perissodactyla; family Rhinocerotidae; genus Diceros; species Diceros bicornis. The sequence goes on along the minus strand of NC_080741.1, from coordinate 73,364,210 downwards.
ACAGCAGATTCTTAGGGCAATGAAAATACTCTGTATAATACAGTAATATACATATCATTATATATTTGTCCAAACCCACAGAATGTACAACACCCAGAGTGAACCATAATGTAAACTACAGACTTTGGTTGATATAATGTGTCAGTGTAGGTTCATCAGTTGTAAAAAATGTACCACTGGTAGGTGATGTTGATAGTGGGGGAGGCTCTGCGTGTGTGCGAGTTGGGGGGGGATATGGGTAATCTTTGTACCTTCCTCTCAATTTTGCTATGAACCTAAAATTTCTCTTAAAAAAATGCAGTCTTAAAAAAAAGAAGAGAGCCTTATAATTTGAGCCAGAATCTAATTTTTCTGTCTTATTTTACTCTAATTATTTGGGCCAAATGAAAACTAGATTTGTTGATCTATTTACTACCTGGTAAGTACAGAAGTACTGACTTGATGCATAGCATTTTGTCATAGGATAGAGGATGCTAATCACTTACTCTGCCTTCCCTTTGGGTCTTAAGCAATTGTGATATAAACATAAGGAGTCTTGAAAAATGCAGCTGGTACCTCTGGCTAAAATAAGGCTTCCTGTACACTCCTTCTGAGTTGAGAAGATCCAGGGCTCTCTATAAGAACCTAAACATTTGCAGGTAGAGAGACTAGACGTGCCTTAAGACACTCGGTAATGTGGACCACTCTACTTCCCGTAGGGCAGAGGGCTCTTCCAATTGGGGATGAGATCTGTTCTCTTGGTTTCAGTTAGTCACATTTCATCTGTCATGACACCCCTCTTGTTAAATTTCTATGCATGTGCAAAATAGCTCTGGCTTAGAAGGGAAATACAAGAGCCCTGATCATAATAATTTTCTTAGTATTTGTCTGTGTTGCAGACATACTGAGAAAAATCTTATTAAGCAAGTCTCATTTCCAGCAAGGATACAGATTTTCAAATTGTCAAAGAATTTTTCTAAAGAGTTTCTCCTTCCTTGGGTACCTTGAAATAATCTTAGTAGGCCTTCAAAATGGGGAGGTCAGCAGGAGATTTAGAGGGTTTTGATGTCTAGGTACAAGTAGCTTAAGGTAGTTGTTTCAAGGTAGGAAACTAGTTAGGACAAGATAAAGTTCATAATATAATAGTTTACTGTTGGTGGTCACAGCAAGATGAGTGTCTTGGAGTGAGTGAAAAATGAACCATCTAGTGTCCCTATAGGAGAACTATTTGCCCAGATGAGTAAACTGTTTGCTTGGTTATTTGGTTTATAGGAATTTACTCAAGCAAACAGAGAAGGTATCTATTGGCTTACAATCTTACATTTCTGGGCAAAATTGCCCTGGAACAAGTGGTTAAGTTATGTTGACAGAGGTGTCCTCAGTTCTGTCCTGTTGTTAAGCTATGTGGATGCAGGTGGCCCCAATTCTCATACCTCTGAAATGTCGTGTCTAACCCTTACTGCTCCCAATCCAAGAAAACATTTCTTTTCCTGTTGGGAGATGATTCGTTCCTTTGTAACAAGTTTCTTGTCTTCTTTTTTGTGGTTGTACTTAACTTTACTTACTTGTCAGGTATAACTACACTTAGATTGTGTCCTCTTACAGGATGGGGATAATGATGAATTTTTCTTTTTATCTCTACCTTTTAGACTGAAGCTCAACCTAATGTATAGAAGGTTCCTCACAATTTTTCTGTTGCATTTAAACTTGGTTATTTGTTTTGCTTCTCTGTGAGTCCCTTGTTTTGTGGTTATCACATATTCCTAATCCAGTCTTCTCTTAATACAACAAATGCTTCCTGAGCATCTATTTTATGCCAAATAGTATGTGACGTCGGATATTCTTAAACTTGAATTCTATTTGACTCACTTTGAGAGCTTTAAAAATAAAATACTAAGGAGCTTTTAAAAAAATATTGATAGCGAGGTCAGCACAGGGGCATGGCCTAGGCATCAGGTTTTATAGATCTCCCCAGTTTATTTTAATTTTCATCCAAGATTGAGACCATGTGCTAGTAGAGGAATTAGTGATGAAAAAAGACACATGTGGTTTCAGGGAGCTTAGTGGAGGAAGAAATACATTACAAAAATGCAATAATAATTGAATAAAATTGTGATAAGTGCTATGAAGGAAAACTTCAGGGTGCGATGAGAACTTCCAGCATGGTTGCCTAAATTTCCTGTTAGGGAAGTCAGAGGAGGATGCCATGGGAAAGACACATTTAGGATGAGACATGAAGGATGAATCAAAGTTAACCAGATGATAAAAGAAAGAAAGAAGGAACATGCCTTGAGACTGAGGAGATCTTGATGATTTAAAGGATCTGCGAGAAGGCCAGTATGGGTAGAGTCTAGTGAATAAGGAGCTTGTTGTAGTATAATGATTCTGGGTAAGTAAGCAAGGGGCTAAATCAGTCAGGGGCTTGCAGGGCAGTGAATGATTTTTTACTTCATTCTAAGGTAATGGGAAGGCATTGAAGGTAGAAACTTGTACTAAATGTACTTTAGAAAGCTCCTACTAGCAGCAAACCATAGAAAGGATCAGTTTGGGGGAGGGGAGAGGGACCAGGAGGGGCTGTGGGAGCTAGGATCAGAGGCTATTGCAGGCCAGGTGGGAAATGCCAAATTTGGACAGGAGTAGTAGAAGTGGTGATGGAGACAAGTGGAAAGATTTGAGATATTCTTTGGTGATATAATCAATAGGACATTTCTCTTTTTTTTTTTTTTTAAAGATTTTATTTATTTATTTTTTCCCCCAAAGCCCCAGTAGATAGCTGCCTGTCATAGCTGCACATCCTTCTAGTTGTTGTATGTGGGACACGGCCTCAGCATGGCTGGAGGAGCGGTGCATCGGTGCACACCTGGGATCCGAACCCAGGCCGCCGGCAGCGGAGCGCATGCACTTAACCGCTAAGCCACGGGGCCGGCCCAATAGGACATTTCAATGGCTTGAATATGGCTATCTGTTAATAATTGAACTGATAATGTCAACACCATTAATTCATATTAGCATTCCCATTCCATAATTATATCACTTTAGTTTATTCAAAAAATCTTGAGCCAGCAGAAGTGAGTCACACACATTAAAACCTGATCTAGTTTCATTTAAGTTCTTGAGTATTCCAAATATTCCAGGTACTAGGTCATTAAGTCAATAAAAACTTTTAGATATTTTAGGGAAAAAAAGGAGCTTGAGGAATTAAAATTTCTTAGAAATATTCTGATAAAATTCAAAACTATTTTTTTTAGAGCTGGTACCAAGCAAGTTGTCTCTTTTCTGACATGCATATATTGAAAGTAAGCTGACCAGTGTGAGCATGCTAGAATGCTTTGCCTACTTGATCTAGCACAAGAGATTTTAGATTAGTAAAGATCATTTTGCTACAAATTAACCTTCTTAGTTGAACAATTTTATTTTTCGGAAGAAAGCATAATGAAAACGTTATCCTTCCATTTGTAGTAAATATAAAATTTAGTTTTTTCCCTGCTATATTAATATTCAGAGGTCTGTAGTGAACAAGATAATATTTACCAAAACAAATTAATATTTAGCATAGAAACAATTTACACTCACTCTGGACTCTCATGAAAAATTATCATTTATATGTTTAAGTACGTTTACTTAATGATGGAACATCATATACATTTCCTGAAGCAAGTTTTAAAGTAATATTTAGAAATCTAGCAGAGGTTGTCAAAGCTACAGCTTTTAGTAACAATTGCTTTCATCAAATCTTATGAATTCCTCCTCAAACATTTTATTAACTGTGTTATGACCTAAGATTTCTGATTGCAGGTACAGTTGATCTATCTTCTAAGGCAAGTTCTAGTCAGATTTGCAATTGCTAATTCATAAATGAAAATTAAATGCAGGCAACTATAATGGTGGATATGTGTCATTATGCATTTGTCAAAATCCATAGAATGTTCAACACCAACAATGAACCCTAATATAAACTATGGACTTTGGGTGATAATGATGTGCCAGTGTAGGTTCATCAGTTGTAACAAATGTACCACTCTGGTGGGGGATAGTAGGGGAGGCAGTGGGAGAGACAGGGGGATATATGGGATATCCCTATACTCTGCTTAATTTTGCTGTGAACCTAAAACTACTCTAAAAAATAAAGTCTATTAAAAATGCAGGCCATATTACAATTCAAGTGCTCTATTGAAAACTTGCTAATGAGGTGGAAGTTAGGATAAGGAAAAGCATAACAGGATATGGGTATCCCAATCAAGAAGTCGAACACTAACCTTGACATTATGCTCTGGTATTGATGTCTGGTATGCCTGTGGGGGAATGATACTCCTAGCCCAACTCAAGTTGTTTATTTGTGTCTCAGCACTGGACTGTGTTAAGAAATCCACAATTCTTTTGACCCTTTCAGAGGTACATTATGCAATAGAACTATGTTATGACCATGGAAAGGTTAGCATGGTAAGTGTGTGTGTGTGTGTGCATGAGACACAGAGACAGGGAGAGATTTTGTAAAGATTAAGAGAGAATGGACTCAGGATTCAGGCAGTTTTCATTTCAAATCTCAGGTCTGCTACTTTCTGCCCTACTTCCTCAAGCAAAATTAGTTAACTTCACTCAGACTGTTTTCCCCTATATAAAATTGTGATATCATTACTTCTTAGGGTTGTGGTGAGGATTAAGTGGTAAAATGTTTATATTTGACTTAGCACAGTGGGTGTCACAGAATCAGCACCACTTACGCTGTGACCTTTGTAAGTCCACAACTGCTTGGTGTCTCCAGTTCTTCATGTGAAAAGAAAGTCATTGCACGAAATTATGGTTTGATCCCTTCCAACTGTAGAATGTCATGATTCTTTTCAGTGCTAACTGGACCTTAAGGAAAACAATCTCATGACCTATTTTCTATTAATACTATTTGGTGAACAACGGGACTAAATATTCTACTAACCTGTAGAAATCAAAACATCATTATTTTATAGGTCGGTTTTCATTCTCCCTCTGAAAACGTGGCAGATGTTGGAATACTAGGAATAGAGAGAAGGCTATTTCCGTTACATTTTGTGTGTAGTAGTAGAGGGAGAGCTTACTCTGCTCTTACTCAAATAACTGTGCAAGTGTAGCTGCACAAATCCTCAAACCAGGCATGGCCCGGGACTAGGACTTCGAGATAAATTTCAGTATACTCAGGTAATTTTGAATTTCAGATAAATGACAAGTAATTTTTTTTTAGTATTAAATATTTTCCAAATATTGCATGGGACATACACTAAAAAATTATTCTTTGCTTATCTGAAATTCAAATATAACTGGACATTCTGTATCTTTATTTTTCTAATTCTGACAGCCCTATAACAACATAGCTGTTATTTTAAATTTCCACCAGAAGTAAAAAATGTGCAAATACCCTCAAATCTTTCCTTTTTTCTGTATCCCCACTGCCATTTTGTTAAGGCTGTGCTATGAATTGAATGTATATGTCTCCCCAAAATTCATATGTTGAAGCCTTAACTCCCAACGTGATGGTATTTGGAGATGGGGCCTTTGGGAGGTAATTAGGTTTAGGCAATATCATGAGTTTGGTCTCTTCATGATGGGATTAGTATCCTTTTAAGAGGAGACCAGAGAGCTAGCTCTCTCTCTCTCCTCCATGTGAAGACACAACAAAAAGGTGGCCATCTGCAAGACAGGAAGAGGGCTCTTACCAGGAATGGAATCCACCAGCATATTGATCTTGGACTTCCAGCCTTCAGAACTATGAGAAATAAATGTCTGTTGTTTAAGCTTCCCAGTTATGGTATTTTGTTATAATAAAAAAATGCTATAAGGATGATTTTTTTCAAACCTACGTAAAATTACACCACTTTGCTGCTTAATATCCTTCGATCCTTGCTTATCTTCTTCCAAATAATCACTGTGGCATAAAAGTTGTAGATGGTTATGGGAGAGCATCACATTTCAGAGGTTTACCAGGTAGACTCTGAAATGAACAAGGTTTTTATCCAGGATCTGCCATTTCCTACCTGTGGTATCTGTATAAACCTTTCTGTGCCTCAGTTTCCTCATTTGTAAAATGAAAACAATAGTACTACCTAACATATATGCCTGTAATGTTGGTTGAATGGATGAAATATATTGGTAGATTGAAAATACTGAACACAGAGTTTGGTACAGAATAAAGTCTTAAGAAATATTAGCTATAATGTCATTTTCATAATGTAATAATATAATGCAGTGTTGTTTTCATAACGACCTGACCCCTGCCTCCCATCCTACCACTGGTCTGTTCTCCAAGTTCGTCTATCATCTTATCTCTCCATTCCTGGAACAAGTATGCTTCTGCTATGCCTCTCATCCTTTGCAAATGCTGCTCTCTCTGCCTGGCATGCCCTTTCCCCTAGAATTTACTTTTCCAGGCAATTTAAATATCATTTCTTTGGAAAATCTGTCCTTGACCTTCCATGATTATTAGTCCCTGCCCAGAGCTGTACTGCCCAAAATGTCTTATTAACCGCTAAACTTATATATGAGAGAAATAATTTGTTAAATCCTGCCTCTAAAATGTTTATTCCGACAAATTATCAACAGAGTATAGTCTTTCTTCATTTGAGTTCCCTAGAGGCAGAGCCGGAGGCAGGGATTTGAGTGCATTATGAGTACAGACATGAGTTGCTAACGACAGGGATATGTTCTGAGAAATGCATTGTTAGGCGATTTCATTGTTGTGCAAACATCATAGAGTGTACTTACACATTAGATGGTATAGCCTGCTACACATTTAGGCTCTATGGTACAGCCTATTTCTGCTAGGCTACAGATGTGTGCAGCATGTTACTGTACTGAATACTGTAGGCAATTGTAAATAATAGTAAGATTTTGTCTATCTAAACATATCTAAACATAGAAAAAGTACAGTGAAAATATGGTATAAAAGCTAAAAAATGGTATGCCTGTATAGGGCACTTACCATGAATGGAGCTTTTAGGGCTGGAAGTTGCTCTGGGTGAGTCAGTGAGTGAGTGGTGAGTGAGTGTGAAGGCCCAGGACATTACTGTACACAACTGTAGACTATAAACACTGTACACTTAGGCTATACTAAACTTATAAAAAATATTTTTCTTTCTTCAATAATAAATTAACCTTAACTTAATGTAACTTTTTTACTTTATAAACTTTTTAATTTTTTTAACTTTTTGACTCTTTTGTAATAACACTTAGCTTAAAACAAACATTGTACAGCTGTACAAAATTATTTTCTTTCTTTATATCCTTATTCTATAAGCTTTTTTCTTTTTAAAATTTAAAAATTTTTACTTTTTAAACTTTTTTGTTAAAAACTAAGACACAAACACACACATTAGCCTAGGCCTACACAGGGTCGAGATCATCAATATCACTGTCTTTCACCTCTATGTCTTGTCCCACTGGAAGGTCTTCAGGGGCAAAAACACTCATGGAGCTGTCATCTCCTATGATATCAGTGCCTTCTTTTGCAATACTTCCTGAAGGACCTGCCTGAGGATCTTCTTGAGGAGGTGTCCATCTTTTCAGAACTATATCCATAGTGGTTTGCTTTGTTTATTTCTTTTTTTTATCATGAATTTGCTTGTAAGCCGATAATGCACCATGAACATTCTTCTCTATTATTGAAAACCTTTTGGTGTTGGGGGTCCATGTTTTCAAACTTTTTAAGGAGCTTGTTGAGGTCTGCAAAAGCTTCTGATAAACTTTCACTGTGAATTTTCTTGGGGGGTCTTTTTCTCTTTTTCCTCCTGCTGTTTCCTTTTCTCTTGCCTCTTCTTCAGCTCTGCATTCCTGTTCCAGTTCCAACAACTCTTGATTAGTGAATTCCTCAGGAACCACCTCTAGGAACCCCTCAATGTTGTCCTCACCCACACCCAGGCTAAAGTTGTTTGCCATCTCAACCACAGCCTTGTTGATGGGTGCAACCTCCTCATCGTTGGCAAATCCTTTGAAGTCATGGATGAACCTCTTGAGTGTCTTCTTCCAGAGGCCACTCATACACTCCTCAGTGACATCACCCAAGACCAAGCAAGGTTCTTGATGCACTTATAGATGTTGTAATCCTTCCAGAATTGCATTAGTGTCTTCTCAGTGTCTTCCTCAGTTGCAGCAATAGCCTGGGCAAAGGTCCTCCTCAGGTAGTAGGCCTTAAAAGTTGCTATAACTCCTTGATCCATTGGTTGGATCAAAGAGGTGATGTTTGGAGGGAAAAACACTGCTTTCATATTGGGATTAAGATAACCAATAAAAGGAGGATGTCTGGGAGTATTATCAACAATAAGCACGATCTTGAAAGGTATGTTATTCTCCAAACAGTATTTCTCCATTTTGCTGGCATAGCAATTCAGGAGGGCATCTTGGAAGAGAAGCTGGGTCATCCATGACTTCTTATTGCTCCTGTAGTATGCTGGCAGTGTGTGCTTATTGATATGCTTGAAGGCCCTGGGGTTCTCACTGTGCCAGGTCACAAAAGGTTTTAGTTTGTAGCCTGCAACATTGCCCCCAAGCACGACTGTTATCCTGTCCTTAAAAGCTTTACAGTCTGGCATTGACTTGGCCTCCTTATGGATGAAGGTATCCGTTTCCAGAATAGAGAGGTTTCATCCATATTGAATATTTGCTCTGGCAAATAATTTTTCTCCACAATCAGCTTATCTAGAGTTTCCAAAAATTCTTCCACTGCCTTCATATCAGCACTTGCAGACTCACCACTCACTTTCACATTATATAATGAATAACCTTCTTGAATTGTTTAAACCACCCAGGGCTGGCAGTAAATTCAGCACCATAGTTAGCTCCAACCTTTTCTTTCAACATTGCAAACAAAGTTTTTGCTTTGGCCAGGATTATCATGGTACTAAGAGGGACACACTTCTGTTTCTGGTCTTGAAGCCAGGTCATTAGAAGCTTCTCCATGTTTGATATAGGCTCTTCTCAAATTTTTGATGGTCTTGTTGCCTTCAATGAAGCCAATCCTTTAACAGCTTTTATCACTTTGTTCCTGTTCTTCAAAATTTTAGCTATGGTGGAATGGGATGTGCCTGACTGGCGAGCAATAACTATCACTGATTTTCCACCTTTGTAGTCCTTAATCACTTTTAATTTCATTTCCAGGTCAGCTACCCAATGTGGCCTCTTACTGGCAATATTAGCCATGAATGTTGTATGGTCAAGGGCTTATTGAGCAAAACAACACAAGATTAAATCAAGCACAAGAGAAAACAATGCAATCAAGAGACACAGTAAACACAAGATGTATGAGGCTGCTACTGGTGTAACACAGCATGCTGTTTTCCAGTAAACTTTTTTTTATAAGTAGAGAGTACACTCTAAAATAATGATAAAAAGTATATTATAGTAAATATGTAAACCAGTAACATAGTCATTTTTTATCATTATCAAGTATTATGTACTGTACATAATTGTATGTGCTCTAGTTTTATTTGACTGGCAGCTCAGTAGGTTTGTTTACACCAGCATCACCACACATGTGAGTAATGCGTTGTGCTACATTACAATGGCTAAGACGTCACTAAGCAATAGGAATTTTTCAGCTCCATTGTAATCTTACAGGACCACCGTCGTATATGCAGATCATCATTGACCAACGTCGTTATGCAGCACATGACTGATTGAGTGAGTGCTTTTCAGGAAAACCCTTTAAGATAGTGAGGGAAGCAGGATAGGAAGAAGTAGATCCAAGAAATGATGTGGTCTCCATATAGTCTGGCTTTAGTCAAATTCACTGGGGGCGAGGGTGTATTCTGGAGTATAATTTGTGCCAGAGTTTTCCCACCTTGAGGCACGAGGCAGGGCTTTTATGTCCAGTAATCACAGGCTGCTTGAAGAGGTGGGGGTTGATAGATGGGGTTTGTATAACCTCCCAAGAGGCATCTCCCCTTCTTGGCCACGGACAGTTTTCCAGAGAGGGTCACAGATTTGAGCATTACTTGTAGGTCATCTGGAGGATGAGTGTGCTTGTCTGAAAAGAGGATCTGGAGAGGGTACCAGATGTCTATTAGTGTCTTTTAACTGGAGAGGATTTAAGACCCTTCAATTTAATACCTTTATTTTACTGCCAAAGAAATGAACATCAAGAATGATTGAGTGATTTATCCAGATCCAATTATAAACTAATATCTGAGCTGGGACTAAAACCTGGTCCTTCCATTTTCTAAGCAGGAGCTCTTTCCATTACAGAAAAGAGCGTCTACCTCTATTGAATTTCTGTCAATGAATGGGACTGCATACACATTTATTCATTGCCATGACTTTACTCAGACTCTGCATCCTCAAGGCATGCTGGCTGACCTAGTTGGAAGGTACAGCCTCTGACCATGGCAAGGAAACTTAACTACCTGATTTAAATGAGAGTCAAACTCACAATGCATGTGAAGGGTAGTTTTAACTTGTTGTTATTTCAAGATTAACACCAACCAGGTTACTGAGGTCAAAATTGCATTTGTTGGGTCAGAGAATGGTGTTTAGATGAAAAGAAAATTGTTAAAACTGACGAAAAGAGCTAATGATAATGAGGTACTTAATGGTGTGATGGAGGAGAGAGACAGATGAAACACTCTCTTAATGGAAGTTCAAATGATTTTTGCTGAACTTTCTCCTAATTCTTTTGCTCTTGCATTATGTATGATGTATCACAACTAAAACTCTGAGCACAGTGGATAAGCCTGGATTTTGAGATATATCTTCAGACACTCTTTAATCAGATTTGAGGTTTTGTTATGCATAAGATCCCTTTCCTTTTGAAAGTAAACATAGGTAGTACTTATTACAAAGTACAGAGGGAAATGATATTAGTGGAAGAAAATAGTGGAAATGACAAATCCTAATTGTTGGACAAATTATTAGATTCATTGAAATAAAAAAAAATCACTTTCATAGATCATTATGTTGGTGGGAAGAAATACCCAAAACCAAACAATATAATATTTTTTAGAACTTAATTTGTTTTATTGTGTCTGTCTTCTTCATAAAATGGCACAACCTATTGCTCATTCCCATTCACCACCACCCCTGCCACATGAATTTATTCTTCTGACTGTGTGTCTTTCAGGGAACCAGTATCCCATGATATTTAAGTACTCCAGAATCAGGGGTGGGTTGAACTCCTGGCTGTGCCACCCTGCTACTTATTAGCTATATGACTTTGAAGAAGTCTTATATATATGTAAATAAAATCTGCATCTCAATATTGTAATGGACTAAGTGGGTTAGTTCATGTACAGTTCTTAGTTCATAGTAAATTTCAATTATCTTGAAAGAAAATAATTTTTAATATTGATTTAAATGTAAAATATAAAATAATACTAATATTAGGAAAAATGAGTAATTTCTGCTTTAATCTTGGAGAGGGAAAAACGGTCTAATTATGACTCAAAAACAATAAGAGAAAAGACTAAGTTACACTTTAAAAATAAAAGAAATAACATTTGCTTGGCAAAAATCAGTATAAGCAAAGTTAAAACAAGAAAACAAATGAAAAACTGACAAACTAGAAAAAATAATTCTGGTCAGGGACTACCTCTAGCCAGAAGCTTCACTTCCCTCTAGTTGGTGCTTCTTCCTACCACCCACATGCTTCCCTCTTCTCTCTTCTGTCTGCCAGGAGCAGTCCTGTGCATTTTATTTTTCTCTTTCTTGAAAAAAAAAAAACCGCTAAGTTGAGAGGTATTTTATAAATAGCATACCTTTTGCCCTTGGCTCAGTAAGTTTCCAGGAATATAACCAATCTATGTCAGAACTCCTAGTCATCAGGGATTATGTGTCTTTCTTCTGATCCTGACCCATCCTTGAATAGAAATAAGAAAATGGTTGGGAGAAAAGAGAGATAAATCTTAAATACTTTTCCTGGAAGCCCCAAGAATCCATATCCCTCCAGAAGTGGAATTTCATCCAGTGAGAACCTAGATCCGAATGGCTCCCAGGTTAGGTTCTGACAACTGTTTCCTTGATCTTGGTTGCTCATCTGTCATCTTCCTGCCTTATGGGATAACATGAATTGGGAGGCTCAGTTTAAACACTGGTCGAATAGCACTTGTATTCATCTCATTTTAACTTTCCCTTTTTTCAGTTGATCTTTGCATTTCAGACCTTCATTTATATTCATATTCCAGCATGACTGTCCCTTGAAATCATATGCTGACTTTGCCCCTAAGATCTAATACCTGCTCTGCACCTCATCATGTGGGATTTTGGTTGCCCAAATACCAAAGATGGCAAGGAGTGAAGAATCTAGTTTCTAAAACATAACTAATATAAGCCTGTCAAATTTCTGAAAAGGTCCTTAAGGGAGAATAGAGAGGAAAATAACATTTATTAACCATTTATTTGGTTAGGCAAATAAAAATATTATTTTCACGTGTAGAAAACTTGTGAGAACGTATTTTTCTGTCCAATTTCCAGATTAAAAAACTCACAGAGATTAATTTGTTTGATTACATAAATCAAATATTTATTGAGTTCCTATTATGTGCCAGGCATTCTTCTAGTTGATGGGAAAATATCAGAGAACCAAGCGCATAAAACTGGCCTACTTCTGTAGGGCTATAATATAGTGGGGAGAAGCACAATAAACATAGTATTTACATATATTAATATCATATGTGTATCATCATAGGCTGTAAAGGTGATATATGCCGAGGAAAAAGAAATAAAACTTAGAACACCATAAGGGATGAGGTGGGACGAAGCTGCAGTATTAAAAAATGGTGGTCAGGAGAGACCTCAATGAAATGTGAGACTTAAGCAAACACTTGAAGAAGGTGAGAGAGTAAGCCCTGTGACTGTCTGGGGAAGATCATTATAGGCAGAGTCCATTTGGGAAGAACAAGCTAGCACATTTGGTGTAGCTGGAGAGGTATGGGCGAGGAGGAGGATTTTGAGAGTAGACTGTGGAGTAATGGCAAGAGTAAAAGCGTAAACAGAGGTTAGAAATCAATTAGGTAAATGCTCTATGTCACAGCAAGAAGGTAGAAAAATTGGAATTCAAATCAAGGTTTTCCTGACTCCCAAACTCCAGCTCTTTCCACAAGTTTGTATCATAAATTCATTGTTGCTCTTTTGTGCCAAGGATTTTCCTGACTTAAGGTTTATAGTGTTTGAGGTTGGGAAAGGGTGGAAGTACTCTCCCACCAGCCTGAACCTGCCTCTTGACTCCTTTTCTCTTATCTTCCTGCTGTCCTCTCCTTTCTCTGGTTTGATTTGAAGACTGGACCTTAGAAATCTCTGAAGTTGCTTCTAAACTGATATAAAATTATACCACAAATAAGATCTTGAGTTCAATTATCTTAGTCTTTTCCACTTCAATCTGTGCTTCAGATGCCCATCAAAGATATCCCCACCTTGCCCTATATAAATGCATTTTTATATTCAAGTATTGAACTTTATATCAATCCAATTGATTTTGTGGAGCCAATTCCAAAGATTTTTCCTAGTGAGAGAAAAACAATCTGACTGGTACCTGGGTCACTTCTTTTCCTTAGTGTTATTAAATAATTTAAAGAGAGATATAAATGAAGTTCAGAAGGAAAGCATGGAACAATTAACTTCAGCAGAATATCTCTACTTATGGCATTAATTGTAATGGAGTTTTGACTGAATTCTAATGTAGCTTAGATGTGCAAGTTTCCTAATACGAAATATTCAATAGAGGAATTCTTAGAGCTTGTTGATACTTATGATAGTATGTGGTTCTCAACCTTTTTTGTATTTCATGGACCCATGGACCACAAATTAAGAACAAATCCTAGGAGATCAGTTCTGGAGAGGCCACAAATGTCCTCTGCAGTTTGTTTATTAGCTCCCTGAAATTATGTGAAAATTGCATGTATGTATATACTCAGTATTTTGGGGGACAAAGTCCACAGATTTCATTAGTTTCTTGACCCCAAATAAGAAGAATCACAGATCAAATAGTTTCCTTATGACTCATTGCTTTGTGAAAAATAGTATTTTAGATTTTTGTAGTATTTCACAGTTTACAAAACATTGATAGATAATTTTACCTCAGTGTTCAAAGAATCCTGTTCAGATAGCATGTGCTTAGTCTTTTGCAGTGGATAAAATTATAAGTAATATAAGAAAAACTTGGCTACTTAGAAGATTGGTTGAGACGAAAATGTTTATGTCAGTATGATTAGGTTTTCTGAAATAGAAAACCAGACTCAAACTAGTTTAAACAATGAAGAGAATTGGCTCAGATAACTGAAAAGTGCAGAGATAAGATTGCATTTAGGTCTGGCTTGATCTAGAAGTTTATTATGTCATTAGGGCTCCAGCTCAGCAATTCTTTTGACTTTGCCACCTCTGTGGGTCAACTTTGTCCTCAAGCTGGCTCTTCTTATGGAAGCAAATGGCCATAACAGTTCCATGCATCATGTTGTCTCAGTGCAGTGAAGAGGAAGAGAACTTCTTGATTGCAGCATTCCCTAGTCAGCCCTGAGATTCACGCTGTTGAGTTAGCGCATTAGTTCACATGCCAACTACTGAAACATCATCATGGCCGGAGGGCACCATGTGTGCTTATTGGGTTGGCTCAGTCATGTACTCTTCGGAGGAGCTCAGAGTAGAGTCATCTTCCCCAGGGCCCCATGGACTCCAGTATGAAAAACTGATGGTCTTAGAAGGGGGAACAATGTATGAAAGCTGGGAAAGTGGGAAGGTGATCACTACACTGGGGCTGAGGGCACATGGAAAAGACAGAGTGTCAACAGCAAGGACATGGAAAAAAATCCAATGACATAAGTAGTAGCAAGGCCACTTAAAATGAGGAAACAGAAGTCCAGAGAGCAGCCTAAATGCACACAGCTAGTAAGTGGGGGAACTGGAGCTCAAACCCAGAACTTCTAATGCCAAATCTATTGCTCTCTCTAGTGTATACTGTTACTTCTACAGAAAACCAGGTGCTTAGAGTGGATAATCTACACAGCAACTTTGGCTGTGCCCCTGATAATAAACTGCAGGGTAATGTATGGCATAGACCAATGACAGCTGCTAATTTTAGTTTCAGTTCCAGATAGAGAGCTCAGAGAATGGTATAGTTTTCACTTGCAGGGCGCAGTAATGCTTTGCACTTCTCAGAGACTTTTCAGCCAAGACTCTCAAAGGACTCTGTAGAGATGAATCATCTCCTACTCAGTAAGAGAGGAGCCAGGGGCAAAGGGTGGCAAATTATCCAAGCCACCCCTCGAGCTACCCAGATGGCCTTGGTCTCCAATGAGCGGTTTATGGTTGTTTTCTAGTATAAATAAGTATGCACACACAGGAGCCTGAGAGTCCAAAGAACAAGGGTGACCCAGAGAACCTATGATTAACTTTTCTGTGGCTGGAAAGGGAAAATGGAAAAATTCAACAGCAAAGTAAATTTCTACTAACATAATATTGTTGAAAAGTACTCGTGACTCATGCCAGCAGATTGAGTCCTGCATTGGTTCAGGAAGAATATGACCGTGGGCATATTACTGCTCTCCTCACTTTAAGATGAGGTGTCTGGACTAGACCACCAGAGAGGCCCGTTTCAGCTTTAATAGCTTGTATTCTTTGTTTTGGATCTCTGCTCCTATCTTGGCAACTGGGGTATGGAACAAATGATGATTCAAAACCCAGGGGGCAGTTAAATGGCATTAGATTGGTGCTCCTCATACCTAACGTGCAAACGGATCACTCGGGAATCTGTCAAAATGCAAGATTCATCATCGGATTCATTGGGCTTGGGGGGATCCCAAGAGTCTGCATTCCTAACAAGCTCCCTGTTGATACAGTGCTGCCCATTTCCAGCTCATACTTTGCACACCAGAAGTAGAAAGAGTTTAGAGTTCAGTATATTTCCAGCAAAATCCATCCAGAGAAGAGAACAAAACATGAAGAACGGGATGGAAGAAGTGGTGACTGTGTCAATATAAAATCATAGCAGTTACAAGTCAAGTAAGAGTTGAGACCTATAGATTTAAAAACAAAACAAAACTATGCTTTGATAAAAGCATAAATCCAAACAAAAACATCTCTAGGATTTAGTTAAATGAATTATAAGTATCTTCATAGCTGCTGTAATTATAGTTTATAAAAAACTGTGTAATTTATAGTTTAACTGGCACAACTCTGAGAAATATGAGGCAGGTTTTTAAAGGGTCCCTGCACTGGACAGATGAGGGCACTGGGGGTTAGAAGTTTTCTTTCGTGGGTGATCTAGGGTTGTATTGCCAGTTAGAGATGTATTGGAACTTCCACTGGGATCCCTAATTCCTGAGGCAAGACTGTTTCTATTACATGGCACTGCTCCTCAAACTTAGTCATTTCTTCTATGACCTACATTTCTTTTCCTTTTCTTTTTCTTTTAGCTTTAATGGAATCATTATATCCCTGCAATGAAATGCAAATCATTTTCCTGCAAGTAATAACCATGGTGCTCCAGAAGCTCTTTGTGTGGGCACCCTTCATTTATCTTTCACTATAATTTCAGTAGTGAACATAAGGATCTGGACAAAAAATCTGTGTGGAAATACCAACACAAGATCTAGCAGTGACTCATTTCACAAGCCATGTTTTATTTCCCCATTCTTGTTCCCTGGGTCATTGATTCGCAGTGAACCAAATTACAACCCTTGCTTCATATGTTCCCTCTCGCATGGGTCTCAAAAATCATAATTAGAGCTTAAAATAAATGCATATCCTAGAATGAATGGTCTATCCTTTATTCACCAGACTGAAGTATAATTCAAGATTCTCAATTTCTTCATCGCCATTTTTATTCTGCACATCCTTTTTCTTCTCTGCAATGCTTTCTTGACCCCTGTCAGGTTGAAAAGAAGCAGATAAGACAGGCAGCCAATCAGGAGTTGGGAAGCATGTGATGTGTGAATGCTACCTGGCTCTGGAGGAGCAGTGGGCTGCAAGCCCAGGCATTGCTTTCTCTCTTCTTTCTGTAGATTGCACAAGTACATTAGGTTACATATTGACTTATAATAAAATCACCCTTGCCCCCTTAATTTGGAAGAGCACTGGGAGGAAAATCATTCTATTGGTCATTTTCAGGTATCCTGGTTACCTGTTCCAAGTCAGTTTGATTCCAGTGGAATAACTTTTTGGTCATTTAGAAGCATTATCATTATAAATCATAGGAAAATGGTTGGTAGTTCTCAAATAGCTAACCTCTTTAAGTAAATGTATATTATTTAGGCCAATCCCTAACAATAACAGTAAGAACAATGGTAATGATAGAAGCTAACATGTATTGAAATTTTATAATATCTAATTGTGTGTAGTTAAAAATGTTATCTCAATTAGTCTTCTCAGTGAAACTATAAAGCAGTTATTATAATTCTTCTTCATCATCATCATCATATTATTATTATCCCTTGTCTATAGTTGAAAAATATATTATGGCCTTGGGGAGATTAAGTAACTTATCACAAGTCAGATATTTGTTAGGTATGAAGCCAAGATTGAAACACAGCTCCAGAAATCATGCTCTTAACTCCTGTATTTTGGCTTCTTTCTTTCGAGGTTAGTATTGCTCGTTCTATTAAACATCCTTCCTCATTACAAGGACTTCCTGAAAGGAGAAGCCTTGACTGTCCCAGTCCCTGTAGTGAGTGGCACCAGCACTTAAAATAGTGCCTACTACATAGCAAGGACTTAGAATATCTAACTGGAGAGAGAGAGAGATGAAGAGAAAGAGAAGGGAAAGAACAGAGCAAGAAAGGAAACAAGAAAACATGTGGAGCCTTGAATAGCAGGATAAATTGTTTTTTGTTTGATCTGAACATCCCAGGAAGCTGCTGAAGGGAGGGAAGAAAGAGGATATGATAATGATAATATTTGAGGAAAATTAAAGTCCACCTGGCAATACTGTAGGTAAAACTTATTGCAATAATAGGTTTAATGCAAAATAACATTCAATGAAATATTTATTTAAAATCTGTCACTTTGAGCCAGCCCTGATGTCCTAGTGGTTAAAGTTCGGTGCTCTCACCACTTCAAGCACCCGGGTTCGTTTCCTGGTTGTGGAACCATGTCACCCGTCTGTCAGTTGCCATGCTGTGGCAGCAGCTCACATAAAAGAACTAGAAGGATTTACAACTAGGATATACGACCATGCCTTGGGGCTTTGGGGAGTGGAGAAAAATAAAGGAAGGTTGGCAACAGATGTTAGCTCAGGGCGAATCTTTCCCTGCAAAAAAATAAATAAATAAAATAAAATCTGTCACTGTAATTGGGAAGATATTTCAGAATGCTATATGTGTGATATTAAGTTATATATAACATCAAGCCATTTTGATGAATTGATTTTTTAAGAGAGTAGATAAATGAATGTGTATCCTCAGTAGTTTTTTAAATTTTTTCTTCCTCTTTCTTTCTTTGTTTATTTCCTTCTTTCTTTCTCTTTTTTTCTTTTTTTGGTAAATGCTTCTAGTGTCAATGTAAAAGATGCTGAAGAAAGTATTGCTAAATATACTATTTAACAATACATATTGCATTTCATTAAATTATAATTGCTTCTTACCTCTCTGTTTCTCTTCCTCTTCAACTCTGAAATTCTAAGAACTGGTCTTGGAAAAAAAAGTTGGATTTACCATCACTCAAAGCAGAAGACAGTGAGCCTGTCTAAAATGATCTAGGAGCTTGGAGAGGGGAAAGGGGATAAAGGATGCACACTTATGTATAAAACCCTTCTCTTTCTTCTACCATTAAAATATAACTTTTTATGTTGGTAAATTCATCAGACAGGGTGATATTAGCTTAGTTTCTCTCCATCTGGGAATGTGATTTCCAGCTGTGTTTTCATGAGAAACTTTCATCACAGCAGACATTCCAGATGCCCTAAAGGTTTAGATGTAATTGGATTTGATCTATATCAATTTTTCATAATGTATTCCATATTGAATCTTTAATCCCTCCCTCCTAAAAAACATTGGGATGTACTTCACCTTATTTGGCTTTTTTTCTGAGCCATTGTTTTGACACACTTATAGAGGAAATTACTCATCATGTTTTCATTAATATGAATATATCCTCTGTTTAATTTAATTACCACAACCAAGTGCAAGTTTTCAGCAATAGGAATATAGCTAAATTAAAAATTTTTAAAGTCCTCCAAAGACCATGTGCATTATACTGTAATTCTGAGCTACAAGCCACATACAAAGTCAGAATAAGATAATTCAATCTAAAAAATGAAGAACTAGAGTTAGCTGGTGAGTTTGCACTCAGAAGATACCTACCTAGTCCTCCTAACTCAGGACAAATAAGAGTGTAATAGTTTGTATTTTTATTCAACTTAATCTTTCATTGTTCAACAAATATTCATTGTTCTGAGTGCTGGGAACACAGCAATGAACAGAAAAGAAAATCCTGCCTACATAGAGCTTGTGTTAATAGTATATATTATCTAAGTATGATAGTGTATATCCTATAAGTACATATACTTATATATATAATTACATACTTATATATACTCATAAACTTATATATACTTATAAGTATAATAACATAATTATATATACTAATATACTCATGTATGTTTGTGTGTGTGTGTATATATATATATATATGATCAGTAGAGAAAATTTTGCACTCACTTGTACACACACATACACAAATTCCTTTGATCTAAAAATCTTCTTTGTGTCCTCAGAGGATTTTTGAAATACAATTCTTAGTCGAAATATGATTTGCAAAACTAACTCCAGAAAATAGATTGTTTTCCCTTTCATTTGTCAGTTGGGCAAAAGAGCAGTAGTGTTATGGGAATGGAAAGGAAGATTTTGATGAAACTGTACAAGTGAACATAATTTGAGGAAAACTTACTTGGAGGCTTTATTAGTTTTTTATTGCTGCTGCAACAAATTACCACAAATGGTTGAAAACAAGAGAAATGTGTTCTCTTATAGTTCTGTAGATCAGAAGTTCTAAAATCAAGGTGTCGGCAAGGCTGTATTCCCCCTGGAGACTCTAGGGGAAAATATATTTCCTTGCCTTTCCAGCTTCTGGAAGCCACCTGCTTTCCTTGGCTTGTGGTCCCTTCCTTATATCACACCAACCTGTGCTTCTGTGGTCAAATCTCCTGTGACTCTGACCCTCCTGCCTCCTTCTTACAAAGACCCTTGTGATTACATAGGGCCCACCCATAGTATCCTTGATAACCTCCCCATCTCCAGATCCTTAACATAATCACATGTGCAAAGTCCCTTTTGTCATGTAAGATGACATATTCACAGGTTTCAGGATTAGGACATAGACATCTTTGGGGGCCCGTTATTCAACTTAGCACAGTCTGATGCATTCTGTGAAATATTCAGTTTCTGACTTGAATATTTGCTTGTTTGTATGGTGTAAGTTTATAGGGATGGTGGATGCCATCTCTGAAGCCTCAGGTTCCCTAGGAGCTGTAAAAACCTCTTTCAAACCATCCTTTGCTTGCGTTGCTGCAGATGACATTACAATCAGGGAAGAACTTCTTTGTTGTATCATGAGCAGGAAGGCCATAACATGCATCAGCTAAAATCAGCAGATGCATGTAACTCCTCATTAGGAGTCATATCTCTATTTACAAACACACATACACACACATATATATTTTTTCTTAAAAGTTTTCTCTATGTAGCCCTTTCAGGTAGTGCTCCCAAATGAAATTTGTTAGGTTGTTTACATGTGGGCATCTTTTAGAGGCAATTAGAATTGCCAGCAATATAGGAATTAATTGTAGTGTATTTTATATGGCACATTAACTTGTTACACAAGTTCATGTGCTTTCTTCTTCTTTTGTCAGAATTTATTGCCTCACTCATCTGGGAGAATAAAATACATACAGAGTTACATAGTAACAAAGTTAGCTGCTTTTGGGAAAGAATTTTACGATTCTTCATTGTGAATTTAATTATATGAATGCCTCCTTGTCTTGACAACTCTAAAATATGATGGAAGTGAGTGGGAAAAGCTGATGCTATCTGGTTTTCTGCACCCCTACTTACATGTCATGTTTACTGACAATCAGTTTTAAATATTCAGAACAATTTTAAGACTGTTTTCCAGAGTTTTCAGAATATTCGGAGTGTTTTTGAAAAACATATTATGGACTTATTAAGGTGAAGACAAGATGGTGTAGACCCATTTCTTTCTGCTCCTCCCCTAAATTAAAAATTGTAAGTACAAGTAAATACAGTTATAAACCCTGGAAATAGCACAAAAGGCAACTAAAGGAGATCTCTAAAGGGTGGTAAGGAAGTGAACTGGTTAGGGACCCCAGGACTGGAGGATAAACACAGCCACAGAGTGTCTTACAACACTGACCTAGAAAGAGACCTAGATTCAGCATTTTTGGACCCCCAGCTTGGGAACAGAAGGCAGCCCAGGTAGGCCCATTCCCCACCCAGATTGAACCAGAGCTCCATGGAAAACACAGAACTGGCAGGAGGATCTATTTGGAGGTTCGCTAACAAAAAGCAACAAGGAAAACGCTCTCCTTCCTATCACACCTGAGACTCCCTCCTCTACAGAGAAATGCTAAAGCTGTTGATGGCCTTTGCAAGAGAGACCACAATAAGCAGACTGGTTTGAGAAGCCTCCTTGTCACCAGGAGCCTGAGACACCCTCTCCAAAAGACGTCAGAGAAAATGGGGGTGCATCCCACCACCTGGTCCACGAAGTGCTCTCCACATCTCCCAAGGCAGGGGTATCCTAACACAACAAACTCCCAAGACGGTTGCCTCCTGCAGGCCTGAGACTTCCTATCTGCGCTGGGAGATGCCGGTGAAGGGAGACAGAACTGGCAAGAGGAACCCAGTGATGGAAGGTGTCCTGACCCACAAGGTGTCTTTTTCACTGTGGGCCTGTGTCTCTCCTCTTCAACCCAGAGCAGAGACACTGGAGCAGCTGAAGGTGGAGGAGCACCAACAGAGGGGTCCAACCACAAATGGGCATTTGGCCAGGAACACCTTCTCTTTGTTGGACCTGGGAATACTTTCCTCCACCAAGAAACACCCAGTGGCCCCAACTGAGTAAACCTCTTAGATTCCTCCTCAGGCACCAGCAAGGGCCATTGGGAGCCCCAGGGGCATCAGACCAAAGTAACACCACAAAGGCTCTGAAAATTAAACTATTAAGGAACCCAACCCACAAAGTAGACTTGGACCAGAGTGTTACATCCAAACAAGGGGACTACTTGCTCAAATGAAAGATTTAAATAGGGTCCAGAGTCTGCTAACACAATAGACAGTATGTCCAGGATACAACTGAAAATCACCCATCATAATGGGAACTAAGAAAATGATAACTTGAACGAGAAAAGACAATCAATTGACAGACATCAACACTGAGTTGAATCAGATGTTGGAATTATCTGATGAGGATTTTAAAGCACCTGTCATAAAAATCCTCAACAATCAATTACAAAATCTCTGTATCAATGAAAAAAAATAGAAAATCTCACCATAAACATAGACGTCATTTTTTTTAAAGAACCAAAAGTAGATTATAAAAAGGAAGAATACAGTACTAGAAATAAAAACTCGCTGGGTAGACTCAGTAGTGGAAAGGTGATGACAGAGGAAAGAATCAGTGAACATGAGGACAAATCTCCATATAAATCACCTAATTTGAAAAACAAAGAGGAAATAGACATGAAGCAGAAGCAGAGGAGGAGGAGAAAGAAGAAGAAGAAAAGGAGGAGGAGGAGAAGAATCAATCAATATAATCCATCATATCAACAAACTGAAAAGAAAAAATCATATAATCCTATTAGTTGACACAGAAAAGGCATTTGACAAAATTCAACATCCATTCATGTTAAAGACTCTCAGCAAGCTAGGAAAAGAGGGGAATTACCTCAACTTGATTAAGAGCAGCTAGCATCATATTTAATGTTGAAAGACTGAATGCTTTTCCCCTAAGATTGGGAACGGGCAAGGATGTCTGTTCACACCACTCTTATTCAATATAGTGCAGGAGGTTCTAGCCACTACAGTAAGGCTTACAGATCAGAAAGAGAGATATAAAAATGCCCCTGTTTGTAGATGATGTGATTTTCCGTGTAGAAAATCCCAAATAACCTGTAAAAAATCTCCCGGAATTAATAAGTGAGTTCAGCAAGGTTTCAGGATACAAGATCAATACATAAAAGTTGATCATATTCTATATACTAAAAATGAACATGTGGAAACAAACACAATTCCATTTACAGTCACCCCAAAGATAAAGAAATACTTAGATATATCTTAAACATGTACAGATTCTGTATGCCAATTATTATAAAATGTTGTAAAAGATATCAAAGAAGACCTAAATAAATGGAGAGACATTCTCTGTTCAAGGATTAGACGACTCAACATTGTGAACATGTCAGTTATCCCCAAGTTTATCTATAAGCTTAATGCAGTCATAACAAGTTTTTATATAGGCATAGATAAGATTGTTCTAAAATGTATCTGGAAAGGTACAGGTTGTAGAATAGGTAAGACAATCTTGACAAAGAAGAAGAAAGTGGGAGGAATCACTTTCCCTAATATTTAGGGCTGTTACATAACTACAGTATTCAAGACAGTGTGGTATTGGCAGAGGGACTGATGAATAGATCAATAGAACAGAATAGAGAATTCAGAAATAGATCTACACAAATATGCCCAACTGACTTTTGACATACCTGCAAAAGCAAATCATTGGAGGATGGATAGCCTTTTAAACAAATGGTGTTAGTGGGGCCGGCCCCGTGTCTTAGCGGTTAAGTGCGTGCGCTCCGCTACTGGCTGCCTGCGTTCGGATCCCGGGCGCGCACCGAGGCACCGCTTCTCCGGCCATGCTGAGGCTGCGTCCCACATACAGCAACTAGAATGATGTGCAACTATGACATACAACTATCTCCTGGAGCTTTGGGGGAAAAAAAGGAGGAGGATTGACAATAGATGTTAGCTCAGAGCCGGTCTTCCTCAGCAAAAAGAGGAGGATTAGCATGGATGTTAGCTCAGGGCTGATCTTCCTCACTAAATAAATAAATAAATAAATAAACAAATGGTGTTAGTGTACTTGGACATCCATAGACAAAATAATAAACCTTGACCTAAGTGTCACACCTTATACAAAAGTTAACAAAAAATGGATGTACTTAAATGTAAAACACAAAATATAAATCCTTTTAGAAAAAAATAGAAGATATTCAGAACTTAGGACTAGGCAAAGAATTCATAGACTTGGCAAAAATCACAATCAATTAAAGGAAAATTCATAAACTGGACATCATTAAAAGCTTTTGCTGTATGAAAGTTCGTATGAAGAAGATGAAAAAACAAGCTACAGACAGGGAGAAAATATTTGCAAACCACATATCTAACACAGGACTAGCATCAATAACCTAATAAAGAACGTTCAAAAACTCACATTGAAACACAACAAAACAACAACAACAAAACAATCCAATTATAAAAGAAGATATCAAGAGACATTTCACTGAAGAGGACATAAAGATGGCAAGTAAGAATGTGAAAAGATGGTCAACATCATTAGCCATTAGGGAAATGCAAATTAAAATCACAATGAAATATCATCACATTAACAGAATGGCTAAAAGAAAGAATAGTGACAACAACAAATGTTGACAAGAATGCAGAGAAACTTGATCATTCATATATTGCTGGTTGGAATGCAAAATGATACAACCATTTTGGAAAACAGTTTGTCAGTTTCTTATAAAACTAAACGTGTAACTATACAATCCAACAATTGCACTCGTGACATTTATCCCAGAGGAATGAAAATTTGTGGTCACACAAAAGCCTGTACACAAACACTCATAGCAGCTTCATTTGTAATAGCCTCCAAACTGAAAACAGTCCAGGTGTCCTTCAGCAGGTGAGTGGTTCAAAAAATCTGTGGTATATACATTCCATAGAAAACTGCTTAGAATATGAAGGAAAGAGGTATTGGTACAAATAACTCAGATTATTCTCTAGGGAATTATGCTGAATGAAAAAGCCCAATCCCAAAAGGTTACAAGGTTACATACTATATGATTCTATTTACATAACATTTTTGAAATGACAAAAATTTTCAAATGGATAAAAAATTAGTGGTTCCCGGGAGTTAGAAATGGGATGGGCTGAGGGTCAGGAGGGAGAGAGAGGTGTGGTTATAAATGAGCAACACTAGGATTCCTTGTGATGGTGGAATTATTCTGTTTCTTGACTTTGGTGGTGGATACACAGGCCTACATAAGTGACAAAATTGTATAGAATTAAATACATGAGTATAAGTATAAGGGAAATCTGAGCAGGATTGGTGAATTGCATAGATGTCAATAACCTGTGATATTGTACTATAGTTTTGTGAAATGTTAACATTGAGGGAAACCAGGTGTGTAGGCAGAAAAATGGCCCCCTAAAATATCCATGTCCCAATCCCCGGAACCTCTGAATATGTTCCCTTGCATGACAAAAGGGACTTGGCATGTGTGATTAAGTTAAGGATGTTGAGATGGGGAGATTATGCTGGATTATTTAGGTGGGTCCAATGTAATCACAAGGGTCCTTATAAGGAAAAGAGGGAGCCCGAAGAGTCAGAGACAGGGATGTGATGATGGAAGCAGAGGTTGGAGTGATGGAGTTACTGGCTGGGGGCCACGAGCCAAGGAATGAGGGCAGCCTCTAGAAGCTAGAAAAAGCAAGGAAACAGATTCTTCCCTAGAGCCTCCAGAAGGAACGCAATTATGCCGTCACTTTTGATTTTAGCTCAGTGAAACTTATTTTGGACTTCTGACTTCCAGAATGATCAGGTAATAAATTTGTGTTTCTTTAAGTCACTAAGTATGTGGTCATTTGTTACAGTAGCAATAGAAAATTAATATACTTGGTAAAGTGCACATATTCCTCTATATTAGTCCTCTATATTATTAGTCCTCTATATTATTATTATAATAATATATATTATTATATCTATATTATTCCTTAAAACTTCATGTTAATCTACAATTTTCTGCGTAAAATTTTCAATTAAAAATATTATGAAACTGATCCCTGATATGAGCAATGTAATCTGAGTTGTCTTGAAGCATGAAACCAAGATGGAAAGGTAATGAAGGGGGAGAAAAGAAATTTCTTCTCTTGTTTGGCAAGACTTATGATAATATCTAAGCTGTTTTTAAAAAATAATAATTATTTATTAATGGCAGTTGTATAGCTTCCTTTATACAACACTTCCTATATTCCTCCTTGTAGTACAGTACAGTGATAAAATGTAGGTTCTGGGGTTCAAATACCACAGTTAATATTTCATCATCACACAAGGGCTGTGAAATCCTGGGCAAATTTCAGGTTTTTCCATTGTAAAGTGGAAATAATAAGAGTATCTCCTTGAAAGGGCAGTTGTAAGAAATTATTTCTAGGTATGTGGTTGTGGTATGTTGGTATCCAGTTCTGTGTATTTTCCTAAATTCTCCACCAAGACCCCCTCAACCATGCTTTTTCATCTAGCCCCTCATCCTCCAAAATTTATTTATCCCTGTAGTAGAAGGCCTTTGAAATGGCTCTCAAGAATCCTGCCTTCTGGTGTTCATGTCTTTTTGTAAACCGCCGCCCTAGAGTGTGTGCCAGAATTAGTGACTTGCATTTATTGAATAGAATATGGGAAAATAATGGGATATTACTTCAAATATTAAGTTACAAAAAAACTGGTGGTGGGGGCCAGCCCCATGGTATAGTGGTTAAGTTCCATGCGCTCCACTTTGGTGGCCCGGGTTTGCGGGTTCGGATCCTGGGCACAGACCTACCGCGCTTTGTCAGCCATGCTGTGGCAGTGACCCACATACAAAATAGAGGAAGATGGGCACAGATGTTAGCTCAGGGCTACTCTTCCTCAAGCAAAAAACGAGGAAGATTGGCAACAGATGGTAGCTCAGGGCAAATATTCCTCAGCAAAACAAAAACTGGTGGCTTAAATCTTGGGTGCCCTCTCTCTGGATCTTCTCACCTGCTTGCTCTGAAAAATCAAGCTGCCATGATACGAGCTGCCCTGTGGAGAGGCCATGAGGCGTGGAACTGAGAGCAGTCTCCAGCCAGAAGCCAGAGAGCATGTGAAGCCCTCAGCCCCTAAGTCCGTAAGGAACTGAATCCTGCCAAGAATCACTTAAGCGAGCTTGAAAGGAGATCCTTCTCCCCTGGTGCCTTAGGATGAGGCGATAGCTGTGGCCAACTCCTTGATTGCAGTCTTGTGAGAAATTCTGAGCAGAAAGACTCAGTTGAACCACAGCGAGACCCCTGACCTATACAAACTCTAAGATATTACATGTTGTAAGGAAACAATCTGAATGAGTCACCTCTTGTGCTGTCTAGAAGCTGGAAGTGTCGAAAGTCTAAATAAGTGGCATGATTATGTGAATAAACACCTGGTAAAACTGCCAGAGTGTTTTATTAAGAAACTCTTTATTAACCCAGATTAATCTATTTTTGGTGGAATTTCATTCAGAGTAACAAAATAAAATGAAATATTTTAGGCAAGGTTGATGATTGGGAGAGATTTGAGGAGTAAGTAGGAAGATTACTGTATATATTTCTGCCCAGGACAGATCTGCCTAGGACAAGCCCCTTTAAGCCAGCTTTCTTCACATTCTCTACTCTTTTTTTTAACTTCTGAAACAGATTTTTCAAGAGGGTAAATTATTTTTCCTTGTGTGTAGTAGTAGTGTCTGTACTGGGTGTGGGGTGTGGGATGTTCCTGAAGCAAGAACAATGGCTGCCATATTTGTACAATGCATACTGAAGTTACCTATTTTC
Source organism: Diceros bicornis minor (assembly GCF_020826845.1). Classification (NCBI taxonomy): domain Eukaryota; kingdom Metazoa; phylum Chordata; class Mammalia; order Perissodactyla; family Rhinocerotidae; genus Diceros; species Diceros bicornis. The sequence goes on along the minus strand of NC_080741.1, from coordinate 73,336,461 downwards.
TTAGTGATATAAAAATATGCATTCTTTCATGTCCTGTGCTATGTTCAAGACTTGCCACTGAAATACCTCTTGGCATATGCTATAGGTATGTGCTCCTTCACCATCTTGCGTACAAAATAAGGTGACAATTTTTAGTTGTTTAAATTACTGTGCATCTGAGTTCTGATAGACCATTTTTTCCTCCCCAGGAACCCCAAATACTTAAGTCTGAGAGCTACACAGAGACTCACTCCAGTCAGTGGAATTCATTTTGATATCTACTTCCTTCCTGAAAAATTTTACAAAAAGGAAAATAAGATTATTCCATCAAAGATCCTTCTTTCTTCTCTGCTGTTGTTGCTGTGGCACTGAAACCACTCAACAAGGTCTCCTTTGAAAATAATAATGCCCACCAGTGCAGCAAAAGCGCCTGATTGCAAATACAGAGATGGAGATTTTGAAGCAGGCAAATGCCAATCATAATTTGACTTGCCATATAAATGTGGCTGTGTGCAAATGGCAAGAAATGTGTAAGCAATCAAAGACAGCCAGTGATTGGTTGGTCCTCTTCCTTCATCTATTCTCAGTGTTTCTCTACAGCCCAGGCAAGTCCCCAGCCTCTCACCTATTCCCTACTTGGAGTAATGCATTTGTGGCCTTAAGGTCACTGGATGCCATTATAAAATTTTGTGGCTGAAAGAAAAGAATGTCTAAGGGAAAACAGGCCATTCTTTAGCATTTATACAACTATCCAAAGAAGATATATACAAACAGCATGAAACAGCAAAATGGGCAGTTGCTAAGTTAATTTAGTAATAAAAGACCTCCATAAAATATCTCCTATGGCATAGGCTTGGAACTGACGCACTGTCTTTTCTGCCCGTGTACCATTGGCCAAAGCAGATCACAGGGAGAGGGCAATCTGAACCATGAATCTGCAGAACATAAGCTAAAACCCTCTTTTCCCCCATATGTGATGGTTGGATTTATGCCAGTCTGAAATATTTATACCATTGTATCAACTATTCACTCCTACTTGTAGGAACCATAGAGAAAGTAAAAGATGACAGTAGTGGCCAAAATGACATTTGAGATTATATACCAATTTTATTTATGCCTTGTCACAGATAAACGGGACTGCTTCCTCAAACTCCCAAATTTGCTAGCAGTCTAAATGGGTAGAGAAAATTTTCTAAATTGCCTAATTTACTTTCAGTGCATAGTCTGTAAACAAGAGGATGTGAGGTCTTGTTTGAGCAGCATTTTCATTAAAGGTGTTACATCACACAAATAAAATGTTGTATCAATGATATTACAGAATTTACTGCAACTTAAAGCTGGTTAACTTTGTGTAGGTATTTTGTCAATGAAATTAAGCTAATGAAAATGAAAACAGATCCAATGTAAGTTAATTTAAAATTATTTATAAAAATGGTAGTGTTAGCTTCCTCTAATTTAATGTTACCATTATCATCATATTTACCTTAAAGACGTAATTATACGTAAATTTTTTGGAGAATCCTGTGAGCTTAGTAATGTGTATTATGAGGCAGTAGAAGATATTTATCCATTCAGACCAATGGACTGGTGAATCATATCCAACTTTATAGTCTCTACAAAATATTTTATAGATTGACTTTTGTCACCGTCTTAATATCATACGAATGTGATATAATTACCATTAATATAATAACACCACATTAATATATAATGTATTAGAGACTTACTATTACAAATCTACAATTTAATCTTGGAGCCATTCATTTCTCCCCTTCCAGTCAGCCAGAGTATAATACAGATTCTATTGAAATGACACTGAATGTGAAAACCAGCATTCTAGGTCATGGCAAGAGGAAAGAGAGGGAACAGTTATCCCAGATCCTTCTCAGTTCTCTCCTTCTTCCTGCCTTATTTAGTAAGCTTAAACAAGGAGGCCACCACAACATCTGCAGGTCAGAGAATTGTGCTAAAGCTTGTTATTCCCAGATTGCTTCCTGTGTGTGCAAAGGCACAGACATTCTATTTCCTATGTGCTTTCTCATACACTTCTCTTTAAAACATGAAACACTCATCTTCACCATTTTCAAATGGCTAAATTCTATCTGCCCATCATTAAAAAGAGATACCTATAATCTCCTCCCTAGGTGGATGTAACTGTTCTTTCATGTTTGTGTAATTTTTGTGTGTGTGTGTTATATTGGTTAGATTTTGTGAAAATAATGCTGCATAACAAACTTCCCTAATAATTAATTAAAACAACAATCACTTAATATTGCTCATGTAACATTAATTAAAACAACAATCACTTAATATTGCTCATGTAACATTAATTAAAACAACAATCACTTAATATTGCTCATGTAACTACAGGCTGTCTGGGCTTCAGCTGGTCTAGATAGCATTTTTCTTCTTACTGCAGGTCTACAGGTCACGTGTGGCTCTGGTCTTCCTCCTCCTGGCACTATCAAATTAACTATTGCATGTACTTCTTATGATGATGACTGAGTTGCCATCTAAATGTGGTTTTAAATGAGGCACAAGAGAACAAGTAGGAGCATAAAACACCTCCTAAAGCCTATGCTCAGAATTGTCACATTGTCCTTTCTGCCCATATACCTCTGGCCAAAGCAGGTCATAAGCCAAGTGCAAAGTCGAGAGCCCAAGTTCACATGACCCCAAGATGAAGCTATGGCAAGGCTGTGGATTCATGAACAGGTGAAGTTTTGAGGCCAATAACATAATCTACCACTTACCTCTCTTAAGCAATATCATCGTTTATCTTATGATAGTTATATGAATGCCTATTTTTCTCTGCTATGTTAGTACCCATTTGTACTGATTATTTTATTTACATAGTGCCTTCCACATGGTAGGCTCTCAGCACTGGAGAGGTATACAGATCCACTGACTTTATTCCCTCGACACACTGCTAATTACACATAAGCTTACGTGACCTGTTCTTTCTACAAAGATAATGGAGGAGCCTGAATTTTTTGTATAGTGTTGTGTTGCTCTTTAACCTCACTTCACTACTGGGAATCATTGTAGAATTCAGCGGAATTAAAATGTGAGTCCAATAGTAAATATTTATTGTCTGAATTAATGAATTCACAGCATAGGGCTTGTGAATTTCCTTTTTTTTAATTTAGTTATGATTAATGTCCACCTCTGATGTACACTTTAACCCATTTACTGTATGCTCATGAATTTTGATGATGGAGAGCAGCAGGACAGCTGCCAACATAGAACCCACTTAAAGTAACTGGCTCATGATTGTCCTCGGGACTTTATTCTCATTAACACTAACCAATCTGACTTACAGAGATAAAAGCAACTGTTTCCATTTGCATACACCTGTCTTTTAGCTCTTTTTTCCCCTTGATATGTTGGTTGTGGTTCCATGTCCACAGCAATTTATAGTTAATTTATAGGACTTGTAGAGAAGTACCAGGGTAAAATCTCCACAGAGACTTCAACTAGTCTTCTGTGTACTCATTCAACAAAAGAAGAATAATAAAAGTACTTATGGATGTTGAGGTCAGGATTTTCTTATTTGATTTTTCCAAAAGAACTCCACATTATCTTTCACTCACCTAGTATTTTATCTTTGGCACACTTATAAATGTTAACAAATTTGAGTGACTAAGCTAACGTATTGGAAAGCTTTAAAATGAAACAAAGAAGTAGATAGAACATTAAATTTTGAGGAGAAAACAGATAATTCATTCTCTGTTCTGGATGGTTTGAGGTAACTGGGTAATTTTTTAAATTAATAGGAGGAGATTAAAAATTAACTTTTGTCAATAAAGTGTTTGTTAGTCTAGTGGCCAAACAAGGAGGATTTTTGGAGGCTAAATAAAACATCAACAACACAGAATATCCCTAGTTGTGAATTTTGATTCATTTTTCAATTTTAGTGTCATAGTTGCCTATACTTGTCAATTCAGATGTAAATGTATAAGTGCTTGAGAAACTTTGTGTACTGAATAGTTGTTCAAATTCTTTCCTTTTTCTCTCCTATAAACCTACTTCCAGAAAATCTATTATTTACCCTGACTTACCGTGAGATTAGACTCAATGTCATAAAGACAGCTGTTTGTTGAACTAAAATAAACTTTGTAGAAATTACAGGTATAGATCCCTGAATTAAATTCCACTATCTACAAATACTATACCTAACATCTGTCTAAGTCCAATAGTCTCTTGTTACTTTCTAACTTATTTGACTGCTGTGTATCATTTAATCCTAGAGACCATTTTAGCAGACACGATTGATTCCTACCTAAAACCTTCCATTGCTCGCAACTTACTTTTTGGCAGAATCCTAATTTGGTTCATTTCTGCTAGACCATGTGACTGGGAGAGATGATGGATCTTTATCAACTTTAAGTGAATCATAGGTGAAATTGATTCTCTTTACCATTGATTGGTTTGAGAATAAGCATTTGACTGTGTCGTGGCCAATGAGCAGTGAAACAAATTGAACATGGGCAGTGGGGGACCTTGTGTCTGGGGAAGATTTTCTGTGAATAAAGAGAGCTATAAATGGAATGTGCCTCTTTTTCCCCTGGGCATCATCATGTATACGTGTTACATCTGGAACTGAGGCATCTGAAGGGCACTCTCACACACTGACAATGGCAGAGCAGAAATTTTGCAGAACTTGAATCTGTGCCATTTGTAAGCTATTTAAATAATCAAGTACAGAACTGACCTATCTGCAATTTCTATAAAATTCCTTATTATTAAATTAATTTAAAGTTCTAAACTGTTCGTTCTTCAGTTTTCTATGACATTGAGTATGCTCCGTCATTCTAATTCTGTAGTTTCTGCTTTCCCCTGTGTCTAATGGTTTGTTTGTAGGCTTTTCCCAAGGTTTTCTTCTTGGTCCCTTCTTTTCTTCAGAGTGTTCTTGGTGACTACATTTAGCTCATGGCTTTACTTACCAACTCTATTTTGATAGCTACTAAATCTTTTCTAAAGTTTTGACTTCTCATCTTAGCTTCAGGCTCAAATTTCTACTTCTTATAAGATACTTTTGTTTGGGGTTTTCATAGATTTCTTCATATAAGAACTCATGATCTTTCCAACCTCATGCTATTTCTCCTCTTGTCTTAGAGAACAGCCTCCTGAGTAGGTTGGCTCAAAACTTTTCAGTCATCTTTGGTTCCTTCTTTCTTTCTTCACTCTCTCCAGGTAATGTGCCACCAAATGCTGTTATTTTACCTAAACTATTTTCTGAATCTGTTTCATTTTCATTGCTGCTGGTATCATCAGATGGGTGTTGCAGATTTACCAAGTGTCTGGGGTAGAGATATGATGTAATCTGAGATGAGTTTAGTTTTCCTACCTTTGAAATTCAACTCTATTTTCTCTGATTTTTAAAAGATCCGTGAGGTATTCTGAAGTTTCTGTGTAATGCACCTAGATTTGATTCACTTTTTGTTATTTATTCTTGGAATGTGTTTTACATCTTGAATCATAAAATACAGTAATCCTCCCTTATCCACATGGGATGTGTTCCAAGACTGTCAGTGGATGCCTGAAACTGTGGATAGTACCAAACCCTATATATACTATGTTTTTTCCTACACATACGTACTTGTGATAAAGTTTAACTTATAATTAGGCATAGGAGGAGATTAACAACAATAGCTAATAATAAAATAGAACAATTATAACAATATACTAAAATAAAAGTTACCAAAGATCTTAGCAACCTCAGCATACAATTTTTTTTCTTTCCTTATTAAGTCAAGAACTTTCACCTTTTCACTTAAAGGATGCATTTTACGGCTTCTCTTTGGCATATCAGAATTGCCAGCATCACTGCTCTTGCACTTTGGGGCCATTGTTAAGTAAAATAAGGGTTACTTCAACACAAGCACTGCAATACTGTGACAGTTGATCTGACAACCAAGATGGCTACAAAGTGACTAATGGGCGGGTAATGTATACAGTATGAATTCACTGGACAAAGGGATGATTCACTTCCCAGGCAGGGGGGAGTGGGACGGTGCGAGATTTCATCACGCTACTGAGAACGGTGCACAATTTAAAACTTATGAATTGTTTATTTCTGGAATTTTCCATTTAATATTTTTGGGCCTCGGTCTACTAGGGGTAACTGAAACCATGGAAAGTGAAACCACGGATAAGGGGGGACTACTGTATATATCTTATTTCAATTCCATATCATTCTTGTAATATTTGCTCTTCAGATTCTGCTTCTCTTTCATTCTTTCTATCATTTTCTTTTTGAACAAGATAACACTTGACATTTTTTCATTTCTACATACCACTGTTCAAGTGTCGACTTAACATTTTTCTCACAATAGTTGTATTTTTACTTAACTGAAGGAAATTTATAAAAACCTACCACAAATAGAAATGTAGTATCAGGAGCCAATATAGCAATAGCTATACCAGTCACAGCTCTAAGTATTTATATATGTTAACACATTTTATCCTCACAACAGTCCTTTGTGCTACTATTGTTATCATCCCTGTTTCTTAATAAAGGAAATGTGGCACAGAGGGCTGAAATAACCTGTCTTTGGTCATCCAGCTCATGAGTGGTAGAATCAACATTTGAAAAGAGGCTTCAGAATTTATTATTTTTAAGCACTACATTCAGTGGTCACACATTACACCATCCCAATGTGTCTCTCCTTCTCAGGTATTTCTTTGTGAACTAAAAGAAATAATTTAGTAACTAGAATTCAATTTTATTTAATTCAAAAAATACAGTTGAATGCATAGCGGTGAGCAGATTTGAAGAGAAATTGGCTCAATAAAAATAACTAAAAATAAAACAAAAATCTACATTTAAAATGAGGAAAAGAGATACCGCCAGTAAATATATAGTTTTTTTTTGTGGGGACAGAGGTGTCATTAGCACTCAAGCACACAGAAGGACAAGCACTTCCTGCCCGCCAGTTGTGTGATGCAACCCAATCAAGTAAGGAATACATTTTAGTGTCTTTATATCTAAAACGTAAACATCATTGTGAAGTACAGTGGAAGTGTACTTTTAAGCTTATTAACAGTCGTGGGCATTACTGAATCTGTTAAGTGTTGTTAACATGATGCTGCATCCTACTTTGAAAATGCAAAATCATTTTCCTCCTTGGAGAATGTGGAATGGGAGCCCTGGTTGACCTTTATATAATTTTCAGAAGATCAGGTACTTCCGCTTCTTCTATTCATAAGAGAGGTGGTAAGCTGACAGAAACAATTTCTTTTTATTTACTGGCCATTACAGTTGTAAAATACTGCAGACATGAGCCTAACATAAATCAGTTCCCCTCAGATGAATGTGCCTTCGGAGAGGCTTTCTGCCAAGGTTTCTTAACCTCAGCCATATCTCTCTGGAGTACTGTTGCTCTGTCTTTGGCAGCTCTTCTGAATTTATTTTGCTTTTAATTCTGAATAATCCTTAATCAGAAGAAAAATAAACAGAGGCTCAAGAACTTTAGAGTCAAAAGGGACCTTGGAGGTTATATCAGTTAGATCACCTGTATCAGGATTCTTTCTGCTGCAAGCAACAGAAAACGTGACTCAAACTCACTTAAGCAAAAAGGGAATTAATGCTCTCTGTAAATTAATAGTCCAAATATAAGTCAAGTTTCAGGAAGGGCTTGATCTAGTGGTTCAACTTCTCATTAAGGGCTGCATCACTTTCCATTACTCCACTCTTTGTTTACAATATGTGCTTCATTCTCAGGTTCGTTATGGTTGCCATCACAAGGAGATGGAATGCATTGATTTACTTTAGTCAATCAAAGTGTACTCCTTCATTTGGCAGTATAGCCAATACCACCCAAACTATGTGGCTTCTCTACAAGAAGACATGGAGATTCACAATGCTGAAAGAAGTGGGGAAAATGGATGCTGGGAAAGAAGCCAAAAGATATTTATATTATCAACCCCATTATTTTACAGATGAGAAAAAGACATCTCTGAGCTACAAGATGGAAGAAAACCATCTATTCCACAACTAAATTTATGTGACCAGAAATAAATGTTAATTTTATTAAGCCAATGAGATGTCAAGGTTTATCCCTAACAGTGGGGAAATGCAGATTTTGTCCATTTAGTCATCTTTTCAACGTTCATTTTGAGTTTCAGTCATTGAGCTAGGTACTGGGGATGAACATACTCTCCATCTCTATCTCCTGGAGAATGCATGCTTTGACTCTTAATCTCTTTGATTTTTAGATTTCTGAGTGACTGACTGAAGTTTCTGCTCAGCAAAATGGGGGCAATGAGGAATGTATGCAATGATGAAAGAAACTATTCACTCATTAGTTAGATAGCCCATGCAGACATAGAGCTACAGCTGCCTTTTCTCCTGAGTTGGGCACCTTACTTCTTGAGGTAGTACAAGGAAGGATATATTTTTTTTTTTTATAGATCACTAGTAGAATGACATGCCTTTTCAGACTGTGAGCTCACCCTCATGAGAGGTGTTAACTAGTATCTGAAGCTGTCAGCTCTTTTGTGTGGGACTCATTTACTCAATGATGTTTATTGAGGGTCTGTTGTATATCAGACAGTCTTCTGGGTAACTGGAGACATGTGTGAACAAAATGGACATAAATTCCTGCCCTCATTGTATTTACATTATGATGGCACAGAAAGAAAATAAGCAAATAAGTAAAATATATAGTAAATCAAATGGTATGAGTGCTGTGGAGAAAAATAAAGGAGAGAGGGATAAGGAGGGTGGAATGTGATAGATTTTTGCTATGGTTAAGAAGATAAGTGACGTAAATTTTCAGATTAATGTCTGGTTCAGTTATATGCTTCTGTAATTCTGGGACATAGTCTTCCTTGTCATGGGAATTTAGCCCAATGAAATGAGACCTTAAGTGTTGGAATGTCTCTAGGTAACCTTGCTTCTTAAGAAAACACCTTCATGACTTCCTTCCTCTCCCTTTTCAAGTCTTTGTTAAGATGTCACTATTTCAATCTGTGTATGCTGACCAATTCATTTACAATGGTATTGCCTGCTCACATACTCCTCAGTCCCCTTCCCTGCTCCAATTTTATTCCATAGTGCTTATTACCCCCCGACATACTACATAATGTATATATTTATTATGTTTCATGGGTGTTTTCTCTCTCTTCACATAAGTGTTTAAGTTCCACAAGACAGGGACGATCTGCCCCTTTTTATTGCTGTATCCCCAGCACCTAGAACATAGTAGGCACTCAATAAATATTTGTGGAAGGAAGACAAGAAGGGAGAGACAGAGAGGCAGTAGAGTAGAGTAGTCAGAGCACACATTTTGGAGATTGACAGTCTTGGTTCAGGTATGCCCTTAGTCAGTTGATACAACCTCTTCAAGCTTCGGTTAATTAACGCTATAAAATGAAAGTCAGTAATAGTATTTTCCTGAAAAAAATCATTGTAGGAATGACGCAAAATAAGTATGTAACGCTCTTACCCTATTTCTTAACTTAAATAAATAATAGATGTGGCTGTTGCTGTTGATCATATTTTGCTAATGCTGTTTCACTATTTGACAGATACTCATTGGATACCTAATAATGTACTAGGCACAGTGCTAGGCAAATGCTGAGATCAGCAAGTTGCCAGATCCTTTCCTCTGGCCCCATAGTACTGGAGCTCCATTCCCTGTCCCAAAGTTTTGTTTCCAGTCATGGAATCTTCTAAAGCAGTGAATCTCAAATGTGGTCATGAATTTCAAGACCTTAGAGGATTTGTTAAATCCACAGACCCATGGGGCTGGAGAGGCCCACCTGGCAATTCTTATAGATCAGGTCTGGAAGGCAGAAGGGTAAAGTGTACTTTTAGAAGTTTAGGAATGATCTTTTTTTTAAAAAGTAGCTGCTTTTGAAGACAAAGTTTTAGGAAACACTATCCTAAAATTAATGATTGTTTTAAAATGGTCCCAGAAAGATATGTTTTCACTCTGGCCTTGAACTTCTGAGATTTTGATGCTTATTAGAAGCAAGGAATCAATCTTTTTGAAGACAAGAAGTGGTAACGGGGGGAGATTTTTAAAGAGGTTATGGAGTAGGGAGAAGCAAGGTATAGCCGACTTTCTAAACCCCTCAAATAGTGTTTGATAAAAGATCACCTTCTTCTGTCTAGCTGGGAGTTAACTATCGATGCCTTTTCCAATTTTGAGGGTTTTTTTTTTTCTCTTGATTAAATGAAAGACTCTCTAGTCTCTGTGAAATTGTGCGAAGAGTTTGAAAAATGGAAACCTTCCTGTTATGCCAAGTGGGAATGCTTAGGCGGTTTGGCTCCAGGGCTGCAGAACACTTCGGGCCCTTCTGGAAAGCTATTGAGAGCAAGAAAACTGAAAGGTATTGTCTTTACTTCATTTTCTGGACTTGGCAAAATACATCATAGTCAACTCGGAGGTTTTGGCCTTAACTTTGGTATCTTCTGAAGTTCTGTGTCAGAAGAGACTCAATGGGATATTTCTACTCAATTAAGACTTTTATCTAGGAAAACTACCTGGAAGGAAATGTCAGCTCAGAATTCTTTTTTTATTATTATTTTAAGAAGAAATTATCTATCTGTCTATCTAGCCAGATAGCTATCTACCTACCTACCTACCTGTAGATATAAATATTAAAATTAGTTATTACCTGATGAGGGAAGGTGGTAGTTGGTCATTCAGCTTCTTCAGAGGTAAGAGGTAAAGAAAGAGGTAATTTATGGATGGGACCAGTAACCATGAGTAGAAAAAAATAAATGAATAATGAGGTTATCTCTCCATAAAAGAAAATGAGAACTTTAAAAAGAAAGACAAAGATGATGCAGGTGATGAGGAAATTAGGGAAATTGACTTATAACGAGATTGCAGAACCAAGACAAATCCCATAATTGAGAGAAAAAAGAATCTATGAAATAGAAATCTGGCTAACATTTAGAAGATAAAAACAAGATGCCAGAAAGATAAAGAAAAATCTAATCCTCGTCATTGTGTGCGAAGGATTTAATAATGATAAACTCAATGCCAGTTTATCATAAGTGTCTAGACAGAACTCTGGAAACACAGACTTTGGCATTTTATTTGCTGTGTGGGTTTAGACCAATGGTTCTCAATTAATGGGCATTTTTGTCCCACACAGGACATTTAGCAATGTATGGAGACATTTTGGTTTACACAGCTTGGGGGAGGGAGGTGCTACTGACATGTAGTATGTAGAGGCCAGGGGTGCTGCTAAACATCCTACAGTGCAAAGGTCAGCTCCTCACAACAAAGGATTATCTGGCCCAAAATATCAGTAGTGTCAAGGTTGAGAACCATGGTTCAGACTAGTGTTTTAATTTTTCTGAATCTTTTCTCCCCTTTTCCTTATATGAAGATAATTTCTTACAGGGTTAATGTAAAGAATTAATGAAATGACGTATATACAGTGCCTGAAAAGTGGTAGATGTTTACTGAATTTTGAATATGAACATTTAAAACTCTTTGACTAATTGTAAAGTGATTCTGAAACCTATGAAGTAGGTTGGAATAGTTTTGACTGTAAAAAATGGGCTTCATATTATAAGTGACACTGAACTGCACCGTTTAGGGGAGGAAAAGAGTATAAGATATTTATTTTATGTATTTAATATAATTATATATATATATTTTAATTTATTTTGCTGAGGAAGATTTACCCTGAGCTAACATCCATGCTGGTCTTCCTCTATATTGTATGTGGGTCGCCACCACAGCATGGCCACTGACAGACGAGTGGTGTAGGTCCATGCCCGGGAACCGAACCCAAGCCGCCCAAGTGGAGCACGCCACACCTAACTGCTAGGCCGCTGGGGCTGGCCCTATCGTTATTTATTTATTTCCTACTCTGTACCATGGACCAGAGCTTTATATAAGACATGTACACCCCTCTCCCATCACCCCTCAAATTATCAAATATGTATGAACAATTTAACATAAACAGATTTATATCATTGGAGAACATCGCATTGTTTCTAATAAGCTAACATGTTCTGCAGATGTTGGAGAGATGATATGGTATTTTCTAAAAGCTATTTGACCAAGCAGTACTGTTTTAAAAAATCTCTTAACATTCCACATTAAAGTATGTTATTTGAAAATAGTTTGGGAAATGTTGAGTTGAAGGAAGGAGAGAAAGAAGGAGGGAGGGAGAGAGAGAATGGGAGAGAGAGAGAAAAATAAAATATATATTTGTATCACCCCCAGGCAGGTGAAATGATCAGGATCAAATGAAAACCAATAACAGTAATTGTTGAGACATAAACACATGTCATCAAGAGGATGGATAGCCACCATCTGGAATAGGAAACAATGACATGGTAGAGAGCCGGATATTTGATCCAGAAGACCTGATGCAGACAGATACTTAAAGTTGCCCTCACCTTAACTATGTTGAGCTAATCGAATGAAACACTGAGAACTGGACTTGGAAACATGGTTATAGTCAGGAAAAGTTACTCATCACGGCTATAATATTCCTTTTCTGTGACTCATATGCACATTCAGCCAAGCTGCTTTCTCTGGTCATGTTCTGAAGTCTTGAAATCTTTTTTCAAACTTGAGTCAGAGAAATCTGAAGGAGTTGGAGTAGAGGAGGAACTCTCCCACTCTGCTAAGTGGTTCTCCAACTTGGCTGCATATTGAAATCATCTGGGGATCCATAAACAGTACTGAAGCCAGTTTCTCTGCCCACTGTCACCGTCAGAGATTTTAAATTAATGACTCTGGGGCCAGATTGGGCGCCAGAAGTTTATATCACCCCAAGTAATTCTATGGGGCAGCAACCTAGTTAATGCCTAACCTAGAATGCATAAAAATTAAAAAGCAAAGAGAGAAGAATCATCTCTCTCTCTCTCTTTCTGTGTCTTTTTGTAAGGCATGCTAAGAAGCTATCGGGACATCATTGACAAACTGGATTGGAGTAACTCTTGAATAAAAGTAGTGATAATGAAAACAATGTAATAGCTCACATTTACTAAATACCTACTCCTTTCCAACTTTGTAATTGTGCTTTACCTTCAGTAATCTATTTAAGTCCTCCAAAAACTCTGAGGCAGGTGTTGTAATCCTCATTATGGGGATCCAGTACCTGAACAGAGAGGTTAACTAACTTGGTAAAGTCACTCATTAAGAAGCAAACCAATCTTCTAGATTCTGAGCTCAAAAAAACTAAAACTAAGCTCTTGGGTACACCAGAATCTGACCTTAACAGAAAAGTCCAGTGTTTATTAATTCTGGATGCACACTAGACTCTCCTGGTGAGCTTTAAAAAAAACTTATGCTATTTTTAGGGTAATGAAAATATTCTGTGTGATATTTTAGTGGTGGATACTCAACACTATGCATTTGTCAAAACCCACATAAGTTTACATCTCAATCACTGAACCTTAATGTATGCCAACTTAAAAAATCAATTAGGAGATCAGAAAATCCCAAGATGGAATGCAGACTGTAAACAAAGAATCTAACTGTGTTATGAATGTATAACCTCACTGAAGGAGGTGGAGGGAAAAGGTGCTGTACTAAGTAACTTTGGAATTGAGTAGAGACTAAAGACTACAGGCACAGGAACTGTACATAAGCACTGTACTCTAGTTGGTGAAGTCGTTTTCTACAGAGGCACAGGTTAACAATTCTGAAACCACTTTACATGTATACTGAAATTGAACAATTGAGTAAATAGATGGTGAATGGTTGGAGCCAAGATTCTCACTGCTGGATGGGGAGGTGGTAGATAAGCAAGGGAAGAAGACTAGAATGATCCATGGGGTAATGGATTAGAGTTAGAGACATCAGTATGAACTCATGTTTAGTTTAATATAGATACATGTGTATTTATGGTTAGTGATACACACATATATTTTCTAGCTCTGTCCTCTGAGAGGGCCTAGAAGCAACAACACCTTGGAAGCAACGGGCACACCAAGTTCCCAGATACTGGTTTCTAATACTATTCCCCAGTAAAAGGAACAAGGGCTTCTTGGATAAATGGTTGATTCTAAGGCTGGGGCAGCGAATATGCAAGATGAACCTGGAGCTCAAAAACAAAATGATAGAGGTATGTAAAGGGAACACAGGAGCCAAATAAAAGAGCTCTCAATAGCCAATCTTGCAACAATTGCAACAGCAAAATAAATAATATTGGAGTATAACCCAGAGTATAAAGTAAATATCCATGAGTTCATACTGATATAAATAAATGATTGAATAAATAAATAAATAAATAAATGAGAGAGAATAGACAAATCTCCTGAGTAGAAGAATTTCAAATAGTTTAGGTAGTTATTCCTCCCTCAAGGAGGTGGCATAAAACTACCTTCCCCATAAGTGTGGGCTGCACATAGTGACTTCCTTGTAAAGAGCGCAGTATCAAAGGAGGAAGAAATTGTAACTTTACACTGGAGAAACCTGATAAACTACCCCGGCCAAATGACGAAAGCCAATATCAACAGTAATGTCATGTTGATGGCATGTACTCTTGATATGATATGCTATGAAGGACAAGGGCACTTTGCCTCTATGGTCTTTCTCCCAAAAGCCCATAACCTGAGTTCAATCATGAAAAAAAAATCAGACAAATCTCAACTGAGGAACATTCAACAAAATACCTGACCATTACTCCTCAAAACCGTCCAAGTCATCAAAAACAAGGAAAGTTTGAGAAACTGTCACAGCCAAGAGGAGCCTAAGGAGACATGAGGCATAAATGTAATGTGGTATCCTGGATGGGGTCCTGGGACAGAAAAAGGAGATTAGATAAAAAACTAAGAAAATCTGAATCAGGCATGGGCTTTAGTTAATAATTGTGTATCAATTTTGATACACTAATTGTAACAATTGTATCATATTAGTGTTTGATAATAATATTAGGGGAAATTGGTTGTGGGGTATATGGAGATTCTCTAAATTACCTTTGATACTTTTTGTAAATGCATAACTATTCTAAAGTTAAGCATACAAACGAAACAAAATGCCTATGTCTTGGGACGCCTCTAGAGTCTCAGATTTGATTTGTTTGGGGTGGGTCTTGAGTGCATGTGTGTTTTAGAAAAGCCCAGGTGATTCTAATAAGAATCAAATGAAAACTGAAATCCATTGAATTAGACAGTTCCATGACACAATTTTTTCTTTCCAACAGGTCCTAAAATTTGCCTTTTCAGACCAGAGATCTGCACTCTTTCCTATAGGTTCTTGCCACAAGTGAGCGGGTAAAGCATCCATTTTTGAATCAAAGTTTCTGAGAATCCAAGCCTGAGTGCCATGAGAAAACTCAGATAATATTTCTAAATTTAATAGGATGTCCTGATGTCAATTAACAAAACAATCATGTGATCTCTTAAATTAAAAGAAAATTAAAATTTATTAACTGAGATTATGGTCCAGAAGGGTAATTCAATTCCAGAATTATGGTGCCTTAAAAGTGACAATTGAAATGACTGCCTGTTTTAGTATACACATTACATGTGGCAAACTTCTTTTTCTTCTGTGCACAAGTTTGGTTTTGAAATCACAGTAGATCAGTATAACAGACAGAAATTAAAGGGACAGAATCATAAACCTTTGAGATTATCCAGTCTAGTGATCTTCCTCTGTGCCACATATTTCTTGGGAGGCTTTCTTGGTTGTTTAGATGAGATGAGTTTCATAACTCCACTCTGCTTCAATCAGAGGAGCTCCAATGTAACCAATTTTATTTTTTGTGATATTTCCTCATAGTATTCCATTTAACAAAAGACTTCTGATGCTAAGAAAAAATTTTAAGCCATCAAATTAGTCCAGGTCCCTCAATTTGCAGATGAAATATGTGAGGCCCAAAAGAGTCAAAGACATATGGTTCTGATGCCCAGTTCTGCCTACAGTATACATGTAATGATGTCTAACCTTGATCTCAACATGAGTGTCAATGATGGCAGTAATCCAAACTTTGTAAGGTCTTTTGTCTGTGTCTTTCTGATAACCAGGTGAGCTCAGTTTATGAGCTCAAAAATACTCAAATGCTAACACTAAATTCTGTTATTTATGCCCATTTCTCTTCCTTCTGAGGTATCATATCATGTATGTTGGCATTCCTTTTAAAGGTTGGGTTCTGTTATGTTTCTTTGGCTGTGAATATCTGTTTTAATTGGATGTTGGACCCTAATTGAAATGAGACACACCTGTATGTATGTGAATCCTGTATATCTGACTATGCTGGCTCCACCAATAAAACATGGCCTAAAGTCTTCCTAGAAATGCCTGAGAATTGGTAGGGAGTGCTGAGCTCAGGTTATAGTCTTCTCCCTAAAGGAAAGTCTTTTTCCCACCACTCTTTAAGATCTCAGACCAGACCTAAGCCAAGTGGTTGCAAAGTTGCCAGAATATATTGCAGAAAACTCTGGGCAAATGGCATCTTAGAAATATTACTTATTCAACACAATAAAGTTTTTTGAAGCCAATCAACTCCAACGTGATGATTCAAATCCTTAGACTCAAGAATCCCCTTAACTTAACTTTTAACAAACATACCAATGTACAAAGAGCTTTGGCCTTTCTGGTGGATACACTTCAAAAAGCCTTAGTGCTTGAAAAAGTCTCAACTGTACAAACACAGCCATGCTTTTATTATTACCAGTTTCTGAATATGGCTGAGGAGAGAAAATGCCACTGTATTTTTTTTTAAAGCCTGTAATAAGACAGAACTAGCAGATAGGATATGGCCCTGAGGTGACTTAACTGTATAACTCTTTTAAAAGTTCTCAAGACTAAATTACCCTTAGTCTTTGACTCAGCATTTTACAAACTAATACCAGAACATCTCCTTAGACTTTATCAAAAACCCTTGAGAGAACTGTAATTCTATTTCTGGAAATTTTTAAAAGAATTTAAAATGTCTAGAAAGAAAAATACTGGGTATTGTAAGTACATTTTGTTGAAAAACTCATTTGATTTACTCAACTGAGTTGAATTTTAACTTAGAAGTAAAAATTAATGGGAGGGTAGAAGGAAACAGCAATGCTTCATTGATTAGAAAATGTGTACGCACATGTGTGTGTTTTCTAGATAACTGAATCTTGCTCCCTTATGCATTTCTTATAACCTCAATTATTTTGTACAGGTATCTGCATACTTTCCTGCACAGAGAGTATTAATCACAATTATACCATTAATATGTTGAGGGCGGGCTCTTATGTCAGAGTGTCTGGGGTCGAATTCTAGCTCTGTAACTTGCTAATAACTCTGTGACCTTCGGCACATTACTTGCCTTCTCTGAGCCTTAGAGTCCTCGTATATAAAATGGAAATAATTATAGTACATATCTCACAGATTTGTTTTGAGGATCGGAATAAAATAATCCATGCAAATCACTTAGTGCCTGGTATATAATATAAAAGTATATAGTGTAAAAGAAACATGTAGTAAATATTAGATGTTATTGCTGTTGCCATTTTTATGGTGATGATTTAATACACAGCCCAATTCTGTCTTTACCTGCCTATCAAACTGTCACCTATTGCTTTTCTTGCATTTGTCCACCGTTCCTCCTGCCACGTGTCCCTTCCGCAAATCTTTCTATTCTCTGCTCCTAATCTGCCATGGATTGGAAAACTAAATAAGAAAGTTTACTGAGTATAATAAACTGCTAAAAAGTTAATAGACTCTAAGTAAGAGAGTTAAACCTTTAGCTTTGACATAGGAGTTTGAAGCAAGTCTTTTGGCTCTGAGTCAATTTTTATTTCAGATTTTGGAAATTTGTTATGTGAAAGTTGCTGGAAATCGATTTGTTGTTAAACGTGTATGAATTATATATGTACAACTTAGTTCTACATGTTTTCTCATTACACATGGCCTACACATTTTATTTTAGCAATATAAAACCAAGCTCCTCATTTACTTTTAATATATAATAATTACTTATAGATTTAAGACAACTGTATTATACAAAATGAACATTCTTATATTTTTGAGTAATATTACAAATAGAGGTAATTTTTCACATAAAATCAATATTCCAACAACTTTTAAAATGATTTGACAAAAGAGATGAAAGACCTCCCACTAATTTCACCATTCTGATACATGGATTATTTCTAGTTTTGTACATTCCCTTCTAGTTCTTATGCATAAACACATAAACTCTTATAAAAGATAAAAGAACATAACGTTCTTTGATAAAAGAACATAAATTTATAAAGGCTAAGAATATCATGTTTTTCTCACCATGTTTTTCTCTGAAAACTTTAACATAGATGTTATAGGTCTGAAAATAAAGGATTCTTCTTAATAATGACCTCAATACTTAGCCAGCAAGGAAACAAGATGCTCCCTTTCCAGTGGATTTGTTAGTCAATTCCAGACAAAGAACAAAGAGTAAAAAAGATACATATTAATTTACAGATGATAATGATAAATATTTCAAGTGAAAGCATATTCAGAACCTTTTCTCCAATCATTCTCCTCTCTACTTATGTATATTTAATCACATACTGACACCAATTATTCGATGAAAGATCAGAAAATCATCTTTCTTGAAGGTTATCAGCATCACACAGTGTTTAATCAAACAGTGAAATAAAGTAAGATTCTGGAAAGTGAATATAGTCAGTTAGCACATATACATATATGGATTGGAACACTAGAAATTTAAATTGTCAAGAATTTTTTTTTTTTTTTTGAAGTCATAGAATTCTTCCATGGCTTGCTGAAAACTTTTTTTTCCCAATAGTCATAGTTTATTGTCACTAAGTTGGGAATGGGTTTGGCTTGAGTAATTGTGTTCAATAACATTGTCTCTGAAATACTAGATGCTCTGAACTGAGCTAGAAATCCTCATATCTGTATAAAATGGAAAGAGAATGGGGCATACTGCTGTTTTAGTGTTAGAGGTATTCGTTTGTAAGAACAGGAGATGGAGGAAGTCTCATTTCTCTTCAAATCTAGGGGCTTTCTTAAATAATTCATAATTATTAAATGAAAAATGAATAAGCTAATTTATATGAAAAACTATGAATGATTTAGAAGAGCTATTAACCAAGGTTGCATCACATTATAATTAGCTGTGTTTAAAATAAATAGATAAATAAATAAGCAAGCTTTAAACGTTTTTTACACATGATATAATTTGTATTTGGAATCTCATTTGTTCTTAATTCAAATATGTTTGTGCCTTTAACATTTTGGTATTTAGGTGGCTAATACAGATCATCAATATTATCTGTAATTCCACAAATTGCCAACGTCTCTACCGTTAGTGTTCAAGAGTTTAGTGCAGGAACATAGAACAGTCCTTACTATTCAAAGAGAAAAGCTGCAGCCTTCACTTTAGCAAATTTCTTCTTTAAATTGGCCATAAATCTATTTTCTTCTTTGTATAATAAATGACATAAAATCCACTTGTATCTCTGAAGCTCACATCAGTGATTCTCTAGTCCAGTTGAAAACAACCCTTTGGTTCACCATGATAAATCTATTAAGCAGGCATATTTCAGGTCACAAATTTCTGATAAAGTGAGTCCACGATGAAAATATAATTAGACTTGAATTGTTCAGACTCCTGAGCCATCCATAAATATAAAATAGCTACTTTTCACAGCTCCCAGTCCTCTACCTTTCCATATTAGAATTTATAGCTGCTATACAATCTAACAAATCAAATATCCAATTTTTGATAACATCTATTCTTTTGAGCTTTGACCAAAGAAAGACTCCATTAAGCTTCATCATTGGCTTGGCACTTACAAAGGCTAATTTGATTCTTTTTTCCAGGTCACTCTGCATCATCTCATCTCAGTCTTGACTTGGGGGTTACTAAAGAAATCAAACTACAAGTTTCTCTCCCTTACATTGTATTGTAGAAATAGTGGTTGCCAGTAGTGATATATCAGCACATCTATGTCATGATTTCTTTCCCTCCCAGGGACTTAATAATGCAGATTCTAATGAAATTTACTCTGTTGTCTCTTTTTAGCCATTGCTTTGTTTTCCGTCTAACTTCTCCACATTCTTCATGTCAAGAACATTTTACATTCATTCATTATACATATGATTTTGCTAGTGCCAGGATAGAGGCTCATCCAGTGATGGCAGTACAAGCCATGACTGAAACCCAGAGAATAAATGAAGCTACTGTGTTGGAGAAGACCATTGGACCTGGTTCTCAGTGTTACAGACCAGGTAGATACAGGGGCGCAGTTAGAGGAGAGTGCAGCAATGGGAAATAATCAGGTGAAGACCTGACATCAGAAAGGTCTGGCATAAGTGGTAAGAAGCAAACCATAGAGACTGGGTTTGGAGGATAGACTTTTTAATTTAGACTGAGCCATGAAACTTTGGAGGAGAATCTAGTCTCTCAGAACAGAGTGTCAAGATAGGATCTTAGGCATGAAATAAAATAAGAAAGAGTCTCATGTGGGAGACTGATTATAAAAATGATCACAATTGTTTCTGCCTCCCTATATGTAAGCTGTTTGCAGTGTGCCTCTTTTCCCATCAAAAAGTGAGTCCATTTCCCCATATCTTGAATCTGGGCTGGCTTTGTGGCTTGGGACTTGATTTGGCCAATAGAATATGGCTGAAGTGACAGTGAGCCTGTTCTAAGCCTAAACGTCAAAAGATCTTGCATGCTTCCTCTTGTGTTCTTGGATCCCTGCATGCTATGAGGTGAACAAGTCCAGCATAGCTGGCTGGAGAGTGAGAGACCATGTGGAGAAATGGAAGCTGTGTCTGCTGAAGCGGTCTTAGACCAACTAGTCCTCAGCTGACCTATATGCTTGTCCCATACCCATCAATAAATCTAACCAAAACTAGAAGAACCACCTCTTCCAAATTGCCGACTTGCAGAATCATATGCTTAATTAATAAATGGTGCTTTTTTATATGTTTAATAAATGGCCAATAAATTAACTAAATATGAAGATGCTTTATTGTACATGAATAGCTAATTGCTACAACTCCATTTACTGAAACAAAGATTGTACAGAGTTTGGATTCCATGTTAGAAGGCAAGATCCATTCAATATCACTATTAGATCAAATTAATATTGACCAACCAAGATATTAGGGCAGGAGTTCATTTCTTTTTCCAGGGTATGGGACTTGTTCTAGATTTAGAATGGGAGCCACAGCTTAAGAGCCACAGCTCTTGACTCCAAAGTATGGAAGAAATCATAGAGACTGTTACTGGAAGAAGTATTTTGAGAAAATCCAGCCAATTAAACTACCTTCATTTATTAAACACTGTGTATTAAAAGGGAAGGTGGCTCAAAAGAAGTTAAATGGTATAAACTTTTTCTCCAATATTTTAAATACTGGTTAAGGATTTTGCTAATCAAAAATTTTTATAAAACAAACACAGCGAATGTTGGCAAAGATGTGGAGAAATTGGAATGCTTGTACACTGTTCTTGGAAATGTAAAATAGTGCAGCCACTATGGAAAATAGAATGGGTTTTTTTTTTTTTTTAAATCAAAAATATAACTGCCATATGATCCAGCAATCCCACTTCTGGGTATATCCAAAAGAATTGGTATCAGGATCTTGAAGAGATATCTGCACTCCCGTGTTGATTGCAGTATTATTCACAATAGCCAAGATATAGAAACAATCTAAATGTTCATTGAAAGATAAATGGATCAATAAGATATGATGTACGCATAAGGTCATAGTGCCAGCAGATCCAGTGTTTGGTGAAGGGCTGCTTCCTGGTTGCAGATGGCCGTCTTCATGTATCCTCATATGGAGGAGAGCAGAGAGAGAGAGGAATCAAGCTCTCACGTCTCTTCTTTTTAGGGCACCAATCCCATTCTTGAGGGCTCCACTCTCAAGACCTAATTACCTCTCAAAGGCCCCACCTCCTAAGTGGGGGCGGGTAGGATTTCAACATGAATTTTGAGGGGCACACAAACATTCAGTCCATAACAGCTACTATGTATAGCTTTATATGTGGAAAATCTAAAATGCTTTATACAAACAAAAAATGCAATAAGACAACATGAGATTGATATAACCTAGAGTGGCTTGGGAAATACTTTTTTAAAAAAGATTTGAGCTTGAAAGAAGGATGGAGAGGAGCTATAATTAAGGAATAAGAACCAGAATGCAATTCCATTAGAAGGGAAAAGTAAATACAAAAGTTTATTCTGTTGCTACTGAATATTCAATGAGTTAACAGGGAGATCTCCTTGATTAGAGCAGTATAAGGAGAAATAAAGTCAAATTAGCCAGAATGGACAAGATTAATGGGAATATTTCTATGCCAGCATGAAGAATTAGAATATTATTCTATAAGCAAACAGAATCTGACCAAATGGACACTGTAAACAAAATTAATGGAGTCACAGGCAGACTAATAGTTTCTTACCACCTGTAACATACCCCAAGCTTCACTGATATTTCAGTCATTATGGAAGACTGTGGCAGTTGTTTTTTCCACCCACCCTCATCACAACTAATCAGTCTCAGTATACTAACCCAATAGGAGAGTCATGTCTCCAAGGATAACTGGCGTATAGACTAGCCGTACCATCTCCCTCTCTGGACCATCATACTTGCCATGAAGGAGAAAATTCCCTCTTTCTAAAAAGCCCCTGGTGAAATTCTCTTAATTTGGGTAAGCTGTCATCTTTGTCAGCCTAGGAAAGCAGGGATCTCATTTTAGACTTTCCAGATATTTCATTGGCTCTTCCCTATATTTGACTGATCTGTCAGTTCTTTTTATTTAAAACTCAAGTTTTGCTTTGAACTCGAGCATTGCTTGTGGTACAAAGGAGATACTCACAACTGTTGAATGAATAAATAAATGAATGAACTCTGTTGATTATGTTTTCATAAGAGCAGCAGTGAGTAGTAACAATGGGTTGAATGTAAGCTTATTAGGCGAGCATCGTGTCTATTACTATTTTTGCATTTTCCTGGGCACTTAGTATATTGCTGCATAGATGGTAGGAGCTTGTCTGATACTTGTCGAACTGAATAGGTTCAGTGACCATGGAATGTTAAAGTGGAAGGAAAATAAAATTCTGACCTTTTCCTTAATGAGCTTTAAAAATAATATTACACACAGGAGCATCATTATATATTTGAGTAAATTCCTATTATTAGGTAAGTACTGAAGAAATTATATGGTTTATCACAGATATTTATCTCTTAACCATCTTTGTCTTAACTCTTTGAAACTCTCTGCATTAATTCATAAAACTACAGGAACAACTTACTGGAGAAATGTAGTTTTTATTAAGGTAAAGCCAAGGAAGCCCAGTGTTTTGTTGATAGCTGGCATTCCTTGAACAGTCTCTTCACTGTGCTCTGCACATGTTATTGCTCTCTCTAGACTTATGATTCAGATGTTCTAGATGATTTAGGGTAGCAAATGACTCTCAGTTTCTGAGACTACTCAGGGGCAGCTGAGCCATCTTGTCACATTATGTCTTAACATTATGTCCCAAAAGCCATAAGCCCCAGAGTACAAGTAACAACACCAAGCTAGGTTCACTATGCACTTGGCAGTTAATATTCAGTCTTGATCTGCAAAGAGCAGTCAAATGTTATAAGCAAAGCCTTCCATGATAGCCCTGTGTGACTACTGCAATGATATACAATTATCACAGTTGCCTGTTTTGTGTCCGACTTTTTGGAGGCCATGTTACAAGTATTATCTTATGGTGCAGGGCATTTTATTGTTGCAGTTACAAGTGTAGCTCAAGTGGTAGCTTTAGACTGTCATTAAAACTGAATTCCAAAATAGACTAGTTATGTGACCTGGAGCAAATTATTTGAACCCTTAGCTTCTTTATCTCTATAATGGGTATAATAATACCAGGCAAATAGCATTGTTCTAAAGAAAATGTCTGGCATATATTAAGCACTCCATAAATACCAGCCAATCCTGTTTTTATAATGTAATCTCTAATTAAAATTAATATCGCTTTAAAGTCAAAGAGGCTCAGGTTGCTGCTACTTTTGAAGTTTATGACCATTGTTTGCACTGATAAGCGCAGGCAATGGTCAGCACAGGTTGCTCTGCGTACTGTTACCAACTCTGAGTTAGAGATGCACATATTACATGGTGTTATCAGGGTGAATATTTTAGTCAGGCCATTGGATGTGCGAGTAGTGGATATTTACATTCAGCATCCATTCAAGTTGTTCATTGCCCATGTTGTACTGATTATTTAATAGTTTGAATATCACTCCAAGACATTAGTATCAAAATACTTTTTGTTGTTACTGTTGTCATATGAATAGAAACAGAGAAATTCAAGAAACTTCAAAGGAATAAAAAATTATTGTGAAGGTATTCATAGATAGGAAGCTTCAGAAATTCGCAATTCTAGGAACCAGCTATTCTCTTCACTTTTGTCTCAGGACAGACATGGATTCTTTCCATGGAGTTCTTCTGTCTTCTTAACACTCTACCTATTCATCACTGCTTCTTCAGAACTTTTCTTTCTTTTTTTTTTTTTTCTGGCCGGGAGTATTTTCTGTTCTCTCTTCTTCCTTCATGGCTTTCTCTTACTATTAATTGTTCTGATTTCTTTGTGTTTTTTAGTTCAATTTCCTGAGGAAGTGATCAGATCGGCCCACCTCATTTCTTTTAGAAGCTGGCTGAACTAGAGGTGGCTCATCTTTTGTTAACTGCTCACCTCAGCTCTGTAGCTGAGGCCAGGAGTCAGCTGTACCACAAGGCACAAAACATGGCTCCCAAATCTGAGAAGGAAGGGCAGGGCAGTTTCCCCCACTCCCACCTCCAGCCAAGACTAAATCTTTGAGTTTTTCTTAAATAAAATTGTGTTTCTAATCAACATACAGAATTATACCTTTTGTTATACAATGATGGTTCAGTGATTTAGTATATTTTAAAATAAAAGCAACCCCTTTCCTGTTTTAAATTACACACTCACAGTCAAAGGAATGAAGAAGGTCAGGATTAAGACAGAAGTTTCTCCTTTCCCTTTTTACCTCCTAAATGCAACTACTGTTAAAAGCTTTGTGAAGATCATTCTAGATTTTGTATGCACATACAATACACACACATATATGTTTGTGTGTGTGTGTGTATAGATATAGTGAGTTTTTATATTCTCACTTTTTATGAAATTTGTTTATACTACCTGTGCATTTCCACAACTTGTTTCTTTTAATCCAGCAGCATGTTACTGAACTCTGTCCGCATTAGAGCATGGAGATCTACCTCGGTTTTTGTACCTGATATGCAAATGCTATTTTTCCTGTTAAACAGTACTTCACCTCATAGCGTTATGCGTCTCTGTATGCATATGTAGGGATATTTCTTCCATATGATAAAATCCTAATAATGAACCTGCTGATTAGTAAGAAATATTTAAATCAGTAGGTAACCCACTGCATTTAGAAAAATTTAGCCTCTTTTGAATGCAAATCCCCAGTTTCTCACAAATACCGCCCTTCCTAACATCCCTGCTTCTTTCTGAAAATATAGTCTCTGTGTAATTGGATGGGGGGCAGCTCATGTATCCTCAATTAAAATGTTGATTGTTATAAGCAAATTGCCGTATAACAAATTGCACTAATATATATTGCCACTAACAATTTATATCACTAGGTATATCAGCTTTTATATGTGTAAATAATTCACTGGTTTGTTTTCAATTTTAAAGTTGTCGGTGGTGTTATTTGCTGTATAGGAGTTTAATTTTTGTCTTAAAAAAATTCTTGTTTTTAATTGAATTGAATTTTAGTATTATTTAATTTTATTTAATTCCTTTATCACTTCTGGTTTTCACTTCATTCTTGAAGAGGTATGCTTTCTCCAAATAATATATATATTTTCTTCTAGTATTTTAAGTTTTATTTTATCCTTTTTATCTTGAATTCATTTGGAATGTGTGTATGTGGGGGAGAGGGATGCAAGATGGGCATCTAACATATTTTCCCCACAAAATGGTAACCTATTGTAGACACTTATTCTACTGAATGGTCCATCCTCTACCTTTTGATTTTGAATTATATATTTTTCACATAAGAATATATATGTATATGGAAAGTATATTTATATAGTTGTGGAAATTCACGTATATACATATATGTCTATTCTGGGGTTCTACTCTGTTTCCCTGATGTCTTATTTCCACTTGAGTACTATACTGATATAATTGCTGCAGCTTCATGACATGTTTGCATATGTAGTAGGGCAAGATTTCAGTCATTATTCTGCCATTTCAAAATTATTATAACTAACATCACACATCTATCTTTCCTTCCTGCTTCTCTTGCTTTATGAAGTCCCACTCCTTTTGGCAAAATCCACTTGTTTTCTAGCTTGATAATCTGATTCTAAAATCAAAATATATTTGGAGATGTTTTGCAAACTCTAGGAGACATGCAAATGTAAACAGAGCACACCTTACAGGTAGTTGCATTTCTCATATAATTCTTACTCATCTTAGGTATAGGAGGGAAAAATGCAACTCTTGTATATTGTCTGTAACTATGTGTATTTGCCTCCTGCAACTCGATCTGCAGGTTATTAATAAAAAATTATCCAATACATATGTAATCTAAGACATTTTCTACTTGTTTATATATTTTGAATATAATTCCCTACTCTCTTTCAAAGACTGCTCTACCTCAAACATCCCTGTTTCTTTCCTATGGATAATATCTGGGTACAAGAGGAGGGGGTGCTCATGCTTCCTCTTGCCATCCTTCTCTTACTTGGGCCTCTACAACAGTGCCCTTTGTCCATCTTGAAGCTGTCAGCCCTGCTGGCATTCAGGGCTACAGTCAGCATCCTTTCTCTGGGTAGACAGGGCCATGTGATGCTTTCTGGCTACCTAAGTGTCACTTGAGCTCTTGCTGTGATCTACCCTCTGATTGTCTGACGGTGAATCTCATTTAACCTGCAGCCCTGAGAGCAGAACCCCTGAAGCCAACTCATCTGCCCAACATCCCAGCCAAATGTTGAGCTGCTCTGGATATGCCTTTGCCGCAGCAGACCCAAGGGCAATCCAGGAAACTAACCCTCTGCAGCTTTCTGCTTTCACGTCCCTGCCCTCTACTGGGATGTGGGAGCGGCCTACAAGGCAGCCTCCTCCCAGATTAATAAATTGGTGGCAAGGCAAGAATCCCTGCCCTCTACCATTTCCTGAACTATTGAATGATCTTCCCCAACTGGGATACCCGCAACTGTTCATGCACTTCATGCATTCTTTTTCCCCGACCTTTTCTCTTTTGCATAACCTTAGTGGGAAGTGAAAATTCTTTTCCTTTTACTTCCCTTCCATCTTATGGTCCTTCTTCTTGACTCCAACCAACTTTCATGGGGGACAGAAAAATCTCCTTGAATGTTATTCAGATTGTAGTCTATGTAATGACATCCCTGAGAAAACGGTTGAATACAGTGAGAATGGTGCCTCCTGGAGTTGTGCAACTTGGAGGCCTTGATCTCCACCTATTGGGGGAATTTTGCAATGAGTCCAGCTAGGTCAGTCGCATGAAGTTAAAAGAAGAGAGAAAATAATTTAGCAATCTCTTGTGAGGACAATAGCCTGTTTTCAAGGCTATTGTCCTACTGAATTTTGAATGTCACTAACAGTGTTTTCTTTTTGGCATTTCTTGTATAGTAAATTCTATTGGGCAGACAAATATCTAGAAAAGATTGGGAATAAGAGGAAAGCCAGGTGCTGTAAAAAGTATGAGAGGAAAAATTAAATAATTTTTAAACATGACTCTCATTATTCATATATAACATGTAAGATGCAGTATTAGCATGAGAGAGAGAACATTGGGCTCTCAAAGTCATTGTTACCCAGAGCCTCAGGTTTGGTATATAGAAAAGGGTATAATATTACCTCTTCTAACTCTTCATAGGATTTCAAAATAAGCCTGAAAAGCACCGTGTAAATTAAAAGGGCCTATACCATTAATCATATCTCTAGTTACCTCCTCCCTCCTTTTGCATATCATCTCAGAGACTGATTTTAACCACAAATTAAAGACAGCAATGGTTCAATTAAGATCACTTCATGTCTCTGCAGCCACTAGAAGTTAGAGAGTGGCAGGAAAAAAGGAAATTAACAGTTTTTGGAAAGTTACTGAATAACAGACATTGTGCTTATAACTTTCCTTATTTTACCTTGGTTAACATTCACAAGACTCATCTCCATTTCACAGACGAGAAACTGAGGCTCAGAGGAGTGTGAAAATTGTTGCCGCTCACGAACTAGCAAGGAGCAAAGATAGAGTTGAAATCCATCTGTGACAAGCTGCACAATTATTCCTCTTTCTGAGGCACTTTGTGCTGCAGAGAGAATGGGATTCAAAAAATTTAAAAAGGCAACTCCTTGCTTGATAAAGGGTTATGCGAATAAGTCAGAGGTGTGTGGGGGATAAATATCATGCTGCTCTAGGGTTCAATGTCAGTAGTTTTTTGGCAATTTCAGTTCCTGTGGGTTTTGCCATAATAATTTCAAGGTTAGGTGTGAGAGTAAGGAAGTAAGTCAGACTGTGTTTTACAAGAATAAAATCTGCTGGTCTCTTAACTGTGTCTTACTGCTGCCAAACACCATATCTTCTCATCTCCTTGTCCTCGTATATACACTGTACACAGTTTAAATTTCATCATGTCCATGTTTTCACTTTATTTTTTATTTAACCTTGGCTTAGATCTTAGTTATTTCCAGGAAGAAAGTGACATGCATTTTAGGAATACCTAGATAGATTTAGAAATGATATATTGCACGTTCAGCCTCATTTAATATTCAACTTTACTTGCTATTTAATTCCCCTGTCACTTCCAAACACTTTGGGTGACTAGGACTATGCAATTTGTGTGTTCATTTCACATTTTATATTGATTCTTCTGACCTTATGTATCATGCTTCATGTTTTTATTACATCTTATCAGACCCAATCTTATCATAGGATGTTTCATTCTCTCCTATAACTAAGATTTACTGTGCCCAAGGGTTCTCAAATTTTAGAGGCTATTTCATTTTAATTTTGTGTCATTTTTTGAAATGAGCTCTATAATATATATGTAGCTTTGACTTGCCTCAAATTGAAGTTTGTCATTAATTTCCTTTTGAAACTGGGCCCAGCTTATGTGCCACCAGGTAAATGGTTACTTGAACAGTGAATTGGAATATCTTATTTGTGTTCTAATAGCAAAACCTTTGTTGTCAAAAAAAAAAGAATTGCAAGTACCAAAGGAAATAATGTTTTGATGTTAGCTGGGGTCATGTTCTTTAAATGAAATAGAGATTTTATTTTTATTTCAATTAATTCCTATCAGGTTTTTTTGTAGGACAAGCTTTTTCATTGGCCTCTGAACTCCTCTGAGCCAGAGCATGGCTCTTCCAAAATTTTAGGAGTTGCTGAAATGAGACTATTTATAGATGTAATAGATATATTTGTGGGTCTATTTTTAAGGCCCGTGTGTAGATAATTTCCAGTGAAGGTGCTGTTTTTTGGCTAGCATAAGGATCCATAAGAGTCATCTGCTTGAAAAACAATGGAAGATTTTAAAAATTCATAAAACAGAAGGAGAAATATTCTTGTTCACAACAAGCCTTTCCCCGTTTGACCTCAAAATTCCATTCCTAGGAATTTAACCTAAAAAAAAAATCAGAGACACACTCAATGATGTATTGAGAAGTATGTTCATTATGGACTTTTTTTATAATAGCAAAATCATGAGAAAGAATAAAAATATCCAATAACAGGAAACTGATAAAATATGGATTTTTCATAATAAGCTCCACAGTCCTTAAAAATTATGAGTTTGATGATAAGAAATAACCTGGGAAAAGGTGCGCAAAGTCAAGTTAAAAACTACAACATAAAACAAAGTAAAATCTGATAAAATAATTAAAACTATCTGTAGTTATGATGCCAATTAAAAAAACACATTATTTATTTTTATACAGAGAAAAAAAGAGACAAAAATCACCCCAAAAGGATAGTAGTGGTATAGAAAGTTTGGTAGAATTAGGGGTGAATTTTATGTACTTTTTATAAAATTTTGGAAGAAATAATTTCTAATTTTTTAACAACGAGAAGTATAGTAGGCACTTTCCAAAAATCAAGGGTGACTCTGTTCTCCAGAATAGGCTTAATTTTTGGTTTAAAATAAAAAAAGGCAGAAAACAAAAGGCTAAGAGGACACCAAAAGGTTGTAATATTACACCTTGGTTCTTTATTCAAAATAATGCTTGTTTCATCCTTGTATGAGATTCCCCTCCACTCGGCCACACACACACATCCTATCAGATCAGAATCTCTCTTTCCCTAAGGAGAGTCATGGTGTGCCCACCATGACACAGTCATTTGTGTCAGAGAGGGGAGGAATTGGGGACTTTTAAACAATCATTCCATGGTCTAATAGATAAGTAGTGATGACATTCAATCGTTAGTTCAGTTAAGGGGGCTCCAATAGGCAGGTCCTTCTCTGTACCTTAGTAGCATTAATTAAAACAGTGAACTGGCATTGTTTGTGAACTCAGAGTTCTTAGAAACTTTGAAACTATTATTTCTAATTGTATTTGTTGCATAAGGTGAAATTGAAGTATTTAAGAAAAGTATGCACAATTCCTGATGCAACTTCCTTGAGAAACTTTGTAAATTGTAAGCTGTTAATTTTATTTTTCAGATCCAATCTTCCACCCCTCTCGGACCTCCCAGTCCCTTCCGCTGCGCCCGTGGGATTCACTGGCCATCATCAGCAAACTTGCCTGTTATGTCAGCCACGCTTACTCTAACTGAAATCTGCTGTCCCCTGAGCCTCTGCTTCCTCTGTAGCCCACTTCAGCGGAGGCATTTTTTCCTCTTCCGTCTTTCGAGATCTGAAACTGGGATGGATATCCTCCTTGCCTCTAACTGCAGCTAGACCATGTCTCCCTCTCTCAAAACTCCTGCTCCTCCTGCTTTTTTGTGTGTTTGTTTGGTGAAGGGAATGCAGTCTGTCTACAGCACCTGCTCCACTTCTACCACATTCTGTTGAAGACTTTAGCAGTTGTCCCTCATGCTTTTCTTCCCTCTTTTTTCCAGTGTAGCTCTCGTGGCCCATCAGAATAAGCATTTGTTTGCACACACCTGCAATTCCCTTGCACCTCTCTTTCTCTATTGTATTCTCCTGGCAAGATCTCAACCTTCATTACATCTAAATTTCCCCTTACTTCGTGTCTACATCTGAGCAGTGAACAACTTAGCTGACTGATGCCATTTAAATTTCTACCCACGCATCTCAAATGGGTCCTTAGCTGTCTTTTCACATTTTTCTGATGATTTCCTGCTTTCTCAGAGGACAAATTTATATCTTCTCTCTCCTCCTTCTCTGACTCACTTTGAAAGAGAAATAGTCATTTTATCCCATCTTCTGTGTTACTTCCTCCACTTCTACTTCACTATCTCTTTACCAAATCTGCCGACGCACCTGCCTCCCCTCCTGTTATAATGGATGGATTTCTCCTTGCCCCCAAGTAAAGCCAACATTAATATATTGCTCCTATCCCATTGTGCTTGTTCAAGGAAAGCCATGGACTCTCACTCTTCACTCCTTTTCTACTGCCATCAACATACAAACATAAAAAACTAGCTCTCATATTTAAAAATAAATCCCATCCCATTTCCCTGTGTTGTTTTATGATAAAGATCCTTGAAAATGTTATCTGTACCTGCTGTCTCTACTCACCTCTTCTTTGTTTCTCAGTCCCCTCCAGACAAGTTTTGGCCTTACCTGCTCTACTGAAAACACTTTTGACCAGGTTAACAAATGAGAGTTTGTTTTTTTCCCAAGAGAATAGGAAAAAGCGTGACATGGAAACTTTCATTTTTTAAACAGAAGTCTATCTGTCCAAAGGTCTCCTGAAACAATCATTTCCTTTCCTTTTCCCATCATTGGGAAGAAAGAGTCAAGATATTATAAAATTAATATTTTACTTGACCTTTTAAAGGCAAAGTAAACATGGGTGGCTGGTGCTCATTTGTTTTACGCCTTGAGTTTACTGGTAACAATCCAGAGAGGACCATAGCGTACAATGTAAAAATTACTAAAATTTAAAACTTCGTATCACATTGACAATTTCTGGGCAGGAATTTCTGAGTTTCAATTTTATTAGTAATTTGTGCAATCTGTTTCTTTATTGTTGGCATTGTTTAATTTTTAATTTTAGCAATATTCCATTTTGTAGAAGTTATATATTGCCAAATAAGATGTTTTATTTTAATTTTATCCCGATTAAGAGATTCTATAAACTGAGAGATGTTTCTTCAATCAGGAAATGTTTAGCATATACCGTCTTCAGACTTAGTATTATGATTTTTAATCTTTTTATTTTTCTCTAAATCCTATGACTATAATTTTAACATTTTATAGTTATTAGCGTATAATTTACTACCTCAGTTGTTTTGGCATGGTTTTTTTGTTTTTTAGGCAGCCAGGCTTCATGCAATAATTAGATTTGGGCAGCTTGATTGTTTTTACTAGTTGATATGGTCGAGTATGGCATTTATCCAAACTTTGAATAACTCTCGGGCCAGCCCCATGGCTTAGCGGTTAAGTGCACGTGCTCCGCTACTGGCGGCCCGGGGTTCGGATCCCAGGCGCGCACTGATGCACCGCTTCTCCGGCCATGCTGAGGCCACATCCCACATACAGCAACTAGAAGGATGTGCAGCTATGACGTACAACTATCTACTGGGGCTTTGGGGAAAAAAAAGGAGGAGGATTGGCAATGGATGTTAGCTCAGAGCCGATCTTCCTCAGCAAAAAGAGGAGGATTAGCATGGATGTTAGCTCAGGGCTGATCTTCCTCACAAAAAAAAAAAGCCTTAAAAAAATAAATAAATAAATAACTCTCTACTATAGAAAGGCTTTAGGAGTTAGCAGTACTGAAGCAATATCCTGAAGTAACGTGTGTGTATTATTTGTATTAATAACTTATTTCCCCACTGATTTTGATTTTTTTTTCTTTATTTTTTGTATTGATGGTTGTCCACTGATTTTTAACATGGATCCATTTGTAAATATATAACAGACACATGTACATTTTTATTTAAAATATCAAAGACTGTGATATTTCAACAACACTTTTATATCACCATTCATTGTTTCTTTTTAATTTTAGAATTGTTTCATTTTTAATTTAAACATTTGTGGTTGCCAACTTAAGTTTTAACAAAAAACCTGAGTATAGAACTCATTTACTTTTGTTGCAATTTAAATGTGTGTGGATATTGTTGGAAACTCATTTATGAGTTATACTTAATACTGTTTTCTCCTTTTGTGTATTATCATGGAAATTTTTTACATCTTTGACTTATTTCAGTTGATTGTAATTATTATTTACTTATTTTTTTCATTGGTAATTTTGGAGAGTGCAAGCCTTTTTGCAGTTAATTCCTTTGTTCTTTTAGCACTATTTCCCTATATATTTTTAAGTCACTTTTATTTAATGACCACAAATTGTACTAGGCCCATTCTGAATTTTCCTGCATCCTCAAAATTTCCCAGAGCTCTAGTTCCTTCATTGGTTATTAGTATACAAATTTTGATCTGAATAGTAAGTACGTACATTATATTGTTTCCTATGAGCACTGGGAGTAGAACTAGGTAACACAGGCTTCTAGCAAATTTAGTGACAAAACAGAAAAATCACATTTTTGTTGTTTGTTTTTGACAGCATGGACGCATATGTTTTTAATTTATCTAAACTTTACCAGGTCCTTTTATCCTTTTTTCCTCTCTTTTTTTGAGCAAATTCTCTCTTTTCTATTATGTATAATCTATATATCTATGCTATACATTCTCACATATATTATGCCACATAGTCATATTGTAACATAATATGTACTACAAGATAAGTAATGCAATCTTACTTAAAATTTTAGAAACAATAAGTTTCTACAACACGATTGAATCTTAGTTAAGCCAGATGCAAGAACGTCCCTAATAAATAATTCATATACTAGAACATTTTAGAGTTCAGAAAATAAATCATGTGTGTAAAAATCCACAAGTGGAATATACATGAGAATTATCTAATAACTAAACTACATAGTCTTTTAAACATTTTATCTACCCTAATGACTAGAAATTATTTTATGGTATATATACCCAGATGATTGACTTTAAGCTATTAAAAGAAAAAAGTGAATAATAGCAGGGGTGTGGTAAAACAGAGCCTTCAAACAGTGTTTGTAGCAATGTAAACTGGTAACATACTTTTTATAAACAACTAAGAAAAATATATCAAATCTTTAAAATTTGTAAACTCTTTGGTTACTTTTGGCAAATACATATATTTTTATATGGGAAAAGTTAAGCAGTAAGTTGTCCTCAAGTTTTGTGGTTATGGAGGACTGTAATCATAGAATGTCATCTCCTGGCCTCAAGAGTAGGCAAGGGTCCAAGTCGTGTGAATTATAAAACTTTATCTTCACTGGCTATGCCAGTTGGTCCAGGGGATGGGCACACGACCCAAGACAAAGGCCAAAAGGGTTTTCATACCGGAATAAGCACAGGACATTTATTTTTGTTTTGTGCAATGAATTCTTAAAATGGGATCCTATAGTTCTTGACACATGGAAATCATGAGAACAAGCAGCCTGAGAGGCAAAATCCAAAAGACAACAAGAAGCAGTGAGAAAAGAGAGCAGTCAAGGGACGGGGAGACAACCAGTCGGAGACAGAAACGTCTGATGGTGTTTTGTCTCTGAATCCAGTTTCACTCTGTTCTTTCTGCAGTGCAGTACATTATCCAATAAATTCTCATTTTTATAAAAGCCAGGTCAGGTTGGGCTAATGTTTTCTTGCAACTAGAGTGTCCTGACTAATGCAAACTTTATAAGGACCTGTATGATAATATTAAAACTCCTTATAATAGAACGTGAAATATAAAAATCATGATGCAACATCTTATATAGAACATTATTGCAGGCAGCCTAAAAGAGACAATAAAAAAGTATATACTTATACATAAATAAGAAGGAAACATTGAAATATGAAAAATAGCTCTCTTTGGATGGTGAGGTTAAAGGGAATTCGTTTTTTGAAATTTTTCAGATTTTCTGTCCTGTTTCATATTTGAAAGAATATATTAAACTTACTTGAAAAATAAACCTATTAGTAGAAACAATATAAAACTTTTTTTTTTTTTTTTTTTGCTGGAGAAGAGTCCCCTTGAGCTAACTTCTGTTGCCAACCTTCCTCTCTTCTTTTTTACCCTCCTCAAAGGCCCAGTACCTAGTTGTATATTCTAGTTGCAGGTCCTTCTATTTCTTCCGTGTGAGCCGGCACCACAGCATGGCTACTGACAGATGAATGGTGTGGTTCCATGCCTGGGAACCGAACCCGGGCCACTGAAGCAGAATGCGTCAAATTTTAATAACCACTAGGCCATCAGGGCTGGCTCTAGGTCTTTTTAATTATAATTTTTATTTTAGTAAAGAGATTTCCTAAAGCAGCGATACAAAAGAGAATTGCCTGCAGGGGACAGATTCCTGGGCTCCATCCCCAGCCTACTGCGTCAGAAACCCTGGAGATGGGGCCCAAGGATTCACATTCCTTCCAAGTTTCCAGAATGAAGACCTCTGGAACTAGAACAGAGGTGGATAATGTGATGGCTGAGAGTGTTGGGCTGGGTGTTTGAC
Source organism: Diceros bicornis minor (assembly GCF_020826845.1). Lineage (NCBI taxonomy): Eukaryota > Metazoa > Chordata > Mammalia > Perissodactyla > Rhinocerotidae > Diceros > Diceros bicornis. Next base: position 73,300,888 of record NC_080741.1, on the reverse strand, counting down.
AGACCGGGATTTTGAATTTCTGCTTTGCCATTAGTAATTATAACTATGTAACTTTGAAGAAGTTGTCTGTTACCTCTAAGCCTTGACTTTTTTTATCTCTAAAATGAGGCTGATTATTTTAGTTGTAAGAGTGCATGGAACAGTGCTTCTGTGGCGTGTAGCACAATAATTAGGGACACTGTGAGCTCAAAAATAATAAATTATTTAAAAACAAAAATAAAAAATAAAGGAGACGGCCCAGTGGCATAGTGGTTAAGTTTGCGTGCTCCGCTTCAGGGGCCCAGGGTTTGCCAGTTCGGATCCGGGGCATGGACCTATGCACTACTTATCAAGCCATGCTGTGGCAGGCGTCCAACATATAAAGTAGAGGAAGATGGGCACGGATGTTAGCCCAGGGCCAGTCTTCCTTGGCAAAAAGAGGAGGATTGGCAACGGATGTTAGCTCAGGGCTAATCTTCCTCACCAAAAAATAAAAAATTCAAAAAATTAAAATTAAAATTAAATAAAAACTAAAATAAAAAAATAATAAATGTCATCACAAGTATTATTAGCCTTGCATGATGATAATACAAATCAATAGAAAAAAGATTCAAATTGCCCCAAGTCAGTTTCTATATAATTTTCAGTATCACACCATTGATGGGGAAAAATTCTCTATCATCTTCTACTCTTTAGGGCATACTTCCAAATGACACCATTTTCTGTCAGAAATCACTTCCACTTTTTGTGTTTAATTTCGATAGAAAGGGGATTGAATTTCAAGAGTCACCACTGCTGTAGTGCTCTCAAAAACAAAAGCAAACGGACAAAAATCACCTTGAGTGATCTTTGAAAGGAAGAAGGCAGGGGGAGGTGATTAAATTTGAAGTATCAGGAACTTTTACTCTTAGCCCAGGTGCCTAGGTCAGCTTGACACCCATGAGAGGACAATAGCAAAACTTAGTGCAGAGTACTGCGAGAAAGTTTCTAGAGGTAACCAGGTAGTTCAACAGACAATCTGAATTCCAGCCAGCCTTTTAACTGGCAGGAAAATAAAAACAATAACAGGCAAACAAACCCTTGTGAAATCATCACAAGGATTTGTAAACTGGGTTTTTGTATTTTACAGGTAACAAATCAATAAAGTATATTAATATCTGGTATGAAAAATCTAGAAGATACATATTGTAACTATTTAAAAACAGGATGATTGAATATATTTCTTCTTTTTCTAAAAGCATTATTTATTTGCTGCTCATCTCCTATTTTAGGATTTTTCCCTCAGGAAGAAATAACACAATTTTCAAAATTATTTGAAATTTATATTTAACAGAGAATTGAGTTGTATGATAATATATATATGGCTGTTATTTCAAAGATGGATTTTGAGGGGAAGAAATTGGAGTCAGGGATATTAATTTGGGGGCTATCACGGTATTTTGAGTAGGCTAGTCTTGGTATGGGTGTGTTTGTAAATTTTTCTTTATTGAAATTATATTTTATGCAGGCCAACTCAAACATGTGGAGTGCTGAGGGCATCATGTATTTAAATTATTTCCTTATTTATGTTAATTAGTCATTTTTAGTTTATGGGGGCAGGGATATGGTTGGGTTTTGTTTGTTTTTTTCCTACTATGCTACCAGCAGCTAAAGCAGTGCCTGGCTCAGAGTAGGCTCTTAAATGTGTCGTATTAGACATAGAACATCAATAAGATAATGTATACAATGGCAGAGTGAAGATACCTTCATCCTTTTCTATCTGAAACAACTCAGACAACAAAAGAGACTGAAAAACAAACTAGCAGATACCTGAACACTTCAAATCAAAATAATCACAAATTATTGGGAAGGAGTGCCATGGGAAGAAGGTATCTGATGGGGTGCAAGAAGGCACTAAAGAGAATCACTGTTGCAACAGAATGTAGTAAAAGCTGGCAAGTTACCGAGCTCCCAAATCCGAGTACATACCAAGGGGCCAAAATAGCAATACAGTGGTTGTAACAAAAGATCAAGCTCACAGCTTGATACACAGCTCTCTACAAAGCTTCCTGGTTTGGCGCCTTGATACCATAGAAATGCAGGGATTGGAGGGTGGCTGGAGTTGAATTAGGTCACACATGTAACTTTTTGCTGGGAGTAGTCTGTCTGTGAGGTAAGGTCTAGAAGAAAGATTCAGAAACGTTAGCAGATCTGAAGCTGCAAATCTCTGAAAATTAGGGATAAATAAAGGCTAAAATTTCTCTCTCCCCGTCTCTCTGTCTCCTTCTCTCCCTCTCCCTCTCCCTCTCCCTCTCCCTCTCCCTCTCCCTCTCCCTCTCCCTCTCCCTCTCCCTCTCCCTCTCTCTCACCACACACACACACACACACACACACACACACACACACACTTGTGTCATAAGGACCTCCATTCTGAACCAGAGAGACATATTGCAGCTCTGGCTTTTCTTCACCATAAAGTCCAGAAAATAGCTGGCCCAGGAAGGACTCATCTAATTCAAAGTAAACATTATTCCAAAAGGAACAAACATATCTATCTAAAAATAATGGGGCGGGGAGCGGGGAGGCTGGGAAGAGGAAGAATGGATCTAGAAAAGCAAAAAAGCAAACAGAGAACACACGTCAGAAAAATGTTACCATGTGGTGGATGAATATTGTGACCCAACTCACTGTCATGGATTCAAATAATTTAAAGAAACAATGCTAAATTAAATGAAAAATTTGATGCAGGGATATGATTTCAGGTAAGAAATTATATTTATGTTCCAATAGAAACAGATGAAAACTGAGTTTGCAGAGCTCAGTAAAGAAGTGGAAAAGAAAAATAAAACCATCATATAAATGAAGACCTTACCCGAAAAAGCAAAACAAAACTAAGCAAACAGAAACCTCAGGGTCTGTTTAAAACACAATAAAAAATGTGGAAGACAAGACAGATTGAAGAAAGTGGGCACATAGACTGGAAACTGATACTGAATTAATTAAGGTTATAGAAAAAAAGAGGATACTGAAAACAGACAAAAGAGTGTCAATATACATTTAGCATCCTTGAATAAAAAAAATTCCCACCAAGGTGGAAACTGAAAACATATTCTAAAATACCATTAAATAATAAAATTCTAGAAATGAAAGAAGATTTGACCCCATATCATGCCTCAAGAAAAATCAGTAAGGTATGGTTAAAACTGAAACACAACCTGGTAAAGTTATGAATTTTAAAGATAAGAATATAAGTCTTTGGGCATTCCAGCAAAATGATCAAATAACTTGTAAGGGAGAAATATCAGGCTGGCCTTAGAGTTTCCAACAATATACATCATTAGAAAACAGTGGAGGGATAAATGCACAATCCTCCAGGAAATAAAGTATGAACAAAATGTTTTACCTAGACAAATTGTTAAAATAGAAAGGCAACGGTAGGTACTTTTGATCATGCAAGTACTAGGAGAATATATTTCCTATAAATCCACCTTGAAGAAACCGTTAAAAGATAAACCTCTGTTGAACGCTAGTTGAATAGAGGCACTGTAACGAAAGGACAGAGGTGAGCCTAAAATCTAAATAACTTTAAAACTAAGAAAGAAGCAACTCTTGGAATCACAGTTTCAGTATATAATGTGAATAGAATGACAATGAAGAAAAAATATAACTAGTAAAAGTTGGGAGAAGAATTAGTTGTGTAAGAATATCAATGCATCTTTTATAATTAGAAGTCTGAAAGTCTCATTTATGGCTGATAATGAAAACAATTGGGGTTTGAGTGTAGTTTAAGGTTTGGAATAAGCATTAGAAGAACTAATAATTATAGCAGTACCTACTAAGCTGGTATTGGAGAAAAGGACTTGGAGATATATCAATCCATCATTGTTCCTAGTGTCTACAAAATAGAAGATTAAGTATATGAAATAATGTTTCAGGTACAAAATAAATCATTAAAATGACCCAAAACAGGAAAGTTTCCAAAGCTATACTATATATTTACTATGTAGTATATATTTATTTTTAAGCTACTCAATCCATGCACAACAAAGCAAAGAAATATACAGAACACAGAAAAAATAAAGCAATAAAAGAGAAAATATAACATAGAATATGATGCTGAAATTAATATAATCACATATTTTTAATATAAATGAGATAGCCTGAAAAAAAAGAGTCTTAGACTGTATTACAAAGCAAAAGCCGAGTAGTGCTATATATGTGTGATAAATCTAAATCAGAAAGATTAAAAATAAAAGGATTGTAACAACATGCCGAGCCCACACATATTAAAAACAAGGTTTGTGCTCTTAATATAGACAAGGATGAATCACGGCAAAAAGGATTCAATATGATAGAGAAGTGTTGTGGGTTGAATTGTGTCCCCCAAGTAGATGTATTCAAGTCCTAACCCCTGGTACCTGGGAATGTAACCTTATTTGTAAATAGGGTCTTGCATATGTAATCAAGTTAAGATGACATCATACTGGATTAGGGTGGGCTCTAATCCAATGACTGGTATCCTTAAATTAAGATGACATCATGCTGGATTAGGGTGGGCTCTAATCCAATGACTGGTATCCTTAAATTAAGATGACATCATACTGGATTAGGGTGGGCTCTAATCCAATGACTGGTATCCTTATAAGAGAGAAATTTGGACAAAGACACACAGAGAGGGAAGACGCATATGAAGATGGAGGCAGAGATTGGAGTTATGCTGTCACAAGGCAGGGAACACCCGAGATTGCCAGCAACTGCCAGAAGTTAGAAAGAGGCAAGGAAGCATCCTCCCTAGCGTCTTCAGAGAAAACATAACCTTGTCCACACCTTGATTTTGGACTTCTAGACTCCGAAACTGAAAGACAATAAATTTCTTTTGTTCTAAATGACAAAATTTGTGGTACTTGTTTACGGTAACCCTAAGAAACTAATACACTATGGAAACAAAATTCCAATTAATGTAGTTCATTAACAAAAAAGTACAGTGAATTATGGAAAATCAGACAAAACACATTGGTCATAGGAGAGTGTCATTTACCTATCTCAGGCCATGAAAGATCAAGCATACCTTTTGTACACAGAAGACTGACAAATTGGTGAAGTAGATGTAATTTAAATACATCAGCATCTATACCCTGAAAGAGAATGTACCTAATTTTCTTGTGCCAATTAAATATTTATTAAAAGAATAAATTCCAAATATAGAAATATTACAGACAACTCTATCTAATCCCAATGCAATGAAACTAGAAATTAAGATTGAAATTAGAAATCATGCCTGACCACTTGGTAAAATAAATTAGAAAGGGGGGGGCGGGTTTGGAGAGAGAAAAAATAGGTAGCATAGATAGATGGCTGGAGAGAAAGAAAGATTAGATGAGCACATTATCTTAATTTTGGATCAGTAAAGAAATCAAAGTAAAAATTTCAGGATATAAGAAATAATGATAAAGAAATTTCTACATAATGGAACTATGACATACAACTAAAGGAGGGCTCAGAGAAAAATATATAAGCTTAAACATTTACATTGTAAACAAGTGGAATGAAAATCAGTGCTTTGAATATGCAATTCAAAAGATAGAAAATTTATATATCCAAGTGTGTATTCTGCCAAAGTCTATCTTTGGCCTACTGGAAAAATATTATTGAAGTTAGGAAGAAAACAAGGATGACCCCTATGACAAATAAATGTAGCATTAAAAATTAGAAAGAGGAAAATTTTATCATTATTTGGAAAAGATATGGCATAACAGAAAAATGTAAGAAAATCAGCTGGGAACTTACTATACCAAATAAGAGAACTCAGCATGATGACTGGGAACAAAGTTAATATACAAAAATCAATAGCTTTGCCATGTACAAACAACTATATTTTAAAGTGGCAGAAGATATTCCATTTTAATGGAAATAGAAAGATACAATGCCTTGGAATAAACTAAAAATATTGAAGACATATTTATTGCAAAAACTGTAAAGTTTTAAGACACCTAAAAGACAATTGAATAGAGGGAAAGTCATATTGATTCTGGACAGATAGGCTCTATACAATGAAGATTTTAATTTGCCCTACATTAGTCTATAAATTTAATGATTTCCAATAAAAAATGCCAACAGGATATTTTTCTCTCTGAAATTAAAGACTCACATTCTAAAAATCACATGGAAGACTAGTAGTCATGTGATAATAGTTATTAAAATTCTAAAAAGAAGAGTAGGAAGATATGGGAATCAGTTCTTCAAATCATACTACAGGCATTATCAAACTAAAGTAATTAAATGTCAAATGCATTATTGGAACATAATGGAGTCCAGTTATAGACCAAAATACATCGGGAATTTTTTTATATTTCAAAAATGGAACATATATCAAGGAAGAAAGGATAGATTATTTGATAAATGCCATGGAGAAAACTGGGTGAAATATAAAAAAGATATAAATGAAAACATGGATGCACTTGATGAAAACATGGAAGCATTACTATTATTTTGGATTGAGGTGGACTTTTCTTAGCATGGCTCAAATCATAGAAACCATACGAAAAATTGATAAATTCAACTATGTAAACGTTTTTCCTGGGGGGAAAAAACATCATAAGCAATGTCACAAGACTAGAGAACAAACTAGGAAAAGATTTCAAATAAGTACCACTTCATAACTGATATTCATTTTTACTATACAAAGAGCTTTAAAACAGAAAACAAACCAATAGGAAAAAAATAGGCATAGGATAAACAAAGTTTACAGAAAAATACAATAAAATAAAATATGGCTTTTAAATACTTGAAAAGATGCTAAGCTCTACTTGTCACATAGAAATGTATATTAAAACTACATTGAGACACCATTTTTCACCTATTAATGGAGAACATAGAGAAAGAAACATTCTCTTTCATTGCTGTGAGAGTCAAATTGCAAAACCACAGAGGTCAGCTTGACAAAAATTTGATAATATGTATCAAAATTTAAAATGTAGCTAGGTTTTGATTTATCAAATTTACTTCTAGGTATTTTTTTCTTCATGTATTCTAAAAGTTAGTAGGTATACACGAAGGCATATGTATGAGAATAGTCATTGAAACATTAGCTGCAATAGTTAGAAATACTCTAAATGTTCAACAATAGAAAACTGAATTCAACAACAGAAAACTGAATTCAATATTATGATATAGCTTGATTATGTCACCATTTGTGTGTTGGTGTAGGTTTGGGCTAAATCTGGAAGAATTCACACAAAATGGGTAATAGTGCTTGTCTATAGGGAAGGAAACAGGAAAACAAATGGAGAAGAGAGTCTGACTTTCCCTCTATGTGCATTTGTAACTTTTGATGGTATGCCAGGTGCATGTATTACCCATTCAAAAAAGAAATAGAAAAAATGATAATGTAGGTGGAAGGGTTGTAGGAGGCACTTCATAAATATTTTTTATAGTGACTTACACTTAGTATGAAATTTTTCTTCAGAAGTTTAATGTTACATTATTTTGTGTATTACAATAGTTCCATTTAATTTTTTAGAGGCTAATATACATATTGAATTGTTTGACTACACACAACCTTCCAGAATATTTAGACTAAATCAGAATGTAATGAGTTCTTCCACCGTTGACTCAGTGACCTCTTTATGCTTCTTTATACCCAGCTAAAGCAGAAATGCTGAGTGGTGTTATTGACAGTGATTCTCAAAGTGTGCTCCCCAGATCAGCAGCATGAACACTACTTGAAATTTTAAGAAATGTGTTAGAAAGGCAGTGTCTTGGGACCCAACCCAGACTAACTGAATCAGAAACTTGGGGAAGAGTGGGAAAGTGGCCAGCGGTTTGTATATTAACAAGCCCCCCAGGTGATTCTAATGCTCATAAAATTTGAGAAACACTGAGTTATAGTTAAGAATATTTTCCAAAGTGAAAACTGGAACAATTTGCTCAGGCATGGGGCTCCCCTTAAAAACTGAGTTACAATGGCTAAAAGACCAGTAGCCTTCAACTAGAGGAGATTTTGCTCCCCAGGGGATATTTGACAATGTCTGGAGACATTTTTGAGTGTCACTACTGGGGAAGGGAATGCTACTGCATCCAAGGAGTAGGAGCCAGAGATGCTGCTCAACACCCTACAATGCAGAACAGTCCCCAAGAAAAAGAATTATCTGGTCCAAAATGCCAAGAATAACAAAGCTAGTAAACCATGAAACAGAGGTACAGGCAAGTGGGTGTGGGAGCAGAGAAGAGAAGAAGAAATGATTAATTCGTAAGGCAGTAATTCAGAAACCTAAGGAGAAATCAGGAGGAGGTGGTTCTTGGACTGAACCTTAAAGGACCAGAAGATTTCCACCAGGTTAGAGAAGGTAGTGGAAGGTGGATATTGGGAGAGCGGAAGAATGGAGAGTTGAGATGGCAATTCTAGGTTGAGAAAACCACCTGAAGTAAAACAAGGTAAGCAACAGAGAATGTAATTCTAACTCGGAGCCAATCACACCTCCCCACCCCCACCCCCTTCACATCTGTCTTTGGACCATTTTTCTTCTTCCTGCCATACGGAGAATATATTTCCTGAATTTCTTTGGATTTCCCCATGTCAGCTCTCTTCTTGCTTAATTTAAGATTCAGGCTCCGCATCTATTTCAGCAACATGAATTATCTGTACCATCACGGCCTCATATTTATAAGTCATTTTGCTGTATTTCAAAATACTTACAAATTTTATTTCATTTGAGGGCAAACAGTATCAGACAGTAGTTTAGAAGTGTGAGATCTAGATTCAAAACGCTCCAGTTTGAGTCCTGGTTCTGTTTAACTTGGGAATATGGGTTGTTGTGAGGATTAAATGAAATAATATGTGTAAAGAAAGTAGCAGTGACTGGCACAGAGTAACAGCTTAATACATACTAATTGCTATTAATAAAATACTTGTGGTGTTGTATTTCACCCCAATGCTATGAGGCAAAGAATAAATTTTCCTATTATACACGTAAAGGAACTGAAGCTCAGGGAGAGTAAACAGCTGATCCTACATAACAAAACAGGCTTTTGTGGCACTAGAACTTGTGTTTCTGTTAGCTTGGGGCTTTGACGTCTACTCCATGCAGCCAAGCACAAGCACAAATTCAGCATAATAATTCAAACAAAAGATTTGGATCTTAGGTAGCTTAACAGTGTATCATTTAATTAAACAATGGATCCTGGGCAATCAAGCTAGAAAGTGCATGTCACTTCCTCTTTGGCAATGACAAAAAGATGGCAAGGAATGCGCAAGTTTTATATTCGGGAGAGTTGTTTAGATATAGTCATTTTACCAACACTACCTGAGCTTCACCTTGTGTCAGGAGCTGTAGTGGGTATTGGGGCATACTCAAGGAATTTACAGTCTAGTTCACCGCCATACATCAGATTTAGGCACAGAAAAGTGTTGGTCTGGTCAGAAAAGGTGTCCCAAGGGAATTACAACTGAGCTTAGGAAAGTAGTTACATGAAGAAGTGGTGAGTGGCTGCGAAAAGATCTTGTTCATTGTTCACAGGTTCTTTTTCAAGACCTACCTCATCTTCAGTTCTTTTCTGTCCACTCCTCGAATATGTACCTAGAGTATGAATTCTTTTAAACATCTAATATGTGTCTGAGTCAGTGCAAACAGTTTTAAATATATATGTTCTGATTGGCATTCATTTGTGCAAAGGTTTGTGAAGTGAAAAAGAATAAGTTTCTGCCTTAGCAGATAAATATTCACAGTGAATATGTTTTGTTGATGACGAAGTAACAAACACAATCTGATGTTTGTTATGGTCACATTAAATTGTTGTTTTACATATAGGAGTAGCAAAACGGCCACGGGGAAAGAATATGAGAAAAGTGGATTCTAGTCTAAGGCCTATAGAGAACTGTGTGGCCTGGGGAAAGTCATTTCCTTCTCTGGATCCCAGTGTCCTCTTCTGTAAAAGGAGGAACCTATGACTTAATATTCTTTCAGCAACATGTTTTTATGCATGACAAGATATGAAATCAGTTGTAACATTTAATGATCCTAGAAACAAAGTGTTAATTCTTTTTTTTTCCTTCCCTCTTTCTTGGTCTCCATTCCTCCTTTCCTAAATAAAAATCTCATCCAAGCATATGAATTTTGGATGATGCTTTAGAAAAAACATTGGGTGTCTGAAAACTATGATCACTTATGATTTCTCCACATCCATATTTTTAAAAAAGTTTGATCATAAAATATTTATTTTAAAATAGAAGTTTTCCTGTTAAAGACAGTGGATTGTAGGAAGTAGTGTAATGGAAAAACAAATAGATGGTATAGTACTGTAATACGCACACACAGGCACGTATACAGACACATTCGCATGCACACACACAACAGCTGTCTGCTAAACAAGGACAAAAGGCAACATGAGCATTTTCTACATGCGTAATTGTTACTATAATAGAGATTGTATTTGAAAGACAACGTAAAATGTCTTATGCCTGAGTGGTGACTCAGCCCCTATCTACCTAGATTTATTTTTATATAAAGAGCAAATGGAAATCAAGATGAAACGTTTGAGCAAAATTTACTGCTTTCTAAAAATCATTCAAACAATGGTTTGATCTTATCCTCCAATTCAATTCTTCTAAAATTATTTTGTCTCCACTCGGGGCTTGTCTAGGGGACAGAATACCAAAGAAAAAAAGTCTTCAGAAAGGAGAAACAACTAATTCCTGAGTTCTAAATGTTGAACATTGACAAATTTTAAAACTATTTTCCACATCTTCTTACATTTCACCTTTGTATCTTCCAAGAAATACTGTCTTTGAAGAAAATGACAATCAGAAAAAAGGATTAAATAGCACATTTCTTTCAGAATACTGATGCTCATGTCAGTACGAGACTATATAGTGCAATATAAATCAGCTCTTGGTTTGAGTTATGGAAAGAAGTTACTCTTGTTTATATATCTTATATATCAATAAAACCGTCAAAAAGAGGCAAAGTCAACATTACAGTGATAATATACTTGCCACAGTCTAGTCTCCAAACCTCCATTCTATCAGCTTGCCTTTCCATGCAAACAAATAGGAAAACAAGCCAGGAATAAAGCCTCTGAAGCTACAAAGTTTCTTACGTATCTCCCTTCCCCAGCCATCACTCCTTCCCCTAACCCTCACAACATGAGCCCAGGGAAGACATTCAGAATCTCACAAAGGAACCAGAAGGAAAGAGTTTTATGTCTAAGTAGACAACTACAGAATCACCGCAAACATTGAAATGGAACAATTCAAGAAAGGGCCAGCCTCAGCAAAAGAGAAATCCTCATTTTAGTTTTCACAGAAACTTGCACTAGAATGAAGAGAGAAAATAAAAGAGAGAGAGAGAGAGAAAGCAGGCAAATTTCTTTAATACCCTAGCCTTACTCCTCCAGGCTAGTTTATCAGTGTAGAAATTGTGGCTGGGAACTAAGACCCATTGACTGTACAGAAATAAATACTGGAAAATTGTCCAGAGCAGTGTGCCCCCAAATCTAGATTTACCGATACCACTTTCCTAATTTTGCTTTATTTACATACCATCTATATTATTACCGTTTTTTTAATTGGGCTCATTCTTCTTATTGAATTGATTTAAATAAATATATTTAAAGAAAGACACTTCATATCATTACTGTAAAGACAAAACCAGTATCACCTGGCGTAAGTTAAAGACAACTCTAAAATTAAAGGCAATGAAAGGAAAATGCTGTTCAGAGAGTCTACCTGCACACAGAAGGCTCACAGCCTCAGCTCCCAGTCCTTAAAGAGAGGTTAGTCACGCCTTTTCACCAGTGATGTGCTGGTTGATGCTTCATGACCGCCTGAGGGAGAAGGGTGACTTGTAGTATTTTATGATTTCTGAGGTGTAAATACTCCTACCAGGCCAATTTTAAGCTCCCAAGGTGATGTTACTGAATATAAATGAGAGGAGATACAAACCATTGGCTCTTGTGACATCTACAAGGCAGCTTCAACACACCACTGCCTTGAAGTAATCAGAAGAACCAAAAGAGAATTGAAACAGCAACATTTTCCTTATCATATGCTTCCACGTAATTTAATTCCACTGTAGTATTATACCCCAAATCATAATACTCTATCATTAGTGGCATATATCCCCACTTTGGAAAATATGTCTTAGATGATCTTTCTTTGTTGTGTCTCCTTGCCCCCAACTCTGTGCTTTGCACATAGTAAGCCTTCATTGAGTTGAACAAATAAATCAATGAATCTGACAGTGCTTTGCAAAGGTTAAAGGGATTTACAGATATAAACTGTCATTAGTAATGTAATGGGATATGCAAGATTTTTGGGTCAGGTGGAGAGAGTTCTGTTTCCAGAAGCATTTTGACAAGAGCACTAAAAGAAATGCCTCCAGTGAATTTGAATTCTTTCAAAGTCAGACAAAGAGTTGTAAATTATTCTGTTGTCATGGCATATCAAGGAAGTTGATGGATAAAGGGACATACTAATGAGACTCTAAGTGACAATATGAAATGGAATCAACAGTCTCTGAGACGTCTTTTGAATGCTGGGAAGTCATCTCTTCTTATCATTGCTGATTATCAGGATCAATAAGCTTTTTAGGAGATGCATTAACCCGAAAAGATCTTATTCTTCTGGACCACATCTGCCCGGGTATTGGGAAGAAAAGTAGTGAGAGACCATTTTTGAAGTGTAAAAAGTGAGAATTATTATTATTATTCATGATAGGTTTTCCTGTTCGGCATTCTATAGCCACGTTTGTATTTTCTAAGCGCTTTCATACCTCATAGCTTCTACAATCCCCATATAACCCCTTGAAGGTAAGTAAGACAATGAGTTTCCCCGTGTTTTAGGTGAAAAAGAGAAACTGAGGCACAGAATCTTTAATTAAGGGTAAAAGTAAACTTTTAAATGAAACACAACTATTTAAAAATAGAGCTAAGGTGAGAAAATGTGTATCTTGATTCTTAAAGAGGTGTCTTTCTAAAAAGACTACAACATGAACATTGAGTGCATCTTCATTTTTCAATGAAATCATTCCTTCTTTCATTTGTTTCTCCTGTCTTTTCCTCTGGAATGTCCCCCCCCCGCCCTTTTTTTTTTTTTTTTTTTGGTGAGGAAGATTGGTCCTGAGCTGACATCTGTGCCAGTCTTTCCTCTATTTTGTATGTAGGTCACTGCCACAGCATGGCTTCATGAGCAGTGTATAGGGCTTCGCCCGGGATCTGAACCTGTGAACCTGGGCCACCAAAGCGGAGCATGCCGAACTTAACCACTACGCCATCACACCAGCCCCAGGAATGCCCCTTTTAAAGCCTGGAATCCTCTTGCCCAACTTCTACAAGACTGCTTCTTTCTTTACTCCTCAGGTCTTTGCTCAGATGTCACTTCTTCCAAGGGGCCATTTCTGAGTACTCTCTTTTAAGTTACACCCAACCCTCTTAGATGTATCACCCTGTTTATTTCATTCATAGAGCTAATCACATCTGATATTGGCTTGTAAATTTTTTCTCTATTTATTGTTGGTCTTTCAGTGGAATGTAAACTCCTCAAGGGCACAGACATCCTTTGGCTTATCTACCCTTGTATTGACAACATCTTAGCACAATACTTCAACATAAAAGGCACTTAGTACATATTTGTTAAATGAATGGATTCATCCTCCTTTAATTGAGTTCCTGCCATAGGTCAGGCACCAATAATAATATTAAACACAGTTGTTACCTCAAAGAAGCTAGTCCTTGATGCCTTGAGATCATTTTCCAAGCGGGCCAATCTCTATTTTCCCCTTTCTGCACATTAGTATTTTATTGGTCCTGCATTAATAATCTTGCAGCAGCTAAGAGATGCCAATGACCAATAAGATCAGTTAATTTAATAAGAAGCAATAGAGCATAATGATGAAGAGAATGGATGATGGAGCCAGATTGTCTGTGTCATTTCCTGGTTTTGCTATTTGCTAAGTGTGTGGCTTTGGGCAAGTTACTTAACCTTTCTGAGCCTCAGCTTCCTCATCTGAAATGGAGATAATAATATCCATCTTAGCTCTAAGGACTCAATAATTTAATATATGTAAAGTGCTTAAAATAGTGTCTCATCTATACTAAGTATGATATAAGTGTAAGTTATAATTATTGTATATAGCCACAGATGAGAGTTCCACTCAAAATCAGATTCCATATAAATCAGATTACTGAAATTCAGAAGATAACCCAAAAAAGCTGTGATTGTGATTGAGAAATAGAAGGGATGCAGGATGAGGGTATCTTAGACATAATAAATGTTAAGCTAGTGTATTTTGCCTTTACTTTACCCTCAAACCCCTTTAGATTACATATTAAGAACATATTTCGATTTCAAGGTAAACAGAATGAACTTAGGGAAATTAATAGCTTTTATAAGATGTTATATAATAAAGCATAAAGCCACCTTTGATAAGCCTATGTTGGAAAGGGTGATGTATAGTTTCATACATGCTAAGCATACCTTCATTTAAAGGGACTCGGAATGTTTCAGCACAGTTCCAACAGCCAAGGGAGGAATAAATAAAGAGAAGCAGCCACATCTCAAACAGGGGTTATGGCATATCATAAGTACTGCCTTAGCCTCAATAGCATTTGGCTCAAAGGATTACACTGCAATCACTCAGAGTCACAACTGAACAGAGATGAAATCAAGTTGGAAACTTAACATCTGAGGAGAAAGCAATTGAAAAGTTTAGAGAAAACGCACAGCAAGAAGATTGGTCAGTGTAAACCGTAATAACTCGATACAAGCAAGAAATGATTTCGTATGAACAACCTCCTTTAAAAAAAGTAGCAAAAATCTTTTTATATTTCTTTATTTTGTTAATGCATCACTTCTGTCATGTGAAAATGTTTGACATCTCTAACTGAAAATGAAGGATCCTGGAAAAAGATGATAATGCAATAATAATTTAGGTTATACAATACAATAAACATTGCATTTGAAATGTGTATCTTCACATTAACCAGAAAATAAGTTTTCTAACCTTAATTTTTCACATAAAGTATCTGTCTTTGGTTAAATGTTCCTCAAAACCTTTTCCAGATTGTTAAAGAAGTCATCGTGCTATAACTTGAGCTATTTAATCTCGTTTATTTTCTCTTTATATAGCAGCCACTAGCTGTTCCCACTTTCTCGTTTCCAAACCTTTCACAATTATTGCCAAAAAGCATATCCATTTGACTGCTCTGTTGTAATTTTGCTACTTCTTCTTTTATTATACTGCTTGATCTCGTTCCAACACCGTTAGAATTCAGACTCTTAATCTGCATCTTTTAGGTGGTCTATTACCTACGAATGACATTTTTCTCTAAACTTCATCTAGACTTCACCATCTACCCATTTAGGCTCTCAAATGTCATCTTCTCTTACTCACTAAAAATCCCATACTTGTCACTTCTGCGTAATTTAATCTAAAAGTGTCCTAATTAATGGATCTTCAATATTTCCTTGATTATTTCTTAAAGACAAAATCTTATAAGTTCTTTGCATGGAAAGATACCAAAGAACTAGTGTTAACCAAAAAAAAAAAAAGTCATAAAGCATTAAGACATTATGGAGAGTATGATCCCATTTTCATTAAAATAAAAAAGATATAATTTGTGCATAGAAAAACACTAAAAGACTATATCAACCTATTCACTGATTATCTCTTAGGACTGAGCTTTTAGGGAATTCTCAATTTCTTTATATTTTATTTCTATACTTTTTCTTTAATTGTCAATATGCACTAGTTTTATTATCATAAGAAAAAGATAAAGACTTGTTTTTCTATTGACAAAAAAAGTGTCTATTTTACTGAAAGAAAGGAGATAACTGTGAGATATGTTATATGGGTTTAATGGTGATAACCACTTAGTACCAATCACGTGTCAGACATGAGAGTAACAGAATAGGAAGAAATGAGATAGGACTCAAACTTTAAGGTGCTTGACATTAACCTAGACAATGCAATAAATGATTCAAAAGTCATAAAACTCTATTGTTTATTCAAAAAATCTTGGAGCTCTTTCTAGTCAATGTCAGGAACTCTTCTTGGCATGGAGATGTCCTCGGAACTATCAAATCCTTGTATTTTTGCAGCTAACATTCTATTGGAGGAGATAGGCTACCAATGAATGAATATACTACCTGGGAATAATAAGTGTTCTGGAGAAATATAATGCAGGGTGACAGAGCAGTGATGTTTCAGATAGGGCATTAAAGAGAGGCTGCTCTGAGGAGGAGAGATTTTAGCAGAGATATGTGTAAGGTGTCTCTCTCAGAGAACAGTAGAGGAAAGCACCAGTGCAAAGGCCCTGAGTCTGAACATGTGAATAGCATTTGAAGTACCCTAAGAACCAGTGTGGCTGCAGAGTGAAAATCAAGAAGCAGTGTGATGGGGAATGAAATCAGAGATGGGGCAAGTTGGGAGACAAATCATATGGGACCTTGCAGGCTAAGGTAAGGATTTTGAATTTTATAACAGCTGTTACAGGAAGCTGTGGAAAAGTTGAGGGAAATGGAGTGAGGTAATCTTATTTACATTATAAAAGAATTACCTGGCTCTCCAGAGAATAGAGTTGGTGGTCAGAAGGACAAAAGATGACCTGTTTGTTGAGAAATGATAGTTTAGGCCAGTGGTTGGCAAACTACGGCTCACAACCAAATCTAGCCCACTGACTGTTTTCACTGTTTAGTTGAGAGCTAAGAATGGCTTTTACATTTTTAAATGGTTACATTTTAAATGGCTATATACGTTCCTACATGATATCCTCGATTTTGCCTCTTGACCTGCAAAGCTTGAGATATTTACTATCTAGTCCTTTAAGGAAAAGTTTGCCAACTTCTGGCTTAGACAACAGTGTTAGGCCTTTGGCCCATGCAATTTAATCATTTATTATTTCTCTATATAAATTTTTATTGTGGAACGGTCAGAGAGAGAAATGATGATTAACAGATGGAATGAAGGGCAGAACATGGGGAATAGAGAAGTAGTTGGATTCTGGATGTATTTTAAAGGCCAAGTGACAAGAGTCACTTATAGATGGAATGTGATGTGTAAGAGGAGTCAACGATGACTCTAGGAGTTTTGATTTGAGTAACTGAGTGGATGATGGTCCCATTTCTGAGCTGGTGATGACTGGAAAGGAAGAAGTTGGGCCAGGGTAGGGGAAATTGAGAGTATGTTGTTTGGGACATGTTAATTTGGGATTCCTACTAGAAACCTTTATAGAGATGTCTACTGAATACCAAGAAGGTGATGCAAACAATATGTGCTATGGAATTTCAGAAGAGGGCTTGGGACATGGGGGCTGCTGCATAGTGTAGATGGCATATGAATAAGACTAGTAATTATAAAGATGATGGTAATCATAATTAATAATAATAATAAGGCTTTAATCTATTTGAAGCATTATGCAAAGTACATGGCAGCTATGAGCATGCACCTGGCTGACCTCCAATTACAAGGAGCATAACTGATCAAGGGCCTCAGCTGAAATCCGTTGCTGTGGTTGCACCAAAGCCACTCTGCCATGGATGACCCCCAGTGAAGGACTCAGCATGGCAGGGACTCCTTTAATGGCTGACCGTGGCTCCAGGGCAATCCCTCAGCCTTGCTGAAACTTTGTTAGACTGCTAAGGACACTTGCATCCAGAGTCAGATTTGCATCATGGTCTGATGGCTCCACTTTCCCGGGTCCCATCCCTTTATCTCTCACACAAGCATTTGCCCTAATTAAATCCTTGCAAGTTTAGGCCCATCTGATTTCTGCTTCAGATACCCAAACTAAACCCAGTAACTGAAATATATCATTCAAACAACTCTTTAAAATGGGTTCTTTATTATTCTCATATTAGAGATCAGGAAACTAAGGATTGAAGAAGTGAAATGATTTTTATAGTTTTCAGCCTTTATTTTCACAAGTTATTATTGAATGCCTGCTGTTGTCAAAAACAGGGGATAGAGCTGACTTTCTAACTCTAAAGCATACAGTTGACCAATATGTTACAGTCATGATTCTTAGTTGGGGGCAATTTTCCCAGGGGATATTTAATAATGTCTGGAGACATTGCTGATTGTGACAAGGTGGTGGGGGTTCTGCTGGCATCTAGTGGGTAGAGGCCATGGATGCTACTAACCATCCTGCAATGCACAAGACAGCTTTATCAACAAAGGATTATCCAGCATCAAATAGCAATAGTACTGAGGTTGAGAAACCCTACGTGACACCAGTAGAATCTTACAGAGATAGAAGAGGAGGTAGATCCCCAAGATTTGTAGGAGTAATAGGAGAAACAGGACAGTACCAATAGAAAAGTAAAAATAAATAAATAAATAAATAAGCTCACTCTCGGTGACTAAATAAGGAAGAAATAGCAAAAATAATTTTAGTAAATTAAATGTTAAGTGTCTACTGTGAAAATTCTCACACTCTGCATGGCCAAAGAGAAGAGGAGCCAGAAAAAATAGCTGGTTTGGGCTAACTTGAAAATCAATAGACTTTTGCAGAGCAAATACCATTTGAACATTGCCTGGAAAAACAAAAACAGTTTATATGTGTATATATTTGTATGCTTAGTTATGTGTCTGGAATTTATGCTAAGCATTTTACAAGGTATATACTATTACTGACCTCACTTTAAAGATGAGAAAACTGAGACTTTGGTCTAGTTGAACCAGAGCAGAACCTAGAACCTGAACCTGGAACCTTCTGCTCTAAAACTTTATTCGAGAATGCCTGTGAGAGATGGAAATAAGTGACTTGGTTAGTAAGAACATTCTTCAGATTGAAAGAGAGTTGATGTTAATAATTCCCAAGCAAATATTTAGCTGATAACTATCCATTACTTTGATTTGTCTTTATACCACCATTTTCTTTCACTTTTTTTGGTACATAATCCTAGATAGCTCTTGTACTTGAATGCAGTGTTTTATTAAAAAAAAGAAAAGCAAAAAGAAACAAACCTCAACAGTTTTCTTTATTTTGGTATTCATATGTGTTAAATTATATTAATTACATATGAATAATAATATGCTATGGGTTGAGATGGTGCTAAAGTGTGGTAAAAGCAAATTGTGTTCATTAAATTTACTCTTTTGTGACCCAAAAAGATTTTGTACCACATAGAGAGTATGGATTGATAATTATTCTTGTTTTACTTTGCAGATATCAGTTGCTTAATAACAACTTCACATTCAATTTATTGCTTTTGTAGATATATGCATTTTATTGATTGAATTTGTGCTTAAGAGTTTCATGAAACCATCATTTTCTGCAGGAAATAGTTTTCCTAGAGGGTTCTAAAACTCTGCTTCTCAGAACAATAAACAATGGCTGTGTCATTTCTTGTTATAGCATTTATACAGTATTTCCATTGTAGAGGGAACTTAATAATCATTAATAGAAATATTGGCCAGGACTTTCCTAGAGAACTCAGGAGCCATTTGATAAAAATCAATATCAGGCAGTGAGGGAAATATTTTGGTCATTTTGTTTCTGGATACATTTTCCCCCATTACACTGGTGATTAATTCTCTTGCATGGGTTTTATTGGATGTTGTGCAATTAAATCCTCATGCACATTCCTTGGAAAATACACACTGTTTATGTGTTTTTATGTTTAGGCCCATGCAATTTAGACATATGTTTTTTAAGACTATTTTTTTTTTTTCGTCCTGGAGAAGAAATGAAAAGAAATGAAGACTGGCAAATTATACGAAGGGCAGAAAAAGTTCTGAGGAAATTTCTACTATGGACTCTTTATTTAGAAATAGACTGGACTGATTATGAATTGCTAATCACAATGGCTGAAATTTATTGAGCACTTCTATGCTAAGCATTTGTCTTTACTGAGTCCTCATATCACATACCATAAGAAGTTGGTTCTAAATTTCTCATTTTACAGATAAGGAAAGAGATGCATAATTAGGTTAAGTAACTTGTCCAGCTAGTAAGTGGCAGAGCTAGGTTACAGACTGAGGTGATCTGATTCCAGATGGGAAGATCTGGACGAAAAGAACTGCAAGCAAGTTCATCCTTTGTGTACTGCCTCTCTCATTGAACCTCATACAGTGACCTTCAGTTAATAAACAGGTGGGCAGAATGACACACATCACAGTAACTATGTGGAGTTGAGGATTCAGTTGACTGGGCTCTAGTCTACAGGCTTAGAAATTTTGGAGGACAATTAAGTCTACCTCTTTGGAAATTCAGTTGTAAAACTGAATGGACTACATTATGTAATCTCTGAAATCCTTCCTCACGAACTTAAAAACACTCCAATGGCAAATGTCATAGGGTTTGATCATTCTTCATGTCTCTTTTAGGTGCATTCTGAATGCATAGAATTAAAGCTATTCTTTGAAACAAAAGTGAAAAAAATGTGAAGTATGAAGAGCTTCTGTTATAGATGGGGTGTTCTTCTATGCCATCTGTTTAGAAGCACAGGAATAAAATTAGGTATCTGCTCTGTTTGGGTCTCACATGGTTGACCTGATGCCAAAAGGATAAATTAAATATGAGTTAGTAGGGGCAAGTCCAATAAATATAATTTATTCTAGTATAAACTATTTGTATTTCTTCATGATGTGTGCAAGGAGATCAGTGTCACAGAACATGAATGAGGATGGCTATAGCAAAAGGTCAGATTTGTCACATGAGAGAATCTTCTGTGTGCTGAGTACCTGGATCTGTCTTATGGTGCAGCCACACTTTTATATAGTCTTACTTTATGTATAATATTTGAATAAGGAAAATTCTCCCAAATGAAAAATAGTTAGAATCTTATCATTCAAAAACTGGTGAGTCAAGTCCACTGGAAACTGACCATACCTCCACATGGTGGAGCTAGTTTAGCTGGTAAAAAGAAATACCCATCTTGCTGCCTCACAGTTAGCCTTGATTTATTTGACATCGTCTGGACCACATCCCTCTCTCATAAGGTGACAGTCTTGTATCTCATTCATTCACAACATGAACCCATGACTCTATGTCTAGGCATTCTCTTATGAGTATAACATGTTATTGTTTCCATCTAACAGTTAAAGTACTAGTGTCCATCTATAAAGGAAATATTTTTGAAGTCATGTATATGAGCATGAAATTTATATGTGTAGGATTTAAATAAAACACTTGGCACAGTCCAAACTGACAGCTTCAATTTCTTTTGAGGCTTGTATAAGAGCTTACTTAAACTTGCGAATGATTATCTTAAAAGCCAAAATCTTTTTCTGTGTGTGAGGAGATCAGCCCTGTGCTAACATCTGCCAATCCTCCTCTTTTTTTGCCGAGGAAGACTGGCCCTGGGCTAACATCTGTGCCCATCTTCCTCCACTTCATATGGGATGCCGCCACAGCATGGCCCGCAAAGCGGTGCATCAATGCCCACCCAGGATCTGAACCAGCAAACCCCAGGCTGCCGCCGCAGCAGAACGCGCGCGCTTAGCTGCTTGCGCCACCCGGCCGGCCCCAAAAGCCAAAATCTTACAGGTGAAAACTGAACTACAATGTGGATTACTTTTTAGGCATAATGGTGAATAAGCATATTTCAAAATAACGTAAAATTGTTTAGTGAGAAAGGAATCCCATAGCAAAATTCTTTATACAGTTAAATCCATCAGAAAATATTCTTTGAAGGATGTGCATTTGTCAAAGTATAGACACTTCTGTAAAAACTACATTGGTCTTTAAATGTAACTAATTAAAAAGAAAGTAGAGATTTAACTTGCTATATTTTTTCCATCTTCAATATTATTGGCATCAAAAAAATCATTCACAATGCTCATGAAAGTTACTTTCCATGTTTCTTATGACTAAAAATAGTTCTTCAGCAATTGGGTTAATCTTCATTCTCTGAAACATTTGCCAGAACTCTGAGATGAAAAGAAAAACACTCTTATTATGCGCCCATCCTGAGAGAGCAGCAGAGGTAAGATCTGAATCCAAAATTATTCATTTCAACTTCAAATCTTTCTTAAAACCTTTTCCATGGCTGTGATGTTCAAGAAATAGCTGGAGAATTTTTATCTCCACCCCCTCAAGTAACAGAAATCATCTGCTCCCCCTTTTATTTTTACAAATATGAAAGAGGGAAACTGTCCATGATGATTTGTGGAGAGTAGGTGTGTGTGAGATCTGCTATTTCCATGGTTAGTTCAGAAGCTGATGTCACGATTGCTTCCTACACAACAATATGGGAAATCACATTAGCAGCAGGAATCCCAGTTGGCAAAATTGCCAGTTGTACCTGTTAAATAGATAGTTATTTGGGCGAGAAATTCTCAGGACACCTTAGAGAAATCAGTCAATGTTTTATTTAGAAATTAGAAGCTCCTAAAATGGGGTTATATATTTCAAAGTCTTTAGGAAGTACAGTGTGGCACAACAGTGACTTATTATTATTATCATTTTTTGTTATTACATTCTTATAGCCGTATACAAGTGTTTGAACAGACACAAATACATTTATAGAAAGCAAGGGTTTCATTGAACAGGAATGAATCTCAATATAAAAATTAAATTAAACATTTCAAAAGTTGCCTTGAGAAAAAATTTGGGGTAGAAAATCATGACTTGAAGCTAGATTGGAAAATGATGATCTGAGATTCTGAGGGGATCCAAGATGACTATGAGCATTACTTTGGTAGGAGGTCATTTTACCATTATGGTATTGAGACTGAAATACCCACCTGCAATAACTGGTAATATACAGACTGAACTACTTGTATTAGTGTGACAGCAGCAGGGTCACTGGTTTGAACAATTCCAGGAGCACTATCTATCTACTCATTTATTCCATAAAGTACCATAGAATAAAGATGCTAGAAAGAAACAGCAATTTGGAAAGACTATCTTGAGAGATTCTTCATTAATTCAAAGTTGTAGTCTACAAGGTATACATCAAGATCAGTGCCATTTTGTCCTTGCTTTCATAGCACTTCTGTGTAGATGTCTTTTCTCCCTTTTTCTACTGTATTGAGACATCAAAATGTATCTTCCAAGGTGCCACACTCTCCTATCCCTGTGCCTGATTGTCTCTTCTGAGAAAGTTGGCAGCTTGTTCTGATCCAGCCAATTTACCTGTTGCAACAATAAGTTATCACTAAATTCAATTTCCAGGTTATTATTAAGTTATTTCAAGTGCTGCCCAGTGGTTCCCTTGGAGACCTTCCCTAGAAATGAGCATGGACTAAACTTGGGAGCTACTCATGTTTCAAATGTAGTGGTTTTCAAACTTTTTCTTGACTGAACAATCCTTTGTTCAAAGAAATACTTACAAAGATGCCCAGTAAATAAAATGAAGAAGAGCTGTTGTTGCTGAGTCTGGGAGCCTGTCTGTTCATCACCTACATCCACCTGTTGCCTTTGCTTGCTCAACGGTAGCCATTGAGAGAATTTCGTTGACCATCTAGGGCTCTGCCATATCTAGCGTTAAAAACCCTACTTAGACAAAATCTATTTTATTGTCTTTAACTGAATTTCTGGAGGTCTATTATCAGTGTTATTTGCAAATGTTCTCTTTCCCACTCTAAAAATAATCTTTGATTCTAACTCATAATCTAAAACTAGCCCTGTAATATTGATCTATACCTGTAGAACTGTATTATTCAAAAGTCTTTTGGTTGCAAGTGGCAGGAAACCCAACTCAATCTGACCTAAAGGGGTTCTATTAGCTGACATAATTGAAGGGCTTGGGGGTAGCATGGAATTCAAGCACAGCTGGCCTCCAGAAGGCTAAGAAGATAAAAGATTCCATCTCTCTTTTCCTGTTATTCACCTGTTATTCACATTACTGATATTGGTTTTATGTACTGGCAGGCTTTCTTCATGTGGTAGCCCCCAAGTAGTCTTTAGTGTGCTTTTCTTTTCCAGTAATTCTAACACAGTTCTTGGAATTGTGACTTATGGGACCAGTTGTTGTTTTTAATTGATAGACTTTATTTTTTTTAGAGTAGGTTTATGTTTACAGATAAATTGAGCAGAAAGTACAGAGAATTCTCATATACTCTCTCTCCCTACACACACAATTTCCCCTATTAACATCTTGCATTAATGTCGTATGTTTGTTATAATTGATGAACCAGTATTGATAACAAATTTCATCATATAATGATGAACCAGTATTGATAACATTATTATTAACTGATGTCCGTAGTTTACATTAGAGTTCACTCTTTCTGTTATACGGTTGTATGGTTTTTGACAAATGCACAATGTCATGTATCCACTATTACAGTATATAGTTATACTGTATATAGTATACAGAATACAATACAGAATAGTTTCACTACCTAAAAATCCCCTTTGCTCCACCTGTTCATCCTTCTCTCCCTCCTGCTGAAGGCTGGTAACCAGTGATAGCTTTGCTTTTCCCAGAATGTCATATAGTTGGAATCCTAGAGTATTTAGCCTTTTCAGACTGGTTTCTTTCACTTAGCAGTATGTATTTAAGCTTCATCCATGTCTTTTGTGGCTTGATCGCTCATTTGTTTTTATTGCTGAATAATATTCCATTGTATGGATATACCACAGTTTGTTTATATTCACCTATTGAAAGACATCTTAAATGCTTCCAAGTTTTGGCAGTTTTATGTAAGGTTACTATAAACGTTTGTGTTCAGGTTCTGAGTTTTCAAAGTTGGATATGTTTTCAAGTTGGATAAATACTGAGGAGCATAATTGCTGGATCACATGGTAAGACTATGTTTAGCTTTGTAAGGAGCTGCTAGACTGTTTCTCAAAGTGGCCATACCATTTTGCATTCCCATCAGCAATGAATGAGAGTTCCTGTTGATCCACATCCTGGCCAGCATTTGTTGTTTTAGTGTTTGAGATTTTAGCCATTCTAAATGTGTGTAGTGGTATGTGTTTTAATTTGCAATGCCCTAATAAGATTGGACCAGTTTTAATTGGTGTGCATCCTTGAACCAATCTCTGTAGTTAAAGGGATAGAGTTGGTTAGTCAGGTCTGTGCCTTGGGCCTATCACTCAAGCAGGGACCACAAAGATGGGTAGTGATTTACCATTACCAAATTCACAAAGGAGAAATGATTTGCAGTTAACCTAGAAAGAGAATTGGATGTATACTAATAAACACATCAGATATCCAGAAAAAAATAATAAAACTTCCTGACAAAAATATAATAATATTAGAAGGAGTGTTCATATTTAAATCATTCTCAGATGAAAAACGCATGGTATATTTCAAAGGTCAAGAAAAGAGGTGGTATGGATTGGAGGTTGGAATAAGTGGCAATGGGAGTACTGAGCTCAATTTCTACAATTTAAAGAAAAGTAGAACAAAATATATTTATTTTCAGTATTAATTCTTTGTTGTGCATATTGATTCATGAGTATGTATAGATCCTTTCTGTGTGAAACATATCACATAGTGGAGATGAAATAAACAATCTACTACAGGTCTTTTACAATTTAAATTAAGCTATTATTCAATGTAATTACTAGTCTGAATGTTTTCAAGTTTCTCTAAATAAGAACTATGGAGATTGTTTACTCTACAAGATGGTTTATTGCACAATTATGAATAATCAGCAATGACTGTGAGTTAATGATCATAGCATATGTTTTAGTTGAGATCATATTTTTGGCAATGAATATGCAGTGCCTATTAATTCAATCAAAGAGCTTTTACATATGTTGATTCAATAAGCGTTCTTTGAAAATGAATATATTGGCCAAGTAATAGGTCACCACTCTAAATCCAATTGATGAGTTTTAATCTTACGGTAGGAAGGAGTGAGCATGGGTTAAATGTACATAAATATTGGCACAAGTCAGTGATGTGACTTCGGGAGAAAATAAGGGAGTTAGTGTAAACATTTCACAGTTGTATAATGATATTTGTCCAATGATTGATTTAATCTTGGGATTGATCATTAGCAAAAGTATAAGCCATATGGCAACTGACATTTACAAATGTGCTTTTATCAGTCAGTTTTATCCATTGAGGACAACGATTTCAAGATTCAACATTCTGTACGTTTTTTAATGTAGTATTCTAAAGACTTCATTCAGTAATAAATGTAGTATTGGAAAGATCTACAGTGAGGAATCTTTGTAGTGTCATGGAAGAATAGTGTTGGAAAAGAACTTAAGTTGATGATAGACTGCATTTATTCCATTCAAAGACCTGTGTTTATTTCATCCAGAATTCTGATAACATCAGAAGTTGGCATTTTCTGGAAATGCATTGGAAAAAAAATAGAAAATAAGAGTATATTTACATGGAAGATATAGATTTTTACATACTATGTCATACTATTTTTACAACCTCAGTCAGATGGCCGAGAAATGATGGATTTTGCTAATAAGAGAAAATCCTACATATTTATATAAATTTCATCAATATCTGTCTTTGTTTTTTAATTTATTGAGATGATAGGATTTGGGAAGGAAGGTAACTGATTTAGCTACCCATTCTACTAAGACCTGTTTACTAAGTAGCTATAGGATTAATCAGCCTGCCTTTGTATTTGAAAGGAGACAAGCTATTTTTGCCTCTATAACAGCAGATATAAGACAAAGGATCATATTTCTTGACTATGAATTGGAAAATTAAGTTTATTCATTCATTCAAGTGATTTAAGATTTAATTTATTATTTCAGATAACATTTAACTATTAACTTCTAATAATATTAGTACTTTATCATAACATTCATTTCATTATCATTTTCATTGTCATAACTAGTGCTATTGTCATTGTCATCATCAACACTTCATTTCCATAGCATTTTATAATAGTCAAGTGGCACACTGCCCAAGATAATCAAATCAAACATGGTGCTATATTTGATCAAAAATTGTTTTTGGTTCTGAAATTATGGGAGGAGAGATTGAAATGAATAGATTGAAATAGATGGATTCAAAGATAGAATCTATCATATATCTATAAAACTGCCAGAATAGTTTATTTGGATCACAGTGTTTTACTGTAGGTAGAACACTGGATTGAGGGTAGGAAAGTATAGCCTGATCATTAAATGATTTTCTAAAACCCGCTTAATCATTCTGAGTCTTTATTTCCTCGGCTGTAAAACTCAGAGAGCAAAGTAGAACTTGAAGTCAACACAAATCCTTAACTTATGTAGCCACTGTCTTTCAAAAAATAATTGGACTGTCTCAATGGAATGTCACTTCACTTTTTCCTAATATCTTTATCACTATTTCAGTTTCTGTAAGAGTTACCAACTCTCTACCTAGCTCTTTCCACTTCACTTTGGGTTATGTAGTAACCTGGCTTATGGTTCTCTGTCCAGAACAAGATCAAAATTTCTTCTTGAGTGCTTTATATTATAAGATTCCAGCTGTGGAAAAAGACAAATATAAAAAGACTAATCAGATATTGTCAGAATATTTTTTTAAAATGTCTCCAATCAGAAATGTTTCTAGAAAAGAGTGTTTTCTTAAAACTTGCTGCTGGTATTTGCCCAAATTCATTTATTCAGTTTGGTCCAGAAAGGAGCGAAGTTGTTATTTTAAGAGCAAATATAGGACTCAATATTTCATTTATTCAGAAGGGGGCACACTTGTGCTTTTAATAGCAGATGTATTCTGAGTTGCTAGTGTATGAAATTTATACATAAACTTTTAGGAAATGACAGAATTATTCCTCTTTATCAGAGTTTCTTAAAATACGTATATATATACACCAATTTGGTACTTCTAAATGGAAATGACAGAATTCAACAGGCAGATTTCTTTTTGGGTAAGGGCTTCTTTTTTTTAATCCAGAGTTCTATTAAGTTGAAAACTTTGTAATTTGGTCTAATTATTGAAAATGATTAGTTTTGCTGTTAATAGAGACTTCTGTGACCATGGAAATAACATGCTTTTGACAACCTCTGATAAATTTTAGTTTGGTTTCTGAATTTTGGCAACCTTATAGCCTTAAAAATGTTTTCCCCACTGGTCTTCATTAATAGTTTGTCATCTTTTGTATGCCAAGATGACACTGGCCCACTTAGAGGAAGAAGACTTATGCAATGAGGAATCTTTCTACTAGTAGGCTTAATTGTCCAGAGTCGTAATTGTCTTTTTCTGGGAACACATGTGGACCTTGGCATGGTGTTTGCCTAAGATTAGGAGTTCGCTCTGCAGCTTTTGAAAATCATGTCTAGCCCCCAGAACTTTGACCTCAGTATTGATATGATCTACTTAATTTAAGTATTTGGTCAATAATAATAAAACTCAAACAGTTTAAATTATACAGGAATATCTGTAATAAATACAGAGGGTATAAGAAGATAGAATATAATTAAATTTTGCTTTCAAGTTTTGTAAAAAATTACCTTGGTTGTAAGCTATATGACGATAGATGACAAAGGAGAATGTCTTTAATATATAAAGAACTTTTACAAATGATGAAGAATATTTAAAATAATTCAGTGGAAAAATGTGTAAAAGTAAAAGATGATTGTTTAACAATTTACAATAAGAAGAATGATGGAAATTTATTATTATATATTTAATGTCTATAGGAGAATAGACTTAGTCTATATTGTCATCTAAAAAACTGCATACAAGGGGTAAAGGGAGACATGTATATGGTGATTGATAAACAAAAATGTACAACCAAAATTTCACAATGTTATAAACTATTAAGACATCAATCAAAAAAAACTGCATATTATACAATGGGATTGAGTTTTGGACCTGTGTGAATGACTAGGATTATTTTCATACTAATAAGCAATGTTGATTTACATCTGAGTAAAAGAGTATATGTGTAAATGTCTATATACCTGTACATAAATCCATATTATAAAGTAAAAATATATGTCTTTCGTTTTTGTTGCAATCAATAGTTTTTAATTAAATATATCCCCCCCAGAAAAAGAGATGAGAGTGAGATTTCTTAGCTTTGGGTTCCTAGCTGAGTATGAGCCCTACTTAAGTAATCTCTCTTTCCTTTTCATTTTCCTGGGCTGGTGTTTATCACCTCTTTCCTTCCTTCAACATATTCTCAATCTTCTGCCTTCACCAACTTTTCTCTCAGATTGATAATGTTGATGCAGGTGCAATTTAGAACTATCTTTCTAGATGATAATCTGGCAGTATATATCACCAATTTCAATGAATATAACACTTGACTAGCCATTCAACATAAGGAAATAATTGGACATTTTAAAGAGATAACTGTACAAAGATGTTTATTTCCACGGTGCTAAAAGTAGTAAGCAGTTGGTAACCACATAAGTGCCCATGAAAGAGAATTAGTTAAGTAAATTCTGGTGAAATCCTTCCAACAAATATTTTATAACTGTTAATACCACAAAAAGGTTCTACATATATTGATAAAAAATTATCCAAATCTTTTGGTAAAGTGAAAAAGTAGATTAAAACAGAGATTATGGAGTGATTCTAATTATATGCAATTATGTAGGTATAAAATAAATACCTGAGGGGGCCGGCGCCGTGGCTTGGCGGTTAAGTGCACGTGTTCTGCTACTGGCGGCCCGGGGTTCGGATCCCGGGCGCGCACCGACGCACCGCTTCTCCGGTCGTGCTGAGGCCACGTCCACACATACAGCAACTAGAAGGATGTGCAACTATGACATACAACTATCTACTAGGGGCTTGGGGGAGAGAAAGGAGGAGGATTGGGAATAGATGTTAGCTCAGGGCTGGTTTTCCTCAGCAAAAAAAAAAGAGGAGGATTGGCATGGATGTTAGCTCAGGGCTGATCTTCCTCACAAATAAATAAATAAATAAATAAATAAATACCTGAACTACGTACTCCAAAATTCTATTAATAGTGATTTTCTTGACATGGTAGGATTACATACATTCTTTATAATTACTTTATAATACTTGATATTTAAAAAATTATGTCCTTATGTTATATTCAGAAAATATAAAAAAATTATTGCTAACACACACCTAGTCTCAAATTCAAATTGCTTGAAGTTTCATGTAGAGAAAAACAGACTCAAAAAGTTAACTTTGTGGTGACAGGAGAGATGAAGAGAATAGCAGTAAGAGAGATGAGGGGAAACAGAAGTAGGTAAGAATTTAAAGACACAGACTCTAGAACATTGTCTTCCACCAGATCGTCCCCAATTTCCTCTAAACTCCTATAAAATGAGAATATTGGATTACATGATCTCTAGGTTCCCTTCCACTTTTGACTTCCAATAATTCCTTGTGTAGAAATTAGTTTAGCTCATGCATCTTGATGATCTGTAATGATGTCTTTTATCTGTGAGAGAAGTAGCTAAAGATTCCTTGTAGGTATTGATATCTTCGATAGCCATAAAGTATAAGGCATGCATCTCAATCTTTTAAGTTTCCTTATTAATCCATTATAGGTTTCATAAATTTTTTCTTTTCCTATGTGTAGGCATGGGGAATAGCCTCAGCTGAGGTTAAGGGAAATTAGAAAAATTGTCCATAGGGGACATAATAGATAGAATCTTCCAAGATGCTTTCTGAAGGAGTTTGTCCATTAATGGGAAAAATTTGAAAGTTTAAGGATACAAGGAAAGATGGTACATATGATCTAGATTCCAGCTATTGGCCTATTTTATCTTTTCCAGCCAGGCTACAAGGTCCTTCAGGGCATGGCAATGTCACATGCATCATTGTATTTCTCACCCTCAGACTCCAGTACTTAGCACACTGTGAACAAAGTAAGTATTCAGTGACAGCTTATTGAATGAATAAATAAGTGAAAGATTGAATGTATAAGTTAGTGAATGATTCATTGGATGGGTAGTTGGATGGATAGATAGATGGATAAAAGGGTGCATGAGGTTGTTGTATAATAAATATATCTAATCACTAGATAAGGCATTACCTTCTTGTGTGTTGCAAAGTAAGTCACTTTCTGCTCCTGAACTTCACCTTCTTCACGTGCAATATAAGGAGGATAGCACTACATAAATTCTAAGCTCTCTTTCAATCCTAAGATGACAAGATTCTATAAATGTATGTGTATCAGACACTTTTTCTTACATATTTTCTTTTCTCTCAACACCTGCAGCCAGCCCATCAGCCATTTATTATTTGTATATTGGATCAGAATACTTCCCACCACTGCCACCATCCTAGTCTATACTGCCATCATCTTTCACCTGCACCCCAGCAGTTTACCTGCGTTGTTACATTTGCTCCCACAGAGTCCATTCTTTACATACAGAGCCCCCAGAGTAGCGTGTTTTAGAAAACAACTTAGATCATGTTATTCCCATGTTCAAAACCTTCCAAATTACTGATCATAGAAATTTGAATAAAATCTAAATTTCTTAATCTGGGCTATAAAGTCCTATATGATCTGGCTCTTGTCTAACTCTCTCTTCTCATACCATTCTCCTTCATTGTTTTTTTTTAAAGATTTTATTTATTTATTTATTTTTCCCCCAAAGCCCCAGTAGATAGTTGTATGTCATAGCTGCGCATCTTTCTAGTTGCTGTATGTGGGACGCGGCCTCACCATGGCCGGAGAAGCGGTGCGTCGGTGCGCCCCCGGGATCCGAACCTGGGCCGCCAGCAGCGGAGTACGTGCACTCAACCGCTAAGCCATGGGGCCGGCCCTCCTTCATTGTTTATAGTAGATCTTTCTGACCACTGGACATAGCAAACTAACTCCCACCTTAGGGTTTCGTGGTCTGTGATCTTTCCTCTGTCTGGAAGTCACCTGTCTTAGGACTGTGTGCATCTCCTACTTCTAATCATTCAGGATAAAGAGCAAATATTACCTAAGAAAGTCTTTTCCTTTTCATCTTAGCTGTAGTATCTCCAAGACGCCCCCATTCCCTTTGTATCCTATGACCCTGTTTTATTATCTGTATGGTGCTATTTCCCTCTCTCAATCACCTTGTTTATTTGGTTTCCTAGTTTATAGTCTTTGTCCATTCTCACTCATGTATAAGCTTGCAAGGGCAGGGGCGTGTTCGATCTCGTTCATTGCTCTATCTTTATTGTGTAGAGAACATGATAGACACATAGTAGGTATTTAAGAAATATTTGTTGCATGTTAACAAGTAATTTTCCCATCAGAGATAACCAGTCTTAAATGAGAGTTTTTGACTGGGGCAGTAATTCATTTTTACCTCCGTGGATTTGTATAATACCATTATGAAACGCTGCTGGGTATGTTGTCTGCCTCACAGGGATATAAGAATGTTATAAGGATTAAATGAGACAATGTATATGAAATTTACTTTGTTAGAGAAAAAATATAGGTATATTTATTATCATTATCCTTATTTCACAGATGAGGAACCTGGAGCCCCAGTGGGTACATAACCCAAGGTCTCAGATATGAGCTCTTCTCTCCTCTGCAGAGCATCACAAATCTGCTTTCACATAGCTTTTTTTTTTTTTTTTTTCAATTGGGCTGAACATCCTTCACTAAAAGGTCACAAGGATCACAAGGATCTCCTGAAAATTAGGAAGGGGGAAATAAAGCCACTCTTTAATGAGAAAGGCCATACAGATCAGTAAAAACAGCCAAAGGGAATATAGGAATGAAAAATTCAGGGCAGAATTTGGCCTACTGGCCCAGATGATAAGGGAATAAACTACTTGTGATGTTTAATGTGAAGCTATAGAAAAGTTAATAGGTTTGTGAACAAATGTCCCAAACTCTCAGCTCAGGGTATGATTTCCCAATTCAAGAAACTTTTCTTCCCTGAAGGTAACAATTTTTACTCAGCTTTTGTGCAAAGAAACTGCCACTATTTCATATTTTCTTTTCTTTTCCTGTTTCCTTAATAAAAACATTCAGTATTACTTGGTGTAATTCTGCCCTACTGTTTGATATCGTGACACTTTCTTCCAGGTAGTGCAATGTCTTGTCATCGGGAGCCATTTGTGCTAACCAGAACAGTGTATGATACAAGGGAGTACGCTAGTATATTGAGTTATAAATCATATTTTTATATAATTCACAAACCAGCTATTTAAAAGAACTCAGTTTCAGAGCTGTGTGATTTCATTTGTAGTATACTTAAGTCATATTTCGTTTTTAATTTGATATATGCTCATTAAAGTCATACATTCTCCTAGTTGCTTTAAGGTCATACAACTAGTAAGTGGAGGAACTAGTCTTCCAGACTCCATTATTTGAGTATTTAAATTATTCAGCATTTATAGGAGGGCAAAGATTAATTTTGCAACTACATCATCAATTTATATATCCAAGTGGATATACCAGCGTATTCTGACGTTATGTAGCTCTGATTTGCCATGATGTGGTGATGTAGCAACACCTTGAATTGGATTTACTAGTAGTTATTATGAATCCCAACATCTTGATCAATTTCTGAAAGAGCTGTCCAGAGTTGAACTTCCACAGGGATGGCCACTGAGGGGAGGAGGCAATGAGAACAGACTCCGAGGTATTAAATATTTGATTTTATGCATATGCAGTCCAAGCTTCTAGTTGAAGAGTCCTAATGTAGCTTCCTAGGAGAATTTGTTCTGGATTCCAAATACAACGGTTCAAAGGAATCTGGCTCCATTTAAAAAGCCCGCATGCAAAAATAAGTGAAGTACCTTGAAATTGCCAGTGAAGAGGTCACCCCGAAATCTACAGAGTAAAAACCATAGGCTTTAGAGGAGAAAAATGTGTTTTCAAATAAGGAAATATCCATTATAGCCTCTTAAATATCATCCATTCAGAGAAGGTGCATCAACAGGGATAAAAGACCTTGAACAAGACTCTTGTTCATGTCTATTTAAATAATAATTTTATTCAATTTGTGGTAATATTAAATAGATTAAAATTTGTAGTGGTATTTCTTGTATCCAAATATGTGGAAATAAATTTTTATATAATTTATTATGGTTCATACTGAGGTGTCTCTGAAATTGTGAACACTCTCTAATACTTTTCCCTAAAATATTAATATATTTATATTTATTAATTCTTAAACATTCAAATATTATATTAAAATAATATCCATATTATCATCCAGAAATTTAGAATATAATTTCCCAGCCTTGATTTTAATTACAATTATATGGAAGCTAAGAATATAAGATTATAACACTTTTTTTAGACTGTGGATTATTAAAAAAAAAAGCCATTCACCTGTTGAATCCTTCAATAGATATATTGGCACATCCTAAGTTCTGGTCACTTGGTTCCAGCCTCCATTAAATTTATAGTGTGGTGGAGGGAATGTTAAGCAAACTGAGACTTAAGATGCAGTATAATAAGTGCCATGATGGGGTCGGTGCAGCGTATTATAATCACACATTGCAGGATCCTCTTATTTGAACTTGGGGGGTCATAGAGAGTTTCCAGGGAAAGTGGCATGGAAGTTGATACCTGATGTATTAGTAGAAGTCAGCCAAACAGAGATAGAGAAGAATCTTTCAGTCGCAGTAAGCATCATCTGTGAAGGCATAAAGGTGAAAGAGGATTTGATGTTCTTGAGGAAGTAAGAGAAGTTCAAAGTGACTAAAAATTAGAATTCTTGAAAAGATGAAACAGTGATTGAGAATAATAAATAAAACTGAGGTGGTAAGCTAGGATTGTATCATGGAAGTCCATTTTCATCATGTTAAGCAATTTGACCTTCTTTCTAAGAGCGTTGGGATTCTTCGTCAGGTTTTAAATAAGAAAGCAGCCTGGTCAGGTTGGCATTTTAGAAAAGTCATGTCAGTGTAAAGAAAAGATCCTGAATATATGAGAGCAGCAAAACTAGAGGCTAAGGGATTCATTTGGAGTCTGCTATAGTGGTTCCCGGCCAGAGATGCTGGTGGCCTCAACTAGTGGGATACCACTAAGTGGGAATGGAGAGAAGTAACTGGAATCATCAGATTTTTAGAAGATTAGATTGAGAGGGCTTCAGAGATGTTTGGAAGTAGAGGAGAGTGAGGGTGAGGGCTCAAGAAAGCTAACTATATTTCTGGAATCTGTGGTTCCACTTCCAACGATAGAAAACATAGGAGAAGTTTGCAAGTGAAGGTAATGAGACCATTTGGGGGCATAGAACATTTTATGTTTCTGTAAGACTCCAAATGAGATGACTAGCAGAAATTTGGACCTATGGATTTTGAAACTCAGGAATGAGATCTAAGCCAGATGTAAATTTTGGTGTTTTTAGCAGGTAGATGGTAATTGAACATATGGGAGTGAATAGTAATACCCAGAGAAGATATTTAAAAGAGCTATTCTCAAACTTTGGGGTCAGATGAATTACCTAGGAGATCTGATAAAATTCAGAATCTTGGGTACCAACTCCAATATGTCTTATTGGTAGGTGTAGGATGTAGCTCACAAATCTACATTTTTGACAAGTAGAGTCTCCTCCCATGATTTTAATGTAGATGATCCTCCGACTGCCCTTTGAAGCAAAAGATCTTGCATAGAAGCCTCAATAGTGTCACCATGTAAGAGATGGACCAAGGAAGAGGAACCCAGAAAGAAGACAATGAGGAAGTAATCAGAGGTATTGAAGGAAAACCAGGAGAATCAAATATCACAAATTCTGTGGGAAGAGAGTGGGTACAAGAGAAGGAATGGTCGCCAAGGGCAAAAGTGTTAAGAGAGAAAGTAAAGATGAAGGCTGAAATACAGCCACTAGATGTAACAAAAAGGAGGTCATAACAAAGTTGGCAAGAACAGTTTCCAGTAGGAAAATGTGGGCTGAAGCCAGATTGCAGTGGGTTGAGAGTAGAATATGAGATGAGGATGAAGAGACATGAAACAGAGACAAAAATCTTTTAAAAGAAGTGAGGCTTAGAAGGGAAGGACGTTGCTCCAGCAGAATGTGGGGCTGAGGGTGAATGTTTTAGGAAGGAAACAACTTGAGTAAAAGTCTAATCTCACACCTGACATGCTCCATCTCTAATTTTTTTGAAGTTTTTCTTAACAGATTCATTGAAGTATAACTTATATATTATAAAATTCTTACATTTAAAGTGCACATTTCAATACTTTTAACAAAATTACAAAGTTGTGCAAACATCACCACAATCCAGTATTAAATAATTCCATTGTCCCAAAGATATTCCTCACACCCATTTGCACTTAATTCCCAGTCTCACAACCAGCCCTAGGCAAACACTAATGTACTTTCTGTCTCTATAGATTTGCCTATTCTAGACATTCTATATAAATCATACAAGATGTGTTTTTTTTTGTCTGGCTTCTTTGACTTACTATATTGTTGATGAGGTTCACCTATATTGTAGCATGCATTAGTATTTCATTCTTTTTTATTGCTGAATTGTATTCCATTTATGGATATACCACCTATTGTATATCAACTCATAACTTGATGGACATCTGGATCATTTCTACTTTTTGACCATCATTCATGAATGGTATTGCTACAAACATTCACATGCAAATATTTATGTTAATGAATGTTTTCACTTCTCTAGGGTACTTGTCTGGGAGTAGGATTGCTTGATCATATGTTAAGTTTGTGTTGAAATTTCCAAGAAACTACCAAACACTTTTCCAAAGTGGCTGCACTGTTTTACATTCCCACTCTCTCACCTCAGTCCTACTGAAGCTGATATTTTATTTACGTTTATAACTGCATTCATTAGTTAGCCTAGAAATAAAAAGAGCTGTGCTCCCTTTGGATAGTGGGGAGCAAAGTAAGGTGTGGCTTTGTGTTTTGTTTTATTATGGTTATGCCGCAAACTATTGAAATATGTCTGAGTATCAGCCTGCCCCCTAGTGGTGGTCTAGATCCATGGGGCGAAACTTGGAAATGAGTTTTTTCTACCCTTTCCATCACATGCTCTGCCACTCCACCTCTATCCTTTTTTTGTTGAAGTATAATTGACATACAATATCCTATTAGTTCCAGGTGTACATCATAGCTATTCGATATTTATATACATTATGAAATGATCACCACAATAAGTCTAGTTACCATCTGTCACCATACAAAGATATTACAATATTATTGACTATAGTCCCTATGCTGTACATTTCATCCTCATGACTTATTTCTTATAACTGGAAGTTTGGACCTCTTAATCCCCTTCGTGTCCACCCTGCAACCTCCCTTCTCTGTGGCAACCACCAGTTTTGTTTCAGTATCTATGAGTCTGTTTCTGTTTTGTTTTGTTTGTTCATTTGTTTTTTAGATTCCACATATCAGTGAAGTTGTATGGTAGTTGTCTTTCTCTGTCTGATTTATTCCACTTAGCATTATACCCTCCAGGTCGATCCATATTGTTGAAAATGGCAATATTTCATTGTCTTTTATGATGCAAAAGAATGAAGCGTTACCTTTATCCTTTTTTGCAAATACATAACAGTAGACAGCTGGTTTAAGTGTGCTCAAAGAAATTTACATGGAGCACTGTGGGGCCCAGTGGAGCAGGAGGATGGAAGTCCCTACATCCTGATATCTATTTGAGATATCCATGTCTGCTATCCTAGCTTAAGCATCACCAGCTGAGGGACTGTGGGAATAATATCGAACTTCATTTAAGCTCAATTTCCTCATCTTTACAATTAAGATTATGATAATACCTACTTTAGAGGGATGTTGTGATGATTAAATGAGATTGTGTATATAAAGCAAGCTAACACAATTCAACTCAGTTGGCATGCAAGAAACAGCAGGTGTTCATATTTTATGATGATAAAAACGATCAAGAGTATAGTCAAATACTACAATGCAGTTTTATTCGTGAAATTTATTTGTTTCATCTGGTTCTTCTCATTTGCTCATATCCCATATTAATATTCTCTTTCTAATTGAAACCTCTTTGCATTTAGAACTAGATAGTTTTTATTTGATATAGATAAAAATCACAATATAACAACAATGACGTCCTCCATTATTTTAGAATAACAAT
The DNA here is from genome assembly GCF_020826845.1 of Diceros bicornis minor. Taxonomy (NCBI): domain Eukaryota; kingdom Metazoa; phylum Chordata; class Mammalia; order Perissodactyla; family Rhinocerotidae; genus Diceros; species Diceros bicornis. The sequence continues at coordinate 73,263,138 of NC_080741.1, read as the reverse complement.
ATATCAGGACATTTGCTAAAATCTTCCTTATGCAAAATTTAATACTGAAAAAGTTTTATGAGAGAGGCCAAGATCTCAGATGGTCTGTGTTGGAGAAAAGATTTTCAGCTGTATCTTTCTCACTCTGACCCCACATCTTGACTATCTGCTGTGCTGCCCCTGCCAATGGGAATGCCAGTGTCAGTTACAGCTGGTTGATATTGAGGAATACAAAGACTAGAAAAGCTCATGGAACATGGCTCAGACTCAGCCTCTCATGAGCTTTTGTTGCTCTGGCAAAGAGAAGAGGCAAGACCAGGAATGGCCTATATCTGATGATTATTACAATCAGCTATTTGGCAATTCAAGATAGTTGCATTCTCCTCCCGCCTCACCCCAACACATACCTGCTACATTTTTCACTTTAATAGCTAAATTTTGCCCTGAAATAGCCAATGGTTACTTTCACCGTTTTGTCTACGTAGATTAAATGCATAGGCTTTCTCTTTTTATCTCTCAAAAATACTGCAGACTGTATTTGTTTAGGATTTATTCTCTGATGGCAGTTAAGTTGCTCATTTTACTGGGGTGTTTTATAACTTGAAAGAGAAAGTTCTCCCCTAAGCAGAGAGCATGTGTCTAATATGGAAATCAGGTGTTGAGAGAGAAGAACAGTTAATAAAGCACTTTGGAGAGCCCATCATAGTATTCAGACACAGATTTCTTGCATGGAAAGTAAGAAAGCATCTTCTTGACCAGATGTGATCAGCACTATCCAGGCTTAACAACTTACGTGCCTCAGGAGGCGTGGATCCTTTTCAGTATTCAGTTATTTTGCGAAGGAAATGTGTAAATTAAAATTGCAACAATCATGTTAACATATATGTTAGGCAATGAAATAGACGGCACTGATGCAGATGATGTTACAAGTTGTATTTTCAACTTGGGTCTACATTTGGAAAATATTTCTTCCAAATACTATGTCTTTCAGTATCATCAATTTTAATGGCTTCTATTCCATCTAATTTTTAAGCTGTAAATATATTCTAGTATTTGAAAAGAAAATCGAAGTGATCCTTATTGCCGGAGGCTGAAACTAGTTCGGTATGACAGCAAAATTAGTCTTCAGTTTATATGTATCTAAATGCTCTATTATAGGTCCCCAAATCCACACATAAGTTAGCCTAGAATTCTTCAATTAATAGAAACCAATGTGAAAAATGTTTATTTGTCTCACATGATTTTTCTAAAAATCTGTAAGCAAGCATTTAAATATCAGGAGATTTCATATAAAAATCTTCATTGGGGCTTCTCTGATAAATCAAAGATTTTGAAATGCTTTCTTAGAACTGAGTGGGACTATGAACAAGTAATACACATTTATAACTTATACTCTTCTATTTGCCTAATTGCCTCTGGACACTTTTGGCTTTTGCTTAATATCAATGGTTATTTAATCTACTGAAATATTTTAATTCATCCTTCCCTGTAGAAAATTGAACCTAAATTTAAAAGGGCTTTTCTAATGCAATCCAAGTCAAAAGGTATAATTCATTTTAAAGGTAATTTTGGGACTAGCTTAAAAGTGTTTAGACAGTATGGCAAACATTTATGTAATTTCCTATCCTATTGTAGAAATGATAATACTTAACAAATATTAATTTCTCTGTGTCAGGTTCTGTGGTTTACATTTATTATCTCATTTAATTCTCACAACAAGCCATAAAGTAGGTGCTAAATGCTGTTATTAGTTTAACAACAACCTGAACCTTAGAGAAGTATGTACGTTGCCCAAGGTCACAAAGCTTGCAAAGGGGTGAGCTGTGAAAATTCTTTTTCTAAAACCCACATTCTTAACCACTCACTCTCTTACTCAGACACTTGTATTTTAAACTATTTTTTAATGTATCTTTAAATTTTTTAATAAATATAGATACTTAAAACATACAACTATATACATATGTATATTCATATAAATAGATATTTCTCCTCATACTGAATAAAGTGCTCCAGATAATCTCTGCTCCCCATGTCCCCTTTTAGGTCACAGAGGGTCCTTTTTTTATGAATCGCCCATCAAAGGGGTCAGAGTTGGGTAGCAATGTTCCCCGGTATTTTTTTTCCCATTGTAAATGAATTATGTATACACCCTGAAGTAATTAGCAAAGACGCTGTTGTTCAGCTGAATTTTCAACTAATTAATCTGACCTAATTCCTGTCAAAAATAATTAGGATAAAATATGTCCTCCCTAAGCAACTCTTTCAAGCTAAGATGCTAAAGCACAGTATCTTCTGTGTATGCACTATTCTAAAATTGAGAGGGCTATTTATTTAATGATTTTAGAGCAAATGCTAAAATGCTACCTCATGAATTGCCACCTGGGCATCACCTCCTCAGTTTCTATATCTGAATAAAAACGGGAAGCTGAACTAACAAAGGGGATTCTGACAAGAGCAATATCAACGACCCCTTAACATGTTGTGATTTGCAATTAAAACTTAAAAACTAGTCTCCCCTCTTCCAAAAGCCTTTCAAATGAAGATGTGTGCCCCATTTCTCAGCCCATTCAATTTTCTTAATATAAAAGCTACTCGACTATCTTCTAACTTTCTCCCTCACCCCCTACCTGTCCTTTTCTAATTTTTAAATTTTAACAACCTCAGGGATCTAATGAATTGGGGAAATGTCTCATGTAATAACCAAGTCCTAAGGTGTGTGTTTCTAGGAAGATAATTTAGGAAAAGTAAGTAAGCAAGCTTTACCCACAGATGCAGTTTGTCAACAAGTTGAGATCTCTGGTTACAATACCTGCAGGTTGGAATATGATAGTGTTTGCTATCGGTGGTTGCCTGGAGCCTTACCCACTGCCCTGTCATTCCATAGCAGCCTATTCTGCATGCCCTCTAACCTTGCTCTCTGAAATATTAAGGAGCACTTGGGAGAAGAGAGCACTGTAGCACATATGGAACACATCGCCAAGCAGTTCAGTTAATAATTTCCTTATTAAACCGATGAACCCTTCATGTTTTGTAGTTCTCCTTCCCCAGCCCCTTTCCAAGTTAGTTTCTAGGCAACCAATAAGCACTGAATTACATTAAGCTCTTTATTTCAAGGCTGCAGTTCAGGATTTTGCTGCATATTTGTTGGCTCATTTATGGAGACTTCAGCATAAAATTCATTAATTCTGTTTAATCTTCAGTACTTCAGTGATTTGGTTCTAAACCACATTACCTGTATCTATTTTTCGTGTTTAAATCTCCCTGGTGCTGTGATGCTATTTTATATGTTCATTATGCCAAAGGTTCTGTGAGCTCTAATTTGGAATCAGAATTTCCACAATTTCCAGTTCTTGGTGATCATTCAGCACTTTGAGGTAGCCTATTAGGAAATTAAAAATTTCAAAATCTCCCATCTTGAATGGCTAATAGGTCTATAGCTGACTTTTAATAAGAAAGAACATCCAGTTTAGGAATAGTCTGAAAATGTAATAAGCATTTGCAAAAGGTAGGATAATGTTTGCTTTAACAAATTAAGGTTTTGATGTGAAAGAAAAGCTCTTGGAAATATTCCTTGATTGGTGTGAATTAAGGAATCGAGGTTGTAATTTCAAATTTTACCCAACACTATGTAAGAATGAAGATTAATCTTCCAGCAGAACTATTCTCTGTTTTGAATGTTGAATGTTTTGAGACATTCTCTCAAAAACTCTGAGCAACCTCTAGGGCTCTCTCTCTCTTCTCTCTCTCTCTCTCTCTCTCTCTCTCTCTCTCTTCCTCTCTCCCTTGTCTCTGTGTGTGTGCATACATTTAGGTTCTCACAACAGAGCAAAAACATAAATATTTTGTTCACTCTCTAGTTTCTTAAAACGATGTAATCATTGACATTGGTCACACTAAAGGATAGCTTGGAGTGGAGGGAAGTAAAATCCTTTCAAATGCCAATCCAATCTCTTTCCCTTCACCTGCTCACGGTCTAGCTAGTGGGGGGTGTGTATAAGGTTGGGTGAAAAAAATGAATTGAACTGTCTTGTAGCAGGCTCAGCAGCTATCCACAACCAATTCATAATGGGCAAATCTTCCAGAGGGTCTTATTGCCAAGAAGGAGCTCCCCAGACAAGGATTACATTGCACAGCCCACTTTGCATCTATGAGGTGCCATGTTACTGGGTTTTCCTCGGTAAAATGTGAGCTGAAGTGACGTATGCCATTCCCAGGATTGTCCCACAGAATCCTCTGTGATTTCCCATGTGCCTCTCTTCCCCCTCTGCCAGTAGGATATCAGTAACCACTCAACCTGGGGCACACGCAATTAGATGTCTTGGCAGAGCTTCCATCAACCAGTGACCACATGGGAGCACGACCTCTCCAGACCTTGCCAGTAAAACTATTATTAATCTCTGAGAATTTGGGTATCTGTTCCAACAGCTCATATTACTTTAACTTATAAAAGTACCGTGATCCCTGTGCTAGCATGACTTCAGTCAGTGGAATCACAAACACTCTTGACTGCCAGCTATGCTCCGTATTCTGCAGGTTCCAAGGATTCATGGTGATGAAGACAAGAATTGGCACTAACCACATTCAGTTGTTAGCTGCAGGAAAAACAGACATAATTCAAACTATTGCAATGAATCCATTAATTATATGAATGTAAAGAAATGAAAAATAGACATTCAGTGCCTATGGAGCACATAATGTAGTAAGATCTAAACTACTCTAGCATTGACAAATATTATTTGTTTCTTAATTATTATTTCCAAGTGTTTGGACAAAAATAAATCTGAATTTCATGTTATACTCAGGGAACTGAGTCCAGAGTAGACTAGTATACTCAGTAGGTTAAACTGTTTCTTAAAATAGTTTTTTTTTCCTTTGAGCTGTAAGGACACTTTGAAAACATTTCACTTAATCCTTCCTTTCACAGATGAGGAGAAATGTCTTTTCCAAATGAATAATACCATCTGCTTTAATAAATGGAATATTTAGTGTGTGCCAGGAACTATACTATTCTCTATATTTGACCAATTTTTTAATTGTGAACTTTAGCATTCATATAGATGAGTGTGCCATAAAAGATATATAGGTCAGTGATTTATCACAGAAAGAACACCCATGTAATACCACTCAGGTCAAGAAATTAACAATTGCCTGCTCCCCAGAATTGCTAAGCAGCCCACCCCAGTTCCAAGTCCTTTTCCCCCCTTCCTCATAGCCTCTTAGGCTCATGATTATTCCCTCGCTTTTCTTTAGTTTTAGCACATTCACATGCATCCAAAAATGATGTTTTTTAGTATACTTGTAAGTTCAAATAAACTGAATCATAATAGTATGTACGCTTTTATGTCTATCGTCTTTCACTCAACTCTGCATTTGTGATATTCATTCATATTCTTGTTTGTAGCATTACTTGGGTCATTTTTATTCTATTGTAGAAATATGTCACACTTTACTGTATAAATATCCTAAAATGTTATCCATTTTAGAATGAATGGCATTTGGTTGTTTGACTGTTATGAATAGCACAGCTCTAAATTGTCTTATACCTGTCTCTTGGCACACATGTGCCTATATTTCCATCTCCTAATTCTCAAACTTTGTTTGGTGTTATGTTATATCAGGCAGTTATGCTTCTGTAGAATTCAAAGATATTTTCATATGAAAAAAGTTGGGAAGGAAGGGCTGAGACACCAGACTAGAACCAGGTATACTGAATTGGTTACCTGAATGCAGTCTCACAGAGTTTTAGTTCAATATTTAATGGATTAAGCTGAGTTCCATCACGTATCATTGAAACAAATGAATAGAGAAAATAGATTATCAGTGTCTTCTTTGGAATGTCATTATTCATTCTTTGTTTAACCTTTTGTGACATAGATGAGATGCAGTGCCTTCTTCTTGCTCTCAAGTTTGGTTTTATCATTTTTATTGCATTATTTCTGTCCTTTTGTCGAGACACATTTTCCCCACATCATGGCATATGCCGTTCCCTTTGCCTGGAATGTTCTTATTGTAAAGTCTTGCATGGCTAGCTCCTTTTTTTATCATGATAGTTTTAACTCAACTCAGAAGTATTCTCTGACCATCCTACCTGCCCCCAGTCACTCTCCACTACATTACCCTTTATAGTTGCTGTTACAGAATTTATCACCATCAATAGTTATCCTGTTTGTGATTTATTCTTATTTTTATTTTCTGGTCTCTTCATTCCCTGCCTTCCTGAAATATAGGCACCAGAAGCCTCATCTCTTTTGTTGAGCAAACTATCTTCTGTGTCTGGAACAATACCTGGTTCATAATAGCTGCTCAATAAATGTCTAATGAATAAATGGAAGGAAGGATGGAGAGAGGAAGGCCAAGGAATAACAAGGGTATCCACGTGATGCAAAAATTCTGTAATTCTGCCTGACAGGGGTAAATGAGAGGAGATTTGTGGGCTCAGATCTCATAAGGAGTCTGCAAGCAATCCAAAATGTACCAAACCATTAAAGGTTAGAAAGAATCAGCGAGCCCAACGTTTCCACACAGTGAGGCAGACTGAAAGCAACAAGAGAAACCAAAAACCCAGGACAGTGTGTGACCATCATTCCAATTTTCTATATATCTCTGTACCAAGCTGTACATGGATTCCTAACGGTCTGACTAATGTTCATCTCAAAGAAAGAATCTGAGTCAAATACGACCTCAGGGTTACTAGCCATGGAAACAGAGGAGGGAGAGTGTGGTCATTAGATGCTGTTGTCAAAGAAAAATGAGGGGAAAAAAAAGAAGAAACCCAGCAAGCAATGGTTGGTATTCTCTCACATTCGTTTGGAGGAAATTGGCTGACATCCAAAGTTTAATGTGAGCAAGGCAATTGGGTAACCCTGGGAGAATGAGTCGTCTTGGCAGGCTCCACAAAATTGCTTGTCTATCACTATTGTAATAACAGACACAAGGGTCAATATTTACAAGGGTCCATAAGGAAGTGTGGTAAGGAGTGGTCCCCAGAAATCACAGGGCAGTAAGCCTCATAACAGAGGCATAAATTCCAGGAGTTGACCGAATTGTTAGCAATAAAATAAATGTATATTTGACATGTAAAGAGAAGAGAGGCAAGTACTACTGTAGGTAGAGTCCATAGGAATGTCATAGAATACTTGTGGTTATAGACTGGGAAAAATATTTAAATATCTATAATGTCAAACTGCCATGTAGTAACCCTTTAATAAAAATGGTTTCTACTCATTTAAGCTGTTTCCTTTCTCCTCAAAGATGGCAACTTCAATTTTACCATGTTAGTGAGTAAGGGAAAGGACTTATTTTACAGACAACTTGGCAAGAATATAAAGTAAGAAAAGGAGGGCATGAACTGTGTCCTATAGATAACATATTCCTATCCTAAAGTCTTTGCTGAGAAAATAATAAAATAGAACAACCCAGGAAGCCCAGGAAAATTATATGGGAGAGTAGTCAATAGATTGCAGAGGGGAAAAAATGTGAGCATTTCTGAGCAAAAAAAAAAAAAAAAAAAAGTGACTTTGATGTGATGACTATGACACCTAAATAGAGCAGAGAATCTGGGACAGCGATCCACGCCTCTCATTTGTTAGAGCTCAAAGGGGGAGAGTTGTGCTGAGTAATTTTGGTTGGCAAGGAACTTAATACTGTCCTCCTCTTCTCCCAATTAAAAAAAAAAATGCCAAATTAGACTAGGTAACAGAGCTAGATCATCTCCCTCCTAAAGCCGACTCAGCATTCCACAGCATTTATATATCAAATTCCAAGAACTCTGATATAAAAAGTGGAGTTCATTTTGCTACCTTGCAAGAGGAGCTTCAGTTTCCCATTTTTCTTACCTTGTGGTTCACATGGTGAGGAGGTCCTGGATGGGTTGTCCCTGAGGACCAAAGACACCCAAAAAAGTGATAATGGCATCCCAACCCAGACCTCTGTCTGTCCTGACTAAGAACTGCCAAGCCCTGTGGGCCTTGAGGATTTTTCTATTTCCCCACCAATTGCTAGGGAACAAAGGTGTGACTCTTTCTCCTGGGTGTCTCTCAAGGATCCAGAGTGTATGATTTATTTCACTAAAGTAGCACAGGAAATCCTCAGCGCTAAGAGAAGGAGAAGCCACTCTCAGCACAACCCTATGAAACTTTTATTATTTTATAGTCTGGGAATAGGCAAAATTCTCAGGTCCGGCTTCACTTAGAGATAGTTCAGCTCAGAGAATCACAGAATTTCAGACCCGAAAGGGATATTCCTGACCCTCTACTGTAACTTCGTCTTCCCATTGAGGACATTATGGCCCAGGGAGGAGAAGTGACTTATATAATTTATTCCTTCATGCATTTATGTAACATCTATTTGCTGAGCACCAACCACACATGTGCCAGGCACTTCGTTAGTGGGTATACAGAAAAAATAGCGACTAAGACTTGATTCTTGCCCTCAGGAACTTGCCGTTAATTGGGTACTTAAGATGAGTAAACTGAGAATGGTAGGCATTGCCATAGCACAAAAGAGGACAGTATGCAGTGGGTTAACTGCAGGTTGTAGATTGAGGCTATTTAAGTTCAAATACAATACCACTGCTCACATGTTGTATGGCCTTGGGCAATGAGTTCACTTCACTATGCTTCGGTTTTGTTTTCCGTGAAATGTTGGTAACATTAGCATTTATACACATACAATGATTAGTAAAATGTTTAGTAATTAGTAATTGATCGATATATGTATTAGTAGTAGTAGTTGTTGTAGTAAAGTAGTAGTATCGTTGTGATTATTATTTGTATTGTTGTATTATTAGAATCCAGACCTGGGATTCTAAAAGAAAGCTTCCCAGCAGTGGGATGGATGAGTAGGTCACAACTATATTAAGGTAAGGAAGAGTGTTCTGGCAAAAGGAGTTAAATTATTTTCTGGGGTTCTAGTTCTGGTTTCCTGGACTTTATCTCTGACTTTTTGGGGCTTTCTGAATGCCAGTTTTGGCCTTGGTCATAACTGCACTACACACACAACTCTAGGGGTACCTCTTATGCTCATGATAGTCCTAGATTTATATTTCACGTATTCCAGTAAATGGCAGTGAAGTTCTGGAGGAAGCAGCAGATCTTTCTAATTCACACAACCGTGTTGTTTCAGTTGGTAGTGTGGCTTCTTGGGGTATTTTTTCTCACTCACTAACCCAAACATGATGACTATTTGAAAACATTGTGTATATCACAATATGTAATATAAATGTAAGTTGGTAACATTTTATATTTTCCACTAAAGGCTGTAAAGCCTGGGATGTATCAGTTATCTATTGCTGAGTAACAAATCACTCCAAAACTTTGTGATTAAAACAATAATAATTATTGAATCTGCAATTGGTGCAGGGCTCAGTGGGGATGACTTGCTCTGCTCCATACAGTGTCAGCCAGGAAGGCTTGACTTGAGGCTGGGGATCCACTTTCAAAATGGCTCACTCACATGGCTGGCAAGTTGGTGACAGCTGTTGGTAGTAAACTCAATCAAATCTGGGAGCCTCATTTCCTGCTGGCTGCTTATTTGGGCTTCCTCACAGCTGCCTCAGGGCAGTCAGACTATTTACACAGTAGCTTAGGGATCCTAAGTGAGTGTCACAAAAGAACCAGGCAGAACCTGTGTGGTTTTATTGATCTAGCTTCATGGGTAAAATAACATTAGTTCTGGCATAGTTGGAAGCCCATGCAGATTCATAGAGAAAGAAAATAGACCCTCATCTTCTATAGGGGAAATGTCAGTTACATGATGAGAAGAGCATGTGGGTGTGACCATATTGCAAAATACAATTTTCCAAAAATGCCATTTCTATTTTGCCCACCAGAGTGCCCAGCATAGTGTCTGACACAACATTGGCACTTAATAAATATTTGCTCGTTGAATGAATACATTCAGTGAATGAAAATAAATGAATAAATTGGTATTATTACCCTAGTTCCTCCCCCTTTCCAACTGATACTCATTTTTGGTATCAAACTTGGCTCCTAGCTTGAAATTTACTTTAGTCTGGGCATTTACTTTTGTATGTCTACACTTGATATTGGAGTCTTAAACTCCTTTGGGGAATAAGGAAATGATTACAAAGAAAGATTGGTAGGGCCTTTGAAAAGTAGTAATTTGAATAAATGAGGTGGAATTTGATTGTAAAGATTTATCAAGTCATCAAAGAATATTATAAGAGAGGAAAATAGTTCTGAAGGAAGAAAATAATTGATGATGAACCAGTGTGGTTGCAATGAAGGACACAATATGATGACAAGCGATCCAGCAGCTTTTGGGGGAACAGCAGCCAAAAGAAGCATCAGCAGAACTATGTTTAATTAATGAACAGTAGCAGAAGAGGGTGCTCTAAAAAGATTAGAGACAGCAATTGAGTTTGTGCCTCCTGGGAATTATTGGATGACTGAAGTACTTCTGCGTGTGATGTGATTAAAATAATCAACGAGAATGTTGAACATCGAATCATGAATTTAAAAGATTTGTGTCCCTATCTAAAGCTGTAGCAAGCATCAAACAGTAATTTCTGATTAATCTTGGAGTATGGGGAAGACCACCAATATAATGGCTGTTTTCAGAAGTCATGGTGGAAATGTCTTATCCTTTGTCCGTAGCAATCTGATATATTATTGTCCATCAAGATTTTAGCTCTGTGCCCTTTTTGTAAAACATATTCAGAGCTGAAAATTGCAACTTGAACTGTGTAACTTAGGATAAGTTACAGATTGTAAATTTCTCCTCTGTATTGTCTATAATTATTTTTATTTTTAATGAAAAGAGTTTGTCCAATCCTGATAGTAAGTGGAAAACCCTCAAACTTCAGAATAGAAAAAAAAAAGAATGCTGATCATTATGTCACTCTTGATTATTTCACCAACATCAGGTGTTTCTTGGATTCTTCCAGAATGGATGAGATTTTCCTAGCTTTGATTGAAGTTAAGGGAAAAGGAATTTGCTTTCTTTTTTTCCTTTTCTAAATTTTTGTTATAGGAGAAGAGTCACACAAACAGAGATGTAGCTATTAGGCTTCTGAATGTCACGAATTAACTAGAGAGTAGTATCATTTCCTTATCTTCTGACTGGACCAATCTGCCTACTGTCATGGTGGGAATGACTGATAATTATATTGTTGGTATTATCCTTATTTCACTGTACTACAATAAATACATGATGTAGCTGATGGGTTTGATGAAAAACATACTTTATGTGATGAAATCTATATTTATTTATGTGTTAATTGTATAGGATTTGGACATCATAATGATATCACGGGCTTTAAAAAATACTTAGAACATTGTTCGTTAGCTTCAGATTTACTATGAGAGATTTAAAATATAATATGTTCTAAATTCAAAGGCTGAGTAGTCAAAGACATTATTTTAAAGTTTTCTCATGTACTTTACATCATGCTTGAATTGATGTTGCTTGCTAAGTAGAAAGTTAATTTATGTTTTGTTGTGTATAAATAAATTGGAATTAAAAAGTAAATATATGTTTTCATTGGCATAATTCAGACTCTCGGATTAAAGTATCTGAAGAAGGCTGGGTCATGAGCCCAGTGGTGGAGATTCCAGATATGGTAAATATGGTAGACCCTTACAACAGATCAAAAACATGGCATACAAATACACCGACTGTCTCTTCAAAATGACGCTAAACATCACCATGTAGTTTGTGACAGTGATCATATAAGAGGGAGAAAAAATTTCAGATGAGGCTGTGGCTACATAGTGAGACACTGACCCACCAAGCTAAAGTAGTTTCTCTTCTTTATTCTCACTAGCTCCTCATTTCCCACCACCACCTTTGATTAAGGTGCTAATAATCACCTATAATTAGATTTTCATTTATGCATTAATATGCTTACCGTCTGTCTCCCTCACAGGTGTGGGAGCTCCTTGATGACTATGGGTAATTTGTGTTTTCCTCTGAATCCGCTGTGCTTAGTCCAGGATATTGCATATAGTAGGCACTTCAGTTAATTTTTATTAAAGGGCTAAAGCTGCCATTTTGGGAAAGAGATTTCTCATTTAACCTTAATCACAGCAGCACCAGGGTCAGTCCCAAGTATAGATTTCAAGGCCTCAATTTATACTCAAATGTATGTGATTTCACCAGCACCGCCTCCTCTCTAGCAACAAAGTCATATGAGTTTAATTCAGAATCCATTTTCTTCTTACATGTCCCACAGAGATGTTGCTTCTTTAGGTAGGCTTCATATCTCATGGTGACACCCATGCTGTAAAGTCCTTGATAGAGTCTTGAGGCATCCGGTGGAAAGGTATGACTAAAATCTAGCAAAAAAATAAAAATAAATAAAATCTAGCAAACCATCTCGTCTTTTTGCCACATAAACAATAAAGAGTGAACATTTGGCTGGACCAGTTGTCACTCAAAAAGAAGGAAAATGGCTTTCTCTGTTCACTTTATTTTTCTCTTGTTAGAGACTTCTGACTAAGGTAAGACCAGCTGCACCATTACTTGATTGTGAGTTTCCTTTTATGCCTCTGTGCATGTCCTCTAGCATCTGGTGTGGCACGTTGTCCATTGAAGGACTTCGACAATGTCTTTTGACTTGATTTAGCAACTCTTTTTAGTCATTTGGTGGCAGGGGGTGGCGGAGTTGGAGAAAAAAAGGAATAATGGAGTTAAAGCTTCCACTATCCAACTTTGAGGATTTAGTGCTCACAATAGCATTTTTGAGCTCTGTAATCTTGGTTGACTTGGTTGAACTCTCAAAATCTTAGTTTCTTCATTTGCAAAATAAGATTGTTGTGTTTGACGAAATGATAGAATCATTGCAAAGCTCTTGGAACACTGCTAGCATAGTGTATGAGAATATATACACACCCTCCCACACATAATAAATGCATATTTATTAGCAAATACAAAATAAAATTTAACCCTCCAAAATAATCACCTAAACCTTCATAAACTGCCAAAACCAATATAGTCATGGTACACTAAACTCCCCCATGACTTGAGCATAAAAAGGCAGAAGATCAGATCTGATTTGAACCAAATCACAAGAAGGTTTACCAATGACATTAAGAAAAGGATCCAAATCAGAGTCTCTTGGTTCCTATAATATAGTTTTACTTATCCTGAACTGCATTATGGAAAGACATTAGCATATTTGGTACCTCTCAGGACTTTTTTTTTTAAAGAGTGCTTTAAAAATGTCTTTGTCGCAATATCTATAACAAGAGAGAAGGTGAGACTCTCACAAGCTTAACAGGAGAAATAGATCAGAAACTTTTTTTTCTAAATAAAGATCTTATTTTCATGGTGCCTGGTCTCTCTGACCTAAATTGCAGTAATTCAGTATGTGTGAAATTACCTTTTCTAGGACGGGAAGATCATAGCAAAGAAAGAGGGAAAAAATGATGAGAGAAAGAGAAAAGAATATACAATACAGGCAAGAGTTCAGGTTGCCTGACAAAGAGCCTAGGAACAATAAGAAACGAAATAGTTGTAACAAAGAAAACTTAGAAAGGTAACTACTAATAAGAAAGATGAGCAATTATCTCCTCTGGGCAGCCATGTTTAGGGGGTCAGGAGGTCTTCTAAGAACTAAAATAAAATGAAGTTGAGGCCAAAGAATGGCATCTAATTGAGTTCTCTATTTCTGGGGCTTGTTTTATTAAACATTTTTATCACTCTCAAGTTCATGATGATGGCATAGCAGATTTATTTCTGTAATTAAATGGATTGTTATTTACCAGCAGAAATAAAGCTGGCATAAAAAGACACACAATCAGTAACATAGTTCAGACTTTATGAATTATTACTTAGGGCTGATGAATGGGATCATTATTCCTTTCAGTACAGGTTGGCGAATTGTGTCTCAGGTCTGAATGCTGGAAGCAGGTCAGAAAAGGCCAGTTACCAGTAATTCATGACCATTCATGAGTTCTTTTTTTCTTCCCCTCCTTGGCTTTAGAATAAGTCATAAAAATATCACAAAATATAATCTTTTCATAGTGCTGTGGTCAGCACTTGAAAAATGTGAGTTACAGTCATAATATTATCACTGGCAGTTGTTATATTGTGAGTTGGATTTTGTAAACCAGTATTTGATGTGTGGGAGCTTCCAGCTTGATGTTGGAGTTCCACGTGTTAGGGGTGAGTGGTATATAAACAGACAGGTTCTAAATGAGTCAGGCTGATACAAGCCTGGCATTTTTGTGTGGTTGAGGAAACTTCTGAAAGAAAATAATGACTTGAAAACTCTAACGCTCAAGGATCTCAGGATTATTACATCTAGAAGGATCTCTAAGTGGACTGAAAAGTATTATAAAAGGGTAATGCAGTCTTCATGGCAGGAAAAGGTGACCAAATAGAAGTGCTGGGTCCAGCATCCACAATAAATCCCTGCTGAGTTTTTACAATCCATGTACACCTTTTCAGTATATGTTTATACTTCCCAAATTGACCAAATTCAGTTTAAGGATGAAGGCTAAAAGAACATTCAGTTTTCAGTTGGAAAAGTTTGCTAAGCCTCTAGCAAATTGTATGTAGAATAAGATCAAATATCTCTCTCCCTTTTTTGTAAGAGCCATAAACCAGTGGGAGTAAACCTTTTGGGCTTTGTATTCAAAGAAGAGTGAAGATAAGAACAGACCTATTGGTAATACAGTCAATTTGCTAATATAGTCCTCATATCAGTGAAGGTGGGTATGGTTATGCTGTGTTAACAAACATCCCCCAAATCTCAGAGGCTCAAAACAACAAAGGTCTTTCTCAGGTCATATGTCTGCCTTGGGTCAGTGAGAGTCTCTCCTTCTCGTTGTCTTCACGTAGGGACATAGGTTGATGGACCCTCCACTATTTGCAGTATCATTTGTCACCTTGGCAGATGCAAGGAAAGGTGAAGAATTGTGTGCCAGCTCATAAACTGGCACTCACATGTTTTAAGTTTAAGCGAGTCACCTGCAGGCCCAACTTCAAGTGCAATCTGACCATAAGTCCAGAATGAAGAAAACTGGAAATACTTCGTAAACAGCCATATGACTACCACAGCCTGAGACCCATCTTTCCTTGATTAACAATGTTTCTCTGGAAATACGTATTTTATTATTGCCCATTCTTCCCCTTTTTCTCCCTTACTGTTTGAAGTTATCCCAGCAAACATCCCTGGATTGGATGAAGGCTATGGTTTCAGAAACACTGAGTTTCGGTGTTAGAGAGATCTTAGAGAATATGAATATTTGACCCATCCTTTTACTATACAGATAAAATCAATGAAGAAAATGTGACCTGGCTATGGTAAATTACTTACCTAATTGTACAAACTGAGTTAATGTCAAAGGTGAGTTCTGATTCTCAGTTGGCATCTTTTTTGCCAACAACTGAATGAAGTTTTTGAAGAATGTCAATTGAGATTTCAATAATATTTTACATAAAAAGCACTGCATTTTCATTTTTTGTTTTTGATAATGCATTGCATATGTCTATATTCTAGCACTTACAAACCCTCTTTGATATAAGTTCATGAGAGTGGGACATTTGTATATCATTAGCTATTAGATTCCCAGTACCTAGAATAGTATCTGGCACATAAAAGGTATTGAATTAATATTTGTCAGTTTTTTATTTGTTTGTTTTTGCATATCCATCTACCCTTCTATCTAGTGAGTTTAAGAGGTGAGAATTCTGTTTTTCATTTGTGTAGTAATGGTGCTTAGCAAAATGCCTGAGCAATAGCATGTAGTTAAATTTTGTGATGAATGAATAAATAAAAGGAATAGTAAGATATTAATTTGAGCTAATTATGAAGACTACAGGGCAAATCTGAATTACTGGAAAGGCTGAACTAAAATATATTTTTCGAAGGAATCTGATTTTATTTAAATTCACATAAATGATAACAAAGATAACAATATCACCCAAAAGATTTCCTTTCCTGAAATTTATAGCTTACATGCAGAAATTTACCTGTCCATTTGTGAAATGGAGTGAAGTTCTTATAGATTATCCAATAAATCTGCTTTTAAAAAGTTATTATCCTTAGCTCAGTTCTGAAGAAGCTACCATCGGTCCCATTTTAGATGTTTTTAAACAACTTGGAACGCTTAACCAGATTGACCATCAGCTCGCAAATGTGCAGGTGGACGCAATTTGAATTTATTGGAGTTATCATATTAACGTTTGTCTTTAAGCTGCTGATTCACACATGCTTAAGTGTAGTATTCTTAAATATTTACTACAATTCTCTTTTCAGTATTCATTTTATTTTCAAAGTGTGTAAACTGCTCATCCCTTCTTCAGCAAAACATTCAGACTCTTAAGTCAAGTAGCTTAAATACTGGGTTGACATGTACACAAAAGATTAAAATATAAGTGCAAATCTCAAAGCAAAAACTCCCTTTGGATGAGTCTTTTCCAACCACCCCCACCTCATTTTATTTAGAATTTCTTTGATATTCAGCAGATTTTATTTGACAACTCTGATTGTGTTCCCTGACTAGCCTGGTCCCTCTAGGGATATGTTGGTTTAGTATTATGGTGTACTGAGATTTGTGGTATGTGTGGTAGGGTGGATGTGGGGAGGGAGGGTGATTTAGTACTTTTGATTTCCCAGTTGAAGAACGTTAAAAATCAAAAGAGCTGATATGAAAGGCACATGAGTTGGCTTCCGTGGGACTGCCTGGAGCAAATAACGCTGTTAGCATCTATAAACAGAATGTGACAAGCTCCTCTTTCACCACCTTTGGAGAAGCAAACCTCAGCATTTTGACATATCCTAGGAACAACCAACTCTACCTTATATTAAAGAGGAATGGATTTTTTTACTGACAATTTCATGAAGACCCATGAAAGACAGTCTATATCAGACATCGCATAGTCAGACTTCATAAAAGCATCTAAATTTCCTTCCAATTTCCTCTCTTTCTTACCTTACCTCTACACAAACAGTCCTTTTCTTATTCCTTTCTCTGCAGCCTTTGCGGTCAGCCAAACTGATTTCAGCTTTGTTTACCCTCCCATCTCTCTCCTTCCCCAACACACACACACACACACACACTCTCTGCCTGTTCTTATCTCAAACAAATTATCTCTCCTGGCTTCTTCAGTAAGGATTCTCATCCTTACTCAATTCAGAAATATAAAAGATATGTTCTTTTAGGAAGCAAGAGACACTGTCTATAACAAAAAAGGATTTTTTTCCCTCTCACTCATGTAGGAATTGGTACTCTGTTCTGTGTCCAACTTTGTCCCACACTTGAATTAACATATTCATTCATTTAGTCAACAAATATTTATTGAGTGACTACAAGAGCCAGACATTTTCAAAAAGATGAGCTCAATATTTAATAATGATTCTCAAATTCATGGTTTGTTTGACCAACAAACATTCATGTCATTCTTAGTAAATATTTACTGTGTGATGATGGTTACAGAGCATTACCATAGGTGGTATTGGGAGGAGGAAAGAATGTTTATGACGCCAAGGAAAGACAGCCAGTTCTCTTGGACCTATGCAATTGATAGAAAGAACTTTAGCATAATAAAAAATAAAGCCTAAATGGCCACTTTTGCCATTAGATACTTATTTATGGCCTGAAAGTCAAATTTTACAGTTTCAACAGTGTCAAAGGGTAAATGAACTAAAGCAT
Source organism: Diceros bicornis minor (assembly GCF_020826845.1). Taxonomy (NCBI): domain Eukaryota; kingdom Metazoa; phylum Chordata; class Mammalia; order Perissodactyla; family Rhinocerotidae; genus Diceros; species Diceros bicornis. The sequence goes on along the minus strand of NC_080741.1, from coordinate 73,245,538 downwards.
CAGACTAAATGGGAATAACAGGAGGTCACAGTTGGAATGGACCTAGAAGTTATATAATGTCCAGAGTCCTTATTTTATGTTTGAGACAACTAAAGAGCACACAGAAAAAAGACAATGTTCCAAATCTTAATAAGTCTTTCCATGTTTGGAACATGCAATCATGGCTTCTCTTTGGTTATTTGAAAATCTATTAGCAATATCATCAATCACCTTTCCAGGTTGAGCACAAATATCAATTTTCTTTTTTGATAAAGCCTTCCCTCATCTTTCCCCACTGTCACAAAGCATTTTAAATATGATGGTATTAGACTATTGCAGCTAAAATGTCCAAAAGCAAGCTTTCCCAGCTTACATTTCAGCCAGGGGTTGGGCAGCCTGAATTTAGGTATCATTACTAGTATTCCAGTCACTGGCCTGGATTGCCAACATCCTAGAAGTTCTAGAAGGCTCTTAACATTCTCTTAATAAATCAGGTTTTACTTAAATTAACCAGAAAAGGTTTCTGTGGTGTGAACTTCAGAACCCCAAGTGCATGGTATAGTGGAAAGAGCATAGACTTTGGTGTCAGAAAGTCATTTGACTTTCCTGAATCTCAGCTTTTTAAATTATGGAAATTGAGATAATAATAATTACCTCACAAGGTAATTGTGAGAATTAAATGGTAGGATAATTTTAAATTTAAAGTGCTATATCTGGTAACAGAAAGAGAGCTACATACAATCCGTACAACCTAAGGAATTCTTGAAAAAAAAATCAAAATAAGAGATTCTTTACAAATTTTCAGAGAAAATAAAAATTAAACACTGACTTTATTTTGTAAGCAATGGATTACAAATCTCTCTCTTTCTGACAAAATCTGCTGTCAGGAGAAGGTCTACCTTGGACCATTATCTTCCACCTCCCAAGTAATTTTTTTCTACTTCTAAAAGGACATTTCTTAGTCAATAGAATTCTAGGGTAGAAATCAGCATTAAGGAGCATTTATGGAACATGAGCTCTGGTACCAGAAATTTTACATATGTTATTTCAGTCAACCCCTAAATCTGGTATAAACTTGCTTAAAATTCTCATTTATGAGACTCAAAGAAGTAAAAACGTCTTGCTGAAGTTTGTAAATCTGGAAAACAAGGGTGTTCAAAGCCTTATCTTTTGATTTTGGTCTAGAACACTTTCTACCTTTGCTTACGATAATGAAATAGATGTTTCGCTCCCACCTCTTTCCCCGTTTGGTGAAGATATCAGCCTTGTCGAATTCCTGGTAAGTTAAAAACAAGAAGTGGGTGCTATTTCACTCATCTTTGAAATATACCATATTCATACCATGTTCATCAGTCTATTGTTGTTCCTGTTTAGTAGTGTAGTAAACTCTATATAAGCCAAAGGGGAAAGGATCTTCCCTAATCATTTCAATTAACAGTGAATCTTAAGTAGAAATGTTTTTGATACATGGAGTTTCCCTCTTTTACTCTAGCTTCTTATACTTTATTGATACTTTTATTAGGCCCATATAAACACCATTTTACTCCTAATAGCTAAGCAGATTAGCTTAAATCTCAGCTCCTCCAATATCTAGCTGTGTAAGCCTGGGCAAGTCATCTAAACTTTCTATGCATTGCTGTCCTCATCTGTAAAATGAGGATAATGTCAGCACAGACCTCACAGGACTGTTATAAGAATTAAATACTACAGACATTTCTAAGTAAGTGTAAAATATCCATAAAGCACATAGTGCTCAGATCATGTTAACTTATATTCCTAAAAAGAAAGTATTACCTACTTTCAACAAATATACATCATATAAATATAATATTAAATATATTATAAATCTATTAAATATAATTATATGTATTTGATATATTTAATCATATTTATATAAATTTATATATTTGATATATTTAATCATATTTATTATATATATATATATATATATATACACACACATAGATCTTACAAAAGGACAACCCCCTGTGGAGTAACTGTATAGGGCACCCATGTAATCCTTTTAGGGTCCACAATAAATTTGCTTCTCTGATTCATAAACTATGACTTTGTGGTAGGACCATTTGTCTCTCAGAGTGCATGTAGTCTGTAGTCCATCACCATCAGGAACAATTGGATCTTGTTAAATAAGTAGATTTCTAGGCTCCAACCAGACCTAGCGAACTGGAATCCCTGGAATAAGGCTTAGCAATTTGCATTTTTCACAAGAACCCAGTGATTGTTATGCACCCTTAAGTTTGAAATCTAAAGATTTTTTCCTTGTTCTTGCTCTGCCAATTGCCTTGGGCAAGTCATATAACCTTTCTGAGTCTTATGATTTGTGGGAAAAAACTTTGGTCTTGGAGACAGAGACCCATAGTCTGTATTTAAATCTGCCAATTTCTCGTTGTGTGCCTTTGAGAAGGGCACATGGACAAATTTAGCCTTATTTGTATCGTATGTAAAATGGAAATAGTAACACCTGGTCAGTCTAACACACTGGTGTTATGAAGATAAAATTAGATAATAGAAGTGAGTAAAATTTGCAAACTCTAAAGTCTATAGACATGAGAGCATTTTTCTTTACTGTAAAATAGAAGATAAAGATTTCACAAGTGTAATGTGAGAGCAAATAAGATTACTTAGGAAGTGTTTGGAATTTTTTTCAAAGTTAGGTGTTTCTGAAAGGAGAATGTGACTTGGATGAATTACTTATAATCCATTTAGGTTGTATTATTTTACATTGGACAATGACAAGAATTCATAAAGTGGTTCAGAATTCTCAAATGAAGGATATTATAAATATCCTTATGTTTCCCTTATGATTATATCCATAATTAATAAATGCATAATAGTAAAAATAAACGGTATTTTTTGGTATAATTGCCTGTTAACGGCACTGCAGTTTTTATGCAGACTGAAGTAAAGGACAACCTAAATGTTATTATAATTAATAGCCTCTGCTGATTAAATGATAAATTCTATTTGCATATTATTCTACCCCCTTCCTGCCTGAGCTTGGCACAGGGCTGGAGGATTGTGGGTTGATTTATCAGAATGAGATCCAACCCAGCAACTAATTCTAAAGTTTTCTCAAACTAAAAATGATTTTCCCTTCTATTGTTCTGATGATTAAACCAGATTAGGTAAATATTCCTCCAAGTCTGTTATTTATACCAGGAACTTGACTCTTGATTCACAAAAGTCTTTGCTCTCGAAGTTACTGTTTGTGCAACAGAATCATAAAAATGCACTGGGAAGCTCAGAAAATAGGAGTTGATGTCCTTGCTACCTTGATGTTATCAGCTGGGCCTCTAATTCCATACCTCCTGCTGATGCAAATGATGAAGGGTCCCAGGGCAACAAGGAAATTCAGGGTAAGAAAATCTCAGGTCAACTGTCAGAATTCATCTGAGATACTAACTGTGGTTGGGGAATTAAATAGCATTAGGACATGAAAGTTAATAGCACCACACTTGTCACTTATTTCATGCTCAAAAGAAATTGTTTTATTTTTCGCTCCTTGAATTTCCTTTCCCCTCCCCTCCTCACCCTGTTCCTTCTTTCTTTCCACTTCCCTTTTACATCCCACTCCCTCTTTTCTTCACTAGGAAGACAAATTCTTAAATGCATTCTCAATACAAGCATGTATTCCCTTGGCTGAAAAGACATAATGACTTTAATTCACTATGTGATATAAATGATTGCTAGCAAATCCTTTTCACGGGGAAGAATTTTCAGGGTACTTAGCAGGTGAAAGGGTGTTGCAACTTGATTAGAAAGGCAACTTCAGAAGAAACACAAACAAATTCTTCCAAGCACTTTTCTTGCAAGAAGAGAATGGTTTTGAAGTTTATCTGTAAGTGATTATGAAGTCTCTAACTCAAATACACTTGGGGTTATACTTTTTGATCCAAATTGTCATTACATTTGGATCACACCATGCATAAATTCCATATGATATTTTCCAAGTTAATTTATCTTATAAAAAATTTAGGATGGCTTCCCATTTCTGGTGAATAGTGAATTTTCCAGTTCCTACTGGAAAACCACCCACAAAGACCTGGCTACTCCTTTCAACAAATGAAAGAACACACTAATTTCTTAGCTCATCTCAGGATACCTGACAGAACCATGAATGAAAGATTGGAGTTTTGTTTGATTCAGCCACCAAATGTCACTCTATTCTCAGTGTCGTATAGCCATGACACCTGGATCTTTGCCTATCCTGACTCCAGCCAACAGATAATTGCTTATATTCAAGCCTAGCCATGCAATACGCATTGGCTTCCTGTTGGGAGCCATACTCAGAGAGAGAGAGTGTTAACAACTCCAACCTTTGGTTCTAATGTAGCTTTTTTTTTTTTTTTTTGTAATTCTTGACACCAATAATTGCAATTTTTGGAATAATAAGAATCCATGACATAATTTATTAGGATCCTTCTGTAGAGACAGCTATATATTGTGGGACAGACAAAAACTGCGTGCAAAGGACAGGCACACCTGCTGGGGCTCAACATGCTCTTTGCTCTGCTTGTATTTAATTTATTGCTACTGACAGTTTCAAGAATATGTTCCTCATGGCATATCTGAAATGAAATTAGCTTGGCTGAACTCACCCTAACTAAGGCTTTGAAAAAGTTTATCTTATGTTGGAAAATAGCTTAAGCAAAGCACTTGGAGGAAAAGGTTGGGGGCGGGGGGGGGGGGCACAGAATGTCTTCCAAAACTAAATGTCTCCATTAGTAGGAGTTATAGCTACCTCACTCATCTTTTAGTATGCTGTAATCTGACCTTACAAAATGAAAAATAATCAAATGAAATATTACTAAACTCCCGTGGTTATTAAGAATAAATATGATTAATGAATACAAAGGACTTTCAAAGCACATTATATTTTACAATTATTTATAATGGTGATAAAGATAATAAAAGCCTTGGATGATTGAACTTTTATTAATTGTAAGATTTTACAGTGTTTGCAGTCATTGTGTTTTGTTTTGTTTTTCTCAGAAACAGGTTGCACCCTCTAATTTATTTCATTAAATGCCAAATTTTGCAAAAGAATCTATGAACTCATCATGATTTGCCTTCCATTAGAATTTCATATATTCTTCAGAAATGAATTCCACTTAAAACTTTCTGATTAACACAATTATTTCTGAGTGTTCTTGGAAATAATCTAATTTAATAATCTCTGCTTTAGAAAAGTGAGATTTGGAAAAATGAAAAAAGAGTCAAGATCATTAACAGAGTATAAAATAGGTTTGTTAGTTTATCTCAAAAAGGCTGAGAGATTGGACCATGGACTCAGAGTTGATAACAGAGGAGGAAGAGAAATATGGGAATAGTCATTGTAACTGTAAGAGTAAAACATAGTTGTTAGAACCCCTGGCCTGTGACTATTATGGACCACAATTAGGAGAAGGGCAGCATAGTTCTGGGAGGTGGGCCAGGTATATGTCCCAAAGTAAATCTGTTGAGCTGTATGTATCCAGACTCTTACACCTCAGAACATTCTCGTTCTTATTGGAGAATATGATATTATTGGCTGGAAGAAAAAAATACTCTCTAAAGTCCTTATACAATGGGCATCTTTGCATTATTAGAAGTTGATAGTAGGGATGGCGATAAAGCTAGACAGAGTAGAGAAGTGTTTGTGATAGGAAGGATTCGAATAGTTTAAAAGGCAACTGCCATAACAGAATTCTTAAATCATAACAAAGAACTCATTACTTTTTTCCCTGTTTGATATATGCTATTTCAAAAATGAACAGCGCTTAAATTTTTGCAATTACAGCAAGGCCTTTTCATGACTATCATGTCCTGCCTACTGACCAGTTTCATCCAATTTCATCTAGTGTCACTTTCCATCTTGCTTACCGCACTGCAGCTACACTGTTCTTATTTTAGTTTGTCTATTCTTCAATCTCTTCCCCAACACCCAGTCTCAAATTTTCCCTCAGATAGAAGCATTCCCCTTCCTTCTTCCCTTCCTTCCTTCCTTCCTTCCTCTTTCTTTCTTTCTTTTTTTTTTTTTTTCCCTGTCTTCACCTTTGGAATTAGTTCCTTCTCACTTTCAGGTCCCGCCTGACATGTCATTTACTTAGAGATGCCTTCCTTGCCCACCTCATCTAAAATAGGTTTCCCTATCTTACCTTCAGGGTATTATCTGCCTCAATATCTCGTTTTCATCTAAGATCTATTAAAATGAGAAATTATTTTTATTTATTTTGCACTTCTTTTTGTCTCTCTCTTCTATTAGAATGTAAGCTCTATGAGAACCAGAATGTTTTCCATTTTATTCAAGGATGAATTACCAGTACATAGTGGAAATTGAAAAGAATGGTTGGATTTAACAGCTCTCATGAGAACCAGGTCAATATAATATGCTATAGTTCTGTACTAGTCTAGTGACCTCATGGGAGATCATGAGGAAATGTAGTATTAGTGAAAAAGTAAACCTTTATTTCCACATTAGTTCAGGGAATAAAATGTGTTTGGAAAGAAAATCAAACTTAACTAGAGAATGTTGTCTCTATTGTTGTCTAGAAAGATTGATGAAAATGTAAAAGAGAAAAAACAATTCCTTCTAACAAAATTAACTTTGTTGGAATAACTTTACTCCCTTTGGACTTTTCTGGAATTCTAATTTATGCCTAATAGGGTATAACTGACTCAGGGTTGCATATCTTCTAGAAAATAGCCAAGCACTATTAAAATGAAGGATATGAGGAGAAAGTGATCATAGCCAACATATTCTTGTTAAAGAAGAGCATATCTCTACAGTTTCTGAATTTGTTTCAAATTCACTGCTACATTTCTCTGACAGTATTATATGGAAAATTTTTTTTTGGAAAACAATGGGTAATTTAAGAAAGAAAGAGAGCAAAGTTGGGAACTTGAACATGGAAGATTCTACTCCTCTGACACTAGAATAAAATTTGCTATTTTTACTTTCAGATAATCAAGAAAAAAAATAATTTGGGGAATAAAGAGTCAAAGTGGTTGTTTTGTACTATGATGATAGAGTTGTTGATATGCTAAATATTTGGTTCTTTAAAATGCACTTTAGTGCTCTCATGAAGACAGAGTCTGATTTACTAGGAACATGTTATACATTTCATCAAAAACAGAACTTTTCAATAAAATGCCTTTCTATAATATGGTGTTATTCCTGATTCATCAGCCATGAGCTTTAAAAAATTAGAATATGAAACCAAAATTAATCTTGTACATAAAATAATTCTCCACAGCTCTAGTGTTGCCATATGTTTTTATGCTATTGATATTTACATATATCAGAATAATTAATTCTGAGACATGAATTCTTGTGACTGTCTAAAAACATTTTGACGGTGTATACTAAAGAGCTTCTGTTCTTCAAAACTGCCCATGAATCATTTTAATAAGTAAAACAAAAACATGAACTACACATTTTCATTCATTGCAATTTCTGCAGAGTCAATGGAACAAATACTGCCTTCTCTGCAAAGAGATCAACAGGGTTTTCCTCCTAGATACTTTCATTTTCTATTCTTAGATTTGTATGTATATATGTTTGAGTGTGTGTGTATGTGTATATGTAAATAAAAAGCATATACTCCCACTCACATGAGGAAAGAATAAAATCTGGCTTCCTTATTTCTCTGTAAGTGAGCTTCAGAAAAACTTAACCTTCCTAAGGAAAAGTAACTCATTATGAGGTGAATATTCAGGCAAGTTACTATCAAGGTTGTTAATAGTAACCTTCTCAAAGGGTGTTCCATCAACCCCCTCCTGGGGTAGGTCTGCTCTAGGTGCACAGAGATACCTATCTATGTCCATAGATTTGCGAAAGAGGCCTCTGGTCTGCATACTCTTCTCTTTCTAGCTTCAAATACATTCTAGATGACTCATAACTCATTTTACCTAGATTCTGATCCGTGGCTTCATATCTTGCTCAATCTGCTGCTGAAGTGTGTTGGGGCTGGTGTAACTCATGGTCTGTTCAGAACACAGGGGTTCCCTTTCCCAGTGACTTAGCACCATCTTGGTTCTCAGTGATGCTTCAGATCCTCTGAGCCTCAGAAATGCCTGCAATCCAAGCACTGGCTTAGACTTTTCATGTCAAGGCATCCATCAAAAGGCTACCTCTTCCCTTACCAGGGTGGTCCCCGTCTCATGGCCAGCTTGGCTCTCAGTCCTCAGCTCTTCCACTGGAGGCATATCAGAACTTCTAGATCCCTCTCCCACCTGTGCAGACCTGACAGTATTTCATGTCTACTCTCTTCTTAAACATAGCAAACCCTCCTCAGCTACAAATGACTGCTAGCAAATCCGTTTCAGAGGGAGGAACTTTCAGGGTGTTTAGCAAGTGAAGGGGCATCATTACATGATTTAAAAAGCAGGCCTCCAAAGCAAAAGAATTTTTTAGGTACCTCTCTTGCACAAACAGAATTTTTTTTTTTTTTTTTAAGGAAGATTGGCCCTGTGCTAACATCTGTTGCCAATCTTCCTCTTTTCCTTTTCTCCCAAAAGCCCCAGTGTATACGTAGTTGTATATCATAGTTGTAGCTCTTCTATATGGGAAGCCACCTCAGCATGGCTTGATGAGTGGTGAGTAGGTCCCCGCCCAGAATCCGCACCAGCAAACCCTGGGCTGCTGAAGCAGAATGCCCAAACTTAACCACTACGGCCACTGGGCTGGCCCCCAAGAAGAGGATTTTTTAAAGGTTATCTATAAGTGACTATGAGGCTACTAACTAAAATACACCTAATTCTTATTTTCTTTTTAATCTAACACTGGTTTCTACCTTGTTGGGTACAAGATCCATTGGAATTTTGAGATTCGGATGTTCACATAGTCGGTGTGAAGATAACTTTTCCTCATGGGAAAAAAATAAGTCAGCATTGAGACTTGAAGCTGAACAGTGACTGTCTTATTCTGGGCAGAACTTGCCCTATTTTTACTTGAAGTAATAAAGTTCATGGTCAAGGCTTTACGGTAGAATGAACACAAAGAAAGAAATTGGCTTACCAGTAAGAAGAGGTACCGGGGAAGTGTTTTAAAAATAGACTTCTGGTATCACATATTATGCTTAGTTTGGATAGAATAGAGGGCTTCTATTTACCATGGTTGGTCTGATTGGTCAATTAATAATAAAAATAATTTAAAGAGGGAGCCATTTAAAAATGTTTAATATAGATGCACTATATTAACAGTCATTTATTTTCCATTATTTTGAAGTAGGGCTACATTTTATTGTTGTTGTTTATTGTTTTCTTGTTTTGTTTTCAGCATGAGTTTGCTGATTGAAGAGCTGTGTTCTTTATCTTGTATAAACTATATCCATAACATATTGTCTTTTATATCCAAGTTGTTTGTCTTTTTTAAGTGAAATGAGAACTAAAACATATTTGCAAAACAATCCAAGACTAGAATCCTCATAGCTTTTACATTCCCCCATCCAATCTTTTTTGTGTTTTTCTATCCATAATTCAAGACTTTTTTTGCAACTTGCTTAAGTATTTTGAAACCATTAGGCATAGTTTTCAAAAGAACTGCTCTCGTTCTATGCTCATATTCTGTTAGGTTGTATAAATAATGAAAGAAGTAATAAAAAGTACACCTGGAAAAAGAAAGATTTGGGGAAAAAAACAAATTATTCTTGGTAAGCTTGCAGCTTATTTGGTGGTAGCAGAAATGGAAAAATATTAGACCATAATTTAGTAGCCTTAAGCACTCCTTGGATGATGAACATAAGTTATAAGTTTTGCAAAGGAAATTGGGATTCTTAGTTAATCCAATAGGTTGGTTAAGTGGAGGCCAGTTAAAACAGCTTCTACCGTATTTACACACTTTTTTTGGTATAGTAGTATTAATCATGCATATGTTATGTATTTCTTTCCTTTTTTCTTTTAGCTTAGTTGAATTCAAGAGCCTTTTGGAGCACCTTCTTGTGGACACATACTCAGCTATATATTGGGAATACCAAGTTGAATGAGCACTTGACTCTGCATGCAGTGAGGGTCTAAAAGGGGGATAACACTCATCCATGTTTTATGTATTAAATCCCACCAAGCACAAAAATTATAAGTATATGGCTTCACCTATTAGAAATAGTCCCCCATGTCATTTATTTTTATGTCAGCTTTTCTTCCAATATTTTACTGCATAATTTAGATCAAGTTTTAGAGACATAAAAATAGCTGAATAAAAGTGTTTGTCTTCATCACTAATTAGTTACTGATTTTTCTAATGTTGTCGACTCCAGCGTGAGGAGGGTTAAATTTAAATCTTTCTTAATCTCCTGAGATTTGATTCATATATGTAGCTCTGAAATACTGTGAGCAGAATGGCATCCAGTGCTTTTGCAGATGGTTTTTACTCATGAACTGCTATATGCCATATGCCCCATTCATAACCTCTCTCAACTCTGAATATGAGTAGATGTAATTATTTGGCCTTCCAGCACTTCTGATCAAGATTAGGCCAATATTATTTTCTCTCTGATTTCCTTTTATCTTTTTGAAATTTACAGCAAACACAAAATGAAACAATTACTTAATTGTTAACATAGTACAAATTTTTTTTTAAGAAAGACTGCCCTCTAAGTCTTTGCAACTAGGATCAATTTTATTATGTTTCAAATTTATGAAAATATTTTAGCGTTAAATATTTCTTTCTAGTGGTTCCCTTAACAATGAATTTATGAGTTTTTCAGGTCCCTTTCCAAGCTCCTTTTGGTTTCAATTAAGATTTGATGGAATATATATTTTTTAACTCATATATAAAAGAATAGAAGACTTTAAATGGAAATGCAGATCACATTTTTTAGAATTATTTTCTGCTTATACCTAGTATTTTTTATTCATTTCCATAAAATTGCTAGCCCAGTGCCTGCCACATATTTAGCACTCAGAAGTTTATTGAATATATGCATTCAAACTGAAATAACATAACTGCTTAGTTAAGACTTCTCTTGTTTTAAGTGTTTTTTTACAAGATGTTTCCCATTTTTAAAGAGAGATTATAGAGAATTTTAGAAACAGAAAGGTAATGCTAATAGGAACCACAGCAATTATCTAGTCCTCCTTCTCCAGTTTTCAGACGAAACTGACAGCCAAGGAAATTAAGTGATTTAACCAATGGCAAGTTAACTGACTTCCAACTTTTAGATGTATTACAGAGCCATGTAGTTTATTTGGTTCAAAGATTTGATTCAACCAACATATATTATGTTTAATGATGAAGGCACTCTAGTAAGTACTGAGCTTTAAAAAAACAAAAAAAAAAGAGAGGAATGAAACACAAAATTCCTACCCACAAAGAGTTTGTAAACTCTGGACTAGTATTTGAGAACCACTGAAATTTGATTCTCAGGCTCAGGTTTGGAGTCTGAGCTGGAGATTGATTTGAGAGTCATTAGCATTCAGTTGTTATAACTGAAGGCATGTAATGAATGAGATCACACAAGAAAAGGAAATAAAGCAAAAGAAATAATAGAACTAAGGATGGAGTCCTGGTGGAGACTTATTTTTAAGATGATAAAAAGAGAGTCAAGGAGGAGAAAAAAAGACATGGGAGGAGAATCAGAAGATAATATTCTTAAAAATCAGGGGGACACAGAAAATCATGTAGTGAGTCATGGGTGTTTTCATATACATTGCAGAAAACCCAATAGGGATGAATGCTTAAAAGACCCCATTGAAATCAGAAATTCAGAATCACTGGAGATTTTTGCAAAAGTGCTTTTGCTACTAAGGGAGTAGCGTATTAAGGGCCACAATGCAGATCGCAAAGGATTTTGAGAAGAAGAAAAGAGAAGGGAAGGAAGGTACAAATCAAAGACCAACATTTTCCAGAATATGTTCTGCTAGCTTCACAGATTTTAATAGCTATTACTTGAAAAATATAGAGGAGAAAGTTGGGGCAGAGGTCAGTTATGAAATATCTTGGGGAAACAATTTAAAAAGTTAATTTTGCTGCAGGACTTCTCAGAAAATTTATTTGGCAAATGAGAATGGAGAATATCCACAAGAGAGTATATTTGGTCATATACTTTCTAAGAAAAAAAGAATACTTTGGGGGCTTAATATTATATATTAGTCACTTGGGAAATTTTGTATTGGAATAAAAAGGAAAAGTCAAGATTTATTTAACACTACCAGAAAGAGGGAGAAGGGAAGGAAAGAGCAGGAATTTAAAAAAAATTTTCCCCAGCTTTATTGAGATATAATTGACATGCAATGTTGCATAAGTTTAAGGTGTATAGTATGTTGATTTGATACATTTATATGTTGCAAAATGGTTGCCACCATAGTGTTAGTTAACTCCTCCATAATATAACTATCATTTCTTTTTTGTGGTGAGAACATTTTTGATATACTCTCTTAGCAATTTTTAAATATATTACACAGTTTTATGAACTATAATCACCATGCTGTACATTAGATCCTCTGAACTTATTCATCTTAAAACTGGAAGGTTGTATTCTTTGATCAACATCTCCTCATTGCCCCCACCCTTCTGCCCCTGGTAGCCACCATTCTAGTCTCTGTTTCTATGAATTCGGCTTTTTTAGATTCCACGTGATATCATACATGTTTGTCTTTCTCTGACTTATTTCACTTAGCACAATGCCCTCAAAGTCCATCCATGTGATAGATTGAAAGAAACCTTGTTTGAGTTGAGGCCTGAATCCCTTCTACTCCAGGATAAGTTTGATCAGAGTAGAAAGCCATAGTATGGAAACTTCGATACATTTAAAGGTTCAGTGTTTGCACTTCTGAAGTCAGGCATACGCTCAAATACTGACAGAGCAACAGAATTTCTATTCACTTTCCTTTTCTTCACAAAGACATTAAGGGAAGATGCAACAAATGAAAAATCTAACAGAAAATCTTAAATCAAATGTAATTGGTAAGGCTGATTAAGAAAAAGCGTGAAGTGAAGAAACTTAGTTTTTTTTTCCCTTTTTTGCCAGCTTCACTGAGATATAATTGACATATAACATTGTGTAAATTTAAGGTGTATAACATGTTGATACACATATATATTGTGTAATGATTACCACCATAGCATTAGATGACTCCTGAATCACATCACATAATTTCCTTTTTTTTTTTTTTGTGGTGAGAACATTAAGATACACTCTCAGCAACTTTCAAGGATATAATAAAGTATTAATAACTATAATCACTATGCTGTACATTAGATCCCCAGAACTTATTCATCTTATGACTGAAAGTTTATACTTTTTGACCTACATCTCCCCTTTTCCCCCACTCCCTAGCCCCTGGTAACCACCATTTTACTTTCTGTTTCTACAACTTCAGTTTTTTTAAATTCCACATATAAATAAGATCATACAGTATTGGTGTTTCTGTGTGTGACTTATTTCGTTTAGCATAATGCCCTCAAGGTCCATCCATATCATCACAAATGGCAGGATGTCCTTCTTTCTCATGGCTAAATGATGTATATACACCCCCATCTTCTTTATCCATTAATTTGTTGAGGGACACTTAGGGTTTTTTTCCATAGCTTGGCTATCGTGAATAATGCCGGAATGAACGTGAGAATACAGATATCTCTTCAAGATCCTGTTTTCATTTCCTGTGGATATATACCCAGAAGCAGGATTGCTGGATCATATGGTAGTTCTGTTTTTAATTTTTTGAGGAATCGCCATATAATTTTCCATAGTGGTTGCACCAATTTACACTCCCACCAACAGTGCACAAGGGTTCCCTTTTCTCCACATTCTTGTCAACACTTATGTCTTGTCTTTTTGATGATACCCATTCTGACAGGTGTGAGGTTATATCTTGTGGTTTTGATTTGCATTTCCTTGATTATTAGTGATGTTGAGCACCTTTTCCTGTACCTGTTGGCCATTTATATATCTTCTTTGGAAAAATTGAAGAAGATCAAAATCATATCAAACACCTTTTCTGACCACAGTGGTATAAACTAGAAATCAATTACAAGGAGAAAATTGGAAAATTCACAAACATGTGGAAATTAAACAACATGCTACTGAACAACCAATAGGTCAAAGTAGAAATCAAAAGAGAAATCAAAGAATATCCTAAAGCAAATGAAAATGAAAATACAACATACCTAAACTTATGGAATACAGCAAAAGCAGTTCTAAGAGGTAAGATTATAGTGTTAAATGCCTACATTAAGAAAAAAGATCTCAAATGAACAACCAAACTTTACACCTCAAGGAATTAGAAAAAGAAGAACAAACTATGCCCAAAGTTAGTAGAAGGAAAGAAATAAAGATCAGAGCAGAAATGAATGAAGTAGAGACTAAAAAGACAATAGAAAAGATCGATGAAACTAAGAGCAAGTTTTTTGAAAAGATAAACACAACAGACAAAACTTTAGCTAGAATTATCAGGAAAAAAAGAGGATTCAAATAAATAAAATTATAAATGAAAGAGGAGACATTATAACTGATATCATACAAATATAAAGGAACATAAGAAACTACTATGAAAAAAGTATACACCAACAAACTGGACAAACTAGAAGAGATGGATAAATTCTTATTAAGTACTTTTGCTGGTCTTGTATTCCTGCTCGTTTTCTGGCATTCCTAAATCTTATGTGCAAATTTTAATGTAAACATTGTTAGAATAATCCACTGGTTATCAAAGAAAATTTCGTTTTGTAATTTGTCTTGAGTCAGAAGGATTTTTCTGTTTGTGAGACATATTTTTTCCTATGTCTATCAAATGCTGAAGGGAGCGATCTTCTATCACTTGTCCCCATCTCTGGAACATGGTTTCCTCTGTGGCTTGGTATTTTAGAGCTGTCCTTTTTATGCAAGTCTTGAATAAACCATCTTTTCACATAATTTGACAGAAGCAAAATGGTACCCTCACCTAAAATATCACCTGCACTAAATTAACATTATGCTTCAGATTATAAGTATTAGAAAAATGTCCACAGAGCCCTCTGTATGTTTATCTCAGAAATGTTACTACATGCTGGTATCTAAGAGGATAGATTTGGTTATTTTATTAGGTCAGAATTTAATCCTTGATAGAGAGAAAAGTATTATGAAAATTGGGCATAGGACAGATAAATTTTGCTTTAGCCATTAAACATTAGAGCCGGAAGGAAAATAGAGTTCAGTGGTTAGTAAAATGAATTTAGAAGAATCCCCATTCTGGTACCATTGTGGAGGAAGGAAGGAAGCTAAATTAGTAGCGTTCCTGGTTCCTCAGTTATCTTCCCCCCTATAATTTTTTCAGATTTCTTTTTATATTGTGGTCTTCCTTATTAGATTAAAAATTTATTTTAAAACAATGATTTAATCTAAATATTTCATATTGAAAAGGTGGAAAATTAGTTTCTAAGGAATTAAATGATTTTTTAAAGGCGTAACTTTTAAGCAGAAGACATAATTGGATCTAGGACCATAGTTTCTCGAGTTTTAGTGCATTGTGCTTTTTATTTCACTTTTCTATTGTATTAAAGAACTAAGAACCCAATTGGAATGCCATAATAGGACATGATGGCTTGAAAAAAACATGGAATGAAAGAAATGGGTTATAAAGAGGTTTAAAATCATCAGTAATTATCCTTGCCTACTGACTTTTGCCCTCATATAATTCTTTCTCCACCTGTTTGAGTCTATTACAGATATTGGAAGTGACAAAGAATATAAATAATAAAATAAAAATTTGTCCAAACTTCATGGGGTTATGAATCATATCAAGGTTTCTCAACTTCAGCACTATTGAAATTTTGCACTGAATCATTCTTTGTTGTTTGCTGTCCTGTCCATTGTAGGGTGTTTAGCAGCATCCCTGGCCTTGACCCAGTAGATACCAGGAGAGAGCTCTCAGTCATGACAATTAAAAATATCTCCACACAATGCCAAATATCCACTGGGGGGCAATATCACCCCTAGTTGAGAACCACTGGTCTAGATAATGTAGAATCTAGATCAAAATTGAGAGACCTAACTGAAGATATCTTACCATATGTTAGTTATTGTGTGTAGACATTTGTTCCAAGATTTTAAGCAGTACAATGAAATATTTTAGAAATTCTAAGGAAAATAGTTGGGGCTGTAAGAAGGGAGGCAGGAGTGGGAGTCAAGGCTTAATGTAAAGAAATGAAGTGGGCTGCATGTGAGTTGACTATATGCTTAGTGGGTGTGGTGAGTCAACAAAAATATTTAATAGAACTCAGTTCTTGCTAACTCCTTTATGTGGCCCCACAAGTAATGGGCAGTAAGGAGTTAAACATTTGTCTTTGATGCCTGGGCAAGGGGTGAAACTCTAGAGTTGAGCATGCTGATGGTGATGGGGTTCCTTAAACTTGCCAGTTTGATGCCCAGATGTATTTTAGAGTGGAAGATGGAAAAAGTCATGAAGAAAGGGCTGTCTTGAGGAGTGAGCTACAGCATTTTATGTAACTTCTCTCTTAAAAGTATTTTGTTCCTACCTAAAAACAAGGAGATCTGTAAATCAACCTCCCAGAGTTACAATAAAAGGGAGTTTTTTCTTGGTTTATTTTTTTGGTTGGTTTTTACTTTGTATTTAGTGAACAACTGTTATTTCCAGTGTGAAATTGCTCCTCCATCGTCCACGTAGTTCTGTTGAGTCTCTCAACTACAATGGCTGATCAGTTCCTGGTGCAAAGCATCACTCAGTTTTGCCCAACCAGATTACTTTTATGATATTTTTTATATTTATTCTATGGTCATTGGTCTATTACTTTTGGATTTTGACCTTCAACAATTCTGTAAGGTAGCTGAGACTGTGATTGTCTTGCCTGCCAATGCAAATAGCCTGGTAACAACAGGAGAGAATAAACCCAACAAGCAAAAAGATAAAGGACAAATAGAGCCCCTAGACTTCTTTTAGCACCTGGTTCCAGACATATCTGAAGCTAGTTTTTCCCCTTGGACATCCAGCAACGTGAGTCAACAAAATTACCTTTTTTTTGCTTCATCTAGTTTGTTAGGTTTCCATCACTTACAATTGAAAGAGGTCTGCTGAGTACAGTGAGTATTCCCATTGAGTAAATATGAGCAGGGAATTGTAAATGCAAAGAGATAGTAGAGTAACAGCTAAAGAGGTGAAAGACCAACAGTGTACCAACAAAAAGCCCCTTGATCTTTAATGCAGGAAAATGAACAAATTAAGAGTGAGTGTGTGAATTATCTTGCAAGACTGTTCCTCAAGGACAAGCAAGGCATCAGAGAAAAATGACCTCATAACAGATTGAAATAGAGATGATAATGGAGGAGGAAAATGTCCAGAATCAAACCAGAGACTTTGTCCTTCTATTTACCTACTGTTTGCAAATTCTAATGATGGAAGACCAATAATTCAACTCACCTCTGTAAGAACTGTATAATTTATTTATTTGACCAACATTTACAAATCATCAACCTAGAAAAAGGGATTCTAACTTGATTCTAACCAAGTCTCTGGACTTCAGTCTTTATCAGAGAGATTTCAGTCTAGGCATGAAAGAAACAATTCAAGAAATCATGCACAGTATAATAGCTATTGCAGTGTAGGCAAGCACAGAATGAAATGGCAAATTCATTCTGTTACTTGTGGCTTCTTCAGTTGTAAGTGACAGAAAAAACAATTCAACTAGCTTAAGTAGGAAAAAAAAAACTTGCATGGGAGGATGCATTCAGGCACAGCTGGACCCAAGAGTTCAAACCATGGCACCAGAACTGTGTCTCCTTCTTTACCTCTTAGTTTTTTTTGCTTCTTAGTTGGCTTTATTCTCAGAGATCATCTTTCCACATTGTGGCAAAGACCATTGGCAGCTCGGGGTTAACGTTATTAGAGGTCATGAGTCCAAAGGTAAAAGTTACCTCTTTCCCAAATGACACTGATTGACTCTGCTTTAGTCTTAGGCCTATTTCTGGACCAATCTCTGTATCTAAGAGGATGTGCTTCAGCCTTGTCCATGTTCCAGTTCTGCAGCTGAGTGCTGGGGCCATGAGACTGACAGACTCACCAAGATGAGCAGTGAGAGAGAGTTATCTAAAGGAAAAGAAGCTGTGTAGTCAATATAATTTATTGTTGTTATTATTAATATTATTATGTTAATCTTCATCATCACTGTTGTAGATGTCCTTCAGTCTCCTAACACATCCTGGGTGGGATCTGGAAGGTGTTAGGTGACAAAGCTAACAGAGTAAGTATTCATATGACCACCACTGGGTTAGGATGAAAAACAAGAGGACACATTAGTGTAGAGGATTTGGTGTAATTACATAGGCATGTTTTGACATAGTTCACTAATGTCTATATATGCACAAATATTATATACCGTTTATTGAGCATTGATTATATACCAGGTATTTACTAAGTATGCTCTTTAATTTGAGCTTCTCATTTAATTCTCCCAAATGTTATAAAGTAAACATTACTCTCCTTCTTAAATTGTGAACAATGCTCAGCGAGGTTAAATAGTTTACCCAACTAGCAAGTGGCAGAGATTGGACTGAAAAGAAGTATGAAATAAGAACTTGCATATTTAATATGACTTTGTACTTAGGGTGACCATACATTTCAGTTTATGCCTCTTGTCCTGATGTAATCATTAATAGCATACCCTTCTACTTCAGAAAATGTCCAGATTTGGACAATAAATTATATAATCACCCTAACATTGCCTCCCTCATGGATATGTATGAACTCTGTTATATTTTGTATATATGTCTTTCATTCAAAATGATTTTAATAAACTTTTTATTTTAGGAGAAGTGCTTCAGATTTACAGAGAAGTTGCAAATATAATACAGAGAGTTCTGATATACTGCATACCCAGTTTCACTTATTATTAGCTTCTTAAATTAATTTGCCACTAGTAATGACCAATATTGATACCTTGTTATTAACTAAAGGCCATACTTTATTCATATTTCTTTAGTTTTACCTAATGTCCTTTTTCTGTTCCAGGATCCCATCCAGGGTACCACATTGTATTTAGTCATCATGTCTCCTTAGACTCCTCTTGACTGTGACAGTTTCTCAGGCTTTCCTTTTTTTGATGACATTGACACTTTTGAGAGGTACTAATCAGATGTTTTGTAGAATGTCTCTCAATTGGGATTTCTATGATGTTTTTCTCACAGTTAGAATGGGGTTATGGTTTTTGGGGAGGAAGACAACAGAGGTAAAGTGCCAATTTTATCACATCATGTCAAGGGTATATACTATCAACATGGCTTATCACTGTTGATGTTAACCTGGTTGAGGTAGTGTTTAACATGTTTCTCTACTGTGAAATTACTCTTTTAAAATGGTTATTAACCTCTTCAAGGTATGTTTATATGGAGAAAATGCACACATTTTAAGTGTATGAATCCATTACTTTTGATAGATATATTTACCCACGTAACCACTATCCCAAACAAAATGTGGAACATTTCCATAGACCTTCTAAAGTTGTTTTAACTGCTCTTAATTCAATCTTTTGATTTCATAGAGTCTGTAAATAATCCTTTTGGTTATAATTGAGTTGGAAGTGCCTCAACTCTAGCAGACATATCACATAATTTTGAGTTGCTCTGGAAATAAATAGCCAGGTTGTTCACTATACATCTCTCCATACCTCTTTCCTGAGTAGAGTAACTGGGAAATGCAGCATTACCATCCCATGGACTTGAAACCTCATTCCATTAGTAGAAACATGAGGATGAACCTTGTCCCATAAGTAGAAACATGAGGATAAGCAAATCTCCTAAGAAAAAGAGATTTACAAAAAAATCACAAGGAACCAGCAGCTTCCTTCATATAACAGAGTGTGTGACAAGATGTGAAAAAGCTGGACATGACTTTGACAAATCTGGCATAGAGAGGACTATTTTGGATAAAATCATGGGATACTACCTTCTAAAGAGCAAGGATGTGAAGGAAGAGAATCAATTGGTATTTTATATTCAAAGATTTCTAAGAAAAGAGTGGACCTGAAATAGAAGTGAGAAAGGAATGATCTTAAGTAAGACTTTATCAATGTTGGAAAGAGATGTTCCTAAAGTACTTTCATCAATGCCTTTTTGGAAGTGTTAGTTATAACATTAACCACTGTTAGATTTATGGGAAAACAATGTTTTACAATAAGGAACACAAATATAAATGTAAAAGTTCATGAGGAGACATTATGCAAGTTTGTAGTTTATCAAAATTATAAAAATCATGGCATATAATTAGAGCTGAAAGAAATGTTAAATCTCAGAGAGTAAAAACATCTCTTAAGTTTATAGATGATAAAAATAGATAAGAGTTGAATAATTTGCCCAGATCATGGGATTTTTTAAACTTTTTATATCAACTTTATTGAGGTATAATTTAGATTAACAAAAATGCACACATATTATAGATTGATGAGTTTATAAATATATAAACCAAGGATAAACCTTTATGTAATAAAAACTACCACAATCAAGATATAGGACATTTCCATCACCCCAGAAAGGTCCCTTATACCCCTTCAATCCACCCCCCATTCCCAGATCCAGGCTGATCTATTATCACTATACATTAGTTTTGACTTTTCTAGAATTTCATATAAAAGGTGTCATATGGCACACATTCTTTTTTGTCTTTTTTCTTTTACTTAGTATAATTTTTATGAGATTTATTTGTGGTGCATGTATCAGTAGTTTGTTCCTTTTTATAGCTGAGTGGTATTCCACTGTATGAATATACCACCATGTGTTTATCCTTTTGATGGGCATTTGGGTTGTTTCCATTTTATAGTTATTTTGAATAACACCACTGTAAACATTTATACAGAAATATCTGTGGACATTTTTATTTTCTTGGGCAGTAGTGGAAATGCTGGGTTGCATGGTAAGTGTATGTTTAACTTTATAAGAAACTGAGAAAGAGCTTTCTAAAGTGGTTACACCCTTTTACATTCTGGTAGCAGTGTATGAAAGTTCTAGTTCCTCTACATCTTTGAAAACACTCGAAATGGTCAGTCTTTTTTATTTTAGCCATTCTAATAGGTAGTGGGATCTCATTGTGGTTTTAATTTGCTGATCTCTGATAACTAATGGTGTTGAACATCTTTTCATGTGCCTACTGCCTTCTATATAACTTCTTTGCTAAATATATATATTCTTTATTCTTTGTGTGTGTGTATTATATAATCTTCTTTATGTCCAATGCTTTCTCAAATATGTTTTGTGCAATTTTTTCCATTTCTACTCCTTTCTCTTCTAATTTCTGAAAGAATCTGTGTAAGATTGATATTTTTCCTTAGATTGTTGATCAAATCACCAGGGAAGCCATCTGGACCTGGAATTTTCTTTGTGGGAAGGATTCTTTATATATTACTTATCTTATTACAACAGTTTTATTTAGATATATTTTACTTATAAAATCCATCAATTTCAAGTGTACAATTTAATCATTTTTAGTAACTTTACCAAGTTGTGCTACCATTAACATAAATCAGTTTTAGAACATTTTCACTCTGCTAATAAGATTTCTCATGCCCATTTCCAGTTAATCCCCATTTCCACCACCAGCCCCAGGCAATCAGGGGCAGGTTTTTAATCACAAAGGATATTTAACAGACATAAACCTTTTCCAATTTTCTTTCTTTTTGAGTCAGTCTTGATAAGTTGTGTCTTTCAATGAATTTGTCCGTTTAATTTAGTTATTAATTTTTTTGATATAAAGTTTTTCATGATGGGGCTGGCCCGGTGGCACAAGCAGTTAAGTGCACGAGCTCCGCTTGGCGGCCCAGGGTTCGCAGGTTCAGATCCTGGGCACTCACCGATGCACCACTTGTCAAGCCATGCTATGGCGGCGTCCCATATAAAGTAGAGGAAGATGGGCACGGATGTTAGCTCAGGGCCAGTCTTCCTCAGCGAGAAAAAAGAGGAGCATTGGCATCAGATGTTAGCTCAGGGCTGATCTTCCTCACAAAAAAAAAAAAAGAAAAGAAGTTTTTCATGACATTTCCTTATTATCCATTTCATGAGTCTAGGATCTAGAGTGATGTTTCTTTCTTTTTTTATTACTTATTTCTCTTTTCTTTCTTTTTTCTTAATCTGTCCAGCTAGACATTTTCAGTTTTACTGATCTTTACAAGGAATAGCTTTTGGTATTATTGATTTTTCTCTCTTTTTGCTCTGTTCTATTTCATTGTTTTATGCTCCTTATACTTTCTTTCTACTTACTGTGGGTTTATTTTATTTTTCCAGTTTCTAATGCAAAGTTTAGATGGTTGAATTGAATTTTTTTCTCATCTAAGAATTTAAGCTATAAGTCTCTCTCAAAGATCTTCTTTAGCTACACTCAACAAATTTTGACAGGCTGTTTTTGTTATCAGTCATTCAAAAATATTTTCTAATTATCTGGATTTTTATTATTATATTTTTATTGAGGTAACATTAGTTTATAATATATAAATTTCAGATGTACATCATTATATTTCAACATCTGTGTGAACTACATCATGTTCACTACCAAAAGTCTAGTTCCATATGTCACCCTACACATGTGCCCCTATACCACTTTCACCTTCCTCCCGTCCTCCTTCCCCACTGGTGACCACGAAGCTGTTCTCTGTGTCTATGTGTTTGTTTGTTTATCTTCCACATATGAGTGAAATCATAAAGTATTTGTCTTTCTCTGTCTGACTTATTTTGCTTAGCATAATAACCTCAACGTCCATCCACGTTGTCGCAAATAGCAAGATGTCATCTTTTTTATGGCTGAGTAGTATTCCATTAAATATATAGAAACCACATCTTCTTTATCCATTCATCTGTTAATGGGTATTTAAGTTGTTTCCAAATCTTGGCTATAATGAATACTGCTGCAATGAACATAGGGGTGCATATATCTTTTTAGATTAGTGTTTTCATGTTCTTTGGATAAATACCTAGAAGTATTTATAATAACTGGATCATATGATAGTTCTATTTTTAGTTTTTTGAGGAATCTCCATACTGCTTTCCATAGCGGCTACACCAATTTACATTCCCATTAGCAGTGTACAAGGGTTCCCTTTTCTCCACATCCTCTCCAACACTTGTTACTTCTTGTCTTTTTAACAATAGCCATTCTGATGGGCGTGAGGTGATATCTCATTGTGGTTTTGATTTGCATTTCTCTAATAATTAGTGATTTTTTAAATTTGAATTGTGATTTGTTTGGAAGTGTGTTGTTTAATTTTCAAATATTAGGGGATTTTCTAGATAGCATTTTGTTACTGACTTTTAAGTTAATGCCATTGTTAGCAGAATGAGTTCAGTACTTTCAAACGTATTGAGACTTGTTTATGGAACAATATATATGGTCTGTCTTGATCAATGTTTCGTATTTCTTCAAGTTCATCGATCTTTTGCAGTGTGCAACGGCTGTTACACACATGCAGTGAGTTTCAGATAATGTATTTTTCAGTTCTAGACATTCCATTTGGTTCTTTTTATATTTTCCACTCCTCATTGTGTTCATGTTTCCCTCAAATTCTTGAACATATTTACACTAGCTGTTTGTATTCATTTTCTATTGCTGTGTCATGAACTACCACAAATTTAGTGGTTTAAAACAACACTTTTATCTCACAGTTCCGTAAATACTCAGAAGTATGGGCAGGCTTGGCTGGGTTCTCTCCTGAGGCTCTCACAAGGCTGAAGTCAAAGTATCAGCCAGGCTGGGCTGTTATCTGGAGGCTCTGGGGAAGAATCCACCTGTAGGTTTATTCAGATTATTAGCAGAATTCAGTTCCTTGCAACTGTAGGGCTGATGTCCCTGTCCTCTTTCTGGCTGTCATCCAGGGGCCACCAGCTGCTAGGGGCCACTCTCAGGTCCTTCCACATGGCTTCCTCCCTCTCAGCAACAGAGAACGACCTTCACGTAGAATCCCTCTCACATTTCAAATCTGTCTGACTTACCCTTTTGCAATCAGCCAAAGAAAAGTCTCTGCATTTCAAGGACTTATCATGATTACCTGAATAATCTCTCTCAGAGTCAGCTGATTAATGACCTTAATTACATCTTCAAAATCCCTCTGACCATGTATTATAATATGATCATGGGGGTTATTTTAGAATTCTGTCTACCACACTGTTTTATTGTGTTTGTCTGCTGATTCCAAAATCTGTCATTTCTGTATCTGTTTTTGTTGACTAGTTTTTCTCCAGCCTTTTTACGTGCCTTATAATTTTTACTGGATTCTGTACAGTGTAAATGTGACATGGTTAAGTGTCTGCATTTCATTGTCTTCCTTTAAAAAGTGTGTAATTTTGTTGTGGCAGGCATTAAGATACTTGAAGGTCAGCTTGATCCTTTCAAGGTTTGCTTTTAAGACTTTTTAGCGTGAATGTTTAGCCCTGCTGTTAAACTGTAACTTTCCTGGGTTTCTACTAAATTCTCTGAGTATTCAACAAGATCTCTCCCCTCTGGAAGGTCAGAACTCCAATGTCTCCCAACTCTGTGTGAGCTCTGTTATAGTTCCCCAATAGCTGTTATTTTCCTGCAGTCCCAGCTCCTCATCCTATGTTTCACAGTTTAGTAATGAGCCAAAACTCAACGGACTCCCATACATATTTCTGGCTCAATTTCTTTGTGTAGCTCCCTTGTCTCTTATACTGTTCTCTGCAAATTACAGCCTTCTTAGCCTCCCTAAACTCTCATCTCTTGTCTCCTCAAATTAGCCAATCTACCATGCTCAGCTTGAGTCTGAAAAGTGGTACCAGGCAGAAAGTCAGGACATTCATTGGGTTCTCCTCATTTGTTCCCTTTCTTCGAGGTCTTGAGCTGCTAGTTACTCAATGTCTTAAAAGAGTTGTTTAATATATTCTAATTTTCTAATGATTGGCAGTGAGAGGGAAAGTCTGGGGCCAATTACTTCATCATGGCTAGAAGCAGAAGTCCTCAATCGAGCTAGATTGGCTGAATGTCTATAAGAGGTTACCTGCTACCTTCTTCTCACAGAAATGAAACTTGATCCCAGTTCTTATGCTTTTGCTTTTTTATTGGGGGGGGGAGGGTTTCTGAGGGACTGAAGAATCAAAATAATTATAGGATAAACAACTTGTATGGCTAAGATACTAGCATCAACTTGTGTTACATAATTTCACAGCAGATATGAGCATGAGAAATGGACCCACATCACAAAGAATCAAGGCTTGACAGAACATGAGTAATTACCCTAAGGAATATTGTTTGAATATTAAATGAGGTGTGGATATCAAACAACATGGTAGATGGTCTCAGGAGACATACTAAGACATTCCCCAGAGAGAATCCTTCAATATTTTGAACATTTTAAAAATAGATCTATAACATCTCTGTTGACTGTGTTGAAAGACACAAAAGCTCATTTGGATGGCCATGTTCATGTACTGTGAAAATAGAGGAATTATAAAATATAAAATACTCAGTTAATATTTACTGAATCAAATCATACCTCAGTAGTTGGGCTAAAGGATACACTAAGTCATGCACTGCTTAAAGAAGGGCATATGTTCTGCGGAATGTGTTGTTAGGTGATTTCATCATTGTGTGAACATCATAGAGTGTACTTACACAAACCTGGATGGTATAGGCTACTATATACCTAGGCTGTACGGTACTCATCTTATGGGACCACCATCATATATGTGGTCTGTCATTGACCAAAACGTCGTTATGTGGCGCATGACGGTACCATAGTGAAAGGGATACTTGGGAACCAGGAAGGAAAATATACCCTTGGCTCATTATAAATGAGGTGTTGAACTTGAACTAGATTCGGGAAGGTGTTGTACTTGGCAGTTTTAGGGTTTAAGGGTAGGGATCCCTACCCTTGGGATAGTTGGGAGTAGTAGCTCAGTAAGCTATAACAGGACGTGACACAGGGAGAGAGTCCTAACCAAGATAAGGCAGCTTGTCCAAGGCCGTAAGGTACGGTAGAAGTATCCATAGCCACACGGAGACCTAGATGGCTGATTGAGAACAGACACGTCCTACCTCTTGTATGGATTGTACAAATGAGTGTGGGAAGGGGCAGAAAGCAGGACTTGGACAAATGAGTCCCTATGGTTCACTGGACATACCCTGAACATGCTTCACCCAGGAGGAATAATTCTGGAAACACTCTGTTGACAGGGATCAGTGTCTAATAGATAGACAGACAATCGAGTGTAGTAGTTAAAAGCATGGTTACTAACTTAGACATGGGTGTGAGCTCTGCTTCTGTATGAGCTAGGTGGCAGAGTGGCTGAAACATAGACTTTGGAGATAGATTTCTTGGCTTCATATCTGAGCTCTGCTGCTGCCTAGCTTTATGTACGTGGCAAGTCTCCTAAAGACTCTGCCTCAATTTCTTCATCTGAAAAATAGGGGTGATGATAATAATACCTACCTTACATGTGGTGGGGATTAAATAAATCCTCAATTTATGATGAGGATTAAATAAACCAACATGTGTAAACCATTAGAGAAGTACCTGGGATATAGTAAGTGCCAGATAAGTGTAGCTATTATGATTATTTCTTGTGTAAAATTAGGGTAATGACAATAATAGTAACTCTTTTATAGGGCTGATACAGAGATTAAATGAGTCACTGCATATAAACTGACTGTTCTAGTGCCTAATAGACAGTAGGCACTCAATAAAACAGAATAAACCTCACACGTTTGTCATGGTTGATTCAAGAAATCCATGAGGTTCAACTGGCGGCTTCAAATGCCTCCATTGCCTGTAGACAAGCAGGTCTGTAGAATACAAGGGTGTGATTCTTCCAAATAATAAAGCAAACTCTACTGCTTTAGAATTACTACTAGCTTTAGACAGATAAAATATCACATTCTATATATCTAACACACATATACAAAAACCTATACTATTGCTACATTTCTTATCATGAGATGAACATATAAATTATTTAAGACAATTTAAAAATCTATCAGTCATACTCAAACCTTTCTTAAGTTTTAATTTTACTTCCCACTCAACTGCTCATTTGAATTCACTGTCATTTGGAGCTTGATATCATATGCTTATGGTATGGATTCATGTCAAGAGCTAACTCTAAGACTACTATACTCTATGTCATAGAGTTCTAAACTTCGTATAGTTAATTCTCATGGGAATCTAAGAATCAATAGCTATTTTTCTTTTAATTATCTGCTTATCTTTAAGCAGTAACAATCTAAATTAGTATTCTCAATTTTGAGAGACCCAACTCAAATGAATTGCTAGTTTAAGCAAAGGATGGAATATATTGGGTGACAAAATGGAATGTACAAAGACAAATGCTTCAGGAATTGCTGGATCCAGGGTCTCAGATGACTTCATCAGGGCTCTGCTTTTCTCCCTCTGTCTTTGTTCTGCTTCCCTGTGTGGGTTGCTTTTATTCTCAGACGGGCTTTATTCATGTGGTAGAAAAGACAGCTACCAGAAGCCCCTGTTTCTATCTTTATAGATAAGAAGTCAAGAGGAATAGATTTGCCTTCTTTAGGCATCAATACATCAAATCTAAGGTCCTTGACCTATCCTTGAACTCTTCAGCCTCAAAAGCGGAAGGGAGAGGTCAGTTCTGCCAACGCTGATGTGTGCCCACACCTGAGCTTGGGTAGGTGAGACATTAAGATTGACAGCTCCATCTCAACTCATGGAGATTGAGAGGGGTTCTTTGCTGTTCCTTTACCGAAAGAACAACAGGAACATTCCATCCCCTACCAACTTAGGACGTGTACAAAATCAGAGTTTCTTAACAAGAGGAGATCAGGAAATAGACGCTGGGTAAGTGGCACATGATGTCTGCTACAAATAAATACAACAGGAAAGTATAACAGATGGAATAAAACATCTTTTTTCTTTCTCTCTTTCTCATCTCTCTCTCCAAGAAAACGTGACCTCCAGTCAGTAGTGCAATACAAATGTAAGACTGTGTAAAAGAGAAAAGCTACGGATGAAGACCTCCACGAAGGATGGGAGAGTAGCCCGAGCATCTTAGTGGCAGCAGCAGGAGTAGCAGCAGGTAGGAGGACAACTTTGTTGAATTTAAACCAGAGAGGACAAAGTGAATTTAAACAGAGAGGGAATCGGAAGAAGAGACATTATTTTCCACAGAAGATGATGGGCAGAGGAGAATAACAAAGAAAATAAATAAAGTTGAGATTATTAAGAAAACACAATGCTAAGAATTTAAATTAGGACTGAGCCCTTAACTTTAGTTACAAATTTTTCATTAATCTCTAGGTGAGAACAGATTAATGACTACACAGAACCAAGCCTGTGAACACATTTTATAATGTATGATCTTTGTGCCTAAATCTAGATTCTCCTCTAATTGAATATAACACTAGAACAATAACTGGCCTAGTTTTAGATTAAGCATTCTTAACACAAAGATGTCCCATTCATATAATCTGAAAAAAGCAAATACTCTGTCATCTATTGCAGATCCTATGCACTGTGGCTAAAGATTTAAAGATGAGTTAAATACTATACGTACTGGATGCCTGTAGATTTTGCAAGCTCAGCATCACTTTCCCATTTCTCTAGTAACAGATCACTCATTCCATTCAGTTCAGGTAATACTAATGCCTGGCTTCCAACTTTCCTCAACCAGCCTATGGCAATGGCCCCACTTATTGGTTCAGGAATGAACATTTGACTCAGGAGGAACCAATTAAATCCTTTAGAATTGATCAAGACCTTATAAGCTTAGAGTATTTCAATCTTATGCAATTTTTGTAAAACAAAATTATTTCAAAATCTACTAATTATCCTTCAAGTTCTAGAAACTGCATACTATGACTAAGACGACTGCAATTTATCTGCCATCGTTTCTGCTCTGCCCACTTTATGTTTCAGTCACTGTCAAATAAAGGCAGTGGGGAATGGCAAAACCACTTCTGATTCACTCAACACATGAGTGCTTCTTAGGTACAAAGCGCCATTCTAAACATTGTCCAGGAGAAAAAAGATAAAGAATACCCAGCCCTTACCCTCAAGGATCTTACAACTTGGCAAGGGAATTAAGACATGCACACAGATGTCTACAATAAAAAGAGGATAATGACTGCTGCCAGATGTTTGGGGAGAATGAGCAGAGCAAAGAGAGAACACAGAATAAGGCAACAATCAATAGTCAGCCAAGAAATATTTATTGAGCAATCACAAGTTGTGAAATGGAAATGGAAGAGTAGAAAATGGAGCGAGACATGGGCAGGCAAAAAATCAAGTGACGTTGCTTGTTACCCAGGTCTCCAAATATTTTTTGTCACAAGTTCCTAATAAGCAGCCTTAAATTAAAAACTAAATAAGGATATAGTCTCTGTCCAATACGGCCCGAGATACTGACGCCTAAATACTAGGATCATAGTACTTGTGTACAAGTATGCCTTCCTATTGCTTTGTTTGCCTCTTTTTCCCTTTCCAAATTAGCTGATGCAAACTTAACAAGATATCTATTTCAGCTTTCCACCCTTTTTGCTCCGGTGTATTAGAACAGGTGAATTAGACAAGGATCCTTTTGGCTTCAGACAACAGAAAGAAAATACTATATAATTGAAAAAATCCAGAGGCAATCTTTCAGGCATGTCTGGATCTAGGAGTTCAGATTTTTGTTTGTTTGTCTTGGTGAGGAAGATTAGCCCTGAGCTAACATCTGTTGCCAGTCCTCCTCTTTTTGCAGAGGAAGATTGGCCCTGGACTAACATCTGTGCCCATCTTCCTCTACTTTATATGTGGGACACCTGCCACAGCATAGCTTGACAAGCGGTGTGCAGGTCTACACCCAGGATCCAAACCTGCGAACCCTGGGCCTCCAAAGCAGAGCATGCGAACTCAACCACTATGCCACTGGGCCGGCCCCGGGAGTTCAAATCTTTTAATCAGGCCCTTATCTAGCTCTTCCCCACCCCTCTATCTCTCTTCCTTTCCCCCTCTCTTGTATCTCTTATTTTGAGATTTAAATAACTCCCTGTTCGTGTGGAAGCTCCTGACACAGCTACAGGCTTATATCCTCACAGCTCCAGGCTTAGCAGGAAGGAGCGGGGGCCACCACAGCATAAGGTTATGCAAGGTGTGCACTTATATAGCAGGGCATCACATCTAAGAGTAATTGATAATCACACTATATACAAGGGTAGATTAGTATATTAATTACAGCACTGTTTTCTTGAAGATGGCAGCAAAATGTTATGTTCTTACAAAATCAAAATAGTATAATGTTTTCCAAAGGTATACATAAAGCATTTTGAGGAAGGGGGCCCCTTTTTTCCTCCCAACTCACACACAGATTGTCTATTGAATAGTGGTAACTCTGTGTTACTACTCTAGTTACTGCAGCAAAAGTCCAAGACTAGCCCTGAATGGCTCTGGTTGGGCTCTATTCCCATCTTTGAACTTATCACTATAGCCAGAAGGATCCCATGTTCTGACTAGCCAGGCCTGAATTATAGAAAGTGAAATCTGTTCTCCTCAAACTGTAAGTATTGAAATGTGGAAGAAGGACATATTCAAAAAGAAATTGATGGACTAGACTATCCCTAGAAGGAAGAGGAATAGAAGGTGAGCAAGGGGGGGAAAAAAAGTCCTCTCTACCATAAAATGTTTGTAATGTTCTTTGTATATTAAAAAACTGGCCTCCTGCATATAAAGCAACAGAGGATATTGGCCTAAAAAGAGCACCATGGCCAAAGGGACATGGCCTGTTTTAACAGAGGATTTGAGAGTTAACAGATAACTTGGAGAACATCCAATTCTGTCTCATCATTTTACAGATGGGGAAACTAAAACCCAGACAGGGGAACAGAAGTGTCAAGCACACAGAGGTAGTTAGTGGCAGAGACAACCAACTACCTTTCTTCTGACTTTTTGGGTTTTTTGTTTGTTTGTATTTTGTACAAGGACATTTTTCTTTAGTACATTAACAACAACAACAAAAATTATAGTCTTGTTTCTGGTTTTCTCTCCACCCTCAAATCCATATAATACAGTTTTGCTGCACTCCAACAGAAAGCCTCAGCAGGAGCTGAGTTAACCCTCGTGAGTCCACTACAGTACCAAGGACAGTGACATTATCCTTACTAATACAGGAATTAGGGCCACTTGTTGCTTTAATGGGCCAACTTTGGGCTCGGCCTGCAGGAAGGGACACCTTTGAAAAACACCTTCCTGATTGCACTGCAACCTGCTCTACATCCTGATTTTGACCCCAAATATCCAGCCAGAAAAAGAGAGAAAGACATCCTGGATGGATGGGGAGACTTCTACCCGCTCCTCTTTTCTTCCTCCTACTATCGTCTCTTTCCTGCCTGTGAAAACCTGTCACCAGCCCAGAAGCGTCTCTCAAAATGAGTAGGAGGGAGCCTTACACCTGTCAGCATCAGAGAAGAAAGTGCACTCCGCAGAGTTCCCAGTTGTTCCATCTCTTGCGACAAAAGGAAGAAAAGGGGCTAGTCCGAGGTTTCCAGCACAGATTTGCTGGAGAACGCGGTTAGTTCATCTGGCTCTGGCCACAGTAACCCCTGAAGACCAAGGATGCACTTCAATTCCTAACGTTTCTTGTTGGCCTGTTTGCCCAGCGGCTAGCCCAGTGCCTGGCCCCGGAGAAGTCTCTGGGTAAAGGTTTTTTAAGTCATGAATCTGGCTCCTGTGTGTACGTGTGTTTTTCTTCCGCAAAACTGGCACAGATGGATCAGCAGTAGAGACTGAGGACTCCCTGCTCCCCTTCATCACTGGCTTCACCTTACGACTCCCTCGCGTTCTCCCGAGCTGACAGTCGGGGCTCCGGACCTCAGGGTTGGGAGCCATCAGCACCAGACATCCCCGCCCCATCCCGGAGCTGATGGCACCCGTGCCTGGAATGTGCGTGTGGGTACAGGCGGGAGAGCAAGAGGCTTCTACCGTAAGATAGGAGCAAGAGCTTAGCTCTCGCCTGCGTCCTGCAATCCCTAGGTTCCCTGGGGACCGCGAAACTCCCAATCGGAGGCACTGCCCCCCAGCAGCCCACCCATTTCCCCCCGTTTACCTCAGCACGCAGCCCCTCCCTGCGTGATGATGCAAACCAGTGGGGAGGGCGGGCGCTGGGAAGGGTGGGGAGAGACGGAGAGCTAGCGAAGGAGGGAGGGAGTGGGAGGAGGAGGAGAGGGAGCCGAACGACCATTTAAAGCGATAGCAATCCGTGCCCTCTCCCCAGTGCTGGGCTGTTGGAGAGCTCGAGCGGCAAGCCAGGGAGCGCGAGCGCGGCGCGCCGGCTGGCGAGCCCGGGAGCGCACGGCACCCCAAGCTGGCAGGCGCTGCGGGACCCCCCACCCTCTCCGGCTGCCCCTCCCTGGGCGCCCCCACGCTCTGTGCCTGCAGGAGCCCCTGGACTTTCCCGGGAGAGCTCACCCCAAGGGGCCCGGACCCCGGCGAGCCCGCCACCGTCCCCTCCAGCGCCTCCGCCACCACCGCAGCAGCCGGAGCAGCATGGTCCAGCTGGGGAAGCTGCTCCGCGTCCTGACTTTGATGAAGTTCCCCTGCTGCGTGCTGGAGGTGCTCCTGTGCGCGCTGGCGGCGGCGGCGCGCGGCCAGGAAATGTACGCCCCGCACTCTATCCGGATCGAGGGGGACGTCACCCTCGGGGGGCTCTTCCCGGTGCACGCCAAGGGTCCCAGCGGAGTGCCCTGTGGCGACATCAAGAGGGAGAACGGGATCCACAGGCTGGAAGCGATGCTCTACGCCCTGGACCAGATCAATAGCGATCCCAACCTGCTGCCCAACGTGACGCTGGGCGCGCGGATCCTGGACACTTGTTCCAGGGACACTTACGCGCTCGAACAGTCGCTCACTTTCGTTCAGGCGCTCATCCAGAAGGACACCTCCGACGTGCGCTGCACCAACGGCGAACCTCCGGTTTTCGTCAAGCCGGAGAAAGTAGTTGGAGTGATTGGGGCTTCTGGGAGTTCGGTCTCCATCATGGTAGCCAACATCCTGAGGCTTTTCCAGGTAGGGGGGCGCTCCCTCCGGGGCAGAGTGCGCCTTAGTTCCCCGCGCTCTTAATCCTAAAGCTGTCTTGGACTCTAGGGGTGCGGGGTCAGGTCAGCCTTCGCACATTTCCACCGGGGAGATCCTGCCGAATCCCTCCCACCCCACCCGAGGAGGTACCTTCCTTGCTTGGTTCATTTCCCTTCCATCTCTCCCCTGTCCGCTCTCCATCCGGCTTGACATCCTGGATTTATGGCCACATTTACAAGAAGCAATCTGCGAAAAACAAGGCGATGATTTAAATGAGTTTGCATTAGAGTGAAATATGGTCCGAAAACAGGCTTGTAAAAGTGCCGGGGCTCCTGTGAGAGCCAGTTAGGCTCATGGAATATGAAAGATGAGAAGACGCCTCGAAGCTGGGCATTTCTCAACTCAGCGGCTTCCCAGCCCCAAGCCGCAGCTCCCTTGGAAAATTTCGACAAGAGTTTAGGGAGGCATTTCCTAAACCGAGGGCTAGGTCTTCACCTACATGTGGATGTTAATTGCCCATCTCTCTTGGGTTCGATTTTCCGACCTGTAGCCTGTCTCCACGAGGGCGTGGGGCGGAAAGGCACGGGGACGCTCCCAAGTGGGGAGATGCCACCCGCAGACGTGACCCCTAGATGATTTGCTCTAGGCAATTGTTTGCACCATCTAAATTGTTTTTGCAGTTCGGCCACCGGCAGGAGCTGGGTGATCAGTTTTCTACTCCTGCCACTTCAGAGCCCAAAGATGAGCTCATGCTAACTGCGAAACAAAATCGCTTTCACTGCCTCCTCCCTCCGCCTGTTCTTTCCCACGACCTCACTAACGCAGCCCACCACCCCAGTCCTCGGCTCCGAGGACGATTCCCCAGCCAGGCAAGAAGGCGCCTGGAAGGAGGCAGTGGGGTGCGCTGAGCAAGGCCGGGCGATCCTCCTGCTCCAGGCGTGGAGGGCAGTGGGGGACACCGGAGGAAGGCGGATCCGGGGCAGCTGAGTGGTGGGTTCTACCGCAGTACTCACTCGCCGCCTGTCCCCGCAGCCTCTGCTCCTGTGCTGCATTGGGTATAAATGGATGGCTTTTGGGTTAAGAAATTGAGTTTCAGGGTCTGTGTGACTGTGGATTCCCTTCTGGTTTCTCCGTGTTTCTCCCTGTGTATCTTCTCTCCTGCTGTCTCTTTATCCCTGCTGTTTTTTTTTCTATTTTTTTCTCTCCTTTCCATTTCTGCCTTTCTTCTCCCTCTCTACCTCCACCCCCAAGTTTTTCATCTCTGTCTTGAGATGATCCTTTCCTAATGCACAGCTCTCTCCCTGCCTGGTAGTACCCAAACCCAATTAATCCTTTCTCCAGATGTTAGGGCTGACCCTGCTGCCCTTATTCTCCCCATGTCTAAACAATTGGCTCCCTCTCAAGTACTTTCCCTAAAGGTGTTGGGTTTCTGGAGGGGACTCCTTGTGGGATTCAAGCTGTCACCACATCAGCTCCCAGGAGTGTGAAGTTTGTGTTTGCGCCAGAAGGAGGGGTGCCTGTTCAAGGCTGCAGTCTGCTATGGTCTTTCTGATCATCTGAGCATCCCTGACACCTCCTGAGTATGCTGTCATGGAGAACCTAGATGTTTGCAAACCCAAAAATGCTTTGGGGGCAGCCTTCTCTCTGAGCCGATGCTTTCAGGAACAGCCTGGGTTGTTGTAAGCAAAACCCAGAAGCACTTCTTTCATTTCTGAGCTTAAAGCTAGACAACTTGAGGGGGCAGTGCTGCAGGAGAGGATGAGGTCAGAGATCACCTGAGAACCACTGGGGCAACTCATAGTGTTTTCCTGGAGCCATGGGGGTTGAAGGCACATTTGGTGTTTCACGTTTTTAAATTATTTTGCTGTTTGTTTCTCTCTTCATTCCCAGCATGGGCAGTACTGCAGATGGGCCTATCTATCTGAAAAAGAATGAAATGTTAAAGTCAAGAGAGGGATTGCAGACTAGGCTGTAGGACTGTGCTTGCTGAAAAAGATTCCAGGGGGAGCTGATTCTTCCTCTGGTGTATGAACCTGAGCACTTGTAAGGAAAGAAAATGGCTTGCCTTATGCTTAGTTCCCCCATTCGCTGGGCTGGGAAGGAAAGGAACTGAATGCCAGTGTTAGCAGTGTGGGTTGGGTCCAAAACCATTCAGAGAAAACACTGTCATTTTCCTCTAATTTGCAAATTGCAGCTATTCATGTTGGATTGAACAGCTGAGGGAAAAAGAGCCCCCAGTTTTCACCTGCATTTGTGGAGAAGAGGTTGGTGGTAGGAGGAATGCACCAACTTGTAGCTTGTGCTGTAAGCTGGGTATAACCATTGGGGTGGGCATCCAGCTTAACAGTTGCCCATGTTGGAATATAGAGAGATATATTCCAACAATCTCTTCCAGTAGCGTTTTTTTTTGCATGTGATTTTAGAAGCTCCTGGCATGCGAGTCTAATCCCCAGTTTCCCAGCCTCTGTAAGCCTGCAAAATGAATAGAGAATATAGTGGTACACAGACCCATTGTTCAAAAGCACAATCAATTTAGGGAGAGAGGGAAAGAACAGTAGGTGAATCTTCTCTGGGATTGCAGTGTTCAGCTCAATTAAGATTGTCCTATATAAAAGAAACTTCTCTAAATGATCAAATTCTTAGCTCCCCAGAGATTTGAGTTTTCTTTTCCCTGGTCCCTGTGGGTTGCTGTGGGGACCATGCCAAACCTATGGTTTGAGATCAAAATTTATGGTGAGATAAGCTTCTAAGCTGGGAGAAGGAATACTTAGTGACTTAAATGGGGGATGCAGAGCACTGGGGGGCAGGAAAGAGTAATAAGATAGTACTAGATGTAAGAAATGCTGCTGCTGCCAGCAAAGCCTGGAATGAAGTTCCTTCCTGAAAATTAGGACCTGGGCAAGAATGACTACTCAGATGTAAATAGTGTCTATGACTTTGAATTCTCATTTGCCTGCTGGTGTACCAGACCAAAGACATGAGCTGAGCAAGTCCCTTCTCTCGCTCTCTCCTCTCTATGCATACTGAATTGGTTAGTAAGTAACATGTCAGGGAACAGAGATCATATCCAGTGGGTCTTTTAAATCCAGTAATTTGAGGCTAATGAAATTAGTGTGTGGCCAGGGCTCTGCCAACTAGAATTAAGTCACTGCAACTGCCCTGCAATGCATTTTCAGCCTCAAAGAAGCATCAGGGAGGAATTTCTGAAGATTTGTTTCTGAGCCTGTACAAAATAATACTCTCTGAATGCTAAGAAAGATTAAATGTAAATTAATATTGACTATGAGTAACATATTTAAAAAATAATCACAGAGTGGGGATGGCTTAAAGTAGAAAGCTTATATAATATGGTGTCCAAAGGATAAATCTCCTCTGACCACTGTTTTATGGGCTATAAGTAAGATATATTATAGTGGAAAGTAATGGGAATGTTTTTATTCAAGGCTTCTCTGTTATTGACTTGAGATCAAACACTCTGAGAGTATAAATTACTCTTGCTAATGTCCTGACTCTGAATGAACAATATTTCATGTGCAGTGACATGATCTAAGCTGTAGACTTGGAATTGAATGGCATCTGTTCCAGTTGTTTTGTTCCCTCAAAAGCAACTAAATGGAAAAAGTGGTCAACTTGACCCATATTGGAGCATATTGGAAATCTAAACCTGTGGACCTTGTACCATAAATGAAATATGTTGGAAAATTTGTAAGTGTTTTCCTTCTGTTATTGTAGCTTGAATATAATCTCCAACTTTTGGGGCAACATTTTATACATAAGTACCTAGTTTTCTTCCTTCTCTCCCTCTCTCCCCCCACCCCCATCTTATATAATTGCATAAAACTGGACACCTAGGTTGGTGTGGTTTTACTATAGTGGGAAAATATTTTAAAAAACAACTCTAACCTACTGTTTTTAAAATTTCATAAATATAGGTGTCAGTGACATTTGGAATAATCTCTATAACAATCTCTGCCTCCACATTTACTGTGTTTCAGGAAATTTACCTAACAGCTGGTGACTGGGCAATATTTAAAGGGGCATTTTTTAAAAGAGCAAAGAGGGAGAAATAGAGACAGGCAAATACTCTATTTGAAGAAATCTCCATGTGTATTTTATGTATACATACCCATATAATTAGAATGTCTTTGGACATTTTTCTCTTTAAGCATAATTGAAATAATGGATGCTTTTACTTCAATTTCACAAACATTTAACAAATCATAAATGCTCTATTTCTTACATATATAGGTTGTGTAATAGATTTAAAAGACCATGGCTGGATTACATAAAGTGTGCTCTAGTCTCAATCCTGCGATTAATTAGCTGTGTTATCCTAAATAAGTCACTTAGTTTTTCTAGGCCTCATTTTCCTCATCTGATTTTTTTCTTTTAAAAAAATGTAGTTTCTAGAAGTTTCTAATCTCTTTGCATCGTGGTTTAGCTTGGAGAAAACCTGCTCTTGTCAAAACTCCATGCCATTTTATTTCCAGCTCCCACTTTGAACTTTGAATGAGTTTTGGGAACTTTTTAAGCATATTTTTGCACAACTATCTTAGTTAATATCAACCTAGCTCATTTCCCATATTCAGACTTTTTTCCTTATTCTTTTGCCAGTGTGCTCCATAGTCATATATATCGAGGCTGGTGGTGAGGAAAATGACCTCCTGGGTCAGCTTACCACATGGTCATAAGCACGGGTGGGGGGGGGGGGGTGGGGGGGGGTAAGAACTGTGGAGTTTACAGTAGCAGATATAGCTTTCATTATCCAGTGTCCTGTTCCCTTTCATCCTGCAAAAACACCAAGCTTTTCTTTTGGAAAACTGCCAAAGAATGACATCCTGCCTCCTCCCAGGCCCCAGGGATGAATCACCTAACTGAGCTCAAGCAAAGCAGGTGATTGGTTCAGGTGTAGGTATCTGACCTTGGCTAGGCCTTTCAGAATCCTCCCCAAGACTTTTCTGTCAGGGAAAATTGTCTCTTCTCTCTGGAATTTCTAAGCTGGGGAGATATGTCTTTGGGACTCCCAGTGATCATCCAACATAAAAAGAGACTTTGTGTAGAATTAAGTCATGCAGAGGTTGCAGGGCTGAGTGACGGAGAGAGAGCCAGAGCCCTGTGGATATTCTGGAAATCCCAAATCCAACAATATCTGAATCTAGCTGCATTCCTGAATTTCCAGTACTTGTTCTTTTTGTAAAAAAAAAATTTCCTTTCACTATTTCGTGCTTGTTTTCAGTCATGTGCAATTGAAAGCATCATAGCTAAAACAGCTGATTTCCAACGTTAGTGTAAGGTTTGCAGCATTCATTAAGTGAAAAATAGTATATGATATTTTCTTTACTATATTTACTATATATAAAAATTGACTGTTATATTTAAATATAATTCTTCTAGCCTAGGTTTGGGATATTCAAAACTCTGTGTCTTTCCCCTCTCTTTCCAACATTTACTGTATTAGCTTTAAGCATTTATGATCACATCTTTCCCATCCTGATGCAGTTGAGAGAGAGGGCAAAACAGCCTATAGGCCTCCTATTTGGAAACTTTAGAACCATCTTGGTTCCTTTCATTAAAGCAAATCTTTTGTTGATGTCCCCAGGGCACAGAAGCATTTTCATGGCATAATGGAGTACAAAGTACATTAAACTCCTGGATTCCTCTACAGTAAGCATCAAGCCTAGCTCTACTTCTCACCCCTCTTTACTTTCAATAGACGAAGAAGAACAGTCACAAACAGATTTTCCCAACAACTAAAATGCACATATGATTACTATTTGGAGGACATTTATGCAACATATAGTCGGAATAATTAATTAATGGACCTTTTGCCATTAATTAGCACAGTAAATATCTCTGTTTTATGCACTTAATAAAAAACAAAACAATAAAATCTTTTTACAGGGGCTGGCCTGGTGGTGTAGTGGTTAAGTTTGCTTACTCTGCTTCGGCGGCCTGGGGTTCATGGGTTCGGATCTCTGGTGGCAACCTACGCACTGCTCATCAAGCCATGCTGTGGCAGCGTCCAAAAAAAAAGAAGAGTATTGGCAGCAGATATTCGCTTAGGGCCAATCTTCCTCACCAAAACAAAAAACAAAACACAAAAAACAAAACAAAGAGAAAAAAATCTTTTTACAGATAAATATTTATCTGAGAAGAGTATTGTGTCAGCACACTTAATATTATGGTATTTCCATGTGTGTCAAGTAACCTCCTTTCAGTTATATTTACTGCTAAATGTTTATTGGATCAAGTTATAATGTCAAAAATAAAATAACATAAAGTTACAATTATATAGGACATATCTCATTTTATGAGAACAGAAGTTATAATTTCTTTTTGATAATAGTAGTAGTGACCACAATAATAATTTGAGTCCTTACTTTGAGCCACTATGACGTATACTATAAATATTTCACATCATTTAGTTCTTACAATAGTTCTACAAAGGGCATATTATTATCCCCACTGTACAGCTGAAGAAAGTGATTCTTATAGCCCAAAGTCACATATTTGGTAAATGGCAAAGTCTGGATTAAAACTTAGATTTGTCTCACAATACCCAGGTTTTTAACAACTATGCATACTGCTCAATTCTTGTGCAAATGCAGAAATGCTTAAAATAATTATAAATTTGTCTACTCTAAAATTGTAGTGGTTTAGAGACATCAAAGTTGCTGATTGCCTTTACGGAAAGAAATAATATTTTATTTTAGTTCTAAAACAAGATTAATTCTGTAGGTCCATAGAAACTTGAGCACACAAATCCTTTACTCCAAACGAAAGATGCTTGTTCTCCAGTATTCAACAGGTACCCTGTACACAGGCAATACATATACAGTAGACTTTTCATTCAAATAAATGAGAAAAGATGTTTCTTCTTGTCCTCCTTCAGTGCCCATCATTATGGATTATGGCTCTTCCTAAACTTTATTTCATTCAATCCACTGTTTCTACAAGCCTCAAGTGGGGAAATGCATCATTCAGATATATGTGCAAAGTGAGAGGACTGTATTAATACAATTGCTGAAAGTCAAGTTGATAGAGCACAGGAAATACATCCTAATAAATGCAACATTAATGTTTGTGTGGACTGTGGAGTGAGGGGTAGGAGAATTTTCAGTTTAATGGATTATTTTGCCTCTTGCTATAAAAGTGCTACAGCTTAATAGTTTTATAATTGGTCATTTACAGAATTCTCCCTCTCTGGGTGTTGTGCTTTCTCCATTCTGTGGCTCCTGATTCTGTCTCTTGTTCTTGATGGAAGATAGCAACAAAGCTACTTCAAAGGGGTCAGTCTGATCTTCTGCATTATTGTTTAGATGAAAATATTTCCATTTGTTAAAGTACCATTTAAATATTTTTATCATGTTTTTAACTTGACTATGTTCCGAAGATATTAGCACTGGCAGACATAATGAGCAATGTTTTCCAGGAGAAAACATACTTTTATCAAAAGAATTATCAGAATTTTCATGTAGGGGTTAAGAATCAAATTCTAGAGTTAGA
The DNA here is from genome assembly GCF_020826845.1 of Diceros bicornis minor. Taxonomy (NCBI): domain Eukaryota; kingdom Metazoa; phylum Chordata; class Mammalia; order Perissodactyla; family Rhinocerotidae; genus Diceros; species Diceros bicornis. Next base: position 73,205,112 of record NC_080741.1, on the reverse strand, counting down.
CAGACCTGAATTTAAATTCATACTCACCACTTATTACCAGTCTCACCTTGATTAAACAGGTACCACACCTCACATCAATTTCTTTATCTTTGAAATGGGAATAAAACAGTATACCTGTCTGGTACAGTAATTGTAAGTATTGCCAAAATATGCATGAAAATATTTTAGCATCAAGTTTAGCATGTGATGAGTGTTCAATGCATTTAAAGGCTATTTTATTATTATTATGCTATCATTAAATATCACTATTGCTTAAATGTCACTATTATTATATTTGCTGTAAAATTACCATGATACTCCATACTGGATTCCACTCTTCTTTGTTTCTTTTGTTTAAATGGAAAATATATATATATACAGAGAAAGAGAGAGAGAACACTTACTTTAGTGTTACTATTCAGTGGAACGAGATTTTCTATGGTACCAGTTAAGGTGGATCATGAAGTCCATGGACTTCAGATAGCAGAGAGGCTAAGAGCAGTGGGCTTTGAAGTTAGCTAGCCCCAGGTTTGAATTCCATTGTGAGCCTTCTCTAGCTGCAGAAACTTTCAGAAGTTACACTTTTTGAGCTTTATTATTAGTTTATTCATCTACATTTTTTTCCAGAAATATTTATTAAGCACCTACCTTGTGTACTGTTCTATGTGCTTGGACATACCAGCGTATGATAGGCAAGAGCTTTCCTTTTCTCTCTGTGTCTCTCCTGTCTCTTTCCTCCTCTCTCCACCCTCCTCTCTCTCTTCTCTCTCTTTTGTGGAAACAGATGGATGTTTTAAATAAATCCTACAGCATGTTAGAAGTTGATGAGTGCTATGGGATAAAGGGAAGAATGTGAAGCGCATTGAAGAGTGTTGGGTTGGGAGTGCTGGAGGGGTGTACAGGTGGGTTCTATTTTTAAATAGGATGATAGGCAAGGTGGATTTCATAAGGTGACATTTGAACAAAGACTTGAAGTGAGGGAGTTGTCAGAATGGATTAGAGGGAGACCACTCCCTGGGAGGAGGAGTGACCAGTGCCAAAGGCAGAAACATGCCTGGCAGGTTGGAGGAATATCAAGGAGGACACTATGGCTGAGTAAGTCATGAGGAGGAAGGGGCAGCAGGAAGGCTTGAGGTCAGAGATATGATGGGGTAGATTGAGTAAGTCCTTGAGGGCCATCACACACATTTTGTCTTATACTCTGAATGTAGGCAGCCAGTGGCAGGATTTTAGCAGAGGTGTGATATGATCTGTCTCTTGTTTTTTGAAAGAATAACTCTGTGGTACTGAGGATAGGGAGAAACAGTGGAATCAGGGAGAATCTTAGGAGGTGATTACAGGTGTTTACAAGGTAGATGTTGTGGCTCGCGCCAAGATGTTAGCAGCAGATGTTCCGAGAAGTGATATGTCTGGAAGATTGTGACAGTGTTTCCTGGGGGATTGAATGTGAGGTGTGAAAGGAAGAAAGGGGATGAGAGTGAATCCAAGATTTGGGGCCTGGGCAACTGGAAAGGTAAAGTTACTATCACCTGAGATGGAAAAGGCTTGGGGTGGAGCACCTTTGGAGGATTACAGATCAGTTTTGGAGACATAAGATTTGAGATGTTTTCTTGACATCAAGGCAGACATTGAATACACAGTTGGATATAAAAGTCTGCAATTCTGAAGAATGCTCTAGATAGAGATACATTTTAATAAAATGGAGATATTAAAAATAATTACATGGAAGTGCTGTTTTAAAGATTAAATGAGGTAATGTGATTACACTGTGAGTTCTCAAAACATTTCATAACTATTAGCTAAAAATAATTATCTGAAATAAAAAACAATCCTATAGTTTGTTTTTGCAGTAGAGGTGAACAAAATCATGTCACAATTATTTTAATAGTACTTGTGACAATTATTTTAGTCAAGACACCATAACTACAAATATTTAGAATAAACATTTCAATCTCTTACCTTTCACTCTGCTATTGTAGTTGTAAACGTATTTTGTAAGGTTTAAGTTAGTTGTGATAGGGTACCTCTTTAATTAGAAGTAATTCTGAACTATCTAGTTCAGTATAGTTTTATAAATATATATTTATATATACATAATTATTATTTTATACCTCATCAAACTCATTTGAGAATTTGCATCACTGATACACGTGACAGTTTAAGCAGTTATCCAGGTATTCAAGGAAAAATAATGTACTTGTCTTATAATATCCATAGGGGTACCTACTTTGAACAGTTTCACCAGACGTTTCACATCTTCCATTCACTTTGCAATTGAAAACGTGGCTGGGGAAATTTTATCTTACTAATTTTGAGTTCCCTTTAGGTATTTGCAAATCCTTAAACACCCTTTGTAGCTTAACCAAAATTCCTTTCCTTATTCATTCAGCTACCAGATATTGGTCTAAGCATGTCCTTATACTAAAAATGCATGGCCACGTTGTCTCTACACATCTACAGTTTTATTTTAACACTATCATTATGTAAGCTATATTTTAATTGTAATTATAACAAATTTTATATCAACACACATCCATTTCTAGTGTTCAGGGGAAAGCAGCATGTAGTAAATTTTATCAAAATATAGCATCTGCAGAACAGAACAGAGGGCATTGTGTAATTCTGTATTCACTATAATTAAGTTCAGTGGAGTTGGCATAATAGAATTAAGATTAAAAAAATATTGAGGCACCCTAGCTGCTCTCTTAACATACCCTTTTCACATCAGAGAGCACAGACTTAGTATCTTTCTTTATAGAAATACAGAAAAGAAGAGGCCAGAGGATGAATGACAGGCATGAAGAGGGTGGAACTATGAGAAGTGACGTGAAAATGAAATACTGCTTTTGGGTTTGGTAGGTGGGAAAAAGCTACTACCGTGTATGCCTGCTGGGACCACATGTTCAGGAACAGTTAAGCCCAATGTCAAATATGCTGTCCCACCTTCCTCATAAGTAGGGACATACTGCTACTCAGATCTTTGCTTCCTGTTTCTTGATAATTGGTTGAGAAGATTATCACAAGAACTGTATCTTATGAGCAAAGTACATTGTTTTGAAATGATTCAGCCATTCTTCAGGCTTACTCTGTCTAAGTTTGGAGTGCAGGAGTGGGTTATGGGGAATGATTCTTGGGAATTTTTATCTTCAGGAGGCAGTATAGCATAATGGTTAAGAGTGTAGGCGCTGGACATAGTTCAAATCCCTGCTTTTCACTTGCTAACATATGACCTTGGGCAATTTACCTGATCATCTGGGCCTCAATATTCCCATTTATAAAATGATGATAATAATATTACATTCTCATAGGACTGTTTTCAAGGTTAAATGAGATTTACCCGTGCCAAGCACTTAATACAATGTCGAGAGCACAGTAAGATCTATTTATTATTCTTATTTTTCTTATTATTAGTACTACCAACATGCCAGGTGCTATCTTTCCTATGCCTTGTTCTATTATCCCCTGCCTCTCATTCCTGTCACATTTCTGTAGAAGGATAGAGTTGTCAGAGAGCATTTGCTTCTACTGGTATCTGACCCCTCGTCTTCAAGGTGGCTGGACCAGGACACAACATTCATTGCTGCACATTGAAACAATCTCTGTTTTGAGAAGGAAAGTTGGATGTGGAGGCCAAGCAGGGTCAAGGAGAGAGAATTTTCTTTCTTCTTCACTCAGGGGACTGAGTGAAATATTAAAGCCTCAGAAGGAAAATTTCATACGTTAGTGATTAAGAACAAGTCAGAAAGACTGAATTTGAACTCATTTTGATTGCATACTGAAAGTGGGATCTTAGATGCTTATTGTAACCTCTTTAAGCCTGAGTTTATACCTGAAAGAAAGGAATAATAATATTAGACCTACCACATAATATTGTTATGAGTAAGTCCTTTAAAAACATTCAGCACGTTGTTTGGCATATAGTAAGCACTTAATAAAGTTTAGTTCCCATGACTACTACCACTACCAATATTATTAAGTAGTTAAGCAAATCTGAGACCCTTCCCTTTCTTAAATTGCACATAATCATTTGGGCAACCAGCTTACATTTATCAAGCATTGCTTATACGTAAAGCCTCATGAACCCAGAGATCCTTCAACTCTACTCCCAGTCAGAACCAGTTCTGGGGGGTGGAATCAATATCATCACTACCACCATCATCATTGCTGTCATTGTCACTCAACTAACCATACTGAGCATTTTCTCTATGCCAGGTACCAAACTTAGCCCCGTGTATGCATTGTATCGTCTCCTTCTCACACTCAGGTAGGAGCCATTATTATCATCCCCAATTTACAGATAAAGACACTGAGGTGTTGAAAAGATAGGCACCTTGACCCACAGCAAGAGATGGAGCCAGGATAGTCAAACCCCTGTCCCTCAGACCTCAAGAGCCTTTAAATATTATTATAGTACATCCTGGTAAGAAAATCTGCTTCCAGCTTCTCTGGTAAGAGTGGAGAAGATTCTCAATCCCATATCCCTCTTTTCCCCGTGTGTCTCTAGCCTCAGTACTAGAGAGAGAGAAGGAACCTCTTGAAAAACCAGTCGAAGGGAACCTACTCCCCTCAGCCTTTCCTGAATCAGTCAACCAATATTTTATTTTTTTCTTAAGAATCCCCACATGTTCTTTCTGTTACTTACCTTGGCCTTTTAGTATTCTTACATTCTGTACATGACTCATCCACTCTCTTTAATGTTAATTTATTTGAGGTCAAGTATAGGGTCTTACTCATCCTGAAGTATAATTATCCCCTGTGGCATCTAACTCTATGCTTTTCTTCTTGTAGGACTTCTGCAGATATTTATTTGTGTTTTATTCAATTGTGCTTATAAATTGTACATTAAAACTTATACAGAAAATGCTTTCTTACAAGAAAAACCTTCTAAATAAATTTCTAGCTGGTTATTTTTTTATAGAATTATTATAGAGGTTATGGATCTTCAGGTAATTTTTTTTAGATTAAGTACTTCATATTACTGTATTTTGAAATAATGATAAACCTAAGTTTTCTTTATCAAACCTGTGAGGCCTCACTGGCTTATAATTTAGCTTGTTGATTATGTGTTGTTGACTTTTCCATTTGTAATGATATCATTTGATCCTGGCAGGGTGGGCCTGGGCAGGAAGGTGAATCTTAGAGCCATAAATTGGTTTTCTAGAGAACTAACATAAATAACTAGAGTCCTTTCATATTTCTGCAGAACTCATCAATTGTTTTACTTTTATAATTCTGTTCATTTAGGAAGTATAAAACTGTTTTCAAAGTATTTGTCCTAATTTGTTCATCTTCTTCCCCTTAGCCTTAATGGGAAAAGAGTAAGCTGAAAGGAAGGAAGTCATTGTGACCCTGGGACCACTGGGCTAGGAGTCAGTCCCTGAGTTTTGTTTTTGTCTCTCCCCTATTAATATTAGCTAATGTCTTGAGTGCTTACTAGGCGTAAGGCACTTTGCTGACCATTGCAAATGGATTGTGTCATTTAATCTCCTGAAAGTCATACAGTATTATTATGATCCCTCATAATGCACACATGGAACAGAGCCTCAGAAGTAGTTATTTGCTTGTTAAAATATGGTAGAGGTGGGACTCGAACTCAGGTCTGTTTAACTCCCAATTCAGTGATTTTTATCACTGAATGAAAGTTATATAACTCTGCGAGAGTAGACTAGATAGTCTCTATAATTTCCTCAGTTCTAACTTTTTATAATTAAGTGTTTATCTGATTGCGAGCTTAGAGGGCATGAGGAGGGATAGGGAGGAGTTCAAGCCTATTGAATGATAATTTCCTCAGATAAGTATGAGGTCTGTTTTACAACAGCAATTCATTCATTCATTCAACATATATCGACTATCTACTATGTGCAAAGGCATTTTAGGGCGCACACATCACAGCAGAGTGAGCGCCCCTTCCATAGACTCTCCCATGGTAGTCGGAGAGGCCTGGGACTGGCTTGCCTGTTATGGGGAGGGGTTTGGTGCTAAGAGCCTAGCTGGTCTCACACTGACAAAACCAAGACATACTCACATTAATTCACAGGCATCTCGAGGCCATGGTATAGCAGCACACGTGGATCTTACTATTTTTGCCTGGGATTAATGATACAAAGGCTTTGGATTTGGATTTGCAAAGTAGGTACAACAATGGACTTGTTGGTCCTATATGTATATGAACATCATGTATCATCAGACTGCAGCTACCTACCATCCCCCGCTACTCCTGGTTTTTAGAAACGAAACAGGTACCTTCTTATCTCTCCTATGGATAGGCTCTTGACAAATGAACTAGGCCTAGCATCTCCTAGTAAGTACATTATTAGCTAAACCAATGGTTTTTCAAATATGCTCATTAAATGACCCTTGAGGTAGATTGACATTCCACTGCTAAGAGTACAAAATAGTGTTCCTTTACAGTTCATGGGAAAAAATTAGGCTACCAGAAATACTTTCCTCAATTTAAAATTGATCATATATATACATGAATAATTGTTCATATATATATGTAATCGATTTTAAATTGAGGAAATATATATGTATATTTAAAATTTGGCTTTTGCTAGCAACTAAAAAATGAAATTATTAGCAGATATACACACACACACACGCACACATATGGCAGAGAAAGAGCCGATCAGATTTAATTCAATAGTTTGCTTTTTTGTAGCTTTGTGGTTGTGATTTTATATCTGCAGATGTATTTGCTGAAGAAAATATTTCTACAACTTTACACAAAATTAAATTCATTTAACACCAATACAGCATGTACCAAATGTCTTAGTACAGTTTTAATCTTTAATAGCATCAGAAGTATGGAGTTACAAACATACCAAAAAAAGTCACTTGAAAGTTTAATTATTTAAATTTCCCTTATACCTATTTACTTTTGTGAATTTTTGAGAAATAAATATTTAATTGTATTTATCTGTTTCTGTATCTCTGATTGAAGATGGCAAACACTGACTGGAATACAATTTAAATTAAAAATGTTTTATTCAAAATGGTCAAAACTAAGTCAGTGGCCAAGAAATTCAGAGACTTAAGCATTCAAAGGTGCTTTTTTGTGAGTGTGCGGTATTTCTTCTTCTGAAGGCATTAATCTTGAAGCTCTGCTAAGACTTTTGGGACACCTGTTTAATGAGCAGCTACTTTGTGCCTGGGACTGCACTATGCACTAGAGACTCTGGAGATTAGCATAATAATGATAACAGTAATAATACAAAAAACAACAACAGATCTTCACAGACCTTCCTTGAAAGGAAGTCAAGTCCACTGGGAAAACAGACAAGTGAACCACACATTAAAAATGTCAATGATTCTCAAACATTAATGTGCTGAAGAATCACATGGCAGGCATGCTACCCAGGCCACTCGCTGGAGCTCTTCTCCAGTTGGACCCATGTAAGGTCCTGGAAACTCTATTTTTGGTGAACGCCTCCAGGAGATAGATATTCTCAATTGTCCTCAACCTTTAGTGTGCATCAGATCTGCCTGAGAGTCTTATTAAAACACAGATTGCTGGGCTCCACCCCCAGAATTTCTAGATCAGTAGGTTTACAGTTCTAAGCAGTCTTCAGGTGTTGCTGACATTGCTGGCCCAGGGACCACACTTTGAGAACGACTTGTTTACAGAAAACACTTTCTGAAACTCTGCAGTATGGGATAGTGTGTGTCATGAGCAAGACATGAAAAGGGAACCATAAGAGGGCAAAGGGGCTCTACCGTAAGTTGGCCAAAGGTAACAATAGTAGCTAGAATTGATTGATCTAAGCAAGATTATAAGAACTTTACCTGCCCTCACTCATTTAATCCTTTTAATAGGGTATGTAGGTGCTATTTAGTGTCCCCATTTTACAGGGAAGTCCAGAGCCCAAGCTCTAAACTTGTAGGTAGCAGATTAAGAATTCAAATCTAGGAAGTCTGATCCAAAACCCACACTCTTAACTATTCTGCTTGTAGAGAGGAGTAAAAGGTTGTCAGCAAAGGCTTCCTGGAGGGACTGGCCTGTGAGTGTAGATAGAAGGATAAGTGGTCATAAATATTTTATTCATTTTTTATTTTTGGGGAAGAGTAACAGGGCTTCAAGAGGGACCAGCCCTCCCCACACATCGACCCTAAGCAAGCCTGATTATCAGGGGTCTAGAACAGGAGTATGACTGTGGGATGCTGGGAAAGGTTCTAAAAACCTGAGGTTAGAATTCCATATGTATTAGTAATGAGCTTGGCTGAGCTAATAGAAGGTGAATAAGAGTGACTTACCTTATTTTCACACATTAACAAGAAGTTTGGAGGGCAGGCCCCGTGGCTTAGCGGTTAAGTGCACGCGCTCCGCTGCTGGCGGCCCGGGTTCGGATCCCGGGCGCGCACTGATGCGCCGCTTCTCTGGCCATGCTGAGGCCGCGTCCCACATACAGCAACTGGAGGGATGTGCAGCTATGACATACAACTATCTACTGCGGCTTTGGGGGGAAAAAATAAATAAATAAAAACAAACAAACAAACAAAAAAAAAAACAAGAAGTTTGGAGATAGTGCCTCTAGAGTTAATTCAGCTGCTGAAGAATGTCAACAAGGGACTAGGTTCCTTCTATCTTCCGGCTCCCACATCTCTAGCATTTCACTGTGATCTGCATCGTTACAAGGTGACTGCTGAATCTCTAACAGTGTTCTAGCTGTTCAGGCAGGAAGAAAGAAAAGAAAAGAAGAAAAAGAAAGTAAGGAGAAAAAAAGCAGTGTCTAAATCAGGGAGCAAATTATTTGCCACAAATTGTCAGCAGAGTTCTACTTAGATCTCAACAGCTAGGGCTATGCACTGGCCACCTTAGCCTTCAGGATCTCAGGGTCTGCTAAACCAGGGCTCTCCTCGTAAGGAGTAAGGAGTGGTTATGGATTAGGCAGCTAGCAGTGCCTGTGCAGATTTCCTCCCCACTATCCCAAATGAATACTCCCAAACTCTATTTTATTTCATATATTTTGCTTTAAAGAATGGTAGGGAAACATTACTTATCTGTAAATAGCCTCTTAGAAAGGGTACAATTATATAATTATACAACCCCCTGGAGAGTTTCTTTCTTCTAAAAACTCTTTGAAAACTGTTCAAGGTTGAGGACATTTTGATCTTAATTTAGTAACTTGCAGTTGATTATCCTGGAATGACATCCTCTCTCTGCAGATGTTCTGTCAGGCTTTAGAAAATTCTGGAAGAAGTGGACAGAGAAGTTATATGGTACATATATAAGCAGTATGAATCTCTTAGAAATAAAATCCATTTAGGGACCAAAAGGCATTTTATGTCATTGCTATTTTTTTCTTCTCTCTACATTTTCACAAAATTTCCTTTCCAAAATGCCTTTGAACAAATCTGTTAGCTATCGTCCATCCGTTTCTCTCGTCTGAATTCTTTATTACTAAACATCCTTCGGCGTGCTATCTCTCACTTCTCTTTATCACAAGCATTTCTGTGGGTCCTCACTCCCTATTCTCATCTCATATTAGGACTCATATCTCAAACTGAAGGAACAGTCTGCTATGATTTCTCCATAACTTGAAGAACATATTTTTGTGAAAAAAAGTAGAGTTACTGATTAACTTAAAAGGTAAGCAATATGTGGAATGTGCCTGAGAATTAAAAAATAAGATAAAAAATATAAGCACTAGAAGAAACTTAGAGTTGATTCCATTCAAATACGTCATTTTACATAAAAGGCACCTGAGGTCTAAAGAAAAAATGCATAAGTTAAAGAAACACTGAGCAATAAACCTTAAGTCTCATTTGTGTGACACATTGGAAGTTCATTTCTTACTCACACAGTAGTTCAGTATGGACTTTGGTGATTTAGGGGCCAGTTTTCTGCTTGGTGATTTGGAAACCCACCCTTCATCATGTGGCTCTACATTTGTCTCAAAAGGGAAAGGATGGAGGAAGTTGCAAACTCAATTATCAACTCATTATCCTTCAAGGAGAAACTCTTCATATCACTTCTGCTCATGTTCTTTGGGAAACAATCAGTAATGTGGCCACACCCAGATGCAAGTGGAGATGCAGAATGTTGTCCCTGGCTTGGTTCTAGCAATGCCTCTACAATCTGGAGGAGCTGGTTAAAGTTGGTAGTCAACACCGGTCATTTCTGCCACAATGAGTGATTAGCCTAAGGCAATGAAACAAGTGCGTGTGTGTATATGTGTGTGTGTGTGTGTGTGTATATATAGAGAGAGAGAGAATATGTATATATATATAGTGTGTGTGTGTGTGTGTGTGTATATATACAAGATAGTATGAACTAGCACTTGGTGGATTCTCCCGTATAAAAAGATGTAGATCAGATTGCCTCTTATTGCTCTCTTTCCTAGTTCAAGATGACTACTATCTATTTCCCTTCATCCTGCTATCTCACCCCCACCTCAGTATCAGTGTGATGAAAACTGTGAAAGAAATTATTCCAAAGTCTCCAATGCTTTGGAATTTTACTCCAATTTTATTCTGTGCAACTTTTACCAATTTCCAATGGTGAATTTATGGAAAGTAAATTTAGATTGATCCAAAAAAAAGTGTTGATTTTTCTTTTATACAAATACTCTCAGCCATGGTACAAAGTAAATGGAAAATTAGAGGAATATAAATCTTCTTGTTGAAAATTAAAATATCTTTAATGGTAAATGTGATACAAACTCATTGAAAGGATATAAAGAAAATAAGTAAAAATAACTCAAAATCCCATTTCTGAAAAAAGATTTCTATAACATTTTTGAGGGTATCTTTCGAGACTTTTATGTGAGAGGGGTGCATACAAACACAATACAAGCATAAAATATCTTTAATTGTTAGATCAAACTATAAAATGATTTTGTAACGTTCTATTTAGCAATATATTATGAGCATGATTCCATATCACCTAACAAAAATCTGTATCATAATTTTTAATGGTTGAACAGCATTCCATTATTTATTTAACCAGTCCCCTACTTCTCAACATTCAGATTATCCTTTTCCCCTGTCTTGCTACTCTAAACAATGAGAGAAACATCCTTGTTCATAGGTCTTTGAGCATTTGTTTGTTTATTTCCTTAGAATGGATTTCTACAAGTCGAATGGCTGCTTGTCATTTTGGATACATACTGACATATTGTATTCCAGAAAGGTTACACTGCTCTGCTTTTCTACCCCCAATTTAACGTCCTGTGTGGTTCCTTACACTCTTACCAATACCAGTATTATCAATTATTTTTAGTCTTTGTCATTCTGATAAGTAAAATATGACACAAATTATTTTAATTATATTTCTTTGTTTAATATTAATGATGTTGAACATGTTTTCATATATTTATTGGCCATTTGCAGTTCTTCTCTTGTAACTTTATGACCTTTACCCATTTTTCCTCGTTGATTTATAACAACTTTTTATATGTTAATGTGTTTATTTTGTTATATTGTTACAAGTGCAGTTTCTTCTAATTTACTAATTTTTATTTTATGTGTGTGGAACTTCTTTAATATTGTCAAGTCTATTCAAAAACTCTTAATGAACCCAGACATGCGGAAAATCATTAGTCACTGTCTTGGATTTTATATTCAATTTATTCTCTTGGGGCAGTATGGGAATGTAAATCCTTATTTCGTATTATGTTTGGAAAGGATCTATCCCCTCTGAAAGGGATTATAGCCTCCATGATTCAGGAAAGGGAGAGTTTATAGGGTAGATGGAGTGTACAGAAGAAAAGGCCAGAAATCACATTCCATTGGTGTTTGCCTTATTTATAAAAATGACATTTGAGATTATATGCTTGCCATGAGATAAACAAAATTAATTTGAGTACAAAATGCTAAAATTAACAAGAACAGCCTAGGATGCCTAACAGCAAGAAGTGAGGAGTTATGGGCTTGGGAGATAACCCCTGCCCCCTCCAAACCAGCTAGGACTTTAAACTCTGGCACCCCTGCTTGGGATGTCTTGATCCAATCAGCCTAACTAGTATGTGTTGTCAGGTATGGTGAGTAGATTGGGAAGTCCAAGACTTCAGCCTTGGTGTCCTCTGGAAATGAGCAGAGAGTACTGTGTCAAGCAGAGGTGATCAATCCATGGTCTGGAGACTTGGTGTTCCCCCTATAGTCCTTAAGGTCAACATGAGACAAAATGCCAATACAAATTATATTGATGACAGTATCACTGAGGTGACATTTAGTCCTTTAAATGACCCAACATGTTTTTGCAGTGTTCCATCCGTTGGCAGATGGGCAAAGTCATTTGATAGATCTATCTGGTACAATGAATGAATCTGACACTCACATTTTGAAAAACTGAAATTGTATCCATTTGTCAAGAACAGTGGCTACTTGTTCTGCTTTATTTCCACAGGTAGAACTAGATGACATTGCAGGCAGTAAGATGTTACCGCATTTCACCCTGGGAGCTGTCCAAAAATTGAAGAAGCTGCCTCATCAGGTAGTTAGCTCTTTGTCACCAAGAATATTAAAGTAGATTTGTGTGATCAGCAAATGAAAGAGACTATAATTTCTAAAACTATTGTCTTCACTAGGGCATCCCTTCACTAGGGATTCCAAAGAAATCCTAATAATATATTAGAATAGTTTTTGATATTTTTATTTGATTAGCCGTCATCTTCTGGTTATAACATCCATCAACATTTTGGCCATTAAAACATGTCCTTATTCTCTCTTGTAGCCTAGCTGTGTGGGCTTGGGCAAGTCTCTAACCTGCTTGGACATAATTTTATTTTATATAAAATGTAAACAATATTATATGCTTTGAAGGACTGCAGAAGGATGAGTGGTAATATTTATAAAGTGCCTAGTATATGGCCTGGCCCATCATGGCTACTTGGATAATTGTACATGTTGTTAGTTTTATTTTTAATTTTATTTCCAAACATTATTCTTTATATCTGGGACTCTAAAATTTGTTCTGAGAGTGGAGGACTTTGACAACTCAGAAAGCTATTTGGACTTTTCCAATACTCTCCATGTATACCTCACTTCTATTCGTACGTCATTTATATTAATGGAATAAATGATGCTTGATATGATGACTCCCAGTTGATGAGAAACTAAGTGAAGGTTCAATATACACCTGGAAATATGGATGGGTTGCCATGCCCAGTGCAAATATGGGAACGGCAGTGTTCCCACATCATAAAGGAGATGGTGTGAAGAATAAGCAACTTGAGGAGACTCTGGGTTGGGAGATGAGAGCCCTCATTTCCTGTTATGTTTACCCCAGAGCTCCCCACGGGGGCTTTTAAGTTCAGTAGCAGGAATTCCCACCTTATACCCTTGTAGTTAGAAGTAAATTATGCCATGTAACTAACGTCTAATGATAGTTGAAATAAATACCATTTATTTAACCTTTTCCTTTGTGTTAAGCATTTTACAATCATAGCATATTGAGGGGTACTATGTTGTAATGGTTAAGAGTATAGTTGTCTTGGGCTAGGTAATCCTGAGTTGGAATCTTACTTCTATTACCTCTTTTTAAAATTTTTTCAGTTTTTATTATGAGGTATAATTGAAAAATAAAACTGTAAGATATTTAAAGTATACATTGTGATGATTTGATACATATACATTGTGAAAGGATTCCCCCCATTAAGTTATTAACACATTCAACACCCCGCATATTTACCTTTTTTTTTCTTTTTAGTGAGAACACTTAAGTTCTACTCTCTTAGCAAATTGCAGTTACATGATGCAGTGTTATCAACTATAGTCACCATGTTATACATGAGATTCTCAAACCTTGTTCATCTTACAGCTGAAAGTTTGTACCCTTTACCAACCTCTCCCTGTTTCCCTCACTTCCCACCCGCTGACAACCACTTTTCTACTCTCAGTTTCTATGAGTTTGACTTCTTTTTTTTTTTCCCCTAGATTCCACATATGAATGATACCATGCAGTTTTTGTCTTTATCTGTCTGGCCCTCCAGTTTCATCTATGTTGGTGCAAATGACAGGATTACCTTCTTTTTTAAGGCTGAATAATATTCTATTACCTCTTAACTGAGTGACTTTTGGTACATTGTTTACACTTTCTAAGCCTCAGGATTTTTTTTCCTTCTCTAAAATAATATACTAAGGTGTTATTTTCTGATATGTGGAATATTTGTTGAATCAACAAATGCTTAGTTGTGACAATAAATGTGACACTAAGCACTGCATTAACCTTTACAGGCATCCCTTGTTTTCTTGTGCTTTGCTTTATTGTGCTTCACAGATATTGTGTTTTTCACAAGACTCTCCACCAGCAAAAAGATTATGACTCGCTGAAGGCACAGATGATGGTTAGCATGTTTTAGCAATAAGATATTTTTTAATTAAGGTATGCACATTGTGTTTTTAGACATAATGCTATTGCACACTTAATAACTTCAGTATAGTGTAAACATAACTTTTATATGCACTGGGAAACCAAAAAATGCATGTGACTCACTTTGTTGCAATATTCACTTTATTGCAGTGATCTGGTACTGAACCTGCAATATATCCAATATATATTATTACTCTTTCTGTTAATTTTTACAATAAATTATCTAATCAGTAATAATAATACTAATAATAATTTTATAAAATGCTTAGGATGTGCCAGGTACTTTTCATATGTTATGTTTCTCAACTTGTAACACAAATGACTATGCAGATATTATCTTCCACATTTTTTCCTTCAGAGGAAATTGAAGCTCAACAAGATTGAGTAGTTTGCTCATATGAACTCAGGTCTCCATCACTCCGAGTATATGTTCTTAACTACTCCATACCTATAATTCCACATCTGAATTTGTTTGTTGTTGTTTTTAACTTCCAAGCATCTGATCTGAAATTCCTTTCTTTATTTGGGGAATTTTCCACTTTGTGAGTCTTGGTGAGAAACAGAGACTTCCTCCCACTGTACAAGCTGAAAATACCAGATACACTGTTTACGCCCTTTCTCAGTCTCCCTTACAGCTGGAAGACAGGCAACCTAGGGTTGGCCAATTACACCCATGTCCTAGATTTTGTATTAAAAATAAATAATGTGAAGAAGCAAGGACAGTAGTGCCTGGGTCAGCCTCCTCTAGCCTGTTCCTGCCAGGTCAGCAAGGCAAGCTGGGACATAGAGCATCACTTTGGCATGATTCTATAATTTCAGTAGCATAGCCTTGGCTTCTGGTTGTGTAGTCTGCTTCTAGTTAACTGAGATCTAAGCAATAACCTCTCAAAAATTTTCTTTTCTGCTCAAATCAGCCACATCTGCTTTGTGTTGCTTACAAATAAGAACTTTCCTGATATACAATGGTCACCTACTTATCTAGGCAGATGTAACATATTCTTGTCAGGGGCAGAGGGCAAGAACGTTCCCTAAACATCTGAATGTGGAGAAAAAGACCTAAGAAGGAAGAATTGAAGCCAGGTCTGCTTGTGTTATGATTTTATCTGCCACCACCTCTGTTTCACAGACCACATGCTAAGCAGCATGTCCCTTCACCTATTACAGACAGGCAAGGTAAACCCAGGGCTGCCGACCCAGAGGCTCACTGAGCTATACTGTGGACAGTCTAGGAAGTGAAAGACTTCACTCACTGTCTTTGTCATTGACACTACATTGTTTCTATCTTTGGGGAACAACTACTTCTGTGTGTGACAAGAATGTGCTTAACCAAGACATAAATTGACAGAGGTGAAAGATGCCAATGTTAGCTACAGAAAAAATCATAAGGACTTATATTTTCTGTCATTTGACAGTATTGGGACCCCACCATATAATATCAGTCCTGGAAAGGAAAAGTGTGTATGACCCAGGGAATATTGAACTTCCATGTGGCAATATGTCCTTGATCTGTCATAATTATGATGATGATGATGATCATAGTATCAGTAATATTTATTGATATTTCCTTGGTGAAACACACATCATCCTAATGAACTTTTACCCCTACTACAACCCTGTAAAGTAGGCAGTATTATTATTCCAGTATCTTATGAAGTTCAATCAATTAAGGAATTTACCCTAGATAACAATTGGGTGGTAAAACCAGGACTGAACACCAGCTCTGCCTGAATTCCTAGCCTGTGATCTTAGCAATTATATTGCATGATGCAGAGTCATTTAAATGTTGCCAAAGCAAGGAAACATGTACCTAATTCTGATAGATTCTAACTCAGAAGCACTGGGGTTATGTGCAGAGCACTTGAATGGTTGAACTGAGATGTCTTTATAAACAATAGGTAACATAAGGGAAGTTGTTTTAAACTATATTGGCATATTGCACTACAGTGTCATATCCATGATTGGTTAGCTACTAGTAACTCACAAACAACTATCCTAATCTGATCTTTAATCTCACTTAACTCTTATATAATATTTGACCTAATTGAGGCAGTTATCTTTGTTCTTTCCCACACACACAAATTGAACATCCAAAACATGCTCACCATCTTGTGAATATATTCCTTTAGTTATTCAAGGGCTGAGTAAGAGTGAGAGAGAAAAAAGAGACACGAATAAATCTCTCAGCATATGAAATACAGTCATCATCTTTTATACTCTTTATATGGTTAATCCCTCTTAGTATTTACTAACATCACTAATTTGTATTTTTTATAGCAATTTAACTCACAAAGCATTATTACATATGGCTTATAATTTATATTCTATTATTATAATAAGACTAATAATTATAGACTATTGACAGACATTTCATTTTCATTCACTTTCATTCTAAAATCATGAAAATAAGGTGGAGAGTGGAAAATCTACATGTATCTTTTCATTGCTGGAATGAGGGGCTAACCTTAATATCACTCATTTAGCATTTCCTGTTAAATTATGCACTCTTTCCTTGGTACATATGAGAGACTTCCATTAGGGTGAGTAGCAGTTTCAAAGGCAAACCTAGAAGAGAAAAAATTGAAAACTTTTAGGTAATGCTAAAATCAATTTTTTTCAATACCAAAAAAAAAATTCTTCTCAAAAAGTTCAACCACCATTTCCCTGGTGAAAATCTTTCCACTTACAGATGTATAACTTCCCACAAAATTCTGGGAAATTCCATTAACAGAGAGTGCTGAGTAAACCTTTTTCGTTTTTCTCTGCTTCTTTTTTCCTCCTTGCTACACTGACGCTAAAATCTATAGTAGACACACAGTAAGCAGTCTAGGAAATTGATATGACATTTGATCTAAATCTACAAAGTAAATTTTAGGTGAGAATGCCATGAAAGTCACATGAGGAAAAAAAAATCTAGGAATATTCTTATGTTATCAATGTACTAAAATAACAAGAGCAAATAGTATTTCTAGCTAATAAACTATCATTCCTTAGGTGATGTTATATTATGGCAGGAAAGAAATTTTTACAACTATTCTCTCTATCCTAAAGATGCTAAGGAGTGGGGACAAAGGAACTGAATTAATGGTTTTGGATACAAGTTGTAGTTTTTAGTGGCCATCCTTCTTACTAAGTTTTCTGAAGCAAATGTAGTTTGCTTATCATCACCACAAAATATACTATTGTGTAGATTTACAAAAAATAAAGTATTATCAAGTATATGTATTTTATTTAAAAATGATTTTCATAAATGTATCTATTCATCTTATTATTCTCCCTAAATAAATAAAAATTTATTATATACTATGTTCATCTTCTACGGCTTAAACAGGGAATGTATGTTCAAATTCCTTCCGATATTTATTGTATCTCCTAGGTACTGTGCCAGGCGGCAGAAATTTTGTGTGAGAGAGGGAAAAGGACTTGTCATTTAGAACTGATGTTATTGTAAGAGAAATACTGTGTCAAACTAAGTCAAACTGTGTCTTTGCTACAGAGCTTCTCAAAGAATGTTGTGAATTATGAGTCTCTGAGAAGGACATGTGGTGGACAGCAGTTCCCAAATTTTTTTGAAATGGATTCTTTCCTTCGTGGACTTTCTCATAGGATTTGTGAGCCATTGAACACACTTTGGGAGACACTAGCGTTCTGTAATGATTAGTTAATTACTTTCTATTAAGCACATATATACTGAATCAATGATATTATTCTGGATTTTTTGGAGGATACAATGATGTACAAAAGCACTGCAATTATAAGGGAATCCAGTTTAGTTAGGAAGAGAAAACACAGAGTTATAATTTAATGTACAAAGAAATACACACATATATGCATATATTTTATGTAAAATACAATTTACACAGTACACAATGTCTTCCAAGGAAAGTAAAGTTGTTTTCAACTTAGGTGCTTAGAGTAGGTTTCATAGAGAAGGTAGGATGTGAGCTGGGTGGGATATCAGTAAGTTTATTTGGTATTGACTGTAGGATAAAATCAGACATTTCAACTGGTCAGTCTGACCTTGATGGAACAACATTCCATCTGGAGGGAATGGTGTAATCAAAAATGCCGGTGGAGATTGCCAGACTGTAATATTTCAGTACCTGGAAAGCGTTGAAACATCTGTTTTCTCCATGGTCTGGAAAAGCCAATCTCAAGTGAAATGCAAGTATAACAAACAGAGACCAATGCTCTTTGCTTTGCACACTGCTTTGATTCTGAAACATGCAACAATATAGTAATCTGTTTAAGACTGTCTTTATCCCAGGGAGTTCTTAACGACAGGAGTGGAAAAGAAAGGCCTCTCTTCCTGTGTTTCTGCCCTCTGCTTATGAGCCAGACAAGGTGCCAACATCACCCATTTTGTCACAGGTAGCTACAGGGGTGATGTCACGACTCATTCTAGTGAAAGGTAACTAGAAATCCAAAGAAGGACTCCAAAGATATGCTACAAGGTTTATGTACCTTACATACCTGGTACAACAAAGATGTCACTTCAGTGGGCCCCTTCCCTAGAAATGCCAGTATGTTTTTTTCAGTGTGTCACAGAACTTTAGAGACAAAACTGGGATAAGAGTGGAAAACAGTCTTAAGATTCTAGCTCCTTGAGCAGGGCCTAACAAACAACAAATTTTCCATAATCTCAACAACCATACTCTTAATAATGACCATCAGAGTAACTACTCTTTTGTGCCAAAATACATTATCGCATTTATTTTTTTTCAGCTTTACAACTTAGGTTGTATTATTGTTTCCATTTTATATATTAGGAAAGTGAGGCTCAGATATACTAAGTTGCTTGGACAAGATCATACAGCTAGTAAGAGATAAATCTGCACCCTTCCTGTCATATCCTACAGACCACAATTTAAGTCTTTCAAAATATACCTCAGAATATTTGAATGAGTTCAAATAAATCCTCATAGTCAGACTGACCAGATCATTACATTAGGTTCAGCAAAGTGGGGAAATGGCATAATAGTAGTTAGATAGTTAATTCATGAATCTACTTACATTGAGTTATCTAAATGATGTTTAGCTGATGGCTTCATGATTCTACCCGTTGAATAGAAATGGGCATATTTTGGTGTTTGGAATAAGACTTCACATTGAGTAAAATATATATTTATTCCTAGACCAATATGATATGAGGAACAGATGACATTGAGATGCCATCTAGAAGTGCTCCTGTGTATTCATCATGTCAGCCCAGCTAATAATTTTTAAATGTTCAGAGTTGATAATATATGCAGCCATAAAACATATTTCTAATCAATGCAAATAATATTTTTCCTATGCTAAACCCAGAGTTAAATTATAACACACAGCATAAGATTAATGGGTCATTTTTTTCATTGTCACTTTGTTAAATTACTTAGTTTGGAAACCACTCAGAAGGATGTGAATTGGAGCTGTGCTGAGCAGTTGGAATGAGATTTTGCCTTTGATGAAAGTAGTCCCACTCCGACCCCTACTTCTAGCTTCTTGGGAAAGAAGGATGAATTTCTTCTAGAAAAAGTCACATATTTTTAAGCTGGCTCATATAATATGTATGGAGGAATATTATGCGTTCTAAGCAAAACCTATCTTGGCCTATAACATAATTTTACCTACTATTTAATAAAATGAACACTGATTCTGAGGTAAGGTCTTTTGCTGTTTGACTCCAGGATGGCTTTCGTACATATATTTTGCTTGAGACTAAGTTCAAACTCAATATATTATCCATAATGCTGTGTATCTAGCTGGTACGCATATTCTAAAATGCAAGCTCCTTGAAGGTAGCACCATATCTGCATCATCGGTGTAACCCTGATGCTGAGCTCAGTGTCTAGCTATTAGGAGATGCTCAGTATGTTCATATGGTGAGCAAAAGTTAGCTTCCCCCTTTAGAGAGGCAGAGTATCCACCCTTGTGTTCTGTGAAGATTGGATACCAAAATCTTGCTATGTCATTCCTTAGTTCCCTTTGCGAGTTTCCTGGAAGGGCATTTCCTGTCCTTAGAATGCCCATCTCCTCTTGATTTCTTGGAGAATAACTCTTCTTCTTTAAATACTTAATTCCATTATTGACTCCTTGAGATGGAATTGATTACCTCCCCACAAAGAGAATTTATTTTTCCCTCGACTGTGCTCCACTGTTATGTTTATATATATGTATGTATATGCTCTATTACAGTGGTTATCATATTGCATCATACTTATTTGTTTGCTTGATCAGAATGAATTCTCGAGTGTGGTGCATTTCTTTTTGACATTTATCACCAGCAAATTACTCTAACACTTACTAGGTGCTTGTAAAATGCTCTCTGAATTGGATCACATTGTATTTACAATACATAGACAATAATGTCCCTTTGTTCTTCTGACGTTCCTGCTAGGAATTCAGTTGAAAAGTAGCCCTAAAATTTTTGTACTTCATACTGTTGAACAACTTCTTAAATCATTGTGTATGAAAAGCAGTGTTGCCTGGACTAGTTGCTCTCCAAGGGTGGTAGCTGGATCAACACATTAGCATCACCTGGGAATTTGTTAGAAATGCAAATCCTTGGGCCCTGCTCCAGACATACAGAATCAGACATTCTAGGGGTAGAACCCAGTATCTGTGTTTTAACAAACCCTTCACGTGATACTGATGCACGCTCAAGTTTGAGAACCACTGGCTTAGGCCTAGAGCTTAAAGTTTAGGCTTTGGACAAATCTGAGTCTTAAGCTCAACTAAGCCACTAGAGTGACCATGAGCAAGTTACTTCTGGTACCTTCTTTCCATCTTTGTGTCTTGCTTAGCTAATGGTGATAATTAAATTAGATTAAAGCATACAATGCATTCAGGAGAGTGACTAAAACATAGTATGTGTTCAATTAACTCTAGCTGTTACCATTATCGTCATTCAGAGATTATTGACTCATCCTGAAAACACTCTTTTAATAAATGCAATAATGTGGATTATAAAATCAGTGGCTTAGTGGGGGGCTGGCTCGGTGGCGCAAGCAGTTAGGTGCACGTGCTCTGCTGCGGTGGCCTGGGGTTCGCTGGTTTGGATCCCAGCAGGCACCGACGCACTGCTTGTCAAGCCATGCTGTGGCGGCGTCCCATATAGAGTGGAGGAAGATGGGCACGGATGTTAGCCCAGGGCTAGTCTTCCTCAGCAAAAGGAGGAGGATTGGCAGATGTTAGCTCAGGGCCGAACTTTCTCACAAAAAGAAATAAATAAATAAAATCAGTGGCTTAGAAGAAGCATATTAAGAAGTTCATCAGACAGGGTCTCAGCAGAAAATCAGGGGAACACCTAGAAGGATAATTTGAGCAGAACGTGGGATATACAAGATAGTGCAGCACCCTGGGTTTAGTAAAAGCTTGGCTACCTTATCACTCTAGACCTAGGAGGGGAAGGAGAAGGGGGACATTGCTGGAGAGAGAGGGCCTCCCTGTAGAAGCTATGACCCCCTCATAGAAGCTGTACATTGGTTGAGAGGGGCAGCCAATCCTCAGTGACTTGGCAGAGAGGGAGCCAGAGGAATAAACGCCCCAACCTCACTCTCCTCCTTCATTCCCTACCATCTCTTATTGGTTCTCTCCATTGGTGAGCCCAAAGAGAAGCCAGATCAAGGACACCCATTAAGGCAGGCCATGTAAGCCATCCATAGCACAGAATTGGATGGAGAAAGGATTGGGCAGGGCAAATAGGATATATTTGCTACATGTAGTGAGCAAGCTGTAAAATCACTTGTCATTTTAACATAATTACCATTGTAGAAGCATGGAGGAACAAGTGGTTAGTTCTGACTTGGCAGATCCCAGAGGCCTCAGAGCAGAACTGGTATTTGAGTTGGGCTTTTAAAGATTTGGATTTTAATGGAGAGTATGGAGTAAGAACTAGTGAAGAACCAAGAAAAAGGGAGAGATTCATTCCAAATGAAGAAAAAGCAGTGGCATAAAGACAAAAAAAGCCAAGACGTGGTAGAAACAGCAAATATTCTGTGTGTGACTGGAACAGAGAAGGGGTACGTGAAGGCTGGAAGTTAAGAAGTCAATATTTGAATAACATTAGAGTTCCCTCCTTTAACAACAGTTTCCACTTTCAACTCTGATCATCAAGGCTGGGAGAGAAAAAGTGAACGTGACTGGGGTGAGGGCAAAGGCAGTGTCAAGAAAAGAGAGGAGAATGAGAGTGGAAAATTTAACAATAGTTTGATGAAGCTTTGGTGTGGTCACAGCAAAGGATGAGCAAGTGGTTTTGACACAAATACAGGCTCAGTTCTTGCCTATATGACTTATATTAACTAAATGACTCAAGGTACTTAAACTCTCCAGTCTTCAGTCTACCAGTCTGTGAAATGGGGATAAAATGTAGCTCCTCAAGGGTTGCTGTGAGAATCTGATGAGAAATGGAAGTAAGAATTGAGTCTAGTAATGAGTTCTTAAAACACATATGTGTTTTAAGATAATGTGATGATGATGATGAAAGGAATAACAGCCACCATCTGTTGAACACTTGTTATGTGCCCAATACTGTGCTAGTTCTTTTATGTATCTTTTCTCACTTAGCTTTACCTCTTTCTATGGGAAAGAGACGATAGATCACTCAATTGTGAGGACAGTATCAGAGGGAACATGTACCAGAAAGTTAATTCTTAGTGAACTTGTCAGCCTTATAACACAGGGCATATAAAATATCTGACAAAGAACTGGCTGGACATAAAATACTCGATTGGACAACTTTTGATAAAGTATTAACTTAATGAAGAGGCAAAAACAGGTTGGGGATTTGGGGAGGGTATTTGTTAATATTAGTATTGATGTGATGTCTTTCAAAAGTTCTGTGGCCTCTGGAGGCCAAAAAGAATACCAGGAAAGTATGAAAAGCTCTCTCTGAAAGCTATGGGGGAATCCAAAAGGCAAAAACAGTCAGAGGCCAAGTTACTCATAGGCCTTTTAGAATGGGTCCGTGAAAAATATTTACAATGATTTGATGCCAGAAAAAAGGAAAATGCTGGCTTCGTAAATGGTCATTTGTTTTAGACAAACTGGCTAATGATAAAAATAATGACAATCCAATGGACTTTTGACAGTTTCATTGACCAAGCCGAGACTAAAGAGCATATACAGCAAGATGCTCATACTTTTAATCAACTCACTTTGGAGTTGAGCAGAGAGAGCACCTGAAATGTTACAGGGCTTTACTGCAAGGTCACACAGTTACTTAGTGGTGCATTTGGGTCCTAAACCCATTCCTAAGATTCTCAGGTCCCTGTTCTCTCAGAAATCAAATGTTTGCTTGTTGAAAGTAGCATGAACTTACTTCCAGGAAAAATACCTAAGAAAAAATAATTTGAGCAATAAGCCTTATGTAACAGCTAATTTCAGAATCCAAAAATAGAGGTAAAAAGTAAAGCAATTATTGGTTAAAAGAATGCACAAATTCAACTGGAAGAAGGATATGGTCAGAGATGGCAATTTGAAAATGGTGAGTCACCAAAAGTAAAAGTTTAAATTACAAGCAGTTTGAGGCCTGCAAGAGAGATTGTATATAAACAACAGCAACAAGTTAAGACTAAAATATGAGGCTGGCATGCGGACAGCAGCCTAGAAAGAAAGCATTTCAGAAAAGCTACATCAGTCTAAACTTATACTTCTGTATATTTGAACTGATTGGAGAGGGCTAAAGCGGTTGTTTTACAAGCACATGACTTAATCCAACCAGCTGGTGAATAATACGAGCTAATTTTGCATTTACCTTAATTTATGTCCATAAATAGCACTTTAAAAATGAATAAAATCCATAATCCTGATACTACTGTAAAGAATGGAAAGATAACCTTTGCCCTGAGAAGGCAGGGTAAAGATGAGGGCATAGAAATTTAGGGAGATGACATTTTTGGAAAAATTATATTAACATTTATTAGCTGCCATGGTTTTGAAATATGATGATTTAAATAAAGAGAAGTGGACTATTGATTTTTAAAAGGTAATGTGTTGGCTGAAAGAGAAGAGAACCTTGTAGAGACCTAAAATGTTCTTTTAAGGGTATATTTCAATGTCATTTCAAAAAATAAACACATTTCCCATAAACAATGCAGTGAGGTTAATGGAATAACGCAGGTGAAAGCTTTTTGGCCCAAAGGCATTACATCAGGGCAAGGTATTATTGTTTAACACACTGCGACCCAGACCTGTGAGTGCCAGCAGAGTGGCTATTTTTACACGATCCAGTGCAACAGTCACAGTATTTCAGGCGTTAGCACCAGGCAGGGCTCATTCCGTTTGTATGTTCATGATTGCCTCCTCTGCTGGAACTGGATAATCCCTCATCTCCTAAACTGGAAAGTAGTTTTCTTCATTCAAGAAAACTAACGTTTGTTCTCCAGGTGGAGCTTTTCCAGCTCTTAGAGCTCTAAAATTAGTTATATGAAACATACGATATTTGCATTTATTTTTATTGAGGAGTTACCTAAGGTGACTTATGTAATTAAACTTGAGTTGCATGACAGATGCCAAAATAAATAAATAAATAATCAGCAAACAATTTTTCTTTTAAAATCATACATATTATATAACAAGATCCACGTAAGAGCCAAAAATATAAATAGGTATAAAATTCGATTGTTTGAACAGAATTTTTCTTCCTACTACTTTAGCAATAAGCAATTAGTAGGACAATTTGGGGACAAAAAGGATTTTGGCTTTTTAAAAAAATTTTGTTTTGGGCCGGCCCGGTGGCATAGTGGTTAAATTCGCGCACTCGGCTTCAGCAGCCCGGGGTTCACAGGTTCGGATCCTGGGCATGGACCTGCGCACTGCTTATCAAGCCATGCAGTGGTGGCGTCCTACATATAAAGTAGAGGAAGATGGGCACGGTTGTTAGACCAGGACCAATCTTCCTCAGCAAAAAGACGAGGATTGGCAACAGATGTTAGCTCAGGGCTTCCTCACAAAAAAAAAAAGAAAAAAAAATTTTGTTTTAATTTGTGATTTTATGAGACCTTTTGTGAAGCCTTTGGTAATACAGCAAAATTAATGGGTTTTTAACTTTGTATTCACTCATACTTTCATTGTGTTTAATGTTTTCTTCCAGCCTTAATTGTTACAATCTCCATTTACTTTTTCATTCAGAAATAATTTATTTTTTTCGAGATTACAATCTCAGTGAAATCCCCTTAAGTTTCTATTTGTTGGACTTTTCCTTAGACTACTTCTACATTTTTGTCTAGTTAGTACATTTCTAATTTTCTACACATTTGATAAGAACTTTTCAATCTAAAGAACTCTTTATATTTGCCCCTTGGAGACAAGATTTATGGGGATTTCCTTGAGCTTAACTAGAAATAAAAACGAATTTTTATATGAAAAGGTAAAGGCTTTGTTATAAAGTGAGTTAACATTATGTGTGTGTTTGAAATAACAATGTATGCACTTCAGCTGCACCACCCAGCTCTTAACCTCCAGAGTAACATCTACCACAAAGCACATACTTTCAATATATAACATTGCGTTACTGCACATCCGGGAGATATTATTTTGTCTTCTAGCAAAAGATATTAGCTTTTTGCACATTTTTTTTTTTTTTTGTGAGGAAGATCAGCCCTGAGCTAATATCCATGCCAGTCCTCCTCTTTTTGCTGAGGAAGACTAGCCCTGAGCTAACATCCGTGCCCATCTTCCTCCACTTTATGTGGGATGCCTCCACGGCATGGCCTGACAAGCAGACCATCGGTGCGCGCCCAGGATCCGAACCCCGGCCGCCAGCAGCAGAGCTCGCGCACTTAACCACTACACCAGGGAGCCTGCCCCTGCACATTTTTTTTTAATGACAGCTATCCCAAAAGCAAGCTGAATACTTATATATAAGGATAGAAAAGGAAAACTTTTAGGCAGATCCAACATCCGGTTATATGTTTGGTCACTTAGAGAGAAAGCTTAGACCCTAAAGGCCAAATTCATAGGTTTTTTGAGTTATTGTAGTATATACCTCTAGTTTATAGATAAACATTTGAGTTGTAGAAAACCCAAGTTAGATTAGCTCAAAATCTAGAACAAAAATTTCACTGACCCCAATTCTTGGGCAATCTTGTTTTGTAAACTCTTGGTTACTACTGTCTTATCCATTCTATTAATTGCAAAATGCTCGAGTTAGTCTTTCAGTGCCACTAAGAAAATAAAAATATATTATGTCTAAAAGCATTACATGATTGCCAACCAGATCTGCAAATTACGTAAGAGTTTGGAGAGCCTCACAAGCAGCATCTACCTGTTTACGTCTGACCTTCACTTTGACTTGCGTGAGAATTGTTAGAATATAGTAAGGTACACAAAATGTACTCTTGAGTTTATTGAACACACACATACACGCACACCAGTACACAGCTACTCTAGAGCCTAGAATTTTAAGAGTTAGAATTTTTTATGGGTTTCTGGATTAAGATGGACCATGTGTTTACTTGGCATGCTAATTAGAAACTCTATAAACAATTGAAAAGTAGCTTCTTAAAATTCTGTTTTAAAGAAATGATGTTAATCTTATCCCAAAGGGGTTCTACTATGACTTTCCAAATTGATTTTTCTCTCTTTGTAAGTATAAACAGTTGGGGTTTTTTGTTTGTTTTTTATCTCTCACTGTAAAAATTTCTATCTTAAAAGCTGATTTCTTATTGCTTCCTTAGCATGGATGACATGGGGACAAGGATGATATTTCATAAATCTTGTTTTTGTTTAAGTTGAAAGTTTATATGTTTCTGCTATGTTCTGCAATAGTGATAAGTATTTTTATAATCCTTATAAATCTTGCAGTATTACTTCTTTTTAGTTTGTTTTTGAGGCACTTAGACAAAATGGACCATATACCTCAGTTCATGTTACTTTATCATCAGTGCATATAGACCCTTTATTTTCTAATATTTTATGATTTTTTTTAGTCCTAACAGTCCTCTGCCAGATTTAATTCCTTTCTTCTTCTCTTCATAGCACCACTTGAGTCATTTAATATGAAATCTCCGAATTCATCTTTCATACTTATTTTAAACATATATATTTTTGAAGAACTGATTGCATTGTTTTGTGTTTACTAATTTTTGGCAAAAATAGTATTGACTACAAATCACATCGTATGTCCTAATTTTTTCCCTACAGAATTATAGTTTTAAAATTTATCTCTGTTGCTCCATATTAAAATTTATCTCTGTTGCTCTGTGATTTCTGGCCACAGTCTAATACTTCACCATATGTTAATACCGTGTTTTGCTTATCCATTACCCTAGTGATGACTACTTAGGTTGTTGTCAACACTTTACGTCCACCGTAAAGCATTAATAAACTTGTTCTACATGACCCCTTGAAGAACAGGGCAAAGTCTCTCTAGGGTTTACACTCAGAAATGGAATGGCTTAGATAGAAGTTGTATACATACATTGTTTCACAGATTACTCCCCAGAATAGCTACACTATTTACCTCTCACCAGCAGGACATGAAATTTTTCTCTCACCATATCCTTTGCCACCACATGATATTAATTTGCATTTTAACTTTTGGACATCTGGCATGTGTAGATTCATGTGTAATATTTGTTTTAGTTGGGCATTTTTTCTGATTCTAGCAAGGATGTCTTCATATACTTTTTTGCTATTCATGTTTCTAGTTCTGTGAATTGCCTATTCATGACCTTTGTGCATTTTTGTATTGAGTGTCCTGTGTCTTTATTTAGATTTGTGGGAGTTCTTTTGTATTCAGATATGAATCCATTATTGATTTTTAGATATTTTATATGTCATCTATCCATCATTTGTTTTTAACTCTGACTTTGGTGTCCTTTATTGTACATAAATCTCTCGTTTTAATATATTCAAATTCATCAGTTTTGCTTTATACAATCTATGCTTCTGGTGTTTTTCCAAAGATCTATTTCATTCCTTACCCTGAAATCACAAAGATATTCTCTTGTAGTTTCTCTTATTCTGTCTAGATTTTACCCTTCAAATTTAGTTTTTAAACCTATTGAGTTTTAGTTTTATATCTTGGGGATTGCAGATATAATAGTTAGTAGAATGAGCTCTGAGGACAGATTATGTGTAAGTTCCAGCTCTGCCACTTACTTTGTAGGCTGCTCACTTTGTCGCACGTGTGTCGGTTTTCTCACCAGTAAAATGAGTGTAATAGTTTATGCCTCATCAGATTTTTTTGTGAAGATTAAGTGAGGTATATAGGACTGAGCACAATATAAGTGATATCATTAGGTTAGGATCCAGTCTTGTATCTCTTTACATAATGAGCCTATTTCCCCAAAAGCTATAATTCAACTTTCTCCCTAGGACTATGATGCCATTTCATGTGCCAACTTCCCATCTATATATGGCTCTGTTTCTAGACATCCTGTTTGGTTGTGTTTTCTTATTTGCCATTTCTTCCAACAGCATCACACTGTGTTTATCCATCATAACTTCCCAATATATCTTAATATCTGGTGGGGCAACTTCTTCATCTTGGTATTATTTTCCAAAACTGCCTTAGCTATATGGAGAACTTTATTCTTCCAGATAAATTTTAGAATCAGTTTTTCATACTGTTCCTCAAAAAAAAACCTTAGATTTTTATTGGAATTGTATTTAATTTATACATGAATATAAGGGTATTCATATTATTAGAATATTGTCATTTCATCAATAGCTATGGTATGTCTTTGTTTTACTCATGGGTCCTCTAACAGATAGTTGAAGTTTTCACTATGAAGATTTTCTGCATTATTTATTAGGTGAAGCCCTATACTCTCTATATTTTTTTATTGCTATTGCAAATGTATCTTATATTCTATCTGGTTATTGATGCTATTGGGAAATACAATTGATTTTGGTGTATTGGTTTTTTTCTAGCCACTTTGTTGAGCTCTTTCCTTAGATTTAACAACTCATTAGTTTTCCTGGGTTTCCAAATAAATAAAAGATCAAAACAATCTATAAATATGACATTTTTATCTATATTCCTCAAACCTTCTCTCTCTCTTTCTATCTCTCCCAATACACGTCTTTGTATTTTGGCCAGTTCCAATAGATCGTGTTAAGCAGAAGCAGTAATGTTGGAAATCTTGATCTTGATTCTCTCCTTAAGGGGAATGCTAATGTTTTTTAAAAAAATTATTAGTATGATGCTTTTCATTAGTGTATACATGCACCATGTATTTTTGGTATATAACCTTTTTAAGTAAAGGTAGTTCTCATGCGGGTTAAGTTTCATAAAATTTATTCCACCCATTAGGTTTTGAACTTCATCAGTTGCTTTTTATACCCTACATTTAATAAAATGATCATATGATTTTCTTCCTTTATTTAATATAGTGAATCATATTGATTGATTTTCTAATGTTTAACCAATCCTGCATTCGCTGGGATAAACCCATATTGTATTATTGTGTAAGTTAGTTTTTGCTGCATTACAAACCACCTTAAAACTCAGTTGCTTAAAATAGCAATCACTTGGCAATTTGGGACTAAATTCATCTTGGTGGTTTTTTTCTTCTGGTTTCAACTGGGCTCAGTCATACAGCTTCAGTCAGCTGATGAATCAGCTGGATGACAGCTGGTCAAAGAAAGCCTCACTCGCATGTTTAGTGGTTGGCTTAGGCAATGGGAGCACCTGGTCCACTTGTCTTCAGAACCTAGTAGGCTAGTCCATGGCAACTGAGAGGTCAAACTCTTTTTTTTTGCAATTGTGTCATTTTCTAGAGCAAATTATATGCCAAAGCCCAGAGTCAGTGATAAAGTGGATGACCTAGGAACGAGGATGCAAGAAGGGAATTATGCCATTGTTTTTATAACATCCTATTGTAATATTTTTAATAAACTTTAAAACTCGATGGAATAATATATTCAGACTTTTTGCTTCTATTTTATAAGGGAGATTTGACTGTAATTTTTTTTTGATATTGCCCCTATTTAGTATGATGCTTTTCTTCTACTCTAACCCCATCATTCTAGCTTGGGGTACTTAAATGGATTGAGGGGAGTAGAAATGAATGTTGAGTCGTAAATCACAGAGTCTTAGATAAGTGGTTCCCACCATGCACTGAGGATCTTCAGAAGGCTCAGCTCTTACGGTGGACTCTTAAACCCATATGTACATCAAACATTTTCAAGGGACATAATACACAGCGCATCTCATTTATTTCTTGCTAGCATTTTTCCCTATGTTTTCAGGTACTGTACAAGAAACTGAAATTCATTGAAAACTGTCTTTAGGGTTATAAAAAAGGTTTCTTCTAATATATATTAGATTTTTACTATGATTTATTTTTTATAATGAATAGCTACTAAAAGTGGACTAAAGAGGTGCATGCTTCTTGTGCTGTGTTCTTTTTTGTTTAATTAAAAAAGTAGTATATGCTTGAAAAAATAAAAATACAAAGTAAGAAGGGAAAACTCTCCATCACCTCAGTCTCCCACCCTCACAGAGAAAACTACTATAAAGTTAAAGTATCAATTTTAAAATATTTACAAGATGAAAATGATTCTAAAAAGTCCTTGGAGACTTTTGACCATTTAAGTGTTATGTTGAAGAAGGTAAGTAAGTTTGACCTCCAATCCAAAAGTTATTGGCAAGAAGTGGAAGTAGTGCTCTAACAACACGGTCTCAAATCAAAGAACTGTGGTTAGAACTAAAGAAAATGTTAGGATCATTGAGTCTAATTTCATATTTTTCAAATGAGGAACCTGAAAATCATGAATCATTGAAGAATCTTTAATTACTTCTAGGTAATTCCAGAATCTGTTTTCCCCTTGTTTGATGATGACGAAAAATGGAGTTTGAGAGAGGACTGAGAAAGAATAAGGCCATTTTGGTTTTAAGGAATCATGGAGAGCTGAAGGTTATTCCTTTTATAATTTCCTGGTAGATAGAGTTCTTCCAGGACTGGGTGTCTCATTAACAGAGGGAAATACAGGACATTATCTAGAAAGTAACATCAATCCACTTCCAGTCAACTTTTTCTGGGCAAAGCATCTTCAACTTCATTTGTTTTACATAGTATTTTAAATTATGAAATCATTTTGTCGTCTCAGGTCAGTTGCTTTTAGCCATGTGGGTTTGTTCTCTTTTTATCCCTCCCTCTTTCCCTCTCTTACTCTCTTTTTCCATTACCCCCTTACTATTAGTCATTGGAAAAAAAAGTTTAGCATTACATATGCTAAACTATGCAACATATTCCTTACATATGCTGAACTATGCAACAGTAAAACCTCAAATTATAACCAATATTTTCTAAAGAAGACAATAACTAAGAATAGTATGGCAGCAGAATCTTGGGAAGGTGGAAGGAACTTTTGGGTCCTTTCTCTCTTAAATTTGTAAAGCAAACTCTAAGCTCTCCTTTCTAATGCAGGGATGCTAGTTGAACCTTTATTTTGTTTCCAAAAAAACTATCAGCTTATATGGTTCTTTTACAAGGTTATCTTCACTAATTGGAAATTAGCAATGAAGAAAAGAATATAATGTTACTTAGGTGATGTCTTCTTTTTTACTCATGGGCTCAATGTACTTCAGTTTATAGCCTTGATCTGTTTAATTCTCTAACAATCCTGAGAGGGAACAAAGGGGCAGATGTTCTTTCCCTCATTTCACAGATGAGAAAACTGAGGTTAGAAGAGGTTAAATGATTCAGCCAAGGTCATTGTTTAAGGTGATGCCAGAGCCAGGAATAGCACCCCTATCTTCTTTTCCTCTCTCATGTGATTCTCTATCCACTGGTCCACTCTGACTTCAAAAATGCACTGCACCTGTCCTCACACAGTCCCTGAAATGTCCTTTTATTAGGAGACTAAGACAATGACAAGACTGACCAGACACACAGAATGCTGTAAAAAAGGACCAGTCTTTTTTGTTGACTCTGTCCCATAAAATTCCACAGCTATACTGCACCAGAAACATGAGACATCCATTAACATCATGTTCCCATTAGTTCTAGCTAGCACTAGATTTTGTGGGAAATTAAAGATACATCTTGTGCCCTGACTGCTGAAATGAGTGCCTTGGGAGTCAGAGATGCATTGCTGCTCAGGTAAGTCAAGAATGCCCTTTGCTAATTGTTTCTCTTCCATTTCTGAGAGAATTTAAATGCATGATTGGCACCATGTATTATACTTCAGTACTATTCATCATCCGTCTTGCACATATTTGCAGGAAAGAAAGTTGCCTAAGTCATTAAATTCTCCTATGATTCAAAATCTTATGACCTTAGATGGCAGCCCAGCAGGTAGCTTACTAGGTGCATTAAATCATCCCTGTTATGGACATACAAGAACATGACCTCTGACTTACCAAGCTGTCTCTTCATGAAATGAAAATGGAACTGAGAGGTTAGGGAAAACTTTTGAAAGCATCTGGCTCTTGCAGTCATCTAATGAGGTCCTCATTTCTAGCTGCTAAGCCTGCCCTTTGATTGGTGGTTACTCCCAAATCAAAACTGTCCAACTCTTTGGAGATATTTTTCTCTGTGTTTCCCTCAAGTACTCGATAAAGCAAGCCACTCATTTGGCCCACTATCTTATGTCAAATACTCTTCGGGGATAAGTTAAGTCTTCTTCTATGAGCTCCTTCAGGAAAGACCTGAGGTCTTATTTTTCACTGCCTTTCAGGCAGACAGCACAGTCCTTGGCACACCTTAGGTGCTCAGAAATGTTAGTTAGATGGTAGATGGATTGTCAATGTCTTGCACACGTGAACAACTAAACTATATATATATATACTGTATATAACAAGGTAATGTCCTAGGTCAGGGAAATAAATGCCTAGCGCATATGCCACCACTTTTTCCTCCCATGTTCATTACAGTACTTGCTAATCTATCATGACATTCTTTCCCTTTGGGTCTATTCATGACCTCGGGATCCTTGTGTACAAGATAAACCATCCTTTACTAATTGATTTGTTGGGACCAGGAAGAATCCTATTTTTCATCCATGACATAGACATTGGGAAACCAGCTCATTTTTATGTAAAAGAATAAATTTGCAGAATAGAAAAAATAGTTTTCAAGAAGTAACTTAGTACAGACTTCAGGGGGAAAATGTGTCTAATTGGTTATAGAAATTTGATTTAGTCACTCTGCTTCCTCCCTCAAAAGTCATTATTAATTTTGATTTTAAACCAACATGTGGAGCTAAGGTATAGCAAAACAAACTATAAAACTTAAAGAACAGAGCCCTTCTGGTTATTATCTCTTCATGGCCTGATCTTCCAGGATTGTATCTATACAGAGGGATAATGTCAGCTTCCTTATTGGGAAGCTGGGCTGGAGGAAGAGATAGACAGAGAGGTACAATGGATAATTCTAGGCTGACATAGTCATCAAGAAGTAGTATGTGAAAATAATTTCTGGTAGGTAGAGTAAATTGACAATGAGAAATGGAGAGGGTTGGTATTGAGTAGACTTATCACTAGTCCATGGTTATTTACAGTGTACTGATTTAGCAGTGAATTAGAGTGATCAGTGCTAGCTACTATAACAAACACTCCATAAATCCAAATGTCTTAACTCAATAAATGTTTCTCATGTCAGAGACCAATGTAAATCAGGTAGTTCTTTCTTAGCAGAATGCCTTAAAGTAGTGAATCAGGAATCTATGCCCCTTGCATCTTGTGATGTTGTCTTAAATACATGACCTCCTAAATTACAGAAGGGAACGTGGACAGTAATGCATAATGTCTCCTGGCCAGGCTTGGAAGTAGTGGACCCATGTCCTTTTGGCCAGAATGCACAAACATGACCTCTACCTAGCTACAAGGGAGCCTGGAAAAGGTAATTGTTCTGTATGTCCAGGAAGAGGAAAAAAAAAACGCATCTCACTGTTTCAGGCACTGTTCAAGACAGGTAATCTGTGTAACAGAGAGCAACATTTGCAGATGGTGATGCATGAAGATTGAGGAATGTTGATTTCTTAATCATTGAGGAGCACTGTCCCATCTAACTGAGTTCTGAATGGTAATAAAATAAATCATCCATTGAAAACTGCCAATCTAGTTTGTGTGCTCAATAGCAGGAATTGTAGTCTTATCATTTATTTAGTAAACTAAGAAATATTTACATCTACCAAGCACTGTGCTGGCAACTGCAACCTACCACTACTTCCTTCCTGGGCCCTGGACGATTTCTAGTAGCCGGTATCAGGATCTGAGCAATTCACTTGACATGGACACTAGCCCACTTGTAGGCCTCTTGCAGGAGCCTCTAACCATCCTTGACCAAAAACAAAGGAAATGGGTGAGATTTACTGCTCAGCTTACCTATAATCTGGCGTTTTTCTGGCCACATTCTAATAATTCCTTCTTTCTTCACATTTCTTAGCCTACTGAACACTGTAATCAAATTTTCCCTCAGCTTTCTTTTTGTTGAAGTATACAACTGCATTTTCTTCAGCCTTTTTCTTAAAGAATAATTATCTTGTTTATTTATATTTTGGAATATCTAATGAGGTCACATATTCAAAAGTCACATAATATAAACAGATAAATAGTGCAAATTCCTTCTGGAATTTTTGTCTCCTCCTGGAATTTTTGTCTCCTCATCCAACTAATTTTAGAACCTAACCCTCTTCCTTAACAACTTTTGTTTTTTCTTATGTGTCCATTAGAAGTTTTTTGTGGGCATAGGCAAATGCACATATGTATGTTTCAAAGGTTATTGTATCATGAACTCCAAGAAGCAGGAAACTGGAAAAACTTATTAGGGGATCCTGAGCATCCTAGTTCCAATGGGGTAATATGCGAGTTTCCTCACACCACCAAGCACTTCTCCGACGCCACCTGGATGTCCTACAATTCAACTCAATTCTGACGTTATCTACCTGGAGATACCATGAGATTCTACAGATTGAGGGCTCAGTCCCACAAGACTGCACCCCACCTCCACCCCACTTTAGTTGCCAGTTGCCAAGTCCAGGTTGTCACTGTGCTTCTGACCCATCAGCTGTAGATCAGAGGTTCCAACAACTCTCTCCTTGAGTTTAATTAATTTGCTAGAGCTGCTTACAGAACTCACAGAAACATTTTGCTTACTAGATTAATCAGTTCATTATAAAAGGATCTAACTCAGGAATAGCCAGATGGAAGAGATGCATAGAGCAAGGTCTGTGGGAAAGGATACAGAGCTTCCTTGCCCTGTCCAGGTGCCAACTCTCCCCAATCTTCATGTGTTCACCAACCCGGAAGCTCTCTGAACCCTGTCCTTCTGGGTTTTTATGGAAGCTTTATTACAAAGGCATGATTGATTAAATCATTGGTCATTGGTAATTGAACTCAATCTTCAGCCCCTCTCTCCCCTGAGGTCTGGGGTGGGACTGAAAATTCCAACCCTCTAATCACAGGGTTGGCTCCATTAGAAACTAGCTTCCTTCCTTAGGTGCACTCCGAAGGTCACCTTATTAACATAACAAAAGACAGTACTGGCATCGCTTAGAAAACCCAAAGTTTTTTTTTTTTTTTTTTTTTGGGGGGGTTGAGGTATTGATTTGTATGTATTTTAGGAGCTGTGTGCCAGAAATGGGGATGAACACCAAATATATATTTCTTATAACAGTATCTCAGTTATCTAAGTAAACATTTTTACCACTGCAAACATTTGTTATCTGGTGGTAGTCATCAGGGAAAATAACATAATAACCAATCTTTGCAATTTATTTTTAAATCAGATTTAAGAAGAGATTTTTTTATGGCTAATGAAAACTTCTCCTACGTTAGCTCTTGCCTATTTCTACTCCTTATTTATTTTTTAAATTTTAGTTTAGTTTTGAAAATCGTGTTTAAGTTTTTTAAGATTAGAACTAAACCTTCCAAGGTTTAAAAAAAAATGCCTTTCTTAAAAGGGAGATTATTTTAGATTTAGTGAAATGGATATGATGCGAGAGAACATGTGACAATCATGCATATGACGTTTTTGAAATGATTTGCATTATGTCAGCTATGTCAAAGTCCAGCAACTATTAGTAAAAAATCTGATAATGAAGGCAACTTTGCAGACTGATGGCACTAGATTATTAAATAAGATCTCAGTTTTAAACCAGATTTTTTTCCCTAAATATATTCTGAAGAATAGTTTTCATGATCATTCTAATTTGTCAGACAGCCATCTGAGTATTTAGTGCCTTCACCCTAACATTGTTAAATATTTTGAATGTGACCTATGCCTCCATGGGACATTAGTTGATGTTAAGTGAAAGAAAAGAAAGTTTTTGGAGTAAAATAAATTTAAGAAGTGCTGGATTTGATAAAATTAAACAAGTTTCTTAACTGGAGGAATTTTAAGATGTGGAATGAGCTATGTATATAACATGCCCTATGATTTTCATGTTAAGTAAAGTTTGGTGTGAAGTGTCTTTAAACTTCATTTGGCTACACAACCCTTTATCAGTGAAACATTTTAAAGGACTGTGGTTTCTTGCAACTTTGGAAAATGCTGTTCTAGTCTCAGTTATTCCATTGAAATCTTAGCATTTGGAAGGAGACCTATAAACAAGCTCATCCAATTTCCAATACAGAACTCTACACTATATCTGTGCTGTAGGCTCATTTGGCTATGGATGAATATTTTGATAACAAAATGCACACTGCCCATAAATCAGCTGATTCTATAGTTGGAATGCTCTTCTGTTAGGAAGATTTAACTTGCTTTTACTGTTAGAAAATTTTAACTTTTAAAATTTTGTCTATTGGACTAGAGCTGATCTCTGGAGTAAGACAAATCCTACTCAAGTAAAAGAATCTTTACTTTTCAAGGGCAACTTTTACCTGAAAACCAAAACCAAAACAAAGGACACTTAAAATCATCTATGAATAGTGACAAGTTATTTGTCAATTATATCTCAATAAAACTGGAAAAAAATAGTGACCAAAGATTAATTGAAAATAATTTAAAAAATAATTTTGATATGAAATTTATGTTGAAATAGGTTGTCATTAAATAAATAAAACCAGTAAATTTTCTCTTATATCTAATAAAAGTTAGGCTAAATTGTAATTATGCACAATTGATAGAATGAAAAAAAGAATTACCTGTTGCTTTGAGTGATTATGCCAACAAAATTGGATTATAGCACAATACCCTGCCCTTCACTCCATGTTCAATGTTAGCAGCTCAGTCAAACAGGATAATTCTGGTAGAAATTCTTCCAAGGTGTCTATCAATTTTCCTAAAGCCTTCTCTTCATTTTTTGATACTCAAATAAATTTCTTTTACAGCCCTTATTGTGTCCCTTTCTCCTTTTTAATTGTTAATTAATTTGCTAGATCTTCATTTATCAATGGCTTTGTATGTTTATTCCAGCAGATCTCTGATATTATTTACCATTGCTTTATGCTATTCTATCTGCAAGATACAGGATTTCTCTTTGCAGTTTATTTGAATTTTATTTCTATAATATATATGGTTTATATGGTATTATGTTTATATCATGCATCCATCACTGAGTAACTGACTGAAACAAGATAAGTAGGTTATCAACCTAGAAGGGTTGGATTCTATGGGCAGCTTAAAATCATGAGGATGTAGATAATGTATACTTGACTTGGATGACAAGAAACCCGTGTCATGTGAAAATAGGTATAATAAACTCTCCACATCTTATCTTCTCTGTTCTTACTTTCCTCTAGTCCTTAGTTCTGGAGTCCTTAATTCTCTAGTCAATACTGAATTCTTGACTATTTGCAGGCCTCCTCACTACCTCCCTGTTTCTAGGTCCAAGTTTGATGAACCTTTTGGTTTCATCTTTTATTTGTGAAGTGGTGATTCTACTCAAGCCAGAAGGTTGTTCCATTCAATGGTTAAAGTTTCAGTAGTTTTAATAGTAAGAGTAAGGATGGGTTGTCCTCAACCAGTACAGTCCTCCACCCAACCTTCTTCTGATTAACTTCCTGCAATAGAAAGACAGACAACCAGACTGAATGATTGAGTCCATAACTATGACTAGCCATTTATTTCTCACCTTGGCTTCCTGGGCATACCATCATTTTTCTCAAAAACAGCCTGCCAGATAAAATCTCAATTCCTTAGCTTGGCATCAAGATACTGCTTATTCTAAACCCCTCAAATCCATATTCAGTCCTACTCCTCAGTCCTTTCTTTCACACGCTGAATATCCATTCACCTGGACTACGTTCAGTTATCTGGAGTACAAGTCCTTTCCTTCTCTTGTGTTCCAGTATATTCCTGTTTCTTCTGCCTAGAAAGTCCCTTCAAGTTCTTTACAGTCCTAAATCCTACTTGGCCTTTACTTTACTACCTTTACTACTTGGCCTTAAGAAAATGTTATCCTTTCCAGTATCATGATGTCAGTCAGTCAATAAACCGTTAATAGGTTCATAGTTGCTTCAGCAAAGTTCTCCACTCTCAATCCAAATAAAGTCAATCTTTGTTAATAATAGCTATATTGCTCTCTTAGAAATACTTTTTAACTCACTTATTTAACTTAGTGCTATCTAAAATGATAGTATAATATTCTTCATTGTGTTGGTTGTTTTCACATATTTTAATGTCCCTATGACAGTATCAGCTCCTTGAAGCCTTAAAGTATACATTATCTGTTTTTTCGATCCCCTAGTATCCTGCCTTCTTTTACACTTAGTAGGTGTTCAATAAATTTGACTTTGACATTTTAGATAATGAAGGAGATTTCCCCCAATTCTACCCATCTTTATTCAAGACAAGTGTGAGCACTCTTTCTTTGCACAACATTATCCATTTATAGCAGCTGGGCAGATGTGTTTCACAGAAATGCAGGAAAAAATTCTATGTGTTTCAAGGCCTAAGCCAATAAGCACAGGCATATGCGGGACTTATTCAGCATCATGAATATGTTCTTAAAAATATACAGTGGAGAATTGCACTTTTATGATTTTGTGGTGAGTCACATGTAAAATAGTCATCAATATTTTTAAATTACACTTCAGAGTGCAATTCCTTTCTAAGTTTTATTCTTCATTCCCCTGAATATAACAATTATTTCACTAGTAAGAGGAGCCAAAATATGACAGTTGTTTTTTTTGTTCTGTTTGTTTATTCGTTTTATTCCGTATTGTATCTTAGTGATATTGGGGGCAAATTTTATTTATATTCTATAGCAGTATATATGCACAATATTTTGAAAATCTCATGTGTAAATATTGAATTTTACTATCGCCTGGATGGCAGATATGAAGAAATGTG
The DNA here is from genome assembly GCF_020826845.1 of Diceros bicornis minor. Classification (NCBI taxonomy): domain Eukaryota; kingdom Metazoa; phylum Chordata; class Mammalia; order Perissodactyla; family Rhinocerotidae; genus Diceros; species Diceros bicornis. The sequence goes on along the minus strand of NC_080741.1, from coordinate 73,165,653 downwards.
ATTCATTAAAATATTTCTAATTTCCTGATTTTAAAATAGGAAGCACTTTCTCAATGTTCATCTCCTCATACAGTCATCAAGTTTCCTACTTGAACAAAAGTCACTTGATTCTTTGCTGCTGATGAAGTTGAATGTTAAATTTACAAGTTCATGCTAATGTGTTCTCTGCTAAATTTGGGAAATTTCTTCCTGTGTATCCATTGGTGTTTCAGTATTCATCAAGGTGGTATAAATGCTTAGGTGAGCTTTACTTAAAGGCATCCAAATTTATGGAAATGAATGTGAAAATGGGACAGTAGAATTAAATATCACAAGTAATGGGCTTGATGTTCCTATTTCATTCTTCACCCAAACATATTAAAAGTAGATTTTTTTACCTAAGACTCAGTTCTATATATAGTTCAGCCAGCAGCAGAATTATTCCTAAAGCATCCTGTCTTTCAACCCAGCCCATCAGCTTCAGCCTGTATGCATAGTGACAAAGTCAGACCTTAACTGGTTTTCCTCTGTTCCAAAAAGTGGTGTAGACAGCAAATAGGAACTCAGTTGAGAAGAGTTCTGGATATAGACCCAGAGTAAATTTTTAACATGGCAGTGTTGTTGTTTATGTTATGATCAACAAAATTTATTGACCCAGCATTCATTTATTTGTTCTTACAAAGTCCTGTTTTCATTCATTTCAGCACATTTCCTGGATACTTACCATGTGCCAAATACTGAAGCTATAGAGATGAGCAAAACAGACATAGCGCATGTAGTAACGGATTGTATATTTTAGAATGCATGACGGGACCAGAAGTCCTCCTTGGAAGGAGTTCAGGCATTAATTAAATAATCACACAAATATATGTGAAATGAATAATAAACATATACATGTATGAGAGCAGGTAAAAGGAGACCCAATATTTTCAGGAGGTTCTAGAAAAACTCCCCTGTGGCAGTACCATTTGAACTGAGATCAGAGGGATGCATTAACTAAATAATGGCAGTGATGAGGAGGGTCAGAGAAATGAGTGGTGCAGGGAGATAAAACTTTATTAATTAATTTATTTTTTCATTCAGAACCTACTCTGTATCTATACCATTCCCCAGCCCTGAAATGTAAGAGAAAAAAAGAATGATTCCAAAAAAATGAAGTAGCAGCTGGGTAGAGACAGGGAATGTTGCAAGATGAGGCTGATTCAAGGTAATCACTGTAAGTAGCCCTTAGGATTTTTCCCCATTCAGACATCATTGTCTCCTTTTGACTGGGAAGGAGTGTTGCAGATACTCCTAGTGACTCTATTCAGAAGAATCCCAGCTATGCCAATCATTAGTTGTGCGACCTCAGGTGGGTTACTTAACCTCCTTATGCCTCAGTTTTCTCATCTGTCAAATGATAAGGTTAATAATACCTACTTTATGGGGTTTGGTGAGGATTTGATAAGAGTTTGGGACTTATGTCCAGCCCACAGTCTCTACGTAAATATTATCTGTTGTAGTTATATGATATTTTTGTCTATAGTTTGCAAAATTAGAAGTAAATTGAAGAAAATAAATGTCATTAAATAATGATGAATGTTCACATCAGATTTATTCAATGTAAATTGCAAGTGATAAATAAAAATTTCTATACAAGGTCAAAATTCAGGTAGGGAGACAAGGAAATTTTTGAAAGAGGCAAAAATGATGATATAAATGGATTAAAATGTATGCATTATAAAATGACCTCTAGGAAAACTGGAAATCAGTGAAGTTTTGTTAATTGCTATTTTTTGGAAAGGGAAGATGGATGTTTGCAATAAACTTAAATGAAAGATTTTTTTTTTAAATGATTCCCTGGGAACACAGAGGCACAAACAAATGCTCATGGTCTCATGGCTTGGGCTGAAGCATTTCTCAGATGTCCTTGAAAGTTCTCAAAGACAATCTTTCCTCAGGAAAGTATTTCTCCTATGAGTAAGTAATGTTCTTGCCTAGAAATGAAATGCAGTAATATATTACATTGCAACTGGACTGATAGCTAGACTGGCAGCAGAAGTTCAGGAGAAATGTCACATTGCAATCTAGAGTTTGAGGCTCTGTATCTAAACTTCCATATCTTCTTAAGGGATGCCCTTCGTATTAAGACAAAATAGTCCAGAAAAGAATTTTGACTATTCTTTACTTAGCCATTAGAGAGAGTTATTTGGAATTATTATTGTATCATGAAAGTCCTGCCTTAAATGTTTTATGGTTTAGCTGCACAACTTATAAGCTGAGGTTTCATTTCACTGTAAGAAGACTCCTTTTAAGGAGTCCTATAGCAATGGCATTTAAAATATGTGCTTGCTTTTGAAGAAAGTTTCATACTTTCCAAGGTGCTTTATATATGCATCTCTTTGAGGCAGGTAGAACAAGTCTTATCAACAGTATTTTACAGAAGAGGAAATAGAGGCTGTAAAGGAAAGCTGCTGGTTCAAGGTCATTCAGTGATTTAGACAGGATTTCATCACAGGAATACTCCAAGTTAAACAGGGAAGCCAGCAGAGAAAGCATAAGCCTTCAGTCCATCTTAGCACAAGTATTTTTTTGTGTAAATTTTTCATTTAGGCAAAATGAAGTGCATTAGGTGACTAATAACTCCCTCATATTACTTGGAGTCTAGCGAGGGATTTAGGCTGGACATATACTACCCCAAGGAAGATAACTCAAACTATTCTCATGGCTGATTACATGGGCTTTAGAATTTGAATTCCAGCTCCATCCCTTACCTAAAAGAAGTTACTTAACTTCTTGGAGCCTCTTTCTTCTTTCATTAAATGGCAATTTTAATAGTGTCTTATATGTTCATTCATTCATTCACTCAACAAAGCACCTACTACCTGTCAAGTACTCTGCTAAGGATGGTCAAACTTCTCTAGGAGGCCAGAAGGCATCTTTCAGTGGATAGCAGAGGTCAGGATAGGTTAGAGTTGAGACTTCAGTTGGCCTTAGGAGAAGATGAAAGGCTCAGATGACAAGAAAAAGAGAAAGGACTGAGACATTTGAAGTGACAATATGTTGTGACTTTGGACATACCACACTTCCACATCTTGGAAAATGGGAATAATCATCAAACATGCCTCACAGAATTCATTTGGTAAGGATTAAGTGAGGATTAAATAAGCATGGAAAGTAGCATAGGAATTTAACTTATTATATGTGAGCGTATGTATAAATAAAATCAATCATGACCCCTCTCAATACCAAGTGATCACAGTACTTTTGAATTTTTTAGCTGAGTCTGGACATGGGCTCATAACTTTATTCAGCCAGCATATCAGGCATCCCTTACCCTTTCAATTGGTTGGAAATTCTTGCTTCTCTGCTGTAATATCATTTAATTTTAATTTTGATTCTTTAGGTACATGGGCATAAATAGAGGGAATCTTAAAGAAATATGTTTCTGATTTTTAATTCAAAAATGTAGAAAACCATTCTTTTATTTTTTGTTATTTTACCTTTGGATACACTGTTCAGCTACTTTTTCCTCTGCACCCAGGCAAAAGAGATTCTGAAGAAAACATTTCAAAAATTTAATTTCATATATAATGTAATGTGAGTCTCTCCCTACTGGATTTAGATGTATGCTAACTCTCAGCTTTAGGGGGATGCTACAGATAAAGGTAATTTTTAGAAGATTCCAAATTATTTAATTCCTGATATTATATTTAGCCATAATAAAAAATAAGGATTTTACTAAAACATGACTCCTTCCTCTTCTTGTACCTTAACTTGTTCAGAGAGGACTTGTGTTTGTTCCACTTTGAGTTTCTCAACCAGTTGAGTTGCTAAAATCAGAAGTGAATCTTACTTCCTGCTGATTTAGTCTACCCAAATGAAATTGTGATTATTCAGCAAATGTTTACCATGCCTTTAAAAAGAAAAAAGATTTAAAAAAGTGCATGATCTTATTTGCTCATGTTGCTAGGAATTTTTACATTTTTATGTGTTTGTTTACTCAGAGTGGTTTTAGGTTCACAGTAAAATTGAACAGAAGGTTCAGAGATTTCCCATATACCTCCTGCCCCCACAAGTGCATAGCCTCCCCCATTATCAGCATCCTCCACCAGAGTAGATAAACTTATGTTGTTACATCATTATCACCCAGAATCCATAGTTTACATTAGGGTTCACTCTTGGTATTGTACATTCTGTGGGTTTGGACAAACTTATAATGGCGTGTATCCAACAGTATAGTACCATACAGAGTAGTTTCACTGCCCTAAGAATCCTTTATGTTCTGCCTGTTCATCCCTTCCTCCCCACTAACCCCTGTCACCACTGATCTTTTTACTATCTCCATGATTTTCCTTTTCCATAATGTCATATAGTTAGAATTATACACTATGTAGCCTTTTCAAATTGGCTTATTTCACTTACTAATATGCATTTAAATTCCCTCCATGCATTTTAATATCATGTACTTTTTATAGAAGGGAGTATACATAGTAGGTAAAAGTCAGATAGACAAAGCTTTGTTCTATTCCTTGGCTCTACCAACTAATATGTAATATATAACCACTAAAAACTATAGAGTGTGATATAAATATAAATCATAATTTTCTTGTTTGTTTTATTTTAATTGTATTCATACTCAATTATCTAGAGAAGATATTTGAAATTGCTGAACTATAATTAGTGACATAGCAATAATAAATTTTTATCAATTCTCAAATCAAGAAAAATAGAGATGACTTTCTTCACAAATTTGTAGGATAATGTCTCTACAGATCAAATCAGACTAGTCTACTGTAGCCTCTCATGAGTTGCCAAGTTTAATGGCCAGGTTAGTTTCATTCACTCTAATACCCATGATTCCCGTCGCTTGGGGCTGAGCCTACTTCTCTCTTTGGGTTCCCAGACCTGGTTGAGTTGTCTTTCCTGTGCTGCTGATATGCGCTGCCCTATTCCTGAGAAGTGGCTTCCATATAAGCTTCTTACATTGCATATCTCATTTCATTTTGCCTGATTGGACCCAGACGTGGTCTCAGAATCACACATTCCCAAGAATATCATCAGCATGTTTCTAGCCAATAGAAAGAACATAATCTAAAGATGCTTCTTAGCTGGTGGAAGCTTTAGAAAAGTCTAAAGAGCCAGATAATTTTAAAATAACAGCATATAACTTCTGGAGACTGGCTGACGTTCTCCTGTGAACCAGCATGAAAATTATGTACAAAGGCATCCATTACCTTAGCGTAGAGGAGCCTGTTCCTTCAGCAAGTGTATTAGCCCATGCTGCCTCCTTACTTGGGCTTATCCGTGTGGTTCAGTTCTATCTCCTAGCAGGCACAAAGGCTGCCGAGAGGCAACTTGTTTGCTTGGGAGCCTGCCCAATGTGAAAAGTTTGCAGGTGGAATCAGAAAGAGCAGCTGCAGGAGGAGAGATGGGGGTAGATGCTAGCTAATGATTCAGAAAGCAATTTGCATGAGACCCTTCTGCTTAACAGGAGGCAGCATGTGCCTGGGCAATGGTTTACCATCCACTGCCAAGCTTATTTCGACACCCTGAGTCCTCATTCAGTCAATACCTATGTCCTGAGGGAATGCCCACCCAACAGCTTCTACTTGCCTGAATTAGCATGACCTGCCATCTAGAATTTCAAAGAGCTTTGCATTTATTAGAATGCATGTATTTATTTTATTGTGAGGCTCAGGATGCCCAGTCCCTCACAAACTGATTTAACAACAAATGTTTAAGTACAAATCCAAGGCCATCTAACTAATATTTGTTGACAACTTATTGTGTACCAGGCTTTGCACTGTGCACTTTACATACTGTATCTTATTTAATAACAGACCTCTGAAGTGAGTGTTTAAGGTTCCTGCCAGAGACTCTCTGTATGCAAGGAACAACAGCCAGAAAAGACTAAAGTATAGTTTATTAATAGTGAGCTAGCCCCTGTTACCTCCTTTTAGAGTTCTAAATGAGGCCCTTTGCCTTCTCTCTCTCCCTTGCCCCCAAATCACAGATGCCTAGATCACAGGACAAGCCTAAGCTAACATGGTTTATTCTCTAAATCATAGGCTGAGATACTGGAACAGACTGTGTGACATATTTGTCACTTTCCAGTGCAATAACTCTACTCACTGCTCAATAGATGTTTTGGTTATTGACCAATAACATTAGCAATTCCTCTTCCAGGAATAGGAGGGAGGCAGAAGTCATCAGATCTCCTATTCCCTTCCAACCATGAGAAGGTGAAGCATGGTCGGGGAAGAAGCGTATCTCTTTGCACCATGTTTTATTCCCTGTTTTATAAATGTGCAAACGGAAGATTGGAGAGGCTGAGTAACTTGTCCATGTCACCTAGCCCCTGCTTTTAACTTCTCTGTTATTTGCTTCTCCTTCCTCAACTGCCAATTTGCCTTTTATGCTGATGTCCTGAGAAACGGACCAGAGTTCAGGATAGAAATGAACAACCACAAATGAGCTTGAAATGCACTTATATTTCCATTAGCTAAGATAGTCTCTTGTTTCTTTTAAGTGAAGTCTTCCACCTTTTTAGTGGCCATGAGTAACTAGTGATGTGCTTCGATTGGTTAAATAGACAAGAATTCTCCAAGTATAATATTCCATAGAAGAATCATATATTTCTTTAAGCCCTATCTGTGCTTCTGGAGTCTAGATTCTAAATTAAATAGGTTTCTGTTTTTCATAAACGAAATGAATACAGGACTTCATTTTGTAAATTTATCAACTTTTTGTTTTCCTAGCTACAATGACTATTGTTGAGTTGTTAGGCATGGTAGAAACGTCCATATCCTTCAGAAAATGACAAATTTTAGGAACTCTAGCATGCATGTAGCTCAGAACTGTAAGAAGAGAGCAGGGGAAGACTAGAAAGTAAGTTACAAATCAATATTGAAATAGAGCTTAACACAAAATTCATTTGGAAAGAAGCTCAGAACATGATTGCCAGTTATTTAATATTCTGTTCAAAGACGATGGAAACACTGTTGAAGTATGGTATTTTGACTGCCATTGGAATGGTTGGATTTCAAACAGCAGTGCATTAGATGTGCTCAGATGGGTGAAGAATGCTGAATAATTAAGTGAAGAGGAAATGGGAGACATGCATTCTAATCCTCTCTTGGCCACTGACAGGAATAATGTTGACTTTAAGCCCATCACACAATCATTTACTACCTTGGTTTTCTCACCTATAAAATGAGGGAATGACTACAGTTCTTTAATAATCTTTAATGATCTTTAGTTCTATGATTCTAGCAGTATCTTGATTTAATACAATTTGAGGATTTATGCCTAAACTCTAGCAAAAAGAAAAATGCTCTTTTATTTCTAAAATGGCCTTGACATTGCGTTAACATAGAAAATGAAATCTTTTGAGAATTGTTCAAAGAATCACAATTTAGAATTCATCTCCGCTGTTGGTTTTTATTGTCTGTTTAAGTTTTACTGGATCTATGATAGTTCTTTTTCCCCCTCTGCACCTGGACTGGCAGACTGGGTAGTTGGAGAAATACATCAACATTTATTTTAGATACTTTGTTATCAGAGCCAACTGGGTGATCTTTGCTCTGTCTATAAATTATTTATTTAATTTGATGTGTTTTTCCCTGGATTCATAGAATTTCCTTTTGTCATGATGTTTCTTCCCATTTATAGGTCTGTAAATACAGCTGATTAAACCACTCTAATGACTGAACACATTATCAGGTCTTTTGTGTGAAGGATGCTAGCTGTCTTCCTGTTCGTAGGCCTACTACATTTTCATTCATTTGCTTTTTTTCTGTTCACCCATGACAGTAGTGTCTGTGGAGTGAATAAAAGAATGACACTAATGCTTGTTTAAATTGGAGTCAGAAAATTTGACCTTTTCCTAACTTTTTAAATTTACTAGCTTCATGGCAACATGCAACTTTCTTACTGTCTCTGAATCTCAGTTCACCTTTTCTATCAGAATAATCATGCCTACCACACAACATGGTAAACATAACAGAAATTCTTCCCATCTGCTACCATGTTGGGGAAAATAATTGGATTGATTTTCACCAGATTTGGAGGCACATGTTTGCAATGGTCTGTTTGAAAATATTGACTACATGGTGTACAGTGGTACACCCTGAAGGCACCTCAAAGAGGTAGACAAATATCTCCCAGAGCATTGACAAAGTAAAGTGAGAAGCATTTTGCCTTTTCATCAGGAGAGAAATGATCAATGACATTAGTGTTTCTTAACTTGGACTATACATTAAAATCTCCTGAGGAGCTTTTAAAAATCTTAAAGCCCAGGCTGTAGTTTACACCAATTAAATATGAATCTCTGGGAGTTGGACTGAGGCATTGGTATATTTTAAGGTTTGCAGAATGTGATGGTTAATTTTATGTGTCAACTTGACTGGATCATGGGGTGCCCAGATATTTGGCTAAACATTATTTCTGGGTGGGTCTGTGAGGGTGTTTCTGGATGAGATTAGCATTTGAATCTGTAGGTGGAATAAAGCAGATTGCCCTCCCCAATATAAGTGAGCCTCATTTAATCCATTGAAGGCCTGAGGAAGGGAGAATAAAAGGCAGTGGAAGGGAGAATTCGTACCGCACTCTGTGTCTGAGTGCTTGAGTTGGGACATCCATGTTCTACTCTCAGACTGTGACTTACACCATCAGCCCTCGCATTCTCAGAACTACACCACCAGCTTGCCTGGGTCTCCAGCTTATATTTAATATACATATATATTTACTTTATAATATATGTTTAATATTAATTACATATATTAAAGTAATTGCATGTATTACTTTATATATATACGTATACACACACACACACACACACACACACACACACACATATCTCCTATTGGTTCTGTTTCTCTGGAGAACCCTGACTAATATTCAGGGTGACTCCAATATACAGTGAAGATTAAGAACTGCTATATATGTTAAAATACTGTGGCTGAAGTATCACAAAAGTGGGTGCTGTGACAGGGTAGTTCTGCTTCTTACATGGGCAACTCTATGAGGATGGGTAGCAATGTGGATTTTTTTTTTTAAAACGTGGCCAATTATATATATGAAAACACTCTGGGAGGCTACAAGACACTAATTAAAGGACCTTGTAGTATGTTAGCATTAAAACCCATTTCCAACACACTACTCAGTAGAAGGGATTCTGGGCCTGTGATATGGAAACCTTCATACCTGGATCATTGGGAGAGATATATGGAAGACCCCAAAACTATTGAAATTTTCAGAGAACCCTTCCCTTGTAACCTTTTTGGGGGTCATGATATCAGAATTCATTGGCCCCTGGGTCTTGTTTTATAATATTGGGAGGGACCCACAGTTATATAGGAGTTTGACACCTGAGACTTCTTTTTAGCTAGAAGTGGGAAATGTCTTTCACCAAAGCAGGAAATAGAGGTGTAAATGGAGAAGACAGAGTAAGGAAAAAAAAAAAGCAAAAGAATCCATTTATAGAAGACTTGCTCTTTTATAAATGGGGCAAGCCTAGACATATAATCATCTTTATTTCCTATTTCAGGATATATTGCATGCTTTGCTATATGTAAGCATTTAATGATTTGCCTTCCACATACTTTAAATTCCATTGAGGAGATTCACTTCTGCTGGTATCTTGTTCTATGAGATCCCAGACACTTGGCACCATCCTCCAGTAAGTATTTATTAAATGAATGAATGAGTCAATCAATCAATGAATATGACCTCAAACTCATTACCCTTCTCAAATCAGTTACCTGCTTTAATCCGTAACTGAGAAGATTGTATTGTCATATTGTTAGGTCTCAAAGGGAAATATGATCTCGATTTTAAAAGTTGAGATCATCTCTTCTATCACCTCACCCAATGTAAGAATTTACTCTATAAAACCAGGTACTGGCCAGCTAGCCTCAGTTTGATCACTTCCAGTGACTTGAATGCTCCACTGGTGAGTTAAATCATCCTATATAAGAACAGCTGTGATTTCTATAAGGTACTTCCTTGTATCTGCCTCCCTGAAGCATCCCACCCATTAGTCTTAGCTTGAGCTGATGGAACTACGGAGAAAAATATTTCAGTTTCAGGTATGCATGTTGGCACTTCAGATATTTGTAGGCCATTATCACACCACTAAAGTCTTCTTTTCTTCAGGACAAACATCCAGTATTTTTTTCTGTTAATCCTTGAAAGTATATCTAGGCCCTTCACCGTCTTGTTTGCCAGTGTTTGCACTTGCTTTTGTTTTTAAAAATTACTCCAAGAGGGTAGTGCTCGGAACTGGATCTAGTGCTCCTGACATGGCCTGTCTGAGATGATGAGACGACACACACACACAAAAGGAAAACTATATTTCTATTAAGTATAATTCTTATATCATAAAATCTACATATGCTTATTTCAAAACTAAAAATATAGAATAATATAAAAATATAATTACTTTATATATTAGAATATAGATATAGAGTAGTATAAAAAAGACCACCAACATCATTCAAAATAACCCATTACCCAGAGAAAAGCCCTTTCAGGTTCTTTCAGATCCATTCATCTGTTTGCTTTTTCTCTGCCTATATTGTGTCTGTGTTCATTTGTGTAAACATCACACACACACACACACGGTTGTACCTAAATAAAAATGGAGTATTTTAAACCTATGTTTTAAAATATAAGTATTGCACATTAGTACATGGATATAAATTTAGTTCTAGATCAAAGTTTGCAAACTTTTGGCTGATGGGTAAATTCAGCCCATAGACATTTTATTTCCCTCCTGAGTCTGTGCAACATTTGAAAAGCCTGGATATTTTGCAGTTTCTCTTGGACAATCTGGCCACGTGGGTGTGCAGCCTTACGTGAATGTGGCGGAAGCTGAATGGCGTGTGCTTTCTTTACGTTGGGCGTTTGCTCCTCAATCAGACCCATAAAAAGAGCCTGTATTTTTCACTTGCACTGTGTTAAGCAATAAGTTGACCACTGTATATGTAAAAACAAATTTAAAGAATAGAGTTGTTAAAAAATATAGTAATTAAATTAATATTTCATTGTAGAAAACTCGTAAAATACAGAAAAATGTAAAGGAAAAAATAAACATACATATGTTTCTGGAACTTTGAAATTATTATTATGTTTTCCATTTTTGCATTTTTCCCACTTATGTATGCATATATGTTTATATACACACACGTATTTTTATGTACTGATATTTTATACACACATTATGTAATAATGTTAAGATACACTGTTTATCTAATTTTTATTTCTATTACATTTTCACCATACATAATATCATGATATTTCCCATATGATCTAGGATTCCTCATTTGGACAATTTACAATTTTCTTAATATTCCAACATATGGAATAACTTATTTAAATAACCCCATATTGTTGGACACTTAAATTGTTTCTTTTTCTTTTTACAAACAATGCTCCAATTAATGCCATTGAACATAGTTTTCTGTGACTTCTAGGTATATCCTTAGAATAAATTTCTAACGTGTAATCACTAGGTCAAAAATCCAACCTGTACTCATACAGACAATTTTTTAAAAAGTCTAAATTCAGACCTTCGCATTGACAATTATATCAATTGTATTTATTTTACTTGTTTTGCTCTTTTATTTTTACCCTGTTCATAGATAGATAGGTAGGTAGATCGATATTTATTTTAATTTATTACATCCCTCATTGATCTTGTTGTCTTACATCTCTGCCTCTCCTAAACACTTTTGCACAGTTTGGGCATTAACTGGGCATTTTGCCAAAAAAGTCAATTCCAATTTCCTCAGATTGTTGCTAAATACTGCCCCCTCCTCAGGGACTGAAAAATGCAATTTTAGTGATTTGTTAATTTTTGTTAATATAGATAAGATTAAGCCCCACCATTTTCCTGTGAGAACTGCCTATTTGGGGCTGGTTTCACTGGAGTATCATAACACTACTTGCACAGTGAAGTTGCATTGATATTCCATATATGCATCACAGCTTATGAGGAAGCAAAATTGGTGAAAGGAATTAAATATGAAAATAATTATGTAAATGATAAATATTATTTATTATTAAGCATAATTAATAGTTGTCAAGCAGATCCTTTTCTGCCAAAGTGCCACATACCTTTCAAAGTGAATGCTTGTAATTAGTAATATTTAGATAGGGAAAAAATGAGTTTTTCTCAACTTTTTCATCATAGCCCAGATATTGCCAGGCAAACAACTTGATAGAATCAATGGAAGCTTAGTTAAGCAGGTGATAATCTCTGTCTGCCCTACAATTTATCACTAAATGGCTTTTCCATGGATTGCGATCATTGAAAGGTTATAATTGTAGCCTTCTGCTATATTTACCATTAGAAAATTTCCTTTTAAATGGAGCATGCTGTGCTAATAAGTAGTGGGTTTCTTATTACTTGTTTGTCATTCACAATAATTAGTTTCCCCCATATTTGAACTGGCACATAAAATGCCAGTTATACTATTTTAAAGTGATTTTTCTATCTGTCTCTCCTGTTAGAAGCCTTGTTGAGGTGTTTAGTTAATGTCTTGCACCACTTAGCCTCTGCTAGGAAACGAAACAGCCGCATAGGACACCCACGGCCTGCTCGGAAAGCTGAGAAAACATTGGAAAGAGATGCTGGTATCGGCAGCACCATCAATCTGTTCTGTGCAGTGTGATATTGTTATTATAGCGCGTGCTGAGTTGTCAATAAAAATCAGAGTCAAAGCATTCAGTGTAGTTTAGGGAGGTTTGGGAAAGGGGCATTTCAGTTATATGAAGATGGTGCATCTGGTTGGCAAGAGGGCCCATAGTCGTCTTTAATAATGCACAGAGCTTCTGTTCTCCTTCCTTGTCACATTACTAACGTGTTTAGGTCTCCATGCCTTCCGACCGCCTCCCCCATCTTACCAGCTGCTCATCTGTGTACTTGCTTTGGAATACCTGCTGGAGACAGCACTGAGAGCACAGGGCCTGATCTCCACAAAAATGAATCAGTCTCTTATGAGCTGCACAAAATAAAATGAGAGTCAGGAAACTAGTGGAAGCGTATATGAGCTAAAATTGAATAAAAATGATACAGCAGACTTCCTGCCACATTATCACCCAGCAGGTGTGCTTTTTTTTTCTTTTTCAGGGAAGAGAGAATGGATTTATGTCAATCTATTCATGCTTGGGACTCACAATGCAGATTGTCCATAATTTTGAGATAAAACTAGAAGAGGAGGGGCCGGCCTGGTGGCGAAGCAGTTAAGTGCTCACGCTCCGCTTTGGCTACCGGGTTCGGAGCCTGGGTGTGGACGACGCACCCCTTGTCTAAGCCATGCTGAGGTGGCATCCCATATAAAGTAGAGGAAGATGGGCACGGATGCTAGCTCAGGGCCAATCTTCCTCAGCAAAAAGAGGAGGATTGGCATTAGATGTTAGCTCAGGGCTAATCTTCCTCATTAAAAAAAAAAACAACTAGAAGAGGATACCAATGGAGTATTTGGCATCAATAAGGTGGATGGAACAGAAAATGGACCCCACAGCTGGCTGTGTTTACAAAGAGAGACTTGTTAAAATGAGCATCTGTAAGTAGATAAATATTGATTAGCATCATAAGTAGCCATAGGGAAGGTGGAAGGTGCTGATCACACATGTTGTTCAGCTGCTGTCGGTATGTGAGCCTTAGATCTTTCTAGCATCAGATGGGAACAACTCTCTCCCCTAAAGATAACCCACTCTTACCTCTTCTAAAAGGCAGGCACCTACAAATGTGGTGTTGAGAGTAATCATCTAATTTTCCCCAACCTCCGTGTAGCTGTGGAATGAAATAAAGCTAATGTGCAGGCAAACAAAGGGTAGTGAAAATGACATGAGCTCTGGAATGAGACAGAACTGCATTAAAATCCCAGCCCTACCATTTACTTAGTTATGCAAATTGAACAAGTTCCTTAAATTCTCTGAACTGCAGTTACCTTATGTGTAAGGTGGAAATAGGGTCAGTCCTTGCTGGGTTATTGTATGCATTATAAATAAGATATGTAAAAGGACTAGCATAGTACTGACATAAAACAGACACTCAAAGTGGTGACTATTACCATAACTCCGGAAAAATACTCTACCCAATGTAGGCAGTCCTAAAGCGAAACAATGTGTAATAAAAACTTATTCAGAAGAACTTATAAGTAGGCAGGGGTTCCACTGATTGCATGACTATGTCCTGTGGCGAGGTCTCAATACATCAATTCATATCAAAGGAGATTCTCAACACGTAGTGTAGACAACTTATCTCCAATTAATGTTATCATAAGAACTGAACCTTTGTAATTCTTTGGTTTCTAAGTGTTTGATTTTTCAACCTTAATAATGCATTAGAGTACTTCTGAGTTTAGCTGTTACTAAATTATAAATGCTATCATTTTATACCTAAGATGCATAGTTTGCTCAATGCAGGTGGGGAAAAAATAAACCTTTTAGGCTGGCTGACTCTGGCTTGCTGGGGTTTTGGTCTCAGTACACGGATTAAGTGGTGGAGTCAGTAAAGCTGATAGGTTGGTCATTTCTAAATGTACTAGGATTAGATCAAGATGCTAATTTCCAACTGCATATACCCTTTCGGATGGTCTTTTTTGTTTGCTTGTAAGGATATTCCTTCATCTGCATTTTTGAGAATATATTAGGTCAGCTGTCCCAAGTAAAATCTATGAAGTTGTTAAAGGGCACTCAGTGCTTCCCACTTGGTCATTTCTCTCACCCTCAGGAGTAGCCTCAAATGCTAACTCCCATCAGTTATTTGGATGCCCCATATTTTCCCACCATCATTATCTTCACCACCATCATCGTTATAGTCACTGCTATCAATTCAGCATCTATAATGTGCCAGGCTTCATATCAGTGTACAATGCTCACTACTTTAGATAAATATTAGCTCAATTTTCTAGCTTTTGTCTCCTTCAAACAGATATTAAATCCTTTATTCATTAGGTAAAAATGATATTAACCACTTAAATCAAGAAGGGCAAAACAGTATTGAAACCAGCAAACAGCAATTCCAATCTCCCATAGTTACTAGCTCCTTCATCGTCAATGGCTGTTTGCTGGTTTCAGTATCATCTTGAGTGCTCATTTTGAATGATTGGTAGTGGCTGCTAGAAGCACTAAGTTAAGAAAAATTTCAAGGCTCTGCCTAGCCTTAGTGGGGAAGAATGCCATGATTGATTAGCACATCTGCCTTGGATGAAAAAGGAAAAAATAGAAATAGGATGAGTGACATGGAGGACTGAAAGGATGGTGATTCTCAGGCTCACTTAATTTCCTTGCTCTTTATAACCTTGGAGACAAGGATAATGTTTCCACCTTCCGTGATGTTGCTACACAGTTCATTTCCAAACCGTTCATTTATTCCTTCAATTCTCCATTGATTCCTTCTGAGTCCTCCCTGACTCAGAAGCTTCACACGCTATTTCCTCAGCCTGGATTTTCTGCTGAGCATCCTATACTCCAAAGTGGCCTCTGCAATGTGGCCTCCTATTTATCCTAAGAAATTCCCCCAGGTTATTGCATGTTGTAACATCCTTCTCTTTTATGCTGTAGAACTTATACGAATTTGTAATTATTCGTTGGAATGTTTACTTACGTATTTATTGTTTCCCTCACTGAACTTTAAACGCTATGCACTCAAGAATCATCTCTCTCTTTTTGACCAGCCACCTTGTACCCAGCACATACATCTTGGAGGGAGTAGACATTTAATACATATTTGTTGAAACAATGAATGCACTAAACTTTGGAGATTCAAACTTAATAAAACAGGGATCTTGGCTTCACGGAGCTCATCTTCTAGTGAAGGAGAAAGTTGATTAAGTAAATGATTATGATGCAATGTGATAAAAGAAATATAGATGTAATACAGTGTGATAAAAGAAATGCCTGGGTGAGGGAACAGGTGTTGGGGAAGGTAATGTTAAGATTGAGTTTTGAAGAATGAGAATAAAAATGGACCTCAATAAAATTTCTAATTAAGAAAAATCAAACAGTGTGACTTGTGCTATCTATTTGAATGATATGTTCCGCCATTAAAGTTTTTTTAAAATCAAATACCAGATATATTAACATGTACCTATAGTATTGCCCTAAAATCATTTTAAAAGAAATATAATGGATATCTTGCCTACAGAGGGCACACAATTAGGCTTTTCCCTCAAGGCTATTCTTGGTGTTAATGCTTTCTCCTGCTTTTTACTTGATATATCCTCGAATTGTTCTGACCCAGTGGCCTTGATGGAAGCTCTTTGTCCATTTACAAAAGGGTCAGTGGGGATTATGTGTTTATGAGTTTTCTGTAATTCTAATCAGAAAATGGCACAAGCATCTCCAACAGTTAGGGGACATGTGGTTATAGTGGAATAATTTTGAGGACAGAGATTGCGTTTGTCTTTTTAGATTTAAATATATGGCTTGGGGATAATAGAGGAAAAATCATTACTAGTACAGCAAGGGATATTTAAAATAAAAGATGGTTTTAGGTACACTACTAACTTTCTTACAGCTTCAATAATAAATTGTTGGGTATTACACAGATGGTAGCAGGAGGTAACGTGTCCCTTTGCAGTTGAAGCCTTTTTAGAAATAAGCAGCAGTTTTTTTGGCTTGGCCACTTTATTTTTTGTAATGTAAAGAGGAAGGAAGGAAGGGATGAATTAAGAAAGAATGAGACAAAGCATTTTCTTAAATCACATTTAAAATAAGGTAGAGTTTAATAAAATACAAGAGGGAAGGCTGAAAGGCAGCAGTCATTAAAGAAAAAAAAAAAGGAGGGCTTTTATAATTATATTACAGCACTTGAGAGAGCTGTAGTGCTTTGCATAGGCCTAAAAAATTTCCCCAATGGGCCAGCCCGGTGGCGTAGAGGTTGAGTTTCCATGCTCCACTTTGGTGGCCTGGGGTTTGCAGGTTCGGATCCTGGGTGTGGACCTATGTACCACTCATGAAGCCATGCTGTGGTGGTGTCCCACATACAAAACAGAGGAAGATTGGCACAAATATTAGCTTAGGGACAATCTTTCTCAAGCAAAAAGACAAAGGTTGGCAACAGATATTAGCTCAGGGCTAATCTTCCTCACCAAAAAAAGAAAAAAAAATTTCCCCCAAACATGTTCCTTCACTTTGACTCAATCATGTGCAGAGAAGAGATTCCTTGTTGGGTTGCTAAAGCAGCATCATATCCAGGCTCTAACTAAATCCTAACACTATTGCAGTTCTGTGTGAACTTGTATGTCGTATACAGATAGAAGCAGAAATAGTGTTTAAATCAAATGGGTGCTGCTTCATTTAAGATGAAAGCTATCCAATAGATTTTAAATTAAAGTGGAAGAATTTATGCAAAGTCAGTGCCATCTTCAGCCTCTATTTTATTTGCAGTAGAGGAGGCTGTTGATATAAAATGCAGCTTGCAACTTGCTTAAAATCAAACTAAAATAGGAGCAAGGGGAAACAAAGTAACTGCAAACCTTGGCCTGCAAGATCAAACCAGAAGTGTTAGTCCCCTTCTTGAAAGAATGAAGATCAAGTCTGTGTCTAATACCCGTTTTGTAGTCAAACAGCCAACATTTTGCCAAATGTGTTTTTAGAATAACATGGCCATAAACAAAAGCTTTGTCAATCATTCTCAAACTCAGGTATCAAACTGTGCCAAAGTCATACTCAGGGCTTGATACTGTTATGCAGAAAAGATTAAGCCAGAATAGTAACTATTTTATTTATGGTCAATATAAATGACAGGAAACATTGACTTACACACTTTTTTTTTTTTTTTAAACTAAGTGATTATATAGAGAAAGAGCCAATAGGATCAGGGTGAAAAGTTAAATAAGCCCAAGATTGGGGCTAAATGGAGGGAAAGTAAGGAGTTTTCAGAGCTAAGCCAGTGTCAGTGAGTGGCTGGCAAACTCACTCTCTATGTATGGGAAGGATCATTCTTCCTGTCTGCCAGCAGGCATCATGGGCCATTCTATAAGAGCCAGGATAGAATTGACCACTGATTATGTCCTAGCCCGATTGTAATTTATTATTCATTCATTCACTAAGATGCAAGATCTTAAAGCTTCTAGAATGGTGTCTAGGACATAAGAAGCACTCAAACATCTGTTGAATGAATGAATGAATGAACCATAAGAAGGTCAATTTACTAAGAGACATGCAGTGATATTTGTTCATTCTTTTTCTTTTCATTTATCATTGGACAAGTATTTTTTTGAATATTACTTCTATGTTAGGTCAGTGCTGGGCATAGATACAATAGTAAGCTACAAGAGCAACTGTCCCCTGCCCTCCTGGAATTCAGTTGTGTTTGGAGAAACCAAAACTGAAAAAGAAAACTAGCGAATATGTAATTGCAATCTGAGTTTAGTCCATATTAAAGACTGTGGTACTTATCTTAAAATTAATATGAAGATATTGAAGGATTTTGAGTAAGTGTGTGTGAGTATTTGTAGGTCTCTGCAGGGGGGTATGACTGGATATATCTTTGGAAGAGATTTGACTGACTGTAGTTGTGAAGAACAGATATGGAGGAGGAAAGAGTGGATGTAGAGATCATTAGGTTGTTGCAATGCAAGTGTGAGATAATCTAGTCTAGAGGAGGATGGTGGCAGAGCAAAAGTGAGAGATATACAGATTAGACATATATTTAGGAGGGAAAGATCAATAGGACTTGGTGAAGTTTGGGTTTAGTGGCAGGTTTTCAAGGACTCCTAGATTTCTGCCTCACATGATGTTTATATCATGCTCTGAGAAAAAGGAATGTTGGAAGATGACCACCGTTTTTAGGATGGAAGAATTGATATCGTTGGTTTTATCTTAGACGTGTTGAGTTTGATGTGTGTTTGGGATACCTCAAACTTTGAAGATATTGAGTAGGTAATTGGATATATTATGGGTATAGATCCAAGATTGCTCTGAAGATAAAAATTGAGTCTTTTATATACAGATGAAACAAAAGTTGTGGTCATGGATAAGATTAGTAAGGAAAAAACAAAAGAGGTAAGGGCTGCAATTTGATGGGCTCCAACAATTAATAGCCGGGCTACGGAAATTAAGCTTGCAGATGAATCTCAGAGTAATTCAGCAATAGAAGAAAAACTGAAAGAATGTGGTGTGAAATATACCAAGAGGAAAGTGTGTTTCTTGACAGAGGGAGATGTCAGCAATATCACACACATCTAAGAGGTCAGGAAGATGAAGTAAAATGCCTACTGGATTTTGAGGGTCATTTTAAGACCTTAGTGATAGCTATTTGATTCAGTAATAAGTCTAGAAGTCAGCGTGAATGGAAGAGTGAATGGGAAGTAAGTGAAGGGAGTCAGTAAATAGAGAAGAGGAATGTTCTTTGTATCAGTTAGGATTCTTATTGTTTTACCTTTGATCAGAAGAGAAATTTAAATATAAGGATACAGAAGGTGTCTCAAAAACCCAAGGGCAAGGATGCAGCCACATCTCAGGAACTTACAGGATCCAGGGAGAGGAGAATACTTAGAGACCAGGAAATCCTGTCTCCATTTCCTTAATACTCTCTCTGCATATCTGCTTCATGCCTGCACAGAATTTCTTTGCCTCTTTGTGCACAAGATAGAAAGTAGAAACTGCTATCACTTACGAGTTTACTCCTCCTTTCAGAAGAACAAACAAACTGATACTGGAAATTCTCAGCCCTACTTTCACGTTCCCCAGGGCTTATTAGCATTGGCTCGGCTGGGTCAGACCAAATTACCTGTAGCTAGAGGGCATGGCATAAGCGTGGCTGTGCCCACCATGACCATATGGATAGAGGAGGGGGACAGTCAGGTCCAGTAAAGGGGTATCGGGTAGACATGACTATATTTGCCTCCCATGGTGAAGAATTTTTCAAAATTTGTTTCAAAGGCCCATTGCATCAGAATTACTGGGTGTGCTTTCTAAAAATGACAGCTATCAGAGTCTTATACCAGATCTACTCTACCAGAACCTCTCCAAGTGGAGCCCTGGAATCTTCACTTCTAACAAGTTCCTTGGATGGCTTTTTATTCATGCTCAAGTTTAGGAATCATTGGTCTAGAGGAAAAACCTTGGTTTTAGTGATTATCCACCACCTTCAGATATCACACATATTCTTAAAATGTCTACTTCTGCCATATCTGTTTCAAACCCATGGCACTAATCTGGAATTTGGGCTCTGAATTACCTTTTTCCCATGTGTAGAAAAACTCCAGCCTGAAACTATAAGGAATGTGGAAGAGACATCCATAGTCAAATTTTCTTAATCAATATAGTTTGTACTCTGAACTGCTCATAGGTGAATGTGATGTTGAGCATAGAGGCTTTATATCCCTTGTATATTTTTTCTATACCATGTATAATATGAATAGATAGACTTCCCATCACAAAGTTGGTGATACTATGAGCAGGTTTCTTTTCTATGTTCTTGTCCATCTACTAGGCCTTAAAAGTTTGCCCACCCCCATCTCTTACACGTGTCATTACCCACCCTCTTTGAATATATCATGTAAAAGAATCCGGGCCACCCTATCTCTACACCTTCTATTTGAAATAGAGCTAAAAGAATAGTGTCAATTAATTTAGCCCGTTGCTTTGTGGCAGTTTCTTTTATGTTTCTTCCACTGATTTAGAGCATCATTCCTTAAAAAACATTTAACCTTGACATTCTTGCCCCCAGGTGGAATTGAATTGAAAATGTCAATAGGCTAATCACCCTTCTTCAAGGTTCTCAGTGCACATCAGCATTTGAAAAATTCTGAGAAGCTCAGTAATATGTAACCTGTTCCCCTTTGGTTCACTGATCATTTCCCAAACTTTTCCACCTTGTATCCACTCTCCCACCAAAGCACTTAGAATATGCATTAAACATAGCTGATTTGGAGAACTAGAACTTGATCCACATTATTCTTCCAGTTTTTGGTAGTAGAATGGAAAAGAAATCGATAGAGATAATTGAATAATCCCTTTTTCCTGATTCCACAAAATAAGTAAGACTGATCAATTATGCTCTTAAGTGTGCAGCATCCACATCGCTCTGTGCTTACACTTTATGCTGTAATTAAATATAAAGTAAAAGTTATTGAATGAATATTAAGTTTATTGGGTAGCTGAGTTGATAGTTTTATCTTTTTTTACAAAGGAAATCTATTTATTTACATTTACATTGTAGAAATATGACAAGGCTCCAAGAAAAATGTGAAATTAACTTGTAATCTCCCACTCAAAGAGATCCATTATTAGCATTTTAATATATACTCTCTGTGCTATGTTTTTATTTATTGACTCTCAGCTCTAAATTCACCCTTTTTTACCTGCTTTGTGAAAATAGATATGGGTCCTTTAAATAGTTTTCCCTTTGTCCGCTGGTGCTACTGTGATATTAGGCTTTACTAAGAGATGGCGCTGGAGAGACATTACAGAAGGAAAGTGTTTTCTTCCTGGTGCAGCTGTGCCTGCTTAGAAGGCTCCTGTAGCACCTGTGACATTCCCAGTACCCAGCTCTGCAATGCATGCAATTTCTCTAGCAGCCAAGGTTTCTCCAGCGCCCAGCTCCTGCAGCCCTGAAGGCTTCCTCAATGTCCTGCTCCCGCAGTGCACTTGACTTCTCTCGTAGGTAGCTGGCTTCAGCAGTACACGGCAGCCAGCAGCTTCCCCCAGCATCTCCTACCAAGAAGTTTTTGTAGTGAAGTGCCTCCAGTGAGAAACCTCCCATGAACAGGTTTCCCTGGAGCCCTGAAAAGTGGATTTCCAGTAAGTTACAGAGGGCATTTTTCCAGAAAGTTCCACATGAGGCACCCCAGCAACTTCTGTACCATCCAGTGAGCCATGGTCTTGCTCTCTCCAACCAGGTGTGGACCTCAGACTTGTGGGAAGGGGGGTGCTTCTTTCTTAGTAGGATGGTTAGTGGCTATTCCTTAGTTCTGCTATTTCTGTATATTTTAGAGTTCTCTTTACTTGTCACTAACCATTTGCTCATTTCTCTAATGCCCTGTCATAGTTAATAATTTTTTCCTTAAACTTCCCATGCTCAAATTACTATGTGATTTTTGTCTCCTGGTTGGGCCCAGAATAATAACTGATAAGTTCCTTAATTTAATATTGGTTTATGCATTATTGTTTTAATTTTAAAAAGAATCATGAACCCCTTTTTCACAACATTCTGTGTTTCTACATCATTATTTTAATGATGTCCATATAGTAGCAGATACTTCATCATTTTTTTCTACCATCCCCTATTGTTAGATGTATATACTGTTTTCACTTTTAAAAATTGTAAACAATGCTCTGATGAACATCTTTGTACACATCCTTTGCTCACATCCATAATGATTTCCTTATGATTAACTCCTAGTCACTTAGACATTTTAGTCGGATGCAACTGATGAACACACCATGTAAAGTGCTTTATATATTTCCAGGGGGAATGTTGAACGTATTATTTAGTGGTATAATGAAACATCAGAAAAAAAGTGAGTCTTTTGCCAAACTTTCATAGCAGGATTCTGAAAAATCTCTCATGTAACACAAGAACTGAAACTAGATTTGAGATTGAGCTATTAAATATCAATTATCATAAATCACTTCTAGCTGCTTCTCTGATTAAATGTTTTCCTTGTATTTAACAATTGGGGAATCCACCTCATCCAATGAATGGTAGGTGGGAAAGGAGTAAACTATTCAGAATATCTTCGTTGTTCTTAGAAGGGAGTGCTTTGAGAAAGCAAGGTGTTAACCTGAATGTCTTAAACAAATTAGGCTTGGCTGATTTCCTCTGCTTACAGAAAAGAACTCCTGTAGCTTCAGATGGAAACCCTGGCTCAGTGGTTGTTTTCTTGACATGACTACATCCCAGGTATAAACAATCTCAGATATTGAGCTAAATGTACCTGAACTGCTGAGGATCTTGCAGGTTTTTTGAACCAACAAGGGAATGATCCTGCATGGCAATCATTGAAAATTCTCTCCCACCAGGATGTACATGGGGGCAATCCCTTCTAGAACAAGACATGCTTCAGAGACTGGTCCTGAAAGTGGTCATCTTAATTCAGTGTTTCCTTCTGATTTGCTCAGATGTTTTCTGAATGAGATGGTGGAAATAGTGGTACTTGGTGAGCCATTTGGTGATTTGCAAGTGAGACTGTGCTAATTTCAGAATGAGGAGATGTAACATATTATATATAATCACAATATAATTATAAAAATAGACATACGTGTGGCATCATTGTTGTCATGGTCATGATCATCAACAAAACAATCACTATCACTTACTGAGCACCAACTGTGTAGACAACATGCCTCTTGTTCATGGATTAGTTTAGTTAATCTCTACAAAGCTCTTAAGAAGTAAGTACCAATAATATCCCCATTTTATAGATGAGGACACTGAGAAAGAGAAAAATCAAGAATTTGCCTATGATTACACAGTTATGCATCTGTTCAGCCAGGGCACAAATTAGGAGATCTGACTCCAAGATCGAGTGCTGACTCCAAGATCTGACTCCAGGTGAGCACAGCAGCCTAAGCACTATGCTTTGCTACTTCCCACGTATTGAGGAGCTAAAAGAAATTGAATAGTGGACCTTAAAGAGACTCTTCTACCACCTCATTCAACTCCTTTCGTCTTTATTTCAGTGCAGTCTCTGAGAGACTTAATGTATCATGTAGTATTATCAAGTTAAATAACTGCATTTTTCCCCTTAATTGACCATTTTGAACTGAATTTCTTGGATTTATCAGAAGCTTTATAGTGCAATGTGATCTAGCATAGCTATTATTAACCTCTTTCCCACCATCACCACACTTGACAAAATAAAATTCACATGTATGACGTTCTATTGTGTGCTTATCCAGAATTAATACGTGAACTGCATAAGTACAAGTCTGTAGTCTGCATAGTTTCTTCCAGGCCAGCTGTAACTCCATTCCTTTATGTCCCACTTGTCCCAGGGTCTGCAGTTAAGGACCTACAGTCTAGAGAAATTGAGAAAGATGCGCTGGCTTGACAGATCTATCTTGAGTACCTATAACATGCAAAGAGCTGGATCACTGTGGTAAGCTTGTAGGGAATTTAAAAATAATAAGACAGCCTAGGAGAGACAGGCATTGACCCTGTTACAAAAATCACTTCAATCACAAGGCAATGAAGAAAGGAGGGAAGTGGGCAGAGGAACATGTCAGCAGGGAGGGCTGAGTGTAGCCCATTATCAAGTTTCTTAATTGGAATTCTACTGTTGAAATTTAGGCCACTTCTGGGAAATTCTGTACCAAGAAGGTTTTGCTCAGTGTTAAAAAGTCTGACAAAAAATGAAGGGAACTGTAAGTAAAAGGAGATAGAACATGTAACAAATCATAAAGTTGTATCTAATAAATAGGGGAGGACAATGCAACCTCCCTGTCCCAAAATCTATTGATATCCCATAATATTATAGAATCCCCATCAGGGCACTTGCTGTTTGTTTATTAGTAGGCAGCTTGGCATAAAATCAAAATAACTCAGTGTGTAAACTAAACTCTCCCATCCCTTGTTTGAATTTATAACTAAAGTAACTACTGCTAGGATTCTATACATTTTAATTTTTTTTTTCTGCAATAAGTTATACAGGATCAGAAAATCACATGATGCTCAAGGGAGCCCAATAAACATTTAATGCACAACTTCATTCTAGAGATGAGGAAACTCTAGCTCAAGTAAGAAAAGTGACTTGATCTGTACTCAACTAAAAAATCTGTAAAGGAGTTGTAATCAGAAATATGCACTAATCCTACTCTGAATTTTGTGATTCATTGACCTCACCATCAAGCAATAAATCTGGTTCTTCAAATACAGAATATTTTGATTTGGCTTCATATGATAAGATTAAAAAAAAAGAATGGGCAAAGGAACAAATATTAGCAAAAATTAAGTAAATCTGGGATTTTTTTTTTAACCAGAGTTATTCAATTGTTATTTTGGGTTGAGAGCAATAGATTGATACCACATTTAAATGGAAAGCATATCTATTCCATATTTGAATGTGTCGTGAAAAATGTAAGTCTTACAACAGTGAGCTGTATGAAATTAATTTCTATTCTGTGTCAAAAAGCTCCATGATAGGCAATTAATGCATAAAACACCAGCAATTGCTGCCCTAAGGGCTGCATTGCCAGATGAAATTACAGATCTCAAATCCCATCATTATCCTAGTATTTATTTTTTGTTTGTGTGGTCTAGAGAATATATAATCTTAAATTGAATATTTACCTAATCAACAGGCTAAGAGTGTCTTCTGGTTTCTGCCCCCTTCAAAGCTAGAACAAAGTATCTAGTCGTGAATATTAATATGTTGCTCATATCCTAGGGTACTCCTGCTTACTGTTTTCACATCATGGCACACATCAAAATGATATTTACATGCCACACTGGGGTAAACTGGAGGGGATCTAAATGGAGCTTGGTAAAGATTGTATATATTTCTTATATTAAACAATGGTAATAAAAATAAAACAACTATAATATAAATAAAAATAAATAACTATAATAAAAATATAAGGTATTTGGGACGATATTATACTTAATTTACATAAAATTTTCAAATAATGTTTTCATGTTTTTTAATGAGAAATTTGTGCTTGCTTCCACAAACATAAATTTTTCTATCAGATCTTATACTTAAACTGGTAACTACAATTCTAATCAAAATGTTTTAATAGTATTCCAATTTTTGATAGTTACATTTGACAAGAAATTTTTTTTTTTTTTCCTGGAGAGGATGATCAGACCTGAGCTAACATCCGATGCCAATCCTCCTCTCATTTGCTGAGGAAGATTGGCCTTGGGCTAATATCCATGCCCATCCTCCTCCACCTTATATGGGACGCCGCCACAGGATGGCTTGACAAGTGGTGCGTCGGTGGGCACCCGGGATCCGAACCTGCGTACCCCGGGCCGCCAAAGCGAAGCGTGTGCACTTAACTGCTGCACCACTGGGCCGGCCCCTTGACAAGAAATTTTTAATCATTTTTACAACCATTCAAAATTTACAAGTCGATTTTTTTTAAAGAATCTAGTTTCTCTCTTTTTTTCATAGGCAAAAAATCATTGAAGTACCTTCTGACAATATGTATGAGATTGAACTCAATCCAAGTTTGTTGTTGCTTTTACAAGGATGTCACAATAATGGTGGTAGAAGGCACAGGCTGTTAGAGCCCCCACATCAACTAGGCAGTCATATCATCATTACATGAAGACAGAAATATGGGACAACCACCTAAAACCACACTGACCTGTTCTCCCTGGACTTCTACTCCTGACCTGCTGTGCTTATGCCCTGAAACATGAGTTCTTCTAGCAATCCTAGCGATCTCTTGTTCACTCCAAGCATTGGCATACTCTGCAGTTGGCTGTTGCAGAAGTTGATGCCCACTTGGTTGAGTGGTGACCAAACTGTGGTGGACCCATGTGTGCAGTGTTTTTCATTGTGCCTGCCACCTGTGACCACTTTTGACCCT
Source organism: Diceros bicornis minor (assembly GCF_020826845.1). Lineage (NCBI taxonomy): Eukaryota > Metazoa > Chordata > Mammalia > Perissodactyla > Rhinocerotidae > Diceros > Diceros bicornis. The sequence goes on along the minus strand of NC_080741.1, from coordinate 73,139,193 downwards.
CTATCAGACTCTACCTCTCTTGGGTCTCCTTCCTGGGAGACCCCAGAGAGGCTTCTATGGCTGAATGTGAGTAGCTCCAGGGTTCCGGGTAACCCAGGCTTCACCCGGCAGCCCCAAAGGGTTAAGGGGATCGTTATCTCATGTCCCACTTATAGACATTAGATTCACAACTGTGTACCTAAGCAGACAGGTTGGGACTCTCTGCTTTAGGTATGTGACTTAAAATAGCCTTGAAGAACTTTGAAACTCATACCAAAAATGGCAAACTTCTCTATTTTACCTTTTCTTTATCCAGACTAAACCTGCAGCCTCACAAGAGCTGCAGATATAGACTTCTCAAACTGAAAACATGCTTTTATTCTTTGTCTTTATTTGACAATCAGCAAGAAGGTAACACACTTGGAACAAAAAAGGGCAATTCGAGTTAGGTTGGTGCTTTGCCTCAGTCAGAAATGTTCATGGAGAGAAATTGAGGATGATGAACAAAATAGACAAGTTTTTTTTTTTTCAACCTCTAATTTCTTGACAATTCTATTATTTGAATGATTTTGAACTAGACATACCCACATTAAATATAAGCTCAAAAAGGCATTCTCAAGTCAAAAGGAGAGTATTTCGAGTGGTCCTGATATGGAAATAGTGCTTTCGTTCTTGGTAGACTCCAGTCTCTCCATTCATTCATTCACACTTGTATTCATGCATTCATCCATTTACACATGTATTCATTATTCACGAAGTATTTGTTCATGTGGACTCTCTACCTGGTATTGATCCGAGGTGCTGGGATAGAAAGGTGAAAAAGGCATTATCTTTACCTTGGGGGCTGTCCTAGTCTTGTGGGGAGTTTTCCTGGTCTTAGGAGAAAAGCATTCAGTCTTTCATCAAGTGTGAAGTTTGCTGCAAGTTTTTCATCGATGCCTGTTATCAGGTAGAGAAAGTTCCCTCCTATTTTCAGTTTTCTGAGAACTTTGATCAGGAATGGATATTGGTTTTGTTAATGGACTTTTCTGCATCTATTGAGATAATGATACGGCTTTTCTTTTATAGTATGTTAATATATTGAATTACATTGATTGAATGAGTGTTAAATCAGCCTTGTAGTCTCAGGATAAACCTACTTGATCATGATATATGATGCTTTTATATATTGTTAAATTTTACTTCTGAAAACTTTGTTTAGAATTTCTGTATCTGTATTCATGGGAGACACTAATCTCTAATTATCTTTTTTTTTAATGCCTTTTTTTTTTTCCTGATTTTGATATAAGAGTAATGCTGGTTTCATAGAATGAGTTGGGAGGTATTTCCTCCTCCTCAATTTTCTGGACTTTGTGTAGAAATGGTATTAATTCTGTCCTAAATACTTAGTAGAATTTACCAATGAAGTCATCTGGCTTGGAGTCTTTATTGTGAAAAAATTTTCACGACAAATTTGATTTATTTAATAGATATATGCCCACTCAGATTTTCTATTTCTTAAGTGAGCTTTGGCAATTTTTGTCTTTCATCTAAGGTGTCAATTTATTGGCAAAAAGGTATTCGTAATATTCCTTTATTATCCTTTTAATGTCTGTAGAATCTTTAGTTATATACCTCTCTCATTTCTAGTATTGGTAATTTGTGTCTTCTCTCTTTTTTTCCTGATCAGTCTGACTAGAAATTTATAAATTTTATTGATTTGTTTCAAAAAGCCAATTGTTAGTCTGATGGATTTGATGTATTTTTTTTCTGTGTTATTGATTTTGGTCTGATCTTTATTATTTTCTTTCTTCAGTTGACTTTGAGTATAATTTTCTCTTCTTATTTTCTAGCCTCTTAATGTGGAAACTGAGGTCATTGATTTGAGATCTCTCTTCTTTTTCCAATATAAGCATCTACTGCTATAAATTTCCTCTTAAGTACTGCTTTAGTGGCATTCCACAAATACTGATGGATTGTGTTTTCATTGACATTTAGTTCAAAATAGTTTTTAATTTCCATTTTGATTTCTTCTTTGACTCATAGGTTATTTAGAAGTGTGTTAAAGTTTACAAATATTTGGAAATTTTTTTTCAGAGACTTTTCTCTTATTGATACCTAATTTGTAGAATTTGAGTCCTTTTAAATTTCCTGAGGCTTGTTTTATGGCCCAGAATATGACCTATATTGATAAATGTTCCAAGTGCACGTGTGTGTGTGTGTGTGTGTGTGAATGAATATGTATGTGTGTTCCACTATTATTGGGTAAAGAGTTCTGTAAATGTCAACTAGGTCAAGTTAATTGATAGTGTTGTAAAAGTCTAATACATCCTCACTGATTTTTTTATCTACTTATTCTTTCAGTTATTTTCCTTCACGTTTTCTGTAGCTCTTTTTTGTTATTCTTTTGCGTAGACATTTAGGACTCTTATGTCCTTTAGATAAATAGATCCCTTTATCATTATGAGATGATCTGTGTTATCCCTGGTAATATTGTGTGCTCTGAAATCCACTTTGGCTAGTCTTAGTGTAACCTCTCAGCTCTCTTTTACCTGTGATTATTGATATCATTAGGTTTAAGCCTATCATCTTGCTATGTGTTTTCTATTGCTCAACTCTGTTCTTCATCTTAGATTTTCAATATTCTTGAACTTTGTTCTGGGATGAAGTTATGTTACATAAAACAGTTTTATTCTTTCTGGCTGTGCTTTTAGGTGTTGTTAGGAAGGACCCGAGTCATTTTTAGTGTAGGGCTAATTATTCCACCCAACAGAGGCAAGACCCTTCTGATTCTTCTCCCCAGTGTCCCATGAATTATGAGGTTTTCTTGTCTGGGTTGTGGGAATTGGCACTATTCCAGGCCCTGTGTGCATCAGGCTCTGTTACCTTGAATTGTTTTGAATTGTTCTTTTCTTGCTTCCTGATGATTTCTTCACATGCATACACTAATCAGTACTCTGCTAAACGCTTGAGGAGAGCCCTTTGCAGATCTCTGGAGTTTGCTCTGTGTACAGCTCTCTCCTTTCTGGTTTTCTGTCCCATCAACTCCAGCAGCCTTGATCTCTCCAGGGTCTCAGCTCTGTCTCCTCAACTCAAGGAGTCTGCCAGGCTCTGCCTTATTTCCTTCCCTGCATTGTGGCCTGCACTCTATCAGTGCTGTGAGTGGGGGCAATCATAGGGGTCACCTCATTTATTTTCTATCTCTTAGGATCACTGACCTTCATTGCCTGATACCCAGTTTCTTGAAAGTTTGCTTCATATGTTTTTTCTTTTCTTTTTTTTTTTAGTGTTTCAGGTAGGAGAGTAAATCCAGTTCTCATTATTCTATCTTAGCTCAAATCGGGAGTATGTTAGCATACAAAATTGGATTAATGGTACTGTATGACTTTCTTTCCTATATTACTCTATTACCAACATCCTCATGGTTAAAATGAAGTTTCACAGTTCCCTGTGGATTTCCCCAATGTAGTCATGAGGCAAGAAATTCCAATGACAATGGATAATTGGCTGCACAATACAACATCTGTTCTTAATGAAATAAAGAAGATTCCATTTCTACATCATATTAGAGTAATATGAGCTGGTATAACAGCAATTCTCTAATTGTTAGTGACTTAACATAAAAAGCAAAGGGTTATTTCTTGTTCACATAATAATCCAACATGGTGTTTCTGATTTTCTGAGGGCTTTTCTTCATGAAATGAACTAGGGACTTGGCTTCTTCTATGTCCCAACTCTACCATTTCCTAAGGCCTCAAAGCCTTTGGAATATAGCTGGAAGACAGAGGAGAAGAGGGTATAGAAGGCTCTGTTCTAAATCATCTCAACCCAGAAGTGACATTCATTCCCTCTGCTCATGTTCCATTGGCAAGACCTGGATGCAAGAGGTGCTTGGGCACGCAGCCGTGACAAGCCAACATCTGACAACTTTACACAAAGGAGGGCAAGCAAACTCTTTCCTGAATTCTTCACCATCTCTTGAAAAACATAAGGAAGTTTGTGGCCTTTACCCTCCTTCTAAAATGTATGCTTCATTTTCTTTTTCCATCCCTCCAACTCTGATCATGGGCAGCAGCCTAAATATTTCTTTAATGTTTCATCCACTCATGCTGTCAAGGGAGCCTTCTTCTTTTGCACAACAAGCACAGTACACTAGGTTTCTTTTTATAGCACATTTCTCCTATTTGGATCAAAACCATGCATTACTTCTCACCAGGTGACTGCTGAATAATCTCAAAACTGTGGTGTTCATGTGAAAGGAAAAGATTATTACCTTCCAAGGTGTTTGTCGGACAAAATTGCCCTGCTCCCTTTAACCGGCTCGTTAGTTCCTCTTGGAGTTCTTCAGGCTTTGTAGACTGCTCCCTTGATTCACATGAAGAAATCATAGACTGAATAGGCTGGTCATGAGGATTAAATGAGATATTTTATGTAAAGTGCTAAGCATGGTCTCAGGCACATATAGAAAGCAATCCATAATTGATGCTCTTGTAATTATTAATTCAGGATAGGATATTAAGCAAAAATTGAAATATCCATCTTATGGAGGGTAATAATATACTGAAAAATTAAAACTTATATTGTTTTCTGCAGCTAACTTCTTTTATTGATTTATTTATTTTTGATGAGGAAGATTGGCCCTGAGCTAACATCTGTTGTCAATCTTCCTTTTTTTTTTTTTTTTTTGCTTGAGGAAGATTGTCACTGAGCTAACATCTATGCCAATCCTCCTCTATTTTCTGTGTGAGATGCTGCCACAGCATGGCTTGATTACTAGTGTGTGTAGGTCCACACCCGGGATCCAGGCCTGTGAACCCCAGGCTCCCAAAGTGGAGTGCACGAACTTAACCACTATGCCACTGGGCCGGCCCCTCTGCAACTAACTTCTAATAAGGTTTCAATGTGTGCTTGCTGTCTGATTCCTTAAGAGAATGAATTTCCCCATCACTTTATCACATAGATAACACCTGAATAAGGTCTGAATATCTGTAACTGAATCCACTTTTAGGATTTTACCACCCTGTAAGAGACAGGAAAGTGTACTAATAAAGAGCTTTCAATCTAAGCTCAGAGTTCAAAGCCTAGCTCCATTACTTACCAACTGTGTGACCTTGAGCAACCTCTTTTTTCAAATCTGTGAAATTGAGCCTGTGATATTCCTTCATAGTGACATGGTGGGAATGAGATAATATATATAGAGCACTTAGCAGAAGACAAGGTATATAGTAAGTACCTAACAAATGTTGTTATAATTAATGCAATCATAAAGAAGAGGCAGTATAATTTAGTGGACAGAATATTGGGATTGGAGTTGGATGACTTATATTTACATCCATTGTTGTTACTTTTAATCTTGCTGAGTTTCAGTCTCCTCGTCTATTCAATGGGGCTAATAATATTCTCCTCACAGAGTTGATATAGTGATTATAAGGTCTGTGAAAGTATATAGAACCTTGCCTAGAACCTTTAAAATGCTAAATGCATGTTAAAATTCTATCCTTTCATTTGCAGTACCCATGGCCCTAGGCAAGTTGACCTTCCTCCCAGGGACATCAAGTATGCCTTCTACTTGGTTTGTTATAGTTAATAGTAAAAAAAAAAAAAAAAGGAACTTCAAGCAACTGTAAAGAATAGTATTTTATATATCATTATTATTTAAGAATAGAATGACATCTTTTTCCCGAAGGATTTGACCGTTGGAATTATGAAGGAAGACCATCGCTGGATTGTGTGGCGACATTTCTGAAACACATGCTATGGCATGGATTGCTTCCATCACAAAGTAGGGACATATTAATGTCTATGATTTTATAAGCCCTACCCCAGGTTAAGTTTAAGATCATCAGTAAAGACTAATTCCATTTGGAAATTTAGTACCCTGCTAGAGGATGTCTTACTACAAAAGTTTTAAAAAGTATAAAAATAAATTCAGAAACAGTTAAAACTGGCCTATGCCATTGAACACCATATTCCCAGGCAGGCCAAGTCTGAGGTCGATAAATAACATCCGCAGTGAGTATTGGTGGGAGAAGGTGGGAGTGCTCCCTGTTTTCCCTCGCTCTGTTCTGACATGGTTTCTAATTCAGATTAGACAATTATATCGTTATGGAGAAGCCCTGCTACTCACAGATACTTCTCTTTGAGGCTTTGATAAACTCAGGCACTTTAAGATTTTTTTTTTAAAACTGGGAGGAAAATCTGAGAGCTTTCTGTGGCATCTCATACTCTTTCTCCTGTTCTGCTATGTGGATGCCCTTCCTCTGTTTATGCCACTTCCTTAATTCTAAGAATTCTTAAAAAGTAACCTCAAAGTCCATCTCTTCTATGCAGTTACCTGTTCAGTACTGCTTACATAGATCTCTCTTCTTTCTGAACTGCTTGAAACAATGTTCATATCTTTCAGTTGACTACTAAATCACAGAATTTCTTTCATGCTGTTTAAATATGTTACCATGTCTTGTTCCAGCAGCACAGGGGACAGAGAACCCTATTTGAAGGGAGAGGCTAATCCTTGAAGGCAGGCATTGATTATATCTTAAATTACAATTTGCAACCCTATGGTACTGAACACATTGGCTAAGTGAATATAAATTCTAAAAATAGCCAGATGACTATTTATATGTATAGAATAAATATAGTGCACGGATTTGCCTACTAGGATTATATTTTCCATGGTAGGTCATTTCAGATGCCTTAAGTGACCCTATGAACATCTTTTTAAGATTACCTTTGGACCCTGGTGTTACATCGTGGGACTGCCATCATGTGCGATCCTAAAATTTTGCGTAAAGGCTCAGTCTTTCTTTTATTTCATGAGCTGTTTCCATTTAGTTAAAATTAATCCCTCAGCTGCAGGAATATGTCTCAGGACTCAGAGCTTTCCATTCTTGATTAAGGTGTCTAACCTGCCAGCTTGCTGAGGGCAGTGAGCTCAGAACATAGCTGGATGTCAGTGGAAGCCCAATGTGATGCGTGACATCGCTTCATTCCAAAACGGGAGTTCCCTGAGGGCTGCATCTAACATATGCACACAAGTCTCCCTCTGTACTTACATTTCCAAAAGTAAGTGTTGTTCTTTGGTGTCCCATAGGCAGCACATCATCCATAGAATATTTTTAAATTGCATCGCACCTCCGTGTAGATTATTTTTACTGGTTTCTGCATGTGTCTCAAGTTAAAGCATTGTTTCTGGCCTATCTCTTGCCAGCTCCTGTTTACCCTCCCATCTCTCACTTGCATACCAGGGCACAGTAAGCAGACACCTTTCCTTGTATCCACTATTGACCCCTATTGTCCTGTCCTCAGAGGACCTGATTTGACAGAAAAGAAGATTCATTTCCAGATATTTGCCACACAAGTGAGACCATCGATGTTTCATCCACTCATTCAATGTACTAGGCATTGAGGAAACACAATGAGGCCAAGGGTAGATGGGATATAGAACAGAGAATGTGAGCTCACCTGGTTTAGAAGCAGGTGGTCACGGGACAACAGATTGACTTTTTCTATGACTTTATTGAGATAGAATTTACATGCGTTATATGTATTTAAAGTATAAGAAATAGTATCAATTTTTACATATGTATATACCCACAAAACCATTATCATAATCAAAATACCAAATATGTTATCACCCCCAATGTTTTCTTGTGCCCCTTTGCAATCATTCCTTCTCTCTCTGTCTGACTCACTATATATTAGTTTACATTTTCTAGAATTTTATAAAAATGGTATCATGCTCTTTTTTTGTCTGGCTTGTTTTACTCAGTATAATGATTTTGAGATCCATCCATGCTGTTTCATCTATCAATTGTTTGCTCCATTTATTTACTTATTTATTTATTGCTGAATAGTATCCCACTGCAAGAACATATCACAATTTATCTGTTTACCTGCTAATGGGCATTTGGGTTGTTTCCAGCCTTTTGTGTATTATAAATAAAGCTTCTATGAATACTTGTCTGCAAGTCTTTGTGTGAACATTATACTGTCATTTTTCCTCAGTAAATATCTAGGAGTGGAATTGCTGGGATATAATATCAGGACTTTTGATTGATGCAAGAAGTTGAAGCACGTGTAGAAACGGATCTTTGAAGGAGGAGAGTTGGGACATCTGGTGGTCCTTCCCAACTGTAAAGCTGTATATGTCTCAAAAACATACCTCAACTTTAGCAAGCTTTGAGTCTCAGTTCTTGATGGTCTCTTTCAAATATGGTCCCCAGTCAGTATTCCTTAGTTCAGTAAACAGTCCCACCATCTGCATGGTTGGGCAAAACCTAAAGCTGGTCTTGACACCTGCCCCTTTTTCACCCGCTTCATTTTATTGGTCTTCAAGTCCTACAGTGTTCCTTCATGAAAATCTCTACCTTTGCACTACCAATGCCCTAGTATAGGTTACTGTGATCTGCCCCCTGGATCACTGGGGCAGCATCCTTACTGGTCCCCCATCCCTTAACCTACACTCTTCATCCATTATCTGCAGTTAAGACAAAATAATCTTCAAAAATGTAAATCTGAGTATATCACTCCACAGATTATACCTTTTCATGCCCCCCCAATAATATTGTAATAAAGCCCAAAATCTTTACCATGGTTTACACAATATGCATATCCATGTCCCTGTGTAATGCACACTCTAGCATTATGACGCAATATTATTTTATCCTCCTGTTCCATTTTAAGTAATGGACTTCATTCAGGTCATCAGATTTTCCAAGTTCTTTCTTACCTCTGGAATTTTGCACTCTCAACATACCTGTCTTTCTTCCCATTTATTTGTCTAACTCTTACTTTCTTGTTTAGTCGTTAGTGCCGTCAAGTCAATTCTGACTCCTAGAGTCCTGTGTATGGCAGAGCGGAACCCTGCCCAGTCTTTTTGTGCCATCCTCTCACCTTCCAGTTACAGACAATGTTCCACTGCTATTCATAGGGTTTTCATGGCCAATTTTTTTGAAAGTCGGTGGCCAGGTCCTTTTTCTTAGTGTGTCTTAGTTGGGAAGCTCTGCTGAAACCTGTTCACCATGGATGACCCTGCTGATATTTGAAATACCCGTGGCATAGCTTTCAGCATCACAGCAACCCACAGCTGCCACAGTGTGACAACCGACAGATGGGTGGTGTAGTTCCTTGACAGGGAAATGAACCTGGGCCGTGGTAGTGAGAGCGCAGAATCTTAACCACTAGACCACCAGGGCTGGCTAACTCGTAACTAACATAAATATCATTTTCCCTGCCAAGCTCACATCTACATAAAATAACTTTTCAGCCTGGCACTCTATACCAACCTTAAGCTATTATGATGGCCAAGATTCTGTTTGGCCTCCCTAACTAAAGGCAGGGCCTAACTCATTACCATTGCGTCCCTAATACTTAGCACAGCAGCACGTCTTGAACATATGAAGTCCTCTCACACATTTGATCATTGAATAAATGGCTATGATGGTGATCTAGACCTTATATAACAAATGCCTCACAAATATTTCAGAAGCTGAGATAAATTAACTTCAAGAAAGGTTTCCCAATAACCAATATGGATGTCACCAATTTCATACACTAAGATCCATGACTTTGCTTATAAGAGAGGCCCTCTGGCTCTCATTCAAGATCTATTTTATACTTACTTTATGCAGTCCTAGTAAATTCAGGTTCCAAGTTTCTTATACCAGAGTGTATCAGAAGCAGAAAATCCAATGGTAGAAGAGAAGAATTAATGTAGATATATGTAGGCACACACGCCACAGCAAAGAGTGCAGATACTGAAAATATGAAATTATAATTCAAAACCTCAGTAGTCTAGGGCCATTTTGTCCAGGGTCGTATGACAGATGGCATCATTTGATTAAAGTAGAGGCAAATTTTTATGTTATTAATTAAAATGCTGATCTGATGAGGCCACTGATAATGATAGGTACTATTGATTGTGTTCTGTGTGCCAGAATTGAAGCTAAGCCCTTTCTATGCATTATCTCATTAAATTCTTGTAATGACTCTACAAAATAGGTGTTGATATATTATACAGAGGAGGAAAGGAAAGCTAAGAGAAGTTAAATATCTTGGCCTTGGTTACATAGCTTTCAGCCATGACTCTAGTTTTGCTTAGTCTAAGTAATCAAGAAAAGATTAAATTAACTTTTCCTTTGTTTAAAGAAACAGTAAATTTTAAAAGACTTTAATCACAAATAGATTTTTTCTTTAAATTTTGGATTCTCTAGGGGGATATGTGAGTTGTCTAAGATAGTAATTAAGATAGAAACATTTATTTTTCAATCATGCCAGATAAATGAAGTTTTTCTGTAAATGCTTCTCAATGATTACATTACATTTCATGAGTATCTGTGAGACTATGAAAAGACTCCAGCAAACAGTGCTTCCTGAAAAGTGACAAGAGCATGGTGCTAATACTAGACAATGTATTACCCCATATGGGCTCATTAAGGGGCCCGGTTATCATCTTTAATTGGAAAGAACATATATCCCTCAAATGAGTCCGTAGTCTTTTTTAATAAGTACCAGAAGTGTAAATAGAATCTATCACCAGATCCATTTAGACTCAATTTATCTTTATGACTATATGTGTTATGGATCATCAGCCCATGATCATACAGACCCCATCAACACTCATCTTCCTTATGGCAAGTTTAAAATGTGGTGTCTCTACTGGGAGATTAATTTTTTTTCACAGTTGAGAGTGATAGACTCCTACATTCCTAAACACATTTTGCTTGAAGTAATTAATTCTAGTATTGCATTAGGCAAACATCTACTCCCCAGCTCTCTCTTTTAAGGCGTGCTCAGCTCCAGGCAACAACTCAAGGTCAGCCCATCCCCATTCCATTCCTCTGCTCTCCCCAACCTCTTCAAGTTGGCTAACTCTCAATCTCCCATTTTGTTGATATCTTTCACTCTCCTGGATTTAAGAAAGGTCCAAAGAATTCTCTGTGGTCCAGGTATAGACTTCCACTTCCCCAGCCAAGACCTCACCTTGAGCACTTTGGAAGCCCACCGAGCATGGTGTACAACCAACACTCCCCACCAGTGCAAATCAGCATCTCTCTGCATTTCCTCTCTTCTCACCATTGATTCATATTCCCCCAGAAAACCAGCAGGATTAATATCATGTTTCTATTCCCATTTTATTCTGTAACTACCAAAAATCCAAGCATTCAGGATCTTTAAATACTCATATTTTATCCCCCAAATCCCTTACACCTCTTAATCTGACATACCCTCCCATCTCTTTCCAGTCCTTCACTCCCCAAATAGTTTCTATGTATCCTCTGGAGTATATAGTTTGTCATTGCCAAAAATCCAAACCTTCAATATTTTCTCTTAATGTTTCCTTTGTCTTCTGGCTTGAATAATAAACTGACTTCCCCTGATGACACAGCTTTCCTTATAGTCCCCTAAGAGAAGGACAGCTTTTCCTCCTCCATCCTGCCTATCATGGAGCTTAGAGACTAGATTGACCTTCTTTTTCTCCCTCCTTGCTGTTTCTAAGACCTTTCTCCTAATTAAAAAAAAAAAAAAAAAAAAAAAAACTCAGCTTGTTTGAACTACGTACCAACAAACTGTACTATCCTCGTTGCCATAATGATCTATTACATCTCATTCATTTCTCCTCATTTCCTGAATATTTTTGCTTGCAGCCTACTGTCTTTCTGTCACTATTCTTGTCATTATTTTTGGAGATTTCAAAAGTCAATGGATCGTCTGCCCCAAATCCCATTCTCTCTGTTCCTTGGCCTCTGTACACTTGATGATCTTCTCTTCCATCCGACTTCAGCCACTCATTCCTTTGGACATATCCTAGAACTTGTCGTTATTGATAAGAGTGCCATTTCCCAAATCTTAGTTGCTAGCATTTCACATTCTCACAGCTACCTCCCATCTTTCCCTATCACACAAATAATCTCACTCTTGAGATTTGTTTGACCCTTTTCAGATCTCCAATAACCTCCATTCAAGTCAATTCCTCCTTACCCAGTTTAATTGCTACAATCCTTGTCATAATCATTTCTTTGCTCATATCTTCAACTCCTTTGCCCCTTTTCCATCTGTTCCACTCAGCTGGCAACCCCACGCTAAGTCTCCGTCTGTTAGACCCCTGAAGTAGAATATGGCTTGAGAAAAATGCATAACTGTTCTGACTAGTCTCACACTAGTGTCTCAATGGACCTCCACACTGTCGGGGAATCCTACTCCATACCCTCCATCAATCACACCTTCTCCTTTCAACTTAAATGTCCAGCCCGCCTATCCATTTTTTCTTTTTGCTCTCAGCGATTCTGCTTCTTATTTCACTGGAAAATAGTATAGATACAATCAGAGAAGAGCTGCCTTATCTTCCTACTACTAAATCTATTAACCCACCTGCATTTTACCATGGATGGTATCTCCTTGTTCCTAACTAGGGCCAACCATCCACTGTGTACTGCAGTCCTTCCCCTCTGTCCCACTTCAGCACTTTGCTTGTGCAGTTATTTCCCATCTCTCACTGTCAGTCTACTGATAATTGAGTCGTCCCTGCTCAACTTGTCAGTCTCTACTGGATTGTCCCCACTGGAATATAAACATGCTGTACGATATAGCCCATCTAAAAAAAAGAAACAAATAAATACCTAACTAACTACAAACTTCATATAACTAGGATCCCATATCTCTTTTTCCCTTTATAGCAAAACAGAAAACTGTGTCCAAACTCCTTCAAGTCCCAGTCTTTCCTCAGTTCACTCCCATTGAACTTTCATCTCCACGTCTTCAATTTGCCAACATTTGATGGTCAATTCTCATTCACCTTCATATGCATCCTCTTAACAGCCTCTGAGCTAAATCTCCTTTAGCATTTATTTTCCTGTATTATTATTATTTGTCAACTCCCACTGAACTTTGGGGATGTTAAGACTGTATCATATTCGTTTCTGCATCTGCATAGTCTTGCACAATCTTGATATGTAGTAGATTCTGCATAAGTTTTCATTGAATAAACGCATGACAAAATAAAGAGTTCTCTTGTTCGTTAGTGATGTCTATAAAAATTACGTCTATAAACACCTGATCCAAGAATCAAGGGATAAGAGAACATGAAAAAGTGAAGAGAACAGTGTGTTAGAATTGGTCAAAAGGATGAAAAAAAGGCCTCAAATAGATAATGAAAGGGAAAAATTGCTAGAACTACAAAGATAAAACCTGAAGAACGTGAATATATTAAAACATCCTTCAATAGTCAATGAAGACAAAAATAATATTAAAATGACTAGTAATGATGACATGTATTTATACTCATCCAGTTGACACATTTAATTTGGGTGGAAGAGGATAAACATGACAAAGTTCAGTTAGTACAAGTAATTCGACTAGGGTCACACAACTAGTAGTGTCAAGACTGGGATTCAAATCTAGAACTGACTAGAATTCTTGCTCTTAACCACGATCCCATACTGCAGCATGAATTACATCCCCAAAATAGTGGAAGGGGACAGTTCCAGGTTGCATCAAGAAGACTGACAATCCCATAAGAAAATAGAGTGGATTTCTTACTTGGGGGAAAAAAAAAAAGAACGAAAGCTGTAATCATTTTACTTTTTAAATTTAAGCTGCTTACTTGTCTCCAGCTATTATCACTCATGAAGGGATTGTGAGGAAATATACTTCAAGGTTAAATGCAGGGGGAAAACTGCCTTCATCTGTGGAAAACTGCCAAAGGACCCACTTCATTTCGTTCCTCTGCAGTATGTAATTGCAGCTTTTATAAATAAGATTAAAAGGAGGCTTGATAGTCTATGGGAGCCCTTATTTTTCTTTGGGGATGTTTTTCAGGTGGCCAGTGTTCTGCAAAGTGGGTTTAGCTGCTGCTTCAGCATAAACATAAAGCCTTGCAATTTTGCCACGAGAGAAGTAAAATATTTGCCAAAATACGGCCATGTAGAAAACTCAGAAGTTGAAGGCTCTTAAGAACTTTTGTTGACTGATATTCCCACTTTCTTGAGCTCAGCAACAGCTAATACCTACTTTATAATTAAAAACAATGTCTTTGTAATAGTACTGCCAGAATCCAGATGTTTCTGGAGCCATATCATGCACAAAGATGTATGCGTAGACTACTACATACAAAATATATCCCTGCTAATGATTTAAACCAACATAAAGTAGAGAATAAAAGTGGTAGTTCTAATACTAAATTTCATCCACACACACAGTTTAGTATTTCTGAAATCAGGGTATAGCTTAACAATTGATGTGGGTCATAGTTTGGTAGCATTTTTGCCTTTCCTGTGTAAAAGAATGGGTGGCATCCTAATTTCGATGAAATAAACACTAATGTTCAGAATATTCTTAGTATGAATAAGAAAATATAAGCTTATTTTTTTTCAAATCCATTGTGCACATCAGATTTGCCAAGATGAAGTTCTATTGAAGTTTTCTCTAGTTTACAAATGTTTGTTTTTAACACTTCAGTGCCTTCAAGCAACCACCTTCATTTTACCACTTAATTTCTGTATAACACCATCTATATTTGCTGCCTCCATGTTCTCACCATTGACTCACCAGCCCCACCTGAACTCCCTTATGCAGGGCTTAAGTGCAACTGCTCTTTTCAAGGTCAACAGCAGCTTTTTAATCACCAAATTTAATAGCTTTTGACACTGTTAAGCATCCCCCTCCTCTTCAAACTTTCTCTTGCTTCCCATGGTGACTTGTCCAACTTTTCCAACATATCTGGTCCCTCCTTGCTGTCTCTACTTCTTCCACATGCCTCCATAATATAGATGTGTCTTAAGATTCAGTCTTCAACTCTCTGCTTTTCCCCCCAGAATCAACAGACTTCCCATCTTCACCTGTATTGTCTATGTAAAGTATCGTAAAAGATTTGTTTCTATCACTTCTCTCTCCTGAGCCCTGGTCTCTGTCTGATGACCATTCTCACGTTTTTTTTTTTTTTTTTTTTGCTTTTACATGAGCTAAAAATCAAACTCATTATGCTTCTTTTACACCAGCTGCCTCTCCAGAGTTCTTGCTATCTGACAGCAGCGCTATCATCATCATTCTTCCTGTCTCATAGATATGTTCAATATCTCAGTGTCAATTTTGATTGTCTTTTTTTCCTGTCCTTTGATCTTATGTCAGATTATTCATTGGGTGCCATGGATGCTTTCTTTCAAATGTCTATTTTATCTAGCTTTCATTTTCTACTTCCGTTGCCACCACTCTGGCCCAAATCCATGCTCTGACCAAGTCATCACTGAGGGAAATTTGAGAACCAGAGAAGCAACCTGGAGCTCCCTAGCCTTGACCTTTACTAGCCAGCCTGTGCACTCCTTGAGTTCAGAGCCCAAGCTCCATGTTGGGCGTGAGTCACTCAATACCATTTGTCTAATTGAATTGAATTGTGTCATGACAACCCACAAAGAGTGAGGATCCTGGGAGACAGGGAGAAGGATATTGGTATCACTGTCAGATACCAAGAAGTCTGGAGGGTGAGCTGGGGTGAAAGAATCAGGATGAGTTTGGTTTTAGGTGCAGAAGAAAGCAGGAAAAACGTGCAAATGGTCATCGGATGACAGTCTTGAGTCAGAGAAGGATCGGACCCTAAACTCTGCGAGAATTTCATCCCCTTTTCTTGCTTTCTCAGCCCTGCTAAAAGCATTTCCTTTTTAATTTCTAGATTCCAAACATGATTGTTTAAAATCTCAACGTCTTTTTGCTGCAAGCCCTTTCAGGTTTTCAGACAACTTTAAAGAAGTCTTGAGACAAATTATGAAAAGAACTCTATATTTGTAGTCAAATATGTGAGGTTTCACTGTCAGTCACAAGCTAAATTTTTAATGTTATTTCAGCTGAGCCTCATTTAATTTTTTTCCTGCTTTATTGAGATATAATTGACAAATAGAAATTGTATCTATTTAAGGTGTGCAATGTGATGTTTTGGTATACATAAACATTGTGAAATGATTACTACAATCAAGCTAATTAACACATCCATCATCTGACATAGTTACCTTTTTTTTTATGGTGAGAATACTTACGATATACTCTCAGCAAATTTCAAGTATACAATAACATTATTATTAGCTATAGTCACCATGCTGTACATTAGATCTCCAGAACTTATTCATCCTATTACTGAAAGTTTGTATTTGACCAGCATCTTTCCATTTCCCCCATGCTCCAGCCTCTGGTAACCACCATTCTAGCCTCTGTTTTTCTGAGTTTGATTATTTTAGATTCCAAATATAAGTGACATCATGCAGTATTGGTCTTTCTGTGCCTTCCTTATTTCACATAGCATAATGTCTCCCAAGTTCATCCATATTGTTGTAAAGGGCAGGATTTTCTTCTTTTTTAAGGCTGAATAATATTCCATTGTATGTACACATACAACATTTTGTCAACCTCATTTAATTTATCTTTAAAATGGCGATGATAGGGCTTAGCGGTTAAGTGCGCACGCTCCGCTACTGGCGGCCCGGTTCGGATCCCGGGTGCACACCGACGCACTGCTTCTCCAGCCATGCTGATGCCACGTCCCACATACAGCAACTAGCAGGATGTGCAACTATGACATACAACTATCTACTGGGGCTTTGGGGAAAAAAAGAAAAGGAGGAGGATTGGCAATAGATGTTAGCTCAGAGCCAGTCTTCCTCAGTAAAAAGAGAAGGGTTAGCATGGATGTTAGCTCAGGGCTGAGCTTCCTCACACACACACACACAAAAAAGGCGATGATAAAGCATGCCATACCTACTTTGTAAGGTTGCTATAAAGATCTTCTCAGTTAATGTATATAAAAATATTAATCTGATTTCTAATTTCACTTTTTCTAATACAGAATCCTGTCCTATGAGAATTGTGAAGTGGAGAGATTGATTATTGTTTATTGAACAATTTTTTGTTCATTTTTTTACCTGTTCTTCAAGACCCACATGAAAACACATGATGTTGACATATTTCCTTTAAATCAACATCCCTCCCAATGCTTGTAATCTTCTCCCCTCCTCTCTCTTCCAAAAATATTACCAATCTCCCTTTACCCTTGGCTTCATAAATATCCCAATTTAATTATAAACTAACTCTTATCTAGATGGCATTGAGTGAAGTAAGCTAATAAATTAATTCACATTAAACGGCAGTGGATAACTACCAACATGATCCCCCAAGAGATATATCCCCATAAACATTTCTTTTTGTTTAAAGACAATACATTAAATATATTAAACAATATAATTGATAAATTATATGCAATTTAAATGTCAAAAATGGGTCCATTTCAAAAAAATAATTTAAAAAATGGGGGCATTTCTAATTGTAGCATAATATTCCATTATATGGAATTAATTCTATTTTATAAAACCTCATAGTCAAAAAATGGGGACATTTCTGATTGTTGTATAGTATTCCATTGTATGAAGTTATTTTCATTTTATAAAACTGGAGTCTAAAAAGGGGGATTGGTTAAATGAATTCCTTATAATGGAATAGCATTTAATCAGTAGAAATTATGATGCATATCTACATTGACTTGGAAAGATGTTTGTGAATATTATTAAATCCGTAAATTGTTTATATCATATGATCTTTGTGTTGTCTATGTATACATGCTTGTGTTTATCTAAGAAGATATGCATAAACATATTAATAATCATTATGTAAAGTGGTCAAATTAGTTTGTTATTTTTTCCTCTGAATTTTCAGATTTTCATGTAATACTCAATTAAAATCATAATATTTAAGTTAAATACCATATATTATCAGAAAGCTATGTTTTGCTAATGAGGGAAGAGATTTTGTACATGATGACAAGAGAGCATAGGAAATATTTGGAAGGTGAAATTTTACCTATTTTAACATATACCAACAATTCATATATTCATTCAGCTGGTATTTATTGAGCATCTGCCATACGCTGGGTGCTGTGCTAGGAAATGGACAAATAAATGATGAGCAAACAGACCCTGTTTTTACTTTTGTGTACCCCATTGTTTAATCGAGGAGACCAATATAAATCAAATTATTATACACTGTACAAGCACAAACAGTAAGAGCTATAAGGGAAATGTAAGAGCTTCTATTTCAGCTCTGAAATATGGGGGTGGGGTGTGTGTTTAAAGAAGCTTTCATTAACAATGGGGCATTTTTGGCTGAGATATGAGTAGGGATGTGAGTAGGTGTTGATTGGTGGAGAGATAGAGGAAGACTGTTCCCAATGGTGGGAATCCCATGTACAAAGACCCTGGGTGGGAGGGAGCATGCCACTTGCCACTCAAGAGGAAGTGATTGAAAGCCAATATGGCTGATGCACAGAGAGGACAGGAGAAAGTCGCTCGAGAACAATCCTGGTTCTCTTTGTCATGATGACTTTGGCTTATAGACAGCACCTTCTCACCTTTAATTTTGTTAGCAGCACTTTCTACTTTCACTTCCTATCTGCACCTAGCTCAAGTAGGTGATCTAAGGAGATTCCTTTTAAACTTAAAATTTTAGGCTGCTCTTAATTCTCCCCAATCCAATTTCTGCCTGTGAACAAGCACTTTTCCATGCTTTCTGGGGAATAACTGAGCACTGTTCTGCTTGCATCAGTCAAAGGTCTGCTGATAATGGACAGGCAGGAGAAGGAAGTTAAGCAGCTTTTCAGCGTACCCACAAATAGGTCACACTTGAGTTGAGAAACACTGTCCATACTGAAAAGAAATAGTGTTTTGATTATGCATGTCACCACACCCTATCATTTGCACCAGGGTGATCTGAAAGATTTTCAAACCTGGGAGGAGAATTATTTTGCAGGAATGTTTTAGATGGAGTACAAATATCATTGGTGGTTGTATTAAATGCTCTTTAGATTCTCCTCCAACCCAGGTTCTTGTGATGGTAGTAAGAATTTACTATGATTCCACCAGTATGTGCTAGATTCAGGGAATTGTTTGTATTTCTAGAATTTATTTTGTGTATTATGATGGCATCATTTTAATTTCTTTCTGTTTCAGACCACATAATTAGAGTGGGCAGGAGGTGAAAGATTTGTTACAATATAATCCTCTTTCGTAAGTGGTTGTTCTCTTTTGCAGATCAAAATAGAATAACCTTAAATAGGAGGACAAAGGTGTAAGGATGCAAGGTTGGACTAGTAACATGGAGACCTTCTAAGCTGGGGATCTTCTGGGGGCTCCAGCTATAAACGGAAGGTGTCATATTTTTGCAGTTTGTATTTTTCACAACGAATACATATTCTTAGAAAACAGAGCCAGATTTTACTAACTGGTGAACTTTCCAAAGATTGCTCATTAGCTTTGATTCAGTCAAGAGTTTGTACAACTATTTCTCTATCTTCTTATCCTCACCCTGCAAAGACACTTTTAATATTGAAATCTCTGTTTAAGTTCAATATATGTGATAAATGATAAATCTATTAGAAAGTTCCAGACTTTGCCATAATGAGAAATGGATGAAAGAGAAGAGTGACATTTGTAAAGTCAGATATGGAAACTGTGGCAGTAATTGATCAGTAAAGCAAGAGAGTTTCTGTAATTGCTAATAAACAAAATAGATGGAGCCAGATGTTGTGGTGAGAGCAAGAGTTTTGGAGTACAAGTGTGGGGGTGTAAATTTTGGCCTTGCCATTTATAATTTATGTGATCCTTGGCCATGAGGCTTAACCTCTTTCATCTTCAAGTGTCTCACCCATAAGAAGGAATAATAATAATAGCTTACAAAATTGTGATGACAATTAGAGTTGATTAAATGTATCGAGCATGTGAATGTCTTGTAGCACAGTGGCTGGGGAATTTTATTGGCTGACAGCCAATATTAGTAACCACTATAGGCATTGCTTTCAGTTGCTAAACTATAATAAGACCTTAATATGCTCTCCTTGATTTCCTGTAATTAAGTGACTCTATTGTTAGACAAAAATATCTTCTCACTTCATTTATAGAAGTTGAAATGAGTTTATGTAACTATACCTTATATTAAACTAATTTATAAAAAAATTATAAATTATCATCTTTTTTGTCTTCATTGAAAGGAATACAGTTTTTGGGGGTATCTGCATAATCAATTAAGATGGACAATGTTAGATACTGATTTAGAACAAATGTAAAAGAAAAACTCTTATGTCCTATGTAAAATGTGAGATTTCAATGTATTATCTCAACGCCAGGCTTGGGGGCCAGGCAGACATGGATTGGGATCCTATTCTGCCACTTTATACGGTGGTTCTCAAACCTGGCTGCACATCAGAATCCCCTGTTAGTATCCCACACCAGGCCAATTAAATCAGTATCTGAGTGGGGACGCGGGGAGGGTAAGGAGATCTGGGCATTGATATTTGTTTAAAAACAAAAACAAATTCATGGCAGCCAGGTTGAGAATTTAACAGCTATTTGAGTTAGAGCCATTTATTTTTCCTCTCTGACACTTAGTGTAACAAAGCACTACAAACTGGATAGATTAGAATCTAGAAATTTATTGTTGCACATTCTGGAGACCAGAACTCTGAAATCAAGGTGTTCGCAGGCAGGGCCATACTCCCTCTGAAGGCTCTACGGAAGAATCTGTTCCGTGCTTCTCTCCTAGCTTCTGGTAGCCTTAGGCATTCCTTAGCTTTTAGATGGCCACTATCTTTTCCTCATGTCTCTTCAATCTTCTTCCTTCTGTACATGTCTGTCTCTGTGTCCAAATTTCCCTATCTTATAAGGACCACTGTCATATGGGATTAGCCTACCCTAATGACCTCATTTTATCTTGATTACCTCTGTAAAAACCCTGTTTCTAAATAAGGTCACATTCTGACATATTGAGGGTCAGGACTTCAAATATCTGTTTGAGAGGATACAATGCAACCCATAACACTTAATGCTTAGTATATATGTTTGGAAAATGGAGATAATAACAGCATCTCTTTCATTTGTTGAGAGAATGAAGTGGGATCATTTGAATGCTTGCTGCAACATCTAGCTAAAAATAAGCAATTCGTGTGTATGATCCTGTGTATCAGGAACATTTATTTTGATATTTTATTCTCATTATTATTTATTTTGTGCTCCTTTAATTTTCTCTTCCCTATTTAAAGAAATAGCCAAAAATTTGGGGTCCCCTTGGTTCAGGGGAGGTTTTTATTGCAGGAACAAGAAGTAGAAGCTGAGTGAAGACAGTTCTGCTCCCTAGCTTTGGAGGCATCATGAAAAATGTCCCAGAACAGAAAGCCTAATCCTACTACACATTCTACACATTCACCAGGAAACAGTTGCTGTTACTTTGAGTACTGGATACAACTGGAATTGTCAACTCTGTTTCCTCAGTGCTACGTTCAGAACATGTAAAGGAGAAATGCTGGTGCCCTTTCCTAAGAAGTGGAAGCAATTTTCACCTGCCTGAGGTGTGAAGGAGCACAACAGACACTCCCCTACCTCTCCCGACCCTGAGAAGAGAACTAGGCTGGAAGCTACCTCCCCTTGTAAAATTACAATTCTAGATAGATCTTCCAAAGAGAAATTTCCTCTGTTCCACCTAGTTCCTGGCCAACAATGACTCAGAACATCTTCAAGCTCAGAAAACCAGCCTCCCCTTCAGAAACCAGCTCTAAGACTTTTCCTTCTGATCTACAGGTTGGAACTGATGTCTAAATGACTACACTAACCCATCAAACCAGAATTTACTAGGCCTCCCAGCTATATCACTGTGTTCAAACTCACCATTTTGTCTTCAGAGCTCATTGCTTGGGATTAAAACAAGCAAACACCAAGAATAACAATAAAACACTTTGTTAATTGGTCCTATCAAATTGCATATTTAAAAAATATTTGCTTAGGGGTTGTCCCCATGGCATAGCAGTTAAGCGTGCACGCTCTGCCGCTGGCGGCCCGGGTTCAGATCCCGGGCACGCACCGATGCACCGCTTGTCAGGCCATGCTGTGCCGGCGTCCCATGTATAGTTGAGGAAGATGGGCACAGATGTTAGCCCAGGGCCAGTCTTCCTCAGCAAAAAAAAAAAAAAAAAAAGAAAAGAGGAGGATTGGCATGGATGTTAGCTCAGGGCTGATCTTCCTCAAAAAAAAAAATTGTTTAAAAACCATAAGTATCAACAAAAGCAAAGTCTAAAATTTGGTTGATATTTTAACTTTTTTATTATTTTGAAACAATGACAAACTTACAGAAGAAGTTATCAAGAAGAACTTTTCTTCCTGAACCATTTGAGAGTGAGTTTGCCTACATGATGCCCATCATCTCTGAATATTTTCATGTGCAGTTCTTAGAAACAAGACATTCCCCCTATAAAACCTCAAGACAACCATCAAAATCCAGAGATTGACATTGCTGCATTGCTGCGGTCTAATCTCAGACCCAATTCAAACTTCACTATTGTTCCAAAGGTGTCCTCTGTAGGAAAACAATCTAGGTTGGGATCATGCATTGCAAAATGTTTAACTTTGATACACTTTAGCCAGAAGAATAGCAGCTACTGTACATGTTTGCATGGGTGTATGTTTAGCCCCAAATTCTGATTTTGTTCTTGCTGCACATTTCAATTTATTTCTTCATTCATTCACTTCATTGATATAGAGGTAAAGTAGGTTAAGAAACTCCTTAAAGTAATGAAGGGAAAATGTTACATTGAATAAAATAAAGGCAGCAGCACATACATAATTTTCTACAGTGTTCATCACAAGTATTTTACTAAAACTAAAAGTAAAACATAGAAATATATATAATTTTTAAATGACAGCTTTTTATTGCGTTTATTTTAATGTCCAAATAATAATAGCAAGTAATATGTATTGAGCATTGTACTAAACTCTTTACAATGTATAGTCTCATTTAATCCTCACACAACCTAACCAGTAGGCATTATTGTTATTATCTCTGTTTTATAGCTGAGATAACTGAGTGTCTATCTGTCATCATCTCCAGCTAAATTTGTAAAAGGGAGATCTGTAGCATCAGCATAAACTTCAGAGAGATATGTGAGTTGTATTAAGTGGTGTTTTTTTACCTCACTGGTAAAGGACATGCAGTGTCATCCCTTTTGAAGTGTCTGGCATCCCAGAGTAGGAAGACATTCAGTTTATAAAAAGACTCCTGTGACTTTTCTCTGAACTAGATTTTGAATATGCAGGCCCTTCCTCAAACTTCTGCACTCCTGGCGTTTCCCATATTGAGAAACTTCTGATTTTCCATGTCCTTAAGTCTTCTGATAGAAAGCAGAAGATGAAAGTGAGGAAGGGAAAAAATGTCTTTCTTGCAGGGTTGGCCAGAAATATGTTATAAAGCCTACCTTGTGAGGTCCCTCACTTCCACTTACTTTCGGTCCAGTGCCATCCCTGGTGTGCCCTGGGTATCATCGGTTGGTGGGTGCTGGTTTGGATTTTCTGGGAGGTCAATGCTGAGATGCAGATAGTAGTGCAAAAGGTTTATTGTAGAGGAAGCTGTAAGAAGAAAAGTGAGGAAGCAGGATTGGGCAGAGGGAGACATTAAACTGTGGTTTAGATCTGAGGAAGTCCCTGCCAGGCCAGTGGGCAGCTCTGGAGCAAAAGTGGTCCCCTAAAAGTATCTTGGATCCAGAAGACATTGTTAGGCCCTCGTACCACCACCTTGCTCAGTCACTGGCCCCAAAGTAGCTTGACCGCAGCTCAAAAGCTGAGGGCGATCCTGACAAAGCTAACAGCAAGGCTGTTAGCAAATCACACTCCTTGCAGCGAGGCAGTAAGTCATTTCTTGAGGGAAAACCTCAGTGTCACGTTTCTGTGTCTGCAACACAGACACAGGTTGTGTATTTATGGAACATTTCAGGGGGTACTAGAACTGAAAGTATAGGCAAATAATACGGGAGTTAGTTTTGGTTTCTCTGTCTACTGGCTATCGCACTTTGAGCCTTATTTTCCTCTGTAAAATGAGAACATAACATGTGTCAATTCTAAAGAGGGCTGGTAAGAAAAAAATGAGGTAATTAATCTGCAGATGCTATTGTGGGATATACAAATGCTTTGAATTTTTATTATGGTTGTTTTATTATTGTTATTTCCAAACAACACTCATTCATTCATTGAACAACTCTTAATTGTGCACCTACTATGCAATATGCTTCTTTTTAGTACTGAGATTACAGCAGTGAAATAATCAGACAAAGTCCCTGTTCACAAGGAGCTAGCTTGCCAGTGGGAAAAAAATAGTCTATAAAAATTATAAATGTATAATATATCAGGTGATAATAAGTGCCTAGGGAGAAATAAAGCAAGATAAGCGGGGAGGGATGAGGGTTTCATATTATATGTGATGCTCAAGGTGGATCTCACTGATTCGGTGATATTTGAGCCAGATAGGAAGAAAGTGAAAGTGACTCATGAGACTATTTGGGAAAAGAACTATTAGGCAGAAAGAATAGCAGGTGCTAAGGCCCTGAGGTGGAAATGTGCCTAGAATGTTCAAGGAACAGCAAGGAGTCAAATGTGGTTGGAGTAAACGTGCAGAGGGAGTATAGAGGAGATGAAGTCAGAGAGGCAGTGAAGGTGCAGATTAGATGGAGCCTTAGCAACCATGGTAAGGACTTGGGTTTTGATTGATAAGAGGGGAAGCCATTGGAGGAATCTGAGCAGAGTTGGGCATGATTCAATAGGCTGATGTATTAAGAATAGATTGTATGAAGGGAAGAACTGAACAGGGAGACTTGTAACAGGGCCCCTGCAATAATTCAGGAGAGAGATGGTAGTAGCTCAGACCAGAGCGCAAACTGTAAATACGAAATGAAGTGATTGGATTCTGGCCATATGTTTAATGTAAAGTCAACAGTGTTTACTGATGGAGAGGATGTAAACCATGAAAGTAAAAGAGGAGCAAGGACAACTCCATAACGTTTTAATCCTGAACAATGGGAAGAATAGCCATTTGCAGAGACAGAAAAGATGATATGAATAGCATGTTTGAGGGACCTTTGAGGGTAGTGTCTGCGGAAAGATCAGGAGCTCAGTGTGGGACAAAATTTGAGATGTTCAGTTAGTCATTCTAGTGGAAATGTTGAATAGGCAATTGAGTGAAAGGGCTCCCGAGATCCAACTGAGGATATCAGTTTGGGAGCCGCCAGCTAAAAATGATATTAATGCCTGGAGAAAGCAACTGTTGAGCTTATCAAGGGAGTGAGCCTGGGTTGAATACAGAAGTCATCCAAGGACTGAGCCCTGAACCTCAACATTTAGCAATCTGTAAGTTGAGGAGGAATCAGTGAAGGATACTGAAAAGGAGCTTCCTGTGAAGTAGGAAGAGAACAAAGAGATAGTGGTACCCTGGAAACCAACAAAAGAGGTGTTTCAAGGAAGAACGAATGATCAACTGTGTTAAGAGCTGCTGCCCCACCAAGTAAGATTGGGACTAAGAAGGGCTCATTAGCTGTATCACAGTGAAGTTATTTTGTGACAATCACAGAGCTCACAGCAGTGGAAGACAGAGGGAGAAACCTGATTGAACGATGTTTTTTTAGAAAAGGGGAGGAGAAGAATTAGAAGACATGTAGAGAAGTTATTCAAGGAGTTTTGCTGGAAAGAGGAGGAGGGAATGAGGTCATGGTGGAGAGAGAGGTGGCAGAGATTGTGCTTTGAGGGCATATTGGGAAATATTAGAGCGTGCTTCTATATTGATGTGTTTGATCCAGTAGAGGCTGATATCATGATGCAGGAGAGAATGAGGACAGTTTTAGTAAAGGAATTCTTAAACAAGGAAGGGGGCAGGGCATAACACACAAATAAGTGTTGGCTTTAGGGGCAAAAGCAGTACATCTGTTGAAGTATAAATGCATGGAGATGAGTAGTTACAATGAGAAAATGTGGTGTGAATCTCTTGATTTCTTCTGTTTTCTCAAGTAAAAATTCACGAGCAAAGAATGGGGTGGTAGAAGAGGTACTTGAAATTTGAGAAGAAAAGAGAAATGGTCCGAGTAAAATCTACCAGAAGATCTGAAATCCTAGCCTGAAAGATCTCAAGGCAACAGCTCTGATTATAGTTCCTCTTCGAAAGAAGATTCTAGTAAGAGATTTTCAAGGAGATGGATGTGAATTTCAACTAATTTCCAATTCTCTCATTTTCTAGCTGTGTAAGATTTGGAAAATGACTTCACCTCTGTAGGCCTCCATTTCCTTGTCTATAATGTGTATGAATTAGACAAAATCATGACTTTCACATTTCTTTGATCACAACTCTCCATGAGACATTTTCTATCATGACCCTCTAAAGACACATGCTGATATACACACACATGTGTTTGCAAAACCAAAGTTTAAAAAGCAGTGTTTAGCTTTCCTATATATGATGCTTTCTGATATTTTCTATTCTGTGCTAATCTATTTTGTCCTATGTGTTTTAGTTCAGTTTTTTGTTTGTTAGTTTGTTTATTCTTAAGGCTGGCTTATCTGGCTGAAATAGGTTTCACAACCCACTAATGTGTCATAATCCACAGTTTTCAAAGTACAGTTTTGAAGGACACTCCCTTAGGTCCCTCCTGATCTCTAATGATGAGATTCTGTGAACTTTTAGAAAGGACATGAGGGATAAAGTAATCTTTGATATTAAGCATATTAAGCATATGTGGTCAGAAACTGCAACTAGATGATAGGCTGATTTTGTTTAAAAAAAATGTTATGTTACCAAGATTTTAAAATGGGATAATTCTACCATTTAGATTTCTAAGTCTAAATTAGAAGCACCAGAGGAATTGGCATGCCTGTCCTTAGTCCCTCCTTGAGTTCTCTCCCTACACTTGACTCACCTCCCTCATTTAGGGCACCACCCTTAAATACAGGCATGTGAGTCTGCAATCCCTGCTGTAGTTTAAGAACAGTATCAATTGAGGCATCTCCTTAACTAAATTTCAGTGAGTAAATGTTTATTAAGCACTGAAAATATGCCCAGGTAATTATGCTAGAAGTTGTATAGAAAAGAGGAATTTTAAATGAATTCTTTCAGGGAGATTACAGTCCACTTAAAATATTTTAATAAAAGCATAGACTTCTCATAGATAAACTAGAAATCAGGCACCTAATTTAAAGTCAGATGCCAGAAAAAAAAACTGACTCTAAGTGGAAAGGCCACGCGTTTCACTTTTCTGGGCATGTTCTCAGTTTTCACCTATTGTTCAAGTGTAATTCTTAGTAATAACACCCCTTTCACTCTTAAAGTCCTGGTTTGGACAACAATTTATATGGTCATTATAACTCTAGATAAATATTTTTATTTATTTTTGTTTGCTTTTTGGGGCACCAACTCTTAAATCAGTAGTTGTGAGTTTGGTCCCTCTTTTGGGCAGTTGGCCAAAGGAACTTTCCTCATGATCATCATCAATTCTCCATTTAAGTCCCAACTTCTAAAAATTTGGGGTCCTAAATTTATTAATTTACTGACATTCTCATCCTCATATCCTTTGGATTCACTTTTCCTCTTACAAGTGTACTGAAACAAAATATACTATCCCCACCACCATATACATAGGTGAGATGGGTTATAATACTATTTAAAAGGATATTGATGACAGCAGGAATAAATTCCAGCATGCGGTATCCTTAGGCTCTCAGAGATCCATCCTTTTGCCTCATATTTTCTCTTTGTCCCTTTCAAAGGTAGATAATCTAGCCCCTAGAATGCTGTGGAAAGGCATGGGGTGATGAACAAATTTATAGTGACTGACTGGGCAATGGCTACTCGGAATGACTCCTGGCCGTTTGTTCATTGATCTACCCAATCAAGGTGATACATTTCCTCTTCCCATTGTCGACAAACCAGGAAGGAGTGGTGAAACCAGCTGTTGGCTGAACAGGAGACCACAGGGAAGGTCAGGAGTTAGGTGCTGTCATTTGTTACTTTAGCTAGCATCAAAAGGAAGCAAGGGAGATTAGAGGTTAACTTTACCAAAAACAAGAGTGCTTTTAGTCTACAGTTTATCCTTATTCCTTATCTTGTGTTGAGATACTTCTCCCATATCTATAATGGCAGATGCTAAGCAGGTGTGTGTGTGTGTGTGTGTGTGTGTGTGTGTGTTGTTTTCTATGGGATGAATGATTGAAATAGATATTTAAGGTTATTCTATTCTATAATGCATTGCTATAACCTCCTAATCTGTTCTTCTCTTCAGTGTCAGGGGTCCAAGAAAGATGAGGCATCTGAATTTAGATTCAGCAATACCAACCCACCATTAAGTGGAGGGAACCAGCCAACCCACAGCAAAAGCAAAATCAAGCAAGTGAACCAACAAACCAACTATTAATATGATTAAAAAAACAATTTAATGTTTATTCTCCATGTTGTGGGTGAGTACCTTGGTAGATTTTGCTAGAATAAGCCAAGGTATAGACTGACAGAGGGAATATTAACTTCACTGAAGTATATGGACATTGCCAAATGCTGGGCTCAAATACAACTTTGGTGAGTCAAAGCGTTATTATAAAAAAGTGTCTTTTAACATAGTCCTACCTGATAGTATTTTGGCCAATGATTGAGTGATTCCAGCAAGAGAAAATAAACTGAGAAAATAAAGTTCTGCTCTCATCCTATGTTATTAAACTTATTAGGTTTTAGTTTAAAGGCTCCAGGTGAGCAAGAGTAGTGGGTTGAATGGTGGCTCCCAAAAAGATACGTCCATGTCCTAACCCCCAGAACCTGTGAATGTGAGCTTATTTGGAAAAAGGATCCTTATAGACATAATTAAGGATCTCAAGATGAAAACATCTTAGATTATCTAGGTGGTCCCTAAATCCAATGACAAGTATATTTATAAGAGAAAGGCAGAGGGAGGTTTGACACAGCCAGCAGAAGAGACACACAGAGAAGAGGAGGCCAGGTAAAGGTGCAGGCAGAGATGGAGTGATGAAGGCACAAGCCAAGGAACTCCTGGAGCCACCAGAAGTTGGAGGAGTCCAGGAAAGATTCTCCCTTAGAGGCACTGGAAAAAATGTGGTCCTGCCAACACCTTGATTTTACACTTCTGGCCTTCAGAACTGTGAGAGAATATGTTTCTATCATCTTAAGGCACCAAGTTTTTGGTATTGTTTTTTATGGCTGCAACAGTCAGAAACTAATACAGCAAGGGCAATGAGAATTATTGTTTTAGTACTTTTCTCCCCTACTTGATCCAACAATTAAATTGCTATTGGGCACTGATCTCCATTGTTTTCCAGAATAATTTTCTGCCAGCAGAGATATTATTTAGTCAGATGAATGCTGGGTTAGGTAAAACTGCAAAATGAGGTTGTTTTATCTACTTGTTTCCCTGATGGGGGTGATTTGGAGAGAGGATGACTTATCTACATTATTTCCATTAGAGGAGAACAGAGTAGCATGGTAGGAAAGGAAAAGACCTCTTAGAACACTTTTCCTTATTAAAAATAATGGGAAAGATTTTGTTAACAAGTGGAAACTTATTAACCCAGAGTTCACGCGACTTTTATGCATTCATTTGGTGTTGTTCTTGCAAGTTGGGAAGGCAGGCTTCCAAACACTTCCAGAATAATTATTCATCCTTTATAGTGGCTTAAAGTAAAGGAGGCCCTAGAGAGAAGAGATATGGAAAATCAAACAACTCTTTTTTATTCTACCCAAGTTCTTATAGGAAGTTGCTGGGAGAGTGTATCCATGTTTCAGAGTAGCCTCTCAGCCAAGTAGTAAGTGAGGAGATAAAAACAAATTACTTCAACATAACTACTGCATTCTTAAAAAACACCTTTAATTGATTAGTATCTGCAGTAAAATATCTCCCAGTAAAATCAACCAAAATATCCACCATTGAACATAAGATTTCCTAACAGGAAATTTCCTAATGTTTCCTGTTAATGATAATAATGAAATAAATCTAAACATTAACAGGGAAGTAATTTCTAGAGCAGGACATGTCAATAGTTATGGTCTCAAGTCACGCTGTATTAAATAAGACACTCAAGGGAAGAAGAACTGCCTGGACTATCCTGAGGTCCAAGCTTTTCCGGCTGATGGGTAGAGGAAAACACTTGGTGTCTCTGATGTTCACCATGAGCCTCAGAAATTTAGAGGCAAACATATCAACAACCATATGCTTTGCAAACTTTTCTGATCCAATAACCACATTTACAGGACTAATGGTTATCCTGGTGATGCATGCAGATTTATCTACAAGGATGTTCACATCAGTGGTATTTATTAATAACTAAAAAGTAAAATATTTTAACATCTCAATATAGAGATTAAATAATTGCCCACCAAGATCACAGAATACTCAACAGCGATTTTAAAAGATTACAAAGATCTATACTTTTTGAGATATTGAAAGGGAAGATTGCAAAGCATTATTTACTGCATCATCCCATTTGTTTAAAAATATGTATGCACAGAAAATAGACTAGAAAGTTAGGTTCTAGATTACGTGTGATTATCAGTCTGGCCAATTTTGAGCGATTGTTACTTTTTTCCTTTTGTACAATGTATATTGATGTACGTGTGGCTCTGTGAGAGGTAACATGTGCCACTTCATAAAGACATGGGAATGAGACACACAATTATTAATTATTAATTATTTTGTTTTTGTTTTTGTTTTTTTTTTTTGTGAGGAGGACTAGCCCTGAGCTAACATCCGATGCCAATCCTCCCCTTTTTTCTTGAGGAAGATTGGCCCTGGGCTAACACCCGTGCCCATCCTCCTCTACTTTATATGAGACGCCACTACAGCATGGCTTAGCAAGCGGTGAGTTGGTGCGTGCCCGGGTTTCCGAACCTGAGAACCCCAGGCCGCCGCAGCGGAGTGCGCACACTTAACTGCTGCACCACCGGGCTGGCCCCCATTATTAATTCTTGTTGAAACAATCCTGAATCTCAGCAAGGCTTCTTTTGTTTAGCATCCAGCTTCTAGTATTTTGGAATTAACGCTCAGTAGGGCCAATGTTAGAAAGGAATATATTTTGCTAACCTCACTTTATCTTATTTATTCACTTATTTGAGTTCTAATAAAGAAGAAGCCTTGGGAAGGAAAAGCAGATAAAACTCTTACCTGAATAATCAGATCATGGTATTAATGATTTATTCAATTATACTTAATACTTTTGGGGTCACAGACCCTTAGAGAATCTGATAAAAACTGTAGATCTTCTCTCCAGAACTATGTACATACACAAAATTTTGTATACAATTTTCGGGAGAAGGTGGTGTTCACGAACCGTTTTAAGCCCATCACAAATCAGTTTCCTGAGTTCAGGTTAGGAACTCCTGGACTAAATAATCTTTAAGATCCTTTCTAGTTGTGTTCTTCTAGACCAAGACAAGTGTCAGTCTTGTATCCCTACCTGTCTATGGCACGAATCACTTCTTCTTTGTCTTCCCAACAAATCCTTATTATGAAAGAAAAAAATTCAGTGGCAATTCTTCTTGTCTATTTCACACTAAAGAATCTTGGGTCTATAGCTCTGCCTCGGTGGGATCGAACTAACTAGTTTATAAAAGAGATCAGTTCTCCATATGTGAAAACTTCTACTGTTTGATTATAAAGATATGTATTAAGTGATGTATATACATATCTAGATATATATCACATGCATATGTAACTGAATACTTTAAATGCCATGTATGGTAAGCAAACACACACTCAGTATACATGTAATGACATGTTCAAAATTTTCTTGGCCATTCATATACAAGTTCCCGTTAGAGAGACAAGTTAGGAAAACTTACTCACTAGGGCCTGAGTGAATTTCCTGCTGGAAAACAAAAATATAAAATTGCTTATTACTCCAAAAATAAATGAGAGAAGATAGAGAGAAGGTGTGAAGCTGGAGAGATAGGAAAATGCTGTATACTGGGGGAGATGACCTGTCTCCATGATCCATCTAATGTAAACTGGTGAAATTATTGAAGTCACAAAATGCCAAATTAGGATGGGATTTTTCCCTGATGCAAAGTCTTGAGGGAGCTAAACTTTGTCTCTCCCTTGCCTTGGGGAAGAACAAAGTTAGAGAGAATGTATATAGCGGTGAAAACAGGGAGTCCTGGCAAGAATTTATAGAAATGTGTGGAGGCCATGGAATGGAATTCAGTTAAAGTTTCACCAAAGCTCTGAAGGATCTTGAGACCCAACTGATTTCTGGATTGAATATTTTTGATATTTAAATTATAAATGTTTGATTCATTTATAATTCAGATGTGGTTTTTTAAGGGAAAAATATCTTGGCTTTAGTAACTCTAATATAGTTACATGCACAGTCTAATTTTAGGCATATTATGTAATTTACCACAACTTCTGGGCTTTCTTTGCTGTGGATGTTTTTCTCCAGTAGTTGAAGGTGAACAAGGGACTTCAAAGAAGACAATGGAATCTGCCCATCGCTGCTCAAAATTGTTTAAATGAGGCCCCGGATGTATCCTTGGTTCTTCTTATAAATAATTGTCCATATCCAGAGGCTAGTGTTGGCTCAGGCCCGTCCACCTTGAGTGTATGAATTGCATTGCAGGATAATTACTTAGTGTCCTACCATACCCTTAGTGGGGGGAAGTCATCTCTCTCACAGGGGATTCTCTGGGCACTCAATCATTATCAAATTGATAGTCTCTGAAACTGGGTTTTCTAGCTTGCAGGAGAGGACTGATCAGTTTCTATCGAAATCACATTTTGATCTGTCAGAATGGATGATACAACAAAGTCAGTGGAGAGAAAATAGAATATAGAATATCAAAACCAACTATAAGACACCTAGGACATTTTTCTCTAATTTGACTTTTTAAATTATCACACAACAAAACTGCCTTTGGTATACAGTTCTATGAATTTTAACACATGTCTAGATCCATGGGAACATCACCACAATCAAGATACAGAACAATTCCATGACCCCCCAAAAAACTCCTTCATGTTGTTCCTTTTATAGTCAGATTCTCACCCAACTGCTAACCTCTGGCAACCACTGATCTATTCTCCATCACTATAGTCTTGTCCTTTTGAGTATGTTATACAAATGGAACCATACAATAAGAAACTGGCATTTTCACTCAGCATGCTTTTGAGATTTATCTAAATTGTTGTGTGTATTTATAGCTCATTCTTTATTATTGCTGAGTAGTATTCCATTGTACGGATATACCACAGTTTGTTTATTCATTCACCCAGTAAAGGGCATTTGGGTGGTTTCCAGTGTTGGAATGTTACAAATATAACAATTAGGAACACTCATCTACAGGATTTTATATGAATGTAAATTTTCATTTTTCTAGAGTAAATACCCAGGAATGGATTGTTCACCTTGACTATTGGGGAAAAAAATTTAATGGGCAAAGATATTCTCCAGGTATCTCTAACTATCAATCCTCTTCACTCTCCCTTTAGAAATTCTATTTTTATTGATTTTTATGTTTGTGTTCAATATGCAAAAATGATGGATTGCAAAAACAAGATAGGCTGTAAAATTTAGGCACAATCTCAAATCACTAAAAAGTCACACATATCTCTGACTATCCAAGAATATTTGAGAAGAAAATTTGCCAAGTTAATTACTGCAGGGGGGATCAATAAAAAAGGAACAATGATAGTGAATGGTAAATACTTAATTTTCAAAAAAATGGTAAGTAGTTTTATTTTCAAGAAAAAATTGTCTGAAATTTTCAGCCTTGGGGAGAGAAGAAACTGTTATAAACCCACTGAGGAAAATTTCTAGGGTTTCTGGGTTAGGAATCTCTAGGTGTTGGATAGAAGAAAGGCTTGCTCTGCTTATCAATGACACTTGTGAATTAGATGTTCACTGAGGGTCTCTTTATTATTTATCATAATTCTCGTACATAAACTGAACTCAAGGTTTATTAAAAAGAAAAAGATTCATGTTTTATCAGAGCATTACAAACTTGTAAGTTAGCATGGGATATTTCTTTTTTCTGGCTTGATATTGAACAATGCAGTTCATCTACAAGTTAAACATTGAAGAACCCCACTGTTACAAAATTCCTATTTATAGACTTAAGTACATTAAACTTTATCTACAAACCTACCCTCAAATGACCTTTTATTTCTTCTTGTATTTACTTTTTAGTTTTTTGAGTGCCAAAAATTTGATCAATTTCACTTAAAAGATCATCCCATTTAATCCATAAACAATCAAAATAACCCTTGCACAGTTTGTTTTCTTCTGTCATCATAAGACAAAGAGCTTATACCAGGCATAGGACACTGACAGGTGGCCACTTCCATGGAATAACTTGAAGGAAAATTCAAAGCTCACTTGCTGAGAAATATTTCTCCCATTGCTCTACCACATTTGGTAGTTGAGGCCTTTTAGACGTTCTTTGAATTAAGACATTGTCTCCAGTTAGCCCCTGCTAAAATATACATAAATTCCTTGGCACATCATTGTGGAGACAGTAGAGCCCCACGGTTAAGATGAACTATAAAGTCAAGGGCTAAATGAATGTAACTATATTATTATTATTGTCCTTATCATTTCACCAATTAGTACCTATCTCGTGACCAAAAGCGGAGCACAAAAGAGTGCGGAAGAAGGAATAATATTTCATCAGTGCAGCTGAAGTGTCTTTCATTGACAATCGTGCTGTCTAATATGTATCCCCCAACTCTTTTGAAAGCTGATGCATTACAATGACAGTCCTTAGTAAGGATTACATAGATTTCATTCCCTCAACATTTATTGGACTCATTAGTAACCTATTTTTTCATTAATGATTGATTGCCAGGTATTTCATAGTAATCCTGGCAAAGGTGCCATATCTATGCTACAGAAATTAATTAGTTTTTTCTTTGTGAATCTTTTACCCACCCCACCCCCCGCCTGCTACGAACATTGTAGAAGAATTTGTCTTAACATGACTTAAAATCTGTGTCTGTCCTTTGGTGAAACAAATGTTCTGGATAGTGCAGTCACCCTGAATGTTTTCTTTAGCCTTTATGGAGGGAAATTGTCAGACTACCCTTCAGGTACATTGTCACATCCTAATGACGGTTCCGAGGTCAGAGTTTGCCAGAAAAGGGAGTGCAAGAAAAGTGAGGTCATAGACTATTGAGAAGCTGTTCCTGGAATAGAATAAAACCTTTTCCCATTGGGACATAGAAAGTAGGCTGCTGACTTAAGGTGTTTCACTATGATGGGTATGCATGTGCCAAAATAGTTTGTGTGTATGTTTAGAGTGGAAAAGCAGTCCATTTCAGTTCCTCACCTTTTTCTTCAGCTTCAGACAGATCACAAGAGGCTGGAGCCACTGGTGTAGGCAAGGCTCACTCCTCCCTGTGTTTCTGTCATTCATCACATTTTCAATGTATCATTCCAAACTATTTTCACAAGAATTATGTTATTTAATCCCCACAACACCCTTGTAGGTATGCTTTATAGATCCCATGTTATAGATGAAGAAACTGAGGCTCCAAGGGGTTGAATGACTTTCCCAATGTCACCTGGCTAATATGAGGTAGACTCTGGATGTGAATCTCTATTTTCTGACTGAACTCCATTTCTCTTTCCACTATTCCACAGCTGCTGTTGCTGAAGTGGTAATAAAGGGGTGCAAGTACTGGCAGAAGCAGTTTGGCCCATATGTAGCAAGGGCACGTTGTTAACTCTGGGAATGGGCTTGACTACAAAGGAGGTGAATCATAAAGATATATATATGGTACCTTAATATTTTTCTAGAATAACGTGTAAGAAAACTTTGCCCAGCAATGTTAGCAAGACACAAATTCACCATTTGGAGGCTTTCAAAACTGTCCAGTAATTCCTCCATAAGCATTAATTTAGTTCCTGAAATGTATTCATTGTTCTCCTAACTTATTATGATTATCTTCTTAAGGTTCATACCTGCTTCTGCCTCATACCATGGCTTATTATTGCATGATCTTGGAATTAACCGTGGTGATTTTCTAAGCTCTCCCTGCCTCTTCCCTTCTGAGCCCTCTGTCTGGAATAGACTCTTGCTATTTTTCACTTGGCTAACTTCTGCTTGTTCATTAGAATGCCATTTTTCCAGGAAACCTGCCCTGGCTTCACCTATGTATGTGAGTACTGGCTCCTCTTCTGAGTTCCACGGCTATTCTTTGTATATTTCCATCTTAGCATTCATCAGCCCTCTGTCATTCACTCTTTCTTCTCTCCCTTGAGTGAATGAGATGCTGGATTGGAAGTACTATGCCCTTCATCTCCATACCTTCAGTTCTTACCATAGTTCTTGTTACTTAGTAAGCACTTAATAAGGGCTAAATGAATGAATGAATAAATTATGTATTTTTCCAAAATTTGATCCTGGCTTCTGTTACTCCGTTAATTCTTCACCCATTCAACAATAGTTCTGTCTCTTGCCCTTCTCTCTTAAACTTTTTCTTTTCTAGTTTATTTTCCCTCTGTTTCTTCCCTTCCTTTCATTTCAATTTTATTCCCTTTTGTCTCCCTCTCTATTTGCCCTCCTCCTTTCTGGCCTTTAATTTTGCCTTATGGACAAGAGTTTCCTGGGCACTCACTCTGTGGCAGGAACAGGTATGAGTTCCAAGGGCAAAATGGTGATAAATGCAGATAATTTCCCTGCATTCAAGGCACTAACATTCTAGTTGGGGGGGGAGACAGATAACAAACAAGTAGTAAACAAATATAGTTTTAGAACTTCTTTGTGCTACAAAGAAAGTAAAACGTGATACATTTATGGAAAGTAGCTGGCACTACTTTAGACAAGATGGTCAGGGAAGACTCCTCTAAGACAGAGCCATTTGAGTTGAGACTTGAGTGAGTTGAGTCAGGAGTGAGCTTGAGGTGTTCAAGGAGCAGACAAGAGGGAAGTGGAAGTCTATTGACCTGATAGTGGTTTGGGCCATGTTGGTATGGATGGAGGTGGAGATCATCTCTTTGATACTATTGCTCCTTTCCTGCATGAATTGTCCCTGAGAACCAGTCTGGCACTTAGGGAAGTTGCATCAACTCTAGCTTTCTTAGGTCGTCATGGACCACTCTTTCAGGAAGTAACAGCTAGACCTGTTAGGTGGCCGTCAGGAGTTCCAGTAGGCACCATATGGACCTAATGTTCTTCAAGAATACTGTTCAATCACTAAGGGAATTATCTTTCTTTCTTTCTTTTTTTTTTACTAGGGAAGATTCACGCTGAGCTAACATCTGTTGCCAATCTTCCTCTTTTTGTATGTGAGCCACCACCACAGCACGGCCACTGACAGACAAATGGTGTAGGTCCATGTCCGGGAACCGAACCTGGGCCGCCAAAGTGGAGCATGCTGAAATTAACCACGAGGCCACCAAGGCTGGCCCACAGGAATTATCTTTCCTAAAGCACTACATTTATTTTCCTACTGACTGAGTCTCATGGCAGGTCTTAATGTTATCTTTGTAATTATTAACTCTAAAAGCTTAGAGAATCAACACTTCTCAACTCCAGCTTAGATATACACTGTGAAATATGCTTACTGGATTTTTTTCCATGCCAGAACTTCATGATATTTCACATCATTTTTTTTCCCATTTCACATGACAGCACTAGAGATTAAAGTCTTAAAATTTAATTTTTATTTGCAAATCTTCCAAACAGCATGTACTCACTGTGCCAAATTTTGCATTTGGACTATAAGTTCCAAATCATTTATATTTTGTATCTTTGAATTGCAAACCTTCATGAAAGTTGGCAATTTATCCACTCCATACACACCAAAGGTAGGATTATTCTTAGGCCATGTAAATAAATGTTTCTAAGGCAATGTTTCCCAAAGGCTCAAGTTGATTCTTGAGCTATTAATAGGTATTATCGTCAAATAAAGCTCCTGATTTCATATCACTTTTTATTGGTAGTTTAAACAAAATCCATTTTCTTTAGGATGAGATTTCTTAAATCTTTCAGCATGCAAATGTGCTCCCTAAGTGGACAGGAGTGGGTAGAATGTACCACATTTCTCAGAGCAAATTGCCAAGAGAACCCTTTTACACAAAGCTTCTAGAAGTCGTGGTCTGTGGTATATACAT
This sequence comes from Diceros bicornis minor, assembly GCF_020826845.1. Lineage (NCBI taxonomy): Eukaryota > Metazoa > Chordata > Mammalia > Perissodactyla > Rhinocerotidae > Diceros > Diceros bicornis. The sequence goes on along the minus strand of NC_080741.1, from coordinate 73,101,310 downwards.
CAAGAGATCCCATTTGAAGAGATCCCATTTGAAGGTATTTCTATGTTCAAAAAGCAGTTTGGAATGTTATTCTTTGGTCCGAAAGCAATAACATGCTTTTATTCTTTCATATACTTCATATATTTTAACACATTGGCTAATGCTGTTAGCACTAGTTAGATCGACATAGAATAGTAAATCTATGAAATCTGGAATTTTTTAAAGGCTACTGTCAGCTTGTAAGTGAGACAACTTAGAGCCATTAGGGTTAGGTGAATTGCCTATGATGACATAGCTATTTAGGGGAGGGATCCAGTGTTCTATTTCTTATTCTATATTTTTAATTGCTATGTTCATGGCTACCATAGATGAGTGGAAAACCTACTCCTATCCCAGACTTCTTTCCTCCCCTCAGAACCCTTCTTCCTTTTTCCAGATTCTCATTCTGAACCATATAACTATGAGCAACCACGATGACAAGTACATAAGATATCTGAATAGAACCAAAAATTATTGTAAGAGAAATTGATTAAACCTAAGAAGCCAAGAGTGAATGTGGGTAAAGAAAAGTTCCAACCTTTGGGTTCAAAAAGTTGATAGCTCATATGACTTGAGGAATGTTATTGGTTAGAAGAATATGGGAGTCTTAATTGATCTCTCACTCAATATGAATCATCAGTGTAACAAAGCTGTGAAAAGAGCTAATGTTTTCTTGGAATCCATGACCAGAAATATAGTTTCCAGAATAAAAGAGGAAGACTCATTCGTGCTAACGAGTCTTCTCCTGGAATGTTGGCTAAACATTCAGAAATGTGAACAGTAATTGCTTCCATCTGTCTTGAGAGCTCCTCTTCCCTAAGTTGCTCTGATTCTGTGACTTCCAAGAGCACATGATGCCAGTTGACTCTCCATTTCCTCTCTGAATTACCTATATTCCTCCATTCCTAAAAGGCTGTGTCTAACAGAGCTGTTTGTACCAATTATTTATGCCAGTTGGAGCTTCTTGTGGACTTCCTGTATGCTAGATACAGGCAGCCTTCCCAACTTCCACTTTTATCTTGAATTCCGTGAAAACTGAAAGTGGGTGGTGGGATTCTGGATCTGATAGTTATTTTGCCAAAATCTCTGAATGATGCTGGACCTCTACCCATATATTTTAGTCCATTGCTTGCTTAATATTTAAAAGTTTCATGAGAAGAAAATAAAAAAATTAAAAGCAAGCAAGGAAACAAATCTGATGATACAACTACATGGACTCTTTCAGGGAGTCCAAAAAATGGGTATCATTTTACTTTTAAAGACCCATTAATTCTGCATTGGAAGACTGTAATTAAGAATTACATATAAATAAAAAACAAACCTTTTTTGTTCATTTTTTTCCTTAATGAAACACCAGCATCCAAGGCATTTAAAAGTTACTACCAATATCTCTGTTTTCCAAGTTACTAGAGGGGAACATAAACATGTTAATAAACATTTGGTTTCCATTATTTTGCCTTTTAAGGGGAAACTGGAAGAGGGTTCAGAGATAAGGAAACAGAAAGGTAGAGAGGAGGTATAGTCACAGAAACAAAAGCAGAAGTGGAAAGACAGAAGTAGTGGAAGGAGAGGGGTGCAGCCACAGACTGAGAGGCACAATAGTTTTGAAAATGGGCATTTGTCCAGAAAACTTGCTCCTAGTATTCCTCCCCTGCCCTGTCTTTGTGCTGTGTGCTCTTTGACATGATTCACTACTATTCAGTAAACTCAATTCAACAAGTATTTATTGAGTCCCTACATGTGCCAGACCATGCATTGATTATCTGGGATCTGCAAAGATAAATATTTAACCTGAAAACACTTACAGTCAAGTGGAAGAGATGCTATGCACATACAAATAGCTGAAATGCATTGCAGAATTGGAAACGGGTCGCAAAAACAGGAACAAATTGCCTTTGGGGGCTCATAAGTGGGTAATGTCACCCCTTCATATCAGTAAAGCTACCAACAAGGAACAGAATCCAATTCAGATGATTCAAAACACTTTAATGAAGGAACTATTTATAGAAGTGTGGATAGGTTCAAGGGAACTAACAAAGAATGTTGAGGTTGCAGAGGCTAGCAGTCATGGGAAGCTGTTAGCCCTAAAGGGGCCAGGAGAGAAAATAGTTTACTGAATACCATTAAGGGGCAGAAGCTTGGAGAAGAGCTGCCCACAGGAGCTGTAGTCATCAAGAAAAGCAACTACTGCTGGAAAACATGGCCTCGAACAAGGAGAGAGTGAGAAAGAAACACCTCCAACTCTCTCTCTCCCCATCCTCTTATTTCTTGCTGCTGCATCCCATAGGCCAAGCCAAACTGGAAGTCAGCTGACGTGGGAGGCCAGAGGATGCAGTCAATAGGGTCAGCCTCCTAGGACACAGATCAGGGAAGGGAAAGATAGAAGAGACATCTGAGGATGAGGAAGCAAATAGAAACCCTTTGTCAGAGGTATCAAAAAGGAACAGGTCACATAATGATACAAGCCTTGGAGCATAAATGACATGGTTGATATAGGGGAGGGCATTCTCAAGGGTGTGAATAGATTGAGAAGAGACAAGCAAGTGGACAATCAAAGATGAAAATTTAGATTGACTAATATATGGCTAATGCATGCCATAAAATATATGGCATGTGTCAGGAAAATGGTCTTGAGGGAGAGATGGAGGAAAGCCTTAGATGCCTAGCTGGGTGGTTTGTACTGTGATTGGTAGTGAAATCGTTTTGACTGAAAAAGAATAGCATGTTGGAACAAGTAATCTAATTTCAGAAAGAATACTATGGAGGCATAGAGACTCTTTGCAGAGAAACCAGTCAGGAGCATATTGCAGTGTTCAAGGTAAGCAAGTATGTTGTTCTGAAGAGAATGTTGGCAGTGGGGAGAAAACAGGAAAATATGGTTCTAGAGGCTACAGGGTTTAGCAATGGGTTAGATATGGAAAGAGATGTAAGAATAAAGGCTTTGAACCTGGGTAATCTGTGTTCCATATGTGTGCTATTCCTTCCAAAACACAAGGAAGGAAGTCAGCAAGAAGTAGAACTGAGAGAGGAAGTGATGAATTCATTTTCAATTACTTGTGCTGGGGGGTGAATATTTGGAAACGGATTATGGGCTGAAGTTGTGGATTTGAGAGTCAACTGCGCGGAGCTGGTAGCTGTCTAAGAGTGAATAGGGTTGCCAAGAATAGAAAATAGTAATAGGTTTATTAGTGGAAATTTGATGAATAACAGCTTAGATGTGATTATATAAAGAGTTTATTACAAGATATAGAAAGGGATATTTTGAGGTAAGGGAAGAAAGGGAGAAAATACTGCACCATTGGAGTCCATGGAAAGAGGCATTTTTAAGGTAAAATATTTCCAAAGAGAATCAGGACTGAGAAAAGACTGTTGGGTTCTAATTACGTAAATTACTCTTCCACAGACTTGGATGGTCAAGGAGCAGCATGAGCGGAGACCATATGCAGGGAGGTGGCAGGGGAAAAATGTGGGTCTTTTTCCCTGAGAGAGGAAACCTGAGCATGTTTGCAGGGAGATGGGAAGTAATTCTCTTATTCTCACATTTTCTGCCTGGTTTTGCATAACGAAACAGTATTTTTTGTCCTTAAAAAAATTTAGTAAGAATATGCTAAGAGTCCACAGGATGGAGACACGACTTTGTAAAAGTGACCCAATGAGTAATTAAATTGCCATAATATCCCAATACTTTAAGCAGAAAGATATAGTGCTTTTTTTTCTGTTGAAAATTTTAAAAGGAACATTTTAATGAATACTAGTAGGACGTTTATCCTGGACATGTTAATTCTTCCTTTAATCTAAAATATCAATTTTTTGGTTCTTTTTTAAGACAATTTACTGACGCTATTATGATTTTTACTTTTGTGGACCCCGGTCAGTGACAGTAACGTAAAGTATTTTTTGCTATCTTTTTAATAATCGTATTCCTAATCATGATGGCTGCTTAAAAATAACTTTTAGTGTTTTTCTGAAGTCTTCCATGGTGAACATGTGTATCCAGATAGCTGGATTAAGTTGGGTTTTGTAGTTCTGTGTTTAAAAGGAGATTTTATTTAAGGGTGTGCTATTGCTATTTCTGGTTCTCCCTACCCAGAGCACACAGGTCACAATCTCCCATCATCATGACGTTAGAGAAGGTCGCATGACTTGCTTTAGTTAATAAAACGTAAGTAGAAGTAATGCACTTATGAGTTGGTGTACAGTTCTCCATGCTCTCTTCTCCTCTGGTAAATTCTTGTTGGCATTATAAAAGGACAGAGATTCATTCATCCTGGAATCCTTCATTGTCCCAATGAGCATAGTCTCTCTCAGCCAACCTACCTTCTTCATGAGATATATGCAGAAGTAAAATTTGTTGCTATAAGCAGAGATCACCAAACTTTTTCTGAAAAGGACAGGATGGTAAATATTTTTGGCCTTGTGGGCCATATGGTCTCTGTCACAGTTACTCAACTCTGCCATGGTAGTGCAAAAGCAGTCATAGACAATGAGTAAATAAATGAGCGTGGCTGTGCTCCAATAGAATTTTACTTATAAAAGCAGGCAGCAGCCAGATTCAGCACATAGGCCGTACTTTATTGACACTTGCTTTAAGCCACTGAGTTGTTGAGGTTGTTATGGCAGCATAACCTATCCTATACTGTCTGATATAACCACTACTACACTTTACAAAAGGAATTTCTTTGAGAGCTGAAGAGATGCAATGTCAATTTGTGCTCCTCTATGAGACTGTTTGTTAAAATTGGACTGTGTAAAATTGATTTGGGTTCAAATCTTTATTTAATATGATGGAATCATATCAGGAATCAAAGGAATAAGGACATAAAATCTACTTAGGACAGCTATTCGAGAAAAAGTGGACCAAACATTTAGAGATTTTCCTCAAAATTGAGCATGCAGGAAAAAACACTGGAAGAAAGCCCCTTTGAGAGGCTATAGTGATGGCCAGAGGAATAGTACCCAGAGAAGAGCTTATGTCTAAGCAAGAATCCATGGGAAGAGGCTTTTTACTTCTTCCATATCATTTAAACCCTAATACAAATGAAAATTGAGTTTCAATTTTAATTGCTGAGGGTCAGAAAGAGGCAAAAGTAGGCTTCTGGAACCTTAGTAATTTTCTGTTTCCTTAGTTCTTTGCCAATGGCATAGATGTGCTCACTTTGTAAAAATGCATCCAGCTGTATACCTGTAACATATGTCCTTTTCTGTATGTATGCTATACTTCAATAAAAAGATTTTTAAAACTAGTTATTTAAAGAATTATCAGAGAGGGGAAATTTCCCCTATCCTTCTTGGTTCTTTTGGCCGGCCTAATAATTAAATTGACAAAAGACATTAACAAGAGAAAAAGAGAAAATTTAATTTGTGCATATGGAGATCCCATGGATATGAGACCCAAAGCAGGCAGCTTTTATACTTTTTAAACAAAGAAACAATAAATTTACGAGGAATCGACAAGACAAAGAAACTTAAGACTTGGGTACTAATTAGTGAAGACACTAAGCAGAGTTTGTTTACACAGCCTTCTCAACCCTGAATTCCATATCTCAGGAGATAAGGATGTCTTTTTACCTCTTGGTGCAGGGAGGGTACTTTTCATGTGAAAGATTTATTTCCTGCTTTCAGGGAGACAAAGGACAGTCAGAGCGTCCTTTTTGTACTGGCTATTTCTTAAGTAACTTTAATTTGAAATAATCAGTATGCCAAAGTGGCATATTTTGGGGCGGCCTGCCCTGAGCCCCAACAAAACTAAAGCGAGGGAAGTCGTTTCTGAAATGATACATTATAAGTACACAATCTGGTTTTAAGAGTGATTTGTAAAGTGTGATTGTCATGTCAGTTAACTTCAGCTTTTTCTAAAAGAGTCAGTGGCTCTCTGGGCAATGCTATATTTGTGAGTTGGCTCCTGAATTCCCTTGTTGTCTAAACAAGTGCTTCTCTTAGCAAATTTCACAACTATCAGATATCTCTTTGGTGAGAAAATGCACCAAATTTTCTTCTCCCACTAGCAGTGAGGGCCATCTCAGCCAAATTTATTACATCCCTCACATTTTCTGTCTCAAAGGCAGAGGGTTATCTTCCTTCCCTTCAGCCTTTATGTCTTATCTCCCATCTGTCATTCATGTGGCTGATTTCCTGCTTCATGCAAACAGCAGTTTGAGTCAAGGATTCCTTTTGGGAGATGAGAGGGTCTTATTCACCAGAATCAAATCTCTGGCAAACAAATCCAGGGAAGAGGAGAGCACAGAGGCAGTCTGGAAGGAAAACTATCCAGACTGGATAACTAACCACCCAATTCCCTGACCTACAAACAATCTGAATCCAGGTGAAACGCTTCAGAATGAAAAATTATCATGTGCCTGCAACATAGTAAGAAGTTGTGATTAAAAAACAAAAACAGATATGTTAATTTTAGAATCTTAGTCTTAATTATTATTATTTTTAGTTCACTGTGTGTGAGAGCAAAAATTGAATATGCATATGCTTAATTCATTCTTCTATAGCTCTTTTGTTTTCTTGTTTCATTTTTTTTCTCACTTTAAAGCTGATTTTTTTAGCTATATTGGACAATTAATATTTTCTTGGTCAGGTGCCGTGACTGAAGTTGCCTTTCTATAGGGGTAATTTATTTTATCTTTTTTTAATAGAAACTTTGGCTTAATATTTTAATAGCTTAAGTGAATATGATCACTATATTTGAATTAAAAGGTATATTAATTTTGTTTTCAAATTAAACTTCAGAACATAATATGTACTTTCAATAATAAACTACGTTAGTTTCATTATGTGCTATATGAACATAAGAGAGTGGCTTGCCTAATGTTTTTCAAGATTTGCTCTCTCTTATGTTAAAGTTTTTTATAAGAATTTTTCATCAACATGAATGCAGCTGCAACAATAATGACACAGGGTTTAACATTTTATAAAGCATATTCTGAGGTTTCCAAGTAATAGGAAAAGCGTGGACTAGAAATAGAGTCTATTAAAACTAAGTGTAATTTCCGTCTCTACCACTTGTTTGCTCTGTGATTTGGAGTAACTTAATTTCTGTGAACTGCAGTTTCCTTATCTGTATAATGGGTACAAATTCCTACCTCACATAGTATTGTCTGAATTAAATGGGATAGTAGGCAATCTATAATGGTCATGTTTCTGTCTTTCAAAGATTTTATCTCATTTAAGTTGCACAACAGTCCCATTGGAAGATGATTGTTTCAGTCAAATGCTTTAACAAATAATCCTCAAATCTTAGTGGATTACAACCACAGACATATGCCAAATGTATCAGCAGTTGTGCACTGACTGATACATTTCCATGTCTCTTCTCTTTCTGGGACTCAGGCTCAAGACTTGGCCATTGTTTAGGACAGCTATTCACCTGGAGTGGGAAAAGCAAGAAACAGACCAAACTTCTGCTTGAACATGGCCTATGGCACCCCTGCTCACATTCTATTGGCAAAAGCATGACACATGATAGAGCCTAACAGTGGTGCAGGGATGTGTACTCTGACTACAGGGTCCTTCAAGACATGCTTCAATATGTCAATGGAGAGGAAAAGGGGAAACGATTGGAAATAATGTAATATACCTCAATGGTATTACCAATCAGGGAATACTCAGTGAAGTAACAGCCTTTTTCAGAAAGTTCTAAAGTCGAGTGATGGGGATAACTGATCCCTTAGCCTTCCAACGTAATCCAAAATGAGGTAAATAAATGATAATAATAAAAATTAAAAAGAAAACTATTGGAGCGTTTATATCATGCAAAGCTTTATAAAGGCTATTTTTGTGTGCATGTCAATATGGTATAGTTGGGGGGCATAGGTATATTAATTTTATGTGTGTGTAATTTATAGATGGGCTAGTTAATTATGAACTTATTTGTACATCTATTAAGACTAAATGAAAAATATATCTATTTGTAATCTGGAAAATAGGCTCTTCCCATACATAAAGAACAGTTTATTTCAGAGTTTAAAATATAATAGGATTAACTTTTAAATTGAGTTGAAAAAAAGAGTAAGTTACAGATAAATTGAGTTACTAGAATGGTTTCACTTTTTAAAACTGAATTAGGGGCTTTGAAATTAATTTATTTTTGAACAAAATGTGCTCAATGTAAGTTTTGTTTATTAATTTGTCTTTGGACTGACTTTTGAATGAAAAACAAAGTTATTTTAAAATTTTATTTCCACATTTATAGCCCTGCATCAAACTTTTCTCTGCAATAAATATGAATTATACACCGCTTGCAGGTGGAAGTTCCATCTGCACATTGATTCACATTGCATGGATTCTTACTGCAGTAGGCATTAAGTCCTCTAAACCAATTACTTATTAGAGATATTTAATTTATTTTAATCTTTAATTACATGCTTTTGATTAATGGTAGAAATAATCCTAAATTATGGCTGGATATTCTACTTTAGTTAATGGGAAACATTCCAGACAATTTGAGAGACTTCCTTACATATCTATTGTTTTAGTTTCAAAAAAAAAAAAAAATCAGAAGTATGAAAAGGCAAGCAATTCTATTTGAAGACTGAATCATTAAGAATTCTGAAAGAAGGCTAATACCTTGAGAGTGTAGTGGTTAGAAACATGGGCCCTGAATCAGACAGACCTGCCTCATTTCTAATCTTAATCCACAGTTTTCTCTATTTGTGTTTGGGGAAGTTTGCACAGTCTTTATTAGACTCAGGTTCCTCATCTGAAAAATAGGATAATGATAGGGTTACTCTGATAATTAAATTAGAACTAATGTGCCTAGCAGACAGTGTTCCTCATTAAAGTATAGCTTTTATATTATGCACCATTTAACAGATTACATGATATTCAAACATACAGATTACTGACAAAGAATCACTAATATACACATGTAAGATGCTTAAATATATTTTGAATACATAAATGAAAGTATTATTGAATTCCTACTTTATCCCAAGCGCTCTGCTAGCCACTGGGATTATAGAGATGTACAAAAACAGGAATGGTCCCTAGCCTAATGGTAAAGACGTCAAGAGTTGTAGTGCTCTGCAATAAACGCATACCACAGACCGTTGCAGTACAATGATTTAACATTTTGACGTGGTCCTCAGAGGATCATACTACATAAAACTCTGAGGTATTGCTAGGAAACTACTATGAATTTTACTCACTCTAAGGCTCATATGTGGAAATGAGTCACTGAGCTAGTGAATGAGTGTAGGTCTATGTCAAGCACATGCTTCAATTTTGCTTTATTGTGCAATTTTAGCTGAGTGCTGGACGATTGTTACTATAGTAGTAATTAATGCAATGTAGTACTATAAGAGTGATATAATGCAATGATCTATGTATTATGTATCTATTCCTGTGTAACAATTTTCCCCTTAAATGTAACAGCTTAAAGCAACAATGAACATTTATTATTAATATTATTTCACACAGTTTCTGTGAGTCAGGAATAATTAGAGCTGTTTAACTGACTCAAGGTCTCTCATGAGGTTCTAGTCAAGATGTCAACCAGGGCTGAAGGCTCGACTGGAACTGGAAGATCTGCTTCTTAGATGGTGCATTCACATGTCTAGCAAATTAGCACTGGTTGTAGGAGAGAGGCCTTACTTCCTTGTTATGTGGACCACACCCTAGGGAAGCTTGAGTATCTTTACATCATAGTATTTCCCCAGAATTAAATGATCCCTAAGGCCTCAAGGCAGAAGTCACATGGACTTTTATGACCTAACCTTAGAAGTCATACTCTATCATTTATGCAATACCTCATGCTTATATAGGTCAGCCATATGAAATGAAGGAGGTGACTAAATAGGAGAATTAATAACAAGAAGTGAGAATAATTGGGCCCACCTTACAGACTGGCTATGATAGTAAAAATAAAAATAAGAACTACATGTATATAGTGCACTGAGATGAACTGGAAGGTAAAGTAAACAAATGAGGTTTGGTGAACATATTTTTTTATATATATATTATATAACTTTGGTTAGAATTATTAAAGTAATAGGACAAATATGAAATATTGAATTAGGTAAAACTTTTAAATAAAATTTAAGTTATTAGTAATGAGAAACTTGAACTTCCCTTTGAGTACAAAACTATTTTTGAGAACCAGTTCTGTACTTGAAATGGTTACATGAAATTTCTGATCAAGACTTTTTTATGATGATATCTTCAAATTCTTGATAAGCATCCTTAACAAGAAACTTCATTCACATACGTAGATAATAAAAGAATTAAAATAATTTTATACCCATTTAAAAATTATATCAAGTTATGTTTAAAGATTTTAACAGCTTTCTTTTCAATTTATTGTGATAATGTGAATGGATTTAAAATCCAATCAAATTTTTTCCATGTCAGGTGCTTCAAAATAATGATGAAATTCTAATTTACAAAATGCACTGCATTGTTGGATTAGGGATCCTACAACAAGCTCGGATGATTATTAAAAAAATCAGACAAATGCCTCTAAAAAACACATCAGACAATGGACAGACGAATCAGTATATAAGAGGACTTAGAGTTCAGCCTGCTGGCTATAGTTGTGGACATCAGGATCCCCTGCTTGCCATCCGGCTGCACAGTCCTCTCTGCAGACTGCACTTTGACTATGCACCGGGCTCCATGAGAAGCTTGATAGTGCACCTTGTCCATATGAGGAGGCCCACATTCTGCTTCCAGCCAGCTGCTGAGATAGAGGTCCAGGTGATAGTTCATGTCCTTGGCCAAGTCAACACATCATGGTGGAGCAGCAGATGCTAGATATTTTTCACCATTTTCACTGCCAGTAAGGACCACGGGCTTTACAATTTCACTCAGTAGTTCCTCTCAGGACTACCTTCTACAGAAGCCTAAAGATTCTGCTTACAAGTGGAAGTCACCATCCCAGTGGCTCTGTCCAACTAGGCGTTGGTTGGCTCCACTCCCACCCCCAACCATATGGGATCCCTATTTCTTGCCAAACCTACAACTCATTCATAGCACATGAGTAACGTATTTTAAGAGTCTGATAAATGAATTTCAGCCTGTAATCTAATCCTGGCATCTTTCAAGTTCAGAAAGCGTCTCAAACTTTTCAGTAATACTTATTGCATTTTAGGAATGAAATTATATTTAACAGCAATTTATACTAATTTGGATATTTGCTGATACATTAAGATGTGCTTCTTGAGAACATTTTATGCAGTGGTTTTCTAACTTGGCTGATCATGAAACTCATCTGGGAAGCTTTGTTTGTATGATTTAAAAATACTAATGATTAAGTAGGTATTGTTAGTTATGACTCTTATAATAGGAAGTATCAATAATTCAATTTAAATTAAAAATCCAGGATTACTTCAGATATAGAAGAAGCCGGGAGCACCAAAAATGACATCAGACTATTCACTGGCACTCTGCATTTCTCTCTGCTGGCTCTATTTGTAGGCAGCAGCAGGCTTACTTCCTATCTTCATAGTATGCTTAGCATGTAGAGAGTGTGTCTTTCCTAACAGCTCCATCAAAGGGCTCAGTATTGAGTCTCATTGCCCTGTTGTTGAGCTAGGCAATGTGGTCAGTGGAGAGGAATGCTCTGACTGGCCAGAACTGTGTCACGTGCCTACTCATGTAGTAAATGGTATTGAGCCAATTCCATTCAAACCACATTGGTGAGATATGGGAGAGGCATGACTCCTCAAAGGAAAAATGGGATGCTATAATCAGAAGGGGAGATAAATAATTGGCAACCCTTCTACTCTCCCCACCCCCAAATCCATTATATCTGCTAGCCTGAATTTCAAAGGAGTAGGGCTTTGAATCTTTATTTTGAAAGAGTTCCCCAGGAGTTTAGGAACACTGGTCTACTGTATGTCATAGCCTTTATCATTTCTAGATAGATAGGATAGCAGATAGAAAACTAATTGGATCATTATCCCTAATAAAACTCAGTAGATAGCCTGAGCTTCAAATTCACAGCAGTTAGATCACCAGAAAGTGTGTGAAGAACATGTCTCAATTTGCCGTGAATTGTAGTGTAAGAAATTCATAGTGTCATTCAGTGTGAATATCCACCGGAAAAATTCCTGTTAATATCATTTCTTGATGAGTTGATGTGCTTCTTTCCATGGGATCATGGAGACTGCTTATCCAATTATCTTTGGCTCTTTACTCTGGATGCAAGGAAACTCAAAGGAAAAGTTATTGTTTTGCCATGGTAATAATAGTAGTCTTTGTGACTATTATATCTTTTCTCTCCTTCTTCATGACTTTGTTTTTCAATGTCTAATTTTACAATAATGATGTGAGCCACATTAAATCATATTGGGAGGAGAAATTAGAAAAATTTCATAATTAGAAAAATAATTCAGAAAAATATAACATTACATATAGCCATATATGTGTGTATGTGTAAATATACATATATATTTGTTGTTAGTGCCTTGGAGTCAATTCCAACTCCTAGAGACCCTGTGTACAGAAGAGGGGAAGCCTACCTAGTCTTTTTGTGCCATCCTCTCACCTTCTGGTGCTATATCAGACAGTGCTCCGCTGCTATTCATAGGGTTTTCATGGCCAATTTTTTTGGGAGTGGGTGGCCAAGTCCTTCTTCCTAGTCTGTCTGAGTCTGGAAGCTCTGCTGAAACCTGTCCACCATGGGTGACCCTGCTGGTATTTAAAATACTGGTGGCAGAGCTTTCATTATCACAGCAACACACACCTGACACAGTATGAAAACTCCCAGAAGACAGACAGGTGGTGTAGTTCCCTTACCGGGAAATGAACCCAGGCCATGGTGGTGAGAGCACCAAATCTTAACCACTAGACCTCCAGGGCTGGTAAAAGATATATATATATAAGAGGTGACTGTCGTTCAAAATAGTTGACAAATAATACTGATAATTAAGATATATGTAAATAACTTCAAACAATATGGAATATCTCAAGGAGTGTAAGAGTGTCTGTTTATTAAGAATAACAACAAAACTTGACAAGACAACTTGATAGAGCTAATTTGGCTATTATTTTTGGATAGATTGAATATACTGGTCAGAGGTATTTCTACTTGAGTCTCCAGCTTAAACTAGATTTCTCAAATAATTAGTGACAGTGTAGCTAATGAAGAGATAGCTCAGAACTGGGGCAGGTGACCTTCTCTTGACTTTTGGCCCTGCCATTTAACAGCTACTGTGTGTCCCTCAGCAAGTTCCTTTGGCCCTTTGAGCTTCTGTTTCCCCATCAATCAAATTAAATCCTACACCTAACCTGTAAGATGGTTGTAAAGATTAAATGGAACAGTTTATATGAAACAATGGAAGCATCAATGCAAATATTAGTTATTGATATTATCGGCCTTAGAGATCCTCCTTGTTACTTTAACTCTTCCATAGTAGATATTATATCCCCAAAATAGAGATAATATTTATCTTGCTAACTCACAGAAATTCAGAGAAGGCTATTAGCAAATATCTCTCAATATTTGGAAAGTCTCTAAGCACAATTTATCTCATGCTCTCTTCATTTTCCCAATTCTCAGCCACTGACCTGGGCCTGGAAGTAGACTCATGGCCTAAAATGAAAAGTTTTGAATTACCAACTCCTGTCTGATTTTGCTCTGCCCTGGGAAATCTGGCTTGTATTTTCCTCTTATTATTATATATTATTTATGAAAGAATTTTACATTATCTGATGCCACAAGCAAAGTTCAGGTTCACCCATGAAAGGACAAGAAAGGTGTTACTTTCTTGAGGCAGAAAACAGTAAGTATGTGACACACAGTAGTTAGCAGTAGGTTCAAATTAAATCCAAACTGAAACTGCACATAGGTTTAACAGACTTCAGTATTGAGAAATAGGCTGTTCATCTGTGTTAGCTGACTGTTGACACCAAGGACATTTGGTCCTTGGCCCAACTGTCCCTGAAGAACTAGGAATACAAGGAATGTTCAAAATACTCCCTCTGTTCCTGTCCCACACTGAAATTAAGGTAAATCATAATCTTTTCAAAACCAAAAATCCTAACATCTAACAAAGAAGTGAAAGATCGTACAGATGTGCTTCCTGTTGTAGCAAGATGGTACACTGTTCATTTGGATGATGTCTGTAAATAACAGTGAGAATGCAAATTTTTTTAAATAAGCGTACTCAGCTGTAGCTATCCTTCAGCCTTTTTATCAGGATCACTTACAATAGATGGATTCTCTTCTTGGGACAAGGTCTCTCTCTGATCCAGAAAAAGTTGTAGAGTTAATTGGCTCTGAGGCATCTATGAAATATCCTGGTGCATCAGTGGAAGTTGTCTTTCCAATTGTCTATTGTTTTCGTCAAGAATGGCTTACTTAGATTGTTGTTGAAGATTCAGGTTCGTCTTTTGTTTAGGGCCTGGTCCTTAAGGAAATCACTTGGTATTCAAAGCAAACACTCATAACTGATGGGGACTCTGATGAAAACTCACATCATCATGGGAGGTCTTTAGACACTTACTACAATGGCTTGCCAAATGTGTTTACATTTAATTAAGAAAATTCTCCTCAACCAGGAGAAAGTTGCTGAATGAGAAACTCAATTGTTTGGAAACTTGCATCCCTTCCAACAGACAATCAAAAAGAAACAAAATAGAAATACCATCTTGTTAAAGGGAAATGGTTTGCAAAGAAAAAAACCTACTGTATGATGATTGTGTGTTTCCCTCAAATACAAGTTTATATCTACAATTTTAAATGAAGTATTCAGTTGTTTTTACTTCATTTTAGGGCTAGTAGTGGCCTTCAGAGCTTAGTAGACGTACCCTCTAATCTCCTCTAGGGTCCTGGTCTTCTCTTCCTCTCCTTCTCCTCCCCCCTTGCCTCCTTCTCTTCCTCCCTTCCTTGCTTCCTTTCTTTCTTGGAATGAACTTAGAACTAACGAATAAGATTCAAATTCTTCTGTGCTACATATTAATAACTTGAATTTAAATAAAACACTTGACTTCTTTCAAACTCAAGTTTTGTTATCTGAAAAATGCAGGTGATAATAATGATTATCTCAGAAAATTTGTGTGAGAATTGGATGAAATAATGAATATGAAAGAACTTTCTCCAAAACTATGAATCTTTATTATTAGTATCTAGTGAATTCTTTGAAGAAATAATCTCAATATTCATTAATTCTTGCTGTCATGTAGGCCTTTGTTTATCCCAAGGCAAATAGATTCTGCTTTATTCAGTTACACCAATTTCTACCATTCTGTCCTCAGAAATAAAACAACTGATGCCTAAAATCCTCCTTATCCTTTCCTTGGTTTTATTAAGGTTTATTATGTCATAGTGATAATAATATCTGTGTCACCATATCGTCACCATTTTGATAACATATATTGAGTATTTACTGTGTGTTAAGTGTTGAACTACATAATGTAATTAATTCCTCCAACAACTATGACACAGGAACTATAAATAAAACCACTTTAGAAATGAGGAAATTGGAGTTTGAAGAACTTGCCCAAGTTCATACAACTGGTAAGTGGTAAAGCCAAGTTCATACCCAGTTCTGTTTGCCTGATGCTGTGCACACTACCCGTCTTCAGTTGTTAAAAGTGATTGTCATCTTTTTGACACTGTGTATGGGTTAGTCATAAGAGAAAGGGTTCTTAAGTGAGGGTCCATGGACCTCTAGGACATCCTTTGGATGGGCTTTGGGAATCTGAGAAATCTCTGAAATTGAATGCAACATGTTGTAGCAGGCGAGTAGCTTACAGATTCTCAAATTGGACTCCAAAATGCTAGGGCTTAAGAAGATACTCTAAATTACATCTAACAACTTTGATCTTTATCAAAGGGAACCCTTTCCCTAGACTCAGCATTGAGAACAATTGTCTTTCCAGCTACACCTGCAAACCTGGACATGCAGTCCTGGGTGGAGAGTAGGAGGACAGCAACCATCTTCCAAGGCTCATTCTCCTTTGAAGGGAACTTACTGGGCAAGATTATGGATATTTGAGACCATGGAACTGCCAGAAAAAGAAAAAAAAAATTTTTTTCCCTGTGACATTGAACGGTTAGGAAAATGATTGCAGAAGCAGAGTCAGGGGAAGAAGTGTCTTCCAGACCCCTCAAATCATGCGGTTGATAGCAGGTTAAAGAAAAATAGTGCAGTGGATACAGACCAGGATTCTAGAGGCATAATGCTTAGGTTGGTGTCCTGTTTCTCCTCCTGAGTTAACTCTACAATTTATGAAGATTTTAACCTCCCATCACCTTGGTTCTCCTCTCTGACAAAAATGTTGAGTGAGGGGGGGAATAACCATAGCTAATTTGTAGGATTGTTTTATGAATTAAATGAAATTATTTATATACATGCCTAGAACGGTACCTGGCACATATATTAATGTTAGCAATAATAATAATAATAATTATTATTATTTTTATTAATGTGGACATAATTGAAACCCCATATATGAAAGTGTTATTCATAAACACAAGAAAATAACATTTATTACCATTAGTTATTTGGTAAATCTCTACTCTGATGTTCTTAGTGCCACATTTTCTTTTTAAGAGCATTTATAAATTGTTCCATTAAATACCTTAATTTTTAAATGAGTATTTTATATTTCTTTGGTGGTATATGACCACCATGAGGTGTTTTTTTTTTGGCCATTTTTAGTCTTTACATGCATCTTTTCCCACTTTAATGCAGAGAATGGAGGGAGGGTAATTATCTCCTCATTTTCATTTTTACATAGCTATCACTCCATGCCAGGGGTTTTAGCAGTGCAAAATCTGTTTTATCTAAAATGGAATCCATTTAATAACACCAAGAACTTATTCCTATAATTGACTAACAATTGAAAGCAAACTTAGAAACAGAAAAGACAGAGTTACCTATACTAAGAGTCATGTGCATGACAATGGGAGTCTCTTTTCTTCAGTCTTGAAGGATTAAGAAGAGATTTTAAAATGTTAAGTGAATTTGTAATAGAAACAGTAGGAAAGGTATCATTTTATATTTGAGCTTCTACAAAAGCCTTAGGAAATAGCAGATGAGCCGTTTGGGTGTACATGGCTCATTTTTATTCTATCTTTTGTCTGGCAAATGAGAGTTCCTAAAAGAGAGCTTTCTTCTAAGCTAAAGCATTTGAATTAACCTCGGAAAGAGGTTAAATGGCTGAATCAGATTAACCCTGCCTCTGAGTTGTTTCTTGGGCTGCATTTTCTTTCCCTGCCACTAGAATATCTTGGCAGCCTCTTGGTTTCCAAACGGGGCTGCAGAAAAGTTTAGTTTCCCTAGAGATCAAATGCATTGAGTGCCCAGGAAAATAATGTACATGATTGAAGCTAGTCAAGCAAAGACAATAGGAAGTAGTGAGAGCCAAGGTCAACTTGAGACAGCATGGTCTATCTAAAGGAGAGCACTCAGCTCTCTGCTCCAATTCCTTGTTGACTGATGCTTGGATTTTAAGAGGATTTGAAAACCTTGATATTTTATCTGAAATCTCCTAGTTTAAAAAAACTGTCCAGGGGCCGGCCCAGTGGCGTAGTGCTTAAGTTCACTTGCTCCGCTTTGGTGGCCCAGGGTTCACAGATTCGGATCCCAGGCACGGACCTATGCACGGCTTATCAAGCCATGCTGTGGTGGCATCCCGTATATAAAAATAGAGGAAGGTGTAACCGATGTCAGGACCAATCTTCCTCAGCAAAAAGAGGAAGATTGGCAACAGATGTTAGCTCAGGGCTAATCTTCCTCACCAAAAACAAACAAACAAACAAAAAACAGTCCATTATTATTCCAAACACACATAAAAGCAGAAGACAGTATTTAAATGAAACTCCATATACCTATCACTGAGCTTCAGAATTTATCAATTCATCCTCTTTCTTGTCCCTCTCCTTCTCTCTGCCTTCATTGTTTTGAAGCAAACCCTTGATATCTTATTATTTCATCCGTAATAATTTCAGCAGATTTCTCTAAATGCCAGGGACTTTCTTTAAAAAACATAATCAAAACATCATACTCCCTAAACATCATCAAATATGTAGTCAGTGTTCAAGTTTTCCTAATATTTTCATAATACATATCTATTTTTCTTTTTTCCCTCTCTTTTAAGAGTTTAACTGAGAGCTAAATAAAAGCAATACATTGTAATTGGTTGCTATGAGTCTTAAGTCTTTATTTATTTATTGGAGAGGAAGATTCGCCCTGAGCTAACATCCGTTGCCAATCTTCCTCTGTTTTGTATGTGGGATGCCTCCATGGCATGGCTGATAAGTGGAGTAGGTCCACCCCTGGCATCCGAACTCGTGAACCCCAGGCCGCCAAAGCGGAGCACGTCGAACTTTAAGCACTTGGTCAAGGGGCCAGCCCCAAGTCTTTTATTTTTTAATCTATTAATACACCCTTCCTTTTCTTATTTGTTTATTTTTCTCGTAATGAATTTGTGGAAGAAACTGCATTGTTTTTCCTGTATTTTTTTGAATATTTTCAAGTATTTTCCCACTTTGGGTTTTACTCCTTGTGGTGTTAATATGTTTGTCTCTCCCTTGAATTTTCAGTATATTGATAATTATATATAAAAGTTTAATCAAATTCTAGTAGTTTTTTTTTCCCCCCTAAGAATATGTGTACAACCATTGTGATTTTGTGTATTTCCATTTGGATGCATATGAGGTCTGGATGCCTATCCTTTAGTAATATTACATCCCTGATAATCATTGCCTTAATCTGTTAATTTACTAGAGGATTAAAACAAGCAAACAAACAAACAAAAACTCTGGGTACTATCATCACTAGCTAATGACTGCTCTAGACTTTCTTGCTTGCCTTGAACTTGGAGAGGGAGGAGACACACTTTGGCTCAGTGTGTTTAAATCAGAGAAATTAGCATATCTTTTTTTTTTTTTTTTTGCCTGAGGAAGATTCACCCTGAGCTAATATCTATTTCCAATCTTCTTTTTGCTTGAGAAAGATTCGCCCTGAGCTAACATCTGTGCCAGTCTTCCTCTATTTTGTATGTGGGTTGCTGCCACAGCATGGCCGATGACAAGTGGTATAGGTCTGTGCCCAGGAACCAAACCTGTGCCACCAAAGTGGAGTGTGCCAAGCTTAACCACTAGGCCACAGGGCTGGCCCCTAGCATATCTTTAAAACACTTAGTATTAGCTAAGATTTTACTTTATTTACTGTGTTCTACCTCAAGTCACTTATCAGATATTTATTGAATACTTATCTGTTTCCCTTCCTTTACTGTAAGCTCCTTAAGGAGAGGATCTGTATCACATTCAGCCATTGTATCCTCAACATCTAGAAATGACATCTAAAACATTGTAGATTCTCGGTAAATATCTGATGGGTAGATGGATGGATGTGAGAGTGAATTAGTGATTCAATGAATAAATGGATTAATGCACGATATTCCAATCTGTGCTGGTCCAATACTATGCTTTCAGTCTATTAGAGAACGCAGATAAGTAAATAATGTATCAGTTATCTCATAGTTTCTATGGGTAAGGAATTTAGAGGGAGCTTAACTGGGTGGTTCTGGCTTAGGGTCTCTCAGGAGGTGGCAGTTAAGATGTTGGCTGGGGCTGTAATCATCTGAAGGCTTGACTGGAGCTAGAGGGTACACTTCCAACGTGGCTCCCTCATGTAGCTGTTGGTAGAAAGCCCCATTTCCCTGCCAGCTATTGGGAGGAGGCCTCAATTCCTTGACATATGGACATCTCCATATAGCTGCTTGAGTATCCTTCCAACATGCCCACTGACTTCTCCCAAAGGGAGTGATCTAGGAGAAAGCAAGAAGGAGGCCACAGTGCCTTTTATGATTTAGTCTCAGATGTCACACTCTGTCACTTCTGCCTTAATCTATTCTTTAGAAATAAGTCACTAATTCCAGCCCACACACAATGATTAGGCTACACTTTTTGAAGAAAGTGTCAAAGGATTTTGGGGCATATTTTAAACCACCAAAAGTAATAATCACCATGAAGTGATTGTAATCATTACAACAAAGGCTATAGTAGAGAGATGTCCAAAGTGATCTAGATGTGAATGGAATGCCTCTGGAGAAGAATGCGGAGTGAATTAAGGGTTTTGAAATCTGGGTTGAAATCCTGGCTAGCTCTATTAGAAGCTAAACTTGTGACCTTAGGGGAATTATTTTCATTCTTTGGGTCACACTTTTGACAGCTGAAGATGTATGGATTTGAACTTGACTATAACGATAATAATGATAAAACAAAGTAGCCTTTATCAGGTACGTACTATATCACCAAGATTCTAAATGCAGTACATGAAGTGCCACTTTCAACCCTCATGGTGAGTCCTGCTGTTTTGTTTCACAGATGAGGAAATGAGGCATGGGGAGACTGAGTGACTTGTCCAAGGCCACCCACAGGTGGAGACCAAATTCAGACTCTGGCAGTTTCAATTTCAACTTATACCCTGGGCTTTAAACCTTGCTCCTCAATTTGTTGTTTGTGACCCAGTAGCATCAGCATCACCTGGGAGCTTGTTGGAAAAGCAGAATCTCAGGCCACATTCCAGATCTCCTGAAGCAGAATCTGTACTTTACCAGTAGCCCCAAGTGAGTCATATGCACATGAGAATTTGAGAAGCACTTTTCTAAAGGACTATGCTATTAATGTCTGTAAAGAAACTTCCACTCATAAATATAATTCTAAATTCTATACATTTAATAAGCATGGAAAAGATATGTACATGAGAGGAAATTAAACTTTTGATTTATTACTATAGTGAGATTGTTGGCGTTTCTATACCATTCCTTTCCTGACAATTTTCAACAAAATTAAGAACCATTCAGAATTTACGAAGAGGGAACAATTTGATATTGTACTTTTAATAATTATAATAATAAATAATTAATACAGGGGTTTGGGAAAGTTCTCTCCACACCCAGGAGAGAATGAAATGTATTAAGCCCACTGAGTATCAACATCTGCAAGCGACAAGTCAATTTTGCTAATCAATATTGAACAGAGTCATTCAGGAATTGAGGAAAATGTCATAGCTTTGGATGCACAGAAGTAACTATGTGGAAGGTAATGATACTCCCACATCTCTCATTAATAGTCATATTTCTCCTAATCTAATATGGATAAGACATAAGACGTGCTGTCTAGACAGGCTTTGCTAGTGGTTCTCCACCTGCTGCGCATTACAATCACGTGGGAAGTTCCTAAAAATACCGATGCCTGGGCCTGTCCCCAAGAGATCCTGACTTACTTGGTCTTCAGTGAGGTTCTGTTACTAGAACTTTTTAAAAAGCTGCCCATTTGGTCTAATTTGCAACCCGCGTTGAGAACCATTGACCTAGAGAATTACTGTGAGCTATGATTTGTCTTGGTACTTCCCTACTGCTCAGTTAGTGCTGGTTGAATGGGTGTAAGTGGAGATAAAATGAAAAGTTACATAATCACCTTTATCTATTATCCTAGTAGATTTACTCATTAGGTCCTTTGGTTCCAAGCACCCTAAGTGCATGTAAGTTAAATAAAAGGAGGAGTGATTTGCTGGAAGGACATGGGATAGTCCACAAAGATGATGACAGTGCTATCCAACATAAATGCGAACCACCATTTAATTTTAAATTTCTAGTAGCCATGTTAAAAAAAAAAAAAGTAAAACCAAACAGGTAAGATTTTAATTTTGATAATATATTTTATTTAACTGATGAAAGGAAAAACTCGTTTTTTTCTGTACTCTGCTCAATACTTCTGATATCTGATGTGTGTGGGTTTTTCCCACACCAAGCAATTCTTCAACACGCTAACTACTGGGAGTTATTGTAAACCCCACAGGTTAAGGGCTCAGTCCCACAAGACTGCCGTGTCTCCCTCTCCCCAACTTCAGACACCAATCTCAAGTCCAAGTTGTTACCTGTGCTTCTAACTAACGGGCTATAAATCAGAGATTCCCAGGCCCCCCTCCTCAGGTTTGATAATTTGCTAGAGGGGCTCACAGAACTCAGGAAAACAGTTTACTAGATTACCAGTTTATTATAAAGGCATACAACTCAGGAACAGCCAGATGGAAGAGATGCATAGGGTAACGGTTGGGTAAGAGGTGTGGAACTTCCATGCCTTCTCCAGATGTACCACTCTCCCAATACCATCCTGTGTTCAGCAATCCAGATGCTCTTGAAACCCTGTAGTTCAGGGATTTCCCATGAAGTCTTCATTACATAGTTACGATTGATTAAATCATTGGCCATTGGTGATTGAACTCAATCTCCAGCCCCTCTCCCCTCCCAGGGGATGGGGGCCTTAGGAGACTGAAATTTCCAACCCTCTGATTACACGGTTGTTTCCCCTGGAAATCAGCTCCCATTGGAGGCTATCCAGGAGTCACCTCATTAACTTAAATTGAGGTGTGGTTGAAAGGGGCGTATTATAAATAACAAAAGACAGGCTTTTAGCCTTTATTGCTCTTATGACTTAGGAAATTCCAAGGGTTTTAGGAGCTCTGTGCCAGGAATGGAGATGAAAACCAAATATATATTTCTTATTACAAGCCATAATATCACAACCAAATGTTTCCAAAATATTATTTCAACATGTAATCAATATAATAAATTATTAAGAAGTTATTTACATTTTTTTTTTTACATTCCAGAAAGTTGGAATAAGAGAAAGGGTAGAATTACAGAGAAGGGGCAAAGATGCATTACCAAGTTGGCCACCCCTACAGGTATCTCATGTTTGACCCCATGGAATCTTCTGAAGAGTCCTATTTAAATATGTCTGAGAACTGTATACCTGTGGATAAAAGGAGAAAAGTTTTATCCATCAGTCTTTGGACAAGCGTGGCCCCATTGCATTAACTGCCCCTCACGTCTGAGTTGCCCATGCCTGTGGGCCAAGCAGGTTCCACTGGGGTCTGTTACAGCAATATCTTGAGGCTGCACCGCATGCTTTGGGCAGGAAGTGAGTAGGGATGTGGTGCAGGCCCAAGACTAGCGTGCTGTCAGGGCACACCTGTGGGCAGCTAGTCAGAGCTGAGAGGAAATAGTTGCTGCAGCAGTGGTTGGAGTAGGGGTAGGACTGAGAGGCTCTGAGTGGCACAAGAGATGTCCCTACTAGGTAATGCCAATTCTCTGAGAAGTTAATGTGTTGTTTAAAAAATAAATTTTGTGAATTTAAAATTGTGGCCATGTGTTGCATGACTTGTCACAACTTCTAATATATCATACTACAGCGTATTGTGAGATTTTCAAGAGTGAACTATAACATACAACATTGAAAATGTTTATTTGTCCAAGGAAAACTTTTGGTGAGGTGTATTTTGCAAGACTAGTGTATCATGTATCACATTTTATGAAGAAAGGCTATACATCTTTGCTACTCAAAGTGTGTTCCATGGACCAGCAGGCTTAGCATACATTTATATACATTATCTAAATGCCAGTGGGAACATACAAGGGAGATAGAGAATTTAGCAACATAAGGGCCGTACCTGGGAGCTGATTAGAAAGCAGAATCTCAGGCTCACCTCAGACCCACTGAGTGAAAATTTGTATTTTAACAAGATCCCCAGCGATTCATCTGCACACTAAAGTTTCAAAAGCACTGCCTTGCACAATGATTTACTCAATTAAATTGTTTGTTTAAGATGCTGTTGTGATCATTATTTCACTGTATAAAATACGTATATTTCTAGAAAGTGAATGATAACCCAGATATTCAATCAAATGCACCATGGGAGATCTCACTATTTAGAACAATATTTCTCAAATTATTTATCAGACATTGGACTTCATTGTTCAATTGCAGACTCCTGGGGCCCACCTCATACTTAGCAAAATCATAATTTCTAAGGCTGGGTTGCAGGAGCCTGAATTTTAAAAAGCTACCTACATAATTCTTACACTCATTAAAGTTTGAGAACCACAATTTAAAAGGATGCAATTGTGAAATCTATGCATAAAGCCTCCTGTTATAGGTTGAATACAACACTATAAATATCATCC
Source organism: Diceros bicornis minor (assembly GCF_020826845.1). Lineage (NCBI taxonomy): Eukaryota > Metazoa > Chordata > Mammalia > Perissodactyla > Rhinocerotidae > Diceros > Diceros bicornis. The sequence continues at coordinate 73,077,361 of NC_080741.1, read as the reverse complement.
CGAAGATCTTGTACGTAAATGTGGAATTTTAGTTTTTTCATGCTTCATTTACACATTTGTTTACTTATATAATCGTTTTGAATGCCTGCTATATGCAACACTCTGCCTAGATGCTGGGCAATGCATGGTAAAATAAGATACTATCTCTTGTCTAAAAATGCTCCATCTGGTTGACAGAAAGTCGATTATCATTCAGCTGGATGAGGGGCAAGTTAGTAATGTAAAATAGGTGCTGAGAGCCAAGAAGAGCACATCCCCAGTGATGACTGTGGAAGGGTCTTTTATGGAGGACAGAGACCAGATCTGTTTTTAAAATGATACATGCAAAGTAGTTAGGTCTGATCACCTCAATAAACTCTGCCAGATTATATTTCCTAGACACAATTTTTTAATGATTCATTGAGAATATGAATATGAATATGAAAATAATGACCAAATCATTATTTTTCAGGCCATTAAATATGCATTTTCTTTCTCTTTCCAAACAAATGTATGGCCCTTAAGCTAATGAATTCTCTATTTCCCTTATATGTTCTCAGTGGCATTTAGGCAATGTATATAAATGCACAAGTTGTCCAACTGACTCAAGAATATGTTCCTATGATATGCAGTAGAGCACTTCTATCTTAATGGAGGATAAGCCATTGATTTGACCTGATTTTTTTTTTCCTGGGCTGGGAATATGTGTAGCTTGCTCATAATTGTCCACTTAGTACATCAAAAAGAAACTTACGTGAATAAACTTTGTTATACTAGACTTTGAGTGTTGGAAACATCTTTTTTACCAAGAAAAGGTCACTTATGTGGTAATTGCTAGAGGATCAAGAAGCTGAGCATCCAGAAACACTGTGGAGCATCATTTTCACATCTCAGTTCTGCATGGGTATCATTCAGGAGGAAGAATATTTCTGATGAATGAATTAAAGAGGTAAACCCTATTTAGGAAATCTTAGAGCAAACCTTGGCTTAAAAGATGTTAAGACAAAGTATGTTTCAGTTTCTTAACTTTTCTTTTTTACTTGTTAACGTGGTCAACAATTACATGTGGAATGTCTACAATTCTCTGTATATTGTTTCGGTAGCACTTAGCACTGCTTGGCACTTGGTGTGACCTCACCATTGCTGAATGTATTACAACACAAGGGACTTTCATATAGAAATAAATTACACACAATACTACCACATATTCAACCAAATGTAATATGATCTAAAAGAAATCTATTTAAAAAACATGCAAAAAATATGTACTATATGGAGATGTCATTGACCCCCCAGCTTAAAGAGCTTCAGTCTGGTTGGGTTTTGTAGAAGCCAGGACTGACTTCTTCCACAGACATGATAGGCACTATGCCTAGGGTCCACAATATTTTTAGGGGCCCATGAAAATGTTTTAATTTCTTTTAAAATCAGAAGGCAAAAACTGAACTTTCAAGTTGAAGAAATGTTTGAATATATAATATGAATACATTTATCTTTATACCAATGCAGTTATAAAATATAATTTTTAATATTTTTTTATGAAAGAAGAGGCCCATGAAAGCAAAAGTGCCTTGAGCCCGTGAAGGTCATAATGCAGCCGTGGCACCAGAAACGGGACTTCCCCATCCCTACCCCAGTAGGTGTCCAAGGCTCTCCTTTTCTTTTCTTGGCTTAAGACTTCTTCTGAAGGATTGTGTTAGTGTCCTAGGACTGCTGTAACAAAGTACCACAACCTGGGTGGCTCAAAACAAAAAGAAACTTGTTCTCTCATAGTTCTGCAGGTTAAAGGTCTGAAATCATGGTGTCGGCAGAGTTGGTTCTTTCTTTCTTTTTTTTTTTTTTAAACAGTTTTTTTCATTTATTTATTTTTTTGTGAGGAAGATCAGCCCTGAGCTAACATCCATGCTAATCCTCCCCTTTTTCCTGAGGAAGACCGGCTCTGAGCTAACATCTATTGCCAATACTCCTCCTTTTTTTTTTCCCCCAAAGCCCCAGTAGATAGTCGTATGTCATAGTTGCACATCCTTCTAGTTGCTGTATGTGGGACGCGGCCTCAGCGTGGCTGGAGAAGCGGTGCGTCGGTCCGCGCCCGGGATCAGAACTCGGGCTGCCAGTAGTGGAGCGCGCGCACTTAACCGCTAAGCCACGGGGCTGGCTTAGCGGTTCTTTCTGAGGTAGCATCTGTTCACTTACTCTCTCCTCGCTTCTGGGGATGACCGGAAATCCTTGGTGTTCCTTGGCTTGCAGCTGCATCACTTCAATCTCTGTCTCTGTGATCACATGGCTGTCTCCTTCTGTGTCTCTGTCCAAATTTCCTTCTTTGTATGAGGACATCAGTCATATTGGATTAGAGCCCATCTTGATGACCTCATCTTAACTTGATTAAATCTGCAAAGATCCTATTTCCAAATAAGGTCATGTTCACAGCTACTGGGGTTTAGGATTTCAACATATTTTTTGGAGGGACACAATTCAACCCATAACACATTGTTTACATGGGGTAATCAGAAGGGACCCAACAAAGTTGGTGGTGTCATTCCTGAGGGCAGACAGGCCAGATGCTTATTATAAAGCCTTCATAGGTGTTGTTGATGATGGAGGCCTAGCCTGTTTTCTCCTGGGAGGCCCACTCCTTGCTGGACAATTTGTTCAAACAACCCTGATCTCTCTCCTCTAGTCTCTTTTTAGTTCTGGGGAAATCTTAGTGCGTCTGTTGTTTCTTTCAAGGGTGATCTCTTCTCAAATCTCTCTTTTGTCTTACTTACAACAGACCTATTTAACTCAAAGTCTGCAACTTTAGTAATGGGAAAAAATGTTTCCTCTTATCTAGGTCAGGGAAGGCTTAATATTTAAACCTTCCGCAGGAGGGAGGGTTGATACACACCATCCTGCTATGCAGCCAAGGAAAAGAAACTGACCCAAACCAACCAAACCAAATGCAATCGCTGTGTTTCCACAGTAAAGCAATATATACCCTGACATCAGCATCATGCCGCAGAGGAGGGAAAAGTTCATTTTTCCTAAGAGGGAAGGTGGTGAACACAGAAGACCTCATAGAGGAGGTGATGTTTGAAGTGAACCTTCATGGACAAATAAGAGATTGCTGGACACAGAGAGATATCTATGGGGACGAGTAGGCGGGGAAAGCATTCCAGGCAGAGATCACAGCATCAATAGAAACATAGAGTGTGACGTGTTCACAAAAAGGCAGTCCAGTGTGGCTACAGGTCTAGAGTGTATGTGTGGGAAGAACAAGAGTTGAGCCTGTAAAGGGCTAACTGTTTGTTAGGTGTCATTTTACTGTGACTCTAAATTGGGGGTATTGAAAATCTCTCCTTAGAAATTACCTCTGCCCCAGGAACCTCACCACGTGAAATTGATATTATAATGCAGATGCTCATAAGTAGAAGTAGGAATGTGTTAGTTTCTCATCACTGCTGTAACTAATTACCACAAACTTATTAGCTTAGAACAACATAAATTTCATTTTATAGTTCTGGAGGTCCGAAGTTGAATTAATCCTGTTTAGCTAAATCAGGATGTTGGCAGGGCTGTGTTTCTTTCTGGAGGCTCAAGAGAAGAATAAGTTTTCATGCCTTTTCCAACTTCTAGAGACTGCCCTCATTCCTTGGATCATGTTCCCTCTTCCATCTTCAAAGCCAGCAATGGCCAGTCCAGACTTCCTCACATTGCATCACTCTTAATACTCTGTCTTCTGCCTCCCTTTTCCACTTAGAAGGGCCCTTGTGATTAGATTGGGCCTACCAGGGTCATTTAGGATAATCACCTCATCTCAAAGTCAGATGATTAGCAACTTTAATTCCATCTACAATCTTAATTCCCCCTTGCCATGTAATAGACATATGCACAGTTTCCAGAGACTAGGGTGTGGACACCTTTGGGAGATGGGCATTATTGTGCATACCGCAAGGAGATAGTAAAATAAGAGACTTAAGGCCAACACATCTCTGCCACGTGAAGAAGTTAAAGGGTAGCTCATTTTAGGATTGAATATATAGCACGGGTGGGTGACAGTAGAAGTTCCCTGTTTATACAGAGCTGGGGGTAGATTTTGAGAAGTGTCTTAAAATATGACATTCTGGCATCCCCAGAACTCTCAATCGTCTCTGTAAAGGCTGGGACACCGACTCCCTGAGTCATGCCTGTGAGCACAAGCATATGTTTTCAGAACTGGATTATTGGTACGCTCCTCTGCCCTCTCTTTCTTTCTCTTGTGTCTTCCCTGATTTTTCCATTTCTGGCCTTCTTACATGTGTGTTTTGCTCTGCCTACTTCTTATTTTAACATCAACCTCCTGTGCTCTTTTAGAAGCCTCATTACCCAAAGATCTAGTTAGAGGAGATTAGCAAGTGACCATGACTGAGAGAATGGCATTTGCAACATCTTCATTTAAAAGGCAAATCCCACTCTGCACCAGGGATCTACCATTTAGTTACAAGTAGTAGGAGTCTCCAGCATCAGAATTAATGCACTGATGTATTTATATCCCTTATATCTCATGACACCTACCTTCCAAAGCCTTACATGGCTAAGAGAATACAACTAGGTGACTACCTGTAACTATTTACCATCACCCCCACCCCCTGACAATGACTACATTGCAGCTTCTCAGGGCTGATCACCTACTTTATACCCTAAGCAAAAGGAGGGGGAGGCAGAGGGAATGGATTATGCCAGTGTCATATCAGTCATATCAGAGAGCATGATGGGACTTGACATAACCCGGTGATTTGGGGAACATGACTCATGCAGCCTTGCTGCCTAAGACAAGCTGGGTTGTACTGTAGGCAGCAGCTGATAGGTTGTTACCTATCAGGGCCACCTCCAAGTTGTCAAGCACCTTGTGGCCAGTAGGACCAGAAGTGATGACTCAGGGCTTGACAGATCTATGCTGTTTAGAAGAAATGCCATCACGTGAATGGCTTTAGTCTTCACAGTCAAAGGAGGATGGCTGAATCCTGAATAACCTGCCTATTTTAGGTCCCCCTCCATTACTCCTGCTTATAAATGCTACTGGGACAAAAGGATTCATGGCATTGAAAGTTCAAGGGCTTTTCTAACCCTGGGAGTTTTCTCTGCTATGTTTTTGAAAAGGAGATTCAATTTGCCCTTGATAAACCACTTTGGAATATTTATCACCATGGCACCTGTATAAAAAAGAAACATCCTCCTGGGACTCAGGAGAGAGGAGAAAAAAAATGCTCATTTGTGAAATTGCATGTCCAGAAATTATGCTCATGTAAGAATAATCACTGATGATACCAACTCCATTTTTCTCCGGTAAATTCTCTCTTGCCCTTAATTCAGCTAGTTTAAACACCTAATGCAGTGGTTGCTAATAAGGCATAATTGTTGAGTCACTACTCCTTGACTATATCTCACCAGAAAATATGGGATTTGATTGCAACATTTCTGGATTGAATTCCAAAGCTGCCCAAATTAACATGTTCGACCCCAACCTATGTTTCCAGCTTGACTTACTTCTGCTCCATTACCAAACTCCCAGTGCTGGCACGTTGACTCATCTTCCCCCAACACTTCTTGGGCTTTCAAAACTCCCTGCCTTGGCTCATACCGTGCCTTCTCCCTAAAATGCCCTCCCCATTTTGTTCTGCCCCCTTAGAACACAGAGTCTTCAAGGATCAACACAAATCCCACCTCTTCCATGAAGCCATTCCTGACCCCCATCATCTATCTCGTGGGTGAGTTTTTAATCTGCGGAAATCACAACACTTAGCATTCACTCTCTTTTCCCAGGTACCCACATCCTGCCTTTTATCAGTTGATATCAGGGACTGCAGACTGTTGGTCCACAGTATTAACCTATCCCACAGACATTTTAAGACATCTAACAATATTTTAGAATTAGGGTATCTTAAATATCTGGATGTCTGGACCCTTGAAAAATCACAGCATCTGGCAACTTAGGACTATATTTCAAGTGGCAACAATTGGCTCAACTGAGTCGCAGCCACCTTCTGTACTTAGGAATATATTCTTCAGTTTGCTAAAGCTCACACCATTCCCTTTTAATGATATCAAGCCAGCTTTACTCATTTTTGTTCTTTTGTTATTATCTCTCCAAAGACTCTACAGTAGCTTACAAACTGGCCTTTACCCTTTTTGTTTTTCTTTTATTTATTATTTTGTCTCCCTACCGTTCACACTCCACATAGAAGCTGGAATGATTTTTAAAAAAGGAAAAAAAAAAAATGACAAAAAGGTCATTTATACATAAAAAAATGACATAAGAGGTTATCATCACTCCATTAGTTAACCCTCTTCATCCAATGATTTTCCACTGACTTTAGAGAAATTGCACATTCCTATGATAGCCTCCCTCACCTGAGACCCACCTCCCAGTTACTCATTATACGTCAGCCACATTGTCCTTCTTCCTCTTCCTGGAAAATGCCAAGGTGTTCACTCGTTACACGCTTGCTTTTCTCCCAAATCTTTTTCTTTCAATTTTACTGAGATGTAATTGACATACAGCACTGTGTAAGTTTAAGATGTACAGCATAATGACTTGATTTACATATATTGTGAAATGATTACCACAATAAGTTTAGTTAATACGCATCATCTCATATAGACACAAAAGAAAAAAAAAGTATTTTTCCTCGTGATGAGAACTTTTAGGATCTACTCTCAGTAACTTTCAAATATACCATACAGCAGTGTTAACTATAGTCATCACGTTATACATTACGTCCCCAGTACTTATCTTACAACTGGAAGTTTGTACCTTTTGATCACCTTCATCCAATTCCCCCGTCCCCACCCCCTCACCTTTAGTTCTGGTAACCACAAATCTGATCTCTTTTTCTGAGTTTTTTGTTTGCTTGTTTGTTTGTTTTTAGATTCCACATATAAGTGAGATCATACAGTATTTGTCTTTCTGTGTCTGACTTATTTCACTTAGCATAATGCCCTCAAGGTCCATCCATGTTGTTGCAAATGGCAAGATTTTCTTCCTTTTTATGGATGAATAGTATTCCATTATATATATATATATATGTATGTATATATTTGTATGTAATATTATATATGTATATGCCACATTTTCTTTTATCCACTCATCTGTTGATGAACACTTAGGTTGTTTCCATGTCTTAGCTATTTTAAACAATGCTGCAATGAAGATGGGGGTGCAGATATCTCTTTGAATAGTCATTTCATTTCCTTCAGATGTATACCCAGAAGTGGAATTGCTGGATCATGTGGTAGTTCTATTTTTAATTTTTGAATCTCCATAATGTTTTCTGCAGTGGCTGCATCAATTTACATTCCCACCAACAGTGCACAAGGGTTCGCTTATCTCCACAACCTTGACAGCTTTTGTTATCTCTTGTCTTTTTGATGATGGCCATTCTAACAGGCGTGAGGTGATATCTTATTGTGGTTTTGATTTGCATTTTCCTAATGATTAGTGATATTGAGGCTTTTCTTCCAAATCTTTGCATGGCTCATTCCTTCTCATTGTTTAGGTCTTGGACTTATTTGACTACCTCATTATAAAGTCACCCTTGTTCTTCCTCCCACATCATATTTGCATTATCCTGTCTTATTTTCTTCTACTGTTTATCTAACATAATCTTATCTATGTATTTGAATACTTGTTTTCCCTATTTCCTCCCACTAAAATGTAAGCTCCAGGAGGATAGAAACCATATCTGTCTTGTTCGCTGCTGTTTGCCCAGTGTCTAGCACAGAGCAGAGCAAACATGGGTGAACAACAACTACAAAGTCAGCTTACTAAATATTTGTATCTGCCTGACTGCTGGCTTATAATGTCATAAAATAGATATTTGTGCTTTTTCTGCCCAATGAGTTTGTGAGCATCTGGTAAGTGAACACCTGTCTTGGCTAGCTTTTTAAAACACTAAAAGTACAAAGCAGTTAGCTCTTCATAGATATTTAGTAGCTATTTGACAATATGTTTATAGATTGATTCAAGAGTAGATTTAAAAGGCCAGGATGAGGAAATGTGTTAATTATGTTAGTTTTAAAACTTTCAGATAATAAACACCTTGGCTCAAAACCAGTAAACCTAGACTTCCAGTTCTGGCCAAAATGAAGTAATAGGTCCCAGATTTATCCTGTTGCCTGAAACAACCTTTTTTAAAAAAACAGACAAAATATATGAAATAATGCTTTTTAAGACATTGAAAATCAGGCAACTAAGGACAGAGATTCCTGAGGGATGGGAAACAAGCAAGGTGTGATACCTATGGTTGTATCAGCTTACTGCTCAAAAAAATGCATGAAAAGATGCTCAAACAATTAGTTATTAGGGAAATGCTGATTGAGACCACCATGAAATACCACTACACACCTGTTAGAATTGTTAAAATGAAAAAGACTAACCATACCAAGTGTTTGCATTGATACAGAGAAACAGGAAGTGCTAGGCAGAATGTATAACAATGCAATCACTTTAGAAAACAATTTGGCAGTTTCTTAAAAAGTCATTCAGGAGAAATTGGAACCCTTTTTTTTTCCCCCCCAGTAATTTTATTGAGATCATAGTGGTTTATAACATTGTGTAATTTGGGGGATACATTATTATTTATCAATTTCTGGATAGACTTCATTGTGCTCCCAACCAGTAGTCTAATTTTTGTCCATCACCATACATATGTGCCCCTTTACCCCTTTCACCCACTCCCCAACTCCCTTCCCCTCTGGTAACCACTAATCTGTTCTCTTTATCCAAGTATTTGTTATCTTCCACATATAAGTGAAATCCTGCAGTATTTGTCTTTCTCCTGTCTGGCTTATTTTGCTTAACATCATACCCTCAAGGTCCATCCACGTTGTTGCAAATGGGACGATTTTGTCTTTTTTCATGGCTGAGTAGTATTCCATTGTGTGTCTATATATATATGTATATACATATGTATATATACACCACATCTTCTTTATTCATTCATCTGTAGAAGGGCACTTGGGTGTCTTCCATATCTTGGCTATTGTGGATAATACTGCAATGAACATAGGGGTACATAAATCTCCTTGGATCATTGATTTCAAGTTCTTTGCATAAATACCCAGTAGTAGGATAGCTGGATCGTATGGTATTTCTATTTTTAATTTTTTTTTTTTGGTGAGGAAGATTGGCCATGAGCTAACATCTGTTGCCAATCTTCCTCTTTTTGCTGAGGAAGATTGGCCCTGAGCTAACGTCTGTGCCCATCTTCCTCTATTTTGTATATGGGACACTGCCACAGCATGGCTTGATGAGTGGTGTGTAGGTCCACGCCCAGGATCCGAACCTGTGAACCTGGGCCGCCAAAGTGGAGCATACAAACTTAACCACCACACCACTGGGCCGGATCCTCTATTTTTAATTGTTTGAGAAATCTCCATACTGTTTTCCATAGTGGCTGCACCAGTTTGCATTCCCACCAGCAGTGCATGAGGGTTCCCGTTTCTCCACATTCTCTCCAACATTTGTTTTTTTTTGGTCTTGGCAATTACAGCCATTCTGACTGGTGTAAGGTGATATCACATTGTAGTTTTGATTTCAATTTCCCTAATAATTAGTGATGTTGAACATCATTTCATGTGTCTCTTGGCTATCTGTATATCTTCTTTGGAAAACTGTCTGTTCATATCCTCTGCCCCTTTTTTGATTGGGTTGTTTGTTTTTTTGTTGTTGAGTTCTTTATTATTTTGGAGATCAACTCCTTGTTGGATAAATGATTTGAAAATATTTTCTCCCAGTTGGTGGGTTGTCTTATCGTTTTGTTCATGGTTTCCTTTGCTTTGCAGAGATTTTTAGTCTGATGAAGTCCCATTTGTTAACTTTTTCTTTTGTTTCCCTTGCCTGAGTAGACATGGTACTTGAAAAGGTGCTGCTAAGACCAATGTCAAATAGTGTACTGTCTATATTTTCTTCTAGGAGTTTTATAGTTTTACGTCTTCCTACAGTGGCCCCAGGGTGTGCTCCCTCTTTCAGGGCTCACTGGTACCATGGGTGCTTGTGCGGGCCTGGGGTGTGCTTGCCCTGGTGCATAGATCTGCTGCTGTCTCTGCTTGGGGTCCTGCAGGGCCACTGTGCTTGGTGGGCGAGGCTTCCTCATGGGGTCAGAGCCAGGCCACTCTTTCGGCCACAGAGGCACGGTGGGCTCCCTCCACCAACGCCAGAAAAACAATCATGAATGGGCTAAGGATGCTGCTGCCTCTTCCTATAGTTGCCCCAGGGCGAGTTCCCACTTTCAGGGCCCTCGTGCCAGGCTGGAAAGTGTTCATGCGCATGCACAGGGCTGCCAGGGGAGGGTAGGGAGTGCTCACCTATCTCCACCACTTCCCAGAGGGCCAGTCAATCCACCCTCGGCTGTATAGCTGCCTGTGTCTCTCAGGCGTCCTGTTGTGCTGTGTGGGCTTCCTCTCTTGGTCAATGAACATCCATTTAGTTGTACTTCAAAGGAGGGAGAGACAAAGGGAACAGCTCACTCTGCCATGTTGCTGATGTCACTCTGGAACTCTTATACATTACTGGTGGGAAGGTAAAATGTACAGCCTTTCTGGAAAACAATATGGTGGTTCCTCCAAAAATTGAACATAAAATTACATGTGATTCATCAGTTCCACTTCTGGGTATATACTCTAATGTACTGAAAGCAAGGACTCAGATATTTGTACACCAATGTTGATAGCAGCACTATTCACAATAGCCAAAAGTGGAAACAATCGAAATGTCCATTGACAGATGAGTGGATAAACAATTTGTGGTATATGAAATTCTGATGTGCTACAACATGGATGAACCTTGAAGCATTATGTTAAGTGAAATAAACCAGACACAAAAGGACAAATATTGTATGATTCTAGTTATATGAGGTACCTAGAGTCAGTCAAATTCATAGAGAAAGAAAGCAGAATGGTGGTTGCCAGGCGCTGCGGGGAGAGAATGGGAGGTATTTTTAATGGGTATAGAGTTTCAGTTTGAGAAGATGAGAAAGTTCTGGAGATAGAGGGTGGTGGGTTGCAAAACAACAACGTACTTAATGCCACTGAACTGTACACTTAAAAATGGTTAAAATAGTAACTTTTATGTTATGCATATTTTATCACAATAAAAAAAAGTTAGATATTCACTTACAATATGATCCAGCCATTCTACTCCTAGGTTTTTACTCAAGAAAAAAGAAAGCATACATCTATACAAAGACTTGTAGGTGAATGTTCATAGCAGTTTTACTTATAATAGCCAAGTACCGGGGATAATCCAAATATCCATCAACAGGTAAATGGATAAACAAATTGTGGTATATTTACACAATAAAATAATGTTTAGCAATAAAAATGAATGCACTATTAAGGCACACACCAACACTGATGAATATTAAAATAATTATGCTGAGTGAAAGAAGTCAAGTGTACACTCCATGATGCCATTTATATAAAACTTTAGAAATTGCAGTCTAATCTAAAGTGACAGAAAGCAGATCAATGATGCCTACGGATTTGCGTGTGTGTGTGTGTGTGTGTGTGTGTGTTGGTGGGAAGTAAGAGTGACAGCAAGACAGGGTGGGGTAGAGGGATTCCAAAGAGCCACTAGGAAACTTATGGAGGTGATGGATATGTTCATTATCTTGATTCTTCTGGTGATTTTCTAATAGATATGGACATGTCAAAACTCATCATACTGAACACTTTAAATATTTAAAGTTTGTTGTATTTCAATTATACCTAAATAAAGGGTGTTAAAAACAGTAATTCTAACACAATAGTAATTTAACAATATCTGCATGTATAGGCTGGCCTTCTGATCCAAAAGCCATTGTTATTTATGAAGGGCACAAGCCAAGACCTGGCTCATGTTCACAGTAATTTGATCAAATGGACACTGGAAATCATTGACTTTAAGAGATGGAATGTATTTGGTGTCCATGCATCTTAATGAAAATTAATGATAATGATTTAGAATTTAATGGATTCCTTGTAGTCTTATTGAAATTTAATAGAAAATGATACAGTGTAATTTGAAATCAATTTAAATTATCCAAATGAATAATTAATGTCTGTCATAAAATTGTCTAGCATCTATTATTTAGAAGCAAATGATTCAGAATCAGGTTCACCTAAAACTATAGCTGTCTTGAGGTGTAATGTTAAAACATCCTCCTCCTCTCTCAGCCCTCTTGACAATTCTTGCAACAGAAGAAAGAATAGACTTTGTTATACTTAGTGAAAAAATATGCTTGTAGTAAGCAATACCTTATTTTGTATGACACTTGTATAAGGCATATTTATAAACACTATCACATTATTCCTTGGGTAGAAAAACAATGTGAAATATATACCAATGTCCTCATTTTATAGATATAAAAATTTCAATATTTGCCCATTAAACTCAGGATAAAAAATCAGTCACTTCATCCAGTGCCTCTCTCCTCATTTTTTACACTCTGGTGTGCTTGCCCTCTTTAGCTTCCTTCAAAATGCTACGTTTCTTCCCACCTAAGACTCCTAGGATGCTTTTCTCTTGACTTCATTTGCATGTTACTTTCATGTCCTTAGAGTGACCTTCCTCAAATTCCATTGAAATCTGGACCCTCTTTTAGAATGTTACTCCAAATACTTTTTCTTTATACATTGCTAATATTGTGTAAGTATGTGTTAATGTGTTAATATTAACATATTAATATGTGACTTTATTTATTTAATTTCTGGCTCTCCAGTAGACTGTATGCTCTGTTTCCATTTTGTTCAGTGATTTATCCCTAATATGCAGCAAAAGGCCTAGCACAAATAGGCATTTAGTAAATATATGGTGAAAATAAACAAATCAATCAAACTGAGACATAGAGAAGCTAGTGACATGGCCAAGGAGACTCAGCTGAGAATACTAACACAATCTTCTGATCTGTGCCTTCTCCATTAACCCTCCTATTCTCTAACATTGATCAGGCATTGAGGGAAATGGTAATCAATGCTTCTATGTCTCAGGGAAGGATTTGCAAATGAATATTACATTTGAAGCATCTGATCTCCTAAAATATGTAAAAGACATCTCATATAGATGTCAGCCGATATGGGAGTTAATTTGGTAAGCCAGCTTGTGGAACAATATGTTCTTATACTTTAAATGATGATTTTCCTTTCTAAAATGTATGTAGGCCTTCTGCTAAAGAGGAATGTAGAATCTATATTTCATCCTCAAATGCATGACTGATTAAGTAGCTGTGGGAAAATGTGGCTTTCAGGCCAAGCTATGCTTGTGTGCCCTGGAATTTATCTTGTGAGTTATTTGGTTAGATATGAGTGGTACGGGTAGGCAACTCTATAATAATTCATTTCAATTTCATAAGGTTGTGTGAAGATTAAGGAGACAATAGAGTCAATCACTTAATAGACACAAGCACTTAATAGAGTCAATCCTAGTCAGTGCTCAATTAGTGTTCATTATTATTATTACTCTCATGCCTAGGAGAAAGTCAGCCAGGAACATACTGTGGCCATGCCTAGGCACAATTTACAGGGCGTGTGCTTTGAATCTTTCATATGATAGTCGTGTTCCATTTGATTATTAACATCTTGTTGCCCCTTAAACCAAAAAACCATAAAACAAGATATAGGCTAAGGGGAAGATTTTCTTCTGGGTAAGATTATACCATGTTCCTTGAATGATCCCATTCCATCATTGCCCATTTGTTCCTAAATTAGGCTCATTACCCAAATCATTTGGGGAACATTTTGGAAAAAAAGATTTTCTGACCCTATCTCCAGACGCTTAATAGGTCTCTGGTGGGGATTAGAAATCTGTGTTTATCAAAAGCTACCCCAGGTGATTCTGATAATCAAACAATTTTGGAAAGAACAATTAAACCACTGAAATATTTGGCCTATATTTGAATGATCAAAAAGAACCATCCCGAAAGCATTGACTGGGCAAATAACTCACACCAATAGGATCATCACTACTTGATTCACAGGCACTCTAGAATAAAGCATAAAAATAATAATAAAATCTAAATATTATGGCTTCCTTCCAGACTTTAGTAGTCATGTAATTTGAGGACTGTAAGTCCGTTACAAATTATGCTTTTTTCTCAGTTTTTGCAAATATAAACTCAGGAACCGAGAACAGATGTTTGTGATAAAGGGCAATAAGGAGTCAAATGATTTGTGTACAGTAACCAAAGCAATTAGAGGGTGACTGGCCGAGTCCGTTTCAGCGGACACAGTTAAGTCTGTGTCGATTCCCTTTCCTCTCCTAGGTTGGGAAGGAAAGTGTTGTGATGGACTTGTGTTGTGTGTTGTGATGGTGGCTGGGGGATATTGCGGCAGTATGGAGGGAGATCTCAGACTTGCAGAAAAGATAAGACCGTGGGGAAAAGGAAAGGAGCCAGAGGATACGGGCCTGGGTGAGTTCAGCTTGTACAGAGAACATGGCTTCATGGGGGTTGATGTTGACTAGGTTCTTGGTGAGGCCCTGGATATGAGGTTGGCCAGGACTGGAAGAGCAGGTGGCCGTGTGGGTCTTAGAACTGACTGCCTCTTTGGGATTGAGCAGCTGCCCCCTCTGTGGGATTGTGGGTTTAGCCCTGTGGCCAGGGGGGAGGATTACTTGTTGATAGAACATTCCTCTTTGGTATCAGAGATGTGTAGTTCCTGAGACCCCAGAGCTGAGGACTACTGAAATGGCTGCAGAAAAAAATGGAAGCAGAAAAGCCACATTAGGATTTCTTACTGCTCAACTAGGAAAGAGGATATTTCGGGTACTTTAGCCAATAACAGAAAGAATCCTTGTTGAAATAAAATGTAGTTACATTAAGGGTAGGGAAAATACAAAAGGAACAGAGGGAAATATAGAATAGAAAATGCTGTTTCAAGTCCCATACAAAGAGCTGCTTAAGGAGGATGCTACCTGCAAGAAACAACCCGAACGGCATTTTTCCTTTTAGATATAATTTAAAAGGAGATATCAGACCGTAACAATGATCTGCCTTCTCATGAACCTATAGACACGTGAAAGTGAGGAAGTGTCAAGTATGTGGGGACATTCTAGAGACCAGTCCCACAGCCACCTTCTCAGCCCCCTTATCTTGGAAATATTCATGAGTTCTTTTAGCCCACCTAAGACATAAATGTGGCTTAAGCGTGCATTAGTATTTTCTGTTTGCTAACATTTTATTAAGTATATACTATGTACCAGTATGCCATGTATGCTAAAGTTATGACTTTGTAGGGGAGGAAAAATTATTTTTCCCTCTACCTTTCTGATTTATTAGCTGAGTTGCCTGTAATAAAAGACAAATTAACAAGGAAAAAAAACAAACAGAAGTTTGGTAACGTGCATACCTCATGTATACATGGGAAATACCCAGGAAAGGTGGTGGCTTTAGAATTCAGGATTAAATATCATCTTAACAGGGAAAGGAGAGGGGGGAGGGCCTCTTGGGGAGAGTAAATGATCTTTAGGAAAGATGAAAGAGCCCTTGGAAGAACAGATGGGAGGTATGACAGTTTGTGTCAAAGTTTGTCTGAGTGTGGTGTTCACTTCTAGTCTCCTCTCCTGTGGTAAGAGTCAG
The DNA here is from genome assembly GCF_020826845.1 of Diceros bicornis minor. NCBI lineage: Eukaryota > Metazoa > Chordata > Mammalia > Perissodactyla > Rhinocerotidae > Diceros > Diceros bicornis. The sequence goes on along the minus strand of NC_080741.1, from coordinate 73,061,816 downwards.
TCCTCCCTGGTTGATGAAACCCCTGGAGAGAGGATTTATGACAATTGAGTTCCTCGTGCCGGATTTATGTTTAGGTGGTTAAGGGGAGTTCAACAAAAGCTTTCCCTGCTTTTGCTGTTTCTCAAGTGCCTACAGCTCAAAACAATCAATATACCAAAGTGACATATTTTGGAGTAGGGTGCCCTGAACTCCTACAGTCATATTTTGGGGTGGCATGTTCTACTACTCTTCAACTTGCATCATTCTGCTGCTTCTTGACAACAAATGATAGTGTTTTTATTACTCCTATTTTACAAATGAGGAGACAGACTGAGAGAGACGAATTAACTTGTCTAAGGTCAAGGAGCTTGAGAAGAACAGAACTGGGAGGTCTAGGTCTGTCAAACGCCAAACCGGTTGTTTGGATAGCCTATGCTATAGAAGGTATTGTATTATGATTTATAAGTTGTGTGATATATATCCCTGAAAAAGGGAAGTAAAAAAGAGGCTGAAAACTGAGTTGTGGCCATTGGCTTAGAGTAGTGTTGAGAAGAATAGGAAAGAGTTAGAAACATGCTAGAGCATAATTACATTAAAATGTAATTTCCATGGCTAATATTACTTATGGGACTGAATTTACTTTACTTGCTTTGTGGGGTGAGAATGTGCCTCATGTTGCTTGACCATGGACTGAATGATAATTTTGAAAAGGAGAAGAGCTCTAGAGGTCATAATCTTCAGAATAGCATCCAAACAACCAAGTTCAGAGATGATTATGGAATCTCTAACTTGTACATGTAATTCATTAAAAATATCTTCTGGGAGAGGGGAGAAGGTAGAGTATAATCCAATTAGAGTTCAATGAGGAGCTAATTGAACTCTAAAATAGACATTTTATTTGGGTGATTTTTTTTCTTTAAAATCTTATGTACTTTAATTTCACTAGATGACTAAAAAGGTTTCTTATTTAATACATAAATTACATCAAACTTCATTTTCTTTGTTAGTGCCCATGATTTTGCAGTTTAAATCACTGTTCTTCTAAAGACTTGGAAATGTCTTTATTGCTTTTTAGCCCACTGAAGAGCAGTTGTAAACTCAGTCTCAAACTTTGAATGATTCAGGAAAATCATGAACTGTCCTGTGTTTCAAATTGCTCCATCTACAAGTGGGTCTGGCCACAGTGTTTCCTGAAATTTATGAAATGAAGAGGGCATGACAGAAGGAGTGGTCTGTCTTGAGTCTCAGATTTCTCCATCTATGTATAGCCTAAGCACCATGTCCCCGGAATTATCTGAAATAAAGATGGCAGGGGAGCATGGATCATCAGTAGGTGAATGTCTTAGGGTGTTGGAATGTTTATTAATGTTTCTAATGATGCTTCACCAAGTATCTAGAAGTACCTTTGGCCTGTGGTGAATTCCTAGAAATATTTTAATAGCTGTATGAGTTTGTCCCAAACCAGAAGGAAAGTTGTTTTACTTGTAGTTTACGAGCTGACTCAATTGGTGGGCTGCTAATGGGCTTTCCATTGCCTTCATTTAGAACAAAGTTATGCTTATCAAGTTGGAAGAAACATAGTCTATACATTGTAAACTTATGAAGGAATCAGGATACCAGACTGCATGGGTTTAGAACCTGGCTTTGTCACTTCTGAGGGGTGTATCTTTGGACAAATTACTTATCTTGCTTGTGTCTCAGTTTCTTCATCTTAGAAACAGGAATAATGATACTATGCCCTGGGCTTGTTTTAAAAATTAAGTAGGTTTAATGTACATAAAGGTTTTAGAATAGTGCCTGGCACAGAGGAAGTACTAGATATCATTAGCTGTTTTACTTTTCTTACCTTAATTGGAATTGAGATGCCTTTCTACAGAGATAAAATATTTTTCCACACCTCTTGAAGAACTGAAAAGAACTTTAAGCATACCACGTCTGATTGAATGAAGGAACCAACAAGCATGCGATAAATTTGATATTGTGCTAAATGCCTGTAGGAACAGGGAAAATATATTTGGTACAGATATTTTAATTTCCTCAAGAAATAGAACCCGTTACTGCAGCAACAGCTACACATCTGACTACAATGAGTTCATAAAAGAAAGGGAGAGTCATCTTTGAAACTACAAAGGGGAACTTATACAGTAAGCAGATTTCTAAGTCTCTAGTTACTAAATAATAAACTGAGATCTCATAAACATGGAACTGTATTCTAAACATAGGGTACTCAAACTCTACTATACTAATTTAACTAGTCTATTTGCTTTCCACATTAAGAGATAGTCACTTTTTTTTCAGCTTGCCACTCTTTTCTTCTATGATGAATTATAATAAATAGTATCATTTTGGTCAATAAAAAAGGCATTCAAACTAATAAAAGTTTTCTTTTCATGTATAGAAACCCTCTGTTGACTAAAGATGGTTAATCCATTGAGGCTTCACCATAGCCCCTCAGGCTGTCTGATGCCTAGGGCCCCTCATAGATGAGGATATATTATTTTTTTAAATCTTAAAGTTTCTTGCATCATATTTAGGAAAGATCTTTGCTTGAGCAGCTTCCACTCTATAATCAGCCAAGAAGGGAGGCTCCAAGGTATTCATTAGCACACAGTCATACAGGTCAGTCTTCCTAAGAATCTGGATCCTCACTCTACCCACAAATCCTTGCTATCCTGCAAACTATTGACAGATTTGCCCAATTCTCCTTTCTCTTTCTTTTGGCACTGAACTGAAAACAGATTTTATTAACATGGAGAGAAATGAGAGAAAACAGAAACAAAGCTCATGGACTTAGCTTCTGCCCAAGAAAATCCTTAGCTTTGAGGGCCAGAGCTCACAGATATGAAGGGAGAAGCTTTATAGAGTGAGGAGCTAGGAAAATACTCACCTGGCTACAGGACCTGGGATACCCTTCCTAAAAGGCTACCTACATCTATGATTGACTACTATTAATGATAATGAGTTGGCTAATGTTTATTTGTGCCTACAGCACGCCATGCAATGATAAATTTGTTACAAGAACATTATTCTATATAATTCTGTCATCAGTAAAATGACATTGATACAGGGGCCAGCCTGGTGGTGCAGCAGTTAAGTGCACGTGCTCTGCTTTGGTGGCCCGGGGTTTGCAGGTTCGGATCCTGATGCGCACCAATGCACAGTTTGTCAAGCCATGCTGTGGCAGCGTTTCACAAAAAGTAGAGGAAGAGGGGCACAAATGTTAGCCCAAGGCCAATCTTCCTTAGCACCAAAAAAAAAAAAAAAAAAGAGGAGGATTGGCATCAGATGTTAGCTCAGGGCTAGTCTTTCTCACAGACACAGAAAAAAAAGACATTGATACAATTATTATTATTATTATTCTTTTTGCTGAGGAAGATTTTCCCTGAGCTAACATGTGTTACCAATCTTCCTCTTTTTCGGTTTGAGGAAGAGTGAATCTGAGCTAACATCTGTGCCAGTCTTCCTCTATTTTGTATGTGGGTTGCCACTACAGCATGGCTGACAAGTGGTATAGGTCCGTGCCCAGGATCAGAACCTGGGAACTCAGGCCACTGAAGCGGAGTGTGCCGAACATAACCACTATGCCACAGGGCTGGCCCCTTGTTACTTTTTACTGATGAGGAAGCTGAGGCTTAGGGAATTTTAATAACTTGCTCAAGGGGATTGTAGACAGATCATAAGGTGATTAATAAAGACCCAACCCCCCCTTGGTTTTTTTTTTTGATACCAACACCCATGTTCTTAACCTTTATGCCAGTGGTTCTCAAAATGGGGTCTCCAGAGGGCTGCAACAGCATTTCCTGGGAATTAGAAATGCAGATTCTCAGGCTACATTCCTGGCCTACTGAATTAGAAACTCTGGGGGTGGGCCCCACCTTCTGTGGGTCAACAAGTTCTCCTGGTGATTCGGATGCATGCTAAAGTTTGAGAACCACTGCTTTATGCTACACTGCCTCGTGCTAAAAAAAAAAGTTTTTTCCTCTTAGTTCAAGTATCAGAAAAATTACCTGATAAACCCAGCTAAGTTTTGCTGGGTTTCTTATAAGCCTGTGATTGTGGAATTCGCGTGGTTACTTTGAAGAAAGAACAAGTTGTCAAGAAAAACTTGGGGAAAACCCAAGACTTCCAAATTTTCCAAATTCCTGTCATGCTGTAGCATGATATGTATGATCCTAACCATATAGGAAGGCAGATGATGTGGAGAAAATTGGCTTAGTCTTAAATGAGAAAGTGTTTTTTTGTGTTTTGTGACAGGTATTATTTGGATTAAGAAATTCCATTTATGTCTTTATTTCTCTAATGAAGTGCACTGAAGTAAAAAGTAACCTTTTTATCCTGAGCGTTTGTGACAGCTTATTCCCTTTCAAGGGATTAGAGCAATGCATATGCTAATAAATCTATAGTGGCATCATTTTGCTTGCAAAGATGACAATATAGCAATTGCATGTTACATGTGTAATATTGGGTGTGCCATGATAGGAGAAAGCCACAGACACATAGTTTCCACCTAGGAAGTGTCAATCAATACAAAGTTGAAATTCAGTTCAGGGGAAATATCATTCTTGTAGTATTCTGACACAGTAACTGAGAAAAAACTCTTTGAGTATTCCTAGATAAACTAGAATCTGTTTCACTGACTATGGATTTGATCTGTTTTTGCTAATCTATCTTTCATAGCTAAGTGGCTCTTGTGAATATATAAACTTGTTATTTCTTGTGTTATTCAATGTTTTGAAAGGTTTATGAGAAGAAAAGCTTATTCATTTTCTCTGGTCCAGTTTGTGGCATTTTTAAAACAATGATTTCACCAAGTTCAGGAATGCCAGTCTTGTTCATTTACTGTATCCCCTGTACCAGGTACATAGCAATTGCTTAATAAATGTCTATTGGATGAGTGGATGATGCTTCCCTCCTTACCACAGTTTTTCTGTAGCTCACTGCCCTTGTGTTCTCATAAGGCCAGTATACCCTTTCCATGGCCAAATTGCGAGATTGCGAGTTTATAAAACTTGTTTACTTGAAGTTCAAGTTTAGTGAATCATCTAATTTTAGCATTGAGAAGAAGCTCAGAAATGTTCTAGTTCCAGCCTCTCTACAACGTGACTGAATGCTGATGCCTCTTTCAAGACTTCTTCTAATAGAAACCTCACTGTTCATTGGTGAGGTGTGTTTCATGATTTGACCTTCTTTTCTGCCTTCCTAAAATCTTAACCTTATTCCTTGGTTCTGTTGTCTAGGGTCCCAAGGATGACCCTGGTCTCTTTCTTCTTGAAGGATTGTCCTGGGAGCAGCAGCATGGTTCTCACCTGGCAGTATATTAGAAATCCAGACTCTCAGGAACATTCCAAACCACTGACTCAGAATCATCATTTCAAAAATCATCAATTTCATGAAATATTCTCTTCTGTGATCTCTGATCTACTTTTAATTCTATCCAGAGTATTTTTTGTCTTGGACATTATAGTTTTCCTCTCTAGAAGTTCTATTTACATCTTTTTTTTCAATCTTCCAAGTCTCTAATTAACATGTACAATCTTTCTTCTAGGTTCTTAAACATATGGAATGCAGTTTATTATAATTATATACCTATGTACTTCATTAGAAAAATAAAGACATAAATGGAATTTCTTAATCCAAATAATACCTGTCGCAAAATAAATAATACTTGTCACAAATTATAATAACTGTTTAATGTCCTCTATTAATTCTGTTATTTGTGTTATTTCTTGGCTAATTTCAATTGATTGATTTTCCTCCTCAATATAGGTCATATTTTCCTTATTTTTGAGTGCCTGCTAATTTTTGTCCCACTTGTTTATTTTTGGTTTTGTTGCCTTTGCTTTGGTGTCTAATCCAAAAAATCATTGCCAAGACTGATGTCAAGGAGCTTACCCCTATGTTTTCTTCTGGGAGTTTTATGGTTTCAGGTGTTACATTCAAGTCTTTCATCCATTTTGGGTTGATTTTTGTGTATATTATAAGAGACTGGTCCAGTTTCACCCTTTTGCATCTGGCTGTCCAGTTTCCCCAACACCACTTATGGAAGAAACTATCCTTTCCCCATTGTATATTTTTGGCTTCTTTGTCCTATATTAATTGACCATATACTTGTGGGTTTATTTCTGGGCTCTCTATTCTGTTCCATTGATCTATGTGTCTGTTTTTATGTCAATATCATGCTGTTTTAATTACTATAGCTTTGTAATACAGTTTGAAATTAGGAAGTGTGGTGCCTCCAGCTTTGTTCTTCTTTTTCAAGATTGCTTTGGCTGTTTGGAGTCTTTGTGGTTTCATACAAATTTTAGGTTTGTTCTATTCTGTGAAAAATGCCATTAGAATTTTGATAGAGACTGCATTGAAGCTTTAGATTGCTTTGGTAGTATGGACATTTTAACAATGTTAATTCTTCCAATCTATGAGCATGGAATATCTTTCTATTTGTCTTTTTATGTCTTCTTCAATTTCTTTCATCAATGTTTTGTGGTTTTCAGTGTATAAGTCTTCCACCTCCTTCGTTAGATTTATTCCTAGGTATTTTTTTTTATGCAATTGTAAATGAGACTGTTATCTTAATTTCTCTTTCTGATGGTTCATTATTAGTGTATAGAAACTCAATGTATTTTTGTATGTTGATTTTTTATCCTGCAACTTTACTGAATTTATTTATTAGTTCTAACAGTTTTTTGGTAGAGTCTGTAGGGTTTTCTATATAATGTCATCTACACATAGAGACAGTTTTACTTCTTCCTTCCAATTTGGATTCCTTTTATTTCTTTTTCTTGCCTCATTGCTCTGCTCTGGACTTCCAGTACTATGTTAAATAAAAGTGGTGACAGTGGGCATCTTTATCAGCTTTTCACCATTGAGTTTGATGTTAGCTTTGGGATTGTCATATATGACCTTCACCTGGTAATTTTTGATCGGTTATCAAAAATTGTGAATTTATCTTGAGTACTGGATATTTTTATAGTTTTACAAATATTCTTGAGCTTTGTCATAGGATGTACTTAAGTTACTTGAAGCCAGTTTGATCCTTTCTCAGCTTTCCTTTAAGCTTTGACAGGTGGAACCAGATTGGTGTTAAGTAAAAAGTTAATTTTTGCTCCACTGCTGAGGAAACTCTCTTCTGAGTACTCTGACATCCATGAAATGTGAAGTTTTCCAGTTTGGCTAGTGGGGACAAGAACTAGTTCTAGCTTTGTGAGACGTGCTGTTATTCTCTCAAATACTTTCAAGTGGTTCACTTTTGGCCTCAGGAAGTGCTCATACTGGGGAACCCCGAGAAGGTCTTCAGAGTCCTCTCTCTGGGCTTCCTCTTTCTTCTATGGTACTCTGTCCTGGGAACTCTAGGATCCTTTGTCCCCTGGGAATCTCAGCTCCATCTCCTCACTTCATGTGGTCTTCCGGGCTCTGTTTGCATTTCCCCTCTGTGTCACAGCTTAGAAACTCTTTCCATCCAGTAAGCTGGGGCAATGATAGGACTCACCTCATTTACTTCCTATCTTTCAGAGTTCACTGTCCTTCATTGCCTGATGTTCAAAATCTAGAAAAAAGTCCTTTTCAGATATTTTTTACAGCTTTTAATTGTTTCAGGTGAAAGTGTAACTAGCACAATCCAGTGTCTGTTACTCCATCTTGCCCAGAAACAGAAAATCATGCATTTTAAAATTTGAGAAGCACTGTTCTTCTAGGTGACATCTCTCCTGCCCTCCCCAGACCTTTTATTCTTTAGGCTGAACATCCCCAGATAATGCATTGCTGTTCTTATGGCATGATCCCCAGACCTTTGTGCATCTATTTTTTTAAATGAAAGAATGCTTATCCACATCACCTCTTTCAGTAGTCCTACAGTTGTTTTTCAGAATCCAAATGTAAACTTTTGCATTTTGTATATTGATTAGTTGTCATCTCATCTGCTCTAGTCCATCATTTAAAGCAGTCAATACCTTTTGAATAAATATGCCATCATCTTATTTTAGAAATTACTTCCAATTCCATGATGTCCGAAGTATGATAAGTAGCCAATTCATATTATCATCAAAGTCACTGATAAAAATATTGAGCAGAGTGATCCAGGGAACATTCCTTTGAGTTCTTCTTCCAGACTGACATTGATCCAGTAATCAATATTTTACATTAGGTCATTTAACCAAATCGCCAATTCACCTACTGTATGACCATTCAATTTGTGTTTGTTTACAGAGATATCTTGAGTCTTTATCAAAAGCCTTAACCAGATTCAGAAATGCTTTGTGTTTTAAAGCATAAAAATGTAGACTGAATGAAATTGCTAATGGTAATTGTCTCCTGGCAGTGGGATGAGAGGTGATCTTTATTTTTTTTTGTATTTATTGTCATTGAGCATTTTTTCCATGAGAATATATTTTTATAATATGAAAAAATATGTATGTATATATAATACTTAAGTTGCACTAACTGAGACTGACCAGTTTCTATTGTAAGTTCTCAAAAAGTCCCAGAGTGGACCTCATCTGGTAAAAGGTCATCCATGCTCATAAAGATCCTAATTTCTTCCCATGATTTCACTGAACGTGCATTGATATTTATTTTGCTCAGTCCAATTTGTAGGTTGTTAATTATTATTATTACTATTATTTCTTGACACAAACTTTTGAGATGAAATCACTTGAAGCTTTTTATTTCCATTCTGTTGATATTTATTGTTGAGTCATGGTCACAAAGACCTATTTTTCTTTCTCTTTCTTGTTTTTAGTGTAGAAGCTCAACTACATACAAAGAGGGGAAATTTCTTAAAAGCTATTCGCAAGTGTGATTGTGATCACTAATACTGTGTGTTAGTGTGGGAAAAGGTAGTGTGCTTTTGATGTGTAGCCTGCCCTTGTTCATGACTGTGAAATATTAGGTTGAATTTCATAAGTTGTTATGTTAGGGCTGTTAATATCAGCTGTAATAAATTGCATAAAATCTCCATGATATAATGTCAAAGCATATACAGTCTAATCAGATGTTTGGCAGATAGCCTTCCTTCCGTGTGAAGTTCCTTCTATCTTGTGGTATTGGCATCTTATAGGACTTTTCTTGCTGAATCCTCTGCATTTGCCTGGGCAATAAGCAAAGATAGAATACATGGAGCATCAAATTTCAAGGTCCCACCTTACATGGAAGAGAGGCTAGAACTCCTTTCTTTAAGGCCATGAGGAAGAAAGAAGACTCAATGAGCATCTAGCCACATTTGACTACAGGAGAGGAGGTTTTTTTGGTTGGCCTTACTGTTTTGCACATGTTCAAGCACATTGCTAAGAGTTTCTAACATGTTTATATTCTTTGCTCATACTTGCATGTCTCCATCCAGTACTGTTTCTAGAAGCTGATAAAGAAGGCTTACATTATGAATAGATAAGTGGTCCCTTTTGTTTAGTATTTGACATGAATCCTTTATAGTTGAGGAGCTGTTGCACAGTGAAATGCTATGTTCAGAGCTCCTGGATTCTACCCACAGATGGTTTAATCCTTAGTAATAACAGACCTCACTACAAGGCAGAGTCATTGTTTAATGAAGATCCTTGTAGGGACTTTTGGCTCAGCATTATCATAAAACTTGAGTGATGTTTCAGAATATCTTTATGATTCCAAGGATGATTTTGGTCTCAAAAATCTCTATCTTTATTTTGGAAATTTCTATAAGACCTCGAATTCCCAATTCTACCAATATAATTCAGATCCTTAGTGCTTAATTATACTTTTCAGCTGCACTTGCTTGATGATAAGTATTGGCAATGTGAAGATTCTGATGTTAAATAACTTCCTCTGACATGAACATAATTAATGATCCTTATTCTGAGTTCAACACTAGAATGAAATGGAACACAGCCAAATTTGTGCGAGTTCTTGGAATATTAAAGTCATCCACAAAAGTTTGATTTTCTATATTTTTAATTATCTCTGACTTACATAGTCAAGCATAAGAGATAAGCAAAGTAACAGATTGCATTGAAAGTTTTCTCCCTCCTGATCCAAGCATAACTGAGTCATTGCCTTTTTCTGTGTCAGAGCACGCAACTCAGAGTTGGATTAGCATCTGACATGGGAGAACTGAATAGATTTTTCATTCTCGTTTGCTGTGATTTTGTCTATACTGAGATGTACACATAAAATCAATAATACTTTGTCATTAAAATCAGTGTCTGAAGTGTTCATATTAAATAATAGTTAATTGAAATTTATGCTAAATTGATGTTTGTATTTTTATTTTCCTGACCAAAGGAGGTACAGGTTATCATGTTTAAAGAAAAAAACAAAAAGAAGCATGGAATATATTAGCTTAATTAGAAGTAAATGAGGTTTATAGGTTTAGAAAAACAAGCTTTACTTCCCCCCACGCAGTATATACAATTTTTTTCCCTTAAGAATTCTGTTCCTCAGTTAGATAAAGGAATGTGCATTTCTGGAAGTTAAAGAAGTGAAATGTCATAGTCTTATTACTCAAGGATTAAATAAACATTAAAATCTTGAAATGAAGAATCACCCTCATCCTTGTCCATTCATTCTTCCCACACCTGTTCATTGAACAAGGATTTGTTGGGAGTTCACTATGTTCCTGGCCTCTGTTAGGCACTTGAAATAAATGGTGAGCCAAACCACACACTATCGTTGTTCTCTCTCTTTTTTTTTTTTTTTTTGGTGAGGGAGATTGGTCCTGAGCTAACATCCATTGCCAATCCTCCTATTTTTGCTTGAGGAAGATTGTCCCTGAACTAGCATCTGTGCCAATCTTCCCCTGTTTTGTATGTGGGATACCACCACAGCATGACTTGATGAGCGGTCCATGCCTGGGATCCGAACCTGTGAACCCCGGGCCACCGAAGCGGAGTGCGTGAACTACGCCACTGGGCAGGCCCTCATTGTTCTTATGTAGCACGAAATATATATAATGAGGGAGGCAGCGATTAATAAAATAATACCCCAAAATAAATGTAGCATTACATCCTGAAAAATGTATTATGGAGGAAAGGATTGTGGTTCTGCGGTTCTAAGAAAAATTATGCCGAGGAAACTTGACATAGACTGGGGATTTAAGGTCTCTTCCTGTTTTCGGAGTTGGTTTGAGGTGAGAGCTAACTAATAAGTAAAGAGTCAGTTAAGGGTGAGTGGAAGACAGGGTGAGGAATACCTCTTTTTTTTTAAGGCAAGTTTGATTTTTATTCTGGAGTAGGTAGCCTGGGGTTTTTTAACACTTTCCATTGGGAAAGTTGTGGTTTTTTTTTTGTTTTTTTTTTTTTGCTTGAGGAAGATTGTTCCTGAGCAAACATCCATGCCAATCCTCCTCTATTTTGTATGTGGGTCGCCACCAAAGCATGGCTTGGTGAGTGATGTGTAGGTCTGCACCCAGGATCCGAACCTGCGAACCCCGGGCCATTGAAGCAGAGCACGTGAATTTAACCACTACGCCACTGGGCCAGCCCCTTTTTTTTCTTTCACTTTCAGGAACCATGATCCAATAATGTATTTAATAGGTAAGATCCCATGCAAAGTGACCTGCCTGTATAATGGTTTTGTCATGGTGGGGGAGGGACCATGGCTTGTTAAACAAATGAAGAACCCCAACCTTGTTTGGTATAAGAGGAAGTTGACATGGAAAGTAGAGATCACAACATACTGAGGAGTTTGATCTTTACTCCAGGAGCACAGTCATTGAAGAGTTTAATTAGGGAAGGAACATGGCTCTATTTGAGATTTGAAAATACCACTCCTGCTGCTGGGTGGTAATGAATTGGAGCAGGGGTAAGATTGGAAGGATACAAGGCTATGGGGAAATCAATGTTAAGTGAGATGTACAATGGGATGTCCCATCATGCTTCACACTTTCATAACTAGGAAATTTTCCATGGACCTTACCTGTGTGACCTTTTATGAAATATAAGAATCCTCTGTTAATGAAGGAGAAAGAAAACTAATATGAAAGTCTGCTCTGAACCAAAAGCCTTACATGCATCAAACTGTTCAATGTCAACTTCACAAACTTATTATAAGGGAATCCCATTCTACTCATGAAGAAATCAAGCTGTACGAAGCTTGAGTGACTCTCAAAGTCACACAGCTTCTTATCATGGGAACAAAATTTAAGTCCATGATAGTTCACCTCTAAACCCGTGTTTTATCCAATATAGTGACCTCAGAATCCTCTCTTAATGTAAATATTTGAATAGGGTTTCAATGACCAAGTAGATTATTTAATAAAATCTAATGAAGTTCTGGAAAGTAAATCCATCATTTCTTTTCAGAGGTACGGGTAAGAACCTCAGAGGCAAATTAAATCATAACCTGTATAACTGTGAGGGGGAAAGCCACAAAAGTTCATTCCAGTTTGCTATCCAGGTAATTTGTACAGAAATGTTTTTGTACCTAATATTGCTTATGTAATGTGGTCATCTGCCAGGATTTGGAATTGCGTATATAGTCAAGCACTGCATAAGAATGTTTCAGTAAACAATGGACTGCATGTACGGATCTTCACTCCAACTCTGTGTGATTGATCAGTTAATTAAAAATAATGATTGGCCTGAATTTGAGGGTAGTTCATCTCCAATGAGGAGAAGAATATAAATTCCTGCTCGACTGGACAGGATAGTGGACTTCCTACTGAATTGTAAGGGCAAATAATTGTGATGCTGAGTCCAAATGGCAACCTATGAGAACCTTTGCTTCTCTTTCCGTCCTTCAGGTAGCATTTCTCCAGTCTAAAGAGAGTTTAGCTACTGAACATATAAGTAATTGAGTCTTGGATGAGTTTTTCCTTTTAACTGAAACTACTGCTGAAGGAAATCCTTTCAAAAAGTGGTCCAATCCCACTTGAATAAAGGAATTAGGCAACCATGAAGCTTGCTCCTTTTCTCCCACCTCCTATGCCCATAATTTAAAAGATTGGTTTCAGTTTTTTAGAGAGTCAAATGAAGTCAGCAATTTAAAATGCTTGTTAAGGTGCAAGAGCATTTCTTGTATTCTGCAATAGTTCCTATTGATTTCAACCAGAAGAATATTTTTAGAAGGATTCAGCACAGATAATGAAAACAAGAAGAGAGGTTTATCTGCGAGGTCAACCTATAATCTCTACATCAATGGGCAACTTTAGTTAATAGTTTAGAAACCAAATAAATCTAATCTAATGAATTGCTTAGCCGTAAACGATATTTATGTGAATTAATTTTTAATTCTTTGTGCCAGAAGGCGAGGTGATGCTTCCCCCTCCTTCATAGAAGCACAGTCAGAGTCTTAACCTAGTAAATTAATAAATCATGCTAATGAAAAGTCATCTCATTGCTTTAGAAATTCTCTTTTTTCTTATATTTTGCTCTAGGGGTCTAATTTTGGAGTTTCCAAATTGCAAAGAAGTAACATGATATTTGGACCAAAAATGTATTTATGAATGAATGATTGTTTGCCTTTGAGTTTGAGTGCCTTGACTTTCAATCTGGGAATTCATTACCTGTAAGATACCATGTGGTCAAAACTATTTATCCATCCTGCTCAGTTCTCTGCTTAACGATATACCAAAAAAAAAAAAAGTTTCATATAATAGTTTATTTATTGGGCTCTTTGAGAATTGTCCAAATTTAAGCATTTAAGAACAATTGACTTTTACACATTGATTTTTTCTTCCATTTTTATTAGTCTAATTGAAGTATAATTTACATACAAAATTCACCAACTTAGGTCTACGATTCTATAAGGTTTGAAAATCTAAACACCACTACAATCAAAATATAAAACTTTTACATCATTCCCCAAAATTTCTTTGTGTTGTGCTCCCTTTGAATTCAATCCCCTCTGCTACCCACAGATCCTAGCAACCACTGGTCTCCTTTCTATGCTACAGTTTTGCCTTCTCCATAAATGAAATCAAACAGTATGTACTCTTTGTGTCTGTTTTCTTTCATTCAGTTTAATGCTTTGGATATCCATCCATGTTATTGCAAGTATCAGAAGATTGTTTCTTTGAATCAATGACTAGTATTGCATTGTTTAGATATACCACAGTTTGTGTATTCTCTAGTTGATGGGCATTTGGGTTCTTTTCAGTTTGGGGCTATTAAGAATAAAGCTGTTATAAACACTTTTGAACAAGTCTTTCAGTGGACATATGTCTTAATTTCTCTTGGGTAAATACGTACCAGTGTATTGCTGGATTTCATGATAAGTGTATGTTTATAAGAGAGTGGTAAACTGTTTTCCAAAGTGGCTGTATCATTTTATATTCCAACCAGCATTATATGAGTACCAATTTGCTCCATATCCTCAATGACACTTGCTTTTTTTCTTTTTAATTTTAGTCATTCTAGTTGGTGTGTAGTGGTATATCATTATGTTTTTAATTTGTGTTTTCCTAAGGTTTAATGAAGTTAAAAATCTTTTCATGTGCTTATTTGCCATTCATATACAGTGGTCCTCTCTTACTACTGGGGGATACATTCCAAGACCCCCAGTGGATGTCTGAAACTGTGGATAGTACCAAACCCTATATATACTGTGTTTTTTTTCTTTACATATATAATTGTGGTACAGCAGCAAAACTAGGATGAATTTCTTTTTCCTTCTTCACAATTTCATGGATATAAGATTCATTTTTATTGTAGATCTTAGCAACCTCAGCATGTGATTTTTTTTTTCTTTTCTTATTAAGTCGAGGACTTTCACCTTTCACTTAAAGGAAGCACTATATGGCTTCTCTTTGGCATATACGAATTGTAGCATCACTACTCTTGCACTTTGGAGCCAACACTAAGTAAAATAAGGGTTACTTGAACACAAGCACTGTGATACTGTGACAGTCAATCTGATGACTGAGATGGCCACTAATTGACTAACGGATGAGTAGCATATACAGTGTGGATACACTGGACAAATGGATATTTCATATCCTGGGCAAGACATAGCAGGATGGCATGAGATTTCATTGTGCTACTCAGAATGGCCTGAAATTTAAAATTTAAGAATTATTTATTTCTGGAATTTTCCATTTAATATTTTCTGACCATGGTTGACTGCAGGTAACTGAAACCATGGAAAGTAAAACCACGGGTAAGGGCAGACTACTGTATCTTTTTACTATCTCCATAGTATTACCTTTTCCAAAATCATACAGTTGGAATTATACAGTACGTAGCCTTTTCAGATTGGCTTCTTTTACTTAGTAATATGCATTTATGTTTCCGCCATATCTGATCATGGCTTGATAGCTCATTTCTTTTTAGCCTTGAATAATATTCTATTGTCTGGATGTATCATAATTTATTTATCCATTCACCTACTGAAGGCCATCTTGGTTGCTTCCAAGTTTTGGCAATTATGAATAAAGCTGCTATAAACATTCTTGTGCAGGTTTTTGTGTGAACGTTAATTTTCAACTTCTTTGGATAAATAGCAAGGAGTGTACTTGCTGGATCATATGGTAAGACTATGCTTAGTTTCATAACAAACTGCCAAACACCTTCCCAAGGACCCCCACCATTTTGCATTCCCATTAGCAATGAATGAGAGTTTCTGTTGCTCCACATCCTCTCCAGCATTTGGTGTTGTCAGTGTTCCAGATTTTGGTCACACACTAGTAGATGTGTAGTGATATCTCATTCACATCTTTTTTATCCATTCATCCATTCGTGGATAATAACCTAAGTCGTTTCCATATCATGGCTGTTGTTAATAATGCTGTAATGAACAAGGGAGTGCAGATATCTCTTCAATATCCTGTTTTCATTTCCTTTGAATATATACCAGAAGTGGAATTGCTGATCATATGGTAGTTCTATTTTTAATTTTTTGAAGAACCTCCATATTGTTGTCCATGGTGGCTGCACCAATTGACATTCCCACCAAAAGTTCACAAGGGTTCCCTTTTCTCCGCATCCTCAACACTTGTTATTTCTTGTCTTTTTTTTTTTTTTCCTGTGAGGAAGATCAGCCCTGTGCTAACATCTGTCAATCCCCCCCTTTTTTGCTGAGGAAGACTGGCCCTGGGCTAACATCTGTGCCCATCTTCCGCCACTTTATATGGGATACCACCACAGCACGGCTTGCCAAGCGGTGCGTCGGTGCGCGCCGGGGATCCGAACCAGCGAACCCTGGGCCGCCGCAGCGGAGCGCGCACACTTAACCACTTGCGCCACCAGGCCGGCCCCTCATTGTGGTTTTGATTTGCAATTCCCTGATGATTAGTGATGTTGAGCACGTTTTCATATAGCTGATGGCCATTTGGATGGCTTTGGAAAGATGTCTATTCAGTTTCTCTGTCCGTATTTTATTTGAATTATTAATTTTTTGTTGTTATTGAGCTGTATGAGTTCTTTACATATTTTGGATATTAACCCCTTATCAGATATATGATTTACAAATATTTTCTCCCATTCCTTAGGTTGTCCTTTTATTTTGTTGATGGTTTCCTTTGCTGCGCAGAACCTTTTTATTTGATGTAGTCCCACTACTCTATTTTTGGTTTTGTTGCCTTTGCTTTTGGTGTCAAATCCAAAAAGCATTTGCCAAGACTGATGCCAAGGAGCTTACTGCTCATGTTTTCCTCTAGGAGTTTTGTGTTTTCAGGTCTTACATTCAAGACTTTAATCCATTTTGAATTGATTTCTGTTTATGGGATAAGTTAGTGATCCAGTTTCATTCTTTTGCACGTGGCTGTCCAGTTTTCTCAACACCATTTATTGAAGAGATTATCCTTTACCCATGACATAATTGACCATATATGTACGGGTTTATTTCTGGGCTCTCTAGTCTGTTCAATTGATCAATGTGTCTGTTATGCCAATGTCATACTATTTTGATTACTATAGACTTGTAATACAGTTTGGAATCAGGAAAGGTGATGTATCCAACTTTTTCTTCTTTCTCAGATTACTTTGGCATTGAGAGATCTTTTGTGGATCATACAAATTTTAGGATTGTTCTATTTCTGTGAAAAATACCATTGGAATTTTGATAGGGATTGCATTGAATCTATAGATTGCTTTGGGTAGTATGGACATTTTAACAATATTATTTCTTCCAATCCATGAGCATGGAATATCTTTCCATTGATTTGTGTCTTCTTCAATTTCTTTCATCAGAAAGAAATATGTTACAGTTTTCAGTGTACAGATCTTTCACATCATTGGTTAAACTTATTCCTAGGTATTTTATTCTTTTTGATGTAATTGTAGGTGAGATTATTTTCTTAATTTCTCTTTCTGATAGTTCATCATTAGTGTATAGAAACACAACTGATTTTTTGTATTGGTATTGTGTCCTGCAAATTTTCTGAATTTGTTTATTAGTTCTATCAGGTTTTTAGTGGAGTCATTAGGGTTTTCTATATATAGTATCTTGTCATCTGCAAAGAGAGAGAGTTTTAGTTCTTCCTTTATGATTTGAATGCTTTTTATTTCTTTTTCTTGCCTAATTGCTCTGGCTAAGACATTCAGTACTATGTTGAATAAAAGTGGTGAGAGTGGGCATCCTTATCTTCTTCCTGATTTTAGAGGAAAAGCTTTCAACTTTTCACCATTGAGTTTGACGATAGCTGTGGGTTTGTCATATATGGCCTTTATTATGTTGAAGTACGTTCCCTCTATACCCAGTTTTTTTGAGAGTTTTTATCATGAATGCATGCTGAATTTTGTCATACGTTTTTTCTGTATCTATTGAGATGATCATATGATTTTAATCCTTCATTTTGTTAATGTGGTATATGGCACTGATTGATTTGTGGATGTTAAACCATTCTTGCATTCCTGGAATAAATCCTACTTGGTCATGGTATATCATTCTTTTAATGTATTTTTGAATTCAGTTTGCTAATGTTTTGTTGGGGATTTTTTGCATCTGTATTCATCAGGGATATGGGCCTGTAATTTTCTTTTCTTGTGGCATCCTTGTCTAGTTTTGGTATCAGGGTAATGTTGGCCCAGTTTGTTTGTTTTCTTATTGTTGAGTTTTGAGAGTCCATTGTATAGTTTGGATAACAGTCTTTTATCAGATGTTTGTTTTTTTGCAAATATTTGTTTCCCTGCCTGTGGCTTGTCTTCTCATTCTCTTCACATTATCTTTCACAAAGCAAAAGTTTTTAATTTTAATGAAGTCTAGGTTATCAATTATGTCTTTCATGGATCATGCCTTTGGTGTTGTATCTAAAATAGCATCACTATACTCAAGTTCATCTAGTTTATCTCCTATGTTGCCTTCTAGGAATTTTATAGATTTGCATTTTACATTTAGCTCTGTGATCTGCTTTGATTTAATTTTTGTGACATTGTTCTTTTTTTTTTTTTTTGCATTTGGATGTCCAGTTGTTCCAACACCATTTTTTAAAAAGATTGTCTTTGCTTCATTGTATTGCCTATGCTCCTTTGTCAAGTATAAGTTTACTATACTTATGTTAGTCTATTTCTGGGCCTTCTGGGCCCTCTGTCCTGTCCCATTTATCTGTCTATTCTTTCGCCATTCCATGGTGTGTTGATTACTGTCACTTTATCGTATGTCTTAAACTCGAGTAGCATCAGTCCTCAAACTTTGTTCTTCTCCTTCAATATTGTGTTGGGTATTCTGGGTCTTTTGCCTCTCCATATAAACTTTAGAATCAGTTTGTCGATATCCCAAAATAACTTGCTGAGATTTTGACTGGGATTGCATTGAATCTATAGATCAATTTGGAAAGAACTAACATCTTGACAATATTGAGTCTTCCTATCCATGAACATGGAATATCCCTCCATTTATTAATTTCCTTCAACAACGTTTTGTAGTTTTCCTCATACAGACCTTGTACGTATTTTATTAGGTTTATACCTAGTATTTTATTTTTGGCAGTGCTAATGTAAATGAGATTGTGTTTTTAATTTCAAATTCCACCTGTTCACTGCTAGCATATGGGAAGGCAATTGACCTTTGTATATTAACTTTGGATCCTGAAACCTTTCTATAATTGCTTATTAGTTCCATAAGGTTTTTTTTTCTTATCAGTTCGTTTTAATTTTCTACGTAGATGATTATGGCCTCAAGGAACAAAGACCATTTTATTTCTTCCTTCCTTATCTGTATAATTTTTACTTCCTTTTCTTCTCTTATTGCATTACCCAAAACTTCCGGTATGATGTTTAAAAAGAGTGGTGATAGGGGACATCCTTGCCTTGTACCTGATCTTAATGAGAAAGCTTCAAATTTCTCATGATTAAGTGTGATATCAGTTATAGGTTTTTTGTGGATATTCTGTATCAAGTTGAGGAAGTTTCCCTCTCTTCCTAGTTTACTGAAAGTTTTTATAATGAATGAGTGTTGGATTTTGTCAAATGCTTTTTATGTATCTATTGATATGATCATGTGATTTTTCTTTTTTAGCCTATTGATTTGATGGATTATGTTAATTGATTTTTAAATGTTCAGCCAGCCTTGCATACCTGAGGTAAATTCCACTTGGTCATGATGTATAATTGTTGAATTTGATGTGCTAATATTTTGTTGCGAATTTTGCGTCTGTTTTCATGACAGCCCTTAGTATATTAGTCATAGTTGTTTTAAATTCCTGCTCTGATAATTCCAATGTCACTGCCATGTCTGGTTCTGATGCTTGCTCTGTCTCTTCAAACTGTGTTTTTTGCCTTTGGTATGCCCTGTAATGTTTTTCTTGATTGCTGGACATGACGTAGTGGGTAAAAGGAACTACTGTAAATAGGCCTTTAGTAATGCGGTGGTGAGGTGTGAGGGAGACGATGCATTCTATAGTCCTATGATTAGATCTCGTTATTTTACTGAGCCTATGTCTCAGGACTGTGAACTTCACAAGAATTTCTCAGTTTTTTTCCCCCACTTAGATGGGACGAGATGACTGTAGTGCGCTGGATTTGGTTGTTTCTATTTCCCCAGGTGAGTTAGGCTCTAATAATACCCAGTAGGTTAGGTTGTAGTTAATTTGTTTCCCCTGAGTGCAGGCCTTGTTAAGAACAGAGGGCTCTGGTGTATTTTGAAATAGTTCCTTTTCCCCTCTCCCTGCTAGGAGATTTTTCACTGCTGTTTCCTGTGGGAACTTGGTGCAGCTCCTGGAGGTAAATCTCACAAATTTTTGTGCTCCCTCCCATCACTGGGCCCCCTGGAGTTTTTAACTCTCAGAGTTGTTTACAGTGATCCTACAGCAATTCATCAATTATGGTTTAGGTTTTCCTACCCTGGTGCTGGTTCCCATGGTGGTTTCCTTTCATGAGTCTCTGCTCTGGTAAGTCGCGACTACCTGCTTTTGCCTGTCCCTCTCTCCAATCTTGGGGGCAGTGGTTTGCCTGTGCTCTCCCCTCTCTTACAGATCCAAGAAGAGTTGTTGATCTTTTGGTCTGTTCAGATTTTTACTTGTTAGGATGGAGTGGTGACTTCTAAGCTCCTTACATATGGAACAGGAAACTGGCTGAGGGTGGGTTCATTTTTTTTAGTTGTAAGGATATCAGATTGTCTATTTCTTCTTGAGTGAGCTTTGGTACTTTGTATCCTTTAAGGAACTTGTCCATTTAATCTAAGTTTTCTGAGCTATTGGGGTAAAGTTGTTCACATTTTCTTCTTATTTTATTGGTATAATTCATAAAGCATAAAATTCACTCTTTTAAATTTTATAATTCAGTGGTTTTTTTTTGTATATCTCATTACTCTTTTAGTGTCTGTAGAATCTATACTGACCACCTCTGTTTTATCTTAGTATTGGTAATTTCTGTCTTCTCTCTTTTTTCCCTGTTTAGTCTGGCTTGAGACTTATCAATTTTATTGATCTTCTCAAAGAACAAGCCTTTAGTTTCATTAATTTTCTCTATTTAAATTAATTGATTTCTGCTCTTATTTTATTATTTTCTTCCTACTTTTCTTGAGGGGAAAGGGTGAGTATGTTTCTTTTTTTTCTAGTTTTCTCAGGTAGAAACTTAAATACTGTATTTAATACTTTTCTTCTTTACTAATATAAATGTTTAATGCTATAGATTTTCCCTCTTAGCATTAATTTATTTGCATGCATCCCACAAATTTTTAAATACTGTGTTTTTATTTTCATTTAGTTTAAGGGATTTTATCATCTCCCTTGTGAGATCTTGGTTGGCCTTAGTATCTTTTTAGAAGAATGCTGTTTAATTTCCAAATATTTGAGTATTTTCTAGTTATCTCTTTGTTTTTTGTTCTGATTCAGTTCTTATGTATTCAAAGTACAAGCTTTATATGATTTCAATTTTTTCAAATATATTGAGACATCATTTTGCATTAAACATTGAATTACCTTTTGAAGAAGTTTAAACAATAACAAACAAATCTTTTATATTTCCTCTCACATTTACCATTTCTAGTGCTCCTTATTCTTTAGTGTATATCCAAATTTCCATTTGGTATCATTTTTATTCTGTCTGGAGGACTGACTTTAACATTTTTTGAAATTCTGCCCTGAGGAATGAAATATCTCAAATTTAATATGTCTGGAAAATTCTTTGTTTTGCCATTAGTTTTGAAAGATATTTTTACTGGGTGTAAAATCTCCCCTGGCTCCCAATTTATGTGTTTTAAAGATTTCACTCAGTAATCACCTGGTTTGCATTGTTTCTGAAGAGAAATCTACTGTCACTAGTATTTTTGTTTTTCTGTACATAATGCACTTTTTTCTTATTGCTGCTTTAAAAATTTTCTTTTTATCAATAGTTTTCAGCAATTTCCTGATGATATGCCTTTTTTTCCTTTTGTTTATTCTGCTTTGCATTCATTCAGTTTCTTGGATCTGTATTTTATATTTTATGTCAAACAAAAAATATTTGATTGTTTTTTCATTTTTTTTTTTCTGCCCCCCCCATCCCTCCTTATGAGACTCCAAATACCAGCATGTTAGACTACTTGATATTTTTCCATTGCTAACTAATACTCTGTCCACTTTTTTCAATCTCTTTTTTCTCTTACTATTTAATTTTGGATAGTTTCTATTACTATGTGTTTATTTTTATTAATCTCTTCATATACTTTTAATTCCATCCAGTGTATTTTTCATTTTAGATATTGTTTTTTTTAATCTATAGAAGTTTCATCTGGATGTTTTTCTTATTATTTCATTTCTTTCATCTCATGGGCATGCTTTCCTCTACCTTCTTCAATATAGGGAGAGTATTTATAATAGGTCTTTCTTTTTCTTTATAACAGGTCCCTACCTGTCTGCTAGATCCATAATTTCTGAATTTGTTTCTGTTGATTTTTTTCCTCCTAGTTTTGGGTCAACTTTCCTTGTTTTTTTAATTTATTTTTTTTAAATTTTGATTAAATGTAGGACATTGTGCATTTTATTGGTTGCTGGATTTGTTGTTATGTTCATTAGTGTAGGATTTTGTTCTGATACGCAGTTAACTTATTTGAAAGCAGTTTGAATCTTCTGAGGTTTGCTTTTAAGCTTTATTAGATCAGGTCCTGTGTAGCTTTTAGTTTAGAGCTAATTTGGCCTCTCTACTGAAGCAATACCTTTCTGAGGATGCTACTCGATGCCCTGTGCAGGTGGGAACACACATTATCTTCAGTTGTATTATAAGCTTTGAATATTTTCCCATCTACTCCTTTCCTGTGATACTTTCCACAGCCTTGTTAGTTTCCACGTGTACATGGACAGATCATTATTTGGCCAAAGACTCTAAGTGACTCTTTTGTGGTTTTCAACTCGCTCTCTGCGCATCTCCTTCCTCTTCGTGCCAATTCCTCTCTTTTCTCTCGTTAAATTTCTACCCATCTTGGGCTCCCTGAAGCCCAAATTCTGATTCTTCAACTTAGGCAGCCCACTGGACTCTGTTTAGGTTTCTCCACCCTCTGCTGTGTCCTAGAATCTCTCTCTAGGCAATGAGCTGGGAGGATTACAGCACTCATCTGATTTCTTTTTTATCTCTCAGGGATCACTGTTCTCTTCCTGCCTGTTATCCAGTGTCTGAAACATTTCTATGTGGATACATATGTACATATGTGTTATATACATACATGTACATATTCATATACAGTCATACACTGCATAATGACATTGGGTCAATGATGGACCACTTATAGGACAGTGGTCCCATAACATTAGTACCACACAGCCTAGGTGTGTAGTAGGTTATATCATCTGGATTTGGGTAAGTGCCCTCTGTGATGTTTGCATAATGACAAAATCGCCTAACGATGCATTTCTCAGAATGTATCCCCGTTGTTAAGAGATGCATGGTTGTATATTCATATATGTATTCATATTCATATGTATTCATATGAATTATATAAATATATACCAGTTTTCCTGTTGTTTAAGGTGGGTATGTAAAATGTAAATCTGGTCTCTGTTATCCCATCATGATCCCAAAGTAGAAGTTCAGTTATTGGTTTTCTATTAATATTTTTTTTGCCTTTTCCTGTTTTTTGTTTGTTTGTTTTTTGCTTAGACCAAATACAAATCTTCTGTAGTCTTTGAGTGATGTTTTAATTCCTTCTCTAGGGTTCTAGTTAATATACCAAACAATACATTCGGATTATCTTCCTTCCTTCCTCCCTCCCCCCCCCCCCCCCCCTTCCTTCCATCCTTCCTTCCTTCCTTCCTTCCTTCTTCTAGAGAGGGTTGTTGCTTGTCATTAGCTGTTTCTCAAAATTGTTTTTAATACCAACAACTACTCTTAGATTGCCAATCAAGCTGGGTACATCCTTATTCAAATCATTTCTTTTATAGGTGAAGGACCCTTTTGTTGTATTCATGCTAATGATCTCTCTTACGCATTAAAATCAAGAACTTAAATATGTATATTCTGAATTTACACACACTCATGATCCTCTCATTGTTGATTGGGAGAATCATTAGACTTTGTTAAATAAAGCCCCACTGCTCATCTTGGAATAAATATGTCCAGTTGTTCAAGTGAGAAGAAGCTTGGGAGTAGATCAGCTTTTGAAGCTACCCTGGAAGATGACTGCTTATTTCTTTGAGGTCTGTTTACCACCTCAGCTCAATCATTATAGGGTCTCCAAAGAAACAGTACTACATTACCTATATTTATTAGGTATACCATCCACATTTACTTCAAATCTTGTGCTTCTTTTCAAATAGTGGGATAACAAAGAGACAAAAATCCTAATTATTTTCCTTCTAAAGTTAGTATAATATTTCATCACATAATTAACTTTCATTTGAATTGTTATATTACATGCATTGTTATATTACATTAATATTATAATTTAGTGCTTGATTTTGCTATGGACCTCATAGACGTTCTTATTAGTTATAAGATTTTGAAAATGTCATTTCTTTTTTCTTATCTGATTTAATTTTATAAATCATTCTGCAGTACAATTAAACATACCAGTTTGGACTTTGTAGGGGAATTCTGTATAAGTGTGGTGTGAATTAATGAAAATATTAAAAGAAATCAATTAGATTAATTTTAAGACCATTTTGTGTGAAAAGCTAGGCTGACAAAGTAAGTATTGTCTGTGATAGATCCCTAGGAAACTTGTTTGAATTAGTAGATTGGAATGATTTTCAATTAACATATGGGTTGTTTCTTTGCAAATAAAGGTCTCTCAAGCGCTTAAGGGAATGTTTGAAAAGTTCATTTAATTATAAGAGTTGCGAGATTACCTCTGAAATCTGTTTACCTCTGTGTTTATACATATCTTTGGTTTTATAGATGATCCTTCATTTCAAGTAACCTATTCTAAATTAGTGGAGTACACAGTAACGCAAAAGTTATCTCTAGGTGGTAGGAATATGGGTGATCTAAGTTTTCTTTTTTTTTTTTTTAATGAATTGCTATAATTTATTTATTTATTTATTTATTTTGTTTATTGCAGTAACATTGGTTTATAACATTGTATAAATTTCAGGTGTACATCATTATACTTCTATTTCTGCATAGATTACATCATGTTCACCACCCAAATACTAATTACAACCCATCACCACGCACATGTGCTGAATTATTTCCTTCGCCCTCCTCCCTCCCCCCTTCCCCTCTGGTAACCACCAATCCAATCTCTGTCTCTATGTGTTTGTTTATTGTTGTTATTATCTACTACTTAATGAAGGAAATCATACGGTATTTGACCTTTCCCTCTGACTTATTTCATTTTGCATAATACCCTCAATGTCCATCCACGTTGTCACAAATGACTGGATTTCATCGTTTCTTATGGCTGAGTAGTATTCCATTGTGTATATATACCACAGCTTCTTTATCCATTCGTCCCTTGATGGGCACTTAGGTTGCTTCCAAGTCTTGGCTATTGTGAATAACGCTGCAATGAACACAGGGGTGCATGTACCTTTACAAATTGGTGTTTTCAAGTTCTTTGGATAAATACCCAACAGTGGAATAGCTGGATCATATGGTAGTTCTATCCTTGATTTTTTGAGGAATCTCCATACCGTTTTCCATAGTGGCTGCACCAGTTTGCACTCCCACCACCAGTGTATGAGAGTTCCCTTCTCTCCACATCCTCTCCAACACATGTTGTTTCCTGTCTTGTTAGTTACAGCCATTCTGACGGGCGTGAGGTGATATCTCATTGTAGTTTGATTTGCATTTCCCTGATAGATGCATAGTGCATAGATAGATAGTGCATAGTGCATAGATAGATAGTTCATAGATGTGTGGGTTTATTTCTGGGCTTTCGATTCTATTCGATTGATCTGTGTGTCTGTTTTTGTGCCAGTACCATGCTGTTTTGGTTACTATAGCTTTGTAGTATATTTTGAAATCAGGGAGTGTGATACCTCCAGCTTTGTACTTTTTTCTCAGGATTCCTTTAGCTATTCGGGGTCTTTTGTTGTTCCATATAAATTTTAGTATTCTTTGTTCTATTTCTGTGAAAAATGTTGTTGGAACTTTAATAGGGATTGCATTGAATCTATAGATTGCTTTAGGACGTATGGACATCTTAACTATGTTAATTCTTCCAATCCAAGAGCACGGAATATCTTTCCATTTCTTTGTGTCTTCTTCAATTTCTTTCAGCAATGTTTTATAGATTTCGGTGTACAGATCTTTCACCTCTTTGGTTAAGTTCATTCCTAGGTATTTTATTCTTTTTGTTGCAATTGTAAATGGGATGGTATTCTTAATTTCTCTTTCTGCTACTTCATTGTTAGTGTATAGAAATGCAACTGATTTTTGTATGTTGATTTTGTATCCTGCAACTTTACCATATTTGTTTATTACTTCTAAAAGTTTTCTGGAGGATTCTTTAGGGTTTTCTATATATAAAATCATGTCATCTGCAAATAGTGACAGTTTCACTTCTTCCTTTCCAATTTGGATCTCTTTTATTTCTTTCTCTTGCCTGATTGCTCTGGCTAGGACTTCCAGTACTATGTTAAATAGGAGTGGTGACAGTGGGCATCCTTGTCTGGTTCCTGTTCTTAGAGGGATAGCTTTCAGTTTTTCACCATTGAGGATGATATTAGCTGTGGGTTTCTCATATATGGTCTTTATTATGTTGAGATACTTTCCTTCTATACCCAGTTTATTCAGAGTTTTTTATCATAAATGGATGCTGTATCTTGTCAAATGCTTTCTCTGCATCTATTGAGATGATCATGTGATTTTTGTTCTTCATTTTATTAATGTGGTGTATCACGTTGATTGATTTGAGACTGTTAAACCATCCCTGGATACTTGGAATAAATCCCACTTGATCATGGTATATAATCTTTTTAACGTATTGTTGTATGCAATTTGCTAGTATTTTATTGAGGATTTTTGCATCGATGTTCATCAGTGATATTGGCCTGTAATTTTCTTTTTTTTTGTGTTGTTTTTGTCTGGTTTTGGTATCAGGGTAATGTCGGCTTCATAGAATGAGTTAGGGAGCTTCCCCTCCTCCTCAATTTTTTGGAAGAGTTTGAGAAGGATAGGTATTAAGTCTTCTTTGAATGTTTGGTAGAATTCTCCAGGGAAGCCGTCTGGTCCTGGACTTTTATTTTTGGGGAGGTTTTTGATTACTGTTTCTATCTCCTTGCTGGTGATTGGTCTATTCAAATTCTCTACTTCTTCTTGATCCAGTTTTGGAAGGTTGTATGATTCTAAGAATTTATCCATTTCTTCCAGATTGTCAAATTTGTTGGCATATAGCTTTTCATAGTAGTCTCTTATAATCTTTTGTATTTCTGAGGTGTCTATTATAATTTCTCCTCTTTCCTTTCTGATTTTACTTATTTGTGCCTTCTCTCTTTTTTTCTTGATGAGTCTAGCTAAAGGTTTGTCAATTTTGTTTATCTTTTCATAGAACCAGCTCTTGGTTTATTAATTTTTTCTATTGTTTTTTTGGTCTCTATTTCATTTATTTCTGCTCTGATTTTTATTATTTCCGTTCTTCTACTGATTTTGGGCTTTGTTTGTTCTTCTTTTTCCAGTTACTTTAGGTACATTGTTAGATTGTTTATTTGAGATTTTTCTTGTTTGTTGAGATAGGCCTGTATCGCTATAAACTTCCCTCTTAGAACCGCTTTTCCTGTATCCCATAAATTCTGGCATGTCGTATTTTCATTTTCATTTGTCTCCAGGTATTTTTTCATTTCTTCTTTGATTTCTTCGTTGACTCAGTCGTTGTTCAGTAGCATTTTGTTTAATCTCCACGTATTTGTGGTTTTTCTGATTTTCTTCCTATAGATGATTTCTAGTTTTATACTGTTGTGGTCAGAAAAGGTGCTTGGTATTATTTCAATCTTCTTAAATTTATGGAGACTTGTTTTGTGGCCTAATATGTGATCAATTCTGGAGAATGTTCCATGTGCCTTTGAAAAGAACATGTGTTCTTCGGTTTTTGGATGGAATGCTCTGTATATATCTACTAGGTCCATCTGTTCTAGTGTATCATTTAAGGCCAATGTGTCCTTATTGATCTTCTGTTTGAATGATCTATCCATTGGTGTAAGTGGAGTGTTAAAGTCCCCTACTATTATTGTGTTACTGTCTATTTCTGTTTTTATGTCTGTTAATAATTGCTTTATATATTTAGGTGCATCTACATTGGGTGCGTAGATATTTACAAGTGTTATATCTTCTTGTTGGATTGTTCCCTTGATCATTATGTAATGCCCTTCTTTGTCTCTTTTTACAGTTTTTGTTTTAAAGTCTATTTTGTCTGATATGAGTACTGCTACCCCAGCTTTCTTTTCATTGCCATTTGCCTGGAGTATCTTTTTCCATCCCTTCACTTTCAGTTTGTGAGTGTCTTTAGGTCTGAAGTGTGTCTCTTGTATGCAGCATATATATGGGTCTTGTTTTTTTATCCAGTCAGCCACTCTTTGCCTTTTAATTGGAGCCTTTAGTCCATTGACGTTTAAAGTAGCTATTGATAAGTATGTACTTACTGCCATTTTTTAACTTTTTCTTTCTCAGTGTTTTAGTAGTCCTTCTCTGTTCCTTTCTTCTTCTATACAGAATTGGTGGTCTCTTTAGTTTGACCTCTGTCTGCAAGCTCTACGCTTTAACTCCCCTCCTCCCTCCTTTTATGTTTTTGATATCATATCTAACCTCTTTTTTGTGCATTTGTATCCATTACCCTCTTATCATGGAAATAGATAATTTTTCCTATTTGTGGTCTTCTCTTTTCCCCTCAAATCAGTCCCTTTAACATTTCTTGTAGCGCTGGTTTCTTGGTGACAAACTCCTTTAATTTTTGCTTGTCTGGGAAATTTTTGATCTCTCCTTCCATTTTGAATGATAACCTTGCAGGGTAGAGTATTCTTGGCTGTAAGTTTTTTCCTTTTAGCACTTTAAATATATCATGCTACTCTCTTCTAGCCTGTAAGGTTTCTGCTGAGAAGTCTGCTGATAGCCTTATGGGGTTTCCTTTGTATGTAACTTGACATTCTCTTGCGGCTTTTAGGATTCTCTCTTTATCTTTAATTCTGGACATTTTGATTATGATGTGTCTTGTTGTGGGCCTCTTTGGGTTTATCTTGTTTGGGGCTCTCTGTGCTTCCTGTACCTGGATGTCTGTTTCCTTCCTTAGGTTAGGGAAGTTTTCATCTATTATTTCTTGAAATAGATTCTCTGCCCCTTTGTCTCGCTCTTCTCCTTCCGGAACACCTATAACACGGATGTTAGTGCACTTGGTGTTGTCCAAGAGCTCACTTAGACTGTCCTCACTCTTTTTAATACTTTTCTCTTTTACCTGTTCAGCTTGGGTAATTTCTTCTAGTCTTTCGTCCAGCTCACAGATCCTTTCTTCTGTATCCTCTACTCTGCTTTTGAGTCCCTCTAGGGAATTTTTCATTTCCAGTATTGTATTCTTCATTTCTGATTGGTTCTTTTTTATATCTTCCATTTCTTTGTTGACATTCTCACTGAGTTCATCTATTCTTCTCCCCAGATCATTGAGCCTCCTTAATACTCTTAGTTTGAACTCTCTGTCGGGTAGGTTGCTCATTTCTGTTTCACTTAGTTCCTTTTCTGGGGTGTTGTCCTGTTCCCTTACTTGGAATGTATTCCTTTACCTCCTCATTTTGCCTCTTTCCCTGTGCTTGTGTCTGTGTATTAGGTAGTTCAGCTATGTCTCCTGCTCTTGAATAGGTGACCTTATGTAAGTGATGGCTTAGGAGGCCTGCAGTGTGCTTCCCTCAGTTCTCAATGTTCCAGGGGTGACCCCTATGTGGGCTACGTGTGTCCTTCTGTTGTGGCCTGTTTGCTCTCCCTGTAGGCGCCCAGGTAGGCCGAGTTATGCTCCTGGCCAGCTGTTGTACTGCTCAGCTGCTTGTAGTTGTTGTGGGCCCTTCAGTCTCTTTATCAGGTGTGGGGAGCCCCAGCACAGTTGGCTGCAAGTTCTAATACCACATTTGTGTTGCATTATTTTTTTTAAGTGAGTAGGCCCCCAGCGTGGCAGGTTGTTAGGCTCAGGGCCTTACAATTGCTGTAAGCCTCCAGCCTTTAGGTCTCTTGTCAGCTCTCTGAGGATTGCAGCTGGGTGGGGCTGGCCTCAGGCATGGGAGCACCCAATTTTTTCAGGCTGTCCTTCCTTTGGAAGGAAAGACCTGTGTGGGTCTTTGAGAAGCACAAGTCTTCTGCAGCTGACAAGCCCTGCTGCCCACAGGTCCACACACACAGTCAACACAGTCCTGCCCCTTGTGCATGCCCCGACCTCCCGAAGCGAACCCAGTGTCTCCGCTGCGGGAGCCCCACACACTCCACCACCGCCCCACACTCTCCACCCACTCCTTGTGCACACTCTGCCCCGCTAAAGTAGGCTCAGTTGCCAGGCTGCAGAGAATCCAGTCACCAATCTATGCAGGCCCACAGGTTGCCTGAGGGCTTGTTGTTGGGTGGGGCCAGTCTCTAGGGTGGGCTGCCTGCCCTGGCTGAGCTGGATTAAATCAGTGCTCTAGTGGTTGGGGCAGACCTGGGCCAGCAGGCCTCAGGGAGAACTCCAATGGTGTCTGTGTCAGCATGCCCACACCAGGCCACAACAATGGCCGCCGCAATGTCCCAGTCCCTGGAGAGGTTTCACCTCTCACCGAGATGCACTCAGGGCCTATCAGGTGAGTCTCTTTTCACCAAAGCACTGTGCACCTTTCTTTCTGGTGATTTTAGGTTGCTTTCTGAAACGGGTGAGTTTGCGCGTGGGCCCTTTAAGAGCCGGTTTTACTTTCTTGTGAACCAGCTTTTCTGGGGGTACTCCCCAATGTTTTAGTAGCAGGTAAAGTCAGATATTATGCCACTCATCTCGATTGTGCTGAGTCCACAAAATGCCCACAGTGGGGGTGCTCCCCGGCTCAGGGCCCTACTCCTCCAGGGAGGCTGCGTACCTGTGGGCTGCTCCAGGGCGGCCGTGAGGCGCTGCGGCTTGTGAAGGTGGCGTTTTTCCTCTGCAGAAGGGAGTTTCTGCCTCTTCTAACTCAGTTAGGATTGTCCGTTGTTGCAGAAGTTCCTCTTATCCAGTTTTCAGTTCTGTCTCAGGGGTAATTTTTCCACGAGTAGTTGTAAATTGGCTGTGTCCGCGGTCAGAGGTGAGTTCAGAGTCTACCTATGCCGCCATCTTGACTTCTGCTATATCTAAGTTTTCTTCTTTAGATGTTATTTTACTATTTTTTTATACATTTAATAACCTTTTCCCTAAATAATTAATCTCATCCACATTGCAGATAGAAATGCCCAAGAGCTTCCTTTCTAACAAATCAAACATTTTCTTTTTCATAATTGAACTGTGGTAAGTGATTGCATTTTGCAAAGAAAACAGTATTATATTTCTAGAGAATGTATGACCTACAACATATCTGCTTTAGCATACTAGAAGGTTTGAGTTACATGAACTGATCTCTAAAATCTTTTCCAATTGGAATTTTCCAGCTGGAGAAGTTGAGATTCAAGAAGATTTTAGGATGAGCAGTGTAGTTTAATGCTTCACTATGTCATGATTTAGCACCTCCTCATATATTAGGATAACCTCCATCTCTGCTGCACACTCTATCTCTGTTGCTTAATTTCTCATTAGTTGATTGACCTGCTCAGGCAAATGAATAATATATAGCAAGACCATGCATTCATAAAGTATCTAGATAGGATATGTTTTGTATATGTGGTTTTCAGTTCCTAGATATTCTATTAGTATTTGGTTAGTTCCCCCTCTGTGACCTAATTAAATTTCTTGAGGATATTTTGATAGCCTCATTTGAATTAAAGTGAATCACTCAGACGTTACCTTCTATGAGTGTAAACATGAAGCATTCTACATTTTGTAAATTCAGATGGCTTTTTATTGAAATCCAGAAGCTGAGGTTTTGGCCTTTGTGAGATGATTGACCATATGAAATTTTCTGTCTTTAGGCTGCCTATAGTTCTGGGTAACTGGCTCTACAAAAATCTATAAACTAACTCTAGCGAGTGTCAACTACATAATTTTCTACTTACAGATTTATATTCTATGCATTTTACAATTGAAAGTGTTCAACACAAACATTATATTAAAGCTTTCTCTGCCTTATTAACTGGTTAATTTAGAATATCACATTGATTAATGTTAAATGCTTAGGTTTGGGAACAGTTGGCTCAATTTTGTTCCACTGAGTTTTTTGTTTTTCATGTCTTTATCCTTCTAGGTGCTAAAGGACACTGAAGTTTTGATTGTTGGCGATGTCGTCATTTATTTGATTAGAGTTTATCTTATTAGTGTTTCAGTAATATATATAAAGTAGAATAAAGTGAGTCCATACGGGACTGAGAGACTGAGGTTTAGTTTTTGAATATTCCAAAGCAAAAGTTTTCATATCAATGAACCAGATCTAAAAAGCACTATATTCTGCCTCTTTTTACACTATCCCTCCTTCTCCTTCATTCCCCACCATTGTTTAATTCACAGATTATTATAACTGGAAAGGTCTTTAGAAAGTTTTCTATTCAATCTTTTCATTACAAGATAAGAGAAAGGACATCTCTAAAGATTAAGAGTCTTGTCTATATTAGCTCTGTTGATCATTACTAATACTAAGTCTTCCACATAAGGTTGTAAGAGTTCTTGAAAGGAACTTAAAACTTCCTAAGATAGTTTCTTTTCCATTCTTAGAAGCGGGTAGAGAGTACACATGCTTGGAGAAATCCAGCCACAGTTCCGTCCCTGTATCCTGTAATTATTGGAGGGGAAAAGAAGGAAGAAAAGAGGCTCCTAAGAAGATGGATCAAAGTTTCCTAGGGGGTTCCTCCTTTCCACTTGGATTTTATTTCTGTCCTTTAGAGTTAATGCCTTTAAATGATTGGCAAGCCCCTTAGGTTCATAGTTACAAAGTATCTCCTTGTCTATTTATCTGATGTAACTGTGTCAGAAAGAGACCAGCATCTGCCAAGATTTAGGCTCCCTCTGCTGTGGTTTGGTATAAAGCCATTGGTAATGGCTGTCCAGCAGGATACTAACTTTGTAGCTGCCACCACTACCATCACAGCATCCGTGCATTTGGGCAGGACTATATGAATAGTTTTCACCAACTGAGTAAGAGCAGAAAGGATGTCTCATTGTAGGAACAAAATGGTGAGAAACAAGTGTACATTCTCTGTCCTTTTATACCTTCCCATTCTCTCTCTGTTGACTGGGATCCAAAGGAATCTGTGGCCATAGGAGTCACCAATCTACACAGTTGAAGGAATCATTTTAGAGAAGAGAGCTGCCCATGAATCAGGAATGTCTTTAATGAATTGTTACAAGAATGATAAATAAACCTTTGTTATGTTAAGCCACTCCAGTTTTGGTGTTTATTTGATTTAGTCACCAACATTACAGTGACTCAAATGGCTTTTTGTGTTAATCATGTCAAATAAAAGTAATATGCTTATTCCTTTTACTGCCTAGATATGTTTCTCTGTGTCTATAAATGAAGAAATAGCCTTATTTTTATTGTGAAAAGTAGGAAAGAAAAAAATGTTATGGGGAAAGATAAGGTAGTATCTTTGAAGCATATGTTTATATTTATAAGGTATGTCATTGTTTATCTCTCAAGCAATTTTCCCATTTCACATGAGATGTATCATCCCCTTTCACAGTACCTACTCTCACACTGGGTGACTGATTTATAGAACATATTGCCATTGAATCCATAAGCCTTCTCTCATTTCTGTGAATGTAATATAATGCCCTTTAAGCTTTATTTGGAATTCAGTCATGTTAGTACAGGTAGTTTGTGATGTGCTTTCATAAAAATATTAAGATTTATATGTGAGGCAGACTCCTGAAAATTATATCCCTCATGTTACAATTTGGGGTATGTAAGATAAATCTCATAAGGCTGTGCATGAAAATTCAACATAATATGGATGCAATCCTTTTATATTGGTTGAATTGTTCTTAGGTACTTGCAGAGTGACTGCTGGTTATAAAACATGGCAAAAATAATATTCCTAACTAACAATAATAATAGCCAGCATTTTTTGAGCCTTTACTATGTGTCAAATACTGTTCAAAGTTCATAAAATATATTAACTCATTTAATCCTCGTAGAAAATGTATGAGATAGGTTACTAACATTACCCTCATTTGTACATAAATAAAAGAAGGACAGAGACATTAAGAAGCTTGTCTAAGTTTCCACAGATAGTAAGCTGGTATTCAAACTTGGAGCTGATCATTGTTAGCCACTGCACTACAATACCTTCCAATTACGACCTCGGAATTGTAGGAAAGAGTGAAAGTTTTATATCTCAGTCTTTCTTTATTGGAACAACTAGTAAAGGCATACACATGAATTAGATACCTCAATAAGGAAAGTGATAAAGCATAGATTTAATGAGAAATAGTGACATTTGATCTGGGTGGTAGTTGAGATAAGCAAGGCTTGATAGAGAAAGAGAGGAGCAGGAGCTAACATATTAAGCCCTTTGCATATACGTGTCATTTAATACTCCCTCCCCCCTAAAAAACACCCAGCAAAATAGTTTTTATCATTGAGTTTTTAAAGCAAGGCAGCTGAAGCTCAAGTAAGTTAAGTAACTTTCTTGTCAAACTAGGAGTAAATGTAAGATCTGGGATTTGAACTTGGCCCTTTTGAATACAAAATAGCAGATTCCCCCATTATTATCTATTCAGCATACTAAAGGGATCTTCCAGGAAGGAGAATGATATGGAAACTCCTACAGAAATTAACATGATGAGAATCAAGTATCTTGGATTGTTCAGAGTACAAGGATCTTAGAAGATGAGGGAGAAAAGGCATGGGAATCAGGAGGTGGGTAGTTAATGGACAGGAGAAAACACTATATTAATAATATTTAACATATTGTATATGTTCAATGGATATGAAGGAAATACTGTACCACTCTAGGCAGAGAGTAGAGCTGTGGTTGAATCTGAGAGCTCCTATCTACAAATGAAGGAAAAAAGGAAGAGTCAAGAGAAAAGGGGGATTTCATTGTAAGAAGAGAGAATCAGAAAAGATTAACCAAGAAATGTAGTACCTACTATATGTGCAACATTAAGCTAAGTTTTAGAATAAATACAATTTGATAATGACAATAAGCAATAGAGAATATCAAGTAAAATGTTGACTTTTCACATACTTGTCTAATCCTGTCTTCTCACATCTAACTTCAATTAAATTACTAACCTATGCAAAAATGGAGACACTCTATATCAGTATTAGATGGCTGTCATTGACTAACTTAAAAATTTGGGTAATTTCTGCCAGACACAGTGCATAAAAGATTGAATTTCACAAAATATTTATTTTATCTGTGCTTTTCATAGAGGAATAGCTCTGTAAGAGGAATGGTTTATGCTTGGCAATGTCCCTAGTAGAGCTATACTAAAACTTCTAATTGAAACAAGTAATGATTGTCTGAGAGATCATCTGATTCCTCTTGGTGTTTTGGGGAGCCATGATAAACACCAGAAAGCCACACTGAGAAAAGAACTCTTAAAAGCATTTGTTTACTGTCACTCCTTGACAAAGTAGCACAAACAAAAAGTTAGCTCAGGCACTGGCCTGGCCCAGTGGTGTAGTGGTTAAGTTTGCGTGCTCTGCTTTGGCAGCCTGGGGTTTGTGGGTTCTGATCCCTGGCACAGACCTACACATTGCTCATCAAGCCATGCTGTGGTGGCGTCCCACATACAAAATAGCAGAGGATTGGCACAAATGTTAGCTCAGAGCCAATCTTCCTCAAGCAAAAAGAGGAAAGTTGGCAACAGATGTTAGCTCAGGGCCAATCTTCCTCACCAAAAAAAAAAAAAAAAGGTTAGCTCAGCTGGCTGCCATTTTGTTCTAAACATGTCCACTGTTGCCTATTTTCAGCATGCTCCCTGATGCATGAGTATGAGTATGTGGCCCAGCCCTCTCCAGTCAAGACTAATTGGTCTTGAGAGTAACACATCATTAATCCAAAGGCAATTAAGATCTAATTAAAGCTTAGTATACAAGGCTTACCGAATCAGAGATTATTTTAATTTATTAGATTCATTCATATCCATTCATTTTCCTTCTGTCAAGAATTTGAACTCAGAGACTGTTGTTCCATGTTGGTGAATGTTGGGTTGGTGGCCATGTTGGACCATGAGCCTAATAAGTAAGCAGATGAAGCTGGTGGTTAGAGAAAGGATGGGGTGGACATGCAGGAACAGCAGAAACAAAACAGTAGCTGCACCTCAGAGGCAATAGATTCCTCAGTTCCTGACAGATCCTAATTTCTTTACACAAAGTTCATTCTCCAAGAATTCAGTAAGATTCTATATACCTTAAAATAATTTCTTTTTTATGTGAAATAATTTGGATAGGCTTATGATCTTTGCAATCCAAAGTGCGTTGGTTAAAACACATCAACTGAAAAAGGAAACTAGTTGGCATGTAGGTGAAACTCCCTACTGGGACAGCCCCCAGATTGTTCTTATTCACTTAAGGGCTCGATTACTTGCAAATTAACACAAAAATTTTAAAAATTACCTTTTTTTCCTCCATCTGGATCTGCAGTTTTTGATTAAGAACCTAGATGATGTCCGACAGAAGCTCTACATGTTAGTTAAGACAACAAAAGCTGCTGTAATAGAGGAATCCGGAAGTCTCTGTGTCTTAACACAATGGAAGTTTGTTTCTTATTTATGTAGAGTAAATGTGGTAGGTATGTAGAGTGGGAGCCTCCGTCCGACCCAGCCAGTCATTCAGAGGCCTAAGCTGGCAGAGGACCTGCTGTTTTTAATGTATGACTCTCAAGAATACTATGATTGTTGGCAGGCAGCCAAGAGACAAAGAGAAGAGAGAAGTGGGAGACTAGAAAGAAGCCTCCATGGTTCAAGTCTGGAAAGATAATATATTACTTGTGTCTTAAGTCCATTGGCCAGAATTTAATCACAAGGTCATACCTGATTGCAAACAAGCCTGGGCAATATAGTTTAATGGTGTGCCTAGAAAGAAAGGAAAAAGGTTTGGTGAACAACCAACCAGTATGTGCTATGATATCTCAACTTCCAGTATTGGATTATCTTAAAATACCCCCTCTGTTAAAAGGAAATTTAATACTAGTCATATAAATATATTATGAACATATTATCTTTCAATTAAAATAAAGGAGCAACTTAACCCAGGCCCAGCCTATTGAGAACCACTGGCACCCTATGATTTTTGTAGTCATTACAAGAAATAGGAGAACATTTTAGATATCTTTTAATTCATGGTATATAAAGATATTGCATCTATGATGCTGAAACAAGAAGTCTTTATAAAAAACCATTCGAGACTGGGATATTGCATGGAAATGAAAAACAGATTCAGATGTGTTTTTAAAATAGGTAATTACTGATAAAATAAATGCAATATGTGCATCTTTCTAAATCACAGTGGAATAACTAAGCAAAGGAAAAAGGATAGCTGTATAGGCCTATAGTCTATTCTGGTACAACACATGCTTCTCCAGTGTGAATTAACCCATATGTTATTTGTAAATAGGATAATGATGTCAGCATAATATGGAAGTCACATTGATTTATAAACTTTTTTCCCCAGCCCATTAAGGTTTGTGGCCTTAAAGTAACAGTAGTTAAACACAAAGTACACTAACCCAGCTTATTGCAGTAAACTATGGAACAGTACTCTATTGTCCAAGATACCCACACACTCCACAATCTTCTATGAGGACCAGTTTTGGCCATTTGCTCAATTGATAGTGTTTTGTGCCACATTGCTCACTGTGGTTTGTTTATATTGGAAATGCAGTGTGTCTTTTTTTAAAAAGAATGAGACTGTATTTTTATTACGCTTATTTTTGCTGGTGAGAAACAGAATTATAGTTGTACAGGTTTTGAATGCTCTGCCCTCAAACCTGTTTTTCTCATAAACCCTATTATTTTTATTGATGTTGCAAAATGTGAAGTTCTCAGTACTGCATATATTCCATTACAGAAGATACACCGCTCTTTTCAGTTGCAAGTGCTGAAAACCCAATGGAAACTACCTCAAAGAAATTGAAAATGCATTAAATCATATAAAATATAATGCTCAGGGGTTTTGCTGGCTTCAGGCACACCTGTAGCCATGACTAAAAAATAGTTTTTAGGTATTTGTCTCTTTTTGTTCATCTCTTAGCTTGACTTTTCTCAATGGACTTTAGTTTTAATGCAGGCTGTCTCTACAGGGCAGTTAAGGGGGCATTTTCAGACTAAGGCTCATTCTCATGGTGTCATGATGTACATCAGTCTGGAATACTTCGTAGGAAAGAAATGGTATAGTCAAATGGGATGATTAAAGATACTTTAATAAGGAAGCTATTTGTAAGTTTCAGGCAGGTTAAGAGACTGTTGGAAGTGAGGCACTCTGTGCTGGCATGGAGAATGTTTGCACTGCTAGTCTGAAGGAATAAGGGGAAGGACAGGTTACCAGAACCAGTGAGTGCTGCAGATGTAAGAGAGGGACGCCAAACTGGAGCTGTGGCCTTCAGTAGAACAACACAGCCAGTGCCAGACTGCAGCCCAGAGGGAGAGAACAGGGAGAACAGATACTCCAACTTCTCTTCCTTTATTCTCTCTCATCTTCTAGTGCCTCCCATTAGCCAAACCCAACTGAGTGTGAGAGAATCCAGTTGATGCAGGCCTCAGAGGTCAGCTTCCAAGGGTACAGAGCAAGGTGGGAGTTAAGTATTAAGGAGAAAATGGATAATATCCAACATGCCCAATTTTGCCACTTGAGTGAAATGGTAGTTTTTCTTCCAGTGGGGTATATGTTATTTTTAGAGAAATTTCTCATTGGCCCTATGTGGACCATACATCCACACGCAGTGGCCAGGGAAATTTGGTGTTCTGCTTATATGACTCTGTCAGTGTGGGTATCTGGATAGAGTAATTAACAACCTGGCCAAGAGCTCATAGATGGGGGAGAAATTTTCAAACAAAACACTTTTACGGATTCAAGAAGCTGAAAAAGTATGAGAGCAACATGGTGGACCCCGTGTCTCGTTTTGTGACACAAAGTTTCCCCTATAGGTGACTTAGCCCAGTAGATTCCAAGTACTTCACACTCACGCCAATCAAATGATTCACTTGTCCACAGAGAAGGAGGAGGAATAAATACTGGTGGTTAAACAATATGTATTAACCACAATAATATGTATGTATTATTTTCTTTTGGGAAGGTGAGCTAAGTTTATTTTAGGGAAATGCATGGAAGATGGAGGAAAAGAATACCTCCTTATACTTCAGAACATATTTATATCCTTAAAGTCTAACCCAACATCTAGTAAAGACTAGCTTGTCAATAAATGTTTTATAAAATGGTTAACTATCAGAATAACAGTTTCCAAACTGTATTGTGTTTATGATTCCGCAGGTAGCTGAGGAAAAGGAAAAATAACCTGCTTTAGACTGTTGTAGTATCCAAATCTACACTCTAAATGCTAACACTTTTCTTCCTTCCTTATGGAAGGAAGATTTGTGTTAATTCAAAATGAATATTAAAAAGTGAAATAATTTGCTGTTAAGTTTATTTTAATTTAATAGTAAAAGCTACAGAAAAATACAGTAGATTGTAAATACTATTCTAATGTAAGTACATAAACTGTTTTTCAAGTAGGATCTGTTCCTTTGGTTTGATGGAAATAGCGACATAACAAAAAATTAACAAAAAAACCAAATCAGTCACTATAGGAATATAATGGACATCAAACTGATTTCTCTCCCTATTCCTTCTCTTTTCCCACAGTAATTTGTACCTTCAGAGAGCTTTTGAATGTCTTACTACAGTCAATTGCTCATAATTTCTTTTTAGTATTGTGAGAATTCAGTTGAAATGATTGAGTAGAAGAACTGAGAAATATAGTCATGGCTGATGAAAATTTTGCACATCAAATAGATAGAAGCCTAGAGGCCTACTGATTTAAAAATATGTATATAAATAAATATATATGCACACATACCCATATAGATATTTTTTTTCCTAAGAATCCTACTGTAAAACCTGACTCGTGCATTGTCACTTGGTTCAAAGTCCCACTTTTTGCTTTAATTTGCTTTTCTAAATTGTTGTCCAAGACTTACAATTTCAAGAGTGCTGAAGGTTTTCCATTTTAGATCCTCTGGTGAGACAGAATGTTTATTCTCCACATAAGAAAATAGTCATAGTGTGTTCATTAAAAAACTCAGCCTTGGGCCAGCCTCGTGGCTTAGCGGTTAAGTGCGTGCGCTCCACTACTGGCGACCCAGGTTTGGATCCCGGGCGCGCACTGACGCACCGCTTCTCTGGCCATGCTGAGGCGGCGTCCCACATACAGCAACTAGAAGGATATGCAACTATGACATACAACTATCTACTGGGGCTTTGGGGAGAAAAAGGGAAAAAAAAGGAGGAGGATTGGCAATAGATGTTAGTTCTGGGCCGGTCTTCCTCAGCAAAAAGAGGAGGATTGGCATGGATGTTAGCTCAGGGCTGATCTTCCTCACAAAAAAAAAAAAAAAAAAATCTCAGCTTCCCCTTCTGCAGTGAACAAAACTTGTTTAGTGGGTCCCATTTGAGTTAAGTTGAACAGGGGATGGTAGTTTTCTTCTGTTTGATTCTCACCTAGACCAATTTTTCTTTGCATGGATACTTGTTTTTAAGATCTTTCCACTTTGGAGTAGAATATTTCAGTCTTAGAAAGAGCCAGAAAAGAGTTGATGGAAATGAAATAGGTGGCATTTTTCTCTCGCTGTTGGGATAACTTCTAATCCCTCTCAAAGGAATATTCAAGACTGAGAGATCCAACTATTTTCATCTGGACAAACTTCCAGGTTCTGTCCCTCTTATTAAGGAGGAAAAAGACTCTAGCCATTCCAGAGGTGAGGAAACACTTTACTTTCTAAACATTCTTACTCAGCTTTCTTTGTGTGTTCTCCTCAACTATTGGGATGGTCTAATGACTTACTGTCTTTGCATTAGAGTGAGCAATGTCTAACAGCGAGATTAAAAACTGCTCTTCCTCACTCTGAGCATAGAAAGAAGTGTCACAAAAGGTACCATAAGACAAGAAAGAATCTTCTAGTAAGGCTAGGTCCTCTGACATAAATATGTAAAATATTTATTGATTCAGAATGACATCAAATTTATTTTCTTGACAATTATTGCATTATTTTTTGTATCAATCAGTGACTAAAGAAAATGCCTCTACAAATAAGCTGATTTGTGAAACTATTGTTGAATTCCCGTGGGAGTGAATTCCATTTGGTCTTGTTAAACCTACAGTAGCATTACTACTGATTTATGATAGTACTTAATATTTACTCAGTATTTCTTAATTTCAGAGAACTGTCTACCAAAAAAAAAATGCTTGAGTAAAATGTTAAATTCAGTCCCATTGTTACCATGACAACTGCAAGGCATGGAAGAAATCTGCCTTCCCCTTTCACAGATAAATTCACATTATGTCTTAGTATTTGCTCCCCCTCGTAGTCCTGGCTCACTCTAAGTGACAGTAGGATGCTCGGTTCCTATCAAGGAGAGATATCTGCATGGGAATAACCTGCAGCATCTCTTGCATGTGGGTATGATGTACCTGTATAATCCTGTCTCCTCATGCTCCATTAGCGATCCCAAAGTCTCACACTAGAGCTAGAAAGGACAGCTGTCGTAGATAGAGTTCTGTGAGCCCATGAACTCTTCAGTATTTTTGGTAAGTCATTGTCTGTATGTTCATTTATCTACTGATTTATGTCATATCTAAAGTCCTCGCCTCAAGTTACTGAAGTTGTAAAATGTCCCCCAACACTGTGTGTCTAGAAACTCTATGAAGGATATTGATGCTCTTAAGATTTTAAAATGTGTTTCTTTATTTGAGGGATTGCTATTTTCCTGAATCATGCCACTCTGGCTAAAGTATGACTAAATTTAGATCATGATACTGAACACTCCTCAATGTTCACGCTGTCCTATTGCTTTTGTGGGAGACTTGTAAGAAGGATTTAAGAGTTTAGAAGTGGAGATTGATGACCCCTCTATTAAGTAAACTTTAAGGTAGTTAATGTAGTGAGAATGAGATATATTTTCCTATGATACCAAGGACTACAGAAAATCTTTTCATTTTATGTGTTTCTTTGTTTCCATGTAACAAATAATCAAGTGCCACTATTTTTATGTTAATGACAAATATACAAAATACATGACCAATGAGGTAAGGATCCTTTCAGATTGATATGGTGAAAACATAGTTAAAGAATCCAAGATATGAAGAAAACACTTTGAATGCTTTACCTCTTATACCTCAAAATGATTCCTCTTTGTGCCACACCCTTTTCCTTGTCAAAATGGATGCTGATTAGCTAGTGGCAGTACGGTTTGAAAATAATGGTTCACGTAATCCGTTAAATCCTTGGAGCTGGAAGGAATTCATAAAGAG
Organism: Diceros bicornis minor; assembly: GCF_020826845.1. Classification (NCBI taxonomy): domain Eukaryota; kingdom Metazoa; phylum Chordata; class Mammalia; order Perissodactyla; family Rhinocerotidae; genus Diceros; species Diceros bicornis. Next base: position 73,019,562 of record NC_080741.1, on the reverse strand, counting down.
TGTCTGATTAATCCCTTTATTTTAAGGCAGTACTGTTCTTTAGTACTATAGACAGGTAGGCTGCCTTCTTTTTTATTTGAAAGAAAAACAGTTGCAATCTTCCTCTCATAGTTGATTTTCAGGTCAAATTTCAAGAAATCTTTGATTCCCAAGTGACAATTGGATAGGCTAAGGGTCTATTGGAGAAAAAGAAACAAGGCTATGTTCATCCAACATAAAAAACACTTGTTGCTGTTGATGAGTTCTGTCAAACTTATATGTTAGTCCATTATAAATAGTTCATGCTAAAATTTCCAGATTTGACTGGTTATTGGGACTTTACTTCGGTAAGTATCTATTGAGATCTTACTAGGTTTAGGATGTACTAGGTACTTCTGATTAAGGTGAAGAAGATGCAGTCAGGGTTTCCTGGCCCTGGTGTACAAAGGACTGGAGAATTAGATAATGTATACTGCCTTAGACAAGAGCTACCGAAGTGCCCTGAGGGAAGTGGAAAGGAAATGTCATTGAGATTAAACATTCCATAAATGTTTCCTTATTATTGGATTTTTTTTTTAACCACAAAGATATAGATAAGAATACAAATTGTAGATGTTTAAAGAGAAAGATCACTAGATAGTGTTGACATGTAAAAGTGCTGAAAGACTTTCAGGCAATACATATGGCAAGAGGAGAATGATGAGGATAAAGATATTTTTGTTGTCATATTTTTTATTAAGAGTAGCAACAACACATATCTGAGTGTTTCCAACGTGCTAAAATGTATTCTAAGCATGTTACCTGCATTGACTCATTTATTCCTCAAAATAACACTGTGGAGTTGGTTGTATCATTATTCCAATTTTGTGATGAAAGGAAAATGAGGCTTAGAAGTTGAAACACTTGCCTAAAGTTGCACTAGTGGTGAGTGGTAGAGCTCTCATTCAGATCCAGTAAATCCTATAGATATTAGCTTGGAGTTAAATTCATTTTGCCTCAATCTTAAGACACAGAGAGGTTACCAATAGGAGCTAAGAGTGGAAACATTGTTTGTGGGCTGTGGTGTGTAAAACACTGCTCTCAGATCTGTGTGATGTAGAGAGCACTACTCAAAGTGTGGTCCATGGACTTCTGCCAGTTGTGTTTGTTACTGTCATGTGGCAATATAAATACAATATTTAAAAACCAGCACTTCAAAACTTTCGTGACAATATGACAGTAATTTTATGTCTGTTGAATCTAATAATTAAAAAAAAATCAGGCTTGGGGCTGGCCTGGTCGTGTAGCAGTTAAGTTCACACGCTCCGCTTTGGCAGCCCAAAGTTCGCAGGTTCGGATCCCGGGCGCCGACTGACGCAGTGCTTGTCAAGCCATGCTGTGGCGGCATCCCGTTTAAGTAGAGGAAGATGGGCACTGATGTTAGCCCAGGGCCAATCTTGCTCAGCAAAAGGAGGAGGATTGGCAACAGATGTTAGCTCAGGGCTAATCTTCCTTACAAGAAAGAAAATAAGAAAGACTTGTATTTTACACTTTTTTTAATTTCATATTTCTAGGACTTTATTTTTAGTGTGTTCTATACATAATGATCAATAACAGATTGGAAAATTTAAAACAAAAACAAAAACAACTGGTATTTTATTATATATAGTTTGAGAACCACCAATGTGGAATAAAGACCATTCTGGTTTCTATTATTTTTTCAATGGGTTTAATATCTACTTTGTAAGATTGTTGCCAAATTTAAAAGCAGGAGCATATTAGCTAGCATCTAACACTGTGGTTAGCACATGGTAGATTTTCAAAGCCAGCTAAACATGTGACCCTAAGAATAAAAACCATGGGTGGCTTAATAGCGTTTACATTGCATCTCACTCCAGTGAACATTTTGATCAGAGGAAGAGTACTGAAGCAGAACCTCTTTTTCTAGCGTAGCCTCCTTCAGCCAGTCTGTTTTTGTAATTTGATCCTAAGGGAATGAGGCAAATGAGATGAAAAAGGCTCACATCATGGATTTATGCAAAAAAAAAATTTGCAAAGTATTTGGAGTCTGGATGGACTCAGATCTGTCTTCTGCAGTAGTTTACAGTGAAAATTGATTCTTTAGAATGATGACTCAGACACTCAGAGAGTTACAGCTGTTCAAGGAATGGCCCTGGTGCTCAGTGCCCAGAACTTCCCCACCAAAGGCAGTCAGGGGAGGATTTTGAGCAACAAGGAGGCAGCATTAGCTGCTGCCTTCAGGGATTTCAACCTGATGTGCTGTTTTGCCAGGTGTATCTTTGAGTCCTTTCTTCTCTATAACTTCTGTGCCTCTAAGGCCCCTTCTCTACCCTCTTGGATTGGCATGGATTTTAGCTCAGGGCTGATCTTCCTCAAAAAAAAAAAAAAAGAGTGCAGGCTTTGGAATCACACCAGGTGATGAATTCTGGTATCAATGCCAGGTGTGTGCTAATGTGCCAGTTATAGAAACTCTCTGAGCCTTGGTTTCCTCAGTGAGATCCCAGTAGGCATCACCTAAGAACTAGTTAGAAATGCAGGCCCTGCCGACAATCTGTAGATTCAGAATCTGCATTTTAACAAGCTCCTCAGGGTATTTGTTTGCACATTATAGTTGGAGAAGCACATGGGTAGACATTGGTGATGGTGATAGTGCTTACCTGCATAGGCTTGTTCCGTTGTGTGGTTAATTGAGATGATGCTCTTAAAATACTGACCATAACGCTGGGACTAAAATTATCACTCCCTCAATTTTTTGCTCACCCATGCCTGTTAGGATTTCTCAGAGAGCTCAGAGTCTAGTGGGATTTAGGAAGGTATTCTATGAAATTGTCCTTGAATGATGAGTAGGAGTTAGTCATGGAGTGCTGGGGGCTGCAGCATACTAGAGTCACTGCAGATTGTTTAACCAGTAAGTCATAGCTGTACTCTCAATAATAAATTAGTAAATGGTTTTTGTGAAATCAAGTAGTGGGAGAAATACAGGCTTAGCTCCTGTTGGCATTTTCTTAATCCTCTTGGAATCCTGAGATTTTTTTTTTTATTGCTTGGCTGTGGTAATTGGAGTTAATAGATGTTATCAGAATGGGATAACGGCCATGTTTGAAGTGAAAAAGTTATAGAGGTATATAATCATGTTTGAGAAACTTTTCTTTCAAGACTTAAACCAAAAAAAAGCATTCTTAGTTAATCAGAATTTAAGTAAACGTGAATGCTGCATTCTTTTAATATGTTATATGATTTATAATAGTAGTAATAAAGTGAATTATGTTTTCTATATTGAGTTACCTTCTGGTTTATGTTAAAGTAATGGTGCAGACCATAGCTTGAATGCCTCTTTTTCCTAAGAGGTGCACATTCTATAAAGACTTTTACATTGTTAGGTTACTGCTAAGCCAGAGTGTGAGGGAACATAACCTAACAGAGTCGCTTTACCTTCTGTGTCTGTTATGTCAACTGTTAAATGAGAATAATGTCTGTTCTTCTACAGATATTGTGAGGACAGATGATAAAGGTCACTGTGCTTTTGAAAGAACGGCACTATATAAATCCAACATAGCATTAAAATAGAAAAACTTATTTCAACCTTTTAAGCAGGCAGCAATGACTATTAGAAGAAAAAATTGAGAATTGTCTAAATGAATGGTGAGTTTGAAACTGTTCACATTTTTTCTTCAAAAAATTAATCCAAGTTGACTCAGGAGTATTTTCCAGTCAGGGCTGGGTGATTAAACATTACACCTGGTAGGCACTTAGTCAACATTTGAGTGCAAGTACCAAGGAAAGGGCTCTGAGTGGGCAGGAAAAAGAATTTAACTGGGTAGAGAGCTGGAATAGGATAAATCAGCCTGTGATTGTGGGACAGTGTAGAGGGAGGGATAGAACAGGAGTTTGGAGATAGATGTTGAATACAGGCTCTGGCAAGCAATATACAAAAAAAATCACAATTACGTTATTTAATGGTTTTGATAATTCTGCCCATGTTGAGGTGTTGTGAGAATGCCAGGTGGTCGTGTACATAAGAGAACGTTGCATATCCCTGATATGGAACAAGTACTCAAAAAATGTTTATTTGATTTTTCTTATAGCTGGAAAGTCTGATGCCAGAGTTCATTTAATGAATGGCATGTATGTGAAACAAAGAGTTATGGATTTCCTTGATATAGCCACCCTAATTCTTTCTCCCCATTACAGCCAAGTTTCTAAGAAGAATTTCTCAGCAACATCCCTAAGCTGTTCCTTTATCATCTGTTTTATAGTGTCTCTATTTCTCCCTCCCACTCATTCCACAAACTTCTCCAAACTGCCTTTTTCTCCACAAAAGTCCTTCAAAAATGTGATCACCAACCACTTTGGTGTTTTTAAGGTCAAAAGACATTTTTTTGAAGCCTAATTGTACCGTCACTTAGTGTTTTTACACTGTTAAATATTTTTCTCTTCACGAAATACTTTTCCTTTGGACTCTGTGATACCGGAGTTTCCCTTTGTCACATTTGGTCCTCTGTCTCTTCACTATGTATGCTTTCCTTTGGAAATATCATTCATGGTCATAAAGTTATTGACCAGCTATCCTCTGAGAAGTCCAAAATGTAGACCTCTCAGTCAGGTTTTCATTCTGAGCTGCACACTAATAGGCAATACTACTTACTTGGCATCTTTTCTTAGCTCTTTCATAGGCAACTGAGATTAACAAGTACAATCTAAATTCCTGAATGTAGCACGATACTCTGTTATATACTGTACTCTCCTAGGACTATAATATTCCATTTTAGCTTCTGAGAAGGTGTCATTTGAGCATGCTGGGGAATGTATCATGCCAAAATGTGGAGGGTGAATATTGCAGGCAGAACCACTGGCAAACCAAGCAGCACTGAGTTGGGAATGTGTTTGGATGTTCGTGGAGCATCCTCCAGTACAGCTGGAGGAGAATTAGTGATTTTAGAGAGGTAGGAGGGGATGTCAATGCCATAAAGTCTTTCAGGTCATTATAGAGACTCTAGACTCCTCTCTGGGTGAGATGGGAGCCATGGGTGTGTTTTAAGCAGAGGAGTGACATAATTTAACTTAGACTTAAAGCAGATCATTTGGGCTACCTGGAAGAAAACCCCAGGAGAACAAGGACTGAGAAAGCGAAACCCAGAAAGGAGTCTACGAAATAGTCTAGGCAAGATGTAATGGCAACTTAGTATAGGATGGTGGTTCTCAAGGGCGGATCCTGGAGCAACATCAACATCACCTGGGTCCCACCCAGACTTTCTGAATTACAGACTCTAGAGGTAGGTGGGGCCCGAAAATCTGCATTGTATCAAGCCTTCCAGGAAATACTGATACTCGCTAACATTTGAGAACCACCACTCTTGGATGCTAATAGCTTTGCAAGCAGTAAAGAGTGGTCAGATTCCTGATAATATGTTGAAGCTGGAGCTAATTGGATTGACTGATGGTTATACACAAGGTATTCATGAGAAAAGGATAATTGTGAGGTTTTTGAGTTAAGAAACTAGTGAAATCAAGTCACCACATGCTGAGAGAAGATCCTGGGAGGAGCAGTTGGATTGGGGATCACTTTAGTGCTAGGTATATTCATTTCAATGTGTCTATTAGGCATCCAAGTGGAGTTGTTGAGTAGGCAGTTAGATATTCAAGTCTGGAGTTCTGTTTCTCTTTAATAAATCTGTTTAAGTTGTTATGTGGAGACTGATATATGGCAATTCTGGATTTTTTTTTTTTTAAATTCAAGAAGTGAAACTAGAAGAGGATCTGTAGAGATTAAAGAACTATGTAAGGCAGCATTTTAAAAATTATCCCAAAAAGAAAAGTGAATTCTTAAATTTTTCCCAAGACTAATTCCTTCAACTTGTCATGTGCTGTGGATCACGTAATAGAATCTCTTAAATGATTAAATGCATTTTAATAAGCCCAGAAATTAAAATTGTTCCATTATTACTTTGAAAGACAAAGGTGTCATGAGCATTTCATATCCTCAGGTGGTATGCTATATATGATTTAATAGCTTGCTGAGTGGCTGGGTTGCTTTAGAAGTTCATTGAGTGGCGGTTTTAGGGAGATACTACCAAGGATCCTAATAGTCTGTGAAATCTGTTTCACACAGGACCTTTTGAGAATCTGCCAAGCCTAATTTGCACCAATCAATTTAATTTTGAACAGCCCCGGCTCAAAGTTATATTGGCTGCTGATACATAATTTCTTCTTTTATAAAAATCAGATACCTGAATTATGTATCATGTTATCCAATTTCCCCTTTATTTGAAATATAGTACATTTTCTTTCTATTTAGAGAGTCAAATGTTTGTTATTTTTCAACTAAGAATATGCCTGAATTTATAATGGAATAGTTATTTTAGACCTATTATACAATTGAGTCTAAAGTAATGGCATTATTCTCTACCTAATTGTAAACAAGAGTAGTTCCATAGTTCTATCCTGAATTATAGTTTTGATATATTTTGATGCTCCAGAGTTTCACTAGTGGCAGATTTAGAAGGAAGTGTTGGACCCTAAAATAAACTATAGAGCTAATTGTTCTAGGTGTCTTGGAAAGCGAACAAAGATTTGTTCAATTCAACTAACGTTTTTGCTGAGTACCTAAGTAGGAGTTGAGTGCTTGGCATAATAGGTGGTAACTATTAAGTTAAAAATTGTTGGAGGGGCTTCAGTGGCTCCTTTAAGCCTCTTACTGAGGAGATATGTACTGGCCAAAATATCTACCTTACCATCTGAATGTGGAACCTACTCAATCCCCTGAAACATGGATCTCGTTCAGTTGTTTAAAGTCATTAAAGGCTATTCAAACCCAATAGAAACGCCAGCATACTTTGAAGATGCAAATTTATAAATCAGATATAAAAACAATATGTGATATGCATAATTAATAAAATAAAGCATGCGATAAAAATTGTTATGACAAACTTAGCTGTAATGACTTGGCTTTGAGTTGGTAAGGATAAAGTTCCTTCCTGGGTTGAAAATTTGCAAAAATTGTTTCTTTGAAAAAAGATCCACTGATCCTAATTTGTTTAATAATTGCTAGTGGTGTGTGCTCATGGATGTTCATAGTTCCTGGTTATCCTCACATGTTCTGCAACTGTTTCATTGTGTCCTATAACATTTTCATTCACATCCAACTTAGCTCAGAGCTACTTCCACTTGACAATAACTGCTTGGACCTACAGCTGGCATTCTGGTTCATGTGTTGCAGAGAAGATTGTTCCATGTTGCTGGTCTGGCTCTGTTAGATGACTGTCCTGTCACTCGATGTGCACTGAGACTCAGAAGTGATGCTGTGAAAATGCATCAGGTAATGGACCTCTTCCACGGTCTCCTCTGCTTCTCTAGACATGCAAAGGCTCAGTTTCAAGTTTAGTTGGAAATGTGAACAAGGGCTATAGAAGGAGTGTTTTGTTTAGAAGTGAGAGGTCAAGATGGTAATCTCTGCTGTTTTAGCTGGAAGGTGTGGTCTAGCACAGACAAGGGGCCGTGGAAATTTTCTGCTGTTTTCTAAGTATCAAAATACCCCGATGTCAGATGAGGTTTTAAAATAATAGTAATACTACTAATAATAAATCTTCAAAAAAAAAGAGGATGGTGTCTTATATTGGATTCCTTACAAACTCTCCCACAATGTAAGGCTCTCTCTTGATTTATTTATTTAAAGGAACAAATTACTATTTAGAGAATACACTGTAGCTTGAAATTACCTGAATCACTGATCATTTTGGATGCTTATGGAGATTATATAACAAAAACAAAGAAAAGTTAGGAAAATTAAGATAGATTTGATATATACTCATGAAAATATTGCCTCATAATTACCGGTATTTGGAGTCATTCTAAGCATGTCTTCAAATTCATTTTATAAAGTAGTAAATAGTTATTTTGGAGAAATCATAATTATACACTTATGGGGCAAATATAAAAAATGATGTATTCTAATATTATGGAGTTTCGTGTTTCAGTTTGAGATAAAATTTTCAGGAATAGTATTATACTCAAATTGAATAAAAATCATATCCCAACACCATGGAAGAAAGATAATTTACTTCAGAAAAATATATTACAACACATGCTCTACTGAAGATAAAGAGGCTAATGTTGAAGGCACAAATAAATATTTAATATAAAATAAAATTGTTTCATGAATCTTGGGCAGGGAAGTAATAAATGTATAAATAAATCTATATATAGACATATAATAAAAATATATATAATATATGCATACATATTTATATGACATTTTAAATATATAATTTTAGCTAAATAAATATTATAAATAGGAATCTGAATATTTTGTATATTATATAGTGTACATGTACATGTGTATGTGTGTGCATAGTGTATATAGTTGAGGTGGCTAAACATATTTTGTTTTATTTTGTTAAATTTGAGCTCATCAGAAAAGAGAAGATCAGTTTAAAATTTGGGCAATTTCTTTTTTGGTACAGATGATGTTTCCTTACTGTTCTCCGTATTTTATCTATCAGTATGTGTAGTTTACACTGCTGTGTTGCTTTTTAAAAATACATGTGTCCCTTGGGAGGACAAACATAGACCAGGTTATCCTTAAAAGCAATATGTATTCTTCCTGACATTCAGTTGAACAGTAAAGATGTTAGTTTTTCCTGGGCAGAGTAGTAAGGGGATACATGATATTTTTGGAGAATCATGAGGAATTGGAACTGCGTATTAGCTTGGCCACTACAGTTTGGGTCCATCACTATTGCTGTTACACTTTTTGTTCAAATGAAAATCCCAGCTCTAATTATCTCAGTTATTAGGAAAATCCAAATAAATACACAATCATAGAATCTTAGGCATGTAAGAAACCCTACCAGACCATCTAGACCAATCCTCTCCAAACATTTTCAACATTCTTGATATGTAGTTGGCAAGACTTCTTCCTTCTTGGGCTGGCCCCGTGGCTTGGCGGTTAAGTGTGCGCACTCCGCTGCTGGTGGCCCAGGTTCGGATCCCGGACGCGCACTGACGCACTGCTTCTCCAGCCATGCTGAGGCCGCGTCCCACATACAGCAACTAGAAGGATGTGAAGCTATGATATGCAACTATCTACTGGGGCTTTGGGGAAAAAAAATAAATAAATAAAATCTTAAAAAAAAAAAAAACAACTTCTTCCTTCCTATTTCCAGTGATGGGGAATCTACCTCCTGAGCATCCTGTTTCTTAGACAGACCTTTATATCGAGCCAATGCAGCCTTCTTTTTAACTTCAACTGATTGGTTCTAATTATGTGCACCAGAGCCATACTAAGTCCATAGCATCAGTATCTCACATTTTGTAGCTGCTTGGGTTTTGAATTTACCTAGAATGACCATCCCAAGTGGCTCTTTACAGGATAAATAAATATGCGTGTGTGTGTGTGTGTGTGTGTGTGTGTGTATAAATCTATATGTGTTTATAAATATATATCTTAAAATTTAAAAAGTCTTTTAGGAACACAAGTTAATATTTTTGTTTTTTTAACCACAGGTCAGTCACGCTAGGTTGGATTTGAGCATTCAAGAGTTTTGTTAAAGTAGAGGAATACGAGAGAACATTGAGTTTCAAGAAGGCAAAAATGAGGGACATATAAAGGAAGGAAAATATTTCCCAAGGAATATTTCACTCACTTTGTGATAGTTGCCTAATACCCTGGTGACTTCTGTGCAGGTAACTGTTGATCTGAGGTCTAGGCGTTGGAGAATGGATGTTATTCTGCTGTTCAGCACTGTGTTCATTTTTCAAAAGGAGAAGCTCTCAAGGATTCTAGCCAGTGAGAAGAACAGAAAGCTGCAAGACTTTAGCACATATAGTAAACACATATACATATATATTTATAGGATATATATTTTAGATGTACAACTTTAGTTAAATAAATATTATAAATAGGAATCTATTTTACACATACACACGTATATATATACAGTGTACATGTGTGCGTGTGCTTAGTGTATATAGTTGAGGTGGCTAAACAAATTTTGTTTTACTTTTATTATTTATTATGATTTTTTATTTTATTTTTTATTTATTTGTTTGTTTCCATCAGTGAACTGAAGGAAATACAGGATTTGTCTCATTTTTGTCCTTTCTTTTACACTTGTGTAAGAAAACGATAAAAGAATCAGAAGAGGAAAGATCCAGGCTGAAGAACTCAGAAGTGGAAACTTTGTTTCACGTAGACATCTCTCTCTGGCTTTTGGCTGTGGTCAAATGGAGAAGCCCATGCTACTGTTTCTGTGGCTAATGAGGATTTCAGTCGGTGTAGCTGCCATTTTGGTGCTTCCTTCCAAAAGTAAATAAAAACATGAAACGGACACACTTCCTGGATGAGATGATGAGTGCTAAATAAAGGAAGACATTACAGGAGGCCAAAAACAGAAAAACAGAAAAGTCTCCCTTTTAAGTTTCGGGACCGTTACAAAAAAATAACTCCAAAATATCTGGTTGATAGGCATGGCTTTTCTTGTGACTAAGAGATCTATTTAATGATTAAGAGATTTAGTGTATCAAGAAAGTTATTCTAAATTTGCCTGATGAAATAACCTTCCTGAGAGATTAAACTTTGTGGAACATATCCTTCCCCTCCTCCAAGGAAACAGTTCTCTTAATTTCATTAAGTTTTTGGATGCAACTAATGATTATATTTGATGTATGCCAAGCTCTCTGCTAAGTGATTGTACATCTTCTATTCTGGAATAGATTCAATTTTTTCACTCTACCTAAAAAATTATTTATAGCTATCATGACCTTTTTCCAATTGATAGCTAGGACAAAGACAAGCTTATTTACAGCTGAGAGAAGAAAACTTTCAGGATCTAGCGACTTGAGAGAGACAGCTAAAGGAAAAGAACGACATAGACTTTTTAGTATCTTTATTCCCTGATAAGTTGATCCACAGAACCAAAATTTTAAACACTATTTTAGGTCAATACTCTGTTCCAAAGTCCTAAGCACTGAGATGAAAAAGATTAAGTGAGTGAATGAATGATCTCAGAGCTAAAAGCTCCCTAGGGAAGATGTTTTATAGATGTGTTACAAGGACTCTGTAGCATTAGGGTTTCTAAATTATTTTCTCTATCTGTAGCATACAAATGATACTTTGCCTACCTATTTAAAAGTTGTGAGAATTAAATGATTATATAAATGTGAAATGACTTTATTAGTATTGGTATAAAAACACTCTACTATTTGGCCAACACTGGCTAATACTTATAAGAGAGACAACATGGTTTAGGAGGCAAAACGTGGAAATAAACCATAAGTTTTGCAGTCAGTCAGGCCTGGGTTCTCTACTGCTTAATAAATTTGTATCCTTGAGCAAAGTAGTTAACATCTCTGACCCACACTTTTCATATCTATTAAAATAATGACAACCTTAGTTAACAGTCATACTGGGAAGATTACTGTGGAGTATCTAGCAATAAACCTGTGGGTGATCCATAAAAGTTAACTATTATTGCCATTACTCAGTCCATTCGCCAAGGGTTTAGCACCCTTTCCCTACTCCTGGGGCATAGATCTGGGCTGCCTTACCAAGGGGACTCATGCTGGAAGAAAAAGTCAGTCTTTCCTTTCTTCATGATTGCCAAAATCTAGGAAGTGTGTGGAACTGATTGCCAAGAGGGATGTTGACTCAAATATACCTTGAAGGAGAAACTAAGAGAATCTTCAAAACATCTGTAAGCAGGAATCTAAAATGGATTATGAAGTCAAGAATTTGAGATTTACGTGAAATTAAAAAATGGCAAAATTGGTACATTGATTGTAAGTGGGTATTTACCTAAAATAAGTTTCTTTGTTTTTTTTCTTTTTTTTTTTTTTTTTTGGTGAGGAAGATTAACTCTGAGCTAACATCTGTTGCTAATCCTCCTCTTTTTGCTGAGAAAGATTGGCTATGAGCTAACATCTGTGCCCATCTTCCTCTACTTTATATGTGGGACACCTGCTACAGCATGGCTTGATAAGCCTTGCGTAGGTCTGTGCCTGGGATCCAGGCCTGCGAACCCCAGGCCGCTGAAGGGGAGCATGCAAACTTAACCACTACACCACTGGACCAGCCCCTCTTTTGTTTTTTTTTGAAATGGCTACAATTTTCCCGGTGATGATAGGGGGCAGCGATCATCTAGATGTCTGGCCTCAGAAAACGCACGGTTGCAGTTTCCTCCTTTAAAACTAAATGTAGGTTATTGAATGAATCCCTTTGTTCATTTTAGCCATCTCTAAAAGTCACCCAAAGCTGTGGTGGATCCCACAGGTTTACTGATTTCTCATTCCAGAGGAACACGAGTGGTGCCAGTAGGAATGTCAAAAACAGGTGATACATGTGACAGCCTCCTCCATTGCCCCATCCTTTTGATCCAAAGATTGAAGGATTGGAAACTACTTCTTAAAGAAACATGTAGAGCATGGAGCAGGAGTTTTCAAAAAGAACTTAGTTAAGACTTTTCTAAAAGCTCTAAACTTATTATTTGGTGAAGATATCCGGAGAAAATATATTTCAGTGTGCACATACAGCTACTCTTTCTCTTAAAAGCAACAACCTATGCAGTTGCTAATTTGTTATTGCTCTAGCTCAGAAAGAAAAGGCCAGCTTTCCCCCAACCAAAAGCAAATTTCATTTACAAAAATTGTGTGTGCTCTTTTCATTACTTTTGGTTTAACTTCCTAGTTTTCTAATGGTTTTGGTAAAAAGTGTATTTTGGGGAGATTCCGATTTCACTTGCCAGAGTTATTTTATTTCAAAATATTCACCCAGTGCCTCACAGAATTCAGTAGTACTAGAGATAGCATAAAATCTATAGGAGAGAAAAAGGAGTAAAGAAATATAAATAAAACATCGTCATAAAATTAATGAGAAATGTATATAAAAGTATAGACATGGTATTATGCAATTTTCTTGCATCAGCTGTGGGTTCCACATAATAGAGTGTTTTGTATGTCCAGTTCTTTTTAAAGCTGTGTTGCTTCCATAATTCTCCAAACATACATTCATGCTTATTTAAGAGTACTCATTCAACCAAAATGCTGACTATGATCTGTGAGAGAATCAGGAGGATTGTATATATTATCTCTGTTTTTAAGCAGAGTTTTGAGGGGGAATTTATGCATAGGAAAATTAAAATTGAAGACAGTAAGTGACTGAGCACCAAGATAGTTGATATAAGCACTGAATGATACAGATGTTCAGAATGGAGGTTGTCAATATAGGTTGATTTGTAAATTTTGTTCAAGAGTTTGGAACCTGAGCTACATCTTTGAAGACCTTTCATTTGAGTTGTTAGAGAAAAAGGAAGATACCAATAAAGAAAGAGCTGGACGTTGGAAAATGACTACATTTCAAGGGATGCTGAGAGATAGGCCTGACTACAGTAATGATGGAAGATAAAGCTAAATACTTAAATTAATATTGAATTAAAAAGAGATGGATTATAAGGGGTGTAGAACTTTCCTTTTCTTTGGCTAGGCATGGGATGAGTAGAATTCAAGAATGGTAGTGTTATAAGAGGACTTGGGATTTTGTGTGTGTGGGTGTATGAACAATGGACATCCACTGAGAAAGACTAGTCTGAAAAATTTAATTGTGGACTTGGGAAAGATCAGTCTGGACGTGTAGACCTGTTAGGAGGCTGTATGAGTGTAGTCTTGGCTTGAGTAAAGTGGCATTGGCAATGGGACAAGGGGTGGATATATGAAACAAGGAAGAGTTTCCAGAACATGGTGTTCATTCAAAGTGTAAGAATGTCTCCAACAATGATACTACTAGAGATCTCCACCCCTCTTTTCTAAATTGAAGACTTTGACCAACTGCCACTCAGCTCTGATAATTGCCTAATTCATTGATATTGCCTAATTAGCCTTACAATGTCAATAGGCAATTAAAACTTCTGATTAGTATGGCCACAGAGAGTTGATAGTATTCCATACCAAAGATAAAGGATTTTATTTATTAGCCTATCTTCAGACAACTCTTATTTCTGCCGTTTATTACCCTTAAGGGACTCAGAGTGGGAACCAGTGATAAGTTAAACAGTAAAAAAAAAAAAAAAAAAAAAAAAAATAGAAGAAACTCTAAGATTGAGAAAGTCATTCTCTATCCTATGTGGGCTGCTAATTCAAGGTCAGCAATGAGTTTTTGAAGTGCTTAAGAAAATGCATTTAGGTTCTTTAAAAAAAAAACTATTATGGGATCCCATTACACAGCTTTTTCAAACAACTACGTAAAAAAATTACATAGAGGTTAATAAATATATTAGAATAATGAAGACATGCTGAAATGAACATTAAAAATTTGACTCTAAATGATTAACCTATTAAATGTATCTGTAATTATTTATTTATTCTAAGATACTGACATTGTATGTTTCCTATTTTGGAACATCCTATGGAATTTGCACTATGTACAAATTAATTGATGTAAATTCTTCAGCTCTGCAGAAGGGTAGAGGAATTTTACAGGGTAATAGGTATCCAAAGGATTTATTTGTGGGTCCAGCAGTGACCTGCCAAAAAGACCTATAATGAAGCAGCCAATGAATTTGTTAAATGTTGATAACTAAAGGCACTTTCTTGGGACTTAAACATCCTCTCAGTTTCTCCAGTGACATAAAGAGATACCACAGCAGGTAGCAGAAGCACAAGACATCATTTCTACCGTTTGATATAAGATGTTTATTATTTTCATCAAATACAACACATAAAATACCTTATAAATGGCTGCAAAGCACATTATGAAGTGCCTCCTGTTGCGTTTACTCTAGTCCATTTTGAACATTTCCCTTTGCTACAGGCATCAAGAAATGACCTTTTTGGCAGAATCTGCTCCCTTTTGGATTTGTGCTCTCTTCCAGAATCCCATTATCTCATTAAATCATTTATGTGCAGGAGGGAAGATACGGTAGTGAACAGCAAAATCTCACAATTTGTTTCTGATGTATTCTGCCTTTTCAACAAACACATTTGGAGTGAAACCTGTATAAATAACTTAATTAAAGTCAAGCATTTAATGTCAAGAATGAGTGATTTTGACAGTATGGTGCAGACTGAGTTTAAAAACTCAGAATAGTTTTAGAAGCTCTGAATGATACAGTAGCTACTTTATACTTTATGTGAAATTTTTGCTTTAGCACAATGTAGGCAAGATCTTTCCTGACCAATATTGCAATTATCAAACTCTAAGCAGTCACATGGTGTCACTTTGCTACCTGGAACTTCAGTTTTCTCATTTGTAAAATGGAAGAGTGTGTTGAATAAAATAAAGTTTCTTTTAAGCCATAAAATAAAGGAATCGATCATACGATGTTACATCAGATCAGAATCTAGCTCCAAGTCCCTGAATCGACTTTTTCCATGGCTAATAAGCTACCTTCAGGACAGACCTTCTGAGTATATATAGTTCCTTATTTGATCTTAAATTAGACACATTTGTTGTTCTACCCATACTGTTAAGAGCAGAGGATTTAGTTACAACATCTTGGTTTAATCTGGAATCCACTACTTCCTAGTTTTGTGTTTTTGGACAACTGACAATTGCTTTGTACTTCTGTTTATTTTTCTATAAAGTGGTTTATTGGAAGGTTTAAATAGGATAATCTATGTTATCTGACACTTAGTGAGTATTCAAACATTAGGTCCTGTTGCTTGTTCTTTGTGTTGATGTCTTTAGTTGCAATAATCTTCTTTGAATATGGGCATCTGGTATGTTCGTAAATCACTTGGGGTCCTGAAGTAGCTTCAAGGGCTCTGATAACTATTATGCCCAAGTCAGAAGAACTGTTAACATTTGTGAGAAAGGTGGCAGTCGTATTTAAAAAAGCCCCGCTGGAATATTTGGGGTTGACCAGAAAGTTGGGCCCTCTCCTGCTGTCTCCCAATATTAAGCTTCAGAGAAATTACTGAAATTTTAAACTCTGATTTAGGAGGGACAGGTAGAACATGGCCAGTCACTCTTGTTCACTTGGAGACTTCAAGCAATTAAAATATTTTTAATTTTCTAGGGAGGCAACTAAAGCCCTGTTTGGTTAATTGACTTTCCAAAGTCACACAGACAGACAATAATAGAAAAGGTAAATGTTATTGGGTTGATGGCATGGGCTTGTGTGTGCCCACTTGTTTGTGTGTATATGTGTGTGTTTGTGTGTACTGGGAAAAAAGAGAGAATTCTTATACTCTTTGTTAAAGTAGCTGTTTTTTCATTTATTTTTGGTGAGGAAGATTAGCCCTGAGCTAACATCGGTTGCCAATCCTCCTCTTTTTGCTGAGGAAGATTGGTCCTGGGCTAACATCCGTGCCCATCTTCCCCTACTCTATATGGGACACCACCACATCCAGTGGTGCGCCGGTCCACGCCCAGGATCCGAACCCACAAACCCCGGGCCGCTGAAGCAGAGTGCGTGAACTTAACCGTTATGTCACTGGGCTGGCCCCTAAAGTAGTTGCTTTGCTTTTTAAAATTTAAGATATTGGAACCAGGTAGAGAGTTTTCTGTTAAGCTTCAAGGAACCCCAACTGAGCACCTAATGTGTACCAGGAACTGTTATAGATGTTGTCACCTATGTTATCCCATTTAAAGAAATGTGGTTAGTGACTAACAACCAGAGAACAAGCAATTAGCCCAAGTGTAGGAGTTAGAAAACTATTTATGAGATAGAATTGTATATATATAGGTATATATGTGTGTGTGTGTGTGTATTTTCCTGTATACAAATTAGACAGCTTATCTTACCATCTTTCCATCTTGTTATTGAATTCTTTAACCATTATCTTTCATTTATTTATTCATTCCACAACTATATATTGAATGCCTACTGGGCACTATTCTAGATGCTAGAGATACAGCAGGGAATAGTATAAATAATTTGTTGCCCTCAAAGAGCTTTCGTTCCAGTGGAAGAGACAGGTTAAATAAATACTAGATAACTAATTTAATGTTGGATAGTAAAGATAGCTCTGACGACAAGTAAAACAGACTAAGAAAAGCACAATTCCTTAAAACAAAGAACAATTGTGGAAGATTACCTTGTTCAGTTCTCTACATCCAGCCTACATAATTGACCATACAAACTATTTCATACATACAAGGACTATGCCAGATTATGGCATAATATCATTTCACATTGAAAATGGCTTTTGCCTCAAGAAGGATGACCACAGAACAAGGAGACACTTAGGAAATCTTCCAGGCCATTCTTAATTTACAGATAGAAAACTAAGAATTAATTTGATCAAGACCAAAGAGGTAGGTAATGGCAGAACTGGGCTTAAAATATGTCGCGTATCTCCCAGATATAATACTCTTTTCCCCACACCAGATGGACTCCCATCTGGGCTATACTTTTGCCTAAGCTTAATTATCACATGAAAATACTTTAAATAGCTTTTGTAGGCAATATAATTAAAACTTTAGGCTACAGATTTTATATTTTGGCTCTCTTACTTCTTAGCTATGTAAATTGGGGCAAAACAATTTAACTTACTGAGCCTCTATTTCATAATTTGTAAAATGGGAATAATAAAATGCATTAGATATACTATAAATTTTGGAAATTAAATGAGTTCGTACATGTAAATCATTTTGCACATAGCCTAGTATAGAATAAATGTTAAAAAATTATTAGACCTTTATTTAATCAAGGACCCCTAATTAATAAATACATTACACTATTTAGCACATAGGGGACATTTATTTATGTTTGATGAATGAAATAGAAAAGTGGTGCTTCAGTGGAAACCAAAATAATTTTTTTAAAATGTAGGGGGTCTGGCCCATCCTTGTTGCTTTAGTTTCCTGTCCATCCTCTGTAATAGGTTCTTTAGTTGCTGTAGTAGAATCTCTTGGTCTCTAGTGTTGATTTACAGTAATGCCCAACCTTGTAAATGTAAGGAAGAGACCTGCTGAAAGTAAAAGGAGTTTTCACCTTCCACATACTCTAAGAAGTGAATCAATTGTCCCTAAACCTTTCAAAAGAAGGTAAATAAATTTAATTATCTGACAGATGGAGAAATGAAAGCAATGAGTCCCCAGATTCTACTCTTTTGCTCAGATTATTACGTGGCTTGACTTCATCTATAAACTCATTAATTTGATACCTCCCACTTTCTTTTTCAACACATTCCTCAGTGAGAAATTTATCATCAGGTTGATGCCCTTTCTTTAAGAAATTTTCAAGTTTGATATGGCATGTTATCATTTTCGTTTGTTTCCAGATAGTTTTTGATTTCTCCTTTAATTTCATCAATGATCCATTGGTTGTTCAGTAGCATGTTGTTTAATCTCCACATTTTTGTCACTTTCCCAGTTTTTTTTTCCTGGTTCATTTCCAGTTTCATAGCCTTATGGTCTGAAAAGATGCTTGTTATGATTTCAATCTTCTTAAATTTATTGAGGCTTGCTTTGTTTCCCAACATATGGTCTATCCTAGAGAATGTTCCATGCGCGCTTGAGAAGAAAGTGTAGTCAGCTGTTTTTGGGTGGAGTGCTCTGTATATGTCTACTAGGTCCATCTCGTCCAGTTTCATTTAAGTCTAATATTTCTTTATTAACTTTTTGTCTGGATGATCTATCCATTGCTGTAAGTGGGGTGTTAAGATCCCCTACTATTATTGTGTTGTTGTTGATTTCTCCTTTTAGGTTTGTTAATAGTTGCTTTATGTACATTGGTGCTCCTATGTTGGGTGCATATATATTTATAAGTGATATGTCTTCTTGATGGAGTGTCCCTTTTATCATTATATATTTCCCTTCTTTGTCTTTCTTAACCTGTTTTATCTTGAAGTCTACTTTGTCTGATATGAGTATGGCAACACCTGCTTTCTTTTGTTTGCCATTAGCTTGGAGTATTGTCTTCCATCCTTTCACTCTGAGCCTGTGCTTGTCTTTAGTGCTAAGATGTGTTTCCTGAAGGCAGCATATTGTTGGGTCTTGCTTTTTAATCCATCCTGCCACTCTGTATCTTTTGATTGGAGAGTTCAATCCATTTACATTTAGGGTAATTATTGAAATATGAGGGTTGAATGTTGCTGTTTTGTCACTTATTTCCTGGTTCTTTTGCATTTCCTTTGTTTCTTGTCCCATTTGTTTTGGACTGCCAATTCAGTTTGTTTGTTCTGTCTTATGATTCTTCTAGTTTTCTCTTTGTTTATCATATGTGGTTTTAATTTGATTATTTGTTTAGTGGTTACCTTGAGGTTTGGGCGAAAAATCTTCTGTATGAGATAGTCCATTATCTGATAGCCTCCTATTTCCTTATACTAAGTCAATTCAGTCACTTTCCTCTTCCCCTTCTAAGTTGCTCTTGTTATACCTTATTCTATCTTGTGTTGTGGCTGTGTGTTTACAGTGATGAGGTTAAATTTATTTTTGGTGAATTTCTTCCTTTGATCTTTGAGTTTAGTATTTAAGTGGTTTCTAACCTATTCCGGTAAAGATCTACTATTTCTCTGATTTTGTCTACCTACTTTTCTCCTTACTCCAAGCTTTGTGTTCCCTTTCTCTTCTTGTTTTCAGGCCTGAGGGCCTTCTTGAGTATTTCTTGTAGTGGCGGTCTCGTGGCCATGAACTCCCTTAGCTTTTGTTTATCTGGGAGAGTTACTATTTCTCCATCATATTTGAAGGATATTTTTGCTGGATAGAGTATTCTTGGCTGAAAGTTTTTGTCTTTTAGTATTTTGAATATATCATTCCAGTCTCTTCTAGCCTGAAAAGTTTCTGTTGAGAAATCCGCTGAGAGCCTGATGGGAGTTCCTTTGTACGTTATTTTTTGTTTTTGTCTAGCTGCCCTTAATATTGTTTCTTTGTCGTTGACCCTGGCTAGCCTTACCACTAGGTGTCGTGGTGAAGGCCTTTGTCTGTTAATATATATAGGAGTCCCGTTGGCTTCGCTTACTGGTATTTCCTGCTCCTTCCCCAGATTTGGGAAATTTTCAGCTATTATTTCCTTGAATAGGCTCTCTGTTCCTCTTTCCCTCTCCTCTCCCTCAGGGATACCTATAATTCTTATGTTACATTTTCTAATAGAGTCCGATATTTCTCGGAGTCTTTCTTCATTTCTTTTTAGTCTTAGTTCTCTCTCTTCTTCCGTCTGGAGTATATCTGTATTCCTATCCTCTAAAGTACTAATTCTTTCCTCCATATTGTCAGCTCTGTTCTTTAAAGATTCCAGATTCTCCTTTATCTCCTCCATTGTGTTCTTCATCTCCATCAGCCCTGATAGGTTTTTCTTTATGATTTCAATCTCTTTTGTGAAGAAACTCCTAATCTCATTTAATTGTTTGTCTGTGTTGTCTCGTATTTCGTTGAGTGTTTTTATGATAGCTATTTTGAAATCTCTGTCATTTAGTTTATGGATTTCTGTGTCTTCGGAGTTGATTTCTGGGTGCTTGTCATTTTGTTTCTGGTCTGGTGATTTCATATATTTTTGCATTGTGGTTCCTCTGTTGGTTTTGATTTTCCTCATCCTGGAAGTCTCTGGTTGCAATTTCCACCTGCCGCCACTGTCTGGTGGTAAAGGGCTGTGTAGTCTAAGCCCCCTGCGCTCTGCCCCAGTTTTTCTGCTGCGATCCGCAGTTTTGTTTTGTTTTGTTTTGTTTCTTTTCCCCACTGCGATCCACGGGTCCAGTCCAGTTTATTCAGGTCTGCCTCGGACCGCTAGATCTGGTCGAGCTGCAGACTCCGGGTTGCGGGGAGGGGGGAGCTCTCTCTTTTGCCCTCTGGGTCCCTGACGTGGGAGGCTTCTCGTTTGCCCCTCTTTATCCGCTCTCTGGGTTGCTCAGATGTTGATGGTAGCCCTGTGGCTCCTCTGAGCCCTCTGTGCGGGAGTTTCCCACTGGCTGAGAGAGCCCGAAGAGCTAGTTTCCCGCCGAGGGCCGCCCCTCCCCCCTCTCTGGGAGACGCGCAGACCGGATCGCTGATCTGATGGGGAGGGAGAGGAGTTCTCCTTACCTCTCCCCACTTCCTCCGGGGGCCCAGCACGCTCCGCTCTCAGATGTGCGGCAGTGTGGATCCCTCCGCTCCAGCTTTTCACTGTCTGGGATTCCGTTGTTGGTCCGTGGCTGTTACTTTTGTTGTATCTTGTGGGGGAAGAATTCACGGGAAAGCTCACTCCGCCATGATGCTGACGTCACTCTCGGCAGAAATTTTCAAGTTTAATGTCTGTCATTTTGCTCTTTCTCTCATTGCTTTGAGTATTTTTTTTTTTGGACAATAAGAATTCATTCACATTGAGTGCACACATTCTGGGGAGGCTGGGACTTTGGGAGATGCAAAACAGCATTCTTTTCCACTGATTGCTTGAAAAATAAGTCAATGTTTTCTATTTCATCTGTGATAGACTTTTTCATATTTTATGCGGAATATATTCTATATTATCTTCATGAAATACAGAGATGAGATAAAAATGCAAAATGTCATAAAGAATGGGGTCAACATTTTGATTTCAAAGGAAGTTAATTCTTTTGTGTCCAGTTAGCCATATTTCTTTTTGGCTAGTGGTTGAATTTCTTCACCAACTTCTCCTTTAATCCTCTAAAATGCTCAATTTCTCAAGGAAAAGTATCAGACATTAAAAATTCAAATTACTAGTAAAAGAAGGCTTACCCAAAAAGGATGAATAGTGTATAATTCCTTTTATATAAAGCTGTAAGATAGGCAAAACTAATGTATGCTAGGAAAAAATCAGAATAATGGTTTTCTGGGGCTTTGGGGAGAGGATTATAATGTCGGTGTGATTGTAATGTTATATATCTCTTGGATCACATAGGCGTATGCATTTGTCAAAACTCAAATGTCGTTTAAGATTTGTGCTTTCCAGAGTATATGAATTTTACATAAATTTTAAAAATATTGAACACTAATTATATGCAGTTTGAAATATTTAGAGGAAAGTGTACTGATGTTTATAGATTACTCTGACATGCAGTAAAATAACTTAGATTGATGGATGGCTAGAAGGACCAGTTTGTGATAAGCGATATAATAAAATGCCAATAGTAGAATCTAGGTAGTGGATATATGGATGTTTAATGTGAAATTTTTTAAACTTTGTTGTATGTTTGAAAATGTCCGTAATAAAATGTTGGGAATGTGTGGAATAAAGCTGGAGATTACAGGACTTACAAGGGGTTGGATTTCAAGAGGACTTTGGATTCATAAGTTATCTATTCCAATTTTTTATTGAACTTAAAAAATTTCTTGATAATGGAAATGGAGATTTTTAAATTTTGGGCTGCTTGGCAAATAAACACTCATTTATGTTTAGAGAATTCTAAGCCACATGAATCTTGCTGGAAGGCAAAGCCTAACTTCCATTAAAGAAGCCCAAAGAGCTTCCCTTGCAGTTTGGTGGAAGACCCTTGCAGTTTGAGGACATGAGTTCAAGGCTCAGCTGGTCAGACTCATTCAATCCTAGGCTTTGAATTGCAAGCTCATAAATCAAAACTCAGTGCTAAGAACTCATTTTTAGCAGCAACAACCAGTTGCCGAGGATAGTTGTGGTTGTAGTAATAGGCAGCGATGTCCACCTATGCTGGCATAAGATGTTGGTTACAGGTGTGGTTAGCATTCCTCATGGGATAGATCTATGGAATAATTTGACATAGTTCTGACTGTTCATTTTCTAAACCCTGCTCCCTAGCTTTTCTGGCATTTTTGGAACTACTTAATATCCTATACCCTTTGAGAATATGTGTGCTACATATAGGGGTGTGTGAGTGTATGTGTGTATATATGTGTGTACATATATATAATACACATTTTATACACACACATATATATAATATATATAGTAAATAATACAGTAAGATCTACATATACTTTATATATATAAAGTGTTTGTGTGTATATATATATATATATATACACATACATACACACATATATGATTTATTGTTTCCATTGCTTGAAACTAAGAATCTGGGAAATAATATATTAACTTTATAGTTATGTGAATCAGTTGTCTTTTTGGATCTATTACAGATATCTTCTCTATAACTTCTTCTATCATACCGACAAAAATATTCTGGTCTTTCTTGTCCTAAAAGTCCTTCAAGCCAGCTGGCTCCTTAAGGTTCCATTGTGTACCAACCCCACTGGCCAACATCAACTGGGTGTACCGTAATACAATTCTGATGCTAACCACCTGGAGTTAGTGCAGACACCATAAGTTAAGGGCTCAGTCTTCCACAAGACTGCCCTTACTTCCCATGCCAGCAGCACCTGAAGGGCCTCCAGGCCACTCACCCTACTGATGTATTGGCTATAAATTTGAGGGTTTCTATAACCCCATCAGGTTCAATAATTTTCTAGGATGACTAACAGAATTCAAGATAGTGCTATACTTAAAATTACGGTTTTACTACAGAGGATACACATACAGTGAGGTCTGGCAGGGAACCCGGAACTGCCATGCTCTCTTCCATAGAGTCAGGGTGCATCACCCTCCAGGCGCATCTATGCGTTCACCAACTAGGAAGCGCCACTGAGCCTTGATGTCCAGAGTTTTTATTGGGGTATCATTGCATATGCAGGATTAATTAAATCATCGTCCACATGATTAAACTCAATCTTCGGTCCCCATTCTCCATCAGGAGGTTGGGATGGTCCAGAGTTCCAATGCTCTAATCACATGCGTGGTCTTTCTGTTGACCAGCCTCTATTCTGAAACTGTCTAGGGCCTACCAGGAGTCATTTCATTAGCATAACAACGAGGGATGGGTAAATGATGAAAACCATATATTGTATATTCTCTTTTTCCAATCATTTAGGAAATGCCAAGGATTTTAATGCTCTTGCTAGGAGACAGAGTCAAAGACCAGATATATTCCTTATTATACTACAGAGACTCTCTATCAAAGTCATCATTTTAGTTGGGAAATGAAGGCAAATATAAGTGAAGATTAATAACCGAGTTATGGAGCACCCTTCTCTTACCCCTCTTTCCTTCTGAATTGTACTGGTGAATAAGAAACACAGGAGGCCTAAACATGGAACAAATGAGGATTCAATATGAATCTAGGGCCCAATTTAGTGTTCCCATACCTTCTCCCTTTCACTGAAGCCATCCATGCATGGAGGGCACAGCCAACTCAACCACTTACCCAGTAATAGGTAAAAAAGTTGGAGAATGGTAGATAGATCTGCTCCAGATGTTGTTGGAAACCCTATCTCCCTCACCACTTAGTTTGATAATCAAGGTGAACATTGTGCTTACACATAGGCATGCCTAAGGGGATATAAAACAACCAGAAAATGGCTACTTCTGTGTTTTTCAATGTAATAACAAATCACCCTTGTAAAAAATATGATTCTTTAGATGCTAGTCTCTTTTTCCAATCAGATTCACTGCTCCTACAACCTTGGCCTGAAAGGAGTAGTATATGGACAACTATAAATAGTCCCTAAAACATGTCTTTCTCCTGTGGAGTGGTGTCCAAGTGTCCTCCACTCAATGAAACCTTGAGGACAGCAATTAACTCATCCACTAATAATTGAGTGTCAGTAGAGTGGTATGAAATATAAAAGAATTAGGATTGCTAAAATCTGTAATGGAATAAAGAATCTCCCATTCACTTTACTAAATACTGTGAATAAATAGAATACTCTCCACTGCTTCCATTCCTTCAATATGCTTGCCAGAGCTTGGTCTCCATATTCTTTTTTTTTTCCCCCAAAGCCACAGTAGATAGTTGTATGTCATAGTTGCACATCTTTCTAGTTGCTGTGTGTGGAACACGGCTTCAGCATGGCCAGAGAAGCAGTGCGTCGGTGTGCGCCCGGGATCCGAACCCGGGCCGCCAGTAGAGGAGCGCGCGCACTTAACCGCTAAGCACGGGGCTGGCCCGGTCTCCATATTCTTGACACTACTAAAAACTTTTCTGCAAGATCATCAGAATCTTCCAACTGGAAAATTCCATGGCCTGATCTCACATGTCAAAATCCTTGGCTCCTCTGCCACGTTTAACATTTGCAGCCACACCCTTCTTACTGGAACTTTTCCTTTTTTAATTATTACTCAGCATTGTTTAAATTTGCCATACCTATGACATGTAGAAGTTGATAGGGAGCCATTGAATCTCTTTGAGGGATGGGTAACTGATGAAAACTCAATATATTGTATATTCTCAGCTATTACACATCAAAGACAAACATTAAAATGACAAAGGGACAAAAGCAAAATAAAGCCTGAAGCATATGGATTTTGTGTTTTCAAAGCAGTTGTTAATTTCCAAAATGGAGACTGATTATCCAGAATGACTTTTAAATTCTTTAAAAAGAGTTCCCTTATTTCTCCAGTAGCAGCTGTTTCTGTCTTCTAGTGATTCAAATTTGTGTGTCATGAATGTTGAAATGATATGCCGGGAAATGTAATCCGCAGCACTTTGAATGACTTGATAAATGAATTAACAATTTCAAATCTAGTATATAGTTGTTTGTTGGTTCCTTTTCATGTTAAAATAATAACAGTAAAACCTATATCTATAAATCCAGGAGGATGGATTAGAATACCTTGAAAATCGACTTCACCATTCATAACACATAACACAATTCCTTGGATCAACTAGTGGTTTCTAAGGTCAATTTTGAGCTATCAAACAAATAAAGATGATGTCATTAATAAATGTCTGCCAACCCTAAAATTTAGAATCATATATGAGATTTTTTCTCATTGGTGAATTAATTTCATACATTATGTGTCCCATATATTTATGTAGTCTTCTAAGCAGCAAGGAAGACTTTAGCTAAAGAAGAACTTCAAGGTGAAAATATGTGTCCTTAACTTTTGGTTTTACTCTTCAATAAGACTATAATTATAATTCTGGTGAAGAAAGCTGTTAGGAAATATTTTTATGTGCCATTAGAAAAAACCCATCTAAGATGGGGAATAATCACAAGATGGTCTTCATTTGTTTGTACTACAAGAAGGTGTCACAATCTGTTTTGGCTCCTTAGGGTGATGGGCTATGCATATGATGCATTTTCCATTTAAGGAAGAGATGAGACTTGGCATGCACACATGTTAGATGAACAATGCTTTATTTCTCCCATTGAGAAATAGTATACCTGCACAAGCATACTTAAGTAGCTGTGAAATATACTCCGTGATGTTCATGAGCCTTTCTTTATTCCAGCACTTATTGAAGTTTTAGTATTATCTTTTTAATTATCCTTAACTGCTATTAGACTATGAGTTTCTTAAGGCCAGGACCTGTATCTTATTTGTGCTTGAACTTGTTTTAGACCTAATACTCTTTTATCGTAATAATTCAGTAACTATTATGATTGAGTGAATGAATGAATGCATGAATACAGAGTGGAGAAAGACATTGGGCCCAGAGAAGTTTACAGATTTAATTGCAAAAGAAAAAAATATTTACTTTTTCCACATAAGGTCATAGGCACTGACTCACTTAAATCTTCAATGTAGATATAAAAATGCAATAGAAAAATGGGACAGAATTAAAGAACCTAAACTTTTATAATATGCTGACTTCATGAATTTTTATATTTCTGTGTACTTCTTGTTTCTTTTAGATGACTGTTGAAATGCCAGCTTTAGAAAACAACGTGGTGTTTCATGGACTGCATACTCAGTAATATGGGAATGTCTCTCTGGGATTTAAGTTCAGGCACTTCCTGAAAATGTGTTAATTGGCACCCCTGCAGTTTTAAAGAGCTTGATGCAGCTTTGCAAAGGGATCATTTCCTTTTTCTCCCATGGAAAGAAAATTGTACAAAGGGAAGATGTTGCTATCAGAAAAACAAAAATAGGGTAGTTTTTCGTAAGCCGAAAATACCAACTTAAATCATAGACTAAAATCCTTGGCACAGTTAATGAGTGCAGTGTGGAATAGTGAAAAAAGCTTGAGACTTGAATTTAGATGAGTCTTAAAATTCTAACTCTATCATTATTTGGAAATGTGATTTTTCTCATCGAAGAGAAATTTACATACAGAGAAAGTCCCGGATCTTGAGTACAGTTATATGAGTTTTTTTGTTTATTTATTTATTTATTTATTTTTTCCCCCAAAGCCCCAGTGGATAGTTGTATGTCATAGTTGCACATCCTTCTAGTTGCTATATGTGTGACGCGGCCTCAGCATGGCCGGAGAAGCGGTGCGTCGGTGCTTGCCCGGATCCGAACCTGGGCCGCCAGCCCCGGAGCGCACGCACTTAACTGCTAAGCCAGGGGGCCGGCCCCTATATGAGTTGTGGTAAATGTCTACACGCATGTTACCATTTCTCCTATCGATGTAGAGAACCACTACTCCTATCAAGATATGGAACATCTCCATCAACTCAAAAAGCTTCTTTGTGTCCTCTTCTGACCAATCCCCACCCCAAAGGCAAATCATGTTTTGATTTTTATTTCAACAGATTTGTTTTGCCTATTCTTGAAATTTATATGAAGGTAATAATATACTATGTACTCTTTTGTATCTAGCTTATTTTGCCTAACATGTTTTTGAGATTCTTCTATATGGTTGTGTGCATTAGTAGTTTGTTCCTTTCCATTACTGAATCATATTCCATGTTACAGATATACCACAATTTGTTTACCAGTTCTCCGGTTGATGGACATTTATGCTGTTTGCAGTAGATTATCATTGAAAAAAAGCCATTATGAATGTTCTTGTACCAGTCTTTTTGTGGACAGTGTTTTCATTTCTTTTGGGTAGATATTTAGGAATTGAATTACTAGGCTATAGGGTAGCTTTATGTTTAACTTTTATAGAAAAAAATACTCCCACACTGTTGTCCAAAGTAGTTGTACCATTTTTTTTTTTTTTAAAGATTTTATTTATTCATTTTTTTCCCCCCAAAGCCCCAGTAGATAGTTGTATGTCATAGGTTCACATCCTTCTAGTTGCTGTACGTGGGACTCGGCCTCGGGTTGGTCGGAGAAGTGGTGCCTTGGGGCATGCCCGGGATCCGAACCCGGGCCGCCAGCATCAGAGCGCGCGCACTTAACCGCCAAGCCACGGAGCCGGCCCAGTTGTACCATTTTTTTATTCTGACAATTGATGAATTGTTCCAATTGCTCTATAGCTTCCCCAACTTTTGATGTTACCAGTCTTTTTAATTTTAGCTCTTTTGATAGGTGTATATTTGTATCTTATTTAGGTTTTAATTTGCATTTTTCTGTTTGAAGGCTTGCCAGTATTAATATAGCCTACTAGCTTTCTTATAGCTACTATTTGCATGATTTATCTGTTTCCATTTCTTACTGTGTCTTTGTATTTAAAATTCAGGTCTTGTAGACAGCATATAATTGTGTCATTATTTTGTAAGCTCAGTTATGCGTTAAGTACAATTTCATGTAATATAATCATGGATATGGCTGATTCTACCATTTTCTTAGTATGGTTATTCTGTCTTTTTTTTTAATTCCAGTTTCCTCCTTTCACAACTTCTTTTGGGTCAATTAAATATTTATTAGATTGTTTTAATGGCATTTGTCTAAATTGTTTTCATGGCTTTTTGTGTGTGTGTGTGTGAGGAAGATTAGCCCTGAGCTAACATCCATTGCCAATCCTCCTCTCTTTGCTGATGAATGCTGGCCCTGGGCTAACATCCGTGCCCATCTTCTTCTGCTTTATATGGGATGCTGCCACAGCATAGCTTGACAAGCAGTGCATCGGTCCCTGCCCGGGATCCAAACCTGTGAACCCCAGGCCGCTGAAGCAGAGCCACGAACTTAACTGCTATGCCACCAGGCCAGCTCGCATGTTTTTGTGGCTTTTGGCTATAACTTTTTGTATTTTTTTTAGTGATTTTTCTATGATTAGCAATCTGCATCCTTAATTTATCACAGTCCATTTAGAGATAGTATTGTATGACTTCACATAAAATGTAAGAGACTTGCAAAATTATAAATTCATTTAACTTGCCCCTATCCTTTGTGATATTATTGTCAACTATTTTATATATACATATATTACATATCCCATACTACAATACTAACATTTTTGCATTAAACATTCAGTTATCTTTTGCAGCAACTAAATAAAATTAACCTTTATTTACTCACTTATTTACCATTTCTGTTTCTGTTCTTTCCTTGTTGCTTTCAGCCTGAAAACACTTGTCTTAGCATTTCTTGTATGCAGTTCTGCTGCCAACCAACTACCTTAGCTTTCATTTGTCTGATAATGTTTTATTTGGGTTGTTGTTGCTGTTGTTTGTGTGTTTGTTTTGCCATCATATGGATTTATTTTTTCTGAATGTGGAATTTTAGTTAAAAGTTTTTGTTCAACCCTTCAACAATATTGTTCCATTGTACTCTGGCTGCCATTGTTCCAGAAGAAAAGTCAGTGTTTCTTTAACTCAATGTTCATTTGTATATATTGTGCTATTTTTCTCTGGTTGCTTTCAAGATTTTCTTGTTCTTTTTGATTTTCAGAATTTTAAGTATGATGTAGCCTAGGTATGATTTCCTTTATATTTATCCTGCTTGTCCTTTGTTGAGCTTCTTGGATCTGTAAGTTAAGGTGTTTTTCTTGAATTGGAGAATATTTAGCTAGTATTTCTTAAAATATATTTTTCTATGCCATTCTCTCCTTTCTTTCTGAAACTCTAATTATATACATGTTTGACTGTTTTAATTGTCCCTCAGATCACTAAGGCTCTGCTTATTTTGTTTTTTCAATCTTTTGGTCTCTCCTTTCTTTACAGTGGATAATATCTATTGATCTGTCTTCCAATTCAATGACCCTTTTTTTGACTGTCTACAGTGTTCCAGTAAGGCAGTCCAGTAAGTTTTTATTTTACATGCTGTGGGTTTTTTTCATTCTAGAATTTGTATTTGGTTATTTCATGTAGTTTCCTTTTCTCTGCTGAGATTCTTCATTTCTTCCCTCATTTGACTATCTTTTCCTCTAAATTTCAAATTTATTTATAATAGCTTCTCAAAAGACGTTCCTTGCTAATTCCAACAACTGGGTAATTTGGAGGCCTATTTCTATGGATTTTTTTTCTCTTGACTATGGATCACATTTTCATATTTCTTTGCATTTCTAATTTTTAAAAAATTTTATACTAGAAATTAAGACTATGTTGTAGGGACTCTGGATTTTATTATCCTTCTTTTAAGAATATTGGCTTTCTTCTATTATGTTGTTAAAAATCATGACCAATTAACATGAACTTATGGAGGCTTTGTTTCACATGTGGTTCAGTTTTGTCTGTTATTCAACCTTTGTCCCTGAGGTGTGATCCTGAAGTGTTTACTAAACCTTTCATATTTAGTAGGATTCAAACTCTGAATTCTGCCTCTCCTGTAATGAGCAGAAGCTAAAATGTCTGCTCAGCCTTTTCAAACTGGCAGCTATTGCTTTCTCCTGAGACTTTTGGAGTTTAGTCCACACAAATTTAGCTCAGGGGTAAGCAAGGATTTGAGCTTGTCAAAATAAGATTGTTGTGGCTAATGTTTCCAAAAAGGACATTGTACTTTTCTTGTCTGATTGCTATAGGCTTTTGAGTTCTAACATTGGGTTCTTATATTTGCTAACTTCTCCTTATCTTCTCTTCACTTCCATAATCTGTTTTCTTTCCCCTTTTCGTATGTTTATAAAACTATGCAGACTGGTGGCTTCTTCAACTGCTATTTGTTCTCTTCCTTTCAAGAATCCTTCTCCCTCCTCATTTTCCAGGCATTCTGGCAGCCTTGACTTCCGTTTTTTGACACCTCTAGCTGTTCTTCAGTGTAAACTGGGCAGTATAGTTAGGTGATAAGTCATATCAACAAATGGTCTCAACCAGTGTAGTTCTTTTTTCAGTGGTATAACATTCTCCAGTTTCTGTCTGGTTTTGGTCACTCTCCAGTATAGTCAAAGAGTTTTTTCCTTAATATTTTGACCAGATATTATGATTCTGTTCTGTAGAGACTTTAGTCTGACACAAGCTATTCTGCCACTACTGAAATAATATTTTTGAAAAATCAAAATCCCTAAGCCTCAGCTTTGTCATCTGACAAATCCTTAACAACTCTCAACGATTAAATTGTATAATTCTGTTGCAATTAATGTTATTATGCAGGTCTTTCCTGAGGTGACGTGTTAACCTAGAGACTGAACTTTTCCATGTGCTATATCTCCTTAACTAACCTCACTCTATTTCCAGCTTTTTGAGATCTCATAAGGCTTTTTTTCTTCAAGTTCTTGCCATTATCATGGATACTTTAAACATTGTAGGCATATCCCTTCTAATGAAGGAAATGGATTCTTGAACATATCATTGCAACTGAACCAGCCTTATAAGAATCATTATGGCTTAGTCCTGTTAGAGACTAATTTCTGACTAATCTAATTACTAACATGTGCCATGCAATTAACGTTAGCCCATCTCTTTATCTTCTTAACAGTCTTAACGTGCTTTTGTCAGGGAAATGTTTAAACTCAGAGTACAATTCTCCTATACTTGATGCCTGCCAGCTCAAGCTTCATTCAGCTTTGCACTTTAACGAGGAAAATAATCCCATGTTTACTTATCCTTTGAAAGAAAACCAAACCATTTGTTGAGAATGAAAAGACCTTCAGCCAGGAAAAAAAAAAAGATATTAATAAAAAATCAAAGTAAAACCAAGACCCAAATTAAGGAAATTAAAAAAAAAAAAAAGGAAAAAAGAAATAGGTTACAGAGGCAAAATTTTAAATAGAGGCAAGCGCATTGTTGCTTGTAAGCATTCGGTGGCCTGGAACACCAATAGCCTGTCTCTCTTAAGTCCAGGATGAGCAGTCCTATAACAAACCATTCCTGTAGGGGACAAGGATAAAGCAAGTAAGACTTTCTCTCCATAGTCAGCTTTCTATTCCATGCCTCCTTAACCAAATATGTACTAACATTTAATTGCCTGGCTTCTTCATGCTATGCCTGTGTGATAATCCTTAGTATTGGATCTTTTTTTTTTTCTTTTTTTCTAAAAAGTGACTATCATTACAATTAGGTCTGAGAATCCAGAGTCCACCATGTTAAAATTGTTTGTGGCCAATGTTTTCAATATGTCCAGTCATTGAACCATTGTGATTTGTTGCTACAGGTTTTTGAATTCCAACATTGCTTCTTACCTTTTTCTAACTCACAGATTCACCTATCTCCATGCTGTGGACTGAATTGTGTCCCCTCAGAATTCATATGTTGAAGCCCTAACCCCCAGTGTGATGGTGTTTGGAGATGGGACCTTTGGAATGTAATTAATGTTAGATGAGGACATGAGGATAGGGCTTTCGTGATGGGATTAGTGCCCTCATAAGAAGAGACACCAGAGAGCTTGTTCTCTCTCTCTCTCTGCCATGTAAGGACACAGTGAGAAGGTGAGTCTGCAAGCCAGATAGAGCGCTCTCACTAGAACTCAAATATGTTGGTCCCTGATCTGATGCTTCTAGCTTCCAGAACTGTGAGAAAATAAGTTTCTGTTGCTTAAGCCACCCAATCTATGGTGTTTTGTTATGGCAGCCTGAGCTGACTAATACACTCCACTTTCATAATCTGGTTGCTTATCAAATTTTTTCTTCTTATAAAATGTTATTCTGTCAATCAGTTTCCATTGATCAGTACTGCAGAAACAACTCCCAAATCTTGGTGACTTATCATCACAACGCTACATGATTTATTTCTTACCCATCCAATGTATGTAAATTGGATTGAAAGGCTTTTAGAAGAGAAGAATAAAGACAAAATATTTTACCATCCTTTAGGTTCTAAGAAGTTTAGCTGCCAATTACCAAGGAATTGGTGATTTTTCTGATGATTGATTATGGCAGCATTATTTCCTAGATAATGTAAAATATAATAACAGGGAACTACACAGACACAAAGCGAAGACAAACTTAGGCAGTACCTCTGCAAAACCTATTCCCTAAATCATTATATTTCCTCATTTAATGCTTGCTTGCAAATAGTTGCTTATTGTTAGCAAAATATTTTGTGTTTTATTTTTATAATAAATAATAATTGCTAGACTTTTTTTTTTTTGCTAAACATTTTTGAATGTCTATCTTGTTTCATGCCTGGTATTGAGCAAGCACCCATATTGTTGTTAGCTGCTACCAACATCAACATATTCATTATCAGTCATCAGGCCCTGTGAAAAACATTAATTCGTTTAATCCTTACAACAACTCTATGAGATAGGAACTGTTGTTTTCACTATTTTACAGATGGAGCATCTGGGCTCACAAAATGAAGCAACTTTTGCAAAGTTAAATAGGTAAAAATTGGCATATCTAAGATTCAGAGCTATGTCTGGTCCAGAGTCCAGAACTTTAGTCAGTATAATATAATATAATAAAATAAAATATAATATAATATGATATGATATGATATAATATGATATGATATGATATGATACAATATATAGTATAATTAATATAATATGATATAAATTTGTATGACATTATTTATATTCCAGACACTGTTGTAAGTGACTAACATATTTTCATTTAATAATGTGTGGTTTCATAGTTTTTTCCCTGAGCGTGAAGACATTACCTTATTCTCCTCTAATAGTAGACACAAGAGATTCCAATAAATACATATATATTTCATTTTACTCAGGCCCATATTTCTGAAACATCCAGATGTCAGATCCTAACATATTGTTTAATTCATCTTAATATTCTTCATCATAATGTAGTAATGTATAAAATAAAATGCTTAACATGTATAGAAAGTGAAGACTTCCTAGTTTAGGATAGTTAAGAAATGAGGAGGTGGCCTAGAATAACTTGGCACATTTGTCCCAGGGCTTTGGTTTTCCAAAATGAATGAAAATCACTGACATCATACATCTGTAACCATCTATCCAGAGATCCAGCTGCAAAGTTGAAAGACTTGGTGGCAGCTCTGCCTACTTTGAGGTCTGACTACTAGCTATTAACCCTCTTTCACATCTTTCAGAAGAATTGGTTGCAATGTGACCCTAGTCATATTTTAGAAAGTTTTCCGTGTTCCTCCCATAAGAGTTTTTTGTTTTGTTTTGAAGGGTTAGATCTTTCTCCATGGTTTTCAGTGGTTTTTCCTGCCTAGTTTAACAGACAAAGTTGATCAGACTTCTACAGTGGTAGGGATCAATAATGCCTCTCTTAAATTTTTCCATGGTTTCTATTGTGGAAACTATTTTCTTCCTTACCTATTTAAAAAATTTTTTGAGATCTTGGAAATGTTGATAATTCTGATTCATTGATTCTGTCAGCTACCACATCTACTTTACCTTCATTTTTTTTGTTTGCTTTGAATTTCTTCAAGTATTTTGTGTGATGGGTAGATTTATAAAGTTAGAATGAAAATTTAGAATGGAATAGGTGGAATAAACTTAAATGATTTTCTATATATAGTATGTGAGATTTTTTAAATAGATGGTTTTTTGTTACTATTAAATATGCATGATAATATGTAAAAACTATTATTATAAATATTTTTCTGTTCAATAATAATATTGAAATAACTTGAATTTGCTTTCAAGTGCACCCATTTGCTATTTATAGTGGTGTTTATTGGTATTTTTTCCCTCACAATTTAAATTATACAGTACAATTCTGCTTGGAAAATCACTGACTTCTCAAAAACTCTATTTGGAAAATGTACATAGGCTTTATGTTGCCCATTCAACTAATTCCTACTTAATTCAGTTCATTTGCTTCTTTTTTTATTCATTCATTCAACCAATGTTCACCAAGTGACATGCTTTTAAACAAAAAATGGTAATTTATATCTAAAATAAAGGTATTAAGTATTTTCTTCAAAATTCCAACTTTTGAGAAAATTAAATTAGAAGAGAAATTGGAAAATGTCAGTAACAACTTTAATAAAGTAATTAAGATATTTTGTTCTTTTTTGGAACCATTCTGCTTCCTTATTGACTCCACTCATGGTCCAATTCTTTTTTCATCAAATGCCTGAGTTTTCAAACTTCTTGGACATTGCTATGTTAGCAGCTAGGGAAAAAAAAAAAATCCAAATGTAGATGATAATTTTCAAGAAAACAAAGCTCCAAATGAATGGGATGCCTGTGTATTTCCAAGAATGGGGCAGCAATCAACAAATGAATAGTGGCAACAGCTGAGTTGGAACAAACACAGGATGATCCAGCTGAAGCAAGGGCTACAATTGGATTAATTTGGCACTAGGTCCATTTTAGTTCTGGCATTTGGACCACATTTGATTTCTGCTAGTGACCTAGTTTCACCTGCATTTGGCACTGTTGTTTTCAGATGCTTGGCAAACTATTTGTGGGGTGAAGTTGGAATGGTGATCTGGACTAAAGCAAACACATACTGTGTTTTCTATTTATCCATTTACTGAATGGCTGTGAGGAGACAGTTATATGTCTGACAGGTGAGGAAGTCTTGCCCCGTATTGCCTGCACCACACAATATCCAACAAATGACAATAGAAAATCACTCCATTCACTGAACAAATGATTTAATGTCTAGTGCAATGTCAGGTGGTATGCTAGGGATGTAATAATGACCAAAACAAACCATCGTTAAGGCTCTGAGCTAGAAAAGAGTTACCATTTTAAACTCACATAAGACCCGTGGGGCTATGACATATAGAGTGAGGGATAGGATAGCCTAAGTTGAGACTGGTGGGATAGGACAGGCTTAGATCATGCAGCATTTATTTTCTTTCAGTTAACAAATTATTATGGGCACTCATTAGAATAGAGATGCTCTTCTAGGCACTGAGCAGATAGTGGAGAGTGTAACACACTTGCATGGTTTCTATTCATTTTTGGAGTATGCAATCTAGTTCTCTCACCGGTTACATAGGCACTCTCACCAGTTAGATAGGTGCCTGTGCCTAATAGGAGCTTGGTAAATGTCTGCTGAGTGAATATTTATATAATGGATTCTATAGTAAAGTCCATACCAGTTTTCTCAAGTGGTCCTGTCCCATAAATCTATTATATGGATGAACATTCTTTAAGAAGCTTGAGAAGGGAGCTTCTCAGGGATAACAAACATGACACTTGCCAGGTACTTTATCATGAGTGATGTGACAAAGATGTGTACCAGACAGGACATTTGCCACAGCAGAGTCCAACCCTGGAAAAACATCCTGTGAAATAGCACTGATCATTCATAAATATGATGAAACAGATGCTGAGTTCAAAGTTCCAGTAGATCCAGTGGCTTTGAGGTTTTATATTTTAAGAAGAGATTCCTGTAAAATCAGTTGTCAGTGAAGTTTATTTCATAATGCACTTAATTGCAAATAGATTGGCGAGAAGTGTTTGCAAGAGGTTAACGTTTCTTTGGAGGGTTTCAAAAGAGAAAGGGTAGTCATTTTTACCACGCTACATAAAAGTCAGTCAAGATGTGAACTAAAGACACACAAACTAGATTTGGCAAATTAGGAGTGGCTTGGCCTTTTACTATGGTAGTTTAAGTGGTGAGATATTGTCAAAGACTCAATTTCAGAGAATTGGATTAAAAGACAAAGAAGGATATAGGATGGGTGTTTGAGGATTCGTAAGATGCTTGACAGTGAAAGTAAGGTGGGCAGAGAGAACAACAGTTTGAGCAGGTAGAAAAGGGATACATGTGAGCCTTTAGGGGAAAGTATTTTTCCACTTATTCACTGTGCCAAACAGTAGGCTTGTTTGCTTGGGTAGGGCCATTTTTAGTGGACACAGTGTTTGTGCTATGATTGGAGCTGGTTTAACTTTATAAGTAAGTGGCGCTTGTTATAATGTTCAGCAAACCATACAGTCTTCTATAATCTATATTTCAGAGTAAAAATGGGCTGTCAGCCACCATGTAATGGAACCGTGTTAGGCTCTGGCTGATTGCAAGAAGAAGTGATATGGTCAGGTGGCCTTAGGTTATGGGGGTTCTGAAGGAGTCTGGGCACATGTATGGTCAGGCTCTGCAGAGAACTGGAACATTACTGATTTGCTATTGAGTATACACCCACTTCTGTGGCTCTGAGGAACCAGTAATCTTACATTCCATTGGGAACAGGTGTTTGCTTCTCCTGTGACTTTCCTGCACCTTGGACTCAGCAATTCTTAATCTCTGCTTTTTAATTTGCTTCTTGTCCCCTTGAGATCTCTGCTTCTCTATGACTGTACTCTTTTTCTCTGTGTCTCGAGTTCAAGATAATGCAAGAGAAAAGGTTGGTGCAGTAACTCCCCTCCATTATAGATTAGCCCTATTTAATTTCTTATGTCAGGCCAGATTAGAGGCTACTGCACTATAATAGCTACTTTGGGCAAGGAAGTGGCTTCCTGGTCCAATCCAGCATAACCAAAATAATAGAATCACATGCCACACAAAAAGGGCCACTTCTGTGGAAGGAACATCCAGGGTTGTTTTTCTCAGAAGGAGGTTGCAATCGTGTCAGGTACTTGATTTCAATGCAGATAAAGTTTCCCAAGTTCCTACAGCATGATAAGATTCAACGTAGTAGCAGAATGCATAAGCAGATTTGTCTCAGCGGTAGTGTGCAATTGGAGACTTAATAATGTATTTTTGTCCCAAGAGTAAAGTTAAGTTTTTTTTTAATTTAGAAAATTCTCTCAGGCCCTAAGTGATGAAGGTCTGGGTAGACAGAGCCCTCAGGCTAATGTCTGTGGCGAGCACTGAGCACAAGAGAGGCTGATATGGAATGAGAAGGAAGCTACGCTCTTCTTTTCCTTCCCTGTCTTACCTTTTCCTTTTGCTGAGACACAGTTGTGTTGACTTTTGGTTGACCATGATGTCTATTTTGAACCAGAACTCAGAAGAAAGGTTGAATTCAAGGAAGTGGTTATTTTGAAATTTGATCAGAAAGAAAAGCTATGAGGAGAAATAAATGTAAAAAAAAAAAATCAGAAGCCAAAGATTATTCTTTAACTTTGTGCAATTTATGTTGTGTTATTGTTGCTATAAGGCTATTGATTTTACCAAATTCTGTGCCATCACTGATGAATGTTTTGTGCCCCTCCCTCCACTCTAACAAACTATGGTCCACAATATGGGTTTAAATTAAATCTCACAAGTTTTTACAGTTAGTTAATTTGTTAGCTATTTTGTGATTATCTATAGGAAAGAGAATCATGGCCAATAAGCCTACTGGCCAGAAATGGGCAAACAATGGCCCAAATATGGTGCTACTTGGCTGGAGGATTCTCTGACATTCTCATCTGCCATTCTAGTTCAGCATGGAGGACTTGGACTCTTTTCCATTTCATCTGCTATGTTCAATTTTACATGCTAAAAATAAAAGCTTGATATACAAATGAATCAACTCACTTGCCAGTAAAAGGAAACTGCCATCTGTATATTTCTTCGATTTTTTTTTTTTGAAATAGTATGCAGGTAATACCAATTTAGAGAAGAGCAATACCGTTGCAAGCAGTTATTACATTTTTCCCATTCTACCCACCGTTGTGAAGAGCGTGTCTGTGATTCCATTACAAACGCAATCTTCTCATCTAGAATTGGTTTTTCTTTTTTTTATATTTTTATCTCCCACTTTTAAATTAAATCTGTTTAGCTTTCCTTAAATTAGATGAACAAAAATCAAAGCCAAATTGTTCTATCTACAAATATACTTCAAATCTTCTCTGACTGTAAATAGCAATATTTAAAAAGAAAATTGTATGGGACATGAGGTTTTTTCCCACCCTGGAGACTAAATCTCATTATTTATTTTAAAACATTGAAGCTATAAAACTTCAATCCATTGACTGTGGAAAATCATTTGATGGGCAAATACTTTAACATACTACTTAAGTCTCCAACAGGTTTTGATTATGGTGAAAACTTTTTAAAGACTTTAATGCCAGATGTTCAACCAATTCATATTATATGAGTATTGATTATGTATTATTCCTTATAGGAAACTATAATGTAAAATATAACACTAATTTGCGTAAATGAATAAGAAACATGCCAAAAACCTCAGAAATACATAAAGTGAAGTTAATTATATTAGCTTACTTAGCCTCAGGTTAATTACTGCAATTAGGTTCTTGCTAGAGGCACCCTCCCATTTCACTGATTCCTTTGGCATTCATTTCAGTTCATAAAACATTAATGGATCATCTACTAAGTGCCAGATGCTAGGTGGAAAGTGCCAGAATGAATAAGATATATAGAAATATTTGTTGAATAAGCTGGAGGAGAGAAGGACATGTAAATAAGCAACAAGAAAGTATGACAAAATCTATAGGAGAAGTGTTTACACTGTGAAAGTGAACACAGATGAGGCACATTCAACACAGCATGAGTAGAGGGAGTCCTGGAAAGATTCTCCCAGAAGATGATGTCAGAGATGCAAGTTGAAGTACAAACAGTGAGCCTGGAGAAGAAGGGGTGGGAGGATGTGGGGGTTGGGGGCAGTGAGGAAAAGAACTGTGTTTCATGTCAGTGCAGCAGCTTGAGCAGAGGCACAAGATAGAGAAATCGCTGGTATATGGGGAGCCACATGTGTCAGAGGTTAAAGTGCAAGGCAGGAAGTGACATTGAGCTAGACTGCAGTGGTTGATCATAGCCCACTCATAGAGGGCCTTGTACCTCATGCTCAGGTGCTGAGCCTGCCTGGGGATGGGTCACCAAAGTAGAGATTTTTGGTGTTTTTTTTTGTTTGTTTTTTTGGTGAGGAAGATTAGCCCTGACCTGACATCTGTTGCCAATTCTCCTCTTTTTGCTGAGGAAGATTGGCCCTGGGCTAACATCTGTGCCCATCTTCCTCCACTTTATATGTGGGACTCCTGCCACAGCATGGCTTGGTAAGCGGTGTGTATGTCCGTACCCGGGATCCAAACCTGCAAACGCTGGGCCGCCGAAGCAGAGCATGCGAACTTAACCACTACACCACTGGGCTATCCCCAAGGTAGACTTTTAAGTACAGAATGTAGATAACCTGACATGCATTTCAATTAGTTGCTTCAGGATACAAAGTGACAAAATGGATTGAAGGAAGGCAAGACTAGAGGCCAGAGTTGCTTTAAATATTATGTTGCAGAAGTCCAGGCAGGAAGTTATAAGGGCCTGGTGATACTAGGAATAGATTAACAGGGACCATGTCAAGATACATTTACAAAGTAAAATCAGCAAGACTTGGTATTTGATTCAAGATAGGGAGGGGAGGGAGAATGGAACAAAGTGTCAGGCACCCATTTCTAACATGAGTGGCTAAGAGATGGCTTTGCCTCTAACTGATAGATTTGGAGGAGCAGAGGTTCAGTTTAAAGAATTACTTTAGTTGTGACTATATCTATGATTAATATATTGGATAATAAGATAAACTCAGTACTGAATTATTGCCATATATTTTCGCCTGTATATTTCTTCAGAATATTTCAAGCCATTTTTGTTTATTTTTAACTTTCAATTGAATTATAACATGCATGCAGAAAAGGGCACATATCATAGCTACATAGTTGTTTTCACTTTGTGAAAAACTTACTGAGATGTAAACTTAAGATTGGTACACAGCTCCAATTTTTCTTTTCCAAAATGCACACACATATGTAAACAGCACCTTGGATCAAGAAGCAGAATATATTACCAGCCTCCTGGAAAGCCCCATTTCAGGGTCTTTTAAAATTAAGCCTAAGATTGATTTTCTGTAAATATTATATTTCTCAGGCTACCCATTATTTTTGGTAAGAGGCAAAATTGATGAAGTTGAAATTTAAGTTGGCAGGAGTGCAAAAGGCAGGAGATTTATCAATGCT
Source organism: Diceros bicornis minor (assembly GCF_020826845.1). Lineage (NCBI taxonomy): Eukaryota > Metazoa > Chordata > Mammalia > Perissodactyla > Rhinocerotidae > Diceros > Diceros bicornis. Next base: position 72,978,916 of record NC_080741.1, on the reverse strand, counting down.
GTTAATACTGTATGTGGCAAAGATCAGATCTCAAAGCAAGCAAGGGTTATGCAATTAGTCCACAAATTGATAACAGTCGGGACCTGGTTAGCCATTTTTATGAAGGGGATATGCTACTCCTTATAGTTTGCCAGTTGAGATTTCACATTTTATCATTTTTAAAATACACTTTTTCACATTTTTATATCTCTGACATTGAGATGTAGCATAAATTGATGTTGAATTACATCCACCATCAGCCTGGGGTGTGGCATCTCTCACTCAGTTATCTTTGCCCCCACGTGCTTGCATCTGGTCTGAGCTATGCTGTCATCACCTCAGTTGAGTTATGTGCGTTGCTGGTGCTACACATATTGGTGCCACATACTAAGCAGTGCCACCAAAGGCAGGAGAAGTTGTCCTCTCCCTTAGAATAGAAGAAAGATACGTCAAAGTCGCAAGTGACTGTGTGACTGATTCAGCAGGACTGCTGGTAACACATCAAACAATAGGAATGCAACTTCCTGCTGACTTTGAAGAGAAGCTCCTTCACTTCCAGTGGCCTGTGACTCAGTAGAGGAAGAGACAAAACCAAATTTGGTCAGGTAAAAGAGGGCTAGCATCAAAACTTGCAAAATGAGCTTGGATGAAAATTCTGTGGAAAATAATGGAGCACAGACATTGATGGTTCCCAGGGAGAAAAGTGATTGAGAAAAGTTAGATCCTGAGTGTGATGAAGTTTTAGGAATACCTTAACCACTTTTTTTTAATACTATAGAGCACACAAAAATTTATTATGGGATTAAAATGTTTGTTTCAATAAATGTGAAAGAATTCTTTACATAAATGCAAAAGAATTCTAAATAAGAACACGTTGTCATAGCTTAATTGTAGTGTTTTATATTGCTTTATTATTGTTGTTTTAGTGGTATATTAAATAATGGTGCATCTTACAATGGATGGTGTCAATATCCCTAGCCCCAATTCCTAAGCCATCACCAGAATCCTATGCGAGCCCTCGACAGTACGTTGGCCCATGTTGATGGCTAAAGGGAAAATAGCAATTGACATTTGAATATTTATTATTCATCTGGAATTCTGATAAGTGATTTGCATGTGTTTTTTAATGCTAACATCTCTATAAATTATCTTATTATCCTCATTTTACACATTAAGTAACTTGCCAAAGATTTGACAGATCTCCATTGTCACAGCTGGATTTTGAACCTGCGTCTCTCTTATTCCAAATGCCCTGAATTTAGCTACTCTGCATGTTGCCTCTTAGACAGTAGATACCAGAATCTTTTCTAATCAGCTGTGTCACAGCAAATGCAAGTGTCCAACTTAATGGAAAGAAAATCTTAAAACTTTGGAAAAAAACATTCAGAAGTACAAAGATTCTTATAGTGCTTGGGTTACTCTAGCTCAGATGTGAACGCTAGCACGTATGCACTAGAAGTGGAACTAACCGTCTGGCTGCCCAACACTTTGATGGTTTAAAGAGCAACGAGGTCATCACAGAAATGCAGCCCATTCTGAAGACGTACAGTTCCTTCACATACCTCACTCCAAAGCCTGCTTTGTTAATAATACTAATTATTAATAATAAAAAGACAACATTCTACTAAAACCTATTCTCCAGTGTGTGGCTGGAGTTTTTAAGCTCTGGGTTATACGTTCACATTTGGTGGCCCCCTGATAAACTTAGGAGCTTTATTCTAAAACTCAGCATTATAAGCTTTTTATATAAATAAAATTTTATCTAAATAAAATTTATTAGTTTATTTTATATAAATAAAATAAAGTCTAATGTGCACACCTAGAAAATGCAGTCTCCTACTGCAAAGGAGCAGAAAGATTTCTCTTTCCACTAAGTCCACAAAGACGATCAATTAAGCTAATTAATCTCTTTTGGCATAAACAAAAAGGGTCAATTGATAAAACTCCCCGTCTCCATCCCCCCCTGCAACTTACCTGGTTCTGTTGGAATCATCACAGAACTGGTGTGCTTGGCAATGTTTAAACTGTACTTTCGGGAAGCTCAGAGTGTCTTGCTAATTAAAATCGTTGTGAGTATAAGACCAAGGGTCTGGGGAAAAGTCAGAATCAGGCTTGGACCAAGTTTTACCAGTTTCCAATGACAGTCTCAGGGGATTTCATTGCTAATCTCAGGCCCACTTGGAAATCATCACTGCCTCCGGCCCATGTTTTGCCTTCTCCTGGTGGCAGCATGCTGTCTCCTCTTGCTTCTCTGTAAGCGGCTGTTTGTGAGGAGGTTGGATGAGGTATGAAAGCCACCATTTTGTGAGCACTTGCTCGTGCCAAGCACTGAATGAAGGTTTGAGTGCATCGTCTTTGTTATTCTGTGATTTAGTCTTATCATCCCAATCTACAAGTGGATTCTAAGTCACAGAGAGGCCATGTTGTTTGTTCAAGGTCATAGAGCTGGGACATGGCCCAGGAGTGACTTGAACCTAACTCTTTCAGACTTCCAAGCACTTAATTTTAACTACTATGTTGTATTTTAAAAAACGTGGACTTTAGGACAGTCTTGGTTCATAGTCTGTTTCAGCTTCTTACTATGCTTCTTGTGCAAGTGCTTAACTGTTCTATGCTACAATTTCCATATCTGTAAAACTAGCAACAACAACCTTGCTGAAGTTTTATAACTAATGTTCAAGACAACACATGCCAAGCAACTGAACCAGTGTCTGAAAAATCCTAGGTGGGCAGGACATGTCAGCTTCTCTGCCAAGCCTGCTTTCTCCTGTGTGGTTCCCAACGGAAACTTATCATCTTCAGAGCTAAGACATTTTTGCATCTCATGCCAACAATGAGTTTATAGATGGGTGCTAAAGAATATTTCCAAGAGTCTTTTTCTCATGTTAGGGTCTATGAAAGGCTGATGGATGATAACCCCATGTCTGTTTTCTGACTCTAGGGAAGGGCTAATCCGTTACAAGTGTTAATCTTTCCTGGAGATTGCTATGGGATGTCATTCAGTACAGGTAGCTGTAACAGTGTCATTCAGATCACCTAATTAAATGATGCCTGCCCTGACTACTCATGGGGAGAGCTCAGAAGGGAATGCAATATATCTATCCCATTCCAGACAAATTCCTGATTATTCTGAACAAATGGAAGGATTGGTAAGGGAGAACTTTAATCAATACATGTATGTGTGTCAGAGGGTTGAAATGAATCTTTCAACCTCCTAGAACCATCTAGCCCTTGCAAATTAATAACTTGGTGTTACTTCACTTAGGTACAAAACAGGGACCAAGAAATTATCTTGTTTGTACATTGTCTTTCAAGTGTCTCATCACAGCCACCGTGAATACTTAGATTCTTCCAGAGAACTATTATGCAAGGATCCTGGCAACAAAACTGCAAACTTTACAAATAAGGATTTAAAGATGTTATAAGTCATGAGGTTTATTCTCCTAGACTTGTTATCAGCATATTCCAAGGGTGCATGCTTGTTTGTCTGATGGGGATGCTCAATCACTGTACTGAGAGAGTATGGTGATGGTGGCAAAAATCACTCTTCCCTTTTATAACTGGTAGCTGTTCTCTTGCTGACCACTGGAACCATTGTCTAATTGGTCACTTTACTCTAGGGGCTGCCAGTTTTGCCGTAAGCTGAAAATCTGAATCACAATGACAACTGAGGTACAACTAACATCGATGCAAGACTTTATGATGTGCATGGTACCATTCTAGACACTTGACTTATAGCTGCTCATTGAATACATACAACAATATGTCATCATGCCCTTACGTAGGTGACGAAATTGAGGCACAGAGAGGTTCAGCTGATAAGTAGAAAAGCCGCAAATCTACGTCCACACGGTCTGGCTCAGGAACTAAAGTCCTTAACCAGTCTCTTACTGTCTATCCTATTTAAACCCTTATTTATAAAGCGGACTGCCGTTATATTTGTAAAGAAGTGATATGGTTACCTTGCCATTACAAGGAAGCAGTAGCTTTGGAAACAAATAGAAGAAGGATAATTTGGAATGGTGCCAAGAAAAAATAATTCTACTACAGTTATTATCCCTTGCAGACTTTGGTCATTCGGAGCAAAATCTAAACCTTCTCTTTTCAGGTGAGCCTTTATTTTATTTCTTCCCTTTTAAAAAATGTCAAGGTTTATTTTTCTGTAAAATAACTTCATCAACACGTAATACTCATACTTTGGGTACCTTTTGAAAAAGAAATTGGGCAATAAATAAGTCTTCAAAATTTCAATTGCTTGTGATTGTGGAAATGGATAATTTGCTTTATCCACTAATATTTGACCGCTTACTCTATAAGTTTATGGCTTGAACCCAAGTTGGAGAATAAAGCTTTGACTCAGGCCATTTTATTTTTTGCATGTAAAAGTGAAAGTATAAGAAGGAATTAGGAGCAGACGTGATAGCAGTGAGGATGAGCACTGCTTTTATCACAGGCCAGGCAACATATTCAACTCTGGAGATACAGAGAGAAATAAATCCCTGTCCTGAAAGTGCTTGCAGTCCAGTTGAGGAGGTAGAAGAACACCACATCAGTCTTGCAAGGAAAAGAATCCTAGTGTTCAATCTGGTACTGTGTTGAGCATTTCCACTGCGATCTCCACCATCATCTGGGATCTTCCACACTCAGATGTGGAAGGAACAGTCCAGGTCAAAATGCCTGATCTTTTCCCTTTCCCTTTCTTTTCTTGCAGTATCTGAAAAGAGGAAATAACAACGCAGTTCTTATTCCAAGAGGCCCTTGGAATCAGTAAAATTCTAAACCAAATCTTTCACCTTCTGTTCTGTTCTTTGAAATCATATAATAACCCACTTGTGTCAATGAAGCCATGGACCACTTAAGAAAACACCGTTTCCGTGTATAACTTGCTCTAGGTGGAAGGTAGCATTTGATTCCTTCTTTCAGGGTGGCTTAAGTTATACCCTAAAGACACAGTCCTTCCAGGTGTCAGAGTCCAATGCTCACCACCAACTGTCCTCATTTTCCCCCAGTCAGTTCTTCAGTCATTTCAGATCACAAAGAGGAAAAGATACAATATTTCAGATAAGAAATCCTAGTTTAAAACCCCAAATTCCATCTTTACAACTGTGTGAAGTTGGGCAAATCCTTGGTCACTCTAGGCCTCAGTGACGTCATTGTAAACTAGAGCATCGGTAATCACTTATATGTTTGCACTAAAGAGTAAATGCGGTTTCTCAAAAAGCCAAGCTCAGAGAAGTTACTCAGGATATAGTCCTTTCCTTATTTTTTTCCTAAAGTTAAAACCATGTTTCTTGCCATCTACAAACCTGTAGGACCATATTGATTCATCTTCAGTCAGATCCCAGAAGGAACTGGACCTCGTAAAAAACATTAACATGTATAGGAAAGAAACTTAACTATCACCATGGATGACAAAAATAGAAGAAAAATTTCTGTCAAAGGGAAAAATATTTTCCTTATGCTTAATTATATATAAAAACTCAGAGAGGACTTCACCATTATGTTAAACCTTTTCAAGATAAAGGAATACGATTTAATCTAGTATATCGTTTTGCCCTCTCCCACAAAAAAATAAATTACAGAAAACAATAGTTTTTTTTTATATAAGATCAAATGGTATTATATGTGGTTAATTTGAGTGTTGGGCCAGCTCAATCCTTCCAATTCCTGTAAAAAAATAAATAAGAGGATGAAGAAAAACTGATTCCTCCTTTCTAATGCTGAGATAAAAATCCCATCTTTTCATGTGGTTTCTGTGGTACCCAATTGACAATCACGAGCCAGTGCCTTTGGAAACTTCCTAGAGATAGTTTTTGGCTTTTTAAATCCTAAAACACTGAGAATAAAAAAGTAAATGAGTTTTGTTTTTTTTTTTTTTAATCACAAGAACATCAACATGCCCACCTCCCCAAATCTTTGCACATCTACATTACATCCTACCTAGGAGATTACATTTATGTCTTGGAAGTGTAACGTTTATAATCATATCTTGGGTTGCCTTAAAACAATAATTAATCTCTCTTTTCTCGTCTTTTAAATAACAAGGAGCATTCCAATTTCTTGGCTTTAATACCTAGCAACAGCTTTCCTACAGAATCCCATTAAAAAAAATTAGTTGAATTTCCCAGTTCTTCTCTGTCATTTATCCTTTACTAGAAACTGTGTGTGTGTATGTGTTTGACTAATCAGATCATTCTGGCATTCCAGTGCTGTGTATGTTTTTGCATAACATCCTCCAGGATGTTCTTTAAAATTATCTAGTATTGTTTGCCCTTATGATACATTCATATTTTTAGGGATGGATTTTGTCCATAATTTCTTTTTACCTCCCCAGAACCTTTCAAAACTGGTCTCTTGAAAAACATCACATGATGATTTTACTGAACATGTTCTACTTGAAATTGTATACCTGCTAGGTGTTAATAAGCTGTTCTTGCCTGGCGATAGCAGTCTGTGGTGCCTTCCTGAGATTTCACATACATGATTGTACTGGTGGGGCATGTACCTTAGAAACCTCTCAAAGTGCTCAGCCAAAAGAAAAACAATTAACTCTCAAATATGTACTTTTCAGTTTTCACCATTATTAGATATTTGAGGTACAAAGTGAATATTTTGGGTGGATCATTTGAAATGTACTCTAACATAATCTGGGACTGAATATTTCCTTGCAGTCTCTCATGATATGTCAAATCCTGTACATTAAGGGATTGGCCTAATTGTTTCTGTGAGCTTTTCCTCTGTTCTGGTTAGAATCAGGAATTAGGTGTCTATACACAAACACAGGTTCATTATTTTATAGATAAATTCGGATTAGATTTATTCCAAGTAGAGCAAAATCAGGTCACTTTCTTAGACGATGACTTCAGCTCACATTTCAAAATTATGGGCGCTTCTGATTTACATAGCTCATTTCCTCCCTTTGTAAAATGTGTTTACATGACATTTATCTTGCTTTGATTTAATGTGTTTTTTCCTTGTAAGGCTTTCTAGAGAGGACAATCTTTCATTAAGGTAGCAAATGATAACTTTTTTTCCCCACAGTCCTGCAAATAAATCCCAGGAGACTGAGAGAGAAAATAAACAAGCATAAAAAGTCTCTGATAATATTTGAGAACACTGAAGACTTGGAGATATTTGTCTCTGGAGGAAAATCAGAAGAAAGGGGTAGCCAAATCATTAGGGCTGCAAAAAGCTGAAACACACAGTGACTGAAAGAAATATTCATGTACCAGAAAGCCTAAAACAAAAACAAAAACCTCTGAGTCAAAAATGGAAAAATTGAGATTTTGTATAGGAGACTAAATTCTGCATATCTAAGATCTCAAGCTCCCAAATCCACACTTGAACAGTATGTGGTTGTCAAACTCCACCTTAATTTACATAACATGTTTAGGAAGTAAAAAGCTGGAAAGATTTGTGGTTTTCACTCTCTATCACAAATATAGTCAATATTAATTTTAATGTTTCCCAGAGGATTGCACAATATACTTCTCTTGCTATAGGAGTGACTAATACCTTTAGGTACCAAACATTTTCTATCAGGCATTTATAGTTTTGTGGGAACATGGTAAGACCTGTTAAATAATCAACTCCATGAACAAATTATACAAGATTATACTAGCATTCTACTGCATATATTTAGATATATTGCAAAAAAAGTTATATTTCACATTAAATATGCAAACATTTTCAACGTGTGTGGACTAAAGGCTATTTCCCACGTTTAAAACCAGCTAAAATCTCAAATCCGTAACCTATTTGGATCAAATACTTTAACGTAAGGTTAAAAAGCTCTCATAACAGTCAACATGTCTGGAGCCAGTTTTATACTTAGACCACAATACAGTTACCTTTATAAGTTTCCAGAGAAATAATTTTTATTTATTAGGACAGTTGGAATTATAAAACTCAAGTAGAAGGGAATCTTAAATTGTCACCAAGCTTTGTCATAGCTTATGTGCCCTCCACCATGCCCATATTAACACCTTGCAATTACTGAGTTGCAACGCTCATCATGCTTTGTTACTGTGACGTTTTTTTCTTCTCTGTCCAAATCCAGAGATTAAGCTCCTTAGCCATCTTATGCTCTGAGCCTTAGCAAGTTTCCTGACATGTACAGATCTCAATAAATAGTTATTGAGTTTAACTATAGGTGAAAAAGTGTAGGAGACTATACTTATCATAAGGCCCTTCTACCTCTGCTAGTAACTTTCACTTAGATGTGGCTCAAGAATTCAATATGCCTTATGGCTGTTTTCATTAAAACGAAGTGACTAAATGACCATGAATCTCAGCTGCACTTATAAAAAGCAGGACCATTTGACCTTTGCTGTAGTTTTAGATTCTCTGCGTGGTTTTTCCATCCATCCATCCATCCATTTTAAAGAATTTATGTTTATGATACTTTGCCTTTCAGATAGTAGATTTGTTCATGAATGTGTGAGTACCTTCTTGAAGCCATTATGATTTACTTTTTCTCAAACCTATGCCCCATTCTAGTGTATTTAAGTGCTGTCTTAGTCCATTCAAGCTGCTATAACAAAAATGCAATAGACTAGGTTGATTATTTATTTTTATTATTTTTTAATTTCTTTTGTTTATTTCTCAGTTTTGGAGGCTGAGAATTCTAATATCAAGCTGCTGGCAGATTTGGTGTGTGGTGAGGCCTCGCTTCCTGGTTCATAGCCGGCCATCTTCTCTCTGTGTTCTCACATGGTGGAAGGGGCAAGGGAGGTCTGTGGGGTCTCTTTTATAAGGGCACTAATCCCATTCATGAGGGCTCTGCCTTCATGACCTAATCACCTCCCAAAGGCCTGAACTCCTAATACCGTCACATTGGGGGTTAGGATTTCAACGTATGACTTTTGGGAGGGGACCCAAATGTTCATTCTATAGAAAGTACCAAATTCAGATATGAACTCAGCTTCCCAGAGATTCTTACAACACAGACTCCAACATGATCCACTCTTCTTCTTACCTCTGATTCTTTTCTATCTCCCAGCCAATCTCAATGCAGGGATAATTCATCCCAAAGAGCGACTGAGCATGCGTTGAACATCTATGGACATAAGGGCACCTGGAGCCACCATAGTGTAAAGAGTAGTGAGGGGCAGAGGTGGAATTTATGGATAATGGTGAAAAGAATAACAAAACATGGTGACCAAACCTAACCTTGGGGAGAAATGTGTTACGAGTAGCTGTGGGTGTACATGGCTAGGAAGGTGAAGTATAGCAGCCCATTTGCAGACATCTGGGCAGGCATTTCTGCAGTATGATCCTATATTTACTACATTTTGCCCAAAACATAGTTCTTTATCATGACTAAAATAGTGAAAATCTATAAAGAACAAATTACATAAATTTTGAAGACTAAATAAGGATTTAAAATGCATTGAATACTGTATGTAATAAATTTATAAGTTGTCAAAACACAAATTTAAAAAAAAGAAACCCTTATTCTGAAAGATAAAATGACTGTTAAGACACATATTAAGAATTAATCAAAATATTGGTATCTATGTTTTAATATGATTAGCTCTTCAAACTGTATAAACTAATTTTGTAAAACTACATATTTCACCAGGATGACTTTTACAGAAAATGGTAGTAAAATGCTTTGAAAACTGTGGCTGACTTACCTATACAGCAATTATCTAACTTTTATTCTACTTGGAAAATACCTGTGAGCAAAAGATATTACACTGATAAAATATTGGAAATGGTAAGAGAACATTTCCTGCATCTAGCACATGTTATTCAGCAAACATCTGTCTGGGTAGATACCTGCCATTAGATATAAATTACTTTTCAAAAGTAATAGTTAGCTTTTAATTCTAAGATAAATCAAATAGTGAAAGCAACTAATAAGCTCTTAGCAAGGATTTTATCATGGGAAAGGGCATCTGCTTAACTTCGAATATCAGCGTAGGAACAACTTGGTAGCTATGAAAAAGATTCCTGGGAATTTTTGAAAGAGTTTCATTTTTCCTGTTGAGACACATATAGAAATTATGCACCCTTTCTCAAAGTGAAATTGGTAAATCAGAATCACTATAATCAGAAACATCTCATCCTTGAACATGTCAGTGGTGAATGCACAATTCCCACAAATGATTTGCCCATCTTGTGTTCGTCTCTTTCTTCTTCATCCTCTTTTAATATTTACTTCTGTTTATCATCACAATAAAGTTTGCCATGAATTTTTAAACATATTCTTCTGTTCTTCTTTTTAGCTGGTTAGATGAGGATGACCAATGACTTAGGGAAGTTGGCGTGTTTGAATGGTGGCACCAATTGATTACCCTACCTGAATGGCTGTCGTGTGCTCTTCTTAAGGAAGTGGGATGCGTTGTTGTTCTGGAATACACTACATTAGGGATAATCTTTCTGATTCACTCACTGTTCTCTCCATTGGGGGCTTTTCAATAATTCTATCATGAGCTTTGGGGGTCAGTGCTTTCTTCGTGTTAACGTCTCCCTTTGCCTCATTAATAAAATCTTTCTTGGCTACTTAAAACTTGTCTGCTGGTCCTTTGGTCTAGTCATCAGTTCCTGCAGATCAGTTTGTTATCCGGCCCCACTGCCCCTGAGTTTGGGTTCTCTATTTCACTCAGTTCTATTCTGAGTATATTCCTAGTCCATTCAAAGTAGATGGTGTCCTGGACCCAATCCTGTTCTCTAATGTCCTGCTCTTATCTTGACCTATTGCCTCTTCTTATCTAGCAATTTTGCATCTATTTCTCCCTTTTCTCTACCCCCTTAATCTGCTACTGTTTATCCCCTGGTGTAATACATGATCAGTTGTGACAGAGCTGCCATGGATGCCAGAGACTGATTGTTTTTATGGTGTTTTAAGGGTATAATTGAAACAAAAGATGTTATTAAATCAAAAGTTATAAACTCTGACCAGTAACAGTACTCCCTGATTCTGACAATATCATGATTGAAGAAGCACCCCAATTTCAGGAAAGTTAAAATGTGATGTATAGAATGCTTAGATTTGAAAAATGTGGTAGTGCAAGGCCTTTTACCCCTAAAGAGGAGGGCTATACATAATCTAGAATTATGTGGAAAATCAAGCCTTGGGGTGGGGTTCAAAACGAGATTTGGAACCTGGTTAACCCAGAATAATTTTGATTAAAATTATCTAATAATTGATAAAATATTCATTACTTTGCCAGGGTAGATACAAGAAAAATTTAGCTCTTTTTCAGTTTCTCAGAGCACATCAACTACTCTTTTCCTTAATAACAGAGAGGTGGTTCAGTCATTTATTAATAGACTCACTTCTATCCAGGGTTCTTTCCCCTCAAAATGAACAACTTTTGTGAAGAGAAAGAAAATTGACCCAAGAGAAAGATATTATTGTAAGATAATAATTAAATATATCCATGTTACAGTCCCACAGACTAGTCTAATGATGCCTTTTGTACCTGAGACATACTATGCTAGCCTAAGATTAATATTCTTTTTTACTTCTAGCATTTCCTTTATTTTTGGTCTCATGTCCCTCCTTGCATATGTGTTTCGATCTCTGGGTTTTTCATCGAACATGTGTAGAATAAAGATTGCCCATTGTGGGAAAAATTAATCTGAGATTTGAAAAAAAAAAATCTCTTTGGCCAACAAATTTTTAGACCTTGCATACAACTGACTAAAGATAAGAAGGTTATAACATCTCCTTAATCCATTCTGAGCTAAAGTCTCCTACTAAGTCTTGGCTGTATAAATATTCCCAACACAAGCTACACATTTGCTTATTTTCTGACTTTTGAACGCTGGCACTCATTTATCTCCTAGTGCCCTGTTGGGCTGCATTCAGCATGCTGACATGACAGCTTTTACTTAGCCTTATAAGGGGTGCTTTGCAAAATGGCTGTTTCACGTCTCTCCATACCATTAGAGACTTGTTCGCAGTCAAGATATTTACAGTGAGAGGATTCTTTTCGTTGTTGTTCACATTTTCTGTTGTTTTATTTGCCGTCGTCTTCGCGATTGCTTCCTTCTCAGGGCAGTGAACCAGCTAACGACAGAATCCCCTACATATCTATTTTGAGAGTGAGAGGCTTGCCTTGCTTGTGGTGGTAGAAATAGGATTTATCCATGAAAATTGACAACTGAATTGTCACCTTCCCCTCAGGTGGTTTCCTAATAATAATTTGTTCTGTGCAGTGTCAGGAAATGGAAGAATAGAAAAACAGAATCACTTTTACTGCTGCAAAGCAAACAGGATCAAGGCAGCCTGGGAGGCAAGGAAAGTCACACTGGAAATAGTTCCAAGGTGCTGGCTGGCTGTGAAGATGTGCTATTTGGGAAGGTTACTCAGGTGGTTCAAATTGCTTCCAGCCTGAAGTGAACTTGACTAATGATGGGTTCAGTGATTTCTATCCCAAAATAGGCTGGTGCTCTGGTACTTTGTTAAGATTTGAAATTACCTTTCTGAAAGTGCCATCTATTATTGTAACTCTGCACTCAAACTCCCATTTTTAAGTAGTCAATGGACGTCAAATGTTCAACACTCAGACAGAGGGCAGTGAATTGAAAATCATCCAGAGTGTTTTAATTGCCATGCTCTAGCCAGCATAGCTTATTTTAAATGGCTGTGGTTAACCACTAGTCACATATGAAACCCTGATAGTTTGTTAACTTTGACAGGAGTATGGTTTGGTGGTTCAAAGAATGATTAAGCTTGGAAGTGCCTGGGCATCTTGCTTGTCAGTGTTTTGTTTCATATATGATCTTTCACTGTTTCCAGGACTATGTGGGGTTTGGAGGGGAACTGAGTTAATTACTATTTACATCATGAGGAACTTAAAAGGATCCTTAATTCACAAAAAGTTAAACATCCCAAGATAAAAAGTGTTGTCTTTTAAAAGATGTTTGAGTTACCCGCCCCCCACTGTCTCTCTTTCTCTGTCTTCTGTCTCTCTGTCCTTTTTTTATCGTCTGTTAATCTTTTCATTTTCCACCTTCAGCGTATCTCTGTCTCGCTTTCACCTCTGTGACTGTCCTCCGTGTTTTCTGATGGCTAGGAAACTTGTAGTTTGTTTAAAAAATGCGTTTGGACACACACCATCTTTCTGAGATATTGGGAGCAAGATACACAAAGATCCCTTTAAACAGGTTGAGTAAACTTCAATTATCTAAATGTTCTACTTCAGACAAGTTATACAAAGGTAGGCAGTGGTCAGAAGCTGCAAACTACTCCAAATTGGCATGATGTCCATCTTAAAAGGAGTTCATTACCTCACTAAAAAGTGATGTCACTTGTGAAATTATCCAACACTCTGGCCTTCTACTGGGAAGGTGGAAGGAGGTATTTGGGGAGATGTTCTTCTATTTGCATTTCTAGAGAGCAGCCACCTTTACTACATATTTACAAGGTCACATCTTTCTCTTCCCTAAATGCCTGAAAAGAGATCACATCTCTCTGTATCCCTAACATCTTCCACAGGATGGCTCCAGCGAAGTTTTTCAGTGAACAGAACTGATCAGAGAGAGGATCAGACCAGTCAATGTGGATAGATTCACCACCGCTACAAAGAAAATGGATCAGTGCATCTAACTCCAATGACAGTGCTGTATCTTCTTTTACAAATTAGAGTTCATGTTTCAGTATCCATTTTCCTTATCACCAATAACTGTTAAATTCAAGGTGACTACTTTCTACTCCAGTGTTGGTAATCTTCAGAAAAACTTCCAGTTGGAATATTCCTTAGGATGTATAAAGGTTTTTAGTTTTATTATTCTTAATACTAGCTAGGAAGATATATCCTTTCAATTATATATAATATATATAATATTTATCATTAGTAATATATACAGAATAGTAATAGTCAACGTTACTTATACTACACATACATCACATACATACAACACACATAAATGGGATATGTATAAATATTATGTTTCAAAACCTAAGAGAAACTAGCTTAGAATTTTATCACATTTTTGTTACTTCCAATATTGTTTACCTAACCCAAATGACCAATTTTCAAATTTGGAAAATTGTGGGTGAATTCTCTATCAGAAGTGCAGAAGTCAAATCTCCTTAATATGCTTATTGATTTTACTATGGTAATAGATTAAGATCAGAATGAGAAGTGAACTCTTTTTCTCTGAGGTATAATAGCGCCAGCCTGGGAAAATAGGATTCTTTTAAGTAGGAAGCACACACAATATAATTTTGGAGAGATAAAGGTGAAAAATGGGTAAGAGAAGACTAGGCGAGTTCAAAATTAAATATATGTGTGGAGTCCTTTGCTTTAAAAAAGTCTGATGGATATAAAACAAAATGACAACTATTAGATAGAAATTAGAAGAAGCTCTTTACCTGGCATAGTAGTTCTTCAACTTTCAAAAAAAACAAAACATTAAAGTATTGATCTCCTTGAGTCCATTTAAAATCTGATTATGACTTTTTTTTTCAGAGTATACTCGTTCACTATAAGAAATGGAATGCATCTTCATAGCTTTGCTTGACATTTTAGCTGGGAAATTATCTTTTCTTTCTTTCTATTTTGTTTTCTGTGCATGAATATAAACATGACTTAAGTCTGACTGCTGGAAACTAGACACCTAAATACCCATAGCTCGCTGCTCTCAGATGCATGGGTTGATCATGGTGACATTTGGATCTCATGGTTTCTTCATTTGGGATGATAGTTTATAGCTATAGGTGTTTTCTTGTCCTTGGTAGCAGAGAAATCAAGAATTGTAACTTCTTAATTGCTTAAAGTGGAGTAGGTTAAGAGAACTATCTTTCCAATCCATGGAGGAATGTTACAGCTAAAAAGAACCTAGGAACCTGAATAAACTATCACACAGTTACCTTTATGCTAAGGTTAGGAGAAAAAATTTTTTGAATGAGTATTAAACTTGCCCACGTTAAAAACGTTTAAAAAGAATCTTAGATGAGAAAAGCTTGAATGGTTTTAGTGAAATTTCATAGATGTTCAGAGCAGAAGAATTGGAAGTTATAAAGGCCATGCCATTAGAAGCACATCAATTTAGTGCCTGGAATGTTTTCGTGTAAATAGGAGTACTGTTTGGGGGTCATTATAGGGTAATCCTAATGGAAGTGTGCTCCTAACATCACTTATCACCTGTGGTCAACATATGGTTAATATCCTATTAGAGAATTATAGGCCATTGACTTTATCTTCTTTGCTTTGTTCACAATTGTCTTAAAGATTGATTTCATCAGAACTAAATTGTCAACTGTATCTACTTACCAGTTCCCTGACCTAGAGATGTACATGGCCAACACTTATCCATCCTTCAAGATTGTGGCAGTGATTGTCACTTTTTCTTTATTCCTTCTTCTTTAGTAGTAGACCTCAGTTTTATTGGGGGCGACAATGTACATGGCTAAACAACTCCATTTTTCAAAAATCTTTTCTTGCAAGTAGGTGTGACCATGAAACTGTTTTGGATAATGATATGTAGGTGGATGTGTTCTGTGCAAAGCTGGGAAGGTGCCTTGAAAGGACTTAACTCAATTGGAAAAGTATCCCTTTGTCTTTTTCTACATCTCCCATCTTGCTTCTTGGAATGAGTCCATTATTGCTGGAGCTTCAGCAGCATCTGGGACTCGCAGTGACATTGAGGATAGAATTGACATGCTAGGAAGGTAAAGCAGAGAAATACAAAGAACTTGAGTCCCTGGTGACCATGGGACTGCCATACCAGCTCTGGAATGTTTACCTATCAACTTATTTTAAGTGAGAGAGAAGAAACATTTTTAAGCAACTGTTATTTTGAGTTTTCTATTTTTAAAACCAAACCAGTTCATAATTGGTATTGCTTAAATATCAAAATAAGTCTTTCTAATTTTGAAATGTAATATAAGAGGAACTTGAACACTTTGAACAGTATGGATGTTTGGAAGTATCACTGGAGGACCTAGTTAAAAGATGTGATTCTAGTCGTTTCTCAGTAATGCTATGGCAATGAGACTTTTGGTAAATTGTTTTCCCTCTCTAAGTATTGTTTTCTTCTGTAAAAATAGAACTCTGACTCCACTAGCCCTAACATCCCATCCTTGACCATTTGAGATACCTTGTCCTTGCAACCTGGCATCTAAAGGATGAGATCAAGGAGAGGACAAAATGCCCAAGTCCAGCCAATGCGTGCCTCTAATAGGAATCCATGCATTATGGAGGGGATTAGTAATGCCATCTCAAAATCTTTCCCGAAGCAACCTTGTTAAAATACAGCTAGTGTGCTGCCTCTGATGACATTCTCTCTCCTCCTCAATCTCCACAGGAAGCAGTCAACCTAAAATGTAATTAAATGTGAAAAAATACGCAATCATGGTAATTGGAAGATGATATGGTGGCAGGTGGTGTGATAGCAGAAGTTGCAAGATATAGGGAAGGAATATTAAAAATGGTAAATTCTAAAACAAATCAATATTTCCAACAATGTGCAGTGAAGAGAACACACCAGGCTATTTCAGCCTAAAAAATATCTTGAAAATTTTACAGGAGGTAATTTCTCACACACATACTTAACCAAGGAACAATCTCCTGATTCCAGGTCCCCAAATTTGCAACTAAAATGGAGATGAGTGTGTCTGGACCAATGAAAGACAGGAGTGCAGAAACCAGTACAACTTCCACTGGCTTACAGTTTACAGTTCTGTTTAACGGAAATTCAAATATTTCACAACAATTATATCAAGATCTATTAACCCTGGAATTTCACCAAAATTTTGGACCTCTGGCTAAGACTTCACTCTTCCAAAAGCTTTACCATTTGTTTTTCCTTTTCTATTCTTCTATGCTCATCCAGGAACTAGGAAGAACTGAGAGAGAGAAATAGACAGATGTTCATTCAGCTTTGCTTCTTCCACCAATTCCTGTGATCTGCAGGCAGGGAGATCCTTGTTAACAAAGTGAGCAAATTCCTTATTCCCCCTGCCAACGGGGAATAGCCTCCTTCAGATAGCAAATGAAACCATGAAAACCTTTTGTCACAGAGACTTTGTTGAAGAATCAATGACACTTTCTCTAATTGAATCATTGTTGAGTGATGCTGGTATCCAAGTGAAGGAGCCTCTTCACTAGTTATTACATTGAAGGTTTTTGAGACTTGGTAACTCTTGGGATTTCTGTTTGTGTATCAAACTATTCATCCAAGAGGGCAATAATGGATGTTAGAATGATTTTGTATATTTTGTTAGTCTCTGAAGTAATTATTATAATAGGAGAAGAAACAAAATAAATTTAGATAGGTATTAATTTTATTTCATCATCTTACTCTATCCTTTTCTCTATAAATCAAGTGGAATTATGAATTCTACCTGTAAGCCATACAAGTTTCTCTACTTTCTTCAAAATAACCCTACATCTTAGTTACTCTATACATTTGCTTTCACCATTCTCTTCCCTAGGAAAGGCTTTCCTTTGCTCCTTTACTGAGGGTGTCTGCCTCCTGTCCTCCAATTAGCTTAAACAATACCTCCTGGTCATATCTTCTCCAATCTTCCTGTGTTAAATAGTTGTTTTCTCCTCAGTGACTTTTCAGTATTTGATTTAGACTAGTTTCTCCCACCAAAGTGGTTTCTGGGGAACAATAATCATATAAAACTGAAATAAAGATTCTGGAGGGAAAAGGATTGTGGAACAAATATACTTTGTAAAAGCCACATATTATGTCCCCCCATTTGGTGAGTAACAATGCATGAATGCACTCAGGGAGTTATTTATGCATTCTTTGTATAATTCTTTGATGCCTACAAGCATGTCAAACTCATATTAATTTGAAATGGTGACTACATAGTTGTCATGGGACAGACATAGTTACTTGTCTGCCAAATAATCATTTGCTTACCTGTCTTCTTCCTTGCTGAGAGAACCCAGATTTTTTTTTCTGGTGATAAGAAACCCATCATCTGAGATTGAAGCATAAGCCATTCAGGTACTCTTGTTTATTCTTGCCAGTGTTTAGAGTAGAGATGATAATATGACACAGTTCTTGCCAATGAGATGTAAAGAAAATATGGTGAGGAATGGAACATTCAGAAAAAAACATTTCCTCCTTGATCAAAAGCCAAATAGATAATAAGAGAAAGCCTTCGTCTACCAGAGCCCTCCCTTCCTTCTTTTAATGATGTCATGTGAAGCATGATGCATAGAGCACCAGTATCCACATTATGAAGCCAAGCCAAAGGTTAGGAGAACTTCAGAGAAACAATCTACATCCAGACTTACTTTGTGATTTTGTTATCTAAGTTACTATTAATTGAGTGATATGTTACTTACAGCCAAGAGTATCCTCACTCATGATTTTTCAAACACTAATAAAACTCCAACATTTGTATAAGCCCATAGTGTACATCATTTGATCTGGTAAGATACATAACAGAAAACTTAGACATGGTATCTTTCCTGAAGGAGTCTGGTAGCATACAAACAATAGTAATATGAGAATGAGATGAAAGCTGAGTAACAAGCAGCAGAATGATGAGGAGCAAGAAGAAAGGACCCTTTGCTTAGCTGGAGAGAATCAGGCAAATTTCCTAAAGCAGTTTGCATGTAATCAATCTGGATCTTGAAGAAGTCCTCGGGTTTAAATAAGCAAAGATATGCAGCAGGTACTCAAGCCTATACAAAAACAAGACGAGGCCACAGAGAAGTAAATATGTTTGTCCTATAGAAGGAAGAAAGCTGGTCTGATAAATTTGATTACACACTTACTTTGGAGTAACTGGAACGGTTTTTGTGTGCGTGCTTTAGGACTTTTTGAAGAGTTTAAAATGCTAATTTACACTTAGCTTAAATTTTACCTTCTACCTTATCTATAGTACCACCCTAAGTCATTCTCTTATTAAACTGTTTTGTTTTCTTCTTGGTATCTATCTCTCAATATTTATGTGTGTGTGTGTATGTGCATGTGTGTACATATATATTTATATATTAGATGGTCACACACTCTAAAACTGATCTATCTCATTAATTACTATATCTGTAGTTCCTAAATTTTACAGATTAAAAGAAGTACTAGTCATACACTACTGGGGTAATATTAAGTTATCTGAATTAAATAATAGAGAATTATTTACTGTGCAGAAATCTTAGGAGTCATTCTTTTTGTATTAACAAATGGTCACTAGATGCTTGTTTATTTAGAATATGAGCCATTTAAAAGCTAAAATAAACAACATAGCTTTCCTTTTTTTCATAAGGGAAAAAAAAGTAAATAAGGAATTTTTAAGTAAGCCTCTTTCAGGGAATCAAAGGATCAGCACAGATTTAACTTCACCTTCTGGAACATGTACATCTGTAGTCTTATACAATGAGAATTAATGTGCCTGCAGCCCTGCCATGCCCTGAAAGTGGATTCTGAATCATTAAGTGAAGATTGCATCGTGTTCAGTAGCATTTCTGTTAAGTGCACTTTATTGTGCTCTTTTTGAACGCTGGAATTCATGTAGAGCATAGCACATAGTTTACTACAATGTTCAATTAATTATAACACTCCATTTTCAACCATCCTGAGTAATCAAGATCTTTTGACTATAACATACTTATAAAGGTGGCAATGGTTCTCAGGGAGAAAATAAGTTTGGATTTAATTTCATTCTCTCCTGAAAAAGTCTTTCTTCACTTCAAGAATTTCCTGGCTGTGTCCATGTACAGGACTGAGCATTTCAGCAGCATTATCATTGCACAGTCTACTGGGAAACCAGATGATGGAAGGAGGTTAAGAAACACCCTGAGCTTTGATAATTGGGAAAGACTGGTGAGTGGAAAGGAAAATATGTAAAGTATTGTAAATATGTAAAATATGTGAAGTATAAAGAGAATCTGCAAGATGTTAAAAATATCTCCTTTCATCCTCACTTTGTGACCATGGTGTTATAACTGCGGTTGTCCTTTTGCACAGACAAACCTCTAGCGCAGTGGTTCTCAACAGTGGCAATTTTGCACAGCCTCCCCCACCTCCAGCACACACACATGAGGGGATAAGGGGATACTTTGCGTTGTGTGCAGTCATTTTTGATTGTGATACCTGTGGAAATGCTACTGACATCTAGTGACAGAGGTCAGGAATGCTGCTAAACATCACCAAGTTCGAGAAATCCTGCTCTACAGAGATTTGACATTAATTTTGCTAACGGAATACCTCAACAGTTAGCCTTTAGTGTTTGGTAAACCAAACCTCTAGACATGAGACTCTGGCCATTGGGGCCTGAAAGAGACCTAAGATCATTTCTAATAAATACAAGAAATGTTAAAAGAAATACTTACTTTGGTTATTTTTTGTTTCTTAATATATGGTTGTTTAGAGGAATACTAGCCAGAGATAATTCATAGACATGTAGGATTAAGAAGGACCCTGAACGGTCATAAAAATAATTTCACCTCTTTTCTTCTCTGCATTCCTCCAGTAAAGTGTATGCCAATGATTTTGATGGTGCCATGTAAGGAGGGAAACTTTACTTTGTACTTTGTCATTTTATGCTACAGAGATATGGGTGGAGGCATTTCTCTAATCTACAGAAAGCCTCAGAGAGCCTATTTACAAAATGCACACACACATACAACTCCTCACACACTTTTAACTAGGATGCCTGTCTAGGCAAACAGCACTAGACAGAACAGCACTGCATGTGAGTAGGTACAGAAAACTTTCACTTTGTAAATGTTTCACATTTGCCCTATGATGTAGCGTGGGCTCATGTGATTAACCCCATTTTATGGATAGAGAAATAATCCTGGAGAGTTTGTCTATCTTGATGACAGCTACATGTGTTGTTGCTGTTTTGGCTGCTATTAACCACCTAAAAGTCTCAGTTTTCTCCTGATTTTCTGTTTCATAAGAAACGAGGTGAGACAAGTTCTATGTGACATTTTGTCTCCAGCTCTGCTCCTAACATTTGCCAACTATGAGATGTATAATATATTTAGATTTCCCCACCTTTCCCTGGCAAAATCGTTCTCATCATCTTCATTATCATCAGTAACCACGGACTTATATTGTTTCCTTTCAGACATTTCAGTAAGAAAAATGTTTCTTGTGTCTATGAATTCTGACATTGCCTTGATATTGCATCTCAGTTGTTCACGTTGGCCTAAATCAGGTCATGTGATTCCCCTTGAGTCAATCCTGTGGCTAAAGGAATCTTGTGTTCTGATTGGCCAACTTGTGTCATATATGCCAACATTTAGATCCTGAAGTACAGTCATCTCTACCTGAACCATCGGAACTCAGAGATGAGGAAGGCAAAACAGTGAATATTTATGACAATAATATTTTTACCTATTACAGGTTGTTGCAAAAATTTGTGAGATTATATACATAAAGTACTGCACATCTCCAAACCCAGTATATAGAGAGATTTAATAAAACAGTAATAATAAGAAAAATAACAGCATTCTTTGAAATATGTGTTATATGACTTTGACTTGCAATTCACACACAAAACCACTTGGTTTTCAAGACAATGATTATTACCACTCACAGAATATTGAAGGTATTTTGTGTTATGCAATTTAAGAAATGAAAGGCAAAGGAAAAAAGAGTTGCAATACTTGATGATAATCTCTGTTATGAGTAATTTAAAGTTGAGTGAAACTCCAGGTTTTAAACTAATTCAAAATTATTAGTCATTCCTCAGTACTTTGAAATAAATAAATACAATCAAAAATCAGAACTGAAGCCCAACAATCCTAATATGAGCAGAGATGTTACCTAAGAAAAAGATAAGTATAAATCAAAGTGAGTGATTCTTTAAAGAAGGAGCCTGAAAATGTTATTCAATCATTTTTCCCCTTTTTGGGATCCATATCAATAAAGCTTAATAAGAACTAAGAGTGAAATTACTGCTAACTGTGAACTTAATCATGTCCCACTGGGAGTTCATTAATATCTCAACAGGTACACTGAAGCATTGTCTTAATTGCACATGATACTTCCAAAAATTGCCTTTTACAGGTTTTGTGGAAACTACCCTCTGGAACCAGTGTTAGCACATTTTGTTCTGAAAATTCACTAGGAACATGGGACTTTGCAGCTCAGGCACCTATCCAAAAATAAGAAGTTCGCAGGTGACTGACTTTGTCACAGGCATTGCCCTTATAATATAGAGGTAGAAGCTCAAAATGCACGGAACCAATTTCAGATCTCTCATTATTTCTGAATAAATGAAATGATTCCTTTATTTTTATAAATTTTTAGAAATTTATTTTGATGAGAATCAAGTTTGTGTTGGAGTATTGGTGGCAATTTGGATTTTTAAAAATATTTACATTAATCTAATCTGGCCCATGTCTGGACTTGGATCTTCAGTTATTGTGACAGATGTCGACACTAAGATGATGCCTAAAGCAGAGTGTTTCCAAGCGCATGGGATCCTATTGTCTAGTAGCGTTTGACTTTGTAGTGATTATGGGATAAAGTTAAATACAGAAGGGTTCAATCTTGTCAGCACTTGGAAAGTGAAAGTGCATCACACACTCATAATATTTGATTTTGTGTGTATTAGAAATAACAGAATTATTTTCTCTAGATTTGTTTAATATATTCCTTCTTTTCCTTTTTTTTTCTCCTGTTTCGATTTGATAATGCAATGTTAACATAAAATAAAAGCATTTAACTAGAACCAAGGGCCCAGGATCCCAAATACTGTATCCTTCTTGCATCTGACAGCCAAGCCTGGTTCCAGAGGGGAAAAAAGTGAAGGAGACAGCAGGGCAGAATCACTCTGTTTAAAACAATAAATCCAAGTATGTCCTGCAGGGTTAGACTGAACCGTGGGTACTGTGGTATATGTTACCTGGAGTTACCAGGCCTAAGAGAAAAAACAGATGATTCCCTAGGTCCCTTTACCCTTGAACTCCCATCCAGTGTCAGCTTGTCCTACATTCCAATGATGAGGAAGAAAATCCCAGGGAAAACAAAGGGCAAGAAAAAGTGTTTGCTCACCTGCCTAAAGCTGCCCATCACAGCCCCTCCCAGGGCAGGGATAACTTCCAAGTTCTGTGGGTCCCTCTGGCTGCACTAATCATGCGGTGAGGGACTCTGTTCTCTTAGGATTATTCCATTCATTCATTTACTGGCTTACTCATTCCTTCAACAAATACTGATCAGGTTCCTATTCTGTCCCCAAAACAGTGCTATCTAATGGTAATAAAATGATGAACAAGGTCCTTGCCCTTCATGAGGGTAAGTACTCTCCAGGAAAGGAGAGAACAATAAACAGATAATTAAACAGATAATTGTTTAATGAGAGTTGTGACACTTGTTACCAAAGAAAACTACAGTGTTCCAGAAGAACTCATCAATTGACCTGCCTATAAACTAGTGCTTTCAGGGCAAACATTGGAGAGCTTAGGAGAGGGCCTTGAGCAGCTGTTAGTGATTGATGTGTATCACTAATTGGATATAATTTAACTTTTGATTATTCTTTCAGTCCACTGAAAGAAATCAGGCTCCACAATCACTTATATTGGTGAGATAGGAGTATTGATGACTTGAAAGTTTTTACAAGATGTAGAGAATGTAAGTTATTTAAATGTCCATTTTAATTATTCTTCAAATTAATTTTCCCCTAGCCTTGTTTCTTTTAGAATTATAGGAATTCTTAGGACTTTAAATATGCATAAATATTTTAAGGGCTAAATTAGGAACTGAATGAATTGGACTTTTTTTCTATTTTAAGAATAAAGTATGGGTTTTGGAAATATTACATCTGATGGCCTGAAGAATGATGGTTTTTATTCTGTTTGCTTTTTAATGTTTAAAAAGGGTCAGGAAAGTTGATTTCTACATAAATTTTAAATGATAACTTTGAGGTGTGAGAACTGCTCTGTCTCAAAAACTTGATTACACGTACTTAAAACTCGTTTTGCGTCTTGTAGTCATTGTCACCTGATTCATATCTTGGGAGAAATAGTTGAAGAAACTGAGGAGACTTTTTTTGAGAAAGAAACTTGGTGGAGGAGGATACTTTTTCTACTATTTGAAGACACTCATAATACTATGAATTCTAACTAAGACTGTATTTTGGAAAAATGAAATTTTAACTGATAATCTTAATTCTTCATTTGACTATACATTTTTCAAGATGAGAAATTAGAATAAATACCAACTGGTTTTCAATGCTGTCTGTTGAGAAATAGGAAAAAGGAAAGCTATTTTCACCACTATCATTCTTGTTTTCCTGGAAATTCTAGCTGATGTTAATTAGAAAAGAAAACTAAATAAATTCTTATTTTATGACTTGCTTACCTGGAAATTCCAAGAAAATAAATTGAAAGCTCTTAGAACTAATAAGAATTTTAACAAAGATGTGCAAGGACTACATGGAGACAATTGTAAAATTTTACTAAGAGAAAAGAATGAACAACAGAATAGATGAAAATAGATATTTTCTCATAGGGGAAAAGAAAATATTATAAATATATCAATTCTTCCCAAAATAATTCATAAATATAATGTAATTCTCGTCAAAATCTTAATGGAACTTCATTGTGAACTTGAAAAAATTATGCTAAAGTTCAGCTGGAAAATTAAACATGGATGATTACCCATAGTCATTTTTGAAGGAACAGTTATGAAGAGAGGATATGTTCCAGCTAATATAGCCCTAAAATACTTTAAGTTTATAAGAACTAAGATAGTAAAACACTGGCCCAAGACTTGGAAGACAGAAAAGTGGAATAGTAGAAAATACACCCCAAAGACCCAAGGGTATTTAAGAATTTAATATATGACAAACGATGGTCTTCCTATCGGTAAAGAATGAGTAATTATTTAATATATGGTGCTGAGGCAAGTAGTTAACCATTTGGGAGGAAAAAAATATAGATTATTGGTCTACCTTATATAGCAACCCCAAGTAATTTCTGTATAGGGAAATATTTAAATGTAAATTTCATATATTTCTGTCATTTTGGCGGGGGAAGGGGCTTGAACAATATTCTAAGAAAATACTCATGGATGTCTACAAAGACTTGAATTAGCTCTGAGAATTTTTTTTTTTACTTCTAATGATAGTGAAAGCTTGAGAAATTGTAAACATTTAACAATGAAGTTTAAGATTTAGGTCAGGTTAGATTTGGCTTAGCAGAATATTATGCAACCAGGGAGAGAGAGAAAGAGAAATGAAAGGAGGAGAGGAGGAACGAAGGGAAACCAAGATTAAGACTCAGGTTTTCATAATTAATAATATATATGTGCATACCCACATGCATACACAAAAATGATAGAGATACAACAAAATCTTAACAGGGATCAAGGCCTTGAAGTTTTTTTTTCTGTTTTTTTCCTCTATTTTTCATAAATAATATATATAGTTAATTTTCTAAGAAAAAGTACAAACTCATTCTAAACAAATACAGTAGGATATAGATGCTTTTAATCCTATTTGCTACTCATCATTAACAAAACCATGTTTGTGTGATAGGCAAATTTTTGTGAGGTAAGAGTAAAATAAAATAAAATAAGATGAAAATTTATTCCTATGATAAAAATTAAAAGTGTTTTAGTTTCTTAAATTGGAAAAAGGAAGGCTCAAAGAGAGATTGAATATCTATTTTTACATAGCTGAATTTTATTACATTAAATTGTCTTCATCAAAAGATCAATTCTGCATTTCCATAGAAGACTGGCAAGAGGGAGAGTTTCAATAGGAGAAAAAGAAAGTACAGCTAGATATCAAGGAGAATGTGGAAGTCCATCACTAAAAATAACTAAAAATAATTTGGTCAGTTGTAGGTACCAGTTATAACACACACTTCAAAATAGTTACTATTTAAGCTTACACGTCAGTTTGAAAACAAGTAACTAAATATGCAACATAATAGCTAAATAAGTATGCAGAACCATATTTCATAGGTTACATAAATTCTTGTATTTCTTCATCTCCTATTGCTAGGAGGGATATCCTTATACAGCCATTTTTTTTCAGAAATGAAATCCATTTGGTCTTTCATTCCTTATTCTAGCATCATTATATGCATAGTGTAGAAATAAGTAACATTGAATATAGGTTGTGTTCATGATTCTAAAGGGACACATGAGTCTTAAGCCAGGAGGTATTTTTCATTTATAATGGAAAAGATAGACCACAGATAGCAACCGTTTTCGAAGGGTGCGTGGTAGTGAGGAAAGAAATCTGTTTCACCAGGATTTTCATTACTAAAATTTAGGGCACAGTTTAAAAAATGCATTTGCATTGGGGGCACTTCACAATTCAGATGTTTGAC
Source organism: Diceros bicornis minor (assembly GCF_020826845.1). Lineage (NCBI taxonomy): Eukaryota > Metazoa > Chordata > Mammalia > Perissodactyla > Rhinocerotidae > Diceros > Diceros bicornis. The sequence goes on along the minus strand of NC_080741.1, from coordinate 72,952,721 downwards.
AGCAGCTACATAAATGCAAATTCAAGTAGAGGGCTGGATGTATCTTTATTAGCACTCCTTCAAAGGTAGAAAGGGATTTTGGTAGCGAAAGCATCAGTACAGCAGCACAAAGCTTTTGGATTTCCACAAGCTGAAATTGACGGAAATGTATTGACATGCTTGGCTTCTTTCCTTTTTATTTCTCGTAAGAAAAAGTCTTTCTGTTGCTCTTCCTCCCCCGGTTCTCCCCCTGCTTTATTTTTCTGCCCAAAGCTTTTATTCAGTTAATATTTTCTTTACCTAAAGTTTATAACCTCAGAACTGTAAATGAAACATAGGGAGCTCATTGTGTTAAGATATTTGTATGAGCTTTAACAAGGCTTTTAAATAAAAATGTTTGAACAACAGTCTAAGAATGATCAGTAAAATAACTTTCAGTGGCTCTGTAGTCAGTGCTGTGGACAGAAATCAGCCTGGACTCCAATAATCTACTGCCCTTCCTTGTTTTATGCTCATTATTAAAATGTTTTAGCAACAATTCAGCAAAGTATCATAGTTAAAAGTTCAGAAGTTCACATTGGGCACTTTCAGGTTTGAGTACTGCTCTCTATCTTATAAGTTTGTGACTTGACGCAAGATCTTATTCTGCTTCCAAGTCTCAATTTTCTCTTTTGTAAAAGGAGTTAATAATAGTATAGTATAGTATAGTGAAGAATATTTACTAATGGTTAGAAAAGGTAATGCATATGAAACTTTTAGAACATGACTGGGACATAATAAAGAGTTGGGTAAATAATGGATATTATTTCTAAAGCAATAATGATAGGAATATGTAAAAATATTTTCTTGACTGAGGAGAATGTGATAATGTGTCACAGAGAACTTGGGAAGTCAAATGTGGGGAATAGGTACACTTAGTAAGGAAACTATCGTGTTTTCTACTTTGGTTATCATTACTCCCATGTATTAAGCAACCACTCTGTCACAGGTATCATGCTAAGTGATGTGCATTTGTTATTCTCACTCCTCAAAACAACCTTTTACTAATGATGCAACCGACTCATTGAAGTGAAATAACTTCATCAGAGTAAACACTGGTGAACAGAAACATCAGGCTTTGATTCCAGGTCTTGTCAATACCAAATCCCATTTTATTTCCACTACACCTCACTACCCCTATAATGGAGGAGTTGCTCAGGTAAAGACCCATCGGGAGACTGAGGCTTTCTCACACTGGCTTTGGGCTTTGAGTCAGGGTCAGAGAGCCTGCCCGCAGTGTTCACAGAGCAGAACTGCATCAGGGATGGACTGCATGGAAGATGGTAGGTCATCTACTGTCAGGGCCACATGACTTGACTGTAATGCTGACCTAGAAAGGTTGGTAGAGAAATGTGCTTTACAGTACCCAGCTTTAAACAGTGTTAAGTGGGTGTACTTTAGGTAAACTGCACTGGAAGAGGAGAAATGGGTTAATGTTGAGTAGAATTTTCAGACCTCAAAGAGTCAGCTTGAGTGTAGTGTTGCATTTTGGGGGCAAAGAGTTGACTGTTGGTCTTGGTCTGAGCAAAGATCAAAACTGGCTTTTAGATACTTGAGAAATCCTTGTAATAAAGCAGGAATAAGTCTTGGAAGAGTGTGGAAGCAGAATTTTGTAGGAGTTGATCATTCTTATAGGTAGATTATTTGTACCCATCATAGTTTACTGCATGCTAGTGTTAGGAGAAAGAACTAGAAGGCAGTGCATTGTAAAAATAACTAGCATCGAGGTCCTGAAGTTAGGTCCTGAGCCAGGATCCTCACCTATGGCTACTTCAGGGCTTCCCCTAGGGTATTTGGGATCCCAGGCAAACATTTTTTGCAGGGCGTCTTTCTGTAGGCATAATTTGATTTAGATAAAATATGCGTGTCGGGACTACTGAGGTAGCCTAAACTCACACAATCATAAGAAATAAATACTACACCAGCCAAGGGGAGCAATCTCCTTGTTAGGCTTTCCTCTTGGAACCAGGGTCCTGCTATGGTGCCCCAGGATGGTCCCCTTAGGCGCAAGTTCTAGAGCTCCTTGGGACATCTGGTTAATCCCATGTGAGGTAGAGGGTCAGGGAGCTCTCTAAAGGGAAAAAATGGGAATCAGAGGCCCAGGTGAGCTCCGCCCAGACAGGGCTGACAGCGCTCGCCCAGCACCCAAAGGGGAACTTAGAAAAGTTTGAGGGCAACCCTCCAAAGTGTAAGGACTTTGGGGTGAGGTGAAGGCCTTGGGGCATGAACCCCCTTGCCTGGGTCTAAAGGTGTTACGGAGCTACCTGATTACATTCTCGTGAGGAATAAATGAAATAATGCATGCAGCTTTCTTAGATGTTTCCTCACAGGTGATCATCACTGAATAAATGTTAGATGGCTCTAACATGAATAAATGTTCAATATTCACGAGCTGTGTCAACTAAACCAATCTCTATACCCTCCAGTTAGGCTGTTGTGTTTTTTGTTTCTATTAGGTTATAAGAAGTAAAGCATAATTCAAAATGTCAGCCAGAATGGTTATGAATTCTTTTCTCCTAATCACTGTGACCCACGTGATTTCCATGCCATCCTCATTCCCTCTTCCCAAGAGGAGAAGATAAAATGCCAAAGCACAAAAGTGGGTGCTTTTGTGCTGTCAAGACGTGGTTGGTTGCATTTAGGTCTTCTACAGTTACATGGTGGTGTTTGGCAAAACATGCATCCTCTTTGGGGCTCAAGCCCTGTATTTTGAGTAAATTGTCAAACGAATCTCTCACATCCTGATGGTGTGCTCTCATGTGGTGCTTTCTTGTCTTTTCAGATCCCCCAGATTAGTTATGCATCAACGGCACCTGAGTTAAGTGACGACCGGCGCTATGACTTCTTCTCTCGCGTGGTCCCACCCGATTCCTTCCAAGCCCAGGCCATGGTAGACATTGTAAAGGCCCTAGGCTGGAATTACGTGTCTACTCTCGCATCTGAAGGAAGTTATGGAGAGAAAGGTGTGGAATCCTTCACGCAGATTTCCAAAGAGGCAGGTAGGAAGAGATTACACTGATCAAGAAGATCCTCTTCAAACGTCTATGGCTTGTAGGGTTCTTTTCAGTCTATTAAACAAATGCTATGGATAATCACCATCTCCCTACTCTCACGTTCCCCACTGCCTGTGAAGTAAATCTGTAAAGTCTTCATTTATAACACTTTGTTATTTTTGAAGAGAATATTTTCAAAAGTGTGAAACGGAAGTCTCTTAAAGGATTAGTGGAAGAAATGGAGAGAAAAAAATATGTACTCAAATTTATATCTTACTTCTGTTTCATGAATAACAGTGTAGATTACAGCCTGTATGTGAAAATCCGAGAAAACGTGGCTAAATGTGCATGCAGACTCTCCTTCTCTGTCTCTGCTCCTCTCCAAAATGGAGAGAATTGTTTAGAATTATGAGAACCCAATCACAGTGGCACTTTGCTTTGAAGAGGAATGGCAGTAATGATTCTGAATGACTTGGCCAAAACAAAATTAAATAAATTATCCAGGTAGTAGAATGTATATAGACAAATAGTCTTTAAAATTTTAGATATTTTGAGAAAAACAGTTCTATTAAGTAGCACTTGGAGAAGATTCTTTAATGTTGTTTATTTAGCTCAAAATGGAAGTAATGGGTTCAAGTATTCAGCCAGCTGGCTTCCATTGGGCAGATTTTGAAAAATGAGAGAAAATCTTCACACTAAGAAATCCTGACAATAATAGTCAGGCTTCTCCATGTGGAAATGCTAGATATAGTAAACATATATTTAAAAAATGCATGCTTGGATATTCCTGTAAAGTTCTTATGCTGAAGTCAGGTCCTCAGTTTTGGTTGTAAGAATTTCATTTAATACAAATTGTAATTGACCAGAATAGTTAACTAATAGTAAAGGCAAACACAGAAGCAAAGTAATAGAAACAGAGGTCATTTTCATGAGGAAAGATTCATAAATCCTGAAGACATGGCTTTGAGTGTTTGACTGTCAGACTATGTCTGAGATAAAGTCAGACATATAATGCTTCAGTATATAGATAGTATATCTGCACATGGCTACTGAAAGAAGGGAGACAGGGCTTGCTTGTAAATACCACGATTTTAACTCAGTGCCTCATCATTAGCTCTAATTTCAAAAATTCACTGGAGAGCTGGGTCATTCTTATATTCTTTCTTCTGAGTGAAATATTCTTACTCTTAACACCTTTGACTAGATAGCTCCTAATCATTGACAGATCTCATCCTAGACAGCATTTCTAGGTTCAAACAAATATAAACACAAAACTTCCTTGGTTCTATTTGTTTCTAGTGTCTTCTCCCACAGCACCTATCACATGTTAGTATGATTTGTTGTTGTTGTTTTCTATCTTGTCCCCTAGACTCTAAGAGCAGATCATGTCTATCTCATTCACTACTGTGAAAGGGGCTGGACTACTACTGTAGTCCCAGCTGCTGTGTTTCTAAGGGAAACAATTCTAGTATAATTCAGTTAGAAACTTTCTGTTTAGGAAAGAAATCTTGACTCTGGCCTTGTGTCACGCATGCTGTGATTTATAGGAGTCGTTAACAATTGACTTCATGAATCTCCAAAGAAATACCTAGTCATTTTTGATAACTATGTTTTTATTTATTTCTTTGTTTCTTTGACTCCAGCTTTGACCAAAATATTACTAGAGGCCAACTTAGAGAAGTATCTAAAATATGAGCATAAAAAACAATAAATAAGACAAGATGAAGAGAAAATATGGGTAAAATAGTAAGATAAATCTCAGAGATAAAGTTCAGATACCATCTTGCTCTACATAATTGCTGCAAGCATGTCTCAAATTTAATGCTGAACTTTGTACTGGACAAAGCAAAGAGCACTACCCATTTTGATATAAAATTTACAGTGCTCATAAGGTCAAAATCAAGTTGATTGTTTAGTAAAGGGCAGGATCAAGACAAATGTTTCCCTGGATCTTTTCTAAAAGACTATATTCTACAGACAGGTCAGTGGTGAATTTTACGTGGTTGTTTATTCCTGTGTCGCTTGAAGGAAACTTAAAGTATAATATCAGAGTCTGCTATAAAATGACTCTGCAAAAAGGAAATACCCTTGTAATATGGTCTGAACTCCCTGGCTCATAATTTTTTGTGTGTGTGAGGAAGATCAGCCCTGAGCTAACATCCCATGCCAGTCCTCCTCTTTTTGCTGAGGAAGACTGGCCCTGGGCTAACATCCGTGCCCATCTTCCTCTACTTTATATGGGACACTGCGCACAGCATGGCTTGACAGCAGTGCATCGGTGCGTGCCCGGGATCCGAACCTGCAAACCCTCGGGCTGCCAAAGCGGAGCGTACGCACTTAACCGCTGCGCCACCAGGCCCACCCCCCACCAAACCCCTGGCTCATAATTTTAGCTAATTATACATTGAAATAACTCAGCTCAAAAATAAAGATTGTATCATTGGCAGCCATTTTGGATGAAATCCTTCAATCTGAGAGCCTTGGAATTTGGGGATGAGAGTAATTAAAAAGCCAGCTGCAGAAATGCAAGAAAACATTGAGGGTTCAAGTAATGTCTCATAGATTAGTTCTTCTTCTATAAGTATTATGATTTTTGACATGTATTTATAGTAAATTTTGTTGGAACCATAGCATATGTGCAATTAATTTAAGTGAATTCACTTATGTGCTTAGCAACCACCTGTATCCCCACTCCTCTAAAAAAAGAGAAAAGAAAGAGAAGGAGGGAAAATTACAATATAAACAGTATGTGGTATGTCTACTCACTCAGTGTGTATATTACTTAGAGAAAACCTGAGATGAGAAAGACGATTCTATTGTTTCTTCAATCAGTTTCACTTTCGTGAGCCTCTCATAATATGAGCATCCTGCTACCCCAAATGTAATTCCTGTACATAGGGATACATATTCACATGCCACAACCTCTAAAAAGAATTCAAAATTTCTGTGATGTATATATGCTTAGGGAATTTTGGCGAATTTTTAAGATAATTTTTAATGTTCACGTTTTTCCCTTGCCTGATGACTCTAGAACCCGACCCTCAAGAGACAAGTCCATGTGTATGTGTAGGAGAGGTGGTGTGGCACAGAGAAAAGTAAGCACTATGGTGTCAGAAAGATGTGGCTTTGAATAACAGGCTCCATTACGTCCGTGCTGTAAAACTTTTAATACATGATTTAACTTTTCAAGCCTCAGATTCCTCATGTAGAGAATGAGATTAATGACACTTGTTTCATCAGGTTGCTAAAATAAATAAGATCACGTATAGGCAAGCACTTAAAACCCAACAATACCTGATTATTAGTGCATCACACCAGTTCCCTATAAATCAGTAGAGCTATTGTTTGATTTTGAAAAGTTTGAAAATAACCCAAGTGATAGATGACATTTGCTTTTAGTTATAACTAACAAGGTTATTTATATGTCTATAATTATATAATATATATAATACAATCATGTGCCGCATAGCAATGTTTTGGTCAATGATGAACTGCACAGATGATGGTGGGCCCATAACATTATGATGGAGCTGAAAAACTCCTAGCACCTAGTGATGATAGCCGTCATAACGTTGTAGTGCAATGCATTACTCACATGTTTGTGGTAATGCTGGTGTAAAGAAACCTACTACGCTGCCAGACATATAAAAGTATAGAACATACAATTATGCCCAGTACATAATACTTGATAATGATAAACTATGTATTTACTATACTATAAGGCTAGACCATCTAGGTTTGTGTAAGTACACTCTATGATGTTCAGATAACGATGAAATCTCCTAACAGCACATTTATCAGAACGTATCTCCATTGTTAAGTGACACATGACAGTGTATATAATTATGTATTATATTCAGGTATATATATATATAACAGCTAAGTTGCTATTCTTACTAATATATTTTCATCACATAAGAAGAACAGGAAGTGAGTTATTCAGGTCGTCCTATGTATGAGGTGTGTGTGTGTGTGTGTGCATGTGTGTGTGTGTGTGTGTGTGTGTGAGAGAGAGAAATGCTGAGAGAGAGAGGTTGAGAGAGAGACAGAGAGAGAGCATAAGCTCAATGATATTGTTTCTATGTACTCCTGGTAGGCTTGAAGGAGTTACTTCCATTCTTTCTGAGCAGTTTGACTTTGAAGGTTATGATTCCTCCTTTATAAATGTCTATAAGACTTTCACCATTTTAGAATACTTTAGTTCCAAAATTTACTTTAGACTTAAGTCCTGAAGCAGAGGCTACTTGTAAAACCAGAGCCTGAAGTATCGCTACCATGCACATAGTCACAGAACGTGGGTGAGCTCTCCTTTGTCATTCTCTGATAGAACAAATCAAGACGGTGAAGTCAGAGAAAAGAAGCCATCCTTTAACATGGGGCCATATCATTTGTTTGGAACACGGAAGCCTAAACACAGTTTCTCTAAGCTCTCAAAGAAAACCTCAATAATTCTGCTCTCATATACAGTCACGGGAGACTTAAATATGCATGGATGCTGCTCCTTGTTGAACTTTCAGAGACAACTGTAACATGGTTTTCTCAGATGATTAGAGTTTTGTAAAACAGTTATATTTGCATAAATTGCCCTATTTATTTGAATGGATGCACATGCAATATCGACAAAAGCAATTTATTGCTTAATATCACAGAGAATGAGAGAATATTCATTCCCAATGTGCTTTAAAATTCGGGTCAATGTAATAACCTAAATAGCCTAAATTAGACCTACAGACTCCTCTTTCCAAGTGAGGGTAAAAGTAAATGCTTATGATAGCATACGGCACTAGTATATTCCAGATCCTTTGAGCCAAATTTGATTCAAAGATTATAAGAGTAAGAACATCATATATGGCTCTTATAGTTTGCTGGACAATTTTCAGGAGAATCCCATGAATTCCACAATGTGACATGGATAGTAATTATGTGTTACTGCCATGGTGTCATGATATATGTCAACTTTTCAAAATCTAAAAGAACATTTCAATTATCCTTTTGATATGTCATGTGAATCACTTAATACAGTTATTTCAATTGGTCTTATAAAGTAATTATCATTAATATTCAGATAAACTCTAGAATTTCTTTTTATTTAATTCTTTATCTTAGCCTAGATATTCTTTCTTAGAATAATTAGGTGAAGAATTAATTGACTATTATTAACTGTTATTCAGCCTTCAGTTTTTTAGACCTCAGGAATTAGTTGGATTTGCTCAGTATGGGATTCTATAGCACTGTGCACCTCTCTCCTTCACAGATTCAATGTTCCCTTTCTTTTTTTTATTTTTATTTTTATTTATTTATTTATTTATTTATTTATTTTTTGTGAGGAAGATCAGCCCTGAGCTAACATCCATGCTAATCCTCCTTTTTTTGCTGAGGAAAACCGGCTCTGAGCTAACATCTATTGCCAATCCTCCTCCTTTTTTTTTTTTTTCCCCAAAGCCCCAGTAGATAGTTGTACGTCATAGTTGCACGTCCTTCTAGTTGCTGTATGTGGGACGCAGCCTCAGCATGGCCGGAGAAGCGATGCGTCGGTGCGCGCCCGGGATCCGAACCCCGGCCGCCAGTAGTGGAGTGCGCGCACTTAACCACTAAGCCACGGGGCCGACCCTTCCCTTTCATTGTGTGCGTTGTCAATTTTCTTTACCTTATTGTAAGCTTCATGAGGTCAGGGACTTTGTCTTGTGACTCTATCGTCCAGCATAATTTTTAGCAGGTAGAAGGCATTCAATAAATACTTGTTAAGGGACGGAGAGAGGCAAGGAAGAACTGTGTTTTCTTTTTGCCTTTTAGAAAAAAGAAAGCATGTAAAGGAAGTGTGTATGATATATTTGTGGGCCACAAAAAATTATATCATAGATCTGTTTGCTGTGGTTTATTACAGTTGTCCTCCCTCTCCCTGAGTCTACTCCATTCTTCCCTCTTACCATCCCCACACAGACTTACAGCAGTATGATTCAACAAGTCTATAATTTCCAATACTGCCATCTATGTTGAATTGGAGGATTTTCCCATTTTTTGTCTCTGTCTCTGTCATAGTGAATATGGAAAACTCTGAGATATTTTAACAGCTAGTTGGAGTGTTTTCTTTATGAAGTGTTCAGTGGCCTAGTTTAAATACATGTATTAAGCATTCAACGACTTAATGTCAAAATACAAAATTACAAGAACGCTCATGATACCATTTATCTTTAATTGTGCTTAAAATTAAACTGTAAGTTCCCCAAGAAGACACTTCATATTTTATTTTGGTTTATGGACCTTCAGTGAATAGCGCAAAATTTTAGATTTTGACCCATATTTGAGTTGTTAGCACTTCTTGAGTACATCCTCTTATCCCCATCATCATTACAGTTACTTTAGTTCTGGGACCCATTTTATTCACTTTAGTTCATAGCTACCATCATCTGTGCCTCCAGATCAGCCCCTTCAATATAGTATCCATTCAACTATGATGGTAGTCTTTCTAAAATACAAATAAAGCTATTTCATTATTTGTTCCTGGCTTCACCTTCCCCAGAGGATTAAGTAAAGGCTGTCTAGCATGGAATAAAAGGTCCTTTAATCACCAGTCTCACTCCCATACTATCCCTACCCTCTTTAATTCCCACCTCAGGCCCTCAAATACACATACTTTACCCCATCACATTCAACCTTCTATGGGTATCAGAATATACTGTGCCTTTGCAAGTGCTTTGCTTTCTGCCTGGACTGACAGCTAACTCCAATTTATTTTTTCAAAACATAACACCTTGGGAAAACCTATCCCTGACTTCTTGTTCGTTCGTGGTCCTATTTTGGATTTCAGTTTGTTGTATGTTTGTCCTTTTTATCAGCACAACATTTTTAAGTCCATCTCCATGAATAAATTCATGGATAATGACCAATTGCACAAGTCTTGATGAGAGAACAAGCCTGCATATCACTGTAGAGCTAAAAAGGCCATATATTCATGTCCCAGCCTCCTTTGAGGCTAGGGCACGGTCATGGAACCCAGTCTCAGCTAATCAGACATACTCACCATAGATGAATCAAGAGCTAGGGACACAAAGAAGCAGGAGCAATTGAAAATCTATCTTGTTGACAGCAGCAACAGTCATATCCATTTTCCAGGGGTGGATGTGGTATCTGGCAGGGGTTGGCTGCAGTAGTACAATCTCCTACCTCCTATTTCCAGGAGTAGCAGCAGCAGTGCCCCAGCTGGGTTGGATCTGTGGCTTTTTTTGGCTTTAATTCTGACAGATTGGTCATCCTTTGTTTCAGCTCATTTTCTGATTTTAGTTCCCTGGCTCCCCAGTGATTCTGTGAATTATTCAGCATAATTTAAATAAATTATTTTCCTGCTTAATCTTGACAGACTTTACTTAGATTGTTTGGCTTCAACATCCATTAGTGTAATTGAGAATGTTGCTTCTATGAGTTCCATAATCCCTTGTGCATAACTCTGTCATAGAATAAGTTGCATGTCATTGTAATCTGTCTAATTATGCTCTCCCATTAGAATGTAAGTTTATTGAGGACAGGCATTATGTTGTATTTGACTTTCAACGCTCTATACCCAAGATAATATCCAACATAGATTAGGCTCATTAAATGCATGTTAAATTTTAAAATGGTTTATTAATAATATAAGCGGTGATGACCTCAAGGCTATAGTTGGTACAGTGAAACTGTTAGAAGTTTTTCCAGTTCTGGTTTTCTAAAGTGATCATTAATCTGCTATAATAAACTGACTTTTTAGAAGAAAAAAATGGGATAAGAAATCTGGGGATATGCCTTACACTCATGCAATGTATATCTGAATACTTTTTTTGTGTCAGATACTGTTCTAGGGTAATAATGATAAATAATAATTATAGTAGTAACAACAAGACAGAAAATAATCTCTGCTTTCTAAGAGTAGAAATGCATAAGTAGATCAGTGAACACAGCCTCGTTGGGGCATGCGGCAAGGGAGGACTCTTGAAGAAGTAGATGCTTAACTAAACCCCAAAGGTAACTAGGAGTTAGCTAGACAAGGCTGACCTAAATGGGGTGGTGAATGATGTTTTAGGAAGAGGAAATCACATTAAAAACCTAAAATAAAATTGTTTAATGGTATTTGAATTTTTAAATGGTATAAACGAAATAGCACTGCTTTGAGCAATTTTCTGACTCTTGAATTACTGTGATGTAAAGTGCTCTTCCCCACAGCGTGAGAGCTACTGCAGAAAATGCTCTGGCTTTTGAGCCAAGAGCTTCTGGTTCTGGCCCTACCTCCTCCAGTAACTGACCAGGAGCCAGCATAATGCTTCTTTGGGTTGCAATGTCATCACATATTTATTGAGAAAACTAGTCTCTCTTGGTTCAGACAGTTTGCATATGCATATCATCCTGACTGCAAAGGGTGGGATTCTCCCAGGCAATAGATTGTCATTGTGGACAGCGAGCTAGACATAGATGATGACAGAGTGTTTTTGCTGCATGAAGAAATAGACAGTGGAAAAGCATATCTCAGCAATACCTTCTCATCTCTTCCACCTACATTCATTGCACCTGAGCAACATGGAGGAATGTGAAAAGATCTGAAGATAAAGCAAATTACTCCTTTACTTGCCTGTTTGGGTATGACGACCATATGTTGCATGTGCTAAGGAGAGAAAGGACATGGGATTCTGGCATTGAGGTTAAAGATGTAGTAAAAAGGAACATAGCTCATTTTTAAATATAGAGGTAGAGACTCAAAAATAGGGAATTCTATTGAATAACAGAAGTTCTTGGTGAGTAGGGTAGCGAGGAAGAACATCATTGTTCTGGGTTAGTTTACTTTGGAAGGTAACCATGCTTTTGTAATAATATCATTATACCTACTAAACTTTAGGGACAGAAGGTTTGACTTATTTTCCCTATTTAATGACACTGCTTTCAGCCTTCAAGTGAAACTTTCTTTTCCCAATCTTTACAAAATGTTCATTAAAAGAGACTACCAGTTTTGAATCTCATAGGTTTTGATGGATGTCAGCCAGAGAGATAAATTTCAGTAGAAAAAGAAAATTGAAAGAATATTAATTAGCTTGTAAAACTGGAGGGAAGTATAGAGAACCAAGTTCCAGTGCTTATGGGGCATGCCTATGTTTTGGTTGTGGCATGCCTTGATTTTGAGTCCCACTAAAGCTGCCCCAGTGGGGAAGGGGTATTTCCCAATGTCATTTCGGTGCTCTAACCAAAAGTTGGGGTGGTCACAGTCTAGAACATATCTTTTTGGTTTCCCTTGGCAGAGGCTTCCCAATGTTCCACTCCTCTGGTATAGGCAAGTAAAGGGAAGGGGATTTGAACCGTGCCTACACAGAAAAACGCAATGTTCATCAAAACAGAGGCAAGGAGGTGGGCATTGGAATTAGTCAAAGGGACAGTTCTGAAAAAAAGGCAAATATTCCAATCCAAGAAACATAAAATTAATAATTAGTTGCTTGCAAAATATCTATTTACTGGACTTCAACTCCTTTCTAAATTATTTTGTAGTTTGAACAACTTGATGAGTGTAAATGTAGCCTCTTTGTGAGACTTGCACAAAAGGATCTGTTTTCCTTTTATTTGGCAAATGGATCCCTGCTGTTAAATCTTTCAAGAGATTATAGAAAATTCTACAAAGCCACACATCAACTGCATTAGCACTCTGAGGCAAACTGAAGGACAGCAGATGATCAAGATCTCTGACAGTAATAGTAGCCATCCTAAACACATACTACATTGACTGAGTTTGAAATACTTTGACCTTGTGTAGCTCCAAATTTGCCTCTTCCCACTCTTCACATTTCTTGTTACTCTTTTAGCTGTATGTCTTAAATAGCAAGCACTTAAAACATATTGCCGAGAATCATTAGGTGGTATTATTCCATTGCATTAATATTTTAGAGTTGGTATTGTTACTGCACAAAATTGGGGTTCTTTGCCCGATGCACATAAACAAACCAATTAATTCTGGCACCAGCCTTTGAGGGGAGAAATCAGCTTTTATTCTGCAAAATCAATCTCTAGGGAGACAGGGCGTGTGTGCCCTCAGATCTGTCTCCCCGATTTAGGATTTGGGACAAAACTTAAGAGATTAGGGTGAACAAGTTGGCACATGGAAGTGCTGGTGGGACAGGTTTTGATTGGTGGGCTTCAGGTATTCATGGTAAGATTTTAAACATTTATGATGATGTTCTAAACATTTATGATGGGGTTCTAAACATTTTTACATGAAGTGGGGAAGGAATTTTAACACGAGAGCTTCCTGAATGAGGGATCCCTCACTTCTGATAAGAGTCCAGCTTTCAAGTTCTGGTCACTACCCAGTCCTTGGGTTCTGTAGAAGGAGGATCTTTGGTTCCGCGGTCGTTTCAGGTCACGATTTCTTCTTTTGCGCGTGCCCTGGCTACGTGACTTTGCAGTTTTTCTGAAAGACAATCCTAATCACTTTGTTGATAAGAGATGGGGTCTGTTCAAATTGGATCTAAATGGGCCCTTGGTTACAGCATTAACTGGCAAACAGGCTCCTTTTTAGATAAGTGTTACTGGGATGTCATCATACTCTACAAGTCATAGCATATGGATGTCCCTTTCAGAAACTAGTATATAGGTTACAACATAGGCTTTTACATACAAGGAAAAATATTAAAATTGAAGTCATCATAATAATGATAAAGGTCTTAAGAGAAAAATTAGAGGTAATATTATAAGGGCTTAAAAATAAAAGAATGCTTATTAAAAATGTTCATGTACAAAAAAGGTTTGTTTTCCCTAGGGTAGTGATCCTTTTGGATTTAACTAAATTTTAAAAAATCAACAACATAGCCACATACCTTGTACATTTCTTATCAAAGATGATAAATCTCTTGGCAAAGATGGGGATGTCAGAATTATAACTACAGAAGTTTTAATGAATAATGATTAATTATATAGAAGTATGTTGTTTTCAGTCTTAATGCCAGAATGTACAAAAAATTATAGACTCTTTTGGTCAAATTTTTTTGACAAAAAAGTACTTAATACTTAGTTTCATATCAGGATCATGAGTGGTGTTTTCTAAAAACCTGATATATGGTGATGCACTTAGTACATATTCCACTCTTCACACTTTTGATTAACTAATGTAAATTTTGTTTTCAGTATTGTTCAACAGTAACCAGTGAGTAATTCACATTGGAAGTATAAATTAGAATAACTTAACATTAGACTCACAAGTTGCCTCCTGCTCTAAGGTTTGCATCATTTATCTGTTAGGATCCCACTATATTTTTTTCCCAGCTTTATTGAGATATAATTGACATACAATATTGTGTAAGTTTAAGGTGTACAGTGTGATAATTTGATACACTTATGTGTAGCAAAATAATTACCATGGTAGGGTTAGTTAACACTTATTACCTGACATAATTACTATTTCTTTTTTGTAATGAGAACATGTAAGGGCTACTGTCTTACCAACTTTCAAGTATGTAATATAGTATTGTTAACTATAATCACCATTCTGTATCTTAAATTGCCAGAATTCATTCATCTTATAACTGAAAATTTATACCCTTTGACAAACATCTCCTCATTACCCACACCTCCCTAGCCCCTGGGAACTACCATTTTGCTGTCTGTTTTTTTGAATTAGATTCCACGTATAAGTGAGATCATACAGTATTTGTCTTTCTCTGTCTGACTTGTTTCACTTAGCACAATTCCCTCAAGGTTCGTTCATGTTGCAAATGGCAGGATTTTCTTCTTTCTCATGGCTGAATAATAGTCCATTGTGTGTGTGTGTGTGTGTATCACATTTTCTTTATCCATCCATCCATAGACGGACACTTAGGGTGTTTTCCCTATCTTGGCTATTGTGAATAATACTGCAGTGAACCTGGAAATGCAGATATCTCTTTAAGATTTTATTTCCTTTGAATATATACCCAGAAGTGTAATTGCTGGATCATATGGTAGTTCTACTTTTAGTTTTTTTGGTAACCTCCATAATGTTTTCCATAGTGGCTGTACCAATTTACATTCCCACCAACAGTGCACAAGAGTTCCCTTTTCACCACATCCTTGCCAACACTTCTTATCTCTTGTCTTTTTGATAATAGCCATTCTAACCAGTGTGATGTATCGCATTGTAGTTTTGATTTGCATTTCTCTGATGATGATTAGTGATGTTGAGCACCTTTTCATGTATCTGTTGGCCATTTGTATGTCTTCTTTGGAAAAAATCTCTATTCAGTTCCTCTGCCCATTTTTCAATCAGACTGTTTGTTATTTTACCATTGAGTTCTATGAGTTCCTTATATATTTTGGATATTAACCTCTTATTGATATATGATTTGCAAATATTTTCTCCCATTCTGTAGGTTGCCTTTTCATTTTGTTGATTGTTTTTGATTTGCTGTGCAGAAACTTTTTAGTTGATGTAGTCCCACTTATTTATTTCTGTGTTTGTTGTTTATGCTTTTGATGCCATATCAAAAAAATCGTTGCCAAGGCCAGTCAAGGAGTGTTTTTCCTATGTTTTCTTCTAGGAATTTCACAGTTTCAGGTCTTATGCTAAATCTATTAGTTTTTTATCTATTTTGAGTTAATTTTTGTGAGTGGTATAATTTTGTGAGTGGTCCAATTTCATTAATCTGCATTGATTATTCAGTTTCCCCAACAGCATTTATTGAAGAGATTTTCCTTTCCACGTTAAGTATTCTTGGCTTCCTTATCAAATATTAGTTGACTGTATAGGCGAAGATTTATTTCTAGGCTCTCAGTTCTGTTCTATTGATCTGTGAGTCTGTTTTTGTGCCATTACCATATTGTTTTAGTAACTACAACTTTGTAATATAGTTTGAAATCAGGATGTGTGAAGCTTCCAGCTTTGTTCTTCTTTCTGAGGATTGCTTAGGCTACTCAGGGTCTTTGTGGTTCAATAGGAATTTTAGGATTGTTTTTTATATTTCTGTGAAAAATGACATTGGAATTTTGATAGGGATTGCATTGACTCTATACATGGGTTTGGGTAGTATGAGCATTTTATTTATTTATTTATTTATTTATTTGTGAGGAAGATTGGCCCTGAGCTAACATCTGCCAATCCTCCTCTTTTTTTGCTGAGGAAGACTTGCCCTGGGCTAACATCCATGCCCGTCTTCCTCTACTTTATATGGGACACCGCCACAGCATGGCTTGCCAAGCGGTGCATCAGTGCGTGCCCAGGATCCGAACAGGTGAACCCGGGCCGCTGCAGTGGAGCACGTGCACTTAACCGCTTGCGCCGCTGGGCCGGCCCCGGTATTTTAATAACATTAATTCTTTTGGTCCGTGAACATGAGTTATCTTTCATTTTTTTGTGTCTTCAGTTTATTTCATCAATGTTTTACAGTTTTCAGTGTACAGACTCAGCTCCTTCGTTAAATTTATTCCTAAGTATTTTGTTGTTTTTGATGCTATTGTGAATGGGATTGTTTTCTTTATTTCTTTTTCAAATATTTTGTTTGTGTATAGAAATGCAACTGATTTCTGTGTATTGATTTTGTATCTTGCAACCTGACTGAATTTGTTTATTAGTTCTATCAATTTTTTGGTGGAGTCTTTAGGATGTTTTATATATAATATCATAGCATCTACACACATAGACGTTATACTTTTTCTGTCCTGACTTTGATACCTTTTGTTTCTTTTTATTACCTGATTGCTCTGGCTAGGATTTCCAATACTATGTTGAATAGGAGTGGTGAGAATGGGCACTCTTGTCTTGTTCTTGATATTAGAGGAAAAGCTTTCAAGCTTTCACCGTTAAGTATGATGTTAGCTGTGGGTTTGTCATATATGGCCTTCATTATGTTGAGGTATGTTCCTTCTATACCCAATTTTTTGAGGGTTTTTTTTTTTCATGAAAAGGTACTATATTTTTTCAGATGCTTTTTCTGCATCTATTGAGGTAATTATATGATTTTTATCTTTCATTCTATTATGGTAGTGTATCACATTTATTGATTTTTGTATGTTGAACCATTCTTGCATCCCAGGGAAAATCGCACTTGATCATATTGTATGATCCTTTTCATGTGCTATTTTATTTGGTTTGCTAATATTTTGTTAAATGTTTTTAGATTCTGTATTACACCGAGATATTGTCCTGTAGTTTTCTGTTCTTGTAGTATCCTTATCTTGCTTTGGTATCAGAGTAATGCTGGCTTCCCTCTTCTTCAGATTTTCAGAAGAATTTGAGAAGGGTTGGCATTAATTCTTCTTTAAATGTTTGGTAGAATTCACCAGGGAAACCGTTTGGTCCTAGACTTTTCTTTCTGGAAGATTTTTGATGACTGATTCAATCTCCTTACTTGTACTGGTGTGTTCAGATTTTCTATTTCTTCCTGATTCAGTCTTGGTAGAGTGTATATTTCTAAGAATTTATCCATTTCTTCTAGATTGTCAGATTTGTTGGTGTATAATTATTCACAGTAGTCTCTAATGATCTTTATTATTTCTTCAGTATCAGTTGTAATGTTTCCTCTTTCACATCTCTTTTTATTTTTTGATTTTTCTTTTCTCCTTAGTTGTCTAGCTAAGTTTGTCAGTTTTGTTTATCTGTGCAAAAAAACAGATCTTGTCTGGTTTTGTCAATCTTTTTTATTGTTTTCTGGTCTCTATTTTATTTATTTCTGCTCTAATCTTTATTTCTTTACCTTTGCTAACTTTGGGTTTAGTGTGTTCTCTTTTGTTCGTTGAGGTATAAAGTTAGATTGTTTATTTGAGGTCTTTCTTTTGCTTACTGTAGACATTTAGCACTATAAAATTTCCTTGCAGAATTGCTTTTGCTGCTTTCCATAAGTTTTGGTATGTTGTATTTCCATTTTCATTTGCTTCAAGATATTTTTTCTTTTCCTTTTCATTTCTTCTTTGACATATTTATTGTTCAGGAGTATATTGTTTATTTTCCACATATGCTGAAATTTCCAGTTTTCCTCCTGTTATTGATTTCTAGTTTCATGCCATTATGGTTAGAAAAGATACTTGTTATGATTTTAATCTCCTTTAACTTTCTAAGCCTTGTTTTGTGACCTATCATATGATCTATCCTAGATAATGTTTTGTGTGCAATGGAGAAGAATCTATATTCTGCTGCTGTTGGGAGAAATGTTCTGTATATGTCTGTTAGGTCCATTTGGTCTAAAGTATAGTTCAAGTCCAAGGTTTCTTTATTGATTTTCTCTCTGGATGATCTATCCATTGTTGAAAGTGGGATATTGAAGTCCCTTGACATTATTGTAATCTATTTTTCCCTTCAGATCTGTCAGTACTTGCTTAATATATTTAGGTGCTCTGATGCTGGTTGCATATATATTTAAGACTGTTATATCCTCTTGATGAATTGAGTCCTTTATTATTATATAATGCCCATCTTTGTCTCTTACTGTAGTTTTTTTTTTTTTTGCCATGGGAAGTTAATCCCATCAGATGGGAGTGGAAAGGCTGCTTCTAAAGATTAAAAAAAAGACTCTTCAGAGTTTAGGGACTCTCTGTCCCCAGCTCTATCAAGATATTTTCACACATCCCCATTCCAACTTGCAGGATCCTATTTCTTCCCAATCAATACCCTCACTTTAACAGTAGACATTCTTCAAGGTGTGGTGTTATAGTTTTGGCCTGGAGTCTCTTTTGTCTGATATAAGTATTGCAACCTCTGTTCTCTTTGGGTTTCCACTTGCATGGACTATCTTTTTCCATAGCTTCACATTGAACCTATGTGTGTCCTTAAAGCTGAAGTGAGTCTCTCGTAGGCAGCATATAGTTGGGTCTTGCTTTTTTATCCATCCAGTCACTCCATGCTTTTTGATTGGAGAATTTAATCTGTTTACAAGAAGAGAAATTATTGATAGGTAAGGATTACTAATGCCATCTTATTAATTGTTTTCTGGCTGTTTTGTATTTCTCTTGTTCCTTTGCCCATCTCTTGCTATCTTTCTTTGTGAATTGATGATTTTTTCATAGTGGTATGCTTTGATGCCCTTTTCTTTATCTACCATTGGTTTTTGCTTTGTGGTTACCATGAGGCTTACATAAAACATCTTATAGATATAACAGTCTATTTTACATTGATAACAACTTCAATTGCATACAAAAACTCTACCCTTTTACTTTCTTACCCTTTTATGTTTTTGAAGTCACAATTTACCTCTTTTTATATTGTATATTCATAAACATATTATTGTAGCTATAGTTTTTTTAAGTACTTTTTCTTTAAACTTTATACTAGAATTAAGTGGTCAACATGCCATCATATTACAGTATTAAAGTATTCTGAATTTGACTATATACTTCCTTTATCATGTGTTGTATATTTTTATACATTTTCATGTTACTAATTAGTGTTCTTTTATTTCAGGTTGAAATAAGAAATGCTGAAATCCTTTCAGCATTTCTTGTCAGGCAAGTGTAATGGTGATGAACTCCCTCAGCTTTTGGTTATCTGGGAAAGTCTTTTTCTCTCTTTCATTTCTGAAGGACAACTTTGCTGGATAGAATATTTTGGTTGGCATAGTTTTTTCTCTCAGCCCTTTGAATATATCATCTTACTCTCTCCTGGCCTCTAAGATTTCTGCTGAGAAATTTGCTGGCGACATCATGGGGGCTCCCTTGTAAGTTACAAGCTTCTTTTCTCTTGCTGCTTTTAAGATTATCTTTTTGTCTTTGATTTTTGACAATTTTATTGTAATGTGTCTTGGAGGAGGTCTCTTTAAGTTGACTTTGTTTGGTGACCTATGAGCTTCATGAACTTGGATATCCAAATCTCTCTTCAGATTTGGAAAGTTCTCAGCCATTATTTCTTTAAGGAGGCTTTCTGCCCCCTTTCTCCATCTCTTCTCATTCTGAGACTCCAATAATTCACAGATTGCTTCTTTTGATGGTATCCAATAGATAATGTAGGCTTTCTTCACTCTTTTTCATTCTTTTTCCTTTTTCTCCTCTGACTAGGTAATTTCAAAGTTCCTGTCTTCTACTCCACAGATTCTTTCTTATGCTTTATGCATTCTGCTACTGCTGCTCTCTATTGCATTTATTTAAAAATTTCATTCACTGTATTCTTTTTTTTTTAGTTAAATTTTTTTTTTATTGCGGTAACGTTGGTTTATAACATTATATAAATTTCATTCACTGTATTCTTAAGCTGCATAATTTCTGTTTGGTTCTTTCTTGATTTATATGTTTTTGTTAAATTTCTCATTTTGCTCATGTATTGTTTTCCTGATTTCATTGCATTGCCTTTGTGTTTTTTTATAGCTCATTGAGCTTCCTCAAAACAACCATTTTGAATTCTTTATTGGTTAAATTGCAGATCTCCATGTCTTGGGGATTGATGGCAGCCTCCCTTGTGCTTTACTAAGAGTGGAGCTAAAGCTCAAGTTTGTGATTTCTCCCTAACCCACAGACTCATGTTGGCTGTCGTGCAAGTTCACTAGATGCATGCCAAAGCTGATGTTTGCCACCATCAAAAGTGTGCGTAGAAAGCCAGATTGGGGAAGAAAGTGTGGATGAGGTACATGGAGCACTGGGGGAGCCTGTGAGCCAGTTGAGGGGATCTCTGGACCAAGTGTCCCCAGAGGCTCTTGAGCGGGCTTCTTGATGGAGTCGGTGGCACAGTTGGGATCCGTATCCCTCTAATGCCCTCTGAGAGTCCTATCTGCCTCTCTCCCAGCCTCTTCCTGCCCTCCTGTCATGAATCTAGTGACTCAGTACTCTGGATGAGAAGAGATAGAAGCTGGTCTCTTTGGCAATGTCCCACACAGATGGGGAAGCCAAGTATTCATTCTCATGCTCTCATTTTCCCCTTTGAGAATTCCTGGACATAGAAAGTCTTACTTGGCACTGAATTGTGCCTCTTTGGGGGAGAGGTGATGTGAGTAAAGTCAAACTGTCCCTCTTACCCTTTTCAATGCATCCAGATTCATATTTTTTTGCTCCAGTGGTGTAGCGGAATTTTCCACTGGGAACCTGAACTTCAACAAGGGCTGTCTTGTCTATGGGTGATTGTCCAACACAGTGTTCTCCAGGGTCTTTTGGACCATAGCAAAGAGCAGCTGAAGCCAGTTCATGGGCCACTGCAGGATCCATGTCTGAGTCCTATATACCTATGACCCAATGTATTGAGTGGGCGAGACTCAACCTGGGTCCCTTGACCTATGGTGCTGAATCTCACACCTCCTACAAAGGCACTTTTATCTGTAGATAGATGACAAATTGTTCTTATTGATGAGGGCTGCAATGAGGGATGTCTTATTCAGCCAAGTTGCTGATTTCACTCTTCTCACTATTTTTAAAGAATAAAATATGAGTTATACTTGGGCATACTAAATCTAAATTGGAAGAAAAAGAAATAGAATAACCATATTTTGTAATGAAAATAAATGTGTTAACCAAGTAATGGCCTTTGTAAGGAATTGGACTGGATCAGCTTCAACATACTTCACTATTGTTTTATATATTTTGCTAAATCCGTATAAGGCATTCAACCAAATGGTAATACTCTAGCCCAAACATTTATAAACCTCTAAGTAAAAGCTCTTTTTGGAAAGACAGACATAAGAGCAGATGGAAGATGCTGGTTAGAGGCTAAGCATTAATGGTGAAGATTACTAAATAGAGTCAAGATCACAGGATGGTAAGAATGAGGGAGGAGGCCCTGGGGCATAGAATAATCAGGAGATGATAGTCCCTGGTTATAAACTTTTTTCTACAAGTTTTCTTTGGATTACAGTATTTTCCAAGGTGCTCCCTTAATGCTATTGAACAAAGTAAAGTTTCCATTTTCCTATACAGTGTGGACTAAGGTTTGATTGTAGCTTATTTTCACTGAACAAATTCACTCAGCCTTAGATTACTGCATTCATATTAGAGTAATGGCTTTGGGTGGCAACCTGGATTGATAGCACAAGATACTTCTACCAAGCTGTCTGATTCACTGTTTCACTGGCTTTTGGCTGATAATTATTATTTGCCACTTAGCTTGTGTCCACTTCTTGCTGAAGAAGACTGGCCCTGGGCTAACATCCATGCCCATCTTCCTCTGCTTTACATGGGATGCCACCACAGCATGGCTTAACAAGCGGTGTGTCGGTGCGTGCCCAGGATCCGGACCGGCGAACCCCGGGCTGCCGCAGCGGAGCGTGCACACTTAACCTCTTGCACCACCAGACCAGCCTGAAACTCCTTTCATTTTTCATGCTAACATTGTAGTGGGGAACTAGATGGTTTGAAACAGGGTGAATGGAGATGAGATGGTGACAATTGCTTGGTTATATTTTCAAGGTGGTGCCAATAGGACTTGCGAATTGCTTGGCTATGGCATTTGAGTGATATTCAGTATGACTCAGAGGTTTTTGTTGTGAACAACTAATTGGATGGAGATGATTTTTACTGAAGTGTGAGGAGCAGGTTTGGGAGTGGAGTGGAAATTAAGAGCCTTATTTTGTTCATATGAAATTTTAAATATCTACAGTATACCCAAGTGGAAGAGCTGAGTGGGCATTTGGATGTACAAATTTAGAACTAAGAGGAGACGTCCATGATGGAGATCTAATTTTGAAGATTTATGACTGTATAAATGGTACATAATGCTATGATATGGGATGTAAGCACTTTAACAGAGAAGACAGCAGAGGGCTGAGCCAACAGAATATTTAGAAATCTAGAATTGGAGACGGATCCAGCAAGATGAACTAAAAAGTGTCTGAAGAGGTAGAAAGAAAACCAAGAAGTATTGTGTCCCAGAAACCAAGTTTAAAAAAGTGTTTCAAGAAGCAGGGACTATGAACTGGAAATCAAGTAGGATGAGGTTTTAGGATTGATTAGATTTAGCAACATGTAGGTCATCAATGGCTTTGAAAGAGACATTTTGGTGGGATGGTGAGGCCAAAATCTGAACAGAGTAAGTTCAGGAAAGAATGGGAGGAGAGGAAGTGGACAAAGTGGGTAGAAAACTGAATAGGAGAGAATCCTAATAGAGATGAGAGAGGCAGCTGTCAGAGCTATGAGGGACTAGGAAGGCATTTTCACGGAGTTTATTTCTTACATTTACCTTCCATTCTCTTAGTCCCATTTTTCTTATTCCCCCTCTTCTAATTCCTCCCATTCATTTCACCCCTATTCTTCCTCTTTTTCTCATCTCCCTCCTCCTCCAAATTGCTGCAGCTCTGGACTCTATTGGACTAAGGATACAAATATGAAACTACCTAAGCCTGTCTTTCAAAAGCTCATTGTCTAGGTCCAGACCATGTGAATGGTATAACAGGGTTTCCTGCTCTAGGACAGGCTCACAGAGGTGTCAGAAGAGGTGGCTAGATAGGTTCCCCAAAAGTTGCAGCCAGGGTGTTTGTCTCTATTTTGAGGAACACTTGCTTCCTGATTCTAGTTAAATGGAAATGTAAGAGAATGTTGCTCAGAGAGTGTAACCAAGAGCTCTTTCTTTCTCTTGAAGAAAACAAGTACAGAACTCAAAAAAGAGACATTTTCATTTCATTTATTCATTCACCAAATATTGAGTGAGTGTCTACTCTGTGCTTATCACTGTAATAGTTTTTGAGTAATCAATGGTAAATAGTCCTTGTCTGTACTAGTAATCGAAGACGATCAACAATAATCAAATAAAGCAGAGTAAGGGGAGACAGTGAAAGGAGTGTGTGTTAGATGTTATTTTATGTAGGATGGTTGAGAAACCCTCTCTGAGGAGGAGATATTTGAACAGAGAGATGAATGAAGTGAGGGATGAGCCATGTGAAGATTTGGGAAAAAGCATTCTAGGCAGAAGGAACAGCAATGTTCAAAGGGCTTGAGGTAGGAATGTCTTATTACCTTCAAGGGGAGAATATCATTATGTGGAATTATTTAGTTGAAATCATGCCTATGTCATTCTTTAAAAAGTTCTTTTGGGGGCCAGCCCAGTGGCGCAGAGGTTAAGTGCGCACGTTCCAGTTTGGTGGCCCAGGGTTCCCAGGTTCGGATCCTGGCATGCACCGACGACGCACCGCTTGTCAAGCCATGCAGTGGCAGCATCCCATATAAAGTAGAGGAAGATAGGCATGGATGTTAACCCAGGGCCAATCTTCCTCAGCAAAAACGAGGAGGATTGGCATCGGATGTTAGCTCAGGGCTGGTCTTCCTCACACACAAACACACAAAGTTCTTTTGATCCCTTTTTAAGATTTTTATACATATTTGAAACAAAATGTTAATTCCTGAGGCACTTGTATAACCTTCCATCCAGTGCACAAGTCATGTCAACAGCTATCAGATGGCTTCCTTATAGCCCCTGTGGTAAGAATTCTACTGGCTACCTCTCAGATCATCCATTTCATTGTTTATCAGAAAATAAAATCTCAACCTAGACTCAAAATTAGCCTCCTTATAGCTCTGGACACTGGTAGTGATGAAGAAACAAAAAATGCCAAGAGTTTTTCTCAAAGCTGTATTTCTACAGTCAAAAGTATCACCTATGCTCCAAGCCATCTCATGTGACGTCCCTAATTCTGTCTCCAGCATCACCATTAATGGAGTCACATTTTTACCTCTCTCTTTCAAGTCCCATTGGTTGCTAGACCATATCCTCTTCCATTGATGTTGCCACAGGAATCAGACAGAATTTTTTGATTGTAAGCAGCAAAAAACAACGATCACTAATTTAAATATAAAAAAAAAGTATTAGAATCAACTGAAGTGAGGTAGCTGATAAGAACGTGAAAGTGTTAGTAAACGTCACCCACTTGTTACTGGCCCTGCTATTGGAATGAATAAATTCAAACATATCTTCAGTCCTTGTAACACTTGACTCCAAGGCAAAATCTGGGAGAGAGGGTCCAGTTGGGCCCACTGGGTCCCTTACCCATCACCAGGTGATAGCAATGTAATATGAGACCAAGTTGAAAAAAGAAAAGCAAAGAAAGTAAAAGTAGTCTCTAGGAGTTATATGGTTCCCATAGAGGGAAGATAGACATCTGTGTTTATTGCCCCACCAACACTATACATTATCCCATAGAGATATCAGGATGCTATTAGAGATGAGGAATGAATCCAGGAAGCAAGCATAACTGATGTCCACTTTAGATTTTCATTATCCCCCATTTGAGATATTCAGGTAACATTTCCAGGTTTTCTATGTTTCCATTCTTCCCACCTTCCTCACCACCCAAACTCTGTTGTCTGATGAACCACCCCACGGCACATCCCAGCAACAGCATTTCTCGCTTAAACATCTTCAATGGTTCCAGAATTAAGTTTACTATAAAGGGCAATCATAAGCTGGATATGCTGATAGAAGGTCAGTCTCTGGCTCCTTGGTGGGACTATGTATGACAAGGGAAGAAAAAATTCGAGAGAAAAAAATTGAAACTATCAGAGTGATTTAGAATCAAGTGTTTTATTTCCTATGGTCCATTTACTTTACTGTTTGAGTATGCGAATATATTTTAATATATATTTTTAGTTAGACCATGCTTGGTTTACATTTTTGATTCAAAATTCCACTTTAGTTTCTACGATAATGGACTAAAGATACATCAGAGGGGAAGAAAATCTTCCACTAACATAAAGTAACATTGAAATTGCAGTATATACTGAATAATTTCAATATAGTATACTTAGTAAATTCAATACTCATACAGATTTTCAAAATACAAGGACTTAAATACTTGCATATGACATCAGGGAAAAAAACTATTGGTTACCACAATTCTCTTCAGAAATTTTACTTAAAAACATTTACTTAAAAATGTATATTAATGATAAACTCCTTTAAAGTTCTATTTAAATGTTTAAAATTTCAGTTGTGCCATCTGGCTTTCCAAATTTACATTCTAATACTAACACTTGTATTATTTATTTGGCATTGCCAATTAATTTTTCATTCTCAACGAATTTTCTTAGTAATTGCAAATTCAATTTTCTTTTAAAGTAGTTTTAAATTCTCAAGTATTTGGAAATATATTCTTACTTTAATGTCAAAGAGGAAAACTTGAATTTCATCAATATGAATGTTAACTATCTTACTACTATTTATAATATGTTATCTGGAAAGTTCATTGATTTGGCTAAGGGTCATCATCATCCATTTTAGAATTAGAGACACTGGGGCAGAGAGAGCTTGTATAATTTTATACTTAGCAGTCTCGCCACACTGAGGGCAAAGTACTGGAGCTGGTATTTAAATTATGAACTTCTTTCCTTTAAGAAAAGGAGCTATCCCTGGGTTTAAATAGGGAAGCACTTTCCTTGAATTTCTAATAGTGACGTAGGTGAATTCTTTTCCCTATTTTTATGCCTGTAACATTGTAATATTTTTCAGGACAGTGGAATTGTGTACCCGATTTAGCCAATAGCCTAAACAAGCATTTTGGATAATAGCTGTTGATGTATTTCAGTTGTTAGAATTGCCCTCCACATTAGCTGATGAATGAATAATCCAGTAGTTAACAGGAGATGTTTTCTCTAGGATGACAAATTGGTGTGAACCCTGCCTTGCCCCTCCCCAGCCACTGCCTCCACCCAAATTAGGAGATTGTTTTAGTGTCATGTAGACTGAGTTTCATTCCAAGGCAGCCTGAAGTGACAGTAACAGACCTGGGACTCTAGCCCAGAAATGTGGACTCTTAGCCTGCTGTTCTAACCACTAAACCATGAACACCGACTCCCTGCATTTTCTAAGCCAATTCCAGGGCAGCTGCTTATTAACAAACAGATGTCACTCGATGGCACTGACATCCATCAGAGAAAATGATTCTGCTTGAATCAGTCCCTGGGCAGTGCAAAAGTCACTACCGTAAGCATTGTCCCAGGATCCCTGGTTACTGCTCTATTAATCATAAATGCTCATGTGGCCTTGGCATTTATCTGGCTTTAGGAAGTGAATGAATAAAATTTGACTATTTGTCTTTAAATGAAATGTCTTGTAAATCATGACAACCTTTATATTTTATTATATTTCGGTTAGTGTGAAGTAAGGTAAGCTTTGCCCGGCTGAATGGGATAGAAGCTCATTATACCTTGAATGAAGTGAAAAAAGATACAATAGTATTTTAATAACACAGCCAACATGGCTTTTTGTATTTTAATATTCACTGTTCTATTGGTAATGGAACCTTAAGAAAGTGATTATGTTTTCAATCAATCAAATATTTCCTCATCAGCACTCTAAGCAAAAATACTGTAGCAGCTTCTCTTTTTTTATTATTGCCCAAATAAGAAACACCATCCCTAATAAGTGTAATTTGCATTAGCCACACACAGTAAGCATTCAATTTTGAAACTTGGTTTCTTATGCAGCTTCTGACACATTATTTCTAATCTGCATAGACGTGAGCTTCACTTTTCCTAGCCCAATTTAGATTGAAGATCAACATAGTTTTGTGCACAGCCTTACATGTGCCTTTGCAGAGTACCATTCTATGGTTAGTTGAGTCCTTTGGTTGCAAATAACAGATTAATTCCTACTAGCTTAAGGGAAATGTTCAGTTTATTGAAAGGATATTTGCCTATGTCACAGCATTCAAGGCAGACTAGAATAAACAGCCTCTGAAAAGGTAAGATCAAAACAGATCAGACACATTAGTGATGGGTCCTCGTGAATCTTCTTTCTAGAATCCTGCCATATTAATTCCACTGACTCCAAGAGTCTCTCTATCTCATTAAATAAAAAAGAAAAAAAAAATCAAAATTCCTGAGAAAATCTGGCCCAATTAAGGTCTGATACTCATTCTTAGCTCAGGCTCCTGGTGGCAGTTCTGAGAGAGGGGGAGATCATTGTGAGCTAAGTAGTCAACCCAAGAATGCCTCTTATAATCCACCCCTTTAGTGTCTCAGCATATACACATACCTCCTTTTCATATAAAAACACTTAGCACAGTGCCTGGTACTTTGTAAATGTGCGATTACGTTTCCATTATTATTTTGGTGATTTTTATATAATTTTCATTGTTATAATTATTCACTCCATTCAGATATATTCCTGTTAATATGATCCAAATATCTCATATAACACTAACCATTTATTTGCCTTTTTCCAATGTGAGCATAAATAGTTATGCCCAGAGACTGCAATCAAAAGTGATGTTATGGAATAACGACCTAGGGGTAACGGCCAACCTCTTCATGGTAGGATTTCACCTTGTCCTGATAGTCAGCATATAGTGAACAAATCTCCAATCTAATCACTTCTACATTACCTACATGAAATAAAGGAAGAAAAGAGTGAGAACAGAAAAGAAAAAGTGTCTGCATTTTTTGTTTTTTTTTGGTGAGGAAGATTAGCCTTGAGCTAACATCCATTGCCAATCGTTGTCTTTTTGCCGAGGAATATTGGCCCTGGGCTAACATCCGTGCCCATCTTCCTCTACTTTGTATGGGACACGGCCACAGCATGGCTTGACAAGCGGTGCGTTGGTCCACGCCCAGGATCTGAACCTGCGAACCCCGGGCCACCGAAGTGTAGCACTCGAACTCACCAGTACACCACCGAGGCGGCCCCAGGTGTCTACATTCTTATATATGCATGTGTGTGCACACATACATTTTTTTTTCTAAATGTATATATATATATTCAGAGGGTTTATAAGCTACTCATAAAGCCATGCCTTATATTTAGGACTTCTCCCTCACCCCACACCTGTCAGGACCCATTCTAATTTCCCTTTGACTGACATTTACCTGGTTCCATTTCTTTGCTTAGAGTTTAACTCAATAAAAGCTTCCCTTCTTTAGAGAGTCTTGTCTACATAGGGGTGGGATTATTTTCTGGAAGCCTTTCTCTCTGGGAATGGAAGTACACAAGCACCACAGGTTTTTGCCTGGTTTCCGTCCTGTACCTCAGGGCATCCATTTTGTAGAAGTACCTTTGTCTCTTTGTTAATAAAGGTTATTCATGTCGGTCAACACTATGACTCTAACTTCTTGCCCACCTAATCCCCTAGTGTTATGAAGAGCTGAGGTAGCAAGTTGGCACTCTCAGCTTCAATTCAGTGGTTCCATCCTGGGATTGCTTAGTGGAAGCATTATTCACATTAAACCTTAAACTTCCAAACCAATGGGAAAAAAAAAAAAAAAACACACACACACAGAAAATTGGATGTGGAGGGGCCGGCCCTGTGGCATAGTGGTTAAGTTCAGTGCATTCTGCTTCTGAGGCCCAGGTTCGCAGGTTCAGATCTTGAGCGCGGACCTACACCACTTGTCAGCCATGCTGTGGTGGCAGCTCACATACAAAATAGAGGAAGATTGGCACAGATGTTAGCTCAGGGTGACTCTTCCTCAGCAATTAAAAAGAAAAATTGGATGTGGAATAAAGTCAAGTACTGTGAAAGTTATATCAAGTGAGATATATGGAGTAATGTTATCTGAGCTTTGAAAATTGAATAAGGCAGTAGCAGATAGCAATGAAGGTAGGTAGAATCTCAGGTAAAGCTACAAGTTAGTTTCATCTTACATAACATTTTTTATTCCAGTACTACTGTTATGAGTGTGTTGTCCTTGGGAAGAGGGTCTACTGTCATTCGTCCCCATATGACACAAATGTGGTAGACAGGGTTCTTGGGGCAGTGATTAGCCCATTTTGACAACTAAATAGGAGAATAGAGATGTTTCTTTGCCAATCATTAAACTTTTGTGCCAGTTCAATTTAAACACTGAGGATCTAAATATGAATAAGATGGTGCTTCCCCCAAGGAGCACACAGTCTGATAGGAAGGAATACATTTTTAACACCTGTTAAAATATTAAAAATAGAGGTATATAAAGGACAATGGTTTTCAACCTTTAGTCTGCATCAGAATCACCTAAAGGACTTGTTAAAACACATATTGCTGGGCCTCATCCCTAGAGTTTCTGATTCAGTAGTTTTCAGGTAGAGCCTGAGAATTTGTATTTCTACTGAAGACCAAGCTTTGAGAACCAATGACATAAGAACCTGTGAAGGTATGGTGGAGGACTGCTCTCTCTACCCCTGGCAGTGATTTGAGAAGCAAATCAGTTATTAGGGTCCTTAAGTATAAAAAGCAGATTTTAGCTATTTAAGTAGAAACAATATATTAAGTGGATATTGAATATTTCATGAGGAATCACCTTACAGGCCAATTTTCCAGGAACGATGACCCAAACCACACCATGCAAGTAGCCTGATGACTAAATAGCCAACAAGACTTGAGGAAGGGCTACTTGCTACAGGTTGAAAACTGCCAGGAACATCACTTTGCTGCAGTTGTGATTTTGCAAATATCGATGCTGCTTCTTAAAACTGCTATCATCCCTGAATGCCAGACTGTTTTCCTCACTCTCAGATTCTTTGTGGAGCATTCTTCCTCAACTTGTTTAATTTTGAAGCAAATCATCACAGAACTGAATCTGATCAGCGGATCCTTGTTACATACTTAAACATTAGATGTGAAGGAAGTGACACTGACAAGACTTGACATATCTTCATACATAGTAAGATTATTCAAAAGGGACTGACAATACAGAAAATGTGTCCACTGCAGGGAGTTTTTACAGACATTTGTCTACTTCCACTCAGAAGAGAAGGATAAGTATAGTCTGTCTTAGGGACTGGGAGAAGATGCAAAAAATATTGAGCCACAAAGCACATCCTTAATGAGACCTACATGGCCCTTTATGATTTGCCTTCAACATCCATTTCTAGCCTTATCTTGCCTTTCATTTCCTCCTGGTTGTTAAACTCCAGACGTGCCAGCTGTCCTGCCAAGTCTCTTATATATTGAAGCATGTCTTGTATAATGCTGTTCCCTGCACCTAGAGCTTTTGTCCTCTATTTTGGCCTGTTTAATGCTCAGCTCTCAGCTCAATTTTCACCTCCTTTTGGAGACCTTACCTGACCTCCCCCATGGCATAACAAAATACTACAGACTGGGTGGCTTAAACAACAGAAATATATTGCCTCACAGTTCTGGATGCTGGAAGTCCAAAATCAAGATGTTGGCAGAGTTTGTTCCTTCAAAGGGCCATGAGGGAAGGATTTGGTCCAGGCCTCTCCCTGTGGCTTATAGATGATTGTCTTTTCCCTGTGTGGAGAATTAGAATTGGCCACCCCAAAATTTGTCTCTTTACCTTGATTATTTTTAAGGACAAAAGACTCTGAAAGAAACATTGACTTTCCCCCCTAACTACCTAAAAGAATTTAAAATAGAAGGCCTGTTCCAGGAAGGAGCTAATACTGTAAGATAACTGCGGCGTAATGTAAAATGTGTCTCTCAGGTCACATTGTCTATAGTTGGTACAATTGCATTTCCATCTCCATGTAAATTACCTTCCTCCCCTTTGAAAACCCAAAACACTACCCCAACATCCTCCTTTGTCTTTAGCTGAAAATGGTGTTTAAGGTGGCAGCTTTGGCCATTCTGGTGAGTCGCTCAGTTTTCCTGGGTTTCTCCCATGTATGCATGTTATAAAGCTTTGTTTGATTTTCTCTTGTTATTCTGTCTCATGTCAATTTAATTCTTAGACCAGCCAGAAGGACCTAGAGGGTAGAGGAATTGTCTTCCTCCCCTACAGTTTGGCAACTTGGAGAGGATAAAACTTTACCGACTGGATGCTGCTCTCCCCTGGACTACTGCGGCTGAGAGATCCTGGACCCCTGACAAGAGCCAGGAGGAGGTAGGAGTTCTTACCACATCAGTGTCCCAGATCTCTGCCTACAGGGTCCAGTGGAAGTGAGAGGTGTGAGGTATTTTTCCTTTTCTAAATTTAGATGAGCAGGAGATAATATTGGTGAAGCTAGCTTCTTGGACTCAGCGACTCTAGAAAATTTGGTTTGAGTATTCATTGGTTTATTGATCCTTTTCCTCCCAGAGATAGTCACTATTTTTCCTTGTTCTGTCTTTTGTGTCATCAAAAGGAAAAATCATAGGGCAAGACACAGGCATCTATAAGCCTGTTGTCTGGGAATATATGCATGAGGTGAAATCTGTAGCTAAGGACATCTTGGAAGCCAAAAACCTGCAAATTTGGTGGGCATGGGTCAAGCAGTTAAGAGCCATTAGGGCACGCGCCACCTCAAGAAGACTCCCATGAGAGGAAAAGTTTGTCATGGAATGGGGTAGATGACACATGGCCCCTGCCAACATCAAGAAAATTTCTGTGAAACAAAGTACTCTGTAAAACCACACACATGATCCCCAACCCCACAGCGCCTCCCACTTAGGTATTAATTTGGCTCCAAGAGACCCAAGTCTTAGCTAAAGTTGTTAATGTGCATGTAAGATGAGGTTTACTTTTGTCTTGTTCTATGTCTTGAGAGCTTGGCTTTGTGACCTCTTTGGGCTCCCCCATCTGGAGGTTACTGGCATGCATCCTGGCATCCAGTCAAATAGACTGGGCTTATAAGACACATTCTCTTTGACCGACTGTGTCAACCCTCACTGAATTTTGTCATAAAGGGTCCCAGTTGCTTCATAGGGGGACTTTGTCTTCTCAACCTTCATGTCTTTTTCACTAACTGCCTGTGCAATGAAGGCCTTTGCTTTCTTAGACTTTTCTTGGGAGTGAACTTTCTGGATCTTGTGAAGTCTGCTTCTTTTGCACTCTCTTTTGGGGATGCCTCTCATGTCCATAGTTAAGCAATAAAGGCTTATTTGTTTGAGTTGCTATTAAGATCCTGTTTGTCAGTGTGGCCAGACGATGGATCATTTAAACTGGAACAACTTCTAAATTGGAAAAAAAAATTTTTTTGAGAGTTCTCATCATAATTGTTTTATTGGTACCTATGAAAAGACCAAATTAAAAAGAAATACAAAATAATAATGACTAGTCTTAAGACCCTGACTCAGGCTACAATTAAATTGAGAAAATGCAAAAGTATAAATGTTGATGAGATTACAAAGTTTGGAATGATCGAACCAATTTCATATAAAGAGGTTATATCAACTTTTCCTGAGTGTATTTTAAAAATAGATGTTATATTTGGCTGAGAATGCTTCCTCTATCCAAAATTATAAGACCAAGACCTATTGATATAGTCCTAATGAAGGCTATGATTAGAAGTATAAGAGTTGATGGGATTCCGATGAAATTTTCTAGGAAAATTGATATATTTATGGGCTTTATGTGAAGTGACTGTATCTCTTTTTACATGATTGTATTATAGATTGTATTGTGAGTATAGATACTGTGTCTGATTGTAAGAAAGCATATAAATCTGCCCTTCAGACAGTATTAATTAAACATGCTAAAGGAAAGTCAGCAGAGTTTCCTGAGCCTACACTGTATAAAATAAAAACTAGAGGGTAGTATCAGGTGCTAATAAAAAAGATAATAAGAGCCTCCCCCCACGGTAAATTGATTTAGGTTTAAATTGTACACTTAGAAAGAGAGCTTTTGTTATTAAACACTTTCTGCACATTTTTTAAAGGTGAAAACATTGTCCTGAAGTTTTAGAACATAAAAATCTTTTGATTCACCTCTTAAGTTAAAATTTTCCCTGATGTAAACAAGCAATTGGAAAAATGTAACTGGGATGTTGGGTCAACCTCTTTTGCCATTCAGACTGTAATCCAGTTCTTTGGGGACCTGGAAGCAACCATCTTTGTGTTGCTAATCTCTGCAAGGCTTGAGGTATGGCTCTAGAAAGAAGTTCAAAGTTCACTTGTCTTTTTGCCAATCCCAAAGCCTCCCCTGTTCCTCTCAAAATGCTCCTAGATATTGAGATGTTAGAAACTGATAAGGCAAATATGCCCTAGAAACTCCATCTTGAAGAAAACTTGACTTCTTTCTCTGTGCCTTTATGATGTAACTTTCCTGCTCCCATCTTCTTTAGGACCTGAGAGCCATTCTTGGAAGTACAACTGTTTCTCATAAACTAGTGAATTTTGTATTGCACCTGATTCATAACAAAAATTTAACAGAAGCTGTAAGGTCTCTGTGTTTACCTGTGTGCTCATGTGTGTCTATATGTATATGTTGTAAATGTGTGATATTTTACCTCTGGATGGTATAATTTTTAAGAGAGCTCTGTTTAACAGCCTTAAAGTAAGCACTTACATAAATTATTTCTAAATCTAATGGAAACTAGCCCAAATGTTTTTCAGGTTAACATGATATGAAATAATCTTTGGTAAATGAAAGCTTATTTAACTTTGTTGGTTTGATTAAAATAGGCATGTCCTCAGAGTTAGCATTGTATATGATGCAGACATGGAGCCTGGGTTTA
Organism: Diceros bicornis minor; assembly: GCF_020826845.1. Classification (NCBI taxonomy): domain Eukaryota; kingdom Metazoa; phylum Chordata; class Mammalia; order Perissodactyla; family Rhinocerotidae; genus Diceros; species Diceros bicornis. The sequence continues at coordinate 72,918,530 of NC_080741.1, read as the reverse complement.
CTAGTCAAATAAGCTCGTGTTATCTCTTTTAAAAATTTGTCAGCAAAATGATAACTCACAATGATAGCTAATTTTGTTTAATGTCTCCTGAAGTTTTTGTGGATAATCTAAACATAATTGTTGGGAGCAAATGCAAATGATTTAGATGTAAGTGGGATAAGAGTTTATAAAGTTTTAGCAATAATTATAGTTTATGGCATGTGTATTTAAAATAGCTTCTGAAATCTCTTTGGTAACTTGAAACTTTAAAGTTTTGCTAGGTTAATGTAAATGATAAAAATTCATTGAATATCTGGGTCATTTTCAAATAAGATAAAATACTGAAACATTAATTGCTAAACATGTCTAAGTTTACCTACTTTTGTCTTATTGCAGAGAAACTAAAAAGTGGGTCTATTAATAAACATGTCTTGTATTTTATTAAAAGATTGTGCTATAAAGTAACATGTTTCTAGAAATTATGAAAAGTATTTATAAATCTGCCAAGCCAGAGAACACTAATGTAAAAGACAATTCATAATTGCTTACTTCTTAATTTTCACTAAAAATTAATGTCTATAATGATTAAGAATTTTAATTAATACATGTGATTAAATCTACTAAAAATGAATAAGGGAAACATCTTAGTATTCAAAGAAAGTAAAATGTATGTTTTCAGTAAAGAAGGTATAAATAGTGTAAATGTTTTTGTTTCATTAAGAAATAAATTTTCTCTAAAGTACTAGAAGGGAAGAAAGAAGGCATGGGACAAATTCTGAATGTAAAAAGAAAGCATAGAAGATTTGTGAAAGAGGAATTCAGAAAAAAGAGTTTTGTACATGGTCAAGTTGGCTAAGATTAAAATGAATTTGATTAGTTAAATAAGTTTTAATATCAAAAGTAAACTGGTACAAAATTAGAATTTGTTTCTTCCCTCTCAAAGGGATAATTTTCTTGAACTTTTAGTCTGCTCTTGATAAAGAGATTATGACAGGTTTTTTTCTTTGAGTAGCCTACCAGAAGGGTAGGGATTATATGTTTTATCAAAATAAATTTCCTATATGGTTTTATCTTTAATCACAGGTGCTAAGGCTTTTCTTACAGCTATTTAATTCTCCACATGCACCTAAATATCTTTAATTGTCACCATGGTTAGTTAAATACATAACTAAGCATCGTTTCATAGGGACCTATGTTATTATGTTGGTAAATGTTATAAGTGTTTTAAAAATTATATAACATTCTTAAAATTCTGATCTGTCCTGTTTATCAGTCATAATTCTAGTTGTTATTTTAAAGTGTCGTATGTCACAGAAATAACCAAGTTTCTTTGTCAATTACCCTTTTTAAGTCTTTTGTCATTTACAGCGTTGTTTTACTTTTCTTTTATAAATGTTTTCATCTTTAGGGAGATTCATGAAAAGCACTGACACTTACTCTAGAATACAGGTTTCTGATAAACTTTCAGATCATAAAACTGAACTGGGTAAAAAATTATAGAACTCTAATGGAGAAACTGACGACTTCATGAAACTACTAACTAAAGATCAAGATCAAAAGTTGATTATACAGAACTGAATGAACTAATGAGGATGATGTTAATTAATTTTTGTGACTTCTGTTTGAAATACTGCTGACTTTTAAAAATGTTTTCCCTTTTCAGTTTTAAGGAAAACTTTTTCTTTTTCTCTTAAGCTAACTGTGACTTATAACAATTTGGTAAATTATACTTTTGTAAGCAGAATTAAAACATTTATCTTTTTTTTTTTTGTGAGGAAGATCAGCCCTGAGCTAACATCCATTCCAATCCTCCTCTTTTTTGCTGAGGAAGACCAGCCCTGAGCTAACATCTATTGCCAATCCTCCTCCTTTTTCTCCCTAAAGCCCCAGTAGATAGTTGTTTGTCATAGTTGCACATCCTTCCAGTTGCTATATGCAGGATGCCACCTCAGCATGGCCAGACAAGCGGTGTGCTGGTGCGCGCCCAGGATCCGAACCCGGGCCACTAGCAGCAGAGCACGTGCACCTGACCGCTAAGCCACAGAGTCGGCCCCAAAACATTTATCTTTTTATCCCTACCTGATCCCTCCAGAATTTGGAAACTCTTCTTGAGTGACTATTGTTATTTTCATGGCAATATAGTTATTTGCATAAGTTCAATAAGAATCCGTTCTCTTTATAACAAGACACAGTTGGAAGCATTGGCTATATTACCAAAGCTTTGACTGGAATGTCATGTTAAAAAAAAAAAAATACTGGGCCAGCCTGGTGGCTTAGTGGTTAAGTGCGCGCGCTCCACTACTGGTGGCCCGGGTTCGGATCCTGGGCGCGCACCGAGGCACCGCTTCTCCCACCATGCTGAGGCCGTGTCCCACATACAGTAACTAGAAGGATGTGCAAGTATGATGTACAACTATCTACTGGGGCTTTGGGAGGGGGAAAAAGGAGGAGGATTGGCAATAGATGTTAGCTCAGAGCCGGTCTTCCTCAGCAAAAAAAAAACAAAAAACATAAACTCAGATATGACCATACAGATTTTGAGGAATAAAAGTTGACTTTATAAAATAAAGCCACTTGGAAATATTGGCCTGGTACCTTGCTTACAGGGTTCCCAACACCCTTACCAGGTGAATAAAGAAGGTCACTTCTCTGGCAGGTGCAAAGAACCTTAGAATATTTTGGGGAACCTCAAGAAAAGAGAATAATCCATCCAAATCTATAGGTATTACAGGCAGAGTCTGTTGACAAGTCCTTGGCTTTGCTTTCCTGGCTTTGAGAGGCCTTTAAAATTCAATCTGAGATTCCTAAGAAGTTCCAGCAAAATGGGGCTAGCCTGGTGGCATAGTAGTTCAGTTCATGTGCTTCGCTTCAGTGGCCCAGGGTTCACAGGTTTGGATCCCAGGTGCAGGCCAACACACTGCTCATCAAGCCATGCTGTGGTGGCGTCCCACATACAAAGTAGAGGAAGATGTGCACAGATGTTAGCCCAGGGCCAGTCTTCCTTACTGAAAAAAAAGAAAAATTTCCAGCAAAGCAGATTTAAAAGAACCTATATGATCAATTGCTATTCTTACTGTACTTATGTAAATAATTGGGCCAATTTTATTGAAACTAGACTTATTTTACAAACCAATTAGTCTTAATTTGGCTATCTTTGGTAAAAATGAGGGTGATTTTAGAGAAAAAATTATGTTTTAGTAGAAAGCTATAATACACATTTGTGAATATTAGATTCTAGTTCTGTTAATTGTCTTTGAGGTTTTTGTTTTCTACTCGTAAACTGGAGTGGATCCTGAATTCTTCTAGTCTCCTGAAATATCTGGCTACAAATCTCCAAACTAATGTTTTCAATTTTTTCCATCACTTTCATTTGAGTCATTGAGAATTGAATCATTGAAAACTGAAACCACCCTTATTCGTGAAGCCCTGCAAACTGAAGTGGATAACTTGGTATAAACTTTGTAGAGATCACCAAGGTACCATGCCTGTTGCTGTGTAAACCACTCAAAAAGATACCTGAACACTCAATGACATCATCAGAGACATTTCAAATTGCAAAAGATGCTTTGACCTTGACATCTAAAAATTTTCTTGACTATCTGCCCTCTGGACTCAGAAACTGGTTTATAATTTGCTCCAACCATTAACCATGTTTTTCTTTTTATCTCCGTAGAAATGCTTCTTATTAAATACCTGATTGCTTGCTTACACAAAATAGGCCAAACTTTGGGAACCCACCTATATCACTGCCTCCTAAAATGAATTGAACTGGACTGATCTATTACCAAGACTAAGAAATGTGTTCAGTGAGATGGAACAATCTACCAACTCAGCTTCTGGGCTGTGAAACTTCTTAAAGTTTCAAAGGCAGGACTGTAGGGAGTCAGAATTGGCCACGCCAAAATGTGTCTCTTTGACTTGATTATGTTTAAGGACAAAAAGACTGAAAGAAACTGTGACCTTCCTCCCTAACTGCCTAAAAAATTTGAGGTAGAAGGCTGGTTCTGGGAAGGAGCCAATACCATAAGATAACTGTAGTGTAATATAAAATGTGTCTCTCAGGTCACATTGTTTATAGTTGGTCCATTTGCGTTTGCATCTCCATGTAAATTGATATGGGGTTCTCCTCTTTGAAGACCCAAACCACTACTCCAATATCCTCCTTTGTCATTAGCTAAAAATGGTATTTAAGGTGGCAGCTTTGGCCTTTCTATTCAGTTGCTCAGTTTTCCTGAGTTTCTCCCATGTATGCTTGTTATAAAGTTTTGTTTGATTTTTCTCCTGTTATTCTGTCTCATGTCGATATAATTCTTAGACCAGCCAGGAGGATCTAGAGGGTAGAGGAATTGTCTTCCTCCCCTATACCAGCATCCCTTGACATTGTCTTCCTTCTGCGGGTGTCTGTCTCTGTGTCCAAATTTCTCTTTTTTGTAAGGACACCAGTCGTATTGGATTAGGGCCCACTCTAATGATTTCATTTTAACTTGATTACCCCTATAAAGACCCTATCTCCAAATAATGTCACATTCTGGGACACTAGGGTTTAGGACTCAAACATATCTTTATTTGAGGGACACTATTCAACCTATAACAATAGGTTTTACAGCACCATGGATTTCTAATTTTAGAATATATTACAACTATAACATTACTGTTATCTATGCAGTGATGTGCTTGTCTATCCCTGCCACTAGAGCACTCTCCCTAAGGAGGCAAAATCAGCACCTTAGAGGTGCCAGTGTGTGTTAAATAAACAAAAGGCAAGAGCCCCGCATACCAGTCTAAGTCATTTTCTCTTTGTTTTGTGGGCCACGAGATACAGGGGCATGACTTGTTGAGAGCTCTGATTTAGAAAATGGGAACACCACCCCCTCCCTAAACACCAGCACCAAGTAAATGCCAAGTGCATCACATGTTAATGGGAGAGGGTTATGTGCAGTCAGGAAAGCTTCACAGTTTAAAGCATTCTCTCTACAGCTTCCCTTAGGAAAATAATACATTAGCAATGAAGTGAAAACAGCATGCAGTGTTGCCAGTGCACTTATTCCCTGGCTGCAGAAGCAGGTTTAGAATACATTCTCACTAGAAATATGTGTGTATTTCAGCACTTATGTGGGAACAGGACTTCCGTGCTGGTATTTGAAATTGTCAGTGTGTTCCATTTCTACATACATTCTTTTAGCACAGGATTTTCAAAATAATGCAATGTCAGTAAGACATAAGTTGTTAAACACCCAAAGGACTTGCCAAAGGAACATATAACATGCCCTCTGGGATTTGAAATGGTGGGTGTCTACTTTTTTCTTTTTTTAACTTATAAAATTGAGAGCTAATCTGGGGGGGAAATTAGCAAAGTAATGTGGTGAACACTTAAAATTATGAAATAAAATAGCTGCACTAACATTCCCCTATAGCTTAAACATTAGCTATAGTCTTTCTAAAGAAAAAGTAATGAACTAGACGATTTTCCAGTCGTATTTCTATGACTCTGTGGCCTTAATTCAGACACTAGCAATTTAAAAAATCTTTGCTTATTTTCAAGAGCTGAGCTAGTCTATTTCTTCTTGCTAGAGGCTTTGAAAACAATACTCACATCTTTTGTAGCCCACAATCCCCAGGACATCCGTGAAAGTCGATACGTAGTCTTCTATCACACATTATATAATATAATGTTACATATTTATCCCAAAATTGCATCATTGGGCTATAAATTTAACTTCTAATGTTATATTTTGGGAAAGAGCAAGTTCTGGGTATTTGGTAGCATAATAATAAACAGTTAGAGTTCTACCTGAAAACTGATACCTCTTTGAAGGATTACACCCCATGGTATTGTTAGACTGAATTTTTAAAAAATGATGTATGTAGTAAACTATGGATTTTCAATAGACATATATTGAATCTCTAATAGATGCAGATACCATGCTCTATGTCAGTCTAACCCCTTAAGAAAATAATTGTTTACCAGGGATTAATATATACATATCTATGCTATAATAGTAATAATAATAATAAATACACACACATACACACATATGTAAGTATGTATATATATAACATTATACATGTATATATATAATGTTATCTTCAGAACAGTCTTATAAAGTAGGTACTATTAATTTCCCCATCTTCCAGATGAAGCTACTGAGGTATAGTAACTTGTCCAAGTTCACAGAGTTAGGAAGTGACAGAGCCAATATTTGAACACTGTCAGTTAGTTTGGCTTCCTAGCTGCTGTCTTAATCACTATGCCTCCCAAGGGTGTTACGAAGCATCTCAAGAATATAGCCAACTGCTTTCAAATTAATCATCAAATTCTTTTGCCCTTATTACTCAGTCTTCTTAGATTCAATAACTTCTTTCCATTTCTGCTGCCACTACCTGGGTCCAGATCAATGTAATGTCTCACATTACATCAGACTGCTACAATGCACCACAACAAAAGCTTACCAGCTGCTTTCTTCACCTTCCCTCTTACTCCAATTCATCTTCCATATGGCCATCATAAAGATCGTGTAGAATGCATTGCATACATCATTCTTTCCTAGACTTGTCCAGTGGTTTACCATTTCTTATTACATGAGGACTGAAATCCTCATCATGTTTATAAGGTTCTGAATTATCTGGCTCCTGCCTGGCCTAACAGTGTCTTGTGCCCCTCTCTATGTTGCTTTTTTTTTGTCCCAGCCATAGTGGCCTTTTCTATTCCTCAAACATGCCATGATGCTCTAGATTTATGATTAAACACATCTTATTCCCTCTGCTAGATTACTCTCTCAATCTTCCCCCAGCACCATCTCCCATGCATTTACCAAGTACATTCCTACCCATCCTTCACAGCTTGGCTCAAATTTTACTACCCCTTGGAAGTCTGACTACTTCCTCCCAACTGAGACAGATCTTCCTTTAATCCGTTGACTTAAAAATCTATACTTCTCTGCTAGTCTTTATCCCAATTGCCATTAAAACATTTACTTTTTTTTTGTCTTTGTCTTTCTCCTCTAAAATGTAAACTCATGAGAATAAGGTTTTTCTGTTTTGTTTTCTTTGTAACCTTTGTTCCCAGCATAAAATTTTATGTCATTGAATATATGAATTTCTGTTGAATGACCAGAGTAAGAGAAATATTTCTCTTGAGGCAGGCAGAGAAGCAGCATTGAGAAGGTGGCATTTAATCTCCATTTTGAAGAATGACTAGGATCTAAATAAGACTAGGAATGGGAGTGGAGGAGAAGTCTTTCCAGGGACAGAGATCACATGAAAATCTTAATGATGGAAAAACAGTGTTTAAAGGTAGTGAATAATGTAGATTTGTTTGAACACAGGATGAGAAATGGGGAGCATCAGAAGATGGTTTTGAAAAGTTAGGCTCAGGTAAAATTGGAGAGCGAAGAGTCATGCATTTATTCTGTAAATAATGAGAAACCACTAAATATATTAAAGATGGGAGTGACCATACAGTGATTTAAGAAGAATTATTTGACAGGAAAGGTTAGTGTTTTATAATCAAATATGTTAGCATTCTATCCCAGCTCTCATCATTTCTTGCTGTTTGACCTTGAGAATTATACTTAAGCCCTGTATTAGTTAGGACAATGATTTTTATATCAAACAAATCCTGAAGTTTTGGTGGTACAATGCAATGAAAGTTTATTTCTAGCTGTTGTTCAATATGGGAGCCCTTCGTCAGTAGCCCTTAGTCTTTTTTCCTTGTATCTTGTGGTTTTACAATCCTCCTAATTCTTCAGCATTTTCTGTGTTCAGTTGGCAAGTAGAGAACTGAGGTAGGGGAGAAATTCTACTTGCTTCTTAAAAGCTCTAGCCCCATCTTCCGTGGGTGAATACTTGTCACATGGCCATGCCTGGATGCAAAGGGTTCTGGGAAAAGTAATTTTTGGCTGGGTAGCTGCCTCTCAGGACTTTACACTATGGAAAGAGAAGTCTGTAATTTTTATAGGCAGTCAGCCAATTTTGCTGCATATTCTAAGCCACAACTTCTTTTTCAGTAAAATGAGAATGGCAATGAGAAGCTATGAGAATAGCTTACATATATATATATTATATATATATAATATATGTATTAATATTGATATATTAATGATAGATTACATATATATGTGTGTGTGTGTGTGTGTGTGTGTGTGTATATAGAGAGAGAGAGAGGAATAATGATGTGAGAAATATCCCACCACAGTGTTAAGAACATAAGTGATCCATTTCTTTGGTTTAAGGAGAGAGAAGATTAGGGACTAAACTCCAATAAGGAAAATGGACAAGGAAAGGAATGGAGAGAAACCAAGAAAAGTGTGTTAAGCTTGGTTCTAAATTGATGTTTTCTGTTTTGCTTTTGGAACATGTATTTAAACTCTTGAGAACTTGAATGAAAATGATAACTTTCCCATATTCAGCTAGAGACAGCTCTGCAATGCAGCCAACAGCTGCTCCCAGCAGTCCTATTCTATGCAAATATCACAGTCCTTCATCTATCAAGTTAGCACAGTAAAGTAATCAAAGATTGCCATGATTTTATAATGTTTAGTAATTTTACATTCTCAGTTATTTATTTTTTAAGATTGGCTGACACTGTTGTAGTGTCTCAATGAAACAAACATTATTGGACTTGGCTTGTAGTGTGGAAGACGTCATTATATCACTTCTTAATTTAGTGATATAATAACACAGTGTACTGAACAAATATAAAAATAATTTAATAGTGGTTAACAACTTGAATCAACTTGAAATTTTATATTTTACCAATAAATGTCATCAAAAGTAAAAGAAAAATCCTGCCAGTGAAGTCAGCACAACACCATTAAAAGTAAAAGTGATATCTTCCTTGTTGGCTAATCTTTGTTTATCTTTATCTGTCTATTTATCCATCCATATTCATACATTTGAAAGATGTTATACTTGCGTTATTAGATACAACTTTTTACATGCAATTTCTGATTTTGACTTTGGCCTGACGAAAATGATACCATGTGACATGGAAAACTTAGAGAGATGGATTTGCATTTGTAGATTAGGTCCAAAAATCAAATAAATCCACAAAATGTAATACTTCATATTACAATTTTGCAAGGTTATCCTTTCATCTTTATCCTTTCAGAGAAGAAAAGAAATGCAATTGACCTGCTAAACTTACCTGCAAAAACTGAATAATATGCTCTTCTTTTAATGAGTTATTCGATATTAAGTGATTTTTTAATGACCCCTAGAAAAAGAAGATAAATAGTTAAAAATGATCCTCCCAGGAGCCCAAACTGGAAACCTTACAGTTGTTTTCCACTCATGTCTCTTCCTTGTTTCCTTGAGCTATTTTAATGGTCAAGGCTTTGAGTGAATTATATCTTGGTCACATCCTATCCTTCTGTCCTCACACTCTCTCTCTTTATTCATGTCTTTACCTCAACTATTATAATAGCCAATTTACCCAGCCATTCTTCCAATTTACACCTGTGACTTAATGAATCATCTTCATTTATGCCATTCCAAGTTCTGTGACTCACTATTGCCTATAGAAGCACAGAAACTAACTTTGTGATCAATCTTTATTCTTGTCCCTAACTTTTCAACTAGTGCCATTCAGTGAAATCAAAGTTCAAGCAAGAATGAGCTTGTCCTTGCTCTCCATACAGACCCCAAGTTTTCCCCTCTTTTTGCTTATTCTGTTCTCTTTCTCCTTAACTTCTAGTCCCTATGAGTCAGAATCCAACCAATTCTTCAAGTAGTGGGGAGTCAGTATTGGAAAAAGAGTATGGATTCTCAGGCTGGAATCCCAGAATTCTGATCCCAAAGTTGCTTTTTTTTTTTTTTTTAGCAAAACATTGAGCAGAGTATTTAAACATCTAGAGCCTTGGCTTTCTCATTGTTAAAATAAGCCCCCAAATGCAAAGCGTTAGGTCTCTTCGAAGTTGAAATATTAAGGTGGAAGTAACATCTCTTCCCTCTGAACAACCATGGCTCTTTTTCTGGTTTTCTAAAATGGCAGGTAACACTTTATACTTATCTTATGCACTGGTCTTATCTCTACTACCTGAACATGAGCTGTTTGAGGGTATAGTAATTACGTTTAAGTTATCTTGGTATCTCTTTTGCCCCCACATTTAATGACAGAAAGACTAGTGTCTGATTCATCTAGGTATCCACTTGATCTCTTGTGCTTTTTAGTTAAAATAAATGGATGGATGCAAGGAAGAAAGAAAATAATGTTGTTTTTGTTTTATTTTTTTAGAGTATACCTATTTTTATTTATTTATTTATTTTTAATTTTTTGTTTATTGCAGTAACATTGGTTTATAACATTGTAAAAGTTTCAGGTGTACATCATTGTACTTCTATTTCTGCATAGATTACATCATGTTCACCACCAAAATACTAATTACAACCCATCACCACACACATGTACCAAATTATCCCTTTCACCCTCCTCCCTCCCCCCTTCCCCTCTGGTAACCACCAATCCAATCTCTGTCCCTATGTGTTTGTTTATTGTTGTTATTACCTACTACTTAATGAAGGAAATCATACGGTATTTGACCTTCTCCCTCTGACTTATTTCACTTTGCATGATACCCTCAATGTCCATCCATGTTGTCACAAATGGCTGGATTTCATCGTTTCTTATGGCTCAGTAGTATTCCATTGTGTATATATACCACAGCTTCTTAATCCATTCGTCCGTTGATGGCCACTTAGGTTGCTTCCAAGTCTTGGCTATTGTGAGTAGCCAAGCTGCAATGAACACAGGGGTGCATGTACCTTTGCAAATTGGTGTTTTCAAGTTCTTTGGATAAATACCCAAGAGTGGAATAGCTGGATCATATGGTAGTTCTATCCTTGACTTTTTGAGGAATCTCCATACTGTTTTCCATAGAGGCTGCACCAGTTTGCACTCCCACCAGCAGTGTATGAGAGTTCCCTTCTCTCCACATCCTCTCCAACACATGTTGTTTCCTGTCTTGTTAATTATAGCCATTCTGACGGGCGTGAGGTGATATCTCATTGTAGTTTTGATTTGCATTTCTCTGATAGTTAGTGATTTTGAACTTCTTTTCGTGTGTCTGTTGGCCATCTGTGTATCTTCTTTGGAGAAATGTCTGTTCAGGTCTTTTGCCCATTTTTTAATTGGGTTGTTAGTTTTTTTGTTGTTGAGATGCATGAGTTCTTTATATATTTTGCAGATTAAGCCCTTATCAGATGTATGGTTTGCAAATATCTTCTCCCAATTGTTAGGTTGTCTTTTCGTTTTGTTGGTGGTTTCCTTTGCTGTGCAGAAGCTTTTTAGTTTGATGTAGTCCCATTTGTTTATTTTTTCTATTGTTTCTCTTGCCCGGTCAGATGTGGTGTTTGAAAAGATGTTGCTAAGACCAATGTCGAAGAGCGTACTGCCTATGTTTTCATATGTTTTTGTTTTTAAATCTTGAGAATGTGGACATTTAATGTTTTGAATACTACTACTTATTAAATCACTTGTCTTAATGTATGCTCTTAGGACCCAAGAGTGAGACTTTCTTATCATTGCTTATAATTCACTATTACTTAGTTAAATCCTCAAGTTCAATTAAATCCTATCACAAATGAAAATACTTTTAAAATAGAATTCTTCATTCCAATAGCAATGTCCTTTGCCTCCCAGAAATAATTCCTTTTACATCTTGTTCAAAATATACAGTCTTGTGTTAAATATTAAAGTAGCTTGGTTTTTTGCTTAATTTCTTTCTTGCTTTTGCTCAGGTTTGTTGATTAATTACCTTTCTTATTAGCAGATGACTCTTTAATGAATTTAACATTTTAGTTAAGCATATCTTTCAGCTGATGTGAAAGCAAGGCTTCTTAGAGAATAATTTCTCTGTGTTTTATTGAAGCAAAAGACACATCATGGCATCACAAAGTCTAGACAGCATGTCTAAGAACATTTAGTAGTTAAGTGAAATTACTCTAAAGGCAACACCTCTGATGTATTGGGCAAAGACCAAGATAAAAATTGATTTAGAAACTTTCTTTTTAGTCTCCTCCAATACCTTATTTTTGCCATTCTCTTCCTGACTTATTACACATTATTTGTTTTACATTGTATTATTAGATTTTGCCTTCTTTTCTGCACTTTGAATTTTGAATGCCCCAATGATCTTGCTCTTCTGTTAGGTACATCATGTTCATGTAGGTCACTGTCTACATGTAAGCTGTATAATGAGAATAGCTCAGTGCTTAACCCTTGTGCACACCTCAGCCCCAGGTCTGATTCCTCTCTTCTAAGCCTTTAGGTTTGTACAGGAATATAAGCCAAATATAATGACTAGGTTCAAGAATCAGCCCATGAGGCAGGAGATGCATATTGCTGAAATTATCCTTGAGAATCCCATCACAAAAAGACAAAATTTGCAGTTGGACATATCTTTCAGTTGGTCTAACACAGTTGAGTCTTTTCCTTCACTTTGAAACAGATTATCTATTTCTTCAATTGAACACCAAATAAACATGTTAGGTTTTATTTCAGGGATGTTATGTAAAAAACATAGTATCTTGATACTCTAGAATCTAACTTAGTATAGTTCAAACTCACTATACACAGAGGCACTTGGTATCTCAAGTCTACAAAGGGCATGTCATATTCATGTCTCTGTCAACCCCCAACCCCCAACCCCCATCAACATTCACACAAAACATTCACCACAGGGCATGAGCAAGTGGAAGTGTTACTGCGCAAGGGCTCTTTGCATCGGACGCGCACGAAAGCCAATTCTTCAGTATACAGGTCTTTGAGGGAAGAAGCAGTTTATTATGCAATCCATTGGTAAGGAGACAGAAGGAAAGGCTCCTAACTCTGTCTCCCACATCCAGGGTATGGGGTAAGGTTTTAAGAGATCAGGGAGGGCAAGCTGGTATTCAGAATTGCTAGCAGGATGAGTTTCAATTGGCAGATCAAAGTTTTCTCTTCTGTGCATGCCCCTGGCTGGCTTGCCACTCCTGAAAAATAGCCTTACCATTCTGTCGTTAAGATGAGGTCAGTACAGTAAACAAGGGTAAAGTTGTCACATAGATTTAAGTCATTGCCTTCTCTATTAATAAAAGTTTCTAGAGATTTAGTCATCCTCTCCTTCGTGGCACAGAGAGGAAGGCACCCTTACAAATGGAGATTTTTCTTATAAATGTAAATTTCCCTGACAAATGGGTGACTTCTACTAGGTTTTCAGAGCTTTCCCTGTGTCTGCTGTTTCTTAAAAATAATCAGCCCAAAATAATTCTTATACCAAAGAAGCATCTTTTGGGGTGGCAAATTCTGTTCCTGGTCCTGTGGTTACAGAAGCATCAGCAATATTTAATCCCCCCCCCAATCATTTTTGTTTGTTTCTAGGAATACACCTTTAATTTATGCAAGCAACTCTACTGTATCTGAAAAGTAGAGACTAGATCTGAGTTTTTTATTTGGACAGTCACAGCTTGCCTATATACTGTTTTTTTCTGAGATTGCCTCTTTTAGATTACAGAGATCAACCACTGGTTCACTTTTCTACTCTATAATTTAGACTCAAAGTAGCCACTTCAGTTGAAGAAGACTCATGTCCCTCAAAAAAGGTTGTTGATTTTATCTACTCACTTGTTTAACTGAAGTGACTTGTTTGAACTAACAATAGTTGGTTGCACTGTTCTTCCCTGCAGACACCATGTAACTTGCCTTCTACCTGGCTCAGTTGGTGACTTGGGAGTTGTAATACATCTAGTGTTGAATAAGAAATGTAAGGTTCATCTTAAACTTTATACATGGCTGTGTCATATTTAAGGGAGAACAGGTTTATCTAGGGATAAGTTTCACTTTGTGCAGAAAGAACCAAGAAATAGTGGGAAAAACACCCTTTACCTTGCTTTTTTTCTTTACACAAAAAACTGAAAGTTTGAGAAATCTTCTGTACCTTATTCTCTACTCAGAGTTTCCCTACGCATTAGCATGTTAATGGCTCTAAGAAGTCCTGAATAGAAACTCTTTAAGTTGGTTAACAAGGCAATTTCCAAACTTAATTGACTTTGTAATTCCTTTCCTCCTGTTTTTTTTTTTTTTTTCTTTTTTTAACCTCCTATAAATTAAGGACTGACACTCACAGAACACAGTTTGAGAAATGATGGTCTAGGAACAGTGAAAAAATTAATCAGAGTTTTAGATTTCTTATTGTGGTACAAAATGCATAACATAAATTTATCATCTTAATCATTTCCAAGTGTACAGTTCAGTACTGGTAAGTATATTTATACTGTTGTGCAAACAATCTCCAAAACTTTTTCATCTTACAAAACTGAAAGTCTATGCCCATTAAACAACTCCCTATTTCCCCTTCCTCCTGTCCCTGGCAACCACCATCCTACTCTCTGTTTATATGAATTTGATTACTCTAGGTATCTCATGTAAGTAGAATCATACAGTATTTGTCTTTTTGTGATTGATTTATTTCACTTAGCATAATGTCCTCGAGGTTCCTTCAAGTTGTAGCTTGTGTCAGAATTTCCTTCTTTTTTTAATGCTGAATAATATTCCACTGTATGTATAGACTACATTCGGTTTATCCATTCACCTCTTGATGGACACTTGGGTTGTTTGTTTCCACCTCTTGGCTATTGTGAATAGTGCTGCTATGAACAATGTTGTGCAAATATCTCTTCAAGATCCTGCTTTCAGTCCTTTTGGAATTTAAATTCCAGCAGTGGGATTGCTGGATCATATAGTAGTTCTATTTTTAATTTTTTGAGGAACTGCCATACTGTTTTCTGTAGTAGCTGCACCATTTTACATTCCCACCAACATTGCACAAGGATTCTAATTTCTCCACATCCTTATCAACACTTGGTATTTTCTGTTTTTTGTTGTTGTTGTTTTTATTTTTTCATAGTAGCTATATTAATGGGTGTAAGGGGATATCTTATTATATTTTTGATTTACACTTCCCTAATGATTAGTGATGTTGAGCATCTTTTCGTATGCTTGTTGGCCATTTGTATTGATATACAAATGTGAATTTGTTGGAGAAATGTCTATTCAAGTCCTTTGTCCATTTTTTTTTTTTTTTTTTTTGTGAGGAGATCAGCCCTGAGCTAACATCCGCCAATCCTCCTCTTTTTTTTTTTTTTTTTGCTGAGGAAGACGGCCCTGGGCTAACATCGGTGCCCATCTTCCTCCACTTTATATGGGACGCCGCCACAGCATGGCTTACCAAGCAGTGCGTCGGTGCGCGCCCGGGATCCGAACCAGCGAACCCTGGGCCGCCGCAGCGGAGCGCGCGCACTTAACCGCTTGCGCCACCGGGCCGGCCCCAAGTCCTTTGTCCATTTTTTAAATTGGGTTATTTTGTTTTTGTTGTTGTTGAGTTGTAGGAGTTCTTTATATATTCTGGATGTTAACCCCTTGTCCAGATATATGATTTACAAATATTTTCTCCCATTCTGTAGGCTATCTTTTTACTTGGTTGATTGTGCTCTATGATACCAGAAGTTTTAAATTTTGATGTAGTCCAACTTGTCTATTTTTAATTTTTTGCCTGTGCTTTGGTATCATATCTAGGAAATCCTTACCAAATCCAATGTAATGAAGCTTTCACCTAGGTTTTCTTCTGAGGGGTTGATGGTTTGGGTCTTATGTTTAGGACTTCATACATTTTGAGTTAATTTTTTGTGTGTTGGTAAGGTAAAGATCCAATTTCATGCTTTTGCATGTGGATATCCAGTTTTCTCAACACCAAGTTTTTGGAGATAATCAATTGATTTTAAAGCAAATTACCATAGAAATTAGCTTCCAACAACTTGCTGGTAGTAAACCAGACCAGAATCTGGTGACCACCATTTTCCTTTCAAAATGTTTACAAATCATCCTCTTGTTCATATGTACTAGAATCTTGTCCAGGATTGACGTTAACAGTTTCTGTGTCACTATCTGCAACAAAAATGATGGAATCAATGTGCATTGTGTTCTTATTCTGTGCAAGAGGCTTATATGTCTTATATCTTTTACTTTTCATAATAGCCTAGTGCTTCCCAGACAACGGTCTGTGGACCTGCACTAGACTGGGTGCATAAGAGTACAGGCTAGGTCAGTATAACCACAGAACCAGATTAAAATGACCCCATCTTATCAACAGAACATTAAAGTTGTAAATTTTGACCTGAAATAATACCCAGAACCAAAGATTCTTCCCCCACAGAACCAAAGGACCAGGACACAACTGGAACTTGAAAACCATACTCCCTTCAGAAGTGAGGCATCCATTGTCTAGGAAGATGCTTTCCACACCTTACCAGAAATATTTAAAGCCCTCTGATTGAAACCCACCCCACCAGTGCTTCTGTGTACCAGCCTGTTCCCCCTAACCTCTTAAATTTTACTGAAACTCTAGACGTGGGAGAGAGATTTGAGAACCTTGCCTCCTATCTCCTTGCCAGACAACCTCACAATAAAGCCCTTTCTTTTCTCAAAAGCTGGTGCCATAGTTTTGGTTTTTTATGCTCAACAGGCAGTAGCCTTCTTGCTCAGTAAAGGTGGCACTCAGGGTAAGCTATTTTTTAATGCCCCCCAGAAATGGAAATGTAGTTCAGAAACATGACACAGTCACCTCTAGCAGGTGTAATTCCCTCTCAGCACAGCTTCAAATTTGAAGAACTGGAGTTCAAGTCCTGAGTCCAAGACTCTGACCCGAAAGTTCATGCTCTTTTTCTAATAGACTCCAAATCAAGCCAAAGATTTACCAGGTACTTCTTTTAGCAAAGAACCACTTTAGCAGATTGTTGGCAAACTTACATCTTCCATTACCCTTAAGTCTGTTTTCTGTGCCAGTCATAGAGTAAAGAAATGTTCAATCTGACTAGGAGTCTGCAGCTAACACCTTTTGGCTCTTACTTTGCATCATAAACTTTCCATCATATTTGCTACCCTTGAGTTTTGAAATTTTAAGCCAGTCCACTTTATCCTTAGTGTATCAAGTACTTCACCTCCATTTCTAATAAGTCATTTGTTTTTTTTGAATAGGGCAAAAGATCCCATGATCATTTTTTTAAAATGAGTCCCATTCAGCAAAGTCTTGATGATTGCTGGGATTATTTTCCCATCTACTACTGTCTCAGTCCCTACTTATTATCTTTGTTTTGAGCATGGATATAATCACAGAAGATCTTAAATGTTATTTCAAAATTTATTTCCAATCTTCCACTATAAATTATCATAAAGCTCTTAAATTAATACCTTTCTCTTCGTGCCATTCTTGGTGGCCTCCATAATGATTGGACATGTGGCATTCCTGTATTTATCATGCTATGTTCCCCCTACACTTTTTTTCAGGTTTAATTTAGAGGCCGTTCCATTGGGTTTATCTCTCTTCAGTGCAGATCCATTCTTCCCAGTCTTTCAGTGCTCTCTTTTCCTATCGGAGATCCCATCTTTTTGGATCTCATCTTAGCCAAGATTTAGAAATCCAGATTCCATTTTTTCCTCCTATCTGCCTGGACAATTGTTAATATCCTCTATTCTCATGTTTCTTAAAAAGTGTTGAAAGCAGCAGTGAAAGCAAAACTCTATGTTTAATAATCTGCTATTTCTTAAAGAGGAAATATGTTTTGCCCTAGCTTTAAAAATACTGTTGAATACACAAAACTTAAGAAAATATGTAGGAATTTAGTCTAAGGCATATATGTCTATATAAATCCAATTAGCAATGGCCTTGATACAATGTCAGTCTGTTATTTTCTTTTCCAAGTTCATGGCTAGAGAGTAGCACAGGCCAAAAATGGTGTGGTCTTGTTGCACTTATAACTGCTTTCTCCTTTGACATCTTTTTCCCACATGCTCCATTGTCCTTGTTCTTACAAACCTTCAACATTCAAGTTCAGAGAATTATGTAGGTAATAAAGAAACTTCTCTCAGAATTTAATGATAATGCAAAAAATAACTATTTAAATAAAAGAACATCCTAATATCTTTTAACCTTTAGATAGCCTCAAGCTTTTTGCTCTTTAATGTGCCATTATCCAAGCATTACATAAAATTGACTACCCTATAATTAGCTATTTTGTGTAGTTTGCAGATTTTCCTCCTTTTGGTATTTTTTCTGATACCTCTTTAACATTATTGCTGCAATAGAAATCTTTTGGAAAGGATTGCTTTTGTTTTTGTGTGTTTTATTTATTTATTTTATTGTTTACCTTTTGTTCTCCAATAATAGAGGAAGAGAGACCTCAGGGAAGAAACAAAAGAAGATGAAGTTACAACACAATAAATCCAGCAGTTTATGTTCTGCTCTTAGCTCTTGTTAAACATCAGGTTCAGAAACGGCAAACTCCTTCAAAGTGACTTTGTATGTTTCATTTCATCCCCACAAATCCTCAAGTAGGAAAGGTTCAATTAATTGTAACAAGCATTTCTTCTGAAGAAAAACCTTCCCTAATCTTGCCAATAGTAAAAGGCCATGCCAAGGGTAAAAGAATTATCCTTGAAGTCGATGGGAATACTTTCATTGAAAATGTCTTCCATTATTGAAGTCCTCAGGGAAATGGATTATTTTATGCTATAATACATGATTTTATATAGCTGATTTTGTTGTCACCCCACTATGTACTTGGTATGAGATAGAGAGTGAAGGGGAAAATGTTAAAAAGATGAAAAACATAGTGGTCTTGAACTTTTAGTGGTTTTCAAGTAGAATATAATATAACTCATCACCTCAGGGTGAGTATAGCAGAATACAATAGTGGGAGTGACTCTCAAACAGGCTGGGTATCAAAATGAATTATAAGGGCTGGCCTGGTGGTACAGCAAAGTGCCCCTGCTCCACTTTGGTGGCCCAGGGTTCGCAGGTTCGGACCCCAGGCGTGCACTGACGCACCGCTCGTCAAGCCATGCTGTGGCGGCGTCCCGTATGAAAGTAGAGGAAGATAGGCATAGATGTTAGCCCAGGGCTGATCTTCCTCAGCAAAAAGAGGAGGATTGGCAATGGATGTTAGCTCAGAGCTAGTCTTCCTCACAAACAAAAAAATGAATTATAAAACTTTAAAAAATATATTCTTGAGGGGAGGGAGGGGTGAACAGGTGGAATACAGAAGATTTTTAGGACAGTGAAAACACTCTGTACGATACCATAATGATGGATATATGTCATTATATGTTTGTCCAAACCCATAGAATGTACAACATCAAGAGTGAACCCCAATGTAGACTATGGACTTTGGATGATTATGATGTGTCAATGTAAATTCATCAGTTGTAAAAAATGTAGCACTCTGGTAGGGGATGTTGATAATAGGGGAGGTTATGCATGTGTGGGACCTGGGTGTATATGGGAAATCTCTGTACCTTCCCCTCAATTTTGCTGTCAGCCTAAAACTACTCTAAAAAAGTAGTCTTGATGAAAAAAATGATAGTCGTAGCTCAAAGGGGAAAGCATGGATAATACGAATCATCTGACTCTTAGTAAATTCTAATCAATCAAATAGAGCTATTAAAATGTTTCAATAACTTAGTGTGTGTGTGTGTGTGTGTGTGTGTGTGTGTGTGTGTGTGTGTATTCATATTCTTGCCCTTGCCTTGTTCCAAGAGATTCTGGTTCTCTAGTTGTAGGTTGTTCCTGAGCATCCAAATATTTGAAAGTTCTACACATATATCCAATGAGCATTGAAAGATAAGTGTCAATGTCATCGTCATTAACATCAAAGACTCCAGATTAAAGAAGAACCCATAATTAAGTCCTATCTATTATCCTTCCTAGTTATGTGCCAGAGAGAAAAATATTTCATGCCCTTAACACTTGGTGCCTTATCTTTTAATAAGGATAAGGAAAGCTGTGATGCGTAGAAAGCTCTTGTCAATGGTCTGGCACAAAGTAAGTGCCCACTAAATGTTAATTTCTATTTGTACCATTGTTTTAGTTGTGGTTGCTTTGGGTGCCATTAACAAAACAGACTATCATAAATGCTACACCAGATGTGTGCACACACACAGTGTTGTGAAACTCAAAAAAACAAAACAATTCAGGGTGGAGAAATTGGGCGAGTCTTTAGAGAAGAAGAAAAATTTAAGTTGAAACTTAAGAGATTGCATTGAGTTGCACAGATTAAAAAATAATACTTTGAAGACAAAGTATGTTTAGTCCTGAATGCCATGTTCAGAAATGTGGCCCTGATGGAAGATGCCAGTTAAAGAAAGTGACATCTGTCAATGGAGGAATGAATAAAGAAGATATGGTATATACACACAATGGAATATTATTCAGCCATGAAAAAGAAGGAAGTCCTACCATTTGTGACAGCATGGATGGACCTTGAGGACATGATGCTAAATGAGAAAAGTAAGACAAAGAAAGACAGATACTGTACGGTATCACTTACATGTGGAATATAAAAAAGGCAATCTTGGGGCCGGCCCGGTGGCGCAGGCGGTTAAGTGCGCGCGCTCCGCTGCGGCGGCCCGGGGTTCGCTGGTTCGGATCCCGGGCGCGCACCGACGCACTGCTTGGTAAGCCATGCTGTGGCGGCGTCCCATATAAAGTGGAGGAAGATAGGCACCGATGTTAGCCCAGGGCCGTCTTCCTCAGCAAAAAAAGGAGGAGGATTGGCGGATGTTAGCTCAGGGCTGATCTCCTCACAAAAAAAAAAAAAAGGCAATCTTGTAAAACAGAGTAAAGTGATGGTTACGAGGGGTTGGAGGGTGGGGGAGTAGGAGAGATGTTGTTTAAGGGTACAAACTTTCAACTAGCATATAAATAAGTCCTGGAGATCTAATGCACCATATGGTGAATGTAGACAATAATATTGTATTATAATCATCAAACTTGCTAAGAGACTAGATCTTAATTTTTCCCACCATGTGATTATGTGATGTGATAGAGGTGCCAACAATGGCAATCATCTCACAATATATAAATGTATCAAATCAACATGTTGTACACCTTAAATTTACACAATGTTGTGTCAAATATATTTCAATAAAAAAATTATCTTCACATGCATACAAAAGAAATAAAACTAATAAACACATATGGCAAAAAAAGTGACATCAAATTTGTGTTTTGGAATGATTAATCTTATGACACTGGGTATGATGATTAAAGGGGAGAGAGAGATCATATGAGAGATTAGAGACAGAACCATTTTATTAGGTACATAATGTACAATGTAGCACACTTTTATAGCAGAAAATGCAGCATTATATGGAGAATAATCTATTCCCTTCTCTGAAAAAGTAAAAACCTTGTGAATATAATCTCCGTATATCCTATCGTAGAGAACTGCCCCCTACTGTGATCTCTGTCTTTTTGCAGAGCTCCTTGTAATAGCTGTATTAATCAATTTTGTGTATTAAGCTCCAAAATAGAGAGCTAGTATTATTGTTTTTCTAAATAAAAACCAACATATTACAATTATTATATGTATATATTTATGACAGATGTATATTTATATTTTTATAACAGAAAAATATATACTTAAGAAAGTAAAATATATTGATTATTCTACTGCTCAATGATAAATACTATTAACATTGTGGCATATAGATACATTCTGGTATAATTTTTCTCTGTTCTCTCTCTTCCTGTGTGCATCAATCCTCTATTTTGTAAACCGTTTTCTTTTTTTCCACTCAATGCATCATGGTATCTTTTCATATAAATAAATTAGAACTACATCATCATTTTTAATGACCGTATGTTATTCTGTCACATGAACTCTAATATATTTAAGCAAACTGCTCTTCATGAATATTTATATATTCAAGTATTTTTGCTTTTACAAACCATGTTGTGATGTATACCCCTTACATTATTCATTTGGCGGTCCTATTCTGCCTTGATATCTCTGTTGCTGATCCATTTCCATTTTACTCTTGTGTTTATAATTATTGATATCCTATGCTCACCCAATTGTCAATAATAGTAATAATAATCAGAAGAAGAATGTGAATATTGAGCATTTACTATGTATTAGTCATTATACTGAGTGTTTTTACATATCCCGTAATTTTTCAAAAATTAAGATAAATTTTTTAGAGTAGTTTTAGGTACAGAAAAATTGAGAGGAAGGTATAGAGATTTCCTATATACCCCCTGCCCTACACATGCATAGCCTCCCCCATTATCAACATCCCACACCAGAGTGCTACATTTGTTACAATTGATGAACTTACATTGACACATCAATATCATTGAAAGTCCATAGTTTACATTAAGGTTCTCTCTTGATGCTGTACATTCTATGGGTTTGGACAGACGTATAATGACACGCATCCATTGTTATGGTATTATACAGAGTATTTTTCTTCCCTAAAAATCCTCTGTTTTACCTATTCATCCCTTCCCCCAACCCCAACTCCTGGCCACCACTGATCTTTTTATTGTCTCCATAGTTTTGCTTTCTCTAGAATGTCAGATAGTTGGAAACATACTGTATGTAGCCTTTTCAGGTTGGTTTCTTTCACTTAGTAATATGCATTCAAGTTTCCTCCATGTCTTTTCATGGCCTGATAGCTCATTTCTTTTTAGCACTGAATAATATTCCATTATCTGGATGTAATACAGTTTATTTATCCATTCATCTACTGAGGGGCATCTTGATTGCTTCCAAGTTTTGGCAGTTATGAATGAAGCTGCTATAAACATCCATGTGCAGGATTTTGTGTGGACATAAGTTCAACTCCTTTGGGTAAATACCAAGGAGTGCAATTGCCTGATCAGATTGTAAGAATTTTTTTTTAGTTTTGTAAGAAACCACCAAACTGTCTTCTAAAGTGGCTATACCATTTTGAATTCCCACCAGCACTGAATGAGAGTTCCTCTTGCTCCACATCCTCGCCAGCCTTTGGTGTTGTCAGTGTTCCAAGTTTTGGCCACTCTAATAGTTGTGTAGTTGTATCTCATTGTTGTTTTAATTTGCATTTCCCTGATGACATGTGATGTGGAGCATCTTTTCATATGTTTATTTGCCATCTGCATTTCTTATTTGGTGAGATGCCTGCTAAGGTCTTTGGCCCACTTTTTAATCAGATATTTTTTTTCTTATTGTTGAGTTTTAAGAGTTCTTTGTATATTTTGGATAACAGTCCTTTATCAGATGTGTCTTTTGCAAATATTTTCTCCCAGTCTATGGCTTGTCTTCTCATTCTCTTGAACAGATTATGTAATTTCATTCTCCTAAGAGTGATATGAGCTAAGTGGCATTACCAGCATTTTACAAGTAAGGAAACAGGCTTGGAAAGTCAAAATAACATGCCCAAGGTGATATGTTTAGTCAGTGCAGAAGCCAGTACTTAAACCCTCATCTCTGGCCTTAATTACTAGGCCATGTTATAATGAAGGCAAAGAAAGTAGTTTGTACTTTTATCCTCTGATATTCGCCTCTTCCAAAATAGACCTCAGCACCTTCACAGGGAGTTTGGAAGAACTGGTTTTATGCCACAGAGCCACTGCGCATGGGAAGGTGAGAAATGGTATTTTTTTTGGCCTTGCTGCATTATTTATTGTTATGTCCAGAAGTTCATCTGAGCCTACTAGCTAGTTAAAACCTCAGAGAAGAACTCAGGGCAATCTATGCCCAAAAGAAAATAATAATTTTGGCCAGGTTTCCTCAATTTTCAGATGATTCCTACTATATAACTCTATTTGGGCATATTAATTAAATTTCTGTGGCTATTTTGCAGCTAACCAATGAGGGTGAGCCCATTAAAAAACAGTGATGTTCAATATGAGACGCTGTCTAGGTTCCATTATTCAAGGAGTTCTCAAGCTATGGTCCCCAGAGCATCAACATCACCTGATGACCTGTGAGAAATGCAAATTCTTGGGCGTCACATCTTACCTACTAATTCAGAAATTCTGGGGATGGGGTTTAACAATCCATTTTAACGAATTCTCTAGGAGATTCTGATATGTGCCAACATGTGATATCCAATGCATTATGGTTTATGTAGCCAACTGGGAACACCTGCCCTTTAAAGATTCCAAATCATGTCAATGCTTACATTTCTGGGGCCTGATCCAAATACTTTACCAGGAAATTGAGCAAATTGTGTTTGTGAGTTCAATTTTGGCCTGCCCTTTCTCATTCATCTTCAGTTGGAAGTGATATGGACTTCTGTCTAACCAAAAATATGAGTCAAGATCTTAATTTTCCTAACAAAATGTCAGTTTTGCCATGGGCATATCTGGCTGTTCTAGCAGAGACGTGTCTTCCATCATCAGGAGACAAAGCCTGTTCTGGTCATACTGCAGTGGGCAGACTCATGAAACAACTGCTCCTCAGCACCTGTCAGAAACCTTCCTATATGCACTGGCATTCAAGAGAAGCAGTGTAATGAACTAATAATCATCTGTATTTCAAATCTTGTTTTGTT
The DNA here is from genome assembly GCF_020826845.1 of Diceros bicornis minor. NCBI lineage: Eukaryota > Metazoa > Chordata > Mammalia > Perissodactyla > Rhinocerotidae > Diceros > Diceros bicornis. The sequence continues at coordinate 72,894,202 of NC_080741.1, read as the reverse complement.
TTTGTCTTTTTGCTCTAACCCTCTATCAATTTAAATCAACAAAAAGTTGAGTTCTTGGCACATGTGCGTACTCATTTTTTTTCCTTAAGAATTTCAAGTACAGATCTGTACTTTAAAGTTATGCTTTTTTTCTAGAGTTTGTTAAAAAAGTGTTACATATGAACATTTATTTTCCTTATATAAGAATCCTGGCAATAAATCCTGTTTAAAGTTTACCACCAGGAAAAATTATATTGATTACCTTGGTGTCAGTCCTAGTTGTTCATTGAAACAGGGCTCAGGGCAAGTCTTCCTCAGCAAAAAATAAAAAAACCTTCAGAGAAGAACTCAAGACAATCTATGCCCTAAAGAAAATAATCATCTTGGCCAGGTTTCCTCAATTTTTGGATGAATCCTACTATATAACTCTATTTAGGCATATTAATTAGATTTATTTATTAAAATCAGTAAGTCCAGGCATAGTTATTTTTAAAAAATATCTCACTAGATAATTCAACTGTGCTGATTAACTGATTTCCTTTCTTTTAGCAGACAACATTATCTATCTATCTATCATCTATCTCTATTGCATATTTTTGTGTTGGCTACTTTGTAACTCAGAGACATATTTAATATCCTATAGTAATAACCATCTTTAGCCCATCTTTTTGAAATAATTGTAGTCTCCTTTGTGCTATATTACTTTTACATTTTTGTATTTATTTTAATGATCCTGATGTTAGTCTTCTATTGTTAGTAATTTCAAGCTTCTCCTGGAACTAGTATAATTATAAATAATGTTTTATTTTCTTCCAGTATGCCTAAGTATCTAAGACAGTGCCCTTCATATAAGGTTGCCAAAATTTGCAACTGATTTGATCTGAATTCTTGTCTTTCTGTCAACCGAATGCTCCTCTGAAGTATGCTCATCACTCAGCAGGAGAGAACACACACAGACAAGATCTTCTCCTTTTCTCAAGCTAGCAACAAGATATACCTTTGAAATAAACTAAAAATGACACGAGACAAACTATTCCCTGTGTGCTTTCCATGCTTCTCTCTGACTCCCTTTGGAATCAGGTTAACAATACAAGGTTATTGTCATTACCTGCTTGTCTTTCTAGTCCTCTATAAATTTCTCCAGGGGAAGGGCTGTGATATCTGCATTGTTGTGGTTTCAGTGCCTGGTGCAATAACTGGTTGATTCCCAAGAATATAATTAAGTGCTATATAGTGTGATGCAGGACTCCTCTTTCAGGAGCGCAGAAGAAAGGCAAACCTCTAGGAGGATTCAAATTTTCTGGTGCAGGTTTATAGAGTAGGAAAGACGTGGGGTGGGCATTGGCTGACTGCTCTTGCAGGAGCATAGAGAGGTACTGTACGGGAGACATCCACACACGGGACAAGGAGTGTGTAGAATAGGGAACGAGGGAGGAAGATGGGAGGGCAGTGTTACCAGCCTGAGAAGAGCCGAAAATCTAGGAGAAAACTTCATGGCTGATAAAATAGGAAGCATGGATCCAAAGAGCTTCGTGAAAGGGTATGTTATATAATATAATTTGTAATTAAATTTTAGTCTGACAATAATATTCTAGGTCACAGGTTGGCAAACTATGGCCTGCAGGCCAAATCCAGCTCACTGCATGTTTTGTATGTCACTCAAGTGAAGGATTTTTTTTTTTACCTTTTTAAAGAGTTATTAGAAAAAATAAAGTTCAACAGTGACATTTTATGGCCCTCAAAGCCTAGAATACTTACTATCTGGCCATTTACAGAAAAAGTTTCCTGGTCCCTGCAGGTGAAAAAGATGGAGATTAACGAGTAAAGATAGTGGAATAAAGGATTTACCTGAGCGTATAAGGGTAAGAAAGACAGTGGTGACAAATAGATGTCTCCCTTTCAGCAGCTACACACAGTAGTTTCTGTCTCACTCACGTAACAGTCTAATGTTTCTTCCTCTGTGGGCAGATTTCTCTCATGTGATGATCTTGGGATTCAGGCTCCTTTCTTCCTGTGGCCTTGACATTCTGTAGAATCTCATCATTATTGCACCCAAATAGCGAAGAGAGAAATGCAGTGACAGAAAGCCACATCTGCTTCTTTAAAAACCTTGGTTTTTAAGTGACCCACATTACTTTTCATTTGCTTGCTATTGACAACAGCTGGTCGTATGGCCTCATCTAGAAATAAATTTAGCGTTTGGGAGTTGTACTTCCTGGCTGAGCAGCCTCTTCCCAGTCATAGCTCTATGGTATGGCCACTAGCTCTATGCTAGCCATTTCTGCCAGAAGGAGAGGTGAGTGTGGCAATTAATGCAGCTGGGGAGTGATTGTTTCCATAATAGTGAAACCAGAAGCCATATAGATAGATCAAATATATGTATATATATTTAAAGATATATATATGAAGGTATATGTTTAAAGATGTATATGAAGATATGTATTTTTTAAAATATATATGAAAGTATATATGTATATATGTAAATATATGCATATATGTACGTATACTCAAATATACCTGTGTGTACACACACAAATGCACACACATATATATGAGGAGGCAATGAATCAGGGAATCTGGGTTTCTCTACTTTCTCCTACAATTCCTGGCTCTCCTACATTCCACTTGCGTTATTGAGCAAGGTGTTATCCTTTATAATGTACTTTTATTTTCTTGTCTATCAAATGAGAGTTATCCTGCTGTTGGCTTTGTAGTGAGAATTAATGCTGTGAAGTTCTTAGGTAATCTCCTGTCATATAGTAAATGCTCAATAAAAGCTGTCTGCTGTTGCTGCTGCTGTCACTATTAGTGCTGTTATACTCTTAAAATATTCTAAGAAATGTTTATGGGCCTTCACAACAGCCGACTATGGATAGATGGAAGAAAGACATGAGGTGTGAAGACCTCAACCTTTTGTCTTATATGATGGGATAATGGACCCAGGGAAGATGAGAAGAGCTGGTGTGCAGGGTAAATTTAAAATGTGTGCCCATCAGCAAAGCAAAAACAGTAATAAAAATAATTCTTGTCACCTATATGCCTGTCAGGGATTCAGGAATTTAATGGTCACAAATCAAACATAAAGCATCATAGAAATGTCACATTGCAGAATAAGGAATAAAAAGTGATTTCTCCAGCACTCTATTGGAATGACAAAACATTGCCTCTTTTGCTAAGACTATTACATTGCATATTATGTACACACGTGCACAAACACATACACACATTCCCCAAGATACAAACAACTTTCATGGTAAGCAAATTGTTCTTTTCTGAGAGGTTGTTGAACACTGGAGAGTCCTTATGTCTGCATTGGTTGTGTCTCGTGTCCTAAGCTGGGAGTCATGGCCATGAGGTGATTATATACCTGTCAAGTAACACATCCATTGATGCTATTTGCAAATATCCTCTCTGTGTGCTTCTTTAATAGTCTTGTGTAGTACACACAGATTTAGAAGCACGTTGATTAATCAGAGTAAAGCAGGCATTTTGCGTTCATTTCACATTAGCAAGCCTAGCTATTCCTTGACCAACTTAAGGCTATCAGTTAGTTATCCTCCACATACAGTGTCTTTCTTCTGGTAATGTTCCCAAACAGATGTTGCCTTAGTCAAAAATAAAGACTCACAAGCAGATTTCAAAACAAGTGTGTGCTGGTTTTAGACACATGGGCTTCCTGGGCCTATTTTTAAAGCCAAGGGAGATGCTAAAGTCTCTTGTTTGCTCCAATTTGGAAGCAAGATCTGACAGCCCTTGATCCCTTCCCTCTTCCTTCCTGAACAACTTTGCTTTAATCTATTATGTTGTTCATAGAGAGCTCAGCTCATACTAATACAGTGCTTTGTTTCTGCCAGTTCTTCTGATTTCTGGTGTGGGGCAAGGCTCTAGGGACCATCATTTTGCAAGCTCGTTACTGTTTTGTGGCTGCCTCTCCTGCAAGCAGTTTCGTGCTGGGATTTATTCACCGTGGGATCCCCCAGGCAGAGCACACAGGCATTGCTGAATCCTCAGTTAACACATGCCATTGAGTTGAGTATTCTGTTAGATTTGGAGAAGGACAGGAACAGCCACTGGCTCACCTTAGCCAGAAGTAAGGCTGGCATCCTACACAAGCTGTCCCAGCATATGAGAAATCTATTTCCCATTATCCCCAAGCCATGATTTCACCTCATAAAAAATGATTTAAATGCATCTGATCTTATTTTCTACAGCACTAACAACTTGCACTATTACCCACCCACATCCTCTGACATAGTCATGCCTCTGGCCCCCAACATACATACATATACATGACTCTTCCTTTATTTCTTTACCAAGCATTCATTGACTGCATACTATATGCTAATCTTTTGATATAGTGGTGAACAAAAATATCTATACAATTTTTTTTTACTTCATTTAGATTAGTTATTGCTTTAGAGTCCATGGGGTTCTATAATATTAGCCATGGCAATGAGAGGAGAAAGTGGTCCTTCCATACAATCATACCAACCTTGACGTTGAATATGATGATATTTAACCCACAGTCAGCACTTCCCCCTTGAGCCCCTGCCTCTTATCCCATCCTTTACTCCTTTGTAATAACTGTGTGTATGTACGTATCTTCTACTTTGTGTTGATCTTATTCAACTTTGTGATAATTCTTCTATACCTAGATAGTTAAAACTTCATTTTATACATAAGTCTGCTCAATAACTTGATGAATTAAGAAATAAGCTTTATAGAAATCTCACTCCTGGCTGTTTACACTAAAGAAATGAAGGCTTATGTTAACACAAAAATCTTCACACATATTCATTGCAGCATTTTTCATAATCATGAAAACTGGAAACAACTCAGATGTCCATCAATGGGTAAATGAATAAACAAATTGTGCTACACCTATATATTGGAATACTAGCCAGCCATAAAAAGGAACAAAATATTGATAAAAGCAACGACTTGGATGAATCCCAGAGGCATTATGCTGAGTGAAACAATTCAGTCTCAAAAGGTTACACATTGTTTGATTCTGTTTATATGACATTCTTGAAAGGACAAAACTATAATGATGGAGAACAGGTCAGTTGTTGCCAGAAGTTAGCAATTAGGGGAGAATTTAACTCGAAAGCACAAAGATTTTTTTGGGTGATAGAACTGTTCTAATCGTGGTGGTTATTATACAAATTTATAAATGGGCTAAAATTCATATAATGGGACATCAAAAATGTCAATTTCACTATATATTAATTTTAAAAATAAAATTTAAGAAAATCACCTTTGTGAACTCATATGCCACTGTTAATGTTCCTTACCAGGTTCCATCACATCTAAACTTTAGATCAGCGTTCTGAAACTTGACTGATTATCAGAAACATCCAGACCTCTCATTAACAGTATAGGCCCCCAGAACTCTCTGTTGAGGGCATTGATTCAATAGATCTGGCTGAAGGCTAAGAATCTGTACTATAACAAGAGCCTAGGTGATTCTAGGGACTGAGAAACTGCTCTTGGTTAGTGGTACCAAACTTCAGTGAACACCAGAATCAATTGAGAAGACCTAGGAAGATCTGGAATGGGGTCCACAAATTGGCATTATTAGCAAGGACCCCAAGAGAATCCAGTTCAGGTGATCTATGGGACAGACTTTAAGAAATGCTGCTCTAGCTCAATGCTATCAAATAAGTGTTCAACTCAATTGGCTCTTTTGTGTCCACTCAATAATTCCAAATGTCCTTGATTAGCCTCTTCTCCCATTCTCCACCATAATTCTCTACCCCACTCCCCCAGTAGTTTGCTGCACTTTGTGTTATTAGTCACCTAGAACAGCAGTTTTAGGTGTGCTCCCCTTCAGCTTGCTGTTCTTATACTTAACAAATATGCAATTGCATCTAATTCCATCTCTTTTCCAGTGCCTGAGGAAGAAGTGTGTCTTATCTTCTACTTATCTCTGCCTCTGTGCTCTTGTTCCGAGTGCCTCTTGACCCTCTGCTTTCTCTTTCCTGCATTTCCAATTTCTCCCCTCTATTCTGGCTCCTTCCACACAACTTGTGAATATGCTCAAGTCACCTCTATATAATACTACCAAATCTCCTTTGACTTAGAATATCCTTTTATTGCTCATCCTTTCTGTTTTTCTTTACAGCCAGACTCCACAAGTAGATAATCTCTGATTACAATTTCTGCTCGGTGCCTGCCTTTTACTTTTCAACCATAGTAATCAGGTTTTTGTCTCCAACCTAGCACTGAGAAGTCACAGGTACCTAATCTTCTGGACCCATCCAGTCTTCATCTGACTGGATCTTGCTGAGCCCTCCTTTCTTATTAAAAAGTTATATCTTTTCTATTCTTATCCTAATTTTCTGACCATTTATTCTAGGCTTCCTTTCCTAACTTGTAATTCTTTATGCTTCAATGTTTGTATTATCCAGGGTTCTGTCCTAGGCCCTCATTTCTTTTCACTGAATTATTTTTTTTTCTCTGGGAAATCTCTTCCATGCCCATGACTTTAACCACCACCTATAGGCTCATGAGTCCTATAACTGTACCTCTTGTTAAGATTATAGGCCTGGAATTAATAGGTGGTCAGTAAATCTTTGTTTAGAGGATAAATGGGTGACTGCATGGATGGAGAGATAATGGAATTCATATCTATAAACTAGAGAAACACCACAGCAAATGAAAATATGTCACTGATTTCTGATTGTGTGGGTTTGTATATAGACAGAGAAAGACATTAAGTTATTTGCCTTTGATAATCCTTTCGTCAGCACTTAGGGATAATCAGAATATTAAATTGTGTTTTGCTTAGAAATTCCCTGATGGAGCATAAAACTTTATTGGCAATGGGACCACTTTGGGAAGGCCAAGGATTCAGTGGACCTTGCACTGGCTCTGTTTCTTCCAAAGACCTGATTTCTACTGTGCAAATTAAAAAACAAAGCTCTGAATTAATGGGGTAATGAATGGCAGTACATGGGCACCATGTCTTTGAAGCATCCATGATGGCTAAGATGTTTTGTGACATACCCATTCATATTCATTCTGTGTATGTCTCCCTCTCTCTCTCACTCTCTGTTTCTTGTTCTCACTCTCTCTCTCTCTCATTCTCTCTCTCTTGCTCTCCTTTCACATACAGTGAAGGACAGATGTTAGAGTAATTCATCAAATTAAGAGGGAATATTTTCAGAAGGACCTTAAAATGTAAGCTCAAGCTACCACAAAAGCACAGGAATTTTGCCCACAAATATACAACCAGAGACCAGACAGCTGAGAACTGGAAGAAACCTCAGCACCAGGGTTGCTGAGATATCAACTGTTAGTGTGGATCCAACCTCAGGACATCGACCTGTTAGCAGGTATCTTGATTACCTCAAGTTTAAAGGCTCCAGAAAGCACTGAACACAGTGCCTAAAACATAATAGACACTCAGTAAATGTCAGTTCTGTTCTCCTCTATTCCTTTTCAAAAAGAGATACTCTCTCTCTTTAGACATCCTGCAGTAAGCCAAATATTTCATCTCCATTAATTAATGGAAAAATATATTTTGTGTATAAAATACATTTTCTGTCCATTTAAGTCACTTTTCCCCTTCCAGTTTGTGGTTTCCAGTTTACTCACCTATACAATCACCAAACTTTTCCGGAGTCTGTATACAGAATCACTCCTCTTTTGCTGACTCAATACAGGCTATTTTTTCTGAGTCCCTATTTCCTCCACACTGAAATGAGGATATGTGACTATCCCACCGAAAGTGGACCCCCAGTCCCCCTTCCTCTCACAGCCACCAACGTGGCATGGGAGTGAGCAGCACACACTAGTCACAAGGCCTGGAGGCAAATCCTGGCTTTACCTAGTTTCAGCCAAATTAGTTACCCTCGTGATGACTCAGTGTCCTAATCTGTTAAACTTGTCTCATAAGGTTGTCATGAGCGTAAAATGAGTTCATATTAGTAAAGTGCTTAGTACAGTTTCTGGCACAAAGTAACGTTAAGTGTTTGTTCTTTTTATGATGATAGTCACAGCACTTATTGCTTTCTGAAATTATCTTGCTCAATTATCATATTATTGTCTATCTCACCCTTCCAGAATAAAAGAGGACCCAATGAAAGAAGGAAAGATCCATGTTCCATCTTTCTTTGTTCACTGCCATATCCCCAGAGGCTTCAACAGGGCTTGGCATTTATGTTTTTGTTGAATGAATGAATGAGTGATGTATGCAATCAATCAATCAGTCCTTAATACTTGGCCTACCACATTGTGCATAGTAGGTTATCAAAATATATTTGATGATGATAAAGCCCAAATATAATTCATGATTTTTTAAAAACAAAAGTCATGCAGGCATTGTGTACTAAGAAAATTGAGAGCTATAATTGCTCTCTGAATTGTGTGAATTGTTTGAGAAGAATTCTGACCTCCCTCCATGCTTTAGTGAGCCAACAAGGCTGCCTCTGTCTCACCTGATTTAGTTTGGTGGCTTCCTTTGGATGGGAGCTATGAAAATAAATTACAAGAAAACCCCCCACCATGCACCCCAATTCAAAGAAAGATCTTCACAGATTTATTTCTAGAAAGGAAAAGAAATTGATATTTGTCTTAACTTCAGGATCTGGGCTGAATTTTTCTTGTCATTTAACTACACCGCATGCAAGTTGTAGAAAAAGAGAAAATTGGGATATTGAAACTATAAGCAATTGGTATGCCGGGAGCCATGGAGTTAAATTAGCTTAAAAGCTGCTTTATTTTAGTAATTTATCCAGTAAAATCTTTAAAGCAGGGAGATGCAGAAGTTTTGAGATTGGATTTTATTAAATAATAGGGGGAAAAAGGGAAGGTATAAAATGCATGACAGAGAATATTAAAAAGTTAAAGGGGTTATGGGGAGACTGTGAACCTGGTTGTCCATTCTAGAAGTCTGTACTCAGATAGTAGGATAAAAAACTATCTACAAAAACTAAATATGTGATGACCAAAATTTGCTAAAGGTACTTCTCTGCAATGGCTTCCCATTCTAATATTGGGCAAAATAAAATGTCTAAGGTTTTCAAGCCTTGTTGTATTAGTCAGAGTTCTTCAGAGAAACGGAACCAAATCAAATTTGTTTTCTGTATTCATTAGTTTAATGTCTGCTTTCCCTTTTAATTTGGATACTGCGTGAGTTCAGGGACCTAACTCATTGTGTTTACTCCATGTCAGTACACATGGTAGCTCCCCCATGAATGTTGAATAAATAAACAAATAAATGAATGGAGCTTCAGATAATTGAAAAAATGTTTTCCATATTAAGCTTAAAAATCCAAAGCATTCTTTGAATCAGGGACAGTTTCAAACACTTTAATACACCTTTTGCTATCAAAGGTAGCCATTTCTCTAAGCTCTAAGCTCTAAGAGGTTTTAGAGCTTAACTAGCCACTTGCTTAAAAATGCACATCCTTAGCCACTATGTCCCATGTGATTCAGTAGGTTAAAAAGTGAAACTAGAGGGTTTTGTTTTGTAAATGTACCCCAGCGACTCTGATGCTTCTGGTTAATAAACCAGCAGCTGGGAACTACATATATTAGACCAAACTTTAACCTAGGTCAGGACTCCCTCCTCTGGTGATGAGAGCTCGTCCTGCTGATGTTGTTTATGCCACATTGGCACCCACATATTAGACCCAGTTCTAAGTGGTGACACAAATAACATTCTTTCAAATAATTAAAGACATCTTGCATCTCTACTGTTCTTTCATGTTCAAAATAAAAATTTATGATTCTCTCAATGACAATTTCTAGATACTTGGCCTTCTCTGATGCCTTTAGTTCTTTAATATATGGTACCTCCAAAGTTGTGATTATTAGACTTGAGCAATACTCTTTTTCCTGACATATTCCTAGTGCAGAAAGATGATTAATTCTTCAGGATAATGTAGTCACATTCATACAGACCTCTTTTCAATTGTTTCTCTGAATTTCTTCTATTTTACTTGTTCCTAATCAATTTGTGTTTTTGAAATCTCAATCAAGTTTTATATTTTGAGAATTCACGCTTCTAATTGAGTTAATATCTCAAAGAGGAAATACTTTCTACTTCAAGGTTTTTTCCAGTTTAGCCAGAAACAACTTCAACCTTCTTGTGTTATGAGATCTCTTATTGACGAGTTGATGGAGTATATAGTTAATACAGTATTTAAAAACGCATAATTGAAAGCCCAACCAACTCCAGTGAGCAAGAAAAAAAAACAAAACAAGACCCTGAGAGGCGATCCATTTCTCCATTCCAGAACCCCAGTAAGGCTGAATGAAAATATAGTAGAAGATAAGGATTAAGTGGGACCCAGTTGGGTATTCTGGTTGGTGAGTAACATAAAATTTGAAATATAGATTGATATCAGGTGGTGGAAGCTGGATATTTAGAATTTATCTTGGAAGTAGTGGAGAGCCAAGAGCTGATGATGAGTTTTCATCAGAAGACCTGTAGAATCAGCTTTTAAAGAAGATTAATGTAGCTGAAGGAATAAATGATGAAATGGAAGAAAAGAAATAGAAGACAGGTACACCAGTTAAGAGGAGGTAAGAAGGGTCAGGCTGTATACAGAACAACACAGATGAATCTTTCAGACATGATGTTGAGCAAAAGAAGCCAAATGCATGGGAGTAATATTCTATGATTCCATTTATATGAAATTAAAAATTAGGCAAAACTAATTTATGGTGATAGAATTCAGTGGTTACTTTTGGAGGGAGGTAATGACTGGGAGGCTTCTGAGGGTGCTGATAACCTTCTATGTCCTGATCAAGGATGTAAAAACTCATATAGATCTACGATTGAGTTACGTATACTTTACAGTATGTATGTTGTAATGCAAAAAAACAAAAACAAAAACAAACAAAAAGAGGGTAGGGTAGAATGGAGGCAATGGAACTGGAATGCCAGAAAAAAATCTCTCTATGATGCAGCTTTTAGAAGAAAAATAAGTCTAGTAGAATATATAACAGAGAGTGACCACTCTGTTATTAAAGTGCACTGTATCTGCAAGACTCGTTGTGGTAAATAGTCTCTAAAGATGACTGCCATCAACCCCTCCCCTCCTGTAAGTGCGTAGGGTCTGTGTGCCTCCCCTTGAATCTGGGCTGCCCTTGTGACTTGTTTTGATCCATAAAATGTGTAGGAATTGACACTGTGACAATTCCAGGACTAGCCATTAAGATGCCTGGGAGCCTCTGCTTTCTCTCTTGGGAATCCATCATGCTGTAAAGAAGCTTGAGTTAGACTGCTGAAGGTTGAGACAACACATGGACAGAGAGAGCTCTAAATGACCAGATATGCTAATTGAAGGCAGCTGAGGGAGTGTCATAGGCTGATGCCACTTGGAACAGAAGAACCACTCAACCAACCCTCCCCTGAATTCTTGACCCACAAGAAAAACCACATTTCTGTTGTTTTAAGCTCCTAAGCTTTGGAGTATTGTGTAACACAGCAGGAGAGAACTGCAACAGTTGTCTTCTCCTATTCATCCTCTGTCTCAACAGGGGATGGGGGGATTTTGCCTCCCAGGGGACATTTGTCAATCTCTGGAGACATTTTTAATTGTCACGACTGGAGAGGCTGCTACTGACATCTAGTGGGGAGAGGCCAGGGACATTGCTGAACATCCTCATTGCACGGAATAGCCCCCACAACAAAGAATTATCTGGCCCCAAATATTTATAGTGTCAAGGTTGAGCAACCGTGATATAGAACAATGATTCTTAAATTAGGTGGTGCCCAGGAACTCTTCTCCAAAGCCATATTTCCTAAACTTTCCTAATAATATTTATTGTGGGATTCATGCTATACAAATAAAATCTTAAAATCATCCCAGACTTTCAGAATCAGAATCTCTGGGGAAGAGGCTTGGGAAGTTTTATTTTTACTTTCATGGAAGTTTGAAAACACTGCCTTAGCCCAGTGTTTCTCAAATTTTAATGTGCGTAGAAATAATCTAGGCATCTTATTAAATTATAAATTCTGATTCACTTGCACTGGAGTGAAGCTCAAACTTCTGATTTCTAATAAGCTCCCGGGTGATGCCCAAGCATTGTTCCTTGGACCACACTTTGCATAGCAAGACTCTAGCACAGTAGCTCTCAAACTTGAGCATGCATCAGAATCACCTGGAAGGCACAGACTGCTGGGTTCGCCCCCAGAGTTTGATTCCCCAGGTCTGGAATGGGGCTCGAGAATTTGTATTTAAAAAAAAGAACAATTCTTATTTAAAGCAATGGTTCAAATGGAATGATCTCTCTATATAATGAGTATAGGAAATATTTTCGAACAAGATTTAATATATTGCCTCAACAAGATGTGGCAATCACTGAAGTTTTTACTATTTTCTACTATTAATTACATTACCATGTTTTTTTTTAACCTCAGTGGAACTTTAATATATTATTCTTTCCCTTCTGTTAGGATCTGTAGCTTTTGGAGCTATGTATTCTCTAGTAGTGTTTTTTGGCTTGTTGACATGGTTAGTTAAGAAAGTTTACAGTCATCTCGTCTCAAATCAAATGTAATTTTCAGGGTTCTCTTGTTCTCCACTGTCTCATCTACGTAGGAGATAAATATTTTCCCTGTCAGCGGTTGTCTTCTTTCACCAAATACCTGTGTTCAGGTAAAGCTTCAAGCAGCCTGTTGCTCCTGCCATGCCTCGATTTCCTGCTCCCAAGTCAGACATAAAATATTTTAAAACAACAGCACATATACAAAGTTACTTTTGCTGCTTTTAAAAATATCACTCTTGATTCTTGACTCAATCGAAGATAAACTCACCTGTCTTAAGCACATCTCAGACCTTCTGAGTCAAAAATCTTCAGGGAAGAGGTTTAGAAAACCGTGTTTTACGTTTATGGAAATTTGAGCTTCTACATTAACCTCTATTTTCACAATCCGGACTTTGAGCTACAATTGTTTAGAAGGCCACTGGCATTTTAGAAACTGATTCTAATTGAAGTCTTCTTTCAAAATGTGTTTGTTTTTTTAAGTCCATACTTTTTTAAAAAACTTAACGATCCTTCTGAATATATTAGACATCATGTAATGTACAAAAATATTTTGTACTCAGATACACAGGAAATAGATGCTCACATGTGTCCATATTCTTACCACTGTAAATTTAGATGCTGGATTGATTCCAGGTCAAGCAGGAAAGACCTACTGGGAAAGATGAAATTAAACTGTAGTAAGAGAATAGTAATAGGCAGTTGTAAGGGGACAGGCTTTTTAATGTTTAGAGGAAGCTGGGATATAATACTTGTGATTAGAGAATATTTCAAAGTGTTTGGGTTATAAATAATAGGAAAGAAGAAAACTCAAACTTGTTTATGCAGTATAGGAAACATATTGCTTCAGTTAAAGGAGTAAGTTCAGATGTGGGACACGTGTCAGACCTCCTTTGCTCGGGACTCCTGCCCTGTTCCCCTGGATCACCACTCTGCCTATGGCAACCTCACCCTCAGACAAGAGGACATGGTTATGGCATGTCTAGGCCTCATGTCAGTATTTTAAGTTCAGAGGAGGAGAGATGATCTCTTCCAATGGTTCTCTTAGGAGCAATGAAATCTCTTTTTCAGTGTCCTAAGCAATAGTCCGCTAAGTTTTGTTGCCAGTATTGGGTTACCTGCCGATTATTTAACCAATCGTTTTAGACAGGAAAATTTCATGAAGTCTATTGGCTTAGCCCTGCATCCCTGAGTCCATCGCTGGCAAAGGGGAAAAGGATCCCCTTAGCTTAATAAGGTTCCAGAGGTTAGGTCAGCTCTCCCTAAGCACACAGACTACCTTGTAAGGAAGGATGGACGCACACGTGAAAACGCTGGAGAAATGGGTGCTGGCTGGCCAAATAATCACTACAGAAATAGGAAGACAGACTTGGCCAAGTGTTAGAGTGTTCCTGACCGCACCAAACGTCACGTTCTGACTTCTCCATTCCGAATGCTGGACGATCTGTTGCTTTTTAACAGAAATGAAAAAATACTGGACCCAATGCTCCATTAATTGTAGAGCGGTGTTTTTTGCTTTTTGTTTTCTTTTCCATTTGGAAATGAATGCATTAATAATTACTCATATTAAAAATAGCTTTGTAAGAGGAAAAAAGTGTGACATTTATATTCTGGGTCAATATGTTGGGGGTTTCTGAGCTGTTTTTCATTCGTAAGTAAGTAATTCAGTGAAAACTATAAAGGTTTGACTCCAGATAAGTAAATAATTAATAATCATCTTGCTTTCTGGGTGATTTAAGTATTATTTCTAAAAATAAGTAGAGAAAGAGGATAGCAGTGTGGAAGGGTGACTAAGTATGTTCTATAAATTCAGATTGAATCATGAGAATATGAAGACGAGGGTTTTAGACTCCCAACAATATCAGTTTATCTCTGTTTTTTCACGGTGTAAGATACCTGTTCCCAAACGTCAAGTAATATCTTTAGAAGTTGACATCAACGTTCATATGAACTGGGTGAATTGGTCTTGATTTTTATGACATATTAATAATAATAATAGAAGCTGAGGATCTGGGGACTCGGGTTATGGATGGTGCATTAGATTTAGTGTCACTATTTTCTTGTGCCCCTTATAACTTTGAATTAATAATTTGGGAAAGATCTTTAGGTAGGACCGTAAAATTGTTCAACCCAATAGCTAGGTCAACCGAGTAACACACACGCCTGGTGGCACCGAAGAATGGAAAGTCAGCCTTCAAGGGCTATCCTTAGTTCAGAGGCACATAATTCATCCAGAAATATACACAAAGGGATTGTTAAGCTGTGTTATTTTTGTTTAATACTCTTATAGCACGTTTCCTTTTGAAATTGCTTTCCAGTATCAGGACTCATTGACCTTAATATTTTCTGAGACGGTAAATATTTATTTGAGGATGGAATCAATATTTGAAAATACAACGAAACTGTTCAGTTTAGTGTGTGATTAAGCATGTGAGTGTGGTGACCCATTGTGGGGAGGTAGGGAAGGCAAAATCAAGATATGAGTACAGAGTAACAATCATAATTTTTCATCTACGGCTGATAAACTGGCCAACAAGATGATTTTAAAAAAGGAATGTACATTGATAATCTTCTCATTTTAACCACATGAGAGAAAGACTCATTTGAAGAGCTTAAATTTTTATGTTTATTTAAATGCCATGGTTAAAATAGGAATGAATAGAATTGTGCTGTGTGTCTTTAAATCATTCTTAAATTTCCCCCAGGTAAGGCAGTGTGTTAGTCATGATTGTCTCTGTTCATGACATTGTATCAGTACTCTAGTTCTAACTCAAATATACACTGAAGTCTTATAATAAAGAGAAGAGCCTCTGACATGGTCGTTATTGCATGACATGGTGAATAGGGACGGAAATGCATTTGGTTCTGTGTTTCTTAGTCTTTTTGCTTCTATTTTCTCTTTTTCACTGTCTGCTCCTGGCCACTTCTTTGTTCATTAGAAGGCAGATAGGGAAATGAAAAGGTAATGAAACTTAAATCTGCTAATTTTGCAACTTGTTAGCAGTTCCTATTAAATGTTCAGTGGGAGAAGATTCTATCATTATTAACTAAAAGGATGCTTAGGGATAATTTATGGAATTTATTTATCTGTTACTAATTCATTAATAATTGATCATTAAATTAAGCCAATCAATTTATTGCACAACTAAATTATATCGAATGTGCTTTTTCTTTGCCCATGGTTAAAAAAATTTGCTGGAAAAGAAATCAAGTATTATATATTTAATAAAACTCAAATTTAATAAAGCAAGGTCCAAGACCTCACAAAGCCAACCTCCTTTATTTTCTGGGATGTAAAACAGCGCTAATAATGGCTACACTGAATCATTTGGACAAGGAAAAAATAACCCTGTTGTTTCTGAGGTGCAAGACAGGAGAGTCTATCTATATATCTGCTAAACCTTTGCAAGAAAAACAAAAGGAGAGACAGCATCTGAGAAAATTCAGAGGTGTTGGTAGCCCTTCAGGGCCCAGCTTGTGATAGTGCGACTATAATTGGTTTAAAGAACAAGGTGATATAAAGGAAATCTGAAGCCCTTTCGGCCTCCTTTTATCATTTGATGTGCTCTAACGGATGCTTGCTTCCAAACAGCTTGCTTTGTAATAGAATCAGAACCCCCAGGTTCTGAGGGATGCTTAAGCGAAGGGGGTGCCAGAGAAGGTTTTTGGTTGAAAGTGTGGACAAGATATATACGTAAAATGAAGTAAGAGTTTTGGTTAAAGATAATTTGCATATGGACTATTTGGATGGAGAGAAGGTAACAGCAATAAAGAAAGCTAGCATGAGAAATTAAATGTAACCTGAAAAAGAAATAGAAGAAAATAAAAGGGAACAAAAGCTTTGCTAGGGAGCATGCAGAGAAGGAAGGAACACATTTATCACTGCTCAAATGAGCTGCTCTGACCCCACTGTCTAACAGCTGTCTGCATTAGAGACATGGGAACAGTGGTTCTCAACCTTGGCTGAACTTTGGAACTACCTGAGGAGTTTGAAAATATACCGATGCCTGGGTCCCCTTCCTGGAGATGCTGAGTTTATCGAGCTAGCGCAGGGCTTGTGCATCGGTTTTTAAAGTGACCCAGGTGATTTTAATATGTAGCCAAGCTTGCCAACTACTGCTCTGGAATATGAAGATATCATTTAATGCTTTCCTTTCCATCTGAAGGCTCACTTTTTATATTGTGCCCATCACCCTATCCCCTCCATATACATCATTTCAGCCACAACAGAAGCCTAAATAAACTGATAAAATATCCTAACACCCAGGCTGTGGAAGCAAATTCTTTATAACAGCATTTCCAGCCTCTCTCCTTGGCTTCAGCTTTGGACCCTGAATGTGTAGGATGTTAAACTCTGTAATAGGAAACAGTAGAATTATAGTACATATTTAACATTTTTAAGACACTCATAGCATAAATTTCAGAATATGTTGCCATCTTTCCAAATCATACTGGCTTTGCTATATCTGTTCAAAAACATAATGAAAATGGCACATTTTATCTTTCAGATGCCTCTGCAATTATAATCATGAAAATGGAATTTATTTACTCAAACCCATTTCTTTTTTAAAGAAATGTCTGAAGCACAAAGGAGAAATATTATTAAATAGGTCATTTAGATATAGTGAGCCTTCTATATTTAGTACTGCTGCCTTAAAGTCCAATGTGGCAAGATAAGTTGAGAAGGTGCTTAGGAAAAGGCATTAGTGCTTTTGACAACAGTATATTCAACCACAATTACTCCTCAGAATCGGAGAGAATAAACATTTCACACCCCTCCATTTGATCTCTCTCCAAAGATTCATTCATTCATGTGTTCATTCATCCACTCATTTGTTTACTCAATATTTTCTCAAATGGCAGTGATACTAGAAGAAAGAGAAAAAGAGACATGGCGCTGGCCTTCACTGGACTTAACATCTTCCTTAGTGGGGATTGGTGATGAGGAGGCACAAAGAATGTGAATTCAGTGCAATAGACTGGAGGCTGGAGTGGTCTAGAGCTACCATTCTCAAGTTAGCATTGCTGGCTTGTACTTGCTAGTGTGTGACGTTGGGCAAGTTATTGAGCTTCTTTCAGCCTCAGTTTTCTCATCTGTGAGGTACAGATTTATTTACCAAATCTATATCAGCACCTTCTGTGTGTCAGGCACCGTGCCAAGTGATAAAGTGCAGAAGAGTGCAAGACAGGAGGGAGGCTTGCTCACAGGAAATTTTTTTTTTTTTTTTTTTTTGAGGGAGATCAGCCCTGAGCTGACATCCAATGCTGATCCTCCTCTTTTCTTGCCGAGGAAGATTGGCCCTGAGCTAACCTCTGTGCCAATCTTCCTCTACTTTATATGGGATGCCGCCACAGCATGGCGTGACAAGCGGTGTGTCGGTGCGCGCCGGGGATCTGAACTTGCAAACCCCGGGCTGCTGAAGCAGAGCACGCGCACTTAACCACTTGCACCACCGGGTAGGAAATATTTTTTACACAGCACCTACTGCAATAAACACTAGCTGTTGTTATTTTATTATCAGAGGACTGTATTGTGTTCTGTGAAGGATTTAGAACATCAAGGATGATTACTGTTACACCTGATCATAGTTCTATAAATCAAGTTTTTTGGGTTTTTTTTGGTGAGGAAGAGTAGCCCTAGCTAATGTCCATTGCCAATCCTCCTCTTTTTGCTGAGGAAAATTGGCCCTGGGCTACTAGGTGGTGTGTATGTCTGTGCCCGGGATCTGAACCTGTGAACCCCGGGCTGCCAAAGCGGAGCATGTGAACTTAACCACTATGCCATCAGGCCGGCCCGTATAAATCAAGTTATTTTATTTAACCAAATTGTGGCATCACTCCATACAGAGCAGTATGTGTGTCTTTTCTTGTAGCACTCAGGATCTGTGTGTAAGAGCCAAGATAATGAACATTTAACATGATCTTGGATAGAATTTTTCTTGCTAGATATATAAGAGAGCAAGTGACTCAAGGGTTCAGCAGGAGCATGTAGTTTCCATAAGTGTACTTTCCACAAGTCGTGGTAGCTTGTCTGTACTATTTACTGCTGTATTCCCAGGGATGAGTAATGCCTGGCAAACACTAAGGAGTCAAGAATTATTTGAATGAATAAATGAATCAAGTGAAGGATCTAAGTTGGATAGATAAAGGAAGAAGGCCGGGAGGAGAGGAGACCCACAGAGTGAGAGAAAAGAGGGAGGTCAAAAATCCTGAATCAGTGTGCTCTGAGTGAGGGAGTGTGAGAGGGCCAGGCATTTGTTTAAAGCTTTAAAGACTGGCGCAATTCAGAAAGTGTCAAGAGCCAGGTGGAGATTTCACTGACGCAGGCATAGCTAATGTAGAATGTACAGGAAAAACATATGGGGCTAAGGCACCCTCTGTAGACTAGGTAGCTCAAAGGCATGTGGAAGTCATCCAGGGGTGAGGGCTTAAGGTTGAAGAGGAAGAGTATGAACCAGATGTAAGGTGTTCAAGGAATGTAGAGCCGACCAGATTAGCCAAGAGCCGTAGTACAGGGCAGAAAATGAGGTGGGTAAAAGTAGAGGAAGCTATAGCTGGTTGGCATGGGCCTCAAAGGATAATTTTCATTTTTGTTTTTTTTTTTGTGATGATAGAGGAGCAACGGTGTGAACTTGGCAGGAGAGATGTGTATCTCACTTCTCAGGAACCAGGGGTGAGAGGAGTGAAGACGAGAAGTGAAAAGACCCAGACAGAAAAACTTTTAAGCAAGATGAACTCACAACACGCACTAACTCGTTACCTTCCTTGCAGAGAGGACACTTTAAGCATGATAATTAAATGGTTCCTTTTAGTCTACTTAGGAGCCTAATCTTCATCAGCTGTTCACAGTCAGATCGCACAAACTACCTCTTTGCATTCAACTATTGCCACATTCTTCAAGGTAATTGGAAGTGGCTTGGGTGCTGAGTCAAAGAATCCCAGCTAAGGAACTTCACACAGAGCTTTTGCTGCACGGAGCTGGCAAAAGTATTATCAGCTTAAACAAATGGAGGATTTACTCAGTTCTCATCTATTAGTGGCAGCGACTTCACAGCCATTAGAAACATACCTGAAGAAGCGTTCTCACCACTTTCTTATAAAACCTTAGTGTGCCATTCAGCATAAAAATGAGGCTTGGGGTATCTTTGGAGGATTTGTTATCCTGAAAGTAGAGCCTTATATATTTTTTCAAACTGATAAGCTCTGGGGACTGCAGGGATGTGGAAGCAGAGAACCAAGTGTTACAGAAGGAATGTGTTCTTAAGAATCAAGTCAAGAACAGAAATGCTGGAAATACCACAGATGGGATTTTAATGGAATTTTCCTTCTAATTTAAGATCCTACCCTCTCCAAAAATATAGAAAATATTCAAGAAATGTCTTATAAAAGAAAATATCTCAATATCAAGTAGAAACTAAAGCCAATACTCACCATGAAAGCCTCCCGTGACCACTCTGCCCTGTGCTCACATGCTCCAGGCATGTGATGTGACAAAACAAAATGACACAGCAATAAGGACAATTAGGTATATGTTGTGTATTGTTTTTTTTTTTTTTTTTTTTTTTTTTTGTGAGGAGATCAGCCCTGAGCTAACATCCGCCAATCCTCCTCTTTTTTTTTTTTTTGCTGAGGAAGACGGCCCTGGGCTAACATCGGTGCCCATCTTCCTCCACTTTATATGGGACGCCGCCACAGCATGACTTACCAAGCAGTGCGTCGGTGCGCGCCCGGGATCCGAACCAGCGAACCCCGGGCCGCCGCAGCGGAGCGCGCGCACTTAACCGCTTGCGCCACCGGGCCGGCCCCTGTATTGGTTTTTTGAGGAATTACAGTGTTCTGTTTTGTGCCTTACAAAGTTGAAACTGATGTTACTTTGGTGGAAGCCTGGTGTGATGAACAACTGAATAAATAATAAATAAAATAGAGGCTACACAATATTAGAAATGAAAACCACTCCATTATTAAATGGAGAAGTATCTACCCCTGGTGGTGTTAAATCGTGGAAAGTAATGTTATCCACCAGTTTTATTCCCAAGTGAAAAGACAACTCCACAAATAAATGAATAAGCCACTAGGTGTTTATTATTGAGGTGTTCAGACTTTTTCACAGTTTAGTATTTAGCCTGAATAAGAAAAAAAAATACTTTTCTTCTTCACATTTGATTAAAATACCTCACTTTTCATTAAAATATATGTATGATTTGACCGAGTTTTCTAAAAGGCAAATGCACAAAGATGAATTCTGCATAAACTCCAATGTCATTTTGCACACCATGGCATACAACCAGAACACCTGAGGTACTCGTTACATTTGTAGAAGCTCCTATTGGACTTCCAAACCAGATTCCTTACAGGTAAGGCTCAGTGCTTCTGGGATTCTGATGTAGGTGGGAAGAGAACCATTGAGAGAAATTAGATTTGGTGATGGTCATGTTGGGTTTCTGAGTGGGAGTTCTGGGGCCTTGAACTCCTAATTGATAAAGCCTTGCTTTAGTTCTTACCAGGTAGAATGAGATAAACCCATTACCTGTTGAGTATCAGCAGGTAGGATCTATTTTGAGGATTGAATTTTATATATACCTATACAAAGGGCCAAAAAATTCCCAGTATTACAAATTAGCCTCTGTACTCCCACAAAAAGAAAAGGCACCCCGAAGGAGAAAAGTCTTCATTGTGCATGTCAACTAGGAATAGCTATAAAAGGCAAGTATGAGCAAAAATTCATTTTGTATTTCCGACTTCACCTTGGATTTAATAGCACAAATTATTAATGAGGAATGTAAGGGACCAGCTCTTTTCCCTGACCCCTCTGCTACATTTGACATCACTAATCGTGGCCACTTTCATTAAAAATTTCCCACTCTTGACTTCCCTGATTCAGTGTTCTTCAGTCCCCCTGGCTCTAGCACCATTTTTTTGGCTGGCTTCTTTTTTTGAGTGTTTTGGCTGGCACCTCTTCTTTCCCAATTAATAGATGTCACTCGCTCAGGCTCAACTCTGTCTTTAAATAGGATCAACCATTACAGGCATGCACATCCCTTCCCAAAGTACCTTCCCAGTCTTGACTTCAGCAAGCCCTCAATTCTGCACAATTTCCAATTGAAGAATCATATTTGTATGTCAAACAATGGAATTAATCAACCCCTTCTAAATGAAGCATTTAGTTTTCCAAACTCCTCTTTAGCTTCTGTCATTCCCTTGGATCTTCGTTGTTTTTTTGCACTGAAATTTAGATCCTCTTCTACTTTTTCATTTCCAGTTAATGGTAGGGAAACTGAAATATCTACCTGGATTCCATGATTCTTCTCGTTTCTCTTCTCTTCTCTTTTCTCTCTCTCTCTCCTTTCTGTCTGTCTGTCTCTCTCTCCTTTCTGTCTCTCTTTTTCTCTCTCTCCATTCATTCACTCAGTATTTATGCATTCATTCATTCATCCATCCATCCACCTATTCAATAAATATTTATTAAGTGCCAGGTGTGTGTGAGACATTGTGCTAATTTTCAGAAATATAATGAAAAATAAAACAAAAAGAAAGAGTCTAACCTGTGTGAAACTTTAAAGATTAAAGATCAGTGAAATAATCACACAAATATATAATTGCAAACTTTGATAAGCACTGGGAAAGAAATTTCCAGAATATTGTGGAAACTATAACTGGATAACCCGATCTCATGAGAGTGCAGGAAGGGATGAAGGAGGATATTTATGAGAAAGATACTTTCCAGCTGAAAGACAAGGAGAACTTACCCAGCTAAAGCTGAGTGGGAACAAGAAAAGAACATTCTAAAGTTTTGTTTATGTTTTTATTTATCCATTATTTTATCTATCAACTAATAACCAATTATTTGAGTGAATATTTTGTGTTTGGTGCTGTACTAAAAACAAGAGATTCAATGGTAAGCAATACTTTCAACAATTCAACAGATATTTATCTCATATCCTTTATGTGCCAGGCATTGACAAGATACTGCATGTTGAGTTTCCTTTCCTTAAGCACACATGTGTACCCCTGCAAAGACATGCACACCTTTCCTCTGATGAAGATCTTACAGAGTCTTCATTGTATATCCAAACCGAACTTTCTAGAAAAGCCTTCTTAGGCTACCTCAATCATACCATATTTGATTACTCAAATCCCAAATTTTCTTTTCAGTTAAGTGAATCAGTTAATGATCCTACATGACACACGTTAACTCAGTCTTTGTGCTTTGTCTCTCAGTATATTTCTTGGCCTAGAAATTCTGCCCTCCAGGAGACAGTGTAGCTGAGTGGGAAGAGCAAGAGCTATGGAAGCAGATTCAACTTAAATCCTAGCTCAAGCAGTAACTAGTCATGAAACCTTGACCTAGTGACACAAGCTGTCTGACTCCATCTTTATCATCTTCAAAAATGAAGAAGATAATAAGTTTGCCAAGTTATTGTTCATGTTAAGTAGGACTAATTAAAACACCTGGCACATAGTACGTGTCCAGTGATTGGTGGTTGGGAGGTGAGGAGGCTTATTGGAGGTTAGTAGCATTATTGCAGCAACGACTACTGTGGCATTACAAAACTTGGCTGAAAACTTGTAACTATTTGGAGGCCTTTTCAAGTTTTCACCATCTTGATTCTGCTCCATTTTTTTTGTTTACTTCCCCCATGCTGTCATTGAACTCCCGTTGAGATACTTACTAGCTAGTTCTGTCAATCCCTGCTCAAGGCAACAAAGACCCCTTTACATATGAGCTCAACAAATCAGAACCAAAATTCTTAGAGGATTCTCTTCTAGAAAGAAAGAAGGTATTTTTCTGTCGTCTTGATATGAAAATTGAATTTGAACAGTATTATCCACCTACTCCTCTACAAGATTGATAATAATCATGCTTTTCTTTCTTTCAAACATCTATGGAACTTACCCTTCATTTGTCTCATAACAACATTATCGAATAGTGGAATCATACAACTTAAGAGGTAGGAAGGCCGTTGGAGATCACTGACTTCAATCTCTTAATGTTACAGATAGAATAAAAATGAAGCCCACGGATGTTAAGTGACTTGATCATAGTTATGCAAGTACTGTATATGCCTTGAATTAAAGTTGGGTTCTCTGGGATATAGGTTATGAAATGGATGTGTATGCGGGAGGTATATTGGGGAGAACTCTTGGGAACACCTGTGAGGGAGTGGATGGATCAGGAGGACAGAGGAAGAGATTGACATCCATGCAGTCACAACAAAGGCCTCAAATGATCCCACGGTGGACTCTGGGCTGGGATGGCCCTTCAAAGTTGTTCTGCCTTGAGGCACATGGACAAGTCACCAGATGCAGGCTTCCCCTGGGGAGAGGGCATGACCTTGAACAAGGGCAATTCTAGGAGAACCATCAGCTGCCAACACTCCTAGTGGCTGGGGGAATGAAGGCCTTGGTCCTGAGGGGGATCTAGGAAGCTCACTACAGCATCCACCACACAGGATGAGGATAATTTCATAAAAATTATTTCCCAGTAAAGAGAGGCAAAGAGCCTTATATTTGATTCCTTACTAAGTGTCTCATTTGTAGGTGGTATTTCAATTCCTTTATTTTTAAACATAAAGTACTATTTGAAGAAGACACATTGCCTGAAAGCCTCATTCAATGTTAGTTTTGGATGCTCATAGAGGTCATCTGAACTGATCGGCAAAAGAGGAGGAAAAGAAACTTAACTCAGTGATGATTCTTGGGGATAGGACCCCGCAGTTAAAAGCATCAGATACTTTTAAACCAAGTTTTGAAAGTCATCTACAAGGCAATACAGTGGATGTAGAGGTCACAAATATACACCTACAGGAAAGTGAGAAAACAGTTCATCATTTCTAGTAACAGCCTGATACTTGGAATAAAAAACATTGTTTCTGGAATTCTTAATTCAACAAATATTTATTGAGCCCTTGTCTGTCCCAGGTGATATTCTAGGTGATTGAGATTCAGCAGCAAACAAAATAAAGTCCCTGCGCTGATGACCTCACCTCTTACAGGCCATTCTATTGTGTTTTCTCACGTCTTTCCCCCTGTAGTGTGGATTTCTGGAGGATGGAGCTACGTTCCATTTTTATTTATGTCTCTAGTGCCTCATTTTGTGCCTTGCATATCAATATTTGCTGAATGAAACAAATAACAAACTCTTCTACACATGTAAACAAGCACTTGAACTTCAAACTTCAAACTTCTAAATATTTAATTGCCCAACAAATATTTCATCTCGAGTCAGATTTCAGAGATCTCATAAATCTTCCTGAGGTGGACTAGAAGGAAAGGCAATTCTGCTAGGTTTGAAAAATACACACTGAAGAAAAGAGTATGATTTGGAGGTCACTGGAAAATTAATCTTGGCTTTGATTTTTTTTGGTACTCATTTTCTTGGCATAGTTATTCTGACATCTACCGACTTTTCCTGAAAAGGTTGCAGACTTGTAACACTGGATTCTTTACACACTCAGGATTTTTCTGACATTAGTGTTCAGAAAGAACTAGAAGCTTCATTTGCAAATAATGATATGCCCCCACTTAAACCTCTTTCAAAGTGACACAACATATTTTCTATGTTTAATGAAATTATATATATGTTATGTATTTTAAAAAGCGACCTCTACAAAGATGGGCAAATAATTTAACGAAGTGGTAACATACTTAGTTGCATATAAGCATCATTTAGGGAGTTTGCTAAAAAATATTATTTCCTGAAGATTTATCCCTTGAAACTCTAATTTAGAAAATCTGGGGCAAGACCTTATAATCTGGCATGTCTGAGCATGCAAATTGTTTAATATGTTGGAAAGAAGAGAGGTTTTGGAGTCAAAACTGAAGTCTGTGTGTCCCGACTCTGATGCTTACTTCATGACTCTGGGCAAACCCTTCAGCTTGTGTGCCTCAGTTTCCTCATGTGTTCGAAGTTATATTAGAAATAAATTTCCTTTCTACCCTCAGAGGGTTGTTAATGTGTATTTAAAAAGTAAGTATACATGAAAGTGTCTTATGAACCTCAAAGGCTGGATAGATGTCCTTGTGAATGAAATTTTGAAGAACTAGACATTTTGTCCCTCTCTTACTCACTACCCTCAACACAGCCTTTGGAAAATTAGACAAAGCTCAACTTGCCACCAAGGGAATGCCTGGTGTCTCCTGGGGGCTTCCAATCCAGTTGTCCCTCTTTGGAAAACCCTCCTGGCAAAGATATCTCATGTCAGAGGACAGAGATAAGAATTGTCAAACATTCACCATTTTAAAAAAGCAATATAGCTTTATCTCTATGTAAAGGTTTTTAAATTTTCTGATCTTTTACAGATAATAAAGTCAGTGTTTTCTCAGCCTTTTTTTAATTTCCAAAGGGTTTTAGAAATGCCTTGGAAATTACCTCTTTTTCCTAATCCTTTCACTTCGCAGGAACATACCTGATTGAACAGGTGGTTTTACACCTAAGCTTTTGTAATTTAGAAGCTGGGGAAAGCATTGGGTGTGAATTTTCATATAAAACGTCTTTGCATTATTATCATATGTTAGCATAATTGTGTAAACAATGAGAGTACTCTACTGTTAATTGATAGAAATCATGTATGTGTTTGTGTGTATGTGCTTATGTGCGTGTGTGTCTGTGATAGGCTTTGAGTGGAGAATTTTTAATATAGTTTGTAATTTTTATTTCCTCAAAAAAATAAAAGTTCACACTAAATTGATGACAGAATATTTTAAGGCTATCTGTCAACACTGTGAAGAGATGAGATTGTCTCAGTTCTACATAATACATAAGGATTTGAGATTGCTTTAGAGGATTATTTAAAATTGGGAAATAACACACATCTTTTGTGGCCACATCCTTATATATGCAGATTAGTAATACCACTGCCCTCACTCTCCCTGAAGATACCCCAATTAACTGTTCTCTATTATTACAGAAATTTATTAGCAAATGTTTTTGTTACTCAAGTTGAAAGTGCACATCTGAGAAATGTTTAGAGGTTTTTTGGTGTATGTGTGTATGTGTGTTGTGTGTTTTGTCCTCCCTGCTGGTGTTGCTTTTCTTAGAAACACAAGTGACCCAACTGACAGCTTTATAGATGGTGTTGCATATGCTGATATTAAATTCTGCTGCAGCAACGCATTTTAGGTTATTTGTGTAAGTGCAGGCATCCCTGTAACCAGCTAAATGGAAAGTTTCCTAGGAATTTATGTAATCACATCATTTAGTTTTTGCATCCTGAGCAAATGGTTTCCTTTCTTTAGGCAAGCTGGCATATTTCTAAGGTCATTTGTCTGCTTGACTGTTACTGAAATTGAAAGAAAGGGAAAAATAAACAAAAAGACAAAATGCCTTACTTAACAGAAGGGAGCTCATTTGCAAGAGGAATGAGGGATTATGATGTCCAGATTGAGAAAGGAAGTGGTGGGTACTACAGAATTACAAATGGGCCACCAGGGAGCCTGCTGATGGGACTCAGGTAAATTCTGATTTTGCTCCAGTGGAGTACTGACTTGTGTGTGTGCCGACTGACCTAATTCCCACTCACCTGGCAGAGTGTTGAGTTGTCGTTGTTTCCCTATGGCTTCCTGGCTCCTCTTCAGCTTCATTGCCTACAGTCGATTTTCCCATTCTGGTTCAGATTCTTACTACAGACTTTTTAAATGGAAATGATTATCCAAATCCAAAACCTGAAGAAAAAAATTACAAATCACCACGGCTGTTATGCTTTTTATTTCATTTAAAAGACATTTCAATAATGGTAAAGAAAATTGTAGGAAGAGCAATTACCCATAGTCCTTGGTTCATGCTTTATTAAGTTTTTCTTGTCTGTATCCACAGGTATATGCTACTTGCCAAAGTAGTTATGTGCACGTTGTGAAATGTTTAAAATTTCTACAAGAAAATATCTCTCAGATATAAATATTTCATAATATAAAAATTATTTAATACTTGAAAATTTATAAACTGAGACAGAACCATTGTTCATATATACACAGCGATATATATCTGTACATATGTATATTCTCTTTGAAAAATAAAACTATACATTTTGTAATTTTGTGATTTTCTTTCATCACTTACAATACTGTGTTCATCCTCCCATATCCATATTATTCAAGATTTTGATTTCTTTTCAGATTGTGATTTTAGTGCACTATACTATTACATTTATTATATGGCTTTATCAAGATATGTTTGGCCAAGCCTTATTGATGAATGACAAAGTTCTATCTTACTGTGAGCATGTAGTGACTGGGATGTGACTGATACTAGCAGTCAATCTTATAGCTAAACCTCCAAAAATCCCTGATTATTTCCTTAGTACAAATTCCTAGAAGTTCAATTGTTGATTAAAAAGTATGTAATATATTTAAATATTTGATATATATTTTCAAATTCCTACAGATCACTCTTACTTACCATCTAAATAGTATAGGTCATAAATGTAAATTGAGTATTATCAATATTTTTCAGCACTAAAAATGTCTTAGGCAATACAAGATATTGCCTTAATTAACGTTACTTTGATTTCTAGTGAAATTACAAATGTTTCATATGTTTATTTTCCATTTGCATTTTTTCTTTTGTGAATTGCCCATGCCTACATTTTATTTTTATTTCTAATTTTTAAACAAAAATAACTTTGCTTGTCTGATTGTGTAAATTATACATATTCAACATGGAAGAGGATCAAATGGTATACGAAAGTTTAAGGGAAAAAAGGTAACTGTGTCAATATTTCAGTTTCTATCCATTCATGGCTATAAAGTGACACAGAATTTTTAATGCATTTCCTGATTACTTGAGAAGGTTGAGTATCTTTTCAGATGTTTTTCAGCTGTTTGAATTTGTTCTTCTGTTAATTGCCTATTCATACTCTCTATGTTTCTATTGTGTTGTTTGTCTTTTCATATCAATTTTTGAGCTTTCTTTTAATATTATAGACATTGATTTGTCATATGCATTACAAGTATTATTTTTCAAAACTACCCTTTGGCTATTGACATTGTATTTTCTATTTTTGCCATTAAAAGAAATTAATGGTATTTATGCTATTGATTATATGATATTTTTACCATTAGTGGTATGATTTATACTGTATTTTGATCATTAAGCATAAGTATATGGTCACACAGGGCTTTTATGCCCATTTAAAGTCTTTAATCCTTCTGAAGTTAATTACTGCATACAGATTGAGAAGAAATTTTATTTTTTTTTCCAGCTCTTGAATTTCTTTCCTTAGTTAAAAGGTTTCTCCAAACTAGATCATTCATATAATTTCCCACGGTTTCTTCTTCATTTCTGTTATTCATCTTTCATTCACTCATCCATTTATTCCTTAATTTATTGAACACTATAACTTGGGATCTTTTCCAATCAGAATATATAGAGCACGGACCTACTCCACTCACCAGCCATTCTGTGGCGGTGAACCATATATAAAGTAGAGGAAGACTGGCACAGATGTGAGCTCAGGGCTAATCTTCCTCAAGCAAAAAAAAAGAGAAAGATTGGCAGCAGATGTTAGCTCAGGATGAATCTTCCTCAGAAAAAAGGAAAAAAGATTTTATTTTGTTGCCTAATGTCCGTTTTCTGTTCCAGGATGCATCCAGGTAACAATCTTACAGTTAGTCATCATGCTTCCTTAGGCTCCTCTTGGCTATGACATTTTCTCAAACCTTCCTTGTTTTTGATGACTTTGGCAATTTTGAAAAGTGCTGGTCAAGCATTTTGTAGAGTGTCCCTTAGTTGGGATTTGTCTGATGTAAATCTCATGATTAGTTTCAGTATGTGTTTTTGGGAGGAAGACTGCAGAAATAAAGTGCCATTCTCATCATATCACATCCAGGGTGTGTACTATCAACAGGACTATCAGACTATCACTATCCATGTTCACCTGGATTGTCTGATTGGGGCAGTGTTTGTCAGGTTTCTCCTCTGTAAAGGTACCCTGCTCCTTTCCAGACCGTACTCTTTGAAAGGAAGTCACTATGTGCAGCCACACTTAAGGAATGGAGAATGATACTCTAACTCCTTGAAGACTGAGTATCTAAATTATTCAGAATTCTTTTGTGTGGGAAATTTTTCTATTCTCTCCCATTTGTTTATTTATTGTCATTTATTTATATCAGTATGAACTCACGGATATTTATTTTATACTTTAAATTATAATCTGATACTACTTTATTTATTTTGTTGCTCAAATCTTTCCAGCTTTGGCCATTGAGATCTCTTTCGGATGGTTCCTGTTCCTTTGATATACTCTCGTCACTGTGGCTTTTCTTCTTTTTGAGCACTTTACTTTCTGAAACTACAAGATGTTCCAGGCTCATTTTGTATATTCCCTGTCCTAATCATAAAATCGGCTGATGTAATATCTGCATATGAAATAAATTTATTTAATTGGTCACCTATTGATGATTATTTTCATATTTTGACTTTATAACAGTGCTACAGTGAATGTATCTCAGTATAATTTTATTTTTCTTCTTATAAGTGAAGTTGAGCAGCTGTTCAGATGTTTAAAAAATATTTATATGTTTTTCTGTCAATTCTAAATCAAATTCTCTGCTTATTTTTCCATTGGTTTGTTCTTTTTCTTTGATTTGTAGGAACCATGCAGCAAATAGTTTTTCACTTTGTTACTTATCTTTTAACTTTGTTGTTTCTTTATGTGTAGAAATATTTGCTTTTTATTTAGTTGTTGTTTAGGCTTAGTCAATCTCTTCTTCCATGGTTTCTGCATTTTATTTCATAAGGGCTTCCCATTCTGAGGTTATTTAAATAATCTTCCACATTTTCATCTAATACTTTTATAGTTTCTTGCACTTATTTTTGCTTATTATTGTCTCTACTGGTATCATTATTCATTTTACTTTTCTTTATTTTTTTCTGTTTTACATGTTTCCTTCCTTCCGTTTTCCTTTGCCTTATATAGTTTGCTGTATAAGTTGACTTTTCTTTTTTCTCTTGAGTGCTTTGGAGGAGATGCATCCTATTTTACATTTCTTATTAATTACTTTTAAGTTAAAAAAAAATCTTTCTATAAAAGAAGTCTTCCTTAGGGCTGGCCCCCTGGCATAGCAGTTAAGTGCTCACGCTCTGCTGCTGGTGGCCCGGGTTCGGATCCTGGGTGTGCACCGACACACCACTTGTCAGGCCATGCTGTGGTGGCGTCCCACATAAAGTGGAGGAAGACTGGCATGGATATTAGCTCAAGACCAGTCTTCCTCAGCAAAAAGAGGAGGATTGGCATGGATGTTAGCGCAGGGCTGATCTTCCTCACAAAAACAAACAAACAAAAAAAAGAAGTCTTCCTTGAATTATGTTTATGAATCATTACCAACAACATGACAGTATTTCTGAATACCACATCTTTTCCAGGTGTGGTAGGCAGAATTTCAAGGTGTTCCTCCCTAAGATTTCTGTTCCCTCATTATTTAATCAAACAATAATCTAGGTAGTGCTGTGAAGAGATTTTGCAGATGTTATGAGATGATGTTAAAATAAGGAGATTATCCTAGATGGTCAGAGTAGGTCCTATATAATCAAATGAGACCTTAAAAGTAGAAGAGGAAAGCAGAAGATTTAGTTACAGAGGTATATTTGGAAGAAGGAGAGGAGATATGAGGCAAAAGGGAAGGTCAGAGAGATTTGAAGGGTGAGAAGGACTCAACCCACCATAGCTGGCTTTGAAGATAGAGAAATGTGTTCATAAGCTAAGAAATGAATGTAGTGCAAGACTCTGAGAATGATCCACAGCTGACCCCAGCAAGGAAACAGGACCTCAGTCCTACAACCATATAGAACTTAATTCTGCCAACAGCTTGAATGACTTGAAGCAGATTCATCCCCAGAACCCACAGAAAGGAACCCTGCCAACAACTTGACTTCAGCCTGTGTGACTCAAAGCAGAGAAACTAGCAGAGCCTACCAGTCTTCTGACCTATGGAACTATGAAATAATAAACACATATTGTTTTAAGCCACTAAACTTGTGATAGTTTGTTGTGGCAGCAATAGGAAAGGAACATAGCAGACAATGAAATTAGCTCTATCTCAAGTTTCCCTTTACACACCATCCCATCCTAGATTTGTTGGTGTGATCTTGAGATTTGCATTACATTTCACAAGTGTTAATTAGTATTAATTTTATCTTTAAATAATTTCTTTATTCAATGCCAGTCTTTCAGTAATTTTATCCGGTTTGTTTTCTTAGCACTTGAATGTGTAAGAATATTTATCTCTTGCCATCAACATAAATGACAGCATATCTGGATAGTGAATTTGGAATCACACATTTTCTTTCTCATGATTTTATTCACATTACTAAACTAATGTTGGAGAGGAGACAACATATTTTTTTCTTTTACCTATGCTATTTTTCTATTTAGATATTTGTTCTCAAAATTCACATGTTGACTAAATTTTATATAGGGACTTTTTCTTGCTATTAATCTTGCTAATTAATTGATAAGATCTTTGCATCTGTACTCAGAAGATTTTTGTATATTAGACTTTAAGCATTGTTTGATTTCTTTCCATTCTGGTCTTTGAGGATTGATAATTATTTCAGTTTTTGTTTTGTTCTATTATCCATATTATGATTTCATAACTCTTATTTTATTTATCTTGGTCTTTTTTCCCCCTGAGCACTAGAACAGTTCTTAAGCTTCTATCCCATAACACTACAATATTCTTTCTTTCTTTTTTTTTTCCCACTGTTTCTGGGGCTACTTTTAGTTCTCCAATGGTGTCAGTAGATTTTGTCTTCTAGTTCATCTTTCATTTCATGTTCTGTCTTATATCTAATTTTATTACCATCATAAGAGTATACTTTCTCTAATATTCTTTTTTTTCCCCTGGGTAAATCTTTTTCAAAAATAAACTCTTCTTCTTCCTTTTGAGTTATATGTTCTCTTTTTTTTTGTTTTTTTATAGAAACTTTTCATGTTTTACTCTGGGTATTTTCATGTTTTACTTTGGATATTTTCTGTGTATTCATCTGTATGTGTGGAAGTCTACTCTGCCCTGATCTTTTCTACAAACGTGGCAAGAGAATTCCTTTTGCCTATATCATTGTCCACAAGGACACTCTTGAAATTTCCTTGTTGAAACTTCATCTGGATTGCTGGATAATAGAAATATATATGCCATTCTCAGGATTTTCCAGTTGGATGGCTATGTGGGGGAAGCTACACCTGTAGGCTGCTGTGTGAAGGAATTTGATTTCTTCATGGTTTCCTCTTTATGTTGGTGAAGATGCTCTATCATCTAATTTTTTTACCTTTTTCACCTGGTCTCCATTTCTTTTATACAGTATGGCTATTCATGATCTCTTTCCTATTGCTTTTATCTGTTGACTCAGGGATTACCCCAAATATTTATAGGGTGTCTCTTTGATATCTTTCTTGCTTTTGATCATCCTAGGGAAGCTACATTCAAAAGCTGTTGTTCTAGGGGCCGGCCGGTTGCGCAAGCGGTTGAGTGTGCGCACTCCTCTACCGCGGCCTGGGGTTTGCCGGTTCGGGTCCCAGGTGTGCACAGATGCACCACTTGTCAAGCCATGCTGTGGCGGTGTCCCATGTAGAGTGGCGGAAGATGGGCATGGATGTTGGCCCAGGGCCGGTCTTCCTCAGCAAAAAGAGGAGGATTGGCAGTTGTTAGCTCACGGCTGATCTTCCTCACACAAACAAAAATGAAAACAAAACTGTTGTTCTAGAATATGAGACATAGTTCCAAGGCAGTGGTCCTTGTAGATTTCACAGCTAACCCTAATGTCCTGTATTTTATTTCCTATTTAATAAATGTAAAAGTGGGAGAGAGCATAGTGGAGGGTGTTCACTGAGCAAATTATATTTCTCCAAATCACTACTCCTAGCAAAATTTTCAAACTTTGAGGATAGACATGGCACACACTTTCATTTTCAACATTTATGGAGGATCTTTTCT
The DNA here is from genome assembly GCF_020826845.1 of Diceros bicornis minor. NCBI lineage: Eukaryota > Metazoa > Chordata > Mammalia > Perissodactyla > Rhinocerotidae > Diceros > Diceros bicornis. Next base: position 72,860,797 of record NC_080741.1, on the reverse strand, counting down.
CTCTTTATATTCCTTTGATCATAGTTATAAAGTTTTTATAGAATGGTAGATGTGTGCTTTATGGAGTATGTGTAGCAGTGGGGGAGGGGATGGGCAGGGCAGACAAAGAGTTGGACACACATCACTAAGTTACCACCCATTCCCAAATACCAAACATTTCATAAATCCCATATTCAGTAGTTTTGCTCATTCCGTGTGTGCCCTCGTGTTGTGCCTTGCATATTTCATGTGTATACTAAAAATCATTAATGTTTTTCTTTAGTTTTGATGATTATGTTATAGCTGTTTAATATAAAATTCAGTTATTTTGTGCACAATAATATACTAAACTATTTCCTGGCTGACTTACATTTTGGTTGTTTACTCTCTTTGCTGTCATAGAAATTATTGGAATGAATATTTTCATTTTAATGTTTCTTTTGACTTTTTTATTCATATATATTTATAGAAAGAGTAGTATTAATGTGTTATGGGGTATGGACTTTTTCTTCACATTCTTCATTCATACTTTTCAAATTGCTTTTCTAAAGATTTATACTGATTTACAACATTGTCGGGAATATGTGACTGTACCATTTTCTATTCAAACTTAGCAGCATTGGGTTTAATTTCTTTTATATTATAAGTGAATTAATTAGCTAGAAATGGATACATCTGAGTTGCCTAAGTGTTAATTTTCTTAGCATAGTATGAGTCTGTACATTAAGCAGTTCTAGAATGGTTTTAAAGAATTAATACGTATATTTACTTCTTTCATTTACAAGATAGTTATGTCCCATAAACTATTTTAGGGAAGATTCTGAATTTCTGAAAATCAAACACTAGTTTGCATTTGGTACCTGGAATATCAACTCATGTGATAATCCACTTGTAATGACTGTTTATCTGGGTCATTATGAGAATAATGAAGTTAGTTGTGAGTAGTTTAGAAGGTTTATATCATGCACTCAGATTTTCATGGACTTTTGTGAAATAAAGAGTGTCAGTGCCTTCCGTTGGTAAGGTAGTATTCTCAATTCTGGCTTCAAAAAAATGATTTGTGCTGTGTCACAAATCACTGTAAACTTAGCAACATAAAACAACACACATTTATTATCTCACGGTTATTATAAGTCAGAAGTAAGGGCAAAGCTGCAACTCTGCAATCATGGTTTCAGGCCGGCTGGAGTCTCATCTGAGGCTTGACTGGGGAAGAGTCTACTTTCAAGCTCATTCAAGTTTCTGACAGAATTCATTTCCTTGTGGCTATGTGACTGAGTGCCCTAGCTTCTTACTGGCTGTTGAGTAAAGGTCCCCCTAGATCCTAGAGGCCTCCCACAGTTCCCTGCCACATTGCCCTCTCTATGGTTGTAGCTTCTTCAAGGCTAGCAGAAGAGTATCTCTCACTCCAGTCAGCTAAGATGGAGTCCTATGTAATATAATCAAAAGAGTGATATCCCATTAACTTTGCCATATTCTATTGGTTAAAAGCAAGTCACAAGATCTACCTGCCCTCAAGGGGAGGGGATTATGTAAGAGCATTGATCATCCTATCACCTTAGGGTATATCTACCACTGAATTTTCTATTTCAAACTGTATAAAACAAGCTTCCTGCTCTGTTCTTCATTATCTCCAATTGATTTCCTCATTTATCTACTTTGCTATTGTGAAAATCCTCATGCTGTCTTACACTTTATGTTCTGTTCCTAGGGAATTTGCATGATAATAAGACATTTATTATTTCATCACAAACATTTGTTTCAGGATCAAACCATACAAAGCCTAAGAGTGGCATTGCTTTACTTTGCTCCCATAAATAAATTTCACTTACCATTAAACATATTCAAAGGGCATTCTCAAGGGCGTTCTGATTTAGCTAATGCTTGCTGGAGGTTAAGGAATTACCTAGAGATTAGAAGAAAATAGATTTCAACTGGAATATCTAGTATAATTTTTATTTAAATTATTTTAATATTAATTAAGGTATCTCTTGTAATATTCAGATTGTGTAACTGTAGAAGTCTTACTTAGTCATATGTTAATCATTTTCTATACTAGATAAAATTTCTTCTTGGATTGCCTTTCACCATTTGTAATTTTACCATTTACATGAATCCATGGGAAATCACAAGGATTCAATTCATATTGAATGAATGTTCGCAGATCAGCATTTAGAAAATAAAGGGCGATCATTTATTCTAGAATAATTGGGCAATTCTGTACAACATAGTTATTGGAGTTATAGCAGATAATAGAGTAACTGTTGCCTCTGGAGTGCCTATCCTACTGTGTTTGACATCTTTTTTTCAATTAATTCACCACATTGTCCCACAGAAAGCAGAAATGTTGAGTTCACAGAGATCTAGAATTATGTCCTATGCTCACCTCTTTGAGTATGACTTTGGATAAAGTACTTAGCTATTCTCTCCTTAGATTTTCTCATCTGCAAAATGGGGATAATAAAACTACCTTCCTCATGTGGCTGTTATTACTCTTAAAATAAGATGGCAAACATAAAATGCTTGTCACAGTAAAAACACATAGTAAGAACTCAGCAAATGGGAACTATTTTTAAATTACAGTTATTCCTAAAAGACATAAAGGGCAGCATTACTGCCATGTGTTGGTTAGCATCTGAACCAAATTGTGAGAGGAATTTTTACTGGTTTCATATTGGATAAGACATTTTCGGTCGCAAGTGACAGAAATACAACTCATAAAAAAGAGAGAGAGAGGCAACATGATGGCTTAGATGAGTCAAAAGTCCAAGATGGTTCCTAGCTTTAGGAATAGTTGACCTTGTGCTCAAACACTTTGTCAGAATTAGGTCTCTTCTGCTGTCTTTTGTCTACTTTAGTATGAAAATCTTCATTCCGTCACTGCTCCTCTCAAAGTTACCAGAAAGCTATTCCTTCCCAAATTGTTTCAACGAAATTCCTGTGGTTAGCTCTGATGTTACCAACTTATGTCATGAACCCATCACTGAGCCTATAACTGTGATGAGGTGAATTTAGTTCTAGGATTGCCCAACCCCAGCACCTGCGCATGAGGCCAACCCAAATTGAGGCACATGGACTGCGAATGGATGAATGGAAGTGCTGGTATCATAAGGGGGGAAGAATCAACCTTAGATATTATATCAGTGAATAAAACAGCAGATGTTTAGTACAGCTGTGTTTAAGGTAAATGCCCATGTATGTATAAATTATAGCTTTTTGGTAGTAAGAAATAGATGTTGATTTTTGTTAACACTAACAAACCACAAATTCATTAGAAGGATGGAGAATCAGAAATAAAATCCAAGAAAATTAGTGGGGAAACAGGATTCAGGAATTTCAGGAGACAGCATCTTCAGGAATTTAATCTTGGTCCCTTGCTTAAGGAACATCTGAGAATTTCCTCCAAATTGTTTGAAAGAAGAATTAAATTCTAGAGCAAGAGTGAATGATTTGCCTAGCTTGGGTCATGTCTCCATCCTTTGCACAGGAGTGGGGAGAATTGTGAAGGTAACTTGTATAGCAATCCTACTAGGAATGTGTCCAGTGGGAGAGGGGTAGCTTCCCAAATCAAAATCTGAGGAGCTGTTACCAAAAGAAGTGGAAGTGGATGTTTGACAGGCAAGAATAGCAGGGCTCTGCAGCCATGTTCTCCATTCTCATGGGAGAGTCCCTTCCAAAAGAGGTGTGTGGGATTTGGAATCAAATGTTGTGGGTTTTAACCATGGCTCTACTCTCAAGTACATGATATTGAACATGTAACTCAATATTTCCATTCTTTGGCTTTCTTAATGTGGATAATGTTGGTACTTACCTTTTAGATGTCTAGAATGGGAATGGATAGTAGCTTTGATAATGATATGATGAAGATGTGGTCAACCACCAGTTGATTGGGTGAAGTATTAATAGTGTTATCAATAATTTGACAAATATTGACAGTAACGAATGTGTATTTTTACACAAAAGGGAAAAATAAGGCTTTTTCTTTTAAGATCTCGTGGCATCATGCAGTGGAAAGAATCATGAAGTGAGAATAAGTAGGTTTGAGTACTTTTCCTGATGTCCACTGTGATCGACTGTATGACCACTGAGAAGCGGTCACTTCATCTTCCTGGCCTTAGCTGAGGAGTAGTATGGGGGAGAATCATGGATCTTGAGGTAAACTCCCAGTATTAACATTCACGATGATAAAACAGACAAAAGAGAGAGACAAAAAGTCACTCCTCAGAAATATTTTTATCATTAGATAACTTTTTGAGTGTTTACTATGTAAGAGGCACTGATTTAAGCACTTGCGTGTATCAATCCGTCTAATCCTCACAATGACCCTATGAGGTAGGCTCTTTTGTTATTTCCTTGTTATAGCTGAGGAAACTGAGGCACAGAAAGTTAAGAAACTTGTCTAACATCTTACATCTAGAAGTAGCAGAGCTAGGATTCAAACCCAAGTGCTGTTTGAGTATTTTGTTAAACTGCCTCTCATCTACATATGAAGATACTAGTCATTTATCCATTATCTTGTTTAGTAGACTCCATAGGAGTTTGAAAAATGTTGAGACAATTTGAATACTGTGCAAAAAAATTGAAGAGTAGATGGATTTTAATGGGAAATACGCTCTGGAGAAGAAAAATGACAGTGGGAGAGAGAGAAAACAAATGAGATTCTTCCCATCCCCAACTCAGCTCACCCTAAACAATTGTTTTTTCTGGTTGACAGATGTTTAATGCTTCCTTATGTTTATAGATTTTATGGATCAGCGATTTCTCATCTTCTACTTGAACCCTTATGTAAGAAAAAAAAACTCACTCAAGTTGATTAAATTAATAGTGAGATAAATATATGTTTACAAACATTTTAGAATAGAAACAACAAAATTTTATACCCAACTCTTAGAAGGAATTAAAAACCAAACTAGAAAAAGCACCATGGAGATTCTTATCATTTTGAAGGAAGATGTATGTTAAGAGTAAGACACATCATATAGTGCTGGGTTTTCATACCATCTGTCAAGGGTCAACAGGTTGCTGTTATGTAGAAGTTACTTGAATTCTAGTCATCTGATTAAGTAACTGTTCCTTAGTGTTCAGATCTGAGTTAAAGTTCATTTTTTTTAGTAAGAAAGGCATTTGATATAACTTTGATTCTTTTCTTGCAAATGTCCAAGATTCCTCTGAAGTCAATGGGAGCAGTGTGGAAGGTATAGAGAACCCTGGACATGGATTAGAACTTGGGTATGGGCCAGTGACTTGAAAACATTTTCAAAGAGATTGTGTTTGTATAAGAACAGAATTTTTTTCTGAACAGTATTTGTGAATTGACGACAATCTGGAAAGGCTTAAAATCTGATGTGTTAAGAAATTTTTGCAAACAGCATTAAGCATGCCACAGGGAAGAAATAATAGAGTGAACCAGGGCTGTGAATGTAAGAGTAATTCTGGGAAGCAGCTATTGCATACGACCCTTTTGGTATATTTATGAATCTTGTAGTGGGGGAATAGTGATATAGGCCATTACCACTTCCATTAGACTGCAAGAAACAGCATTCACACCCACCGATCCATTCACTTATTCACAGAGCCACTGAAAAACTGCTCACCCAAAAAGCTTAAACTCTTAAACTTGGAGCTATTACAAATAGAGTGTGTGTGTGTGTGTGTGTGTGTGTGTGTGTGTGTGTGTATGTGTGTGTGTGTTATGGGGAAGGAGGTGGGAATTGGAAGACAGCAGAGGAAGAAAGGAGGGCACTGTTTGGCAACTCTGTTTGGTCCAGATGTCACCCCTCCCTTGAAAGGCTCTGGGAGTGAGCCCTGGGCACTGGATTAGGCATTCGGTATGTGAGTTGGTGATTCCTAGACTCCAATTAGGTTTTTTTTGCACACATAATCCATCCAAAGAACATGCGCCCCACAGAGATTATTTGAGTAAACTCGATACCCAATCAAAAGGTGTCTGATAGTACTATGGCAGCACTTAAATGTGTTTCTTTAGAATTTGATCAAATTGGCCATCTCCAACATATGAACAGATGGCATTCTGAAATATTTTTATCTGAAATCTTTTTTTTAAATTGAGAGTGTGTATATGTATATCTCTCTATTTTTTTCTCCAGAACACTTTCTATATTGGTCAAGTTGCAAGGATAACCAACAAAAGCATCTTTGCTGGGATGTTCCTGGGGCGGTGATGTGACAGATCTATAGAGACAGATTGCTATAACAATGTTAACAACAATCATCAGAACACCTGGCATTTACTGAACACTTACTATGTGGGAGGCACTGATCTGAGGACTTTCCATGCACTGATTTATTTAATCCTCACAGCATCTCCATGAGATAGATTTGTTGTTGTTAGTGCCATCGAGTTAATTCTGACTTCTAGCGACCCTGTGTACAACAGAGCTGAACCTCACCTGGTCTTTTTGCACCATCCTCTCACCTTCCGGTGCTGTATCAGACAATGCTCCACTGCTATTCATAGGGTTTTCATGGCCAATCATTTTGGAAGTGGGTGGCCAGGTCCTTCTTCCTAGTCTGTCTTAGTCTGGAAGCTCTGCTGAAACCTGTCCACCATGGGTGGCCCTGCTGGTATTTGAAATACCAGTGGCATAGCTTTCAGCATCACAGCAACACACAGCCGATATATATGACAACCAACAGATGGGTGATGTGGTTCCCTGACACCCAGGCCGCAGCAGTGAGAGTGCCGAATCTTAACCACTAGACCACCAGGGCTAGCCATGTGACAGGTATGATTATCTATTTTCAGATGAGGAAACTAAGGCATTTAGTCTTTGAGTAACTGCCCAAAGACCCCCAGTTAGGAAGAGGCAGGTCTAGATTTAACCAGGCAGTCCAGCTCTAAATCTGCCTCCTTAACAACTGCCCTCCAGCGGGGCAGTGCTGCGCTTCAGCATTTATCAAGACCCGGTTTATGCTGGGCACTGGACCGATGATACAAAGGAATCCCAGCCCATGGGAGGTGCTGGGGGAGAGGGATAGGAACAAATAAGTACATACAGTGCACTGAACAGAAGTGTATCAAAGATAGTCAAGTAGGACAGAGAAATAAGTGATAAACCCATTGTGAGGAAGCAGGAAAGGAAAGATTCTACAGATGTGGTAACATCTGAGATGACTTTTTTTTTTTTTTGTGAGGAAGATTAGCTCTGAGCTGACATCTATTGCCAATCCTCCTCTTTTTGCTGAGGAAGATTGGCCCTGGGCTAACATCCATGCGCATCTTCCTCTACTTTATATGTGGGACATCTGCCACAGCATGGCTTGATAAGTGGTGCATAGGTCCATGCTGGGGGTCCGAACTACAAACCACGGGCCTCCAAAGTGGAGCACACCAACTGAACCACTACTCCCCCAGGCTGGCCCCTGAGATGCCTTTTGACGCCTGAATGAGTAGTAGTTCCGACAAATGATAGGAAAGGATGATACAGAAGGGAGAAATAGCTTATGTACACAGTCCAGGGGCATAAAACAGCTCTCTCCTGCATATGGGAGGACTCTCTTCCAACATCTCTTCTCACTTAGATCTTGTAAAAAAGTCTAATTCACAGTGTTGGCTCTGGATTGACTCAAAATGTAAATCAATTTTTCCCCAAACATAGGTCAACTTTTCAAAATGAGACTGAGATTTTCTTTTTTTTTTTTTTTCTTATTTTATTAATCCTTTTTTAGAAAACTTTTTTTTAGAGCAGCTTAAAGAAGGTACAGACATTGAGGGGAAGGTACAGCGATTTCCCATGTATTTCCTGCCTCCACACATGCATAGCCGTCCCCATTATCAACATCCCCCACCAGAGTGGTACATTTGTTAGTAATTACAACCCAGAGTCCATAGTTTACCTTAGGGTTCACTCTTGGTGGTGTACATTCTATGTGTTTGGACAAATGTGTAATGACATGTATCTATCATTACAGACTGAGTTGGGACAGAGAGGTGATACAAAGTAGGAGGATAGACTCTGAGCATTTATCTTCCCTGTTACCCACCATAGACTCCCTTCTGGACTATAGAAAAAACTATATGGAAGTGGGAGAAAATGAACTGAAGTATCAGATGATAGTATCAGGTGGAGAAATGTAAAAAGGGGAAAAGTTTCCTCGGGGTCAGTTTATATGGCAGAGATGTAAAGTCAATCAGCATCCTTTTGAACTTCTTGTAATTCCGGAGAGATAGATGAAGGGCTCTTGCAGTATGTGAGAAAGACTGTTTAATATTTGGGGGCGTTTTCCATGTACCAAGCACTGTGCCAATTGCTTTGCAAACTTTAGTTCAATTTACGTGCTCAACAACCTGATTGCAGTAGCTACTTTTATTAGCAACATTTTGCAGATGAAGGTTACACAACTGCTAAGAAGCATAGCTAAGATTCTAACTCAGGTCTGATAGACTCAATTTCGCGTTGTTTAATATGAACTTTCAGGTCACCTGACATAGCCTTATTATGATCCCTTCTAGGTGGCTTTCTTCTATGGACCTTCAGATGATAGTGAAGAATGGATCTTTAGGGATACTTATGAGTACCCTGATGGGAATGCTCAGTAAATCAAGAGCCTGTCTGAATGCAGATCCTTCTTTATTTGCACGACTATAGAGAGAGTGATGTTTAAATAGGTCTTTGTGTTGAATGAATTTAAAGCTGTTACCCAGTTTTGGTTTGGACAATTTTTTTTTTTTTTGCTTCAAAAGCTGATTATATGTTCTTAAAATAAAGAATAGAATATATATGTCCTAGTTTAGAATTCTGGAAAACTTTGTAATTGAAGTTACAGAATTACATTTTGAATTGAGAAAGTCCAATTTATTTAATCTGCTTATTGCAGCTTTCCAAGATAAGATTTGTCAGAAGGCTAAAAAGTCTTCCTGACCACTGGCAAGTTCTAAAAGGGCACTTTGGTTCATTACGATCCTTTTGCTGATTACACATCAGTGACTAATCCTTTAATAGAGTGGGAAGTAACCCCTGCTATAATTGTTAGAAAATGCAGGAATAAGGATGCAGAGAGTAATATGAAGTTATGATTATGATATCAGATTGTACCAGCTGTTGTAACTGAGGTTTCCTAAAGCCTTGCAGTTTCTTTAATCTGAGTAGGGAGAATGAAAATCTGTAATGGCTATTTTGAAAGACTATATTTGTACCCACTATGAGCAATATAGCAAAAGGCGTTTGTTGAATACCCACTATGCACGAGACTCTTGTGCTGGAGGAACAAGTGTCAGATGACCAGAACTGCTCTATTTAGTTTTCACACAGACCATGACTTTTGAAAAGGTCAGAACCTTTCTTTTAAAAATGACTCCAAACTCCAGTGAGTAAACCCAATTACTGGATCCACATGCAATCTTTGGGTTGGAAAGGAGGCCTTCTAATCCATCCCCTCCCCAAGTATTGTTTAATACCTTCCAATCTGCAGCATTCTTTCTGCGTGGCTACCTAGTCTTTTCTTGAATACCTCCCACCGTGAGTCATTTCCTATATCCTAAAGCAGCTCACAGCATTTTCAAGTAGTTTGGAACATTAAGTTTTCTTCCTGCAACTTCTACCCATTGGTCATAATTTTAGTTAATCCATACTTTAATGTCTTTAACACAGTTTTAGATGTTTAAAATATAAACTTTTGTAATAGTCAAAGAAAAGGAATTCTTAAGCAAATTGTAATGGGGTTTAAGAAAATGAAATTATGTCCCATATTTACCCAGAAACAATGCTTCAACAAAACACTGAAAAATAAGGTAACTTTCAAAAATGAAAACAAAATTCAATCTTTTAACTTAGATTCTGAGATTCACGAGAAAATATGTACCTGCTACTTTAGTGTTAATTGATTCCTTCAGTTGGGGAAAGGAGGATAGGTGGATCCCAACTTCATGGTTTGAATTTCCATCTCTACCACTTACCAGCAGCAGCACTTTTGGTGAATTATTTACCTCTCTGGGCCTCAGTTTCCTAACCAGTAATAATAGTACCCACATCAGAGGATTGTTGTGTGGTTGTGATAAGATAATGTTCATAAATACTTAACAATGAGCCTGGTCCATAAAAACACACTCGATAAAATCTTCATCCAACAAATGTCCATTGATGACACATGTATCAGGTTTCTAAGGAGTGATTCTATATATAACACTGTGTGATAAACCTATCTCGGGAAAAAAAAATTAAATTTTTCCACATATTTTTTTCTGGCAACACCAAAAGAAAATAGTTTCTTTATGTTTTGGGGGAATGGTCATTAGTTTACAAAACACTAGTTGCAAAACACAGTTATTGAGGGGTGATTTGTTAACGTAACAGTCAAGATAAGGAAAAGATTTGTGACATTTTTCCAGCATCTGTTCTCCGTTAGAGATGAGGTTTTGCTTTACTACTTAGTATTCTTCAATGGTGCCAGATCAAAGATTCCTTCATTAAACTTATTAAAGTTGTTTCCTTTGACCCATTTTAGGACTGGCCTCTGCAATATGACGTTCATCTATCTTTTTATTCCCTGTAATGAGACTGAACTCTTTATAATATTCATTTATGTCACTTCTCTGTAGATCTATTTTGATACCAATTATTATCTAAGTACCTCCCTTGTTAGGATAAAGTTTCCAGTCTTGAAGTTAGAAAACCAGGTTGTAAAGCTTTTCACTTTAAATCTGTTACCTGACTAGTTATCACTAATCGACTAGACAATGAACAGCAGGAACAGCCTGCTTCCTTCCTTTCTATTTACATGTGGATGTCCTGAGTATTTCTACACAGTCCTTCATGCTTTGTGCCTCTGCAATTTTCTGCTCCTGTAAATAGCATTTTTCAGCTCTTGGTAGATAAGCCAAGTCACTCTTTGTATCTGGTACAGCATTTTCCACGCGTGAGTGGGTGCGGAGTCTTTTGCTTCTTAAGCTTCTCTGAAAAGATCTGTTTATCCTAGTAACTTGGCCACCACCTGTATAGATGATGGTACTGATAAGCACTCTTGGGCTGCCCATTATGCTCAAATATTGACCGGGCTTTGTCTCCAACCATTAAGGACCTTGATGCAGAGTTACACTAACACCTGCAGCCATTTGACCTAAGCCACCAAGGAGATCCTTCATAGCGAGTGGGAGCACATTCCTCATCATGCATTTATATCTTGCTTCTTTATTTAACACATCCCAGAAAACATGCAAATACATTCAACTCACAACGAAACACATCCTATTTTTGAGCTGCCTACACAGATAATATTTCTGAACTAAATGTGAAGAATATAACATACACATAATTTTTTCTTCACCCAGAATTAAGTCTATCTAGAGTTCACTTTTTCTTTGAAAGAAAAAAATACAACCTGTGAAGAAAATGTTTGATAGAATTATAGTGTGTAAATTAGATCGATACAGCAAAGGCACCACCATTTACTGGGTGCCTAGGAGATACCAAACAGTTTTCTAGATCTTTTAAGTATTTGTCTTATTTTATCTTTACCACAGATGTGGACAAATATTATTGTTTTCCTCTTTTTCAGAAGAAGGAGGTGTGACAGATTGACTGTGGTCTTAATTTTTCATGCCTTCCTATATCCACGGCCTATGCAATGTGACTTGACAGCAACTTTTGTCAAGAGATAGCGTTTTTCGCCACTGCTTGAATATGGGCTGCCCTTGTGACTTGCCTTGACCATTAGAATGTGGTGAAATAGACAATATGCCAGTTTCCAATGTAGCTATCAAGAGGTCTTACCTCCTTTTGCTTTCTGTCTTTGAACTCTGCCCAGATGTCATGACAACAAGACTGGGTTTGCTTTGTGGATGATAAGAGATCCAGGACCCACTCACTACCCTTGCCACAGCCAAGAGCCAACCAACCAACAAACATATGAGTGATACCTTTCTTAAAATGCTCAACCCCCGCTGGCTACAGACCTATGATCCAGCCCTAAAAGATCAGCCAAACCTGGCCCAGATTAGCAAAACCACCTGTAGATTCCTGAGCAACAATAAATACATACTGTTTCACACCACTGTCTAATAGCTGTCTGATAGAGGGGGCTCTCTTCCTTTTGTTTACTCTTCCTTCTTCAGTCACCTGCTGTACTGATACTGTTAATAAAAAAAGGAAAGAAATTATTAAATGCTTCTTGATGTACAGCACTGTGAGGACCAAAGTAAACTCATTTGGTCCTCAATGAATTTCAGAGGAAAATATCTTATCTCCATTCACAGATGAGGAAACTGAAGCTCAGAAGAGACACCTTGTGCCAAGTCACTCAGACATTTAGTGGCGGTGCTGGAATTTGAGCACAAGGCTGAAGCCCATGTTCTTTCCTTTTTGATATTTCTCTTGTCCACTGTCCTTTTCTTGTCTTGTCCCCTTCTGTTGTTGATGTTTAGCCATGGTGTTAAGAAACCCTCAACTTCATGCAGTCCTTACTATTAGATGCTATGGGAATCCTACAGAATATCTAGTAGGTATTACTCTTTTTTCTATCCCTTGCATTTGGGCCTAACCCCGGGTGGCAGGAAAAACACAAAATCCCTTTTCTTCCCTTCAAAATCAAACCCCACAGCATTAAGGGATATATTTCATACGCTGTAGTAATGGATCAAAATGATATCAGTAACAGCACTCTTCAAATTATGTGAACATAATTCTGAATAGCCCTTCTCATTGCAATGCAAATCTTATCCAAACTCCTTTGCCATCCTCCCCGACCTCAACTCCCACTCCTCATCCTCTTGTTCACCATGCCCTGGCCACACTTCCTTCCTTGTTGTTCCTCAGTTGTTCCGCTTTAGGTTCGTCGCATTTGCTATTCTCTCTGCCAATAAACCAGATCCTTGTGGGACTGACACTTCTTGTCACTCAGGCTGAAGTCCAATCTGCCTTCTCAGGGAGGCCTTCCCTGTTTAAAATTTACTCTCCCAAACTACTCTCTACCACGTTACAGTATTTTATTTTCTTTAGATAACTTATCACCATATGACATTATTTAATGAACTTATTTACTTTTTATCTTCTGCCACTAATAAACTCCATTAGGGCAGGGCTATTTTCTGCTTTGTTCACTGCTTCATCTTCATTGCTTACAGTCAGGCTCGGCACGCAGAAGAAACTCGGTAAGCACTTGTTGAAGGAATTGCCTAAAGCATTTTGACTTATCCAATGGCAAGGTAGGAATTTGCCAAATATTACTCATGTCCCCCTCTCCTAGACCCTCCTCAGAACACATCCACCTTTCTGATGAGATGCAGTAAAAACACCGTGGGCTTTGAAGAAAGACCTGACCTGTTAGTTATTATCTAGGAGGCTACAGAAAGTTGCTTCTTCTTGATGCCATAGTTTGCTCATCTATAAAATATGACTAATCCTACCTACCTCATGGGGTGATTGTCAGTGTGAAATGAGTAACTTATATCAGACATGTAGCACAGTACGCAGAATATAATAGGCTCTCAATAAAATAAGTTTTCTTGTATCACTGTCTCTTCTCCTTCCTGTCCAAAATCAAGCCAAACAATTATCTGAACAAGAGTTTGTGTGGACAAACTGTTTCTCAGAGGACCAGAGAACTTCTGATACAACTACTCGAGTCTGCTGTTGTAATACAAAAACAGCCATAGTCTATACCTAAATGGCTGGACATGGCTATTCCAATAAAACTTTATTTATGAAAACAGGAAAATGGCCTGTGGGCCATATTTTGCTGAACCCCTGATCTAGAGTCTGACTATGTTCCCGACTGTCTTATATCAATTTTGACTTTATTCTAACTTTTTACTTCTTTGGCTTCATTTCCAAATTTTGTGGAGCTCAACTGGGCCTGAGCCATCCTGAGATTTACTCTTCTATTTCAACTCAGGTAGGCTCTCCATTCCTACCGCTTGCAGTTCCTACAGAGACCCTCCTAACTAACCCTAACTCACCACCATCTCTTAAAAACATAATTTCAGGGGCTGGGCAGTATGAGTAGAGGGAGACGTTTTTGGTTGGGGACACTTTCCTGAGGACTCTCAAAAGATACTGCTCATTTAGCTGGTTTTCTGAAAGCAGAGGTCTGGGAGCAGGAAACATAGGGGTTAAGGCTTTGTGCTACTTCTTTCAGCATCAGGATTTTCTCTCAAGGCGTTAATTCCAAGTTAGTTCTGCCCTCCTTCTGAAATCAGGGCACCACGCACTGTACCAAGTAGTCTGGCTGTAAGTCTTGATTGTATTTTCAATTACTTTTGGCTGCAAGCAATCCTACTATTTTAACAAGCATGCTAAGAGTAAAGGCACTCTATCATTTTATGAATTAATTCTCTATCTCCTACTAGACATAATGTCCAACAAGAGCAGATATCCACTCTCCCCATTGGATTTCCGTCAAACGTCCATGAGTTAGGAGGGCCAGCAATCTTTTAGCATGCGTGACTTCTGTTTTTGTCTTTTTCTTGTGGTTTGATTTCATTCTGGTTTGGTAATCTATTAGAGATGGCAGAGTATCTAGGTGGTGTCAGAGTCACATCTAGGGACTGAAACTTATTCAGTGTGGTGATGGGAGGCCTCTTTAAAGAAAAAAATATATATATTATTAGGTACAAGGCCTTGCAAGGAGTTGTGCTTGTGAGGGACCCTGAACTAAAGCTTCATTAACTTTGCACTGCATCGTAATCATCTAGGGGTATGTTAGAAATCTGTGGATATAGGACAGAGGGCACACCCTCCAATGCCTGGAGGGGCTCAGCGAGTAATGTGAGGACGTGAGGTGAGCTAAGTGCATGCACACTCACTGGGTGAGTGGAGGGACCCTGTTGCCAGAAGAGGACAAAGCTTTTCTGAAGAAGACCGCTGCTATGCCTCTCTAGCTAACTATGGTCATGCAGGAATGAGCCTCACATTGCCACAGCTTGCAATTTCTTAAAGCATCTAGACATATGGTATTTTTTAAATCTGAAAGCTCTCAATTTTAATATGCACCAAATAAACATGTCTGTTAGGAGTAAATAGTTTGTGACCTCTAAAATAGTTTTTATGTTTGCAAGAAGATATTTAAAGTAGTTTGAAATATGAATGAGGAAATGGTATAACTACTAATTTATGGTTAAGTGTTGGCATATATTGAAGGTCTAGCTTGTGAGAAGAACCATGTACCTCACTCAGCTCTCAAACCTGAAATGTCCATCAGCAACCCAAATCTTCCAATTTTAACATTGATATAGGATTTGAAAAGTCTATTTGGTTTCTTCATTGCTTTTCAGGAAAATTTCAGTCTCACTGCTGACTGCTTTTTTCTTTACTCCCTCCCTGTCTCTCACTTGGCTCTTAGCACAGTGCCTGGCACATAAATAAGCAACCAGTATATGGTTGTTGAATTAATTAAGTAAGTAAAATGTAAGTTAGCCAAAGTTTACTTTAACGTTGACCTTGCTTGCTCGATCTCAAATTTGAGAGGGCCTTAATTAATGAATATAGCACATGACTTCATTTGACAAAACTGCTTGATTTTGATTTCTGTGTGGATTGTGAATAAAGGGGTCTACGTGGATTAGAAACATCTGAATAGTAATAAAAGTGGTACTAATAATCATAGTAATAATAACAATAATGCTTATATATGTGCCATGTACTGTTTTGAGTGCTTTACACGTGTTAATTCATTTAATACTCATAATTGGCATTCTTATCTACAGAGGTACTTACTTTTTAAAGTTTAAATAAGGAATTTTTAAAATTGTGAAATAATTGAATAAGACCATCCCACAAACCTGAGGTCAAGCAAGGAAAAGGAAAACTTAAAGGAAAGATGATTTACTTTTATGTTAAATAAACTCAATCAAGATACATCAGTTACCTACCATGAGCTAGCTGCTCAGCTAAATGCCAGCCGACACATTTGAGTAAGCCAGTGAGTGACAGAGGGAGTGGAAGAGAAGCTGATCCTGAATTTCCAAAACCATTCCTATCTTCTATCAGAATGAAAAATGGGAGACTTAGAAAGCTGGTGGTCCTTCAGGTTTACCAACAGAGTAACTCACATAGTTCCTCTAAACAGCTTTCCAGGGCACCTCTCCAGATTTCTATTTATACACAGATGTGTGTTGGTTGTTAGAACATTTCAGAGATTTGCCAGCTTTCGTGGGTCCCAGCTCTGTCATCACACCCCAGGAGCAAGTTTCTCAGCAATGCTGGCATACAGTGCCAATAGCTACACCTGTTTCTCCTGTATCCCCTGCTGAAATTCTTGGTTTTGACCTATGGAGGTTTTTTATAGCTTCAATGAAATGGGATGGAAACAGCGTCTTTATCTCTTAGAAAACTGAACAGGCACTGGTACCACCAACTGAGCCGTTAACTTACAACCCCTTTTTGTGCTAGATCTTTTTATCTGATTCCCTGCAGGATATATCTTAGCATCAGGAGAAGATTAAACAAAGATGTCAACTTAAATAATGATTCTCTGACTGGGTAGGGCTAAATGGTCCAGAGAAATAGCACATGCTGTTTACTCCCCAGGGAGCCCAGGGGTTCACAAGATGGGATCTCTTACAGGGTGTGCACCTCAAATTAGATGACTATGGTTGAGTGCAATGTGGCAAAGGAACCTATCTGGTTCATTAGAAAATGATCAGATTTGGAATGGCCTTTCTTATCTTTAAAATGACAGAGTTAGACTAGAGGATGAGTAAGATCTTTTCCAGCATAATGCAGTGTATTTTTCTTTGAGAAATTCGATGTGCTCACATTTGAATTATGCCTTGCCTTATGCAATAGACTGTTTGAATGCCATTGCCATTTTTTTGCAATTTCAGATAATTGTGTTGCACATGTGAATGTGATTATTGAGAAAGTTGGAGGAAATTAATCAAATGATGGAAATGTTAATGTTGATAGGGACTTTAGACTCAATATCTATAACAATTTTGGCATGTTTGGAGTTTTGGATGTAAGATTTTCTTAAAACTGAGTGCTACCACATACCATCTAGGTTTCGGATGAAAGGATCTGATCCATTTTAGAATTATTTTTATGCAAACTCATCTCTAGTGCCTCTATGTGTTCCAGAGTTGTGCATTAAGTGTCTCTCCATTTTTCAATTGTGCCTTTCTATTTGTTTATTTCAGTGTTGATATAAGCCATTTACCCTCATGGTCATACAGTATGGTTTTGGACTTTGCTTTTGGAATTTTGCAGCCAAAATTGACAATGTGGAGTCATAAAATAATATAGATTAAAAACCCCTTAAAGATACCCTATTATAGCTTTCTCATTTGTCAAACGATAAAAATGAAGTTCAGAAATATTAAATGGTTTGCTTAAGGCAATGCTTTCTGAATATTTTCATAGCAATGCACAGATGGAAGATAATGATGTGTGTATGACAAACTGGGGTAAACTTTTGAGGCTATTAGTGGCTACAGCTGACCAGCCCATGGGCTCCAGTGACTATAGAACTTTCCTGGCCTTCCTGAAGGCTGAAAGATTAAGATCTAAGGACATGTTTTTCACTCATTTATGGCATATTCCATAATACACCATTTGCAAAGTTCTTGCCTAAATTCAACTGGTATCAGAACTACCAGTAGCGCAGTCTCCATTGGCTTAAGGTAAAATGGTATTTATTGCCTCATGCAATATAGGTAAAGTTGAGGATTGATACAGTAAATCAAATTTCACCTGAAATATCTTCATTACTTAGCTTAAATTGTCTCCAGTCTCCCTGTATGTTGACTCCATTCTCAGGAGGTTGATAATCTCATGGTGGCAAAATGGTTTCAGCAGTTCTGGACTTCTCAGACTCCTGGGTTAAAATCCTGCAAGATGGAGAAACTCCTTCCCAGGATTGCTATAGAAACTCGTCTGACATGTCATTGGTTCTGAATGGGACATGAACCCATCCCTACACCTATCAGTGTGCTCAGGAGAATGTAATTCACTGATTACCTTAAGCTAAAGTCATGCACCTTATTTTTGAGTCATTGTGAGCCTAAATAAAACTAGGAAAGGCAACTCCCCCAACGTAAGACTACAAACAGTTACCAAAAGAAGGGAGAATGGATAGCTGGTAAAAATAACAGATGTTCTCTATATTCTAAAACCTAAGTTTTCTGATCTCTGTATCACTATGATTTTTAGTACGTTATATTCAGTAGAGATGTAAAAACATTTAAAAAATGACTAAATGGAAATCTAGAACTGAAAAATGCAAAATTTAAAGTCACAAATGTATTAAATGGGATTAACAGCATGTTGAGTATAACAAATCCTTGGATCACTGAGCTTGAGGAAAGGTAAATAGGAATCATCTAACTGAAGCCCAGATTGATTGAAAAAACTGAACAAAACCTCAATAACCTGTGGGATAACATCAAGTGGCATAATGTATGTCTACTTGGAGTCTCAAAAGGGGAGAAGAGATTTAAAAAACACAGAAAATATATTAGAATAAATAATGGCAAACATGTCCTCAAATGGTGAAAAACTCTGACTTCTAGATCAAAGAAGCTTACTGAATAATAATAAAATAATAAAAAGAATAATAGAAAACTATATCTAGGCACATCTTTTTTTTTTTTTAAATATTTTATCAATTTCATTATGATGAAGTAGTATGTATTTTTTTTCTCTTTTATTTATTTATTTATTTTTTAATTTTCCCCCAAAGCCCCAGTAGATAGTTGTATGTCATAGCTGCACATTTTCCTAATTGCTGTACGTGGGACTCGGCCTCAGCGTGGCCGAAGAAGCGGTGCTTCGGTGCGCACCCGGGATCTGGGCCCGGGCCGCCAGCAGCGGAGCGCGCACACTTAACCGCTAAGCCATGGGGCCAGCTCTATCTAGGCACATCTTAATCACACTGATGAAAACCAAAGAAAATGAGACTTATTGAAAGTAGGTACAAAGAGTAGAGACATTAGAACAATGAAAAGAGGGAAAAATGGTAAGCAATGCCTGACTTCTTGTGAGAAACAATGAAACATCCTTAAAATGTTGAATTGGAAAAGAAGAAAAGAAAACAGATAAGAAAACCCATAAATTTCGAGTTCTATATTCAGAGAAAATATCTGTGATGGTTAATTTTATACGTCAACTTAACTGGGCTGAGCTGGTAGCTGATAAAACATTATTTCTGGGTGTGTCTGTGAGAGTGTTCCTGGAAGAGACTAGCATTTGAATCAGTAGACTGAGTAAAGAATACCCTCCTTACCAATGTGGGTGGGCATCATACAACCCATTGAGGACCTGAATGCAAAATAAAGGCAGAGGAAGGGGGTTTGCTCTCTCCTTGAGCTGGGACATCCATCTTCTCCTGTCCTTGAACATTGGTGCTCCTGGTACTCAGGCCTTTGGACTTGGACTGGGACTTAAACGACTGGCCTCTATGGGTTCTCAGGCTTTGGGACTTAGCCTGGGACTCACACCATTGGCTCCCCTGGTTCTCAGGCCTTCAGGTTTGGATTGGAATTACACCACTAGCTTTCCTGGATCTCCAGTGTGCAGGTAGCAGATCATAGGACTTCTCAGCCTCCATAATTCCATAAGCCAATCCCTCAAAATAAATCTCTTTCTATTATATCTATAGCTATAGATATATAGATATCCTGTTGCTTCTGTTTCTCTAGAGAACCTAGACTAATACAATATCCTTCAAAATTATTATAAAATAAAGACATTCTCAAATATGAAGGTTGAGACATTAATCTCAACACACCTACACTAGAGGGAATGACAAAGGAAATTCTATAAGCATAAGGAGAATGATACCTCGTGGAAATTTGGATCTTTGGAAAGGAATGAAGAACACTAGAAATGTAAATATGTGGGTAAATTGAAATCACTATTTTTTTTTCTGTTTTTAAATTCTTTAAATTACAATTGCCTATTCAAAGCAAAAATAATAGCAGTGTATTTTGAGGCTTATAACATATAAGAAAATAAAAATTGTAGTGGTAGTAAATGGAATTATTTACCAGTACATTTCTTAAATTGAAAATGCCTTTTGAAATATCATCAAAATGATAAAACACTTGGTAATAAATTGAACAAAATATGTATGTGATTTTACCCTAAAATTTTTAAGACATTGCTGAGAGAAATTAAAGAAAATGTAAGTAATTGGAGAAATAGAACTTGTTCATAGTTAGAAAGACTTAACATTACTAATTTGTCTTTGAGTGTATCTTTAAGAAAATCCTTTCTCCTCATGAGAACCTGCCCTTGGTCTCACAACAGAGTATGTGACCGCAGATTAGCATATTGCATCTGCCTGGGAAGTAGTATAAATTCCCAGTGGGAAGCTTTAACTTTGGGCTTCCCTTAGTGAAGTGAATCCTATACATTGACGTATTTCTTGCAGGAGCCCTGGAAACTATTATCTATGAAGTTGTTACAAGAGATATTGGCCCCTGTGTGCATAGGGCTTCTAAGGAAGGTACACCTGACATCCATAGTGGGGATCATGTTTCCTCACACCTCAGCTGTCATAACTTGGTAGATCAAAGACAATAATTCCTGGATGGCTATTTAGAAATGTATAAGTACTACTTCGACTGAGCAGGAATACCTGACTCTACCCTGCTGCCAAGTTCTTGCTTGACCTAAATGCTTCTGAGTAGACTAGTACCAGGTGTGGCCTATTTCGGCTTTGCAAGTCTGAATAAGACATGAATAGACCTAAAAAGGGTCCCTGGTAGACACCTGTCTGTCAGTTCTCCAACTGATCTTTAGATTCAATGTAATCCCGGTCAAATTCCCAGCAAGATTTTCTTGTGTAGAGATTGTAAATCTAATTCTAAAATTTATATGTCAATGCAAGTGACGTAGAACAGCCAATAGCCAAAACAGTCTTAAAAAAGGAGAACATGATTGGGAGGATTTATAATACCAGATTTCAAAACCTATTATAAAGCTACAGTAATCAAGACAATACCACACTGGCATAAGGATAGAAAAATAAATCAGTGCAATATAATAGAGAGTCCAGAAATAGATCCACACATGTAAATCAATTTTCTGTAAAGGCACAAAGGTAATTCAATAGGGTTAGGAAAATTTTTTCTACCTACATTGCTTGAACAACTGTATATATGTTTTAAAAAGTAGACCTCAACCCTTAATACACATAATCAGAATCATAAATATAATTGTAAAAGTTAAACTATCAAGCTTTTAGAAAAAGAACACATAAGAGTATATATGTATGACCTTAGGGTAAGCAAAGATTTCCTAGAACACAAAAAGCACTAGTTATAAAAGAAAAAAATGGGTAAATTGGACTTTGTCAAAATTAAAAGTTTTGCTCATCAGAAAGGTAAGTCACAAACTAAGAGGAGGAAAATACATATATATTCATTTATACATATATATATATATAAAACCTCATATATGTGGTGTCTTATATATAAAAAATGCCTACAAATCAATAATAAAAAGACAAATAATCCAGTAAGAAAAGGTCATAGACTTAATGAAAACTTCACAAAAGAAAATGTACAAAAAGGAAATAAGCATTTGGAAAAGTACTCAATGTCATTATCATCAAGGAAATGCCAAATAAAACTAGAATGAGATGCGACCTTATAGCCACTAGAATGACTAAAATGAAAACTGAAAGTAAAAAAAAGGAAAGAACACAAAAAAAACTGACAATATCAATGTTAGCCACAAACTAGAACTCTCATATATTACTAGTAGAAGTGTAAAATGGTGCAGCCACTTCAGAAATATGTTTAGTAGTTTTTGATAAAATTAAACACACACTTGGCCTGTAACCCAGCATTTTCCCTCCTAGTTTTTATTTAAAAAAATGAAAGCATGTGTCCACTTAAAGACTTGATATAGATGTTCATAGCAGCTGTATTTGTAATAGCCAAATCTAGAAGTGACTCAAATGTTCATTAAGAGCAAAAAGGATAATGATATTTGTGCTATATTCATACAAGGGAATACTATTCAGCAATAGAAAGGAATGAATTGCCAGTACACACCAGTATGGATGGATCTTAAAAACATGTCGGATAAAGGAAGCCACATATAGAAGAGAGAGTACTGGATAATTTCATTTCTGTGACATTCTTGAATAGTCAAAGCTAATATGTGGTGATGAAAATCAGAATAGTGCTTGCCTTTGGAGGAGATGGGTTAACCGAAAAAGAAATTTTTTGGTGCAATAGAAATGCTTTGTCTTATGTTGGTGGTTACACATTTGTCAACGCTTGTTAAACCTTAAACTTAAAATCTGTGCATTTTATGACATGTAAATTATTCCTCAATTAAAAAGAAAGTTATTGAGTATGAAATTAACCTGTATGGGTTAATTTTATCCAGCATAATAAGGTGGTTCTGAGTTCTGGCTCCATATTAAACAATTTTAACTTCAAATAATAAATATGTCACTTTCTCTGGGAGACCTTGCAACGGTGATACAAACTCTCTATGCTTCAGATATGCCATTTGTAAATCACTTGTATAAGAGATTTATTTTGAAGATTAAATGAGACAAAAAGTGCTTAATACCTGAGGCGTAGGAGGTCGTCAATATAAGTAGTTGCTCCTCTTATTGTTTTTATTATCACCTTTATCATCATTCATAAATGGATATCAGTTGGAGAACACAATAGTTTATCAAACACTGAACATATTAAAAATCTAGGAGAAAAAAATATAGATATATAGATAGTCATAGATACAGACATAGGTACAGATATTTATATCAATCTGAAGTCTAGGTGTTTACTCTGGAATTCACATATGGTCTTCTAGAAGTCTTTGAAGTGACTTCACGGAACTATGTGTTAAATATACATGTATATTTATATGTAAATTGTTTGGGAGGGAATTTCCGTAGCTTTCTTGAGATTCTCAAAGAAATCTGTGACCTCCCCGAAAAGATTAATTATATCTATTCACGGAATTATTTTTCATGACATGCTTTTATTCCAAGAAATTATCTAGCTTTTGACAGTGAAAGCAATAGAATTGTAGAACATATATGTAAAAGTTAATGTGCAATCTGTAGATCTCTTTGCATTCTTTTCTTGGGTTTGGTTTAGCTTTTATAATTTCCCATCATTTCTTGGAGTAAAGGTAAATGAGGAAGGAGATGGGAATATTTCTTAATATTATTTTAGACAGGATAATTTTATGTGTTATCAGCCAGATACCTAGAGACAATTAGGAAATGTGGGTAGGAAGCATTTTGAATGCTTCTCTTCAAAACCATACTGTTATGTGATTTTTAAAAATTAAATATGGGTTAATAACATAGAAACTGACTCTAACAAGGGAAGTGAAATTAGATTTAGAATTAAAAAAGAGCATGACTAAACAAATCACTTCTTAATCACCAAAATGAAAAGTATTGGCATAGACAAGTCAGCACATTAGAACAGGGCTGCTTCCTGAATTTGCCGTGTGAAAAAATCTGTGGACATATATAAGGACTGATGTTTCTGTATTTGTTATAATGTAGCTATAGCTGTGTGTGAGAGAGACCAAAAATAACATAATAAGCACAAAAGAGAGGTATATCTCTGTCTCACTAATGTCTGAGTGGCTCTGTCTGCAAGTAACCAGGGGCCTAAACTAATTCTATCTTCTCTACCATGCCAAGGGCATTACCCTCACCTGTGAGAATCAAGATGGCACGCTACCATGTCTGCGTTCCAACCAGGAAGGAGGAAATGGGAAGGAAAGAGAACACTCCCTTTAAGGGCACAGCTGGAGGTTGTAGACATCCTTATCCTCATATCTCTTGGCCAGAAGTTAGTCACATTATTCTTTTCGGCCAAGTGCTTAACTAAATATTATGCAGAAAAAGAGAACAGTAGATATTGATGGAACAACATATTTAAAAGTAGACATCCCTAAAGAATCAAAGCTACAAAGAGAAAACAAAACAAAACTCAGAAGATTCCTTTTCCTTTACGTAATTTATTTCGAAGGTTTATATGATTCCTTGTAATTGGTAACGACCGTTATTGGGAGCCAGAGGATATATTTTTTTCTTTTCTGTTTTGGCAGGAAACACTTGCAAGTAGTTAAAAGAATGAACTTATTTTATAATATTAGTTAACTGTTAATAAATAAATAAGCATTAATGTGATAAATAAACATTCATGTGATAAATAAGCATTCATGTAAAACCTACACATTCACCAATATTAAAATAATTGGCAGACTAGAAAAAAACTTTTCAAGCCTTGCATGATAAGCAAGTGTTCATTTATGAATGCATTAGACAATGCACTTGCTTACAAGTGAGAGAAACCAACTAGAGAAGCTTAAGAGAAGGAAGGATGGAGAGAAGATCAATATGGCTAGAACGGCAGTACAGAGTAAAAGGTGGAACATTATAATGGTGGAGAGGCTGACTTAGATTAGATTGTGAAGTGCCTTCTGAAGCTGGGTAAGCAGTTTGGATATTATTCTGTAGGCAATTGGGAGACATAAGGTAAGTGTTATGTTATGAGGTCTTCACTAATGATATATTGAAAGGGATGTAGCTATAGTCGATGCAGTTCAATAGGGGACTATTAAAATTGCGAATAACCAGGAAGAATCTTAATGCTTTCAAAGCAGGAAAAAGGGGAGTGGTTTATTTACTGAGAAAAATGTACTGGGCTAGGAGTCAAGAGAACTAAGTTGTTCTCCCAGATGCCTGACCTTAAATCATTTATTTTTTAGGGTTTCAGTGTCACTCTGAGAGTATTATTATCTTCTTCACAGAGATAGCTTGGTAATATAATGAAAATACATGAAAAAATACTAAAAGCCATTCAAATCCAATATTCTTGAATAATGTGAATCAATGCTATGATATCACTATGATAGAGCAAATAGTAGATAATTACATTAAACTACTGTGTTGGGCTATTATGATCCACGTATTTTAATTGTGATACTTATGAGACACGGAACCATTATAGGCCACTACTTGGTTCAGATGGTGGCAGTGCAAAATTATCCAAAGCACATTGGCCACCATGCAGTTCAGTTCCAGGACATTCAATCCTTTCAGTGAACCAACCTGTGTGCCCAGTTCTGTAAAAAGTCCTGCAAATATAGTGACTCCCTCAAAACATCCCCTGGCAACTAGGATTTGAGGTCTTTAAGTCCCTTGTATACATTAAAAGTCATATGGATAACCTATCAGGGAGAACAAATTATCAAAGAGAGTTATTACTATTCCATTTCTGCTGCTAGAAGTGAGAGGCCCAAAATGGATGAGTAAACTCCGTTAGCTAGAGGACGAAGCCTTTTTTTCCATTATCAGAAGTAATATAAACTGGAGATCGGGACACAGAGAATCCACTCTCTACTCTCCACCTCCAAAGAAAATCCATGGGAAATGGAAGATATCTGACTTACATTCATATTAAATTATAACTCTTTCCTGGGTTGGCTTATGTTAGTGAAAGAGGGAAGAGAAGATTCTAGACAAGAAATAGAAAGAATAGAATTTGTTATACAGCGGCAAGTGCATTAACTCTAAGCTCCCCTGTGCTATAAAGCTAGTTTGAGATGGTTCTGATGTTGGCAATAGAAATGGCTGCCTTGAAGAGAACAAGTGTTATTTCTCTGCACACCTCTTACCCCCCATTGCCCTTGAGTCCTTTTGGATGTAGAAATCTACAACTTCTCAGAAGACATTCCAAAATAGAATGGTCTTCCCCGGTCTAAGATATGTTGATGGTCCATTGATGCTCTAGAGTGGGAATTCTTACCCTTTTGGCAGGCTTACACTCCTTGAGAATCTGATAGACGCTACAGAGCAAAGTTTGCAAAATGTTTGGCTAAAGGGTGAGGTTAAATGCTGTTTGACCTACCCACGATATTTAAATGAAATTGAATTCATTGTCAACATTGAAAACTTGGGAGAGTTCCTGCAAATATCCAGATTTCTGGTTTTCCCTGAAAAAAAAATAAAAGAGAAAGTCAGCTCCATTGGAATAGTACTGGGCATGGCAGCAGCTGGCTAAAGCTGAGTGGTAGATGGCTCTTGTGATAAGGTGTGCGTTCCTCATTTCAGATGTTGCCCATCACTCTCTACTTTAAAATACCAACATAATTCATTCTATGAATCCCTTGTTAACTTATGCTGACCTAGGTAGATATTTTAGTTTATGATCTCTTGCTTATAGCTCCATCCACAGCAAATAATAATAACAATGATGATATTCAAACTTATATAGTATTCAGCATTTGCCACATGTTGTTCTAAGCTTTTTACACGTTTAAATTCATGTAATCTTCATGGCATCCCTGTGAGTAAGTACTATTTCTATTCCCACTTTACAGCTGAGGAAACAAGTCAAGGAACTTGCCCAAGGTCACATGGCTAGGGTGTGTGGAGTAAGGATTCAAGTGTGGGCATTTAGACTCCACGGTGGGGCTTTTAAACTATCCTGAATGACCTCTCAAGTGTATATCCATGGATTTTGCTCACCATTTCTGACTATATTGATGAACCTTTCCTCTTCAAGGGACCCACTAAGATTTCTTGGACAGTGCGCTAAAGCCCTCTCAGAGAATGCTTTGGAAATGCTCACTTCAAGTTTATCGTGAAATAGATATTCATGGAAACTGAAAATTGAGTTGTTTCATTATCCTATTGTATGATGATTGATTAAATAAGAATGTAAAAACTGAAATTGTTTGGCATTTATGTAATTCAACAAATGATGGCTGCGTAAGTATTGCTTAGAAAAGGTGATGAACAGTGAGTTAGTGCTGCCTAGTGTAAGGAATACAGCTTTGCATACTGTGAACTCTGTGGGATGCGATCCATGTGGATGGCTACACAGCCTTCTGCCCCATCCCAGGAGGTCACCTAGGTCTGGGAATGCAAGAAGGAGTAGAGTGTTCCTTCCTTATGCGTCAGGATTACGGTGTCAGGCTCTCTTGGGCACCGTTGTTTCACAGCCCGTGTCAGCAAGGCTGTATAAGGAGCAGGGCCAGCTTCACGGGCATGCCACTTGTGCAGTCCCACAGGGCCCATGCTTAGAAAAGTTCCTTTGCTTGGTTTAATGCTCCGCTGATGCCATCTGGAAAGTATTAATTTTTTTTGACAAAGGATTCCCACTATGATTTTGCATTGGGCCTCACAAATTATGTAGGCAATCTTGATCAAGAGGCAGCATGTCTTGGAGTATAGCTCCACAAGGGCAGGGAGCTTTATCTGTTCTATTTATGAGACCTCCAGAACACCCAGAAGAGTGCCTCCTACATTGTAAGCTCTCAGTAAACATTTCTTAAAGAATGTTAAGAGTACAGGCTCTAGGTCAGCAGACATTTTCTATAAATGGCCAGATGATAAATATTATTGGCTTTGCCAGCCATATGATCTCTGTTGCAATTACTCAAAACTCTGCCATTGTAGCACGGAGGCAGCCATGGCAATAGAGGAAGAAATGGGCTTGACTGTGTTCCAATAAAACTTTTTCTGTATAGATGGGTAGTGGGCTGGATTTGGTCAACAGGCTGTAGTTTTCTGACCCTTGCTCTAGTGTCAGACTGCACAGATTCAAACCCTGACTACACCATTGACTCTGTGACTTTGGGCAAGTTGCTTAACCTCTCTGAGTTTCAGTTTATTTTTCTGTAAAACTGAGTTAATAGAAGTATGTTCCTCATGGGGTGGTTTGTGAGGATTAAATGAGATAATGCATAAAAGACACCTAGCACAGCTCAACATATGATAACTCCTAGAAATACTGTAGATATTCTATAATTATTGCTATCAACTGCTTGACTTTCAGAGCTCTATGCATTCTGCAGATGATAAACACATAAGAGACAATTTCCTCAAATCCTTTTCTGGATCAGTCTTGAGGGAGGAGCAAATATTCTGTTAAATATCCCAAGTAAACAACCTTTCTCCACCTTCCTTTGCAAATCTTCACAGTAAGAAAGTCATGATTTTGGTCTTCGTAGAGGATCCATGTTCACTGGAACTAGTCCACCAGGAGGCAAAAGCCCGCATTTATTCTCTTCAAGGGACTTACTGTCTTTGAACCTCAGTTTCTCATCTGTAAAATGAAGGAGCTGCACTAGAATAATGTCCAAGGTTCTTTTTAAATTGGAGAGGTCCCATAATGTAGATATTAAGTGCTTAGACTCTGGAACTGCATTTGGTTTTAAATTCTGTCTCTGCTAGTCTCTAGCTTGTGATGTTCACTGAGTCTCAGAGGGGCGACTGCCTTTCCAGCACCTAGAGTAAATGGTCTACCCACTTCCTTCTCAGCTGTTGGAGTATTCATACATAAAATTAGGAATAAACACATTACCTTGACAATCCAAACACGACTTTGAATTAAAACCGATGTGTTACAAAAGGGCACTCAGAAATGTTCCCATTTTAATTGTATGCGTTGACAACACTGTTTACTTGCTTCAATATTCTCAGATAAGAACAAAAACCAATTTTGGCCTAAAGACAATCATTCAACTCAATCAAGGTATTTAAACCATATACCTTTTTTTAAAATAAAGATGGTGGAGAGAAGTTGGTTGGGTAAAATTTCTAACAGTAGTAGCTTGCTTTCTCCCTTGCAGACAATGTTGATGAGAGCTGTGTAATTTTCATATAATTAACAAAGGTTCTATCTGGATTGCAGAAAGCACCCCAACCAGCAATAAAATGTCATCCCCAACTGGATTACTACACTAGCTTCCTAATGGGTGTCTGCATTTCCTCTCTTGCTTCCCTACAGTCTGTTTCTCCATGGAGCTCCACGAGTCATCTTATAAAATTGTAAATCAAACCATGCCACTCCCCTGATTAAGTTGCTCCATTAGCACTTAGATAAAATGCACATCTCTCACCAGGTCACAGGCCTGATACAGACGTTCTTGCCTGCCCCCGATGCCCTCGTTCAGTGACTGGCCTGTTCTCTACTCCTCCAATGCACCGTGCTTACCCTCTTCCCAAGCTCCTTCGTGGCTAGTTTCTCTATATACAACACTTGCCCAGAGCTTTGTATGTCTGTCTGCTTGTTATTCTTCAGGGATCAGCTCAAACATCAGGTAATACTTACTATTCTAGGAAATTCTCTACAGTATTCATTAGTTTATGGTTTCCCCTGTTAGAAGGAAATCACTATGAAATAGGGGATTGTCTTATTCAGTCCAGTCCCTAGAATACTGCCTGATTCATGTTAGGTGAATAACCTAACATGTTATTGAGTGAATAAATGAATAGATGAATGATTTCTGTTTGTAGTTTGAATGAACATGTTTAAACAAGAGGAATTGTTTGACTGCTCACCATTTTATCATTCTAGTATCAGAGAAATGCTGGATGGTGACTGGACTGCCCCTGTGGTTTTTTTGTAGTTATGCTCTGGTAAGAAGTTCTGGGAGTTTTTATAGTGAGCTGACCCCTTTGAGGTAATATGATGGTTATTTTATCTGTAAAACTGTAGACTTCCCATATGTATACAGACAAATAAAATAAGGGACATCCAGTCCCTGAAGGAAGATGCTCAGGCACCATTTACTAAACACGTCCTATGTCCCAAGGGATATTCTAGACCCTGGAAATGAAAAGATGAATCTGCATGGCACTTATCCTTGAGGAATTTATCAGCTATTAGAGGATAGAGATAGTTCAATAAAGAAGTTGCAATCTGATAAACTTTCTGGTGGAAACTATTAAAAATTGCTGCGAGGACCTAAGAGAGTGATTAAGTTTCCCAGGGGTATTTGAGAAGCCTTGACTAGGTAGATAAGTCTCCAAACGTGAGTAGAATTTGCCAAGCAGAAAAGAAGAGAGTGCTATTTCAGACAGAGGGATCTGCTTAAGCAAAGGCTCAGAAGTGTGAATGTGGGTTATACATGGAATTGTCTCTCCCATTCTGAGTACTGTAAGGAACTCCTTAATTAATCCTCAGATTCTCTCTTTTTTGGGACCCCTAAAAACAAGGGAGGCTTTTGAGGTAGGGGCAGATTAGGTTGAGAGATCTTGTAAGGTTTTCTACGGAGGGCCTCTCTGTTAACATGTTCCTAGAAGGCCATGTCCCTTTTGTTACATCATTGTCTGCATGTTGGCCATTATATCCCCCAATCTCACTCATAAAGTCAATTTCTAGGGATAATTGGATCACTCAAGATCAAAAGAATCTTTCTAATAAAGAGCAAGCTAGTGTTTTAAGTAGCAGAGCTAATCTTTCTGAATGCCCATTAAAATCTGCTTACCCCATGTCAAATAACTGAGGAAGCTTGATATCTCGCAAGGATGGAGCTCTCGAGAGAGTAAAGCTGGTTTTGCTCCAATTTAGCTTTTGTTCCTTTCTCTTTCTGCCGCAAGCATATCATAAGGATAGAGTCATGAGTGTAGTTTTCTCACATCAATTATAAGAATTTATTTATTCACATCCAACTGACCTTGGGTAGAAACCTAGCAATGCCAAGCAAATTTTATTCCTAACTCATAATTAACTAAGGTAATCACTGCTTTTGCGAAACTGTTCCTGTTAGTATGGATCAGGCCTTTAGCATCTCGCATATCCACCTGTAGCCTCTTCCATAAATGCCATCACTATTGTGTGAACTTCTATTTAAGTTTCATTCATTGGTGTGAGAGATTCCAATACTAAATAGTTAATGTCTGTTAAATTTTTGTTCTCTATTTCCCCTTCTTTTCCTAATTGAGTGATGGGCCATAAGAAATTGCAGGGGATATTTTCCAGGCACCTTCTTCTCACTCTTTCACACTTATGGGTTCCCAGTGATTGAGTCATCCATGTATTGGGTGCTATGCTAAGCATTTTATTTAATCCTTAAACTCCAACTCTAAAAGTGATGTAGTATTTGCATCATATTTTTCCAGTTCAGGCTACTTAGGCCCAGAGAAGCACAATACTTCGCAAATCACATCCAGTGGGTAACATAGTAGCATGAACCCAAATTCCATTATTAACCACTACACTCTAGTGTTTCCTTGCCAATTTCCTTCTCTAAGTTTAAACCTTATTCTCTTTCTCTGTTTTCTCATTGCCCTGTTTCTTAGCTAGCTCTCTTTCTTCTCACTCCACCTATATCATGTCTTCCAGGGTCCTTGGAGGTTGGGCAGAAGCATGCTTAAAACTAGGGTGTAGGGACCAAAGAATAGGTGATAAAGAATACTTTATGCCAAAATTCAAAAACCCAAATGCCTAGGATCTAAGTAGGTAATATTACCACAAAAAAAAGCAGGCAGGGTATGAAAATAGTAGGAGGTAGTAGGAGCAAGGGCAGCTGGAGGGTACAAATCCTTGTTAAAAAGGAAGCAGGTGGGGCTGGCCCCATGGCCTAGTGGTTAAGTTGGGCACGCTTTGCTTCAGTGGCTTGGGTTTGGTTCCCAGGCGTGAACCTATACCACTTGTCGATGGCCATGTTGTGGCGGCAACCCACACACAAAATAGAGGAAGATGGTCACAGATGTTAGTTCAGGGTGAAACTTCCTCAGCAAAAAAAATAAATAAATAAAAAAAATTTAAAAAAAAAGGAAGCTGCTATTTAGCCCTGGACAAGAGGGACGACTGTGACTAAATCCTCTGCTTCTCCAAGGAAAGCCAGAAATCCAGATTCTTATAAGAAAGTTCCAATTTTTTAAATGGTGGCCACTAATTTAAATCTTTTAAAATAAAGTGTAAACAAAAGATCCTTGCAGGCTGAGTTTGGACCAGGGGCCACTAGTTTACCACCTGCGTTTAAACTGTAGGCCTAGGGATCTTTCCCACAATCTATCATATCCTTCTGATTTATTTCAAGGAAATCTGTGTTGTAAACTCTAAGTGCATTGTTGCCACCCTAATAGCTTGTGAAGAATCAGAAGGAAAGGAAGATGACAAAAAGGTAGCTGGGGGAAGGTGGTGGTGGCGAGTATGCACACAGGTGCTGGAAGAATAGAAAGGAAAGGACCGTAAATCCTTGGCAATCCAAGGTGAGTCTGGAAAAACTCAAGGGTTTTATAAAACTACTTTACAAGACTCACTTAAGGTATGTGTGAAAAATGTGCGCCCTGCAGTACGTTCCAAATGGATGCACTGGCATTTGTCTACTGCTGGGTTGGAGCCAAATGGAGCAGTCAAAGCTGACAGTGTAAATGACAGTTTGTGGTCACAGCCTTTCATACACTCATTTGGAATCTCTTTTCTATCTCTTCTCTGCTAGAGCATTTGGCCAGGAAGCCAGCACTGGTTCATTGGAATTCTAAAGCACACATTGACTGCTTGATAAATTTTGCAATTTTAAAAGAATGGTACTTAATTTGTGAAGTGTGGGTCTCGAAAACACTCAAACCACATGGAGGAGCCATATGCCTCATATGATGGTTATAAACAAAGTGGATATCATGGAGAAAGGTTGTGGGCCAGACATCTGTGGGGAGGTTGTTGGTGGGGGTACTCAATAGCACTGTTCCTTCATAGTTTTACATGTAAAAGGTTCTGGTCAGTGATTTTGATTTGCAACAGTCACAGAACATTAGCCCCCGCAAGGCCTCTTGAGATCCTCTGGTATGCTCATCAGGTTTTGCTGATGAAGAGCTGAGACTCAGAGATTAACTGAGTTGCTTTGAGCGAAGGCTGAATCTGGTTCTTGCATTCCCAAGGGTGTGGTCGAGTGTATACTCTGGTTAATATGCGTCAAAAACATATTAAGCCCACTCCTTTGGGCTCAGTTTCCTCACCTGTGAAATGATGGCAGATCAGATGAGCAAATGTATTTAAAGCAGCTTGTGTTAAACCTACCACTGAGTTGATAGTCAATGAATGTTTACTTGATTATCAGTTAACTTTTAATAAGTTTATTTATTTTCATTGGATCTGTAAGCATCCTTCTCAATGGGGATATGAGTTTAGTGGTTGGTGGAGAGGCAGATATTTAAATTTAACTTTCCAATCAATGGTATACTTCTTAGCAGGCACCTTTTCTGGGTGAGTGGGCAGCTGGATATTTGTGAATTCTTTCCCAAGGACTAGGGCCACATTCAAATTTATCCCATGCTAGAAAAGGTATCAGAAACGATATAGCCCAGCTCCCTTTCTACCAGCATCTAACATTCTAACTAACTCTGGACATATTTTGAATGGAAAACTTTTTCTGTCCAGATTTTTGATTTGATGTGACTTTAAAGTAAGGGCAGAAATTTGAAGAAAATATCTTTTTATGTAATCTACTTATTTAAAAAACAGGTATAATGCTTACCATGTGTCAGGCTCTTTTTCTTTTTTTTTTTTTTACTCTTTTTTTTTATTGGTTTATAACATTGTAAAAATTTCAGGTGTACATCATTGTACTTCTATTTCTGCATGGACTACATCATGTTCACCACCAAAATACTAATTACAACCCATCACCACACACATGTACCAAATTATCCCTTTCACCCTCCTCCCTCCCCCCTTCCCCTCTGGTAACCACCAATCCAATCTCTGTCCCTATGTGTTTGTTTATTGTTGTTATTATCTACTACTTAATGAAGGAAATCATACGGTATTTGACCTTCTCCCTCTGACTTATTTCACTTTGCATTATACCCTCAATGTCCATCCATGTTGTCACAAATGTCAGGCTCTTTTTCTAACAGCTTTACAGATAATGACTCCTAAAAGTCCTATGAGATAGATATTATTAGTGTTCACCTTTTACCATCAGTGGCAAAGAAAGGTTAGTAACTTTATTTTTCTGTCGTGAAGGAAAGTAATTTCATGACCTTGAGAGAGGGCCATAGGTAAGGTCATAATTCCCCCATCTAAAGGTATTTGGTCCAAAGAGAGAGGGACAATATTTCAAGTTATATACACAAGAATGCAAATAAAGGCTCTGCAGAGAGAGAACATTTAAAGCATAGATTCCACCAAGTCTGATGCTGTGCAAAATGCTTTCTGGACGTTCGGAGGGTGGGCAGAGCTTAAGGAAGGTGAGGGGAGCTTGTTTCCTGTCCTGTTAGAGCTGCACTTTGCTTTCTATCTGCCTCAGTATAAAGCATGCCAGGCTACCTCTCTTTCTTCCTTTCTAAGCTTCCTGAACTTTCTTCCTTCTTTTTCATTGTCCAAAGATGGCCCTGCTGAGAAAGTGCAAGTCTTTTGATGGGATTATCTCCTAATCCTCCGAAATGCTCTGGGAGGCCAGGTGGGTTTGCAGGAAAGGGCATCCGGCCATCTGAGGCATCTTTGGGACTGTTCATGTTCAGCAAGGCAGTGATCAGTGCTGGGCATGGGGCCGTGTCTTCCTCCTGACTCCAGGGGAACTGTGTGATCCTCCAAGCCCCGGAGTGCCTCTATCTCCACAACAATGAAGTTGAAAAAATAGTTTTAAAAAAAAAAAAGGGAGAAAAAAGCTCTGATATGCCTCACCATGATGAAATGACCAAATGAAGGTATGATAGGCATAATAATACACTAGAAGAAAAAAAGTACTATTTTGTTGCT
The DNA here is from genome assembly GCF_020826845.1 of Diceros bicornis minor. Taxonomy (NCBI): domain Eukaryota; kingdom Metazoa; phylum Chordata; class Mammalia; order Perissodactyla; family Rhinocerotidae; genus Diceros; species Diceros bicornis. Next base: position 72,826,437 of record NC_080741.1, on the reverse strand, counting down.
CACAGGAAAAAAATCTAAAATACTAGTTAAAGCTAGTGCTATTAGGGGCCGGCTTAAGCCCATGGCTTAGCAGTTAAGTGCTGGCGCTGCGCTATTGGCAGCCTGGTTTCAGATCCCAGGCGTGCACCAATGCACCGCTTCTCCGGCCATGCTGAGGTGGCGTCCCACACACAGCAACTAGAAAGGATGTGCCACTAGGACATACAACTATCTACTGGGGCTTTGGGGAGAAAAAGGGGAAAAAAAAGGAGGAGGATTAGCAATAGATGTTAGCTCAGCTCTGGTCTTCCTCAGCAAAAAGTGGAGGATTGGCATGGATGTTAGCTCAGGGCTGATCTTTCTCACGAAAAAAAAAAAAAAAAAGCTAGTGCTATTAAAACTCACTTTTCCCGGCTAGAAATTGAAGCATTCAGTATAGCAAAGTGTTACTTTTCAAAAGAAAGCATTTAGTTTGAATACACTGTGCTTGACAATCACCTAAATTACTGCATGAAATTATAAGAACTGGTCCTGAAAAATAAAATCATGTCACGGAACGTGGAGTTTCTCAGTGTAGGTAGAGGTTGCTGGAAATTGCTTTTTTCAAGGCGGCCCAAGTGACATCAGGAAGGATTGTTTGTGTGTGCCCAGAGTTGCACCTAGAAATTACATGCAACAAACAAATCTCTGTGAATTAGCAATGCTTGAACACTGTTATTACTCACCCTTGAAACCTTATATAGGGAAAACAATGCGCCTCCTTACTTATTTTTTTTACCAAACAAAACGAATTCTATTTTATTTTATTCTTCAACTCAGCAAAAAATATTCAGCTTGGGATTTTTGGTGTAAATTCAATATAACACAGAATTATGTGTTTATTTTATGACAATCTAAACAGAAACTATGCATTGTATCACATTTCAAGTTGCTAAATGTACTTGAACCTACAAAAAATCATATTTGTGTTTTAAACTTGGATAATTCATTTTTTTCAACAGAAGTAACTAACCAAGTATTCTGAAATAAGTTTTTATTCTATATTTAAATGTAACTTTAACTTATTTTACATCCACTGAACTGGGCCTTTGACTTTGGGATTGCCCGGAGGCCCCTTCAGTGTTTTGATAGGCCATTTATTTGATTTTGTAATAACGGTTGGTAGTTTTTCATACAGAGTAGAGATATTTACTGATATTGTGCTCCGGTGCTCCGGTCTGTTGTTTCTGGGAAACTCACTGTAACTATTACTATGTATTTGGCATTTGTGGTTAACCATGTTTTGTTTTGTTTTGTTGAGTCAAAAAACAAAAAAGAATGTGGAAATTGCTCTCTTTGTGAAAAATTGAAATGCACTGATTGATACTGATCATAGGAAATTTGAAAAACTCCAAGGTGAAGGTGTTATATATTTTGACGACTACTGATTAGGCCCAAGTCACTGTCTTTGGTTGGCAAGGAGAAAAGAAAGCTGAAGCTTTTTTTCCCCTCTATTAGCGAAAAAAATCCAATAAGAGGAAGAGTATTCTATCTCCTCTAATGAAACCATGCTGTTACCAGAACACCTTCTTAAAATGTTATTGATTTACTGGAATGGGTTAATGAGAAAATTGTATCAATTGGTATTATAATGAGGAGCTGGAGGTAGGGTGTTAGAATTGCTCTTTTGTGACAACTTAGTTTTGCAGACACAGGGAAAGAATGGAGTAGACACCCAGTTAGTTACTGCTATAAACTCCCTTGCTGCTTGTCATTAGTCCTCATAGAGAGACCCTATCATGCCTCCACATCTCTCAAATATCTTCAGCACCAATTTAGAATCAAGGTTGTGTTACAATATAATTTTTCAAGAAAGGTAAAATCATAACTCTCATACAGATATAAAATGAACCCATTAAAAGTTTTATTTAACTAATTATTAAGGAAGGAACTGGGGAGATGTTATAACAGGTGCAGTGTCCAAAGAACAGACACATTTATAGGTCAGGAATATTGAAATATACTTGCAAATGGATGCAAAATTGGCTTGGGGCAAGGGTAGTCAATTGAACCTCCACCAGAGAGAATACATTTGCATGTTTTTAGACAAGAATTATCTCCCATTGCTATCAGTTATCTACAACTAACAGAGTTGTACAATAGCTCAAAGGCAATGAAAGGACAGAGCCCCCAAAGAATCAGAATCAGATAACCTAGAAGGAAGGGTGTTCTCTAAACAAGGCATAGTTTTCCATGGAAGCACATAGTTTGCACTACTGTGATTGGAATTCATCATTCATGCTGCCCATGAAAATGAATCTACAATTTCACAGAAAACCTTTCCAATGTGAACAGAAGTGACTTGAATAGGAAAACCAAAATCAACACTCCCATGTTCTTTCCTGCCTTAAGCATCCTCAGAGACATTCTCCCATAACCATGACTTTGCTGACTTATTTTTCAAACTGAGCACTGCTCAATCAATGCTTGATGTGCATTAGAACCGCCTGGGGAACTTTTAAAAAATCTGATGCCTAGACCCAACACCAGAGATCCAGTTTAATTGTTCTGGGTATACCTCTTGCATCTTATATTTTTAGAGCTCCTTTGATAATTCTAATATGAGTCCATGCTGAGAACTACTGCACTAAAGAACTAGGTACACTTCTCAATCACTTTCTCCTGTGATGATTTAGCCAAGGTTGCAAAACCAAAGGCCTTTGAGGGCCAGGCTGATGAGGTAAATGCGTGAAGATCCTGTTCCTCCTGCTCATTCAAATTAAAGTTGATTTTTCTACTGGCTAGGGAAGATAGGACTATGAGCAAATTCAGTTGAGCTGCTATTTCATGACCCAAGACCTCTTGCTGTCTCTTTAACTAGGAGCACCTTCTCACCTCTCTCATTCTAACGCTTTCTCCGCCCAATCTTTTACATGTTTACTCCTCTTTAGATTAATATTTCTCAAACTTTAGCATGCATCAGAATCACGTGGAGGGCTTTCTAATGTACCTACTGCTGGGTCCCACCCCCAGACTTTCAAATCCAGGAGATGTGGGTAAGGCCAGAGAATTTACATTTCTGACAAGTTCTCAAGTGATGCTGATATTGCTCACCTGGGACCACACTTTGAGAACCACTGCTTTAAACCTTAGCTTGTTGTCATTTCTTCTTTGATGGTTTTGATAACTGATTAGCTCTCCACTAGAGTCTACCTGGATTGCACGTCATTGAAGACAAAGATGGACTTGTGTGCACCATAGTATCTTTAGCATTTGTATTGAATGATGGGCAAATAAGCATTGAATGGTGGATAAACTTTTTCTTGTTAAGCATCCAGCTTAAAATGTAAATTTTTCTTGGCACCTCCCCATTTCCTTTGAATTATTTTTTCTCAATTCACAACGTATTATGTTGCCTCCTAGCCATCCAGAGATCTTCTCTGTGACACCTCAGCTTGGCTTAAGAATGGATCCCTTTCCAGATTGCATATTCTTTATCCTCAAGTGTGGTTTGAGAACCAGCAGCTTCAGCATCACCTGGAGCTTGTTGGACATGCAGACGCTCAAGCCCCACCCTGGACTCACTGAATCAGAATCACATTTAAACAAGGTCTCTTGCTGATTCCTCTGCGCTTTAAAGTTCAAGACTCCCTCTTCTCTCCACCAGCCTAAATGCATCCTCCCTCTATCCCATGTTTGTATTTAAAAAAAAAAAAAAGAAAACCACCAATTGAGATAGCTGCTTCCTGTTTTCTCAGGGCCTTCTCCAGCTGCGTGCCTATCAAGTCTTATCAACATATTTGTGTTTCACTCTTGACAGCTGATAACTGCTTCCTGTACCCTTCCTCGGAGATCAGTGTTTCTGTTTTAACAAGGTCTTTTCAAGCCTCATCTAAAAGAATTAAGGAAATACAAATTTTAGATATTGTGACAGATTCATGGAGGAGAAAGACCTATCAGAGAGTTTAAATCATATACATATTTTATTGAAGAAATCCATTTCTATGTATTAGGATACAATCATTTATTCTTGCATTCCCTCTTCATCTTAGTTCTCAGTTGTCATCTTTTTGGTCTTTCTTCCCCTTCTCTTTCCTCTCTTCCCTCCATGACCCTTTCCCCTCTTCCTCTCATATTCTTAGATGTTTGTACAACATTATTTTGTAAGGTAAACCATTCTATTTGGAGTCTCAACTTCCATGTGATGCAAGCCAAAGAACATGAACGCTCCTTTTCCACAGGAGTGACTGAGGCTGGAATAACACAGGCTTCTGATGCCCAATCAAGTCATCTTCCCTCTGTGAATAGTTTGACCTAACCTCCCTATGAGTCGCGGCTGAGCATCTGCCCTCATAAAATAGGACTGAACAGGAATGCATCTTTTACGTGATTGCAGAAGACTATATACCACCACAGTGTGTGTAAAATGTTTCTCATTTTAACCATTACTTCTTAAATGAAATATATGTATAAAATTGTCCCTTTATTGTAAAAACATTGTCTTGGTCTAAGAGAAAATGAACAACCTCTAAATTTTAGTATCGCCCCTCCAAAATTGTGACTTCCATCCCCAACCCAGTTAATTGCAAAAGGCTAATTTTTTAAATTTCTCCCTTGGTAGCCTGCCTAGATACACAGTGGCTGCTCAAAGAGGTATTACATGACAGTCTCCTCTATACAGGAGCCTCTTAAGGTACAGACCGGACTTACTCTTTAGTGTGCTTCCTATTCCTGATCTAGCCTAGAATTTAGGCTAATATTTAGGGCATGCTCCATAACTATCTTAGATAAAAATCATTGCAGGATCAATGGCTAATATAGAGGATTACACTCTTAGAATTCTAATTGTGAGGTTCTTTATGGGTTATTTTTTAGACTATCCCAACCAAGAGTGATGCCAAATGATCACTAACTCATCTTTTCAACCCAGTGAAATGCAACCCTAGCCCTTAGGGATCAGTCACACCTAAGTTTCCTTCACCTTTGTTTGTTTGTTTATTTTTTACTTGTACAGAGAGAAACACATGTACATTATCATGTATAGAAAAATGCTTTGTTGGCACAGCATATAACATATTAGTTGTTATTGTTGTTACCATTATGCTCAATGACAATTGGTTTATTGTGAAAGTCCAACTACTTCCCAATTTACATTTAGGTTTTGTTACAAGAGTTGGTTATTTTGAACTTGAACCAATTAAAAGCAATGTCGTAATTGGTAGTTAGTTCAGTCAAAGGAAGGATGCTTAATCTATCACATGATCAGACTCATCACTGATGCTTTGTTATCCACTTTATCCTTGTATTAGGGTTCTCCAGAGAAACAGGACCAATTGGATTGAATATATAATTTATAAACATATAAATTATATAAATGTTATAATATATATAAATTTCTTTATACATAATGTATTATAAGAAATTGGCTCACATTATTATGGAGGCTGAGAAGTCCCATGATCTCCCCTGCAAGCTGGAGGCTCAGGAAAGCTGGTGGTGTAGCTTCAGTCCAAGTCCCAAGGCCAGAGGATGAGGGGAGCTGATGGTGTAAGTCGCAGTCTGAGTCTGAGGGTAGGAGAAGAACAGTGTCCAGCTAAAGCAGTCAGGAGGAAAGAATGTATTCTCCCTTCCTCTACTTTTTTGTTCTATTCAGACCCTCAATGGATTCAATGAGGCCCATCTGCACTGGGCACTTGGGGGAGGGCAATCTGCTTTACTCAATCCATTGATTCAAGTGTTGTTCTCATCTAGAGACACTCTCACAGACACTCCCAGAAATAATGTTTAATCTGGGCACCCCAAGGCCCAGGCAGGTTGGCACATGAAAGTAATCCTGGAGTCCATTTTAACCTCATATTTTCTCTCTCACAAAGATTTTATCTCTCCATGCTAAGTGGATAAGTGATTTCTACAATGTTGGATTTCATGGACCAGGCAATTTGCTAAGAAATCAAGCTTATGTTACATGAGCTAACATAAGATTGCCAATGCTTTATTTTGCCAAGTAAGACCATTAAAATAAATCCATTTCTATCTACTATCCACATAATTTAATAAAAGAGGGAGTGTCTCTTATTGGCCATATTTGATCAAGATCACCATTCTAAACCAATCAGTAGTGGCCTGTGGTAGAGGCTCAGATGGCATGAATCTGGCTGTCTTTACCTACATCTATACATTAAAAAGCAGTGATTGTTCCTGTACATTATGAATATTTCATTGCATTGTCTGTGTTATTACAGTTTTCTTTTAATAAGATACGTTAAAAAGGAAGGGGATGATAGAAAATAAGATGAAGACAAAGGAAAATGGACAGAAAGGTGTATTATTGGCATGTTTTACATTTTCAAAGGTATTAGCTAAGAAAGTCGTGACACCCATTTGTTATATTTTGAATCTATTCCTTCTTTAGGCCACTATGAGACTAAGTAATAATTGATGAGTTTTCAAGATAGTAAGAATTTTAAGTCATATATTATTCCTGAGGACAAATACATCTTGCTTTAATATCTTGTCTTTTCAATATTTGCCTTTCAATTGCTATTGAATGTCATTCTGATTCTTAAATTACGTTTACAGTAGCATTTCTATATTATGGGGAGTTTGGTTTAGTTAGCATAAAAAAATTCTTAGCAGTGATAAAGTGCATGAAAACTCTATTTAAGATACACTTAAAACTATAAGGCTGTGTTTAATAGAAGATTCCTTAAAGCAATTTCTGAACATATAATCTTAATTTGTTAAGCATTAGTATTGAGTCCTCAGTTTTATTTTGTCTTTGACTTTACTTTTATCATGGTTAAACTAAATATAAAAGAAAAATAAAAATTTTATAAAGCTCAAACTATGATTTGTCTTACTTGAGCAAATCAATGCTCAGATAAATGAAAACATATATTTAATTAGTAACTGAATAGTATGTTCATATTTTAAAAAGTGGTGTCATTGTTTTATTCATCTTGTTAAGCTAGTTAAAAGACCATCTTGTTTCTTTTCTTCCACACTTCTTTCTAACTTATTCATTCATTATTTAATGTGTCAACTTTTTGATTCATTTGTTTATTGATCTGATGAACATTTATTGAGCACCTATTTACACTAGATATTTGCTTGGTGTTAAGGACATACTGATGAGTAAGATGTGATTCTTGCTATCAGGTACTCACTATCCAGTTGGTAAGACAAGTATATAAGCAAGTTCAGAAAGTATGACAAGAGATATGATAAAGTATAGGATTGAAAGACCTGAGCAATAACACTGTGCTTGGAATACAGGGAATCCTCAGGTCTTGGCTGATTGGATTAGCTACAAATGGAGTCATTTCAAAGCAAATAAGAAACATCAAACACAATTATCATTTAGCTTTTTGGTAGGCCTAAGATTAGAAATTTCAATATTATTGAAACTTCATTGCTTTGGTCTCAGGGGAAAACAATGTCAGGTCCAATATAGATTATTTCTGTAGTCCCTTTTCAACCTGAGAATTTATGATTCTAATATCCACCTTAGTGCAAATATTAAATATTGTATGATAATGCTTTAGTTTTTCAACATTGATAAGAAAACCTTATATTACAGATTTACTCACAACTGAGTTGAAATAAGGGATGTGTTGAGGTTTATCAAATAATGCAATGATTTGTCAAGTAAATGTATAAAATTATATTATCTGAAAGCCTTAAATCCTAAGCAAATCTCAATTTATTCTAACTAATAAAGATGTGGGTATACCTGGATCAGTTTCAATGTAATGGAAGTAGGCAAATTTTGGCATGGCCACATTGCCCACATCTCCTCTTACTTCAGCCATCATCCCTACTAGAGGAAGTCTGGATAAAAATATCTGTTGCAAAAGATGCTCCTCCTTTCCCTCTCTGCACAACTGACTGCATAAGGAGTGGATATTTGACCAAACCATATAGTACAGTGCAAGAGACAGAGCCAGTTAGCCTTGGTGTTGGCTCTAAGAGTTGGCACCACAGCCACCAGTATATATGTACAAACTAAAGTTATGAGGGAGCAGAAACCATGAGGAAGCAGAGAAAGTTCTCTGTGAAAAGTAGAGTACAACGGATGAATGGAGGTGAGAAAGTAAGACATCAAGCAGCCCTAAAGTGAAAGAGTAGGTGAGGAGTAGCTGCCTGAGACCTTCAGGCCTTTTCAGTGCCACTTCCATAAGACCCAGCTGAACACTGTTTCCGTGGTGTGCATGCTTCTGGAGGACTCAATACCTATCCACACACACTGGGGGGTGTGTGTGTGTGTGTTTGTGTGTGTGTATGTGTGAAAGAAAGCTTGAGTTGGTTTACATTCACTGAAACCAAAAGAACTGCTTTTCTGAAATACTGGTCAAGTTGTGCTTACAATTTTTCCTGCTAGGAGCCAGGTTTACTAAGCATGTGGTCATAGTTGGACTGTTTTTCCTGGTTCTGAAAACAATGGCCCAGGCCCTTCCCTATAAAACCTTGCCGTGGGCTGGGTGTCAGGAAGGGAGACTGGTGACCACAGGGGAACGTTGCCAGCCTGAGTTTCTTTCAAGGTCTGACACACATTCCCAACAGAAATGGGCATGCTTGCTTTGCTAAAATAAAAGTTAAATTATTGTTTAATTGGAAAGCCAGAAATATTTAGCATTTTTATATCCTCATTAATCATAAAAGGGCTTACCTATTCTTCTTAGGGGCAAAGTTGAGTCTATCTACACCATCAAAACTCAGTACAAGGTAGCATGTTGAGCCAGTATATCAGGATAGGTTGGAAAGTCGCTGGTACTGTCTGAAGACGGTATAGCTGCATTCAAATATGACTTCTTGTCATACTTTCTGCACAATATTTGGCATATCATGCTCCCTGGGTATCAGTTTCATCGTTTGGTAAGTGCAAGGTCTACTTTTTGGAATTGCGACAATAATTATATTGTATAATTGTTAAATGAGTAAGCTCTGGAACCTATCTCCTAGATTCAAATATTGGCTCCTCTACTGATTAACTGTGTGACCATAGGCTACATATATGATGTATGTGACAACTTTGTCCTTCAGCTTGTGCATCTGCAAAATTGAAATAACAATGTTATGTATGTATAGGCTGTCATGAGAAGTAAATACAATAAAACATATGCTGATACAAAACCTAGTAGTGCCTGGCACACAGTAAGTGTCAGAAATGTGTTTACAGTAAGTGTTTGCTATTATAAAGTGCTTCTGTAAATTCTACAGCACTGTACACATGTGGTGATGTTTAAACAAAGGTTTCTGGAGGTACAAAATGATGTTTTGAGTTAATCTTCAAAGCACCTATAATTGACAGCTTGCTAATGGTTTAGTCTGTAATTTCTATCTCCTTATATAAAGACCAGTTAAACAGAAATGGTCTAGAAATGAGCTGTCCTGTGGGACTGAGCAGGTATATGAAAAAGCTTTTATCACCATTGCCAGACTTACAGGTAAGGAGAATGTGTTCGTTTCTAGGGATTGTAACTTGGCATGTTTCACGGACACGAAATTTACTCTGAAAAGAAAAAAGAAAAACCATCTGTTCTTTTTGTGCTGCCAGAGGTAGGAGACAATGGTTCTCTTTGGCATCCTCAAGTTTGCTTAAGCTCTTTTCCCTCCCCCAGGCAGGTAAGAGGTAAGATAATTGATGAGGCTTTCTGGTTCCATGCACTTGGGTGTTTCTAGGGCAAGTATGCAAGAGTGGAAATAAAATTTGTTTTAAAACATAGTTCATAAAAGAGAACAAGGCAGAAATGTCCAGATTCTTTTTTTAATTTATCATTTTATTCTATGTAAATCTAATTCCTTTTGCAGTGCTAAAACAAGTATTTTATATGACTTTGTGATCAAATTGAGAATATTTCATAAAGCCTCCTTTTGTGCTTCATGCCTCTTCCGTCTTACTAGTGAGGCAAATTGTTTTTATATTGTTAAGTATGAGAGACCTCAATGAATTGTGACTTTTCTCCTCTATCTCCTTTCCTTAGAAATTTTTCTGTGTCATATATACTGATGGATGGAGCAATACTTACAAATTTATTTCCATGATCATTTATCTGTGCCAGACGTTTTCTTTTTGGAACTTCATGAGATTCCTTTTACTGAAGTGTTCCTAAGAAGGTTGGAAATTTTGTTTTAGGTATTCTTTAAAGTTTGCCACTCTAAATGTGAGCATCGCATCAGGAGCAGCAGCAGCAGCATCACCTGGTTTTTAGAAATGCAGAATTTGGGGCCCCACCTCAAACCTACTGAATCAGAATCTGCATTTTTAAAATGTACCTCTGCAATTCCTGTGCCCATTAAACTTTGAGAAGCGCTACATTAAAACATCAGAATTCCATCTTCTCTAAGCTTTCAAGATGTGCCTCTTCAAGCCAGAATGATGGACTAGATCAGTATGTCCAAAATTAAATTTGACAATAGGTGTTATAAGAAAAATGGTATATTTGTTTTCTATTTGCTGCTATAACAAATTACCTTAAAATTAGTGGCTTAAAACAATACAAAGCAAAATGTATTATCTTATAGAACGAGAGGTCCAAAGTCCAAAAAGTTCTCATTGGTCTAAAATCAAGGTGTCTACAAGGCTGTATTCCTTCTGGAGACTTGAGAAGAATTCATTCCTTGCATTTTCCAGATTCTAGAGACTGACCTCATTTTTTGGCTTATGGCCACCTTACATCTTCAAAGCCAGTAGGGTAGTATCTTCAAATCTCTCTCTTTAAATCTGACTCTTCTGCTTTCCTCTTTCACTTATAATGACCCTTGTGATTACTGTGGGTCCACTAGATAATCCAGGATAATCTCCTCATCTCAAGGTCAGCTGATTAGCAAACTTAATTCCATCTGCAACCTTAATTTTCCCTTGCCATAAAGCATAACATAATCAAAGTTTCTGGAGATTAAGAATTGGGCATCTTTGGGGTATCATTATTCTGTCTATGCAAATAGGATCTGTGACCTAGTAAACTTGGGCAACATTGATTAAACATAATTAAGAAGGTGCCTTCTCTGCAGAACTTCTTAAATCTTGAATATATTAAAGTCACATTATAAAACACTGAGAGGGAGATATACTGTGCACGAATCCCCAAATGTATTTGGCCACAGTACTCTTTTATTAACATCTCCCAGAAGAGGGGACTTCGTTTGGGAAATGTGGACCAGAGGAATTTACATTCTTCCTTTCCATTATATCCAAGGATTAACCAACACACAATGGAACCCTGGGCTTGGAGATTTAGGACTAGGTGTTCATCATTGGACCTAATATCAAATTACTTTAATTGTAGGCAGGTCACTTTACTCTTCTGTTTCTATTCTGATTGGTTAATTGGGAAACCTGTATTATTATCTTGAACCTACCACTTACTCGTTATGTGGCCTTGATTTTACTCTCTCTAATTCCAAGTTCTGAGTTGTGGGAAACACTGAGAATATGGGTCCTAGAGTCAGAGGCCTGGGTTAGAAGGCTAACGCTGTAGCCATGTGACTCAGATAAAGGTATTTAATCTCTTTGTGCTTTGGTTTTCACATCTGTTAAATGAAAGCAAGACTTGTGTCAACCTTGTAAAATTGTGAATTTAAATTATATAATTCACATAAAATACTTGATGCAAAGCCTGCTGCACACTAAGTACTCAATAAAAATTTGGAGGGGTTTATTTTTTGGTTACTATTATTTTTAATAGAAAATAAGTGTAAGCACCAAAGTCCTATGCAAACAAATAAACAGTATAAGAAGGATAAACCTCATTCCTCATGAGGATGTTGATTTAATGGATATGAAACAGTACTTTTGACTCTAAAAAATTGAAAGAATTCCGAGTTAAGATTTACCGTTAAATGCAAACCAGGGAGAAGGTTTGCAGAGGCATTTGGTTGGATAAATAAGAGTAGAGTTTCATGACTTGGGGGCATTATATTGGCAGAAATACTTTTATCAAGAGTATCATTTCAGATGAATATCTACACAAATGTAGCCTACTTGAGCCAAAGCACTGAAAGATTCTTCCAAGTTCTACACATGGATTTTTACTGGCAGTTAAAAAGTTCACAAAGAAGACTTACTGACACATAAAACTCTTCAGCAGGTTTTTTAAAGAAATAAATGGGTTCCTGACCTGATATTTTTTTTTTAAATTCTAATAAAACCAATTTTATATGAAAGCTGATTCCAGCAACATATTAATCAAACCAATTCAGAAGATTAGGACTTGTAATTAAAAGTGCTGTCTATACCTTGGTAGAGTGACGGCTGAGATATAACTGGAACTGCAGTGTTGTGTCTTTCCTGAAAGAGGAAAACATAATCGGGAATCTTAATTTGACTCTATTGCAGCCTAATAACTCATTAAGTTGTGATAGAAAAATGAGCTTCGAAGGAAATTGACAGAAACACACTAATTTCCCCAGGTTTAATTAGCTAAGTAAAAATCACAATACTCATAATCACAGATACACATAGCTACAAAATGCTGATTACCAAAGTACCAGAGTGTTTTGCTTCAGGAGTGAGGAGTGTGTGGAGTGTGGTGTGTGTTTGTGATGTGTGTGGTATGTGTAATGGTGTGTTGGTGGTATGTGTGTGTGTATGTTCACTCTCTCTTGGATCTGCACACTTGTCAGAGGACTGATACTAATGGTCAAAATGGACAGATAAATTCAAAAATATCAGCCCTACATCATGTAACTAATAGGCTGTAATATGCCACCTGCTTTGAATAGGGAGATCTAGTCTGCGAAAGGTTGGACTGGGTAAATTACAAGTTTTGACCCCCTCTGCCTCTTTTTTCCAATCTAGATTTAATCAACTCTCAGTAGAGCACTGGCTCGGACCTAGGGCTGGTTTTTCATGTTCTAACTCAGGTTTACTCCAAGTCATGGCCATTGTTATATTTTCTTTATCATGACATCATGAAATATTTGTGTTCTATAATTAAATCTAGTTTTGAAATCAGGCTTAATTTACTTCCTGGCTGGTCTTGGGTAAATCACCTTCTCACTTTTTCCTCCATTTATGAAACAAAACTGTTATTTACCTTAGGGGAATACTTAACCTATTTGACACTCAAAGTAAATCATTTTTTAACAACTCCTTCCTGTACCTGACAAAATTATTTTTAATAATAATCGTGAAATGAAATTAATAATAATAGTAGTAATGGGAAAAAAAGAAATGCAAGTGTAAAAATCTTATTTTATTGCATTTCATGTGTATATTAATCTTAGTAATAACATTTTAAATAAATAAATATACAAATAAAAATGGCAGTATTGAATAGGAAAACAGTAAGAGATAACCAATTTTAAATACATTATTGTTTTTAAAAAGGAGAAAAATATTGTACCTCCGTATTTGTTGGCCTGTTGCAGTAACAAATAATAACATTACAGTTTCTGTTTGGGGGTTTTACTTGTGCAAATTTGTCAATTATTTCATAAAAATCAATCTTCTTTGCATATGCATGTTTAATAGACAACTTAGCCTGATTTGTCAGTCTATATTTGTTCAAAGTTGATCAAAGAACACTTTTGATTAATTTTATTTCAAAAAGTTTTTTTTTTTTTTTTCACAAGAAGGAATAGATATACAAATAGGAAAACGCTTAAAGATAAGTTTGGCCAAAATGTATGAAACTCTTATTTCATCATAAGTTCCATAAATTGCCGTTAACACTCATGTCTTTATTTCTTTGAGACTGATTTTTGAAATGCCTCCGCATTGGAAAATTTGTCCTAAAATATCTTTGTTAAAATATTCTTCTCAAATGACTATTTTGTAACACCTTCTGAGGTTTTCTTTTTCTGCAAAATTAGATAAATCAGTGATTGATAGCGATCATTGACATTAATCCATTGCTTTAGATTAACAGAACTGAAGTATTTAGTGTCATGGTTCTTCGTCTTTACCATGACTGTGCTATCCTTGATTATTGTAAACGTACTGTTTAGAGGCAAGAATATGCAATACTACAGGAGTTGGAGGCATGAACTATGCCTGCTGTGAGCTTGAATGATTCCTAACTGTTATGAACTTACTCTTGAAATGAGTGTGTGTAACTGAATCTGCATGCGTCAGAGGCCCACTGCATAATTTGGGATTCTCTGAGTTCCCTTCCATGTAGAATACAATGTTTGTTAAAGGATAAGCAATAAAAATGGTGCTGATTTGAAGGTGAGGTATGTATTATTAAGACTCAGCAATAACTGTAGCAATTGTTTCAAACTTAGACCCAGGGTCAGTAAACTGACCTTCAGGCCAAATTTGTCCAGCTGCCTGTTTTTGTAAATATTTTTTCTTGAAATGACCGTTTTTTTACATATTGTCTAAGGAAGTTGGCTGCTTTCATGCTCTAACAAAGTAGAGTAGCTGCGACAGAGACTATGTGACTTGTAAGTCTAACATATTTACTACCTAGCCCTTTACAGAAAAACTGCTGACTCCTGACTTAGATCAATAAAAGATTTTTGGGAGAAGAATACTTTTTACCTGTCATTATTTAGAATTGCCATCATATCGTTGTAACAAAAAGCAGATGACTTTCAGTTGTTTTTTTAAAAAAATTCCCTACACACAGTGCACCTCTTATTGCCTGATCATTCCCACCACCACCACCCCCATATGCCTCTGATTCCACCTGTAGTGTTATTGTGTGATCTTACAGAATGAAGATCATAGATGAGTACAAAATAGGGTCTAATGCAAGGTAAATCTTCCATGACTGGTAGTGAGCTTTCCCTTCCAAGAACACAAAACCATAAACTATAAGAGGAGATGGTTCAAAAACGTACAAGTAGTAGAAGAACTGGGGGTAAAATGTTGTATGGCACAGTGTGCATACCTGCGCAACATCCGCGTAAACTCCTGTGCCCCAGAGGGCCAGGCTGGACTGAGTGTGTATTCTAGGGCCTGCTGAAATTTCAGATGCCTCTACTTTCCAGATAGTACTTTGCCTTTTTTGATTGCAGTGTGGTGTCAATCCCGTATTGATAAGACAATTCTAACTTTGGTCTGAGAGGAAAGGAGGGTTCTTGATTGTTTATGAATGCTCACCTTTTTAGTTACCATCTTTCCTTATGGGATTTTCTTCTTGCCATTTATCTTTTAGAGTAATTCCTGAAGCCCAAGGGTGATTTTAGTGTGGATATAGCTTTTGGAGTGTAAGTCCATACAGTGTCTTTAGCAAGTAATGTGGGTTGAATCCACACCATGTATGAATATAGAAAATCACTTTAGATGTGGATGATCACGTGCATTCCTTTGATTCCTTTAACTCACAACATTGTCAAAAAGGTAGCAACCCAGATCTGATCCTAATCTCTAATTAAGGTATTTGAATGAGACAAAACGTGTACATTCCCCTCTAGGGAAGGAAATTTGCCAGAGCTAGGTTAATGCTCAGAGCTCACATAATCACAAAGGTGATTGCTCAGTTAAACCTAAATTAAAATTCATATTCATTGTTACAAGATTACATGTATTTTCTTTTTTTCTTTTTTTTTAAAGATTTTATTTATTTATTTTTTCCCCCCAAAGCCCCAGCAGATTGTTGCATGTCATAGTTGCACATCCCTCCAGTCGCTGCACGTGGGACGCGGCCTCAGCGTGGCCGGAGAAGCGGTGCATTGGTGCGCGCCCGGGATCCGAACCCGGGCCGCCAGCAGCAGAGCACGCGCACTTAACCGCTAAGCCACGGGGCCGGCCCTACATGTATTTTCTTAATATTTTGCATTAAATATTTAACATCCAGTTGATTAGACTGTATTTTGTGTAATCACATTTCAAGATGTAATTTGGCATTTGTTGGGCCAAATGGTAACCCTGAGGTTCCTGTCATGGCTGACTTATTATACTCTGGGTAGAAATCATGTGATGTCTACACATATTCATTCTATCACATTCTTTCCTTGCGAATGTTGCTCTGAGACTAGCCTGGAACTCAGTTTATCAGAAGCAATTGATTTGTAGTCCCAACTGCTTCGAAAGCATTCGTTTTATTTTTATGCATGGTACATAGCCTTCTCATTAACTTTTATTTCATTACTCAATTTCAATAACCCTTTGAAAATGCAAAGACAAAGGTGAAAATGATGCCCTATCCTCTCTTATTCTTTTTGCATTTGTGACCCAATACATAAAGCCTTAAAAACTGATTATGTTTTGTTTAATCACTCATGTCTCTTTCTAGGATTTGAGGATATCTGCATGCATGTGTCTTCCTCTCTTCTTTCAAGACTTGCAAATGGTTGATCAACTTTATATTGAGGTCATTAAAGGTGTGATTTTATTTATTTCTCTTTTGAATATGCGCTTTGAGAACAAAAAATCTTTCATTTCTATTATGAAATCAAAATAAAAATGAATATGTCACAAAAGACAAGTATATTTGCAAAAATTGTGAGAAAGAAATGTCATCTTGGTTTAATACTAACAGTTAGCATCTTCTTAGAACAGGACTTTGGCTTTATCAGGTGCAGCTTTGGATAAATCACTTGGGAGATGGATGTAGTAGAATCTATTTCCTGATTCCTAGACAGAGGGCTTGTACCCTCTCTAGAATCAGCACGGCTGATGCTGCGGAAGGAGTTGGATAAGGTTGATTTTCGGAATAATCCTGTCAGTAAGCCCATATCTAATTTGCAAATGATACACTAACCCGTCTGGAGACATTTACAACAATAAATTCTTCAAACTCTTAAGTGACCTAAGAACTCAAAAAGTATTGAATTCCCGAACGTGATGATCTGTATTATGGCTTGACTTTTTAGGGGAATTCCCTAAAGAAAACAGAAGGAGATTGAGCAACACTTCTCCAAGGGCAGAAGAGTAAATTGTAAGATGGGGAATCTACTTAAAATGTCTTGTTCTATCCAGTACTCTTGGAAAACTCAGTGAACTCTTTGCTTCTTACTGTTAACAATTCAGTCCCAATTCCTGGGACTTGGGAAGCATTTGCACAAAGCCACCTGCTTTAGTCACATAGATGAGGACTGTGATGTTAACCAGCATTTTTGTTTACTTATTGTGCTTAAAGAAGCATCAGCTGGCCTAAAGCCTTAAATACTACACTCCTCAGTTAGAAAGGGGAAGAATTTTCTCTGAGCTTGTGGAAAATGGTGAGGGTGTCATATTTCCAAAGCCATTAAATGCGGGATTCATTTGTTTCTATTTCTTTGGTTTGGGACATACACATTGCTAAATAGCAAAGTTTCTTTAACAATGATAAATCCTCAAATGTTTCAAAAATGGCTTTTACTAATATGTGTACTCTTTCAAGTCTTAACAGAATAATAGTTTACTGCAGTACTGACATATCTTAGCAGAGACACAGAGGGGAAGAGGGAAGAGAGCTGCAGAAAAAGACTGAAAAATAACACAATTCTTAAAGTTCAATTTATCTTTTAGCATGCAGAGGTCACTATTTCAGTGACAGCTAGTTATATTATATAATTCTAATTTTGATATCCAGTATAGTAAACTGTTATCCAATTTTTGATAGTGTTAATTGTATGAAAGTAATGCTTTCTTTATATTTCTTTGCAAAGTTGAATTCTACGTATTTAAACATTCCATTAACCAGGCAGTACAAATTATCCCTTTCCTATTGACAGGATGAAGACTCAATCATTTTTGTCCTCTAAGGATATACCAAGAAAGACATACTTGTTTTTTGGAGGAGTTGAGTTAAAATATCTGGCACTGATTCATTAAATGAAAAGATACTGTTAGAAAAGAGTTAACAAAATGTTCACCATTCAGAGGAGTTTGATAGCCCAGAATGTCACAGGAATTACAAGCATTCCATTGATTCTGTTATATTGATTCGTTGAGAGAAATGTGATGGGGGAGAAAGTAAGGAGTGGGAAGTGGGGGAAATCTCATCAGAATTGCTGAGAGATGGGAATTAGCTCTGGTCTGAGGGTCAGGTGTTCTCAATTTTTGCCCTATACTGTCTTTAGCTATGTAGTGTTGGAAAAATCAACTGAATTTCCAAGCTCCTGTACCCTTACCTATAAAACGAACCAGTACCTCCACCTCTCCCCACCTCTTGTAGTACTTGGTGGTGTTCAAATAAGAATGGTGGAATTAAAAAAGCTTTGGAACCAATAAAAAGAGTTATTATGGGGGAAAGATATTGCTTTTGTGAAAGAACCAATGAAGAAGGACATAAATCACTTATTAAATCACTTATTCAGGGAAAATAATAGTATGGAGATGATTTTTAAAATTACTCTAATATAGTACTGCAAGAAATGCATACACAAATTACTAGAGAATTCACAAATGTAAGAGCATATCTTTAGAACCACTGCCCTAGAAATATAATAAAATAGTTTCTCTCTATATATGTATGCCTGCCCTAAACTCCCACTGAATTTAAATTCTCTGTATGAATTCCCACACAGGCATGACATCCTATTATCCCCTAATTTTCAAGATTTAAAATGAATCATAAAATAGGCCTGCTCCGTTTCTCCCACACACCTCCAAGTGAGAATTGACTAAATGCAAACAGTAGTCTGGAAATATCCATTTTAGACTCAGGAGTTGACCTACTTTTTATTGTCCAAGGATGCATAGTGGGACATCCTTACAGAGTTGCTGCTTGGAAACAAGTGACAAGTGGTTCTGACTGCCGAGGCTACTCAAGCCACAGGGAAAAGCAGTGACTGTCAAAAATCAGCCAATTTCTTAGTTCTTGCTCAGGGAAAGGAACAGCTTGCCTTCCAAAGTCTTCCTGAATCAGAGCACATTCTTGATTAACCCACTCACGACCTGCCAAGATACCAGCTGTTGAGAACAACTTGATGTTCCGTATTGGGATTTTGGTTGTAAGCTAAACTCGGAGCATTCGCAGAGGCCATCACAGTTTTGAAAGGAAATTAAAAAGAAAAGTTGTCTTATTAGTATGTATCCCCATGTGAGTGAGTAGGCTGTTTGTCTTTTATGTTGATTTCTATATCCCCAGCAACTAAAAGAGTGCTTGAGACATAGCAGATGCTTAGTAAATATTTTTTTGAATGAATGAATGCACGGATGCAAAAATAGCAAAGAAAGTAACTCGCAGTGTAACATCAGCAGCTGAAAGAATATCAAATCGGAAATTAAAAAAAAAAAAACAATTTCAGAGCATCAGCTCTGATGCTGAGTTAGTCGGTGACTTTCTGTTTCTAGACCGTTTGCACCATCTTTAAAATGGGAGGGTTGTACGGTGTTAGTTTTTAGGTTCTAAGATCAAGTCAGCTCCCAAAGTATGATGCAAATTCTTCTCAAGCAAAAGGATGTCCCTGAAATTCCTGAACACGTTTAACTGAGAGTTGAGGTCCAATGTTCCTTGGCTGAAAGATATGATGGCATAACCTTTTACCAGCATGTGCAGATAGCACATGAGCTTTGCTCTCAGTGCGAGTCATGGTCCTCACTGTCAGGGACACAGCAGAAAGTTTTTCACCCAAGCATATACTTTCCTGTGGTTTGTCCTACAAAGTCTTGTGCAATCCAACCCCAACCCCGCCGGTCTAACCACTGCTCTTTGTTATACTTTGCTGTAGGCAAGCTCATCTCTCCATGCTCCCCCAAATGCTCTTTCCATTCTGGCTGCTGAGCATGTTCTTGGGGTGTTCATCTGTCTTTGCTTCCTGCCTTCCTCCTTTCCTTCCTCTTCCCTCTCAATCAAGAAAGGAATATAGATATGTCAAAGATTATGCAGAGAGTTAGTGGCTAAGAAAAATCAAGAACCCTGAATTTCTATACTCCAGGCTTCCAGCAAATGTTTTTCAATTTCCAAGTGACTACTTACTGTCTTACATTTTGTCTCCCTTTCCCACACAAGTGTCTTGCCCACAAATCCATGCAGGTGCCAGCGGGTCCCTTTTTCCCAGGATCCCCCCTTGCACTCATGATTCCTGGGCTCTCTTCTGCTTTGCACATTTCCTGGAATATTTTACACTCTCAGGAATTTTCTCTCCCTTCTATACTGGGCTGGAAATTCTTTGAAGGCAAAGATAAATTAGGATTGTGCTCAACTGCAAATAACAGAAAACTGACTGCTGGTAGTTAGATAAAAAGGTGGTTTGTTTTCTTGTATGTCAGGAAGTCCATAGGTAAGTGGTTGCTGGCACTATTTCTTCTGCTCAACGATGTGTGACATCAGGGACTCTTGTTCTTTCTATCTTTCTGGTTTACCATTTTCAGTGTATTGGTTTTTATCATTTTGCTTGTGGCCCAATGGTGCCAAAAGGACAGTAAGTGTTCTAGACATAACATCCACAAGGCTGGAGGAAGAGAGGTGCCAGCCTCTTTCTGTCTCTCTCTCTCCTGAAAAGAGCAAGTTTTTCTATAGCTGTCCCCAGCAAACCCCTACCTGTTTCATGGGTAACATGGTCATTCCTGCCTTGAAAAGAGGCTGGGATATTGGGGAGCAGAATTGGTCCCTTTGTGTGTGATCAGTGATAGGCTGTTGCTTGGGACTGGACATCTCATCATCCTGAACAAAACTAGGAATCTATCAGCAAAGAAGGAAGGGGGAATGGAGGGTTGGACAATCTTATCCAAAATGACTTTTCCAATTTGACCTCCCTCTTTCCTGCATTAAATATCCTTTTACTCACCTCCTGCACAGATGTGAAATATCCACCTGAGACTGAATTTCTTCATAATGCCTTTGGTGATTCCTCTAATAAGATGTATGTCCATCTTTTTCTGCTTATATAATATCTGTCCTCCTCTCCCCTTAATTTGTGAAGTATATGAGGCCAAGAGTGCTATCTTATGGTTTAGCATGAAGAATAGGAAGACGAAAATTCTAGTACTCCTCTGCCATTAAATTTGTGATTTGGGGTGAGTTACTGAACTTAAGGATCCCTCCATTTTCTCCTGTCCAAATGGAAATGTTAGCAAACCTGCCTCAGGGCTGTATGACCATTGAATGTGTCAATAGATATAAAGCACTTAGAGGGATATCTGACACGCACATAGAACTTAGTGATTGCCAATCCTTCTACTATAATTAATATCATGATTAGGAAGGAAAGGAGGACGGCAGGAAGCAGAGACAGATGAACACTTCTGTTAAACTCTCTGGACCTCAGTTTCCCATTCATTATGGAGAATTGGACAAGGTCACTTCTAAGGTTCCTTCTACTGTTTTCATATATTATTCCTTTAAAAAAATCTTAGAGAACTTTTATGTAATAGAATCTCAATAAATATTTGCTAAATTGAATTGGCGTATCTAAATAATAGACCAAATCATCAGCAGAACTGTATTGTGTATAAGATCTGACAGGATTGAGTTTGAAACTTTAAATGCTTTCCTACTGCTGCTGCTTATAAGATGGAAAAGAATCTATAATCATTTGAGCGAGAAAAGTATTTTTAATGGAAACAATCTGTAGTCTGACTCCTGAAGCTATTCTTGCTGTTATAGATTGCTAGTTACCACGGGCAGACAGAAAACTGACCAGTTTTCGGCTCCAAATAGAGAAGCAGATTGATTTCTGGGACTCTGAAATTCTTTCCATTACCTCCATGGCTTCCTTCTCCTCAAACTGCTGACCGCAGGCTTTCTCTGTCAAAGCTGAAATGTCATGAAAGGAGTTGTCCTGTCTGTGATGTGCCTCTTCATTTGCAACATTTATGATGGTACTGTATAATTTTCCCTACATGTTTGTTCCCCATAGAACTTTGAATTAATTGACACTTGCACTGCCAACTGGCACTGTCAAACTCCAATTAGTTTTCACGTACAAATGAAATGCCCCTAAAAGTTAGATTCTTAAGCTCTTGACGTCGAACCAATATTTTCTCAAATACTGTGATTGCTCGTATACTGTGGTGACCAAATAACACAGAGATGTAACAGCAGGCAGGCTGAATCCACTGTGAGGGAATAAGCTGGAACACAAACCATAGAGAGAAAGTTTGCATTCAATAGGGCAGTAGCTTGGCATAAAAAAAAATGGTTACAGGTGAGAGTAGAATATATCGTGCTGAGTTATCACCATTATTGAGAAATAAGCTAACTATAACCAAACACCAGGTGTGTGTGTGTGTGTGTGTGTGAGAGGACCACTCCATTCCTTGGTGGCAGACACACAACACCTGCATTATTTTTTCACAATGACACATTTCCACCATGACACATGTGGTCTGAATTGAATGCTTGAGTTGAAGTCATCTATGTACAATCTATGTACATTTTTAAGCCTGTTGCATTCTCTTATGGATCTTAGCAAATGAAGTGACTGTCTTTCCAGCAGGTACCACTCAAGCCTTCCAAGAGCAGAAGATCAAAACAGCATGTTTCTCTCTTATTCTTTGTTTTCCAATCTTCTTTCTTTTTTACATTTTAGCTTTATGAACATGTTTATTCCCATTACCATGTTAATAGCCCATTTCTCTCTTCTGTTGAGTTGTTGATTTTGCTCACCTGTGGGCTGTTCTCTATAAGAGGGAGTGAGCATCTCAGTTCTGCAGTCACAAAACTCCACGCATCGGTTCCCCCAGTGTGCGCTGGGTGAGCCCTAAATCTGCTAGTGCAGACCGCCCCTCCGCTAATCACATCGCCAAATGAGTTTGCTCTCATTTGCTTAATCACTCAGCTCTAATTGAATCCTGATGGGAAGCTGGGTTTCCATCCAGAATTATTCCCTTTCTCCTGCCGAGAAAGTGGTGAAGTAGCCATTTCTTC
Source organism: Diceros bicornis minor (assembly GCF_020826845.1). Lineage (NCBI taxonomy): Eukaryota > Metazoa > Chordata > Mammalia > Perissodactyla > Rhinocerotidae > Diceros > Diceros bicornis. The sequence continues at coordinate 72,803,788 of NC_080741.1, read as the reverse complement.
TCCCCAGCATCCCAGGACAGTTTACAGATGGTCTCATTCCTCCACACTCTGTGATGTTTTCCAGACTTGGAGGAATTATGACATTGAGACTGTAGTCGCCATTACTCAGGGATATTTCTCCTGTTACTCTCTCTGCATCATTGTAAACTTTATAACAAAGCATAATGGTCCATCCCTTCCTTCCTTCTCCCTATCTCATCATCCTAAGAGCTCCCTAAAAAGTTTTGCTGGAATATGTGTGCATGAATCCTACTGTTGCCTGAGCTGGCTACACCAATTTGGAAAGCCCAAGTGAATATTTCTCAAAATCTGCTCCCCTGGCCACCTGCAGCAGTATCACCTAGAACAGCGGTCTCAAAGTGAGGTCCCCAGACAAGCAGGATCAGCATCACCTGGGAACTTATTAGAAATGCAGATTCACAAGCCTCACCCAAACCCACTGGATAAGAATCTCTTGAGGTGGGAGCAGAAATAGTCAATCCCTCCTCCACCTCTAGGTGAACTAATGCATGAGAATCACTGACCTAAAGCTCTTGTTAAAAATTCAGATTCCTGGGCCTGCTCTACTACTTACTAAATAAGAATTCATTAGAGGTAGGACCTGAACAGTTGGTAGGTAAATAGACAGATAGACAGACAGATAGATAGACGTATACATACATATGTATGCGGAAATGTAAATTTTTATTTTGAAATAATTTTAGATTTACAGAAGAATTGCAAAGATAGAATTCCTTTATACTCTTCTTCCAGTTACCCTAAATGTTAATACCTTAAATAACCAGTGTACATTTATCAAAACTGAAAAATTAACAATGGAAAAGTACTATTAATTCAACTACAGACATTATTCAGATTTCACCAGTTTTTACCTGAATGCCTTTATTCTGTCCCAGGATCCAATCCAATTTTCAGTTTCTTGGTATTTTCTTTTATTTCATGACCTTGACAGTTTTGAAGAGCACAAGTCAGATATTTTGTAGAATGTCCTTCAATTTGGATTTTTCTGATATCTTCTCATGATTAGATGAAGGTAATGGATTTTGGGGAAGAATAAAACACAAATGAGGTGCCCTTATCATCACATTATCAGGGAGCACATGAAGTCAATATGACTTATCAGTAGTGATGTTAACTTAGCGATCCAGCTAAAGTAGTGTCTGCAGGTTTCTCCACTGTTAAGTTACGCATTTTCCTTTTACAATTCTTTAGAAGCAAGTCACTAAGTCCAGACTACACTCAAGGGTAGGAGAATTAATCTCCACCTCTTCGAAGAAAGAGTATAAAAGAAGTTGTAGGCATATGTTAAAACTACCAGAGTAACTATTTTGGGGGAGATACTTTTAAGCCCTACAAATGTTCAGTGTCTCCTTATAGTTTCCCACACTGATTTTAGCATTCCTCAGTGGATCTTATGTACAGCAATCATTACTATAATGTTCTAATGGTGATATTCCATTTCCCTCATTCCTTCTACATTTATTTGGAATTGTTCTATAGGGAAGATTCATTTCTTCTCTTTTGTTTGTTTAGTCATTTATTTTTATCAGTATGGATTCATAAGTGTGTATTGTGTTCTTTAGATAATCACTCAATACCATCATTGTTTATTTTGTTGTTCATATTGTTCTAGTTTTGTTCATTCGACTCTTTTTCAGGTGGCTCCTGTGTCCTTCTGACATGCCCCCATAAGTTTTTTTCCTTTGTGTACTTCTGACTTCCTGACACTACAGGTTCATCTTGTAGGTGCGCTGGCCCAACCTTAGAATCAGCCATTTCTCCAAAGAGACCTGGTTCTTTTTGTTGAAAGATGGTATATTAAAACCAACATCTGGGCACTAGGTGTGCTGGTTGCTGTGAGGTGTCATTGCTTCCAGGTTCTCTCAGTGTATAAAGCTAGGATACATATGTATGTATACTAACCCATGTATGCAAGCATCTCTCTCTCTCTAAAACATGAGTTTACACTGATATTTCTGACTCTAGCACCACATGGTTCATTCTGGCCTTTCTCTTTTGCTTATGTATGAATTCTTTCTCTAACAGTAAGACACTTGGCTCCCACTATCCACAATTTATTTACTGTTTTGTTCAACTCAAAGATGGAAAGCAGTTCCAGAATTGCTAACTCACATCCCTGTGAAAAATTTATAAATCAGAGTACCATTTTATGTACAGTTATTTTTGTTTGTAGTCTTAGCATTTCCAGTCAAAACACTATTTTTTAAGTTACTTAGGTCAACTCCTCTTCTACTATCTTCTTCAGTGAAATTTCCTCGTACATTTGTAATACAGTTAGATTTATTTGTTACAGTACGTATTCCATTCTAGGATCCCCTGGTATCCTGGTCGATTTTTTAAAAAAATTTACATGCACTAAAGTCCAATTATTGTGGTGTCTTGTTAAAGCTTTTGACAAGTGTATGGAGTAATGTATCTACCACTACAGTACTGTACAGAAAATTCTCATTATCCCAAAATTCCCTTTGTAGTCAATCCTTCCTCCCTCTCTCAACCCCTAGCTTTCACTGATCTATTTTACACCTGTATGGTTTTGCTTTCTCGAGAATATCTTATGAATAAAATTATACACTATGTAGTCTTTTGGGTTTGGCTCCTTTTACTAAGCAAAACGCATTCAAGATTTATTCATGTTCTTCCACAAATCAGTAGTTCCTTTTTGCTGCTGAGTGGTATTCTGTTGTATGGATGTACCACAGTTTGTTTATCCATTTACCTGTTGACAGTTGTCTTAGCTGTTTTCAGTTTTAATGATTATGAATAAAGTTGCTATAAACATTTGTGCTCACATTCGTGTGAACATAAGTTTTCAATTCACTGGGATAAATACATAGGATTCAAACTGCTGCTTGATATGTTAACTCTGTATTTAACATTTGGGGAATGTCAAACTGTTTTGTAAAGTGGCTGTATCATTGTGCATTCCCACCAGCAATCAAGGAGCATTCTTATTGCTCTGCATCTTCTTCAGCATTTGGTATTGTTAGTTTTTTGTTTTTTGGAGTTTTTTTTTGGTAACGTATTTTAATAGGTATGTAGTGGTATATCACTGTGGTTTTAATTACCGTTTCTCTAATGACTGATGTTGAACATCTTTTCATGTACTTATTTGCCATCTCTACATTTTTTTTGAGATGTTTTGCCTAGTTTGAGTTGTGTTTTGTTTTAATCATTGAGTTTGAGAGTTCTTCATATATTCTGGGTACAAGTCCTTTTTTAGATATATGATTTTCTCCAAGTGTCTGGTTTGCATTTTCATTTTCTTCTTTTTTGGTTTTTTGGTGAGGAAGATTGTCCCTGAGCTAACATCTGTGCCAATCTTCCTCTATTTTGTATGTGGGATGCCACCACAGCATGGCTTGATGAGTGGTGTGTAGATCTGTGCCCGGGATCTGAACTTGCGAACCCTGGGCTGCCGAAGCGGAGCGTGTGAACTTAATCATTACGCCACTGGGCCGGCCCCGTGCTTTCATTTTCTTAATACTATCTTTCACAGAGCAGAAGTTTTAAATTTTAATAAAATCCAATTAATCAATTTTTAATTTATGGATTGTGCTTTTGATGTCATATCCAAAAGCTCATTGCCAAACTTAAGATCACATAGATTTCCCCTTTGTTTTCTTATAAAAGCTTTCTGTTTTACATTTTACACTTAGGTCTATCATCCACTTGGAGTTAATTTTTGTATATGATATAGAGTATTTGTTAAGATTCATTATTTATGCATGTGGATATTGGATATCTAGCAGTTTCAGCATCATTTGTTGAAAAGACTATCCCTTTTCCATTGATTGCCTTTGCACTCTTGCCAACAATCAGTTGATTATCCTTGTGTCAGTCTATTGCTGGACTTCTTTTCTTTTCCATTGATCTGAGTGTCTATCCTTTCACCAATCCCGCACTATCGTGATTACTGTAGCTTGAATTTGGGTGGTGTGAGTTCTCCAGTTTTATTCTCCTTTTTCCAAGTTGTTTTGACTATTCTAGCTCCTTTGGCTTTCTGTATGAATGTTAGAATTAGCTGTTGATATATACCAAAAAAATCTTGCTGAGATTTTGATTGAGATTGCATTGAATCTATAGATAAAATTGGCGAGAATTTATTTAAATGTTTTGTGATTTCTTTCAGCCATGTTTTATAGTTTTCAGCATATAGCATTTCCCTAATGACTGATGTTGAACACTTTTTCATGTGCTTATTTGCCATCTCTACTTTTTCTTTTTTTTTTGTGAGGAAGACTAGTCCCGATCTAACATCCATTGCCAATCCTCCTCTTTTTTTGCTGAGGAAGATTGGCCCTGGGCTAACATCCATGCCCATCTTCCTCTACTTTATATGGGATGCCGCCACAGCATGGCCTGACAAGCGGTGCGTCGGTGCGCGCCCGGGATCCGAACCTGTGAGCCCTGGGCCACAGAAGCTGAGCACATGCACTTAACCACTACACCACCAGGCCAGCCCTACTTTTTTTTTTTTTTTTTTGTATAAGGTGTTTTGCCTAACATATTTTGTTAGATCTATATATAAGCACAACATGTTTGGGTGATGTTGTTAATGACACTGTTTTTAGTTTAAAATTCCAATTGTTTGTTGCTGATATATAACTATATGGTTGACTTTCTATTTTCAGTTTATATCCCACAACCTTACTTAATTAATTTTTTAGTTCTAGGAGATTTTTGGAATTTTTTGGGGGGAATTTCTACATAGACAATCCTGTCATCTGCAAGTAGAGACACTTGTATTTTTTCCTTTGCAACTTGTATGCCTTTTGTTTCTTTTTCTTTCCTCATTCTTCTGACAAGAATGTCCAGTACAATGTTGAATAGCAGTGGTATGAGAGGACAGTCTTGCCTTGTCATTTCTTAATATTAAGTGTGATGCTTCTTATAGGTTTTTTGTAGATGCTAAGGAAATTCTCCTCTAATCCTACTTTACAGTTTTTATCAGGAATGTATATTGAATTTTTAAGTGCTTTTTCTGCATGTATTGATATGATCATATAGTTTTTTGTATTTAGTCTGATAATATGTGAATTGTAATGATTGATTTTTAAATAAAGAATCAACCTTGCATTCCTTACATGAAATTTACTTGCTTATGATGTATTATCCTTTTTTTTTATATTGCTGGATTTGTCTGGGTAGTTTTTTTTAAAGATTTTTGCAAGTGTGTTCTTGAATGATATTGGTGTTTGTTTCTCTTCTTCTTAATATCTGTGTCTGATTTGGGTATTAGAATAATACTGACTTTATGAAATGAGTTATTTTCTCTCCTCTTCTATTTTCTGGAAGAGACTGTGCAGATTATATTTTATTTCTTCATTAACTGTTTGGTAAAATTTCTCAGTGAAACCCTCTGAGCCTGGATGTTTGTGGAAGTTTTTTTTTTTAACTGTGAATTTGGTATCTTTAATATATAGGACTATTCAGGTTATCTACTCTTCCTTCAGTTTTGGTAATTTGTGTCTTTCAAGGAATTCTTCCATTTCATTTAAGTTCTGAATTTATTGGCATGAAGGTGTTTATATATAGTATTCTTTTTCTCTCGTTTCTTAAAGTCGAAGTTTAGGTTGCTGATTTTGGATGTTTCTTCTTTTCAAACATAAGCATTTAATGATATGTATTTCCCTCTAAGCACCACTGTAGCTGTAATCTATACATTTTCATATGTTGCATTTTCATTTTCATGTAGTTAGAAATATTTTTTATTTTTCCTAGATACTTTCTCTTTGACCCATAGATTATTTAGAATACTAATCCAGGAGCTACTATTAAGCAAGAGGTGGGGTAGTGGGGAGTATATCAGTTGCTCAGCAAACTGCTGCGTATTTCCTTGTCTTGAAATTCATGATGTCAATTAATATCGTAACAGCTCTGAGAGATCTGGAATAAACAAATCTATTTATCTATTTAATCCCCTTCTCTTCTAACATAAAATGGGTAATACTAACTATCTTTTAAGATTTTTAAGATGAGATACACAAAAAACACTTAATTGTGGCTTGGGCACATACTACATGGTCAATAAAAATTTGTTACTATGATTTATAATAGTTGGTGTTCTTGTTGTTGTTGTTCTTTTATTTTTAGATTTTTCCCATTGGCTCTGAGCTTTAAACGTTGGGAGGGGGATGAAGGGGAAATAAAGTCCTGGGAATACAAATTCTAGAAAAGTCGCAGAGATAAACATGAGCTTTATGTTCCAGTTTTGGGTTTTTTATTGTAGTTTATTTATCGTAGTTTTCTGGTAGTGTATTACATTTGTTTTAAAGACCTTCTCCCACCTACTTTGTCAGCCTAAACCTACCCCCCCAGAATCAATATCATTGGTATCCCTGGGCATAATTAGCCATTTACAAGTGTATTACACAGAGAATGAGGCTGTGCAATACGATGGAAGGTGCACCAAATATGAACAACCGCTCAGGGCTCGCATAACGTCTTAAGCTTTCCTTATTCAGCAACAACCCCAAGGAAGTGCTGTGCGCTCAGAATTCAAAATTTCCTCCTCCCCAGTTACTTTCCCTGGTTCCTTTGGTATCTTTGCAAGAACTTTATTGACACTCTGCTTTCTTTTCTTAAACAGGTGGGCTCTGCATTGCCCAGTCCGTGAGAATCCCCCAAGAGCGCAAAGACAGGACCATTGACTTTGATAGAATTATCAAACAGCTCCTGGACACCCCCAACTCCAGGGCCGTCGTGATTTTTGCCAACGATGAGGATATAAAGTAAGGATGACCGGTGAAGTTCATTAATATGCATGTTGCAACTTTAGGAGACAAAAAGATCAGCATACTGGTAGAGAAAGGGGAAAAGAAAGCAAAGAATCAAATCTATAGGGGCCAGCCTGGTGGCATAGGGGTTATGTTCACGCATTCTGCTTTGGCGGCCCAGGGTTCACCAGTTCGGATCCTGGGCACAGACCTGTTCACTGCTCATCAATCCATGCTGAGGCGGTGTCCCACATAGAAGAACTACAACTCTACAACTATGACACACAACTATGTACTGGGTCTTTGGGGAGAAAAAAGAAAAAAAAAAAAAAGAGGAAGATTGGCAACAGATATTAGTGCAGGGCCAATCTTCCTCAAAGAAAAAAATCTAAAAAAAAAAAGAATCAAGTCTATAATTTCATAGTGACAAAGTGTGTACGAGCTTTCTACCCCACACACATGGGTGTAATGAACCATGGAAGCAGCAGCATGTTGCTGACATGTATTTCCCTTCTATTAGCAAAATAAATGTATTCGATTACTTATAAAAAGAGAAAACCACTAGAACTTTTAAAAGTTCTTTTATTAAAAATATACCCAAGTGTAATAGACTTTTATCCAGAGAATGGTTCCTCTTAATGTAAAAGAAAAATGTTGTATAATTCTGTCTGTATTGCTACTGCTTTAGACTCAATATGTTCAAAACCAAGCTTGTCATACCTCTACATTCTCCAATTCACTTTTTCCTCTCTATTTCCTTGCCTTGATCCTCCTTGAAATCAAAAATCAGATTGTACTCTTGACTTCCCTTTTTTCCTCATTCTTTGCAGTCTTGGCCAAGCCATGTAGAGCTAACCTTTAAAATGTTTCTAGAACACAAATAGGCCCTGCTTTCTTTTCTGACCACTACCATCCTGGTCCAAAATATTTATTTATTATTATTTTTTAGAATAAATAGTTATTACACCTAATTAAAAACTCAAAACTATAAAAATATCTAGGTTAAGAAATAGTTCCGTCCATCCTGTCCTCTAGCTAATAAGTTCTCGTCTCCAGATGCAATGGCTAATTAGGAGTTTCTTGTATATGCTTTGTATATGCTTCTAGACACAGTTTGTATATTTTTGCACAAATGGTCGCATACTATGTGCACGTCTTGTTCTGCTCCCCGCTAGCCTTTATTTACCATTTTCTCATGGAGGTCTCTGAATGTCAATTCCCATAGGTCTACTCAGTCTTTTTAATAGCCGAGCAGAATTTCATTTTATATCTGTACTATAATTTATCCAACTACTTCTTTATTGATTGACATTTGTTTGATTACAGTCTTTTGCAATTATGAATAATGTTGCAGTAAACTTTCTTTTCCACAAATCTATGTGCACAGATATAAATATACAAATATATAATATTAATATACAATATGTGAATATATAATATAAATATATAATAACATACAAATATATTATTTTATATATTTATTTTATAAGTATTTATAACAGAATTCCTAGAAAAGAAGTTTCCAAGACAAAGAAGTGTCCTTTCTTAAAAAAGGACGAATATTGGCTTTCAAAGAGATTGTGCTAGTTTACACCTCTGCTAATGTGAAAACTGTGTGTGGTTTTTTAATCTTTGTCTTATACTTCAAAATAATATATCATTTAATTTGAAGGTGACTATCTTTTATTAAGGGTAAAGTTGAAGGGTCCAGGCTATGACTACATCCTGCTTGGATGATTGCATTGTCACCATCGCCAGCCTCCCTGTCCTATGTCTCTCCCCTCTGCATATATCCTATGTGCTGCCTCTGAATCCACCCATCTTCCCAGTATTAAGCTCTGATCATGGGGGACAGGGCTGTTAAATGCAATAGAATTAAACCTGAAGTTGGGCTACCTGTGTTTTTTTTGCTATTTGATGAGCACTGTCTCACCTTGGGCAAGCCCCACCCCTATCCTGCTTCCTAACTTCTTGAGGCCTTAGTTCTCCCATCAATAACATGAAAACCCTTTTGAGCTCTTTTTATGATGATCTGGCCTTGTCCTACCTTTCTAGTCTTATTTCAGTCCCTGTTTCCTCATATTTTGTGTACAGCAGGCACGGGGGCCATTTGTGTTTCCTCCCTCCTAAGGCTTTGGACATTCTCTTCCACCTGCCTGGAATGCTTTTCCTTCTTCACTTCATCATCCCAATGCCATTTGTAGAGTTGCTTTCTGAGGGAAGATTTCTCTAAGCAAAGTAGCTTTGGCAAGTCCTCTATAATAACTCGATTTCATAGTTTATGTCACTGATGTAATTTTACATCGTTTGATCATTTAATTAGTGTCAATATTCTCCACTAGACTGTATGCATCATTAGGACAGAGATAATGCCTCTTTTGACTTCCTTTTATATCTTCAATCCCTATCACAGTGCTCAGTACATAGTAGATGCTCCATGAACAGCACTGAGTGAATGAATGAAATGCCTAGTCTAATGCTCACTATTTAATAATTTAAGTACAGGCTTCTCTCTCTGAACTTCATCATGCTTTAAAACGTGGTCCTAGTTTAGCATTTAGACCTCACCTCCAATCACTCAATTCTCCACCTGAAATGTGTGCCTCTGGTCCTCCAGCGTGTCCTAATCACTCCTCCATCATGGCCTTCGCCCATGGTTTTCTTGTCTCCTTCTCTACCTGTTGAAATTGTGTCATTCTTCAAGGCCTACTTCAAACATGTCCTTCTCCATGAAACTGTTCTGCAGATTGTGATGCTAATCTTAGGGCATTTTTCTTCCACGCTCTGTGTTTTAGTATTTTAAGGGACTTTGTTTTCATAATATTTCTCTTGTCTTTTTCCCCCAGTTTTTTTTCTCAACTCTACTAATACCCTTCTTAATCATCCCATAAATCTCTTCCATGCATATTTTACACATTTTTATAGATATGTAATACATTGATAAGGTATGGCCTCGTGTTTATTTTTATACATTGTACACAACGCATAAAAGATTTACTGCAAATAGCTGTGATGACTAATCTGTTATCATTCTCTTGACTTGCAGATAATGTGAAGCTTTCATTTGGGATGTAAAAATGTACATAATCCTCTCAATAGCTAGGATTATCATTCTTTTTGCATTGAGGCTTGTTTGCATGTTGGATTTGATTGTATTCTGTGATTCATAGAAGAGATAGCAGTAATAGGTCTTGCGCACAGAAATAAAAGTCAAGTGCATATATAAATTTCTTCCAAACCATGGTCTTAAACATACTGATGTCTGAAGAGTACTGATAACCTGTGATGTTCTGTTATTTCTTTTTTCAGAAGATTTACACTGTAGATGGGAAATTTTGAGATTTCTTAGAACATTAACTTCAAATACTTTGTCATAGAATAGCAGCGCGAAGACAATAATATCTAGATTTGGAAGCTAAGTGCTAAATCAGTCATGGATACTGATAATTTGGATTTTAGATGAGTGTATTTTTTTCTGACTTTATTCTGATTATAAAGGTATTACTTGGCTATTGTAAATCTATTGGAAAATATGGAAAAGTTTTTTTGTTGTTGCTTTTTAATAAAAGGAACCCTTAAGTTTACTCAGTATCCTGATTATCTAGAAAAATTAAAGGTAGAGAGAATAATCACAAACAACAATTTTAAATAATCTCCTATAAAACTTGCAATCCCAACACTCAGAGATAAAAAAAAAAGACACTAATAAAATTTTTGTTTAATGTTTGCAATCATTTTTTTTCTAAACATACATAAATTTTCCACACTAGAATCAGGATCACATAGAATTTTATATCCCACGTTTTGCAATTCATATTTCACTTTTCATACCATAAGTATTTTGAAATGGTTTAATCTCATTTATCCTAATAAATAAACCCATGCTTTTACATAGACATATTAAAATAAGCATTTACTTTTTGTATTTATGTCAGTTTTGTCTTTCTTTCCTTGTTTTACTTGGCTTCTCCCCACCTTTTTCAACCTCTTCAAACCTTATCGGCACCTTCTCAAGGAATTGTTATTGTTAACAATGAATTGTGTATTATCCTAATTTTTTTGTATTTTGATGATTCTATACTTTTAACTATGCGTATATACATATATTCAGCCAATTTTGGGCTAGCTTTCATTATATAAGAATTAAATAACCTTTTGAATTTTTTTTCAATTTGATTTTTCTTTTTTTAACACTGTCTTGTGGAAATCAAGCTAAGTGTATGTATATATACTTTTCTTTTTTTTTTTTTTGGTAAGGAAGATTAGCCCTGAGCTAATGTCTGTTGCAAATCCTCCTCTTTTTGCTGAGGAAGATTGGCCCTAGGCTAACATCCGTGCCCATCTTCCTCTACTTTATACATGGGACGCCTGCCACAGCATGGCTTGATAAGCAGTGTGTATGTCCATGCCCAGGATCTGAACCTGTGAACCCTGGGCCGCCAAAGTGGAGTGGGTGAACTTAACCACTACGCCACTGGGCCGGCCCCCAAACTAAGTATATTTTAATTGCTTTCTAATCCATCCTTCGGATTCACTGTCATTTCTTTAACCAGCTCCCTATTGCTCTGCTTTTAGGTTGTCTCCAGTAATGAACATACATTTTTGACAGCATCTTTGATCATTTCCTTTGGGTAGATTAGTACAAGCGGTATCTCTCGGTCAAGAATATAGATAATTGATTGTGTTTTATTTTTATGAAAATAATAAATGCACATATTTATAAAAATAAAATATGAATAAAATGCTTTTGATGCATTGGTCTTCTGTCCCATCCTTCACACTCTCTGGTTCTGTTCTCTTTGAGCAGTTCTCTTAATTCCTTAAGGTATTTTTCTGGTCTTATCTATACAATGTGCCTATACTACAATTTGGGAATTATTAATTTTAGATATTATCTATTAATTCATCTTATGTTAGGTAGAATTTGGCTCATTTATACCTCCCCTATTTCCCCAATTTCATTCTATAAGATTTTCATTTAATGAAAATCAGAGTTAACATTATTATGATTATATAAATGTTATATACTATAGCATCTAGTATTTCTTCTATGATACGATATGATTTTGAGGGGGAAAACTTTTTCATGGAGTTAATATGACAGTTTTTTTACTTGCATAGTTATCTTTAATTTTTTATTAGTAATGTCATAGATCTATCACTTTTTCCCATATGTCCTTATAGAAAATAATCTGTGATTCCATTATTTTTCCTGGATACTTCCCTCCAGAAATCTCCATCTTTCTGTTTTAAACTAGACTAGTCTTTATCATTTTAAGAAATTTCTTTTTCTTTTTCTCTCTCTTTCATTTTTATTCATGTTGTATTTTCCCCATTTTCTGGAGCATACCCTCCAATACTTTTCTAATAAAGGATAAATTAAAGAAAAAATGTTTTGTGTTTCATGCCCAAAAATATTCTTATTCTGCCTCTACACTTAATTAGTAGTTCGGAATGTGAGGTGTGGCCTCATATTTATTTTTAAATACATCATACTTGGCACATACATGCTTTACAGCAAATAGCTATGGTGACTGCTGAGTTATAGGAGTCCTAACATTCAGAGAGCTTGAGGTTCTAAGTTTAGCTGGAAAAATCTATGAGATCTACTGGATGTATATGCTAATTCTATTTGTATTAAGAGTCTTCATGTGTTCAGTATTAGAATTCTAGATTTTTAATAATTTTTCCTCAGGGTTTGGGAGACATTGCTCAATCATCCTCAACTTTTTTTTTTTTTTTGCTCTAGAGAGGTTGGTGACATTCTGCTTCTTATTTCTCTCCATGTGTTCTTATTTTCTCTTGAAAGCTTTTAGGACATTCTCATTTTTTCCAAAAATTTTAAATTTTGTGTCATGCTTGATCTTTCCCCATTGTTTTGCTAAATGAGCCTCTTTAATTAGGAAAGTCATACTTTCAATTTCTTGGACTTTTCTTCATTAAAAAATATTATTTAAAAAAATTATTTTCTCTGTACATTTGTTCTGGAAATGCTATTAGTTGGATATAGGTCTTCCTGGATTTATTCCTTAAGACACTTATCTTTTCTTATGTATGTTCTACCTTTTTGTTGTTTTGCTTTCTGGAGAATTTTCTTCACTTTCTTCTTTATCTCTTCTAACATAATTTTAATTTCATATTTTTGTTAACTAAAGCTGTTTCTTGTTGTTGGTTTCTATCTTATTCTTGACTGCAGAGATGATAATTCTCATTTAAATATATATTTTTTTGTTCTTTTTCATATATTTTCTCTGCCCCACCACACACCAGTTTCCTTTTCCTTGTTAATTTATTTAGTTTCTATTTTACATTGGAAATTTTCTGCAATTATGGCTGATCTCTGGTGGTTCTTATTTGAGTAAGACACTAAAGTGTTCTATGTACATGGGCAGTGCTTGTCAACTGTTGGGCTCTCATTGGTCTGGTCCGGCATCCAATTGGCTATTCCATTAGAGGATCTATCTATGTCAATATCTAGGATCTTTTTCCTGGAGTGGTTCAGATTTTTCCAGAAAAGCTGTTTTCTGCCTGGGGCCACACACTCTTGGTTTCCAGCATTCCATAAGTAGAAGTGTAAATTTCCTAGAGGGTTTTACCATTTCAGTGCTTAATGGGAATTTTAACTTCTTCCCCCAGCCCATTCCCTACCACCACCCTCATGTTTAATTCACCATCTGTAATCCACAACCTTCTGCTGTTTGTGTGTTCATAATATCAGAACCTGCTTCTTAAAATTTTGTTAGAAAATTACCATTCCATCTCCTGCCTAGAAGAAAGAGAAGAAAACCTCTGGTTTTGCCCTTTCATATACAATCTTTCAACCACTCTTCCTACATTTAGCCGTGTACCTCGGTGGTACCTGCTACCTCCAAGTCCTGCGAGGCAAACAAACCACTTCTCTTGTGGTATTACCCGCCAAAGGAGTTCCAGCTGTAGCTTTCTCTGTTCTACAAATGCAATTACCTCTTATCCATCCCCTGTTCTTCCAAAAATACTATTGTAGTAACTTTTTCATGAATAGCTAGTTTCTCTTGTTTTCTTTTATTTTCCCTTGTTATTCATATACTATTTTTATTCATAAACATAGGTTGTACATTTTTCAAGCTTAACATGGAGTTCTGTTCATTTTAATAAACAATTTAAGACCCTTCATTTAGACTGACATATTACTTTCCAGAAATGCAATATATGCTCATTTATCTAGCCTCATGCTAAAACTCACAACACAAAATAAAACAAAACAAACGTTTTGGCCGATACAAGAAGTGAATTTGATATCTTGTTCTAATTCACATTTTCCTCTTTTCTAATCTATGTGAACGACCAGCTTATTGGTCATTTATATTTCTCCTTTTATCTTTGATTTTTAATATTCTTTGCCTATTTTCCTCAAGCTGCTTTGATGATTTTTCTTATTCGTTTACAAAAGCTCTTCATATATTAAGGATATAAATCCATTGGCTTACTTTTTTGCCATTGATTATTTATTTTTTGAGAAATAGTAGCTTGCTTTCCTACTGCTTGATTCCTATTATGTATATGTTCAACAACTGCTCTTTATCATTAATATACCTTTTTATGTTCCTTTCCACAGGCAGATCCTTGCAGCAGCCAAGAGAGCTGACCAAGTGGGCCATTTTCTTTGGGTGGGATCAGACAGCTGGGGGTCCAAAATAAATCCACTGCACCAGCATGAAGATATTGCAGAAGGAGCCATCACCATTCAGCCCAAGCGAGCAACCGTGGAAGGTATGAGTTTTGTTGGTAGCATGATATGCTAAGAAAGTGGTTGGTGCTATGTAGGGTAGCTAAAGCATGTGTCTCTTTGAGGGTTCATTGTTTTTAAGTAATTTATGTAGGATAGCTTTAAACTTGTAGCCATGAAATACAAATGAGGCCACATAGATCTGGTCTGTTCTTTTAGTTGTATTCCTCTTTTGAAGAGATCATGTTATTTTCATAATAATAGCACGATTTGCATATATTCTTTTTTTCATTATGCCACAGGACCTTTCCGAGAGAAGAGCATTACCTTTAATAAGAAGTGAAATAATACAATCCAAATGTATGTAAGTGAGCTGCAGTTTCTGAGAGAATATTTTCCCTTTGTAATTTATCCATTATTTCCCCAGTAGGATAACTACAGGGATTGTTTCCCCCCTTGTCTCTTGAGGTCTCTTCCAGCCCAGGGAAGCTGGGATCACACAGCACACCACCTCTCTCGGGCGCCACCATCACCTTTCCTTTCTGGGTCTCATTTATTCTTGCTCTCTTTCTCTTTCTCCTAAATTGATGGCCCTTTCTTTTATGTTGCCGTCCTTGCTGCTACAAAGATTCTTTGAGAGGTAGAAGGAGGAGAGAGCGTTTATTGGCATCCTGCTGATCTAATAAAAGTTGCTGATTACAACTTATGTTTTCCTTTAATTTGAAAAGAAAGGTAATTTCTAAAAGAAGACACCTTAAAGAAAAGGAACTCCTCCGCCGGTATCCTGCTTTGTGTTCCTTTTCTGATGGGCCGGGACTCCAAAGATTTCCTAAAACATGCTTTGCACATTAAAAAGAACTCTATCCTCTCACTCAAAAAAGGATCAAATATTTGCATTTCTTTCTATTCTGTCTCCATTCAAATCTAATTAATTATTCTCCCCAGAAGGCTACGTGGCCTATGTAGCGCGTTTTAAACAAGCCAGGTTGCGGCTTATCCCTTTCTGTTTTATCTGGGGGAGATAAGATCCCATGAGTCACTCATGTGTTCATTGGGAGGCTTTGAATTAATTTCATTCCCCAATACATGTCCAGAGAAGACTGCCTATCTTACAACGCAGATCAATACATTTGTGGATGGGTTGTAAGAATAAAGGACAATATTTTAACTATCTCTACTACTTTCACTCAAAAATTTGAGTATCTTCCATGTGCCTTGCTCTGTGCTGTGTTGAAAAAACAAGACGAGGACAAAATCCTCACCCGCAAAGCATACATAACTGAGTGAAAGTGTCAAAAAATATCCAATGACTTTGTAACTTGAGAAACACCATAAGCGCAGTATGGAATAGATGCCACAGGGCACAAAGGAGATGCTGTGGAAGTTTCTCTCTGGTAGTGATGCTGTGGTTGGGGAAGACTCCTGAGAGGAGGAGAAACATGAAATGATGACTTGGAGCTCATCAGGCAGACAATGAGAAGACGCCCCCTCCTCCCAACCCAGGAGATGGGAACAGAGGAGTGAAGGCGAAGGGCACATTGGGCCAATTGCAAATAATTCGTCCTCCAGCACAGTCCTTCACTGTAGCCATCTTAAAGTTCTTCCAGTTCTTTAGAAATGTTCCCATTTCCAGGACATTGAGAAAGCTCTTCCCTCTCCTAGAGTAGCAGTCACTATACTATTTGCCTGCCTGACCCCTTTCTATCTTTTGGGTCTCTGCTTAGATATTAATTTTCCTTGGAAGCCCTGTGACCATTCCAGCCCAGCCAGGTCTGGGGTAGCAGCCCTTTCTATTGCTTCTACAGCATCCTACATATCCCCTACCATTATAGAACTATTTATTTATCTCTATCTGGAAATGTATCTGTTATGCACCATTGTACCCCCAGCACCTGCATCTTGACCTGGATATGGCAGGCCCTCAAACAGATTTTTAAGTGGTTGGATGCTTGGATGGATGGAGGAATCGCAGATCACATAAGGGCCTGGGACAAAATATGACTGAGAAGTGGGCCAGAGTTGGATTGTGAAGTTTCTTGGAAACTACACTAAGGAATTTGCACTTTATTCTGAACGTCTAAATAGCATCTGATGATGCAAGTGGGATGTGATTAGCGAGGGTTAGAAAGTTCACTCAGGTGACTCTATGGAGAGGTGAAGTCTAAGAGTTGGATGAGAATCAATGCAAAGCAACAGATTACAGGGCTTTGCTGAGGTCCTCTCTTCTCAAGCTGCAGATGCCAGATAGACATGAAAACCTATACTCCATAGGTACTAGCTCCAGTTTCAAGATATTTTAGGAAATTACTAAGTATCTCGAAAGTTTTATAAATTCTTGAAACAAAATACTTTTTTCATGTATATATAAGGATACACAAAGTTATTCAGTCAGACACAAAACCACATCCTGAATCTGCCAAAAAGACACATGGTCCCAAACAATGAAATGGAGAAGAAATGTTTCTATCAATAAAAATATTATTGGAATGTGATGGAGCAGCAACTCTTCATGTAAAACTCTCCATTTCTACCCAGATACAAAATGAGGATTCATTTGGCTGTTTAGAAATGTTATGACTTCTCTCTAGCTACATTGTCTTCTGCATTACTAAAAGAGCAGCCAAGATTTGCTCACTAGCATAGAAGATGGAACATCAAGATTCTGGCTATGCATTTAGAATGTCATACTCGTAAGGAAGTGAAAAAAGAAATGCATTCCCTTGCACAATGGTTTCTGAACAAAGCTATGAAATATCTCAAATGAAACTATAAGTGGAACATATTCTATATGACAAGTAAGTTTTCCTCTCCTGTCTGAATTTTTTTCCCCTTTTTGGTGGATGTTCTGTATTAGATTCTACTGGGATGGAACATCCTCTAAATATTCATAATACTGCTACATCCCTGTATATTTGACTGTGTTGTAAATTGTTGTACCTACAAATGTAAACAGGAAAAAAACCCAATCAATAATCCACATGGTTTTTTTTCTTTAGATCCATATTTTGAACATGTTCAACAAACGTCTGAATTTCTGGCTAGTCTTCTCTATATCTTCATGAACAATTAACAATAAATTGTTTTAGGTCAAAGTGCTAGTGAGTACATTGCCTCTATAAAAGTAGTGTTAACCTTTTATCTTGTATCTATATTTATTCTCCATTTATAGAAAAAAGGGCCTCAAGATTTGCTAGCCAGGGGTGTTGGTTTTTTCTCCCTTTCAGTTTGGTGATGATAGGAACTGTGCCTGGGAAAGGTCGACTGTGGCCCCGCTGGCTGCCTAGCGTTCCACTTCTGTAATTTTTAGTTTCTCTGCATTGTCTGATGAGCCAAGGGATCCCTGGCATTTTCCTCTCTTCTGTTGCCCCCTTAAGTAGAACTCTCAATCATCCTTTCCAGCCCCCAAATCTACAGAGCAAAAAATGCCCAACTCGCCTCCAACTCTTTGCCCTCCAAAGTGCTCTGCTTCTGTGAGAGTAGGCTGTCCGAGGCATCCTCTAATTATAGCCAGCAAGGGTCATGGACCAGCATCTTTTCTTCTCTGCCATAATCATTAACATTAAGGAGCTAGTGTAATGAAGGGTGGATTTTCAAAGCTAACTATAATGGCTCTGGCTATTGGTGATGATCTTCAAATAGGTCTATAGAACAGCTTGGTTCCTGAATTAAATCTGTGATACAGGTAGGAAAAGATAAAAAGTGCTCTGGAGCTGGCATAAAAAAGTTGGTTATTTCATGCTTTTTTTACTCAAGATTGAAATGAATTCTTTAT
This sequence comes from Diceros bicornis minor, assembly GCF_020826845.1. Lineage (NCBI taxonomy): Eukaryota > Metazoa > Chordata > Mammalia > Perissodactyla > Rhinocerotidae > Diceros > Diceros bicornis. The sequence continues at coordinate 72,785,574 of NC_080741.1, read as the reverse complement.
TTTTCCTAAAACCAGAAAGATCAAAGCTATGAAAAGCTGAAATAAAATATTTCTGGCTCCAATTTAGATATGCCCTACTTTAGCCTTCCTTGATAACCTGGAGTGTTCCACATACGTCACAAGGTTTCATTTAGTGAATGGGAGAAAATGCCAAGAAAGAAAATATTGCTTTAAATGCCACAACGCTATTTCTAAGCAAAGCATATATGTCTTTTAGATCTATAACATTGTTTAATAAGAGAGCAGTTAGAATATTGCATGTTCAGTGTCAAGTCAGTTTCTTTCATGGAGCCTTTGATAAATGTTTATAAGCTCTAGTATGATATCAGGCACTGATTTAAACATTGAGATATAGCAGGTGAGAATCTAGACCAGGTCCCTGCTCTCATGGAGTGGCTATCTCAATGTGGACGTGACAGGTGATAAAGAAGAACACAAATAAGAAACTATGATATTAAGATAATTGCTATAAAGCACATTTCCTTAAAGACCAGTTTGTAAATTATGGAGATGCATAGGAAGAAGAGAGACCAGGCAGCCAGGATATAATGAAGGTCAAAATAAAGATTGAGAGGATGTGGATGCAGGTCAGTAGCTCAAGCCTCTCTATCCTTTTCTAGATTCCTAGAACATATTCATATCAGATCCTTGCACTGCCTAAAATTCACCAAGGTTTCCCATTTCCTTATTTCTTATTGATCTAGAAAATAAGATTTTCAAGATAAATCAAATCATTTGTAAAGATTTCTTGCTTTTCTCAGAGTTAGTCTACCCTACAAAACCAAACTCCTTGCTCCCCCAGTCCAAAATGTGCCACGTATGCCCTTGAGAGCAAACACCAATCATATGCAACGTGCTCACATGTAGCACCCACACTAGAACCTGAACTTCGAGGGCAATGCCTGCGGCCTGTGAGTTCTCTGTGGTTATCCATCTTTATTTCTGTACCCTTGGCAATTACTGGAGGACCTAGTACATAGTAAGTTTTAAAAAAGCTAAATTTATCTTTATCTTTAGATATCTGAATGTTTCTATAAGACCTGAATATGCAAAGGACTGCATATTTACATGAATTTGAAGTTTTCTCAGGATGGGGAAATATTCATCCAAAATGGTTTATCTCTGTGACTTTTTATTCCAACACATTTAGTAGAAAGATGCATTTAACTCTCCAATTCAGGATCTCACCAGAAATTTCAAAAGTGGGTTTGCAGACTTTTCCTTTTGCTTCCCTTTGGAATACCTGTTGCCTCCTTTGTTCATCTTGCCTTTCTTTTCAAATTTGGAGAGACTTCCTGTGCAGAACCAGCACGCAGGCTCAGTTAGGTGATTTGTTGTGATGTTACACACACACAAGGAAAGCCTCAGCTCTGACTCCCCAGAAAGTAGAAAGTACAGATAAGGCTGCCTCTGTTTGTCTCAGACATTCCAGTGGGAGCTTCCTTTCCAGTCTACTGCTTCTGCTAATAGAACGGACTGAGGAAGGGAGGGTGAGCAGATCACAAGGGTGAGAAGAATATCTGTGTGAAGAATAGCACCATCTTATTTTTAATCTTGTGATGTTTAAACTGTAGATTATTGGCCTTGAGCAAGTGGTGAGAAATGTAAACAGAAAAATCTGTAACCTAGATGCCTAAGGAGATCTGAGGACAATTAATTTTGAGTTGCTTCATATGTATAAAGACCGATATTATGAGCCATGCTGTCTCCTGTCTTACAGGATAGATGCTCTCTTAACTGACTCCACTTAACTGGCCACCAATCATGTCCTAAACAGCAAATACTTATACCAACAAGAAAATATCCAGTATGTTTGCAAGATATACTTTCTGATGCCCCCATGCACTGAACACTCACAGCTAATAGTCTGGTCTTTAGTGTGTCTCATCAGTTGAATTTTTGGCTACCAAGAACTAGCTATTTTTTATTCTAAATCTATTTACTCCAGTAATATGTGTTACCATAATTATTTAATGTAATTAAAAATTACATAAACTATTGAAGTGAGTAGAGGGAGAGTAAAAGAGAGAAAGAGGCTATTTCAAAGAAATTAAATTTGAATTCTTTGGAAAGATTTGGTAAAAGTTTGTCACAGTTAGTTGTGGGTAGGACAATAGTAAATTTTGGAGAGAAATCATAAACACTAGAAAAATACTACACTTAGATTACTATAAGTTACTTTAAGTTCCCATTTCACTTTAAAGACCACAAAACTGAATTTTATTATAGTTGGTTTTTTTTCAAGATTATGATAGGAAGGCCAATCAGGTGATGCATATTCACAAAAAATACTTTGATCCCACGTCAGAAAATTGACAAGTGACTGTGTGTGTGTGTGTGTGTGTGTGTGTGTGTGTGTATGGATTTGGGGCCAAAATATTTACTGTATTTATGTATTTTTAATGATTCATTGCTAAGATAGAAATTTTTGATTAACTGATCAAATTTGGGCCCAAATTATATTTAATTATAAAGTTTCCAATGTACTTTCCTTTGGGCTTTCTCTTTCTAGGACTTAATTTTCTTACCTGTAGATGAAAGGTTTCATCTAGTTTATCCCTAAGGTCTATTCTATGAGGAACATTCTAGAAGAGATTATCTATTATTTCTGCCTGCCCAGCATCCATTCCCTCTTCTTGCTACAGCCCCCACATTTTCACCTGTGGAGCCCCACAAGCTACTGTTAGCCCCTGTGGTTCAGGCGAGGCTGATTCAAACTCTTGGCTGTGGGAGCAGGCACAGAGCTCCTATCACACTCCTGGCCACAATAAAGATTGTTTCAGAGGTAGCACATGACCCAAAGCAGACCATGGTTGTGTTATTTAATCCCTAAGGGTTTACTACAACTTTTGAGAAAGGCACACACTCTGTCTCAATGTTACTAAGTTGAAAAGGTATAAACTCAGAGCTTCTGGATTCCACCTTCATAAAGAGAGTCTGCATGAAAACATCAGAGTCCTGAATCATGGAGAGGAAGACACCAAATCCAAAGATATCTTTGACATTCCTGAGCCCTCCTGAGCCTGAAGTCTGGATCTGGACTTCTCATCTCCATAAACTTACAGACTCCTGTTATTTGTATAAGATCCTTCAGAAGGTGTTTCTGTCACTTGTAACTCAAATGACCTAAATATAGTTGAAAATCAGGACAGGCTTCTTCTAGGCATTTTCTTCCACCTTTTATCTTTTCTGTGTTACATCCTTTCCAAGTGCTATTTACCTTGCAAAGATGTCCCTCTCTTGATTTTTCTCTCTTCTTTCTCTGTCTCCCATGAAATCTATATATCCTTCAGGCCCCACCATAAGTCTCATGTACCCTTTGAAGCCTTCCTTCCCTCATCACCTTAGCCTCCTTCCTCATCTCATCCTCTCAGGCATACAGTGTCTAGTCTGCTTTTGAAGTGTTTTCAAATATAATCACTTATTCTCTTTATATATCAGGGGAATACTAACTAGAATCTAAGCGATGGATTTAGATACATCTAGGAAGTGCTGGTGAACAGTTAGATCACCCTCCAGGAATTTAATTGTTTGAGAATTGAACAGAACCTTGAGAAAGAATTCCTTCGAAAGGAAGAATGACAAAATGAACCTGACCCAGCAAGAAAGTCTCAGTTTTCAGAAGGAAGAGACAAACTTCCTTCTTCTAAAGCCCGCATCCATTGAATTTATACATGAATTCTATAGGGAACAGGCAGATTATTCATAAAAATAGATCTCCATCAGAATAGACGAAGCTACACTATGGTAACAAATAAACTCTCAATGGACTAACACAACAGACAAATGTTGCTCGTCCATGTAAAGTCTGTGGTGGCTCCAGGAGACATTCCAGGGCAGTTGGCCTCCATGTATTTGTTCAGCCTTCTAGGCTGTTTCTGCCTTATAGCACCTTGATATCAACACGTTCTTTGCAACATTGCCAAAAAGAAAGAGAGTGGCGGATTCACACACAGTTCTTAAATGCTTTTATCTAGAAGGGATGCATATTATTTCTATTCTCATTTCATTGGCCAAAGCAAGTTTTCTCTTCAAGGGAGCTTGTGCATGGAAATAAAGGAGAACTGGATATTGGTGAATTTAATTCATGTCTACCTCAAGCTCCAATTGACTAAAAACTTTGTCAGCTGTTAGGACACTAACAGCAATGCTTTGGGACGTTCTGATAGTGCAACATATGCACTGTCTTTGCCCTAGACATCTGAACAGCTTTGACAGCATGAGCAGTGCCTGGGCAACAGTGCAAAAGCAGGGGATTTCAGTGTCAGTAGAAAACATAGTGTTTGGCAGAGGCCTGGCAGTGCCACTGTGCCCAGAAGAAGAGGAAAACAGCTATTCCTAGAAAACAAGAAGATACTCAATAGGCTTGCTCATGAGAACGAACGTGCGTGACACCCTTAAGTAGATATTCTGCACGAGCTATGTGGAAAGTATCTTTGGGGCTTGGGAGGACATAGACAACATGACTCCATTTATTCCTGCAAGCTGTGAGACTTGGGGACATTCCAGTTCCTTCTGTGAGAATGCAGACTTGTCCTTTTTGACTGACAGTTGTTTGGATTTTGTGTGTGTGTGTGTGTGTGTGAGGAAGATTAGCCCTGAGCTAACACCTGTTGCCAATCCTTCTCTTTTTTTGCGAAAAAGACTGGCCCTGGGCTAACATCCATACCCATCTTCCTCTACTTTATATGGGACGCCTGCCACAGCGTGGCTTGTTAAATGGTGTGTAGGTCCGTGCCCAGGATCCGAACCTGCGAACCCTAGGCCACCAGAAGTGCAGCGCGTGAACTTAACCACTATGCCACCAGGGTGGCCCTGTGACCAACACTTTTGACTGTTCACCCAACAGTCATTCTTTCACCCTTCTTTTTGGCCAGTGGAAACCTCCTCCTCCTCCTACGAAGGTTTTAAATACCAAATGTTCACTTAGTCAACCTTCCCTGCAATTGAGGACAAGCAAGTGACTTATCCTGACCATTGGGACACATGAGGACATTTTCTGAAGGGCCTTCTTGGAAATATTTTCCTCCATTGAAAAAAAGAAGCATGTTACTAGAGCAACTACATAACTTGTTAGCCAATCCAAGACACTAGAAGTAAAAAATGGCGTAAAACGTGATTGTCCCAGGCAAAGCAGGGTGTGTAGTCACCTTTCCCACAAGAAGGAAAGCCCCTGCCTTCTTTTCTTGTATGTTATCTTGTGAGGACAGAATGCTTGGAGCTATTGCAGTCATCTTAATAATGAAGGGAGAGAATGACAACAACAGAGAAAGCAGAGAAGAAAGATGGAAAAGACTGGGCCCACAAAGATTTTCTTAAATTATTGAACCAATCCTGGAATCATCTACCTCAGAATTTCTTCTTATGTGAGAAAGATTACCCTTATCTTTAAGCCACTCTTAAGCTAGCTATTTTGTTACATGCAGCCTAAGATATCCTTAATGATATATCCATCTTATTCACTTCTGTGTACCCAGCACTTAAATAATGCCTGTAAAATTATAGACTCTCAAAAAATATTTGTTTAATGAATGGATTTTATAAAATAATGCTATTTTTAAGACTTTTTTTTTTTAAGAGCAGTTTTAGGTTTACAATAAAATTGAGAGGGAGGTACAGAGAATTCCCACATACCTCCTGCCCCCACACATGCATAGCCTCCCCCATTATCAACATCACTCACCGGAATGGTACAATTTTTACCACAGATGAGCCTACACATATCATAGTCACTCAAAGTCCATAGTTTACATTAGGGTTCACTCTTGGTGTTGTACATTCTATGGGTTTGAGCAAATGTGTAACGACATGTATTCATCATTAAAAGATCATACAGAGTATATTCACTGCCCTAAAAATCCTCTGTGCTCCGCCTATATTCATCATCACCACCACCCAGCAACCACAGAACTTTTTACTATCTCCGTAATGTTCCCTTTGCTAGAATGTCATATCACTGGAATCATGCAGTATATAGCCTTTTCAGATTGGCTTCTTTCACTTGGTAATATACATTTAAGTTTTTTTCATGTCTTTTCATGGCTTGGCCACTCATTTCTTTTTAGTGCTGAATAATATTCCACTATCTGGATGTACCACAGTTTATTTATCCATTCACCTATTGAAGGACATCTTGGTTGCTTCCAAGTTTGTGTAATTATGAATAAAGCTGCTATAAACATCCATGTGCAGGATTTTGTGTGGACATAAGTTTTCAACTGCTTTGGGTAAATACCAAGAAGCACAATTATTGGATCATATGGTAAGGCTATGTTTAGTTTTATAAGAAACTGCCAAGGTGTCTTTCAAAGTATCTGAACCACTTTACTTCCCTCCAGCAATGAATGAGAGTTCCTGTTGCTCTGCATACTCAACAGACTTTGGTGGTGTCTGTGTTCCAAAGTTTGGCCATTCTAGCAGTGGTATCTCATTGTTGTTTTAATTTGAATTTCTCCGATGACATATGATGCAGAGCATCTTTTCATGTGCTTACTTCCCACATGTATATCTTATTTGGTGAGGTTTCTGATAACGTCTTTGGCTCATTTTTAATCAGGTTGTTTGTTTTCTTAATGTTGAGTTTTGAGTTCTTTATATATGTTGGGTGACAGTCTTTTATCAGATGTGTCTGTTGCAAATATTTTCTCTCAGACTGTGGCTTGTCTTCTAATTCTCTTGATATTTTCTTTCACAGATCTTTTCTAATTTTAATGAAACCCAGCTTATCAATTGTTTCTTTCATGGATTGTGTCTTTGATGTTGTATCTAAAAGGCATCACCATATGCAAGGTCATCTAGATTTTTCTCCTATGTTATCTTCTAGGAATTTTTTTTTTAATATGTTTATCCTTTTTTTTTAAATTTTTTGTTCATTGCAGTAACATTGGTTTATAACACTGTATAAATTTCAGGTGTACATCATTATACATCTATTTCTGCATAGATTACATCATGTTCACCACCCAAATACTAACTAGAACCCATCACCACACACTTGTGCCTAATTATCCCTTTCACCCTCCTCCCTTCCCTCTTCCCCTCTGGTAACCACCAATCCAATCTCTGTGTCTATGTGTTTGTTTGTTGTTGTTATTATCTACTACTTAATGAGGGAAATCATACGGTATTTGACCTTTTCCCTCTGACTTATTTCACTTTGCATCTTCTAGGAATTTTATAGTTTATGTTTGACATTTGGGTCTATGATCTAGTTGGAGCTAATTTTTGTGAAAGGTGAAAATTTTTTAGATTCAATTTTTTGCACGTGGATGTCCAGTTGTTCTACCAACATTTGTTGAAGAGACTGTCTTTGCTCCATTGCATTGCCTTTGCTCCCTTGTCAAAGATCATTTGATTGTATTTATGGGGATCTGTTTCTGAGTTCTCTAACCTGTTCCATTGGTCTATTTGTCTTCTATTTCACAGATACCACAATGTCTTGATTACTGTAGCTTTATAGTAAGTCTTGAAGTCAGGTAGTATCAGTCCTCCAACTTTGTTTTTCTCCTCCAATATTGTGTTGGTTATTCTAGCTTTTTTGCCTCTCCATATAAACCTTAGAATCAGTTTGCTGCTATCCATAAAATAAGTTTCTGGGATTATGATTGAGATTGCATGGCATCTATAGATCAAGTTGGAGAGAACTGACATCTTGACAATATTGAATCTTCCTATCCATGAACATGGGATATCTCTCCATTTATTTAGTTCTTTGATTTCATTCATCAGTGTTTTGTAGTTTTCCCTGTATAGTTCTTGTACATATTTTGTTAGATTAATACCTAAGTATTTCATTTTTGGGCTGCTAATACAAATGTTATTGTATTTTTTACTTCAAAATCCACTTGTTCATTGTTGGTATATGTGAAAGTAATTGACTTTTTTATATTAACTTTGTATCCTGCAACCTTGTTATAATTGCTTTATCTGAAAATTCTTTCAGATTTTCTATGTAGATGATCATGTCTTCTGTGAACAAGGACAGTTTTATGTCTTTCTTCCCAATATATATAACTTTTACTTCCGTTTCTTGCCTTCCTGCATTAGCAAGGACTTTCAGTGTGATGATGAAAAGGAGTGATAAGAGGAGTCATCTTTGTCTTGTACCTGACCTTAGTAAGGGAAAGCTTTGAGGTTTTCACCAGTAAATATGATGTTAGGTGTAGATATTTTGAAGATATAATTTTTTTTTAAACAAATGCAGACTTTAAGGTAAGTCATATTACTGTAGAATGAAAATTCAGATAGCTTCAAGTAAGATTTTTTACCTTCTCTGTATATGCCTATATTTATCACTATAGGTAATATTATTTTGTTAAATTTTTATTATGAAGTGAAGCCATTTCACAAGCCTTTTTATAGGAATTATAAATTATATGAATATATTAATGCAAGGATTGTCTTTGAAGGAAAAATTTAAGCTAGGGAATGCTCTTACAATTGTGAAATCAGTACAGCTTGTGGTTCATTGATTGGCAAAAACATTTTTTAAAAAAAAGGAGAGAGAGAGAAAAGTATTTAATATTTCAAATACCTTACCATGTTGAAAATAGAAATGTATAAATATTGATAACCTAATTTTAATTTTGATTGAAAAAGCAGAATGCCAAAGTTTCTTAAAAAAACATATTTCGGGTCTAGGAAACATGACACCAATAATACCATTTGGGTGTTCCATTGAATTAGCACATCCCACAATAGATAGATCCCTCCTTTAAAGTAAATCATGATCTTTGCCCAACTGAGAACTGATTGTGTGTGTAATATATGCTCAGGGTTAGAGACTGTTCATCCAACTATATCACCAGCAACTTTCTTCCTTGAGTCAACACATTCAGGAACTTTCACTTTATAAATATACCTCTCTCTTTCTTTTACCCACTCCAAAATTGTTTTCAGTGTCATCACATTATCATTCTTTTTATCAAAGAACTATTGGTAATGGCCTGTTGAATGTGCAAGAGACCATTTATTGTTGGTCCATTGGGAGTCAGTGGACAAATTTTGACTGTATAACGTCTGTCAGGCACTGACTAGGTGCTGGTAACCAGAAAACAAATATCCTTGTCCTCATGGAGATTATGGTATAGCAGAGTGAAACAGGTAATAATCAATAGGCACAATAAAAAAGTAAATACTATAGAATGTTAGCAGGTGATAAGTGGTATAAATTCTATCTCTTCATTGATATTCTCATTTTGTTTATTCATCATTTTCTTTCTTTTTTTTGTGAGGAAGACTGGTTCTGAGCTAACATCCATTGCCAATCCTCCTCTTTTTTTTTTTTGACGAAGATTGTCCCTGTGCTAACATCTGTTGCCAATTTCCCTCCTTTTTTTTCTCCCCAAAGCCCCAGTACATAGTTGTGTATCATAGTTGTAGAGTTGTAGCTCTTCTATGTGGGATGCCATCTCAGCATGGCTTGATGAGAGGTGAATAGGTCCGTGCCCAGGATCTGAACCTGTGAACCCTGGGCTGCCAAAGTGGAATGCACGCACTCAACCGCTGTGCCACCGGGCCTGCCACTCATTTTGTTTATTCATTTTCCTGGTTTCCTTTAGTTCTTGGTCCGTGGTTTTCTTTAGCTCCTTGAGCATATTTAAGACAGTTGATTTAAAGTCTTTTCCTAGTAAATCTAATATCTATATTTCTTAAGGGAAGGTTTCTGTCAATTTTTTTCTTTGGGTTATACTTTCCTATTTCTTTGTATGGTTTGTGATTTTTTTGTTGAAAACTGGAAATTTGAATATTATAATGTGGTAACTCTGGAACTCAGATTCTCTGCCTTTCCCAGGGTTTGATGTTCTCAATTGTTGAAGGCTGCATTTGTTGGTTGGTTTAGTGACTTCTCCAAACTTGAAAAGACTGTATTCCTTCTCATGTGTGGCCACTGACGTGCCTGCTCTGTTAGCTTGTATTCAGCTAGTGTTTTGATAGACATTTACGTGAATTCCAGGAGCTAAAACAAAAAATACCTGTCATGGTAAATTAGTTTGTTAGGGCTTCCATAACAAAGTACTACAAATTGGGTGGCTTAAACAACAGAAATTTATTGTTTGACAGTTCTGGAGGCTGGAAGTCCAAGATCAAGGTGTTGGCAGAGTTTTTCATTCTGAGAGCTGTGAGAGAAAATCTGTTTCATGCCTCTTGTCTAGCTTCTGATGATTTGCCGGAAATCTGTGGTGTTCCTTGGCTTGTCTTCATCTTCACATGATGTTTTCCCTATGCATACTCCCCCCTCTATCTCTGCTTCCCAATTTTCATTTTTTATAAGGATACCAGTTATATTGGATTAGGGCCCACCCTAAAGACCTCATCTTAACTAAGTACATCTGTAATGGGCCTATTTCCAAATAAGGTCACATTCAAGGTACTAGGGGTTAAGATTTCAACATATAAATTTTGATGAGGACCCAGTTCAACATATAACACTCAGTCTTGGTGGATTGGCTCTATTCTGGGGCACTCCTTCAACACTTAACCAGGCTGTTTACAATTCTGCCTTGGCCTTCACTTACTGCTTATGCTGAGCCTAGAGATTAGCTAAAGATGAGACCTCAAGATCTCATGTCTTTTCTGAGCATCCATTCTGCCCTGGATATATGCATGGCTTTCTAAATTCCTCAGTATACACAGGCACATTTGAATGTGATAATTTCCCAAAGAAACTCTCTTGTCATATTTTCCTCCCAGGCTATAGGCTATCTATTGTATGTTTCCATCATAATCTTTTGCTCCAGGTGGCTGTGGGTTTTTCATTCACTTTATAATGTTTATGAACAATGCTTACCTCTTTTCCACTCTGAGTGAGTTCCAAGTTATGTGAAACAGAGACAAGTATGTTGTTTTAATCCTTCAGGTAGTCCCAGAAATGTTAGAATAGAGAAACATAACACTTTTCTAATAAGGTCTTCTCTGCTCTCTCCCCAGAACCTAGTACTAGGTTCTCACCCCAGGAACGTGGACTGTGGTCTTTAGGTCTTCAAGAGTGTCATTGAGAGAGAGAGGTGGTGGAATAAAGTAAATAAAAATGCCACAAAGCTTTCCTACCATTTTCAAGTTGCCTTTTTCTTGATGCAGCATTCACTTGGTTGCTATGAACCTTTTACTGTTTTCCAGAGTTCTAACAAAGTTGGTCTTGACAGTTTCTGATTGTTTTTTATGTTTCTATGGAAGGACAGGAGTTTGGAGCTGCCTACTTTGCCATTTTGCAGACATCACACTTGGCAAGTGCTATAAAGTAAGAAAAAGTAGAGCAGAGTAAGAGCAATATCAATGGTTGTGGGGGTGTTGCAGTTTTAAATAGAGTGGTCAGGGTAGGCTTCATTGAGAAGATGACTTTTGACAAATAATTTAAAGACATGAAGGGACTATCCAAGTATATATCTGGCGGAAGAATGTAAGGAGTACAGAAAGCAGTGCAAAGGTCCTAGGGCAGGAGCATGCCTAGTGTCTGTGAGGAACAAGGAATCTGATGAGGCTGGAACAGAGTGAGAAATAAGGAGATGAAGTCAAGAGATAATGGGAGAGTCAGATCACATAGGACCTTGCAGGCCATTATAGAGACTGTCATTTATTATGAGTAAAATAGAAGGCCTTTGCAGAGTTTGAGCACAGGAATAACATGATCTGTTCTACATATTAAAAAAATAATATTGGCTGTAGAATATAGAGGAACAAGGATGAAGTCTAGGAGACTGGTTATGATGCTATTACAGTAATCTAAGTGAGAGATGATAGTAGGGTGAATCAGGGTGGTGGTAGTGAAGATAATGATAAGTTTTTGGATTTAAAATATAATTTGAAAGTAAAGCCAATAGGATCACTACAGAAAAAAGATGAGTCAAGAATGATTGCAAAGTTCTTTACTTGAGTGTTATCAGCTGAGATGGGGAAAGCTGTTGGTAAAGCAGGTTTTAGGGGGACAAACAACAATGTCAACTTTGAATGTGTCAAACTGGGGATACTTATTAGACATTCCAAGTAGAGATATGAAGTAGGCAATTAGGCATGTGAATCTGGAATTTTAGAGAGGTGTCTGGAAACAAAATTTAATTTCATGGAGTCGTTGAAATATAGATAGTATTTAAAGAAATATTACGGAGAGTAATAGGGGACCAAAGAGTGATTGATAGAACATTCTGGTATTAAGAGGCTGGGAAGAGAAGAAATTAGATTGACCAGTGAGGTAGGATAAAAATAATACAGTTTCTTGGAAACCAGGTCAAGAAAATGTTTCAGAATGGAGGGATTTCATCAAAATACTACGGCTTAGTCAGGTAGAAGTACTGAGAATTGACCATTCGATTTGCCAATGTGGAATTCATTGGTGATTTTTGACAAATTGTTACATTTGAGTGGTGTTTGCAAAAGCCTGGTTGAAGTAGGTTTAAGAGAGTATTGGGGAAGTGTGGCTATAGTTAATAAATATCATCCTCTACAACTCTCACCAAGCTTTCCCCCTGTTTTCATACCATAGACCTTGAGGAAGGAGGATATGGTCACCTAGATATTTTGAGTATTTTCAAAGGATGTGCCATTGTAAATGGCAAAAGGGTATAAATATATAGGACAAATAATAATCCTGCTTCCAGAATATCAAGCTAATTTTGCATATGAGGTCATGTCATAACATATAGATAGAGCAAAAGACTTGGAGAAACTTAACAAAGCAGGTATTTACTGTCTTAATAACATGATGAGTTTACTTGCAGGCATTTGTTTCATACATTTGTACTTATTTATTTTTTGGCAAACAGAAAATATGAGTGTATGTGTGTGTGTATGTGTGATATAATCACCATCAACTGTATTGCTAAATACAGAGACAGTGGGTTTGGATATGGAGCTAATCAACGTCAGTTCTTATGTTGTGTCACCAACTAGCTAGGGTACTAAGTAGGCATGGGAAAATTTTTCTGCCACTCCAGTTTTCTCACATAGAAAATGAGTGGGTAGGATTAAATGATTAGTGAGAACTTTTACAGTCCTAATGTTCTCTGATTATCTATTACCAAAAAAAGTGTGTGTGTGTGTAATGTAGACAAAAAGAACTAGAAAGACTGCTGTCAAGAACAGGTATGAGAATAAAGAGATGAAATCACAAGTATAGCAAAGTCTAGGAACAGGAGTAAAATAGATTGAAAAAAATTTTGAAGATACCCATCTTGGTTTTTGTACATGTAGAGGACATTTGATAGAAAACAATGAAATTATTAGAGGAGAGGTTGAAGAAGAAGAAAACAAGAAAGGGAAACAGGGAGAGGTGAAGTCTAAAATTGGAAGCTGAAAGAAAGGAAGAAATATACAAATTGAGTAAGGAGGGGGAAAACAATCGTCAAGATCTTAACACTTTGAAAAGCCCTATCCTTGAAATTGATGTGTCCAAAACTTACTTTTCTTCTCTTTTCAGAACAGTGGCTGATTATTTCCTTACGCCAAAGGAAAGGAAACAGTTTTTATCTGTTTTCACTGTTTAGGAGAGTGTTGACTTGGTCCGTTGCCTGGAAGAAGGCAGTTAAATAAAGACTGAGACTAGGGCTTCCCTCCTTTGCCAGCAGTGGATCTTCCTAAGACGACTGCAAACTCACCTATGGGCTCTGAAGAGCAGCACCTAGTGCAGTTCAAAGTGTAATTAGCTTGGATTGAGTGTGAACAGTAAGACAGAAGCACTTGAAACTATTAAATGCAGGGCTGACTATGAAAGCGAAGCAGTAGTGAGAATTTAAAGGGCCATTAAGTTATCCAAATGGATGGCGGAAGGAAAAATCTTTTATAAAAATTGAGAGGTCGAAGAGGCTTCTTTAATGTTCTTTAGCAAAAATTAGATGCTTGTTAATCTCTCCTCATTTGGATAGGGAGGGGAAAAAAACCCTCTGCATCACAGATGGGGTTTTTCAGGCTCAGTATGTTCATGATATTAGGTGTGTGCTATTAGGTTAATTGGAATTTTAAAGTTAAAAGACCTTCCTCTAACTTTAAATGGAAATTCTTTTCCTTAGTCAATTGTAAAAGAGGGTATTTTGCACACTATTTCCTAAGCCTGAAGTTGACTGTGCTATTTGTAATTTGACTTAGAAAATTACTCACCTAACCCCTTAATGCTCCATCCTCTTTAATGTTGCTAAAAGAGCTGATTGCTTTTTCTTAAAATTCACAATTCAGACAAAAAATATCAGTTTGTCTTGTTGGATTTTAGGAGGTTTTGGCACAAGACATAGGGTGTTCCCAACCTGTGTGAGTTTTTGAAGTCCCTTCATTTAACATATCTTTAACAAACTTCAGTTGAGTACAGCCCCAAAATTCTGATAGGTTCAAGGGATAAGAGATAAGATACCATTCCTATATTAAAAGAACTCGTGGCGTATTTGGGGAATCAGAAAAAAATATCAGACCATCATAATGTCAGAGGATGAATTGTGATAATAGAGATAAGCCCAGGGGGTTGTGTGAACACCAATAGGTAGAGGGCATTAACTGACAAAAGTAGGTGACAGCAGAGTTAATCCTTAAAGAAAAAATAGTAGTTGACAATTAAATTAGGAGTGGAGGGGTTCCATTTAGTTAGAACAGCATTTAGAAAGGGCCAAAAGTAGCAAATGGTATGTCAACATGTCAACATGTGAGAACAAACTAGAGGGTATGAAGGAGTTTGGATGAATGGTGGAAAGATTGGCAGGGACCAAATAAAAAAAGTCCCCTGGACATGCTTTCTTGAGGACCTGTATCAAAATGGACCCATCTGAACTTTTGGAATGTTGATTCTAGGATTTGATATCAATGTAGAGCTGAGACTGGTCTTTCTTAGATTTCTAATGGACACCAGAATTTATCCTAAGAGAACCAGAATGTCTATGGTGGAGCAAAAGGGTCCAGGACTGACTTGCTATTTGAAAGTATTTAGGTCCAAGCTGCTTGAAGCTACTAGTAAATTTTACAAAAAGCCAACAAACTTCCTTAACTCATCCTGGTTAAAGAAAAAACCGACCTATAATATACCATTCTCGTTTTCTTACTGTTCTTTAGATGTGTTTCCTGATTTAAAAACTGATTTATTTTTACACCCTCTTGCCTTGTTTTTTTTGAATTTTATTTTTAACCCTTTTTATTGGAGTATAATTTGCATAGACTAGAATATGTAAATCTTAAATACACCACTCAATGACTTTTTACATATTTATACATTGAGGTAACCACCACACAGACCAAAGCATAAAATATTTCCAACATACCAGATAAATTCTCTTGGTTCCATTTCCTGTCACTAATCCTCCCATCTTCAAAGAGATTAATGCTGTCTTCTCTTTGACTTCATATAAATATAGTTATTTATTTTTCTCACAGTGGATCAGTTTTGCCTACTTTTGAACTTCATGGAATCATACATGTAGATATGGAATCATGCAGAGTGTGTGTGTGCATGTGAGTATGTGTCTGATTTCTGTCACTTGATATAATGTTTTAGAAATGGATCCTTACTGTTGAATACAACAGCGGTTTTTTTCTTTTTATTGCTATGTAATATTCCATTGTGCAGATACACCACAATGTGTTTATCCATTGATACATCATAAACGTTTATTTCATGGTGCTCTGCCAAGGTAATTTCTGACACTTTCAATTCCAAGCTGAAAGATTGTATAAGATGCAAATATCCCTGTTATCTTTTATTATTTTTTGAATAACGTCTTACTGGGTAAACTCATATTCTTGTACGTTTTTCAGCTAATGCACCATTTTAACAAGGTATCCTGGTGGTTTTTTTCCATCGTCTTATTTCTCGCTGTCATTGAGCACTCTTGATGAGCTTTAGATGCAGTCATAAAGAAAAGTCACAGAGAAAAACAATATATATGGGGCCGGCCCCGTGGCTTAGCGGTTAAGTGTGCATGCTCCGCTACTGGCGGCCTGGGGTCGGATCCCGGGCGCGCACAGACGCACTGCTTCTCCGGCCATGCTGAGGCCGTGTCCCACATACAGCAACTAGAAGGATGTGCAACTATGACATACAACTATCTACTGGGGGGCTTTGGGGAGAAAGAGGAGGAGGATTGGCAATGGATGTTAGCTCAGGGCTGATCTCCCTCACACACACAAAAAAAACAATATATATGGATGGAAGGTGGTGGCAAAGTCAGAGAATGCAGAGTGATATGGCTATATAATGTAGGCAGTACTAGAAATGGATTATTTATGATCTAAACCTGAGTTGTCACACAAATATAGAGTTCATGTGGTTCTGAGATTAATGATGATACTAACAGGTTTTAAATTTGGACGAGAATTCTATTTGTAGTTCTACCTATAAACTTAATTGCCTCATGACCTGTGTGTATACAGAGCAATATATGTTAAGTAGTGAGTTCAATTATTTGGTGAATTTGATGAATATAGAAACCAACCTCTGACCAGTCCCCAAAACTAAAGTAATTAATCACATAAATTTTCTTTCTTAGGAACCAAATAATATTTTAGTTATTTACGACCTCTCTGATATATTTTTTGCTGTCTTTACACAACAAATCATAGAGGAACAAAATTTCTCCTTTCCTATTTTAGTACATAGTTTAACACTCTTGAGTTTGTAGCAGTTATTTTTTTAAATCAAATACCAGTTTGCCAAAAGCCAATCACTCTCACACTGACATTTGGAGCACTAATTTATTCTAACCTCAGGGAATTTGCTTTTTAGGAATAAATTGAGCATTAAAAATTTCTGTCTGATGTTTTTAAAAAGGTTTTATGGAATTTCTTATATATAAGCCAAGTGCAGCACAGTATGTTGACACTTAGCCAATACTTTTGGGTAGCGTGGGATTCCGAAAAATGTTCTTGTCTTGAATTGATTGTTTCAACTATCCACATCATTCTGCAGAGGCTGGTGACTTACGCTATGATTAGGTTATATTTGGCCTCCAGATGTCAATGTCAGTGTGAGTGGCCTCCAGCAAATTAGTATTTGACTCCAAGAAAAACCCAAGAATATTAAGAGCATAGTCAATAGTGAAATAAAAACAGTATTCCCTTGAAATTAGCAGTATAAATAATAAAAAAAGGAGTGTATCGAGGTTTTGGGTTTTTTTCCCTCCATGGATAGGGTGATTAGATAATTAGACAATAACTAGATAATAAGTTAAGTACCATAATGACGTTGATGATGACGATGATGATAACAGGCATGACATTAGTAGTGAACTTCTGTTAAAAACTTGTAATATGCCAGGTATGAAATATAATCTTGAAAGTAAGAATTGTTTTCATCCATAACTTATAGAAGAAAAAATAGTTGCTTGGATTAGATAGCTGGCCCAAATTACGCAAGATAATATGTACTGAAACTGGGATTTTCCCACAAAACCTATTTGATTCCTAACACTTTTCTCTTAACTACTATTTTATATTT
Source organism: Diceros bicornis minor (assembly GCF_020826845.1). Lineage (NCBI taxonomy): Eukaryota > Metazoa > Chordata > Mammalia > Perissodactyla > Rhinocerotidae > Diceros > Diceros bicornis. The sequence goes on along the minus strand of NC_080741.1, from coordinate 72,768,173 downwards.
AGCGAAGGGGAGACTTACCAGTTGGTGCATAAAACTTATCATTATATTTGAAAACTGGAGCTTGGGAAAGTACTGAAAGTGTATTTTGAATGTTAGGAATGTGCCCATTTTAATGGCATCAGTGTCTTAGCTTGAGTTCCTTAGAAGCAGAGCCTAAGTCAGGGATTCTGATACTTATGTTTTACTGAGGGAATGCTCATGGGAGAAAGGGAGTGAGGAAAGCAGGGCAGGACAGGTGAAGGCACTAAGTAAGGACATGGCCACCGCTGGAATCTAGCTTCAGCCTGATCCCAGGGAGATCTCTGAGCATGAATTGATCCAGAGAACTGGTCCCACAACAAGGCAAGAGGGATGGATATTTGTATTCCAGGGTCAGTCATTCATTAGCTGCAGGCTGCCCCTGTGGATGAAGTATAAATAACTTCACGAGTCAGCTCCCGTTTAGCCAAAGGAGAAGGGAATAAGCTGTGAATTGTTAGCGGCTTATCACCTGTCTGAGACTGTTTGGGCTGCTATAGCAGAATACCATAGATTGAGTGGCTTATAAACAACAGACATTTATTTCTTATAGTTCTGGAGGCTGGGAAGTCCAAGATCAATGCACTGGCAGATTTGGTGTCTGGTGAGGGCCCTCTTCCTCCTTCATAGTTGGCCATCTTTTTGCTGTGTCCTCACATGGAGAAGGGGCAAGGGAGCTCTCTGGGGTCTCTTTTATAAAGGAGTTAATCCCATCTCTCCCAAAGTTCACACCTCCAAATGCTATCACACTGGGCATTCGGATTTAACATGAAATTTCAGGAGGACACAAATATTCAGTCTATAGCAACATGCGTTGTGAATCCTTTTTAGGAGTAAGAGGGGGCAAGACACAATAACTTTTTTCTTACTTTGAAGAGTTAGTCTTGACATGTCCCAAACTACTAAACTCCCCTAAAACTTTACTGACATAGCAGGACTCTAAATCTCTGTAATGTGTATTTCCCACGATCTGGTGCACATCTGTCTTACTAAGTCATCTGGAGAACTTGTCACTTATTGCTCAACATGTCTGATTAACATGATATCATTAGTATAGTGACCCCACTTTACTTTCTACAGAATGTCCACAGTGTTGAAGTATACTGCGGCTGAAGGTCAGAAAATTATCATAACCCTGAGGCAATGTTAATGTATACTGTTGTTCCTCCTGTGTGAAAGAAGACTGCTTCTGACACTCTTTCCTTGTAGGTGTTAGGGGATAAAAAAACCAAACAAATTTCCCAGATCAATAGCCACATACCATGTACCGGTTTTGTTAATCTGCTCTAATACGAAGGTCATATCGGGGTCAGCAGCTGCCATTTGAACTACAACATGTTTTAGTTTTTGCAGCAGTCCACTAGTATCTGCCATGATTATGCTGGTTTTGCGAGGCCCAAAGTAGTAAAACAAAAGGAGATATGATGGATATCATCACCCTTGCATCCTTTAAATCTTTAAGGATGGCATTAATCTCTCATGCTCCTCCCCAAGGTGCAATACAGTTCATTCCAATTATATATTAGGAACCACCATTACCATGTGGGTTTATGGACCACGTGAGACAAACCTGGGCAAGGACTCCATTTATTACCTGATCCATAGCTTCCATTTTCATGTGTGTGTTGGGGGATGGTCATCACAATGGTGCTTTCCCTTCCTAGATATGAGCTTTAACTCAAACCATATATAAAAAAAGCCCTTGAAAAATCTAGTTACCCCCCTTTCCCTAGTTTATAGTTTTCAAAGTAAATGGCATAAGTTCCTTTAAGGAAGAAGTAGGGGAATCACTTCTCTATTCACCTATAATATTGCAGGGTCCTACCTCATGGGGAACTGGTCTCTCCTTCAGTCATTGAGTTCTGAGTCTGGAAACTGGGCGAGGAATTGTGACTTTTTATTATGATGGCTGACTTAAGCCCAGTTCTGTAACAATATCTGCTGCTATCAGTCACAATTTACAAAGAACACCCTCTATTGACCTTCTCGGTGAGTATAGATTCCTCTCAGTAGCGTATTCCTTGTCACCAGGGTAAAGCAAGTGTCCTCCAGGTTCCCTTGAGGAACATGGTCAGTCACCGGGTTTCCTGGTCTTAGATGGTAGATACATTCTAGCAAGTCTTTTTTATGCTGAGGATTTTTAACTCTTCTTCCACTCTCTGCTATTGTACTTTGGCATCCCTACTTCCAAGAGCCGTTCCAGCACTATAAGGATGGGCCCCTAGAATCCTTGTCAACGTGTTAAATCTGGAGTCATAGGCGAGTGCCGCATGTCAAGAAATTCTCTCTCATCCAGCTTTATATTCTGGCCCCTTCTCCCTTGACCCAGCCAGCAGCCTGAGGATCTACTTCCAAACATACTCTCCTAGTTCCTAACAGTGTATATCAGCTGTGTCTTGCTTTTCCAGCATGCAATTCCTCTCCTCACTTAGCAGGCCAGCACTTCCCCAGTCAGACCACACTGAGACTGAACCCTAGTTATTTTCCCCGTGACTGGGAAGGGAGGAGAGGTGGATCCAGTGCTTGGAGGAGACCAAGTATTGTCCTGTAGGCCTTCTGCTTCCTTCTGTGCTTTTTCAGAATCTTCAAGAAAGAGCTCCCCACTATCCTCTAACAAGGGGAGTGGGTCAGAGGATTTGGGGGATCTCGGTATTGAAGGTTCTCAAATATGTCTACTAAGATATCACCATGCCAAGTTCCATTGGTGAGAGGAAAGAGGTGGTGACTTCCTTTGTTAGGTCCTATTTTGACCTAAAGGGAATGCTCTGCAGCAGTCTTTCTCAAACTTTAGCATTTACCAGAATCACCTGGAAGACTTGTGGAAACACAGATGGCTGGCCTCAAATGCAGAGTTTCTGATTTGGGAGGTCTGGAGCGGGGTCCAAGTTTTTGCGTTTCAAGTTCTCAGCTGTTGTTGATACAGCTGGTCCATGGACCACAATTTGAGAAGCACTGCTCTGGAGAAAGGAACATCTCTGAGCCATTAGCAGCCAACACACAATTGATGGGTAGAGATACCAGCCTGGTAAAGAGAATCTGGGGGAACACCAAATCATCAAGTTCAACTAGTGCTACTTGAATCTAAATAGTGTTGAAATAACCATTCTAATCAAATGTGATTTATTTCACAACAGCATTTCCACAAGAATCTCTACCTACTGAGTCATTTAAATATCTGTAGCGTTAAAAAAAAGTAATAGGGATACTTTTATTCTTCCAAATGATGTAGCAATGAAAACGTTGGGGGTTTCTGGGCTTTCTCCCTACTTCAATAGTTTATGTTTGTTTGTTTGTTTTCCCTTCTTGGCAATAAAGAAATATTTGCCTAAACCAGTTCATGGGTAAGAAACAGCACAGAAACTGTGCTTGAGCATGTCTCCATCCTGAGTCATTCTTAAGGGAACATCTGTAGTAAAATGAAATCCAATTTGTCTGAAGAAAATAAACTACCCCTTCTGTCTTCCCAAAAGCATGAGTGTCACCTGATTCTTGGTAAGGTGAAAAGAGCTTTGAAGTTAGATTTAAGTGACAACTACAGTAATTAAGTGTGCCAACATCTGTTGAACAACAGTAGGCAAAAAAAAAAAAAATCACTGTTTTTAGTAGAAAACAACAGCTTAGTCATGTGGTTTCATACAAGAAGTCCTACTTAAAAATCAGATGCTAATTATTGGGTAGGAGTCTCCTTTCTGTCAGTGCTGAGCTAATTTTGTCTTGAGCACTTATTCCATATAACTGCAGGTAAGTTATCATATTCTTTTTAACTGCAGGTGGTGATGCATCATAGTAAGTGACTCTAGCATTTTTCCTTGAAAGAGCTCAAAGTTAAAGGTGTTTTCAGGTGATATTTTTGTTAGTTAATGGCCATATCAGTAGATAATGGGGTTTGATTGAGCACTCTGTGTATCAAGGGAGAAAGGAAGAGACGTTGAGCAGAAGTAAAGACATTTAGAGGGAGAGACTGGCACTGAGTTCTGGGAGATAGGGTGACTGACGGGGGTTGAGACAACAAGGTGAGGGGTGAGGAGGGTGGATGGAGCATGGAAGACAGCTACTGAGGGGGAGATGGAGAGAGATACTGAGAGAGAGAGAGATGCATGAAGAAAGAAACAGAGAGAAAGAGAAAGATAGAAAATAAAGAGACATGGAGACAGACAGATGGACAAGTAAAGACAAGCTCCAGGACTGTGCTCAAAGTGGTGTGAAGCGGGAGGCAGAGGCAGAGGAAAGACAGGTGTGTGTATGCATTCTTTGAAAGAAGGAAGACGTTTTCTAGGTGAATATACCTTATACACCCAGTCACGGTGCAGCGTAATCAACGAAGGCAAACTGCTAGAGTGGAGAAAGAATACTATTATTTTTATCTTTATATATCAAGCCCAGTCCTTCCTGGTTAACGTGAAACACTTTGCGAGGTTGAGATCACATGAATTTGCCCTCTCTCATGGTTGCCTTACTGTATGAGATGCTCCTTTAGCTTGGTCCTGCTGCTTTCTGGTGGTCTTCAGGGGTGGCGCTGCTGCTGTTCTCCAGCCAAGAGGGGACCAGTTCCCAATTATGTGGAGAGAGAGGTTCCTCCAGGCAGCTTTGAAACTGTGATCACCTGTATTTCGGGGAAGGAGGGGACTTGGGAAGTATTAGGTTAGTAGTTTTTCAACCCCCGTCACACACCCTATCTCCCAGAACTGCCTATGGTAATAACTTGCTTGTTGGAGCTTTTCAGTTTAATATGCATATAGTTCATACATGAAAAGTGCTTAGGAAAGTGACTAGCACATAGTAAATACCCAAATGTTATTTTTATTGTTGCAGTTACCACAATATCACCATTATTACTACACCATTTTATTTCTGCAAGTACTTCCCTCCACACTCATGCATTCACCAATCTGTCTAACCTAACCGTCTTTCATCTCTCTGCATGTGTGCACATCTGTCTGAACATCCTTCCTCTGTCTCTCTCTTCTCTGTCTCTCTGGCTGGTGTTCTAGCATGTATCCTTCTACACATACATAGAAAATAGTATTTGACATACACTTTATGCATTCAATATTGTGAAATCTTTGCCATTTCTTTTACTTTCTGCAAAGGGGAAATATTTTTCTTTCCTTTCTATAGTCTGTATTATGTTTGATTTGGGACATGAAAGTCACTGAGCAGAAAGGTGTCAGCCTTTGGCTCTTTCTTACCTGAGGTCAAAAGAACCCTGCATGGGGCCAGCCCTGTGGCGTAGTGGTTAAGTTTGATGCACTTCACTTCAGCGGCCTGGGTTCACGGGTTCAGATCCCAGGTGCAGACCTACGCCACTCGTCAGCCGTGCTGTGGCGGCGACCCACATATAAAATAGAGGAAGACTGACACAGATGTTAGTTCAGGGCTAATCTTCCTTAGTGGAAAAAAAAAAAAAAAAGCCCTGCATGATTTGACCTGCCTTCTGTCTGTCCCAAATATGGCCTCTCTCTCTGGATTAATGACCTCTAGATACACTGGCCTTCACTGAAGGTTGCAAGCTTTTTCCTGGTTCCAAGATAGCTTGTCTTCACATTTACACATTTACTTTTTAGCATTGGTTAATGGTGTTCCCTTTGACTTCAATGTTTATCCCAGCCCTTTTGCCCAACCCCTCCTTGTTATAATTTCTTAAAAGGACTTATATATTCTCTGCACCACAATTATTACAGTTGCATTTAAATATCTGTTTGCATAAATATTTGTTGGATGTCTGTCTGTGTCCCTAGAATTTAAGCTCCATGAAAGCACATATTTCATTTCTCTTGTTCACTCCTAGCATGGTGTCTGGCACATAATTGAAGAAATTAATTGGTTAATTAATTAAAGTGCTTTTCTGTACCAGCCAATATCTCTGGACCTAAAACTAATCCTGAGCATGCCTATGAATTCATTGTTAATTGCTCAAATTACATGTTTTCAAATAAGAATAAACTCACTGAGGAAAAAAATTTTTCTATTGAGTATTTTAAAGATGGGCTCAGAGTTCATATCCATGAATTTATTTCTTCATTACCAGACCTCAAGTGTACATTTCCCCATTATTATTTTACCAATAGAAAATTCTGGTAATTCCCCTCTGCCTCCTATGAGAAATAAAGAAAGAGAGGGAGGGAGGGAGGGAGGGAAGGAAGGAAGGAGAGAGGAGAAGAAATAGAGAAGAAAGAAAGAGAGAAAGAAAGAAGGAAGAAAGAAAGAGAGAAAGAAAGAAAGAGAGAGAAAGAAAGGAAGGAAGGAAGGGAGGGAGGGAGGAAGGAAGGAAGGAAAACAGTATTATGGGTCTTTTTTCTCAGTTTGAATATAATTCAATGATGCAAAATTCACTGGGGTCTACAGGAAAAATTGATTATAAACTTCAAGATAACATATTCATATTTATATTTATTTATATATTTTAAATGTAACCTCAAAAATCATCTTGGTATTCCCTTGTGGAAAACATTCCTACAGTGGAAATGCAGTTGGACTTCTTGATTTCTCACACCATGCTTTTGTTTTAATCTCCATTGAAACTCATTAAACATATAAAGATTACTGAGCCCTATCACCTGAGATTCTGATTGACCAGGTCACAATATTTGCATTTGTAACAAATCCCTCAGGTGACCCTGATGTGTAACCCACACTGACATTAAATTCACATCTAATTCCAGAAGCAACCATTTATTGAGCATGTGCTTTGAGCTGGGCACTATTCTAAATAATATGTAAGAACTTTTTAAGTCCTACTAGAAACTTATGAAAAATAAGTGATGTCTTCCCCATTTTGTAGATGGGGAGAGCAAGGCTTGAAGAGGGTATGATTTCAGTAAGGGCTATTAGCTACCAGGTGCCAAAGACAGGACTTGAGCTCAGGTGTCTCAAATGCTGAAAGCCCCGCTATGCTCACAGCTCTTTTCACCTCGATCCCTCTCCATGCCTTATGTGTAGACGTGATGCCTGGAGCTGCCGTCCTTCGTCTGTTGGTCAATAAGTCAATGTGATAAAGACAGCAGAGCAGAAATTTAAAATAACCCTGGGTCTCTGAGGACAACTGTTGAGCCTCAACACTGGCCCTAGACTTCCTGCTTTCAGAATACTTATTAGGAAAGAAGAATGTACCCTATCTGTTTATGGTCCTGCTAGTCATTAATTCTAATACTTTTAGCTAAATACATTCCTCTCTGACATGAATTTTGCTAGATATAGCAAACTGCATGGTAAATCCCTCACAGATCTGGTTTATCATTTGTTCTTCCAGTGCCTAGAACTGGGCTTTTTATATGTAGAAACACAGGGAAGTATTTGTGGGGATGGGCATGTGTGACGTCTGCTTTGCTGTTTCAGCATGTCTACCTTCTGTTGTACTGGGCCTGCTAGTCTCTTTGCAGATGCTCTTCCTTCTGAACATAAATTAAAGTTCTCTGAGAGATAGCTTTGATAAAGAACCTAAAATAAAACCAGATCCCAGCCCCCCTTATGTTTATAACCTGGCCTGTGTTAAGGATGTTGGCTCTGTGACATTAGTATTAATCATAACCTGCCTTCTGTCACAAAAGACATCATCAAAGTATCCAAACCAAGGCCACAAGTCACTAGAGGAACATTCTGATGACAAATCGTCTTCTAGACTTTGTTGCTTTGCTACACTTCCACAAGGAGGGAAACAGGTTCCCAAGGCACTCGTTCTAAGTGGGACAGCTAGACTGTAAAGTGCGCCGTCCATCATTCAACAGGCGGGTCCCTTCAACCGTGCCTCACTGTAAGTTGCTTTACTCTGCCACCCACTCACACTGGACCTTGGAGAAGCTACTTGACCCATGATGGGCAAGACTACATTGCCATAATTGAGAAATCACAGCTTGATTTATTCTTTCTGACTGGGTGCATGCAGCCACCTACTGATTGGCTGCTCTTCTCCTTGCCCTGCTTTGAGGAGTTGAGACAGGATTTTCAGAATAAAGCTAGGTGAATCAACTAGACCATAGTTTTTGAAAGGGTGATATGTACATCATCAATGAAGTGATTTTAGGTGTACATAAATGAACATTTAAAAATTTTTAATAATCATGTATTTTCATATATTTTAAAAATATATCTAGTATGTCACATCTATGACTTCATGGATACTCGGTAGTTTTGTTTGTGCATATAGGTGTGTGTTTATGTTTCTCTTTAACATATGTTTACGTATGTGTGAGAATGTGTATGTATGCATGTATATACAGTCATGTGTGGTTTAATGACAGGGATATGTTCTGAGAAATGCATTGTTAGGCGATTTCATCATTGTGTGAACATCATAGAGTATACTTACACAAACCTAGATGGTATAGCCTGCTACACAGCTAGGCTATATGGTACTAATCTTATGGGACCACTGTCATATATGTGGTCCATCGTCAACTTAAATGTTGTTATGTAGTGCATAACTGTATACACACATGTAAATATATGTATATATTTCTCTTTAAAATATGCTTAAGTAAAAAGTGTTTTGTTTTAGAGAAATATATTAATTATTCAACGGTATAGCAGGTACATGGATTTAGCAAAAATTTTGAAGGTGATGCATGAATGACTAATACTTGGGAAACACGAGATAGTACCAGTTACTAAACTCTAAGAATGCCGCTTGGAGAAAGAAATATAATTATGCAATGCAGATGATAGTGTTAACATTGCCCAATCACAGAGGTTGAGACATGGAGTATCCACTTCAGATAGATGGAATCCTTCCTAAATAAACTCAAAAGGTCTCATAAATTGCACTTCATAGTCAGCTTGTCAGACATATATTGCACTCTTACTATCTGTAAGACTTTGTCTCAGTTTTTTTAGAGGCACAAAAATGTCTAAGATACACTTGATGTTTTCAATGATTCTATAATGATATAAAGAAGAGCCTCGCATGAAACCCTCCAGTGACTTCTGTCCCACTTGAAAGAAAACCTAAGTTTCTGTGCTGGTTATGAGAGCTACAAGCTGACCTTCATCCTCATCTCCTAGCCTTCTGCAATCTGCCCTTTGTACCAGCCATGCTGGCTTTCTTTTCTTTCCTCCATTACTTCATGTTTGTTCTTTCTTTAGGATCTGGGACAAGATGGTCCTTCTACCTGAAATCTTCTTTCCCTTATTTCCATGGGGCTGACCAAGAGAAGGTCATTTAGCTCTTACCTAACTTTTCACCTCTTCAGAGGGGGCCTTCCTGAATGCTTATCTGAAAAATCTCCTGCTACTCTGAGCCCCTATAAAAGCTTACCTTCTATCTTAATTATTTTGTTGATTTTCTTCACAACACTTACCACTATCAGAAAATTACCTTATATATTCACTTGCTCATTACCTGTCTTCCCCAGGAGAACAAAAATTCCATGAGATCAGGGACCATGTCTCTCTGAGTTAACACTATCTTCTCTTTGAACTAAAATTTAAATAATAAAGTCTGGTACACATTAGGTACTCAATACATATTTTTAAATGAATGAATACAAAGCAGTCATGATGTTTCATGGCCAAACTACAAAAACATTATGTAGTGGAGTGAGCAAGTCTGATGAGGAAATCAGGAAGAATTTCATGCTGGAGAAGGAGCTTGGCAGAATTTTGACAGAAAGAGTTGGAAGAATGGCTAATTTTCTTGAAAAGGAGAATCATATGATCAAAAGCCTACATGAAAGAATGAGACAAATTGGGGGAGATTCTGAAAATGCACCAGAAGCAGGAACTCCAAGTGGACATACATGTGTTAAGAGACAAAGTGTCACAGTCTGAAAGCATGATACATTTTTTCCTCGTGTAGACATCTAGCCAGTCTCTGTGACACAGCAGCATGGATTCTACAGCCAGAATTCCCAGAAGCCCTGCAGCTTGAATCATGGATGTATTGGCTTCTTTATTCCACATCCTTCCAGGGGCTTTTGCTGTGTTACAGAACAAGGTCCCTCATGTTGAGGTCCAGTCTTGTACCTCATAATTGTTGTATGGCATAGAGGCGTCTCTTGTCTCAGTGAGCCTCAGTTTCCCCATATGTAAAAAGTACAGAGGTAGCTCTCTAAGGTCTCCATTAGCTTTAGCATTCAAGAATTAAGGAAGAATAAAGGAATTAAATGTCAGGACTGTTTTGTGAAGGTTCTCATGCAGGACAACGTTGACAAGCAGACCAACCCAAAGCAATCCCATTGGGTGTGTCTGGAAAAGGATGTTAAAACTTAAAGGAGGTAAGAGATGATGGTAACTCAGACTAGGGTGGTAACAGAAGTAGTGGTGAAAAGTGGTCAGATTGTAGATATATTTTGAAGGTGTATCCAATAGGAATTTTCCTGTTGTCTAGAGGAGACTTCAAATCCTTGTGCCACTAAGTAAAATAACAGTGGCACAATGACACAAGGAAAGTGAAGGTCAACCCAGTGTCCCATGAGTTACTGCTGCTGAGTTTGTACAGATGTTTGGAGCTCACATAGCTCCTTCCCACTCATTATATGATGTGGTCTTCCCAACAACTTTTTGTGGGGAGAGGAGTTGGGGAGTATACACAGTTCATCTAATTTATAGGGAAAGAAATAGAACTGAGATCACATGTGGTTAATAGTAAGGGTTGGACTTGAATTGCAGCCTCCTGTTTCCATTCAGTCTCTTGGGATAGAAAGAGCTAAGCTGTGGTCAAAGACAATCCCTCTTGAGACAGGCCATAAACCATCTTCACTGTATCAAATAGTCTTTCCAAGTAGCATAAGTAAGCTTTGAAATCATGGATTTATGTCTTTGCATAATTTCCCTCTGGATCATACATGAATCTATAACAAAATCAATAACAACCAAGTCTTGAAAGATCTTTTTCTTCAATTAAGAACACATTTCCCTCATATGAGTCTTCAAATGTGGTAAGCAGCTATGGATGGTACTTAGGGAATCTGAACAACATTTCATGACTATGTGGATAACATTTGCCTTTTGAATTTCACAATCAGGGATGCTTTATGAAAATGTCTGCATTACATGGGATTGCAGTCCACAGATATTAAAACTAACAAGCTCCCTCCATTTGATATCATGTATTGTAGGAATAATAATTAGTCATTGTTCCCTGAACAAAACTATAAAATTGGATATTGAAACAAGCAGATTTTTTCTGTTTGATTTCATGATCATAGAAATAAATTTGGCCTATAAGCTTGTCCTTCTACCCGCTGAACACCACACTTGCCATCATTTCATAAAGAGGTATTCCTCTCCAGGCCAGAAAAACTCCTGACTGACTTCATAATCCCATAATACTATCTTTTCACATCTATCTCTTTCAGAAAAACATCAGAATTTACAAAATAACATTTTAAAAATCTAAAATCCTCAAGCCACAGAAAATGGTATTTGACAAAAATTTGATAATACAAATTAGATCATAAGAGTCGTGTTTCAAACATGTGCTAATCAGGGATGTGGCTAAATATTTGAAATCTCTCTGAAGAAAAGCTCTGGAGAAATCTATTTCATCTTTTATGAATTGCCGAAGTAACAATGACTGTTCAAAGGCCACTTGGGTAGCATGTAGACCTGTAACGGATTAGAAAGCGATCAAAAGGACAAAGATTGAGACAGTTAGTAGGTGACAACTCTTGTGCTCCATTTCTGGCTTGCCACATTTTCCCTTTCTCAAGCAGGCTTAAGTCATGAGGGGAATACATCTTTTCAGTAAGTATAGTAATTGACCACAGGGTCTAAGCTTTCAGCTGAAATGAGCATTTCCTGTAAATACAGTATCTTACATAGGTTTACTGGTCTCTGATAGAACCTATAACACCCCCTTTTGAGTTAGGAGAATGTTATTCCATAAGGCACTGTCAGAATTTCACAGTGGCCTCCTGGAGCCTCTGAGCTCCAGGCCCTTTAGGCTTTTAGAATCAGTGGTAACAATGGTTAAGCAGACAATGCCTAGAAAATTAGCATGCCTGATGTGCAGTTTCCATGTTTTAAAGGAATTGACTTAAAGGAGAAACGAGCTACTTCATGGCAAGGAGCAAAGTCAGTCATATTTTCAGTAAGGATGCGAGAAGTGAATTGATGAGCTTTGCTGAATGCTCCCTAGGTATTTGGAAGAATAAGCTATGGGATTGTTTTTTCCTAAATAACTGAGTAGTCAAGTTTGCTCAGCTACCTCAAAGAACACACGCTACCAAGACTAAAATGACTCCAGTGACTGCTGACCGTTTGTGTCCATTTGCACAGCAGAAGAGGAAAAACATAAGCCAGAAAATAATACATTTTTGGCTCTAAAGATCATTATCCAAAAGTCTGGATCCTTGTGAAGCTGAGAAATAACTTTCCTAAAGATAATTTTAAATATTCAGGGAAAAGGTAATATGATAACATTCAAACATTTAAGACACTTATATGTTGAATAAGTGGTCTCATGTTACAGTCACGAGGATAGTTTTGGATCTTTCTTCTATAAAATAATAAGCTCCTTCTGAGCAAGAATGGTGTCATATTCATCTCTTTTGAATGCCTTACAGTGTCCAGAGTCAGTACCTCCATGAATATACGACATTTTTCATAAGCATCTGTTAATGTAATGTAATGTACTTTCATATTTCCTCCTGATTAGAGGGAGGGCATTTCTAGAAGTGAAAGCTCATGCCTTCAACCATGATAATATCTCAGCTTTAGGTCAATCACTTACGCTGTTTTATTCTGGAGAAAAGGAAAAATAAACATCCATGATGATCACCAGAACTATTAACTGCCAATCTCTGATCAAGAGTTTTAATGAAATCAAAGTTCTGTCATAAAAGCCAACCTGAATTGTCTTTGCAATGAGCTCCAACAGCTCAAGGATGGGAGTTTTGTGCCTGCATCAGGCCTCACACGGTGGTGACAGCTGATATTTACTGCTTCCTCTGTGTGTACCTGGCACCAGCAGAGGCAGCCTGAAGCTCCCACTGCTTTCTACAGCTAAGAAGAAACATAACCAAACACAACTAACGGCTGGAAATGAAGAAGGATCACACAGACAGATGCTTCTCTTTGTTCTTAAGCATTGTTAACTAAGGCGTAACTTCTAGCTTGGGGAAGAGAGCTTTAGAGAAGTATCACTTACTAAAAAGCTATCTTTTATCTCTGAGTGAAAGCCAAAGGCCATAACCAATTGATGGTATGGAAGAGAACATTTCCTCAGATTTGAGAGCACTTCTAGAGGTTACTTTAGGGGTGAAATTCAATAGATCTAATTTCAAGCAATGATAGAATATCATTTAAAGGAGATTGTGTGTCTGTGCAGGGGTTGTAGAGATAATATTACAAATGATGATAAAATTCAGGTCATTTTTTCCTTGCTTATTTAATGAATGTTTATTCAACACTTAGTGTGTGCTAGGCCATTGCAAAGGCTCATAAAATATTGTCTTTCTCTTACGGGAGCTTATAATCTAGTAGATAGAGGTAAACTTTTGTAAGCAGTATGCTCTGCATATTGATTAGATCAGTAAAACTATGTCAGCCAAAAGTTTGGGTCTTTCTGAATCTGTTCCATTCAAAGAGCACTTGGCAGGGTACAAAAGATTTGTTTGTTCCAGCAATGAACTCATTGTCTGGTTTCGAAGGCTAATATTTATTGAGTGTTTACTATGTATTTGACATGTGTTTAATTCTTGCTGAAACCTTTTGGATATACCTCATATTGAGGGAACTAAAACTTAGAAGCAGCTTAATAACTTGCTCAAGTTTGCTTAGTAAGTTACGAGAAGAGCTGGGATTTGAAGTCAGGCTGTCTGAGTCAAGAACCATTGCTCTGAACCATTAATCTCTTGCCTCTGTTGTTGAGGAGCAAGGCTATATGCACAGAATGTAAATTTAAAATTATAGATCATATGGATAGGAGGATCATTCAGGAAAGGTGATACCGGGCACCAAGCTTTCCTAGGCAATAAATATGAGTGAGTATGGGACGTAAGAGAAACAGCGTTCCTTTGATGTACCCCATTGTCTTGAATTCATAGCCCCCAACTGAATTCCCCACAGAGTCGGTGTCCTACCTCCCTGAGGGGCACTGGAATCATTGTTCACTTTAAGTGACATTGCAATGACTCAGGGACCAGAGATGATATTTTCCCTAACTCCCTTGCGTGGTGATTTTCAAGACAAACTATAAGTTTTATTCACTCTAGCTTCAGTTGCTTTTCATAGATGGGCCCTCAATTCAGACCTCTAAGCTTTCCGACAAACATCGAAATTGTCTAGGTCCTAGAGTCTTTAATGTCTCTGTAAGGTGAAAGGATGCAGCCTGCTTACTGCTCAGCTATCCTTCCAAGTCCAAGTCCATTGTAGACGTTATCACAACTTTTACAATTGGCATGAGAGATGTAATTTTATTTTCTACCTTAAGAGTTTATTGAGGTCAGAACCTATTCTGCCTAAGTCTGTCCACCCTATACTAGTGATTCTTAACCTTTAAACTGCCTCAAAATTACCTGCAGAATGCTGAGGTAAAGCAGATTCCTGGGCTCCACCCCAGGGTACCCAACTCAGTATGTCTGGACTGGGGCCAAAGAACTTCTAGTTGTAACAATTTCCCAGGTGATGCTGATGCTACTGGCCCAGGTACCACACTTTGAGAACCATTGCTGTTAAATTAGTAATATCATGGTTGAGATCACGGGCTCCAGAGTCAGATTGCCTGTTTAAATGCCAGTCCCATCACTTATGGGGTCTGTGGCTTAGGACAAGTCGTTAAATTTCTGAGTGCCTGCAATTCCTCATGTGTAAAATGTAATGGTAATGTCCCCCATGGGGTTATTGTAAGGATTAAGTGAGTTCAAATATATTAAGAGCTTAAAAGATGACTGGAACTTAGTAGGTTCATTAAAATATGTTGGCTAATGATATTTATTCATTGTGGTTATTGTACGTTGCAGGTACTCAAATGTTCAGTTTATTGGAATTAACACCCCTACCTATGATAACATATCTGACGTGTGGCCTCTTTAAGCAGCAGGAGGCACTAAGATGTAAGAGGTTACAGCAGTTTACAGCTCTTTTAGGAGGCCATTTTTAGTTGAAATATTTATTCACAGACTATGTTACCAATTGTTTCAGTTTTTTAATTTTCAAATTGATGCATAAACAGAAGTAGACTATTGCACAGTTATTGATGCTCAGGAAAAAAAAGCAAACACGTGTCATAAGGAAGAAAGACTAAACTGCTGAAACTTCTTCAGCATGGCCTCTTGTTAAAGGTAGAGCTGAATGCTTCTTTTCAGAAACACTGGCAGAAATTTGAAATAATTATGCTGTCACCAGACCATGGCTTGGTTTTATGGTTGGCATTTCTCATGAGGATGATTGAAATCTGTCATCTGAACTACTTTTCTCTTTTCATCATTCCTTCATGTGTCCACAGTCATGCACTTGCCATGGTATTTCTTCTGAGCCCCTCAGCTACAAATTGCATACAGCAGGCAGGGAATGAGAGACTTGGGGATTTGGCACCCTGATGTAGAGGCTATAGCTAAAGGGTTAACTATTTGTCTGAACCTAAAATCAGAACGCTCATATCAGCACAGCCTTCTTTTCTCTGACTTGTTAGGTTATTCATATATATATATAACTTTAGTTGTATATTTCCCAAATCATGTTTATTAAAAATAAGAAAAATGCATAAAGTGGAGAGTGATGAAAAATCCAGAATGTGTGATTGTTTGGAGAGAAATTGATCTGCTATAGAAGTGGCACTTGAATTTTCCCTTATAAATATTCAAGAACTTGATCTGAACTCATATTATATGGAGTTGCCTATAAAATAATGATAACGATTTCCACTTGTGACTTGTGGAGTATGTCCCAGGTCTTCACAATTATTCTGACTTACTGATGACCAGCAGAACTGTTTGGCAGCCTATTTTATGCACAGTGTCTTAACACGTAATAAGTACTTGAATAAATGTCATCTATTTGATTATAGCATAGGGCTAGCCACTATAATGGGTGAAGATCAACTCTGCTTTTAGATGTTACCCATTTTTCATTCCTGTAGCCACTGACTGAAGTTGAGACTTTCTGGAGACTAAGGTAAGATGTGTTCATGCACAGAGCATCTCAAAAAATAAATCAAGTTCAGTTTGGAAGAAGATGTTTTTAAACCTTAAAAATGTTGATGTATTAATGTAAGGTATAGTTGCAGCTTTCAAGCAGAGGGTGAAGACATTATGATTAGCAATATCATTACAGAAAAGTAATTATAAACTATGAGTCAAACCATACTGCTCTCCCCAAATGGACTGACCACATATTGCAAAAGCTACAAGTTAATAGTTAGCCACTAATCTAGCCATTTACCTACCTAGCAGGCATGCGGCAAAGACTCTCATTATCGTTGGTTTGAATTAGATGATGGTGACCATAGTTGAGAGAGAACATGCTTATAATACCATTTTTATCATCCACGGTCTGTGTGCCTGAGTGATTTCAATACAATGGAAGCACTGATTTCAGATTTTAACAACATATTTGTCTGCAATTGGTCTGTACCCTATCAACTCTGATGTGTTCCAGCATGACTTGTAGCAATTCTAGTAACCCATCTCAGTTTTCTGAATGGTGGATTTTGTGAATTTCAAGAGCCATCAGAAGGTCTTTATGTTTTCAGTCTGTGTAGAAACTAGATGACATGACTCTCTTCTTTAGAACTAAGCCAACAATTTACATACTAACAAAAATCCTGTGAATTTCATTGGCATTGCTTGTTTGATTCCTCCAGTGAATCATTTCCTTGTGAGAAAAGTCATATTCTGTGGGGATGCTAAGAGAATAATTACTCCTAGGAATGTCTAGATACAACTGCAGTGATGTGGGAGAAAGTGTCTTCTCTGGAAATGGGTAACTATAAGATTCATATTTTCCTTCTCCTTATTCTTGTTCTATTGTTAAGTGAGCATAAAAGCCACTGGTAAATGTATTGCCAATGAGCTCAGGGCACAGTATATATTTCCTTTTTAAAAATATCCTTCCTGATTCTTTGTGATTTCATTATTTAAGCTGCATCCTTTATATCTAATCAAATGCTTTCTAGTAAGATGGGAATTCTAGGTGAGCTCTGGCACCAAGAAGGACCATAAGTCTAAAACATGAAATCTTAAACCTATATGACAGCCCCTAACACCTACTTTGGGACTTTCAACTTCAGTAGAGATCTAGTGAGATCTCATGCTGTAGCTAGACTCTCTAAAAGAAACCAGACAGATAAAATGGTCAGGCAGATGTCTTATGGAGGGAAAACACTATTAAAAATAAACAGAACATCCACCAGGGAAAAATGCCCTTGAGGAACTTTTAGCGTTTTAAGCTTCTCCAAGTTTTCAATCAATCCAGGTCACTTAGCGAAATCAATAAAATGTCATCTCAGTTCCAAAGAAGACTTCAAGTATGTTTAGAGAGAAGGATGGCTCTGAAATTTAAATGGAGTGTTGTTGCTACAGTAAGATCACAACACGTTTAAAAATATTTCAAGGCTGCTTCTTACAATGCTTTTGAGTTTAAGACGACATGCCTAGATCTCTGTCACACCTTCCATTTTTTGTGTAAATGGATATTTGGAGCTTACTGTACAGCCATAGATTAATCCAAAGGGTGATCCTTCCACTTTCTGACCCCTTCTTGGGTCATCTGCAACATTTGCAGATATGCCAACAAGATTGGTTTGGGAATGAGTCATTTTAACTCGGAAAATATTCTCTCCAATGCCACGAATTAAATTTGGAGTAAATCTTCCTATCATAGACCCACCCAGATTGTCACGCAATGAGTTCTTCTTCAAAGTAACTATGCCAATCATGGCATATTTTTGCTATAGTCTTTTGGAGATCTGCAGTATCCAAACATCCCGACAACCCATTTTGTTCAAGGGCTTCCACAAATCTACCTTTGACCAAATATAGAAGAATAAAAACCAAACATAGAAGAATAAAAGCAAAAACGCAGCACTTCTTCCTATCTTCACCATTTCTATCTCCTATCCCACTCTTTTCAGGCATCCTAAGTTAGAAGTCTTTTTTTTTAATTATTTTATTGAGGTCATATTGGCTTATAACATTGTGTAATTTCAGGTGTACATTATTATATTTCGGTTTCTGTGTAGACTGCATCGTGTTCACCACCAATAGTTTAGTTTTCATGCGTCACCGTACATATGTGCCCCTTTAACCCTTTTGCCCTCCCTCCACCCCCTTCTCTACTGGTAACCACCAATCTGTTCTCCTTATCAATGTGTTTGTTTATCTTCTGCATATGAATGAAATCATATGGTGTTTGTCTCTCACTGTCTGACTTATTTCACTTAGCATAATACCCTCAAGGACCATCCATGTTGTCGCAGATGGCACAATTTTGTCTTTTTTTATGGCTGAGTAGTATTCCATTGTATGTATATACCACATCTTCTTTATCCATTCATCCGTTGATGGACACTTGGGTTGCTTCCACATCTTGGCTGTTGTGAATAATGCTGCGATGAACATAGGGGTAGGTTAGAAATCTTAATCTGAGTCCTATTTATCCCTTCTCCAACACATGTTATTGGTTACAAAGTCCTCAAAGTGCTTCTTTGATATTGTCCCTTGGATTTATTCTTTCCTCTCCATTTCTTCTATCTTAATTCTGGTATTATAGCTAATAATTATTGTGGGTTTATAGCATAGCATTGTGCTGAATGCTTTTCATACACACTTGCATTTAATATTTATAAGAAACCCTGAAAGGCCACTATCCTTATTTTACAGAAGAGGAAATCAAGGCTCTGATTGATCAAGTGACCTTGTCATAATATCACTCTGATAGTAAATCTGTATGATTCTGAGTGATGGTAATAAGCTTCTACATGGCCCCCTGGGCTCCACGTCCTTAGCCTCTAATCTAAATTTCAGGCAATCAGTCTTTTAAGCAGTGACTTTTATCAGCCTGGTTAATCTCTTACTTATGAGAATTTACTTTTGTTTCTTCCATTTGAGGTAAATTTCTACTCCATCTGGCATTCTAGGCCATATTACCAGGGACTCCATTTTATATGTTGAGATTTAGATCCCCATTATTTGCTAATGCTTTTCTCCAACTGAGTCAGTCTTCTTATTGACATGTCCCAACCAACAAAGATCTCCATTTGCACTCTTACCTCTAGTTCACTCCTTTTTGTTCTTTCCTAAAGCTAGTTCCTTGCTTATAGTTGTTCCTCTACATCAGCTGAAATATCTTTTCTTCTGTATTTTCAAGTCCCAGTTAAATGCTCATACCACTCTCGAACATTCCTTATTCATTTAGTCTATTAATAAGGGTAATGGTAGCTATTCTAGCAAATAGATTCCCAGATGTATAAAGTTGTAAATATAATAGAAGTATATACCCATGATCAGCAGGTGGCTTTCATCCATACAGTGATTCTAGAACCCAGACTCCTGTTACCACATGGCTCCACCATCCCTCAGAGAGTGGTCTTCATATACCAGCAACATCAGCATCACCTGGGAACTTATTAGAGATTGAAATTATACAGCTGTATGCCAGAGGTACTGAATCAGAAACTATGGGGAAAGGGCCCAGAAATCTATGTCTGCACAAGCCCTCCAGGTGATTCTAATGCATGGGAAAGTCTGAGAATCAGTACTCTACAGCCTCATAGTCATCTGCATCCAGCCTGTGGAAATTCAGAGAATGTGGACAAGATCCACATGCTTCTTAAAAGCATTGTCCCAGAAGTGATGCACATCACTCCCATTCATATCTTACTGGTAAGTGCTAATTAAATGGCCATGCCTAATGCACGGGAGATGTGAAGTTAGGTCCCTGTAGTCCTCATTTCAATAATATGTAGATAGACAAATGTGAGCGTGACCCTTTTAGGAAACTGTCTTCCATCTGCTGATTTTCATGAAGTATGCTTTAGAATGCAATCTGACAGGTTCTTAAAGTCTATTCCAATGCTTCTGTCATCTTAGTTTCTCACAATGAACATTTTTATTCCTTTTTCCTCTTCATTGTAGTTTGATTTTCTTCATCATTTTACTTGGTTACTGCTTGACATAAATTTCTTTCTCTATTCATTAAGAGACTGGCCATTGCAAACCTTCAGTTACAGGTTGCTGTAACATGTCAGCTTATTTTCTATTAGCATAAAGTGGCCCAGCTGATGGGCTTATCATGCAGAACTCAGGACCTAGTGGCTAGCTGTTCCTCAAGCACAGTATGAACGCTTCTAATTTTGAATTTGTCTTCTCCACGTGTCTTTTGCACTGACATTCTTTGGCACTCGAGTCATGAAGGTATTCATAAACAGGAGGGGATATTTTTTAGCTCATGATATCAAAGTAGATGAAGTGCAGCATCCCTGTGGGCCCTTCTCTGTGCCACTTAATACATCAAGTTCGTTACTGTGACTGCATCCAGCCCCTGGGGAATATTGGGCAGTACAGGGAATGACCAAATCATTATGGAACCAGATATATTATTTATCTCCCAATATAAAGCAGTGTTTCATTTTCCCTATAATAAGATTCAGAAAAGTTTGTTTTGGGCCAATTGTATATGTAACTGCTAAGGAAGCAGATGGAATAATCGAATATCTATTTATGTACTTTAATCTACTAATTTTGTTCTATGTACATTTTGAATTCATATAAAAATGACATAGTTTAGAATTCTTTTTCTTTTCATAAAATAATGTTCAAATATTTCATAAGCATCTTTAAGCCCAATTCCTTTGTAATCTCTAGAGCTACTTTTTGAATCATCTTGTACTTTTCCAGAGCATATTATTTTGACTTCCACTTACAGTGTTGGAAATACAGTCCTTATTCAATCTGTGTATGAGGACATAGCTGAAATTGTTGATCCTAGTACAAGTACCCAACCACAAAATAGAAGGACAATGTCATTTTGTGTTGTCTAAAGCTTACTTCATCCTTTAAATGTTCATGATGTTCCTCTACAATATAACCGGGTACTGTATAGTTTTCTAAAAAGACTTAGAAAAGGTTATTTTTAAGGTTGCTAATACTTATAACTTTAGCTCATACCACTAAGTAATCCATAACTATGTGTTACATTTCTTTGGCTCTTTTTTTTTTCTTCTTTTAATGTAATTTGATAATACCCCAAACTAGCATTGGTTGAGATTGTTACAGGTTAAAGTCTTCCCTGATGGTGTTCTGATATTCCAAACAAAGCAAACTAGAAAATGCCCAGTAATATGAATGATTTCATATGGATTCAGTTATAAGCAAACTCCCTCTGGTAAAAGGAATAAAAGTAAAAGACAATATATGATCAAATGGTAAAGTGTGAGGGGTAATTTCTGAGGTCTGTAGGACATCAGACTAAATTCTCATCATTGAAGACACATGGCCTCATTTATTCTTATATCAACCCTGTGAGATGGGCATTTGTCTTCCTGTTTGTCATGAGAAGACTGAAACTCTGAAACAAGTGATTTTCACAGAGTTCCCAGTCAGTAAAGGATGAAGCCAGGATTCAAACCCAGGTTGGTCTCTCTCTAAAGCCCATGCTATCTTCTTCTCATAGAAAGGAGATCTTAATGCAAACAGACTCCTCGTTTCTGGCAGAGGAAAGTGTTGTTTCCTCCAAATGTTACTGGATATCAGAGCAGATAGAGGACATTCATCTTGTGTCCCAGAAAACTCAAAGCATACCAGGGACCACATGCTGTCTTCTCACCACCTTCAGGTTCCTTTTCCCCAGCATTCACTTGGCTGCCTTATAAACTGACCTAGTCCCCCCTCCCCCATCATGATAAAAATAACATCTTTATATTGTTGCAACCCTATTGAAGCTGTGATTCACACTGTCCAACTGGGCAAAAATAAGTGACAGGGAATTTTACTCTTTTTACACTTGTCCTTAAAGAATACACAAGGAGATGCAGTTTATGAAGCTCTATGGCACTACTGCCAGCCCTGGTGGTCTAGTGGTTAAGATTCAATGCTCTTACTGCCGCAGTCCAGGTTCGTTTCCAGGTCAGGGAACCACACTACCTGCCTGTCAGTTGACATACTGTGGTGGCTGTGTGTTGCTGTGATGCTGAAAGCTCTGCCACTGGTATTTCAAATACCAGTAGGGTCACCCATGGTGGACAGATCTAAGCAAGGCTTCCAGACTAAGACAGACTAGGAAAAAGGACCTGGCTACCCACTTCTGAAAAAAATGGCCATGAAAACCCTATGAAGAACAGTGGAGCATTGTCTGATACAGCACTGGAAGGTGAGAGGATGGCACGAAAAGAACAGGCAGGGTTCCCCCCTGCTGTACACAGGGTTGCTAGGAGTCAGAATAGACTTGATGGCATTAACAACAATGACACTACACTCTCTCCATTCTTGCCAGCGTTCTTTCACCCCAAACACTTCAGAACTTAATTACAAAAACTTTTCCAAGGTTGTCCTTGCTGCCCAGCACCATAAGATTTTCATTTCTCCTCTCACCTTCTCAACCTGAAGTCTCCAACTTGCAGTCCCTACAGACATGTTTTCTTTTCCAGGGTGCTACAAAAATTTTGAAACAATATTTAAAAGCCAGAGATTTCCTATAACATCTGAATATCTGGCATCTTTTAAAATAAAATCAGAGTGTCTTGCTACACTGCCTATTTTCTTGGCTAGTGACTGTTATAGCTGAAGGCTTCCTGCAGCAGAGAATACCATCTTTGGTCAGGGTGTGCAACCTCCCCACCCCCAGTGTATCACAGTCAGGGTCTTTTATGGTCTTTCTGACGTTCAGACTGACTGGTCACCATGTATCCTAGGTTTTGCGCGCTTGTTTTTCCCCATGATAAGGAAAACTTTCTCTGTGTTTATGTGTTTATCAAAAGTGGGAAATTGAAAGACTGACCAAGAGGATTGCAGGTAATAAGAAAATTAGTTATTTGTGGCTATGAAAAAATATTGCTTCGAATCTAATAAGCCAATACTCAGACTGGTTAATTCATGTTGGTTACCTGCTTGGCCCCTGTAGGCATGTGACATTATGACCTCAAATATAGATCTACATAATGTTTTGCTACATCCCTCCCCTCCTTCTCCTCCTCCTTTGCTCCAGTCCTCCTCCAATCTATGGTAAGATTACACATTACAGACAACTCTCCACAGAGGGCTAGGAGTTGAAAATCAGATGAGCAATTTAGAGATGCTATTTGGAGATCTGGGGGAAGGGGGCAAATCTCTCAAGACCCCCAGGAGTAAAAAGGAGAGACCTTCCATATGTAGCGGATTATGAGTCTAGAGTCCAAGTGATGGTAAAGAGCAGACTTCAGATTATTACCAGAAATCAAGCTAATTAGGTCCACAAACAAGAATGCACAGATTGAGTCCCAGGAGGTCATCACCCACAGTCATTTGACTAATAACAAGTATTTTTAAAAGTTAAAGGAATTTAATGATCATGTGGACCAGAGTTTCCCAAGTATATTTTATAGAACACTAATGTTGAAAAGCTCTGTACTGAAAGGATTCTATGGCCAAATAATTTTGGAAAATTTGTTTATGTATGTTACTATTTTTTTCTGGAAGATTCACAATATATTTTCATACTACAAAGGCTCTGAGAGGTCCTGCAATAAAGAAACCAATTTAGCTTTAACCCAATGCTTCCAAAATTTATTTCAGCATGAAACTCATCTTTGCAAACAATAATTTTTAACTTCCTATGCAATTAATGTTCCACTTATGCCTTTTGTGATAAGGTTCTCTCCTGAATACAGATTATTTTTATAGGTGCTGCCTCATTTAATCATTTCTTTCTATCTTTTTTTTTTTTTTTTGGTGAGGAAGATTAGCCCTGAGCTAACATCTATTGCCAATCCTCCTCCTTTTTGCTGAGGAAGATTGGCCCTGGGCAAACATCCATACCTATCTTCCTCTACTTTATATGTGGAACACCTGCCACAGCATGGCTTGATAAGCAGTGCATAGGTCCACGCCCAGGGTCCAAACCCGCAAACGCCTGGCCGCCAAAGTAGAGTGCGCGCACTTAACCACTACGCCACCAGGCTGGCCCCTTATCATTTCTTTTTATTTATGAGCCTGTCCTTCACTATATTGTGCAAGTGCTTTATAAACTTGAATTTACAGAATTTCCTTAGGTCTATATATTTTATTTTAAAGTGACTTTACCTTTACCGTTTTACAGGGTGTGTGTGCGTGTGTGTGTGTATTTTGCAGTTTTATACTAGTTTTCCTTTCTATTAGACACTCCCTAAAAAATAACTGAACCATATACCCTTTGAATGTCTCTATCCAGGGAACATACTTTTCTGTTCTTTGACTTCCTTTTTTGTAACCAATTTCTTTAAGTTGACTTTGCATCCTCATACATGACTTCAGCACATGGCACATGATAGGCATGAAGAAAATGTGGAACTATACTGAGCAGAGTATAAACTTTGTGATAAGCAAGGCACTTACTCTGGTGATTCTTGTTATTTTCCCATTATTTACCATGTATCATTTTTTTCAGAATTCGACCTCAAATGGATTCTCCTTGAGGTTTCTTCTAATCACTGAGAAGTGAGTTAGTCAGCAAGGCAAGTAAGGTCTTTATCAGTTACTGAGCTTTTGGGCAGATGTAAATTGCCAGCAGAAATCTGGCTGTTGATAGAGAACTGTTTTACCATGAT
Source organism: Diceros bicornis minor (assembly GCF_020826845.1). Taxonomy (NCBI): domain Eukaryota; kingdom Metazoa; phylum Chordata; class Mammalia; order Perissodactyla; family Rhinocerotidae; genus Diceros; species Diceros bicornis. The sequence continues at coordinate 72,743,503 of NC_080741.1, read as the reverse complement.
TAATGTTCCACTTGATGTTGAGGAAAACTCGTTTTTATCCTGAAATTTCAATTGTCCCATTCTGGCCAGCATGAGGATGCCTTTGTATTTGTTTGCACGTGTGTGTGTGTGTGTTTTTGTGTGTGTGTGTGTGTGTGTGTGTGTGGAGAGACAGAGAGAATAGATTAATGAATGAACATAAATCTTTGGCTCAACCTGCATGTGTTTATTCACAAGCCTTTTTTTTTTTAATTTTTTGTTTATTGCAGTAACATTGGTTTATGACATTGTAAAAATTTCAGGTGTACATCATTGTACTTCTATTTCTGCATAGATTACATCATGTTCACCACCAAAATACTAATTACAACCCATCACCACACACATGTACTGAATTATCCCTTTCACCCTCCTCCCTCCCCCCTTCCCCTCAGGTAACCACCAATCCAATCTCTGTCCCTATGCGTTTGTTTATTGTTGTAATTATCTACTACTTAGTGAAGGAAATCATACGGTATTTGACCTTCTCCCTCTGACTTATTTCACTTTGTATTATACCCTCAATGTCCATCCATGTTGTCACAAATGGCTGGATTTCATCGTTTCTTATGGCTGAGTAGTATTCCATTGTGTATATATACCACAGCTTCTTTATCCATTCGTCCCTTGATGGGCACTTAGGTTGCTTCCAAGTCTTGGCTATTGTGAATAATAGCCAAGGGGTGCATGTACCTTTACAAATTGGTGTTTTCAAGTGCTTTGGAACTTGAAACTTTCTTTTGGAACTATTCCACCTACCCAACAGTGGAATAGCTGGATCATATGGTAGTTCTATCCTTGATTTTTTGAGGAATCTCCATACTGTTTTCCATAGTGGCTTCACCAGTTTGCACTCCCACCAGCAGTGTATGAGAGTTCCCTTCTCTCCACATCCTCTCCAACACATGTTGTTTCCTGTCTTGTTAATTATAGCCATTCTGACGGGCGTGAGGTGATGTCTCATTGTAGTTTTTATTTGCATTTCCCTGATAGTTAGTGATTTTGAACATCTTTTCATGTGTCTGTTGGCCATCTGTATATCTTCTTTGCAGAAATGTCTGTTCAAGTCTTTTGCCCATTTTTTAATTGGGTTGGTAGTTTTTTTGTTGTTGAGATGCATGAGTTCTTTATATATTTTGGAGATCAAGCCCTTATCAGATGTATGGTTTGCAAATATCTTCTCCCAATTGTTAGGTTGTCTTTTCGTTTTGTTGATGGTTTCCTTTGCTGTGCAGAAGCTTTTCAGTTTGATGTAGTCCCATTTGTTTATTTTTTCTATTGTTTCTCTTGCCCGGTCAGACATGGTGCTTAAAAATATGTTGCTAAGACCAATGTCAAAGAGCGTACTGCCTATGTTTTCTTCTAGAAGTTTCACAGTTTCAGGTCTTACATTCAAGTCTTTAATCCATTTGGAGTTAATTTTTGTGTATGGTGTAAGGTAAGGGTCTACTTTCATTTTTTTGCATATGGCTATCCAGTTTTCCCAACACCATTTGTTGAAGAGACTTTCTTTTCCCCATTGTATGTTCTTGGCTCCTTTGTCAAAGATTAGCTGTCCATAGATGTGTGGTTTTATTTCTGGGCTTTCGATTCTGTTCCATTGATCTGTGTGTCTCTTTTTGTTCCAGTACCATGCTATTTTGGTTACTATAGATTTGTAGTATATTTTGAAATCAGGGAGTGTGATACCTCCAGCTTCGTTCTTGTTTCTCAGGATTCCTTTAGCTATTCGGGGTCTTTTGTTGTTCCATATAAATTTTAGGATTCTTTGTTCTATTTCTGTGAAAAATGTTGTTGGAACTTTGATAGGGATTGCATTGAATCTATAGATGGCTTTAGGAAGTATGGACATCTTAACTATGTTAATTCTTCCAATCCAAGAGCACGGAATATCTTTCCATTTCTTTGTGTCTTCTTCAATTTCTTTCAGAAATGTTTTATAGTTTTCGGTGTACAGATCTTTCACCTCTTTGGTTAAGTTTATTCCTAGGTATTTTATTCTTTTTGTTGCAATTGTAAATGGGATGGTATTCTTAATTTCTCTTTCTGCTACTTCGTTGTTAGTGTACAGAAATGCAACTGATTTTTGTATGTTGATTTTGTATCCTGCAACTTTACCATATTCGTTTATTACTTCTAAAACTTTTCTGGTGGATTCTTTAGGGTTTTCTATATATAAAATCATGTCATCTGCAAATAGTGACAGTTTCACTTCTTCCTTTCCAATTTGGGTCCCTTTTATTTCTTTCTCTTGCCTGATTGCTCTGGCTAGGACTTCCAGTACTATGTTAAATAGGAGTGGTGACAGTGGGCATCCTTGTCTGGTTCCTGTTCTTAGAGGGATGGCTTTCAGTTTTTCACCATTGAGGATGATATTAGCTGTGGGTTTCTCATATATGGTCTTTATTATGTTGAGATACTTTCCTTCTATACCCATTTTATTCAGAGTTTTTATCCTAAATGGATGCTGTATCTTGTCAAATGCTTTCTCTGCATCTATTGAGATGATCATGTGATTTTTATTCTTCATTTCATTAATGTGGTGTATTACATTGATTGATTTGCGAATGTTAAACCATCCCTGCATCCCTGGAATAAATCCTACTTGATCATGGTGTATAATCTTTTTAACTTATTGTTGTATGCGATTTGCTAGTATTTTGTTGAGGATTTTTGCATCGATGTTCATCAGTGATATTGGGCTGTAATTTTCTTTTTTTTGTGTTGTCCTTGTCTGGTTTTGGTATCAGGGTAATGTCAGCTTCGTAGAATGAGTTAGGGAGCTTCCCCCCCTCCTCAATTTTTTGGAAGAGTTTGAGAAGGATAGGTATTAAGTCTTCTTAGAATGTTTGGTAGAATTCACCAGGGAAGCCGTCTGGTCCTGGACTTTTATTTTTGGGGAGGTTTGTGATTACTGTTTCAATCTCCTTACTGGTGATTGGTCTATTCAAATTCTCTACTTCTTCTCGATCCAGTTTTGGAAGGTTGTATGATTCTAAGAATTTATCCATTTCTTCCAGATTGTCGAATTGGTTGGCATATAGCTTTTCATAGTATTCTCTTATAATCTTTTGTATTTCCGAGGTGTCTGTTGTAACCTCTCCTCTTTCGTTTCTGATTTTACTTATTTGTGCCTTCTCTCTTTTTTTTTTGGTGAGTCTAGCTAAAGATTTGTCAATTTTGTTGACCTTTTCAAAGAACCAGCTCTTGGTTTTATTAATTTTTTCTATTGTTTTTTTGGTCTCTATTTCATTTATTTCTGCTCTGATTTTTATTATTTCCCTTCTTCTACTGATTTGGGGCTTGGTTTGTTCTTCTTTTTCCAGTTGTTTTAGGTGCATTGTTAGATTGTTTATTTGAGATTTTTCTTGTTTGTTGAGATAGGCCTGTATCGCTATAAACTTCCCTCTTAGAACCGCTTTTGCTGTATCCCATAAATTCTGGCATGTCGTATTTTCATTTTCATTTGTCTCCAGGTATTTTTTGATTTCTTCTTTGATTTCTTCGTTAACCCAGTCGTTGTTCAGTAGCATTTTGTTTAATCTCCACGTATTTGTGGCTTTTCTGATTTTCTTCCTATAGTTGATTTCTAGTTTCACACCGTTGTGGTCAGAAAAGATGCTTGGTATTATTTCAATCTTCTTAAATTTATGGAGACTAGTTTTGTGGCCTAATATGTGATCAATCCTGGAGAATGTTCCATGTGCATTTGAAAAGAACGTGTATTCTTCGGTTTTTGGATGGAATGCTCTGTATATATCTACTAGGTCCATCTGTTCTAGTGTGTCGTTTAAGGCCAATGTTTCCTTATTGATCTTCTGTTTGGATGATCTATCCGTTGGTGTAAGTGGACTGTTAAAGTCCCCTACTATTATTGTGTTACTGTCTATTTCTGTTTTTATGTCTGTTAATAATTGCTTTATATATTTAGGTGCACCTACATTGGGTGCATAGATATTTACAAGTGTTATAGCCTCTTGTTGGATTGTTCCCTTGATCATTATGTAATGCCCTTCTTTGTCTCTTTTTATAGTTTTTGTTTTAAAGTCTATTTTGTCTGATATGAGTACTGCTACCCCAGCCTTCTTTTCATTGCCATTTGTGTGGAGTATCTTTTTCCATCCCTTCACTTTCAGTTTGTGAGTGTCTTTAGGTCTGAAGTGTATCTCTTGTATGCAGCATATATATGGGTCTTGTTTTTTTAACCTGTCAGCCACCCTATGCCTTTTAATTGGAGCATTTAGTCCATTGACGTTTAAAGTAGCTATTGATAAGTATGTACTTACTGCCATTTTTTAAATTTTTTTTTTCTCAGTGTTTTAGTAGTCCTTCTCTGTTCCTTTCTTCTTCTATACAGAATTGATGGTCACTTTAGTTTTACCTCTATCTGAAAGCTGTACTCTTAACTCCCCTCCTCCCTCCTTTTATGTTTTTGATATCATATCTAACCTCTTTTTTGTGTATTTGTATCCATTACATTCTAATCATGGAAATAGATAATTTTTCCTATTTGTGGTCTTCTCTTTTCCCCTTAAATCAGTCCCTTTAACATTTCTTGTAGCACTGGTTTCTTGGTGACAAACTCCTTTAATTTTTGCTTATCTGGGAAAATTTTGATCTCTCCTTCCCTTTTGAATGATAACCTTGCTGGGTAGAGTATTCTTGGCTGTAAGTTTTTTCCTTTTAGCACTTTAAATATATCATGCCATTCTCTTCTAGCCTGTAAGGTTTCTGCTGAGAAGTCAGCTGATAGCCTTATGGGGTTTCCTTTGTATGTAACTTGACATTCTCTTGCGGCTTTTAGGATTCTCTCTTTATCTTTAATTCTGGACATTTTGATTATCATGTGTCTTGGTCTGGGCCTCTTTGGGTTTATCTTGTTTGGGGCTCTCTGTGCTTCCTGTACCTGGATGTCTGTTTCCTTCCTTAGGTTAGGGAAGTTTTCATCCATTATTTCTTGAAATAGATTCTCTGCCCTCTTGTGTCGCTCTTCTCCTTCCGGGACACCTATAACACGGATGTTAGTGCGCTTGATGTTGTCCCAGAGGTCCCTTAGATTGTCCTCACTCTTTTTAATTCTTTTCTCTTTTACCTGTTCACCTTGGGTAATTTCTTCTAGTCTTTCATCCAGCTCACAGATCCGTTCTTCTGTATCTTCTACTCTGCTTTTGAGTCCCTCTAATGAATTTTTCATTTCCAGTATTGTATTCTTCATTTCTGATTGGTTCTTTTTTATATCTTCCATTACTTGGTTGACATTCTCACTGAGTTCATCTATTCTTCTCCCCAGATCAGTGAGCATCCTTAACACTCTTAGTTTTAACTCTCTGTCAGGTAGGTTGCTCATTTCTGTTTCACTTAGTTCCTTTTCTGGGGTTTTGTCCTGTTCCCTTACTTGGAATGTATTCTTTTGCCTCCTCATTTTGCCTCTTTCCCTGTGCTTGTGTCTATGTATTAGGTAGGTCAGCTACGTCTCCTGCTCTTGGATAGGTGACCTTATGTAAGTGATGCCTTAGGAGGCTTCCAGTGTGCTTCCCTCAGTTCTCAATGTTCCAGGGGTGACCCCTATGTGGGCTACGTGTGTCCTTCTGTTGTGGCCTGTTTGCTCTCCCTGTAGGCGCCCAGGGAGGCTGAGTTATGCTCCTGGCCAGCTGTTGTAATGCTCAGCTGCTTGTAGTTGTTGTGGGCCCTTTAGTCTCTTTATCAGTTGTGGGGAGCCCCAGCACAGTTGGCTGCAAGTTCTAATACCACGTTTGTGTTGCAGTATTTCTTTTAAGTGAGTAGGCCCCCAGCGTGGCAGGTTGTTAGGCTCAGGGCCTTACAGTTGCTGTAAGCCTCTAGCCTATTAGGTCTCTTGTCAGCTCTCTGAGGATTGCAGCTGGGTGGGGCTGGCCTCAGGCACGGGAGCACCCAATTGTTTCAGGCTTTGGAAGGTACAGCCAATCTCCTATGTGGGTCTTTGAGAAGCACAAGTCTTCTGCAGCTGACAAACCGTGCCGCCCACAGGTCCACACACACAGTCAACACAGTCCTGCCCCATGTGAGTGCCCCGACCTCCCCAAGCAGACCCAGTCTCTCCACGGCGGGAGGCCCACACATTCCGCCACTGCCCCACACTCTCCACCTGCTCCTTGTGCACACCCTGCCCCACTCAAGTTGGCTCAGTTGCCAGGCTGCAGAGAATCCAGTCACCAATCTATGCAGGCCCACAAGTTGCCTGAGGGCTTGTTGTTGGGTGGGACCAGTCTCCAGGGTGGGCTTCCCGCCCTGGCTGAGCTGGATTAAATCAGTGCTCTAGCGGGTGGGGCAGACCTGGGCTAGCAGGCCTCAGGGAGAACTCCAATGGCGTCTGTGTCAGCACGCCCACACCAGGCCACAACAATGGCCGCCGCCAATGTCCCAGTCCCTGGAGAGGTCTCACCCCTCACTGAGATGCACTCAGGGCCTATTAGGTGAGTCTCTTTTCACCACAGCACTGTGCACCTTTCTTTCTGGTGATTTTAGGATGCTTTCTTAAACGGGTCAGTTTGCACGCGGGCCCTTTAAGAGCCAGTTTTAGTTTCTTTGTGAACCGGGTTTTCTGGGGGTGCTCCCCAATGCTTTAGTAGCAGGCAAAGTCAGATATTATGCCGCTGGTCCCGATTGTGCTGGGTCCACAAAATGCCCACAGCGGGGGCACTCCCTGGCTCAGGGCCCCGCTCCTCCAGGGAGGCTGCGTACCTGTGAGCTGCTCCCGGCGGCCGTGAAGCTGGCGGCTTGTGAAGGCAGCGTTTTTCCTCTCCAGAAGGGAGTCTCTGCCTCTTCTACCCCAGTTAGGATTGTCCGTTGTTGCAGGAGTTCCTCTTATCCAGTTTTCAGTTCTGTCTCAGGGGTAATTTTTCCACGAGTGGTTGTAAATTGGCTATGTCCACGGGAGGAGGTGAGTTCCGAGTCTGCCCACGCCGCCATCTTGACTCCGCCTCCACAAGCCATTTTTATCAGGGAAGAGAGTGATATCAGTAAATATTCAGAACATAAAGCCTGAAATCTACATTTTAAAAATCTTCATGTATTTAGATTATTTGGGGGAAAAAAGGCAATTAAAATTAGTAAAAACACATAAAAATATACAAGTATACTCTTTAGGGAAATAAAACATGACAAAGTGTGGACCTTTTGAACTGCACTTTAATGCATCAGGTAAAAAATGTTTGGGATTCCCATAACAATTATAATTATGTAAATTGTCTCCAAAGTTCTACAAAGCAGTATTTTTTTGTCATACACACTAAGTATTTTGCTAATATTGCTCCTCACCAATATCTTTATTATTCAATTCTGTTGTTTAGCTCAACCGCAGGAATTCCAGTCCATTCGTGACAAACAATATTCTAGCCAAATGGGGTTTGCCAAACCATTTCTCCACATAAATGAGTAAAGTTGTGACTGTATTGCAGGGTATTTTTACCAATCTGTGAATTTTCCTGGTGGGATAAAATGTCATGTGATGTCATGATGACTTGCATGGCAAGAAGTATGTAGGCTGATTATGGGTCAATAATCATCAAAATGTGATAAACAAAATTGATGCATAGTGCACTGGATGGAACTAAATCATTAATCCTCAAAGATTTTCTTTTCTTTTCAAATTTCCCTTTCTCATAAGATCCTGTATTTTGAAAGATCAGACATTCTCTGAATTCGTGTTTAAAGAGAGTCTCACACTGGGCATGCTCTTTGAGGAGTTCTGAATCTGTCTGTCTAGACTGTGGTTTTTGTCACGGTGCCTGACCCCAAAATTCTATCCTAAAAAAATGATCCCTTTTGATGATGTCAATAACCAATTAGAACTTCCAAATACCATGATATAATCATTGTTACTGGTTACTTATTTATGTGTTTGTTTGCTTATTCATTTATTTTATGTTATGTATTATCTATCCTCTGACCCAAGCAGAGATTTGGCATTCTAAATAGACTTATAAATAATAAGTGTATGATTTTTTACTAGGATTTTTTTTTTTTTGAAAATGGCTTTCAGAATTTCATCAGTAGCCACCTGTACCTTATGCATTTACGTTATCCTAATTTCTGAACACCAGGCAACTAAAAGCTCCAAGTCTGGATCCAAAGTCACTCAGGGCCATCTTTGCTTTAGTTCTTAACTGTATTCCATTGCAGGCTAGTTTCCTCTTGACCCCGCTTCTCTGGCTATTTCCTGTGCATGGTTTTATTCCTGTTCTTTGTACTTGGCATTGTTATTTGCTTTTTTGGTTTCCTAAATTGTTCTAGGTAAGATTCTCATCTCTATTTGTGTCTCTGTGTGTGTTTGTGTGGTTCAAATCACTCCCTGTAGGCTACCTTATCCTATTTCTAGAAGTTTGAAAATTACTCAAGCACTGCTGTATCATTCAGGGTTCTTTGGTTGCAAACAACAGAAACCAGTGCATGCTAATTTAAGAAAAAATTATATTGAAAGCATATTTCTCATAGAATTGGAAAGAAAAATTCCAAAAGCACAGAAAGTGGGACAGCTCACAAGATCTAGGAACTAATAGATATTTTCTCCAGGCCGCTGATACATACCTGGCCTGAAATGGGTTCTCAAAACCTTATGTTCATGGAATGAGAAAATATTTGGATAAATATTACTTATATAGAGCCCTAGGGCTCCAGAATTAATTTAAATTGAGAACTATAGAATTGGAGGACCTCTAGAGAGGATTTCTGCTGATTCTAAGGGTTAAGGAGGCTCTGATCAATGCTTGTGCATCAGGCACATATCAGACCAATGTTTGACAACTGGGTTATTTAAGGCTGAAGTCTCAGCTTTGATGGTAGAGTCATATTGCAACACTTTCCTAGTTCACACTAATCTGGGAGATGAAAAGGTAAAGCTAGAAATGGAGAGTTATATCATGCCATTGTATTTGAAATACCTTTTTAAAATTGTAATTTTTTTCGAGTCATTTGTAACAGCATGATTAATGGGCATGGGGACACGGATGAGTGAAAGTTGAAACTGTACATGATCAGCACCCCAGTAGGAGGCAAGGAACAAAGTAATGATAATTATTTGGACAATTTTTAAACACAGCATAGCATGTTCCCATCATTATAGATGCATTCTAATTTTAAAAAGTCTACTGTCAGATATTAAGGAGTTTAAATATATATATGTAACTTTTGTCAAAAACCAAAATGGGGCAAAATGACCATGCTTGAAAATAATTGTTCTTCAGTCATTATCTCAGCAGAATTTGAAAGTAATATTGAATATTAAAAAATTGAATATTCAATTAATATTGAAAGTAATATTTCCCAATGTAAAATTGGGAAAAATATTTCTTTTTTTTCACAACCAATTATTTTAAATTCAGTGTAACTCCTACATGGACTGCCTCTCATGTGCTAGCTTATGCATCTGGTCTAATTAATAGACACTGGTGATATCCACAACTATTGATCTATCAGAACTGCTCTTTAGTTGTGAAACTCATTGAAAAAATAATTAACAATTAACGAGTGTTTCCTTAGAAACTTCTTTGTGGGTAATATTCATAATAACCCTCAACTTAGACTCCCAAGTTTATGTGTGGTGTAATGGAGCGATGTGTTAATTCAGATATCAATTCTACTGTTTGCTACTTGTGTAACATTAGTCAAGTCACTTCATTCTGAGCTTCAGGATCCTATATTTGAAAATAGTGGTAGTGATACAGTATGTCTCACAGAGTCATGATATTTAAATGACTCAAATGCAAAGTCGAAAAAGCCACATCTGCTATGTTACCGTAATCCCATGATTTGTCCTGCACTAACCTTTGAGGAGGTTATGACATCACAAGAGCTCACCAGAGAAGATAGAGATCAAGATAACAAAGGTAGAGAAAAATCTACTTTATTTGCCACTTGGACCAGTATGACCAAAGGAGCAAAGTATGCAGCATAATGAACACTATTTAATAATCAAAGTCATGGGAGACCTTAGGAAACCCGACCACCCTCCAAACTTCCTCCTTGTTCATATACTAAGCTGTCCCCATAATCCCCTCAAACCAGAACACCAACTACATCTCATGATGTTAACTTACAAAGCGTATTTTTCTCTACATAAAATTAACAGAGGGTGTGTAATGAACATCTCCTTTTCCCCTCTACATCCGTTCCCTCTTTCTTAGTAACTGCGCCTCTGTTTTTCTTTGGAGAACCATTCCTCAAAATAATCAATAGCGTGAAGTGGTGTCTGGCCTGCTCCTCTGTATCTTTACACTTAAACATATAGTAAAATCTTACATAGATTTAAATTGCATGTATATTTTTTAAACCATATATATCGTTTGTGCATGTTTTTTTCTCATCCAACATTATTTATCAGGGATACATTATGTTTCAGAGATTTCATTTATCTTAATTCGTTTAGTTCCAGTTTATTTATTTTAATTATTGCTTTTGATTATATCAGAGTTAATTTGTCCCTCCCCTTATTACATAAAGTCAAGAAAAATCTCAACCATTTTGTCTTTAAATGTTGATTCTCCAATCTTCTCTAATTTTTTCTTTTGGAAGTCCTTCACAATTTCTCCATCTCCACACTTAGTAATATCACTTTCATTTTCTCCTCTGTTCATCTCTTTGTGCTAAATTCTGTGAAATTTTCTCAAACTGTCTTCTAGTTCACTTATTATCTCTTTGTCTGTACCTAATCTGATATTTAACCCTTTATTATGGGTTGCTTTATTCAAATAAATTTTATTTTCTATATTTGTCATTTCAGATAATCTAATTTTCCCCTTTTAATCTGTCTGTCTTTCTTGGTCCCCCAGAGTGTTCTGATTTTTTATTATTATATCTGTATTTTCTTCTATCTCCTTAATAGTTTAAGCACAGTATATTATAGCCTCTTTCACATGGCTTTATTACCTGATTCACAGGGGACTAATTCAGCTGTTTGCTCTCTCCATTGATTCTTTCTCATTTACGTAGTTTATAATTTTTGCTTCTAAACTTCTCTCTGGTAGGGACTGCTCTTTGTGTATAGGAGCTAGATGCCCTGCCTGTGAAAGTGTGGCTACAGAGCAGATTAATATGTAATTTGCCAGGAGACTGGGAATTTCAGCAGTCTAGTACCAGTTTTTATGTACAATATTCAGTGTAAGAATCTCACACTACATTAGTAGAGTGAATTTAGACTAAAAAATATAGAGTATGGTGCAAGCTTGAGATGTTTTCTTTTGTTACTTTTCTGGACTGGAAAGACCAAATTGTCTTGTTTTAGTGTAATGGAGGGAACTACCTTTCCTGAGTTCTAGCTTTATGCAGAAGTCCTATTGCCTTCTATGGGCCCAAAGTCATATATTCCATCCCCAAGAGGACTTTAACAGCCAATAACCCATACTTGTTATGGCCTATGTCTGGGTACTACAACCTTCTCTGCCTCTCTTCTCTGGCCTCTGTCGCATTATAGGTCTGTCTTTAATTTTCCTTGGTATTCTTGACACCTGGGCACTTTCTCTTGACCCTCTCAAATTCATCTGTATGTCTAAAAAATGTTAAATTTTATGTCATCCACACTTTCTAAGTGTCTTTTATTAACAACTGTTGGAAAGTTTGTATTTCCTCAGTCCACCATGTTGCTGCAAATAAAAGTATAGTTCTTCTCAATGTCTTTAAACTTTTTGAGTAAAGAACATCCTTAAGTAAGTAAGATTTAAGTAATAAATTTGGGAAATGGTATTTTCTTAATCATTTTTTATGTTAACTGTGATTGAAAATTATCTAAAATTGCTCTCCTTATTTTTCTATAAGTGCATACCATTTAATAACTCTAAATCTTTCTCTGGTGTTGAAGGTTTTTGCATGTCTCAGATATGCCATTTGCAACATCGTTTCTCACAGTATAAAAGGGAAGAGAATATTGAGAAAGCTATGTGAGAGATGGCTACATGGGTTCTGAATCACAGTAACTAGAATTTCTGTATAATATATAGCATCACTCAACTCTTTTATCATTTGAGTCTCTCTCCTAAAAGTAATACGTTAGCAAAAGCCATGGGTAATTGAGATTTCTATTTAATCAAAATAAATTTTAATAGAAATTTGTCAGATAAATTATAATGCTTGGTTATATTATACTTCTTAATAAGTTATTTTAGTTAATCTTAAAATTATCTTGGAAGTACATTTTCTTACTCTTACTATGAATCTTCCTAATGATTCTTGTAGGAACATAATAAAAGCATGTTCCAAGTGGCTTACAGGTCTTCTATGCAATTGTGCTACTTAAGGTTTTCCTGGGGTTGGTCCATCTATTTTTGCATTGTGTGGCTCTGTTCTTACTCCGAGAGTATTGATGTTTTTCTTCTATATGCTTTCTAGACAAGAATCCTAAAATCCTGTTGAAGAAGGGTCAGGAATATAATGTATTGTTCTTTTCCCCTGCATAGTATTGTTTTTTCTAACTGTTTTTTCAGTATGTACAACATCATTGCTATATGTCCAGTGATATTTGCTGCCCATAGTTCATCTTGAAAATGGATTTTGGTATCACTGGGTTCTTTTTGTGCAGGACATTTTTATTTGTAAGAATGGTAATGGTCTAAAACTTGAATGCAACAAAATCAATTTACTTTATATTCTAATTCTATTGCTAAAATATATTAGGAATTCCTGAGAAGATACTAGAAAGAATGTTTTTAGCAGAATATGAATGTTATTTATCCACACTCTATCTTTCCCTTTTGTGTTTTCTTTAGACTAAATTGAACTCCTGTAGGAGAACAGGGGTGGGATGGGGAGAAGGCCTTGAATAATAATCATATCTGACAAAAAAAAAAAGACAAAAATCTTTCCAGTATCTTCTCAAAAAACCCAACTGTATTTTAATAATGTAGTGTGGAACGGTTTTACTAAAAGAGAGAAAAAAGGGAAAAAGTAGTACTCACAGTTGAAAAAATTCTGAAAAGAGTCCAGAGAGTAAAATCTTCTTGTGATCTTTGTCAACCATATAGATGTGCCCTGCGCAGAGTTGATCCAAACATCCATCCAAAACTTCACATTCCATATTATTCCCTTTGTCATAATTATTCCCCAAACCTGATCATTAAGGGAAAAGGAATATCAATTCTCAAAACAAAACAAAAACACAGAACTATAAACAATAAATAAAATAAGAATCCTAAAAAGGCTTAAGAGAATCCAAGAAATAATGTCTACTTGGAGAAAAGAGAAGTTTAAGAGATGCATGTAAAGTACAAGACCATCACACCTTTAGAAAATATTTTCCCTGAATGGACTTCTCATCTTCCTGGAGAGTGGCTTATAAAGACTAAGAAGACATTTCTGAAAGTTTTTCTCCCTGGGGTATAATTGTAAGATTGTCAAGCTACAACTTATAATTATGCCCCTAATTAAAAAATGGAAGTGATTTGCAAAGCTGGAGTGACACTTGATTATATTTTCTTATCAACTCATAAAGTGAGCCAAAATTTTTCTTTATTTGAAGCTTATTTTTTGTAAGTTTTTTTTTTTTTATTTCAGTAGTTAATTTCTTAGAGATTGTGAGTGGGCAACAGGGAAAATGGGATTCACATAATAGTTTGTTGGTAGTAATGGATAATTTACTTTACATAATTCTTTTCTTTTCTGTTCAAAATGTAACTCATTCCTTCGACTTGCTTCAGCATTTACTGTTGAAAATAGAGATTACATATTTCCCACTTTGTTTTACGGCATTCCTCAGGGAGTTGAACGATTTAGTTGAGAGAACGTGGGCTTTAGCAGCAAATAAGCCAGATTTAGATCAAGTTACTTAAAAATTTTCTGAGCTTTGCCCTCCTAATTTGTAAATGTGTAGCGATAATAAGCAGCACAGTTTGGCTGTAGCAAGGATCAGATGGGCAGTGCATGGGACAGAGCTGCTCTTGGTGTAGTAGTCCCTTAACTTCCTAGCCTTATGCTGCCAGGACCTGTATCTATTCTCCATCCCCATTAGATCTCTAACATCAAACACAGTGCTTAGCACAGAATAGTGGCCTGGTAAAAATGTGTTGAATGAAAAAATGAATGATAGTAATCAATGTATTCCATACTCACTCCAAATCCACCTATCTGATCTCATTACTTTTCAAAAATTCTATTAAGTTCCAATCATCTTTAATTCTCACTTATTTTGACTTAGCTGTCCTAGTGTCCTCTCTCCATGTTGCACAATGCAACTGGAGAGATCTTTCTAAAGAACGTACACAATGATGTTACACATTGATCTTAAGATAAATTTCAAATTTCTTACGTAGCTTCGGGATCCAATGTGGCACAGCTCTTGTCTCATACTCCAATCTCCTCTTTCACCATAAGGTTCTGCATGCTCTATTTTCCATTACACTGAAAGTACCCAGAACCTGGCAAAGCGCCGCGAGCTATGTTATATTAGTTAAAGTATATCCTAAGCTGCTATAACAGAGAGACCCCAGAATGAGGTGGCTTAAACAAGGTAAGCATTTATTTCTCTGTGTAGCTGGGTAGAGGTAAGTAGGTTAGGCCTGGTGGGATGACTCTGATGTAGTCAACACGTGTCTTCCATGTCTAGGTGGTTCTCATGCTCAGTCAGGAAGAAGGAGGAAAGAGGTCCAGGCAAGGGGGCCATACATGCGTTCCTTCCCAGAGTGGCAATCTTCACTTCTCTTCACATTCCCTTGGCCAGAACTTTGTCACATGGCCACAGCCAAGCAGGGGATGCTGAGAAATGTAATTTTTAGCCATGTCTATAGCTAAAACATGGGAATTCTGTTATTAAAGTAGGGAGAATGGATGTCAGAGTATAATTAGCAGTTATCGCCATATGAGTTTTCATAATTCCCTCTGACATCTTTGTTTTCTCTGACTAGTGTTGTTAATTCATTTTGTTCTGTTTTTCCCACTAAAGTCTAGAGTTTTTCAGGACAGGAAATATGTCATTCATCATTATATCACTAATGCTGATCACAGTCCCTGATACATGGTAGTGTTTGGTTAATATTTGTTAAATGAATCAACGAGCTCAGGGTCAAGGTGGATCTCTTAGAGATATGTGGTAAAATAGCATATTTTTTGGAATAGCAAAACTATGCTCTGGTTTACAATTTATTTCCTCCCATTTTTTTCACCTTCATTCTGAACTAACCAAGGATCCTATAGATAAAGGAAATAGCTGAAAAGATGTGAGCATCCCTCATAGGAAATTTCTCTGGGAAAAACAACAGCAAGGCAAGCTTTGATTACAGCCGCTCTGCCTAGCATAGTCTATGGATGACTGCATAATGTATGAAATGAATTCTGTCGAAAGCCCCTCCTTTCCTGGATTAAAAATAAAAAATTTCCAGTTAGCTCTATCGGATAACTAAAGGGTTTTTTGACATCTGAAGCCAAGACTTGCATAGCTGATGCTGAGGGAATTTTTTTCTCCAAAATGGTTAATTAAAAAGTCCTTTAATTGTTTCCCAATGTCCATCAGTGTCAAATGTTGATGTAACATCTCCCTAGACCCATTGCTCATATCCATGTACCCCTGAGGCTTGGGTGATTCTGGCCCAGGTTGAAGGAAGGGAAAGGGTTAAAGATATCTCCAGAAAGATCTAGAAACTGAAGGGCAAACAGAATGGCTGCAAATATGAGCAGAAACAATTTCCCTTCTTCCGTTCCTTCATACCTCACCTTTCCTCATAGAAGGAATCATGTGCATCAACATTAGGGTGGGCACTTTAGCTAATATGTTTGGTAACAGAAAAATTAAAATCAGAGCTCACATTCCTCTTCCATTCCTCAGGCAGTGGTCTTGTAGTGTGCCTTACAAGATGTTTTAAAATTAATTTTTAAAAAGAGTTTCTGAAATTCAGGACTCAATAAATTAACCTATGCTTAAATCTCAAGTCTTGAATTTGATTTCAGAAGCCTGATTCATTGGCTATCCATATATGCTGCTAACTTGAACAAGAGCAGAATTTCTAAGTAAAATGCTATTTTGAATATTTTTTCTTCATTCAGAGCCTATTAAATATTCAGTGAGCATCTACTCTAGTCACTTCATAGGCTACATATTCAAGGACAATGCAACTCAAAATCTGCAGTAAAGGTCTAGTTTTTAAAAATAATTTAATCTATTGCAGACCAAAACTTCTGTAAAATAGGATAAAAATGTTGTAGCCATGGTGCATTGCTATGAAGGCTTTTAAAAGCTGAATATTCCTGAAGCCATCTCACTGCGGACCCCAGTACCAAGCATTTTGCAGACCACACTTTGTGAACACTGATCTAGAAGATGTAAAAAGAAATGGTATTTCTCCTTTCAAGTGGCTTACGATTTGGTGAGAGACTTAGGCATAATTAATTCATAACTAAAATAGGTGTTAATTGCAATAAATGGTTTATAACTCTTGACCTAAGGATGAAAGAAGGCATCAAAATAGAGGTTGGTTAAGCTAGATGTGATCAGTAGTAATAGCTAGTAATTCTTGATTGCTTATGATGTTCTAGGGGCTATACTAAGTGCTTTTTACATGTATTAAGTCATTTCATTTTCAGCAGCGCACAAGGGAGTAGATAATATAGGTAACCCAATAGCATAGAAAGAAGATAGACATCTCTCTGTGTCTGTCTCTGTATGCCCCTCTCTGTTTCTATCTCTGTCTCTGCCTGCCCATAAGCAAATGGACATGGCTGTGTTCCAATAAAACTTTGTTGGATGTTTTCTTCTCTCTCTCTCTCCCTCACATACACACACATACGGGTAATTAGTAGATCTGGGATTTGCACCCAGGTTGGTCTGTCTAACTCAAACAAACAGCCCATGGGCTTAACCTCTTTGCTATAAAGCTTTGAAGGAATAACTGAATTTTGAAAAGGGAAGGAGCTTCTAACAGACTAAGCAAACAGAATGAGCAAAGGTATGAATCAGTGAGTTAGTGGGCTTAATGGGTGTAGACCAGTGTTCTGGAACAAAGGACCCTGAAGATACAGTTAGAGATAATCCCAAAGAAGTAGGAGATGCTCAGGAGGGAGAGAGAAGCAATTGAGTCTGCTAAAGGAGGGGAAGAGGTGGGGAGAGGTCAGAATCTGAAGGAAGAGCTATCCAGTCAGATACTCTGTAGCTATAGGTAAGGGCCTCACCTAACGCTGTAGAAGCTATGGAAGTAGGGGAAAGGTGGGCAGGAGCATGGGCATTGTGGGAGGAAGCAACTACTGCTAACTAGGTAAGGGATAACTAGGTAAAGAGGTGTGGTTTTGGGGAGAAGATGGTGTTCCCGTTAGGATTTGTTGGGTTTCAAATGTGAGCAAGGCAATCATGCAAAGATATGCATAAATTTGCTCAAGCTCCTAATACGTGGCAGACACTTCTAGGTGCTGGAAATATTCATCTTGTGTCCTCAGGTTGTATACAAGCTAATCACATGCAGCAAACATTGGGAAATTCAGATGTGGAGTCGGAAACAATGTTTTATCTTTGATGCTAACCAGTCTTTAGAACCAGAATTGTAGAAAGCGGTCTGCATGCATAAAACAGGCATCCAATTAGCCTTGGGGCTACAATCGTACAGAACACTTTGTAGCCCTTAATTGTATGCCGTTCACTTTGGACACAGTTTAGACTCTAATATTTTGACAACTAATCATCCTTCTTGCATGTAGCGGGATGACTCAGAATAAAAGCTCCCAAGAGGTAGCAGGTATTTTCAAACTCTGCACTTTGGGACAAAACAGGTAACTGTTGATATTTGTAATTTTCATCAAGGACAATGAATACTCCATCATTTTATTTTAGGTCATGTTATATCTTACCACAGCAATGTTAGCCCGCATCAAATTTTATGTATGGTATGTGTGAGAGGAATGTATTGAGGGAGGGGGAATAGAGGAGGAAAGGAAACAGCAAAAATCCTCTTTTTAAAAATTTTCACAGGAACATGTCCTTGGCAGTGGAGAACAGTTATGAGATATTTTCTCTTTTTATTTAATATATTTTTCTTGAATAAAGAAAAGCCTTGTATAATGTACCACTAAGCCAACGTAATTCAAATTGCCATTTGGAAAGCATAATTAGAGCAGCATATTTGAAATCTTTCTGGAATTTGGAATTATGATCCAGCCATTTCACAAATCTGAAGGCACTCAAGTTTTATTCTCTCTCAAGGACACTCCATATAAAGCCTCACAGTTCAAAGGAAAGCCACCACTATCTCCTTAATACCTTAATTATTTGTGGTACCTTATCTTTGTTACCACTGATACCTAGCTTCCTAAATCCTGTTTGCTAAGTTTTTCTTTCAGAATCACAAGCTGCTTTTATGCTTGGTACCCAGAAGTTGAATCATTAATTTTTCAGAACTGCCTAATTTGGTTAGCCAGAGTTTATTTGTGATATTATCCCAAATGATATTAGATTGGCTAATTTTATTTTATTTTATTTCTGTATACAAGAGCATAAAAAGAAATCAGATTATGTGGATGCTTAGCTTAAGCTTTAATCCCCTGTATAATGTCTATTAGGTAGACCTTCTTTATCAGTCTCCTTTAGTTAATCTTCAGTTTCCATTAAACCGCTTTAATAAACATAGCACCAAGACGCCAGTACTTTACAAGAAAAGCCCAGAGATCTTTGCTTAAGCTCTCCCTTATTATAAGCTCTTCACACTCTGCTTTCTCCTTGTTTTAAGGTAGAATTCTTGTATCCACAAATGGGTCTCTGTTACTGAGGGATGAAGAGAACGAAAATAAAATGGTGGCTGATCCCCCTTGTCTTTGAGTTTGTGACACAAAAAGTCTGCTCCGAGTTTTCTACTTTAGCAGTTTTGGGATGTGGCACACGTCTTTGGGATATCATATTCTGAAGGTGCCCTACTGTGTAGTGGAACTTTCTGCCGTGATGAAATGGTCTCTCTCTGTGCTGTGCAAATTGGTAGCCATCAGCCATGTGTGGCTATAGAACACTTGAAATGCTGCTTATGTGACTGAGGAACTGCGTTTTTTAATTTTATTCGTTTTAAGTAACTTAAATTGAAATAGCCACATGTGACTAGTGGCTGTGATGTCAGGGAAGTGCAGTTCTGAAGAATGGTCATCTCAGCGGCCTGTTCTTTGGGAGAGGTAGCATGCTATAGTGGAAATCCAGCCTCTTTCATTATTATCTCTGGGTCCTTAGGTATGTTACATGTTACATATATCTCTGAATCTCAGTTTCCCCACTAGAAAAAGTCCAAGTAAAAACACTTAGTTGCATGAGGCATTATTAGTAAGATATAACAGGGGTGAAACAGGGTTTCTTAAGGTCTAGCACATGTAGACACTCTGTAAATATTAGTTAAAAAATATAAAAAGGAGACCATGAGATAGAGGACTTGAGTTAAACCTGAACATCTGTATTTGAGATAGTGAACTAATGACTTAAGATTTCCAAGTTTGTTACCTCATTTGTAAAATGAGATGATAATTCCTGCCCTACCTATTTGAGGGGATTTCCAAGTTCTAAGTGTTTCTTGCTACCTCATAAGTGTTTCTTGAGTCTGTTTCTTTTCCTCCTTCCTGCTACCACTGCCTCATCTCTCCTGTGGATGACACAGCAACCTTCTACCAGCCCTCCCCCTCTCCACTCTCCTCAGATATGGACTTGGTATCATGACTTGAGTTTTGAAATTTCACCACTATATTCTTCATCATCTAAAGGATCAAGTCCATACCCTTGAGAATGGCAACAAAGAACAAACCATGAACTGGCTCTCACTTAAATATCCATTCTTCATTTATGTTTCCTTCTCCAAATGTAATCTCAAGCTTTCCCTGAGATTCTTGTCATTCCCCTATCACATGTCATATGCCCTACTGTCTCTCATCTCCATGGCTTTGCTCTCCCTGTGCCTGCAATGTCCTCTTTCTCTCCACCTCCTTTCCAGCCCATTGCTGGATTGACTAATTCTTCATAGAACCCCTCCCTCCTCACCCCCCTCCCCACCCCTATTTCTAGATTGACTTCTCATTATTTTAGCTCTCAACTCAAGCAAGACAATTTAGCAAACTCCCCCTGACCACATCTTCTCTTCGCCTCACCCCCAAACCAGGCTGTGTCACTGTCCTCTTCCAGATGAAGATCTCTTTCATTGAACACATGCAAGTGTTCTATTTCTCTCTGTCTGTCTTCCCCATTGGACCAAAATCTCCTTGAAAGAAAAGTTCAAGTCTCACTTGCCTTTGTAACCCAAATATCTGTTAATTATAGCTCGGAAAGTTTTACCAACGAGATGAGATTGTCCCAGGGATCCCATGAAATAATGTAGGTGAAAGCATTTTCAAAACGACAAAGCACTCCAAAAATATAAGGTGGTACTGTTTTAATTCAATTGTCCTGCTGACTTGGTGTCTGTATCATGCTGACAGCTTTATGACAAGCAAAGAGCTCACACCCCGTGCTTCTAGCTCTCGGGGTGTTTCTCACCATGTGTGCCAGACAACTCCATTTCAGACAGGATCTTTCCTCTGCACTTTGATTCTCACTTGCTAGTTCATGGACCGTTGCTGCAAGCACTCTGCTGACAGGCCACTCATAAATGCGGTAGTCCTCAGACCAGGTTGTTCTCCTAATAAACGCCATGCACGTATGTCCCCCTCCTATGCAAAATGGCTTTGAGTTCCTTAAGCAAAACATAATGAAGGATTTCAAACGAGCTAGGATTCCCTGATACCCTGAGATGGGATGGTTACTATTCTAAACAGTCTTCCTGAGAATATGTACAATAAAGTGTGCAGCCACCCTTGGGCTGAGGTTAGGCAGCTTCAGAGACACTCTAGACCAGAGGTTGGTAATGTATGGCTCTCAGGACAAATCTGACCCACTTCTCTGTATATCAATATATGTAAATAAAGTTTTATTGGAACACAGCCATGTCCATTTGCTTATGGATTGTCTATGGTTGCTTTCATACTACATTAGCAGAGTTAACCAGTTGAGCCATAGACTACAAGGCATGTAAGGCCTAAATGTTTACTAAGTGGCCCTTTACAGAGGAAATTTTGTGACCTTGGTACTAAAGCAGGGTTTCTTTTTTTTTTTTAAGTTTATTTTTTTCCAGTTTTATTGAGATATAATTGAGATACAGATCTGTACAAGTTTATGGTGTACAGCATAATGATTTGACTGACATATATTGTGAAATGATTACCACAATAAGATTAGTTAACATCTATCATCTCATATAGATCCAAAAGAAAGAAAAAGAGAAAAAAGTTTTTTTTTCTTGTGATGAAAACTTCTAGGATTTACTTTCTTAACAACTTTCATATATACCATACAGGGGTGTTAACTATAGCCGTCACGTTGTACATTTCATCTCTAATACTTATTTATTTTATAACTGGAAGTTTGTACCTTTTAACCACCTTCATCTAATTCCCCCTTCCCCACAAATTTGGTAACGATAAATCTGATCTCTTTTACTATGAGTGCATTCTTTCTTTTCTTTTCTTTCTTTCTTTTTCTTTCTTTCTTTCTTTCTCTCTTTCTCTCTCTCTTTCTTTCTTTCTCTCTTTCTCTCTCTCTCTCTCTTTCCTTCCTCTCTCCCTCTCTCCCTCCCTTTCTTTTCTTTCTTTCTCTCTTTCTTTTTCTATTACTCTATATATGTGAGAATATATGGTATTTGTCTGACTTATTTTACTTAGCATGACGCCCTCAAGGTCCGTGGGTGGTGTTGCAAATGGCAAGATTTTCTTCTTTTTTATGGCTGAATAATGGTCCATTGTGTGTGTGTGTGTGTGTGTGTATACACCACAGCTTCTTTATCCGTTCATCCATCCATGGACACTTAGGTTGTTTTCATGTCTTGGCTAGTATAAATAATGCTGCTATGAACATAAGGGTACAGATATCTCTTTGACATAGTGTTTTCATTTCCTTTGGGTGGATTTGCTGGATCATATGGTAGTTCAATTTTTAATTTTTTGACGAAACTCCATATTGTTTTCCACAGTGGCTGTACCACCTTACAATGCCACCAACAGTGCACAAGGGTTTCCTTTTCTGCATATCCTTGCCAGCATTTGTTATCTCTTGTCTTTTTGATAATAGCCATTCTAATAGGAGTGAGGTGATATCTCATTGTGGTTTTGATTTGCATTTCCCTTGTGATTAGTGATGTTGAGTACCTTTTCATGTACCTGTTGGCCATTCATATATCTTCATTGGAAAACACGTCTATTCAGGTCCTTTGCGCATTTTTTAATCAGATTATTTGTTTTTTTGCTATTGAGTTCTTTAAGTTCTTTGTATATTTTAAATATTAACTCTTTATCGAATATGTCATTTGCAAATTTTTTCCCCATTCTGTAGGTTGTGTTTTCATTTTGTTGATCATTTCTTTTGCCATACAGAAGGTTTTTAGTTTACTGTAGTCCCACTTGTTTATTTTTTATTTTGTTGCTTATGCTTTAGGTGTCATATCCAAAAAATCATTGCCAAGATCCATGTCAAAAGCTTTTTTCCTGTGTTTTCTTCTAGGAATTCTATGGTTTCTGGTCTTACATTTAAGTCTTTAATCCATTTTGAGTTAATTTTTGTGAGTGATGTAAGATAAAGGTCTAATTTCATTCTTTTACAAGTAAATATCTAATTTTCCCAGCACCATTTATTGAAGAGAAAAGAGCCAGCATCTTTTCTTGATTGAGTATTCTTGGCTCCTTTGTTAAATATTAGCTGACCATATATGCATGGGTTTATTGCTGGCTTCTCGATTCTGTTCCAGTGGTCTATGTGTCTGTTTTTATGCCAGTACCATACTGTTTTCATTATTATAGCTTTATAATATAGCTTGAAATTCAGAAGTGTGATGCCTTCCACTTTGTTCTTCTTTCTCATGATTGCTTTGGCTATTCAGGGTCTTTTGTGATTCCAAATAAATTTTAGGATTGTTATTTCTACTTCTGTAAAAAATGCCATTGAAATCTTGATAGGGATTGCATTGAATCTATAGATGGCTTTGGGTAGTATGGACATTTTAACAATGTTAACTCTTCCAATCCATGACCATGGGATACTTTTCCATTTATTTTTGTCTTCTTCAATTTCCTTCATCAATATCTTTAGTTTTCAGTGTAGAGATCTTTTACCTCCTTGGTTAAATTTATTCCTAAGTATTTTATTGTTTTTGATGCTATTATAAATGGGATCACTTTCTTTATTTCCTTTTCAGATAATTCATTGTTAGTGTATAGAAACTAAAGCAGGGTTTCTTAACCTCAGAACTATTGCCAATTTGGGGCAAGATAAATCTTTGATGTGGGGGGTGGACCTGTACAATGTGCGATATTTGCAGCATCCCTGGCTTCTACTCGTGAGATGTCAGTGGCATCTCCTTCCTATTTGTGACAACCAAAATTGTCTCACTGCCAAATATCCGCAGGGGGACAAAATCACTTACAATTGAGAACCACTGCTGCAGACGAAGTAGCCCCAAATGCATTTTAGAAGACAGCAAGAGCAAATCAACTATTAAAAAATGTGAAGATGTCAGATGTACCACTACTTTCTTTTCTTTGACAAACTCATTGCACAAACTTCACTAATGTAAGGGCAACACCTTTCTATCTGTGTGGCCAGGAGGGAAAAAAATATTGAGACTTTTCTAGTCAGGTTCTTATTATTATCCTTCAACCAAAAGTTCAAGTTAAGTAGTATATGTGGACTGGCAGCATGACCATAAAGTATTGAGCACAGCCTGTTGCATCTAGAAGAACTGAGTTTAAATTTGAACATTTTCAAAATACTAGCTCTATACATTTGAGCAAATTACTTTGTTTCTCTGAACCTGAGTTTTCTCATTTGTAAAATGTTGTTAGGATTAAATAAGATCATGTTTTTATAAAGCACTTAGGACAATGCCTGGCATCTAGAGAGTGCTCAATGGGTAGCAATGATAAGAATGGTGGTGGAGAAGGTGGCAAAGGAGGTGGGGGAGAAGGAGGGGAGAAAAAGGAAGAAACTGGTATGTGCAAAACAATACCTAGGGTGATAGAAAGAAATATTAAAACCATAATGTGCTAGGGAAAAAACATTCAAGGTTCCTCAGATGTTGGAATCCCTGCTGTGCTTGTGTGTTTGAAGACAGGGCTTGCATCCCCATGCAAGATGTGAACTAGGTCTTTTGATGAAAGACACAATCCAATTCTTTAAGCAGATACTCTAAAAGACCAAATAGAAATACTTACATACCAAGAAATTATATAAGAAAAGTGAAAAATCCTGAATATTATGTGTTACTAAAACACAAAAATCTTGCATTTAGAATCTCAAAGGCATCAGAACTTGCTACTTAAGTTAACTAAACAGTGCTAAAATTTCTTTGCAAAAAATCTCTGATCCTTCTCTATATCTGAGGAGGCTAAAATGGTGGTTCTTAGTTACAAGGAACGACTGTTGCTTTCATTTCCCAGAATCTAGTCACCTATTTTTACCTCCTTCTAAGAAGCCCTCCACCCCTATTCCAATTCATGTAGTTTTAGCGGAGCCAACTGTAATCTCAATTCTAGGCAAAAGCACGTGATGTCAAGACTAAGCATTCCACACAGCCTCCTGGTGACTGGGTGTGGAATGGCTGCACAACCCAGGTAGAGCCAATGGACTCATGGATTTCTGGAGAAAGAGATTCTCCCTTGTATCTTCTAGTCCTGAAACTTGAGAGATTAGAGAGGTTGGAGTTGTCACCACCATCTTGCTACCATGGGAAGTAGTACTCTGAGACTCCAGAGTAAAAGTTAAAGATGAAAAATTGAGAGAAATTGATCCGTTATGATATTTTGTGCCCTGAATCTCCCAAGCCTGGAAGTAACTGGCCACCAGGACATGTAAACTTACATGAAGCAAAATTTTTCTGATTGCTTAAGTCAGACCAGGATGGATTCTCTACCCCTTGAAGAAAGAAGTCCCAAGTATTATATCAGTCACTGGAATTAAGGGGTCCTCTGCCACCCAGATGGATCAACTGTTAAGAAGAGTCTCTCACCTCCTGTACTCCTTTTTATAGATAATGTCATGTTAGAATCCATTCTATGTTAGAATCCTGTTTGTGACAAAAAGGACAGTTATTATTTTAAAGGCATTTAAAACTAGTTGTATATTTGAATAATATTATATTAGCTAATATTAACTAAATATTAATATAATAAAATATAACATATTGTAATGATTCTGAGCACCCATTCCACCGTGGGGGTTTTTTCCCATACCACCAAGCAATTCTCAGACATTAAAAGATGTCCTACAATTTAACTCAATTGTGACACTATCTACATGGAGATAGCATCAGATCCCACAGGTTAAGGGGTGAGCCTCACAAGACTGCCCCTCACTTCAGATGACAATTGCAAGTCCAGGTTGTCACCTGAGCTTCTGACTGATCAGAGGTTTCAATGACCCTCTCTTTGGGATTGATTCATTTGCTAGAGCAGCTCACAGGACTCAGAGAAGCATTTTACTTACTAAATTGCCAGTTTATTATAAAAATATATAACTCAGGAACAGCTAGATGGAAGAGATGCATAGTTTCCACGCAGAGTTTCCATGCCCTATCCAGGCACGCCACTCTCCCCAGATCTCCACGTGTTTGCCAACTCTGAAGCTCTCTGAACGCCATCCTTTGGGTTTTTATGGAAGCTTTGTTACTTAGTCTTGATGCGTTAAATCATTGGCCATTGGCTATCAATTCAACTTCTAGCCCTTCTCCTCTCCCTGGAGGCCAGGGGAGGTGGCACTGAAAGTTCCAATCCTTTAATCACGTGGTTGGTTCTCCTGGCAACCAGCTCCCATCCTTAGGTGTTTTTCAAAAGTCATCTCATTAACATAACAAGACACCTTTACTGCTTCCATCACTAAAGAAATTACAAGAGTTTTAGGAGCTCTGTGCCAGGAAAAGGGATGAAGGCCAAATATGTATTTCTTATTATAAATTACAATATCACATATTGCAATATAACACAATGTAATATATTAACTAATAATAACTAAACTTTTATTTTTATTATGAAAATTATACAAAGTCAAAAATGGAGAGAAGAATGCAATAAATTACCATATATAAATCACCTGCTCTCAACAATTATCAAGATTTTGCCACATTTGATTCATCTATCTTTTTTCTTCCTTAACCATTTCAAAGAAAATTTGAAACATCACACCTTTTCTCCCTTAAATGTTTCAGTATGCTTCTCTAAGAATTAGAAATGTTCTCTTACATAACTGCAGTGCTGTTCTCACATCTAACAGAAATAATATCCAGTCCATTATTAAATTTCACTGATTGGCTAAAAATTATCTTTGTAATATAGCTTTTGAATAAATTATATTTACTGAACACATATTATGTGTCAGTTATCTTCTGGGCATTTTACATGAGTTGTCATAACAACCTCTGACGATTAGAGATGTTCGATGACTTGCCTAAGAACTGTCAAACTAAATATCCTAAGCCCTAGACAGTAACAATACCACCTCCTTTATTTTCCTAAACCTTTATTAGTAAATTTTTTCTTTTTTAATTTCTTAAAAATTATAAAAGAGGGGCCCGCCCAGTGGCATAGTGGTTAAGTTCACATGATCCACTTCAGTGGCCTGGGGTTCCCAGGTTCGGATCCTGGGTGCAGACCTATACACCTCTCATCAAGCCATGCTGTGGTGGTGTCCCACATACAAAATAGAGGAAGATGGGCACAGATGTTAGCTCAAGGACAATCTTCCTCCAGCAAAAAGAGGAAGATTGGCATCAGATGTTAGCTCAGGGCCAATCTCCCTCACACACACACAAAAAAAATGACAAAAGAGTGGGATTATTCTGTTTCTTTTAGATATCTTTACTTCTCTTTTAGGTGAGAAATTGACCAAATGTTTTATAAATCTGAAAAATATACAAGTAGGTTAATTTTCAGAAGGAAGTGTACTTTGGTGTAGATTTAAAATTTAAAGCAAACCACTTTGGGGAACATATTGTACATATGTTCCTTTTGTACCTAGGAATATAAGGTCTTCCTACATCCTTGTTCAGCATCTCCCAGTTGGCTCCTTCTTGCTCTCTGTATCTTTAGTTGCACAGAGCCTGGTTTTTCCATAGAGTCTAAGGAGATTTTTTTCCTTACCTGCTTCCTATGTGCAACCTCAAACACTACTGTCTTCCCTTTTGCCATCTCCCTGGGTCTCCAGCTCTCCAAACCTTCTTGCTCTTGTTACTTTTCACTGATAGAAGACCCTGTGCAAAGGCAGCTTGCACCTAATTTTTGTGCCACTCTAGCTCTAAATAATATTTTAAAACTAATCAAAGCAATTTAAGAAACAAGCAGGGAAGGTTGGCATGACTTGGAATGTGGGAGTCTATATTCACTTTTTTAAAAAATGGATGCTGGTAACACTTGAAGAGAAATGAAGAATTGTTCAGAGAAGTCTTGGATGTGTCCCATGTGAATGCAGGCAATGCTATGAATGACCTAGTTTGGACACAGCCTTAAGAAGTTTTAACATTCCTCTGTGGAAGATCTGTGCTACTGAGGTTAGGAGGTTAGTTTGGAAAAAGATCAAAAGCGAAAATCTGTACCGTGTACATTATATTCTGTTCAGAACACATTATATTCTGTTCAGAAGATATTTCGTGTCACATAGGCATCAACCTGAGTTGAAATATTGATGGATGGATTTCCTGAAGGAGAATGAATTAGTGCATCCTCAGGTTGATTCTGTGCACATTTATTCTCTCTCAACCTCTCTGTTCCTTTTCCTCTGGCTTGCATGTAGCACACATTGACAACGTGAACACCTGCTTTGTAAGTCAATGAATTATTAACTGTTTGACTCTGAGATGTTGCACCAAGGTGAGTAAGAAGGAGGTGGTAAGGACCCCCAGACCCTTTCTAGCCTACTCAGGTGGTGATAGTCAATCTTTCAAGGCCTGCTCAGCCTTGAATATACTAGCTTACCTGAAGGTAGCAAAGTTGAACATGGCTAAAGGAAAGTGTCCTCAGCACTGTTCCAGCTTAGGAAGATTCAGCACTGGGGGCCAGAATTTCACTATGCCCCACTGGAACTTCTCAGCCAGATCCATTTCTGCTCCTTCTGTTTACATTATCCTTTCCAGTATGTAACTCTGGGGGAACTGGTGTAATTCCATTGTAAAGTCCAAAGTCTCTGTGAAAACTTTCTGTTAGGGTGAATAACGTGAAAGGAAGGCTGTGTGTCTTGAGGTCATAAGCTAAAGTGTGCAAAAATGGTAAATTATAATAGAGGAGGCATAAGGTAATAGAAAAACTCAAATTTGAAAGCAGAAGTAATTCATCATTTTTCTCTCTTAGCTCTGGCCAGTGGAAAGCTCAGAGCCAATTTTACTGTCCCCACATACATTTCTGTGTTGCATCTATCTACTTCCCTGGCTTCATTCTATTATTTTGTGTGTGTGTGTGTGTGTGTGTGTGTGTGTGTGTGTGTATAATATATATTTATATTTATATATAAATATTTATATATTTATATTTATATTATATATAGTGTATATAAATATATGCATATTTATATGTATATATATGTCTATGTATATATATAGTGTATATAAATATATATATTATATTTATATTATAATTATATTATATATATATGGTCAATTTTGTTACTCTTAAAATATTATATTTTTCATTTTTTATATGTTTTATTGCTTCATTTACAGTATGTGGGGCTCTGGGGTCACGCAGATCTGGACAGGAATCCAGGCTTTCCTACTCAAAAGCTATGCAAATTTGGACAGGTTCATTCCTAATTCATTCCTTCTTTTACCTATTCATGACTTATTCTGCCAATATTTATTGAGTGATAACTAAGTCCTACATAATGTGCAAATAATGGGGTTACAATGGTGAAAAAAACTGATTAAGGTCTTTATTCTTGGAGTTTATGGTCCATTGGGGGAGGCATTAATCAAACAATCATACACAGGGGTTTATAAATATAAACTGAGGTTAGTTCTCTAGAAAAAAGAAAAATAAATAATAAATCATTTGGTATTTTTTGTGTGTGTTTGAGGAAGATCAGCCCTGAGCTAACATCTGCCAATCCTCCTCTTTTTGCTGAGGAAGACTGGCCCTGGGCTAACATCCATGTCCATCTCCCTCCACTTTATATGGGATGCCGCCACAGCATGGCTTGACAAGCAGTGCGTCGGTGCGTGCCCCGGATCCCAACTGGCGAGCCCGGGCCGCCGTAGCAGAGCGCACACACTTAATCACTTGCGCCACCCATCAGCCCCAATAAATCATTTGGTTTTGTGAGAGGATATATCCAAAGAGCCTGACCACATTGAAGTATTGGACAACTTGATCTTTTTGAGCCTGCGTTTCTTCATCCATAAAGTGGAAATAATAATAGCGACTACAAAATATATTTGTTCTGAGGATTAAATGTGACATCATAGGTAAAGTGCTTAGTATAATGCCTCGAAAAGAGTAGGGTCTCATTAATTTAAATATTCACTACTATTATGAGTTTTATTACATTCTATTAATATTATCTTAAAAAATAATAATGAGATAGACAGAATCATTTTAGAGTTGGAGGAACTTCTAAGATTATCCAGTTGAGAATAAGTGGACTTCAGAGGTTGGCAAACATTCAAACGCCACAGTATTGTATATACATGCATTTATTTCTAGGATGATAATCCATAGGTTATATCAAAAAATTTTTTTTTAAAGTCTATAACTCAAAATAAGTTAAGAATCACTAACCATATATCCTTCACCAGATGGATGAAAAAACCAAAAGCCATTCTTCAATGTTTCATGAACTTCTCCATAATGAACCTTCATCTCTTTTTCTCTTTTAAAGTACTTTTTTCTGGTTATTTTATGGCTTCTTTTGCTGTTGTAAATTGGATTTTTATTGGATTTCTAGAATGTTCTTACTGATATGAGTGAAAATTGTTATTTATTAACAAGTTGTTGATATTTACCAAGTACTCTTGTGAACTCTTATTGCCTCTAGATTATCATGGACTCTCTATGCATATAGGTATATTGGAGACAACACAGGATGATTTTGTCTCTTCCTTTCTAATCTGTATGTTTCTTATTTATTTTGTTCTGTTAGAGAAGCTCTCCATTGGGGTACAGAAGAGGGCACTGACGGTGTGTATCTTTACCTTATTCCTGAACTTTACTGGGAACCCTCCTCCAACCATCAGAATTGTATTATTACAAGCAACAAAACCCATTTCTGGCTTCTTAAGGAGAATGTAAACTTTACAGAGCAGAGATTTTCATCTGTTTTGTTCACTAATGTTTGAGTTCATTCTGAACAATGGCTGGTACATAGAAGGCACTCAGTGAAGGTTGTTGAATAAAAATGGGAAACAAAAAGCAAGAGCAGAGGTTGATACCAAAAAATAAGTTAATCTGAGAGTGGGTGTTTGTCTATAGTTCTTAGTTTAGAAGTGGGTAACCTAAAATGACATGTGATGAAAGTTAGGCAGACCCTCTCGGTTATATTAAAGACGACAACCTTGAAGAGAGTGGGATTTCATAAGTCTAAGTAACTAAACTACCATGCACAATCTCTATTCACTCAGGGACTTGGGCGCAGGTCATTTACTCTTCACTTCACACTTATTCCACCTTAAGACACTGGATGCCCCGCCCTTACCACCCACAGACTGTGACTTCAAGGAAAGGAACTTGACTGGGATTTTTAACCATGCCAAGTCAGTGATGTGTTTGCATTGATTTTTCTTGTGCTACTCATGAGTAGGCTTGAATATCAGAACAGCCCAGATCCAGTGACAAGACCCCCATGCCAATTTCAGAGCGAAACTGTTGGTTACCAACACATTGATCCTGAAGAGAATATCGTATCCTCTTTTTTTCATGGCTTTCCATGAAAAATGGTTTAAGGTGTTTCGTTTTGATATGTTAAAAAGCTGAATGCTTACAACTGCTGGCAAAGTTCCTGACGTCTAAGAGGTGCTCAAACTGATGACTAGGTGGCTGTGTTTCTTCTTCTATCTGGCTCTTTGGTTGGTTCGTAGAACTGCGGTAGCTGAGGGGACATAGTGAAAATAGAAATTGGCATGAAGATGGTTTATAGAGGATTGGAAACTGTAAACCTTGTGATCCAAATAGATAAAAAAGAAAATGAACTTTTACACCATTCTCATGTTTTTAAGAAATAATACCTCATGTATATAATCATATAAAAAAGGGCACAAATTCGGTTACTGTTTATATACGTACTTTTCTATTAAAGTATTGCAGAGTAGTATTTACCTATCACATAAGATGCTCTGGATACCAACAAACTTTAGCAGATAATTTTGAGATGCACCATCAAGAAGCAGCTCCTTGTGAAATGTCATCGATTTCCCCAGAGACCACTTGAACTAATCTCTTGGTTTTCCTTACTACACTGGAAGGAAAGACATACAAACAGAAACACATTTGCATTTAAGTCATCTAGATAGTAACCCAACGAAATATACATATGTGTACCCATACCACAGTGGGAATAGATGAAGTCTACCTCAAGATTTATTTTAATTAACCTTAATGTTTATCTTTGTAAGTGGAACTTTAATTTCCCTAGTCTCTCTTTAGCCATGTGAAGTTTATTTTTTATATCTAAGTATATTAATAATTCTCACTAGGAATAAACTAGCCATCTAGATTTTACTCTAAGTGTAAAAATGAACTTTTTAATGACATTATAGGCTAAAACACTAATAATACATTTATATCCATTTGAGGATATTATGAAATAAATATATGAATCTAAAAAAAAATCCATGAACTTTTGGGATATTTTTTTGTTAAAGATATAAGCCAGTACTGTCCAATAGAAATATAGTGCAGGGGCCGGCCCGGTGGCATAGCAGTTAATGTCACACGCTCCACTTTGGCAGCCCTGGGTTCGCCGGATCAGATCCCGGGCGCGGACCTATGCACAGCTCATCAAGCCATGCTGATGCGGCATCCCACGTAGAGGAACTAAGGACGTACAACTAAGATATACAACTATGTACTGGGGCTTCGGGGAGGAAGAGGAAGAAAAAGAGGAAGATTGGCAACAGCTGTTAGTTCAGGGCCAATCTTCCCAGCAAAAAAAAAAAAAAAAGAACTATAGTGCAAACATATGTAATTTTATATTTTCTAGCATTAAAAAGAGTAAAAGGAAATAGGTGAAATTAACTTTAATAATCTATTTTAGTTAACCCAATATGTCCAAAATTGTGCCATCTCAACATGCAATCAATAGAAAAAATTATTAATGAGATATTTTACTTTCTTTTTTCTCATACTAAATCTTCAAAATCCTGCATGTATTTCCCATTTAGAGCACATCTAACTTGCTCTACCCACATTTCCATTGCTCAGTAGTCACGTTTGGCTGGTGGCTACCCAGTTGGACAGTGCGGGCGTATGCACAGTCATGAAACAGCTGAACTCTAACTGCCCTGCAGGTTATCAGGGAACGTTTAGGAGGATGTCACCTTGGCTGATCAAACTTTTGTTTGCCCTTCCCTTCCCTTCTCTCTTTCCTCCAGTAAGTATCAGAAACTTAAGGAATGTGCTGTGGAGACTGAATTTCTTACAATTATATTTTAAACAATACATGTGACTAAAAATAATAAAAAAAGGCATTTTACCTTTGAATGGAAACTATTTCATCTGTAAAACCTCCAAATAATATTCAGTGCTCACATTTCCCCTCAGGGCTAACGAAAGAAATTAAAGCCTCTTTAAAAACCACAAACAATACCTTAAAAATCCTTTCTCATCAAAATAAGGGAAAACGCATTTCCAGGAAATTAAATCATGTTCTAGTTGACCACATAGAATGTGACTTTTATTTATTTTAAAATAATTTATGTTTTTTTGAAAGGACTGTGTTAGAAATGTTGATAAAAAAGCATTTAT
This sequence comes from Diceros bicornis minor, assembly GCF_020826845.1. Classification (NCBI taxonomy): domain Eukaryota; kingdom Metazoa; phylum Chordata; class Mammalia; order Perissodactyla; family Rhinocerotidae; genus Diceros; species Diceros bicornis. Next base: position 72,710,563 of record NC_080741.1, on the reverse strand, counting down.
CTCTGGTCAAGATACATTGCTGAACCTTGATTCATACAAAATATGTTCAGCTGTTATTATTAAAGTTTTTTGAATCTTATTTCTACATACATTTTTATATATGGAAGTGTCAAAAGAATAGCTTCAACTTCCATGAATTAAATTACATGTGCTTGGCGATGGAAAATAGAAAAATAGTTTAAATAGTAACCTTAATATATTTTCATGAATAGTCTTCCATGTGCACACAAATGCACTGCAGAGGTGAACAAAAATATCCATAGCATCCTTGTTGCCAAAAGCCATACACTGGAAGAAACTTAATTATGTATCAGTGATAGAAAGGATAAAGACACTGTGATACATTCATATCCTGGAAATTATACAACAATGAAAATGAATGAACTGTAATGGAATGCATCAACAGGATTGTCTGTTCATACTGAAACAGAATGTTAACCAAAGGATGCAAAGCACAAAGTGTATACAGTATGATTTCATTTATATTAAGTTTAAAATATTATACTGCACTGTTTAGTGGTAAACAGTATAGTATAATATGTGCTAAAGCTATAAAGAAAAACATGGAACCAATTATTGTAAAAACCAGGATAATGATTACCTAGTGAGAGGCAGGGAATGCGATGGTAAAGGGATAGCTTCCGGGGCTAGCAGTGTTCTCTTTCTTGACCTGGTTGTTGGTTACAAGGATGCTTACTTTACAATTATTCATTCTACCATGCAACTGAGTTTTTTGTAGTTTTCTTTATGTACATTATACAGTTAAAATGGTTTTGTGTATAAGCATATTTGTTCCATTAAATTTCATCTCATTTATTTCAGACTGCTGTATGTCTCCTATCACACTATTAGTTTTCTTCTGCCTCTTTTTTTTTTTTTTTTTTGGTGAGGAAGACTGGCCCTGCGCTAACATCTGTTACCATTCTTCCTCTTTTTGCTTGAGGGAGATTGTCCCTGAGCTAACATCTCTGCCATCTTCCTCTATTTTGTATATGGGACGCTGCCACAGCACAGCTTGATGAGTGGTGTGTAGGTCCACGCCAGGGATCCAAACCCATGAACCCTGGGCCACCAAAGCAGAGTGCACCAACTTAACCACTACACCACCGGGTCAGCCTCTCTTCTACTTTTTGAGTGGTGTAGGGGTTTGGTAAATGTATCAACTAAGTTTTCCTTCAATAAGCTGTTGATTAAAACCATGAAAAGACCAGGACCAGGGAGAAGTCTGTGTAGCACACCACTTAGATACCTCTCATTAGATGTAGGAGTAGTAGTAACTTTAGTATCAGTAACGGTAGTTATAACAATAATCGGATGGTAAAATTTCCTCAGCTTAGACACTCGACACATATTTTACATATATCATTTTATGTAATGTTACAAACATCGTTATTTTACATCCTTTCTAAATCATTATTGCTATCTCCATCTTAGAGATAAACAAACCCAGGCTTAGAAAATTTAAATAACATGCCCAAGGTCACACAGCTATGAGAGAATAGAACTGGAAGGTAAACTCAGATTTGTCTGATTCCAAAAACTGTGCTCATTTCTACTGTCTTGCCTTCTTGCTCTGTTTTGAACCATTATTCAGCAAGAATCTTTAGTTCAGTCAGCTGTAAATCCACCCACTCACAGCTCTGCAAATGGTAGGTTCCCATAGCATTTCTCTTGTTTGTTCACAGCATCTGTAAAAGATGGTAATGAAAGAAACATGACCAGTGAGGACATGAAAAGTGTTCTAGGTTTTTTGTCTGCTCATATAGCCTGGTCACAGAAAGAATAACTGGATGTCACCTTGTTTTTAAGACGCATTAGCTCTTTCTCGGTGATCATTAAATTCTTTCATTAAATGTGTTCGCCTACCACTTGTTAAATAAGTACATAGAAATTTTCCAGAGAATGTCGTCAAGGTTTTCCATAGTTCGTCTTCTTTTGCCCTCTCCTTTTCAAAATACAGAAAACATTTTTCTCTCTGAGATCTTATGATACCACTCTAATTCTTATAATTTTCATCGATTTCTAATTGTCTTCCTTCAGTCCTACCAGCATGTTCATAGTATAATTGGTTTGGACCTGAATTTGAACTCATTAAAAGTGACAAGATGCCCTCTTACTCTATCCTCATCTGGTTGGAGATTTAGTTCTCATTTTATGTTTTTTCTTCTTTTTCCACTCTAAGTATAATTTTCTTTGAATGAAATATAGAGTCAAAATAGACCTTCAGCAGCCTCATTTACCTTTTTGTCATCCATTTGAGTTACATCATATTCACCAAATAGGGTACACATTTGTTTTCATAATACATTTAAAATAACTTTTTTTCCTTGTCTTTCTTCTCTTCCAGATCTAGTATAGAATTTAACTTCAGATAACATCTCTTTTCCCCATTTTTCCACCCAATAAAAAAAAAAATTAAACCCAAAATATCGTGGTTCCTTGTTATTTATGATTCTAATCTCTGAGAGGGCCCAGCTTGGTCAAAATTATATAAAAGTCATCAGTGAGACGCAAGTAAGTCTAGGGGGAATTTTTGGATAAAATGAAGAATTTCCCAGTAATGACTTTTTAAAAGATCCTTATAACCACATATTGGGTTTAATATAACCTATATTTACAAGTTGTAATGAAATGAAAGTGCAACCACACGAACTAAAAGGATGACTCTGAGGAAAGATGTCTGGGGTAGTAAAAAAAAACCTATCTTTTTAACTTAATTGCTATTTTTTTTTTTTAAATCTTTTACAAACTGAAAAAGATAGCTGTTAAATCCTTACCAGTTAACCTATCCCAAAATTCAAAACATTCTTGTCTTTTGCATTTTGAATTAACAAATTGGAGACTTTCTGATTTATCTACATTTTATTATATTTATTGTTGTTATTTTAGTATGAATGCCTATGTGAAGCTTTGGGAAATGCATGAATAGTGTCTCATGCTATTTTTTTTTTTTTTTGTATCATCAAGACCAAAAATTAGTAGTTGTTTAAGAAACATGTTTTGGATAGATGAGTAGGTGGATGTATAAAAGGAACTCAGTTGGTGCGGTCTATTTCATGAGAAATGCCCAAGTCCCCTTTGTGTGTGTCATCTGATGCCAGTGATACCACTTTTCCTCTTTCTAGGAGCAACTGTGCTTTGATATGGCTACTTCTTCATTTTAAAGCACTACGCCTGGCTTATTGTATCAGCTTATTTTTCCTGTGTAGATATAAAATAGTTTAGGGTCATAAAGTAGAAGAACTTCATGGACTCTCATATTATTCCCATTTCCTGTAAAATATAGGATATGAGTTCTTAGAAAACAAAGGTGGAAATCAAAGAGTTCCCCATGAGTTTGTCTTATGAATCTTCCTTGAATGCGTCTATACCTACAGGCTTCATTTCCTTACCATCCACATGTTCATCATTTGATTTCAAAATTTAAACACCGTTTTTCTCTGATTATAAAAAGATTCATTCTTCTTGGTAACAATTTAAAGAATCTGGAAACTGAAGAAGTAATTAAACCAAAAATAAGAGATATAAAGAGGAAACTAAAGCTCATCCCCCACGGAAGTTTGCTATATTAAAATTTTGGTTACTCTCCTTCCTGGCATCCTAATATCCATATATAACTTAAGGAACACTGTGTCATACACTACACACTATTTTTACATTCATTTTACAAGGTGATTAAAAGAAAACCCTATAATTCAGTGAGGCAAATATCATACATCCACTTAAAGCCATTGGGTAGAGTTGTTTTACTTTAAATCACTGGTTCTCACTCAACAGTGATTTCACTCCTCAGTAGACATTTGACAATGTCTGGAGACATTTGTTTGTCACAGTTTGTGGGGGGAAGGGGGATATCTGCTGGCATCCAGTGGGTAGAAACCAAGAATGCTGCTATACAATGCACAGGACAGTCCCCTACAATAAAGCATTATCTGGCTACAGTGTCAATAGTGGGCTGAGGTTGAGAAACCCTGCTTTAAAGGGACCCAAAACATCTGGAACATACCCAAGTTACAATTGACCCAGGTGATGAGGAGACTTCCCACCTTATAATTTTAGAGAAACTTGAAGAAAATGAGAAAATTCTGTGAAACATGACCATTGCCTTCTAAAAATGTTCAGGATTACTGTGTGGGAATTAATTTAAATTTAAAATGACTACATATTCAAAAATCTTAAATTGGGTTTGGCCCATAAGAACATTTTAATATATTCTCTGAAAGTGAGAAACTGCCTAGGATATACGGTCCAGAATCATTTCAATTCATTAGAATTACTGAGTGCCTACTAATGTGCTAACCACATTCTTGGCAATTGGCAATGAAGAGTTTATGGTGTTGATGGGATAAAATATTTGAAATCAGGTAAATCATGAAAGTTAGAGGTAACGTGGCAACACAATTATACTTACACTTTGTTTTCTTCAAGAGTAGGATCAAGATGAATAGAAATTATAGAAAAACAGACCTTAGCTTACTAAAATAAGCTTGTGTGAACAAGCTCTTAGAGGAAGAGCTTCCCAAAGTTTATATCTGTCTGAGAATGTAAGAGGCTAACCCCAAAATATGTCAAGTTTCTTATGATTGGATATATTTATAGAGAAATTTGATAGTCTATGGGTGGGAAAATTTGATAGGAAATTTTATTATTGAGTGGGGAATTGGAAAAGGTGACCTCTGATTTCTTTCTAGGACTGGCTATACATTTTTGTGGGGCCCAGTGCAAAATAAAAATGTGAAGACCCTTGTTCAAAAATTATTAAGAATTTCAGTATGGTGACCTGAGAGCATTAAATCAAAGTGTGGGGGCGTTCTAAACTTAGAGTCCTGTGTGAGTCTCAGGTCGCATGCTGATGAAGCCGACCCTGGATCTTACTGAGCCCTGGGGTTCTACAAGTCTCCTACGACCTATTTCTATTTATCTGTCAATCCCCTCTCTATCTCCATTGATGGCTCCTTTGTTTCTCTTTGACATCCTTAAATGTGGGCATTTCTCATGGCTCATCTTTTTAGGTACCATTCTTCTTTCTTTATACATTTTTCTCTCTTGTTTTTAATTTATCCTTTCAGTTCAAAGCATTTCATGCATTTGTTTGACTTCTGAATCTATAGCTTCACACTTCATAGCATTTTCTTTCATGGTTCAACCATCACCTAAAGCTCAGTGATTTATAAATCACACCATTTTTCTATTTAAAAGAAATGAAAATAAAAATTAAAAAATAATTCCCTCAACCCATTCCTGAATGCACCCTCAACTTTTTCCCCCAATCTCTGGATCCAATCACCAAGTCTCCTTTTTCCTCCCTCAAGTTCCTTGTTTTCAGTCTGTCCTTGACTCTAGTTGTCATGCTTATTATTCTTAGTCAACTGCTGCTATAATTGAGAGGCTCATAGCAAAACCATAAGCACAGGCTCTAGAGCCAGAGAATCTCAATGAAATCTCATCTCCTCTAGTAATAATAGAATGCTTTGTCCATCTCCATGGGCAAATCACCCATGTTATCTGCTTCATTTTTCTCATCTGAAAATGAGGATAATGTAGTTCCTATCTCAGGTCTTTTGGAAGGCTTAAATAGATTTTTTCGTGTAAATCACTTAGAACCTAGAAATAGTAAATGTTCAATAATGTTAATTGTTATTATTTTTATTATAGCTTTGCAATGTCTCTTTGCTTAGTTTTTTCATATTGAATTATTAAGAGTATGAGCTTTCAAGTAAACAGAATAGGACTAAAATATTGTGTCTACTTTTCCATTTGGTAACCTTGAAAGAGGCATCTTCTCTGACATTCAAGTATGGACATGGTAATTGCTACATTTCAAGGTATTATAAGAATTATGGGCGATCACATATATGAATACTTCTATCACAATGTCACTCAACAGGTGGGAACACTCCTCCCAGTCTTGCTAGTATATTCTTCGTCAAGTATTTCTGTTATCATGGTATTTATTTTTTATTTATTTATTTTTTTTGGTAAAGAAGATTAGCCCTGAGCTAACCTCTGTCGCCAATCCTCCTCTTTTTGCTGAGGAAGATTGGCCCTAGGCTAACATCCGTGCCCACCTTCCTCTACTTTACATGTGGGACGCCTGCCACAGCGTGGCTTGATAAGCAGTGTGTAGGTCCACACCCGGGATCTGAACCTGCGAACCCGGGGCTGGCAAGGCAGAAGGCACAGACTTAACCACTACACCACCGGGCTGGCCCCTTGTGGTATCTCTTCTTAAGAACCAATCCTCAATGACTTCACAATGCCCATAAGATAATATCCAAACTCTTTGTACTTAAGACCCTCCATAAGCTGGCTCCATCTTACTTTTACATAAGGTCTCTTCTGCAAAAAGCATCCATTGTACTCAAGTAGGTCTATTCATCACCTAGAAACACACGTAATACAACCACCTCGCCCCTTTATTCTTGCTATTATTCTCCCCTCTCTGTGGTCCTTCCCATCTATAGGAACTCTGCATTTTCAAGGCTGAACTCAGATCACAGCTCTGCCATGGTATAAATGCACATAACTCCAGCCTGGCATTCCTCTTCATCCCCTAAAAGCCTGTAACATTTATAGAGTACTTTGAAATTTTTATATGGTTTTGTTCTCTTATTTCTTCTTGCATTGTGGTTAAGAGTTTACCCTTTGGAATTGGGCAGATTGTGTTCAGGTTCCACTCATTAGCAATGAGCCTTTGGGAAAGTTATTTACACTATATAACTTTCAGTTTACTCATTCACCAAATGGGGATAATAATGATGGTTAGCTCATAGGATGTTTGTGAGGATTGAAATAACATATTTAACACTCTTAGCCCAGTATAATTATTAAATTTTTCTTCAATGAACATTTGTTGATATTATTGTTATTGTTGTTGTTTGTGTTTTCTTATCTACCCCCAAAGACTGAAAGTGCCTTGGGGGCAGGGATTGTGTATTGTATATTTTCATAATCTCCTACCAATTGGCCTCTTGCTTTAATTAATTTCTGCTGTGATTAATTGCTCTACCATGTCATTTTCTGATTTCATCCAAGACACTTGAAATTTAGATGAAAAGGAAGCAATTCCTGGTGACTAGAATGAGACTGTATTTCTTTGTATAATGTCTCTGACTTAGGTAGCAAACAGGATCTACCAGTAACTGTCACAAAATTCTTCTCTGGCACTCAGTGTGCTGCCTGCTGCTTAGAGGAAGAGAACTTTGTCAGTAGGGCTATTGTGCAAACAGTGCTGATCACATTTTGTTGTTGGAAACGTCATGTCCAAGGCAAGACCATATTTCTTATGTGGCCGTATGGTTTGAATACCAAGTTCATCCCATTACTCATGCTAAAATTCAGAGCGTGAAGCTCTCCCACCAACAGTGTTCCACATTGAGAGGAAAAACAAGGATTTCTGTGTCTGAACCAAACGGCAGCAAATTGAATTTGTACTCCTGTAACACAAATGACCTAGAAAAAATTTGAAAGAAATTTCAAATGTTGGTCATCATTCTAGATATTTTCAACTACATCTGATTGTTTTTCAGATCGTTGCTCTGAAAAACTTTCCTGATCTACCTTCTCCAGAGCCAGGAAGGTTTGCTTCTTCGTGTGAAAATGTCTATCATCTCATCTCTATGACTTCTGAAACTCTCTCCTTTTTGTTAAAATTATCTGTGTGCATCCTACTTCTCAGCAATCTGCTTTAGAAAGATCCATATCTGACTCATTCTCACATCAATATTAGTTACAACCCTTATAGTTGCCAATCAATGGCAGACACCCATTGGGATTTGTCTAAGCATAAATGAGGGGAGATGATTTATTATAAATAAAGAGATGTCTTATAGAACCCAAGGGAAAGAAATATATCCAGGTCTTAGCAACTGATTGGAACCAGGTACTTGAGCCCTGTAGAAAATGTAAGACACATTTTTTTCCCTCCATGTCTCTTCTCTCTTATTGTCTGATTGACTCATCCTTCTCTCCCAAAGCAAACTGATTTTTTCTACTTCCCAGTCTACATTGCTGCTATCAGCAACTCTTGAGTTTACATCTCTCCTATTAAAGTGAGCAGTATGGGTTGAGAGAGAAATTTCATTACAGTCGTGTGCTGCATAGTGATGTTTTGGTCAATGATGGACTGCATATACAAGTGGTCCGATAAGATTATAATGGAGCTGAAAAATTTCTATTGCTTAGTGACGTCTTAGCCATTGTAACATTGTAGCACAATGAATTACTCACGTTTGTGGTGATGTTGGTGCAAACAAACCTACTGCACCACCAGTTGTATAAAAGTATAGCACATACAATTATGTACAGTACATAACACTTGATGATAATAAATGACTATGTTACTGGTTTATGTTGTATTTACCATACTATATTTTTATCATAATTTTACAGTGTATTCTTTCTAGTTTTTAAAAATGTTTACTGTAAAACCATATGCCGTGTTATACAGCAGCCTCAGACATCTTGTGTTTACTGCATCCCTTGATTGCATCATTTTCTCTTATGCTTGATTTAATATCATGTTGTTTTGTTCAACGTGGCCCCTAAGCATACAAAATCTGCTACTAATGTTACCAGTAAGAGGCCATGTTGAGTGATTGACCTGGAAATGAAATTAAAAGTGATGAAGGACTATGAAGGTGGAAAATCAGTGATGGTTATTTCCTACCAGTCAAGCATGTCCCTTTCCACCATAGCTACAATCTTGAAGAACAAGAACAAAGTGATGGAAGCTGTTAAAAGATCTGCTTCATTGACCGCAATGAGACTAACAAAAATTCAAGAATGGCCTATATCAGACATGGAGAAACTTCTAATGACCCGTATTGAAGACCAGACACAGAATCATATCCCTCTGAGCACCATGACGGTCACGGCCAAAGCAAAAAGTTTGTTTGTGATGTTTAAAGAAAACGCTGGACCTGACTATGATGTTGAATTTACAGCTAGCTCTGGGTGGTTTAAATGATGCAAGAATCATTTATTAATTACATAATGTGAAAGTGAGTGGTGAGTCTGTGAGTGCTGATGTGAAGGCAGCTGAAGAATTTTTGGAAACTCTAGATAAGCTGATTGTGGAGGAAAATTACTTGCCAGAGCAAATATTCAATATAGATGAAACTTCCCTATTCTGGAAATGGATGCCTGAAAGGACTTTCATCCATAAGGAGGCCAAGTCAATGCCAGATTTTAAGGCTTTTAAGGACAGAATAACAGTCTTGCTTGAGGACAATGTCACAGGCTACAAATTGAAACCTTTTGTGACCTGGCACAGTGAGAACCCCAGGGCCTTCAAGCACATCAATAAGCACACACTGCCAGCATACTACAGGAGCAATAAGAAGTCATGGATGACCCAGCTCCTCTTCCAAGATGCCCTCCTGAATTCCTATGCCAGCAAAATGGAGAAATACTATTTGGAGAATAACATACCTTTCAAGATTGTGCTTATTGTTGATAATGTTCCCAGACATCTTCCTTTCATTGGTGATCTTCATTCCAATACCAAAGTGGTGTTTCTCCCTCCAGATACCACCTCTTTGATCCAACCAATGGATCAAGGAGTTATAGCAGCTTTTAAGGCCTACTACCTAAGGAGGACCTTTGCCCAGGCTATTGCTGCAACTGAAGAAGACATTGAGAAGACACTGATGCAATTCTGGAAGGATTACAACATCTATGACTGCATCAGGAACCTTGCTTGGGCTTGGTGTGATGTCACCAAGAATGGCATCTGGAAGAAGATACTCAAGAGATTCGTCCATGAATTCAAAGGATTTGCCAAGGATAAGGAGCTTGCACCCATCAACAAGGCTGTGGTTGAGATGGCAAACAACTTTGACCTGAGTGTGGATGAGGATGACATTGATGAGCTTCCAGAGGTGGTTCCTGAGGAATTGACTAATGAGGAGCTGTTGGAACTGGAACAGGAACTCACAGCTGAAGAAGAGGCAAGAGAAAAGGAAACTGCAGGAGAAGAAAAGAAAGAAGACCCCGCAAGAAAGTTCACAGTGAAGGGTTTAGCAGATGCTTTTGCAGACCTCAACAAGCTCCTTAAAAAGTTTGAAAACATGATCCTAACACTGAAGGGTTTTCATTAATAGAGAGGAATGTTCATGGTGCATTATCTGTTTATAAGCAAATCTATGATGAAGAAAAAAAGCAAACCAAGCAAACAACTATGGACATATTTCTGAAAAGAGTGACACCTCCTCAAGAAGAGCCTTAACGAGGTCCTTCAGGAGGTATTCCAGAAGAAGACATTGTTATTATAGGAGATGACAGCTCCATGCACGTTATTGCCCCTGAAGACCTTCCAGTGGGACAAGATGTGGAGTTGGAAGATAGTGATACTGATGATCCTGACCCTGTGTAGACCTAGGCTAATATGTGTGTTTGTGTCTTAGTTTTTAACAAAAAAATTTAAAAAGTTAAAAAAAAAAATGTTTTTAATAAAAAAAGTCCTTATAGAATAAGGATATAAAGAAAGAAAATATTTTTGTACAGCTGTACAATGTGTTTGTGTTTTAAGCTGTGTTATTATAAAAGAGTCAAAAAGTTAAAAAAAATAAGTTTATAAAATAAAAAAGTTACAGTAAGCTCAGGTTAATTTATTATTGAAGAAAAAAATTTTTTTTTTATAAATTTAGTGTAGCCTAGGTATGCAGTGTTTATAAAGTCTAGAGTAGTGTACAGTAATGTTCTAGGCCTTCACACTCACTCATCACTCACTCACTGACTCACCCAAAGCAACTTTCCGTCTTGCAAGCTCCATTCATGGTAAGTACCTAAACAGGTGTAACATTTTTTGTCTTTTACACCATATTTCTACTGTACCTTTTCCATGTTTATATACATTTAGGTACACAAATACCATTGTGTTACAATTGCCTACAGTATTCAGTACAGTAGCATGCTATACAGGTTTGTAGTCTGGGAGCAATAGGCTATACCATATAGCCTAGGTGTTATATTGTATTGTAGGCTATACCATGTAAGTTTGTGTACGTATACTCTATGATGTTTGCACAACGACAAAATCGCCTGACGATGCATTTCTCAGACTTTATTCCCATCTTTAAGCAATTCATGACTGTATTTCTGATTTCAGGTTGCCTGGGAAGGGGATTAGATTGACCCCGATTGGGTTAGGTGCTCACCTCTAACTCAGCCAGTCAACACCTAGCACAACCATATGAATGTGTAAGTGGATTCCTGGAAAATAGGATATAATTACTCAAAAACAAAAGAGAGAAGAGTTCAGTACAAATAACCTTTCCTATTACAGCACCTAATGCCATGTCTCCACCTCAGAAATATCTTGGTGACGTGGGTGGTGAGTGAATGAAATGATGTGAATTTGCTTCTTGAACTTGATCTTTACATACGACATTTATTTACATGGGACATCTATTCTCAGCTTGTTTTTACATTTCTGAAAGTATGATGTCTTCATTAATATGCCAAATAATACATGGATAAATAATATACATCAAAATAACATGCTTTAGTATTTGCTGGAATAGGGATCAAAATGCCAAGATGTTAGACAGTTCTACTCAAACCTGAAAATACCCCAAGATGAAAGTGACCTTTGTCATGAAATTATTAGATGATATTTTAAATATCAATTTAAGCTTTTCTCAGTCTTCAAAAAATTTGTCTTCCTTTGATTTATATTTCCTTGGGAATTCAAAGAGTAAATGGCCACATACTTAGGACAGTGGTATTATTGTTTTTCAAGGTTTTCTTTGTATTTTTTTTCCTAGACTTTTACTTTCCTCTCAGATCTGCATAACTTAGTGTCTTTCCTTCAAAATGTCAGTTAATTTTTTTCACCCAATCTTTAGGCAATGGCTGAATCTGTGATTAGGAAGAAAATGAAATATCGTTTTGGTAAAATTCCTTCTGGATTGTTATAGATGTTTGATTATATAAATTTAGATGTCAAGCTCACTGAAAACTTCTGGCTGCTGAGACATTTTTAGATCAGAGTACAAAATGAAGACGGTAACCAGGCAACATAGTTCTTCTATGGTTATTAAAAATAAAACGTGAAGCTTCCACAATGCAGAATAATTCTCTGACAAGTTTGTCTGGCTTTCACTCTGTTGTTGGCTAGAAAAATGGGTAAGTTCCATTTGTTGAACTGTCAATCCTTTTGTGGGTTAAATTCATTATTTTGTAAGATTACGATTGTTGGAAAATTATATACACACATGAATAAATCATGATAATTTAGTATGATTCAAAAAGTTGTTAAACATTTCTGCACAAAAAATTGTATATTACAAATGCTCATAAAATTCACTGTGGAAACGTAAGTCTGACCCTACATTCATTACGATAATATCAAGCTTGAATAAGCATATGTATACTCTATATACAGCAAAGTATTATTAATTAAAATTTTGGAAAGCTTTCATATAATGCATAACAATTTTCAAAGAATGGCACTTAGAGGCAATCAATTATGGGCAACATACTTCAATCCTTATTTGATGTTTCAGAAGACATTGGAGCATGTGATATTATCTGAGTAATCATGATATACATAGCAAGAATAGGTATGTTCAAGTTAAAGGACCTCAACTTAGCATCACAGTTCTTATATTCATTGTTACTGGGGAGGAAAGAAAGATATGGAAATTTGAGATATCTTGAAAAATAACATAGTATAGATGGAGGAAGGGGCAGGTGAGGAAGGCAGGAGGGCAGGAAAATAAGAAATTATAGCAACTGCAATAAAAAATCCAGCCCAAGAGTAAAGCTGTAACCTGGTGAATGATTGGTTCTCCTGAGGCAGGCTCTTCACCAAACCAGCTAAGGCAGGGTTCCAGTTGAGCATCATAATGAGAGTGAGGTAGAAGGACGGAGAGCAGGAGCCTTCCACATCCTGATCCATCACCCATTCCATACTCTACAGAAGCAGCCTGTGGCCTCCAGGTAGATGGCTTCTTTAAGTCTTACCTCCAAAAGCAGCCACTCGAGGGATAGCATTTTATCTTTCATCTCTACTGACTGTGCATTCTGAGCAGCACCAAAGCAACATATATTTAGTCTATTCAGCTCACATGGCTGCACATGGCATAAGAAAACAATAAGGGGCTTTCAAGGATGGAAGTAACTTTATACTGTCTGGAACTGATATTAAAACTGCATATATTAACAAGAGGAAAGGAACCTGCATTTACTTAGCAACTTTAAGATGTTAGTTGGTTTAGCCTTAATATTTTAAATTTTACATCCATCTATAAGGTAGGTAGTACTATCCTCATTTTATAGATGAGGAAACGGAGGTGGAATTTTAAGTCTTTTCTGGAATAAGTGAATGAATGAATGAAAAAATGAATAAGCAAACAAATATACAGTTCAACAATAAAACACAAACAACAGAAACCCAAGTGACCAACTTAACATAAGATAAGTTAAATAAAATAGCTAGTAGTTGGCAGAACCAGGGTTCAAACTCAGGTCTATCTGACTCCAAAGCCACAATCTTGATAGCTGAATATTTCACGCATAGTCCCTAGTGTTAAAGTTCAAAGTTTCCTAAATTTCCTCTTATTGTGTCTCTGTCTCTCTCTTTCTCACCTTACATGTGGGTTTGTGTTCATTTTCTTTCAATGTAGTTAATATTTATACTCTTACTATGTGCCATACGTTGTTCTAAACACTGCATATATTCTCACGTGGAAGCCTCACAGCAATCCTGTGGAGTGGATATTATCATCATCCCCATTTTATAAATTGAGAAACTTAAACTAGTTAGGTCATTTGCTCAAGGTCATCTAGCTAGCAAGTAACAAAACTAGGAACTGAACCCTAGAATTCCAGTTTCAGAGTCTGCTTTTAATAATTGAACCATCGATTAATATGTACTGTTTATACCCTTTTTCATTCCAGTGTAAGTATATTCAGATTAAATAAAATGCCCTTCTGTTTCCTAGGCAGTTTAAAGGAATGAAAAATGGCAGGCATTCTAGCATTATGTAATATGCAACAGCCCTTTGCAGGCATTTTGTGGAATAATATTGCAAACATTATTTCCTCTACCTCGTTCATAAATACTTCCCATGAGATTTTTGTTCTTTGTGGAATAATTTCCATTGCAATAATTCTTATTTGTTTTCTCAAAAATAATGGCTGGTTTCCATCACTCTCATCAGTAGGTACAGCCAGAAAATTTGTGGGTGCATCTGGAAGCCTAGATTTGTCCCAGTAGATCAGTAATGATCTTCTTGCCAAACTGATTTACGTCTCCGACTTCAATTTACTTCAATAAATGTTTACAGGAACTTGAATTGGGAAGGCAGAGACGAGTAGAACACAGTCTCTGTCCACCAGAAACTTCAAGTTTTGCAAGAGAGGCAGACAAGGAACTGACCATCCACAGCTCTGCACAAGTGCAGGCAGGGCCTCTGCAGGGCCACTGCAGAGAGTATCGGGGAACGTGCCACGTGGCACTGGAACCCACTGTGACATCCTGTAGCAGGTGGCCTCAGAGCAAGGGTGAAGGATCCTCAGTTCCTACAACTGTGCAAAAGTCATCCTCTTGCAGAAACTGGAAACCCAAAATTCGCCTACTATGGTTAAATACATGCAGTGCTTCTCGTATTTCTTGTGGGCTAATACAATGTTAAATTTCTTACTGGGATCCAATTTGATCATTATTTTGGAGGAGGTCATCAAGAGGACATGACCACTGGTTGACCCTCAAGCTGGATTCACAATCAGAGGCTCCTCAGTCCCTCCCCTGTCCTTGGAATGTGGGCTCTGCCCACAGTTCCCAAAGTGAGGGCTGTTTTGCAAGAAGTAGCTTTAAGAGAGTAAGGTCGCCTTGAGAACATCTAGATGGTATATGTGACTGAACTCCGTTAAGGCCTCTATATATACTTTTAAGATTCTGGTGACTGGGTGCAGAGATCTACTCCTCTTGCACCTGCCTAAGACAAGCCTTGTAAGTAAGTTCTCTTGCTTATTAAACCTACCACCTACCAATCTAGAGTGTTCTGCCTCTTTCCCTCCTTGCCCTCCATGTTTGGCGAGGCAGTTTCAGATTTAACCCATGAAGTTCCCAAGTTTGCAAACCAACAATTATCCAACTGATTGTTGTTTATTAGATTATTATTAAAAGAGCAGCATGTCGCTAGTGATTTGAAATGCTCCCTTTATTCTCTGTTATATAAAATTCCCATGTGCAATTGGGTCTATTTCTGGACTTTCGGTTCTATTCCAGTGGTCCATCAGTCTCCTTATTCTTGTGTCAGGACTACTCTTTTTGAATCGTAGAGAATTTACAATCTGTTGTTATAATATCACATCTGGTAGGATTTGCTCTCCTTTTCTTCACTCCTCTTCCTCAATACCCCCCAACACTCATGCACACATGTTCTTCTTTTTCAGAGTTCTCCTCTTTATTATATTTTTTGATATAAACTTTAAAAGCAATTTGTTTCACTCTAGGAAAAGAAAATGTTAATATTTTTAATAAGATCACATAAAATTTACAAATTAGCCTCAAGGCAATGGACATAAGGTAAACTTTAAAACTCTACTGAAAGACAAAAGTCAACCTGATTAAATGGGAAGATACACTTGTTCTTGGATTGGTATTTTTTTTTTTTGGTAGCTATTTTAATTGTGGTCTTCTCTCCCACTACACCTTTTTTTGTGTGTGTGTGTGAGGAAGATCAGCCCTGTGCTAACATCTGCCAATCCTCCTCTTTTTTTTTGCTGAGGAAGACTTGCCCTGGGCTAACATCCGTGCCCATCTTCCTCCACTTTATATGGGATGCCGCCACAGCATGGCTTGCCAAGCAGTGCATCGGTGCGTGCCCGGGATCCGAACCAGTGAACCCCGGGCTGCCACAGCAGAGCGTGCGCACTTAACTGGTTGCGCCACCAGGCCGGCCCCCCACTACCTCTTTTAAGTGATTTTGTTTGTGTTTATGAAGAGAGATGATTTCTCTGCATCAGTTTTGCATCCTGCTGCTTTCCCAACTTCCCAATGGTTTTAGTAGCTTTCTCAAGGATATATTCTTAGGAGCCTAAGATAGTATTTCTCATTTCAGTGGAGTTTGTATATCACTCAAGTTGCAGCAAAGGTGTTAAAGGAAGACAGATGCATTTCTTGGTGGTGGAAAGCCCTGTGTCTGCCGTGACAACCACACATCTTACAAATCAGGAAAGAGGCCCAGGTTGAAACTATCAGATGTGGCAGGGAAATCCTGTGAGTGGACTAGCTCAGGCCCACCTGAAGGGAATCTGTTCTTCAGCACCTGCTGATGGCTGCCACTTGGGAATGGGGTCTATGTTCTCAGATCTTCTAACCTTACAAGTGAAGCCAGAAATCTGGACTTATAAGTGAAATCTCTTGATTTTTAAATTAGTTTTAAAAATACTCTGGGGCAAAATAGAAAGGACAAGACTATAGGTAAAATATGTTCCACAAGCCATCAGTTTGTGACATCTGAGAAACAAATGCTATCTTTCAGACTGGACAGAAGCTGTAGAACAGTGCATACAACAATAGGATTTTTTGCTTAATATGAGTGTAGTTGTTTCCTGGGGCTGCCATAACAAATGACCACAAACTTGGTGGCTTAAAACAACAGAAATTTATTCTCTTACAATTCTAGAAGTCCAAAATTAAGGCATTGACAGGGCCGTGCTTCCTCTGAAGACTCTAGGGGAGGATCCTTCCTTGCCTCTTCCAACTTCTGGTGGCTCCAAGTTGTTCCTTGGCTTGTGGCTGTGTCACTTCAGTTTCTGCCTCCATATTCACATGACTTTCTCCATGGCCTCTTCTCCCTGTGTGTCTCTCCTCTGTGTGTCTCTTATAAAGACACTTATCATTGGATTGAGGGACCACACAGATAATCTAGGATGAACTCATCTCAAGATCCTTAACCACATTTGCAATGTAATTTCTTATTATACAACATCCAAATATTTTTCAAGTAAGGTCACACTCACAACTTCAGGGGGTTAGGACATGAACACATTTTTTTGAGGGCCACAATTCAACCCACTATAATGAGTTATAGAAAAGGGCATAAAACAAATACAGACCTGTTTGCAAAATTTGTTGTGATTTACCCTCTCAGCAGCAGGAGATGTGAGTTCCCTGCTTCTTATCCTCATCGACGTCTCTGTCTTCCTTCCCCTCTCCTCCTCATTTTTCCTCTCTCCCTCTCCTCTACTCCCTTCCCTTCTTTTCCCTTTCTTCCCTTCCTTCTCTTTTCCCTCTCCCCCTACCCCTCCCTCCTTCTCTCTCTTTCTCTCATTCCCTCTCTCTCTGTCCCCATCTGTCTTTTCTCCTCCTCTTTTTATTCATTGATTCATTCATCTATTCTGTTAGTATCGCATCCCTATGATGTGCCAGGAGCTGTGTGTTTGTGAATCATGAGCACATCCTTCCTGAGTCAGAGGCAGACCAGGGAGAGCTAACAGCCTCTCCTTTATAGGCCAGTGAATAGGAAGCCTTGGGTGCTCCCTGCCATTTAGGCTGACAGAGATGTTCTAAGCTGTAATACACAACCTGTGTGAATAACGCAGCGATCAGGGCTACCGGTCACTTTCTGATGCTGTGTGAATCTCCATTAGTATCTGTCAGCCTGCCTTCACCCTGGCCGAGCAGGCAGCTGCGTCCTCTGACCTTCTCTTGATGCCAATAGCTTTCCTTTCATACTACACACTTGTAAGAGCTTTCTTCTTTCTCAGCTGGGAAGGTTACCTTCCAAACATACTGCACAGGATGAATTATGTGTCTATTGATTTGCACACTCTTGTCTCAACCAAATTTCAGGAAGTGTTTTGAGAGCAGCACCCAGTTAAAAGAGGAAAGAACCAATGAAGTGTAGTTGTAAGGCCAGCTAAAACTCTGCTCATTATTTCAATGTCGTTCTAAGTTTACTTCCAAGATTATAGGAATATTGTTCAACATGTACCCAATGGGAATTTGCTTTAGAATCACATGTAGATTAATTTCTGAAAATAAAATCATTTATCCAACAAAAGAAACAATTTAATACTAGGAATTTCATCAACTCCACATAAAAGAATGACCTTTCTCGTTTAACATAATTCTTATTGTTTTCTGTGAACTGAAACCTTAGTCTTGGTGTCTTGGGTTACATTTAAGAACTCTGTTAATTTAACTAATAATAAAGGATGTGTGTCCAGATCACTTTTCTTCTGAGCTCTAGTAGGAATGAGAAGAAAATCTTAATTCTGTGACACACACACACCCCTATGTACATATACTACTATGTTAGATTATTAGAGTTATTCTAATTTCTGCTTCTATCCCTGACTCTCTGTTGCACCTTGGTGACTGTGTCTTGTATTAAATAGCCTATTCCTTAAAAAAAGATAGGAAAAATCACTAAGCTACAGAAATGGTGATGACAGGCCAAGAGTGATGGGTTAGTGACTGCTGCCAGAGAGGAAGCTGTGGACCACCCCTTGTCAGAAGCTCCTTGTCTGTTAGTAAAGCAGAGCTGTGGTGTGTGCCTAACCCAAAGGGCTGCCAAGAACATTCTGAGACATTGTGAATACATGGCCACAGCAAAGTCTCTTTTAAAAACTTGAATATCTCATGGACAATTTCAATCTTTGTGAATGAGAATGAGTAGAGGGAACCAGTAAGACAATTGATCTGTTGCCACAGCCCTGCTAAAGAGAAATAAACACATTGTTAGGTCCTAAAAGAAATTGGACTCAGCTAAGCTGAGGTAAATCAGCAAGGATTCACTAAATTGAATAACATCTGTTTGACCTCTGCCTTTGCGTCTTTGAATTGTCTGAGAGGAGCTCTGTTTTCTGCAACTGGCTTTTGCTCCAGCACCATCAGCCCATGTTGCCAGTTTTACCATTTTGATTGACTCACCCATTCCAACATCTGACCGTGTAATTGTTTTGCTCATCCACTTGTTGAAACACCCAGTTGCGTAGTGAAATTGATGGCTGATGTAGTAATTTGGAGATAGGGCATCTAGTAGAGGGAGAGGAGAGGTGGCATGGTAAGTGGGCTGCAGCAGTGCTCCAAAGCTGTGCTTCTCAGTCTTTGGTGGATGTGAGACTCCCCTGGGGAACTTGGGGAAAAACAAAATCCAGGGCTGACCTACCTCACTGAGCCTGGTCTCTATTTTTTTTTTTTTTTTTTTTTGTGAGGAGGACTAGCCCTGAGCTAACATCTGATGCCAATCCTCCCCCCCGCCTTTTTTTTTTCTTGAGGAAGATTGACCCTGAGCTAACATCCGTGGCCATCCTCCTCCACTTTATGTGGGACGCCGCCACAGCATGGCTTAACAAGCGGTGTGTCCGTGCACGCCCGGGATCCGAACCTTTGAACCCCAGGCCTCTGCAGTGGAGCGCTCGCACTTAACCGCTTGCACCACCGGGCCGGCCCCTGGTCTCTATTTTTTTAATCAGCTCTCAGGATTATTGTGATTCCCACCAAAATGTTTGAATCACTGCTTTATGGTATGGAAGTCAAAAACCTGGGTCAAGAAACAGGCTGGTGTGGGTCCAGATTCCTCTCTGAGCCTCAGTTGCTACCTCTAAAGCATGGATATGGTTAGTACCTCCTTCCTAAGATTTCTGTGACACAATGAGAAAATGAATACAAAATGCTTATTATTTTTGTAATTATAACTGTTAGTGCAACTTTTTGTATGACCAAGTAGAAATCTGCCCGACATCAGGATTTTTGACAACTACTTGGAAGACTATCATACATTTATTTATTTATTGGATAAACGTTTATGCCTCTGATTTATTAGAATTTTAGTGGCAATATTAGATTGCATGTACATAGAAGATGGTCCATTCGTATTTGTTGATTTTGAGGCCTAGGGTTCCTGGGATATTTTGTAATGCTAGAATGATTTCGATATTCTTAAGACATAGCACATGCTATTCCCTCTGAATGAATGTCCAGTTTATGCCCTTCCCCTACTCCCAGTTGAAACCTATTTTTCCCTTTTCTCATCTATGTATCTACTCCCTCCAGGAAGCCCTCTCTGATTCCAAGACAGTTCTCTCCTCCTCTGTGCTCCCTAAGCATTGTGCACACTTCCTTCATGGAAATCATCACTGTTGTAATTTTATATTTATTTAAACGATACTTTTTAAAGTCTACCTTCCCCACCAGTCTGGCTATAAATCCAATGAGGGTTATGTAGGTTTTAATCCCAAGGTTTGTGAGTGCAGAGAATAGTGCCTGTCACAGAGTAAATGTTCAGTAAATATTCAATGGATGAATGTGTTTATTGAACAACCAACGGTTACTATTTTACTTTATCAGGCACAATGCTGAGTACTTTACAAATAATAGCTCACTTAATCCTCAGAACAACCCTGTGAGGTAGGTATAATATTAACCCCATTCTACAGATAAGGAAACTGAGACACAGAATAGCTGAGTAACCTGCTCAAGGCCGTACAGGTAGAAAGTGGCAAAGCTGGGTTCAAACCCACACCTTGTGACTCCGATGTCTATGTTCTCCACTACGCTCTGTGGCTTCCCTAATGACAGGAAGAAGGTGCAGATCTCATGCAGGCTGGCAGTTCAAGTCTCTAGGAAACCACTTGAAAGCAACTATGTGCTATGTTAGTACCTGGCTGAGGGCTCTGAGTTTTCCCCTCAAGGCCCGTGGAGATTCGAAGGAGTTAGAGAAGACATAGGGCTATTTCAGGTTACTTCCTTAGAAACACTAAGTCACAGCATCACGTTTGAAATTCTGAGCTGGAGAGCCCAGAGTGATAACAAGAGACCCAGGTGAGGAATTCAGCCTTTGGAGGCTGCAAAGGGGCCCAGAGCAGCAATGCTCAGGGCTATATAGACGGAGTGAGTGCGCCAGGAAATTTATCAACAGGTAATAAAGCATGCTGCACCTCCCCAGGGCCATCTGCAGGCTGTGGGATGGCAAGGCAGGGTTCTTGTCATACTGAGAAGGGTACTAAGAAAGTCTCAACTACAAAAGCAAAGCAAAGCAAAGCCCCTCTCATCTGGACCGAGGCACAAATTCGAGGCTGGGAGGGTGACAATGCTGAGATCTGGAAAGTTGGGTTGGAACTGCTCAAATACCACCTGCTGAAATTCGGGATTTGCTCTTGAGTCCTGCTTCTCAAAGTGTGGGCACCATGAGTATCACCTGGGGCTTGTTAAAAATGCAAGATTTGCATTAGAGCCCTGCTTCTTAAGGTCTGGGCAGCATGAACATCACCTGGGGCTTGTTAAAAATGCAGCATCTTGGGTTCCACCCCTGACTTCCTGAATCAAAATCTGCATCATATGAGAGCTCCAGGAACTTCATATAGAAATGCATGTGAGAAGCAAGAACAGTGCGCAGCCTACAGGCGAGGGTGGCCAGCAGGCGAGGGTGGCCAGCGGCCCCGCTGCAAGGAGGAGGGGGAGAAAGCTGCGAGGCAGCCAGGTACGTGAGTGAAAAGGACAGAGGTTTTGCTAGGCAAGTCTTCCCCTCATTCACATCCTGCCACGGTGCGTGCAGACAGCCTCTGCAGTGCTTACTTTCTTTCCAGAAATCTGTTGGTTCTCACTTAGAAGAGAGGGAAGAGGAAGCAGCTGCTGCTTCCCCTTCCTTTTCTGCTCTTTTAAATGTTCCCCAGTCACCTACCTGCGTGTTCCCTAGCTGCAAACTAGTCCTTCCTTCATCAAATGCTTTTGCATTTCCAGCAGACACAGGCTGAAGAGAGAGGCTTTTTGAAGAGAGAGATTTGCTCAATGATGAAGTTTCCTCCAAAGATGTTTTCTTCTGAGCTGGGGAATGTATGTGTCCATACTACAAGTTAAGCCGTTTTAGTAGTTCCTGTTCTGAGTTTGGCTCGGGCTTCAGACCTGTGGCATGTGGCCGAAGAGTTTGTTTCTGAAGCCCCTTTGTGTTTTGTTGAGGACACTACTTCTTTAAGAGCACGTTGTCGTTTGGGTGTTACACAGAGAAGGGCTCAAGGTGCTGTGATAATGAAGGAGTGTTTCAGTTGTCTATGGCTGCGTAATAGACCACCTCAAATGTAGTGGCTTAAAAGACAAATCACCACAATTCTGCAATCGGGGCTGGTCTCAGCTAAGTGGTTCTTCTGCAATCAGCTGAAGGACTGGAATGGGCAAAAAGGATTTACTGAGAGGGCTAGGGTCTGGCTGGGCTCCCCCCTTTCCACGTGACCTCACATCCCTCAATCAAATCTCTTAGAACATGGCAGCTGGATTCCAAGAAAAAGAATTCCATGAGGACAAGCCACAGTGGGCATAGGGTTTCCCAGGCGCTGCTTGCACTGCACCTGCCAATGTCCCAGGGATAAGGACGCAGTATGTAAGAGGGGACTACACACAGGTGTGAAGCCCAGGAAGCCTGGTCCGTCAGGGGCCACTGATGTCACAATCTACCACTGTTGATTAATCTGCCGTTTTTCTTCTTTGTGGAGGAAAGATGGAGAGAAAAATGAAAGTTGATCACTAGTCACCATGTGTGTGTGTATGTATGTACATGACCAAGTGCATACATGTAGTGATCTTAAAAACATGCAGGACTCCTCTGTCTTTCCCCCAGGATTTTCCTTTCTTTAGGAATATTATATTATTCTACTGAACAGTCATCTGGAGGCAGGGTTGTGGGAGAACAGTGAGGCAGGAGGAGGACTTCCAGCCGGACAGGTTAATCAATCAGTATTGATATCTGAATGATCAGATACTACAGCCAGATCACTGTCAAATCAGTTAAGGTGGTGACTAGAAAAGGACAGTTGGCTGGGTACCTGGTCAAGACTATCATGTTCTGACAACAGCCTGGAAAATGGCCTAAGAAATATAGAATATTATTTTTATTTTCCCTAAAATGCTATATAGTCTCCTTTGCTTTATAGGTTTTCTTTTTCTTTCCGTTTCTTTTACTCTTATTTCCAATTCTCTCTTTATAGTAGGCTTACTCTATGTCAAACCGTGAATTCTGTGCTGGGAAGGTAGTGGTGAAGAAAATTAACCTCACATGCTCTTCTCATAGAGTTTATGGTCTGAAGCTATTTTTTTTTTTTTATGGCCTTAAAGTTAAGGGAACACTTTGAATAATTTAATGTGAAAGTAAATCCATCTTTTTCTGTGATTCTTGACTTTAAACTCTATAAGTTTCTAAAGTCTTCCCACTGCCATGAACAAGACACTGTGAGGGAAGGAGGTGGTGTCATCTTTGTTTTTACAGATAGATAACAAGGAGACCAGAAAGGTTAAATGTGTACTTGCTCATGTTTCCACAACTTAGTGAGATTAGTGGAGCTGGGGCTCAAACCCACGTCTTGTGATACTGAATCCAATCTGATTCTGATTCTCACAAGACCTTCTAGCTTCACTGGAACGATTCAAGTTGCACTATCCTAATGAGGTAGCTAGAGATTCCTGGGGACCCGGCATCTTGGATCTCTGCTCATCTCACACTCTTTGTGAACAGCATGGAGCTTATGTTCGGCTTGGTTTACCTATGGCGTCTTCAAAAACTTCCATTTCGTGGGCCGGCCCAGTGGCATAATGGTTGGGTCCACGCACTCTGCTTTGGCAGCCTGGGGTTCACAGGTTTGAATCCTGGGCGCAGACCTACACACTGCTTTTAGGCTGTGCTGTGGCAGGCATCCTGTATATAAAGTAAAGGAAGATGGGCACGGATGTTAGCCCTGGGCCAATCTTCCTCAGCAAAAAGAGGAGGATTGGCAATGGATGTTAGCTCAGGGCTAGTCTTCCTTGCCAAAAAAAAAAAAAAAAAAAAAACCTTCCATTTCAGGGGCCAGCCATCTGGCATAGTGGTTGAGTTCACACACTCCACTTCAGTGGCCCAGGGTTTGCAGGTTTCGATCTCGGGCACAGACCTACACATCGCTTATCAAGCCATGCTGTGACAGGTGTCCCACATAAAATAGAGGAAGATGGGGCACAGATGTTAGCTCAGGGCCAATCTTCCTCAACAACAACAACAAAAAATTCAATTTTGACTAAAAAGTCAATTACATAATGGGACATTACTAAATGAAAGAGGGTTCTTAAAATGATATTCACAGGTCAATAGCTCGTGGTCAGGGATGCAGAATATGGTGTAATGGTTGACCTTGGGCACATTATTATTTCATCTAAGCCTCTATTTCTCGTTGGCAAAATTGAAATGATAGTAACTACTGCATAAGTTGTTGAGATGAATAAAAGGATCTATGTAAAGCATGGAGTCTGATCCATAGTAAGCACTGAAATTATCAGTTACTATCTTCATGATGATGATGGTGATGCTTTGTTCCTGATCTGGTTTACTAGAGAAGCAAGGCATGATGTGATCGTTGTGTCATCCCTAAGGTCTCTAATGCAGATTTTATTGTGAAAAAGTCATTTGTAGGCCACACATCTGCCTGACAGATTGCACTAGAGATTTAGCCATAAGTTAACATTAGAAGATTTTTTTTCTGTTGATAAGTTTTAATTTTTTGATTGACACAAAAGAGCATCTAGTCTATTAAAACAAAGAAAAACCATCATTGGTGTTTTATTTTCGAATGTTCTAGCAGTACCCAGCAAGCAATGACCTTTTCATTTAACTCTCTTTAGGGTTTGATGCCTATTTTACGTCCCGCACTCTTGAGAACAACAGAAGAAATGTATGGTTTGCCGAATACTGGGAAGAAAACTTCAACTGCAAGCTGACGATTAGTGGGTCAAAGAAAGAAGACACAGATCGCAAATGCACAGGTAATTTCATTCTCCTTGTCCTTCTCCTGCTACTCTACATGACCAGCATTGAAATGTCTGCGTAGCTGACAGAAGGAAGCTTGGCTGGAGACAAATTGGAAAAGTAAATTGAATTTTACTAGATTGCTCAGAAAATGGAACAGGAGCATAAGTCTTACAGGACGAGAGAAGTACAGACAAGATTATATTCTTTTCTGCCTGTCTGTCTAGCAGTAATTGACATTTTCATTGATTCTTTGAATTCAAAAGGTTTCATGTTGCTTTGAATACTCTCACTGATAAATATTAGTTCATGTTGTAGCCAGGAGTATGACGTGATTCTCACATGGACAGAAATTTCTGGCAAATTTCATACCAGCACTGGATTTAACTGTTACCATGGACAATATATTTGATTAAGGAAACAAAGTATTGGGCTTAGAGTAATGAGAATTCCAACTAATTTTCATAACGTCCAAGTTAATGAGTCACCTGCTATTTCAAATATGCTTAAAAAGACTCACTGAGCCTCAGATGTAATTCTGCACAAATATTCCAAATAGAAAACACTTGTGTGTATGACAAACATATATATTTATATGTATATGAAGTAGTCAGAAGGCAAAATCACATATTTATTCATTGATTCATTCACAAATGTTTATTGAACAACTCCTTTCTGCTAAGCACTGTGCTAGGCATTGGTGACCTCATAGTGAACAAATCAGGTGAGGACTCTGCTTTCATGCTGACTCAAGTATAATGGGGGAATATCAACATTATTCCAGTGTTCTCTCTATGAATGCATAATCATAAACTTCAATAAGTATTCTGAGGGCTGTAAGGGCATATAACCAAGGAATTTCACTCATATGGAAGGCAGAAGCTATCTCAAAACACCTCCTTGAGGGATGAGTAGGCATTGGCAGGTTAGGGAAGAACAGGTTGGAGGATTTCTGATAGAGGAATAACGTGGTGAAGGGCTTGTAGCAGGAGGAATTATGATGCCTCTGAAGATGTGAAAAACAGAAAAATGTGACTGAAGTACAGAGAATAGGACAAATGTGTGAGCTGAGGCTGCAAGTGTAAGATATGGGCAAGGAATAAGCCATGTTGGGACATATGTGGAATTTGGTCTTTAAGAGTCCTGGAAATCGTGGGAAGGTGTTACACAAGAGTGTGACGTAATTTACCATCTTATCACCTAGCCCTCTATTAAACAGCATTCGCCAATTCTATACTTCAGGAGCCTTCAAGTTTTGTAATGATGACCTCGAAGTACCATAGACCCCTAAAATATCTTCTGTATTATTAAGAAAGTTACATTCATGTTGGACACACTTCCTGTGTTTATCTTTGTAATATAGCTCTTTGAATATTGGTCATTCAGATGTAATAAGGATGACCAGATATACCCATTCGAAAAACGTCTATTAATTAGGAATAATGCATGTAAAGCATGATACTAAAAACACCATGAATGGTGTGAGGATGCTTGAGTTTAGGCCTTTTCCTCAAGGAGTTTCTGTGAAGAAGGAGAGATAAGATATAAACAGAGATGTGAGTAAAAACAATGATACAAAATCGATATGATGCCTAATTGAATGTATAACTCAGATAACTAGAATATCAGATTAACCACAATCTCTAGACCATGGTGTATAACAACAGTGTTTTCAGAAATGTGATCCTTATTATGTTGGAGGAAAAGGAAAAAATTAATTCAATGTTGACTAGACCTAGATGACACAAAGCTTTCAAGTGGAAACTGAAAAAATTAGTTTAACATCTGGATAATTTGTCTATAAGACAAGGAACATCCAAGTGTACTAGAAGTATCTAAATGATTGATGGCAGTTTTTTGTTTTTTTCTGACATTTGATGTTCTATAGAATGTCTGGAAGGTGGAATGGATTGTCTGATGTCCATTAGGATTGTTCTGTCTAAGGCCAAGCTCCAGTCTTTTTCTATGCTCTAACACAGGCTGTTTTATCTGTAGTCACATTTTAGTGCTGATCATCAAGAATTTGGGTTTATAAAAACAAGTAAGCTCATTATCCATACTACCACATTTCAAAAATGGAAATAGAAGTGTTTGTGTTTTCATATCATGCTCCTTCCATGTAAAAAATCTATGATCGTATTGATTAAATTATCTGTGGCTCCAAAATTCTTTGTGTATTTTCTCCTCTTTCTTTCCTTCCTTACCATTTCTACTGTAGTAAGATGTGCCATATTGAGTGGAGGTAAATACTATATTACCATCATTGGATAGGAGAACATGGGTAGATGTGTGTTTGTTTTTCTTTCTTTTACTTCCTTTTTCCAAATTCAACTAAACTTTTATTTGCTTTGGAAGTATTCCCAATATACTCTTTAAAATTTCTTGACGTTTAAGTACATCGCAACTTGGAAGTGGAGAAATGGAAGAAAAGTCATTCTGAGATTTGCTACACTAGAGGGAAAGAAGTGATGGAGAAAAGTGACAGATTGAATTGTATTAATGAGACTTCTTGAAACTGTGGTGAGAAATTAAGTTTTAATGAGGGAAAAGAATGGATGGGAGAGGGACACACTGAGGGCTTTAAGGATGTGGATGATATAAGGGAAAGCTGCCTTGGTAACCAGAATGTGAAACATTAAAAGAATGGGCACATTAGGAAGAAGCAACCAGATGAGGAGGCCAGCTGAGTAGTCTGACATCACAGATAGTGCAGAGAGTGCATGTTTTGATCTGAGGACTGTAGAAACCAGCCCACTTCTCCGACCTCTCTCTGTGACTGGGCTCTGCTACAGAGTAAAAACGCCTTAAAATGTTCACTCCTAGGATTCAAGCACAAATTAAAATGAAAACTTTTTTTCTGGGGAGTATAACCTCTTTAGCCAGAAGGAGCTATTTATTATGTATTAGCTTCAAGTAGACTATCATTGAATCAATCATCTGGGCAGACAAGTTTTGAAGATGAGGTATGGGACTCATACTATTTGGAGAAAGCAAACTTCTGGCGTCAGGGAATAACAGTGAGTTCTAAAAATCCCAAGATGGTGAAAAGTCATGAAAGGAAGAATAATTGTTGAAGAAAAAATATTTATTATTAAACATGAAATAGACTGTGTATACTTCATAATTTAACTTGGGGCTAGATGTACATGGATTCTTATAGAACCTTACCTGAACAATCATGTAATTCTTATTCCTCTAAATTATCCATATGCATTAAAAATCACCTTCAAACAAAAAAAACTACTACATTCTTCAGTATTTTAAGAACACCCCAATTTTTCTTTTTCCAAGGTCTCTGAGAGCTAGAGATTCTCCATCCTACATTCCCTAGTGGTTGCCTATATGGATATAGATTAAGACTTGCCAGTGACCCATCCTGCTCCTGGGTTATCTTGGCTGCCATCCCATAAGAGGACATACAGTTGAACCAGTTTATTGGTGATTTAAGCTTTCACAGAAAACACAAACTCTATTTGACAGGTACTAATGCCATTCATGCTACTTTGTGGTAGAGCTACATTTTCTCATGGAGATAGTGCTAGCTACATACACAATAAAGTAAGTGCTTCCAGACAGTTCACTGCAGACAACTTGGGTTTGTAGGCGGAAAGATCAGGTGTGATTTTTTTCAGGTTGTGTTTATGCTCCCTCACCCCCACCCCAATGGCTGAGTGTGTTCACCTTTAACACTTGCCAGTATATTACTAACACAAAGACTAGTTTACAACATGATCTCTCTGGGAATAATATGTTCTTGTGGAGATACCAAGGTCAAGGAAAGAAGGAAAGTACACAGGTGAAGTGATGTCTCTGAAAAAGAGATTGAGGCTGTCTTGGAGTCAGGAAAATCATTCTACCAAAATGGTTAAGAAACCAGAGGTTTTGGCATGAAAGAGACCTGAGTTTGTGTTCTCAGGCTATCCCTGAATACCCCTGTAGGAGACTGGACAACATTATTTAACCTCTCAAAGCCTTTCCTCATCTTTGAAATGGGGCTAATAAACTTTAATTATGTCTAAAGTTGTTGTAGGGAATAAATTAGATGCTTCGTGTTATCTAAAGAGGGTCTAAAATGATACTGGCCCATCGTAATAGCTCAGTAATGGTAACAATTATCTGCTGTTCTGGGCTAAATGCAGTGGCCTGTGAGGGTTTCATGAAGATCCTACTGTCTTATGTCAGTTCTGTGGAAAATCAGGATGTATATCAAATTCTAACAGGAAAATAAAGCGAGAGATTTGAATAAGCACATAAGTGTAGACAGGAGCTTTTCTCTGGGGTGCACATTACACAGCGATTTATTGAGGTATCAAAAAGTTTGTAGACAGGCAGCATGGAACTTTATGCTGTGAATGGTATATGAAGCTCAAGACATAAGGAATTTCAGGACCATAATGTAGAGTGTGTGTCCAAGTATCATTGGGCCTTGGACTTGTCGGACACTTCATGTCCCAACTTTTGTAGCATTTTATCCCTGATGTGCTGTATCCTTATGTGGTTAGTAGTATCCCCAAGTTCCTTGCTCCCAAACCCATCCTTTAAACTCAGAAGGAGGTTCTGAGAATCTGAATGTGCTTGCCTATGGCAGCCCATAAAAATTATCACTCTGTCATATCTTATGGCTTACAAAGAACATTTGTCTAACTAACATTACTGTTCTGCCAAATGCCATTTTGTGAACACTGATTCATCGGAGTTACCTCTTTGCTGAAAAGAAGGAAGTCAGCATTTAGAAATCCATCATCCCATGAAGGGACAACTTGACTTTCAGAGATTTGTTTTCCTTTTGAGATGACAGAGAATGAATAAATTGGTGACTTTTTTTTTTTTTTTTTGTAAGAAGCCATTGTATTCCATTGCTACTGCTTTCAAGTCACACAATAAGCAAACTCAGTTTTGATTTGAGTCCCTAATCAACCAGTGTTTACGGTGGAAAGATATCAGGGATTAAAAAGCATACTCTAGTAAATGTCCACATTTTAGGAGGTCAGAATCCTTAAGCTGTGTTTATCTTTACACCTCACTTCTCAAAGCTAATAGTTTTAAGTAAAGGTCGCTTTCTTGGTGGGGCCAAAAAGCTGTGAAGAAATGCTGTTAGTGAATAAACCATGTATTCTCTCCTGGGGCCCAGGCCCATCAGAACCTTTATAATTTGTTAAGAAGACTATCAAGACAAAGGAATTATACTTAAGTAAGTCAAATGCTTTGAGAATATATGTGCAGAAAGAATTTATGACTATACTAATTGGTTTTCCCTGTCATTTTATTATTCTGTCTTGAATTGACCTTTAATTGTTATATAGATGTTGCATTGTGGCACCTACTTTATTCAACATGATTGAGAAATCTACATCAAAATGTTATAAATAAATAATGTCTAACCCTTTGGTGGTCTAAGGCTTTTTGAAGCCATTTTGGTGAGAAGCAACGTAAAATGCATTTTTACACCTTTATGCTCTCTAAGAGGTTTGATGCAGATTAATTATGATTTAATCTACCTGGAGCGTCCATTGTGGGATTGTGTGTTTGTAAGGTTCTTTGTTACATTTTTTATTCTCTGCCTCATCTCTAGAGATCAAAATCATGGTTGACATTTCTCTTGCTACCCTCACCCTTAAATCTTCCGCTACCTCCCTCTTCAGAGGCTGGTTTCTATCTGTGCCGGAACTGGAAGTATATGAGCTAAATTATTAAGTGCTTTTATTAATTCATTCATTCATTTAAAAATGAACATTAAATTAGTATTAAATGTCTCAGAATCTTCAAGAAAACCTAAGGTATATAAATTTGTGGATATAGTACAGCATTTTATAGCAACTATTTGGGTGAATTTACTAATAGAATTTAGCTAGATGGAATACTAACTAATATAGTATTCCCCAAATTAAAATTATCTGAATGTCATATGTGAAGTCCTCACTGTTCTTAGAAACCTTTTTTAAATCCTTTTCAGAACGGGAATATTGAATAAAAATCCTATGTCCTTAAAAGATGATTATGTTTCTAGCAATTAGGTTCCCATATGTAATAGTCGGAAAAAAGGCGTTAGTGTAATGTTAAATCATACTAAATGCCACGCTAATTCCATGGCTTTGCTTTTAATTCTCATATATATATGAAGGTTTATCTTCTTGTATTGTTTTAAAATCAATCAAGTTATCTTTTTAAAGGAATTTAAGAACAAAAAGATAACCTTTTTTTGATGGGCAGCATATCACCAGCTATGTCAAGTATTCCACTGGATAAATTTGAGAGAAGGTAAGCAAGATGATGACAATGCTTGATTCTAAAAGCAATAATTGGTATAGTCTTTCCCATGGTTATCTCTTGTAATAGATACAACTCTGGTGCCACAAAACCAGTAGTGCAAAATATATAACTTTTGATTGTTTTCTGTAACTTCACTTTATTTTCAAGACTCCATTCCAGTGGTTTGTAAAAATTTAATTGGTCTTTTTAGAGTCCCTCATTCCACCTGATCGATGGAGTTGAACCTTCGTTGTGGAGGGTTTTTATAAGGCCAGGATCTTGGAATTATTTGTGAGGTCCCTTTGCTCTGGACCTTTGGCATCTGTCTATGACTTCTTACTATCCATGAATCTATCTCCAGGAATGTCCCTTGTCTATGCTAGTCCTTAGTAGTGGAGATGTGAAGGTGACTACAGCATGGATTCTTGGTCCTGGCCTCAGGGCTTCTCCAAGTTCAGCTCTGATTTTGATACTTCCATGGCCCTCCTGTGACCCTGGTGGGGGAGGTTGCAGAGCCTAGCACACTTTCTAGGGGAATACACCAGCATTTAATTTTCATACTTGCCCCAAGTCTGTCCTTTCTCATCTTCCATTCCTGAATGTCTTTATTAGAGGCTAGGGGAGGAGACTAACTTAGATCCAATCATACCCTTCCAATTCTTTTGTCTATGCCATACACTGTATCTCCTGAATCCTTCAGGACTCCAACTGAAGTTCAGAGCCTAGTACTGACCACATGATACTGGCTTTTAAAACTCAAAAGTTAATCTTTTATTTTCCCCCCGTTCTCCTGTATTCTGTTATAAACTTCCTAAAAGCAATGAATAAGAGCTCTGTAGTTTATAAGAATGAGGGATAGAACCCCGAGATTTTATATAGATATATATTTAAATAAAATGAAAGGCACATTCATTAATATAACATATTAATATATAAGAATATTACCATACAACACCATATTAGCACATCCAAAGTAGAAGAGTCATGGGTCGCAGGCCAGGTCTTTGTCTTTACTAAATAATGCAAATATAGCACTAAACTCATAAAGCTCATTTTTCCAAATCTTGTCCAGACGCCAAAGCCAGACCAAGGGGCTGGCTATCTTTAGCCTTCTGAAATAGATGTATATAGATGGACCCTGCAGTAAATGAATTCTTCTTTCTGCCACCAACCCTACAAAGCATGAAAAGAGGTCTCCACTGTGTACCGTTTTACTTCAGGCCATGTTCCCTCAAATTCCTCTTCCCATATAACACACCAAGACATCTACAGGGAGGGTTTTTAATTTTGTGCAGAATTAAGCCAGGCAGTGGAACACCAAGTTGAAAGCCCAGGGGTATCCAGGCAAAACTGGTTTCATAAATGCTAGAAGCCATAATTATTTGAGCTATGTATCATTTCTTTCTCGTTAACTCCAACAGGCAATGGCTTTAAAAATGAGAGTTACAGCCTTTCCATATATGGAAAGTCTGTCAGGCTCGGTAGTTAATGAGAAGGAATTCTTGAACTAGGGGAATTAATGCTTTTGGGTCTTCTCGGGAACAGTCCTTGTAAACAAAGTGCCTCTTATAAGCAATATAAGTATTATAGATTGGATACTTAGAGTCATTTTAGTAGGTATAAGAAAGGGCCTTGAATGACTTATCAAATGTCATCAAGCAAGTTAGAATGGAGTATAGCTTTCCTTACGAAGAATTTCTAGTAATACAAGTTTTCTTTCTTTTTTTTCTTCTTTTCCCTCTTCCACAGAGAAAAATGGATACTAAAAGCATTTTAGGTTTTTACAGTGTGTGCAGTGTCATATTTGTTTTTCTAGAGAATAAATATGTGCTCACGAGAGAAATAGCTACCACATATATAACAACCCAGATAACTTTCTAGAACTGCTTCTAACTTTGTCTCACTGTTTCCAGTAACAGTAGATCCAGGTATGTGACTGAACACATGAGGAGGCTTCCCATTTCCTCATCCTCAAGGAGTATCTAGTTTACCTGTTTACCTTCCTGGGTGCAGACAGCTCTGTGCTGACTTTAAGCATGGCCTCTATTAGGTAGAAACACAGTATTCAAGCTGCCTGCTGAAATCATACTAGTTGACTCATGAAAGAATTTAGACTTGAGGAGTCAAATTGCCTGGATTTGAACCCCAGCTCTTTCCCTCACTGTATCACCACAGGCAAGTTACTTAAACACTCTCAGCCCATTATTTCCTCATCTGTAAAATGGGATAGCAATAGTCCCTACTATATGGGATCGTTGGCAAGGATTACATAGAAGATGCCCAGTGGGCATAGCAAGTGCTCAGTGAGTTTAGGTGCCATCGTTATGGTGGTGGTTGGTGGTGACTGATGCTGCCTTTGGTCTTTGTAAAAAAACAGCAAAAACAAAACTCGTCAATGGCTCAAATCACCTGTCCTTCCTTTATTTTCACCCAGCCTTGTTCCTCCTTTACCTGACATGTCCTTTGCCTTTTATAGTGATATATACATATCAATATACTCTTATGTGTTCATATCATCTAATTTGACTATATCAACCTTGTAAAATATACAAATCAGGTATCATCTCCATTTTACTGATTAAAACAAAACAAAACTGAACTTTAGAGAAATTCTGTGACCTAAGATCATGGTTGTGAAGGGGAAGAAGACTATCCTCTACTCACTCTCGGTCCTTTCTGGCTGGGCTACAAATTAAGTTGACATAAGACCAAATAGCAGGAGAAAATGAAGCAAAGCTTTATAACATGTATACATGGGAGAAACTCAGAAAATATAAACTGAGCAACTCGTCATTCTGACTAAGTTGCTGGCTAAAGTATTTTTCAGGTCAAGATAAGGAGGGTGTTGGGGTAGTGGTTTGAG
The DNA here is from genome assembly GCF_020826845.1 of Diceros bicornis minor. Taxonomy (NCBI): domain Eukaryota; kingdom Metazoa; phylum Chordata; class Mammalia; order Perissodactyla; family Rhinocerotidae; genus Diceros; species Diceros bicornis. Next base: position 72,676,726 of record NC_080741.1, on the reverse strand, counting down.
ATTTCAGAGGGGAAGAAGACAATTCACATGGAGATGGAAATGCAAATGTTTGTCAGACAACTCTTTACAGGGCCACCTATAGAGAATGTGCCTGGAGAGACAGAACTTTTGATAAGATGGGATTGTTGGTGCCTTTCTTATCACACCTATTTTATGTTATACCACAGCCATCATATGGTAATGGTTCCTTCCTGGAACAGGCCTTCTATGTTAAATTCTTTAGGCAGTTTGGGAGGGGAAGGTCAAATATCCTTCAGAGAAAATAATCAATGTAAAGAGACATATTTTGAGGTGGCTAATTTTGATCTCCCACAGTTACTAATGAGAAAAATAAAATAATCCCAACAACTAATGACATATATTCATTTTCTCATGCATTCTGTCCCTCATTTGTTCACTTAACAAATGGTGTTGAGCAGCAGCACTGGGCCAGTGCTTGTGCTGGAAGTGAGAACATATACAAGGCTTTTGCTTTCAGGGAACTCATGTTCCAGTATGGGAGGCAGACAGAAAGCCACAAACAGATAAATAAAATAATTACAAATTGTGATTAGTGCTGTGAGAAACAATTAAGAAGCCAAACTAGAAAACAACAGTAAAGAATTGTTCCAGGAAAATATAGTCAGCAGAGATGATCACAACAGCCCTGACTGTGCATGAGAGGTTATTATCCCCATTGTACAGATGAGGAATTGTGGCTCAGATGGATCAACCAAATGACAAATGCAGCTTATTTCTCCCTATGCTCTTTCTCCTCTGATGCTGAGTTGCCTTCCAAGAGCAACATAAATAGGCCCTTTCTCATTTGGGGGTAACTTCCTGATTTTGTTTATATAGCAATTTCCTCATTCTGTGACACCCAGCCACATAAGGGCTCTTAGGAACATATTTGATAATGATTCTGGATTGATCCCTTTGGTCCTTATTTAGAAACAACTGCAGTGGAGAAGCGAGTTGACCTCATTTCTTTTCTCCTCTCCTGGACTCAAAATAGGACAGTATTTTCCAGTTTATGCTCAAACTTTGTTATATTCATGAAAAGCTAGTAGCTTGTATGAAAGAGAAAAGACACAGGACTCAAACTCCTTGTCTCATAGGCAGCGTAATTATATAACAGGGAATTGCGACCACCACTATAAAGTTCTCTCTGAATGTCTCTCTCCCCCTTGGGACTCCCTGTCCTTTTAGGGTGGGGCAAACAGACCAGCAGCCTTACGGAAGCAGATGGTGGAGACTGCAATAGTGAGAAACCAAGGCAGCATAACAATCCTACCTTTAGGAAAAGCATACCAGTATTGGAGGTGGTTAGAAATTGAGCTTCCAAAGTGATCTGATGCTCTGGCAGAAGTGGGCAATTTGCTGTGGAAAGAAAATGTTGAATTACAAGATGCTATTGCTTTTTCATTTGAGAAAAATGCAGCTGTCACGAGCAAGTTTCAGGCAAATTTGTAACAAACAGCTACATTTTAGAAACAAATTTTTTTAAAAACACAAAAAAAATATAATGAAAGAAAACTATGCCAAGAACCAAGCTAAAGCACTTCCCCTTTGTGGATACAAGTGTATGAAAATCATTAGGACAAATAGTTAGTGGACTTCTGATGTCTGACAGCCTGGCTCTTAACGTGATTACGTAAATCATGCCTCTAGCACAGACTAAAATTCAATAGATTCTCTCTTTCCTTGGATAAGTTTTGAGATTGCAGAAGAGGTGTTATTGAATTTCAAGAAGTGCTCAAAACCTAAAATTGGTGGTATTTTTAGCATACGAAACTAATTCTGTTACCCTCAATATTTAAGACATTTCAATGGCCATATACTGTTCATAGGAAGAAGACGAAAAATCTCAGCATGGTCTCTAGGGCCCCCTGTAGCAGGACCTCATCTCATACTTCTGTGGCTCTGACTTTCTTTTAGTTCTGTAAAGGCACCTGGATTCTCCCTACCACGGGGTCTTTGTACATGCTGTTCTCTCTGCCTGGAATTCTCTTTCCTCAATACAACTTTTGACTAGTTAACACTCAATCACCTTTCACATCTCAGAGTGTCACCTCTCTTGGAAAGCCTCCACTGATGCTCCCACCATGATCTAGACCAGGTTCTTTGCTATCTGTTCTCCCTCCTTCCTTTCCTTCTGAACTGCACTTGCCTCTGTTTGTGATGATATCCTCATTAGTGTGAGTGTATGGTGAATGTCTCTCACCTGTACTCAGCTGTGAGCTCAGTGAAACCAGGCACTAGCTTCTCTGTTGATGCCTTTCTTCACACTCCCAGCCCCAGTTCAGGTTGGGCATAGAGTAGGAGTTTAACAAGTAATTGTTGAGGAATTAATTTTCCTTTCCATACTTAAGACAAAAATCTGCTTTGCAGAAAACATTTCAATGTAATTGATCAAAATTGGAGAGAAGGGGCAGGAGGTGTGTACCCATGTTTTCCTGAAGGTGCCCAGCTTGCTGCACTTACAAATGCTGAAGCAGAATCTCTCATTTGGAGAATCAGCCTGGGCAAATGGATTGAATTGGGCACTTGGTAGGATTTATTGGGCTGCATATGTTAAATGTTTCATAAGCCCATTATCTTGTTTTTTGGAAGACACAAAAAGAAAACAGCAAGATCTGTGTTTGAGTTGACAAGTGTTCCATTTTAAGTAAAAATGTGAAAGCATCCAAATCCAGTAAACTGTAATATATAAGCCATTCTTTTCTTAAAACAAGAAAACAAACAAACAAAAAACCAGGAACAGAGGGCTAAGGAACAGATTAGCCTCCCAGCTTTGACCATATCCTTCCCTCTATTGATTATTGTTATTCTCATAACTGAAGAATTGCTGCATTTTATATGTTATGAGGAAGAAATTAGATCCAGGGCTAAAACCCTAGTAACAGAAATAATAAAATAGCCAACGGTTATTAAGTACTTTCTTAATGACAATCTCTCGTCTTACAAATAAGTAGGTAAATACAAATCTAAGTGAACAAATCTTTAGATTTTCAAGTTTTACACTTATGATTTTGAGCATATTTTAAAAAATAATTATAATAAGTAATATTTATTGAATGCTTGTCATATGGCAGCCACCTGCTTAAGCACTTTATAGAGGTGATAATGACCCTCAAAATGGGTATTACAGTTTTATCTTCAGTTTTTAGTTGGGGAAAATGAAAGACATTTTAACTCTTCTAATCCTCACAACAACCCTCTGAGATGACTGTTATTTCTGCTGTTGTAGGAGGGAGGAAATGGAAGCACAGGAAGGCACAGGGACTTGCCCAGGCTCACATGGTTCCCAGCAGCAGCTAAAGCTCAGGGAGCTTAATTACACCGCGTGCTCCTGGTCCCTGAGTCAGAAAGTGGCAGAGCCAGAAACCAAAGCCAGGTCTGGCAGACTCCAAAGCCTTATGTGGCTATTTGTTTCTTCTGTCCTAAGCTGTCCTCCTGGGTAGAGACACCTCATAGTGAAAATGGGGTAATGCCGGGACATTTGTGATCCAGCACCAGCCAGCACTACAGCACCTAAGAAAAGAAATGGAGTGACGTGTGTGACCACAGGCTCCTGTTTTTTTGGACATCTGCCTTAATCTCAGGTGTCTGAGAGGAGCTCTGTACCATAGGTACCTGTTGAGCTGGCCCGCCAAGGGAGTGTGTCTGCCATTCAGTGATTGAGTTCCTCTTCTTATGTTTGTTGTTTTTTTTTTTTTCTTCAGGAAGCTAGGCCCTCTGCTAACATCTGTTGCCAATCTTCCTGTTTTATCTTTTTTCTCCCCAAAGCCCCAGTACATAGGTGTGTGGCATAGTTGTAAAGTAGTAGTTCTTCTACATGGGGCGCAATCTCAGCATGGCTTAATGAGCAGTGAGTAGGTCTACACCCAGGATCCGAACCAGTGAACCCAGGGCCGCCAGAGCAGTGCGCGCCAACTTAACCGCTATGCCACCAGGCCGGCGCCTGAGTTCCTCTTCTACCAATGGGTAGGGAAAGGACATGGCCAGAGGAAGAGTCTTGAAAGAGGGGTAACAATGTAGTACATTCGGGCACATGTTCTGCTAGGACTTGGCTTCCTTTCCCTGGGAGAGCATATTGATTATTCATCTATGCCTAACTTTCTTCTGATTTTAACACCAGAGTGTGTGCTCTGTTATTAAAGTAATGAATTACATCTCATTGGCTCTGTTGGAAACAAGCACTCATGGAAAGGAAGAATTCCTGATGACATCACTGGGATTTGTGACCCCGGTCTTGTCATTCATGGGAAGGAGACCTTTGCATACCACTTTATAGTCCTTGAGAAAACTTACAACGCTAACATGGGCAGAACCCCAGATTCTACAGATCCTCTAACCCTGACATGGTGATAATAAGAAATTCAGATACCTTTTAATTTTTGTAAATTTTATATGCACTGTACTTACTGTTAGTTTTCTTGATAATTTTAAGTGTCATATAATACTCCACTGATTTGATATGCCATCACTTGCTGAATCTTTACTTACATTGCTCCCAATGTTTGCAGGTATATACAAAACACATTGAGAAATATCTTAAGACTTCTTGGTTTTTCCTTCTTCTAGATTACTTTCTTAAGATGAATTCTAGAAGTCTTTAAATGGAGTAGTAAAGAATGAGGACTTTGAAGCCAAATCACCTTAAATCAATTTCCATTCCTTCCCCCTACTAGCTATGAAGCCTAGCATAAATGACGTTGCATCTCTGTGTCCTGTTTTCTCATTTGTAAAATGTAGATGATACTCATAACCCGATAGAGTTTTGGTTTGTTTTATGTTTTAAGAAGAGGCATTTAAATGAGTTAATACAGGTAAAGTTGTGAAGTGCTTAGTACAATGCCTGACACATAGTAAGCATTTGATAAACAATATAGTAAGATACACATTACCTATTTTTATCATTACAGATTCAAAGTATAAATATTTTTGGACAATTGAAATGTATTGCCAAATTGTTTTCTGAAAGGACTTGCACTAATTTATTCAGCCACTGGTAAAGCTACTAAAATGCTACCTTTGTTTTGATTTGCATTTCTTGGAAAACTTGCAGGATTGAATATTTTTTTCCATATGTTTTGGGTACTGATTCATCTTTTTATGAGATGCACTTCAGAGTCTTTAAATTGTTTTAATATCCCTTGTGTCATTTGATCATCCCTAAAACTCAGCAGAATTGGCAGAGCTGATAATACAGCCTGTTGAAGAGAAAGATAAAAGCAAAATTCTTAAAGGTTTGTTAAGTAGCTTGCCCAAAAGAGTCTAGCAGAGCTGGCATTGAACTAAAGCAGTTTGCTTTACTCTTGTGAACTGTGATTCATAAAAGCTGCACCTCTTGGCAAGAAAGGGTTAACACCACCTTTAAAAAACAAAACAAAACATAAACAATGCCTACCTAACTCGTCACTATAAAAAGCTTAAGCCCTTAGCAGAATATGATTTAGGTATCTTATAATCTGCTTCCTTTAGCTCATTTGGAAACCATTAAAGAGACCTTAGGTTCTGACTCCTTGCAAGATGTATTAAATGGCAAAGAATGAATTATAATTTAGAACTTAGAGGTAGTTGTTGCCTTGTAAAGTATAATTTAATGGCTTCAGGCAATATGATAATTTTAAAATAAATAATATAATTTGACTATCATTCAGGCGTTAACCCTGTGGTTTATTGGACTATTGTGCCAATTCTCTAGTAGAGAATTTGCATAGCCTGGGATGCTGAGCTTCTAGGATGCTTGGCAAGGGAGGCTGTTAGATTTGACACAAATGGCCAATAGGCATGTGAAAAAATGCACATCATCACCATTTATCAGAGACATGCAAATTAAAACCACAATGAGATTCTACTACACATGGATAACATTGAAACAGACTGATAACATCAAATGTTGGAGAAGATATTGAGAAGTCTGCACTTTTAGGCATTGCTGTTAGAATGTAAAATGGTACAACTGCTTTGGAACATGGCAACTTCTTTAAAAGTTAAACATACATGAGCCTATGATGCAGCAACTCTTACTCCTAAGTATTTACCCAAGAGAAATGAAAACATATATCCATAAAACCCTTGTGCAGAAATGTTCATAGCAGCTTTATTCATGATTGCACTGTTAGGGGACAGTCCTCTATTGTCCTAGTCCTACTGTCTCTCTATAGTCCTAGTATCTTTTGTTTCTGTTTATCTTGAGATCAGAGGCACTGGTTATCTTTTCAATGTGTTTGTATAGCGCATAGCCTTGGAAGAGTCAGCTAGTGTGTCCCCACAGAGCATAGGGAGGGTTTGTTTACTGGCCAGTATAATAAAGATAAAATCTCCCTCTGGAGAAGTAGGTTAGCTTGAAATCCTTTATAAAATATTTGGGTTCCCTAAGGTCAGAGTTTGGCAGCTGTAACGTAAACCTGTTGTGCAACTGGATGCAGCATCCTCCTGGACTGTTCTGCATCACCCCCATGGGATTTGGGGAGTGGTAGGGAGGGGGCCCTGAGCAAACTTGATGATTGTGCTGCCTTCTGTGCCTGACTTTGACCCACGGGTCTGACATCATCAGCCAGTTTCCATGAACCTGTGGTGGGCTAACCAATTACATGTAGGGTAAAATCTTAGACACTTCATAGTTCTTGACAAGCTGCAAACTAGACATAGCCCAGATGTCCATAAAAAGAAAAATGGAGGGCCGGCCCCGTGGCTTAGTGGTTAAGTGCACGCACTCCGCTACTGGCGGCCCGGGGTTCGGATCCCGGGCGTGCACTGATGCACCGCTTCTCTGGCCATGCTGAGGCCACGTCCCACATACAGCAACTAGCAGGATGTGCAACTACGACATACAACTATCTTCTGGGGCTTTGGGGGGGGGAAGGAGGAGGATTAGCACGGATGTTAGTCAGGGCTGATCTTCCTCACAAAAAAAAAAAGAAAAATTGATAATCGAACTTTAATATATCTATTCAATGGAATAATACTTAGCCATAAAAAAGGAATGAATTGTAGATACATGCAATAAAATTGATAATCTAAACAATATTACTCTGAGTGAGAGAAGTCAGATACAAAAAGTATAAATTGCATGATCCTATCTTTATGAAATTCTAGAATAGGCAGAACTAACTTATGATGTTGGATTTCAGATCAACAGTTGCTTCTTCGTGAGGAAAGAAAGGTTGACTGCGAAGGAGTACAGGGAAACTTTATGGGATGATGAAAATGTTCTGTGTATTGCTATATATTTGCCAGAACTGATTGGCCAGTTCACTTCTGACCTAGCATTTCGCTATTTGCAGAATGTATCTCTGTTAGAAATATTCACACATTGTATTGGGAGTCAAACAGCTGGGATTCAGCTCTTGACTAGCCACTTGCTTTCTCTGTAACTTTGGGTAAGTTGTTTAAACCTCAGTTTCCTGACCCGTAAAATGGCAATAGTAATAACAGTATTTTCCTCATAGGGTGATTATGAGGATTAAACGAGATAATGAATATAAAGTGCTTATAGTGGTTTTTGGAGTGTAGAAAATACTGAATGATATTAGCTATTGTTGCTCATTATAGTACTGTCTATGAATGCCAGACAACTTGAAATAGTAATGTGAGAAAGAACAGATATATTTGAACCAATGTAGAAGTAAACCCTCCATTACAGAGAAGGAATAAGCATTCACATGCAAACAACTAAGGCTTAAATCCCCAACACAATACTTGCATTCTTCTCATCCTGAGAAGAAGCCTCATGGGCCATAAAGCTGGGGGTATAGAAATGACTTTGCTTTGAGCAGTATGGGCTCCCAGATACTCCAAAGGGACCTGAACAAGCTTCAAGGCAGGGTTGCTAAAGCTGAGACTCATACATTAAGCCAGAGCTGATTTAAGGAGAATAAAGTGGTACCAGGTGGATTATGCCTTCTGGTTTCCAGTAGTAACCATTCTGAAGAAAAGTGTGTCCTCTTTAGGCACCAGGATTCCAAAAAATTTAAATTAAAATCAACAGTATTAGCTCTTAATTGGAGCTAGTAAAACACAAAGAAAAAACCCACCATGAAAGAAAGCCAACAGAAACAAAGATAATATATATAATCCACCACCAACTTCAGTTTTTAAAAATTATTAAAAGCAATATATTTAGAATAAAACTACATATAACATATTTAGAGGAAAGCTAATATTTTATTTGTGGAATCCTAAAAAAATGTGCAATCAACAAAATGTTATCAAAAATGACAAAATGTTCAATAGATGGGTTGAAAAACAGATTATACACAGCCGAAGAGAGAATGTGTGTACTAGAACATGGATCCAAAAGAAAATGCAACACAGGATGATGAAGAGATAGTAAATATTGAAGAATATGGAGGATAAAGAGAGAAAAGGTAACGTTTCACCAGCATTGAGTCCCAGGACTAAATAGTGAGAATGGAGAGGAGGGAATTTAGAGAGAGAATGTCTAAGATTTTCCAGAACTGAAGAAAGACAACAATCCATAGATCAGGAAACATGAAATATGCCAAACAGGATAAAACATAAAGAAAGAAAGGAGAGAAGAGGAGAAGAGAGGAGGAAAGAAAAAAATTTCCTTCTGCACACAATTATGGTGAAAATGCATAATACTAAAGAGAATATCTTACAATGGCCAGGTGGCAGTCTCAACTTCCAGTTCAGTGGAACCGTCTTGTATGCTTGGTGTAAACATTCTTGCCTTGGGAATCGAGACCTCTAAATAAGCAGAAATCAAATGTGCAACCATGGAAAACTTCATGTTTACAAAAGAATGTAATAGTGATAGGAGCCTGTTCTCAGTGCCACTCCTTCCTCCCAGACCTCAGTGTTCTGATGGAGAAACAGCACTACATATTGATTCCTGGTCGAGAGAACATACTTCCCCTTGTGGGATATCATCCGCATCTCACAATATGCTGTCTACCAGCTGGCCTGCTGAGTCTTTAATAAAGTGTTAGGTCATTTTATTAGACCACAGTGTCTAGATGGAAGGGTATTTGGTAAGACTAGTGAATCCTGTCATATCGCCTTACTATGTTGCTGTAAAAAGAGTTTTTTGGTGAAAAATAGTGATGTTATAAAGTGAATGAGACATAAGTAGGTCCATGGGTGATGGTCCAAGTATGTTTTCAAATCTCTTCTGAGGAGCAGTTTTATTCCTGGACTATTGTAGATAAAAGATACTGCCAAATACATACCAAATCTATTGAAATAACTGTGAGATATTCCTTCCTTTCTTCCTAACACAGTGACCATGATATACTCATTTAATTCTTTGTGTCTTTGCATAGCCCAGGACTGGGCTAGGAACAAGTATGGAAACTGTGCAGGGAGACCAAACTAAGGGAATCAATGAAGGCCTCTGTAATGAAATAACATTTGAGCTAAACTTGGGAGTAGTAGTTAGCCAGAGCAAGAGTGTTCCCAGTAGAAGAGACAGGAAATTAGAAAATGCTTGGCATTTATTTAAAAAAAAAAAAAAAATAGAAAAAAGTCATTGAGTATGGAATATAATGAGAAAGGAAAGTGGGCTCTAAGATATGACTGAAGGGAGCCAGATCATGCTGGGCCTTGCAGACCATTTTAAGGTTCTAGATCTCAACCTAAGTGAAGTAGGGAACTGGTGAGGTGTTTTAATCAAGGGAGTAACATGATCTGGCTTGCAACCTGAAAAGCGGTTTAAAAATGTTAATCTGGCTATTGTATGACAATTGTATTGGAGGGGTGCTAGGAACAAATACTGTGAGATCAGTGAGGAAACCATGGAACAGTCCAGGTGACAAATGATGAGGACTTGGAGTCAGGCAATGACTCTGGAGCTGGAGGGAAGAATAAAAATTTGATAGGTATTTGAGAATCATCGGTTGAATATAAGGAATGAAGGCAGTCATGACTCTCTCATTTCTGGCTTACATAGCTGGATGTGTCAGTCAGAGTCCAAGCAGGAAATGATAGCTCATTCAAACTAGATTATTTAAAGAGAATTTCATAAAGAGACAATGTAAAAATTTTTCAGATGAGTTTTTTAAGATGGCAACAAAGGATAGTCTTGTACATCTCGCCTAGCAACCATTATCACTCCTGGCCTGAAAGGGCGAGCAGAGGGAGTGGTTACCAGAAACCTGAGAGAATAATAGTAAGAAGAGGCTAATTGACAGGGCAGGTGCCAATAATTTAGAAGACCAAACCATCCTCCTACCCTCCAGTCTCCTGCCTGTTACTCCCATTGCCCAAACCAACTGGATGTCAAAAGGCAGGAGAGCTCTTTGATTCTGTTCATCAAAGTGAGCTTCTGGGGGCACAGGGAATGGTGCTGAGCAGATCTGGGGATACAAACAATATATCCAGTGTAGAAGTTCTAATGTATTTAGATGGGCAAGATCTGGAAGCTGGGAAGGACAAGAGTTTATTTAGTTATAAACATATTTAGTTCAATATGCCAATAAGACATCCAACTAGAAGGGTTAAGAAGGCAATTCCATGTATATGTCTAGAACTCGGAAGTCTGTGCTGGAGGTACAAAGTACATAGATATCAATAGGTCATAATTAGGGTCATTGGAATATGACTGCCAGGAAAGAGTAAATGTGAGGAGAAATGAAACATGGGCCTCAAACCCTGAGATTGGTACTGTAATGAGAAGAGTGAATACTGTTGGAAGGAAATTCTCCATGGGTCTCTCATATTTCTGCATGTCTTCAAGCAGAGACACTGACTGCCTTTGTTCTAGACTATCTTTTCATGGATATTTGAAGCAATATATATATGTATGCTGATGCTCTGGCTACTGCTATTGCTGAGAGTAGTAAAGCCCTTTGTCTCTAACCCAGGAGTCTCATGTCTTCTGCCAACATCCATGAAACTGTGGCAGGCTAACTGGTAGGCTTGCAGGTATGGTAAAATCTCAGACCCTTCACAGTTTCTTGACAAATGAGTCAAGATCTATAGGGGGTAAGGAGTTTTTTACAAGGGAAGAAATAAATTAGAGGATGCAAGTGGTATTGGGGAGTAAGAAGGGCACTGAGATACATGGGTTATTCCAGAAAGAAAGGAATCTCTACTCAGTAGAGCCACAGGGCTCTATTGTTCTCAGTGAACACTCAGTTCCAGAGTGTTCTCAGGAAACATCCAGGTTTTAGTTAAGGAAGTGTTTGAAAACTGGGATATGGTTATATTGAGGAATCATCAACGTGGATTAGGAGTTCCAGAGAGCACAAAGGATTTGTGAAGATGGAAGTAGTTGGTGATTAAACAAGAAAGAAGATAGCATATGGGGGTGAGAGGTTGGTAAGTAAAGGATCATCGGAGAGGGCTGTCCTATGGACAGTGTCCAGTAGAGCTTGAATGGGAAGCATGAAGGATTTAGTTCTGAGAATGTTCTAGAGGATGGTGATCTCTTAAGCCTATGAAGATTCAGGTGAGCATTGGAACTGAATTAAACAATCAATCCCAGAAGTGGTAAGGTCATTTTTTTAAAAACAACTAACACCTATCTTGTAAATGGCAGTGACTTTTTTTTCTTTCTTTTTTTTTTTTTGAAGAAGATGATTGGCCCTGAGCTAACATCTGTTGCCAATCTTCCTCCTTTTTTCCTTTTTTCTCTGCATAGCCCCAGTAAATAGTTGTATGTCATAGTTGTACATCCTTCTAGTTGCTCCATGTGGGATGCCGCCCAGCATGGTGTGTAGCTCTGTGCCCAGGATCCGAACCGGTGAACCCCAGGCCACCAAAGCGGGGCGCGCAAACTTAACTGCTACACCACTGGGCCGGCCCTGGTTAAGGTCAATTTTGACCTTCATTTTGCTAGTCTATTTCTGACTGTGGGCTTGTGGGCATTGGAATTGATATCAAGTTCCTCACGGTATCTAGCCACATGAAAAATATTATCAGTTTCTCTTTCATACTACTACCTTTTTATAGATGAAGAAATAAGCTTAGAGAGGGTGTATAACTTTACAAATATAATACATGCAGAGGCAGAACTTCAACGCAGGTTTGTCTGATACCAGCCTCCATGCTCTTAACTCTTGTGAAGTGGTTGGGCTGATTATAGGAGAGGTGGAAATGTCATCACATGTTGGCTTCCAAGTGTTGAGATTTTGAAGGACTTTTCCCCAATTAAATCATATTGGCAACATGTATTTTAATCTAAGCCTGGATTTCAAGACTTTCAGTCAAGAACCTCCCTGGTACTGCTCTACAGAGGGAGGTTTCTACTCCAAGAGCACTTAATTACATTTCCTTCCACCGGTAGCATGGATTTGGCCAGTTGCTCAGACTGGTCATCAAGTGTGTTCTGACTGGTGAACTGTCAATTTCAACCTTCTGGGTAGCAGATAGTTAAGATTTTTTTCCTAGTTAGGTTATCTGTTCTATTTTTCTTAACACAGGCGGAATGTGACATTCCTAAGAATGGCGGTGCCTTCAGAACCTTGGAGTTGAGAATCATATCAACTTTATTTCTCATCAGTTATGAATATTGTTAGCTCAATATGAAGAAACCTATCTATTTTATTTTTGAGTAATCATGACTAAATGGTCAAAAATATATATGAAGAGGTATGTGTACATGTATACTTTTTATTTAGTGTAAAATTAATCTTGACTTCAAAAAAAAGCTAACAGAATATTTTTATCATCTTTATTTGAATAACTTAATTGAAGCCAGTGAAAGCAATGATAAGTAGAGTCTTTAGCCACGTAAGAACCCAGTTTGAGAAAAAGATCCCAAATGTCGGGGTTAGTGTGCTGCTATTTTCTGTCTCTGTCTGCAATCGTCTGGTCACCTGAATTAAACTCTCCATCTCAGCCGTCAGCTATCCAGGGTGAAGTATTGTAACCTTTCCTTTCTACTCTTTTACAGAACCTACTTGCTCATTATTTTATTTCCCTTTCCAGGATATTCATTCATTCTTTCATCCTGCATTAAACACACATTTGCTGAATGTCCACTGTATTCCAGGCCCTGTTTTAGGTTCTGGGCATATAGCAATGTTTAAGACCCAAACTTGCCTCTGGGGAGTTCAGTGTATATATGTGTGTGTATTTTTCCTTTTTATTTACAGTCACTGTAACTGGATACAGAACTCAAATGGACTGAAACAATGGCTTTTTCTTTTTATATAAGTTTCCATTGGACTGATGATTCTGAGAAGTCATTTCAAACTCTCCAGTGGGATCAATTCCCTTATGCCTTTTCTCTGACTTAGGAAGCAAAGGTTCATGGTGCCAGTGACGTGAAATCATTCCACCCCCACAACATGCCTACCTTGCTTCCAGGAAGTGACATTAGACCATGGGAGTCAGACGACCCTGCCCATATGCCATAGCATCTGCAATGTGCACCCCTTAATAAATACCTGGGAAGCAGAATCATCCTGTGAGACCTGAGATGAGGGATGGAAATTGCGTTTCAACAGAAACATTGGAGCGGAGTTGTGAAAAGTGACAGCATGAAAGGATTGTGTATTTATATCTGGATCCCTAGTCTCTAATAGGGTGTCTGGCACATAGTAGGGGTCACTTAAATGCAACGAACTTCATCTCCTCTACTGTCTTCCTGCCTACTCCCCTTTTCCTTCATCCCAGTATTCTTCTTTTTGTTCTTTTTTCTGTTTTTCTTCCACCTCCTCTTCCTTCCTCTCCCCCTCCCCATCACTCCACCTCCTCTTCTTCTTTCTTTTCTTCATATTCTCTCTCTTTCTTTTTTTCTCCTTTATTTTTGTTTTCATTAACATCATGTGCTCTGTCAAACAAACACAAAAACAGAGATAATATAATGAATCCCCATGTATTCGTCACCAAACCTCAAGATATGGCCAATTTATTTTCACATATACCCCACACATGTTTTTCTCTCACCATTGGCCAATTTAAAGTAAACCCAGACATTTAATTTTTTTAAATACTTCAGTACATATCTCTGAGATAAGTGCTCTCGAAAATATATAACAAATACACACACACATACAAACAAAAAACAATAGTTTCTCATTATCAAATAGTCTCTCACTTCTTTTAGTTTGTTCACATGTGGATCTAAAAGTCCATACACCAAATTTTTTGATATATCTAAGTCTTTTTTTAATCTAAAAATGTTCTTCTCCATTCTTTCTACTTCTTGCCATTTTTTTTGTTGAAGAAAACAGCTTGTTACTATTTCTCCAGAATTTCTCACATTTGGATTTTGCTCTTTGCATCTCTGCAATGTTCATTTACGTATTTCTTTATTTTCTGTATTTCTTGTGAATTAGTCGATAGATCCAGAAGCTTGATCAGATTTAGGTTGCTCTCTCTCTTTTTTTCTCTTTTTCTCTCTGTTTCTTTTCTTTCCTCTCTCTTTCTCTCTCTCTCTCTTTTTTTCCTCTCTCTCTCTCTCTCTCGTTCTCTGTGTGGCTGTCTGTTTATTTGACAGAATATTTACCAAGTGACACTGTGCCTTTACTGTTGCATCATATCAGAAGACACATAAAGCCTGTTTTTTATTTTGTGTGGTGTTGAGAAGTGAGAGTGGATATATTGGGAAAGGGAGTGCACTGGGGGAAAAGGAGCTAAGCTGACATTTTAATTTTTACTCTGAACATTTGTGTATTTTTTTGAAGTTTTTAGTTTTACATGCCCCCTCTCTCACACACACACATAAACAATGCCATTTTCTAAATTAAAAAATAAATGCTAACGTCTAGAGCAAAAAGAGGAGGAGGAGAAAGGGAAAGATTAAGCAGTGGTTCCCATGTTGTCACCCTGATCTGTTGACTGTAAAATTCCCATCCATCTTTCACCTCATGGTTTAGTAGCTATTGATGGTGATTGCACAGGTCTGAGATTTCATCTGGTATCTACATAATAAATTCATTAATTAATATTCTGAAAGTTCAACCTGAATACAGTTCCTGGAATGGTATCAACAGAATTTCAGAGGGGCAGAACCCCATTACTAAAGGGGCTCTGGCTGAAGAATGGGTTAAAAGGAAGGATAGGTGTCTACAGCAGTATTCTTTTTTTTAATCTTTAAGCTGATTCTGGAAAGAATGCTTCACCAATGATTTTACAGTTTACAGAGAAAAAGCAACCAAAACTGTGTAAATAGAAATTTAGCTTAAGAAATCAATGGAGAGAAAATTCTATGAGAGAAATTGAAACTGAATGTGTACTCTTCTTTAAGAAATCACATCTTTTCTTGTTTGGTATAGCAAGCTTTCTTGTGTGAGTTTCAGAAGCAGTAGTCTTACCTTTGCTGAATTGGCTGGCGTTACCTACAACAGACTGTTGTTGGAAACAAAGTCCTTAGTTGAGTCTCTCAGAACACTTTCCACACATTTGTGGTGTGTGAGCATTGGGGCTGAAACATTCCTCCCTTTAATCCCATGCCATGTGTGCATTGTACGAAAACTACTCCCCATCTCTCTCTGCCCCACCACACACAGGTTTTCTTCCTGCATATTTCTTTATTTGCATTTACCTGGAAATTGAAAATGCAATTGCAGAAAAAAACTCAGTTTTAAGTGACAACTAAGTAGCTCTCCAGGAAGCATCCTGCATGGAAAATGGTGAGAATCGAGGGTTTGTGGCTAGACGTTGTTTTTCTCCATTGCTAGAACTCTTTTTAAATCAATAACAGAGTACTCAATGTGTATCCACCACAGAACATTAGGATGTTAATGCTTTAATTGTAATCAAATTTTGGTCATCTAAGATTGGGAAGTTATCTGGCATGTTTGCTTTGTTTTCTTTGTTCTTCTGCCAGCATTTTGGTGATTTCTCTGGGCATTAACTTTTCCACTCAAGGAGAGGTCAAGGAAGAATACGACGGTGGTTGTCAAAACCGTCCATTTCTTCTTTGCGGGAAACTCTAGTGAAACATTCAGTGGGGATAAGAGGGTGTAAAAATGATGGCTAGCATGAACTTGAGATTATTTGTGGCTCTCAACTCAACTTGAAAATGAAAAGAATTAAAGGGGAAAAATCCCAGTTCATCACTTCCTATGTGTGCTTATGGAAGGAACCATTTAGCTAATTGTCTATAATGTATAGTGAAGTAACAGAGGCAGGAAATGGATGGCAAATAGAAAAGATAATAGTTCTTACCCAAGAGAGTGTTGTGAGGGTTAAAAATTAAACTATGAAAAGTGCTTAGCACAGAGCCTGGTGCACAGAATGTACGCAATCCACACATGCCGCCTGTGGCAGTATGACCTTGAACCCATCGTTCTCTTCAGGGGCTGCTGCTCCCGTTGAATTCTCAGCCTCATCTACAAACAGGCACAACAACACTGAAGGCTTTTTGCCTCAATCCAGACCTTTTGAGTTTCCTTCTACTGATACTTCTTGCAGGCCCTAGGTTCTTACTCTAAGATTTTATAAATGTGGTCACTATAAAAGATGGCAATGAAGTAAATTTCTATAAACACAGAGTCTTACTTTACCATTAACATTCATCTTATAAAGAGAAAGGTATACCCATGAAGGAAAACAAAAGTTATCCAGTTACCCAAGTTATTTATTTATTTTTAAATTATGGAAGGAACTGCAGTAGCATCTTAATGAGGCTTGCCGGGTAACCGTCGCATTTTTCAGGACCCTGTAACATTTTCTAGCACTCCAGGATATCCGCCCTACTGTCCTTGTATCCTCGTTACTCAGAATCTAGCAGTTTTGTCACAACCAAGATATGCCCCAACTCTATTTTCAAAGTTCCTGTGAGATATTCTTTTCCTGTTTATTAGGATGTTTATCATTTGCAATAGATCCCAGCATTACTATTTTAGTTAATTATATACAGGACTACTCAGGATGTCGGCTTCAAGAAATATTTCAATTTGAGGCTTATCAATAACATAAATTTGTGTAATGCAAGGTTTAAAATCATGGTCAGCACAAGCATGAATAACTTCAGAGAGGTCTTCCCAAAGTAAATAATTTCAATTAATATTTGAAATCTAAATAAAATTACCACTTTTTACTTCCTTAGAAACATATAGTAAGCATTGAGCCAGTTGTTCAAATGTGCTGAAGCTCTCTGGTGTGTTTTTCAGTCAGCACTAGCAAACCTCTTTTATTTGTTTCCCGCCACTCCCCACCTCATCTCTTTCTTTTAGTTTCCCCCATTGTTTTGCATTTTCCATGCCTTTTTCCCCCAATAGTTTGATTATGCATATTAACTAAGGCATATATTCTGAGAAAGCAGTATGTTAAAATGGGCAAGTTAAGCAGGTCTTTCAAAGAGAAGACCTCCCCAGCAGAATGAACACTAGAAATTCTGATAGTGAAAGAGTCTATGGATTATTCTGGTATAGGGCAGCTGGTAGTGTATTCAACAGAAAGTTAAAAGACTGTGCATTTTGAAGATAAATACTGGACTCTGGATACAAACAACAATGGAGCAGAAAATCAGGAAACTTTAAAAGGTAAGCTTCTTTGAATGCTGGAGAAGTGAAGTTAATGCCTAGGAGTTTTCCTCATTTCATCTAAACATCAGACCTTTTCCTGGAAAACATAATGAAAAGGATGAACTTCATCCAAGAAAAGAATATAACAACATATGATTAATGAGAAAGATTGAAAGAACGTGCTGTTAACTGAGAATTAATTGAAAAAGGATTTTGTTTTACTTCAATCTATGTTGTTAAAAATATTTCTTAAAACTGCATTTCACATTTTTTGGAGAAAGAGCATGCTTAATGCCAGTCCCTTAGGATGTTGTAAACTGGTACATGAATGAGAAGTGTAGTGTTCAAATAAACCTGGAAAATATTGAGTATCAAGTTTTAATTAACTGGATAAACCACTTAATATGTCACATGGGAAAAAAAGCCAATGTAGGGTGATTTCAGGCTTGGCTAACTCACAACTCAATTGTATTTTCACATCGCTACTACATTTTCATTCTGCTGTCATTTGTATGCTGTGTAATTTCCTCAGGACCACAAAATGACTAGAGTAATTGCAGGGTGTGTGTGTGGGGGGGGTGCTTTTGATACAAATGAATACATACATCTCTTTTTGAGAGCAAAGAAACTTTCTCAGGAGTTCCCCAGCAAACTCTTTTCTTATATCTCATTGGCTATTATTGTGTCCCATGCCTGTTCCTAAATCAGCCCTTGCAGAGGAAATTGAATCGGCTTGGACAAGTCAGGATGGACTCAGTGAGCCTCAAGGGATGTTCGGAACCTCTCACTTCCACCGATGGCCACCAATATCTGAAGAGAACCAGATTTCACTTAGAGGAGAGGGGTGGGTAGTAGATGAGTGACCAGAGACTCTGAAGTTGGCAATCAGTTGTGTCTGCCACACTAGGAAAAACAAAGTTAGACTCTTTTTTTAATGAACTTGCCACTCCTGATTTTCTTGATGTAAGGCTACGTGTTTCAAGTCCTGGTAGTCTCAAAGGCAAATTTGTCCCTTAACAATATTTAATATGCTAGCGTATCTCAGAGCCTTTAAGGTGCTAACGTACCTGGTACTCTCCAAGAGAAGCATAAAGCTTGTGATGTTCCATAAATAATGAAATATTTCATTATTTAAAATATTACAGTTATTTTTCAAGGCATTCTTCCTGGGATGAATGTCTTTATGAATGCAGTTTAGAAACTGCTCTGCTGAATTATTAGTCTGAACCAATTTCATAGTACATATTTTATAATGGTCATAATGCCCTCAAGATTGCCTTTTTAAGTACTGTAAAAAATAAGGGAAACTTGTAAAGTAATAGGTTATAAAATTAATATTAGAAAATGAATTGCCTTATAAAATAACTATAGTAAAATGTTAACATAAGAATCTAGTTGATAGGTTCACTGTAAAGTTCTTTCAACTTCACACTATGTTTAAAATTTTTCATGATAGAAAGTTAAAAAATAATAAAACAACCATAACAAAACAAAGAATAGCTTTTATGTACTCAACTAAAAACCAGCGAGAAATACATAGCAAAGATAACTACATTTATAATAGCAAAAATAAATAAAATAGCTAGTCTAACTTTCCAAGAAACACTCAACCTATGTGAAAAGAACTTTAAAACACTGTTGAAGGAAGCAGAGTAGACTTGAGCAAATGGGAAGGCACAGATAGGAAGAATCAACTTTGTAAAGATTTCTGTTCTAGTTTATTTATAAGCACAACATAATCCTAATAAATGTACCATCAAGTTGGCTTTTTTTCTTTTCTCAAGCTAGATAAGTGGTTAATAAACAAAAATAACCAGGAGAATTCAAAAAAAATGAATAATATGGTGGGAGAGGGGCTAATTCTACGGGTTATTAAACCAGTTATCAAAATATGTTATAGAGCCTTTATAATTGAAACTTTAGTGTTGGTGCCTGAATAGACCAACCAAACAATAAAACAGATTTTAAGAATCCAAAAATAGACCTAATTACATATGGAAATTTAGTATATAATAAAGGCAGCACTTCAAATCAGTGAGAGAAGATGAACTGTTGTGTATAACGATAACTAGATAGCTATACAGAAAAAAATTTTTTTGATTCATTCCTCACACTGCACATCAGAATATATTCCAAGTAGATCAAACATCTAACTTTAAAAAATAAAATTATACAAGTACTAGAAGAAAACGTAATTGGAATCTTCTGTACCCTGGGAGTGGAGATATTTTTTCTAGCCATAATTGAAAATCCAGAAGCAATAAGAGAAAAAAAAATTGACAAATTTTGTTGAATAAACAATTTTTTAAAATCGAATATAATTTTATTTGGAAAATAAATACCCAAAGAGAGTAAAAGAAAAATTACAAACTGGGAAAAATATTTGCAACTTAATCTGAAAGAGTTAATATATTTAATTAATAAAAAGCTTTTAAAAGTAGAGAAGGAAATGAGCAACAACTTTTTAGAAAAATTGACTAGATTATAAACAGTTTCCAACAAAAGCAATACAATGGCTTTTAACCATCTGCAAAGATGTTAAATCTCCCCTATAATAAGAAAAATGCAAATAAAAATATACTGGTGGCATTTCTCAAGTACCTGATTGACAAAAAGCCAAGTTTGACAACATACTCAATTGGTGAAGTTATAGGGAAATGAACACTCTCATCCTTTGTTGGTGAGAGAGCAAAATAGTGCAACCTCACTAGAGGGGAATGCACAGCATATAGCAAAATACATATGAATTTACCCTTTAACAAAGCAGTCTCACTTCTCTGAATTTATCACCAAAATATTCAGACAATAATTGAAAAACACATATATGGACAAGGCTGTTCATTACACTACACTTTTTAGAATGTGAGATATGATTGCTATTCCAAGAATGTTATTTGCATGTTATAGAATAAAGCAAATGAATAATCATAAAGGTCTCATTAAGAACCAGGATTTTGGGCCGGCCTTGTGGCTTAGAGGTTAAGTGCGCGTGCTCTGCTGCTGGCGGCCCGGGTTCGGATCCCGGGCGCACACCCATGCACCACTTCTCCGGCCATGCTGAGGCTGCGTCCCACATACAGCAACTAGAAGGATGTGCAGCTATGACATACAACTATCTACTGGGGCTTTGGGGGGAAATAAAATAAATAAATAAAATCTAAAAAAAAAAAAAAAAGAACCAGGATTTTCCTCATGAAAGGAGGTAGAGATGTAAGAGTGTGGAAGTTAAGTAAAAATCCTATACTGCTGAATTTGAATTGGAAGTAGCAATGTAAATTCATGATGAATTTTATCTTTTAAAAAAAAAAAATCCTATTCTATACACACTGAAAAGGCCTTGATCCAATGACAAGCAGTGAGCATAAGGTTGATTGTATTTAAATGAGATACATATAAAACACAAGTATCTGCCATGTGAGATATTAATGTGTGCTCTGAAAAGGAAAGATACAAATTCAAGTGAACTTGGGATGTTCTGAATTTCCTTCTTGGAGATTATATTTTATGTTATAATATGAAATGCTCTGAAAAAGTCTCTCAGTAAAGAAATCTAAAGATTTTAGATCTAAAGAAATCTAAAAATATTTAACAAGGGTTGTCAGGAACCCTTTGTTTTGCAGAGGAAGGGATGGGGTTGTAGAATTCCTATTGTTTCTTCATTACACAAATGTGCCATAGAAAATAAGTGAAAGTGAATACAATCTGTGGATAATTATTTGTCATAGAGAAACAAGAGGTCTAAAGAGCCCCACTGGTATTATGTACTTAATGAATGCATAATTTATTGTAAGTATTGTTTAGAATCTATTAGACACTAAATGCTGTGTTTAGTGTTAGGGATATAAGGAATAAAAAAAGAAAAGAAAAAAGTCTGGGAAGCAGACTAATAGAACATTAAAATATAGTGCTATTAATTTTATGATAAAGATTTGAAATTTTTATAAAAATCTTTGTGATTGAGGGCCTAAAGGTAGGCAACCATTGGATTGTGCCATGGAGAGAGAATTAAGTTGTCGCGGGAGAAAGTGAGGAGGAAAGACATTTTTGGCAAAGTAAAGAGCATGAGCAAAGATAGCTTAACATTAGAATTGATGGTGTTGTCAGGAAAACATAGCCATACCTGTCTGGAACACAAAAATTGTAGGGAAGAGGTGAGGTAGGGTCACTGTAGTGAGAGGAATGTGGGCTTTAGGATCTGACAAGTCTGAGCTGTCATCATTGCTCTACCTATAAATGATCTTGGGAAGGTGATTTAATCTCTATAAGACTCAGCTTTCCCATCTGTATAATGAGGATAAATAATATTTAGCTCACAAAGTGAGGATGAAATAAAAATAATGTATGAAAAGCTTTCAATACAATGGAGGGCACTTAATCAATGTCAGGTTCTTATTGTTATTAGAATGATGAGGGCAAAATGATGAACATTCTCAGTTGTCATGGGAAAGGGTTTGGATTTTATTTTGTAGACAATGGAGGCTCAGAAGAATTCTGAGCATGAGGGTGAGGTGATTACTCTGTAGTTTGGAAAGGTGAATATGGAGGAATGAATAGATGAAGGGAGACTTCAAGCATTGCATCTGGATGGAAGATGAGAAGGGTATACATAGGGCATGGGGAGTGTGGCCGAAACATTCAATGTTTCGGAGGTAGAATTGATATAACTTGGCTATTCATTAGATATATGTATGTGAGAGTGGGGAGTGAGAGAAAGGAAAGAATAAAAAATGACATCTGGCCTGAGGATCTAAGTTGCCAGTAATACCAGCAATTGAGACAGACAATGCAGGAGGTGCAGTAGGTATATAGAAGTAGTAATGAGTTCAGGTGTGGAATTTAGTTTGCTTTGTACCATTTTCCTTTTGGCTCATCATCTTTCTAGAGTAAATGAGTTTTGAAGATTTGAATATGGCAGCCCAGTTTCTAGTCCAAGCAATCCCTTGATTCTCTGGGACCACTATATTTTGAATAGTATGTTGGCTTATTACAGAAGTCGTCATTGTGATTCTTTGGATTGCTGCTTCTAAAGTTTGTCTAATATATCTAAAAGTTTAGTGTAATGTGCTCCAGAGTCAAATACCAAAAACCATGAAAACAACCTAACATAGTAGCCAAATGTGGGTATGTGGCTTGCACTATTGAACTCCTCAAAGCCTTGTTTCTTTAAGTATAGTTGAAAGTAAATGCAAATATAGACATTCTACTCAACGCCAATCTCTGTGTGTGTGTTTCTTGTTTTAATGTGCAGGACAGGAGAGAATTGGAAAAGATTCCAACTATGAACAGGAGGGTAAAGTTCAGTTTGTGATTGACGCAGTGTATGCTATGGCTCATGCCCTTCATCATATGAACAAGGATCTCTGTGCTGACTACCGGGGTGTCTGTCCAGAGATGGAGCAAGCTGGGGGCAAGAAGTTGTTGAAGTATATCCGCAACGTTAATTTCAATGGTGAGTCTCCAAACACCCATGCTTTTTGGGATCCTAAGTGTTGGCATTCTGTGTTTCATAAGTTATGTAGTTGGATTATCATTTACTCTTGAGTATGTGTCAAAACCTGGTTGATTATATAATTTTAAATGACTGAATCCATACATGAATGAATAGTGAGTGAGTGAATGAATGAAAAAATAAATATTTGGTGGTTATGGTTTGTCTTCCTTTTCTTAAAATAGGGGGGTATTTGCACAAAGCCAAATTCTTCCTCAGTGAATATAAGTAGTAATGCGAGGAGGTAAGGGGAAAGGGAAGAGACAGTTGCTTTAGGTACCCAAGTTAATTGAAGTAATGATTATAATTTGCTATACCACCCTCATTTCAGATTGCAAACATTTCTCAAAGTATAAAACTCTGTTAGAAATTAGTTACCTAAAAGTGGTGGGCAGAGATGGGTGGGAAAATGAGTAAGTAGGGTAGAAGGTGTGAGGTAGAAGTACCACTTGTCTGATAATAACTTTTGTATAGTCTTGACTCTTATAACAGTTTAATGCTTCACATACCAAAAACTAAATAATTAAAATAAACCTGAATATGGGTTGTATTAGGGTTCACTGGAGAGACAGAACCAATAGGGTATATAAAGATATAAAGAAGAGTTTTATTATAGGAATTGGCTCACAGCATTATGAAGGCAGGGAAGTCCCATGGTCTTCCGTCTGCAAGCTGGAGAACCAGGAAAGTCGTTGTTATAATTCAGTCTGAGCAACCAAGGCCTAAGAATCAGAAGGCTCCTGGTCTAAGTCCTGATCTGAGTCCAAAATCTTGACAACCAGGAGCTCCAATGTCTGAGGGCTGGAGGATATGGATGTCTCAGCTCAAGCAAAATGAATTCGCCCTTCCTCCCGCTTTTGTTTCTAATCAGGCCCTCAAGAGACTGGATGATGTTCATCCACACTGGGGACGGACTATCTGCTCTATTCAGTTCACCAATTGAAATGCTAATCTCTTCCAGGAACACCCTCACACACATACCCAGAAATAATGTTTTACCAGCTATCTGGGCATCCTCAGTCAAGATGGCACATCAAATTAACCATCACATGGGTGTAATACAAAAATTCATGCAGACAATAATAAATAAACCTAACTATGCTACAAATGAATAACATAACCACACTGAAGGGGTTGAGGAATGAAAAATGAGTGCAAGTAATTTTAGAAGACAGTATTTGATTATATACTATAAGACTAAAGACAAAAATAACTATACACAGATATTGCACAGTAGGAGTAAATTTGTGGGTTGTTTTACAATTATGAAAATAATTTATGTACATAAGAGGACTGAGAGAATAATCAAACACATTGTAGATGAAAGCCAGGTTTCTCACTGTCAGAGAAATTACTAATAAGAATGGTAGAAAGCTAGAATGAACCTTGTTGTTGTATTAGAATAGAAGTTATCAACATAAACTCATGACTCTTAATATACATGCAGATGGTAGATATAGAAATAAATATGTGTATGTAGTATATGTATATACCTATACTGCCTAGTTCTGTCCACTGAGAGGGCCTACGAGCAATGACACTCTGGTAGAAATGACTATACCTAGTATCCACATCTTATTTATAAATCTCATTGAACTAGGGCTCCCTAGAGAAACTATTGATTCAAGGGCCAGGCAGGGAAAGCACAAGATGAGCTTGAAGCATCATGTTGTGCCAGAAAGTAAGAAAGTGCTCAAAAACTGAGGGGGTCATGTTGAAAGGGCCCAGGAACCAACTTGAAGGAGATCCCACTGGCCAATTCTGGGACAACAATGGATTAAACTCATAAAATAAAATAAGTGTCAATAAGTCCATACTGATATAAATAAATAATTGAATTGAATACATAAATGCAGGAGAAGGGACAGCATAATAGAATGATGGAAAGGTGGAAATATAAAATCACCGTTTTGCAAAGATGTCAGTAGTAATTGTTTTAGGCAAGAATCATCAATGGATGCTAAAATTATTGGGCTAAGTATGATGAGAAACAAGATATTTGCATAGTCTCAAAGTGTCTTCTCTCAAGAAACATATTAATTACAAAGGGGAAAAGAGTAGTTTTGAAGTGTAAAAACCTGGAAGACAGCACCTTAACTGAGTGATCAAGGTTAACATCACCAGTAATGAGACTAATCGACATCATGCGTCTCTTGATAAGATACCCTGGGAAGGTTACAATATCACTTCTGAAGTCTTATTGCCAAAAATATATAATCTCAATCTAATCATAAGCAAACATCAGACAAATCCAAATTGAAGGACATTTTACAAAATAACTTGCTAGTGATCTGCAAAAGTGTCCAAGTCGTGAGAAAGACAGATAGTGGAATTGTTCCAGACTGGAAGAAACTAAGGAGACATTACTATTAAATGCAATGGGAGAACGTTGATTGATCCTATGGCAGAAAAAGGACCTTAATGGGACTATGGAGGAATTTTAATAAAATTTTCAGATTAGTATTAAATAGTATTATATCAATTTTAATTTCCTGGTTTAGATAATTATATTATGGTTAAAAAAATCTTCCTGCTTCTCTCCTCGTAAATAATAACCCATTTAAATATACAATATTGTATCCATCATTCAGGAGTTGCCTAGTATCTGGATGAAGAAGAACCACATCCAATTTTGGAACCTACAGTTTCCTAGTTAAGATGGAGGCAAAAATGACTGTATATAAAACAGAAAATAGTTGAACTACAAATTATCTTTTTATATAGTTTCTTTCTGATCTTACAGAATCTCCTAAAAAGTATAACTAATTTTCCCAGAACCAAACATATAGATTTCATTATTTATCCAACACTAAATTGTAAATGCTGGCGTCAGTTTTTAGGCCTTGTATTCTGGTCCATGGATGTGCATGACCATTGCTACCCTAGTGACAAAAAAATACATTTTGAGAATATTCTTGATGATTCTGCCCTGAATCTTCTTCCAGGTAATGTTTGTAGATTCATTTTTTCAAGATGGTCTTGTCCAACAATGAGCCAGAGTTGCTGAGCTTCTGACTGGAGAAAGGGCTTATGTTTATCAAATGATTACTGTGTGCCAGAAACTATGCTGAGTACTTTATGAGTGTTGACTTACACAATATTTAAAACACTAAATAGTTTAGATACTATTATTGTCCCTTTTTTTTTTTAACAGATAAGGAAACTGATTCACAGAGAGATTAAGAATCATGATGTTCAAAGCCACACAGCTAGGTAGTCACGATGGTGCACTTGGTACCTAGGGCACCTAACTCCATGGATGCTCCCTTGACTACTATTCTTTAAGGGTCCAAGAGGAAGGACCTACTGCATCATTCTACTGTTCCATCTTAGAATGGATGCCCTATGGAAGGTCACAAGCAGGGCCAATTGTTTCTCTTTGTCGTCATTGCATTGATGCTCTCTGGTCAATATAATCTTCTTTTCTCTGAGGACATTTTTTCTGCCATATGGAGACTTCTACCTTAAGAAGACTTCTGGCTCCTGGGACACTGTGACATTGGTTGATGGCGGGGCTCAACAGTTTTGTAAAGCAGAGACCCTATACTAGATTTAATTAGTGGATTCCATGTCACTTTAAGTGAGCAACTGTTAGAGTGAAAAGAAACTCGACATTTTTTACTCACTCAATTTCCTGATTTTTCGATAAAGAAATCAAATCCTACAGAGGAGAAAATATTTGTTTGAGACTTCACAGCTAGCAAGTGATGAAGACAGATCTAGAAGCCAAGTTTCTTTCTAGTCCGTTGTGAAAAATTTAGCCTTTCTTTTGCATGTTTTAGGAGGATTTTGATTTTTCTTTGTCTCAATAAGCTTAATTGTGCTCTTCTGTTACTTTAATACAAACTTTTCTGTACCCCTGAGAGTTTTATTCTAGACCAGTAGAGTATAATTTAGTAACTCTGAGCTTCACATTTACCAAAGCATCAATTTAGGAAATTATAATAGAATGCCCTAAAACTATTGCTACAGCTTCGTCAAGTACTTAACCTCCTCTTTAGCACCAAGATAAAAAATGGCTGATTTGTCTTCATTACTTCTGGTTATTTTATCCTGCATCCCAAATGAATGCAATGACCTGAGCCTAAATTTGTTTTAGTTATCTCTGTGTTGGCCTACCCAAGCAGGCATCAATACTTATAGATGTAAATTTAACTAATTGGTTGTCCTGGATACAAAATCTTAGAGAATTGCTATATAATGAAGTATTTACTCTGAAGTCTGTCTGTGCCTAGATTTATTAGTTTCCAGAAAACAAATTGGGTTGGGGTACATCACATGTGCTTTCCGTGAAACATGAAGTTAGCTTTCCTTCATGAAGAGGTGAGATCTGTTCCCTCTCCTTGAATCTGAGTGAGCCTGTGACTAATGTGGAAGTGACACTATGTGACTTTTAAGACATAAAAGGTAATAGGGCTTCTGCCTGATTCTCTTGGGACATTTGTATTATGAACACAGCTACCATGTTGGGAGGAAGCCAAACAGATGGGCCACGTGTGGATATTCCATCCCCAGCGCCAGCTGAGGTCCCAGCTGATAGTCAGCATCAGTTGTCAGACAAGTGAGCTGCAAGCTCCCCTGGCTGACATGAGTGGACCAGAGTAGTGCTGTCCTCACCGAGTCCTGCTCAAAACTCAATACAGGCTGTCATTGTTTTGAGCATTAAGT
The DNA here is from genome assembly GCF_020826845.1 of Diceros bicornis minor. NCBI lineage: Eukaryota > Metazoa > Chordata > Mammalia > Perissodactyla > Rhinocerotidae > Diceros > Diceros bicornis. The sequence continues at coordinate 72,649,198 of NC_080741.1, read as the reverse complement.
TTTAGGGTGAGCAGCAATAGATAATTGGAACACAAATCAATGCAGCATTTCTGGAATCTGTGCATGGGGTGGCAAAACAGGAGAGAAAACATGTAAATACTTTGATACAGAGGATGATTTTATTATCTGGGCAATCTAGATCCCCAATCCTTCTCTGTCCAGGAAGAAAGGAATTTCATTGGGATACCGGCACCCAGCAGGGATTTCAGACTTGAGTACATTCTGTCATCCATTCTCTCCTCTCAGTGTCTCATCTTTCTCTGTTTCCTTTTACATTAGTGCACTTGCATCCTGGCCCTGAAACCTTGTGGACAATTCTGCTGGTGATCACTTCTTCTTTGATAACTTCTTTTTCTTCTCTGCACTTCTTTGATTTTTTTTTTTTTTTTTTAATATAGAGTTCATTGAACACAGTCCCTCTTTTTCTCTTTCAAGAAGTTAAGGAGATCTGTTAAAAAGGAGTGTAGAAAAAAACTGGAAATAATAAGCCAGTTGCATTATAGAATCCATAAAAAAGATCAAAGCTACACAATATGCTATTACAAGTCATCACTTAGATAAAGTATTCAGCTCTTCTGTCTTAATTTTTTTTAAAGCATGAACTTTAATGAGAAAGGAAAGGGCACAACAAGAATCATTTCTCCTAACAAAGATTGTAAAAAGGGAGAAAGATTAGGTGGTGTGTCCCATTCTGATGAATATTTAGCTGGTTAGCTTGAGATCTTTGGAGCCCCAGGCCTCCAATATCATTCCTCTCAAAGACTATGAAAAACTCAAATCATATTATTTAATAACTAGAAGCTATAGAATTACAGCAAAACACAACATGAATCCTAGTATCCAATATGAAAGAAAAGAAAGGTGAGTATCTGAATATTAATGTCTTCCTGAAAAATGATAGGATTCTTATTTTCTTGCTAATAACATGTAAAATCTAGATTTCATTTCTTTTCCTTATATACTTGGAAGGCTCGCTGAGAGCATAAAGCCAATATTAAAAACCTGTTGTTGTTATTGATGTTGGTTCTCTTTCTCTCCCTGTGTGGGAAGCCTTGTGTTGATTCCTATACAGAAAAGGCTTAAGAGATCCCTATTGTGACAGAGTAGGTGCCTTTGTGAGTTGTGGAGATAGCGTGTACGTAAAGCATAGGAGAAACAAATTGAAACGGTGCCCTTGGCCACACACAGATTCAGCCACTGACTCAAGTTGGTGGGACCAAAGCAACACTGCTCAGAGATCAGTTTCCAGTCCATTGTGAAAAATGGAGTAGAGTGGGCTAGTGCTGCTGTTTGGAAAATAAAAAATCTTTACACTGATGGAGAAATTTAGATTAGACACCAGTTAGGAGAGACAACTTTGGTGCATGGGAAAAGACTGTATATCTGAAGGCATGCATTCTGGTTCTGAGATATCAGCAAATAAAACAATGATGAAAATAGAAATTATAAAAAGTCATTACCAACTATTGAACATTTATTATGTAAAAGGCAAGGAACTAAGTGCTTTACATACATTATTACGTTTAATCCTCACTCTAAGTGTATGAGAAAGGTATTATTAGTGACAATCATAAGTAGAAGGAGATCAAATAATTTCAAAAAGTCACACATACAGTAAGTGGTAAACCTGCAATTTAAACCCGTCCTAGGAGATTCCAAAGTGAGTTACTAAGCACTATTCTAGTTTAATTAGCTGAGTGGCCCTGGGCCAGTGACTTCTCTTCTCTGAACCTATGTAAACTTACTCACCTGTAAAATTAGGAGGTTTGATGTTCTGTGTTCTCCAGCTCTGTATTAGTTTCCTATTGCTACCATAAAAAATTACCTATATTTAGTGGCTTAAACCACACAAATATATTATTTTATAGTTCTGTAGTTTGGAAGTCTGACACAGGACATATTGAGATCTAGTTGAGGTGAAGGCAGGGCTGGTTACTTCTGGAGGCTCTGGGGAGAATACGTTTTCTTGCCTTGTCTGGCTTCTGAAGGCTAGCTGCACTCCTTGGCTGGTGACCTGTTCCTCACATCAGTCCAACCTCTTGTTTTCATCATCGCATCTCCTCCTTCCTCCTTTGACTCCTGCCGCCTCTCACTTATAAGGAGCATTATGATTATACTGGGCCCACCCAGATTCTCCAGGATAATCTTCCCCATCTCATGATCTTTAATCACATCCGCAAAATCTCTTTTGCCATGTATGGTAACATTCACAGGTTCTGGAGATTAGGACATGGGCATATTTGGGGAGCCATTCTTCAGCCTACCATAAACTCTAATTTTGTTCATTTTTAATACCAGAAGTATCATAAAATCCTGTGCCCAATAAAATCCTGTGCCCGACAGTTGTAGGACGGTGTGGAGTTCTTTAGCTGCCCTATATCCTGTCTATAATGTTGGACTCTCCTCTTCCACTAGAGGTAAATTTCAGCACAGGATTGTAACTCTGTATGCTTCCCGTGACCCAAAATATTATCTCTCTTTCTGGACTCTTTTTCTAGCTTCATTCTTGTGTTGAGTGGTCATTGGTGCGGGGCCACTCCCAGCATCATGCCTGCTTCCTTAAGTGTAGGCATCTTTTTTTTTTTTTTTTTTTTTTTACTGTTTTAAGCATACTCTCTCCTGTCCAGTTAGCATGCCATACTTTTTCTTTCATCCATGGCATTATTGCAAATATCATATTGGCCCAAATTCAGCAGAAGCTAATGACTTTGCTAACCAGATGCAGAGCTCTGCCACCATTAGTTTCTTAAATTTTTACTTAGAATTCTCGAGTGCTTCATGCTCATTACCTAGGACTTACTCTGCCCCTCCCCCCCAAAATAGCAAACTTCTGTACTCAGTGATTCTGTTTCAGCCTGTAAATGATCTGTCAACTTCCTTGTAAGTGACAGGAAATTGAGCATTGTTTTCTGCTAAGAATATTGATCCGATATTAACCTATAGGTGGAGCAGATACCGGTCACATACCCTGAGACCAGTGGCATTTTTCTTGTTTTCAAGCCATCATGAGAAAAATAGCACTCAGTTACCAAACTTTTGGTAATTGTAACTGTTGCTGAAAGTAACCAAAGCTCAAGTCTTCCATTCTCTGCATATGGTTTGCCAATTGTTCCATATGGTTAATATTAGGGAACTTTTAACTCATATCCAACTTTCAATTTATTTATATATATATATAAAATAGATGGGAAAAAGAGAATATATATATTCCCAATAAATGCATTTGTCTTTTAAAATTGACTTCAATGTCTAATTGTACCAAAAAATTGGTTTCATCTTAAGATGGATATTTTAAATAAGAACTGAATGGGAGATTGAGAAAGAGACCAGCATTTATTAAACATTTACCAGGCACACTACTAAGCATTTTAGACTGGTTATCATGTAAAGTAAATTAGAATTAATCAGCAAAAAAATATTTCTAAATGGAATCAATATCTTAGTACATATTTAAGTGAACTTTTGTGCTTGTTTGCGTGTTTGTTTTTTTAATTCTCTTACATTCCCCTTTTAAAACTTATTTGTTTATTTATTATTTTTGAAATGGTTCTCTACTGACCAAAATTTAGTGTTAGTTAGAAACTAAAATAATAATAATAATAAAACATAAAGTTATGTCTGGAAAATAATGCATTTAATTTTTATTCCTCACAAGGGGTAACAGTAGAATAAAATATTAAGAAATATTAAACAATTGAACTGCTCAAAGGAGGAGGCAGCGTTGTCTTCTACCTTCTATAATTAGCATCTGTAGGCCCTATGATGACTTGCCCATGAGTTTCAGGGACCATTTGGGGGGAACCTATTAAACAATGGGGTTATCTACTAATCAAACCTTGCTCATCAGCAGGTTTCCAGACCACCACTCATGGCACAAGAGATAGAAGGAATCTTTTTAACTCTAAAATCTTTTGTTTTCTTGTTTTCCTCAGGTAGCGCTGGCACCCCGGTAATGTTTAACAAGAATGGGGATGCACCTGGGCGTTATGACATCTTTCAGTACCAGATGACAAACACCACCAACCCTGGTTACCGTCTGATTGGACAGTGGACAGATGAACTTCAGCTCAATGTGAGTTCTAATGTTCCTCTTTGCTTGTGTGATGAATGAACAGACTTAGTTGGCTCAATTAGGCGAACGTTTCTTGTTTGTATGTTTGTGTCTGTACACAAGTGAACATGCAGCTTGTTACAGGGATGAGCAAGGGCTGATAATCAATAATATAACAATGGTAGTGATGATGGTGATGTTAGGATATGTCTTCTGAGTTTATGCCAGACATTGTGCTCAGCACCTATGTGAATGATCTCATTTAATCTGAAGCTCAGATTGCTTATCAAACAAGGACCAGCGAATACTTTAATACTTGCACAAGATCCCTCTCTTGGTCGGACTTTTCATCCTTCCTTCCTTTTTTACTTCTTTATCTGGTGGTATGTTTTATTATTTTTTTAAAATGCATTTTAGTGGATCACTTTGGTTTAACTGAGAGTCTCTGAGTAATTGCAGTGTTAGTTAATTTCCATAACCTCTCACTATTTCTGTGAAATGTGACCTTGAGTAATCAGCCACTTCCTTGTGCAAGGTAATGTCAACATTCACCAGCAAGAGACCATCAGGAGCTCATCTGTCGTCAGCATAGTTAGGTTTATTAAACTTACCGCATGAAAGACAAGCTCCTGCCAGCAAAACTCCTTCAGGATGGAGGACTTTGGATGGGATTTATTATAGAGTTTGGGCTGAGTTGGGTGATTCTAGGGAAGTAAGGGCCAGTTTTGGGTTGGGTTCTCTTAGGAAGTGGTCACAGTTTGATGATTATATGTATTGGAGATTTTTATCTAGGAGAAGGGAGGATAAAAGCTAGGCAAGAGGTGTCACTTGCAGAGAAACAGTAGGCGCTTAGGTGAACTGGACAAGGGAGATGTTGAGTCGTTTTTGAGGTTGCAGAGTACTCTTGTTTCTGTCTAGTTTCAGACGTGATATCAGAGTGGGCTTATTTCTATCTTGTTCCATCACAGTCATAGAGTGGCCTTGTCTGATTATCATTTATGTTCTGCAGAAGTTGTTTATGTTCTGTTTGGAATATGCCTTCCTAGTTGTTAGCTGACAGCTGTCCTGCCATTTTTTTTTTTTTCTTTTTTTACTTTCTTAATATTTCAGGTTCAACATTCAATAGTGAGCTTCTAATAATACTTACAATTCAGAATTATTTGGAATTATTGTTAGTTTAAGTGAATATACTAGTCTTCCCAGAGAGAAAAGAACATGGGCCAGGGCAGCTCCACCCTGGCTGGGCCCAGCACAGCTGGAGCTCAGCACATCACGCATGCCCTGTTTTTCCTCTCCTCCAGGGAGAGGGCTTAAATAAGCCAGGACTCAGCCTGGTGGATGGGGTCCTGAAGCCTAGATGGGGAGAAATTGGAGAAGTAGGGGTGCTGCTGGGCCTCTTCTTCTGAGATGTGCTGGATGGGGTTACACTCCAAGAGGTTCTGCAGCAGGTCCCACCCTGTGGCATTGAGCTTGGGTACAATGTTCACCAGAGACGTTGTGGCTGGGCACATTGGGGAGGGCTTATAAATCTGGTAAGCCTTCCCAGGTCCATAAATATACCTTGAATTTATAGTATATGCAAATATGATTTTCTTTTATCCAGCAAGTCCCTCCATTACTCTGGATTCTCCAGAGAAACAGAACCAATATAACAGATAAATAGACAGACAATAAAAAATTAGCTCACATGGTTATGAAGGCTGAGAAGTGCAACTGGCAAACCAGAGACCCAGGAGAGCCGATTGGGTGTAAGTCCAGCCTGAGACTGAAGGCAGGAGAAGACTGATGTTCCAGCTCAAAGATAGGCAGAGAGAGAGAGGTTTCTCTCATACTCAGCCTTTTTGTTCTATTCAGGCCTTCAATGGATTAGTTGAGGCCTGTCCACATTGGGGACATCAATATGCTTTACTCAGTTTACCAATTCAAATGTTCATCTCATCCAGAGACACCCTCACAGACACACCCAGAATAATGTTTAACCAAATATATGGGCACCCCATGGCCCAGTCAAGTTGACGCATAAAATGAACCATCACACACTGTAGCCCAGAAAATTTCTTCTAGTGTTTCTTCCAAAGATGAAAATTGTGCCATTAGCTTTTATCAGCCTACACGTTAGGATGCACTTTGGAAATTATTGAGAGCAAGTCTTCTTGAGAATGAAATACAGAATTGATGTCTCGGGGGTTGTAGGGTTTAGGTCATGGTTTCTAAGAAGAGAGGATTGTGCAAAAAGTGGAGGGTGAGGAAACCACCACAGGCCAATTACCTCATTGGCACATTGCCCTGCCTGGCTCTCCTTGGTTCTGTCCAGTTCTCCCTCTCCTGAGGTCCACCATCCAAGTGAGCTGATACAAAGGTTGGCTCCAAAGGGTTTTGATCTGGCATCCAAGAATGGGTGGAGCCAAATCAGCAAGTGCCAGCCTTGGCTGAAATAAACACTAAGGGCCAAAACGAAAGAAGAAGCTAAAATTTTCCTGAACTCAAGGCACACTAAAATTGCAAGCAAAGAAAGAAAATGAAAGCAAAACAAAGAAAACCTAATAGGTAAGCCCAAGGAGTAGTAATCAAAAGCAGAATCAAAGCAGCATAACCTGGCTTACATACCCAAAGTGTGTTTTTATTGGATGTTGCGTGTGTGACACAAGTAGGGGTCAACCAGAACTAAAGGCAGAGACTCAGGGTCTGTGGTACACATGTGACGTGCTCAGGGATTATTGTCATGCCCAGGAGATTATATTGATGCGTTCTTCTGTTCTAGTATAACCCCTGCACCAATGTTAAATTTCTGGCATGGGTAATTTGTCCATTTACACAAGATTTCCCAAGCAACCTTTACCAACTTCACATATTTCCTGCGAGTTCTTAAGTCTACTATCTTTGAGAACCAACATCAACCCTCATTTTATTTTTCTTTGTTTAGTTTGCAATTTCTCCCTCATAAGAATTGTATTTGATTAGCCATTCAACAAGTTTTGTTTTTTTTTTTTTGAGTATCTTTCATGTGATAAGCATTGAGCTTATGGAGCAGTGTGGGTGATTAGCAACACAGGATCAGGAAGACTGCTTGGAGTGGGAGGGGTAAAACTGAGAATCCCAATTGACTGTTCTTAAATATGTGAGGGCCAAAATGAAATGTATATAAGGCTGAAACTCAGAAAAGAGTTTTGATCTATAGATCTAAAAAAAAAGAAATTGTTAACCTATAAATGGCCTTTAAATCCATTAAAGAGAGAGAAAAGAAAATAGCAAAGAACCCAAGGCCTTGAAGACCTCATAGAAAATAATACAGTTCCATTCCACCTATTCCAAATAGCTCCCAATTTAAAATATTCTGTTTAATTTGCCTGGAAATTTGGGTCGACCGTATACTTTGGATTTTTGTTTTTGTTTTTAGAAGCTAGATCAGCGGCATATGCTTGACATGGTATTAAGTGGGAACACTTTTTTTTTTTTTTTTTTTTGTGAGGAGATCAGCCCTGAGCTAACATCCGCCAATCCTCCTCTTTTTTTTTGCTGAGGAAGACGGCCCTGGGCTAACATCTGTGCCCATCTTCCTCCACTTTATATGGGACGCCGCCACAGCATGGCTTACCAAGCAGTGCGTCGGTGCGCGCCCGGGATCCGAACCAGCGAACCCCGGGCCGCCGCAGCGGAGCGCGCGCACTTAACCGCTTGCGCCACCGGGCCGGCCCCGGGAACACTTTTGATTTTATTTTTTCCTGCTGAGAGTGGTGTGTTAGGAAGAGCAGATAGGCAGATAGAACACCTGAGTTCTCAGGTGGCTCTAGTAGTTTGTGCTTGGTGTTGCATGCAACCTAAAAGTCTGAATGACTGAGCCAGGAGCAGGGCCATTTTCAGAATAGTGAGTGGCTGAGTTAATTCAATTTAGGGTGGTAGCCAGGATAACTGGCCTTGATTGGAGGTTATTCTGTTGACGCCTTTTATGGACTCCTTAGGATATTGTTAAATTGCATTCGAATCAAAAAGAAAGGACAAAACAGGAGGTAAATTCAACACCAAGAGGCACTCCACCCCTCTCACCTGGAGACCAGGGACCACAACGCAGGTAGCCTGTCCTGTGGTTGGTATCCTATCCAACATTACTCTGTCCATGATGTTCCTTTTTCTCTAATCATTCTGATTCAGTTAAAAGTTCTGTGAAAGTGGAATTTGGGCAAACTTAGTTTTGTAGGTTTGCTTTCTTCTAGTCAAGGGAACAAAACAAAGCATTTCAAGTGACAAGTATACTTCTGCTCATTTACACAGACTCAGGAGTACTCTTTCAATCCCCAGTTAGATCATCTCTAGCAAATGAAATTTTCAGGAGAGCTCTCTTTGTGGTCAGTAATTGCAAATGAGTTTCTGAGCCGGGAAATCAGAGCTTTAGGTTCTCAGAATCCCAGTGCTGCAGACTAAGACTGCTTTGCCGTTCTATATCCAATCCTCCAGAATTTAGGTGTCTAGGAGTGTGCTGTCTGTTATGGAATGTCATCTTGTCCCCTTACTGCCGGAGTAGTAGCTCTGGGCCCTGTCTCCTCTGTGGGCTAAGAGATGACTGCACGGTTTGCTACAAGGATATTTCTGCACAAACCAGAAAAGGTAATCAGAAAAAGCAAAGCTATTCACTCTCCCAATTGCAACCCTCATAGAAATAACCCTGACTTATTTTCTCAGGTTTGTATTCTACTACGCAGAGATTCCATAAAATACTATTCCTGGTGGAGAAGCAAGAGAACAGATAATGCAACAAATATACATTGGTTATCTGCAATGTGTCAGGCAGGGTGATAGCTAATGCAGATGTGAGGATAAACTAGGGGCAGGTTCCTGCCCTTGCAGTTCACAGACTAGGATAAGGGTCTGTAATAGAGCTAGTTCATTTAAAGGGCTTAGAGAGGCACTGATTTATATTTGAACTGGGTTTTGAAAGATAAGTAGTAGTTTCCAAGATGGAGAAGAGGAAAAAAAAATGCTTTAGAATGAATAATGCAGTACTATTTGAAAATTGGGATAGGAGAATGTGTCAGAAAAAAGGCAAGAAATGAAATGTAGATGATTTAAAAAATTCTAAATTTGTGATGTGAAATAAATGGTTACGTATGTAATGTGTGTTAGAAACAAAGGTTATTTTTTTTGTCATCTTTCATTTATGTGCAATTAGTAGAAAAATTAGATATGCTCAAAATGTTAATTTTTCAAATAACTGAAATTCCTTAAAATACCAAAATGTTAATTAAAGTTAAAGAAAAAAAAGAACTATTCTTAATATGTAGTTTCCTACAGTGAATTGCACACTCTCTTAAATAGAAGACTCTGAAGGAATATTACTTAACCTTTTCTGGAGACTCAATCGTCTGCCATTCTGTAGGATAGATCAATTTTGTGATTTTCTGAAGTTTGCGGAGTTTGTTAGATTTTTAAGTGATTTGTTCCCTGTTGAACTTACTTTCTAACTAGAGATTGAAAGCTCTTGGAAGTTAGAATCCATGTTTTACTCATTATTTTATATACCTACTAGCACAGTAGCTGGTGCACAGTAGGCATTTGGGTTTTTTTCATTAATATATAAAACTGTGTAAAATGAACATGAACTCTTTTGACAGTGGACATTATCTGCAGCAAGCAGCCACACTTGCTCCTTCTGGGAAGAGCATCCAAGTTTCCTTTTAACTATGTGGTTTGCCCTGGGTAATTCCCAAGTCCAGGGACAGGGCCTGATTCAGCCTAAGCCAATCACCATGGCCGTAGTGATAAGGATGGGCGCCAAACTAATTCTGTCCAATCAGAACGATTCATGACATCTGCTGGCTTATCTGGGACACCAACACACTCTTCTTGGAAGTGGGTGTGGTCTTAGGAGCCACAGGAGCCATTTGGAGGCCACCATGGAGGAAATCTTGGGAAAACGAGTCAAAACTCAGAGACAGAAACTACATCTAAGTCGTATTGTTTGAGGCATAGGAAACCTTTATTGGAAGCCATTTTCAGTGCTTTCTGGATTGTTCAGTTATCAATAAATTAAGATGATTTAAGTATGATACTGTTTCCTTATGTATTTGCCGTAGCAATCAAAAATGGAAAAACAAAATTTGGTTTTGTCTTAATATGCCCAGATTGGAAAGGAAAAAATATCAGCCTACCCTCAATAAGCAGAATTTTTTCAGATTTCATTAAACTGAAGTGATTAACAATTAATTTGAAAAGTTATGATTTTTGTTAAATATTGAATCTTTTCACACTGGTTAGAATTTTGGCTCTCACAGGCATTTAAAGAGATAAAAAGTGTGGTTGATTGCCAAAATCATTGTTTAATGAAATTATATATCCCAAAATCAATACTTACTTATACTTGCCTATAAAACTACTAATCACTCTATTGTTTTGTAATTGCAACAGTAAAAATGTTTTAAAAATCTATTCAAACTCATAATTTGCCATATATGGCATAAGATGTGGGGTAATGGATAGCCATAATCAAAGCAATGTTGTCAAAGAGAAAAAAATGTAACTTGTCAAAATCTAGTACTTCAGCTTCAATTTGAAGGCTTCTTTTCTGGAATCACCTTCCTGTTCATCACAATTAATGGCTATTATCTTATAATTTATAGCTTTGTTGTCAATAATTAGGACTACAGGCTTTGAAGCTGACCTGATTAAATGGATCTGAGTCTCAGCTCCACCACTTACTAGCTGTAAAGCAGACTTACAATAGTACCAATTTCATAAGGTTATTGTTAGAATTAAATGTAGTAATATATGTAACACACTCAAAACAGTGCCTAGCACACAGTAAATATTCAATAAATGTTAGCTACAACAGCAACAACTATAATAATAATTTAATATCCTTAGTTTATTACATCATCTATAACTGCTAACAATTGTCAGTTTCTAGTGCTTAGCTAGATTATTTTTCTTTATACCCCAGCACCTGGCATAATGCTTAGCATATAAAAATGCCTTGTTCTATATTAAATAGATGAAAAGATGAACAGACAAACAGTTGAATTATATTATAAATTACTTAGGGACAAGGGTTGTCATTTGTGATTTAGAATTCTCAGTGCCTGTTTGACGAATGGATGAGAGGATTTATCCAGAATTCTACCCCAGTCACCAATTCCATATGATTCAAGGATCCATTCAGGATCTTGCTTTACCAGACAGGTTCCCCAAGAATTTTGTAAGTGGCCTGTAGGCTGGCTCAAATTGCAAAGATAGATTGTTTTAGTCTCTGAATGACTAGGCAAGTCAGGAAAAATGGAGGAAAAGATTTTAGTTTCGTTCCAATTGATGTTTAGTTTTAGAAACCTACCAGTAGCTACTTGAGAACGTGGAGTAGGATTACTGTTCTTGGGAGATCAAGTCGAGGAGTCATTGGCTACTTTCGTGTTAGTGAAAGTGAATTAACAAGCAAATCATTGAAGCTGGTTCCATCTGCCACCTGCCTTTCTGCTGTTTAATGCCACATTAGAAGAAGAGTCGAAACAGCAAAGGATTTAGGATTAGGTGGAACTGGATTATAACGCTGGCTCTGCCCAGTTATTAGATCTGTGAACCAGGACAAGGAAGGCCTCTCTGACAAGATGGCATTTAACCTGAAACCAGAGTGACAAGAGTTATTTCCACTTGTCAGCATCTCTGAATATGTGATATTTTACAAAGGATGTTTACAAATCCAAAACAGTAAGTACTTCTTTCCAATTTTCAGCCAAATTGAGACGAGAGATCCCAAACTGAGTACAGACGGCAGGTGTGTTGAAAAAGTTAATTACTTGCCAATATTTTAAGAATCAAGAAATTTCATAAAAATAACTATTTTTGGCTTCTCTTTTAAAAATCAGAAGATCTTGCAATAACGTGCCCTTATCCCATGCAGCAACAGCTAGGTCTGTCTAAATAGCAGCTTCCCACTTCAGACAGAGTTTGTGTTCTCCAAGTTACCACAGACTCCACCATTCCCCACTGCCTGACACCCAGCTAACTCCACTCACTTAGCTAATCCCCCTTATGCCCATAGACGATTCATTTCATTCACCTAATCTAGACTTAGAGTAGATTCTAATTTATTTCTACTAATTTGTTTTGAGCATATGCTTGACTTTTTATTTATGGTCTCTGGAAATTGTTTTTAAAAATCAACAATAATATCTCAATAGCATTAATGACCCAAAACAACCATAGGTATGTAATAATGCTTACTTTAAAGGGTCAATAAATGCAGCCTGCAAGAGAGTGCCTTAGTAAAGACAATGCTTTTGTTTGGAAATATGTATTTGTACATGTTCTGAAATGTATTGAAAATGAAAGAAACAGAGTCACCCTTGTGTTGTCAGCATTTCTTCTAGTGATCAATGGTGTATAACTGTGTTCTGTCTATGAATGTCTGGAAGATTAATAGAAATCGTAATTATCAATATGACTCCATGAACATGTATATTACAGAAGCCTAAACCCCCATAATTTCTTGTTTGCATCGTAGGCATTCGAGCAAATCACTTCATGTTTATTAATATACAATTACGTTCTGTGGGGAAATTGCTGAGTTTAATTACTAGCTGCATTTTGGGCTCAAGCAAAATACATATGAAAGGAGAAATAATAAGAAGGATGAGTTTAGAGAGCTTGACTATTATAACAGGGACTCTCACCAGTTGTTGCCAATCCAAAATTATAAAAGGAAAGAAATGTGTTTATGTGTCCTCTGCCTAACTTTTTGCCCTGGGAAGACAAAAATTCTGGAATGACCTGATTATGTTAAAATAAAAATATAGGAATTGGATTTGAAGTGTTTTCAAACCCCTGGGGGATAGTCTTATAAAGTGCGACAGCATCAGAAGGCCCGGTTAAGTCCTGCCTTTGCCACTTGTTGCTTGAGCAAATCATCTAACATCCCTGAACCACAGATCCCTTGTGTATTTAGAATGAAGCCAAGTCAAGCAAAATAGCTTCTTCACAAGGACACTTGGAGAGTGAATTGAGAAAATTTCCCTGATATAAGAAAGCATGTGATATTTGTGGTCATGTTTCTTGTATTAATTTCCTATTGCTGCTGTAAATAATTACCAGAAATGTAGTGGCTTAAAGCAACAGATTTATTATCTTACAGTTCTGTAGGTCACATATCCAACACAGGTCTCACTGGGCTAAAGTCAAGGGGTCACGAGGGCTGTGTTTCTTTCTGGAGATTCTAGGGGAGAATCTGTTGCCTGCTCATTCAAGTTGTTGGCAGCATTTGGTTCCTTGTGGCTGTGGGACTGAGGTCTCTGTTTCTTTGCTAACTATCAGCTCTGGGTTGATCCTGCCTTGGTGTGTTGGCTCATGTCTCCCTTCCTCCATCTTCAAAGCCATCAATGGCAGGTTGAGTCCTTCTCGTGCTTCCAGTCTCTCCTGCCTCCTCTTCAACAGTTGCATCTCTCTTATTGACTCTTCTGCCTTTCTCTTCCACTTTGAAGGGCCAATGTGATTATATTGGCCCCAGCCCGAATGATCCAGGATAATCTTCCTATTTTAAAATCTATAACATTATTCTTTCTGCAAAGTTTCTTTTGCCATGTAATGTAATATATTCACAGGTTCAAGAAATTAGGAAGTGGAAATCTTTGTCAGGGATGGGGGTGGGGATGGGGCAGATTATTTTGCCTAACCACAGTACTTTACTGCATAACTTTGTTTTCCTATGAAGTCTATAACATTCATATTACACTCCCATTATTGTTAAATAGAGTTAATATAGTTGTATAAAATGATAGGAGTTTTATGCAGTTCTGGATACTTAAGCACCTTCGGTATCTAAGTGAGCTAATCTGTTTGATTGATAAATGTTCTAATCACATTTCTGAAAAAGTCTGGGGAAGAACCCTGAATTAATGATAAGCAGACAGAATCCCCATCGAGGGAGGAAGCAGGATTGAAGATTCACAGGAAGAGTAAGTGATGCCAGCATCATAGGAGATTTAGATGAGGTCCCAGAGAGAGATCTGTTGACCTTCAACTTTTTCTTAGGCTTCTGCAGCTAACATGGCCCAACCTGCTGAAATTAAATGAAATTCCCAAGGGGGTAGTGAGAGATGAGGCTACACCTTATCTTAACCCACATTTCTTTTTTTATTTGTAGTTGGATAATATTTTGATCATGCTAACTGATGTTTCCCAATCATCCTACTCCCAATTAATTAATTTTTTAATTCCCATTAATAATCTAAAAGATTAATTATTTTAATCTTTTATTCCCATTTTAGCCCCCAAAATTCCTGACCATTTTGTTCTGATTGCATTAGTTCTCTTTAAATGACAAAGCAGAAACACAGAGAAAGAGAACAAATTGGCAGTTCCTCAAAAAGCTAAACATAAAGTTTCCATATGAACTAGCAATTCCCTTCCTAGGTATATACCTAACTTTGAGGTTCATTGGTCTGTGAAAGGCCATGAAGCAGTAGAATTCAGTAGTTAATAGCTTGGAATTTGGAGTATTGACTGCCAACTCCCCGACAAAGCTACCAAAATAGCTGTTTATCCTTTGTCGGGGGAAGAGGGAGAATCTCCCTCTGCCCTTTCCCTTAAGGTTCTTCTGGCTGGCCAAATAATCAACACGACAGGTTAGCAGGAGAAAATAATACCAAGTTTAATAACATGTATACATGGGAGAAACTCAGAAACGAGCAACTCGTCCCTCTGTCTAAGCTGCTTGCTTAAGTATTGCAGCTAAAGGCGAGGAGGGTGTTGGGGGTGGGTAGTGGCCTGGGACTTCAGAGGGCAGGAGGACAATTCTTTTTGGGGTCATCTATAGATAATGTGGTCAGGGAGAGACAGAGTTTTTTGATAAAAGAGGCTTGGTGCCTTTGCTATTGTAACCTCTATCCTACATTATCTTTATAGCCATCATGATAGAAGATCTGTTCCAGGAAGGAGCCACCATGTCAAATTCTTTAGGCGGTTAGTGGGGAAGGTCAAATGTCCCTCAGAGAAAACAATCAAGGTAAAGAGATAAATTTCAGGGTGGCCAAATCTTGATCTCCCACAGTCCCGCCTTTGAAACTAAAAGTTTCACAGTCCTTTTGAAACTTAAAGAAGTTTCATAGTCCAGAAGCTGAGTTGGTAGATTGTTTCATCTCACTGAACACATTTCTTAGTCCTGATAATAGATCAGTTCAATTAAGTTCATTTCAGAAGGTGGTGATGCAGGTGGGCTCTCAAGGTTACGCCTATATTGTGGAAGCAAGCAATCAAGTATTTAATAGAAGCATTTCTATGGAAACAAAAGAAAAACAAGGTTAATTGTTGGAGCAAATTGTAAACCAGTTTCTGAGGTCAGAGGACAGCCAGTTAAGATGATTTTTAGATGTCAGCGTCAAAGTATCTTTTGCAGTTTAAAATGTCTCTGATGGTGTCGTCAGGTCATCTCTTAAGTTTATATCAAGTTCATCAGCTTCAGTTTGTAAGGCTTCAGGAAAAAGGGCAGGTTCAGTTCTCAGTGATTTCAAATGAAAATGATGGAAAAAATCAAAAACGTTAGTTTGGACATCTGTAGCCAGATATTTCAGGAGACTAGAAGAAATCAGGATCCAGTCCAGTCAACAGATATAAAACAAAAACCTCAAAAGACAACAAAACTAGGATCTAATATCCGCAAATTTATACTGAAATAGTTTTTACTGAAATATAATTTTTTCTCTCTAAAATCACCCTCATTTTTATTAAGATAGCAAAATTAAAACTAGTTTACAAAATAAGTCTAGTTCCAATAGAATTGGCCCAATTATTTACATAAGTACAGCAAGAATAGCAGTTGATCACATAGGCTCTTTTAAATCTGCTTTGCTGGACCTTTTTATAAGGAATCTCAGATTGAACTTTAAAGGTCTCTCGAGGCCGGGAAAGCCAAGCCAAGGATTTTGTCATCAGACTTTGCCTGCAATACCTATAGATTTGGGTGAATTCCTCTCTTCCGAGGTTTCCCCAAAATATTTCGAGGTTCCTTGTACCTGCCAGATAAGTGACATTCTTTACTTATCCTGGTAAATGCTGCTTGGAACATAAAGGTACCAGGCCAATATTTCCACGTGGCTTTATTCCATAAAGTCCAATCTTCATTCCTCAAAAGCTGTATGGTTATATTGCAAATATGATGTTCCAGTCACAACCTTGGTAATAGAACCAGTGTTTCCAATTGTGTCCTGTTATAAGGAGAACAGATTCTTATTGAACTTATGCAAATAACTATATTGCCATGAAAACAACAATACTCACTTACTAAGAGTTTCTAAATTCGAGGGATCAGGTAGAGAGAAAAAGATAAATATTTCAATTTTACTTACAAAAGTATCATTTACCAAATTGCTATAAGTCATAGCTAGCTCAGGAGAAAAGAGAAAAAGTTTTCCTTAAATCTGAAAAAACAAAACATTAAAAATTCAGCAATACTTCAAACGAAAAATCATAAAAATTATAATCATCCTTGTCAGTTGGTTCAGTCCTGTGTAATCCATTCTTGATCCCAATCTTGTTGTTAGCAGCTTCATGAAGTTATCAGTCTCTCCATCAGATTTCTATAATTTTTTACCCAGTTCAGTTTTATGATCAGAAAGTTTGTCAGAAACCTGTACTCCAGTGTAAATGTCAGAGTCCTTTCCATGAATTTTTCTGAAGTTGAAACATTTTGCAAAAGCATTAGAGCAAAGAAATAAGTCTGTAAACAACAAGACCTCAAAATGGCAATTGACAAAGAAATTTGGTTAATTTTGTGACATACAACACTTTAAAATAATAATAACCAGAATTATGACTGATAATCAGGACAGATCAGCATTTCAGTAATGTTATACAATTTTAAAACACCTATATCAATAACATCTGCCCACATAATAGCACCTAAGCAGACTTATCATCACTTGTCTGACAGTGCTTTCCATGTAATTTAACATACTGAATAAGCCTAATAAGTTAAGTATCTTTCTCTTTATAGGAAGAGAGCAAATTTCTTTGAGAAGTTCCAGGGCCCTTTGAAAATTCTCAAAGAAAAAAAGTAAAAAAAAGACTTTATTTAAGATATGAATTTTGGAGAGGCTTGTCAAAAATATAAACAGTCAAGTCAATGCAAACAGAGCACTAACAGTCCAAAAAGCCTTAATAGAGAGACCTCAGTCTTTTGAACACAGGAAATTATTTTAACAGTTTTTTTTTTTTTTCTGTCTTTTAGGTAAACTTACCCAAAGGTAAAGAAAAATCTTTTATAACCTCTTTATCAAGTTTAAGCAAATTATCCTTTTAAGAGAAATAAGACCAAATTTTAATTTTGCACCAACTTACTTCTGCTATTAAAACTCATTTACTTAATTAAATTCATTTCAATCTTAGCCAACTTGACCATGCAAAAACTCCTTTTCCAGAATTCCTCTTCCACAAAACTTCTATAACTTTCTTTTTACATTCGGAATTTGTCCCATGTCTTTCTTTTCCCTCCTAGTACTTGAGGACAAATTTATCTTTCTTAACCAAACAAAATATTTCCATTCTTTGTTCCTTCTTTATACATCTTACTTTCCTTGTACACAGACATATTTTTCTTAATATTTAGTAGCTTCAATCACATATATTAATTAGAAATTTTAACCTTTAGAAACCTTAATTTGTAAGTAAAGACAATTATAAACCTTTTTTACAGTAGCATTTCATGGCTTGATAAAATTTATAAACACTTCATAACTTCTAGAAATATGTTACTTTATAGTACAATCTTTTAATAAAACACATGTTTATCAATAGACCCAAAACACCTTTTAGTTTTCCTGTACTGAAAAGCCAAATGTAGACAAACGTACATTTAGCAATCAATGTCTAATATCTTATTTGGAAATGATGATACTCAGAGAATTTTTATCATAAAATTTAGCAAAACTCTAAAGTTTTAAGTCACCAAAAAGAGTTTGGAAGCTGTAACCACCATAACACATAATTATTGTTTAAAGTTCATCCAACATTTATCTTTTTCACAACTATTTAGTTACTTATTCCCAATAATTATTTAGATTGCCTACCAGACTTCGTAAGACATTAGATAAAATTAGCCATCATTTAAATTACTATTTTTGTTAACTAGTACTGTAATAGAAATAACATCAGTTTTTTCCTACAAAATTTCATGCAATTTTCATCACTTCTTATACCTTTAAACATAGTTATCATTAAGATTTTTATCAATAGGTCTTGGTCTTCTAATTTTGGACAAGGGAAGCATTCCCAGTCAGACATTTTAAAACATACTCAGGCAAAGTTGATGTAACCTCTTTATATAAAATTAGCTCAAACATTCCAACCTTTATAATCTTATCAACACTTAACATGTTCTCAATTCAATTGTAACCTGAGTCAAGGTCTTAAGGCTACTCAAATTTTTCCCTTCCTTTTTCTGGCCTTTTCTTAGGTACCAAATAAATAATTATGTAAGAGCTCTCAAAACATTTTTTTCCCCCAATTTAGAAGTTTTTCCAATTCAAAGGATCCGTCGTCTGGCCATTGACGAGTAGGATCTTCATTTGTATATTTATTCCAATAGTGACTCGAACCAATAAGCCTTTTTAAGGAAAGACCCGGAGGTAACTTTCCACGCTTAGAATAAATCTACCATGGATGCAAGAGGCGTCCCTGGTGAGGGCGCAGATGATGTAGCCCCCATGATCCACAGAATTCACTCCCAAAGATATTCAGAGAAAGTAAAGACCTTCGTTGCACAGGCGGTAAGGATGGTGTAGTGAAAACGGTGTCTCCGGTCTCCCACAATAGTGTGGGACGCCTCCAGTCACAGACCCGCTGATCTGTGACACTGGGCAGGCGATACTGGAATGGAATTTTTCCAGCACTAACAAGCAACGAAGGTTAAGACGACAAAAGCCCTTATGGACTGGGCCCTTTATGACAAACTCCCCTAAGAGCTTGGCACAGCCGGACAAAGAGACAGTTCGGAACCCCAGTCTACTCGACTGGCCACCAAGGTGCACCCCGGTAAATGCTGGAGACCAAGGAGAATATTCTCACTGGTCACAAAGCCAAGTTTTCAGGACACAGAACAAGACAGAGATTACTCTGGGAGGAAAAGGGATCAAGATCAAAAACCAAGAGTACTCTACCAAATTTAAAGCAAGAGTCACTAAAAGTGCAAGAAACTAGTTTCCCAAATATTTTCTCCTGCCAATCTAAATTTAGAAAGAGAAAAAATTCTCACCATTTCCTTCCGCCGGACTCCTCAGATAGAGATTCCGGGAGGCTGACGTGGTAAGAAGTCTTACCTTTTGCCGGCTTTCGTCAGGCGTTCCTGTATCTCATCATCTGCAGTAGTCCAGGGAGAAGGCAGGTCTTCCAGCCAGAGAAGGCACTTGCCAGCCAGTGTGGCTCCTGGTGACTATGCCAAAACTGTCGAGGGAAGAGGGAGAATCTCCCTCTGCCCTTTTCTTTAAGGTTCTTCTGGCTGGCCAAATAATCAACACGACAGGTTAGCAGGAGAAAATAATACAAGTTTAATAACATGTATACATAGGAGAAACTCAGAAACGAGCAACTCGTCCCTCTGTCTAAGCTGCTTGCTTAAGTATTGCAGCTAAAGGCGAGGAGCGTGTTGGGGGTGGGTAGTGGCCTGGGACTTCAGAGGGCAGGAGGACAATTCTTTTTGGGGTCATCTATAGATAATGTGGTCAGGGAGAGACAGAGTTTTTTGATAAAAGAGGCCTGGTGCCTTTGCTATTGTAACCTCTATCCTACATTATCTTTATAGCCATCATGATAGAAGATCTGTTCCAGGAAGGAGCCACCATGTCAAATTCTTTAGGCAGTTAGTGGGGGAGGTCAAATGTCCCTCAGAGAAAATAATCAAGGTAAAGAGATAAATTTCAGGGTGGCCAAATCTTGATCTCCCACACCTTTATTGCAATGTTGATTCTTTACTACAATAAGGGAGACAACCCCCTTGAAAAAGTCTTAGTAGCCTGAGGTCAAGGGAAGATATTTTTATGATTTGGGGGTCTAGATTGAGGCACTCCTTCAATGGGGGAGGCTTGATCAGAATTGGGCAAAGTCTGTGTTATTATAGTTTTGCATTGCTGGGCCCAGCAAAGAGGGTTACTTTTTGAGTAAATCGTCATTTGGCTTGCGCCAGTTGAGTGATAAGTGATCCTGAAAAAGGACTACTTACCCTTATGGAAATTTATGGAATGATCTACTGTTCAAATAGATTAATTTCTAGGAAGTTCCTAAAATAAACCATAACAATATTTGTCGCTTTATCTTTCTGGGCAAGGGTTTCTCAAATTATAAAATCATTATCGATGTAGACAGTTTTAGTTTCCTTTGCCCTCTTAAGCTGGGTGGCTGGCAAGTTGTTCTGAGGAGATGGACCAAGTTAGAATCTTTTAGTCTGCAATAAACCACCTGTGTGCAGTCATGCTAAATGGAGTTCTGTGACACCTAGTAAGGGGCTGTTTTGTGGCGTTACTTCTAGCCACATTCAGGGATAATTCTTGCTTGAATGTCATAGGCCATGGTGAAAAGTCAAACTTATCTGCCATTTCTACTCTTCCCAAACCTTCAGAATCAAAATAGCACGACTACCATTCTGTTTGTCATCCCAACCTGCTCTAATTGCTTAAGTAAGCTGGCCCTGTAATTGATCCTGTTAAAGTCTTCCTCTATTTAGATTACAGTGTCTGTGTCCTAAGTAGGGGCCTTAGTCTGAAAAAGTTCACTTTTCTGGTTGCTGCACCTGGAAGCCCCCTCCCTAAGTTTTCTCAGGTAAGCACTGCCATTCCTAGAGAGGTTTGCCTCATGCCATCCTTCTCTCTAGCATTTGATGTAGCATCATGTCTACAAACTGCTTCTCCAAAAAGTCTACAGTTGAGAATAGTAAACCTTCCCCCTAGAAATCTAAATGAGCACAGTCCCTTTCCAGCCCTCAGTGTGCGCCTTCATGAATGTGTTTCCTGATTTCCCATTGTTAAGAATAAAAGTGGCTTCAGTGAGTTTTTGACTCCAAAGCTTATATTCTCTCATTTGATTGGTTGTGGAGCCCAATGAGAAATCTCTGTCCTCCTTGGAAAATGGGATGAGGAGAGTATAGGAGTAGTGGCCTTCCAGCAACACCCTTTGTCTTACGTCTTGGAGTTACCTCGCCCGCCATTCAAACACAGCATTCTGGCAACAGTGTTCATTCCTTACAACCTCCTCAGCACACGCTCAGCTATTCAGATGTACAGGACGTTTTCAATTGCCTTACTTAATAGTCCTCCCAAATATGACAATGAGAAAGAGGTAACAAGCTCAGAACAAGAAGACAGAGAAGATGTGGTGGGAAAATACAAAGAAGTCGAAATTTCTCATAAATAACAAAGGTGTTGATGATTTATTGTGTGGTGATATTGTAACAGAGCCTTCACAATGACTGAATAGGACAGGAGAGCCTTTATCTTAGCAGGGAACATGACGCCTGCCACTTGAAATCAGACTCAGAAAGCGAGCTTTAACACATTGATGGATATGCATTGGAAAGGTAAGTGGCTTTTTGAAATTGCCCTGAAATCGTTTATGCTTCAATAAGTAGCTAACATTGAAGTTGGTAAATAGTCAGTTACATGATTTGTGCGCATATTTCCTGATAGTTAAATTTTTTCCATTAAAGGTGTAGATTACTTTGGCTGTAAATATCAGTTTACAGGATTCAATCAAGAGTGCCAGATTAGAATGTCAGGAATCTGGTGAGAAGGGGTGGAGGGGTGGAACTATAGTTCTTCTCTCTCATCACTGTTATTGTTACACAAATGAGTGTCATGGCCACTTGAGGTGACTGCCTATGATGAAAGGAGGTTTGAGCAGAAGACTAACTGATTTGCCTTATAGTCATTAGCTTACAACATTGTGGCAAAACTATTGAAGATTTCTTGGATGCCTTGCAAATTTCATTCTCAAGCATTTTATGAGGCACATCTAGTATTCTGAGCATTATTATAGTGGAGTATTCAAGACTTAGGGACTCCTGTTGAAATGCCTTCTTTTATTCATCTTGGCTCTACATTTAAATTTGTTTTTAGAAACATCTGGAGCTAAAATGGCTGATAGGATTATTTTTAAACAGAATATATTACTGATTCTTCTATGTGACTTTTTCTGAGTCAAATCTGCTTTTTCTGTCTTAATTTTCCTTTCTGAGAAATGGAGAGGAATTAGTAGGTCAATGTTAACAGGTATATGCTGACACAGGTCATTTATGAAGAGGCAACGTGGCATAGTGTTAAAAAGCATAGGCTATGGAGGCAGGCTGCCTTGGATTAAATCCCGTGCTTCACCACTTACTAGCACTGCCACTTAATTGCCTTCACCTCTCTTAACTTACTTTACTTGCCCTATCTGTAAAATGGAACTAAAATGGTACCTACCCCATAGGATTGTTGTGAGCATTAACTACATGAAAAGTTCTTAGGATGATGGCTGGTACAATAAATATTTGCTAGGACTATTATTATTGTTGCAGCTTTTCTTAAAATATGAATTGACCTTGTCATTCCTCTGTGCCAAACCTTCCCGCTGTTTCTCCACTTCCTCCAGGATCAGGGTGGGCACTCCTCCCAGCTCCTGCCTTCTCCCCAGGTAGCCTTTGTCCCACCCCTAACTCCTGTGCTCCTGTCACACAGGCCTCCCTGAAGTGTCTTAAATCTGTCACATTCTCTCTGACGTTTCAGTATCTTTTCACGTCACTTGAAACACCATAGTCCACCACTGAACTGAACACTGGCGCCTGAACGTATTCCAACTTCTTTGGGAAGACCCTGCATCCAGCATTTCTTCTTCCTTTTCCTCTCGAGTGGGACTATCCCTCTCCCCATGGCAACTTCATTTCTCTAACCATGGAGTTCTCAGTGGCACGGGACCTCCCAGGGCCCAGTACAGTGTTAGGCACCAAAGTGATACTTAAGAATGAAATTGTGAAGTGATAAAATATTGAAAACTTGGATCTCTTCTCTGGTACCAGCTTCCTTTTTTTCAGAGAGCTCTGTAATTGCTGTGTAGAAGGAAGGGTCATTATTGGAGCTGACAGAAGCACCTCTGGCCTCAGTTCATAGAATGCACTCAACAGAGCAAGATGCCCAGTTGCCAGAGCAGCGCATCTGCCTGATTCTCAGAACTCAACCTCACCACTAGGGAGGGCTGAGACGGGACAAAAAGTCTCTGGAGACAGAGACTAAGGAAGCATTAACCACTCCTCTCCCACCCCTCCCAACTCTGGTGTATATATCAAACATCTTACCTTTTTAACTCCCTAATGCCAGCTGGCTTCCAGAATGAATAGGTGGAGACCAATTACTATCCGAGATGGTTATTTTCAAAAAGGCATCCATGGGTACGTGGCCAGAGGGAACAGATTTAGCTGTGTTAGGTAACTTCTTTAAGAATGAACCCTCCAACGAGGACATGGCTTTGGGGCTGTTATTAGCCTGCCTCTCAT
The DNA here is from genome assembly GCF_020826845.1 of Diceros bicornis minor. Taxonomy (NCBI): domain Eukaryota; kingdom Metazoa; phylum Chordata; class Mammalia; order Perissodactyla; family Rhinocerotidae; genus Diceros; species Diceros bicornis. The sequence goes on along the minus strand of NC_080741.1, from coordinate 72,625,661 downwards.
TTTGGTTGTTTCGTTCTGAGATATGTGTCTTTATTACTTTTGTTTTCTTCCTCTTCACTGTGATCAACACAAAGAAAAATCATCATATATTCCTTTTTAAAATATGCCTTTTGAAATCTACTTTGAATGTTTTCCAATCCCTTCTTCTAGCCGTTTCTCATGGGATTGCTAATTTCCCTCTCTCCCTGTAAAGCCTGTATCTTCCAATTAAAAAGTAAAATCACATACAAATATATTCAGCAGATTTTGGTACATATCAATTTCTATTTTAAAGCATGGTATAAAAGGGGCTCTATGTCCACTTGTTAAGTTGCAGTCTGTCTTTAATCATGACCTCTTGTTCCTTCCCCCTGGATGAGCAAGTTCAAAGTGTCGGAACACATGCTGTCATTACTGTGAAAAATACAGCTTTCCAGCTTGAAATGTGAACTTGGCCGTCCTTGTTTATCTGTTGTGTTTGAACGTCCCTTGCAGTCATTTTCCTTTGCTCAGCTCACCGAACCTCACACTGACAGCGCTTTTCAGTAACCATGAATTTGCAAGCTTAGTCTTTCCCAAGCCAACTGGAGGGAAATCTGGGGAATTACTGACCTGTTGAAAGACCAGCTGTTTCCACCACCATAGGTGAAAGTCTTCACAGCTCAGTACTGGGCTCTGTTTCATCAGTTCTTGTGCTGTGGGGAAGGTACTGACTGGGTAATTGCTCATGGCATTAAAAATTTATGTTGGCCAACGTATCAAGTAGACATTTATTTTTCAGCTGTGAGATGAATGGGCATTTGAAAAGGAAGTGGAGAGAAAGAAGATGGGATTTAACCGTAAATATCTTTGCTAGTGCTCTTCTTTTGCCAGGAGGGTTTATTACAAACATTTACTAACTAGTAAAGTCTGGGGACCAACCAATCAGTATAGTCACCAGCCTTTGCTGGACTAGAGTCCTGAAAGCCCCCGACAGTGTTAACCCATAAGTTGCTGGATCCTGGGCGGGCCCAGGGTGTCCCAGGGAAAGGTAGGGGGTGCAGAGCAGTGGGAGCACTGGAGGGAGGGGGGCAGTTCTGCTCATCAACTTGCATGAGGGCATTTTACTATTTTACAACTCACGGGGTCATTCCTGTGTATATGACCGCTGACTAGTCCTGTCCCTGCCCACCTCCCCCAGGCAGGCAATTGCCTACACATCTTTGCAGGGGCGGATTAATTGTCACTCTCTTTGCAGAATCTTCCCTAATCTCCAACTCATTCCTACTCAATGTCCCCAGAGCACTGTAGCCATGACTTTCGGATTCTTGAAGTCATATGCTAGGGACCAGAAGATAGTTACATCATGGAGGAGAAACAAATATGGCCTCTGGTGTGCAGTTAACTGCTCTGGGCCTCAGTGTACCCAGGTGTAAAGTGGGGACATCAGCACTGTCCTAGTCTACCTTTCCCCAAAGGCAGATTGTGAGACAAAGATTTGGATGCAAGCATTTGGGAGATGATCCCAGCAAACGTGTATGGGGGTAGGTGAGTGAGGCAGGAAAGGGAAGGGGGCCAATTCAGAGTGTATTGACAAACGGCTTATCACTGTGGGTGTCTGGAGCTAAATCCTACTGGAGACTATGAGCAGGTGTCTAGAATAGCCTCAGAATTGTGGCAAGGAGGCTGGGGGACTTATCTACAACTGCCATGTCTCACAGGCTGCTCCTTGGGTGTTATTTCCTCAGCACTTCCGCTTAAAAATGGCCGGAAAACACCATAAGGCAGGGGGACAAAGAATGCCGTGTCAGCATGTCGGGGAGCAATCAGCATGTACTGAAACAGCCCACAAGGGGCCCTCTGACATGGGCCAGAGAGATAATGAGTGGAGCACGGGCAACACCGGCTACAAAGACCTCCTTGTCAGAGTTTCTGAGATAATGTATGCAAAAGAGCCAGCTCCACGTCTACCCCATTGGACCTTCTCAATAGAGATTTGATTAATAATAATCAATGCTAGGTAACATTTTTGATTACCTACAACATGCCAGTCACTATGCTACATGCTAACTCGTTTAACTCACAGAGCTAACTTATTAGGTAGGGCTATTTTTATTTCCACTGTAAAGATGAAGAACCCAAGGTCCCCAACGACATTATTGGTCAAGGTTATGTATGTCATAGGTGGGAGTGATAAATAAACCCAGGAAGTCTGGCTCCATAGTCCACACTCATAACCACTGTGTATAATGCCCCTCTATGAATAAAAGGAAAAAGAATTGCCTGAAAATATCCTTAGATTCGCATAAACATTAACTAATTCTAACCCTTATTTTTACTTTGCCACTCAGGCAATTTATATGACTCTGGGAACAGACCTTTGGGATGAAGGACTTGACACTTTTCTTGCTTTAGACCTGGCCTATTCATTTGCAGGACACGGTAGATGCTGTGCTTGTCAGACACAGATGCCTTCATTAGTCAAGAGTGTTTACTGAAGGTTTCTCGTGTGCAGAGCTTTGTTCTCAGAGCTGTTGGGAGTCACAGAGGAAGTGGGAGAGACAGTCTCATACATCACCAAGTCTAACTGGATAGTGCAGATGCCCAGAATTACCTACCTAAGTGGCAGAAATGAAAACTAAGCATGCACATCTCAGCCAGGCCCCTCAAGGTAGCAGAGTGGGATTCTTCTTCCTCCTCTGCAATGTGTTTTCCAGGTTCCAGCTGATGAAAATGCAGATTTAGCACAACATAATAAAAAAAAAGAAGTCACAAGAAGAGTGTGTGTGGAAATGGAAGGGACCAACCACCCCATTTATGGCGGGAAAAGTGGGTTATATATAAACACACCTCGAAGCAATTGGAATCAAATTGGGCTTTGGGTTTAGAGCTGTGTTAACAATGACTTAACCACTCTGAGATTAAACTTCAAAATATGAAATTGGCCCCATAATATCCACCTCACCTATAAGTTGTAAGGTTAACTCAAAAGCAAACTAGCAAAATGATAGTCTGTAAATGTTATGGTTTCCTTTCCTTGTGCTTTGGGAGTAGTAATTCATTGTGAGTGTTGAAGACTGATTGCTAGTGGAGGATAGGGAGTGTTAATGTACACCTTAGAGCTGTGAGTTTCCAACTTTGCCATACGTTCAGATCACTGGCACAAATGTTGAAATGGAGATCACCAGAGGCCACCACCACCTCAAAAATTCTGATTCAGCTGAAACAACATTGTTCAGTGCTGGAAGTAATTCTGATGTAGATGAGGTGCAGATCACACTTTGGAAAAACTGGTCCACAGTCCATATTTACCGAGAGATCCAAGATTGAGCTGCATATAGTTAATATAATGATCAAATAAGTGCTTACCCATGCAAATACAAAATGCATTAAAAAAGGATACAAGATGTATTTAAAAATGGGAGTATATTCAAATCCAGAATGGTTACCTAGATGGGAATAATACAAGAGTGTGTGAGTGAGTTGGGTGGACATGAGTGAAGGTATCAGGCTACAGGACGCATCAGTCTTCATACTTTTCAAAGCAAGTTCAAATTCATCCTTTAACTTGATGCAAATGGTAAGAAGCTGGTAAAATAGATTTGGGGCTGAATCCCAGATTTGTCAAACAATGGCTATAGGGCTTGAGCAACTTACATGGCCTCTCTGGGCCTCAGTTTCCTCAGTTGAGAAAGGGGAATAAAACGAGGTAGCAAGTTTGTTTTAAAAGAATTAATAATTTGTATCATTATGTGTGACTGATGTGTGACAGAGCCCTCCATACATTTTAGAATGATTTGATAGAGGGAACCTGTCTCAGGAAGGGAAAAGGACTCATGTCTATTAATATGGATATTGAATCTGCACAATGCCTACTCAAGGTTCTTAGAGAACATAGATGAAGTATTCTTAATGGAGCTATGCTGAGCATCTGGCTGCAGCCCTGCAAACCACCCTGCTGCGAGCTGCAGAAAGCATGGAAGGTGTGAATGCACTTCAGAGGTCAAAGCATTTTGCTAATTAGAAATTAGCATTTCACACCATGACAGGCAAGTCAGGTCCTATAAACCCAGGGAGTTTGATTAAATGTGTCTTAATCTCATAGACACTGCTCTAGACAAAGAATCTGTCACTTGATTGCTTCCAAGTAAACTCACATGACCTGAAGAAAAGTAGCCACCTCGTTTAACTGCAAAAGAAAGGAGAAATTGATATGTAGGTAACCAGCTCCCATTAAAGTGCCAGAAATTTAACTCTACCTGGGAGAACTGGAGAGGGTCATGACAAGTCAATATGTGAGTTAGGTCCTGACAGAAGACAGTGCCAGGAGGGACCAACATGTCAGACCATCATGAAGTGCCCCCTGATTTGGGAGAAAGCCAGTGATATTGGAGGCTGAAGGATGCAAGGAGGTAATGTTATATATAGGCCAACTCTGGGGACCGACTGTGAAAGACCTTCTATACCAAATTAGGTAACTGGATTCTTTTCTAGAAATAAGTTGATTATAAGAGGTTTTTGTAGAAGTTCAAGTGGGAGAATGAGCAGCCTTTACTAGTGAGATGTTAAGCAATGAGCTCTCAGAAGTGTTCTCAGAAAAGGTTAAGGATGTGGTTCCTCTAATTCTGAGGATTCATGTGCTCTGTTGTGTCATGTGATGATTTTTTAAATAAGTGGCATTAAGAGAATATTGGGGAGAGAAGGGGAAGAACCAACATTTATTTTATGCCTACTATGTGTCAACCTTTCCGTTTAAAAATTTACTTATGTCATCTCATTCAATGTTCCTAACAAACTTAAGGAGTAGATAATTCTTGAATTCCCATTTTTCAAAACGGAAATGAGAAACAAGAAAATGAATAACATGACTCTCTTCCTGGCATATTCATTGATTCATCAATTCATCCAATCGATATGTATCAAGTGCCTCTTGTGTGCCAAGCAGTATTCTAAATACCGAGAACTCAACTTTGAACAAGAGGGAATAGGTTTCTCCTCAGATAGAGCGTAACATTCAAGTGCAGAAGATGCCAATAAGCCGATAAATAAATGAAGAGATAGCCATAGGTGCTATATGGAAAATAAAATAGGGTGATGTGATACATAAGGATACTTTGGATTGGAAGGCAAAGCCTCTTTGTGGAGGTGAGAGTTGAGTTGGCATGGGAGTAACAAGATGCCAAGCATACTGATCTAGGGACAGAATGGACTTGGTAGAAGGAACAGAAAGCAACAGAGGAAGAGAGTCCTCAAGGAGAGAGGACCCTCATGTGTCCTGGGAATTGAAAAGAGCCCCTGGGATGGTAGAAGGCAAACAAGAGTTAAAGGGACAGGTGACAAAGTCAGTAGTAGGCATAGGCCAGTGAGTCTTGGGCCTTGGGAAGAGTTTGGGTTTTCTTCAAAGTACAATGGGAAACCATCTCAGGATTTTAATTAGGGAAGTGATATGATTTGAGTTATATCTATGGTTTTGGAACTGAGGATGAGTTGTAGGGGACAAGAGCAGTCAGGAAGCTAGTTAAGCCAGAGGGGTTTTTTATTCCAGGTGAGAGGGATGGTTTATGAAGTCTTTCAACTGGAAATCCCAAAGAGTAGAAACATCTTTTAGCATTCTCAATCTCTCTCTCTCTGTAGGTAGATAAATATAGATATATAAGTATGTGCATATACATATATATTTATGTAGGTATATATATAATATGTGTATATATAATTACATATATAATATATATGCTGTTATTTAGGAAAATTATAAAACACACAAAATGTTAAACATTTGCTAAAAAGGAAAGAAACGTTTTAAATAATTTATTGCATTAAAAGTAAAAAATCACTTTCATTGAAATCTTAGTATTAAAAGAACCATTAATATTTTAGTGAGGGTAATATAATTGACTATGCTTCATTATTTTTTAAGAAAGCAAATGTTTGGTTTGCTACCTGATACAAAAATTCAAAGATCTGGCTCTAAAATCAGTTTATTTCCACAATTGTTTTGAATAGTTGTCACCACTGAGAAAGCACCTCATGAAGGAACAATGTGTCAATATAAAATAAAGACTTATGATAAGGTGCATTATTAACAATAGTGAGTAATCTTTATTTCCGATTGTCTTCCTGATATATTTGATATATATATATATTTTTTTTTGGTGCACTTTGTCAGGTCTAATTGGATCAGAATATTTTATACCTTTAAATGGCACTGAAGAAGGAATAAGAGAACTGACAGCTCTGCCATTTTCTTAATGTCACTTGTGCCAGTGGTAATATTATTTTCTTCAATCCAGATTCCATACAATCCATTTGTCCATAGTGTGAGGATTACTTTACACTGGATAATATCAATACACTGTGAGTGGAACACATGGCAGTCCCCATAATGTGTGAAAGTATGTCTCTTCCAGTGCCCAGAGCTGCAAGACTCATAGAGTGAAGAATACATACTCTAAACCTCAGGTTGTGAAGACGAATAAAGGGAGGTCCAGACAGGGGATGTGGCTTGTATATTGTCCACACATTCCTTCATTCGTTTATGTGCCAGGCACTGTTCTTAGAACTGGGATGCAATCGGAACAAAACAGAAAAGAAATATTCTCAGTATTAGTATTTTTGTACAATTTCTTTATAACTCTACTTTTCTGATTTCTAATGTTGGGAAATTTAGGATTAGATAGAACCTTGTAACTTCTTGAGATGAGGCCTCTGAATGCCTCTCGCCTCCTGGATTCATGCTCTTGTGTCCTCTCTTCCCTGTGTGTAGCCAAAGCTACTGACTCACTTCTAACAGATAGAATAGACAAAGGGGGACATTCATTTCTGAGGTGAGGTTACATAAAGACTTTGGCATCTGTCTTGGGTGCTCTCTCCCACTCTCTCCCTTGCTTGCTCTGAGAGAAGTTAGCTGTCAGGTTGTGAGTTGCACTATGAAGAGACCCGCATGGCAAGAACTGAGGCCTCCCACTGACAACCGGGAAAGAACTCAGGCCCTTAGGCCAACAGCCGTGGGACACTGTATCCTGCCAACAACCACATAGTGAACTTGTAAGTGGACTGTTCCCCATTTGAGCCTTGAGATGAGACTCAGTCCCACTTGACACCTTGGCTGTAGTAATATAAGAGATTTGAGCCAGTGGACCCAATTAAGCTGTGTCTGGATTTCTAACCCACAGAATATGTGAGAAAATAAATGTTCGTTATTTTAAGGCAATAAGTATTGGGGTCATTTGTTATGCGGCAGTAGATACCTAATATGCCTTCTTTTCCTTAGGTTCAACATTTTTTTTAAATGCACACTCTCTCAGGAGAGTTAGAATTTATCAATGAAATGTTCTTTAATGAGCTTCTCAGCTCACCTACGGAGAGTGCCCTGGACACATCAATTAGATGCATCCAGCTGGGAAAGTGGGCAGTACAGCAGGACAAGGGAGCTCAGTTCTAAGATCACTGGTCCTTGAGTTTTCTGGGGAATAGATCTGTTCATAATACTTCATATGTCTTTTAGTTTGTACGTACCTTTTCCTGTTTGAATAAGTTGTAAAAAAATAATTTTAAGGAATTTAAACACAAAAGATTTTAAATTTGAACTCAAAGCTAAGGTAAACATCATATCTTCCCAAAGTATCAGAAAGTACTTAAGGAAGTTTGGAATTGCTGATTCTTTTAATAAATGTGACAGCAGCCTTTGTTTTCCCATGGAGACTTTTTGCTGTCTTTTGCTTTTTCAGAGATTACAGAAAATGTATATTTTTAGTAGCCATTTCATGTCACTAGTCTCTCGGCACAATACCAAGAGAATTTTTGATGCCACTGTATAGGAAGTTAATGGCACGGATTATTAACCCATGTTCACAAACTCTGCTCACATTAAGAGTGAAACTGAAAATTGAAAGTACTTAAATATTTGTTTGTTTTAGAAAAAATATTTTTTGCGGTAGAAGATTTTCCCTGAGCTAACATCTGCTGCCAATCTTGCTCTTTTTTTTCTTTTTTTCACTTGAGGAAGATTAGCCCTGAGCTAACATCTAAGCCAATCTTCCTCTATTTTGTATGTGGGATGCCACCACAGTATGGGTGACAAGTGGTGTAGGTCCACACCCATGACCCGAACCCGCACACCCAGGCCGCCGAAGCTGAGTGCATGAAACTTGAACCACTAGACCACAGGGCCGGCCCCTTAAATATTTGTTTTTCTCCAGTAATTGACAAATAGGTGATAGTAGAAGCTGTAAATTGAGGCACCTTTACTATATTAAGACTTAAGTGAATGTATAAGTGCATATATATATATATATATATATATATATATACATACAGATATGGTGTATGTGATCAAATCCTCCAGAAATAGGCACCAAATCTCATAGAAGTTGAGCATATGCTTTAAAGTTTTTAAGAGTTCGAGGACTAGGCAAGAATGTAGATCTTAAATGCTGCTTCTTGAACTGACTCTGACCTAAGAATGTGTTTCGCTCTGCTCGAAGGAAGTGTACATAAAATATACAATTTTTCGTAAATTTAAATTTATCTGATTAACTTTATTCTGGGACTTGTTTTCCTGTTTTGTTTTTTGCGTATTTAAGTTTTCTTGCTTTTTAGGAGATGATGGTGGTGGTGGTAGTGGTGGTGATGATGATAAGAGCTAGGAAGACAATTGTGTTTGTTTTTATGTCCTTGGCAAAATCAAAGGTTGGTTGTCTTATTTCAGACTCCTCTCTCCACTCTTTGTTGTTCTTCCACATTCTGGAAACCACTGATCTAGAAAAGTCTTCATTTTTTCCTCTAGAAGAAGGCACTTTTATAGTAGACAAATGGAGTTAGAGTGCATATCACATAAAACTACTCAGATAGGTGGAGACAGTGACAATATCACCAATGCCAACCGTAACCGCCACAACTAGTAGTAATTGTTAACCATTACCAATTGTTTACCTTGTGCAGTTGTTGCTTCAAGTACTTTACTTGCTTAAACTCATTTAACAACAACCCTAGGAAGTAGGTACTAATACCGTCCTCACCATGTTGAAGTGTCTCCATAGATATATTTTTCAAAACTTATTTGACTGTGGTGCATAGTAAGAAACACATTTCACATCACAACCCGAACACACACACACACATACACAAACACACCCAAAGAAAAATATTTTCTATTCTATTTTATTTTTTTTAAAGATATTGGTTGTGAACTAATAAATGCTATCCCCTTCCTCCTGTTACTTTTCCTCCTCCTCTGCCACTACCACATCTGTTGAATATCTTGATAGAACATAATTTACTTTACTTGACATAAGGTAATTTAATATCCACAACAACCTTTTAATGTACATGTTGTTATTTCCATTTTACAAATGTAGCTCTATAAATGTAGACAATTAATTTAAATCCTACGCTAGTACTTATCAGCTAATAGGAAGCAGAGTCAGGATTTGAACTCAGATATGTCAGTTTCAAAACACTAGCTCTCCCCATTCTGCATTATAAAGCCATGGCAAACATGACATCTGTCTATAAGGTTGATTCTTTGGGCGACAGTATAGACGGCTGTGCATTATTCCTGTGATGTAGCCAGATTCTTTAGGTAGAATGCCAGTAGTACCGAAATTGTCTGACTGTGTGTGTGCGTATATGTTATTATTATTACTAATAATATATAATATATTATTCCCTATAATATAATAAATTAATTATATACACACACACATATATATCTTGCATATAATATTAATGGGGGAAAATATGATGAAAAATATACTGAAATCCAGGCCAACCAAAGGTTCTCAAACAATTATAACAGAACAAATTTATATAACTAAATAAACAGCCATCTGAAATTCAGTATATGGAGGTTATACATAAAATATAATGAAAAATGTAATGAAAATTCATTGTATTCATTTTTTTCTTTTTTCTGAACCATTTTCTTTCCCAGTGTTTTTACCTTGGGGTCACGTAGTTATCTTGCACTTAAACTTCACTTAAAAATAAAGTTATAGCATAGAAAATACATGCTTTAGGGCAAAATACAGGCTACGCACAAGAGTACTCTGACACATGGAGGTAGAATAAGTGCTTGATGCATTGAAGATTCAGAAGATTCTCCCTCTTTAAACCTCCCCCCTGGCATACATAAGCAAAGGTACATTTTGGGTTCATCCAAACATGGCATGCAATTCAAATTTTCTCTGTGATATTCTCCAAGTAGAAACCGAATTGTTGAGAAAATGGTTGTATTCATCTTAGCCTGAAACTATAATATTGAAATATCACTAGCACATTCATTTAGTGGGTCTGGAGTGCAAAAAAAATAACCCTCTCGGGGGCCGGCCCGGTGGCGCAAGCGGTTAAGTGCGCGCGCTCCGCTGCGGCGGCCCGGGGTTCGCTGGTTCGGATCCCGGGCGCGCACCGACGCACTGCTTGGTAAGCCATGCTGTGGCGGCGTCCCATATAAAGTGGAGGAAGATGGGTACGGATGTTAGCCCAGGGCCGTCTTCCTCAGCAAAAAAAAGAGGAGGATTGGCGGATGTTAGCTCAGGGCCGATCTCCTCACAAAAAAAAAAAAAAAAAAAAAAAAAAAAATAACCCTCTCCCAATCCTACTCCAATAAAAGAAACAGTTCAAAAAGTGGCATTAATAATTGTTGAAAGTAAGTGTTTTATACATGGAGGTCCATTAGACTATCTCTTTATTTTCATTTGCTTGAAAAGTCTCCTGAAAAATATTTTTAAAAATCACAATACCCAAAGTTGCTACACATATGGTAAGACTCAATGTATCTTCCTGGTAGCTGTGTAAGGTATGGACAGCTATTTCAGAAACAAATTTGGCAATATGTTTAACACCATAAAGATCCACATATTCTTGTAACCCCATAGCCCCACTCCTTGAAGTCTAAGGTCTAAATCTAAGTCTAAAAGAAACGAAAAACAAACAAAACCTGTGTTATCTAAAATAGTAAAAATCAGGAAACAATACATTCTACATTAAAAATAAGTAGGCAAATTATGTTTTACCTGAAAGGAATATGTTTTGATGGCTCAAAATGTAATTATGTGGACAGGTAAGAAGATCACTATTTTACAACAACAAAATTGGCTCAGCACTATCTAAACTTCATGAGGATAGAGCCTATTTTTGCTTTTCATTATATCCCCAAAGTCCAGCAAATTTCTTAGCTTATATTAGGTGCCCAATTAAAATGTATCAAATGACTGAGTGAATGATTTTGTAAAAATAACATATGCAAATAAACAAGGACTGGAGAGAATATGCAAAAATGCCAAGAGATGATTTGTTAGGGATTTGTCGGGGTGTCCGGATGCTGGATGGATGAATTATTGTATATGTTTTGGTTTCTTTTGCTTTTATAGTTGTGTTTGTACAATAAAATGTTAAACAAAATGATATAGAAAAATTAATAGGCCTTTGGCCTTTAAAAGTTAGGGTTTCTCTGGTTTATGATTTGCATGAAATATTTGTTTACTCATTGTATACGGCATTGGGCTCCCAGCAAGGAAGCCATGGGACTGTCCCTCCACCTCTCATGGATAAGGTGAGGGTATTGGACCTCTAAACTGTACATTTCTTTCCAACTTTTAAAATGACCAGATGCTGTGAGAGACTACTTCCAGTCACCAGCAAAGGTATAATGAGCACCGACCGGCATTGGAGTTGGACACCAGCTCCTCTACATAATAGCTGTATGACCTCGGGCAAATCATTTTCTTCTCTTTGAATCTGTTTCCTCATTTGAAAAGAAAAGACACTAATAAGGATTAATAAAATAAAGCATGGAAACACCAGATACAGTGCTTAGCACCTGGTAGATATTCACTAAATGCCTGAATGATAAGCAGCATTTCCTAAAGGCTGATATTTAAAGGAATATGCCCCTTTTCCAGAAAACTTCTTGAGTTGCCCTGGTCCACGTAGCTAGGATCCTGGCACTAAGATAGTAACAGTGGGGACCATAGACAAAGATATCATCTTTCTTCTTTAGCCTATTGATATGATAGATTCCATTGATTGCTTTTCTAATATTGAACCAGCCTTGCATACCTAGAATAAATCTCACTTAGTTATGATGTATAGTTCTTTTTATATATTGTTGTATTTCATTTTTTAATATTTTGCTGAGGATTTTGCATTAAGTTAATGACAGATATTGGTCTGTAGTTTTCGTTTTATGCACTGTCTTTGCTGGGGTTTTAGTATCAGAGTAATACAGGCTTTATAAAATGAAAAGTATTTCCTTCTCTTCTGTTTTCTAGAAGACATTGGATAAAATTGGTGTTAATTCTTATTTGTATGTCTGATAGAATTGTTCAGTGAAGCCATCTGGGCCTGGAGATTTGTTTTTCAAGAGATTTTAGATTACAGATTCAATTTATTTGATAGTTATAGGACTATTCAGATTGTCTATTTCATCTTGATTGAGTTTAGGTAGTTTATAGTTTTCAAGGAATTGGTCTATTTCTTTTAAGTTGCTGAATTTAGGAATATAAAGTTGTTGGTCGTATTCACTTCTTGTTTTAATGACTGTAGGATCTGTAGTAATATATTTTATTTAATTCCTTATGTTAGTGACTTGTGTCTTCTCTTTATTTTCATCAGTTTCACTAGAAGTTTATCAATTTTACTGATTTTTTGAAGAGTCAGCTTTTTGTTTCATTGATTTTTGTTTTTTTTTTTCAGTTTCTTGAGGTAAGGATTTAGGTTGAGAACTTGTCTCATTTCTAAAGCAAGCATTCAGTGTTATAAATTTCCCTCTTGGCAGTGCTTCAGCTGTGTCCCACAAATATTGATATGTAATGTTTATGTCCATTTGCTTCTATATTTTAAAACTTTCTTTGAGATTTCCTCTTTAACCCATGAGTTATTTAGAAGTGTTGTTTCATTTTACATATTTAGAGATTTTCCTGTTGTCTCTGTGTTATTGATTTCTAATTTGATTCCATTGGTATTCTAGAACACTGTGTGATTTCAGTTCTTTTAAATTTGTTGAGATTTGTTTTATGGCCTCAGATATGTTCTGTCTTGGTGAATGTCCTGTGGGCACTTGAAAAAAATGTGTATTTTTCTCTTGTTGGGTAATGTTCTATCTATGTCAGTTAGATCCTGTTGGTTGAGTATGTTGTGCATATATTCAATATCCTTGCTGATTTTACCAGTTGGGAAGGGAGTGTTGAAGTCCACAGCTATAGTTGTGGATTTGTCTTTTCAGATCCATCAGTTTTTTGTCATTTATTTTGAGGCTCTGTTCTTTGATGAGTACACATTTAAGATCATTATGCCTTCCTGGTGGATTGATCATTTTATCATTATTATAACATTCTTCTTTGTCTCTAGGATCGTCTTTGCTCTGAAGTCTACTTTATCAGATATTAATATAGCCATTCCTGCTTTTTTTAAATGAATATTAGCCTAGTATATCTTTTCCCATCCTTTTACTTCCTACCTACCTATGTAGTTGAATTTGGAGTCTCTTTTAAGCAGCATATATTTTGGTCATATTTTTTTATATTCATGCTGCCAATTTCTGTCTTTTGGCATATTTGGACCATTTACATTTAGGGTAATTATTGATATATTAATGCTTGACTTTGCCATTTTATTGCTTGTTTCGATTTGTTTTCTCTGGTTCTTATTTTTCCACTTCTCTTTTCTTGTCTTCCTTTGGGTTACTTAAACTTTTTTAAGAACTCCATCTTGATTTAGTTATAGTGTTTTTGACTGAATCTCTTTGTAAATTTTTCTTAGTGGTTATACAAGGTGTTACAACACACATAGCTGACTTGTAACAGTTTACTGGAATAAACATTTTACTGCTTTAACTGATGTTTGGAAACCTCACTTCCATTTAGTTCCCTTTACCTTCCCTGCTTGTAAATATCATTGTCTTTGGTATCAGGCAGTGTTAGAATATTTGTTTTAACATTAAATATAATTTATGAAACTTATGAGGAAAACCATAGACTATTGTATATACCCATATTTCTACCCTATCTGTTGTGACATTTTTCTTGATGCTGCAAGATCCCTTCTTTTATCATTTCCTTTCTGTTCGAAGAAATTCCTTTCAGAGTAAATCTACTAGCAACAAATTATTTTTGTTTCTTTATTATTTATTTTCTTCATCTGAGAAAGTTTCTATTTCCCCTTCATTGCTAAGGGTCGTTTCACTGGATATAGAATTCACCTTTGACAGTTCTCTTTGTAAAGTATTGTCCTTCTGGCTCTCATGGATTCCATGAGAAATCTACTGTTATTCACATTGGTATTCTCCTAACGTAAGGCTGCTTTCAAGATTTTTTCTTTGTCTTTGGTTTTCAGGAGTTTGATTATAATATGTCTTGGCATGCATTTTGGGGGGTTTATCCTGTCTGGGGTTAGTTCAACTTTTGGAATCTATATATTTGTGTCTTTTACCAAAATTGGGAAATTTTCATCCATTATTTATTTCTAATGCACTTTAGCCTCAGTCTCATTCTCCTCTCCTTCTGGGACACAGGTAATAAAAATATGGAATCTTTTGTTATTAACCCACCAGTGACTGAGGCACTGTTCATTTTTTTTCAGTCTGTTGTCTACCCGTTATTTGTCAAATTAGGTAAATTCTATTGATAGGTCCTCAAGTTTACTGAGTCTATCTTCTGTCATCTCCATTCTTCTAAGCTCACTCACTGAGTATGTTTTTTATTGTTGTTATTATAATTCTAAGTTCTATCATTTCCATTTGTTTTATAACTTAGTCTTTTCCTTGATGATACTTTTAATTTTTTCAAGAGAATCTGTGATTGTTGAATCATTTTTGTGATGGTGGCTTTAAAATCTTTTTCAGATAATTCCAACATCTGATTCATCTCAGTGTTGGCATTAGTTGGTTGTCTTTTCTCATTCAAGTTACGATTTTCTTGGTTCTTGGCATGACGGGTGATTTTCACTTGTATCCTGGACATTTTGTTTATTGTATTAGGAGACTCTGGGTCCTACTTGAATCTTTGATTTTTGCAGGCAGGCAGTCACTGTGTTAAGGTTTAGCATGTGGATCTTGGCCTACTTCTGTGAACTGCAGTTCCACTGGCATTTTAATTTTTGCAGTCTTTGCAGTGTTATTTTGGTCTGCTTGGTTTATTAGGTGTTACTTGGGCTCTCACTGGTCCCTGATGCTGCTGCCTGAGGGAGTAGAAGTTTCCCCAGGCCAGGCTTTCAGGTGTCTTGTTGGAGGAGGGCTGTGGTAAGATCCTCCTGCTGCTCTGCCTTCCTGCTGGTTTCTCTGGGTCAGGGAGGAAGGAAGAGAGTCTCGGATCTGCAAGGACAAAGTGGCTCCTCAAACCAGGCTGCTTGCTGTATCTGGGTCCCTCCCTCACCCCTCCCAGTGTCTTTGGAGGGGGAAAAACATCTCAGGCCTATAGGGACAAAGAAGCTTCCTGGACAAAACCCTTGCTACAGCTGGGTCCCACTTACTGGTTTGACTTGCCCTGCTCCCCTCAGTATCTCTCCAGGGGAAAGGAGACTCTCAGCCCCAGCAAAGAAAGACAATGTTTCCACTGGCTGCTTATTTCTGGCAAGAGTCCCAGTAGATCTCCCTTGCCGGTAGTATCAGACTTGCCTGATGTTGTAAGAGGCACTCCTGTTTTTTCTGGGGGAGGAATAAGCCTGCTTGAACTGTCTGCTATTGCTAGGTTGTGAGTCAGGAAACACTGGGTATGGGTCACATTCTGTTAGAAATGGGGAGGCAGGGTGCTCTGCACTGTGCTGTTTTTCCAGTCCTGGGTTCAAAACCAGATCACCTTCTTCCTACCACCTTTCAGAGTTCTCCTTTAATTGTCTCTTGTGCCATTTCCAGATTTGATAGTTGTGCTTAGTGAGGAAGAACAAGGAAGAATAGGTCTATGTCAGCTTGTCTGGAGAAGAAGTATAAAATACATTTTTATTGGCATCTTTTCTTATATCAAGTAATGCCCAGATGTTTATTGTGAAGCTTATCTTGCATCCGTCTTATCTGTAGGGGAATGTGCAAGCTTCTGGGGCAGACTTACAGGCAGCTTTACCACGACTGACCCTTAATCCTGGACTCAAAGTGTAGTACAACCAAAATATCTCCCCACAGATCACTTACTAATTGTAAGAGAAAAAAACAGTATCTATCCAGTGAAGAAACCCAATAACTTGACTGTGTGATCATTAATATCAACAAATGCAGGTGGACACCATGAGCGTCTGGATATGATGCATTGAGAAGCAATATATCATCATCTGTGTGGTATTCTGGTCAGGAATGCTTAACCAGAATCTCATCATGAGAAAACAAGAAATACTCAAAATGAGGGACATCTATCTAAAAAGAAAACTGGCCCATATTTTTCAAAAATGACAATGTTATGAAAGACGTCAGTGTTGAATTGCTTGATTTGGTAACTTTACCGTGGTTATGTAAGAGAATGTCCTTGTGCTTAGGAAATATACACTGAAGTATAAAGGGATACACACACACAAACACACACAGAGTAAGAGAGAGAGGCTGTGATAAAAAAATGTAGCAAAATATTAAAAATTGGTGAAAGAGTGTGTGAAGGTTTCTGGATTATTCTTGCAACTTTTATGTAAGTTTGCTAGTGTGTTGTGAGCTGCTTTCAGTCACGTGTGCAATTTGTCACCTCAATAGATAAACAGTGAGGTGCGTTAGAGGTATCCAGACACATCAGGCCATAAGTAAGAAATAAGGCAATGTTCCTCACAGTGTATTGGAAACCACGTACAGGTCTCTCGTGGTACGTAAACCCACGTGTGAGGTTCTGTTATGCCTTGGGAATCCCTCGTTCTTCCCAATTGGTTTTGATCTTAGATTTCTCTCCATGTAGCCACTGTCTATACAATGTTATAGATTTCAGTGCATGGCTAGATTTATCTTTTCCTCTCGAGTCACATTTTCTTGCAGATTACCTGGTAGCGCTCAGTTTACAGAGCGTGGCTACATGTTCCATCTCATGTCATTTTCTTTTGTGTCCTTTGAAAGAAGAGATGGAAGACTCAGGTTTGGTATATATATGAGCCTTCTGTGTATAATTAAAGGGAGATAATCTCATCTCCAAGATATCTCTTATGTCCCTAAGGAAAGAGCATAGATTTGAAGTCAGTCATTGAATCCTGGATTTAAATTCTGTCTCTTCCGCTTATTAGCTCTGTGGCCTGAGCAAGTGATTAACCTGGCTGAGCCTCAGTTTCCTTGTGTGCACGATGCAAATACTAATGCCCACAACATAGAGAGATTGTAAGAGCTAAATATAATATATTTAAAATTATTGTATGTTTTGGGAACTCATTTATTGTTAATACTGTTTATTATTAGTATGAGTATTGTTCTAATTAGAAGCATGGGCTCTGAGGTCAGAATGTCTGGGTTTGATTCCTGCCTTTGCTATTTCACAGTTGATTGACCTTGGGCTGGTGGGCATGGTGAGTACGTAATGATTCAATGTACATAAAGCACTCTGCACAGTGTGTGTGGCTTGTAGTACATACTCAAGTATTGCTATTATTTAATGTGAACTCCCTTTATGAAACTGTACATCTGGAAGGCATTTAAGATATCTAGTTCAGTGGTTTTCAAACTTTTCATTTTAGCAGTAGAAGCCTTTTTTCCTTCCAAATGAAAAAATGATACAGAATTCCAGTGTATGAAACAAACCTGTTCTGATTGACAGAGAGAGGGTGAGGCCAGAGCCCCATGCCCTCTGGCTACCTTGGCTCTATTCTTCCACTAGGGTAGCTGCAGGATCACTATGCTCTGAGTACCTATTGGTGCATGACAAATCATGGGAAAACAGTGACCAAAAACAATAACAGTGTTGATTTTGCCCTTCAATCTGGGGTTGACTAGGCTGAGTGAGCAGTTTTCATTCAGATTCTGCCAAGCAGTTGCAGTCAGGTGGTGGCTGGGACTAGGAGACCTTGACTGGGACTAGGAGACCTTGAAGATTTCTTTGCTCCTTGTCTGGGTCTGGGCTGGAAATGCTGGTGTACCTCGGGCACCTCTCACTCTCCGTGAGGTTTCAGGGTATGGTCTTTCCACACGGCAGCCTCAAGATCTCTGGGCTTCTTACATGGCATCTGAAGGCTGCCAGAGAGAGTGTCCCACCAGACACCAGCAGAAGCTGCAGGCCTTATCTAACCTAGCCTTAGTGTTACCACCCAAGGTGGGGGCCATCTGCCCGCAGCAAGACATGACAATAGTCAAGAGGCAAGGAAGTAGGAGAGAAAGGACTTTTTATTACAGCTTGCTAGCAAGTGGGAAGATGGCTGACTAATATCCAAAAGAACCATCTTACAGAACAAAGACTACAGGCGAGTTATAGAGGGGGCTGGTCTCCAGGTGGGGGAGGCAGCTGATCTCCAGATGGGGCAGACATCTGGTCTTAGTTCCTGATAGTCTTTTGTTTTACTGAATATACATCAGAGACCAGAGCAATGCCCTATACTCTGATTTTTCAGCATAGACTCTCTGCCCAGGGGTCATCACATTCCTAAGGAACTCAAAAGAACAAAATTATCAACTTATAACAGCTGGGAGAGGCCATAAAATCTACAGAGCATGTCTGGATTGGTTAATCAGAGGTCATTCAAAGTGACAATAGGGTTTCTTTTCTACAATATGGCTTCCCTCATGTCAACCTCGTGTTGAGCCAGTATCATTAGGAGTCACCCAGAGCTTCCATAATGTTCTATTCCTCCAAGACATAGCAGGTTTCAAGGGAAGATGGCACAGACACTACCTCTTAATGATCCATGAATTTGCAAACCTGTTATAAACCACCACACCCTGTAATCTAGAGATCCTGTTTTGAAGATCCCTGAGAGAGTAAATCCCTTTATACTTTCATTATGTATGTAATGATGATAATGCTGCTGACATCCATAAAAGCTATTATGTAATGAGAGATTACTCTCTAGCAGGCTCTACTTTAAACACTTGACATACCAAGTCTTACAAAAGCCTGTGAGAGTGGTTACTTATTTTCAAATGACGAAACTGAATCAGAGAGCAAACGTGCCCAGGATTACACAGATAGTAAAGGTAGAGTTAGAAATTAAAGCTCAGTCTTGACCACTCCTAAAATAAAACTGCTAAGGCTGAGAGAGCAGTTATTCACCCAAAATCAGACAGTTTAATTGTAGAGCTGGGCCTAGATACCATGCTTTCTCACTTCCCCACACCAAACACCCTTTCATCTCTAACTCTCACATTATTCCTTACCCTTGTTTTGACAAACTCGGGTAAGATGTCACCTTAAATTCACTATGAAGCTCATATGAGCTCTTGTGTCTTTGGTTTTAAGCCTCCTTTCGGTCCACTGTATATTAAATATTCTATTGCATCAAATGCACAGTATTCATATATCAGCCATCATCTGATTTGGAAGGAATCATTTTTCTTTTGAGACAGATTGTAGGTGTCATCCCCTTCGACGGTAATATGAGTTTGGAGTTGGCGTTTGCTTCACTGTGCAGTGCCCTAAGCTCTAGCTTTCCTTATTTGGAATTCCAAATGCAGCCTTGCTGCCACAAGGCCAGTTTTCTTCAACTTGGTCTGCAGGAAAAGATCTTGAGGGCGAATTGAACCTGCCCTTATCCAATCACCCAAATCCTAAGGGTTGGGCTGTCCAGAGGCCTGGAGGGAAGTTCATTTGATATTGGATGATGTTGATTAAATTGGTCTATCGAACTCATGAATACTAGGAATCCAACTGTGAGGGATTTGATTATCATTTATCAAATCTTCATTCCCATCCCCTACCCCTTTGGGCAGATAAACTTCCCTTTCCCACTGACTTGGGTTGGGCATGTGCCTTGCCTTGGTTTGGGACTGTTAAGTGTGACTGGAGCAGATGCATGGTTTGGTTTATGCCTACACTTCTGAAATTCACAATGAGAAAAACATGCCTTGGGGCTCTACTGGTACAAAGAGGATGAGATAAAAATGGATCAGTCTCAGACTCAACTTGTCTCCAAGTCCAGCCATCCCACTTCATGAAGTGGAGTTGCCCAGCTGAGTCCAGCCTACCTGAGCCAAATCAGTCGGCCTGTAGACCCGGGGGAGGGAGAAAAATTTGTCCTTGTAAGCCACTGAGGATTTTAGGCTTTTGTTTTACAGCATTAATGAAGCAAAAGATAACTAATATAACAACTAATATTTATTGACTACATAGTCGTGATATTGTGACTTATAGTAAGGAATATATGCTTGGTCTTTGCCCCTTTTCTGGCACAGATCTCCTAAAGCCCTTGGAATTTCCTAAGTGATGAGAGCAATAAAGATGCCTTTTGTGGGGCCAGCACGGTGGCATAGCTGTTAAGCGTGCACGTTCCTCTTCAGCGGCCTGGAGTTCGCAGGTTCGGATCCCAGGTATGCACAGATGCACTGCTAGTCAAGCCATGCTGTGGCGGTGTCCTATATAAAGTAGAGGAAGATGGACACAGATGTTAGCCCAGGGCCAATCTTCCTCAGAAAAAAGAGGAGGATTGGCATAGGATGTTAGCTCAGGGCTAATCTTCCTCACACACACACAAAAAAGATGTCTTTTGTTGTGTTAATGAGGTGACTTTTCAGTCCCACCCCACAACCTCCAGGGAGGGGAGACTGGAGTGGTGCTGGAGATTGAATCCAATCACTAGATCTAATCAATGGTCAGTGATTTAATGAATTGTGCCTATGCAATGGAGTTTCCATAAAAACTCAAGACAGAGTTCAGAGAGCTTCCAGGTTGGTGAACACATGGAGATGCTGGGAGAGTGGTGTTCTTGAAGAACATGGAAGCTCTGTGTCCCTTCCCCATACCTTGCCCTATGTACCTCTTCCATCTGGCTGTTCCTGAGTTATATCCTTTTATAATAAATAGGTAATATAATAAGCAAAATGTTTCTCTGAGTTCTGTGAGCTGCTCTAGCAACTTAATCACACCTGAGGAGGTCTTGGGAGCCTCAAATCTGTAGCCATTTGGTCAGAGAGAAGTCCAGGTGACAACCTGGACTTGAGATTGGTATCTGAAGTAAGGGGATGGGGGGGGACAGTTTTATAGGACTGAGCCCTTAACCTATGGGATCTGATGCTATCTCTAGGTAGATAATGTCAGAATTGAGTTGAATTGTAGGACACCCAGCTGGTGTCAGAGAATTTCTTGGTGGTGTGGGGAAAACCCCCCACACATTGTTTCCCCACACATTGCAATTGGTATGTCAGAATTTTAATAGTGTTGACTATTTTTTAATCATTGTTATTAAGTACCTAAGATTTGGTGTCAGGCACTGTCTAAGCACATTTTATGCACTAACTCTTTTAATTCTCAAACAAGCCTATAAAGTAGATAATATCATTATCTCTATTTTAGAGTCTTAGAGAGGCCTTTGCCTTTGATGAAAATGATTACAATAATTCATCAAAAGTCACCCTTTTGAACAAGGCACCAAAGTGGATTTTGGAAATCCTTATTAAGATCAGAAAAGCCAGATGCTTCTGAAATTCTTGGGGAATACTGACAGCTTCTGCTTTTTAAGAACAGATCTTGGCAAAGTCGTGCTGGAAACCACTATCATAGACGTAGCTGGTAAGAGCAGTGATCAAGGCCACCATTTATTGACTACTTGTGTCAGACTCTATGTTCTGATCGTATCATTAAGTCCACAATGGCCATCTGAGATTGCTACTAGTTTTATTCCCCCATATTATAGATGAACAGCTGAAGTTCAGAGAGGTTAAGTCATGTACTAAAAGTCACACAGCTTGTAGGTGACTAAACTAAAATTCAAACACAGTGCTTGACTTCTTATCTACTACACTAAGCTACCTATACCTATTTCTTTGCTTCATGATTTACCACCTTGTTCACAGGCATTTTCTTTGTAGAGATATTATATTTCATATTTGAATGATTTTAACAATTTTTTGGAATTTTTCCTTGAACAAATATTTATGGAGATTATAATATGTGCCAGGCACTATGCATTGGAATGGAAGTGAACAATTGGAAAGAGCTTAGAACTGGATCTCAGAAAACCTAGGTTCTGCTGCCATAAGATCATAGAACATAAGGGTAGAATGGACTTCATATGGAACTTCCAGTTGGGCTTTCTGTCCTATGAGACTTGTTACTTCATTGGATGGATAATGCAGCATTACATAGTGATAAGGAGCACTTGACCTTGGAGTCAAACAAAATTGGACATAAGTTCTGGCTCTGTTGCCTGCTACAGATGAGCTTGGACAACCTGTGTCACCCTGCTGAGCCTCACTGTCTTCTTTTCTTTTTTTTTTTTTGGTGTAGAAGATCAGCCCTGAGCTAACATCCATGCCAATCCTCCTCTTTTTGCTGAGGAAGACGGGCCCTGGGCTAACATCTGTGCCCATCTTCCTCCACTTTATATGGGACGCCGCCACAGCGTGGCCTGACAAGTGGTGCATTGGTGCGCGCCTAGGATCCGAACCCAGGCCGCCAGCAGCGGAGCACGCACAATTAACCGCTACGCCACGGTCCTCACTATCTTTATCTATATAATGTTTTTTTTTTTTTAATTTTTTGTTTATTGCAGTAACATTGGTTTATAACATTGTATAAATTTCAGGTGTATATCATTATACTTCTATTTCTGCATAGATTACATCATGTTCACCACCCAAACACCAATTACAACCCATCACCACACACATGTGCCGAATTATCCCTTTCGCCCTCCTCCCTCCCCCCTTCCCCTCTGGTAACCACCAATCCAATCTCTGTCTCTATGTGTTTGTTTATTGTTGTTATGATCTACTACTTAATGAAGGAAATCATATGGTATTTGACCTTCTCCCTCTGACTTATTTCACTTTGCATAATACCCTCAATGTCCATCCATGTTGTCACAAATGGCTGGACTTCATCGTTTCTTATGGCTGAGTAGTATTCCACTGTGTATATATACCACATCTTCTTTATCCATTCGTCCCTTGATGGGCACTTAGGTTGCTTCCAAGTCTTGGCTATTGTGAATAATGCTGCAATGAACACAGGGGTGCATATTTCTTTACACATTTGTATTTTCAAGTTCTTTGGATAAATACCCAGCAGTGGAATAGCTGGATCATATGGTAGTTCTATCCTTGATTTTTTGAGGAATCTCCATACTGTTTTCCATAGTGGCCGCACCAGTTTGCACTCCCACCGGCAGTGTATGAGAGTTCCCTTATCTCCACATCCTCTCCAACACATGTTGTTTCCTGTCTTGTTAATTATAGCCATTCTGACGGGCGTGAGGTGATATCTCATTGTAGTTTTGATTTGCATTTCCCTGATAGTTAGTGATTTTGAACATCTTTTCATGTGTCTGTTGGCCATCTGTATATCTTCTTTGGAGAAATGTCTGTTCAGGTCTTTTGCCCATTTTTTAATGGGGTTGGTAGTTTTTTTGTTGTTGAGATGCATGAGTTCTTTATGTATTTTGGAGATTAAGCCCTTATCAGATGTATGGTTTGCAAATATCTTCTCCCAATTGTTAGGTTGTCTTTTCGTTTTGTTGATGGTTTTCTTTGCTGTGCAGAAGCTTTTTAGTTTGATGTAGTCCCATTTGTTTATTTTTTCTATTGTTTCTCTTGCCCGGTCAGACATGGTGCTTGAAAATATGTTGCTAAGACTGATGTCGAAGAGCATACTGCCTATGTTTTCTTCTAGAAGTTTCACAGTTTCAGGTCTTACATTCAAGTCTTTAATCCATTTGGAGTTAATTTTTGTGTATGGTGTAAGGTAAGGGTCTACTTTCTTTTTTTTTTTGCATGTGGCTATCCAGTTTTCCCGACACCATTTGTTGAAGAGACTTTCTTTTCTCCGTTGTATGTTCTTGGCTCCTTTATCAAAGATTATCTGTGCATAGACGTGTGGGTTTATTTCTGGGCTTTCGATTCTATTCCATTGATCTGTGTGTCTGTTTTTGTGCCAGTACTATGCTGTTTTGGTTACTACAGCTTTGTAGTATATTTTGAAATCAGGGAGTGTGATACCTCCAGCTTTGTTCTTTTTTCTCAGGATTCCTTTAGCTATTCGGGGTCTTTTGTTGTTCCATATAAATTTTAGGATTCTTTGTTCTATTTCTGTGAAAAATGTTGTTGGAACTTTGATAGGGATTGCATTGAATCTATAGATTGCTTTAGGAAGTATGGACATCTTAACTACGTTAATTCTTCCAATCCAAGAGTGTGGAATATCTTTCCACTTCTTTGTGTCTTCTTCAATTTCTTTCAGCAATGTTTTATAGTTTTCCGTGTACAGCTCTTTCACCTCTTTGGTTAAGTTTATTCCTAGGTATTTTATTCTTTTTGTTGCAATTGTAAATGGGATGGTATTCTTAATTTCTCTTTCTGCTACTTCGTTGTTAGTGTATAGAAATGCAACTGATTTTTGTATGTTGATTTTGTATCCTGCAACTTTACCATATTCGTTTATTACTTCTAAAAGTTTTCTGGTTGGATTCTTGAGGGTTTTCTATACATAAAATCATGTCATCTGCAAATAGTGACAGTTTCACTTCTTCCTTTCCAATTTGGATCCCTTTTATTTCTTTCTCTTGCCTGATTGCTCTGGCTAGGACTTCCAGTACTATGTTAAATAGGAGTGGTGAGAGTGGGCATCCTTGTCTGGTTCCCATTCTTAGAGGGATAGCTTTCAGTTTTTCACCATTGAGGGTGATATTAGCTGTGGGTTTGTCTATATAATCTTAAGGGTAGAGCTTACTTCACACCACTGCAGGAAGAATGAAGAGTATTAAATGTATTAAAGCTCATAGCTCAATGAATGCACCTAGTAAGATATCAATAAATCATATAACAACAATCACTATTATCTTATAAGGAATTCTGTCCCGTCTGCTCACCATCTTGTTCACTCTCATTTGAAGACATTACTTTTAAGAACATCACAGAATTCAACACCTTCCTGTTGACTTTCAACCCCAGTTGGGTGTATGCAGGACACTAATCAAGTCTATTCCTATCCCAGGGTCTCAGTTCCTTGACATTAAAATGAGACATTTCAATTAGATCAACTTTTGGTTCCTTCCAAATATAAAACAAAACAAAACCAACTAGCAAACCAAAAGACATGATTCAAGGATGAATAATCTGAGTAATTATTAATTCTCATGTTTTGTGTCTATGTCCACACGGCTGAATGCTCCTAATTGGGCCTATTTAACAGGTTGACTGTTATCTCTGCCCCATGGATTGTCCTATGTCCTGAGAGGTTCAGAGGAAATGTAGGATATGTTGGTAGTTATCCAGGAAAATACTTTCCCATGGGTCAGTAAGTAGCTACTGCTACCAAGTAGGTGAGGATATTGGTTGTAATAAATCAAAAACAAAACACAGATCTTTCTGTTTATTTTGTGATGGTTTTTTTTGTTGTTTGAATATTCATCAATATCCATTTTAGTTCTAAGGCAACCCTTTAAGTGTGATAAATCCCATTTTACAGATGAAGAAACTCTGAGAGTCCACGTAACTAGACAATTTCCATTCAGTGTTACAGTTAAGTTATAACTTGTGATTCTCAGTTTAAATTCCTGACTCACTTCTTTGCCCATAGAATAGACTTACTAATAACTAATATATGTAATTTGTTCTATAGGCTGTTACTGTTCCTGTTACAATGCTGTGTCTAATTAGCATCAGAGGGAGTGTCTAGAAAGCAGGGCAGGAGAAAACCCTGTAGGCTGATAGGATTGCTTCCCCAGGGACAAGTAAATCCTTCATATCAGTTTTTTTGACAAAATCAAACAGCCTAAAGAATTCTAAAATTCATTAACCAATGAAGAATTCCCAAGGAAAGACAGAGACCAGGTAAAGTTTATCTTCCTTATTTTCCTCTGTCCTGTAGCCTCTACTTAGCTTCTCAGTGCTGTGGGAACAAATAGAAGGTACAGTTGTGTCTTAGATAACAATGGCCTTCCCACCAAGAGAAAAAAAAAATTCTTTCTCAGGATTTGCTTGAGACATCCCTGCATTTCAAGTCAAATGCAATATATTTCAGTTCTTTTGACTTCCAGAATCATTCCAGACAAATCACTCACCCACCATTTGGCACATCTCTGGTGATAATTCCTTTTTTTTTTTTTTAAATCAATTGTGCTGGAAACATTTATTAATCATCCACTACGGAGTGGATCCCCCGCTTGGTAGTATACTGCATACACCCTCTGTATATGGTGCTCACACCATATATTAAAGATAGTTATTTCTGTGTGTTAGAAGGGATTGGAAATGTTGGCATGTTGTCATTGTTTGCTCAATCCTCTGAAGTCAATTGCTAATTATAAGAGCTTGTAACTTTAGGGACTTAGCTGATGAATCCAATTGAACTGTCAGCTTTTTCAGGCTAGACTGGATATATAAAGAATCTCCATCCTAATTGCTTTAATTAATGAATGCAGAGGTAAGGCAACCCATAGAGAGAAATGCTGCAACATCCTGACAGCATTATTGCCACACATGGCAAACAGACTAAGAATAATCTGTTCTTTATGGGCACTTGCTGCACTTTTCTGGGATACCCACCATGTCCATATTGTGTGGAAATATAAACAAAGTGTCTGACATGTCTTCAACTCTGACAGGGCTTATAATTTCATTGAGAAACAAGCCTCAAATGTATGAAACAAGTTGAGAATAAATAAAAATTTTGTGTTAAAATAGTTCTAGAGAAATGAGGTATCATTTTTGGAGTCACAGGTGATTGGAAGGGTGCATAAGGAGAGACCAGGGCCCACTTAAAGGACCAGATGATTCAACCACTCTCCTTGAAATTGCCAAATTCTTTCCTTCTTCTGTCTTTGTACTTGCTCTTCCCTCTGTGTAGAATGTTCTTGCCCCAGCTCTTCAAATGGCTGTCTCCTTCTCTTTAGTTAGATCTGAGCTCTGAAATTACCCCCAGAGAGTCATCCCTCCATCACTATACCCAAAGAAACATGCCACCCCTCCCGTTTCCCATCTTTTATCAGACAGCCCTCATTGCCATTTTTATGATCACCTCTCCTAGATGTGAGCTCCTATGACCAGAGACCTTATGTTTGCCCATCATTGAATGACAAGTGTCAGACAGATTGTGGGTATTTACAAAATACTAGTTGAATAAATGATTTTTCGGATAGGGATATTTTATTGTAAGCAGCAGAAATTGACTCTGGTTAATTTAAGCAAAGGGGAATTAAAGGTCATTTTCTCTTGTGAGGTTGGAGAACCAGGCTTGGAAACAGGCAGGAAACCAGGCTAGAGGACTTGGAAGCAGGAACCACAGTGGAGGGCTCATGGCAGGGAGCATCTGCTCAGGACACAGCTGTTGGGATCAGTAAACACCAGCCACATCTTTTGTATTTGGACACTTACAGAATTTTTATTTCCATGTAGAGAAATATGAGCAGATGGGAATCAAAATAAGTCCTGAGAGGAAGCAGCTACAACATTGTCTGTCTTATAGGGAAAGCTGCTTCCAGGAAAGCACTTACTATACTCCCAAGATTAGTCAGGCTAAAGGGAGTACCATTGTTCCGATAAGGTGTGCAAGCTAATTGAAGGCAATTAAGCTATCAGCAGATAAAAGCTGAGGCCAACTGCTCTCTTAATGCATAGTCCAGTTGGAGAACTGGTGTGGTTCCACTAACTTTAGATACTCGGGACAAAGGGAGTAAACTTGAATCCATTATTACTTGATCATTACAATTGAGAAAGCACTAGACTGTTCTAGTTGTTTTGATTCTTTAAAATATTGCCCATTTTCAGACTTCAGTGTATTTTATTTCTCTTTTAAAGAATTCATAGTATAGAATGTAGGGTTCGGTTTTATTTCAATCAAGGTAGAATTCTTAATACATTTATGTCTCAACTTGGTCTAAAAAGATATA
The DNA here is from genome assembly GCF_020826845.1 of Diceros bicornis minor. Lineage (NCBI taxonomy): Eukaryota > Metazoa > Chordata > Mammalia > Perissodactyla > Rhinocerotidae > Diceros > Diceros bicornis. Next base: position 72,597,785 of record NC_080741.1, on the reverse strand, counting down.
CAATTCCTGGGTAGTATTTGCTTGCTCAGCACTTATTTCCATTCTTTAGGTAACAGCATCTTGATTTTTGCTTTGGGCAATCACTCCTGTTCCCATATCCTCATTCCAAGAACAGATTTGTAGTATCTGAGAGCAGGAAAAGACCATGTGTGTTATTTTCTTACCTAGAGGATTAAAAATTAAAGCAAATTTTGAATGTCTAGGCACTGAAACTCTAGTCTGGGTTTTTCCTTTTCAGACACTTGTCAAGTAATTAATCCTGGTCAATCTGGTGAATAGAAGTGGTGAGGGCTACGGCTGTGTGAGGCTATCAAAACTAGAATATGTGGGCCAGCCTAGAGTCATAAAATAACCTTAGAAGTGGAAATCACATTTGTAATTAGCCCTGTGGGAAAAATATAAAGAAAATGAGAATTAAAGTAGGGAGCGAGAAATAACAGTTGAGATATTGGAGAGAAGGCACTGATCTGTGCCATGAAGTTTTATTTCTTTTAATGTTACTTCAAATGCTGTTTATCCTTATTATTTAAATGTGAATGCAAAGAATTTGTGTTAAATGAGTATTTATACATGAAATATTCATACACTGAAGAAATCAGTGTATAATTTTATATGCATGTCCATATATACATACATACATGTGTGTATGTATGTGTATGTATATTTTATAATACATGTATATAATTATATATGCACGTGTATATATTTATAAATATATAAATTATTATATATAATTATAAAAAGAGGTTAATTGCTGATATGGTACACTAAATACTCATAAATAATTTTCTTACAGCTGTTTACTTTTGTTAATGAGCAAAATCCTAGTGAGGATGGAATGTATTTCTAAGGATATTCTTAGCTGTCTATGTTTGGCCAGTTTTCATTTTAGCAGACTGAAAATTTGTTTTTGGAAAAATGGTTCATACGGCGTTTCCTCTGAGAGAATTAAAGGATAGAAAAATGAAACAAGAAGTTCAGAATTTACAAAACCCTTGGGAAGGTGCCAATAATGTTATATTATAGTCAGCTCAGAATATATTCATTTACTTTCCATGCATTTATTGAGGTCTTGCTACATGCCCGGCACGGTCCCCACTTGACAGGGTGTCTGCACTGGCCTGCCAAGCCTGAGAGAGGCAGTCCTTTGGACCTCTCTGTTCCATGTCAGGGAGATCCAACCTGTGCTCTGATAAGCCGCTTCATGATTGCCTTTGACTCTAATCCCTCTGGGAAGAAGTGTATTCACCCACATTAATTAAGCCCAGAAAATGACAGTCTTAAGGTCAACCTAGTAGCAATCTTTCTTTAATAGGACTTCAGAAAGCCTTGATAGAGAAGGAAACCACAATCCATTTCCTCTGAGTACATGACAAGCGGGGCCAGGCTTACATTTTCAGCTGGAGAGATTTTCTTTAATATTAGGAGGACTTTCCAAACCTAAATATCAGGGGATAAAAAAGAACAGGGGAGAGGAAGGATATGGACTCACCAAAGACGACTTGAAAAGCCAGAACCCTGGTTCTGCCTATTTAATTACATATCATCTTGGGAGAAGAGAGCTAGACTAGATCCCTTTTTTTGTATGTGATTCCATCCACATCGGCAAACTATGAAAGTAAGGGAGTGTCATCTGTAATATACTATTTATTGTTTCTTTTTTTAACCAATAAATATGTCTTAAATCAAATACAGCTTGTTTACGTTGATTTTTAAGATTTTGATTGCTTATTCCTCTTCCTTCTCTCAGAACTAGAGCTCTAAACTCTCCTTTTGGTAGCCCTTATGCTTTTTCTCTCTAGAAGGATCATTTAGAAGCTCCATGATCCTGGCCCTCTCTTACCATCTTGGACTTTGTAATTTTTTTTTCTTTTTTTTTTTGTGAGGAAGATCAACCCTGAGCTAACATCCATGCTAATCCTCCTCTTTTTGCTGAGGAAGACCGGCTCTGAGCTAACATCTATTGCCAATCCTCCTCCTTTTTTTTTTTCCCCAAAGCCCCAGTAGATAGTTGTATGTCATAGGTGCACATCCTTCTAGTTGCTGTATGTGGGACGCGGCCTCAGCATGGCCGGAGAAGCAGTGCGTCGGTGGGCGCCTGGGATACGAACCTGGGCTGCCAGTAGCGGAGTGTGCGCACTTAACCGCTAAGCCATGGGGCCAGCCCTGTAATTTTTTTTTTTTTTCCCTGTCTGAACGTGCCTCTTGAACATCCAAGCTCCCCAGAGTGTCCTGTGCAGCCATAGGTGATTCTTTAAATCCTCACCTTTGCTTCTCATCAGGATGGTCTGTGCCTGTTACACAGAGAGCTCCCTCAGGAAGGCAGGACGGTGTTGGCCTAATGTATTCTCAATGCCTGTTACAGTCCCAGGAGCATAAAAGCTGCTCAAAGCAGATTGAATGCATGAATGAACAAATAAGTAACTGAATAGTGTTTGCTGGGGAACGTTGTAGCCAGTGTCCTTTAGATACAAATGAATTCAATGCACATTGTAGTCAGACTTCTTCCTTTGCAGGCAACAAAAAATTACTCCTGATAGATTAGGTAAAACAAAGGAAGTTATCAGACGGAGATGGGTTAGCTCAGGGATAGTTAGGGGTCAGGTCAAATTGGTCTTGTTGCCTGTTTTTATATAGCCCACAAGCTAAGAATAATTTTTACATTTACAAATAGTTGAAAAAATCAAAACAAGAATAATATTTTATGACATGAAAATTATATGAAGTTCAAATTTCGACATCCCTAAATAAAGTTTTATTGCAACCCAGCCAGGCCCATTTGTTTACGTATTTTCTATGGCTACATTTGCACTGCAACAGCAGAGTGGAGTAGCTGTGACTAAGACTGTATGGCCAGCAAAGCCTAAAATATTTGCTAACTGGCCCTTTACCGAAAAATGTTGCCGATCTCCAAGTTAGCTCGTGGAATCCAAGCTGGGCAACCAGAACTTAGGGAATTCAGAAACCAGGGTACTGTTGGGAATCTAGGTAGCAGAAAGGAAGAGACTGTCGTTTAGGGTGCCACCAACAGAGTAAATCTGTTCACCTCCATCCTATTTCATTCAGCTCAGTGTTCAAATTCCAGAAAAAGAGGGCCTGAGTAGCCGCGCTTAGGTTACATGCCCAACCCTTGACTGTAGGGGTGAGGATGGAGGGAAATTTGCTTAATGTCCACATCATACGGAAACTTAGGCAAGAGCAGATGTCTGCTATAGTACTTGAACAGCGATGCCAACAAGAAATCATAGCTGAGCCTGTTCCCTTTTCCTTCCAAAGATAAACAGAAGCTGTTTACTACCTGGTTATATTCAGAGGCTGCTGAGCAGTGGTGGGTACACACCAGACACTGTGACCTCTTGTCATTAAGATTGAGTGGACTCCTCATTACAGAGTGTGTTCTCATTCATCAGAAGTGTCAACTTTCATCTCTTCAGCTTCATTTCACCCCAGATGATCATACTCAGCAATACACTTTCTCATGCTAAAGTAGCTGAGCACAGGGACATATTTTTTTTAAGATTTATTTTGATTTTTCCAATCTAGTTTCAGAACTGTTGTAAATCACCTTATAACGACGGTAAACTAGAGATGTCTAAATGAGACTACAGAGGAATTAGTGCTTGTCCAAAGAGGTGAAAGAAGTTAGGATTGGGACGAATGGGACTTCTTGGCATCATATCTTCAGTGTGTGTCCAGCCTCCAGTCTCAGGAGTTATTGCCATGACATTACCAAGCACCAGTCAGCGACCATGGAAAGGCCCATGAGCAACAGTTTTCAATGTAAAAACCATTTTACTTTTGTTCTTGTGGGAGGCTCACGTTAAGCAGAATAAGAAGATATAGGTAATTTCCAAGAATGAAAAATGTGAAATTCAATTTTACTGAAAAATGTAAGGTGTGATAGAAAGACAAGAGGTTAGTAAATCACCTTCCAGTGTGAGGGTCAAAGTTTCTCTGAACAAAATGCAACTTCTATACAGCCCGCAAGCAGTAGTTACAGACAATGCGCTGATGTGTCTGTCTGCAGGGGTGTGTGTATGTGTATCTTCCAAATAACGATGTAAAATATTTGGCATTTTCCCATGGCCTTGACGTGAAAGTGCTTTGACCCAACCTTTATTTTCCTTATTTCTGGATTCCAGAGGAAGAGAAATACTTTGAGTCTTTTTTGGGAGAAAGTGGATATGGGGATGGGGCAAGGGAGTTGTTTATCTTTTAGTTTTTGTTTTGTTTTTTGAGCTGAGGAGAGTCTTCTGGGAATTTGAGGGACTGGTGCAAGACAGTGTTTGTGGGTGTTCTTCCTTCAAGTTGAGGATATAAAATGGAGTAAATTTCTCTTAAAAAGCCCTCAGTTGATGCTGAGGAAAACATGTTGACATATCCTGGAGCATACTTGGGAGGGGCCCCAGCAGCTGCTGCTTTGAGGAGAAGCAGCTAAGATAGATGTTCTGAGGAGGGTGGAGAAGAGGCCGGAAGCGGCAGCATGTGACTGGCCAGTCTGGACTCTGAGGATGTCCTTCCCCCTCCCAGACACTAGATGTGGTCACTGTTAAAAAATGCATCAATGTGGCGAAGGCAGGGATACTAATTAAGTGTTTTTAGCATAATAGAAAATCAATTTTAATTGTCCCAAATGGAACTATTGTTTACAGTTACAGATGGCTGCCAGGCAATACCTGGAGAAAATACATGAGTCCAGGGAGGAGGGAATTGCTTTCAATTCCTAGGAGTATTGCCGGAAAAGCAGTAGAGAATTCAGCCTAGGAAGGTTGTTGCACAGAAAACAGATTACCCATAAAGTCTGCAAAATGGTGTTTTTCCATTAGGACTATGCAGTCAGTGGTGTCATCAGTTTCCACATTCTCACCTCCCTCCTGGTGTTTCCACAGGAGGAATAAACCCTCAGAATAGCTGTTACCACATGGATTAAAAACAGCACGAGAAATAACCACCACAACCCCCTCCAGCCACCACCAAGTTAAAATTGCTTGTGTAGGGCCGGCCCAGTGTCTTAGTGGTTAAGTGCGCGCGCTCCACTATTGGTGGCCCAGGTTTGGATCCCGGGCGCGCACCAACACACTGCTTCTCCGGTCAAGCTGAGGCCGCGTGCCACATACAGCAACTAGAAGGATGTGCAACTATGATGTAAAACTATCTACTGGGGGGCTTTGGGGAAAAAAAAAAAAAGGAGGAGGTTTGGCAATAGATGTTAGCTCAGAGCTGGTCTTCCTCAGCAAAAAGAGGAGGATTAGCACGGATGTTAGCTCAGGGCTGATCTTCCTCACAAAACAAAAAAAAAAATTGCTTGTGTATACCCAGGGCTTTCTCTCCCCTAAGCCGACTTCTACTACCTCCTGGGCTGCGTCTTCTTAAGAATAGTGAAATGGATGCCCATATACTCTGCACCTAGATTCACACATTGTTAACCATTCCTTCTGTTGCTGAGCCTGTGAAGAACCACATTCAATTTTCAAGGCATACCTCAAGGACCACTTGTCACCTGATCTCTTCGCTGGGTGTTTTCTTTTGCTTCTTTGAACCTCCAGGGCAAAACAGGTCTTTCTTTTACTGCACTTCATCTTTCCTATCTATAGTTATTTGCATATTTACCTTGTCTTTCAACTAGTCTAAAATTCTTCAGGAATAATACTTCATTTTAGCAAAGCCCTAAGCTTAGGTCTTCACAATTAACTGTGTGCCATAAGTGACTGACTTAATCCATTTCCTCAGCTGTAAAATGGGGGTAATGATAGTGTCTGGGGTGAGTATTAATGAGTTACCGCAAATCAAGCTTCTAGCAAAAGCTCTGGTATGCAGTTTGAACTAAAAGTTGACAGCTGCTAATACTACTTCTTATGTTCTTGTCTCTTTTCTTGGAAGAAATAATCAGAGCATCGCATACAAAAAATATATAATTCTCCTATTGAAAAATCCCAGGGAGGGACCAAAATTAGAGGTTGGAGATAGAAGCTCCCTGTAGGTGACTCTTTATATGGGTTGGCTTAAGGCAGTGCTTATAAGAAACTCTTGCCACAGAACTACCTGAAGTGCTTGTTAATGTCACAGATTCCTATTGAAATAGAATCCTTGGGATAGGATCCCAAGATATCTGCATCTTTAGTAAGCTTCCAGGTGATTCTGATAAAAGCTAAATTTTGAGAATTTTAGTCAAAGCAAAATGATCAGCGCCAGATTTGCTAAGTAATGAAACTCAGATGTCAGCTCTGATATGCCAATATGTGGTGTTTCGCTTATATTCTCATCAAAGGGGCTTGGTTGGGATGGCTACAGCCAGTCAGCATCTTGCTGCTGTTTCTCTCCACTATGGTGAGGATAATTGATTTCTCAGACAGTTTCCTGAAGCTCTTGGGCACTGCTCTCAGGACTTCTTATAAGAACTATGAGGCCATCTCATTTGCAGAATTTAATAATTAACATAAATTATTGCATGGTGCAATCTAAGTCCAGGGTGAGCCTGACTTTGGTCTAAGTATGTACCGTGATTGAAGGAGGCGCCATGACCCTTCCCCTGCTGTGCGGCTCAGTGGAATACTTTCCGTAAGACACAGCACTTGATTTTATTCTCCAGGGCCCTTTTCAATGGAACTTTGCTCAGATTTTAATATCTCCAAAACTTAATTGGTATTTGGGACTTAGCTGGATTTTTTTTTTTCCTGAATTCAAATTAGGAATCTTAACTCACAGAGGATATCTAGAGTATCAAACAGACCTGGGTTTGAATTTTTTATGTGACCTTAGGCAAGTTATTTAACCTTTTTGACCTTCAATCTCTCCATGTGTAAAATGAAGATACTGATAAATACCTCAAGGGTGTTGTGAGAATTAAGAATACATGTGAAAGCACCTATTACATTTGCAAAGTGCTCCAGAGATGTTAATTTCCGTTCCTTTGAAACACAAGTGCAGCATTAGATGGAGAGAAAAAAAGAAACACATTTTCTCTTAACTAAAGACTTCTCAACTTCAGGACTACTGAGATTTTGAGCCAGATAATTCTTTGTGTGTGTGTTTGGGAGATGCGGGGGACAGAGGGCTGTCCTGTGCATTGTAGGAGGTTTCGCAGCATCCCTGGCCTCTACCCACTAGATGCCAGTAGTAATCTCTCCCTCAGTTGTGACAACAAAAATGTCTCAGACAATGTCAAATGTCTGTCAAATGTCTCCTGGGGGGCAAAAATGACTCTTGCATTAGGCTGAGGTAAAAATGAGATGGTTAGTTCATTCATGTGTGAAGAGAAATGGAATGGTCAGGAGTACCTTCGTTCAAGCTGGTGTGACCAGCACAGTTGGTTCCTAAAACAATGGCGAGGAAGCCAGATTACCTAAGTGACCTGGTGAGCACAGGGGCGGAGCTGAATCACTGGAGGGTTGGTTTCATCAAGCCCCCAGAGCCTGATGTATCTCCCCAACCACAGGGTTGTGTACCAGAGTGGCACCTGCGAGTTCTTTGATGGGGATTGCCAAAATTTACCTCAGCAATCTGACTCCTTCTTTGCTTCCACTGATGACCAAGCCTCCTCCTTAGTAACACAACATTTCAACATTTTTTCACTCAGGTTTAATTGCTATTTGCATTGAGATGACTTTATGAATCTCTATAGGAATCTAACAGGTGTTGTTTTTATAGGAGAATCTTAATTCCAGGTCCTGAAAGGCACATCTCTGCAGACCCCATCCACCCCCACCACCTAGAATATCAGTCTCTCTGCTGTGGAGCACACTGATCCTGTCCAAAATTCCTGTCACAAGTGGGGCTATAGCAGCTTTCTCACTCTGTCACTCTCTTGGCATCATGGTCTCAGGACATGACAAGACAGGAGACAGTGGACAAGTCTTGTTGTTTTCAGTGCTGTTGAGTCAATTCGGACTCATAGTGACCCTGTGTACAGCAGAGGGGAACCCTGCCTGCTCTTTTTGTGCCATTCTCTCACCTTCCAGTGCTGTATCAGACAATGCTCCACTGTTCTTCACAGGATTTTCATGGGCAATTTTTTCAGAAGTGGGTGGCTGGGTCCTTCTTCCTAGTCTGTCTTAGCCTGGAAGCCCTGCTGAAATCTGTCCACCATGGGTGACCCTGCTGGTATTTGAAATATCGGTGGCATAGCTTTAAGCATCACAGCAACACGCAGCTGCCACAGTGTGACAACTGACAGACAGTGGTGTGGTTCCCTGACCAGGAAACGAAGCTGGGCCGCAGCAGTGATAGCGCCGAATCTTAACCACTAGACCACCAGGGCTGGCTAATATGGGCAAGTTAGGGCTGCATAAATCACACTGAGACCTCAACTGTCCTGTTTCCTTTCCTCTTGGTTAAATTGAGGCAGAAGCTCAGAGTATTTTGTTGTTGTTTGTTTATTTTTATTTTAATTTCACAAGAAGTTGCTTTGTCCTTGCTTTACACATAGTTAGTAAATATTAATAAATGTTGATGGAGTGGAGAATAAATGTTATTTGTATAAATAAGTGAATGCTTGATATTATTGTTATAATAGTAGTTATTATTTATTGATACTAGCTACTGGTTATTTTTAGGGCTTATATGAGCCAGGCATTAGCACTTTGCATGGATTGTCCTAATTCATCTTCATAATGGTTCAATAAAGTCAGAACTTCTTTTATCCACAGATTTTAAGGTAAATGCTCTCTGTCACCTTATGTAATTCAGGCCTGATACGCTTCAAACAAGAGTGTAAAAAGGTGCCAGCCACAGTGTTCCTTCTTCTCTTCCTAGGAAAAGATTGCACATCTAAGGTTTCTCTTTCTGATTTTACCTTACTCCTGTCACTAAGCCATTAACTCATTGATATGAAAATGCTAAGAAAAGTACCTCTGACCTGGCTGGATGTTTCCAACGTCAAAATTATAATATCTCAGCTCCTAGCTCTGGTTTCCTGTAGCTTATGTTTTGGCTAAAAGCCCAACACCAGCCAATCAAACTCTGAGAAGCCAGGCAAATTTAAAATCATGGCTGCCCAAATAGAAATTAGTAAGATGGTTATAAGTAAATAGAAATGTTTCATTTTCCACCTCTGAACATAGGTTAATGAAATAAGTCCTTAATTTTCCTTAGTGAAAACTAGACCTCTGATTAATGTAAGATTTAGCTGGCCATTTTTAACATTAGTCCTTTTTAAAAAAGTCATTTAAAAAACTCTCATTCATGACTCTCAGTCATGTAATAATTGTGAGCACTTTTCCATCTGTTAATCCATTTAACTAAATCTTCACAGGAACTTCACTAAGGAGATATTCTCAACCCAATTTTGCATTTGAGGAAACTGAGGTCTGCAGACAGGAACTTCACTAAGGAGATATCCTCAACCCAATTTTGCATTTGAGGAAACTGAGGTCTGCAGAGATTAAGTGCCTTGCTCAGCTAGAAAATGATAGTGTGAAAATTTCAACCCAGTTTCTTCTCACTAGAAATTTACTACTCTTTACACAACCAAGCCACTTCTCAGTAGAGCTTAAAAATATTTACTTACACTAATAAAGCTAATATTTTGCCATTATTCTTCCCTTCCTTCTGAAAATCTATATGTTCGTCTATAACATAGACTGAGTCTAGAACCCATGTTTTTACATGGGACTTCTGATGTTAACTTTAATATCCGATTCAGATAACAGCTTTCATTTATTCTTGACCAGAGGTCAGGGAGGTCATAGGTAACTCCAAATAACTAATGAAGCAAAATTAGGATCACTTCTTGAGTATCTAGGAATGAACTTACCATTTTGTGCCTGAATAATGTTAGGTATCTGTATTTGTTGGTTGAGCTATCATAACAAAATGCCATAGAATGGGTAGCTTAAACAACAGAAATTTATTTCTCATAGTTCTGGAAGCTAGGAAGTCCCAGATCAATGTGCTGGCCCATTTGCTTCCTGGTGAGAGCCCTCTCCCTGGTTTGCCAACAGTCACCTTCATGCTGTGTCCTCACGTGGCAGAGAGAGAGCTCTGGTGTCTCTTCTTCTTTTTATAAGGGCACTAATCCCATCATGAGGCCCCACCCACATCTAACCCTAATTACCTCCCAAAGGACCCATCTCCAAATAGCACGCATTGAGGGTTGGGGCTTCAACATATAAATTTTGGAGGGACACAATTCAGTCCATAGCAGAACCCAAGACCTATGCATCAACAACAGTTACATCTGGCAGTTAAAAAATTATCCTGAAACTTAGTGGCTCAAAATAAGACAAACTTATTTTGCTCATGAATCTGTAATATGGGCAGGGTGTGGTGGAGATAGCTCATCTCTGCCCTAGTTTTCACCAGCTGGGGCAGTTCAAGACTGACTGTAGAATCATCTGAAGCCTCGGTCACTCATTTGGCTGGTGCTTGATTCTGACTGTTGGCTGGAGGCCTCAGTTCTACTTCATGTGGGCCTTTCCATGTGATCTATCTGTGGGCTAGGTTGTGCTTCATAACAGTATGGTTGCTGGTTGCTAAGAGCAAGCATTCTAAGGTTGAGAACGAGAGAAATAGGTGGAAGCTGTAGCCTAAGGACCTAGCCTTGGAAAAAAAGCGTAGCATCGTTTCCACCCTACTCTATTGGCTGGAGCAATCCCAATCCTCCCCCACTCCGGATCCAAGAAGAAGAAACATAGATCTCACCTCTCGAGGGAGAAGATGTCAGTCATATCATAAGAGGAGCATATGAGATGGGCCATCTTTGGAACATATCTTGCTGTAAGAGCTTGGTAATCTGATTATCCATGGTTGCTGGAACGCTGGAGGAAAGGCAAGGACACGAGGAGGAGGCAGGCAAGTTCCTGTTGAGTTAACAGATTTAAGAGCCACTTTTGTGGTCAGCCAGATATGTGCCTGCTTTAGGCACATCAGAGTCCCATTTTACCTTTATTAATCCTCCTAACTTCTGGTCTTCCTTTCATCACTTAGTTCTCCTAAGCTCTGTCTTCTTTATATCCCAAATTCAAATGACTCTCTGGATGTGGAAAAACACCACCATGGGACTCTTGACATTTGTCCATCAAAATAAAACACATCTAAAGCCCAGAACTAATGGAGACTGACCCCAAGGAAAGTTCATGTTCTACGGATTATTTCCCTTTTATTTCTCAAGGGGATTCATGGTGTGGAAAACATGTCTCTTGGGATCCAATTCATATCCTGCCCTTGTCTGAGGCTTATACTGCTGTTACGTAGACAATTGAGCTGTAATTGTAGCATTCAGCTTCCCATTTAAAATAGATTCCATTCCCTAGGGGAAATCATCCAAATGGCCTACTTTCCTGAGTGGGACATCAGAAGTGCTCCTGTCAGCTTGTAGCATTACGCGTAATTGTGAAGGCAGCTCTAGTTTTCACATATTTCCTGCACACGCTTGCAATATATTTAAAACTTGGGGATTTCCCTTCTTAATATATCCCAGATTCTCTCTATTTTCTTTTGATACCTATACCTCTCCAAATTTTGAGTAGTGGGTGGGTTCTAACCCAGGTTTCATTTTTCCTAATGAGCAGAATAGGGATTCAGGGAGTCAAATTGGTAATAGAATGATTGTCCAGTTATAGTCTGTGGGAGTAGGAGGCCATAGACTCAGATGTGCAAGGAATTATTTTTGAATGAGTAAACTTATGTACTTATAATTTGAGCCCCCGTTCCACCGGGACCTGATGTCAGGCAAGCCAGAATCTCCCTGCTTCCCATCTTTTTCTAGATTTCTAGCAGCCATTTAGATACTGACCTTACCGCATTGGTGGGTGGCTGGCTGTGGCCTCAGTCCTTGATCCTCATCCCTCCACAGGGGATCCTCTTCCTGTCTGTGGGTTCATGTCTGATGAACCTCACCACAGAGTGTGCTCAGGCCTGGCCTCTCTCAGATACTGCTATGCCCCTTAGGGATAAAAGAAACACTGAGTTGCCTTCCTAAGTCACTTTGGGTACATCGGAACTCAACAGGGCAAGGTTGTTCAGCACTTTCCTGCATGCAAAATCATTTAAGGCTCCCTGATTCCTAGTGGATCAGTGGAGCAGAGGGAAGCACCCTGAGCTCCATCTGCCTCCACATGCCACACAGACTTTTCTATTCTCTTGTTCCTTCTCTGTGCTGGAGTGCGGAACCCAGAATCTCACCCTTGGGTTTTACTCAGAGAAGCAGGTCATATGGGGCTGTAACTGCCCTTCCTCTCCAGCTCATTTTGGAGGTCCATAGACCTATTAAAGTTTGGCTTGGACCGTAGCTTTTGGAATCTTCATCTAGCCTGGAGAAAAGTGGAAGCAGGTGAGATGGACCTGGCTGTTTCTGATGAAATCCGCTGTAATATGACTGGACCTTGGCTTTTGAAATCCCAAATTTGACTCTTACATCATGCTGTATCATCTCTTCCTTAAGTACACATGCAATTAACCCAAAAAAAAAGAAAAAAAGGACTAGGATTTGGAATCTTAGAAACAGGCCAAGAACAACAGTTGTAGCTTCCCGTGCTTCTTTCTCCATTTTGCCAATTCTTTCAGGATCTTGAAATGTCCTTGGCCTCGCGTTCCCATGTGCCTCTTATCTGCTGCTCTGTCTCCATCTGGAGACCCATAGCTACTGGTCTTTAGTGCTATAAGAACCTGCCCTCCTCCCTGCCTCCCAAAGATCAGTTCACAGCCACCCCAACCACCACCCCCTCCACAAACACACACATATACTTGGCAGCCAGAAAATTCACAATTTAAGTAACATATCAAGATGATAAGTAACACATCTATCACAAGATGATAGATGGCAGGACAGCATCTAAAGCCCATTGCTATAGATTGAATTATGTCCCTCAAAATTAATATGTTGAAGTCCTAACCCCCAAAGTGATGGCATTTGGAGATGGGGCCTTTGGGAGGTAATTAGAGTTAGATGAGGTCATGAGGATTGGACCCTCATAATGGGATTAATGCCCTTACAAGAAGAGGAAGAGATACCAGAGCTGTCTCTCTGCCATGTGAGGACACAGCGAGAGGCGGATGTCTGCAAGTCATGAAGAGAGCTATCACCAGGAAGCTGATGGGCTGGCAACTTAATCTTGGACTTCCTAGCCTCCATAACTGTGAGAAATAAATGGCTGTTGTTTAAGCCATGTAGTCTATGGTATTTTATTATGGCAGCCTGAGCTAGCTAACATACTCATGTTCCCATGTTTCTTTTTTTTTTCTCTCCTACTTATCACATTTTCTTCTCATATTCTCCCGTGACTCCATGACAAGATATTTGTCATGAATTGTTTCCTGTAGACCCTTTGAACAAAGAGGTAGGTCAGAGAAGGGAAAGGAGTAGTTCACATATAGAAGGAATTTTTTCCAATGTGATCTTGTTCAACTCTCTCCTCTCCTCTATATCCTTAATTAAACCTTGACACCTCACCTAAGCAAGTTTGCCTGTTGCCTGTAGCAAATGGAGCCTAAAAGACTGCTGAAGTATTTTGCTGGTAATGTGCACTCCATTTTGCTGGACTGGGCTTATAAGAGCAGCATGGTGAGCAAAGCTTCTCTGAGTTGGTAGCAGGGTGCACTCCTGCTGTATTCCATCTTGTGCATGAAAGACAAGCAGCTAATAGCGCTTAAATAATAAATGTGCCATCTTATAGTGTGCATCATTGAAATTTGAAGGAAATAAGCAAATCTGGGAAAGCTACAAGGGGCGGGCTTTCCTGACAGTGGTGCCATCAGAAAAAGACATTAGGGAAGGGGAGGAATTCTTCAGGATCTGAAAAATGTACTGGATTAGAAAGGCATGTCATCCAATTCTGCCTTTGTGGCTTCACAGTTGCTGTCACATTAGCAGGTGGGTAGATTAGGGACATATTGGGGAATAAAGACTTTGTCAGACAAATGCAGTGAAGGAGAGAGGAAGGATTCCAGGAAATATATCCCTACTTTGGGGAAAATAAAGGATAGCTATGGGTGGTATCTTGGCGTAGAGTTCTGGGTTTGGACAATGATGCTCTTCCAAGGCAATAAACAGCAGGTGTCTCTGGAAAAGCACCTCTTCTTCCCTCTTGCTCCCACAGAGGCTGCCAAGACTACCAGAGGGCTAGATGGAGTGGAACGTGGGCCCTAAGTGAATTCAGATGATGCTCTACATCACTGTCCACTATGTCTCACTGTCCACTTTATCACACTGAGCCGTGTGTATCACAATCTTCTGGTGTTATTCTTCAAAATGCAATTAATTGGTTCCAATCAGAGTGAACTGAATGAGAATCTTTGGGAATGGGGTCTGGGAAACTGAATTTTTCGGAAGAGTCTTGGAAAATTCTTATGCACTAAGGTTTGAGAGCCCTTTATTCTGGGAATTCCAGTGTCTAGTCAGTGTCTGGCTCCTAGTAGTCACAAAGCAATTATTTCAATGAATAAATAGATCTCCAGTATTTAGCCTAGTTCCTGTCACAGGGTAGTATTCAGTTAATGTTTGTTGAATGAATGTTTAAGATATCTTCTGGTTCATAAGAAGTACTTCTGAATGAAAGAATCCGTCTATCCAGTCAACTAGCTAGCCATCCATCAACACATCCATCCAGTATTTGGGATTTAGCATGGCAGTGAGGCACTGAAAAGGGTGTCAGTAATATGAATTGGAACTGGAGAACAAGGATCTAAATTATTAGAACAGGGGTGCAAGGCAGGGAGGGGGCAGAGAAATGAGGTGGAAAGTAGACCTTCACTAGGGGCCTCCATGTCCATTGCATAAATAGCCAGAGCAGTCACTGAATCAGCAGAATGTGTGTTTATAAATTCACATTTGCATTGAGGTGGGGGTAGGAGGGAATGCTGGAGCTGCTTGCGGTGGTGCTGGGTTGGAGTGACCTCAAGGTAAGAAAATGGGCCAGATGCCAAAGTCACCCAGAATATTCATGGCAGGGGCAGTAGATGAGGTGGGATGAGCAGTGGAAGTAGGTGCTATAATAGACCTCTCTTCTGCTAGAGCTTCTCTGACCGCCCCCCTCATCCAGCTCTCCAAAGTTCTCTCCAAAAGCCTCTGATAACATGCTACAGCACAGATTCAAGTTTAAGGGATACAAGAGAGAGGGTAAAGAACATCTCTAATGTTGTTGAGTACCCCTTTAATTCATGTCCCCATGCTGATCTGGAGGTGAAATAAAATTGAAGACCTCTTCTGACCCGGAGAGCAGAACTTATAAAGAGGCTGTACCTTGGAAGCTTATAGCTGAAAATCAAGTCAAATTTTTTCTCAATACATTTTTCCCCATTGTAATTGTAATCCACGCTTATTCTGGGAAGTGTTAAGTACAAAGAAAGAAGCTTTTTAAAGTAACCCCTGATTTCACGTCAATGTGCATTTGGCGTTTTTTACTCAGTCTGCTTGCTATATACTTTCTATATGGTTGTTGTCATTCTGTATCTATGGTTTCCTGCTCTGCCATTCTGTTTTATTTAAGTTTACGTAATAATCTGCTATTATGTGTGTTTGATAAACAGTATAACAGAGGTTTAAAGCATGGACTCTGGGAATCAGAAAAATCTAGGTTGCCATGTAGACTGCCACTGCGGCCTCTGTAACCTTGGGTTAGTTTTCTTTCCTCTAGCCTCAGTTTCCTGTTCTGTAAAATAAGTGTAAGCAGTCCCTTCCACTGGGTGGTTGTGAGGCTTAAATGAGTTCATGTAGATAGAGCCTGTCACATAGTGCCTGGCATATGATAACTACTTGATAATGTTTCTAATAAGAAAAACAAAGAATTTTAATAGCTGCATTATAGTTTATCTCAAGATATGCTAAAACCCAACTCCCAGTTAAATCTCTGCAGCAAAGTACATCTTTGTGCTTTAAAACTTTTTTGTGCATTTCGTGAATTCCTATGCATTTAATGTGTTATTACTGCCAATAAGAGAAACCTAACTCAAAATACCTTAAGCAAAAAGGGGCAGATTTATTGACTCGTGTAATGAAACTGTGGGACAGATAGAGTTGAGCTCTCTTCTAAGTTACTGGAATCTGGGACTCCATCATTTTGAGGCTCTTGCTCTTCATTTCTCGTCTCCTCTTTTGTCATTCCCTAGACCAGCTTCTCTGAGTCTGCAGACCTGGTCACTAGCAGCTGTAGGCTACATCCTGACAACCTCATGAGAAGGGAGGAAAAAAGCCTTTCCCCATGTAGCTCCAGATTGAGTATGTAGGGGGAAAGGGGGATACAGAGGGAGATCTCTGTTCTGGTTTGAGTCACATGTCCATTTGCTATGGCCAGTTACCGTGACTGGCTGGGCATGTGTCATGGCCACCACTTCATGGGGTAGACTGTGATGGACTGCTCCCTCCAGGAATGAAATGGTACAACCCAACCCAATAGACCTGAGGATTATTTCCTTAAGCAGAGTCTGGAGAATGGAAACATTGGATCAGGGTCATTAACGTTAACATTATAGAGATTCTTACTGTATACATATTGCCCCATTTTCTTGCTCAATGAATTTTTCACAGACTTTTCTTGGTTCCTAGCCCACTGTTGATGTGGTGCCAGGACCTCTAAAAACCTCTGCCTGTTGCTGAGGGTTGACTTGCCTCTCTTAACACATCACTCCTACCCTTCATCTCCAGTGTCTAATTAAACTCTTGATCCTGGTGCTCTGCCCAGCCCTGTCCTTAGGGTGTCAAATTTCAGCAAGACAGGAAAAATTCTGGAAAAATTCTCAAAAGCCTTAATGTAGGGAATAAATAGGCTGCTTTTTAAAATCAAGAGACCATAAGATGTTGTTAGGTCCTTGCGAGCAAATATCATAGCTGATTCATCTCTATGCCATGGCCCTGAGGAGCAAGCCAGACTCCCAGCAAGCCATGCGGCCTCATGAAAGGGCTCTCACAATCTGGAGGAAGCCCCAATCCTGAAGGAAGAGCAAATTTTCCTGATGTTTATCGAGTGTCTGTTTAGTGATTGACTGCCATCTTCCACTCTGCCTGGTTGAAATCAATAGGAGACTTAATGAAGTGAAAATGAAATCAATATTTAATTCCCACAGGTAAGAGATACTTCCATGGCCTATGCTCAACTGCCAACTTTCCCCAATTCCAAAGGGTAATAAGAGCTGGGCCATCTCAGCCTCACAGCCAAGACTACACCTGTAATTTCTTCCATAGTGATTTACTGTGTTCCTACTATGTTTCAGGCATTATGAGTATGTTTTTACCACATCTACACAATGACCCCCAACAAGTGATTTATCAACTGAGTATTAAATGTGTGGCATATAAAGTGCTAAATACTTTAGATATCTCATTTAAGCCTCACTACCACACTTTGAGATATATGTTACTGTCTGATTCTACAGATGAGGAAACTAAGGCCCAGAGACATGAAGAAACATGCCCTGTTAGGATATTGCAGAGGCAGGATTTGAACCCGAGTCCGGCTAATTCCACATTTTGAGTGTTTACTGTTCTTTACAACCTCCCATTTTACAGATGAGGAAACTGAGGCTCAGAAATGACATTGCAGGCCACATACACCTGGTAAATAGATCCCAGTGCTTCACTTCGCCTTCAAATGTTCCTTTGAGTATGAGTTAAATATCAGTTGTCACATTTGTCCCTTTTATTTAGGAGCTATAATGAACAAGGCACTGTACTTGATCCTGAATAAAATGTAAAGTTGAAGACACAGTCCTTGTCCTTTCAGAATTTATGGTCTAGTTGGCCTCAATATGACAAGTAGAAACAAAACACAGTATGTGGGAATCCAGACGGTGCTCAGGTGGTTAAACCACTAAGTTCCCTTTGGATGCAAGCAGCAGAAATCCATGACTAAGACTGCCTTAAACCATAGGAAACGCATTTCCTCATATGATGTAATGACCATAGGCAGGGTGCTTTGGGGGCTGGCTCACTCAGCATCTCAACATTATAAGGATGCAGAAACAGGTTCTTTCCCTCTTTCCACTCTTCCACCTTGGTTTTGTCATTTATCCTCAAGTTAACCTCCTTCACTGTTACAGGTTAATTGTGGGAGTATCAGATGTTACATTCAGAAATGACCATGAACTGAAGGACTGAAAACCATCTCTTCCTCTGTGTCTCTTTTTTAATAGTGAGGAAGACTTTTCCAGATGTTCCCTGCAGACCCAAGGGTGTCTTTGGCCAGAACTGCATAATAGCCATCCCCCAAACTATTAGTGTCTCAGGAAATGGGACAACCATAACTGACGTAGAGGACCCATGGGACAGGGCTGAGGCAACCGGAGGAAGATGGATATCTGCAAAAAATCAGGATTCCATTTGAAAAAAGGTAGGGGAAAGTTTAAAGAGCACTGCAAAGGTTATGAAGAGTATTGACTTGGTAATAAATCTGAGACAGTCACAAAGTAGTTCTAGGAGCTGGCTGGGATGACCACCATTAGGTGTGGGAGTGGCTTAGAAGTCATGGAGGCCCAAAGGAAGCTCAGGACCGTAGAGATAAGAAGTACCTCTACCTCTTTTGGGACTCAGCTGGAGTCACCTGGACTTTTAGGACTCACCTGGAGCAGTTCAAATGACAGCTCTGACATTTCCTGCCTGTGTGATTTTGATAAAATCACTTAACCTCCATGTACTCTAATTTCCTTGCCTGCATAGTAAGATTCTCTGTAGGCATTGAAGATTTGGACTCTCTACTCTTCATGCCCAGGAAGACCAACAATAAAGATGCCTCTAACCATCCAAGAGGGCAGGAAACATCCACTGTGAAATTTTTCTCAATAAAGATATTGTAGAAGGTTGTCTAAACTATAGGGGGCCAAAGGGAGTTTAAAGCCAGCCCACGTTTCTCTCGCTAGGCCTTGCACCTTGGCAGATGCTTGTGTCACCCCGAGGAAGGTCACATCCCAGAAGGACATCAAGCACTGGCCAAGCCACAAGTCTAGGGGTCTGCATCTGCATAGGATGGTGATACCTGTTAAAAATCTGAACCAGGCACCACGTGAGTTAGCAGCAGCCCTGCTCCTCAAGATGCTCAGGGTGAGGAACTGGTGCTGCTTTGCTGGGGCTTCTTGGGAGACAGCATAGAGGAATGGTAGGCACATGTTTCTAATTCTTCTTTGTAGTCCAGAACTTAGTACCAAATGGGCATGGTGGCTAAGAGCGGGGGCTGAGGAAGCAGAACGCCCAGGCTTGTTTCCCCAAGTCTGCTTCTTTGTTGCTGTCTTAGTTTGTGCTTCTGGTCCAAGGGTTTGAGAGCAGGTGGCTTTTTGGTAGATGATCCCAGGGAGCATGGTGAGGTAGTAGGCAACAGAGGAAAATCAATAATAGTTACCACTCTTGGCAACTGGCGCTTCATCTCACCAGGGATTGCCTGAAGGACTTTGTAGAACACGACTCAGAATTGTCTCACCAAGGAACAACAACTGAAGTATTTAATCCAATGACTTCTATTTCTCATGAGATGAAGGTTGATCCTAAGGACATGTGGTAGCTAGCCAACAAGAGAACCCCAATCAGCCCTGCCCCCTGGTATTTGTGCCCTTGGGTAGTCCTTCCCACAGTGTATCAGGATTGGTCTGTGTGACCAGTAGAACATGGCAAAGTGGCGAGATATCATTTTCGAGGCTAGATTATTAAAGACATTGTATCCTCTGCCTTGTTTTCTCTCTTGCATCACTCACCTGGGAGAAGCCAGCTGCCACTCAGGAAGCCCAGTGCAGAGGCTCATGTGGCTCCTGTTGGCTTCCTGCCCACAGCCATGTGAGTCGGTGATCTTGGAAGTGGGTCCTCCAGCCCCAGTCAAACCTCCAGGTGACTACAGCCCTGGCCGACAACACCTTGATGCAGTCTCATGAAAGAATCTGAGATCATCCCACTAAGCTTCTCCTAGAGTTCTGACCCTCAGAAATTGTGTGAGATAATAAATATTTGTTGTTTTAGATTGCTAAGTGTAGGGTAATTTGTTATGAACAATGGATAACTCATACATGGTTAACCTCTCACCACTTCTGAACTGTCTCTTGCATGGGCCAGGCAAGCTCCTGTGGCCAGAAAACGTCATCAGGAAGAGGGACACAGGTGGCTAAGGAAGGAGTTTTATAACGTACACTGCTCTGTTCATCAAAGCTGCGGGTGACCTCTGGAGGAGGTGTAAGGGCAGGACCAGCCATGCCAGCTGTGCGAATTTGAGCGTGACTGGTCACGCCTCTGAGCTTCAGTTTTCTCTCCTTTTTGCCCACTCCTCTTCTCCACTTCCTAATTTTCTCTCCTCTTCTTTCCTCCCCTCCGTTTGTTTCTTGATGGATTGATTTTTGAAAACATCTGCCTTCTTGACTAAAACTAGGATTCTTAACTCTTAGCTCGAGCTAACCCTGAAGGACTACTCATGCAGACTGTGAATCTTTGGCTCTGATAGATGCTGTTTTTAGGAACTGTCTGATTCTGCAGCTTGAGGCAAATGTCAGGGTCTACCATAGCAGATTCATGAGACTTGAGAGGAAGAGGGAGTAAATCTCCCAAAAATAAAATAAATAAATAAATGAAGGGCAGATGGGTTGGTTTAATTTTAACCCCCGTCTCAACGCAAAAGTCCACAGTCACTTGTTTTTCACGTTGCATTTCCCAAAACAATTGTCACGTGACTCAGACTTCAGGTCAGTTCAACAAAATGTGTTGGCAGCCTGATATGCAGAGGCCCCACGCTAGCAGAGGTGATTCCACATGGACAGAATGCGTAAATTTACTCCCCTCTGGAACACAGGCTGGTGGGGAAGGTGGCCCCGGATCTGATAATGTTTGTGTAAATGCTTCAACCAAGTGTGCAGATGTTCATCTTTAGGAGAGAAATCAATTGCTTTTGACAGGATCTTAGAGGCCCCAGAAAGAGTAAGAATGACTAATCTAGGCTAGTGTGGTCTGCAATTTGGATCAACACAGTGGAAAAGAGCTTCAGCTAAGTTTTTTTCCAGAATAGTCTTGGAGAGACTCCAAGTCTCTCCAAGTCTTGGAGAAGATGAAAACAGTATTTGGAAGGAACGTGCCCAGTAGCAGTGTCTAAAATTTAATGGGGTTTAAGCTTGTCATCTATTTGTTTCTGCTGGTTCCATGACTAAAACAGGAGTTTCTGCCTATATTTTAATGCATTTTGATATATGGGCTTTTTCTGTGGCCCACTGTGGCTGTTACTGCCCCTGGGCCAGGAGCAGCCGTGCCAGGCTGGAGGAACTGTATCAGCAAATGATTTCTTTGTCCACAGGATGAAGAATATCGAGATTTAATTTAATCAGCTCTGTTGGTTGGTAAAAGCATATAAGCATGTTGGCAGTGTTTGAAGTATTGGCAAAATTATATTGAAATCAGTAAATATTACTGAGTGCCGGCTACATGTCAGACTCAGGGCTGATATAGCAATACACTGTTCCATAGCAACCAAAAAAAAAAACCATGGTAAAAAGATCATACAATTAAACAGCTTAATAGGGATTTGAGGACTCAGAAGGAATATCGTCTGTTTCAGGAGCATTACTTATCATGGGTCTTGTTTTTCTTTGTTTTTGTTTTTGTTCTTTTTCTAAAAAAATCAAGTGAATAAATGCCAGATAAACCTGAGTTACTAAGCAGGTTATCAGAACAGGGACTTGGCAGATAGGATGTGATTTTATGCTTGACTGCAGCGAGTAAAAGAAACACCGAATTTTTGCTGCGCTATGCCTTTGTGTTTCTGAGAGGAACTCACAGCAGCCTCTACCCTAAATTAACTGTCCCTTTGCCAAATGATGCAAAATTTGGTTCCTCTTCATGGACCTCTAAAATTAACTTTCAGACGGTTGATTCTTATAGATGAGATCTGGGATTCTGAATACTCAGAGGCCATAGAATATGTCTGTTTAGGTGATTCATTTTGCCCAGATCAGCGGAGAACCGGGGGGCACAATAGCCGGGTAGACCACATCACTCTCCACCAAGTCGTCATCCTAACATTTATTCCCTGGTCTCTGGCAGGGTTTTGTGCAAGTTTCTGGAAAAAAAGTCCCTAGAACAGACAGTATGCATAATTCCATGAAAAAAAAAAAATGTGCTTTTCGCCTTTGAATCAGGAAGTTCTTCTAAATGTCTTGCTGAAGTTCTCCTTGCTTTCTCTAAAGCCAGTCCCCCATCTCATCAGTCACAGACAACCTAGTAAAGGCAGACCACTGGAATGCAGAAGGAGAGGTTAAATGCTTCCATACTAGGCTTCTTTCAGCTGAAAGAGTTTATTAGAATTGTAAATGACATTGGCACTGAGAGGAATTTCAAAGATGGCTTGTCTTACTTAGTCATTAAAATATCTTGTGTGTCTCTGTGGCATATTAAATAAATACTCTGTGTTCTTTCCTTTCCTTGCTTTCATCAGTGTAATAAGGACAACTAGCAATTTGGACAGCATTCTCATATCTATTATCATATTTGCTCCTCTTAATAACTTTGCAAAAAGGATTTTTTAATTATATTCCTATTTTTAAAATGATAAACTATCTGTAATCAAAAGACAGACAGTAACAGGTGTTAGCAAGGATGTGGAGAAATTGGTACCATGTACATTGCTGGTGGGAATGTAAACTGGAGCAACTGCCTTGGAAAACAGTTCAGCATTTTCTCAAAAGGTTAAAAATGGGGTTACCAGATGACCTAGCAATTCCAGTCCTTGGTATATACTCAAGAGAATGAAAAATACATGTCCACACAAAAACTTGTGCGTGAATGTTCATAGTGACATTGTTCATAATAGCCCAAAAGTGGAAACAGCCCAGTTGTCATGAACTGATGAGTGGATAAATATGTGTGGTATATCCATTCGTTGGAATATTATTTGACAATAAAAAAGGAATGAAGTACTGATGCATGCTACAATCATGATGAAAACTGAGTATTATGCTAAGTGAAAGAAGATAGACATACATACACAGAAAACCACATATTGCACGATTCCATTCATATGAAATGTTCAGAATAGGCAAATCCATAGAGATAGAAAGTAGAATAATGATTGCCAGGAATGGGGTGGAAGGAGAATGGGGAGTGACTGCTAATAGGTATGGGATTTCCCTGGGGTGATGAAAACATTCTAGAATTAGTGGTTATGGTGGATACAAGTTTGGGGATATACTAAAAGCCACTGAATTGTATACTTGAAAATGGTGAATTTTATGACATCTGAGTTATATCTCTATTACAAAAAAGGTGTGAGAAAAAAATGAAGAAATAGGATCACTGAGAAATGATTTAATTCATCCAGCAAGTGATGCTCATTGTCAGAAGAATGGATTCTTAAAAATTTGCAGCATATTCAGATAGTAGAATATGATACAGCAGTGAGAATGAAACAACTATGGCTACAGGCAAGGATGTAGATGAATCTTAGAAATGTAATATTCACATTAAAAAAAGCAAGTTGAAGAAAAAATGCAGACATTGTTCAATATGTTTATAAAGCTTGAAAATAAATTCACTGACACGTTTGTAAGAAAAAAATGTGTATTTAAAATAAAATCAAGGGCTAGTCATTACAATGATATGGGGTCAGGGAAAGACAGGAGTCTGCCAATATGCTGGTTCTTAATCTGGCGAGTATGCTAGAGGCCAACATTTATTATGCTTCATTGTATATTGTATATATTCTTTTATATACAAATATATTTGCTTGAACCATATGAAATTACAATTTTTCTTCGTCAAAAATAATCAAATATCAAAAATTTCATATTATTCAAACTTTTTTTATAAGAGTAAATAGAAGAATGGGGATTTGGACTCCAACTTTCTGACACTAAATTTAACTCAGTACATATTTTTTGAGGCCAAATTTTATACCAGGTTCTGTTAGGCACTGATGTAGTAATATTAACATTAGCAAGAGCAGTTAACTTTTTTAGATGTTTATATTATATGGCAGGCACTGTGTAAATCTTCACAGCAAGTCTATAATTCATACTTTACAGAGAAAATTATAGATTAGTTTTAAGAACTTACCCAAAGTGACTTAAGGAGTGCTGGTTCCTGTGTCTTTTCCACTGTCCTACATAAAAATATTGCCTCCAATATCAAAAATGTTTCTTTTCATTTCTACTGTGATCACCTTAGTCTAAGCCACCACCATTTTTGCTCTGGGCTACTGCAAGTCTCCAGTGTTCCCTGGCTGCCCCTTTGTCCTGCCTTCAATCATTTAGAATGAAATCTAGATTCTTTACTGACATCTACAAGGTTTCATTAGTTTCCTAGGCCTGCCATAACAAAGTACCACCCACAGGGGGGCTTAAAACAACAACAGAAATTTATTCTCTCATGGTTCTGGAGGCTAGAAGTACTAAATCAAGGTGTTGGCACAGCCATTCTCCCTCTGTCTCTGGTTAGCCTCCTTCCTGGCCTCTTCCTAGCTTCTGGTGGTGGCTGGAAGTCCTTAGCATTCCTTGGCCTGCAGCTGCATCATTCCAATCTCTTCCTCTGTCATCATATGACATTCTCCCTATGTATCTGTCTCTGTGTCTCTCTTTTCTTTTCTTGTAAGGACACCAATCATATTGCAACAGGCCTCACCCTAATCAAGTGTGACCCCATCCTAAGTTGATTACATTTGCAAAGACCTTATTTCCAAATAAAGTCACATTCCAGGGTACCAGAGGTTAGAACTTCAACATATCTTTATGGAGGACAAAATTCAACCCATAATAAAGGTCTTTTAGGACCTGCCAAGCTGTCTGTCACCCCGTGCCTGTCTCGCACTATGCTACTGCACCGATCTTGCAGTTCCTGGAGCATCCAAGTTAGTTTCTACCACCGGGTCTTTGCACATGCTGCTCTCAGCCTGGAATACACTCCCTTGACCTTCCTACAGCTTGCTCCTTCTTTGTCTTTAGGTCTTAACTTTAAATAACACCTCCTCTAAGATGTGTTTCCTATCCTACCCTTTCTTAGGCAGGCCCTTATCCCTCTTTATTATTCTCTTTCTCTTTATTCTCTGATAGTTTCCTTCATAGCAATTTGTAGGGAGTCTCAATTAAGTTATAAATAAAAACAATTTGTAAATATTTCACTATTTACTTGCTTATTTTCTGCTCCTCCTCCTCCTCCCCTCAAATATAAACTCTACAAAGGGCAGGAATCTTGACTGTTTGGTTCTCAATGCAGCACAGTGCTTGACACACAATAAGTGTCCTATGTTTTTGTTTGAATGAATTAATGAACAAATGAGTGAAGGGGTAAACCAGAAGCAAGTGTGATAGGTCTTCTCTGAAACACACGTCTCTATCAGGAAGTCAATTTTCCATAAAGGGTTCAGAGCAGAGAGGTTAAAATGAGACAGACCTGTCAATTCCACCCCTTACCATGCGACCTTGACTTGACTCCTCTAAGTCTCTGTTATGTTGTCTAGACAACTGGGTTGATCATAGTACCTACTTGACTGAATAAATGGGGAGGAGGGGCGTGGTTTTGTAGTGTAGGCGACATTGGGATAGTTTGGGAATTTATTGAAAAGCAAAGATGTAAGTTGGTGCTGGCCAAGAAGTTCCCAAAAGACCAGTCCTGTCTCCCTCAGCTCATGTGCCTGCTCTGAAAAAACCTAGAGGATGGGATGATCCTGAGGCCACTGTGTGTGCTTTTCACTTTCCCCGGCACATTCAGCTAATTGCTTTGGCAGCAATTTTGCCACCAGGCTGCAGGCCTGGGAACCTGCCCATTACAGATAATAGTTCAAATCCTTGGAGCAAGAAGTGCAAGAATTGGGAAAGATCTATACTGTTGATTTTATGGAGTAAAATTTTAGTAAGAGGCTGTGAAAGGAGAATTGGCCAGAATTTAATAGAAAAAGAGAATTCTATGGATACAATTTTAGGAAGCAATAAAACAACACCAAAATCTGTAGCCATGGTGAGCACTTGCTGCAAGGGGCAGAAGACAAAATACAGGTCTGGGGATGGTGCTGCACTTGAGCTAGCTTTAAATGAGAGGCGCGGATTTGTCTCCAGGCTCATGCTGACCCAGGGAAAGGTGAGTCTCAGGGAGCTCTTTGGCAAGGATATTAGGTTTTCCTTAAATCAAAGCTTTTCACTATTAAAAGCCAATTGTATAAATCCTACAATTACATCCAGAAGAAATCTAGACATGAAGCTCTTAGTTGGTTACAGCCAGGCAGGAGCAAATTCAATGTTTGTTGTTCAGAGAAGAAAGACTTGAGGTAGAATCCCAGTTCTGTTGCCTGTAAAACCAGAGAGCATACGTGCGCTTGGGCTTCAGTCAAGAGGAAAGAACCCTAGTTTTGAAATCTGATCTGCCTCTCACGTATCAGGTGGGAGATCTTGAATAGTTACCAACCTAACTAAGCCGGTGTCTCACATGTAAGTTGAAGATTATAATTGCTCCAAGAATCGCTTCAGGTGGCAACCTGAGATCCCTCCCAGGTCTTAACTTACAAGGACTCATGGCTACCTGTTCTCCTAGGTCTCTGTATGTCTCCTATTCTAATACTCGTGATTTGTTATTCTTGTTGTTCTCTTCTCTAGGACAGTATTTCTCTCCCTATTTTCCATGACTCCCCCTTAAGGAGTATTTCTGACTTTTTTTTTCTAATTGTGCTCTCCCTTCCCCATATTTTAATACCACAGATATTCTGCATATCAGTTTATGTACTGTGGTCCTTTGGAGGACCATAAAGCATTGTAAGATATAATAATTTTTTTGTCCCCCAGAACCCATTCTTGCCCTCGTGGGGGCAATATTGCCCCTGTTGAGAATGGTGGCCTAGATTGTAAGTTACAGGTTAGCAAGAAGTTTGTGGCTTATTTACAATAGTATCCTTAGCACATAGCACGTGAAAAATACGCAATGTTATGTATTGGATGGATGGGTGGGTGAATCAATTGATAGAGAAGATTAACAGAGAACAATGTAAAGAAATTGCCTAGTCTTATGCCTGCTACATAGTGAGTAGGAAATTATATATGAGCTCCCACTGCTGAAAACCAGTCTAAACCTTGCAACAGCATTGATCAAAATCACGTCAGATCTTTATTTGTATGTTTTGATCTCTAACTCTGCCGTCGACACACTGAGGGCATTGCCTACTGCTCTGTATCACCTACCATGTCTGTTAACTGTTTAGTGCATGAATACGTGAAAGGAAGAATTAAAATGTAGAGCTCAACTCATCCTTGGTTGGAACAACTCCAAGAATCTAATGATCTCTCCACTAGTGAAGGAGTGGAGCATGTATGATACCTTTGCTCACAATCACCATTTCCACCTCATTGAAGTAATTTATTTCTGTTGCCTGGAAGCCCTCTGTAGACAGAGGAGAAACCAATCTTGCACATTAAAGTAGCAGTGTATTCAACTCACTTTTTAACCAGAAAGTCTTAGGGATGAGAATGCTATTACTTTGCAAAAAGAGAACTTTGCCCCGGAATTTGGGCTCAAGAATGAGGACAAGCAAATTGAATCGATGACATTAGAAATCAGGAGAGGAGATAATCTGAGGCAGAAGGGCAGTGATTGGGAGTGATAACGAGGGAGCTTGGAGTGTTCTGCGGAGGTTGTCTTTCCTAATCTGGGTGCTAATTATATGGATGTCCTCATTCACAGCTGTACATTTACAATTTGTGTATTTTTCTGGCTGTGCACTATAATTCAGTTAAAAGACAGAATAATGAAGCCAAAGAGTTAGGTCTGAGCCTTCTGAGGGTCAGTGGCTTAGGCAAGTCACTTTTCTTCTCTGAGCTTCAGGTTCCTTCTTGGTAAAACAGAAATAATACTAGCACCTATCTCACAGGTTTGGTGTGAGGATTGGGTGAAATATAGTACACAAATCACTTAACACAGAGCTGGTTCATTGATTATTAGTTATTATTAATTAGTTGTTCTTATTCATTATCATTATTCGGTTAGTCCAGATTTATTGAGACCATATCAAAAGTATCGACCACTGTTAATTCATGTCTAAAATGCAGAAACAGGGTAAGATGAGGACTTTGTCCTCCCCAACATTTCAATATAAAAGTTTTCAAAAGCACAGAAAAACTGCAAGAATGGTACAGTGAACTCTCATAGACTTACCATGCAACATTTTACTAGCTTTGCTTTATCATGTGTCCATCCACCTATCCATCCCTCAGACCATAGTTGTGCCTTTTGTTCCCGAGACCTGACCGTGGCCCTGGGATGGAAACTGCTAAGGAAACTTAGTAAGGAAAACAATGGCACAGCATCAGGAAGATGTCCCAGCTGAACTTACCTGAGTGGTGCCGCCTCCTGTTCAATAATGCAGGTCTTCATATTCACACCTCTCAGCAGTCTGTAAACAAAAGACCTTGCTGTGGGAAATGGAGGTAATACAGCTTCAAGGTTACTGTGTCCTACTCAATAGCAAGTGAAAAACAAAGACTTCGAGTGACCTTGGCTTGGCCAAGAGCATATGCAGCAGAAAATGTAAATTCTTCCCGAGAGCTTCTGAACTCATGAGTTAAGACTGACCTTGAATTAGTCATATTTTCCACTGAATGGATACTGAAAAGCCTAGAGTTATTTTTCTCTTGCAGACATACTGAGTTTCTATATTCTAATTTTTCTATAACGACTGTGGATCATTTGTACAATGAGAGCATTTGTTTTGCTTCCTACTTTAATAAATCGTGGTTCTACTTTAATGAACAAAAACAAATAATTTGTAATTGGCCCATTAATTATTTGTATGTAAATGCCTCTGTTAGAGTAACTTAATAAGCCATTGAAAAACATTCTCCTTTGCCAGCTGAGTTATACTCTATTTAGTAAGCAACTCTTTGGGGGGGTGTCAAGTGAGAGGTTTTGTTTTATTTTGTTTGAAAGCAAGGAGGCACTGGGGAACAAAATCAGATTGAATCTCATGAATCTGAATTCTCGTGAATCCAAGCCTGAGATGGGAAGGGAGGGGTCAATAAAAATTCGATTAATTGAAGTGTTAATTAATGAACATATCCTATATCAAGTTGATGAGAAAGCCCCTTCAAGAGTGGCCTTCCTCAGCTAAGCGACCCACAACGGGAATTTTTAATAACTGGGACAGTGTTTGCCAAACTTTGCTGCACGTAATAATCACCAAGGGTACTTCAAAAAATTTCAATACCCAGGCCCCATCTCTTACCAATTAAATCAGAAATTCCAAGGTAGGACCCCCGGCATCAGTATTTTTTTTTTTATTGAAATATAATTGACCTATGACATTATATTAGTTTCAGGTATACACCAGGAATCAATATTTGTGTATATTACAAAATGACCACCACACTAAGTTGAGTTATCCGTCAGCATATATAGTTACAAAAAATTTTTTTTCTTGTGATGAGAACTTTCAATATTTACTCTCTTAGCAACTTTTAATACAATATTCTTAACTATACTCACAATGCTGTACATCACATCTCTGGGACTTATTTATTTTATAACTGAAAGTTTGTACCTTTTGACCCCCTTCACCCATTTCCCTCACCACCCCCAGCCCCTGCCCCTGACAACCACCAATCTGTTCTCTAAGTTTTGGTTTTTGGTGTTTTTTTCCGGATTCTACATATAAGTGAGATTGTATGCTATTTGTCTTTCTCTGACTTATTTCACTTAGCATAATGCCCTTAAGATCCATTCATGATGTCAGGCATCAGCATTTTTTAAAGACCCCCGGATGGTTCCAGTGTGTAACAAAGTTTGTCAAACATTGGCCTAGGAAATGATCCTCCTACTCTATCCGCTCCCCTATGTACCCAGAGGGAAAAAAAATCAAACAAAATAACAAAAACAGGTAAACAAATATAAGCATAAACTTCCCTCTAGCCACATACAAATTGCAAGAAGTGTCATTCCTTTGGCTTTTGAAAATACAATTGACTTGCAGTAAGGTGAGTCATTTGGCTAACTGGAGATCCTTTCCAGAAGAGCTAGTTTGGAAAAGAGAAAGGTCAGCCTGTAGATGCCAGAAGGAAGCCATTGGAAGGCAGAATGTGGAGTTGGGTAGAGAAAGAGGAGTGGGTGGGAGGTGGGGGGTGGGGGGGGGGGTGGGGGAGTTGGGGGGATAGCAAGGACAAGGGAATAAAGCAAAATTAAGGGTGTGTGTCAAGGTTGGATCCTAAACAATTCCAGCCAGCATGGCCAGCACTCCAGTGCATGACTGAGAAAAATATTGTGAGAGAAATCCAGACTATATTTAATTGAAAACCTAAGGCAAAAAACATCTTCCAGAAATAGGGAAAATGTGTTTTCTGGGGAGAGTGGGAAGCAAGGCCATCTGTTACTCAATCTGAAAGACCTCTTTGGTTCTTCTCTCAACCTTGACCACTTTAAATAGCCTCTCATTTGCCCAGCTCAATTTAAATCATCTCTTGAAGCCATTTCAAGGAAGCAGAGCATGAAAGGTCAAGACCAGGCAGGCATCTGGCTTGGGATGCAGTTCTAGGCGTGTCACCTTTCTGAGAACCATGACCCTCCTCATTTTGGAAAGGGAACTAATATTTGAACCTTTGTAAAGTTAATGTGAAGATTAAATGAAATCATGGCTGCAAGCACTTCTCACAGTGTCTGGAACTTTGTAGGCTCAGTACATCAAGGTGATTGTTATTATCCAATCAACCAGTGGGGGATGTCTGACTCAATTTCTCCAAAGTTTGCTTTGTGAGCAGAGTGTAGAGCAAGTATGCATCCTGGGGAGAGCTTGTTGGACCTCGCTCTTACCATCTGATACTACCTCACGAGAGCTGACTGTTAAATTTTTAGGCAATTGTTGAGTTAGTTTTTAAACAACCATTATTAAAATTAAATGACATAAACTTATAAGTAAATTAAATTAAAATCAAAAGTAATAAATACTCAAACCTTATACTTCCCAATTGTTTCACTATATTTTACTGTTATCTCTGTGCTTGAGGTGATTTACATCTATTGAATCTGTACAGTGAAAATACTATGTAATTGTATGCTATGCCACCTCCTGATGTCGCACGGGCAACTTGATATCAGCCGTGGTGAGTATTTATAGCATGAAAATCATCAAATACTACAAATCAATGCTTTTATTTCCCTCAGAGAGCTGGTTGTAAACACTTACAGCACACATCTGGGGTAGGGCGAGTGTGTGGGGAAAGAAGGAAGAGACAGGTGCAGTTGAAGCACCGTAACTGTTATTAAGAAGGACAACCATGAGTTTGAACTTGGAGGAAGAGTTGCCCACAAGTTGCTTAGAAAACCAAGTGAGGACAAAAACTTCTCTCAGTTTCTTATTCAAAAAAGGCAAAATGCTGGGAAAAGAAATCCAACAACTAACTGTGAAATCCATGCTCTACTTTCAAATGGCAAAGTCAATTCTGTTTTCGCAAGTGACAGTGATGCCAGAGGATTTGAAATTGCCTTGGGAAATCCAGTAAGACCAACTTTCCCAATCCTGAGACTTGATCTTGCAGAAGAGATAATTCTTGATCATAAATTTTTAGTGTTTGCATTTTTAAGTTTAATTTTTGAAGAAAATGCATTCAAATGGTCCAAACAACCAGAAGGTATAGAAAATTATAAAGTGAACATATCTGCCATCTTTCCAGTACCCTACACCACCAGTATCACTACTGCTGTTTTTATACATCCTTTGTTTCTTTTTTGCACATCCAAGTAAATATAAATATGTTTTATTTTGTTTTCTTACCACCATCACTCTCCCCCTTATTACACAAAATGCTGCATAATACTCACTTGCTTTTTTTCCCATTAGTAATAGATTTTGGTTATCTTTCCATATGAATGCATAGAGAGCTCCTTCAGTTTTTGAAAATAGTAACTGAAGGGTGTTCCATTCTATGGATGGGCTCTAATTTATTTAATCAGACACTTAGTCATTGGGCCCCTAGGTTGTGTCCAATCTTTTGCTATTGCATGATGCTGCGATGATGAACTTTTTATAATCTTAGCAACATTAGGAGTACCCGCTTCCCCACGGCCCGGCAAACTGAATGAATGCTCAAAGTTTTGGATTTTGCTAATCTGACGGCTGAACAATGGGATTTTAATTTGTATTTCACTTATTCTGAGTGACACTGAGCTTTTTTCATATGTTTAGAAGTCATTCCCATTTCTTTCCTTTCTTTTTTTTTTTTGAGCTGTCTGTTCATATCTTTTGCTCATTTTCCCACGTGAGGCTTGTTTCATTTCATTTTAAAGCCTGCAAACATCGCCTCATAAGCCTCCTGGGGTGGAGCCGACATTCCCATGACTGGTGAGATCTACTTTTTTTGCCATCCGGTCATACTAAGCTCTCAAGTAGCTAGGGCAATGATAACGTGATGTGATGCAAACAGGTGAGCTTATCTGAAAAGGAGGGGCAGGTCCATCCCTGGAATGTTTGTCCACAAAACACAACACCCAAAACTTCCATTTGAATCAAGTGGCTGCCCAGAGACTAAAGACTATAAGATAAAAACCAACCTCCAAACTCAGGCTGGTGACTCCCTCTTACTTCCTCTCTTTCTCTCTCTCTGCTCTCACCATGATGGAGCCTCCTCGCCTTGCCTGATCAAACTGCTTCGTACTCTCTCCACTCCTTTCTCTGCTTTGTTTGCTTTGCCGGGAATGCTCTGGGTCTCTCAGCAAATGCGCACACCCTGGTGTTTGGTCAATAGCTGTGGTGTGGTGGTGAGACCACCAGGGCTGGAGTTGGGTGACATGGACTCAAATCCCAGCTCCCTCATTTACAACATCCTTCAGCCTAGTCGACTTCCTCCTTAACTCCTCTAAGCCCTGGTCCCCTGCTCAAGAAAATGTAGGAGCATTGTTGTGTAGTGTCTAGGAGTATGGCTTTTAGAGTTTGTTAGGGTTAGAATCCCTGCTCATCTTCTTCCTAGTTATGGTTAGTTAACTGGGTAAATTACTTAACGACTCTGGACCTGTTATCACATTTGTAAAATGGGAAACAATTCATGAATCTCTCATGTTTCTGCATGTTTTGTGAGCAACTGAATTCAGCTTTTGTTCCAGAATGATTTTTTCAAGGATATTTATATAGCGAACACTGTGGAGAATGGAGCTGAGTTTCTCCTTATGGAGCAGAGGACAGATTTATTTTCTGTCCAGGATGATAAAAATAATGTTTCCACCCATGTCAAAGCTTGGACAGGTTTGAATGCAGGTCCTATAAGACACTGGGGTTTCCTTCACTCAAGGTTCTTATAATGCAGCCCACAGCATGTCCAGCATCCATCTGGCCCTGTGGGAATTCCCACATCTCCCTGTGGGAATTGGGGCTTGGGAAATCAGCGCAAATGGTGTCACTCTGGCTATCCCTATTAAATGTGAATATTAAACTGTCCTTTGTCTCTGACCCAGGGGTTGCACATCTTCTGGCAGCATCCGTGAGACTGTGACAGGCTAACTTGTTAGATTGCAACTAGAGTTAAATCCCAGAACCTTTATGCTTCTTGACATTTACTTCATAGATTTGTTGTAATAATTAAATGTGATAATGTATAAAGTACATATTACAATGTCTATGCCTAGTCCATAATAGTTACACAGCAAGTAGGAGTTAAAATTAGTATTTTTCTTCTTCTTCTTATGATTATTTTATTGCCTGCCTTAGAGGATTGACGTGGGATAAAGGTGAATGACATTAGCATAGTGTCTGGCCCATGGTAGGCTCTCAGGCAGGAGAGTCTTTCTTTTTATTCATTTATTATACTATCTTGAGGTTGCTATGAAAATAGGAAGGGACTACAGATCCACTTCTAAGGTAGACTAAGTTCTCAATCTGTTTTCCAGAACTCAGCTAAAGGAGGGTGACCCCATGGGGTGGGCACATGGGCCTCATACTTCAGTGCAGCTTTCTAGGACCTACCTTCCATCCAAAGCTACTATGAACCATGCAGGGTAGAGTTTTGCCAGACCTAAGGACGTACTCTGGTCCTGTATTCTAATTCTATACTAATACTTCTCTTAGTGAAGAATATATATAATCTTTGAACCTAAAGCTTTTGTTTAAGAATACTTATAGATACTGGTGTTCCTGGATCTTGAACTAAGTTTAATTTGACACAGTCATATCTTAATGGGGGAGGAAGCACTTTGTGACCAGACATCCTGATCACTTAGTTGCATTCACTCCCCAACATTCCAACATTCATTTGAAAAATATTACCATGTGTTTGCTGCAGACTTGGCTTTTGCTGGGCACTAGCTATGGTGGTGGATGAAACAGACCTGGTCACTGCCTTCAGGGAGCTTACGATTGAGCAGAGAAGACAGCGTTAAATGAGTAACATAAAAAATAAAATAAAATAGTAACTGTGATCAGTGCTATGGAGGAAACTAACACTGCTGAATTAATTGGGGTAAGTAACCCACTCCCAAATCTCAGCTGCTTAGCATAATAAAAGTTCATTTCTCTCTTATGTCGCAGTGCAATGTGGCTGGACAGTGGGGACTCGGGTTGGTGTGGGGATGGGAGGACCTCTTGGGCTCCATTTAGTCTTTCAAGTGCTCCGAATCTTTTTTTTTTTTTTTTCTGTGAGGAAGATCAGCCCTGAGCTAGCATCCATGCCAATCCTCCTCTTTTTGCTGAGGAAGACCCACCCTGAGCTAACATCTATTGCCAGTCCTCTTTCTTTATTTTTCCCTTTTTCTCCCCAAAGCCCCAGTAGATAGTTGTATGTCATAGTTGCACATCCTTCTAGTTGCTGTATGTGGGACGCCGCCTCAGCATGGCCTGACAAGCAGTGCGTCGGTGCACGCCCGGGACCGAATCCAGGCCGCCAGTAGCAGAGTGCACGCACTTAACCGCTAAGCCACGGGCCGGCCCCGCTCTGACTCGTTCTGTTAGTCATTGCTGCCATTTTTCGAGCCTCTTCCCTTCTTTGTATTCAGCAGACAGTAAAAGGCAGGGCAATGGAGGGGAAGGTTTTATGGGCAGGCTTGCCAGTAGCACACACAACTTCTGCTTATAGCGTAAATATGAGGGAGGCTTGGAAAGGTGGTTCAGCTGGGTGCCTAGAAGAGTCTTTAGTTGTTTAGTTGTTTTCTGCCACAAGGGAGAAAGTAGTGAAGAACAGGGTGGTTAGTGACGGCATTGCCCAGGAAGTGACTTTGGTTAGGAAAGTAGGTTCTGCACTCAGACTGCCTGGGTCTCCTGCTGGCTCTGCCACTTGCCAGCTGGGGGCCTTGGGATTAGTGACCCAGCCTCTCTATGCCTCACTCTTCGCAGCTATAAAATGTGGATGACAGTAATAGAGCGGTCGTGAGAAATCAAAGGGAATAACCAATGCATTCCATAAATAACATTTAGCACAGGGTCTGATGGGTATATTCTAAGTACATCAGCACAGTTAAATTATTATTGTGGTTATCATTAGCAATGATAGGCAAGATCTGAAGGAATTAGAATTTTAAACCAGTGTGGCAGAAAACACTATTGTCTAACTCTTTGTTATCATATCCTCCACTCCTGCCTCAGTGTGTGACCTCACCTGGGCCTTCGCTAACCGGTATTGGAGTACCTACAGTCTCATCCCTTGCCTTTACCTGGTTATATCAGGCTCTCCATGCCTGCCTCCTAACCAGGACTCTGACAGGATAGATGCATAGTTTTAACTTCAGCTCAAATTTTGCAAATGGCTGTATCGCCATTCTCTCTTATCAAATGATGTGTTCAGCTAGCTTTTCTCCAAGGTTCCTTTTAGTCTTAACACTCTATTTAGCTTTTAATGGAAAATTAAAACATTGTTATGACTGCCTGGATTCCAGGTCTTGTGTTTGGCAGTAGGAGTCTTGAATTGGCAGATATTTTCACTTACTGGCACTTATATTCAAGGCAGACACTTACAGTTAAGGAGCAGAATCCTTACTCATCACAGTGGAACCACTAATAGCCCCTGAAGGCATTAGTCTGCTAACTTTTCCCTTCTGTTCTCAGTAGACCCAGCTCACAGACCTCCCTCTGTGTAGC
The DNA here is from genome assembly GCF_020826845.1 of Diceros bicornis minor. Classification (NCBI taxonomy): domain Eukaryota; kingdom Metazoa; phylum Chordata; class Mammalia; order Perissodactyla; family Rhinocerotidae; genus Diceros; species Diceros bicornis. The sequence goes on along the minus strand of NC_080741.1, from coordinate 72,561,885 downwards.
TGCCCCACTATGCAGTCAGAAGCCCACCCTACCTACCTACCTACTTAAAAGACGCACTCTGCATGAAGGGCCAAGGCATTGTTAAACTTAATAAAATTAATTTCTAATTGAAATGTTTACAGGAGAATCAGCATTTTAGACGATTAATGTAGATTAAGCTTTGTGTTTGAATTATTTTCACCTCTACTAAGCAGGGTTGAAGAGGCATAATACTTGTTACAATGATCCATTGTGATACTTCATGGGAAGTGCCTGACACAGTGCCCAGCACTTAGTGAGCACTGAGTCATTGCTACCTGCTACTGTAAATAGTTATGGTTTTGGTATTGATTTGACTGATCTTTATTGGTTGTCTATTTTATGCTAGACATTGTGCTAGCTGATGAAGACACGATGGTGAACATTGTCCCTGCCCTCATTGAACTTGCCACTACTAGGGGGAACAGATGATAATCAAATGCTCTCTCACGTGCAATATCAAACTGCATCTGTGACAATGAATGTTGCTATCACTACGGTATCGGTCTAATTTCACTAAAATGGGAGATTAGGAATGGCTTCTTTGAAGAAGCGACCTGGGAGCTGAGGGCTGAAGGATGGAACAGGAGCTAGCCCGGACAAGAGGAAGAAAAGCTATCCATCAGAGGGAGGAGAATATGCTTGAAGTACTGAGATAAGGGTAAGCCTTTGAGGAAGGCTAGGGGGATCATGGCATGTGGGATGAAGCCAAAGGAGAAGGTCTTGAAGACCACAATAAGAGTTTTGGTCTTTCACTTAAGAGTAATGAAAACCCACTTAACAGTTTTAAGCAGAGAAGAGTGGGGTTGCTATGACTTGAATAGATTTGCCTTTTGAGACGATCACTGTATCTGGGGGGTGGAGATGAGCAGATGTGTGTAGACCAGAGTGGAGGTTGTTCTAAGAGTCTAGGGTTTCGTGAGAGCTCAGCTGAGAAATGAAGAGAGCTCAGTCTCTGGGGGATGAAAGTAGAGAATGAGAGATGTAGGTGGCTATGACAGGCAATTAGGAGTTAAAATTGACAGGACTTGATGATGGATTAGATATGGAAGATGAGAAGGAAGGAGGAAGTGTTGAGAGAGGCTCTCCAAGGATTCTGATTTCCTGAACTATGTGGATAGTCATGCCATTCCCAGAGATAGTGCCGGATCTGGGGAGAAAGATCATGAAGTAGTTTTGCAGTTTGAGGATATATTTTGTACTTAATATTAATTTAATATTATAATTATAATGGCAATATATTTGTCAATTCAAAAAACATATAGTGAGGAAGAAAGAAAAATAAAATAAATTACCACATATTCACCATCTCCTATGTTTTTGGTGCTTTTAATTTATCTTGGTTCATTTTTCTAGTAACTTTCTAATGTAGACACTGTCCTCATTGATTGAATCAGAAAAATTCATGTTTGGTCTCAGGAAAATATATGTTTGGTCTCGGGTTTGTATGAAACCAAAATCTACCACAAGCTTTCCACCACAGAATATTTTGTCTGTACCTACTTTATGTTGGTTTTATGAGGGACAGCATGGGACTGTAGCCTTCAGGAAATTTCTTTTAGGGAGATGCTGGTTATAATTCCACAATGGAGGTTTAAACAAGATTCCCTGGGTCTATAGAGGATGAGGTTTGGGAGTGCTCTGTGCCTTCTGGAGATGAGATACTCTGAGCTGGGTCAGAGAAAGAGATTCACTTTGACTAGGGTTAAGGATGCACAGAGGGGCAGATGTGGCCTGGCCTGTGGGAGGATAGAGTTATCAAATGGAGATGGAGAAAAAGGAGAGAGGGTGAAGCCAGAGGCTGTGTAAAGACATGTTAGAGCTACTGGAACTCTTTGCTATCTTTAGAAACCTAAGTTTGCCCATGAAACAGTAACCAAAAATCAAATTAAATGTACTTGGTGATAATAAAAGACTTATTAACAATTAGCATTATTAAAAATAATTCTGGGGCCTGGCCTGGTGGCACAAGCGGTTAAGTGTGTGCTCCTCTGTGGTGGTCCAGGGTTCACCGGTTTGGATACCTGGCGCTCACCGATGCACCGCTTGTCAAGCCATGCCGTGGCAGCATCCCATATAAAATGGAGGAAGATAAGTGTGGATGTTAGCCCAGGGCCAGTCTTCCTCAGCCAAAAGAGGAGGATTGGCAGATGTTAGCTCAGGGCTGATCTTCCTCACAAAAAATAAATAAATAAATAAATAAATAATAATTCTGAGCAGGGGCATGAACACGCAGAGCTCCTTTTTGTTCTCTTAAGCCAGTCATTTCCAAATGAAACAGCTCTGTTTTATATCTGAGCATAACCTCAGAGGTCATAGAGTTGAATGAGGAGGGAAACAATCCTTAGAAATAAGCAGGATCAATATTTAATGATTGATGTTTTGAACTCCTTGGGGCACTTCTCTTTTTTTTCCTCTTGTCTCTCCTGGAAGAAAAGACACACACACGCACACAAAAATTAACATAAACTGTACAATTAATGAAGATGTTTTCACAAATCCATTAAAACATGCACAAGAAACTGGTAATGGTGGCAAGGATGGAAAGGAAGCTAACTTTTCATGGTATATGATTATGTACCTCTTGAATTTTTAGAAGATGTGTAACTAAATACATTTTTAAAGTCCATTATGTTTTGTGACCTGAAAGCACCAAGATGTAAATAGAAAGATTATAGACTCAGACACTTAAGATCTGAGCCTGAGTTTCCTCATTCGCAAAGTACAGGGACTAATTCTCACCTTGCATGGTTTGTAATAAGGATTAGTGATGGTGTATATTAATACCTGGCATAGAGTGGATGTTCAATGATAATAATTGTATTCCTGAAAAGTAAAAGCCTTTTTTGATAGGTTGTAGCTAAATAAAACTTTTTCTGGCTAAGTTTTAGGTCTGAAGAGATTTTGTAAGTAAAAATACCGACCTGGTATCCAAAAAGGAAAAAAAAAAAAAAAGAAAGGCCTCCAACATTGATGTAGTGCTTCTGGGCCACCAGAGAATTCCACAGTTCCAGCACAATTATCCTGGTGGGAGGGAATAGGACAAAATAATAATAATAGTAATAGTAATAATAATACATAGTCCATTATTATGCTCAGAAAAGCTTATTTATCTGACCCAGGCCCAAGTTAATTTCTTCTTCATCTCATATATTTAATAAGAGAATGAGGGGTTCATACTTTTCGGTGGATTGTATTGCCTAAATGTTATTGACATAGTCCTGACATTAAACTATTATCATTTTCAAGCTTTGGATTAAGAAACTAATTACAAGGCTTTAATAGTTAAATCCTAGCTGCCAAGTCTTATGAATATTGTAGTGCTATCTATAAGGCTGAATAATTATTTGCTCTGTTGACATGGTAACTGTTTTGTGAAAGCAATCTGTAAGGTTGTATTCATTCTTCAGAGCAGTCCTCAAGAATTGTGTCCAACTATGGCCATTGAAATCTGGGAAGCTTGTTATTAAAAGCATGACCAGAAAAGTGGTTAATTTTCCTGTGAGAAGATGTCAATTAACCTTAATAGAATTATTTTGGTGCTGATTTTGTTTAATCAAACATCACAAAATAATTGAGCTTTGAACAAATGGCTTATTATAGAAATATGCAGGTTGGCAAGAAAGACTGGAGAGTGCATTTCAATAATGCGTGTATATTAACAATTACTTTTTTCATTAAAATGGGCAATTACCGAGGGGCCTGGTGCTCAGGCCATCGTTAGGCCGGGGGACCCTTACAGAGCTGCTTGATTTCTGACCCGCTGACGATGGGAGCATTTTGAGGTGTGAAGGGAAGGGGAGCTTTGCTTCTTATGTGTTACCTCTCAGCTCTAGAAAAGGACAAAACCCTGCGTTTGTGCCCAGCATTTGTTTATAGACATCTTACATGCTATCCTGGCCTCCAGGGTCCCCAGAAGCTTCTTTAAAAACATAATTTAACCCACTGTTTCAAACCTCTGGCTGTATATGAGAATCATATGGGGAATTTTTAAAACATACTGACATCCAGGCCCCATCCCTGGCCAATTAAATCAGAACCCCTCTGATTGGGGCCTGAACTTAAATATGTTTCAAAAGCTCCCAACATATTCTGAGCAGAGGACCCTGCTTTCAGCCATCAGTCACTCCACTGGATTATTTCTCAACTCCTCTGCAAAGGTGAGTGAACACAAAAGATTAGATTGTCAAATTGGTGATCTTACCCAATGTCTTAGTCAGCTCAGGCTGCCATAACAGAATACCACAAACTGGGGGAGCTTCGACAACAGACATTTATTTTCTCACAGTTCTGGAGGCTGGAAGTCTAAGATCAAGGTGCCATCAGGGTGGGTTTCTGGTGAAGCCTCTCCTCCTGGATGGCAGAAGGCCGCCTTCTTGCTGTGTGGCCCTTTCTCTGTGTGTGCACACACTCCTGGTGACTCTTCACTTGCATAAGGACACCTGTCCTATCGGATTTGGGCCCCACCCTTATGACTTCATTTAATCTTAATAATCTCCTTTAAGGCCCCATCTCCACATGCAGTCACATTGGGGGTTAGGGCTTCAACGTATGAATTTGAGGAGGACAGTATTCAGTTCATAATACCCAGTAACAAACTTTACTCCTATTCGGAGTTACAAATAATTGTGAGACAAGGCAAAGCAGGGAGAGGTCTGGAAGTACCCATACCATCCCCAGGGCCTTTCTTGCCTTCAGGTCACACTTTGGTCCAGTATAATAAATTAGGTCTGTAAGAAGCATTATATGTCTAGATACAAAAAAGAGAGTTGTTCTGGTCATGAAACATCATTATTTTAAACTTAGGTAGATACAGAGCTTACATGAGATTTTCCAGGGAATCATATCCTGTAAATTGATAGATTCCAGGTTTGTTGACCATAAACAATCCGAGATAGACTAGGTATATCCTGCTAAAAACATTCCGTAGATAAGGAGCCTCAAGCTAGCATATACCACTTGTTTGCCAGGAGGTCTGTTGTTAGTAAAAGGAAATTTGACCAAGCGAATTTTCTTCTTTCTTGCTAGAAGATGCTTCCACAATCACCCTCCCCTCCTCTCACCCCATGAAGGAAGAGAATGAATTGTAGTTCTGCTGCTAACCATAGCCTTCCCAATGGGCCATGTGACAGTACTGAGCTCTCAGGTAGAGTGGTGTTACCCTCACCACTAAACTCTGGACACACTCTCTGACTTTTGTCCCTCTAACACCTTGCTATTAAAGCGTGGTCCCCAGACCTGTACCATCACCTGGGAGCTTGTTAAAAATGCAGACTTGCAAGCCCACCCCAAGCTGTCTGAATCAGAATCTACATTTTAACAAGATTCCCAAGGGATTTGTTTGCACATTCAAGTTTGAGAAGCACTGTTCTAACACTTCCCTGCCAAGTCTTCCCTGCCTCAGGGCCTTTGCACTTGCCCTGTTACTTCCCATGCTGTCTCTTCACCTTTCAGATCACAGCTTAAAAATCTCTTCTTCTGCCTCTCTTGCCTTCTGTTTAAAGGAGTTGCCCCCATGTTGTTTTGCATTCACACATTATTTCCTGCTTAACACTTGTTACAATATATATTTTATTTATTTGGTATATTGTTGTTGCTTTGGCTGCCTCACCAACACTAAGCTCCTTGGGGTCAGAAGTCATATCCAACTGGTTTAGCAGTTGTATCCTAATGAACATCATTTGGTACATAATGGGTGGCCTATAAATAGTTGTTGAATCAAAATGAGCCAACTGACTTTCCATGATCTGGCGCCTCACTGTGTCTCTAACATCATCTTTTTTCCTTGCTTGCACCCTATTTAAACTACTTATAGCCCCTCATCTTCACCCCCATCCCTGCATGGAGCTCTTTCATGCTTTCTTACATTTGCTCAAGCTGCTCACTCTTCCTGAATGCTTTTCCCCCATCTGTCCCACTAAAGAACTCATATTTATCCTTGGAGACTCTGCTCCAATATCCTAGAAAAGGTAGCTTAAGGACCAATTGGGCCACAATTGTATTTTGAATTATACTGGATTTTAATGAGATTTACATGCAAATTTCTACCATGACACCAAGATTCTATAGTGGGAAAGGAAATTGTTGTTTCTTCTATCTTATTGTCATTGCTTAATGTAGTGCATGGAACACAAGAACTTCTCAGTAAATGGCCTTTAAATGATGAGACTGGAGAAGTACAAGAGGGTGTCAGGAGGACGGTGTAAAGAGCACCTGTGTCTACCTCAAAATCTTGGCAGAAAACAACCTTCCCAGGCATCATAGGCCCTATAGTCCTGTGTGCACTTTTCTTGATGAAAAAGTGCTTTTCATATCCCTTGAGTCTTCCAGCAGTCCTGGAAAGATAAGCTGAATCAAATAAACACTTCATTTGTCTCACTTTCCGAAGATAACCTAGCTTCTCGATGTAAAAATAAACAAATATGCTGTCTTAGTCCATTCAGATTGTTATAACCAAACACCATAGACTGTGTGGCTTACGACAACAGAAATTGATTTCTCACTGTTCTGGAGGCTCATAAGTCCGAAGTCAAGGTGCCAGAGGATTCGGTGTCTGGTGAGGCCTGCTTCCTGGTCCATGGATGGCCTTTTCTCACTGTGGCCTAACTGGTAAGGGAGCTCCCTGGGGTCTCTTTGTAAGGGCGTTACTCCCCTTCAGGAGGGCTCCACTCTTGTGACCCAATCACCTCCCACAGGCCCCACCTCCTAGTACCATCACAATTGGGATTAGTCTTCAACACAGGAATGTGGGGGCGGGGGGGACACAAACATTCAGTCCGTAGCATGCGCTGTTTGGTTTAGAGGCCACTTCTCTCTGTTTCTTGGACCTATAATTCGTGAGACAGTAGACTCCATTTCTTGAGTAGCTAACTGAATTTTTATATGTATACACGTGGATATAGACATCAGTGCACATACATCTCTACAGCCTTCTGCAGAAATCCTTAGGCATGGGACAGAATTAAGCGGCAGTAGGTGGCTACTTACTTAGATGTAGTGTGAAGGATATCAAAAGACCACTTACCCAAATATGTCACTCCCACATCCTCTGAGCTGGCAACTGAGCCTGAAATCCCAACTGTTTGTTTCCTTGGATTAATGGGGAGGTGTCTCTTAAAGAGATGATTGTCCAATTCATCATTGGACAGTACATGCTTTAAAAACAATACTTCCTGACATGCTCAGTTCATAGGAAGCAGTAACCCATTTCCCCATAATATGGAGGTCAGCTTTTTAGTTTGGCTAGCCACATGTTCACCAGGAGGATGTAGTGGACTCAGTCTTGTTAACTTGAGTGGTGGAGAGGATGTGACAGTCAGCAGGGGCTGCACGGACAAAGGGATGGAGGCAGTGAGTGAGATAAAGCTAAAAGCTACATGAAATAATAGTTTGTTCTTCTTATATATAATGAAAACATGAAAAGAAAGAAATAAAAATACTTATTTTAATTGAATATTAAAATACTGTCTTTAAAACACTCTTATATGTACAACCATATTTGATTCTCCTATACCTCCATTTTGCTGATGAGGAAATTAAGCCCCACAGAAGACCAAGATGATCCAGTTAGTGTTCCAAGAGCTGACAACCCAGTTCGTGTTCTCTGACTTTCCGCGGCCCCACAGGTTTCACTAGCTCTAAAAGGTACAAGATCCGAAAGGCAATGCTAGAATCCTAATCAAAGTATTAGTTAATCAATAATGTCACTGTTTTCCACAGTGTTGTTGCAGGGATACATATTCTGCAGGATGTTGAGACAATAGATGTTACAGGAAGGGAAAAAATTATTCGTTCTCTACTCCAATGAATTAGAAAGCACTGGCTTAAATCAAGGCATAGTCTCTCCTTAATAGCAAAACTTCTCAGGGTCTTTAATAAACTAATATACATAGTGGCTCCCCTGCATGGCAATACTCAATAGTGTGGTTTCCTACGTTCAAAAGATCATGTTGCAGGGCTAGTATTCATCAGAATGAAATGTGGGATAGCTATCCTAAATAATCTGTATAAAAAGAGTTTCTATCCTTTAGTTCAGAAAAGGGAGGCAAGAGATTCAGAGGCTTAGAAAAATGGAAAGGAGGGAAAAGAGGAAAAAAAAGAGAAAGAAAATCAAAAGCCCTTTTGTCTCAGATGGTAACCTGACTGATCAGCATTCTTCCCCACTTACCTGGCAGAGAGCGTGACTCACCCCAGGTGAGTGGGTGAAAAGCAATTTGCAGGTTGTCTCGAGTGTGAAAACCTAAGATGAATAGCTGAGCTGGTTAGAAAAGAAGGTTTTGTAGCAGTGATATGAGAACTTGCATTGTTCTTGCTTGCATAGTTTGTTGCATTTAAGGCAAATCAGCGTTGGGAGGCTCAAACGAAAAGGAGGAATGAAGAGCGTTCAAGGGCACTTAAAAGAAGACATTTTTTCCTAAGGATTTTATCCCTCTGTGTCCTGATCCTAGGAGTTCTTTCTTGGGATAGAATCTGCCCAGGTTCCATTCCATCTTTTAGGCTGTGAGGGGTTTAAGAAAACATATAGTGGCCCCAGTTTTCAAAGTAGAAGTAGAAAAGGAAGACTAGTACAGATAAAATGCTAAGAGATTTCAACAAAGGAGAGGGCATTTCTAGCTTGGAAGCATCAGGGAAGATTTGGGGCTTTTTTTTGGGGGGGCGAGGTGAGGAAGATTGGCCGCAAGCTAACGTCTGTTGCCAACCTTCCTCTTTTTGTTGAGGGAGATTCTCCCTGAGCTAACATCTGTGCCCATCTTCCTCTATTTTGTATATGGGAGGCTGCCACAGCATGGCTTAATGAGTGGTGCTTTGGTCCCTGCCCAGGATCTGAACCTGCGAACCCTGGGCCACTGAAGCAGAGTGCACAAACTTAACCACTACACCACCGGGCTGGCCTTGATTTGGGGCTTTTGAGCTAGTTGTTGAAGAATTAGGGGGAAAGCATGACAGCTAAAAGGGCAAGTGTAAACGAAATAGTGCAAATAGGGAATTGCAGGCTATTAAAGGGAAGCATAAGCAGGGCCCTTAGCTAAAAGAGTAAAGAGTATGTGGGGAGTGGAGGCAGAAGAGGCTGGAGTGGAGGGTCAGGGTCTGCTTTGGAGTGACTTCAATGCTAAAATGAGGTATCTGCACTGTGTCAAGTGGGCAGTGGCTTTTAAGCCAGGGTATAGTAGAACCACACTCACCAGGAAGGCACTCTGGCAACTTCATGACAAATAGCCATTGTGGCCCAATCTTCCAGGCACAGGGTGAACATTCGGAAACAACGTGGATGTGATCTCTTCAAACAGAGGAAGGTGGACCAAGAAGTAAACACCCAAATATTTAATTTCAGATGGTAACCACTATGAAGAGAAATAAAACAGTAAATGAATAAGAAATGAAAGGGAAGACCTAAAATCAGAGAGAGCAATTAAGAAGACACAATAATGATAACTTTAATAAATCGATGTCTTTGGGGACAAAGAAAAAAGGGGTTTATGGAAGAAGACTGGAACAAACATTGTCATTTTTGGAGGGGAGAAGGTGGAGAGGGATGTCAAGGATGACAGCATAGTCATGAACAGTAATTTCAGTGGACATAACTCATTAAGTTTTTATTATGTGTCAGCAATGTGTTTCCCATACATTGATTTTCTCAGTAAGTCTAGGAGATAGTCATTACTATCTTCATTGCATAGATGAAAAAAAATAAGCTTCAGAGAGCTTAAGTGACTTGGCCAAGGTAACTGCTAAGATTTGTGCCCATATTGTTACCATACCAGGTCCGTTTTTGCCCACTGCCCAGAAAGCCAATCACCGAGACCACGAGATTGCAGAGAGAGAGGGGGTTTATTAATCACAAGGCAGCCAAGTGTGGAAACGGGAGAATGAATCTCAAATCTGCTTCCCCGAAAATAGGGACTCAGGAATATTTATGGGGAAGGGGGCAAGGTGGTCTGAAATGTTAGGAGGTGAGGAGAGATGAGGTAATTGATGTTCCACGCAAGCATAGTCAGGCTTCTTGCCTCTTCATAGGACACATGTTCACAGAATGGCAGCGTTAGCATGCCCTGAGGGTGGAGTTCCAACTTCTTGCCGTCAAAACGTCACTTATCGACAAATGTCTTCATGGGCCCAGCAGATGGGTTGGTGGTCTCAATCTGGCCTGAAATGGACAAGAGGTTCAATTCCTGAAAAAAAAATAGCTCAAACACCCATTACCATGGTGTCCCTGGCCCTGGAAGTTACCTATAGGAAACTAGTGGGAGTTAGAAAACATATTGCCTAAACAGCACAGTTAACAACGGGCAAGTTTATCACACAGATTTAAGTCCTCGCCTTCTGTCCTGATAAGTTTCTAGGTAAGGCCATTCCCCCACTTCTTCCTGGTACAGGGAAGAAGATACCTTTACAAATGGAGATTTTCTTTACAAACGTAAATGTCTCTTATAAAGGGTAACCAGAACTAAGAGTGGGCTTAGCAAGGACCCTCCCAGATACCCGGAAATATCTATGGTAATGGCCTGTTCTGGGGGCAGACCTCCCATCCCAAACTCCTTTGGTTAGTTAGTGGGGGTGGGTGCCAAAGTGTCATTCAGGCAGAGACATATTTTGAGGCGGCCAATTCTGATCCCCCATGGTTACTAGCTGCTTAATCATCAATGACTAACTGTTTGCCAGTTTCAATATCCACCTGAGCCCAACACTCATGTTATTACCTCCTCTGGTATGTGAGGGTGTGTGGAGAGGTCTAGAGAAAAGTAAGGAAGGTGATACATTCAGTTTTAGATGCATCGAGTCTAAAATGCCACTATGGCATTATTTGCTGATGATATTTGGCTGGAAGAATCAGAGCTCAAGAGAGAGAGAAGGACGGAGAATGGCCATCTTAAAGTTCTTTGCATAGATTAAGTTGATCTTTGGAGCCATAAAATATTCTAATAAAACCTAATAATTATTTAGGCAGCTATGGTGTCTCAGGCACCATGCTGGTTCCTTGAACATGTTATCTCATTTAGTCTTCATAACAAATAAGCTTGGGAAACTGACACTTGGATTGTCTATTTTCTTTGGGTCGTGCTGTCTAGAGGTGATGAAGCCAGTCTTAAATCCAGGAAAGTCTGACTTCCTAGCTCATGCTCTTTCTATTTTAAGCTGTAACTAAGCTGACCAATGGAGAAAGTAGAGTGTTCAGAGAGCAGTCAGGGACCTATTGAAATCAAGTTTTGTTCTTGGCTGCAGATTGCACATGACTTTTCTCCCTCTCCATGGTGTGTTAATTGTGTTCATTTGTCTGCTGTCTGACAATTTATTACTTCATATTTAATTCCCTTTCTTCTCTCAAGAAAATGCCAAGGACATTTCAACAGTAAACTTTTATTCTATAGACATGTATTAAATGACCAGAAAACGGATGAGACTCACATAAGTCATTATGGATTCATTCATCAAGTGTAATTACAGTTAAGCCCAAATTTTGGCTGGGGAAAAATCACTTCTAGAGGAGTAGTCAATCTTTTCTTTCCTTCACGCTACCGTTCACCTATTCAATCTGACAAATGCTATTGAGCCCCCTCCTTGATATTAAGTATCCAACAGTGAAAAAGTGGACAGAAGCTCTGATCTCATGGAGCTTACAAATGAGTTAGGAGATAGACTTTAATAAAGTCACATATTTGCATAATTACAAACTGTGTTAAATTATTTTGAAGAGGGGTCTTTGAGAATTTATAAAAGGAGGACCTAATTCAGTGGGGTATGGACCTCCTGAGCAAGAGTCAGGGGAACTGAAGAGTTGTTGAATAGCATATGGCAGTACAAAAGCCACTGTGAGGCAGGAAGCTTCATGGAACTCAAAGCCAGGAGAATGAAGCCAGCTGATATGTGTCCCTGCCAGATTATGCAGGGTCATCTAAGAGGTTTAAGAGCAAGGAGAAGTGATTGAAGAGATTAAGCAAAAAGGTGACATAATTAGATCTACATGCTAAAAGATCCATCTGGCTGTAGTGCAGATAATGGGATTAGAAAAGGGCCAGCAGGAAAGGGAGGTGAAGACAGCCCACAGAAAGCTTTTGCCGAGGAGATGTGGTAGCAAAGATGAGAAAAGATGCTTCATTTCCCTAAGGCACTCATTTTTGTCTCTTTTGTTTCCAGCAATTAAAACAGAGTCTAGTGCACAATAAGCTTGCTTAATATATAGTTTGTGGGATGAAATAATTAGCTGACTGCAAGAGATGCAAACTGTTGGTAGTTTAGATATGGGGGGCAAAGGGAATGGAACATGTCAGAGATGACCAACTACTGGTTTATGGAGAGAGAAGGCTGCCATGCACTAGAGCTTTGTCCTTCTGTTTTCTTTGGCCCTGAGTCAGCAAATCTTTCTGTAAAAGGCCAGATAGTAAATAGTCTAGGTTTTGCCAGCAGTGCATTCAGAACTGGTCAATTCTGCCATTGTAGCCTAAAATAGGCCATAGACAATATGTAAATGAATGAGTGTAGTGATGTTCCAATAAAACTTTTATTTATTTATAAAACCAGTCAGTGGGCAGGATTTGGCCCACAGGCCATAGTTTGCCAGTCCCCAGTGCAGATCATGAGTTCAGTTTTGAACAATTTCAATTTGAGATATTTTTGAGGCACACATGTGAATATGTTTACATTATAAATTATTCTTAAATCCAGGCTTTAAAAAAAACTACTTTCAGAGCCAGCCCTGATGGCCTGGTAGTTAAAGTTTGGCGCTCACTGCTTCGGCGGCCTAGGTTTGCTTCCCCGTCATGGAACCACACCACTCATCTGTCAGTAGCCATGCTGTGGTGGCGACTCACATAGAAGAACTAGAATGACTTACAACTAGAATATTCAACTATGTACTGGGGCTTTGGGGAGGAAAAAAATAATGAGGAAGATGGCAAGAGATGTTAGCTCAGGGTGAAGCTTTCACTGCAAAAAGTTCTTATCACAAAAAAAATAAAACTACTTTCAAATGTATCTAATAATTAGACAAGATTGAATATCTAATCTTTGGTAAGCATCTTTTAGAGAACTACATCCCCAGAGGGGGAATAAGTAAGAGATTATTTGTAGTTAGCATATAAATTGTAAGGAGATGGTGCCTCTAGTGGCAGTGTTGTTTCGGGAAAAGACAGATAACTAGTGTCAGCAGACGCTCATGGTTTCGCCATCTGAGTCTATGGTATTTTTTAAAAGGCATCAACGTTGTAAAAAATCGGAGGTTCCACATAAGGCTTTTTCCTGATTCTTCTGAAAGAAAAAAAAAAGGAAGTTCTAAAACCAAGCGAAGTCAACCGTCTTTAGTTAGAGATATAGAAAAGTTTCATAAAGAAAGAGAAATCTAGATTTACTTTAGGGGCAAACTGTTCAGTTAGTCTGGGAGCTTTTCATTACATAAATTGAAAACAAAAATTGGCCCTTGTACTTGAAGGAAATGCAAGCATTGAAACAGTAAAGGCAGATCATTTAAGCAGTGCTATTATGAAATCTGTTCTTGATGTATAATTTAACACACGTATAATTTAATGTGTTCCTTTAGACTTGGTTGTTTTGGGGGCAGAAAGCTTTCTTACTCCCACCCACTTCATTTGTTTACTTTATGTGCTTGGCCTCTGTGGGCATTTTATGTTGTTTGGCCAATGACATTATGAAACTTAAGTCCAGAGACCTTCCTGACTGTGCAAATTTGTAATTCTACTACAGCTTCATACTTTCCCATTAAATCATAATAGAGTATAACTGAGTGTTTTATGTGACCCATTCAGACTTTTAATGAGAGAGAGTGCATCACAAGGTCAAGAATAGAAGCCCAGAGAAGTAAATCTGGAGTCACCAGGTTCTCTAAACAGCACCAAGATCTTCTAAATCCCAGCCCTTCAGAGAGCTTAGTTCAGTGGTTCCCAAACTTGTCTATAAGACACCTGGGGAGCTTTAAACACACTGGTATGTTTAATTCTGTTATTAATTCTATTTAAATTCTATTTGGAGTTTTTAGAAGATGCTCAAGTGATTCAAATGTGCAGGCAAGTTTGGGATCCACTGGCTTAATTCAAAATAAAGTCTCAGTAACTGTGCAAAGTTGTCCACATCCTGGACCTCCAGGGGCTTTAGAGTGAGATGAAGCTCTGAATCCCTCCATGAATGCCTGGGATCTACCTTAGTTAAAAACCAATCCTAATAATACTGTGTCTGACACTTTTTTGCTAGAGTACATAGAACAAGGATTATTTGTATAATTATAAATTTTGAATATGTAGAATCTGAATTGAGTGTTTTTATTGTAATATAGCAGTCCCAAAATCCTGTTTCATAGTCTAATCATGCTGCCTAAGGTTTAAAAATAGGAGCTGAGTCTTTTTTAAGTCATTGAGGTGTTACAGAATTCCTTATGAAGCTCTTGCTAGCCACTCCACCTTACCCACTCCCCACCAGAACTGAAATCTGGCTCTTTTCTAGTATTAAAAATTCAATATTCCTGTGCATTTTTCCTAAAAAGCTTCTTCCATAAATTAGATAGGACAAATGTATTTTAATGAACAAATGGCGTTTTAATAAGAAAGCTCTTTTTAAATTAGCTCATTCTATTAAGGTTTTAATAAGTAAAAATAATATTGCAGAGAATTATGCAATCAAAGCACCAACCGGCTTGGTTTACAGAGAAAGCTTGGGAAATATGCAAATGGAATTTCACGGAAGAATATATCCCTGGAGTGACAAAATTCTCTTTCAGATAGAAAATGTCTGTGTGGAGAAAGGAACAGATCTCTTCTAGATAAAAATGGATGCACCACTGTTTATAAAAATTCTCTCTCTGTTTGATTTCTGCATTTGGCAGTAAGTCAGCAACTAATTTGATTTTATTTTAAAATTCTAGTAATTATAAGGTCTGTACATTCCCTGCGGAGTACCTCTCTCTCTGCTGGAGCCAGACCCCACTTTTTCTTTGCCAAACACATGTGCTAGACAACTTTAGCTGACAGGTGCTTTTTCACTGTTTTTGTCTGAGCCAGTGGTGATGGAGTCACAGCTGATTTTCTGAGTTCAGGACTTTACCTGAGCATTTTCAGGAGACAAAGATAAGTGTTTCTGATCATGTGTGATTTGAAAGTTCCCTTTCCTTCTGGAGCTACCTACTATCCATGTAAGAAATGGAATTACTGGCTAATTGTCTAACAGACTCAGAAGGTCTGCACATAGATGCAGAAGCAAGAAAGAATGTTAGATGTTTGACTGCAAGGAGTAGACTACCAATAATGAATTGGTTAACCATTAAGGAGAGTTTACCATTTTATGGTTGAAATTCCGGGATGAAGTGGTATTAGTGTTGGTTAATTTGGTGACATAATTATGCCATAGACAAAATAAATTCTGTTTAATCTTTTTTTTTTTTTTTTTTTGCTATCCTCAGCAAATTGCCTTCATTCCTTAGGCTTGTCTCTTTATGGTTGCAAAATGGCTGCTGCAGCTCCATACATCATGTTTGCAAACATCAAAGTTCAAAGACTGGGGGCCGGCCCAGTGGTGTAGCGGTTAGGTTTGTGTGCTCTGCTTCGGCAGCCTGGGGTTTGTGGGTTCAGATCCCGGGCACAGACCTACACACCTCTCATCAAGCCATGCTGTGGTGGCATCCCATATACAAAGTAGAGGAAGATTGGCACAGATGTTAGCTCAGGGATGGTCTTCCTCAAGCAAAAAGAGGAAGATTGGCAATGGATGTTAGCTCAGGGCCAATCTTCCTTATCAAAAAAAAAAAAAAAAGTTCAAAGACTGGAGACAACTTATCCCTTGTTTGTGTCTCTTTTTTAAGAGTGAAGAACACTTTCCTAAGACTCTACTATAGGCTTATTTTTGCTTCCATTGACCATAACTGCATAATTTTTTCTCTTCCTTAAAACATTGGTCCACCTATCCATATAATCTATGTGCCATGCCTGGTGTTAATTGATGGTATTAGCTATAAAGTTCTATTCTCTTGCCAAGAGCTGGGATTTCAATAGCCCTTCCCCATGAGCCAGCGACTGATCAGATCCAGTATCCAATAACCATAAACTTTGGGTGTCCAGGAGGAAAATGCATCCCTATTAGGGAATTTAGAACTATATCTTCTAAAGAATATCATGGTAACATCCTAACCTTTTCCCTAATCTTTCTGTACCTTAACTTTGGCTTTCCAGCTAGCTGAAATACAGTTTTGTTGCAGAGTTCAGAATAAACACGAAATTGCATTCCTATTAGCCCTCTGGCAAAGTAAATTAACATTACTGTTGATTTTTCATAGCCCTAAATTATTATTCTCTTTTAAATATGTGCCCATGGGCATTTGCAGCTGACTGTTTCTTCTTATGGAACGAGGCAATGAGTTTGTGTCAATGGGTATAGATATACACAAATCATGTGTGTCACTTGAAAAAAATTCTCTCTTACTGGAGCTTTTAAAGGGCAGTTGGTATCTTCGCGGAACACAGATTATATTTTCAATAATGATTTTTGTTGGCAAAGCAAGTAAATCAGACTTTTGTTCATTTGGAGCAAGAGGCAACTTTGTTGGTTTAATATATACAATAAAATTGAGTTGAGATCTACTTTAAATGAAAATTGAAAACAAGTTAAGTAATCAGTCAACGTAATGTTTGTAGTTACAGCTCTTATATATATTTGGATAAGTTGAGGGAAAAAAGCTGTTCAGCATTACTGGGCATTTTATTTTATTCCAAGGGAAAAAAAGATAGTGAGCTGGCAACATTTGAAATTGGTATAAAATATTACATATAATGATAATTTGTTTTTATATTTGTATGAGCCTTACATCTGTTCCCATAGATCAAGGTTAATCATGTGGCATATTAGTATCCACTTGCATTGGAATCAGGCAATCTCAAGTTTAGCTAATGAAATTTATTTACAGTTTTTTCGGTTGTTGTGTTAATGTTTCTTACTAACCATGAGTAAGACCTTTTAATTTGACGTTTGGAAACATTTGTATTAATAATAGCAATTTTTTAGGTTCCAACTTCTTGAAATTTGACATTTGTAAAGTTAATGCATATCTTTTTCTCTCTTATTACAAATTATTTCCTTAATTTTGTGACTTTGGAATGGCTGCCAGTGACTTACTGCCTCAAAAATGATGATGTTGAGAAAGAGATGATTATGTTTTATATTTAGTTAGATTTATTAGTGCTGACTTGGGTTTTGTGCTCAGGTAATTGAGTTCACACAAGTCATCTTAAGATTCCTGGGTCTCTGGTAAAAGTTTAAAGTAAACCATTAGAAGGTTAAGATATTTTATGAAGTTTAGTCTCTGAGCCATTTCTTTGCAGAGTTAACCACATTTGATTCATATTTTGAATGTAGTTCTCATTCGCGTTTTGATGGAAGTATCACACCCTGTTCTACATTGCATCCTGTTTTAACACAGCACTGACATTTCAATGGGCAATAAATTAGTTTTCTTTCCCCTTATCTCTTAAAATTATGCATATAAAAATGTATCAGACTTTCTAATATCTTTCTAACCTATTTTTTGGTTCAACTGTATTCAAAATTCAATTAACTAGGTATGGAGAATATCAGCCAAATTTGATCATTGGAATTTATTCTGTAAATTAATTTGCTGAGTATATCTTTTGCAACTTGTAGATCCTGAAATTATTTATTTAGTATGCATATTTTTCAGGACTCTTGGTTGCAAGTAATAGAAATACAATTCAAAGTATTTCAGCATAGCAGAATTTACTGGCTTACATAGTGGCACAGTCTACGGAATTTCTGCTTCAGGCATAGTCATATCCAGGATCTCAAACAGGCTCATCAGTAATCTTTCTCTTCAGCTCTCCACTCTTCTTTCCTTTGTGTTGGCTTCTGACAAACTCCTTCCTTCTGGTAGCCATGAGCACCAGCATCCTTACATCCTGGAAACTGCAAATCCAACAAAAACAAAGATTTTTATTCTGTCCAAACTCAAGAAAAGTCACAAAATTAAATTCCATGCTATTTCATAGTGATCCCATCCATGACCCAATCTCTGTGGCCAGGAGGTTGGAATGTACCAGTGGTTGACAAAGTGTGGTCCCTAGAGAATCCCCAGCAACATCACCTGAGATTGTGTTACAAATACATTACATATTCTCAGGTCCCATCCCAGACCCAATGAATCTGAATATCCAAGAGTGGGGGCCCACACACCGGGTTGTAACAAGCCTTCCAAGTGATTCTGATGCACACTCAAGCTTGAGAACCACTGCAATATCCTCATTGACCAAGCCTGGGTCTTGTATGAAAACCCTGGAGTTTCAGTGTAAGTTCCATCCCACAGACCGTACACAGAATAGAAACCTGAGGAACTGATACCCAGAAAGAGGCAGTGTAGATACTGTGCCAGCAAAGATGAGACATGTGCACTACAAGGAGATTTCAGCCCAATCATAAAGTTTTTCTTTCTTTCTAATGCCATTATTTCACGCAACACTGTTGATTATGAATTCCCCTCCAGAAAGCCAATACTCTAATTAAGCAAATACACTTTCATCCTTCTCAAGAATATAGTGTTTTAGTTTAAATGTCATCTCCAGATAGGTACATGGCCAATCTTCAAAGGATTTCAGACCATCTTATTTTCTTATCAAATGCTTCCTGATCTCTTAGAATATAACCTAACTACAATTAAAGCCATCAGTAATGAACTTTATAGCTCCTCTGTGATAAATAATAGAAAAGGGTCACTTTGCTTCAAAATTTCTCGGTGAGCATGGCAGTGATACCTACAGAATTTTAGGGAACGTGGTCGGTACTGCAGTATCATCCGAAATAACTTGTAAACAATTTTTTAAAAAGCAGCTAATAGAGGAGATGAATGTAGCTTTTCATATACTTAAGATTTTTGTTTGTTTTTAACTTGATTTAGGACATTTGTGCTTATTATCCGGGAGAAGGTAGTAGAGACCATGTCAGTATTTCTCAATTTATTTAATCAAAAGAATCCTCTGGGCACTTGTTAAAAAGATCCAAAGGCTCTTTTTCAGGATATTCTTATTTAGGAGGTCTAGGGTGGGAACAGGGAATTTGTATTTTCAAGAGTTGCCACAGAGAATTCTTAGAATCAGACGTGTTTGGAACACTCTATAGTGGTGAAGAGTAAGGATAATGCAGTGAATGGTGGGGAGTCAAATCTTGGTTGTAGCTCCTACTAGCTGGGGGTAAGTTACTTAACCTGGTCAAGTGTCAACACTGCTATTATTACTGTTTGTTATTATTGTTCTTTTTCTTTTCTCTTGAGTAATCCACCTGTTGCACGTTCTTATTTCTTATATTGCAGATAGAGGACATGCAGTGGGGTAAAGGAGTCCGGGAGATCCCGCCCTCAGTATGTACACTGCCATGCAAGCCCGGCCAAAGAAAGAAGACACAAAAGGGGACTCCTTGCTGCTGGACCTGTGAGCCTTGCGATGGCTACCAGTACCAGTTTGATGAGATGACGTGCCAGCATTGCCCCTATGACCAGCGGCCCAATGAAAACCGAACCGGCTGCCAAGATATCCCCATCATCAAACTGGAGTGGCATTCCCCCTGGGCCGTCATCCCTGTCTTCCTAGCAATGTTGGGGATCATTGCCACCATCTTTGTCATGGCCACTTTCATCCGCTACAATGATACACCCATTGTCCGGGCATCCGGGCGGGAACTGAGCTATGTTCTGTTGACGGGCATCTTTCTTTGCTACATCATCACTTTCCTAATGATAGCCAAACCTGATGTGGCAGTGTGTTCTTTCCGGAGAGTTTTCCTGGGCTTGGGCATGTGCATCAGTTATGCAGCCCTCTTGACAAAAACCAATCGGATTTATCGCATATTTGAACAGGGCAAGAAATCAGTGACAGCTCCCAGACTCATAAGCCCAACATCACAGTTGGCAATCACCTCCAGTTTAATATCAGTTCAGCTTCTAGGTGTTTTCATTTGGTTTGGTGTTGACCCACCCAACATCATCATAGACTATGATGAACATAAGACAATGAACCCTGAGCAGGCCAGGGGAGTTCTCAAATGTGACATTACAGATCTCCAAATCATTTGCTCCTTGGGATATAGCATTCTTCTCATGGTCACATGTACTGTGTATGCCATCAAGACTCGGGGTGTCCCAGAGAATTTTAATGAAGCTAAGCCCATTGGATTCACTATGTACACAACGTGTATAGTATGGCTTGCCTTCATTCCAATATTTTTTGGGACTGCTCAGTCAGCGGAAAAGG
The DNA here is from genome assembly GCF_020826845.1 of Diceros bicornis minor. Taxonomy (NCBI): domain Eukaryota; kingdom Metazoa; phylum Chordata; class Mammalia; order Perissodactyla; family Rhinocerotidae; genus Diceros; species Diceros bicornis. The sequence goes on along the minus strand of NC_080741.1, from coordinate 72,541,624 downwards.
TAAGTAAAAATGCACACCACATCACACATTTCAAAAATGTATTCATTTTTGTAAATATTGAAACCAAATTGTTTGTATAGAATGAGAAGTTTTCTATATGCAGATGGTATTCCCAAGAGTAGAGAAATCCTGCGTTAATAGGTATCAATGCTACAGAAGTCTAAAATCAGCAGTGAACTGTGCTACATTCATTCCCCTGGAAACCAACCAGAGGTAGCCTTTTCAAGTTAATTTATTATAGAATTATTCAATGTAGCATGGGATTATCCAGCATAAAATTATCTAATCTATCTAAATTAAACCTTCTGTTCATTCATTCCCCACTCTCTCTATTTACATACATTTTCTTTGGGTTAGGACAAGAGGGCCACAGTGCCTTATCCTCCAAAATAAGGATGGTCATTTCTAGCTCTCCCTCTCTCTCTTCTTAGTGGCTGTCTAGGCTGTCATGGTGGATTGGATCTAGTATGTGAGCTCTACAGTATATTAGAGTTGCCCAATTACATATATATACATATGTAGAGAGGGAGAGAGAGAGAGTTGCCCAATTGCACATATGAGTGTATGTGTGTGTGTATAAAGAAAGAAAGAAAACCAGATGGGTGACTATAGGAGAGATTTGGTTATCATTCCACCCTAGGCTCCCTACAGCTAGACATACATTAATCATGTCAAGTGATGCAGAGTGGATACCTGAGACTCGACTTTCCAGCAGAAGGAGGAACAGTATGTAGTAGAGCAAGTGTAATCAAGCTGTGAAAGTTCAAAGTTTTCAAAATTAGTGGGCCCTAATATGTTAGTCCTAGATATGGTTAGTGTACATGCTCCCCCCATATAGTTACAAGTTTTTATGAATCTGTAAATTAGGCAGCCCTAATATGGCTGTGTTGATTCTTAATGCAGTTAATATATGTCTAGCTGTAGGTTTGACATCCATGCAAGTTAGGCAAGTTAGGCAATGCTAAGGTGTTGATTCTAGACATGATTCATACACACCTGACTTCTGTACTCACCCCATCTGGCTATGGTTTTGTGTATATGCAAATTGGGCAATCCTAATATGTTGATCTTAATAAGTTGTGGTTTCTTTCACTTGATGAAGGCAGCTCTGAAATTTCGGTACTGCCAAAGCCAGAACTGAGACCTAGAGTGCTAAGTGGAACACTCAATAGGAGAGAGTACAGCTATAGCTTGATTAGAAGTTAGGACACTGGGGGTCCAGCCTGATTCCATGTTACTTTGAAATATTCAGGGACTTAGTGCCCTAAACAGGGGAAACAAGAATTGAAACAGGAATGTCTACAAATTTACAAATTTATGCTTCTAGGAATTAGTTGAATCTGATTTTTTCATTGTAACTTCTCTGTATAATTATACAAAGAATTAATGGCATTTGGCTGGTTTTCCAACTAAAAAGATGTCTTTTACCCAAGTTGTTTGATTCAGAAGCTATGTTTGGACTGTGTTTTTATAAAAAAAATAAGTGAATATTTCATGAAACCACATAGAATTCTAAAACCAAGGACAAGTGAATGGTTCCAGATTATGGTTTTAGTCATAAAATGTCTTAGAGGAAGTTCTTCTAAAATATATGCTCAGTGAGCATAGTATGTTTCAAATTCATAATTCATATTTACTATCTGTGAAACCAACTTGATTTTCATTTTATTGCTTCTATCTATCCCTGGGCCAAGGGAATAGTAAAATATGAGTTAGAGTAGTGAAATGCAACGGAGAGAAGAAGAAAAAAAATTCTCCAAATGTATGCTGGTACGTTGATAATCATTGAACTTTTTATGGGGAATGATGTGCATCATCAAAACCTATGGAGGTAATAATTATTTTGTTATTAAAACAAACACAATTCCCCATGCAACAGGTTAGAATATTAAATTCTTTTCTTGTAAATTTATTCTTGAGGAACATAAAAGGCAGGAATAATTGCTATTGTTTTATAGATGAGCCTTGTTGTAATGCATATTTGACGATATATGTCTCTCTCATTTCATTTGTCATTTCTAGCCATTTCTAGTCATGACTGTGAATCTTTTCAATAAAGGGGTATAATTTACTCATTTAAAGACCTGAAAATAATACAAGCTTTCAGGAATTGAATTCACTGATTCTAGTTGTTCTAGAAGACATTGTGCTGGTAGAAGTGGACTACAGGAACACTTAAGCTGTCTTCAAACAATGTGCTTCGTATCTCAGTTTAGAAGACACATGTTACTCTTTGCAGACTCTCAATGGCTTATAATATTTTACATGGTAGATGGGCACTATTAAAGGTACTAAATTACCAAATGAGAACAGTGGATTGGTACACGAAAATCACACACCCCAATGACACGCATATAGCTAGAGAAGCATGAGTGATCAATTAAAAAGTGTTTTATGTACATGCATGAAACCATGGAACTTAAATTGTGGAAGGTGGCAGATTGCTAAATGCAACAGAGAGATCACAGCAAAAGGCTTTATTGCCAAGCTAGCAACATTCAAAGTCATAGCCCCTCCATTTTTGTTTAGATATAACAGTTTAACTGTTTCAAGTATAAGAATTCCATTGTAATGGAAAAAAAACAAACAAAAAGATTAGGCAGTGAGTTCAGTAATAACTATTTACTGTTTCAGGAAATTGAATTCATTTTGATTATGCGGGGATATCTTTGTGAAGTTTCTCAGCTGAGTTCATTAGCACAGCAGAAAGTATGAGAAATGTTTCTTATTTTCCTGCAAAACATCAACCCCCATGAAGTTTATTTTTGCTTTTGTTAAGGAGGATACAGATTACTGCTATCTTGTTTTATCATTGTTAACCCTGTGATTTCTGGAGTGAGGATCTTGCCACGTGGCCAGGGATGGAAGAGATAAACTTTAACCATGAGAGAATGATTCCAGGTTTTAGGAATTGCACTTCAGTGACTGTAATGATTCAAGGAAACCCTGCAAATGGTAGAGCAATAGCACAGTAGGAGCTAGCTGGCCTAATGAAGTGTGGTAATATCCCATTGTTATACACTGGCAGTATCTGTTAGGGGACTGGATTGTTTTCCATGAAAAACAAAGGCTTGGCTTGTGGGTATATCTATACAGCGAGTTGTACATGCAGCTGGGAAAGAAGCATGCTTCAGGTAGGGAGGATACAGGCTACCCTGCCAAAATCTGGGAAACTCTATAGATGCTATATTCGTCCAGAACTTTTTAGCCAATAAGTAAGCCAATACATTATTTCTTATACATGTTCAGGGAGACAAGCTGTGTCTTGGCTCTGCAAATGGCAAGTTGACTTTGGTATAAAAGGAATGAAATCAGAGGATCTCAGAGGTCTTCCCCTCTGTGCATAGGTGTTTGTTTGGATAGGAAGGTGGTGAGAGAGGAGACAGAAAAGGATTGAGGCATTTCCTGGTCAGAGAAAAATGCTGGAAAAAGAATAGTGGCTTGAAGAAAGTACTATGTCCTCTACAATGGCACCCACAGGTCGCTCTTCTGCACATATCAGAACAGAACCAGGGTAGCTTACAACACTTCAATAAAGGGATGATTTGGTTTTCATTGAAGCATTATTCCACTAAATAATTAGGGCTACAGAATTAGGGCTACTGTTGGCAATCTCTGAAGCAGATCAGGGTCCTTAACTCAGTGGTTCTCAAAACTGTGTCTATGATAATTCCCACAGGAATTTGTTTTAAGAAATATTGTATGTCTGCCCTTCCCAACTGGTTCGATAGGGCTAGAATGTGACCTAGAACTCTAGATTTTTAGCAGGCATGCTGGAAAAATGCCAGTGGAAACCAATCATGATTTTTAAAACTGCCTAACCTTCTTCCCGATCCACAGAAGACATCCTATAAGTATTTCCTTGATTTCTAATTTCAGAGACTTTGGGAATAAATTTACTCTCAGCCCAAGCATATTGGAGGTCCAAAGATCAAGGAACCAGGAGATCAGAAAGACACTATCCAGGGTCGAAGACAAAGTCTAAAATCAGAAAGTCCAAATGACGCGTCAACTCCAAGGTTTGGGCCAGAGACCTTAAAAGCCAGGACCAAGGCACTGGCCCTGGGACCAGAGGTAGCAAGAGGACAGGCTGATAGGAGTGTTTCCCAGGAGTATTTCTTGAAGGGTTGGGACTATAGGCCACGACATTTTGATCTTCCACATGTAGCAGATAGCTTCCCAGAATCTGAACACACAAAACAAAACTAACCTAGGACTAACATAAGGATCAGAAGTGTTTAGCAGGTAGGCAGATATTCCCCTATCCATGCCCAAGGCAGACATCACTAATCAACCATGCCATGCTTCCCTTGAACCCGAGTGGTCTTGAAATTCTTATCAACACAGTGTTTAGGCAACCCCTACCAATAAATCAGAAATGGAAGGAATTGAAATCCATATGCCACTTCTGATTTAGTATTGCGCTCCCACAGATGACCGTTGATATCTCTTCTCATCCAGCTGTTTGTTGTCATTGCACAAAAGCCAATGAATAGCTTTCATTGAGATTAATCTACTTAAAGGTAAAGAATAGTCAGGGAAATGGGAATGTGCTTTCATTAGTCTTTATCTGGTCTCTGATTACACATCTCTTTTTTTTTAATTACCAAATCCTGTACAGAATGGAACAGTCCTAGTTCTCTTAGGGAGTTATGCTTCTACACTATTTGATTTGATTAAAATTTTCTCATGGTCTTTCAGCAATAGAACTACCAAATGAGAAGCACCTACTATGCCCCTAGCACTTCGTGAAGGACTGTGGTGCACAGTCCTTGTCTGTCAGGAACTCACAAGCTAGTGGTCACATGAGACTTCAAACAAACATTGCACAGTGCAAGGCATGCTACAGTTGTTGCACAAAGAACGAAGGACGGGCACACAGAGCAGGGAATACCACTTAAGCTTCACAGAAAATGTGACAAGTATACTGAAGTTAACGAGCAGAGAAAGTGATATGACAATCCAGTAAGAAATGATATCACATGTGAAAAAGTAGAGAGGCGGTGTTTTCAACACATGGCCCATGGAGGGAGCAGACGGATTGTACTTACGTGACTTTGACTCTTGCAAACATGAGAGAGTGTAATAATAAAATTTAATAAGATCTCATTCTATGAGCAAATTTTGAAACAAGGTGACTGCAATGTTTCATTCTCAAATTAAACTTTTGACTAGAATCACATCTTTTCAAAGTGGTGGGCCAACTTAATTTTAAATACTACAGCTTGTAAGCTGAAATACCTGCTGTCCTTTCTCAGGATGACTATTCCATTATGCTTATGTTGAATTATGCCTGGGCGTCCCTTGATGCGATTCCACCCCCCTCTGGTTTTGTGGGTGTGGACTCTGTAACAGAGGTAACGATGTGGTAGCCAAAATTGTTCAGGACTGTGTTTGGACTTTCTCTTTGAAGCTGTAGAGATCCAAAAAAAGTTTATAAATGTGGGAGGAATGGAAGCATAGGATATTTTGGAATGGGAATTCCAGGGATAGTACTTGAGGATGAGCAAGGGTGAAGTAGCTAGAGGTAAGAAAACTAGTTAAGTAGTGATTATAATAGATTGACAAAAGATGGCACTGGTTTGAAGAAAGCCTGAGAGATTAGGAAAGAGAGCAAATTTGAAAGCTGTTTTTGAACGTTTTGAACATTAAAAGAATATGTGACTAGACTCGACTATATACTAGACTATATATTCCTTTTGTGTTATGTTGCTTTATTACTGAAATAAACAGATAATTACAGACTTTTTTTTCTTTTTTGGATTTTGCAAGTAACATTGTGCACTATTTAATCTTTTTCCAAACACAACTGAATGAGGAAAGAGAAAGGACTCCCATTAGCACATCCTCTAGAGACGACGATTGTCAACAGTATGACAACTCTACTTCTAGATATGTAAATACACACATATTCACATACACACACAAACATATTTTAAAACACAAATCCATAGTTTCCCTTCTGGAATGCTTGGTAAGAACCTTCACCTTGCATCTAAACACAGTGGACAGAAATGTCGCAATGCATAGTTTATGCTGAGGCCATTTGTGCACTTGTGCTGTGATGGGCATGCATACTGGTAGTTGAGGTCTTGCTTCTGCTGTTTTGTTTTGTCTGTTCAAATTTATATCAGAAGCATATGAAACTATCTCCTTTCTGCTTCCTGCTGTGACCTTGGTGATAACTGAGCTTCTCTCCAAACAGCCCTCTAAAACCAGCTGTTTGCACCTCTGGTGTTAGCCAATGGCTTGGGATGGTGCAGTCCTCTGTTCTCCCCTCATAATGCATCAGCTAATTTCTGGTGCAGTCACCTAAGATAATTGGAGTCTTTACCATCTTAGTCCCTTCCTTTAGCCAGAAAAGCTGGTTCAGCAGGTAAAAGCCAAGAGCCTGTGTAAAACTGAACTGAGCTAAAACTAATAAGGAAATAGCTTACTAAGGTAAAACAAAGGCCCCAGCCATTCAAGGTTTGAACAGAGAGGTACTCAAGGAAGAAAAATTCCTGCTGAAAAGAAAGACTCAACAAGAGACCTTGAATCTGCCCCCCGTGGAGTCCTCCCTGGAGCCCACTTTTCCCATTTGGTGTTTTTTTACTTTGTGACATCAGCCACCAAGAGACCCAGCCACAGAACCCAGGCCTCACCTTTCTAACTAGTACCAGGATAATTGGACAAATCTCTGTTCTTTAACATTTTTAGAGTATCAGAGACCACTTATTTTTAGAAAGAACTTTTCTTAAAGCACAGGAAATTATAACAGAACATAGTGTGGTATGAGCTTTCAGAGGCCTGCCAAATCCAGCTTTGGGTTCCTGAGCTCCTCATACTATAGGTCATTATACCAGCCCAACTAGGATTTCTTTCCCATTCCAGTTGCCCCCTGGTCCTAGAAGCTGGCCTGTTGGCCATTCTCCCAACCCCATCACCCTATGGTGCTCTGAACCTAATCATTGTACATCTTTGATGTATCATTTAACCTCTTTGGTCCTAGGTTCTTTCCTCTGCACAACAGGTATAATTATTACTACTTCTAGGTTTAAGAGAAAATGAGATCTTTAAATTGCTAAGCACAACATTTAAAAGACGGATGATATCAGGTGCTGGTGATTACATGGAACAACTGGAACTCGCATACACTGCTGGTGGGAATGTAAAAAGTGGTACAATCAGTTTGGAAAACGGTTTAGCAGTATTGGTTTACAAACTGGCCCCCGTACATGGAGGGCAAGGAAAGACCAAAGAAAGAGGCAGACTACTCCAGATTGGTAGGTGGCAAGGAACTTACTTATGAGGCTGGTCTTGGGTGGCCGCAAGACGAGTAGATCTTTGCACCCACCTGCCAGAATTTTAAAAGCTTATATAGAGGCCTTAACTGGGTTCAGTCACGTATACCATCAAGATGGCCTCAACACCACCTTACTCTCTCAAGACTATGTCCTTGAAAATGGCTCCCACTTGGGAACGGTGGGCAGAATGTACATTCCAAGGACAGGAGAGGGGGTGAGGAGCCTCTGGTTGCCTAGGTCTAGCTCTGGGGTCAACTGATAGTCGCATCCTCTCAATGACCTCCTCCAACAAGCAGCCTCCTAAAAAATTAAATATGCACCTACCATACTACTCTAGCCATTCATCTTATGTCTTTACTCAAGAGAAATGAAAAAATATGTCCATACAAAGATTTGTACATGACTTTTTTTGTAGCTGTATTTTTAATAGTCCAAAACTGGAAACAACCTAAATGCCCATCAACAGGTGAATGACTAAACAAATTGGGGTCTATCCGTAAAATGGAATACTACTGTGCAATAAAAGCAATAAACTATTGATACATCCAACAGCAAGGATAAATCTCTAAATAATTCTACTGAGTGAAAGAAGATAGACAAAAAAGAGGATATACTGTATGATTCCATTTATAGCAAATTTTTTTAAATATTCAAATTAATCTATAGTGATAGGAAGCAGATTGGTTGTTGGCTGGGGATGGGGTGATGAAGAATTACAAAGGAGCACAAGGTAGTTTGGAGGAAAGTGTTCGTTCTCTTGATTACAGTGATGGTTTCACAGATGTGTACATATATCAAAACTGACCAAATTGTACACTTCAAATATGTGCAGTTTATTATATATTATATATCAATTATGCATCAATAAAGCCATAAAATATTGCTTTGCATCCAAACTCCTCCTCTCCCCTTCCTCCTTTTTCTTGAAACTTAATCAAGTGCTCTTCTATCTATCGACCTAGTTGCACAGTATTGAAACTAGAAATTGCATGCATAATGAAACTAGAATTGTATAAATGAGTTAGGGTATAGAGAGAACTTCAGTCTCTGGCACATGGTAAATGCTCAGTGAAGGAGAACTATATCCTTCCATTCTAGGCTTTCCTTAGCAAAAATTTCTGTCTAGGTCAAGGCAGGCAGGTCAGCAGAAGGTAAAATAGTCATGTATTTGGGGGAAATCGTAAGTAGAGGCTATAGTATAGATTAGGAGGATGAGAAGAGCTAACTCTGGAGTGGTGGATAGAGGTGAAATTTTGGAGGACTCTGTATGCTTAACTTTGCTTTCTAGGCAAGCAAGGGGTGTGACATTGTTGAATTTATGCTTTAGAAATATTACTCCTTGCTTATGAGTAATGGTTTGCATGATAGTTGTGATATTGTTATTTATAATAAATATATATTTGGTTTCATCTGGCATTGAGCTCCTAAAACTCTTGGAATTTGCTAAGTGATGAAAGCAATAAAGATATCTTTTGTTATGTTAATGAGGTGACTTTTGGACTGCATCTAAGGATGGGGGCTGGTTGCTGGGAGAGCCAACCATGTGATCAGAGGGTTGGAACTTTCAGTGCCACCCCCTTGACCTCTGGGGAGGGGAGAGGAGCTGGAGGTTGAATCAACTGCCAATGGCCAATGATTTAATCAATCATGCCTATGTATTGAAGCCTGTATAAAAAACACAAAAGGTTGGGGTTCAGAGAGCTTCTGGGTTGTTGAACACATGGAGAACTGGGGAGAATGGTGGGCTCAGAGAGTATGGAAGCTTCGTGCTCTTTCCCCATACCTTGCCCTATGCGTCTTTTCCATCTGGGTGTTCCTGAGTTATAGTCTTTTATAATAAATCAGTAACCTAGTAGGTAAAATGTTTCTTCCGTAGCTGGTAGGTCAGAAGCTTAGGTGATAACCTGGGCTTGCAACTGGCATGTGAAGAGGGGGAGGAGGACAGTCTTGTGAGACTGAGCTCTTAACCTATGGAATCTGATGCTATCTGTCCAGGTAGGTAGTGTCAGAATTGAGTTGAATTGTAGGACACCTAGCAGGTGTCAGGGCATTGTTTGGTGGTGTAGGGAAAAACTCCCATACATCGTAATTGAGTGCAGAACCTTTTATAGTTAAGATGTGAAACCCTACCCTGAGGGGACAGAATGTGTTTATCAGTGATGATTTAAGTGGACTTTCCCTATATCCAGACTTTTAGATAGTATACAACCTGAGGGATGAGGAAGAGTGAGAACAGTCTGTTGGGGGAAAAACTTGCATCAGAGCTAGTAGCCAGCTGTACTCCCCACCCACTTCTCTCTCTGCAAAGGGGCTAGCAAACCTCCCATACCAAAGAACTTTAGGTGTGACCTGGGAATTATGATTCTGCTCTCTTTCCTGCTCCATTGGATGGTTGATGAGGAGGAAACTTTGGAACACTGCCTCCAATCTACATCCTCCTTGACCAAGTAAACAGAAGGGCCTATGGGTGAGACTGTAACACAATAGTAGTTGATATATATCATGAGCATTAGTAAGAGTTGGTTTTGAAGAGTATCCATACACTGTACGAGAAATACTGTTTGTACACAGTCTCCTTGATTTTGGGCGTTCTCAGTGTGTTCCCACCACTCTGGTTTCTTCCAAGGATAATGGGTTGCTGACTTTTGAACTGTAAGCAGTTCCTAATGAATATAGCTGTCTTCAGCTGATTGGCACATGGGTCTTGAAAATCAGGGTGCACGCTATCTGCTGTGAGTTACGTACCCTCAGATGGTCCAGCTTGTTAACCTGTGCCTTTAGGAGCTCTCTGCCCAGCTCAGCACCACGTTTGGCTCTCCAGGTCTGACTGAGTTTGGCACTAAAGCCATTGGGAAGTCAGTGTATTGGGAAGTGAGCAGCCTCAAATAAATGATAATCCTATTACAGACTGCAAGGAGGGCTCATGTGGAATTTCTCAACTCTGAACAAAAGTCACATTTTCCCATTCAGGTCTCATGTACATGAAGGTGTTGGGCAAGGGGAGGGGACACAAGATGTCAACAGAGGAATTGTAGGGCATAGTTGAGAGTACACTGTGGCAAGGAATGTAAAGGACAAGTCAATGCCATTCAATTAGCAACTCCTTGAGGTTCTCAAAAGTCTCTATACATATACCTGAAGGAGGAACCTTAGGCACAGCGGGTCATCAGTAAAAATCTGTTGGTAGGCAATTGAATGACTGAAACAAAAAGTCCCATTTTCTTTCTTGTATCACAGGCTCTCCAATCTTCACTTTGAACTTTGATGTGATCTCACTTTTCTGATTTATCACTTGCAAGAAGCTAATGTTGTTTCTGAAGAGGCTTGATTTATATATAAGGAGTCAATTTTTCACAGCTGGGAGATTCTGGCTAACAGATGCAAAGCTCCAGATCAGTTTGTAATGCCTGGGTTTTAGTGTCCAAGACCAGATATTAAGCTTGTCTAAATCAGCCTTCCAATTCTATCAATTGTGTTTCTCTGGTAACCTTCCCAGTGCCCTGTCAAAGTGACCAGGTTGGGATACCATGGCCAAACTGCATTGTTGACGAGGCAAAGGATGCTGCCTGGTGCTGGACCAAATGCCGGATGAATGGGGTGCTTAGTTTTAACTTAGCAATCTGATCATTATCTCTTTGTTTAATGTTCCAGATCTTGAGGTGTAGAAGTATCTGGTGCATTTTTTCTTTTTTAAGAAGCTTAACTGAGAGGCAAGGAACCACATAGATGTTTCTAATTTGTTTAGTGAAATTTAATTTAATTTTAATTCCCTTTTCCCAGAAGTCTTGCTTGGTGGACAGGGATAGGGGTGTTTTATTAGACCTTGGCACTTTTGTATTAGTTTCTAAGTTAGGACACTACCCAGTTATATCATAGTAGGGAATGGGCTCAGAATCTTCAGATTTTCCACTGTTGAAAATATGGCACCAAGGCTAATAAACAACAAACAGAGGCAAACTAGTGACACAGGAACTGAACTGAAAACTCTAGGAATTCCTATGTCAGAGAAGGAGACTTCACCATGTGATTCCAAGATTAAGAGCTGTGTGGATGATGAGTAAGGAAGCTTGTTAAATTTTAGATCCTAGTAAAAGGCTTTGGGAAATGGAAGGGACTATCATTTCATTTTATCATAGAAATCCAGTTTCCCACTACAGCTGTTAGGAAAAGAAAATGTAAGGAAATGATTCCTTAGTGATGATGCTGGCAATCAGTCCACCCGATACAGAAGCGCTGGTGTCTGGAAGGGGTCCTCAGGTGCCTAAAATTGAAAAATTGTCTCTCTAACGTGTCTGTGCGCTCCCATTCAGCTTTATGTCCCAGTTGATTGCCTGGCTTATAACCACCCAACTAGTCAGTATTTTGATCCAATGCCTCCCATCGCACAGGTCTAAAAAGACCCAGTGAGTAGATGTACTGAAATAGCACATATGAAAGGTTTTTGTTCCCCATAATGACACTATCTTTTTTCCTCCAGTGCCTACCACCCCTGAGCTAGATATTCTAGAAGAGAGTGTTTTAAAATAGTTTCCTTTTCTTTTAGAATGGCCCTGGTATTTAACAAGTGATTTTTAAGTGCCTGTAACATGTCAGGTCCTGAGACCCCAACGACTGGGGATCATACCACTCTCTTCTTTAAAAATCCTCCAGTGGTTTTCCATTGATATTATTACTATTATTATTATTCCCTGCTTGCCATCATTGGAATTAGAATAGTATTTAAACTCTTCCTTAGAGTCTGTGAGACTTAGTTCCAGGGTCACGAATTATGGCCCATGGGTCAAATTCAACCAGCTGCTTGATTTTATAAATAAAGTTTTATTGGAATAATTATGTTAATTCATTTACATATGGCCTATGGCTGCTTTCATGCCACAAGGGCAGAGCTGAGTAGCTGTGGCAGAGATTGTATGGCCTGCAAGGCCAAAAACATTCACAATCTGGACCTTTATCAAAAAAGCTCGCTGTCCCTGCCTTAGATGATCTGGTGCCTTCCTATCTCTCTGACCCTCATTTCCTACGCTTCTCATGCTCATTGACTTCCCTTCAGTCTTGCTGGTATTATTTCTGCCCTTGAACACACTGAGACTGTTTTCTTCCCAGGACCTTTGCACAGGATGTGCTGTCTGTCCAGGTTGCTGTCACCCAGAACTTCTCATGCTGACTCTTTCTCATCATTCAGATGTCAGCTTACAGACTCATATCAGAGGGTCTTTTAACTCTCCTCTATCCAAGCTAAAGTTATCTTCATATTAATTACATTCTGTTTCTTCCTAGCATTTGTCAGTAACTGATGAATTAGTTATTATTTTGAAGAGTTATTATTTTGTTCATGTGCTTTTTGCCTGCATTTCCTCATAAATATAAGTACCTGAAATGGAAGCACTTGGTTTGTCTGCATCTTCTCTGGATTCCTAAGACCCTGAACAGTGATTGGCACATTGTGAGTGTGCAGTAAATCTCTGGGGTTGAGTGAATGGAAGGATGAATGAATGAGTCTGTTTTGGAGTAAGATACAGCCCTTGCTCTCAATAAACAGTTTAGAAGTGGAGACAGCCATGTAAACTAATATCTGTGAAAAGTGCCAACATATATAATCAAAGGAAAGTAGGTTTATGGTGAGAAATGGGAAAGATTGGTCTTGCTGGAGGAGTCTGGCCATGAAGACTGCACAGACAAGGCAAATCTTCCAAAATGACCAGGCGTTGTGAGACAGATAGAGTCTTTCTAAACTGAAGGAATTGATAGTGAAAGTTATCTACTGAAATTGATTACCAATGAATATATAAAAATGTCCAATCTCACAAGTGATTTTCGGTCTTCAGAATAGTAAAGATGAAGAAAAAAAAATCCAATAATACACATGATGGTGAGGGCGGGGGAAAATGGATATTCTTACGAACTACAAATGGATGTCTAAACTGATCAAATCTTAAAGCGGGCAGTTTTACACTGTGCAACAAAAGTGTTTAGAATGTCTTTTGACCCAGTGTTTCCATTTTTAGGAGTTTAGGATAAGAAAGAAATTGGGAACATTCCCAAAGATGGAGGTACCAGAATATTCATCATAATCTAAATGTATAGCCAAAGGGAAGTGGTTAAATGCATTATAGAACTTCCATATAATGTACTACTTGAGATTATTAAAAATGATTGTGCAAGTTATAGAGTCTGGAATACCAATCATTAAACACTCTCTATGTATCAATCACTAGGCTGAACACTTTACATTTATTATCTCAAAAGCTTCAAATCAAATACTAAATAGGTACTAACATCCATCCATTCACAGATGAGGAAACAGAGACTTATAGCGGTTAAGTGACTTTCCCAAGGTCCCAGTGCCAGGAAAAGACAAAGAAAGTTGCTGATCAAGGCCTGTCTCACATAATCACCATGCTCTGGAATATGGACGGTGACAATAGGAATGATCATTTCTGTTACCCTGAACAAATTATTTGAGCTTTCTATGTCTTGGTTTCCTCATTTGTAAAATGAGAATGATAATAGTATTTATCTCATAAAGTTTTCATGAGGATGAATGAGTTAATTCATTACATATGTGTGTATGTATACATATACATATACACATTCCATATATATGGAATATATATACATATGTATACATACACACACACACACACACACTAGGCACTATTGCATATACTGAGGAAGCAGTAGGAAGCAAAAGAGATAAATTTTTCAGTCTACATTCCAATGGAGGGAAGGTAGACTTTAAATAAGTAGATGAAAAATATACAGAATGTCAGACTGTGGCAAGTAATACGGAAAAAAGTAAAGGGGAAAGGAAGTGCCAGGATGAGGGGGACAGTATTTTCAATTTTGAATAGGTGCTCAGAGAAGGCCTCACTGAGAAGATGACCTTTGAGCAAAGATGTAAAGAAGCAAACCATGAGGAGTTCTAGGAAAATAGCATTCCAGGTAGAGGGAACAGCAAGTACAAAGGTCCTGAGGCAGAAGCATGACAGGAATGTTTGAGAAATAACAAGGAATGCAGGATAAGTAAGGAAGTGCACAGTAGGAGATGAGCATGGAAGGACAGGGAGCAGGGCATCAGTTCATGTGGAACCAGCTTGGATAAGATGAGATGCCTTTTGAGGGTTTGGTTTGTAGGCAAAATTATCTGACTTCGATTTTAAAAGGATCAATCTGACATGCATTTATTTCATGTAAAGTACTCAAAACAGTGCTGGATACATATTAAGTGCTTAATAAAATTTAGATATTTTCTTTTGTGTATTAGAATCATCATCTTCTATTTACTTTGGAGTGTATTTTCCAAAATCTCTTCAGAACTAATATATATTTTAAAAGAATAAGAAAAAACTTCATCTTTTCTCATTCCTTTATACACCTGTCTATATGCCGTTTCCCCACTGAAGCCAGTTTGTGCTAGAAAATACAAGCAGACTGAATTCTTGCACCAACCCTGTCCTGGCACTCAACCCAGAAGCAGTTAAACCCAAGTAGACCTGAGCAGGCTGGTAACTTCATTCCTGGGACCCGGCACTGGGGCTCCCACAGGTAATTATGCAATAATGTAAATGCAGCATCTAGGAAGAGCATGGAAGGCCTTTTAACATGCATGCATCTCTGAGGCTCTGACTCAACAATAACAATTTGCATTTAAAATGCTATTTTGATGATATCATTGCTTCTGGCAACTGCTCTACAGGATTTCACCTTTGGTATTTTTAAAGTACAGCTTGCTCAAGTAGCAGATAGCAAAAGAAAGGTCCTATGTTTGTAGCCTTATTCTCTTTTAATTCCTGTGATTTTCTGCATTTATCCAGTGTGCTGTTTTTGTCAGTTTCCAAAATGAAACATTCATTCATTCATTCATCCCACAAATATTTATTGAAAGCCTACTATGTGCCAGGTACTTTTCCAGGTCTTAGGGACAGAACAGACAACAAGACAAATCCCTGCTATCATGGAGATGACATTCTGGTAGAAAATGAGACAATATACAAATAAACAGATAATGATAGGAAGAAATGGAGGAAATAAGGGAGGGTCTTGAATAGACCCTGCAAGGGCTCCTGTTTTAGATGGAGGTGATCAGGGAGGGCTTCTTGGAGGAGGTGCTCTTCAAGCAGAAACCTACATGAAATGAGATAACAGAGGGAGCAGCCTGGGCAAAGGCACTCAGAGGAGAGTTTGATTGGCTTGAGAAATAGAAGCTAGAGTGTAGAGGATGGAGGTAAGAAATGGAATCAGGGAGGGAAACAGGGGATCTTCAAGTAGGGCTTTAGAACACATTCTGAGCAAGATGGGGAACAATAGGAGGCTTTAGAGCCTGATTTGTGTTTCAGAAAGCCCACTTGGACTGCTTGTAAGGAGAAAACTGTAGAAGAGCAAGAGGAGAGCCAGAGAGGCCAGATGGAAGTTTCGCAAGCACCTGCACATTGGATAGAGCTTTTGAAACTATATCCTTAATACAATCCATGGAATAAAAGTGATTTACTCACAAAATAAGCATCACACCTTCCTATCTTTGGAGAAGCCATTTCATTAGATCAGTTAGGTGGGCAAGGTTCTACAACTTCCCTGAAGTAGGCAAGTCCTGTGGGCAGTGTCCCGGGACTATGGACGCTAATTCTTTGCTCCTTTCTTCTGAAAAGATGTGGGTACTTCAGGCGCCACCCACCTGCCCAGTGGCCATCTGAGAAAGTTCCCAGACGCCCAAGGAGCCTTCCAGGTTTTCCTTCTCCCTGATTCTTTCAGCTCATTTTGTAGAGCATCTTGATGCACCTCATGCCGTGAATCAGGACCACAATGTAGGGCCATGTGGAATGTATCTGCACAATGCCAGGGGCTGCTGTTCACATAGACTATGATGAGAATGCCACTCCATGGAGCTTATACAGTGTGTCACCTGCTCAACTGTACCTTGTAGCCTGCCACTGTGCTAGGCCCTTGGAATAGAGATGACCAAGACGTAATCTTTTCAGTTTATCAAGAGCCTAGGTTATAGTGATTACTGTTGTCCTGGCTTCCAAATGAGTTCATTTGTTTATCAACATATTTTATGTAAATACAGAAGTGGCTGGACTGACAGCAGGGTGCATTTCCAAAAAGGCAAAACCTCCAAACCTGTCTCCTCGACAGCCCTCCGGCAGTATTCGTTCTGGAAACCCAACAGAAGCAGTTCAGATCAAAGCAGGTAACAGAGGTGAGCTGCAGCCAGAGCTGATTTGAGATTCCAGACGCATCCCTGAGCACCATCTGGGCCTCTGCTGAAACATCTGCAGGCTCTCCTCAAGGCCCAGGGCCCTCATACCAGGAGGAAGATGAGCTATACGGTCTAGGAGAAACCAGCAGATGGTGAGTTGCCTGACCTCTCGCGGGGTTAAAAGTGGCAACTCAACATCATTGTAGAAGGAGGGGGAAGTCATCTTCTAT
Source organism: Diceros bicornis minor (assembly GCF_020826845.1). Lineage (NCBI taxonomy): Eukaryota > Metazoa > Chordata > Mammalia > Perissodactyla > Rhinocerotidae > Diceros > Diceros bicornis. The sequence continues at coordinate 72,524,912 of NC_080741.1, read as the reverse complement.
TCCCTGACCTTCCTTTCTGTGTGTGTGTGTGTTTCCGACGTGGTGCATATTTTCTCATCTTGTGTCCTCTGGTGCCTTCTATTGCAAAGAAATGATCTATTCAGTCCATTTGATTGATTGATTGATTGAATCATTGATTCATTCATTCAATATGTATTTAGGAATATCAGCTTTGGGCTTGGTACTGTCTGGGCCGTGGGGACAGTGAACAAAATTGACAAGATTAGTGCTTTCATGAAACTTATATTCTAGTCAGAGAAAACAATCAACAAATAATTTCAGACGGTCCTATGTGCTCTAAAGAAACTAAAACAGGTAAATAGGCACAGAGAGTGGCTGGAGACAGCAGTGCTACTTCAGATTTGGTAGCCATGGAAGTGAGGAGGTGATACTTAAGCTGGATTATGATGAGAAGGATCCAGAGGGCAAACGTAATCTGTTAAACCCTTTCACACTGAGGTGCCAGATTCTTCCCTCTCTCCTTCCTCCTTTGTTCCTTTTTTTGTCAAATACTTGCTGAGCATCTACTTTATGAGAGGAAAGAGCTAAGAAATCAAATTTCCTATTCTCATGGCACTTTTATTCTGGTGCAGGAGACAGATAATAAATTAATTAGCAAAGGAGAATGTAATATAATATTAATTGCTTAAATGCTGTGATATGATGGCTGGAGAGAGAGGGTAGTCAGGAAGGCCTCTTTGGGGGTGACATGAGCAGATAACAAAGCCGAGGAAGGAGCTTTCTTGGGGGTGGAGCGTGGGGAGGAGTACCCCAGGCTGAAGGACAAGTGAATGCAAAGGTGGGCACTGAGGCAGGGGCATGGCTGTCAAGAAGAAGAGAGAGGAGGCCTGTGTGTCTGCAGCAGAGAAAGCAGGAAGGGGTCCAAGAGGGGGCAGGAACCAGATCATTTAACGCAGAATGATCCATGGTGAGGGACTTCAATTTTATTCTACAGTTTATGGGAAGTCATTGGAAGATTTTGAGCAGGAGAATACCATGATATGACTTACATTTTAAAAAGACTAGCTGGCTGTTGTGAGGAGAACATATTCTAGGGGTAAAAGTGGAAGCAGAAAGATGACTTAGGGCACAATTACTGTAATCGAGGCAAGAGATGATGGTAGGCTGGGCTGGAGGAACACTGGTGGAGGTGTTGAAAAGTGGTTTGACTAGGGACATAAGAAAATGGACTAGACAGATTTGCTGACTGACTTTATACGGGGTGTGAGCAAAACAGAGAAATCCAAGTGAGTCCCTGGTTGTTGGTGTGAACAGCTGGGTGAATGGCAATGCCATTTACTAAAATGGAAGAAGCGAGGGGAGGGGCAGGTTTGGGGGGAGGGGCAATTTTTGACATTAGCTTTGAGATGCCTGTGAAAGACAGTGAAGACGTTAGCTAGGAGTTGGACATACAATTGTGAAATTCAGGAAAGATGCTGGAAGTTATCAGATTACCAATGATACATTAAACCTTGAGACTCAGTGAGACCATTTGGCATGATTGCAGACAGAAAAGTCAGAGGAATGATCTTGAGGATGCTCTAATATTTAGAACTAGGGAAGAGGAGGAGGAGGTAGCAAAGAAGCTGTACAAGAGCGTCCAGATAGAGAGGAGGAGAACCATCTCCTAGAGACTGAGGGAGAAAAGGATTGGGGGGAGGAGGAAATGATCAAATGCTGCTGAGACGTTAAGTAAGACGCAGACCAAGGCTTGACCATCAGATTGGGCCTTGGGGTCATCACTGGAGACCTTGGAGAGTGGTTTGATGAAGTGGCAGGGGTGAAAGCTTGATTAGAGTAGATGTAAGAGAGAATGAGAAGAAAGTTGCATCAGTGAGCACAGTAAAGGCTTTCAAGGGGTTTTATTGTAATGATTCTATAAAAAATTCAAGTGTAGCTGTAAAGACCCAAGTGGTAGGTGGAGGAGGTTATAGGTTCAAGGGAGAATGTCTTTCAATATTTGCATGGTGGACGCCAGCGCCATGGCTTAGCGGTTAAGCGCATGCGCTCCGCTGCTGGTGGCCCGGATTCGGATCCCGGGCGCGCACCAACGCGCCGCTTCTCCGGCCATGCTGAGGCCGCGTCCCACATACAGCAACTAGAAGGATGTGCAGCTATGACATACAACTATCTACTGGGGCTTTGGGGGAAAAAAATAAATAAATAAAATTATTAAAAAAAAAATATTTCCATGGTGGAGACAACGATCTTGCAGAGAGAGGAAACTGAAAGGCAGAAGAGTGAGGGGACTATTATTAGAGTGATGTGCTTGCTATTTGTTTTCTTACTTGTTTTTTTACAACCTTTTAAAAATGTAAAAACCATTCTCACCTTGCAGGGCATTCAAAAACAGGCTACATGTACAGAGCAGATTGGGCCCATGGACCATAGCTTGCTGACCCCTGCAGTTCAGTGGACTGTCAGATCATCTCCCTCGACTAGAATAGGATATATTGGTTTTAGCACATCAATTCTTGGGACTGTTGTGTATGTGGAGGGTATGATGCCTCCTTCCATTACATGGCATACACAGTAAAGCTTCTGATCCAGGATCCCTTTGTTTCTTGGTGTGGTTTAATTTTTGTTGTTGTTGTTTGTTTCCATGAGGGTGAGATTTTGAAGTAATTTATTTGTTGGAACCATGGATGACATTAGAAGTTATAATCACAACTTTCAAGGAATAGATCCTATAGTGCTGGCAGATGCCAGGAATGGAGGAAAGCTAGGACAGAAAGCAACATAGTCCCCACTTGACCAGGACACATAACAGATGAGGAAAAGGGTAAGTTTTGGGATAAACAACAGTCTCCTTCTTATATCTCAGCCAGCAAGTCTCTCCCTTCCTTATCCACCTCTGACTCCTTCCAACAGACAGACAGGGAGAGAGAGCTTCATTCTCAGGAAGACCAAGAACAAATTCCCTGGGACTATGGGATGCAGGTATTTGAGCATTGTTAAGCAGTGAAATTTGCATGCAAATCAGAACCTTCTCTGGATCTCACTATTCTGTTCTTCAGTCATCAGTATGTAACATATGGCAGATAAGGAACAAGAGCTGGGGAACTTAGTGGGGAGCAGCAGTGACCACAAAATGCCTGGGTAGATGTCAGTGTCAAGACTTGTAGTCAGTATAGGCTAGGGGTATGAGGTAGTGAGAGACAAATCCCCACATTCCAGTGGCTGGTGACAAAGTAATGTTTGATGAAAGTTGGGCAGCCCTTCTCTATCTTCTGGCTATGCTGTCTGGAACACACGACTTCTGAGGTTGTGGTAGCAGGGGAGGGGTGAGGGAATGTCTGGGTGATGTAGGGGAGTACATGGATATTTGGTGAGCACTATCTCTGCCATAGCATCTGCTGTCACTAACAGCCTGTCCTTTGATAATGCAGGCAGACTCAGCTTACATACCCCACCCATTTATCCAGCCTTCTTCCCAGCAAAGACACAATGTCCCCAACCCCTACAATAGAGGAAAGAAACTTTCTTTAAAACATTTTATCAGTTACCATAAAAGGGGTCTCTTGCTCATGAGCTTTGATTACAAGAGCCTTAAAGTTGTCCTTCATAAGATGTTAAATCACCTAGGACTTTTTAATCCTTGGAACAATTGTAAAATTAATTTAAAAAGTTGTGACCTTTGCTCAAGCTTCTGAAAATCCTATTGGTAATTCTGCATTTAATGAGGCATACTTCAAAGTGGGCTAGATACAGATGCTTCTTGACAGGACAGAGGGGTTCTTCATGGTGAAAAATAAGCATTTGCGTCAATGGTGAAATAATCAATAATTGACTTTGGTGGATTAAAAATGCAGCAGTGATGACTTGAAATATGAATTTGTCTTTCCAGAAGGACTCCAAGCTTGAATATAATGAAGACATCTAGAGTTAATGAGAGCAAAGGACAAGAATGCAGGGACTTAATTTTTTTATTTAAGTCCTCATATATGCCTCTTGGAAGAGAATCCCCATTCACATGATATTTGAACTGAAGGAAACTGTATATGTAATTTAGTCCACGCCTTTTATTTTACAGATCTGAGAAAAGAGACTCAGATTTGAAGGGACCTGCCTAGGGGCCCATCATCAGTGGCAGCATCATTTCATTTAATGGGTTACATGTTTCCCATGTGTTTCCCACAATGCACCGAGAGTAGATCAATATCTTTACATATGAGCTTTTTCATTATTTTTACAAGTCCTTCTTGAATTTTTTTTATTATAAAATTAATGTTTGCCATACAAAATTAAACACTGGGAATTTTAAATATTCTTTTGTTCTTCCTTTTTTTTTTTTTTTTTACCTTGAAACTAAAAGCCATATTTACTTCATATTGGTTACTGTACATCCCCAGAGAGGTTCAGAGCATCACTTGATGATATATTATGGACATCTGTTTAAATTTTAGTTCGGGTATCCTGGGTGAGTGATGAGAAATCCTGGTCCTCAAAACATTAGCATTCAGCTTTTGCATTAACACCTGATGTGAGAGTTTTAGTAGTGAGTGCTTGTCTCTGCTCTTATATCCAGAGGTTGACACAGGGACGTCTGTGCCTGCTTCAGTATCAAAAGAAAGATGCAGCTTCGGTGACTAGCAAAGCATTTGCATAAAGAAGCAGTCTTTATGTGACAGTGCAAGTATTTTACAGGCTCATTATGGAGGAGGAATTGTCAGAAGGATAGGTAAAAGCAAGATTCTGACACAGAATCTTGGTCTCCCAAAGCTCAGGTGGATTAGGGGCAACCTGAACCTATGCAGCCCTAGGGAGAGTTGTCACTTACCTGCTGGTGTTTGAGGAGTGCACAGTTGGGTGCTGGGTTTTCAGACCCTGACATACATGGTATGGGAATTTCTAGTGAGGAGATAAAGGTTGTTGAGACCCTTTGAACGTCACTCTCTTTTTTGAGTGATAGAGTGGCATATTCCATTAACTGTCTTATCACCTTAGCAACAATTCAAGCAAACAAGTCATTTAGCATCGTTCGTGCAAAATATCTGGAAGACTGAAGTTTTCCCTGAAGCTACTGAACTGCCCAGAAATATTGCCATCATAGCGATACAAAATTGCTGTCTTCAGGAGAGGAATCCATTTTCGTAGCTAAATTGTTCAAAAGACACACAATGGTACCATGGTTTTTATGCTTCTTATTGTTTTTTTTTTTCCAGTGGATACTTAAAAATCAATTTATTTTTATTCTGGTGTGTACCAGGGGTATAGTGTTTGTTAGCATGAAAAAGCAATTTCAATTTAGTGGGAAATGGATTTTCTTTATCACAGAGAAATGTAGAACAGATGAGAGACACACCAAATCAAATTCTCATTCTCGATCCCAGGGGTTGAGGCGGGGAGATAGAGCTGGCAGGAGGACAAATTTAGATTTTGATGATTCTCTTTGAATTTCTCCTTAGAGCTCTTAGTTGTCAATAAAAGCTCTTGGTACACAACGTAAATGACCTAGTTATGCCTGTCCTGTTGAACTGGGTGTTCCGAAGCAACAGAGTACAGTGATTAGAGTTGAAGGACCAGGGTTCGGGTCTAGCTCTGCCACTGTCTACCTGCGTGGCCTGAGCAATCATTTTCTCTTCTGTGGACGTCAGTTTCCCCATCCATAAAATGGATTTGACATTGTCAGAAGTCTATGATTCTTAAGTTAACTGTGAAAATGTCTTATAATTTGCCCATATCATCTCAACCAAGGTTTTTGATTATAATTGACTATAGATTATAGTGTCTCCGAGAAAATTCATGTTTTTTAACTGAATTAATGAATAGATCCATTGATTTCAAAAGCTATATCTGCAATTTATTTTCAATAAATTGCCATTTTATGTACTATTTCAGCCAATTCATGTGCTGTCCTTATTACAGTTATTTTGGTGTGTTTGTGTGTGCATGTGTATGTGTATGAAAGAGAGAGAGAGAAGCAACCCATCTTCACCAAAGCAACCTCATTCATATCCCATTTTGCCGTCTCTCTGCGATCCAGCCACACTGAACTTAACCCCAATACTTTCCATGTTTTGTCCAGCCACAGTGTTTTTGAACATGTTAAAAATCATAGACATATTCAAATCACATTATACTTGTTGCAGCTACCTCAAAATATCATTTATACTCATCATTACTTTGAAGTTATGCTGGCTATTTAAACCCACTGCCCTGATCTTGTTATTTTAGGCATTAATAGAGAAGCATATATATATTATATATATTATATATATTATATATATATAATATATATATATATAATATATATATATAAAATATATAGTCACACTTTTTTAAAGCATTTTGATAACTGTATTTTAACATATTTGTCTTCCTTTGTAATGCCATGCATCTTATTCTATTCATCTAAAGGCAATATTCTAAGAAGGGGTTTCCCCAGACTGCCAAAGGTTTCCCCAGACTTCCACAGGTTTTCCCAGACTGCCAAAGAGGCCTTTGGTACCCAAAAGCTTAAGAACATCTATATTAGACCATACATTTGGGAGAGCAGGCACTGTATCTGGCTTTGTGTATCAAAGTTTTTGGCAGACTGCAGGTGCTAAGTATATGTTGAGTGAATAAATGCAAAATAGAAGGTTGGAGAAGATAACTCTTCATTCAGGGATCTAGTTACTTGATATAACCTGCTGAAGTTTGTCTTGGAGAAAAGGTGCATTAAACCTTGTATCTAATTAAAATGATTTGGGCTACAAAGAACAGAAATCTGACTCAAGTTGACATGAATACCAAGGAGATATGCACTTATGAATTCCATTGGCAGCCAGGCTTCGGGTACTGTAAGGTCAGTGTCTCCATGAGTCATTAAGAACTCAGGTTCTTTCTATGTCTTGCTTCTGCTGCCTGCAATCAGGCTCCAAGATGCTGCCAGTAGCAACTGGGGCCATATGCTTCTTTGTTTCTGTCCAGTAAGAAAGAGAGAGACCCTCATTCCCAATCATGGGAAATATATTCTTCCCCTCAGTCTCATTGAACCAAATTAGAATTAATGCTGTTATCTGGACCAATGGTAGCTGCTAAGGTAATGCCACATGTTGATTGGTTATGACTGATCAGCATCCATCTCAGCAGTTGAGGTAGCGCAGATTGAAAAATAAACAAACAATTAGCCATGCTAGAAATAGGAAGGGAGAACTGTTGGATAGACAACCAACAGAGTCAGTGACACACATCTGTTTAGGGAGGCTCATCAGAGGACACATATTAGCAGGAAAAAAAATGTCATTCTATGTTTGTTCAACACTTATCTTTGGAAGAGAAGATAAGGAGAGAGCAAGTCTATAAAGGGATAATATTTATAAGCAGCCCTGCTTTTGATGCCTTTAGAGTGGAGTTTCACATGCAGAGGAAGTAGAAGCATCCCCCTCTCCTGAATAACTGCCCCCCGCCCCACCGTCCCCACCAAATCAGGTGGCACATTATGAATCAGGCTCTACACACTGTGAAAGAAAGGATACAAAATGAACACCAAAATTTAACACAGTTCTTTTCTGTGTCATATTTTATTCTTTATATTCAATTCAGTATCCATCTCTCCGATTATCATCTACAGAAGAGATGAAAAAGAAAGAAGTGAAAGTCAGAATGATCTCCCTGTAATTACTTACAGATTCATATGCCTATCACCAGAAGGAGAGATGCTATCTCACAGAGGTGACAATTCACATCTCTCCAGTACTGCCCCTGTGTCCCCGCTTTCAGCATCAGGGACTACTCATGCATAATTAGCCTTCCACTGATTTCCTGCACGTTTAGCTCTTGGAATAGAAATCTTTATGAAGATGCAATTGTAGTTAATTTGCCTGCTACTGTTTCATAATAAAGAAAGTTATTTCAGAAGAAATTACTTTTTTATAAGTTAGAATTCTCTAAGGTAGGCTAGTAGTCAATGTTGAATTCTTTGAAGCTTGCAAGTTTTGTGCTTTGATGTTTGTGGTAGAAAATCAGGGTATTCTACCATCACTACCCCCATGAGTAATTATTCTAGCCACCTATACTATTCCCAGAGGCTTGCTGGCATTTGGGTATGAGTTGTTAAGTTTTTAAAAGTTGTAGGTCGCTCTAATAAGCAAAACATCTACTGTCAAAGGGGGGGATACCTTGTGAACTCATTGTATTGGGAAGTCAGATGTAAAATTTCAGCCATCTGATTTCCTGCAAATCTGTGATGTAGACTGTTCCTCAGAAAGAAATTCTGTTTAGTTAGAACCAACACTGAATATTGCACTAATGCCCAATATGAGCCTTTCAGTCAAACTTGTTTGTTTTCAGTTGGTACAACAGAGCTTAGATTTATTTCCTAAAAACCTGAACATACACACGGTCAAGTGTAAACCTTTACTTATTTAATGAAAAAAAGAAATCGATCTGTCAAATCAGTACTCTGATCCACATGCCTGAGCCTGCCTTTTCTAAACTAGAGAAAGGAAGGTTATCAGTGGTTGATATGGGGAGTTACTTATTGGAAGTTGTTGTGTTTCTTTGTTTGTTTTTCTAAGTGCCCCCAGCCCCCAAATTTCTACTATTTTACGAGATATGTCATAGAGGTCGAGACCCCTGACAGGCCAGAAATAGCACTAGAATTCCAAAAGATCCTTCTAGGTTTTGTTACCTCCCAGAGAAAAATTGTGCAAGTAAGTTAAATTTCCAGAATAGCAGCTTAGAGAGCTGCTATTTTTCTCATGGCACTGTCCCCTACAAACGCACTATATGACTTATGTAATTATTTTATTAATTGTTCCTCTCCCTCCTTTAGAGTGTAAGGTCTAGAATGACAGGATTTTTGTCTGTTTTCCCCTCACTGTTGTATTTGTCATAGGTGTCAATCAAGTAGGGAGGTGGGGTGCAAGTTAATTTGATACTATTGAAAAAGAAACAACTTTGCAAGTAATTTTAAAGAAATGTTAATGAATCCATGTTAAAGATTTAATTATATAACTCATAACATTGTTAATGAGGGCACCAGGCAGTTGCTACAACCAAATCAAAGGAGAAATCAAAGAAGCACAAATTTATATGGCATACAGAAATGTTGAAATGAATGTAGAAGTAGACACAAAATTGGCTTTTGCCATGGGGTGCGGGCAGAGAAGTCAATTAGACTCCTGGACATACTGGACAAGATTTATCCATTTGTCTATAGACAAGAATTATTTACATTACTATGGGTTAACTACAAGTTACAGAATTGTAAAATAGCTCAAAGGCAATGAAAGGCCATATAAGATAACCTAGAAGGACTTGCTCTAAAAAATGCATAGTTTTTGGGGCTGGCCCAGTGGCATAGTGGGTAAGTTTGCACACTCCACTTCGGTGACCCAGGGTTCACAGATTTGGATCCCAGGCACAGACCTACATACCTGTCATCAAGCCATACTGTGGCAGTGTTCCACATACAAAATAGAGGAAGATTGGCACAGATGTTAGCTTAGAGCCAATCTTCCTCACCAAAATAAATAAATAAATAAAATGCATAGTTTTCCATTGGAGACACCAGTAATCATTTCTCTTATTCCCAGTTTTCTTACAGTCTTCCTCCCTTTTGACCAAAAGTAATCTCAAAAAAAGATTATTCTTGATTATATAATAACTAGTCTCATTAGACTTGGCCTGGTGATTTATATAGGTGCAACAAGTGTTAATTTACTGTCTAGGAAAGCTTTAGTTTGCTTTGCTGGAAGTTTTCATAAGGAATCTCAGATTGGACTTTTTAAAAGTCTAACATTTGCCATTCTGAGGCTAGGAGGCCAAGTCCAAGAACGTTTACCAGATTTCCCCTGCAGTGTCTATAAATTTGGGTAATTTTCTCTCTTCTTGTGTTTCCTAAATTATTCCAATATTCTTGGCCTGCCAGAAAGTGACATTCCTTACCACCTGTAATGCTGAGACCCCGCAAAGCCAGGTCTAAACTAGCCAGGTACCAGGCTACTTTTCTTGTGAGGGCTCCATAAAAGTCAATCTTACTTCCTTAAATGTGGCTTGCCATACCTGATGAAACGAACATCATCCTCAAATATGATATACCAGGTGAGGCTTTGGTTGCATAACCATTTCCCATTATATTTTGGTAAAAAGCGGGGACAGACTCTTATTGAATCTATGCAAATAACTATGCCGTCATGTAAAGTAAGGAGATTCAGTAAGAGTTTCTGAATTGGGGGTGGGAGAGTCAGTAAAAAAGTAAAAATCAGAAATCATTTGCAAATGTTTCATTTGCATTTACAAAAGCAGAGCCTGCCACATTGTTATGAGTTACAGATAGCTTAAGAAAGAAAAGAGCCTCCTTATCTATTCAAAAAATAGAACATTAGGCCAACATCAACAATATTGCAAACAACAAAAACATTTTCTCTCGTTAGTTCATTCAGTACTAGGTAATTAATTCTTGTTCCATTTGGACCTTTGGGTAGCTGCCTCATGAAGCCTCCTGCTTTTTGATTTAAAAGTGTTCTGGAAATCCCAGTATTGTTTTAAAGTTGTCCAAATGATGCCATCCAAGTCTGATACAGTCCTTTTCCTCAGGGCTCTGAGAGAGTCTGCAGCTGATTGCAAAGCCTTCAGGGAAGAGTCAGAGGAAAACAAAAACTATCTGTGGATGACAGACACTTACAATGGTTGTGGTTAATTTATTATTGGCCATTTTCAAATGTGAAAGGTCTAATGAGAGTTCGTGTCAAGAATAATGCAACTGACAAGGAAATTTGGTTGTTTCTGTGGCATGCATAAACAAGATAACAAAGCCAGTCAAAAAATGTTTTAGACAAAATGTCTTTAAAAATAATGATTAAGGCTATTCGAAGAAAAGAGTGGATGCTACATATCTTTTGAATGAATGAACATAATTTTTACAAAGGAAAAATATCTTGATATATAACATAATAATTCTGGGACATAATATACATAAGATACCAATGGCATAGCAAGCCTATGGCAAGAATGTCAAGTAAAGAGATTAAGTCAGTCTGGAGTAGGCCCTAGATATCTGCATTTTATAAAACTCCATTGATTAGGCTGATGTGCATCCCTAAGTGAAATCTATTGTCATGTAAAATGCTAGATTTAAATAAAAGAAGTGTGGTTGTGGCCAAGTAAGCATTTTAAATAGTAACTGAAATGATAGATGATAAAATATACCAGGCATCCGCAAACTTTTTCTATAAAAGGTCAATTAGTAAGTCTTTTAGGCTGATGAAGTATAAGGTTTCTGTCACAACTACTCAGCTCTGCTATTGTAGTACAAATCAACCATAAGCCATATATTAACAAATGGGCTTATCTGTGTTCCAATAAAACTTTATTTATAGAAACAGGCAGTGGGCCACCTTTGGCCGGGGAGCCATTGTTGAGCAATGCCTGCCTCCTATCATCAGAGAAAACATAACCAGGGCTCTCAGCAAGAGAAACGTGTACAGTGAGAACGCGGACAAATCTCAAGGAACTTCCCATAAAGGATACAATTTCTGAATATTTATAGTAACAACACTTACCTTATACAAATTTAATCCAGGGAAAGCACAGCAACTCTTTCAATTTGACTCTTCCCAAGCAACTCATAAATAGTAACACGGCAAATGAACCTAATTATTTCTAGTCCCTCTCTCTTTATAAGGTGAAAGAACACCTCTTTGTGATTCCAGGTGCCCTCTATGAAATCTCAGATAGTTTTAGGTGCAAAAGATATCCTGAAAGTTTTATTATTTTTTCCTACAGTAAGAATCTCATTTGTGGAAAGAAAAAACATAAATGGTCAAAGGTAATTTGGGTTCTTGATTAAGGTGTGACAATAAAACACAAGAATAAGCGTAAAAGGTAATAGCAATTGTAAAAAAATTGAGCTTTAATATAAATGAGGAATCTTTGCTTGTGTTTTAAAAATCAAGAGTGTAATAAAGTCAACACGAAGCACAGGAGGTTACCTGGTAAAATGAAATCTTTGTTAGCTTGACAGATGACACAGAAAAAAAGAGTAACCCTTCATACTGCAGCTGAAGACATGAATCAGTAAATGAAGAAAAGAAGCCCATTAAAGTGAAAGAAACTTTACTAATATTTTAACACATTTTATAGCTTTTCAGATTCAGGTATTATAAACAGAGGCAAATAAATTTCACTCTCCAAGTTGTGTCTATCATTGTTCTCTTTCATATTCTGGAACAAACTGGTGCTTTATTTTAGGAGAGATCTCAGGGGGTCTGCAGGGTCAGACCTAACTTTATACTCTTACTAAGATGTTATTAATAAGCAATATTTTCATCTTTGCTATCTTCACATGAATCTTTATATAAGCGTTGTGAAAAGGGCTCCCTTTAAATTTCCAATGTAGTGAACATTGATAGTTACAACCAGAAATAAAAAACCTCCTCGGAGTCTTCAATAAGTTTTGAGAATGTAAGAGTGTAAGGTGTGCAAAGAGTGTAAAGTTTGGCGTGAAAAGGAGACAAAAACAACGACAAAAAAACCCTGATTTCCCACTGCCTTAGGACAAACTTCTCTTTTCCCTGAATAGCACAGAAGCATATATATAGTTTTATTTTCTTGAAACTTTTGGTCCTAAGTATAATCTCAAACACTTATGTCAGTTATAACTTTTAAGCAAAGTAAATAGCCATTATTTCACAGAAAACGGAAAGGGTGGATAATTGAGAACAGCCTCTAATACACCAGCATTTCAAAAAACACACAGAGTTCAAAAGCACACAACTTTTATGGAAGAAATAACAGCACCCTTGTATGTAGATGGAGATGATCTAGTAGATGGGGAGAAACTGATGATGCAGGGGGGAGGCGGAGATTACTGGAACTATCTTCTTGAGTAGGTGAGAGTAGATGAGCCCTTGATACAGCATGAATGGAACATTTGATTGAACTGAGGACAGACAGACGGTGTCCATGTCACCAGGAGAGAAGCAGAGTGTATGGGCGCAGGTGTGGGTAGGTTGGCAAATGTGGGGTTTAAAGCTGGTAGAAATCTCTTTTTGATGGCTTCTATTATGTGAAATATAAATCGAGGTCATCAAATGAATATGAAGGCCAGGGCAGAAATATTCAGGTTTTAAGGAGAGGGGGCAGTGTGTGGAACAGTCACCTAGAGAGTTGGAACACGTAGGGAAGAGTTGGGTAGCATCAGGAGCCCATTTGCAGTTAGTAGTGGTGAATTTAAAGTGACACCAGCCAACTTAGGCGACCCACCTGGAGAACCACTCCCTTAAACACACAAAACTAAAACAAGTGGTACCAGGAATAAATTAAAGTCTGAATGTAGCTGTCCCATTTATACGTGGGTGTTCACGCCAAAGAGATCCCCAGTCCTTTAATGCTGGTTCTTAGTTGACTTGGTTTTACTTAAATAAAACAGACTCAACTATTGCTGTCCTATGCTTGATGCTTATGTTTTAACTTTTTGGAAAGAAGGGTGGTCATTCAGCAAGTATGATTGAGCATCTATCTTATCGAATATAAGGCACTTGGAAGAATTCTTGGCTAACTGCCTTGGACTAAAAGTAGCTGGGATTTTAAATCTAAAATAGTGTAGGATTTTAATCCCTAGTGGTGGCAGTTATCTCCAGGAAGCATTTCTTTAAAAACGTGCAAAGCCATTCATGAATTGTCTGCTGAAGAAAGAATTAGCCGTAATAGAGATGATTTACAAAGTAATTTGGACCCCCCCAACACCAGTTTACATGACAGTCCATTACCAGGAATTTCCAACAGCCCTGCTGACATTGGTTTCAGTCTAATCAAACGAAGCAATTACCCTGCAGATGAAACAATTAGAGTGTATTTTTTTAATCATCTCTCCAATGTCATAAGAAATTTCATATATGTTCTCATTTCTATTAAAATGTGTGGCTATGGCCATGCAACTACTACTTAGAATTAAATGACCTGCTGTGATATGGGGGGGAACTTTTAATTTTCAGTGGGTAATTGGTCTAACCAAAAGAAGTACACCAGAAAAGTGCAAGTCAGCTATTGCAAATGGATTGCAAAAGGTGACAAAATGGATTAGGTACAAGACATGTCCAAAAGAAGCATCTTGGGATTTTGCTTCTTATTTTCATGATTCAGGTCATTACATTCGCATATTCCATTGTCCCTATAGAAATCTAAATTTTAGTCTTCTACAGCCTCCAGATAATCCCCAAGGCCACATGTTCTCAGAAGTGAAAGATTTTTGTTTTTGTTTTTCGATTTCTCCTGTAGTCATCACACTATGCACTGGAGTGGAAGATTATACCCAACAGGATATAGTGAGCTGAAACATTACTTGGACCATCCTGGTCTGACCAACTGAAAAACAAATATCAATAAAATAGTTTTAATGTATAATAATAGTTTTTTATTCCCTAGACACAGCTGAGCCACTGGAGTACTGTCAACCCTCAAACATTTAGATAGAATTTGTTTGCAAAGAAGTCTTAGAGAATATGTAGAAAGTACTCAAGCATTTCCTCATGGATAATTTTCACTTTAATTCTACGAACGTGTATGAGTATTTCAAACCTTGTGCATGTTATTTAAGCTTGTTGAGCCTCATATTCCTCGTCTATTAAGTGGAGATGCTAATAGTACTTATCTTCTTGGATTGTTGTAAGGATTAAATGAATTAATCCACCCAAATTCTTTGAAACAGTGCCTGGCCAATAGTGAGTGCTATTAATTATTATCGAACACTGTTGCCTTATTGTATCAAAGGGCCTATAATTTGGTAGAGAGGCTGGATGTGAGAGCAGCGAGCTATGACACATACATGAATGAGCTATGTGTGGTAAGGAGGAAATGGGGAATTTAGGAAGGAAACGTGAGGGTGCAGAAAACCCTTTAGGGAAGAGGAAATGGCCTTTGATTAGGTCCTTCCTCTAAAATATATATCTGATCCCTCTACTCTTCCTGTCTCTGCTGCTGCTACCCGAATCCAAACCGCCATCCTTCCTCGCCCCTGTGACAACCTCTGGACTGGGTTCTACTCCTTTATCCTTAATCCCATCCTCTCTTCCCCACCAAAGAATAAGAGTGATCTTCTTTTAATATAGAGGATTAAGTTTTTACCCCATTAAAATTTTTCAATGGCTTCCCATTGCACCCACTAGTTGGTGTAAAAAGTCTAGAATTTTAAAGACTACAAGGACTCACATGATATGGTCCTGGCCCCTTTTCTAACCAGGGTCATCCAATGTGTTGTCACACACTCTACACTCTACACTCCTCCTCCCCAAGCTTTCTCTTTTTATTCTTCGAACACATGATGCCCAGTCTCTATTATACTTTAACTACTTCTGCACTGCTTCCTGATCAGTACAGAACCCTCTTTCTTCAGCACTTCTCACAGCTCTGGTCTGAGCACAAAGGCCACCTCCTCAGAGAAGCCCTCCGTGACTGTGCTATGGAGAGTGGCTCTTCTTCTTCCACGGTCATTGTCTCCCAGGTCACAGTAGATCATGTTGTTCTGTTTAGTCAGCTCTGTAGTACTCATCAGTGAATGAAATTGGGTTTGCTTATGTGAACTCTGTGACCACCTGATTCAATTACCACCTCCATAACAGGCCCACTCGAATTATCCTAGCTCTGGAGACTGATGTATCAAAACTGGAACAGCAGAGCATTAGTTTGCAGGGTCAAACAGAACTATCACTGGAACCCACATATCCAGTGGAGTGTAACTAGTATGTTCTCTTTCCTATGGTCAGGCAAATAATGATGGGAGTCAGATGGATGAACAGTTTAAGGGCTTCAGGTGAGTTAAGCTAGTAACTCTTTCTCTCCTCAGTCAGGATACTCTTGCCAGGAGAACCAAACATATCATCATCAGCTCTTAGATGATGCTTGTCTGAGTTTAGCCGGCAGACCCAGCCCCTCTCTGATTCCCAAGTCTTCTTTCAGGTCTTTTGGCCTTATAAGTCTTCTTAGGCCTTAGTCTTCTGGGCTTGGACCACTCTCTCTTTAAGGTGGCTTTGCATATTCCGATACCCTATTGTTGACTGAAAGATTAAAGAGAAGCATCTTATTGTTAGGTGTAATACTGAGAGAGGACTCTACATACCCCCAGATAATAATAATGGCTATGATGGACTTTATGAAAATACAAATAACTTCTAGACAATTTTTGAGAAGGCAGGTGATGTGATTGAACCTGTAACTTATTTGAGAGTGGTGGTGGCGGAAAGTGGGGAGAAACTAACATCTATTGATTGTCTACACTGGGCCCAAGTGTAAACACCATTTTGGGAATCGTTTCAACCACCTTTCAAAGGGGTTATTTGCATTTTACAGATGAGGAAACTGAGTCTTATGGAGGGGTTACAAAGTTGCAAAGCTGGAATTGGGAGACAGTGCTGTTTGAAAGGCCTTTCTCAACCCTAACACACCAATTGCAATCACACCTAACATGTTGAAGTCATCCAGGAGGATAAAGAGATTAGGAGAGAGAGGCCAGAGAGAAACAAGGAAAATTGTCATAGACTTACTAGAGCTGGAAGGGGTCTGTGCTTCCCGAGGTCGAGCCTTCCAATGACTAGAAATGAAAACGGGAGCCCTAAGAACTAGATAGCTGTGTCCTTGCTCATTAAAGTTGACCCACAGACTGAAAGCACTGGTATCATCTGGGAGCACTGTAGAAATGCAGAATCTCAGGCCTGAGCCCATACCTACTGAATCGGAATCTGCATCCTAATAAGATCCCCAGGTGATCTGCATATGCCCATTAAAGATAGAAAAGCACAGCTCTATGCAGCTAGTCTTGCAAAGAGACGATAAGTCCAGAGATGTGGAACATTGAAGTTAATTCATAGTTTGATAAATAATGAACATAAATCATAAATCATAAATAATATAATAAATAATCATAAATAATAATAAAAATCAACTATGGACAATTGTCTTTTAGATATTCAGAATTCTCATGAAGAATTTTGCAGGAAGAGCTTTGGACTAAAATGCAATAGCTCAGAATTTTAATGCTAACTTTTGCTACCATCGAGTCCCTTGACCTCTCTTAGACTTACTCCTTTATCTGTATGGCTTTGGAAGATGCTTTCTTACACCCTTACAAAACTCTTCGATTGTAATTCTGTATTTGTGGTATTAATAATACAGCACGGTACAATGGTTAGAGAGTAGCCTTGCAGTTAACATTGTGGACTTCAGGGCCAGACTTCAAAGATCCCAATACTGGCTCACCACTGTTGGGTTATACGCCCTCAGTCAGGTTTCTTGAACCTCTCTGTGTCTCCATTTGTTCATCTATCAAATGGGCATGAAAACAATAGTAGCTACTTCTTTGAGTTTGTTTTCAGAATTAAATTGAGATAATGTTTATAAAATACTTAAAACCATTGAACAATACGCGTTTCATATGCCAGGCCCTGGGCTAAGATGTACAGAAGTCAAGACAAGTCTGTGATTTTGAGGAGAGACTCTGGGCTGAAACTCCTGGGAACTGTTGGAATCAGGGTAGGTCTGGATATAGAGTCAGTGGCCAAGTTCAAGAGGATCACAGAAAAACTAAGCTCTAACTCAGGGAGGAAATGGGATATATTTAACTCGGAGAAGATAAGACAGCTGAAGAGACATAATAGCTGTCTTAAAATATAAAATGGGCTGTCATGGAGTAGAGGCTTAGACTTCTCTGTGTAACATCAAAGGGCAGAATTAAAATGAAGGGTAGAAGGGGTTTTGGAAGGATGACTACTAAAGATTTGGGAAATAGCCATTTAGATTTGTTAATATCTGGGAAAACTTGGATTTAGAGGAGGGAAAGTAATTTATCTGGGGACCAAGGAAGAATTCTTAAAGACAACTTCAGTAGAACTGCATGAATTTGATTTAGTTTATGGAAAGGACCAATTAGATTCAGTAAAAGATCCATTGCTTATCTTTAAGGAAGCAGAATTTCATTTCTTTCAAATATGCACAGTAACTTGAACCAATTACTCTTTCAGAGTAAATTAATGAGCTGCTTTAATGAACAGATAATATGAACATATAATTATCAGCAACATGAATATATAATTAGCGTTTCTAAGTCTTTTTTAACGTATTTATGTGATGTAAAGACCTTAAAAACAGTCTCCCAATGTATTTACCCTTTCAGTTTGCCTAGGAAACGCTTTTTGTGAGAGAAGTTCAATTTTGCCGATTTCACTTAGTCTGAATGAATGTGGATTTGGAATCAGTGACTACTAGATTATCAAGGTTTCGCTTAGGTAGTAAAGGTATATATAGTAGAAGTGTTTGGTTTATTTTATCAATAAAAGATTTGCCTCCACTATTGTCCTCAAACTGCTAGATATGACTTAGTCTATGCACTCAACTTTCCAACCATAACATACATATGTCATGCATATTTCAACAAGATTCAATTATAGCTGACAAAACATTTGTAAAGGCAGCTAGATCGTAGCCCAGATGGTGACTGGGCATTTGATGAACACTCTAAATAAGTGGCATTCTTCATCCCTGACACTCAGAAAATAAACATAAGGCAACCACTTCTCCGGGGCAGGGAAGTGGAGAAGAAAATGTCTACCTCTTCTCAATGTACAAACAGAGTTTCTGTTTTTCTCTAGAAGTTGCAGAATGTAACAAGGGAGAATGTCTTTCAGCATTCTCCCAAACACATATGACCTGTGACGGGGAAAGTAGATGATCTGGGCCTAAGTGTTCTCTCTAAGGCCCCTTCTAAACACGCATCGTGTGGTAACATGATCTAAACTAGTTCAGAGACAATGGTATTCCGTCTCAGTTGCTGACGTCAAGGCTTCATGTTTTGATATTTTGTTTGATCTACATACTGTCCTAACCAAGTCGTGGTATAGGGAAAGTCTGGGAAAACTTACTTTGATATTAGAAGTTCTGATAATACCGAAGTTAACTTATGGAAAACTTAATGAGGAAATGAGCTAGCTGGGGCCGGCCTGGTGGCATAGTGGTTAAGTTCGCACGCTCCACTTTGGTGGCCCAGCGTTCGCAGGTTCAGAACCCCAGGCAGGCGCAGACCTACACACCGCTCATCAAAGTGTCCTGTGGTGGCATCCCGCATACGAAATAGAGGAAGATTGGCACAGATGTTAGCTTCGCAACAATCTTCCTCAAGCAAAAAGAGGAAGATTGGCAACAGACGTTGGCTCAGGGCCAATCTTCCTCACCACCTCCCCAAAAAAATAAACTAGTTGATTAATTAATTTAAATAAAATCCCTGAACCATACAGGTACATCTCAATGAATTTTCACAAAATGAACACACTCAGATAACCAGCACCCAAGTTAACAATCAGAACATTACTAGCATCCCCAGTGGTCCCCATTGTTCCTCCTTCCTATCACTAACTCCCTGTAGGTTTGGGGGGTGATGACGAAAATTGAAGAAGCTAAGAATCCAGTATCTACAATCTTGGACCACTCCTCAAATGGATTTAGAATAAACGGCCAACTTCAGTATCTTTTTCTGTCCTTTTACTTCAAACTTTCAGTGCCCTAACGTTTAAAGGATATAGTTGGGCTTTATTTTATAATGTAATCAGATAGGCTTAATCTTTTATTTTGAGTTCACTTTGAATTTGTTATTCTCAATCAATCCAAAGGAAAGCAAGAAAGAAACATAAAACAAATACATAATTTTTTCATTTCCCTCTCCTGCGTTAACCTGTTATACATGTTTTTAGTTACTCCAATAATTACAACAGGCATTCTTGAATTTAATAGAAATTTTTACTTTTACCATTTTTCTGATAATGCTAGTGTCTAGGAATAGTAATTTCATGAACTCCCTTCCTTATATATATGCCTCTGTTGTCATGCATTTAATATCCCCCAAATCAGTATTACCGTATAATAGATTTAAGATTCATTTATGTCTACCCTCTTATTTATTCTCTGACCCTTCATTTCTTCTTGAATCTCTGAACTGTGATCCGAACTTAATTTTCCTTCTGCCTGTGTCACATCCGTTGGACAGTTCGGTTTTTGTTGGGAAATTTAATTCCACTTTAAAGATGACATTTTATGGTCTTTGACTTACATTTTTTCCTTTGGAAGTAATGTGTCTTTTTTTTTTCCTATCTGACTATTTTGCAATATTTCCTCTTTGGTTTTCATCAGTTTTTTGTATGTATGTATATATGTATATATGTATATATGTATGTATGTATGTGTGTGTGTGTGTGTGTGTGTGTGTGTGTATCTATCCATCCTGCCATCGAGTTTTGTAGCACTTTTTAAATCTGTGTCAATCTTTCATTATCTTTTATCAGTTTGGGAAATTCTCAGCCATTATCTATTTAAATATTACTTCTTCCCATTCTTACTTTCAATTTATCCTGAAACTCTAAGTTTAAGTAGCTTCAAATGTGTTAATGCATCCCTTATTTTCCAGAACTTTCTCTTTTTGGTTATTTTCTTCTAACGAATCTAATTTATCCTTTCTCTCTTGGGCTCTGTCCTAATCTACCATTAAACTTATGCAATAAATTCTGAATTTATTGCCATCTTTTTCAATCTTGTTAGTTTGAATACCCAATATTTATTGCCTGCTGAATATTATATAGGAGAAATTGTACAGATAATTCGAAGTAGTTGTTAATATTTTCCTCAGAGAAGACTGACTTTTGCTTCTAAGCAAGGCTAAGCTGATCCCTATGAGGGCTGATTTATTTCTGGGTAGTCCTTATTCCTAGCTTATGGCTCTGTGAGGTCTCAAACCAAATCCTGGATGTATATGAGGTTTTCCAGAATAAGAAGATGGCTCTTGGGAGAATACAAAATAGAAAAAGAGAAAAAAAAATTCCCATAATACCAAGATTACTTCTGATTTCTTTTTCCTTCTTGCTTAGGATGTTTTCCTGTGATTCTTCTCTACCTTAAAACTCTTCAATGCCTTGAAGCAGATTAGATAGATGGATAGATAGGAGAGAGAGAGATAGGTAGGTAGGTAGGTAGACAGACAGATAGATAGATAGATAGATAGATAGATAGATAGATAGATAGATAAAGTAATAGATAAATATATTTTTAATTTTTTCAGTTTTTCTAGTTGTCCTCAGTGGAAGGGTGGATCTGAAGTTCCCAGTATGCCATTAGCAGAAGTGTCCTGAAATGCAATGCTTAACGATGCTCTATTTAGATACTACTTTAAGTTCAAATAAAAAAAGTTTACTTTCTAAGTAGTAAATGCAGTGTCTCATGCTAACAGACTTTATTGCTGGTAACATTCTGCACAAATTTTTGAAGATTCCAAAATGAAAAGCGTACAGCTCTTTCACTAAATGCTTCCCCACACCAAAAAATCCCCAGTTTTCTTTACAGCTTAGAATATTTTCAAGTACATACATTTATGGTTTGTATGCTTGTTACACCTAAAATAGACTATCCTTGAAACTTTAAATCTCAAGATGCTAACTCAGAGTGTTTGTTGCATCTGATTAAGCTAATACTTTGATGATTTCATTCACTGCTCAAAACTTTCAATAGGTCTATTAAGACCCAGCTAATGTCCCCGTCCTCCATGCAGATATCCTTCGTGACTCCAGCCACTCTGAGCTTTCCTGCTGCAAGCATCTAGTGCTCATTAGGACCATGTGTTTATTTTCTGTATGTTTTGCTTTCCTTATCAAATGTGTATAGCTGGTTTCTCCTATGTATTTATAATAAACTTAAGGAGTAGGTAAGACACATAAAAGGACCTCAAAATTCTTTTGCTCACAACAGTGGAAACCCCTAAAGTTACTAATTAAAAGCACTGATTAATTTAGAAAGCTGCCTTAGCCAATAGATTTACTTCAGTTTTATTGCCATAATTAACGACTTCAGACGAAAAACTTAAAGCATTTCTTAATGAATTGAGATATTGGCTTTTGGAGGGGAAGAAGATTATCAGTTCCAAATTAATATATGGATTCAATGTAATTATGGTGAGAATTATAATGGAACTAGATAAGCCGATTCTAAAGGTAATCTGGAAGAAAAAATAAATAATAAAAACAAGTCTGGAGAAGTAGTGTTAGTGACTTATCATATCACCTGGCAAGATATATATCCAAGCTAACATAATTAAAATGCTGTGGTATTGTTGTAACGTTGGATAAATAGCTCAATGGAATATAATAAAGAGTATAGAAGAAGGCTCATGTATACGGGAAAATTTAGTTTATAATAAAAGTGTTATTGCAAATAATGAAGTTAAGATGTTCTGCTCAATGCATAATGTGAGGTGAACTGGGCGTCCATTATAGAAGGAAAAAATATTTCATCCCATACTTCACATCTTGCATAAAAAGGAAATTATAGATAGATAAAACAGCTAAAATTAAAAAGAAAAAATCCATAAATAAAATATAAATTTGAAAAATATTGGAATGAGAACAACTTTCTAAGAAAAACAATAACCCAGAAACCATAAAGCAAAAGATTGACAGAAAAGACAAAAATATTGTTAGCAAACAAAATAAACAAGAAAATATAAAGAATTCCTGCAAGTTAGGAAAACAAAACAAATCAAGGGGAAGAAATAAATGAAATAGAAAATAAAGCCATGACAAAGTGGAAAAGGCTGATAAAGTCTTACGAACAAAGTGACAGCAAAAGCAGCAAAACAGTATCTTATCTGAGATAGGGGAGAGTTTGGAGGAGATTTGGGGGAGTCTCTACGACAAGCAATTCCAACTTTGGACCCTTTATTAAAGAATAAAGATTTGTTTTTAAGTAAATCAAAACCATTTCAATTCAGTAATCAACACTTCAAGACAATGGAACAGAGGTAAAGGGGCAGGGGTCCAAATGTTGCAATAAGAGTGCTGGTTCTGGGAGCTGGCCCGGTGGCATGGTGGTTGAGTTTGCACGCTCTGCTTTGGTGGCCCGGGGTTCATGGGTTCAGATCCTGGGCGCGGACCTACACACTGCTCATCAAGCCATGCTGTGGTGGCGTCCCACATGCAAAATGGAGGAAGATTGGCACAAATGTTAGTTAGCTCAGTGACAATCTTCCTCAAGCAAAAAAAGCAATATTGGCAACAGATGTTAGCTCAGGGCCAATCTTCTGCACCACAAAAAAAAAAGAAAGAAAGAAAAAGAAAGAGTGCTGGTCCTGGACTGTTGTGCCTGGGTGCAACTTTTGACCCTGACAAGATCATTTAACCCTTCTTGTGCCTTAGTGTTCTCATATGCAAAGGGAGTCAGGGGTAGGAATATCTACAGCACAGAATTGTTGAAGTGAAGAATAGATGATGGTTATTAGCTCAGTGGCAAGCATACAGCAAGTGCATAATAACTGCTAGCCAATATAGTTACTACTTTCATTCTTTCTTTCATTTTATTTAGAGCCAACAATCAAAATTCATCTGTGCATGGAGCTGTGGGTAATTTTGTGTAAATCACTTAACCCTTCCGCCTCAGTTTCTTCATTTGTAAAATGGAGAAATAATAGTATCTATGTAGGAAGGTTGTGTGATCATTAAATGAGTTAATATTCAGAAAGCACTTTCACCTTTGGAACTTGTATGGCATACATTAAGTCCCATTTAAGTGTTGTTAAAAGAAAAATACTGGGTCTAGCTAGCCAAAAATATCCATAGCAATCAAGACTGTGTGCTTAAATGTCAAAAGGAACACTTAGGAAATGTGACCATTTCCCAAGTGGTCGGAGAAAAGGCTGGAGAGAGGGGCACATTTTTTTTTTCCTTTAATGTAGGCCCAAGTAGCTTATTTTCTGTTGCCAACTGTGACTTTAAAGAACCCAAATAAATATCACAAATCGAGTAAGAGCAGACTCTGTTGAATTGAGTCTGGATGAACATTCTTTTAAAAAGTCTATTTTGACTGTAACCTAGAATCCCTTGCATGACTGGCCAACACAAAGCCACATCTCTTTTGCAGGAGCTGTCAAGCAACTGCTCAATCCACTCCCTCATTTAGGAGAGCAGACCTTGATAGGTGCCAATTACAGTGGGCCAGACATGTCAACAGCCACTTCCTGATAATAATGCAGAAAAGCCACTTTAAGATCGAATTCTCTTGACCATGGGCGCTGATCTGTAAGCAAAAATTGCCCACTTTTAGTCCCTTAGGAGAATGCAAATCTGTAGTGGGTATTGCTTTATCATCAGAAATCCAGGATCAAAAAAAGGATTCATTTTCCGAAAATGGTCATATCTTCGACTGGAGAGTATGGGGCAGTTTTTCCTTTGATCATAATGCTAGAGAGGACAATATAGACACGGACGGAACAGAGGCAGAAGGAAGCCCGGATGTACAGGAAATGAGACACACTGGGCTTATTTTAGTCTGCCCACTTTGCAAATATGTGTCATGGAATGTGTCGTCCTTAATGAAGGTAATTAAATGTAATTTGAAAGCAAGTTTCTCCTCTTCTAGTTGTGACACAGCTCCTGCTAACAATTTAGGTTATCAACATAATGTGAAGACTAAATTGGCCCTAATTGATGAAATTGAGGAATTGAGATATTACTCAAATGTCAAGTGTCAATAAAAGTCTAAATTGGACAGTGCAATGGCGCTGAGTCAGTTTGTGGGCACTAACAAGGAAGGGAGAAATGGGTGGATTTCAGAAAAATATCAGCTTTTGCCTAGAAAGATTTGCCTGGTCTCAGGAAGTTGAGTGAAGACCAAAAGCAAGATATCAAGGACTTATGTATTAAACAGTATGACTTAGTGGAGTTAGGTCATTTTTGGAACAAGGTGAAAGTTTTAGAGGTGACTTCAAAAGCTGCTGTAAAAGGGTCAGTCCTGCAAGGATCGTTGTCAACTGCTGTGTTGTCCATATGTCTTCTGAGCAAGAGCACTAAAAGTGCCATGGAAGTTACCCAGGGATTTCTTATCCAGGAAGCAAATCTATCCATGGAACATGTGCCTACTTCTGGCAGGATTCAGTGTAGGGAGGACTTACTCGAGGTAGATTTATAGCATACAACGTCTTCTCAGCAAGTTCTCCCTCAGAACAAATGGCCTGGAGTCCTAGACCAGTGCTTAGCAAAGCCTTGTGTTTTATAAACAGTCTCCCAACATTTTGTTCCTTACATTCAGAGTTCACCTTCTTCAGCGTTCATCAGATCTGGCCTTGGTTGTCCATGATGAGTGAGACAGCTGTTGGCAAACTGTTTCAGCAGCCCAATGCTATTTTTCTTAAAATTCTGCCTTTGCCTTGTTTTAGAAGTGGCAACCAACTGAATACAGACCACAAAGACCCCACAACTCCTTAGACTTGCTTCATCCAAGCCTCACTGCCCACTCCCCTTACATGCCTGGCTTCTGGGGGGAGCTGAGAATTCACCACTAGTATGAAGAAGTGGAAAAGGAGAGAGACTTTTAGCACGCTTTAATAGTGTTTCAGGCCTGAAAAGAATATCTCTACAAAAATTTTCCTTCTAGAGTTGCCAGATTTAGCAAGGGAAAATACAGGATGCTCAGTTAAAATTGAATATTAGATAAACTATGAAGCATTTTTAGTATAAAATATGCATTATTTGGGATGTATTCATCCTAAAAATGCATCTGTCATTTATCTAGAATTTAAATTTAACTAGGTGCCCTCTATTTTATCTGGCAACTCTATTTGCTCAGCTGAATACAACATCTTTTGGGGAAAGAAGGTTATGTTTCAGGATTTTAGATAAAGTATTAAGTGACCATCTCAATGAGCTATTATGACTTAAAACCCTGGTTTATTTTCAGAAACAGAGCAGCAGGAAATGAGTAGAATGGCAGTACTCTGGGTTTATATTTACAGCATACCAGGTGGAGTACCTGTACTTGGGCCCAGCATCAATATTATATATGTGGTACACATAAAGATACATATGTGGCTTTATTTCTGAAATGACTTTTATATGCTGGTGGAAAAATGTAGCATGTTACTTTTCTCTTCATTTTTATATCTGGTTATAGAGTACAGAAATTGCTTTAAAATGACCGAAATTGTAAACTACCATTTAGCAACTCTATTCGAGAAAAGCAGATTCCATCTCCTTGCCTGTTATGTTACAGCAGCCTTGTCCAGAATTTCAATAGTGTACCTCTGTTTTCTTTCCAGTGGTAGAGCAGACCCTGGTGGTAAAATTACCAAAACTAATATTCTTGCCACAAGGGAGTGGGGAGAACAACCCATCTTGGAGGAGGAGGCGAATAATTACTTTCAAGGTTGTCACAGTTTTAACCCAACACGGATTTTTATCTTCTCCTTTTTATAGCATAGAAAAAAGGATGCATTTCCCAACTCTCGTGGTGAATTCATATCTATTTTTATAGACTGTAATATCTCCCTAATTGAACATAAATATAAAGGATCTAGGTATGATTGGAACTTGGCAAACACAAGTGAAATGACAGGCTCCTTATAATGACATTTGTTTGAAATGAGGAGCTACACATTACGTTCCGAAGTGACCAAATCCCCATTTAGCAATAACCATAAATGTATGCTGTGGAGTGTCGCAAATTTAATGGGCTCAAAAGTAAAGCCATCCTTGTTTTAGGAATTATGACGGAGCCAATGGTTTCCATGGCTACTGTTTGCTCTAATTGGGATACATTAGTAGCAACAAGAATTGGATGGCTCAAGTCATTTAGTTAATTAAACACAAACTTGGACTCTGCCAAAGGAATTATAGATGAAATTAGCATCCACCAGAATGCACCTGTAAAATGTGTATTGCGTTAATCCTGTCAGCTGAGCGTGAGAGGGAGCTGAAGCATTTGTATATTCTAAACATGTCTTTCTTACCTATATCTTGTTACAGGACTCTTTGTATAATTTATTATTAAAATGCATTCTCAAATGAAATACAACAGCCCTGATCAATGAAACATGGTTTTTTATTGCTGTTCAGACCAGGAAAATATGTGAAATTTCACATGGAGGGAGGTGGTAGCTCACAGCAATCACAGAAAGTGATGAAACCACCAAGTCTCCACTAACACCCTGAGCTCCTGAAAATAGGAGTTTATAATGGAAAATCTGACACAGGCATAACCGTGGCAGCCCGGCTATGCTTTGACATCATCAAAAGCCCGGTGGGCTTTCCACCTAGACAAGCAAGAATGTGATAGATTGGGTTTGAGATGAAATAGGATGGGGCTGTTAAATTCTGCTTATGACTCCGGAGAAACGCTGGAATAACAACTCTTTCTTCATCACACTTTATAAGTGCGTGTCTACATCCATTATCTCTCTTAATGTTCTCTGTCCTGGAAAGAAGGCGTTGTTATCTCCATTTTTCAGATGAGAGAACTGAGGCTTGGAGAGGTAACATGATATACCCTAAATCACCAAGCCAGGGCCATTCTTTTCCTGAAGGCTGTAGAGCACAGCTTCATAAATAGCTCAGGGATGGATTTTAGGGTGTCAGTTTGTTCAGTCATTCAACAAACATATTTATTAACTATCTGCTCTGTTGTAGGCATGTGGGTTAAAAAGGTGAGCAAAATCTAGCCATGAAACTTCCTTTCCTATGTTGCCCTACCTATGCCATGTTGCCCTTTCTTTCAAAATGCAGCAGACCATCTTTGAACAAATCTGCTCCATACTCATACTTGCTACAAATATCAGTTGAATGTATACAGTGAGTGAGGGATACAACAATAAGTGAAATAGATGTGGCCCTTGTTTTCAAGAACTGTGTTCAGGTAGCGAAGGCAGCCATTCTTTATGTAATCCCACAAATCAGTGGGAAATTGCAAGGATGATAAGTGCTGTGGAGAGGGAAGCAGTGCTATGGGGCATAGAATAGGGTGAAGTTGATCTCGTTTCAAGCAAGGATGGAGCTGAAATCTGAAAGAAGACTTAGCCAGCCTTCAGTAAGAGAGGCGGAGCTACTAGGGGGTTGTGGGAGCTGGTGAACGAGTGTCTGTAAGACTGTTGTCTTGCTGTTTGGTGCCGGAACTTGAAGCCCACAGGGCAGGCAGTTGAGAAGGGAAGAAGTATTTAAAATGGGGAGAACAAAGACAAGCTGGAGCCTATAAGGGCTGACTGAAACCTATGTCAGTGTTTGCTGCCTCTGACCTTGATGGTGTGTCATGGAGCTAAACACACACACACACACACATGCTTGCCATGAGTCAAAGAAGCTGAAGGAGGATCCAGGAGAAAGTGGGGCAGTTGCAGCTTCAAAAGACAAGGAACTATGGACATGAACTAAGAAGTGGCAGGGCTTCACTTCTGTCCTCCAAATCCTATGCAAGACTCTCTGTCGTGACCTACCTTACCTTAACTGGAAACAGCCAGGGAGGGCAAGTCTGGGAAATGCAGTTCAGGCTAGCCACGTTGACACTTTACAAAGTCAGAACATGAGAAGCAGAGGTAATGACTTGCTTGAGGCCCCGGCATGGAGGGTGGCACACGGCTATTGAGGGACTGAAAGAAACCAGTGTGAAGGATCCAAGAGGGACAGGGACTGTCTGCTCTCAAAAGTGATTTCTTCCATCCATCTGGTGTCTTCATTGACGATTTAGGGGAATGAGCCCTGCTTCAGGTACCTTACTTTCTGCTGCTACAAATAAAATACTGCAATTTATTAACGTGCTGTCTTGGAATCCCTTCAGCAGAATTTTCATAAAGCTCGGCCAAGAAGAAATGGAATCAGAACTCATTTAAGCTGAATGACACCAAATTCATGTTCACCAAATGCACATACTGAAGGAATGAAGTTTGAATTTTACCAGTGAGTTTGGCCAACGCGCTCCACTTGCCCTCTTGGCTGACTACAGACCAAGCCGACCAGCTATCTTGAAGCATCTCACACCCAGGGCATGCCTACGAGGGGAAACAAGCATGAAATGGGGGCTCAGCCCTCAAGGCATTATCATCTTACCGGCACCATCAGCTGTGCACAAGTGAAACTACTCAACAGGAAGAATATAGCATGTATGAAAGAGTAACCTACACCATCTGCAAGTCCAGAGGAAGGCGAGGGGTCCTACAAGACGGGCAGGAGTTGATTCTATAGAGAAAAGAAGTGGAAGCCAAATTACCTGGAAGAACAATGTACAAAATTTCCTGGGTAGGAAGGTGCAGCTTCAATCAAGAACTGGGTTTGGCTAGAGTTCTGGGGAACAGAGCAGTTGACTTTGTCAAGTTGTCTCATGAGACATTGGAAGGAGCATCCACGGGCCTAGTTTATCAGATTGGGGTTAGAGTCTTGACACAAATCACTACAGCCCTTTGAACTTCAGCCTTTTGTAATATAAAGGTAATGATGTCTGTCTGACAAGGTTGTTTTGATAATTAGATATAATGAGCCAAACAAAGTCAAAAGTCTTAGAGATTACATTCAACAAAGATATAGAAAGTGAGTTGATGATTGCTATGAAGAAAAAGAACCAGGTTGAGGGATCAGAGTGGGGTTCTGGCTATTTCATATACGAGATGAGGAAGGCCCCTCTGAGAAGAAGCCATCTTAGCATGAGGCATGCCATGTGCACGTGGGGGATTAAGGATTTGAAGCAGGACTCTACATAGGAAATCATAATTGTACCTATTTAACATACTCAAACTGCAGATCATTTACATTAGCTTTGAAATAAATAACACAATTACACTTGGATGTGAGCACTCTAGTATCTGATGATGTAGGAATTTCTAATAACACTTTCTAACAAAACCTATACATTAAGTTCAGTTTACGTAATGTTTTTCAGACATTACAAAATTTTAATGTACGGAAAATGCTAGAGCAGTTTTTAGGCTCTACAGATTTAGCTATTAGCATAATTACCTGTGCTAACTGTGATATAATCTCCCGTTTGAGTTGTTGTAAAGATTTAATGAGATAGTGTATGGGAACTACCTAACTCAGGGTCTGAAAGGTTTTAGGGGCTCAGTAAACATTACTGCATCTTAGAAATCTTGCTGTAGATGAGGTTAGTGATAATCTTCTGGCTGTTCCATTTTGTCTTTTCAGAGTTTGAACTTCACCTGGCTGAAGACCTTGGGAGGATTTGAGCAGGAAAGGAAAGAAAAGCTTTAGGAAAGCCAGTTTATACATATCAATGCATACAGTGGGCAATGGGAACAAGTTTCCAGGACAGAGAAACTCTTTAGAAGACTCTAGTAGCTGTCATATTGCAATGAGGGTCAGCTCTGAGATGGTGCCTTTGGAATGTTGAGTCAAATGCATGCAAGAGGCCTTTCAAAGAAATAACAAACAAGATTTGCTGGCGAGAGCAGGAATGAGAAGAACCCAAAGTTCTAAGTCTGGAGAACAAGAAAAAAGTGATGAAATTCTAGCAAAAAGCAAGGCAACGAGTAGAGGAGCTAGATTTTTTTTGAAAATCGCTGAATTTTACAGCTGAACAAGCCCTTATAATAAATCATTTGCTTCTTGTATAGATGGGAAAACCAAGGCTCAGAAATGGTTTGCTAAGGATTACACAACTCATGGGATAAAGAAATAAGAATAGGAAGGTGGCCTCTGCCTGCTTATGCTCTGACTGCCATACAGACTACCTTTATAGGTTCAGATTGACCTATAAAGGTGATAATCGGACATAAGTGAAAATGTGCTGTAGACAGTTCAAATGTTAGGAATTCCAAAGACAGGCTGAAGCTGGAAAGGGGCCTTTTCATCAGGGCATATTGCTGACTATATCAGCAAAGAGAGAAAGTAGAGAAAAGGAGTGGGGGATAAAGACATAGAATCAAAAGAGAACAAGGAGTAGCCCAAGAACAGAGAAGACATGCAGGTTACGCTTTGTCCTTTGAGAAAAAGGTGCTTTCCAGAACATGGGAAGCATGTTTTGAGGCATCATAGAGCTATTTTCTAGGGAGAAGAGGAGCTGTTTTAGGACAGTAGTAGGTACAGAGGCCAGACTGCAAGAGGTAAAGGGAGCCCATATCAGGATATGGTTTCTCTGTGCAGCAACACCTACTGGGAGGTGCCCCCGGTCTGAGCCCTGGTCCCTTCCTCTGAGGGCCTTCCTTTGACAGTGTGGCTCATTAAGTGGTACTTGGTGGAAACTAGCCATTCTACTTGGTAGGAAATAGCAGTTCTGTGAGACAAGCAGATAAATTGGATCCTCCATGATGAAATGTCCAGAAGGCAGCTGGAGTTACTGGGCCGTATGCTGGCGGATCCTCTGTTAGCTCTAAAATCATCATAGGGGCAGCCTTGGTCACAGGACTGGATTAGTTTGCTAGGGCTACTGTAACAAAGGACCGCAGACTGGGTGGCTTAAACAACAAAAAGTGTCACAGCTTTAGAGGCTAAAAGTCTGAAGTCAAGGTGTTATCAGGGTTGTTTCCTTCTGAGGGCTGTGAGGAAGAACCTGTTCCATGCCTCTCCACTAGCTTCTGGGGTTTGCTGACAATCTTTGGCATTCCTCGAGCAATTCCAGAAGCAATACTCCAAGCTCTGCCTTCATCTTCACACGGCATTCCCTCTGTATGCATGCCTGTGTCCAAATTTCTCCTTTCTATAAGGGCACTAGTTATATTGGATTTGAGGCCCACCCTGCTCCAGTATGACGTCATCTTAACTAATTACATCTACAAAGACCCTATTTCTAAATAAGGTCACATTCGAGGTAGTGGGAGTTAGGACTTCAACATATGGATTTTGGGAGGGACACAATTCAACCCATAAGAAGGACCAAATGCTTTGTCCTGTCAGGACCTAACATTACAATGGGCTTACAGTAGGCCTGCTCCAAAGCCTACACAAGCACCTCCTTTCATTTTTCGCTTTCTAGAAGCTCTGGAATAATAACTGTTGCCTTCATTTGACTGGCAAGGCTCAGTGGCTGGGTGGGAGAGAAGGATTGTTGGACAGCAGGCGCACTTCGACTGTTATCAGGCTGTGCAGCTTTGAGTAAGTCTTGGAGCCTCTGCTTCCTCATCTAGGAATTGGAAATTCATTCTTTCAAGTCCGAGTATTGTGGTTCAAATCAAATAAAATGCAAAAAGAGACTGGAAAAGCTGTAAAGCACACTCAATGTTATTTTTATCACTTAGAGTTTATAAATACCAAACCAAGAAGAAACCTCGTCATTTTTATTTTTTTTCCTATTGATCAGCATATGTTTGAAATCAAGCACATGCCTTAGGTGGCAAATTAGTCTCAAAAATGTTACCTGAAGTACAAATTAATGCTCCAGCTTTCTGTGCTTGTAGAACAGAGATCATGTCCTCGGTTTCAAATGTTCTTGTTAGCTTATTAAAATTAAATAGAAAATAGAAAATAATTATTCTCTATTGGAAGAGGAGCATCTCATATTCATAAAGACAATAAGAAATGTTCCTCTGTAGGTGTAGAAAGGTCAGCATGACAGATATTTGCATAGTGTTAAACCACAAAATCACAGCTAGTCAGAGTTGAAAGCTTGTTGCTGTAGCTTGCTGGAAAACACTTAAATTTATATCTCAAGGTATGTGTTCCCTACTGTACGAGTTTGCTAGGGCTGCCATAACAAAGTACCACAGACCGAGTAGCATAAATAACAGAATTTTATTTTCTCATAGTTCTGGGGGCTAGAAGTCCAAGATCAAGGTGCTAGGTTGGTTTCTTCTGAGGTCTCTCTTCTTGGCTGGCAGATGGCTGTCTTCTCCCCCTGTCGTCACATGGTTCTCCCTGTGTGTGCACATGTCTATGTCCACATGTTCTCTTCTTATGAGGACACTAGTCATATTGGATGAAAGCTCACCTTAATGACCTCATTTTAACTTAATTACCTCTTTGAAGACCTTATCTCCAAATACAGTCACGTTCTGAGGTACTAAGGGTTAGGACTTCAACATATGAATTTTACCACACACAATTCAGCCAATAACACTTCATTCTCTGGCCCCTCCAAATTCATGTCCTTCTCACAAGCAAAAGGTATCTACCATTTTACTTTTGAACCCCAAAGCACAGCTTCCAGAGTTTTTATAAAAATTGAGGCAATTTTCCCTTGAAATATCAAGATATTTAGGGTCATCTTTTCTTCCTCTTAAAATAGGTGGCATACATTATAGATATTAGCTAATTTATTTGACACGTATTTCCTGAGGATCTACTGTGTGCCCAGCCTGAGGTCTGCACTAGTACCGTCAGATAAAGTCCTTGCACTAGTAGCCTCCAGTGTATTGCACAGCTTGCCCAGGTCATGCCTTCAGAAAGAACTGGAACAATTTCTCCTTCATCTCTACATCTTTAGTTTCTGGCACTTAGCACTCATTACAAACTGGCCCCCTTCCTTCTTTCAATTACATATTAAAAACTGTTTTGGATGTAAATATTTCAACGTGTTGAGGTAAAGAAAGCATTAGTCTAGGAGTCTTAGTCCTATGTTGCATTACCAACAACCTCACTCACCTTAGTTTCTTCATTTTAAAATAATCTGATTTGGATCAGAAATTTCTAAGGGAACTTCCAATTCAATAATTCTATGTCTAACTCAGGCTTGGGGAGTCAGAGGCCTTCTTGGAGGAAGAGGCATTTGGGATTTACTGCCAAGTATAAGTGAGAATTGGTTGAGGAGCATTTTGAGCGGTGGAAGGAGCAGAAGTGACAGCAATCCTAGTCTGCTGCCAGAACTTGACCCTAGTCCCAGCTGCCATGTTGGTATTTGAACCAAAGCATGCTCACCTCCAGGAACATGCAGAGGCATTATTCAGACTACACAGTGACTAGTTAGCTGTGTGTGACCATTGACCCCTTAGATTATTGGCCTTTAGGTAATGGGGCTTTTATTTTTGTTCACCCTCTACTGCTATCCTGTTCAGATTAGGCATGAGGATAAATGTTCCAGATTGCTACCCCCTCTATTCCTCAAACTTGCAATAACCCAGAAAAGACAAGATGATTCTAGTAGGCTAATAGATGATGTTATTTCTATAAAAGCTCTATTAAGGAAAGAGGTGACTTGACTATCACAGTTTCAAATGAATGGGCTTTGGGACAGCTGTTTTTATTGTTTAATAGCAGGTTTACCAGGTAGATGAAATTGTCCAAGAAACTGATCTCCTTGTACGTGAAATTTTACTGTAGTACACAGTACTATATGACCAAAGCAGAGAACTAGGTGGAGTCGTATGTAAGCTCAGGCTGCCATAACGAAATATCATAGGCTGGGTGACTTAAACAGCAGACATTTATTTTCTTAGGGTTCTGGAGGCTGGGATTCCAAGATCAAGGTGCCAGAAGGGATGGTTTCTGGTGAGATCTCTCTGGTTTGCAGATACCATCTTCTTGCTGGGTCTTCATGTGGCCTTTCCTCAGTGCACATGGAGAGAAAGAGCTGTCTGGTATCTCTTCCCCTTTGTATAAAGACACCAGTCCTATTTGATTAGAGTCCACCCTTAAGGCTTTATTTAACCTTAATTACTTCCTTAAAGGCCCTATCTCCAAATATTGTCACACTGGGGGGTAGGGTTTCAACATATGAATTTGGAGGGGAACACAATTCCGTCCATAAAAAGTTGATACAGAGTTTTAAGCACTGCTGTATTATACTAAGTATCATATGGACCAGGTAACCAGAGCTTGACATCTAAACTCTAAAATAGTGTCTCAAACGCCAGCACAATTCTGAAAAGATAACCAACGTTCTTAATTCTGTCTCAAAGATGTGAAAATTATTCTACATCCTTTTTTTTTTCTCTCTCAGCCTAGTGCATTTTAAAATAGATTTGAAACCCAGGAAATTAGCACCTTCAATTTATTCCCAGAACAGATAGCTAATAAGTAGGGAAAATTAAAAATTTTCAGCCAGCTCGCTTTCGTGTTTTATAACACATACCACTTTGGTTTTGGAGTAGTTTAATTTGAATTAATCATTAGACACTCTTAAGAGTTAGAAAAGAGGTGGTATTTAAAGAAAGTTATATTGTTAGTATAATCTGACACCCAAAATTTAGCCTGAGGTACACAGTCAGTCATACATAGACTTGATACTCTGCATACTTTTGGCCTCAAAATTTCAGATGATCAGGATGATTTCCAAGCTCAATGTTAAGTAATTTGAGGGTTGGAGGAGACTCATGAAAGAAAACCCCCTTAAGAACACAGATTAAAGGATGGGGGAATAAGAACTTGCACCTGCTCCATCAAGCTAAGGACTCTTCCCTGAGATGTTTGATCAGACACAAAGAAGTGTGACAGCAGAACCCACTGAGCTGCCTCAATATTTTTAGAACCTGGCTAATGTTGTGCAAATTTACAAAAGACTGTTCATTGTCAAATAAGTGTTTCCGGGGCGACCTGCATCTCTGTGGAGCTCACCCACCACACTGACAGCATTACCAGATGCACATCCTTCTGATCAGACAGAGGGAAGATAATGAGAGGAAAGGGACTGCTACTATCAAAAAATATATTCTTCCTTATTTCGCTGAAGGCTTTAGAAATCACTTGGAACTGAGAAGGAAGGTCTGGCTTACAATTCATTAGAAGGTGGCCTCATCCTACCTCTCTACTTTGGTAAGCTGACCTCTGTTTCCAATGAGAACATTTGACATTATCAGCAAAGCCGAGTAATCTCTTTATAGGAGGAAAGGACAACACTTTATCAAGAACAGTTAAGCACATGTCACATTTCTGAATTTCATAGAATACGAATTTGGGAGAACACTGTTGGCCCTTAGGGAGTAGCTGCATTGTCGACATTATTTGATGTATGTACATAGTTTTGAATCTCTGTCTGATCATCTATGTTGCTGCCAAGTGTCCAGTCCAATAGCTAAAAGAGGAATTCTTAATAATGATGTTACTTCTCCAGAAATGCCAAATACAATCATCACTGCAACCCTTGGATGTTATAAAAACAGAAATTACTGTGAAGCCTTCATTTCAGTCCTCTCTGGATCCATGGTCAGTTTCATAGCCGACGGCTTGCCAAACATTCTGGTCACTGGGTCGGAGACCGTTAGTCTTTTCACCTTTGGAGACCAGACAGCAGGAAGACAATTGGCCCCTCCAGTGATGCTGCAGTGTAGAAGGTGGGTGCTGCACTTCTGCACCAGACCACCAGTGGGCAGTCAGCTGGCTGGGACACATCTGTGCCCCATGATCCTCACCTTTGGGGCAAGTCTTCTTACTGCCACAAATCTCTGGCTTTGTACATGACAAGGATTCCAACAGAGGAATATTTGGTGGCTCAGGTAGAAGTAACCTGCCATGGGGAGAATTGGAGAATCCCAGTCAAGAATGCATATTTCCATGGAACCATCCCAATGGAATGGGACTCCTGGTGGAACCTGAGGTCTCTGCATTTGGATAGCCTCTGGATGTTAGGGACTTCACCTACTCCCCCCCGCCCCCACCTTGTATTATTCACTCATTCATGGAATAGGATGTTCACTAGATTCTGGGGCCACAGTGATGAATAAGCCAGAGAAGCCACTGCCTTCATGAAGCTTTCAGTATAATGGTGGAATTAGACTAGGCTTTCTTAACTTTGGCACTATTGACCTTTTGTGCTAGATAATTCTTTGTTAGAGGTGGGGACGAGTAGAATTGTCTTGAGTATTATAGGATATTTAGCAACATCCCTGGCCTCTATCCATTCACTAGGTGCCAGTGGCAACCCCCCTTCCCTGATTGTGACAACCAAAAATGTCTCCAGACTTTGCCAAATATCCTCCAGGTGAGGGTAGGGGCAAAATTGCCCCTGGTTGAGCTAGGCTAAATCATAAGGAAACTAAGAAATACAGTACATATGCTGTGTATCTTTAAATTATAATAAGTATCACAAAAGAAACAAATGTGGCACTAGCTGAGAGAGCAATTCATAGAATGGGATTTAATTTAGGTTAGATGGTTAGGGACAGTCTGTTTAAGGAGGTGATATTTAACATGAGACCTCAAGGAAGATAATAGAGAATATATGAGTGTTCCAGAAAGATCAAGCCAGAGCTTGATCCATTCATGGAAGTAAAACAGGCCAGTGTGAGTGGAGGGTCTAGAGGCAGCCAAAGGTCACATCATGGAAGGCCTTGGGGATTGTGATGGGGTATGGATTTTATTATAAGTGTGGTGGGAAGGCTTTGGAGAACTTGAAGTAAAGATATGACTTGACTTACATTTTAAGAGTAAAAGATTCCCCCTATGGTGTAGAAAATATATTCGGCAGGAATGGAGTGGGATAGAAAATAAGTCAGTATAATAATTCTCATTCTATTGTGTGAAGTCCCTCTGCATGTTTGACTTATGCTAGGTGCTTAAAGGGGTACAAAGTAAAGGAACAGAGGACCAAGGATAATATGGAAGAACCCCATCAATATGGGAAAATTAATTTGCAGCAAAACCTAATCTTATATTCCACTATTTAAATAGAAATGTTGATGGTGAAAAATCAAAATGGCTAAGTGATAAGATCCATGTGAATATCAGTTTGGGGGCTATTTTCCAATCTGTACAATGGGGTTCAAAATAGAATGTATTAAATGTGTATTAAAGCCTTATTCCAATGACAGAAAAATTCCCTCAAATGGTAGTTATGGACAAAATTATTTTAATTATTGTTATCAAGAACCATAACGTTAACTTTGTTTAAAATTTATTCAGTTGAATTTTGTTTTTTTAAGATCTTATTTGCTTTATTCACCAATTGGTGAATCAGGCAGCATCCAATCTAGCAGATAGAAATGAGCTCCGAAGAGCTGTACAAAATGAATGACTTGTATAGGCAGAAGGGAATAGGAACAAGGAAGTCATACTAGGCCAAAAAGCAGGTTGGTTATTGCAGGGTTACTTAGGGGATGGGGGGGGTGGTGGTCTACCAGGCAGATTACCTAACTAATGCTGATCAGGAGATTCCTGATTGACTGTTTTAACGTTCATTTTTGGGAGAGCCAAAACTGTAATTAAGTCAAGTCTTGGTTTGGTGATGTGCTGCTTAGCGAAAGCAACTCCATCTGGGGCCTGCTTTCTGTTTCTTTTCTTTCTTTCTTTTTTTTTTTTTTGCTGAGGAAGATTCATCCTGAGCTAACATCTGTGCCAGGCTTCCTCTATTTTGTATGTGGGTCACCGCCACAGTGTGGCCACCACCGAGTGGTGTAGGTCCGTGCCTGTGAAGCGAACCCAGACCGCTGAAGCGGAGTGCGCTGAACTTAACCACTAGGCCATGGGGCCAGCCCCTGCTTTCTGGTTTTCAACAATTTCCTCCTTTTGATCAGCCTTTCAGCCTAACTGAGACATGTGATCAAAATTTAAGGCATTGGTGCTACTCCTAGCTACCACTCTAGAATTCTCGCAGTTTTTTGCTGAATCTCTGTATGGTATTCACAGGTCATGATATCTTTTTGCCATATCTCTTTGTCGTAGTCACAGGTCACAATGTCAGGTTCACATTCTGTAAGTCAGACTTTTGTTCTGTCTTCTGACGTTCTAGTCTTAGGGGGATCATTTGCTTGGTGGTTAGCATTGTGAACAGGCATTTAAAGCTTTTGAGAGAACACAGTGCACCAGGGAGATTACCATGATTATTATAAGCAGAATAGTGCAGTTCAGAGCCATGGTCCCGAAGACCCATATGAATCAGAATCAAGTAAGTCAAAGAAAGATCCCATTGAAGGAGTCACTTTCTTTAGCCAATAGCCCAGAAGTGTCTATCCAAGTGCAGCAAGTGGTGTTGGCCATAGCACAAACACCTCTTTCTCAGCTAAAAGATGATCAAGGGCTATCCTATTATCAAGAACAACTTTGGCCAGAGAGTCTGAGGATTTTTGTTGGGCAGCTATTGCATTAGCAGCAGATTCTGCAATATCTTCAAGAGTTAAGGAGAGATTTCCGGTCACAGCCTCACTTGCACTTACTCCTAGCCAGGAGAGTAGAAAATCTGCCAAAGGAAGCAAATTTTGAATCATGAATGACCCCTGGTAATTCCTGTTTTGTGGGTCAAAACTGGAAAGGTGACAGCCATGAAGGCCAGTAAAATTTAAGGGTCTGTAGACCACACAGGCAGTTTTCTTCTGATTACCCTTGTGTTTTGTCCCTTTCTTTGTACAGAGTCTGGATGCAAGGTTCCCTGGGATTGGGGTTGTTAACCAGAGAAGGGGAAATGGACCCTCAGGGTTAGAGAGCCTGACATGATAGAGGGGGCTGAGTCTGTTCCAGAGAACTGAGGCATTAGAAATCAGGGAGAAGTTTGTGACAAGTAGAACTACAAGATCACCAGCATTGTGGCAAATCCAACAGACATTTAGAGGTTAGAGGTTAGATTACCCTCCTTTGCAATGGCTTGAGATATGTGAACAATGGCATTATTTTTCCAGGCCAGAGCAAGGCAAAATGTGGACAAATGAATCATAAAGACCTTCGTGGTGTAAGAATTAGGAAAAGGATGGTCGAGGAGGGAAGGAAGAATGAAAAGAAATGTTTTTAATGCAATATCATGAGAGAAAGCAGTCTTCCTCAATGTCAGCTACTTCTCTTCCTAGTCAATTTGATTTTGAGATCTCCAGCATCTGCACAGGACCAGGTGTCAGATGGGGCCTTCTTCAGTTGAACCCAAGGTTCAACACCTTGTAATTTGGCAGTGGTGGCAGTGGTGTCAGTGGTCAAGAGTACATGGTAGTGTCCTTTCCATAAAGCTCACTTTTGCAAAAGCATCAGAGTAAAACAATAACTGCCTATAAAGGACAAAAGATTTAAAAATGCCCATGGTTAAAGGTCTGATGGGAGTTCGTCATCATGGAATTGACAAGGAAATTTTGTTATTTCTGTGAAATAGAAAATTTTAAGATAATAATTGGAAATATGACTGATATTATACAAGGACATATCAGATTTCTAGGAATTTCATACAATTTTAGAATGCTTCTATTAATAGTATGCATCCATACAAATATAACCTAAGAAGGTTTAGCATCATTTTTTATTTCATAATTCTTCCTATGTAATTTAACATATCAAATAAACCTAACTATTTTAATATCTTACCTGTTGAGAGACAAATCCTTTGAGATTTTCCAGGAACTCTCCAGAAAATCTCAAAGTTAATTTGAGGTCAGAGAGACTCCATTTAGAATTTGATTTTGGGAAAATGTCAAATGGTTTGAATATTTGACTAAATAGTATTACAGATTATTATGAAGTAATACTTCGCTATCTATTTAACCAAAGTGACAGTAGAAGATGTTAAAAGCAAATACAGAAGTTGTGAACAAAACTTATCTCTTTCAATAGTGAGAAGAATGGGTTTTCTTAAGTAATCAAAGACCTGATCAAGACAACATGAAGCACAGTAAATTATTTTGGTAAGACACAAAGTACTTGCTTTCCAGGCAGATTACTTAAAAGGTAAAGAGACTTTCATAATCTCTTATCAAAAGCAGACCCAAAGTCCAAGAAAACTTTGTCCTTTTAACAGAAAGAAAACCAAATTCTAATTTTGTGCCAGTGTACTTTTCATATTAAACTCATTTTTTAAAAAACTTAAATCCATTCCAATCTTAGCCAGCTTGACCACACATAAAATTCCTTTCCCAAGACTCGTTTTCCACAAACCTACAACGTTTTTATATCCATTCAGATTTTGTCCTATTCTTTTTTCCGTCTGGAATTACCAGTCATTTTACGTTCCTTATTTACTTTTCATACACAGTTTCCTTTCATTCTTATTATTTTAAAGTAGTTTTAATTACATATATTGATTAGAATTTTTAACCCTTAGAATTCTTCCTTCCTAGTGTAAACTAAGAGGTAAGCAATTGTGAAATGTCTGTTACACTAGCATTCTGTGTATTGGCAAATATGTAAATACATTTTATAATTTCTAGAAGTAAATTCTTCATAGTAAATTTTTCAGTGTAGCAAAAAACATGTTTACTAATAGATCCAAAAGTCTATAGTTCTTCAGTAAAAGAAAGCCAAAAGTGGATAAACCTATGTTCAGTAATTAATGTTTCAGTATTGTATCTTATTTGATATTCAATGAATATCCATCATTCAATTTATCTCTATATAAGTTTAAGCTTTCAAGTTACCAAAAAAATTTTGAAAACTATTTTTTGCCATAGCATAAAGCAAAATTATTGTTGAAATTTTCACTTGTAAATTTTTATCTTACTTAGGTCTATTTAATTTACTTGTTCTTAACAATTATGTTTAGATTACTCATGAAAATTTCATAAGACATTAAACAGCTAACTATTATCTTAGGTTATCTTTCTCACTGAAAAATTCTGTAACAGAGATAACATAAGCTTATTTGACTTTTAGTAAACTTAGGTAGAATAAAAGTATTATATTTAATGCTGATAACTCTAAAGACATGCCTATTTCAATTCAACCAACAAATTTAAACTAGCTTTTGTTTACCAAATATTATCCTAGATCACATGAAATTGAAAAGCATTTGGGTTAGTTTTTATATTTCTGAGAGTAACTTAATGTATATAGTGCTTGTTTGTTTTTGAGTCAATTAAATAGAGCTCTTTACAAATTAATTTTGGCAATACTATCTGGAAGTAGAAAAATATCACACATGTATAACATACATGGACATACAGACAGATGCAAACAGAGATCTTACAGCTTTTATTTTAAAATTTTAGCCATGAGATGGGTCTAGTAATGCTAAGCTCACTAGTTTATTAAAACAAACAAACAAAAAAAACCACACTTAGATCCAAATTGTCTTTCTAGCAGATGGAATAAGTTAAGGTTCCCCGCTCAGATGGCTTAAACTTTTCACTAATATTTCTGGTGAAGATTTTTTAGATTCTTTTTTTCCTTCTGGTAAGAATTACCTTGGTTCCTAG
Source organism: Diceros bicornis minor (assembly GCF_020826845.1). NCBI lineage: Eukaryota > Metazoa > Chordata > Mammalia > Perissodactyla > Rhinocerotidae > Diceros > Diceros bicornis. The sequence goes on along the minus strand of NC_080741.1, from coordinate 72,483,226 downwards.
AGAAAACCAGGTAGAACATTTACATCTCTAAAGGCACAGAGAAGGAATGTAAATTCCCCAAGAAGCACTTTTGTTCCCTAAGTCCAGATCTTTTACAATATCTTCAAGCCTTTTGGGATGAATAGGGGAGGTTTTGGGGTTGATAAAAAGGGTAAGTGGGCTTTGAATTGCTTCTAGAGCTGCATTTTTGTTCTTGTAAAGACTTAATTTATAAGACAAGAACAGTTGTTTTCAATTCTTCAAAGAATTGGGTTGCAACCCGAATGACATCAAAGGGCTGACCCGTCCACTGAACTACAATATCTTCAGTTTGCTTCTTTTTATCAGGGAGAGGATCTTCAAGAAAGAAGGAAATCAAAAGATTCTTATGTTCTAGAATGAGAGCTGCTTGTCTTTGGAATGTTTTTCTTTCCCGCTGTGTACATAGTTTTATTTTAGCTTAGGGGAGAAGACCTAAAAAACATCCTTTCAAACATCTTGTCAGGTTTTGGCTGGGACACGTAGTAAATATTCCTGGCAGTATTGAACAACCCTGTGGACACAAGAGATGTTCCCAAAGAGGTGCAAAAGATACTACTCTCCCAAAGATAGCCCGAGAAAGAAAGACTTAGACAATTCCTTTAAGAGCTGGCAACAGTCAGTAGGACCCCAGCTGCAAATGGGATGCAACCCACATTTCTGTCTGGCCATATTTTGGGGGCCCCTGACGGTTGCCAAACCAAGTTCTCAGGAACACAAAATGAGACACACAAGAAGACAATAGCTGTGCCTGGGAGAGAAAGAATCAGTAATCATGGAGTCTGGATTTAGAAAGGAAAGGACAATGTGAAATTATACCTTCCTCTCTCAACTGGGCACTCTGGTAGGGATTCTTACCCTTCACAGTCTTCTGCCAGTTTTCCCAAAATCCCATCTGCAGGCTCCAGAGTGAGTGGAGTTTAAAGTAGCGAGTGTAGCCCACGTATCTGCAAGAATTTGGCAAGGTTTTCCATTAATTTTAATTTTAGTTTCCACTTAGCCATTTAAGGGAATAACTGGTAACAGTTTATAGGAGAACCTCTCAGAGTCCCATCAACCCTGGGAGGGGCCTGTATGGGAGCCTTCCTTAGAAGGTAGATATAGGGGCATCTGTAAGGCCACTATCTTAGCCAAGTTTTGCATACGGCCTTGTAGTCTCTTCAGAGGGGAAAGGCAATTCAGAGGAGGATTAGTAGGCTGTGAGTACTTAGGTAAAGGAGGATAGAGAGGAGTAGTAGGAGTCACGTCAATCTTATAGTCTTTTGTTTTAGGTACCTCTTGTGTCTTTAATTTTTCATTAGCCTTTTGGAGGCTTTCGCATGCTAATTGAAATAAGTATCCCATTCTGTTTGTTTGATTTGGAAGCCCTTGCTTTCATGTGCATTTCTGAAATGAATGATGTTGTCTAGTGGAAATATCCCCCATAATGGCCATTGTAATTCTAAGTTGTCTTAGTAAGATTTTTTCCATTTTTGTAGATAGCTATAGCTTCCAGAACCACAGTTCTTAGATATGAAATAAGCAGTTATTCCAGAAGTGGTGCACTCAATTCTTTGAAACCTGAGGATCTCATTTCTTTAGCTAAGCCTTGGGTTTCTCAGAGCCAAATTAATACCTAAGAGGAATGTGCTGCTGGTTTGAGGATTGTGTGTTGGTTTACAGTGCACCTCGATGCACAAAAATTTTCTTTAGGTTGGTGGGTGAGCCAATGTCAATCTGAGCCATTCCATGACCAACTTATCCTAGCATGGGAGTCTTCGAGTTAGGTGGCAGGTGCTCTACCACTTTTTAAGTGCCCACCTTTGCAGCTTTGGCTTCTGAGATTCCCATTAACAATATATCAGTTATTTCTTTACCTCACGTGCACATTAACAGAAACCAACAGTAACTGGGGAAACAGAACTATGGATACCAGCAGTAACCAAAGAGATGGTACTGCAGAAAGGTCAAGAGAAGGCCTTGGGTGCGTACCACCAGCAGTTCCCTAAATGGAACTGTGGATTGAACCAGCAGACTCCAACAAATGGGGACTGTGGACTAACCAAGGGCTAAAGACTGAAGCTCTGTTGGAGCCTCTTGTCAGTCTAGATTGACCCATTAACCCTGGACTGGAAAGCCAATTAGATTGGGAGCTCAATGCAGAGAGAGTGAAGCTCAGATCTGAGAGGAACTTACCCACAGACCTTGGAAAGGGGGAAAAAGAGAGCTCAAAGCGTTTGCAGGTACCAATACCTGTGTTTTTCATTGATCCCAAAGCTGTCAGAAGTCTCCTTTAGACCCCATCAGTGCCAAAATTCAACTGAATAAATTTTAGAGATCTTATTGGCTTTATTCAACAATTCATGAATTGGGCAGCATCCAATCCAGCAGATAGGAAGTTGCTGCAAGGAGTTGTACAAAATGAAAGATGTTTATAGGCAGAAGGGAGCAGGAACAAGGAAGTCATACTAGGCCAAAAAGCAGGTTGGTTATTGCAAAGTTACTTTCCTTTAGGGGATGGCAGGAGTCTATCAGGCAAATTTCCTAACTAGTGCTGACCAGGCGATAACTGATTGTTGTTGTTGTTGTTTTGTTAGTGAGGAAGTTGAGTCCTGAGCTAGCATCTGTTGCCAACCCTTTTTTTTTTCCTGAGGAAAATTGGCCCTGAGCTAACATCTGTGCCCATCTTCCTCTGTTTTAAACGTGAGACATCTGCCACAGAGTGGCTTGATAAGTGGTGTGTAGGTCCATGCCAGGATCCGAACCCACGAACCCCAGGCCACCAAAGTGGAGTGTGCAAACTTAACCACTACACACCCAGGCTGGCCCCCCTGATTGTTTTAAGATTCATTGTGGGGAAAGCCAAAACTAATTAAGTCTCAGTTTGGTGATGTGGAGCTTAGCATAAGCAACTCCATTTTGGACCTGTTTTCTTGTTTTTAACAACTTCTTACGTGTAAATATCATGTTTTACCTCCTACATATTTCTCAAATTTATCTGTTCTTTTGGACCACCATCAGTCTACAATCTATTCCCCAGCCTGGACTTAATAATGAAAGTTTGCATTAAAATAGTTTAAACTTATTTTTTAAAGAAATTTTAGTGAATCTTTTTAAAATTAATGATAGAGCAAGAAAACCCTGCAATGGAACAGTTTTACTTCTTAATATCGTGTATAGCATTGATATCAAATCTTGAATTTTACAGAATAACCCTGAGAACCATAAACAGAAATAGGATTATACTTTGACAAAAACATAATAAAAATGGAACAGCATACTGATTGATGACCCAGAGAAGATGGACTGAAGTAGACATTCATCCACAAATATGGATTGATGCCTACTATGATGAAGGTACATGCTAGGTTCTAGGATACAATGGGCATCACAATCTAGAATGGTCCAGGCAAATGCAAGAGTAGAGGAGACACGCATTCATGTAATGATCACATGACTAAAATGGGACTTTGAGGACAAGTGCTGCAAAGAGTTCCTGAAGACAAGACAATTTGCTAATGATGGCATACACTAATATGGCACTTACTATGTGCCAGGAACTATTCATAATTACTCTATTACTCACTTAATACTTACAACAACCTGATGAAGTAGGTATTATTATTATCCTCATTTTATTGATGAGGCATATGAGGACTTAGAGAGATTTAGTAACTTGTCCAAAGATACACAGCTAACAAGTGACGGATCCAGGATTTCAAATTAAGTGCTTTTGTACCGGAATCTATATCTTAACCATTAAAACAGGAGGACGGTAAAAGAAGAGAAGAGGACAGAGAAGAACAAATGGGGACAGAACGACCATGAGGCTGGTATGCAGAGCAGAGCTTGTGTGTGAAGGAGGAGGGAGGAATAAAACTGCAATTACTGTAGTTCTAAGTACTGAAGCTCGTTCTGATCCTCCACTACTCCTGACAGCTTCTAAAAACCAGACCAAACTAGTTTCATTTTGTCCGCTATGCACAGCAGCCTATTAGAAGATGCGAACATCAATGATCATTTTGGAATTTTTTGTTCTTTTCCTGCAAAGCATTCCTATCACTTTATTTCTTTGTATGTACCCCATGATTTATCAACAAGACCCTTTCAAGCTAACCTTTTCTTCTTATTTTTTTGCTGCTTTTGTTACAGCTCATTCTCATCAACTTAATTACATTCCAATAAATGGGGCTCTTTCTTAATTAGCAATGTTCTACTCCTTGACCTTGGAGTGTATATATAACAATAGACATCACCAGCAGCCTAAGAGAAAATATCTCAATTTGTCTTATTTGTTATGCTTGCTTTTTGTTCACAAAGATACTGCTGTTAATTTAGTATTCAAAAAGCACTGTAGATCTCATTTCATCTGGAATAAAATCAGATATGTGAATACTTCAACATTGTGCTTAGCGCATGGTATGAGACCCAAACGTCCATTTCCTACTTCCCATCCTTCTATTTGTAGAGTAACATTGGATGAGTTGGTTGATAGTGTTATAGTAATCTAAAAGAAGCAGTAGTTTTAGCTCACAATTGTATAACTAACCTTATTCTATACCAGGCAGTTTACCAAAACTTCTCAACTATCCACCACCACCAACTGCTTATAATCAACTAAATTGTCACGTATCATCTTATTATTTCCTGGGTCAATTAGGAGCCTGTTTCCTAAATAAACAGTAACAAAAACATCAAATCTTTTTCCCATTGCAAACTGAAAGAATATGCTATTAAACACGTCAAATTTCCACTAAGGATGGGAATGGTTGGGATTCAATTTTGCACTTTTTTTTTCCAAAAAGATCTTCGTATCTTTCAAGGTTACTGGTAAATTGTCTAGATTTTGAATATTCTTTCTACAAAAATCAATGGTTTATAAAAGACATAAAAATATCTTGAAGAGCATAACCTAAAACTCATTATAAGTGTATATGGGTAGGTGGGATTAATCATGGGTGTTCATTGATCAGCACTACCCAATAGAATTTTCTGTGATGATGGAAATATCCAGATTGCCCAAGATGGTAGCCATAGCCTCATGTGGCGATTGAGCACTTGAAATACGATTACGGGAACTTAGGAGTAAAATACTTAATTTTAATTAAATCAAATTTAAATTTAAATAGCACATCTGGCTAGTGGCTACCATATAGAACAGCACAGCTATAGATAGTTTCTTGGAATAAAAGTGAGAGCAAAAAGTCAGGAATTTGTAACCTCTAAAACAACAGCTGGCAGTTGAGTAGATGGGACTTGAAAATCCTGAAAAGTGAACTCAGCAGTTGTACATGGATTAAATCTCTGTGATGAGTAAAGAAAACTTGGGCTGAAGTCAAGCAGAACTTGAAGGATGTTAAACAAGGATGTCAATTTCATCAAGAACTTTGAGACATGGGGCTGTCATATCAGCCTAACTCTTTAATGAAATGGCATCTTTAATTAACTTTTCTAGATGATATCGTCACTGGTCTTTAAGATGAAATTCATTATTTCTTAACTGAAAGCTATAGCCTGCCCTGCTGCCTTTACATGTAGCATCTTCAGTAGATAATTATTTCGATCCTTGTTGGGAGTTTTGCACGTTGATCTAAGGCCCGGAGTCCTCTGTGTAACAGCATCCTGATCCAATGCCAGACTTTCTGCAAACCTCTATGAGCTAATTCATTCTGCCATGTAAAGGACATCTGACTTATCCATCATCCTAAAAATATACTACATTATCACAGCCAGTAAATTTTAGAACGGGGATTTCTTCAAAATCAGTTTACGGCCAGTTTTAACTATAGGTTGTTTATCATAATGCATGCTTAATTTTTGCCTGAAATACCCTTCCTAATCTTGTTCACTTGGCTAACTCGTGTTCATCCTTCAAGATTTAACTTGAGCCTCACTTACTTTATAACGTCTTTTCTTGCCCCCCTTCCCAGGTCCTAGACTTTCCCTCAAGCATAGTAAGATAATAGAGATGGAGGGGTGACTGTTCTTGTCTCTCTCCATCACTGAACTTCAGCCAAATGAAGATAGGGATCCTGTCCGAATCACCTTTGCTTTCTTGATAGTTTAATGGTGCCTGGACATAGTAAACACCATAAATGTTGATAAGTTAATACATATTCATTCCAGAAGTTATGAGAATAACGGGCTGAGAACATTTCCATGAGAACATGGTAGAACAATTCCAATTGTCAGGTCTCAGGGAAGGTAATAAGCAAACATCTGCTTGTTTGTATCAGGACAGCAACTGCAGGGAGAGACCATGCAGATTCTTATATATATTCTTCAGAAGTTTTATCTTTAAAAAATATGCAATAGATCCTTGGCATTCAAGATAGAGATGTCCAGATGCTTTACAGCATCCCCTAATCACAGATACCCCTTTAGCATAGAATATGTCCTCACACAGTAGATGTGTGTAGATGCAGGAAGAACCCCAGGTTCATGGTGATATGAGTGCTAAGGAATCAGCTCAGCTCGTGCACTCACTGACCAACTGACTTGATTGTGTACAAACATCTCTGTGCCCAAGGTTCGCCAATGTACCACTGCAAAATGCCAAGCCCCACCCAAGGTTGCAGACCTGTCAGGGTTTCTGGCAAATAATGAAAACATGAAGGATTCTATGCACTAAAACCAATAGTTTCTATAAGATACGATAATTTCCTCAAAAAGCATACTCAGAAATGGTATTTCCCCTTGATTATGGAAACAGCTCTTCACTTAGTCATCATGGCATGACGATATTCCAGATGAATTGAGGCATCCTAAACTTTTGGTTCATTTTTCTCAAATGGCCTCAAAAGAGTGGTTAGCATGTGTAGAAATGCATGAGTAGGGAAGATGCAGAGATCAGAAAGAAGAATATTTGCAGATGTGCCCTCCCCAAACAAGAAGATCTAAACTTCTAAAAGAGATGTCTTAGAATGTGTCTTGATTGGGATATATTCTCTTACAAAAAACTGATCACATTCAGTCAACCATTTAGTCAAGGAGTACATGGCTTTCCTTGGTTGAGTAGCTGTCCATTCAGAAGTACTAGACACCACCCTCTATTAAAAACTCAGTCAGACATGAAGCCTATCTAAAGTTCCAAAGGAAACCAATGGAAAAATAGCACTTGATTTACAGAAATTCTCTGGCATGGCTTTGTAGGAGCATGCCACCTATTGGTTAAAGAGGAGGTACACTTGGATTTTGAAACGTTTTTAGTGCCGTCAAGTCAATTCCAACTCCTGGCAACCCTGTGTACAGGAGAGTAGAACCCTGCCTGGTATTTTTGCACCATCCTCTCGCCTTCCAGCTCTATATCAGACAATGAACTGCTGCTATTCATAGGGCTTTCATGGTCAACTGTTTTTGGAAGTAGGTGGCCAAGTTCTTCTTTCTAGTCTGTCTTAGTCTGGAAGCTCCACTGAAACCTGGCCACCATGGGTGACCCTGCTGGTATTTGAAATACTGATGGCATAGCTTTCAGCATCACAGCAACATGCAGCTGCCACTGTATGACAACTGACAGATGGGTGATGTGGTTCCGTGACTGAGAAACGAACCTGGGCCATGGTGGCGAGGGTGCCAGATCTTAACCGCTAGGCCACCAGGGCTGACTTGAACGTAACGTGAAGTCATTTGACACAAATGAACCTAACTGGGGACACCCTCATGGCAGACCACTTGCTGTGGTGACAAGGTTGGTCACCCGAACAATGGAGTTGCCCTGTCACTGCAGCATGTGAACGTGAAGCAGAAGTGACAGCAACGGCTAGTGCAATATTAGTGAAACTCAAAGGCACAGACTGACAGGCTGTGTTTTTGAGCAGCCCGTCCCATAGGAGCCTTCACGGTCCTCTTTGGTCCTGGGCAGCAGTCACAGAACCTAATCTGACAATTCTGACATTGACCTCAGCAGACTCAAAAAGCTGTGTTTGCCCACTACAGGCACTGCAGTGTCCAGGTACTGTGTGTCCACTTGAGCAAATCTCAGTAACCTCTCTGGCATGTCCAAGAGAATTGAGACACAGGATAAGAAACCAAGACAAAGAAAATCCCCCTGAAAGAGTATTCAGTTATGAGTTCAGTAATTATCCACTTCATCCTCCTTCATTTCCACGCTTCCTCTCTCTATTAGGCCCACATCTTTTTGGCAGAAGGTAAAGTCAGGTTACAGAATCACAAATTAATCTTTGCAAAGATTAATCTGCCTTCCAAGTGTCCTGGGAACACGTTCAATGATGGAGGAAGTAGAGGCTCCACAAAATACAGGGACTTCACCATTATAAAATGGAATAGCAACTACTCAATTTTTTTCAATGATTTTCAGTTTATAATGCATTTTGACACCAATTAATTTAGTTGATACTCAGAATAACTCTCTAAGGTAGACATCATTATCTTTTTTCAGAAGAGGAAGCTAAAGCTCAGACTAAAAGATTTGCCTAAGATCACAACTTGAAGATAATAGAGGTGGGACACGTTTCAAGCCCCCCCCGGTGGATGCCTGAAACCATGTATAGTGCTGAACTCCATGTTTTTTCCTATACATTCATATTTCAGGTGTGACAGCAAAACAAGCATGAATTTCTTTTTCCTTCTTCACAATTTCATAGATAGAAGATCCATTCTTACCATAGATCTTAGCAACCTCAGCATATGATTTTTTTCTTTCTTTATTAAGTCAAGAATTTTCACTTTTTCAGTTAAAGGAAGCACTTTATGGCTTCTCTTTGGCATATCTGATTCGCCAGCAATTCAAAGCACTCTTACACTTTGGGGCCATTATTAAGTAAAATAAGGGTTACTTGAACACAAACACTGTGATACCATGACAGTTGATCTGATAACCAAGATGCCTACTAAGTGACTAACAGGTGGGTAGCGTATACACCATGGATACTCTAGACAAAGGGATGATTCATGTCGCAGGCAGGATGGCGCAAGATATCATCATACTACTCAGAATGGCATGTAATTTAAAACTTCTGAATTGTTTATTTCTAGAATTTTCCATTTAATATTTTTGAACTGCAGTTGACTGCAGGTAAATGAAACTGCACATAAGAGGAGACTACTGTATATTAAATTTGTTCCTTCTCCCCATTCCTTTAGCTCTCATTAAATAGGTCTAGCACCAGTTTTTGCTTGTTTAGAAACTCTAGCAGCCTGCTAATTCATTTCTGTCAATCTCCTCTCCCTATTCCCACCATGGGACACACTGGCCAGACTCATCTTGCCCAAGTTGTCCTTCAGTCTCTCCCACAACTATATTGCAAGAATGACTTTCACAACTGCCCTGTGAGCACAAGGCTCACTGAATTGCTGATCCTCCAGTGAACACTCCCTATAGTTTGTATTCTTCTTCCTTCCCAAATATGTGCTCTTTATTAAGTGCTATCATCCTTCAAGGCACAGCTCAATGGCACGACCTTCTTTAAGCCTTAGCAAGTTTACTCAACCACCTCTCCTTCCTTTAAACTACTATAGAACTATATTTTCATTATGATGATGATGATATATATAAAACAAAGTGAAGTACACAAGTCTTAATTGTATTTGAGATTTGTCACTTGTGTAACCATCCGCCACATCAAGATATAGATTTCCATCACCCAGAAAGTTCCCTTGCCCCTTTCTGGTTAGTACCTGCTATGCTAGCAAAGCATCTCTTGCCAGTAGTGAAAGAGATATTCCTATTATATATGATGTATGTTCTGGGTTCCAAGATGGTATATATCCACTCTGTATACCCCACTTCTTTGGAGTGCTTCCTTCCTTAGGCAAGGAAACCCCCGCACTATAATCCTCAGACCTGGCTCATATAATAAACTCACCCCAATTTTGATTTATACCTTGATTATGGATTATTTGTGTTGACATTTAACATATATAAAGAAGAAGGCAGAGTAATATCTGTAGTACCTTATTATATTGGTGAGAATTAAGAGCAAAGACTCAATGCCTTGTGTAGTGAAATTCTGCATTTTGACATGACCACATGCCTGGCATAGGTTACCATGCCCTGGATTCTGTGAATTCTATGACCATAGATTTCAAACTAAAATGTCAAAAATTCTACTTATTCTTTAATAATGGAATATGATGAAGTTAAAGAATTCAAAGTCTGGGGGCCAGCGCCGTGGCTTAGTGGTTAAGTGCGTGCACTCCGCTACTGGCAGCCTGGGTTAGGATCCTGGCGCACACCGACGCACCGCTTGTCCAGCCATGCTGAGGTGGCGTCCCATATATAGCAACTAGAAGAATGTTCAGCTATGACATAAAACTATCTACTGGGGCTTTGGGGAGAAAAAGAGGGACAAAAAGGAGGAGGATTAGCAACAGATGTTAGCTCAGGGCTGGTCTTCCTCAGCAAAAAAGAGGAGGATTGGCATGGATGTTAGCTCAGGGCTGATCTTCCTCAAAAAAAAAAAGAATTCAAAGTCTGAATGCCAGTCAAGCAAATACTTAGAAGGAAAACATATTCTGTTTGCCCTTTTAGTTTATGTATAAAGTGAATCTAAGGGAGGCTGAGAGATTATTTATAGCACTAGCTAGAGCCTGGTACTTCCAACTTCTAAAGTCTTAGAACTGGGTGCCAATCTACTGGGGCACAGAAAACTGGAGAAATCATGCAAATGCTGCAAAGCCATCTGCAGTGATGCCATGTGTTTTTGTGAGGAAAAGGTATATTACTTTGTCTCCAAGCTGATGTTAGGACTTGTCTCCAAGTCCTTGTCTCCAAGCTGATATAGCGCAGTGTCAGGACCCCTGACTTTCAGCTAAGCCACAACAATGACTACCACAAGATGCATCTGCCTATGATAGTCCCTTTGTCCTTTTGCAAACCACCTTAGACTCAGTAGAGTAATCATCATTATAGAGCAACAGTTCAAACGTAGAGTTTTAGAGACTCTGGAATGACAGAGAAGGAAGTTTCCCCTGGGTCTTTCTGGTGATTATTGTCAAGACCGTGGTTGAGTCTATCTAAACTGGAAAATTTACTCAGTTCATCATTAACCAATTTAGTCAGTGAAAGGCTAAGTTACCAATAGTGATTGTTTGCAAATGAAGCAGTAAACCCAATTCCTTCCTGCTTCTTCCTAAAACTCTTTTAGATCAGAACTTTCTTGAACTTATTACTTCTGTGGTATTACTTCCTGACCCTTTATCACTACAGTAATAAGTTGTCTGGAATTTACTGTGAGACCAATTGTCTGTTGGAACTAAAAGGAAAAGATAGAAGAGGAATTAGAGACAGAAAGGAGAACCGAGAATATTATTCAAAGAGTTCAAATATGTCCTGGATTGAGCCCAAAATTGTATCATATAATAAACTAAAGAGAGAAACAGGTAAAGAATTAAAACCATGAAACAATTAGAAGCATGTGTAGCTGAATGTTATCTGATCTTGCTAAAGGGAAGGACTTTCTAGGGCAATGGTTCTCAACCCTGACTGCACAATAGAATCATTTGGGGAGCTTTTGAAAATCTTGACGTCCATGTGGGACACCAGTCTAATCAAATCAGGACATCTGGGGCAGCGGGAGCCAAGCATCAGTAGTTTTCAAAGCTCTCCAGGTGATTCCAATATGTAACCAAAGTTGAGAATCACTGCTCTCAACATAATAAAAATAATAAAGAAAATAATGTTCAATGATTTGACTACATAAAACCATGAAAATTCTGATAACACTACAAACAAAAACAAATAATAAAAACAGAGAAAATATCAGTAACATGTATAAAAGACAAGATGTTCATGTCCTTAATACATAAAGAATCTTTACAAATGTATAAGAAAATATTTTCTGCACTGTCTTTTTTTCTTTCATTTCTGTGTTCCTGTACTCTCCTACCATGAAATCAAGATGGGGAAAAAAGTCATTAAAAAAATCAACATTTTCCAGACAGGTTAGTGTGTAGATACCCCTAACAGTTTCTATTTCCTACTGCCTAGCTTTTCCACATCTAAAGGTCCTTATAATATAAATCTACAAACCAAAACAGCCATATCTTGGAAACTGTTTTTCTGCCATCTTTATGGAGATATAATTGACATATAACATTGTGTAAGTGTAAGGTGTACAATGTGATTTGATATACGTATTTATGGGGAAATGATTACCCCAATAAGGGTAGTTGGAACTATTAACAAGGAACCTAACTCAGGGCTTTTCAGACTTTAATGTGCATAGAGATAACCTGGGGATCCTGTTAAATGTAGATTTGGGCCTAATGTAGATTTGGGCCTAAGAAACTACATTCCAAGCAAACTCCCAAGAAGTACTATTACAATTGGTCCTGGGACCACATTTTGAGTAGCAAGTACTTAGTCAACTTTCAAAATTTTAGAGAAGGCTGGAGCTAATATTCACCTCTTCTTTCCCTAAGGAGCTCGAAAAACTGGTTGGGGGAAGGTATAAGACATAACTTAGGTCCATGTATCTATATATCTCATAGACAAGGGCAAATATTACAGCTATTCTCAATCTCATGCAAACAAATGAAATATTTATGGTTAAAAATCAATATTTGAGTAGTTGCCTACATTCATAATGCATTGCCTAGAAAATGAAATGTTCGAGTTGCTTTTGTAGGAGACCTTTAGTAAAGTGAATCTGAATATTGGATGGCTACCATGAAAGGTGTGGGGTCATGGGCCTATGTTAACCGTGTAAGTTCCATGTGGACTCTGAGTAGGACTCTGTTTACCAACATAAGTAAATATTGAAGTATTTTTTTGGGTAATCAAGGCCTACAGCTCAATCTCACTTGGATTCAATAGTGACAGCTCAACCAAATAACTGCTTCTTAACTGTCATATTGATTCCCCACAGCCAAGCATAGCTCATATTACAAGGTAGGCATTCAATAAATATTTGATTAATAATCGAGTGGGAGAAATCTCACAATACCCAAGTGGCATTAAGAAAACAAATATTATCAACCTATTTTACAGATGATGAATGAAACTATGCTCCAAAAAAAGTTACACCATCTAGAGTCAGAGAGCATAGCACTCTGTGTGTGCCCAATGACTTGATGCTTCAGTGATAGAGAGGCAGACTAGTTTAGTCAAAGGACCGAGGGGACCCCAAGGTCTCCAGACTCCTTAGTATAGTTCTCCTTGAATATTATCACAGTCTAGTGTTTCACTCACATCACATCCTGGGTGATTGTTCAAAATGCAGATTCTTGGACCCCATATCTGGGATTCTAAGGTCTGAATTGAGTCACTCTGTCTGAAAGCCACTCCGTAGAGACAAAAGCAGAGATGGATTAGGTACCAGAGATCTCGTTTCAATTTCAGCTTCTACCATTTATTTGCCATTTGATCTTAAGTACATTTTTAATCCTTCTGGAGAACTGACTGCAAACTCTAGTGTCCACAGGGACTGGGCAGGGAGCCTAATGAAGAAAACAGGGCAGTAATGGGCGATAGGGCACAGTGGAATTGTGACAAACTAGAGCACCCATGTCCTGCTTAAAGAGAGTCCCCCCCTTCTCCCAGCTCTAGAAAAATGATGTCCAGGCTTTGATATTTTTAATGAGAAACTAGAAATTCGGAGTTTTACGTGAAAATTTGGAACTTTTAAATATTGGTAATTCATTGAGAATTTTTAAACCCACTGTGCATGCTGCTCTGTGGGTCAGGAGCCACCAGTTTATGGACTCTCTCTTGAAGCCTTGCTTTTTTCCCTTTCTTTTGAACTGTCAAATGAGGCTAATAACACTTACCATGTAGGATTGTGTGGCAGGGGTCAGAGATAATGTAAGTGAAAGCACTTTATAAATCATAAAGCGTAAAAGTAAGAGATTGTTAATATCATTATCCTCATCATAATCATTATACCCCAGTGTCTAAGTGTTCTACGTGTTGAGGAGGAGAGAAAGAGAGCTACTTGCTTTTAAAGTCCATTTGCCCAGTGACAGTAGGTACAGTATGTGCCTCCCCACCATTGTCTCCTTCCTAGGTGAGAAGTGACTGGACGGTCATCTAACAGACAGGACCATTCCATGGTCATGTTATTCTACATCTGGCCTTGAAGAGAAAATTGTCAGATTGTACATATGTCAATTATAACCATTGTCATGGTTCTAAAGTTCAGTTAAGTATGTGTGATGGTTGAGATACCAATAGAACACAAGAAAGAAGGGAGATGAAGCTACAGACGTGCATGAACATGTTTCTGTGACTACAGATCGTCCGATAATATAATTTGCAGAAAGAGTTAGTTTTAATAGCACAGAACTAATCCTTCAGTCATCTCTTGGTCACTATTTGATATATATTTTGTCAGAGAGTAACATGATTTTTCTTTATTCTTTCTGTCAAGTTATCTAAATAATTCAATTGCCTTCTAAACAATTTCCCAGACTATTAAAAGATACAGAAACTGAGGGGCAATTCTTTGTTCCTCTTTATTCCTATATCTTTATTCCTCACCATACTGAGTATTGTAACATGGTATGTCACTGCACAATCTTTGAAAGGATAGTCGCTGGAATACCAGCTGGGGAAAATGAGAGTGTGACCATTTATCCTGATAACTTACTATGGAAAGTTCTTTGGTCTCAACTATCTGGATTTTTTTCAGGTCGCTTTTTTAGACCCACATTATCTGGAAAATTGCCCCCAACACTTTTCCAATCTACAAGTAGTCTATATAATTTTGTTGGTTTACAAGGAAAATTGTTTCTTTTTTCCAGGGGAATTCACATTGGCTACACTCTTCCTTCTGGGTCAGGTCCAAAGGGTGAAAACCTTTGCTTGGTCCTTGCTGAGTTCCCCACTGATCAACTTCCTGCCTGGATTTCCATTCAGATTCACGGGGCTGCCTTCCTAGCCTCATTCTCACCAGGCACACCTTCCTGCAGAAACCCCTGTTCAGCTGTGGATTCAGCCTGGAAGTGGGGGATGAAAAGGAGCAAGGTTCCACATCCCGAAGCATGAGTCCTCCCCAGCTCTGGCTCTCCCTGGCCATTTTCCCCAAAGGAGCCTTGCATAACATTAGGCAGAAATAATAACTTGCCTTGCTTCAAGAACCACTGACTACTTCCCCATACCTCACGCCTTCCTAACTGAGATAGATGGATCAAAGAGACTATACAAAGTTCTCCAAAGAAACTTAATTCCCAGCTGCCAACTCCTAGAAAAAAGAAATAAAAATTTAAAAGTCTACATTCTCTGTCTTCTAGACCCATGAAACCTAATTGACAAGCCAAATCTCCATAACAGAGTCGTTAAGACATGAAATCTTAACTCGGCTCCCAGAGTGCGGTGTTGAAGAAGCAGCAGTGGTTCTGTGTGCTGCTGGGAGGGAGAATTGAAAATGAGCCCTGTGGACCTGTTTATGACTGAGCTATCAGCCTTTGCATTTAGCCTCTGCAGGTGGTAATCCTCCCCAATCTGACCCCAATTTTCCTTTCGGTGTCCAAAGCCTCCTGCTATGTAGGAGTACATTGAGACAGAGTTGATCATACCCAGTCCCTGCATAAATAAACTGTTTTATTTTGTCACTGCCTGAGGAACGTCTGGTTGGTTGTTTTAAATGGAAGGGTCTTTTTGCTAAGCCCTTGTGAACATGCCTTGGTTTTGGATTTAAACCTAAGGAGCAGGTTCCCAATCTAATGAAAAAAGAAAAGTCTTTGCATCAATGCAGGGTCCATGTGCCAGAGCTGTCACACTGGTTGCCTTTTCCTTTTTCAAATGTGTTTCCTTGGGTGGGCCACAGTCGATTTTCAAGCCATCACAGGGTAGTTAATCCTGTCAGATCCAATATCCAACTTCTTGATGGGCACTGTTGGTGTCATGCAGTACGCATGGGGCCAAAGACATGCTTGTAACTTTTTGCCTAGTTTCCCATGCCTGACAAAGCCAGCCATATATCTCTCTTTCTGTTTCATGATTTTTTTGGTGGGGGTGGGGGAAGAGTATATGTATATGTATGCATATATCAGAAATGGGAGGTTGGGCTTAGAATCTCTGATGATAGTGAATGGTTCTGGATTGAAAACTCTTTTCTGGTCAAAAAAGACACTTTCCTAGTCTAAAGAAGTATAATTCCACAGCTGAGCTGTTCAGTTAATCACGGTGGCAGTTCTTCAGGGAGTTATGTGAAGTCTGTATTCTGAAGTTCATTTTCAAGAGTTGAGACAGCGCCTGAGTCCCAGCACTGCATTACTAGCATATGTGTTTAGAGGTGAGCTGGGTCAACAGCCAAAATGCTGTCCATTTGCACCCTTCTTTTGTCTTAATGTTTCCTTGGCATTTAATTCTGCCCACCCATAGTTAATGCTCAATGAGAGTTTGCTAAATGGATGGATGGATGATTACATAGATGGAAGTAAAGAAGAACCCAAGTAGGTGTGATGAAGTGAATGTGAACACCTGTCCTATAAGAACCAGCCTAGAAAATCTCTTCTTTTTCCTCTTCCTTCTAAATCAAAGGATCCCTGCCTGACTATGGCCTTCTACTTAGTCAGCTTTGAACCAGTCCCATCCCTGCTCTTAGGAAGAATAGGTGCATACACTTCTGTTTTCTTCCTTCTCATTTCTCATAAAGCAGTTTTCTTTTTCACCTTAGCTAACCTTGCCCATTGACACAACATACCCACCTGAGCCTCCTTGCCCAAATAACTCAACCAGAGAAGAGACTTAATTGTTGGAGAAACTCCAAGGAGGCCAGTGTGTTGGGAAATATCAGGTAAAGAGAAGAATGGCACTAGAAGAGGCTGGGGCTGGATGGTGCAGAAGCAATGTAGACTATATTGAGGAGTCTGGAATTTATTCCAAGTACAATAGAAAACCCAGGGAGGATTTTAAGCATGGGATTTATATAATTTAATTTAAAGTAAAAAAAAAAAATCACTTTCTGCATTGTAGAAGGAGTAATAGTGAAAATGGAGACCACTTAGGAGTCTTCGAGGTATGAAATGATGATGGCAGTTGAGAAGGAGTTAAGGAGGAAGAAGTGGATTTGGAATCAACAGACATGACATAGTATAGGATGAAGGTGGGGATGGGGAAGGGAGGATGGAAAGACCATCATTGGGTTGAACAGATGACCTTGCTATTGAAGGAATTTGGGAGGTAGCAGGAAGGGGGACAAATCAAAAGTACTCAACTCTACTTGAGATTTGACCCATTACCATTATTAATATGTATTGCTTTTTATTATTTATAAATAAAAATCATCATCTTGATATACAGAGAAAAGCAATTGACAAAATTCAGCATCCATTTATGACAAAAACTCTCAATAAAGTGGGGATAGAGGGAGTGTACCTCAACATAATAAAGGCCTTATATGACAAGCCCACAGATAACATCATACTCAATGGTAAAAAGCTGAAGCTTTTCCTCTAAGATCATGAACAAGACCAGAATGCCCACTCTCACCACTTTTATTCAACATAGTATTGGAAGGCCTAGCCAACGCAATTAGGTAAGAAAAAAAAAAATAAAAGGCATCCAAATTGGAAAGTAAGAAATAAAACTGTCACTATTTGCAGATGACATGATACTACATATAGAAAACCCTAAAGACTCCAACAAAAAACTATTAGAATGAATAAAAGTGAATTTTAACCAAGAAGGTTAAATTACACTGAAAACTACAAGACATTAGTGAAAGAAATTGAAGAAGACACAGATAAATGGAAAGATATTTCATGTTTATAGATTGGAAGAATTAATATTGTTAAAATTTCCATACTACTCAAAGCAGTCTACAGATTCAATGTAATCAATCCCTATCAAAATTCCAATGGCATTATTCACAGAAATAGAAAAAACAGTCTTAAAATTTGTACGGAACAACACAAGACTGCTAATAGTCAAAGCAAACTTGAGAAAGAAGAACAAAGCTGGAGGCATCAAGTGCCTTGATTTCCAACTATATTACAATGCTATAGAAATCAAAACAGCATGGTATTGGCATAAAAACAGACACATAGATCAATGAACAGAACAGAGAGCCCAGAAATAAATTCACGCATATAGGATCAGTTAACACACACATCTATGGACAGCTAATCTTCGACAAAGAAGCTAAGAATAAACAATGGGGAAAGGACAGTCTTTTCAAGCAATGGTGTTGGCAAAACTGGACAGCCACATGCAAAAGAGTGAAAGTGGACCACTCTTTTACACCATACACAAAAATTAACTCAAAATGCATTAAAGACTTGAACATAACACCTGAAACCATAAAACTCCTAGAAGAAAACATAGGCAGTAAGCTTCTTGACATAGGTCTTGGCAATGATTTTTTGAATCTGACACCAAAAGCAAAGGCAACCCAAAAGTAAAAATAAACAAGTGAGACTACAAACTGAAAAGCTTCTACATAGCAAATGAAACCATCAACAAAGTGAAAAGGCAACCTATTGAATGGAAGAAAATATTTGCAAATCATGTATCTGATAAGGGATTAATATCCAAAATATTTAAAGAACACATACAACTCAATAGCAAGAAAACAAGCAGTCTGATTAAAAGATGGGCAGAAGATCTGAATAGACATTTTCCTAAAGAAGACATGCAGGTGACCAACAAGTGCATGAAAAGGTGCTCAACATCACTAATCATCAGGGAAATGCAAATTAAAACCACAATGAGACATCATCTCACACCTGTTAGAATGGCTATTATCAAAAAGGCAAGAAATAACAAGTGTTGGTGAGGACCTAGAGAAAAGCGAACCCTCGTGCACTGTTGGTGGGAATGTAAATGGATGCAGCCAGTATGAAAAGCAGTATAGAGGTTCTTCATATGATCCAGCAATTCCTGGATATTTATCTGAAGAAAATGAAAACACTAACTGGAAAAGATATATACACCCCCATGTTCATAGCAGCTTTGTTTATAATAGCCAAGGTATGGAAACAAAGTAAGTATCCATCAATGGATGACTAGATAAAGAAAATATGGTATATATATACAATGGAATATTATTCAGCTATAAAAATATGAAATCTTGTCATTCGGAACAACATGGGTGGATCTTGTGGGCATTTTGCTAAGTGAAATAAGTCAGAAAGATGAATACTGTATAATCTCACTTATATGTTGAATCTAAAAAATAAATAAATAAATAAGCTCATAGATACAGGGAATAGTTTGGTGGTTGCCAGAGGTGGGTGAAGGGCGTCAAAAGGTACAAACTTCTAGTTATAAAATAAATAAGTCATGGGGATATAATGTACATCATAGTGACTATAGGTAATAATACTGTATTGCGTATTTTAACATTGCTAAAAGAATAGATCTTGAAAGTTCTCATCACAAGAAAAAAAAATTTTTTTGTAACTATATAAGGTAGTGGATGTTAACTAGACTTATTGTGATGATCATTTCATAATGTATACAAATATCGAATCATTATGTTGTACACCTGATACTAATAATGTTATATGTCAATTATACCTCAATTTAAAAAATAATTAAAACAAAATAAAAATGAGAATATGCCAAAAATATTGTATATGTTGTTTTTTATTTATTTAGACCTACAAATAGAGAATTTCAGCAAGACGGGAGTTATTCGAGGGAGGAGGGTGAAAGGGATAATTCGGTACATGTGTGTGGTGATGGGTTGTAATTAGTATTTTGGTGGTGAACATGATGTAATCTATGAAGAAATAGAAGTATAATGATTTTTACAATGTTATAAACATTGTAAATTTTTACAATGTTATAAACCAATGTTACTGCAATAAACAAAAATTAAAAAAAAAAAAAAAAGACAGGAGTTATTCCACTTTAGAAGCTCACTAGGCCTAACCACCATTTTATAACAATGCCCCAATTGTTCAGTAGCCAACCTAGAAATAAACTAAGACAAGCTTATTTGTATAGTAGGATCTCCAAAGCAAAGTGTAATCTTTCTCTTCCTTTGAGTATAAGTGTTTTTGGAGCTCCCAAAGGAGGTTCTGAGAAAGAAAGAAATGAGAGAATCCTTTAACTTTTTTTTTAAATGTGGCCATGATTTTAAATTATTAACTATGTGTAGTTTTCTTTATCTGATCTTTGTAATAGGAAAAATAGTTGTTTGTTTTGTCATGGTGCGGGGGATAAAGGGGGGAAAAACTTAATTGTCAGAGAAAAGAAGCACTTAGAGATTCGGGGCATGATAAGGATCAAGAAGAGGCTGGTTTCTCATAGTACCCAGGGCAGAGAAGGTTCATTCTGTGCAGCTGTCAAAAGGTCTTCAGATTCAGATAACTAGGCTTTCTACAAAGTGTGCTTTCTTCCAAGGTGACAGGCTTAGTGATACTATAAAAAATAGGTCTCTTGAGAGTTGGTGCAAGCCAGAGTGTGGTGTTCATGGACAAGTGGATCCAGTCCAGCATGGCTTGCTCAGACTCATGCCAGAGCCCCCTACAATTCAAAGTCAGAGTGCCCTGGGCCTTTGGTTGATGGAACAAACTGAAGGAGGCACTTAACTCTTTCCACTCTGACCACTTGGTATTGTGTGTCTGACTGACAGTGCCGAGGACACTCCACAAGGAAAATGACTGCCTGGGATGAAGTAGATTCTCTTCAAGTTACTGTGTGTTTCATTTGACCAGGGTGCTAAAACAAACATTTTTGTTAAATTTTTCAAAAAAGACAAATTTCCTGCCTTCTTATTGACGGTGTGTGTTTGTTTTGTTTTGCTAAGTGGTTCAAGGCAGCAGAGATATATGAACATAGTGGGTGTACAGACATGGCAGTATCAACCCCCACCCAGCCCCACCGCTTTGCTTACTTGCATGAAATGACTATTTTTACACCATCAAATTTGTAACAGTCAGTTTGTCCTTCTTTGGGGGAGACGAGCAGCATTGCCATTTAGGTAAAAAGTGATTGTTAACTGAATCCGACTGTCCACCATCCTCTTCAAAACTATCCCTAATTATATAATTTTCCACACAAATGTATTTCTACTACTGGTAAAAAAAAAAAAAAATGTTGAATGAGAGGGGGCGATACTTCAATAAAGAGAGATGTTCCAAGCCAATATGAATTCTGTAATTGTTAATGTCATAGTGGTGATAATAGATTGTTATTTTTATAATAATTACAGCACATCATTATCTAAGCTTCAAATGGAAAATTTGAGGACTTAATTATAGGGTGAGTTATTTGTTTTTATGTTCTTTCCTACATTATTTTGATTTGAATGCTTATGTCTGCATATCCAGCTTATTCAGTAAAGAGAGGAAACTTTTTATCATGCATAAGGAAAATGTGGTAATTTGAAAAATGATGTAAGATATTTTGAAGCAAATGACATTAAGTAACATTAGTGTTTCTCAAGACCTTGCTTGCTATAAGCATATGAGCTATAGAGGGAAGACACTCCCAGATAAGGATTCTGGCTCTGCCGTTCCCCGGCTCTATGACCTTAAATAAGGATGCAACTCTCAGCCTCCCTTTCTTATCTGACCTCTTGTGGTAATAACGGTACTCATTTGCCCATCTCTTAAGCGTTGCAGAGATTAAGAGGGACACTGTGTATAAAGCACTGAGCACAGAGCCTACTATTGGTTATTATACCAAAAAGTGACAATTCTTCACATCAGCCCATATGGAAATGTCTAAGTAATTCTTCCTACTGGTAAAGAAAGTATCTCTTTCACCTTGCAGAAGGCATTCTCTTTGTCACCTGTAGAGTCTCTGGCCCTAATGCAGTTTCAGATGTGCAAAATTATTAATTATTGTTGCACTGTCTGTGCAGTGTGGCATTTATTTCTGTCTTACAGAGAGTAAGCACAGGTCATTTTCTAAGAATAGATTTAGAAAATTCAAAGTCCATGGTAATATTTATCCTCATTAAAAAAAAAAAAAAAACAGAGTCAGAAGGTCCTTAAAACATTATAGCAAAGATGCTAATGAAAATTCATGAAGATGGACCCCTGATCCCACCCCAATCCCCCCACTCTGGCTGGAGTTCCTGTTTTTTTGAAAAAAAAAAGGGGGAGAAGGAAAGCACCTTCTTTTTCATTCAACGCATGAAACTTAAAAAGCACAGGGCATTCATACAGCTCGAGTCTGCTCCTGATAAACCACAGGATCCCACAGTAAGGGACCCAAAGGGTTTCTTTTTCCTGCCTAGAATTTAGCTTCAGCATCTGAAAAAGAGAAACCTAATCATGGACCTTGTTCTGGGAAAGGAATTAAAGCCACAGCTTAAAACTGGAGTGAGAGAAGGAAGGGAGGTTGTTTCTCGGTCCTCCAAAAAAAACCCTGCTGCTTTTACTTCTAAATGCATCCTGCAAGCTTCACCCTTCAATATTCATTTGCATTGTCTATGAATTGCCAATTTATTTGTTTGCAGCAACAGCCTCTCTGCTATTACAGAGATGTGGGAATAAGATGATTATTTATAGGCTCCTTAATGCCTGTTTTGCTGGACTGGAGAGGTGAATTTCTAGAAGTCCGGTGAACTA
Source organism: Diceros bicornis minor (assembly GCF_020826845.1). NCBI lineage: Eukaryota > Metazoa > Chordata > Mammalia > Perissodactyla > Rhinocerotidae > Diceros > Diceros bicornis. The sequence goes on along the minus strand of NC_080741.1, from coordinate 72,460,801 downwards.
GCAAAGCTTCTGTTCTGTAATTGAGGAGGCGGCTGGTAGAAGGGGAGAGCTATTTGCATACATCTCATTAGACCTCCTCAGGAAAGAATCCCTAGTGCCGGCTCTGTGCAAAGAATTGCTGTTTGGTTCCATGGACAGAATTTCAACCAAGGGCATTTGGTCCAAAGAGGTGCTCTCTATGTGTGGCTCCAGATGTGAACATGCTGGGCTGTGGGGTTTTGAGATAAGAGTCCCACCCTTATTTTACAGAAGAAACAGCAATTCAGAGACAGGAGGAGGCTTACCAGTAAGTGGTCATATGGCAAGTTCATAGCAGAAGCAAAGCTCCAGCCAGTAGAATTAAGAGTGGAGGTGGGGAGAGGAATTCCCTTCCTCTGGCGGCGTATGGCATATGGCTCAACCTGTGGGCCCCTGCCTATGTTGGTAAATATTTTGAATATCATGTCTGCCTTCTCCTGCCTCATATCCCTTTGGAATTGGACAAGATCTTGATAGGACATTTTGACCAACATTTGGGGGAAAAAAATAGAATATAAAATCCTGACGGGATGTACATTTTCCAGAGCCAGGAGAGGTCTAGGTGAGGGTACCAACTCAGTGAATGGCAGCTGACTTGTTCTGAATATACATAAATAGAGAAAGAAACAGAAAAAAAAAATACCTCATCTGCAGGACAGGGCCAGGGCTCTAGACCATCGCTGCTTCCATGTACTGCTGGCTCTGACACTATTCCTTCCCCCGCTTCCGTAAATCATCCTGGTGTGACATTGCTTCTGTCTTCCCTCATTCTCTGCCAGGAAACTCACAAGCATGCTCTAATGCTCATAGCTAGTAGCTGTCCTACCTTAGGTTCCTCTTCAAACCATCTCCTCCCTTCCTCTATGTCTCTGTTTTCCGGTCTTTTTCTCTGAGCTCATGTAGTTTTATGGTAAGCTCCTTGAGAACATCTTTGAAAAAAACCTTCGTGGAGATAGAGGGGACACATAAATAAGTTGCAAGGTAATTAATACTGTGAGAATGCCACAGAACCCACACTTCAGTCTGTCCTTTCAACAAACTTGCCTACTCAACATAATAATGACAAAGGAAGTATAATTAGCTTCATCTATCACTCTCACATCTGTTGGGTGACATCTTTAGTCCTTGTGCGGTCTCTACAGTTGAAGCATTACCAACTCCAATCACTATTTCTACCTTACTCTGTCTTTTGCTTATGAATGAATGGCCCTAGGAACTTTTTTTTTTCTTCAATTAATAAGGTATCCAACAGAGGGAACCAGAAGCTGTCTTTCTTGGATTAGTTACTGGTGTGACATTGTTTTGTAAAGAACATTTCTATTACATTATTTTGGCTTGTTTCCAGTCCAGTGAAGAGGTTGAGACCTGGGAAGCCCTGGGTTTAAATCTGGGCTCCTCCATCAACCAGCTATGTGAGCTTGGCCCCAGCTTCTAAGTCTAGAGGTCTCATCTGAGGAAATGGGAATTGCTTGAGACTGATAGCGTGTTGCTGAAATGAACTAATGTATAAATCACATTATACAGAGCACAGTGCCTGGCTCATAGTAAATGCTCAAACCTTCTAGTCATGAATTTTTTTTGTGTGTGTGTGAGGAAGATCAGCCCTGAGCTAACATCCATGCCAATCTTCCTCTTTTTGCTGAGGAAGACTGGCCCTGGGCTAACATCCGTGCCCATCTTCCTCCACTTTATGTGGGACGCTGCCTCAGCGTGGCCTGACAAGTGGTGCAGCAGAGGGCCGCCAGCAGCAGAGCACGTGCACTTAATTGCTACACCACGGGGCCGCGGGGCCATCCCCTAGTTATGAATTATTTATTGTCCCTATGTAATACTATCCATTACTTTACTCCCAATTCTGTGTTAGAAAATAATCCCACAAGGTTGCCCACGTTTTTGTTCTATTTGTGGTCATCTCTACGACTTAAGAAGACTGGAAATTGACCTCTTTTTCCTACCTTTATTTTTCCTCTTTCCTCTTCAATGTAATAGGAAGTTAATGAACTTATATAAGAACCCTCTTACCAATTACCTCAATGTCCCTCATTCCAATTCTGTCAGTTGACCCATTTAAACAAAATAAGTTGGGTAAAGACAAGCCCAGCTTGTGACCCTCTAACCACAAGGACATCCAAGATAGGTTATTTCAAAGTAAAGTAGAAAAAATGGTAGATTGGTGCTAAAATTTCACAAAAAATAAAGTAGTTTTGCTTTGCCTTGTCGGCAAAGACTTAAATAAGATTCATAGTTAAATTTGAGGCAGAAGAGCAGGAAATTTTATGCAAAATACCCAAAGCTGGGAAGACCAAGCCTACTCCTTCAGCTGCTCTAATGAATCACCCCCATATTTGCTGAAAGTTTCTCTCCCAAGTCTCCAAAGAGTAACTCCCACAGACCCATGTCTGCAGCATCACCAGTTAAGCCCAAGCTGAGTTAGCTTCCTCCTCTTCTGAATGCTCAAAGCTTTGGTCTCTGCAGACTAAACTGGGTCATCTCTTTTCTCTGTTTGTAATCCTTGCAGGAGGGCATGAGAAGTCGGGAAGCAAGCTTTAATAGGTAAGAGAGAGACAGTTATTCCCCCTGAATAATAACAATAATATCAGCTATTATTTATTAACCGTTTTCTAAATGCCAAGTGCTGTAGTCAGCCTTTCATCTGTACTATTTCAATTATTTCACAACCAACAATCCTATGATGGTTATCCTCACACCCATTTACAATGAGGAAACAGGCTCAAAGAAATTAAGTCACTTGGCCACGGCGCAACAGCAATAGAGTGGTAGAGCAGGGTAAAAGATATCAGGTCATACTTAAGGAAAATCAGAGAGCTGACGGAAAAGAAATGGCAGCCTCTCTCTTCTGGATCCTTTGGGGGTAGTTTGATGGAGATGGCTTCTCCAGCCCAAGGGAAGCAATGATTTAATTACTTAACTTGATTTCCCATCAATTATTTCTATCAGCTGATATTTATTAAGCACCTATTATTTACAAGGTAGTTTCTTTATAAAATTGAGGAAAGTCGTGAGTAACAGATCAAGATCATCTCATATTATTCACTGAATATCAGACTTAGAAGAAACCTGAGAGCATCTAGGGAAGCTACTTTCAAAATACAGTCAAAAGGCCATCATTCTAGAGACTATTGAAATTGTACAATTCCAGCTTTCATTCCAGACCAGCTGAACTAAAGGGGCTAGAAGTGATTCTTCATTTTTATTTTAGTTCCTGGGTAACTTGTATGCATGCAGATTTAAGAACCACCATTGTGGACCAACACTTTCATGTTACAGATAGGGACACTGAGTCTAGTAAGAAGAAAGATATATCACCCAGCATTCCCTATCCACGAGAATCAGAAGCATACTTTAAGATTAAATTGAACAAATATAATGGAATTGTTCTCAGGATGACTGGGCAAGTGCTAATAATAAGCACATGAACATTCATTATGTGCAATGGTTTGTCCATCTATTTTCTTACATTATATTGGTGCAAAGGTTCAAAGTTATCAAATCTAAACCTAAGAATAAGATGAAGCATGCAGCTGTATTCTTTGGGATGACTGGAGGGAGAATCTGTGCAGGATTAGAAGTATGAAATCAGTCCCAAAAATGCAAATTAAAACCATGGTGAGACACTACTACACACCCACTAGAATGGCTAAAATTTAAGACTGACAATCCCAAATATTGGCAACAACATGGAGCAAGTAGAACACTCATGCATTGCTACTGAGTATGCAAAATTGTGCAGCCTCTTTAGTAAATAGTTTGGCAGTTTCTTATAAAATTAAATAATATGAACCAGCAACTCCACACCTCATGTATTTACTCATGAGGAAAGAAAACACATGTCCACACAAGGTTGTACATAGAAATTCACGGCCTTGTTATGTATGATCACCAAAAACTGAAACAACCCAAATGTTCATCAACTGGTGAGTGGATAAACAAATGGTATTATATCCATACAATGGAAAACTAATCTGCAATAAAAGGAACGAAATACTGATACGTACAAGAACATGGATGAATCTCAAAAGCATTATGCTAAATAAAAGGAGACAGACACCAAAACAGCATACTGCATTTTTCCATTTATATGAAACTATAGAAAAGGAAAAACTGTAGTGATAAAAAAGCAAATCGATGTTTGCCAGGGTGTAAGGAGAGAGAATGACTGCAAAGAGGCACAAAGGAACTTTTTAGGATGATGGAAAAGTTCTATATCATGATTGTAGTGGTAGTTACTTGACTATACACATTTGCCCAAACTCATCCAATTGTGCGCTTAAAATTGGTGAATTTTATTGTATGTAATTATTCCTCAATGGAGATGACCCAAAGGAGAAAGACGAGGAAGAGGTGGAGAAGGAAGGAGAGAAGAAAGAGAGGGAGAGTTATGGACTGAATGTTTGTGCCTTTCCCCAGAATTCATATGTTGAAGTCCTAACCCACAATGTGATGCTATTTGAAGATGGGGCCTTTGGGAAGAAATCAGGATTAGATGAGGTCATGAGGGTAGGGCCTTCATGACGAGATTTGTGCCCTAAAAGAAGAGACACCAGAGAGCTTGCTGTCCCTGCATGCAAACATAGAAGAGGTCATGTGTGCACACAGTGAGGTGGCGGGCACCTGCAAGGCAAGAGAAGAGGCCTAAGAATGAAACCTACATGCCAGCACCTTGATTTTGGACTTCTCAGCCTCCAGAACTGTGGGAAGTAAATTTCTGTTGTTTAAGCCACTCAAGCTATGTTATTTTGTTATAGCATTCAGAGCTGACAAAGAAAGAAAGAAGGAAAGGGGAGGACAGGGAAGAGGAGAGAATGGGAAAGGAATGAAGGGGAGGAGAGGAGGGATGGGGAGGGAAGAGAAATCAATCCTAGTGATGCCATGTTCATGAAGACCCTATGGTTTGCATGAGCCCCTAGACAGGATGTATTAGTTTCCTAGAGTTGCCAAATTATCAGAAACTTGGTGCCTTAAAACAACAAGAATGTATTCTCTCACAGTTCTGGAGGCCAGAAGCCCTAAATCAAGATGTTGGCAGGGTTGGTTCCTTCTAGAGGTTCTGGGGAGGATCTGTTCCATGCCTTTCCTCTAGCTTCTGGTAGCTGCCAGCAATCTTTGACTTCTTTGGCTTGTGGACACATCATTTCAACCTCTGCTTTCATATTCACAGCACCTTCTCTTTCGTGTCTTTTCTTCTTCTCTTCTAAGGATGCTTGTCATTCAAGTTAGAGCCCACCCTAATCTAAGATATTTTCATCTTGAGATCTTTAATGTTCACATCGGCAAAGACCCTTTTTCCATATAAGGTCACCTTCAAAGTTTTCCAATATATATTTATTTGGGGTTGAAGCACAGTTCAACCTACTGCGCTGGCCAACTTCCAAAAGGCTTCTTGGTTGGTTTGAGAATACACCTTTATGCCTTGGGGCCTCATTGAAAAAGGGCAGTGCCCACTTGGTGGGATGTTGGAGTGAGACTTCTCCCTTATTATCACCTCAGTTGAGCCTTGCCAAATGTCATGGCTGTTACACACTGAGGATTTCATAACAGGAAATAGACTAGGAAGGAACTTTTGCTTTCCCAAAGCACCATATGGGTTCTAACTGAGGAACAACTTCTCACCCTGAATAGAAATCTGCAAATCCTTGCCCTCTTCAGATGGTTGGGACATGTGGAAAAGTCCAAAAATAAATGCAGACAGATCTGGGTTCCATCCTTTACCTGCTATGAGGTCATATCCACGTTACATAAAGACCCTTGACTTACAATCCATAATATGAGAATGATAATATTATTTCAGAAGATTAAAAGTGATAACAATGTAAAAGCTACTAGCACCATGCTTGGCATAGGATAGCAACTTGAGGAGAGTTTATTTGGTGGTTCTCCAGTACATGGGTATGTGTCTTTACTTTAGATTGTGTGGTTTTATTGTTTTTGTTTCTCGTGAGGAAAATTGGCCCTGAGCTAACACCTGTGCCAACCTTCCTCTATTTTGTATGTGGGAAGCCGCCACACCATGGCTTGATGAGTGGTGTGTAGGTCCGTGCCTGGGATCTGAACCTGCAAACCCCGGGCCACCAAAGTGGAATGCACAAACTCAACCACTACACCACCAGGCCAGCCCCTTGATTCTGTTTTGATCCTGTCCATAAATTAAAACATATGTGTGTGTGTGTGAGTGTGTAATTAAATGTGCATTTCCTAGTACATACAATATGACATGTACAAAGTGTATGGTGGCAGACAGAGAAAAAGTAGTGTTTTATGTACCCCATGGCAGGCAGGTTAAACCCCATCTCTCTGAATGTCAGCATTCATTTATATTTAAGTCAAGCTACTTGATGCTTCCACTTAAAAATGTGAAAATTACCACCTACCTCAGGAATGTCGTTTCAAAAGTGAAGCATAAAAAAAAATAATGGTCAAGAAGAGGTCCTAGAAAAACAAATGAAATAATTGTGGGCTTTCAGATTGCACCTTAAAATATCAGGCTATCCCTATCAACTGAAGTAGTATTGGGTTACCTAAAATGGGCATCATTCTCTAGCAGTTAAGCTGGTAAGAGTCCACATTGAGTAATGCCACTTGAACACTTATGCTACGAAAACAGAAGTATTTACTTTGGGTGAAGTACAAAGATATTTTAAAATTGACAGAGGAAAATCTACAGTGTTTTATACAAATTAATGTGGCTAACCAGGTAATGATTGCCAAAGAAATAGCAAGTTTGTGCTTAGGAAATTAAAACCTGTTTCCCATGCTTTCCACATACAGAGACAACGACCTGAATATGTTGTTGTAGAGTCTATAATTCCCTTACGGTGGTAGTGTTATTCTGGAGTTCTCCCATTCTACTATCACTGGAGTTCCCCAAATGAGAAAAATGTTAAGAAAGTAGAAAAGAAAATAGGTAGAATTGGGGAAAAATAAGATATTCAAGGAAGAGTGATTATTTGGGTCATGCCTTTGTGGTGTCAGAGCACTTTGGGTAGAAACTCATGGAAATGATAAATCTATTATCAGATATAAACCCAGATATAAACATCCAGGCAGGGTTCATTTGTGATGTGCATATGTTGCAGTTTACCCAGTCCATAGAAGAAGAAATGTATTAAAGAGGCTAGAACACACTTTTAGAAGAGGAGAAAGGGTTTCATTTGATGTTAATTTCCATCGAGGAAGGGCAGAGCTGTGAAATATCACAGTGAAGAAAAAAGATAAGAATTTTATTCCTTTTTTTTTTTCAAATAAATGTTTAGAGAGTGTCCACCACTTTGCTAATCATTAATGTAAGGGGATGGACTTTTAGAATGAATAACATATGCTTCAGAAAGCCACAAAGTCCAGTGTAATGGTGGCTGGAAGGAGAGGGGAGACAGATATATAACTATTAATTATACTAATTATAGTAAAGGGAACACCTTACTCGGCCTGGGAAAGTCAGGAAAACATAGTATTAGCAGTCCTTGAGGGACATCCCTGACCAATGAGAGCAGGAGCACTCTTCTCAATATACAGACCAGGCTGGCAGTACAACAAACACTTATTTCTCTAGGCATCTTTCCAACTAAGCAACTAAGTGAGGCTTGGGGAAACCGTTCTGCTCCCAGCTATGTGTCTCCATGCCTGCTAGATCATCAAAGACCTTAACCATAGAATAATGACTGAGCCAGAGTTGCTAAAGATGAAAAACATTGTTTATGATATGTTTCTCTATAATTCCTAAGTTCACGTGCATCCAACAGCGTTCCTTATGACTGCATGAAGGAAGAATGGGTGTGTATATATACATCCATATAAAGACAGCCTAAAATTTAAATGAATCTCTGAAACATTATGCCTTACCCAGTCTCATGGTGAATTTTATAAACCTAGTTCAACAAATTCCTAATGAATTTAGACAATACAGTATTAAGACCCTCAATAAATGCTCACTATACATCTTTTAAATAGAGAATATTCTGAAAAGTAGGGGAGGGAAAACATTTGATTGTGTGAAACTAGAACCATTTGGTTTTAGGAAATGAAGATTAGCTCCACTGCCATTATTTGGTATCCTTTTGCCTAGATAGAAGCTGGCAATAATTTTGGCTTCTTCATCTTATCTTGTCAACTCAATCAATCTGTGGCATTCAATAAAAGCTAGCCACAGCAAGAGTTTCCAGCAGCAGGAATGTATGAAATACAGTGAAATTGACTCACAGTCAATTTTTTTAGAGAGAGCTGATGTAAAGAAACTTAACGATGCCCTCTGTGACAAATGCTGCATAGACAATTTAAGGGGAATATTTTTGGGGGAAAAAGGAATCTGTAAACAACATATCTTAAGAAAATCCATAACATTGTTTATAATATAGTCCACAAAATAGAAAACACCAAAAAAAATGAAATCATCAAATAGTTACTATAAAATATGTGACCTAGATTCGGTTTGAGTCTTTGAATTCCAGCAATTTCCTATTCAATTTTTGTTTACATGCATTTCAGCTTTTTCCTTGTTATTTTTTTTAACCTGTGAAAAGATAATTAGGTATGAAAGTTTTTAAAAGGTCAACACTAACATTTTATATAAATATAATGTTGGGGGTATTTGATGTCAAACGTATCTTTGCATTTTAGCAAACATTTTAACATTTCTGCAAACCAAAATTTTTAAAATAGTCAAAGTAATTCCTATTCCTCAACCCAGTAACTGAATACTCCTTTATCTGAATTGCTCATATTTCTGTCTAGCTGTCACCATTCAAGAGCTGCTCTGATTCAAGCCCGATGAAGTGAACATTAGCTGTAACTTGCTGAATCTTGGCAATTTTCCCCATGAGCAAAAATAAATATTGCTGCTTCCCCATAATTTGCAGTACACCTGTTTATTCAAGTTTTCATGGATGCAAAGAAATGAGAAAACATTGCATGGTGGAGTACACTGTATAGCATGCAGGTTGGAGGACGTGTTATTTTACAGAAATATACTTTACAGCTATGGGATATGAGATCTTAGGAGGGAGGAGGAGGGGTCCATTGGATTAAAGCTGAGGGCCCAATGTCCATTTAAAGGCATCTTCTGAGACGCCAATAATAGCCAGTTTGTAACTATTTTAAAGCAATCACATATGTAATGTCCCATAGCACCAAGCCTGGTGCAAAGTAGAATATCAATAGCCAGGAATTCTCCTCACGGAGTCTAAAATACATCCTGTCTGGAAAGAAAGTGGTCACCTATTGGAAGCCCCATCTGTTTACACATGGTACACGCCATTATGTAAGTGAGACACCTGTTTTTGTTTAATGTTGATTGAGAGCCTATAAACAGATTGGTTCATAGCTTATAAATCTATAAAATTGATCAAAACCTGGTTGGCTCCATAGTGATGAGATCTCACTGAGACAGGAACCAAGCTTATATTGTCAACACTTTGAGAGGAATTTTCAAAAAGAATATTTTCTTTTTCCATATCCTGATGTCTTGAGGGCTCATCCTAGGTTTCCTCCAGACTAACCCCCACCTCTAATCAGTCATTAGGTGTTTGATACTGGGATCAGAGAAATATTTCCTGGGGGCATAATATTCCTAGTGATATATTTTCAAGAAATGAGGGTAAGGGAAGTATTAGCATCTCCTTTCTAATCTATAGAGAAAATTGGAATTTTGTTCACCAAGAAAGAGTATAGATAAAAACAATCACATGTCAGAGTGGAAATATTAAATAAAACCTTATGGTTTAACTTTTCAAAAATAAATTTTGTGTCAATGTATCACTCATAGATAATTTTCCAATTACAAATGTAAATTGTACTTTTATAATGGTGAGATCTAGTGGTCACCACCTTAACCATGTGATCAAGCAGCATCATCAGTAGTAGCAGGACAGCCTGAAAAGATGCAATCAGGTGCCTACAACATCACCTTGAAGTATTCCTGACAAATACATTTGACTTGAATTTAATCATGAGAAAACAGACAAATCAGAATGTGGGTCATTTTATAAGATATTGGTATAGGCCTAGGATCTTCCAAAAATTCAATGTCTTAAAAAACAACAAAATGCGACAGATCTGTATATTGAAAACTCAAAATATTGCTAAAAGAAATTAAAGTAGATCTAAATAAGTGGAGAGATACACATTGTTGATAGGTTGGAATACTCAATATTGTTAAGATGTCAGTTCTCCCCAAATTATTCTATAAATTCAATCCAATGGCAATCAAAATCCCAAAAAGCTTCTTATAGAAATTAATGTGTTGATTTTAAAATTCATATGGAAATGCAAAGAACCTAGAAGAGCTAAAACAACTCTGAAAAAGAACAAAGTTGGAGGGGAAACACCATCTGATTTTAAGAATTATTGTAAAGGAGATGTCATCATCATGGCAGTGTGAGAGGATACTTTGTCTCTCCCCCACAATGTATAGAAATTAAATCATCCATAACCCAACAAAGGCTACATTGCCCAACACATCAGGACACTGGAGAGAGCCACACTTTGGTACATATGAAGGTGGGTGGACTGGAGCACATAGAGGAGGCTAAATGGTGGATCAGCAGAGGCAGACCCCAGGACCTTGGAGCCCTGGCCCCAGTGGCCGGGCTAGCCATCCCCAACCCCAGAGAACTCAGTGGCAGCAGTGGAGGCATGTGTGCAACTCTGGCCAACCAGCCAGCCACCCATGGTGGCACATGTGGCCATGGGAAGAAGATCAGCATCAGAGGCAGACCCTATAATCCTGGCCTCCTGGCAGTGGCTCTGAGCCTGGTAGCAGGGGCAGAGGTACACACAGGACTCCTACATTCCAACTGCAGCAGTGCCTGTGGCCACAAGGTAACAAACAACAGCTGAGATGGTTCCCCATGAACCTAGCTCCCTCTCCATTCCCCTCTCTCCTTGCCATGGCAGCAGAGCTTCTGACTCAGGTGATCCCAGATGCCACTGAGGTGTCAGCCATCCTTATGTCCATGGCAGCAAAGCCAGCAACCCCAGCATCATCAACAGCGAGGCATCAGTGACCCCCAGAGGCACAAGCAGTGATGACAAGATTCCTGGTGACACTCCAAATAGAGGCCATGGTGGGTGGAATGTGCAGATCCTCAAATATAGCCAGAGGCAGCTCAGGTAAGAAAAACCAAAAACTAGCAATATAGCAGCCCCTACTGAAAAGTAAAAGAAAGACTTCTAATCTCAAAGCTATTGAAAAGTTTGAATCAAAACAAAGAAAGCTATACCTAAACTAGAAATGAGTTTGCTGTGACAAATGCACCAGCAGAGGAATAAATTAGCAAGTACCACAAAACGCCACTGTAACATGGCATCACAAGAAGAAAACAACAATTCTCCAGAAATCAAACATAAAGTCATGGAAGATTGTGATCTATCTGAAAAAGAATTCAAAATAACTGTCATGAAGAAACTCAATGACCTACAAGAAAACTCAGAAAGGCAGTTCAATGGGCTAAGGAATAAAATCAATGAACAGAAGGAATACTTTACCAGAGATAGAAACTCTAAAAAAGAACTAAACAGAAATTCTGAAGTTAAAGAACTCAATAAATGAGATAAAGAGTACATTAGAAGCCACTGGAAATAATGTGGATCACATGAAAGAGAGAATTAGCAAGCTTGAAGATAGAAACCTAGAAATGATGCAAGTAGAAGAAGAGAGTGAACTCAGTCTTTAAAAAAATGTAGAAATTCTCTGAGACTTAACTGACTCCATTAGAAAGGGAAATATAAGGATAATGGGTATCCCAAAAGGAGAAGAGTGAGAAGGGAGCAGAGATCTTATTTAAGGAAATAATAGCTGAGAATTTCCCAAATCTGGAGAAGGAACTGGATGTATAAAATCCATGAAGCTAGTAGAAGACCCAATTATCTCAATGCAAAAAGACCTTTTCCAAGACTCATGATAATAAAACTGTCAAAAATCAATGACAAAAAAAGAATATTGAAATCAGCCAGGGGAAAAAGGACAATAATCTACAAGGGAACCCCTGCTAGGGGCTATTAGCAGATTTTTCGGTAGAAACCCTACATGCCAGGAGAGAGTGGAAAGATATATTCAAAATATTGAAAGATAAAAACTGTCAGACAAGCAAGAAAAAGGAATAAAAGGAATCCAAATAGGTAATGAAGAAGTGAAACTCTCACTATTTGCAGATGACATGATTGTATATATAGAAAACTCTAAATAATCTGTTGGAAAACTATTAGAAACAATCAACAACTACAGCAAAGTTGCAGGGTACAAAATCAATCTACAAAAATCAGTTGTATTTCTGTATGCTAATAATGAACTAACAGAAAGAGAGCTCAAAAAGATAATACCATTTACAATTGCATCAAAAAGAATAAAATACCTAGGAATAAATCTTACCAAGGAGGTGAAGGACCTATACAATGAGAACTACAAGACATTATTGAAAGAAATCCATGATGACATAAAGAAATGGAAAGATATCCCATGCACGTGGATTGGAAGAATAAACATAGTTAAAATGTCTATATTACCTAAAGCAATCTACAGATTCAATGCAATCCCAATCAGAATCCCAATGACATTCTTCACAGAAATAGAAAAAAGAACACTAAAATTTATATGGGGCAACAAAAGACCCCGAATAGCTAAAGAAATCCTAAGAAAAAGAACAAAGCAGGAGGCATCACAATCCCTGACTTCAAAACATACTACAAAGCAATAGTAATCAAAACAGCATGGTACTGGTACAAAAACAGACACACAGATCAATGGAACAGAATTGAAAGCCCAGAAATAAAACCACACATATACGGACAGCTAATTTTCGACAAAGGTGCTAAGAACATGCAATGGAGAAAGGAAAGTCTCTTCAATAAATGGTGTTGGGAAAACTGGACAGCCACATGCAAGAGAATGAAAGTGGACCATGTGCTATCGCCATTCACAAAAATTAACTCAAAATGGATCAAAGATCTGAGGGTGAGACCTGAAACTATAAAACTCATAGAAGAAAATATAGGCAACACACTATTTGACATTGGTTTTAAAGGAATCTTTTCTGATGACATGCCTACCCAGACTAGGGAAACTAAAGAAAAAATAAACAAGTGGGACTTTATCAGACTAAAGAGCTTTTATAAGACGAATGAAACCAGAATCAAGATGAACAGACAACCAACCAGCTGAGAGAGAATATTTGCAAAACATACATCTGACAAGGGGTTGATCTCCATAATATATAAAGAACTCACACAACTGAACAACAAAAAAACAAACAACCCAATCAAAAAATGGGCAGAGGGAATGGGAATGCAAATTGGTGCAGCCTCTATGGCAAATGGTATGGAGATTCCTCAAAGAATTAAAAATAGAGATGCCCTATGATCCAGCCATCCCACTACTGGGAATCTATCCAACGAACCTGAAATCAACAATCCAAAGACGCTTATGCACCCCTATGTTCATTGCAGCATTATTCACCATAGCCAAGAAGTGGAAGCAACCTAAGTGTCCCTCGACTGACGATTGGATTAAGAAAATGTGGTATATATATACAATGGAATACTACTCAGCCATAAAAAAAGACAAAATCGTCCCATTTGCAACAACATGGATGGGCCTGGAGCGTATTATGTTAAGTGAAATAAGCCAGAAAGAGAAAGACAAACACTGTATGATCTCACTCATATGTGGAATATAAACCAACACATGGACAGAGAAAACTGGACTGTGGTTACCAGGTGCAGTGGGGGTGGGGTTGGGGGGTGGGCACAAGGGGTGAAGGGAGTCATATATATGGTGATGGACAAACAAAAATGTACAACCCCAAATTTCACAATGTTAGAAACCATTAAAACATCAATAAAAAAAAAAAAACTGTCAGCCAAGAATACTCTATCCAGCAAAGTTATATTTCAGATATGAAAGAGAGAAAAAAGCTTTCCTAGACAAATGAAACCTGAGATAGTTAACTGCCAGTAGACCTGCCTTACAAGAAATGTTGAAAGGCACCCTCCTACCTGAATCAAAAAGGCAAAGGTATACAAAGCTTTGAGCCAGGTGATAAATAGACAGAATCAGAAAATTGCAACTCTGTATCAGAATAGGATAGTAAACACTTATTTATAACGTAAAGGTTAAAGGGAAAGGAAGCATTAAAAATAACTATAACTACTTTAATTTGGTAAAGAACTCATAATACAAAAAGGGATAATTTGTGACAACAAAAACATAGAAAGGGAAGAGGAAAAGGACAGAACCTGCATAGGCAAATGAAGATAAGATGCTATCAGCAGAAAAAGGACTATCTTATCTATGAGACCTTTTATACAAACCTCATGGTAACCACAAAACAAAAATTCAGAGCAGAGTCATGAAACATAATAAAAGAGGAAACTGAGAAACACATCACAGAAAACCACCAAACTGAAATAGAAGACAGAAACACAGGAAAAAGAAAGAATGGAAATGTAGAGCAACCATAAAACAAAAGATAAAATGGCAGTACTAAGTCCTCATATATCAGTAATCACCCTAAATGTAAATGGATTGAATCTACCAATCAAAAGACACAGAGTGGCTGGATAGATTAAAAAACAATACCCAACAATATACTGCCTCCAGGAGACCCACCTCAGCTCTAAAGACAAACAGGCTCAGAGTGAAGGGATGGAATATGATACTCCAAGTAAATGGGAATCAAAAGAAAGCAGGTGTAACCATACTTATATCAGACAAAATAGACTTCAAGCCAAAAAAGATAACAAGAGACAAAGAAGGACATTATATAATGATAAAGGGGACAATCCATCAAGAAGACATAACATTTATTAATATATATGCACCTAAAATACAAACACCAAAGTATATAAAGCAATTATTAACAGATCTAAAGGGAGAAATTGACAATAACACAATAATAGTAGAGGATTTTAATACCCCGATTACATCAATGGATAGATTATCCAGACAGGGAGTCAACAAGGAAACATTGGCCTTAAATGAAACATTAGACCAGATGGACTTTAATAGATATATATAGAACATTCCACCCAAAAGCAGCAGAATACACATGCTCCTCAAGTGCACATGGAACATCCTCAAAGTTAGACCATATGTTGGGGAAAAAAAACAAGTCTCAATAAATTTAAGAAGATTGAAATCATTTCAAGCATCTTTTATGACCACAACGGTATGAAACTAGAAATCAACTACAAGAAGAAAGCTGGAAATGTCGCAAATATAAGGAGACTAAACAACATGCTGCTGAACAACTATTGGATAAATAAAGAAATCAAAGGAGAAATTTAAAAAAATACCCAGACACAAATGAAAACATGACAGACCAAAATCTATGGGATGCAGCAAAAGCAGTAGTAAGAGAAAAGTTTATACCAATACACACCTAACTCAAGAAACAAGAAAAATCTTAAATAAACAATCTAACATTACACCAAAGAAACTAGAAAAAGAAAGACAAAGCCCAAAGTCAGGAGAGGGAAGGAAGTAATAAAATCAGAGTGAGAATAAATAAAATAGAGACTGAAAAAACAATTGCAGGATCAATGAAACTAAGAACTGGTTCTTTGAAAAGATAAACAAAATTGAAAATTTTTTGGCTAGCCTCACTAAGAAAAAGAGGGAACACTCAAAAGAGAAAATCAGAAATGAAAGAGGAGAAATTACAACAAATACCACAGAAATACAAAGGATTATAAGAAAATACTATCAAAAGCTATACACCAAAAAATTGGGTAACCTAGAAGAAGTGGATAAATTCTTAGAATCATACAACCTTCTAAAACTGAACCAAGAAGAAATAGAGAATCTGAATAGATGAATCACCAGTAAGGAAATTGAAACAGTAATCAAAAACCTCCAAAAAACAAAAGTCTTGGACCAGACGGCTTCTCTGGCAAGTTCTACCAAACATTCAAAGTCTTAATACTGATCCTTCTCAAACTCTTCCAAAAAATTGAAGAAGAGGGGAGGATTCCTAACTCATTCTACAAGGCCAACGTTACACTGATACCAAAACCAGACAAAGATAACACAAAAAAAGAAAATTACAGTCCAATGTCACTGATGAACATAGATGCAAAAATCCTCAACAAAATATTAGCAAATCGAATTCAACAATGCATTAAAAGGATTATACACCATGATCAAGTGGGATTTATTTCACGGATGCAAAAATGGTTCAACTTCGGGGCCGGCCTGTGGTGTGGTCAAAGTATAATGATATACACGTGAAATTTATAGAATAAAAAAATTTAAATAGAAATAAAATAGCTCATTTAACCATCTCCATTTTAAAAAAGAATTATTATAAAGCTATAGTATGATGTTGGTATAAAGAAAGACAAATAGATCAATGCAACTAAATAGAGAGTCCATAAATAAACCCATACCTATATAAACAACTGATTTTAACAAAGGTGCAAAGGTAATGCAGTGGAGAAAGGATAGCCTTTTTAACAAACTGTGCTAGAATGATATTCATATCCAGAAAAAAAAAGAACTTAGATCCATACCTAGTACCACATATAAAAATTGATGCAAAATGAATTACAGGTCTAAACATAAATCCTAAAACCATGAAACTTCTAGAATAGATAGGAGAAAATCTCTGTGGCCTTGGGTTAAGCAAAGATTTCTTAGATATCACACCAAAAGCACAATCTATAAAATGACAAATTGAAAAACTGGATTTCAAAAGACAGTATTAAGAGAATGAAAAGACAAGCCACAGACTAGGAGAAAAATCTTTACAAAGCATATATCTGATAAAGGTCTTCTATCTAGAATCCAAAACTCTCAAATCTTAGCAATAGGAAAACAACCCAATAAAAAACAAATGGGCAAAAGATTTGAACAGACGTGTCACCAAAGAAGACATACAAATGGCAAATAATGCCACAAAATCTGCTGAATATCACTTATTATTAGGAAATTGCAAATTAAAATGACAATGAGATTTTATTACACACCTATCAGAAGGGCTAAAATTTAAAAAGACTGACTATACCAAGTGTTGGAGAGGATTTGGAGGAACTGGAACTCTAATACACTGCTGATAGAATGTAAAATAATACTGCCATTTTGGAAAATATTTGTCAGTTTCTTAAAAAGCTAATCATATACCTACTATATGGTCTAGCCATTTCTCTCCTAGGTATTTAATGAAAATAAAATAAAAAATATGTCCATACAAAGTCTTCTATGTGATGTCCATAACAGACTTATTTGTAATAGTCAAAACTGGAAACTCAAGTGTCCATTGACAGATGAATGGGTAAGTAAATGAGGTACATCCATACAATGGAATACTACTCAGCAAAAAAAGGAATTAACTATTGATACATTCAACGATATGGTTAAATCTCAAATAATTATGCTGAATTAAAGAATTCCGACAGGAAAGAGTACATAGTACATCATCCTATTTATATAAAACTCTAGCAAATGCAAATTAACTTAACAGTGGCAAAAAGTAAATTGGTGGTTGCTTGGGGATGGGGGTGGGGAGGAGTAAAGGGGAAGGATTAAAAAGGGGCGTGAGGAAACTTTTGGAGGTGATGTGCATGTTCACTCTCTTGATTGGAGTGATGATTTCACTAGTGTAGTGTACATGTGTCAAAGCATCAAGTTTTACTCTTTAAATATGTGCAGTTTATTGTTTACATCAATAAAGCTATTTAAAAACCAAAGGCAAGGAGACTGCTCTAGGTTATAAGAATCTAACCAAATGCAACGCATGAACCTTGACTGAATTTTGGATTGGAGAAAAAGCATATGAGACTTTTTGAGAAAAATGGGGGAACTTAACTTTGTATCATATATTAGATGATATTATGGAATTATTGTTAAATTTCTTAGGTGTGATAACAGTATTGTAGTTATGTAGTAAAATGTCCATTTCCCTAAGTGATACATACAGAAATAAAAAACAATGAAATATCATAATATATTTGAGTTTAAAATTGTTTAGAAAAAAAAGAGAGTGAGAGAGAAAACAGTTGTGGTGGGATATTAATAAGTGGTAGATCTCAATGAGGACCATACAGATATTCTTTGTGCTACATCAAAATTTCTGAAAATTTAAAAGCTTTTAAGATAAAATTTTGGGGGAAATGTATGTATTGTATGTACTTACATGTATCTGGATGTGAAAGAGGGAAAAGTTTCAGTTCATAGATAGCAGAAGTAGAGAAACCAGTTCTGGGGAGAGGATACATTTTGTCTGAAATATGCTGACTTTGCTTAGCACATGCTATGAATATGGTAGAGTTCTCAGTCCATCTTTGAGGTATGTGCTGCAAAAGGAGTTCTAGAACAAAATGTATTAAGAAAGTCCTTGATTTTGATTGGAACTGAGATGCCCATGAGAGTTCTAAGTGATATGCCAAGTCTTATGTTGTCTTCCTGGGGTCCCAATTGCAGGTTTATTCGAGAGTGCCCTGAGTATCAACTCCAGTGGGTGGAAGGGAAAGAAATAAGATGGGGCCAAGGGAGAAGTTGGGCTGTGATGCAGCCCTAACAAGGTCTCAGCTGCCCCTTGAGGAGCTCTGAAGCCACCCTTCAGAGCTGTCCCCTCCTGGGGCAAGGGACTGAGCCTTCATACCCCAGCATC
This sequence comes from Diceros bicornis minor, assembly GCF_020826845.1. Lineage (NCBI taxonomy): Eukaryota > Metazoa > Chordata > Mammalia > Perissodactyla > Rhinocerotidae > Diceros > Diceros bicornis. Next base: position 72,442,169 of record NC_080741.1, on the reverse strand, counting down.
TCCTAGTGATTGTTTGCGGGCTGCCCCACGGAAGGGGGCAGAACCTTAGGCAATACGAGTCTCTTTAGCCAAGGCAGTTGCCAAAGAAGGCCCCCAGCTAAGAGCTATGGGCTGATGACCTCACCAGCATCTGGGGGAATAAGCCCTCAGTCCTGAGGGGGAATCCTGCTGGGCGGTGCAGCAGGACAATAACACTCTGCTTCTCATGGTTCTTTTACACATTGTTAATACATTTTGCCTAAGTCATGTGTGATTAATTGTTTATAATGCTTATAAAATAATGGGCATATAATCATTCATCACTTTTATATATTTTAGTTTACTAATTATTTCAAAATTCTAATTTTCTTCAAATCACAACATAACTGTCCTCAATTCATGGCGTGATGTGGAGACTAGGGGTTTTATTAAAAAAATGTTGTTAGCTTGAGAAAGTAGATAGACACGTGTTTCTGAGGTTCAAAGGTGAAGATAACAACACATTGTCACAAATATATTTACAAATGGCCTTGTCCACACTATATTTCTGACACTTGAGTCCAATGACCTCATTTCTACACCATTAATATAGCTGTTAGCGTTAAGTCTTTTTTGATTTTTTGGTCAGGAAGATCGGCCTTGAGCTAACATCTGCCAGTCCTCCCCTTTTTGCTGAGGAAGACTGGCCCTGGGCCAACATCCATGCCCATCTTCCTCCACTTTGTATGGGACACCACCACAGCATGGCCTGCCAAGCAGTGCGTCGGTGCGCGCCCGGGATCCGAACCGGCAAACTCCGGGCCGCTGCAGCGGAGCATGCGCACCCAACTGCTTGCGCCACTGGGCAGGCCCCAGCCCTAAGTCTTAAGACAAAGTGTATCACTTTTCTGACCACAAGGGCAGGGAAGCTTGTCCCGAAATATCACTAATGAGGGTAAAGCCTGTACAACAGCTTCATAGTGGAAGGAACAGGGGGATAGTTCATTATTAAACAACCTATAATCAGCCAGCCAAGCCTCCCAGGTCCAAAAGATGTGTAAATGGTCAGTACCTTAAGGTTACAGCCACATTTCCCAGCCCAAGCAGAGTCTTCTCTCCCCTAGTCGACTAATCCCCTCAACTCCTTGACAGGTGGAGGTCTTTCCATTTGAGGCCACCCACAAGGCTGCCTCTCTCTTGTGGTCACTGAAGAATAAATCCTCTTTTGCCCTCTTCCTAATATCCTTGGCTCACTTTCCCCAGGGTGCCAGCTCTCGGTCCCCATTCTCTGGTACCAGTAGTGCGTGTTTCAGATCCCTTCCATAGGCCCATAAAGGGATCAGACCTTTCCCACAGCAGGTCTAGGTCTCATTTCAATGCATCTCTTTATGCATTCTTATGTACAAAGAGTCTCTGCCCAGAGAGGCATTGCCAAATGCCCTTTATTTATTCCATCTTATGTATAAGCTAAGGAGCTTGAAAGTGAATGGAGGGAGAACGAGTCCTGTCCTACCATACAAAGAAAAGACAAAGATACTGGGACATTCAATGTTTACTTAAAAATCAAAGAATTCCAATTTACCTTCCTGGTGTGGCTTAATTCCCCTCTCCTCCTCTATGCCTAGTTTCCTTGGTCTACTCGCGACCTTCTCAAACCAGTCAGTCATCATATCACAAACACATGTCAGCAGAACAGTGAGACATTGCAGCCTGTTCACGCCTCAGACAATATTTATATTCTATTGGCATATTCCTTAATTTTCATCCTTTTTTTCTGCCTGCTTAAGCACACCTTTTATCATTTAGGCATCTGCCTGGGTGTAAGTGTGGCACAGCTGTGGAAAGATAGCAACATTGCATCCTCTTGACAAGAAGCTGGATTTGGCAAGGAAATTCAACGCAATTTCAATCACATGCAGAGGGTGTTTGCTCATTATTTGTAGTAGGGAATGTGGACTTCACTATAAAACACACTTGTACAAATATGCAATCTGTGATAAAGAATGGGAATTTTCTGTCAGTTCCCTTTAAAAATACTTACAGCTGTTTGTTTTTCTAAGCACTGGCAATTAAAGCCTTAGAGAATGAAAAATTAAACAGTTCTATGATCTGCTCTTTTATTAGACTTCTTAGTTGAATGTGAATATCAGTGTAGTAGAATGAGCTTTAGAGTCAAAAGACTTCAACCTACATCTTAGCTTTGTCCCTGATTACTGTGACCTGGCGTAAATCATGTTACCTCTCTGAAAACTCAGGAGTTTGACTTAATATTCTCTGATTGTATTCACTCTAAGAATCAACATCTACCCAAAATGTATTTACAACTTAAAAGAGAGTCAGTTTTATTTATAAGGATGCTTACCTTTGTACCTTACTTTAGAACTATTATTATTATTATTTTTGTATGTGTGAGGAAGATTAGCCCTGAGCTAACATCCATTGCTAATCCTCCTCTTTTTGCTGAGGAAGATTGGCCCTGGGCTAACATCTGTGCCCATCTTCCTCTAGTTTATATGTGGGACGCCTGCCACAGCATGGCTTGATAAGTGATGCATGGGTCCACACCCAGGATTGGAACCTGTGAACCCCAGGCTGCTGAAGTGGAGCACACAAACTTCACCATCATGCCACTGGGCCGGCCCCTAGAATTATTTTTTTAAACTGCTATCTTTCTTCATTAATTCAAAAATATTCTTTGAATTCCTCATGTGTAATAGGTATACACCTGCCATCGTAAAGCTTAAATTCTAGTAGGAGACTAAGAGTTGAGATAAATGAGTCTATGACTATGTTGATCATTACTGTTTGTAAAATGTACTATGAATAAAAAGAACAGGCTGCTATGAGACAGCATCATGGAAGGAGAAAATCTAAGTTGGTGGAGCAGTGGGTGGTCACAGAAAGTATATCAGTGAAAATGCATGGAAGTTGAATGTAAAAGATGAGTTAGGAATTAGGTGGGTGAAGAACTCAGGGGAAAAAAACCATCCTGGGCAGAGAGAATGGTGTGTGCTAAGTCCGTTTGCTGAAAATCATCTTGGAGCACTCAAGAATGCTAGTGTGGATGAATCCTATTCAAGAGAGATTAGCTAGGAAGTTGGAAATGTAGCCAGGCCAGAAACTGTAGGGCAATGGGAAGTCGCTGAAGGATGTTTTACAGGCGGCCGTGTGATCTGATTTGAGGTTTTTATAAAGATCATTCTGGTTACTCTGTGCAGAATTGCTTAGAGAGAGGCAAAAATGGATGTAGTGAAACCAGTTGGGACACTGCTATAGCACCCCAGGAACAACATGCAAGTGCACTATCATCATCATGGCTAAAACTTGAGAACTTCTGAAAAGTAACCACTGTTCTCTGTACTTATGTGTATTAACTGGTTAAACACATTTAAGCTAGGGTGGGGGCAGTGGAAAGAAAAGGGAACAGATTCCAGAAATATTTTACAGATAATGTTAGCCAACTGGTAACAGACTGGATATAAAGGGTAAGATGTGAGGGAACTGCAAGCATTAGAGAACAAACTCCTCAAGTTCCAATTTGCGCAACCAGGTAGATGGAGGTAACAGTTCCCGAGAAAGAAAATTAGTGCAGTGGCAGGGTTTACAGGGAAAGCTCCATTTTCAACTTTATTTGAGATGCCAGTTAGATTGTCTCAGCAGCCCTCTGAGGTTGGCGAAGATGATGATCTCTCCGTTAAAGATAATAAACATCTACTTGCATATAAATGAGAAGAACCTTCTCAGAACCGTTTTCTGCAGGGCACTCGGATGTGTGCGCCTGAAATATTTGCAGACATCGCTGAGTCCACTATGGAGAAGACCTTTCATGTTTTATCTTCCTTTCTATAAATAATGTATGGTGATTCCTTTAAGCCAAGATTGAATAGAGAATTTGCCTTTAAAATTATTTTTTAGGACTCATTCATCTATTTTTCTCAGAATTATATCAAAGTTTGACATGGTTTTATTTCAAGAGTCAGATGTAACAAAAGAATTTTGTCTAAAAGTTTTTTTCTTAAATTATAAGGACTCTATACATGAGCCTATATATTTTCTGGGTGTGAGGAGACAGCAATGTACTCACATGCTTGTTGCTTAACCCTTCTTTGGATCTCTTTTGCACTTTCTAAAGCAAGTGGATTTTTTTCCCCAGGAAGGATGGGTTAGGATTTCCAAATAGGAATAAATGCAAGGTAGATGCTTGGAGAGAAAATCTTAAGCATAAAAATAAATGATGGTGAAAGACTGGGTTTGTGTGGTTATGACTAGATTAGGATCAGAGCTCATTAGGGTTGGGGGAGATGAAGCTGGTATAAATATCTGGGGCCTAGCACTCCGGAAGACGGACCAGGATCCAACTGTGCTAATATCAATTCAAATCCCTTGCAAAGATTTTTAGCCAGTCCACCCTTGTTTGGGGAGGAGCAGAAACATTTTTGGGGAAGCTTAAACCCACTCTGTGGTGTGTACAGTGTTGAAGTGATTTAGGATAATTCAATCCTGGGGTTTGCATAAAAGGAGGTAGAATGTAAAAAGTGATCCCTTGGTTTCTCTCTTACTTCTTCCCATCCAATCCATCCACACGTCCTATCATTTCTGCCTCCTGATATCTCTCTCATCTGTCCCCTTCTGCCCACTTCATTGCTATTATCCTAGTCTGAGCCATGGCACTTTCTAAAGAAGGTGGATTTTTTAACTGATATTTATTGATGATTCTGAAAAACTCCAGGAGGGATCAGAATTGCAAAAACAAAATGCATATATGGTCTCAGTTAAGTCCAAGTCAGCAGCTTTTTGTCAAAAAAAAAATTCAAAGCCTGAACTCGTCACTGAATTGTCATGGCAACCATTTCATTTTCCATTGTGAGGAGACAATTAGGTGCTAACCTGGGTGTTAGCCCAAGCTTTTTGAAAGAAAAGCTCCCATCCTTCCAAAAGGGGCAGGGTTGTTGATTTTCATTGTTGCTTCAGGCTCTAAAGGAGTCATTATTGATAATTATGCTTTATTGTTTGGTGAACACCTTAAACTGGGGTTAGGAAATGTAGGTGGCAGCCCCCAGGACAACACAGTCCGTTCCTCCTCTGGGCCATTTAGGGAGGTACTCCTTAATCCACAGGAGCATCACATTCTTTTTCCTTCCCATCAGGTACCCTTCTCACTATTTTCTGGGATAACACAAAGACTTCAAGTGCAATCTCTCTCTTTGTATTCCCAAGACTTCCTCCCTTAACAATATCAGTTAAATCCCTTGTATTTGCCACCCTATGAATAGCAGCAGAGCATGGTCTGATATAGCACCAGAAGGTGAGAGGATGGCACAAAAAGACCGAGTAGGGTTCTACTCTGCTGCACACAGGGTTGCCAGGAGTTGGAATCGACTCGACGGCGGCACTAACATATGCTACCCATGGTGCTAGGCACTGGGGATACAACAGTGGGGGAGATAGATTCTAATCACACATACACATGTTTAAATATGAATCATTATGATTACTTTGAGAGCTCATAACAGGATGATATTACCTAGTCTTGGTTAGAAAAGTCTTGGCTGAGGAGGTGATGCTTGAGTGGAGAGTTGAAGAATGAATAGAACAAGGTAGGTGGAGTGGGGGAACATTCCAGGGAAAGGGGAGAGCATAAGCAAAATTCCTGTGGCAGACGAGAGCTTGGCATATTCAGGGACATGAAGGAGGCCAGTGTGGCTGGGGGGACTTGATGAGCTATGAGATGGAGATGAGTAAGTGGCTTCCAACTTCCCTTGGATTTATCAAACGAGTAAAGACCCTCTCATTCATCAAACATATATTGAACTTGTTCCCTGTGTGAGGCATGAGGATGCAAAGACAAATTAAACATGGACCCTGCCTTTGATTGGCTCACTTCTAAATACTCTCTCCCTCTCTGACTTCCACAAAATGTTCTGGTTCTGTCCCTATTAAAGGGGATAATTTGTCTATGTGTTTTATCTATCTTCTCCATTATTAGCTCTGATTCCATGACTGGGCCAGAGGAGTGCCCCAGTTACAGGGCTGGAGAAAGAAGGGAAGCCAACCAAATTGCTAGAGAAAAAAGTATCTGGAAAAATGGAAAGAAATTATGATTGTTCAGAACCAAAGAGCCTCTGGACATGATTACATTATTTGGTGCTACAGAGACATAAACGGTACCAGCACGGCACTTCGACCAGGGCTTCAGAGTTTAAGTATGACCACTTACAAGTCATTTCCTCCTTGCCACAGCTCTGTGAGGTGGACACCATTACTTGCCTCTTTTTGTAAGTATCAACGTCCAGGCTTAGAAAGGCTAAATGAGTGCTCAAGATCCCACCATTGCTAGCAAGCGACAGAGCCTGGTCCAAATCCAGAACCCCTGACTCCAGCTCTGGTGCACTTGTCGTACATTTTACTGCTCTTGGCTGCACAATATATACTTCCTAGATTTTTCAGCTGCTATGAATTGAGTACTTACTGTGTTCCAGGAGCTAGCTACAGTTAAGTCAAAAGATATGGTCCCTGCCCTCAAGGGGACAGTCTAGTGAGGGAATACTTATTAAATAAATACTCAAGTGATTAGTCACCAATTGTGATTAATGTAATAAAAGGAAATAATATGTTCTATGAGCAAGCAAGAGGAATGGCATAATTTATATTTGAGAGTCAGAGAAGCCCTCCCTGAGCAAACGAAACTGACACTTGAAAGACACACATATGAAGTTGCCAGGTCAAGAGGAGTGGGAACAGCATCTAAGGCAGAGGGAACAGCATGTGCAAAAGCCTTGAGGATGGACAGAGCATTGTGTATTTGAAGGACTTAGAGAAGGTGAGGGAAGTGAAAAGGGGAAGGCTGTAGAATTCCTTGGGCCATATTAAGGATTTTATCTTCATCCAAAGTGTGATGGAAAGTTGAGCATTTAATGCAGCAGGACAGCTGAAGCCCCCAGTACTACTGCCCTCAGTATTGAGTTTTGAAGAGAAATGAGACGTGGAAAAAACCTTTCAGGTCTGGCAAGGAGTCTAGGAAGGTTTAGAGGGCAGACTCAGAGGAGGTGATGATGGAGGCCAGACTGCAGGGCCTTTAGAGTGAATGGGTAGGAAATAGTACTTTTTAGACCTCTGACCCAAGACCTTGGAAACAAAAGCAAAGGAAACTGGATCTTGTGAAGGCAAGATCAAAGCCATGAACCACTCAGCCCTTGCTCCTGGGCCAGGCTCACTCCATCTCGTTTCATCTCTCTTGGCAGGGTGGGTGGTTTTCTCTGCCTAGCGTCAGAGCCCTCAGTGTTCCATTTAGAGACATAGGCTGAGCGCCTATTTCTCTACAGTTTTCTGGATGGTCTCATTGCAATTACTTGCTCCTTTTGAGCTTAAACCATTACACAGCTGAGGGCCTTGTGAAGAGTCAGAGCACCTAGTTACCCCCGGATGGACAGTTCAGCTAGCCTAGACTCCAGCTGTTGACATGCTTTTTCCATCCGCCAGGGACACCACTTGGCACATTGACTAATGGGTGCCACAGCACACTACGCAGTCAGGGCAGAGGTTGGGTGGCCGGCCTCCATTCACGTGCACATCACTGCACTAGTGGCAGTGGAAAAGCTGGGAAGCAAAGATGATACAGGGAAAAGTGTGAGCTAATGCAAGGAGAAGGGAAGACTCTGAAGAGCAGGAAGGGAGCTATCATAGCTCAGCAGCAAGATGGGAAAGATACAGTCCAAAAGAAACAGAGAAAGACCGACAGAAATAACAGCCAGAACTAATAAAAGGAAAGAGAACGCTGGATGATTATGATGATCAAAAACTGTCAAAGTTCATCACAAAGCCATTGTCAGTGGCTTTGAAAACTGAGATAAGAACAGTTTCTTTTTATGAGTCTGACATTGTCTTCTTGTCAATGGCACTCTTGAGTCCAGTTTCAATGAATATTTTACAAGTCCAAGGTAAAACACATTGAATATGTCCAAGAAATGCAAAGCTTGTCTCTTTCTTTTATCCATCAATTTGACATCAATATTTTTATTTGATTCTTTTCTTTTTATGTTCACTAGTACTATAAAGATGACTTTAAAAGTTGGCAAGATTAGACAGCTTTGCACTTATGGAATATTTCTAATGACAAGTTTAGAAATGGAATGCTTTAAGTTTGGGCTTTTTCTTTCCTCCACTGGTTGACTTGTAAAGTAATACAGAACATCATTATATATTACCTAATATATTCCCCAGTGAGGTATGAGCCAGCCTTTTCACATTATAAGGCAGAATCTAACATTGCCTCCCACATAAGGCTGTTAGGTTCCGTCTTGATGAATGTGGCCAAGGATTCAAAGGGAGCCAATGGAATCTGGCAGAAGTGTGTCTCTCCAGGCTGACTGTGGGGAAAATACTTTCCCTTTGTATGTGAAATCGCTGCCAGGCAGAGACCTAATGTTTGTGGGGCTCTCAAATCAGCAGGAAGGGTAAATAACCTTTTAGATAACACAACAGAGCAAACAGCGCCAGTCTTGGCTATATAAAAGAGTAAAGCTCCTACCTCTCAGTTGGAGGGGGAAAAATCTCGAAATCACAATTGAGGGGTCAGAGGGCTGGTGGAGGAAAGAAATTCTGTGTTTCCGTGTGTTTAGGCTGTGCTTGTACATGCCCAGCAAAATCAGAAGTGACTTGTCTGGAAAAATCGGCTTCAAGACGGCCTACGGCTTGTTAGGATGGTATGGGGAGCGAAACACTGAACTGCCTGAGGACGTGGTCAGTTGGAATAGACACAGCATCTCTCTGATTATGCTATATGGGAACAGACACAGCATCAGGCTTCCGGTCAGGAGAGCTAAGAACTGAGATGTATGTGATTTCAAGCATGACATAATCACTTATCTCATGCTCCAGAAGCTGATTTGCATTCACCTGGAGTGCTTGCCTTATATCCATCCAAGTAAATAATGTAATTTTGTGTAGACTAACTTACTATCATGTCTGCCTGCAGATACTAAATGAGAAAAACAAAACACAGTAAAACTAGGTCTTGTCCAATAACCATCTAGTTGCCTCCATTATTTATAACTCTGTGCTGGATGCCTGTCTACAGAGTGTGTCCCATACTGTTAGGTGTGTGTGTGTGTTTATGTATATCCTCTATCTAGCTCGCTATTTATATATCATCTATTCAAAGATAGTGGGTCTAAATGGAATAGCATGAAAATCACCTGCGGAAGATGGGGCCATCTCCTCTAATAAAGATGCTTGCATTTCCTGAGCACCCGCCATACGCCAGGCACTGTGCTAACTACTGGTCACACAAAATTTCCTTTAATCTTCAAAATGGTGAGAAGGTCTCTGTGGCAGTGGTAGAATGAGGTAGGGTTTTATATCAGATACCCTGGTAACAAATTGCTAGGGTTTGAATTTTGACTCCATCACTTGCCACAGGCGAAGTAGCTTGCCCAAAGTCACCAACCAATGATCCCAGGCCAAGATTTGAAATTAGTTCTAACTACAAAGATCTTTTTCTTTCCACTACACCATCCTTCTAGGAGATGTGAGTCTCCTTGCCCCAAAACACCAATATTTTTTTCCCCATCATTATATTGAATCCTTTTATCATCATGTGTAATTTTATAGCTAAGCAAAAGCCTTCAGTATGTTGACCTTCTGGCTGACTAAAGAAGTCCAAATTGCAAACCTCCTGTTCCATTCCCAGCCATGTGTCATTATTTATTTCTCAAAAATATGGTTACTCTAATTAGGAAGCCAGGGGTGTGGGTGGTAAGGATAGAAAACATTGGTCTTAACTGCCAGGAACTTTCATTTCAACTGAATCATATGACTGTTGCAAACATTTGTCAGATAATAACATACCCTTCCACTTTACTGTAACTACATCAGACACATTTTTCATTTTTATTACATAGACTTTGAGATTTCATGAGAATTACAAAACTTCTCCCATCTCGCCTCAAGACTCCATGAAAGACTTTTTGTCCCTATTCTCAACTGTCACTTGGAAATGCAAAAAATTGGTTATTTCTCATAAAATAGTCAATGACAGATAAAATAGGGGTATAAGTAAACTTTCAAACAAAATAGAAGCAAACTTAATGAGATGTCTTTCCCTAAAACAGGGTGTTATTCAGTAGATTCCATAAAAAAGATCATCATTTCAGAATGTATTAAGATTATATGAATATAAAAAGAACATAGAAAACATAACATATATTTTATGTTATAGCCAATTAATAAATCAATAATACTAACACCCTGATTGAGTGGTTGCTACATGCTGGGCACCCTTCTGTGTATTTTACGGTGGTCAACTCATTTGATCCCAACGACTTTATAAGATAGGTATTATTATTATGTCCACTCTAGAAATGAGTAAACAGGCACACAAATAATAGCAAAATAATAATAATAATAATACTAACAGACTACAAATAATAGCTTTTCTTAAAACAATGTTGAATGCCAAGGGTATTTATCATAGCTAATACTTGTTTCAAGTGTAGAACTTTTTGTTCAACCAGAATTTAATAAGTGCACACTTTGTGTCAGACATCGTGTTTATTATACAGTCAGTTCTGCTATAATGTAACATATATGTTCTTAAAAATCACCATACTATGCAAAATTGTGCAATAAAAAACAAAAAACTAATGGGAAAAATTGGGTTAGGGACACAACACTCAAAAACATCATCAGTGACATTAAAAAAAAGGATAGGAAACTAATAAACATGGCGGCATAGTTTTACATGTGTTAAATGGCTAAGAAATGCATAAATATTACAGTAAGCATTGCACTTTACCTTGAAAAAAAAAAAGACCTAAAGTTTGCTCGTATAAGCAGGTGCCAGTAGTGTTACTGCTTGTGATTTGTTGTGAAATTGTGGGAGGGGGAAGCAGGCGGATGTTTGAGGCATGGGTGTGTGTGTACAATTTGTGTGCATATTCCCTCATGGCTCAGTTCAGCTGGGCAGTTTATTGTGCTCCTCTAGCGTTTGTTGCAGAAGAAATCACACATTTGCAAATGTGAGCTTTGTGTCATACTCAAATTGTTCCCTATATATCAATCTCTCATTGGGACGTATTTGCATTTTCAAAGCAAGCGTTATAGCACAACTGACTGTATTCTTCTTAGCAGACCTGGTTAAATGCTATTTGGAGCTGCTGCTTATGAAAGGGGCCAACAGGGGGACTGTCCTGCCTGGGGAGATGGGGAATGCTTTATGTAGAAGGGACCGTTGGATTGAGCGTCGAATGAACGAGGTATCAGAGGCAGAGCAGGTGAGCAAAGGACCTGCCAAGATGAGGGGAAAGCAGAGGGCAATATACCCTGTGAGCAAAAGGGTGTGGTGAGTGGGTAATGCATTATGTATGAGTTGATTCTTGATTGCCTTCCTCCTGCCATTAGAATGTGGCTCCCTGATGGCAGCCTACCATCTTCACAGCGGTGTGCCCAGTGCCTGGGTCACTACAATGTCGTATCTCAGTAAAAATGGTGAATGGACAAGTGGATAAATGCACAAATAATGGAAAAGTAAGGTGTCTCTCACATACCCTTTCTGCAAAATACAGCTAATGGTGAATTTACAGCACATGGTCAAGAGTTATTATGTCTTATATCAATGGTTTGACATCACCACCAAATAGCCCCAGAACTCTCTTTCTAATTGAATTTTTATATAGAATAAGGTGGTAATTCATTAGTATAAATATATTGTTAGTTCATTTTTATAGTATATACTTATTATTAAAGACATCATTAGTACTGATGAGACTATTTTGATGAACCTAAAACTCTGAAATTAGATTTTTCCTGACAATTCTAGTTTTATATCTCTGTGCCCTGTGAATTTTTCTTTTTATTCTTTGGACAGTATTGAGAATACTCTGATTTTCAAAGTTGAAAACCTGTTGCTATTATAACTATTAACATCTTGCCTTGAAATCTCTCAAAATAGTCTTCAATTAAACTGAATCTGAAACTTACACAGAAGAGTTGGAAAATTTCAAAGCTTGCTCATGAGCACTATCTACCAACTTTTCAAATTTCTTACTATCTTAGCAATTGACAGTTAGACAAGGAGGACTCAACTAACCTGAGTGCTACACCAACTTACAAAGCAACAATGGCATCTCACGATATGCATTCACATTTTATCTGACAATGAACTTTTAGGCCAAGATGAGAAAATGGATGGAGCAGATTTACCTGGGCTTTGCCTGGCATTGAATTACATATACACCTGTGTACTTTAATAGTATACGTGCTGGTACATTTTGGTTAGACAGAACATGAATAGGCCTGTTTTTTTAGACACTACAACCTAGTTAATCAATAAGACATATGTAAAAAATTTAAAGTATATGAAAGTGGTTACAGAGGAAGCCTTATCTTGAGATCTACACCCCAACAACCTAACCCAGCAGAATATAAATATTAGCAGCTAACATTTCATGGATACTTATTTCCTAGGCATTCTGCTAAGCACTTTTCGTATATTAATTAATTAGACCTTCAAAACTACCATTTGAGGTAGGAACTATTATCATCTTCATTTTGCAAATGAGGAAACTAAGAGACAGAGAGAGTAGTTATATTCAAGGATTCCATGCATCAGACATTAAGAAAACTACTGTTCCAGAAAGCTCTTTGCTGGCTTGACTCTGAATTCTTTGCCTAAATACTCTTTAGTTATATAAGCTGAATTATAAATGGTAGGTTTTAGAAACGCCACATTCAACCCAGAAGCAGAAACTGGATTCTGGAAATTCATTTAGGTTGATGATAAAATTAAGGCTTAATTATCAAAATACATGGAAATTCCAAGGCAGTCTGTGTCCTTCCCCCAGGCCTGGGGAATGGAAGACTGACCATGGTAGGGAGACTTTTCTCACTGAGGATGATCCTCAGACAGCTAGAATGGGATGAGGCTCAGTTGAAGACCAGCCCTAGGGAGAGGCTTGATCTCAGTAAAACTGTGTGTGCAAGGACCACTGTGCTTTGATGAAAGGGACCAATAATGATCACCAACACCTTTACATCTCTAAAGAAATTACAAGGAAGATAAAATAAAATGGTTGAAATACCCAAGATTAAACGGGGGTAACGTATTTTTCAATAAGCATAGGGTAAAATAGGAACAGCCATGAGACTAAAAATAAATATGTTTCAATTTGCTAAAAGAATGTACTAAAAAGATGCTAGGATGAAAACTCAGAGCCGAAAGATGAGCCTCGCACCGAAGGTCAAAGAGACAGTAGCACAGTTCCCCTCCTGAGGCTTAGGGGGGTTGGATCGCTGTCCACCGATACCTCTGGGATTCCTGTAGACTGGAGCCTTCACATCTTTATATCTGTATATTTATTTAAAAATGCTTTTGTAGTATTGCTAGGTCCTATCCTAAGCACTTTATAAATACTAACTCATTTAATCATCCAGACAACATTATGAAGTGAAGTAGGTACTAATATTATCATTCCCATTTATAGATATAGACGGTGAGGCACAGGAGGAAAAGTAATTTGCCCAAGGTCCTAGAACTAGTAAATGAGAACTGAACTCAGATAGACTGGCTCTAAACTCCTCATTCTTAACCGCCATGCTCTGTGTAAAGAGGATTTGGGGAGTAGGAATCTGGTCAGTGGTGGTTTTCACATACTTCTAACGTGTCACCAGAGACCGCAAAATTTTCAAAACAAAATATCAAAGTCTTGATGGGTTCCAGTTTGAGAATAATGAAATTAAACACTCCATAAAATGAACATCATAGCTGTTGGAGTCTTAAATCACTAAGTAGTCTTTGTTAAGGAAAAGTATGTATGTATACACACACACGTCTACATATATACATATATAATTTACAGTTATATATAAATAATAAACAAAACAAAAACTATGAATGGTTTCTTCAACTGCAAATTTGCTCATGAGCAGAAAACCGGAAACAAAACCTTAGATCCCATGGGTCAGCAGCTTGTATCCCATTCTTTCTTGGTCTGGCTAACCATGGTTTTCAAAGCTCTCATTAGTACAATGACGGCAGTGACCTTGAGTGAAGGAAGCACCATTGCCTAGGCATGTGACCACAGTTAGCCTTTCCTGAACAGTGTAGGCTAGCAAGGTAGAATGGAGTTGCAAGTCAAAGATATTGTAATAGGAAAAGATGAGCTTTTAAAATACGGTCTAATTCACAACCAAAAGAATCATTAATTCAATATTGTTTTGTCGTTCTAGTTTGCATTCATTATATATTATACAGTTGGCAGCTCCTTTAAACCATTCAGAGACATACACATTCAAATTAATGTTTGCTGGAAAACTGTATTCTTTCCAGATGAGATGGCAAAGTTTCTTTTAATTTCTTGGCTGGGGCCTCAGTTTGAAGAAATAAGTCAGAAATATCAAGGCAGCCAGTAGGTCTGATGGGAATTCTCATATATTTAGAGAAAGGCTGTTTGACCACTGAGTCATAGGTGGGAAAAAGACGTCCATTATACAAACACAGGGGCTCATCCATCGTGTGTTTATTAAGTGCCTACTGTTTGCCAGCACTCAGACACAATGATGCATCACAGTCACACGTTCCTGCCTTTGTGGAACTTACGGACCCATCAAGGAGACAGATGGATGAACGGTCAGGGTAGTGGGTGTCTAATTACAAATGGAGACAAATGGTCTAAAGAAAACAATTTTTTGAAAGTGTATAAGTAAAGAAGCTGGCCTAGACTTGAGGCTGTGGGTGAGGACAGCCTGGGATGGATGGTCTAAGAAGCAGAGGGAGGAACATTCCATACAGAGGAAAACAAGAATAAAGAAAAATCACATGTGTGCACGTGTAAAGGTTCTGTGGTTGAGTGAGCACAGCATCTTCAAGATCTGAAGGAGTGCCCATAGGGATAGTGTCCTGGGGAGAGGTGGGGGAAAGTGGTGGAAAATTAGTCTGAAAAAGTAGGAAGGGGGCAGGCCACATGGGGCCTTGTAGAATTCATTAAAGCTGGGGATTTCATCCTGAGATCCATGGGAAGGCATAGTTGTGGAAAATCATGACCAAATGCGTTCAAGGAACTAGGCTTTCCACTGACATAAAAGGCCATGGCAGCTGGTCACTTGGGTGTTTTGTTTTTGTTTTAAGGTAATTGAAATTTATTTATCTATCTATTTATTTATTCGTTTTATTTCCAGCTTTATTGAAGTATGATTATATGTATTTAGATTATATAACAAGATTTTTTTAAGGTGTGCAACGTGGTGATTTAGTATATGTATGCATTGTGAAACGATTACCACAATCAAGTTAATTAACACATCTATCACCTCACATTTAATCTAGCCTTTAAAAGTCAAGCAAAACACAAATCTACCTAAATGTATGGGGGCTCTGGGTCACGACAGGGCACTTCATAAATGCAACTGGACCAAGGCCAGTTGTCTGTAATTTTCCCCTTACTGCTCTTCCAATTCCCCATACCCTTCAACCTCCATCTTTTCAATTTAGGCAAGGCAGTGACTTAACACATGAACAGTAAGTGAGCAGTTGCTCTACTGATTTCTCAAGAAAGCAAAAGGAGACAAGGACAGCTATGGGGACACCATCCAAACTACAAATAACACAATGTCAGAATGAGGTTTTGTATCCTATTAGCAATTTGTCGATGTAAAGAGACTGGACAGGCCAACATCACTAGATCTTGGTCCCTTGCAATTGGTGTCCTGTAAATCAGAATTAAGCATGAAGAACTTACTTTCCAGGGAAACTCAATGCACTACTTTGTAGGTATGGTGATGCTGAATTCTTTCAAAAACAATACAAAAAGAGACGTATATTGACATAATGACTTTTCAAATAAGGTCCCGCAGTAACTGTGTAGCAAGAGATCATGTAGTGTTAACCATTTTGTGTATGTATGGGGGATAAAAAATAACTACCCGTCACTCAAGATTACACATTTCTATGATCTTCATGTCTTTACATTGAGCTGCCATTCTGATTAAAGGTACCTCAAATCCGATTAAAGGTCTACCCTGAACTTCTATGTAGGAGACTTCTCCAGGGCAAGCATGCACATGGATTCACCTAATGGCATTCAATCAATAAATATATGCATAAACTCTCCAATAAATGTGCAGAGTCATTCTGTCTTCCTTTTTTTTTTCTTTAATCAGAAGGCTCTGGAGATTGCTATGCTTTCTCTCCTAGCCATAGTCCTTCTTGACATTGTGTTAAGTGTTCAGCTTCCCTCTGCAGTCATTTTATTTGTAATAGTGTCTTGTGTGTTGTGTCTCCTAGCTCTACATACAAACTACCACGCTTACAATCTCCATGAACCTAAGTGCATCTGTGGCGCTGGGGATGCTATACATGCCGAAAGTGTACATCATCATTTTCCACCCTGAACTCAATGTCCAGAAACGGAAGCGAAGCTTCAAGGCGGTAGTCACAGCAGCCACCATGTCATCACGGCTGTCACACAAACCCAGTGACAGACCCAACGGAGAGGCAAAGACAGAACTCTGTGAAAACATAGACCCAAACAGTAAGTAACTCTCCTTTCCTTTCATCTTCCCATCATGTATCAGGAAACTCTAGGAGATGCAGTGTGAGTTTGCCTTTCTTTGGAGAAATACCATGACCATTAGTGTCTCAGGGACTGGGTTGCCTTGGTGGATGCTAACTTTTGCTCTTAAGAGTTTGCCTCATTCTTGCCACCATTTTCCTGTTGCTCTCAGTTGGAAAGAAGCTTTTAGAGGTTCTGCTTCAGAAGTGTGAAGTCTCCCCTTCCCTCACTTCTTGTCCTTTGGCACCAAACCCCCTAACTGACATAAACACAGCTGTCGGGTTGTGAGCCACCTTTCTTGCTCCCTTCCTGTTAGGGGAATGACTTCTTGTTAAGGAAACTTCAACACCTGATTGAACTGTAGCAGTAGGAATGAAATTAGAATATTTAAAAACTTTGGAAGCATAACTTCTTTCTGCTGCAACATGGATGTGGAGAAAGTTATGATTCTTTACTAAGCAAGCCTTCTAGAAACAAAAACACATAAAATATTGAATAAAGCTGGCAAACTTTCATCCAAGTATACAGGCCCAGATACCTGTATGCTAATGGCATCCCACATGGGAAAAACATCTACCACACCACTGCAGAAGAGTTTCATTCCATGAAAGACAAAATCTTAAGGGTGGGATTAAGGATGAAATGTCAGATTTGATATGCCACATGGCATATCAGCAACCCCTGGGTAGACTTTAGTCACACCTTCAATGACCCCAAAGAAGATGGGCATATATACACCACTTTGTTAAAAAAAAAAAAAAGCCATTTAACCAGAAGTTAAATGCCTAGAATTCCCAATTGCTGGTTTTACCAACACTATGGTGGTAAGAGTGAATTTCAGATTAAAAATGTGACTTCTAGGGTTTCTTTTCCAGGAATATTTTGACCAGTTCCATATAGAATGAGGCAGATTGAAGTGTAAAGGAGGATTTGGGTTGTCCATTAAGTCATTCAGTGATGAGCTGATTTTGTTGTAACCAAAAGCTTATGCCAAGCAGAAAGAAGTCCCTATTCTAAATACTCTGAGGTAATGCTTTATGCTTTGCAAGTAAGAGAGAGATCTTCAAAAACCAGGAGGCAAATGAGTTCGGTCCTGACAAATACTGTGCTAGGATCCATGATCTTAGCCCATCTCCATTTCTAAATGCTTGAGTGAATACTGTGAAACACTTTGAGAATATGTAGAAAAGCTAACAGAGGCTCATTAACAACATCGTGGGCTTCACTTTGACTTTTCAATAGAAGAGATTCTGGGACAAGGTGAGTGGAAGAAGGATTACTCTGAAAGAAAGGAGAAACAGAAGGGATGTATAGGGTCTGTTCTTGTGTCTTCAGAACAGAAAGTCAATGAGAGGAGGGGAAGTGGATGACGAATTGCTATGGTATTCAGTGTTATGTAGGAAGAGGCTTTGGGTTCAGATAGACCTGGGTTCAAATCCAAGCCACTCCACTTACCAGCTGTGTGGCTTCAGTATATGTGCTGCTGAAGCGAGCACACCAGCTGTGTGGCTTTGAGAGTCACTGAGCTTTTCTAAAGCTCAGCGTTTTCATGTATAAAGTGGAGATAATATCTATATAATAAGATAAGTGTGTCATTAATTGTTATGCATCTAGAAAATTGTATGTCAATTAAATGTTAATTTCCTTCCATTCCTGAAGAGGCAAAAGACTTTGCCTAAAAGTACATTTCATTGTGATTGGCTCCATAGGTATGATGGTACAGTTAAAGGCATACTGAACACCATGAGGCAGATAGAACTGATTCACAAAAAGAAATATTTCCATGCACATATTTATGCATCTATTTATATGTGTACCTGTATTGATAAATATACTTGCATAGTTCCACTTCTATAGCATTTTACTCTGGGGCCCCTTGTCAGATTTGCATTTCACAAAATTGTTATCCTAGAGGCATCCTAATAACAGTTTAACATTTCTCTCTGTACACACACACACACACACACACACACACAAATTTAACTAGATATGCACCAAATCCGTAAGTAGAAAATAAGGTCAAAAGTCTATAGGTACTAAAAAAAAAAAACCAAATTAGAAGTTTTGAATTTGGACAATTACATCAATACTATGCTACTTAAAAGTAATTAGCTTTCAAACAACATTTCATTTAACTTTTAATGTTTAGGTTCTATCCTTGTTGAGGCTGTTTGGGGTATGATAATGGCTGTTAAAATGCTAAGACTAACACTAACACTAATAATAATACACCAGCTATCCTTTGAAATAGGCGTTATGCCGAATGCTTTGTGTGGAAGATCTCTCTTACTCCTCACAATAACTCTGTAGAATGGGGATTATTATTCTCATTTTACTGAAGAAACCTAGGCTTAGCGAGATTAAGTGACATTACCAAAATCGCACATTTAGTTAGCAGCAGAAGTTGAACTGAAACCCAGGTCTGACTCCTAAATCCCTGCTCGTCTCTCTTTGCTTCTGTTTCTTAGAACATGAGAGGCACGTTGTAATTCCAACACAGAAATTACTCTTTGGGCTTCTTCATTTGCTAATACAGCTTGCATATAAAGAATATAATGATGTGTGGTGGCAGACTCTTTAGTTAAATGTGCTATGAAATGTATTATTGCTTGTTGGGTTGTCTACAAGACAGGAATAACCTGGACTCTAAGAAGGCTGCCCAGGTAGAGGCCTCATCTTACTAACTCAAAAGTCCAAGTATCTTATTACTTGGTCAATCATAATTATTCCGTTTGGAATGCATTTGGTGCCTTCCTCTTGAAAAAGTTTTATTGGTGTTTGTCATTGTTGTTTTGGTGTCTACACAGAACAAAGATAAACAGTTCAGGAAAAATAAAATCAAATATAGCCTTTGTCTCACAAACAGTCCAAAAGATTTTTAAAAATTGTTTTAGTTCTTTTGGTTTTGTGTAGACACTCCCTAAAACACCATAAATAATTTGAATAGATAATTGCTGAACCATAGGAGGAGATTCACGTACCTCCAAACATTGGGGTTTCTGATGACCTGGCTCTCAGAGTTCCCAAAAGACATTATCTGTCCAATAGAACTTTCTGCAATGATGGAAATGTTCAGCACAGTAACCACTAGCCACATGTGGCTATTCAGCACTTGAAATATAGCTACTTAACTGAGGAAATACACTTATAATTTTACTCCATTTTAAATAATTTAAATATAAATAGCCATCTGTGTAATATATTAATATATATTTATATTAATAGCAATGATTTCATATTAGGACATTCAGTCTGAGCCCATATTGGAAATACCTCCCAAAGTTTTAGCAATGATGCTGATCTGGGACAAAGTCAACCTGAAGGAATGAAACATTTAAGATGAGACAAAAATGCAGACAAGTTGTTATTTAAAATGATCCAAAAGAAGTCACTAATATAGAAATAGTGATATCATAGATAGCAATTATATTTGGAAAATTTGTCTGTAGCAATGCAAAAATTGTATGAATGGGGGCCGCCTGGTGGCGCAGCAGTTAAGTGCACGCACTCTGCTGTGGCGGCCTGGGGTTCGCAGATTCGGATCCCAGGAGAGCACCAACACACCGCTTGTGAAGCCATGCTGTGGCGACGTCCCATATAAAGTAGAGGAAGATGGGCACGGATGTTAGCCCAGGGCCAGTCTTCCTCAAGAAAAAAGGGGAGGATTGGCATTGGATGTTAGCTCAGGGCCAGTCCTCCTCACAAAAAAAAAAATTGTATGAAAGTATGAAAGAGCAGTAGTAAAAAACTCAATTAATGAAAATTGACAAAAAGACTGTCCTGATGGGAGGAAACATTATTAATATACACTATTTAATACCAAATATAGCTCAAGAGATCTCAAATTTCTGAACTTTGGTAACAGAGACAAATTATTTGCTGAAATTAAGCTATCTGGTTAAAAATAAACAAACAGAAGCACAGACCATGCACTTGGAAAGAACGTTTCTTATCAAAGGGGAAATTGCATGCACTGTTCTCTGCGGGAGGGTATCTGGGAGGAAGTGAAGTTTATAGTATGAGCTACAAAGTAAATAATGAAACAGAAATGTCCCCTTATTCACTGTTGCTCTAAACACTCACTCTCGATGTACTTCAATCTTCAGTGTTTTCATTTTTAACAGCTCTGTTCCATCATTGCAGTTTGCCATCTGCTGCATGCACGCTTCTACTCATCCAACTCCACACTGCAACTACATGTCTACATAAAAACGAATTTGCTTGTTGGCTTAGTATGGGAAGAAATTAAAACTGCCCCAGCATTACCTGATTTTTCCCCAAGAAGTTCACTTTTCCTCTTAGGTTGCTTCTTCAGTTAAAATTCCATTGTTTCAAAGAAAAACTTCTTTCTGTATGGAACAAACAAAAAGTAAATCTTCTTAATATTTTATCATATCTGTGCACTACTAACATGTTAGATGTTCAGAGTTGGGCCAATGCTTGTTGCTTTCTGTACTCAGACTGAAAAACAGCAGAGGGTATCGAGGTGTAGCTCGGTTACTTAATGAAGTTTTATTTATACAAACAAGATTTCTGTTGCTAGAGGATCCGAAGAGCCTGACGTAATTTGGATAGCTTTAGATCTGGCCACGATGATGCCTTCTCAACAGTTTTTTCTAAGAAGGGCACCTCAAGCTCTTCTCGCACCTGTGTCCTGAATTTGGCATGTTTTCCTGAACTTTCTATTGTTGACTTGACAGATGTATGTTCATGGAAAACATGTAGATGCCAGATAAACAGGAGAATTTGGTTGTGCTTGGGGCCTGGCTTACTGATGGCCACCAGGACCCTTTTCCAGTTGGATGGATAATATTAACTGAGGCATCATGGCTTTTAGGGGATGTGTGGGTAAGAACTGCTGCCTTCCTCACTTGGACTGGTCAGAACCAGAAGATGCTCTGTGAATTATCCTCTGGTCAGATGCTCTCCTTATAAAGGCTCACAGTACGTAATGATGAGCATCCCTAAGCTACCTTTGTCCTAAACTACCATCCATTTTCTAAGCCAATGCCCCCACAGTGCAGAGAAACTCCTCAAAAACCTGGACTGGTTACAGAAAGTTTACTCTGGAAGGTCAGTAGCAACTAGAGATGTCAGGGAGGTGGACAGCTTGGGACACATCCCTTCTTTGAGGTGGGAATGCATGACTGTTAAACTGACGCTGAGATAGAGGCTTATACTTACACTACATAAAAGACTAGTTTAAGCCAATGAGCATATTGCATGGTGAAACACGCTTTAGAAGAACAATAATTTGCACCTAAAACAGAAAATCTAAAATGGGATATTTTAAATATAAGTTTATATTCTGATGCTATTTTTCTTTTACTACCATTTTTGCATCTACTGTAAGGAAAATATGTAAATAAAAACTTGTGCTGTTCTCAGAGAAGGCAATTAGTACCTAAAATAGTAGAACTGCCAATATAAAGAGGTATTTCATTAAAAAAAGAAAACTCAAACTGCTGGAAAATGGACATGGGTATCAAATTCTACACAAGTAACAATGCCTAGAAAATTCTGAAACACCCTCCCGTGCTGTGTTAATTTGTTGTGGTTTTTGTTTTGTTTTGTTTTGCTTCTTCATTTGTTTGGATCCCTAACATTTTGAACATTATGTTGTTTGTTTCATCCTTCTGGACTAACCTCGCAGGCTGGTCAGCATGACTGGACTAGGCTGAGAAAAAAAGGGATGGGATGGCAATAGGAAGAAAAGAATGCTCTGACCAGATAGATAAATTACTTTGGGGCTGGTTCCCTCAACCACTCCAGCTCAAGCAAGTAAAACTCAACTGCCTTAAACCAAGAGGCACCAGTACTCCCATGTTCAGAGGTACCTGAATTGTGGTGAACTGGTCTACCAAACACTATTAAACCCACTGAAAGAGTGGGCATATTGTCTATGGTCTCTATCGCAGCCTCTTCTCCAAAAGGAAAAAGAAAGAATAAAAAGGAATATTTGTGTGCACAGTTATTTTATACATACCTATATATTTACTTTTCCTGTAGACTGTATACCACCAGTAAGAAAGAGTGTACAAAAGTCTGTAACTTGGTACACTATCCCACCAACAGTATAGCTTTTGCCTGCTTTCCAAAAGGTAAGAAACCATCTAATTTTTATTTATTTGTGTGTTGTCTCCACTGAGAGTTAGAAATGTTTTCATGAAAACTGTGCATGATTACCTGTAAATCTATTTATATGAAGAAACGCATTGTCAAAGATGAGCTGTTTGCTAACCATAGAGCAGACAGCTGTTATGGGTCACATGCCTGGTTTATTTTCTGGAGAACATGTATGTGGTGTGTGTGCATTTGTCTTTCCTGAATAAGTAGTCAATAGTGGCAGAATTTGTGCTGGTCATTCTGGTACATGGTCTACTCTAAAACTACCAGTGGTGAGAGATTATTTTTAAATGGATGTTTTCACACTCTGGTTTTAGAAGGCAATGTGGAAAACTTATAGGGGGAGAAGGAGGATGTTTTACAAGCCTGGTAAAAATAGTTGTTCTGGTTTATTTTTATTAAATACATTCCCAGAAATATATTCATATACAAAACAATGAATGGCCTTACCATCTTAAACCCAAAATGGTCTTGGATCCTTCTTTTCAGCAAAGAAATAGAAAAGTGTTGCTGGCTGGGCTTGCAAATGTGTTGAAGATGATTTGTGGCTCATAGTTCTGCGTTAGAGAAACACTGAATCTACTTTAGTCATTTCACAGAACGGGGAAAAGTTCAATGAAAGATGACAGGAGTCTAAAGATGAATTTCAACATTAGTCAAACCCAAGAATTACCAATAAATACCACGGGTATTCAAACTAATGGCTTAGAAGAAATGGTGAATTGTGTGAAGTGTGAACTGGACATGGGAATGGACTGGTGTAAGAATTCTAACTGATTCACCATTGATGCTTACATATTACTTTGGGATCTCACTAAAAGATATATGTTATGAAAGAGTAATAATATTATTATTATTATCATCCCCCTGTTTCGGCCTAAGCAATATTATAATATAGTGGAAAATAACACCTGCTTTGGCAAGCCTCCTTGTCGAGCTGGAGTTAGGGCATTCCAAACTATGTGAAAATAAACAGTGGAAAACATGGAGGAGAGTTATTAAAATCATGTGGTGGCTTTGAATAAAAGGTTCTCTGATTTCCTCTAAACCTCCTACTGTGCTTATAAAATAGATAGAGAGACCTATCTCTAGAGACATTCCAAGAGAGAGGGCGGAGAGGTCATATCCTCGGGGTGGGGGGGAATATTGCTTCACAATGTGGGATAGTCTCTTTTTCCTACGTTGCTAACATGGAGCTTTTTATCAGATCTTTGCTATGTTTCTTTCCATCTTTGTTTTTGTAATAGTATTCTGAGTACAAATAATATCTTGCTCTTGTCTTATCCATTTAGCACTGTAAGACAGGACAAGAGTACTTTCAAGGAGTAATTACATTTCCTGTTGATTTTAGATGGATGCCAGCAACTCAGTCTTTAATTTCAGATGTATTGTTGACATAGTTATTTCCTTTTCCCATATCAACATGATCTGTCCTAGTTTTTAAATAGGGCATTCTTTTCTCCCAATGAATATATAACTGTATTCCAGTGAGATTTCAAGTTTTTGCAGTACAGTGCTTGTCAAAACACTGCAGCTCATCATTTTAATAGTCCTTTTACATGAGACTGCCTGAGAATAAATGAGAAGGAATTTTCCCTGGGTAAAAATGATAGATTTAATCTCAATCCATTAAATATTCTCTTTAGCTCCATTCTAAGTTGATACCTTTTGGTTTAAAGGGTACAAGATGAATATGTTTTAAGTCAATCTTTCAGTTAAAAAATATTTTTAGGATGTGCTATTTAGAAATAAACTTAACTTTTTGCTAGGATTGTCTTGTTTCAAAGATTTTGATTAGGTGCTCTCTTTTTCTGCCAATGTAAAGGTGACTTGACAAATTAATGATAAACATCTTGAATAGCTGCTTGAAAAATAATTGAGAATGGCAATTGGTCTAAGTTACATGTATTCAAAGAGGGGAGGGATTCACTTTGTTCAGGCTACAATGAGACTGGAAAGCTTGGAAGAAAAGTGAACGAAGTTGCTTAATGTTGTGTGTTCAAATCTATTTCTATGTGGTTGCTTTCAGGGAGACAAAACAGTAAAGAAAAATCTATAGATTCAAGAGTGAACTTTTGTACTATCATGCTAGTAAAACTTGTTTCAGCCGCCATGACCCAACAAAGGCACACTATACAGAGCAAATCAAACATCTGCTTATAGGGGGTTGAAGGAAGCAGGTTCAAATTCAGGTAGAACAGAACCGAACCTGCTTTGAAAACGCACCCCATATACTGCCTCTGTTTAACAGCACTCTACTTGAACAGACATGATTGGCCAGACATTGGCTGAATCATCACTGCCAGCAACTTTTGTCTGAATGTTTATAATTTTGCAACTTTGCAGAGTGTTATCAATCTAATGACATTTATTTTAAAATACAATTAAGCAACAAAGTGCAATTAATCTGGTGTCATCACTGGGTCAGGAAACAAGTTGTTTTGTTAGGAGGTACATTTTCACACCACTGGATGGAGTTCTGATTAAAAATCTCTAAAAGTTTAATTCAGCCTTGCAAATATGGACATTTAACAGCCGAGTCATGTTTTTATAAGGTATGTTCTTCTGAGCAAGTACACTGGTTACAATATTATTGACATTTCACTAATTTATTAAATGGTATTGTAAAAATATTAGTAATCTCCTGTTTGTTATAATTAGTATAATGAGGTTATTTCACATTTTCAAGCTTTCTGGAACTGTGCAATCCAAGTTTTTGTGTCATTTTGAGATGTGCCCTCCTCTTTAACATTCAATGTGGTATCACTGAGTTAACTGGAGACTCCCTCAATTTAAAATCCATTTTGAAACACTCTATGAGTACAGCATAGCAAAGAATATATGTTACCTGACCTTTGACATGGAATCACCTTAGAAATAAATGTAGCTATAAATCTTTTTGGCATATTTCTTTCTGCCTAAGAGATCTGTGAAATACCATCATTTCTCTTATCTGGGTTTGATATCTCAGCATCCTCAGAAACCAATCAATATTTGTCATCTCAGTCCTACAAGCTCAGTTCAACTTAAAGAATGGGGTGAAAGTTCACATGGCTAGGATTTCTACTATTTCTTAGCGTAAAAGAAACATGCACATCGTGCTGCAAAGTCATGAAAACTATGCCGGGTTTTACATTTTAGCATGTCACTGCACCATCTGGCTAGGATTTGTGAACTGCAAGAGTATTCTGAAGTTGGGTTAATCAAAGAAACATTTGTCAAGCGCCTCTGCTATAGGACAGCCCTGAAATGAATAGGAATGAGGGACAGAAGTGGACAATACCCTCAGGGAGCCCAGATCTGATGGAAGGCTTGAAGGTAAGCAATTATAATTCAGAGTGACAGGAGCTCTTTGGAGAGGTCTGTACCAAGTGCTGGCAAGCTACCGTGCAGAGCATCACCCAGGAAGTTGTGTCTGAGTTGGTCTTAAAAGATGAAGGACTCTAGGCAGCCATAAAGACAAGACACTCAAGGCAGGAAACAAGTATGCACAAAGAACCTGGAGTACAAAAGAATATGGTATGTCTTGGGACTAGAAAGTGGTTCTGTAAGGCTCAAGTACTGTGGTTCGAGGCAAACGGTTTCAGGAGATGACAGGTGGGAAGCAGCTGGGACATAGAGGGACCCAGTCGCCTTTATCTCTGCGCCTTTAGCACAGGGCCTGACAAATGCCAGGTTCTCAGAAAATGTGCATGGGATCCCTGGAGTGTAATTCCTTGCATACAAAGGCTCCTAGCCTTACCGAGAACGTAGTATGTACACAGTGAATATCTAATAAGTCAGTAATTATTTATTAATAATAAGAAAATACCAAGTCTACAGCCTCTGCAAGTAAAATTATATTCTTCTAGATAAAACTTCTAAGGTCACAAAGTCTGCCCTGAAAAGGCAATTTTTGACCCTAATGTCACGGGTTTCAAAACTACCTTGTAGTTTTTATGAACAGCTCTTAAGGGTATCTATACTATTTTTCTTTCAAAGGGCACTTGAACTTCAAAGTTACCATTGGAAATTGATCCTAAGCACTTGCTTTAAATGGTTTTATAGCTTCTAATTTAATAAAAACAAAACCATAAATAATCAGTTTGGTGGTTTTCTGATTATTAAGTGCATTTTCTTAGAGATTGGCATTCAGGACAGATTTTGTCTTTTAGGCCCCAAGTTTGCATTTGAAAAGAAAACAGCGTATGTCCTAAACCAAGGTCAGTTAATCTCTATAATCTTTCTTCCTCCCAATTACTGTGAATGAGCATCTTCTCAGAAGTCAAGTGACCGTGAAGATTCTCTACTAAAGACATGTCTCAGCTTCGCAGAATTTGTTTTTTTTTTTTTGGCTGTACAATGGAAATTGGATGCATTTTAAATTACTAGGAATCAAAGGTAATCATTATTTCTCTTTATGATCCACATGAATATTCTCATTATTTTTTGTCTTTTCAAGTTTATTAGTTTTGAATTCTCTTTATATCTCTGTCCTCTTTCAGAGTAACCTCTGAGGACCCCCAGCTTGTGCAAAGAGGATTGAGGAGATGTCTCCAAAGGCTGTTCTTCCTGAGCTGACTCAAACCCTTAGAAGAACATGACAGGAATCAGCAATCCCACTTTCCGTAAGTGTTGGTCCAAGTATTCGTTATGACCTTGTGTGTGCTGTTGCTTTTCTCTGGCCAAGAATAAGGAAAACTAGACCAGGGTCCTAACCCTGGCTCTGATACTTGAGGCAGCATAAGCTTCATCACCTCATGGACCTTTGTGATTTTGGATAAGTCATGTCCCATCTGATCTTCAGTTTCCTCTTGTGAAAGATGGAGCCAGCTTTCTTTGATGGGACACCATGGAGATGGCATGGAATCATGTAACTAAAAGCCCTCCTTTATAAATGGTTGTGCATACATATGGTAGCATTGTTAGTCACTGCTCATCTCTCTGTTTTAATTGGCTTTCCTTTCTCTTCTTTTTTTATGGTTACATTTTTTTTCGTCTACCATAAACCATCAGAGTTGGAAGGGATGACATCTAGACTGCCAATGAAGTCAGGCAACGTTTTTTTTAGGTACAACAAGCTCTGTTTTCAAGATGGGTCACTGTGGTCTTTTGATGGTTCATTAATAGTATTTCGGCTTGGTGAAATTGACAGAGAAGGCTATTAGTCACTCAGCAAGGCTTCTGTGGGACAGATAGGCTCATACCACCTGATATATGAACCATTCCATGTGATTAACTTCAACAGGTAACTCCAGGCCAGCTGGCAAGCTGAAGAGCATTTTATGTACAAATAATAGTTCTAGGGTATTTCTTGAGTGACAGAATAATGACTGAGTGGAATAGAGTCCCTTAATCTCTCCTTGTGAAAACACTTTTGGTTTTCTTTCAAGGCTGGGATACTTCAACAAAATCGATTAACAAAACCTCTCAGGAATCTTTGTTGATGCTTTGAAGTTTGGTATTTATTAAGCTTATATCAAACATAGAACTTCCCTGGAGGGCCAGGCACATTCATCTCAGTCTTCAAAGGGCCTAGCATAGTGCTTTACAGAAATTTAATAATTATAACAATAATAATATCAGTGATGATGATAATAATGGCATCATATCATCCCTATTACTAGACACAAAGTGCTCAACCATCCATTGAGACAGGTTTTATTGTCCCCACTTGACATGAGGAAACTGAGGCTCAGAGCAGTGAAGTAACTTCCCAGTGACACTCACCAATGAGCGGTACGTGGTCTTCTGGCCAGAGTCCCTTCTAATAAGCTTTTCTGAAATTGAATGGACTAGGACAAGATGTTTCAGTCTACATAATCTATCTAATCATCATTTCTTGTTCTCATCAGTTGAGTCTAGAGGGCCTCAACATCCTGAAGATCAGAAAGGCCCTCCAGGGCTTTAAGGCAGAAATCATAATCTGATTTTAGGGCTATTTTGGGATGAGATGTGCCCTCTTTTTTTTTTCTTTATGGTACTGAAAATGATAAGACTACTTGTGTAATTTCACCTACCTTGGATTCTTTTGGTGGTCTGAAAAATTAAATACTGTAGTTCCTGCCTCAGAGAACATAGTCTTCTAGAGCTGGAAGTGTTTAACTCTTAAGAATACATTGAAATTCATAGTATAACATATTCGAGGCCTACTGGGCATCCTGGGCTGAGTGCAGCCTGTTCAGAATTAAAATCACAAGTTATCATATATTGACGGCTATGAGCAGACTCCACCTCTGCATCAGGTGATCGAATTTGGCATGGGAACCTAAGCAGAGGAAATTAAACTCAGAAGAGAATTTGCTAGCATTAAAAATGGCACTTCCCTGGCACACAGATGTAAAAAGCTAATTCCCAGCACAGCTTCATCACCTGCTCCTTCTCTCTCTGCTTTTGCCATAGCAAGGCTCTATAAAGAGACTCACCACAAGGGTCATTATCATCTCTGTTAGTTGAAAATTTGATTAAGCTGGCCTCCTAGGGCTAGCATGAAAAATGCTAGATTTTTGTTCTAGGAACTTAATTCCTCTTTCCCTCTTTCTGTCATGTTTGCAAATTTCATTTACATTTTAATTTCCTGTGGTTTGCCATAGTCCAGACTGAGACTTGAGCTATTGTTTCTATTCAGGTGAAAAGTGCAACCACAACTGACCATCTGCACTGGCATACAGTCCGGCGATTGTCCAAGGCAAGTATCTTTTTGCATCCTTCTAAGCATCCTGAGGAAGCTTTGCTACCCAGCCCACCAATGAATTTAATGAACGAAAGAGGCCTTGTCCAGGTTCCAGGATGAACTTAGTGCTGGTGGTCCTCATCCAATACTAGCTATGTCCTCTCAATATTCCAAAATAAGGAGAACTTACACTAAAAAAGTCTTGAGACTTTGGCCCGTTAGAACCTTTTCTAGGGGCTTTGTTTAAGGAAGATATCAATGCCACCAAATGGGGGAGAAAGTCCTACTGTGGTCTACTGTGATGCAACCCTAAGAAAGTCAGTCTCTTTTCGGGTATTGGATACTCAGTTTATTCTGAGTCAAGTAGCAGGCACAGTAGCATCAATGGGGGCTCCTACCCGACTACTACATAAAGGAAAACCAAGTGAAATAGGGGATCAGCGGAGGATCACTCTCAGTCTCAGTGTGAGACTCTATCATTCCTGCCTGCTGAGCAGGCAAAATGCTGACTCTTTAGAAAAGATCACCTCTCTGCACCTCAGTTTCCTCATCTGTAACAGATAACGTCACATGGTGGTTGTCAGGACTAAATAAAAGTAAAGCACTTAGAATAGAGTTTGGCACAGTAGCTATTCAAATGTTACCCATCAGTGTTGTTATTATGTCACCTAAAATTAACTGTATTTTTCTGTTTGTGTTTCCTCTAGGAAAGAATTGGGAGATTCCAATCGGATCCTCTTCCATGTGATCTCTTGTACCCATTCTCTTTCTGTACCACACACAATAAAGTTTGAGAGTGTCAAGTAATCCATCTGCCTCTGATTTTTGTCTGGAAAAACCTGCAGAGGAGTTTTCGGGTTGAAATCTTAATACATGTCTTGTCTTGTCTTCAACCTATTTAGTGTTGATCATTTTTGGAGCAATGGTGCCTTAAAGCCAAAATTTCACTGCCCTATTAAAGAAGCTACCTGGGAAACCACATTTAAACACACTTAGCTTTCATTTAATTTCACAACACAACACATTTTTTCTGACTTGAGGCATAAACACATTCAACATGGTCAGCATCGTGGTAACATTTACACTAAATTATTACTAACTGTTAGTACCCAGCTATTTAAGGAAATACCAAAGACCAATTTTAAAATCCTATTTATGGAAGAAAATTTGCCAATAAGAAATCTTCTGGAAAGCATTTCAGTTTATAGTTCAGTCTAATTCAAATCCTTTGTTCCCTACCCTGGTGCTCATCAAAATGTCACCTGTATTTAGCCATCTTCCCCAGGGATTCTGATGCACATCTAGGTTCAGGAACTTTTCTTTTAATCCTAGCTGATAATCAACACATGCAATATGGTGTTGATGTGATGGTGATCACTCACACAGCAGAGTGTTTTCCAGGATATTAAAAATATTGATTTTAAAAAAAAAAATTCAGATTTATCACACCAGTGGCATCCACCACATTTCTAGGAAGTCATCTTTAGCTGTCTGCTAGCACTGTGAGAAGCCATTTCAAGGTCTCCTCTCAAGAGACTCTTCCAGACTGGTGTTGCAGACTAAATAAGGAGGAAGCTAATTGCCGAGCTCTATTATTGGAGCGGAAAACATAGCACCATCTTTGTTTAAGGCTGAATCTCCATGACAACACTAGACAAGTAGCTGGGTTAATGTTGCTTTTTCCCTACGCTCGATGAGCCACAGGTCATAGCCTTCTGTAGGCAAAGTGAGTTGATACATCCTTATGCAATCATTCCAAGCTACTCAGCAGGGCAACTCTGAATTTATTTAGCCCTGAAGTCCTCAAAGAGATTACTATTTTTAAATCTTCATCGATACTTTTCATGCTTTTCTGCCCAATCAGGTAGTGAAAGTGGTCAGGCTAACCATTGCTTCAATTACCCTTGCTGATAAAAATTCCCTGTGATCTTATGGAGAGGCAGCCCGGTCCTGAGGGTCCTGGAGCATGTACTCCTGGATGCTAAATCCAACTTTGCCCTGCTCTAGATTGTGATGTAGGGACATTGTTTACTCTCTATACATCGGTTTTCTCAGCTGCAAAATAGGTATAATACTAATAACTACCTCCTAGGGTTGTTATTAGGATTAAATTAGTTAGTACATATAATATGCTTAACACAGTGCATGGTATGTAATATAATGCTCAATAATTAGCTGTTACTCTTCTTATTATGAATATCGCTAAGTGACCTATAGCTGCTCGGTTCATATGGTAGTCACTAGCTACATATGGCCATTTAAATTTAAATTAATTTGAAATAAATAAAATTAAAAATTCTGTTCCTCTGTTGCTCTAGTCACATTCCAAGTGCTCAGTGGGTGTACGTAGCTAGTGACTACCACATTGTACAGCTAAGCTATATAATATTGCCATCATCACAAAAAGTTCTACTAGATAGCACAGAGCCATAGCCTAGAGAAAGTAAAAAGGAGAATAAGAATTTCCTTTATAGAAGAGATTTCTTTTGTTCTTAGCACTCTCCCTTGATTGTGAAAATAGTCTACAGTTTCTCTCTGAGGGCGCGGCGGGGAGGGGGGCATTTCTTTTGTAGCATCTAGTAAAAAGTGGTTTACATTGTGGAGTCGGCAATAAATATTGTGAACTAAAAAAAAATTGTTTTCCAGAAATGGTCTTCTCTCAGCTGTGGAGATTCCCCCATTCCTTTCATATACTATTTACAATGCTCTGTATTTATTAATTCTATGGTTGCACATAAAAGCAGGTAAGGTGGTAACTCTGTAGTCATTACATGTCTTGTAGAACCCTGTAGCTTGCGGAGAGGATGATTTATTAATCACCACCCAAATGGAAGCAATGTACATATTCACCTGCCATACCAATGTTGCTCCACAGCAGAAAAGCCAAATTAAATATTCAAGGATGTGAACACAGTCTTCACTCAATCTCAAGCAGCATATTTCCAGGCATTTTTTTCGCCTGTGATTGGCCAATTTTGGAATTCTAGTGTCGGCTGGCAAATGCTTGGTCCTTTTCCTCAGAGTCAAATTGACATGTCCCATTTGTCCTATGTGTAGTTAGTCCCTGACATGATTGCCTGGCACATACTTTGTGAATGTTTGAGAGTGAGGGAAAAATACAGGCAAAAAGCAAAAGATGTCTATCATTTTCAACAAGCAGAAGTTTTACGTGAATCATAAACAGTGCTGTTATGCATCATCTAGAGGAGTCTCTGCTGTCAATTTATGTTTTGGGAGAACTTTTACTGTAAAGCTCACGTGGAAGTCTAGGAACAAGAGCCAGTGTGAGATACTTAATCCCAGACCGGCTCTATCAAACTGGATGAGTACACTGCAGCTGAAGAGAAACCTCTCCCGGCGTCTCGGATGCTCATTCCGGAACTCAAGCTGTAAAATGGCTGGATAAGGGACAGGGAAAGGAAGAGCTGTCTCTTTTTGTGAACTTGCAGACAAGGTACACATTTTCTTTTTTAAGGAAAACCCAGTTGATTATATTGATCACTAAATGTTGCCTATAAAACAGTATCAACGAGTCTACATTCTGGAAGTGCAGAGAAAGATAGATAAAAAGAAAAATCCACACAATTCTTAAAAATTACGTCATCATCAGCTAACTGTTGAAATCAGCTCGCGCTTAGAAAAGACGTGAGGGTTCTGTTTTATCATGTGCCTGACACGCAGCGCCTCCTTCCCTCTTCAGGGCCTCACACCGAGGCAGCTGCGTCACCCTCACCTACAGAGGCACAAACCGTGGCTCGGGGGGTTGAGAAAGTCATACCAGGTATCAGTAACAGGAGTAGCTTTAGAACTCATTCTGACCCCATTACACACCAGTGTCTCTTCATTAAAGAGCTGCAATATCCTTAGAGAAACAAGTTCATTTTTAAGGCAAGGAGAGAAAAAAAAAAAAAATCCCTCGTTATGGAAGATGCAGATTTATAATGCAGTCTGGAAAAAACTTTTTTCCTGCGATCTATAGACGATCACCAGCAATAAGGAGCCACTGGTAATCCTATCTACAGGAAGATAAACAGCTGGAGCCAGAAAGGAGAATAAAGATAGATGGCTACAGATGAAGGGCTGAATTATTAATACCAGATAGTGACTTATGCTGTGTATCTCCCCAACGCCAGGAGGCTGGCGTGGCTGGAGATGAGCACGTCGTGTCTGAGGGTAGGGACCAGGAGTTGGCCTGGCACTTCCTTCAGCTTTCCCCTTTCACCGCCATTAGTGCATGGGTTATAAAGACAGCATATGCTCCATTTAAATCCACGCTTCTTCTTTTTAAGCCAATAGCCTTGTGAGGCTTACTGAAGAGGTTAAATCATGTCTGAAAAGAGAGTTTACTATTTCTTTTGTCTACTAGTCTTCTTTTTAGTGGAGCCTGACCCCAAGCGAAATAACATCATTTATGGAGTTCTTACTGTTGTCAGAGATCGGGCGTATGAAGCCGAGATAGAACAAGCTGCAGCTCCTCCAGGAGTTTACATCCAAAGGAGAAGACAACTCCTTGTCAGACACCATACCAGGATGCATAATAGAAGGATGTGTGGAGGGATGGAAATAGCCATTTGCTCTCGTAAGGTGGCAAGGGGACATGCTAATTGTGACTTAAAGAATGAGGCAACACGAGAGAGGGTGTTCCAGACAGAGGGATCATCCTAAGTCAAGTCAAAGTGCATGAAATGGTGGCAACATCATTGGCAGCAGCACTGGGTAGCAGATATTGAGTACTTCCTACACACCAGCCACTGTTGCAAGTACTTAACATCTATTAACCTATTTAATCATAACAACCTTATCAGATATGCATCATTAGGCCCATTTTATAGGCGAGGAAAGTGAGGCACAGAGATTTTAAGTAACTTTCCCAAAGTCACACTGCTAATAAGTAAAGGATCTTGCCTACAAGCTCAGCCATCTGGACCCAGGCCATGCTTGTGACTACTGTAGTGCCTTCCAGTGACAGGTACATGGTGTGTTCGAGGAAGATCCATTTTCCAGTATGGCTAGTCCACAGGACTTCTCAGCCATAGAACTAATGACATTTTGGGCTGGACAATTCTTTGTGCAGGGGGCTGTCCTGTGCATTGTAGAATGTTTAGCAGCATCCCTGGCCTCTACCCGCTCGATGCCAGTAGCACTGCCATCCTGCAGTTATGAGTATCAAAAATGTCTCTGGATATTGCCAAATGCTCTCTGGGGGCAGTTGCCCCAGTGGAAAACAACTGGACAAGCATATGATGTGTGAGGCTGGAGAAATGCAGAAAAATACATTAGAACTCAACTGTGAATATCTTCAAATTCTATGCTGAAGGCTGTGGGAATGTAGCCAGGAGAAAGAAAGGTGCCGCTTGGGGTTTGGTAACTGAGGAGTAGTGGAAAAGATAACTTGCAGAAGCATGAGGGCAGAAGGTGCTGTGAGAGCCAACACACACTTCTGAGTTCTCGGCTCAGGAAGTATTCTCAGACATTATAAACTGTATGTTCAAAAATCCTAAAGCTAAAGAGCACAAAGGATAATCTATCAGAAAAGTGCAAAAGTTCAGGCAACTGTTTCACCCACGGGTCCCTGGAATGCAGCCCATCCCTCCTGAAAGCTTAAAATTCAAAGTTGCATTTCAGGTGAAAAAGCTTCTGGATCTGGGAAAAACTGAGCACCCATTTTTCTTAAGAAGCTCCAATGTCAGATTCCATGTCATCGTGTAAGTGTGAACATAGTTATGTCAATTTTAGGGAGGCCATTTCTGCAGAAATATTTACTGGACACTTGGCAACTGTGGAAAAAATGGAAGTGTTCTCTCCACAAGTCTCTATATGGACAAAATTTCAAGCCAAGGGGATATTTGTTCAGAGCAGCTCTTTTATAAACAGGAAAGATCTATGTACCTTCTAAACATTCTACAATAAACATGTTCCTTTTATAAAACAAAGGATGGTTTCAAGATGATCTAATTCAGAACTGTACCTCAGGTGGTGAATAAACACCGACCTAAGCGTACAATTCCACCCATTCTTCAAACATCAGCATTCTTCTTTTCTATTACCTGTTTTGGCTTCTAGTGAGTTCTTTATCGTGTCAGTGGGAAGGATCTTCTTTACAAGACTGCCATGACCGTTTTGAATCTAGTACAGCTTCAAGCTTCTAACTAATTTCATAGTTTTGAAGATGGAATTCTCTTAAGAAGAATAACCTGACTGCCTACAAAGTTATCTGATTCCAGAGGAAGCAAGCAATGCATCTCTGACAGAAAGCCCGCCTAGGGTCAGAGTCAAGGGCTTTGGAATGAGACATGGCATAACTCTGAGACAAATATCTTCCCATCTCAGCTGCCATATCTGGCAACACAGGGATTTGAATACCCTCATTAGGTTCTTTCGAGGTAGGGTAAGGTGGCACAAGCTAAGTTCCCAGGATGTGGTGTGATGCATGGCTGACATTCAGTAATGGACATCCCTTAGCATCGGCATTTAAGACAATCGTTCAGGACTTTTGGGAGATCAGATCTGCCTTGAAACCTTTTGGAGACTCTTCTTGTGTTCAGATAAGGAAATGATCTGCCTTCCACAAGAGCACATCCCTGCCACTTTGTGAACCTCCCTCCACTCAAGGCAGAAACCTGCCCTCTCAACCCATCTCACGATGGTCTCAATGACAGCTGGGAGGCCTGGGAGGCTGGAATTGTAGGAGCCCAGCCCCTCAGCATCAGCACTTCTGGAAATAACATCAGACCCTCAGCTTGCATTGTAGTGGGAAAAATACATAATAGAGAACATTGTCTTCAACAGCTTTGTTTGAGAAAAGATACTCAAATTGAATGCTTAAGTCCAGATCAGGCATTCGACTAATGATTTGAAATTTTAAACAGCTGGAGTTTTTTCAAGCTTTACAGTTTGTATTTGAAGAAGATTGCTAAGCTTTTAGATTCTTCATAAATAGTAAATAGATTTAGTCATAAATATCCTGTAATATATGCTTTGTTCCTTTTATTCTGAGGAAAGTCACAATTTCTGATTAAACACAGTAAATCATTATACAGCAGCCATTGTATACAGCCACTAAGAAGCGCGCTTTCTGCACTGATGAAAGGCACGTAAAGACATCAAACCCCAAACATCTGCCAAGCATT
Source organism: Diceros bicornis minor (assembly GCF_020826845.1). Classification (NCBI taxonomy): domain Eukaryota; kingdom Metazoa; phylum Chordata; class Mammalia; order Perissodactyla; family Rhinocerotidae; genus Diceros; species Diceros bicornis. The sequence goes on along the minus strand of NC_080741.1, from coordinate 72,405,759 downwards.
GTTGGAAAGAGGACACTGAGCAATGTCTAGAGGCGTTTCAAGGACAGCAAACAGCTGGCGTGAATGTAAGTAGTTTTAAGACGTCGGGAAGAAGTTCAGATCATAGGATTAGGTGATCAGCCCTCATGTCATAGGTGACTCCTTCCTTCCCTTCAGAAGTAAAAGAGCTTTCTTCTTCTCCAAGACAGATGTTAACAGAACAGAAAGCAAGCAGCCAAGTGCAATCAATAAAATCCTAAGTGGGCAACAAAACTGAAGCATTTTTTCCCCTTCTCTCCAGGGAACAGGAACATGGAATTGTTAGGGCTATTGGGGACTGCTGATATCAGCCATGGGGTTGGCACCAGCAGCAGCTCAAGTTGTGCTCAGAACTGTGCAGTAGTGAGAGGCTTTGGGAGAACAACAGACTGGACCTTTGCTGGCCTGCTGCCCAGCCTCTCCCAGAAGATGCTTTTTGTTCTCAGTGCCATTGATTTCCCTTGGCCACCTGGAGGCCTGGGTCTGGGAGCTCATACAGAAGATACATGTGGTTGCCGTTTCATGGTTTCATGCCGTTCCTCTGGCCTCAATGAGAGTTTGAGGACGAGTGTAATTAAACCGGTGGTAGGAGCTTCATTCAGAAAACATCTTCTTAGCCTAAAGAATGGTTGATTAGTTAACAGGGATTCCTAACAGAAGAGGTTCTTCACTAAAATTATTTGGAAACCAAACACTGAGTTGAACAGAACCCAGTATTATTTGTGTAATTCAGGCCTGCTAATCATCAGCTCCAATTAGACACTTTCAGACAGTAAGCTCTGTGATGATGACAGCCGTTTCTTCCTTCTTGCCATTGTATCTCCACCACCCAGCACAGTCCCCAGCTCATGGCAGATGGACAATCCACTGTTTGAGCTAAGATATAAAACACAATGGGAGTTGCAATGCACCTATTTTCAACCAACATTAATTCAACCACATGGAGTCTATAGAAGAAAAGGATGGGATGAGAGGAGGAAGAGAATGCAAGACAAATTGTTCTTGCTTTCCCTGTTCAATCTAGAACCAGGCCTCCAATCCTAGGGGAAAGTGAAGCCTCAGCAAAAATGCAAAGAATCCAAGTAATTCTGGATTCTTCAGCTTCTGCACCCCAGGGCCTTTGTAATTAATGAATAATTTAAGGCAGTACTTCTCAAATTTTAACATCCATACGATCACCCAGGCATCTCGTTAAAATGCAGGTGTGGATTCAGTATATTTCTTAGACTCCGCATTTCTAACGAGCTCCTGGGTGATGACCATGGTGCTGGTCTTTGACCACACTCTGGATAATATGGATGTAAGGGATTTTGAAGGAGAATTTTGACCATGCCCAACTTTTGCCATGCAAACTGACTTTAAAACCCAACCACTGTGAAAGATGTGAGTCCACTAGACTCCAGCATTTTAATCTAACCTCACAGATTCACTGTATAACTAAATAGTGAATGCGAAAACTTGGCATAATTCAATTGGCTATTGTTATCTGTGTTTCTCAGTAGAAAACATAAAAATACGGCAAGTTGTAATTTCACTTACGAAGTGTTTTAGGTTATTTTTGCAAGTACAATGGTTTAAAGCACCTAAAGTAATAAAAAGATAAATAATAAAATATTCAAGCCCCATTTGCACTGTCATATATACTGATCTTAATTACAGACTGCAGATTTTCATCTAATTGCTAACAGTAAGTCAGCTCTTAAATAATTAGGAGGAGGAAGGGGTGCTACTTATCATTGTTGGAACAGTCTTGGAGTACAAAAACACTTTTGTTTTTCAAATGTCACTATGACATTTCAAAAAAAATTCAAAAGAGAAAGATAGTAATAACAAAACTAATGCAAACATTAGTCCAATACTGAAGTCTAGTAAAGGAGGCCCAGATGATCACCAGCTGAAATACGGATGCTCTGACTCGGTGGTTCTCAGCGCTGACTGCCCATTGAATCACCTGGAGCCCTTTTAACCTACACCCATGCCTGGGCCCGACCATCCAGGGTTCTATGTTGTTACATTAGGCTGGAGTCCAGGCAGCTGTAGTTTCAATATCTCTCCAGGTGAATCTAATGGCAGCCAAGGCTGAGAACTCTTGCTCTAATGCAGAGATTCTCAACTCTGGTCCCAACACCAGCAGCAGCAGCAGCCCCTGAGAACTTATTAAAAATACAGATTCTTGCGGCACCCCCCAGACCTGCTGAATCAGAAACTCTGGGGTTGGGGCCTGTCAATCTGTGCTTTAGCAAGACCTCCAGGTGAGTCTGATGCATGCTACCGGAAGTTCTTTCCTGAAAAGGATGAGGGTCCTTGACAATGTTTTTACCCAGAGATTCTTTTGAGGGGACATTGAAAGATCTCAGGTTGAGACTTTTCTGTTGGATGGCCTACAACCTGAGTTGTGGTGTTAATTCTAGAGTTGGCTCTGCTACCTCCAGTCTTGGAGTGTCAGCAATTGAGAGAATCTTAAGATCATTTAGTAAAAGATTTAATTGTCACTATGCCATCCCAAAAATGTGATCATGTATAATGCGCTTGAATACCTCTAGTGCTGCGAAACTCACTACTTTATGACCCAATCCTCTCCATCTTCAGAGGCTGACTAGGTACAGACTCCGTACTGAGTATTTTACAAAGATGCCTCATTTATGCTTGACAGTGACCCCTGAGATAGATGTTATAATCTGCGTTTGACCCCTGCAGAAACTGAGGCTTAGAGAGGTTTGACAATTTGCCAAGGTCATGTAGTTTCTTACTAAATTTATACCAAGTTCTTTGTCTTGAGGCCATATAGAGAATTCATTTTCAGAAATGATAACCTGTAAGCTGTTGTTAAGAAAACCAAACTGTCGCTTTACATTCTCCTGTCTCCAAAATAAACGCCCCTTGTTCCTCACAGCCATTATCCAGCCCCTTCATCATCCCTGCTGGGTCCTATTGGTCAGCACACCAAATAGCAAGACTATTAAAGGTCTTTTATGCATTTCACCTAGCCATCAGAAGAGTGTTATTTCATGCCTTGGCACATGTAAAAAATGATAATACTGGTAAGGCACACTTGGTAAACTGGAGAGGATTTGGGGGAATCTACATAAGGCTTGCTGGAAAAAAATGCTATTTGTAAGTCCATTACCAAATAATCAAAAGTTTTAGAGAAGCAATTGAATATTGAATTTGTATAAAACTTCAAAACCTAATATTTTCAATTCTTTTCTTGAAACTTGAGCTTGCTTCATAAAGAGATATTTCAATCCACTTATATGCATGATATGGCTACAAACAATTCTTGGTCAAGAATTTTTGATGATTATCTCTTCAAATTATTGATAGAGAACATAGATGAAAAACTATAAGTAGATGATAAAACACTTAAAAGCATTTTTAATAATAATTCAGAAATGTATAACAGTTGAATTTATATTTAAAGAAACAAATAACTTCTCCATTATTGAAAAACATAATATTAAAATATATTGTGGACATATGAACGGATTTTGAATCCAGTTTAAGCTTTTTTCTCTCAAGTGTTTTATATGATGATGATGTTTTAATTTGCTAACACACTGTTGGAGCAGTTACCATGTGGCTATATAGGATGCCACCAAAAGGGTGCAACAGCCACAAATAGACAGAAGTCTCCAATATATATGTGAATGCAAATATATGGGGTCACCAGCTGGATATGGACCTGCCAGGAGGCGCACCCAGCCATCTTGCCCTGCCATCTCCAAATGCCTGGCTTTCTGAACACATCAAGAGGGAAGTCTTCTTGGAACTCCATGGGGCTCTTGTTCACCATGGGCAGTGGTACACACTACACTGAACCTCACATCTAGGTGGGACAGCATCTCATTGGCCATGCTCCGTGGCACAATGACAAAGGCTAGATCTCATTCATCATGCCTTTCACCTACAGGAACACTCAGACGAGTCACCAGTTCCTTCTCTGTTCAAGAAGACTTCAAGGGAGCTAGACCCCCAGACCAACACTCCTGGTGGCTAGATATGAATGACATGGTAACCCCAAGCTTTGACTAGCTGCCCCAAGATCTAAAGAGGTAAATATCTCACAACACTCTGCATAACTGAAGCACAAGATGGCAGTACCTTAGTCAACAGTCCTACCCATGTCATCCTTGGACATCAAGAATGGTTTTCTTAAAGTGGCTCAGGACAAATCCACTAGGGGAGAACATTTTGAAAGTACCTCCTACATGCAAGTGCTGATACTGAGTGGTTTATTCTATGGTTGCTCATTTCAACTCATGTTCAATCCCAAAGGGATAGCTGCTAACATCCTGCCCCACAATTGGTATCTGAACAAAGTCCAGTCTGCAGCCCACCTGCACCAAAATGACCCAGGGTTCTTGTGAAAAGTGCAGAACCATGGATCCACCCAAATTCAAATTACTCAGTCTAGCTGGGGACACAAATGATTGAATAATAGCTAACAAATATAAAACTGAAACTTGAAAAACCTCTGTGAAGAAGAAGTACAGGGAACTATACAACTTATCTATGGAGATCAAGAGTAGCTTTCTTAAGAGAGATTTGCTTGAAGGATATGTGGGCATTAGTAAACACAAAGTGGTGGAAAGCCATCTGGGCAAAGAGAAGAACATGTGCAAAGCCATGTTATGGAAGCATGGGCAATATGAAAGACTGGACGAAGGCCAGTGTGGCTAGACGGAAGAGAACCAGAGGAAGTGTGGTTCAAGATAAAGCCCAGGAAATAAATGTGGGAAGTCCCTACAGACATTTTTAGAACAAATTAGACATTTTTGGCTTTATTCAAAAAGCAATGGGGACCCATGGCAGAGTGCTAATCAAAGGAGATGAGAAAATAAAAAACAACATAATTTACATTTTTTAAAAGAAGTCACTCCAGCAGGCATGTGGAGCAATAGCTATACACAAACATGAATGATGCAGCTTGGAGATATTTCATTAGTTGAGGTGATGGTGTTGGCTTTGACTACAGAGGTGGTAGTGGAGGAGGGGAGAAGGGAGAGGAGAGAAACAATATTTCTCTGTAAAATTTGTAAAACTAACAAGTGCTGGTGATGAACTGGCTTTCAGCTCCGTCTCTCCACCCACAAGAAATCCCACTGGCTTGGACTGCAGCGCTTACCTACACACTCATTGACTTCTGCGGCTTCAGATGTGGAAAAACAAAGCAGGATGGTTCCATCTTTACAGAGCTGTAGTACCCAAATTCGGTTGATTTTATTCCTGATCATTTATCTGTACTATGGCGTAGAGGGCAATTTCTCCAGGGCACAAAGCCAATTATTTTGAGATCTTTATGAAGACATCTCTCTGTCTATCTGTATATATCATATGCATGACCCTATGCAGAAAGTCAAAACTAGTATGTGAGGGGTTTAGATCAGCTGCAAAGTTTAAAGGGATCAGGCCTCAAAATTGCCCTCAGTTCTGATACCAATTGCAAATTTGCAGGGTTAGCAAAACCACCCTCAGATTTGATAATTTGCTAAAAAGATTCACAGAACTCACTGTAATACTCACAGTAGTTTATTTCAGGGAAAGGATACGGACTAAAATCAGCTAAGAGAAGAAACGCGTAGGACAGAGTAGTGGAGAAGCGCCAAACATGGAGCTTCGTTGTCTTCTCACCGTGGAGTCAGGGTGCACTACTTTCCCAGCATTGATATATGACAATACACAGGGTATTACCAACCAAGGAACCTCACCCCAGCCTCACCATTCAGAGTTTTTATTTGAGGCTTCATTATATCTGCATGATTGATTGATGGATTGCCCATGTGATTGAACTCAGTTTCCAGGTCCACTGATACCGCATGACCCAAAGCCCCACCTACATCACATCGTTACTATCTGGTTAGCCCGAGGCACCTAGGCAAACAAAAATTACCTCCCAAGAGCCAGCCAAGAGCAAAAGGCCAGACCTCTTTTGGGGCAAGGTTAAATTCTTTACTACAATGATAGGCCAATAACATCAAAAATCCATGATTTATGTGACTAGCTGTAGATATGGAGTTCAAGTCCATATTGCATGGAAATGGGAGAATAGGCTTGTAGAAATATGCTATTTTTCTTATAAGAAGCAGATTAAAATGAACTGAGGTTAGATTCCACTTTACCCAGAACTAGTTTTGTACCTCTTAGAAAGCTTCTTCTAAAAATATCTGTCTGTTCTCTCTTGCTGGCCTCAAAATCCTACTTCCTATGGTCAACTTAGGGGGAAAATGCATTTTTTTAAATTGTCTGAAAGAGAGGTTGGTCTCCATTTCAGCATTTTAGTCTTTCTCCAAATTCTGAGTTTCTTGGTTTAGTTAATTTCTTGCCTACTGCGTCAGCTAATGGGCCAGATTCTAAGGTCTTCCTTTCACATACCTAAGGAAAAACCACAAGGAAACTGAGAGGCAGGACCATTTCCTGTGTAGCATGACTACTGCGTATACTTTGCCGTTCAATAAAATCGAGCAGTTTCCATGGAGACTGACACTTGACATAGCGCGTAAGTGATGGTGTGATAATTAAGCACAACGTGTTAAGTTGGCTTCGTCGCTGATATGACATCTATTTCTTTTTTATTGAAGCCATTTGTTTTAAGGAAGATGAAAATATTACTTAAAAGACATCAGCAGATGGTGAGCCATTATGGTCACCAGAAATTTCCAAAATCACTTAGGCCACATGCCTCCAAAGAATTCCCAAGAGCTAATCTGACACTCGCTGTCTCGGCCACAGAAATTGAGTCTTTTTTTCTGTTCCTTACGGGCTCTCTATCCAAGACAAAACCATTGTACCTTGCTTCTGAGTGTGGGCTCCAGTGCTTTATGCTCCTGCTTTGCCTGTCTCTCTCTCTTTTTTTTTTTAGATTTTAATGCCAAATTTTTTTTTTTTTTTCTGGGAAAGATTTGCCCTGAGCTAACATCTGCTGCCAATCTTCCTCTCTTTTCCCCTCTCCAAAGCCCCAGTACATAGTTGTATATTCTAGTTGTAGGTCCTTCTAGTTCTTCTATGTGAGTCACCACCTCAGCATGGCTACTGACAGACAGGTGGTGTGGTTCCATGGCCAGGAACTGAACCTGGGCTGCCCAAGTGCAGCGCGTGGAGCTTTAACCACTAACCCATTGGGGCTGGCTCTGGTTTGCCTCTCTTGCCCCTTAACTTTCTCCTCTGCAGAGTTCAGTCTCTGTAGCACCACAGTAGAACTTATCACTGTAAAGATCTCAATTTTCGTTATAGTCCACACTCTGTAAAGCTAGCTTTTTATTGACTTCCAAATTCAAAAAATGGAAGTTTGGGGTGTTTATAAAAACAAGAATCTCATGGAGCACTCATCTTAGTTAATTTGACATAGTTATAGGATTTTATAGGATGTAGGAAGTTTCTTCTCTGTCATTTTATTTGCCTCACCAAATCTCTGATTTTTTTGTTGGGGGGGGAGGGAGGAAGGTTAGCCTTGGGCTAACATCTGTTGCCAGTGCTACTCTTTTTGCTGAGGAAGATTGGCTCTGGGCTAACATCTATGCCCATCTTCCTCTACGTTATATGTGGGATGCCTGCCACAGCATGGCTTGATAAGTGGTGCGTAGGTCTGTGCCCCAGATCCAAACCGCGAACCCCAGGCTGCTGAAGTGGGGCACGTGAACTTAACCACTACGCCACCAGACTGGTCCCTCTGATTGTTTTTTTAACCTTCAAACACAGCAATACATATCTAGTTTCTTTTGCAGTGTTTTTTGTTTTCTAATTTTAAGAACATGCTTTCATGTATATCATTGCCAAGAAGGAGGCCTAGTTTTTCTTTTTTTAAGTGAATTGATTTAAAGTTGACAAGCAGAAAGCAGTGAACAAATAGTAGTACAGATAGTAAGCAAATATGGCAAAAAATCAAAAAGGTGGTAGAATGGCTGATTATATGGACAGCACAGAGTGCTACAGGGGCAGAGAAGAGAAAGGACCTAATTCTGCTTGGGGAAATCAGGGATGGCTTCCTGGGAGAGGTGACACCATATCTGCATCTCAAAGACCAACTATAAGTTGACAGGTGGAAGGGCACAATCTGTTGGAAAAGACAGAGGGAAAGGAGCTAAGAACAGTATGTTTAAGTTCATAGATATAGGAACAGGAAGTTGAGAGAGTTTGGAGAGGTATCCCAAACTTTTATTCAAAGCGGCAAAGGAATTGGCCTGTAAGAGGGACAGGCATGACTGGGATGGGGACTTTGAGGTCAGTAGTGGAGGCTGGAAACCATTCACCTGTGATAGCCTGAGGCCTGACATCCCATGGTTGGCTAATATCCCCCAGCTCATTCAGCAACCTGGCATGGACTCGAGAAAGAACCGGGGGCAAGATGTGGGTTAGTTTGGGGTTAGGAGTGAGTGAGACTTGTCTTTCTTTCTCAGAAAAAAAATTACCTATAATTTATATATAGATATAGAGAATATAAACATATAAATATTATATATAAAATATGTTATACCTAATTTTAAAATTGTGTGTGTGTGTGGATCCCGTTTATAACCATGTTCTTCAAGTGGCACAGGGTCATCAGGAAGTCGCCCGAGGAGGGAGGGGTGGGGGCAGCTCCCCTCTGTGTCAGCCAGAGCAACATCAGTCCTGTATTTTGGCTTCCCGAGTAGGATTCCTTTGCATTAGGGTTCCAAGTAAGTTTGAAAACCTCTGCTTTCAACAAGCAGCTTGGTGTTTTTCAAACTCCTTGCATTGGTTTGGAGCAACTGGGGTTGCAGGGTTCTCCCCCGATCTCTGAACCCCTTTTCTCACGCCAGGGAGCTGCCAGAGGACAGTAAATGTGTCAGTGCAGACGGACCATCAGGCTTCCCTGGGTCCTACTTTCCCTCCTCATTTTCCAGCTTTGCCACGCCTATTAGCCGCCCCCCTCTGCCTGACCCAAGCTCCCTTCTTCCCGTGACCTGTGGGTGTTCTAAGAATTCAGGCAGGCCCCAGGTGGGACCTCCAGGATCTACACACTCACCCCTGTACTGCAGTATAAGAATTATACTATTGCATTCATTCTAAGTTAGGTTTACATTTCTAAAGAGGCTTAGTATATCTCCTCATCAAGTACATTAAATATCCATGATTAGCCTCATTATCTGGGCAAAAGAATGCATGATGTGAAAGATCTGAAGCTATTTTCATAAAAAAAAAGAACCTGAAAACCCCATAGGACCCATTTTTGCTGCAGCAAAAGGTTTTGCACCAACTGCACCCCTGTCATTCACAAACACAGTAATCGCTGGAGATTACCAGTCATTTTCATTACAGGTAATTTCAGGGTGCCTTGTTTTGCCTTGTCACTCATGTTCCTGGGACCTTGCCAGAAGGCGCCACAAGGAGTAAATCAGGAAGCCAACCAGAGCCCCAGACTCAGAGGATAAAACTGAGGCTTACTGAATATTCCAGACCAGGCAGCATCTAACTAAGTAGCAACACAGTGGAGGAAAGGCGGGGCCTTGGTCCTGCCTAGAAAAGGGACATATACCAGAAGATGCTCGGCTCTTCCCCTCCCTGGCTCAGGCTTTTGTTCCACTGTGTGGGACGTATTGGTCCAGACTCATCAGCATAGGGGACAAAACCCTTGAAAATTCTTGCCCTAGTCTCGTCTCTCCCAACCCCCAATGTCATAATCTGCACCCCATTCACGCTGAACAATATTTAGCCCCTCAAATATACCACTCTTCCTGCCAAGAACCTTCCCCCTTCTTCCCCTCTCAACCTCCACCTTATGTTGGCCTCAGTACTCTACCTACTGTCGCCTTTTCTGAGCATTTCTCCGATATAAAACTAGAATGCCTCCCCCATGCGCTCTCATAGCCCTGTACCTGCCTCTCTCACACTTTTTTGTGGCTGCCCAGTTTCATTTACTCACACAATCCATCTTTGGTGAGTGGTTCCTAAGTGTCAGGCACAGTGGTATCCATGATAAATCCTCACCCATGCTGAGTTTGTGTTTTCATGGAAAAGAAATGCAAATAAAGGATATATTTGTAGAAAACCATTAGGGCATTGTATGGAGGTAGAGTGTGGCTGGGGGTTGTTATTTTAGATAAAATGTCCCTGAGGGGGTGACATTGGAGATGAGACTGGATGATGAGAAAGCACAAACCATGCAAAGGTCTCTGGGGATGCACTGAAGGCAACAAGTGTATAGCGAGCATATAGCAAGTAGCAAGTGCAAAGGCCCTGAGGTAGGTGCAAATTTGGCATGTACCAGAATGGCAAGAAGGCTAGCAGAAAGAGTGAGCAGGAGAGTAGAAGGGAATGAGGTCAGAGCTGCAGGTAGGAGCAGAGCATGTGGCAGTCTGGTCCCTATTCTAAGGGTATCATCAAGAGTGTGATGTGACCTGAACTACCTCTGTCTCTCTGTCTAGAATAAGATTTCTCAAAGACAAGATGCCTCAGAGACACAGAAGGCACTCAGGAAACATCCTGCTCGGTCACCGAATGGGCCACCAATGTTGGGCCACGATTCCCTTCCTGGGCTCTCTTGAAGCCTCACCTGTGTGTTACACATCATCGCCCTCACTGATGACTATGAGATCTCATCGCTTTTCAAAGATCAACCCCATCTAAGTGGTTATGTCTGTGAAAAGCATAAACTGACAAGTCATTTAAAAATTTTTAATATGTTATTAAAATAGCAAGAACAAAAATAGCCCATGAGCTTCCTGCTCTTTCTGCACCTACTTGAGCTACATAATAACTAAATAACCCAGCGGGTGCATGAGAATATTTCAAGCCTTTGGCAGTTAATGACTTGCTTAAAATGAGCATTTCTGTCCTGCTGACATATGGCCAAGCCGCAGGAGACGGCACTGTACCCACAGCTCCTCTGCGTTCACACACTGGTTCTCTGGAGAGCCTCAGTCTCCCCAAGTGGGGCAGCCCTTCCTGCCCACCAAGCTAGGGGCAGGAGACAGGAGCATCGGACTGAGGGGGCCCTGGGCGCCCCCTTTTACTACCTGGAGGCAGCTTTGTGCAAGTTACCCTCTCTAGGCCTCAGTTTTCACTTCTATAAAATGGGAAAATAGAAGACATCTTTCTCATAGAGGGTGTGGGTGTGTGTGTGGTGTGCGTATTGTATGAAATAATACTTACAGAGTCTTTAGACTGGATACCGTTTATGAGACACGTTGTGCTGGAGCTGCAAACTGGTGACCCCCTGGGGCTGCATAAAGGCCTATTTTGTTATGACAGCCCCGCCCTCTCTCTCCCCTTGTCCCCTCTCTCTCCCTCTCCCACCCTTCATCTTTCTTTGTTCCTCCCCCTCCCTCTACTTTTCTTTCCCTCCCTCTCCCTCCTTCTTGAAAGCCAGTGGGGGCAAGGATCCTCTCACTTAACAACACACCCACCGAGCCCTCGTTTTCTTAAATCTGGCCCTAGTTTAGTATTCATTACTTTCCCGGATGCTGTAAGAAAGAACCACAGACTGGGTGGCTTAACACAACCGAGATGTATTCTCGCAGTTCTGGAGGCTAGAAGTCTGAAGTTGAGGCGTCCCCAGGGCCGTGCTCCCTCCGAACCTTCAGGGGAGGCTTCTTTCTTGAATCTTCCAGCTTCCGGTGCTGCAGGTGTCCCTAGGCTGTGGAACCTTGAGTGTAATCTCTGCTATACCATCTTCACCTGGCCTCTTCTCTGTGTGTCTGCCTGTGTCCAAATTTTCCTCTTCTTATAAGGCCATCAGTCATATTAGATTAGGGCCCATCCTAATGACCCGTCTAAGACTGATTATATCTGCAAAGACCCCATTTCCAATAAGGTCACATTCATAGGTGTTGGGAGTTAGGATTTCAGTATTTTTTGGGGGGGGACATAATTCAACCCATAGCATGTCTCCTGTGGAACCCCAAATGGTTATTAAGCGTTTAGAGCTCTGGGGCAGTTACAAGTGTGAATTCCGGCTGGACCTCTGATCTCGGCTGTGGCCTTGAACGAGTTACTTGATCTGAACTGTGGTTTTCTCATATGTAAAATAGGAAAAATAGTACCTGGCTCAGAGAATAGTTCAGGCGTTAGTGCCAAATAAAGTTCTTAGAATAAGGCATGTTAAGGGCATAATGATTATTAAAACTGTTAGATAAAGAAAGCTATCAAAATGGACTTTGTCCCTGGGCCGTGTGGGTAGCACAGGCCATGAATGCTCTTTCCTTGGCCGTGGTTTGAGTTTGCCTTGAGCTATCCCCCACCATTGCCTGGTCCCTGGGACGCAGATGCGCACACTTAGTAAAGAAGCTCATCTGGACAAAAAGAAGGGCATTTCTAAAAACCATCCCCAATGTCTCTTTTTTCCTGGAATTAAGCGGAGGAAGCCTCTGCTTTCAGTCTTGTGAGGCAGAACTGGAAGGCAGGTGAAACCAACCTCAGCTACGCGTGCATTTCCGTGTTTCTGAATCCCGTTTCAATGAGCATGTGTTGCCAAGGTTATCTAGTGAATGACGCAAGTATGCAAAACAAAAGTCTACCGATCGGTGCCATCCAGAAGGCTTGGAATTATTCTGAATGCTTTATTAAACACATCAGACTTGGGGAGATGTTTGCACAGGCTCTCTTTAAACATACATAGCAAAGATTAGAGAGCTGAGGCAACAATTTTGGTATCTCAAACCAAAGAAGTTTTAATTGTGTGCGCCAACAAGGCCAGGGGTGATAAACAGAACTTGACAGTGATGTACACTTCTAGAAATGTCCCTAACGCCTTGCTGTATTTGATGTTTGGTCTGTTGGCCAGCAGCGGCAGCAGCATCTGGGGCTTGTCAGAAATGCATAAACTTAGGCTCCCTCCCAGATTAACTGAGTCAGAATCTACATTCTAACAAGATCTCCAGGTGATTCATAGGCACATTACAGTTGGAAAAGTGCTCTTTGGCACCAATCTGCTCTGGCAGTCTGCCTCATGCTGACTCATGTGTGCGTGTACCTACTCAGCAGCCTGGTTGTCCCAGACAAGGGCCACCAACACATAATCCCCTCTGTGCTGCAACTCCTTTATTGCAGAACTGGTTGGATCCTGAAAGGCTATAACTAAGTCCATTTGTTCCTAAGTCCAAAGAGACACCATCACCAGCCACAGCTAACATCACCCACTGGTGATGATGGTGTTGAGGAGCGTCTGAACTGGAGCATGGCTTTGTTCCACCTATGAAGATCTGCAGGTGGAAAATGCTAAATCAGTCTTGTTCCCAGGCCAGTGGCAAATGAGCAGCCACCCAGCTGGTGGCTTCTCTTCCCAGCCAAAGCAGTGGCTGAACCGAGGCTTTTCCTTGCCAAAAACATGGCATTCGAGGCTCTCCAAGGACCACAAACATGACTTTTAATTTCAGAGAGAAATGGCCCATTTCTCTCACCTTCTGCTTCTGTGAGTTTTAAAGGGATACTCACTGAATTCCCAACAGGGGATTTTACAACAGTTGCTACCAATATCTGAGCCAAGTTTGAGCTGGTGGTGCAAAGGTCAAAGTGCTTCACAGCCAGTCTATTGAGACTGGACACTTTTTCCATTGAATAAGCTGATACTCTCACTGTTGTAGAACTTTAAATAAACACCCCTACAAACATGGATGACCTAAAAATTAAAGGTAGCCCGATTTCCAACATGCTGGTCCCTTGCTCTACTCCATTGGGAAAATAATTTGTTTTAATCAAAACTGGTTTATGGTAAGTAAATGGATGTCAAATATCCCTCCCGTTTAGTATTTCTAAGGACTGTATCAGTAGAACATGTACATTCAGTATTTAAACCCCAATAGCTAGCCGAGTCATCTCTTTATCGTTGACCATAACTCACTATCCATTGATTCCTGTACCTTTAAGCACTGAATCTACTTTTTATTTGTTTTGTTTTGTTGTCAATCCTGCAGTTTCCATTCTGTATTTTTCCTACTGATTTATACAATGTTTTTGGAAAAAAGTTAGCAAATTTAAAACACATTTATAAGAAGATTGTTTCTTTAAAAAAATTCTTGTAAGCTAAAAGAAACAACGCGTTTTGGGGAGAGAAGCTATACAAGTCTCTACCTAAGAGAATTAGCAAAATATTGCCTATTCTTGCTTTGAAATCTTTTAGGGGAGTGTCTAAGCAATTCTGATTATAAATAAATTGCTTCGGCTGTAATTATTACTTATGACCCAACTGCTCTGTGCGGCAGTAAATACTTTCTTAGATATGAGTCTCACCAAGAGCCGTTATATAATTTACTCAAGTAGTTAGGCAGCTGTATCCATTGAGTGATTACAGCACATTGAATATGGTCAATACCCATTTCCAAGGAGGCATCCTAAGGCTCTCAGAGCCTGATGCACCACATAGTCAATGTCAGCATTACTTGCGCTCAGGGATGGTATTGCATTCTCTTCAACTTAAGGGGCTGCAAAAGGAAAATACTATTTTCTCTGTAGGGATGATGACTTAGTTGACCAAGATTAAACAAGAACGATTAAAGATCACTGCCAGACCACAAAATTTTTTGGAGCAAGGAGAATATCTTATGTCTGAATTAAAATGTGCTGATGGCTAGTGAGAAAGATGGAGGCAACGCGATGATCATCTGGACTCCCTGCAAGGTCCCCAGGGGAAGTATGTTTGTAGAGCTTACAAAACAGCAGGGAAACAGGAGTATTTACTCTTAGCTAGGTCTTTATCACCAGCTCATATGTTAAAACTGAGGCTAAAGCATGTGGAAAATTTTTTTTGTCAAAGCTAGAGGTGAGGGAAGCACAAGGGAGTGAGGTGTTTCTGCTAATATCTGTGATAGAACTGGCTCCCTTGGCCACCCCGGGCAGTAGCCCCTGGTCCAGTTTCTCTGGCCCACATGGAGGAAGTAGGAGAAGCCAAAGAGAGAGGAAGATGGCTCTGGGCTTCTGTCTCTGGGCTCTTGGGAAGAGGAAAATCGGAACTGCCCCACTCCCAGGGCATCATGATCTTTCTAATAACCTCTGGAAGCTCCACCCCTTGGGTCTGCGGTTCTGTGCTATGTCCAAATATGGTACCAATCTTCCTTGAGAGGTGGGGAACATTGAGATAGGGTGGAGAGGAGCCTAGGGATGCTCACAAAGGTCAAACCAAAAGCTAGATGCTTAATAAAAGTTTCCTGTTAATCTGAATAAAATCCAAGTATCTCTAATACCACACAACCCTCAGAGCACCTGTTGCTGTAGGAAGGATGCTGAAGAGGTGCCCTTCAGCTGTCCAAGACAGAAGAGCCAATACCACGTTGTGGCTTAAGTTGCAAAGTGACACACCACACATGCCAAAGGTTGGGAATACAAGTGAAGAACAGCCCAGAACTAAGAGATACAGTCCCTAAGTGAGCAAACCTGAACTCAGGAATCCCTTCTGGCTCCAAAATAAGTTTACAAAGAAACTCATCACACAATTACTGTTAAATGGGTAGCACTTCTCTTATAATTAAAATAATTTTTTCTTATACCATGTCTCCAACTGTGTCTCTGACAAGAAGAAAGCAAAGGAGGAGACAGAAGGCAACAAATGAATGCTTATCAGGGCCTGACATCATAATAATAGCAAGTGTGCATTAAATGTTCACTAAGTGCCAGTGTTCACTAAGTACTCTACTTATATATTCCTCAGAACCACTAAGTGAGTAGGTTCTATCATTACTCTTATTGAACAGTTAAGTAAACTGAAGCACAGAGAAGTTAACCAGCCTGCCCAAGATCACACAGTAAGTGGCAGAGCAGGGATTCAGATCCCCACAGTTGGCTCCAGAGTCTCACTGATTAACACTCCGTTCATATACACAATGCATGCACAGAGAGAAGATATAAATAAAAGGTCACAAATTCAGCCTTCCTTTACTTTCTTTAATCATTTGTTTCTCTCCTATGCCTTCTTCACCTCCCACTATATTTTGTCTGTGTGTGTGTATGTCCTTTCCTCTTTTGCTGATTTCTACCTTCTCCTACAAAGAGATTGCAGGAACTCAACAGCCCTCGCCTAGGCCAGGTTCCCCTCCACAGTGTCATTCCTCCCCGCTGATTCCTGACTGGTGTCCTCCCTCACACCACCAGGCCCTCCCCTTCCAAGGAACTCATCAAGTGTCCTGGGCGCAGGAGTATCTGAGAAAACCCAACGTCTAGTTCAAAGGTCTGCAGCTTTGGCCAATAAAGAGCTTCCTAACATGCTATGGGGATGTTTTCCTAGTTCAGAGACACATGGGATGGATATATCCATGCCCGTCTGCATCCTGCTAATGGCACACAAGCTGTCTGCTTCTTATGATCCATTCTAAAATGCTGGCTCCTTTAGCCAGCAACTCCCCACCCTCCTTTCATAACTACCCATGGGCTGGGATACTCTTATCGCCCTCATTTCCATCTTTTCTGTGTACAGGGAAAATAATACATTTCAGAATATGGGTTAGAGTCTGTAAATTGACCATTATCCAATACCATTTCCAGCAAAAGTGATACCAATGTTTAGTACTTTACATGTCAACATCTCAAAGCCTGGGGCATATATCAAGAAGTGGAAAGCATCTGTAGGCTTTTATGAAAAAGGAAATATATGGCATGGACACAGCAGTGATTGCCTGAGTTTGCTCACAAAGTGCCACAGAGGATTCAGAAATAGAATAATACAAATGGCCCCAGTTCAACCTGAATACATAATATAGTTCATTTGGACATCCTAATCCCGTGGGTTGAATGATGCTGTTGATTGATTGGATTTTTATAGTTGGCTGTGTTACAGAAATTGATATTTGGGCTGTCTTTACAGGACATCAAAACAGCTGGTTGAAAAGTAAGTGGATTCATTCAAACTGATTCCAGTAACATTCTGATTAAGTAGTGAGCAAGGGAAATCGGCTGCTTGAGGTTTATTGAATTTTCTGGTTGACTTGGGGTTACCCAATAACCTCTCTTTGTTTCATTTCTTGCAGTGGAAATTCTTGTTTTCAAAAACATATCACTCCACTCTGTTTACTTGGTGAAGCATGCCGAGCATCATTTAATCTGTTTTTGTTCAGGAGGGAGTTCTGAAAGGGCCTCAACTTCATTTTTCTGACCATTGGTGCTAACTATAGAAAGACTACGAGGGTGGAACGCTAGAATACTGGCTATCTTCCTGGGATTGTCTTTGTTTCCTGAAAATGGATCGTTCCCTTTTTCCATCCCTTTTTTCAAAATGGTGATTGGTGACCCATTTCTTCTTCCCTCTCTAAAAATGGATGAATTATAGATGGGTCAATTTTAGTTTTCATTTTGAAATCAAATAATGGATAGAAAATACTTCCAAAACTTTGACCTAAAAAAAAATAATTGAAATCAAACTAATTTCTTTGCCAGTAGACAGAACCAAAGCAGAACCTCTTGCTGACTGCAGTTTTGGAAAGGTGAAATCAGGTTGACTGGAAAATTCTACAGGTGGTTATGGAAGATCTGGAAACTACTGATGCATTTCTTTTTATCCCTCAGAAACCAAAAAGAGCCATTCAGCCACAGGATTTTTATATTACGGATATTTCAATCTATCACCTGTCTGTATTGGTCTTTAGAGAAGCAATAAATATATTGTTCAAATGCAGAAATTACAGCAAGCTAAATGGAAAGCTGGATTCAAGTACAAGGGCTCAAGAAAAATCAAATTCCTGTCGCATCGAAAACTGATATGTCCTTATTTCTGTAGCTTGCCAGGTACAATGAGCCATTGTACCTGGAAGCAACAGGAGGGGAGAGACTTCAGTGCTGGGCAGAAATGAGATTCTATTTCCAGGTGTGAGCTTTTTCAGAGGTGGGGAGGAAGGAGAAGAGCACTCAGGACAGCAAATTCATCAGGATGCTTGCTACTGGCAGAACTCTGCTCTCCGCTTTCCAAACCCGTTATTACATTCTCTCGGTTCTCACTCACTGTGGCATCAGAGGTATGCTAGAGCATGACAGCAGAAAGGACCTCACGTGTCGTCAAGCCCTGCTCACTCATTTTCTCTACTCTCCTGTTTTACAATATTTCCATTTTCTAAGATGACGTGAATGAGCAAGAGCCAAGTCTCCTATTAAAAGAAGAGGTTCATAGTTGTTCAGACACAGGCTCTGGAGTCAGATGACCTGACTCTTTTAGCTCTGTGGTCTTGGGAGTTATACTTAACCTCTCTGTGCCTCTCTTTTCCCATCTGCAAAATGGGGAGAATGAAAGCATCTTCTCAGGTCATTGATGAGATGATCTGTCTATAATGCTTGGTGCCATGTCTGGGCATAGGAAGAACTCTATAAATGTTAACCATTACTATTATTAAACAAACTCTCTTTAATCAGCCAAATTATCCCCTCACTTACCAGTTGCTAAGGGCCCATGAGACTTGCCCAACTTCATCTCATACTTCCTCCCTCTGTACATTTTTCTCACGATAGACAAAAGAACTTTAATAACTGACTGATCATCATAAGGGGGAAGGAGGTAACAAAAGAGAAGGCCTTGGAACAGGGCAACACTAAAAAGAGTAGAGAAGAATTATCCCAAGCCTCCAGGAGAGTTCAGACCTGAGGATGTGGCATTAATGGAAGGCAGCCAACAAAGAGAGAAAATGATTAACTTAGACATCAGGGAGTTGGAAATTGAGACAGCTCACCATCAGCATGCTGAGAGTGTGGTTGGGGATTAAAAAAAGCCAGAAGTCACCCATATGGAAGACCCAGGGAGGACACTTGAGGAGGGACCTTCGGCCAAGCCAACAGTCCGGACTTCCTAGTCGGGAGCTGATTGACTGTTGGCATCTACAGCTGTTCCAGGAAACAACTCCCCGGGCAGAAGGTCATGTGGGACTGACCAATCACAAGTGACTGTCTTTAGAGCAGCAGAGTCTTGGTGACCATTTTCCTAAAGTTGGCAACCTTGGCATGTGGATAAGTAGTTGAGGTTTTCTACCAGGTTAGAAGTTCTTGGAGATCTGGGGTGATGCCTTATATATCTGTGCACCCATCACAGCCCTAGAACCGGGAGTGGAAAATGGCCCATGTTAGGGATTTGGTCAACATTTATTGACTGAGCACTGTTTCACTTCTCTCTCCCAAAGAGACCAGTAGTTGTGTTGAGAATGTTGTGACTGTTATGATGGTTTGAGGTGACATATCCCAGGGAACAGTAACGATCTCAGGGAATAGTAACTCTTTGGAAGTAGTCGTCAGAAAAAAAGAGTGCTATTCTCCTTAGCAACACAATAATCCAGATTTTCCAGGCCAGCCTTGATATTAAGAATTTTCCTTGTTGCTGTCACCAAAAACAATGGAAGTTTCCCCAAAATTAAAATATTTCTGTAGCCAAACTATCATCTAAAGACCAACTCTTATTCTCTGAAGTGATATGAACATCTATCTTCTACCGTACTCTTGTGTTTTCTTTGCAAAATACAGCCTCCTTACATACTATAACATAGACTCAGAAAGATCTTCTCCAAGGGGCTAAGGGTTTGCACTGAAGATTGAATTCAGAGTTTAAAACTCTAGTACATTGTAGAAAAACTTACATTTCCAAGTTGCACATCAATTTCATGTTTAAATGACATCCTATGAAAGAAGTTCATCTTATGAAACAGGGGCCACCAGCTGAATTTAGATATGATGATTCTTGTAAATTCAATTGTCTTATATAGATGACTAGCTTTCAATGATGATAATCATGATGGTCAAGAAGTAATGGAGATGGAGGTGTTGGTGGTAGTTGTGGTGGTGGTGGGAGTGATGACAATAGTATCTTCTTAAGTGTCCAGCACTGTGCTAAACACATTACATACATTAGCACATTTGATCCTCCCAACATCACTATTATCATCATCCTGCTTTTGTAAACAATTTAAAGGCAAGGAAGCTAAGGCCTAGAGATCTCTCACAAGATGACAGCTTATAGAGCAATGTTGGGATTGAAATCCCGGCAGTCTGACATGAGAGGCTTCTCCTTAACCACAAATTCACAACGCCTCCCACGTCAGTGACTTAGTGATACCATCTTTCTCTTCTTTTGGGGAATGCAAAGGCTGGATAGACTTTTTTCCTCAGCCTTTTCTTTTTATAGCCTTTTCTCTGAATGTACAGAGCAGACTGTAATCACATGATCTATTTCAGATCTCCCCTCCAGGCCCAAACAAACACTGCATTTCTTTTTCAAAGTGTCTGCCCTACACAGGCTCCCTTGGGGTGACGGAGGGTGATACTGAACAATGGAACATTAACTGCCAGGCTTTGATCTCAGAGCATATCACCACAATAGGAGTGCTTCTCAGCCCCCTGGAATCTAAATATCCATGATGCCAATTCAGTCATTGAGCGCTTCACAGGATTCACTGCCTCCTGCAATAAGCTGAACATTCGTGAAACTGGGAGATGGAATTCCATGGAAGAAATAAAGGGTCATAGGTGGTAAAGATAAAAGGAAGTGAGCAACAGAGATGTTGTCCTGTCTTCTTGGAACTTGCTGTCCAGCCCTGCGTGGTCCATAGTAGACACTTGGAAAATGTTTGTTGAATGAGAAATATCTGTGGCCCCTGACATCAGCCCCACCTCTCTTAGCCCTTGCTTTATCAAAAACCATAGTTTGAAAAGGGTGGGGATATCTGAGATGACATTGGATGTGTTCCTTAATCTCTCTAAGCCTTTGGTAAAGTAAGGATGCTATTGGTACCTGCTTCGTAAGCTTGCCGGAAGGATTAAAAGGGTTTATGAATATAAAGTGCTTAGCAGCGTTTCTAGCACATTTTAAATGTTTAATAAATGCTACTACATTCAGGGTACAAGTACTCTTTGATGCCTCACCAGGATCCATACATTTCTTAACTTCCGGAAAAGGATAACTATCAAGAGAAAAAAATTTTTTTAGTGTTCCATCTCAGCAATGTTGATTGCTTCCATGGGGATTCGCTCCACACAATGTTTGATCGAATTGTATAAGTCAGACTATCCTTTGGGTTGTAAGAGGTTCTTTTGGGTGTTGGGTACATAAAAGCTTCCTGGAAAACATGGAATTGTGAGTGATGACTGCCAAGTCTGTTTGATAACCAACCTGGGTAACATGGACTCAATGTGCATATACGATCACACATCCCAGATGTGCATGGATAGCCTTGGTCTCAGTCTTTTTGATAAAATCAGCTCCGTAGTTGCCCCAGTTTTCACTTTGCTTTATCCACACTGACACAGCTCAATTCTTAACTGGAAAATTGAGTAGTGAATAAATAAAGAATAACCTGCTTCAGCTAATCTAACTGACATTCTTATGGAACTCAGCAGTAGATATCCAATTTATTAAATCAAAGTGGATAAAGGCCATATACAAATAAATGCATATTTACAATCTCCAGCAATTGATTTTGCAAGTAACGTAAGAGTGCTCCAATAAGCGTTCCTAGAATCAGTGATTACCAGTTCCAATATGGCACAAAGATGTCATGGATTGTATGCGGGAGTAGCAGTGACATTGGTTATGTGTACAAGTCTGTCTGTACAGTAAGAAACTGTCATTTTTGCCATAATAGAAACTGCAAACCCCCCGCTTCCCCCTTTGGCTCCAGTTGACTAATACAACCTCTCAAATCACAAGATTTCAATATCACACTTTGCAGAGATGAAACAGTGACTAATGATCGCAGTGTGACTGGATGGAAGTGGAAACATGTTGACAATGACTTGACAGATTCTTTTTTCAATGAACGGATGAAATGCAGTAGCTGCTCTGATGACTCCTTAAACCTCCTCCAGGAAAGTTGGCACCTAACAGTGTCCAAAACCCAAGCAACTAATTTAGTTTAGTTTTACAGGCAGCCTGACCTTCTGCTTTGGAAGGACCTCTTTCTTCCAAGGGAAGAGCATATGCACACATAATGAGTCAGTGTTACGTGCAAGAGTGTTTCTAAATGCATCCAGAAAAAGGCTAATCATAGCTAGACTATATTGAGTGAAACTATAACAAACTCCATTCTAAGTGTCTTACATACATTAACTCCTTCAATCCTCAAACAACCCTAGCGATTAGTGCTATTATTGTGTCTATTTTTCAGATGAGGAAACTGATGCATAGAGAGAGTAACTAGCCTAGGGTCATACAGCTGAGTGGTGGCTATCCTTGTATTTCTGTCTGTCCATTTTTCCCACTCCTCTGCCTTTTACTCTGGTGGCTATTTTGATGATCACTCTTGAATTAGGACCATTAAGGTTCTACACCAGGCCACAGAAAGTATCGCAATTTATTTTCATCTCTTCTCTGAGACACAAGACTGCTTGAGGGTATTGCTTCTTGGTGGCAGATGTTATGAGACAAAGGTAGAGCTAGTTCTCAGCAAAGTTGTGAAGCATAAATTTTGCTTTGGAAATGAGGGATCTCAAACTTATCATGAAACTTTTCACACATTCAGAAAAGTAGAAAGAATAGCAGTATAATCCACCATCGAGATTTAACAGTTGTTAACATTTTGCGGTGTTTGTTTCATCTATATCTATGTATTTTTGCCTTGAACCATTTTAAAGTTAACTACAAACATCATGATACTTTACTCCAAAATATTTTAGCTTATCACAAAATGCAGACATTCTCCAACATTATCATATATAACCAAGTTCACAGCCTAATATCATTTAACACCCAGTCCTCAGTCTCATATCTTCAGAGTCTCTTTATCCCTCCTGATAGAAGGCAATCCTTCTGCTTCCTCAATCCAGTTTCTCCAGACCCAATTCCTTTAATCCAGTTCTCACTTCCACAAGACCCTGCTGAATTCTAGTGATGGGACTTCCAGTTTCCTGTTAGAATCCCACAAATTACATCAGAAGTGGTCTGACCCTGAGTACAAAGAGGAACAGGCAGTGTGGACAAATCCATTAGACATCATCATGGCAAACAGAATACATTTAAGGAAAGACCGTAAACCATCCATTTAAAATTAGGAATTTGATAGACATCCCTAGGAATTGTTAAATAGTCTTAAACTCCTTGAACCCAGTATATGCATCGAAGGGCCGATATCAATCCACCCTATTCAAAGTAACAGATTGGAGATATGTGTGAGAAAAGGAGAGGAGAGAAAGCATTTCTATAGAGAATACTGAAGATGGAAAATATGGAACGGTTATGAGCCCAGTATGGTTGATTAAAGACTGTGTTGCTTTGAGTGGTCACGGGAGCCTGGAGAGCAGAACCAAGCTTGCTAATATTAGACCCCAGCCATAGTCAATTTCCAGTGTACTCCTCTAGTTCCTCCAATAGAAGCCACTGTCGCTACTCAGGCCTGGAATGGTTAGGAGTCTATTCTATCCATCTTTTCTCTTAATACAAAGTCTCTTTTCCCTCAACCAATAGTTGTGATTACTCCTGATCATTCTCTGCGATAAACAACTTTTATGTTTCCTCTGATTGGGTGACTAGAAGAATTGTCCAATAGATGTGAAGATCAGAGGACTTGCATATTCCAGGAAACAGATCGGGGCAGGGCTACCAGGTTTCTCACCACTTTGTGTCTATCTCAGAAAGAAGGAGAAAAATTCCTGGCAGAAAGCATCAAGTCAAAGGCAGAAGTTTTAGGGAATATCAGACAGAGAAGTGAGTAGGCTCCTTGTCATTAGCTCCAGCTAGTCCCAAACCAAGGACCTATCATCTTTCACTCATTATGTCATTTATTTATTCATGTTAATGTCAGGCACTGTTGTAAGTCCTGTGGACACAAAAGTGGTCAAGACAGGATACGTAGAGTTTACATTCTAGAGGGGAGATGAGTTAATAAATTGAAATATAAATAAAGTTTAAAACTTTTGGGAGTGATAGTGTTATGTGAGAAAAATAAAAAGTTGCAATGGGGTAGAGCACATTGGGAGTTGGTGAGTGCTATTTTACAGACAGTGTCAAGGAGGGCCTCTCCAAGGGATGACAAGTAAATTGAAACCTGAAGAAGGAGAAGAAGCCCCCTTCAGAATTGTCTAGGGGAAGAACATTCCAGAACCCAGGTGACCTATAATCAGAGGGTATCTCTGCCTCCATAGCCTCTTTTCCTCTCCTGTCTATACTTCTGATATGGGTTTTATGGAGAAGTAACTCCCTCTCTATGACGTTTGGAGTCTGACTCAGAATTTCTTCCCTGCTTCCTCCCTTCATGTCTGCATTTTCTCAACCTTTAACAGTGTTCCTTTGAATAAATCAATTCCTATGACATCACACACACACACGCTTGCGCACAAACTTGCATTAGAACAGACAGGAAAGGTGGTAAGTATTCATTATCCTTCTACCCACTACTGCATATCAGTGATAATTCTTTGTTTGAGGCAAGCCGAACCTCTGTAGATGGTGTGCCCAGCTGGCCTCCATCCATGGATTAATCAGGCTGTCAGCAGACCAGACCATGTGTGTTGAGAGAACCATAACAGACCAGGTCAGACAGTTACCTGGCAGGCACTATCCACTTCCTACTCTTAACAGACATTACCAACCCATCCCCCACTTTCTGCCTCTGAGGCCTGACATGATGATTTATGTACTTTAAAAGCCAAACTCTTAAGACAGATAATTAGACATATTTAATTTTTAAAGCTACTTCCACTCTAACGTTAGAAAAAAAATCTCTCATAGGCTTCCAGTGGTGCATTCAACATACGAAAGCTTCAGGAAACATTTTAGGAGGCCGTTTATTACATGACATAGATGCACCTGGGGAGGGAAAAAATGAAGGGCTAGCTGAAATTATCAGGGTCTTTTTCCAGGGAAATTCTAGAAGATATGGTCATCTTATAATGAAGAATGTGTCAGAATCTATAATAGCATTCTTATACAGTTTTGGGACATTCTAACAACAACAAAATGACAGAAGACAAAGTGAGAGGAGTGGATTATCTAAGAGAGTCACACCTTAGAAGTCTCCTCAGGATTGCTTCTCAGGAGCCCACAGACCAAAATGCACAAAACAAGAAGTTCCTTCGACCTCAGAGAAACCCTGGAAAAGAAGGAAAGTCCTGTGGCTACTCAGGCCTGAAAAATGATTATTGGCATCTGCTTATATTTTGTCAAGTAGCTTATTGTTAAAAAATTTTTTGAAGTTAATTTTCTTTCAATGTAAAAATATAGCAACATTATTGAAAATTTAGTTAAAGAGTAAAACGACTATAATTCCACCATGCTAATAGAGCTTTATGAATCATTTCCCCCAACTCTTTATTTTGAAAAGTTTATAACCTGCCAATACGTTGAAATGAGGAATATCCACTCACGTATGATTTCCACTCACTCACATTTTGCCACACTTGCTTCCTCTCTATGTGTATGTGTATTTTTCCCATGAACTGTTTAAAAGTAAGTTGCAGACATTATGACACTAATATCCCTAAATATTTCAGCACGCATCTCCTAAGAACAATGACTCTGTCCTACAAAACTTCAATACCATTTCACAGCCAATAAATTTAATATTGATGCATTATTACTTATAAAATTCAGATGTTCCCAATTTTCCCAATATAGCTGTTTTCTTTTTGAAAATCCATGGTCCAATCAAGGATCATGCATTGCATTTAGTGTTTTTGTCTATTTAGTCTCCTTTAACCTAAAACAGTCCCCAAACTTATTTTCATCCTTTATGATATTGACATATTTGAAAAGTCCACCAGCATTCTTGGAGCTTTTAACAATTTAATCCATTTTCTTTAAGAGTTTTCATTGCATAGTTTTAATTATAGAGTAATTACCATTTTGTAACCTGTTCTTTGTACTAAACCTTATTAATACTACAGCATGAGAATTTCTCATCTTGCTCCATAGTCTTAATAACCATTACGCTGGATAGATTTAAAATGCCTCATCAAAAAAATGCTTTAGAATTTATTTAACCACTTTCTAACGTTAAACATTTAGGTTCTTTAAAATTGTAAATAAGGGGCTGGCCCGGTGGCGCAAGTGGTTAAGTGCGCGCGCTCTGCTTCGGTGGCCCGGGGTTCACAGGTTCGGATCCCAGGAGCACATCGTGGCACCACTTATCAGGCCATGCTGGGGAGGCATCCCATATAAAGTAGAGGAAGATGGGCACGGATGTTAGCCAAGGCCAATCTTCCTCAAGAAAAAAGGGGAGGATTGGCATTGGATGTTAGCTTAGGGCTAGTCCTCCTCACGAAATAAAAAGAAAAATTGTAAATAATATTGTACATCTTCATGAACATCTTTATGCATATAGCTTAGTCCTTTTTCTTTTTCTTAACATTCCTAATACATTTTTTTCCAAATACATATTGTTTTCCTAGTACTAATTCATAGGATTTACTAATTTGCTTTTTTAAAAAGTTTGTTATTCATTTTAAAAAACAAAAAACACCTTGAAATTCATTGTTATTTAATTTTAATTGCTTTGCTTATAAAGATTTTCTATTGTTAAGTAAATGTAATTTATTAATATGCAAAATTAATAAAAAGAAAAAAGGAAATTTTTATCATTGCAAAGTTCCGATGTTGAGAATGACATGCTATGTTCAGGTCTGAGTGTGAGCTGGTCAATTTCGTACACAGTGGAAGCCTGTGTACAAGATGTGACTGCTACATTCTCCAGCTTTACACTCAATACCCAATTTAGCCACAGGGTAATCTTGGTCTATTAGACTGAGAGCTGCTTTAGCACAGGGACATGTCTTATTCCCTCTGTATCTCCAGCAACCAGTGTTTAATACTTGTAGACATTTGCTTTATATTTGCTTTAAAATGAAGTTTTGGCTGACTTCTATTATCTTTAGTAGATTCCAATCCTTCCACCTTCCAAAGCCAGGATCCCAAAATATACAGTCCGTGGGATACTCCAGACATCTTTATTCCTGGACAGAGCTTCAGTTCTCAAGCCCTGTCTTTTGCCTACCAGGTTAAGCTGAGTTGGATTCCAAGAAAGGAAGGAAAGTTAAGGTTCTTTCATATCTTTTCTTTGCCTAAGCCAGGAGTCTTCTCTGATTTCCTCTCCTTTGAGCCCACTGGTTTCTCTGAGATCTGCAGTCACAATAAGAGTCAAGTGAACTGAACTTAACAGAACTTGACTGTCATGTCACACACACACCCTCCCAAATTAAAAAACAAACAACATAGCTCTGGCCACAAGGCTCCTTCTCCATGACAATGGCCCAAAAGACTCTGGCCCATGTTCTCATCCCCAAGAAAGCGTGGTGTTAGTGTGTGCAATGATGGCTCTATGAGATGCTTCCTCATCTAGTACGCCACTGTAGTATTGTCTTGGAATTCCACTTACCACAAGCACAGTCCTAATCACGCCATCAACTCTTAGCTGATCTCTTTTCCTGCCATTGCTATCCCTTACCTCTACCCCATTTCCAATCCATCCTCCAGGCTACCGCTGGAACCCTCTCTCCTTCTTTCAAATATTGGTGAACTTCTCACAGTTCATCCTAATATCCAGAACCCCATATGTAGCAGAAAATACCCTTGGCAATCTGAGTTTAATCTCCCTAGCCATCTCTTCTGGCAATCTTTCTTCTGTGCACGAATCTTTAGTTGCCAAACTCTTCAAACTTTTTGCTATTCTCTCTAAACCCCCAGCTTTTTCACAGAATATGCCTTTGCCAATGTGGTGTCCTCCACTTGGTTTTTTTTGGTTTGGGTTTTTTTTTTTTTTTTTGGTGAGGAAGATTGGCCCTGAGCTAACATCTGTTGCCAATCTTCCTCTTTTTGCTTGAGGAAGATGGTCGCTGAGCTAACATCTGTGCCAGTCTTCCTCTATTTTGTATGTGGGATGCCACCACAGCATGGCTTTATGCGAGGTGTGTAGGTCCATGCCTGGGATCCAGACCCTTGAACCCCATGCCACTGAAGTGAAGTGCACGAACTTAACCATTATGCCACCTGGCCAGCCCCTGGTGTCCTCCACTTGGAATGTTCTTCAACACCTGTGACCCCAGGCAGGGAAATGTCTACAATTCATTGCTCAAGACACAGTTCCATATTCCTTCCACTTAGAGATCTTTTCTGAGTTCCTCAGGCAAGATTTTTCACCCCTCCCACCAGGCACAGTTTATGATGGCACCTCCTGCCAGTGTTGGAATTCTTCGTGCGTACTATCGTTTCTGCTCACTCGCTCTGTTCCTGCCATCCTGGCCCTTCAGATGCCAGCCTCAGGGCCTTGCAGCTGCTGTTCACTCTATGATCCAAGTATTTGCATATCTTCTCTCTCGTCTCCTTCAAATGTCTGCTCAGATGACATCCTCTCTGAACCTTAACTGCCGTCCTTCCTAGGACAGCAACCTCATCCTGATCCCTTTCTTGCCCTTAGTCAGCATTTCTCGTAATGTTCAGGATCACCTGACATCATCATAGAGTTTATCCTTATTATTTGTGGGTTCCCTATTTGTAAACTCACCTACTCACTAAAATTGATTCATAACTCCAAAACCAGGGTTTGTGGCATTTTTGCAGTCATTTGCAGACATACACAGAGCAGTGCAATATTTGAGTCACTCGATACACAGATTTTCTGCTGAAACCGAAGCAGGCAATGCTCTACCTTCTTGCCTCAGCTCTCAAATGTAAACAAGTGTGCTTTCTGCAGTCTATTTAATACCTGTTTCACATTTTTGTGCTTTTCGTTGATGATTTTGCTGTTTAAAATAGCCCCCAAGCATGGTGCTGTGGTGCTGTCTAGAGTTCTCAAGTTCAGGAAAGCTGTGATGTGCCTTACAGAAAAAAATGCCTGTGTTAGATAAGCTTCGTTCAGGCATGAGTTATTGCGCTGTTGGCCACAAGTTCAATGGTAACCATCAACAATATACATTAAATAAGGTGTCTTCAAACAGAAACATACATGACACAAGGTTATGTCTTGATTGGTTGATGAAAATGTTTGGCCAGAGGTTCACAGGAACCTAACCTACATTTCCCCTAGGAGCAATGGTTCAGTGTTCCCTAAGTCAGTGCTTGTGGCAACTTCACAGAATATGACAACAATGAATAACAAGAATGGCTGCATGTACTTTTTTTTTTTAAATGATCTTCCTCCCCTCAGTAGAATGTAAGCTCCATAAAAGCAGGGACTGCATTGCACTGTTGCATGGCTATATCTTCCTTGCCTAGAACAGTGTCTGACACATAGTAGGTGCTCAATAAATGTGTGTTGAATTGCACGAACCAGGAGTTGTTTAAGGATAGAGACTATTTTCCCTTACCTTTGTGCCACTAGCTTTTAACCAAGCTACTAGCACACTGTGAACTCTTAGTAATAGTTGAATAAATGAATCAAGGAGTGAATGAATGGACTGTGACTCTCCTGCCCCAAAATAGCAAGGCCTGGATTTTAGCTAGGGCTTTTCATCCAGGAACACTAAGAACTACTCTGCTACTCTTTTATCACTCTTGCCTTATTTGTACCATTATCCTTAAGACAGACTTTGATGCACAGCCTCAATCTTGGATGCATCATTACTCTGAATCCATAATATGCTCCAGAATGCTTGCATCCATAATATATTGAAATTGCAAAATACACAAAAGCTTTTCAATGCCCAGGCAAAGTGCATAACAAGAAAAAGCAGAAATCTTTGATGCAGTAATTTAGTGCACTTTTTTTTTTCCCAAGGCAAAACATATACAGCCTCAATCAAATTACCCAGATTTTAACTTGGCCAAGCTTAAAGATGTTTCAAAACAGAGACTCAGTCTATTTGCTTCAAATACATCTTCTAAGAATCATATAAACCTCTGCTTGATGCTTTACATCTTAAAGTACAAATTAGATTTTTTAAAGAAACACTAGAATGTTCATTGACTGTTTTCATGGCAGAATTAAAAATCGATTTCTCAATTTTAGCCAGGGTGTTTTGGCCCTCCGTGGATGCAAACGGGGAAAAAAAGAATGCTGTGGTTTAAACGTTACAAATGAAATCTGAGGAGTTATAGCAATGGTTAGCTTTGTATACAATGGCACCAAGGGGGACACTGGTGAGAAAAATTAAAAAAAAAAAAAAAAAGATGGCAAAGCCTATAGAGTTCCCACGTGTTTTTTGTGCTCTATTTCTCTCCTAAGATCCTCCTAGAGCTGACAGTGACTTCAGAGGGAAGTCCCTTTATAGTAAAACATTCAATAAACATTGAGCACTGACTATGTATAACACACTTCCTAGGCGCTAGGAAAAAAAATAGTCTCTTCATCCTGACACTTACAGTGTTAACTTTGCAGACACACATGAGAAACAAGTGATTCCCCCTGGTTGTGTTAAGTATGGCAAAGGGAGAGTAGAGAGACCAGGAGAGAGTGGAGCAGGGACACCTAACTTGTCAGGAGCAGGGTCAGGAAAGGCCCTGGAGCAAGTGAATTTGGGAAACTATCAATGGAGCAAGGAGCAGAAGGTAACCACCTAAGAAAAAAAAGATAGTTAATATTGTAAGGGGGAACAGCAGGTGTGAAGATTATGCTTCAAAACCGTCAATGGCTCCGCCATGGCCTCTCAAATACCATTGCCTTAACTTAGCATTCAAGGCCTTTTACAAGTGCCTCCATTGGAAAGCTAAATTCTATAGGACTTATGTCCTGTTATTGCTCTAGTATCTTGAATTTAGTATGGCAGCATGCATATTTATCAAAGTAATTATCTGGCCCCTCTTAGCCTGCCAGCCTTGAGTTCTAGCACCTTCTGACTCCCTTCCCCATGCACCTGGTTGGAAACAGTATGCTTTTATATCACCCTGCCTCCTTCCTACATCTTCTCATTCTTCATCGTCCAGATCAAATGCCCATTTCACTGAGAAGCCTTCCCGGGGGTAGTACAGAACGTCACCATCCAAGACAAAGCTACTCAGTCCTTGTAAGATCTCTTTAAGCACTTATCACAGGTGTTGAACCATTTCCCCCACTATGACACAAATTCCTTTAACAACAGGGACTACATCTGTTGTCCCTCTTGGGGGCAAGCACTTGGCACATTATTTCTAAGGTTTTCTAGGCTGCGACTTCTCCATTCTCTTGAACTGGATTACCATTGTCTGCAAATATGGTAGACCGGTCCACAGATTTGCTACCCCATCATCCACTGAACGACCTCCCTCTTTCAGCGTTGGTGAAGGATGCCAGTTTTCTTTGGGGTTTCCTCTCAATGTGAGTCTGGCCAATGATTTCATGACTTATCCTTATCTTGTTACATAGAAAAACACAAAAGAGAGCCGAACCTTTGCTGATGGCATGTGGCAGCCCTATATAAACAAACATTGTTAAATAATCTGAATATACGATGAATGAGAACTGAACAAACAGTGTGCAGCCTTCCCAGCCTGTTTTGTGTGGTTGGCATGTATTAGAGTGACTGGCATTTAATAGGTATTAAATAACATTGTATTCAATGGATGGTTGGATAAATGGACAGAGATTCAGATTTTGGAATTTTTGTGATTGGATTAGAATTAGTGGTGATGTGGAATCCTGACTAGTTTAACTGATTGATTGTATTTTCATCCCTGCCAAGTTGTTTGTGTCCAGGAGTCCAACCAACTTACATAAGGACGAATAATCTAGCCTTCTCCTGGTAGGTTGTTGTGGCAGAGAGTGAGGGGCAGGGGAGATGTACGAAAGTCTCAATTTTTTGATTTCAGAGTTGAACTTGAATAATTGTGAATGCCTCACTTTTTGGTAATCATTTTCTTCATTCTTGTTTGGTTTTGCATCGTTTTGGCTGAGGAATGTGCTACTCTTAGATGATAGTCAAACAAAAAGATTTAGAAGAAATCATTACAAAATAATTTTTGTTTTGTTTTGTTTTACAAAATACAGGAAGTTTACTAGCATTTTTGAAATCCTGAATGAGAACTAACAGTTGAAAATAACATCTACTCTTTTGCCATTAAGTGATGGGTTAAGGGCAATGTACTGATGAAAAGAACAGGCAGGAAACAGGGCACTGACCACAGAAGTAATTACTGAAAGTATTTCCTTTTGTTTTAGTAACTGCAAAATATGAAGAATCCCTCCCCGTTGAAATATTTATAACTAAACAACAACTGTGAATGGTTGTCGGCAGGAGAGCAGTCAGTGGGGAGGGGGAAGCACAGATACTGCCTGGAATGGGTTCACAGAAAAGTTCGTTTAGACCGTGTTTCATCAGGCAATGAACCAGTATTCTCGAGTTTGGTGAGCTTTACAAATGACTAAAGTAATAGGCAGGATCAAGATTTAAGAAATAATCAAATGTATCTCCAAAAATATGTTCTCGAATCATGCGAAGGGATCCACTAAAGAAAGGGGGGCGCTATACAATCAAATAAATTTGGAAAACAGTGTAAATAGTATCCCAGAGTTACAAACTGACAGCCTCAAGACTATCTGACCTCTGGCCTCCTTCCTTTGATTTGCTAAATGTTTTAATAGGATTTTGAACTTTCTACTAAAAACAGGTATTCCTAATGCCTAGAATAGAACCCAACACATAATACCTCTCAATCAATAAAAAACAAATTTTGAAATGAAATTTCAAATGAATGAAAAATTAAATTCTACATAAAAACACGGAAGTCCAACTCCTGCTCAAAAAAAATGGAATATGTGACAAAATTGAGGTAACATCCCACAGTGATGATGCTGTTGAGATGGGGCAGGTGGTTTCTAATCCCCCATGGTCCATACCGTGGCGTAATCTCTTAGGCTTCACCCACTTTGCTTATTTATGTTATATGCCCAGCCCCTGTAGGAGAATTCCCTCTTAAAGAATCACAAAGCACATCATTATATTAAAGGCTTTGAGAAGTCCTACACAAGGCCATGTCCACATGTGAAAAAGTGTCTCAGGGGCATACCTAGAAATAAAATTGCTGAGTAAATGTTATGTGTATCTTCAGCTTTTCGAGATATTTCTAAATGGCTCTCCCATGTGGTTGTACCAGTTTACATTCCTACCAGTGTGAGCTAAGAATTCCCACTTCTTCACACCCTCACCAATATGTGGTATCAGCACACTTTTTATTTTGTAATGGTATGGGCATGGAATGCTATCTTGTTATTTTAATTTGCATTTTTCTATTGATGAGGTTGAGGATTTTTCATTTGTTTGCTTTTCTTCATCTACAAATTACCTTTTAATATCTTTAATCCATTTCATAAACAATTAGATTGTCTTTTTTTTATTAATTTGTATAGGTTAAAAATTTTTCAGATATCATTCCTTTGTCAGTTAAATATATTGCAAATAATGTCTCCTGATCTATAACTTTGTCATTTAACTTTATAAATGATGTTGTTTTTCAGATACCATTTACTCTAGCATTGTTTGTTATTGAAAACAATTAGAAAGTAGGGTCCATCAATAAGAAATATATGATCCAGCTATTCCACTGCTGGGTATCTATCCAAAGAACTTGAAAACACCAATGCGTAAAGATACATGCACCCCTGTGTTCATTGCAGCGTTAGTCACAATAGCCAAGACTTGGAAGCAACCTAAGTGCCCATAAAGGGACGAATGGATAAAGAAGATGTGGTATATATACACAATGGAATACTACTCAGCCATAAGAAAAGATGAAATCCAGCCATTTGTGACAACATGGATGGACATTGAGGGTATTATGCAAAGTGAAATAAGTCAGAGGGAGAACGTCAAATACCGTATGATTTCCTTCATTAAGTAGTAGATAATAACAACAATAAACAAACACATAGAGACAGAGATTGGATTGGTGGTTACCAGAGGGGAAGCGGGGAGGGAGGAGGGCGAAAGGGATAATTCAGCCCATGTGTGTGGTGATGGGTTGTAATTAGTATTTGGGTGGTGAACATGATGTATTCTATGCAGAAATAGAAGTATAATGATGTACACCTGAAATTTATACAATGTTATAAACCAATGTTACTGCAATAAACAAAAAATTTAAAAAAAAGTTATAGAAACTTTGCTGTTTATTTGAGAAAACTATATAGTAATTATGATTACCAAATCAACATAAAGAAAACCACAATGTTATATGAAAAACAGGTCGCAAATGGATATGCACAGAATGATACCAAGTTTGTACAATTTGAAAAACACAAAGCAATACTATGTATAGTTTATGGGCATCAACACATGCAGTAGCAGCGTGAAACCATATTGGGAAGGACGCATCCCAACATCAGAATGGTGGCTGTGTGGGGTGAGGAGGAGGGAAGGATTGCAGGGGGGGTGTGGAAGCGGGGAGGGCTTTGACTATGTTTTATTTTCTCTGGGTGGATGGAGGGGCACCTGAAGCAAAGATGTCAATACGTTAACGTGTCTTCTATTTGGGGCTGTGATATAGTATTTTTTCCTTTTGTGGCTGTTTGAATAACTTCAGATACACACTTATACATATATACAGCTGTACACACACATTTAATTTTTTAAAAAGAGCTCAGGAAAACACATGGTATAATGTCAATGAACTATTCCTTATTATTTCCTTATTAGAATTCTTTATTATTTAAAAAATAAAGATATTAAATATGGGGTAGGGGAAAGAGATCTATTTAATTTTGTGTATGTGTGTGTGTGTGTGTGAGGAAGATCAGCCCTGAGCCAACATCTGCCAATCCTTCTTTTTTTGCTGAGGAAGACTGGCCCTGGGCTAACATCCATGCCCATCTTCCTCCACTTTATATGGGACGCTCCACAGCATGGCTTGCCAAGCGGTGCATCGGTGCGCGCCCGGGATCTGA
This sequence comes from Diceros bicornis minor, assembly GCF_020826845.1. NCBI lineage: Eukaryota > Metazoa > Chordata > Mammalia > Perissodactyla > Rhinocerotidae > Diceros > Diceros bicornis. The sequence goes on along the minus strand of NC_080741.1, from coordinate 72,371,116 downwards.
ACCGGCGAACCCCGGGCTGCCGCAGCGGAGCGCGTGCACTTAACTGCTTGCGCCACCGGGCCAGCCCCTGTTTAATTTTTTTTATTCAGTATTTCCCATAATTCAAGGTATCTTATAATATCCATGAGACTTTTTTTCTTCTCCATTTATTTCCTTTTTTCTTCATTTCCTGTAATCCTGGTTACAGGTGTTCCATAGAACACACTTGGAGAAATGAAATTTTTGTGAGACAAAAAGGGTCAGAGAAAATTAAAGAGAAAACAACTAGTTCACTGAAGTTAATATACAATTGGGTTTGATTTTGACAAAACACCAAGAGTAAGTTAGAATATCTGACCTCTTTTAAGTAGCAAAGGTGCTTTAGTAACTCATTCCAAAAGCCAGTGCCCGCAACACTGCCTCATTATAAACATCAGCTCTTGAAGATAGCATACTTTGAGAACTACTGATATAGCTAACTTTAAAAATTCAATAGGAACCATGCCGTATACACTTATTGTTCCTTAAAACTTATAACTTTAAAGGAAACATTTTTTTAGCTATTTTAAAATAAAAGTATATTTCCTTAGCAAGCATTTCACTGCACAACTCTTTTGAGCTAAGTGATTTTCTTTACTAGGCCATAAGCGACATTGCTGTTCAAATAAATGGAATTATCAGACACCATAGGCACTTATTTTATTTACTCATAAGGCTGGAATGGTTTAAAAATAAACATTATAATACAGGGGGCATTGTTCTGAAAAGTACTTAAATTGCCATTCTAGGACCTGCGCAACTCCATTCTCATTTTGCTGCAATGTTCCTAAGCCATTCTGCAGAGAAAGCATGCGCTGAGGCTCATCATTTCCACAGAACTTTGTAATTTAAGAAACGTTTATGCATTATGTTACCAGATGAGAAACTGGGATATTTCAGACCTTCATTCCATTAACAGCCTGCAGGGTGACAATTACTCTACCCATTTTACAAAGGCCCAGAGGAGTTCAGTGTCGGGGGACTGGTCTGGGGTCACACTTCACATAAGTGATAGAGTTGAAGCAGAACCCGAGTCAGGCGAGTCCCAACGCAGCATGATCTTCCTGCTCTGGTATGGAGAGGAAAGCGCAGGTTCAAACATCAGCCTAACCGAGGCTGGCTGGTCCCTCTGAGCCCCAGACCCCTCCTATGTAAAGTGAGGGTCACAATAGCATCTCACGGCTACTTGAGAACATAAGATGATAATCCATGTCAAGCATCAGTGAATTTGCATTATCATTATCATTTCTAATTTTTAAAAACATAACCTCATTTTGCTTGCAGTTGAATACAAACCAATGCTCAGCCTCATAATGCAAGAATATTTTCAAACTTACTTATTCTTTTGGCAAAGACTCTTCCTGTGTAATTGGTGTTTTAAAGTAACTTGTTTGAGGAATTTCAAATGTTTTGCTTTTTTTCACAAGACAGTTATGCTTATATAGAAAACAATCTTAATTAGTCGCACAATAGAGGTAGTCTCAGATATTTAGGTCAGTATAAGCTTCTGGGTTTTTTGTTTGTTCCCCCCCACCCCTTGTCCTGAGGATAATTAGTATGTATGTTAGTATTTGACAGGGCATGTTGTGACTATTTCTTGCAACTGTCAGGTGGAGTTTTCTAGCTACAACACTGTAAATAGACTTCGGAGTGAAAAAACATCTTTAGAAAGTTTTCTTCCTTGTTTTCAAACCAAGCATATCATTGAAGATGATGAAGGCTGTGGCAACAATGGGAACCTTCTTAGATCCCCGGGCATTATTGAGGCTATGTATGCGTTGCGTGAGAATATGCAGCATGACCAGATTTCCAAGGGACCCTCAATTTCTTGTAATCCTATGTTTCCTCTCATTTTAGTTAATAAGTGCAATATGATTTAATAGAGAAATGAGGCTTCAAATCAGAATTTGCCAGTAGGAGAGTCCAAATTTTTAATCCAGAAAATAAGATCAGTCCTTTTGTGTAGTATACGGGTACATATAGGCATCTGTAACACACTGGCTGCATTACTCGAAGTTTAGATACAAACTCTCTCTCAGTATGTTATTGTGGCTCCTCTGTTCCTCTGAATTCACAAATAAATCACTACTGAAGAGTTCTGGAAGAATTCTTGCTACTTGTTCATGTTAAATGAACAATACTATTTAGAATCTACGAACAGTAAGTAAAATAAGCCATCAGTAAATGCTACATGACAGTTACTTTTTGTCCAACAGAAGCTGATGCAAAACTACTAAGATTTACTGAATAAAGCACGTGTCACATCACAGCAATTGTGTTGCTTGCTATTGAGAACTAGAACATAAAGCAGAGTCATACCTGGGGATCTTGGTGTTTTTGTTTCCAGCATGAGGACAGGAAAAGGTCTGATTTGCTCATCAGCTGCTCATTGGTGCCTAGCCTCGTGTCCGGCATGTGGTAGGCAATGGACACACATCTACTGAATGAATGAATTAATGAGTGAATGAGTGAGTGAAGGCAACTCCTGAAATTACTGCACCAAATAGAAAAATAGTGTATTTTACATTTAAGGAAAAAAAAAATATATAGGTCTTGTGTGTTGAGACTCCTGGCAGATTTAAGTGAGCTTCAAACCTTGATGGAAATAGTTCTGCAAATTACCGTTTACAACTAACTGATGATAATACTATAAAAGTCAATCTACATTAATTTGATTGTGTGAATCAGAACTGGAGAAGGCACTCTGGTTGACCTAATCTATAGTCAATCTAAATTAATTCCAATGACCCAGGACAGACCTTTCCCAAACAAAGGCCATTTATTATGAGAAGGTCTGGGGGAAGATCACACAATAAAATATACTGCAACATGGCGGGGCGGGGGGGGGGGCTTTAAGCTTAGAGACGGCTAATTAGGAAGCATGACATCCACTGACAAATATACTAACATTGCAACCTCCCATAAAGAGGGAGGTTGGAGACATTTCGGACTAGAGACTTGCTGGGCACTGCAGATTTTAGTGGACAAAACCTTATGAATAGTCATGGGACTCCTAGTGATTTGCATATTCCTCAATGGTACATTGTCCCATCTGGACTTTGCACCCAAGTCATCACAGATCTAATTCTGCTTCTACCTTTGCAAATAGGGTCCTTGCCACAACTGACTCTTTCACATTTTTCTTTCAGGCCCTGCTGCAAAAAAGAAGTACGTCAGTTATAATAACCTGGTTATCTAATCTGTTCCATTCCATGGAACCACGGAGGAAGAAGACCCTCAGTTATCTCCTCACCTAACCTGGCATAGGACTCTTTTGGTCCTGCCCGCTGTCCATCACTGGAGGAGCATCCCCAGCCAGGAGACCAATGTTAGAGGATCCAAGTGTCCTACACAGCTGCTTTATGAAATATTCTTACTTTATCTTGGCTTAATAAGTCACTGGCATCAGCACTGCCAACTCGGCTGCAATTTTGGACCTTCCCTACCAAAGGGAGTGTTGAGACTCAAGTCCCACCCAGGCTCTTTGGAATGAACCACTGAGAGCCTCATTGACCGTTTTGGGGCTGACCTGTCTTTCTACGTATGTACTTCCAGGCTGCAAGGTTTTGAAATTTTCTGTACAGTTTGTGAGGAATTTTGCACTTTGCCATCCGATGTTGTACCTCAGTTCACTGTTTGCTTTCGAATGCCCAGTTTTCATAGAGCCCTATTCTCTCAGACAGCGGAATATTTGGGAAAATTTTAAAACAATTAAAATTTTAAAAAGATCTTGGCAGACTAAAAAATAAAAATTAAAACCAGATATGTACATGACTATATAATTATGATTATAATATCACTGCAAATCATGTTATTTTTTTAAAACAAAAAAGATAGATATTTAAAGACCAAAAACTGTGCTGAGAAAGTATGCTCCACCTATCTTCAATATATGATAGGTCACGTGGAAGGGTGGTATTGGCCGAACTGAATAGAGGTCTTGATCTTCAGAATGCATGCAGTAATGTATTTTACAGTACACGTTAATAATTTATGTTCAATATTTGTATTTGTGTTCTCTTTTGTTATTTTAATTAGGGTATGTGGATATTTTGCAATAATTTTAATAATGATTAAGCTATTTGAAGAAAAGAATATGGATTTTCCATGTCTTGAGGTTTTGTTCATGCCCCCCTATGACTGACCAGTGTGATAAGGACTTTAAAAAAAAAAGCATGTATGTTTTTTACTGTTTGTAATAAGTACTTTCGTTAATCTTGCTGCTTATGTGCCAATTTAGTGGAAAAACATCCTTGCTGAAAAATTCCCCCTTTCCATTCTCTTTCAATTCTGTGATATTGTCCAAGAATGTATCAATAAAATACTTTGGTTAACTTTTTTATTTCCTGCAATAAATATTTTTAGTTGTTTATCCCCTTTTAGTTAAAGTTTATTTTATAAAATCTTGAGTGAGGGAACAATGAGGACAACCAAACTTGTTAAAGGAACAAGCCTTAGCTCACAACTAAGGCAGTGGCTGAAATGCATGTTACAAACCCAGAGGTGCTAAATTCTCTCGTAGAAGAGGAGCTATCACAAAGCCTATTTTGTTTCCTCATAATTGAAGTTGAAACCTGACAACTTTTAGACATTTACTCAGCAAGTTACCTATCAAAAATAGCAAAAGCACCAGAGAGAAGAGAAAATAAAGAAGAAACACTAGCTTCACTAAACAGCTATCTGGGGGCTATTTAGTAAAAAGATGAACGTCTCCGCAAAACTTAACCAAAGGATGTAAGTAAGTGAAGATAACTACTGTACTGTAAAGCATTTGTCTATATGTCGCCAACAAATATGGTGGCCATGTTGATGGCAAGGTTAAGACTTGGGGTTCCCAAGACTCAAAAGTAGGAAATACCCTCATGGATCAACTCACAGTAACTTGAGCGTCAAGAGCACAAAAGAATATCTATTTGCAGAGGGTGACATTGGTCCTTAGCACTCAGGGCCGGACCTAAAATCCATTTAAATGTATTTGAATGACCCATTATAGATCTAACTGTGACTAATTTTCTACTGTGACTAATAAAACCCACACCCGATTCCCACCCTTTGGCATCCGCTGACCTCTTGCTGCTGGCCCTCAGCTCCCTCGGCCCAGGCAATGTGTGTGCAAAGACCAGAAAACTCATTTCAATATCAGACTGAGAAAAACTAATGTATCTCCCAGTTTTTCCTATCCCTTAAACACCCTTTAAATAATAGACCATGGGGGAAAAAATGCAAATTACAGCAGACGTGAGTTTTGGATTAGCCAGATTTTCAAATTGTGGAGCCAAAGAACCTAGCATAAAACCTGGCTCCCCCTCCTGCTAGCAGTCCTTGGGGAAGTTAAAGCAACTTTCCGAATCCTCCATCTCCTCAACTGGAAATCAAGTTAATGCTCCCACCTATCTCACAGTTAGGAGGATTAAGAGAGAAAATTCATGCAAAAGGCTTAGAACAGTGCTTGGCACTTGGTTAACTTGCTGTACGTTTTAGCTTGTACGACCACCACTTCTACTACTGGTGGCCTCAGCACCATCATGGTTGTTACATTGTGTCTTATGAATAAAGTGTGCGGTGCTTTCTCATTCCAGACATGGAAACAGAAGCTGTAACACAGACACAGGCAAGCCAGGCTGCCTTCTGGCCAGGTAGTAGAAATCAGTTCTTTCAGAAACAAGTTCCATAAGACCTTTCCCAATTATTCAAATGTATAACCAAGAGTGCAGGGGAAATAACAAAAGCAATTCTGTTTAGGACTGAAAAGAGCTACTGCCAAAGACCTTTGCTCTGCCCTTGGATCCTTGGGGTAGAATCGACATAAATAATAGTGATCATGATAATGACAAGGATAAAAGCTAAAGCTTCTATAGCACTATATACAAGGCATTGTCATTTATATACATTATATACCATATATACTTTATGCATATTATATGCATTACAATGTATACATTATATACATTAATGTATTTAATCTCAAAATGCAGTTCTGTCCAGTTTCTGCAACCCTCATTACTAAGCCAGTAGTTGACGTGTGTTCAAGTTGGGTTAAAGTGTGTCTGTGACCACAGGACAGATACATCAGAAAGCATCGCCCAGAGCAGGCAGCATAATGCATGCTCCTCCCCTCCAACCACGCAGCTCTCCTTGCTCTTCCTCTAATACACCAAGCACATCCCACCTCTATTCTCTCGCCTAGCACTCTCTCCCCCAAATACGTGCATGGCTCCACGTCCTCACACATGTCCATTTCTTAAATGTCATCGTGTCAGAGGTCTGTTCTGACCATATCTGACAGGGCAGTCTGCGACCCCGCAACGCAGTGAATCCATTACCCCACCTTAGTCTTCTTTACAATACTTCTCATTATCTGACATTGTAGATTTGATTCCTTGTTTTTGTCAGTCCTTTCTGCAGGAAGATCTAGGAGATGAAATTTTTTTGCTCACTGTAATATCCCAGCACTTGAACAGTACCTGACAAGGAGTAGGCACTCCATAAGTATTTGTGAAGGAATCAGTGAAAGACGGAGTGAATAGATGAAGTTAAAGAGCTGGGGAATATGAAAGGAGGGCGGGGGAGGAGCCTGTGCCCCCGGCTGTAGCAGGCTCTGTGTCAAGAGGGCACTGGGGCTGGTTCTTTAAGGACAGACGAGGCTCAGGTAATCCAGGGGAAGAGAAAGGAGAGACAGAGACGTGAACACTGACACTCGGCCTCAGCAGCAAAGGGGAGAGCTACTCCTATTAGATGGGGTTTCTTTTCATCAGAAGATGAACCAGTCTTAAGAAGTGAAGTGGGAACTTGAGACAGATAGCTGGATATTCTAAATCAGAAACTCTTTCATCTGAAGGGGGGAGGGAGTAGATGGGGAGACACCGCAGCAGGAAGGCACTGGGTTCAGAATCAGAACACTGAGCTCCACATTCATCAGCTGTGCAATCTCAGGTGAGCCACACACCCGTGGGATCCTTCATGGGTCATCTTTACAGTGGGAATGGGACACGGATTCAAGTCTTTTCATTCATCAGGCTACTCCATATGAACTTGGTCCAGAATATTAATTTCATGATCAAGATATGTTAACCAAGACTGAACACAATAATCTAAAACAGTGTTGGAGGTGGGGGCTGAGGTCCAAGGGGAGAAGAAGAATCATTTCTTTGCTGTCAACGTGACGAACTCAGCCAAAGGTATCCAGCAGGGATTTTGGCAGCCGTCTGTCTCAGACAAACAAAAGCAATAGGCTCCAATGGCCTAAAATCTCTCAATCCTTCTACCAGTCGCTGCTGCTATAATATTTCTTATTTTACATTTATCCTCTTTAAATTTTCCTTTTGTAAAATTTGCTTTATCATGCCCTCTCTTGACAATCTGTTCAGATCCTGATATTCACATCTATTCTCTACCCTTCCGACCGCCATGGTGGTGATAAGCCTGCTTTACCAATCCTTAGCCAAGGTAGTAACAGCATTCTGGAAGATGATAGGGCCTCGCACAGCGCCACTGAGGATTCTACCAGAGACCCATGACTTGGCTGACTTTGGTGCGTTAATCACCATTAGACGGATACAGGAGGTCATTGGTCTAGTTAGAAACCCAAAAAAACTGCAGGCATAATCGTCCTGTGTTATTCTCTCTTGCCTAATAAAAGAGAAGAAGAAATGAGCCAAAGCAAAGGACATCTGTCATGCTTTGTGAAAATCAACACACTTCTCTGAGGTGCTTCTCTGACTTTCCATCACAAAAGAGAAGTCAGACCAACAATCCCATCACTTCATGAACCGTGAATGGCTTCTGGGGTTGGCTTTTTTCCCTCCAAGTGGTGATAAGACATTGGCCTGAGAGTCTTTGCTGGAATCCTGCCAGGGAGTCAAATCAAGTTCACAAATTATTCCTAAAGTCTTCCCCTTTTGAAGTTCTGGCCATGTTGCACCACTTCCAGACTCTGAGCACGCTCCCAGGAGTCCCACGACTCCTCAAGGGGAGACGAGGAGGACAGGGCATGTCTCAGAACCTACAGGACAGCCCTGGTATCTTTACATCCCAAACTTGTCACCAAGGCTTGGGCTCACACGTTGGTTGCTGACCGTGACTTTGACCTGGTGTCTTCATTTTGCTTGGCCAATGCATAACGCGAGTAATGGCCAGAGCAGTATGGCGAGTCAAGCACCTAAGTCGTTCAGAATACTCATGTCTCTCATTCACATGGCCTGCCTGGCGTCTGCCTTTCTTTGACCCTAACTTTCACTGTTTCATGTCTCACATACCCGTGTGTTTATCCTGCCTTTTCCTGCTCCATGCTTTTCCTTTTTGAAAGAAGTCCATAAATCAATCGATAAAGAGAAGGTGGAGGCAAGATGCAAATTCTGATTTCTTTCCAATAAGTTTTAGCTTACACAAATGTTTCTCACACTGTAATGTGCCTGTGAATCACCTGGGGATCTTGTTAAACATGCAGATTCTGATCAGCAGGTAGCACCCAGGGTTCCACATTTCTCATAAATTCCCTGAGGATGATCACGCTGCTAGTACTTGGAGTGGAGTTTGATTCTCTACCACGATTGTACTACATTAGATTTCACTGAGGGGCTTTCAAATATACCCAGGGCCAGACCCCACTCCAGAGAGTCCATTTTAATCAGTCTAGGGTAAAGCTATTGTTTTTTCTTCCACAAGCTTCCCAGGTGATTTTCACCCATAGGGTGGAGGATTACTGTTCTAATCTAATGAGTCTCAAGCCTTAGTGAGCATCAGAATTTCCTGGAGGCCTTATCAAAACACATAATGCTAAGCCCCACCCCTAGAGTTTAATTCAGTATACCCAGAGTGGGGGCTGAGGATTTGCATTTCTAACAATTTCCTAGTTAGTGCTGATGCCATTGATCCAGGGACCACACTTTGAGAAACACTGGTCTAATCCAAGCAACCAAATTACTCTTCCCACGTTCTGGTTTTGCACGTGACAAAGATTAAAACAAACAAGAAAAATCTTATTCTATCATCTCTAACACATTTTGCAAACCTCCACTCATTCTGGACTTGAGGCTTCAGACACTGCTCTTGTAGGTCCCCGTCACTGTTTCACAGTGGTCTGCATTTGTCCCCTCTTCCAGCTTTTCCATGAATTGGTTGAAACCTGACTCACTGGAAAGTTTGCTATGTACTCACATTTGTCTCTTTAAATCATTTTTCTCTTTTATCCTAGGTCATGGCCAGAGATTCAGAATTCTACTCCTAAGTGCCTTCTTTGTTCTTGGGTCTGCCGTCTTCCTATTTCTGGTTTTGAGTTCATTATCATATTTTGACTTTTTGAAATCTATCTTTCCAAAGCCTGATCTGTCCACTTGGCTATGTGTAGGCTGCTAACCCCCAGCTCAGGAGCTCAGATGACATTGGTGCTTCCCCTCAAGCTTCCTCTTCACCAGGTCCTCCTGATGGTCCAAATTAGATTCAGAAAAGCAATTCTTTTCTCTTCATCGCCCCTTGGGTGTTATAACAAGCAATGGTAGAACATTGATTCAACAAAGATTTGAGCACTTACTATATACTAGGCACTGTCCTAAATTCTTGGGGACACAGCAGTTAGGTAAGAAGCCAAATCCCTGCCCTTGAGAAGCCTGTATTCTAGAGGATGTGCCAAGCATTTCTCAGATGCTGCACTTTCATCCAGAGGTGACCTCTTCAGGATGCACAGCCAGATTCACCGCAGAACACTCCAGCCCAGAGCTCGACTTTCTTCACTGCGTTTCTTCTCTTCCATCATTGCCCTCTCATTTCTACTTAGAAAATCTGGACATGGCAACTCTTTATTTTGCTTGTTGTTACTTTACGTTTTACTGTCCTGTGGACTCCAAGAGAACATGGAGATCCAAGCAGGCAGATCCCCAGCCACGTGCACACCTGGTTCCCTAGTTGAGAAATTGCATTTGCCTCTCAACTGCAGGAACCTACTCACTACAAGAAAAGGAAATCCTAGGGAGCAATTTTTCTAACTTTGAGTCAGCCAGCCAGCTAGCAACATCCATTGTTAGAGTAATTGGCACATTTTTTACCTTCTCCTTCAAACAAACAGGGCTCTCCAGCAAGTTCTGCATCTGGCTACTGAGCTGGACAATGAGAGAGTCCATCTTGGTAACTGTCATCCTCACAGGAACATTTACTACCAGAGAAACTGGGTCAGGCAAATCACATTGGTCCTTGAGCCAAGGGGACAGCACTGCCCTTGCTGCTACTCAGACACTGTATGCATAGAGCTGGCAAACTCATCAGACACTTGACATGTGCTCAGTGTTGTGTTAAGCAAGTCGTATTCATCTCATTTAATCTTGAAAAAAGCTCTATGCAGATGGATTAATATTATCCTCATTTTAAAGAGTAGTAAAAGGAAGGACAGAGTATCAGAATAATTTCCCTACTGTCAAGCAATTGATAAGTGACAAAGCTGGGATTTGAACCCAGATCTCATTGACTCTGGACCCAATAGCATTAAACGCTAAATTATAATTCCCAGAACATGATTTCTTGTTCATCCAAGAATAGCATTACAATCACCATAAATGATATAATAAATCCCTAACCAGAAGGAAGTAAGATTTTTACAAGATAAGTGGGCAATACATAATAGTAATTATAATAAGATGGACAATTAAACAATGTTAAAAGTGATTCAGAAGAATGAATGTTATAGAAAAATGCTCATACAGTTATTTTCAAGACAATTCCAACTACATACATACATACATATATATATATATATATATGTCAAGATAAAGCTTGAAAGAAATATACAAAATGAGTTATGCAATTATTTTTATGCTCTTAATTTTTCTCCTGTACTTTTTGTTTCCTTTGCAATGAGCACGCACTATATATATAATCTAGGGGGAAAGTTAGTTTTAAAATCAACCTATGGATTTCTGCTAAGATGGCCAACTAGCACAGCATGATTCTGTCTCCATACTTGAAATCATCTCTGGATACAAACTCTATAGCAGCTCTTCTGGACTCTACACTAGAATCTCCTGGGGGGCTTTTGAAAAATACTGATCCACAGGCTCTACCGCAGACTAATTAAAAGAGAAATTTTAGAGGTAGACCTAGATATTGATATATTTTTAAATCTCCCCACAACATGGTTTTGAGAGAAACCAGGGATTAGGACTTGCATGGATACTAGGAGTTAGAAATGATGAACCACGCCCACCCACTGTAGCACCACCTCCCACCTGCCCCCAGCACACACTACCAAACAGAGAAGCCAATATCCCCAGTGGGCCAGAGAGAGAGCCCAGAAATGGAACTATGCATATGGATCTTCGTCACAGGCAGAGGTGAAAAAAGCACTATTCATGTGAAAAAATTTTGGAACACTTGCTCATATTAAAAACAAAATAATCAATTCCTGATGGATTAAGGATATCAATGTCAAAAGAAGAAAAGACATTTAAAAGAAAATATAGAGGAGTATCTTTCCGACCTTGAGTGTAGGGAATGGTTTCTTGAAGAAGATAGAAAGAGGGCTAACCATCAAAAGAATAATTTTGATTACATTAAAATTAAGACTACTGCTAATCAACAAGATATGTTAAAGAAAGTGGAAGTAAAACTACAATCTGTAAGAAGATATTGGCACTACATACACCAAAGGATTAATATTAGAAATACATATTAGGAATAAATATACATATGCACATGGAATATATATTAGGAATATTTATATGGAATATACACATATGTAAATAAAATGTTATATATATATATATATCCTATAAGTCAGTAAGATAAAGATAAACAACTAGACCCTAAAAAAAACAGACATTTCACAGAAGAGGAAATTGTATGACTAATAAACATCTGAAGAGATGCTCAATTTCATTAGTAATCAGAGAAAAGCAAATCGAGACCGCAATGAGAGAGCATTTTGTACTTCACCCCATTCAACTGGCAATGTCGGAAAAATGTGAGTAAAAGGAATCTCATATGTTGCTGATTTGAGTATTAATTGGTACTACCACTTGGGCAAACAATTTCCATGTCATAAAGTTGAACCTTCGTATTCATTATGACCCAGCAGCTTGACTGCCCAGCATTGACCCAAGAAGCACTTTTTCAGAGGTGCCCCATGTGACACATAGAGGATGTTTATAGTAGCTCTGTTTACAATCACAAAAACCTGGAAATACCCCATCAAATACCCATTGATGGAAAAATGGACAAATAAACCACAGTGAAGTCGTACAATGGAATATTGTGCAGCAGTGAAATCAATGAAATCACTTAGACAAATCTTAACAACATAATGTTGGGTGACAAAACTAAGCTCTAGGAGACTATCTATAAAATTCAGGGTCATGTTACCTCTAGGGGGAAGCACGGGAATGAGATAAGGAAAGAAGACGTAGGTAGAAGCGAATCATTGGTTGTATTGAGTTCTTGGGCTGGGTGTGGGTTAGCAAGTGCTCATTATATTATATTACATTATTCAAACACAAAGAAGGGCATGCATGGGCCAATAATGATGGTGCTACATGTATCAAGGATGACGACTGCCTCAAGTTCCTTTATGGCTACACATACACATGTATATGACAATCTCAACTAAGATCCCAGTCTCCTACCATACATCTAGAAACGACATGATTATTGTGCTTAGGTTATTTGCTGACCCACACTCTTATAAGTGACTTTAGTGTGAGCAAAGCTCCATAATTTTCACTGTCTCAGGTCTGCAACTCTGTTAGATAGGTGGTTCTATTCCCACTTGACAGAAGAGGAAACTGAGGAATAATGAAGTTAATTAAGTCAATTACACTAGTCTTACTACTAGCAAGTATTAGAGTCAAAGCTTGAATCTAGACCTTGCAAGTCAAAATAAAGCTCTCTTTCTAAGGCATCCTAGATGCTCTGTAGGTAGGGCTGCAAGGAGACTGCACTTACTTATGAAAGAGAAACAGAGCCACCAGGTCAATGATAGCAAACTACCTGGATCTCTTTTACCTCTCGTGTTATTACCACTCTCATGATCAAGAATCCATGAACAGTGAAAGCAACAGCTTCTCTCCATGGAAGAGAGAAAGCTATGCCCCTTTATAAACCTCAGACTTTGGTTTCATTAGCCTAATGTTCTGCTAGGTCCCACTTAGAAATGTGAATTCTGTACTTTTATCTGGTGATGCCTAAAAAATCAAGATCACACATCTGGCTGCTGGAGGTACCTCATGTCCACACCAAGAACCCATTATAGAGAAATAAAAGATCTAGGAACCATCCATTTTTTACGCAGATCAAGCTTCTCAATTGATAGTGACAAAGGTGACCAATGATACTAGTTTTGCTTGGGACTTTCCTGGTCTTAGCACTGAAAGTCCAGACTCCTCGGAAACCCTCAATCCCAGGAAAATTGAGATGGCTAGTCCCACCACCCTGACCCATTCAGTCATCTCATTCTGATATTATTGGCCTCCTACTTCTTCTCTCTTGAATGGAAAAAATCTAGAATATAGGTCAAAATAAAGCCCAGGGGTTTCACATCTTCACAAGTCCATGTCTATCTGCCTGGAAGGAACTTGGCAGAGCTGTACATAAATCTTTCTCAAAGATTCCTTAACACTTCTCACGTTCCTACTCTCATTTATAGTTTCTCCATCTAAAGACTCTCATTCCGGGTTAAGAATGACTTGCATGACTCACTGGGAGGTATATACACTTATTTTCAACAAAAATCGTCCAGACCAAAGTTTCCAACATTTGAAGAATTAGGATATAAATATTACTGAAACCTAGAATTTCAAACAGTTCATTTCCTCACTCTCTTTGGGGAGAAACTCAAAAGTAAGAAAGACAAATGATGTGTAAGCAAGAATTCCCCCACATTGTCATGTCAGGAGAGGAATACCACACCTGTCCCCAGCTCATCAGCAATGGAGAGGGAGCAGTTTAAATATTAATTTGCCAAGTCTGTTGCTTTGCATTTTATCTAGACAACCAGATCAATTACACTAATGGAGGTAATAAACATCCAAGAAGACCTGAGAGTTGAGGTGAACTTGGTCTACAACAGATTCAAGTGGTCCCAATAGAAATGAACTTTTTTTTTTTCTCTATATTATGGTCACAAACTGTTTCTTGTGATGGTGTTTTTAGGGAAGAAATTGTTTTCCTATCTCAAAGAAGAATTATAAGAAGGAATGTGTAATACAAGCCATCAGTCTCACCTGATACTATGCAATTGATTTCTCTAGAATTCAGGTTCTCAAACTTGTGCATCAGAACCCCCTTGGAAGGCTTGTTCAAAGGCAGTTGGTGAGCCCACTCCCAGTGTCTTTGATTTAGAAGCAACAGACTGAAACCTGAGAATCTGTGTTTACAGCCAGTTCCCATTGGTGATCCTGCTCAGGAAGGATCACACTTTGAGAACAGTGCTCTAGAAGGTCCCTGGACAAAAGGTGGGGTAGGAACGTAGGAAAGCAATGTCCCTCCCCAAGCTCAGCGTTCTCACGTCTAGACAAGTTCAAGTCTATACCTCTGGGGGGAAATTGAGAGAGCTCCACATAAGTCTTTCTGAAAGATTCCTTAACACTAACATAGGATTCGACCCATCTATTGGAAGTGTTGCCTAGGAGATGATCTCAGCTCCCAAGCTGTGATAGTCAGAGTTATGTGATAAAGCAAACACAGCAAAGTATAAATTATTGAATTTGGGTAGCAGTGTATGGAAATTCATTCTATAATTTTTCCACTTTTGTATGCTTCAAAATTTCATACTAAAAATTAAAAAAACCTAACTTCCAATGCACTATTTTTCAGTTGTATTTGAGATTACACAAAAACTCCTTAATTTTAAATGTAGTCTACTTCTCCCAGTATTTTTAAAGAGATGATATAAATTAAATAATACATGCCTGACACACACAAAAATGTGTAAAAACTCTTTTAAATTTTTGTGTGTGTGACTTTCATCCTCACATTCACAAAATGGTTGCTGCACCTCCAGGCATTACACCATGCTCCAGGCAGTAAATATGAAAAAGCTACAAAACTCTTCTTGAGGCTTTGAGTTTTTATTCAGGAACTGAAACCCTTCTTCACGAGTTCTTACAGATTTTGGCCACAAACATGTCACTTAGCCACCTCTGAAAGGTGGCCTCTTCAGCATTATAGAGTAGAGAATAGGAGTAGGTTACTGAGAATGTGTCTTGACTGAGAAAACAGTTCTTTCAAACTAATGTTCCAGGAGATGTCATATAAACTCTTCCTACTTCTAAACTTCTTTCACCTGGAAGGTTATAACTATTTAGGACATAAAATAACTACCACCAATAAGACAAATCTCCAAATAACATGAAATTCTGGAAAACCTATTCTAAACATTCAAATTGAGGGTAAAGAGAGACTCAGGTGCTGATTCTGAGGGAAATCCTCTCATCGAGAATTCCGCAGAGCAGAGGGTCTGGGCAGGCTGTATTCCGCGAAGCTGCCGTTGGAAGGGCACTTAAATGTATGCAATCCTGGTGGTTACCAGAGGGGAAGGGGGGAGGGAGGAGGGTGAAAGGGATAATTCGGTACATATGTGTGGTGATGGGTTGTAATTAGTATTTTGGTGGTGAACATGATGTAATCTATGCAGAAATAGAAGTACAATGATGTACACCTGAAATTTTTACAATGTTATAAACCAATGTTACTGCAATAAACAAAAAATTAAAAAAAAAAAAATGTATGCAATCCTAAGAGCTGCTTAACTAAAACTAACCTCAGGAAAGTATGAGGACTGGCGAGGACCACCCCGATCCATTTTGCAAAGATCATTAGGCTGTTTCAGAAGCTCTCTGGGTAGCAGCAACTGTCCTCACATTCACTCCAATTCTGGATTGTATTTTAAGGCAAATTATCTATTCAGCTTCTGCTGCTAACACATGAGGAATCACAATGAAACACTCCATTTCAGGCTGCAATTTCTGTGCCAAACTGTCTTGGAATAGAACCAAGCACAGATCCAATTCTGCCCCTCCCTGCTTTATTCCATTCTAATCTGCTTTACACCAAAATTAAAATTAAGTGTAATTTCAAATTGTGGCGATATGTTTCCATCCACGATGGAGGCAGGGCTAATCAAAGATACACTAGAAAGTGTATTTTCATCCTCACCCAATCAGATGTCTATATAGTTCATCAGTCTTTGCCCAGAGCACCTCCTGATTGAAAAGATTCTTAAATTTCTTTTACTGATTTGTGCTCTCTATTCCTGTTTATTAACTACCTAACTAGACTTTCTGACAGCCCTTCAAAATCAAAGCAGAAGCCATGAAATTATTTCTCCAGTTCAGCCCACTCAGTAAACTACTGAAGTATAAAAATATAAAGGTACCACGATGCTTATGTTTATCTATTGCCAAGTTCAATGCCCAGGCTTATAGCCAACCATCCCCTCCAAGCTGCACATTCCATTCTGGAAAGCCTGTGGATGCACAGAG
This sequence comes from Diceros bicornis minor, assembly GCF_020826845.1. NCBI lineage: Eukaryota > Metazoa > Chordata > Mammalia > Perissodactyla > Rhinocerotidae > Diceros > Diceros bicornis. Next base: position 72,354,638 of record NC_080741.1, on the reverse strand, counting down.
TGACTCATGCTGTGTAACGATGTTAGGGAAAAGTGGAAAAGTGTCAGCACTGTTAACTCACTGTGTGTTGGATACTGTGGAATTCTCTCAACTCCTTTCCATACTTCCCCTAAATGGAGGAGTGGAAAAGCTGAAAGATACATTTCCCAGATGCCTTTGCAACTAAGATTCTGGATGCAAATTAGTTTTCACTATTTAAAAGCATGAGATATAGAAGCGCAGTGGATAATAAAAAAATATTCATCCAGAAGAAGGCAAGAAAAGAGAAAAAAAACAGTAGGACAAATAGAAAACAACTATAAGAAAGTTGGCGTAAACCTAAATAAATCGGTAATTGTATTAAATGTAAATGAGTTAACTACACCAATTAAAAGACAAAGACTGTCAGTTGTTGCTTTTTTTTAAAGAAAAACTTTATGTTGCTTATAAGAGACACTCTTTGAATACAGGGCACAGAAAAGTTGCAAGTAAAAGAATAGTGTAGTGGGAATGATAGACACAAAGATATTGGGTCCTAATCTCTGGAATCTATAAATGTGACCTTCCTTGGAAAAAGAGTCTTTGCAGATGTGAGTAAATTAAGGATCTTGAGAAGGGGAGATTATCCTAGATTATCTGAGTGGGCCCTAAATGCAATCACATGTATCCTTACAAAAGGAAGGCTGAGGGACATTTGATACACACAGACAAGGAGAGAGCCATGTGATCAAGGGGGCAGAGATTGGAGCAATGCAGCCACAGCCCAGGAACGCTGGCAACTAGTAGGAGCTGGAAGGCAAGGAAGGGATTCCCCCCAGAGCCTCTGAAGGGAGCGCAGCCTGGCTGACGCCCTGTGATTTCAGACTTCTGGGCGTGAGAACTATGAGACAATAAATTTTGTTGTGTTAAGCCACCAAATTTGTGGTAATTTATTACAGCTGCTCTAGGAAACAAATACCAATGGAGAATGATACATCTTGCAAAACCAACCCCAAAAGAAAGCTGGTGTAACCATACTAGTGTCTCTAGTATTGCTTCTTGCTTTAGAGGGGGATATTTCATAGCAATAAAAGGAAAAGAAAATGCAGCTATCTTTCTGCTCCATTGGCCTTTTCTCCTGGAAAGAAAGGTCATGGAACCATGAAATTTTCTTTAAGAAGCTTTCCAGTGTCCATTTTTCTTCCTGGGTGCCAAGAGCCAGTCTTCATGGTAGCAGAGGACATTCACCATTCTGATGACTTTATTCCTGCATCCTAGTGCAGGAATAAAGGGGGAGAGATCTTAGGCTCCTAACTCCAGTGGTGGCCCCAGAGGTAGGAGCAAGATTACTGGCTCCTTATTGCCACAGAACAGGGGCCAATCCACACTTAGCTGGGCTGATGCTTACTTTTACTATAAGGAGGGCTCTTTTGAAAAAAGAAGTACACATTTTCAATATAAAATTGCTAGGGTCCCGCTTAGAGCCTGGGAAGAAGTCATGGAAGTGAGGGGCCCCACCCCTACAGCTTGTTAGCTCACAGTGAGAGAGCTATTCCAGTGGTGCAGTCTAGAACCATAACTCCAGCCCAGCCAATGAGTTTATGAGCACCAAAACTCCTGGATTAAATCTCTTCCTGCTAAAATACCTAGAGGGGTTTCTGCACTGAAGCCTGACTAATACATCCTTAAAGAGCTGTGGCCTCTCCCCAAGCCTCAGTCTCTCTTTCTGCCAATCAAAGATCACCGCCATTTTTAACATTCTAGGCACCCAAAGATGAAGTATTTGATTATACTTTGCTTACCTGAGGCAAAAGGGCTACTTTCCTTTCTGTTTGTCATTTCACCTCACCCTACACCTTTAATCCAAAGTTCTTCAAACACCTTCCTCTGGGAAAGGAGTTATCAGGAGGAGCCTATGTCATGCTTCTAAAGGGGATGGTGGGAGTTTCTCCCCAAGGAATTCTATTGTTTTCTACTCCATTTTGTTCACAAAACCTGCACCAGGAAAATCCCAGAAATGATATTGTCAAATTTACCAGACTGCAGGCTCTGTGAGTGTGAATATTATTGATAATGATACAACTTGAATGCATAATCACTAAATAGCCACAGAGCAGAGTACACACAGGGCACCAGACACTGAGATACATTAGCCAGTGTTGATTTAATCTCATGTTCCACCAGGGAAGAGGAGGGAAGTCTGGAAACACACGTCTTTTTTTTTTTTTTTTTTTGGTGAGGAAGATTGGTCCTGAGCTAACATCTGTGCCAGTCTTCCTTTATTTTGTATGTGGGATGCCTCCACAGCATGGCTTGATTAGCAGTGTGTAGGTCCATGCCCTGGATCCAAGCCCAAACCCTGGGCTACTGAAGTGGAGCATGCGAATTTAACTACTACGTCACTGGGCTGGCCCCTGGACACACACATCTTTAATGAGCAACATCTAAAGTTACATAAGCATGGATCCTTCCATGGACTAAGTTGAGGGATCTACTATGTTTCTTTCCCGCCAAATAACCACCAAGGATCTTTCTGAAAGATACGCATGAACCCTTCCTTTGCAATATGGTGTCTGTCTCAGGCTGTTCAGGCTACTACAACCAAAACACCAAAGACTGGGTAGACTGTAAGGAACAGAAATTTATTTCTCACAGTTCTGGAGGCTGGAAAGTCCAAGATCAAGGCGCTGGCAGTTTTGGTGTCTGGTGGGGACCCACTTCCTGGTTCATAGACGGTCATCTTCTTGCTGTGTTCTCACATGGCAAGAGTGACAAGGGGGCTCTCCAGGGTCTCTTTCATAAGGCACTAATCCCATTCATAAGGACTCCACCCTCATGACCTAATCACCTCCCAGAGGCCCCATCTCTAAACACCGTCACATTGGGGGTTAGAATTTAACATATGTATTCAGGAAGACACAGACTTTCAGTCTATTGCAGTGTTATTGTTATTTCCATGAGGACAGTGCTTCATCTTATTTTGCCCTATCATGAAATCATGATTCCTAGCCCCATAAAAGGTACATGAGAAGGCTCAATGCATACCTATTGAATGAATAATTCAAATCAACATAACACTGGTCCCTGCCAAGCAGCTTTATGGTCCATACCTAGCAATTATCAGCCATTCACAACTTAGTCCTAATTAGAGAATAACAGTCTGTCTGAATTTATGGTCATTCTGGAGACTACCCAGGTCCCACCCTTCAGTGGAAACTTGAAACAGGACCACCAGATTTCAGATGGATGGTCACCCAGAAAGTGCACAAGCACTTCCTGCCCTGGCCTGAGGGAGTCAGTACTTCCTGAGTCAGCTCCTTTCATTCTCACAGGTTTCAACTTGTCAAGGCAGTGGAGTAAAACAATGGATTACCTTCATATCCTGCACGAGAGATTTTGATAGGGACGTAATGTTTGTTCAGGCAAATCTTGATGCTATTGATTGAATGTTTGTGCCTCTCCAAAATTCATATGTTGAAATCAAATCCCCAAAGTGATGGTATTAGGAGGTGGGACATTTGGGAGAGGATTAGATCATGAGGGTGGATCCTTAATGAACGAAATTAGTATCCTTACAAAAGAGACCCCAGAGAGACCCCTCTCCCCTTCCACTATGTGAGCATACAGCAAGAAAATGGGTGTCTATGAACCAGGAAGCGAGTTCTCAATCAGTGAAGACACTGAATCAGCCAATGCCTTGATCTTGGACATCCCAGCCTCCAGAACTGTTAGAAATAAATGTTTGTTGTTTATAGGCTATCCAGACCGTGGTATCCCTTGTTATGGCGGCCCAAATGGACTAAGACACTTGATAAGTCCCTTATGTGAGGAAGGTGAGATCCTGTGAACAGGAGGTGATGGAACCAAGCCAAAAAGGACGCAGCTAGATAGCTATATGTGGAGAGAGAGAGGAGGGAGAAAGGAGGAATAGGAAAGAAAAGAATGCTGAGCAGCTGGGTGGAGTACTGGATCCTGAATTGTGGAAGTGACTGAGGAACAGTTGAAAATAGGACTATATTTAACACAAAACTTTAAGTATTTTTTAAGTGCTCTGGCTTAATTCTCTTCATCATTCCAAATCTTTAGTCAAGTCCCTTATGAACACAAAAACCTTATAAGTGAATTGTCTGAGACCATACAAGAAGGAGCACACAAATTTGGGGAGAACATTATGTTTCCACAGGCAGAGCAATGGACTTTCAACACAAACTGAATTGGCCTGAAAATTTTAGTTGATATATGGCTCACATTTAAAAGTTACCTTCTAAACTAAAATCTACCTTATTATAACATCTCCCATTGGTCCTGGTTCTTCCTTCTGGACCCACACCAAGCCAGACTACGCTCTCTGACCTGTGGTCACCCAGCAGATGGTCTCTCCAGGCCAAGCTGTCCTCTCTCAGCAGAGACACAGTTTTGTCTCTGCCACTCAGTGTGCTCTCCAGTAAGCAAGCTCTAGTTTTCAATTTTTCTCTTAAGGTACAACAAAGAGAACCGAACCAAGTACTGCAGAAGTAGCTGATTGGGCCTGTGAGTCTCAGATAATATTTGCATTTGTGCTGCCACCACACTGATGCATGAACGTTAGTGGGCCAAGAGTGAATTGAAACCCCCCTGTTCCTGTCCAGTGGGCTGCTTCTAAATGACGCCCTCCACCCACATTCCTGGACTTGGCAGTTAGAGTTTTCTTTGAACCTATACTCATGAAATTGCGCTCATCCCTGTTAAATTTAATCTTTCTAGATCAGACCCATTATTCCATCCAGCTGAAATTGTTTTAGAATCTTATTCTTGTATCTAATATTTTTACAATTCCTTCAAAATTTATGTCATCCATAAATTTGTGATTCATGAAGTCTCTAACTTTACTCAGGATCCTGTGACACAAACCTAAAGAACATCCCTTCTAGTTAAACGGTGAATCATGGATAGAAGGATGCACCTGACTCAATAGTTGCCTCCTATTTCTGTCTCTCTGAGCTGGCTCTGAGGGCTGGCACCCCCAGGAGGCCCTGGAAATCCACTGTGCATTTAGGCCTGGGACTTGACAGCAGTGTGCTAGTGTGTAAAGTATCTGAGCTTCCCCAGAGATTAGCACAGTGCCTTGCATGGAGCAAATACTAAACAAATTCATGCTCCATAGATGCCTCTATTTCCAGCCTCCTGGAAAATTAGCAGGACTGATACATGAATCGAGTTTATGCTCCACCTCAAGATAATCCACTATCATGTGTGAAGAGACAAAGTAAACAAGATGATTCCCAGCAAGTCCTTTCCTCTGCTTACTCAAAAGGCTTGTGATTTTTGCCCAATTTATGTCTTGCCATCCAGAACTTTTGTTCAGAGTTCTGCCATTGTCAGATTGGATCTTTGGGAGTTTGTGATGCAGAATCTGAGGAATCAAAAGAAAATGACAAAACTGGAAAGGCAGGGACGAGGAGACACGAAGCATCAGGCCAGCCCCTGGAGAGAAGGAAATTATGGGGTTTAGAAGAGAAAGGAGCAGAAGGGAGTGGGGCACGAGGGAAATAAATGGAAAGTGAAATAAAATTCTAAAAAATAATGCAATGGACTACTTCCCTCCTTCATAGTAATTTAGAAACTCAGGTGAAATTTTTAAATTATTTTGGAATGATCTTCTGGGTCTTGACCATGTTTCCTTGACCAAGGCAATACTCTTAAACTGGATCACATGAGTCCTTAGCTTGTTTTTGTGTGTGTGTGTGTGAGAAAGATTGGCCCTGAGCTAACATCTGTGCCCATCTTCCTCTATTTTGTATGTGGGATGCCGCCACAGCATGGCTTGATGAGCAGTGCGTCAGTCAACACCCAGAATTCAAACCTGCGAACCTCGGGCCACCAAAGGGGAGCATGCGAACTTAACCACTATGCCACCGGGCCGGCCCCTCCTTAGCTCTTTTTTATCTCCCCCTTTCAGAATGCCTACATTTCCACTTCATCATGCAGTAGAAGAAAAGTGTTCACACCTTTGCTTTCCCACTTTTTAATCTTACCAGGAAAATTGCTGAAAAAGACAGGACAAATGGGCTTATAGTTCAACAGTTACAGTGTCTTAAATTAATTAAATGAAAGAGAAAACCAAATAGGCCATTGCCTTCCTGGTGTAATTGCATTTTAAGGGGATCCAAAAGACTCCATGTCCAAAAGATGTTACCTCAATGGCCAGCCACCTGCCTCCAATTCCCACCTTTTGAATATATATTTTGAATTAAGGCATTATCTCCTAAAATAACCTTATTGGGAAAATTAGCATTTCCTGGGGTCTACTACGTGGCTGATAATTTACATGTATTACTTCATTTCTTCCTCTCGACAATCCTGCAGGCATTTGTTTGAACACTATATTAACTGTTACCGGTTGAATTATGTCCTCCACGAAGATATGTTGGAGTCCCAACCCCCAGTACTTCAGAATGAGGCCTTATTTGGAAATAGTGTTGTTGTAGATGTAATTAGTTAAGATGAGGTCCTACTGGAGTAGGATGGGCCACTAATCTAATACGACTGATGTCCTTATAAGAAGAGGGAAATTTGGACATAGACACAGAGGAGACGACAGGGACGTGTGATGAGGACACGCAAAAGACACACTCAGAGACTGGAGTGATGTGTCTCCAAGCCAAGGAACACCAAGGATTGCCCCCAAACACCAGAAGCTAGAAGAGGCAAGGGAGGATTTTCCCCTACAGGTTTCAGAGGGAGCCTGACCCCACTGAAATCTTGATTTCAGACTTCTAGCCCCCAGAACTGAGAGCGGATACATTTCTGTTGTTTTAAGCCGCCCAGTTGGTGGTTCTTTGTGGCATGCAGCAGCCACAGGGAGCCAATACAATAACCGAGACCTCGGGTGCTAAAACACGACAGAGCTGGGTTTCAAACCTAGCCTTGCCATTACTGGTGTGACCTTGTGTAAATTTGTTCAAGCTTAGTAAACCTCAAGTTTCCTCATCTGTAAGATGCAGATAATGGTGTCTTCTACCACATAGATTTTTTAAAATGAATTAAACGGAAATCTCTGTGCTCTGCTTACCCTAAATCCTTGCATCTAGTAACCAATTCAATAAATTTAATAAATGCCGTTTAATAAATGGCATGTTAGGCTGGGATCATCCTCATGATCAGCATTTCCTCCCCCTTGTGAGTGAAGAAACTAAGAAATAGGCTAAAAACCATGCCCAGTGGCAGAGCTGGAGCTCAAGACGAGGTCTGCCCGACTTCAAAGGGCATGTCAGATTCCGACACAGCCTTTAGGAGAGAGATTACCTCTGCGCAGGAATCTGGGGGTGTTCTGAGGAGTTGTACTGTGAGAGGTAAAAGCTTGAAGTGAGGGAAGAAGAGAAACGGCCTTAGAGTACATAGGATGTCTGGGTGGAAACCTCTCGAAAGTAGTCGGGGCAACCAGGAATGCTAGGATCACAGCTTTGTTCTCTCAACTCCGTGGCACTCTTCCTTGGCTCTTCCCCCCCGCCACCCCGGAGCTCATGTTAACACTGTTATTTCTTTCTCAAGAGACCATATTTCATCCTTTCAATGTGACCGAGTTCCTTGAAGGTACCCAACTCCACAAAAGCCTTCTTGTTCCCTGGGAAGTCCAGCAGGCTGGCTTCCTCTCAATCCTGTGCGTACCGTGCCTGCCTGTGGCAGCGCCCCGGGCAGTATGAGAGGCGACTCTCAGGGCCAACGAGAGTCTGTGGATCAGGCACACTCTCCTAGACTGTGGTCACCTTGGTTTTGCATGCAAAAGCAATCGTGGTCCCCGAGTCAGGAGCACCAGTAACAACGCTTGGGCAATGATACAAGTTGGATACAATCTAAAAATCTTATAAAAAGCTGATAATTGAGTTTCGTAAATATCATCGCATAGGTTTTGGATGTATTATATGTATTTTGAAGCAGAGATGAGTTGAAAGGAGAAGAGACTAAAGACAAGGAAATAAAAGTTTGCTACAATAAACATTCAAGACCCCTGTCTGGTCCAACCCCAACATTACATGCATTTTCCATACAAGTCAGGCTGAGACAGAAACTAATTCTGGCTCTGTCACTCATAAATTGTGTGTCCCTAAACCCGGCCCTACACAACTAGTTAGTGACAAACCACAACTAAGAATCAGTCTCCTGCCTCCCCCCTCAATGCATTCCTATTCTTCCAATAGTAGAGGATCATTCATAAAATGAACATATGCAGCAAAAAGAAAACAATTTAGATATTGCATCAGTAAGCATCAAATTTATAGACTCCTTGTCTCTGTTCTCTCCTTAATCCCAGTTTAGTCAATAGGGTTTTGTGTTTACCTGGGAGAAGGCTTTGCTCTCATGAATACTAAATTCTTTTAGTTGCAATCCTTGCAAAGCTATACACACAGGTTTTTAAAAAGTAGAACAATTTAATCTCTCCCTTTTACGCCATAAACACCAGTTAATGCAATTTCCAAGGCAGATTTTAAATGTTACATCTCGTATACTTTGATATTAGAAGTACCAATAGGCTGTGAGAGCAGGAAATATTGTATTAGAACACCCCCAAAAGGGGTGAAAGTAGGGTGCCCTACAGATCATGAGATTCCATGGAAATATAACAAGCTATTTACTGGATAACTAAATTTGCACAAAAGTTCAAGGACAGTTGAACTAAATTAAAAGCAAATAGCTTTAAAAGCCTGACAATTTCTGATGTATATTAAAAAAAGAAAAAGAAAAAAACAACGTTCTCAAAGTTGCCTGTTACCGAGAAGGTTTAGAATTTAAATGCGAATGAATCTTTTATGACAGACCCAAGGCGTAGTCCTCTCTCCAGACTCCACTGGAGCTTGCTGCCTAATATCTTAAGGCAAAATGTGCTCCCTTGTCTACTTTTGTTCTTTTCTTTTTTTCCCTCTCCTTGGACACTTCTTTTCTGTATACAGAATGCTCCGAGTCATATCCAGGGCTTCTCTGAGGAGACCTAGCAGGCCTCTGTGTGCATTGTATGCACGCCTCTCACTTCTGGCAAAGTCTGCCCAAACCTCCACGATTTCTCACTTATATCACAGAACTCAATCTGATGCACTGAGGTGCGGAGACTGCCAAGAACCAGCGTATCTGAAAATCCCCGCTGGGATGGAGATGGTGGAACCTGGGTCAATGAATCCAGGAATCTTGAGGCACTGCAGGCATAGGAAGATAGGAAGTCATCTTTGAACTTCACACTTGCAAGATACAGTGACAAACATGACAGGAGGCACCTCCGTGGGCCTCTTTGGAAGCAGAATAACGTGAAAATAATATGAGTTGCGGCAATATGGATAGAAGAACAAAGCATGGACAGAGAATACTTGGCCCTAGATTCAGAGCATCCATTTCCCCATTTACTGAGCATCTGAGGAACTCGGACAAACTCCTTACCTCTCCATGATTCAGCTAAAATGGGGGAACGGTCACACCTCGCCCAAGAGGTTTCTGAAGGATTAAATGAGATATTTCAAATGAGAAGACAGGCAGAGCTTACTCAACAAATGTTTGCTGATCTTGATTCACTAACACTTGAATTATGGGGAGTTTAGGATGGTATAAACCATTGAGCTAAATAAAATCTAAGATGGAAACTCAACACGCTGATTCATTTCTTCCATGAGTGTGGACAAAGGCATTTTCACGCTCCAAGGGGATTTGGAGTAGTGGGAAGAAGAGAAAAGGAAAAGATAGGGAAAGGTGGGAAGATGAAGAAGAGGTCATTGAAATGGGATATTCTAGAATATGAGTGGCAACTGCATGTTCAATCAAATGAACTGAGTACTTGATGCATGTGCCAGGCTGAAACTTAGCAATGAGAAGACTTACAATAATAAATTATCATTTCTGTCCTCAAAATTTCTATAGCCCTGTGGTGGAAGCAAATGCACCAACAGTAATAATACAATGGGATAAAACTAAAAGTGTGGTCAAAGGCTTGAGGAAACACAGAAAAGGTATAACTGATTCTCCCTGGAGGAGGGAACATCAATACAATGTGCAGAGAGGAAGCAACATTTGAATTTGAGCTGGAACTTGAAGATTAAGCAGGAGCAGTGGTGAAAGAGGAAGAAAGGCACGCTGCGTAGGCAGAATAATGCCCTCTCCCCAGATGTCCATATCCTCATCCTTAGAACCTGCAAATATGTTATTTTACTTGAAAAAGTGACTTGGCAAATTTAATTAAGGCTACAGACCTTCAAATAGAGGGATTATCTTGGATTATCTGGGTTGGCTCAATCTAATCACAATAGCCCTTAAAAGCAGAGAATTTTTCTTTGGCTGGACTCCAAGAGATGGGAGAGAAGAGGAAGTTGGACTCATTCCAAGCTTGAGCAGGACTCAAGCTGCCATTTCTGGAAGGGGTCCAGAGGGAAGCATGAGAAGGCATGTGGGCAGCCTCTGGGAGCAAAGACTTGTCCCTTGCTGACAGCCAGCAAAGAAATGGAGATTTCAGTCCTACCCCTGCAAAGAAGTGAATTTGGCTAACTTGAATGACCTTGGAAGTGGTTTACTCCCAGAGCCTCCAGAAAGGAATGCATCCTTTCCAACACCTTGATTTTGGCCTGTGAGACCCTAAGCATAGGACCCAGCTGTGCCATATTGTATCCAGACTTCTGACCTACAGAACTGTGAGATAACAAATTTTTGTAGTTTTAAGACACTAAATTTATGATAATTGTTACAGCAGCAATGCAAAAACTAATACGCATGCCTAGCAAAAGGCATAGAAGAGTAAATGCATGGAATCATGAGAAAGCATGTTATGGCTCCCTACACAAGGGGTATTTGGGGAACTCCTGGGGATAAGGCAAGAAACATGAGCAGCAGCTTGGTAAAAGCTGTATAATATGTAGCCAGACTGTAAGCAAAAGGGAGCCTTGAGAGGCTATCGAGCAGAGGAATGGCAAGTATGATTTGGGGAGGGTGGATAGAAAATTAATAAATTCCTAAATTCATCAAAATTCATAAATAACAAAGGCCCTCTTATCTCAGAACAATCAACATTGTAGTTTGCATTTTGATTCAAATGAGGTTGGCATGGTCTGAATATCCAGGAAATTTCTCTTGGAGATCTTATTTTAGAGCCTATTGTGGAACTATAGTCATTTACCTACACAAACATAAAAGCTTGGGATTTTCATTCATCTCCTAGGATGACCTCATTCAGCTTATCAAAGGCATCCATATCAATACAAAGAGTATTCTTTAAGGCTATGACTTGGCTTCTCAGCTACATTCATCAGTACTGATCTGTCACTTGTTTTCAAAATACTCTTTTTCTCTTAGTTTCTGTGATATAGTAATCTCCTGGATTTCTTCCTACCTTTGTGTTGATAATTCTGATTTTTTTTTCTATAAATTCATTTCCTTTACCCAGCCAATAAATGTGAGATTTCATCAAGGCCTGGTCTAAGGGCCTCTGCTCTCCTCATTCTTAAATACTATATTCCTAAGTTATTATATCTATTATTACCTATCATTAGCATCCAATTGAGATCTCTCCTCTAAGTTTCAGAACCAATATATCCAAACACATATGTCATATTTCTTCTTGGAGCTCTCAAAGACATCTCAAACTCAACACGTCCAAAACCGGACTCATCAATATCACGCCTAACTTGGTCTTCTTTCAATGTTCTCTCTGTGAATGTTCCACCCACCAAAAGCTGGAAGCCCAGCATCATTCTTGGCCCCTTCTCTTCCTCATCCCCCACATCCAATTCCAGACTTTCTCTTCTGCCTCAAGTCCCACGAAGAGCTAACTTCAAGTCTTCCCTGCATGCTAGCAAAAGAAGAGCAAGCATTGCATAGCATAGAGACTGATGAATAAACGAGAAGTCATGAGTCATTTTGAATAAGAGCCACCCACTAGATACTAGAAAAACTGACCTAAATAAACTGGGGGAGGAGTGACTACGGATTTCAGATCCATTTGTCACTTTAACCATTAACCCTCACATTTACTTCTTTGGGTGCAGTCAGATGCCAGACCTCAGAGGACTCTGCAGGGATGGCAAGACATTTGGGGAGCTCAGCAGGAGTCATGAGTACCACAAGATTGATCCTACTTTGATTGTGTGTATAATATCTTTTTAATTAAAAGTAATGCAACTCTTAGCTGAGTGGCATGTGATTGAGATGGCTATTTTTAACCCCTAACATCTCTGAGGAGTCAGACAGGCAGAAGTTAAGATAGGGCCTGTGTTTTTGAATAGAGACCCCTTTTAGAACCACTAAATAAAAACCAATCTATTATCTGAGTAAAGCCACATCTTTACAGCAAAAGTGCTACTATCCACCTTACTAGTTAAACTTAGCTCTGAACATCATCTGGTTGCTTCTAATGTCTCATCCACCCCCATAAGACTCATAATTGCCAAATGGTTAGACTTAGAGGCTTACTGGAAAAGGCAGTTGTATAATCGGTGCCCAACAGCCAAGAGACGTGCAGCACCATCCATATTTTAGCACACTTCAATATCATTTACAGACAACTGGATTGGTTGGTATACTCCACTCAATACTTGGAGCCAGACTTTAAGGGAAATTAAATATCTGTTTAGAGGGATATGATGAAAATGATTCATGAACAGATAACCAAATGGAATTCACAAGCAGATTACCTGAATGAGTAGCTGAAAAAATAGTGGATGTATTTCTTGAAAAACAGAAGATTAAAGGGAATATAGCTGAAGGTTGCATCTGCTTTGAGTGTCTTTTTTAGAGCCTTAAGTAGTAGAATTAGGATGGATGAATTAAAGCCATAGGAAAGCAGAAGGAAGGATTGCTGATTGGGATATGTGAGAATGGAAAAGACTGCCCTGGAAGGGAGCCATCTCTCAATTATTAGCTGCGTTCAAGCTTGTCAGAAGGGTGACTGATTAATTCAAATAGATACTCAGAAAATATTTACTGATTGCCTACTGTAAAACAGCACATCAGAGAGATACGAAAGTATGAGATGAGTCTTTGGGCTAGAAGATCCTCAACATCCCTCCTAAAACTGAGTTTCTATAATTCCATATCCCTCTCATTTGGTTCAAATATCAAAATGCAAGTTAAAGTTCTCGGGTGTGTGGTCTCTAAAGATGTTTACTGTATGTCCCTTCTACTATCATAGAAGGGACATACAGTAAACATCATGTACCTTAGAAACAACATGTACCTTAGAAACAAAAAGGAGACGTTAAAAGGGACAGAAAAAGACGTACAAACTCCAGGTTATTCTGAGCCCTCTTGGTGTTGGAAAGGTAGTACTCTGCCCCTCAATGACTACAGGGTACAATAAAGATCCAGGAGATTTCACAGACTGAGAGCCAAATCCTGAGAAGGAAACTGTCCGCACAGCTAGCCCATTGGGGTGATTCCACAAAGTTTCTAGTTTCACAATTTGTCATATTTTTGGTATATTGGAACCAGCAGTGCAAGTTCCTGGGTTTCCTCGCTAGGTTGGTATCCTAGTCAGGCCATCTTTCTACGGGACCTCTCCACTCAATTTCTTTAGATTCCGGGCTCTCTTCCAAGGTATGTGGGCTCTTAGATATAATTTTTCACTGAGCATGTCTTGGTTTTGTTTCCCTCGGTGGCAGATCCTGAGAAAATAATAAGAGGACTAATAGTTTATTTGGGAGGAAATCCACTAGCGGATGGAGAAGAAAGACAGAGAAGAACAGGCAGACAACAGAGGGCATGTCATCAAGAAAGTTACCTCTGGGAGTAACTAGAACATAGTCTCACCAGGAAACTCTGAGACCTGATACAGAATTGTGGCCCAAAATTATCCCAGCAGAGAGGCAATGAAGTCCTCATCACTTATTTGTTGGGGTCTGGTCTCAGTAGGCATTTATTTTCTAGTACTTCCATCTGCCATGCAATGAGCTTGGACACTAGAAAAAATTCCTTACACAGAAAAGCAGATGCTGGCAGCTGAAGTCAGCCAGAGGATGCTACAGTGACAGGGTCCAGAGAACACAGGCAGAGCACCAGTACCTTCTGCTACAGGGTGCTACATTTAGAACCAACACTCCTTCCTGTCATCATCTTAGCTGGTTTACGAGGTGAATATGTACAGCAACTATATACGTTCTACTACCAGAAATAACTTCCTGCTTTATAATATAGATATTAGACAATCCATATTGATAAACTATTGCTGCAGCATGATAGAAATTGAAAGGAATACAATAGCTGTGGACAGTAAAAATAAAAGAAAGAAAAAATAGGAGAGAGGGCTTCCAAGATTGAGATTTCTCCTCCAAATCCATCCCTATTACACCCACCCTTTCATGGTACCCTTTCAGGTATAAGATATTAAAATTCTTATTTTATTCATCTGTATATAGGCCATTTGGACTTATTTTTGTCATATATGTTTACAGGATCAGAGATGTTTTACTGACTTGCTTGCTTTGGGTTTATAGATAGAAATGACAGAGTTCAACAACAACAAAAATGCATGTGGAGACAAGCAGGATGGTCCAATAAATGACCCCAGGTTCTTTCTCTGGGTTGCTTGGCAACAAACTCTCTGAGATGTTGGCTTCCCCAACCCACCTGGAGGGGCCACAGCCAAGCTCAACTTCCCACAGGATTGTGGCCCCTCAAGCAGCCATCTTGCTTTAATGGGCCTCCCTGCTACAGGATATTTTGACCTAGGTTCCCAGGTGCTGAGCAGCTGGTGTCTCCTAGAACTTGCCTAAATATCTGGCACCTAAGCTTTTCCTGAAGTCTAAGCAATTTTGTTGTCTTTGGCCCTATGAGACCCCTCTCATTCATGCTCTCCCATGAAAGGGGAGAGCAACAGGGAGTACGATCCTTCTGCTTTTGCCCAGCCACGTGACACATCAGCGGCACTCTGGCCCAACCACATATTTCTGAAGGATGTTGAGGAACTAGAAGGGCCATGTAAACTACCAGCCTTCTGCCTGAAAATCCAGCTTGTACCAAGTGACTCTTGCTGGTGTCCACTCCAGTCATTTCACACGATGATGAAAAACAAAACATTATAAATAAAACCTCAGCTGAGTTCACAATAAGTTACAGTAAGAAAAAGGACATAGCACTCCAAAATCAATTAGCAGGGAAGGGAAGAGCATCTCAATGAAACTGTACCTCAATCTGTTGTTTTAATCTACACCATGTAGGTGGGAGAGACACAGCAAGCGAGGATAAATCAACATGAAGATTCTTGAATTTGACACCTGCAAGTAATGTGAGCTCGTTATGTCTTCACCATTCCCTACATTGCAAGGAGGGCATTGAGTCAAGTTAGGTAACAACTGGGACTGGGCCCAGATATGTCCTTGGCTCTCCATCAAGAAAACATTACTCACAGCAGAAATGGCCTAATGCATGGTCACCACCAATGGGGATGGACAAACGACCACATCGGGCATGGTGTTTTCTGTACATTATAATGTTGCAGAACTTAAAGGAGGAATTTTACAGCTGTGTTTTCTTTCTATTTAAATATTTCCCTCCATGGGAGGCTAGCTGTTCTAAACAAAAAGTAGTAACTAGTCAGGATATGTAAGAAGACTAGAAAGAACAATACATTCAACACTTACCTACCAATTACCTGGTCTTTGCCAGGCACTGTGGCTAGGACAATAGCAGAGACATACTGCCTGCCAGTGAGCAGCTCAGACTGTGTTGGAGGAGGTGGGGGAAGAGAAAACAGTCATCCATAAACAGATAGGAAGTGAAAACAGTGAAGATTTACAGAGGGCCTTTTCCTTAGCAGGTACCAGGTGCCTCCATATGCTACATCTTGTTTAGTCCTCAAAACAAGCCTGCAGGAAGGCAATAGTATTCCCATGTTATAGATGGAAAAACTAAGGCTTAGAGTTTGCTTCTAGAGAAGCAAAACTAATCTCTAGAAGATCAATTTTAACCAAACGTGGTAAGAACTGTAACAGAGGTATACGTGCCTGGACAGACTCCCTCCAGGGAGTCTGGAAGACATACCAGAGGAGCTGACTTAGGAGTTGGAGATGCTGTGGCGAGAAGACATACATTAGATGGAAAAACAAAAACATGCACTCAGGGAAGAGGGAATAGCATGTACGAAGTCGTGAGTCATAAGAGGACATGGCATGTTCCGGGAACAACAAAAAATTCAGTTAACTTTCAGGCAGCACATGGGGAAATAAGATGGGGCTAGATTGTGGAAGGGCATACGTGCACAGCTAAAGAAATGAAGTGTTCTGCAGACAGTGGGGATTCTTGTAATCAGGAGT
Source organism: Diceros bicornis minor (assembly GCF_020826845.1). NCBI lineage: Eukaryota > Metazoa > Chordata > Mammalia > Perissodactyla > Rhinocerotidae > Diceros > Diceros bicornis. The sequence goes on along the minus strand of NC_080741.1, from coordinate 72,338,427 downwards.
GTGATGAGTTAAAGCAAGACATCAGGGTACCCTGTTGCTTACACAAGACATATGGAGCGAATTGTCAATGACAGGGATAAAATATCAGCCACCTAGGAGTGAAGGAATGATGCCTTCCTGAGCTTGAAATAAACATCCACCAGATACTATCACTAAGCATCTATTACGTGCTGGGCTTTGGTGCATATGTAGAGATCTTTTTTTCTTTTGATGTGATCTTAGAATTCCCTAAAGAGATTTTGCTACAACTAGATAGCAGAGGTTTAGCTTTTTGAAATCTCTCCTCCTAGACAGTAGTACAGGCTGCAAGGTATATATATGAGATTAAGGGGCTTAGAGGTTTGGGCTGCTATCTTATCTCGGCAGGTGCATCACACCTGACAAAGTCCTCTGCATATGATGGTATTTGATAAAATAATGACAAGGTTCAGCCTCACTAATTTACACCATTTGTGGAATGGTCTGTGTAAAGTAATAAAAACACCAAACTGTGAAGACAAAGTTACATTCTCAAAATCATATTTTCTCAAAGTAAGTGTCATGGGATGCCAGTCCTGGAGATGGTCTGCAAAATAACCACGATGGCAACGATGAGGATGAGCATGAGGATTGTTCCAATCATCTATTGCTGTGTAACAAATTACCCCCAAGCTTAGTAGCTTAAAATATCAACTGTTTTATTATATCTCATGATCGTGTGGGTCTATTAAGACAGGGCTTAACTGGCCAATTATTCTTCTCCATGTGTTGGTATTCCATTGACATCTGGACTGGTCTGTAAGATCTAGGTTGCTTTCACTAACACCTGATACCTTCATGGGGATGGCTGGAAGGCTGGGCTCGGCTAGGCCACTCTCTGTCTTCAAGTAGTCTTAGGGCCTGTCAATGGGATTTCTCCAGCAGGTTGTTGAATTTGTTATCTGGTGTCTCAGGATTACAAGAGACTAAGGTGGAAACTGCAGTTTCTTAATGATTTGGTCCAAAACTACCATAATGTCATTGACCATATTCTATTGGCCAAAGAACTCCCAGGCCAGCCCAGACTCAAGCAGTGGGAGGACAGACACCACCTTGTGATGAGAGATTTGCCTCCATGTATAAAAGGAGAAGGAATTGATGATGCCATCTTAGAGACAAGCTACCATGATGGTGGCAATAATGATGTTGCTGTTATTTGAAGGTAGCATTTGGCCTGACAAACTTTTTCAATGAAAGGCCAGATAGTCAATCTTTTAGGCTTTGTAAGCCAAATACAGTCTGTTGTATAATTCTTTGTCTTTTAACAACCTATTAAAAATGTAAAAAACCTTACTAGCTCCCAGGCTAAACAAAAACAAGCCACAGGTTGGATTTGGTGCTGGGGTAATAGTTTGCCAACCCCTGTTCTAGGGAGTTCCATGGCCAAACAACTTGCCAGGCTGTATGCTTTACTTCTTTTCAGAGCTGCATAGCACATGGTAAGACAGTGAAGGCTCTGAAAAGTCGTAAGTAAAGAAATATGAATTAATATCACATTTTACAAAGTTATATTAATTTTTTTCCACCTAAAACCTATTTAGAAAATGTGCCTCTATGGCATACGAAATTAGACTCTGACCAAGAAGTAGACTCAGGACCTAAAGATTTTGTTTAATTAACATATTTAAAAAATTGACCTCTATAAAATGTTAGTTAGATGTAAGCAATGGGTTCTCTAAGTAGTTTAAGCCTCCCCTTTATAGTGCTGTTTTAAGCCTATATGCATTCAAAGAATGTCTGTTGTCCTAAATTATAAAATTCTATGCTAGTATATGCCTAAAATCTCACAGATTGGAAGTTAGAGAAATATAAATCAATAAGACAATGCTAGTACATCAGCAGACCGTTGTCAAAAGAGTGTGGGACTTGGACGTGGGGCCTCTGAATTGTGTCCAAGCACTGTCACTTAGCTGTAGAATTTAAAATAAGTGACTCAGTTTCTCCAGTTTCCGGTTCCATATATGTTGGGAAAAAGGAGGCCATTTACCTCCCAAGATTTTTGTGAGGGCTGCAGGAAATGAGAACGCACATGTGGAAATGTTTCACAAACTCCTCAGTCTTGTGCAAAGGTAATTTTCCAGCATTCTACTGAGATGGCATCATCAATAAGAGTGGTATCTTGTGTTAGGTGACTTCTAACTTATTACATTTTGTTTCTCTTATGGGTGGTCAGAGGTAGAATTAGGTGGTGTACAGGATCAGCCTGCCTGGGTTTAAATCCTGGCTTACAGTCTGTGTGACCGTGGGCAATGTTCTTAACCTCTCTGAGCCTTGACTGTCTCATCTGGAAAAGGACAACAAGCCACCTATTTCGTGGGGTTGTGACAAGGATTCAGTAGGTAGGAATATAAAATGTTTTAGCACCAGTCTACTACAAGGTAAGTAGTCACCAAATGTAAGTATTATCATTATTAAAATTAGTAATTGTTAATTACCCCACTGTAGGAATCTGATAACCAACTTTAAATTCTAAGACTGGTTTTCATATTTTGTCCAAAACTATTTGACTGATAATAGATACCAATAATAATAATATCTCTAGTTAATACTTACGTAGTGTTTACTATATTTCTAGGCTCTGGTCCAGGAGATTTGTATATATTAGATCATTTATTCTTATAATGGTCATGCAAGACAGGTACTATCATTACCCCACTGATGCAAAGAAATGCTAAGTGATTTGCCTGAGGTCACACAGATGGTTAGCAGTGGAGCTTGTATGCCAACTCTGGAAATCAGCTTCCAAAGTGAAGATTTTCAACCACTATACTATATCGCTTCTGAAATAAGAAAGATTGGGAAGAGAAGGTGCGAGTTAGGTACCCCAAAGCAGAGAGACATTGTCAGGAATGTACAGCTAATAGAAAAGAGCAGAATCAGTCCACAGCATCTCATGTTCTTCCCTAGGAGAAGTCATACCATGGGATTTCCTTCTCAATGCACAAGAAGCGAGTAACGTTACCTGCGGACAGAGTGTCACAGACAATGGATTCCCTGGAAAATATGAAGCCCTGTCTAAAAGATTTAACATCTTTAAAATATCTCCCCAACCTCCCAAGTTTTAACAGTAGTCAAGGCAGCAGAAAGAACCTGGGACTAAAACAAAATGTGACATGACCCACTTGGGATCGTAGGTATGTGGGTACATTGCAGTTATCATGACAGGCTTTGTGCACCCAGAGTGGCATATTTCATATCCCATGCTGGCATTTTCCAGCAACCCATCATACATACTAGATAAACCACATCCCACAAGCTCCCATTATAGACCCTCTGAGAGTAAATTTTAACTCTAATAATAAGGCTTAGGAATATAGGGTTAGGAAGCTAAATCTGTAAAGGATGCCTATATGAAATGCATTCATTGATTCAATAAATATTTACTGAGTACCTGCTATCAGTCAGATGTTGCTCTAGGCACTGGAGATACATCAGAAAATAAGACAGAAAGAGACTCTAATCTCAATGCATTTACATTCTTACACAGAAAATCAGGCAAAACCAAACAAGTTAATTTCAGATAAGGAGAAGGAAATAGAAGACTATATACAAAATGGTGATGTAATGAAGTGAGGCCTTTTGAAAAGATGGTTGTATCAGTGAGCTATTGCTGTGTAACAGAGCACCCCAAAATATACTGACTTAAAATAGCAAGTATTTCTCTTAATATAGTGGTTTAAAATAGCAACTAATATTTCTCATGAATTGAGAGGTAAGCCAAGCAGTTCTGCTGATCTGAACCTGGTACGGCTGATCTTGGTTTGGCTCACTCATGAATTTGCAGTCAGGTGGGAGATCAGCTTGTGGCTGGCTGGTATAGAATGGCTTCAACTCATATGTCTGGACACTGGCTATCAGCTGGGATGACGAGATGACTGGGTCATGTGTCTCTCATCATCCAGCAGGCTAGCCTGGGCCTGTTTATATGGTAGGGGCAGGATTGCAAGAGAACAAGAGAAACATGCAAGCCCACTTGAAGCCTATAACTAATTCATTGGAAATTTGATTATATACTATTGGTCAAATAAGCTTACATGGCCAGCCCAGACTTAAGGTGAGGTTCAAGGTGAGACTCCACTTCTTGATGAAAGAAGCTGCAAAGTCACATTGCAAAAGGCATAGATGCAAAGAGAAATGAAGACTAGACACACGTTTGCTGTAAGTCTACCGCAATAACCAAAACAGGCCTTTCTGGGGGAATGACATTTGAGCTGAGATTTGAATGATGAGAAGAGTCAGATGTACAAAGAGCTCCTTCTAGGCAGAGGGAGGTCAAGTGCAAATGTGTGAGTGCACTTGTGCTCGGCTACAGGAAATATACACGTGTGTGGATGTACATGCATGTGTAAGTAAACATGTGCACGTACATATGAAAAACATGAATGGATCATTCTGCCAGGTGAACATGCCTGTGTGCCTATTCCCCCTACCTTCTCTCTTTCAACACGGGAACATTCAAAACACCAATAGAAATATATGACTTGATATACTCCATTATTATAACTTCATGTGCATAAGAATCACCTTTACGGCATCTGAAAAGTATAGCTCCCCGAGCCCCCTCTCTAGAAATTCTGGCCCAGTAGATCTGGGGTAGGTCCCAGAAATCTGCAATTTAGCAAGGACGCCTAGTATTTCTGAAGCAGCTGTTCTGTATCTAATAAATTAAGACCCAATGCTTAACTCTTCTTGAGCTTCGGATTACCCACACTTTTCTCCCTCCTCAGATAACAGATGCTTGATTGTGTCTAATTTACATTACCAATCTATACTATCTGGTCGTTCCTTTTTCCTAAAGATAATCAATTGAATGTGGACCAGCTGATAAGGAAAAATAGAAATGGATGTGCAGACCAAGAAATGCAAACCTCAAGATAACATATGCAATTCCCCTGTTGCTCCTTCCAGTAAGAAATTTTTAACTTTTCCTGCTGCCAGGGAGACCATAACCCAGGGGTGTATGTCTTCAAATATCAAGTCATTGGTAACATCATTCTTCAGAAGAGTTTCTCAACACTGCCTACACACCAGAATAATCTTCAAGCAAAGAACAGTAAATGAACAATTAATTAAGCTGGGGGGATGGAACCTGGGCTTAGTTCTTTGATTTTTTTTTTTTTTTGGTGAGGAAGACCAGCTCTGAGCTAACATCTATTACCAATCCTCCTCCTTCCCCCCCCAAAGCCCCAGGAGATAGTTGTATGTCATAGCTGCACATCCTTCTAACTGCTGTACGTGGGAAGCGGCCTCAGCATGGCCGGAGAAGCAGTGCGTTGGTGCACGCCCGGGATCCGAACCCGGGCCGCCAGCAGCGGAGCGCATGCACTTAACCGCTAAGCCACGGGGCCGGCCCAGGTCTTCGACTTTTAAAAGCTCCCATACAATTGTGATACACGTAAAGACTGAGAGCCCTGAGTTAAAGGATCGAATTGGAAATTTTAAAAGCAACACAAAGCACCTGCTTGAGTGAAGTATTGGGGTAATTAGCACCGTATGCAAACATACAGGTACGTTTGAGGCAAGTCCAGGCTCCATGCTCAGGCCTCAAATTCCCACTGGGCAATCAAGTGTTTCATTGCCTACCAGTCAAGTCTCAGGTGTCGTGCGAAAAGCATGGGACAATAAAATCCACTTAGCTGGCAGTATAATCATTTCATTAACTTGGCAATGGCCATAAAACATGATTTACTTTTAAAAGTAAATATGCCACTGTGATGTGATTATCCTGAAGGGACCAGTTCTCATTATTTGGTTTTAAAATGTCACTATTTTGTTTAAGGGAGAAGAAACAAGTCACACTATTAAAATCTGCTATATTACTTCAATGAGATGTGATCCATACAATTAGCCAAATTCATCAGAAATAGTACCAAGTACAGTACACATAAATGTTGGAGGCTGAGGGATCTCTATTTGGATTCCATCTCAACGGTACGTATGATTTGGGGCATGTTTCTCTCTGAGCCTCTCTTTCCTCATCAAGAAGCTGGCATCATAATGCTGGCACCACAGGCTGATGCAGGAATAGGTCAGAGTCGTCAGAAAACTTTCTCTGTAAAGGGCCAGACAGTAAATACTTTAGGCTTTGTGGGTCAGACGGTTGCTGTCACATCTACTTGACTCGGCCGCTGTAACTCCAAAACAGCCATAGACAATACACAAATGCATGAGCATGGCTGTCTCCCAATTAAACTTTATTTACCAAGATGAGACACAGGTCATTGTTTGCTGACCCCTGACCTAGAAAATATCGGTTAAGCACTTAGCATAATTCTTGACAAACTGTAAGCTCAATAAATGGTAACCAGCACCGTGGCTCATGAAGCACTATTATCGTGAAGATGATAACAATGGCAATAATGATAATACTGCTGGTGTTGTCACCATCAACATTATCAGAGCTGACAATCAAGAGACATGGAACCCTGTTCTGTTTCTGACTCCAACTTTGTGTGATTTTGGGTCAAGCTACTTCCCCTCTCTGGACACTAACTTCAAATGATGATATCACCAGAGCACATCCAGTGTTCCTTCCTGAGCTATGAACATCTTCTATAAACCAAACAATCCACTAGAAATTCACAAACATTTCCAACACTTTCAACTTCGTCTCTTGTTTTCCCTCTTCCTATGAGAAATAACAAAAAATCTGGTTTGTTGAGGGGAAACTTATCAGAGGTAAGATCGAGGAACACCTTCTCTCCTTAGATGATAAGGCTCTACCAAAACAATTTCAAGAACGAGCCTCCTCTATCCTCTGTAGTTATTTGGAATTTCACTGCAGCTGTCAAAATGGATAGATTCCAACAGACCATAGGATTGATTTTCATCACAGGTTTTAACATGGACATTACAATTGGGTAAAGATAAGGCTTTCCCTCAAGAAGACTGGGTAAGGTGTGTTCAAAGACAATTTAAAAGACCTCTCACTGACACACATACTATCATTCACAAGTTAAAGCCCGAGTCAACAGCTACTGAGTTATAACTAAGAATGTAACGAGTTCAATTTTTTCAGAGCAGAGGTGTTGATGAATTATTGCTAGAAAAAAAATTTTTAACTACAGTCTACAAAAATAATACCATTTATATAATACAATCAGGCTCAAAGTCTGGGTCCCAGACCAGCAGTATCAACAAAACCTTAGGAATTTGCTAGAAATGCAGAAACTCAGGTCCTCACCCCAGGGCTACTGATCAGAAACTAGGTGAGGAGCCCAGCAATCTGTGTTGGAACAAGCCGTCCAGGTGATCCTACACATCCTTGAGTTTGAGAACCACAATTTAAGTGACCAAGTGTTACTGAATGTGGCCCCTATGCATCCAAGCAGAGTTTTATAACAGGCAACTGTTGTTTTCCTGTGGGTCATCCCATCTCTCTTTTTTGGGTAGTCACGCCATGATTTTCCTTTGGATAGCCACTCGTTCCCTGTTGCATATGGTCCTGAAGAGCCCACCCAGCAAAGTCTCCTATTCTCTTTTAGCTAAGGAGTGAACACACACCCATGCTAGGCCAGAGTCTCTTTTCTCTAGGGAGCTTGGATTTTGAGTGAAGAAACACAAGGGCACAAGAGGGTTAGAGTGGCTTCATCTCAACAGCTGGACCCCGAAGAGCATGTCCACTCATTTCCGCTTATTAGCCCCTGAGAGCTGCCGGGATACTGTCCTTTCCAAGTTCTGCTAATTCAGCATTTCTCTCCATCATATGAGCCACCCTGTACCCTTCCACAATAAAGTCCTTTTTTTGCCAAAAACTGCCAGGCTTACTTGATGATCCTTACAACCACAGAATAATTAACAGAGATGTTTTAATTTCATAAGAGGACCAAGTACCTGAATAATGAAGGCTGTTACTAAGCTGTCCAATAAGACCAACCTACAGGAAGAACATCCAAACAATGACCAGAACAAACCTCAGCATCTGAGATGCAGGGGGATGGAGACCAGCAGCAAATCTGAGCAGCCTAAGGGGATGGAGGCCAAAGCAGATGGTAGGAGAGCTGAGCCCAGGAGAAGCACTGTGAGGATGGCTCCAGCTGGAGAAGCTGCCACAAACTCCGTTGCTAGCCACTGCCTAGGGGGTGTGGCCCCCCAATCTCATCACTTACGGAAACTGACAAGTAACTATCTTAGGACCAGTCATTTAGGACTCATAACGTTGCGTGTAGCCGAGTTCCCATTTCAAACTGACTTAAATGACAAAGGAAATAATCATAAGGCCCTGATACTGGGCTGGATTCAGGTCAATCGGAGGTTTCTGATAGTTTAGGAATCATGGCTCAATCTTCCTAAAATTCTTTCAATATTTTCCCCCTCTCTCAGTCTGGATTCGGTCAGTAGCTCCTGGACTAAATCCTTCTACTTTCATATACAAGGGAAGAAAGAATGTTCTCTGCTCTCCTCAAATGTTGAACTTCAATAGGTAAAGAGTTAATTCTAAATTAGTAACAATGGCAAAGGAATGGGGTCAATCCCACTCAAATAGGAAAAGATGGGGTAAACGCTGGAGGACAGCTACTTGCTCCACGCAGACAGGTTGGGGGATTTAACCTGCAGGGAACCTTAAATAAGATTGTTAATAACAAAGAATGTGTTGAGCAAGAATGAACAGATGGATATCAGGGCGTTGGTGGTGAAGGTGGTTGGTAGGGTTGTTAAAGACTTTTCAAGCTGCATACTGGTGTAGACATTGATGAACCTGAGGTGGGGTAAGGTAATATTTTCTGGTAAGGGCCAGATGGTCTCTACTGCATCTAATCTACTCCACTGTTATAGAACAAAAGACGCCACACGTAGACTATAAATGAACAGGTGGGGCTATGTTGCAGTAATACTTAATTTACCAAAACAGGGGGTGGGTTAGATTTGGCCTCCTGGCTGTAATTTGCCAAGTTCTGAACTGGAGGACCAAGCCTTGTGTTTGCTACAGTCAGTAACAGCAGGTGAGTAGAAGCACCATAAACCAGCACCCCCTCTAACTTGAGTCAGCATCCAAAGTTCTTTGGCATTTGCCTTAACATTTCTTCACTGAAGACCTACATTACAAACGATGGCCTCTGTTTTTATTTGCCTCGACATATGCCATCCTGGAACTGTTCAGAGTCTGCTAACAAAGGGTTATCTTTGTTTATTTTGGGGAGTTCTTGGTGTGCTAGATCAACACTGAACATAAAGAGCAAACGTGTGGAGTTTAACCTGGGCACATCCTGTCCTTGGCAGTTGCCTTGAGGACACCCTTTGGCCACCATCCCTTGCCTCCTCTCTCCAGCTGCTATCTGAATGGACACGTCAATTGGTCTCATCCACCACTACCTCCAACTAAACACGCCCCAAACCAAACTCTTCATCTTTCTGCCAAAACCTACTCTCCATCCTACCATTCTGTTTTCAGCCCCATTCCAACTGTTATTCTTTGTGCTTTTGGCTCCTGGCCTCCTTCTCCATGGCCCTCCACTTTCAATCAGCCACCTGGTCCTGTTGATTTTTCGCTTATAACTTCACTTGTAATGACCCCCTCCCTTCCAGTCCTATTGCTATCAGTAATTCTGGCCTATAATTACTCCACACCTTCACTGTTATAATTAGCCTCCTCACAGCTCTCTTCCTTTTCAGTTTTCCCTTTCCTAGTTATCCTCCCTCTGTTCCGCTGGGCATCCTCCCTCTTAACAAGCCTGGCTAATAGCGCACTTTCACCACGTCATGTCCCCCTTCTTGTTGATTTAGGGAAAGCTGTAGGATCAACACTCCTGAGCACAGTTCAGATCTCCTAAAACACTTGCGTTGGCTTCTGCTGTTGAGTCAGAGGCCACAATAGTGGCATCCTGGTCCCTTTAATCCAATTCTGGACTTTGCTGATCACAGGTGGATGTGTTTTCTCACTATTTTCCTCATTGGTGAATCAAGCTCCACCCTCAACTTTAGAATCATTTTGACCATCACATTTCTCCAGCCTCCTCTGGTACTTGGGTCTCAAAAACTCCTCTCCTTCAGTCTCATTCCTAGCAATTACTATGTCTTGCCAGTTATAAAACTTAAACATCCATCCCCACTGTCATTTCTCTTTTGTAAGGCACCACTGTGACCACTCACTTTGATTACTGCAATAGCCTCCTAATTCCTTCTTTGTTCTCAGTCTTCATCCAATCCATTTTATCACTAAAGCCAGAATAATTTTAAGACAAAAATCTGATCAAGTCATGTTCAAGCTGGTTAAAAACTTTCAGTGGCTTCCCACTGCACTTCTACATTGGTTCTCAACTCTAGATCGATATTAGAATGACCTAGGGTTTTAAAAAAAATATGATGCTGGGGTAAGAAAACCTAAACTGTAATTGATGGATTGCTGGAGGCTCAGTAAGGACAACACTGAGAGCCGAAAACCCCAAGGAGACCCAGTCACATGAACCCACACAATATTGTGAGATTTACCTTCAGGAACTTGACCAGGTTCTTACAGTAAATATTGGAGACAAATCCCCTCAAGCTGCTGGCAAAGGAAGAGGAAAAGGAACCATTTTGAAATACACCAGAGCACCCTGATTTCTTTAAAAAGTCTGCCCTCAGGGGAAACTAATTAACCAGAGCTTAACCTGTTGGGTATTATCAGAACCCAACTGATCTGGGGGAGGGAAATAACTGAACTCCAGCCCACTCTAGCCGTCCTCTTCCACCTAAGAGGGCGAAAAAAACAGAAAATCTCGTGAAGTTCATAGTCCTGTGGCATAGGCTCGCTAAAGACAGACCTAATCATACAACTGTAGAATGCTTCCCCTACTACAAATCTCAACACCACATTATTAAAGGCATATTTCCTGCAGTTCCTTTTACCTGGTACATCACGCCTGGCTATCAAGAAAATACTACAGGGCATACTAAAAGGCAAAAAACACATTCTGAAGAGACAGAATGAGCATCAGAAACAAACATGGCAGAGATGTTGGAATTATCAGATGAGGAATATAAAACAACTATGATGAATATGCTAAGGGCTGTACTAGATAAAGTAGACAGCATGTAAGAACAGATGGTAACGTAAGCAGAGAGATGGAAATCCTAAGACTCAAAAAGAAATGCTAGAGATAAAAAACACTGCCTTTGGGCTGGCCCCGTGGCTTAGTGGTTAAGTGAGCGCGCTCTGCTACTGGCGGCCTGGGTTCGGGCCCGGGTTTGGATCCCGGGCGCACACCGACGCACCGCTTCTCCGGCCATGCTGAGGCCGCGTCCCACATACAGCAACTAGAAGGATGTGCAGCTGTGACATACAACTATCTACTGGGCATTGGGGGAAAAATAAATAAATTAAAAAAAAAAGAATTGTTTAAAAAAAACAACAACACTGCCTTTGATGGGCTTACTAGTAGACTGGACACAGCTGAGGAAAGAATCTCAGAGCTAGAAGATAGAACAATAGAATACTTCAAAACTAAAAAGCAAAGAGAACAAAGACTGGAAAAAAAACAGAACAAGATATCCAAGGACTGTGGGACAATTACAAAATGTGGAATATATGCATAACGGGAACATCAGAAGGAGAAAACAGAGAGAAAGGAACAGAAGAAATATTTGAAACAATAATGACGGAAAATTTCCCCAAATTAATGTCAGACACCAACCACAGATCCAGGAAGCTTAGAGAACACTAAACAGGATAAATGCAAAAAAAAAAAAACCAAACCTACACCTAGGTTTACATCATCTTCAAACTACAGAAAATCAAAACAAAGAAAAAATTCTGAAAGAAGCCAGCAGGGGAAAGAAACAACCTTGCCTATAGAAGAACAAAGATAAGAACTACATCTGACTTCTCCTTAGAAACCATGCAAGTGAGAATGGAGTGAGATATTTAAAGTATTGAAAGCCAAAAATCACCAACCTAGAATTCTGTGCCCTGTGAAATTATCCTTCAAAGGATAACCCTAAAGTAAAGGAGAAATAAATATTTTCTTAGACAAACAAAAACTGAGGGAATTTGTTGCTAGTAGACCTATCTTGCAAGAAATGTTAAAAGAAGTTTTTTAGAGAGAAGAAAAATAATATATGTCAGAATTCCAGATTTACATAAATAAATAATGAGCTTCTAAGGAACAAGTGAAGGTAAAATAAAAACTCATTTTTCTTATTCTTAATTGATCTATTAGATAACAGTTGTTCAAAATAATAATATCAACAATGTATTTGCTTACGTATGCTTATGTGTATATCTTATGTATGTGTATATATATCCTTTTGTATACTTACATATAAGTGAAGTGAATGACAGCAATGATGCAAGTGACAGGAGGGAGGAGTTAGTATTATTTTTGTTATTAGTAGGTACTCACACCACCTATGAATGGTATAGTGTTATTTGAAAGTGGACTTGGATTAGCTGTAAATGTATTTTGTAAACTCTAGGGCAACCACTAAAAAAACTGAAAAATGAAAGATAACCAGTATGCTAAGAAAGGAGAGAAAACGGAATCATTTAAAATGCTCAATTAAAAGCAAAAAAGGCAAAAAAAGAGTGGAAGACAAAGATAGGAACAAAGAACAGGTCAACAAATAGAAAACAGTAATGAGTATGGTGGATATTAATCCAGCTATATCAATAATCACTTTGAATGTCAATAGTCTAAATGCACCAATTCAAAAGACAGAGATTGTCAGAGTGGATCATATATGACCCAACTATACCTTGTCTACAAGAAACCCATTTTATTATTTTTTTTGTTCTTTTCTTTTTCCAGTTCTATTGAGATATAAGTGACATATATCAGAGTATAAGTTTAAAGTGCACAGCATAATGCTTTGGTTTATATATATTGTGAAATGATTACCGTAATAAGTTTAGTTAGCATCGTCATCTCAGATACAATAGAAAGAAAAAGCAAAAAAAGAAACATTGTGATAAGAACTCTTACGATTTACTCTCTTAACTTTCCTATATATCATACAGCAGTGTGAGTAATAGTCATCATGTTACACATTACATCCCTAGTACTTATTTATCTTATAAATGGAAGTTTATATCTTTTGAACACCTTCCACCATTTCTTCATCTCCCACTCTTTGCCTCTGGTAACTACAAGCCTGATCTCTTTTTCTATGAGTTTGTTGTTTGTTTTCAAGATTCCACATGTAAGTGAGATCATACAGTATTTGTCTTTTCTCTGCTGACTTGTCTCACTTAGCATAATACCCTCAGGGTCCATCTATGTTGTCACAAATGGCAGGATTTCCTGATTTTTTATGGCTGAATAATATTCCGTTTTATATATATACCACAACTTCTGTATCCAATCATCCATCAATGGATACTTAGGTTGTTTCCATGTCTTGGCTATTGTAAATAATGCTGCCATGAATATGGGGTTGCAAATATCTCTTTGAATTAGAGTTTTCATTTCCTTTTGATATATGCCCAGAAGTGGAATTGCTGAATCATATGGTAGTTCTATTTTCAATTTCTTGAGGATACTTCATACTATTTTCTATAGTGGCTGCACCAATTTACAATCCTACCAAGGGTGCACAGGGTTCCCTTTTCTCCACATCCTCATCAGCATTTATTATCTGTTGTCCTTTTGATGATGGCCATTCTAACAGGCATGGGGTGATATCTCATTGTGGACCCCCACTTTAAATATAAAGATACATGTAGATTCAAAATAAATCTTTTGTACCCTTTGCTCAATTTCCCCCAATGGTAACACTTACAGTCTATTGTATAATATCACCTCCAGGATATTATCGACATCCACCTTATTCAGATTTCCCCAGTTTTGCTTGTCCTCATATGTGTGTATGTGTGTCTGTGTGTGTGCGTGTGTGTTCCATTCTATACTATTTTATCCCCCGTGTAGGTTTGTGTACCCAACACCATTGTTATGACACTAATCATTTGTAACACCACAATGATCTGGTTGCTCTTTTAGATTATTAGTTGGCAGGGATTAGAGACTGGGGTGGGGACACAGGAGGGAGTCAGTCCTCTGCATTTCTAACAAGCACTCCAGGAGATTCTGACATTACTCACCAAAGGTATAAAGCCACTGACAGCTAATTCCTACTCATGCTCCAATACTCACTTTTCTCCGATTCAACTCACTTCCAGACTCTGATTCATGCCCCGTTATGCAATCCCATAGCGACTTCACTTTTAAAAAACACTCTGTACACTTATAATTTTTGTCCAGTCTCTTTCCTGAATTAGCTATCTACAAGCATTAGCCTTAGTGCTAAATCTGCTTAGCCCCAAATACTTTCCAGGGAAGAAGCCTGATGCAAACCCTGGGTTGTCTGAATCTAAATCAGGTGTAGTCAACTACTATGCAATACCACACCCCCAGGGTCTGAACAGCCAATAGCAATATTCCTCAAGTCGTCTCTCAATTCATATTCTAGTCTGTTTTTTCAATTTGTCAGCATTCTTCATCACATACCCTGAAACCTTTTCTGGCTTGAGGAGTTCACATCAACTGCTCATAATTCTTATAGTGTGTTCCACATGCTTTTCCCACATACACACATTTACATACACCATATGTTTTTATGAATGTGTGTGTGTGTGTGTGTGTGTACGTTTAATCTGGGAAATGAATATACTGAAACTATGGAACTGTTCACAGTTCCATATTACTTTCCTTTTATAATATTTTATTACTCAGCTTGTAAAAACATCTTTCCATGGCTCGCATCCTACACAGCATAAATAATCTTTCCTACTCTAATCATAGCCACACTCCTTCCCTTCCCTTTACAGTTCAAATAGCTGAAAAGACAAGGGGCTTCATGCAGACCCTGTAGTACGCTGATTTAAAGGGCCTTTCAAGACACACATAGCAGAGGTGGGACCCGAACAAATTAAAGTGCCACCATATCAGCTCAGCTTTCCCTAATTTGGACTTCAAACCGGGTTTAAAGGAAGGATCTGTCTTTCGTGCAGCTCCATATTTCTGCAGCCTCGTAGCTGAGTTGAATCTTGATATTCTGATTACTATTTTGTTTGTTCTCTTCCGTAGGTCCCCTCTGCTACTGTGGACTATCCATGCAATGCAAGAAAGAAGGAAAGGATAAAATAATCTAATCCAGTGGTTCTCGAACTCGAGCGTGTCTCAGCATCACCTGGAGGGTTGGTTACACTTACATACTGGGCCCCACTCCCAGAATGTCTGATTCAGTAAGTCTGGGCCTGGGCCTGAGAATTTGCATTTCTAACAAGTTTTCAGGTGATGCCAATGGTGCTGGTCCACCTACCACACTTCGAGAACCACTGGCCTAATCTAATCAGGAGCCAATCGAGCACTACTGAACTCTCCAACTTGATTCCCAACACAATGGTTGCGAAGTATCAGTCTGACATTGAGCTCCCAGGAGTCCATGTATTGTTTTAAAAAGATTTGAGACAACTTTGAATTAGGAAATATCACATTATAACACAAAATTTCAGCTTCTTTTTTGAAAAAATAGATCTGGCAACATTGGGTCCTTCCTCCCTCATGACACCAATGCGATGGGGCTGATCAACCTGCCTTTAGAGCTGTGCGTCTTGATCTTGGCTTCACATTTGAATTACCTGGGAAGCTTTCAAAAATCGCAACGCCCAGGCTGCATGTCAGCCCAATTATATCAGAATGTCGAGTGGCTCCCACCTCTTGCAGAAAATGGCATGAGGAGAACTCTACCTTCTAAAGTCACTGTGAGGAATAAATGAAATAATAAGGGCAACAGACATCACTTCTATTATTTATTGAGCACTTACTCTGTGTCAGGCACTGTATTAAGTGATTTACAAACGTTACTATATTTAAAACTCACCTGGAAAATGGTGGGCACTAAATTGGCATCAATGATCAGTAGAATTGATAGGGTGACTTAATTGTATAGAAGGAAGGAAAAGGATTAGGGTTACTTAGTAAAAGAAAATAAGTTGAATTAATTTAAAACCTGGCTCTACCACTGACTAACAGTATCATCATGGGCAAAGACTCTGTTTGTACATGGTTTCAGTTTCCCTGGTTGGAAAATGGAAATAATAATATCATCTGTCTCCTTGGGTTAGAGGATTAAATAATTTACTACATGAAGTCTTCCTGTTTCAACTCTGACATGAAAAGTGTTTGGAAGTCTTCATTCCCATCCTACAACAAGAGAAAGCTAGATAAGTTAAAAATCAGTGGCTTTTCTTGGATCTGTCAGAGAACTGAGGTTGCAGGGCAAACCACCACCTGGAAATCTGGAGAGTCAGGTGTATATCAAGGGTGACAGTTAAGATCTGCCCACCCAGATCAGAAGCGCTGAGGCCGTAAACCGGGGGAAACACTCAAATGGTAACGCTAATGAATTGCTGGAGACCAAGCATATCCCAATAATACTGGCATTATCACAAGGATTGGAAGGTGTTCCCTCCTTCTTTTTTTTTTCTGAAAGAGTTTGTGTAGGATTGGTATTATTTATTCCTTAAATGTTTGCTAGAATTCACCAGTGGAACCGTCCTGGCCAAGACATTTATTTGTGAGAAGTTGCATTTTTTTTTATTCCTTGGTAGAAGGCATGTTTTCTGGGCTTTACTTCAAGGAACTCTGTAAGGTTCTCAAGACAAAGGTCCAAGAAAGCTCCTCTCCTGTTTCTGAAAGAGGGAGGGAAGAGTAATCAATGTGAGTCCCTAACAAGGGCATATTCTTCAGAGGAAGAGATTTTAGGGGCCTCATCTCAGATTGGAGAAGGGCATTTCTCCCACTCAAGTACCCTGTAGCCATCTTGTCTCAACTAACGAGGCAAAAAAATTAGTTGTCATGGGTCAGGGATTCAAGGAAATTGATTTAGAACTCTGCAGCCAGGGAAGGGAGTAGGGAAGGGGAATAAAAAAGCTATACCACTGAATAAGCATTTGTGAAAGTCACAGACCACTAAAAGCCTGAGACTTAATCAGAAGATTATAGACTGCTCCCTTTCCCCGCACATTACCACCACACCAATAGGGCTCCAACTTAACCATACTGTACTATAGCTGAAAGAGCTGTAAGATCCTGTCTCTCTCTGAGGTGGTGCACTTAGGGAAGCCCAAAGTTGAAAAGAAGACAAAAACAAGAACATAAGAGGAACTTCGAGTCTCCTACACCTATTGCTGCAAAAATTATTAAACAGCCAACTCCTAGCCAGATCAACATAAAATATCACACTAAAGCCCTCTTGCCCTCAATTTCTAGTACTCAATACAATGTGTCTGACTTTTAACAAAACATTATAAGGCATGCCAGAAGACAAGAAAAAACACAGTCTTAAGAGACAAAGCAAGAATCAGAATCAGACTCAAATGTTGGAATTATCAGAGAATTTCAAGTTACTGTGATTAACATGATAAGGGCTCTAATAGAAAAACTAGACAACACACAAGAACGGAGGGGGAATGGAAATAAAAAGATGAAAAGGCTAAGAAGGAATCTAAAGGAAATGCTAGGAACCACAGTAACCAAAATGATTTCATCTTCAAAATTTATCATGTTCAAAATAGTACCTGGATCATAATAAGAGCAGGGTAAATGTTAGCTATTTGGGGGAAATCTGATAAGCCCTTAGGAGGAATAACAAGGCAAGGAGAAGCAATCGGGTTTGTTTGATCACAGAAGCAAGGGGAGTCAAGAATACAGTGGGAGTTTTACCAGAAAACTTGCATCTTTAGTAGTACAGACTGAACTGTTCATATGCCCCAAACTCATATGTTGAAGCCCAACACTCATTGTGACTGTGTTTGAAGATAGGGTCTTTAAAGAGGTAATTGATGTTTAATGAGGTCATATAACTGGGATCCTAATCCAATAGGACTCATGTCCTTATAAGAAGAGGGAGAAACACCAGGGATGCACATCACAGAGAAAAAGACCATGTAAGGCCACAGTGAGAAGGTGGCCATCTGCAAGCCAAGGAGAGAGGCCTCAGGAGAAATCAACCCTGCTGCCACCTTGATCTCGGACTTTCAGCCTCCAGAACTTAAGAAAATAAATGTCTGTTGTCGAAGCCCCCCAGTCTGTGGTATTTTGTTGTGGCAGCCCTAGCAGACTAACACATTCAAGAAAGGCTATGATTACCATCCCCAGTTGCCCTGGATCCCGTCTTTAGGATAGTCATTCACAAATGAGAAAGAACATGAAAATGAAGTAAGGAGACATCAGAGGCTGGTCCACACACATTCTAGCTAACTCCTTTAGGAGGGATATTTGGGGAGGAGATTGAGTGGTGTTTGTGCTAAGGACAAACTGAAAAATAGTTAAATTGAGCCTGAAGAAGAAAACAAACAATGGAACAGAATGAATGTTTAAGATGATAACATAAGAAACCTTTCCAGAAATATAAGAAGTTTTGACTTTACATATTAAAAGGGCCTACAGGACACCTGCTAAATTTAACTGAGAGTAATCCACTCCAAGACGTATCCTGGTCAGAAATAGCCTGATGGAATTTTCATTGTGATTATATTCAATCTATTGACGAATTTGAGAACTGCCATGTTAACAATATTGAGTACTTCAATTCATAAACATGGTATGTCTCTCTATTTATTTGGATCTTAAATTTCTTTCTGTGATGTTGTGTAGTTTTCAGTGTACGATTCTTGCACACATTTAGTTACACTTATTCCTATTTATTTTGTTCCTTTTGATACTACTGTGAATTGAATTGCTAACTTCATTTTCAGATTGGATTTTTTTTGCTAGTATATAGAAATACAATAAATTTTTGCTTATACATCTTAAATCCTGATACCTTGCTAAGCTTGCGTATTAATTGTAGTCATTACATTTTTTACATACAAAATTATGACATCTTCAAATAATGATATCTTTCCAATCTGTACAGCTTCAATTTCTTTTTCTTGCTTCTTTGCATGGACTAGATCCTTCAGCACATTATTTAGTAAAGGTGGTGAGAGTGGAGAGCCTTATATGTTTCTGATCTTAAGGGAAAGGATTCAGTTTTTTGTCATTAAAAAATCATGTTAGCTGAGGTCTTTTCATAGATTGCATTTATCAGTTTGAAGAACTTCCCTTCTAAATTCATTGAGAATTTTCTTCTCTTATCACCCATGGGTATTACAGTTTTTCAAGTGCTTCTCTGCATGCATTGATGTGATCACGTGTTTTTGTCCTTTATTCTATCAATATGGTATGTTACATTGATTTTCAATTGTTAAAACAACTTGAATTGCTGAGATAAACTCATTTGGTCATGGTGTACAGTCCTTTTTATATACTGCTGGATTTGATTTGTTAATTTTGTTAAGAATTTATGGTCTATGTTCATGAGGGATATTGATCTGTAATTTTCTTTTCTTGTAATGTCTTTGTTTCTGGTATCTTGGTAATATTGGCATCATGAAATGAGTTAAGGAGTGTTCCTTCTTTCTCTTCTTTCTGAAAAAGTTTGTGCAGGGTTAGGATTCTTCCCTAAAAAAGAGAAAAAAATGTTTGATAGAGTTCAACAGGAAAGCCCTCTGGGCCTAGACTTTTTTTTTATGGGCCCTGAGCTAGCATCTGCCAATCCTCCTCTTTTTGCTGAGGAAGACTGGCCCTGGGCTAACATCCATGCCCATCTTCCTCCACTTTATATGGGACGCCGCCACAGCATGGCCCAACAAGCGGTGCGTCGGTGTGCACCCAGGATCTGAACCAGTGAATCCCGGGCCGCCACAGCAGAGCGCAAACACTTAACCGCTTGTGCCACTGGGCCGGCCCCCTGCACCTAGACTTTTATTTGTGAAAAGTTTTTTTTTTTCAGTTTCTAATGCAATGTCTTTATTTACTATGGATCAATTTAGATTTTCTATTTCTTTCTTAAAACATTTTTGGTAATTCGTGTCTTTCCAGGAATTTGTCTATTTTGCCTAAATTGTCTCATTTGTTAGCATCAAATTATTCTTAACATTTCCTTATCAACCTATTAATTTCTGTAGGGTTGAAAGTAATGTCCTGATTTCATTTCTAATTTTGGTGATTTGTGCTTTCTCTCATTTTTCCTGAGAAGAGCAGGGACTGTCTAGAAGTTGTAAGAACTCAGATGAGAAAAGAAGTGATGCTGAAGTCAGCGAATGGAGAGGAAATGGAGATAAACCTATGGATATGAGAGGCTTCAGGACAAGAATAGTGAGCACTTAGTGAGGAATCACATTTCAGGGTGGGGAGAGGGAGGGGTCAAGGTGTTTCCCAAATTACCGGGTTGGCTGGCGCTCTGGGCAGATGGCGATGCCATTCACAAGTCTGTGGACCCTAAACGAGGAAGTCAATTTGAGGACAAAGATCAGTTGATTTGGTATTCAAAATGCAAATATCTTATCTGAACGAGGTAACAAATTAACACAAATTTGCATATCAAACCAAAATTTTTTCTTTGGGGAGCAAGTGATGATAACATTATAATACGTTAGTGAGAAGACGTCCGGGAGGGACAGCAGATCTGCAAGACTGGCTCCATCCTTTCCTCCATCTCCATGACTGACACTCAATTTGTAGCATTTTACATTACTCCTTTGTTGGACAGCTTATTCTATTCTTCACAGAAGGACACAAAACACAGTATGTGGATACCCAAGACCGAGCCACACCTAGGTGATGTTTATCACCATGGAGAACATCATCGTATTAACCAGGCTTTTAATTTCCTGTGTTCTAATGCTTTGACATCTGGGGTCTTACTGACCCTGGAGGGACTGCCCTCCCAGGGTTAGACAATTCCCAGAGACAGGAAACAACTGGCCTGCAAGCTAGTTTCCATATGCAAACCAACCAGTCCACAGCCCACACCCCCACCACTTCCTTATCTGTCTCTCACACTCCAGGCCACTATCCGCCTGCCCTAATCACCCCAGGGAAGGAACCAGACTACTAGGGACAGCTCCTACACTCCAGAGCCCATTGAAATTGTTCAAACTTGCCCATCCTAATCCTGCTTACCCTGCCTCACCCCTTCCTACCCACAAAAACCACAATAAAGGCTCTTGCACACATTTTCCCCCACTCCCTCTGCCTCCTGACCTATCCCTCCAATGCTTCCCATGTGGACCCCCATGGCAGCGTGTGTGACCCCTCCTCTTGAGATCTATGAGTAAATAACTCTGTTTTCAATGGCCATCATCTCCTAATCTATTGGCCTTGCCCTACCTAAATAAAAATAAAACCTGTATTTTACAACAATCAGTGAGCAATCTCTCCCCCACTGTGAGAATAAATTAGTGCCTGAGGCACAGAGGAATATGCCTGTACATATTCAGGGCCATTCTTCCCTCCATTACTAACTCACACCAACGCTGCATCCTGGAGCTTTTAAATAAAATGGTCCCCACAACAGCAGAGTGAAAATGACCTTTAGAAAAGTGATTGGGACCTAATTATTTCTGTCAAATCCCAGAGAGTATTAGGAGATTAATTACAGAAAAGCCACCCTCTTGCCATGTTTGCTGGATTCAGTTTCATCCTTCTCTCTCATCGGGGCAAAGAGAGTGAGGCAGGACCAAGGAGAGAGGAGCTTATTCCCCTGTCTCTGTGCTGCCCCTCTGCCTCACCCAGGTATTGTTTAACATGTTTGGTGAGGTCACATCACAGAGCACAGCAAGCGCAGATACATGTGTTGGGGTCTGGGGGAGAGGAAGGGAGGCACTTTGAATAGTGCAGGTGATTTGATTCCTTCTGATCCAGTCAATGAAGACAGATGTCCCAATATAAGGATGAGATGAGAGCATTTATCTGCTAAATCCACCATCAGTTACATGCCCTGCATGCCTCTCACAGGAGAAATACATGTAGCTCACATGCTAAGTGAAATGTGTTTAAAAATTACAGTATATATTTATCTTATGAGGGTCCATCACCCTTATCTGTTGATCAAGCAAAGAAGCGTTGATGAGGTGTAATACTGCAGGAAAATATTGGCTAAGAGTAACTTCTTTAGAGATAGCATATTTTGAGCAATTAAAAATATCAAGGGTGGTTTTGACTATCCTGGATGTTCACATTTCAACTGACTTTAGAACCTAAACTTGAAGCAAGATTAAATTTTGCTCTCCTTGGCATTCACCCTGGGCGAGACACTAGGCACTTCAGAATACAAAGGCATGTGTGAGCTGCATGCATGCTAAGCTTGTTTACTCAGTCGGGCAGAGACTTGAACAAGTAAACAAAACTAGTCAAAATCAAGAGTAAATGTCAAATGAGAGGATTATCCAGTATATGTCATCCCAATGGAATCTTGATAAACAGATATCCACAAGAGAGGAGAGTAAAGGGAATCTAGGCTTGTGAAATTTGAGGGGAAAGAGAGAGAATATCTGAGAAGTATATCTCTCTGCCAACTCTATTTGGGCACGCAAACTAGTCAACGGACGGGGTAATCTAGCAGCTTCCATGAACACTGAAAGTGTGCCGATACGACGACCCTGCAATAACACTTCTGGGCACACTAGAGAAATACTTGCACATGTGCGTGAAAAATCACCTTCATTTTCTCTACAGCTTTGCAAAGATGCAAAAACAGCCCAAATACCCACCAGCAGGTGGATGGATAAACAGAACAGACAGTGGGGAGTAGTAGGTAAGGACAATGAATTTGAACTACTTGGAACAATGTGCCTAGATAGCAACAAACATGATTGAGTGAAAAATACAAATTATAGAAAGTTACACACCATATGATGCCATTTATGTGAACTAAAATAAACATAGAATAATACTGTGTATTATTCAGTTAACAACATGCAACAAAATCAAAATAGTGGTTACTTCTGGGGAAGGTGAGAGGGAATCAGAACTGGCAAGGATAATCAAACAAAACTTTAGTTTCATCTGTAATATTTTCTCATGTGAAGTATGTATTTTCTATATCACTTTTGTAATTTCCTATATCACTTTTGTAATTTTTTTAAAGAAGTATATCAACATAGTAATTATACACAGACTTAACGTATTTTAAAATACTGGAAGTACTATGACAATTACCAACAAGGATTAATTTCAAATAGAACTATGAATGCCATCTTCTGCTTTGTAGTTTTCAGATTTCTTCTCCATCAATCAAAACTCTATCCTTCCCTAACCAAAAAAATGTAATTAAATTTTTAAGGCACAAAGCATAGCTGGAGGCCAGTGGGGAGGACAATTTGACTGGAACACCATGGAGAAGATACTAGAAGATGGGGTCAAAAAAGATAAATGATGCTTGGCTCCAGAAGCCTTTAAATGCAAGGTTAAGAAGTTTAGACTTCATCCTTTGCCCCCTGGGAAGCATTACTCGTTTCTGAGATGGAGAACATCATGGATCAAAAGGACAAATCAATATCCATTCTTCGCCCCTACCTCTCAAAGGGTATCTATTCACCATCATCTCCAACTTCATAGAACTCTGAGGAGTTTAGCTGCCAGGCAAGAACTTCAAAGCTATGTTCTCTCCTCTCCAAGGGGGTTGCTGTTTAAGAAAGGATTTAAATGCTTAAGACTTTAAAAAACACATTAAGAACTGCCCCCTTCCTCTCCTGGCTCACCTTTATTCTATAGCATGGACTCTCCTAAAAGGCACTTGGAGATGATGATGCTTTTTCAAGTGTAAGTCCCAGCACGTTCAGCCATCAGCAGGGAAAAGTGCGATCACATTTCTTTCATCTCTGTGGCCTCCCAGGTCCTGCCTTTCAAAGCAGAAGTGAGCAACGAACCCTGTGGTGAAAGGAACAAAACAATTCTGAAGAGGATGACTGGAAAAAAGTTCAGCTGACATCCTTCCTAAAACCACAGAATACTGCTGAGTTCAGCTTAACTGAGCAGGGGAAAGCTATGAGACAGACCCATTGGATTTCCAGGATTCAACATGTGCCATGTGCACACGGTTTAGCCCCAAGGCGCATTACAGAGAGAAATAAATGGATGGTTTATAGGAAAGGGTTAAACTTGAAACACCATCACCCAGAAGGGTCTGCTACATGTTTCCTCCTCTTTCAGAACTAAAACAGCCCCATCCTCGACTTTCTCTTCTCTATGCCTCTTCCAAACTTTTGCTCAAAATGGCCAAAGAAAGCATCACAAGAAAACAGCATAGAGAAATAAGCCTAAGACAAGATAAAAAGCAAGCATTAACAGTGAAAGAAGGAAGGACACCACCCTGTAGTCAAGTACCCGCTCATTGCCTGACCACACTCTAGGGATTCTCATCACAGATGGCTTTCCATCTTCACAGTCGTTATTGTTCATTCATTCTTCTACCACAGGTATGAAGTGCCTACTACACGCCAGGCACTGTTGTGAGCCCTGGGGACCAGTGGCAAGGCAAACAAAATCCCTCCCTCACTGAGCTGGCATTCCGGTGGGTGTAACAGAGAAAGAGATGCACACCACCCTGGCAAACTCATTTCAGAGGTGAGGAGAGCATATCCTGAGTGTAAGTAACTTGCCTAAAGTCGCCAGCTATTAACCCCTCACGACGACCACTCTTGTCATCTGGAAAGGACCACACCAGCCCATGGCAAAGACACTTTGCAGAGGCCACTGTTTTCTGCTGCTTTAGTAGAGTTATTGCACGGCAGGCCTCCATCTTATAAAGAGAAAATGGCGTTGTCAGAGGAGCCAGCATGCAGCTTATTTCCTGAACCTGAGTGAAATACAAAATATTGTCACTAGAGGGCAAGTTGACATATTCCTTTTTTAAAAGAAAAGACAATACTACATTCTTGGAAACAGAAAGCCCTTGAATGGGCCTGTATTTGCTACACGATTCTCATTTTTACTGAAACTCTATGCAGAACTGTGACTCGTAAGTGGTATCCTAACACACGGCTTACCAAGCATTATACAAAGCTCAGATGCCAAATTACAGCGTGTAGCCTCTTTCCATCAAAACCGCAGGTACGTTGGTTCCTCATACTTAATTTTAATAATAAAGATTATAATGCATTACGCTGAAGGGAAATCAAATTTTTGTCATTCCCCTCCTTGTCTGCCTGGGGAATGCCCACTGTTCTTTCCAGGCTCAGCTCACCTACGTCTTTGCAGCATTTCCCCTCTCCCCTTTCCCGAGGGTCTTGCTCTCTGTCACCAGCTGTGGGCACTGTGGGCAGCTGTCACTCACAGCACAGTCAAGGCTGGAATAATCACCTCCAGAGACCGAGCATCCACCTGTCCCAGGCTCTTCTCCCCTGTTGACTCTTCTATTCACCACCACCACCCTACAAGTAGGAAATAATGACTTCCTCACTTGACACATGGAGTAAACAGGAGCCCAGAGTGGTGGGGAGGCTGCAGCCCTGTCATCGAGCTGCTAGTATGGTCATTTGTTCACAGGTGTTTTTACTGGACTGTACACAACTGGAGGGCAGGGATCTTCAACACCTCCCTAGGGCCTAGTACTTTTCCTGGAATAGATTACATGCTTCATAAATATAAGAGTGAGCAAATCTCTAAGAACTCTCATAACACCTCCTTTCAGGGTTGTGATGAGGAAGAAATGACATGATATGCGGGAAGTGCCTGGTTTCCAGCCTGGCACAGAATAAATGCTTAAGAAATTCTAATTATTATGATAAGTGTTTTGTTGGCCTCATGATAGCATGTTGGTCGGCTGTAACTTAAGTTAAAATTCAAATTCCATGGCACTGCAAGATCTGATCTCTGCCTAAATCTCCAACTCGGTCTCTTGCCTTACTCCAACTCCCAGGCCACACTAGTCACCTTTCTGCTCCTCCAATGTGCCACGCTGGTCTCTGCCTCAGGGCCTTACTGCCTGCTCTTCCTTTAGCCAGGGCCGCTATTTTCTAGCTCTCCATGGATATCACTTCTCATCCTTTCAGTCTCATTTCAGCTGTAACTTCCTCAGAGAAACCTTCCCTGGGTACCCTGATCATCACCTCCACCTCTCCTGCCCTGTCTCAACCCCTGCTTCCCTCCTTCATAATCCTAAGTACAGTCTGAGATTCTTTCATCCATCTGTTGACTTGTTTTTCTCTCTCTCGACTTCATCTAGAAGGTTCGTAAGGGTTGGGTCCCTGTCTGCTTGCATGTACAATTATAGGCTCAATGCTTTACACACAGTAGGTCATCATTAAATGTTTTTTCAACTGGAAGGATGGTTGTATAGATAAAAGAACAAATAGTTACCAAATGTGGAAACTTGAAGCCTGGGAAATAAAAGGGAATCTGAGAAAAGAATGAGTGGCCTTGTAGGTTAAATCGTGTTCCCCAAGATGGTATGTTGAAGTCCTAACCCCAGGTACCTGTGAATGTGACCTTATTTGGAAATAGGGTCTTTGCAGATGTAATCAAGTTAAGATGAGGTCATTAAAGTGAGCCCTAATCCAACATGACCTCTGTCTCCATAAAGAGAGGGAAATCTGGACGCAAACACACATAGAGAGGAGAACGCCACGTGAAGGCACAGACACAAAGGGAAGACGGCGATGTGAAGACAGAGGTAGAGATTGGAGTTATGCTGTCACAAGCCAAAGAACATCTGGGGCTACCAGAAGTCTGATCCCCCCGAGAGCCTTCTGAGGGAGCACAGTCCTGCTAACGCTTTGATTTCAGACTTCTAAGTCTCCACTACTGTGAGAGAATACATTTCTGTTGTTTTAAGCCACTCCATTTGTGGTACTTGGTTATTGCAGGCCTTGGAAACTAATACAGCTGGCCTGAATGTTGTAGGGAGATACACATAGGTCTGGAATCAAACATACCAGGTTTGAGCCCCAGCTGTGATAGTGCACAATGCCTTCTGCTGTTGTCTACACACAATGACACACTCTCATAGCAAAAGAAAATCTGCCATTTGTTTCCCTGCCCCAAAACTCCAACTAAACAAGCAATAGAGCTCTAAGAGCCAGGATAACAGTGGGATTGCCTTCCACCACAATGACGTACTCTGCTGACATCCATCCTTATGGCCGGGCGTCTTGGAGACTCAGGCAGACTCTCCCTCTAGTCTCTAACTCTGGGCCACCCCAGCCCTCCAGCCACCTCTGCTAAGACTGTGTGGGCTCCTCTCACACCTCTGGTGCCACGCCAGGCCTTGGCTGTTCTTGGTCCAGAGGGATTTAAGGAGCTCCGGTTCCACACTTAAAAGACTTAGCACCAAAGCCTGCTCTTTCACCAAAGTCCTGGGCCCACCGCCAGCAGCTCAGCCTGTTACTCTATGAAGTGGGTTCAGTTACTAGATCCTTTTCTTACTCTTTAGTCCCCTTTGGCCATATTGATAATTGATCTGGAATCTACTGTGTCACAGTACCCCTATGAGCAGGAGGCAGTGGAACTTAGAGTCACACGTTGAAGTCAGACAGATCGGCATTCAAACCCAGGCTCTGCTCAGTTAACTTCCTCAGGCCACATTTGTTCTCCTCTGTAAGCAGAAATAGCACTCCCTTCAGAGAATTGCTGTGAGAGAGTAAACAGCCCTGACTATGTGGCTCATAACCAAGACCTGACACTGGCATCCTGCTGTACTCTTGCCAGCCTTCCTAGCACCTCTAAAACATCAGCCTGAGAGCACAGAAATATTTATTTTTAGGTTCCATTTAAGCAGACATCGAGTGCTGAGGAGTGGGTATTAGCATAGCTCAGATTTGGCTGAATACAGAAGACAAGTACTCCTCCGACTTGTGAGATGAAAGGAGAATCAGAACAGAATATCCACTCAAGTACCTCTCTCAACTTTCTCTGATTCAAATATGAAACCTGCACTCCACAAACCATCTTGAACCTTAAAATGAAAAAAAAGAACAAAACCGTCAAATCTGAAAATTTGAAAAAATATGACACACTTCACAAGGCAGCATCTTTGGCAGAGTACACTCACGAGTTTTGGAGGCAGAGGATCCAAGTGCCATTTTTGGACCTGGTCTGTGACAGCTGAACACCAAGCAATGGAAACAGCAGAGTATTTACTGAGCCAGTCCCTGTTCTCAGCACCTTCTACAAATTAGCTCTTTAACTTCTCATAACAACTCTATGAGATTGATATTATTTTTTCCCCACTGTATAGATGAGGAAAGTGAGGCACAATCTACACGATTCCAGAGTCCCTGCTCTTAACAACCATCAACACTGCTTCCCTAACAACAACTACAAATTTTGGGGAACCTACCTTGTACTAGGCCGGGTGATTTCATAGCTCACTTCCTCAAGGTAAACTGTGAGAAGATACCACCAACCTATCTGACAATTTTGAGGTGATACTCAAAAGCACATATTTTAAAGTGTTTTGCAAGCTATCAAGTTTTTTACAAGTACTATAACTGTAAGGACAATTGGAAATATCAATAAGAATTACTGGTGTCTCCAGTGGACAACTCGGCAATGTTGTGAGCACACTCTCCTGAGTTATTTCACTGCCTTTCATTGCCCTTGAGCTACATTACAATGCTGAAAGTTATAAAGAACTGATGGCACTGCAACACAAATTGTCTCTGTAGACATACAAATAAATTCCTTGCTAGAGGTTCAATCGACTTCACCCCTTTTCCTATGGAAAGAAACCAGTTTGGTGTCCACTGGCCTTCTCCTGTGAGCCTATTATAACGACTATCTGGTTCACTCACTAGTAATGAATTAAGTAAAATATTGAACAGTCCTCAGTTTACATCTTAGAGTCATGATTTTACGCTATTGTGTATATAAATTATCCTTTAACACCACTTATTATGATTATGAAAGAATAAAAAAATCTCGCTTTTGTTCGCTTACTAATTCTGTACATGCATGAGTCATCAATAACTCATGAGAACTCTAACTTCCCTTTGCCTTATGTTCAACCACCTTTATCTTAGTGGATGAAAACTGGTAGAATGCGTGCCTTGATTTACTTTCATGTGCTGGCGACATGCATTGCATAGTATCATAACCAGGATTTGCTGCATCCTGGGTTAAAAAAAAGTGGGTCAACCTGCTGAGACTTGGAGATTTCTTTGAGAATGCAGAAACATATTAGTGGTAAACAGGCTTTGTCCTACAAACCTAAACAAAAAGAAACTCAGTGTAACTGTCAGGGCAGATGCCACCGGTTTCAGACAGAAACAGGTTTCAGGGCTGTCATCAAGTGAATCTGCTCTGGCTGGCTGGAGAAAAAAAATCTAAGAGAACAAAGACTCCACTCTGCACACAAGATGGCCAGATGAGATATTGAAAACAAATCCTCTAATAAAAACACAGCTTGAGAGAGAAGAACGAGGTAAGTGAAACGGATGAGTCCATGCTATCAGCAGATAGTTGATAAACCCAGAGAGAGAAGGGCAAAATTCTAAAGAGATGTTCCACAAAAAATCAACTTGGAAATGAAAAATAGAATTGAAAGCCAGAGCGGTAATAATCTGGCCTAGCAAGACAGACCAAATAGGAGGAAGAGAGGAGATACACTTGGTTGAAAAAAAATACAATCCAAGGAAATGGTTGTTATATGATCTATTTTCTTGCAAGGAATATTCAAGACCAAAGCTATTTCAGGAAGGTTTTAGAAAAGACACATGATTTATCCCTTTCATTGCTTTGAAATGGGAGGCTCAATAAAGGTGAAAAAACTATGCATACAATCAAATACACATCGTGGGCCCTTCTACAAGACAACTAGCAAGATAAAAATCAATGTCATTAAATAGCAAGGTAGGAGGGCAGTTCAAGGTGAACAGAAACTAAAGCAGGGGTCTTCAGTCTTAGCTGCACAGTGGAAACACCGAAGGAGCTTCAGAAATACTGATGCCTGAGTTTCACACCCAGAGATTCAAATTTCAGTGGCCTGGGGTACACTTGATGTTAGGTTTTCTTAAAAGATTCCTCGATGATTCTATTATGCAGCCAAGACGGAGAGTCAAGACTGCACTAAAGCAGTGGTTTTCAAACTTTAACATGCATCAAAATCACTACCACAGATGTTCAGTCATATCTCCGTAGTTTTTGATTCAGTAGATCTGGGATTGGATGTCAGAATTAGCTTCTCTAAGTTCGCAGGTGATGCTGATGCTGGTAGTCCAAGAGACTACATTTTGAGAACACTGGACTATTTGAGAACACTGGACTAAAAGAGGTAACAACCAAATACAATGTATGAAATTTGATCTGAGCCTGATTTAAAAACAAAGAAACAAAAATGGATGTTACAGGGACTATTGGGGAAATTTGAAGGTAAATTGGAAGTTAAATATCATTATGGGATCTTTCATCTTCAGAGGTGTGATAAAAGTATTGGGTCATGAAGAAGTATGCCCTTATTCTGAATGCTGAAGTAGATAACTAGTGTTTCCCAAATTTTTAACTGCAGGACTAATTTTTAACTATTCTATGGAACTCAACCAAGGCAACACTACATTGCAGTATTAATTTAACACTTCTATCATTCAACTTAGGAGTATTTGCTTTATACTTCCTTCAAAGACACTCCATTTCTCAAGTCTGATATATGTCTGTCAAGTTCACTTTTTAATCATAAACACCTACCACATGCATGTAATACTTACTGATTGTTTTTGAGTATACCTTATCACCTACCAGGTACCAGAGGCCCCTGAGCAGCAGAGAGACTCAATTATTTAATAACTGGCATACAATTTTTTTAATTCTAAAAACTGCAATTAATATAGAAAACAAATCTGTTCATACTTCAGTAGAAAGAGGACTTAATTGAAATGAGATTTTTTTCCCTGAAACCTCGTATAAAATTTTGCCAATTTTGCATTATTAATGGGAGCATAAGGCTGCCTAGGCTTTCGTAAATCCTGAGAGACATCAGTGACAAAAGCTGTCATATCCTGGAAACAACCGACCAAAAACTAATCCTCCCAAAATGTGCCCATGAAAAGTCATGCTTTATTTTATTACTCGAGGACCCAAAAACCCATCCAATATTGATGGCAGCTCTGCATATTTTGTCTATCCCTGTCAAGTCCTATCAATTCTACTTTCACTTTCGATTTCTCATCCCCCTGCCCTAGTCTAAGCATTTATTAGCTTTCATTGAAATTTCTTCCACTTAACTAGACTACCTATCTCCAATCTCCCCTCCACCCTGTCAATCCATCTACACACTACTGCCAGAATTGTATTTCAAAACAAGGATTGGCAAACTATGGCCTGCAGCCTAATCCAAAGTTTTGTCTATTATTTTTTTAAATAAAGTTTTATTGGAACACAGTCACATCCATTCATTTACATATTGTCAATGTCTGCTTGCATGCTATAATGGCAGAGTTAAGTAGCAACAGAGACTGTAGGATCTACAACCTGGAAATATTTACTATCTTGGCCTTTACAGATAAATCTGCAGATCCTTGTTTCAAACCCTTGCTGCACAAAGTGTGATCCAGGGGTCAGCAGCTGATATCAGCATCATCTGAAAATTTGTTAGACTTGCAGATTATCAGCCCCATCCCGGGACTCCTGAGTCAGATCACACATTTTAATAAAATTCTTAGTAGATTTACATGGACAATAATGTAGCACAAGCCTTGATCTAAAGTACATATCTGGTCATATCATTCCTCTGTTCAAAAACTCTTCTGAAACTTCACTTAACTGATAACAGTAAAAAGTATGACATGGGGGTTGGTCTGGTGGCATAGTGGTTAAGTTTGCACGTTGTACTTCGGCGGCCTGGGGTTGCCCAGTTTGGATCCTGGGGGCGGACCTACTCAATGCTCATCAAGCCATGTTGAGGTGGCATCCCATATAGAAGAGCTACGACTCTACAACTATGGTCCGCAACTATATACTGGGGCTTTGGGGGGAAAAAAGAAAAAGAGGAAGATTGACAACAGATGTTAGCACAGGGCCAAATTTCCTCAAAAAAAAAAAAAAAAAGTATGATATGCATGTGTGTGCCAGTTAGCTTTGTTTTACACCTATAGACAAATCTCAACATATGAAGAACCTAATCAGGAAGTCACACTCCAGGGGTCACCATGGAAAGTGCTTCAAATATCTTTACCTAAATTGGCAACAAAGGGTTTGCTAAGTAGCATAAGGGATGACAGTATGAACTTTTCTTAGTGAAATGAGTAGTGCCTGAACACATGAGTGGCTAGAAAGATTGACTTCTCCGCGATGAACAACTTTTAAGGATCTGGTGAGCCCAGTAGCTTTACACTTTGGAGTAGTATCCTAGGTTAGGATGATCTATTTTGTCCCGTGTCCCTCCTCGTTCACAGCGAACTCTTGTCACCTAATCCAACCACAAGCCAAGCTGATCAAGCCATGAGAATATCGGTGTTTCTGCTCAGAGTGCTAGACAAAGTGGGTGCTTCATTGAGCTCCAGGAACTGGCTACTCCTTCTTGAGTCTGCTTACCGACGTTGGGACATATTCTCTTCGGGACTGGTTGTCACTAAACCATGCTGTCTGGCAGCAAAGTTGCGGGGGAGGAGACTATCTACTCCCTGCCTTTAATTATCGGGGACAATTAGATATTTACCAAGAGAAAATGACAATCAAGGGGCTCAAGTGGCTTAGGTAAGCTCGCAAAGGCTCCCTGAGGGCTTCTGCACAGACACACTAGATATATCTTGTCCCCATCCTGTTGTTAAATGATAAATCTCATAAAAAGGAGAATCATGACACTAACTTTTAAGCAGATATAAAATGAAGACATGTTAAAGGTTTTATTTAATCTATTATTAATGAGGGGATTGGTAAGATATTCCCACAAGTTTGAAAGAGAAGTCAAAGAAGCACACATTTATGTGGAGTAAAGAAATATTGAAGTGAACTTACAAATAGATGGTGCAAGGGGTGGGGAGAGAAGTCAATTAATCCCCCACTAGACAGAATTTATTTGCGTGTATATAGACAAAAATTATTTTGCATTACTATTAGTTACAATTTACTGGGTTGTAAAATAGCTCAAAGGCAATGAAAAGCTAGAATTATCTAACCTGAAAAGTTATATGCATAGTTTTCCATTGGACTCCTCCAGCGCTCTTTTCTGCTTATTCCAAATTTCCTTTCCTGTGGAGACTTGTTAATCTCCCCAGAGCAACATCAGGGAGCAAGTCATGGGTTTCCACTGCTCATAGGCTCCGCAGACCTCTATTTTCTCTTTTCTCTAGGGGAATCTCTCTTAGCTTGGCAGCATCTCTTATGGTCATGCATAATCTTTTTGGGAACTTGGCCTTAGGAAATAAAAAAGGTTCAAAGGGAAAAGACTGACATGTGCGGATGCTATTATTTCAGTAACATAAACTGTCTTGAAGCAAAAAGAATTGAAGAAAAGGTCTGCAAAGGATGGGGTAGGCGAGAAAACACAAACTAACATCCCAATAAATTATCTAGCCACACTGTGAGATGTCTGTGGAAGAAAGGCAACTGGGAGCTGTTCCTACTAGAATCTATCTAATATCTTTACCCTTCAGCCCCCTTAGTCCCTATGGAACAATATAATCAATAGCCAGAGAGGGATTTACAGAGACCTAGTTCAATGTCTCAACATAACATATTCATTTTGACCTGACAACCCAAGGATAACTGAGCTCTGTGATTTTCATAAACACAAGTCTCCCCTTGAACCTTAGCTTTGGTACTAAGTCCCAGCTCTTTTTTCCTACCTCATGCCCTAAAAATTCCTTCAATTATCAAATGTTGTTATTGAGTAGGGATGGAGAGGTACTTGCCTTCCTCCTGCTAGTAGGATTCCTTTCCATATAAAGTGCCTTCTCCTGGTGGAGTTCTGGGACCTGTTGCAGGCTTACCTGATATTACTCTCCCAGTGAACCAGAACTCTCCACCCCTCACTGGCCCCCAGTGGTCCCCAACTTGCTCCCTTTTTGCAGAGCGCCACTTTGCACACCAAGCTAGACTTTCTTCAGCCAGCCACATGTTGCACCTGCCATCCATGTGATGGCACGATGTGGTGTTCTCTATCACGTCCTATGTGGGGCCACCTGCCACTCCATTCCCTCTCTCCTTCCTCTTCTACTTCTGCCATAGGGACCTAATTCCTCAGGGTCAGCTCCCCCTCAGTAGGCTTTTCCATTTTTAGCAGTGCTGCTGAGAACTGACATAAGCCAATTTGTACACAGTTCTGAGGTCCTTTTTCGGTGGTTAACACTACCACTGGAAGGTTTGAAGTGGGTGTTAGCTACTCACCTATAACCTCATTACCAAGTTGCAACAAAAATGAGCCTCAGGTCAAATTTTTCCACATCCACACATTTTAAACAAAAATTTATTAGCAAATAGGCCAAACCAGTTCATACAGCTGTTCTGCAAATTCCTGCAGCCTCAGCTCACTGTCCTTTTAGAGGTTCTGACCACTAGGTTGCCAGAAGTTTTACTAGAAGCAGATATGACAATATCCCAGAGATATTGAGTCAGCCTAAAGTCAGCATCAGCACCGAAAAATCCCCTAAGACTGGACCAAGGACTATCTTTACACCTTCCCTAAGGATTCAGATTGGAGGCCCCACTAGATTGTTTTTATGGGAATTTAAAAACACATACAAATGTAGAGAGAATAGTTTAATCAGTCCCTATATACCCATTGCCAACAAC
The DNA here is from genome assembly GCF_020826845.1 of Diceros bicornis minor. Taxonomy (NCBI): domain Eukaryota; kingdom Metazoa; phylum Chordata; class Mammalia; order Perissodactyla; family Rhinocerotidae; genus Diceros; species Diceros bicornis. Next base: position 72,303,943 of record NC_080741.1, on the reverse strand, counting down.
CATTAGTATTTTGCCAATTTCATTTTATCTATCCTCCAAGGTGGTTTTTTGTTTTTTTATTTTTGTCATCTTTTTTTATTTTGTTTTTGGTAGAAGATGTGGCTGGAGTTTTCAAAAGCAAATCCTAGATATAAGACATAATATCATTTCACCTGTAAGTACTTAAATACATACCTCCGATAGATAAGGACTTAATGAAAATCCAACCACAATTCCATTATTATACCTAACAATTAGTAATATTTCTTTAATATAATCTAATTCCTAGTTTATAGTCAGATTATCTTAAATGTCTCAAAGATATATTTATGTAGTCCATTTGTTTCAATGAGAATCCAAACAAGCCTCACACATATTCTTACACCCTATCTTTGCAAGGGTGAGACTGTATATATATAAAATAATGTATAATATACAATATATATTACATGTCATTCACTTAAATTCTGTTATTTTCAGAAATGAGAGTTCATTTCTATCAACCATTATGCTGATTAAGCAATTAATTTCACCACTAAACTCATTTATTAGGCTAATTGGCAAAATGTTTGGGTTACTCAGAAATATAGTTGAAGCCCTTGCACTAGCCACCTTTAGAGTAGAGCTTTTCTAGTAACAATGCTAGCTGACCACCCTAGAGTGTAAATCCCTAATCAAAATGCTAGCTATACCTAACATGTTACTTACACTAACTTATATACAGTGATTATTAGGGTTTTTCTGAAGTATTTCAAAGAAAACCATGGAAGTTGTAAGAAGCATCATGGGATATGTGGTTTCCTTTGCCATCACCTCACCTGATTTTTCTAGATGTGAAAGTCAAGAGCCAAGACGTGGAGAGTCTCCAGTGGCCAAGCTAGAACCTGCATTCCTCTGGTGGGAAAGCGGAAAAGGAAGAGGCCTTCTCCAAGCCAGCTGAGGGCGAGCCTGGACACTCTGCATAGGATTCTCATTTCGATTCCCACACCAGGTAAGGCAAGAAACTATCATCCCCATCATATGTACAGGGAAACTCAGACTCAGGAGGTTTAAGAAACTTGCCCAAGTTCTGTAGCCACCAGTAAATCAAGTTCTGCCTGACTCCAAAGTCCTTATACTTAAATGTGGTACGTGTGGAAATGAGAAGGAGGAAGAAAGGTCGTTTCTGAAAAGACAAGGATGAGTAAAGCCTGCACCATTTCATATCAGACAATCCACAGCGGACATGGTGCCCGTGCCTGCTCTTCATTTCATCCTGAACCACTGACCACATGTACAAAGAAAAGTGGAGAATCTCTCGTAGGTGAATACTCACGAGCAGAAACAAACGTCTATCAGAAATGCCCCAGCAACAGAGGCATGGCGGGCTGGAATTATCTGGCTTATCTAAAGACCACCTGGGAAAAGCAGGTCCTTCCAACAAAACTCTGAAACCATGAATTTTCTAGAAAATTGTTCACATCCCTGAAGTGTAAGAAACGGGATATGAGACAACTTGCAGATCAAAAAGGAGAGAGCGGACATTTATTACACACACAGCTCGACTCAGCCCTCACAACAGCCCTGTTGACTAGATGCTATCTTCAAACAAGGATTATTCTCCTATTTTACAGATGAGGAAACTGATGTCAGGAGGTTAGGTAGCAGGCCCCAAATTGCTTAAGTAACAGGTGCTAGGACAGGGTTTTAGATTAATGAACATGAAAGGATTCAGCTCACTTATGTTTCCTGAACTTCAAAAATAGTTTGACTTAGACTCACAAGCAGTGGGAGGTTGTTCCCCAAACCACAAACCTCTCAGTCTCCGTGTGGCCTGCCCTAGCTTCGATTTCAAATCTGCTCTCACTTTCTGCTGACTCCTTTCACTTTCACAGAAATCGTTGAGGGTCTGAACCTACCTTCGGCCACCAATTCAATCTCATGCCTGGTTTAATCTTAGTTAAACTGAAAACTCCTGTTCTTTTCTTTCCCCTCACTGCTTCTGCTGACAGACTGAGGCAACATTTTAGCTATTCCAACCAATGATTTGGAAGGCAAAAAAATACATAACAACCATTTCTCAACAGAGCAATGTTCTTTTTGATGGCACCAAAATAATCATCAAAAAAACAAGCTAATCTGTGGGAGTTTCCTTGAAGCATTAATAATTGGTGTTTTTTTCTTCCCAGAAAGTGTGTAATGAGTGTAAACTGTCAATAATTAATTACAAGAGAAAAAGGCTCAAATACCATTCTGCAGTCATTTTATAGAGCTGATTTCCCTCTATTAACACGGCACTGGCCTTAGAAGAAGTAGTAAAAGATTTATGTACATCACCTCCATCATTGTAATTAGTTCTGTCTAACCATGCTGCACCTCTGTGAGGCATTAGAAGGCTACCTGCTACAAGGTTGAATCTCCAGTCAAACTCTGAGACAGTGTGCCTAAGTCAAGAGTTAAAAGCATAATCATTCTACCAACAAATTTTTATTAAGCCCTCACTTAGTGCCAAGTTCTATGCTACACACCAGGAAATTATTTATCCAAATATTTAAAGAGTGCTCACTATGTGTCAGGCACTCTTATAGGCATTAAGGATAGAGAGGTTCCTGTGTCATAAGGAATTTGAATGGCCTTTGTCCCCGGTTCCTGGGAGGGAGCCTCTGAACCCCCGGAATTTCCCAAGTGATCAGGGCATCTTTATTATTCATGCTGGGCCCCTTAGACTACACTTGACTTTATGTTAATGAGGTGACTTGTGGTGGGTCCCTAGTGGTTTAAGCTAACAAGGTGACTCAGGATGGGGGTGATTAGAGGATTGGGGCTTTGAGCCATGTGATATCAGCCAACATCTGGGAAGAAGAGAGGGGTTAGAGATTGAGTTGAATCTCATGGCCAATGATTCAAATCATGCCTACCTGACAAAGCCCCAATAAAAACTCTTGATACTGAAGCTCAGGAAAGCTTCCCTGGTTGGCAATATACTCTAAGCATTGTCACACAGTGATGTGCTGGAAGGGTGACCCATCCCTAAGGACGTGGAAGGTTTGCATTTAGGACCCTCTCAGACCTCACCTATGTGTCTCTTCTTTTGTCTGGTTCCAATTTGTATCCTTTCATTGTAATAAATCTGTAATTGTAAATATAGTACTTTCCTGAGTTCTGTGAATTATTTAGAGGATTATCAAACCTAAGGGGGTAGTGGGAACCCCAAATTTGTAGCCAGCTAGTCAGAAGTGAGGGTGGCCTCATGGGGACCTCCAAACTTCCAGCTGATATCTGAAGTGGGGCCAGTTTTGAGAGGCCTGGGCTCTTCACTGGTGAAGTCTGCCCTAAGTCAGGTAGTTGGTGTCAGGAATCATTGCAGAGGTCAACGAGAAAAAGCCCTTGTCTTTGTGGAACTTGTATTCTAGTGGACAAAGGATGTGGACAATAAGCATGTAAAGAAACAATAAGGATCTCAGCAAGGGAGAGGTGACATGAAGCTTAGACAGGTTAATGCGATGGGGAGAGACTGGCGGGAAGAAGAGGGAGTGTGTGGTCGAGGAAGTTCTCTCTCACTTCAGAGTTGAGACTCAAAGATGAAAGGGGAAAAATGGTGAGCAAGGAGACCTGGCCCTGCCCTTCTTTGCTTATCATCAAGCAGGACAATCCAGAAAAAGCAAGTCAAAATCAGCTGCGGAAAAATTCTGCTTTCTGAAAGAGCTACTCTTAAAAAGTTCACTATCAGGTGAATTTTCTGCTACCAGAGTTGCATTTTTCCCGTTGATTTCCATTATAAAATCATGGACAAGGTGTCATGGAAGATCTTTGTGGACAATGATAGGCTGGACATACCAAAGAAACTTGAAGTCAGAATCACATTGCAGATGAAACAAGGGCATTAAAAGTTCTCAAGAAGCCCTTTCCTCTTAATCAATTCATTCTAGCTCTGCTACAGTTTGGTCCAGTGATTCTCAAACTTTAATATGCATATGAATTCACTGCGAATCTTGTTAAAGTGAAGATTCTGATTCACTGGGTCTGAGATTCTGCATTTCTAATAAGATCCCAGGGGATGCTGATGCCACTGGTCTGAGGACCTGTTTTGAGTAATGAAACTCTAGCCCAGCACTGTCCGGTAGAAAGAAAATGTGAGTCACAAAGGCAAGCCAAATGTATCATTTTCAATTTTCTGGTAGCCACATTAAAAATCAAAGTAAAAAGAATCTGTTGGAATATAATGCTTTATTTATCCCAATATATCCAAAATATTATCATTTCAAAATCAATGCAAAAACATTAATGAGGTGTTTTCCATCTTGTTTTAGTACAAAGTCTACAAAATCCAGTGTGCATTTTACACCTATGGTATATCTCAATTTGAAGTAGCCACAATTCAAGTGCTCAGTAGCCATCTACGGCTAGTGGCTACCACATTGGTCAGTGCGGCTGTATTAGAGTACAACTCTAGCTAGTGGTGAGTAGTCTTATAACTAAGAAATGACACTTATAAAATCTAAGCCTTTGGCTACTGGTGTTGAAGCAATTCAATTTTAGCGTTGTACTTCTTATAAGCAACCTTTAGGACTAAGTAACAATTCCGCTTTCTCCAGCATCCTTTGTAAATTGATTTCCACTTTATTCATATAAATGTGATATATATACAAATATATATGATAATCTATATCTATCCATCTCTATCAGAACAGTGGCTGTAATTCAAAGGATTGTTATAGCAGTTTCTTGCTGGTATGAAGTAGGAATTTTCACAGGTGTTTCCTCTAAATAAAGTAGCTGGACACGGAAATGGATTTCTTCCTCTGACTGAATTCTCCTGATTGCTAGCCTACATTAACAAAAGTCAGCAGATCATCACTCAAACGACCTAGCTTCCCAGTAATGCTGTTAGCATCTTTCATCCAAGTCTCCCAAGCACATTAGGAGCACAGCTAAAGCTCTGAAATGCCCTGTAACTCGAATAGCCCCAATTTACAAACAGACTGATAAGCAGCCATTGGCTGAACGATTTGTTTCCAATCTCGAGACCCGCTCTAGCAGACTGGTAATCAGAAGCCTTTGCTTTGGGCACCGTCCACCATTACTCTGCCCTCCTTTGGACACTGCATTTTCTCCCTTGAATTGATTTTTCTAAGTCACCTAAAGCAATGGGCTGGTGAAGAATGATGTTGGCAAAAAGGAAGAAAATGAGCTGTTATGATCATTAAAATAATGATTTTTCAGATAAAGTCATAGTTGGAAGTAGGTATCTTTGTACACTGGGAATTATCGATTACCCCAACAACAGAAAATAAGGTTACAATCCACGGTAATTAGACCTGGGCCAAAATAGTAATAACGTGTTTTTACAGACGGAAGGGAAAGTAGGGTTTTTTTACTGAATTGCCAGGGGCAATTGTAACAGGGTGGGAGAAAATCTCCAATAGCATAGGACAGGTGTCATTTACCCAGGGGGCATGTGAGTACTAGTATTCTTTACTGCCTGGTATTTCACTGACAGTATTGTTCACAGAGGCCTTTAGTCAGTTTCAGGAATATAGATATTTCTATTATTAACTATTAACCATTTTGAGCACTCACCTTGCTAGCCACTATAATGAGAATTTCCATATACGTTATCACTGAATCCTCATAACAATACTAGAAAGTGCAAGTTTTATTAGTCCCATTTTATAGATGAGGGAGGTTAATTACTTGTCCAAGATCATAGGCAGGAAGCATGAGAGACAGGATTTGAACCCAGGGCAGTCTGACTCTAGACTTACCATGCTGTTAACCACTAGCCAACACCTTTTCAGTTCTGAAAAGCCCTAATGGTTTAAAATAAGTTTTTCCATATAATTAGCCATAAACTGACTATTGTAATTTCCTCCTCTTAGTACTAGCTCAGCATTCTGGGGCCAAATAAAACCAATTTACTCCTTCCCTAATTTATGTCTGGGGACACCTGTGCTTTCTCTGAGACCTTTCCTCGCTGAACTATCAGATCCTAGGTTCCTTTCACTACCCTTCACATCTTATGGGTCCCAATCCCTTTGCCACGTCAAGAACTCGTCTCCTATCGCCTTCTATAGAGTTCACATTACATTTTGAGTCAGTCCTTTTATATACTCTGTTAGCCACTGTGGTGGGTTGGAGGAAGAGTTTGAAATTATGGTAGAATTATCTGTAATATCATGTAACCATAGATACCATTATGTAGCAAGGCATTGTGGAAAGGGTTGCTCATTTGGGAAACTAAAGTCTGCGTTCTTCTATCTCCCTCCTACCAAAAAAAAAAAAAAAAAAAACCTCTGATAGTAGATGCCCTGGTAGAATAAAGTCATGAATGGTACCAGTAAGGAACAGAAAAAAAAGAATATAACTCACAGGACAGCTGAAAGGCTAAGTGTAGTAGATTGCAAAAATGGCCATTGATCTCCATCCCTCCCTGTGTCCTTGTTCTATGCAATGTATATTTGCAGCTCTTCCAATCAAAAGATTTACCTTCTCCTTGAATATGGGCTGGTATTGTGACCGGCTTTAGCAAAACAATGGGGCAGAAATGACATTGTGCCAGTTCTGAGGCTAAGCCTAAAGAATCCTGCAAGCTTTTGCTCAGTCTATTAGAAACCTGCCCAGTCGCCATGTGAAAACTTCAGGCTAATCTGCTAGAATATGAGAGACTACTTGGAACAGAGATGAACTGTCATCATTGAGGTCATCTGAGATGAGTCAGTCCCTGGCCAACCCAAGAGTCGACCACAGGCACATATGTGAGATCAACTAAGACCAGAATAACTATTCAGCTAAGGCTGGCCAAAATTGCCAATCTACAGAGTCAGGGACTAAATAAATAGATGTAATTTTAAAGCCATTAAGTTTTAGTATGGTTTGTTACACAGTAAAATATAACCAATACACAATGTCTACTGCTATCATATAATATCTTCAAAGAACTATATGTAGTATTAATAAATATACAATAAAATATGAAGTAGACCAATAATTGAAAAACAAACATCACAACCATTCTTATGTTTTAACAACATATGACTGGTGTTGTTACTTTTGTTTGCAAATACCTAAGAAAATGGAAACAACAGGCCACGTGGACCAAGGGGGAGGATAATTTTTTTTTTCCTTTAAGATTACACAAATGGCCATGGACCAAAGCACCCTCTCAAGAAATCATGCCAGTTAGTATACATTCTTACATTCAAGAGGGTTCAGACAAGTGGCCATTTCTATAGCATGTATTGACACAAAGACATCCTATTCTGCCACATTCTCACTCTGTCCTCTTGTCTTGGTCAGTTATTTAAAGCCAAGAAGTTCCTAACAAAAAAGAAGTATCAAAGACCTTACAATAAATGGTAACCTTTCCTTTTGCCCTCATTAACAGATGTTAAGTTTTGACACCTATCACTCTTGGAAATTCTCTGGCGTGTCTTCAAGATTTGTGTTCTAACCCTTCTGAAGGCTGTTCTGAATCTCTTCTGTATGTAATGTTCACTCCATTGGTTTCCCAGACCAAAAACTCTAAATTAGGGAATGACAATGGACTCAGTTATTATAAATTAATCACTGGTGAAGACAGAACATTTTTCATCACATTATGAATTCAGAGGAACTCAATTCCCAGTTGCATCTTCTGAGAGTCAATGTGTTTCATGCACTTGTCAATCTCCCACAGCTGTAAGATGACATAGTGGCAGTATGAATGTAGGAATGGCAGGGGATATTAATCAGAAATTGAGCCAATTTAGTGTGTAATTTGCTAAGCTGTAACAATTTTGTAATAACCATTGGTAAATTTTAATTTGTACACTATTAACAGAATGTTTGTTGCAGGCATTGTAGTTGTATTGATTAGATCAGGAACTCTCTAATTAGACTACCTGAGTGGGAATACTGACCTCACCACTTATTAGTTGTCTGCCCTTGGACAAGTTCAGTATGTCTGTGCCTGAATTTCCACACCTCAAAAGTGGGGGTAATAATACTTCTCCAAGGGTTAATATGAGGATTAAACGATTTCCTTGAATCTAATATGCTAGAGGCACTACTATTTTATACACCAGTAGGGGAAAAAAATGGCATTGAATTACCGACTGATTTTGTGGGGGGACAAAAGGACATCTTAGAATTGATGAGATTTAGTAATATTTGCAAAGCACATAGTAAGTGCTATGTAAGTGTTTGCTAAAACAAATAAACAAACAACCATATATAAAAGCAATGTTTGCTACATTTGATCAATGTTCATACTCTATTTAAAAAGAAAAAAATCATGGAATTCTCCAAACCATGTGTTGGAAAGTTGTTTTATATAAAGTACCATAAATATGAATAAAGAGAAGACTATGTAAACTTCTTATGTTTCTAGAATTTATCCAACCCTGAAATCAAATTTATTAATAAAAATTGGAACAAAACTATAAAACCACTAAAAGAACATTATTCTGCTGTTTTCCTGAAAATAACATGAGACCCTAAGTGAATGTGGTACTTACCGCTGAGATACAGGCTCGAGAGAGTATGGCATCCTTTACAGCAGGGCCTGCTGAGAGTCACATTTGCCTACCACCTTCCTCTATTCAAACACTCCTGGGAAATCTGTTCTCATAATGTAATATGATGCCATCTGTCCTTCAGTGGGAAGAAAGACACAATTTTCTGATTAAGCCCAGCTCTAGTCTTTTTTTTTTTTCATTTCACCACAAAAATTAAAAAATTAAATTGGCATATCTTGACACTAATACCATTCGAATACAACACAAACATGGACTCTGATATATGTTGGTAGTCCTCAGTCAGGAGATGGTCATCCAGGCAGCCAAGAATATGCTCACTTTTTTAAAGAACATAATAACAACTAAAACAAGAAATTAAAATCTGTATATGTCTATCTCTCTATCTGTCTATCCATCATGTATCTATCATCTATTTATCTATATATTTTCTAGACCTCAAACACATGTCAGCAGAGCCATGATACTTTAGCACTTCATGAAAACGAATTTGGAAAACATGATTACAATGGAAAGAGAGGAGGCTTTGGAATCGATCCTTGGGATGACCACTTCCTATCAGGGACGAGGACAGGCCGTGTAACTGTTTCAGTGTTAGCTTTTCCTTTTTAGAACATAGGGATAACACAGACGAGCATTAGCAGTTCTTGGGTAGCAGTATTCAATATCCCTCAAGAACTTGGAAATAAAATGAGATTGGCCTTTAAGTGATAAACTGAAAAATGGATATACCATGGATGAAAGTAGATAAATGAAAAGTGATATTATTTGCCTACTTTACTAATCAGAATTTGTTTCCCAGCTTCCAGGGAAAGGAGAGAAAAGGAGTAACTTCAATAGTCATTGTGTAGTGATTCTCCACCCACCAGTTCATCGAATGAACACACGGCACTGAGTGAGAGTTAGACGATAGGCCCAAAGTTGCCCGACCCCACAGCTAGTGTCAGTTCCTGCTCATTTTTATATTACCTGGTCCAAAGCTAAACCAATAACTGTATCTGGTACTTGTATGAAGAAACACAAACAGTTCCAGTACTCCTGGGAAAATGACCTGTCAGACTAATAGAGAGATGCTATGTCAACCTCTAACACGATATATGTGTACTATATTTTACAAGAAATTTAAGAGATGTGCAAGGGGATTTGACAATAGTACTTCCTTTTAAATGTAAGAACCTAACCCTCACTTAAGATGTGGTTCTCTTGCAGCTAATGAAAGGAAATGCCTGTTAGAAAAAGGTGGTCAGGGGCCGGCCTGGTGGCGCAAGCGGTTGAGTGCACGCGCTCTGCTGGGGTGGCTCGGGGTTCGCCGGCTCGGATCCCGGGTGTGCACCAAAGCACTGCTTGGCAAGCCATGCTGTGGCGGCATCCAGTATAAAGTGGAGGAAGACGGGCATGGATGTTAGCCCAGGGCCAGTCTTCCTCAGCAAAAAAAAAAAAAAAAAAAAAAGAGGAGGATTGACAGATGTTAGCTCAAGGCTGATCTCCTCACAAGAAATAAAAGAAAAAGGTGGTGAGTTCTGGAATGGAGAGCAAGGAAGGCTCATCGGGGACTAGACCTCAGCCTGACTGCCTGCTAGTGGTCTACTTCTCTTAAGGAGAGTCTCCATCAGGTATTGTCTTAGTTCAACACCTTAGCCTCTGCAATCACGTCCCCTGCTCCCCTACTGGGTCTCAACCTTCACTTTTGGAAGGAGGTGAAGCAATGTGCCAAATATTTTGTTTACAGGGAGGCGTCTATAGGAAAAGATATCTGGTGTCCTCTTGTGGGTTAATTTACATATCTTTTTTGTGATCTTGTTTAAATGGAGGTTATACCTTGAGAGACGGAGTCCCTCCAGGGCTAAACGAAATACGCTTTCCAGCATCATGAGCCTGAGTGCCCAGTGCAGGACCGTGAAAAAGCACCAAGGCTGTAGATACCACCTTTCCAGGATACTCAGGGGGCAGCTGGCTATGGGCTGCAGCGTCACAGGGAACTGGACTCAAATCCCGGCTTCAACATTTATTATTAACACGGCATTGGCCAACTCCTTAACCTGTCTAGCACTCGGTCTCCTCATCTGTAAAATGCGGGTGATAGTAAATACCCAGGTTGTAGTATGTATTAAATGTAACAAAGCTTGTAAGGTGCTAATCACAGTATGTGTCACATAGTAAGCGCTCAATAAATATTAGCATGTGGTGGTGCTGGAACGACTAACCTCTCCCTCCCACACAATGACTGCGATAGTAAGATCTTTTATTCCTTATTTTAATTTCTACAAAACCACTGCCAGCAATAATTACAATCTAATAAAGCCCCTATCACAGTCTCTGGCACATAGCAGCTGCTCAATAAATTGTAGCTCTTTTACAATGGTAATACAGTACTCTGATGTTCAATCTTATCATCTAAAGATGCATGTATCCTCCTCCTATTCTCTCTGAGAATAAGTCTCATTGAGATGAGGATAAATTTTATGATAATTACCATGATGCACTTCTCACTTAAATGCAATATCATCAATTCTATCCAGGACCCTTGCCAGACTTGTTTAAATTAGCATTGTAGATACTGGACTTGAAGTCACTAAGGATTTGAAAGGAGCAGCACGTCAATAGACTTCTGGAGCAGAGGGAGGTGATTCCAAGGTAAGTATCTCCACGGAGGAAAGAATATCTGTGGAGCGTTCCTCATAGGCCTTGGACTGCATCATCTTATCCATTCCTCCCGGCACAAACTGTAGTAGATAATATGATTTTACCTGTTTTACAGATAAGAAAATTGAGGCTATGAGAATTTAAGTAATCTGTTTAGGGTTACAGGTAAAGGGGTCAACACATGAACCCAAGACTGGCTGTGTCAAAGGCCCATGCGATAAGCCACATGGCAGAGAGGACTGTTATGCCACATTAGCCTTTCATTATATAAATATTCATATTGAATTTGTTTGAACTTCATTTTCTTCTCTAACATTATGAGAATGGAAAGGATAAGAGCAGGAATCTTTTAGCCTGATACTTCTGTGAGGCTCTGAAAAAATACAGTATGAGTATCAAATATTTCATGCATTCCTCATTGCCGTAGATCAAGCAACTTATAAGGACATGAATGACACATTTCAGAAGCTAAATTGAAATCAAGAAGGCTTGCAGTCTGTCCTGTTAGGACAGGCCAAAAAGGTTAAGGCTTTTATGGCTGAGGTCTATACAATCATGAACTGCTATGATTTTCTAAATTCTGGCATATGTATAGCAGACAGCCTATGCATGCACGACAGGGGTCGATTTAGAGAATAAAATGAACGCTTTGCACTATGCAGAGTAAAGTGCATGACACTATCTCAAGAAGTTGGAAACACAGGGATAATCCTTCACGTACTAAATGCCCACTACGTGCCGGGACATGCGAGGTCCTTTGTGTAGACTACTTTATGAGTTCTCATAACCTGTAAAGAAGACTTCATCTGCTCTTTACGGTTTGGAAAATTAAGGTTCATGGACAGTCAATATCTTGCCTAAGACGACAGAGCAAACAAATGGTCAAGTCTGGGTTTGAGCCCAGGTTTCTAATATTCAATTCTGTGCTAATACTGGCTTGAGGGGGTTAAATTAATATCATCCAGTGTATTCCTGTTAATAGGGGTTAGATTTTTAAAAACAAGTTTGGAAACATTTGGGTTAAATAAAATAAGATAGGCTTTCTCATTGTGGAATTTATCGGAAGCTTTGTTAAATTTCAGAAGAGGAACAGAGCATCTGCCATTTCCCAGATAGAATTTGTTTTCTAAGAGAAATTTCTTTGACTATTGTTGTGAACTACAGAAGTTTGGAGAAGCACTGGCTGGATATATTCCCAGATGAAATATTCATTATGGCTACATAGAGAAATTATATAATGTCAGGGAGAATGAAGGCCAGCAATGAATGCCTAGCTTTTGGTCCAACACTGAGAGATGTGGTGTTGCTTTTCCAACCAGGGGGTGTGCTTGAGGAAAGAAGTGGTCTTTTCTTAATATGTAACATTTAAAGTATATGATTTTGTTTTTTTCAGTCCTTATGTATAAAAATATTATTCGCTTGATGATCAAGATGGAGGGAATCTTGAAAGATTTTTTTTTAGATCTTAGGTAATGCCATACGAGTATGAGTATGTGGGGAAATGAGAAATCACACAGAGTGATGTGAGTATAAATCTATACAACCACTTCAGAGAGCAAGTTGGCGATTTCTAACTGAATTCCACTTCCAGATTAATAGCCTAGAGAAGCTCTTACAAATGTGCACAGGAGACCCGTGCAAGTATGTTCATTATATGATGTTTGAAACAGTGAAAAAATTGCAAATAATCTAATTGTCCATAATTAGGGGAAAGCAAAACTAAACAAGTTTATTCATAAATTTAATCTTATATGACAACAAATTAATGAGGTACATACATCCACATAAATTAATCTCAAAAATAGAATATTAACAAGAAAGAGCAAGTTGCATACAGAATCATACCATTTATATAATCTTTAAATTGTGCAAAATAATACTATACATTGTACACAAATACTTGTATGTAGTAAAAGTATAAAAACGTACTCTATGTAATACATAAAACCTATAAAATTTACATAATTTTATATACAATGTATAGTCACTAACCTTAAATAGGTTATCCCTAGGGAAGAAAAAAGGGAAAAAGAATGGAAAGAATAAATTTTAGCAGCCTTATAAAGTTTTCTTTCTTAAAGAAAAATAGCTCTGAAGAAAATATGGTAAAAGAGTGAAGTGACTGCTTACGGGTGGGTGATACATGTCTTCGTTTATTTACTTTTATGTATGTTTGAGTTAATATTTTTAATATAAACAAAGCAAAAAATATTTCTTGAACTTAAAAGTCCTACCATGGTAATCAACCTAGTGGTTCATGAACAGAATTAAAAGGATTGAAAAAATAAAATTAAAACCTTTCTTTTTATTCTTATAACTTATTTTCTTCCATGGATAGGGAAGGATTGATTTTGCATCCTTTATTTATGCAGAATTACAAAAGAGACACAGCCTAAGTACTGATTTAAGAGATGACAAAATGAAAAAAATAAGCATCTTAGAATAGGTAAAATATGTTAAATTTGACATTTTTAAAGCATTTAAAATAGTTGTTAAGTGTAAGGAACTCTTCAGAAATTGCCCCAAGATTGTATTTTTGATTGATGCAACATATCACTTAATAATATAACTACATCATATGTTTGTTGATGTTTTCCTTTACATCCCAGGGTGCTGTAAAGTTTATTATAAATACCTAACATGACAAGATTACCTCCAGAATGTATTCATTCTATCAGGGATGTGCTTTTTTAGTTTTACGTAGTCAGATAGTCACATTTTCTAACTTGTTGGCTCTGTGTTCTACTCTCATCTCAGCAATTTCATATTTATGTAGGTTTGGATGGAAGTTATAGCATGAGATACATCATTGCTAGCTTTAAAAACAAAAGATCGATAACAGCTCGGCAGTCAGCCCCGTTGTTAAATCTGTCCCTATCTATCAGAATGCAGTATATAGCAGCAGACTATGTAATTATAATTCTTCATAGCTCTACAAACTTCCTCTGACATCAACATGATTATTTCCTGGGAAGCTATAACTTGAAGCAATTCTCTGAACTTCAAACTGCATGAATCAGCAACTTGGATTCAAGATTCGAAGTGTCAGCAAATCATCTTTTAAAAATGGATATTTCCTGGAACACTTGATTTAAAAATAGAAAGTCATGTGGTTCTCCAAAATCTTCACAGCCCTGCATGAATTTCTTCTTTTTTTTTTTTTTAACACCAGGCTCTCTGCTTACTTAAAAAGATTTCTAAAATTTCAAATGGCACCAACAACAATAGCCAGGGAAATAACAGGTATGCCTTACTTAATGAAAATCTAAATTTTCAAGATTTATAAAAATAAGGAGATTCTCAATTACAAAAGGAGATTTCACTTTATAAAGGGTTTTAATTACTTGTTTTAATGAAAAATGCTTGTAATGAATTTAAATGCAATGTGACTTTTTGGGAAGTCTTCTAGCTGATCTTGGGCTTTCTCTTATATCCTAAATTTAGTCAGCCTAATGGTCTTCTCTAAAATGATAATCTGATAATGTCATGTGAATCAATGGGCTTAAAATCCTCCACACAAATGTAGTATACAATTCTTCCATCTTTAGCAGACTAGCTTGGAATAGATCAATTCTTTCACTGAAAACAAGTAGAAGTTCTGGAGAAAATACTTTTCAAAATATATTTGAAGCTATTGAAGAATAACCAAGGCAGTGAGCATTGAGATATCAAGATCTGCAGAGAAGAGAAGTGTGGGGGTGATCCTGACACTGGGGACAGCTTTGTGCCTCATGCCACTTGCCATTTCAGTTTGGCAGCCTACAAGCTGATAATGAATGGAGCAGCAGACACCAATAGGGGCATAGAGATACTAGATACCAGACACCAATAATAGGCATAAAGCAGTGGCTGAGAGGCTGAAGTTGAACATTAGGTAATCTCAAAGGCTGGGGAACAAAAATTGGGGTTTAGACTCCACCAATAACAAGGGGTCCAGGTAAACATCTCAGGCTTTCAGTTGGCTGTCTAAAGAGGTACACCAAAGAAGTAAAGGCTAAACAGAAACAGACTAACACTCCCAAAGACAAAAACTCAGTTGAAATCAGCTCAAGTCCAAACTACATTAAGGTGATATGTCCCTAGCTCAACTGACTAGAAGCAAAATTAAATCCTATCTCAAAGAAGATGTTACCATCAGATCACTGAATTATCTCTGCAATTCTCCATACACAGTATTTGACATTCTATAAAATATTTAAAAAATTATATCATTCAACTTACTAGGAGTTGAGAGTAAACGTCCAGAAAACAATAGAAAAGAAAGGCAAATGGCTAAAAATAAAATAAGACTCAAAAGAGACTCAGATATGGGAGCTATCAGAGAGATTTTAAAATACCTGTTGGTCCAGAAAGTTAGAATATATAGGAAATTTCGGGAAACAATTGGAACTTATTAAAAAGAATCAAATGGAAATCCTAAAGCTGAAAAATACAGTAACTAGAATTAGAAAGAGTTAACAAAGTTGAAGAGAGAATTTGTAAATTGGGAGATTGGTCAGTAGAAAATACTAAGACTAAAACAAGAGAGATTTTTTAAAAAAGAGAAAAAATAATAAAAGACATATAGGATTCACTAAAAAGGTATAATATATATGTTATTAGAATTCCCAGACAGAGTGAAGTGAGAGAATGTGGCAGAAACAATATTCAAAGAGATGTTGACAGAGAATTTTCCAAAATGGAAGAAAGACATCAAGCCAAAATTCAAGAATCAGTCCAACCAGCTAGCTGGGTAAAGATATAGAAAACTACACCCTGGGACCTCAAAGTAAACATAGTGAAAACAAAAGAAAAAGAGAAAAATCTTAAGATTCTCATCCCCAATACATTGCCTTCAAAGGAGCAACAATAAGAAAGATAGTTGAATTCTCAACAGGAAGAATAGAAGCCAGAAGGCAATGGACTATGTTCAAAGTGGTGAAAGAAAATAACCCCCGAACTAGAATTTTATACCCCAGAAAAACATCCTCTAAAAATAGAGGTAATAAAGATATTTTCAAACAATTAAAAGGAGAGAATTTCTCAATAGCAAACCCACGCTAAGAGAAATACTTCAAGAATCTCTTCTAATGAAAAGGCAAGCAGAAATAAAAGTATGTGGATAAATCTAAATGAAGACTGACTGCATAAAACTACTATAATATGTGGCATTTAATGGATATACAAAATTAAAATGGATAACAATAACACAAAAAGCAAGGGGGGTTATTAAAGTATTATAAAGTCCTTACATTTTCCACATAAATGGTAAACATACCAATTTACATACTTTAATGACATAAGTATACATCTTATATTCTCTACAGTTACTACTAAAAAAATAGCAAAAAATGTATAATACGCTAGTGAGAGAAATAGGTAAAACAATAAAAACCTACCTGAGTAATATAAAAAAGAAAAAGGAATATAGAATAGGTGGCAAACATTGAAAATAGATAGTAAAATTGTAGGTTTTCATTAAATGTGTCAATACTTAAATTAAATGTAGATAGATTAAATAGTTAAAAGACAAATATTGCCAGACTGAATAATGATATTGATTTGAAAAATTAAACAACTCTGTGCTTTTAAAATAGACACAAGATAAACGTAAGGATGTGAAAAAGTTGAAAATAAAAGTATGAAGATAATATATTACACAAAACTACCTGCTATAGACTGAACTGTCTCTCCACAAAATTCATATATTGAAGCCCCAGCCACCAATGTGACTCTATTTGGAAATAGGGCTTTTAGGAAGTGATTAAGGTTAAATGAGGTCATAAGGGCAGAATACTAACTTGATAGTGTTGGTGGCCTTATAAGAAGAGGAACAAAGAGATCTCTCTCTCTTTCCTTGTGCATGCCCCAAGGAAAGTTCATGTGAGGATATAGTAAGAAGGCAGCCCTCTACAACAAGAGGAGAGACCTCTTACTAACCCTGCTGGCACCTTGATCTTGGACTTCCAGTCTTCAGAACTGTGAGAAAATAAAGTTGTGTTGTTTAAGCCACACATTCTAAGGTATTTTTTTATGGTACCCTGAGCAGGCTAAGATACTAACAAAAATAAGTCTGATGCATTTACTCTAGTATCAGACAAATTAGACTTTAAGACAAGAAAAAATTACTACAGCAAATATGGGATAGTCTATAATAATAAAAGATTCAATCACTAGTAAGATCAAACAATTTTTTTGCAGTGTTGACATACATCAAAATATGTAAAACAAAAATTAACAGAACTAACAGAATCTGCAATCTGCAATCATAGAAGGACGTTTTAATATACCTCTCTGAGTAACTGATAGAAAATCGAGAAAAAATGTAAGGATATAGATTTGAGCAACACAATTAATAAAATTGACTTAGTTGACACATAGAAATACTGTGCCAACAACTGCAGAATATATTTTTTTCAAGACCACAGAAACTATTTATTGAGATTGATCATAATATTATGCCAAAAAGAAAATCACAACAAATTTTAAGGAATTGAAGTCATACAGAAAGGTTTATTAGTCAGCATGAAACTGAACTAAAAATCAATAATAAAAGATAACTAGAATATTGCCAAATATGAAAATTAATCACTTCTAAAATTACGGATTACCTGAGAAATCAAATGGAAATTAGAAAATACTTTTAATTGAATGACAAAAATGTGACTTACTAGAAGTTGTGCAATTCAATTAACGCCATGGTCTAAGAAATATTTATAACCATAAATGAACATATTCAAAAAGAGAAGGGATTAAAAATTTGACAGCTGAGCATTTCTTTCAAGAAATAACAAAGATGTAGCAAGTAAAACTCAATAAATTAGAATGGAGGAAATAATATACTAAAGAGGAGGAATTAATAAACTAGAAAATGAAAGTACAATAGACAGTATCAACCAAGTTAAAACTCGGTTCTTTGAAAAGACTTGTAAAACTGAGAAACCATGGGAAGATTGATCACGAAAAGAGATAAAAGCACAAAGTACCAATATCTTACATTAGAAGGGAGATATAACTACAGATCCTACATATATTACAAAGATAATTAGAAGTAATTTTGAAAATTATGCATTTAGGATAAATTTGCACATTTGGATTAAAAGACAAAATCTTAGAAAAAATTAAATTTACTCAAATTGACACAAGAAAAAATAGACAATGTGAATAGAATTAATCTAGAAATGAGATTAAGTCAGGAAATTAAAAAAAAAAATCTTGCCAGAAAGAAAATTTCAAAGTTCAAATGGCTGTTTCATTGGAAAGGATACTTCATTGATCTAATTGTGGTTATCCACCAAAAACCTGTGAGAAACTTTATGAATAATGAAGAAATATTTGCATCTTCCTTTTTAAGATTGGAAATGAAATGGGAATATTTGATATCATCTTTTTTAGTTAACATTGTTATCTGAAATATAGTACATAAAATAAGTGGATTAAAAATTGGAAAAATAAAATGGTCATTATGGGAATATTGTAAATGTTAGACTTACAAATTTGGAAAGAAGTGGCAGCTGCTTGATTTGGAAACTCTCCTACACCCTACCAAAAAAGACCTTAAAATCAAGAAGAGCACAAGCTACACATGAGCTTTGCCTTCAATTTTACTGGAAAACAGAAATATTAATTATTATCATAATTAACTATTAAGTAGAGAATAAAAGAAATCCAACAGATTGCCCCTTCTTCCTTGCCACTGCAAGGCTGTGGACGTAGAGAGCAATCATACAGGACAATGGGGAGCTTAGACAAAATATAGGTTGAAGGTACTCCCACTGGTCAAATCTGGGATAATTTGAGCACCAAAATAATTAAATACAGTAATAAATTAAAAACCAATGAAAGAATGGGAATCAAGTCCACAATTATGATAAATACATAAATAAACAGATGAAAGGAGGGCTCTTTCATACACTAGAATGCTGAGCACCAACTGGTAAATATGAAGAGAATGTCAGAATTGAAAAATTATCAATTTACAGCTTTCATAGAAAAGCCTGGTTCAGGCAAGAAGCCTCAATGGATCCTAAACCCAAGGGAAATTTTTGACAAGGAAGAGAATATTTGGATGGTCTTCAAGTGTCTCCCCAAAGAATGCTTAGCAGTTGAAAGGGAAAAATAGAAACTGTCCAGTAGAGAAACTGGATTCTTGACAAGGTGATCAAATTGAACATCACAGCAACAGGTAGATGACACCAGGTGCCTCCAGATATGACACTCGGAGAAGAACACAACTTCTCTTACGTAACCTGAATCTAATCATGAGAAAACATCAGACTACCCAAAATGGGAAACATCTGTTACAGAGAATAGGAACTATATTCTTAAAAAAAGTCAATATCCTAAAAGACAAATGCTATAAAAATATTCTCGGTAAAGGAGCCTAGAGGCATGGACATAAAATGTATTCCTGATCTTAGATTGGATCTTATGCTGCAGGAAAAAAAAGTGCTATAATCTGGTTGAGTCAACTGACAAAATTGGAATCATTTGGTAAAGTAAAATATTCTATCAATGTTAAATTAAGTAAAGTTGATAATTATATTGTGGTTATGGATAATAATTCCTATTCTTAGGAAATACACATTGAAGTATTGAGGGGTAAATGGTCATTATGTATGCAACTTATTCTCAAAATGACTAAAAAAGTTATTATATACATATACCGAGAGAGAGAGAAAAAAAATTTTCAAGCAAATAAGAAAAAGTGTTAACAAGAGATGAATCCAGGTAAAGAACATTATGGGTATTCTTTGCATGCTTATTATTGCAAGTTTGAAATTATTTCAACTAAAAAGTTTTAAAATAGTTAAAAAGATCATTATTTGTAGACAATAGGCTTGTAGACAGCAATTTTTAAAGATTCTACAAATAATGACTTATTTATTAATAATTGAATATATATACTTACATACACAGAAATACACACACACACACACACACCCCTATATAAACAGAAACATAGTGTTGAGGGAAAGAATATATATATAGTCACGCATGACTTAATGATGGGGATACATTCTGAGAAATGCGTCATTAGGTTGTTGGGGGAACATCACTAAATGTACTTACACAAACCTATATGGTATAGCCTACTACATACCTACGCTATATGGTACTAATCTTATGGGACCACTGTCATATACGTGATCCACCATTGACCAAAACATTGTTATGTGATGCATGACTGTATAGTAAATCAATAAAATGAAGTGTCCTGCATGCAATAGGAATGAATCTCACAAACATAACATTGAGTCAAAGAATCCAAGCACAGGAGAGTTCGTAATGTAAGTTTTACATTTACAAAAAGTTGAAACTAATATATGGCATTAGAAATCAAGATAGTGGTTATCCTCAGGGAACAGGAGGGTAGTAAAAAGGAGTTGGTATCTGTAGAACCTCTGGACTGCTGGTTTATGTTCTATTTCTTTATCAAGATGGACATGCACATCACATGAATATGCTTCCTGTCTTATAATTCCTCAGTCTGTACACTCATGAATTCTATTTATGCTATGCCTCAATAAAAGTATACACACACACACACACACACACACGCACACGTGCAGAAACCTCTATAGTGCCCACAAAATACAGTCTAATACGACTGTTACAGTCAGCTTAGATCAAGTTTTGCTGTATTAGTAAATGAACGCACAAATTTCAGTGGCTTACAACAGCACGTCTTTCTTTCTTATTCGTGTACATGTTGGTTGTGGTTGCCTTCTGATA
This sequence comes from Diceros bicornis minor, assembly GCF_020826845.1. Lineage (NCBI taxonomy): Eukaryota > Metazoa > Chordata > Mammalia > Perissodactyla > Rhinocerotidae > Diceros > Diceros bicornis. The sequence goes on along the minus strand of NC_080741.1, from coordinate 72,283,115 downwards.
TGATACGTGTATGACAAAGCAATGGCAGGATCACAGAATGGCTCATCATATTCCACTCAGATTTGGCATAGCTCACTTCTTGCTCATATTCCGCTAGGCAAAACAATTCTAGTGGACAAGCCTGGTGTCAATGAAATGGGTCTCCCACAAGGAAGGACACCAGGAGCAATGGTTCACAAGGACCTCCATCATCTTGCCCTGACTACAGCAGCAGCCTCATCTTCTGCACCTAATACTTTAAGCCCCAGTAACAATGAGTTGTTTATGATTCTCTGTACTCATTCTGCTATCTCTGAGCTCCAAGCTTTTGCTCACCTCATTTCTTTGGCCTGGAATGCCCTACTACTCCACTTCTTTACCTGGCTAAATCCTACTTTGAGTTCTTTAAGACTTAGGTCAGATAATTCAATGCATGATATTCAAATTGTTTAAAACCTCATGTGCCATGGACAAAGGTGCACGATCATGGATATTTCTGTAAACAACAGGTAAGCCTAACGATGTGCAGTGAATAACATTTCGGGGCTTCCCCACTTCTGCGAAAGTTCCATTGACCACTTCAGGACAAGCTAGATGTCCCTACTCCAGAGTGATTCTGTGCATATCTCTGTCATTGCACATAATTGACTGTTCTGCAATATCTGATTCCAAGTTTGTCACCCCCTCTAGAATATGGGCCACTTAAACATAAGGATAATATTTACCTATACACTGTTTCTCCAGTATGTAGTAGATGCTCAATAAGTATTGATTGAATTACTGCCTGTTTCAATTTACAGTTGATTTTGGGCAAAGCATGCGATATATGGAAGGCAAAGGTGGCTATTATAACCCCAATGCTATCGTCTATGATTTCTATTTTATTAATTTCTCAATTTCCTAAAGCACCATTCTTTTAAAGTCATGTTATTTTCTACAAGATTCTGGGTCTAGAGGGCATATCAATCTATGAAACAGCATAGAAGTTCACTGTGCATAAATTAATAGATTACACATATTTTTGAAACATAAAAGGTAGTTGCTCAGCAAATGTGATACTAAGATGCAGAGATGGCTCCTCTATTAGCTCCCCCTCCATACAGCTAGCTCCCAAGAAAAATCACTCATATGGGAATATTTAAAACAGATAGCATGGTAAGTGTGGATGTAGTAAGGCACTGAGTATTAAATGGATGACAAATGACCAGTATAAATATTTATCTCAATTCTCCTTCGAGAGTTAGTGAATCATTTATGTTTTCCAATATATCTTCCTAGTTTTGCCCCTTACGATGACAGAGAAATGATCTTTGGAAAAATACCACTGCACACATCTTGATGAAGGCATTAAAAATCGTTTATCACAGACTCCCTAATTACACAGTATGACTTTTTCAAGTAGTTCTGATAAAACTAATGGATGGTGAAATGTCTTGGCTGCCCACACTGACACTATCCCTGGAAACACCTCGCGGTGCTCACTTCTGAGAAGTGGAGATGCTCTCACCTTCTTGGCCCTTGAGGTGGGCTCTCACCCACCTCAAGAAGTGACTGTGACTTTTCTCCCTTCATCCTCTTGATTTGAGTATTTCACTTTCTTCTGTGTATAACACATCATTTATGCAGTGCTCCTGTTTACTTGTTTATGCAACTAAAAATAAGCATATTTACTACGTTAAGACTTTTATCTTCCCTTCAACTTGGTTTCCTCAACTAATTTCCTTGAGGTCTGAGGATGCCTTAGAGTCAAATGATCAATAACAATGTCAAAAACATTAACGGTTAATATTGAGAGCTCTCTAGATGCTACATACAGTGCTAAGTGCTTTAAACATACAGAGAGTCATTTACAGCTCGCAGTGACCCTATAGGGTTGGAGCTCTTATAAACCCCACTGGCAGATGAGGAGACCGACTTGGAGATGTTAAGTCATGGACCTAGAGTCATCCAGCCAGCAAATGAACGTTCAAGGACTAGATTTTGGTTCTGAAACCAGAGTTTGTCTTCTTATCTACAACACAATAATGCCTTTTGATTCTTTAAAGAGAGTTCTGAGTAAAAATCTTTAGGTACTCGCTTAAATAAAGAACACAAATGTCTAACTGTGTTAGCGCATGCCAACTTGCAGAACAGAACAATCTAGTGGCTGAGGATGGACTTGGCATTTATTGCAGGATCATTTACCCACGATTTATCTAAGCCCTTCATGAATGAGATTTTTTTGTCTTTTTATTTCATCTTAAAAATTCCCTGAAATCTAGGAAGGATATTTGTAAGTCAGAAATTGTTTGTGTTAAGTACATTTTTCCTATCCCTTCAACCCCCTCCAGCCAAGCTTCTTGCTCCCAGGTTTAGCACTTCCCCTAGGAGACCCCATTTTGCCTTTAAGTATTCTCTGGGCTTTGATCCTATCTCCAGCTAGCCTTGAAGACTAAAGAGGCCTATGATTTGTGCTCATATCAAAACTACTCCAGTTATGTGATCTTTCCTAGCTGGCAAATAATTTTCCACATACAGATGGTTCTAGCAAATCCTGGGAAACAAACAGTTCACTTGACAAGATTAACCATACCCCCAGGAAAATTATTTCTACTATTAATTTATTTTGCAAAATATATTTTGAGAAGCCACAAAAGAAGCCAGAGCCCAGTGCTTTGTAAATAAATAAATTTTAAATAAAAAGAGTAGGAATTAATAACAATCTGGGCTATTCTAACTGTGTACCAGATACTTGCTAAAGATCTTTGCATGGATCATCTCCTGTAATCCTCACTACAACCCCTCACTAAATCAGGTGCTTTTAATGTATTATATTTACTTATTATTGATTTTTTAAATTCAAGGCTTCAAACTTATTTCTTCTGAATATTATCTTCTTATATGTATCCCATTGCTTTAGCTATTTGAGAACATTTTGCATTCTGACATTTTTCTAATTCTAAGCATTAGGTCAAGATTTTTGTCATTATTATCTTTCTCTCTCATCTGTGTATATAATTTTTGGGGGGGAGGGCTACCAAAGCCCTATTTGTTTTTAAAACAAAGATAAAGGGCATTCTGCTTTTATTATTGACATACTATGTATATTCTTGCCTTAAATTCTGCTTTTATACAAAGTCATCCCAGGAGAACTTGGAATGCAAAGTAATGGAAAAGTAGGAGCAGAGTAGCAGAGTTTTAAAACTTTAAAACGGAAAGTTTTAAAGGTATTCAGTGTAAGACTCCCTGGGGCTTCATAAGGGACACATTCCTCAGAACATCCTAACAGTTGACAAATGTCCTCACATTCTGTTTTTAAGCACATAGGCTGGCTGTTTCCGGTTTCCTTTTGGGGTCACTATGACTGATACCAAAAGGAATAACATTGTCAAAAAATCTATCTGTCCATTTCCAACTCATATTCTAACTCAGGATATATTGGTCTGCATGGAATCAGAACCTCAGTGCTGTCAAATACATGACATTCAGCTAACTTGAAAGAAAACTGTCACTTTCTAACACAGAGTTTCTTACCCCTCAATGCATAGATAGCCTTTGAAGGATATATGAAACATAGAATTCCAAGTAAAAGAATGTGCAGATGTGCATTTGGGGGAGATAGTGTTCATGATTTTTGCTTGAATTCTCAAAGGGTTCTGTGACACAAAAGGGCTTATAAACCACTATTCTTTATTTTCCAGCTTTATTGAGATACAATCAACGTATAACATTGTATAAGTTCAAGGTGTACACATGTTGATTTGATACATTTATGTATCGCAAAATGATGACCACCATAGTGTTAGCTAACACCTCCCTCACGTCACGCAATTACCATTTCTTTTTCGTGGTGAGAATATTGAAGATCTACTCAGTTAGCACCTTTCAAGTGTATAATACAGTATTATTAGCTATAACCACAATGCTGTACATTAGATCCTCACAACTTATTCATCTTATAAGTGGCAGTTTGTACCCTTCAACCAATATCTTCCCATTTCCTTTACCCTCAGCCACTGGTAATCACCATTCTACTCTCTACAAACCATTATTCTTAAAGGAAAAGATAGAGATTAGGATTCTCACAGTGCCACTAGTAATTAATTTTTCTTCTACTTCATATATATGCTCTGTCCAATTATTCCTGTAAACTTAGATGGTGTCCTAAGTTATTAGAAAATACTGTGTAATTGATACATGGTCATTTGTACTGTCTTCAAACAGAAAAGTTAATGTGCTGTAGTAACAGAAAATTTATCATGGGGGTAGGGAAATCACCTATCCTGAGCACCTACTTTACGAAAGGCCCAGTCTTAGGCACACTAACAGTTGTCACTTAATTTTAGTGTTACAATAACCATGTGAGATTAGCTGTACTCCCATTTTACCCAAAGGGAAATTGAGACCGAGAGGTAAAACTCTTACTCTAAGTCATAGAGCTACCGAGTTGCCAAAATGAGATTCAAATTACAGTCTGCTTCTGAATAACTGGAAACTTTCACTGCATATGAGTAGTATCTGGCCCACTTTTAAAGGAAAAATGGAATAGGAGGAACATAGACCGTCATTCAGGAGCAATCATTACATTGCTTGACAGGGCCACTGACCTGTAAGTAGCAATTTGAAGAACGTAAGCAAGAGCCTTTATCTCAAATCACCTCTCTCAAAGGGTGAGCACTGATAAAAATTTGAGAGAAAAAAAGTCATATATTTCTACCGTTTAAAATTACAGATTGCCAATGAAATAACTAAAAATAAAAAATTAAAAAAAGATAAACTACCAAATCAGAAAGAAGTGGAGGTAATACAAATAAGCAAAATCCTCACTGAGTTAGTTAAGACATGAGTAGTAAAAAAACCAAAGTTAAACTGGCTGAAAAAATTAATAAGTAAAATGAAAGAAAAACCTGTATTAGAAACCAAAGTGGCATCATTAGAGATGCAGTAGGAATTCTAAGAAACAACTCTTATAAACAATTCTATGCTAACTAATTTGAAAACACAAAATGAACACGTTTCTAGAAAAATACAATTTAACAAAACTGAATCAGGAAGGAAAAGATGACCTCAACAGTCCTATATCTGTCACAAAAATTGAACAAATATGTAAACAGTCTCACCAAAAGAAAAAAAAATAGCAGGCCCAGATATGTTCATACGCAAATTTTAATGGAAGTCTGGACTGATAATTCCAAATTATATATGCTTTTTCAGAGAATAAAAAGAGGGAACACTATCAATTATTTTTGTTGGTATGAGCTTTTTTTAAAAACCACTTTATTGAGGTATGATAGAGATGTAAAAAGCTGTCCATATTTTGTGTATACAACTTGATGAGTTTTGAGATAAGCATACACACGTGAAAACGTCACCACAATCTATGCCATAAACGTACCTATCACCTCCAAAACTTTCCTCCCACTCTGTTTATTTATTATTATTATTTCATGATAAGAACACTTAAAATAAGGTCTACCCTCAACAAAATTTAAGCATACAATATAGTATTGTAAACTATAGGTTTTATGCTGTTCAGTAGACAGTACAATAAATAGAGTAAACAGATCTCTATGACTTATTCATCTTGTATAATTGAACTTTGTACCCTTTGACTAATACCTCCCCATCTTCCCCTTCTCTCAGCCCCTGGCAACCACCATTCTACTCTTTGCTTCTATGAAGTTGACTATTTTAGATTCCTCAAGTAAGTGGTATCATGTAGCATTTGTCTTTCTGCGTGTGGGTTATTTTGCTTAGTGTAATTACCTCCACATTCACACGTTATCACAAATGGCAGGATTTCCTTCTTTTTTTAGGGCTGAATAACATTCCATTGTGTGTGTGTATATATATATATATATATATATATATATATACACACACACCACATTTTCTTTATTCATTCATCCATTGATGGACATTTAGGTTACTTCCATGTTTGGGCTATTATGAATAATGCTGCAAAGAACACGGGAGTGCAGATATCTCTTTGAGATCTTGATTTCAATTCCTTTGTATATATATGCAGATGTGAGGCTGCTGGATCATATGGTAGTTCTGTTATTTTTTGAGGAAACTTCATAATGTTTTCCATAGTTCCTGGACCCATTTGCTTTCCCACTAACAATGTACAAAAGTTCCCTTTTTCCCATATCCTTGCCAACACTTGTTACCTTTTTTTTAATAATAGCCATCCCAACAGTATGAGATGATATCTCATTGTGGTTTTGATTTACAATCAGTAATGGAAGAGGAGACATTATAACCGATGCTATGAAAATAAAAAAGGTCAAAAGGTACTATTTGAATTATTATACACCAATAAATTGGATAACCTAGAAGAAATGGATAAATTCCTAGAAACACACAACCTACCAAGACTAAATCAAGAAGAATTAGAAAGCCTGAGGAGACCAATAACAAATAAGAAGACTGAACTAGTAATAAAAAATTCCCAACAAAGAAAAGCCAAGACCAGATAGCTTCATAGGTTAATTCTAACAAACATTTAAAGAAGAATTAATACCAATCCTTCTTCAAGTTTTTTCAAACAATAGAAGAAGAGGGAACACTTCCAAACTCTATTTATGAGGCCAGCATCATCCTCATACCAAAGCCAGACAAAGATACCACAAGAAAAGAAAAATACAGGCCTATATTCTTGACGAACATAGATGCAAAAATCCTCATCAAAATATTTGCAAACTGAATTCAACAGCACATCTTTCAACACCATAATCAAGTATAATCTTGATTATAAAACCAGTCCTGAATAACAAGATGAAGGAACATTATAGGTCAATCTCATTCATGAACATGTTCAAAAAATCTTTGTGTTTTAATTGGCAAAAATGAAGCCAACAATGTCTATGAAAAGGTAATATAGCACAACAAAGTGGGGCTTATTAAAGGAATGCAAAGAGAGTTTAAAGTTAAAATATCTATCAATGAAATTTACCCTATTAATAAAGTAAAGGAGAAAAATCACATAAGTATTTCAACAGGAGGAAAAAAAAAGCATTCAATAAAACTCAACATCTATTCATGATAAAAAGGAAAAATGAAACAAAAACCTCTCATTACACTAAAAATAGAAGGGAACTTCTTAATCTGCTAAAAGTTAACAACATCAAAAATAAATCTACAGCAAAATTTAAGTTTATTTCCTTCTGTTAAATCTAAGGTACAACTTATTATAAGATGTACTGTAAAGAAAGAAAAAAATTGGTACCAGTTAAACTATGGTAATCACTAATTGTAAGTCTTATGATACTTTCAGAGTTGTTGAAATGTGAAAAATCATGTGCTTTACAATCCACAAAGTACGGTAACTGTCAAATACTAAAAGTATTCTCTTACAAATTAGGACTATGATAAGGACACCCACTATACCTCTTCTATTCTTCAGCCTATTGAAGGTCTTGGTAGTGGGTTGAAGAGTGTCTCATTAAAATTAATTTCCACCTAGAATCTCAGAATGTGACTTAGGGTCTTTGTAGATGTAATTAACTAAGGATCTTGATAAGAAATCATCCTGGATTTAGAGTGTCCCCTATATCCAATGACTGGTGTCCTTATAAGAAGAGGAGAGAACACAGAAAGACACAGAGAAAGCCAAGTGAATGTAGAGGCAAAGATCAGAGTTATGCTACCACCACTCAAGGGGCCACCAGATGCTACAAGAGGCAAGGAAGCATTCTTCCCAGAGTCTTCAGAGGGAATGACACCCTACCTATACTCGACTTCTAGCCTCCAGACTAAGAAAAGCAGTGTTCTGTTGTGATATGTTATGGTACCTGTAGGAAACTAATACAGTCCTTTAATATGTTTGCAATAAGACAAGAAAATAAATAAAAAGTAAAAGGATTGGAAAGAACCAGATTATTATTCACAAATTATGACTACATGGGAAACAAACAAAATTATGAAAAAAAATGTATTTAAAGAATAAGTTTGGCAGGGTTGCTGGATATAAAATTAATATACCAAAATCAATTGCATATTCATAAAATAGCCAAAAAATGTTTTAAAAGTGTATTTGCTAACATCTTTTTAAAAGATACCATTTTTAATAGCAATAAAGTTATATAAACAACCTAGGAATAAATATAAAATATATACAAGAATTTTCTTGGAGAATATTATAAAACTATTTCAAGTTTAAATAACTAGTAAAATAAATCATGCTCATAGATAAGAAGACATATTATTGGAAAGATCAAAACTCTCCCTAAATTCATAAGTGAATTGAATTAAATTCTGATGAAAATCACACCTGGGTTCTTTGTGAGACTTGACATGCTGATTCCACAATTTACATGGCAGAGCAAAGGGCTAAGAATAGCCATATTATTCCTGAAAAGGAAGGGTGGGTCAGAGAAGAAGGGGCTCGTCTTAGCTGACACTAAAACTCATTATAAAACTATAGTAATTAAGATAGTGTAGAATCAGCACAAGGATAGACAAATAGACCAGCAGAATAGAATTAGAGAATCCAGAAACAGATCCATGCATATATTCAAACAGAAAATGTACAAAATTGAGAGTAAGCATTTAGAAAGATTTATAGCAATCTAAATCTGCCACAACATCCAAATGCATGATTTTGCAAGTATAGGTCCATAACAGAATGGAAATTAAAACAAAGCAAACAAAAAACTGATCCTTCACCATTTTCTTAAGAATACTTAAGAGAACAAAATTATAATTTAAAAGTATTCAGTAATCCTGAATAGTCAGGAAAAATGATGCTTCCTAGTTACACCAAAATAGACTGAATCTTGCAAATCAAAATAAGCAAAGCTGGATGATCAGACCAGTTTTGAATATCTGGGACAGGTTAGAGAAGGATTCAGAGGTCAGAGTAGATTGCAGGCAAACCTAAGCCTGATGTTCAGGATTGGATTTTTGCCCTTACAATCTACTCACACTGTGAAACATCAACATGGAGTCACTGACACTCTGAGAACCCACTGTGGAAAAGCCAGTTATGCTATAACAATCCCCTGGACCTGCACCATATGTTGCACAGCTCCAGGGAAATCAGTGCATATTCATAGGTTCATAGAATATTAAGGCTGGAAAGGATCCCACAAGCTATGAAGCTTTATCCTATCGTTTTTACAGCAAGGAGACAAACACCGTGAGGTTGAACAACCTAACCCCAAGAACACCAGTGGCCTGGTGAGACTAAGTGAAACTAGGGCCTCAGTTTCCTGAGACATGAAAGGCTTCCCCTTGCAGCTTGAAGAAAGCAGTCTCCAAAGTAGGCAGCACCATTTACCCAATATGTAACAAGACTGTCAATTGCCATAAAGGACACAGAACCATACTTTGTAGAACCACCCAGTCTGAAGGGATTTTCCCACGCACTGGGGAAAACACTGCCAACCCCAGTCCATCCACAGAGTCCTCATCTTCAAGTTCCCTGTGAGTTCTTGAGTCAAAATGTATTGGAGGTGATGAACAAGGCTGTAGTAAATCCACTCATGCCCATCAAATTAACTCAGCTTATCTTATAAGATTCAACAACATGCATTGTAAAGGCCTATGCACGCGTGAACTCAGATCATTCCTTTGATCAGTTATGAGTCCTTGCTTATCTCTTTCCTGTGGTGGCAGTCAGAAGACAGACCAAGAGATAGACCTATGAAACCAAGCCCAGCAAAGCCACATTTCTGAGAGAAGGCATTCTCTAGAATGTAAATAACTAGCCTTAATAGCAAATGTAAAATGTTGAACTGGTTGCAACACCTTTAAAATCCATTTGATACATATTTTTAAAATCCATTTGATCTTCACACAAATACTCTGAAGTAAGGATTATCATTTCTGTTTTACAGATGAGGAAACGAATGTTCACAGTTAGCAAGTATTCTAACTAGGATTTGAACTTAGAAATCCTGTTCCAAACTGAGAGTACTTGCTACTATGCCACATACTCTTGTATTAGAAGATCCCAGAAGCAATTCATAGGAATACAAATCCAGAAATCACCACGGTTTAGTCATTGTGATGGGGGAACAATAATAGGAAAGACAAAAGCTTAAATTGCAGAATATCTTATAAGTAATGAGGATTTCTGAACCTTTGGGTGTGCCTAGTCACTCATGTCTTTGGTTAGATCAAAAATATTGTAAGAAAAAAAAGGCACAAATTCTTACTATAATTTACTATAGTCCTAGAAGACACAGCTAATAAGCAAGATCGAAAAAACAATGTTGATGTGGGCACTAGAAACTATGTAAGACCAAAAGAAATGTTTTGGGATGAGTAGACGGTAGAAAAAGGAATTTGGTTATTTTTTTGTCCATTTATCCACATCCTTTACCATGCAACCTGAGGCTGCTCCCACAAGAGAAGGAATGTAGCCCCCAACCATTGAGTTTGAACTTGTTACATCATTTGCTTTGGCCAATGGAACATTAGCAGATGTGACTCAAGCAAGAGCTTGATATGTGCAGTGGGGCAGTATGATAGCAGAAGCACAAGAGAACTTGAGAACATCTTTCAACAAGTAGTAAACAACCCTTCAGATCAGTCTCCAGAAAGAATACATGGAACAATTCTGACCCAATCCACAGTGAAGAGCTAACCCATCAGAACCTGCCCAGCTGAGTCCAGCCTAGATCAGACAGTTTACAGTCAACCTCTAGGCCCATGAAAACACTGTTTATTCTTGTACGCCACTGAGTTTAGGGATGGTATTTTATGCAGCATGATTGTGGCAAGAGCGAACTGAGACAAAGGATAATAGTGTTCAATGATGAACTGTGGGAGAAGGCAAGTAAAGACCTCAAGCTCCAACTAGCTTAAGTAAAAATCAAAAAGTACATGGGTTTGTACATTGCTGGAAGAAGTAGAAAATGTTATAGGCACTCTGGAAAACAATTTGGCAATTTCTTTAAAAAACTAAATGTGCGACTACTATACAAAACTGAATTCTTTGCATTTATCCAGAGAAACGAAAACTCATGTTCACACAAAAAGCCATATACAAATTTGTCCAGCAGCTTTATTCATAATAGCCAAAAACTAGAAACAACCTAGATGTCCTTCAGTGAGTGACTGGCTAAACAAATTATGGTACCTTCATGTGATGGAGTACTATTCAGCAATAAAAAAGGAACAAGCTATAGATAGACACAACAAGTTGTATGAATTTTCAGGAAATTATGCTGAGCGAAAAGAGCCAATCTCAGAAAGGTTACAAAATATATGATTCCATTTATACAACATTTTGAAATGACAAAATTAGAGAAATCAAGAACAGATTAGTGGTTGCCAGGGTCAAGGATGGGTGGGGGAAAGGGATAGAGAGGTAGGTGAGGCTATAAAAGGATGACATAAGGGATCCTTGTGGTGATTGGTCTGTTCTATATCTTAACTGTATCAACACCAATATCTTGGTTGTGGTACTCTACTATAGTTTTACAAGATGTTACCATTGGGAGAAACTGGGTCAAGTTTACACAGATCTTACAACTGCAAATTGATCTACAATTATCTCAAAATATAAACTTTAAAGAAAGTCTACAAGTGTAACAACTTCAGGCATAATAGCATTTAGAGATTCAATGATTATAATTAAAATACTATTTCTCACCTCTGCCTTGGCTTTCATTCTGAGGCAAAATGATCACTGACTGCTCCTGGCTTATACATCTCCCAATTTGAAAGTCCTTGAGAAAATGGAGCTTCTCTTCTCCGACTGTTCCAACAAAACTATTGGAATTGAATCTCACCAAACCAACTTGCATCACATGATAATCCCTGAACCAAACATAGAAGCCAGTGGAATCGATACACTGAATGGCTGGGGCTGAGTCACACACACATCCCTGGACCAGAGCTAGTCCAGCCCTCCTCGTGGAATTGGCTTCGGAATGGGCCTCACACAAAGGAAAAGAGAGACATTATTATCAGGAGCAATAAATGTCAGGCGGGCAAAAAGCTCAGAGGTCCACCAGAGGAAGCACCAAATAATGTCCCAGATTAAAAAGAAATATGCATGAAAGTACTGCCAATGAAAACTAGAAACTTCAGGTGTTTTATTTTACAGATAAATATAGAAAATAACATTTAATATAAAGAAAAATCAAATAATATTGACAACACAAGGAAGAAAGGAAACAAACCTGTGCTTTGAATCTCACTAACTCAGCACTGATTGCTTTTGTTTCTCTATGATCTCCTGCGATATGCACGTACATTTCTATCACATCAACACCTCAGTGAAGGTACAATTTTGAGATCTATTTTTCTCGTTTTACATAATATCAAACTTCTTAAACATTTATTTTACCATGCAGTCTTCATATCCATCAGTTCTGATGTCTGCAGAATATTCCATCCCAGGTGTACATATATCATCCTTGCCTGACTCCCCTGCTGGTATACACTAAGGTTGTTCCCAAACCACTGATGCTATTTCAAGTTTTGATGAAATCTATTATTTTTATGTCTAGTAATTCCTTCAATTCTGAAAACTTGTAATTCTGGTTGGGACTTTCAAGCAAGGTACTAGCCACTGGTGGTCTGGCATGGGCCATATTAATACTTATTTCCTCGGCCACGGAAGTCCAGAAATGGGCATGCAATCTAAGGAAGGCTTATCAGAAATTCTCTAGGATTTGTGTGTTGGTTTGGAGCTGAAGAAGATTGAAGACTGTGAACTGGTATTTGTCTATAGCCCTCTTCCTCACTTAGCAGAAGATACCTTTCTGCAGGAGAAGAGAAAGGAAATCAACATAGACAAGCAGAACTGAGAGAAAACTGGAAGAAAAGTAGCCTGAGCATCTCTTTGACCCGCTGGATCCAGCCTTACCTGAAACTAAATATTTCCTGACTTTTCAGTAATATAAGCCAATATATTTCCATTTGCTTAAATTAGTTTCAACCGGGTTTAGATAGTCCACAACCAAGAATCCTAACACAAAATTCATACTGTTAATGCTAAATCAGTTTATCATTGGCTATGTCTATGAGATAAAGAAGAATTGAAGAGACTATCTGGACTTCTTTGGAAAAGCACAATGATGTCATATCAGGGAAATCATTCAGAATAGTTTACATACCATGTTTTATTAATCTGATTATTTCAGGCATCCATCCCAGAATCTTAACAGTTTATTCTAGTCTTGACAATTATGTCATTAACGTGTCCAGGCATTCATTTCAAGGAAAATAATAAAGTCATTTATAAACATTCAACAAAGAAGGAGCTAAAACAAAGTTTCTCAAAAACCACTTGTATCAAAACCACTTTCACATCTTGTTAAAATAATTCCATCTAGTGTCCACTCCGGTCCTCCTGAAATAGAATCTTTGGATGTGATACTCGCGAATCTACATCTAAAAGTTACCCTAGGGGCTGGCCCCATGGCGTAGCAGTTAAGTGCGTGTGCTCCACTGCTGGCGGCCCGGGTTCAGATCCCGGGCGTGCACCGATGCACCGCTTGTCAGGCCATGCTGTGGCGGCGTCCCATATAAAGTGGAGGAAGATGGTCATAGATGTTAGCCCAGGGCCAGTCTTCCTCAGCAAAAACGGAGGATTGGCATGGATGTTAGCTCAGGCCTGATCTGCCTCACCAAAAAAAAAAAAAAAAAAAAGTTACTCTAGTTTATCTTAGTATAATAAAGTTTGAGACCCACAGAGCTAAAATAGTGGCCATCTTCTCATTCAGTTCAGAGCACTTTTCTGAATTAAAAGAGGTAATTAAAAGAACTTTTCAAACGTTAATGTGATACATATCATCTAGATATCTTGTTAAAATATAGATTCTGATTGATAAGGTCTGGGGTGGGGCCCAAGATTCTTCACGTCTAACACACTCCCGGGTGATGCTGATTCTACTGGTACTAAAGACCACACTTTGAGTAGCAGAGTGCTAGATTACATGCTGTCAGATAAAATAAAAATAAATTGAATTTGAAATAAATTAAAACATAAATTGAAATAGAAATGAATTAAAATGTAAATAGTGATCTGGAATGAGAGACCATGTAAGGATCGTAGAAAGAATGTGATGTTGGGAATAGAGAGTCCCCTGTTCAAGTCTTGCCTCTACTACTGCTGATAATTAGTTGTGTGCTCTTGGATTATCATTTCACATTTCTGGACCTTTGTTTTCCTACCTTTCAACCTGGAAAATGAACTGGATCATCATTTAGTATCCGTTTAGTTCTGATTCTGTGAGTCCAAGATTCCGGTTCACCATCTTGATATCTAATGTTGATTAGTAATCTCACTCAAAAAAAAACATATATTCAAGATCCAGGAGATACGGTCTCAATACAAAGCAAAGGTACCTGTAAATAAACCGTCTAGTCACTTAACATTTGGAGACAAGTCTGCAGCTTCGTGATTCATCCCATCCTAGTATTACACAGCATCTCATTTTTTAAGACAGTATTTTATGAGTATACTCTCAATTGCTCTAAGAAACTATCATTCCCTAGTGTCTTCTCAACAGCCATCAATTCTGCCATTTTGGATTGAACTGGACCCAACTCTTTCTCAAACTGCATATCTGATCCCTTATACTTAGATCTCCAACCAGTATGGCCCTCAATACTGAAACTTTTCAATATTTAGACATCAAACAATGCTTAAGATCAGGTTATACTAACTAGAGACAACCTATATTTCATTTTATATTCTCAACTGAAGCCTACTTAGCCACTCAGCCTGAACATGTTCAGCAATACTGTTATGATGCAGAGGTGAGACTGTTTTGTCAGTATGTTCTCCATACACCCACTTCTAGTCCCTGCTGCTCTTCTTTGCACATCTTTCAAAAGGAGGTCTCAAACAACCCTTGAGAGAAAACTTCACAGGGAAAGCTTCATTGGAATAGGGGATTGGTAATTGATCAGGACCTTGAGGGGTGGATACTATTTGGCCATGTAGACATATCTGCAAAGCGCATGAGCAAAGCCAGAGAGACTGAAGGGCACAAGGCATGGGCCGGGAGAAATTAGAGCTGAGGTGGGAAAAGGATTTGGGCAGACTGCATGAATGCCATGCAAAGAAGCCTGACGGTCACGTGGCAGGCAGTGGGCAGGTCACTGAACAAAGGAGGGCAAGTGTCACTTCCTGAGTACTTATGTGCTGGGGGCCTTCCAACAGGCAGCTAACAGCCCATGAGCAAGACCATCAGGACATTGGCTTCCCATCTACGCATCAAGAGAGAGCCTGAGAGGTGCTTAATCAGCTACCAATGGTAAAGTTTATTCTCACTTAGAACCAGGAACAAAAAAAGATTTTTTTCCTTTCTTTTCCCCTTTTTATTGTCTGGTCTATTTACAAAATGTAATAAAGCTAAAAATAAAAACAACTTCAGGAATTTACAATCTGAAAAAGATGTATTCTTTTTTTTTTTTTGTGAGGAAGATCAGCCGTGAGCTAACATCCATGCCAATCCTCCTCTTTTTGCTGAGGAAGACCGGCCCTGAGCTAACATCTATTGCCAATCCTCCTCCTTTTTTTCCCTTTTTCTCCCCAAAGCTCCAGTAGATAGTTGTATGTCATAGATGCACATCCTTCTAGTTGCTGCATGTGGGACGCCGCCTCAGCATGGCTGGACAAGCAGTGTGTGGGTGCGCGCCTGGGATCCGAACCCGGGCCGCCAGTAGCGGAGCACACGCACTTAACACTTGAGCCACGGGGCTCGCCCCCAGATGCATTCTTTTTCTCTCTGAACTGCAGACATTCCAGAAGGCACATGTGTCAAAGGAGTAAGACAGGTTCACGGTTCACTCTCTTTCCTGCACCAGAATGACCTTAGAAGGACGAACACCAGTCCTGGGACAGGTCTGCCCTCCAAGGGGCCTGGCATGGCCACCTGTCATCCAGGAGCTTGACTTCTCCACCTGGAGGCAGACGGCACAGTGTAGACTCCAGTGAGGAAGACCTGGCTTAGAAGCCTGGTTTCTCCACCTACCAACTGGGTGATTTGGGGCAAATGACTAAATGTCTCTGCTCTGAATTTCTTCAGCTGTAAAATGAGGACAGAAATAGCACCAGACCTCCAGGCTTTTATGGCAGAGGGAAGTAAGAAATAAATAACTCATCTTAATAACATAGAACAATGCCTGGCCTGTAGGAGGCTCTTTCATGTTGTAATAGTAATATGGAAATACCATGTTAGTTAGCCAGGTTGAGAGATCAAACGAGAGAGAAAAGGTTACAGTGCTCTTTGACCTGCCAAGTACCAAATTCCATGTTTCTTCCTTGTGCACACCTCCCACACAGCAACTATTATATTTTAATGTCATTTTCTTCATGTTTATTTGCCTTCTCAAACCCGTTGTAAGAAGCCACAAGAAGGGTCTTTGTTCTCTGTAATCCAAGTATGGAGTATCATAGTAGATCAATATAGAGACTTAATAATTTTCTGCCATCACTCAACCTAGGTATATTGTAAAATAAATTCTAGAATCTCTTCTTTAAGTCCTACTAGTCTTCTTCTTTAAAAAAGTTTCATGATTTGTCTCAAAGACAGCAGAGTGAATGTTAATAGTTTCCTTGGCAGCATTTGATAACATCCATGGTGTTCCAAAAAAGAAAAAGAAATTGTCACTCCTAAATACCTTTCGACAGGTGACTTCACATATGCCCCACAGCCATCCTTGCAACATTTTGCTCCTGCTTAAAAGGCAGTGCCGGGTCAGAGATGGGTAAAGTAGACGTCCGATTCACTGTGTCCTTTGAAGCCAGTTCACTGGTCCTGTGCAGACACACATACCCCGGATTGTCTTACTACTGTCACATTTGAAAGTTATTTTTTAAAACACGTTTGTACTTTGTAATTATAAAAGAAGTTCTGCTTATTGCAGACAATTTGGAAAACAAAAATAAGGAAAAAAATTTCAGCTGCATATAATCTCTGAACATAGGGAAACCTCTTGCTAACAGTTTGCTGTTTTTGTCTCTTCTGGTTTTTAAAATATACATGTAATGTATAGTTGTTTGTTTTAAATGGAGCTTAGTTTTCATTTTTTTAAAAATTCATTTGCTTTATCTAAGGGCAAGGGATTTTTTTCCATGTCTGGGAATAAGATGATTTGTTTCAACTTCTGATCTGGGAAGTCATGGAACTCACAGCCTTCCAAAGGATGTGACTGATTTATCACCAGGTTCGAATCTGGAGAACAGCTTGTGCATTACTGGTCAAGGCAAACTCACAGCTATTGGAGGAAGGCCACTTCCCCTAGCTGGTTTGGCTCCACTGAAGTTTCCTACAGGGAGCAGCTGTAACTTAGCTACACTCCCAACACACACTCACTTCCATTAGGGGTAAATGCTACTGAATCCAGATTCAGAACAAACTTGTGCCTGTGACTTTTTTAAAAGCATGCAGGAGAAAGATATTTTGCCCCTCTTGGGAATATCAATAAGCTGATAATTATGTCTGTTTCAGCCATTTGGGCACACTTTTTTGATGAAACCAGTCTTGTCAGCTCTCTAAAATAAGTAGTGCCCCAAACTCTGAAAAGGACAAATAACCCTCAGATCTAAGCAGGTCTCATTTGCAGGACTGGTGATGTTGCTTATGGTTCAACTTGAGTCTCTGTTATGGTACTAAAAAATGAATTATTTTCTCTTAGAGTTGTTTACTTGTCTATTAGCAGTGACACAAATTCAAGCCCTGAATATCTATCTTCTCAGCAAGCACTACATATGAACATGGCAGAGGTGAGTATTGTTGATGATGCTGAATGATTAGGTGGTATCCATGGGGCTGGGTGTAAAAGATTTATATTGGACTAGGAAAGAGAATTAAGCTGGGTAGGCAAAGTCATGGAAAGAATGCTCTGGTGTGTGAGAAGGATCTACTCTTGAAGCCTCATAGTAACCCCCAGAAGTATACACTGGGTTGGAAGTCAGCCATTGTGGTGGAGGATGGAAGGTGAGAGAAATGAGCAAAAGAGAAGGATTGTAGCATTTACTCTACGCCTGCATACAAGGCACTGTGCTAGGATTTGATATGGTCAGATTACCTCTGCCCCTTAAACATTACAGAGGGAAGCAATAGAGAACAGCACTTGATAGCTTGAGCTTTGAGGTCAGAAAGAGTGGATTTGAGTCTGAATTCTGCCTTTGGCTACCTCTGTGGCCTTGGGCAATAACCTATGTAATCTGTGTCTTCATCTATTAAGCAGGCATTCTATTAGTGCTCGTCTCTCACAGAGCTTTGATGAAGATTACAGAGATATGCCACGCAGAGCACTCAGCACAGCGCTTGGAATTCATAGGAGATATTTCTAAATTGTGCTTATTATGACTGTCTCTACTTTAGAGATGAAGACCTCAGTCTCAGAGAGATTAACTGACTTGATCTGGACACACTCCATGTGCTTGATCTTATGTGTTCACAAAAGTTAAGCTTTTTTATTGACGCCATGTCATGCCGTAACCTTGCAGCCTACTTCTCCCAAGTCTAACTTGGATGCTTACTTATGGATGCTGTTTTGAAGCTGCAGCCGTCTGAGCTTGTTCTTACTGGTTTTACACCATTATAGAAGGCTTTACATTCAGAGGAAGAATTTACCTGTTGAAGGTAGCTGGTTGTTCCAAGCTGCCACAGCCTTTTTGTCTTCTGCTGTTGTCATTCAAACATGAACCATATCTTCCAGCTCCACACACTCTGTAATAGTGATCGGTATGCCTTCCACACCCTCACGGCTTGTGAAAATGCTGGGCAGATGGAGCTCCACAGGGCATCTCTAGAGACCAACTTCCCTCTGGTGCAACACCAAGTCTTATCACCTTACTTTACAAATGAGTAAACAGATCCAAAGAGTTTAGATGTCTATGTTGTATTGCGTGGCGAGTGAGTGAGCCAGCAGCCTTTCATTCAGATTTTATTAAAAGAATAGATGTTTTTTAAGTAAAGGAATAAAAGCACTAGTCAATATTCCTCTTTTGGGAATAACATCTAATAGAAAAAAACATCAGATAGTCAGTGTTTGAGTAGACACCATGCTCCACGCTGGGACAGACGCAAAGATGTACAAGTGATAGGCTTCTTGACCTCAAAGACGTTATCACACAGTTTGGGAAAATGGTGATTGTTTGGTTGTGATGGTTCTCAACACGCCAAGATAAGGTATCTTTAATAATTAAAGAGTGCCACGAATTGCAAGAGTGAGAGAGTGTCTCTTACAATGCCCTGCTGTCCACTGGTCTCTCCCCAGAATGAAACACTGTTGAGTGAACAAGCTGTGGATTGAACAGCAGGCGCTTGTAAACTGTGTGTGTGAAGCCAGCTCTCCCCTGGCTCTTTGTAGACAGTTTTATGTCATGATCTATGCAAGAAAAATATTTGAGGTGAGGAATGAATGGGCACAGCCCATGGACATTTCTACTGTAGACATCTGCATTTTATTGGGAAGGGTGATATAGCCACACGTTTATTAGCCCCTCATCCTCTGCCTGCAGAAAGACCACCTGGGGCAAAGCTGCCAAAGCTCTACTGAGGAACAGAGTGCTGCCTGTTAGGGGGAGCAGTGCAACCTGACACTCAAACGCATATGGTGGGTGCCTGCATTCCCCAGGACCTCACATAATCCACCACTCTCCTAATTCAAAATTATCTTTTGTTATTAAATCATAATCTAACAATTAATAGTAATTAATAATTAAATAAAATAGGAAAGAAATATATTTTTCCCACAGCATAAATTTGTAACCATTACATCATTTTTTTTCTAATTCTGTCTGTTCGTTTGTTTTGTTTTTAGCATTCTCTCTTATATTTTGCAGTATATCTGCTCCTCAAGCAACACCACAGCATATCACTACTGGTTTGTCAAATTCAACTTCCAGGCCAGGATCACTAATTCTATGGATGTATTTTCTCGTGCTAAGATTAATACTGCCACGTAGATGACATAGTTACTTCATATAATAAAGAGTGTTTCATTTTAGCCGTCACTGCTATTGTAATTTAAGCCTCATATCACTTACAGAATATTCTGTGCGCATAAACCACAGTACGGTACACAGAATTCCAACAAAGGAGAATGAGTTCTTTCCATTTCAGGAGCTCAGGTGGTGCAGCCATGAGATGATAACACTAACATCGTCTATGCTTTCTGTGGGTTCACAGCTTTGAAGTTTGGGGACTATACTTAAAGAAATAAATTTAGGGCTATGTCTTATTTCAAATTTGGGGCATTGAGAGTCTTTTAAAATT
Organism: Diceros bicornis minor; assembly: GCF_020826845.1. Taxonomy (NCBI): domain Eukaryota; kingdom Metazoa; phylum Chordata; class Mammalia; order Perissodactyla; family Rhinocerotidae; genus Diceros; species Diceros bicornis. The sequence goes on along the minus strand of NC_080741.1, from coordinate 72,262,956 downwards.
TTTTGCAGTAAGCTAATTTCAAACATGTATCATTCATGTCTTCAAAAAAAGCAACCCCACTGTAATGAGGATTTTGGTTGAAAGTAATGTTACAAATTCGAGTACCCTGAGTAATCTCAAGAAAAACATAAAATGTGAGTGCTCCTGGGTGCTGCCTCTGGTGTGTGTGGGGTGGGGGCCAACTATCTCCTCCAGTGTGCAAACCAGGGAGGCTGAAGACCTCAGTCACTCACCCATTTAAGACCCTAAATGACATGTCCCTATGTTGAATGGGCTCCTTTCTAGACTCTTCTTCCCAAGCTACTCTCTGCTCCAGAAGGGTCAGTCTGATCTCACTGCCTCCCAAACATTCCCTATTTGCTCACAACTCTGCACCTGGGATGCTCTTTTTACCTCTCTACATGTCTCCCATCCTTCAAGACCCTGGGCTCAAGTCCCACTTAAGATTAACCATCCCTAGTTCACACCAATCTTATCCACTCCAACCATTGGCACTGGATCATCTTCTGTCTCATGAGTATTTCAGTCTTTCTGGCATATTGAATAGGTAAGCAAATCAATCAATTTCCCTAATAAATCAAAGTACCTATATCTGATTCTGTGCCAAGCTAGTCAATACAGGATCACAAGAGCTCCTTGTTAAATTTTCAAGTGTACTGTGAGGCAGTGATGTCACATTGATGACCTGAAGTCAGCCAGGTTGGGAAAATATACCACAGAAATTGGTAAGCGCTACAAATCAAGGATACCCCACCCCCCGCCCAAAAAAATAATGCTGGCTGAAAAATACATAAAGGCTTGCCATCATTTACAGACAATAAGTTTAAGGACTTTACAGTCTGATTGCCCATGTTTGGACCCCTCTTGACCACTTACTAGCTATATGACTGTATGCAAGTTATTAAATCTCTCTAAGCTTCAGTGTCCTTATCTGTCAAATAGAGATATCAAAAGAGTCGGCATTATAGGGTTGAAGTGAAGACAAAATCAAACATCCATGCAATGTGGTTGCTGGGTGCCTGGGACACTGCATATAATTCAATCAGTGTCGACTGTCATTATTAATATTATTATCATTACTATGACTTTTTAGTGGGGAGCAAGAGAGGAATGAATATTTAAAACTACAGTCAGTGTTAATTGAATATACTTTATCCAGTTTTGATTGACATACATTTTAAAAAGGAAAATTCAGCAAACATCAATTCAATAAAATCCCTAGATATTTTCCAAGAGTAGAAGCTGGGTTTGCTATACCACAAGAGGATGGGAAATAATATTTAAAACTTAGATCTAGATAGCAGTATCACAACTGGCAAGGTTACTTAATGTGTGAGACTCAGCTTTCTCGTCTATTAAATGAGGATGAAAACACTTACACGTAGCATTATAGGGAACGTTCCGTACATTATGTACCAAAAGTGGCCGGCACAGTGCCTGGCTCGTTGTGGGTGCCTGTTCACAGTTAATTTCTTTCCCTCCTTGTTTCTTCTGTAGGAAATAAAGAAGGTCTATATGTCAGGTAAGCTTTGTGAACTTTTCATAAATCTTTGCCCGTGATTATTTGTCCTTAGGTCTTGATTTCAACTAGATTTGTTTTTCAGGACCAAGAGGTAAAATGTGAAAGAAATATGATCACTATTATTAACGACTAAGATCTCAAAGTGGGAGACTGATGTGACCAATAACAGAAAATTGGAAAGTCAGGAGGGTGAGTTGGCTTGGGGGAAATGATGATAAATTTGGTTTCAGACATACTAAGTTTGAGAGAAGAGGGTTCTCTGGTCCAGGCAACTGGAAACATAGGGAGGGAATTTAGGAGAAGAGTGAGGGTTGAAAATGTATATTTGTGAGGCATCCTCAAAGGATAGCTAATCCCAGGAGGGTGGAGGAAGGTGAAAGATGAAATGCCAAAGGAGAATCACAAAGGACGGGAAACCTTGGCTGCTGGAGCGTACATACCCGCTTAGAAAGGGGAGGGTAGGTGAGGAGAAACTGCTTAAGGAAAAATCAAAGGCAGATACAGAGAATTAAAAGAACCCCTTCCTGGGAGAGTGGGCGCAGCATAGGTCTGCGTGTATAAGGCTGTCTGCCTGTGCACAGGGATGCATCAGTGGATCTACTGATTTAATATATCTTGGGATAGGGCTCCATACCCGGAACTTTAAAGCAGACGTTGGCAAGCTTTTTCCAGAAAGAGTCAAACAGTCTGTACGTATTTTAGACTTTGCAGGCTATTTGATTTCTGCCACAACAACTCAACTCTGCTGTTGGAGTACAAAAGCAGCTACAAAAAATACATAAATGAATGGCTGAGGCTATGTTCCAATAAAACTTTATTTACAAAAACAGGCAGCCCTCTGGATTGACCCCAGGGGCTCTAGTTTGCCAACCCCTCTTTTAAAGGATTGTGAGAGCTATCAAAATAGAAAGGTTCTAGACACTTCTCCAAGGAAGATATACAGATGGCCAATAGGCACATGAAAAGATGCTCAACATCACTAATCATCAGGGAAATGCAAATCAAAACAACACTAAGATACCACCTCACGCCCGTTAGAATGGCTATAATCACCAAGACAAAAAACAACAAATGTTGGAGAGGATGTGGAGAAACAGGAACCCTCATACACAGCTGGTGGGAATGCAAATTGGTGCAGCCTCTATGGAAAACGGTATGGAGATTCCTCAAAGAATTAAAAATAGAGATGCCCCATGATCCAGCCATCCCACTACTGGGAATCTATCCAACGCACCTGAAATCAACAATCCAAAGAGGCTTATGCACCCCTATGTTCATTGCAGCATTATTCACCATGGCCAAGAAGTGGAAGCAACCTAAGTGTCCCTCGACTGACGATTGGATTAAGAAAATGTGGTATATATATACAATGGAATACTACTCAGCCATAAAAAAAGACAAAATCGTCCCATTTGCAACAACATGGATGGGCCTGGAGCGTATTATGTTAAGTGAAATAAACCAGAAAGAGAAAGACAAACACTGTATGATCTCACTCATATGTGGAATATAAACCAACACATGGACAGAGAAAACTGGACTGTGGTTACCTGGGCAGTGGGGGTGGGGGGTGGGCACAAGGGGTGAAGGGAGTCATATATGGGGTGACGGACAAACAAAAATGTACAACCCAAAATTTCACAATGTTAGAAACCATTAAAACATCAATAAAAAAAAATTAAAAAAAAAAAATAGAAAGGTTCTATGAAGTCAGGGGCCATATCTGTTTGGTTCTCTACATACCCTCAAATGTCTAACAAGACACCTGACACAACGTAATATATACCTTTAAACTGAGGGTTTACTCATGTGCAGAAGTGTTCTGAAGCACATTTACACTATGGTATAAAGGACCAGTAAATAGCTTTCTCTCAAAAGCTAAGGCACCCATGCATTTTCACTGGCACCAAAGCATTGAGCTAAAAGACTGAAGATCAGAGGGTAGAATTACAGATTCAGCCAGCAGAGATTTGTGGAGGAGTAAACGGAGTTTTCTGGCAACCCTGTAATAACACCAAGTAGTCAATTGCCCATTTCAAGATACTTTATGGGGTCTTGGGCACCAAAACACGTTAAAACCCCAGAGACATCATAGTCACGGTGCTGTCTGCAAGCCCCAAATCCTGGAGTCCGAGTTTCCTTCTGGTTTAGAAACCTTCGGAGCTGCCCTCTCCCCAGCCGCTCACTGTGCCTCAGAAGATGGTATTTCCGTCACATCTCAGCAAGACACACAGAGGTATTAACCACTCAGCAAGAACCAAACTCTTCTGAGAGAGCTAATACGATTAATACACACAGCTCATGTTGTAGTAACCTAATAAAAAACATAATGACACCACGCAGTGGATTTTAGAGGGAATGCATTGTTCTCGTAGCGGAGGATGATCTCGGTCCACGATGGGTCCTACTTTTCTCCCTACTGAGGCAGAGAGGAGTATCTTTGCATAATCTGATTTACGATGAACCTGGGGGAGTTTTGCCTTAATCCTTAGGTTGGAGAACTGATATTCCTGCCTTTATTTAGATTCTGACCAGTTGGAAAGACCGCTACTTACTGATTTATTTAAGCTCATAACAATGAAATTTCATGTGTTTTGCAATTTGCAAGCCCCTAGTCCTCACTTTCAGGTTTATTGCTACTAAACTCTCAGCTTGAAAACATTCCATTTCAAGAGTCAATGTGCATGTCCTCTGCCAGGGGCTGTTGGCTGGGAGCTGAGTTTTCTGCTAGATCTGAGAATTCACTACTATATCATCCTTACGTGCAGTTTTTGCTCACCTGGACGAAGTAAGGGGTCTCCATGTCTGTGCCCCCTATCTGACAAGCTCAAATAAACAATAGATATTGAGAACTTGTGCCCTGAGTCTCTCTGGCTCATTTTCACTTCTCTGCTGAGCTCAGCTGGCTGGGCGCCAGACAGTCTCTGGGCTCTGTTAGTTGTTCAAGGGCTGTGTTTTAGTCACCTTTATACCCTAGGACCTGGCACTCAAAATGCTGACTGAAGCACCACTGAGACTAGAGCCAGCCCCTAGGTTCCTCTCCTCCAGGCCCACTCAACTGCCTCTAAGTTCTATCTCAATAGTGCTTCCAAGAAGATGGCATCTCCAATCTAAATAAGAAAGAAAAAAAGCTTTTAATATTCTCAAGAAACAGAAGTTCCACATAAACAAACCCTCCAAATTAGATGTCCTGAAAAATCTCCAAGATTAGGCCAGATTTCTTTTACTTATAACCTTAGATTCTCTTCTCTACTCCTACAATAAGTCATCTCAGCCCCTTGCCCAGGGTCTCACATAGTAGTTTACTGAATGAAAGAAGTTTGTTGCGTGGATGGATGGACAAATGGATGGATGGATCCATCCTGTCCAAACAGGACAGGGAAAAGGAGAGGAAAAAAAAAAATAAGAAGGTGTCCCATTCTCCTAAATTCTCTTTTTGTTGAGAGTCACCATCTATATTACCATATTAAGGGTTCTTCTAGGTCCTGCAGTAAAGATCTCTATTAAACTAAGTATAACCCAGTATTTTTCAAACTCGCCCTTACAAACTACCCTTCGTATAACTTTTGGTTAATCTCTTAGAACTAGTGTTCATGTGGTATATTTTGGAAATTGCTGATTTCCAGATTTTTTTCCTCGTTCACGGCGACTTTCTCTCCATTATTCTACCAGGAAAGAGATTAGGAGAGGAAAGGTGATATAAAGAAGCATATAATAAAAACAAACAAAAACATGTTATGTTTCCCAAAGAAACACGCATAGTATGTCAACTATACAGCCACGTGGTGAGAAAGAGGCAACAACTGGCCCCCAAAGTGTGGACTCAGGCCCTGGAGTTCTGCCTAAAATCAAGGCCACATTCAGACTCTATTTCTTCAGAATTTCAGGGCCAACTTTTGAGTCCTGGGGTGCTTGTTAGTCCTGGAAACACTCAGATTTGGTTCTGACACTGTGCTCTCATTTTGTCTTTCAAGCAAACTAAATACTAATTGGTTTTTCAAATGCTAATCAATAAACAACTTTATTTTTCCCCAACAATTCAAACCAAGTACAGTGTGAAAATTGCAGGCCAATTGCCTTTGTGTGACTGGGGAGAAATCAATTTCAAGCTCTTTCCGAAACAAGCTGGTGTTTATATTCCTTGATTAGCATTAGTCTCCCTTTTTCCAAAAGTCTACATTTTCTTCTGCATAACTACCTCTCCATCATCCGAAGTTAGGGATGAAAGCCTTGTTGCTCTCAAAATATTTTTAACCTGCCGAAGGGATGTCATGCCCCCACTACAAATCATTCTTACTCAAAAGCAAAATCAATGCACTTCATCCATAAGAAACCCATGAACAAGTTGAAAACCTGAAATTAGATTGAGATTTCAAAGTACTAGATAGACAGTTCTAGAAAAGTGTACATATAGGTATCTGCGGAGCACAGGGATTAATTGGAAAGGCCAGTATATCAATAGACAATATTCAATGACCTATGTTAATGATGTGGTGTCTTGTACAGGTAAGTCAAAGCAGCAGTGATACAATTTGCAAATCGTGTGTGTGTGTGTGTTTGTGTGTTTCAATTTGACATTATATCTTTAAGAAGATATGACAGTCATTCCCAAATATTTGAAGTACTATCATGTGGAATAGGGTGCTTAGAATAGGTCACTTTCATACTCATAAACATTTGATGAGCAGAGTTTGCAGGGAAAATACCTAGATTGTTTTCTACTCTGATATTGACAGTTTTGAGTTAACTTCATATTTCAGATTTCAGTCATCTGCCTTGACAGCCTCTTTAGTGTAGGTTTCTGAACAAAGAGCACATGTAGTTACTTCATTCCACAAGAATGGATAGATTTATTTTTCCATCACATTAATGTCAGTTTTGGTTTTGTTTTCCTGTTAGTTTCATTTAAACATAAATTAATTCAACAGTAATATTTCCAGAAAGATAAACCATAAAATCAAATTGCTTTACCAACGCCAATTAATACAGAACTCTGCCTTCTACTTGAGTATATACTTGAAATACAAAATCACAAATATTCATTTTATGCAAACATGCCTAAATTGTGTGTATACAGATGTATGCCATTGCTCAAGAACAAAAAGCAGTTACTATTTTTTTTTTAAAGTGCTGTGATCTATTTATTTATTTTTTTTTAAATTTTTTGTTTATTGCAGTAACATTGGTTTATAACATTGTAAAAATTTCAGGTGTACATCATTGTACTTCTATTTCTGCACGGACTACATCATGTTCACCACCAAAATACTAATTACAACCCATCACCGCACACATGTACCGAATTATCCCTTTCACCCTCCTCCCTCCCCCCTTCCCCTCTGGTAACCACCAATCCAATCTCTGTCCCTATGTGTTTGTTTATTGTTGTTATTATCTACTACTTAATGAAGGAAATCATACGGTATTTGACCTTCTCCCTCTGACTTATTTCACTTTGCATTATATCCTCAATGTCCATCCATGTTGTCACAAATGCCTGGATTTCATCGTTTCTTATGGCTGAGTAGTATTCCATTGTGTATATATACCACATCTTCTTTATCCATTCGTCCCTTGATGGGCACTTAGGTTGCTTCCAAGTCTTGGCTATTGTGAATAATGCTGCAATGAACACAGGGGTGCATGTACCTTTGCAAATTGGTGTTTTCAAGTTCTTTGGATAAATATCCAACAGTGGAATAGCTGGATCATATGGTAGTTCTATCCTTGATTTTTTGAGGAATCTCCATACTGTTTTCCATAGTGGCTGCACCAGTTTGCACTCCCACCAGCAGTGTATGAGAGTTCCCTTCTCTCCACAACCTCTCCAACACATATTGTTTCCTGTCTTGTTAATTATAGCCATTCTGACGGGGCGTGAGGTGATATCTCATTGTAGTTTTGATTTGCATTTCCCTGATAGTGATTTTGAACATCTTTTCATGTGTCTGTTGGCCATCTGTATATTTTCTTTGGAGAAATGTCTGTTCAGGTCTTTTGCCCATTTTTTAATTGGGTTGGTAGTTTTTTTGTTGTTGAGATGCATGAGTTCTTTATATATTTTGGAGATTAAGCCCTTATCAGATGTATGGTTTGCAAATATATTCTCCCAATTGTTAGGTTGTCTTTTCGTTTTGTTGATGGTTTCCTTTGCTGTGCAGAAGCTTTTTAGTTTGATGTAGTCCCATTTGTTTATTTTTTCTATTGTTTCTCTTGCCCGGTCAGATGTGGTGTTTGAAAAGATGTTGCTAAGACCGATATGGAAGAGCGTACTGCCTATGTTTTCTTCTAGAAGTTTCATAGTTTCAGGTCTTACATTCAAGTCTTTAATCCATTTGGAGTTAATTTTTGTGTATGGTGTAAGGTAAGGGTCTACTTTCATTTTTTTGCACGTGGCTATCCAGTTTTCCCAACACCATTTGTTGAAGAGACTTTCTTTTCCCGATTGTATGTTCTTGGCTCCTTTGTCAAAGATTAGCTGTCCATAGATGTGTGGGTTTATTTCTGGGCTTTCGATTCTATTCCATTGATCTGTGTGTCTGTTTTTGTGCCAGTACCATGCTGTTTTGGTTACTATAGCTTTGTAGTATATTTTGAAATCAGGGAGTGTGATACCTCCAGCTTTGTTCTTTTTTCTCAGGATTCCTTTAGCTATTCGGGGTCTTTTGTTGTTCCATATAAATTTTAGGATTCTTTGTTCTATTTCTGTGAAAAATGTTGTTGGAACTTTGATAGGGATTGCATTGAATCTATAGATGGCTTTAGGAAGTATGGACATCTTAACTATGTTAACTCTTCCAATCCAAGAGCACGGAATATCTTTCCATTTCTTTGTGTCTTCTTCAATTTCTTTCAGAAATGTTTTATAGTTTTCGGTGTACAGATCTTTCACCTCTTTGGTTAAGTTTATTCCTAGGTATTTTATTCTTTTTGTTGCAATTGTAAATGGGATGGTATTCTTAATTTCTCTTTCTGCTACTTCGTTGTTAGTGTACAGAAATGCAACTGATTTTTATATGTTGATTTTGTATCCTGCAACTTTACCATATTCGTTTATTACTTCTAAAAGTTTTCTGGTGGATTCTTTAGGGTTTTCTATATATAAAATCATGTCATCTGCAAATAGTGACAGTTTCACTTCTTCCTTTCCAATTTGGATCCCTTTTATTTCTTTCTCTTGCCTGATTGCTCTGGCTAGGACTTCCAATACTATGTTAAATAGGAGTGGTGACAGAGGGCATCCTTGTCTGGTTCCTGTTCTTAGAGGGATAGCTTTCAGTTTTTCACCATTGAGGATGATATTAGCTGTGGGTTTCTCATATATGGTCTTTATTATGTTGAGGTATTTTCCTTCTATACCCATTTTATTCAGAGTTTTTATCATAAATGGATGCTGTATCTTGTCAAATGCTTTCTCTGCATCTATTGAGATGATCATGTGATTTTTGTTCTTCATTTTATTAATGTAGTGTATTACGTTGATTGATTTGCGAATGTTAAACCATCCCTTCATACCTGGAATAAATCCCACTTGATCATGGTGTATAATCTTTTTAACGTATTGTTGTATGCGATTTGCTAGTATTTTGTTGAGGATTTTCGCATCGATGTTCATCAGTGATATTGGCCTGTAATTTTCTTTTTTTGTGTTGTCCTTGTTTGGTTTTGGTATCAGGGTAATGTCAGCTTCGTAGAATGAGTTAGGGAGCTTCCCCCCCTCCTCAATTTTTTGGAAGAGTTTGAGAAGAATAGGTATTAAGTCTTCTTTGAATGTTTGGTAGAATTTACCAGGGAAGCCGTCTGGTCCTGGACTTTTATTTTTGCAGAGGTTTTTGATTACTGTTTCGATCTCCTTACTGGTGATTGGTCTATTCAAATTCTCTACTTCTTCTTGATCCAGTTTTGGAAGGTTGTATGATTCTAAGAATTTATCCATTTCTTCCAGATTGTCGAATTGGTTGGCATATAGCTTTTCATAGTATTCTCTTATAATCTTTTGTATTTCTGAGGTGTCTGTTGTAACCTCTCCTCTTTCATTTCTGATTTTACTTATTTGTGCCTTCTCTCTTTTTTTCTTGGTGAGTCTAGCTAAAGGTTTGTCTATTTTGTTGATCTTTTCAAAGAACCAGCTCTTGGTTTTATTAATTTTTTCTATTGTTTTTTTGGTCTCTATTTCATTTATTTCTGCTCTGATTTTTATTATTTCCCTTCTTCTACTGATTTTGGGCTTTGTTCTTCTTTTTCCAGTTCCTTTAGGTGCATTGTTAGATTGTTTATTTGAGATTTTTCTTGTTTGTTGAGATAGGCCTGTATCGCTATAAACTTCCCTCTTAGAACCGCTTTTGCTGTATCCCATAAATTCTGGCATGTCGTATTTTCATTTTCATTTGTCTCCAGGTATTTTTTGATTTCTTCATTAACCCAGTCGTTGTTCAGTAGCATTTTGTTTAATCTCCACGTATTTGTGGCTTTTCTGATTTTCTTCCTATAGTTGATTTCTAGTTTCATACTGTTGTGGTCAGAAAAGACACTTGGTATTATTTCAATCTTCTTAAATTTATGGAGACTTGTTTTGTGACCTAATATGTGATCAATCCTGGAGAATGTTCCATGTGCATTTGAAAAGGACGTGTATTCTTCGGTTTTTGGATGGAATGCTCTGTATATATCTACTAGGTCCATCTGTTCTAGTGTGTCGTTTAAGGCCAATGTTTCCTTATTGATCTTCTGTTTGGATGATCTATCCGTTGGTGTAAGTGGAGTGTTAAAGTCCCCTACTGTTATTGTGTTACTGTCTATTTCTGTTTTTATGTCTGTTAATAATTGCTTTATATATTTAGGTGCACCTACATTGGGTGCGTAGATATTTACAAGTGTTATATCCTCTTGTTGGATTGTTCCCTTGATCATTATGTAATGCCCTTCTTTGTCTCTTTTTACAGTTTTTATTTTAAAGTCTATTTTGTCTGATATGAGTACTGATACCCCAGCTTTCTTTTCATTGCCATTTGCGTGGAGTATCTTTTTCCATCCCTTCACTTTCAGTTTGTGAGTGTCTTTAGGTCTGAAGTGTGTCTCTTGTATGCAGCATATATATGAGTCTTGTTTTTTAATCCAGTCAGCCACCCTATGCCTTTTAATTGGAGCATTTAGTCCATTGACGTTTAAAGTAGCTATTGATAAGTATGCACTTACAAAAGCAGTTACTGTTGATGGCTGTCAAATTGATCTGCTAGTTCCAACCCAAGAGAAGGCCAAGAAAATGCGCTTAATGTTACCATCTTTTATTACTTCATTGCATTAAAAACGTTGATATTAATAATAGTAACTCAAAAATAAAGAACCTCCAATGACTCTCGTGCAGTTCAAGACTCCAAAATCTGCTCCCAACCAGTCATTTCAGTCCTAATTCCCAAGACTCTTCTTTGCCTTTTTATTTTGTGTTAGAATCGCATTGTACCACATTTGCTTCCATCAAAATAGAGTAGATTCTCAATAAATATCAGAAAAGATTTCTCTCTATATATATATTAATATATATTGAACCGTAAGTCCATATGTTGGGCAAAAGACAGTGGGCACCAGGATGGCAGCATAGCAGACAATGCCATTATCAGGTTGAGACATGGCTTGGTGATAGTCATGAAACAGTCACAGTAAATTACTGCCACCAGACAGAATGATCATTAGTATGTCACATGTTTCCTGGTGCTCATGCTTTTTGCTCAGTGAGGGGAGAAGACATTTGAGCTCAGCTCAATCTCAACTTACTCTTTCCACCATAATAAATGGGCACATAACCACTCCCTTGGGGTAGGTGTCTTGTATAACTCACAAATTGTCTCACAAATTGAAAGAGAAGCCCTTTCCATGGAATATGGGCCTAAGCAGTGGGCATTTTGCAGCATATGGCTGGAAAAAAGCAAACCTTTTCTAGCAATACAGTTGATTAGAGTACATGCTTATAATGAGTTTTGAGCAAGTAAATAAACTGAGATTAAGAAAGGGGGTTTACAGGGGGCGCCCCTGTGGCTTAGCGGTTAAGCGCGCGCGCTCCGCTATTGGCAGCCCGGTGGGCGTGCGCTGACGCAGGGCTTCTCCGGCCACTCTGAGGCCGCCTCCTAAATACAGCAACTAGAAGGATGTCCAACTATGGCATACAACTATCTACGGGGGCTTTGGGGGGGGGGGGGAAAGGAGGAGGATTGGCAATAGATGTTAGCTCAGAGCCGGTCTTCCTCAGCAAAAAGAGGAGGATTAGCATGGATGTTAGCTCAGGGCTGATCTTCCTCACAAAAAAAAAAAGGGGCGGGGGGCTTTACAATTCAAGAATGTAACATCTGAAAGCACACAAGAGAGGGCAAGAATGGTGTGATGTGACAGTGGAGGAATAGCAGAGTGTCTACAATGGAAGACAAAGAGAAATCTAAATCAAGTCAAGACGGTTCTGACCAGTCTATGACAAAAGTTTTCACCACCTCTTACTGAGGAGGAAAGTGTAAATGTGTCACTTGTTGAATGGATAAAAAATTGTCATATGTCATATTGAGGCATTCATAGGTGATTCCATAGTAAGAATTCAGCCATTTGCAAAGAGTCGTTTTATTATCTTCTTCAAGTCCCAGGGCTAATGCAGCGAACCTCCAATTTGATCATTAGAACTCAGATTCTGGTGTCTACACTGGGAAAATTATTTACACTTGTCATCAAAAGATATCTTAACGTGCTCATGAAGGAAAAGCAAAGTGCCGTTATAACAAAAATGTGCTGTTCTATGGGGAACAAACGTTTAGGCGGCAAAAACAATTCTTTTCAATGTCCAGAATACAGGCTGCTCACCGAAGAGCAACCATGTGATTCATTTCAGAACTAGCACAGGGGCTTGCAAACTGCAAATGCTCACTGTATATCAGAATGAATATATATAGTTACACATGCAACTTATATTTCAAGCACAAGGGAGGAATAAAACTCTGAGCAACTGCACCAGGGAAGATGCCAATTAATAGTGCTAATAAATGTCAGCTGGCATATATAAAGCCAAATCAGTGTGAAAAAAATTAAAAAGATATTTTGGAGTGTCCAGAATTATATGTTTAAGTGTAGATTGAAAGGCTATTATTAGAAAACCAAGGATGGCCCTCCATTTTCAAGTGGAATGTGTCTTTTGTCTTTCTGTCTCAGAACTATCATTGAATTTCCATTATTGTGACACTTGATGGATGCAGGTAGATGGGTAATGAGGATGGAGAACTACATCACCTACTCAAAGAAAACATCTCTCAGTCATCTGGTATTTAGCATGAGATGGTGCACAGGACCAGCATTGCCTTTGCAGGGTCTTCATGGCATAAGGTAGATCACACTGATTGACTGCTGTTTCTAGGTGCTCACCCTTTCTCTCATCCTGAAAAGAAAACTTATTTTCCCTTTTAAGTTCATCACTACTTGTAGTAGTCTGCTAGGTCTGCCATAACAGAATACCATAGATTGGGTGGCTTAAAAGTCAGAAATTTATTTTCTCATAGTTCTGGATGTTGGAAGTCCACGACCAAGGTGTTGGAGGATTGGTTTCTGGTGAGACTGCTTTTCCTGGCTTGTAGACGGTCCCCTTCTCACTGTGTCCTCATATAGCTTTTTTCTCTAAGACACTCTTGATGTCTCTTCCTCTTCGGATAGGGACACGCCAAAACCTTCACCTTTATGACCTCTTTTAACCTTAATTTCCTCCACAAAGACTCTCGTCTTCTAATACAGTCACATTGGGGGTAGGGTTTCAACATCCAAATTTTGGGGGGACAAAATTCAATCCTACTAACACTACTCAGTGCAAAACTAATAACATCAAGAGATCATGTAGAGGTAAGATTTCTTCTATGCTATTATTATTTAGTTCTGCTTTTTATAAAAATGCTTCCAGAGTTGACATTCAAAATATTTAATAATAAATACAGCCTGGGCCTTGATCAATCATAATAGATGCTGGAGCAAGGTTTTGGAGGCCCCAGTGGTGCTGGACCATAGAGGAGAGGCAGGCATAGTTGGGGAGGGCCTTGGGGGCTTGTGGTAACAGTGCAGAAACATTTCAATATACTAAAGACCAGTGTGCTTCCTCAGGTCCAGAGGGCTTTGTGACTGTGATTTACTTTAAAAGGGAAGACCTGTCCCTTTTTTTTTTTATGTTCTTACTGACATAATTATTTAACCTATACAATAGCCAAAGTATGATCATGTAGATTGGAAGGCAGTTCTGACATCCTTCAGTTCTTTGATGTTTGTATACATATTTTATAATCCAGAGCTGCTTCTGCACTTTTACTTTCCTTCTGCTACTTTCCTGTCATGATTAGAATGCAACAAAAAGGAGCCAGCTCTGCAAATAACCCTGAAACAACAAATGGAAGCAACAGAAACAACGTGAGCAAAGCAGAGTGTTCACCCCGTGTTGCAGGGCTCCAACAAGATCTCTTAATTTTGAGATATTCACCTGTGTTCTGATCTACTTTGTGTTTTTATTGAGACCAACATTTTTCAGGTCTCCTCGACTCTATTATATCCTTCTAAATAAATTTTATAAGATCACATTTGCTTAAGCTGAGTGCTTTATAAACCAGCAAGCGTCTGTATCTCATTGCCAAGGCAACCACATCCTAACCAGTCTTGCTTGACTTCACCACTGTTGATCTGATGTCCTCATACTCCATCTCTTGCATGCCTCCTACCACCCCACGTTTCTTCAGCATTGGCCACCTGAGATCCTTGGGAGGTGGCTACTGATAAATGATAAGCTAAGAAGCTAAGTGGACTGCACCTGAGTTCTCATTCTGCCATTTGCCAGCACTGTGATCTGGAACACCACACCATGTGACAATTATTTCTAGTCCCCATGTCCATGAGGACATGGCATTAACCAAGACAAGTCAGTTGACGTGTAACCAAGACAACCAAGACAAGTTCTTGCCCTCATGGAGTTGAAATTCTAGTAGTGTTTCTATTCTCAGACACGTTACCAAGCCCCACCAAGCTTTAATTGCTGCAGCTGTAAAATGAGGTGCACTCTTGCAGGTCTTCTCACCAAGATTCTGTATATAAACATTCTCCAACATTGTATTTTTATATTTACACTTTTGCATTTAGATCATTAATCTGATCCATTTTTTCCAAGCCCACTTACAGGGTCTGAGAAACGGATTATAATTGTATTTAGTCAATGATGTCATGCCATGCTAGAAAGATCTGGAGTTTAGATTGGATATGATGGTTTTTCAGGTGATTAATAAAATGTTCAGAATCCCTGTTTTCCCTCCTGAATCTGGAACTGATCAGAAGAGTCCTGGGGGGAAAACAAAACCCATCTCAAGTAACTCAACAGAGAGGACTGAATATGGGGAATTAGTTATAATGATGTTTAGAAGAGCTAAAAAAGCAAACATGGACAGAGGTAGCAAGCCAGAGATCAGCATCTGAAAGAAGCCACTACCACCCCGAGGACTGGAGGGACAGAGGAGACAGTCTTCAAGGAGCCCAGTAGGAACAGAATTACACTGGAGCTTTCTGGAAGGCAGTGACCCCTAGAGGGAGCAAAAGGCTGGCAGGAGCTGGAACAAAGGTGTGTCTGCAGCAGCTGTTGCTGGAAACACTGCTCTAAGCAGTGAGAGAAGGAAAAACACCCTGGCTTCTCCCTTCCTCCTGTCCTCCAATACTCAGCTAGTGCCTGTCCTGGCGGAAGGCAACAAAGCTGGAAATGTCTTTTGAAGGGTCAGGCCCCCTTTAATGAAGAGAGGAGGCTGAGCAAGGAGAGGATCTAGGAAAAACAAGCAAATGACCAGGACAGAAACCAATTGAGAATTAAGACAAAGGAGCGCGACAGATGGAGATCAGAATATTAAATTTATTACTGAGAAAGCTCCTGGGAGAATATGGCTTTAATCCGTGGGCAAACGTGTTCCCTATCATTGCCCTGAATTAGATAGAGTTCCCTTCCCTGTACCAGGCTGAGCTGGACAGCCAAAGGCCACCCCTCGGAGGAGGGCAGCTCGTTTTGTTGATGAAGTATATATTAGTCAGAAGGAGGTGGTTCATCTAGTTCCTTTCTAATGCATGGAAATTAATTCACTATCTTTGTCAATATATCACAGGAATCACCTTTGGGAAATTGCAAGTATAAAATGACTAGACGTTCAATCACAGGTTACGATGTCTGTCAAATCAAGGCAAAGTGCAACCAAAAGCTTTTCCTTACAAATAAGAGAAAATTATATAATAATTTTTGAAAAGGCTTGTTTGACTTTGTGTTTCTATGGTGATTGAGGGGAGATGTTCAGAAGCAACAAATTTCTTGAGACTGTACTAGAGAACTACGTTTAACAGTGACAGGAAAGAGGGCCTTTCCAAGCATTCTTATTATAAGCTTAAACGCCAGGTTATGGTCAACGGGAAATGAAATAGTCAAATCAGTACTTTTGAAAGAATAAGCTGGGTGGGGTTGTGTGTAGAGAATGCATTGACGGGGGAGGAGATGGAGGGCAGGAGGATGTGTCGGTGGTTGAAGAGTAATGTGGACATGAAATGGTCAGGCTTGAAACGGGGGTGGCTCAAGGGAGGTTCAGTCCTTCTAACTTCTTATGGAGCCATTTGTTCTCCATGGTTCTTGCATGCACCATTTATGTTGTCCCTTTATGCTGGGACCACACATCATTCACATGCTGCTCTCCACTCTCCAAACCCATGTTAACTAATCATACCATTCCTTTCCAGAAAGTGGGACACAGCCTCCCCATGCGTCTCCCCGTATTCCAGAAGCTACTCTCATCCAGTCATATCAGCAACTCTCCAGTAACATAAATTTTACCCCCCGCTGCCACCCAGGTGTGCCTTCTTTCTGAAATGACAGCTATGACTCACTTTCTCCAACACTCAGTTTCTTCTTATAAAAATTGGGTATGCTAAGCTAATAGCTACCCTATAGTTGTTAAAGTCTTAAATGAGATAAAGGATGTGATGTCTCTAGTGCCAGGTCAATCAAGTAGGAGACATTCAAAAAATGGCTGTTGTCGCCATTATTAGGGCTGAAGCCTGTTGGACATGAGAAGTCAATACATGTCGGTGCCTTTGCTGCTCCTCATTTCTTCTTCACCTGATCTACTTTCTCCTCTCTTTAAGGTCAAGTTCAAATTTGGCTTCGTTTATCAAATTGCCCCCAAACTGTATCATGATGGATTGGTTTACATGCATGTGTCTTGGACTGGCTGGGGAATCACTGAGAGTTTGGTTTCATGACTTATCTCTCTATCCCAGCATACTGGCACAGAGTAAGTGCTCAATAGACTGTTTGACTAATGAGAGCCTGGATGTGGGTGGTGAGTGAATTCCCAGCACAGAATCCAGGAACTACAGCCATGCTCTATGTATAAGGGTTTTACAAGATAACGTGTGCAGAATGCTCACCACTGAGCATGACAACCAGTAAGCATCGCAGAAGCAGTAGCTATGTGGTCTTGATTAGAAGTTGTACCCTAGTGCTGCCACCATTGTAGGGGTCAACCTAACACTTTTTTCCTCCTAAATACAAATGAGCTGCCTCTATTCCCTAGGGCTGGGTAAGCATTCTGAAAGCTTCAGGAAAACCAGATAGAGGTCCAGACTGGGGCACTGTTCCTTCCCGTCGTCCTTCACAATAGAGCCACCCGACCAGGGGGCTGCTAATGGGAGCTATGCCTGAAAGTTACAAAAGTGCAGATCCTAGGAAGCAAGGTTCTTCTCACCAAATTTCCTTTAGTCTATGTTCCAATGAGCATGCACACATTTTTCTAAGTGAAGCAAACCCATTATATATCAAGGTGGTTGAGCTCTTTGTTGGTTTGTTTATTTGCTTGCTTGCTTATTTGTTTACTTAAAGGTTCTGCAATACAAATGAGAGTTGCCTTAAGATGACCGCGTAGAGTAGCCCAAGACTGGATGGAATTCAGCCAATAAGGAAATAAATTAAATGGTGGCATAAGAAAGTAGGCAGGTGGATTAGATAGAGAGAGAGAGAGAAAGAGATAGGTAGATAGATAGGTAAATAGAGGGAAAAGTGGTAAGGATTGGTGGCCAGTTGTTTCTGAAGCCTATTTGAAAAGCAATATACTATAGCCCCGTGTTCCCCAAACTAGAGCCCTGGGGAAACTTTAAGTTGTTACCATATCCTCACACCATCTTTACTTCTTACTTAATGTTTTACTTTGAATCAACTCACTTTATTTTAAATTTTTATTTAAAAATCAACTTTATATATCTACTGCAACTAAAAAGGCAGCATCACTTCTCATACAGAGAAGGTAACTGTGAAAATAAATTCAACGCAAACAAAGCTATGCTTTTAAATCTAGCAGAAAATAATGAGGCTCACTGTCTCTGTTACACAAAGATTAGCAAGTGCTCACAGAGGTTCAGTCTGACACTCAGCCAAGACCATCTTCCTGTTGACGTCTGATAGGCTAAAAGAGAATTGAAGAGAGAATGACTCTTTGGGCAGGGAACCCTCTAAACTCATCTCAAGGATCATCACTAGGAGTCCCGTACTTTGGGAAATGATGGGGCAGTAGAAAGAAGAGGCAAAGAAGCTAGATAGTTACCCCAGCTCCACCGTTACCAATTCACAGTTCCACCTCACACAGGAACTCTCTCTCTGGACCTCAGGTTCTCCAGGCGTACAATAAAGTGTGTAGAGTTATTACACTGTTTTCCATTAAGCATGGGTAAAAATCTATTGTATTCATCATGTTTCAATTCTCCAAGGTAGATAAAATAAGTAGAAATGCAATACGGTCCCAAAAAATTTAGTTCCCATATGGATTGAACAATAACATTAGTAACAATAGAAGACACAATGGCATCTTTTATTTTAATTGCTCCGTCCCAGCCCTTCTGTAAGCAGTAGTGGACCCACCAGGCTTTAAAAGGAACAATACCAGACACTATATAAGATGGCAGTGAGGACTCCCTGTATCATTCGATCATCTGTGCTCAAGAATAAGCATGATCCTGCTAGGCAAACAGATAAATCTTGTAGACATTGGGCTAAACTGCAGGGGGAAAAAAGTCTCGACTTATACTTTACCAATAATAATTAAATTCAGGTTTAAAATCCCAAAGGCAGCTCCCAAGGAAATGTGTTTGTTAAATGTTAGATTTCAACAACACAAGATAATAGATGATATTCATTTAGTCCTGTGTCACAAGGGCCCAGATTTTAATTAAAAATGGTGTTTTCAATAGGTTTAGCATACAGTTTCTCCCTGATCACAAAGGTGGGCACAAACCAGTAGCCTCAAATCAGTGTGGCAGATTTTTCTAAGGCACAGTTGTTAAAGGGAATGCTTGTCACTGAGGCAAGATGGTCATAAATGTGCAGATAACACACACTCTCTCCCCAGGTGAGTGCAGTCTCACTGCCTTCTCAGGGCAAAGGCAGGTCTGAGACAAGGTACCAAGCAGGGTTATATTCATGCAGGTGAAGGGATGGATCCATGGGTCTATTTTCTTTGAGGTTGCAGCCTTAGGTTTTATCAAGCTTTCTGGGAACTAAATGGGTGAATGATGAGTCGTGTTTATAAAAGAAGATGAAACAGTCGCTTAGTCTTTGATATAAATCAAAAAGTGAAGCACAGGATGGCTCTGGCCTCCTGAAAGAGAAATGGAAAATAAACTTTTGCCCTTTGAACACTGGACAGACCAACCCCAAGCAAAATGATCTTTCTTCTTATATTCCCAGAAACCTTTTAGGGACACCTATTCATAACTTTCTGTGCAGAGGTAGAGAGGAACTAGCAACTCTAAGGGAGATGTGGAATTTTCTGGAATTTTAAAGATGAGGAAGGAGGAAGTCCTAGTAGACACATGTGGTTAGCAGCCTATGCTTCCTTTCATTTTGTGAACCATTCCACCCCCTCCCCATACAACAAAGTTCTGATGGTGCTAATAGAGCACTTCTCACATCCCACTCACCATCACTAAACCTTTCCTGATTGGTCAAAGAATTGTACATGGACCTCCTGAGCTGGCCAATTACATTTCTGCCCCTCCAATGATGGTGATCGGTTCAAGGTCTGGACAGCAGAGCCAATAGAGTTCTTCTATAGGTTTAATATGCAAATGTTTGAAGAAAGAAGTTGTCTGTATCAGTCAGCTTAGGGTCAGTTATGCTGCTGTGACAAACTTCTAAATTTCAATGGCTTTCAACAACCAAAGTTTTTTTTTTGCTCCAAATATGATATTAAGGAAGTGAAGAAGTACAATTTTCCCACAGAAAGAAGTGCTACAAATCATATGGCCAAACTTGGTACCAATGAGTCAGGAAATATCTAATCCTCCCACAGGAAATACTGTGAATACATATTACAGGTATTTTATTAACATCTGCTGGGGATAATAAGCTACAAGGATATAAATATAGAACTAGCAACAGCCATGTTACCCACCGGGAGAGAAACTGTCTATCAAATATGGTTTTAATGGAGCAGTCAATCACAAAATACTGCACCTACCCATCCCCAGGAAAACATGTGATCCAGGTACAGTTAGGGTTGGCCATCGTCTTAGTAACAGTGATTGGACCTGATGGGTATATGACTCTAGTAGGGCCAATCAGAGTGCTTCCCTGGGACTGACTCACAGATAACATAGAAGAGGTTCCCTCCCGTTCCTATAGGATTTCTAGGCTGGAAGATGTGATTTCCAAGATGGTGGATGCCATTTAACCTGCCATGAAAGGAAAGCCTGTCATTAGAGTGAAGCCAAATAGGGACAAATGAGAGTGGACGAGAAAGAGGTAGAGAGACAGGCAGAAAGAAAAGAGATATGAATCCATGCCCTGAATGTCTTCAATCCCAGCTCCAAGCTTACTCAATATTCCAGCTTGCTTACTATTGCTCACTGAACTTCTTCCTCGGATCCCATGAGCTATCTTTTCAAGCCTATAAGTTAATAAATGTTCTCTCCTCTCCCTCTTCCATCTCTTTGTTTTTCTGTTTTTTGTTTTTTTAAGCTGGTTGATTTGAGAGAGCTCTAACTAATATAAAAGCTAGGTTTGGGGGAGGTTAAATAGTTGCTGTAGTATACACTCCATAACCTGACATACAAGGTCCATGCTGAACTAGTCCTACTGCCTTTCCAGACTAATCTCCTGAGCCCCTAGCCCACTGCACACCACCCACATGAAAGTGCTGGCTTTTCCCCAAACACTTTCTACTTCTTTTCAACATTAGGCCTCTGTATGTACTCTTTCCAATCCCTTGGGGCACTGCTATTTCCCGGGAGAGTGTTCTGGAGAGAGGAAATAACACATATTAAAGCCACCTTTGCCTAACTCCTATTTAACCTTGGCATCTGGGTTTCAGCTTAGATATAACTTCCAACAGGCGCAGGCAGTTGTCCCTGGCACCCAAAGACTACACAAGCTTTATCTCCTGCGTGCTCCCATGCCATCATGCTTACCCTCTATTTTAACAGGTATCACACTGATCTTTAATTATGTATTTACTTACTTTCTCCACTAATAAACAACAACTGTGTTATGTTCGTCTGTATATATCTAATGATGGTGCCTGGCAAAAGATATCAAATATTTGTTGAATAAATGAATGTCAAATATCACTAGCTAGATAATGACGTATCTGGATCTAGAACCTGTGAGTTCCAAGAAGTGAATACATTCCTTAATACCTTTTCATAGTAATATATTTACAAATGTCTCCAAAGTACATTAAGTACCCTTAAGTTTAACAATGCCGAATTGCTTCCTGTTCCCTGGTCCAATTTTCTGATTTTCAAAAGATGATCTGAAGATAGAGGACGGTCTGAAAATGGGTAAACGTCACAGTAAAGCTCGTCAGCGAGGGCACGTAGGCTCCTCCAGCTCGCACTGCAGCCCTTTGCTGGCATGACTTCTGTCTATAAAGAACAACATTTCCAAGATGCCCTCGCAGTGAGTTATACAGGTGACCCAGGTTCAGCCAGGCTGACATACCCCCATGAGACTTGGAAGCTGATTACTAGCAGTATGAGGAGGAGGTGACATGCAGAGAGAGTGGAGCTTCTGCCAAGCATGATGGAAGGTATATGGTGCTTCTGGGGGCAGCTCAGGGGAAAGTCCCCAATGTTACTGATATCAAGTGACATGAAGGGCAAGAGTGGGGTTTCATCCATGCTATGGTTGGACATTTCTCCTGGCCACATGCTCTTAGTTATATAGATCTAAGCTTAGTTCCTGGTCCTTCTGGAAATTCTGTAAGTTACATAATGTTCTGTGATAATTTTCTTTCTGCTTAACCAGAATAAGTAGATTCCGTTATCTGCAAGAGCTTTGATCTTCCTAACCACTTTACACAAAATAGCCTTAACCTTACTACTCACAGAGTTTAACCATGACATATTGTAATCTGTCCTGAAATAACAGAGTTTCTGGAGATGAGAAAGTCAGGGTTTGGGGAACTATACCAACCCACAATAAGTCATTTCAAGTAAAGACGACCTATTTTAATGAGGTGCTAGGGTGAAGGTTTCCATCACAAGTTATGCATCACCAAGAAACAGATTCACAGGATGTATTATTTCTATTATATTTTCCTCATGAAAAGGTTTTTTGTTTCCCCCTAAATTATTATAGAGTATGCTTCCTGGTATATTTGTTTTTGAAGGGATGATTTTGAAATCAACATTAGTGAGTAAAATAAACAGATGGGGAGATTTATACTATGAGGTGCGAAGTATTAAATTCCATCTGAGTTAACAGGGATGAATAGAGAGTGTCAACATTCTTGAGTCAGAGCTCAAAGGCATTCATGTCACTTCTCAGAGAATGTGAGCAAATGCATATTTATGGCTTATTTGAGGATTCTAGATTATTTAAATTTGTCTAATTTGGGGCTTCCTTTTACCTCTGAACATATGCTATTTATTTCACTACCCTGACAGCAGCCCTTTTGTTAAGAATTAACACCTTAAATAGCAGTCTTTACACAGGTTCAAATAACAAATAGGTATTTACCTACTTAATTTAGTTTTATGATTCAATGAGTTTCAAATACATCTTCTCTTACTTTTCATAGCATCATAGCAGCAGGATGCTGTTTTTAAAAAAAGTCTTAATTGTTTTAACGTTAGATAGTTGATCAATTTTCACCTGACTTTTACTCTAGCTGAGAAGGACTAGGAATGAAGGACTAATCAAAGAGACGAGCTGACTGTTTAGCTATTCTGGAAGTAAATATTTAAATTTAGTGATTCATCTAGGATTTCTAGGCCTTTCTGTTTCCTAATGCATGGGTTTATATACACAGTAAGCCCATTCTCTTTTTTCACTTTGCAATGTGTCCACAGACGAGACATGAGGAATTATAAAGGGTGAAGCACTTTAGAGATCCTCTGGACTAACCTGCTCTTTTACAGATTAGAATCTCAAATACCAAAGAGAGGGGAATGTCATCTAACTAAAGTCACATAATGGGCAGGTAGCAGGTTCTTATCCCTCTGTGCAATGACTTCCAAGGACAGACATTCAACCTTCCCCCATGTCTCTATCCCAGGAATCTGCATTTTCTTTTCCTTCCAGAGTCACTACCACCACCTCTTCTCTTCATATTCCTTCCTATTTCCTCCAAAATTTTGAAAAGTAGAATAAGGAAGCCAATGACCTCACCTATCGTGGAACTAGACATCATTGACAAAGCTTCGCTCAGGTTTGGGGCCTGGTTTTTCCCATGAGGGCAGATATTTTCATCTATTTTTTCTCTGCTATATTCCCAGCACCTAGAACTGTGCCTATTACTGAATAAATACTTAATGAAGTACTGAATTATTGAATGAATGAATTAGTGAGTAAATGAATGAATGAATGGACGGATGAATGAATGAAGCAGAGGCAGATAGATTAAGGCAGGAATAAAGGATACACACACACCTGGTGAAGCTCTCCAGGCACTAAGCCCACCCACCTCTAATAGAAGGGAGATGGCCAAGGGCCAGACTAGGGCTGCCCCAGGAACAGACATAAAGTTCAGCAAAGGAGGTTGAGACCAGGGGCTAATTTCCCCAGTTAGTATCCACTTCCCCTTCTGGTTATCAATTTTCTCCATTCGCACAGAAAACAATCTGAACAACTCATTCAATTCACCTCCTTGTAACAGGTCCTGATAAACTCTAGAATCAAAAGGATGAACCAAACATGCTTCCTAAACTGAAGGAGCTTCCCACCTGGGGAAAAGCTGGGATCCAGAGCAGAATATCTGCACTCTGATGTTATAAGGTCGGTGCCTTCAGTCTATTTGGGATAAGGCAAGGAATAAATCCATCTAGCAGTAAGTGCAAGGGGTGGGGAGGGAAGGGAAAAGAGATGAAACCTTGAGAGATGAGTAGAAGTTTATGAGATGGACAAGAAAAGGCAGATAAAGGGGAAAAAAGCCTTCTAGGCAGAGAGAACTGCTTGAACTAAGCCAGATGCTCCACAGACCTGGCCCGGGACCTCTGTCAGTTCCTCCACCCAGCCCTAATCTTGTGGAGTGGCATCGCTCTCCAGCTGGTTGTCTAAAGCCGAGCCCCAGGATCTGTCAGCATTACCCCTTTCCCGTCACTCTTTCTCCATCATGATGTCAGGTCAATTTTAGCTTCTAAATCAGTCTCTAATCATGTCACGTCTCTCCTTCTCTGTCACTGTCTTGGGTCTTCCTACCCTAACCCCTCGAGTGGCTTTCTGCAGTGGTTTCCTTACTGCTCTCCCTCATCCACTCGGGCCTTCTTCCAACTCACACTGCAGTGAAATGATCTCTTTTTAAAATGAACAACTAATCAAGTTATTTCCCTACTTCAAACATTTCAATGGTGTTATGGACTGAAGTGACCCTCCCAAATTCATAAGTTGAAGCCTTAACTCTCAATGTGACTATATTTGGAGATAGAGCCTTTAGGGAGGGAATTAAGGTTAAATGAGGTCATAAAGGTGGATGTCTATATAATAAGAGAAAGATGACTGGTATCCATATAATATGAGGAAGAGACACCAGGAGTGCACACGCACAGAGCAAAGGCCACGTAAGGACACAGCAAGAAAGTGGCCATCTTCAAACCAAGGAGAGAGGCCTCAGGAGAAACCAGCCCTGATGGCACCTTGATCTTGGACTTCCAGGCTCCAGAACTATATGAAAATAAATGTGTGCTGTTTAAGCCACCCAGTCTGTGGTATTCTGTTATGGCAGCCCTAGCAGACTAATACAAATAGCCTCTCATGTTTCTTATCCAAACTTATCTAACACCCAAACTCCTTAAGACGGCCAACAAGGCCCTATGTGGTATGACCCTCGCCTTTATCTCCTGCATCACCTCATACCACAATCCCCTCCCTCTCAGCCCTCCAGAAATAGTAGACCTTTCCATTCCCTTACTCATTCCTGACTTTGCTGACTGGGTCAAGTCCCCCACATATAGGTCATCAGCACTATGTTCCTGTTCCTTTCCATTGAACAGGGTGGCAATTTGATAATTGCCTGTTTCCTCCACTGGTGTATAAGTTTCACGACAGTAGGAACCACACCTGTTTCTACAACCACTGTATCTCGTGCCTAGTGTGTATCTTCATTCCTTGGCATGAACTTGCAGCTCAAATATTTGAAGGATGAATAAATGAATAGGTATACATTAGTCCAGTTTAATCAGTGGAGAATAGGTTGTTGGCTAGAGCACAGGGCTAGGGGAGTAGCTGGAAATTAGAATAGACAGCTGTGGTTAAGTTGTGATGCTAAAGAATATTGGCAAAAATTCAGAAGTCTGACAATACTGAGTGTCACACAGGGTAGAGTGACATAGGATCTCTTTAACATTCCTGGTGAGTGTATCAGCTGGCTTAACCACTTTGAAAAACTACCTTTGCTTTATCTTCTATAGCAGTGTTTCTCAACCAGGGGTGATTTTGCCCCCTCCCTCCACCAGGGAATATTTGGTAATGTCTAAAATTATTTTTGGTTGTCACAACCAGGATGTGGCTGCTACCAGCATCTGGTGGGTAGGGGCCAAGGAGGCTGCTAACTCTCCTGCACTGCACAAGACAGCCCCCACAACAAAGAATTATCTGGCCCCAAATGCCAATAGTGCCAACTTTGAGAAACACTCTACTAAAGTAGAATAGTCATACATCTTATGACATAGCAATTTCATACCTGGATAAATACCCAACACATGCTCACACATTTACAGGAGGAGACATTACAAACCGTTTATAGCAGCACTGCTCACAAGAGGAAAAGCCAGAACTAGGTCAAATGCCCATCAATGGGAGAATAAATCATGGCATATTCTTTTTTTTTTTTTCTGTGAGGAAGATTCTCCCTGAGCTAACATCTGTGCCAATCTTCCTCTATTTTATATGTGAGTTGCCGCCATAGCATGACTGCTGACAAGTAGTGTAGGTCTGCACCTGGGAACCAAATCTGGGCTGTTGAAATGGACCGTGCCAAATTTAACCACTTAGGCTGGCTCAAGTCATGGCATATTCACCCAACAGAATATTATGCAGCAGTCAAAACAAATGAACTAAAACGGTGTATAACAAGCTGGATGAAACTTAGCAACATAATATTAAGTGAAAAAAACTTAACTATTCTTTTTTATAAAGTTAAGGCCTCTTGCAAATATACTTTATATTTTTATAAGCATATAAAAATATATCTTATAGAGTTGCATATAGAGGCATTAAAACTATCAAAAACTAAAGCAAAGGACTGATGAACACAAGATTCAGGATGGTGGTTTTTCAGTTGGGAAATAACAAGAGGATGTAGTGGGGGGAAGTCTCGTGAGTTAAGGTAAAGGCGCCAGCTTTTCCTTGGGTGGTAGGTTTGCGGGTGCTTAGTATAGTATTAAAAATCATTCACTAATTAAATAAATAAAAAGCAAGCCATGCATAGATTAACGATAAGAGTGTGTTGTGAGTCAAGGAATAAGATTAAATCAATTCCATGCAACTGAGGACCAATTTAAAAGTAGAAAATTCCCTCATATAGACTGGTAGTTCTCATAGAATGCTCTGAAAGTCTGCCTTGCTATAAGGAAGAGACCTTTTATATGTTTTAAATTGGTCCTTCACCTGTGATGTCTTTGAAAAAAAAATCTGCTTCTAAAATAAAATAAATAAAAAGTTTGAAAACATTGCTGTAAGTGAAAAGTCACTGAGTGTTTTAAAAGGGAGGCTGCAATATCCTAAGATCTGCGACATGAAAAATCACACACTGTATAAAGGAAGCCCCTTTCAGTGATGTTCACATTTCAAAGAAGCGGGCAATACTAGCCTCCAAAGAAATGACTCACAAATGGTATAAATCCAAAAACCAATGACAAGAAGGAAAGAGGAAGAGGATACTTTAAGATACCTCCACCCCAATCACAGCACGGATGTAAAAGAGGCTGAAAGAGCCAGATATACACATATAATCAAATCCCAGTAGTGCAATGCTTTAAAATACCAACATATACAGAAGTTAGAAGCCAGACAGCCTGCCTGCCTCCTTGCCTCCTTTCTTTCCTTTCAAGTCGTTAGGGTTGAAACCTGTGCGAGGATGGTAGGCACAGTGACAAAGATTGTCTCCCGGAGAGATTGGTTCCAGGAAGGAAGACTGAGCAAATAAAACACAGAAGATAATGGCAGCAAGTTTCCCACTGCTGGAGAAGTAGTTACAAACATAGAAAGGGAAAAAACTGGAATGAACACTCAGGTGTTAGACTGGAATTGGAGTAATAGTAATACATGGTTTTGATAGATTAGATAGATGGATAGATTGATAGACAGATAGAGAAATAAATATAGATGTAAATGTGGGTATACACACAGATATACATATTTTTATTAGCTCTGTCCACAGTGAGAGCCTTGAAGCCCTAATTTGAAGGACTTTCTCCAAAATAACTGTCTTATATTCAAAAAAAGTTTCAAGCAAAGGCTGAGGAACCATTTCAGACTGAAGGAGCATGACAGCTAAATGCAGTACGTGACCCTGTATTGCACCTTTTGGCTATAAAGGACGTTATTGAGATATTTGGCAATACTTGTACGAAATCTTTGGATTGGATGTTAGTAATGTAGCAATGTCAATTTCCTGATTTTAATGACTATTCTGATTATTCCATAAACAAGGAGAATATCTTTGTTTATAAGAAATTTGTTATGAAGTATTCGGACATACAGGAGTATTACATGTGTAGCTTATTCTCAATGGTTAGAAAGAAAAATATTTGTAGTTTTCTTTCCATTTTTTCTGTTAGATTGAAATTATTTCAAAATAATAAAAAAGATTCACAAATTCTATTATTCTTGTAGAAACAAATCACATGGAACTTGAAAGGAAACAATGTTTGAGCAGCGAAATTGTAATATTTCGGTGTTTAAGAACAGGATGGTTATAATGCAGATACACAGGAGAAAAAAACCAATAGGTTATTACGGACGTTTTTTCACAAAGTAGCAACAGGAAATTAAATGAAGTTTGGGTATAAGAAGGAAATTTTCGTTAGAAGCCTTCTGTCTCCCATCTTGTTTTAAGGTGATAGAGGAAAATGGTCGTTGAATTGCCTTGGATTTGTTTATATAAAACAATGAAGGTGTCAATAGCAACCTGTGGAAAACTCCAGTACTGAGGACTGGATGTGGTTTGTTGAGGGGTCTTTTTGTCACCACAAACATCTTAGGCTAATAGTCAAAGACGCCAAGACAACGTATCACTTAATTGAGAAGAGTTCCACCGGAGACTTAGAAAATAGTAGCAAAACAGACCACCGTTAACTAATTATTCTCTCTTCATAGAGTTTACCTAAACAGAATCTATTAATAGTGCTGAGAGCCGTTATTTTTTTCTGCAATCAACTTCCAAGGGGCAGATCATTCCATAAAATTGGGGAGGAAGAAAGATGAAATTATGTGCCCACCTCTTCCCCATGAACAATCAGAAAACTCCAGAAATGCTTATACTCTCATAAATAACACTGAAAGATAAATATAACTCACATTTGTCAAAAGTCTACTTGGTGCCAGACGCATTCTACAAATCATCTTATTTAGTACTTTCAACAGTGATGAAAAGTAGGTATTAGCCTCCTCCTTGTTAAATTGAAGGAAAGGAGGCCCAGAGAGGTTCAATGACTTATCCAGAGCCACACAGTTGAAACGGGAGTAGAGATGTGTAGTCAGTCTTATCTTGAACCTCATTAATTCTCATATGTAAACCTTGTAACCTAGAGATCACCATTACCGTATTATAGATAAGAAACCAAATTTAAATCCATGCATAGTTTAAAGTCTGTGTTCTTTTACCTAAATTTTTTCCTTTAGTAATATCTGAGGTTTCTAAATATCATTTTCTTAATACGATTAATAATAACAGCCACAACATAGGTATTTTAAAAGTAATTTGTAGTTTACAACTATTTCATGCACACTTAATTTCTCAACAGCCAAAGAGAAAGATTGTTTCCGTCAGTTTTATAGGTGTGGACACTGAAGTTCAGAGTAGTTACGGGAAGAGCTCAAATCACACAGCTTAAATCACACAGTAACAGTCATGACTGGAATCTGGACATGAAGCAGTCCATGATGTTATACAGGCAAAAATTGCGGTTTAATTTATTATTAAAGTAAGTCTTACAGCACAGGTCCATGGGAGTGGGCAAGAGACCGGGGCAGTGATGATGAGAAGACTGGCATGAATAGCATTTGACTAGTGTTTTTGGATTTAAATGTTTAGTTGGTCTTCAAATGGGAGAGAAATGATGTATTAGAGGTGTAAGGACATCCAGAAGATCAGTTGCCAAGGAATACACCTAATAGGTACTGCTCTGGCCTCTCCAATGGCCATGGGCTCATTCTGTCGGTCTCGTAATTCTGCCTCTGGGGCCTGCCAAGCGGTAAGCCTGCTTGCAAAGGATCATAAATGAAAGAAAACCACTCCTGGATCTCCTCCCATGGACTCCTCCTCCCTCCCCATCCTCTGCTGGAGAGCACTGGAAAACACTCTGCACTGATGGCCTGCTGCTTGGGCAAGAACAGCGCCCCGTGCAAACACGCCAGGCAAATGCTCTGTGGCTGGCACCCGCAGCCCAGGACCATCTGCTAAAATGGCTTCCAGCCTGCTGAGAAGAGAATGAACTAGTTCCCTGGAGGCAAAGAAGCTAAAAATGAGCTTGCAAAGTCTTTGTCAAACTAAATCTAATAACTCATCTCCCAATCTTCCTAAACAAAAAATAATGAATTGTACTTTGCTACATAGTCTTCTGAATTTCAGAACCCTCTGCACTCTGCTGAGAGAGTTTTTGCGCTCTGATAAGTCTGGTTGACTTCTGATTGCTAGTGAGTTAATGGGCTATATAAGCTCTATGAAAGTTGGGGTAACATTTTTCCATTTCATCATGGGCATAGGGTAGTATCCAGCACATAGTAGCTGCTTAATAAACATGTGATAGGTGAATGAATATAATATAAACACTTAACACAGCAGAAGATGATGTCACTCTGAATGGTCAATACTTAGCCTGTTTCAGACTAAATACCTTAACTTCAGAAAAGAATGGGTAAGAATTGGTAGCAGTGCTAAGATTTCTTTCAACTCATCACTTTCTCCTTCTAACTTTAGAGAATGCAATCTTTACCTATGTTTTTTGGGTAGAAATGAAGGTGACTACCAGGCATCCAACTATTTTTCTAAATTTGAAGAATCCTAAAATAGTGGAAGATGGGAGTTGGAACATGGCAGGGATGGGCAAGTGCAAAGTAAAGACACAAGTATTTTAGCCAGTTAGATGTCCCTGAAAAGGACTTTGAGTATTAAAAGAGCAACACAGGGGCCAGCCTGGTAGCGTAGTGGTTAAGTTCATGCACTCCACTTCAGCAGCCGGGGGTTCGCAGGTTCGGATCCCAGGCGCAGACCGACACACCACTTGTCAAGCCATGCTGTGGCGGTGTCCCATATAAAAAGTGGAGGAAGATGGGCATGGATGTTAGCCCAGGGCCAATCTTCCTCGGCAAAAAGAGGAGGCTTGGCAATGGGTGTTAGCTCCGGGCTAATATTCCTCACAGAAAAAGTAAAAGAGAGACACAAATATCCAGCCACAGCAAAGGTATTTTCAAGGTGCTGGTAGTTGGCAGAAGGAGCTTCAAAAATCTTGTGATAACACAGACTTGAGTGTCTGGTGGTAGACAGAGATCAGTGGAGAAGATGCCCGCAATAGCATTTTAAGTGAATTAATGAAGACTGTTCACTTAGAGAGATCATATGCATATCTATTTTCCTGGAATATCTTGCTTCTGGCCTGTTCTGCAAACCCTCCCCTTCCCCTTGATTCTATGCACTATCCAATAGTCTTCTAAGAGATCTCTTTTCAAAGTCATTCAATCAAAGCTGGTTTCACTGACATGCAAACAAGAACATACTTTGATAGGGAAAATATTGTCAATAGGCAATTAGAGTTGCCTGGTTTCCTATAGGGTGATATACGCTTTGGAGAGGAAGCAAGGGAAAACTGCATTATCTGGTGTTTGAGAAAGATTTACCAAGCAGCCTGGCAGCATGAGAAGGAATCAGGCGTGGGATGCAGGAATTTATTCACTTGTGCACGAACTCGGATGACTTTGACACACTGCCCAGATACATCACTCGTTTACCCTTTCCTCAACGACTATTAGTTGAGTAGCTGCTATGTGCCAGGAGCTATGCTAGATACTGAAGATGTGGTAATAATGTAGACCAGGCCCCAGCCTTCACAGGTTAATCACTGTGGAGCCTGAGATCCGGCCACCTGGGCTTGAACACTGGTGTTATCACTTCTAGCTGTGAGATCCTAGGCAACTGTTTCATCTGTAAAATAGTATTAATAGCATCTGCCACACACAGTGGTGGTATTAATTAATTTAATCTTCACACGTAAAGCCCTTAGAACAGTTCCTAATATGAAAGAAGCATTCAATAAATGTCAGTAGTGGTTGCTGTTGTCAATTTTATTATTAGCAGAATGTTTGATGAATGTTGCACACAGAAAAGGCAACCAAGAAGTGTACATTTGAAAAGTGTTGCAAGAAAGGATATACAGAAAAATATCGAAAAGATGCACATTGAATAGAAAA
The DNA here is from genome assembly GCF_020826845.1 of Diceros bicornis minor. Taxonomy (NCBI): domain Eukaryota; kingdom Metazoa; phylum Chordata; class Mammalia; order Perissodactyla; family Rhinocerotidae; genus Diceros; species Diceros bicornis. The sequence goes on along the minus strand of NC_080741.1, from coordinate 72,231,301 downwards.
ACGTAGAAAAGAAAAACATTGAAAAGGATATGCAGAAAACCACTGAAAAGTAAAACCTAGAAAAGTCATCCCAAAGCAAATACCATCTAAGCTAAGACCCGAGGAGTGAACGGGAACTCCAGGGGTGAGTGGGAATGGTCAAGGCAGGAGGCAACAGTAAGACAAAGAATATTGACAATGATTTCAAGGATATTGGCCATAAAGAATGGGAAAGATAGCATAGTAGCTGAAGGAGAGATTGGGATGGAAGAAATAAGAGACTTGATTTGTCTCCCTTTCTCTGATAACTTTTTCTTTGACTTTGACAAAGAATATACTTCTGCCAAGCCCAGCCGTTTCTTAAAGATATGGTATAATCTATGTTCAAACATAGTTTGAAGGCCACATAGAAAAAACAAGTCTACCTTTGGCCCAGAATGATAATCTGGAATACATCACAGTCTTGTAGACCCAGGACTTTTTGATTCATGTACATAACTAAATGTGCTTAACGTCCTAGGCATTTATTGTATTAATTTTAGTGCAAATGATCTTTTGGAACAGCCATCTACAAGTTTCCTGAGTTTATACTTCTTTTATATTTTTGTCATAATTTTGACAATGGGATTCCAAAGTATCTGATTATAAAATACGTATTTTTATGTTTTTTATAACATTTGATATATTAATTATTTTTCTTCATTATCCCCGTATTTGAATTTTGTTTTATTATTTGTGTGTGCGTGTGTTTCAATATTTTGAAACCAGATGCTTCATTTTATAGTTTGATGAATTCCAGGTTCTGGGACTAATTAGACATCTAATAATGTACATGTAATAATAATGTAATCTAAAATTGTTTTTCACTGATTAAATACAGCAATGGTGATGCCTTTAAGAGAGATCAAATGAATGAAATCAGTGTAAACTTATTACAAACAGCAGATTTCTAAGAAATAAAAAAATAAGACTTTATCATTTGAGTTTACTTAAAAATTTTCAACTTTTGGCATATTTATCAAGGTAAGCAGCTAGATCAATTACTGTTTTTCTTGAAATGGCAGCAGATGACTTCTAAGTGCATCTGATGAACAAATTTAATTTTGGACAGCAAAAATCTGAGCAGCCCTCTCTGTTAGAGAACATGATACTAGCTCAGAAGGCCCAGCATTGGGATAATGAATCCTTTTGGAGGTCACTGTACAGAGAGGCTGGATTGCCCGGACCTTGGAAGTTTCCCTTTATAAATTCAATGAGGAAGGCACACTGGAGCTTACCACCTCTTTTAGGGTAAGGCTTTAAAAAGCTTGAAAGCACTTTTTTAGTTAATGAAAATGTTTAAGCACTATTGCAAACAGTAACAAATAAGCTTTCAAAAAGAATGTCAATTGATAAAGGGAATAGAATAATAAGTTAATTGTGGAATCTAGATAGAGAGCATACAGGTGTTCATTGCAAAATTCTTTCAACTGTACTCTACGTCTAAAAATTTTCAAAATAAAATGCTGGAAAAAAGTACAAGGTTTCAAAAAAGTTTAAATATGACTGTTAAAATATGAAGGTAACCAATAACAAAATAAAAACATATAGTTGAAATCCCAAATTAGCAGGGAATAAAAAGGATTAATCAATCTTATGAATGCAAAGATGAGGAAAATAAAGAAAATGCAAAAAAGAATAATAGATAATAGACATAAAAGAATATGGAGGAAATAAGACAATATATCACAGTAATGTTGAATGGCTGCGTCCTTTTATTAAAGACAAAATAATAGCTAGCCATATGATGCCTATAATAAACAAAACTAAAGTGAAGTATAAGGAAAAGTTTAAAACAATAAAAGAAGAAGCAAAGAAAATAAAAAGAAGTATCTTCAATAATTCTAAAAAACAAGAATTATTTAAATATGTGACTTTTCTTTGAATCCAAACCAAGCGGGAATGATTCCCTTTGGCTTTATGGATGTTTCACGGTCACTTTTTTTCTTCTTGAAGCAAGTTAGGAATCAAGTTGAGTAAGATACCAAGCAGTAACTTAAAAGGCTGAAGTTAAAAGTGTTGATTTGCACTCAAGTTAATTTTATGGGCTTTGGTGTATTTCTCTCCGGAGTTGAGTTTCCTTTCTCTGCATCCTTTACTTCAAAGTCTTGCAGCAGAAGTTGCAAAGGGAACGACACACTTCATTTTCCTTTCTTAAAGGACTTTCAACTCTTTGGGTTTAGGATGTTAACAGCTCACATACCAATAGCACACTGATTTACCAAGTGCTCAATCCTCCTAACAACCCGGAAGACTGGGATAATTCCAAATTATCAGACATCAAAACAACCAGATGGAAGGTAGAAGACCCAGCCAAGCAGCTCTTTTGCCCACATGATATCATACAACTGCCTAAGAACTTCCAGTACCACAGACACCCTTACCAACAACCTCAACACAACAAGCACTCTACACGTCTCTCTGTCCCTGAGCACACCACTCCAATGCCATAAGGGCTGTGTGGGATCAGTTTACTTCACACCTAACCCGGTGAACAGAAAATAACTGAATATTAGCTGTTGGTGTCTGCTAAACATTTCCCTCTAGAATAGGTGGGGCTGTTGAATGACAGAATATAGTTCAGATATAAGGGTAATGTAATATACTCTCATAAATCTTGATGATGCACTTGTGGTGGGAAAAAAGAGCACTAATCCATTTTCATTGGATCTCATGTATTGCTCTTAAAAAAAAAAGACAATAGTTAAACATCTATTTAAGTAAGACAAGATGAATTCTTAAGAGTTGTCAGAAGTGAAGGAGTATTCAAGTCCTAATAATTATTTTCTGTGTCAAGCACAAAACATTTCTGGTGTGTTTATTTTATGCCAGACACTATGATAAGTGATTTAGGAAGATTGTTTTATTTGATCTTCATGACCTCCCCCATGAGGAAGTCCCATTATTACCTCTTTTTATAAATGAGGAAACTCAAGCTCTGAGTGCCTCAAAAACTGACTTTTTTTGTGACCCTAGCAAGTATTGGAGCCAGGACTTGGGCTAGGTTCTATCTGACACCCAGTCCAATGGTTTTTTCCACCAAGCTGTACAGAGTCCCCAAGAATCTCATGTTGGGTTATGGAAGCCACATATTAAGATGAGAAAAAGTTGTATCACATAAGGAGTTTGACAAATACTAAACTCTCTCCTTCTAAATCCTAAAACAGTTAAATAATTTCTAAAAAAAAACTTTATAAATATGGCATACTGCCAAAATTTTAGAACCTTCAAATTAGAGTTGAGAGTATGGTGGGTGCCATATCTACTTCATAGCACAATTTTTAAAAAGCCTATGTTTTTACGTATAATAATAATACCTCATTATTAAATCAGTGATTCTTATATTATTTTCCTTATCTGTTAGATTTTCCTCCTACCTGATGCCTTTTTCCCCAACACCTACATTTCCTCAGACTCCCTAAAGATGGAGAAGAGATAGATAATACACTATCAAATAACAATGAATGCCGGGGCTTTTTTCCTCTCATTGTCTTTGTTATTTCTAATCCTCTTGATAAGTTAAGAGAATAAGGGAAGTTTGGTCTTATTCCAAAGTTACATCAAAACCAATCATTTTAAAAAGGGCAAATCAATTTTATGATTTGGGAATTAATTCCAGATTTAAAAGATAACTGAACTTACCTTAAAGTTCACACTCATACTTATGAAGATCAATATTGTATATATGGAAAATTCTGAAAAGTTAATACAAGCACATTATTTATCCAGAAACAGCTTATCTGGCAAACACAGCCTATTCTCGAAGCTGCCAAGAAGGTAGAAATGAAAACATTTGAGCAACCAAAAGAGAATTCCGGACGTCACAAACACAAATGTCTACAGAGGCAAGGCAGAGGCTATAACCGAATGAAGCAGGCTAACGTGAGACAACAGAACTGGTGGGAACCACGAGGATGCCACATCTAAAGGGGGCAACAGCTACTCAGCTCCAGGGGATTTTGACCATGTAGGAATATGGGATCAAGGTCATAGGATCTTCCAAGTTTCAAACAAAAGCAGGACTTAACCGATGTTTCATGTGAAATTTTCTCATATTTAAAACATTTTATGGGCCAGAAAATGACATCTCTGCTATCCAAACTAGACCCAAGATAAATCAGTTGATGACAGCTCTGGGCTAGCTTTACTACCCTACACAAGCATTGAAGCCTGGATAATACAGTTAACTTACCCAAAGTCAGAGATTTAGAAAGGCACAGAACTGGAAATAGAACCAGCGTTCTCTTATGCTCTCCATATTTGTGTCACAGTCCTCAAAAGAAATAACTGATGAGATTTTCTCGGTGGCTGTTCCTCCAGCACATAATAGCAAGCCCAGAACTGGACCGACATTCAGCAAATAAGCTGAAGGAAAACAGTAAATGTAGATGGCGCTCTGCACTGTAGCTCTCTTCTGTCCATGGGTCGGTCACGCCTGCATTATTTCCCCCTTTAAAATGTCAATTTCTACTCAGAAGCAGGCTTCTAACAACAATGAAGGGGATTCCACTTAGGCGTGTTCACCATTCAGTGAATCAAGAACCAGGCTTGGGAGAAGAATCACTGTTCATTGTCATATTATTATTAAGTCATATGGATGGCACTTTTCTTCTCAAAGTGTTTTGCAAATTATTTTAAAATACCAATTCTTATCTGTAATCTCATCTCATTACAAGTTAATGAAAATCTACATCTCCTTTGCACCTTGCATTTCAATATCTTGAAGCACTCAGAGAGCCACAAATTCAGTTTAAGAGCATCTCATATTCTGAAATTCTCCAAAGGACACTTTTCTGGTCCCTCATATATATTGAGTCTCATTCTTCCACTACCAGGCTTGGCCTCATCCCAAGCAAGCCCATGGGATTGAAATGTCATTTCTATTTTTTCAAGTACATTAAAATAAATTCAAAATTATTAAGAAAAATAAAGTGTGTCATCATATCATCCAAAATCATGTTTTTTTTTACCACCACTCTTTGAGAAACTTTGATTTAAATAAAGCTTTTACAAACTCTAATGTTGCCACCCTTTCTTGATTCTTGATAATGTTACCTTCATTATATTAATAAAATATCAAGAGTAAGAGAGAAATATGCTTCTTTCATTATATTAATGCAAATATTAAGAGTAATAGCAAAAACACATTTCAGATGTGTCAGACATTCTCGGCATCACTCTATGAGACAGCTACTATTATCTCCATTGTACAGCTGAGGAAACTGAGGCCCAGGAAAGTTAAGTAAGTTGCCCAAGGTTATCAAGCCATCAGCAGCAGAGCCAGGGCTTGAATCCAGGAAGTCTACCTTCAGAGTCCAGATACTTGCTAGACCATACTGCCCCACTAGGCAGAGTCAGCAAGAGCGCTCCTGGCTGCCTCCTGTCTGCCATGGTAAACAGATATACCACGAGGAAGCCAAAGTCCTGGATGTCCACATAGATTTGTGTCCCATACTTGAGGCTCTCCTCAGGTCACACTAACCATAAACACACAAGATTCAAGGCTACCTTCAGTCAGGTCTCCTGAGAGCTTCGTATTACTCCTGTGGTCGTTGCAAGGCTCTGGGAAAAGATCTGAAAATAAAGGCCGCAGGAAGTGCAAGATGCCCTCCTGTCCAGCAGGCCGCTCGAGACCTACCTATACTCTGGCTAGCAGAAGAGGAGAAAGGGCAAAGAGGGCGAGAAACGGGGACTCAGAAAAGGTTCAAACTACGTTCAAGTTAATACCATGTAGCAAGTAGGTCACAGGCTCTTTCCTTTTATCACCCTGGTAATCCCATGAGGTGGGTGTGATTGTCATTTGACACATAAAGAAATTGAGGCTCAGAGTAGTTAAATCCTTGACTAAGATCAGTCCTGTCTGTCAATAGGAGAGCCAGAAAGCAAAACCTCAGATCTATGTGAGCAAGTCCATGCTCTACGAGACTGAAAGGGAAAAACCAACAAATGCTCCCAGATTTCAATCCCTGCCGGAAAAATGCAATGGTAAGCCTATGGGTTTTGAAGGTGCTTTCCCAGGAAGCTATTTATTTTGAAATCTGCATTTACATTGTCCACTTGGCTCTGTGAAATTGTCTCCATTTGTATTCAGAGAGAAGCAAAGGAGATAAATTATGTTGGCATTAAGTGTGTTGGGACAGCATTAGAGCACGAAAGGAGATAGGGCCCTGTGCCCTAGAATGTCTCAGGAAGCTGCCCCTCACCCTCCAAGCTCCCAGATTTACAAAACATCACCTCCCATGATGCTAGGGACCAAACACGAGTGGAAGTCAAACCCAGGGATCAGATCACAAGTGGCAAAACTCGAAACATCAGAGAGCATCTACCCCAACTCACCCCCACTCAACAAGATGAAAGGAGAAATCAGAGGTCAGCAAAAGTGAAATCCCCAAGGTCAGACAGCCAGTCTATTGTGGCAAGGACTAGAACCCAGACCATCCTGGCTATTAGCCCAGGATTTTCTCCTCTACCTTCAGGTTACAATGCAGAGATTATAAGTATAGTGCAGAGCTCTGGGCTCAGATGAACTGCATTTCAAGTTCTGATGCTAATTTGTGACCTTGAGCAAGTTATTTAACCTTATGTACATCTCAGTTTCCTCATTAGAAAAATGGAGATAGTGACAGTGTCTATCTAATAGAATTATGATGTATAGAAGCCAGAGTTATTATGCATATAAGCACTTAGCACAGAGTTTGACCCAAGGATGTGTTCAATAAATGTTAGCAGTTTATTATGAAGCCCATGAAAGTACATTATAAACTGTAAAGCGCCATTAGATGTTATTTATTACTATAGCCTAATTTTTCTAACAAGCTGATGTACCATCCTATATAAATCTTTTCTTCCATGTACATCATAATAGCATTTAGGCAGTTACAAAATAAACTATAAAGCCATCTTGTTTCTCATTTTTTTTAATATAAGAAATGCAAACTGCACACATAATCATTTGTAATATTTCTACATATCACATTCCAGACTTGGATAGTAAATGTCTCCTTCTACAATACCGAAGATTAGTCAATAAGACAAATGGCCTTCTCTGATAACAGTATTTATTCAAAACATAATTGAAAGATGTGATATAAGAAAAAACATATTTGGTCTTTGTCCAGGGTTCCTGGCACAGAGCACCTAAAACCCTTGGGATTTCTTAAGTGGTAGGAGTGTATTTTGTTATTTATAACAAGCCCTTTTGACCATATCTGAGTTTATGCTAATAAGATGACACACGGCAAGGCCCCTAGATAGTCTCAGATTGGGGGCTGGTCACCAGAAGGACCAAATGTGATTAGGGAGTGGGAGCTTCCAGCCCCATTCCCCAGTCTCGGGGGCGGGGGGGAGTGGGACCAGAGATTGAGTTCAGTCACTTGACCAATGATTTCATCAATCATGAAAACTCTGCAACTCTGAGGCTCAGAGAGCTTCCAGGTTGGTAAATACACTGACGTGCTGGGAGGCCATGGAAGCTCCATCCTCCCATACCTTGCCCTACATATATCTTCTATTTGACTGTTCCTGAGTCGTATCCTTTACAATAAAACTATTACCGTTAAGTATAGCTCTTTCTTGAGTTCTATGAGTTGTTCTAACAAATTATCAAATCTGAAGGGGGGTTGCGGTAACTCCCACACAGGGAGTTGGCCAGCTGTTGTAGCTGCTCAAGCAGAAGTGTAGGTGGCTGGGGACACCCGGGCCTTAGGGCTGGCATTTGAAGTAGGAGCAGCCTTGTGGGACTGAACCCTTAACCTGTGGGGTCTGTGATAACTCTGAGTAATTTGTGTCAGAATCGAATTGAGTTATAGGGCTCCCAGTTGGTGCCAGAGAATTGCTGTTGGAATGATGCAAAAGGGAATTGTTTTGGTTCTGAGCCTTCTTTTACATGTTGATAATTCCCCAACTGGAGAAAAAAGAGAGGCTGTCTGCCCCCTTATCCTTAGGCTGTGTCTGTGCTTGGGTAGATCCAAGGCGGTTGCTGGATAGAGTGCAACTACCTGGTAGAATTTTAAAAGTAATCTCAATGACCTACTAGGAAATTTTCTTGTTTGAGTCATCCCTGGTTTTGGCAAAATCCTTAGTTGTAAGTTGAGAAAGTTGTGTTTGCTTCCAGGGTATTATACAGAGATATGATTCAGCCAGAGACCCAGGTAGTTCTAAGGTAGCATGGAGGTGGGACCTGATCCCTGAGTTCTTGTCTTGGTTCTGCCTCTTAGAATTTAAATGACTTCCCCAAGGTCATGCAGCTAAGGAGTCTCCATTTCCTTGTTCATACTGTGAGGAAGTTGTATGGATTTTGAAATGAGCAGGTGGTTCTATGAGCTGCCTATGTTAGACTTACCTGGCCTGCTTATGAAAGCAGTTTATGTTGCCCCAGGTCTGATGATTCAGAAAATCTGGGTTTGGGACCCTGAAATCTACATTATTGACAAGCTCTCCAGATAATTCTGACGCCCAGTAAAAATTGGCAACTGTAAGACTTGATCCCTTTCATTCTATTCTAGCATTTTATACCATCAATTCTATTATATCATTTCTCTAAATGAGAAATAGGTTATCAGTTTGGTGAAGGCCCTAACAAGGCAGACATCATATACGCCAGTATTAGTAAGTCTTGCTAAATAGTAAGGTTGGTTAGGTAAAATCAACTCTTAGACAACGTGTCAATCTAGAAAATTCTCTCTGATGGTCCCTCAAAACCTCTTTGTATAACTTCATCTGTATTGTAGCTTCTTTTGTGTGATTTTTTCAGATAACGGCATTATCTTTCCATTTAATTGGTCTACATAGTTCCAATCTCAGAAGTAAATATCTCTCCTAATTATATATCAAGCCAGTTGCAATCTTCTTGACTGATGCAGTAATTTCAGGCATTGAGCAAATACACTTAACGTAGTTAATGCTATGATGCATTATTTTAATGCATCATGGAAGTTCTCCCTAGAGTAACAAAGGAATCTAAATGATTCTGACTTAGTTAAAAATGCAAATGCTTCTGAACCTAAAGATTAGCACTGAATCCTCAAATCCATCTTTAAAGGGCATCCACTGTTGCAAAGGTTCAGATTCTTGCTTCTTTTTTCTTTGCCTCTTTCCCTTTTCCCCTCTCTTTCATGATGTATTTAGGTTGTTATTTGAAGCACTTAGCTGAGGTCATTGGCTTCCTTGTTTTCATTTTAAAGTACTTCTTTACGTTTTAAAGAATATTTACACTTTTTGAACCTTCTCAAATTGGCATGTTGGGAAAACACAGGAGGACTTAGATCCTCTGCTGGATCTACATTCCTGCTTCCCTCATTTAAATAGCTATTAAACAGATGCCTCAGTGCACATATCTAAGTCCTTTGTCATGAGTAAGGTAACTTATGGTAACTTCAATTTGGCTAGGAAAATCTCAGGTTCCCCAAAAATACTGTAATGGGCAACTTAAAATCAAGACTGTCTTGGATGGTGAAGGTCTTTTATTTTCATCGTTATGAAAGATTCCAAGGGAACACAAGTGTCCTCAAGCTCTGATTATATTTTATGAACCAGAATATCTTTCTACATGATAGTTGCACAGAATAGACTCTGAACATGGGTCCTCATCACTTGAGAGGGGATGGATAGGATGGAGGCACTCACAACTTTGAGAATATGATCAAAGCTGCAGACCGTCTTCACCGTCCACCATAAAAAGGACATATATATACACTGGACTGGGAACCTTCCTACATATGCTCACCATCAGAGCTCTCAAAGCGTGGGCCATCAGCAGTGCTGGTCTGTGAGTTGCTTGTTACTGGTCTACAACAAGATAAGTACTGAAATTGAGAAGAAAGCAGTCAGAAACTTTATAGAGACTTGACAGAATAATTTTATGCTTGTTGAATCTAATAATATAAAAAAGGAGCTTGTATTTTGTATGTTTTTTTTAAATTTTCTTTTTCGAATTTATTTTTATTGTATTTTAAAATTGTGTTAGTCTGCAATGGATTTGAAATTTTAAAAACAATAATAAAACTGGCCCTTCACCACAGATAATTTGAGAAGCATTGCTCTACATGGCAGCTTGCATTCACTTCTCATGAGGAGTCTCAAAGATCAGAGAACTCCCAAGCCATGATGTTCCCATCTGCACAAATTCTGAAGGCCTATGCATCACACATATGGGATATGGAAGAGATGTAGCCACAGAGAAATGGCGAGTTACTTAGTGCCATTTGTGCCAAAATTTGGTCAAGAGCAGAACTCAGAATCTCCAGGATGAAAGAAGGAATCAAATAACAGGAAATGCAGAGCCGAGGTGGATTACACTAAGGTTATGGAGTCCAAACCTTGACCTCAGCAAGTGCCAGGAACCATGGGCTGGGTGAATGATTCACACATCTGGGAGATGCACTGGGCCCTTTTAGGAAATAGTGTAAAATGCACTCAAAGGTAGAAGCCTCCTGAGTTCTAACACCTGCACGAACAGGCCATCAGTAGTGACCAATGCCTGGGGCACGGGATGTGAGCACAGGGACTGGATGATTCAGAGAGCATGTCAACATCCCCTGCTCACAACTTCTCTAAAGGGAAACTAACCCACTGTGGGAGCTGTGAATCCCCAGTGTGGGGAGGCTCCTAATAACACACACAAAAACTGCATCCAGTCCAGGAGCCACAGGCACTTCCTGAATTGAGGCCAGGGGCCTCTCCCTAGCCTCCTTGCTTATGGCAATAATTCTGTAAGGGTGGGGCTATCAGAATTCATAGTGAGGGGGAAGGGTAGTTCCCTCCAACAGGTTGTGACATGTCCAAAATGAAGAGGAGGTACTCGTGTGCTAAAAGGGAATACCCCTAGCCCTCGACTAGAACCTCTGTAAATCAGTCAGAAAGCAGCTCTGTTAATAATGAGAATTACTACATCCTTTAGGTATGTTGCAAAAAATCAAGTCCAAGATAAACTTTGATTTTACTGCTCTAGGTATTATGTGCAAATATTCAAACAAGTCATGCAGTGGGAAATAGGAGAGCAGATGTTCATGCCACCCATACCCCTCCATCTACCCACCACATGCGCATGCGCGCGCGCACACACACACACACACACACACACACACACACACACACTTCCCATCACTAGCTCCCTGTGTGACTCAAGGCTCAAGGTAAGGGTCACTTTCCCACTAGGGGTCTGCAGAGCTCGCCCAAGGCTACACAGCTCCCTCTGAGACTCTTCAGATGACAACCTGGGTCTTCCAACCGCAAGTCCCACACCCTTTCCACTTCTCTGATCTATTTTAAAAGTAAACAAATGCTGCACTTGCTGATGTCAACTGAAGGCAGAAATGTCTTTAATTATTTATACCCAGCAAATGCATTCCATGTCTTAGATCCTGTGAGAAACCCAACGAAATGTCAGCTTCAAACACAATTTTTTCTTAAAATATTAGAACTTGGGATTGCAACTGAAGTGTATGCCTGAATAAACAGGCCAAATCGTTAATAATAATTATATATCCATGAAAACAAACACAGAGAGTGGTTACAAAAAGAAACAATGCATCCAACAAAGTTTCTCTCTGAAAGCTGGGAATTTTCAAAGTGGGTTTGACTGCGAGGATAGTTCAAGAGGGAAGAGAGAAGGGGTTGATGCTACCCTGAATTGGTATTTTGACCCAAGAAAGCCAAATTCTTGTATCTTTTCCAGGCCCATGCATCTCTGAGAGACCTGTTGCCTGATGGGAATTGTGTGGGAGACAGGGATAGAATCACCTCTAATGCTTGAGTACCCCTAGTTTCTTCCCCACTCCTTCCTTCCCCAAGGAAATTTAGTTTTTGCTTTCTGGGTCAGGCCCTTCTGTCTATCTTTGCCATATCTAGCAGGACTGTTTCTGACTTGAATGACCCCTAGATTGATCCATGACGGGAGGAACTGCAAAAGCCTGAAGATCCTGTGAGACTGACATTGGAAATGGAAAGAACTACTGAGTTGAAGGAAGGAAGAGGAAGGGCTCAGCGAGGAAGAGCAGGAAAGATAAAAGCCAGGCAGGCTGTGCATCTAGAGAAGCTAGAGGAGACTGACAAGCCTGCAAGTAATTGGGGGAGGCAGTTTCTGGTATGAGAGAGATAGTTAGAAAAATGTAAAGAGTGATTATGTAGCTCTGTTGTGATTACGATCCAAACTTGGAAACCTGCTTTGATCATTACCCGACACTTGGAAATAAGGTGAGGGGCAGGGAACAGTGGCATTTCTAATCAATGGTATACCGAGGCATTGTTTAACAGGCCACTCAAGGATTATTTAGTTCTCTGCAAGACCTTGCCTGTGTTTGACATTGCTATTTACCATTTGATTGGAGCCCAGACACTGTAAAGTTACATGTTAACTTACAGATTTATGTCCAGTAGAAAAGAGATCCCCACACATTAAGGGTTTAAGGTTTTACAAAATTAAATTTATTTAATGCCCTGTAGGACATTAACAAGTTTTGCATCCAATCTAGCAAACTTAGGCTAACAATTTTTAATTCCTGTAAATGTACAGTTCCTCAAATGCCGTTGCACCTGTTCCCTTATTAATGAATTAAATAAATTTGACACATGTTTATATTATATTTGTAACAGGGTCATGTTTTTAACTTTTTAAAAATTATACTTTGACAGAGTTAAGAGTGTAAAACTCCTCTGCCACTATCACTACCATTTGCTTTCGTATTAAAGCCTCAAATTTTTTTTAACTATTTTTTCAGTTGCTCAACTACTTCTTTGAACAACAAAAAAGGCCACTTAGTTGCCTGTGAGATCTAAGTCCTTCCCATTTTTCCCAGAGTGGGGGCTGCATCTGGGGATGTCCAGAGGCCTAGGGGTCAGGAAGCCTGACTTCTGGTCCTTGTTCTGCCTAACACTCGAGGAAAGGCTCCTTTCCTCTCTGGGATTCAGTTTCCCCATCTGTGTAATGAAAGGTTGGGTCTCTAGGATGCTTTTCCCAGGTCCAACAATCTTGGAGTCTCTCCATTTCTGGATGTTCTCTTTGTTCTAAAGGCTTTTGTGTGGCCCTCTTGTCTATGTGGAAGAACATGCTAATGCTTCCCGTCTCCCCTTTTCTTCCACAAAGAAGGAAGAATAATCACTGCTGTAGGTCGAGATGAGCCTCTCGGGACCAACCAGAAGAGGCAGTACTGTGCCCTGACTAGAGAAGAAACTCATCAGACCAGAGGGAGGCCCAGCAGAGAAAATCGTCGTAGCGAATACACAGAAAAGCAAAGAAAACTAACTGGAGTGTCTCAACCCTGTCAATATGTAAATCCCTTAGCAGCTTGCAAATGAATTCATATTCATATTTGGGAGGGAGGAATAAGACGAAAAAGCATTTCCAGTGCCATCACTGATAAATATCGTTGTTTAGGTGCCGATATCGGCATAAACACATTTAGATCTGTACTCATTTTCCAGTCATTTGAAATGTTTATATCCGTTGAATATGTATTATTAAATTAATGCTGATTGGAGTTAGGAGGCAATTTAGATTGAAATGTATTTCATTGTGCTGTAGGTAAAGCTGAGAGTGGGAAGCAAATTATCTGGCAAATTGAACTTGCTGCACTGCAAATACCCATTCCTGGTAAACGGTGGATTTCCTGATCATCTGCTTTATTTCTTTCCCAGTGCTGACTGGGTCTTCCAGAGCTGCCTTCTGAGAAGGGAAACCAGCATGAGGGGTGGAAGGGGACACCGGGGACATAGTGCTTCTAGTCGTCTTTTAATAAATAAATAAATAAATTATAGATTGAGAGAGAAGGGGCCAACCATTGTGGATTCCTTTTAAATTTAAGTAAAGCCAGATTCCTACAAACTTGGAGTTTCCTGGGCACAACCCGGTCAAACTTTCCCACTTTTTCCTCTTCCTGTGTCTTCTCACATTACAGGAGGGCATGACAGCCAAACAATGCTTCCCAACATGCCATTCTCTGGCTTCACCCCCACCAGTGCCTCTGGGGATCATGGATGCTGCCGAGATGGTGGCAGGGTGGAATGTGGCAGACGACACGACTCTGTACGATACCTAGAGTCAAGGGAGCCCAAGCACTCAATCAAGCTTTGCAATAGAAGAGTTCTCAGTGCTGAAATTCCCTGCCCCATAAATGCAGGTCTCTGTCACAAGGAGGACCAGCTGCGAGAGAGTCAAAACAACCCCCAGGAAAATAGTAATCAGATGTATCTATCTTCAGTGGAATTTGCCACATTTTTCCCCACTGGCCGTTAGTTTGGTAGTTGGTTAGGCTCAGCCCAAGAAAAATAAGGAATTGAGAAGACGGCCATTTCAAGAAAGTCCTATCCAATTATTTAGGTAAGTGTGGCAAATTAAAATACAGACAAAAGGATTTTCTACTTTCTTGTAGATTTTGTGCTTTTACTTGGGTTTCTGGAGGGAGATCATAGGTTTTGCCTAATTTGGCTGTGTGGTCTGACCATATATTGGGAAGAAATAGACTGAGTCCTACTTCTACAAAGACCAGCTTTGGCTCCATTAATGAAACAGAAATAATCATGAAACAAATGACAACAGTTAAGATTTTTTGAATGTCTACAACGTGTCAGGCACTCTTTTAAACGTTTTACACAAATTACCCCAGTTTAATTCTCACAACTCCTGAGGGATTCTGTATTCTCTCCATTTTACAGATGAGAAAACTGAAGCACAGAAAAGTAAATTAACCCACCCAAGGTCATATAGCTGGCCTTTAGTCAAGACGCTACTTGCTATATCAGGCAATCCTAAAATCTCGGGGACTTAACATAATAAACATGTATTTCTTCCTCCAATAAAGTCCAATTCAAATACTCCAGGTCAAGTAACTCTCATTCCTGTTGGATGGCTCTTTTTCAAACAATGACTCAGGAATCCAGGTTAGGGGCATCTTATGAAACAAATAGCTTCAACATCTGGCCTGTGAGAGAATCACAGAGGTGCAATAAAAGTGGAGAAGGCAAATCCTGTTCTTAGAAACTTCCTAGGTCAGGATGTGACATGCATCATTGCCTCCCACATTGTATTTCCCAGTACAAATCACATGCTCCCACCTAAATGCAAAGGAGCTCAAAAGTGTAATGCCTGGCTGGACAACCACTTCCCAGCAACAACACTCACCATTTCGAACACAGGCCATCAGCTCTGGTGATCAGCCTCCCTCTTCTGCCACAGCTAGAACATAGCAGAGCTGAGATTTGAAATTTAACTCTTTAAACCCTCTGCTAGATCAACTTCTGGCATCAAACTTTTGTGTTAGGGACTAGCATTGTTTGTAAGACCAAAAGTATATTTCCAAAAGAAAATGTCGGGGGAAGAGGGAGAATCTCCCTCTGCCCTTTCCCTTAAGGTTCTTCTGGCTGGCCAAATAATCAACAAGACAGGTTAGCAGGAGAAAATAATACCAAGTTTAATAACATGTATACATGGGAGAAAGCAGGGACACTGCGTTTCTCAACACAATAGCAGAAATTCTCGTCTTAAATATCATTTTCAGCCAATGACAAAGGAGGATTTTGGGGGTGGGGGAGTCAGTTACAGGAGATTACCACTAAAGCACAGTAAACAAGAGTAGGGTTTATTATACAGCCCCAAGGCCTCATCTTCCACATTGATAAGTTACTAGAAATGAGCTCACCGCCCCCTTTTTCTCAATACAGAGAGGGAGATACTTTTACAAATGGAGACTTCCCTTGTAAATGATTGTCTGACAACTCCTCGCAGGGCCATCCAAAGAATGTGGCCAGAGAGACAGGACTCCCGATAAGATGGGCTTGTTGGTGCCTTTTCTATTGTAACCTCTATCCTAAATTATCTTTTATAGCAGTCATGATAATAACCCCTTCCTAAAACAGATTTTTTGGTTTTAAATTCTTTAGGCAGTTTGGGAGGGGAAACTCAAATATTTTTCCTGAGCTCTCTGAGTCCTTATTGTCTTCAGCTCGAAATAATCCACATACCAGAGTGGTGCTTCCTGGGGCAGCTTGCCCTGAGCACCATCAAAAACTTCTAAGGAAAAATGTTGTGCATTACAGGGGTGAGGTAAATCATGTAAATAAGTAAAGCCAGCCAAGGGAAGGAAAAAGAAGGAGGCTCACACTAGTTAAAGGCAACTGCTATTCAGGTTCAACTGCTATTCAAGGAGAGAGAGTATGTTGGGGATTATGGAACTCTATCTAAGGGCAAATGCAAATCTAGTATGGCTGATCTATTTCTTTGGATTTTTGTTTGAGAGAGAAGCCAGAAATGTGAAATTTTATGAGAAAGCTCGAGATTTTAAAATATTACTTCTGGCAGGCATCCCATTTCCAGAGGAATTAGCATTTAAAAGAGAAATGATTTTGTAAGAATGAGCCTAAGGGATTGCAGTTGGTGTCCTAAAGTATCTGGTGGAGGGGGTGGCTTTCGGCAAAGAGCAATAGATACTCTGCAGCACCTCACAATGGCTGAACCACAGTCTTCTTGGCTCTATCTAGATGCCCATCCTAACCTCTTCCAGACACTCCTCTTAAGATCTGCCTTATCTCCATTAACTCGGATCCTTAGCCAAGTTTTGCCTTGTAATGTTCTTCTTCCTCTTTTCTTCTCTTCCCTCTGCTCTGTTCATTGGAGATTTCTTCCGTTCTTTCCGGTCTCAAACATCATTCTAATGATGACTTGCAAAAGTTTGTCTTTAACTCTCCCTATCCTCTAAGCTATAGGACAACCTTTCCAGAAAATGTCATCTAAATCAATTCTTCACTCTGCCCCTCACCAAATCTGGCTTCACATCTTGATTTCCTTATTTGGGTCACTTCCACTAGTGCTTCTCAAAATATTGTGGAGGGGGGGTTTCATGTTTTTATTTCTCCTTCTGTCTCAGACTGATACTCTTGGGAGCCAATTCTCCATGACTATGTTCACATTGATGCTTGGTCTGAGCCTTCTGAGAACTGGGAAACTTGGGTAAAGGATGATTTATGGTAAATATATGTTGGAAGGTGGAGACAGTACATTGCTCCAGAGAGGTTTGGAGACTGATCTCTCCTGGAGCCACTAGCTCACATTTCAGGCTAAGGAAGCTATGGATCTCATTCCCTTTGCCTCCCTGGAGAACATTTATTTATATTCCAAAGTAAAAGTTTCTCTCCCTCTGGAGGAGAGGATGGGCTAATATGCCAGCCACCATATATAAGCTCCAAGTCTCATAATTTCAGGCTTCCTCTCTTGCTCTCATTGTATCACCCCAAGAGGACTGGGGCTCGGAGAACTAGTGCTAAGACACTTTTTGAGCAATAAACAATCTGTTCTCTGATCCAGAGACCCTGTGTTTTCTGTAAGAATATCATATGCTTATAAACATAACAGATACACGTGTGAAATGCAACAAAAGGAATTACATGAAACATGAAATACAAAAGCAAAGGCATAAAACATGGAAGCCAAAATTTTATTATTACATTCAACAGACATGAAGTCCCTCTGTCAGTTTGCCATAGAAGTTTCTAATCCCTCCTTTCCGTTTCTATGCTCATTGTGTCATGGATCAGTGCAGTTTCCTGGCGTGATCCATGGACCTTCTTTTGAATGGCACTGACATATACCACCAGCTGGTTCAGGTTAAACTTCACCATTAACCTATTTACAACTCCTTAATGGAGATAATATGGGTAGAACTTGGAATAATGCCCAGCACATAAGTAAGGGTTCAATGAACATTCACTATCATTGCTCCCCAACTCCACCCTCTCCTTCACCCTTACTTCATAATGAACTCTCAAGTCTCGTTAAATTTATCATTTAATTTACCTTCTGTATTTGTCCCTCCCTCTCCATTCCCACAGACATGGCATTAGTTCAGTTTAGACAGACCCTTATTACCACACAGCTCAGTATTTCAATAGCATTCTAATCAGAAGCAAAGGCAGCTCCAGAATATAGAGCTTGGGTGATTGGTCAGTTGTTCCACTGGCAAAAATAAAGGACATATTTAGAGAGTCTATTGGGAAAGGAAAATGCTGGTTTGTTTGGGAGGACACTGAGTTAAAGCAGTACAGAGGTAGAGGCCCACTAGGGGACTGACCTACCCACTCCCCATGAGATCATGTCCACAAAGGCCAAGTTAGCATGTGTCCCATTTCTGCAAACTCCAATTTCCTTCATTTATAACAGATGATACAAGAAAAGAGGAGATAAAGGAGAATTTCATGACTTCTTTCATGCCTTCTCAGATAACCTAGAGCCAGGAGCAGTATAGGAAAATGAAGCAGGGGACAGAAAGCAGAAAACACATCCCATCAAGGATGGGCAGGGTGATTTTGATCCCTTATGGTACAATGATGTATCCGTTGTGAGTGGCCACAGTGCTATAATAAATATATGCCTCTGTCTGACTCACAGTGGACAACTCCTGGAATCATTTCCAGTGACTTTGCCAGAAATTAGTCTAGGTAGAACTGTTGCAGTGGAAGCTATTGGACTGTGGTGCTTGGAGTCCCAGAACGTAAGCCACATGACATTGCTGACCTGCAAGTGTGGACTTAAAACCTGAGCCATGGAATAGCATGCTTAGGTGTCTAGATCTACTGAAGGTTTTTGAAAGCCCCTCATGGGCACCAGAAGGACCCTTGGATGTAAATATCTATTACAGGCAGCTAGATATGCAGCTCAGTAGAGAGTTTAGCCTTGGAGAGAAGAAAGTACACAGGGAAATGACACGCTATGAGATGTCAGGTCAAAAGCATAAAAAAAAGAAAACATGATCAAGGGCGGATCCTAGTAGGATCCTTGTATTTAAGGGCAGAAAAAGAGTTAAAGAAGGAACATTTAGAAAGGAATAAGGAAACCCAGAATAATATGCAAAAGAGACAGTAAAGTATCAGAGAAGCCATTGGTGGAAAACATTTTAATAAAGAAAGGATGTCCACAATGTCACCGGTGAGAGAAATAAAAAATAGTGAGGAGCAGACTGTTACTGAATTTAATTACGGGAGGGCATCAGAGACCTTTGAGAAAGCAGCTGCAGTAAACAGGAAAAGTCAAGGAGTAAGTGGGTGGCTGACAATTCAAAAATGACATAGGACAGTTTCAAGATTCTAGTGATAAGACAGACAAAGCAATTACTCATGAACACAAAGTTACACAGCCAATGACCTGATTTACTTTCAATTGTTATGCCAGTTCTTCCTTTTATTATTTATAAATGCAATATGCTGCTATCTGTCATAACAATAAGTCAAAGCCTCTAACACAGTATTTTTTTTTTAAAGGTAATTATCCAGGTAATTCAAGCCAAAAGGTACCTGTTGGTTACAGTTACCTGGATAATACAAAGGAAAGCAATCAGTGACTTGAATTAATCTTCCACTTTCTATTAGAGACGGGTGGAGTTAAGAGCAGAGGGGGAGAAGAGGATAAGAAGTGGCATCAGTGACCTCACCTGGTGCCATCATTGGGACAAGAGCTCTTATCAACAGAAGGTGAACCCACGGGAGATTGTGCTATTAAAGACTTGACACACAAATGATAACTAAAATTTAAAGCTGGAAAGACCATAGAAAGATAATCACCTGCACCATCCATTGAGTCCCTAATTATTCAGCGTGCATGAGATAAGAGGCCACGGCACAGCAGCTACAGTCGCCTTAACTGTGAGTTCAAGGCCAAGCCAGCCAAGTCAGCCCTCCCCTTCCCTTAGACCAGGACATTACCAGACATTGTTACCCAGTGTAGGATGGAACTTGGAACCAAACCAATTAATCAAACCTCCTCTATTTTTTGAAGAACAAGAATTTTGACAGCTTAAGCCAAGTGTTAGAGGAGAGCGTGAAATCGGTGTGTGAGAGGCACTGATATTTTTACTCACTGAGATTAAAAGAATGATTATGGTTTGACAAGTCTTACTCTTAGCAAGCAGCCTGTGCTCCTTTGCCTGCTCTTCGCGGCCTCCTGCTGGCCCTGCTAGCCAGACAGATGGCCACCACCCACCACTCACCCCAACGCAGGTAAAACTCCATTGCGTCTCGCTCCTTTTCAGTTTTGGCATCTCCACATAAACATCACCTCCTTAACAAGACTTTCACAAACTACCATGAAAAGTAAACACAACCCTCATTCTCTCTGATCCCTGCTTATTCCCTTCAAAGCAACTGCGTAAGGCATTCAATGTTTTCTGCCTCTCTGTTTATGGTTCCCCGTCCCCATTCACATATACTCCACAAAGGCCTGAGCCACAACTGTTTTTTTCACTATTGTGTATTTTGAGAAATACTGGTGGAGGGAAGGGGACCTGAGTAAATGGGGAGCGGGGAAGAGGGTGTAGGTTGGGAGTGTAAGGGGAGCAGGGGGTGTGGATGAGGGATGGGGCAGGGGACAGAGGTTGTATTAATTTCCTATATCTGATGTACTAAGTTAGTACAAACTTAAGGGCTTAAAACAACACAGATTTATTATTTTACAGTTCTGTACATCAGAAGTCAAAAAATGGGTCTTATATGGCTAAAAACAAGGTGCCAGCAGGGTTATATTCCTCCTGGAGGCTCTCAGGGAGAAGCCATTCCTTGCCTTTTCCAGCTTCTAGGGGCTGCCTGCATTCCTTGGCTCCTGGCCTTCTTCCAGCAATGGCATAACTTTCACCTCTCCTTCTCTAACTCTGACACTCCTGCCTCCCTTTCAGAAAGACCCTTGTGACTACGTTGGGCCCGCCTGGATAATGCAGGATAATCTCCACAGCATTTCAAGATCCTTAACTTAATTGCATCTGCAAAGTCCCTTTTGCCATGTAAACTAATTTATTCACAGGTCCTGGGATTAGAATGTAGACATCTTTGATGGGTCATTATTCTGTCTACCACAGAGAGGGAAAGAGAAAGGAGAAGGGGAGGGAGGGGTGGAAAGGAGGAATAATTCTCCCCTCCTCATTCCTCACCCCTTCTATCCTAGGCCACGTCTTAAACCTGATTCCCTGAGAAAACTTTCCATTGCAACACTATCTACTCCTGTATTTCTCGGTTACTCTTGTCTTTAACTGAATTTTTGTGATTTCAGATTGAGAGTAACAAAATACCATGACCAGTCCAAATTTCTATTCATTCTTTATTAATTAAATATACCATCTTTAGCTGTTAATGACATAAAGAAAGATTCTGTTTGGTGTATTCCATGCCAAAATGAGGGATGATTTTCCTTGCGAATCAAGACAAAAGTCATAATGTTAGGAGTCTCTGGGAAATAGATCAAAGTGGCAGTAACTGGCACGTAGCCCATGTTTCTGAAGAGAGGTGGCATCTACTTGTTTTAATGGAGTTGACCAGCTCAATTCCTTTAGGCAGCCCTTCAAGACAGTTGTTAATTTTTCGACTCAGTCAAAAGGGCCAATTCAGCAACTGTTCAAAAGTTGTTGCCAGTTTAAGAAACACCACATAATCCTTCTCATTGCTTTTTTTCCCTCTATGAATTTTTCTGCCTGCTTTCACAATATGTAAAACAAGGAATTGAAAGCAAAAAATTTATTAGATCCCATAAACATGATTGATTAAAAATGGGCACCCGTTCCTCAGAAAACGAGAGCTTCTTTAACAATATCTGGCAGGCGTACTGGATAAGTGTCAGTTATTATGATAATCATCCCTATGATTCTTATCTTGAAAGTTTCCAACTTATAGCTAATTACAGCTAATTTGCTAAATAAAAATTCAGACTTCTTTTAAGGTTAAATTAACTTGATAATGTTTTTCTTCTGAAGCCAAGATCCTACTCAAAGCCTTATGCTGGCTTTCAAATTAGGACGTATTCTACATTCAGAAATCTCAACAAAACTCTCTCTCACCTCTCCAGACTCTAGACTTCATAGTTGGTGGAGTATTTCATTATGGTACCTGCGGTTCTTGACAAAAGGCGGGAGAAAGAGGAGGAGGAAGACACTTTAGGAAATAATTGAAATGAGAAATGTCACCTTGAGTTTAGTGCTGGTGAGCTTATACTCAGCCTTGGCTGGAAAGAAGACAGTGGAAGTAAAATGGCATTTACAAAAAATACTGATCCTGTGAACGAACAGACCCATCTTTCATTAATATTTGATTTTTTTTGTTCCCGTATTGATTGCCATGGAATCACTGTCACCTGGCTGAATCCCACAACTTCTATTGCAGGCAATTTCTTTACAGAATTACTTTCCTGAAAGGGCTGGAGGTTATAGCAGCCTTGTCAAACTGCACACACATCAACAGCACTTGGTAGTGACTGCTCAATAATTAATTTACTAGGCTGGACTGTTGGTACAACTTGAAAAGTCCCTGTTTGCTGTTCATGCTTCTTGAGCCCAAAAGCCCAAAAGTATCATGATTGGACCATATAGAGCACAAGTACCAGGTTATGTGATATGATATAATCAACTCTAAATGTGTCCTGAAGAAAGTGAGTTCAGAATCGTAGAAGATTAGAGCTAGGAGGAATCGTTATCCATTGATCATTTTATGAATGATTCATTAATCATTTAACTTTTTTATTTTACAGAATTTGTAGTATCTAAATTTGTAAAATTAGAAAAGTTTGTTAGCTGGGATATTAAAACAACACATTTATATACTATCGTTCACTGTGTGAAAAAGAACCAACAGAATGAGAACTAGAACTAAAAGGATAAAGACATGATAAGGACAGCCCTGTTTCAAGTTGCTCAGCCTCACAGCAAGTCTGCACAAGACTAAAAAAAGAATGCTTATTTTAAGTA
Organism: Diceros bicornis minor; assembly: GCF_020826845.1. NCBI lineage: Eukaryota > Metazoa > Chordata > Mammalia > Perissodactyla > Rhinocerotidae > Diceros > Diceros bicornis. The sequence continues at coordinate 72,208,580 of NC_080741.1, read as the reverse complement.
GTCACTCTGGGGAAGTATTTCTGATTATATACTATTTCCAGTCATGGCAGTTTTAAAACATGATTGCAAATTTTTTGACAGTCCTCCCACTGAGTGGTGGAGTCTAAGTCCTCTCCCCTTGAATCTGGGTGGACTTGTGGTTTCTTTAACTAATAAAGTACAGTGGGAGTGACACCATGTAACTTCCAATGCTAGGTTACACAGCTTCCATCTTGATCACTGGAACACTAACTCTTGGAGTCGTGAGCTATTAAGTAAAAAGTCCAACTACCCATATGCTACCATGCTGTGGGGAAGCCCAAGTCACCTGAGGAGGCCACGTGTAGGCACTGTGGATAATAGTCCCAGCTGAGCTCAGGTGTCAAGTCATCCCAGCTCAGGAGAAAATTTGTGAATAGTTCTAGCGACAAGCCATTGAGCCTTTCCAGTCGAGGCTCCAGACATTGTAGAACAGAGACCAACCATCCCTATTGTACTTGGTTCAAATTCTTGACCTGAACAAATTGTGAGTGTAATTAAATGGTTGATTTATGCCACCAAATATTAGATTTATTTGCTATACAGAAATAGATAATTGGATTATTTATCCCGTCCCATGTTAAAAATACAGATGAAGAAGCAGATTGTTGTTGTTGCTTTTCTCTTTTTGTCTAGGCTAGAGTACCCTTCACTCCCCTGCTGGTGCACTGAACATATCTACCATCTCAAGGAAAGACGGAGGATGGGGTGGGGTGGGGAGACATGAAAGAGATCAAGAAGACAATTTGCACTCACTCATAAATAGAAGAATTAGTTTGCAGATGCTTGGAAGTATCATGGAAAGGTAATTGAAAGTACCTTGTGGGGAAACAGAACGTGGCATTTTACAACTGTTCAAAATTAAGAAAGTATCTCAAGGAACTAGTATTACCTGTAAACAATTTCAGAAACTCTACTTGGGTTTTACGATGAGGTAAAATCTGTTTCTTCCATCAACTTTTAATCAGAAATTCAAAAGTCTCTTTTAGTTTAGTATTTACGTAGGTTGTGTGTAGGTGAAACACTACACGATGTTAAATGGCCCCATAAAATATTAACTGTCAGTCACAAAGCCATGGTGGCAGTGCATGAAGACTTGCTCCCTGCCTGTCATGTTTTCTATGCAAAGAACCTGGATTATCAAGGATTGCAAAGTCTCTTTGCAGGGGTGGAAAAATCTGCTGAAAAGTCTCTAGAGGCATCTCACTGCTTAATTACTACAGTTTACTTCCGTATCTTACCCTTCTTGGCATTTCATCATCTTCCTCTACACACATCCAGTTATACTTCTTTCTTATGTCTATTATAATTGATTTTAAAAAATTGACCTACTATGTGTCAGGCACCATTCTCAGGACTACATTGGTGAATAATGATGGAGAAGGTTCCTGCCCTGATCAAACCAACATTCTAGTGGGGCTGGTCATAACCCTCAGAAAATAAAATATTTCACAAACTTCATTCGTGCCATGGAGAAAATAAGGTGATGTGATGGAGTAATTGGCTAGGGTGTTCATGGAAAATAATAAATGGATTTTCCCAAATTTTTATTAAGAAATTTTTCAAAGACTCTGCCAAGTAGAGTCATATATGCCACATATGCTTCTAATATGTTTTTGATTAAATATTTTAAAGTAATTTATAGATATAGTTCATCCCTTAAATACTTTAGTAATCTTGGAAAAACAAGGGCATTTTCCTACATAAACACAGAACCATGAACACACTAAACACAACAGATAATTTCCTAAATGTCAAATTCCCACACCATATTAATCCAGTTGTCCTCAAAAAGTCCTTTATAACTGGTTTGTTCAAAATGAGATGTAAATAAGGTCTAATCTTTACAATTGGTTATACCTTTTTTAATCTATAATAATCCTGCCACTCCCTTCCCTCTCTTTTTCCCCCATGATATTGACTAGTCACTGGGCTAATTCTGGATTTGCCTAAAGGTTTTCTCATGGTGTCATTTAACCTATTCTTTTTCCTATATTTCATGTAAACTGGAAGTTAGGTGTAAAGCCTTGATTAGATTCAAGTTAGACATTTTTGGAAAGACTACGTACTTGATAGTGATGCTGTGCACCTTATATTACACCACGTCAAAAAAGAACATAACATCTGGATGCCCCCCTTAAACCTTCTGGGTTAAGGTGGTGTCAGCCTGATCTTGCTTTTGTGGACTGATATTTCCTGACTTGCAACCAGCAGGTATTATACACAGAGATCGTATTGTACAACATGCATATTCAACTCCTTATAAATCTTGCATTGATAAAATGGTTTAATTGATGACCCTTGACTGGCTCAATATTTCATTAGGTAATTTAAAAGGGTCGCTTTTTAAGTTCCTTTATTACTTCTATGTTTATTAGCCAAGCAGTCTTCTGTTAAAAAAAAAAAAAGCCTTCTCTTATCAAATGGAGCTCTTTGATCACCCTGACATGTAGCTTGCAGAGGAAAGGCAGAATAAATATAAATACCTCTTTGCCTTTAAACCTCTAATGGATTTTTATTGTTGTGATTAGTTGGCTTTAATTTGTTCTTTTTTTTTAAACATGTGTTTTTATTTATTCTTTTTTTAAACCAGAATAGTCTGTGTTTTTTTTTTGTTTTTGAGGAAGGTTGGCCCTGCGCTAACACCTGTTGCCAATCTTCCTTTTTTTCTTTTTTCTCTCCAAAGCCCCAGTAGATAGTTGTATGTCATAGTTGTACATCCTTGTAGTTGCTTTATGCTGGATGCCCCCTTCAGCATGGCTTGATGAGTGGTGAGTAGGTCCGTGCCCAGGATCCGAACAGGCAAACCCCATGGCTACTGAAGCAGAACACACGAAATTAACCACTGTGTCACTGGGCTGGCCCCAGTTGGCTTTAACTTGGATTTCTCATTTTTGTGTGTGTGTGTGTGAGGAAGATCAGCCCTGAGCTAAGATCCATGCCAATCCTCCTCTTTTTGCTGAGGAAGACCCGCCCTAAGCTAGCATCTATTGCCAGTCCTCCTCCTTTTTTTCCCTTTTTCTCCCCAAAGCCCCAGTAGATAGTTGTATGTCATAGTTGCACATCCTTCTAGTTGCTGTATGTGGGATGCAGCCTCAGCATGGCCAGACAAGTGGTGCATCGTTGGGCGCCTGGATCCGAACCCGGGCCGCCAATAGCGGAGTGCGTGTACTTAACCACTAAACCACAGGGCCAGCCCCGAATTTCTCTTTTTTGAAAATGGTTATAGATTTGTATAATTTCATGTATTAATTATGCTATAATAAATTAAAATTATTCTTACTGTTGAGTTATAGCTGTGGACACTAAGAGTCCCTCAAACTGGCTCTGTGTCTTTTTAAATGATGACACTGGTCTTTAAATATTCTTTGCTTTCTAGTACATCTAGCACACCCCAGGAACACTCAGGGCATTCTCTGTACCAGACCTGAAATCACCCATCTCTCCAAAAAGCCCTAAATTCTTTTAAAGAGAAATGGTATATAGAGAATAAAATCAAAATGCCAAGGGTGCTCACTGGTCCTCGGTAGATAGTGCTTCTAGCCTTTTTCAATGTAGAGATAGCAAAATTATCTTTTAAAAGTTATGAGCTCATACTGAGATTTCCAACTCAAGTCAAATTAAGCCCTAAAGGTTTACTTAACATTTTTTATTTTATAGTTGTACTTATTTTCTCTTGTATTGGAAATCATAGTTTCTAATTATAATAACACAATTGTTTATTTACTTTACCCTATAATTTAGGTATAATGGTTTCAAGATAGCAAAACCAACATTATTCCTAAAAATAAAGCCACTCTGTGCTGTTTAAAATTGTTTTTCAGTTATTTTCTCTTTAGAATATATCTCACAAAAACACTAAAATGAAAAGACATATGCACCCCATGTGCACAGAGGCATTATTTACAATCGCCAAGACATGGAAGCAACCTACATGTCCATCGATGGACTAATAGATAAAGAAGATGTGGTATATATATATACAATGCAATAGTATTCAGCCATAACCAATGTTACTGCAATAAACAAAAAATTAAAATAAATAAATAAATATTTATTAAATAAACAAAAGAATGAAATCTTGCCATTTGAGATAACATGGATGGACCTTGAGGGCATTATATTAAATGAAATGTCAGAGCAAGACAAATACCATATGATATCACTTATATGTGGAATCTTAAAACGAACAAACAAAAACCAAGTTCATAGATACAAAAGACAGATTGGTGGTTGCCAGAGGCAGGGGCTGGGGGTGGGGTTAAATGGTTGAAAGAGGTTGAGAGGTACAAAACTCCAGTTATAAAATACATAAGTCATGGGCATGTAGTGTACAGCATGGTGAATATAGTTAATAATACTGTATTGCATATCTGCAAGTTACTAAGAGAGTAGATCTTAAAAGTTCTCATCACAAGAAAAAAAATTTATAACTATGTGTGGTGATGGATATTAACTAGACTTATTATGGTGATCATTTCACAATATATACAGATATTGAATACACCTGAAACTAATATAATGTTTTATGTCAACTTTACTTGAATAAAAAATAATAATAAATAGTAAATAAATAAATAGAATATATTTCACTAAGATACGGTCACTGCTGTATCAAAAATCACTTCTCTCTTTGTGGATATATTATCAGTTTATTTGCTCATATGTTCCAGTCTGTTTTTAAGTTTAGAGACATTAAAAAATATCCCACTAATGATATGTGGTCAAATTAATTTATTCTAAAGTCATCTAACAAATTATTTTATTTATGTGGCTTTTACAATCTTAGCTATCATTGCTTCTATTTTCTAATCAACATTAATGAGACTTTAACTTGAAAACAATAAAACAAACCCATTTGAAGTTTACCCATTTGATAGGTTATTAACCAACACACTTCTAAAACCATCACAATCAAAGTACAGACTAACTCCATCACACCAAGGTTACTCCTGCCCCTTTCCAGGCACTCTCCTTTCACCCTGTCTTTTGACCTGGCTGCCAGGTTCTATAGATTAGCTTTGTTTTTCTCAAAATTTATGTAAGTAAAATTATACAATATGTTTATCTTTATTAATGAATAGTATTCTATTTATAGACATGTCATAGTTTCATTCACCAGTTAGTGGATACCTGGAGTTTTCTAGTTTTTTCGTTTGTTTGCCTTTTTGCTGTGTGTGTATGTGTTTTTTTTGTTTGTTTGTTTTTTTGCTGTTAGGTATAAAGCTATTATAAATGCTTACATAAAAGTGTTTTTGTGTGAATATATGTTTTTATCTTAATCGGGTAGATATATAGGTGTGGGATTATTGGGTTCCATGGTAAATTTATGTGAAACTTTTTAAGAAACTCCCTTTGTTCCAAAGTGGCTACACAACTATGCACTTCCAGCTGCTCCACCTTTTTGCAAACACCTGATATTGTCAGTATTTTTGAAAATCACATTTAGTGACATACAATTTACAAACATTAAAATTCACCTTTTTGTATCTCGTTTTGATTTGACAAATGCGTATTCATAGAAACATCATCAAAATCAACATGTAAACAGTTCCATCACCACACTAAATTCCTCTGTGCTCCTTTGTGGTCAAGTCTTCCCCATCCCCAGTTCCTGGTAACTACCAATTTCTTTTCTGACCCTATACTTTTCGCTTTTCCTAAACGTCATACAAACAGAATAATACAATATGTAGCCTTTTGAAATGGCTTCTTAATTTGGAACAATAAATTTGAGATTCATCTATGTCGTTGCATGTATCAGTATTCCATTCTGTGCTTCGGCTGAGTAGCATGCCATTGCATAGACGTGCCAGAGTTTATTTATTCATTTACCAGTAGATGGATATTTTCATTGTTCCCATGTTTGGATATTGAAATGAAGCTACTATAAACATGGAGTACAGATTTTCACGTGAATATAAGTTTTTATTTCTCTTCAGTATGACTAGGATTGATGGGTCATGTGATAAGTATGTTGTTTATAACTTATTTATAGCTTCCATTTCTTTCCTCAGAATTTTCATGTTTTTTTTTTCTATTTTCTTGAACATATGAAACATATTTTTCAGTAGGTATTTTAACATCCTTGTGCACTAATTTTGTCATCTCAATTATGCCTGGTTCTGTTTCGTTAAGTGATTTTTCTCACGGTTATGGGCTATATATTCCTGTTACTTTGGATGCCTGGTAATTTTTGGTTGGAAGCTCAACACTGAATATTTTATATTGTTAGGTGCTGGACTTAGCTATTTTCCTTTAAATAGTATTAGACTGTTTTCTAGAACTCAGTTAAAAGTTACTTTGAAATGGTTTAACCTAATAAGGCTTGCCTTTAAGCTTTGTTAGGGCAGATTCAAGATGGCCTTTGGTCTAGGGCTAATTTATCCCATCTATTAAGGTTGTAATCTTCCAAGGACTCAAATCAATGGCCCATGTATTAGGAGGCTTTCCAAACTGGTTATTAGGATAGAAAATATTCCCAGCTCTGAAGGAGCTTTGAGAGGGATTTAGCTACTTCTTCCCAGTGGTTCTCGCTCTGGCCTGGCGTAGTTTCCTCTCATGTACTCAAAGACGAGTACTCAGCAGAAGATGAACAGGAATGCCCTCACAGATTCTGGCTTCCTGGTCCTCCCTGAATTCTGTCTCCTGTGCTGTTGCTTGGAAACTGCCTGTAGGCAGTTGGGCCACCTCAACTTTTCTCTTCAGGGATCACAGGCCTGCACTGTCTGTTGTCTAATGACTGAAAGGCATTATTTTATATATTTTGTCTGTTTTCTTGTTATTTAAAGGGGAAGGGTGAATCTGGTCCTCCTTACTCCATCATTTCTAGAAGTAGAAGTTCTTATAACTGCCTTTTTCCCCCATTTTCTAACTGTTTATCGTTAGCGGCTTCTGCTTGATTTTAATTTTAGGAATTACGTTTGTCACTGACACAATTCTGTTTTTTAATTTACATGTTTCAAAGTACATATATTAAGGATAAGCTCAGAGTAGTTTCATTTATGCCCTTATGCTCTCCCACCACTCCTTTGGATAACCATTTTATCAGTTTTTGATTTATCCTTTCAGTGTTCAGAGTTTTCTGGAATGGTCTCATAAGATATAAGGAGACAACTCTACAAAGACACATGGAGATGGTATTCAAGGCAGAGACACTATCAAGTACAGATGCCCTGATGTTTTAAAGAGCATGGCTTACTAAAAAAAGAAGAAGAAGAGAGAGAGAAACAAAAGCCCAGAGTGTGACCAGAGTATTATAGTGAAGCAAGGAGAGAAACGATTTATTTCAGGTTATAGAAATCCGCAGAAATCTTATCAGGTAGGGCCCGATGTGCTAGAATAAGAAACTTAGTTATTATTCTCAAGCAATAGGAGGCAACTGAAGAGTTTTAAGCACAGGAGTGATAGTACAATAAGATTTTCATTCTTAAACTATCACTCTGATAAAGGAAGTATGGAGAACGGATCACTAAGGTGCCAAGAACAGAAGTATGGAGACAAGTAGGAGGTCATAATAAAAGTCTAGATTACAGATGATGATAATTTTGCCAAGATAAGTGACTGGAGTGGAGATAGAAAGGAGTAAAAGTCTTCAGATTATATTTTTGCATCAGGACAGGAGTTGGTGATGAGTTACATGTAGATGGTGAAGGGAAGGAAGGAGTAAGGATGATCAAGATGATTCTTAGGAATTTGGCTTGAGAAACTAGGTGCTCTGAAATACCTCAAGGGAGAAACAGGCTTGGGGGACTAAGAATGTTATTCTGGCCATGTTAAATTTGAGGAGCTTGTTAGACTTTCAAGTACACATATCAAGCAGAAAGTTGGATATATCGATATGGAGCTCAGGGACTAAGGAAGTACAGAAAACAATTTGAGAGGCAATGGGCCAAGCACTAGTGATCTTCTAGGGCAAATCTTCCAGGGAAACTACGTGTTCAGAGAGCAAGAGAGACAAGACTCAAGCTCTTGGGATATATCAACATTCACATGTCTGGCAGAGGAAAAGAATGCAGCAAAAATTACTAATAAAGTGATGTTAGTAAGGTGGGAGAAAACTAGAAAATTGTTGTGTAATGGAAGTCAAGAGTAGAATGTGTGTCAAGGAGATAAAGTTAATTGTGTCTAACTCAGATCTGCCAAGACGAGAACAGAGCAGTCTCAAAGAGAACTAGAGATGACAGAGCAAGTGGTTAAGAAGAAGACAACGAGAAAGGGGTCATCTGATCATTTCTAGTTCCTGTGAGGGTGAGTTATACTTATTACAATTGAGATCCATGCCGTTCCCAATGCATCCTCCAAATTCTCTTTACTTGTATTCCAAGCAGATTTCTTTTTCTTATACTTATGAATGCTATGATAGCACTTCAGGAGAAGGAACTAGATCATGTGAAGCACCAAGTCACATGTAAAAAGAAAAAGGAGGCTTTGTTGATAATCATAAATGATGACCAGTGATTTTTTTAAAGGGTAAAAGGAAAGAAATTGAGCACTGGCTATATATCAGACAAATGATATGCTTTACCATACATTCATTAAGTTGCTTAACCTTATAGCAACCACGCAAAATTAGATTTTTTTTTTTCTTTTTGTGAGGAAGATAAGCCCTGAGCTAACATCCATGCCAATCCTCCTCTTTTTACTGAGGAAGACCAGCTCTGAGCTAATATCTATTGCCAATCCTCCTCCTTTTTTACCCCCAAAGCCCCAGTAGATAGTTGCATGTCATAGTTGCACATCCTTCTTTGTTTTTTTTTTTTTAATTTTTATTTATTTATTTTTCCCCCCAAAGCCCCAGTAGATAGTTGTATGTCATAGTTGCACATCCTTCTAGTTGCTGTATGTGGGACGCAGCCTCAGCATGGCTGGAGAAGCAGCGCGTTGTTGCAAGCCAGGGATCCGAACCCGGGGCGCCAGTAGCGGAGTGCACGCACTTAACCGCTGAGCCATGGGGCCAGCCCCCAAAACTAGATTTTGTTATTCCCATTTACATACAAAAGAAGTGATGGCTCAGCAAGGTTAACCAAATCTCTATTCCTCAGACCTAAATGAAATTTGTGGCAGAGTCAAGTTTCAAACCAAAGTTTACTTCAAAGTCCACAGTTATCACCATGATTGCCCTTCAAAATAATGTCAAGCCATTATTTCAAAGCACATGAAATATTTCGTTTTCCCTTAGCAGATCCAATTTCATGTGGGCAATATTCCCTCAGTAGACTTGATCTGTGGCACTGACCCCATGCAATGAATAGACAATTGGCTAACACCTTCAACTTGGCTAGGAAAGGTCAATGACACAACAAAGAAAACCAGTAGTAAGTCTGTTTTCTGAACATCATGCACTCTCATCTGCATGTGACGTCACAAAAAACAAAAATTCCCAAAGTAAAGGCAATTCAATGATGGTATAAAATCATGAAAGAAATGGGTTGAATTTTGGAGAGAAAACTTGCTATACAGAAATAAAAAAACAAATTATAGAGGCGATTCTGGGAAATTCATAATTTTAGCTTGAGGCAAATTTACAGTTATTTATATATATAGCACAGAAATTATTTTGCAAAAGAAAAAAATTGCTGGTCTTTATTTAAATCACACTGAAATAGAGCTGAAGAACGAAATCTGAGACTGGAAATCCCAAGCATCTTATTTAACAGATGTGGATACTGAGACCCAGAGAAGTTAGGTAACTTGCTGGGTATCAAATGGCTAGTTAGTCGTCAAAGACAATGGTAGAAATCAAGTGTCTCTCATCCTACACCGAACTCTTTCCAAGACTTTATGATGTATCGGTTGAAACTCATGTGTATGCATAACTGATGATATTCTTTTGTAGCTCAGTTATGGTGATGCAGATTTAAGTAAAATATAAAATTAGCCTTCCTGAATTCTGAATACTTCTATAATTCCAACCTCAAAAAGGGAAAAAATATTTTTTATTTCCATCACTATCACCTTTTTTTTTTTTTTTTTTTTTTAACAAAAGCAAATAGCTGACCCCTCATGTTCAAGAAGAATTGTTAAGGTGATGCTTTATTTTCAATGGATGCAATGAGGAATGGAGGCTTCAAGGGAAATTACTGTAGCTCTATCATTACAGACAGGCTGAAATGCAAGAGGATCTACATTCTCCAAGCGGGGACATGAAAAGAGGTCAAAGGCCCAAGTGTGCACATGGGTAGACTTTTCTCCTCCTTTTAAAAGAATACTTGGTTTTGAACTGCCCAGTTTCACACTGCAAAGGTTTTGGAGTTGTCTAAAATCTTTGAAGCTTTAAGAAGAGTTGCTCGGCACCAAAGACTGGATATTGTGAGCAAGTCACTGAAGCAGGCAAAGCCAAAGGCTTTTAACTAAACCAAAACAAGGTCCCACTAACCTTGGCTTGAAACACTTCTTTGGAAATCAAAGCAGGATATCTGAGGAACCCCTCAATTTCAGCGCAAATGATGAGACAAGGTCTGTGTAGCGACAAGATAACTGCTGAGTTGAGCATCAGGTACCTAAATTCTATGCTCATATCTGCAACTACTAAGTATAGGATTTTGACCACATCACTTTTTCTTTGCAAGTTTCAAGGTCCTAATCACCAAAATAAGGAGATTATATCAGGCTGGTAAACTGGTTACACAATTTGGGCCAACTCTAAATGGTGGATAGGTTGTCCCAACGAATATCAAGTCCCAACTACATGCTGTCTACCAGAAATGCACTTTAAATATAAACACACAAATAAGTTAAGAGTAAATGGATGGAAAAAGATGTAGTACGCAAACACTAATGATGAGAAAACTGGATTATCTATATGAGAAATAGATATATTAGACTTTGGGTTAAGGTATATTTCTAGATAAAAAGCAAGGTATTTCATAATGATAAAAAGGGCCAGTTTGTAAATAGGACATAAAAATCCTATGTATGTATTCACCTAATAACATAGTTTCAAAATACAGTCATGCATCAATTAACAACAGGGATATGTTCTGAGAAATGCATTGCTAGGCAATTTCATCATTGTGTGAACATCATAGAGTGTACTTACACAAACCTAGATGGTATAGCCTACTACACTTCAAGGCTATATGGTACTAATCTTATGGGACCACCATCATATATGCAGTTTGTCATTGACCAAAATGTCGCTATGTAGCACATGATTGTATTTCAAAAACTAACAGAAATAAAAGGAGAAATAGATACATCTACAATTATAGTTGGATATTAATGCTTCTTTCTCAATGATTGATAGATGAAGTAGACAGAAAAATTGTTAGTAATATAGAAGAGTTCAACGACACTATCAACCAACTTGACCAAATTGACATGATAAAACATTACATACTTGGCAGATTACACATTTTTTTCAACTGCACATGGACCATTTACCAAGATAGATAATTAATGGTTGAGAATTTTTCACAATTAAGCAAAAATGTAGATTTTCAGATTCAGGAAGGACAAGGAGTTCTGAGAAAAATCAATGACAAATCCACAGACAGACATTTTGTAGTGAAACGACAGAACACTAAAGAAAAAAGACAGTAGCTAAAGAGAGAGAAAAAAATAACTAAAACAGAGTAATAATTAGACTAACAGAAGACTTCCTTACAGCAAGAATGGAAGCCAGAATGCAATAGAATAAGATGTTCAAAAATCTGAAAGAAAATAGCTGTCAGTTAGAATTATGTCTCCAGCAAAAATATCTCTCAAGAAAAAGATAAAATGCTATTTTCAGATAAACCAAAACATAGAGTTCATGACAACAAACCCTCCTTAAAGGAATTTCTAAAATATATTCTTTTGGAAGAAGAAATTATACCGGAAAGTTCTGAGATCCAAATAATGAATGATGAACACAGTAAACTGATAAATCTGTGGGTGAATCTACACAAGCGTTGGCTGTGTATATTAATAATAGTGATTTAGAGTTAAAAAGAGAGGATAAAATTCAAATACTGAACAATAATAGTATGTAAGCCATGCAGAGGTGATTAGAATTTAAACATCCTAAGGTCTCTGTGTTGTCCAAAAGGAGAGTAAAGATTTTAATTAGCTTTAGACTTCATAAAATTCAAAATACATAGACAAATGTCAAAATTAAGAATACAAATAGTTTTCTCTCCAGCTCTAAAATGATGTTGAATCTAAATTTTCCACGGGTCAGGAATCAAGGAGACTTAGAACTTTGGAGAGATAATTGAGTCCCAGAATCTCATGGATGGGGTTGAAGGTGGGAGAAAATAGAGGAAACGGGAATTAGCGGGTTTGATTTGTGTAAAGATCTGAATCATCCTTTGGGGTGAGCAAGTTAACTAGACAAATGTAGTAGTATGACCATAGCAAGATGGGCCTGTGGGGGCATAGCGAGAGATGAGGCTGGAGGGGGAAGCTAGAAGAATCAGGATGAATGGAACGAAGGGCATGGATATTAACTGACAGGCTGGACTTTATTCTAGGTGCTATGCATTCGGGAAGATGACTAATGGAGATGTAATTCCAAAACCATCATCTCACTCGAGCCAGGCCCTAAGCATGACAAACCAAGTTTATTTAGAGTATTAGTGACAAAGCAGGACTGACTGGTCCCTCTTCATTAAATCCCCAAGCGTATTAATGCACATTCACCCAGAATCTAGTGCATATTCACTCAGAGAACAATTAGAAAATAACTCTGAGACAATTCTTATTATATATAATACACAAAAGACTCAGTCACCAAGGTCTTTTTTAAAAGTTGATTAAAAATTACTAATTTAAAGTCAATTTTGAGAACTTATAAGCAATAAAAATAGTCACCACAGTCATCCAACCCCAAAAAACACTTCAAAGCACAGTAGTTCTAAATTGCCTCAGGAAATAAAGCTACCAATACCAAAAAAAGAATATGTAAATAATGGGAATTCCATTTTGTTTTAGATATGTGCAAATATTCAGACTCAAACAAGACTGCTATGGAGAGAAAAACCCATAACAAGGCTCTCAAAAACCATGTTGACTGACAAGCTGAATATTTTAATAGTGAATGAGATATTAGTCTGTTAAACCATTTGCTATTTTCTCTCAGTGCCCACCAAATACCACTGATGTTGTCTGCTGCAAAAACTCCATCAGCAGAGCCAAAAGCCAGAACACTCTTGACTACTTCCACCTCTTTACAGTATACCCAATCTAGGAAATCACATGGCAATTCTCACAATGCAACATAAATCTGTGACAACTTGTGCATTCACCTACTGTAGGCTAGATGTAAGATGTTAAAGAGGTTTTCTGCAGAATTCTCCCATAGCATTTAATTACTCTTTAGTCAACTCTGCCTAACTTTCTTACTCCCAGAGTCTAAACTGTCCATAGAGTAATAGCAATTTCCAAAGAATGCCTGACACCAGGGGTCAACAAACTCTGGTGCATGGCCTTATCTGGCCCACCACTAGTTTTTGTGCATCAACTTCTACTGGAGCCCAGCCACGCCCATCATCTGTCTATATTATATTGTCTACAGTTGTTTTCTTTCTACAAAGTGAGTTAAATAGTTGTGGCAGAGACCATATGGCCCCAAATGCCTGAAATATTCGCTATCTGGACGTTTACAGAAATGTTTTCCCCCCCCGCCTTACACTATTGGGCTATGAAAGTGACCTAGGAGAGCAATTCATCACAAAGGACTAGAAGTTTCTCAGCATAGTTTTGCATTTTCTTTCAACTGGCCACCCTCACAATGAAAAATCGGGAGATGTTATTTGTTAATGCAATACTGATGCTATATGGAGTGAATTAGAGTCTAACTTAGCAAATGTGTCACAAGTCATCTCTCAGGATCCCAGGAGAGACGTCACTCAATAATCAAGACACTCTTTCCTTTAAGTCTAGAAGTCACCTCAGAAGCCTTTCCACATGGTTCTCCAGGCAGCCAATAATTGATTATGATTAGCATAAAAAATGAAATATTTGTGCTCTCTCTGCTCTAATTAATTCTCATGTTGGTATTTTAAACCATTATCCTTTAATCTGTCCACGAAATCTGTCTTCCACTAATTTCTACCTATTGGGGTTCATTTGGACCTTTAAACTGCCTTTAATAAGTCTAACTTTTCTGAAATAACACCAACATTAGAAAAATGTGTTTATGTGTAAAAGCTAAAAAAAAAAAAAAATTATAAGTAACTAAAAAAGTTGATACAGAAGCATAGGGGATTATTATGAAAGTTATATTTTCAGAACACGATTTCCAGTTATGTTTGTGCAGATTGCTCATTTCTTTCTTTGTTTTTGACCAACAAGAACCCAAGGCAGGAGTTGCTAGTATGGCAGACACTAGAAACTCTAGAAATCTGTGGTCCCTCAGTGAAGTTCTCTAGACAGTTGTGAATTTACATGGCTGTCTCTTCTGGAACGCACAACTCACTTGTCTGATAATGAGGGCTGCCTCTTGTCTTCCTGAAGCCGGGACACACTGTGGAGAGGTCGCCGTGGTCCTCTGTAGGGTGAGCAAGCATTCCACAGCAGGCCCAGTGGACTGAGTAGTCCAGGGCAGCCCATAGGTGCCTCCTGATGGGGCTTCTCAGTTCCTTTTCCATCCTCTCATTCACTCTCTCTTTTTTCTCCTCTGCGTCTTCTCCATTAGTTTGCACATATGCTTAAGACTTCTCTTTACTGCTTTTGATTCTGGACAGGTTGCTTACCCTCACTGAGCCATAGATTGGGACGTTGTAAGGATCAAAATGAGCAAGACCAACCCTTTAAAATCTGAATCTCTAGAAGGAGGCTTGAAGTCTGTGGATTTTAACCACCAAGTGATTCTAATGATGGAGCAAGTTTGAAAACACTGCTTTGTTAATGTTACAGCCATTAGTATGTAGCTGAAGCACCTGGATGCCTGTTAAATAGGCAGAGTCCCCTAGACTCTCCCCAGACCCACTGACACAGACTCTCTTCATGTCTGCGTATTCAGACACAAGTCATCTGTGGAAATCACTTTGAGGAAGCCTCACTTAAGGCCTTGACACTCATAGTGTGGTCCTTGTTCACCAGGATCAGCGTCACCTGAAACCTTTTTAGAAATGCAGAAAATCCTAGGCCCTACCTCCTCTGAATCAATGTGTATATTAGGAAGATCCCCAGATGATCCTTATGCACATCACAGTTTGCTAAGCACTAACTTAAGTCCAACATTGAACCACAGAACCAAGCTTCTAAAAACTGTTCAGTACTCAAACGTCCACAGCTTGATTTAAAATGTCACTTGACCCACTTAATCTTTATCTCTAGATGGAAAAATTAATGCACAGGAAACTTTAACATGCAAGGAGTTGTCTGTCTCTGAAGCTAAGACCAGCAGGGGCAGGTGATGTGAGACCTGCTCTGGGATCGCACCTGGATTGCCCACGAGCTCTGAGTACCAGCTGGTTTGGGATGTTGATGGCAGGAATCAATTGCCATCTGGAACTTGGCAATAATAGGTGCTTGAATAGGAGAAATGGCTTCTCATCTTGGGCCTCAGTTTCCCTATTTGTAAAAGGAGGATAATAATGCTCACTTCACAGGTCTGCAGAGGGGATCAAGGTCATGTATGTAAAATACAAGCTCAGTGTGTGGTGTGAGGCAGGGGTCTGTTGTGAAAGGGACTCAGTAGGCTATGTGGGGGCTGGCAGTAGTGATAATCCCTGAAATTGTAGTTTAAGCCCTCACTGGCATGCTTGCCCTGCCTCACTGTTGTCAAAGAAGGAAAAAAAAAAATACTTGTATCGCATTGCTATCACATCTGGGAACATGCATGGAGGATAGACGATAGGCATGATAATGGAAAATGTTTTTCCCGGAGAAGCCAATTTTTATTTGCAGCTCCTTGGGCCCCTCCTCTTATTGTTCTCACTTCAAATTACGAAATGGCCTCACATTTATTAACAATATGAAATAGTAAGGCTCTGACCCAAATCTTAATGGTTGAGGATTTTTGAATTATAAACACCTACACCAGCAGGACTGTTTTTGACCTTTACCTCAGTTTTCTTTTTTTTTTTGTGAGGAAGATCAGCTCTGAGCTAACATCTGTTGCCAATCCTCCTCCTTTTTTTTTTCCCCCCAAAGCCCCAGTAGATAGTTGTATGTCATAGCTGCACATCCTTCTAGGTGCTGTATGTGAGACGTGGCCTCAGCAAGGCCAGAGAAGCAGTGCGTGGGTGCACGCCCGGGATCCGAACCCAGGCCGCCAGTAGCGGAGTGCGCGCACTCAACCACTAAGCCACAGGGCCGGCCCTCAGTTTTCTTGATCTAAATAAAAAACAGACACTGAGCTGGAGATATGTCAACAGTTTTCCTTCCTACATCAGGTCAAGCATGCATTACTTGAGCACTTACTGTGTCCCAGGCATTATGCTAAGCTCTGTATATACGTTATTATTTTATTATTTCATTTTACCCTCATTATAACCCTATGAAATAAGAATTCATTTTATACTTTATCTATAGAAGAGGAAACTGAACCACAAATAGCTTAAAATCTTGCTAAGTTCACTCAGCTAGTAAGTGACAGACACAGCCATTAAAGGTAGACAGTCTAATTCCAGACCCAACGTCCTTAGCTATTAGGTGGAGCATCTATTGTGCACCTGGAACTGGGGCTACTAAAACGAGTTATATACAGTTTTGCCCTCAGAGACTTATGGCCTAATAGAAGACTGCACATTCCAATGCAAGGATGCTAATCTCTATCACAAGTTACCAATGCTTTTTACTTGCCAGTAGCAGACATCACTAGCTGATCTTAATCATCTTGCCACTGAATCCGGACTTGGTCACATAGGGTTCCAGAAAACCCCACCAATTTCTTGAAGTTGGCATTGGAGATGACACTTATTTTCCATTATTACTTCAATGGAAATAAATCTAAAATGGTTTATCTTTGTTGCATCTAGATTTGGCTTGTGATAGAGGCAAAGGAGGGTGTTGACATTACGTGAAACTATAAATATCAGGTATTAAAGATTCTTTGCAAACAGACACAATCCTAGGAAACAAAAATATTACAATAGTCAACTAGCCAAAAATATTGCTTTCGTCTGTTCAGCTTGTCAGGGAAGATAAGCCTTCTACCTTACCCAAATCATGTCACAACATCTCCTAAATCTCCATAGTTCATGTAAGTTAGTTGCTTGATTTTTATCTTTTCAGGAATCAAAAAGAACAGCCTGAAAAAAAATGTAGGACTGATACTAAGGTTGAAATAAGATACAGTACAACTGCATTTGATATCAGAGGAGGTGGGCCGACAAGGCAGAAAGCTACCTTAGCGAGCCTATTGTAATCCACCTTTCACCAGTTAACTGAAAATGAGTTAATGCACAGGTGGGCTGAGCTAAAATTAGCATAAAAGAAAATCATTTTTCTGTTTATATAATTTGCATGCCTTTGTAATCAGCAAAATGACAGATCACACAAGAGGCCTACCCGCTGTGATGCAATCTTTAATCTCTGTCATATATTAATCATCCCCCTGTAATATAATAAAGCTGTTTCTGTCATGATGGCATTGAATGTAAATAGTTCCAATTACTGGTAATTCTCAACTGTTTTGTGGAAAGAACAGTGGGGTATGATCCATGGGCTTTGTAAGGAAACAAGATAATGAAAGAAGGTAACAAATTTGCATCCCAGTTGAAACTTTTCTGGAGTCTTCCCAGACTCTGTGTTTACTTTTCTTGGATTATTTCTAAAAGCTGAAGCAACGTAGAAGCAGACCCTTGGGAGGAAAGCATCCTTCAGTTTACAAGGTTCAGGATGATTTTAATAGGCTGAAAGTGAGTAAGCAACTTGTGCTGCTAATTTCCCGCAGGCATTTTCCAAGTTTTTACCCTTTACAGTGCGAGGCCTTTGAATAAAAATGTTCTCCTTGAACCAAACAGTATTATTGGTCTTGCGGCACATGAGAGAGAAATAAAAATATTTCAGCAGTGAAAGTGAGTATAAGACATGGAACTAGTGTCACACCTGCCTAACATTATGATGTGCTTTCCTCAAAAATTCCCCCAAATTCCATCAGCATTTAAACTCTCAGAAAATAAACGGTCACTATCCTTTTAATGCTTCTTGAGAGGGGGCTCTCCAAACGGAGATGATTCCTGGGACTCCGGAGAAAAACTGTCATCCAGATTGGCGGGCTCAGATAAGGGTGACAAACCAGTCACAATTCACTGCTCTTTCACGAAGGGCAGGCGTCACTAATCGGTCTTAACGCTTTTTTCACACTGAGCCTAGTGGCAGACAGCACTAATCAGTTTCAACGCTTTTTCACATGAACCCACATTTAACCTTCTCACCTCAGCCTGCTGGACAGCCATTAACGATGAATTGAAGGTGAAATAGGAAGTGAAAGACAGTTGCCATCTTTTCTCTCAGATTTAAGTTCTAGAGACAATGATATCCCCACTGTTCTGTTTGAACCACTTGTTCATTGGGGAAGGTACAACATGACCTTCTCAGTTAGAAGGAGACCAAAAGGGTCAGGCAATGTTGGATAGGATTCCTTAAACCTTTCCTCTCATGCTCATAGCTGCCCCTCGTCTTCTCTCTAAGAACTAATAAAACCAATTATAGAAATTCAAAGAAAGGATGCTGAAATTTGCTAATATCTGGGACTGAAGATATTCCATAAGATTTTTCATGCTTTACTTATTTTCCTTTATTTGTTATTTTTGTAACTCTGGCTCAGATAACAACGGTATTATTCCGTAAGATACTTTATGCTTTACTTATTTTCCCTCATTTGTTTTTTTTGTAACTCAGTCTCAAATAATAACAGTAACAGTAAATGTGGAACTAAACCTTCCTTGTTTGAAACATCTATTATTTGTTCCAACTTCTCATTAAAAGTATTTATCTTAGCTAATTTCAGGATTTACGTAGTGAACATTTTTTGTGGCATATTAATGGTATTATGGCAAAAGACTTGGACTCTATCCCGCGAACACTTCTTCTCAAAATAAGAAGCCAGAGGTAGACAGAGCAAAAGAGGAAACCCAAATCCGTTATTACCTAAGTCAGCAGCTGTGATTAATTGTCTTTGCTAAAGGCCAGATTGGAGCACTCAGCTTAGCCTTGAGAAAAAAAGCATGTTCTGCTACCTCATCTCCCCAAATCCAAATCCAAGAAAGCTCAATTAATTCTGCAGGGCACACATGATGAGAGATGACCCCGCCTGACAGCACCACCATGTCCACTTATCCACTTAACTGCATAGACTAAGAGTAAGATGCATGTGAGCGTTTGCCTTTTTGTCGTGTAGTAACTACCAGTCCAAATGACCCATACAATTGAGCTTAATTCTGACCAAATTGATCAGCAAAGGCTGGAGTATCTCCTCCCTTACAGTCATCCCATTTTGAAATCTGTACCTGCAGTCCAGGTAACCACTGTCCATCATTCAACCTCTCTGATCTCCTGATTCACTGCTAGTGTGTACCACATAATTCAGTATTTCATCATTACTTTGAAGTCTCTGATTGATTCCATTGATTCATTATTCCCACATAGACTGTAGAGTCTTTTATGACAGAGAAAATTTTACTTCTATGATCCCACAGATGTTACCAATACTATATATTTCACTTGGTAGGTGTATAAATATTTTCAGATATGATTAAGATTACTTGCCACGGGCCGGCCCCGTGGCTCAGTGGTTAAGTGCGCGCGCTCCGCTACTGGCAGCCCGGGTTTGGATCCTGGGCGCGCACCGACACACCACTTCTCCGGCCACGCTGAGGCTGCGTCCCACATACAGCAACTAGAAGGATGTGCAACTATGACGTATAACTGTCTCCTGGAGCTTTGGTGGGGGGTGGGAAAGGAGGAGGATTGGCAATAGATGTTGGCTCAGAGCCGGTCTTCCTCAGCAAAAAGAGGAGAATTAGCACGGATGTTAGCTCAGGGCTGATCTTCCTCAAAAAAAAAAGATTACTTGCCACTATTAATAAATATGTGTATTATTTAATTATGCTTAGATGGACCTATTTGTACAAAAGTATTAATATTTCTTTAAATTTTGCTCTGAATTGATAGAGTTTTAAAAGGGGGAGCCTTGCTAACAATATCTTCATTTAAAATATCTAAATGAAAATATTGAATTTGTTTTTTAAATTTTAAAACCATCGTGGAGAATTTAAAAAGTATGCTAACCTAGAGGAGGTGTTTAGTTAAGAGAAATAAAAATCCACATATCCACAGAAGAGAACAGTCCACAAATGTTTCAGAAGCTGTATTCACAAGAGCCAAAAACTGGGAACAACCCAAATGTGCATCAACAGGAGAACAGATCAAGACGTTGTGCTATATTCATAGAATACTATGCAGAAGAAAAATGAACTACCCATACATGTTAAAAATAACATGATGTTGAGGGCCGGCCCCATGGCTTAGCGGTTAAGTGCATGCACTCCGCTGTTGGCGGCCCGGGTTCGGATCCTGGGCGTGCACCAACGCACCGCTTCTCTGGCCATGCTGAGGCTGCGTGCCACATACAGCAACTAGAAGGATGTGCAGCTATGACATACAACTATCTACTGGGGCTTTGGGGGAAAAATAAATAAATAAAATTATAAAAAAATAACATGATGTTGAGAGGTAGAGACCAGACACAAAAAAATAGCTACTGCATAATTCTATTTATGTGAAATTCTACAACAGGCAAAACTAATCTCTAGTAACAGAAAGTAGATGAGTGACTACTTTCAGCGGAGGATGAAAGGGATGACTACAAAGGGGCTCAGGGAACATTTCGGGGCAATGGAAATGCCCCATATTTTTATTGTGCTGGTAGTTACATGAGTGTATACACTTGCCAAAATTCATTGTACTGCATATTCAAATTTGTGCATTTCTTTGTATGTGAATTATTTCTCAACAATTTAAAGATTTAAAGAACCACACTGACTTTGGGAGAAAGAAGAGCCTGCAGTTACAAATGTTTGCAGACTTTCCAAGGAAAATGGAACTGCATGTTGTGACAAATAAGACTCATCCGGGAGTAGGAACCCCTCTCTCTTCTAGACTCATGTTCAGAGGAGTTGACTGATGGAACCAAGTGTAACAACAATCATTTTTAATTTCTCTCATGTCTGATTTAATCTGTCATCTTAAAAACAGAGAGAAGCCAATAAAAGTTTTCAAATGGGTGTGTTGTCTGCAATCACACTGAGATATACAGCCCTCTGAGTTACTGTGACACACTGGCAATTTTAGGGCTTTTGACAAGTGGAAGCAAATAATTCCACCTCTATTTTCTGGGAAAGTGAGAGCCCTAGGAAGCCCCTGGGGAGGTGGCAGGATCAGCCTTTGAGTTTACCTCATTTTGACTGAGGTTTCCTTTGGAAGAGGAGAGAATGACCCCACGCAGCAACTAAGATGTATACCAGGGACTTGAGCCAAATGCATCAGAGTTCAGTGGAAGCAAATTAGAGAAACACTGGATGACTCCCTCATCCCTGTGGAACTAGAATGTGGTTTTATGCAGAAAGGCTGCCCATGCTCATAGAGAGCTTTGGAGGCCTTGGGAAAAATGTAATGGGAAGCCATTTAAGGATGTAATCCAGAGAGAAGGTTATTCATGTCTGCATTAAAAAAATAAATCACTTTGGCTCCTGTGTGAAATAGGAGTTGGAGAAGAACAAGAGCGGATACTGGGGAGATGAGTTGGGAGGCTACTGCTGTAGTCTAGGGAAAAGATGATGGTGGTTTGAAATAGGTTGTGGCAGTGGGGTAGAAAGATGCTCATAAAGCAGACTGACAGGACTTAATGAATTGAATGAATTAGGGAAGAGAAGAAAAGGGAAGGATGATGTCTAAATTTCTAGCTTGAGTAAATGGCTGGATGATGATGTCATTTGTAGACATGGAGAAAAAGAGAAGAAGAATCAAATTTGGTGATTATAACATTCATTCCAAAGAAAATTCATTAATTTGATCTTATATATGAGATGCTTTTAAAAAAGACCTAGATGATGCTACTCAATGTAATAGTCCACCCTAAAGATAAATATTCATGCTAATAAAAATATTTAATTTTATTAATTTCTGATACCAAGTACAGCGCTAGGCTTTCTATATTCATTATTTCATTTTCAATTTCATAAATAGCTCTATGACATGGATATTATCATCCTCATTTTATAGATGAGTTAACAGAGGCACAGAACAATTAATTACCTGTGGTTGACAATACTAACGTTCACCAATGTCCAGTTCTCTTCTAATTAAGTACACAGATCATTATAATCCCCTGCCCACTTGAAGTCAAATGTAACAATGTGATTTGCTTTGGCCAATGAATGGAATGTGAGTGGACATGAAGTATCACTTCTGAGTGGAAGCATGTCAGAGCCTATGTCTGATCCTCTAGACTCTCTCTTCCTTTGCTGAACAGACCAAAGAGGCCATGTGTTCCTGTAGTATAGCTCTACATTGATGTAGCTCCTGTGAGAGCCCTCAGTATTGACTAAGATGACGAGTCTCCAATGTTGACCCATGTTGGATATGGGATATGAACAAGAAATAAAACATTGTTGTGTTAAGGCACTGAGACTCAGGTATTCCTTACTGCAGCACAACCTTACTTATTTTGACTTATGCAGTTTCACAGATTCAGTAAATGGCTGTGTCAGTACTGGAAAGCAGGCTGTTTAACCACTACAGTGTGTTTACAAAAGAAAGAAATTAATCAAAAATGAGATAGCTTATTATCAGATCAGAAACTTAGTAAAGGAGATGAAGGTAAAGAAAAGTGTTGAACAGTTGCAGCCTGAACACTGCAGATCTTCCCCTATGAGAGATATCCTTTTTATCTGCACTGTGTATCTATCTGCACTGGACGTCTTGCCTTGTTCACAGAAAGCTCACCCACTGGTGTGAATTACAGTGGATCAACTGAACTTGAGAAGAACATTAATGGCTCCAGTCACCCACTCTAGATCTAGATCAAGAGAGAAAGCCCAGTTACCAAAGCATCATTTGGCCAAATACATCAAATTTATTTATTGTATTTTTTTCAGAGCCATTATACATTTTTTAAGACTTTATTGTTTTAGAGCAGTGTTAGGTCCACTGCAAAAGTGAGGGGAAGGTACAAAGATTTCCTGTATATTCCTGAACCCACACATGCATAGCCTTTCCCATTATCAACATCCTTCACCAGAGGGTACATTTGTTATAATTGATGAACCTGCACTGACATCATCATCACCCAGAGTCCTTGGTTTACATTAGGGTTTACTCTTGGTGTTGTACATTCTATGGGTTTGGATAAATGCATAATGGCATGTATCCATCATTATAGTATCATGTGGAATATTTTCACTGCCCTAAAAATTCTGTTCTTCACCTATTCATCCTTCCTCCACTCACAACCCTTGACAACAACTCATCTTTTTACTGTCTCTGTAGTTTTGCCTTTTCCAGAATGTTATATAGGTGGAATCATACAGTAGTATGTAGCATTTTCAGATTGGCTTGTTACACTTAGTAATAATGCATTTAAGGTTCCATTATGTCTTTTCATGGTTTGACAGCTCTTTATTTTTAGTGCTAAATAATGTTCCATTGTCTAGATGTACCACAGCTTATTTATCCATTCACCTGCTGAAGGACATCTTGGTTGCTTCCATTTTTTGGCAATTATGAGAAAAGCAGTTATAAACATCTGTGTGCAGATTTTTGTGTGAACATAAATTTTCAACTCCCTTGAGTAAATATTAAGGAGTGTGATTGTTGGATTGTATAGTCAGAGTAGTTTTAGTTTTGAAAGAAACCACCAGACTGTCTTCCAAAGTGGCTGTGCCATTTTGCATTCTCACCAGCAATGAATGAGAGTTCCTTTTGCTCCACATCCTTGCCAGCATTTGGTGTTGTCAGTGTGATTATTGTAATTTTGTAAAAATTAACAAAAGATTTAACAGTTTTAACAGAAATGTTCAACTTTGGCTATTAAACACAGTATTTAGAAAAATACATTTTATCATTCGGAAACAAAATTTCAGTGTTGATATTGCGGTTTTCCTTTAATCCTAATTTATTATTTGATGTTTTTTTGGCTAATTCTGATTGATTCATATTCTTTTGAATTTAAATTAGAATTTACAATTGACTTTTGAAAAATTGGCTTTCAGTGGACTGGTTTTGGAAAACTAGCATTTGGAGAATTAATTTTCAGAAAATTGTCCACTTTCATCATCCTGAAGGAAGCACCAATCTGAGAAATAAAGGTAATTCACGAATTTAGCTAAAGCTTCAGTGACAAAGGGGCATATGATATGGACAAAATAGATACCTTTGGTTTTTGGTTTTGTCTCCTGGCACCCTTTCCATCTTTTCTGATAATATAATATTCAGTGATTTAAACGAGAATAACTCCTCTCACCCCTGGCCACAGGGATTAAGATGATACTTCTAGCCAATTAACTATTACACTTTTTTTTGTGTGTGAGAAAGACTGGCTCTGAGCTAATATCCATTGTCAATCCTCCTCTTTTTTGCTGAGGAAGATTAGCTCTGAGCTAACATCTGTACCCATCCTCCTCCACTTTGTATGTGGGATGCCTCTGCAGCATGGCTTGACGAGTGGTGCTTAGGTCCGCACCCGGGATCCGAACCCACAAACCCTGGGCCGCTGAAGCAGACCACGCAAATTTAACCACCATGCCACTGGGCCAGCCCCTAGCTATTACACTTCTGATTCCAAATCCTGTATTCCCTATTCATTTGTGAATGACCAAATCTCAATTCAAAGTAGCCTAAGCAAAAAGGACATTGACTGACTCACAAACTTGGGAGCTTAAGGGAGCATCTAGGTTCAGATATGGCTGGATCTGGGTGCTCAGATGACTCCTTTTTCTGTCTTTCTTCCTTCTGAAACATGAACCATGAATCTGGAAGTATCAATAACAGGGCTGGTCCCTTGAGTCTCCCAGGTACCATCATTCCTGCTGCATGATTCCAGCCTGCCTGAGATAGAAGGTAGCAAGACCCACCAAGAAGGATTGGAAAGTTTAGAGAAGGAAAGCCAGCTTAATGAGTATTCTAAGCCCCATGTTCTTGTTTGTAAACTTGAAGGAAAACAAAACAAACAACAACAAATCTTTAAACATGAGATAACAGACATTTTCACAAAACAAGTCATAAGCAAAATAAAGCCTTACTTATTGAAGAAAAAGCCAGTTCTCCTAGGAATTGCTTTGATGAAATTCTCATCTTCTGCTAAATCTTTCTGATGAACTGGGCACTGGGGTCACATTTGGCAACTAATCAAATGCCTCTCTGCCTCTGGTATCCTATTTTCCTTTCTTAATATCTGGGTTTTGTCTGTTTCTTCACACTCGTTGGGAAGAGATAGAGCTTCCCCTGTATAAATAGTGTGCTGTCAATAAGTGAGTTGTGAGTATTTCAACAAACTTCAAGTAACTGGGAACAAACTAAAAATCAAGCAATTTACAGAATTCCTACCCAGTGCCAGGCAATATGCTAGACAATGGGGACCAAACAGTGGACGAGATGGATGAGAGGGAAAAGTTCTGTATTCTGAATAATCTGTAGCAATTCTGATAAGGAACTCTAAATGCAATGAGAAGGTGCTGAAGGAGCAAAAAGTATAGTCACCAGATCTTGTCAGGGGCCATCAAGGAAGGCTTCCCAGAAGAAGAAACAACTAGAAGGAAGGCTAGGAGTTAGCCAGTGGAAAGAAAGTACAGGAGGTGAGAGCAGAGGGAGCCAGAGAGAAGGAGAAGCATATACCAGGTTCAGCGGCAAGACTGAGTGGCTCTGTTGAAGAATGGAACAAGTATAACAGGAGTTTCAAAGGCAAGTGGGAAGAGTGGCAAGAATGGGGCCAGAGAGAACTCTGGAGCCAGACTCAGAGAATTTCAAAGTCAAAATAAGAACTTTATATTTATACCAACACTGTCGGGATAGTCTTGATGGGTTTATGCAAGGAAGCATCATATTCATATTGTACCTTTCAAAGACCACCACGTTATTATGTGGAAAGTGGATCAGACAGAGGGGAGGGGTGGAGGGAGGTTAGTTATACACTAAAGCAGACTCAAAGTGCTTGATGAAAGCATGTTATTTCTTCAAATATTGTCATAAGATTTAATGCAAATTTTGCATTTTTTCGTATATATCCTTGTTTGTTTTAGTATTTAAAAGATATTCTCAATTGTTTACTGTGGTTAACCTCATTAACTGAGTAACAAATAGGCATTTTCTCCTTGTTAACAGAATTTGAATTTTGTTCAAGATAGCAATGTGATAAGCCTCACATATAAGATCATAACTAGTCTAAGCCAACCGAGGCAATTCTGATTTCTGATGTGTAATTGTCCCTATGAGCAGGGATAAAATGTGGTCCAATTCTAGCAAATGAGAGTGAAGTAGTCTTTAGGGAGAGGATCCTGGAAAGCTTTTTCTTCCCTTAAAAAGGAGACAGAGGCAGCTGGCACTGCCCAACCACCTGCTCCTTTCTTCCCACCTTGTATTCAGCCTTGGTCCCTGGAAGTACAGCAGCTATATTGCAGTACTAGGTGTGAGAAATAGGGGAAAAACTGATGTGCAAAAGATGGCTGTAGAATGGCTGCTAAGGATAAAAAGATAGAAAAAATCTGAGTCCCTAAAACCACCAATTGTCTAATGCTGGAGATCTTGTTACGGAAGAAAATTATACTTTTATTTGTTTAAGCCACGGTTTTTGTTACCTGCAGCCAAATGTATTCCTAATTGATATTCTAACCCTCAAGTAGAACAAATGTCCCACTAAAATAGATCTAACTTTATCCTGAGGTTTCATGTTTCACCAGGTACACCAGGCCAGAACACCAGGGAGCATGTGCACCTGAGAAGGAGAAGCATAGCCTTGAGCAAACAGCACCACTTTCAAATGATTTCACTCTTACGTTCCAGTCCTAATTCTTTTTCTTTGCTTAGTTTCAACAAAGGAGCAGTTTAGGCTATACAGACTGAGAAGGACAGAGAGAATTCTTCTATGTTGTGTGTCTGGGTTTACTTTGGCCCTCTGGTTGGGGAATGACAATGACACTCTCTTACACACAAAGTGCTTTTAGATTGAAGATAAAAGGTTATACATCAGCACAAGGCATATTTAGTATTCTTAGAGAGCTTTTCCGTTTATTTCCTTCGGGAGTAATGTACTTTTGTTCAAGAGTTGCCTGAGTTTACTGATGCATCAGCTGTCAGTTTGCAATATGAGTTATGCAAGAAAAGATGAAGAGAAGGATGTCCTTTCAATGTGGCTTTCCTCGCAATGTTGACAACAGAACTGTGCACTTTCACTTTGTGGATGGACCAAAAGAGATAAGGGAGGATGGGTCTTTTCCTGCACTTCTCTTACTAGAACATTCTCCCACTGCCCAACAGTTCCAAAGGTAAATGCCAGCTGGACAGCACAGGCATGATTCTTTGATAGCTATTTATGAACAAATACTACCTTTTCCCAGACCCTAGGCAATTAATCAATTTCTCTGGTATTTAAGGACAGAGGTATGGCCATTAGGAGAAAGGGACTGTTTGTGAGATAAATGCAGAAATGCTGTAGCTTCGTGTGATTTATTATAGATGAGTGTGAGAGGGAATATAAAAACTATTTCATTAATTTCATTTCCATTTTAGTGGTTATGTGGGCTTAGCTGCCTGGAAAACTATCGTCTTATTCTCTCAGGAGAGAGATTTGCAAAACTGCAAAATGGCTGGATATGTTTTCATCATTCTTACGAAACTCATTCTCCTAGCACCTCCAGCCCCAACCTCCTATAATGATATCTGGGCAATGAAAGGTAGGTGTTTGGAGCCTTCTCTAATTCCATATATCCCCCAGTCTAATAACAGTGTCATTATCCCTTCCCATTAATTACACCTAGGTTGTCACTTCATTCATTCATGTTTAAGTCCATCCGTTCCTTGAAGGGGCTCAGTAATGTCTACACATGGAAATGTTAATATCCTGGTTATGTTTTCATATCAGGAAAGCTCTTTTTAATGCTTTCGTTGCATTTCAAAACTCAGATTTGTAAACTAGACATTCAGAAGGAGTCATTTTAAATTCATATCAATTTTACCAATTCCCAAAGATATCTTCAAGCCAGAAAGTCCCAATTACGTTACAAGTTCTTGCTCTATTTTAGCATAACTGGCAGAGAAGCATTTTGTACTAAGCAAATAGGTAATAATATTAGCTTAAATTTATTGGCTTCTTACCACAAGCCTAACACTGTTCCAAGATTTCCACAAACATCATCTAATTTCAGCATCTCCACAACTCTTTGTGGTAGAGATGATTATTAGTGTCTCCATTACATTGATAATAATAACCAAGAATTTAAGTCGTCTAAGATCATATGTCTGGTAAATGGTAGAGCCTGCATCTGGACTCAGGTGTTTAGATCCAGAGTCTAGGCTTTTAACTCAGAACTGTGTTGCCTCACATGAAAGCTGCGTCTTGAAATTTATCAATTATCAGTCCCATATTTTCTGTGGTTATTTTGAAGAACAGATGGAATTAGTAGTAAGGCAGATATTTTTGGCGATCAGCCCAGTGTAGGGGAAGAGGGAGAAGCCCCCTCTGTCCTTTCCCTTAAGGTTCTTACGGCTGGCCAAATAATTAAAAAGACAGGTTAGCAGGAGAAAATAATACCAAGTTTAGTAACACGTATACATGGGAGAAACCAGGGAAACTGAGTTTCTCAACACAATAGCAGAGATTCTCGTCTTAAATACCATCTTCAGCCAAAGACAAAGGAGGATGTTGGGGGCAGGGGGGAGTCAGTTACCAGAGATTACCAGAGAAGCACAGTAAACAAGAATAAGGTTATTATGCAGATTTAGGACTCACCTTTCACATTGATAAGTTTTTAGAGATGAGGTCACCCCCCCCCCCCCCCCCCCCCCCGCCCCGTGGAGCGCAGAGAGGGAGATACCTTTACAAATGGAGATTTCCCTTATAAATGTAAATGTTTGCCTGGCAACTCCCAGCAGGGCCACCCAGAGAATGTGGCCAGGAAGAGACAGAATTTTGATAAGAGGGGCTTGGTGCCTTTCCTATTATAACATCTATTTTACATTATATTACAGCCATCATGATAGTAACTTCTTCCTGAAACAGATCTTTTATGTTAAGTTCTTTAGGCAGTTTGGGAGGGGAAACTCAAATGTTCTTCTTGAGTTTTCTGAGTCTTTATTGTCTTCAGCTCGAAATAATCCGCATACCAGAGTGGTGCATCTTGGGGTGGCCTGCCCTGAGCGCCATCACCAGCATCATTTTTCCTTCCCTCCTTCCTTTCAAAATCATTATTTCATTCAGGTATCCACTTCGCTCCCATCACTATAACCCCATCTTCACCTCCAGAAGGGATCTTTGATTAGTCTAAGCCAATTGTGGTACTCCTGTCTTCCTTGATGGTGACTGGATTTCAAGCTTGAGCCAATCTGCTCTGGAAATTCTCCTAATAAGCGTTATTGGTCCAAGGATGAGCTCAATATGTATGTCAGTCAGTCTAATGAGACTGAAGGGAAGAACATTTATAATACAGGTAGAGAGATGGATCATCTCTCTCCCATTAGAACAAAGCAGCACCTTGCCCCAGTCACTGTTGGTACTCATCTTATGACCATGAAGACAGCCAAGCTGAGAACAAATTTGATACAGAGGAGGAAAGAGTAGAGAGGACAGCAGAGAAACAGCCAAATCCCTCATCACTGGAGCCTGATCACATACGTCTCTCTGGGAGATGAATTTTCTTTCCATTTAAGTGAATTTGAGTCATAGTGTCTTTATATCCAAATGAATCCTAAAAATGCAGGTAGCCACTCACTTGGTATGATTTCAGTGGCAATGAATGGCAGACTGCACCCAGATGTCTTACCCACCATCTGCTACAGCACCTGTAGTTCCTGTCTAACTACAGTCACTCCTTAATGATCTTCTGACAATGCTGATTGTTAACCAGGTCAAAGCAATATCTTATCCGAGGGGGATATTTAAGTGCATCAGGTTCACATCCTAGTTCATCTCTGAGATGATGGAACCCATTTCTCTTATTCTCCAACCTCATTTCACCCCATTGCACCCCCAAATCCTGCACTCCTACCACACTGTCTCTCTTTCATATCTTCAAATTTACCATGTTTTCCTCTGCCTCAAGCCCTTTGCTGCTACCATCCCTCCCCCCTAAACACACACACACACACACACACACACCCTTGGTTGGTCTTTCTTTTTGAGCTCAGCTCAATTAACGCTTCTTCAGGGAAACCTTCCCTGGGCTTTCTTGTGTAGATCACATCCCCCTGTGAACCATTCCCTAGGCAACATTGTAGCAGAGACTGTGAGTTGTTTCCCTGTATCTGTTCTTTCAGAAGTAGAACCCCAGACTTTTAGCTAAGCAAACAGCTGACCAGAATAAAACCTACATCTCCTGTCTCCTTTTCATCCAGGGGTGGCCACAGTTCAAATGTTATAGCTGATGTATTGGCGCCCAGTCCACTTCTCCTCAGTAGTCACCATTCCCGTACATTCCAACTTCTTAGTACTGCAAGCACTGGATACTCACTACCTTGAGGGCATGTGCCTGGGGCTGGCTGGAAATGCTGGAGAGTTAAAGAAGCCAGCAGCAGCTTTCAGTCAATGAAAGACTGGAATAGGAGTATAAATACCTCAGCCTCCTCATCTTGTAGGTGTTACTACTCTGAAGAATGTTATACTATCACCTAGAGTCCCTGGTGGGATTAAGCCTCTGTTGTCCGCAGTGGTGACCTGTTCTAGAAGATGTTCTTTATTGGCTTCCTCCCCTTCTCACTTCCCCACAAGCCAATGCTTTCTTGAATCAGCTCCCAAATAAACTACTTACTTCAGTCTTTGTCTCCGAGTTTGCTTCTAGAGAAACCCAACCTAAGACACAACACTGGCCCCCCCCCAAAAGTTTCCCTGATCTTCCCAAACTAAATATGTTCACCTTTCTTTTCTGAAAACATTTATATTCATTTTGTATCTGTCTTGTGACATTTTTATTGTTCTCCATTTTGTTGGCTCACATCTCCAATTAAAATCTAAATTCTTTGAGTATCAAATTAAAAGCTTAAGTTCTGATGTCAGACAAATTTCAAATCCCATCTGTACCTCTAACTAGCTGTATAATCTCATACTATATCTCTCTGGGTATGTTTCCTCATCAGTACAATAAAAATAATATGTATGACATCTACCTTTCAGTGTTTTTGTGAGGATTAAATTAGGCAATTCACGTAAAGCATTTAGCAAATGCCTGATACAAGTTATCACTCAATAAATGTTGGCTACTACCATATTAGTAGTAGTACTAGTATTTTATTAATCTTGGTATCTGCCACAGTGCATAGTATAACATCCACTCAGCATATAGTAAGCACCAAATTGATATTTGTTAATTAAATAATAAATTGGTGAAATAAAGTAGCACATTTTGTTTTCATAAATAACATTGAGACTTGATTTGACCAATGGATCTTTATAGCACACATAGAGAAGTTCTGCTAAACCACTCAATCCTTAAGATGTCTCACAGATGTAAATATAAACTACAAGTGATATTCCATCTGCCCCATGAGCAATATACAGTTTGTCATTTTCCTGAGACGTTCAAAGTCACAAAAACGTGTTAGATATCTTTCTTCTCTTTTGATCTACTCAGGATATGTTTAAAGGGATATACGAGCTACACTTAGCGTTTCCATATGGAGGGTGGATTTAGGAGCAATGCAGAAGCATTATGTATCTTTCTCCCGGCCATCCCTTGGATCATGCCAGAATGTGCCTTATAAACCAAACCTGACCAGGTTACTCTTCTGCTAAGATGTCCTCAATAGCTCTCCATATATTACTTAAAATATGGCTTACAAGGTTGCCTATGCCAACCTCTCCAGCCACATCATTCCAGCAGGGTAAACTCTAGCCAAGTTAAACTTCTTGTAATTACTCTGAAGACTGCTTTCTATTTATATGCCATAGCCCAGGCTGCGTTCTCTGCCGGGAAGGCTCTTCTCCACCTTTTTTTTGGCTTGCTAACTATCGACTTACCTTCCAAGACTCAACTTAACCTCTACCAAGAAGTCTTTCCTATCTCCAGAGCCCCAGTCAAGTAAAACTGACCATTTCCTTTTATGCTTCTTCCCAAAAAGCTCTATCTTAGGACCTATGATGCTGGACGATCTAATCAACTCATGTGGCAGTATCCAAGTGGTCCCTACCAGAAAGAAATAATTCTTAGTTCCACCCAAGCTCAAACATACTTGGCAAATCAAAGGATTTCTCTACTGTTCCCATGGAAAGTCTTTTCAGACCAGGCACTGCCCACTTTAGATGGGCACCCTTAAGTCCTTTCTCCATTCGTTTTCCTTCCTGAGTTCACCCCTCACCCTCACCCGGGTTCCTGGTTCCATCAAATCACTTCCTCACTCTCTAAGAGCAGCAAGACCTCTGGCATCAGATGCCCAAAGCTGGCAATGGTTGAACCACCCATTTACAAGACAAACTTTCCTTTGAAGTATTGAGCAAGTTATTTAACATTGTTGTGTTTTAGCTTCCTTAACTATAAATAGAATAAAAATACCTCTCCATAGAGTAGATATGAGGATAAATGAGGTAATATACATAAATCATTTAGAAGAGTGCCTGGCACATAAGTGTTCAATAATTGTTAGTTGTTATTTATTATTATTATTAATTATTAGTTATATTAGAAATAGTAGAAATATTGATCACCTCTCAAATGATAACTTCCATAGATTATTATGCTAAAAGACATTCTATCTCCATCAGGAGTAAGGATGGCGAGAAATGGAAAGGCAGAGGGGGATGAGATTATCTTGGACCACACATTTATTTATTAATATGGGTGTCCTACTCCTCCTCCCTCCATGCATCCAATAGACTGTGAGCATTTTAAAGGAAGGGTCTATATCTTGCTCCAAGTTGTGTCTCTAGCATCTGGGATTATGTTAGGTCCAGGGTAGGAGCTCAGTAAATGCTTGTTCTGTTTTAGAGAGAAACCTGGACTACAGCCTGTCTACATAGTTTTGGCACCAATAGACAAATCCCAGGATAAACGAAGGCTGAAGGCCCTGGTCATGTATTGATTAGATGTTACGTGTCGGGCTCCTTCATGCCTGGCTGGTGTTTCATTCTTACTCCCCATTTTCACAGAAGCACTGAGGTTTAAACAACCTATTAGGAACTCACTAATTAATAAAAAATAGATTTGGGATATGATTATGGGTCTGTAAAACTTCATCTCAACTCTTCCATGACCATCTTCACTTTGGTTTTAGGTTTCTAGAAGAATGCCTGACATATAGTAAGTGCTCAAAATAGATAATTGTTGAATGGTCACACAGTAGACACTCTCAACTCTATAAGAGTTGTAAGCCAGGAAATCAAGAAAGCACACAAACTGGGACTTCCAGAAACAGATTGTTTTCAAAGTGATTGTGCACACCCCTAACTTCGAGGGAAGTGTGGGGAACTAGCTGTGGGCTATAACTCCAGAGCAAACATACATATTCCCCACCACAAGCCAGATGCCAGGAGCAAATTCTGACTCTAATTCTTTTCCATAATATGTTAATTTATCTCTGTATTTTTACCTTTTCTTTCTTTAAGAAAAACTTTAAATGTACACACAGGACTGTAGGAAAATAAATAAAGGTAACAAAATTTATCTTCTCTACAGTTGGAAAAATAATGAAATAACTGCAAAGCACCCCATCCATAAAATATTTTTATGAGCCAATGCAAACTAACATTTATTATACAACCAGGAATTTTAAGAGGAGAAGTGGAAGAGATTTTAAATCAAATCTGGTCCTCTTGCCTCTGATTCATCCCCTAACATAGCAATGTGATGTATTATGGATAAGGAGGCAAAGCAGTAAGAAGACTCGTTCAGAAGCTACTGGGAGGCTCTGAAATCATTTCAGAGACCAGTGTGTTGATAAAGAAGGAAAGAACACTAAGAATGAGAAACAACTGGAACCAGGTAAAGACAAGTAGATTTCCTCTCTTTTGGCTGGGAAATTCAGCTTCATTACCTGAACCAGCCATATAACTCCACACCAGACTTTGCCTCTTCTTTGCCAACTTTCTGTTGTCTTTGGGTAAGAAGGGGAGTAAGGTCTGAGAGGTAGGAAGATTCTAGAATGGGAGGGTGGTGAAAGTAGACATGGTTCTGAAAACAATGGTGAACCATTATAAGTTTGTTAGCAGAAAATATAAACAAAGGCAAAGCTCTGCCTTAGGAATGTTCCCCAGGCAGTAGCGTACACAAAAGACTGAAGGAAAGAGATATTGAAACAGACAAATTTGACAGACATCAACAAAGAGAAACTGGCAGGACTTGGTGACTGATTGATTTTGGTTGAAGAAGGAAGAGTTATGGGTTGTGCACTTCAATGAATGGCAGCAATGACAGAGGTATAGATTTTATTTATAAAACTCATATCTCGGGGTTTATTGCAGGTCACTTTCGTTATTCAAGGAGTTATTGGCACAACAAAAAGTCAACCTGAAAGGTAGAGAATTAGGCACATTTTCTTCAAGGGGAAAGTGGATAGCTGGGAAACGAGAAGATAATTTAACTTATCCATTGAGATTAAAGAAGAATTTTTTTATTAAAAGAGGAATCAGATAATTGGGAATAATGTTTATTTTTCAACATTATTTTTAAAAAACACATTTAGTTATATGAAGCAACAACATAGATCCATTTAAAGCCGTTATATAAATTCATTTACTTTAAACTGGCTGTTTTAGTGTCAAATAGAAATGTTTTTGCCTTTGGGGACATTATCTTGAATATTGTGTTAAATTTCTACAAATTAAAATTTGTGTACAACATTCATATTTTTATAGAGAGCTTAAAGGTGTTAAGAACATTACTTTTAAGTTAGGATATGATTACAGATCTGTTCACCTTTTACAATTCCATTCCATAATCATCATTCTAGTGTCGTTCCTTATCTCAACTTTTGAAATATTGTAATAACGTGGCAGACATCTTTTGAGGTGCCTTCCCAGCCACATCCACGTTTTCTGATATCTAATCTCCCCTCCACCACATAAATGAACACAGCCATATATGTGCCATATGAGCACATATATGTCTACCTCTTGATCATAGCTGGTTAGACCAGAGGTTGTCAGATAACCTGTGTGGAGAGAATTTGTTGTTTTCTCCTGCTATTGGGCACTTGGGTCAGGACAGATTGGAACACTTGGCTGTGAAAGGAGACTTATAAAAACATGTGGATTCATTGGCCAAAGGTGCATTTTGGGGGTAGTTGTGATGGTTCATATGCAAATGAAGCAGAAAAAGCCTTGCCTCTTCTGAAAGTAAATATGGAAAATAGAGAGACAAAGACCTTGTGGCTCCAGAGGAAGAAGGAGAATGAAATTTCTTTGGCTCCTGGTGAGATTCCGGTACTGCAGGAGACCAAAGTGCATATACTTTCTATGCTTGAATTCTATGAGAAATCCCTGAATCATAGCCAACACCTGAATGGTAGATCGAGGGGATGAAACTTACCAAATAAACAACATTTTTGCAACCATATAAGGCAATTATGCTGGATTTTTAGGGTTGTGTTTGGTATTCAAGTTGTAGGGTTGTGTGGTGGTATTCAAGTCTTAATAAGCACCCCTCCTTGACTTGAGCAACCCTCCCTGTCAGGTTTACTGATGCTCTGCTCCTCTGAACTGCTAGTCTTCACACTCTGCCTCACTATGTTTGCCATGTGCCCCATAGAGTTAGTTAACTCTTTCATGCCTACTGGTGATACGAGCCTTCTGTGTGTTCATTAGCTTGAATCTCTCTAATAATTAGAATGATCTAATGAGGAAGGTGCAGCCTAGAATGATGCTTTCCTAGGATAACCCACAAACATTCTGGTGTAAAATCACTACTCATCTAGTCAGATTCGCAAGTCAACAACGTGAAAATACGACTCACATTAATCCCTTCTATATACTCACTTTTACGGCTAACATATCACCCTACAGATATCATTAAACCACCCATGAAAGATATATTATCCTCTACTTTCATCTATTTACACATAAACTGCATCTCTCTGGCAATACCCTTAGCAATTTACAGGCCTTTGTTGAATCACAAAATTGGATAATGATTCTGGGAGGCTCTTGCCAAAAAATGTTTAATACTTCCATTCTTCTCAACCAAGCTGACAAAGTCAATCCTCAGAACAGTATGAGGTTCTGAGTGTATGTTTGTGTTTGTGATTTTCTATTTCCCATTTAAAATTCTCCAACCAATACCAATGTCCTCTTCGACATTAGAGCTGAGAGGCAAGTCCTTGAAAGAGATGCTCCCATTATTTCTGGTCTCCTAGTTTTGATAGCCTGGTGGTTATATAATCTTTCTAATATTCTGGGATGCATAATGCATCAAGCTCTTCGACTGCCAAAGGAGCATCAGGGACAGATGGGATGTGTAATGAGAGTGAGGCAGTTGAGATAGATCTTGCTCAAAGCTGGCTGGTGGGGATGGTGAACTTACCTCAGCATCATCTGAGCTCTGTAAAGACTGCCATGAACTGAGAATTGAGGGAACTGAAAAAGAATCCTTAAGCCTGGTAGAGCTGCTCATCCAAAACACTGGGGCCCTGGCAGGCCAAAGGCCAATAGAGCTGAGCCTGTGTTAAGTAGTTTGGAAGGAAGTCTCAAGTCCTGCTGAGTTACCTGCTTCTCACATTCTCAGTGTCTTCCCCTGAATTATTAAACATTGGTATTTAGATCATTTGGTTGTATCACTTTCACCAAATTAAATATAACAAACCTTCTCCCTGTGCTGGGTCAGCCCGAGTCAGACTGGAGCCTGAAGAGCCGGTCTGAATACGACAGGCATCCCGGCTACCTGGAGCCCATAGATGTGCTGTGAACACCAAAGAAGGAGAGAGGGAAGGGGCAAGAGAAGAGAGAGGGCGGATGTAAAGCAAAAGAAGGAAGGGATGAGGAAAAGGAAGGGAGATGGGAAGGAGATATAAGAAAAGAGAGTAAGGAAAGGGGGAGAGGGACATCGGCAGAAGGGAGTTTAACATGAAATGGGGAGGAGAAAAGAGAAAGGGGTAAGGATGGGAAATAGAGAAAAAAGAAGAGAGGAGAAAGAAGGAAGACAGAGAGATGGTAAAAGTAGAGGAAGAAGGTAAAGAAATTAAAAAAAAATAATGAAGGAGGGAGGGAGGAAACAAGCAAGGAGAAGGGAAAAGATGGAAAGGAGAGACTGAGAAAATGTAGAGAGGGAAGGAGGAAGGGATCAGTCCATGTAAGGCATCCTAGCTAGTGTTCTTGGTGCACTCAAAGCTAACTAGAGGAATAGAGGAGGGGGGCACGTATTCCAAGTCCCTCTGATCTGCACCTGTGGGCTGATCACAGGGAGACATCTGTAAACCCAGGTGATTTTGGAAAGGGAAGAAAAAAATGCCTATTTAATGATAAGATAGCGGTCCTAGAAAAAAGTGTCATCAATCCTTGTTTCCCTTAAACTTGCACCCATGTTCCCAGACAGGATACGTCCACCATCCAGGTTCTTTCAGGAAGACAGCGGCTGATGACTGATGCCAGTGTTAGTTACTCCCCTGGGACTAGGGCTGTAAATGCTCTGGCCCCCACCTGGGTAACGTCTGAGGAACGTAGGAGGAGTCAATTTGGGTTTGCAGAAGTCTTCCATAGAGAAAGGAAGTGATACGCTCACCACAATAGTACCACCTCATGACCAAGAATTAGTCTACTTACTACAATGTTTCCCCCAATTCTGTCATCTGGTGCATGAGCCCATTCCTCCCTGGTCAATTTCCCCCAGTGTTGTGACAACATATTTACTTTCTATTGGCACATTTTATGCTAAGACCTGATCAGAGAAGTGTGGGATCATTATTGGATTAACTTTTAACTTACTTAGGAAGGAAAAGATTATTAATAATACCAGGAACCAAAATGTTCTTGCGGCCAATCAGCGCAAGGTCATTATTTTTGCTATTTTTTTCTTTGTTTATTTTTTCTCTTTTTTTTATTGTTATTCTCTTATTTTTGTTATTTCTTCAAATCTCCAAAACAAGAATTATCCTTGGCCAAATGGAGCCACCTCACCTGGAGTTTATCCATCTCTCCTGGCACACAGCCTATAGTCGCTCCCTGATTAACTGACTTGGGAGTACAACAGGCTGAGTCCCTTGCCTCAAGGTGAGCCAAGTCTGTAGTGTGATTCACATTCCAGAGTTCCCTGTGGGATCCAGCTGAGGCTAGGCTTATCCCGAAATCATGTTTTTGCTCGGGTTTTTCCTGCATTACCCTTCTCTCAAGCGCACTCCCTCAATAAACCACTTGCATAAGATTCCCCATCTCAGGCTCTGCTTCTGGGGAATCTGAACAGTCAGATTATCACCCACAAAATTGCACACCCAGGCTCAGGGGATTCCGGAAATACTCAACATCATCATGCTAACAATGTCTACCTGACAAGCCATTTGCATGTCTGTGAAATGATATTTTATGAATTGCTAATGCCTCAATATTATTAGAACAAAAATACTTGAGTTGGGGTTCCATGCATACCCAGGGAAGGGTTAACATATCTAGAAGCTTATTTACATACTGTTAGAGAAAAGCTATTTTCAAAGAAGAAGCTAGCATGAAGTCTTCTTTTACTCAATTCCTTGTTTGCTCAGTTTAGAAAATATTGCACTCATGTTGCAATAACATGAACGCATAACCTCTGAGTTGAGCAGGAGAGCAAAGTACCCCAAATTACTTAATATAACCCTTGTGGTAATAACTGAACACTTTCTCCAGCATTTTACCATTTACTGACTACATTTTATTTCTACTTCAATAAGAAGCTGTCAAGTAATCTGAGAATTTCACAAATTCACTTTACCCTACTGACTACACTTCGCCATAAATTAATTACTGCAAGTGCATAATATTTATTTCTGCCTAAGGCAGTCTGCACTGGTATGTCTTAATAGCATTCATTGAGGAATATAAAAATAAAGAGTATAGTTGGCATGAAAAAAGCGTTTATGCCTTCACAACTCCAATGATGAGGCTTAAAAATAATTTTCTACTTTATTTCTTTGTTGAGTTTTTATCATAGGCAGCCACTTCACATCATTAAGTTGGTTGTACAAGACAAATATACCTCGGGTAATTCAAGCTGCGCCACCCATTAAACACTCACAAAATAAAACATTGCAGATGTTTGATCAACTTGAAACCAGTTTCCAGTCATTTCTATAAGGCAACAGTCTAGTAATGTCACAGAGGGCAAGAGTCACGTCTATTTATTTTTTTTACCTGATTCATTTTTGTGTCCCCAACAAAACCTTCCATAGTGACTTGCAAATAATAAGGTATTGTTAAATCCTTATTGAATGGATAAATTAATGTGAAGCCAAAAGATACAGAGAAAAAAGAATCAATGTTGGGTATCTGGACAATAGATTTGGCACTGTGACATGCTCAACTGATGTTAGGCACCTTTCTGGTCTTTGTTTATCTTCCCTGAAGGACTGGTGGATCTGAGACCTCCTTTACAAACCTAAAGTACTGTAACTAAATATTTGACCTCATAAAATGCTTGGAGAAATTCAATGGTGGGACCAGGTGTCTGTCACGGAAGTGGCTCTATTTCAAACTCTTCTGTAAACCATGTTTCCATGAAAACTAACTTGAACAAGCCAAATAAAATTGGAACTTCTTGTACAAAATAATTTAAAGCATTTGTTGCACTTCACTCCTCAAAGTGTGATTCATGGCAGCATCGATGGCATTACCCGAGAGCTTGTTAGACAAACAGAACTGAGGCCCAGCCCAGCCCTGCTGACCCTGCAGCCCTCCGCATCCCTGGGTGCATGCACGTGGGGTAACAGTCAGGAGGCACTCTTGCACTCTTACTGCTTTGGGGTGTTCTCACTCCCAACAGTCCGTACCTGTGTCTCTGTCACAGCCCTGCCCTCAGACTGCCAGAACTTGCTTTACCTTTGCATACAGAAACAGGAAGTGCCTAAAAACATATGTTTCCTAAGGAACATTCCTCAACCAATGACTGACGGGTGAGAATACAAAAATCCAGATCCCTAGTGCCTGACGGACAACTCTGTTTTCAGAGCTTCTCCATGGCATTGAACCAAAGTAAAATTTTGTGGGACTTCACTTGACATCACATTCCTGTTTGGTCTTCCTCCTTTACAGGTCCAATTCCCTCGCTCTCCTATCATCTCCTCCTCTCTGGGATAATTCCTAATACATCACTTTCTCACAAAATCGCATTTAAGGGTCTGTTTCTGGGAATCACAACCTAAGACACATATATATCAATAATATGCTGGGAAATGTTTAACAACTACTTCTCTGGGTAAAAAATAAATCTCTGATTTTTAGCTTTTGTCAGTTGCCATGATGTC
This sequence comes from Diceros bicornis minor, assembly GCF_020826845.1. Taxonomy (NCBI): domain Eukaryota; kingdom Metazoa; phylum Chordata; class Mammalia; order Perissodactyla; family Rhinocerotidae; genus Diceros; species Diceros bicornis. The sequence goes on along the minus strand of NC_080741.1, from coordinate 72,168,071 downwards.
AACACTCCCACCATTACAGATTTCAAGCTATAAATATGAGGTCACGGAATTAAGAAGAGATGCTCACGAACTGCTCTCACAAGACAGTATGCACTGGTTCCAGCATACCACTGCATATATCACAGCCCACCTCATTTAAAGCCAATAATCCATTACTAAATTTTCTTGAAGAGCAACTATAGAAGAATTATACTACACAACACAGCAAAGCTTTCTAAACATTCATCTCTCGGTCTAAAGAATCATGCAGCACAAAAGATTCTCCAATTCATTCATTCAACATTTATTGAGCAATCACTGTATGCCCATCACTGTTGCAGGGGCAGAAATAAAACTGTGGACGAGATATACATGATGGCAGTCTATGAGAAGTTTACATGCTGGTGAGGGAAACAAAAAAATCAATAGTTTCAAACCGTGATAAATACTATGCACGAAACAAAGGAGTCAAGATAGAGTGCTGGGTGAGTCTGGGGAAACTCACTTTAGGCTGATTCGCCAGTAAAGGTCCTTCTGAGGAGATGCCGGTTAAGCTGAGACCTCAACAAGGAGGAGCTGGTTGTGAAAGAGTAGGAGGAACAGCATCCGGGCAGAGCTAATCGCATGGACAAATGTCTGGAGACAGGAAGAGCCTGGAATGTTTGTGGAGCTCACACACACACACACGCGCACACACACACACACACACACACACACACAAATGCTGTTGGAACAGATTGTACAGAGAGAGATAAAAAATGAGATTGGATGGTTAATGTCCATATTAGGCTGAGCCTTGCAGGCCATGGTTAGGAATGTGGGTTTTATTCTAAATGCAAAGAACAACACAGAGAGTTCTGTGTAGACAGAGGAGTGACTGATCTGAACTAGGTTTTAAGATGATTCGGAATGTGTGGAAGACATTAAGACAAGAGTGGAGGCCATTTAAGAGGCAAGACGTGGCCCAGGAGAGAGATGACAATGCCTTTGATCTGGGCAGTGGCAGTGTAGATTTGGAGAAGCAAATGAGTTGAGGGTATAGTTTGGAGATGGAGTTGAGAAGATTTGCTAATGGAATGGATGTGGCCATTGAAGAAAAGAAAAAGTTAAAAGTGACTCTCGATTTATGGCTTAAACAACAGGGAGCATGCAAGTTTTATCTTTCTTTCTTGTCTTTCCCTAAAAAAATCAGTTCATTTGGCTGACACGGTCATAATTCCCTTATTTGCCCCAACCTATACTTCTCAGAATTTCTCTTTTCAACTAAAGATGGCAGCATGTTCTTTTTAATATTTACATTACTTTAAATTCTCATAGTTTCACCCAATTTTCTTCACCCATACTCCTATTAACAAAGTCCCACAAACAGAGCTGAGCATAATCGACCAAGAACTCTTGGTAGATACCCAGGGAGAGAGGATTAACTATAAATATTCCTATGTTACTAGTTAGTCCCTGTCTTACTTAAAGGGGCATGAATTTGTCCAGTAAACTTATATCATACTTCTCAAACTTTAATATGCATCAGCATCACCTAGAAAATTTGTTAAAACACAGATTGCTGAGCCCCACCTCCAGAGTTTCTGTTTTAGTAAGTCTGGAGTAGAGCTCAAGAATTTGTATTTCTAGCAATTTCCCAAATGATGGTGATGGTGATGGTCCGGCATCCCCTCTTAGAGAACCATTGAGATACACTACCAAAGTTGTATTCAAGAGTGCCCAAAATATACAAAGAGAGAGGTGGCACCATTAATGTGTTATTTTTCAGATTGTTTAACTCTCAATGTCATTTCTTCCTCCAGCTCTTAGGTAGTGAATTCCTCAATCGAACTGTTGGCCTGAGTGCCCACCTGCCACTGTGTGTAAAATGAGAATCATAGCCCTTCAGAGAAGCAGAACACTCTGGGCACAGTGGTAACTTCTCATTACAGGAGATGAAAACAGATGAGTTAATCAGGAAGTCCCTTCATCTCCTAGGAGGCTCAGCATTCCTATTTCAGGAGTTCAGACAAGTAGTTAATCTGCTGGAAAGATGGAAAATGAACTGGCTGTAACAATATATTCATGCCAGAGGGACCTTGCATTAAAAGGAGGATGCTCATGTATTATCATTAAAGACATCTAGGTTGTTCATTTAAGTATTTATATTTTAATGCTGCGTTTAGTGAGCCTGCTGGCCTTTCCCTTCTAGGTGGGGGAGAGGCACAATAAAATCATCATGTGACTGTACGCTACATTATAGTTTGCGAGGCCTTAGTGGATAATATTTTTTTTGATCTTAGAGTAATCTGTTAAGATAGGAGCTATTCTCTCCATTTTGCACACAAAGAAAGTGAAGCTCACAGAGATGAAAGACTTGTGAGTTCACACAGCAAGGTGGTATCTTAACTGAGACTTGAATTCAGGTCTTTTAACTGTGTGCAATGATCTGACTCCCTGAGAAATTGAAGACATCATGATTCCATGGCTCCATGAGTTGATGGAATTGACTGTCAACTCATGACTCCATGAGTTGAAAGAGAAAAGCTCCAATCCAAAGGGCTGATGTCCACATAGCCATTAAACCGAACTCATCCTGTGAAACGCTTTTATGAAGTCTGTACTATGAGAGGCCAGTGAGCCTGAGTTTCTGCTCAACAGCCTTCTAGGTACATCTGTTCTAACCAACTAAGCCCATTGAGACTTTCAGCCCATTTGCTTTGACTGTTGGGTGTTGCTCTCCTTTAACACAAAGTCAAATCCTGAATAAATGCCACAACAAAAGTATTAGGTTGAAGCCTCTGAAATTGCCAAATTTTGACCATTTTAAAACTACAATTTCATGTTATTCAGCCATAAATAACAGCAACTGTATCAATACTTTCCATTAAGAATGATGTTCTGGAAAGGAAAATGGCCTTGGGTTCAGAAGCTCTGGGTTCAAGTGAGACTTTGCACATAGCACTTAATGTCTGTGAGCCTCAGTTTCTGACCTGATGAAATAGGAATGATTATAATAATGCCTACATCCTACATCTTTGAGAGGATGGTGTGAGATCATTACATTCAGCTAAGATTTTTCAAATAGCTATCTTATTCAGGTGCTCTGCTAAGTGCTGAAGATACAGAGAGGAACAAGACAGAGTCTATGCCCACAGGGAACACAGTTTAGTGAAAGAGGCAGATGAGTAGGTCAACTGTCGCAAAACAGTTCAGGAAGTCTAACAAAAGTACAATAAAAACAGAGAGAAGATGGTACCTAATTCTGTCTATGATTGGGGGAGGGCTAAGAAGGATTCACAGGTGCAAAGCAGGAAGACTATCTGGATTAATGGCATCTAGAACCTCCTTGGGGAGCTTTAAAAAATCCCAATGCCCTGATGCCCCTTGTATAAGGTGTTTGGATAGGTGGAGAGAGATGAGGTGGCCCAGATTCCCTCATAGGTAAATAGGCTTTGTAAACTGAAAGAGCTGCACTATCTTGAGACACTGTTATTTTAAATAAATAAAAGGCAAAGGGACAGGAAAATGTGGCTTTGTTTCTATTGAAAGTATTTACAACTAAAAGTATTGACTGATCTTATTTCTCTTTTTCTTTCTTTCTTTTTTTTTTTGCTGAGGAAGATTGGCCCTGAGCTAACATCTGTTGCTAAATTTCCTTATTTTTTGCTTGAGGAAGATTAGCTCTGAGCTAACATCTGTGCCAATCTTCCTCTACTTTAAATGTGGGTCGCCACCACAGTGTGGCTGACGAGTGATATAGGTCTGTACCCGGGATCTGAACCCAAGAACCCAGGCTGCCGAAGTGAAATGCGCCGAACTGAACCACTACACCATGGGGCCGGCCCCAACTGAGTTTTTCTTAAGGGTTGAAAAGGAAATACACTTTTGGAATGGGCACACTGTCTCATTTCTCTATTCACGGTCAACAATGACTCTTTTCTCAACCAAAGCTATTAAATTAACAACCATTTCATGTTTTGGATAGGAAAAAAAGATACCAACCATATCTCCCTGCTAGGTATTAGCCAAGATTTGGTCTGTGACTATGATGCATCATCACTAGTAATTATGGTATGGATATTGGTGCAGCTCTATTGGAGAAGCTCTTGGGGCAAGCTCAAAATGTACAAGGCTCTGAGCTGGGAATGTTGCCTGTACAAATACTCATTCAGGCCGTCAGAGGCCACCAAGCTTTCCTTCCTGGTCACTAAGTGGGCCAGGGCAGCTCTGATGCTCTCTCAGATTGTCACCCAATGACTCAGCCAGTCACAAGATCAGACCAGCAACTACCAGGTAGAGAGCTCGAAGGACAAGGTCGATCTCAAAGGACCAGGATTTAGAAGGATAGGTTCTCTGCCTCTCTTGTTTCTCTGCCTCTTCATGGAAATCCTATCCAGGGGTAGTTGATGCTTCTTTACTACCAATCAATATTCAATCACCTTTAATCTGGGAATAAAACATTGATTTTCCTTTGTAGAGCTAGCTCTCCATCATAACCATTCCTTATAATTTGAGGAATGCTGATTCCAGGCCAGCTACAGGGACAGACCCATGATCCCTGTCAGGCCAGTTATCAAATTTCACTCCCTTGGCCACAGTATTGGTCAGAGAATGTCAAACAATCCATGATGGTCCCTTTCAATTCAATTCTGAGACTTTTGCTGGATTAATTGGGAAGGAGATGCTGTTGCTCTACTGGGATGACTTGTCAAATAGAAACCTGGAACTCCAGGGTGCCTGAGATTAAGAGATGAAGATAGGGAGATTAGTTCTGATGACACAATTTCCTCCTGAGATCCATCCATGCCTAAATTCAGTTCTCTCTGGACCTTCTAGTTAGGAGCCCAAATTCTACTATTTCACTCTAGATTTTTTGATTTAGATTTCAATTATCTGTTACTAAGAGAGTTCTGACTAGAACATGAAATACTCTATCTTGAAGGATGGAACAAGTCCACTTAGCAGATCCAAAAAGAAGGACATTCTCCCAGGACTGGAACCATATAGAGCAATAATCAGCAAACTTTTTCTGTAAAAAGCCAGAGAGTAAATATTTTTGGCTTTGCAAACCACACAGTCCCTATGGCAACTACTCAGCTCTGTCTTTGTAGCAAGAAAGCAGCCGCAGACAGTATGTAAATGAAAGAATGTGGATGCATTCTAGTAAAAATTTGTTTACAAAAACACTGGTGGGCCAAATTTGCTGCATCCTGACACAGAGGCTTTAACCTAGTTAGCACAAGTTTCAGATTAGGTGGACCAGGCAGGAACAGAAAATCCATGCTACAAGTGCATTATCACCTCTTCCCACACCTGTGGCAGACATCACCAATCAATCATGGGAGTGCATTGGGGATGGGACAACTGTGAAAAGCTGCATCCTCAGAGCAGTGTTGTCATTGTGCCCGGTACATCTCAAGCTATTTCCTCTTTCACTAATGGAGTTTCCAGTTCTGAGTTCTGAGCCTTTATAGAAGCATAATCCAAGGAGAAGTTACTCATGAAGGAAGACAGAGCAGGAAGAACTGAAAGCCTAAGATTAAAAAAACTTGAAATAATGGGAAGGTCCAGCCAAGGCTGGATCCTAAGGGGCTGAGAATTTATTTTATCTATCTATTTATCTTTCTGTCTGTCTATCCAACTATCATCTATCTATCTATCTATCTATCTATCTATCTATCTATCATCTATCTATTATCCTCTATGTATTTCTTTTTCTTAAAAACCTTCATGGCTAGAGGCAGGGTGGTGGGGTATGTAAACGGGGACTGCCATTTCAACATTTTTAATTTTTTATATTACCTTACAGGGGAAAATTTGAATTTCCCTTGAAGGATAATTGTACCTTTATTTGGGGAAAATCATTCTGATGTGGCTTCGAGTTATGCAAAGGTGAAACAGAGTTTAGAATGAATAGATAGAAGGCAAAGACAATCTAAGCTGCTCTAAAATAGATTGTAAAATTGTTGATATCATTGTGTGAACATTTTACAGATTATGCTTTCTCTTGGGACACATTTAATTCCTAATTTGTGCATTGTCCCTAAAAATGAGTGTCTATTCTTGGAAGATATGTATATTCCTCTTTATGCAAAAATCAGTGAAAAGGAAGAATGACAGAAGGATTGTGTCAGCAAATTAGCCAGAGGGGACTTTAAAAGGAACTGGATCAGTAATGGCAAAATCCACCTCAACTGCTGTGCTATCGTCTATTGCCTTCTATAGGTGGTGGTCGTCACAAAGGGACTCCTGGGGGAAAGCCAACCAAAGCTTTGTTTGTTTTCATGAAAGAAAATGGACATGCCAACTACCAGTCACCCTAGGACAGAGGAGATGTGGAGTTAGATGGGGAGGACCTCAGAATTTGGTCTGGGACGTTAGACGGGCAGGAGCAGCTCAAGGATACCCTGATTTGCAGAGGTGAGCTAGATTCTGCAATGTGACAGCTGGCTGGGAGCTAGCAAGAGGGAACCTGTATTAGTTTCCTAGAGATGCTGTAACAGAGCACCACAAACTAGGTGGCTTAAAACAACATCAATTTATTGTCTCACAATTCTGGAGCCAGAAGTCCAAAATCAAAGTGTTGGCAGGGCTGTGCTTCCTCTGAAAACTTGTAGGGGAGACTGTTTCCCGGCCTCTTCCTAGCTTCTGATGGTGGCTGTCAGTCCGTGGTGTTCCTTGGCTTGTAGCTGCATCACTGTAATCTGTGCTTTGGTCTTCACATGGCATTCTCCTCTCTATGTCTTTGTCTTCACATGGCATTCTTCTCTCTGTGTCTCTTATAAGGGCACCCTTCATGATGCATTAAGGATCCCACACCACTCCAACACCACCTCACCTCAACTAATTACATCTATAAGATCCTATTTTCACAGAAAGTCACATTCTGAGGTACTGGAGGTTAGGACTTCAACATACCTTTTTGGGTATACAATTCAACTCATAACAGACCTCCCCAGTCGGTCTTCCGGAGGGAGCCTTGGCCTACAGACCCTGAGATCTGCTGCATCTGGTATCCATGTCCAATCTTCGTGCTGCAATAGTCTTCCACTATTTGAAAGCCTTCATTGTCCTGCATTAGATATCTCGACGGTGAGTTAAAGAAAGAGGCTGTGCCCAGGCTCATGCATAGTTACAGAAGGAGCCCAAGACTGAGTGGACCCTTCTGAGACGGTAAGATGCAACCAGCAGAAGAGGAGAGCAGCAATCTAGAGCCAGCCAGTTGGCAAGGGGAGCCAATGGGATGAACTTGCGGAATATTTAAGCATTCTTGGCGGATGTCTAGAGACACTTGAGGAATCAAGTCTTCTAAAGACAGAGCTTTCTGCAGTCAAACATAATGGGGGCTCACTTTTTAATCTTGGATTTTTTTGAAAAAGGAGTTTAATTTATTCTCTCACAGAGGCTGATGGGGTCTGGGGCACTTGGGATACACCAACACTGGTCTTTACCAAACTTCGAGAAAGCAAGCAAACAATTAAGCATGTTTGGACAAGTGAGAGCTCACAATCTTTCTCCTTCTTCTTTGACTGACAACGTGGTTCCAAACAGCACAACAGTTAATGGGGAAAAAGGCTTCAAAAACCCACAGTGTAGTAAACTAGGCCAGTGTATTTGGGAAGAATCCAGAAGGATGATGGCCACACTCGAAGAGGGTGACATGAGCCAAGGGTTAAGTGTTTTCTACCCAATATTCAATGAGACTAGGAGGGAGACAAAATTCAGTGGCAGTTAACAGCATTTTCTAAATGCCTTAATTACTTGGAGTTTTGGTTATTATTTAATGAGCTGGAAACATGAGGCTAGACAATATTAACTCATAAGCAATCTGAATAATTCAATTAACATGACTAGGCAAGATGTTGCCTGGAACCCTGTTGTGATAAATAAAAATAAAATCTCTTTGGTAAAAAATCCAAGAAAAAAATAAACGACCTCCTGTCTCTCCAAATTGCATTGAAGTAACTCAAAATGTCTACTTTTTAATCCTGATCTTCCTTGTCCTGAGCATAATCCATGAAATAGGAGAATTCAAGGATAAACAAATGAAATGAGCATATATATCTATGTTTGGTTAGCCAGAAGTTTCCTCACTCCTACGGACATACACGGAGGTCAATAAAAAGTGGAGATATAAAGTGCGTTTTAGTGGGTTTTTTAATGATTAGGTTAAATTCAACATCTGAGGTGACCAGCCTCTGGCTTAAACGCCCATCGGAAGATGAAGGAGATCCAATCCCAGTCTAGTAGGGCATAACTTATCTACAATAAATATGACATGTGCAATAATAAAAGGACATAAAAAGCATAGCAATGGCACTGCTGAGAGAGAGAGATGAAGCAGGTGGGATGGACGGGCAAGAGTCACAAAGATGGTTGTGCTCCAGCCAGATCTGGAATTTGAATAGAAGTAGCTACACAGACAAAGTGGAGCTGAAGAGGGCTCCAGGTGGGAGAGTCTGAATGGACAAAGACACAGACAGTAAAATAGTGAGGCAGAGAGTAAAAGAACATTCAGTTGTTTATGCAGCTGGAAGGTACAGTACAAGATAAAGGGGTAAAGATGGTTGGCAAGCAGTCAACGGAACCAATGAAAAGTTTTAAGTGGGGAAATAATTATAATAATATTCTTTTTTCATTTTCAGAAATAATTTTTTTGCAAAGGAGACTGTTGTCTGCAGCTTGTTATTCAGTGGGTGAGCAGGAAATTTTTATGAGAATGAGGTCAGAGGATCAAGTCCATGCAGGCCAGTAGCAACCTCAAGTCTGTGACCATGGACAATATTTCCACCTCTCCCCAGCCATTTCTGAAAAGGGCCAGCCCTACAGCAAGTACTTGATTGTTGGCAGGCATGTGAGGAGCAGCAGCTGGGTGTCTGAAGGAGCTTGCACATGTAGGGACCATCGAGACGGCCCAGGGAACTTGCAGCCATCTTTCTATTATTACCAAAAGCCAAACTTGGCGTGTTGAGGTTGGAAATGCTACAGGCAAGAGACAGGAGGTGTTATCATTTGTGCTTTCTGGCCTGTGCCCTGCTGCTTCTTTGACATTTTTCCTAATTCCATTCAAATGTAATGGAAAAGAGGAAAGAGAGTTTTGGACCCAAGAATGCCAATACCTGTGTGTGTCAGAACTCTGTTTCTGAACCTAGGGAAGCATCACTAATTAACCATGGGACTCTTTCCACTAGTCTTCAGTATCCTTTTGATCTGTCCAGGCTGCCACCAACAAACTCTTAGCATTGGCACAGGAAATGAAGCCTAGCTGCCGCCTCTGTTTCAGAACAATTTTGCAGAATGGTTTGTTAACATTGGTTTCATGTGGACATAATCCCCACGGCATGCTGTTTAAGGTGGTGGCATCCATGTTTGATGATGGCCTTTCAGAAGGCGAGGTTGAAAGCCAGCCCTGACAGAGTCAAGGCAAAGTTAGATAGTAAGGGTAAAAATAATCAAAGAACGAGCGTCCAAAAGTCAGAGCTCAGAGTCAAAGGCACATGCTATTCCTTCTGCTTGGAATACTCTTCCAGCCTCTCTTCCTTTAGCAAATTTCTCTTTATCCTTCAGGTTCTAACTCAGAAATCGCTTTTCCTGCTCTGACTCCTACCTGTGAATTCAGCCATGCCTTCTGTTGCAGTGATAGCATCTAGACTTGGCCTATAATGGCAACCTTTACCATCTATGCAAATCATGTGGGCATGGTATATACCTCCCAGGAATGTAGCGTATTAATCCAGCTCAAAATGCCCCATTTCAGTTTTTCAAATTGAATTGACATCAGAAGACAGAGAACAATAGCATCTGGCAACCCAACCAAGTTATTTCAGTCAAAGGCTGTATATATAACTAGGTGACAAAGAGCCAGAAGCAAGGAGACTTTGAAACTATGCCTTAGGCAGAAAAATCGTTCCTATTTTTCTGTTGTAGCCGGGTCCCATTTTTTCCCCAGGACACGGCCAGTCCAAAGTCTGGGCTTAAAGCCCTAATTCACCATCTCTGACACCTCCTGATATTTGCTGAGTGAATACAATCAGTAAAGTAAAAGGCTATTAGAACCCAGTTTGTTATTACATAAGCCTATACGTCCTGTGTATCCAATTGTAACCTGGATCTGAAAGAAACAAAGTAATTTGGAAGAAAAAGCGCAATTGTTAGAGTCAGAAAGATCTGGGCTTTTTTGTTTTTGTTTTTAATTGGGAAGGAGGGGTTATATTTCAGTTCTGTGTAATCTTGGTCAAGTTACTTAGTCTCTTTGAGTTTCTGATTTATTAATCTGTAAAATACTTTGCAATTTTGTTATGGGGATAAGATATGGCATTTGTAAAAGCTGGCACAATGTTTGACCCAAAAGTGGCACTAAAAGAAATAAAATTACTGGTACTCATTTTAGAAATTATTAATTGGATAAAAATTTATGTACTTCTGTCATCTCTTTAATCCATATAAAGTAGACTCTATTATTATCGCCGTTTGATAGATGATAAAATTAAGGCTCAAGGAAGTTCCCTAACTTGCCTGAGGACATCCAAAGACTAACGTGCAGACCAGGATCCAAACCCAGATTGGTCTGATTCTGTAGCTCATGTAGTCCACTTTGCCCCCCAACTATGGAATACAACTGCAAGGATAGCTCCCACGTGGTCAGCTGATGGAGATGGTATGGATACATCCCCAAGTTGTGAATAGTTTTTTTGGCAAATTCTAGATAAAATCTATATTTCCCATCTTCCCTTGAGATAGTAGGCAAAAATTGCAGTGTGGGGCTTCTCAGAAAGCTCTTTAAAGGGGGCTCACTCAGTGGGAAGTCATATTTTTGTCTCTCTCCTTTCCTCCTTTCTGCTGCCTGGAACACAAACATGATGACTGGAGCTACAATGGTTATCTCTCCACCATGAGGCAACCTTGAGGATGGAAGTCATACTGAGGATGGAGGAACAGAAAGAGAGAATAGGCCTGGGTCATTGATAATCGTGCAGTTACCATACCAGCCCTGGACTGCCAACCACTGGTCATCTTTTATGTGAGAGAGAAAAATTACCTCCTGTCTTAGTTAAGCCGCTGCTATTTGAGTTTCTTTCATATGCAGCTAAACTTAATCCTAACGAATACAGGCTTCCACTATATTTTTCATTTTTATATTTCTCAAGCTCAGAGATAAAGTAGTATGGAGACTCTAATCATATTTTAAAATTTATAAAGCATAACTAAATCAGGCAAGGTGCCCACAAAAATAGCTAGGGAATATCAGAATGACAGCAGAATCCACTGCTGCTTCTGGCTCAAAAAAATTGTAAAAAATGAAAAGAAAAGCAAATACTCATTATGTTGCTTTGGAGGATTCCAAATAGTCATCATTCTGCTCCTAAGGGTAAGACTCTCAAAGACTGAAGCTTCTGGAATAAAATCTCATATTTATCTCCTCAGAGATCATCCTACTAGTTGGTCTAATCTTTTTGGATTCTACCAAAGCAAAAGACACAAAAGTGGTCCATCGATCTTCATGTTTTTCAAGAATATGACTCAAGAAAGTCCTTGAGTACCAACGGCGACAGCAATGACCACAGCAGTAGGGGTACATATCGAGTTCTTACTCTGTGCCAGGCAGCATTCTAAACCCTTTACATCTACTGAACTCACCAAATTCTCAAAACGAGAATTCTCAACCCTGCGATCGTTGATCTCTCTTACAAATCAGAAAACTAAAACACAGAGAGATTAAGAATTAGGTATTCACAGGAAAGAATGATTTCAGAGAAATAGTAATGGAGTAGTAAATTTGAAACCCATCTATGTTCGCAACTGTGGCAACACAATACTATGAGTGCCATCTCCGAGAGAAAAAGGAGAAAAAATGTGAGATCAAAAATATGAATTTCTCTTTAATAAGAGAATCGACTTTAATTAAAGGAAGTTATGAAGTAAATCTCTAGAATGTTAAAGTACTTTGCTTATTCTGGTTTTAAATTCCTTCTCTGTGCTGATAGAAAAGCCGCAGGACCCATAATTTGGGACCTGGTAAACACGAAGAGCCTTGGTTGGCTGACAAAGCAGCTAAGGTAGAAAGCTCAACAAAGTTTTCAATCCTAAATAAAAGAGTTCCTCAGTGGTATTTTTATGCCCTTCAATGCAAAGAAGTAAGGAATTACCCTCAAAACATTTTATTACAGAACCTGTTTAAATGCATCTGAAATATAAATCTTCATGCTGTTTAGACATCAGTCTGTAAAATAGATCTTAGATAATTGTGGCAAATTGTAAAAAATGGCAAGTTTAGGATAGAATGAGAGTTCATAAGTTGTAGCTCGTGTTAATTACTTCAGATGTAAATGAATTTACTATAAACTTACATGTAAAACTCATATTATTTCTTTAACATCTGGAACTAAGACCCCTTTTCTTCAACATGATTAAAACTCCAGAACAGTTTTCGAGGCGGCTCTTTAATGTTGATGTCTCCCTTTTGCTAATCCCAATAAGCCTGATTCAAACTTAAAAAAATATTTCTGACAGTTTAAACCTAAACCATGTTGCAAAGTTTGTTTCTTACACACAATGGAATATGATGGTTTGGAGGCTCCTTTTAAAGTGGAGAGTAAATATATAAGGACTAATTTTTTGGAGACTGAAAAATGCCCTTCCAAGCTTTGAGCCACATGCAATTCAGACTTTTAGAGACATGTCCTTGATTTTCAGGGATCTTCACAAAATGTTTCACATATGCTATTTCTTTGGTTTCCACAATTATCCTACCAGAAAAGTGGGATGGGGATTAGCCCCCATTTCACAGATGGAAAGACCAAGTCAATGAGAGTGGGAGCCATCAATAGTGTTAGTAGAAGGTATTGTCATTTAAAAGAAAATATCCTGACTTTTTGTTCTGTGCCTATTCAGCTATGTCAGAATCCTCTTTGCTTTAGATAAGGAAGACGATGTCTGAAAGACTATTCCACGCAGGGTCATTCCCCCTTGAGATACAGCAAGGGCCTCCCCCGTGTTATAATCTGTGCAATGCTGAAAGGCACACGTGCCTCCCAACCTCTCACCCACCAGCCAAGCCCAACACCTGCACAGCTCTCCAAGGAAGCTACTCTGCTGAGTTCATGCTGAATTTCCAAAATATGCCCAGAAAAATGCATGTGATGGTTATCTGACAAGTGATGTGACTTCATTAGCATCCTTTACAATATTATCAGGGATTGATTATAAGATTACTTCCCGTTAGTCCTTGCAGGAGGAAAAGAACCAGCAGGGGAACCCGTCTTGATAAGGGTGGAGGAGAGAGCAGGAAAATCCTCCAGTTGAATTGCTTAAGGGGAAGGTCATTACAGATGATTACATGGAGGCTACACTGTAGCCTGGCCATAAGGGTGGAGATGAGGTGGGTGGCAACTAAAAGGAACATATAATCAGATTTTATCTCCTTTCTAGTATTGCCTAGGATTTAGTCTTGATAGTAATAGGTAACATATACGAGCAATCACCAAGTGCCAAGCACAGCACGTAGATTATCAAGTTTAATCTTCATCATAAATTTATAAAGTAGGTATTATTTTTACTCTCACAGAGGCTGAGAAAGGTTAAGTGACTTGCTCCATGTCAGGCAAGAAGCAATGGTATAATTCAAAAGCAGGTCTATCTGACTGTAACAGTATACAGCCTCCAACCAATTAAACCCTTCATGTATGAGTTTTCGCTTCATGAGTATCCCATTTGGTCCTCATTACTCTAAAGGGTGGTTATTATTGGAGATGAAAAAACCCAGGCTGAGGGGCCGGCCCGGTGGCGCAAGCGGTTAAGTGCGCGCGCTCCGCTGCGGCGGCCCGGGGTTCGCTGGTTCGGATCCCGGGCGCGCACCGACGCACTGCTTGGTAAGCCATGCTGTGGCGGCGTCCCATATAAAGTGGAGGAAGATAGGCACAGATGTTAGCCCAGGGCCGTCTTCCTCAGCAAAAAAAGAGGAGGATTGGCGGATGTTAGCTCAGGGCTGATCTCCTCACAAAAAAAAAAAAAAAAAAAAAAAAAAAAAAAAAAAAAAAAAAAAAAAACCCAGGCTGAAAGAACTTAGAGGTTGGCTTAATCCAATAGATCTAGTAAGTGAATGAAGTAACTCAGCACATGCCTTGTGATTCCAATGCCCATTATCTCTTCATGATGATGGGCACTCATTTGCTTAATCAAAAGTATCGAGTGTCTCTGTATTCACTGTGCTATCTACTGGGTATACAAAGACGAATAAGACATGGTGCCTTTCCTTGAGTTCACCGTCTTAGGGGAGCAACCAATAAATATTTAGAAAAATAATTATAATAGAAAAGGATACAGAAGCTCCTAGGGGAATCTGAGTAGATAGCATTTAAAAAGATCACAGTTAAGGGCCGGCCAGTGGTGTAGCGGTTAAGGGCGTGAGCTCCGCTTCGGCGGCCCGGAGTACACAGGTTCATATCCCGGGCGTGCACAGATGCACCGCTTGTCAGGCCACACTGTGGGGGCGTCCCATATAAAAAGTAGAGGAAGATGGGCACAGATGTTAGCCCAGGGCCAATCTTCCTCAGTAAAAAAGAGGAGGATTGGCATGGGATGTTAGCTCAGCGCTGATCTTCCTCGCAAAAAAATAACTAAATAAAGATCACAATTAGTGGTTGCCACAGGTGTGGGTAGGGGGTGGGCAAAATGGGTGAAGGGGGTCAAAAGGTACAAACTCCCAGCTAGAAAGTAAGTCCTGGGGTTGTAATGTACAGCATGGTGACTATAGTTAATAATACTGTATTGCATATTTGAGAGTTGCTAAGACACGAAATCTTAAAAGTTCTCAGGGCTGGCCTGGTGGCATAGTGGTTAAGTTCATGCATTCCACCTCAGCGGCCCAGGGGTCGCTGGTTTGGATCCTGGGCGTGGACGTTCTCACTGCTTATCCAGCCATGCTGAGGCAGGTCCCACAAAGAAGAGCTACAACTCTACAACTATGATACACAGCTACGTACTGGGGCTTTGGGGAGAAAAAAAAAGAAAAAGAGGAAGATTGGCAACAGATGTTAGCGCAGGGCCAGTCTTCCTCAAAAAAAAAAAGTTCTCATCACACACGAAAAAATTTTGTAACTATGTAGGGTAACAGATGTTAACTAGACTTGTGGTGATCATTTCACAATATAAACAAATATCGACTCTTTATGTTGTATACCTGAAATTAATATGATGTTATATGTCCATTATAACAGTAAAATTTTTTTTTAAATTTTAAAATAAAATAAATAAATAAAAAGATCACAACTAAGCTAAGTCTTTACACTAGATAACCTGTAAAGGTGTCTGTCCAACTCATAATCTGTCCTCTCTTCTCTAAGAACTGTCTACTCCATCACCACTACCCACCAAGAAGTACAACATGGCTACTTTGTATTTCTATTGACCATATCTAATTAGACCAGCAGTGCGCACCTAATCTGAGCTGGGCCAGTCAGATTGTCTCTCTAGAGAATTTGAACTGAAACACACAGAGCCTAGGGACTGGGAGCTAAGTCACACCAACGCTGGTGTTCCAGAGAGAAAGCTTCCCACCTCGTGGTATTGAAATCCCAGAAGCTGCTCAGAGACCTACTTTTCCTAAGCAGTAATCTATCCAGTAAATTCCATTCCTCGCCTAAACTCCTGTACCATAGATTTCACTCACCTGCATCCAGTCAAGCTTCAGGTTAGTAAGTATTGAAAGATGAATAAGAGCTACCCAGACAGTGAAACGTTGGAGCCAGAGTTTGAAGATTCTCAAATGCCACACTAAAGGTGGACTTTATCCTGGAGGTAATAGCAAGACACGGAGAGTTTGTGTTTTTTTGTTTTTATAGCGTGTTATAGCCCTTAAGTAAGCAAATTAGTAAGGGGCTAATGCCAATGAGGAACAAGATAAAGAAATATTTACAGAAGAAGTTGAAGATTCAAAAGGAAGTTTCAAGTATTTCCCCCAGATTATTTCAGAGTGAAGCTCTATGAAGCATGGCCTCCATTTACAGGGCCCATTATGTCTGGATTCCTTCTGGGTGATTGTATTGAGTATCTACCACTTGCCCTGCCAGATCCTCTCTCCATTGTTTTCCACCCTGCTCTGTGCCCCAAGAGGCTGGCGAGCGTGGGCCACTTCTTCAGGCTCCTCTGCCTTCTGGTTTCCACTTGGATTTGGCCACTGAAGCACATCAGCAGGAGACCAGAGGAAGGGAGGAGAGTGCAGGGCGTTTAATCCCTGGGATGCCTCTCTGCAGAGTCTCCACGGACTTGAACAAAGGGTGCTGCTCCTCTCAGGCAAACTTCTCCACGCAGCTCTCAGTTTCTGTCTCTGAATTTATTTCTCTCAGTTTTGATAACCATTCATTCCCATCTCTCCATCAGACCTAGCTTATTTTCAGCCCCAGAATAGTACCCAATCTCTCTTGGTTTCCCTACACCTGACCATGCCTTTGTAAACAGTCCCTTTCTAAAATTCTCCTCAAACTATACAATTTGTGTGCCATCTGATTCCTGCAATAACCCTGATCAAAACAGAGTCCCTCTAGTGCCTCGGATGTGAAGACCTGGATATGAGAAATGAGTTCCCTTTATAGCTCCCGACCTCAGGAAACAGCCCAATGTAAAATGTCCTTTCTAAGGATTATCTGGGGGAGTTCTAGGGTTATTACAGTCATAAATAAACATGTTAATAGCCACAGGGAATCAAGAGTTTCCCCAAGAAAACTTCCCTCTGCCAACCTGAGGTGAAGAATACTTCACACTGATGTGAAAGGGGAGAAGCAGCACTTGGGTAATAATAAACAGAGCAATAAGCCTCAGGCAAAGTCCAATAAGCCAGGAGAAGCAGGCAGACATGCCTACCTTGGGATGGGAAGTCAGGGCCAATTGGCTGATAATTTGAACTCACTTTAAGAACCAGCCACAATTGCTTAGGCAGCCAGTAGGGCAGAGAACAGAAAATAGGGGGAAGGCAACTGAATTCAAATAAACTCTTTAGAATGTGGCTTGGGACAGGCTTATCACAAAGTCCCTCCCTACAGTATGTGTTGGAGTTATTCCATTACATTCACACATGTTATAGAATCGTCGATACATCTGTTAATATAGGTCATATCTTCACTGAAGCCTGGTTGACTCTTTCATTTATTTATGCATTCATTTCTTCCTCCATCCATCCATTCAACAAACAATGCCAGAGCATCTGTAAAGTACAGGACACGGGGTTATGAACAGGAGATGCAAAGAAAAACAAGAGACAGTCCCTAATTACAATCAAGTTGAGCAGACAGATACACAAATAGTAAATGAACAAGGTAATGATTCTAGGGCACTGTAATGAGTGCAAAGGTACTGAAATGCATAGGATGAAGGGACCATAGAGGAACCAGAGAAGGCCCAAATTCTAGGCTTTCTTGGGAATGGTCAGGGAAAGCTCCATGGAAGAGGTGACAACTGAGCTGAATTTCAATGCTGAATCTGATTTAAAAAGTGAAAGGCTGTCCAAGCATATGGTATGGATCATAGCATCTTTAAATAGAAACTTCCAAAAGAACACTGAGGTTTTTCACATCCTTCAAGGAAACTCAGCGCCTTAAGTGGTACCCAGGGGCTAAAGTACCCTCATACTCTTTCCAATGTGTAGCTTGGTTGCTAGGCAACCAGTATTGAGCTAAATCCAGCCTCATTCTCAATTAATTTGGAGGAGATATTTTGTTTTTTAAATTCATGCCCTCGGAGCTTCATTGTACAAAGAAAAGGAAACAGCTTCGGGCATTTGTATCTGGTTTAAGTGTGAATTTCCTAACTTCTCTTTAGTCATGGATCGACCTCAACATAGATGCAAAAAAGACACACCTATCACTGTGAAGAAGTAATGATATAATCATTACGAAACAAACCTTCTCCAGATACACTTGTTAGAAGTCACTAAATGTTTTGAACTCTCTTGGGAAATAGAAAGATGATTAAGATGGATTTGAATGTCTCCTAAAAACAAGGAGATCTTGCAAATATAGGGAAAGGTATTTTGTAACTATATATATCCAACTTCAACTGCTTCTGCTATGTAACCAACACAATTCTAATGTCAGTTGTGAAGTGATGAGACAGCAATGTATTTCAGAGTCTTCATCTCTGAGAACTTTTAATGATGATACAAATGTGTCCCAGGCCTGCACAGTGAAGGATTCTTTTTTCAGTTCTGACCCCCAGTAGGTTGTGATCTTCCACGAAAGCAGTTTTCAAACATCTCAATCCAAAATAAGATAAAATAAGACAAAATCATATACCTACCACTGTCAAAGTGTGAAAAACCAGACTTAAATAAATAAATGTATAAATAATAATTAACAAAATTAATCACATTAGTTAATACAAATGAATAGTTAATAAAGGAATGGTTGCTATTCCACCTCATTAGTTTATCATGTGTGGTTTATTGTGTATATGTAGATATTTATAGAGTACACAGTATAGAATGTAGGTCTAGTGCTATAGACAAGTTTTCACCAAGTTTTGAATAAGAAATCCCTCCACTCTTCATAGACAGATACCCAAACTGGATAACCCTACCCAACTACTAAAGGCAGAATGCTGACACCCACAAAAAGGGGGAAATAACATGTATTATAGAATGGTTCATACAGGAAAGTGGTTAAATGAAATACGATATACGCATACTATATCCAGCCAGCCCTGGTGGTCTAGTGGTTAAGATTCAGCACTCTCACTGCCGCAGCCCAGGTTCATTTCCCAGTCAGGGAATCACGCCACTCGTCTGTCGGTTGTCATACTGTGGCAGCTGCATATCGCTGTGCTGCTGAAAGCTATGTCACTGGTATTTCAAATATCAGCAGGGTCACCCATGGTGGACAGGTTTCAGTGGGGCTTCCAGACTAAGACAGACTAGGAAGCAGGACCTAGTTACCCACTTCCTAAAAACTTGGCCATGAAAACCCTATGAGTATAGCAGAGCATTGTCTGATATAGCACCAGAAGGTGAGAGAGAGGATGGCACAGAAAGACCAGGCAGGGTTCCACTCTGCTGCACACAGGGTCACTAGGAGTTGGAGTTGACTCGATGGCACTAACAACAATACTATGAAATGTCATTAAATCATTATATGGAAAAAGGCAGACTTTTATGTTCTGAATTAGAAATATCTCCAAGAAAAACAAAGGTCTTAGAACAATTCACATAGTTTGAGATAATGGGGCTAAAAAAAAAAACAGATGTTCATTTGTTTGTAAATGTATAAAAGGATATGCATCAAGCATTCTTTATAGTAATACTTGTGGTTGGGTTGAGGAACAGCAGTGGAATTTCACATTCTATATTAATTCACTTATAAGAGTATGTGTGAGTGTGTATTGGAAATACTGAGCATTAAATACATACATAGGAACAAAACGTGTCTGAATGAGATTTCTTTCTCTGCAGGTGTGGTGCCTGTTGCTCCGTGTTCCTTAAATAAAGGAATGAAGATTTTACCAAAGACTCTGGAAAATTTTCTACCTAAAATTTTTCCCTAAAACTCAGAGAAGCTAAATGACATACCCAAGTGACTGCCTGCCTGCCTTCCCTTTCTGTATTTACTTTTAATTGTAAAATATATAGAAACAAAATGTAGAAAATAATGAGACTCCCAAGTGTCCAAAGCCAAATGTAACCAATATTAATATTTCGTTTTATTTTCTTCAAAACTCTCTTCTGTTCTTAATTAAAAATTATAAACAAAGCTAAGGCTGCCCTTCCTCATCCTTCTTGGCCCTCCTCGTACAAACCTATGGGTAACCACAGCCCTGAAGTTGGTGGTTGTCATTCCTGCACGTGTTTTTGTACTTTTACTAAATACGTATACATCTATAAATAAGATATAGTATTGAGAATTGCTTTCTTATTATTTACATAAATTATATCATAGTGTGTATATCCTTTTTGCCTGAACTGGACTTTCTGGCCCATTTTACTCTATGCATTGATTTAAATAATGCAGTTAAGTCAGCTTTACCCAAGCTTATCTTGATAGAGTCAAGAAAAAGTCTGCACAGGTGGATTAACAAAAATGCACGCACAGTGATCAGAGCCACTACTGGAATTCCCAACTCTCTATAGCAGTGATCAGCCAACTATTTCTGCAAAGGGCCAAACAGTAGAAATTTTTCTGCTTTACAGGCTATATGGTCTCCATGGCAACTACTCAACTCTGCAATTGTGGAGCGAAAGCAGCCATAGATATTTTGTAAACAAGTGAACGTGGCTGTGTTCCAATAAAACTTTATTTATAAAAACAGGTCATGTGCTGTTTGGGGCCCAAGGGCTATAGTCTGCCAACCTCTATTCTATGGAAATGAGGGAGTTAGAAGGGATGCAGCTGTCACAGCTCTTATTCTATAGAACGCTAGGTCTGGTAGGGCTGATCTAAGGGGTCACCTTCCTCCCTGGTGTTCCAAGAGCATCTTTCCTGAAGTTGAGTGCTTCACAGAGGAAGATAAACTCTCATTAGTGAGGACCACTCTTTGGTCAAACTTATCAGATATTCTATAAAACATAAACGAAAATTGAATCTCTAAAACTTTGTGAAGGGAAATATTGAATGGTTTATGTGTTCCTAGACATACTTGAAGCTCTAGCTTCCCTGCTTTTCTCTCCCAGGTTATCTCCATAGGGTCACCCAATTGACTGCCTGAACTGAGTGGTCATGCTAGCACAAGATCAAATCCATTCATTCCAGCACCTGCGGCAGGGTCGGGAGAGGCAGACGTCAGGTGAGGTTTGGTTGGCCACAGCCTAAATGTGCCCTGTTCCTAACTTGGCAGAGTCCCTCCACGCGCTCCAGGATGAGGTGGCCACCAGCATGAACAAAATCATCTTCTCTCTAGTAACAGCAGGATCCTCTGAAAGTCATAGCAGTTATGAGGACGACACAGCTTGAGGCTCAGATCTGGGATGATGGGGTAGGTATGTAAGGGATTCTGGTCTGCCACCAGTCTCAATAAACTCTGGCTTTGGAAAGGAGAGCCATAACAGAGAAAGACCAAAGGGGAAATAAAAATCCCATTCTTTTTCCAGAGTATAATGGAGAGGTGTCTCTGTATTGGATAGGTTAGCAACTATCAAGTAGTCAATGATGCTGCTTCTTTCCAAAGCACATTTGGATATATGGCTTATTTGATCCTATCTACACGGGAGTCAGGGCAGGTGTTTTTATACAGAGAGAGAACAGAAGGGCACTGGTGTTTATTGAATGCCTTCTGAGCTTGCTGTTTCTGCTTGAAAATGCATGAATCCTCTCACTTAATCCTTGCAGGATAGACATCACCCCTACTTAACAGAGGAGAAAACTGACTCAGAGGGAAAGAATGTGTCCACTGTCATTGAGCAGGTGAACCAACTAAAAAAACTCAGAGCTTCAGAGTCGTCATTTCAGACTCCTAACCAATGGCCGTGATGAATCTGAGCAGCACATTCACTTCATTTTGTCTCATATTTCCACTGCCAGAAACAATCCCACCTGGACCTGAGAGCCATCACCCTAAAATTTTCCATTTAGCTACCTAAACTACAGTGTTCGGTGGCTTTGGAAATGAGAAAGGGAGTATTATTATTATCAGTCTGTTTTCTATAGAGGAAAAAAGACTATCACATGAGGATCAGAAACCTGCCAAGTCTAAAGCCACTGCCTCCATGGAAACCTAATTTCTACTTAATAGCACTAAATGATTAAATTAGACCCTTCGACATCACTTCTTAAGAACGAATGATAGCTGGGTGCTTTGTTTTCTCATTCTTTTGTTTTATGATTCTAGTCTTGAATGAATGTGATCAAGAGGGATTCTTTGAGCTCTCTCTCAACCTTGAGAGAAGCCTAAAACGTTTTCCTATTATACCGGCAATGTCGTGGAGGACATATGCTGTATTTATCGATAAACTTCTGCTCCAGGTGCTGGGGTTATACTTGGCACTTTCTGGATTATTCCATTAGATTTGCTGTTAATAATTGCACCCCAGGAACTAATATAACTTCTCACTCCTCCCCAAAGAAATGGTTTATCTTACCCTTTAGTTCAAGGGAAGGGTGGTGAATCTCAGTCACCATAATGAGATAAAGGGTAATTTGTCAGGTTAAATCCCTGAGTTAAAAATTAAACAGTGAGAACATTATATGAGCTTCCTATGATTCTGAGGTCTTGAGGTGAATGGAGAGGTATGGATTTAGATTCTAAAATTGGAGTTATGGCTGAGGAAAGGAATGGATTTGTCTTGAAAGGGAGAATCTCAAGCAAGGGCAGTGATGACATCAGACTGCAGTTCTCAAAGGAAAGAAGAAATGAGGAGGACTTTTAGAAAGTAAGAGAAGGTGCAGTGGCCTACATAAGATCCTCAGAAAATACAAGTTAAATCATATACTTTCTCCGCCCAAGGCTCTTCATTTGGGAGGAGAGGACCGCGGAGATGAGAGCACGAGGCTTCTCACATCACTCAAGTAGAAGCCAATAAGACACCATGAGGACAAAGCTCTACCTGACTTTTGGATGCCCCCACCACCACCTCCTGTCACCATCCCCCTCATTTACCCTATCCAGGCACAGAGGCCTTCTTGCTCTTTCTTGAATGTTCCAGCACACTCTTGTCTCAGCGAAGTTGTATTTACTGTTCCCTCTGCCTGGAATACCACCCCCCAGCACCTCCCAGATAATGGCTTGGCTCTCCCCCTGACCTCCTTCAGGCCTTTCCTCAAAGGTCTCCTACTTGATGAGAATTTCCCAGACCACACTATTTAAAATAGCACGCCTCTGACCCTCTACCTGGCCACCCTCCTTGCATGCTCTTTTTCCCCAGAGCACTGATCAGTTTCTAACACATCACATATCTTACCCTTTTTATTCTCTGTCTCCTCCCACCCCTCCCAAATATAAGGTCCAGGGGAGTGGTGATTGTGGTCTGTTTGGGTCACTGCTGTGCCAAAAACAGTCACCGGCACACAGTTGAATGAATGAAAGAAAGAAAACAAAGGTCCAACTCTGGGGAAGGAAATAAGTAAGAGAAACAGGGGGCAGGATGGAAAAGATCTGTTGCAAAGATAAAGAGGGAGGCAGCACCAAAAGGTGAGCAGACAGGAGAGCAGGGGGGATTCTGAGGGATGTACATGAGGAATAGAGCCAGATGAATGGCTCCTGCCGTCCCCCTATTCCACTTGGCATGGGGGCTTATTGCCTGACCTCCTGCCCTTTGAAATGAGCTGCTCATGGCTCAGAAGTTGTGTTCTGCCTGAAATAGTTCCAGCATTGTGGCAGAGACGGGTGGGAATAAATTAATCTCTGGGCTGCAGCAGCTGTGGCAGAGCTGTATTATCTGGCAGGGGGCTTGGCAAGCGCTGTGTAAGGCTGGAGCCTGCCTGGACCAGGGGGCTCTTGGTTCACTGTCCATTCCACCCGGCTGCCACAACATTAGGTAGGAACAGAAGGAAACACACAGCCAGGGCTTATGCCTCTTCTTGTCAAACAACAGATTTATCTGAAATTTCCACCCAACCAAGAAATAGTAGAGGGACAAGGAGGGATAAACATATGTGTGAATCTCTGCTATTCCCTGAAATTCCTCAATGGAATAGTTATGAATCTACAAGGACAAAGAGGACGGAAGAAGACATAGTAAATAAGAGATGTTAACTAATTTAGGGAAGACTGGAAAACAGTGGAATGTTTCATCAATTCTAAAACAAGCGTCTTCTTCACATTTTAACATTTCTGAGATGGAGATGACTCTTACAATTGGTGGTATCTTACAACTGTAATTGGCAGCATTTTTTTCCTTTTTAATTATCCTTTAGATAATGGATGGTGCATCCTATAATCAGTCACGTCTCAAAGGAAATGAAATATGGTAGCAGCTCCATATTTCATCCAAACGCCAAAAGGTTGCAGAGGACCATGTCAATGGGAGGAAACCAAACTGCTTTGCAGAACTCCAGGAGGGCCTGAAGGCTAGGAAGCACCAGATACCATGGGGACAGGAGTGAAGAGTAGGGCTGAAGATGGGGAAAAGGTGACAAGTTGGTAAAAGAACTACAGACTCCCTCAGATCCCTGCTGCCTCACACAGGGATACAGCCAGGTTACTACTCGGCTCTCCCAATGTTGTGGATAGCGTGGCCAGATAAAATATAAAAGGCCCAGGTACATTTGAATTTCAGATAACGAATGATTGCATGGGACAGACTTATACTAAAAACATATTCCTTGTTCATCTGAAATTCAAATTTTACGAGGCAGTTTCTATTTTGTTTTTCTTTGGCTAAATCTGGAAGCTCTACCTATGGAGAAATTGAATCAGAAATATTCTAAACTTTGATATGCAAGCTCCATAGAGACTAGGGAAAAGGCTTGTGACTAAAAACAAGTGGTTTAGGTAAAATCATATTGAATGATGACACCCTAAGCAACACTTTTTGCAACTCAGCTCCAAGAGCACTGCCGGTCAGATCCACTTCCCCCACCTAGAATAAATCACCACTGGAAGCAAGCAAGAAAGCAAAGTAAGAAAACAGTGGGCAATTCTCCTGGGACCCTGTCTGTGATAGAGAAAAGACCAACTGACTTTTGGCAGCTTGTCCCCTGCCTAATCATTCAACAGAGCAGCCCACTATTCAACCAGCCCCCCTTCCATGCTCCCCCCACGCATATGAGACTCTCACTCTGTTTTTTGTCTAACTCTTAATATAGGCAGACAACAAAGACCACCAGACAAATAAGGGAAGCCTATAGCATGGGAGACAGTAACTGACAATAAAGCATGAAAAGACTCACAAGATAGAAAGGCAATACGGGGAGGGAAAAACATCCTAAAAGAGAAGTAATCATGTTAGAGAGAAGAAAAGGTATTGCATTCATGAAATAAGAAAATCACGTTATCTTTAAAAATGAACAAGAGGATAAGAAAACTCTTGAAAATTAAAAATACAATAGTCAACATTTTAAAACTCCATTAGAAGAATCAAAAGATAAAGATGGTGAAATCTCTCAGAAAATAAAATAAGTGGGCATCTAGAAGGAAAATTGGAATAAAACATAGGAATATTGGGAAGATCCATTCAAGAAGTGCAACATTCAACAAACAGAAGCTCTAGAAAGAGAGAATAAAAATCTAGAGAAAAGAAAATTATCAAAGAACATAAGAATATGATCTAGAACCAAAACCCATGAGTTTCTGGACTTAAAGGGCCTATGGAATGCACAAGTATGAAAATAGCATCACTGTAGGACTCTTGGCATGACCTTTCAGAACACTGGTGTTAAGGAAGATTCTTTAAGAGCTGGAGAGGTCAAGTGAGCATCCAACCTATAGCTCGGCAGCAGGTGGGCACCACGTTTCAGGAAAGCCAGCATCACATTGACAGAATGAGATTGTCTGCTGATACAATGATCTCAATGACCATTGGACCATAGTCCAACCTCCCAGGATGGTAGGGAATAGTGGTGAGGAGTGCCTGGAGTGAATTAGGCTGGAATCACTCCTGAGTAGTGGTCTACACAGCCATTGCTCAAGAGAACATTGCACTCTAACTGGCTCTCATGTTGGTGCAGTTGGCCTCTTGTACAAGAACTGAAGTTTAGCATGCACAAGTGGAGGTTCTGGACTCCACACCTGATTATGCATAAATGACACAGGAATGAGCAAGATTTCATGCACCGAAGCATTCAGTGTACTTAAGATACTTACAAATAAAAACATTGTAATTAATTGACAATGATGATTAAAATTGGGAAATCTCATCCCAAAATTTAGATTTCTAGCTAATATTGAAGCACGTGAAGACCTGACAACATCAAGCTCATCTTCTTGGAACAGTTAACTGGAGCTTAATAGTAGATATCTCTTTCAGTCAGACATGCAGTTCTGATTGGCCACAATCTCTGCCATTCCCTATAATCTCCAAACTCTGAGGTCAATTGTTCATTGCCATTTATCATTGAATGAGCACTCTTTTTTATTGTATTTTAGAATAGAAAATGAACTTTTTCCTTTACCTGGTCAGCATCACTCTTATTCATCACCAGCCTAACTCTTGTGGGCATTTGAGTTGCTAGCCTGCTTTAATGAGGTGCAGTACGTCATCTCGCTACCACTGAATCAAGCTACCACCTTCATGCTTCAGCATGAAGATGATTTTGTTTAAAAGAAGTCCACGGCAGGGGCAGGAGTGGAAACTCTCTCATTAACTAACCAATCAATTATTCTGGACCTCAGTTTCCTTCAGCAAGAGAGATCTTGTGATATTAGGTTGCTAAGGTACTGCTGGTGTAGAAGACTAACAGTCCATTTCTACTGGGAAAAATATGGCTAGTGGTGGACAGAGTGTTTCCATTATTAAAAGTCCGTTTAATGGCTTCTTCCTCATTTGCCCCAATTCAAACATGGAACCTCCATTTCAGACATAGTATTTCATTGTATCCCTGGCTTGTCCTTTCTATATTTTCTCAATTCAGAGCATAAAGAGGGAAAAGAGACAGTCATTTATGGTTCAGTATCTTAGAGAGATTTAAGATTGTAGACTCAATTCTTCTGTCTTGGTACGGAGACCTTTCACAAACTCAATTGAGGGTATCTCTGAAAATTAAGGAGAAAAAGATCAATCACCTGGTGTTATCAGTAACAGCTGCTGAAAATTTATCAAGAATTTGATATAGCTATGTTTCAGTTGGCCCTGACTAGAAGTGGGGGATTCTCTGAAACTCAGCTGTAATTAGGATATCCCTAGTTGTAGGGTTGGGTTTGCCTCAGCCCGCCTCACGTGCTATTTCAGGCAGAGGGATCTATGTGTGCAAAACCCTGGAGGAATGAAAGAGTATGGCTGCTCAATGAACTTTGTATTGTCCAGCGTGCTGGAGAAGGTGTGTAGTTCAGGGAGTGAGGCGGTACAGATGAAGGGTTATGGCAGGGAGTTTGCAGAACTATTCAGGGAGATGGTATAGGATAGTACATGGGATGTGTTCGCACTCCAGAAACATGCTCAGATTTTTAGAATAAACTCTTCCTATCTTCTTTGTTACATGCCTATTTATTAACATCGGCAGCAATAACCACCTTTTGTTTGACTGCTAGGAGTGCCTCTCACTGTATCAGTGCCTTACATGCATCTTCTCTGATCTTTACAACTACCTTGCAAAGGGCGTATTGACCCACCATGGATCCAAATATCTATCCATCCTACACATGTTCTTTGAATTCCAACTTCATGCCAGTGCCATTGTGCCAAGCACTGAAGATGCAGTTGTGAACAAAACAGGTGAATTCCCTACATTCATGAAGCTTATATTCTGGGGAAAGGTAGACAATAATTAATTGGATAAAAAATGTAAAAAATTAATAAGCACTCTGAAGAGAATTAAGGCAGGGAGATAGCAAGATACGAAAAAGAGTGGTGGGTGACTACTATACAAACATATTTGTGAACTGTGATTAATGCTATGACAATATAATACAAGGGAGCTATAAAGAAATATTTATATATGACAGCCAGCCTGGATGGCCTAGTGGTTAAAGCTCAGTGTGCTCTGCTTACGCAGCCCAGGTTCAGTTCCCAGCATGGAACCACACCAGACATCCGTCAGTAGCCATGCTGTGGCAGAGGCTCACATAGAAGAACCAGAAGGACTTACAACTAGAATATGCAGCTATGTACTGGGGCTTTGGGGAGGAGAAAGAAAGAAAAATAAAAGGGAGGAAGCTTGGCAATAGATGTCAGCTCAGGGCAAATCTTTCCCAGCAAAAAAATAAAAAAGAAAAAGAAATATATAATGAGAGTAAACTTAATTTAGAGTAGGGAGGGAGGTGTGAAAAAAGGCCTGTGTAAATAAGCAGCATTTAAGCTGAGACTTAAAGAACAAATAGGTGAGTTAGGGAGAGTGTAGGTGGGATGGGAGGTGAGAGGTGGGTTGTAAGCAAAAGGAACAGCACAGGCAAGTGCCATGAGGTAGGAAAGTCCTCCGCCTGCTGGAGGCACTAAAGTAAGGCCATAGCAGGGATAGTGAGTCAGGGAGTGGGGGGAGGTGTGCTGGAAAGGAAAACATCACAAGCCAAACCCTCCTGAAGGTGAGTGCCCTGACCAATGGAGCAGAGCTTCATAAAGATTGAATAAGACTCAAGGAACCCAAAGGTAGTGATCAAGATCAAATTAGAATCCAGGACTATCAAACTCGACAGCTCCTCGTGCTCTTTCTGCTGCACATGCTACCTCTCTTTGTACCAAGAGACGGGACACACATCCTCCTGAACCGGGCTACCAGTTCAGAAGCAGATCCCTGAGGTTTGTCTATGTTTGATAGAGATGACCTGGTCTTGGCTGGTCCATTTCCTCCAGTACTGGAGGTCATACCAACAGTTGCCTGTCTCAGTAAGCAGCCGGGATGGACAGAGCAAGTCAGACCTCGGCTGGATGTGCTCAACACCTAAACTTCCAGGACCACTGGCAAGTCAGACGATAGAGGAATAAACGGAGTCATTATACTCCACTGTTGGCCTGTAAATCATCTGAGAGCCTCCATCATTTTTGTCGAGTTATTTTAATTGCTCTCATTTGCAGGAGCAAATTAGGTGTAGCATTGTTCTCGGGTGCTGTTCAGACTGGTGCCAGGGAGGAACAAAATGAGCAAAAAATGCAAACCCCTTTCCAAACAAAAGCCCAAACTCTGCAAATGAAATTGATTTGGAAACCTTGTCAAGGAAGTTTCTAAGGCCAATCTCTTCAGAGCATTGCAGGGTTTTTAATCAGGGTCGGAGAAATTGTTCAATTAATACACACATCTGACACCAGTAAGATTTCTTTGCATAGAACTCTCAGAGAGGAGGCCCTTATGGCTGCATAGTCTCCACCTGAAAACTCACGACAAAAGAGAGGAGTGTTTCCTACAGCCAAGCTATTGGAATTTTGTTCAATTAAGGCTTCTCTAACACATGCTAAATAAAATGGTGATTAGGGAAGTAATTTTGGGAATGCAGGCAACCCACACACCTCTCTCTATTTATCTGGGTAATGTATTTCTGTTTTCTCCTCACCAATTTGAGTTGTTCTGACTAATTTACTGCTTAACGACATAACCACAGGAAGGTGAACAGGGAGAAGAAGATTTGATTTAATTCAACAAATTTTTAATAAGGGCTTACTCTGTACCAGCTACAGAGCAAGGCTCCGGAGATTCAGTCTACAATCAGTGGTAGAGAAACAGACAGAGAGCCCAGAATGTGTGGTCATGCTATAAACTCACTCAGACCCCCAAAGCCATTTGCAAGGACTCCCACAGTCACATGAGGTAGCTCTGGGGAGCACACATGCTGGATTTCCTGAAGCAGTTCCAATGTCAAGCATTTTGTGCATCATCCAGAGACCTTCAAAGTATTTCCCAAATTCCAACATTTGAAAATCCAGTCTAGACTCTTACCTGGAAATACCCAGTAAAATTACAGTCCTTTGTGTCACAATGTGATTTGAGTTTAGATTTTTAAACTTTTTGTAAACTATTTTTTGTATATATTTTGCATATTTTGTAAATTATTATTTGTCTGGGCCCTTCCACTGAGATTGTTGATTTCCTGCAAATTGAATGCTCCTATCCATGGAGTATTGAGCTCATACCCAACTGTCTCAAACATTGAGGGTGGAATTTTTCCGGTAAAGCAGATCATTAGAGGTGTGAGGCTGGAATTAAATTAGTCTAATATTAATAATCAAGAAGTTCCACTTGCTCATGCGAGGCCTACCATGGAGGGTCAAGATCTAGAAACACTTTGGCAAGTAGAATTAGTACTTGTATCAAGAACAGGCCTAGATTAAGTTAGGGGTAAGGTTTAGGAAGGGCTGTGAATCAGGAACCAAAATACAGTACCAATCCCTGAACAGCTCTCAGAACTAAGCTTTAATGCAGTGTTCTCAAGCTATTTAAGTAGAGCTATATGATGCTGCCATTTTTATAGAATAAAACAAATCAAATATTAGCAATTTCATATGGTTCAAATTAATATATTTAGGCCAACCCTAGATGTAGGAAATGCTCCTCAATAAATAAAAATAAAGAGGGGTGGTGGGGATGAAGCTTCTGATCACATATTTTAGGCAAATCCTGGTAGATTAAGTATCCACATTAGCATATTAAAGTCCTTAAGAAGTTTTGGAGTAAATAAACCTGTTATCCATGTTTCTCAAATGTCTTTGATTTTGCAACTCTTTTGTCCCCACGGGAGACCTTGGGGATACTTTGGGAAATACTGCCTTTCAGTATCTAAATATATCACTAAGAACAGTTATTGGTGACATAATGTCATTCGGGAATGATAGAGTGTTTATGTTTTGAAAAACATGGCCTTGGGGTCTCCAGTTATTTCAATACAGCATGCGCAGATATATTTCCCAAGATAATCAGAGGAACTATGCTTGGATTGTAAATGTGTCATCTTCATGAGCAAGATATCTTGAAAAACATAAAACCCACCCTCATCGATGTAAGATGACAATCTGAGAGCAATAAATCCTCCCATTTTTCAGCTGAAATCTTCCTCATTCTTTCCACACATATTCTCAAGTGAATAGAGCGCAGTGGGTAGGAGGGGCAGTTTTCTCTCCTCAGATTCACAATATTTACTTCCTGAATTATTACTTTTGGGTAGCGCTGATATGATTTGCAAATGATTTGGTTCAGTAAAATCTTAATCAAACAGTGTTCAGTAAAGTAGAAACCTTAACAAACTAGAAAGTTTGTGCATGAAGCACTGGGATACAGGGAAGCAAAATAAAATCTGGTCTGATTAAAAGAACAGCACCCACCTTGGAGAAACAGTACATACTAAGAGTGGTTCAATGCACTCCCAGGTGACATAAGACCTGGTGCTAAAAGGTGTCTGTGACTTAATAATTGAATATGTTAATGAAGTATTGCTAGACTTGATTTTCCTCGTCTGTAAGATAAGGAGGCGTGTCCTAAAGACTTCCAGATGCTCCACGTTATTCCCACTGAACTTTTCCTTCTCTCATACATTTTACATCCTTTATCTTTTGTCAGATTTATTTATATGCTTATCTCTTCCCTCCTTCAAGGCCTCTAGTGCAAAAAGGAGCAAGAACTCTGATTCATTGTTGTTTTCTACTTACCACCTAGTGGTGGATAGGGTGCAGTTCTAGAATCAGACTGCTTGAGATGGAGTCTTGATTCTCTCCCCTACTGGCTGTGACCTTGGGCATTTGCTTAACCTCTGCAGCTCAGCTTCCTCGAATATAATATTGTGATTATAATCACACCTACAATATGGTTTGTTTAATCCATGCCCTGTACATAGAACAGTGACTAACACACGGTCAACCCTCAATAAAGGTTAACTCGCTCACACTTTCTCTAGGTACTCGGGAACTATTTGCTGACTCAGTGACTGCGCGGGTGATTATAACAGGCTAATATGCCTTTCTTATCATGAAAATAAATTTTCTATTCTTAATAACTCTTTTAAATCCTCCCTGTCTCCCTCTGAATAGCACAAAAAATATTGTTTTAATCCTAGCTGTCTCAAAAAGATATCTTGTAATTTCAACATGCCATCTTATACCCAAACTGCCTTTTAAGTTCTTTGTTTTCCTTCTCATCTCTTAAGAATAGGACTTCTTCACATTTTGCCATAAATAAGATATCTGATGAAGGATGCAATCTTATGCTTATAACCCTGAATCATATTTCTGCTAAAGTTTAGGAAGTGATTACCATTAATTAATGGTGTTTATGTCCCACCAACTATCTGTCTAGGGTACTAGCTGGGAGCTTCTGCAGATGTCAGACCAAGAGTGTTTATGAGACAAAGTAAGCATTGTCAAGTACTTCCTCGCACTAACTTCATCTTCATCCCAGTCTGGACTTTTCTAGATTTCATATAACATTTTTTTTCTTTTTTTTTTTTTGTGAGGAAGATTAGCCCTGAGCTAGCATCCAATGCTATCCTCCTCTCTTTTGCTGAGAAAGATTGGCCCTGGGCTAACATCCATGCCCATCTTCCTCTACTTTATATGGGACGCAGCCACAGCATGGCTTGACAAGCGGTGCATTGGTGGGCGCTGGGGATCCGAACCCACGAACCCCCAGCTGCCAAAGCAGAGTGCTTAACCGCCAAGCCACTGGGCCAGCTTCCTCATATAACATTTTGGCCCCTATAATTCTTTCACTGAAGGCTCACAGTGGATTGGAGATAAAACTCAAGATTTGTTCTAGAACCGTGCTGCTCAACGCAGTAGCCAATAGCTATATGTGGTCATTGAGAATTTGAAGCATAGCTCATCCAAATTGAGATGAGCTCCAAGTGTAAGATATACACTTTTCTAAGGCTTCATACCAAAAACAGTAAAATATCTCATTAATAATTTTTATATTGATTACATGTTGAAATGATAATATGTTGGATATGTTGGGTAAAATAAAATATATTATTAAAATTAATTTCATCTGTGTTTTACTTTCTTCTATGTGGCCATTAGAAAATTTAAAATTATATAGGTGACAAGTTTGTGGCTTGTTTCACATTTTTACTGGACAGAACTGATCTAGTACATAATCTAGATCTAGAATATTCTCTGAGACAGTTCCTGTTCTACATTCTTTATATGTATTCTTTCATTGTACAAAGAAGTCCAAGGAGAAATTATTATTCTTATTTTAGATTTAATAAAATCGAGAATTTCTGCAGGCTAAAATAATCATATAAAATTCTGAGAACATTGAATTTTAGGTTTGTCTGACTCCAAATTCAGGTTCCTTTGGTTGCACCAGACTTCATTTTGGTGGCAAACTGACCCAATAATAAATAACATTAAATCCTAGCCTTTGGTAGAATTTTCCAGAAGCAGATGCTGGGATGGAATTTGGGGTACGGGATGTTTATTAGAGATCAACATCTGTGGAAGAAAGGAAGAGGAATTAAGATTGAGCAGAGGAAAAAGTCAAACCACGATGAAGCCCAAGAAAGCCCCAGCCAATCTGACAGGAAGCCCTAGTGCAAATGTTGGCTTTCAAAGTGAGCGTTCCTTGGGCCCGAACAGCCAGGCCTTATACCCCTGACTCGCTCAGTCACTGCATGCGCTGCTCTGGGAAGGACATGTACTGTGTAGAGTGGCTCTGCAGCTGAGACAGACCCTGGAGGAGCTGATAGCTGGAAGCCATCTGCTCACCACGCTCCCTTTAGCTTCACTTCCTCTAAATCCTTGAAGGATCTGAGTACTGTATTCCTTACCGAAAAATGTATTTTTAAATTTTGTTTATTTGTTTGTTTTAATTCCTCTTTTATTCTTCTGAATACCTCAAGGAGAAATACCTCTCCCCGCTACCACACACGCAAAGAAATAGTGGGCTTCAGGCTCAGAGACTTGGCAGGCAATGGAATCTAGCTGTAACTTAATAATATTACTAATTTTTAATTGAATTTATTTTTATAGATGTATTCCACTTATAAAAACGTATATTGGTTTTCTATGTATGATTATATAAAATTTTCTTTATGAAAACTCATTTTTAAAAAGAAGCAATTAATTGAAACAGGCAAAATGAGCCTATTTAATTTAATGCAAATTAGAAAGGGATTGAAAAGGACAAAATCTGGAGAGACAGAGTTTACTCTTCATGGGGGAAGTCAAGAGTATGGCTAGTCATTCTAGCTCAGGAGAAGTGCATCATCATTGGGGGACGGGGAGCAAAAAAGCACAAGCAAACTTCTGATGTCACAATTTGTTCTGGAATTGGACCACATCAGAATAAACTTTGCTGCTACAAGGTTACACATTCTTGTCAGTTCCTTTCTTAAAAGTCTTGGGTCTCTTACCAAAATCTGTTATTTCATGCTGCATTGCTGTTATATGGGGTCCTTCTTAGTTTGCTCTTGTAGCCTGATGCCCTTTGGGGATGTCCAAAGAACTTCTTGAGCAATTGAGACATAAGCTTAGTAGAGCCTCTATCCTGATATGAAAAGATTGATAAGACACTTCAATATTGTAGGATTGGGGGTTGGCCTCTGCCTCTTACTCTTACATATACGGAAAAATACAAAGGAAACAAAGGTCATTCCTTCTAGGGATTAGGTTGAATTTGAGGGAAACTGGGGGAGTGCATAAGAGAAAAAAAGAATATTTTTCAATATTCCTCTCTATTGTTGGAATGTTTCCCCAACGTTATGTATTACTGTCACAATTGTTTAAACTAGTTTACATTGAAAATAAATAAATACTAAAAACCAAAAAGCTAATTAGCCAAGGATATGCAGCTAGAGGGTGCCATTGTAAGCCTATGGGGAGCTGTCCTCTCTGGGATGTTCAAAGATGAACTGCCTAGCAGCAGAGTGTCAGAAGAGTTGCTCCAGAGATGAAAGGACTTGTGAAGACACAGCAGGACCTTTGTGAGTTTCTAGGATCTACCAGCTGTTGACCATGGTAGTCAACACGGAAGAGAAACAAAGGAGCCAGCACGGATGAGAGAAGCTTCTGCCTAGAGCCAGTTCTCAGCAGCACCTTATTCACAGGGAACTCCCACTGGCTGAAGTCTCCACTGACACAGCAGACAGGGTGTGAGACCCAGAGGCTTTTGTTCTTAAACGCAAGGCTCCCTTCCATCTCTATTCCTTACTCTACCTTATTTTTTCAAAGCAGTTATCAGTATCTGACATTTTATTGATTGATTGACGATTGATGGATAATTTCTCTCTCATGCCATCATCCAAACATAACACTATGAGAGTATAGATGTTGACTATTTTTTACTGCTTTACTCGCAAAGTCTAGAGCAATTCCTAGAGCCTCAATAAAAACTTGCTGAATGAATTAATACACTGAGAATGAAATATTATTTAACCAGCATTCCTATACAACTATGAAATATGTATAAACCCAACTCGACAAACATGTCTGACTCACTGCCAACAGGCTACCTATAAAACTGAGACAAGTGTTCCCTCTGGTTTTAGCCCAAGCTTAATTATATAAAATATAATGTAAAAACCATTAATTAAGAAGTTTTTGTTATTAAAAATATCACCTTAATAAGTATGATAATGAGGTCTTCTCCTTATGTGAGGAGCAAATAAAACTCTCAGATAATGATGACGTAGGTTTTTCCATCCTGATTTACCAATATGTCTCTACATTATTCCTAAATAATTACCAGCATCACCTCAATTAGGTTTCATTATCTCCTATTAGCATAAAGTAGATGGTCAACTAAAATTCAATAGGCACTATTAACATAAACTGACAAACCCAAATAATTAACAAATATATACATTATAGAAATCAGCTTAGGTTCTTCACTGAGACATTTGTTATTGTGGTTGTAGGACAAAAGCATTTCCTTTGGGTTCTCCTCTGAGTTGCTCTCTGGCCTTTCTGACCACTTTCATCTAGTCTCCTTTACTGGCTTCTCCTCTGCTCACTCCAGTAAATGTGGAGACACACCATGCTTTCATTCTTAGATCTCTTCTCACCTCCCCAAGATTCCTCATTGCCATAATTTCATCAACTATCAGAATACTCATCATATAGTTATTTCAAATCCCTAACTATCTTCCTCCTTGACATCTCTGCTAAGCTCTAAGCTCCTCACCAGAAATTCCTCTAGTGCTTTCAAACTCAACATGTTCTTTTTCCAAACTGTTTATTCACATCCTTATCCCTGTTCTTCTTCCATGTTCTCCACCTCAGTGAATAGCACTAATATAGACCCTGCCTGTCCAACCCTCAACGTATCCTACCTGGACTACTACAAAAGTCCTAGCTTCAAAGGCTTAAATATTTCCATCCTACCATGTATTCACCATATACATCCAGAGAGTGCTCTATACAGTAGATAACATGGAAACACATAGATGACTCCCTTTCTTAAAAACCTGCAAGAGCCATTGGGCACAAGACCAAAATACAACATTTCTAAGCATGGTACTAGTCTCTTGTTTATTCCAATTTCAAGTCCCACTGTATCAACTCATACACCATTATTTTTTCAAGAAATCGAATCTACTTGCCCCTACCCAGACAGGCTTTACAGGTGTTCTCTCTTCCTAAACTGTGCTGTCTACCTTCCTCACCTGGTGAATGATGTAGATTTTATCATTCAAGACCAATATCAAAAATCTCTTCACATATGACACTTTCTCCCATCCTCTTATCATTCACCTAACATACTCTCAGATTTACGTTCTGATAACTCCTTGAACATCTACTACAGAAGTTATTACATTGTGTTTTAATAACTATTATGCCGATATCTATTGCTTCATAGAATATAACTACTCCAGAGCAAGATCCATATTTTAGCTTCCTTATATTTTTGCATTCCTGTTGTAGCAAGTGTTTGGATATAGTAGGAGCTCCATGGATTGTTTTGGATGAATGAATACATAAGGAATGAGAAAGATGAATGAATTAATGAAATGACTGTGGGTCCCAAAGGAAATGATGGTAGCCACCCAGGAAGCTCTCTACAGTGTGAACAGATCACTTCTCAATCTAGAAACACTGCTTTGCCTATTCCCTCTCTCTCCTAATCCCACACCATTCTACCACCCAGCAGTAACCATTCTCTAGATCATAAATCTATCTAAGTCTAGTACCACAGGAGTCAGGGGGAATGAATTTAACTCTTAAAATGGGGATTTGGGACATTAGTAATCCTTTGCAGCACACGTTTGAGAAATTTGTGTTTACTAAGCTTCTCCCTACTCCCTTTATAAAGCGTGCCTCGCCGTCAAGTTTCCGATCCTTTCACAGCTCAAGTATTAATGTTTAACATTCCTCCCCTGGGCGAGGTAATGACTGCACCATAGCAATCTCACTCTGTTACCTCTTGACATTCCTGAATTACTGAAATAGCTGGCATCCATTCTGCAGCTGCCATTTGAATCTATATTCTTTGTAATGATTACCATTTATCAACAATCAGCAATTGATTACTCCCATCTGAGTCTGCAACATGAATGAAGGTAGGGCAGATACACTCACTTTTCACGCAGGCTTGGTGTGCAGAAACCCAGCCGGAGCTGGAGAAATGAGGTGTCCAGACACAAAATGAATAGCACCAATCCAAATTATATCAATTTTTAATGAGGCAAGATTAAAACAGCTCCAGGGACTTAGAGTTCTTGGGGAGGAATAAAGATCCAGGCTGATGAAATACCATTTTGACTAGCTTTTGCAGAGGTGGGGATTCTGTTTTCTCAGAATCCCGCACATCTTCCATGCAGGTGAGTTACCTATTAAAGCACATACTTCACAGTGATGTTTACATCTCAGCACCTCCTTAATAGAGGCCGCAGGGAGCTGGGATTGGAGTCAGAGGGGAAAAGATACTTCGGGAAACTTCCTAAGTAATTAAACTCTGAGCTGAGACCAGCTCAGTGCTGCCAAAATGAGGTGCACATTTGAGGAAGCTGGAGAACCAATTGCATGATTTTATAAACTTAGCCGATTATCATGTGTAAGGAATTCGGGCAACTTGAATTTGGAGCCCCAATCTGCTACTCTTAAAAAAAATGGCAATAGAAATAACATGTCATGGCTGATAGCACAAATTTATGTCACAACAGTCAGAATTTAAACTGCAGTTTAGCCACTTAAAAGTCATTGGGTAAATTACTTAATCTCTCTACTTATCTAAACAGTGGAAATAATAATAACCTTCTCTGAGGAGTTGTTGATGGAATTGCTTGACATCACTATATATATGGTGCTTAACAAGTTGCCTAGAACCTAGAAAGAGTTCAATAAAAGGTCATTGTTATATTTATGATTACTTCATTTATTTAATAAATATTTATTGAATACCGACAGTATGTCATGCTCTGTGTTGGGGATAACAGTGGTGAAAGGGGAAAAAAATAAGTAAGATTCCTACCATCATGTTAACAAACACATAAATAAAATAATCCCAATTTGCAATAAGTGCTGTGTAGATGTCAAATGAGGTTTTAGGTGAGATAGAGATAACAGAGGAGGTAGGCAAGTCAGGGAAAGCAGCTCTGAAGTGGTGCATCTGAGCTGAAAATTAAGGGAGAGAAATGAAAACCGTGACAGAAGTAGGGGAAACAGTACGTCCAAAGGTCCTGAGGAAGGAAAACGTATGGGCTGTATGAGGGAGTGAAGAAAGACCAGTAGGGTTAGAACTTTGTGAACAACGGAGAGTGCAGAGATATGCAGGGGCCAGATGATGAATAGCCTTTTTGCCCATGGTGAGGAGTTTAGATTTTATACTAAGATAAATGGAAAGCCACTGAGGAATTTTTAGGGTAGAAGAGTGTGTTCAAATGTGCATGATAACTCAGTATTCTCCAAATATTTGCTTCTCTTGCCAGACCTAAGAAAATACATAGAAGGAAGTTTGTTGCTGCCGTCTCAATTTTCAACACCTAATGCCCTGTGGACAGCAGTGCCTTCTTATTCCCCAGAACTTGCCTTTCCCAAGAGGAGTGAAAGACATCCCAAATGTTACCTTAGAGCAAAACGTAACAATATGCATAGTGGTGGGTCAATCAATCCAGTTTGTTGAGTTTATTCTCTGAGTGGTGAGTTAATCACCGCAGTTTTTGAATTCATTTATAGCCTGACAGCAAATGTAACTTTCCAAAACCATCATATTTCACAGTTTATATGAGCAAATGCATCTTCCAATATCAATTCTTTTTTAAAAGTTTTGTAAATACAAACAACCTTGAGGTAAAAGGTTACACTCCTTGGAGATTGCACAAAAACACTTTAATTAAAGAGTAAATATTAAAGAGAAAAACAAAGCACATATAGAGCTAAACTTCAGTAAGATTTTACCCCTCCTGGAAAGTCTGTTTATAGTGCTTCCCTCCCTCTCTTGCCAAAAAGGGCAAGTTCAACAGCACTTGAGTATTTTGTTAGTAAGTTTATTGTCTTCTTATCAAATACAATTATATTTCTTTAATAAGAGTCAGTCAAAGAATTTCAACTCTATAACCCTCAGCTTCCAGAAGTTATCTCATGAACTCATTCACGCTAAGGCAGGATGATGTAACTTCACCCAGGCACATCTGATGTTGAACAGCAAGAGGATACTGCTGTTCCTCATGTTGGAACTTACTATTGGAGGAATCTCTGAGATCAGTTGTAAGGGATGCATGAGTAAATTCGTGTCCCTGGCACCTTCCACCTTACTCCTTTGATCATACTTAAGACACCAACTGGAATATTTTGCTTGCAAGAACTTATGGGTATTCTTCTAATGTTGGGAAGAAATGAAGAGAAAAATAAAAATACGACCCCTCCAGAGCTACTAGAAATCAAAATATGAGATGATTGGATGTAAGGATTGTTCCGTTCTCATAGAAACTCTGTGTCACCCTAAAAGTCTCTAGTCATTCCAGTGGTCACCATAGACTCTTTCCAAGGAATAAACACTGTCCCCTCCACTGGCACAGAATGTTCTGGAGTACTACTATTCAGCATTGGTAACTTTGCTCACTTACGTCCACTGCCAGTAGAAAGATAGACACAGATGGTATGGCAGTGTCCTGAGAGAATGACGGGAAGGTGGCAAGGGGCACATTCTCATCTCTCTATTCCCTATGGCCCTGGGATACCAGACTCTCAGCCCCTCCTAGCCCTTCTTCCTCCCCTGCTAGTCTGGTCCCCATTAATAGCTATATCAATAATAATCCTTTAGAGAACCCGCATTCCTTTACCCTATAGCCCTTCTGCTGTGTGCTTCCTGCCAATCCCCAACCCCAAATCCAAGCTACATATATATTTTCTCTGTAACTGCTCCCAGGATTCCAACAAGTGCTAAAGAAAATCACAACTATGCCCTCATTCCCTCATCCTGTTTTCTGCTCTGAGTATGATTTCAAATCTTGTCCTCGACATTTCTTCACATTCTTTCTCATTGTCCCTGTGGGCTGCTCCAAAGTTTACTAGTTCAGTCAAGTTTCCAGGCTCCACCTCCACCTCCTTCCATTTACAAGACAACTTTACTTATTCCACAGAAAAAATACAGGCCAGTGTGCCACCACCTCCAATTTTAGCTATCCTCCTGTGCATTCTTATTTGACTCCCTCCTGAGCCAGGGGAAGAGGGTCTCCTCCCTCATTGGAGACCAATTTCTCCACTTGCAGTTTTTGTTCTGCTCTTCTCTAGGCGCTGCCGGGATCTCTTCTCTGTCATTTCAACTCTTCTTTCTTAACCAAACCCATCCCATTCAAAAATGCTGGAGTAGCCCAATCTTTCTAAGTTATTTAACTTCCCATTTCCCCTGCCCTAAACCTTAGGCTATCACCTGTCTCTTCATCCCTTACCTCCCAGTTTCTTGAAGAGTCGTGTACACTCACTACTCCATTTCCTCACCCCTTTTTTCAGCTGCAATCTAGGGCTCCACTCAAACTACGCTAATTAGACCATTGAACCATTAATTGCTTCAACTCTTGGCCTCTTTTCAAGAGGCATCTCAGTGGTATGTGACATTGCTAACCCACCGCATACTCCCAGAGATGTCCTTTTTCCTTGTCTTCGTGAAGCCAACCTCTCTTCCTGCCTCTAGCTCTGTGCTGGCTCTCCTATTGTCTTTTTCATTAATGCCAGTACTCGTTTCTCCGCCATCCCTGAAATGTGGGATTCCCTAAGCCTACACAATTGACTTTCCTCATTCTACACTTATTTGTGGGAGTCCTTCCCCACCCCCACAATGTCAACTGCTGTCCAACACCAATGGTCTCCTAATATGCATCTCTAGACAAAGCCCCCTAGTGGTCTCCTTGTCTTGAAACTCTTCCCCTCTCCAATTCATCGTGTCACCTGAGCAAACTCTAGTACACAGATTTGGCCACTGCCTTAAAAATGCCAGCAGGTCACTTTGTCTTCAGGTTGAGGTCACCCTCTTTACCAGGTCTGTCAGTCATTTCCAAGCTAGCTCTGGTCTTCTTTTTCAAACTCCATCCCCTCTCCCTCTTCAATATTTGTTGGATTAATTTGGTCTATTAAATATTACTCAAATATACTGTGGTCTTTCACACCTTCTTGTCTTTGCCACCACTCTGCCTGCAACACCCTTCTCTATCCCCACTCCTACCCACGGCCACTCTCTTTATCTCACTCCAAATGAAAATAGCTAATAATAGCTGACGTTTATTAAGTGCTCACTATATGTCAGAGTGTGTTGAGTGCTTCACAGGCGTTATCCCATCTAATCCTCAAAACAACTTGATAGATAAGCATGATTAATATTATCCCTTTTATATATAGGAAAACTGAAACTTACAGGATTAAGTAACTTCTTTAAGGTCATATGGCTAGTAAATAAATTTGATCTGACTCCAGAGCCTTGTCTCCCCACCACATATCCCAAAGTCCCGTGCTTGTCCTACATATTTCTGTTTCTATTCATATTATATTCTTCCTTGACTACTCAGTCGTATCCCTATCTTCTGATACCATATTAAGAGCTCCTGGAGGAAAGGAACTAAGTTTCCTTCATCTATTCCCTCTCCCCACCCCTCCAACATGCCTCACAAATACTGGGGGGCAACAAATGATATCTACATCTGAATTTGAAATGAATGCATTATACAGATTGACTAAGGGGTGGAGAAAAACTTCAAGGCAGAAGATTTAATTAGGCTGATGGTGATGGTGACTGCCAAAATTCTGAATGACCCATTTTCCATCGAGTCCCAGAAGAGGGCAAACTTTTACAGCTCATTCTCTGTCTCTAAATCTCTAAACCTCTTGAAACAGGCTTTCTACGCAGCACTGTCCAAATTATAGTGACTTTACTTGATAGAATTTCCTGTTTATAGAAACCTATGCTTTTCAATTTTCAACAAGATGAACACTCAGACTAATGACTTAGCAGCCCTGAGATCCTGAGATGTTAAGGCCAAGTGACCACTCATTGAAAATATTGCAGAGGCAGAAATACAGTTCTCACAGATTGCAGTCACAATAACAGTTTCCTATTTTCCCTAGACTATTCCGTGACATCTTAAGTTTACCTTGAGATGGAGAGCCTGTGTCCCGTAAAGTAAATGGTGTAAGAGGGGAGGGGATGGTCAAGTACACAGAAGGGCATAAAACAGGGATGTCACAATGCTCTCATTGCATCCATTTGTCTTTCTCAAATATAGAACCTGTAAGTCTCTCTACACCTCTCCAACATGTAACAGGGTGGTTTTTCTTTAGCTGTTTTCTAATTCTAGTGCTAACACTAGCTTTCCAAAATCCACTGATGCTTGACTTTTGAAATTGGTGAGATTGTAGTTGTATTTTACTTGAAAAGTAAATAGGTTGATTCCTTCAATTGGATGCAAGAAGTAGCCTATTTTGAAAGCACTGGGAGATATTTCTGAAAAGGGAAACAAGGAGCCAAGATGCCCATTGGTCTGAGCCCTCACTCAGTCTTCTCGGTGTCTAGTCCTCCATCTTCCCTCTTCCTCACCCTCATCACTCCAACCTAGTGGGAGGACAAAATAACGAAAGACATCATATGTAGGCTTATAGAGTGTCAGAGCTGATGGACAGAATGTGGAAACTACTAGTCCAGACGCTTCACTCTGCTAATGGGGAGAATGAAAATCAGAGGAAACTGACGCTGTAGTCTCCAAAAAAAATGAGAAAGTCCTGCTGGATCTGGCAAGAGCCAATACTGTGCATCTCTTCCAACTCTGCATTCACTGATAGCATGTTGGTAGCTTGAAACTGGTCATGATGGGAGCCTTTACACAGTGGAAACTGGCAAATGCTACAAATCAGGGTGATTTCTCTTCCTAGAGAACCAGTTTACCAGCACACTAGTGTTATATATTTGTAAATATGAAACCGAATGGTCTTTCCATATTCTCATGAGTACTGTCTTCTTTCTTTCACTCTTTTTCTTGCCTGATTGTTTGCTTTCATTAATTCACAAAACAAGTAGTTGTTGACCACGGTTTATAAACCAGGCACATGCAAAGAGTTATGGATAAAGTGGTAAAGAAAACAACAAAGTCCTGCATCTATTGAACTTAGTATAATGGGAGACATAGGCATTAAGCATATGACAGTTATGGCTATAAATAAAAGGATGGATATGTGCTGTAAGAGCATATACGAGAGGGACATAATCTAGTCTGAGGAAGTGATGATATATTTAAAGGAGGTCTTCTCACCACGTTATTACAAAATGGTCCATGTGATTCCAGAATGTGCTTTGCATCCAGACAGAATTGAGTTTGAATCCCAGCTTTAAATATTCTTCTTGAGTGACCTTGGACAACCTCTCAAAGCTTTGGTTTTCTCTCAAGTAAAATGAGGATAATCTTAGCACCTGCTCCCTAGGGATGATGTGAGGATTGAATTGATGTTGTGGAATGTCTAGCCCCAAGCCTGGCATAGTTGATGTTCAATAAATAGTACCTAAGTTTATGATTCAGATCATTATTATTCTCTTTTCTTCTAGAATGTTCACTCTGTCCATGCCTTTACAGGACATCAGCTTTGCCTCCATGTGTAATTTCTCTGAGAATGTGGGGGAGTTGCAGAGACCATCTGGCGATGGTGGACACTAGCCAAATCATCACTAATTGCCTAAGTGCTCTGGCTCTCCTTGGTAATGGGTTTGGCGGGTCTAATTAGTGCAGACCACATGACGTCTTTGAGTTGCTGCTGTCAGGAGCTTGAGCCCAAGCCAGCAGCTCCAGGTTCCTTCTGAGTCTGAAGAGAAGCCTTAGGAGAATCGAGTTTAACAAAGAGCTGGCAGAGATGGGTCCTGTCTGCTCCCACGCCCTCCATGTGGGAGCCTGCTATGACTAAAAGGAGCACAGGGTTTGAGATTAGAGGGACAGATGGAAAGCAGGAACATTCACTTAGCAGCTTTTAGCGACCTCTGAGGATCACTCATTAAGCAGCTCCAAGCACTTGGCCTGGGTTTTGGTTTGTATAGCTAAGGCCAGGGGCCCCAGCCTAGGGTAGGAAGCATATGCTAGTTCTAGGATTTACCTACCATTTAGCCTCACAGCTGCCTCTCTTTGCATTGCCATATGTGGTCATGCCTCAG
This sequence comes from Diceros bicornis minor, assembly GCF_020826845.1. NCBI lineage: Eukaryota > Metazoa > Chordata > Mammalia > Perissodactyla > Rhinocerotidae > Diceros > Diceros bicornis. The sequence goes on along the minus strand of NC_080741.1, from coordinate 72,124,065 downwards.
TCTCAGTAACAAATGCCAAGATATATGTTTACCCAGCACATTGTCTGGCACAGAGTAGGGACTCCACAAATGTTAGCTGAATAAATGAGTGCAGAGAAGTTCTAGGTTGTCCTCCTTCACCCTGGTCTGCTTCCTGATTGTTCCTCATTCCATCCACCTTCCCCTTTGCTCATGCTGATAGTCTGACAAAATACATGAGGAGTGCACGGGAAATACTTAGCACAGAACCTGGCACATGGCAAATGACCAAACAACTTCATTATCCTGTGCGATTTCCCAAAGACAAACAATAAGACATCATTTCTCCCCTTTCCTCTAGATTTAGCCGTGGATAATGTTTACACACACCTGGAAGACATCAGCCTATCCCCCCACATTATGGCCTTGGCTGAGTTGGAAAGGAAATTCACATCCTCAGCTTTTCTTTTATTGAAGGTCAGAGAGAAAAATGTTAGCATTTGCTGAATCTTAGGTAGTACTGCTGTTAATAGTATACAAGACACTTTCCAATGCGTTTGCCTCACTCTGCCCTCCCTGAGCCCCTTTGAGTAAGGGGGGGATTATGAACTCTGTTTAACATTTGTAATCAATGGAGATCTCAGTCTCACAACATGTTCAAGGTCACAGAGCCCATGTAAGAGATGAGAAAAACGTAGAGAACGTCACTAAATTCTGCAAACTCTTCCTGCCACAACACTCCGTGGTGGCACTTTTCTTCTTCCAGACAAACTCTAAAGTCGCTACTATTTACTTATACCACAGCAGGAGTGAGAGATACTCACAAATGTTGCTTGATTTCTTATTGTCAAAGTAACCCGGCTGAGGGAAACCGCATGAAGCTTTTCCACTGGGACCTGAAAAGGATTTTTAGACTTAGAAGTATGACCAGAGAAGAACAGAAGTCACAAGTAAAGGAACATATGTATATATAATGTGACCTGAAGGTACACCACAGAAATACATAATCAGGCTTAAATGTGTCCCTGGGCATAGCCTACAAAGTCCTCAAAGAGCTGTGATAAATATCCAATGGTTGTCTAAGCACCCACTGCCTAAATCCCAGCTCGACGGTACACAAACTGGGGACTATAATTTTTACAGCTGGTGAAGGTAGGGGCCAGGTTGCTGTCACATTTCGTGTTCACCAAGACTTACTGAGTTTCCAGAGAGACTGGGTGGAAGGTTTTCCCCTTTTCCAAAGTACTCCATGCTCACTTCTACAATACATTTTGGCTTTAAAGAAAAGAGAAGAAAACATTACAGAGCTGTTTCCACAAAGGCCAAGTGTGTAAGAGGGAACGAGGGGGGGAGATGCCTTCAGGGTTCTGAGATCAGGCAACACTAATGACATTAAACAAACAATCCATCATTTCTTACCCCTGCTGAGCCGTTGATATTATAACAGGGTTGCCATTGGAGATTTTTATTCTTTGTTTCAGATAAATCCAGAGTTTGGCACTTAAACTCTCCCCTAAGCCATGGCTCAAGTTTAGATCTGGTCTCTAGTAAAAAGCAACCTAGCAAGTAGAATGTAAGAGTTGGGACCAGTGGCTGGGGAGACAGATTGTGTGAATTTGAAACCACCATCTTCTACTGAATTAGCTGTGTAACCTTGGACAACTGAGTTCAACCCCTCTGAGCCTCAGTTTTCCCATCTATCTAATAGGGTTGACAAGAGATTTTCACATATTGAGGTGTATGGGGTAACTATTCGGGTTCAAACTGATTCAGCTTGAACTAAAAAGTCTGACTTATGGCCTATCAAACATACGTTGTACATCTGCTTAACCATTAAAGTAAAGAATACACTCTCTTAAGATAAGAATGCATAGGTCCCCTCCTACGCCCTATTGGTAATGCCCTATTAGGAACACTCAACGCCCTATTGGTTACACCCAGATTAGTCCCTTTCCTGATATCTTGGTCACACTGACCTATTAATTTGCAATTGAATACTTCTTTGAAACTTTGATGAAAATGTATCCCAGGAGTGTTTAATGTATATTCTTTGTTCTAAAAAGACATAAGACTGGACTGTAAACCATGCTTCTCCGGAACGCTTTCTAAGGACTTCCTGGGTTATAATCCTCACTCTGGCTCAAGTAAACTCACCTTATTTCTCTTATCTATAGAATGGTTATTGGTTATTTTGCATCGACAGGGTTATTGGGAGGATTGATATAACACATGGAAAGGGCATCAGTGCAAATCCTCTCAGCCCACCTTTTATTTTAGCCACTGCTGAGGCAAATAGGCCCATGCGGGCTGGGGCCAGCTTTGCAGAATGGTGACCTGAAGCTCACACCCTGTCCCTCTAGCTTCCCAAGCCTCACTGCCACAGTGGTGTGGAACACCTGTGATACCAAACCTCTTAATCTCATGTTCGTGTGCCCAATGAGCAGTAAGCCAAACACTGAGACATCAGTGCTTAGAAGTGGAGAAAGGTTTTACTGGAATTGGCCAAAACGAGAAATTGGGTGCATGGGTTCACTCAAATCTGCCTTAACAAGAGCAGAAAACAGCGAGTTTTATAGAGCTAAAGGGCTTGGCAGGAGGAGCTTCAGAGAAACAAGCTCACAAATCCTCGAGACCCCTGAGTCACCCCTCAAGTTAAACAAGAAAACAACAAATTGACAAGATTCATATATGTCTGTGTTGGGAACAAGGTTGAGAGGTAATCATGTTCTCATTGAACATCTACAGTAACCCTCGGGTTCCCAGCTTCACCTGCAGGAAAGTGACTGGTACTCACACACTGGGAACCTGGAGTTGTGGGGTCACCCTTGACTGCTTGGAGCATGACAGTGCTGAGGATTTTCTTAAGGCTTTGTAGGGGAAAATGTATGCTTCTCTGGAAAACTAGAGCCTGGATTGTCTAGACCCTGGAGGACACCCCTCCCGGTTATCTAATTCTATGGGAGCTATTTTACAATGCTTTAAATTCTAGACTACTGATAGCAGTGCAAGATAATTCTTGTCTCTAAACAAGAAAATTCTGTATGGTCCAAAAGACTCTCTTTCCCACTGTGGCAAAAGCAAGTTTTGCCTCCATTTACACCTTCATTTCTATATTCCTGATCTGTAAATGTATCTGTTCTTTGGATTCTCTTTTGAAGTGGGTAAAATATCTGTCTATTTCCTTCATGGATTATGAGTTGAATATTTAACACGTGTTCCCGTTTATATCTGTATGAGAATCATGACTTTACCCTGTTTTCAAAATTACCATTTATCAGTTCCTTGGAATTTTCCAAGAGATTAAACAGCAGTAGCCCATGTGTGTAACACAAATGTGTATTGGTTTTCCCTCCTCCACTGTTGCACTTCCCCTTACGCCTCATTCCTGGCTCCTTAACATCACAGTCCCAAGTAAACTACCTGAACACAAGCTTTTGTCTTGGTTTCTGCTTTGAGGGGTAGGGAGTGTGTTAAGGAGATATTAGAACATGGAAGTTATTCCATAAATGTTAGTTATTATTCAGGTAAACTGGTAAAGTAAATTGGAATCTTGAAACTAACAATGTAAGCCGTATATTTAGGATGGCAGAGCAACAAGATAGAAGGAACCTGGCTCCCCAGCAATCCTGGAACCATTATGTTAGCCCTAGGCTGTGTGTGTTTACATGAAAGGGAAGCAACTGTCTTGGTCTTGTTATGTATGCCACCACCATCTTGAGTGTTCTGTCCCTCAGGACTGAGCCTCAATCTTAATTGATGCATTCTCTCTTTCCCTAAATCAGTTCTTGATACCAAAAGGCTTATGGATCTAAATGAAAGAGACAGAGCTGATGTGAGGAAACCATCCTTGAGTGATTAAGTGCTGGGTACCATAGCCTGACTGACTAAAAGCAATACAGAAATCCGTAGTGGGCTAGAATTCTGCAAGAAATTGTTCTGGTTAAGATGTGACTTGAGTGGATTCAAGAGGAGTAGTTAGCATTTAAAGTAACAAAAGGGATGGGGCAGGAAATTCAAGGCAGAGAGCAGCCCGAGGAATAACATGAAGGTGGCAAAGAGTATGGAGTGGGCAGTGGAGGGTTAGGGCGAGAAGATGGCGCTAAATGGAGCAGCAGGGCTTGGGAACAGGTGTACACAGTTCTCAGAAGGCCCCTTCCCCGCCTGCCCACCACCACCCCATACAGCTGCAGGGGAGCCCACAGTATGCCTTGCTTCATTGGACCCCATGACATTTTCAATAGTGCCTGTGAATACTCTTTACTCCTTGCTGCTGTCAACCTCAAATGGAGTTGTCATGTGGGTTCAATGACATGAAATAGGAAAAGGACCTGTCACGATGTCCGTTAACTCCCCCTTTTTCCTCCTTTTCTCTGATGACACTCATCTCCACACAAAGTTCAGTCCTTGGCAATTTGTACCTCAGTTTTAACACCTGATTACTAATGGCGATAATTAAGCCATTTAGCTTGTCTACAGAAACCAATTGGCATATTAAGTCTTCTCTTCCTATATTTAAAAAAAAATAATGATCCTTTCATACCAAACGCTCATTACAGTAACAGTTCCCAAGCCTGGTGTTAATTGTGTCCCTTGTTATACAGTTACAGATCACACTGGCTCGGGATCACACCATGCAATTATTTTTATTCATTAATAGCCAGTATTTAGAAAGAAATGGGTCCCACCCAGTCATTATGGAAGGAGATTCAGTGGGCACATCGTAAGAGCTATGACAGACTGGTCGGAATATTTAAAATCATGAGAGTTTATATTCCTAACCTAAAAACATTTGTCTATGTTTTTGAGGAAGTTTATTGCAAGGAGTTCAGAAAAAGAGAGGTATAACCTAATAGCCCAAGTCTTTAAAAGAGAAATCCTTATGGACTAAATCTAGAAAGTTCCACCTAGATGATCAAGAGAACACCATGGTTTTCAAACATCACATTACAGATGAATCACTTGTGTGTGTGTGTGTGTGCATGTGTAAGCTATTGTAAAGTAGCTTCTATAGAATCAGACAACCCAAAGGGGTGTCCTCCAGGGTCTAAACAATCCAAGGTCTAGTTTTACAGAGAAGCACACATTTTTCACTACAGAACCTTAAGAAAATGCTCAGAACTGTCATCCCCGTATTGGTCAAGGGTGACCCCATAACTCCAGGGTGCGCATGTGTGAGTACCAGTCACTTTCCTGCAGGTGTCCCAAACCACTGTGGCAGTGAGGCCTGGGAAACTAGAGGGACAGGGTGTGAGCTTCAGGTCACCTTTCTGCAAAGCTGACCCCAGCCCTCATGGACCTGTTTGCCTCAGCAGTGGCTAAAATAGAAGGTAGGCTGAGAGGATTTGCATTGGTGTACTTTCCTCACGTTATATCCATTTTCCCAACAACCCTATGAGATAGATGGGAAACCTGAGGCTCAGAGCAGTTGAAGTCAGTCGCTCAGGGTCACACAGCTAATTCAAATTTCAAATCACTACAGTCTACCTTCCCAGCCACCATTCTTAATTCTTACATTCTACTTGCTAGAGTTGCTTTTTATTGGAGACCAGATCTAAACTTGAGCCATTGCTTAGGGGAGAGTTTAGGTGCCAAACTCTGGATTTACCTGAAAGAATAAAAATCCCCAATGGCAAACTTGTTATAATATTAATGGTTCAAATGGATCAAGAAATTATCGAGCGTTTGTTTAATGTCGTTAGTATTGCCTGATCCCAGAACCCTGCAAGCATCCTCTCACACACACATACATATACACACTAGAAATTTTTTTTTTGTTTTCAAGATGACTTCCTTTAAGTTATCTGGACAATATGGAAAGAAGGAGACAGCTCACGTTTTCAGCATCCCAAGAGACTTTCCTGACCACATGACCCATCTAGAATCATGTATGAAATACAATGATGCTCAAGCCTCAAACCCAAGACAGAAAAGTCAAATCTCTCCCCATGTCCCTGAAAAACCACATCCCCATTTACAGCGTTATGAAAAGAAACGGGTAGAACATGTCTAGAAACTCTACTTTTCCACAACTTTGCTTTGGTTTCTCTTTTGAAGAATTATTGGGCTTTAGATTTGTTTTTCCGTTAATCTTTTATGAAATTCCTATTTAAGAGGGACATACTAACACGTGTTTATGACAACCAATGAAATAATACAAACATACGTAAGGAAAAACTGTAGCCATCAACTCTACCTTCTCTCTTTTTTTTCATTTTTTACCTCCCACACTAATAAATACCAACAGCCTGGCTAGTATCTCTCCTTTTCCTATGTGTAACACAAACATAAGCGCGCATGCACGCACACACGGATTTTTGTCTTTTGATTGTTTTTAATGCATCTTACTATTTGCATTTAACTGTAACTTTCTTTTTTAAGAAAATAATGCATTGTGGACACTCCTCCAAATAGTTAGAGGGTAAGTTCCTAATATTTAGCATCAACATAATAGTTTGTGATGTGACTATATGGAAATCCAATAGCTAATCCCTCCCACACTTCTATTCTTGGAGTGCTTTTCCCTCCATGGATTGTCTTCCATCTTCGTGGCTCTTGGAGTAACAGGTAGAGCCATCAACTTCTTCTGAATGAGGGCACACCTGGAGGTTTCAGATCAAAGATGCTGCTCAGGGTCACCTAACTCTGGATTTTCAACTTCAATTGCTAAAGCAAACATCAAAATTTGAGTAGAGTAGTGAAGAGGACAAACAAGGCTCCTAGTCTCAAGAAACTCTAATGTTGCCTAAATCCCACAGGAAGGGGAAAGCCTCAAGATAAAAGAGAATTCAGAATCTATCCGAAAACACAGGTCAAATCCACCAGACAGCTTTGGGGCTGTCCGTCATAATTCCCCCTTGGCCCAGCATCCATAATCAAGTTTGAGCACCTTTTAAGTCTTCCTACAGACCATAGAAAGAATGGTTTAAAATTGATAAATGGTGAAAAGAAAGAGCATTTCTGAGTTTCTATTTTGCTTCTGCTTTCTCCATCAGGCAAGAATGATTGGAAGAGAATAACTTAAGAGAGTAGATATGAATAGATACTGATCTATCAATTTTTACCTCTATATTATTGATCTATCATATACCAATAGATATTGATATGAAAGAAGAGAAACTCAAGCTGAGTCAGGAGTCTTTAAAACACTTTTGTGGGGGCCGGCCCCTTGGCTTAGCGGTTAAGTGTGTGCGCTCCACTACTGGCGGCCCAGGTTCGGATCCCGGGCGTGCAACGACACGCTGCTTGTCAGGCCACGCTGAGGCAGCGTCCCACATACAGCAACTAGAAGGAGGTGCAACTGTGACATACAACTATCTACTGGGGCTTCGGGGAGAAAAAGGGAAAAAAAGGGAGGAGGATTGGCAATAGATGTTAGCACAGGACCAGTCTTCCTCAGCAAAAAGAGGAGGATTGGCATGGATGTTAGCTCAGGGCTGATCTTCCTCACAAAACAAAACAAAACAGAACAAAAAACATTGTAAAACACTTTTGTGTTAGGTCTCTGATAAATAGCATTCAAGGACATCAAGAGAATTCACAGATCAAATATATGAATGACTATGAGGCATCTCTGAGAAATGCTGGAGAAAGGATGCCTCATTCAGTCATTCGTTTGACACATTTATTGAGCATCTAATATTTGCCATATACCTATGACAAAAAGGTGAACAAAAAGACAAGAACCATGTCCTCAAGGATATTACTTTCTAATGAAGGCTTAAGCAATAAACGAGGATATAAAATAATTTGAGATTATAAATTCTGTGAAGGAAATAAGGTCATACGTCCTATTAAACTCTGTGGGAAATATACCACTCAGATCTGGCTGCACACCCTCAGTTGAAGCCTGACAAACTGGAATATATCTAAGGAGACAGATTTTTGATGATAAAGACTCTGGGAGCATTGACATTCAAGAAACCATAGAAAGAAATGATGATGAGTGGAATAGAAGATTCATAGGAAATGCGACCCTTGTCTTTAAATATTTCAACAACTGTCATATGGAAAAGAGATTTTATATATATATGATTTCCAGATAGGTGGACAAGCCTTGTAATGAGGAGGTCAGTAGATGAGACAACGCTCTGACAATTAGAACCATCTACAAACGGACCTCTTTGTTTGGGGAGACTGTGAGCACTCTATCGTTGGAGGAAATAAAACTGAAGTAACAAGACCATCCACCTGGAATGTTGTGGAGATGTGTATGTAAACAACAAAATCAAAACCGTGCCTTTTCCCTTTGCTTCCTTCCCCCTCAGCCGGAGTCTAGGAGACAGAAACTTCGTTCAAGAACTTACAGTCAATTGTTGTTATTATCTACTACTTAATGAAGGAAATCATACGGTATTTGACCTTCTCCCTCTGACTTATTTCACTTTGCATTATACCCTCAATGTCCATCCACATTGTCACAAATGGCTGGATTTCATCATTTCTTATGGCTGAGTAGTATTCCATTGTGTATATATACCACATCTTCTTTATCCATTCGTCTCTTGATGGGCACTTAGGTTGCTTCAAAGTCTTGGCTATTGTGAATAACGCTGCAATGAACACAGGGGTGCATGTACCTTTGCAAATTGGTGTTGACAATAAACAAACACATAGGGACAGAGATTGGATTGATGGTTACCAGAGGGGAAGGGGGGAGGGAGGAGGGTGAAAGGGATAATTCGGTACATGTGTGTGGTGATGGGTTGTAATTAGTATTTTGGTGGTGAACATGATGTAATCTATGCAGAAATAGAAGTACAATGATGTACACCTGAAATTTTTACAATGTTATAAACCAATGTTACTGCAATAAACAAAAAATTAAAAAAAAAAAAAAAGAACTTACAGTCAAGCCCCTGAAGGGGTGATGTCACCTTGAGCTGGGTTTAGAGAAGTCTGAAATGACTAAACTTCTCTGCATAAGAAAGGGAAAAGAATTTGTTTTTGGTTCTGATTGGGAAAGGATCTATAGATGAGGAAAAGGGAGGAAATAAAACTTAAAAAGCAAAGAGGGCAAGAGAAGGACTGTTTTGGAACCTGAGTTGAAGAAATGGTCCATGGACTGTTTGAAGAAAAGGTAGGTCTAACATCTAATATTATAATATGTTAGTGGAGCTGATTTCTGGAACTGCTCTTTGTGTGTGTGTGTGTGTGTGTGTGTGTGTATGTGCAGGCTCACACAAGTGCTTTGTATGTATGCATGTGTGTGTGTATCTGTGTTTAAATTAGGAAACAAGACTGAATCCCATATCTCAGTTGATGTGGTAAAACAGGATACCAAAAGTTTCATTTATTTATTTATTTAACAAATATGAGTGAGGCAGCTATACTGCTCCATGAGACTCAGGTCTGCAGGTTTTAGAGCTCATATTTATTGAATGGATAATAAATAATACCATACTTTAGCAAATCTGATGTTTACCGTAAGATGCACCACTATTTCATGTAACACTAAAAGAAAAAAAAAGTGTTGCCAATTAAACTACAACTTTCATTATAAGATAGATCCCACTTTCAGAGATGTTAAAATGTGAAAAATGTGCATCTTAGAATCCATGAAATATAATAGTCCTATTTCTTCTGTGTCATGCTTGGAACACATATTAGGTACAGATGTCACATTTTAGGAGGGAACTGACAGATAGGAAGTGTTCCAGAGAACACTGATAGTTGAACAGAATCAAAAACAAAGAAAAGTAGAACAAAAGAAAACCAAAAAAAATACAGTTAAAGCAAGAATTTGGAGGTGGAGATGCCCATGAGAATGTAACTCCCTAGATATTCTTGGAAATCTTCTCAAAGGCCTGGCTGGGACTTTCTCTAGTCTGTAGAGTAGGGGTTTCAGCCAAGAGTCAGAATGACTTCAGTCAATACTGGGAACAGATATTTCAAAAAAGTATCACACGGAATTTTGTTTTGCAGAATATTTAAAAAGATAAATATTCATTTGTCAAAAAAGTTTGGAAAATACTGAATTACAACAAAATTGAGACAGGATTATTTATTGCAGGATTTTTCAGAACATTGAATACGCAAAGATATATTGTGACCAATATAGAAAGGAGCAGTTTTCCCAAAGTTTTTTGACCTCCCATGGTCATAAACTAAATATTAACATATTTTGGAGCCTTTATTCTGGGGAATACCAAATTGGTAAACATGACCTAAAGTATAACTAAGTAGCTTTGTGAAAACGGTGTCTTATCCAGACACCTAATTTGTAAATTAGTTTAAAGTAGAGCTGCTCTGACTTGAGGAGAGGGGAAGGCTTATAGAGAGAGAGAGGCAGTGGTTTGGAGGTTTGCTCTTGAGTCTTCTCTAGGCAGAAGGTTAAATTCTACAAATGAAAGTTTGGAATAAGGCAGCTTCCTTACAATGGTGTGCTGAAGTTGCTTCCTGTTGATTCTCAAGAGCCAGTTCTACTCCTATCTTTCCAACACCATGTTCAGTGACATCAATTAGTAGCTTGAAATCAGCCATCGTGGGTGTATTTACACCATAGAAACTGGCAAACACCACAAATCAAAGTTTATTTTTTTCCCAGAGAGCCAGTTTTCCAGCACAACACTGCTTGAAATTATGAGTCCAACCTAGCATAAATCTTGAGATGAGAGAGGAGTGCAGATCTTGGGGGAACCACTATAGCTGGGACTGTTTTTAGAGGGATTCTTCCCATTCTTCTTCTTCCAGAATGCTTCTTTATCCTGATTTTGGCCCATTCAGATATGAAGAGCTTCCCTTATTTGCTTTTGCTGCCAGATTTTCTTCTTACTTTCAACTTCTATTGCATCTGGAGTAGAGGTTCCCAGACCCCGGGCTGGCAAGTCTTCAGAGGTTTTGGGCTTACAGGAAGAGGTACCGAATTCACACACACATAAATATTTCCTCAACAAAAAATTTTGAAAAGTATAAATAAGATCGCGTGTGTATGAGGGAAGTATATGAGATAAAGAGAGAAAGACTATCACATTCAAAACAGCTGGAAACCATGACTTAGGGCTTTACTGCAACTATATTCTATCTTGTATGGTTCAGTGTGCCATTTGGATTGTCTCGTGGACTCCGTCTTAGTCAGCTCTGGCTGCTACCAAATACTGCAGACTGGGTGGCTTAAATAACAGACATTTATTTCTCACATTTCTGGAGGCTGGGAATTTCAAGATCAAGTTTCCAGCAGGGTTTGGTTTCTGGTGAGGGCTCAATTCCTAGCTCAAAGGTTGCTGCCTTCCTTTCGTGCCCTCACAGGGCCCTACCTCTATGGCACACACACCGAGATGGGGAGATCTCTCTCTCTTCCTTATAAAGCCACCAGTCCTTTTGGATTAGGGCCCCAGCCTTATGACCTCATTGAACCTTAATTATCTCCTAAAGAATCTATCTCCAAAATCAGTCCCATTGAGAGTTAGGGCTTCAACATATGAATTTGTGGCAGAGGGGCAACACAATTCAGTCCATAGTGGACTTCCAGGTCATCGAGGAGAAAAAGCATAGCTTAGCTATCTTTGTATTTCTACAAATCCCCTATTATAGGATTGAATACGTTCCAGGTGGTTAAATACCTGGTCATCGATTGAGAAAGGACTTCCCTCCCCCAGTTTCTACTCTCCTTGCCTACTGCTCTTTTCTAGGATAAGATAGACTTTGAGAGTAAGAGGATTGAAGAAACAGAAGCCCAGAGAAGGGAAGTGATTTGACCTAGAAAAGTGTCTGGCACAGAGCAGAAACTGAATATATATTGTTAACTGATAGACTGAATGTCCCAGGTCACACAGTGAGTAGTGACAGCAGTTCGTAAGGGCAGTAGTTATGTCTTATTTATTGCTTTTTCTGTATAATGCTTAACTCACTACCAGACCCAGGTGCTCAATATATTCTAATCAATTAGTTATTTAGGACAGTGAGAAAGTCCCCTCTTTGGTACAGTTAGGTCATCTATAAAATGGGGGTAACAATGCCCTGAAGGCAGGAGACGGTATTAAGTGATCTTTCGTGGTCCTGTTTAGCTTGGAGTTCCCTAACTTTCATTGTTAACAGAAGTGAAGATGATGTAGTATAGAGAGGAAGTTCAAGGGGAAGACAAGTTCCATTCCTTTTCCTGGATATCTCAAAACTGTCCTGTTCCAGGCCTTTATACCCCACCCTTGTTGGCTGCACATTCAGAAGCTATTTATGTGGTTATAAACTGACCAAAAAATGGTACAACTTAAGGTTAGGATGCTTTTATGTGACACTGGAAATAAAAGACGGAAATCAAAGTATATGTCTCCTTGGCTCTGTGCAGCTCAGACGATAAGGTTCTCAGCTATGATCTTATGCAGGGTCTCTACAGCTGTGCATCAATCCACCCAGATGGAAAAACTAAGTGTCCTTAAACCACTGCAGTCTTTTAGCATGGCTCAGCTGGGAGGAGGAGAATTAAAATTGTACTCACTGCTTACACAATATTGTGACACTCAGCAAACCAGCCTGACCCAATTTGTAATCTCCATAACCATTCATCTACAATCACAGAGGAAATATCTTTTTCTCTCTCTCTACCTTTTCTCCCAAGAGCAAAACCTTTGGATCTCATTTGTCTTAAAACTTACTGATTGCCTCCTGGGGTGGTTAAGAGTATCAAACCCAATACAGCCCAACAAGCGTTGTTCGGAAGAGGGTGCCATTTTCCTTTCATTCCACACCTTGGGAGTCTTGGCCAATTGAGAATCAAGAAAGTCTGTCAACTTTATTTAATTAAAATGAAAAGAAAGAAAACCCACTTTAACATTTCTAATCAACAGGAGTCTAATGAGTCATGTTGGTTCCTGGAGTGGAGACACAGTAGGGCATTTTTGGAGCTACTTTGCTTCATTAATAGTCAAAGGATGTAGATCACCCAGCATTTTCTAGGAGACTCGAAAGCCAAAAACGTCAGAGGGAAAGTTTTATTTTGCATGTGATGTTGAACAGATGTTACACATCAAACCAACTGTAGCATCTAATATAAAATGTTGTCAGTTAAAATGACTATCTTATTTCCTACCTCAATCCCACTTCCAAAATGAATCTATAACTCTCACCTCTAGGGTTTCTCCTCTTCTCTAATTTTTAGACTTGACACTGATGCTATTAAGACAGCTATGACTGGCTCTGGACTGGTGGAAATAATTTAGGCTTTGGAGCCCATCCGCCGGGGTTCAAAGTCAGAGCTGTTACCTTCTAGGTGATATTTAAAAAAACAATTTAGTTAACTTGTCTTTTGTTCAGTATTTAACAGATATTTATTGAGCACCTCTGTGCCAGATGCTATGTTAGGCAGTCGAGAAATGGGAGAATCAAGGCATTCTGAAACCTCAGTTTTCTTATCTATAAACTGGAGGTCATAAGTTCTTCTTCACAGGGTTGTGGTGCTGATAAAATGAGAGAGGATACAGAAGACACAAGGGACATAGTGGACATTCAATAAATGGTGGTTTTATCTCCCTCAGTCTAGGATAATCTATATGGCTATAACTACACTCAGGCATTTAATTGCAAAGTTGTGATTTTTGGCACGTAATTGCAAGGTTGAAATGTGGGGTTTAAAAGGCCAATCTGTGGAGTACAGTTAAACAGGAACTCTGTGAGAATGTAGCCCAGAGCTTACTGTCATTTATAATGCGATCTAACAAACAAATTATGTCAAGTGCTATGAATCCACATTAATTCTTTAAGCAACTAGTTATTAGCACAGGGTCTCATGTATAGTATGCATTCAGCAAATGGGTTTATGAATAATAAGAGTAAATCAACTAGGGAAAGGGTGAACTGTGTCTTTATCCAATAATAATAACAGTACTCTACACAATTTACAAAGCCCTTTCACCTTCATTCATTTCATTCCTGCATGTGTATGTATATATGTGTGTCTATACACACACACATACATACATTACTATGTACAGACATAGTTCTACATACTGGAAATATTTAGTAAATAAGACAATGTCCCTTCCCCCATGGAGCTTATGTCTAGTGGGAAAGACAGATGGTAAGCAAAAGAAATAAAATGTTAGATAGTGGATGATAAGGAAGAAAATGAAAGTCTTCAGTTACCTCACACGTTGTCATCCCAGAGTCTTTTTGAAGAAATTAAAAGAATATGAAGAAAACTAAAATAATATGATAGAAGAGAGATGTGTATGACATTTTTTGATGAGATGATCAAGGAAGAACTCTCTGAGAAGGTGTGGTTTGAGTAGAGGCTTGATAGCTAGTATGTAAGGGTGGCCCCAACAATTCCTCCCGTCCTTGTTCACTTGTTCACGCATGTCACTCCTTGCATTAAGAGGTGGAGATATTTCCCATGCCTTTGTATCTGGGATGGCCATGTGAGAGCTTTGATCAATAGAATATGGTGAAGTGACACTCCAGGACTTCAAATCCAGGCCTCAAGAGGACTTCCAGCTTTTACTTCCTTCTGCTTTGAGCACTGGGATCACTCTCTCTCAGAACCCAGTTGCCATGTCACATGGAGAGGCCGCACGAGGAATTCAGTTAATCTGGTCAGCAGACCAACAGAGCTTGCAGCTGACAGTAGCATCAACTGCCAGCCATGTGAGGGAGCCATCTAGGATGTTCTACACCAACAGAGCCAGCCCCCGGATGACCCTAGTCAATACAGTAGGGAGTAGAAGAAACGTCCAGTCAACCCACAGAATCATGGAAGATAATAATGTGGTATTGTCTTAATTTATGAAGTTGTGAGGGTTATTTGTTATACAACAATAGATAACCAAAATAGCTGAGAAGCCATTGGATATGATCTCCATTACAATATTTAATTAGTTTTCATACTATCCCTAAAAGGTAGGCTTCCTTATGGTTACTATTTTACAGATCAAGAAAAAGAAGTTAAAAATGACTTGTCAAAAGTCACACAGCAACTAAGAGATAGAACCTGGCCTCAAATTTGGGCTTTCTGCAGAGTTCTTTCCCTTTGGGTATAGCCAAGCATTGATCCAACCAAACAGATCCACCTAAATTTCATGGACATAAGGAATAATTCCAGATGCTCCATTAATCACATTGCTATATACCTGGGCCATGCCTATTAAAGTATCTAAAATTTAAATTTAAAGCCAGAATTCTTCTAACATCTGCATCAGACTATTTAATATCCAGACTAAAAACACTCTGGGGATGTGAAAGTGTGAGATAACTAAAGACTTAATGTCTACCAAATGCTTTGGAGTTGAGAAAGAAAAATGAACAAATTCATGAATTAGCTTCTGCTTATTCTGAAATTCAAAAGACTCACTATTAGTCATCTAGGTTTGGGACTTCCATCTTGATCAGACACATTCTTGTTTGAAAATGTGAGTGAAGTTATGTGATGCAAGACTTGTGAAAATCAAAAGGTGTGAAGAGTAACTACATTTAGATTGTTAGGTTAAGAAATCCACATTCAATTTGTCTGCTGAGTGGGTAAAGTGAAAATAAATGCATGAGTGTGTTTTCCTTCTTTCCAGTGCAGGAGAAAACATAAAGAGATGTAAATACAGTTTCAACCACATGTACTGTGCTAAGGGCCTCTGAAGTAGTACTTGTACTTCTCAGCACAGCATCTAGGTTCACAGGAAGTTTATGTTATATGGTAAATTGCCTAGTGCGTAGTAGGCTTCAATCAATGTTCATTTGTTGAAAATATCCCTCTTCCAAGACTCAGTTTCTTCATCTGTAGAATGAGGATGTGGTCGAAGAAAGCAAGCATGTGCCTTTACTACCTTCAACTGCAGTGGACACTTTTCATCATGACACTCTCCCACTGATCCCAGACTCTACCTGAGATCCCCTTTCAAAACAGTATCTTGGATGTTCTGCTAGTTACTCACAGTTAGCCCTTGAAAAGGAACCATTTATCATTTGGTAGGTAAGTATATGCTGCCCTTCATGCTCTGAAGTTTATGATTCCATCGTCCCAAGTCCATGGAAATTTTTTAAATAATCCAGATTCCTCTTAAAGTGTTGTCGCTGTAACGAAAAGAAAATGATTTTAACATCAGCAACTGCACCAAACTACCCACCATGGACTGAGCTGGGTGATTAATTACTTAAGCATTAATTATCACTTCATTCTTCACTGCAGTGTTTATAGCATCTTCTTATATTTAGCATTCAGAAAGTACTTTAGCTCTTTTGAATGACAAGGTGAGCAGAAGTGTCTCTCTATTAAAATTGTCTCTATAATTTGTGAGTCATAACAAGTCATGTTTTTATCTAGACTTGAGTCATCAAACTAGAAACTTAAGATGTAAGAGTTGGTGCCAATAGATATCAAGGTTTCGGGGGAGGAAATACTAGCAAATAAAAGCAGAGTCACATAGCCTTCAAAACAGTACTGACTGTGTGCAAAACATTGTGCTAGACCTTTAGGGAACTCAGATCAGAGTATGACAGTGTCTATTCTCAAGGAACCCTTTGTCTAGATGAGGAGATGTCACAGAGTTCTAACAAGATAAATACAAATACCAGGACTCATTGTGATAAATGTCAGACATGTAACAGGATATGCTCCAAAGATTCGGAAGAGAGAAAGGTCGATGTGGGCTGGAGCTTGGACAAGATCTTAAAGACAACTCTCTGGAGGATTCAGGGCCCATTTCTATAACCTGTAGCATCTAGCTAACATCTTAAGTTTCTAGTTTGATGACTCAAGTCTAGATAAAAACATGACTTGTTATGACTCACAAATTATATGAGCTAAGCACCTCATATGTGGTTGATTATTAAAGAAACATTTGGAGAACTCAACAGACAGAGGTACACTTAGTCAAGTAAAGAAGAAGACATCAAAGTTGGGTGGACAGCAAATGCAAAGCAGGGGTGTCCTGGTGGGCTCTGGAACACAGAGTCAGCCTGGAGCAGGGGGTCCAAGAGCCGAGAAGAAAGTGATTCTCTTTCCACACTCTCTCCTTGAGCAAACTCACTCCCACCTATGGCTCAATCATGCCTTCTATGCGAAAGGCTCCCATTTGTCACTTAAATCTCACTCCAACAAACTTTTACACTCTCCTCCAACACAGCCACTGGACATCTCCCTTGGAATATCTCACTGGGTTCTCAAAGTAAAAGTTCTAAAGCTCTTCTTCTAAACTCCCTCTTGATTTTCCTTTTTCTGATATTGGGAGCACCTTTGCACCAGACTGGAAACTGTATTGGCATTTTTAATCCCCTCCTCCTCTTAGATATTCCTGTTGATTCTCTGTCAGTTCCTCCATTCATGGATGCCCACACCGTATTCTCACTGACAGTCTTTAATGACACCCAAGGTTCTCAACTCCCTGCATCTCCTTTGATCACTTATATTTTATTTCCTATCTCCAGCTTGGACCCACTGCAATCTCTTCTATCATATTAACCTCCCAAGAGAACAACTGAGGTCATGCCATCTTTCACGCATTACCACTACACTGAGTAAGCGCCTACTATGTGTCGGCACTGAGTTTTCTGATCAGCACTCACCCACACACATCCACACACAATCAGAAGTTATCTTTCCCCCTCTTTCCTTGGATCATACTTATCTGATCTCCCCTTTTAAATTTGTGAGCTACTTGGAACCATGGTCATGTTCGTCATACTATCCCTTGCAGCACCATTCACACAGCCTTGCATACAGCTGGCACTCAACGTATGTGAAAAAAACAAAATTAATGCAGGATGTTGGGACTATATGCCTAGAGAATCCTAAATGCCAGGCTAAGGGATTTGGTCTTCGTCCTACAGGAATTTAGGAGCCCTTAAAGGCCTTGGATTTATTAAGTGACATCTGCAAGCCTATGAATTAGAAAGAGTGCTCTGGCACCAACAGATAGAATGATCTGGGGGAAGAATCATCTGAATAGACAGAGCCTTGATTTTCTGAGGAAACGCGATGCTTTAAATGAATGGAAAATTGGTTAAGAGAAAATAATAAGTACAAACATCAAAATGAAAATTGAGAGAAAAATAAGTCTACCATATCATACGGAGTGTTTCCATAATTCTAAAGGATCATATGAAGATTTCATTACAGTATTTTTCAGTTATCTGTGGTAATGAGCCAGAGTGGATACTGTTAATATAAACCCACATTAAATCTTTTCTGGGATAAAGAATAGTAAAAATAAATAAACTGTACAACTATACAATAAATAAAATAAACCTTTATTATGTCAGGAGTTCTTTCTCTCTCTCATACACACACACACACACACACACACACACACACACATCTAAGGCTAGAAAAAGTAAATTTAAAAAGTAGTTTAGCTTCATTTATTGTCACTGACCATCAGGTGACAGAAGTATGTGTGAATATGGAAAGGGTTGCAGAAAATTCCAATAAAAGAGAGGTAAATCAAGATCTATAGATGTGCCGTGGAGTGTACTAGCAGACTCCAGGTCAGACAGAAAGTTATGCTATCCTCATATTCACATGACATGTATGCTGGGCCAAAAGCTTCTCTGACTGATTCATCACCTTGGCCAGGAAACTTGGGCCTATTCTCTAGGAAGATAGGTGGGTGTAAGAGTGAATAAAGTTTCTCTCAGATGCCCTGACATGAGAGATGAGAAGAAAGATATGCTGACTATCCCGGTTTGGAAATGCACTCTCTTTTATCGCAAAACCAAGTTTATCAAGATTTAGGGCTGCACATTTCCACGCAACTGCTTTTTAAACCACCAGATTTCTTTTTATTCAGCAATCATTTAGTGTTTGCTATATTTAAGGGGATCCAATGGTGAACCAGACAGACTTGATCCCTGGCCTCATGAGGTTACAGCCTAGCCAAGAGAGTTGACATCCAGCAATTAAGTACCATAAAGCGCAATGAGTGTGGTAATTGGGGAAGTACAGGACCTTATGAGGTAGCTAGAGGGCTTGAGGGAGGGTATCCAAAACTAGTCTAGCGCATCAGAAAATACCTTCTAGAGGAGATGATGCTTAAGCTGAGACCAGAGGAAGGGTAAAGAGGAGGTAGCAAGTGAAGTGGTGAGGGAACTTCTAGCAGAGGAAATGCTGTATGCAAAGGCCAGAGATTCAAGGAACTATAAGAAGTTCAGCGTGGCTGGAATATTGAGAAGTGGGTAGAGAGTGACGAGAACTGAGAGCTGAGACTATTAAGATGGCATATGATACTTATTCTAAGTGCATTAAGAAATCCTTGAAGTGTTTAAAGCAGAGGATGGACAATTGAACGTTATCTGGCATCTGGGAAGAAAATGAACTAGAGGAGAGAAGACTGGAAGCTAATGAATGAAGATGCCACCATCTCCTTCTTCTTCCGCCATCTTGAATTAATTCCTTCACTGTTACATATGTGGTTTCCCTGGTTTGACAAAAAAAAATCTATACTGGGAACTTGTCGGCTTTGAGATTATTGCTGAACTAGTACTTACCAGTTATTTTGGATGATGCAATGGAAAAGCCAGTAGTAATTGGGGAATTCTTTCATTCACTCACTTATTTAGATATGTCCGCTACCCAGTGAGAGAAAGACACAATTGAACCAACAATTCCAGTACAAGGAGACAATGGCTAAAACAGAGAAGGGGTTTTCAAGTCATAGGACTAACACAAAGAGGGAAAACTCATCCTGTTTTGGGATGTCAGAAAATGCTTTCAAGATAAGTGACACTTGAGCAGTGTAATCAACAAAAATAATTTAAATATTAATATTATGAATAATAGCAATATTGTGACTAATGAAAACAACTATTTATAAAATACTACTACTAAGTCCCAAGTGATTTTTCTTACACTATCTAATTAATTACCATGAGATCCCTACAAGGTAGGTATTTTTAAGTCATTTTGCAGATAAAAGAACAAGAGGCACATAATATTAGACAACACGTAGACAGTTCAGCTACTGCATTCACATCCAAAGTCTGATCTCTTTCCACTACACTATACTCCTAGGACTTAACCAGGTGGACAGAGAAAGGAAAAGTATTCAGGAAGAGGGAACAGTATGAGCAAAGGCATGGAGAAAGAGGGAACATGGAACATTTGGGAAATTAATGTGATTACACTGCATGGAGAGAAAGTACATGTGCAAAGGTGGTAGGAGAGCAGACTGCTCAGATCCTGACCAGCCAATAGGTTGGCACTTTACTCTGAAGACATCAGGGAATCTTTGCAGATTATTGAGCCAGAGGGTAACAAGATTAGATGAGCATTTTATAATGGTCCCTCCATTGTCAGCCCTCTTGGAGGAGATGTGGAATTGCAGGCAGGGAGGATGGCTGCAGGAATCCAGCCGAGTGGAGGGGGCCTGCAATAGGGCATAGCAATGGTAATAAAGAAGGCGGCTAAAAAACATAAGTGGGTAGAGAAGTGACTAAGCAAAGCATAGGGCAATTCTTATTTTCCAGTACCGAAAAAAAATTAAAGCTTTGCATATTGTTCTTAGAAAGGAAAGCTTTCATCTTCAAGATCATGTTAAAATCAAGTACATAAGTATTTTGAGAACTATCCATTACCTAACTGTGCATATGCATGAAAAAGAATTGTACATTTAAGGTGTGTGTGTGTGTGTGTTTGCTGTTTGTGTTTCTGGCATCAGAAACATATATCTCGATCAATTATCACGTAATAGGAAGCACTTTGGCCAAATACATCAATAAGTCCAAAACAGCCTTTCTGTGTCTGCATAAAACTCTATCAATAACCCAAGCATCTAGCATATCTCAAAGGCAGATTATTTTATTTGACAATTTATTACAAATGAAATTAATTTTCACATAATGATATCTCTAAATTCTAGGTAAAATACCTCATCCACAGACAAAAGTCAAAAGCAATGATTCTGAATAATTTCAGCCCTCTGGAAAATCAATCTTGCTAGAACTCAAGGAGGCTTTCTCACTGCTGCCATTTAAAAAGAAACTGAATGAGAATTTGGAGGAGACATATAATAAGTTGCTTTGGGGATAGAGGTATATGATGTCACTGAACCTTTCAGCTTCTCTCTTTTCTGACTCTGATTTTTTATTTCCGTTTTATCATGCTCTTGTGGAAAGAGGCAGAGGCTAAAATAAATCAACAAAAATTTTCTAAGTATCAATAATGGCTAGAAAGCAAGTGAGAAGTGGTGCTTGGGGAGGAGGCAAAGTGGGTGACAGAACACTGAGTCAGCAATTGCTTGCAGCTACCTCTCAAAAAAGGATTCATTTGCATGGTTTTCTCCACAATATCAAAAACCCTGGAGAGCAAGGACCAGGTTTAATTATGACCTTTGCTATCCTGAGCACCTACCGTGGTCCTTGCTATGGACTGGATGGACACTATGACTATGACTGGATGGACGCCGTTTCTCACCTCAGTACAGGGACAGGAGTAAGCTGTCCAGGCTCGTCAGCAGTTGGTGCACAAAGTTACAATCACCTCCCATAGCGCTTGAGCAAGAAAGCTCTACAGTGAGACTTTGAGACATAATTTGTCTGAGCACTGGGAAGACAACATTTCAAGTTTTGTTACATCATGTCTTATTTCTATCTAGATTTACTGGAATTTTATAAGTAACTATAGTCTGTGCCATTCTTTCTAGTTTAGAAATAAATAGAATATTGTCTGGTTGTCTCAGAGTAGTATATGATTAGTCAGGTAAACTTCTGCAAGTAACTTTTTTATTGTGGTAAAATATACGTAACGTAAAATTTACCATCTTAACCATTTTTAAGTGTACACGTCAGTGGCATTAAGTATATTTATATTGTTGTGCAGTTATCATTACCAACCACTTCCAGAACTTTCTCATCAACCCAAACTGAAACTCTGCATGCATTAAACATTAACTCTCCATTCTTCCCTCCCCCAGCCACAGGCAACTACTTTCTGTGTCTCTGAATTTGACTATTCTAGTGACCTCATATAAGTGGAATCACACAATATTTGTCCTTTTGTGTCTGGATATTTTCACTAAGCATAATGTTTTCAAGGTTTATCTATGTTGCAACATGTATCAGAGTTTTACTCCTTTTTAAGGCTGAATAATACTTTAGGGTGTGTGTGTATATGTGTATGTCTACGTGTGTGTGTGTGTGTGTGTATCACATTTTGTTTATCCATTCATCCATTAGTGGACATTTGGGCTGTGTCTACCTTTTGGCTATTGTGAAGAATGCTGCTATGAACATTGTACAAATATCTGTTCTTATCCTTTCTTTCAATTCTTTTGGATAAATACCTAGAAGTGGAATTTCTGGCTCATATGGTAGTTCAATGTTTAATTTTTTTTGAGGAAGCATCATACTGTTTTGCATAGTGGCTGCACCATTTACATTCCCACCAGCAATGCATAAGAGTTTCAATTTATCCACATCCTTACCAACAATTGTTATGGCTATTTTGGTTTGTTTGGGTTTTTCTGATAATAGCATCCTGATGGGTAAAACACAGGATCCCATTGGAGTTCTGATTTGCATTTTCCTAATCATTAGTGATGTTGAGCAACTTTTCATGTCTTTATTGGCCATTTGTATATCTTCATTGGAGAAATGTCTCTTCAAATCCTTTGACCATTTTTTAAATTGGTTGTTTGTTTTTTATTTTTGAGTTGCAAGCAGCTTTTTACCACAAGGAAAACATTTCTTGAACCAACTTCTATAAGAAGGATTGACGAACTATGACAATGGGCTCTCTGTGTATTGTTATAAATAAAGTTTTATTGGAACTCAGCCAAGCTCATTGGTTGATGCATTGTCTATGGTTGCTTTCATACTGCAAAGGCAGAGTTGAGTGAATGCCATAGAGACCACCTGTCTCACAAAGCCTAAAATAATCACTATCTGGACTTTTACATAAAAAGTTTGTCAACCACTCTTCTAAAGATGCCATCTCATTGGGCTATTTTTGAAGAAGTACCTGGGGCTAAGAATCGTAACTTTGTTCTTCTTTTAAGACATTTGGTCTGCATGAGGGAGTCTATGATCAGCCCTATGGTTTAGGGCTGTCAGATAAGATGCAGCATGTCTATTTCAATTTGAATTTCTGCTGAACAACAAATCATGTTTTAGTATAAGTATGTCTCAAATGTTTCATGAGCCACACTTAAACTAAAGTATATTTATATATACTAAAGCATTATTTGTTGCTTATCTGAATATCAAATTTAACTGGGTATCCTGTATTTTCACTTACCTACCACAACAACCCTCCTATGGTTTCATAAAATCAGGGTCAGTAATGAGCCCTAAACTTTTTGGAAAGCAGGAATAGTTTTGACAAGTTTTAAATCTTCTCTGCAACATCTCTAAGCATTTGTTCCCGCTGTTCCCTCTGCCTGGAAGGATTTTGCCATGTTGCCTGGTCAACTCCTGTTCAGCTTTAAGACTCAGAACCATCTGAAGCCTTTATCGATAACCTCCCAGGTGAAGTTGGATGTCCTTTCTCTATGATCTCATTACATACCCTTAATAATAATAATGATAGCAACAAGAGCTAAGACTGAGTTGCTGATTCCTATGTGTGAAGCACTGGAAAACATATAGTAGCGCCTCAACAAATAGTTGATGAATGGACTTAAATCAAGTGGGATGGTGCATGAATTAAATCACTGATGGGTACTTCTTTTCCTCTCCTTTGATTATCCTAGACAGCCGGGACTTGTTCTCGGCTGATTAAGCAATTGGATGCTATTTGCTCTGGACTACTTCTCCACCACCACGCTTCAGGACTTTCTCCCTCAGCTCACACACGGTGTTCCTCCCGCAGCACCTGGGACTGCAGCATCCCCTCCAGCAGAGCTAATCCATCCTGCATCCCAGTCTTTCAAGATCCCACCTCTTTCTCCTCTGTGACAACAGGTACTGGAATATTTGCTGTAAGTGTGTTAGCCAGTGAGCTCCTGCTTACAGGTAGCACCATGCATTAACACACGTAACGGAAAGTCCCTCAGGAAAAGTGTCAGAAAGGGTGTTAATCTTGGAAAGAATTTTCTGATTATTTTTTAACTCAGATGCAGAAAGCGGGGCTACAAATAAACGGGAGACCTACCCCAGTTGGCTCTCTGCCAGTCTTTGCCTATTTGCCTTCTCATCCATTCCCTCCCCTTCCTCTGCTCTTCTGTCTACTGTAATGGGCTGACTCTACTATGTTTCTCAAGCTTCCTTGCCAAGTATCTTCCGGTTAGGCTCAGCCAGCAGGAGGCTCCGGTGGGAGAAGCCAGGGCATTCGTCTCCCTCTCTCTCTGTTACAGGCAGGATCTCAGGCAGAAGGTGTGTTTCCACTGTGATCACAGTTTGCATTGGGCAGCCCTGGCTCCTGGGCTCTGAGGACAACACCGCCTCCTCCATTTGTGCTTCAAGCCTCAGGTGACAATGGCTTCCTGTGGGTGTTAAACTCTGAGGTGCCAACCATCCCATTTGGCTTTTGAGGCTTCCCAGCAGCTTTCTAACTAGTTGCTTCTATTTTATTCTGGCTATTGAATTGCTGGCAGGATGTGTTTTCCTAACCGGCTCCCGACTGACAAAGCTGCCCTTCAGGATGGAGAATGCAGAAAGTCTGCCATCATCCCCCAGGACAGGACCAGAGGCAGGGGAAAGGGACTGCTCTGTATTCCCAGGAAATTCTAATCCCACTTATATTCATTCTAGATTTTGATGGGGCAAAGTAGAAGGAGGATTGGGGAAGAAGGACAGAGATGAACGTCACTATCGTTTGTTTATCACTTGAATGCCGAGGATTTTTAATTAATCCTTAGAACAGTCCTTCACGGTAAGTATTATGATCCTCAAGGATTGAAGACCCAATCCTTCAAGGTAAGCAACGAGGAGCTGTTGCTGGGAAAGGTTGAGTTGCATTCCCAAAGCTACATAGCTAGTGAACCTGGTACTACGATTGAAAGCTAGGTGGGTCTTTTTCACTCTGCCTCACTGACAAGAAAGATTAATTTTTTTAAATGGCAAAAACCAGAATTCACAAAAATCAAATCAAGTAAAAAAAAAATTTCCTCAACTGTGTCACGATTTTGAAATGATTCTTCACGCCTGGGTTTTTTTTGAACACTAACGTATAATTAAGAATTGATGTATTTTCTGCAAAACAAATCAGATTCATGTAGATAGATGAATTCAGACAATACTTCCATGCTTTAAAAGGCAATGTCCTATCCAGAAACCTTATTATTTCATAGAATTTTATGATGCCATCAGGTGGCACTGTGAGCCTCTCAGTCTGTCCATGAAACCCTAGCTGACCTGTCTCCAGCTGACCGTGAAACTAGGTACATTTTTAGTTGACCACTGGGGCAGGTCAGTGATGGACATAAAGAGTCACGTAAACTCCATGGGACATGTGAACACAGAGGGCCAGATTTTCTACCTTTGGTATCAAGTATGCTCCATCCATTTAGTTTAGCTCATGTTAATAATTCTTCTAGTGAACTCTGAGACAAAAATAGAAAATTTATGTTTTAGAGTTCAAGACAATTCTGTAACTATTGTAACATTTCACAGCCATTGAAGAAGTGAAGATACTCTATTTTAACATTAAAAATAGTGGAAAAATGTTAAGCCAAACATGCAAATGAATATAAGTTTTAAACACCTAATATATATCATACCATATATATATATATATACAGACAAATACGTGGTATATATACTAAAAATAACTAGAGCTGAATGCAGTATTAGAAATAGCCTAGTATATATATCCCTAACTTTACAAATGAACACACTTTGACCAAGGGAAGTCAAGGTTCACACACAGGAGATATATATATATATATATGTATGTGTGTGTATATATATATACATACACACACACATATAGACAGCATGTATGTGTGTACATACACACACATGCATATATATATATACATACACATACATTCATACACACACATATATATGGAGAAGGAGAGAGTGAATGAATGTGCATCTTTACATCAGTTAAAGTATATGAAAGGTGGCATGGTAGAAATAACCGTCAAAATGGCAAGTATCAGAATTCCACTTGGAAGTGAACTTGTCCTTGGACTGCCAAGTCTTTTAAGAAGGTGAAGCCTTGATGAAATGGGTTGCAGAGGACCAAACTGTCCTGAAGTGGAGATAACAGGATGTGGGTGTGGGACAAAAAGAGAGGGGAAAGAAGACTGGAGAAAGGAGAGTGAAGTTGGTGAGCAGCATGATGGTCAAAAGAGTTTTAAAAGCAGATACTTTAGGTATTTAACTTATTTAATGTATTTGTGGTCACTGTGATATAAGGACCCTCCAGAGACTCTAACCTTTAGCCAAGTCTGCGATGCACACAAGCCCTGTGTGTGGGTTTGGGGTGAAATCAAGGTAAAGAGGTTGAGTTCCAGGAGTAGGTGGCATGGAACAGGGAAAACAGGCCACAGGAGGTGAGATTTGGGAAGGTCAAGTGCCCCCTGGAAGCAGAAACTCGCCACCAGCAGGGAGCATGAGTCTGCAAGGTCTAGCAAAGGTCTGGAGACCTTGGGAAGAACGTGCGGTCCTGGCCCTGAGCTGACTGTGCACACACATTTCGTGGACATCCCCTTCTGGATGCACGGGGAATTTCAGTGGGTTTTGGTCTTCTTGTTCCTGGGCTGCTGACAGCAGATTCTGAAAAGGTGGCAGTGTTGTCTGAGATCTGAGGCTCTTCTGGGGTGGTCAGCTGAGAGGGGAGCCACAAGCCAGTGTTCCCCAGAGGGCTGTCCAGGAAGATTGAGAAGACTTGACAGCCAGGGAGGGATGCTTGCCAAGGGCAGAAGGGAAGCTCTATCCCGATCTGTAGTGGTTGGCTGAGGACAGTGAAGCTCTGGAATTATTGCCCAATCATCTCAATATCCTAGAGCCCAAACCCTTGTTTAGCCTTCTGTTATGGATGGTTACCAGCTATCAACTCAGTAAATCAGCAGGATTTGTATCCTAACAACCCAAGTTAAGGGCTAAAATCCATATGTTACTATCATCAGGGAGAGGAAGGGAGAGAAGGCAGGCATGTTTAAATTGAGTCGTGTCCACTCCAAAGGACTGACTGGGAGTGGTCATCAGATGGAGTTAGGGGTCACATTTGGAAGTCTGAGCTTACCCCAGTGTCTCTGGAAAAAAATGTGTTTGCTTATCTGCTGGCCTTCTCAACCTGCACACACACCTTTCAGCTCTGTTCCTTCCTCCCATGTCACTGGGAGGGTCTGGTTGGTGGAAGTAATGAGAATTAAAAGAGCCCAGCCATGTATACGTACATAATTGTATATACACATAGATAATTTTTCTTTTTTTTTAACACAAGTGACAGAAACCTAATTCAAACCAGCTCAAGAGAGAAGGAAATGTATTGGGTCATGAAACTGGGAAGTGCAGGTGCGGCACCACCTATAGGCAAGACTAAGATTCAAGTAATAGAATAGGGCTCGGTCTGTCTTTCCCGCCTTGCCCCTGTCTCCCTCCGTGTTTTCTCAGCCCATCTTTCTCAGGAGGGGAAGATGGCTCCCAACACGCCCAACTTTACCTCCCACTAGTTTAGCAACTCCTTTGGGCATTAGGACACTTGTATCTCCCAACATCCTTATATAAATTTACAAATGGCCTTTTAACTACTATTTGAGACTTTTATCCATTTTGCAAGTATTTATTGAGCTCTTACGATGTTCAAAGCAGTGTTCAAGGGCCAATAAGACAGAGCCCTTCCTCTTGTGAAGCATCTATTTTTGTGCCAGTGCTGTTCCCAGGAGGAAGGGGTACTGTGCCTGGGACAGTCTGGACCAGATACTCACCCCCATGGGACCAAGGTGGGGAGTGCACACTATGATTGACAATCCCACTCAGACATCATGGAATGAGGGAGGAGCAGTTTTCCAAATGATACAGGTATGTTGAGTACATGGAACAACTGTGCACCATACACCATCTCACTTCCTGCTTTCCCTCTTAAGAAATTCCAGAACTGTACCCTCAAGCCCACCAGCTGCATTTAAGCATTAAGACAGGAAAGAATGACAACAGAGGCTTCTTTCTGGAACAGCTCTCTCAATCCCTGATAAGGCAGCAAACACACAGGTGTAGAGCAGGTATGAGGAATCTTGCCCACAATCTCCAAGTCTGCAAACTAAGTAACTGTGTTGGCATCTTGGCAGCTGCTCTTGTTTGCATTTATAAATTAAGTTTTTAATACTCACATTTGTAGAAGTGATTTTTTTTTTTTTTTTGGCATTTGACTTTTGTCTCAAAAGCAAAATGTCACGGTATTTTTTAAAGTGCATAGATTTGAAGCAAATGCAAAGCAAGTGCCTTCTGGCTTGGAAAATAACCAGGCTACCCTCATCCTGAAATGAGACGTAATGAGACTCCCGGAAAGTGCTTATTATTTCTTCTCATAGGGGCTACACCTTTGCTTGTCCTTTATTTTGAAATTCCAAATATCTTTAATGGCATACATCTGGAGAAACATCTGAAATATAATTCACAAGGCCTGGGAGATTCAGGAAATCTGAGATTATATACATAAGGGGATAGGCAGATCTCACAGGTGTCACAAACGCTTGGTGGGAGGTTGCTAAAGACATAGCTTGTTTGTTTCACTGAATGTCAGAGAAAGTCATGTGGCTGTAAACCTGAGGTAGAAGGATGATAGGAATATTCAGTGCATTACAAAAGGCATGACACCCATCAGCGACCTTGGGTATTGCCCATCACGAACAGTCATCCTGTTTTATATCTGCTTGGTCACTTCTCTTGTTCCTGCACTAGATTCTAAATTCTGCAAGGACAGTGACCAAATGATTTCAGGCACTATACTAATCACTTAAAAAATTAATTCTTTCAATCATCATAATATACATGAGGGTATTATTACCATTACTTTTCCCCATGTTGTAAAGAAGGAAGCCAAGACAAAGAGAAGTGAAGCGATTTGCCCAACATCACACAGCTATGAAATGAAAGAATTAAGATTGAACTCCAACTAATTTGACTCAAGAGCCTGAGTTCTTACATACCTGTGGAGTGAATGGCTAAAGCTCTCTCACAATCCAAATATTTTACATTTTTTCCTGTGAGAGAGAGGAAAAGAATGAACTATTCTAGATATTGTCTATAAGTAGAGATCAGGAAGTGAAACACCTTTGGGAACCTCATTTCACTAAAACCATAGCAGTAGATCAATCAGCAACCTGTAGAGGTGAAGATTTCCTTCATTTTTGTTAATTACAAAGTTTTAAAATCAAAGTAATACACTACTTGGCAGTAACGTCTCCTGCCCACCCTTCACAACCCCAGTCCCGTCAGCAAAAACATTCATTTTCAGCTCCTGGTTGTTTCTCCTGGTAGTTACTGGAGATATGTGCTAGAACTTGATAACCAAGATCAAATTTAGTCTTTGTTTATTGTCTGCCAATATAACAGGGCAGGATTTAGCTAACTTATATCACTCCAACCTCCCCTTCCCTATTTAGATATTTCAGCTTTTTTAGATTTTCCATCAGTTACCTTTTAATTTTAAATAAAACTCTAGCATTATTGACAATTAATAGTTTCTCACAGCTACTCCATGACTCCTAAGGTGAAGATATAAACACCTCTCCTCTTGCCCTCAGCTTTCCCCCTCTTTTTTCCATCCCCAACCTTTGCCATCTGTGGTTTCACTTTAATGCAATTAAGTCAGATAACTTTTATATTTTGTCTTTTTTGCCGTATCTAGAGGTTGGTCTTAAAATTGCATGGCAATATTCATATTTATATTTTTTGTTACTTTGGGAAAATTATTCACCATTGAAAACATTTGCGCACTATTATTGTACTTTAAAGATTGTTTTTTCCTGGAGCTTCTCTTTATCTTTACTCATTTGCTTCTCGCCCTTATCATATGTCTATTTTTCCTCCAGACTCTCTTTACATCCAATCTTTCTGTTGATTCCCTGAGCCTTCCAACTGCTGCCCTGAAATGTTTACCACACAGCTATCATCTTGAGACTTGCCTTTAAGTTATTTCTGTGCTGGACTCACTGTTTTCTGGATCCTATGTCTTCTCTGTTCTCGTTACTTTCTCTGTGTCAGTCAGGGTAGACTACTTCGTGCTGAAGTAACAACAACTTCCAGCCTCAGTGGCTCAGAATCGCAAGTTTTGCTGCTCGCTCAGAGCACATGCCCACCAGAGATTGGTGGTAGCTCTGCCCCACATCACCCTCGTTCCAGGACCCAGGCTGACTGAGCAGCATGCTGTCTGTCCGAGGGAAAAAGAACTTGGACAATTATGCACTGGCCCTAAACAATTCTACTTGGATCTGACACATGCCACTTCCATGTACATTTCACTGGCCAGAGCAAGTCACGTGGTTAATTCTAACTTTAATGATTGTTTGTTTTTTTCCCCAAAGCCCCAGTGCATAGTTATGTGTATCCTAGTTGTACATCTTACTAGCTCTTCTATGTGGGACACCACCTCAGCGTGGCTTGACGAGCAGTGTGTAGGTCCACACGCAGGATCCAAATCGGTGAACCCCAGGCTGCCAAAGTGGAGCGCGTGAACTTAACCGCTATGCCACCAGGCTGGCCCTAATTCTAACTTTAAAGGGGGCAGATAAGTGCAGTCCTTCCATGTGCAAGAAAAGAGGAGAAAGGGACTATTTGTGAACAGTCCTCACGACTATTATATTTTCTCATTTTGTTGAAGCACATTCTCAAGTAACTTCCTAAGAAATGCAGCAAACAAATGTTCACGTCTGAAATTGCATATGTTCAAATTCTCCAAAAATGTTTACTCTCCAAAGGAAGTAAAAGTAAAGAGGGCACTTGCCGCCTCAGATCATGTCACAATCCACCAGAAGGAGCTAACCAGAGAGAGGAAGCAGAATAGGCTTTGAGAGATTCAAATAGGCAGATAGATTCAAACTTCTTTTGTTTGGCTGTAGAAAAGCAGATTTAAGCTTTTTTAGAGTAAATATTGGTGGATAGGAAGGTTCTAGAGAAGCACTCTCCAATATAACTTTCTGTGATGATGGAAACATTCTGTGATGTGTGCTATCCCATATTTTAACCACTGGTTCAGTGTGGCTATTGAGCACTTGAATGTGGCTGGTCTGACTCAGGGAATTGTGGCTAGTGGCTATCATATTGGACAGAGCAGTTCTAGAGATTCCCCCCAAAAATGTAAGTTCAATAGAATGGTCTGAGAAACAACAATCTTATATTGAAGTCATAAAAAATCCTTGGGAGTAAAACAAGGGAAATGATTAAGAGACCACCAGGGGCCCAGTAAGTAGCACTCTGCAGAGCTCACAAATTAAAAAGGGCACACACACAAAATATGGAAGGAGAGGCGCTAATACAAAAGAATAACAACAAAATGAATGAATAGGGTCAAATGGTGTATACCAAGTTTCTTGGTTAAACTTCAAACCATAACAAAAAGAGAATTTCTTTTGTCTTTTGATAATGCAGAAGAAGAAACTGAGCACGATGGAAGGAGGCCGGCTGCACGGGGTCAGCAGTGTGGTTAACAGCCCTGGAGAGAGACGCCTGCCCCAGCGCTGTGCTCCCTTCTCTTTTCTGCCAAATAGAATTCATTTGGTTGAAAGGCAAGAGGAAAAAGCTTGTAGGAAGGCTCCTAGATCTTCTAACGGAATTGCATTCTCTGGCTCAAACCTAGGGTAATGATTCTCAAACATGAGGGCACAGAAGAATCAGCTAGTCACCTAGTCACCATGTAGATTGCCTAGGAACAATGCCCAGAGGTTGTAATTTAGAGGTCTGTGATGGGTTTCAGGGATCGTCATGGGGGTGGGGCAGGACAGGTGTTGGAAAGTCACCGACAAATGATTGTTGAAGGAGTCTTGGAACTGGGGTGCCTGTGTGTCCAACAGGAATGCAGAAGAAAATGTTAGCCCTGCTCCTGGCATCCATCTTTCCCTCTAACAGAGAAATAAGATTTACTAACGTTTAATACATGAATTGACAGTAGTACTTGTATGTAATTAATAAATACAGACACACAAATTAAGGCTACATGATAGAAAGGAAAATAAAGAAAATAAAAACGTTTGGAACCACTGCAAAAGATCATGCTGCAAAATGTATGTCTCCCTCACTCTCCTGATCCCAGTCCTCAAATTCCCCTCTCCATGTTCAGCCATTAGCTCTCATGTCTTTGCTTTCCTTCCTGAGAGAATCTGTGCATAAAAGCATCTCTGAATCTCTTTCTCTGGACACAGATGGTAGCTTATTAAATACGTTGGCCAGGATCTTGATTTTCTTAAGTTGTTGGGGCCAGCCTTGTGGCTGACTGGTTAAAGTTCCATGTGTTCTGCCTCCACGGCCCGGGTTTGCAGGTTCGGATCCAGGGTGCTCACCTACTCCACTTAGCCTGCTGTGGAGGCGTCCCACAAACAAAACAGAGGAAGCTTGGCACAGATGTTAGCTCAGGGCTAATCTTCCTCAAGCGAAAAAAGAGGAAGATTGCCAACGGATGTCAGTTCAGGGTGAATCTTCCTCATCAACAAAAAAATTTTTTTTTAAAATAGTTTAAAAAAATAAGTTGTTGATTCTTTCTTGTCAGCACATATTAATGTGTCTCATCCTTTTTAAGTAGAGGGAAGCAAGCAACACAATGAAGTGGTTTTGAGCATTGACTCTGGGGCTAGATTGTCTGAGTTCACTTCTCATCTTGGCCATTTATTAGCTGTGTGATTTGGGGCAAGTGACTTAACCACTCTGAACCTTAGTTTTTTCATCTGTAAAGTGAGGGTAACAATAATAGTACCTATCTTACAAGGTTGAGTGAAGATTAAAGGAGTTAATATATGAAAAGTAATTAGAACAATGTCTTATACACAATAAGTGGTTATTACTATAGAAAAGGATCAGGTGATTCTGATGGAAGTGGACCAAGGAAAATATTTTGAGAATCCTTGTCCTTAGCTGAGATGGTTTCATTCATGCATTCATTCATTCATTTACGTATTGAGCACTTACCATGTGTTAAATAATGAATGTATAGAAGTGAAAAAGAAGCATCCAGTCTTGCCTTCATGGAGCTGAAACTCAGTCACAGCACAAATCATGCAGTACTGCTCATCCTTCCATCTACTAAATTATTCTGGAAACCTGTATTTTTCCTTCTCTCTTCTCTTAATGGGATAATAAGGTATGTTCAGTAAATGCTTAACAATTGAAGGAATGGTAAATTTGCCATTGTACAGACATGACCTCAAATATTTGTTATGTAGTAGGGATTTAGGGATTCAGAAAATAAATGAGTATTTCTAAGACCTGGCTATTCCTGGCAAACTTGTGAGGTTGTGCCATCTCCTTATGGCTTAGTCTCTCCCCTTTTCTCTGTGCCTCTCTTCAGCCACAATTTACTTTGAGACCAGGGCCTGATACTCTACCCCAGAAGAGAACCACTGCCCCATACTAAAATGTCTCCTCTCTTTCCCCAAATCAAGATGTCTTATCTCTTGCTCTCAGCCAAAGGCACCAACCCCCAAAACTAACACACCAAAACCCTGATGATTTATAACTGCTTACTGTGTATGTGCCATTTCAGGAGAATGTGCTCATTAAAGAGAATGCAATTAAATCCAAAGAAATGAATATCTAATAGTAGAATTTAAAGAAGTATACCACTCATCAAAGGTTCTTACAACATGTAGATTAACATGGTCAGCCTAGATAATAACATTCCCCCCTACATGGTTGCTAGTCCTTTAAAATTTACAAAATCCTTAAAGCTTTTATCTCTCAAAACTTCTCTGTGGGCTGAGTTCACTATTCCTGGTTTACAGATTAGGAAACAGGAAGACATCAGGTTTAAACAATTTGTTTAAACCCAAGGTGCCAGAAAGGGTCAGAGCCAGAATTTAAACTCTGATCTTCAGCCTTAATGTCCAGTCCCCTTCCCATCTCATTGCAGCCAGTTCTAAGGGAGGGGAAGAGACTGCTCAGAGAAAGAAGATGTATTATCAGTGTAACCTGCCTGTTGTCTCTGAAAATCACACCCCCAGTCCGGGGGTGATCAGCTATGAATCCCGTCATCACTTCAGCACCTGTCCGTGGCCCCGATGGGTGTAATTCACACTGACATACGAAAGAGGCGTCTGTGATCTCAACTGGAAATACAATCCCAGGGCAGCAAACTTCCTAATTCAATAATTTTGGGCCAAAAAGACACCTCTTCTCTTGTTTCTGTAGCTGCAATGCCCTCTAGTGGGAAAAGCTGGCACCGTGCCCTGAGATGTAGTGAGGCCTGCAAGGATGTCACTCATGGCCCTTCCTCCTAGGGGGCGACAATCCCCACACACAAGCTCCATCTGCCTGGGCGTAACTCAGCCACACGCATTATTGAGATGCTGGGTCACATTCTCGGGTTAAGATGTAAGAGTCCCCTTAAAGCCTCAGGATACAGAATTACATCACAGATAGCATTTTCCCCCTTTTATTTTATACTGTGTGTATTTCCTACATCTCAGGGGATTGTCCCCTATCCACACACACACACACACACACACGAATGACGGAAAGTAACTGCTGGACCTAAAAAGTATCTGGCCCAGAGATTGCACACAGACAAACAGCCCAGATTGGGACTGTGGAAGTATTTTGCATGGACCGGTCAATGTTTTTTGCTTATTCATTTGCTATTTTTCTAAAGTGAATTTAACGCTTTTAGGTGGATCTGCACTCTCCAGTTATCCACAGGGTTTTGTTTGTTTGTTTACCAATTCTTATTGTCTTAGTTTGGTTCCCCCAAAGCAGACCCAAGACAAGGACTTCGATCCAGGTAGCGTATTTGGGAGAGGATCTAAGGATGCAGCGAGGGAGTGAGGAGACTGAGGCAGGGAGGAGAAAAATGCCACTCGAGGGCGTGTGATGGGATGAATTGTGTCCCCCTAAATTCATATGTCGGAGTCCTAAGTCCCAGTACCTCACATGTGATGGGCACTTGGGTCTTTCAAGAGGTAGTAAGGTAAAATGAGGTCATATGGGTGGCTCCTGATCTAATATAACTGGTGTCCTTATAAGAAGAGGAGATAAGGACACAGACACATGCCAGGGGAAGACCGTGTCAAGACACAGAGAGAAAATAAGCCAAGGAGAGAGGCCTCAAAAGAAACCATCCCTGCCAACACCTTCATCTCTGACTTCGGGCCTCCAGAACTGCGAGAGAATAAATTTCTGCTATTTAAAGGTGGAGCAGGTCCTCCCGCTGTTAGAGACCACCACTCACAGGCAGGCAGGGAAGCAGACAGATGTGGGCAGTTGAGGTGAGAAGCCTTTATTCAGCATGTTAGGGGGAACTGCCCCCATTCTCTCCAGGTAACTCTCAAGTGGGCCAAGGGGAGACGGGCTGAGTGTCAGCTGTGCCTGCTACGCTAAATCTCCATTATCTCTATTAATACACTACACTGTTATCTCACAACGTCTGCACATTGACTTCAGTGGCGTGGCTCCTAAAGTGACGTGCTTTTGCACTAACTTCCCTTTTGACCCGAGCACCCCTCCCCTGGACTCTAACACGTCTTTCTCTCACCACTCGGGTTTCAGCTCAAGTTTCTTTCCCGAGAGTTCTCCTCTGACCACACCAACTGCAGCTGCCCACGCCAGGCATGCTGGAGAGATTTCCAGCTTAGAATCCCCGCCACTCCCTCCATCCATGTCATTGTGCACATGGCGCTAAACGTCCCCAAGCCTTTGCGCTTCGTGCCTTTTATGTGAAGATTTATGTGCGTTACATGATGTTTCTGCATCTTAATGAGAAGACAGTGCTTGTCGCTCCTGTACAGAACAAAGTATGTGACAGCTATCACTTCAGTTTTTCTGTCAATTTGTCACACCCCCCCTTCCGATGACAAGCACTCTTCCTCTAGTATTTGGGCAAACCTAATGATGATGCCCCTGCATTGAGTGCTGCTTCCTCAGCTGCAAAGGGCTTTCAGATGCACTGTCTCAGGCCCTCAAACAGGCTGATGAAATACGGCAGAGAGGCAATACCACCCCAACCTACAGACTTGCAGAACAGAGGCGGAGCAGCTGCTGCTATGTCCCACAGTCACCCGACAAGGTTGTGACAGAGCCACGCTGAGAACCCAAGCCTCTGGATTCTGGCTTGGAGTCCTTCCATTTCCAGATGCCGGCAGGAAACAGGAACTCTCATTTCACATGCAGCATAGGCTGGCTCTGAAAACAAGCAGTGCACCAGGCTTCCAAGGAAATTCCCCAGGAGAACTTGACCCTGTCATTGGCTGGAGCTTTCTCTCTCTTAATTGAAATTGTTTTCTTACTTGGTTAACAATGGTCTTCAGCTGCTGCTGTGCAAGCAAGCCCCTTCCTGGTGGAGAAAGAAACTATATGATAGTGTACTCGAGTGGCTTATTCCTCCCCCTGTGAAGAATCTGTTGGCTTATTTTTCTAAGGTTTGTTTTATCTCTAAATGGTGTCACAGATTAGTAACCAACTATTACACATGCAATCATGCCAAAGGCCTCCCAGCTTCTATCTTTGCACTTTCCTACTCCACACAGCAGCCAGGGTGATCCTTTGAAACCATATGACAGACAGGTCACTGCTTTGCTCAAAATATTCCAGTGCCTTCCCTTTGCCATGAGAGTAAGTCAAAGTCATTACAAGGCCCTAGATGATCTGCTCCCATCCCCCTCCTCACCGCTCAGACCCCATCAGCTAGCCCCTCCTCATTCATTCTCTGCTGGCTCATTGGCCTCACACCAAATGTGTGTGCATGCAGGGCCTTTGCACTCGCTGTTTCCTTTGCTGGAACTTTCTCCCAGATTTGTGCATGCCTACCCGTATGCCTCCGTTAGGTCTTTGTTTAATTGTCACCTCTTTAGTGTGCTCTTCGTGTGGGAAGAGCTTGTTTGATTTGCCGCCGAATCCCCAGCTTCTACAACACTCAGTAAGTATTCATTGAACCCACAGAATGAGTAAAAAAGGGGGATATATGTAGTGTTTGGGCCTCGTGTCATAAACCTTATTTAAAATAGTTCAGATAAGGAGTCTAAACGTACGCAATGGATAGGTTATGGCCCTCTCCACTGTAAAATTCCTAAATACTAGCCTCTTTGTTGTAGGGAAGTGAGGGCAGGTCTCTGACATCGGCAGAGACAACTGATGGTCAATGAAATGCCAAGCTCAAGTGTTAGCCGTGACTTCTCACTGTCGGTAAGGCAAATAGGGACAAAGAGAAAACAGGTCTCAATTTAATGCAACCCTTAAAATCTTTTTCATAATCTGAGGTCGTATAATCTTCTAAGTGTCTGACTTAAATGTCTCATATTCACTGTTCCTCAAGCATTTACCATGTGGTTTTAAAAACATGAATGCTCAGGCCAGCCAGGTGGCATAGTGGTTAAGTTCACACGCTCTGCCTCGGTGGCCCAGGGTTTGTGGGTTCGGATCCCAGGTGTGGACCTACACCACTCATCAAGCCATGCTGTGGTGGCATCCCATATACAAAATAGAGGAAGACTGGCACAGATGTTAGCTCAGGGGCACTCTTCCTCACCAAAAAAAAAAAAAAAAAAAAAAAAAGGGGAATGCTCTTAGGAAGGCCACTGTTTTTGTTTAAGTTTCCTCAGAGCAGACCCTGAGAAAAGGATTGGAGGGCATGTAATTGATTTGGGAGGAGATGCCAGGAAACAACAGTAGAGGAAGAGGAGGTGAGATAGGGAAGGGGAGGAAGCCAATACAAGGAACTGAGGCACTAGAGGCAAATGGAACTCAGTCCCGCTGGGAACTCTGGGAAACAGAGCAGAATGTGTGGTGGTCTGAGCAGTAGAGGCAGGCGTTGTGAGCTAGCAGCATAGAGGATGTGAAACCAAGTCTGTCAGAGAGTGCTACAGGAGGTGCAGAGGAGGTGATGGTCAAGAGGAGCCTTGCCAGGCAGAGACGATGCAGAAGGGCATCTTAGCCACTGGGGCTTGAAGGGTCAATTCATATACCTGGGTGTCCTAGACATGTGACTATTTCTTCAACAGCTGAATTTAATTTTTCCTTTAAACCCCATCCACTGGGCAGCAATCAGTTTAGGTCTCCCTTCCCTCTTACCCCAGGGATCTGCAGAAGCTCTAAAGAGAACACGGGAAGCAGAAGCATCTGGTTCTCTGGTTTGGGGTCTTGATGGTGAATTTTATGTCTCAACTTGGTAGGACACAGTATCCAGATGTTTGATTAAATGCCTGTCTAGATGTCACGATGATGGTAATTTTTAGATGAAATTAACATTTAAATCAGCAGAATTTTGAGTAAAGCATACCCTCCGTAACATGGAGGCCTCAAGAAAAAAAAGACTGACCTCCCCTGAGGAGGGAATTCTGCCTCCAGACTCGAGTTTCAACATCTACTCTTCCCTGGGTCTCCAACATGCCCATCTACCCTGCAGAATTTGGACCCACCAGGTTCCACAGTCACATGAGCCAATTCCTTAAAACAAATCTCTCTATACACATATTTTTATACACACACACACACATCCTATTGGTTCTCTTTCTCCAAAGAACCCTAACATTGATCATCATCTGTTTACTTAGGAATCCTTGGAAACATCACTGTCCCCTCCAGCCTCTGGTCACACTTACCCATAGACGGTAACATGACAAGGTCTGTCTGGGTCTTGCTGTCACTCAGGTACTCTGTGACCCTATAGGAGGGAAGTTACACCTGGCTGTTCTCTCATGTGTCTCTGGGACCAGAAGTGTCTCTATGAGGCGTGTATGACCTTCTCCACCTGAACATGCCATGGCAGCTGTTTCTACAGTACAATTCCCATGCCATACTAAGTACAGAGGAATTCTACAAGATTTACTACTTTACCAGCCTCAGCCCAGGATGCTCTGGCTTGGAGTCCCCAAACTTATGTTCCCATTCCCCAGCCCCTTGACAGAACTGGGTTGGGAGGGGGCTTGCAGAGGATGTGGAAGGGAGGAGAGAGTGGCTCTTTCTCAGGAGCCGTGCTAGCAGATTACTCTGTCTCCCCTCAGGCCTCCACTTGTCTCTGCAATCTTCAACTGTCATTTGCTCATCCTATGTTCTTCTTCTTGTTTCCTTCCTAGCTGGATCTCTTCATAATTTTGTGCTGGTTCTTTTTTTTTTTTTTTTCTGCTGAGGAAGCCTGGCCCTGAGCTAACATCCATTGTTAGTCCTCCTCTTTTTTTTGCTTGAGGAAGATTAGCCCTGAGCTAACATCTCTGCCAATCTTCCTCTATTTTGTATGTGGGATGCCTCCACAGCATGGCTGATGAGTGGAGTAGGTCCACCACCCGGGATCCAAACCCATGAACCCGGGCCACCAAAGCAGAACTTTAACCACTTGGCCACAGGGCCAGCCCCCAGTGCTGGTTCCTTGTTTTATTTTTTTGTTTTTTTGTTTGTTTGTTTGTTTTTTTGTGAGGACAATCAGCCCTGAGCTAACATCCGTGCTAATCCTCCTCTTTTTGCTGAGGAAGACTGGCTCTGAGCTAACATGTATTGCCAATCCTCCTCCTTTTTTTTTCCCCCTTTTTCTCCCCAAAGCCCCAGTAGATAGTTGTATGTCATAGTTGCACATCCTTCTAGTTGCTCTATGTGGGATGCGGCCTCAGCATGGCCGGAGAAGCAGTGCGTCGGTGCGCACCCGGGATGCGATCCAGGCCGCCAGTAGCGGAGCGCGCGCACTTAACCGCTAAGCCACGGGGCCAGCCCATGGTTCCTTCTTAATTACTCATCTTTAATGGAGATAAGTGTTTTCCTGAACCAGCCATGGAGAAGGAGTCATAGGTGTGTTTCAGGTGAGCAGGAACTCTTCTTTGACCCAAGCGTTTGTATGTAAGTTTGCTTAGCCTTACATCTCTCCAGGCGGTGAAAAAAAGAGACTGTAAGACTGTCCATATTGTAAATTCTCTTTTCTTCCACTTCCTTAATGACAAACTGCTGTCTGCAAATAAGGCTGCTCTGTGTGACTCTTCGCTTAGACCCACCTCCTTCATTTCTCAGATTGAAACGGAATCCAGGGCAACTCCATCTATCAGCCCATGTTCCTCCTTCCCAATCGGACCCCCAAGGAATTCATGTCTTTCACATCAAAGTCTGTTCGCTCAGCTTCAAGAATTGTCCTCTGCAGGCTTTTCCTGAGACCTGTAGTTTCTTAAGATCCCCACTTCCTCCCACATGCACCCCTGCTAAACTTCATTTCTTTGGTCTGTCTTTCCACCTACTTCATGGTTCGAGGTTTCAGCCATTTCCTCCTTCCATTGGAGATGGAGTTTGTATTTCTGTCTCTTCAGGTGACTTTCCACAGCTATGTTCAAATCAGATGTCTCTTATGGGCTCATTATCTAGTCTGAGAGCACAGGAAAACTGGCTCTGCCCAGTCATGTATTCTGTGCCTAATAATTTATGTTTGAAAACTCAGGCCCTGAGTTCTCTGGACTTAGCAATTCAAAAAGCCAGGTTCTTGCAACTGAAAAGCCTCTCCTCTCAAAAGTTCTCTGTCTGCAATGTATTTGAAAAGTCTGCTTTAAGATTCAAAAGCCAAGATTTGACTTTTGTGTTATCTGAGATGTGCCAAATCACCATATCCTGAATCAAGGATACTTCAATTTATCTGGCAGAGCAATGGATCTAAAAAATTATTTACTGAGAATAAAGGCATACCAGCTAACATATCAAATTATTATCCTGCTACACAATTTAACAGATAACATTTCAGAACCAATACACTAGAGCAGGGGCTAATTATCTTTTATTGTGGTGCAGTGAATCATTGCAGACAAAATATAAAATTGCAGACAAAATTTAAAAATATATAAGTACCAAGTCAGTGCAAGGACAGCATCTTGGTAAAGCATCTTCAGCATCTTTCATAAACAAATCAATCTCACTGTCTCTTGCTCTCTCTCTCTCTAAGGCTGTGTTAGGATTTCAAACAAAATCCTAAACTTTTTTCTCCATTTTTCAGTGATTTGACCACCATGTCAGATGTGTTACACAAAGACATGATACAGTTTGCTATGATTTTCTCAGAGGTGGTGTTATCTAAAATCATTGATAGTATAAATAAAATTATTTTGATAGCCATCTACTCTTAAGATATGTACTACATTTCTCCTCTCTCAGTAAGCTATTATTTTTAAGGCCTGCAAATTATACTATAGCATATATCTAGAGCCAAACTAATAATTTCTTGGTGGCAATATTAACTAGCAGCTGGCCCTGGTGGTCTAGTAGTTAAGATTCAGTGCTCACACCACCAAGGCCTGGGTTCGTTTCTCGGTCAGGGAACCACACCACCCATCCTGTGGCAGCTGCGTGTTGCTGTGATGCTGAAAGCTATGCCACTGGTATTTCTAATACCAGCAGGGTCACCCATGGTGGACAGGTGTCAGCAGAGCCAGACTAAGACAGACTAGGAAGAGGGACCTGGCCACCCACTTCCAAAGCAATTGGCCATGAAAACCCTGTGAATAACAGCAGAGCATTGTCTGATACAGCACCAGAAAGTGAGAGGATGGCACAAAAAGACCAGGCAGGGTTCCGCTCTGCTGTACACAGGGTCGCTAGGAGTTGGAATCAATTTGATGGCACTAACAACAACAATATTAACTAGCACTGATTAATACTTTTAAATGTTACTCTTTCTCTGACACAGACGTGAAGGTAACTTAGCATGTTTTTTTCACAACTACCTCATCTGAAAAATAAATTCTGAGAAGTTGTTTATTTGTATATGCAGAGACTTTCTTTTATTTCACTTTGAATGAAATATCATAACCTTTCCTGCAGAACACATTGCAACTGTTTATCTCTGGTCTGGAAGTTTTGCAATGGCCTGTGCCCAAAGCAATAAAATGCTGACATTTAGATGGAGTCAAATATCTCAAATGGGTTGTTTTATTTTTGTTTTTTGGTCTAAAGGAATCCAAGGTGATCCAGAAGGTTCAGTGGTTAGAAGAGAATGGCAAAGCAATGTCAGTGATTCTGCATCCACAAAACAAGCTTCTCAACTGAAAAGTGCCTCAGGAGGACCGTCAGACTGCAAGGGTGACAAGGAGGGAGAATACAAAGAACGGAACCAGAGGACCCAGGTTCGTGAGCTTATGCAAGTTTGTTAACCAACCTAGGCCTTGATTTTCTCACTGTAAAACTGGGGACAATAATAATAGCTCCCCAACAGAACTATTGAGGCAAAGTCAGCATGTGTAAAACACTATGCAAACTGTGAAATATATGTCAGCTGCCATTATTAACAAAACATTGCATCTTATTTAAAACCACACACAAGATGTTACATCTCTTGGTTGTGTCTTCAGTTTTTCTGTGACTCGGGCTGGGATCCCTACAAGCAGAGTCTGAAACCCAGATGCTTGCTGGGGAGAAAAACAGAATAGGGCAGGGGGAGAAATCCAGCCGAGATGTGGTTTCAGCTACAGCCTACCCTCAGCCTGATCCCATGGGGAGCTCTGAAGTGTGAATGACATCACGGAGTCATCTTCACTTGAGGCAAAGGGGCCTTTGGATCCCGATACCTGTCACTGGCTGTGGGGGAGATGGGAGTGATATAATGTCCCAGGCATTTCCAGCCGAGGCAGCTCTGTCTATCAAGGCAGTTCTCCAGGGAAGAGTATAGTTGTGAGCTGTCAGCAGCCAACCCTCTTAACAGTAAGGGAAGGATGCCCCAGCTGGGCAAAGGAGATCTGGACATTACCCAGATCTTTCTCACTTTGACTCCCTGCGTAGAATCCGATTCTCTGCAAGTCTACTCAAAGCCTTCAGCTGCAAAACCAGCAGCAGCTTAAGTGAGAGAAACCAGAAAGGAGTTTAAGAGTCACCAGCTATGGATTGTTAAAGAATGTCATTCACAGGCAAAAGCCAGACCTGAAAATAAGATTTGCCCATGTTTATGATCCAGCTGACCTTTACTGAATTCCTACTATGTGCCAAGCCCTCTGCTAGTTACTTCTACCTGGTAACTCATGTTACCGTTACGTGGGTCCTGTGAAATCAGTAGATGTTATCTTCCCTCTGCCCACCTTTTAATTTTATGGTTCAGGAAAACTGAGGCTCGCTTGAAGAGTATTCATTTGGGAGACAGAATTGAAAATGTTAATACCACAAATTACTAAGATTTGAGGAGCTCATTGAGACCCCCTAGTTCACACTTAGGGAATGTTGAAAGTTATCACTGGTACTTCAATTCAATAAACAAACAATTTGTACCCTCTATATGTGCCAAGTTGCACATAGGTGCAGTGCAGAACAGAGCAGTCAGACCTGGTCCCCGCTCTCTAGGAGCTTCCAGAAGGGTAAGGGTTTTTGGTGGCACAAATGCTTCCTATTTAATGGTGGTATCCCCAAAGATAGCCAAGGAATTAATCCAGGATGCCTTTATTGAACACTGCCTATGTGCCAGGCCTTGAACCTGGAGTGGAGACAGGTACATAAAGGAATAAACCACAGTTCCTGCTGCAGAAGAGTGTATAGTCTAATGATCTAACTTGTTCTTAATATTCAACTTTCTAACTCAAGTCTTTATCTTAAAATCTAATCTTATCTCCACTTCAAGTTGTGTTTAATTTCTTCCAGAATGGACACAAT
Organism: Diceros bicornis minor; assembly: GCF_020826845.1. Taxonomy (NCBI): domain Eukaryota; kingdom Metazoa; phylum Chordata; class Mammalia; order Perissodactyla; family Rhinocerotidae; genus Diceros; species Diceros bicornis. The sequence goes on along the minus strand of NC_080741.1, from coordinate 72,080,577 downwards.
GGCAGTGGTCTCAGGGGCTATATCCTTCCACCAACTCATTCACATGCAATGTGTCAAGTCCTTGCTAGAGAATAAATACTGACATTTGTCCTACTGGGACCATATCAGGGAAAATAAGAACTAAATTAGATATGTTCACTTTGGTAAAACAGAAAAAGCACATTCCTAGAGAATGGAGTTAAACACCAGCCATAAACCGGAATAATCTGAACTATAAGAGGCGCCATTTCAAATAGATATGTTTAACTTATTGGAATAAGAAATTTAATCATGCTAAGCATTTCAAGTATTCCAAAATGCAAACACTAATTTAATTTTAGTTATTCCCCCTCTTCCATCAGATTCCATATTGATTCCACCCTGGAAACCAGAGGTCATTTCTTTTTCTGAAATGAGTGGCGATTTATCTGTTTATGACTAATGGCACTGGTCAATTTCCGCCTCACATTAGAGACAGTTTTATACATATCCTGAGTCTTATATCCCCTAACAAATCCCTTTCTAGATTTTCAGCCCCTTGAAGTCAAAATATCTGTTCTGCTTAGTCTTTGCCTCCTTTGTGGCACATAGAAGGCGTTCAATCAATGATGATTGAATGGCTGGCTGGATTGATGAAAGGATGAATGAGCACAGGAATGAAAAACATTGCATTCTCTGCTAATATTCTCTTGGAGCCAATAAAGACTACAGGGCATGATCTGATTCATCCAGAACAGAGAATGAAGGAAGAGAAACTTAGGGATAGAGCAGTTGCCAGTAGGAGGAACCACATAGGACACAGACCTCAGACATAGCACGTGCTCAGGGAATTCTCTCTAAATTGTGTCTGAATTGCATAAGTGCAGACTGGGTTAGGGATTTCCTGAACACTTATATCAAGAGCCACAGATTGGCGAAGAAAAGCAGGAAACTCAAGCAGCAGCAGGGTCCACCATCCCTTTGGCTATAATAGGGAGTATTGTCCACTGCATCCCTGTCCCACTCCTGTTCCCTGACATCTAAAACTCTTTCAAGAAATGACATTTAGAGATGAATATTGCTATGTAATTCTCCTGGGTGATTGTACTGGATGTTCGTTCTTTGGCTTCTCATCATCTATTACCCCATCTGTAAGAGACAGCCTTTCATTTGGGGATCCACTTCTTGAACTTGAACCCATAGAATCTGGACTTGGGGTGTGACATATGACGTAGGTCTAAGACAACTGGTGTGTCACATCCCCTGGGCCATAGTGATTGGTTCAAGGGTGGGCATGTGACCTAGAGTAGTCCAATAAGAATGAAGTTTAGAACTTCTGCTGGACATTCTAGACAAAATGTTCACTCTTCCACTGGATCTGAACCCCAGAAGGATATAGAACTAGGTGCTGCTAGCAGCCACTTTTGACTATGAGGAAAAAGCTTTTCTGAAAATAGAGCCACCACACAGAGGAAATGGAGGCAACTGGATGCAGGAGCCCCTGCATCGTTTAGCACCTAAACAGATCTTCCTGTGGACTTGCCTTCCACATGATCCAATAAATTCCTTTTGAGCTTGAAGTCCGTTTGGGTTCAGGTTTCTGTCACTTACAACCAAGAGACCTGAGAGAGGATACCAAATGCCTTGAAAGAAGGGTTACCAAATACCTAAAATTCACACTAAACAGCAACAGTTCATTGTTATTAGACCCAGTTGGTGCCCCCCCATATCCCTCTATCCACCCAGGCTGAGGTGAAAACTGCAACTTCAGTGGACAAAAACCATACATGCTTATGACCTCCTGTCTCAGTTGCCTGGGTTTCTGCCTGAGGACTTTCTCTGGCCATAGGTGCCTGGTCATCCCACACATACGGCAAATTGGGAAGTTAACGTCCCCAACAGCAAACTTTGACCAACGAAGGAAAAGAGTTGGCTGGCCCTCTGTGGGACCCTTCTGAGTCGGGTTTTACAAAGCGTATCTAGGGGAATTGAGCTCTGATTGTCCATAGCGGTAACTCACTCATCAAAGCCCCCTGTATTGATTCTCCTCCCTTCCTGTCCCGCCTCCTGTGCTGCCTGGGCTCATCTCCCTAACAAACAACTTGTACTCAAAACTTTTGTCAGGGTGGGTTTAGGGGGAAATTCAAACTTAGAAAATGATTGATAGAAAATTGTTTCGAGAGAGCAGCAGGAGGAGGGGGAGAGGGAATACCAAGTGCTCCCATGAAAGAACACAAGGCACAGAGAGAAGAGACACTAGAGCCATTCTCTGTGAGGAGCAGCCCACAGCACAATCGTTAGGGCACAGAGTGGGTCTTTGTCGCCAAAGCCTTCCCTTCTGCATCATAGCGAAAACAACGCGAGATTTGGAACCCTGAGATCTCACAGCTCTACCACTTCCTATTACTGTTAATTTCCAGCAAGTGACCTAACACGTTGAAATCCCATGTTCCTCATCAGGGGATAATGATACCTACTGCGAAGAATGGTTTTAGGGCAAAGAACAAAAGACGAGAAAATGATTTGGAAACTATAAAGCACTAGGCAAAAGCAATTATTTCTGATTCATGAGTACAGAAGAGGCAACGTTCCCAGACTAAAACCACATCTGAACATAGAGGATCATTGAAAATGCAGAGCGAAAACCTTCTACCCCAGCAGATTACCCAGACTCAAAAAAGATTAAGTACATGACGCAAACGTGTTGTGTTAATGCTAGACAGGACCACTAACGCCAGTTACCAGTTTATGCTGATTCTCCAGGTAAGAAGTAGAATATTAATACAAATCCATCCTCTGCAAATACTGTAAAAATAAGATTAGTTTAAAAGAAGATGGTAGACATTATTCTTTGAAGGTTCCCACTGGATATTTTAGAAAAGGAAGGCAGCAGTAAAAGTGTTTTATGGCCTGAGAAACTTAACTAGTTTAGAATCAGAAGTTTACTGCTTCACCAATATTTGTGGGATTACGAATTTATCTAAAAATTTGTCTTTGTCCTATACGCCCAAGGTTATCAGTGGGCCAGCTGCTGGTTATTAATCTTCATTTCCTAAAACAAAACTAGCCCTATGTTTCTTGCAGACTGTACATCATACACACAAACCATATCCTAGAAGCCAAATTAAGATTGAGTCAATAGCACATTAGATCCAAGGGTCATGGGCAAAAGCCGTGGGGAATTACACGTCTAGAGCTGCAGTGATGGAACCGCATTTAGATGTAGGAAGGTTTTGGAAACACTCTATTTTTCATTTAGAAAATAACTTATGGCTTTACAACTTGGTTTTTTTCTTTTATTCTACCCTATTTTTTGTACAAATGTTTCCTCTCTTAAAAATTGGCCTTCAAAGACAGGGTAAAAAGAAGGGCTGAGCCAACATCTATCTATTGACAGGTGAGGAAAAAAGTTCTTATGAAGAGGAATACTGATAGTATAAATAGCGATTGTGAGTTTAGCACGTTTGAAGAGGAGCTAAGTGTTGTAGTTACCATTTTATCTCCATTTCGTGAATGTAGAAACTGAGACTCAGAGAACTTTAGTGATGTGCCCAAGGTCATACAGACCATTTGTGGTACATCTCAGAGCTGAATGCAGTTTATTCCAGAGCTCTGCTCTTAACAACTGTGCTATCTATATCACCTACAAGAAACAAGCTAATTGACTTGAATAACCCTTGCTGACCAAGAAGAGTGACAGAATGCATTAGAAAACCGCTCAAACTTTCACTACTTTGCCATAGTAGATGGTATTTTACATAAATTTTCAAACTGAATCTGAAACTGACACATGGCAGCCCGTCATCTATCACTAGGTGGTAGGTCTTGTATTGCTTGGCAGTGATGGTCCACAGATGCCCAGAATGAGAAGCAGCTTGGATTCCTTGGAATCAGGCTGGACAAGGTTGGAGCAAAGGAAGCTTCAGATATAAGTCCAACTTCCATCTTTTGTTGTGCCAGGTAAGAAGTTATTCTGTACATATGTGCTAGGGGATGAGAGGTACAAAAAGGCAGAAAGGTCTAAGATTGGCACATGGTAACGAGTTCTGACCTTACCTCCAGATCTCTCTCTACTCATCACTGATTCACCAACTTCTGGCCAGTATTTTATTCTAGTGACATTTTAGCATCTTTTTAACCCTTTGAACATAGCTATTGTCTTATTTGGTTACATGAAGAGTCTTCTCCTTTGAGACTCAATGTCTCAAATAGTGTTTCATTCATCAAGAAATATATCAAGGCAGACAACAAGAGAGACATGGCCTCTCTCCTCATGTAGCTAGCACTTTAGTTCTGGCTCGGTACCCCTCTTACATACTTACCTCTGGATTGACATGTGCTTCTTTAAGATTGTTCAGTGACACAGAATTTTCTCAACAAGAAAATTCACAATGAAAATATTTTCAAAAAAATTTAAACCCAGTTTGGAACGCCACTCACTAGAGTTGACAGGAGATCCAGTGTGGATCATCAGAGGGGCTCCCTCCCTCTCTTACGTGATGCGGGAATCCCAAAGAGGCTAATTTGGTCTTCATGGTCTTGACGGTCTTCACAAAGTGTTTACTGATCAAAGCCATTTGGTTCTTTCAAAGCTTTAGGTCTCGAATTCCCCCAGCATTCAGACATTTTATGTTCAGATTCGCTACAGGACTTCTGATGCTGCAGAGTTTATGATCCGTCCCCACCTTAGAGGACTTGCACTGTATTGGGTGCTGCATGCGAGTGGGACACCAGGCTACATCCATCTCAGGACTGGCCACCTTTACTTTCCTGCCCTAGTGTTAGAAACTCTAAATCTCTCCTTAAAAGGAGGCTGATCTTCTTTTAGCCCTCCCTTTCTCAGGCAAAGGAATATTTAATGTAACTTTCTCCTGGGAAGCCCCTGGGAAGAAGCAAGGAAACATAGCTCTCATTCTTTCATGATAAGAGTACAAAAAAATGAAGCATAGTTAATTTTTCAATTCTATTCCCTCGCCACATCTATCTGTACTAAGCTTCATAGACTTTTCTTGCCTTGCAGTGGGGATGTAGCTAGGGTGAGTAAACATTCTCTACTCAAGCCTTCTTACTTCTGATGCCCACTCCCCAAAGGAAACCACTTGCAACTTCCAAGATTTACATCCACGTTAATATATAACACACATCTATTTGTTGATTTTATAGTTTTTTCTATTATTTTTTGATTTAGAATTTTAAAAAATGAAGATTTAACTCTTTTACATGACCCCCACAAAACACACACACATTTTCTCTCCCTCTATCCTTCTGGAATAGTTACAATGCACTTCTTGCATCTTAAACCAATATTCACTGGTATGGCTATGTAAATACTGTTGGCAGTTAACCCCTATAATACTCTGTGATTTCATTGCCTTCCCTACACAACTTTTTGCTTTCCCTGGAATTAATCATTGCCTCACTTTTTTTGTTTTTGTTGTCCATCTAGCTTTTGAACTTCCTATTAATGTCATTGCTTGATCTTCCAGCATAACCATAAATCTCCTCTCAATATACTTTAATCATATCAGGTAGCCTGACAGTTTTAATTTTTTCTTGGAAAAATTCTGGAGCCTTCCTTCTGTCCTCCTTACACTTGGACTGGTTGCTCTCTAGGCCTATATATACCTGTCATTCTAACACTTCACCTTATCATTATCTTGGGAATTCCCTTCTTCCTTCTGCCTGCTGAAACATGGAGATAAGGATAGATAGGGAGCAGCTCTCCCACAACAATGAAGCAACAAGCATGAGCACAAAGGCCAACATGCCAAGGAGGGCAAAATGAAGAGAGCTTTGGTCTCCAATAACGTTTTAACCTACCCTACCATCTCTAGTCTGTCTTCCCCAGCTGTCTTCTTGTTTGAGGTAAATAATCCTTTTTTTTTTTTTTGGCCCACTGTAGTTTTCCATTACTTGTAGCAAAATGCATTCCAAACTAAAACAGACACAGTGAGATTACGTGACTTGTCCTAGTTCACACAACGAGCAAGTCAATGGCAAAAAACGAATTTGATCTACCTGGGTCACACAAAATACTATGACTACTACTACTACTAACTATTTACCATGTAGTGAGCAACATGCTGAAAAATTTACATAGTCCTACCCTGTGAGGTAGGAATTATCTCCATTTTACAGACAGAGATTGAATATCTTGCCCAAATTCCTATAATTGGGGCATTGTAGAGTTAGAATTTGAACTCCAGTGTGTCATTCAACTCCCTGTATGTAAATGCCATAATATATTGTCTCACCACGCAGTTTGGTGTTGTTGCTTTGCATCTAAAGACTCATCATAGATTTATAATAATTTTAGATTTTTGTCCTTGGCATTTGTGGCATACAATCTCTAAGATGGCCCTCAATAAGTCCTGGATCCTGGTATTCATGCATTTGGGGTACCCCCTCCCTTTGTGTGCAGATGGAACTAACGACTTGCTTCTAACAAAGAGAATATGGCAAAAATGATAGGATGTCACTTCCAAGATCAGAGAACAAAAGACTAAGTCTTCCATCTTACTTATACTCCCTGTCTGGCCATCTTTCTTGTTCTCCCTGATGATGCAAGCTACCATGTCACAAGCTATCCCATGGAGAGGCCCACAATGGGAGAACAATGGGAGTCCTCTGGCCAACAGCAGTTTGGAAGCAAGACCTTCAGTCCAGCAGTCTGTGAGAAATGGAATCCTGACAACAAGCACTTGAGCGACCTTTGAAGCAGATCCACTCCCAGTTGAACCTTAAGATGAGACAGCAGTCTCAGCCAATACTTTGATTAAAGTCTTGTTAGGAACCCAGAGGACTCAGTTAAGTCATGCCCAGATTTCTGACCCACAGAAGCCGTGCAGTAATAAATGTGGGTTGGTTTAAGTCACTAATTTGGGGGTAATTTGTTAAACACCAGTGGATAACTAGTACAGCAGTGCACCTACAAGTGCACATCTGTGGAAGGTAGGAAACCCACAAGAAAACAACCAACACAGCTGTGGTGGTTAGGGTTTTGAAAAAGGGCTTTCCACCAAGATTAGCCCTAAGAAGACAGAATAAAATTTTTGCAATAATTCATTTTTTAAACATGAAATTTATATACATCCTTGTTAAATGATGCATTTGGCTGAAGTTCTTGCCACCAACAAGGTTTTCCATCATTCTAGGAAATTTTTTTTAAGTTGTTAGAGACAGAAGTAGAATTTTGCATTCACTGATGACTTAGGACTTTCCTACATATTCAATCATAAAGCTTTTTATCCATAACAAAGTAATTAGCATAAAGCAGTGATATTCTCAATGAAGTTGTATTTCCAGAATGTGTATGATTTATTTCCTGTTGATATAATGCATCTTTGTCTCTTTCTAATTTCTCTCTTTTTTTTTGGTGAGGAAGATTGGCCATGAGCTAACATCTGTTGCCAATCTTCCTCTTTTTGCTTGAGGAAGATTGTCCCTGAGCTAACATCTGTGCCAATCTACCTCTATTTTGTACATGGGTCCCTGCCAGAGCATGGCTTAATGAGCAGTGTATAGGTCCATGCCCAGGATCCAAACCCATGAACCCCAGGCTGCTGAAGCAGAGCGTGCGAACTTAACCACTATGCCACTGGGCCAGACCCTCTGATATATTTTCTTGGAATGTTTGGAAAGACATCACTTCATAACCAAGGAATTAAAGAGAGGCCAATAACAGGCTTTACTAAATGCTCTCAACCTCCTCCAAAGATTTTAGCCTGCACAGAAGATGAGTCATTGTTGGTTCCTAAACAATAGCTTACTTAACCTCACTGGGTTTTAGTGAATCGAGAGAAACGCACCAAGCGATAACCACTTATCATCCTCCACAAATCCTAATAACTGTGTCTTGGCATTTTATTACTTTGTTTCCCCATACTTGTTTCCATCTTCTGAGAGGGCTTTCTAACTTATATTCAAGGTCTTGCTAGAAAAGCGAGTGGTGAGAGACTCACTTTGAATGGTGTGAGAGCTGAATTGTGAGTGACAGCAGTTTATATGCAAAAGGCAAGGACCTGGAATTGTTGAATACTTTGCTTTTCTTATATCAAGACAGAGAAGGTGGGAGGATCTAAGACTGAGAATTCACTAGCACAACTCTAAGGCAGCAAACAAGACCCAGTGTCCCATCTTAGTGTGTCTCCACATTCAATTCTAGAAAAGACTGGCGCTAGGTGTTGAAATGTTGCAGCTCCTTTGTGGTCTGCTTGCTAAGCAAGTAGACCCACGCTTACTATTTGACCTTGTTACTAGGTTTGAAGGGTTTATTTTTCCATGTATGAGTTTGCAGAAAGTGAATATTATAATCTCATCAGAACATTTCTACAGAAACTCTACATGTATCACCCGAGATGGGGCTGTGCTATGAGGCATCAGCTATCTGTGATGCTGATGGGCCAGGATCTGACCCCCCTCCCCACCAGGGAGACCACGAGAGGGAATTCTGAGGTCAGTGCTTTGATGAGATGACGTGCAGAACTATAGCTCTAAGCCCTATGATCTAGCTGCTCGTTTGTTTGAGTCACATTTATAGCTTTCTGCAGAACTGCAAGGCTGTCACTCAAAATGATGCACGGCCATTAATTCATCGGTCAGTCCAAGCAGGGGGCTCAGCTGGGACAAGGCTGTGATGTCAGGGAAGGTGAAAACGCACAGAGCAGAAAAGATGCAGGGACTTGAAGACAAGCCAAATCGAAAGGGTAGCCGACTATCAAAGTGTCAAGCTGCTATGGTGCGTTGACTGTGGTGCCCAACGCTTTTGATGTATTATCTCATCTAATCCTCTCAGTGACCCTGTGAGACAATGGCTGTTTGCCATTTCTTTCTACAGTTTCTATTCATAGTTGAGGAAGCTCAGGGTCAGAGAGGCGAAGTGACTTGGTCAGGCCAGAGTTCGTAAGTAGAAGAGCTTGGATTTGAACCTGGATATGCCAGCTCCTAAAGCCATACTGGGCTGCCTCCTGAAACTATTGCCTCAGAGGGTTGGAGGGAGACTCTGGGGCAGCAGGATGCCATCCAGGAAAGGAGAGGAAGGGAGGAAAGTGGAGCCCAGTGAGGACGCCTGAGTCAACGACATGGTGACAGTGGCTACATCAGGACCATCAGCGTCCATGGCCCAGATGGATGTCTCAAGCTCCACTCAGCCAACAGGGATTCTGGGGAGAGCCATTGTGTCCCCAAGAAAGAACAGACAAGGCTGTTAGTTCATTCATTCTGTCATTCATTCACTCAACAAATATTTATTAAGCACCTACTGAGTACCAGGCAGTGTACTAGACATATAGTGATGAATAAGAGGAGCAGTGAAGTTTCCTTCTCTATAAGCGCACGTTCTAATACAAGAGATAGGTCGGGAAGTATGTAGACAGATTTTTTTAAATGGATGATTTCAAATAGTGGTGAGAGCTATAAAGAGAAGAGAACAGGTAATAATATGGATTAATATAACTATCTGGAGGTACCATGTAACATGGGGGTAAGGGAAGGTTCCACAGAGCTGAAAGATAAAAGAAGCAAGTGCAAAGGCCCTGAGGTGGGGACAGGCTTGGGATGTTTGAGGAACAAAAGAGGATCCATCTGGTTGGAGCACAGTGAGCAAGAGGGAGGCAGAAAGAGACAAGAGACAATACAAGACCTTGTCATTTTGTAATAAGTGTGATGAGAACCATCGGAGAGTTTGAACTGGGGACTGACAGGATTTCAGCAGGGCCTGGAGGCCAGGAGGAACTGAGAGCAGCAGCCAGAGCTTGTGGCCAGTGCTGTGAGGTAGGACGCTGGCTTGAGAGCGTGAGGTCAGAGGTGGGCAGGCACAACACAGGGGTGAGAGAAGGCAGAGTGGCCAGATGGGAGCAACATGGGGGTCCCGGGGTCAGGCCTTGGAATCTGCAACCTAATGCAATGGCTTCATGTTCATTGACTCGACATGTGTATTGACCCTGAATCTTGGGTGCTGGGATTCTGTGCGCTCAGAGAGCTGACGGTCTGTCGGGAGAGAGAAATTAGACAATTACACTCAGCGATAAGTGCTCTGGGATAGAGTGGCTGGTGCCTGAGCTGCTTTAGGTCAGGGAAGGCTCCATGGAAGAGGTGACTCCTAGAACAACCAGCTCATACTGGCTCAGGGGAGAGCACTCTAGGCAGAGAGAACAGTGTGGACAAGGCCCAGAAACAGGAAAGACGATGCCATGTTTGGGGACAAGGAAGGCAGCCAGAGAGCCTGGAGCTCAGACAGAGAAGGGAGACAGGTGATAGATGAAGCCAAGAGACTGGGAGGGCAGCTCATGTCGCCAGGGTCAGAGCTTGGAATTTACCCTAAAGCATGTAAGGGTTTTCTTTAGAGGAAATACACAAGTCACTTTTTTTTCTTTTTTAAAGGTAATAATAGTTAAAAGTTAACTGAGTACTTGCTATTGAGCGGAGACTATGTCTGTGCTGTTATTACTATATGCCAGTACCTACTGTAAGCGCTTTACTTACATTAAAGCTTTCACTCCTCAAAACAACTCTTCGAGGGGCCGGCCCGGTGGTGCAAGCAGTTACGTGTGCACCCTCTGCTGTGGCAGCCCAGGGTTCGCCGGTTCGGATCCCGGGCGCACACCGACGTACTGCTTGGCAAGCCATGCTGTGGCAGCATCACATATAAAGTGGAGGAAGATGGGCACGGATATTAGCCCAAGGCCAGCCTTCCTCAACAAATAAAGAGGAGGATTGGCAGATGTTAGCACAGGGCTGATCTCCTCAAAAAAAAAAGAAAAAACTCTTTGAGATAGATATTCTTTTCTTCATTTTATAAATGAGAAAATTGAAGAACAGAGAGGTCCAGTAATTTGCCAAAGGTCACACAGCTCATAAATAGCTTGGCCAGGATTTGAACGTGGGCCTTTGCCTCTAGATTCCCTGCTCTGATACTTCATGCAAGGCTGATGCTCTTTGATATTTAAAGACATCCAAAGGCAGGAGGTCACAGGGAAACATGAAGACCAAGAACAGGGGTGGACTCAGCATCTGGGTTCACCCTGAACATAGAACAAGCAGTTATCCCTCACTTCATTTCCTTCTCTATGTATTCATTCAAAAGTATTTACTGAGCATCTACTATGTACCAGACACCATGCAGATGCTAAAGGTCCCCAGAGAGCAAACACAGACAAAGATCTTCCTTTGTGGGCTTCCTGTCTGTTAGGGGGGAAACGGATGTTAAACAGGCACAGAAATAATATGAAATTGAAACAGTAATAAGTGTGTAGGGGACAGGTACATGCTACTTCAAGAGCAGAGAACAGTCAAAGCCACCTTGGAAGAGCAAAACCGCAGGAGGGATTATCCACTGGGAAGCCCTTTTGTTTAGAAGGTGGTTTTTTTGTGGGGGGGAGGAAGATCAGCCCTGAGCTAATATCTGATGCCAATCCTCCTCTTTTTGCTGAGGAAGACTGGACCTGGGCTAACATCCATGCCCACCTTCCTCTACTTTATATGGGACGCCACCACAGCATGGCTTGACAAGTGGTGCATCGGTCCGTGCCCGGGATCCAAACCTGTGAACCCTGGGCCCCCGAAGCAGAGCATGCGCACTTAACTGCTATGCCACTGGGCCGGCCTAGAAGGTGCTTCTGGCTCTGGATTTCTGAGTGGTGCTAGGAGGGAGGAGTGGGGAAGGGTGGGATGGTTAGCATGGGGACATGCCAGGCTCCTCAAGGTGACTCCAGCCTCTAGAGTTACAGGTGAGAAACAAATTACATCTTGAATCACCCTTCTTGGTTTTCCAGGTCAGCTCAGTCCCGCAGACAGGAAGGCCAGACTCAGGATATATGCTTGGACCGGGAATGAATCTGGCATTTGGCTGCAGTGTCCTGTGGACTGTCTCTGGTAAATCTGGTTCTTCCCCAGGGGGGTGGAGTAGGAGCCTCAGCGGGAGAAGGTCCCCTCTCACAGGGCCGTCACCTCTCATTGAGATGTTGGCATTTGAGTGTGAACCAGAAATAGTAAGGCAGAGAAGGAGCTCTAGGAAGCAGGGTGGTGGGTGGAAAAAGCGAGCAGAGCTCTGGAGTCTGACCAGCCTGGACCCTGTCTTAGTTTGGGTTCTCCCAGGAGCAGAACCTGAGCGGGGGCTCCCAGTGCAGGTAATGTACCTGGAAGGTGATTGCAGGAAATACAGGTAGGGGTGTGGGGATTCGAGAAAGGGAAGGCCAACAATAACGGGTATGTTTTCAAGTCAGTTACCATTGAGGGGAACTAAATCTTGTGAGTTTAATGCTGCTGGAGAATCCAGTGTGGAACATGCACCTCAGGGGCTGTTAAGTCCCCAGACTCTCCTCCCTGCCCTGTTGACAGGCAGAGAAAACTCAGGTGGGCAGAGAGCTATAGGTACGGGTAGATATAAATTAGGCCATATGGATGGAGAAGGTAAACGCCAATGGGATGTGAACAGGTTATTAATAGCAGCCTCTACATTACTTAACTTCTTGGGGCCTCAGTTTCCACATCCATAAAAGGAAGATGATAATACCTCAATCTCTCAGGACAAAAGGCTGCTTTGTGAGAAACGCTGCTATTTCCCTAACATTTACGGTTCATCAAAGGTCCATAAAGGGTCCCCATACGTGTCTGCTGAATGAATACATGTAGTTGGATGCTGGAGCCAGCTTGCCGTGGCTTGCGAGAACACATAGTTAAATATTCAGGGATTTTGCGCGCCAGTTGCTAAACTGTCGGTAGCTTAAAACCAGCCATGGTGGGTGTCTTTCCACACCACAAAATCAGCAAACACTGCATATCAGGTTTTTGGTTTTTCTTCTTTTGCCTCTGAGAGCCAGTTTACCAGCACACCACTGAATGCATGTGAACGTATTTGGCTTAGTATCAAATGTATAGGAGGGGCTCTGAAATGTGTATTTTCTTTCTTCCATTGAAATTGAAGTTGGTGTTGAAAATGCTACACTTTTCGTTGTGTTTTGTTTTTCATTTCTGGTTGCCAGCAAGTGCTCCTCAAAGTGGGCCACAACTCTATCTGTAAATTTTTATTCATGGAAAGAAATATGGGCCAGCCTTGGTGGCATAGTGGTTAAGTTTGGTGCACTCCACTTTGGTGGCCCAGGTTCGGATCCCGGGTGTGGACCTACACCACTCTGTTAGCAGCCATGCTGTGCTGGGGGCCCACATACTAAAAAATAGAGGCAGATTGGCATGGATGTTAGCTCAGGGTGAATCTTTCTCAGCAAAAAAAAAAAAAAAAAAAAAAAAAAAACGGAAAATATATAAAAGAGGGGGAGACAAAGTAGATACAATAAAATGTTAAATCTGGGTGACAGATACAGGGGAGTTTATTATTCCCTGCAATTTTCTGAACTTTTAAAATATTTCACAACAAAACAAAAGGAAGCAGAAAAACTGAAGATGCTTCTTTGCTCCAGTTCTGATGCCATGGCCCCCGCGAGTGGACAGACGGAGGGTTTCAGCATCAGCACACACTGAGAGACACCTGAACTAGCACAAGCACCATCCATCTAACATGGGACAAACGCAGGGGTGTAATTAAGCTTTCATCTACCTGCAAAGTTGAGCACAGAGAATCAACAGCTCCTCATATTCAGAGGGGGCCTTCATATAATCTATAATCAGAGGTAAAGGGGTAGAAATGATAATTAACACATATCTCCTATACTTTGTAAATGCCACCAAAAACATATCTGAAAAATTCAAAATTATTCATTGCTTCCCTCATAGATTACTGTTATCATTGCATGGTAATTAATCATTAGGAATTGGTTAAACTAATGAAATCTTGCCATCCTTTGCTTGGTTCCTCTTGATTCTAGAATTATCAGTAAACATAATATATGCAGGGAATTGCAGAAAGCATTTCTTTTCCTCTCATGGACCATGTCCCATAGAACTTTTCAAAATAACAAATTCTTAACACCAAAAGCTTGCCAAAAGCTAAGTTTTTTTGGATTCACTTTCCTATTTCTCCACCAAAGAGTCAAGAAGACGACCTTGGGTACTGTTAAATTCAACCCTCATCAAATGCACGCATTCCTCTTTCGACTCTCTGACAGTAGGACCCATCAAACTCTGCTTGAATCCTTCTAACTGGATGCACTGATCTGTGATCAGCTGCCTGGACGGATCACTTACTTCTCCCACCCAGGCGTTAATGTGTCCCCTGAGTCTGATGTCCTCAAACATTTCTCAAGTAAGACATTTTCTTGGCCCTTCACTCTTCTGACCTCTCTCTCCAAAATGTTCTCCAAGTCATCATGCCCTAATTAGAACCCAGTGTCCATCCTGAATAGAGCAGATATAACGTGATCCCTCAGGGGACACTAGGACTATCGCCTCTATTGTTTTCATGCTATCTTCAGTCAGCCTTTATTAATTATGTGTGGACAATGTAGGTTTCCAAATATGTTTAAAAATTGACTAACGAATCAATATTTCTACTTTACTTGGTAAGTTGATTTTTTTTTTCTCGAGCTTAAAGACAGAGTTTTATACTCATCAATGTATTGGACCTCTGTGGTCTTTGCCTCCCCAGTGTCCATTCACCCTTTCTTCTGGTAAAGCATTCCAACTGTGTTTTAGAGAACTGCTCCTTCCCCCAATTGACTATAGTCTTGATGGGACTTACTGAAGGCGGCCCCCTTGGAGGTGGGCCTCAGGAGCTCCCTCCTGGGAAAATGAGCCTTGAGCACAGAGACGCAGGCTGAGAGGAGCTGATGCACCCCAGCAGACGAGCCAGGGGCAGATTTCCATTTGTGCCTTCAACCTAGGTCCCCAGAGCCACTGTCTCCAAACCTAGTCCTTAGCCCTCGTTTCTTCCCTTCCAATAAATCTCTTCAGTCAGTCTTAGTGTCTGTTTCTTAAAAAGTAAAGAACCCAAGATAGTACAATTGTCAAATAAGCTACAGATTACACTCTTAAAAAGAGACCAACAGTGGCAAAAAGCCATGGCACCCTTTATTTCTTTACTCATTGAATTATTCATTTGTTTACCCACTCATCCAAACACCATTCAACAAGTTCCTACCATGTGCCAGAAACTAGAGACACTTTCCCAGCCAGAACCATTTCTTGGGAAGAGCTATTCAGATCGCTTCACATACACTGAATAGTAGCAGCATCTAATGTGTATTTACCATTTTATCCAGAGGCTTATTGACAGAAACTTTGTCAAAAGCGTTCCTTGAAATCAGATCTCCTTTTAAAGCAAAGAACTCCCCCCCGGAAAAAAGAAAGAAAAAAACCCTCCTAATATTCTGCTTTAACTTTAGCTATTATATATATTTTATATATATATAATATATATATATTATATATAATATATGTAATAAATTTAAACCAAACACATGTTCTCTTTTATAAATGGTGTTTAAAATAAATACTACAACAGACATGGTTAGTCTGCCAATTTCTACTTAGGTATTTCTAATTGAAAAGCACCTTCATATTAAGTATTTATCAGAGAGCAATATGTACTTGTCATACCTCACTTAGCATCGTGACTAACATTTATCCAGTCGGTCTAGGCTTGTTATGCACTTTGGGAGCCTTTTCTGATAGCATTCTACCATACTTTAGTTATACTTATGTTTCTACCACCTGGGATTAAATTCCTTCTAGCTTCCTGTTTTTTCTGATGGATGTAAATTGATTTCTTTTTTGCTATGACTGCTTTAACACAGTCCCTATGTTCTATACATAATAATTTTGTTTAAATTAAAATGTCTTAGATCGATTGGGGTGGGCAAGGAGGTGGGTATTTCAGAACTTGCAATGAGCAGACCTGATTCCTGGCTCTGCCTGTGTCTTAATTTGCTTAATTAATGTCTGTTTCTTAAAAAATAAAGAACCCAAGATAACTCACCTTGGATGAGTAACTTAACCTCTCTGGGTCAAGTTTCTTCATTCATAACATGCACTAGATCCCAAACTGGTCCATGTTTCTTTGAAGTTCATATTTCTGTATTTTACCTCTAATCTACTGAACCAAAAATCCTGGAGTTGGAGAATCAGGAAACTATATTTTCCAAAACCTCTCCTAGTGGTTCTGAACAAATTGCACATTAAGGAAAAATAGAAACATAACCGTAATGGCTAACGTGTATGGAGCAGTTGCTGAGCACTTTACACCATGATCCTATGAGCCAGGCATTGTGGTTATCTTGCTTTCATAGCTAAGGAAATTGAGGCCCAGAAATGTTGAGAAACTTGCCTGAGGGCATTCACACAGTAAGTGGGGAGCTGGGGTCCCAACCCAGCCAGTCCCTCTCTGGAGCCCCTGCTCCTCATCACTGCACTAGGCTATTCCTGGGAATCACTGAGTTTGATAATGTAAATGATCTTTCACAACTTCAATTTTGCCCAGTGACTTTTTACAGCTTTTGAATTGATTTCTAATAGCTCTATTTTTTTGGTGATGTCTTAAACAACTTCTAGGCACAAAGGGAGAATTCTTTTACCATTAAGAAAGTGGTTCTTTGCAAATGTTGTTCCTCTTCCTGGAATATCTCTTTCCCTCCGTTCTTAGCCAGCATTGCTCTTGTCCTTCAAGACCCCACACAGATTCCATTCCATCCAGGAAATGTTAATGAAACTCTATCACTATTAATTAGTATGCATGAGTGCTTCATGGGGGGTATATTACATTACCAATCAATGACAATGTATATGTCCCTGGCCTTTCAGAGCCTGAGCTAAAATCATAGACCCTGACTAGCCTCTCCTTTGGCTTTTTGCTAAGGAAATACAGACAACGGAGCTGAGGCATAGATAGAGTTTTCTAGGGGGTGAGGCCAATCCTCACAGCTGTGTGTTTTGGCCCTCATTTCAGAGTCTGGTCCTCAACTTCCTCAAGCTCTTCCTAGATGGTTTCCTCACCATCTAGATTTTGGGTCTGTGTTCTCGGGTTATCATCTGCAACTAAGACACACGCACTCGTGTCATCTAATCAGGCAACAGCCTTTTCATTAGTTCCCTCCACTCAAAGAATATCATACAGTATCTTCAAAATCAAAATTCAAACTTCAAACTCAAAACCCATGACCACCATCTTTCCAAACTGACTGTGGCCCTATTTACCCAGATGTCCTAGTCCACACTTAGGCGTCCTCCTTCTGTCCTCCCTCACATCCAATCTAGTCCTATTCCAGTCTAGGCCACTGTGGGGGGAAGAGGGAGAATCTCCCTCTGCCCTTTCCCTTAAGGTTCTTCTGGCTGGCCAAATAATCAACGAGACAGGTTAGCAGGAGAAAATAATACCAAGTTTAATAACATGTATACATGGGAGAAAGCAGGGACACTGCGTTTCTCAACACAATAGCAGAAATTCTCGTCTTAAATATCATTTTCAGCCAATGACAAAGGAGGATTTTGGGGGTGGGGGGAGTCAGTTACAGGAGATTACCACTAAAGCACAGTAAACAAGAGTAAGGTTTATTATGTAGCTCAAGGCCTCACCTTCCACATTGACAAGTCACTAGAAATGAGCTCATCCCCCTCTCTTCTCCAAACAGAGAGGGAGATACCTTTACAAATGGAGATTTCCCTTATAAATGTAAATGATTGTCTGGCAACTCTTCGCAGGGTCATCCAGAGAATGTGGCCAGAGAGACAGAACTTCTGATAAGAGGGGCTTGTTGGTGCCTTTCCTATTGTAACATTTACCCTACGTTATCTTTACAGCCATCATGATAGATCTGTTCCAGGAAGGAGCTACCATGTCAAATTCTTTAGGCAGTTAGTGGGGGAGGTCAAATGTCCCTAGAGAAAACAACCAAGGTAAAGAGATAGATTTCAGGGTGGCCAAATCTTGATCTCCCACACCACCATTATCTCTTACGTCCTAAGTGTCTCCCTGCCTCTGATTCTGCTCCTTTCCAATCCATTCTAAGTAGAGCCATCTGTTTAATACACAAGTTTGATCATGCCACCCTAAAAAGTCAGGAGCTTCCCATTGCCCCAAGAATACAGTCCAAATTCTTTAGCAAGGGAACTCAGGTCATCAAGATATGGACCCTGCCTACTATTCCTGTTTCCCTCAAGGCAAGTCACCCTACAATTTTGCTGAACCCCTGTATTTTTCTATATATTCTCTGGTAGGTGGGCCTTTGCATGAATTTTCCCCCATGTTCCACTCTTCGGTTAACCACTTTCTATTTGCCCTTCACTATCCAACTTCAGTTCATTTCATCCAGGAAGCTTTTGCCGACACTTTTTCTCAACTCTAACTGACAGAGTATGATGCCCCTTTTCTATGGTCCCTGTGCTTCCCACTGTACCCATCATACTTTGTTGTCACCATTGGCTGATTTTACTTTCCACTCTAAGCTCTTTAAGGAAAGGAACTATGCCTTCTTTGATCCTGCTTATACAAGTCAGGAATTGGCAGATGTTTGGCACTCAGTATCTTTACCAAATAAATCAAGATTTTTTGCGTTTAATCAGCCAAGGGTCTTTGGGGTATTTAATATCCAAAATGGCAGCCTGGCTAGAACATTACATGAAACATCCAGAAAGGACAGACATAATTTAGTCTCATGTTTCCAAGAAATGTTTGAAGCCCTGAAACCACTACACCCATCTATTTAGATAAATATCATAAGATGGGAGTAGCATTCTACTTTTAAAACAGAGAACTTCTTTCTTTTCCTTGGATAAAGCACAATGGAATTCATTTCTAATTCTGAAAATAAGAAAAGGAACAAACTTCTTTCCAAGTTAATACCCAAGAACTTTCTGCAGAGGTAGCTTCAGCAGCCATAATTTCACCCAGAGTATATCTGAATCCTTGCGATAACACGTAACTTTACAACAGGTTTGTACTTTCAGGGTAATCTGGGACTCAGCTAAATTTATGATACTGCAATAAAATGATATAGTTTTCAAAGACTAGTTCCTGGGTATGGATTTCAAAGACCACAAACAAAATTTGGATGTTTTTCTCTCTCTACTTCTGTTTACCTTCCCAAATAACTCAGGAAGAATCACTGTAAGATATAATCATCTCTGTCATCTCAGGGACTAGTAAGAGACAGTATACTTTGACATGGCAGAATGGAGGCCCAGATTTAAGGACATTGCAAGTTACATGGGACTAATTCCAGTTCCTTCAGAGGACAAATTTCTTTGGGGTCTGAGTCATAGTGCCTCCCAATCATCTGAATGACCAGCATTTGAATCTCAGTTCACTTAGCAGCATGGGGCCCTCATTAAATGCTGTGTACTCAAAAGGTCAAGAATTCCTCATACTGAAAGAAGGAAAAAAGAGAAACCCCTCCAGCAAAACAACTGAACAACACTGTAAATGTGAGTAAATGAGGAAATGCAGGTAGGCCCTGCTGGAAGCAGATACATGACAGACCAACAAAAGCACGAAGGGAAATTCCCTATCATCCACCATGGTCCAAAAGCAGGTCTTCTGGTTAACCGATGTTTTGATTAATTAGAGATTTATCACCTATTCAGATGTCCAGTTTTCAAAGAAATGTGATAAAATTAAATACACTCAAGGTAATTGACTTTCTCTGGTGATTCAGAGTGCTTCGGGACATGGCAGGAACTCAGAGAAATCCAACAAGCCAAATTATTCCTCTGTTCCTAATTTTTTTTCCACCTGAGATCAGGTTTCTGCAAAAGCTCTGCCACAAGGAGATTTAGAAAGTCAACTATACTGGGCCTCCATGCTGCCATTTACAAAATGAGGGTGAGGGAGGGTCTGGGTCCTCCCAGTTTTAACTCAATAATAATACATTCTCTTGGCTAGAAAGTTGTGTGGACACAGGGAAAACCTAATTACCTAATTATTGGTTTCTGCAACCACAGGTTTTTTTTTTTTTTTTCTGTGTAGACTGCTAAGATCTTTTACTATTGCTGAATTTCTTAATGAAGTTGTTGGAAAATCAGATTTGGAGGACAATTTGTTTTGTGGTTAGATCAATTAATTCAGAGAAAGTCACTTGATACTTTTAAGTGTGTTGAATTTTTCAGGTATTTTCTCAAATGCAGTTCCTTTATCACATCTTTATGGTTTTCTTTAAAATTAATATTCTGGGGGCCGGCCCCGTGGCTTACCGGTTAAGTGTGCGCGCTCCGCTACTGGCGGCCCCGGTTCAGATCCCGGGTGCGCACCGACACACCGCTCCTCCGGCCATGCTGAGGCTGCGTCCCACATACAGCAACTAGAAGGATGTGCAACTATGACATACAACTACCTACTGGGGCTTTGGGGGAAAAAAAGGAGGAGGATTGGCAATAGATGGTAGCTCAGAGCCGGTCTTCCTCAGCAAAAAAAGAGGAGGATTAGCATGGATGTTAGCTCAGGGCTGATCTTCCTCACAAAAAAAAAAATAATAATAAAATAAAATTAATATTCTGATTCTAAAAAATCCAGAGCGGATATAATGGGCAAAAGATATTTCACAAAGTGAAAAAGTACAGTGTCTAAGGAGTATACAAATGGTAAGTTATTTTTATTTTCTTTCCAAGAGGAGGTTGTAATATCCATCAAACACTATTTCAAGCAGGGCAGCACATTTATTATTAGCCACTGAAATGCAATCTTTTTCTAAAATTTTCCATATTAATTGACAGCTCCTATGGATTATTCCCATTTAGGAGGTTGACAGTCATTATGCTTTATTATCTTCCATGTCGACAAATATTATTAGGAACGAGTGAATTAAATATTCAAGGCATTTAATGCATTTATTTACAAATCCCAAGAATGAGTTAATTCATGTTGTTCCATTTGGATTCATGCTTCATCAAGCATTAAAAAGCCTTACACCACATGCCTTTCATGGTTTGACAAGTCTGGCAGTCTGGCTCTGCCCACGTGCATGATAGGTAAATCTGTAAAGACACAAGGTTAGCTAAACAAACTTAGTCATTTACAAATGACTGCACTCATCATTCCAATTGTGCTTTTGCTGAAACATCTTCTCCTTAAAGAACTCCAGAATCCAATGTCCACTCTGGCCAGGATAGCAACAAATTCTCCTACCACGTCAAGTCCAGATGACCCATAAATTTGCCATTCAGTCTGTCTTTTCTCTTCAAATCTGTGGATAATTGCTTTAAAATGAGCCACTAAAAACGGGTCAAAATATAAGGGCGTTAGTCTTTCAAAACAGATAAGTATCTAAATTACTGAACTATCTTTGCCTTGTGGGAATGTTGATGTGTGCAGTATCAATTCATTTTGTATTTCTCAATTTGATTTGTTGAGTGGGTTGGATCCCAGAAGGCAAAAATTCTGTTAGGCACCTGAGATGTTTTTGAAGCAACGTACTAGGGCCAGATTGCATCAAATATAACAGGAGAATACTGAACAATCACTGGTTCTAACTGAATTTCTGGGGAATCCTTTGAACAATCTAGGCCACATGATTGCCCCAAAAAGCAGAGACTAAAGATGACAGTTTAAAAACAGCTAATATTTTGTTAATGGCGGACATCGTAGAGTACTGCAAGGATGATCTGCATTCCATATTAAACAAAAACATCTCAGTGAAGAGGAAAAATCAAAATGAAGACAGTTTACTTGCCAATGGAGATGAGAAACTTTGGGAAATATTTAAGAGGTTCACTAAGATCTATTAGATTAAAGTTGACCATAAAGGCTATGAGAAAAACCTGAAAATATTCAGGCAAAGAAGGAAGGAAAATATAGAGAACCAGTGGGAGAGTTCAGGAAGATAGATTTTTTTTCAGTATTTTTTTTCTAAATACACCATCAGGAAAGCTAGCTGTTATTCTCTGAAACCAAGCTTACAAATGTCCCACTTTGATGTCCTAATGTCTTATCTCCTCATGACACCTAGTAGATGAATTTCTGAAAAGCTCCCTTACAGATCAAACATATAAGGAACATGTGACACCAAAAGGCAGATCTGGAGGGAAATTAAACCTGTAGCCATGGCAACCAGAGTAATCAAGCAGTGCATTTTCTGAGTTAGGAAGAAGAAAGATTCAAAACATTATTAAGGAAGGGAGAGATTCTTTCCTAGTTCACTATGGGGCGAGTGATGATGGAAGAGAATAGGTTTTGATGGATTTGTGTTGGGTGAGAGAGTCAAAAGTAGCATAACAAAGCTAATGTAGGATTTTAGCACATTAGGCAGCCCACATTCAGCCAACTATGTAAGGCACAGAGTCACATTTGCTGTGGTTCTTCAAACAAGAGGAGAATGTTCAAATTGTAAAGCCTCAATGAGACTGAGAAAAGAGCAACTCTTGGCAAAGGGGGTGCTCTGCTGAAACCAGAGGAAAGGTGGGTGCTGGTATTCTTGTAGCCAGTCCTTCAGCACATATACATACCTTAGGTACCTGCAGAATTGGGACAATCTATGCAATCAGGATGATGGCTGCCTAAATGGAAGAATGACCAGAAGATAACCAGCAAACCAAAGAGATCTTTCTAGAAAGAATAGAAGTCCTTTGTGTAAGCATATAGAAGCACAGGATCCTCCCCTGGCATCTTCTTCTAGCCCATCAGAACATGCTTTCCCCCTCCTCATCATCAATTTCCTCTGCAACATGGGACCCTACACACTTGGGACTCTATCAAAGCCAATAGCAGTGGTTTTCAAATATTAGCAAGTATAAGAATTACCTTGGAAGTCTGTTATATATTTAGATCCTTGAGTCTCAATCCCAGTGGTTCTAATTCAGTAGGTCTGAGGTAGAATCCAAGAATCTGCACTTGTAACTACAGGAAATCCTTGGACCTCAATTTGACAAATACTGGCCTAAGGAAACCATTCTTCCTTCTTGGAAAGATGCACTCTTGGAAAACCCAGATGTCAGACAGAATCTATTTCTTCCAGACTTGGAGTAGAGGGAACAAAAGGAGAAAGGCAAATATTTGGTTTCATTAATAAAATGTAGTTAATATATGGAATAAGTGTTAAATTTGAAGTCCTGATATTTGGATCACCTCAAGCTTATCCTGGAAAAACTGGACATCTCCTATAATTAGTTATGGTGATTGTCCTTGAGAGGTCTTGGTCTGATGAAATGGCGGTAGAAATTAATGGGACTTTGGGAATCATACTTGGTCTTAAGAAAGCCCTTTCACATCGCAATTATTTGACTTCTACTTTACTTGCTTTAAGGAAACCTGTGGCTATCTGATCTGTTTCAAGTGGAAAAAAATTAAACAACTTTTAATGGGATTTTTACATCATTAAAACAGAGACAATTAGGTATGCAATGGTTAAATAATAGAAAGTCAATAAGATTTTAATTCACATGTTCATATTTCTAAATACTCTAGGATAGTTGGTTATTTGGCTGAATTTTATAGCAAATATGAATATCTATCTCTCAACTAACTGTTACATCTGGCTTTCCATATAACACAGCTTGGTTTTCTGACTTCTGAAGTCCGCAGAGGAAATAGACAAATGTTTAAGGACACTTTTTAAAATTGAGAGCTTTTTAAATACAGGGGATTATCCCTCTCTCTCTTTGGTGGGTTCATTATAGTTGCCCTATGCTCCAGGCTGTGTTATCATGAGTCTTAGATTCTGAACGCCTAGAAAATTGAAATTGTACCTTTGCCTGGTGTTTTATCTTAAAAGGCTCATAAGAAACACGCCCTAATGATCAAAATACCCCAGACTGATTTCCATTCCACAGCTCTGACCTACATAAGTAAGTTTGCCAGAGGATTTAAAGAGAAATAAATAACAACCATCCACTTCAACCATCAGTGAAATATCTCACTTAGCTGTTTTCTGCTGCTTCCTAGGTCTTTCTTTAAAGACAGTCTGATCTTCCTTGTTCATCTACAAGACAAATTTACTAGCCGTAGAGGAGAGTAGTTGACATTTTCCGAAGTGCATTTATACTTCTTTCTTCACTTACTCTAAAGCACTCTTCTAAGGCAGCTGGAACAGAAAATATTATTCACAGAGGAATCTTAGAGTAAAGTAAATAATATGCTCTGTATAAGCTATTGATGGTAGAACTAGGTCTAGCACCCAGATTGCTTGACTCCAGTTACAGTCCTGCGAGCCCTGGCCAAGTCTCTTATTTTCTCACTTGCCTGTGATCTCTTATGAAAGTTCCTTGTCCCTAAGGCTTATCATTAAGCATTCATTGAGCATCTACTATGGCAGACACTTAATTCAGCCGCATAGGTCGAGATCTCTTCATGTTTTCCACTTCCTCTATCTGAGAGGGCCACAGTCTCCTCATCTGTGCAAAGAAAGGGATGGACTAGATTTTCTCTAAAGGTTTCTTTCTATCTGGGACTGACCCTGCAGTTTGTTTTCAACACATAGCAAGGAGGACAAGTTACTCAGGTCATAATCAAAAAGTTGGCCTAATTGATTCCCATTTTTATTTCCAGAGAAGTTGGAAGACCCAGCATTCTCATCTGTTTCTGGTGGGTTAATCACTTCTGCATTATATGAAACACTGGGTTGCTTAATGATATATCATAATAAAGGGTTGTAATAACCAGAAGGTGCAATCTTATTCTGACCATTTGTCATGCTGCTGGCTTGAAATCATTTATTTCTCTTAGTCACCATATTGCTGTGCAGGTTTGTACTTGTCCTGTTACATAAATCAGTAGTTTAAACGGGAAAGAGATCAGATCCCTATTAATTTCCATTATCCTGTGAGACAACCTCCTACCAAAAAAAAAAACCCAATAAAAAACAGACGTAGTGTCTCTATGTGGTCCTCATCTTTTAAACCATTTCAGAATAAATTGCTCTGACATAATGCAATTCTGATGTCATATCCATTTGTATATAACAAGGAAAGTTAAAATATTTTTCCAATAAATGCTTAAGAATGAAAGCTTTTCTCTTACATATTTGCTGCATCATAGGATCTGGCTTCAGAGGGCCTAGCTTGCACTTCTGAGAAGGTTGATCACTGATGCTGTCAAACATTGTTTACTTTTCAAAGTGCTTTCATGGTTTTCCTCTCAACAGATCCTCACCACGACCCAAGGAGAGAAATAGGATAAGTTACAAATGAGGAAGGTACAGTATTTCCATAGGGCTTTCGTGGACACTCTATGGTCTTAAGTCAGGTCAATGATAGAGATAGAAATCAGACCCAGCACCCCTGGTCCAGGGGCCTTTACCTTTTATGGTGCCCTGATTTTGCCTAAAACAGGCTGGGTGTTAAACCAGGAGCCACAGCAGCTTAGCCTCTAGGCTCTGACTGTCTCTCCATCAGTGGGTCACTCCTACTTCTCCTCTTCCTTGGTGTCATTCCATCATCCAACTAGTTCACACTGGGCCATTGGCAAGATCTGAGTAAGACGTTTAGAGTCTCAAGCAATGTCAAGGTTATCAGACAGACTTCAATCCAACAAATGATAATCCAAATACTAAACCAGAGAAGAGTGTGAGAACATCTAAGACCGTTTTTGGTTTTCCTAGAATGGCTACTTGGATGCTTTCTTTCACCTACTAAAATTTTTCCAAAGAGCATGTTGGAGGGGTCCCCCTGCTTTGTAGATATCCTAAGCATGTGCACATTGGGGTATCAAAATCAGCCACTTGGAAATGAATGGTAAAGAATACACACAGACACACACACACACACACGCACACCATACAACACACATACACACTTCTCCTCATCCTACCCACAACCAATGCCCACAGCAGGGCTTTCTGCCAAACTAGTGCCCTCAGACCCAGTTCCCTGCAGGGGCCTGTTGTGAGGTCTCTGAGGAAAGCTTCCATGAAGAAAGGCACAATAGACAATGTGCTTCCCTGAGCTGTTGATTCTGTTTCCTTCCACCAGGGCTAGAAGCCCAGGTGCTTTCTGAGTCAGAATCATTTAGCTCGTGAATAATCCCGTCACACCCAGTGACACGCTCTGCTAGAATCATTCAAAGTTAATACAAGTATAAGTTTAAGAACTTGATGGAATCCAAACACAGCTTCCTTGCCGGGGATGGTGGCAGCGGCAAAGAGAGGAGTCATGGGGCCAATAACTTGATAATAAATACACTCCTCAAATTGCCGGTGGGAGCGTAAAACTCCCATTGTGTGGATTAACTCAGGAATTGTTCCTTCCATTTGCAAGTGAGTTTTAAAAGGAACAATTTGCATTTCCAACCACAGTTTCTCGAGCAGGAGACAAGATTTAAATTCCATATCAAACTTCATTTTGACAACTGTATATTATCCTGTCCTAACCTTCGATTAGACATTTAGTTATGAATCGATTTCCCTGGCAGTAGTTAATTCCACGCGGTGGAGGGGAGGTAAGGTAATGTATTGACGCATGGTCCCCATTCTCTGCGGCTCTGATTTGCTCATCTAGATATGCAAATCATATGTGTGTTTATGGCGGCAGCCAGCTGTAATGGCCCAGTTATATTTAAATTCAAAGAACAAACTTTAACAAAAATTATTCATGGTTTACTATGGAAGAAAGCCAGGGTGACAGCTAGCCACTTTCTTTGTAAATAAGTAAGATAATAACTGGGCAGCAAATGTAAATGATAGCCGCTGCATATTTTAAGCAGCTATGGTGTCGCTGCTAAAACAATACTTTATTCTAAATTACGTCTCATCTGAGACCAATAATATGAGGAGTAGGTCATTAGCCTCTGTTCCCCTTTGAAAAGAGCTGATTGTGTGGAATTGATTCCAAAGACCCACCTGTAGTTAAAGCTGAGCGCTGCTCTCTGAAGCCTTCAGGATGCTTACGTTGCCAAAAAGAACTGTCCCCACAGGCCTCGTGTTAGCTGCCTCCATGGATTAGGCACCTGTTGACGTGTAAGGTTTTTTACATGTGGGAACAGGGGATGAGCCCATTATGATCTCATTGCATATTGGCCAAGGGCAGGGTTTTGTGAGTTTGGGAAAGAAGGTACGTAGGTTTTGATGCTGCGTGACTCTCACTGTCCACATCTGTCTCCACGCTTGGATCAACTTCACCCCTCCACCTCCTACTCACTCAGCCCTCCACCCCCACAGGTACACCGCTGCAGGCTCAACCCCACCTGGGTTCTGGGGATGAAAGGAGGAATCCTGATCTGAGGACGAAAGGAGGAAAAAGTTGGCCCCAACCTCATCCTCTGAAAGGCAGCACATTCCTCCATTACTCCCTCTCCCTCCTGGAGTGCACCAAGCACTAATAGCGTCGTAAAATGGAAAGAGCCTGGACCCCTGAAAAACCAAGTGGAGAAGCATTTCCACTTAATTGCACTGAAATTTACCTGAGCAAAAAGCAAACCTGTCCTGTGATGATTCACTGAGATGAGGGATTTATTAGTTGCTAACAAACTATAAAATAATCCACCCCTCTTTTCCTGGACCCCCACCAAGCACCATCATTTAGCCAGCATGACATATGTGCTGTCATTTCAAATGCCAATCCTACCCTTTAAAATCTTCCTCAATCATTAGTCTTCCTTTTACTTCTGGCAGCTCTCCACTGCCCATTGAAATGTTGGCTGTCCCTCTACTGTGTGACAGGATCAGTAAGAAATGAAATGAATCAAAGCTCCTGGCTGTGCCCCAGTAAGTCCACTGCAAGTCCAGCCAGTCTTAATTGATGGAGCAACTTACTGAGTCTCTAAATTAAAATATTCGATCCGAGCCACATGACATCCTAGGATCTGCCTGACCTCTCTCTGGAGCTCAGAGGTGGTGACATCAGAATACAGCAGCAGCAGTAAGTGCATGTATTCTGTAATTAAGGTCCTCCCTCACCCTCCAGGGAATGGTGCCAAAGCTTTGACTTGAGACATAGGGCAGAAAAAATGTTAATTGCAACCATGTAGGAGGAGGCACAAGGTTCAAGCTGCTCTGCTCACCTTGCTCAGTCAGATTTCAAGAAGGCATCGTCTGAGGGTTGATGGTTCTATTAGCATTCTGACTGTGCCTTCCAAGCCTGTAATGTTTGCAGAACTCTCTTCCCCAAACACACAGTTAAGAAGAAGAGAAAAAGGTGTTCAGTAGGTGATAGCAATGGGGCTCACAAATGGTGACAACTTATAGGATTAGGGGGTGTTATACATACAGAGTCACTATTATTATGCTTTCTACAGTAAGGCTGGATGGGCTGAATGGTTATTACCTAATTCAGTTGAGCACAGAGCACCAAAAGGCATATGTTCTCTCAAAATATGATCCCTTCAAAAATGTCCATATGAAGATAATTGCTAGGTAATTTGTAAACATTTCAGCTCTTAGTATATCAATAGGTGTTGAGGAATTGGCAGGTACAACCCTGAAAAGGCAAAGGGGAAATAGTTGGTGTAGCTCTGCTGGCCCTGCACCCTTGGGTGAGAATCGAGCCAGGTCTTCTAACAGCAGCCCATTGGCTTTCCCATGTTCCTCCCTGGTGTCACTGTGGTCACACCCTTCCTATCAATAAACTAAGGATGTCAAATATATGGCATCTGAGTAGACATGTCTATCTCTACTATGTCATATCTAGCTAATCAGTCTCAGCGCTGTTTCTCAACCAAGTTCTCCAGACAGTCACTACTCTCTGACACGGTTAATAAAAGAGATGAAACTAATTGTTCACTCAGGTACTAGATGCAGTATTTATTTTTCTGCTAATAACTGTTTGAAGCTAGCCCACTAGCCCCTACTCCCTCCCCAACTCCCCACAGTCTGCTTGGGATATCAGACTGACCTGGGCTCAATCCACCTTCATCATTCACTAGCTATGGGTCCTAGGAGAATTCACCTGACCTTTCTGATCCTCTGTTGTATTATGTATAAAAATGGGAAATAATGAAACCTTCTTCATGATGTGATTGGGAGGATTAAATAAGATAACATGTATAAAAATACCCAGCGTGATGCCTGGGACATCATAGTAGGTACTCGATAAACACGGGTTCATATCATTTTCTTGCATGAAAAGCAATGAGTGACAAAGAGAAATTACTCTCAGTTTTTATTTTTCTTTTACTCCCCCATTGTTTTACATCTATTAAGTAAGAAACATGGACTTCATGACGTATTTCACAGGTAGAAACATGATTAACATTAGTGGGGATAATATGAAGGCATACATGCAAAATGATTTTTCAAAATATTGATTTTTGTTCCCAACTACGTGGGAAGAGGAAGTTGATATGAGCTATAGGGCTTCATACGTTGCTAAAATGATGTAAAAGTTTCTGCATTTTTTCATAGAAATTAAGAGGCTAGGAGATGGAGGCTGGAATCTTTGACATGTCAATTTACATAAGCTATGCTGGGAAAAACCAGGGAGATGAAGAAGATGAGTCTCTTGTTTTCCTACAACAATAACTGGAACTTAGAGCCTGCAGAACTCTGCCTGCAGCCCTGTAGGTGCCGCATAAGTAAAGTAGATTATCAAGTACCGCTTTGAAATGAGAAGAGAAGCAGCAAACCCGCAGGCCTGCTCTCCGAGGACTATAACACAGCAAGATTGAAATCCTTGAGCAACAGATGATGTCAGCAGCCTTCAACCAATGAAAAAATCCCCAGCCTCATAGAGGAGACCAATGAGGTTGGAGTGAACCACCAATGAGGTGGGTTAAGACATGAGAATACCTATTGCCATCAGAAAGGCATGTGAGAGAAGGAGTGCTAGAGGCCGCTTCAGTGGCTCCCATAGCCTTTAAGATAAAGTCCACACTTCTAAGCATAACCCACATGGTCCTCTGGGGCCTGATCCCTCCATTTTCTCTAGTATCATCTCTTACCACTCTCTGCCTCATACAGCATCTCCATGCTGCTTGTAACTCCATGCATACCATGATGTTCCTCTTCCCTGGGCCTTTGCTCATGCTGTGCCCTCCATCTGGAAGGCCCTCCCTCCCTCCCTTCCACCAACCTCCTCCAGTTCTCCTGCTTGACTCCTTGTCTTTTAAAACTCAGTAACCCCAGGGAATCTCCCACAAGCTGTGTTACATGTTCTTTCTATGTGTCCCCTAATTTACTGAGCATTAGCTCTGTCATTGCACTCACAATCCTGCTTTATGACTATCCACCTCTGAATCTGTCTCCCAGCAGGACAGGGACCACTCCTGTGCCTTTCAGTGTTGTGGCTCCAGTGCCTAGCGCTGTGCTTGGTGCAAAGCAGTGTAGAAATGGTTACAGGAAGAATAAATGAATAAGGAATGAATGGAGAATGTGTGTATGCCTCAGACATGGGAAATGGGAAAGGCCGGGAAACCACCGCCTATAGACCACCTAACGTGCACTCCGACCAGCTCCACCCTCAGACCTGGAAGTGTCCAGGTGACAATATGTGGAAAAGCCTTCAGAATGGGGTTTCTAGGGTTACCACACCACCCCTCCCACCGCACACAGGGCCAGCTGACCTATCTAGGCCTGAGGATGATCCAATTTCTTTCCCCAGAGATGGCCTTAAAGTTATATTTCTTTTTTTATCTCTTTTGATATGGAAAAATCCTCAGCGTTCAGTCAAATGCTAATCACGTTAGACTGTTTGTCACTTCAGTCAACATGAGCGGTGAAGCTATGCCCACCTCAGCCTCAGCTCCCCATCAAACCTGACAACGTTGCGCTGATAAGAAGTGACACGGACACGGCTAGCATACACACACCATCCACTCTTGGCAATGCGTGAGATTTAGCTGAAAAGCATTTTAGGTGCAGGAGGAAAGGAAGGTTGTTTCCTAGAATTTGTCGTTGGAATGGAAAGGACAGGTGCAAACTGCAGCAGCAGTTTGTGATACAGCAACGTGATACAAACAGCATTAAATGATGTAGCATTTGTCTTGAGCTATTGAACCCGTTATTCTTTCCTTTCTGACATAACGACAAATATGTTCAAATATCCAGCTGACATTGCAACATTGCTTTCCAAGGGCCCAGTTCAGTAGTTACTTACACCATACAGGAGTCAATATGGGAGCTATATGAGATAGAAGAATGTCTATTCTATGGCTCCTGAAAAGCTTATCAATTCAGCCTATTTGTTACAATGCATACTTTCTTACGCTAATACATTTACCAAATATTTTCTGAGTACCCACCCTGTGCAAAACATCGTGCTAGGCATTAGGAGTACAGTAGGGTCAACAGGTAGAGGGGAAGACAGGAGTGGGAGGGTGAACTGACATCTAAAATTGAAGCTGAGGGAATTCTAAGATAAGTCCTTCCTTGGCAATTTTTCAGTGGCTAGTGTTCCCTTCCACTTTGTGGTTCCCAACTGGGCTTGCAACATTTGTGACAGGATGTGCCAAGTTTATGTTCTGTCTTTCCTGAGAGGTAAAGTAGAAGTAGCTCATCTTTACCCAAAATGCAACAAGAATTGACTCATTCATTAATAGAAGATACAGCATCCACAGTAACTACGATCTAGACTATTCTGGTAAGAAAACTAGGGGAAATGGAAAGGTAATGAAGGACCTCCAAGAGCTTCAGAGAATTCATAATAATAAAAGGTGTTAGAAAATTAAATGAATAATTAATGTATAAAAAAATTAATAGCAATTAATAGCAAAATGACATTTCATCTTAATACCTGGTACCAGATGTCATCTTAGGGAGAGCATTAAAATGGTTAGAGTAGTGACTTATAAGGACTTGGTGCAAGGTAGGCGGTGCAAGCCTAAGGATTTGGGACCAGGATGTCTGAGAGGGGCAAAAGAAAAGGGAAGGAGTTTATTTTTCCCCCAAGGGCAGGAGAGATGAGTGAGGAGAAGAGAAAAGGGGAAGGTAGGTGTGAGACTGGACATGGAGAGGCAGCCCAAGAGAGCCACCTGGCAGAAAGCTGGCTCCAAAGACCTGTAGGAAAGAGAAATGCTAGTATCCGAGATTAAAGTTGTTTCACGTGCTGGTATAGAATGTAAACTTCTCCACTGTCCCTCTAAAACCTTCCATAAAAGTTCTCAAAAGACTTTAGGCTGCCAGAGATTTCATGGAACTCAGGGAGGTTTATATCCAATTACACAGAGAGGCACAGAAAAAATGTGTGGGAGTGGAATCCCTGGAGGCAACCAAGGGCAAGGGAATGTAATTCCTGTGAAGAATTCACTGAAATGTCTCAAAAACTCCCCCAGACTCTAACTGTAGTGGTCCAAGCTAATTTACCTGGATCTTGAGGGGCTGCTGAATTCTAGGTTACTTTCAGCTTTATTTCATGTGAGAATCCTTGCCTTCGGTGGTAACTGAAAAAAAGTTGCGACTATTTCTCAGATCTTTGTGGCCACTGAGATTTGGTAGCAGGGGCACTACTGTCGTGCATATACCTGCAGCATTGTGATCCTGTCAACATCTGTGTCAAATGGCCTTCAGTCAAAATCTGCATGTCCTCTTTCTTCCTCTGCAGAAAAATAAAAGTTTCTAGACAAAAACAAAACTTTGTACTTAAAAGCACAGTTGAATCTTAACCAGTCTGAATGGTCCAGGAAAGGCTACATTTGTTTTTCCTAATCTGCCACTGAGTGCAAATAAGCAATAGAGACAAATGATTTATAACATAAGTCTATATAACTTGATCACAGCTTTCAAGGGGAACTTGAAATCAGCAATTGAAATAGCCCTAGCTTTCTCATCTGCAAAACGAAGTTATTAATGGTGAGATATGAATAAGGTCTGTAGTCTAGTTAATAGCATTGAACCAGTGTTAGTTTCCTGGTTTTGATATTATTCTA
The DNA here is from genome assembly GCF_020826845.1 of Diceros bicornis minor. NCBI lineage: Eukaryota > Metazoa > Chordata > Mammalia > Perissodactyla > Rhinocerotidae > Diceros > Diceros bicornis. Next base: position 72,048,017 of record NC_080741.1, on the reverse strand, counting down.
CAGCCATGTAAAATGCCATTATAAGCTGGGCGAGGGGTACATGGGACCTCTCTGTACTATTTTTGCAACTTCTTGTGAGTCTATATTTCAAAATAAAAAGTTTAGAAGAAATGATGTTAATAATATCTTCCTCACAGGGTAGTAATGTTGAAATTAGATAAACTATGAAAATATATTGTTAAATTGCCAAAGTACACAATTATTGGTTGTTAAATAATCACTCGCATCCTCCAGCTCTCAAAATCAATGTTCTAGTAACTTTTCTCAGGGTAATAACAGCTAATGTATATATAGCTCTTAAATGTGCCAGCCACCATTCTTAGTTCTTTATGTTTATTACCTCATACAAGTATCTCAAACTTCTGTGAGAAACTAATAGTGATCCTCCCTTTCGGAGGTGAGAAAAATGAGGCTCAGAGGGATGAGACATTTTGAAAAAGTCACATAACTTATAATTGGGTGGAATTGGGTCACAAAGCTAGGTCTAGGATTCTAGAGCTGGAGCAGTTAACTATCATATGTGTTCCCTCTCCTTCTGTTGTCTCACCTCTCCCAGGTGCCAAAAGAAAACAGGTTATGAGTTGTATTCATGTCTCACTGTTATGTAACAAACCATCACAAACTCAGTGCCTTAAAGCGACTCTTTTATGATCTCATAATTCTGTAGGTCAGAAAGTTGAGGCATGGCGCGGCTAGGTTCCTAGTGCAGATTTTCATGCACTGAGATCAAGGTTTTGGCTGGCTGCATTCTCATCTGGAGCTCAAGGTCCTCTTCCAAGCTCAGAAGGTTGTGGTAGAATTCAATTTCTTAAAGTTGTAGGACTAAGGTCTCTGTTCCCTTGCTGGCTGCCAGCCAGAAGACATCATAGCTCCTAGAGGCTACCCTCAGATCCTTGCCATGTGTCCTGCTCCATCTTTCAAGCCAGCAATGGAGACTCTCCCTAACATGAAATCCTTTTGAATTTCAAATCTCTATCTCCAGGAAGAGCCCAGGCCCTTCGATGGCTCACCTAACAAAGTCAAGTCCACCCATGATAATCTCCCTTTCTTAATGCCATGTGTGTCACATAAATAACCTAATGATGATACGACATCCATCAGACTCACAAAAATTGGGGATTACACAAGGGTGGAATCTTGGCAGCCATCCTACCCCAGGGCTTTCTCTACTTTCCCAACGTTGCCAATCTTCTTTCTCAACCTTGAAGGACTGGAGTATGAGAAAATAAAGGACCACCTCAAGTTAATCTCAAAATACAAGTAACCCATTAACCCACTTCTTTAGTATGTATTACACAATTGAGCAAGGTGTTGTGCTGTTTCCCATTTCCAAAGTTGCCCAGTTAATGGAAATTTTAATATATACCAAGAGTCAAAATCAATGTTTTATTGTCATTGTTTATTTGCTGTCACATTTTGACTATGACCGAAATCCATGCAATATAAAAAGAATATATCAAGGAGCACACAGAATGACAGTTATCAAGATAACTAGGAGAATCCAGACCATTCTTGGTCATGTGATTTGGTTATTCTTCAAGGGACTCATAAGAGGCAGGACTCTCTAAATAGAAAGTGTTTTGAAGATTTTTCTGTCAGATCAATTGTTCTGGGAGACCTCCCACTCTCCAGGAGAGACCATCAATGCCACACTGGTTATTTGGATTTGTCAATGCATAATTAGAGAATGGGCAGAGAGACACAAGACTGAGAGGGAGGTAGAGGTAGGAAAGTCCTTTATAAGAAAAGCAAAGTCAACCTACGTAACAAAAAGCTGGAAGAAAAAGGAGAGAAAAGAGAAAAGTGAATGCAAGCTGAAAGCTAAAAGAAGGGGGAGTGATTTAGAAAGTGACTTACTCCAGAGAATATGAGAGAGGAGGAAATAGGAAGAAGAACACAAAATATATGAGAAATTTTGAGAGTGCTAATTGGAGTGACAATCATTCTATTTTTGAGAGAGAACGTTTAAGATTAGAGTTCTTTAGGGAAATGATTACTTTTGGCACTTTGGAGATCATACCACACAAACACTTTCTGGGTCTTGCCTGAATTTTTCCCCTAATTAATATATAGACTGCCTTTTAACCTCTTCTGGGAAAAAAATCTTAACTCACTCTAAATTAGTATTCATTCGTTCAAGGGAGAAGGGTGCTCCTGAATCTACTAAAACTAAAGTAAAGTAAGTAAAATTGTGTGTGAATGTACTTTTTTTCAAAAGTATTCCATAACATTCATAAGATTCTGGAAAGTTTATTTGATTCCAAAATTATCATGGGAAAGATACCATGACTATGGGAAAAGCAGCAGAAAAGGCCTGGATTCTTCTGGAGAAGATAACTAGAGCATTATTATTATGGTAAAGGACTGAAGATACAATCACTGGCTTCATAGTTATGCATGGGACAGGACATACCCAGCAGATACATCATAAAAATGTACGCAATCTCTGATAATCGATAAAGCTGGTCTTAGTAGATATTCTGTTGTCACTTGATAACAGTTTGTGATGGCAAGCCACCAAAACGGCAACCAATGATCCTTGCTTTGGGATCCTCCAGCCCCAGTCAAATGCTCAAATGACTGCAATCCTGGCTGACATCTGGCTACAACCCCACGTGATACCTGAGTCAGAACTGCACAGCCACACTGCTCCAGAAGACCTGACCCACATGCGCTGTAGGAGATAATAATTGTTATTATTTAAGCCACTGAATTTTGGAATTATCCAAATTTGGATAATTTGTTTTCCAGTATTTAGCTCCACTATACATAGGCCGATGCACAATCGGTGCTCAATTCACTACTAACATTGTTATTCAATCCAACATAAACAAAAGATAACATCTAATCTAGTAAAAGAAAAAGGGTTTCTGCTAATGGCGGATGATAATGGTGCCATAACTTACAAACTCACAGTAGCACACTTTTGCCATTGGCTGATAATGATGTTTATTCCCTTCTGGTTGCTGGGGGAAATTGCAATGCTTATATCTGCTCTTGACATATTGATATCACAAAGCATACTACAGAGCCCTGTAACTCTGGAATAAAACCACCACCTCCCTACAAAATAAAACCATCCTTTTCACATTTCTTGTCTTTATAATAACAAAGAGAAAAACTTATACTAATCCTCTGCTGAATTTAGAAACAGAAGAAATTGAAATTCGGCAACATCGTTAGTGACATAATAATGAAAATCATCAAATCAGTATCAATACTCTTGATGGAATTTGTTTAAGTAATGAATTTAAACGTATTCACTGCACACCTTGCATAATGTGATATTCTCTACAATCAAAAATTAATAAGCATAAAAATCTACAAGATATTTATTTTGGAAAAGAGTAAATATTATGGCCCCATAAGAACAATCAAGTGATCTCAATATTTTCTCCCTCAAATCTAAAGCAATTAAAGAGGAACCAACCAAGAAGAAATATAAATAATTAGAAAATGGAAACCATTCAGGAGAAACTCACAAATAATGGATTGTTTAAACTAGATCGTTACAGCCTAGTAATTTCCAAGGTCTTGCTGAGCAGATAAAATATTACTTACAACAAGAGGAATTACAGTCCTTCACTTTTGTAATACTCTGCTAGTGACAAACAGAGTATCATTTGGGATATTTCTAGAAGGCAAACTGTACTTCTAGAAGTAAACTATATTTGGGTTTCAATGAGAAGTCCAAGAAAGAAACCGAGGTGATCACTGAGCTATTATTAATAACCTTTTCAAAAGTCTAATAGCAAGGATGATCATGTCTGTAGCAAGGGACAGAAAGTAAATTAAACTAGTTTGAGCAATAATAATAATAGCAGCAACATATAGTGAGATTCCTATATAGCAGATTGAAAAAGCAGCCATAATCAGTCATAGCTCTCTCTCTATTCAGATTCTTTGCAATGTGACAGCAGCTGTTCCCAGTAGAGACGCAGTCTGCTTTCCCACTTCACGGATCTGGGCTGGCCTCATAACTTGCTTTGGTCAATAGAATGCAGAAGAGATAGTGTGCCAGCTCAGGAGGCCTTGCACGCTTCCACTCTTCCTCTTAGCACTTGGTCCAGCCACCACGGGAAAAGGGATATGGGCAAGCCTGCTGGAGGATGTGGCGCCACGCGGAGGTGAACCAAGCCATCTCAGAAACTGATCACAGATGCATGAGTGAGCAGAGCTGAGATCAGAATAACCACCCAGCAGAACCCAGCCCAAATGATCAACCCACAGAATCGTGAGCTCAATTGTTGTTTTAAGTCACTAACTTTGAGGTAGTTTGTTATTCAGCAATAGTTAACCGCCATGTGCCAGGCACTGCTTTAAGAGTGTTACACACATTATTTAACGTAATCCTTGCTACATGCTATGAGGTAGGTAGTATTATTATTCCCATTTTAGAGGTGAGAACCGGAGGCATAGAGCAAGAAAGAGAATTCATTGTTTAATGTAACTGGAATATCCCAAGGAGGTGATCTTGCTGGATTCAGGTAAGACTGGTCTAGCTCTTTAGGCAATGTCACCAGGGCTCTGCTTTAATTATTCTCCATTTTTTGGCTCCACTTGCCTCTGTGTGGATTTATTCTCATACCGTCTCTCTTCCTGTGGACCCATGCTGCCTATCTTCTCATAATCCGGAGAAAAATAGATCAGACGGAAGAGTCTATGGTGGCTCTGATTGGTTAGTCCTACTCATGTGCCAATTCAGGGACCAGGGGGCAGGTGAAGCCTCGTGACTGACAGTCCCATCAGAATCAGCTGGCTGGGATGGGATGGGGGAGGAACAGTTCTTGGTAGAGAAAGGAGCACTGGGCAGATAGTAGCACTATGTCCCCCACAATCGCTCACAGATTCACAAAGTGAATTCTAGGACTCCTTGGTAGTGAAGTAATTGGAAACCTTTGACTATAACATTAAGTCCATCTAGAAGCTGGTGTACCCTCCAGCACACAAAACCAAGGACCCCACTGTTCTGGTCCTCAGGCAGCCTTCTCTTCCCACATCTCGCCCTGCCACCTTGCCACAGCTCCTCTCCCTGAATAAAAAGAACATTCTCTGGCACGTTTTAGTTTTATAGATTTACCTGATGTTTGAAGAACAGCATTTTCTCCACAGCCAAATTAGAGAGTGGATTATTTGCTTTACAAAAGGATTCTTGACTTTACAAAGGATTTTCCAGAATAGGACTTTAAATAGCAACCTCCCCCTAGTGCATTTAAACTACGATTCCATTTGCAAGCTACTGCTTCTGAATACCTCAAATTCAGTTTGCCTGAGGGGCTGGGCTAGGCAGTTTCTAAAGCCCTTCCAACTTAAAAATTACGAGTCTATGACCAATAGCACATATGGCAAAAAGACCAGGATACTGGAACTGAACTGCATAGATTCTAACCGCGGTTCTGTCCCTGATTTACTAGCTGTGTGGACTTTGGGCAAGTCACTGTACCACTATGAGTCTCTCTGTCCCCTCACCTGTAAAAGGTGAGTAAGAATGTCACCCATCACAAAGGTTTGTTGTGAGGATTTAATGAATTCAGACATATGAAATACCTAGCACATGGCTAGGCACACATTAGGGAGTCTGCCTACAACTGCTTTGACTAGTTTCCAACCCATTTTGTCCTCTGCAGCCAGACGAATCCATTCAAAATGTAAATTCTACCTTGTCAAACCATTCCACTTAAAATCTCAGTGGTTTCTGACTGCTATAATAAAAACCCAATTCCTTAGAATATCCTACAAGGCCAAATACCTAGCCTCCCCCTGGCTGCCCAGTATCATTACTCACCATGCTCATTCCCATCTTTATACAAACCTGCTGCTATTTTTCCCAAGTTACATAAAAAAAAAAAAAATTCTTTTCTTGATCTCACGTCCCCTCTGAGTCTCAGACCCATTTCTCTGCTCACCTCTGCAATGAAACTTCTTGAAAGATTTGGCCATGTTCAATGTTTTCAATTCCTCTCCTCCCAACTGCCTACTTGACATTCACTTACATATAAAATATAAATCTTGGGGCCAGTCCCGTGGTCTAGTGGCACTGAAGTGCCCTCTGCTTCAGTGGCCCAGGTTCGCAGGTTCAGATCCCGGGCATGGACCTACTCCACTCATCAGGCATGCTATGGTGGCATCCCACATACAAAATAGAGGAAGACTGGCACAGACGTTAGTTCAGGGCTAATCTTCCTCAAGCGAAAAAAAACACAAAAACATAAATCTCATCTCAGCATGTCCAGAAATGAACTCCTGATCCTCCCCTTCCCCAGCTTGCTCTCCCTGGACTCTTTCTCACATCAGTTGATGGCAACTCCAACCTTCTGGTTGCTCAGGCTCAAAATTTTGCAGAAATTTGTGACTGTCCTCACCCACCATCCAATCCATCAGCTAATCCTATTGCCTCACCTTCGGAGTGCAACTGAAGGATGACCACATTTCTCTCCCTACACTGCCCCTAACTGGCCCATGCCATGACCATCTTTCATCAGAATCACTGCAATAGTCTCCCTATGACCTTGGTTTCCACCCTTGCCCCCATGCCTTTATTTCCAGTACAGTAGTAAGAGAAATCCTTCTAAAACAGAAGTCCGATCATGTCCTGACTCTGCTCAAAACCCTCAGTAGCTGCCCCACTCAGTCAGAGCAGAAGCCAAAGCCCAGCAATGGCGTTAAGGCCCTCCATGATCTAACCTCCACCCTTGTCCACTCTGCTCCAGCCACACTGGCCTCCTCCCTTTCCTGAACATGACAGCACACTCCCGCCTTTGGAACTGGCTATTCTCTCTGCCTGAAACACTTTTCTGCCAGGTATCTGTAGATCTCACTCCCTCACCCTTCAGAACGCCACTCAACTGTCACCTTCATAAAGAGGCCCACCTTGATCCTTCTATTCAAAAGTTTGAGTTGCCCCCAACCTGGAGACACTCATGATTCTCTTTGTCCTCCTTTACCCTTTTCCATGTCACTTATCACCTTCTAATGTACTATAGAACTTAATTAATTATTCTGTTTATTCTTCTTGACCCTCCCCTTCCCAAATATATAAGCTCTTCAAGGACCGGCATCCTTGTCTTATTCATGTACCCTAATCAACCAGAAAAAAAATGCCAGGCACATCATAGATGCTCAATAAATGGTTGTTAACTAAGTACATGCTCTTGCCATGCTGGTCTTCCTCCAGCTTCCTTCCTCCAAACCTGAGGCTGTAGCTCACACATCACATCCTCAGAGAAGCCTTCCTTGACCTCCCTGATCAACTTCCCCAATTATAGACCCAGTGTCTCCCTTCTTCATAGAACTTTTGGGAGATTCAATTTTGCATTTGCTTTGTGACTACCCAAGTTCTCTCAGTGCAGGGAAACCCCTGTTTTTACTTCCCATCTTATCACTAATACCTAAGAGTATCTGCATTTAGTAGATACTCAATAAATATTCATTGAATAAATGAATAATAGACGGTTATTCATATTATTGTAAGGCGTTACCCTTCTTTCACTCATCAATGGCTCCCAAGTGCATACACAATTAGCGTGATTAAAACCAACCTCCTTTATTTGCTATTTGAAAAACTGCTACTTGCCCCCAAGTAGGCAAGTGGTAATCTGCAGGGCTCCTGTGGATACTCTGCCTTCTACCCTATGTGGCTGAAGGAGTGCACCAAGTAACCTGCCTGCCCTTTATTAGAATTTGACCTCAGAATTACTTGTTTTCATCTGAAGCAGGCCCTTTCATTCCCATCTTAAAGGAATGCAAACATTTTTCTTTTATGTGAGTGACAAATTGAAATTTGCAGATTGTACCCCAAAAAATCCATTTTGAACTTTTCCAATTTAAAGTGTTTTCTTTCTAAATTTACTTGATGAGAGAGAAATTTGAATTTTATCATTGTTAAAAAGAAGAACACAATTGTCCATTACAAAGATGATGGCATATTTCTGATCTCCCTATAACTGTGTAGCTCCCATAATTCCACATGCATGGAATTATGACTAATAGAATGAAGGCTAACATCATGTACCCTGGCTTAGTTGGTTGTGTTGGTAATTTAACACAGAAAATTCCTGATACAATAATCTGCTTACTAAATTTAAATAAGGCTTCCTTCTTGATACACAGCGGCCATTTTTGTCTGGGCCTTCAGAAGGTTCAGAACGAAGAGCCGTGGGTTGACGACTTATGTATTCCTAGCTTTCTCCTCAGAACATTTACATAGGCTGTCCCTGTTGGGATGTTCAAGATTGACTGCTGAGCACTAAATAGTCTGAGCCAGGCCGCATGAATAGATTAGCACACAGACACGCCTGGCGGAATTTTCCTCTGATGAAGGGCTCCACCTCTCCTTCCCACCCCACTTCTGAGCAGACACTATAACTCTTGCGTGTGTGTCTGAGGCCTTGGTAGATAAAGCAGGGGCAGAGAGGGAGGGTTGGACAGCCTACCTTTGCCAGGAACTCTTGAGAGAAAAAGGAGACACTTTAACAATTTTACTACCAAATATTTCAAACATATAAAAATGTATACAAAATAGTAAAACTAATACCCTTGCACCCACTACCAAATGTTGTAAAAACTTAATATTTTGCCTTGTGTCAGATCCATTGGAAACAGAAAGGAAACATCAGGGATGCGGTTGAAGCCCCTGAGGACCCCACCTATACTGTCCGTTCACCTAACTTCCTTCCCAGAGGCATTTACTCTCTGGAGCGTGAGGTTTACACCGACATACAGGCTTTTATCCTTGTTATCCATAAACTTTAATTTTTTTGTGCCTTAAAACTTTGTATAAATGTTATCACACTCTATGTTTCTTTCTGCAAACTGTACATGTATACACACACACATACACATTCCCAGGTTTGCTATTCTATTTTTGAGATGTGTCCATATTAAGACATGAATAAATAACATTCCATTTTATTCACTCTAATCTACTAAATTGCATTACAGCATTTAAATCCATAATCCATACACTCCTTCTCATGGTGGTGGGTGTTTATGTTATTTCCTTTTTCCTCATGGGGCAGAGGTGCTGGTGCCAGGAGTGAGGAAAAGATAGAGAGCTGCTTCTCCTTCCTGGTGATTCAAATGTATACCCTGCAGGAGAGCCTGTGTGGTTAAAAGACATCTGTGATGGTTCATTTTATGTGTCAACTTGGCCAAACCATGGTGCCCAGATATTTGGTCAAACATTATTCTGGATGTTTCTGTGAAGGTACTTTATGGATGAGATTAACGTTTGAACTGGTGGTCTTTGAGTAAAGCAGATTGCCCTCCACAATGTGGGTGGGCCTCATCCGATCAGTTGAAGGTCTTAAGAGAAAAAAGACAAGTCCGTTAAGAAAGAAAAAATTCTGTCAGCAGACTGCCTTTGGACATGAACTGCAACTCTTCCCTGAGTCTCCAGCTCTAAGTCTCCCAGCCCACCCTATAGATTTTGGACTCACCATGCCTCCACAATTGCATGAGCCAATTCCTTAAAAAAATCCTCTCTCTCTCTGTTTCTCTTTCTGTATATATATATATACATATATATACTTATATACATACTTATACATATATATGTATATCTTATTGCTTCTGTTTCTCTGGAAAACCCTGACTAATACAATGCCAAAACATAACTTGCATTTGTTTTCATTTGTGGCCCTTTTGTCTTTGGAAATAAAGAAACATAGGGAAAAATGCAAGAGTTTCAACTAGTCATGGAGCAAAAATGATGGAGACATTCTTGCTTAGTGTATTCTCTTCTAATTCACCAAAACTTACACTTTCTACCCTAAGCCGTGCCTTATCTTCTCTACCTACTGTCTGTGCTTGATTAGAGGGCACAAGATTAATCTCTGTACCCCTAGTAAGCACTCAACTAATGTTTATTGAATTATTAGGTAGATAAATGGGTGGTAAATTCAGAGAGTCAAACACAAGGATAATAGTAACAAAGGAACCAGTTAACCAACAAATCCATCAACAAAAATATACCTCTGGGGCATGGGCATACATTTAGCACTGTGCTGGGAATTGTCGGGTCATGGGGGTTCACTGAGACTTGGAAAAATAATTGCCATGGTGACACTAAAGGTCCAAAAAAAATGCAATCAAAAAATACTGAGCAAAAGGAGCGAATGATGAAAGTCAATATAAAAACAATCATAAAAAAGAAACAACAAAAAGTAAATGTGATGAGAGTAAGTATGAGAAGATGAGAGAATAAAAAGAATAAATAGAATAGATAGAACAAAAAGAATGCTGGATTTGGGAACTGAAGTTCTGCATTGAAATCATAACACTGCCCCTCACTTTCCCATAGAACCCTTGGCCAGACAATTAGCTCTCTATCCTTGGTTACCTCTTGTACAGAATGGCTTTGTATCATCTCTCATTGTGTTTACCCTCTTGATTGCCCATGTATTGTCTGGTGAATAGGTTAGTTATTGTACTAACATCAAGTATTAAATTTATTGATTTTCCTCCTACCCACTGTCCCCCAAACACAAAAGCTTCAGTTATCCAGACATAGCAGCATTCAATACTCAAGGGTGCCATCTTTAAAAGAAACTATTGATCTCTGTCAGCATACAGTGACCTGACCAAATGTAGAGAGAAGCACCCCATTACCTCTTGCCTGATTTCACATTTCACACCCTGTTCTGGAAACTTTAAAGTCTTGTGACATATCAGGTAATGAAACACGGGTCAAGTAAGTGCCTCCAAGTTGCTCAAATCAGCCATCCCGTAACAAGATAAGCAGTCAGATGAAATGATCAGAAGCACAGATGGCACTCAATTGTGTTTTTTTGCAGGAGAATTCCTTCTCAGAACACGCAAGGGTTGAGTTCTTCTTTATGCTACCCCATTTGTGGAAATGTTTTCTGTTTAATCAACCTCTCTTTGCCCACATGCCTGAGAAATGCAATTCCCTCTTCAATAGGGAAAATTGGCCCCTGACTGATTTCCATTATATTTATATGTGCTCACCCTTGCTGGGCATGCACCAGCTGGGTCTGTGCAATGACAAAGTGATGGATGGGCTCTCTGGAGCAGAGAGGAGATGCACCCCATAGGACAGAGCTTCTCCTCTCCATCTATCTGTTCTGAAGGTACAGCATCACACAACTGGCAGCCACAGAAACACAACACAAAGATTCTGAGACTTTTTTCAATGAAGTGCTCAGAGAAAGGGAACTGAGAAACGCAAAGTACAGTGAAAGGGGTCAAAGTATTCCATTATAGTCCTGGCTCTGCCACTAGCCAAACAGGCGACCTTGGACAAATCACGTAAACTCATTGGTAAAATGGGATTCTTTCTGTCTCATCTATCTCAAGGAACAATCAAAAGCTGAAAAACGATATTAGGAATGCAACTTCTTTGAGAAATATTATCACATACAGTCCAGCTGGGATAAAAACCCAAGAGGCCTCCTATGGCGCCCCCGTTTGGCCCACAGCAGTAGAGCTTTGTGGTTACACATAAGAAAGGGGGCAGAGGTGACCTGCAGGGTTAAATCTCACCTTCAACTCTGACTGAATGTGTGACCTCAGGCAAGTCACTCCAACAGAGCTATAAATCTTCTTTTCCTTATCTACAAAATAATGAACCCATAGACTTATCATCAGGTTAGTTCCATGGATGACAAAATTAACAGCTGGTCATTCTGCACGTGCTGCTGCCATTTGGTGCAGTGTTTGTTTAAAGGATTGAAAAGAAGTAACTCACGGATGGTTAACACGACAAATCATAGAGGAGGCAATGTTCCTTTCTGCACCTCTGTGCCAGCATTCACTACTGGACCCGCCCTCTGCCTCCCTGCCCTCCGTTTAGTGAGCCCAAGTTTTGGGGGAATTATAAAGCAGATCTTCCTCCACACTGCCCAATAGAAGAATGAGACTTCTGTTTTCCAGAACGTGCATCTTGTGGGACCAAGAAGAGGACACAAGGAAATCTGGAAGAAAAATTCTAGAATGTACACAAATATGCTCAAACAAAGGAAGTTAGGGATGAGGAAGCAAGAGAAATATCTAGTGGAATATTGGTCACTGTGGCTATATTAGAAATCATCACAGTTTAAGTTTTTTTTTTTTTTGCCAATCCTCCTTTTTTTGCTGAGGAAGATTGGCCCTGGGCTAACATCTGTGCCCATCTTCCTCTATTTTATGGTGGGACGCCTGCCACAGCATGGATTGATAAGCAGTGAATAGGTCTGCGCCCAGGATATAAACCTGTGAACCCTGGGCCACCAAAGCGGAGCACATGAACTTAACCACTATGCCACTGGGCCAGGCCCTCAGCTAAGTTTTTTGAGCACCTATTAAGCAAACATTGTTCTACACACTTTAATACCTATAATTCCATTCAGTCGTCATAAAGCTCCTTCAGGGTAAACATTATCATTCCCCCTTTATAGAAAGGGAGAAGGCTCAAAGTGATGCCTCCCAGCTGAAGTCACACAGAAGTAAGGTATGGAAAGAGAATGAGTCTGTGACAGGCTGTTGCTTTTGCAGCAGTGACTTAGACCCCACACTCTCAGGTTTTTAAAAGTTCATTTGGCTGCTCACATAAAATTACTCACCTCGAAGGGGCCAGGGAAGCCTCCTGCACCTTGGACTGATGTTTTCCTGCCTTCACGGACCCACTGGAAGATTCTGTTTCTGAAATCTCTAGTTAAGGAGTGGTTCCAAGGGCTCTCTGGGTCTAAAAGGGAGAAGAAAATAATAAGTAGAAAAGGGCCTAATTACACATGGGGAAAATGATGGCAGAAAAGGCTACTAAAAATGGGAAGCAAAATTTCCTAGAAAATGAGTGAAAAAAAATGGGGACTTTATCTTGAAAAAATAAAACTAAAGTGTATTAGAATAATTTAATTTTATATATAATAAAAACATATACTGTACTGCAATTATTTGATGATTAGTAAAATTAACAAAGAATTTTTTAAATCATTTTCCAAAGAAATTGCATAACAGTATGATGTGATACCCGTCAACATACAGCCATAAAAAGAATCATTTCTGCAAAAAATGTTTTGGTTTCACCAATTTTTCCCAAAGGCCTCCTGCATCCTTTTATATTCAAATCATCAAATTATTCTCTTTTGAAGCCTATTATGTCATCATCCTTGTCAATCTTTCTCTTCTTCAATTATTAACTGGTCTAACTCTGTCAGATCCTCATTTGTCAATTATTTTGCACATGATTAAAGAAATTCTCCATCATCCCTTTCATCTTTGCAAAATCTTGCATCTTTTTTCAAGATTTGTAGTTTCCTTTTGCAATCAAATTGCAACAGACTTGTGCTGTGTTGTCAGATGTTTGAGAGTAGCTCAGCGAAGGTAAGACATTGTGGATACAGAGAAGAGTGTTAAGTGAACAGGGATAGTCGAGTGGAGACAAATTTTAATGAGTGGACAATTTATTAGTGCATGCTGTCATGCAACGATGCCTTTCATCCTACTCTCCTATATAACTCTAACTTCAGGGATGATAATAAATAATACTAGATAAGAGGATTCTCTGTAGTAGAAAGAGTAATGACTCCTAACTCTAGATAGCTCTTCACAGACAGCAAGCTACTTTCACATCCGTCACTTCGTGTAAGCTTAACAGCATCTCTTAGAGGGGGTGAGGCGAGTGTTTTTGTGTGCATTTCACAGTTGAGGAAACTGAGACTTAGCAAGGTGGACATTTTTTCAGAATTTCTTCCTAACTCACTCTCTTCAGAGTAGTAACTTTCATTCATTGTTCTCTTGCTTGGTACTGAATAGTATGCTAAGTACTTGACATATATCACCCCATTTATTCCTAAGTGTCCTACTGGGTGATTATAATTAGGCACTATTCATTTCATTTTATGAAGGACAAAACTGAAGACAATTAAAGTTAAGGAACTTGCTGTGTTAAGTCAGTTATTGCTACAATAATGCTTCATAACAAACAACCCCAAAATCTCAATGGCTTCCAACAACAAATAATTATTTCTCACTGAAAGGATCAGTTAGAAGGCTGAGTTGACTCTGGTTCAGGTGGTGGGTCAGGTTCGGGTCTGTTCCAAGAGTCAGTCATTTGTGACCAGCTGAAGGTACAATAGTTACCTGAGCAATATCTCATGACTAGTGGCAATTGTACGTGAGGTTATGTTCAGGTCATATCCACTAATCTATCATTGTCCAAAAAGAGTCACTGGATAAATACAAAGTCAGTGGGATAAAGATGTAGAATCCGTCTACTCTGCTGGGAGGCACTGGAGAGTCACGTGATTAAGAGCATGGATGGAAAATCCTATTACAAGTGCGGGAAGGCAGGGGAGGAGATAGTTAAGAATCTTCAACAATAGCCCTATCTGCACCACTGGCTTGGGTTCCCACAGCAAGTTCTGGCTCCAGAGCCCATGCTCTTAACCATCTCACTGAACTTCCTTGGAACCTTCCCCAGTGCTCAAGGTGTGTCCTCAGAGTCATGTTGATATTATATCACCACTTCCTCCTGACCAAAGCTGTTTGGCACCTGCTGGCTGAACCCTCTTGATCCTCTTCTGTATGTTTGGCCCCACATAGTTCTGGGACCAACCCAGATCTGGATGTAATGTTTTCTGTATCTTCAGGCCAGCAGCTAAGCAAGAAAAAAGATTTCTGCCTGTCCCTGCTCTGCTCTTAAAAAGAAGTACATTTGAATAGCAATTCTCAGTGTACAAAGCATTTTCACAGCTCTTTTCTCAATAAAGCCCTCTTCCCCAGATTCCGTGGGGTAGACATTATTATAGCCATTTTACAGATCTAGAAGTTGAGGCTTATCACAATGAAATGTACAGCTCACGAGCTCTATAATCCTGATGTGACCTGTAACCTTTCATTTAATGTACTTCTACTGTTAACTGGGCATTTCCTCTGGGCTGGGCAACTTGCTGAGACTGCTATAGATGTGACTTCATTTAATTTTCACAGCAGTGCAGTGGGGGAGATGTTCTTATCCCTTTTTGTATGTCAGAAGTTAAAAAAATTATCCCAGGTTGCAAGCTAAGTGGTGGCAGAGCCAGAGTCCAACCCAGCTCTGTCTCACTGTACTGCCTATGCCCTTAAACTCTACACTAACATTTTTCTTTTATTTTTGTCCCACCTCCTTAGTAATCAGCTGCCAAGAGCTGGACGATCTCTTGCCTTGAACACTTGTGATGCAGCCAAACTATGGTCTGGTTCCTCAACTCCAGGTGCTGTCCTTGGCTCCTTGCCTGGATCTCTGCCTGTGCTTTTTCTTCTGGGACCCCTGTACTCCCTGTCTTTTTTGTCCATTGGGGATAGTTGCTTTCTGACCTCAGGCCCGTTGGCAAGGTCCTGATGCCCATTATCTCTCATCCTGCCACACAAAACTCCCCCTTCTTATCTGCTGCCCCTGCCAAGGCTGCCACTTTTACATAATGTCCTATTTTCAGGCATTTCTGCATTTACAACTCTTATTTCAGTTTTGATTGAAGCTTCTTGAAGTTCGACTTCAGGACCAATAAGTTGTCAGTATCTACAAGAATAAATCCATCTTTGAAGCTTTTGTCCACAATATGTCTCATTTATTTAAATTGGCTTTTTTATTTTTAAATTAACATAGCAAAATTGACCTTTTTTGATATACAGTTCTATGCATTTTAACACATGCATAGATTTGTGAAACTACTATCACAATCAATACACAGAACTATTCTGTCACCCCCCCCAAACTCCCTCCTGCTGTCCCCTTGTAGTCATAACCTTCTTCCACCCCAACATTTGATAACCATTGATCAATTCCCCATCATTGCAGTCTTGTGTTTTTAAGAATATCATATAAATGGAATTGTATAGTAGGTAACCTTTTGAAAGAAGTAGGCTTCGTTCAATCAGCATAATGCCCTTGAGATGCATCCAAGTTGCTGCAGTTTCAATAGTTCATTCCTTCTTATTGCTGAGTAGTATTCCAGTGCAGGGATGGACCACGGTTGTTTATCCATGCAGCTGTTGAAGGATATTTGGTTACTTTCTAGTTTAGCATGACTATGGATAGAACTGCTATAAACATTCACATACAGATTTTTGTATGAACACAAGTTTGGATTACTCTAGGATAAGTATCCAGGAGTGGTTTGCTGGGTTGTGTGTTAAGGGTATGCTTACGTTTATAAGAAAGTGCCACCATATTTTTCAGTTACCTGTATGCAGTTTTATACTATTGGTAGATTCTACTGCAGTGCTCCTGTCTACTGTTCGTTCCTCCAGTTCCACTCTTGGCCGTGCTCTACCTTCTCCAGGCCTCAGATGATTGACATCCCCAGGCTACATCAAGAGACTCCCTTCTCCTCTTGCTTCTACCTGGATTTGGCTTGCAGGAGGCACTGTCAAGAGAGCAGAGGGCAGGAGGAGAAGGATGTCACAGGATGTGTTTGCTTCCTCCCTCTCTGCTGGGTGCCACAGCATCTCTCTAGGGTAGCCACTGCTCATGGCAGGCCACAGGCATTCATTCCCCTCACCCTGCAGGCCCTGCTCTTGGTCAACACTGCACTCTTCCTGGTTACTTATCTATTCAGTATCTCACTTAATTTTTCCAAAATCAGTATGAGGTAGGAAGACAGATGAAGAAACTGAGGCATGAGGACAACTTGCCCCAGGTCACATAGCTAGTAAACAGCAAAGCCAAGACTAGAATGCAGGTCTTATGACTCTCAAGCTCATGCTCTTCCCAATAAACTCTGATTTCACCCCATTTGTGTCAATGCTCTTACTACATAGTTCTACAAATAATTGATTGCACATGCTGGAAACCTTAAAATAAATGAGCAAATTGAATTCATGATCCAGTTCTTCTGAGCAGGTTTTCTGGATTACCATAGCTTCTCTTCTTTATGCTTATTTGCTTTTGTTCCTTAATGACTAGTACTCATGGTATCTTTCATATCAATTCTAAGTTTAATAAAAATGATCAAAATTCTTGAATAAAACATAAGAAGTTTAAAAAAAATCTTTTTATTCTTAAGTGAGCATTACATAATGCTAATATACTCTATATTCACTATTTGAATGAATTTATTGATTAGATTAGTAATTTTTTTTTAAACTTTAAATATTTTAAAATAAACTTCTACTGACATAATTACCAATGGTGAAGCTGAAAGAAACGGATTTTGTTCAACAAAACAACCAATGACTACTATTGCACTGGCCTTACCACTCTTAGAGAGAACACAAATGGAGGTGCAATGGACACTCTACCAGCACATTCATCTATTCATTTCTTGCAAATAATTATTGACTTCATTTAAACCCTTTACTCAAGATCTCACTGCCAATGAATAGAGGAGCTAGTTCTTTTGATTTTCAGATCAGAAATTTGTTTCTTATGTGACTGTAATTTTAATAGGGTTCTGCAGATCACCAGTGGTCCGTGAATGTGCTCTTGAGGGTCCTGCTAGGTTACCTAATTTAGGGTGACCAATCATCCCAATTTGTCCAAGACTGAAGGGTTTCCCAAGATGTGTGATTTTCAGTGCTAAAACTGAGAAAGTGCTGGGCACACTGGGACAAATTGGTCTCCCTAACTAGATAGCATGTGTCTGAATTCAATCATAAGAAGGTCACCCAGATGATCCAATATACGCATATACATATATGTGTATGTATATATATATATACACATACATGTGTCATATACATATATACATACATGTATATACATGTTATTATTGGAATTACAGCAAATAAAATTGTTTGTAGCTTCAATTATCTCCCCAACCACCTTTCTTCCCTCTTACCCCCAACTCTAGAGGAGACAGAAGCAGCAGACAGACTTGGGGAAAAGGTGGAGAAAGGAAAGCAAAATAACAGACTGCATGTCCTTCCCCATTGCTGGTCACTGGAATACAAGGCAGGCCCAAGTTTGAGTGAACAGATCAGCTTTGAATTGGACAACAGACTGCAGTCTTGAATTTTTCTATATCGGAAAATGGTACTGCTAAAATATCTAAAAGTGACCAGAAAACTGATAAAATCTGCCTAACAGAGCATTTGGGTTTAGAGGAAGGAATCGAACAGATTTTGAAGGCAGAGCTGGATATTTAAAAAAGCCATTTCTTGATTGTCCTCTATCAAGGCCAGTCTGTCTAAAAAAGTAATAATGGGAGGGGAGATATCTCTTTGAGATCCTGATTTCAGTTCTTTTGTATAAACACCCAGAAGTGGAATTGCCGGATCACATGGTAGTTCCATGTTTAATTTTTTGAGAAACCTCCACACTGTTTTCTATAGCATCTGCACCATTCCCACCTACAGTGCACACGTGTTCCAATTTCTGCACACCCTCACCAACACTTGTTATCCTTTTTTTTTTAATAATGGTCATCCTAATGAGTATGAGGTGATACTCATTATGGTTTTGATTTGCATTTCGCTGGTGATTAGTGATGTTGAGCATCTTTATACACCTGTTTGCTGTTTGCATGTCTTCTTTTGGAGAAATGTCTATTCAAGTCCTTTCATTAATCAGATTTTTGGGGGGTTTTTGTTATTGAGTTATAGAAGTTCCTTATTTATTTTGAATATTAACCCCTTATCAGATATATGGTTTGTGGCATTATTCACAATATCCAAGATATAAAAACAACCTAAATATCCATCAGTGGATGGATGGATAAAGAAAATGTTGTATATACATACAATAGAATAATTTTCAGCCTTAAAAAAGAAGGAAATCCTGCCATATGCAACAACATGCATGAATCTGGAGAACATTATGCTAAGTGAAATATGCCAGTTGCAAAAAGAAAAACACAGAATGATTCTACTTATATGAGGTATCTAAATAGTCAGACTCATAGAAACAGAGAGAATAGTGGTTGCCAGGGGCTGGGGGAAAGAGAGAAAGAAGGAGGAACTGCTGTTCAACAGGTTTAAAGTTTCAATCATATAAGATAAACAAATTCTGGAAATCTGCTGTACAACATGGTGCCTATAGTGAATAATACTATATCGTGCGCTTACAAGCTTGTTAAGATGGTAGGTCTCATGTTAAGTATTTTTACCACAATAATAAAAGAAAAAAACTAGTTATGAAAGAATCAAAGGCCTTAGTGAATAACTCATACGTGGGAAAGGGAGAGACAGGGATCAGATTTCTCAATCTGTGTATGAGTGAAATGGGAGTAACAATGATATTTCTGTGTGTTATGGAGGTCAAGAACATGGAGGCAGAAGGTTTGAGTTTCGGTCTCCATATATAATATCACTTCTTGGCTGAGGGGCCTTGGAAAAGTCATGAACTGTTTTACGTCTCATTTTTGCATCTGTAACGTAGGGAGGGTAATATCCACCTCATAAGATTCCGGTGAGGGAAAAATATGATAATGCATGCATGTGTGATTTGTAAATTACATAGCACCATGGAAACAAGAGGTATTATTATTGGCAAACAGTAAGGAAATCAGGAGAAAGGACCCAGTATGGCTTAGACAGCTGAGTTTTTCATATGGTCATTCTCAAATGATGAAGTATAGAGGAATGGATGAATCCTGCAGACAGTGGAAAACAGGACTGGAAGTCAGGGTCACGGTGGTTGATTTGTGGTTTTCCTAAGTGGAGGACAGCCACAGTCAAGTGTTCTCATGTATCAACCCCCCTGCCCTCGCTCCCTTGTTCAATTTCAACTCATCCTTCCAGTTTCAGCTCAATGAGCACTTCCTCAGGGAAGCTTTCTCTGACCACCTTCCCCGCCCACCAGACAACGTCGAACTCAACACAGTTGAAATTTCACATTTATTTGTTTAATTACTTGATTGATACCTCTTCCCACCCAATGCCAACTAGATAGTGAGTACCAAGGAAAAAGGAATCGTAACCAGTATGTTTATCTTTATATCCTTATCACTAAACAAATTGACTGGTATTGAATAAACGTCTGTTGAAAATCTGAATGAATAAATGAATGATACACCCTGCCCCATCTGTCCTTCCTAATCGGCCTAATCATGCTACCTACTATCTATCTTCAAATTCTGAAACCTTATTACAGTCATGCACCGCATAATGATGTTTTGGTCAATGACAGACCACATATATAATGTGGTCCCATAAGATTATAATGGAGCTGAAAAATTCCTATTGCCTAGTGATGTCATCACCCTCATAATGTCGTAGTGCAACACATTACTCATGTGTTTGTGGTGATGCTGGTGTAAATAAGCCTACTGTGCTGCCAGTTGTATAAAAGTATAGCACATACAATTATGTACAGTATATAACACTTGATAATAAATGGCTATGTCACTGGCTTATGTATTTACTATACTAAACCTCTTATCGTTATTTTAGATTATATTCTTTCTACTCATAATCAGTATGCTGTGTTATGCTGGCAGCAGCCTCAGACATCTCGTGTTTACTGCATCTCTGGATTGCATCATTTTCTCTTGTGCTTGATTTAATCTCATGTTGTTTTATTTATTGCGACCCCTAAGCATACAAAATCCACTGCCAATGCTGCCAATAAGAGGCCACATTAAGCAATTGACCAGGAAACAAAATTAAAAGTGATTGAGGGGGCCAGCCCAGTGGCGCAAGCGGTCAAGTGCACGCACTCTGCTGTGGCTGCCCTGGGTTTGCCGGTTCGGATCCTGGGCATGCACCGATACACTGCTTGTCAGGCCATGCTGTGGCGGCGTCCCATATAAAGTCGAGGAAGATGGGCACGGATGTTAGCCCAGGGCAGTCTTCCTCAGCAAAAAAGGAGGAGGATTGGCAGATGTTAGCACAGGACTGATCTTCCTCGCAAAAAAAAAAAAAAGTGATTGAGGACTACAAAGGTGCGAAGTCAGTGATGGTTATTGCTCACCAGTCTGGTAGTCCCATTACACCATAGCTAAAATCCTGAAGAAGAACAAAATGATGGAAGCTGTTAAATGATCTGCTTCATTGAGGGAAATGACACTAACAAAAATTCAAGAAAGGCCCGTATCAGACGTGGAGAAATTTCTAATAACCTGGATTGAAGAACAGAAACAGAAGCGTAGCCCTCTCAGCACCATGACCATCACGGCAAAAGCAGAAAGTTTGTTTGCAATAGTGAAACAAAAGGCTAGACCCAACTGCAATGTTGAATTTACTCCTAGCTCTGTGGTTTAAATGATTCAAGCATTGTTATTCATTACATAATGTGAAAGTGAGTGGGGAGTCTGTGAGTGCTGATGTGAAGGCAGCTGAAGAATTTTTGGAAACTCTAGATAAGCTGATTGTGGAGGAAAATTACTTGCCAGAGCAAATATTCAATATGGATGAGACCTTCCTATTCTCTAAACAGATGCCTGAAAGGACTTTCATCCATCAGGAGGCCAAGTCAATGCCAGGTTTCAGGGCTTTTAAGGACAGAATAACAGTCTTGATTGGAGGTAAGTTTGCAGGCTACAAATTGAAACCTTTTGTGACCTGGCACAGTGAGAACCCAGGGCCTTCAAGCACATCAATAAGCACACACTGCCAGTGTGCTACAGGAGCAATAAGAAGTCATGGATGACCCAGCTCCTCTTCCAAGATGCCCTCCTGAATTGCTAAGTCAGCAAAATGGAGAAGTACTGTTTGGAGAATAACATACCTTTCAGGGTTTTGCTTATTGTGGATAATGCTCCTGGACATCCGCCTTTTATTGGTGATCTTAATCCCAATATCAAAGCAGTGTTTTCCCTCCCAACATCTTTGATCCAACCAATGGATCAAGGAGTTATAGCAGCTTTTAAGTCCTACTACCTGAGGAGGACCTTTGCCCAGGCTGTTGCTACAACTGAGGAAGACACTGAAAAGACATTGATGCAGTTTTGGAAGGATTACAACATCTATGACTGCATAAGAACCTTGCTTGAGCTTAGGGTGATGTCATCAAGGAGTGTATGAATGGCACCTGGAAGAAGACACTCAAGAGGCTCATCCATGACGTCAAAGGATTTGCCAAGGGTAAGGAGGTTGCACCCATCAACAAGGCTGTGGTTGAGACGGCAAACAACTTTAACCCGGGTGTGGGTGAGGATGACACTGAGGAGCATCCTGAGGTGGTTCCTGAGGAACTGACTAATGAAGAGTTGTTGAACTAGAACAGGAACGCATAGCTAAAGAAGAGGCAAGAGAAAAAAAAAACTGTGAGAGAAAAAAAAAGCAAAAGAACCCCCAAGAAAATTCACATTGAAGGATTTAGCAGAAACTTTTGCAGATCTCAACAAGCTCTTTAAAAATTTTGAAAACGTGGACCCCAACACTGAAAGGTTTTCATTCATAGAGAGGAATGTGCGTTATCTGCTTACAAGAAAATCTATGGTGAGAAAAATATAGAAACCAAGCAAACTACCATGGACATATTTCTGAAAAGAGTGACACCTCCTCAAGGAGTTAGCCTCAGGCAGGCCCTTCAGGAGGTATTCCAGAGGAAGGCATTGTTATCATAGGAGATGACAGCTCCATGCGTGTTATTGCCCCTGAAGACCTTCTAGTGGGACAAGATGTGGAGGTGGAAGACAGCGATACTGATGACTGTGATCTTGTGTAGGCCTAGGCTAATGTGTGTATTTGTGTCTTAGTTTTTAACAAAAAGTTTAAAAACTGAAAAAAAAATTTAAAAATAGAAAAAAAGCTTCTAGAATCAGGATATAAAGAAAGAATTTTTGTACAACTGTATGTATGTGTTTGTTTTTTAAGCTATTACAAAAGAGTCAAAAGGTCAAAAAAATTCAAAAGTTTATAAAGTAAAAAATTTACAGGAAGCTAAGGTTAATTTATTATGAGGAAAGAAAAGTACTTTTTATAAATTTAGTGTAGCCTAAGTGTACAGTGTTTATAGTCTACAGTAGTGTACAGTAATGTCCTGGGCCTTCACATTCACCCACCACTCACTCACTGACTCACCCAGAGCAACTTCCCGTCCTGCAAGCTCCATTCATGGTGAGTGTCCTGTACAAGTATACCATTTTTTATCTTTTATACTGTATTTTTACTGTACCTTTTCTATGATTAGATATGTTAAGATAAACAAATAGTTACAGTTGTGTTATAATTGCCTAGAGTATTCAGTATAGTAACATGCTGTACAGGTTTATTGCCTAGGAGCAATAGGCTGTACCATGTAGCCTTGGTGTGTAGTAGGCTACACCATCTAGGTTTGTGCAAGTACACTCTATGATGTTCACACAAGGAAGAAATTCCCTAATGATGCATTTATCAGAATGTATCTCTGTCGTTAAGCAACGCATGACTGTATTTCTGGCCTTTTATTGGGTTTCTGAGTTTATGTTATGCCTCTCCAAACTGATTATCAGCTCCTTAAAGACAGATGTCAGTTTTTCTACATTTGTTTACCCCATTAATGCCTAGGAAGTGGATGGACTCATAGTTGGTGCTCAGTAAGTGCACAGTGGCTCTTAGTTGGCTCATGTGTCCAATGGGGGGAGTTGCCACCATCTTCATTATCCATGCCAACTCCACCCAGGGGACATTTAGTTCTGAACTTGATGCCATCTGGTTCTCTAATTAAAAGAAATTACTCAGATTTCGGACAAGGCCTCCACGAGCACATGGAGCTATAGAGTCCTTGGTCCAATGATTCTCAAACTGTGTACTCCAGAGCCCCAGGGTTCACTGTGGTATCTCAGAAGCTGAGCAGAGAAGCTCAGTGGGGAGCCAAATGGGAGATTCTAAGTTTCGTCATCTTTTCTTTAAGCCAGGCATCTCTTCTCTCGATTTTGTACATCGAGGTTTCAGGTGAAGATTTCCCTGGTTGAAAACAACTGCTCTAGTCCAATCCTATCATTTGACATGAGAGAGAATTACCCAGATAGGAGAGGGAATCAGCTGCTAAAAACTCACAGCAGAATTCTACACATGAGAAAAATAAAATGATAACATCCTCCAAGTAGAATATTTTCTAAGTTTCTCTGTGACCTAAGCCTCACTTTCTATTAAAATAACATCCCCCAGAGCCTTCTCTGTATCACATATTCTACAGTCGGCTGATCCAGCAGTGTTGTTAATAACATCACTTAGAAAATGTAATTTAATAGTCATCAAGAGTGACTTGCTGAGAATCTCGATGTGTGGGCCCGTGTCATTCTCCACACGGGTGTGGCCTTAGGTGTCTCTTCCATATGAGAAGTCATCCTGTCATTAAGTCTCTGTACAGCCACACTTGTCAGCGGTAATAATAGCAACATCTATAACCAGCACATCACTGACTAGATATTTCAGGGAATATGGACGCATCCAAGACTTTACAAAAATAGAATGATCTCTAGTATTTGCATTTGTCGTTTTGTATGTGTAGTTTCTATTTTCATTGACATTGCTTTTGTCTCATTTATTCCTTCTGGCTTCTTCATCACATGCAAGTTTATAATACTGTTTTTCCACTTTACAGTGCTGCACGAGGATTCACTGAAAACATAAAATTAAACCAGCAAAAGAAAGAAATTATTTTGGGAGCTATAAGGCAGGAAATATAGAAAATCTTCTGGCCCAATGGACATTGTTTTTTTTGAGAAGCACACCATTAATCTAACCATGAAAAGACATTTTCCAGACCTAAATGCTCATAATGGAAAAAGACAGAGAGAAAAAGAGACAGAGGGAAACACACTCAGAGAAACAGATCATGGAGGGGGAAGTTCAGAAAAAATGGAGAAAAACTGGTTACCAAAAGGCCTCTCTGAGTCTCCGAGTTTACTTAAAGGAAAAAATCATGCTTACATGAGTCATTCTCAACCTCTTTCAGTTTCAATACATCTTTAGCCTAAAAACTATTGAAGACCCCAAAAAAGCATTTGTTTATGAGATCTTCCAATATCTACCATATTTAAAATTAAAGTTGAGAAACATAAAAGATGTTTATTAATTTATTTAAAAAATAACAATAAACTCATTTCTCATTCATAACTTATTTCTGTGAAGAAAAAGGCTTTAAGCATCAGAAAGCTTAAAGCTCAGAGTGGCAGATACACTCATGCGATGCTGAATGACAGGGATGCATTCTGAGAAATGTGTTGTTAAGCGATTTTGTTGTTGTGTGAACATCATAGAGTGTACTTACACAAACCCAGATAGTATAGCCTACTACACACCGAGGCTATGCAGTACTAATCTTATGGGACTACCGTCATATATGTGGTCCGTCATTGACTAAAACGTCGTTATGTGGCACATGACTGTATAAGTTTTCCAAAATTCTAAAAGTGTTTGCGTGAACAAATTTGTCATTGGTAACAAATGCTGTCAGTTGTTTTTCTTGAAGTGACAAGCTCACTTCATTCATTTTAGGGAAAAGGTCTACCAAATGCCCGAGTCTAAATAAACATAATTTGTCTTTCAGTTGTTCCTTCAAGTAAAAAGGGTGTTCAACGAAAAAAGCAGTTCTGCTCACAGCTCAAACAATTGCCGCAGTGCTTTCCCTCAAGACAATCATTACACTTGGTTTGCAACAGAGATATTTCATGTGTGTTTCTTTTTTCTTCACATAGAATAATACTCGTGTCAAAATTTCATTATTAATTTTACTGCTTCATCAAGAACATTCCTAAGTGAAATTGGCATTTTTTTTAATATTGTAAATGTGTGTTGTGAAGAATACAATGACTATTCATACAGTTTGATGTCACTGCCTTGATTTGTACCAAAGAAGCAGCAGTTTCACCCCATTATTTTTTCATCATCAATGCAAATGTCAGTAAAAAAGGCATATCACATCTTAGCATTACTATGAAAATAGTTTTGACCTCCCAGAACCCCTGAAAGGATCTCAGGGACCTCCAGGGGACTATGGACCAGACTTTGATGACCATTATTCTAAATTCTTGCCTTCTTCCTTTTCTTTCTTCCATCCGTCTATGAACAAAGCTTGGGGAGATTGGAGCCAAATACTAATGGACAACCACAGATAAATATAATATGTCTCCTCTGTCCACAGACCCAGTCTCTTCCCTGGTAGCCTTATCTCCTAGTGATACACTCCCTTTCCTCCCTACCCCTCCTGCTAGTTGAGTTGACTCTGTCACTTGCAGCCAAAAATTCCTAATCAAGCAGAGCATCCAAAAGACCAAAACCTAGATCCCTCAGGTCTGATTCCACAGTGTAGTCCTATGGATTTTCCACTGCCTACTTAATGTATTATCTTTATATATAACCTATTATCGTTGACGAATTGATTGATTAGAATTCAAATACTCATTCTCATTCTCTCCCTCTTTGTCTTATAAATATTCTACAACATATTTTGAGTGTATATATTAGATTGAATCATATGGAATTGCCATTTTGGGTGGGTCAAAAATGGTCGAATATCATCAATTTCATGTAATAATAGCCAAGGCATTTTTCCATTATTGGAAGGTAAAAAACAAAATACATCAACAGAAAGAAAATGGACTGATTCCAAGTGATTGATCAGACATTTACTCAAAGAAGAAGGAAAGCCAGTGAGGTGAAGATCGCAGGACTTAAAATGTGTCTTAGACAAAACCAACAAGGCAATTCAGGGCCATACTGGCTTTGTTCAAACATTGAGCTTATCTGTTTTGTGTTTCCATGATTCTGTGTTGCTGAGGGGAATAGATTTCCCACCGCTGATATCCCTCCATGTGGATATCTAGCCTCTCTCCACACAATCCCCCTTGCTCCTCCCCAGTGAGAAATTCAAGAGAAGGAACCGGGCATGCATGGCCTGGCCCTTACCTTTCTCTCTTAGGATGACATGTTCTGGTCTACTCTTCAAACTGTGCATCATACAGGGTCAGGCACCCGGGTGGGAGGGGAAGGTGGGCTGTGTGGGCGCAGCATTGTCTTTGATAGAAAAGTTTGTGGTATTCTGGGGTTCAGAATAAAGAATCACACTCTTACCACACACCTAAGGCACTTTCTGATTCGTCAATGGCCAGCTCTCAACTTGGCAGGAAAACGAAGATTACTTTTTGATTCTTTAAACACCAGCATGGTGTTATATTTATTTACCTAGTCCATAGCATAATGCCTGGCACACAGCAGCCATTCAATAAATATTTGTTGAAGGAATGAATGTTTGCAAATATACGGCTTCTTAAGAATTAAACTCTATGGCTTATCCGTATATGAAGGCCAGGGGAAAAAGTTTACATTTTACGTTAAGGGAGTGGGAAACTATTTAAAGCAGGAGGTGCATGATCAGATTCCTGTTTGAAATGTTAATTAAATAATCGTGAAGGCAAGTGAAGATTTGTTTCTGGTGGAGATCCAGACAAGGACAGGTGGTGGGGGGAGGAGAGAGGATGTCATATGGGTCTGTTTCCACCTCATAACTTTCATGGTCTTCTTTCCAGAGATGAAATGGGGAGATCTGCATCCTGCTTGATCTCCGTGGGTGGATATGGTTACTTTTGTGGCCTGCTTCACAATATCTGCCTGTTTATCCTTGATACAACCAGGCCGTCTCTGGGGCTTGTGATGACGATGTCAATATTTTCCCCAGTGGGAAAATAAAATTGCCCGTGGAATTTTATGGATGAGTTTTGGCTATCTGCTTCTCAGAGATAAAAAAGCCTTCCACGTATTATATGACTGGCAATTTAGACACTCTTTCATAGTCGTTGTAGTCTAGCGATCGCTGGTGTCAACTGGGGAGAGAGCACAGATTTGTCTTTGCTTTCTGTCTCGTAACTGCTCTGCAAACAGACTGATGGAACATCCCAGAAATGGCAAGGGGCCTTGACGACCTGCTTTAAGATTTTAAAGGTAACTTTACTACTTGCCACCCTCAACTAGAGAATGAGTATCTTTTCTCTGAAAAGTCACCGTCTTTAATTAAAGCCACAACGTCCACAACAGAGAAAGAGGAAGAAAATGTCAGCCTAGTCAATGAGATCAGCTGGATTAATCTTAACCATTTGTAAGGTGACAGCTGTCAGAGGAAGCCCGCCCTCACAGCCACAATGCAAGAGAAACTTGAAGTTGGAGTTAAAGTCAATAGTGACCATGAGGAAATGAAAATAGGTTTGACATTGTCACAAAGTCATGAGGCTATGTGTTATCAAATAAAAGGTGAAAAGGAAGCACAGTAACTGTTGGTATTGTTTTTTCCCAGAGTTCCCAAGGCTTTGGACTTGGATTCCTGCTGGGAATTAGTAGGATTTAGATCATCCTGCCAGTGAACACCATGGAAGTGAAACCACACCAACCTTCCAATCTCCGGCAGAGCAGGACTGAGTGTTCCCCTTTACTGTCACCATATTCTCCTGAGAAATGTCTGCTTACAAATTCAGTTGTACAGCTTTTTGCATGGATAAGCCATAGAGTCTAGTTCTTAAGGAGCTAATATTTGCAAACATTCATTCATTCAACAAATATTTATTGAATGGCTGCTGTGTGCCAGGCATTATGCTATGAACTAGGTAAACAAATATGAACAAAGCAGACACAGCTTGTGACCTCATGAATATATACAGATGCATGCATGTGCAGAAGATAAAATTTTCCATTTCTAAGTCAGGTATCATGACAGCAATTTAGTCTATCCCATTATTACACAGGTGAGGAAACTGAGGCCCAAGGAGTTACTTTTCTAACGTTACACAGCTAGTAAACAGCAGGATCAGGGGTGGTAATAAGCATCGTTAACTTTTATCGAGTACTAACTATGTGCCAAGTACCTGGTAAGCAAGTACTTCACATGGGTTATTTTTATGAATTTTCACAAAATCTCTCTGAGATAAGTAATGCTATCATCTACATTTTTGAGATAAAAAGACTGAGATATAAGTTCATAGAGCTAAGGTTTATATCCAGGCAGGGTGACTTCAGAGAAAGTGCTCCTAAGCACTGTAATAGTGCAAAAGTATTTCATCTCAACTACACGACCACTTGTCACCGGGTAAAGTCCACCACCTGCTAATCTCCATAGAACAAAGGAAATTTACCCGGTTTATGAAGACATGGTGATACAGAAACCATCTGTTTGCTTGCATTGAAGCCAGAGGCCATGAGAAAATAAAAATAGGTTTGAGATTTCCAAAAAATGTCTGAAGGCTTATTCTCTGGTATTTCACTATATTAAGCTTTCATGCAGGAGTGATGCACGACACTAGAAAATGATTATTCTTAACAATAGGGGTTGAAACAGAGGCCAATTTCCTGTAAAGATGAATGCCCTTCATTTTCCAAGACCCCTCCTAAGGCCCTAGGAGAATCCTAACAATATTCTAGTCATAATTTTCTCTAATTTGTCTTAAGGAGGGCCTTTGACATTTTATAACTTTCAGGATCCTCAAAACTTACATTTGTCCCTGCTTTACCCCAATATAGAAGTTTGTTTCAAGGCTTTAGAGACAGTTGACTCAGGCTTTGCCGTTTAGTAACCATCAGATTTGGGGTAACTTATCTCTTGGAACTCTATTTCCATATCTATTAAATGGAAATATGTACTCTTGACATCACAGGGTTGTTGGGAGGACAAGAGGTCACGTTCATATAGTAACAACAATTAAATGTTAGTAAATGTTGACTCTTATACCCTTCCCCTCCTTGAGGATGGCTTTCATTTGTGGTAACAACACCTCAAGAAATAGTGGCTAAAACAAATAAGGGTCTGTTTTTCTCATTTAACAAGTCTGGAAAGAGTCTCAGAGATGCCATGGGGACCCAGACACATTGTATCTTTCTCTTCAGCCTTCCTTAGTGCGGACTCCATCTTCATAGTCTCAGAAGGGCTGCTCTACTCCAGACATTGTGTTTGCATTCCAGGAAGAAAAAAAGGAAAGGGAACATGAGGCATGTCAGCTGAATCCATCTTTTTATATCAGGAAAGTAGTAGCATTTCCAGAAATTTCACTGTGTAGGAATAAAGTTGATTTGTAGCTGATCTGTGGTAATTCTATTCTTATCTCAGGGATGCCTGGAACCATGATCCTGACCCTTGGCCAAGAAAGGGATGAAATGCACTAGCTAGTGATTTGTAATGTTGTGCTTAAAGGACACAGCTCCCCAGGAGGCACGCTATACCAGCTTGTCTACATCGTTTATTGAAAATGTATCAATTGGTGGTCCGCACCTGGTTTACCTGGTTATAGCCTGATTTTGGTTACTGACCAGTGGGGTATAAAAGACCCCTCAGTAAACTTCTCAGTGCCTTGGCTTCCCTGAGAACAAGCTATCTCACATGTATCTTGGTGGTTTATGATCTGGTGAGAAAAAGCCTCCTGTGAGGCTGAGAAGCTGCACAGGGATGTCTCAGACCTCGCTGATGTTTGCCAGGGCTTTCTGTCTCCTGCCACACTGTATCCTATGCCTTTATTAAACATATACATGTGTGCATATGTATAAAGATATACACCTATATCTTTAAATATATCATCTATTTTATATTGATATACAGGTATAGAATAGATATTTTATATGTAGATATATAATCTACATGCCTCATATATCTCTATATCTACCGTCTATTTATATTATATGATCTATATGTATACATGATCTATACCTACACAGTCTTGTGAGTTGCTTTCATTATTCAACTCTGCGTAAATGTTGTGCCCATCCAGTAACTTTCTGCTTTTATCTCACTAATGAGAAGTTAAATCACATGGCAATCTCAGCTCTAAGGGATCTGGGGAACTAAGGATTTTTAACCAGTAACATTTCTTTTAAAAAAAAAAATGGAGTTCTATACACGTGAAAGAGAAAATCATTTATCTAGTGTAGGGGTTCTCAAACTTTAACATCAAAATCACAGGTTGCCAGGCCCCATCCTCAGAGTTTCTAATTGAGAAGGTCTGGGGTGGGGCCTAAGAATTTACATTTTTAACAACTTCACAGGTGATGCCAATGCTGTTTGTCTGGGGGTCGTGCTCTGAGAACCATTTGCCTAGCAAAACAAAAAAAGGATGGAGTAGTTTTGTTTTGTCTTGGACAGCTGCTACTAGGGCAATTTCATTCTCCAAGCAAAGCAGCAAGTAAATGAAGAAACCAAGATTAAACCTGGATGGGGTTCATTTCTATCTTCCCGGGGAAAATGCCACATAAATATCAGTCCATTTCGTTGGCTTTATCTGGTCTGGGAGCAGCAGTGTGCTAATGAGAAGGCTGGCTATTTGGCCGAGGTTTTCTAAACCCATCTCAGAAGTGAAGAGTGAGCCGCTTGGGCTGACTGCCGTAGAAGGAACACAGAGGAAAAATGACAGATGAATCCTAGGGACAGCCAGTTCTGAAAACGCTCTTTTCCACTACTATGAAAATATGGCCATGGAGACCATGTGTTCAAGAAGACTCCAAGCTGGAGCAGCAGGAAAAAGAGGGCAGTGGTGTTCTGAAAAGAGAATGGATGTGAGAACGGATGAGAGAATGGTGAGAACGGATGCTCGCAGCTTTGTAGCTCAGGTCTTCCATGTGCTTCAACATGAAGAATGTTTGTGTTCTGGGCTATCATGGGAAGGAGGTTTGGGGCTTCACAACAAGCCATCGGAGCAGGTCTCGAGACCTAGCCTGGCTTCCTCTGAGAAATGCCTGACCTATCTCTTCTCTCCTGAGTTCTAATGACCCATTTACCTGAATCACATTTCATACAGGTCTACAATCCCTTATCCACAATTGCAAAATCCAAACTCTTTGAAAACCAAGAGTTTGTAACTCATCTGTGGTGAAATTTGACCTGAATACCTTTGGCAGAAAAGCCTGATATGAGCTGACACAAAACTATCCATAGATTTTACATTTTCTTACTTGGTGTGAACAGTTATACATTTCACAGTAGAGAAATTAACACACCTGATGATGAGGTCCTGCCCCCAGACATGCTGGGGTGATTTTACATAATCAATGAAGTATGCATCATGTTACCTTTCAAAAATAAGGAAAATTCTGAATTCTGAAATACATCTGGCCCCAGGAGTTTTTAGTATGGTATTGTAGACCTGACCTTTGGTTTGGTTTCATCCTGGTTCCCATTTTTGGGGAATCTTCCAGTCACAGTCTTGCCCAGATCTCCAACTACATTCCACTGGGCATTTTTTCAACACACCCAGGTGTTCTTGAGTTCCCTAGTAACCGGAGATCTGATGCCACTAGCCCTCGGCTAAATCATATCTTGAACTCAGCAGCAAGTCTTGCTCATGAAGTCCCTCCTCATTGGATTGAAAGTCAGGAGAGTAAGTCTCACTGTCCTGACTTGACTGCATCTTTGGAAAAATCACCTTAATAGTTTAAGCCTTTGGTTTCTTTCCTCAGACCACATCCCACGCAGTCTCTTTTATACAAAGGGAAGAAACCAAGGCTCAGAAAAATTAGTCAAGTTCCTACATTACTGTCCCAACATGATTCTAAGACACAACATGGTAAGCTCCCTAAGGCAAGAAACAGACTCTGCCATCTTCTAAACAGAACAAGCGCATAATTTGCAGAGGCCTATGAAAATGAAAGTGTACCTCCCCTGTCCAAAATCTGTTAAGAGTTTTAAGACGGCAACAGCAGAGCATTAAACCAAACACAGGGTCCTTTAAGTGTGAGGTCCTGCGAGACTGTGCAAGTCACACGCCCATGAAGCCAGCACTGCTTCCGTATTTTTCACAGCACCTAATACAGTATGGCTTGATGAAACACTATTTTAATTGAAGGTCGTCAATAGCAATCAATGGGAGGTAATGCCAAGTAACAACATGGACAAAATGTTATAGAGTTGACTTCACAATGTTCCCCCCTACTTTAGTACTATCCATTAGACTGTCAGCTTAACTGGTAAACTGCTTTTTTATGCATTGAATCAACACTTCCGTAGCAGGCATATTGCCCAGGAGATGGCAACACTGCTAAAAACCTATGTGTGCTCAAAGCAATTTATTATCCTTAAAGCTTTTCACTCTTTCTATACACTGAGTTGTAACCTCTTCCAGAAGCCATTACCCACCACTTTCTCAAAACAGTTTCTTTCAGTTGCATTGCGGATTTGATAGCATGGCCATTTGTCATGGTGATTTTATAGACATCCTACTGAATATTCAGCTTATTCAAGTACTGCCAGCTCACGACATGAAAAGCAAGCTAACCAAACAGTAAAGCCAGAGTCTACACAATCATTCCCAATTGGTAGAAAAGGTGGGTCTCATTATGGATGAGCCAGTAACGTTCAACTCTCTGTACAAATGAAAAGGAGCAGATGTTTGTAGACTCTGAAACAGTGCATAATTCAAAAACCTCTTTTGTAACTGTCGACGTTTTTTCTTGTTGTTGTTCTCGTCAACTATGGTTTGTGTATGATGTGTGAGGGGCTCCATGAGACAAAATAAAGATGAAGGGAGCTTAGGCAGATAAGCCAGAGACTTGTCTAGTGTCCCCATTTTGTCACCTTGTGCAACTGCAAGGACAAAAGGATGCTAAAGCTTTGAGGAACCTTAAAGGTGGTTCCAGCTTGCTTGTGTCACAGAGGGAAACTCAGAAGCTCAGAGAGGCTTCTTCTTGCATTCCTATCCATTCTGGGAACTGGAATCAGATTCCTGTCTCTCCATGTGCTCCTGAAACTCACAAGGCAGTCAAGGGCTTGGCTTCTACTGTACTGATCTAGGTTCCATGTCAAAAATAGGGCTGGGACGTCAAGGAAACTGTTGAAAGCAAATACGGCATCATAGTATTTTGACTCTCAAAGCATCCAAACGAAATATGTTCTTAAGAATGGCAAACATTAACTGTCATAAGGTCAAGCTATTTACCGAATTGGTAAAGAGCACTGAACACTGGCTACTTAGCACTCTGCCAGGCACTGAATGAGTTAACAACAACAACAAAGAATGAGTTAATAATACAGTCATCTCCCTCAGGAAAGGAACGAACAACAAATTTGGGAGATAAAAGTGGGTTCCCACCGGACTCTAAGCTCCCCTGGGGCATGTACTGTCTGTACGCCTTTTATCTCTGTGCAGCCAGAGCGAGCCTTCCAAATTGAAAATCTTTGCTAGTTTCCCGTGCTCTTAGAATAACTGCAAATCCTTAATGCTGCTCTTGAGGCATGGCACAGCATAGACTAGGGGTCGGAACACTTTTTTGTAATGGGCCAGATAGTAAACACTTTCAGCTTTGTGGGTCAATCTCTGAGGCAACCTCTCCATTCTGTCATTATAGTGTAAAAGCAGCTACAATTAGTAAATGAACAGGCATAGCTGTGGTCCAATAAAACTCTATGTACAAAGACAGGCAGCGGGAGGATTTGGACTGCAGGGGGTAGTTTGTGGACCTTTGGTGCAGACTATGCGTCTCAAACTTTGTGCCTACTAATCACCTGGGGATCTTGTTAAATACAGATTTTAATACAGCAGGTATGGGGTGGAGTCTGAGGGTCTACATTTTAGCAAGTTTGCAGGTAATGCTTCTGGTACAGAAAATAGTGTCTCTTCCTTTCTGGCCTCAGCTCATACCCAGCTTCCCCTCACTTTCTGTGATGGTTCATACTGGCCCTGTCTGTTCCTCTTTCCTGTCATGTTTCCTCCTGCCTCAGGGCCTTTGTGCGTGCTGTGTCTTGGGGCTAGCTTGCTCTCCTCCTTTTCCTTAATCTACTCATTTAAATCTCATCTCAGGGGCCCCTTCCTTAGAAAAGATGTTCTGGACTAGGTCAAGGACACTCTTCACATGTTCTCACTCTTCCTGATACCTCTCCATCAGAGGGATTATCATATTTGTAATTTTATATTTGCTTGTGTCATTCCTGATTAATATCTATCTCCTCCATTGGAACATAAGCTGCTTGAGAGGAGATAATATGCCAGTTTTGTTTATCATTTTATACCATGTCCCTAGCACAGTTTCTGGATTAATTGCTGCTCAGTAAATGAAGCAATTAATTAAATCAATCCCTAGTGTTCAGCTTGATCCATAGTAGACAGGTACTCAGTAAAGATTGTGGGACTTTTAGGTTTGCGAATTTAGAAGATTTTTAAATTTTGGAAGGTTTTTTAGAGTCCTTTACTGTTCCCCTTCCCTCCCTTCTAGTCTCTAGTCATCTCTCCCTAAATGAGCAATGTCAAATAGAACTTTCTGCAATGCTGAGACTCTTCTGTGCTTTCCAATATGGTAGCCAGATGTGGCTCTTGAGCCTTTGAAATGTATTGGTACAACTAGGAAACTGAATTTTAATTTTATACTATCTGGATAGCATCCTTTGAAGCACAAATATTTAAATTTTGATGAAGTCCTACTTTATTTTTTTCCTTTGCTGCTTGTGCTTTTGCTGTCATATTTGCTAAATCATTGCCTAATCATAGGTCACAAAAATTAATTTACACTTGCTTCCTTCTAAGAGTTTTATAGTTTTATCCCCTACGTTTAGGTCTTTGATCCATTTTGAGTTGATTTTTGTATATGGTATGAGCTAGGAATCCAAATTCATTCTTTTGCATGTGAACATCCAGTTTTCCCAGCAGTATTTTTTGAAGACTATTCTTTCTCCCATTGAATCATTTTGTACCCGTTTATCTCTTTTTCTTTTATTTGCCTAATTGCCCTGGCTAGAATCCCACTTAATTCTGGTATATAATCCTTCTCATATGTTGATGGATTTGGTGTGCGGATATTTCGTTAAGAATTTTTATTTCTATATTCACAGAGTATATGTTTTTTTTCATTTTCATTCATCTCAAAGAATATTCTAATTTCCTTTGTGATTTCTTCTTTGACCCCTTGGTTATTTAGGAAGATGTTGTTTAATTTCCACATATTTGGGAATCTCCCAAATTTCCTCCTGTTGCTCATTTTTATTTCATTCCATTGTGTCCAAAGAACATACTTTGTATGATTTCAATCTTTTCAAAGGTATTCAGACTCGTTTTATGGCCTAATATATGGCCTATCCTGGAGAATGTTCCATGTGCACTTGAGATGAATACATATTGTGCTATCATAGAGTGTAGTGCTCTATAAATGTTTGTTAGGTCTAGTTCGTTTAGTGTTGTTCAAGTCTTCTACTTCCTTGTTAATCTTGTCTCTAGTTGTTTTAGCTGTTATATAAAATAGAGCAGTGAATTCTCCAACTATTATTGTTGAATTAGTTTTTTCCCCTTCAAATCTGTCAGATTTTGCTTCATGTATTCAGACTTCTATTGTTAGGTTCATATGTATTTATAATTGTTATATCATCTTGGTGAGATTGACCCTTTATCATCATAAAATATCCTTCTTTGTGTCTAGCAACAAGTTTTATCATAAAGTCTATTTTATCTAATGTTAGTAGAGCCATTCTAGATATTTTGGTCACTTTCATCATAGTATATCTTTTTCCATCTTTTTATTTTCGACCTATTTGTGTCTTTGAACATAAAGTGTACCTTTTTAGATAGCATTTAGTTAGATCATGTAAAAAAAACTCATTCTGCCAATCTCTGCCTTTTGATTGGAGTATTTAATCCATTTATAGTTAATGTAATTACTGATAAAGTAGGGTTTACATCTTTTTGTATTTATATTCTGTATGTCTTATGTCTTTCTTGTTCCTTTGTTCCTTCATTTTTGCTTTGTTTTATGTTAAACAGATATTTTCTATTGTACTATTTTAATTATTTTGTCATTTCTTTTACTATATTTTTAATTACTTTCTTAATGATTGCCTTAGAGATTACAATTAACATCTTAATTTATAACAATCTAGTTCAGATTAATACCAACTTAATTTCAATATTATACATAAACTTTTCTCCTCTATGGCTCATTTCTTCCCCTTCTTTTATGCTGTTATTGTCATACAAATCACATCTTTATAAATTATATGTCCATCAACACAAATTTATAATTATTACTTTATGCAGATGTCTTTAAATCAAATGAGAGAAAAAGAGTTCCAAACAAAAAACACACTTATACTGTCTTATATTTGCTTCTGTAGTTATCCTTACTGGCACTCTTTATCCCTTCCTGTGGACTTAAGTTACTCTCTAATGTCATTTCATTTCACCCTGAAGAACTTTCTTTATTATTTCTTTTAAGGCAGGTCTGCTGGCAACAAATTGGCTCAGTTTTTGTTTACTGGGAATGTCTTCATTTCTCCTTCATTTTTGAAAGATAGTTTCCTGGATATAGAATTCTCAACTGACCGTCTTTTTCTTTCAAAACTCCCTTGTTGAATATGTCATCTTATTCCCTTATGGCTTCCATGCTTTTGATCAGAAATCAGCTTTTTTCTTATGGAGGATCACTTGTACCTGATGATTTGCTTCTTTCTTGCTGCTTTCAAGATAGTCTCTTTGCTTTTGGCTGACAGTTTGATTATGATGTGCCTAGGTACTATCTCTTTGAATTTATCCTACTTGGAATCATTGAGTTTGTTTGATGTGTAGATTAATGTTTTTCATCAAATTTCAGAGATTATTTCTTCAAGTATTCTTTCACTTTTTCTCTCTCTTATCTTTCTGGAACTCTCATTAGTAGCACATTGATGTGCTTCATAGTTCCCACAGGTCTCTTAGGATACATTTTTCTTTGTTCTTCTATCTTTCTGTTTTTCAGACTCAATAATCTCAATTAATCAATCTTCAAGTTCACTGATTCTTCCCTCTTTCTGTTCAAGTCTGTTGTTGTATCCCTCTAGTGAATTTTTCATTTCGATTATTATATAGTTGAACCACAAATTTCTATTTGGTTCTTTGATTTAAGTAATTTATATCCCTTTTTTGATATTCTCTATTTGGTGAGACTTGTCTTAATAAGCTTAGGCCACCATAACAAAATACCATAGACTAGTTGACTTAACAGAAATTTATTTCTCACAGCTCTGGTGGCTGGAAGTCTGAGATCAGGGTGCCAGCATGGTTGGGTTCTGGTGAGAGCTCACTTCCTATCTTGCAGATGGCTACATTCTCACTGTGTCTTCACATGGCGGAGAGAGCAAGCGCTCTGGTGTCTTTTCTTATAAGGGCACTAATCTCATCATGAGGTTCCCCACCCTCATAACACCATCTAACCCTAATTAACTCCCAAAGGCCCTATCTCCAGATACATTCACATTGGGCTTTAACAGTGCAGAGCATCTGGAACTGACTGCCATTCTGAACAGAAATTCCTACCTCATTTTCAGCCCACCTCTCTTTGTCTTGTGCTACTGAAGCTTGAAAATATGAATCTGTCTGATCTATTTTCTTTTAAATCTTTGACTCTTAAGTTTTTTTGATCCTAGAAGATTCAAAATGGAATTAAATGAAAACATGATAAATAATTTCAAAAATATTTGTCACTGAATTGAACCCAAGCCAATGAAGCTGCTGATGAAGCATTTCCATGGGTCTTCTTGCTCTTCTCTGCATTCTTTTCCCTCTGCCCTACTGATTTAGCTTCTTCCCACTCTTTATTCCTCCGTTTCCTTCTACATTTTTCAAGTTAACCAAGGATCTTCCTTTCCAACAGGAAATAGCCTTTAATGTGCTCATTACAGTATTAAGCGATAGGTGATAAGTAAAAAGGAATGCTGGGACTTAGTTTCCAGAGAATACTTTTCTATGTACACTTGGTTCATAATTTATGTTGGAAAAGTTTCTTCTCCTCTCTGTGCTTCAGTTTCCTCATTCACCAAATGAAAATATTGATCTCCATGGTTTTACCTCTAATGTCCCATAAATCTGTTACTATTAGTCATCACTTGTAGGCACTACAGTTTTTGAAGAGTATATGCCTTTTAAAAAGAATATAGAAAGATGGCAAAGTTGTATCTTAAGGTAGGACTCACCAGTAGCGATATTTCAGGCACCACATGTTTATTATGCAAACATTTATGAAGGGTCCATGTTAAGGGCCCTCTCTATGTGTTAGTAATACAGAGATAAATGGTCGCTGTCCTATGAAAGCACATAGTCTCATGAAAAAGCTGATTTTTAGAGAAGACTTAACCTGATGAAAGTTAGTAAAAAAAATTTTCTGTCACTTGCCAGTTTCACTCTATTGGTAATGTCCAACTGAAAAGTGGTTTTATCTCTTCAGGATAGAGTGCTGAGATTGACAGGTCATGCCTGCTGTGCATGGTGATACAATGGTATAAGCACCACAGATTTGCTATCCCTACTCTGATATCTTAGACCATATCATGTTGTGACTGCCTCTTTGTATTAGTTTCTCTTCTTACTCACTATGCTTCATCTCCTTGAACCTTATCTCTCAACCATATGATGAAGATAATAAAAGCACCCACTTTATGGGACTGTGTGATGGTTAAGTTAGATAATGTATGTAAAACAATAAACACAAATTCTGACACACAATAGATGCCCATTATCCTCTACATCAGTGGCTCTCTGTTGGGTAGAGGGAGCTATTTTTCCCCAGATGATGTATGGCAATATTTGGAGATATTTTTGGTTGTCATAACTTGGGGGGGGGAGGCATTATTGGCATCTACTGGGTATAACTCAAGGATGCTGCTAAACAACGTACAATGCACAGGACAGCCTCCCACAAAAAAGAATTATCCAACCCAAAATGGCAATGGTGTCAAGGTTGAGAAACCCTGCTCTAAATTAGTGCTAAAACAAATGCTGAAGCAAGTTTTGAATATAAGACTTTAATTCATTCTATCTTTTTTAATTAAATATAGTGTTATCTTTTCTTAAAATTATAATACACAAACCTTAAGAAAATTTGTCTGCTCAGTGCTGGGTACCATGCAAGAGGGAAAATAAAGCCTATCTTCCCTCTTTCCTTCTTTCCATCCCTTCCTTTCTTTCTTCTTCAGCTCTGTCTCTCCCTCTTTTCCCTCTCTTTCCTTTTTCCCAAAGCTCTGTAAAAATGGCTGCCAGGTGCAAGCAAAGATTTGTGGAAAGGATCAAGGCACATAATTTGCATTTCAAGTTCACCATGAAAATTTATGCTCCTGCAACAGGCAGGAAGCTCGGGAAGCTGATTTTCTGTGGTGACATATGCACTCCATAAGGCAGAAATTATTGTTGTCAGAATAACTGAGCTAAAATATCAGGATATTTGCCTGAACTCAGAGAGCTTGTCATATAAATTGCCACTGAGCAGGGACTGCATATGGGATTAGAACCTGCCTTTTGGAGGGGCGATTTGT
Source organism: Diceros bicornis minor (assembly GCF_020826845.1). Taxonomy (NCBI): domain Eukaryota; kingdom Metazoa; phylum Chordata; class Mammalia; order Perissodactyla; family Rhinocerotidae; genus Diceros; species Diceros bicornis. The sequence goes on along the minus strand of NC_080741.1, from coordinate 72,008,008 downwards.
CAGCCCAGACAGCAGAATCAGCCTAGAAAATAACACTAAAATGAAATGAGCTACATTCTCGGAAATGCTGTGCTTTATGTTGCAATGGACAGTTAGGGAAATAGAGATAAGTAATGGCTGCCCACTGCATTCTCGCATTTCTACTCAACCATGCCCTCCTCAGTCATAGGCACTGTGTACCAGTGTGAAGACTGACCATGCGTCTAACATCTTTAATTGGAAGAAACGTGCATATAGCTAATAGTAACATGGCAGGGGGAAAAGACGGGCCTTCAAAAAAAAACATAGTGCCATGAGGGGATAAAAGAAGTAGGTTAATTCCAACTGGGTGGGATTAGAGAAGACTTTGAGAAAGCGTATTTGAACTAAGCTTTAAAATACGAGTAGGATCTAGATAAGGACTTATTAACTTGAACTCCATGGATCTTTGGGTGGAGTCCATGAACCTGGAGGGAAAAAAATCCCATCTTTATTTTCACTAATCTCTATCTGACATTTGGTATTTCCTTCAGTTATTCACGTGGGCCACACACATAGCGGTATCAGTAGAACCTGTGATTCTGTCACCTGAGGACATCGCAGGTATTCTTATATCGTGTTACCACATTACAAATAATTGAATATTATTTATGTTCATCACTCCTTTGAAATTACAGTTATTATTAAAGTAATTGTTAGACTTTATTATTTAATGAGTCCATTAGAAAATAACATACATTACTGTATCACAAATTTAGTTCTTTTAATTTTAACTATTTTTAAATATAATTTGTTGTCTTTGTAAATCTATGGATTTTAAAATGTTGTTCTGACAAGAGGTGAACAGATTTCACCAGATGCCAAATGGACCCATGGCACAAAGGAAACTAAGAACCCATGACAGAGAGAAAATGGGGACTTGAGGGGACTCCCGTGTCACAGAAAGTATAGACAAAGGTATAGAAGTATGACTTCACCACTGGTTTGAGAATAACAAGACCTGACATTTTTACAGTGCTTTACCATGGGTCAGATGTTGCTCTATATTAGCCAATTTAATTCTCCCAACAACGCTATGAGGCGGTTATGATTATTTTCTCCATTTCACAGATAATGAAACTGAGGCAAAAAGAGGTTAAGTGACTTGCCCATGATCACACAGCCAGAAAGAGGTGGAGATGGATGACTGATTTCAGAAGCCAAGCTAATAACAACTACACTATACTATTGCACAACAATAACAACAGTAATCATAATAACAGCAAAGATCACTTGCTGAGTGCTGTGTAGGCATCAAGCACTGTGCTATTGCATTACAGACATACTTACGACCATTCTGGAAGGCAGTTATGATCCCTACAGTATGGAAAGTAGGGCTAAGAGAAATTATGAGATTTGCCCAAGTCAGACAATTAGTAAGTGGCTGAGGAAGAATCCAAACTCTGGTCAATATGAAGTCAAGCCTTGGCTGTTAATATCTGCACAAAACTATATGACAGCAGAGATCAGAATCTCTGTAGTGTAGAGCACCCATCACATAAGATTTAGGCTGGAATATAGCTGGCCTTGAATGTCATGCCAAGAAGTTTGATTTTAGTCTGTGGCAATGGGGAGTTATTGATGGCTTTTGAGCAGCAAACCCACAGTATATGATCTATATTTTAGGCAGATCATTGCAGCAACAATACAGAAGATAAATTGGACGAGCAAAAAGTTAGAGGCAATAGGACCAGTTAAGCAGCCATTGGAGCACCTGTCCTAGGAGAAGTTAAGATAAAGGAGAACATAGATAGGAAAGACATTTGAAGAAAGGATGAGATCTGGTACATACCAGCCATCATTGGGGATGGTGTGAGGAAATGGAGATGTCAAGATACCACCCAGGTGTCGAGCTAGAGTACTTAGGTTGAAGATGGGGCCACTAGCTGAAGCAGGAAACACAGGAGGACAAACTTATCTTTGAGGGTCAAGGAGAGGAGAGTCAATGAGTTCTTCTTTGAACATATTGAGCTTGAGCTATTCATGAAATACTCTGGTGGTTACATTCAATTTCAAGTTGGAAGTTTGGGTGTGGTCTTCTACAACTGAGATGTACTTTGTGTCCTGGGGATGCTCCTACATTTTAAAACCAGACCAAAGTAGTAGAGCCAATGGAAGAGCTGAGAAATGGATAGACAGGTACAGGACACAGAATTCAGGAGAGGAAACTGCTCTTTATAATGGAGGGAGGTAGTGGAAACAACAGAAAATGAAGGGGTAATAAAGCACTGAAATAGATCCTCAAGAAAGACTTTGAACTTCCTTTTCTGGAGGCTCTTTAAAGCAGGTAGGAATAGGCTTCTTCTTGGATTTGTTTAAGTCCTTATTTGCACAGAGGCAGAGGGATGGAAAAAATGACATTTCTAGGTGCTACCTGACCCACTCACAGATTGGAAGGTCTAAAATAAGTAACGAGAGAACCATTTGGGCTTCCAGGCACAAGGAGAGAGGTGAAGGCAGTGAGTAGTTGCCTAAGGAAACTTCTTTTCAACTGTAAAACTGGAAAGATGGAGGAGGGTATGTGTGTGTATGTGTGTGTGTGTGTGTTTTGGAGGTGGCCTTGAATTGTTCACAAATTTATATGCCAATGTTACAACACTGTGTGAACTCTGGAAACAACTTGCAGAGGAATTTAAACCACGACGATAAAGAAAGAGGCTAAATATGAACATGACAATATCTTTAGGGGGAGTGGGAAAATATAGAGTAGTGGATAATAAACTAGTCAAGCAGGTGAACCCTTTTAAATACTTGGGAAATCTCATTAGCTCAGGAGGGGAAGGACTCCTGAAGCTAAAAGATTGAAATTTATTACAATAAAGAAGAACATTAAAGGAGATTTATAATATAGTTACAAAGCCGATTATTAAATTTGGCAGAGCAACTTGGACATGGAAAAGAGAAGATAAAAAGACAATGTGATAGAAGCTGTTGAAATGAAATTTCCTCTTTTACTTAAGGCTTGGATAAGATTTAAAGAGTAGAAATATACAGGGTGCTGAATATTGGTAATCAGTGACCAGAATTGACTATTGCAAAATACAACGATAAACTAGAAAAGCATGTTGAGAGACTGAATCAAGTTCAAAACTGCAGTCAGTAGGAGAGAAGGAGGTAGAAATCACTGCATGGAAAGAGACCTTGCAGTGCCAAGTAGTCCAAACCAAATAAGCCATGCCAGATGAACGCCTGCCCATTCAAACATGGGTCCCACCAATGCAGAGGGTGAGCACTAGTCCTCTTGGTGCCCAACTCAGTAGAAGTCTTCTGACTTGCCAGTAACAGAAAATCAAACCCTCCTTGAGGAAAAAATGAAAATTCTTGACTTCCAAATCAAGAAATTCTAGGGCTAGCAGTATATATAAACTCAACTTAAGACAGAGGTTCAAATGGTTTCCCAAGAACTCTGTTCTCTCTGTCTCTGAGATCAGCTCTGCTCTCCTCCACATGTGATTTCTTTCTCACTCAGGCTCTCTCCTCCTGGTCTCAAAGTGGCTGCCACAGCTCCAGACCTTACCTCCTTTCAGCTTCCCAACCAGTGGGATGAAGAACTGCTCTTCCCACAACGATCAAGCATGAGTCTTGAGTATAATGTTAACTGACCAGACTTGGGCCTTCTACCTGTCCCAAGCCAATCATTATCCTCAGAGGAATGGGATATGATAATTGGTGTAAGACAATCTGGGCCCATCCCTGGCTGGAGTGGAGGGGACTGGTGGAGATTAAATCACATGAGTTAAGAGTGGGTGAGGGGTGGTTCCCCAAGTACAATTAGGGAATGTTTTTCACAAAAAAGGGTACAAGGATTGCAAAAATAATAAATGTTTACTACAGTTAATAACCTTCAGATCTGAAAGTCCTGCCTTTTGTCTCACTTAAGCTTCTTGTGCTCAAGTTTTAATCCATTTCCTTTTGTTTTGATCAATGGTGGTGTCAAGTATATACCGTTAAGCAAAAACTCCTCATTGTTAACAATGGAGAAAAGTCTTTTGACACTTCATATTGGTGGTCCGTCTAATTGGAATACTTCTAGTTATTGTAGATGAGCTCTTGCATTTTTTCCAACCAACTTAAGGAAGATGGTGGCAGAATATATATTTAGGAAGATAAAATGACCTGTCTGCCTAGTCATCAGGCTATGGCATTGCTTATGATATAAAGAGCTATTGATCATTTATTTGAGTTCCTCTGGTTATCACCTCTGCCTCTGTATGATGAGATGACTACCATTCCCTTGCTCCAGCCTCTCAAAGGAAGGTCTGAACACATTAATTACAACCTATTAGACCATGGTGCAATTAATGCTGTTGAGAACATCAAATCTCCTGGAAAATAACTGAGGAGGAATGGTGGTGAGCATTGCAGAGCTTCTGTGCAGCACACAACAAAGCATCACACACTCATTTTTTAAAGTCAAGAGAAACGTGATTATCGTACCGAAGAAAGATGTCAAATGCAGCTTGATCTCTTGCTCCTCGGGTGGGGGTATTTGAACACATTAACACATTAAACTTTTTTTTAAATCTAGGAGAAGAGTTAAACTCTCTACATTATATTTTCTCAGTGTATAATTATAAATGCCAATCCAGACACAGCAAAGGCTGCCCTTGAATTTATTAAGGCAAAACCACACATCTCCAGGGGGAAGAAAGCAAGAGAAGCAAATTACATTGTGTCATCCATCAAGCTGGGGCAGTTCTCTGCACAGAGAGTGCAGAAGAAAATATATACATACGGAAAGGTCCCTAAGCATGAAGATAAGTATCAGGAGTGGCATTTTGTTCTCTCTGCTCAGTCCCACCTCTTTCATCCCACACCCCACTCTCCCTTGCCTAAGAAAATCTCTACACAAAATAGCTAGGAGAGAGGAGTCATTAGAAAAATATACTTCTTCGTAGAAACCAAGGTCTGATTTCTTAGAATCTTGTGTAAAATATGACAGAATTTTTTAAAAAACAAAAAATACTCTTTCTGATTGTCCTCACATTGTGTTGTCAGAGATCTCAAATACAAAACGAATTGCAATGTTTTTGTCACAAGCAGAAAGAAAATCTTCCAAGAGAATGTATTCAAGGAGCTCAGTGAATCATGTAATACAAATAGACAAGGTGTTGCCCCAGAAATACATAATCCAGTTCTTTGTCAGTTTCTACAAGCAAGAGAGAGACGTTCAGGTCATAATCTTCCATAGTCATTGCAGGTAGCTCTGAAGCACATTCATTCATTCATTCATTCATTGAACGAACATTGGTGTTGATGCCTATTGTGTGCCAGACACTGTGCCATTTACCTCTACATATTGTTGCATTCAATCCCCACCTTAACCTCATTTTAATGATGAAGAAACTGGGAGTTCAGAGAGGATAAATAACTTGTCCAAGTTCAGAACGCCAAGTTGAGCTACGTTTTGAACCAGTGTCTGTCTGATTCCAAAGCTCAAGTATTTCCAGTACGCCATGTTGCCTTTTGTGAGAGGCAGCTAAGAAAAGTTTATCTTCCTACTGTGGTGCTAGGGACTCACGAAGATGATGCTACTTAGAACTCAGTGCCTCAGGATGAAGAAGACTCAGCTGAGACAAAAAGACTATTCCAGGGCCTCCACCCACCCTGTATTCAGCATTATCTGCATCTAGCACCATGGGCGGGAGAGAGGGATCTTCCTGTAGGAAGCAACATCATGACCCAGGAAAGGGTGGGTCCGAAGGGAGCACCAAAGCTTCCCCTGGGCTTGTTCTCAGGAATGAAAGCAGAGAGCCCAAGGTTGATGTGACTTCCATCTAAGAAAGAAAGTCGTGGACTACACACCTTGGTCAGTGGCTTTGGGAATGCTTGGAGACTTATGGAATTTGCCCCTTCCTTTTGCATCTTACTTATGTTAAATCTTAGCTGTTTGTTTCATTTCAATGTTTAAAAATAAACACCCTAAAGCCAAAAAGAAAAAAAAAGCACAGGGGTATGTTTGCCTGAGCAACCAGGGCAGGTAGGGCCATGAAAATGGCATTCATATCCACAGCCTGTCCAGAGGAAGGTGCAGTGGTTTAAAAATACATCCACAAATTGATACTCTTCTCGACAAGAGGTGGAGCCTAATGTCCCTTCCCTTGAGGGTGGGCTAGACTTAGTGACTCATCTCTAAGGAGGAGCAGAATAAAGCAGAAGTCACCCTGTGTGACTTCAGAGACCAGATCATAACAATGTTACTGTGGCTTCCATCTCAGTGGCTCTTTCTCTTGAGTTACTTACTTTAAGGGAAGCCAGCTTCAATGTTGTAAGCAGCACTGTGTAGAGGCCCATGTGGCAGGGAATTGAGATCTCCTGACAACAGCCACATGAACGAGCTTGGAAGTAAATCCTCCGGCTGTAGTCAAGTAGACAACTTAATGCAACCTCATGAGAGACCCTGAGCCAGAACCACCCAGATAAGTCACTCCCAGACTCCTGATCTCAGAAATTGTGTAAAATAATGTTTGTTGTCTTAAGGGGCTAATTTGGGGATAATTTGTTAAACAGCAGTAGATAAATAATACCGAGAGATACATCAATATTCCGAGAAGGAGAGATGGATGATTCTTGAGGCTCTGCTGATTCTTGAAGCTTTGCTCTGAGACCCAATCTGGAAGGAAAGAGGCTTCCTAGGCTTGTTATCTGGGAAAAGCCTGGATCACTTCCCAAAAAGATGGCAAAGGGAATCTTTCTTTTTTTATTTTATTACACGTAAAGCAAATTTGGTTCAAGATCTTCCAAGCATACAGCGTGGAATGATAGGAAAGATTTAAATGTATGCTATAGAAATGTCTATGTAAAGGAGAGTGACCATATATTATTAGCTGTTGGAAAATTACATTAAGCACTCACAAAAAGTGCCACAAATGTATATGGCTGTCTATTCTCTGGAAGATGATGACTAGATATTGTGGGAGACAAGAGGTGGTTCTTGCCACCAAGGAACATGGAGTCTTCTTAGAAAGCAGAGAGACATCTACTCAGCAGATACGTCTACACCAGTTTCTGTGTATCAGTTCCTGAATTTGCCTCTGGACAGATGGCATGAAGTCAGATACAGCTTCTGCCTTCAGGATCTTTAAGTTCATGTGAATATAGACAAGATGATAAGATGCATGATGCTATGTGTGGTAAGGGATAAGCACTAGGATGTTCATAGAAGCACCTCTGAGAAACATATGGCAGAGATGGCTAGGGTTCCTCAAATATTCCATGTGCCCCACTAAACTTCACAGCCTCCTTAGCAGTTAGGTTGGTTCTTTAGATGAGTTGGGGCTGTAGACTGAGAGGAAGGGTAGAAGGCCATGTGTTCTAGATGATGCAACTCCAAGACGGCAGAGCTCCTCTCAGCCTGGACCCATAAGTGACGGTGTAAAGCAGAGCTTCCCCACCTTCCCACAATCGACATGTTAGACATGAAGATGAGAAATACATGTTTGTAGTAAAGCAACTGAGACTCTGGGTGTTGATTTGTTTCTGCAGCACAGCAGAGCCCATCTTGACCAAGACCAGGAACATCATCTAGCCATAGAGTGTAAGGAAGAGTTTCTGTAGCTTAATGCCTCATATATCTGGATTCAAATGTGTGGTGGGGAGAGAGGGGTGGAGGAAAAGTGGTCCAGGCAGAAGGACCAGAGGCAAGAGAGAGTATCCTGTATTTGGGGAAATGCAAATTACCAATATGGCTATGTTATATATTGTATATATATAGCAGAGTTTGTGGATAGGGGAATAGTGATAAATGAGGCTAGAGCTTTGTAGTTCTTAGTAAGGAGCTTGGACCCTAACCTGAGGGCAACGAGATCTCTTGGGAGGATTTTGAACAGGGAAGTAACGTGATCAGATACATGCTTCTAGATAACTAACAACATCAAAGTTTGAGGTATGAAACAAAAGATATGGACACTAAGGAATCTGAAGAAGAGAGACTTCCCAGTGGGTTGTGGTTGTCAGAGAAGAGTAGACTGGAGAGGAAAGATATTGGGCCTCGAAGGACAGGGGTAGGACAAAAGGTGAGGAAAATAGTCAAAAAAGTGAAACAGACATGTTATAGAGACCACTTTACCAGTATTAAGTCTCTACATATGCGAGTATTTATGAGATGAGACAGCATTTGAGAAGGCCCTGAATGTCAGTGTATTAGTTTGCTATTGCTGCAATAACACTGTGTAACACACAACTCCCCAATCCCAGAGGCTTTACAACAACAAATTCATTTTTTACTTGCTCTTGAGTCTTTGGATCAGCTGGGGCAGTTCTGCCTCAGACTGTGGGTTGGGCTGAGGTTCACTCACGTGTCTTCATTCTGGGGCCTTAGCTAAAGGGATAGTGGCTGCCTGGGATGTGCTCTTCTCCTGGTAGATCACAGAGAGGGAAAGCCATGCAAGCAAAGCTCTGTTTGCATCATACTCACCAACCTTCCCTCAGCCAAAGGAAGTCACATGGTCAAGTTCAACATCAATGGAGTGGGAAAGTAAACTCTGCTCACGTGGAGATGTACTGCAAAGTTACCTACAAAGACTGGAATTTATAATCTTATCATGAAGAATTGGAAACAGTAGTCCATCTATCAGAGCCACTCAAAGAGTTTTTAATTTATGGTCCAAGCAGTAGAAATCCATTGAAGTTTTGGGGCATCAGAGTGGCAGAAAGTGGAAACATTTTAGCAGGGCAGACATTAGAGGTTGGAAGACTTGAGAATCTAGTGCAGAAGTTCAGGTGTACAGCAACGGGAGCGTTAACTATAATGTATCATTGGTAACTGAGAAGAGTGAAGAGCTGGGGAGATTGGTTGAAAGGAGGACTAAGAGGACTTTAATGACTGATTGGAAATGATGATGATAGGCAGAAAAAGCTAGAAGACAAGACCAAGACGATTCTGATATCTCAGATTTGGATAAGCAGAAGCTGTGGGTGACACTGATTATTTAAAGGAATGGACTTATTTTGGAAGGTGGGAAAAGAAAAGAGTGTTGTGTATAATATAGGGTCCTTATGGTACATTTGATGTAAACATGAAAGAGCCAAGCAGAAATGTCTGGAAGTCGGAAGGGTCTGATTAACATCTGGGAGAAAGGCCAGATTTGAATATGGAGAATTGAGGGTCATCCGCATGAAGGAGTAGTTGAGATTCCCAAGGAAGTGAACATAAATAGACAGGACCTAATTTTACAGAAAGGGAATATGGGGAAGAGGTGGATGAATAAAGATTGTGAGACAAGGATAGTGATATGGCTGCATTAAAAAAAAAAAAAAACTGTAGACAATAATACTTAGGAAGCAAACTTCTCAATATAATTATCTTAAATACGTCTTTGTCAACATTAAAATTACTTTGGAATTTTAGAAACAGATTGCATTTCTCTGGCTTTGGAGAACATCATCTATATAACAAGGACATGTAGAGACATGAATTTAAGGATGTTAAAAAGCCAGAAGAGAAATGCAGCAGCTGGAGTGTCAATGAAAGCATAATCTGTTATGTGTGGAAATAAGCAACATACATTTGCTGTGATGGGGCAACCCTCATGAAACTTCATTGCAGCAAAGTGAAAACTTTGAGCAGAGAAACTTTTCCAGCCAACAGGGAGAAACGTGATGAATTCTTTTAATTTTCTTTAAACTCAAATGTTCCCTTTCATATGCCAGTATCACAAGAGAGGAACAAAATTGGCTGTTTTAGCATTGTATACTTCTTTAAAAATTAAATGAAACCACTTAATGTATTAGATAATCATCAAATCATTTATTAATGACCATATTATGTATGATGTCAAGTCTGACAAATATAATAGAATCTTAACTGAACCGTGGAAACATGTACCAATGAGACAACATTCATCCATCACACGAGAAATGCACACAATGGTTGACAAAACACTTTTGTACACATAATGGTCTTTGATCCTCACACAATGCCTATAAAATAGTCTGAGAATATGTTCTTACCCAATTTACAGCTTAGAAAACAAAACATAAAACAGATTAAATGATTTGCTCAAGGTCATGCAGCTGGAAGTTCAAAATGCCTCTCAAATCCATGTTTGGTGTCCTTTCTACTATATCAAGATACTTACCTACACAAAAAAAAGTCCGACCTCCCTCTACCTCCTCCCCTCCACTGAGACCTCTGTTGGCTATTAATTGCCTATCAGACAAAATCCAACATCCTTCACAGAGCATACAAGGGTCTTTATAATCAGTCCTTCATTTACCCTTCTGATCTCAACATTGACCAGCACCTTCCCACCCACCTCATCACACTGGTCTCCCCACCACAAGTCCAATGCTCCCACCATACCAAAGGCCTGTCTTAGTGATTGCAATACTTGTTTGGAGACATTCTAATAATCCATGACTTTTTAAAATTTGTATTTTATTTTAATTGAAGTTTTTATTGAGATATTTGTAGATGCACATATAAGAAAGAATACAAAGAGATCTCTTGTACATTTGCAAAACTCTAGTATAATATCACAACAAAGATATTGACATTGACTTCTCTTATTCAGATTTCCCAAGTTTTACTTTTATTCAGTCTGTTTGTGTGTGTGTGTGTGTGTATTAAGTTCTATACATTTTTATCACCTGTGAAGGTTTGTGTACCCACCACCACAGGAGAGATATTGAACACCACCAACTCCACAAGGTTCCTGTGTTGCTCTTTTATAACTACATCTACCTCCCTTCCAACTCCCACAACCACAACCCTTACTCCTGGCAGCCGCTAATCTGTCCTCCATTTCTAACATTTTGTCATTTCAAAATGTTATATAAATGTAGTAATGCAGTATGTAAACTTTGGGATTAGCTTTTTTCTCTAAGCATAGTTCCCTGGAAATCCATCTGATTTGTTGCATGTATCAATAGTTTGTTCCTTTTATTGCTGAGTAGTAGTCCACGGTATGTAACACCCCAGTTTGTTTAAGCTTTCACCCATTGAAGGACATCTGGATTGTTTCCAGTTTGGGGCTATTACAAATTAAGCTTCTGTGAATATTTGTGTACAGATTTTTGTGTGAGCATAAGTTCATTTCATGGGATAAATGCCCCAAGAGCGCAATCCCTGGGTCATATGGTAATTAAATGTTTAGTTTTATTTAAAAAAATTGCCAAACTAGTTTCCAGCATGGCTATACAGTTTTACATTTCCATAAGCAATGCATGAGTGATCCAGTTTCTCTGCATCCTTGTCAGCATTTAGTGTTGTCACTTTTTTATGCTAACATTCAGAGAGGCGTGTACTGATAACCATATGTATATATGAATTACAATAGTCTACTGCTTATAAGCAGACTACTGGTATCAACATTTTACCACATCAAACGAAGTGCAGAAACCTCACTTTCATTAAAGTTCATTTATCTTTCCCACTTTTAAATATCATTGTCTTGTGTATCAGACGGTGTTATAATTTTTATTTCAATCATCAAATATGATTTATAAATTTCATGAGGAAAAGGATACTCTATTGTATGTACCCGTATTTCTGCTCTTTCCACTGTTCCTTCTTCCTTCCTGATGCCCCAGGATGCTTTCTTTTATCTTTTCCTTTCAGTTTGAAGAGGCTCTTTTAGTCAATCTTTCAAGGTAGGACTAGTAGTGACAAATTTTTACTTTCTTAGTTTTCGTTCATCTGAGAATATTTACATTTCCCTTTCATTCCTGAAGGATAGTTTCACTTGATATAGAATTCCCAATTAACAGTTCCTTTTTTTTAAGCACTTGAAAAATATTCTGCCATTTCCTCCTGGTATCCATATATTTTCCTATAGCTAATATATTATTTCTCTCTGGCTGCTTTCAGGCAACTAAACTTTAGTTTTCAAAAGTTTAATTAAGATGTGTCTTGGTGTGGATGTCTTCTAGTTTACCCTATTTTAAGTTCATTCAGCTTCTTAGATCTGTAAATTTGTGTCTTTGGCCAAACTGGGGAGTTTTAAGCCACTGTTTCCTTGAGTAATCTTTTAGCCACACTCATTCTCCTCTCCTTCTGGGACTCCAATGATACCATATCTGATCTTCTGTTATTGACTCACAGATCCCTGAGGCTGTATTCATTTTGTATCAATCCATTTTGCCTTTTTGTTCAAGTTGGGATTCTGTTCTTCTGTCCTCAGTTTACTGATTCTGTCCTCCACTCTACTATTTAGTTCATTCAGCAGGCTTTGAGTTTTGTTACACACTTTTCAGTTCTATATTATCCTTTTCGTTGTTTTCTATAACTTCTATTTTTTTCTGAGACTACTTTTTCATTTATTTCAAGAGGATGTGTAATAGATTGTTGAAGGGTTTTTATGATGTCCCTTGTGAGACAATTCCAACATCTGATTCTACTTGGTATTGGTGTCAGTTGTCTTTTCTCATTCAAGTTGAAATTTTCTTAATTTTTGGTATGATTGATAATATTTAGTTGTATCCTGAACATTTTGCCTATGTTAGGAGACTCTGGATTTAAATCTTTTATTTTAACCAGCAGTCACTCTGTTTAGGTGTAGTGCACAGGTGTTGGTCTACTTCTGTGAGCTTTGGTTTCAAGGGCAGTTCAATTTCAGAGCCTTTGTGATTATATCTCGGTCTGCTTGGTTTATCTGGTGACAGTGGGGCTCCCTCTGATCCTTGATGGTGCTGTCTGATGGGGGCAAATGGAGGTTCCCCAGCTGGGCCACCGGGTGTTTCTTGATGGGAGAGGGTGTGGTGGGATCCCTTACCAGTGTCCACCAGCCTCCCAGTGTCTCTGAGCAAAGGAGTCTTGGGTCCCTGGTGACAAAAAGGCTGCCTGGACTAAGCCACTTGCTGTAACTTGGTCCCTCTTGCTGGATCTGCTGGCCCACTTGGAGTTTTTGGGTCAGGGAGGAAAGGCCTTGCATGTACAAAGAGGTTTCCTGGACAGGGCAGCTTGCTGCCCCTGGGTGTCTCTTGCCAGTTCTGCCACCTTTCCTCTGCACCTCTTGGTGAAAAGGGGGAGTCCCAGTCTTGACGGGGAAGGAAAAATGGCCTCTTGCTTTTAGCAGAGGCTTTAATCTATCCCTCTTACAAGTGGTGTCAGGCTCACCTGATGTTGTTAGAGGGACTTTTGTTCAATCCAGAGGAAGAAAAGCCTCCCTGGGCTGCCTTCCATTGCTAGATCAGGAGTCAGGAAATGCCAGGTCGGGTGACCTTCTTCTTTTGGGTGAGAGGACACAAAACACCCTGCCACTATGTTGTTCTTCCAGACCTAGGATCCCAAACTAGCTCGCCTTCCTCTTACCACCTAACAGAATTCTTTGGTTGTCTCTTGCATCATTTCTAGGGTTTGTAGTTGTGCTTAACAGAGAGGAGCAGAGATAATGGGTCTACGACATCCTGTTTGGACCGAAATTCAACCCACGCTATTTTAGCATACCAATGCCAGGATTTTTATTAGTGTAATACCATTATTTCAGATATGGGTCAATGAACTTCCTTGATATTTCTTGGTCCTCTCTTCATTCTTTATCTCCTTCTCTCTGCTTGCCTCCTCACTTCCATTCCCAACGCTCCCACCACAAACTTTCCCAGCCCCTTCATATCACTGAGCTCATGCAATTCTCTGCCTTCTTCCATCTACTCTTAACTTTCTACCTAATAATAATAACAACCACACCAATCATCATCATCATCATCATCATCATCAAGATTAAAAATGAAGCTGGAGAAGGGAATCCTGAAAAGCATGCAAATATATCCACCAAAGCTAGGGGAAGATATGGTCTAAGCTCAGAGACAACACTTAAGGTCAACCAAGAGAGAGAAATAAAAACTGCTGAGGACTGAAGTTGAAGGATGCTGAGTACCAGTATAGCTAATATTTAATATTAGAAATAGATATGTTTGTATCACATTTATATTTTCAAAAATCTATATTTTGCTTGTGTTTCAAAATGTTATAAGTTTCTGTTTTGAAATACTTGAAATATTTATTTTCACTTATGTATTAAATTTGTAAATTCTAAACCATTTAAAACAAAATACCAAGTAATGACACCTTCTCCAGTATTAGAATCACTAATCACACATCACACTGTTCTTTGAACATGTCAATATTTGGATATTTTAATTTTCATTTATTTCTGATCTTTTAACAAAGTACACTCTTCTGCTGCATATTTAGCAAGACAAGAACAGTGTTTGATCATTTAGATACTACAGAAAATACCAGCTCACATCAAACAAAGTTGGGCATGCCCCTAGGCTACAGTTCAATGTGGCAATCTGCAAGTCATCCTTGCACATCAGAACTATATTACCATAGAACCCTACACATTCACAACAAAATCAAAGACGCAAGTTAATAAAAACCCAAGGGCTTTGTAGGATGTTGAGTGGGTAAGCAATAGGTGTCATAAAGTGCCATATTGCACAACGGAAAACAGCCAAGCCTATTGTGTAGAACAAAGATATACCATTTCCAACTGCACTTACTAAAAATACAGATACTATAATTTCAGTAGGTGGATTTTATAACTATAGCCATATGACTTTTTTCCCATGAAACACTAATTAGATCTACCATTCTATTTTTGTGTTTGATAATAATTCCTTGAGGAAAAGTAAAAGGTGAATGCTGAAAAAATGTTCTAGGGTTTCCATTTACCACACCTGGTGACGATAACTAATTCATAGTGATAATAATAGAAAGTGATTCCCTTAATATACACATATATATATTTTACTCCTTATTGCTCATTTCAGCTATGTTTCTGTTTTCACAGAAAGCAAACAGGCAGGAGAGAAACATCTGCGATTATCATACCCATTTCAAGTGGGCCTCTCTCCCCACCCCCCAGAATTCTCTTTAGGGCTCACCTTGCAGACTGCACCTCTGGCATATTGGAAGGCCCACATCTCTGCTCATGGTGTTATCTGATGCAGAAGAGAGCCTCCATCCTTGCCCTTTCCTGAAAGCCTTACCTGGTCACTCCAGCCACCCAGAGGAGTTCTCTCCTCTAATTCCTAAAGAATTACTGTCATAAGTCAAAGAATTTCCAAATGGGACAGGATCCTAACTGTTTAACCTGTCCTTGGATGCTTGAGTTCATTAATTTATCTATCTACCCATCCATTAAGCATTAGTTAGCCTTACTTCATTGCCGGGCACTGTCCTAGACATACAGGTGTAACAGTGGAGGAGACATACACATTCCATACCCACAAGGAACTTATCTGCTCATCTTCTTGGGAGCTGAAATCTGTCTGCCACTTAGGGTTACACATAAAAAGTCCTTTCCTTCTTTCACAGAACAGCCCTTACATAGCTCATAATGGTGACTGTGTCCCTCCTCTCTCGTTAGTCTGAATGTCTCCAAGTCTACTGAACCACTGAACTGTATTTTTAATATCTGCTTACATGTCTGTCTCCCCAGCTAAACCGGGAGCTTCTAAAAGCCAAGGTTCACATATTATCTCTATTCATCTAGCACGGGGTTTCTCATCCTCAACACTATTGACTAGATAATTCTTTATTCTTCATGTGGGTGGCTGGCTGTCCTGTGCATAGCAAGATGCATAGCAGTATCTTTGGCTTCTACTCACTAGATGCCAACAGCAAACCCCCTTCCAATTGTGACAACTGAAAATGTTTCCAGAAGTTGCCGAATTTCCCTGGGGACAGAATCACCTTCCACTGACCACTGCTGTAGCACTGTATCTTACATTGGACCACACATTTGTATACAATTCACATTTATAGAGTAATTTACAATTTGCAAAAACTTTCAAATACATTGTCTCACTGAAGCTCATGATATTTTTTGAATTATGTTTTCATACCCATTTTGTATTTGAGATTCAAACATGGGTAGTTTGAATCCAGAGCCAGCGCTTTGAACCTCATTGTGTAATCTTGGGAAAGTTACTCAATATCCCCGAGCCTCAGTTTCCTCATCTATAAGATGGAGGAAAATAGATACACCCATCTCAGAGCATTGTGGTGAAGATTAAATGAGATAGGGCCCGCCCCGTGGCTTAGCGGTTAAGTGCGCACGCTCCGCTACTGGTGGCCCGGGTTCGGATCCCGGGCGCGCAACTACTCACCGCTTCTCCGGCCATGCTGAGGCCACGTTCCACATACAGCAACTAGAAGGATGTGCAACTATGACATACAACTATCTACTGGGGCTTTGGGGGAAAAAAAGGAGGAAGATTGGCAACAGATGTTAGCTCAGAGCCTGTCTTCCTCAGCAAAAAGAGGAGGATTAGCATGGATGTTAGCTCAGGGCTGATCTTCCTCACAAATAAATAAATAAATAAATAAGATTAAATGAGATAAACCTGGCACCTAAGCGTTCAATAAAAGTTGGTTCACATTATTATTCCAATCAAATGCAGATTGAGGGGGAGCAGGTTGAGTGATCCACTAAGTCCTGAGGAAAAAAACATTATCAGGAAAGACTATATCCCTTTTTGGAGACTCAAAAGGTATTATAACTTAGGCTTGGTACCACAGGACAGTCATCTTTCCCACCACATGAAAACAGCTTATCTGTGACATTGGAGAATTAGGCCACATGCAAAGATAAACAGAGACAAGTAAAGAGATGAGAGAGAGAAAGACAGAGAGAGATAGAGAAACTGAGAGTGAGAGAGACAAAGAGAGAGAATGATTGACATTAAAGGAACCTGTGGTTCCAGCTATGCATGAACTAGTTATGATCTTGGACTCCCTGGTACTTGAACTAATAATAAATTCCCTTCTATGCTTAAGCTAAGTAAAGGTGAGTTTCTGTCTCTATCATTTGAAAGAAGCTTAACTAATACAGATCTTCAGGATGACTGTTTACACTCACTCCCCAAAAATCGTTCTCATAATTATGAAATCATGACAGAGGTCATAAATTGTTTAATCTAGTTCAAAAATCAATAACTGTTTTTTGAGGGGTAACCATACACCCTGGTTTGCCCTAGAAAGTCTTTGTTTAATTCTGTTTTTCTGTCATTTATAACGGACAAAGGTATCCCAGTTTGGGCGATAAATTATATGGCCACACTATTTAATTAACACTTACTGCATAAAAATCAATTTTCTAGATCCTCTGATGGTATACTGAAAAGATGAGGTCTTCTATAACCTTACTTATATTTTTGTAGGAGTATAGACCGGTAAGCTTAAGAGATGATATACTGAGGCATAGACAAAGTTCTTTGGGGCTGAATTGAAGGATAAAAGAAGGAGTTTCAATGCTTGACTGATGCCAGTTTGTCTCTCAATGTAGATGTTCATGTGTATTGTCCACGTACACTCATACATGCGCACACACACACACCTCTCAATTTTAATACTCTCACAATCAAAAGGAAAAACAGATAGAAATATACGAATATCAATGTGAATCCAAGAAGATTATGACCAAAGGAAACAGTCCCTCAAGCTGTGAGGAAAGTTCATCACACCACTGGCACCCCAAGTGAGATATTGGATTTGTGGCCAAGGTTCTCATTTACTGTTTGCATGCTGGAAATTTTAGTTTCAACCAGCATGGAGCTGGGTTGAAGATTAAAACCAGAGAGTTACTTAAAAATAGCAGAAAAAATTAATCTTCCCACCATAAAACCATTCAGTCAGAAGGCAAATTTGGGACTAGCAAGTCTTCTGAAAACATACAAATATGTTTTCTTCTCAGGCTGTAATTCCCTTGCTTTCCAGTATTCTGGCTTTTGCTACACCTCTACAGTACCCATATTGAGTTTGTGCTTCCTCCACTGACTACTGTTTTAAGTCTGTGATCCTACAGCTTTCTAATTTACCATTTCTCAGCTTGTAAGACAAGAAAATCGTCTTAGGCAAATATCTCAAGTCACAGATTAACAAACTAAGCTACTGATCAAATTTATATACTTACTGTGGGAACGAGCACATTTGAACACTGAGAGAAAATTTGTTCTCAAAATTGAACAGGTCTATTACCATGGCCCACCTATCCCAAGGGAGCAGAATGTGATGCCACAAACAAAATGAACATTTTTACAAAATTTAGAGTTGAAGAGTGCTTTTTTCACATCCATAATTTGATTTATTTCTCTTGCAGGGTTGAGATTTTTTCAGGTGAGGAAACAGAGGCTCAGAAAAGTTAAAGAACTTGATCTGTTACAAGATAGAAAGTCATAGAGTTAAGACTCAGATCCAGCCCCACTGACCCTACATTCCATGATCTTTCCATCACATCCATTTACATTCTGAGCCTTAAGACAGCAGGTGATGTCACCCCCTAGGTGAATTTCAGAGGTCAAGATAGATAGCAACGGGAGAAAGGACTGTGAAATGATAACATATCAATAGGCACAACTAGGAGAAATTATATTCTGATCCTTACCCATTCCCTTCCCCACCTACATCCTCTCCCTCAGACCAGTCATCACATTCATATACATTCTTCCTAACTCATATGTATCTACATATAAAACTACTTAAGTCATATATACAAGTCCACATCTCATTCTTAGGCATTCATGAACTGATTTTGCATGAAAATATAATCTTGTAGTAGAAGAATTGATATCTATTTTGCACTTAGCAGGTAATCTTTTTTCAACAACAATTAGAAGAAACAGACACCTTAATTCTGGATCTCTGACACGATGCTCACTCTACTCTATACCATATGTCTCCTCCAGGGAGATGCCACACCTGCACTGCATGGCAGATGGGCATTTCCTTCTCTACCCTGTGTGTGAAACTGTACAAGTACAGAAGGACTTTTTTTCATGAAGCTTAATCTGTTGATGGTCAAGAAATCCCTCTACAAAATTGCTCAAAAAAGTGACGAGTGTGGAAGACACTTCAGGTAAATCATAATACTATAGAGAAACATCACTCTTGTTAGGACAATTAGATTCAATACAAAGAACTGAACATAAAAATAAAAACCAAGACATATACGTCTTCACACTTTTGTCCCCATCTTCAGGGATGAAATACAGGCCAATAAGTGAGCAAGGAGAGAGAAGCTCCATCCAGGAGAAACGGAACACACAAACTATCTCACCTGTGGCAGAGCGTGGGTAAAGAGGCAGCCACCATACAAGTGGGTAAAAATAAAGCAGCTAAAATTTTTATTAATTCATCTAATTAATTCAGACCAGAGTGTCAGTCTGTGATACCTAGGGGCCTCAGACATAAGAGGAATCCACACTCACTCACAAGCTATTTCCTACAGCCCTCTACTGGGGCCTCACAAGAAATACTGAGGATAGAAAAGGATCCCAGAGAAACTGCCCCTCGATACAGAATCCCAATGCTGGGGTTGATCGGTGGCTGCAGGGGGGAGGGAACAAAGCCCTTCTCATTTCCCCAGACCTCTCTTTCTCACAAAATAAAGGCCTTAAGTTGCTAGGAGAGGGACAAGAAACCTTGTCACTGCCAGGGCACAGGCAAAGAACTACTGCAGATGGGGGATGGTAGATGAAACCTCCACCTCTAGGGAAGAACTGGAAACGGTCCTGAGTCAAAAACTCTGTATTAAGCAGAGGTCTGCTCTCACTGACGATGAGGCAGGAAATTCCCACCTAAGACCAACAATAGACACAAGTCAGAGGTCGGTTCTCACTAGGAGGAAAGGAGGAATGTGAAGAAAGCATCACTCCCGAGGCCCAGGGGCACAGGGCCCATGTAAAGCTGAGGCTGGGCCAGGGCAAAGAGATCCTTCTAGCTCCCACCAGGAGGCTAAAACTGAGGAAGGAGCAACAGCAGTCTTATGCTGGAGGAGGGGCAAGAGCCCGGAGGTGCCATCTGTGCCACAAGTGTGTGCCAGGAGGTGAAAGCTGAGGGTGGACAAACGAAACACATAGCCATGAGTCCAGACTGATAGAATCAGTGTTTGAATACACAGATAAATAATAAGTGGGGGAGAAGGGACAAATCTCTGTGCAGAACTCTAAATAATTTATGTAGATACTTCACCCTCAAAAGGGTGGAGCATAATTCCCCACAACTTATGTGTGGGGTGCCTTAAGAGGTAACTTCCTTGAAAAGAGTACATGGGGAAACTAGGAGTAACTTTCTGGTGCGAAACCTGACAAACACGACCTCAGCCATGACCATGGTCTGCAGCATGGCGATAAGTCGTATTAATAGCATGTACTCTTGGTGTGATGTGATGTGAAGATGATGGCACTTTACCTCTGTGCTCTGCCTCCAAAGAGCCCACAACCCCAACCTAATCAGGAGAAAAACATCAGAGAAATCTCAAGTGTGGGACATTCTACAAAACAACTGACAAGAACTTCTCAAAATTGTCAATGCCATGAAAATCTGGGAAAGTCTGAGAAACTATCACAACCAAGAGGAACCCAAACAGACGGGTCAAACAAATGTAATGTGGTATTCTGGATAGGATCCCAGAACAGAGAAAGGACACTAGGCAAAAACTAAGGGAATTAGCCCAGAATAATAATGTAATTAATATTGATCCACTAATTTTAACAAATGTACCATAAAATGTAATAATGATAATACTTTTTGTATAGTTTACATATTACATGTAATTTTTATATGAAGCAATGATAATAATAATGTATCAATGTTATACCAAAATGTATCATACTAATGTGAGATGTTAATAATAAGGGAAACTGGGTATGGAGTATATGGGCACTTTCTGTACTATCTTCACATTTTGGCTGTTTATCTAAAATTATTCTAAAATTAAGTTTGTTAAAAAATAAAGTCAAAACAAAGGATTTCTCAGAGTAACAAATGAAATGACAACATTTGTTGCCAGCAAACATGAGCTCTAAGAAATTGCAAAGAAAGTTCTTTGGGCAGAAGTAATAAGGTCCGAGACAGAATCTTGCGTTTACATAAAGAAATGAAGAGATCTGGAAATGATTCAAATAAAGGTAAACATAATTTTTTTCTTACTTTTAATGGCTCTTAAAGAAAATTTACTGTCTAAAGCAAAGTTGATGACATTGTTTTGTGGCATTTGTAACATATGTAAAAGCAAAATCTATGATGACTATAGCACAAAAGATGGGAGGGAGGAATTGGATGTACACTGTTTTAGGATTCTTGCACTGTGCGTGGTCCCATAATATTACTTGAGGGTAGATCATGATAAGTTTAAAATATAAATAGTGTAAAAGATTAAATAAACTGCAAAATTACAGTTGCCACCACAAAATTAACTCATGATTCAAGGAGTAGGCATGAAATAATTCAGAAAAGCACAAGAGAAAAAACACAGAGAGAAAGGGAATGAAGAAAGTAGTCACATTATTTGTTTTGGAAAGGTTTTTTTTTTTCTTTCTGGTTTTTCTCTTCTAACTAGAGAGATAATGGTTAGGATAAACACCCCAAAGAGACAAACAATATAGTGACTTTACCCATAAGGCTTTTAGACTATGATGTTGCTTAATGCCTTTGCCTTATGCCTCCTTTGGGGCAGCATGAATTAAAGGTGTTAAGCTCAGATGCACCATTTTACAAGAGTGCATAACTCTGGACCCCCATAACAAGGTAGGAAAGGATTAGGGAGGTAATTATTTAAGGAGAGGAATAAAAAGAGCACAGGGTTAGCAGGCCTGGTTTCAGCCCTTGACTTGGACTCTTCCAGGTGTGACCTTGGGCGATATTTGACTTGACAGAACCTTCAATTGCTCATGTACATGCTGAGGCTAATACTTCCTACTTTATAGGGAAGCTATGAGCATGAAATGAAGGCACACAGTAGGTCATCAATAAATGTTAGCTGCCTTCTCTAAGATAAAGATGTGGATAAAGTATATTTTACTCAAAACTAGGGATGAGATTGAAAACATGTAATAGACAAGACAGCCAAGACATTGCCTAATCAGACAGATACCACACTACTCAGAACGGATGCCACCATGAAAGACTTTGCTAGGACTTAGCCAGGTCAGACTGGATAATTATCAGCTCTACCTGAAACTACAAGTTTTTTTGATTTCTAATATTGTGCCAATCATCCTGTCATAATTACTGTGGACTACTTTAAACAGAATTGTTTACTGTTTTTTATTTGATAAGCAAAGCCAACACCAATAAAGAACCTATCTCTGTATAAAGGCTGAATTTTAAGTGTTTGGCAATAAATGAATTATGGTTTCACATCAGGTTGTGCAAATATTTGTGATTTCTCTTGTAACTAGAAGGCCAGGGTAGCATGTGGGCCGATTTCTAAATTTTATCACTTGTCTTCTCTTTACAAAGTTTCTCCTTCTTCTTCTCCTCCTCCTCTTCTTTCTTTTGTTTTTTCCTTTTTATCCTCCTTTTTTGCTTATCTTCTCAAAACATTAAAGCTTTGACTTATATGGTAGGTTTACATCCACCAGCCATTTAGTCTAATTTTTGTGTTTGTTTTTTTTTCTTTGCTTCATTTTAATTCACTTTGTTCAATTAACAATTACTGAAGATCAACAAGATACAAAGTGCCAAACCATAAGGGTATACTTATATGGGGTCTTGGAAGAATTTCTGGTGGTGTAGACAGATTAGGTAAGCAAGGAGAATGGCTGCCATCCAGAGCTAGACATTGAAATAAACTTGCCTGTGTAAGAGGGTTGGCAGCATGGTTGTGAAAAGGGAAGCCTGAGTGAGAAGTCAGGGGAACTAGATGGATGAAATGAAGAGTGAACGAGGAGAGCAGAGATTTTCTGAAGAGGAGTAGAAAGCTCCCTACTGAGAGGCCTCCTGAGTGGTTGGACCATAATCCAGGATCTGAGTCTCAGCCGGGCCAAAGTCCCAGAGTCGCTGAGATGGGAAAGCTGACTCACGCCAATCAAATGTAAGGGACTGAAGCACATGGACCACAAGCCAAGCTGCTAGTTTCCAAGGGTGTTGACCATGTTCTAATCATTAGAAATCCTAGCCCCCCATCTAGGTCTCACTCCTTCTGAATTCAGAAGCCTGAGACATCGAAGGTTGCTATGTCACACACTGAAAGTTATATTTCCAATGCCAGGTGCCTACGGAACTTGACAATTGCAATTCTAAATGCCTGGGATGGCATGCCCAACCTGCCCCAGCAATCACGAAAATCACGTTGCTCCCAGTCCAAGGGACGCTGGAGACTCAGTAAAAGAGAAAACAGGAATGTGTTGTTTCCCTTTAAAATACACATACATTTTCTTTTCCTTCATTTGTCTTAATTTCTTGACTCCTACAGGATTTGAGATGCTTAGTGATGCTCAAAATACCTGAATTTTTCTGCTACCTGAGGATTCATCATTAGCTGATTTCATCACCATTCCACCCACTAATTCAGGAGCAATTGGAGGAATACTTCCATGTACATGAATGGACTGGTCAATGTTTAAGTACCTGGCCATTTTAAATGACTTCCATAGAAACTACAACTCTGGACTAAACAAAGAGTCTACTGACCTCATCAGGGTCAAGGATGATAAATCCTCATGTCATCTGATCATCAGAGTACTAACCTACAACCCGCCCTTCTGACTGCATTTTAAGGATTGCATAATAAATCACTGACAAATATACATCAGATACCAAATAAGGCCAGTATTAGGCTGAACTCTAGCTTCTGAAGCCACTGAATTTTCTGCTGATTGATAGAGTATTCTCACAAAGAAAAAGATCACTTGGGTTCAATCATTAATGTGTTCTCATTTAAGATTTGGTTTTGTCATGTTTGCTTTTGACTATACCATAAACAGAAAATAGGAACTCCTATTGGTCCAGATCCATCAGCAGTAGAGTCACAGATGGAAATATTGGAGAGTATGGATTCAGAACAAAGGGGTGGAAATATTTTTAGGGAAATTGCATTAAGGTCATGGTAAGAACTCACGGACTATCCCCGACCTGCAGTAAGAGTTGATTTTTGCCAGTGAAAAGTGCTGGACACACACTGCCAACGTCTAACTCTTGGCTTTCTATACTAGCTTTACTAACCATTCCCTTCTTCTTTCAATCTTTTTCCCTCCATATATAATTGATCATATCTCCACTTACTACATTACAGTCATTGTTCTTTTCCATCTCCTCAGAAATGCAAGTCACTTTGACTGGATTTTCACAAACTTCCCAGGCACTTGTGTATCATCTTTTGGTCTGCTCCCTCAGATGGACAATTTTATCCACTGTGCATGTATTTTATTAGGTTGACTCTGAGGAGGCTGATGCTCCTCACTATTGACCTCAGGAATAATCACATGCAGTAGTTTCAACTCAATCTAATTATTCGCATGACTTTGTGCAAATAATTTCATCTGTCTCACTTTGGTTTCCTCATCAGTACGATAAAAGTACTAAACTCGATGATCTCTGAGAGGTTTTCCAGCCCTGTCATTCTGTGATCATACGCACTGTTAATTCTTTGCCTGTCATGAGCACTAAACAATAAAGAGATGAGGTAGGTAAATGTGATATAATGACCATGTATTATTAAGAGGTAACAATTCTATATTTGCATAAAAAAACAATAAAAACATTAAACTACCCATAGCCAAACGAAATTAAATTCTTCCCATAAACTTATAAAATTGGTGCCTTACCACAAATCCAATTTAATGCAAGGCACAATAATATCAAAGATGTATTATTCAATATGTTCTCTTTAAATACTGCTGTTAAAACTGTTTATACCCTTGAGCATCATCTTTATTGCTCTAGGAGCCACTGTTTTCCTGAAGGAACACATCTCTGAAATTTTGTCAATAGGAAAGGGTTGATTTACAGAAATTTGATTTATAAACAACTCTGAGCTATAGATATACCTATTTTGCAGCTTTGCCCTGGTGGCCAACTAGAGTCAATGCAAGTTTCATGAGGCAGTTAGTGAGTGTCCCACCAGGAGCTCTTCTGCTCTCCCCTTTGCACAAAAACTGCAGTGTTAGGATCTATTATCATCATATATTGCATCTGAAGGTAAATCAGATACCATCTGCCTCCAGTTACTTATTTTGAAGAGAGGGACTAACGTCCAAGTCATGAGAGCTTCGCTCCAGGTCACGGAACCAGTCGCAGGCAGAGCTGGGACTGGGTTCCAAATGACCTGACAACCAGAGGGCCCACAAAGCTTTTCATGAGCTCCCAGCTCTCAGCATACCAAGAAGCTTGTGCTTCCTTGTTTTCTTCTTCTATTGTAAATATATGCAAAACAGTAAAATTGTAATTGCAAGAATTGTATACCCTCATTCAGCTCATTTGGTTTAAATGCAGAGTGCTATGATTCTTGTCATTTATTACCCAGAACTAAAACTCCTTCATGTGTTTTGAAAGAAGGAAATGAAACAGCAGAATTAGGATGCATAAGTCCATTTAATTATTGTTTACAAGTCTCAGCGAAGCAGCATGCCAACAGTTTCCTTTGCCACCCAGCCTGTATTCTAGATGGAAAGCCACAGCCTCATCACTGCCAGGGAATTTGAATAGTCCTGCCAGGTTTCAAGCAAGTCAATCCATCAAACTAGAACTAAGAGAATGTGCCAAACACTAGAATCTCTACAAATATGAAAGGAAGGATAATACTTGCATCATTCAAAATAATTTTCTCAACGCTGGACATCTTCTCATGGGAGATGGTTCAAATTCTAGAACTGCTTAAGTCTTGAGTCAGGATTATATGCACCCAGAATGGTTCTCCTGACCATCATAATATATGGCCAAGTGATCCCTAACTGATAAATAGGGAAACAAATGACACGGAATACAAAAGTGATAGAGACTAAGGAAAGAAGGTATTGGGATCACCAGGAGATATTTCTAAGTCTTACCTACCTTGGATCCACATCCTTTTTACCTTTAGGTCCAAAAACTAAATTTCAGCACCTATTCTTCCTTTCAGACCATCAGGTTACAAACAGGCTCTTTCTACCCATTCATTCCAATTAAGTGCATAACACTCTTGAACATCTCCAAGAATTTTGTGTTTTTGCCAGTAATAAAATCAGACAAGGGCCACAGTAGCAAGCAAAGAGGGATTTGCAGAGTCTGAAAAGTTGATCAGGTAGTTGAAAGATGTTAATATACACCTCGCCAAAGAAGATATACAGACAGCAAGAGGGCATATGAAAATATGCTCAATATCATCCGTCATTAGGAAATCGCAAATTGAACAATGAGTTACCACTGTACACCTATTGGAATAGTTTTGCTTTTGTTCTTTAATCTGGCAATACTGATTGTTGGCAAAGATGTGGAGCAACAGGAACTCTCATTCATTGCTGGTGGGAATGCAAAATGGTGCAGCCACTTTGGAAGACAGTTTGGCAGTTTCTTACAAAGCTAAACACAGTCTTACCATACAATCCAGCAATCATGCTCCTAGGCACTCACCCAACTAATCTGAAAACTTATCTCTACACAAAAACTTGCCTATAAATCTTCCCAGTATCTTTATTCATAATTGTCAACAACTGAAAGCAACCAAGATCTCCTTCAATAGGTGAATGGATAAACAAACTGTGGTCTATCCATATAACAGAATATTATTAAACAATAAAAAGAAATGACCTATCAAACCATAGACAGATATAGATGAATGTTAATTACATATTGCTAAGTGAAAGTAGCCACTGTAAAAATGCTACATACTGTATGATTACAATTATATGACATTTTGGAAAAGACAAAACCATAGAATAGTAAAAAGATCAGTGGTTGCCAGGGGTTCAGGAGGTGAGGACAAGGATTGAATAGACAAAGCACAGGGAATTTTTTAGGATGGTGAACCTATTCTGTATGATACTGTAATGGCGGGCACATGCTACTATGCATTTGTCAAAACCGTGGAACTATAGAGCACAAAGAATGAACTGTAACATATGCAAATTTTTAAAAAATAATTTAAGAGCTGTACCGAATCTGCAGCTACATATGGAACAACTTTCTATGAAAAAAAAATCTAAACACTTCCTGGGCAACTCCCACACATTGGGCAAACAACAGAAGGCCCACATCGGAGCGGGTAGGAGCGGCTGGGACACAATCTTGCCGTAAACCCTGCACCCAGTGCAGCAAGTCACAGTTGGGACCCAGAGCTTCTCCCCGAGGAGTGAAGGGTTTGAACCACACACCAGGCACCCCAACTTTTAAGATCTGCACCTGAGAGACAAGCCCCCAAAACATCTAGCTTTGAAAACCAACGGGGCTTGTGTCCATGAGACCCACGAAATGAAGAAACTGCTCTTAAAGGGCTTGTGTGCTTGGACTCACCCAGCTGAGGGCTCAGCACAATAGTGGCTGATGGAGGGGCGCCCAGACTTTGTGTAGGAGAGACTACTTTGCTTATCTTGGAGCCTGGGCCTGAGGGACAGGCATCTGATCTGACACACATATGGGGGCCTGCTGGCTGGCAGGCACCATCTTCATGCTCTCCCTCTGCCTCACTTTAGCCAGCAGGCGCCATCCTTTTTTTTAAATGCTAGGCTTTTTTCTTTCTCTTTTTTCCTGCAGGTGCTATCTATATGCTCTCCCTCCACCTCATTCCAGCTGGTAGGCACCATCTTCACACTCTTCCTCTGCCCTGCTCCAGAGCACCAGTGCATCTGGTGCCCCAGTTTTTGTGGCTGCTGCCCAGGGGATGCTCCTTGATTGTCTGGCTCTAGTGGACACGGGGGCTTGTGTTCCTGGGTCTCATGGGAGTATAAAATGAGAGAGACAGTTCTTGCTGGGCTACCACCTCCAGGGCACTGCACAGACAGCCGACTGAAATACACCCCCAGTCTTACAGTGAAAGAGGCCCATTGGCTTGTCCTGGAGCTTCAGCCTGAGGGGCAGGCTTCAGGTCTACACACACCCAGGGGCCTACGGAGGTGCTCTCAGACAATAGAGGCTGGTAGATGCCATCTTTGCACTCTCCCTCTGCCTCACTACAGCTCACCGATATCTCCCAGAAAGGAGCTTATACACTTATCTGGGGCCCAGATCTTTGTAACTGCCGCCCAAGGGGCACCTCCAGATCACCTGGCTCTGGTGGCCAGTAGGTGCTGACTGAGATCCTCCCCTCTGGGACACTGACAGGTCTTGGCACACCCTCAACTGCTGGGAGCCATTAAAAATGAAATAAACTGTGATAAATATGTTTTTTTATGTAAACCTCATGGTAACCATAAAGCAAAAACCGATAGTAGATATACAAAAGATAATGAGAAAGGAACCTAAGCATACCACTACAGAAAATCATCAAATCACAAATAAAAACAATTAGAGAAGAAAGGAACAGAGGAATTACAAAACAGCCAGAAAACAATTAACAAAATAGCATTAAATACATACCTATCAATAATTACTTTAAATGTAAATGGACTAAATTCAATCAAAAGACATAGAGTAGCTGAATGGATAAAAAAAATCTAAGACCCATCTATATGCTGCCTACAAGAGACTCACTTCAGATGAAAGCACACACACAGACTGAAAGTGAAGGGATGGAAAAAGATTTTCCATGCAAACAGAAACCAAAATACAGTGGGGTAGCTATACTTATATCAGACAAAATAGACTTTAAAACAAAGACTTAATAAGAGACAAAGAAGGGCATTACATAATGATAAAAGAGCCAATCCAATAAGAAGATATAACATTTGTAAATAAACATGCACCCAACATAGGAGCACCTACGTGTATAAAGCAAATATTAATAGACTTAAAGGGAGAAAAAGACAGCAATACAATAATAGTAGGGGACTTTAATACCCCACTTATATGAACGGATAAATCATCCAGACAGAAAATCAATAAGGAAACCTTGGTCTTAAACAACACGTTAGACCAGATGGACTTAACAGATATATACAGAACATTCCATCCAAGAGCAATAGAATACACGTTCTTGTCAAGTGCACACGGAACATTCTCCAGGATAGATCATATGTTAGGCCACAAAACAAGTCTTAATAAATTTAAGAAGACTGAAATCATATCAAACATCTTTTCTGACCACAATGGTATAAAACTAGAAACCAATTATAAGAAGAAAATTAAAAAATTCACAAATATGTGGAGATTAAACAACATGCTACTGAACAACCATTGAGTCAAAAATAAATCAAAAAAGAAATTAAAAAAATACCTTGAGACAAATGAAAGCAAACTACAGAGTCAATGCAATCCCTATCAAAATTCCAATGGCATTCACAGAAATAGAATAAACAATCCTAAAATTTGCATAGAACCACAAAAGATCCTGAATAGCCAAAGAAATTTTGAGAAAGATCAACAAAGCTGGAAGCATCACACTGCCTGATTTCAAACTATATTATAAAGCTATTGTAATCAAAAGAGTGTGGTATTGACATAAAAACAGATACATAGATCGATGGAACAGAATAGAGAGCCCAGAAACAAATCCATTCATATATGGTCATTTATGACAAAAGAGCCAAGAATACACAATGGGGAAAGGACAGTCTCTTCAATAAATGGTGTTGGGAAAACTGGATAGCCACATGCAAAAGAATGAAACTGGACCACTATCTTACACCGTACACAAAAATTAACTCAAAATAAATTAAAAACTTGAATGTAAGACCTGAAATCATAAAACTCCTAGAAAAAAACATAAGCAGTAAGCTCCTTGACATCGGTATTGGTGATTTTAATTTTTTGGATTTGACACCAAAAGCAAAAGCAAAAATAAACACATGGGACTATGTGAAACAAAAAAACCTTCTGCACAGCAAAGGAAACCATCAACAAAATAAAAAGGCAACCTAAACAATGGGAGAAAATATTTGCAAGTCATATATCTGATAAGGGGTTAATATTTAATATACATAAAGAACTCATGCAACTCAATAGCAAAAAAACAAACAATCTGACTAAAAAGTAGGCAGAGGATCTGAATAGACATATTTCCAAAGAGGATATAAAGATGGCCGGGAAGTACATAAATAGATGTTCAACATCACTAATCATCAGGGAAATTCCAATCAGAACCACAATGAGATATCACCTCACACCTGTTAGAATGGCTATTACTAAGAAGACAAAAAATAACAAGCGTTGGGGAAGATGTGGTGAAAAGGGAACCCTTGTACACTGTGGGTGGGAATGGAAATTGGTACAGTCACTATGGAAAACAGTATGGAGGTTCCTCAAAAAATTAAAAAATAGAATTACTATATAATCAAGCAATTTCACTTCTGGGTATTTACCCAAAGAAAAGGAAAACACCAATTCGTAAAGATATGTGTACCCCCATGTTCATTGCAGCTTTACAATAGCCAAGATATGGAAACAACCTAAATGTCTATCAATGGATAAACGGATAAAGAAAATGTGATATTTACACATATACAATGGAATATTCTTCAGCCATAAAAAAGAACAAAAACCTGCCATTTGCAACAACATGGATGGATCTTGAGGGCACTACAATAAGTAAAATATGTCAGATAGAAAAAGATAAATACCATATGGTCTCACTTATATGTGGACTCAAAAAAAAAACTGAGCTCGTGGATAGAGAGAATGAATTGGTGGTTGCCTGAGGTGGGGAGTGGAGGCTGGGAGAAATGGGTGAAGGGGATCAAAAGGTACAAATTTCCAGTTATAAAATGAGTAAGTCATGGAGATGTAATATTGAGCATGATGACTATAGTTAATACTGTATTGCATATTTGAAAGTAGCTAGAAGATTGGATCTTGAAAGTTCTCATAATGAGAAAAAAATTTTTGTAATTACATATGGTGATGGAAGCTAACTGGACTTATTGTGCTAATCATTTTGCAATATATACAAATAGGGAGTCATTACATTGTACACCTGAAACGAATATAATGTTATATTACTTATAGTTCAAAACAAAGAAACAAGTGCTAAAAAAAAAAAAAAAAAAGCCAAACTGATGGTGGAAAGTCAAAGGGACCCAGGAACCAGCTGAAAGAGCTCCCAATGGAAGAATTTGAGCAACAAAATAAAGTGGTATTGGGTTATAACCCAAAGTATAAAATAAATACCCATAAGTCCATAATGATATAAATAAATGGTTGAATACACAAATAAGAAGTGAATGGGGTAGAAAGACAAATCTCCATGCAGAATTCTAAATAATTTATGCAGATACTCTACCCTTAAAGGGGTGGAGCATAACTCCCCACACCTGAAGTGTGGACTGCACATAGTGACTTCCTTAAAAGAGTACAGTATAGAAATGGGGGGAATAGGGGTAACTTTACAGTGTTGAAACCTGACAAACACTACCTCAGCCACGGTCAAGGTCAACAGCAACAGTGATAAATAGTGATAGTACTTACACTAGATACAATGTGATGAAAATGCACTTGACCTCTGTGGTCTTCCTCCTAAAAACCAAAAACCTTAGTCTAATAATGAGGAAAACATCATAAAAATCCCAGTTGAGGGACATTCTTCAAAATACTTGACCAACATGCCTGAAAATTGTCAAGGTCTTCAAAAACAAGAAAAGTCTGAAAAACTGTCACAGCCGAGAAGAGCCAAAGGAGACAGGACAACTAAATGTTATATGGTGTCCTAGATGGGATCCTGAGACAAAAAACGGATATTAGGTAAAGACCACAGAGACCTGAATAAAGTATGGACTTTAGTTAATTATAATGCATCAATATTGGTCCATTAACTATAACAAACGTACCATATTAATGTAAGATGTTAGTAAGAGGAGAAACTGGATGTGGGATATATAGGAACTCCGTACTATCCCTACAATTTTTCTGTAACTCTAAAACTTTTAAAATAAAAAGATTTAAGGAAAAGGGTGATCAGTGGAGGTGTTCACCTAGAAATGGTGCTATTGTCTATTTGATTTAACAATACCAACCAACTCTCCCAACCTCTCATTCCTCTTTCATTTCTCAGTCTGGTATTCCAGATTGTCTGTTTATTCACCCAATGCCTACATACCAGCAGTACCACTACCTACTTCTTCTTTTTTTTTTTTTTGTGAGGAAGATCAGCCCTGAGCTAACATCTGTGCTAATCCTCCTCTTTTTGCTGAGGAAGACCGGCTCTGAGCTAACATCGATTGCCAATCCTCCTCCTTTTTTTTTTCCCCCAATGCCCCAGTAGATAGCTGTATGTCATAGTTGCACATACTTCTAGTTGCTGTATGTGGGACGCGGCCTCAGCATGGCCGGAGAAGCGGTACGTCGGTGCGCGCCCAGGATCCGAACCCCGGCTGCCAGTAGCAGAGCGCGCGCACTTAACTGCTAAGCCACAGGGCCGGCCCTACCTACTTCTTTCTTTATGTTACAGAAAGGAAGAAGGAGATGGGAGGTGATGGAAGTACACAAGTATTGAATGTGTATGTTGATTGGTGCAAATATCTGAAAAAAAATACAATTTAATTTAAGAGAAAAATCCTAAAGACCATATCCCTGTTTTCAACAGTTCAAGGCTTCACCTAGGAAAACCTTCTTAGCTCATCAACAAGTGGATCAGGTCAGCTTATAAATAAGAGTCAGAAATTGAATGATTGCTTTTTCAGAAGCCAGTTGGAGGTAGATACAGCAACAAAAAGTAGATTCAATAGGATTATCTTGGGGCTATGATAGAAAACCGCAAACAACAGGGACTTTAAAAACATTTAAGTTTATTTCCCTCAAATGTAAAGGTAAGAAATCCAAGATGGATATGGCTGCCCTATTATTACCGTCAAAAATCCAGATTCCTCCCACATTGCTGCTCAGTCACCCTCAACAAATGCGTATACTCACAGCCCAAGAGGGTTCCACCAGCTCCAGTCAGCAAGGAGGAAAAAAAGGGAAGGAGAAGGGAATACTTTCTATAGACTTTTCCTAGAAGTTGAAGTCACTACATACACTATATTCCACTGGCTAATACCAAGTGACCTGATCATAGAGGGTGGGAAATGTAGTCTTTATTTCTGGTGGCCATGTGCTCAGCTGAAAATCTGGGGTCATATTAATAGAGAAGAAAGGAAACACATATATTGAGGGATAACCAGCAGTCTCTGCCAAGAAGGGGACCTGGCAAGGTCCACAGAGATGCTGTTCCTTTCCTAAATACTGTTTTCTCTACTCAATATACTTCTCTACCCTCTCCATTTCCGTTTTCCTGGACTAATTTTACTCATTATTCTGGCCTCAGCATATATATCAATTCCTCTTCAAGGCCTTGATTGGCCTTATGACCTGATTTACCTTGAAAGCCTATTGCCAGGTGAATTGCCCCTCTCGTGCTCTCATTACACCTATACTTACTCTTTGGTAGGGCATAACATTTGGTGGTAATCACCTGGTCAACAGTCTGTCTTCCCCACTAGGCTATAAGCCCCATGAGGGCAGTGATGGTGCTCAGGGCAAGCTACCCCGGGAGGTACCACTCTGTTATGCGGATTATTTCGAGCTGAAGACAATAAGGACTCAGAGAACTCAGGAAGAATATTTGAGTTTCCCCTCTCAAACTGCCTAAAGAATTTAAAACAAAAGATCTGTTTCAGGAAGGAGTTATTATCATGACAGCTATAAAGATAACGTAGGATAGAGGTTATAATAGAAAAGGCACCAACAAGCCCATCTTATCGGAAGTTCTGTCTCTCTGGCCACATTCTCTGGATGGCCCTGCAAGGAGTTGCCAGACAATCATTTACAAGGGAAGTCTCCATTTGTAAAGGTATCTCCCTCTCTGTATTGGGAAGAGGGGGGATGACCTCATTTCTAGAAACTTATCAATGTGGAAGGTGAGGCCTTAAAACTGCATAATAAACCTTACTCTTGTTTACAGTGCTTTAGTGATAATCTCCTGTAACTGACACCCCCACCCCCAACATCCTCCTTGTCTTTGGTTGAACATGGTATTTAAGACGAGAATTTCTGCTATTGTGTTGAGAAATGCAGTTTCCCTGCTTTCCCCCATGTATACGTGTTACTAAACTTGGTATTATTTTCTCCTGTTAACCTGTCTTGTTAATTATTTGGCCAGCCATAAGAACCTTAAGGAAGAGGGCAGAGGGAGATTTCCCCTCTTCCCCAGACAGTTTTGGCATAGTCGCCAGGAGCCACACTGGCTGGCAAGTTGCCTTCTCTGGCTGGAAGACCTGCCTTCTCCCTGGACTACTACAGATGATGAGATACGGGAACGCCTGACGAAAGCCGGCAAAAGGTAAGACTTCTTACCACGTCAGCCTCCCGGAATCTCTATCTTTGGGGTCCGGCGGAAGGAAGTGGTGAGAATTTTTTCTCTTTCTAAATTTAGATTGGCAGGAGAAAATATTTGGGAAACTAGTTTCTTGTGCTTTTAGTGACTCTTGGTTTAAATTTGGTAGAGTACTCTTGGTTTTGATCTTGATCCCTTTTCCTCCCAGAGATAGTCTCTGTTTTTCTCTTTTGTCTGTGTCTTTTGTCATAAGAAGGAAATACCATAGGGTAGGACACAGGCATAGGCCCTATAAGCCTGCTGTCCGGGTCGGCCCCACAGACTGGTGAGTTTTCGGGTCTCACCAGACCGGCGTCTACAAACTTTGCTGTGAGTTAATATGCACATGAAGTGAAGGTCATTGCCAAGGGCATCTTGGAAGCCAAAAAGGCCACAAATTTGGTGGGCGCGGGTCAAGCAGTTAAGAGCCATTTGGGCACTGGCCACTTTCAGAAGACTCCCGTGACAGGATAAGTTGGGTCACGGAATGGGGTAGATGACACAGGTCCCCCGCCAACTGCAAGAAAATGTCTGTGCAACGACGAGGTACTCTGTAAAGCACACAGTCCCCAACCCCGCGCCACCTCCCCCCCAGGTATTATTCTGGCTCCAAGAGACCTAAGGCGTGGCTAAAGCTGTCACTGTGCACATAAGAAAAAAAAAAAACTGGATGAGGTTTTTCCTTCTGTCTTGTTCTGTGTCCTGAGAAAACTCGGCTTTGTGACCAGTGAGAATCTTCTCCTTGGTCTCCACCATACGGAAGGTGTATTTACCGGGGTGCCCCTTGGTGGCCAGTCGAGTAGACTGGGGTTCCGAACTGTCTCTTTGTCCGGCTGTGCCAAGCTCTCAGGGGAGTTTGTCATAAAGGGCCCAGTCCATAAGGGCTTTTGTCGTCTTAACCTTCGTTGCTTGTTAGTGCTGGAAAAATGCCATTCCAGTATCGCCTGCCCGGTGTCACAGATTAGCGGGTCTGTGACTGGAGGCGTCCCACACTATTGTGGGAGACGGGAGACACTGTTTTCACTACACCATCCTTACCGCCTGTGCAACGAAGGTCTTTACTTTCTCTGAATATCTTTGGGAGTGAATTCTGTGGATCATGGGGGCTACATCATCTGTGCCCTCACCAGGGACGCCTCTTGCGTCCATGGTAAAGATTTATTCTAAGCGTGGAAAGTTACCTCCGGGTCTTTCCTTAAAAAGGCTTATTGGATTGAGTCACTATTGGAATAAATACACAAATGAAGATCCTACTCGTCAATGGCCAGACAACGGATCCTTTGAATTGGAAAAACTTCTATATTTGAAAAATATTTTAGAGAGCTCTCATCCCAAGCAGCTGCCTTATTGGTATTTATGGGAAGATCAAATTGAAAAGAAAACCCAGAAAAGTATAACAGCTAGCCTTAGGGAATCTCTTAATAAAATAAAAGAACAAAAGTCGGAGTTAGAACAAAGACTGAAAGTCAAATTTACTGAAAATTCCCTTTCTCCTCTCTCCTACACTCCCTTATATCCTCAAC
Organism: Diceros bicornis minor; assembly: GCF_020826845.1. NCBI lineage: Eukaryota > Metazoa > Chordata > Mammalia > Perissodactyla > Rhinocerotidae > Diceros > Diceros bicornis. Next base: position 71,972,385 of record NC_080741.1, on the reverse strand, counting down.
TCCCTGTCCCTGACTCCCCAGAAGATCTTTTAGATCTCTGGGCCCCTGGCCCAAATCCTCCCCCTCAAGACTTAGCTCCTCAGCCACCTCCTCAGCCAGCTCCCTTAGGTCCCAGGACTCCAAATTCTCCGAAGGGCATTCAGCTGCCTGTTTAAACTTCTCTCACTGTTGAAGACTTACAAGGGGCGCTTAGGCCTGACCTTCAAGAGAGGGGCATACAGGTTACTTGTGGAAATGCTGAAAACCAAGAAGTAAATTTAGTAGAAACACCCAGGAAGGTCAGGAAGGTTCGTTTTGCTGTGTCTTACAACTCCTCCTACTTTCCAGGGCTCTGTAATCAGGCTCTGTCAGCTTCAGACATTCCTATGCAGTGTCCCTTGCGGATGTATCCTGGACCTCCGCTGCAGAGAATTCATGTCCCCTGGACAGCAGCTGATCTATTAAATTATAAAACTCTCCTGCCTCCATTGTCAGAAGACCCTACTAAATTTAGAGAAGAATTAGAAAGATTAGTGGCTATTCATAGCCCCACCCACCGAGACCTTGACTGGCTGCTAAGGGGCGTTCTTCCAGCCCATGACTACACTGTAGTTATCAGACAGGCCAGACGGCCCCCTGGAGAAAACCCCCCTCATAGAGGAAATAGATGGCCAGACCCTCTCCCAGGCCCTCCTGCAGATGACCAGGAAGTGGCACAGCTAGAGGCTGATATTCAAGGTTTAATAGGAGAGATTCTAGAGGCATTTCCTCCTAAAGTTAATTGGTCAAAAATTAAATCATGCACTCAGAACAAGGGGGAACATCCTAAAGCTTTTGTTGAAAGGTTTATTCAGACTTTCCAAAGACACATTGCATTGAATCCGGAAGCCCCAGAGCATAGGAATCTCCTAATTTCTGCTTTAGTTGGAAATTTTCTTCCTGATATAAAGAAACAAATTCAAAACAGTGTGGTTGGTTGGGCAGGGCAACCATTAAATGTAATAATGGAGGCTGCTACACAATTCTTTGAAAATTGTCAGCAAGAAAGCAAAAAAAAAAAAAAGAATTAAAGACAACTCTTCTTGCTTTGCAAATTGAATCTTTTGGAAAGCAAAAATTCAACCCTGAAAGTAAACTAAAGCCCACTCAGAGGTCTCCCTATTTGCCTTCGGACAATTGTAGGTATTGCAAGAAACCAGGGCATTGGAAAAGGGCATGTCCTGCTCTTAAGAGAAGGGAAAGTTTAAAAAATGTTCCCGCTTGGCCCCAGCACCCCCAACAGGCTCATTTTTCTCCACCTGAGGGGCATTTCTCCCTCAAATGATGGGGTCAGCCGATCCTCAGTCGCACCCCTGAGCCTACAGTTAAACTTAAAATAGAGGATCGGGAACTGGATTTCTTAATTGACACTGGTGCGACATTCTCTACTATCCATTCGAAGGATATATCTCTACCTGTTACCTCTGATTCTATTTAAGCTGTTGGAGTCTCTGGACAGCCTATTTCACTGCCCATATCTAAGCCCACTCCAATATCTTTAGGCCCCCTCAACACTCATCATGCTTTTTTAGTTTCTGACTGTTCACCAGCAAACCTCTTTGGCCGAGATTTGTTATGTAAATTCAATGCCACTATAAATTGTAATGAAAAAGGTGTTTTTATCTCCTTGCCTTCTGACCAAGCCCCAAGTCTCCTACTTTCCATGATGGAAACTTGTCCTGATTTAAATCCTTCTGAGGAAGATGAGTCTTTAAAGAATGTCCCAATCAGTCTTTGGGCTACACATGCAAATGAGGTAGGATTGTTGCTTAGTGCTGAGCCCGTGCACGTTACTTGGAAAAAAAATAAACCGTTTCCATCAATAGCCCAATACCCACTCTCCAGAGATGCAGAGCGAGGAATTGAACCCATAATAGACTCCCTTTTGCAACAGGGTGCACTAGTTTTTACTTCCTCGCCCTGTAACACTCCAATCTTGCCAGTAAAAAAGGAAGGCAAATTTGACTCAGACGGGAACCAAATCTGTAGATTTGTACAAGACCTCAGAGCCATAAACTCTTTTATAATTCCTCGGCATCCTGTGGTCCCTAATCCAGCTGTCATCCTGACCTCAATACCTGCCGATACAGTCTAGTTTACAGTAGTTGACCTCTGCTCAGCTTTCTTTTCAATCCCATTGCACCCTGACTCACGATTTCTTTTCGCATTTACATTTAAGGGAGACAATTAACATGGACTCTAATACCTCAGGGATATTGTGAGTCCCCCTCAATATTTTCCCAGGTCCTTAAAGCTGACTTAGATTCTATAGTCTTTACTCAAGGCTCCACTCTTGTTCAATATGTTGATGACCTTTTACTCTGTAATCCAACTAAGCAGGGGGCTCTTACAGATTCTCTCATTCTCCTGAAAGCCCTAGCTGAACGAGGCCATAAAGCCTGCAGGTCTAAACTTCAGTGGGTGCAAATGACTGTTACCTACTTAGGGCATGAGATATCTCAAGGCATTCAAAAGCTAACCCCCAAATGCCTTGAGTCAATTTTATCCATCCCTCTCCCCAAAACAAAGAAACAGCTACGTAAATTTCTAGCAGCTGCTGGTTACTGCCGCCAATGGATTCCTAACTTTGCAGCCCTTGCTAAACCTCTGTATTCTCTTCTCCCAGATATCACCCCAGAGCCTATTTCCTGGCCCTCAGAGGCATTAAACTCCTTTGAGGCCTCAAAAATAGCTTTGTCCTCGGCCGGCCCCATGACTTAGCGGTTAGGTGCATGCGCTCTGCTGCTGGCGGCCCGGGTTCCGATCCCGGGAGGGCACCAACGCACCGCTTGTCTGGCCATGCTGAGGCTGCGTCCCACATGCAGCAACTAGAAGGATGTGCAGCTATGACATACAACTATCTACTGGGGCTTTGGGGGAAAAAAATAAAATAAATAAAATTAAGAAAAAGGCAAAATGTTTCTCAGGTCATTCTGAAAGGATAGTTGAACTTAAAAAAAAAAAAAAAATAGCTTTGTCCATGCCTCCGGCTCTTGGCTTACCTAATTTTGACAAGCCTTTTCATCTATACTGTCATGAAAATAATGAAATTGCTGTAGGCATTCTAGGGCAATCTTTTGCCTCTCAAATACGTCCTGTAGCATATTTCTCATGCCAACTAGACCCTGTGACATCAGGCATGGCCCCATGCTTACGTGCGGTGGCTGCAGCTGCCACCCTGATTGATAAGGCCAGTACTCTTACATTAGGCTCTCCCATTCACCTCTATGTCCCACATTCTATTTTGAATGTGTTAGCTATTTTGCAAGTTCATAGGACACAACACCTCTCTACACAGTGACAGACCACCTATGAGCAGGCTCTTTTAACTAACCCTTCCATCATCTTACATCGTTGCAACACTTTAAATCCATCTACTTTACTGCCCCTTCCTGATGATGGAGAGCACCACTCTATTCCACATGATTGCCTTGCAACTATAGAAATGGTCTCGAAGCCACGAACAGATCTCTCAGACATCCCTTTAGACAATCCAGACTTACTTCTGTTTTGTGACGGCTCCTGTAAACGAAATTCCTGGGGAAGCATAATAACTGGTTATGCCATAGTTTCCCCACATGAAACTCTTAAAGCTTATTCTTTGCCCACCATAAGATCAGCCCAAGCTGCTAAACTCATAGCTCTTCCTAGGGCCTGCACATTAGCAAAAGAAAAAACTGCCACTATTTACACAGACTCCAAATATGCTTTTGGAGTCTGCCATGCTGTTGGCACAATTTAAAAATCCCGTAGATTCTTAACTTCTGCAAGAACTCCTATTGCTAATAGACACTTAATTGCAGCCTTATTACAAGCTATTCACTTTCCTTCAAAAATTGCCATTGTTCATTGTTCAGCCCATACTAAGGAGACTAATGTCATATCTTTAGGGAATGACAGGGCTGACAGAGCTGCTAAACATGCAGCTAACTATGGACCCCCTTATCTGTTTTCCACCCAATTTTTAAACCTGCTTTTATCCCTGACTGATGTTATTAACTATCAGGCAAATGCCCCACAATCTGAAAAAGACAATTGGATACAAAAGGGTGCCAAACAATTATCAGATGGATTATACATTGGACCAAATGGACGTCCAGTGGCTCCTTTTCTTTTGACTTTTTGGCTTGCACTTATCTCCCACCAAATGGGACATATGTGCAAACGGGGGATAGTTAAGGAACTAAAAGACAATTGGTTTTGCCCTGGCGTCCATAAAATTTCTGACCAAATTACCTCCCAGTGCACAACTTGCAAATCTTACCAAGTTTCTGGGAGAAATCGGTGTGATCCGGGAAGTCCTCCCAGGCCCACGCTGCCTTTTGCGGCACTCCAAATGGATTTTATAGACTTGCCCTCAACTTTAGGTTACTCTCACGGTTTGGTTATTGTCGGCATGTTTACTGGATGGACTGAATGCTATCCGACCAGACATGCAGATGCCACAACAGTGGTAAAGAAATTAATAACTGAAGTTATTCCTCGCTTTGGCGTTCCTTTATGGATTGAATTAGACCAAGGAACTCATTTTACAGCAGAGATAAACCACTTGCTTGTAAAAACTCTGGGGTATTCATTAAAATTTCATACCCCACATCACCCTCAGCCATCAGGGCAAGTGGAACATAGAAATCTAGATATAAAAAGAACTCTAGGAAAAGTCTGTCAAGAAACTGGTCTTAAATGGCCAGAAGCTCTGCCCTTGGCCCTTATGAAGATTCAAAATACTCCAAATAGAAGGCATGGACTGACTCCTTTTGAAATAGTTTTTGGACGTCCGATGCCTACTGGCATCTCTAAACCTTCAATTCCTGGATTAAATGAATATTATGGGAACTTAAGTGAACAATTTGATGCTATGACTAGTTATATACAAAAATTAACTAGTATACTTGAAGCATATCGTCAACAGGTAAAAGAGGCGTGGCCCCCACCTTCTGACAAGCCTTGCCATCCCTTTCGACCAGGAGACCGGGTGTACATCAAGGTCTTTAGAAGAAAACACGCACTGTCACCTCGCTGGGAAGGACCTTATGAAGTCTTACTGACAACCTGTACTGCCATCAAAATAAAGGAAAAATCTTCCTGGATCCATGCAAGCCACGCCAAAATAGACCCAGAACATCGCTCTCAAGACGACTGGGAGATAATCCCCACAGGTGACCTTAAACTAAGGATTTCGAGGGCCAAAACCCAGGCCCCAGAAGCAGCCGACATCACGAAGTAGACAGCTTTTCCCAAGATCACAGATCAAGAAAACCTACTTTGACCCATTTCCTCCCCCTTGCTTTAAAACTCCCTATATATATACACACTCACACACACACAAACTATTAGTGGATATATATATATATATATATTTTTTTTTTTTTTAATCATTTATTAGAAAGCTGACTGGAGAGTGCTGGTCTCTATCTGTCCCTCTTCCCCTCTCTAAGTCTCCGCTATGGGCTCTTTTCCGATCTGTGTCTTGCTTTTACTAACCTTCTCCTTTTCAACAAGTTGGGCACAGACCAAACACCCCCTTATGCCAGTTTACCAAGCCCTAGCCATGTTAATTAATCAATCTGACTGTTGGTTATGTCAACAGCTAGATAGTGCAAAAGAACCTGAACTAGTCTTTGTTCCTGCTGATATGAACACCTGGTGGACTAAGTACGGAAAATGGATGAATAACAGAGTATGGTATCCACAACAAGGGAAACTTCACTCTGCTTCTTCTCCTGTCACCAGCTCAGCTTTTAATATGTGAAACTTCTAGGAAAGTTTCAGAGGAGGGAACTGATGGTGCTCAGGGCAAGCTACCCCGGGAGGCACCACTCTGGTATGCAGATTATTTCGAGCTGAAGACAATAAGGACTCAGAGAACTCAGGAAGAATATTTGAGTTTCCCCTCCCAAACTGCCTAAAGAATTTAAAACAAAAGATCTGTTTCAAGAAGGAGTTATTATCATGACGGCTATAAAAATAATGTAGGATAGAGGTTACAATAGAAAAGGCACCAACAAGCCCATCTTATCGGAAGTTCTGTCTCTCTGGCCACATTCTCTGGATGGCCCTGCAAGGAGTTGCCAGACAATCATTTACAAGGGAAGTCTCCATTTGTAAAGGTATCTCCCTCTCTGTATTGGGAAGAGGGGGGATGACCTCATTTCTAGAAACTTATCAATGTGGAAGGTGAGGCCTTAAAACTGCATAATAAATCTCACTCTTGTTTACAGTGCTTTAGTGATAATCTCCTGTAACTGACACCCCCCACCCCCAACATCCTCCTTGTCTTTGGTTGAACATGGTATTTAAGACGAGAATTTCTGCTATTGTGTTGAGAAATGTTGAGAAATCCCTGCTTTCTCCCATGTATACATGTTACTAAACTTGGTATTATTTTCTCCTGTTAACCTGTCTTGTTAATTATTTGGCCAGCCATAAGAACCTTAAGGAAGAGGGCAGAGGGAGATTTCCCCTCTTCCCAGGACAGCAGAAACCACGCCTACCTTATTTATCATTACAGCCACAGGGCCTGGTATGTGGGCACCGAGTAATGACTACTTGAACAACTGCATAAATGAAAGTTTTATTAGCTCCTCAATTGAACTGTTAGCTGCTGTGAATGCTTACAGTTGTCTTTATCATTTTGTCTCCCCAGCATCTATCACAGTACCTGGAAGATATAGCTGAAAATAATACAGGTAAGTTTCAAATCAATGAGATGATATCAAGGAGAACTGGGGGGGGGGGGAACTTCCCCACAGAGATGGCTTTTGAGGGCTTACCTCCTCCAATTCACTTTGCTCAGTAGCCATGCGCTTAGGTTACCCTGTGTGATGTGAAAACTCACATAAACATAAATTATCTATCGAAAAAAAGGTAAAAGCAGTATTGAGGTGTGGACGAGTAGATGTAAAAATCCTTAAGGAGGAGGTTTGTGGTCCTATTTTTGTAAACATAAAGCCATAACCCACATGGCCCAGCTCAAAATTAGTAATACCAAGGTTTTAAAAAACGTTCAACAACCAAAGCATAATTTCAAAATACCTTCAAGGTCTTTATGTGCATTTCTAAAATACCATAAAAACTACTTTTTAGTACTATTTCCTTTCATTACCTTCCCTTATACACCATTACTAGTCCTGTGCTCTTCCCTCCAAAATATTATAGAAACCCCTGTTCCCAGCCACAATGATTAGCTCCTGCCCTTCTGCTTTCTCCCCACCTTGTGAAATGATGACCATGTAGCCAAGTCATCACGTTCCCAGGACAAAAGGGTCTACTCTCAACACCACAATTTAGTCACATAAAAATGGTGGCAAGTATACTCAATTGGATTACTCATTTTTCTGCTTTAATATGTTTTGGAACAAAACTCAATCATTAACATATAAGGGTCTACAGTTATGTTTTTCCTTTCTCTTTCCCATTAAAGAAGGTAAGACCTTGCCCTTCAAATTACATGTGTGTTTACGCCAGTATGGTCCTGGGAGTTACGCCTCCAGGCATAGCCTTGAATCTAACCCTCCAGGCCTTCCAGTGAGGCTGTAAATATCTGATTCCCTTAATTTCTGCCAGATAAAGCCAGAATAGTTTATATTTCCTAAAACTAAACCTGATTTATTCAATCCTAAGCAGAATTTGTTTTTTATGGACACTAATGCTGGAATTATAAAGTTAGGCTAAGAGATGGAACACAAGGAAAATCTATGTATCGACCTGCAAGCTCTTAAGATAACTATCAAATCCCTACCAGTAAATGGGGATGGAATGAGAACTTTAAGGTGTCTCTGATGCCGGCAGGTTTACTAGTAACTTGTGTGCGCTAACAGATTGGTCTGTGCCCTTGAACACTGAACAGGATAGTATAGCCACAGCTAACCGAGCATTAGATAGAGTTAAATTAATTGAATTAGAAGCACAGATGAGCACTACTTTTGGGTCTTTTCAAAGTACCTAGTGCAGTACTTTGTTGCCCAGTGAACTCCTCTTGAAATAAACTATTCAACAGAGAAATTTGTCTCCCAAAGGAACAAATTTGAACCTAATTATATCCATGTAAAAATGATTTCAAGCCCCCTAACCCCCTATACACACACACACACACACACACACACACACACACACACGGCTTTTTAAATCAAAACACTAGGTATTTTACTTCTTATAAAGTTTTTCTTTTTTTTTTTAAGTTTTAAGGTCTTTTTAAAATCTTGTTCCATATAGTAGTTATCACATTTCCAGTGAAAAAAGTTTCCAATTTTAAACTTTGAAGAGAAAATGAGCCCAACAGGTGCCCAACAAAGAAACTGCATGCTAAAATAGAAAAAATAAATAAATATTTGCACATAAAATATTAAATTGATTCTTTCCTACAAGTGAGAAAGCTCCATTGATTTTCTTAAGTCAAAGCCATCAGGTTAATTAAAGGTTTAATGATAGAATCTAGCTCTCTTTAGGTGAACTCTCTTCTTTTTTTGAACCTTTTGTTTTTTACGTTATAAGTGTAAAACCTGCTTCAGTAAGTCTGGGAACAACTTGGTTATTGATCTTCCAAAACCCATTACTTGGGAGCTGGCCTTTTAGAGCCATGGCGGAATATGTAATGTCTACCTGGGAGCTGTTGAAAGCCCCATCCACCATTTGAAATGAAAATCAAGGCATTATACAAGTGTAAAGAGAGAGGAGCTGTGAAAGAGAGATGAGAAAAGGATAAATGGCCCTTGAACATCCTTTCACATCCTGACTATGAAAATCATAATTATCCCATATCTTTGCTCTCATTTAGGACAGGACTCACACTTTCTTTTCTTGATGGAAAGGAAGGATAAGAGCAGAAGAGTTACATGTTGCTTCTCCCTCATTGTTCTCATAGCACTGGCTCCCATTCCAATTGGAGTACAGGACTTAAATGATGGATTAGTTACTTACTTACATATCTATTTCCCTAGCTAGATTGTGAGCTCCTCAGTCAGAGGTCCCTCAATATCCAATTGTTTCAGGTTGTGGTTTCCAGGAAGCAGACCCTGAGGTAGACATTAGCATGTAGGAAGTTTATTGAGGAGTACTCTTGAGAACACTCCCTGAGCAAGGGATGGGGAGAAAGCAGAACTGGGCAGACAGAACAGTGGGCTGCAATGCAGTCTCAACCAAGGCCTCAGCCTGCCCGATGGGGAACTCTGAAACTGGGATGGCCCTTCAGGGTTAGACTTGCACACCAATCATCATATATGGGCTGCCATGGGAAGGGATGCGAACTTGGGTGAGGCAGCTCTCTCCAGCTGAGTCAATTCTTGAAAATAGTTGACAGCTGAAGACTGTCAGCCAGGAGCACTCACTACAGCTGGGACTTAAGTCCTTTGGTCTTGAAGGGGCGTCACTGCATCCACTATGTTATTTTATTTATTATTTATATCCTTAATTACCTAGTACTGGGTATAGAATATTAAGCGTTCAGTGAATACTTGTTCAAATGAATTATTCTGCACCGAGGAGAACATCGTCAGAGACGAGCCGTGGTATACTCCATCCTCAGGCACCCTACTCCACGCAACCTGCATTTTCTCAGGTATAACAGCGCAATGGTTGTGAATGATCTGGGCTAATACTGTTTCAAGAATCCTGAGAGTCAGCGGAGCGCTCAAGAATTTCATTCATAGTGAATAGACAACAGATCTCATGTTGATGTTGTCGGGGGAAGAGTGAGAATCTCCCTCTGCCCTTTCCCTTAAGGTTCTTATGGCTGGCCAAATAATCAACAAGACAGGTTAGCAGGGGAAAATAATACAAGTTTAATAACATGTATTCATGGGAGAAACTCAGAAATGAGCAACTCGTCCCTCTGTCTAAGCTGCTTGCTTAAGTATTGCAGCTAAAGGCGAGGAGCGTGTTGGGGTGGGTAGTGGCCTGGGACTTCAGAGGGCAGGAGGACAATTCTTTTTAGGGTCATCTATAGATAATGTGGTCAGGGAGAGATAGAGTTTTTTGATAAAAGGGGCTTGGTGCCTTTGCTATTGTAACCTCTATCCTACGTTATCTTTATAGCCATCATGATAGAAGATCTGTTCCAGGAAGGAGCCACCATGTCAAATTCTTTAGGCAGTTAGTGGGGGAGGTCAAATGTCCCTCAGAGAAAACAATCAAGGTAAAGAGATATATTTCAGGGTGGCCAAATTTTGATCTCCCACAGTCCCGCCTTTGAAACTAAAAGTTTCACAGTCCTTTTGAAACTTAAAGAAGTTTCATAGTCCAGAAGCTGAGTTGGTAGACTGTTTCATCTCACTGAACACATTTCTTAGTCCTGATAATAGATCAGTTCAATTAAGTTCATTTCAGAAGGTGGTGATGCAGGTGGGCTCTCAAGGTTACGCCTATATTGTGGAAGCAAGCAATCAAGTATTTAATAGAAGCATTTCTATGGAAACAAAAGAAAAACAAGGTTAATGGTTGGAGCAAATTGTAAAGCAGTTTCTGAGGTCAGAGGACAGCCAGTTAAGAAGATTTTTAGATGTCAGCGTCCAAGTATCTTTTGCAGTTTAAAATGTCTCTGATGGTGTCGTCAGGTCATCTCTTAAGTTTATATCAAGTCCATCAGCTTCAGTTTGTAAGGCTTCAGGAAAAAGGGCAGGTTCAGTTCTCAGTGATTCCAAATGAAAATGATGGAAAAAATAAAAAACGTTAGTTTGGAGATCTGTAGCCAGATATTTCAGGAGACTAGAAGAAATCAGGATCCAGTCCAGTCAACAGATATAAAACAAAAACCTCAAAAGACAACAAAACTAGGATCTAATATCCACAAATGTATACTAGAGTTTTTACTGAAATATAATTTTTCTCTCTAAAATCACCCTCATTTTCATTAAGATGGCCAAATTAAAACTAACTAGTTTGCAAAATAAGTCTAGTTCCAATAAAGTTGGCCCAATTATTTACATAAGTACAGCAAGAATAGCAGTTGATCACATAGGCTCTTTTAAATCTGCTTTGCTGGAACTTTTTGTAAGGAATCTCAGATTGAACTTTAAAGGCCTCTCGAGGCCAGGAAAGCCAAGCCAAGGATTTTGTCATCAGACTTCGCCTGTAATACCTACAGATTTGGGTGAATTCCTCTCTTCTGAGGTTCCCCCAAAATATTTCAAGGTTCCTTGTACCTGCCAGATAAGTGACATTCTTTACTTATCCTGGTAAGTGCTGCTTGGAACATAAGGTACCAGGCCAATATTTCCACGTGGCTTTATTCCATAAAGTCCAATCTTCATTCCTCAAAAGCTGTATGGTTATATCGCAAATATGATGTTCCAGTCACAACCTTGGTAATATAACCAGTGTTTCCAATTGTGTCCTGTTATAAGGAAAACAGATTCTTATTGAACTTATGCAAATAACTATATTGCCATGAAAACAACAATACTCACTTACTAAGAGTTTCTAAATTCGAGGGATCAGGTAGAGAGAAAAAGATAAATATTTCAATTTTACTTACAAAAGTATCATTTACCAAATTGCTATAAGTCATTGCTAGCTCAGGAGAAAAGAGAAAAAGTTTTCCTTGAATCTGAAAAAACAAAACATTAAAAATTCAACAATACTTTAAATGAAAAATCATAAAAATTATAATCATCCTTATCAGTTCATTCAGTCCTGTGTAATCCATTTTTGATCCCAATCTTTTTGTTAGTGGCTTCATGAAGTCATCAGTCTCTCCATCGGATTTCTGTAATTTTTTTACCAAGTTCAGTTTTATGATCAGAAAGTTTGTCAGAAAGTTTGTCAGAAAGTTTGTCACTGTGTTCCAGTGTAAATGTCAGAATCCTTTCCATGAATTTTTCTGAAGTTGAAACATATTTTGCAAAAGCATTAGAGCAAAGAAATAAGTCTGTAAAGCACAAGACCTCAAAATGGCAATTGACAAAGAAATTTGGTTAATTTTGTGACATACAACACTTTAAAATAATAATAACCAGAATTATGACTGATAACCAGGACAGACCAGAATTTCAGTAATGTTATACAATTTTAAAACGCCTATATCAGTAACATTTACCCACATAATACCATCTAAGCAGGCTTATCATCACTTGTCTGACAATGCTTCCCATGTAATTTAACATACTGAATCAGCCTAATAAGTTTAGTATCTTTCTCCTTAAGAGAGCAAATTTCTTTGAGAAGTTCCAGGGCCCTTTGAAAATTCTCAAAGAAAAAAAGTAAAAAAAAGACTTTATTTAAGATATGAATTTTGGGGAGCTTGTCAAAAATATAAAAAGTTAAAGCAAACAGAGCATTAACAGTCCAAAAAAAGCCTTAATAGAGAGACTTCAGTCTTTTGAACACAGGAAATTATTTTAACAGGTTTTTTTTTTTGGTAGACTTACTCAAAGTTAAAGAAAAATCTTTTGTAACCTCTTTATCAAGTTTAAGCAAATTATCCTTTTAAGAGAAATAAGACCAAATTATAATTTTGTACCAGCTTACTTCTGATATTAAAACTCATTTACTTAATTAAATTCATTTCAATCTTAGCCAACTTGACTATGCATAAAACTCCTTTTCCAGAATTCCTTCCACAAACCTATAACTTTCTTTTTACATTCAGAATTTGTCCCGTGTCTTTCTTTTCCCTCCTAGTACTTGAGGACAAATTTATCTTTCTTAATCAACCAAACAAAATATTTCCATTCTTTGTACCTTTATACATCTTACTTTCCTTGTACACAGACATATTTTTCTTAATTTTTTTAGTAGCTTCAATCACATATACTAATTAGAAATTTTAACCCTTAGAAACCTTAATTTCTAAGTAAAAACTAAGTAAACAATTATAAACTTCTTTTACATTAGTATCTTGTGGCTTGGAAAATTTATGAACACTTCATAACTTCTAGAAATATGTTACTTTATAGTACAATCTTTTAATAAAACACATGTTTACCAATAGACCCAAAACACCTTTTAGTTTTCCTGTAATGAAAAGCCAAAAGTAGACAAACGTACATTTAGCAATCAATGTCTAATATCTTATGTTATTTGGAAATGATCTAGATACTCAATTGAATTTTTATCATAAAATTTAGCAAAACTCTAAAGTTTTAAGTCACCGAAAAGAGTTTGGAAGCTGTAACCACCATAACACATAATTATTGTTTAAAGTTCATCCAACATTCATCTTTTTCACAGCTATTTAGTTACTTATTCCCAATAATTATTTAGATTGCCTATAAGACTTCATAAGACTTCAGATAAAATTAGCCATCATTTAAATTACTATTTTTGTTAACCAGTTCTGTAATAGAAATAACATCAGTTTTTTTCTACAAAATTTTATGTAAATGTCATCACCTCTTATACCTTTAAACATAGTTATCATTAAGATTTTTATCAATAGGTCTTGGTCTTCTAATTTTGGACAAGAGAAGCATTCCCAGTCAGACATTTTAAAACATACTCAGGCAAAGTTCATGTAACCTCTTTATATAAAATTAGCTCAAACATTCCAACCTTTATAATCTTATCAACACTTACACTTTTACATGTTCTCAATTCAATTGTAACCTGAGTCAAGGTCTTAAGGCTAGTCAAATTTTTCCCTTCCTTTTTCTGGCCTTTTTTTAGGTACCAAATAAATAATTATGTGAGAGCTCTCAAAACAATTTTTTTCCCCCAATTTAGAAGTTTTTCCAATTCAAAGGATCCGTCGTCTGGCCATTGACGAGTAGGATCTTCATTTGTATATTTATTCCAATAGTGACTCGAACCAATAAGCCTTTTTAAGGAAAGACCCGGAGGTAACTTTCCACGCTTAGAATAAATCTACCATGGATGCAAGAGGCGTCCCTGGTGAGGGCGCAGATGATGTAGCCCGCATGATCCACAGAATTCACTCCCAAAGATATTCAGAGAAAGTAAAGAACTTGGTTGCACAGGTGGTAAGGATAGTGTAGTGAAAACGGTGTCTCCGGTCTCCCACAATAGTGTGGGACGCCTCCAGTCACAGACCCGCTAATCTGTGACACCGGGCAGGCGATACTGGAATGGCATTTTTCCAGCACTAACAAGCAACGAAGGTTAAGACGACAAAAGCCCTTATGGACTGGGCCCTTTATGACAAACTCCCCTAAGAGCTTGGCACAGCCGGACAAAGAGACAGTTCGGAACCCCAGTCTACTCGACTGGCCACCAAGGTGCACTCCGGTAAACGCACCTTCCGTATGGGGGAGACCAAGGAGAATATTCTCACTGGTTGCAAAGCCAAGTTCTCAGGACACAGAACAAGACAGAGATTACTCTGGGAGGAAAAGGGATCAAGATCAAAACCAAGAGTACTCTACCAAATTTAAACCAAGAGTCACTAAAAGCACAAGAAACTAGTTTCCCAAATATTTTCTCCTGCCAATCTAAATTTAGAAAGAGAAAAAATTCTCACCGTTTCCTTCCGCCGGACCCCGCAGATAGAGATTCTGGGAGGCTGACGTGGTAAGAAGTCTTACCTTTTGCCGGCTTTCGTCAGGCGTTCCCGTATCTCATCATCTGCAGTAGTCCAGGGAGAAGGCAGGTCTTCCAGCCAGAGAAGGCAACTTGCCAGCCAGTGTGGCTCCTGGCGACTACGCCAAAACTGTCGGGGGAAGAGTGAGAATCTCCCTCCGCCCTTTCCCTTAAGGTTCTTATGGCTGGCCAAATAATCAACAAGACAGGTTAGCAGGGGAAAATAATACAAGTTTAATAACATGTATACATGGGAGAAACTCAGAAATGAGCAACTCGTCCCTCTGTCTAAGCTGCTTGCTTAAGTATTGCAGCTAAAGGCGAGGAGCGTGTTGGGGGTGGGTAGTGGCCTGGGACTTCAGAGGGCAGGAGGACAATTCTTTTTAGGGTCATCTATAGATAATGTGGTCAGGGAGAGATAGAGTTTTTTGATAAAAGGGGCTTGGTGCCTTTGCTATTGTAACCTCTATCCTACGTTATCTTTATAGCCATCATGATAGAAGATCTGTTCCAGGAAGGAGCCACCATGTCAAATTCTTTAGGCAGTTAGTGGGGGAGGTCAAATGTCCCTCAGAGAAAACAATCAAGGTAAAGAGATATATTTCAGGGTGGCCAAATTTTGATCTCCCACAATGTCATTCCCTATCAATTAAATCTTTTAGAGTAAAGTATGTTGGCAAGAGAGGAGACTTAGGCCGTCTATAAGGAGACCTTCTCCAAGAGCTGAGTGAGATTGCAGTATAATACTCTCCAGCCTGCAATCCCACTGGGGGGGCTGTGTATGCAAAGGGCTTGCCTGGCCTGAGTGTCCAGAGCTTACTTCCCCATACGAATCCCAGAATGTGTTTGAGCCAGCCCTTGTGATGAAAAGGAGACTCTATCAAGAGACCTACCATATAACAAGTCTTCCTTCAGATAAAAGAAAAGCATGGTGAGAGCGCTTATGATTTTTATGGGTATATAAAATAAACAGCCTTAAGCATCCACATGGAATAAAGCCAGTAATTGTCTACAGATGTTGTACTTGTAATATATGATATTTTTAATAATATGATATACACAGAATTGCACAAGGGTGGTGCAAAGCTGGGCAATGACGTTACTTCTATGACTCAAATGATCCCAGAGTATACACGAGGCCCAAGGAGCACAGGGAACCCACTAAATATGAAACTACTAAATATGCACCTGCCATTGAGAAATCCAGTTCCCCTATATTAGGACAATTAAGCTTCTACTAGGGGCTTGTGAAAGGGTATCTTGGATTAAATGCCACGTTTTCTAGAGAAGATCTAGGTACAAATGTGACCTGGGGGCCTCATGAAACCTCTATCTGTGGGGTGTCTTCATAGGGAGCTAAGACCCCAACTAGGGGAAAAGCAGAGTGACCTGGGAAGTGACCTCCATGGCCCAAAGCAGAGATGTAGGGGGGAAAGCATACTGAGCACTGCTTTGCAGACTTGGGGCATACATCCATGACCTGGCACATGCCTGCCTCTCCACCTATGGCCAAGATGGGTTAGTTGCCCACCACAGACTCACACTCACTTCCCAAAGGGTAGAGTTATTGCTGGGAACCATGTACCTGCCAGGGAGTGTATTTTTTAGCACCCCTTGCATCCGGGAAAGACCAAGGGAATAGCAAATGGAATGTGAATGGATGTGATATATGTTACTCCAAGCCCGGCCCATAAAAATCTCACACACAATCCTCCCTGTTCTTTTCTCCTTTATTATAACAATGGATAATGTAATGAGCAAGAAATAAAATTTTATTGTATTAAGTCCCTGAGATTTTGTGATTATTTCTTATGGCAGTTAATCAATCCTGACTAATACACTAAGAGAGTAATAATTCAATGAGGAAGAAATGGTCAGTGTCCAATGCTTCTGAGATCAAGTAACGTGAGAGCAGACCATTGGATCTGGAAATATGGAGACTGTCAGTTATTTTGTCAAAGACTTTTGAGCAGAATGGAGGGAAGAGAAGCCAAAGTGGAGTGGATGGAGGAAAGAACAGGAGGTGAGAAAGGGAAAGCACCACTGTGGACAATTCTTTTACTAAGTTTTTTGTGAAGGGAAGCAGAAAACAATATGGCAGAAGCTGGGAAGAATAGAGAGATAGAGTTGAGATAGAGAAAGAGAAAGAGAGAGAAAGAGATAGAGAAGGAGAAAGAAATAGAGAAAGAAATGATAGAGAGAGAGAAAGAGATAGAGTTAGAAATAGAGAAAGTGATAGAGATTGAAATGGAGCTAGAAAAAGATAGAGATTGAGAAAGAGATAGACAGAGATAGAGATAGAGAAAAAGACAGAGAGAGAGAGATGGAGAAAGAGAAAGACAGAGATAGAGATAGATATGTAGAGATAGAGAGAAAGAGATTGAGATGGAAAGAAAGAGAGAAATTGAGATAGAAAGAAAGAGAGAGATGGGAGATCGTAAGCATTGTTAGCATGCTGATGGAAATGAACTGCTAACTGCATTCCAGTTGAATATTCCTTGAATATTCAAGTAACTGCAAGGATTATCTTCAAGCTAGGAAGGCAAACGAACCCACTTCAAGGATGCTTACTTGACATACACAATACGACTTCTCTCACCCAAATGTGCAGTATTTCAGGTGCTCGCTACGCCTGCCTCTATGAACAGAGAGAAAGAATATATCATTAAAGAGAGTGCCACCCCCCATCAAGACCATCAAGTGTAAGTTTAACTGTTAGAATGACTATTTTTAGATGTCCAGATCCTCTGAATGAAAACTTCTTGGAATAGAAAGATCATCTCCCTCCAGGTGATTCTCATGCACACTGGCATTTGAGAACCATCGCTCTAATTTTACCATTTCTTTTTCACTGATTAGCTGGACCACTTCTATAAGGAGAAACTTCACTTCACCAGCTCTTACCCTGCCTCAGTTCATAAAGCAAAAGCCAGTTAAATGCTTGGCTCTGACCCTTGATTTGCCAGCTTTCAGAATAATGAGTTGGTTCCCCGGCCATCATTTTATTTATGCATTCATTCATTCATTCATTCATTCATTCAGGAGCCAGTCAGTTTGCTTTGTATCTGTGGCGTCGTGTTGGCTCCAGCAAAAGCCAGGATGCTAGGGTGATGGAGAACCTGAAGATAAGCCCCTGCAAAGGAAACACCCAAGAGTGTTAGCAGCCTGGACACCGCAGGAAATCAAGCCTTGCCATTTCTCAGCACTTCTGATCTGCCTTCCCCGCAGGCGTGTGTTACACAGTACAAGCCAGGCCTTATTCATCCAATTTCCCTGTCCCTATCCAAAGGAAAGGAGGGCCCTAGTAATGATCAATACCCTTACTGTGATGATAAACAAAGACAGATGAGCCTGTGAGTCCTGGCTGGTATTTGTAATTACTGCCTCTGTAGGCATTCAATTACTGCTAATGAAGGGGTGACAGGGCTCCCCTCCTCTCCGACAGAGGAGCATTTATGCAGGCTCCCTGGTCGGGCACGCTGCTGACAGCGGGCTGCTCTTCCTTCATCTCCCGTGTGCACGTCACTCCACCAGCACAGTTTCCCCGCTACGGGATACGGAACCTCTAAATGCCATGACACCTCCCCTAATGGAATTTTCAAGGAAGAAGTCCATTTTGCTCATCATAATGCTATCTTGTCAAGCCACTCCTGGGCCCGCACATGGACTGTCAGCATGATGCACTGGCGTTCTGTGACTCAGGTGGGTTGTTGTGACAGCAGGGAGGTGGGCACAGGTGAGCAGCACAGCTTGTCAACTCTCCCCTAAAAGCTTTTACGTACAAGCCAGGCAGCAAGGAGGCAGCTCAGGCAGCTGCTTCCATCTTTCAATATTCCAGATCAGGATATATGGAAGCTGGTGTGCTATATCTTTTCTTCACTGAAATAGATGTCATTAAGGGACAATCAATTCCGTTTCCTTTGCTAAGGAGCTAAGTAGAGAGGACATCTAATGACGCCTGAGCAGCATCCATTTCCCTTTCTGGTAATTGTATCTTTCTGGACCACGCCTTGTATCGGACACTGGTGGGGCCCCAGCCAGACCCTTTCACTGGCCGGTGCAAACATTCCTGGCTGCTGTGTGTTGGCTGATAACAGATCACAGCTGCCCCATTCTCTCAAGAGTGTGCTCAGCTGGAGCTGCCTCCCTCCACTACTTCCAGGCTCCAGTCAATGACTGACTAGCATAGGGAGCCCACCCAAGGTGGGCTCCCCAGTCTCACCAAGGGGGATCACACTGAAGCCAGTCTTTACCTGAAGCCACATTCTTGTGTAGCATTTTCCCACTGCCTCAACCCTCTTCTCCTGAGTGCCACCCCCGCCCTCTACCCAACAAAGTCAATTGAATAGGAATCCCCATTTCAGGCTCTGCTTCCAGGAAGCCATAGGTAAGGTCACCCTCCTCAACACTCGCAGTGGCTGGAGTCACCCCCAGCTCCAGCACCCAATCAAAGCACCGCGTTCCTCTTATGGACAACGATTGGTTCAGGGATAGGCATGGGACCAATGCCAGGCCAATGACAGCCCTATCTGGTGGAACTATTGTTAGGAAGCTCTTTTGGAACAGTGGGAGTCTTTCTTCAGGGCTGGAATGGGGGGAGGGAGGGCGGTGGGAGGCTCTTGCCTTAGGTGCCAAACCTAAGGTGGGTTACCGAAAAACTCAGTAACCTGGGAATGTAATTTGGTGCAGCCACTATGGAAAACAACATGGAAGGTACTCAGAAAATTAAAAATAGAACCTCTCAATCTCATTTCTGGGTATATATATCTAAAGAAATGAAGATAGAATATCAATGCGGTGTCTGCAGTCCTATGTTCATTGCAGCATTGTTCACAATCACCAAGATATGGAAAAAACTAACTGTCCATCAATAAATAAATGGATAAAGAAAATGTTATACACACACACACAGACACACAATAGAATATTATTCAGCCACAAGAAAGAAGGAAATCCTGTCATTTGTGACAATGCGGATGGACCTTGAGGGCATTATGCTAAGCGAAATAAGTCAGAGAAAGAAAGATGTACTGTATGATCTCACCTATATGTGGAATTTAAAAAAAAGTCAACTCATAGGAACAGAGAGTAGAAAAGTGTTTGTCAGGGACTGGGGAGTGGAGGAAATAGGGACAGGTTGATAAAAGGGTACAAACTTTCAGCTATAAGATGAATAAGGTCTGAGGATCTAATGTAAAACATGGTGACTATAGTTGATAACACTTTATTGTATACTTGAAATTTGCCGAGAAAGTAAAACTTAGATGTTCTCATTAAAAAAAAAAAAAAAAAAAAATATGGGACCAGCCCGGTGGCATAGTGGTTAAGTACGCACACTCCTCCTCGGTGGCCCGGGGTTTGCTGGTTTGGATACTGGGCGCAGACCTACTCACCACTCATCAAGCCATGCTGAGGTGGCATCCCACATAGGGCAACTAGGAGGATGTGCAACTATGACATACAACTATCTACTGTGGCTTTGGGGAGGAAAAAGGAAAAAAAGAGGAAGATTGGCAACAGATGTTAGCTCAGGGCCAATCTTCCTCAAAAAAAAAAAAGATAAATATGAGAGATGATGGATGTGTTAATTGACTAGATGGGGAATTCTTTCACAATATATACATATTTTTAAAATCTCAGTAATGAAGGTAAATAATATTTTAATTATTTATTTTTAAAAATCAAAAATAACACAAAATATCCATCATAAAAATATATCAAATTTTAAAATAAAGATAGGATCAGTATTATATTCATATTTTGCCTCAGGCTCCAATTAGGCTCAGCATGACACTGCCACTCTGCCAACACTCTGGAGATTCCACCAAAAATTCAGCCAAGACAGAGGAAAACAGAGCCAAGAGATATAGACAGTTTCCTGTCGACATAGAAACTACCACATGGGACGGGGCAGGCGTGGCTTAGCGGTTAAGTGCGCGTGCTCCACTGCTGGCGGCCCGGGTTTGGATCCCAGGCGCGCACCGACGCCGCTTCTCAGGCCATGCTGAGGCCGCGTCCCACACACAGCAACTAGAAGGCTGTGCAACTATGACATACAACTATCTACTGGTGCTTTGAGGGAAAAAATAAATAAACAAATAAAATTTAGAAGCTACCACACGGGATAGTGGTGAGGATTAAGTAAAGTAATGCATGTAAGGCCCTTAAACATAGCCCAGCTTGTAGTAAACCCAATATAAATGTTGGTTATTTTTGCTACTGTTGTCTCTCCTGCCAGAATCATTCTCTGCCTTCTCTGAACAACCATAGCATTCGTTCTCCACCTCCTATGTTCTCGTGTTCTACTCAGTAACAAGCGAGTATATGTTGATGGATAGATAGAAAGATAGAGTTTCACTTCTCCTTGGTGTAGGGGACAATTTATTAACTTTTACTTGCACTCCTTTTCCAAGAAGCTAGGACTCAGTCCAATGCCTCACACACACAAGATACTATTTGTGTTTGCAGAAAGAAGGGAGAGAGAATGGGAGTAAGAGGCTGAGAAAACATCACCCGAGTAAACTGTGGGTGATGCATCTTCAACTGTGTCTACATCAAATTATAGTATTAGGTGTTGTGATTTTTCTTACCACGCATATACCAACCTCTAAACTCAAGATCATATAGGTTTAATGACATGGAATACATCTCCCTCACTCCCTCACTTATTCAAATCCTGCCAGTCCTTCAGACTTAGCTCAAGTTCCACCTTTTTATTGAAGTTATCCCCACCCACCCAGCAGCCCATCCCTCCCTGCATCCTTCTCCTTGGTGATCTGATCTGATGATACACGTCATTGGTATCCACCATGCATCAATATTTCTCTGCTTCATTAATCCAAACTAGCTGTGTGACCTTGGGCAAGGAACTTAACCTGACTAGTTTTGCACTTTGGACATGTTTCCTCATTTTTAAAAAATAAGTGGTTTAGACTTGATGGCCTTTGAGGTCATTCTTGACTCAGATTTTGACCCTATGATTCTCTTTTGCCAGCATCTCAGTGTCAGTGAGAGACATTTAACCTTTACTGAACTACTTGGTACTTGTTGATTTTCATCACAACCTTAGTATTACTCTTTAAGGAGGATTTCTATTAAAAAACTCAGTGCTGACTTGCATAGGGGAATAATTCCTTACACTTAAATCACCTCTTGGCTCCCCAGAGCTCAAAGCACTTTGCAGGCAATTGTCTCATTAATCCTTGTGCACTTTGCAGAATTAAAAAAAAAAAAAAAAAAAAAAAACAAAGGCCAAGAACACAAGCTTTCCTCAAAGATCACCTGCTAGTCAGGGTGAAACCAAGAGAAGGGGAAAAGCAAAAGATTTTTGATGTTCTCTATCTCAATGACCCAAGACACTGCCAACATAGGGGAGTCTGACATGATTGAAACTTGTTCCCTGGTCAATTTGTAGAAAGCTATTCTGAGGGCAATACAAAACATCAAATCATGCAAACTTTAGATTCAATTTATCTCTGAAATACAATATGTGAAGATGATATAATAGGCTAAGAATTCAATTTTGTAATCAGAGTGTCTAGGCTCAAAATCCTAAATTTAACCACTTACCAGCTGCAGACTTGGAAACTTACTTTCTCCTCTGTTCAAAAAAGAAGAAAAAAGAAATACTTGAATTTATTTCATATATTCAATACTTCTTTGGTTTGTTTGTGAGATTTAAATGAGAAAACAGATTAAATTACTTAGCCCACTGTAGGGGAAGAAGACTACCCATTCTGGGTCCTTTCCGGCTGGCCTACAAACTAAGTTGACATGAGACAGAATAACAGGAGAAAATCAAGCAAAGCTTTATAACATGTATACATGGGAGAGACTCGGGAAAAACTGAGCAACTCACCAAAATAGTGGAGCTGCCAGGTTAAATAGCATCTTCAGCTAAAGACAAAGGAGGATCTTGGGGGTGGGGGTTTGGGATTTCAGAGGGGAGGAAGACCATTCACATGGAAATGGCAAAGCAAATGTTTGAGAATATGGCTCTAGAGATAGAATTTCTATAAGATGGGCTTGTTGGTGCCTTTTCTATCACACCTTTTTTACATCATACTATAGTTATCTTATGGTATTAGCTCTGTGGGAGATCAAAATTAGCCACCCTGAAATATATCTCTTTACCTTGATTATTTTCTCTGATGGACATCTGATCTCCCCCACTAACTGCCTAAAGGAATTTAACTCTGGATATAGACAGACTGGCAGGGTCCTTGCTAAGCCCATTCTTTTCAAAGTTCTGTTTACCAAACATTTACATTTGTAAAGGTATCTCCCTCTCTTATTGGGAAGAGCGGGGAATGGCCTTATCTGTGGAAACTCTTATCAGTATGGAAGGAGAGGACTTAAATCTCCATACTCTTGATTACTATAATTTCTGTCTCTCTGGCCACATTCTCTATAGGTGGCCCTGCAAAGAATTGTCTGACAAACCTTTACATTTCCCTCTCCATGTGATTGTCTTCTTCCCCTCTGAAATCCCAAACCCTCCACCCTCAACATCCTCTTTTTTCTTTAGCACAAGATAGTATTTAAGATGAGAATCTCTGCCATTTTGTTGCGAAACTCAGTTTCCCTGGTTTCTCCCATGTATACATGTTATTAAACTTGGTATTATTTTCTCCTGCTAACCTGTCTTTTTAATTATTTGGCCACCCATAAGAACTTTAAGGGAAAATGCGGAGGGAGATTCTCCCGCTTCCCCGACAGCTCCTTCCTGGAACAGGCCTTCTATCTTAAATTCTTTTAGGCAGTTAGGGGGAAGGCCAAAGTTTATTTCAGAGTCTTTGTTCTTAAAAATAATCAAGGCAAATAGACACATTTTTGGGGGGCCAATTCTGATCCCCCATACCAGCATTTAGCATATAGTAAAGACTAAGTCTAAATATGCTACTATTGTTTTTAATAGTATTAGTACTATCTCTCTATAGCATTTTCTTTCCATATCTGTTTTGTAGAAGTTAATTTGAGATTTTAGAGAATATAAATCAAGAGACCTCAGGGTGATAGGTTGGGAAGAACCAGTCAGAAGTTAAAAAGATACTTTTTGGGGGCACAAAGATTGAACACACAGCTCAAGATAACTATTCATTCATCAAATATTCACTGTGTCTTACCCTATGTTAAGTACTGGGGACACCCAAATGAAAAAGAAGATCCCCAGCCCTGCTGTCAAGGAAGCCACAGTTTCTGATGAAATCTGTCCCTCATATATTGTTTTTGATGAACAATGTGTCTACTAAGGAGAGAAAGTGACAAGAAGAAGAACTTTTACTTTGTGGGTATCCTTTGGTGTATTAGTCAGCTTTTGCCAAGTAACAAACATCTCAATATCTCAATGATTTACAACAATAAGCATCTATTTCTTGCTCATGTTACATGAGGGCTGCAACTGGTTGTGGTTCTGCTAGGCTCAGCTCCACATGTCTTCTCATACTAGACTCCAGGCTGAAGGAAAAGCCATGTTCTGGAACATGCTGATCTCATGATGGAGAGCGAGAATAAGAGGTGCAAAGCCACACCACTTAAAGCTTCTGTTCAGATAGATTCCTCTGGCCAAAGATAGTCATACGGCCAAGCTGAATGTCAATGAGGCAGAAAAATATTCTAAGGCTATAGGGAAGTGAGTCAAAAATGGAGCACAAGCAAATAATTATGAATAATACAATTCACCACACCTGCAATGAGAAATGGTGGTAAGCTGTTAATATTTAAAAAAGGAAATAAATGGAAGAAAATAAAGACATTTAGTGGCATTATTAAGCAACTAGGGGCTTTCTCTTACAGAATCTGTAGTGTGCTCTAGATAAGTGATCAGGAGACTACGGTGGCTCCTGGTATAAAGCTTGGTGAACAAGTCAGAGAATAGGGTTTTGGGAGTATAAATGTATTCATTGCTTTTCCCACTTCAAATTCTGGTTATAAGAGATACACCCTTAAAATAAATTCCTTTGTATTACTTTTTTTTTTTAAGTTTAAAAGGATGAATTTTTTGTCACTACTTGAGCACAACAATCTTACCTTAGTGGCCAACTATGAATTAATACAGATCACAAACTACAAACTAACCCTCCAGGAAATATATCTAGCTATGTAGTCTTTGTCTTAAATATGATATTCATTTGCCAAATAACAAGATACATAACCAGGTCCAGTTATTTTTTAACTTTAGGCATCATTATATATGAAGTGAATAATAATAATAACTTTTAAAGGCTGGATTTTCAATTGAGATGTCTTTCAGCTTTTTGAACAAAAGAAATCAATTGGACAAATTACTAGTTTGTGGGGGACAATGTATGAAGGAGTCAGATTTTCCTATTTTTTTGCCCTGAAGAAAAAGTTAACAACCTTTTGCTCCTTTAGAGATTTCATGCTTGGCAGTAATTAATTTCAGTCTACTCCAGAATTCAATAGCGCATACCTTAAAAGTATTATTCTTGCTTTGATAACTGCAGCTCTACATTTTATTGCTCAATATTTTCTGTCACCAGCCAGAGTATAACATATGGCTTCTGGTCAGAAAATAAAAGAACAAAATTAGCATTTGTGCAACCTATTGAGGAGTAATGCAAACTAAACGCTCAACCTCAAATAACAATAGAAATTGAGCCAATGGCAAATTTTTAGGACCAGATACCTGGTAAAAATTTGGTAGTTGCCTGAGCAAGAAGGGACTCAGGGATACTTAGAGATTCTTCAGCCTCAAACTTCGTTTTTCCTTTAAGCCAAGAATATCAGTGTCATGGTCCCTGTTTGGGAGTCTAAGGCAAGACTTGTGACATAAAAGGCAATCTCGGGAAACCACACTCATTTTTGAAGGCCCAACTCTGAATGTTTACAAGCCCAGACAGGGATACTGAAGACCCTCTGTGACATTATCTCACTTGAATCTTCAATCTCAAGCAGCCTAAAGTAAAAGATACTAGATTTACCAGGGTGAAAGAGACTAGTCTTAAAACCAGCTGCAAAGCCCTTTGTGGATTGCAACAGATCAAGGAAGCATCATTTCTATTCCCTCCCACATAGAGATCTATAACATCCTGATGATATCTCTTAGATTCATACTAAGGATTATTTAATTTCTCATTATTATCTTAATCCTCTTGATATTGAATTGTCTTGAGGTCTAGTTTTCTGACTGGCCATCTGGCTTTAACACTACCTTTTCGTTCATTATTAGCATACTTTTTATTAAGACGTTGGACATAGTTATAAAAGCTACTTTAAAATCCTTTCCTGCTGTGTCTAATATCTTGAAGCCAGTCTCCATTGGTTATATGTTCTTTTTCTTTTCTATACTTTTTATTGTAGCAAAACACACATAACAAAAATTTACCACTGTAACCATTTTAAAGTGTACAATTCAGTGGCATTAAGTCCATTCACAATGTTGTGCAACCATCACCACTAACTAGTTCAAGTATTTTTCATTACCCCAAGTGGAAACGCTGCACCAATTAAGCAGCCGCTACTCCTCATTACCCCTTCCCCACAGCACAACCGCTAATCCACTTTCTGTCTCAACAGACTAGCCTGTTCTGTACTTTTCATGTAAATGGAATCATACAATATGCGGCCTTTTGTGTCTGGCCTCTTTCTTTGAGCAGAATGTGTTCAAGGTTCATCCTTACTTTCTCTAGTAAGCCCAATGTCTGTGCTTCCTCAGGGACTGTTTCTGTTAATTTCTTTTTTTGCTATAAATAAATCTTTCTTTCTTAATTCTTTGCATGCTTCATATTTTTTCATTAAAAGTAGACATTTTGGATATTCTAATGTGCAAAGAGAGAGAAAAAGAAAAGGAAAAAAAATAATCTATTCCAGGTCTTTGCAGACTGGCTTTGCATTGAGGCACTCCATCAACACTTAGGCCATCTACAACTCTGCCTTAGTCTTCATTTACTCTGAGCCTGAAGACCAGCCAGAGGTGAAAACTAATGGTCTTCCCAGGTCTTTCCTGAGCTTATGTCCTGCCCTGAGCATGTGTATGTCTTTCTAGATTCCCAATACACATGGTAGCTTTTCAAAGCCTCTATTCCTTCCAAAACAGGTTACTCCCCAGCTTTTTCTTCCAAGATTTCAGCGTGTTTATTGTTTTCCCCAAAGGTTATTTTTTCCCCGGGTGGTAGCAACTTGTTCATTTGTTTGGCTTACTTTTTTTCTTTTTTGAGGACTTCGAAGATACTCTGCCCAGATGGAGTTCTGAGTTGAGTGAACCAAAGGGAAGCCCTTAGGTCAATCCTTCAGGGAAACCCCAGTAAGGTCCAAACAGATAAGCACACTCCCTTGGAGACTAGACCTACTTCATTCCCTCTAGAACCATGTACCCACACTGGGAATACAAGCTGCCATCTTCAAGACTACCATGGGGGGGTAGTGGCGGGGGGCATGGGTAAGTTAAGAGGCAAAAAAGATCTCCTACTCTGCTTCAGTGGCCTTTCTCCTGGTTAAACATTCACCTGGTTGGTATAAACCTTTGACTCACTTTCAGAGTTCTGACAAGCTTGATTCTGATAGGTTTTGCCAAATTGTTTGGTGTTTCTGGAGAGGACTAGCCTCCAGAGGTCCCTACTCTGCCATTTTGGCTGATGTTACTCTGAATTGGCTTTTAAAATTAATACACTTAATATTTTAGAGTAGTTTTGGGTTTACAGAAAAGTTGAATATAAAGTACATACAATTCCCATATGCCCCTTCACCTCCCCCAAAACACACAGTTTCCCCTATTATTAACATCTTGCATTAGTATGGTACATTTGCTATAATTAATGAGCTAATGGCAAGCCAATATTGATACAATATTATTAACTAAAGTTCATAGTTTACATGAGGTCACCCTTTGTGTTGTACAGTCTATGGGTTTTAACAAATGTTGAATGACATGTATCTACCATTACAGTATCATAGAGAGAAGTTTCACTGCCCTACAGTTCCCCTGTGCTCTACCTATTTATCCCTTCCTCCTCCCTCCCTGCAAACTCCTGGCAAGCACTGATCTTTTTTACAGTCTCCATAGTTTTGCTTTTTTCATAAAGTGATATAGTTGGTATCATCCAAAACGTAGTTTTATAAACGCTTCTTTCACTTAGAAATATGCATTTAAGTCTCCTCCATGTCATTTTGTGGTTTGATAGCTCACATTTTGTCACTGAATAATATCCCATTGTATGGATGTAGCACAGCTTGTTTATCCATTCACCTACTGAAGGACAGCTTGGTTTCTTCCAAGCTATGACAATTATGAATTGAGCTACTATAAACATTTGTGTGCAGGTTTTTGTTTGGCCATAAGTTTTCAGCTCACTTGGGTAAATAACAAGGAGAATGACTGCTGGTTCTTACAGTAAGACTATGCTTACTTTTGTGAGAAATTGCCAAAATGTCTTGCAAAGTGTCTGTACCATTTTGAAGCCCACCAGAAACTAATGCGCGTTCGTGTCGCTCCACCATCCTCACCAACGTTTGGTGGTGTTTTGGGCTTAGCCTTTCTAATAAGTGTGTAGTGGGATTATGTCGTTGTTGAAATTTTCAGGCCTCTAATGGCAGATGAGGTTGAGCATCTTTTCATGTGCTTATTTACCATCTGTATATCTTCTTTGGTGTGGTGTCTGTTCTCTTTTCTTGGCATTTTGACCAAGATCCAGACAAACTGCTTGTTTGTTTCTTTTTAAGTATTTTAAAATTCTTTCTCTTTAAGTAATCTTTAAAAAAAGAAAAAGCTTTTACATATTTAATTTATAAAATTCAAAAGATACACTTAAGCAAAAAGAAGACAATAAAAATCACCCAAACAGGTGGGCTTCTGTCTTTTTTTTTTTTTTTTTGAGGAAGATTCACCCTGAGCTAACATCTGTTGCCACTCCTCCTCTTTTTGCTGAAGAAGATTGGGACTGGACTAACATTCCTCTACTTTACATGGGATGCCACCACAGCACGGCTTTGACAAGCAGTGTGTCAGTCCGCGCCTGGGATCTGAACCTTCGAACCCAGGGCCGCCGGAGCAGAGTGCGTGAACTTAACCACTACAGCATCAGGCCAGCCCTGTGGGCTTTTTTCTTAAAGAATATCATTATGTAGAGTTGAATGTGCACTGTATGAGACTTGTGTTTGCCTAGAGTCCTACTGATCTAAGAGAGTTTAAAATTGAAACTAGAAAAGGAGAAAGGAAAATGGATGGATAAAGCAATAAATTAAGAATGTAAGAGGTCATCATGTTTAGTGTGGGATCAAATATGGAGAGGTGCTGGGCAACTGATAAGAAAAAATGGTGAGGAAAGAGGCAGAGAGAGTCTTTATGGCCTTAGATCTCTCCGGGCTTCTGCACAGAGCATGGAACAGCGGATAAATCCAGGAAGGCGGCAAGGCTCAGAAATCGTCCTTCTGTCCGCTAATAGCCATGATCAATACAATTCATTCAGAACCCCAATACAAAGTATAAGCATACAACGCAAAGTGTAAGTGTTCTAACTGCTCTCTTAGACCCACCAGGGATAGAGATTTCAGGAAGGAGAAAAGACTCAGTCATTAGAGCCATGGACTTGACCTAAGAGATCTCTGTCGCCAAGTCCACACAAATGCACTTTTGTAAGAATTCATGCTTCAAATTCAAACTCATATTGAGGTCCCCAGGCTAATCAAGACAAATTCTTCAAGAGTGGACAAATAGTCTAGGAATCAGACAAGCTGTCCCTCTACAGGGTGTCCCTGATTCAAGTGCCAGTGCTTTTTCACACTATTGAGGACTCGTTCCAAGTCTATTCATGACCAGATGTGGCTGCTACAACAGAGATTCACAGCCAAGTTTGGCTTTCCTGGCTGTGACGCTAGAGCAAAGCAGGCTGATATACCTATATCTCCAACTAACACCCACCAGTACCAGTTTGATACTTAGCTGTTTGCCTCTCAATATTTTTCTAAATATTATGTGATGGTTAATTTTATGTATCAACTTGATTGGGCTAAGGGATTTCCAGATAGCTGGTAAAACATTATTTCTGGGTGTGTTTGCGAGGGTGTTTCTGCAAGAGGTTAGCATTTGAATTGGTAGACTGAGTAAAGAAGATTGCCCTCACTAATTCGAGTGGGCATCATCCAATCTGCTGAGGGCCTGAATAGAACAAACAGGTGGAGGAAGGGCATATTTACTCTCTTTGCTTGAACTGGGACATCCATCTTCTCTTGCCCTCGGACATCAGTGCCTCCCGGATCTTGGGCCTTCAGACTTGGACTGAATTACACCACCAGCTTTCCCGGTTCTCCAGCTTCCGGACAGCAGATCACGGGACTTCTTGGCCTCCATAATTGCATAAGTCAATTCCTATAATAAATCTCCTTTTATATATATATATCCTACTGGCTGTTACTCTGGAGAACCCTGACTAATTCATATCATTTATGTACACAGCACTTTATAAGAGTACACTGTTGATATGTATTTTTCTGATGCCCTGAGCACGGCTGTATGCTCTCAGCCAATGAAAAGCTAGCATACAAGACTGTCCTGCACACTCTCAGCCAATGAGCACTGCGCCATGTTGTCTTGAGTAAGCAAGTTTGTAATGCACAGTGTGTCCTCTACTGTAGCCTCATCTCTTTCTATTTATGCCTGTCTGGGGAACAGTTTTTACCCACAATGGCTGAGAAAAAGATGTGCAATAGTAGCACTGGGCTTACCATAAGAAAACTGATATCTAATAATATCACACTGGGTATGAAAATATAGGGCAGCTCAAAGGACCTTTGAGGAAATAGTTGAGGAAACAGAGGCTAAAGATCAGAAGGTTATTAGGGAAGAGTGGAAGCCACTGGACATTTTGAAACTTAATGTGAACTAATTTCAGCCTGAAAAATGGACCAATCACTCTATCTATAGTAAGTGGATGAACTCATAGCTCAAGGCATGTCAGAATTTGAGGAGATTTGAGAGAAATGGAAGACTTATTCCTAAGATATAGTGTTGGGAAGCATCCTTGTAGGACTATGTCACAAACTGTCAAATACAGTGCTGATGACTTACTATAATGATGTCTAAAGAACACATATTCTTGCTAAACAGTATAATTTTGTATTGTCAAGTGCCATGGGAAGAACTGGTTTTGAAGCCTATACTAATTAATGCTACCTGCTATAATAAACAACCTTATAACCTTAGTGGTTTAACCCTACAAGAGTTGATTATGCAAAGTCTAATGTGGATGCTCCTGGATGAGTGGCTTTCTTGCATGGCTTTCTTCCAAGCAAGAATGATGAAGAAATCCAGTTCCTTCCACTTATGTGCTATTCTCTTCTGGGCTTTGGAGTCTTTCACTTCCAGCCACGCAGATGGGGAAAGTGAGAGAGCACGTGTAAGGTCATGGATGGGATGTCTTATGGCCAGACCTGAAAGTGGTGAACATCACTACTGCCCGTGTTCCACTAACTAGAATTAGTCATGTGAACCCATCTAGATCCAAAGTAACATAAATACCCAGTTCCTTTCTGCCCAGTAAGAAAATGAAATGGTGTGGTAAATTCATGGTGTTATCTCTGCTACAAAGCCACAGTTAATCCCTCCTTCCTACTTTCAAACCCTTATTGAGTGCCCCTTGCTGCCAGACATTGTGTCTGGGGCTGGTGCTATAGAGACTAGTGGGACACATTCCCACACAGGTGACTTTCAGCATTCCTCCTAGTTGATTGTTAAATAGCACCGCCCCCAACCACGAACAAAATACAGGAGACAGAGCAGTTTAAGAGGAAGATTATAAATGCAGTTTTAAATATGCTCAGTTTGAAGTCCCAAAGGGACAGCCACACGGTATCTAAAGCTGGAAAGAAAGGTTTGAACAGAGATCCAAACTTGGGAGACATTAGAAAACAGGCCAGTGAAGTATGAGGGCTGATGAGGCCACCCACAGAGAATGCAGGGGTGAAGTGGGGAGACGTAGTGATCCTAGGGCAGAACCCTGGAGAACCCCAGAGAAGGGAGGAGACACCGGGGGACTCTTGATTACCACCGAGAGAGGCTGGAGGAGATGGTGTGTCCTCAGAATTCACTGATGGAGTAAAAGCAGTGTCAGCAGCATGGAGGCCTGAAGCCCGGGTAGGCTTGCTTCCCCCTTAAAATAATACACTCCTTTGAGCAATACAGAAGTAAATAAAGCTGGAAATGAAAGCCCTGCCCCCTTCCTCCAGGACCTTCCACTCTCAGTCTCGGAGGTTCTCTCTGTCCACTCGATATTTTTCCTTAATGCTTAATATCTTTGACCATACTAGGTAGTTATCCTATTTATTATGTTTATTATTCATTTTCCTGGATGAAAATGTAAGCTTTACAGAGGCAGATTTTTTTCTGTTCACTGCCTCACACATAGTATACACTCAATAAATATTCATTGAATAAATGAATGTTGTACCTACTTCTGGATTCTTCTGTACATAAAAATAAGTCTTACAATATACATTATCCTACAAGTTTTTCAACCTCATACAACTATATCCTTGTATAGAGATCTACCTTACTCACTTTAACAGTTATATAAAATGGCTATAGCAAGATTTATTTAAACAATCTTTCACTGACGAGAATTGCAGATATTTCTAATTTTTATTATTGCGCATAAGCCTATGCATGTATTACATTTTTTACTTTCTTGTGGGAGAATTTCTATAGTATAGACTCCTAAAAGTGCGATTACTGAATCAAAAACTATGCACATGAAAATGTTGACAGTGCATCTTAAAACTGACCTTGAAAATATGTTGAATCAATTTGCATTTCCCACGAAGAGTACATGATAGTGGAGAGGGGCCCTGGACAGAGCCGAGTTCCAGAGGATAGGTAGGACTTCATAGCGGGAGAGGATTTGGGCAAGGCCATAAAGAGAGGTACAAAAAAAGATCCTTGGGCAAGGCAGGTACCTGTGGAACCATCATCAGAACAATAGGGATGAAATATCTCTCCCAGCTGAAGAGATATCAGTTACCTTTCAGGAATCCTCTCCCTTCCCAGAGCTACACAGAGAGCTGGCAAATCAAATCAGAGAAATTGTTTAGCATTCCTTCCCTGGGCCATCCCTCTCCCCACTGCTTTGTGCCAAAAGCAACCAGGGCTCCTGTCTCCCTCTAAAAACATAATTAACATTCTCAGTGGGGTGGGCTGTGCACATTACTTGCAGATGGATGCTTCCTGTCTTGTTCGCTCACATGCTGGCTTTGGAATAATATGCAAAACAATGCTTTTAGTTCTCTTTTTCTTTAATTAAGAGAACCTTTTGACTCTGCTGCACTCTGACTCTTGCCCTCACCAATTCAACAAACCTGTATTGACTACCTACTCTGTGCCAGACTTGGTGCTCACCAAGATAAAGCAGACATGGTCCTGCTTTAAAGAGCTCACATTCTTTCAGGAACTCAGAACATATATAATCACAAGGCAATGCAATAAGGATCAGGAAAGCAGTACATGCAGAGTGCTCTGAAGGAGCTTTAGAAGCAGAGGAGGGGAAAACAGGAATTGATGCTACCTTGGGTGTTGAATCCGGATGCTTTTGCAAAGGGCTGACAGGGTAAAGCAGGAGAATGAGCCGAGGATTGGGCATCAGAAAAAAGTCCAGTTCACAGTTCTAGCTCCCCACTTACAAAATAGAGATCACAGTCATTCCTCACCACTTGGTTGTGAGGACCAAGTGAAATAAATGCATGAGAATCCCTTATTAACCACAAGAGAGCACATGCATTTGAAGAAGCATGAGCATATCCATCATTTAGTGGGCATACACTAAGTACCAAGCATCATTTTAGGCACTTCATATACTTTAGCAACTTCAAGTCTCTCAAAATCTCGTTAGGTGAATGTTATTAGCCTCATTTCACAGCTGAGAGTCAGTTATTAACTAAATTCTAAATGGCAGAGTCAGACACGTATCTGCTAAAACACATGGTCTTTCTAACATACACATCTTCTACTTTTACTATTAGGCCCTGGAGTAGACAAGACACTATTGGCCAAAAGTGGATTCTGGCAATGAGAGGTGCACCACAGGAGACATGATAAATCTACAGATTCTGAATATCCTCATCAGCTCCCTTCCATGCTTATAAACCACTTGACTTTACCACCATTATTTTTCAATCAACAAGAATTTGTTAAGTGTGTACTATACTCCAAGCCTTGTGAGAGAATGACGATCAAGGCGTGTTGTCCTCAAGAAATGTTTACCATCGCTGGGGAGGTGGAACGAATACCTGTACAGTAGAAAGCAGTCTGCTTAGTTTGGTCTGACGCACACTGAGTCTGAGACCTCCAGATGAATATGTCCAACAGGCAGATAAGAATTAGTATCTGGAGCTTTGGAATTGTGGAATTGTCGGCATGCAAGTACATTTGAAATCAGATCAATACAAGGATTGATTGTACCAAGTAAGTACCAAGGAAGAGAGAAACTCATTCTCGAATAATTGTTTATATTCCGTTACCACGAGAAAAATATCACATGGCTTGTCTTCCTTTTATCCATGTTTTCAAAACAAATATCTCACCATCATCTCAAAGAAAAGATCTACCCTGAAGACATAAATGAAAGAAAAAGCATCTTCCCTCTGGTTTGAAAATTATAAATAAATAAATATGAGCATAATGGATCTAAAAGGCAGTGCGTGGAATCCACAAAGCCGTGTAAGCTGCATTATTAAGGACCACGTGGCATATATTTATCCCCACAACCAGTAGTAGCATAGAAATCAACCCTCCAAGTACTCATTCGCACTCCAAACGCAGTTGGCCAAATCCCTGAAGGCATTTCCATAATGACAGTTTTCTATATGCCTGCTCTCTACCAGAAATTATGGGTTCCATAAAAAGCAATAGCAGTATGATTTTAGTTAAAACCCAATTTACATTCTGCATTTCTGTTCAATAGTTTAGTTGATTGAGGCCCTTTGGGAACAACTCTCATCCCGTGGTACTGAAGCTCATTAAATAAAACCATGAATTGTGCAAAATGGTTACACACTTGGTTTACAAGTTCCTTAAATATTATTTACCTTTCTCTTTGGCTCAAAATATCAAGCTGAAAATCCATAGATATATTGTGACTGAAATTTACACATACCAGGAAGTATTCACCTTAGTTTATCGGAAATAGTAATCTCACCTATGTTTATATAGCTTGACATAATTGCCTCAGAAATTGGAAATAGCACATTTCCAGGAGTAGCCGCTAAATCTACTACATATGAATCCAGGAGGATTTAGATAAAAGTTCGGTGAGGTGCTACCTAACTAAGCAGAAGGAAGAAACAATGGAGGGATGATGTGGTTCAGAGCTAGAAGCATCTGCAGAAGCCCCGCTGTTATTCATCACCAACATCCATTACTCAAAAATCCTGTCAACTCCACAACTTTTCCCATACTGTGTTAGAACATTCATTATCAACTTACCATCACTTCCACTCTCTGATCCTCCTCTAAATTTCAGGAGAGAAGCTGAAAACTACATTTCCCGCAATCTCCTTCCTCTAAGGTTGCTGATAAGACAATGAGAAGCACTTGTGTAAGATTTGGAAGGCAGAAGCATTTGCAATGCAGATGCTGGAGTAAATATTAGATTTGAACCAGCTCTTGAGTGAGCCCCTTGGGGACCCCCTGTAGTTATGCTACAGACCTGTAGCTCCCTAACTTTAGCCTGCATCGGAATCCCCTGAGAGGCTTGTTAAAACTCTGATTGCTGGGCCCCAACCACAGAGTTTCTGATTCAGGAGCTGGGGGCCTGAGAATATGCATTTCTAACAAGTTCCCAGGCAACACTGAAGCTGCAGGTTGGGAGACCACATATTTAGAATCACTTCTATAGATGGAGATGGGGGAGCTTCCCAAACATTTAAGGAATTCCCAGTAGCTTCCTGATGAACTCTTGAGAACTACCTGGATCAGAGCTGCAAGCTGAAATCATCCAGACCTTTGTTTCTGCTCCTCCTCGTCCAGTTGTCACGTGAGCTTCTAATTCCCTGGATATAAGCGCCTTCACATACCTAAGACTGATAATATACATCTCCTCAAATCCACAGCCAGCGCCCTATTTATTGTCTTTTCCTGACTGATCTCTCCCTAACCCAGCCATCCTTCAAATGATAGGGTATTTCAATTCTCCTCTTAAAAACCTTTGATGCCCCCAAACTGGAAACAACTCAAATGTCTATCAATGGAGAATAGATAAACAAGTTGTGGTACAATGGAGGACTACTCAATGATAAAAACTACTGATGCATGCAACAACATGGATAAATCTCAAGGGCAATTTGCTAAGTGATAGAAACCAGACTCAAAAGGTTACATATTCTATGATTCCATTTCTATGTCTTTACGGAAAAGGAAGAACTTTAAGACAAAAATCAGATCAGTGTTGCCAGAACCTGGGATGGGAGATGGAGATTGACTTCAGTAGGGTAAAGGGAATTGGGGGAGAGATATTCTATATCTCAACTCTGATGGTAGTTACATAGCTGTATATATATTTGTCAAAATGTGTGGAACTGCACACCTCAAACAGCCCAATTTTGTTGTATATAAATTATACCTCAATAGACCAGACTTTTAAAAAAAAATGATACACTCTATTGCCAAGAGCATTAATTCCAAATTTCTTAGAAAAGAAAACGAATGAAAGGCAGACATGAAGAGAGGGTTTGTGCTTATGAGTGGTGCAGAAAACAGAGAAGGTTCAAATCCACACTGGCATTTAGAGTCCCCTAAATAGTATATTCAGAACAGCTATGTCTCAGGACAGCTAACAGTGGTCATGGAAATCTATAGAAACCAGAACAATGTAGGAGAGAGATGAAGAATAATCTAATCTTGCCATCTCATTTTACATTCCCAGAGAAAAGTTAAGTAATTAGTTTAAAGTCACAGGCTGTGGCACGTTTTTCTAACTGCCCCAAAGAATATGGCAGTGGATGGCAGCTTGGTATAGAAGTGAAAACTCAGTTTTATAAAATAATGGAATTCAACTCTTATTTATATCATGAGTTTGCAAAATATTTCAGAATTTTGGAAATCTGATCCTATTACCAACTCTCCAACATTATTCTGGAAAACATCAGCCGTTATTTCTCTGGAGACCTACACATTTAATGAATTTGGTTAAAAATGCACTTCCCACAATGTGGTAGAGGCTTCTAATGTTCACTCATATCTATTTATCCTCTCTTTCTGGATGCACGGAAGGATTACACTACCCTGACTCCCACCCTGCACTTGGGAAGGGCCATAGGACTAATGTAAGCCAATGGGTTGTGAGAAGAAGTGACACATGTCACTTTCCTGCTGGAGCACTTATTCAATGGTATGAAATGTTCCAGCACCTTTTCTTGCTATAGTGATCAGGGAGAAGACTTCATGTTGAAATGGAAGGCAGCCTGGATTATAGAAAATGGAGCACTGTTTGGGACGGCCACCTGGACCTCAGAGGACTTGCATAAATGAGAAATGGGTTTTGTTGTCCTAGGCACTGAGACCTTGAGGTTGTTTGTCACAGCAGCAGCACTTAGGATATCCTGACTAATATATTCATATTTAACCCCCAAGTTTAATGTTAACTGAGAGAGGTTATTATCCTAGTCGATTTTGTCCGAGGAAAGGATTATTCAATCCACAGGCCTTGTAAACTTTAATATAAAAAGAGCATAACACTTGCCTGATACGAGAGGCCATTTGTTAAATAAGAATCATTCAGATAGAGAGCAGGGAGTTAAGATGATGGCGTAAGCAGACTCAGAACTCACCTCCTCCCGTGGACACAGCCAATTTACAACTATTTGTGGAAAAATTACCCCTGAGACAGAACTGAAAACTGCATAAGAGGAACTCCTGCAACAACGGACAATCCTAACTGGGGTAGGAGAGGCAGAGACTCCCTTCTGGAGAGGAAAAACGCTGCCTTCACAAGCCGCCAGTGTCACGGCCGCCGGGAGCAGCTCACAGGTAGCAGCCTCCCTGGAGGCGCGGGGCCCTGAGCCGGGAGCGCCCCCGCTGTGGGCATTTTGTGGACCCAGCACAATCGGGACCAGCAGCATAATATCTGACTGTGCCTGCTGCTAAAGCATTGGGGAGCACCCCCAGAAAACCCGGTTCACAAAGAAACTAAAACTGGCTCTTAAAGGGCCCGCGTGCAAACTCACCCGTTTCAGAAAGCATCCTAAAATCACCAGAAAGAAAGGTGCACAGTGCTGTGGTGAAAAGAGACTCACCTAATAGGCCCTGAGTGCATCTCGGTGAGGGGTGAGACCTCTCCAGGGACTGGGACATTGGCGGCGGCCATTGTTGTGGCCTGGTGTGGGCATGCTGACACAGACGCCATTGGAGTTCTCCCTGAGGCCTGCTAGCCCAGGGTCTGCCCCACCCGCTAGAGCACCGATTTAATCCAGCTCAGCCAGGGCAGGCAGCCCACCCTAGAGACTGGCCCCACCCAACAACAAGCCCTCAGGCAACGTGTGGGCCTGCATAGATTGGTGACTGGATTCTCTGCAGCCTGGCAACTGAGCCGACTTCAGTGGGGCAGGGTGTGCACAAGGAGCGGGTGGAGAGTGTGGGGCGGTGGTGGAGTGTGTGGGGCTCCCGCCATGGAGAGACTGGGTCCGCTTGGGGAGGTCGGGGCGCTCACACGGGGCAGGGCTGGGTTGACTGTGTGTGTGGACCTGTGGGCGGCAGGGTTTGTCAGCTGCAGAAGACTTGTGCTTCTCAAAGACCCACATAGGAGGTTTGCCCCACCTTCCAAAGCCTGAAACGATTGGGTGCTCCTGTGCCTGAGGCCAGCCCCACCCAGCTGCAATCCTCAGAGAGCTGACAAGAGACCTAAAGGCTGGAGGCTTACAGCAATTGTAAGGCCCTGAGCCTAACAACCTGCCCCACTGGGGGCCTACTCACTTAAAAGAAATACTGCAACACAAATGTGGTATTAGAACTTGCAGCCAATTGTGCTGGGGATCCCCACACCTGATAAAGACACTGAAGGGCCCACAACAACTACAAGCAGCTGAGCATTACAACAGCTGGCCAGGAGCATAACTCAGCCTCCCTGGGCGCCTACAGGGAGAGAAAACAGGCCACAACAGAAGGACACACGTAGCCCACATAGGGGTGACCCCTGAAACATTGAGAACTGAGGGAAGCACACTGGAAGCCTCCTAAGGCGTCACTTACATAAGGTCACCTATCCAAGAGCAGGAGATGTAGCTGACCTACCTAATACATAGACACAAGCACAGGGAAAGAGGCACAATGAGGAGGCAAAAGAATACATTCCAAGTAAGGGAACAGGACAAAACAGCAGAAAAGGAACTAAGTGAAATGGAAATGAGCAACCTACCCGACAGAGAGTTCAAACTAAGAGTGTTAAGGATGCTCACTGATCTGGGGAGAAGAATAGATGAACTCAGTGAGAATGTCAACAAAGAAATGGAAGATATAAAAAAGAACCAATCAGAAATGAAGAATACAATACTGGAAATGAAAAATTCATTAGAGGGACTCAAAAGCAGAGTAGAGGATACAGAAGAACGGATCTGTGAGCTGGACGAAAGACTAGAAGAAATTACCCAAGGTGAACAGGTAAAAGAGAAAAGAATTAAAAAGAGTGAGGACACTCTAAGGGACCTCTGGGACAACATCAAGCGCACTAACATCCGTGTTATAGGTGTCCCGGAAGGAGAAGAGCGAGACAAGGGGGCAGAGAATCTATTTCAAGAAACAATAGATGAAAACTTCCCTACCCTAAGGAAGGAAACAGACATCCAGGTACAGGAAGCACAGAGAGCCCCAAACAAGATAAACCCAAAGAGGCCCACACCAAGAGACATCATAATCAAAATGTCCAGAATTAAAGATAAAGAGAGAATCCTAAAAGCCGCAAGAGAATGTCAAGTTACATACAAAGGAAACCCCATAAGGCTATCAGCTGACTTCTCAGCAGAAACCTTACAGGCTAGAAGAGAATGGCATGATATAGTTAAAGTGCTAAAAGGAAAAAACTTACAGCCAAGAATACTCTACCCAGCAAGGTTATCATTCAAAATGGAAGGAGAGATCAAAATTTTCCCAGATAAGCAAAAATTAAAGGAGTTTGTCACCAAGAAACCAGTGCTACAAGAAATGTTAAAGAGACTGATTTAAGGGGAAAAGAGAAGACCACAAATAGGAAAAATTATCTATTTCCATGATTAGAACATAATGGATACAAATACACAAAAAAGAGGTTAGATATGATATCAAAAACATAAAAGGAGGGAGGAGGGGAGTTAAGAGTACAGCTTTCAGACAGAGGTCAAACTAAAGTGACCATCAATTCTGTATAGAAGAAGAAAGGAACAGAGAAGGACTACTAAAACACTGAGAAAAAAAAAAAGTTAAAAAATGGCAGTAAGTACATACTTATCAATAGCTACTTTAAACGTCAATGGACTAAATGCTCCAATTAAAAGGCATAGGGTGGCTGACTGGATAAAAAAACAAGACCCATATATATGCTGCATACAAGAGACACACTTCAGACCTAAAGACACTCACAAACTGAAAGTGAAGGGATGGAAAAAGATACTCCACGCAAATGGCAATGAAAAGAAAGCTGGGGTATCAGTACTCATATCAGACAAAATAGACTTTAAAATAAAAACTGTAAAAAGAGACAAAGAAGGGCATTACATAATGATCAAGGGAACAATCCAACAAGAGGATATAACACTTGTAAATATCTACGCACCCAATGTAGGTGCACCTAAATATATAAAGCAATTATTAACAGACATAAAAACAGAAATAGACAGTAACACAATAACAGTAGGGGACTTTAACACTCCACTTACACCAACGGATAGATCATCCAAACAGAAGATCAATAAGGAAACATTGGCCTTAAACGACACACTAGAACAGATGGACCTAGTAGATATATACAGAGCATTCCATCCAAAAACCGAAGAATACACGTCCTTTTCAAATGCACATGGAACATTCTCCAGGATTGATCACATATTAGGTCACAAAACAAGTCTCCATAAATTTAAGAAGATTGAAATAATACCAAGTGTCTTTTCTGACCACAACAGTATGAAACTAGAAATCAACTATAGGAAGAAAATCAGAAAAGCCACAAATACGTGGAGATTAAACAAAATGCTACTGAACAACGACTGGGTTAATGAAGAAATCAAAAAATACCTGGAGACAAATGAAAATGAAAATACGACATGCCAGAATTTATGGGATACAGCAAAAGCGGTTCTAAGAGGGAAGTTTATAGCGATACAGGCCTATCTCAACAAACAAGAAAAATCTCAAATAAACAATCTAACAATGCACCTAAAGGAACTGGAAAAAGAAGAACAAACCAAGCCCAAAATCAGTAGAAGAAGGGAAATAATAAAAATCAGAGCAGAAATAAATGAAATAGAGACCAAAAAAACAATAGAAAAAATTAATAAAACCAAGAGCTGGTTCTTTGAAAAGATCAACAAAATTGACAAATCTTTAGCTAGACTCACCAAGAGAAAAAGAGAGAAGGCGCAAATAAGTAAAA
This sequence comes from Diceros bicornis minor, assembly GCF_020826845.1. Taxonomy (NCBI): domain Eukaryota; kingdom Metazoa; phylum Chordata; class Mammalia; order Perissodactyla; family Rhinocerotidae; genus Diceros; species Diceros bicornis. The sequence continues at coordinate 71,931,340 of NC_080741.1, read as the reverse complement.
TCAGAAATGAAAGAGGAGAGGTTACAACAGACACCTCTGAAATACAGAAGATTATAAGAGAATACTATGAAAAGCTATATGCCAACCAATTCGACAATCTGGAAGAAATGGATAAATTCTTAGAATCATACAACCTTCCAAAACTGGATCAAGAAGAAGTAGAGAATTTGAATAGACCGATCACCAGTAAGGAGATCGAAACAGTAATCGCAAACCTCCCCAAAAATAAAAGTCCAGGACCAGACGGCTTCCCTGGGGAATTCTACCAAACATTCAAAGAAGACTTAATACCTATCCTTCTCAAACTCTTCCAAAAAATTGAGGAGGCTGGGAAGCTCCCTAACTCATTCTACGAAGCTGACATTACCCTGATACCAAAACCAGACAAAGACAACACAAAAAAAGAAAATTACAGGCCAATATCACTGATGAACATCGATGCAAAAATTCTCAACAAAATACTAGCAAATCGCATACAACAATACGTTAAAAAGATTATACACCATGATCAAGTGGGATTTATTCCAAGGATGCAGGGATGGTTTAACATTCGCAAATCAGTCAACGTGATACACCACATTAATAAAATGAAGAATAAAAATCACATGATCATCTCAATAGATGCAGAGAACGCATTTGACAGGATACAGCATCCATTTATGATAAAAACTCTGAATAAAATGGGTATAGAAGGAAAGTACCTCAACATAATAAAGACCATATATGAGAAACCCACAGCTAATATCATCCTCAATGGTGAAAAACTGAAAGCCATCCCTCTAAGAACAGGAACCAGACAAGGATGCCCACTGTCACCACTCCTATTTAACATAGTACTGGAAGCCCTAGCCAGAGCAATCAGGCAAGAGAAAGAAATAAAAGGGAACCAAATTGGAAAGGAAGAAGTGAAACTGTCACTATTTGCAGATGACATGATTTTATATATAGAAAACCCTAAAGAATCCACCAGAAAACTTTTAGAAGTAATAAACGAATATGGTAAAGTTGCAGGATACAAAATCAACATACAAAAATCAGTTGCATTTCTATACACTAACAACGAAGTAGCAGAAAGAGAAATTAAGAATACCATCCCATTTACAATTGCAACAAAAAGAATAAAATACCTAGGAATAAACTTAACCAAAGAGGTGAAGGATCTGTACACCGAAAACTATAAAACATTTCTGAAAGAAATTGAAGAAGACACAAACAAATGGAATGATATTCCATGCTCTTGGATTGGAAGAATTAACATAGTTAAGATGTCCATACTTCCTAAAGCCATCTATAGATTCAATGCAATCCCTATCAAAGTTCCAACAACAGTTTTCACAGAAATAGAACAAAGAATCCTAAAATTTATATGGAACAACAAAAGACCCCGAATAGCTAAAGGAATTCTGAGAAAAAAGAACAAAGCTGGAGGTATCACACTCCCTGACTTCAAAATATACTACAAAGCTATAGTAACCAAAACAGCATGGTACTGGCACAAAAACAGACACACAGATCAATGGAATAGAATCAAAAGCCCAGAAATAAACCCACACATCTATGGACAGCTAATCTTTGACAAAGGAGCCAAGAACATACAATGGGGAAAAGAAAGTCTCTTCAACAAATGGTGTTGGGAACACTGGATAGCCATATGCAAAAAAATGAAAACAGACCCTTACCTTACACCATACACAAAAATTTACTCCAAATGGATTAAAGACTTGAATGTAAGACCTGAAACTGTGAAACTTCTAGAAGAAAACATAGGCAGTACGCTCTTCGACATCGGTCTTAGCAACATCTTTTCAAACACCATGTCTGACCGGGCAAGAGAAACAATAGAAAAAATAAACAAATGGGACTACCTCAAACTAAAAAGCTTCTGCACAGCAAAGGAAACCATCAACAAAACGAAAAGACAACCTAACAATTGGGAGAAGATATTTGCAAACCATACATCTGATAAGGGCTTAATCTCCAAAATATATAAAGAACTCATGCGTCTCAACAACAAAAAAACTACCAACCCAATTAATAAATGGGCAAAAGACCTGAACAGACATTTCTCCAAAGAAGATATACAGATGGCCAACAGACACATGAAAAGATGTTCAAAATCACTAACTATCAGGGAAATGCAAATCAAAACTACAATGAGATATCACCTCATGCCCGTCAGAATGGCTATAACAAGACAGGAAACAACATGTGTTGGAGAGGATGTGGAGAGAAGGGAACTCTCCTACACTGCTGGTGGGAGTGCAAACTGGTGCGGCCACTATGGAAAACAGTATGGAGATTCCTCAAAAAATCAAGGATAGAACTACCATATGATCCAGCTATTCCACTGTTGGGTATTTATCCAAAGAACTTGAAAACACCAATTTGTAAAGGTACATGCACCCCTGTGTTCATTGTAGCGTTATTCACAATAGCCAAGACTTGGAAGCAACCTAAGTGCCCATCAAGGGACGAATGGATAAAGAAGATGTGGTATATATACACAATGGAATACTACTCAGCCATAAGAAATGATGAAATCCAGCCATTTGTGACAACATGGATGGACATTGAGGGTATAATGCAAAGTGAAATAAGTCAGAGGGAGAAGGTCAAATACCGTATGATTTCCTTCATTAAGTAGTAGATAATAACAACAATAAACAAACACATAAGGACAGAGATTGGATTGATGGTTACCAGAGGGGAAGGGGGGAGGGAGGAGGGTGAAAGGGATAATTCGGTACATGTGTGTGGTGATGGGTTGTAATTAGTATTTTGGTAGTGAACATGATGTAATCTATGCAGAAATAGAAGTACAATGATGTACACCTGAAGTTTTTACACTGTCATAAACCAATGTTACTGCAACAAACAAAAAATTAAAAAAAAAAAAAAAAAAAGACCTGAACCATAAAACTTCTAGAAGAAAATATAAGGAAAAAGGATTTAATTTCCTCAAGAAATTAAAAATAGAACTACCATTTGATAAAGCAGTCCCACTTCTGGATATATATCCAAAGGAAAGGAAATGTTTATCTCAAGGACTTACCTAGAATCTCATATTCATTGCAGCATTATTCACAATAGCCAAGATACGGAAACACCTAACTGTCTGTCAAAGAATGAATGGATAAAATGTGGTATATATATGTATATAGATATATGTATGTATGTATTGTGTGTGTGTGTGTGTGTGTGTGTGTGTGTAATATTATTCCACCTTAAAAAAGAAGAAAATTCTGTATTTGCAGCAACATGGATGAACCTGGAGGGTATTACGCTAAGTGAAATAAAACAGACAGAGAAAGACAAAAAAAAAAAAAAAAAAGAATCATTCAGCCTCATCTTTATTTCACTACAGCTCAAATTACCTGTTTATTTCCTTGGGGGAGCTGTGCTTTGTAAAGAGACAATGAAAATCAATTCCCTAGCCTCAAACACCACCAATAATGCTCATTACTATACTAATACTTACAGGCATGGATGTATTGAGTACATTTTCTCTGGAAAGCCTAAAGCAATCTTATTGTCCTTTGCATTTTCAGAATGTTCAACCAGAGGATAAGATGCAATAGGCAATCAATTTCTATGGAGGAGGGCTTAAGGGGTGGCAATGTGGTTAGAAGAGATTCTTCAGTTGTGTAGAATTTTACATATGCCTGAGAGAATTTCAATTGTCTGTATCAGGGATGTCCAATGGAACTTTCTGCACTGATGGGAATGTTCTATATACGTCCTAGCCACATATGGCTTTGGGACACTTGAAATGTGGCTTGTGTAACTAAAAAATTGAATGTTTTTATTTAATAAAACAGGAGACTAGTGGCTACCGTATTGGACCATGCAAACCTATAGTAATGAATGGGGCTGATGAAAATATGAGGAGCCAAATTAAGTCTCATGGCCACACCTAACCTAAAATGATATGGCTAAATACAATCCTACCCTGAACCTGTAAAGCGAAGACCCAAAGGTATTTGATGAACAGCCATATATGACTGTCACAATTGGTTGTACCCTTTTTTGGCTGTATCCACTTTATAATATCTTACATGAAGAGTCATCTACCTTAATATTTACTAATGTGGGGCCGGCCCCGTGGCTTAGCGGTTACGTACGCGTGCTCTGCTACTGGCGGCCCGGGGTTCAGATCCCGGGCGCGCACCGACGCACCGCTTCTCCGGCCATGCTGAGGCTGCGTCCCACACACAGCAACTAGAAGGATGTGCAACTATGACATACAACTATCTACTGGGGCTTTGGGGGGAAAAAAAAAAGGAGGAGGGTTGGCAATAGATGTTAGCTCAGAGCCGGTCTTCCTCAGCAAAAAGAGGAGGATTGGCATGGATGTTAGCTCAGGGCTGATCTTCCTCACAAAAAAATAAATAAATAAATATTCACTAATGTGTAACAGTTTATTCCCTGAAAATACCAAGCAATTAAGGAAAGACTAGAATTTATAGAGCAGTTGCTATATTTTAGATACCATGCTAAGTACATTCATACATGTTATCTTGGATCCTCTTCCCTATGAAGTACTCATATCTCTATTTTACAAAAGAGAAAACAGACTCATAAAATTGTTCTTTTCCTAAAGTTACGCAAATACTAAGAAGCAGAAAAAGGATGGATTTTAACCCAGGTCCAATGTCTGGTCTCTTTCCTCTAAGCCACACTATCTACCAGCACAGCAATGAAGAATTAGCATTGCTGTGGAATATTTATAAAAATAAAAACAGTTGTCATATGTTACTGCCATGCATATTCAATTCATCAACTCAGTAGTTTTATGTATCAAGTAACTGTTAGGTGCCCCAAATTTTAGGTGTCATGGCGTATCATAAGAAGGAAATTATCATCTTTACAAAGTTTAAAACTCTCTCGAGGCTTCCAGGTAATAAAACATTAATCCATAGCCCCAGCCAATAGGATGCTGCACCAGGATGAAGATGCCTTACACATGGGAACTCTGATCCAGGGTGCATTTTGTTGCAGGTGGTACAAAAGCAAGCGAGCAAAATTCAGCACTGTCAGACACAAATCTCATGCCTAGCAAAATATTCCCACTTCCCCCTCAGTCTTCATCAACCTTCTCATTCAAGTCATCAGTATTCCTGTCAGGCATAGCATCAAATGACTCAACAGCAACATTTCTCCCATTCTCTGGTGTAAAATTTTATTTAGAGAGTGACATACATTTTGACATTTGAGATTTTTTACTGAAATTTGAAACACAAAGGCAGGGAATTGCTGCCAGCTACTTAAGTACAGCATTTACCTCAGGTTCAATAATAAGATCTCATCAAGAAATATGGACAGCCAGTGTCCTAATGGAAAATTTTTACCTGCATTTTTAATAATTCTGCCAAAAAGTTTGATGGCTGAAGCCAGTGCATTTTCCACAAACAATTTTTTATTCAGTGAAATTTCTGCCATGCTGGGTAATTGGGGGATGATTAATTGAACACATACTCCTGATTCATGTGAGAACCCGAATGGATGTTCTTGCTGAAAGAATGTTCAGGTTGTGCCCTGCTCAAGCATGCCTTGCTGAGGGGACGAGTGGGGGCAGAGATCCAGGCCACACTTCCCTCGTCTTAGCGGTGGGTGTAGGGCTGTGAAAGGAGGAGAGGGCTACGTATTCTCATTCACACAAAGATGACAGTGGGCTGGCAGGGTCCTGATGGTAGCCCATTCAGCAAACAGCCTTGGAACTTCTCTCTGCTCTCTAGTTCAGCCACCTAATACTCCCCTCCCCTCCTATTCCCTCTTCCCCATTTAGTCCTGTATCCTCTGCTCTGAGCCAGTCTTGGCTTTTTGGTTCATTCCATTACAGTCCAGGATTTTTCATGGCCGGCTGATGTGTGATGAGAGAGCAGGGGAAGAAAAATTCTCAGAGCTTTTCCTTGGTACCACTGGCTCCCTTCATCTAAGCCCCAGTGGTCTCCTTGATCCATCTGGGCCCCTGCCCCAAGGAACCCCTTGCTTTGGAGCCCCAGCCCTACTCTGGTTCCCATGAGAGGTCTTGGAGAACCTAGAAAGCATTGGACTCATCCATTACAGTCCTGTGTTCCATTAGCATCTTATAGGGGACTCTGACTCTGTCTTTCTCAAAAGGGTCTATGTGAAAAAAAGAGTAAGAAGTTGTAGGGGCCAGTCCAGTGGCGTAGTGGTTAAGTTCGCACAGTTCCGCTTCGGTGGTCCAGGGTTTGCTGTTCAGATCCTGGATGTGGACCTACTCACTGCTCATCAAGCCGTGCTGAGGTGGCGACCCTCATAGAAGAACTAAAAGAACCTGCACCTAGCATATACGACTGTGTACTGGGGCTTTGGGGAGAAATAAGAAAAAGAGAAAGATTGGCAACAGATGTTAGCTCAGGGCCAGTATTCCTCAAAAAAAAAAAGAAGAAGAAGTTGTGAAAGAGAATTATTTATTATCCTCTGCCTGAATTTTTTTTTTTCTTATCAGGAGTGTAAAACACTAAGAGGACTGAAAAGGGTAATGTGGGTGATCCTTGGGGGATGAGGTTCTGTACCTTGATTTTGATGATAGTTATACCATTCTATGCATTTGCCAAAACTTATGTTAAAACTGTGTACAAAGAAGAGTGAATTTTACCATATATAAACTTTAAAATAAATTTAAACATTTTTTAATATAAAATAAAACCATTTAAGGAAACCTTAATGAGTCTAGTGCTTGCATGAGGAGCAGGAGAGTAGGAGGAAACCCTGAGATTACTGGTAATTTTCTTGGGGCTCCAGGGAGAGGAATTTTCATGCAGGAATAGGGAGGAGACCAACCAGTCTCTGGGCTGGTGAAGGAGAAAGGCAGTGATTGTGAAGCCACGCAGAGCTGAGATTCAGCCCAATGGTACTCACTCCTTGGCCAGGCCATCTACAACTTCTACATCCTAAAGTCCTATCCTGTTCTTTTAATCTCTCAAACTCAGCTCCATTGGGACACCTCCCCTAGATGGTAGTAGCCACCATCAGAGACTGAGATCTGAGGAAACACTGGTTCCAGAGCAACGTGATGTAGGAAGATGTGTTCCTGAAATCTGAAGTTGAAATTCTTCTCATACATTTTCCACAAAAATGTTGATATGTTTAGTCCAAATAAGAATAACTATAATAATAGAAGAGTAGGCCCAACTATGATTGAATGAACAGTTACTGTGGACCAAACATCACTTAATCTCCCCTAACAACTCGATGAAGAAGACATTTCCATTTTGATTTTACAGATGAAGAAACTGAGGCTTAGAGAAGCTAAGATCCCAAAGCTAGTAAGTGACAGAGCTAGAATTAAACTCAAGTACGCTGAAAATTATATAACCCAATGCAGTTAAGTTTTATACTCTATACTCCCAGGGGCTTATGTGCTAAACAGGAATTTGTGGGCTACTCTGGGCAGCTAACCCAGGCCTAACAGTGCTTCTATGGGAAAAGGAATTCTGTTATCCAGCAACCAACCAGCACAGACTGTGGAGAGCCATCCTGAGTCAAGAATAATCCTGTAGCCTGAACAAAATTACCAGATCTGCCTATGCAGGTTTACTGATGCTCAAAGGCTTAAAGTATAATACATTATATTTGAGACCAGCTAGAAATAATTTAATTTCTTCTCTGAAGATTCAGAAGGCACTTTAGAAGTTTGCAGGACTCTTACTGTGAAGCACAACCCTCACCAAACAGCGCTCCAAAGCACCAATTTGCAGAGACCCAAGGATTGGCAGTGGCCGGTCAGTATTCTGTCCTACAGCTGAGGAAACGGAGGCTGAGCGAGGCCAAGTAACTCTGCTTACAGTTTCACAGACCGCTCACGGTGCTGCTGGGATTCAAAGCCAACTCTGTCTGACATGGAAACCCTGGTTCTTTCCATAATCCCACACTGCTTTGCAAAGGCAAGACTGACTGACAATGGTCCCTATATCTAAAACTGGGAAAACCAGATGAGCTAAGTTATTTTTAACAACTAAATGCCATCATTAGGGCAAAGAGGAAAAAAGAAATTAAGCTTTTAATTTCATCTTCCAGGCCTTACACCAAAATACTCAGACTCTTTGTCATGTATGCTTTTTCACTTGGTCTCAACGTTATTGAAAAAGCCTTTTCCCTTGGGTTTCCATGCCCTGGAAACTTCAGCAGAAAATCAGCAGCGCTGACATAAAAACTAAAATTGTTTTCTCCTCCTCCTGATTGAAAAGGGAGATAAGCGGACAGTCTTGGAGATCAAAGAGGAGCCTCCACAGAACACTGGTTGATGGCAAACAGTGGGTGCTTGATGAACAAAATGATTTTAATATTATAACAGCTAACACATCTCCATCTAGTTATGTACCAGGCCCTGCTCTGAGTACCGTAGATACAACTCATCTAGTTCTCACAGCAGCCCTAGGAGGCAGATCCCTTCAGTACCTCCATTAACCCAGGAGGAAACTGAGTCACAGAAAAATCAAATACATTGTTAAAGTCAATACAGCTTGTAAGTAGAGACCATTTTAGCTGATAATTGAATTCACTTTGAGAATGGGGATTTGGAAGAAGGTTAAAGGGGATACTGACAGATGATATTAAGCATATTCCTCCTCTTTTGAGATTCTAATATATGTATATATTTGAAATTACAATAACATCCAATATACGGTATACAATATGGTAATACATATAAAAGTAGTAGGAAATTGTTACCCATAGAAAACCTGAAATTTCTGCAGAAACATGGCACTCTAGGCCAGCCTGGCAAATATATGCCATAATCTCCTCTCCAATGTCCATGGCAGCTACTACTACCAACCTCTGCACTCTTTTTCCCTGAGGCCAAAAAGGAACTCAGAATCCTTTTTAACACAGTTCTTCAGGCAGCCACTATCAATGGAGCAGAGCTCCCTTGGCAACTTCAAGTCTATATGTCAGACCTGCTCTGGGCAGCTGAGGTACAGATTGCAGCCAGGGGTTGTCCTGCAGAACCTCAAGGGTAGCACATGGTTTCCTCGTCATCTTGCCATAGTGGCAGAGCAATGGCCCTATCAACAAGGAGGGGGCCGGGAGAGCTGGATCCAGGGTGGAGGTAACTGCAGAGGGGAGGAGCCCTTCTTTTCCCTACCGATTCCAAGTTTAGCCTCTGACACCAAGATCCCCAGTGAAAAACGTAGTTAAAAAACATGGTGCAATTTACATTTTAAATATCAGGCACTTCCACTTGAGTGGCATGTGAAAATGAGCCAGAGTTTCATCTCAAATTAATTTAATTAGTTCAAGAGGTACTTTATAAGGAGAGGCTAATCAGGACACTCAATATACAGAAACTCAAAAGAACTCTCAGAACCTTTCCTTTAGGGATTGCCTCCATTTACATTTAAAAAAAAATGCAGGCAGTGCCTAAAAACCCATTTCCAGCAATCTATTTGTGGCGGATGCTTGGGACTGAAGCTGTAACAACGCAGAAAAGAGACTGTGGGTGCCAGCTGAAGAGAATGTCCGGGATCCCATTCCCTCCAACAACAGATGTCATTATTCTTCCACTAACAATAGCTTTCTTTATTCAGTACTTACTTTGTGCCGGGGCGGGGGGGTTGGGGGGGGCTGTCTCAGTTTTCACCACAACCCCATAAATTCATTGTTATTGTTATGCTCATTTTGCAGATCAGGAAACTGAGGCTTAGAGGAGTTAAATAATAAGCCCAAGGGTCATGAAGCTGGTTGTCTTGATTGATTTCTCCAGAAGGAGGCAACTCCGAGTTGAGAACTCAGGGGAAAGTGAGTTGTTGTGAAGCATTCCCAGAAAATACCAGTAACTATCTGAGTGGGGAAGTGGGACCCAGAAGGTGAGGAAACTAAACAAGGGTGGGATATCAGGCAAATATCCTTCCCGTGGAGGGAGATGTGGCTCAGTCCCACTGGGGTACCCTGGAGACAGCGTGGACCATACTACAGAACTGCCGCTGTGGGGGTGAAGGAAGCTGGGTGTTTGTATCAGTCATTGGTCAAGGGCTGTCCCTGGGGCTTGTAAATTCCCAGACACTTCCAGGCTTTCTGAAGGAACTGGCAAAGAGGGTCCAGCAGCCTGAGGGTCTCTCTGTCTCTTTGCTGAAGAAACTCAGGTGCTGGCCTCTGGGAGCTGTGGCGGGTGCTATGCTGTGCTGCACAGACCCTGCTCCCTTTCAGGTCCAAAGCTCTCATTCCCCAGCTGCAATCCTGCCCATGAGTTGCCCTTGGCCAGGGGAGCAGCCTTGCCCAAGGCGATGCCCCCTGCTGGAGGTAGATGCATCTAATGACTGGTGAGTCATACCCATGACTGGGTATGAAGCCTGGCCGCTGGCCTCCTGTGGTCAGCTCTGCAGGGCTACCGCTGCTCCAGAGCTCCCTGCAACTACACTGTGGGTTGGTCCTTCCTCTGCCCAATCCTGCCTCCCTCACTCTCTCACAGGTGTGGCTCCCAAAAGCCCTCCCCAGTGAACCTCCTGCTCGCAATTCCTGTTCCTGCCTCGGAGTCTGTTTCCTGAGAAAGAAAACTTGGGTCAGGAGGGAAGGCCTCCCGAAAGCCAGTGTGGTTAAAAATGGCAAAGGGATCTGAAGGGATATTGGAGGAAGTGCGCTCCCAGCATCAGCCCCTCGTACATGATGGAAGTAGCAGAAATTACCCCAAGATGCTAAAAGGCAAGACATGGCATATTTTTTCATTTTGTTAAATCAAATTTAGTTAAGCACTGCACTCACCCAACTGGTTGGACATATGTTCAAGCTTAGTCACTTTTTGAGAACGTGTCCCTAGGATTGTACAAAATGTCTGCACAAGCACAGGAGAGGGCTGTTCTTCGGCACACCTCACCTCATGCATAAATGTTCCCAGGACTGGGAATTGGAGGGATGTGCTATCTGCAGGAGTGATGGTGGTGGTGATGGTTCAGGGCACAGAAGGGCACAGAAGGACAAGGGTTACAGGGGCACCAGATGAAGAATTCTTCTTAAATTCTGGCCCTTCATGGTCCACCAAGGCCTGAACAAGCCAAGCTTTATAACCGGCCCCTGGTCCTCACCTCTCACCTATCAGGGAAGAACAAGCCCTTGCTGGTAAACAGCAGCAAATGGGACCCTCTGCACATTTGCTGACACTTCTCCCTTTGCCTTCCAAAGATACTTTGTCCTCTGATCACTCTTACCTTCTTCGGTCTCCCCCACTCTCCCATCCCCTTGCTGCTTCCCCAACCGCAGCCTCCGCTGCAATCGGGCAGGTCTTATCTCCAGCCTCCCTAGATCCTGGCTGTGCCTCTATTCATTCATCCCCAACGACTCTGTTCAGGCTTTTCTCTTGGCCACAAATGCCCTGCCATTCCTTCTCCACTTATTTAAATCCCATCCCACCTCTCCAGCAGCTTTTGCTGGCTGCTTCCATCCACAGAGACCCCTTCCTTCTCAGATCACCAACAACACTCACAGTCGTGGCATGCCTTTCGGTGAAATGCATCCACCTGGTGTCATTGTTGTACAAATGCTTCACTCCCCAAAAAGACTGTCAGCCAAGATCTTGACTAATAAAAGCCCTTCTAAATCTTCCACAGCACAGAACATGGGGAAAGAGAAGACACTGTCAGTAAAAATAATAAATCCACTGATGGTTTATCGTATGAAAGTTAAGAGCCAACAGTGATTCCTAGTTCCAATTCTCCTTCTTGGAATAGCAGTTACAAGCTATGAGCTGAACTGTGTCCATTTTTTCCCTCCATGTTTACTCTTCAATATTGACTGAGCTATATTTCATCCTGGAAAAGAAAGACAGGCTCCTTCTCCCACTCTCTTCCTCTGCATCACCACCCCCTCAATCCTTTCACAAAATGAGACACATTACTTTGCTTCAAAAGCCCCCCACTGCAATGTCTCTATTTATTCCAAGGGGAAGATCCACAGCTGTTGGACATCCAGTCCTCCAAGCATAAAACACAGGAGCATGCACCATGGGCCTGGATGCACCAAGACCCAGAGGAGTTGATGAGAAAGGGTACAGTTCTGGCCACGGATAGAATAATGTGTCCTGCCATGCTCAGAGACAACAGAAATTCCTGGAAGGAGTGGGATGCTTGGATAGAAACCCCAGAAGGATTAAGCATGCTCAATAGTGGAAGACTGACATAGAACCATTTCTTACAATGTGGGAAATGTAGCAGAATGAGCAGCAAAGAGGAATGATGCTTCCTTACATGTCAATGCCAAGGTGGTTTTTGAAAATCAGAGAGACCTGGGCTCAAATCCTAGTTCTGCACTTTCCAGGGGATACCTTGAGTAAGTCACTTCATCTCTCTGAGATCCTTATCTATAAGGGGTGGGGGGGAATAGTACCTATCTCATAGGGTTGTTTCATGGTTACATCAAAAATGCTCCCTGTCCATAGTGCAGAGCTGTGCTGGGGAGCACTGCTCAGCCAGGGACCATGTTTCCCAGCCCTCTCTGCATATAGACAGGATCATATGATTGAATTCTAACTAACAGACTGAGCAGAAGTGATATCCGCCACCTCTAGGCCTGGCCCCAAGAACTTCCATGTGGTCCTCCACACTCTCACACACACAACAAGCATCCTGATGTAGACAATCCAGTAAAATGGCTCTAGCCTCTACCAGCTGCCAGACCAAAAAGTAGAAGACGCCTGGTCTTTCAATCATTTTGGGGGAGGAGATCTGTCAATCAAATTCCTATACTAGACTCATGAATATGCAAGAAATAAACTACTATATTAAGCCACTGAGATTTCAGGGTTTGCCTGTTAGAGAAGATAACCTTATGTTAGCCAAAACAAGGATTGCAGGTTATATCTCAAGCACTGAGCACGATGCCTGACACAGAGCAAGCATACAGAACATGGTTGCTCTTGTTTTTAATGCCCCTACTCTGTAGAGCACCTTATACCTTCTAGGATGCTTCTATATCAGAGAGACTAATTCAATTTGTGTTGCCAAGCATTGAGGATAATTTGAAATTAAAAAATAAAAAAAGGCACAGATTCCATTCTTCAGGGATTCATATGCTAGTGGTGCAATTAGATCCATAATATAAGTAATTATATTGCAAGGTAAATTTTATTAAATGCTTTGACAGAAGTTCAATATGCAATCCGAAAGGGGAGATTAATTTTAGCTGAAGAATTTGAAATGTTCTTGGTAGAGGGAAGATATGAATGGAGCCTTGAGGCACAATTTACACTTTGACAAGTGGACAGTAGCCAGGGGTTCGGGCAGGGGGAGTTCTAGACAATGGACACCGCACAAAGTGTCCCAGTAGAAGTTTCCAAACTACTTCCTCTGTTCTATATGAGGAAGGCATGGCAGGAAAGGACAAGATGTATCACGGCCAGGTGCAGGTAGAGTGCAAGGTGCTTTGAGGTTCAGTGGGAATTAGGGCTGCAAATGTCCGTTGGGACTAGATTGAAAGGGGCCTCAAATGCCAGGCTCAGGAATCCAGATTTTGCTTTATTAGTCACAAAGTACATTAGTGAAGGCTCTGACTGGAAATGACAGAAACCCAACTGGCACTAGCTTAAGCAAACAGAGAGATTTACAGGCCCTGCTCATAACCAAACTATTAGTAGGGTTAAAACAGGTCCTCAGGAACAAATGGAACCAGAGACCTGAACACCATCAAGAATCACAGGTAGCAATCCACAGCCCCCACCCCATTCACTCTCATAATTCACTCCCATAATCTTGTTTTTAATTACTTTTACTGTTTACCACTATTCAGAATTATTTATTTATTGACTTGTTCAATCTCCTAGGATATAAGCTTCCCAAGGACACAGGTCAGTCTGTTTTGTTTATCATGACATCCCAGCTTCTAGCATGGTTTCCTACATGCCTGGCACACAGCAGGCTCTCAGTGAATATTTGTTGAAAGAATGACATGAATGGATCAGAGATTTCAAGATGTGCTGGTAAGGCAAATAAGAATATTTAATCTCCCTGACTGTTCCAGTTCCCCACATAAATTCGTACATTTACAGTAAGATTTTAATGGCTCAATATGTCTGTGATTAATGTCCCTAAGAGTCAGGAATAGGAGTGAACTTCTGGTTCTGCAAGGGTGAAGGTCAGAAGGTGGACTCTAGTGGAATTACCAAGATGAACCATCTTGTAGTACCACAGGGAGGTAGACCAGATGACCCGCATTGAGATGTTCTAATAATGCTAGGAGGCTTCTTTGAAATGCTTGCAATCTCTGCCTCAGAAACTCAGATACCTTGAACCAAACTCTATCCCTGAAGACTCTGAGAGAAGTGAAAGGACTTTGTGTCACATAAAGGGTCACAATGACATTTTTTAGACCTCACTCCTGTTCTCTTACAAACGGAAGCCACTGCATTACTTTTCTAAAGAGTCTTCACCTAGGCATAACCAAGACACATTTAATCTCCTCTTAGACCTTAACCAGATGCTAAAACTATTTCATCCTCTCTCTTTTCTGAGGTCCTGCCAGGTCCTTTGGTTTTGCCAAACCAGAGACGGTTTGAACATAGTGGAGAGTTCCACATCTGTTCTCTCTGGTATCACATGACGAGAGATGATCACAGCCTTATTTTGAGTCTTTTTGTCTGAAATAGCCTTCCCTATTTTTACTACCATTTGACTAAAACCAGCCAAAGTTATTTCAGGATCAAGACAAAGAATCATCACACAACGTTCTGGGTGGGATGACTTTTTTTAGCCACTCCACCCCCACCTGTCTTTGACCTATAATATTTTCACCTTGATCTGCTGAATACTTTATTCATGTGTTACTCTGAGAATAAGCAAGGTACCACAGTGTTCTTTTATATTTTCTTTCCATTTTTTTTTTAATAGTTCGATATATATTTCTGCTAGAAAGTTAAATGCCACTGGAAGTCATTAAAACAACACAGGTATAGCGGCCTATTACATAGCAATATGTCATGCTTTTTGGCCATTTTAAGGAAGCCTATTTGACTAAAACCAGGAAATAAGAAGAACTAAGAACAGAAACAAGAACACTCCCCAATTTTCTCAGCAGACAGAATGGCTTTTCTTGGGACAGCAGAGAATATTATCTGTAAACTATTTCCATTTT
Source organism: Diceros bicornis minor (assembly GCF_020826845.1). NCBI lineage: Eukaryota > Metazoa > Chordata > Mammalia > Perissodactyla > Rhinocerotidae > Diceros > Diceros bicornis. The sequence goes on along the minus strand of NC_080741.1, from coordinate 71,916,259 downwards.
ATGCAGTCACTTATTATAATTAGAAACCCTTTCAAGTGGATCCAAAAATAACTTTCACCATGAACTAAGGTGAAATAATGGTGAGCCCATCAGCGGTACAAGCAAATTACTGTGGTTCACCTCACTACTTCTGCTGTCAGGTATAAGTTCTGTCATTATTAGGGAGATGAGTTTGTGCCAATCCACTTTTAAATCTCATCTGGTTCTACCTGGGACCAATGATATTTATTTACCAGCGAGTAATTAGGACATAATTTTCATCTGTGGCTATCACCAACAAGAGGCTCAAATTTACCAGTCATCTAAAAATCTTTATTGAACAGCAACAAGGTACAAAGATTTATGCTAGGGACTGGGGGGCACAGGAGAGATGAGTTTTCTGTCCTTTAGAAACTGACAGTCTAATAAGAGGAAGAGAAAAAGGGCATTAATATGCTAAGACAAATATAAGAGACTTTAGAGGTCAGAAGAGGCAGTGGTATAGCTAAGAACAAGAGCTGTGGACACAGACTGGATTTGACTCTCAGCCTCAATGTATCAGTCTGTTAATTCTGCAATAATACTATGTAACAAGCATCCTTAAAAGTTTAATAGCTTATAATGACAAACATTTTTCTTACTCTGCAGGACACCTGGGCTTCAGCTGACCTAGAACGTGTCCCTCCTAGACTCCTGGACTTGGCTCTAGATTATGGGTTGGGTTCAGGTCTTCTCCACATCTCTCTCACCTTCTTGGACCAGTAACTGCCATGTTATTCTCATTGCAAAGAAAGGCACATGACACCTGATTTTGGCCACATGAGCCTTATACATTTTACTGATAATAAAGGGAAATTTTCTTTATAGGAAAGACCATTTATGAAGGCTATAAGTTCCAAACGTAAATAATAATATACATGTGAAAGCAAATAAAACCCCTTAGCTCCTTCTTCCCTTCCTCCCTCCCTTCTATTACAACCAGTATGACAATGGCACAATACTTTCAAAACTTAGCTAGTATTATAATGTTGATGACCTTGCAAGGATGCATTTTGTTTCTCAGAGCTCCTTAGTAAGTTTGGAGGGTATGAATTGCTCTGGAGCCTATTTTGAGGCAGGGTAGAGAAAGTAAAACAATTCTGAGAAAAATATGTCACAAACTTCAGGATGTTGGAGTCTAGAGTCTAGTCAGAGGAAAAGTCTTAAAGGCAAGAATTGACCAAGAATATTGTGGTGAGCTGGGACATTAGCAGGGCACAGAGTTAGAAAAAAAATTCACTATGGTGAAGAATGGTTGATAAGTCTCCTTAGGAGTAATGACTGATGTTAAATTTTAAGTTGTCTCTACTGTACTGTGCTGAGTGATTTTTGCCCTCAAATACTGCATGCCTACAACAAACTGCACCACTCAACAGCCTTCTGTAATTGAACATGGAGGGAATGAAAGAACAGAGCTCTGAGCAGCACAAAGCAAAGTAGTCATAGAAGAAGATAGGAGTTGCAAGATGCAAGATAGTATGCAGAGGTGGAAAATTCAACAGCTGGAAGAAATCAGTGAGAGGTAAAATAGTAGAAACAGAAGCCTCCCCAAGAATTCTTAGATTCCAGGCTGTCTCCAAACTTCTCAATAATTCTTAGTTTCCCTTTGATTCCTGTTGGGAACTCCTCTTCCCCCAGCTGGTAGGGCTGCAAACACATGGCCCTTCTTTTCCCGTTCCACGAGTGGAGGAGGGACCCACATAAAACAATGCTCAATACAGAACCTTCTACCCTCCTGAACACACAAACTGGTCCAGGTTGGGCACCCAACTCAATCAGAGTCCTATGAAGTGGGGATAGGGGTTCCAATAGATGTTGGGAGAAACAAGGTCTCTTTTGTTCTGCAGTTATAAGAACTAAGGACCATATAAGCCCAGATCTGCTGTGGGCCATCTTTTCTACCACTTAAAGAGAGCCTGCCTGAGAATGAAGCCAATACAGAAGAAAGCAGAAGCAAGAGGTAGAGAATAAGCATCCTGGTGCCATCCTCTGAGCCCATGATCCAGCCTTAACTGAAGCCCCATCCACACCTGTGGTCTCCAGACCCACACTCAACGAAGGACCCTGTCACTAACAACCAAAAGAGTTCCTGCCTCATACCCTGAGGTTATGTGCATGCCAATTCACCCACTCTACTTTCCACAGCAGGAGTCAGCAAACTATCTTTAAAGGGCCAGAGAGTAAATCTGTTAGGCTTTGTGGGCCATAAGGTCTCTGATGCAACTGCTCAACTCTGATGCTGTAGTATGGAAACAACCATGGAAGATATGTAAGCGAATGAGCAGGGCTACGTTCCAATAAAATTTGATTTAGAAAAACAGTTTGGCAGGACAGACTTTGCTCTCATGTTGTACTTTGCTGACCCTTGTCAACACAAAATAACCAATAACCATTCTATAGATGAGAGAAATAAGGTGAATTTTACTTGAGCCAGTGAGGATTATAAACCGGGAAGGTTTTAGAAAACGTTCCACAGAAGCATGGCTTTCAGCACAGTCTTATATCTTTTTAGAAGAAAGAACACACATTAAACATGCCCAGGATACATATTCATCAAAGTTTCAAAGAGGTATTCAGTTGCAAATTAGCAGGTCAACACGACCCTGATGTCCCGAAAGGGACTAATCCTGATGTTACCAATAAGGCGTGGGAGGGGAAGTATGCATTCTTATCTTAATAGAGTGCATTCTTTAATGGTTAAGCAGATGTACAATATATGTATGATAGGCCATAAGCCAGGCTTTTTAAGCTGAATCAGTTTTGAACCCCCGAATAGTTACCCCATATACCTTAATATGTGAAAATCTCTTGTCATCCTTACCCTACAGAAACCTTAGATGGTAAATTTCAGAAATGGCCACTGAATTTGTGCTTCAGAAAATTCAATACGGAGAAAACTTCATAGGAGTGGCTATGAAAGTCATTGCCATGGTGAAGAGCTTTTTTTTTCACTGCAATGGCTGACAAACAGTATGTTGACCTAACAGATCACACAATGATAATGCATTGTTTCCTCGTGTCCACTCTATCTGTGGAGTCAAACGTATGAAACGTCAAGGGCTCATACGACTGCTAACGCTGGACTTGCTAGGCCCAAATTCAGTGAAACTTGGGAAATTAGTTGACTTTCTAATCAATACTGACCTAATCAGTAAAAAACAATGCTGCTTCTATCATATTTGTGTATTATGTTTTTGATGACAATTGTTGCCATCCTGGGATACCCATGAACATTTGCTTATCCCTTTGCTGAGAGACTGAATGAAAGCTTCCTTTCCAGCTCATTAGTTATTTCACTTTCCAATTTCTTTATTCTTTAGGACAGTTTTTCTCCTTGAAATAGGTCTTAGAACTTTGTGCCTCACTGACGCACGAGGACGAAACATTTGCCTAAGTATCTTTACTACTTTCTTCAGAAATGCAGTCAGAATGGCCACCAGCAACATGTACATGAGTCAATGTGAAGATACTTTTGAGCATCAGTCATGATCAGAGAAAAATCAGGTTTACATGTATCAGGTAGCCACAACTGCAGAAAATACAGAGACAGGCTTAGTTCTGCCACCACCTAGTTAACCTGTCAACTGTTTCCATGAGTTCTGGAAGCTTTTGTTTGGGTCACTTATCCCATTGGGTTGAATCTGACCAAGTCCTAGAACTCCCTGAGATGGCAGCCATCTTTCTGAGGCCTTAGAATCCTGGGAGCTGATGCCTGGATCTGACAAGGCCTTGGTTCCCGAAACCCTTATCTGGTGCAGCCAGTCTCCCTGATTCACTGATGTTTAGTCTTTTCTGAACTCAGGATCCCAGATACACACATTCCCTCTAGAGCAGGAAAATCTTACCTGGTGTCTCTTAGAAGGCCAGAGTCTGGTAGAAAGACCTTAGTTTCTGAGAAATGAGAAATGTCAACTGCATCCACTGCCCCCAGGATGTGGGACCTCCAAAACCTTAAACCTACTCCTTTCCCAAAGCCCAAGATCCAATCTCTCTTCCAGCCCACCAGATCAGGCCTCAGCTGGGCCTCCTAACAGGATCCCAGGATCCATGTACTCCAAATCATTAATCATTAATATAATCTTGATGCTTAGCACAGTGCCTCGCACGTAGTAGGGACTCAATAAGTATTAGTTGATTGCACAGGCAAATGAATGAATGTGTTGAGACCTTGCACATGCCCCTCAAATGGTAGATGGTTGTGGAAGAATAGAATACTGTTTGGCAAATATTCATCCCCTCCTTCTCTCCCACATGAGAAATATACTTACTTGCTCGACTTATGTTACGCTGGGCCATATGAATTTCTTTGTCCTCATGATGGCAGATTATGCTTCCCCATCCCTTGAGTTTGGGCTTGGCCATGTAACTTGCTTCATTCAATGGGATGTAGACAGACTTGATGCAATAGAGACTTGTACAATGTGGCTTACCTTTTATAATTCCGTTATTGCCATGAGAACAACTCCCACTCTCCCCCAGGTAGCTGCTGCTCCTTTAGTCTGGAATCCAGAATGAACACATGTGGAGCAACCCTGAGCCCAAACTACAGTAAGGGGCCAAGCCCAGCTAGATCTGCCCCTTGAAGCATAGCTACACATCCTAGCCCTACCTAGAACAGTCAACCATCAGGCAACCCACCAAAAGGTAAGCAAGAATAAATGGCTGTGGTTTTAAGCCACGGAGTTTGGATGCTTTGTTATGCAGCATTATTGTAGTACTAAATAACAGATACATCCACAACCACCAGCAGCAATAACAGCACTGTCACCACTCTATTGTTGCTCTCTCCATGAGACAGACCTCAAGCACACCACATTGTCCATTTGCAGCAGCTATGCTTATGCTGGGAAGAGAGAGGGCACCATAGCATCCTTAGTGCCTAAGTGGAAGACATGTAAAGAAGACACCCACAGGAGATGCTGGAGAAGAGAAGACCCAAAGGCATTGCCTGTTTAGCCCACAAAGGTGTGGAGGACCTGTGTTGAAGGTAAAGCTATCACACCAAGAAAACCCTCTCTCAACTGAAGAACAGAAACACACCCCATATTTTCTTTGTACTTTCATGTAAAGTGAAGAAATCAATTCAGTTCCCTTTTTAAAATAACCATTTCAAAAGGTCCTCACAGATCTGAGTGGGCACAAACGGCTTAAAAATAGCTGCCAATAGCATTAAGATGCAAATACAGTCCTTTACTGGGGTTCTTGACTTTTAGCAGTGGTGACTATTAAATGCAAGCTCAAAACCCCTAGCCTTCCAATCAGCATTGGTTTCTGAGGCTAATATAGAGCCTCGCATATACATTCCCTGCCTTTTCCCTGAGATGTTTCTAAAAATAAAAGAAGAAAAAAAGCAAAGCAAAGAAAATGGCTTTTTGTTTGAATTTCCTTGACGAGTCATTTGGCAAAGCAAGCATCATTGGCTCTTGCAAACATACAAAATTCATTTAAGTGATCTCTGACTGTTCCGAGAAATTGGAATCTGAAGCCTTATAGCAAATTGTCTCAAACAGATCATGGAATTTGAAATGCATATGATGTAGGCAGGATTGCCTTTATGACAACTCAGTGGAGAAAACAATTGCTGGCACTTTTAATACTCTAGGCTAGGGCTCTGCTGTCTGCCATCTTGATATGGGAATCACCTCAAAGCTTGGGATTGATACTGCAGGCAGGAGTCAGGGAGTCAGAGATAAGGATGGTTGGAGGACACGGGGACCTAGGAAGCAATCCAAGCATTATATAGACTCTTCCAAGACTATGTGACAAAAGGTGCTTGATCATCTCACTCTTGGCCTCCTTACACACCTGCCTCTTTCTCCAGCTTCCAAAGAGGTGTCCAACTATGCTAAGGAGATAAAACTGTGCAGCCAAGAATATTAACTAGTATATGCTGGCTTACCCTGGGTGTGTCCTATAAATAAAGGTGTGTGTCTCCTTGCATCTTGCCACCTCCTTCTTCCCTTTCATTTTGTTACCGCTCAAAGGGCATGATCTGCTCGCTGCGAGACAAAAGCCAATCGTCAAGAGGCAAGATGGTAGAAAAGAAAGGGCAGTTTATTACAGTTTGCAAGCAAGGGGGAAGATGGCCGACTAATGTCTCAAAGAACCATCTGAAGAGGGCGCAAATTCTTAACAGCGGTTATATTAGACCATTGGGTTATAGGGGAGGGGGTTAGGAATGTTGACCTTCTGATGTTACAGACTGGGAGTGCCACACCAGATCTTTCAGTTTTCATTGATGATGCTAGACTAGTCAGCATAGACTCTCTGTTCAGGGGTCATCACATTCCTAAAGAACTCAAAAGAACAGAGTTGTCATCTTATTACAGCTGGGAGGTACATGCACAAGCAGGGGATGTAAAATCTGCAGACCAGTTAGATCATCTGGAGGGTGCATATCCAGCTGGATTAGGTTGTCAGAGGTCATTCAAAGTTACAATAGGGTTTTTCTTTTCTACAATATGGCTTCCCTTATGTCAAACTTGTCTTGAGCCAGTATCAATTTGATTCTCTCTCCTTGGGAAATCTCATCCACTCCACAGTTGATGCCTACCAAAACTTTAATTCCAGCCTGACCTCTTCATTGTCAAAAATCCATATGCCAACTAACGGAACTTGGATATTTCACAAGCATTCAGACTCAACATAACCCAACTAGAACTCATTAATTTCTCCCAGATATATTTCTTCTCCTGTCTTCCTTTTATCAGGTAAAGACATCAGTCCAAGCTAAGGAACCCAGAACCATTGTTGACCTCAAAGCCAAGAGGATGCCAAGAGCTGCAATTTGTTTTGTGTGGTGTGTGGTGTGTGTGTGAGGAACATCAGCCCTGAGCTGACATCCATGCCAATCCTCGTCTTTTTGCTGAGGAAGACTGGCCCTGGGCTAACATCCGTGCCCATCTTCCTCCACTTTATATGGGACGCCGCCACAGCACGGCCTGACAAGCCGTGCCTCGGTGCACGCCGGGGATCCAAACCTGGCCTGCCAGGAGCAGAGCACGCACACTTAACCGTTATGCCACAGGGCTGGTCCCAAGAGTTGCAATTTCTACTCTGTTGACCTACATCTGCCATTCTTACCAGCAAACCTCCCATTCATTCATTCACTCATTCATCCAACATTTATTGAGTCCCTATTCTGTGCCAGGCTCTTTTTTAGGTGATTTGGGATACAGTAGTGAGTGAAGGGGAGCAGAATATGACACCCCAAAATATGCCTCTTTGGCATAAAGATTTTTTTTTTTTTGGTGAGGAAGATTGGCTCTGAGCTAACATCTGTTGCCAATCCTCCTCTTTTTGCTGAGGAAGATTAGCTCTGAGCTAACATCCGTGCCCATCTTCCTCTATTTTGTACGTGGGATGCCACCACACATGGCTAGATGAGCAGCGCATAAGTCCGTACCAGGGATTCAAACCTGCAAACCTCAGGCCCCTGAAGCAGAGCAGGTGAAATTAACCACTATGACACTGGGCCAGCCCCATAGAGATTATTTTGAGCTGGTTATTTTTTAAAAACAAAAGGTACTGGAGAAGCTCTGAAAATCAAGGAGAAGTCACCCTTTTGTAAGAGACATTTACAAGGGAAATCTTCATTTGTAAGTTGTAAGTCTCCCTCTCTGTACCAGGAGAAAAGGGTGACTAAATCTCTAGAAACTCTTATCAGTGGAGAAGAGAGAGACTTAAATCTGCATAACAACCTAACCCTCATCTACTGCGCTTTTCCTAGTCACCTCCCATAACCAGCCTCTCCCTCACCCCCAACATCTTATGTCTTTAGCTAAAGAAGGTATTTAAGATAATGGCTTGGGCCATTTCAGGGGAGTTACTCAGTTTCCCCGAGTATCTCTCATGTATACAAGAGGTATACATGTTATTAAACTTCTGTTTGTTTTTCTCCTGTTAATGTCTTCTATCACAAGGGAGTCTCAGCCAAGAACCTAGAAGGGTAGAGGGAAAATTATTTTTCCTCCCCTACATGAGCAAACAGACAAAGAACCCTACCCTTGCAGAGCTACATGGGAGTGTGGAAAGACAGAAAAACAACAAATCAAATAAATAAGAAGATTATAGAGTGTGCTATAGAATTGTGATAAGTGCTATGGAAAACAGACAGCAGTGTAAATGGATAGTAAGCAGGTAAAGGATGGGCTGTGCTAAGGAAGGGCAGGTTGCAGTGTTAGATGTGGTGCACAGGGTAGACCTCCCTGAGAAGATGAAGTTTGAGCAAGGATTGAAGGAGCAAAGACTGAAGCAGGGAGACATCATTGCAATAATCCAGACAGAATGTGATGGAGGCTTAGACGAGGCTGGTAGCAGTGGAGACGGTGAGGATTTATGGATCTATGATTGGTTAAATGTGGGGTATGAAAGAGAAAAATCAACGGCAACTCCAAGGTTTTGTCCTGAATGACAGAAAGGTTGGAGTTGCCATCAACTGAGATGGGGAAGCCTTGGAAAGCAGCAGGTTTGGAGAAGGGAAGATCAGTAGTTCCATCTTGGACATGTGGAGTTTGAGATATTTATGAGACATGTGAGTGGAGACATCAAGTAGGCAGTTGGATAAAAGAGGCTGGAACTCGGGAGGGAGGTCCAGGCTGGAGATATGTCCCTAGCACATGTCCTCATCAGTGCTCACCTGCATTACTGCACTGATCTCATAACTGCACTCTCTGCCCCCAATTTTCTATTTTCTACAATTGGCCTCCACGTTCCTACCAGAGAATTATTTCTAAAACCAGAGTGAATTCCATTTCTCACCTGTTTAGAACCCTCTGATTTCCCATTAAATACCAAATCCAATGCTGCTCTTCAGCATGGCACTCAAGTCTATATTTCAAGCTCTCTCTTATTAGCCCCAATCACATGAAGACGATATACTAGCTCCTGGACTAATCAATAGTCTTGAATGTGTCAGGCACCTCTGAGCATTTCTTCATGATCTCTCAATCTGGAATAGCACTCCTGCTTCGTATCCCTGGCAAATCCACTCATCCTTAAAGTCCTAATTCAAACATCACCACCTTGCTGGACCTTTATCTACACCTCCCAGTGCAATTAATTATTCTTCCTTCCATCTTGCCAGCATACTTTATACATTCCTGTAGTGGTAATACTTACTATATGTCAATACAACTTTCCATCTTTCACTAACCTGTTGACTAGATGCCACTTTGTTCACCTAAGTCAGTGGCTAGCATAGAGCCCAGAGAAAGTGTATAGAATTGCAATGAACCAAAATAAATCCAGCTGCCTTGTCAGTGGATACATGATGTTGGCACAATCTGGGAGCCTGGGGATGTGGGAGAAGGAATGGGGAGTGATGTTCTCCATCATGTAGGCAAATCAGGGGCTGTCAATCAGGGCGAGGGGGCCCGGCCTAGATGGATGACAGTCCTGGAGGCCACAGCAGGTAGAAGCTCCTCTTTCATTCTCTCCTACTGGAATTTGGCAGAGAAGAGCTATGGAGGTAACAAGTTAGAGTTCTAACAGTAGGGGTTTTGTTTAGGCATAAAGAATGTGCTCATTAAAGCAAGAAATGAGATGGAACTTGCCGAGAAACATTAAGGGAAATAGAAAAATGTTCTCTAATTTCATCAGGTGCCAGGGACCCCAGCAGGCACCTCAGTTCATCAGACTTTGCTTCCCTCGTGTGTTTACAAAGCATCCATAGGGCCTGGTTCTGCAATTTATCAAGAGACTCACCTCCCACCCATATCCCCACACACCCTCCTCCTGCCTTCTCTCTACCAACTTCAGCAATCCTCCAACATTTAGAACAACCGGCCTCCTGGTCCTAGTTCAGCCCCTCTTTCAAAGGTCTTTTGAAAACTTAGCACTTTTTAAATTAAAGCAAAACAAAACTCTTCTCTAGATGATTGGAAGAAGAGATTAGAGAAACCTCTCCTTGTCCCCGAACTCCCAACCCCTGGAGAAACAACCAGCCACAAAGTTAACTCTGCGCTCTTCTCTGGGACTCCAGGCTAATTCCTGATTATTGTGAACATCAAAGGCCACAGGGCTCCTCTGAGTCCTGAATATCGTAAATGAGGCCCTTCAGGAGAAAACCAAAACAAGAGTGACTTAGGGAAGGATTTAGTTTTCAGCAGATTTTAGGTCTCAATTGCTTCTAAGGAAAATAGAGCAATGGTCAGGGATGTTCAAACACGACTTTGATGCAAAAATAAACTAAAAACCCAAGATTCAAAAAGGCCAAAGAGAGCCCACCCCATGAGGTCAGGGAATTTTATTTGTTTTTGTCACTGTTATATCCCAGCCTCCAGTACAGTATCTGGCACGGAGTAAGCACAGCATAAACTTTTGTTAATAAACAATGAATCACAGACTTAAAAATTAGAGGCAAACGGAAGGATGAAAAGTCAAAGATCATATGCCACGGTAAGAAGTCAAGAAGTCATTGTGCATTTTGATCTGATTAAACAAACTCTTTAAAAAATATGACTGAGCAAAATGATAAGGTGTCCTTCCTGCATCTAGCGGTTTTTTGTCTAACGTGTGTGCAAATAGAAAAGCAAGATTAATGGAATAATTCAGCCAAATATTTACCAAAGGTAGGAATCTCAGAAATACCTCAACCTTTCTTCTCTTTTTTCCTCCTTCTCTTCTTCTTTCCCTTTCTTCCTTTCTCCCTCTCTCCCTCCTTCCCTCCTTCCTCCTCCTCTTTCCTTTTCTTCTCTCTCTCTGTCTCTATCTGTCTCTGTCTCTCTCTCTCATACACACACACACTCACTGTCCATAGGAAAACTGCCACTGAGTCGCGTGATTGTTTCAATCTCTCTGCTGAGTCCTCTTTGTCAAGATCTTTTCATCTCTCTTCTGCATAGTCTCCCCACGTTCTCCTGCCTCCAGTCTCTCTCGAGCTCATTCTTCCTCTACTCTGTTGCCAAATCCCTTCTAAATCACCCGACCACATCTCTTTCCTCCTTACGGGAAGGCTCACAATGGCTCCTCCTTGCCTAAAGCCTAATGTTCAAGCATGTTTGGGTGGCATTAAAGGCTCCCCCAGCTTCAATGCCAGCTAACGCTGAGCATGTGTGGGAACTGCCCTGTATGTGAGCTGTTACGTGCCCGACTCCCCACTGTCTGCTTGGCAAGCCCTACCCATCCTTCAAGGACCAAGTGTCTTAGGGACTTAGTGATAAGTGAAAAGATTAAAAAACTAAATCTCTGAACCCTCATACCATCCAGCATGCCTAGGAGCAGATTGTCTGCAATTTTCCAAAAGCCTGAATGAATTCCTGGTTAAAATGTATAAGAAGAAAAAAATACATATGTTTTCTGTCCTGGCAGGTGTGAGTCCCACATTTCTGTAGTTAGCTGACGTGTATGTGGCCAGAGTATCTTAGTGACAAGCACCTCAGCAGTGGCACTCTGGATTCATTGCTGCTTAATCTATTCAGGCATCTTATTTGTCTTTGATTTTGTGATTTCTTAATTGTTTCATTTCCTGCAAGGATTGAGACTCCCAATTATTGCCATCTTAATGAACTAAAATAATATATTCTCTCTCTCCAGCAGTGAGAATTAGAATAATTTAGGATCATATAATGTTATGAGCAGTTTGGAATTCATTTCACTCAATTTGTTTATTCCTGCAAAATTAAAGACAGGAACTTTCAGGAAGATAATAAACTAAATATTTAGTGACACGTCTCTCTGTGTCTCAGAGACCACACGCCAAACATGATGGCCAGGTTCGGAGAAGGTCCGATTACAAGGTCTTTTCTCAGTGGTGGGGCAGGTTGTCCTCAGTCATCTCAATCATGGACAACATGAAAAGTCAATAAAAGAAACTTTGAAAGGGTATGAAATAGCCACAGTAGGGCTCAATAAAAATAAGTAAAAAATTGGGGGCCGGCCCGGTGGCGCAAGCGGTTAAGTGCGCGCGCTCCGCTGCGGCGGCCCTGGGTTCGCTGGTTCGGATCCTGGGCGCGCACCGACGCACTGCTTGGCAAGCCATGCTGTGGCGGCGTCCCATATAAAGTGGAGGAAGATGGGCACAGATGTTAGCCCAGGGCCGTCTTCCTCAGCAAAAAAAAGAGGAGGATTGCCGGATGTTAGCACAGGGCTGATCTCCTCACGAAAAAAAAAAAAAATAAGTAAAAAATTAAAACTTTCTGAAAATAACCTCTCTTTAAATATAGTCAAAATGTAAATTTCAGCAGGGTAAAAATCATACTGCTTTTTAATCTGAATTTCAAGCCCTCTAAGGTAGTTAATTGGTAATACTAAATATGTGATGCAAAAATCACTTTTTAATTGCTTCTAGCTTTCCACAAAATTGAAATCAGAAGAAATATTAGATAGAGGGGGTAAATCTCATGATCAGAAAAATATTGTGAGAGGGAAAGATAAAAGTAAGCACTTTTCTTCAACACATTCTGCTTATAGAAGGAGGAAGATGCAGAGAGTAATTCTCTCTCTCATATGAATAAAATGCAAGCATGCCTGGGAATCTGAGGTCTTTCCAGAGACAAGCCTCAGACAAGTTTCTTACCCCAGAACAACTAATTGGGGGACACTCCTGACCTAGTGAATGCTACAGAGAAACACAGAAACCTTCTCTTTTTAGGTATAAAACATGAGCCCACTCCAGCTTGATGCCAGCCTCACTAGATCAAGCAGTGACTGAGACCAGTTGAACCACAGTAAGAGCACTGGCTGTTTGTACCTGATGTTCTCATCCCTTGAGATCATGCTGTAAATGCTGAGTCATCTGGCATCTTGAAAGCCATTAAGATAAAGCCATGGAGGAGAGGAACAGGAACACAGGATAAACCGACAGTGGCCTCCTCAAAAGTTTCATGTGTGACATGGACAGAGAAAACTGTACTGTGGTTACCAGGGGCAGTGGGGGTGGGGGGTGGGGGGTGGGCACAAGGGGTGAAGGGAGTCATATATATGGTGATGGACAAACAAAAATGCACAACCCAAAATTTCACAATGTTAAAAAAACATTCAAATATCAATTAAAAAAAAAAGTTTCATGTGTGAGATTTTATGTGCCCCATGTGAGACTGTCTGTGCCCACAGGGGACAGCACTGAAACTTGAAAGGGTTGGGTTAGGACCACACTCGGGTCACCAATCAGGTTTCACTTAGTTTGTTTACTATCACAAGCTACATTCTCCTGTATCTTTCTCTTTATGATCATATATGTAGAAAACCCTAAAGACTCAAAAACAACAATAAAAACCCATTAGAACTAATAAACGAATTCAGTAAAGTTGCAAAATACAAAAATTAGTTGCATTTCTTATACACAAACAACAAACTATCCGAAAAGGAAATTAACAACCCCATTCACGATAGTAACAAAAAGAATAAAATACTTAGGAATAAACTTAATCAAAGAAGTGAAAGACCTGTACACTAAAAATTATAAAACATTGATGAAGGAAATTAAGACACAGATAAATAGAAAGACATCTCATGTTCATGGACTGGAAGAATTAATATTGTTAAAATGTCCATACTACCCAAAGAGATCTACCAATTCAATCTATCTATCAAAATTCCAATGGCACTCTTTACAAAAATAGAAAAAACAATCCTAAACTTCATATGGAACCACAAAAAAATGTAAAAAAACAGCCAAAGAAATCTTGAGCAATAAGAACAAAGCTAAAGGACTGATACTTCCTGGTTTCAAAATATATTACAAGGCTACAGTAATCAAAATAGTAGGGGAATGGCATAAAAAACAGACATTTAGGCCAAGGGAACAGAAGAGAGACTCCAGAAATAAATCTATGCATCCAGGTCAACTGATCTTCAACCACGGCATCAAGAACACACAATGGGGAAAGGATAGACTCTTCAATAAATGGTGGTAGAAAAACTGATATCCACATGCAGAAGAATGAGAGGACACTTATCTCATACTATATACAAAAATCAGCTCAAAATGAATTAGATACTTAAACATGAGATCTGAAAGCGTAAAACTACTAGAAGAAAACACAACATTACTCTTTATTCAACAGATGTTTACTGAGACCCTGGCGAGGCACTGAAGATGTAAAAACAAGTAAGATTTACTCATCATCTTCGCTGACCTCAAGGTCTAGCTAGCATGATACTGAACTTAGAAGGTAGCAAATGCAAAAATCTCTGCTGATGAGGAAAGGCGATAGTTTGAAATAGCATATTACAATATTACAAAATAATTTTACATTTGTAAGATGCAAAAATCACTCATGTCTATTACTCAAACTAAAGGAAATTATGCATGAGGCTACACAGAGAGCTGTGCTAATCCTCTGGCTGGGAGCAGTGGGAGAAGCTATTTTAGGAAGAGTAGTCAGGAAAGGCTTCTCAGAGGATGTGACATTTAAGGTGAGACATGAGAGATAAAAAAGGATCAGTCATGTGAATATGATGAGATATAACTATAACACTACCATAGAATTTCAAAGGTTCTACTTGGGTCAAATTGGTCAACCCTGAGGAAGACTTTGAGTTTTGTCTTTGACATCCCTCACCTTCACTTTCAGCCTCCTTTTGTCCCCTTGTACCTCTTTAGATTGAGGTGTCCCTGTAGTCAGAGGAGTAATTGTCCCGATAATTGTTGGAGACTTGATGTGTTAATCAACCAGGAGTTTCTGCATTTCTTATCGCTACCAGTAAGATACAGAAAAGCAAATATAAATAGTAGGCATACATGTGTGCAAAAACAAGGGAGGGTTGATATATACACACATGCTTATAATATCTAAAAAATACACAAAGACATTGACAACCATGGTTGATTCTGGGGAGGAAACTAGAGATCTTAGGATCTGCAGTGAAAAAGGAAACTGTTTTCACTGGCTACCCATCTGTAATGCATTGTTGTTTGCTAACCATGTGCATGTATTACTTTTCAATTTTAAATTTAAAAAAAAGAAAAGTCAACCAAAAAGAGGACAATCGCCATAACTGCAAAGGAATGAACTACAAAGTTTGTATTGAAGACATTGTGGCATAGGGTAGGAAAATTATTTGAGGGCTTAGAAGGCTTTAAGTGAGAGTTGCTTGCTCCTTCTGTTAGGAATAGCCTGACCCAGTGCTGGCAAGGTGCCTTTATTATGCTACGTTTAAGTTCATATATGCATAAGATGCCATCTTAGTCAGCTTGAGCTACCATAACAAAATAACAAAGATTGGGTGACTTAAACAACTGAAATTTATTTTCTCACAGTTCTGGAGGCTGGAAGTCCCAGATCAAGGAGCCAGCATGGTCTGTTCCTGGTGATGACTCTCTTCCTGGCTTGCAGACAGTCACCTTCTCACTGTGCCCTCACATGATGGGCAGAGAGAGAGCAAGCTTTCTGATGTCTCTCCTTATAAGGACACTAATCTCCTCAGATCAGGGTCCCACCCTCATGACCTCAGCTAACCTAATTACCTCTCAAAGGCCCCATCTCCACATACCAACACATTGGGGGTTAGGGTTTCAACATATGAATTTTAGGGGGGACACAAATCAGTCCATAGTAGACGCATATATGTTAAGATGCAATCTTAAAAAGTTAAGATGAATATTTGATCTCATCAAGCCCATTCATCGTGTAGATGTGGGTCCAGTTTAGAGGGCTAGCCCTCAAAGAACACTCCGTATGATTTCGTGCTAAAACTTTCATCAGAAATGAGTATAGATGGAGGGTTGAGTAGGGAATCTGGCAAGAGAAAATGCTTTTGCCCTCTGTGCCCAGGAAGACATGACGCACAGTGGAAGCAAAGTAGGCTCATTAAGAAAGTGCAGAGAGAGTAATAAGGAAAGACTGATTGCCACCTGCTTTCATCTTCCCTCATACCAAAGGGGGAAAGTACCCTATAAAACTAAGTAAAATGCAATCTGTGCTGTTGCTTCTGGAAATGGCTTAGTTGATAGTATACCAGGAAACAAAGCGAAGCACGCTTCTAATTCACTCAGCTCAGCCCCACCTCAGGAGTCGCAGAGACACAGGGAGCGTGTATTATGCCTAATTTAGAAGTTTAAACTCTTCTTCCTGCATCGTATTTGATTACCTCACGTCGGAAATATCTCACTGAAGTTAGGAGCCAATCTAGTGAACACATGGCTTTGGTTACAACCTGGCTTGAAAATCGTCTCTGCCCTGGAGTCTTTCTATTCCTAGCAGTGCTCGCAGAGAGAACATTGGAGGTCTAATGTATTTCCCTTAACACATTTTCCCATAGTTCCATAAAAGTCTATTTTGTAAGAAAGGCAACATGTGTTTTCTGAGAACTAAAGGCAAAAGTTACATGCAAAGAGAAATTAACAGGATGGCAACTATCTAGAAAACTAAATACAAGCTTGTTTTATTGCAACTCACTCCTAAAAGTCCATTGAAACTGACAGGCCTGAGATCAATATTCCATCAGCCGAGGCCATTTCAACACCTTGAGAATCAACTGGCAACGTGCCACCCTCCTATATAATAGGCGGCTATTGACCAGGCGGTGCCTGCAGCAGATATGACCATGTTCCTCTCCAGTAATCTGGACCCTCCTGATAACCCACACTTGGCAGGCAGAAAGATCTCTTATCAGTTCATTATCTGCTGGGCAGAAAATTCTATAACAACACAATTGGTGCTTCAAAATATACACCGAGTCATTCAAACCAAGTTTTGAGACTCTTAGAATTCTAAGGTTCTTTGATTGATTCTATTCTGCAAAGTACTTACTTCAATCTGTGGCTGTACTACCAAAAAATTGAATACTTTGATTCCTGATTTAGAAGGTTCATCTCAAGCATTTTAAATCTTCAGCTCAGGGAAGAGGTGATGTCTTTTTCTGTCCCATGGGCCTCTCTCTATTTTGCAGCCATACATGCTATCTATGGGGCATGCCATGGCACAAATTATTTTTAACAAATAGAAAATGAGAAGGCAAAAAAAAAAAAAATCACAGCATAAGGTACTGTAACCCGTGTTTGTAGGGCAATAATAGCTTCCTCATATGTTGCACTTCTAGGTACCAGGCACCAATCTAAATGCTTTCCATATATCCACTCATTTCATCCTCACAGCAATGTAGGAAGTGGGTACCATTCTTACAGATGAGAAAACTGAGGCATAGAGAGAGTAAGTAACTTGTCCAAAGTAAAAAGGGCTGGAGCATATATGCCAAGGAGACTGCTGACTGGCCTTAACCCAAACACTAACCCCCATTTAACTTCTTAGAGTTTTTTGGTGGAATAAAAATATAGCACCCCCCCAAAAAAACAAACAAAAAACAACTGAACATGGTATCCCTGAAATTCTCAGTGCTCTCATAGAAGCACACTGGAGACACTCCCTGCTTGCCCATTTTGCATAAGTGTGCCCAATAACTCAGTGTCCTGACACAAGGTGGATATTCAATGAATGCTGGTGGAAGGAAAGAAGGAAGGAATGAAGGGAGGGAGGAAGGGAGGGAGGGAGGAAGGAAGGAAGAAAGGAAAAGGAAGGGTGGGAAGTATCTCGGTGCTGTTTCTATACTACTGTAGTCTCTGCAAAGCTCCTCCCAGAAATATGGTGTCTGGTGAGAGAGAAGTGTCTTCTCATTAGTCTCAAGATTGCCCTAGATCCCCCCTTCCTTCCATCCCCCAAAGTTAGCGCCTAGCTGACTCATTCACTTCTTATCCCTGAGCTAATTTCATCCAATGTCCATTGACTTACCTTCTGCTGGCCTCTGCATAGCTTGTACCCCCACCCTATCCTATCCACGACTCCTTCCTTCCCAGGGTCCAGGCAGTCAGAGGGGTGTATGTGGGACCCACAGGCCCATCAAGTGGGTCAAGCTGACTGCACACAATCACCACATCAGTGATCACGTCACTGTCACCAACTCTTGGAAGAAGTTCTCTGCCTCCCTCAACAAGAGGAATCTTAAACTAACAGTTAAGTGCATATGGGGAGTAGACAATGGGATGGAAATAAGCACTTGAATTGAGTCAAGACACTTGGATATATCAGGATCCTCCTTGCCACTAACTTACCATGTGACTGAGTAAGTCTCTTCCCTTCTATGAAAAGACAGGCCATTGGACACCTTGGAGATAGCAAATCCCTGACATGTGTGCCATTATGCCCCATTCCCAGGCCCAAGAAAGATATCACTAATTGATCATTTTCCACTGAGCCAAAATCAAGTGTCACAATTCTTCTCAATAGACAAGAATCATCAATAGACCAGAACTGGCACACTGGCTTAAGTCTCTTTGCCACCCCAAAACTTGATAATACTTAAGATCTTTTCCATAATTAATTGATTCTATATCACATTGAAATCAAGGACAACTGGTCAACAGTTCTTTTTTTAATCCCAACTTATTTGCTGATCTCATCGTTGACACTCTTCTCATTTTCCATACCTCCTCAGAGGCTATCAGATAAATTTGTCTACACATAGTCTCAGAACCTAGAATATAGTTAGTCAGGATTAGGAAATTTGGAATATGTTAATCCAAATTCATTCATTCAATGAATATATTCATTCATTCATTCAAACTCACTCGACAAATGTTTTTGAGTAGCAGCCACATCCCAGGCTCAGTCAGGTGCCCTCATGTTGATTGCTCACTTGTTTGGGTGGGGATTTCCTATCCTGGTTTGGTCCTGTTGTTTCCAGTGAAGGACACTTTCTCTGACAGAAGACACTGCACTGCCTGGGTCCAGCTGGTTATCTCCTATGCCTTCCTTTTCAACTGCCACTCTCCCAGGGAAATGTCCCCCGTTTAGTCTCAATACCTCGTAGTAAACAGATGCAATAGATGGGGTTTGGGCGTGGCCAACCCCAACAAGGTAACAGAACAAGCCTGAGCAATTAAAGGTGGAAATTTTGGAAGAGGAGAGAGGACTCGGAAGTGTTACAAGGAGAGCTAAGTCTAATCTTGCTGACTTGCACATTTTATCTGCTTTAATGCACAGTACATGCCTATTCCCTGCCCACCTCACTCCCCAAAAGGAGGGCTTATAATTCAAAGTCAGGAGCAAATAATAATGATGAAAATTAAAGAAATGACTCAAAGGGCCTCAATCACTGTTTTCAAATATCTGAAGGAAACTCAGGGGGCAGAAGGCCCAGATGGCTCCACACCTATTATGTGCCAGTTGTAATGCTGAAGCACAAACTGGAATCAAAGGGTAGAAGATATCAGGGAAGTTTATGACTCAATGCAAAGAACATTTGAATAGTCAGAGCAGCACGGAGAGAGGAGACTCCTCAAGGGGTAAAGAGCTTCCCAAATTGGGGAGGTAATCAAGCAAGGATGTAAGTAGAAAAAGGAGAGGGTACATGCTTGTCTTGTTTATTTCTGTAACCTCAGTGCCTGGCACATAGTATGTGCTCCATAAATACTTCTAAAAGAAGAAAGGGGCGGAGACATAAAGAGGAGAAGCTAACAACCCTGGTCCTTGAGGGAATTCCTGCTTGAGAGAGTGGTTGGACTACGTGACTTTTGGTCCCTCCCATTTCTGAGATTCTGTGATTCTAAGAAGTTTCTGAACATCCTACCTAAGGATTTTAAACAAGGACCAATGTGACTTCTAAATGAGGGAGCTCCCCCTACTGGACATACATCATTTCAACTCTGAATTTGGCCGTTTAACCAGCTCTTAGAACGGGGAGGCAGTAGCATGCCTTCTCCTACCAACTCTCTCTAGATCTTGAAGAAGCCACTAGTCAGGATGCCACACCTTGGTCCGAAGAACCAACTGTGGGACAGTGAAGTTGTCATAAGCAGTGAAAACACTATTGGTCAGAATCCCCCAGTCTCACCTTTATTGCTACCAATTTCCTTCCCTCATGGAATCAGTGCCATCATCTGCAGTAAAGCCACACGTCATTCCATTCTATGCAGCCAATTAACCCATTTGTATTGAATACTACTATGTGCCAAGCTGCTTGGCACTGAGGATACAATGGTGAGAAGTAAACAGACCAGTGCTAAGAAGGAGAAGTACAGAGTCCTGTGAGCATGTATGACAGGGAGTTACACTGTGTGTGTGTGTGCACACACATGTGTGTGAGTGTGTAAGGAGGATTTGGGGAGGATGGTCCAGGAAGGCTTCCAGGAAGAACTGATTTTCTGAGCTGATGTCTGAAAGATGAGGGGGAGTTCACCAGAGTGGGTGCTCACTATTAATAAAAATTGAATGACTAAGCCCCACAGCCCATCATTTCAGGTTTCAGTTTAATGATTTTTCATGCCTGCTCCTGAATAGTCTGTGAGTTCTTTGAGGGCAGATGCCTCAGCTTGTACACCTGATAGCCCTTAACCTGATTATGTAAAGAGGATACCAGGGGATTTCAGGGCTCTACACTGAACTAAGGAATTCTACCAGAAACCTGTGTTGGCTGTATTTTCAGCAATATCATCTTTGACATGGAATTGATTGGAATGTTAATAATATTTAAAATTTAATCTCCGAATCTGGCTCACAGGTGTCACATTTAAAAGAGCTTTGACAATGCTGACCCTCCTTCCCCATTTTGAGAGGTTAATGCATAGACAGTCGTGAACAACCGTCGCGGTGAGAGGGCGTCAAGACCAGTAACTATCAACCCACTCCACCACGTTACAGACAACAGCTGCTCTGGATGAAAAGGAATGGATAGCTGATGTTTATTGAGCGTCTACTATAATGCAAACATAGGTCCACACTCCCGCATTGTGTCCTTATAAAACCACGTGAAATAGATATGGCCAACTCCAAGTGATTGGTAAATTGATGTATTTTAGGCCCTGGTGACGATGTTGCATAATAGTAACAATTACACGTCTACCAGTCTCATCCAAATCCTAAAACGACAAAAATAGATTTTGAGCCGTTACCATGCACCAGGCTTTATGCCCAGTATTTTATACAAGTGCATCGTTGACTTAATCCCGAGTACCACTGTTATCCTCTCTGAATGGGTGTACTGAGGCTCTAAGAGATTCCGTACCTTGCCCGGAGCCACACAGCTGCTGAGTGGAGGAGGCAGGAGTCTTCATCAGGCCTCTCTGACTCCACAGCCCAGGGTCCTGGCCACGTGTTACAGTGTCCCTGTGCACCCAAGCAGGTTTAGAGGACTCAAGAGGCTTGGATCACACAGGAAGTCCTCCACAGGGAAACCTCATTTTCAGCCCATGATAACTCTCCATCCACGGCCCGTGCTGAGCAGGCATCAGAGAACAAAATAGTCACCCTTCTGCTCAGGCAAGAAGGAAAGCGGTGAATTTCATTTTCCTAACAGCACACCTCAGGCTATACAAATTCTAATGGGAGAATTCAAACTTTTTAGATGATGTCTATGTAAAGAGAATGCTCTAGATTGCTGCAATTTAACTTTTAGACGCATTGCCATCAACTCCTTAAATAGGT
The DNA here is from genome assembly GCF_020826845.1 of Diceros bicornis minor. Taxonomy (NCBI): domain Eukaryota; kingdom Metazoa; phylum Chordata; class Mammalia; order Perissodactyla; family Rhinocerotidae; genus Diceros; species Diceros bicornis. The sequence continues at coordinate 71,894,882 of NC_080741.1, read as the reverse complement.
TCTATTAAAACAGGACTCGGCTGGGAAGAACACAATCAGGAGGGAAGTTTAAAATACGAGATCAGGCAGACACGACCAAGAGCGGGCCTTGAACAGAGTGTGGAAAGCTCTTCACCCTCTTCCTCTCCCAACCAACCCAGATTCACCTGTCGGAATTCCATCCCACCCCTCCAACTAGCAACGCTTTTTCTGCGCTGTGGGACCTGTTCTGTACTCACCTCCATGGATACTTGGCGTATTCATCAGGGGAGAGCCCATGGCTTATTCATCTCTACTACCCTCAGCATCCAACCCACTGGCTCACCCAGAGCGCTCTCTCAAAATAAGTTGGCTGCATGGCTGGTCTGCTCGGGATGCCATAACAGAAAACCACAGCCTGGGTGGCTTATTTTTATTTTTCACCGTTCTGGGGGCTAGAAGTCCAAGAGTAAAGTGCCAGCAGGGCTGGTCTCTGGTAAGCCCTCCCTGCCTGGCTTGCAGATGCCACCTTTCATGGTATCCTCCTATGGCCTTTCCTCTGTGCATGCGTGGAGAGAGCTCTCTGGTCTCTCTTCTTTTTATAAGGACACCAGTCCTATCGGATTAGGGCCCTGCCCTTACGACCTCATTTAATCTTAATGACCTCCTTAAAGGCCCTATCTCCAAAGACAGTCATAATGGGAGTTAGGGCTTCAAAATACAAGCTTTTGTGGGACACAGTTCAGTCCATAACAGACGCTATCGTTCTTTTCACCATTATCTTCACCATCATTAGACCTTAGAAGCTGAAACACTTTGTCTGTAGTTCTGTTCTTTGAGTGGGTCATCGGACACATCACTTGGGAATTATAAATCATGAAAACTGGCTCTTACTGTTAGAATCACAAAGGCTTTTCATGTAGATGAGGGCATTTGCAAAATAATCAGGACAACAGACATCAATTGTGATTAGACATTGATTTTAATGTCCATATTATGTACATGCATTATAACATAAATATCATTTTTCACACATAACTTCTAATTCATCCAGTTACTGGAGGCGGAAAGATAAATTCCTGCTCCTGGAATTAACTGGAGTCATTGACTCTTCTCTTTTATTAGTTCAAAAAATTAATTCTCTTGTGAGAAGGAATTGTGCGCCCTGGAAAAGGGCCATTTCAAGGCATGTTCTTTGGGATCAGATTAAATGGATTCAAATTCCCGCAGTGCTACTCATTACCTGACTATCCTTGTAGAAGATATTTGCTGTCTGTGTGCCTCAGCTTCTCATCTGAAAAACAGAGGCTGAATAAAGCCTACGATTAGATATAATAGCATACATGACAGCTGCAATATCCTGTATCATCTACAAAACCTTTACCCTTTCTTCCCACGGAGTTATCACATATGACTGAGGGAGCCCATGTACACTACGGTCTTAAAAGAAAATAAAAATCATCCAAACTTTCCACTCTAACATTGGCAATCTATAGTGAAAATTAAATTTTAAATGTGAATTTATGCTGTGAGTTAAACGTGTCCCAATGACATGGAATTAGGGCTCAAGCCATCACAGTTCACCTGCAGGGACCAGTACTTGACTCTGGCTTCATCTAGAACAGGGCACAGGATTTTAAGGTCACTGGCAGCTGGGAAGGGAAGACCCAGCAGTGGCACTATGAGGAAAATGGGACTCAGAGAGGTTAGGCAAGTGAACCCAGGTCACACAGGCGTAAAGTGGTGGAGCCAGGGATTGAACCCAGGTCTGTGTGAGGGCAAAGCCTGAGGGCTTACCCATTATGCTACAATATTTACTGATCGAGTAAACATCACCTGGCCCTCAGGACCTTTGCTTTTTCCAAGAAAGATTTAAACATGCTCTGAACAAACTCAGGACAGAACAATGGGCTACCACATCACCAGGATTGCAGGTAGCAAGTGGCTGAAAGCTAAGCAATTCAGCTAAAATACAAGCAATTCAGCCAATCTGTAGGCTGCTGTTTCCTAAGATGTCAAACAGCCTACCTGGGCTGACATTTCACTGGGAGGCCTCTCGGTTATGAACCACATGGACCCAGCTCTGGGCACACCTGCTTTGTAATGTGATAGCCAACATCTGGAACCAGATGAGATAAATCAGCTCATCATCCAGATGTGTGATGTTCATTAATGTGACATCATCTTATTAAGCACATGTTATGTTCACAGCACTGCATGGGCTGGGTATCTGTAGGGGATTGACTAATTTTTCTTATCTTCCAGATGTGTTGTGTGATAGGAATGGAAACATCGTCTCAATCCTCATAGAAACAAAACGAGCGAAAAAACTAATTTGATTAATTTGCATTGAATTAGCAGGATTTATTATTAATAACATAATGGGGTAGTTTACATTCATGGAGAACTACTGGCACATCAAGCAATATAATGAATGTTTTGTGTATGTTATTGTCACATTTAATCCCTTCACCAATTCCCATTTGAGACACAGGATTCGGGGATTGGGAAAAACTGGTCACACGAGGAAGTAGTGAAGTTGGATTCCCACCACTGTCTGAATCCAGAGCCTAGTTCAACTGTCACATGAGTGACTTTTCTGTGTTCTTGCTACTTAGAGTGTAGTGCGTGGACCACGGGCATCTGCCTTCTGGCAGCTTGTTAGAAAAGCAGACTCTCAGCCTCCCTCACCACACCTACTGAATGCAAATCTACCCCTCACCAGGAGCCTCAGGTGACTGTGTGCTACCTGTTCTAGGTGTAGTTAACAGACCCCTTGCCTCTTATCATCCAAGTGCTTGTGAAAAAGGCATTTACCTGGGATCCATTACAGCTTTGCTGAATAAGATTCTCTGGGGGCAGGACCCAGAAATCTGGATTTAAACTGGTTCTTCAGATTATCCTGATGACACAATGACACCTGAAAATCAATCTTTGTGTTATTCCTTTCTTTTAAGGTCCAGATGTACGGTTCTATGTTTTCTTCTGGAACTGGATGGTTATCCAAAAATGGGAGGACCACAAAAAGAGGAAATGGGTTCTGTTGAGGGATCCTAGGAAGACGTCACTTGTTGCTGATTTGGAATCTTGGGGAAGCTTTCAACCATCCTGCCAAAGCCAACTCATCAATTCCATCGAACTTAGCAAACATTTGCTGAGTCCCTACGCTCAGCATTAGGAGTACGGGAACAAAAGGTGGGTTTTGACCTGGGAGGGTGATAAGCAAAGACACAAGCAAACACAACCCAAAGCACAGGATCTCAGTGACACAACAGAGATGCACGCAATCTGCATCAGCTCTCCCGTTATGGAAACTCTGATGCCCTTCCTCAGCCAGCGGGCCCCATCTGGCACCAGAGCCACCATCCTGACCAGGGCAGCAGACTGCCCATGGCCTCAGGCCCTCTTCAGGGTGCTGCCTGAAGTTAGGCTGGTGGACAAAATCCTCTAGGCCTCCATGAGCCCACAGCATGTGTTTGCACACCAACTATGTTGGCCTAATCTATTCACCTAGGTTTTAGCTTTGGTTTCCCTGTTTAGCTGTCAAATAATCTACTAATTTAAAGTCTCCTGCTCTGTCAGAGCACAAACTCCTTGCTGACGTCCAACAATCTCCTTGGCAGCTCCCTGAAGTGGGCTAGCATCAGGATTTTGAGCATTTGTTCATTTCACAAACTCATGCCCAGGATGGAGAAACAAGACTGCTTATATATTCTACGCCTGGAAATCTTATTTAAAGTCTAGTGGTAAAGGAAGTTAACCATTCATTAATTACAAACAGAGATCAATGCACTGGAGGTGAGGTTCAGAGGCCTGTGAAAGTGAATAATAGGGGAGCCAAACTCAATCAGAGGCACGTGGAAGGCTTTCCTGGGGAAGTGACATTTCAGTGGAGACCTGAAGATCCCCTAAGATGGGACCGATTACCTGGACCCCTGCAATCCATTGTGGATCAAGAAGACTTGCACCTGAACAACCAAGGCTCTGCAATGCTCATAGCCACTTAATCTGCACTGAACATTTACTATTGTGAAGGAATGAGGCTTTTTGCTGTGTTATGCACTGAATGTCTGTGTCCCCCACAAAATTCCTATGTTGAAGCCCTCATCTCCCATGTGGCTTTATTTGGAGATGGGGTCTCTCAGGAAGTAATGAAGGTTAAATGAGGTCATGAGGGTGGGGCCCTGATCCAATAGGTTTAGTGTCCTTATAAGAAACACCTGAGGGCTTCCTCTCTCTCTCTCCCTCTCTGCCACGTGAGGACACAGCAAGAAGGGTGCTGTCTGCAAGCCAGGAATAAGGTTCACACCAGAAACTGAACCCTGTTGGAACCTTGATCTTGGACTTCAGCCTCCAGAACTGTGAGGAAACCTCTGTTGTTTAAGCACCCAGTCTACAGTGTTTTGTTGTGAAAGCCCAAGCAGAGTAATCCATGCTGTATTTTGACATGAATCTGTTAAAGGCACTTCTTTCTTTACTTATCATTACTTGCCTAAAAGAAAAATTAGACCTTGGGGTTTGAGGATTTCTTTTCTTTCCCTTTTTCCTGATCAGTAGCAATATTTACACGATATTTGTAATACTGGGGTAAATTAAAATAAGGCTAGTAAGTTCATTTTACAGCTTAGGTGAACAAAATCAATTTCCCATGATAAATACATTTTATAATTTTAAGTAAACAAATAAAGCTTCCAAACAATTTACATGTTTAACTGGTTAAACTGATACTTCAAGTTTCGCTTTGTCTCATTAACTCATTAAAATTAAGGAGCAAATATTGTATTTAAGATAAGAAAATGTGCAGTTACTCTTCAAAGGTTTTGCCCAACCTGGTCCTTTTTTTATAGTATTTAGAGACGAATATTCTCCAATATCTTCTTCCTTAATTTTAGTGAGAAAGGCAAAGTTTAGCCCAACATCTTTTGGATTTCACAAAGGTTTTTGATTTGTTTTAAAATGATTATAATTTACCTTTTACCAACTATGGCTGGTCTAAGAAGTCAAAGCCTCTAATATCTGATTTCCGTGCTCTGCCCCACCCTTTACAAATATACACACCACTGAGGCAAGCATCATGATCCCTATTTAGTAGATAAGGAAATGAAGCACAGGGAGGGGATGTGAAGATAAAGCCAATGTCACACAGTCAGAAAGTGGCAGAGCCAGCTTTCACATCAGGACCGTCTGACTCTCACCTACACTGCCTTCTACACTTACCCACTCATCTACACCACCTCTCTTCTGATTAGAACTCTATTCTCCATTACCTTCCTGATCTGAGCCCCTGGGTGGCTACACTGTCCAGAGGACCCCCGCACCATGTGGATGGGTGAGTGAGCCATCCATCCTTCCCCATCCTGCTGATTCTCCTATGGTCTGGCTCCGTGGAGCCACCTCACGTCTCACACCCACAACTAGAGTGTCAAGAAGCAAAGAGCTGCTGGAATCCACAACCTGGAAAAGCCAACCACCTGCAGCTAGAATCTGTGGGACTTTAGAAAGGAGGCAGCACTTGACCTTGAAGCTTTGGGGAGCATCTAAGTTGCAGGGAAATGTAAACATTATGAACAACTATATGGAGCAGGGAAGTTATCAAATGCATGAAATGTGTCCCAAAGCAGAGTTCAGTTTTGATGAAGAACAGGGTACATGTATTAGAGGAACAGAGTATATGTATTGGGTGCATGTCCATCACCCCAATAGTTTGTCTGGGTGAGCTGTGGAGAGTACTGAGTACCAGTTGGTAGTGTCTCCCCAGCATCTCTCTCTCCTGCTGGTAACAGATGCCAGGAAGTGCCATGTGACCCGCACTAAGGCCAATTCCAGCACCTCCCCCTGGCCATAGTGATTGGTCCAAGGTGGGGGGCGGGGCATTTGATTGAAGCTGGACCCATCAGTTTCTCTCTTCTGGGAATCCGAGTATTCTTCAGATACCCAATCAGCAAGAGTGATTGGACCTGAGTCATTTTCTGGCAGTTTGCAAGAGGCAGGCCATATTCACCTTCCTTGTACTGGAAACACGAGACTGAAGATGGGTTTGAAATATCTACGAAGAAACCACAGAGCTCAAAGCAAAGAGTCCCATAACACAAGCTCAATTTCATTTCAGACAGTCAGAAGCGCATTCTTCTTTAACTTGGTGGTTTCAGATTTGAGAACTATAATTTCACAGACCCAGAGAACATTCAGGTTACATGTGACATTCCATTACTTGGCCTCAGAAAATTGGTTTGTGTGTTTTTTTTTAAAGTGTATGGTTATTATATTTCCCAAAATAATCCAGCCCTGTCCAAAATCTACAGAGTCTTGCATTTCAATAGTATTCCTGACAACACAGCAAGCTCTTAACCTGTCCTCACTCCTCATCTTTAAGGAGACTGAATGTGGATGAAATAAACTCGGCCTAAGGCCAATGAACTCAGATTTTCCTTGGGAAAGGGAGGAAGAAACAAAAGCACCCAATGATTATGCCCCATTTTAGGTCACTCTGGGCTTCATTTTGCTTCAGGATTTGATGCTGAGAAATGAGAGCAGAGAGTGACAGGTTTCATTGGCCTCCCTCCACATGCAAACAGGTGGGATTATCTATCAAAATGAGCCTGTCAACCCACACAGTTTAGAAAGTGGGCTACCCCAATATCAAATTCCACATCCCCCCAACTGGGATCTCATCCGCTCACACTCTTGCTCCTTTCTCCCATATCTGTCCTCCCTTCTTCTCAACAGATCATACGAGGTACAATGATAAAGTATCAGTCATGATATATACGTTTGTGTGCATTAGAAACAGTCATTCTAACTCTTTATTCATATATCATGACAATGTCATAAGGGGTTGGGAATTTTTAAGAGACTTCACACATGTACAGGAAATGGGTAAGAAATGGATTTGCCAAGACTTCACATGTATTATTCCAGCAATTATCTTAGAAGGCAGTTCCTCGACCTCGGCACAGTTGACATTTGGGGCTAAATACTTCTTTGTGGGGGAGACTATCCTGTGAAGTGTAGGACGTTTAGCAACACCCCTGGCCTCTGACTATGATATCTTAGTAGCACCCGCTCCAGTTGGGGCAATCATAAATGTCTCCAGACATTTTGGGGGCAAAATTGCCCCTGGTAAGAACCACTTCTATAAGGTAGTCCCTCACTTCTAGATGCCCTTTTTTTCCACCCTCTATACCTGCATTCACTTAGCAAACTCCTACTCACCCTTTCACGGATGGCTGAGGCATTGCCTCCTCCTGAAAGTCCTCCCAGAACCAGTTAGGTGCCTTTCTCTGGCTCTCTTCAATCCCCCTACTCACCTGGATTATGCACCTGTCATCTTATAACAATCTCCTGACAATGTCTGCTCCTCTGTAGACTATGAGTCCCTTGGGGACAGGGCCTGCTTGTTGTTCATGTCCTATGCCCCGTGCTTGGCAGGGTGAATTATATCTTGTAGACATCAGATAACTCTTTGGGGACGAAGAAGGTAGGGTAGGTAATACAAGCACCACTGTGCTCTGGAGGAAACTGAGGCCAAGGCAGTTAACCGACTTCCTTGTCCAAGGTCATGAAGGTAGATAGTTCAGCTACTTTTACTTCCTAAATTTCTCTGGATTCCAAATATTTGTCTCCAGCTCCATGGAAATCACCTGGGTCAAAGTCATCATTCCTCACCTGGCCTCCTTCTAGCTCTGGCGGTATCCCCTCCAGCACCTACCGTCTGTTCTTCACGTGTCAGCCGGGTGGTCTTTCAGACCCAAACCTCCCAGGTCATAGGTCTAACCTGGTAGGAAAGCACCTGCCCACCTCCCCACCCATCTCCCCTTCCCCCTACCACCTCCCTCCCTGTCTCTGGTTTTCTTTCCGTTCTACGTGGGGTGACTCGCTCCCACATCAGGGCCTTGGCACAGACTGGGATGTTCTACCCCTCTTTCACCTAATAAGCTCTTCTCTTTCTTACGCTCTCAGTTCTGAGGTCACCTTCTCTTCCTTCTTCACCACTCCACAGCACCGAGTAGATCTGTTCCCCCACTGTAGGCTCTCAGGCCCCTATACCTTTCCTTCATAGTACTTGTCACAGTTTATGACTATTTGTTGGTGACTTTTCGTGTTTAATGTCTGTCGCTGCCAACCTTCCTCTAGCATATAAGCTTTCTGATAATAGATCTATGTTTATTTTGGTCACCATTGTTATACCGTTAGACTGCACAGCAGCCTGGCATAGAGAAGGCACTCAACAAACATTTATGGAAGGAAAGTAGGGAGAAGGAAGGAACAAAGAAGGAAGAAAGGGGAGAAAGAAGGTAGGAAAAGAGAAGGGAGAAAGGGAGGGAGGAGGGAGGGAAGGAGCTTGCAAAGCCATGATTGGTAGCCAATACGTAACACACAGAATTATCACCGATAGCTTATACATTGCGGCATTCTTAAAGAAAATGCCCCTTTTCTCTTCCCTTTGACAAGAATGCACAGACCTGCTTCCCATATTAAGCAGGTACATGACACGTCTTAGGCAGTGTATGCACGTCTAGAGCTATATTCCAGGTCTTCTCTCTCTCGATACCCACCTGCACCTAGGCTGTGGTTGGATTTTCCCCATGGGAACTCTGAGGTCAGGCCTGCTTCCTCCTGCAGACAGAGAACACCTTTGAAGATGCTGCAGCCTTTGGCAGGTTGGCATTGGTGGGGTAGAGGGTGGGGGCAGTGGGAAAAGGGAATCAGGGCTGGTAAGGAAGGAAGCTAATGGAGAAGAGCAGAGGCTGCAAGGGGGCGCCATCTCTCTCTCTTTCCTTTACGCTCTCTCCGATCAAAGATGGGGAGAAGCGAGAACCCAGCTTCTCCCAGGCTGTAAGCTAAGTCTGGTTCTCAGCAAAACAGGTGCTTTAGGCCAGGCCTGACTTTCTGCAGCTGCGTCTCATTCGCCCTTATGCTCCCTGCATCTCTGGCCCCTGCACTTCCACACTGCCCCTGCCGATCTTCCTGTGCGGGGAGCCCAACCTCCATCCCCCAAATGCTCCAGACTTTGGAAATCCCCACCTGTGGTGGTTAATTTTATGTGTCAACTTGGCTGGTCCGTGGGACTCAGTTTTAGGTCAAACACCAGAATAAATGTTGTCGTAAAGGAATTTTTTAAATGCAATTCACGTTGAAATCAGTAGGTTCTAAGTAAAGCAGCTTACCCTCTGTAATGTAAGTGGACCTCATCCAATCAGCTGAAGGCCTGAAGAGAAAAGACTGAGATTCCAGAGGGATGAAGGAATTCTGCCTTCCAGAATGCCTTTGGCCTCAAGCTGCAATATTTTTTCAAGTCTTCCCTGGGTCTCCAGCCTGCCTGCTGGCCTGGACTGCAAATTTGGGACTTGGCAGCCCCCACAATTACATGAGCTAATTCCTTAAAATCAATCTCTCGATAGAGAGATAGATAGAGAGATAGAGAGATAGAGAGATAGAGAGAGAGATAGAGAGATAGAGAGATAGATAGACAGATAGATAGATAGATAGATAGATAGATAGGTAGATGCACACACACACACACGCACACACATCCTATTGGTTCCCTTTTTCTGGAGAACCCTGACTAATACACCAATCCTCCTTCTTCTGATCACAGTGCACAGTCTGGGTCTGGCCCCCTGGGCTTGCTGGGACTATCTGATTAACTATTTCCAGCTGCAGCATTATTAGATATGAACAGAGTGAGAGACTACCCCTCCGGGAGGACACTCATTGTAGTTGGGCCCACAGGTGTGTCCACAGACTGATTTTAATTTCACATCCTCCCAGACAAGCAAGGTGAGCAAGCATTAGTATGCCCATTTTACAAAATGAGGAAAGTAAGGCTCAAGGAGGTAAAGAGGCAAGCCCAAACTCATGTGGCTAATAAGTGTCAGAGTTAGGACTTGAACCCATGTGCAATTGTCATGAGTTCTGGGCTCTTTCTCGAGCTGCACTGGTCTGACCGGAACCAGGGTCTTGACATTATAGAATCTAATGCTGGGACCCTGGGATACAGTGTCGGGCAGGGAAAGAAGCAGAAAAATGTAGCAGAAAGAACTTGGATTTCGACTGAGTCAGACCTGGGTTGAGCATCCCTACTGTGCTAATTCCCTGTGGGATCTTGAACAGTCAATTCATCCCTCTTGGCCTCAGTTTACCCAACTGTAAAACGAGGGGATTGGACTAACTAGACGATTAATTTCTAGGAAGGGTCTCTCTCTTTGTGTAGCTTCCAAAGTGCCATGATTGGAGAGAAATGGCTGAACACCCAGAATAAACTAACCCAAGGAAGGAACAAAGGTTTCTGATGTGTGGATGTGTGTGTGTGTGTTATTTTTATCACTTCTCCTCACTGCCAGGGCCTGTTTTGAGTTTTTCCACCCTTGACACCCGTGTCTGACACATCTCTCCAGCTCATAATGAGCTTTCATTCAAGCCACTGATCAATAGCAGGAACCAGCAGGTCTGTCTCTGCTACTGGTTTTCTCTATCTTCAATCTGCCAAGACAGATTAGGTTATTTCCAAGGTCACTCAATATTTGGGGAGAGAATGGAAAGATATCTGGTGGACTGTTCGTAGAACAAGGCTGCGAACAGACAAGATGAGAACTCAGCTGTGTGTTCCATGACAGATTCGATTTACGTCAAGGTCAAAGAGGGTATGTTTTCTTGCTGAGCCTTTCCCTACCTTGGAGTTGCTGGCTCGTCCATCGGCTACCAAGTTGGGGTCCTCCCTAATGGATCACTGACTTATAAACATAGGACCCTCCTCACCAGTCAAGAGGTGCTGTGTAATCTTGTGACCTGAGGTGTCCCTTGCTATGCAATCTGCTTTGTCAGTCTGTTGAAACATTCATCACTGGGCTAAAGTGCAGGACACGGCCCAGAGCTCCTTTCCTTGCCAACAAAATCCTGATATTTTTGCTGCAATGGCTGAAGTCTAATCTCTTAACAGGTACTTATACTCACCCAATCAGCTCTATGCAGGCTCTGTTCAGCCTCCACCTCTGAACACATGCATAGAAGTTTCCTGGTTCAGGAAAACAGCACAGTAAGTATGGTATCACGATATTTCCTCAATTATTGGGGAGGAAACTGGAAAAATAAAACATGGAAGATCTCAAGTGAAAACGTTTTCAGTTTCAAACCTGTAAGCATTGGTTCAAAACTGTAAAGATGAAACCCAGGCTGCAACATACAGAACATGGAGGAGGGTCTGCCTTGACTTTTGTTCTGGATTGCATTGTGTCCCCCCAAAAAGTCATACATTGAAGTGTTAATCCCCAGAACCTCAAAATGTAACTCTATTTGGAGTTTATACTGGGTGAGCTCTAATCTAACATGACTACTGATCGTATAAGAGAAAATTTGGACACAGTCACATAAGGGAAGACGATTTGAAGAGATGTGGGGAGAAGACGGCCATCTACAAGCTAAGGAGAGAGGCCTGGAACAATTCCTTCTCTCAAGGTTCTCAGAAGGAACCAACCCTGCCAACACCTTGATCTCAGATTTCTAGAACTGTGAAAAAATTAATTTCCGTTGTTTAAGCCACTCAATTGGTGGTACTTGGTTACAGCAGCCCTAGCAAACTCATACAACTCTCTCTAAAGACACTGCAACATTTGCCAAATAACTGAAGAAGTAGATTCAGATGTAGGGTCCCCTCTCTGAACAGGTTTATAATGCCAATAAAAATGGTCACTGTTTCAAAGCAGATGATTTCTAGAGGAAAAAAATGTAATATAATACGCATATATACGAGAGAACAACAGAAGAGAAAGAGAGGGAGACTCTCTCTTAATCCTTTATTTTCTATGATACTTTAAAGTTGTCAAACTCGGCTCTGTGAACTGAGTAGTAGTCCTTGGGTGTTGTTAAGGGAGTCATTCATTCATTCAATATTCATTGAATGAATATTGAAATATTCATTCAAATATTTATTGAATGGCCCCTATATTCTAGACACTGTTCTAGAAACTGGGGGTTCAGCTGTGAACCAAATCACTGCTGTCATAGAGCTTACATTCTAGTAGGGGAGATGGTTGATAAACAAGTAAATACATAAATAGTATGTTAGGCAGTGATACAAGCTATGGAGAAAAATAAATCAGGAAAAAGGGATGAATTGTTGAGAGCTGTAATTTTAAGTGGAGTGGACAGGGCATGCTGATTATTGACCCAACGTCTCTCTGCTCTATTCTAGTCCTTCCAGAGTCAGCTTTCTATAGAAGGGAGCTAGAGGCTTGCAAACTACAGTTCCCAGATTCCCTTGCAGCTGGGACTGCCCAGGTTCAATCAATGCTCCCTCTGCCAGTGGGAGGCACTGATGGGAGACTGGAAGGCAGGAGGAAGGAGGAAGCAATATTCTTTCGGTTTCCAGTGGTGCTTTAAGCAACTGCAGCTACCAAGGTGGAGTGGGGGGGCTCTTGGGTCCCTGATCAGACAGAGCGATACCAAGAAACCAGCCATGCAGTGGTTAATGGCTCTGGCTCTGGCAGTGGGAGCATCAGGAGCAGCTCTCTTCTAGCTCCCAAGCACCAAGGAAGTGAAGATTCTGGTCTTCCTGCAAGTCAGTGGTGGTGGTGGATCTAGCAGCAGCCATCTCTGAGGCCCAGCGAGCACGGGCTCTAAGTTATACCATTTCCCCTTTTCTCCCCCAGCCCTCCTGCTGTCACTGATCTCTGTGTAAGCCCACCTATCCCTTCTGCTCCTCCAGGCCTTTCAATTTGTAATGAATCTCCTCTGTTAAATTTTGTGTTTGAAATACCTAGTTGTTCCTGTGTTTCTCACTAGACATTGACCAAGACAAAAGGTCTCACTGAGAAGGTGAAGTTTGAGCAGAGACTTGAAGAAAATGGAGTGAGATTTGTGACTATCTGGAGGACAAGCATTCCAGAGATAGGGAAGAGCAAGAGCCAAGGTCCTGAGGCAGGAGCATATCTGATATTTCCAGGGAACAGCAAGGAGGTCAGGGGAGTTGAAGCAGAGTGATGAAGGGAGGGGAGAGCAGAAAAAGAGATTAGAAAGAGCCAGATCATGAGGCCACTGAGATGATGCTATTACCCTAAAAACATTCCAAGATCCCCTATTGAGTAAGTGGAAAGGAAGAGAATGACAAAGTAAGCTGGGAATCATCATAACTCTGAAGGGTTATTAGTGCCCTGTTTCATGCCTGTTTCAACATGATGAAAATGGAGAAACTGTGGGAACCATGATTTAGAACAGAGTTGGCAGACTATAGCCCACAGGCCAAATCCTGCCCACCACCTGTTTTTGTAAATAAAGTTTTATTGGCACACAGCCACACCCAATCACTTACATGTTGCATATGGCGGCCTTTGCACTACAATGGTAGAGTTGAGTAGCTGTAACAGAGACCTTATGGCCCACAAAAGCCTAAACTATTTATTCTTTCCTTTATAGAAAAAGTTTGCCAACTCTGATTTAGAGAGTTAGTCATCCCAGTGATGGAGTGGAGGTGATTTCAGAATAGGAAAGTAACAATATATGGTTAGTAAAAAATTTGGTAGCTTTGACCTACATAATGTAGAGTCTTGGTACAAAGTGAGCAGAAGGTGATAAAACAGAAACCTCCAAGCATCACATCATAAACTTTTTCAACTAAAAGCAGTCTGGATATTGTCAGGAAAGTATCAAGTACCAGGCAGTGATTGAGACAATGAAGGGAGTCACTAAAATCAGCCAGTGGCATGATCTCTTGAGCAAGACGACACCCACTTAAAGTAATCAGAACAAAACAAAAGCCAGGGTCCAATCTGTAGTGGAAATTCAAGAATGCTGCACAAGAGAAAGCTTCACAGTTTAGGAAATTCAATCCTGATCCTAAACCCCTGGGACGGGGGTGGGGGATGGGGGTGAGAAATGCATCTTCAGTTCTCACTTTATCCTCCCACCCCATCTCTTCCCAAAATGAGCATCCTCCCTCCACTTCATATTTTCTTCCTTTTGCCTAAATTATACCCCACTCTGAGCACTGAGGTAGAATAGTAAAATTCATCTTTGAATATAGAAATTTAGCTCCTCGTTTTCTTAAAATGTACAGAAACAGAAACTAACATTTGCATTTCAGTCTCCAGATTCCCACAGACCTTGATGAGCCAAGAGGCAGTTAACACAAGCATTCCTGGGTAAACTTGGTTTTCTATTGGCAAATAAATCTTTTTATATTAAGGTGAAACAATAATAATCATTTCAAACAATCATGTGGAGTGTGATTACAAAATAGCTCATTTGGAGAGAACATTATCAGCTTATGAGATCCTCAGAGACTCTAAGACGGAAGGTGCTACGGATCAAACCAACTGTTATGGGGCTCTGTTATTTCTACAGCACACGGAGGAAAAATTCACATTTTAATATTGTAATGAGAAAACAATGCAAATTCTGATTAAGTAAAAAGTGAGAGCACTTGTTACAGCCAAACCCAACATCTCTCATATCCTTGCTGGCATTGAGGAGGAATTGCAGTAGAGATTTCTAGACTCCTGGGGCTCCTCAGGTACCATTCAGCTCTGTGCACTCACATTCTGAGCACGCTCCCTTCAATGGTGGGGTAATAGTAAGCGTTTGCTAGAAAATGCAAACAATTACATTTTGCAGTACTCCACTCACTTGCTACTTACCCAAGATTTCCAGAAAGCAGAATTCCATCTGGCCCAGTCTAAGTCATGCTGAGCTCATTTCAATGGCAAGTTTTCCAGAACAGTATAACCTCTCTGACTTAGGCTTGTTGGTAAAATGTCAAGCCTGAGTTACTCAACCGTCACAAAGGTCAGGAGTATTGAGTATTGTTGCCAAGGTATGGTTGTGTTTCTTCTGAGTACACGGTAACTCCTAGAATAAGAAAGAAACAACTCGCATTCATTCATTCAACAAACAGCAATTGAACCTCTTCCTTGTCCCCGATGTTGTTATAGATGCTGAAGATAAGATTATGAGATAATGGTCGAGATTTTTCCTGCATGGAATTTTGTATCCAACAAAAATGAGAAAGACAGGTCATCATCAGGTCAATGGTTTTATGAAAAGAGGTACCAAAAACTATTTCTTCCTGAACATGGCAACCATCCTTATTAATCTTATTTACACAAGGACAAATATTATTTACCCTTCTTTCATAACAAAGTTATATGTAATTTTGAGCAAACCCATTATCAAAATCATGAATTCTTGACATCTGAACCAATGTAGCTTAACTCCTAATTGCACTGGTAAAGATAATATCTAGTTTCTGAACTATCCAAGAACAATTTTTCAGCTCACGCAGGTTTTTTTCCTCCTGCCACACACATCAGGCCTGCATCTTCACAAAACAGAAATTGTGGATACTTGGAGAATATATTCTTAATCTAATCAGCCTTTTCCATCTTTATGTTCTTACTTTCTATTCCGTCATTAACCCACTACAATCTGAGTTCTGCCTCTGTCTTGCCAGTTGACTATTGCCAAGTTTATCAATGACTTCTCTGTTGCTAAATCCAGCAAAGTGTCATTCCTGGGCTTCCTGATCCTCTCAGCTGCATTCAATAGAGCTGACCATTCTGTCCTATCCCTGTCTTCCAAGGCACTACCTTCTTGTGGTTTTCCTCTTCCTTTCTTGAACTCCTTTGCCCACTAATCCTCCTTTAAATGTTGATAATCCCCAAGGATGATTCTACAACATTTTCTCCTGGCTTCGCACTGTCTCCTAGCCTCCATTGCCATCTCTATCACTTGCAAATTTCTGTGTCCCTCTCTCATGTCTCTCCTCTGAGCTGGAGAACAATATGCTCAATTGTATACTTGACATTTCCCCATATACCACAAATACCTCAAAATCACATCTCTAAAACTAAACTCTTGATCCAATTCCCTAATTCATTTTTCTCCAAACTCTTCTGTGTCCATGAATAGCATTACCAGTTGTTACAAACTAAAAACTTCAAAGGGAATCTTCCTCCTTCCTTACCCACCACATCCAAATCTATGTCAAGAACTGTTGATTCTACTTCCTAAATATCTCTAGGACCCATCCAAAGCTCTCTAAATCTGCTACAAACACTGGAGTCCAAGCCAATATTTTCTTTTTCCTGGACCACTGCAAGAGCCATTTTCCGTTTTTACCCCTTTCTAACCCATTTTCCACGTTGCAGCCAGAGTAATCTCTTAAAACACAAATCCGATAATGTTGCTCCCCTGCTTGAAACCTTTCAGTGACTCTCAATTGCTCTTAGAATAAAATCCAAAACCCTTAACCTGGTCATGCCTGATCAGGCACCTGCCCATTGTCCTTCGCATTTCAACCAAACTGACCTTTCATTTCCTCAAATAAGCCATACGTTGTCCAAACACAGGTTCTTTGCACGTACTGTTCCCCCTACCTAGACGACTCTTCCTGCTCACTTCAGATTTCAACTTAAATGTCATTTTATTCTCAGAGAAACCTTTATTGAGCCCCAGACTATGTCAAGCACCCCTTCTTTCCAATCATAGAACTCACTGTGCATTCCCCTTTCTAACACTTACAACAACTGTAATCAAATGATCAATGTGTTTCTCCCATGAAGGAATGTCAGCTCCATGAGGGCACAGGATAACTTCACAAGCACATTTGAAAGAATGAATGAGTCAGTGAATGAACAACTAAACAAGTTTCAAGAATTTCTTATATATGGAGTGTGGCAATCCATGACTTACAGCCCAAATACCCCATGCCTAGTAGTTTAGTGAAATCCCTCATGCATCGTCTATCAATTATATGGGGAAAAACACATTGTTCTGTCATCACAAGCAGATGAGCCACATGAGAAGATGCAGGTTATCCAGTTAATTCATTCTCAGATTTAATTAATCAGTTAAATGTTTTCTCCCAACCCTCTTTTTCTCTCTCTTTTCTCCATGATACAAGGAGTCAACAGACAGCATCCTATTGTGTCAGGTCTGGTCCTGGTTGGCTCAAAACAGTGTCCATCTGTCCCATGTCAGCTCATCTTCATGTACATCTCACCCATCCATGCAAGTGTGCACTGAAATATTTAAAAGCCAGGGGCTGGCATTAGCCTGGACTCCATTCTGTTTTACCTGCTTTGACCTTCTGCTCTATCTGTTCTTACTTTTTTCAGATCTCCAACTCCTGATCTGGTCCCTAGTACCTCACCACTCACCTCTAGCTATGACTTTCTATATCAGACACAGTCCCCTAGTGAGTCGGGTAGCTATTACTATGTATCAGACCAGTTAAAATTTGAGTGGCTTAAAATAACAACCACCTATTATAGCTCAAGTGCATGAAGGTTGGCCAGGCTGAGCTGATTCACACTGGGTTCCTCCAGAGATGGCTTTGTTCTACATGCCTCTCATCCTCTTCCTGAAACCAGTGGGTTCACCTGAGCATGTCGTTCTCACAGCAATGGTAAAGATGCAGGAGGCGAGTGTCCCAATGCACAAGTCCAAATGGAACCTCTGCTTGTGTCATATCTGCTAACCACCCACTGGCTAAAGCCAGTCACATGGCCAAGCCCACAGTCAAGTAGGACTGTCACACCTCCACTGCAAAGCTACAAGGAAAAGGGCACATATATAGGGATGGTTGAAAAACTGAGGCTAAGGATGCAATCTACTCCACACTGACCTGACATCCGCTTGAACACAAACCCACTATTCCACACACAGCACAGGTTGGAGACACTCCATCAGCCCTCTCTCTTTACTTCCATTGGCTCTTTAACTAGCTCTGCTTCCAGGCTGGTCTCCTCTTTAGGAAGAGCATCAGACAACATGGTTCATAGCAACTATTCCATAATGAAGATGTAAAAAATGGTCAATGTTTTGAATGTTCTACTTTAAATCTTTTCTAAGGTGAGTTGCTATCTCTAAGCAAAGAGGAATTTATTTTAAAGGCAAACAAATAATAAGAGGGGTGTGTTCTATTTTGGTGTATCTATGCCCTTGTTATTCAAAGTGTTCTCCCCGGAGCAGCAGCCTGGGCATCACCCATGGGCTTGTTAGAAATGCAGAATCTCAGGCTCTGCCCCAGACCTACTGAATTGAAACCTGCCTTTTAATAAGATCCCTAGGTGATTTGTATTCGTGTTAAAGTTTGAGAAACACTGAGCCATGCCATGACCCCTTCAAATTCAGGGAGAGATTGAGAGGTTACTTTGGAAATGACAATGACCAAAATTGGATATGACCAGTTCCCACTCCTTATAGGCATAGAAATGGACAGGAAACAGCAATGCTGCTGTTTCCATTAGATTAGACTCAAAGCTTTGGTTTTCAAAATCTCCCATGGGGAAGGGGACGGTGCATTCCTCAGTGAACAGTCTATTTCTTTTGAAATCATGAAATTTCAAGCAAATTACAAGAAAGGTCAGGCTGAAAATTAAAGCTATAATTTTATTGGATGACTCTTCTCAGGCAGACAAAGCTGTTTTTCTTCACTGCATCACTTTTATTGAATTTCTGGGTCATTTAAAAAGAAAAAAAAGTATGCCCAGAGTGAATGGGCATATACAGTCTGTTGAGTAAAAGAAAAAATATAAAAGATTCTCATTAATTGTGAAATACTAGTTTATGATGGATGTTAAAAAGAACTCAGGAACCATGTAGAAAAGACAAGCATCCAAGCGATTTTCTTATGTGGGAATAACGTAGATAGGAAATATGAAAAGGAAAGTGCATTTTCAAATATAATCTACTTATCAGGAATGTAGGGGGAAATGTGCTACACATAATCTGGACAAGAACGATATATGTATCTGCAAAAGTTTCCTGTACCTTTTGTAATTCATCCCTCCCTCCATCCGTGTCCCCAGACAACCACTGATCTGCTTTCTGTCATTATAGATTAGCTTGCATTTTTCAGAATTTTATGTAAATGAAATCACGTATTATGTACTTTTTTTTTTTGGTGTGGCCTCTTTCACTCAGCATAGTGATTATGAGATTTATCCATGAGGTTGTGTGTATCCGTAGTTGATTCTTTTTTTATTGCTGCATAGTTTTCCATTGTATGAGTATACCATCATCTGTTAATGGAAACTTGGGTCATTTCCATCCAGGCTACTAGAAATAAATTTGCCTTGGAAATGTGGATACATGTCTTTATGTGAACATGTTTTTTGAGGGGTGGGGGTAAGTACCTAAGAGTGGAATGGCTGGGTCCTATGGTAGGTTTATGTTTAACTCTCTAAAAAATCACAGTCAAACATTTACTCAAGTGGTTTACCATTTTGTATTGCCACCAGTAGTGTATGAGAGTTCTGGTTCTTCCACATCCTCGTCAACACTTGGTATGGTCTGTCAGTCTTTTCAATTTTAGCATTTTAATGGGTGTGCAGTGTTACTGCATTATGGTATTAATTTGCATTTCTGTAAAGAATAATTATCCTGGCCATCTTTTCATGTTCTTATTGCCCATTGGTATATCTTATTTGTGAAGTTCAAATATTTATTTGTGAATTATTTGTGAATTATTCAAATATTTAGCCCATCTTTACTAGGTTATTTTGCTTCTTCTTATTAAGATGTACAAGTTTTTATATATTCTGAAAACAAGTCATGTATCTGTTATATGGTATAAGAAAAGTTTTTAAGGTCCTTCTGACTCACACATTTTAATGTCCCATGGTTTGTATGCATTCCTGAATATTCAGATACTTATAACTATAGAATTGAATAGCACAATAAGTATTTTAGTTTTCACTCAATTATTTGCACTTTATGCAGATGTAATCCACTCAGCATAGACAGAATCTAAAGGATTCCTAAATCTTCTGTTTATTTATTTTTATTTTCTAGGACCACAGCAGTTTAAAATGTACAGTGTGACTTTAGTCTACTAAGAGCAACTATTTTGTCCATTGTCCAGAGGTTGTGGAAGAAATGGAACCTATTTTGAAAAAAAGAAGGAAAGGAAACAAAGCATAGAGAGAGGAATCCGTTGTTCTTTAGGGGTCCAAACAAGCACATGCCCTAAAAGGCCAAATGAGTTATGCAAACACCCTAAAGAACCTTAGGGAAAGGGTCATGAAGGAGACATATAAGAGATCAGAGACTTGACACTGGAAGATAAAGCAGGGTCTCACTTGGAGACCAAATGTATAGGTCTGGTCACTGGTCAGTGTGGCCAAGAGAGCGAGCAAGACCAGAGAGATGGTCAGACAATGTCAGCATCTCTGGGTTCATGCAGCCCTAATATTTCTTGAGGTCCCTCAGGGCACCAGGGCCTCTGATGCCTCCTTAAGTTCAGGGCATATGTGCAGCACTGTTCTTGAGCTTGAGGACAAAGAAGGCGCCAAGGCAGGATTCTTGTCTTCAAGAAGCTCACACTCTAGGGAAGGCAGATAACTGAAAAATGAAAGTATAGCCTAGAAAGAGAATCCAAGGGCAGCTCAGATGAGCATAGCCCATCACATAGAGCAACATGAGGCATCAGAGCCCAGCCCAACCCAGCGGTGCTGTCCAAGGACCAGTGATGCACCACGCTTCTTCTGACAACCCAGAGCAGATGTCCTCCTCAACTGGAGAACTCAAAGCAGTAGAGTCAGAGCAAGACTCAAGGGTAGAACCAGAAAACACCATGACATCAGCAACATTGACGGTGTCAGTGAAGGGGCAGAAAGCCTCATATTTCAGAAAATTAACTGAAACCACAGAGAGATATAACCCCTACAGTGTCTTCCTGTGATCAGCCTGTTTCTAGACATAGAGGGCCAGCAGCATATGAAAGCTTGGCAAATCAAGTGTAGAACCTAAGGAAAGAATGACTCCAAAGAGCTGACAGTCAGAGATGGTGCTTTGCATCGTCTTACCTCCTTTAGCTAAAAGACTGTGCCTGTCCCAAGTGAGAAGGTTGTGTTATAATTGCTATAATTAATTAGACACATGTCCAAGTTAATTGTTTGGTAAAACTCTATGGAAGATTGTTTAGATTCTTCTCACACCAATTCCTTTATGTGTTTTATGTTTTCTTTTAAGAAAGCCATAAAAAAGAAATAAATCCTGCCATTTGCTAAAATATGAATGAACCTGGAGGACATTATGCTAAGTGAAATAAGCCAGTCACAGAAAGACAAATACTTTTCCATCTCACTTATATGTGAAATCTAAAAAAGTCAAACTTAAACAACCAAAGCATAAAACAGTGATTGCCAGGGGCTTGGGAGTAGGGGAAATGGGGAGATGTTAGTCACATTTTTTCGGTATGAAAGCGTGAATACTTTCAGTTGTAAGATAAATAAGTTCTGGGGTTCTAATGTACAGCATGGTGAATGACTATAGTTAATAATACCATATTGTATACCTGAAATTTGCTAAAAGAGTAGATCATAAGTGTTCCCACGACACACAAAAAAAGTAACTATGTGAGGTGATGGATGTGTTCATTAGCTTGATTGTGGTAATCATTTCACAATGTATGTGTATCAAAGCCTCATGTTATACACCTTAAAAATAAAATCACTTTGTACAAAAAAATCACATTTTAGGTTGTACAAACGTAAAGGTAAATAAATAGATACGTTTTTTTTAATTAATATTTTTAAAAAGCATATTCAAGAGGTTCTAGAGGCTATGTGGCAAGGAGTAACTCTTAATCTCACTTCAGAACTGCCCCAGTGAAGGTCCCACTTCATCTGGGACAATGACATTGCAGCTTGGTCCACAGATTGGCCCTGAACACCAGGACTTTCTCACCTACAACTGTGCCCAAAAGCCAGATGCCTCCACCACCATGCTCCCCAGAAAATGGACTTGTGCCTGGCCTGCTTCCTCCTGCCACTTCACTCAAAATCTCTTCTGTTTGCATCTCATTGGCTGAGCCCATGTCACATGACTACACCCAGCAGCAAAGGACTCTGGGAAAGTGAGTGTTCAGCTCCCACCTTGGGCAGGAAGGATTCACATTGTGGGAAATTCTCCAAAGAAAGACTTTTCAGGAAATTCTGTGCAGCCACAAAACTTAACAAATGTCCGCACTGCACATGGGCAGATCTATCCAACCAGGCCCACAGTTAGCCATGCTGAGGGTAGGGGTCAGGAGAGGGGGATGGGAACTACCCATGACACAGGTATGACAAAGCATCTAGCTTTACTAAGCTTCATACTCATTCCCACCCAAATGGTCCTCACTAATGTTCATTTACTTTTTTCTCATCTCTTATCAGAGGTTCAAGTCAAGCTTCAGCCTCAGTTGCTGCCATGAAATGATAGATAAAACTGAATCACTGAATCATTGTTGCTGGAGAACAAACCTACCCTCATTTTAAAGAGCTTTTGTCTGCTTCCCTCACAATAATGATTAGCTAACAATTGCTATTATGTTTTGGCAAGCACATTTAGACTTGCAAAAAAAAAAAAAGAAAATACTTCTATACTTCTATGGAAGAAAAACTAAGCCTGAACAATGATAAAGACACTGGAGGTCACAGAGAGTGGATAAGTTCCAAAGAATAACACAGGTTGTTTTTCAGATAACAGCAGGCTGAAAAGAAGGTCACGTTGGCAAGATAAAGAAACTCTCTTAAAAGAGAAGATCAAAGCAACATATTGAAATGAATCTATACTATTAATATCACAGAGATATCATTTAATTCTCTTGCTTGATTTCATGAAATAAAGCTTAATGATTATAAACCAGGAGAGAAGGGTCAAATTGTTCAGGTAAGTGGATATTTGTAATATCAAATAAGTTCTGGTATTATAATAAAGTCAGTCCAAAGATGCTCAAGTAGGCATCTGTCTACCTTTACCAAAAATGTAATGCATTTGAAAAAGTCTACACACACACACACACACACACACACACAAGAACAGTGAACTTCTTTGTGGACAACCTCATCAATAAAAACATGAGGAAAATAACGGTATCAGGCAAAGTTAGTTGTAATTTTTCAAGTAACATTTTCAGGAAAAAAATTCTTAGAAATGTTTTCTTCTTAAGAGTAACCCATTTCTTAAAATGCTTCAATTTTACTTGGCTGTCTTAACAGTCCCAAAGATATAAAGATAAGCCTTTAATATCCCTATGACTTTATGATTCTGGGTAGATATACTTTGTATCAAAACTCCAAAGCGTACTTAACGTGTATTATGAATATAAAATATAATATATATTCTATTTTAGAAACTTTGTGTTTTATTTTTTTAAAAAACCACAAGTACATAAGAGAAATTGGGCATTTGACACATGAAATAGCAACCAAAAATTTATTTTATAATTAAGTTCTTAAGGTCTTAAGTGGGGTAATGCATACCAATTCAAACTACTAATGGATTTCTAAGTGAATTTAACATGTGAATAAAAATAATTTGATCAAAATAAATATCTTAAGCCTGACACCTTTAAAAATATGCCTAGAGTTAGTTTCAGAACTGTCAGAAAGCCTAGAAAATTTAAGCAGTCAGTCCGCATAATTTCTTAAAGAGCCACTTCATTAAAAGATATTCCCCTTCAGGGGCCACCCCGTGGCGTGGTGGTTAAGTTCAGCACGCTCCGCTTTGGCGGCCTGGGTTTGAGGGTTCGGATCCCGGGCACAAACCTACACACCACTCATCAAGCCATGCTGTAGCGGTGTCCCACTTACAAAAGTAGAGTAAGATTGGCACAGATGTCAGCTCAGGGCTCATCTTCATCAAGAAAAAAGAGGAAGGTTGACAACAGATGTTAGCTCATAGCCAATCTTCTTCACCAAAAAAAAAAAAAAAATGATATTTCCCTTCAAATAAACAAGTGGTTGTCAGCCCGGATAAACTCCTGACCAACATTCGGCAGGCGGCCTGCCTTCCAAATTACCACTGTCTAGTTCGTAAGCAGCAGTTGGACCCCATATACCTAGAAACCATGGCTATTCAATGCATTCTCTTGAAATGAATGGGGCCTCATGTTTTCCAAGCTTTCAAAAGAACTTTTCAAATAAACTTCATATATATTGCACGGCAGAAAGTCACACAACCACCTCTTTCCTACCTCCGTTGACCTGGAGGCTCAGCTGGACCCATATGGGCTGCTTTCATTATGCAAGGAATGTTCTCCAAACTCACGCTGCCATTCTCATCACCTGCAGAGACAGAGATGAATGGGAAAGGTGGATGCGCACTAAGGAGTCGATTTCCCTGATACAGGACTAATCACGTTGGTGACATTAAGCCTGGACATAGAAGAATTACACTCACAGCTAGAAACAGAGAGTGGCCTTTATGTGGAAGTTCCTGGACACGGAGAGCGGGTCCTGGACAAAACGGTGAAATTAGGAAAGTTCAGCCCCACTTGGCACACTCTCTTCCCCACCTCCAAGTGTCCTGGGTTCTCACACTATTCCCTACAGAGAGAACATCTCCACATGTCCTTCAGCTGCTCTGAGCCTCGGGTTCCACATCTGTAAAATGGGGATAACAACATCACAATTTTCATGTTTCTTAAAGGAGCTACTATAGGTAGCTAGATCCATGTAAGTGCTAGACTAGTGTAAGATATTTTTCATTTACATCAACACAGGTGATATTAACCCTGTACTATTGATCATATCTTCCAGTTACTGTTTTAAGCTAAATCTAATAAGCCTAGCTAACATTACTCATCAAGAGCATTATCTACTCCCACAGGCTCTGGAGCCAGGCATAAATGAGTTAGAACAGTGGCTTTATACACTTTTGAAAGTACTATCCATTTAGCTCTTACTGTGCACCAAGCAGTGTGGCAAGGATTTAACACACAAAAACTCATTTAACCTTCACAACAATCTGAGGAGCAAGGTGCTAGCATCCATGGTGGGCTGGGGAAAGCAGGGAAGGAGTTGGAGAAGTTTCTAGTGCTCCTCAAATACCATGTAGGCAGTTATCTACCCCATGTACATGAAGGACTCTCTTGGAAAGCAGACTTCCCCTAAATGTGATCGTCATCCTTAACAAGAAGCACAGTGTGTGTTTGTGTGTGTACGTCCTGAAGATGGACATGCGGTTCTATTCACTTCCTGCCTCCAACCTGCTCCGTCAGCTTGAGCAGGTAGTTTCATTTTTCTTAGACTAAGTTTCCTCAACTGGAAAGCAAAGACTAGATAATGTCTTCAAGTCTTTAAATCTCTAACATTGTAGACAGTTACCTAAGTCAGTATCAGTCTGTTGCAAAAAAACAGAGGCCAACATGAGGAAGGAGTTTATCACAGCACCATCAAGGCTAGAATTGGAAAGTGGTCCAGCCTCAAGCCAGCCATTCTACAATGGAGTCTGCTCCCATCCGGGCTTTGCCTCTTGTTCTCTTTACTCTCTCCACCTGGGCCCTCCACCTGTAATCTGTTGCTCTTTTTTCATGATCCTAATAATGTAAGCACACCACTTTGCACATTTTCTTCCTCATGGCATTCTACGGTCTTTTGTCCCCACCATTAGCTGGGTCAGTCTCTCGGTTTTCCAGTTTCTGGGATAACTATCTGATTGGTCCAAGCAACCACTTCAAGCCAGGCCACATGGCCATAGGTCAGTGTTCAGCCTATGGAGTGGCTGCTTCTGGTTAGATCCCAGCCCTTATGCATTCAGCTATGATCAATGAGGGGAAAGAGCCACCTAGTACAAAATAGTCTCGCTCCTTAGCAGGGTTTGTGGGTGGGGGAGTTTTCTTGAGGTGGACACTGGAAAATCTAGCAAGGCTACTAAACCATATCAATGCCTCAATTAAAAGATATGATTTTACCAGAGAATGATAGCCACACTTACTGCTGTGGCTTGAACACATACAGACACACACAGATTTACTCACATGCCCATGTACACACACATGAAAAAGCACCAGCTCTGTATCTGCACAATCACAAATGTAAAACATTCCACTTTTCTACAATGCTTGAGAAAGAGAAAAGCAGCTGGCCTAGCATACCAGATATCCCTTAATGTTCTCCTGTTGAACATAGACAATTCAAAGAACATCAGCACCAGACAAGGCCACCCATGAACATGATGGGGCGCGACAAAAACAAGACCCCTCCATAATCATGTCTGGACACAGACAAAATATGAACACTGTCCAAGGCACCACAAAAATAACCAGACATCCCCTTTTCCAGACTAATATGAGTGACTGCTCCTTCCTTACTAATTACAGCTTTAGCCTCAGTCTAATCTTCCCTCTTAGATAAAATGTATTAAGATACCCAATCAGAATTACCCCTGCATCCTGACAGCTTCCAATGCACAGCAACACCCTACTTCCTTAAACCCTCCCAAACACCTGACCCAAGGCCAAATCTCATCAAAGCCTTTCCTATTGCCTTCTAACTGAGACACACCATGGTTCCTCATGGAACCATTCTCCCTCACTGCAATGAGTAATGAATCCAACTTCTTCAACTGCAACTGTATTCTTAGTGGTCTTTGGATGGAGGTCATTGACATGCTTTAGAGCTTATGAAGCAATTTCGCTTATGTAAAATTCACTCATTTAACCTCACACTCACCCTGTGAATAGAAGTAACACTAGTCAATAAATGAAGCAACTAAGGCTTAAGGAAGGTTACCCAGGGTGCGCAACTGGTCATCAGCAAAGGCCAAATTTAAATATAGGCCTGACTGATTCTAACTCCTTATTCCAGGGGGAAGTAACATCCCAGTGTGACTATTTTCCTTGGAATAATTAAAGAAGCCAAAGGTAGTCACATTTATAGCTGTCTGTGTGTGTCATCTTCTCTCCCTTATTCGCGCACTCCTCTTCCTGCTTTAAATCCAGGGTGAACAACACAAAACTGACTATCACATTTTTATCCAAAAGTTGTGATCAATTAGAATCTGAGACTTGGCTGGAAACAAGAGCCAGCCCCAAGATTTATGAGAAAATGCCAGCGGCACATGGAGACAGTTGCCCCAGATGGCGTGCAGCCTCTGGGGACATCTCCATCTCAACACCAGCCAGCCTGAGCCAGGATGACCATTTACCATCATTCTCCCCTCTTCTCTCTTCTCTGCAAACTCGTGAAGATCTAGTCTCCACTGCTATTCAAGCAAGCATCTGGACAGGAACTGATTCCTCCTCTCAAACTTTTCATTTAAATGGAGGTGAAAAGTCATCCTAATGTGTACTTACTATGAAGAGTGTCTCCTATAAATGGAGTACTGCATGACGAAGTTAATAAAACATTGAAAAAGAGGCATTTTCCCACCTGAGAACTTAATTGCTACAGCAAATTTAACAAAGAGCTCCTGACATTCTATTTCATAAAAAGTGTTTTATTCTCAAATTGTACCTTTGATTTATAAACCGCAGGGTGAGGGCCCATCAATGGCCATGGGGAACATTTCTCTTCCTAAATACCAAGGTATAATTTACGCACGTCAAGACTAAAACTAATTTATTTGGCTTACAATATAACTCAAAGTGCCTTTAATTTATGTCATTATAATTTCGAAAAATTAACTTTGAAAATAAATTAAACCATTGCCCATCTTCACAAATACACATGTCCCTTGAGACTTTGTATAGGCCAGGGGCTAAAGTTATCACTGTGAATGGCAGTTGGAGAGGATCCCACCTTATCCCCTCTATATGGTTTAAGCCAAGAATATGAACAATAGAATATCTGTCTCAACGCCTTATAAATATTTTAGGACTTATTCTTCTTAACAAGACTAAATGGGGGTTAAGTTATCCATCTTAAAAGAATTTTACCAACGGAATTTATATGATAGAAAGTATGCGTTTACTTTTTGTTTTTAACAAAAAATACTTTTGAAAATGTTCCAATTTCATTAACAAATATTTATTAGGTGTTGATTCTATCAATCAAGTCTCAGCTGGAAATAGATAACACACGCAAAATAAATACTCCCAGAAGGCTTATCTGTGAAGGGGCAGATTACAAATGTTTGGGCATAGAACAATCACAAGGCGTCACGGTGGGCACATGGGGCTAGCAGGAGTGAGGCCGTGGAACCTCAAGGCCAGAGGGGCCAAGGTAAGGAATGGTTCCCAGACCCTGAAAGAAGGGAATCCAACAGTAGAAGCCAGCTTTAGAGGAGTGGTGTGGCCCTGTGGTGAGGGGGGATACACACCTGGTCTGAAGAGCACTCACATGGAGGGGGCCAAGGAAATAAAGACCTTCATCTTGCTCTTCTCTCTCCCTCCATTTTTGAGGGGGAAGGGGCGCTAGAACTGTCCATTGGCCAAACCCGACTGGGATTCAGAGGACACTGGAGCCCATTGATGTGATGAACAGGGGTTAGACTTTGGGGACAGAACAAAGATACGGAGTGGATGGGAAGGGGCATGTGGAAGACATCAGCACACCTACTCCATCGTGCTAAGGACACACAGTTGAATAGCACTCCTGTCTGCCCTGAAGAAGTGTGCAGTCTATGGGAGAGAGAACATATGAGAATAAAATAAGCTATAAATAGAGCATTGTAGAATTTTAGTGAAAGGAAAATTTTAAATTCTAATAACATCTGTTGTTTTGGGGTTTTTCTTGCCTATATGGGAGCCCTTCTCCTCTATTGGGTACAAGCACCCTTATTTTCCTTAGGCTAGTGGTCCTCACACTTTAGCAACATGTGAATCACCACGAAGGCTTGATAAAATGCAGATTACTGGGCCTAACTCCAGCATTTTTGATTCAAGAGTACTAGGGTAAGCCTCGAGAATTTGCATTTCTACTGGGTTCCCAGGTGATACTAATGCTGCTGGTGTCCAGGGACCACAGTTTGAGAACCACCGCCTTGGGGAAATCACCTGTCCTCCACACTCCAAACCTCAGTCTCTGTGGCTTCCATAGGGCTATCAACTTCCCACCTATCCACTGCTGGTCCATGACCCAGGTCTGACCAGTCAGCATCACTCATCACCCTGAAACCCTCAGGGGCTGCTGTGCAGTGGCATTACTCTGCGTGAGGCAGCACTAACCTCAGGCTCCCTATCTCCCCTTTCCTCTCCTTCCCTGGAAGCTGGCCCAGCTCCCATGTGCTGACGACATTGTTTACTCAGGGAAGTAAAGACCTTCAGGAAACAATTCAAAGTCTGTGCCAAGATTTAACAATAAGTATGTTCATCACAACATTATTAACCACCTAAATATCTAGTTATAGGGATTTGATTAAATAAAGTATGATACAACCACACAATGGTATACCAGGATGCCATTAAAAACTCAAATGCAAAAATACATTCCTTGATATAGAATGATGTTCACAATACATTAAGCCAAAAAAAGCAAGTCATAAAAGTATTTGTAAGATATTATCCCCTTTTAAATACATATATACGAAAGTTAATACACCATTGTATTAACTGATTGTTTCTAGGTGGGTGGAATGATGGCTATATTTTAATTTTCTTTTTTGTTTGCCTGTCTATTCTTTTTAAAATGAGCATATATTTCTTTTGTAATAAAAACAAACAATAAAAGAAATTTCATTTTGAAACACATACTCACACAGTTCTCATATTGACTGGCTCTAATTTAAGGGCTCAAAAAATAAACATCTGTATTTATTTCCTTTTCTCAGACCTCTGTGGCTGCATAAAATCCAGATGTATTCATTATAATTAGGTTTTGCTGCACGTGACCTCACACCCAAATTAAGAGAGACTTAGAAACAAGAAGGTTTTATTCTCTTCCCGTAAAATTTATGGAGATGAACATGAACAGTCCAGCATCAACATGATAGCTTACAGATCCCAAGAAACTCTGTCACCTCCCAGACTTCCACTTCATTGTTGTTGGAATATGGCCTCTTCTGTAAGGTCCAAGATGGCTGCTGAAGTCTTGGTCATTATATTCCTATTTTAGCTGGCAGGTAGGAGAAAAGGCAGAGGGAAGGAAATACTCTCCCCTTCAAATACACTTGCTTGAATTGTGCATACCACTTCTGCTTATATCCTGTCCATTGGCTGGATCTTAGCCACATGGTCATCCCTAGCTGCAAGAGAGGCTGGAAAATGCCTTTATTGTGAGCAGCCATTTCCTCAAATAAATTTGGGGGTTCTATTACTGTGGGATAAAGGGAAACAGATATGGGAAAATGACAGCAGTCCATGCTACACCATGTCATACAATTGCAAAATCTAGTTAACCTCTAGCCAGTAACTCCTCCAGATAAAGGATTCACAATAAGGGATCTTTCTGAAATATCTCGTGATAAACCTGGGCCTCAAATTTTTCTCTAATCTTATGCCATTAAACTAATATTTTTCAGTGTCTTTATTTCAGAGGTAGCTAGGGCAAGAAGAGAATGTTTAAGCTTGAAAGGGTTTGTAAAATCTCTATTTTTCCTTCATTGTCATAACTGAAGAGAATCTTACTTCTGAAAAGCTGGTCACTAGATAGATAGTATGGAGGCTCATCACCCAGAGAATTTCCTGAATCCACATTGTCTGCATCTCATTTTAGACCTACCATCTGATATGAAGCTGATTTTCACAAAAGATGGGGTCCACTGCCACTCCACTCCAACCACACAGGCCTCCTTGCTGTCCACGGATGTGCCAGGCAGCTCAATGCCCTTGAGCTTGCTCTCTGTTTGGAACGCTCAGATATTTCCCTGGCTCATTGACTCAGTCCTCCACCTCCATCGGATCTCAGCTGAAATGTCACCTCATCAGCAGGGCCTTTGCTGTCCACTCTGTTCAGAACTGCAGTTGCCTGCCTCCCCGCCCAGCACTCTCTACCTCCCGTTTCCCACTATTTTTGTCCTTTGCATTGATTTATAGCTAATACGATATAGGTTTTGAGTATTTAATGTCTGCCCCACCTCTGTCTCCAAGCAGAAGGTAAACTCCATGAGGGCAGGTATCTTTTTCTGTTTTACACATTCCTCTGTCCCCTGACCTAGAGCAAAGCCTGGCACACAGCACATGCTCAGTAAATACGGGATCAGTGAATTAAGGGGCAGGCAAACACATCTTATACCCCAGTATCTCTGACAGACAGCATTGACCCAGTTGAATGGGTGTTTATGAAAGAATAAATCAAGCAGTTCTAGGAGTGACTCGTTAAATCCAGAGCTCAATTTTGTAAGTGTTTTCTGAGCCTTTGTCTCTTAGGCTCTGTGCTAGGCAATGAGGAGACAATGGTGAGCAGAGCCAGACAAGGCACTGCCTCGTAGAAGTTTCAGTCTGATGAGGCAATGCCATCGGAGTCATACAGTCCCAGAAACAAATGCAAAACTGAGGCTGTGCCAGTCACTGTGAAGGAGAGGGACTCCTTCCTAAGTGATTCTTCACATCTCTCTGTATTTTTATATTACTCTTCAATGGATCTTATTTAATTTCCTATTTGTTTACCTCTTCATTATATACCTTCCCCACGAAAATGGAGGTTCCTTGATACAGTACTCCCCTCTTACGCACGGAGAATACGTTCCAAGACCCCCAGTGGATGCCTGAAACCGCAGATGGTACCAAACCGTATATATACTGTCTTTTTTCCTAACTAACAGGCTAACAGGCGGTAGTGTATACAGCTGGAAAAAGGATGATTCACGTTCCGGGTGAGATGGAGCGGGATGGCATGAGATTTCATCATGCTACTCAGAAAAGCATGCAATTTAAAACTTATGCATTATTTATATCTGGAATTTTCCATTTAATATTTTAGGACTGCCATTGACCGCAGGTAACTGAAACTGCAGACGGCAGAACTGTGGATAACGGAGGACTATTATAAAAGAGATCTTATCTGCCTTTTCTCCATATCCTAGTACCTAGAACGGTCTAGCACTTAGAGGACACATAATGAATATTGCTGGATGGACCAATAATACTATGAATGCATGAGAGGAGTTAAGAAAGGCAAAGGGGATGATATTATTGCTCTGAGATGTGAAAAATAAGAAAGAGTTAACCGGGCAAATAAGGATTGAAAGAACATTCCAATCAAAGGGGAAAATGGCATGTGCAATAGCTTGGGGGAGGGAGCATGGCTTATACCAAACTACAGCTCATGGTGTGGTATACATAAACAATCTAACTCGTCGTCTGTTTTGGTAAATAAAGTTTTATTGGAATACAACCATGCTCAGTCCGTATTGTCTACAGGTGCTTTCAACATTAGGACGGCACAGCTGAGGATGCAGAGTTGACTAATTGCAACAGAGACCAAATGGACTGCAAAGCCCAAAATATTTACCATCTGATCCTTTACAGAAAAAAATTGTTGATCTGAATATAAAGGCTCAATCTTAGACAAAAATGTGGTAGGCAGTACTACTCCAAGTGGGATCCTCAGACCAGCAGCGTCGGTATCTCCAGGAAAGTGTTAGAAATGCTCGTAGCCCCTATCCCTGACCTACTGAATCAGAATCTCTGGGGCAGCAGGGGTGTAGCAATCTGTTTTGACAGCTATCCCGATGATTCTGATGCACACTAACCAGTGCGGTAGAGGATGAGAAGAAAACAGTGTAGTGAGAGATGAGGCTGGGGAAGTTGGCAAAGGCTAGACCATGCAGGCACAAGGCCGTGTTCAAGTTCAGTCTTTATCTTAACGACAAAAGAACGTCATTGAAAGGTTTTAAGCAGGCAGGTAAAATGAGCAGTTACAATTTGCTATCACGCTGGCTGCAGTGCGAAGAATAAGTTGTAGGGGGCACTAGAGCGCAGGCAACGAGACCAGTGGGGAAGTTGCAGTCCCCAGGAGAGAGATGATGGTAGCCCGAACTCTGGATAATGCAAATGGCTGTAAATATAGATGGATGCAGGAAACCAACGGAAACACCCAACCGCCATCTTCTTGTTTCTCTCCCTAAACCTCACCGACCTTCAGTTTCCTTATCAGTAAAATGGAGATAGCAACTCACAAATTTGCTATGGGGATTAAAAGATAAAACATATATGAAGTACCTGGCACAGTCTGTAGCACAAAATAGGGACTCAACTAGTAGGAATTCTCTTCTTAAGATTCCTTTCCTTTTCCTCCTACTTCACCTTCACTCCTTCATCTTGAATGATGTCTCTTGCATTCCACTGCGGCCAGTCTACAATATGACACCTTGGAAGTAATGGAATCTGTTCCTATTTCTTTTCATCGCTAGCAAGATTGGGGTCCACCATTACGGTGAACTATATACTATCAAAAACCATGAAAAACTCATTCATTCAGGATTTTAAACTAATTAAGGGAGCCTAATATTGATGTGGTCGATTATTCTTAAATGAAAATAATTTTTCTTCATTTATACCCCACCTTACTCCAAAAAGGATTTAAGATGGCTTCCCAAAATACACATGCAACAGAAAAATAAGTTAAATTAAAAGGAAGAAAAATGAGGCAAAAGGAAAATAAAATGATGTACAGCCATGAGCAAAGTCAGTAAACTCCCTAGGACTGTGCCACTAATTTAGCCCTGAGTTTTCCATAAGTCAATATGTCAAGGAAGCCAGAATGGGTTACGGGAGTCACAGGGTTCATAAGGCTAAAGCGCACCAGTGCTCAAGAAAAGCCCTTAACACAGAGGCCGGAGAAAGATGCCTCCCCCGGGCCCCCAGAGTGAAGACATGGAATAATGTAACAAATAACATCCTTGGCAGCCCCCAGTACAGCCCTGAAGAATTGCTTCCTAATTGCTGTGTTTTGTAAAGCCAGGATTCAAGTTAGCATCATCTATAATTTAAGTGGTCCCCTTGAGGGCTGAGGAATTAATGCTGCTATTTCATGCTGCCGTATTAGTCATGTGCAAGGAGAACGTGGAAACTGAAAAGTCAAGGGGGTCTTCCAGCCCAGAGGTTCTGAGGCTGTTTCTTGGATTCTTTCAGTTGCACAGAGATGCCTCAGAGGAAGCGGGGGCTTGGAGGAGCACATGAGAGGTCAGTGGGGCACGGCTTGCATGCCACATCCTTGGCTTCAACTAGAGCAAACTGCATGGCCTCAGTAAAGAGCAGCAATTCATTGAGTGGACTTCGGAGTCATTTAGAGGTCAGAGAGCCTGAGTTAGGAGTCAAACACAGACACTCACTAGCTGTGGGACTTGGGGCAAATTACGTCACCTCTCTGTGCCTCAGTTTCTTCATCTGTCCAATGGGGATATTAGTAAGACCTACAATACAAGGTTGTTGGGAAGATTAAAATGCTTGATGATAAAGTCCTGTGGTATTGTGATTTATAATAAATATATAGTTTGGTCTTCATCCATGGTTCTTGACTCACAGGTCCCAAAACCCTTGGAATCTCCTGAGTGATGAGGGCAATGGGAGCATCTTTTGTCATAACATTTGATCTCCTGTCCTCAGTTCCTGAAATGCCTTCGGAGCCATAAATGTGAAATGGGTGTCTTATTATTTATAACAACCTCCTTTCCACCACAACTAGGTTTATGTTAATGAGGTGACTTTTGGAAAGCACCTAAGGATGGGGGCTAGATGCCAGGGAAATCAACTATGAATAGAGGTTTGGAACTTTCAGTGCCCCCCTACCCCCCGATTTCCCTGGAGGGGAGAGGAGCTGGAGGTGGAATCCATCACCAGTGGCCAATGATTTAATCAATCATGCCTATGTAAAGAAGCCTCCATAAAAACCCCAAAAGAGGTTGTTCAGAGAGCTTCCATGTTGGGGATCCAGAACACTTCCACATGCCACCATGCCAGGCCCCAAACTCCACGAGGCAGAAGCTCCTTTGTTTGGGACCTCGCCCTACGTATCTCTTCATCTGGCTATTGATCCATATCCTTTAATGTCCTTTATAATAAACCGGTAACATAGTGAGTAAACGGGTTTCTTGTGTTCTGTGAGCTGCTCTAGCAATTTTTTTGTGTGTGTTGAAGAAGATCATCCCTGAGCTAACATCCATGCCAATCCTCCTCTTTTTTTGCTGAGGAAGACCGGCCCTGAGCTAACATCTATTGCCAATCCTCCTCTTTTTTTCCCTTTTTTTCCCTAAAGCCCCAGTAGATAGTTGTATGTCATAGTTGCATATCCTCCTAGTTGCTGTATATGGGACGCTGCCTCAGCATGGCCGGACAAGCAGTGTGTCAGTGCGTGCCCGGATCCGAACCCGGGCCGCCAGTAGCGGAGCGCGTGCACTTAACCGCTAAGCCACGGGGCCGGCCCTGCTCTAGCAAATTAATCTAACCCAAGGAGCGGGTCGTGGGAATCTCTGATTTATAGCCTGTCGGTCAGAAGCACAGGTAACAACCTGGACTTGCGATTGGTATCTGAAGTGGAAGCAGTCTTGTGGCACTGAGCCCTTAACGTATGGGATCTGATGCTATCTCTGGGTAGATAGTGTCAGAATCCAGTTGAATTATAGGACATCCAGCTGATGTGGGAGAATTGCTTGGTGGTGCAGGGAAAACTCCCCTCAAACACACACACGCACGTTGGAATTGGGTCCAGAACCCATAAGTCCTTTAGCAGAATTTATGGCACAGAAAAAGTGTTCAACAGTTGTTTAGTAACAGAAGTTTGGGTAGAAGAAATATTAACCCTCGAATCTAGTCCAACCTCCTATATATGAAGAAACTGCTGCTGTAAAAATACTCTGTCCAAATAAGGGTTATCCAAAAGAAAAGTATTCAGAAGTTGAAATGACTTGCCCAAATCACATTTCCACTAACAGAACAAGCACTGAGCCCAGCACTCCTGACTTCTTGTCCAGTGGCCTATCCACATGGAAGGGGGACTGGTTTCCATTCTCTAGGCTGTGCTCCATTTTGCTCTCACTGCCTTATTGTATTCATTTCCTGACATCCAGTATATGGAATGGTGAACAACTCCCATCTCATGTGGGAGCTCCAATTGTTAGTAGCTTCCTAGGGAAGGAGTCTAGGGCACATTGAGGATTAGCAATATAGAGTTGACAATCAATTAGTAATGTCCACCACTAGAAAGAGCAGGGAGATATTTGCAGATGCGCTTCACTGTAACAGACGCCATGCTACGTAATAATTTCTTGAGGATGGAAACCATGTGTTAGCACTTTGTACTCCCTACAGCAGATCTCCCTAATCTGAACACATAGTAGGCCATTTGTCAGGGTTTACTGAGTGACTGATTGTTTGTACGAAATATTTAATGAGCATAAAAAACAATGGTGATTGATTCCATTGACCTTTTACAGAACATAAAGTAGGTGGCATTACTTGAGGCTGAGTTATGAGCATTCAATTATTTACTTTCTCAAGATCCTCCCAACATATAATAATGCCTAACTGATTTTAGAAGGTCCATTGGCTGAACAATGGGGAGGAACACTGCACTGATTTCTATTAGGAAGACATCCATCTGTGAAAGTCCTTAAATCAATTCAGGACTCTTACACAATGGCTGACTTCAATAAGTATTGCCCCTGAAGATGAAAATGCTTATTTTCAAATAATTTTGACACTGGAAATTGGATTCTTACTTTGCCCAGATGCTGTGCTGCTAGCTCTAAGCCATAGGAAAATGAATCCGAGTGGCTGGCTTCCAGCAAAGATATAAATGCCAATTAATCTTAACAAATTTAAGAATGCAGATTGATAATAATATAAGAGCAAGGAAAGTGTTGATAGAATGCATGCCTGGGTTGGGGTGGTGAGTGGGAAGGCTTCTTGGAAAAGGTTCCTTTGAGCTAGGTAGATTCCAATGGTCTTTTATGTAGGGAAGGCCATTCCAGGTGGATGGAAAGGCTTTAGCAAGGGCACAGAGGTAGGGAATCACAAAGCATGTGACAGAAAGTGGCTTCCACAATAAGTGGAGGAGAGGGCATGTGATGGGGTAAACTGGAGTGGGAAGTTGAAAACGTTTTTAACGGCCAGATAGTAGAGAGCATTGAACACCAGGCAGGAAAGACTGGAGTTCCAGAAGATAATGGAGCGTAAGGAAATGTTTTTGAGCAGAGAGCTTTGGCTTCATATCATTGAGGAGAAACAACAGAGAGAGAGAGAACTAAGAGATGTAACTGTGCCTAAGAGTATATAACTATAAAGAGAAATATTCTGATTTTTAAACAAACCAAAGCTGCTTTTGGAACTATAACTCTTCAAAATTCTTGTTATGTTGGGTAAAAACAAGTCTCATCCTTTGGCAGTACATTTGCAAAAAACTTCTAGCAAAACAAACTACTTCACAACAGTTATCTCATGTTTTGATCAGAGTCGTGTAGGATAAGGAGGATTGGGATTATCATCCCAAATACACAGACGAGAAGGCTAAGGCACAGGGGTCCCAAGGAAACCACGCTTCTCTCCCTCACTCCTCCTGCTCAGTGATTTCCTCAATGTATGGCAAAATTCGTTGGTGATCATTTACTGAGCACATCCAATCTATACCAGACATCACGCAGGCACAGGAAGGACATCTACAAAGCCCAGCTCAACACCTGCATAGTGTAGGGGATCAACTTGTGCTAGATCTATGTTTTCCTCTCCATTTGCTCCCCTCAAAAAGCAAGTACCTTCTGTGGAAATGAGAATATGCCTAGTATACCCATTTCTGAATATTTGTATCAATATCCAAGAATTCATATAATTTGCTTTTGATTTTGCAAGTCCTTCTCTTATTCAAGCTGCCCCCCATTATAACCTTTCTGGGCAACAGTTTACCCAACAGTTTGTTCATCAGTCATTCAATACACATTTACCAAGTTGCCATGATGTAGGTATTGCTTTAAAGACTGCAGACACAGCAGAGGATGAGACAGACCTACAATCTCTGTCCCCATGAAGCTCACAGGCTGGTGCAGAGGTCAAACATTGAAGGGTGATTACAAAATGGGGACAATAAAGATACCTGCCAAACCTGCCCCCCCGAGATTGAGCTTCAAGTAAATGACATATGTGGAAATGCCTTGTAAAATATTAAGTGCTAAATAAATAATAGCATGGTTAAAATGATAATAATGGTAACTATAGATGTGTGGAATTTGCATTAGTGGAGAAAGAGAATAGCCCAGTTTCTTAATTTCTCATCTGGAATTTAACGCAATCTTAGTCAAATATCACATCATATGAGTAAATATTTCAGATAATAATTCAACCATGCAATTAGAGATTTCGTCTGTGCTGTGATGTATGGAAATGATTATAAAACGTTATGAAAATAAAAGCAAAGTCACCTGAAGGCCAGTTTGATTCTTTGTTTTCCACCCTCCAAAACTGCTAAATCTCTAAATTCAAGTTATTATATACCTGGTTCAAAAATCACTTTTGAAAAATGTGAAGTAAAACTGGATTAAAATAAAACATTTCTATTAAAAATATCTTGACTACATACTCTGTAGCAGGTTGTGAAGTTGAAAAAGACACAGGCCCTGCTCTCTAAAGGTTCCCAGTCCAATGGGGGAGGCCAAGATGGGAACTGACCCTTGTGTTATAATGTGGGGTGTGCAATAACGGGGTTCTACCCTGAAGAGGCTGAGAACCCAGAGCATGGGTATCCAATCCGACCTGGAGGGATGAAGGTGGGGAAGGGAACCAAGTGGAGGTAGGACCAGAAAAGGCTTTCTAGAAGAGCCAGTACCCAAATCAACACCTAGACAAGAAGTTATCCAGGCGATTCTGTTCCTCCTCTCTTCTCTGATCCTTGAAATACTTCCTCACTTGGTTAAAAGGATACAACATCCTTACCTGGTTTTCCTGCTACTTCTCCAGCTGGGCCTTCTCAGTCTCCTTTTCTGATTTCTCCTCATCTCCAAACTCAAAATGTTGGAGTGGCCCAGAGCCCAGTCCTTGGATCTCTTTTCCTTCATATTAACACGCACACCTGGTGATCTCAGCCAGCCTCACGCCTTTAAATACTGTCTACGTGCTGATGGCTCTCACATTTACAACTCCAGCCCTGGCCTTGCCCCCGAACTCCAGACTTGTATATCCAACCGCCCACCTGACATCTCCACTTGGATATCCTAAGGCATCGCAAACATAAAATGTCCCCAACCAATTTCTGATATTCCCTTCCAAACCACTCCTCCTACAGTCTTCTCATTCCATCACATTACAGCTCATTACATGGTGAATCCATCCATTCAGCGGCTTAGACCAATAACCTTGGCTCCTGTCTTCTGCTTCTAACTCCTAACCAATCCACCAATAAATCCTCTCCCCTATGTCTTCATTTTACCCAGAATTTAACCGCTTCTCACCACCTCCACTCTGGCACCATCATTTCTCACCTGGATTACTGCTTCACCTCCTAACGGATCCCCATGCTTCTACTCTGAGCTGCCTGCACCTCTCAATACAGCAGCCACAGTGACCCTATCAAAATGTAAGTTCAATAATTCAGACTAAGTCCAAACCCTCCAGTAGCCTCCATTTCACTTGGAGAAAAAGCCCAAGTCCTTGCAATGACCCATAGGCCCCACATGATTTCTTCCACCCCATTATCTCTCTGACCTCATTTCCTCTTCCCCTTGTTCACTCTACTTCAGCCACATTGTTTCCTTGCTGTGCCTCAGACACTCCAGGCCCACTTCTGCCTCAGGACCTTTACACTTGCTATTCCTCAACTCGGGATGCACTTTTCCCAAATATCTACGTCACTCACGCTCTCCCTTCCTCCAGCCCTTCTACTCAAAAGTTATGTTCTGCAAGCCCTCTCCTGGCCACCCTATCTTAAATCGCAAGCGCTACTCCCAAGACTTCCTATGCTTTTTCCTGCCTTGTCCTTTTTTTCCTTAGAATTTACCACTATCTTGCATATTTTACTCAATCAATTTGTGTATTTTTGATCTTCACCACTAGAATGTAAACTCCCTGAGAGTAGACATTTTTGTCTCTTACTTACTGTCGTGTCTCTAGCGACTGGAACACTGCTAACACATAGTAGGACTCAATAAACGTTTGCTAAATGAATGAAAGAAAGGGAATTCCATTCCAGATAGGAGAAAAGTATGCTGATAAGAAACAGTTCGGGGGCTGGCCAGGTGGCATAGTGATTAAGTTCCCATGCTCCGCTTCGGTGGCCCAGAGTGTGCGGGTCTGGATCCGAGGCGCAGACCTATACACTGTTCATCAAACCATGCTGTGGGGGCATCCCATATACAAAGTAGAGGAAGACTGGCACAGATGTTAGCCCAGGGACCGTCTTCCTCACCAAAAAAATAAATAAATAAACAGTTCATCACAATGGTCAAGACACGAAAACAACCAAAGTGTGAATGGGTGAAGACAATGTGCCAGACATATACAACAGGATATTATTCAGCCATAAAGAAAGAATTCTTGCCATTTGCAACAACATGGATAGACCTTGAGCGCATTACGCTAAGTGAGATAACTCAGACAGAGAAAGACAAATAATGTATGCTCTCACTTATATGTGGAATCTAAAAAACTAAACTTGTAGATGGGTGGTTGCCAGAGGTGGGGGGTGGGAGGTGGGAGGTGAGGGAAATGGGAGAAGGGGGTCCAATGGTACAAACTTCCAGTTGTAAAACAAATAAATTCTGGGGATGTAATGTACAGTGTGGTGACTATAGCTAACAATACTGTGTTGTATATTTGAAAGTTGCTAAGATATTAGATCTTAAAAGTTCTCGTCATAAGAAAAAAGATATGTGAGGTGATGTTAAGTAAACTTATTGTGGTGATCATTTCACAATATATACATGTATCAAATCATTACGTTGTACCCCTTAAACTAATACAATGGTATATGCCAATTATATCTCAAACTGAAAAAAAATTATAAAATGAAAAGAAAACTTCAAAGAAAAGAACAGTTCATATTTCTTTAATGAAAATGAACTAACATATTTTAAATGTATTTTCTAACTTTAGAAGGCAAAACCTGGAAGGAAAAATATTTGCAACAACGAAGCTATGTAATGAACATGCTATGCTTTTTCTGTAATTTCTAATCACTTTTATTTAAATGTTTTATAAATATTCTTAAAAGCTCATTGAGTTTTCAAATGCTTCAAAACATGAAGAAGATATTCGGGAACATCAAATTGTTTTAAAATTACTTTCAAAAAACTTCAGCTTGTCAGCAAGCTTGGAAAATAAACTAGTTTAATATCTAAAATGTTTTGAAATTGTGCCTTAAGATGTTTGGATTTAAAATGGGGAAAAGATAGTTTGGGAACAGTTGTGAAAGCCAACTCTTTTCAAACTGATTGTGTTTGAAATTTAAAGTTTGTGTTATCTCAGTGAAGGAGAGAAAATAAATCAAACATTTCAAAGTCACTTACAGAGCACTATTTCCAAATTTGGGGGGAAGCAGATTGAAAATTTTCGAGGATATTTTTTGCAGACTTGTACTTAACAGTAAAAACCTGAAAATGTGTTTGTCAATAGGAAAACTAGTAAGTAAATAAGGCGTTTAAAATGGAATATTAGAAAATAACACCAAACATATTCAGCAAAGAAAGTAAGCTGTGGAATAATATGTAAATCATAATCCCATTCATATTTTTTCTAGGAAGTCGAATATATGTGTCTCTAAGACATACTCATGACACGCATGTCTGGAGGGACACTTGTCCCCAGCTGTAATGGTGGTTGCCCCTGGAGTGAGAGACTGGGTTAGAGGAATAGGGGGACTTTTATTTTAATTTATCCCCTTTTGAACTGTATTAAGATTCTTCAAAATGTGATGAGTTATCCATCAGGGTTTTTTCTTAAAAAAAAATAAAAACTATGAAAACTGTTTCAAATGTTTTAAGCATCAGAGGGTTTGAGATATTGAGATGAATTAAATCTGTTCCCAGCTTTTGAGGTACTTAAAATATAATAAAATAACCAGAAATGTTAAGGAATAATGGTTCTGTGATGTGATAAGCTCTCTAGCAACAGCACAAAGTTCAGGAGATGTTCACAGATAAAGGAACCTGTCAATCTGTTAGGAAGCCTTCCCAGAAGATAACTGGGCCAGTTCTTGAGAGACACATAGAGCTGGGTCAAGATATTTCAGGCAGAGTAGCAGAGCCGAGGCATGAAAGGGCACATTGGGAGAACAGGTGGCTGTGTAGCTTGACAGGGCGGATGGGCTCAAGACTCCTTCATGTTTATTGCTAGGAAGACTGAGCTCAAATTAGGATGAGCTTTGGAACAAAACAGGATGCAAATAAGTAAATACTTCAGGCCACAGAACCCATTTTGGTCCAATACCCAAGCCTGTGGGTCTTCTCTTAAACTCCAAGAATTGCCTCTGATAAAATGCCCCTAAGTCTGCCATCTTCACACAAAGTCTTCTTTCTAAAGGTGAAAGGGCACTTATACCCAGCTTATCAAAGGAAGAGACTCTCAACTTATAACCGTCTTAGATTCAACTTTTAAACTCTTCCTACTAAAGCAACATCCATGATCATGTTTGAGCTTCCCAGTGACCCACAAGATTAGATAAGTTGGGGTATTTTTGTCTCCATTATATAGTGAAGGTCATGGAAGCCAAGAGACATATCACTCTGCAAATTGGTGACTTGGCTGGAATTCAAGTTCACATGCCTGGTACCCCCAGTCCAGAGCACCTCACATTGGATCACATCCCAAAATGATAATGGGTCTTTAAAAACAGAAGTGAGTATTTGAGGGCACACGCTACCATTCTCTACTCTCACCTCTCAGCACTGGCTGTCAGCAGCACCTCAGAGAAAATACTGGAAAGAGATATTAATTTCTCTGTGGAATTTCTTCCAGTCTTGTTTTCTTTCTCATTGCTGAATGAGATAACACAATTTGTTGCTGCTTAATACCCAAAGAAATCAAAATCCGTAGAAATCTATTTTAGGTAGAAATCAATGGTTAAAATAATAATAAAGGAGAGCTCTGAAAAGGTAAGGAAGGTGGAAGTCACCTTGCTTTGGAGCTAACTTACCTTTGAGAAGGAAGGACAAGTGACAGGTCACTAGCACTGGCCTCGTCTGTTTCCCCTCGGTAAATTCACTTTCATGATTGCTTGCATTTACTCTAAGGAAAAAACTCAGTGTGTAAAACTATGTTTGCCTGTATACGACTTAATGTCCTTGAACTTCTATTTCCTCATTTATAAATGGGGATAACAATCATAATATTGAGTGATAATAATAAAAATGATCTGGAAGGCTGGACCACAATTCTACTTTCAGCCAAGATGGAGTAATGAGATCAGATTTACCCTCCCACCTGAAAGAACCAAAAAAAGCCAGATAGTATGAAACAATGGCTTTCAAAACAATGGACAACAGGCAATGAAAGACAATGATACCAAAGAGATGAAAACCAAACATGGTGAACCCTAGGATTGCCTCTGATTACTGCCTTGAGAGAGTTCCCTGATTAAAAATCTTAAAAGCAAGACATAAAGGATCAAACTCTCTCTAAGTAACATAACTGCCTACCAGAACAAAGCTTGAAAACATTTATAAGAATATAAAAATATCTAGGCACAAACAAGATAAAATTCTTAATATCTGGCATCCAGTGAAAAATTACCAAATATGCAAAAAGCATAAAAATACAACCTATAATGAGGAGTAAAATCAATTACTTAAAACCAACCCAGAAGTGACACAGATCTTAGAATTAAGCAGATAAGGATGTTAGAAGAGTTATTATAACTCTATTCCATATGTTCAAAAATTTAAGTAAAAGATATTTTTAAAAACAAAAATAGAATTTCTAGAGATAAAAACTAAAAGATTTTAGACGCAAAATACACTGGTTGAGATTAACAGAAGATTACGCTTTGCAAAATAAAATATTAGTGAACATGAAAACTTAGCAATAAAAATATTTGAAAAACAACAGCCAAAATTTTTCCAAAGTTGATAAAACTAT
The DNA here is from genome assembly GCF_020826845.1 of Diceros bicornis minor. Classification (NCBI taxonomy): domain Eukaryota; kingdom Metazoa; phylum Chordata; class Mammalia; order Perissodactyla; family Rhinocerotidae; genus Diceros; species Diceros bicornis. Next base: position 71,851,288 of record NC_080741.1, on the reverse strand, counting down.
AAACCTATAGTTCCAAGAAATTCAACGAAGCACAGCAAAAATAAATAAATAAAATAAAAATAAATTCAAGGCATACCATAATCAAATTGCTTAAAATCATTGAAAAGTACTGAATCTTAAAATTAGTTAAAGAAAAAAGGCTTGTTATGCACAGAACAAACATAAGGAAAGGATGACAGCAGCTTTCTTGTTGGAAACAATGCAAACAAGAAGACAGTGGAACATCTTTAAAGCACAGAAAGAAAAAACACTAAACATAGAGTTGTACACCAAGTGAAAATATATTTCAAAAAAGAAAGTGAAATAAAGATGTGTTCAGATATATAAAAGTGGAACGAATTCATCACCAGACTGCACTGTAAGAAATGTTAAAGAAAGCCCTTCGAGGGGGCTGGCCCAGCGGCATAGTGGTTAAGTTCACATGCTCCACTACGGTGGCCCAGGGTTCACGGGTCCAGATCCTGGGCATGGACCTACACACTGCTCATCAAGCCATGCTGTGGTGGCATCCCACCTACTAAATAGACGAAGACTGGCATAGACGTTAGCTCAGCGACAATCTTCCTCAAGCAAAAAAAGGAAGATCGGCAACAGATGTTAGCTCAGGGCCAATCTTCCTCACCAAAAAAAAAAAGAAGAAGAAGAAAAATAATATCAGATGGAAATATAAGTCTATATAAAGAATGAGGAGCACCAGAAATAATAACTACATGGGTAACTATATAAGATTTTTTTCTTACTACTTAAATCTCTTTAGGAAGTAATCATTTAAACAAAAATAGTGTATGAGGTTTTTATAACATATGTAAAAATAAAATATATGATAATAATAACACAAAGATCAAGAGGGGAGAAATAGAAATATATTACTAGAAGGTTCTACTACACTTGAAGTGGAATAATATCACTTGAAGGTAGACTATGATAAGTTAAAGATGTTATAAATTCTAAAACACATACCAAAATACTAAACAAAGAGTTACAGATAATAAGCCAACAAAAGAGATAAAATGGATTCATAAAAAATATTCAATTAATATACAAGAAGGCAGAAAAAGAGGAAAAAAGACAAAATGGGACAAATAGAAAACAAACAGCAAGATGATAGTTTAAATCTAACCATATCAATAATCATGTTACATGTGAATCATCTAAATATCCCATTTACAAGGCAGAGATTGTAAAACTGAACAAAAATGGAAGACACAACCATTTGCTACCCATGAGAAACACACTTAAAATATAAAGAGACAAATAGGTTAAAAGTATGGAAAAAGATATACCATACCAACACTAATCAAAAGAAAGCTACTGTGGCTATATTTATATATTATTATATATATTGTTATTATTATTATATATTATAGTATGACAAAGTACATTTCAGAGCAAAGAAAATTATCAGGGATGATGAAAGTCATTTTTATCATGATAAAGGGGTCATTCATCAGGAGGACATAACAATCCTGAATGTTTATGTCTAATAACAGAGCTTCAAAATAAAAATAGCAGAAATTGATAGAACTGCAAGAAGAAATAGATAAATTCACAAATATAGTCAGATATCTCAGTGTCCTTCTTTCAATAATCAACAGAACAATAGACAGAAAATCCGTTAACAGAATGTAGAGAATTTGAACAACATTATCAACCAATTCAACCTAATTGATATTTAGATTTATAAAATACTCCACTCAATAACAGGCGAGAGGTATTGTAGCGGGATGAATTGTGTCCCCAAAAAAGACATGTTCAAGTCCTAACCGCCCCACCCTGTGCCTGTGAATGTGACTTTATTTGGGAAAAGGTCGTTGCAGATGTAATTAGTTAAGATGAGGTCATCTTGGATTAGGGTGGACCCTAAATTCAATGATTGGTACCGTTATAGGAAGGTCATGTGAAAACAGAGACCTGAAGGGAGAATACTATCTGATGATGGAGGTAGATGCATCCACAAGCCAAGGCACGCCAAGGATTATTGGCAACTGCCAACAGCAAGGAGAATAGTATGAAATAGATTCTCCCTCTGAGCCTCCAGAAGGAACGAACCCTGAAGAAACCTTGATTTTGGACTTCTAGCCTCCAGAACTGTGAGAGAATAAGTTTCTGTTGTTTTAAGCCACTCAGTTGCGGTAATTTGTTACAGCAATTCTAAGAAACTAACACAGGTATAGAACAAAGTTCTTTTTTTTGTTTTGCATATCAATATCTAATTGTTCCAGCACCATTTGTTGAAAAGACTATCCTTTATCCATTGACTGGCATTTGCAACCTGTATGATATGCAAAAATTAACTCCAAATAGATCATAGACCTAAATGTCAAAACTAAAACTATAAAATTACTAGAATAAAACATAGAAGAAAGCTTTTATAACCTTGGGTTTAACAAATATTTTTTAGATATGACATCGAAAGGATGTTCCATGAAAGAAAAAAAAGATAAATCAGACTTCATCAAAATTAAACACCTCTGCTCTTCAAATGAAAAGACACACCACAGATTGGGACAAAATATTTGCAAATTCTATATGTGGTAAAGAACATGTCTCAAGAGTATACAAAAACTCTCAAAACTCAATAATGAGAAAAGAAAAACCTAATTTAAAAAATGGGTGAAAATTTTAACAGACACTTCACCAAAGAAAATATACAAATGGCAAATAAGCACATGAAAAGATGCTCAGCATTGTCAGTCATTAGCGAAATGCAAATTAAAATCATAATGAGATACCGCCACACACCTAGTATAATAGGTAAAATTTAAAAGAGTGGCCATACCAAGTGCTGGCAAGAATATGCAAAAACTGGGGCTCTCATACTGCCAGCCAAAACATAAAGTGATACAGCCACTTTGGAAAACAGACTGAGTCTCTTCAAAGTTAAACACGTATTTACTATATCATCCAGTTGTTCCATTCCTAGTATTTGCCCAAAAGAAATGAAAGCTATTTATAAGCTTATGTTCATACAAAGGTATGTACATGGATGTTTACACTGGCTTTATTTGTAATAGCTAAAAATTGGAAATAACCCAAATGTTTATCAACATGTGGATGGACAAATTGTAGTATATCTCTACAATGGAATACTGCTTAGCAATAAAAAGTAATGAGTTGTTGAGATGCACTCCAAACTGGATAAACCTCAAAATGATTATTTTGAAAAAAAGCAGACCAGAAAGCACACATACTGTGTGATTCCATTTATAAAAAATTCTAGGAAATGCAAACTAGTGTATAGCGACAGACAGCAGACCACTCGTTGCTCGGGACAGAGTCCAGGAGAAGCCCAGGGGAAAGATCATAAAGGACTATGCAGAAAACTTTGTGGGTGATGTATATATTCATTATCATCTTGATTGTGATGATAATTTTACAGATGTATAAAATGGTACTCTTTACATTTGTACAGTTTACTGTGTGTCAATTATACCTCAATATAGTTGCTAAAAACAAAAACAACAAAAAATCCCAGAAAAAAATGGGCTGGGAGATATGAAAAGGGACCAAACTACAGTGTAGGGGGTGTGAACCGGAAGAGAAAAGTCAGGTTAAACAGGTATTTAGGAGTGAGTATAGTGTTGTCGTCTATTTGCTAAGTTTCCTGATTTGAAATGAGTTGAAAGTTTTGAAAATGATTTTAAAACAACCTGAGATATTTAAAAATAGCATTAAACAAATTTGGGCTCAAATTATGACACTTGCTACCTATTGGACTTCGGGTACATCAAGATTTCATTGTACTACAAATGACAGAAAACCCAGATCAATAAATGAAAAGTCCTAGCTCCAATAACTGAAAAGTGAGATAGCTCTGGCTTCAGACACAGCTATATTCAGATCACAATCATTGTGGTCAGGCCTCAGTTTCTCTCCACCTTGGCTCTGCCTTCTGCTGTTCTGGCTTTATACACAGGCTTCACTTTTCCCTTGGCAATGCCAAGAGAGCTGCCACCATCTCAATCTCCCTTCCCTAAGTCCGATGGGAAGACAGAGCCTGTTGTTCAGTTGATTCAGAGTCCTCTGATTCCTTCTGATTGGACTGGCTTAGATCACATGATCACCCCTGAACCAATCTCTGTGGATATAGAACTGTGATACTCTGGTTTAAAATCAGCATCCCATACTCCATTCATGGAGCAGAAGTGGAGTTCCATCCAGAAAGTGTGAGAGGAGTTATCGCCAATGAATCATGGGGGACCACTTCTAGAAGAAAGGAGTTGGGCTTCTGGGGAGGCAAACACTAAATCCCCACGATGATCATCGAACCCAGTTTCCAGCACATGATAAGTGTTCAGGAAACAATATCTTCAACTTTAATTCTGGATCAGAAAGGAGCTAGTGATGTTATATCATACAATTGTGGACATGAAATCAACAAGGCAGAAAGAGTTTTATCCAAGCTTCTTTCAATTTTTTCCTCAGGAAATTAGGTCAGACCAGAAAAGCAACACTGTTCAAACAGGATACAGCAGGCTATCATCTCTAAAGTTAATGTTAAGGAAACTGAGCTGAGGGATGTTACAGTGGCCATCTGCTGTTTTGAAGGATGTTCACAGTCCCTTATTCTGGACATAGGACCCATCTCTTCATCACCAGGGATGGCCATATAATTCAGACCTGGCCAATGAAAGTACATGTCACCCAGCACACACTGATTGGTTCTAGAGAGGTTCATGACCCAACCTAGGCCAATAAAAGAAAACCAAGAACTTTTATTGTGTTTATTGAAAAGGAGATGCTTTTCCTTGATGGGGTTACTAAGCTGGTAGGTTACGAGCCTAGAGCTACTGCTGATTACCTTTACCATCATTATGGAGGGCAGAAGACAACACAGCTCAAAAACAGAGAGAGAAATTTCCCAGTGACCAGATTTAGCCATACCTGAATGCGGTGGTACCCCTAGACTTGCCAGTTATGTGATTCAATCAGTTCCTGTTTTGCTTAAGCCAGGTTTGGTTAGTCAGTAGAAACCAAGTCTGTTCAGTTATAAAATTCCTTAGCTCCCACACAGCCAATTCAGTCCAAGACCCTGACAAGGCTTCAAGTCACAGTGGAGAGTACAGAGCAAATCCACTGTCTGAGGATCAAGCTTCAGATTTCTTGCTCCTAGATTGTCTACTCCCTGCATGTCTGACATGAAGTACTTGAATTGTCTTGACTGTCAGGTTATTTGGACTTGGTCACTGCTCAATTTATAGCTGTGTCAATGTAGAATTTGGAATGAGTAAGTGTAATAAATCGATCCTATTTGCTGTGATGCGGGAACTTAGCCAGATTCAATCATCCTCCGGGTGATGCATCTACAGCTGGGGCCAGGATGGCGGGAGCATCGGAGGAAGGGAGGGGGCATGGGGGTGAAAATTAAAGAAGGCAAGTGCAAGAGAGTAAGGAGAGACACTTGGATGCTACAGAAAGAGCACTGGACCAGAGCACCCAGACCACGCTTCTGGAATCCAGTCCTAACCCTGCTCTAACTTAGGCAAGCCTCTTCCTCTCTTGATGCCTCCATTTTACCCTCTATAAAATGAGCACAATAATGTCTGCCAGGACCACTTTCCCAGGGTGATTGGAAAAACAAAATGGAATTTCAGATGAGCATGGGGCCCTAAAAATGGAACAGATAGTCTTGTTTTTGCACCTATCACTTCTATGGGTAGAAGGTATGGGGCATGGCCAGGCATCTCAGATCCAGGTGTCCCTCCCTGGAGGCTTTCATGAGTTACCAACCTTCCAGGCAGGGCCTGTCCTCCTCTGTCCGCCTATTGCTCCTACAATAGGCAGGTGTAGTTGAGTGGGAAAAGCAAGAGAGAGGGGCTCAACCAAATCCAGGTTTGAGGCTGGTTCCATGCTTTCTAACTGTGTGATCTTGAGCAGGTAAGTTGGGGGCTCACCTGTGGGGACAACGAGGTAGTGGGGGAGGGAGATGGGAAGGGAAGGGAACAGACAGGCAATGAGGACTTAGTCAGTGTCAGACGTGCCAGGCACGTATGAATGTTAACTGATTTAATCCCCTAATGACTCTGTAGGGTGGTATCATTTTCCTTGTTAAACAGGTAAGAAAATGGGCTCAGGTGATAAAGTCACTGGCCTACAGTCACACGGCTGGCGAGCGGGAAGACAGGCAGGATTGCACCCTGGTTTGATGAGTCCAGAGTTTTGTTTTACTACTTTACATCTTACATCTTTGTTTTACTACTTCTCCTGGGAATAAATTCAATAATAATAATAATAATAACAACAAAAATGGGAGTAGGAGTAAACATTACTAAGTACGCTGTGCTCAGAACCTCAAAACAGTGCCTCATTTAATCCACTTGACATCCTTATGAGATAGATCCTAATTTACAGATGAGGAAACCGAGGCCTGAAAGTTGAAGTGATTGCTCAAGTGGCCACGGCAGGATTTGAACCTGGGCGGTGTGACAACAGAGCCTGCAACCTGTTAACCACTATGCAGCATTGCCTCCGATGTAATACCATTTGGGAAAACGCAAAGTGAGGTCCCCAGTTCTCACAGAGGAGCTCCTGGCCCTGAGTTTGATGGGGGTGGCTGCTCCGAGATCCTTCACAACAGTGAGATCTGAATCATTTTCCTTAGCACCTCCCTAAACATTTCTTCTTCACTCAACCATCACATTGCAGGCTGCATGCTCTCTGCTCTGTTGCTCTGTCCTATCCTGGGCCAGGAGGAGGCGTCCATTCACCCAGAGCTTCTGCAATGTGGGTCTGTTGGGACTACTCTGTTCTGCCTCCAGGGTCTTCGACATGTGCTCAAGTCCATCAGTGCCACCGCCTGATAGAAATTCTCCAGGGCAGCCTGGGGTTCCCACCTCCTCTGTGAAGCCTGTCTACCAACTTCCCTTCTTGCCTCCCTTCCTCCCCCACTCCCTCGTTCCCCTCCACAAATACTTATTTAACATCAGTGAGTCTGGGGAAGCAGAATTAAGCCAGGGAGTTCCAGGGCCACCCCCTCCCCCGTGATGTCTGGGAGCATTTGTTTGAGACCCTGCAGACCATCTTGGGAGCCACTCTTCAGCCCCTCTCCTTTCAGATGTCCATCAGGGATATCTGCTCCTCCAGGTGACCCCAGAACCCTGGTTTTCAGCCCACAAAGCCAAGCGCTCAGGTGCCTATTGTTAGCAGATATCTGATACCTGCTGTTGCATGGCATCATCCCAACAATGCTGTGAGAGAGACATGATTACCTCCCAGATACACCAGTGAGAAAGCTAAAGAGTCACATAAGATCTTGACGTCACTCAACAATGGTGGTGCCCAAACCCGAAGCTAGAGTTGGGCTCTCTCCTGCTGCACCCCCTGGCTCCATATCAGCTCCCTGGCAGGGGCAGCATGGCAGAAAGAAAGAGTCTCATCCCTGGGGAGCAGGAGACCCAGGAGCTAGCTCAGGTCAGCTGCCCTCTCATGGGAACCTCGCTAGGTCCTACCCTTCTCCAGGCTCCCAGTTACTCATCAACTGTAAGGTGGGGCTTCAGCCTGGATAACACTAATAACAATACTGTTAGCAGCCTCCTTTCCCTAAGTCCTTACGCAGGGCAAGGCACTGCCAGGTGGATTGGACTGGCTGGGAACATGGACTCTAGATTCAAATCCTGGCTCTACCACTTGCTTATGAATGACCTTGGACAAGTTACTTAAGTTTTCTCAGTTTCCTCCTCTGTAAAAGGGGATAGTAACAATACCTACTTCAGAGTTGCTATGAGAATTTAGTTAGTATAGATAAAGGTATGTAGAGCTGCACTCGGATTTAAATTTTGTTGTTACTGTCTTTACCACCTTTGCCTTAATTAACCCATTTAATACTCTCAGTGACCCTCTGAAGTAGAGACTATGGTCTCCATTTTACAGACAAGGAAACTGAAGCTTAGCAAAGCTAATTAACTTGCCCAAGGTCACACAGTCAGTTAAGTACAAGACTGGAATTTGAACCCAGGTTTGCCTGATTCCAATGTCCAGGTTTACACTCCCCACTATATCAGGGATTCTCAACCTGAGCTCTGTGACATTTGGGACCAGATAGTTTCCTATTGCAGAGGCTGTCCTGTGCATTGTAGGATTTTGACAACATTCTTGGCATCTACTCGCTAGATACCAGTAGTATCCCTCTCCAGTAAGACAACCAACAATGTCTCCAGATATTGACAAATGTCTCCTGGGGGGCAAAATTGCCCCCAGTTGAGAAGTGAGATACTCTCCGAGGTCAGTCACTCTAACATTCTACATTTCTGCTTCCTTTAGAACTTTGACCAACTGACATCCTCCAGGAGAGCAGGGAGGTTGGTGATGCTGTTTATCACAGGAAATAGACAAAACCTAGCGGAAACCTCCTTCCTGGGACTTGCCTTCCTCATCCTTATAGGGCGGCAGCTAGTTCAACTGGCACCTTTGTGCTAATTAAAGAAAGGTGCGCTCAACAGACTAATTACTGCATTGCACCTTTTTCACTTTTTAACATCTTTGCGGTTGGCATGTGTCTTATAATCAATGGTCTATCAGGATTTGATTGGCAGCATCTTGTCTTTCTTAGCTGTACATAAAATAGTGGTGTATCTTACCATCAATGGCATCCTAAATGTGATGATACACAATGTGCAAGGCCATACACACACACTCCCTGCATGAAGAACACAAATTAGAAAAAGTCACCACCCATGAGCAGAGGTGGCCCCAAAGGCCATAGCTTGGCGACTGGACGGTGCACTGGCGTGAAGAAAAAGGTGCTCCTTCCTCCAGGTGGACATAGGGCCCTGGGCTTGGGGGAGGGATCACAGGCTGCATTCAGCCCCAGGGGCATTTGTATAATGCACAACCTCACAACAGTACATGGTGGTCCTGCTGTCCCTCATGATTCACTGACCAAGTCTGCCCAACCCCAAAGGCTAAGAGCTAAAATGTCAGCAAAGACCACTGGATATCACATGGCTTCTCAGAGCCAGAAATAATTTCAAGTTACAATTTCTTGAAATGGCTTTCAATTGTTTTTCAAACTCCAACAAAACAGGTTGTTTTACAGACTGAGAATACCAACCAATTACCTGCAACTCAAAAGCGAATGAATAAACATCCACGATACAATATTCTTTTCGAAAAAAGGGAAATATTCCCTCAACAGGAGACAAATGTAGCAAAACATCTATTAATATTGTTCCCCGAAGAAGAATGAGTTAGTATAAAACTGGGAAGGACAACAGCCATGCATCTTTCTCTGTCTTCATAAAATACAGCCTTCCTTAAAATTGATGTGATTACTCATAAGCCAAAGTTTCTCTATTTTTTCTTCTTTGATAGTGGTATGTGCCTTAATGTGCTTTAAATGCGTAATAAAAATATAATGAAAAACATACATTTATTCAATGTGGCTGCTACAACATATGCTGTAAAGCCCAAATCCTATAAAGCTGAATTTTATGGCATTTCTTAAACCTGTTCCGTCTACTTATAGCCACACTACAATATTGGTCCGAATTTAGTGCTTCTCTCTCCCACCTCCATCTCCCAAGAAAATTACTGAGCTTAAACTTTCAGTTTCCATTTCTGCTTCTTCCTTTTCCTTCCAGCCTAGTGCCCACACTATACCCTAACTCCCCTCATCTTCTCAGCCTCTCCCCCCATATCGCACCAGAAAGACATTCACGCTAGGCTGGGCTTGTCAGAAAATCCATAGCAAAAGCACATGACTAGACTCCCCTAGCCAAAAACTACCTTTATATTAAAAGGTTATCACTGGAGTCAGATCAGGGCTCAGCAAACTACAGCCTGCAGGCCAAATCTGGCCCTCTTCTGTTTTAAATCAAGTTTTATTGGAACACAGCCTTGCTCATTTGTTTAGGTATTATCTATAACTGCTTTCAGTTATAGATACAGCAGAGCTGAGTAGTTGCAACAGAGACTGTGTGGCCCACAAAGCCTGAAACATTTGCTATTTGGCCCTTTATAGGAAAAATTTGCCAACCCCTGGGTCAGAGCCAGGTCGTCAGAGCTGGAATGCCTCAATTCACATCTGAGCTCTGGGCTCTTGGGTGAGCTAATTATCCTATCTGTGCTCTAATTTCCTTCTGAGTAAAATAGGGATGATAAAAAGAACCTACAACATAGGGTTTTTGTGAAAATGCACAGCAATTAGAACAGTGGCTGGCATGCATGCACCATGGTAAGAATCAAGTGTTGGGTGTTGTTACCATGTCAACCCGCATCCTCTGCTCACTAGCACTTCCCTGCCTTTACTCCCCAAATGACGGAAAAGTTAGTCTAGCACTCCCTGTCTTCCCTTCCTAACCTTTCTCCGTCTTCTCAAACCACTGCCTTGTCCCGCACCTTCGCCTCTCCAATAAGACTTCTCAGATTTGCATCACTGAGACCCTCCACGTGACCAAGTCCTACCACTTCTGAAATTTGTATTATGTTCCACTTTTCATTGGTTTCTGACACCATGGACCACACCCTTCTTGTGGATGGACTTCCTCCCTGGAAACCTCCATCCAGAGCATGGAGTGACAGCTGCAGTTGCTCTACGTTCTCAGGCTTCAGAGAAAATCAGTTGTTTTCCCTGAGCTCAATCCCCCACTAAGCCATGTTAAGACAGCATGCTGTCACAGCGGCCATGTTCTACCCACACAGAGCGAGACTTGCAGGTCCCCAGTCTTCACACTGACATCCCCCTTAATGATATGAGGATCTTTGATTATCCCCCCCTGAGGACTGAAAATCACTTTTCTTCCTTGAAAACAATTGTCACAGTTTGGGTTCCCCCAAAAGCAATCCTAAGACAAGACTGGAATGGAAGTAGTTTATTTGGGAAGTAATCTCAGAAAATATTGTAAGAGGTGGAGGAAGAAAAGCAGAAAAGGGAAGAAACCAATAGAAGATGTGTAATCAGGCAACTTACAAGGATGGGCAATATGGGCTTAATTCTGATGGAGATCTTTGAGATACAGCTCAGAACACGGCTCCAACTCATCTCTCAGGGAAGAGGAATCGCCCTCTAGAGGGTCTATCCACCAATTCTGATCAGTCATTGTTGAGGGATGTTCCCTAAGGTGTTAATTATCTGGCCCTCCCAGCCTGCCAGGCATACAGGATGGCAACTGAGAGGCAGCCCCGAGTGCACTGAAATGGTAAAGAGGCAAGGGGATATGGGCACTAGCAGCATCAGATACAACACTGTGTCAAATAAATTACCCCCAGTGGAAGGAGGGGATGAGATTGGGGTTAAAGGAGTTTGTAATTTAAGGTACAAATTAAAATATGCTTGTTAAATAAAGCTGCCATGTGGCTGTTAGAAAACAATTGCCTTAACCAAAGGCAACTGAAAGTGTTTGAATTTGGAACAGAAAGCATTTATTCTTCTGAAAGAATTGCTGTGGGATGTTTAAAATAACAGCAGCTCTCTACCCTCAAGATATTATTAATGTTACTAGGCTGTCAATCAAGCTCTGTTTTCATCTCATTTGTCCTAGAAGAAAATGTCCCTCTTTCTCTGCACTTAAGACATATTATTTCTCCTCACTAGTACTACAGAGCAAAACTGTCCCTGTAATGACAAATCAAGTTTTTGATACTTTTATTTTCCTTTATATAAACACAACTGACACTTTCAAGTTAGTTTGGTGTACATTTTACAATGCAATAAGCAAGAGACAAAGATATTTTTAACATTAAGCAGCCATTTCAAATTCACTTATTTTGTGGCCATTTTTTCATGTACTCATTCAATCAACAACTAGTTGTTTGAATATTTATTATATCATTTGTTAAAGGCAGAAGGGGGGTGTTAAAAAATTAATAAGCCATAATCTTTGCCTTTTGAGTTTAAAGTATAATTGTTTTGCAGAGAGCATTTGTTATTTTGAGCCTGCCCAGCATCATTCCCTCCCTTTTGGTGGTGGCACTCTGATCTCAGTACATATAGCCCCCACTCCAATTCCAATGCCAAGTCATGTGACCCAGGTCAGTCAATTAGCTCACTAAATCCACTAAGACACAGTGAGTGGTTCAGAGGTGACCATGTGATCAAGTTTGTCCTATCAGATGAACTCCAGGACTTGTAAGGACCTTCCAGGAAGAGGTGCTTTCTCCTTTTTCTGCTGAATTTGAATCAAGAATGATTAGGCTGGAGCTCCTGCAGCCATTTTGCTCCCATGAGAAGAGAGGGTATCTGAGAATGCAGCCAAAACACAGGAAGTGGAGCTGAAGGATAAAGAGATGGAGGTGCAATCTTAATGACATTGATTGCACCCTGGACCAAACATTCACCTTTCTCTGCACATTTTGGCGATGGGAACAAATAATGTCCCTTTTATGGCTAGGCCAGTTCGTGATAGATTTTCTGGTAAACAGAGAGAGGCTTAACCAACCCAAGGTGAACTAAGAGGGTATTTTCTGATGAGGAATTTCAGATTTCCATCAATTCCATAAGACGACAGTATAATGTGGCCACTAAGAGATTAAATGTGTCCTTAGGATGTAATGACAGAAATATAGAGTATAAAACCGCAGAGATGTGGTTCTTGATCTTGATCTTGACTGGTCAGACTCCATCTAGAATATTCACAAATTCTAGGTATATCACCAGACAAATGGAAGATATTCAGAGGAAGGAGAGCAGGATGAGGCAGTTTCTGAAAACCATGGTATAAGAATGATTGAAATACTTGAGATGTTTATCTGGAAGAAGAAAAAAATAGGAAATGTTATAATGTTACAGTTCTTTGTACAATTTTGTAATTATCTGAATGACTGGGGCATTTTAAGGACCACCAAATCAATAATGCCCTTGTTTTGAATGAGTTTCAAGCCAGTCTTTGGCTTTTGTCTTTGGCTAAAGGACTGAAAATCTGACAACATGCTTTGCTGCTCTGTGAAAGTAAGCCTAAAAGTAGAATTCCTCAATGCTACTAGAAAGTTAATTCCGTTACAGGCACTACTAGCATATTGGATGTTGTTCACTCATCTAGTGGTGCCTGGTCTCATTAATCATCAAAGGTAACTGTGCAGAAGCAGTTTTCACATCCATGTCAACATAGACAGATTCCCTAGCAAAGTGGAACTTAAAGGAGTAGACACTATAGTGTAACACAGCTGCCGGATCAAGGCAATCACAGCCTTGCCCGCAGTTCTTCAATCCTGTGTAACTAAACAGCATATTCCAGCGTTAGGGGATTTATTTAACAAACATTTTTGGAGTGTCTAATGATCATAGGACTTTGTGCAGGAAAACTCTACTTGTTGAGTATATAATTAAGCAGGATACAATTTACGCCCTTAAAGAACTGACCAATTCGTATAAGTGATGTTGCATACATAAGAGAAGCACAAAGGCACATCAGAGAAGCCGTCTAAGACACGTTAATGTTTCAATTCCTCTTTCTCTTGCTCTACACAGACACTGCTAATGATTATGACAATCTTTCCCACCGAGCCTAGATACAATCTCAGAGTCATTCTCAACACACCTTTCCGAGCAGCTATTATTAATGAACCAGATTTTGTTCCTGAGATGAAACCTACTTGTCACACCTGAGTTGCAGTTTATAGGGAGGAGAGATTGATTCCTACTATAGAGATTGCTGGTGCTTAAAGAGTAGCTAGAATGTCTCCACATAGAGATTTGAGTGACATTCCTGCCATGTGGAAGAAACAACATGAGCCACGACTGAGATGGGAAAGAAAGAGTAGTGCAGTTTGGCTGAAGTCTATGAGCATGAAGATGAGGCTGGAACAGATGACTGAAGCCTTGGATGCTACACTAGCAACTGGAAGTTATTTGGAGGGTAAATAGAACCATCAAAAATACTATATCAGAGAAGTGTTATCTTTTAGAAATATCATTGGCTGGACTCTAGGAAGAACAAGAATAGGAACAGTCAAAAATAAATCAAAACACAGAGAGGTGAGTTAAAGAGTCAAAGCATACAGGAGAGAGAATATGAAGGTCTGACAATAAAAGTGAAAAACGACAGTTGGAAGAGGCATCATGGAGGAAAAGAGACAGCAATGATGGAGTACCGGCCCCAAAAATGGGAGGATGAGGAAGGAAAAAAGCAGATCACGACTCCAGGATTTTGACTTTGAGTGAGTGAGAGGATACAGTATCATTAACTCAGAGAGGGCTGGTTTCATTTGGAGCATGCTGAGCTTTAAGTGTGGCAGGACACCTGTTGAAATTTCTAGGTAGAAATTGAAAATACAGACCTGGAATTTGAGGGGAAATAGAAAGTGGAGACGTGGAGGTGAGAGCTCCAGTCATGAGAAAGTAGGAGCTTGGTGCAGATGAGAGGAAAGATGGCTGAGGGGCTACTTGAAAGAAAGCCTGTACGTAGGAAGCAGCCTGAAAGAAGAGAGTCAGGTGAAGAAACTAGAAATGGAGCACGTTGTTTTCTAAGATAGTAACTCCTATCTATGGCTATAGATGATTTTGAATCAAATAGGATCTTCTTTTTTTTTTTTTGGTGAAGCAAGCCCCTATAGCAGCCTTGCACCAACCGTTGGTGTGGTCATTGAGAGGCCACAGTCGGAATCACTCACTTCCTGGACCCAAGGACCTGAGGGTGGAGAGAGCTGTGTACAAAGCGGTGAAGACACTGTTTCAGCCACAGACTCAGGTCCAAGCCAAACTGGCCTCCCAGGGCCAGGTGGAAAGAAGCATGCACTCACACATCCCAAATATATTTTACGGCACCCTCTCTGAGCCAGGCCTTGGCTTGATGGTTGGGATGCAGAACTGAATGAAGGCTATGCCCTTCAAATCCATCAGGATAGAAACAGTTGAAAATGTTAACAAAAATGTGAGGGACAAAACAATTCGTCTATCCAAGGGGAAGGGTAATCAGAAAAAGATAACCAAATCTAAGAGATTCTTCTTTGACTTTCAAGGGCCTTGTATTGGGCCTGGTACCACTAAATCTGGATGGATGGATGGATGGATGGATGGATGGATGGATGGATGGATGGATGGATGGATGGATAGGGCATATATATGTTGATGACAGTGATGTGAAATAATTAACACATTGGAGTTAGTATGTTTCCTCTCTCCCTGCTAGCTAAAGAAGACACTGGTTTAGGCCTTTCTCTTTCTACACCCTGCAAAAAGAATACTACAATTGTCACAGATCTTCTTTCCAATCCTTGGAAAAAAAGGACCAAAATAAACACATACCTGCTGATTCCTGTGAAGAAAAGATTGAGAGTTAATGAGGAACTAGACGACTCTTCCTCCACCACTGCTCTTTGTGGGTGATGGGTGATGGGTGGTGGGGACAGAATACCTAAAGTGAGGAAGAGACCTCTTTCTGTGTATGAGAGTTAGTACTCCCAAAATGTTGCTGAACTCAGAGGCTAGGAAACAACAGAGGACTGGATGCGTTCCACGTTCTACACGAGGTCCAGGTTGAGATCAGAATCCCTGCTTGGATTGTGCTTCCCTGAATGTAATATGTGACAAAGACAACTAGTCTTCAAATGTGTCACGGGCTTTCTTCATTTCCCAGCTTTCTTTGAACTTAGGGTTTGAGCCATATGACTAGCTCTTGTCTATGAACTGTCAATGGAAATGGTATATATTCCTCTTGGACTAACGCAATTAAGAACTGGTGTGCCTTTTCCAACTCTCTCTTCCCTCCCTGGTGATCTATGAATCACATATTCTAGATATCATGGTTAAAAGATGGAAGAGGCTACCAGAGTGAGAAATCCACCTTTGACGTGTTACACCACTGAGATGCCAGGGTTTATTTGTTATTGCAGCATAGCCTAGCATTATTCTGACCAATACATAACACCACTCTGACCTGAACTACATAGGTCATAAACTCATTACAGTAATGGCAGTGACATTGAATAAATTTTCTTTACCATCCTCAGACTCATTGTCATACCTCCTCACCTTCCAATTTATTGCCTCTAAAATATACAAACACTCATATACTATTTTATGGTCAGATACACATACAAAATATATATATTTTAGATTATACTTTCAAGACAAATACAAGCCAGAAAACGCAAAGAAAAAGATTTAGCGTCCATATCTATCCAAATCAACCAGTGTTTATTTTTTCTTACCCACACTGTTTTGGATGACAATATGTTTTAAGCTTGCTTTTCAGAGGAACAAATCACTTACAAAAGCAATAATAGGAGACACAATTGATATCACATCTATGTATGAATAGGAAACTGGCATAAAGTTTAGTATCCTATTTTCAAGACAGTCCATTTAATTTCAAGGAACACTTATAGAGGTGGCTTGGAAGATAAATCACTTTTATTTCAGTAGCTTCAAGGGTACATTTTAACTACCCTCTCATTTTTTCTATTAAAAAAGGATACAGAAAAAAAGAGAAAAGTTAATTTTTTTCAACCCTCTAGCATAAGTATTAGGGACAGTCAGAAACACAAAGAAAGATGAGGAGGAAGGGAAAAATGAGAAAAGCTTTTGGCTATTATATTTTCACAATTTATCAATACTGTCCCATAAAATTTTTATGTGACATTTCAAGATGTGATAAAAAAAAAAGTAATAAGTTTAAAATAAAACTGTCCTCTAGTTCCCTTCTAATCAGCCTATATGTGAAGCTGTAGCAAATATTATACCTGAATTCTGAGAGAAAATAGAAGGTAGGCTCAAACAAAAAAGATGAAGAAAGGAAAATATATTATTTTTATTTTAAAATATTAAATTTATTTTATATAAGTAACAATACCATAAAATATTATTATGTTATCTTTATGTTTTATTTATTTTATTTTATTTTTTATTTTAAACAATATCGTTACTCATTAAACTATTCTCAAGGTCTGCAGAAAGATGGGAAAGGCTCTATCAGTCTAACGTCACATAGTGTTATAAAAGTCACAATTATTTTCTGATTTCCTCCATCTCACCATCCATTCACCCATCCATCCCTCCATCCATTCATCCATCCATCCAACCCATCATCCATCCATCTATCATAATTTATCCATCCCTCCATCTATGTCCCCATCCGTGTATCCATTCATTTCATTCACCAAATATTCAATTAGTCTATGAAATGCAAAGTGCTAACCTCAAAGAACTTTGAAAAATATCATATAAATAACTTTAGAGCAAAACTGCTGGAGACATGACATAGGAGAGGTACCAAAAAAGTACTGAGAGTTGAGAAGAGAGGAGCAATCTCGCAGTGGAGATGGAGAAGCCTTCATGCAGGAGAAGGTTGAAGATAAAGGGACAGTAGCGTCTAGCTGAGGACCTTACAGACGAGGCTGAATTGGAAAATGGTATTATTAACAAACAGCTACCATCTCAAAGCAAGTTTCTTATCTGCCAACAAAACATGTAACTACTTCTGCAAACCACTCCTGGAAAGTATTACCATTTCCGGAAAAAAAAAAAAAAAAAAAATAGAATGCAGATCAAGGTGGCAGGATTTTTTTTTTTAACTTTGTTAAGCAGAAAGTTCCACAATGCCTTTCCAAGTGGGGCCTACAATCAAAATGTCATCGGCTTGCCTTCTCCTGTTTTTCCAATCTCGCAGGAAAATTGCTGTTTAAAAAAAACCATGGCAGAACATTTTGACATTATTTCTATGCGGCTGTCCAAAAAGATGGCATTTGGTTAATGTCAGCATTCAGGTATCATTCACATCAGACGCCGTGATTATTTTTTTTTAACTTAAGGTCTTATTTTTTTAACGACAGCAAAGGTTATCCACCCTACTCCATCTGCCAAAAAAAAAAAAAAAGAAAAAAGAAAAATAGCCAAAATCCCCTACCCTTGGGATTGTAAAAAGGGACCTGAGCAATATTTCTCACAGGAGCCTGCTCATGGGACTGATGTTCTGGAGAGTATGATTTACTGTTGAAGCAGTCCTACTGTTGTCTTCCATTTTCCACTTCTCTTTTCTTAACTCCATGGAGACTCAGAGCTGGAAATTCTCTTCACAAGAGTGGCAGGCTCGTCTCCTGTTTTCCCATCAGCTGCACCACTGTTTAATCAAGGGAGCTAATCAACTGTGGAGTTCATAATGGATGTCAGTAACACTTCCTGTGTTATGATTGATGAAGCTAACTCTGGACTTAACGTCTTTGTTCAAAATGAGATGACAATAGAATCGAGATTAATACCATATTTTTTTAAAGCTGCATTACGGCAGCTAATAAAAGTAGTTCTCCCCCAGCAACTGTACCCACACTGGTGGCACTAGAGACGATTTTAGGGAGAGTCTAGACTATTTTCATTCTAATAACTACATATATTTTAATACGCGTTAGGGTGAATCTTCTATTTATGATGACAGATACTGTTTCTTCATGAGAGGTAGTGATAAAAATTTTCCTTTCTGTAAATATTTAAATAAAAATGAGTCCTCTGCATGTGTCTATGTGTTTTGAATAAATAAATCTTTATCCACCTCCTCTTCTGCCAAAAATCAAACCCACTTACTGAGTCACCTTTCTCCTAGCTCCATCTCTCTCTACCTCTCCAATCCATTCTTTCCCTTAAAATAAAAGTTAATGAAATGCAGATTACCCATAAACAACTCCCTCAGGCAACTGTCCCCTGCCCTCTTAGGGACCTGGTGTGAAACAAGTGACTGAGTCCTCCCCATTGAAGCTTGTCTCCTAGCATCGGTCTAATCTGACTATCGAATCCTGAACCCAAAAGGCACTTGCTCCATTTACAGTGTCTTCTTTATTCCCTCCTATTTTCCTTTATTTTTTGATTAGTCAACAACGCCTCTTAGTAATGATCTCAAAAGAACGTCTTGATAGATTGCAACCATTAAAGGCGTTTTTCCATAGAGATATGTACTTGAAATGTTCATCAGGTTGAGGGGATGGGGAGCCTATGGAGGATTCCTTAGCAGTTATAACAGGAAAAACTAATAAGAGTAAAAACATTTATTTCAACTCAATGGGGAAAGAGGTTTTTTTTTTTAATTATT
Source organism: Diceros bicornis minor (assembly GCF_020826845.1). Classification (NCBI taxonomy): domain Eukaryota; kingdom Metazoa; phylum Chordata; class Mammalia; order Perissodactyla; family Rhinocerotidae; genus Diceros; species Diceros bicornis. The sequence continues at coordinate 71,832,338 of NC_080741.1, read as the reverse complement.
AAGTTCTTAAGACAACAAAATCACATTATTGCACTATAAAATTAAGCAAAATGCAGAAGGATCTTCTGCATAATAATAAGTAACCATATTATCTTGATTTTTAAAAATCTTCACTTAGCCCCTAGAAACAGTTATCTCCTGAGATTACAGAAATCTCAACAATTATCCTTTTCTATAAATCCCTTTTCTATTTGCTTTACTTAAATTTCTCAGTGTGCACTATAACCTCTCCAGGAAGGGGTCTACCAACTGTCCTCTGTAGAATTGCTGTGGCTCCCTGGGCAGAAGTCTCCTTTGTGACGTCTCAGTCTGATTGTATAACTTGTTGGTCACCTTTGGTTATTAAAACAGTCTCGGGGGGGGGGGGGGTGGCGGGTCCTTTAAACTCAGTCATGTTTGTTCTAAAGCATCAATTTCATATTCAGTGCCAAGTTAGCCTCTTTCCCTTCCCTCCTCAATATGGGCTAAAATGGAGGCTCAAGATCCTGGAGAGGAGGGAGGCGGGCAGTGCCTGCTTTCTTCGTGAATGATGGAGGTGGAGAAGGAGAAGGAAACAGACGTCTGCTTTTGTGACTACCCCATGGCTGCGCTAAGACTTCTCCTTGACTGGTCATAACCATTGATCTATTTCTTTGCCTATGGACTTGAGGAGCTGAGTGGGCGCTCCAACAGGCCCTTGTGATGGGGGCTTCACTCCACACCCTGGCTAACAACCTCTCAACAGAATAATTTAAGGCCCTTCACCATCTGATTCAAAACTCTCTTTCCAACCTCAACTCCTGCCACTCTACTCCAGGGACCCCACGTTCCAGCTCTATGAAATCTCTGTCAGTTTGCCAAACGTGTCCTACTCTGTGCGTCCTTGCCTGTCTGTTTGCTTCCCTAGCCCCCAAGTTACATTGCCCTTCCCCCTCTTCTCAGCTCTCTAAATTCTTATTTATCCACCAGTCTTGAGATGTGTTGGTCTTCTGGGCAGGTGGGAGGCTGGGGATATGCCTGGTTGATCAAGTTCTCTGGAATTCTGAAACAGAGGACTCTATAACTGCAAGATTTAAAACCGAGAGAAAATCGACAATACCCGAACTTTTCTTTTATAAATTTATAAAATATAATATAAATATAAATAAATTCTAAGAGAATAACACAAAGTGATGCTTCACATCCAAAATAGTGAAATATAATAATCAGATGATATTAAAACACCATAATCTCAGGAGAGTGAAAGGGGTGATTCTCACATGGGTACGGTGATGGATGGTAATTAGTCTTTGGGAGGTGAACATAATGTAATCTACACAGAAATCGAAATATAATGATGTACACCTGAAATTTATATAATGTTATAAACTAATGTTACCTCAATAAAAATAAATAAATAAATAAAATTTAAAAAACGAAAACAAAACACCCCCACCATATTCTCTGTGGCATGTTCATACTGCCAAAGAATAAAGCAGCAGAAAAGATTCTAAATTTCCATCTATAAATCAATGGTCTTTTTACAAGAGGGAGGAGGTTTATAATTGGTTATCCAGAATGGAATTTTCTATCATGTTACTTATCTCTCCTTCTCTCTCCAAAATAAGCTGTATATAGAGGAATAATCTAAAAGTTTAGGAAGAATATTTGCTTTAACTGAGTAAAACACTTATTTCTTTTCTGAAATGACCTTTGTTTAAGGTTTCATTATGCTATACTCAGGAGAAGAGATACAAATTGAAAATTAGTTTGGACTGTCTCCTTCCTTAGAAGGTTTAACAAAATTGCCATAATGGATTCCAGGGTGGCAGCCAAGCTGGCGGCCTGTGAGAGTCAGTAGATGTGGTGGGGAGCTGATCGCCTTCACCCCACTAGACCTCCACCCCAAGGGACTCCAGGTCCCACACAGGGCAAATCCGGGCGTACAAGACTAGACAAACCTCTGTTCTCCTGCTCTCAGGTTGTCCCTGCTGAGCAACTGGGCAAATGCAGTGCAATTTCTTCCATCAAGGCCGAAAGCACCACAGATTTTTAAATTTAATTTAAAATTCAATTTTGTATTTGAGGCAAACAGAGTCTTTAGGGAAACATAATGATGTCAAATAAACACTGGCTATGACCAGCTTCCAGAAAATGACATCACAGACCCTTTTTTACCACCATCCGAGGTGCAGATGTGACCGTATGGACCTTCACATGGACAAGGTGACAGAGCCCGAGCTCCAAATCTGTGGTAAGACACCATGCCTAGAATCGTTGGGGTTCTCCCCTACTCCACAAAAATGTTATATCATCCCTTGAAACTGGGAATTCTTGGGCCGGCCCCGTGGCTTAGTGGTTAAGTGCACGTGCTCCGCTACTGGCGACCCGGTTTCGGATCCCGGGCGTGCACCGACGCACCGCTTCTCCGGCCATGCTGAGGCCGCGTCCCACATACAGCAACTAGAAGGATGTGCAGCGATGACATACAACTATCTACGGGGGCTTTGGGGATAAAAAGGAGGAGGACTGGCAATAGATCTTAGCTCAGAGCCAGTCTTCCTCAGCAAAAAGAGGAAGATTAGCATGGATGTTAGCTCAGGGCTGATCTTCCTCACAAAAAAAAAAAAGAAAAGAAACTGGGAATTCTGTTCACAAATTGCTCATACTGATAAGTAGCTTTTATAAAAAACAAAATAACAAACATATGTCTTTCCTCTGATGGGGAGTAGAAGTCCCCACTCTGACAAGAACTAAATTTGTTAGTGAGGGGGGAAATCACAGCTCCTGTTGGCCTCAATTCTTCAATCATAAAGGAAAGTCGGATGAGAATTGGAGGTTTTCGAAACTTTTAAAACAAGTTAAGAAACTCTCTGCTCAAGTGAAATCTTATGAAAGACCCCATAACATAAATAGATAAAAGATTACGCTACTCCAGTTGAAGAGAAGAGGTGGGGCTGAGGCCCATCCACGCTGGGGAAACACTGGTGATCTAAGGGCCATGGTGTGAAACAGCCTGGGCTACGGCAGATGACTTCTCAAACCTTTCCAGCCCCAACACTTGAAATCAGGGCTCTGCAAACTACAGCCCACAGGCTAAAGCCAGCCTACTCTCTGTTTTGATAAAAAGACATTTTGTTGGAACACAGCAATGCCATTCTATGGCCGTTTTCGTGCTACAAGGACAGAGTTGAGTAGCTGTAACAAGGTCTAAAATATTTACTTTGTATCCCTCGACAGAAAAAATTTGACAATCCCTACTCTAAATACTTTTAGCTCTGTACTTGACACATAGTCGGCATTCAATCAATGCCCGCACCCTTCCTATTGCCCCATTCTACACTTAAACAAAATGGGGTGCCAAGTTACAGGTTGGAACACTTCTCCAATAAGAAGCCAATCTAAAAATATTACCTTGACAAAGAGAATAGAACATGGTGGACTGAGTTTCAAATAATGAGAATCAGTCATCATTCTGACCGTGCAATTGATAAATAAAGTAATAGTGTCACTTCCTTTCTAGATGAGCGCTGCCCCAACTCAGGGACCTTCAGAAAAAGAAACAGGAATCTCAGGTGACTCCTGTCCCAAACCACTCACTGAATGAGGAATGGGAAAGTCTACCAAGAGAAAAGCAGTTGCATTGGGTCATTTAGTCAATAAAAAGCAAAAAACTAATAATAATCAATCTGTTTATTTGAAAGCAAAAGTGTGAAGACACTAAGAAGATACAAAACCAAAATAAAATATTAGTGATCCCAACAGCCCAGGAGATCAGTGCTCTTAATAAAGTGAATAGTATTTACATTTCAACTTGGGCTTCGCTGCTATATTCGGGATATTCTCACCATCACTCAGATGTGAGAAACACTGGCTTTGGCCACTGGTTAATTACTGGATTGTTAAAACCCATTTCATGCCCATACACCTTATTTTTAAGAAAGCAGATTTTGTTAGTGCTTTTATTTTGTAATTATAGTCTCTTGACAAGGGCCTCTGCCACACCTGTCATTTTACAATGGAATCTACTGAGAGAAGGGAAAAAAAAAACCCTGTGTATAGAGACTTCAAATATCTTACCATCTAGCCTCACGTGTAGTTTTAAAGCAGTGGGGGAGGGATGTTGAACTGTCATCCCGATGCCATATAATGTAATCAAGAGCCCTAAGGAAATATATAACTTCTTTTTTTTATATAACCTCCTTTCAATGTGTATGCAGAATTAACAACCCTATCTTAGATGCATTTCAGTGAATCTTGGGATTAGCTCTCTATTCTCACTGATTAGTAGTTACTTCTGAGCTCCTATAATTATCAGGATGACTAATTTAATGAACACCATAACCAGTGTTCACACCCCTCATAGCAGAGTGTGTGGTGGGGCTTGCTGAGAAGAAGGAAGGGGTGACTTCACAGCCTCTTTACAAATAACACTAAAATTAGGATTTTTTTTTTGCCACTTCTGTCTTGGTCATATTTATGAGCCAAAAATGATATTTTTATCACTCCTCTGGGTCACACAGCCCTTTTGTCACCCAGCCATATCCGTGAGCACATACTGTGTCATCAAGTGTTGGCTAATTATGGCCTTGGCTGCTTACCTCTCTGTATGGCCACCACTACTAGACTATCAACCTCTTGAGAACAGAGCGAAAGTGTTATCTATCAATGAGTCTCTTATCCCTAACATAACATACGGTACCTTTTAGCTTCTGTTCAGTAAATGTTTGTTGAGTTAACTTACACATGCTTTGCTGATATGACAAAGCCCACGCAAGTTAAGGACAATGTGTGAACCCACCAAACTGTGAAATCCTATAGGGCACAAACCATACTTCTCTTCTGTGTATCATCAATGCCTTATCTTCACCAAGGCCTCACACATAGTAGGTGCTAAATGAATGTTTGTAGAAAGAGGGAAAGATTTCCACTGGGAAGTGAAAAGCCCATTTGGTGATATGAAAATACAACAACTTCAACCAAATATGTTGTGTATCTAAGGCAGGAGTCAATACATTTTTTCTGCAAAGGGCCAGATAGTAAACATTTTAGGCTTAAACTTTTACTGTCTATATTGCGACTACTTAATTCTGCTGCTGTAGCATGAAAGCACACATAGACAATATGTAAATGAATGACTGTGATTGTGTTCCTGTAAAACTTTATTAAAAAAATCAGGTGGTGGGGCAGATTTTCTTGCCAGCCATAATTTGCTGACTCCTGGTATAAATGAGAAAGGCAAAACAAGGAAGCTTTCAGAAGCTAATATAGTAAAGTGTCTATATGGCCTCAACATATGACAAGAGTATTTAAATAAACTACAAAAAAAACAGTTAGCATTTTGGAAAGAAGATATAAGTGGACATGTTAGAATTAAGAACAATAGAATACCATGCAACAATGAAACAAACAAGCAGTAGCTACCAACACAACATAAATAAATATCACAACACAATGTTGAACAAAAGAAACAACACACAAATGTAAACACAAAAACATCATTAAGAGAGGGAAAAGATGGGGCCAGCCCCATGGCATAGTGGTTAAGTTCCACATGCTCTGCTTCGGCAGCTTGGGTTCACAGGTTCAAATCCCAGGCAGGGACTTACACCACTCGTCAGCCAGGCTGTGGCAGTGACCCACATACAAAATAGAGGAAGACTGGCACAGATGTTAGCTCAGGGCAAATCTTTTTCAAGCAAAAAGAGGAAGATTGGCAACAGGTGTTATCTCAGGGCCAATCTTCCTCAGCAATAAAAAAGAGAGAGAGGGAAAAGATAAGCTGCAGGGTGGGGAAGAAATTTGTCACTTACATAACTAACAAAGGCAATGTACCCATAAAAGTGTTCTAGAACCATCCACATAGCCAATGTATGTTTTTTTTTTCCCCACACCAACAAGCAATTCTGCAACACCAGTGAGGTGTCCTACAATTCAACTCAATTCTGGCACTATCTACCCAGAGACAGCATCAGATTCCACAGGTTAAGGCTCAGTCCTACCAGACTGCTCCCCTCTCCTGACTTCAGACACCAGTTGCAAGTCCAGTTTATCACCTGTGCTTCTGATCAACTGGCTATAAATCAGAGGTTCCCATGACCTCCTCCTTGGGTTGGATTAATTTGCTAGAGTGGCTCACAGAACTCAGAAACACTTTACTTACTAGATCACTGGTTTATTATAAAAGGATATGACTCAGGAACAGCCAGATGGAAGAGATGCATAGGGCAAGGTATGGGGAGACCACGCAGAGCTTCCATGCCCTATCTGGTCATGCCACTCTCCCCAGATCTTCACATGTGCAACCCGAAGCTCTCCAAACCTTGTCCTTTTGGGTTTATATGGAGGCTTCATTACATAGGCATGATTGACTAAATCATTGGCCATTGGTGATTGATTCAACCTCCAGCCACTCTCCAAGGAGGTCAGGGGGTGAAACTGAAAGTTTTAACCCTCTAGTCACCTAGTTGGGTCTTCTGGAAACCAGCCCCCATCCTTAGGTGCATCCAAAAGTCACCTCATTAACATAAAAAGTCACCTTTGTTGCTCTTATCACTTGGAAAATTCCAAGAGTTTTAGGAGCACTGTGCCAGAAACGGGGATGAAGACCAAATGTATACTTCTTATTATAATTCACAATATCACAACCTATAATATATAAAGGATCCCTATGTGTCAATAAGGGAGAGATAAGTGAAATAGAAAAATGGAAAAGGATGAGAATAAGCATTTCACCAAAAAAGTATGTCCCAGTGTGCAATAAAGATGTGAAAATATGATCAACTTCATTAGTAATCCAGAGATACAAATAAAAATCACAATGATGTACATGTCCACTAGAAATTAAAAAGGCTAGAGGCAGCCCAAGACAGCGACTAGGAAGATCGTGAACTCACCTCCTCCCATGGACACACCAAATCTACAGCTACGTATGGAACAGTTTCCTCTGAAAAAGACCTGAAAACTAGCTAAGCAGTTCCTTCACTCGGGGCAAACAAGAGAAGGCCCACATCTAAGCGAGTAGGAGAGGCTGGGACATAATCTTGCCATAAACCCTGTCCCAGGCTTGGTAACCCACAGTCAGGAGGGAATTCACAAACCTGGAGCTTCTCCCTGAGAAGCAAAGGGTTCATACCCCACATCAGGCACCCCAGCTTTTAAGGCTTATATCCGAGAGACGAGCCCACAGAACATCTGGCTTTGAAAACCAACAGAGCTCATGTCCCTGAGACCCACAGGGCTGTAGCGAACTGAGAAACGCCTCTGAAAGGGCTTGTGCAGACTCCCCGCCAGGGCCCAGCACAGAAGCAGCGATTTGAGAAGTGTCTAGACTTTGTGTGAAAGAGATTCATTTGCTAATTTTAAAGCCTGAGGGACAGGGCCCTGCTGGGATGCTCTCTGGGCAAGACTGGTGGGCACCATTGTTGTATTCTCCCTCTACCTTGCTTTTTATTTTTTTTTAACTCTAGGCTTTTTCCTCTCTTGGCAGGTGGCATGTTGACCCTCCAACTGGCGGGCGCCATCTTTCCGCTCCCCCTCTGCTGTGCTCCACAGCGCCCATATCTCCCTGGGGAGAGCTTTTACACACATCTGGTGCCTGGTTTTTATATCTAGTGCCCCAGTTTTTGCAGCTGCAGTCCAGGGGACATCCCTTGAACTCCCGGCTCTGGTGGCCGGCGGGGCTTACGCTTGCAAGTCCCAAAGGACTGTACCCAACGGAGAAAGAGTTCTTCACTGGCGACCACCCTCAGGGCACAGCAGAGGCAACAGACCCAGGAGCTCAGTCTCTCTGTGCAAAAGCCCTATGAGTTTATCATCATGGCTGCAGCCTGAGGGGCAGGTTCTAACTAAACACACAGCTAAGGGCCGACTGTGATAACTTCCAGAGACCTCCGAGGGCTGGCCCTATCTTCACGCGCTCCCTCTGCTGAGCTCCAGAGCACCAGCATCTCTTGGAGGGGAGCTCTAACATGTGTCTGGTGCCCTAGTTTTTACATCTGGTGCCCAGTTCTTGCAGCTGCCACCCAGGGGACACCCTTTGAACTCCTGGCTTTGGTGGCCAGGGGGGCTTGTGTTCCTGGGTCCCACGGGACTCTAACAGTCAGAGAGATAGTTCTTGGCAGGCTACCACCCTCAGGGCACTGCACAGCCAGCAGACTAAAACACACCCCTAGTCTGAGAAAGAAGCCTATTTGCCTGTCCTGGAGTTTGGGCCTGAGGGGCAGACTTCAGGTCCGCACACACCCAGGGGCCTATGGAGATGCTCTCAGGGGTGTAAGACGGTGTAAGCCATCTTTGCACTCTTCCTCTGCTTTACTCCAGCTCACCAGTATCTCTCATCTGGAGCCCCAGTTTTTGCAACTGTCACCCAGGGGACACCTCCGGATCACCTGGTCCCATGGCCAGCAGGGCTTACGCTTGTGGTCCCAGAGGACTGTATATATTTGCCAATTTTAAAAGCTGCTGCCTGGGGGGTCTGGCTTTCAATCTGCCTGAATCTAGGTGCTGACTGAGACCCCCCTATGTTAGGACACTGATAGGTCTTGGCACACGCTCAACTACTAGGAGCTATTAAAAATAAAATACTCTGCTTGGGCAATCACAAAGGTTTGAGAGACAACCAAGAGCTAGGGCAGGGTTGAATGATAAGGTTCATTTCCTACACGAGGCCACACAATCAAGACCGGGAGAGGTGGCTGTTTCATCTAATGCATAGAAACAAACACAGAGAGTCAAGCAAAATGAGGAAATAGAGGAATATGTTCCAAACGAAAGAACAAGATAAAACCTCAGGAAAAAAAAAAAAAAATGAAATGAAAAAGGCGAATAACACCAGGTGTTGGTGAAGACTCCATGAACAGAACTCTCCTGTGCTGCTTTGGGAGTGTGAATTGGTACAATCACTTTAGAAAACAGTTTGTCACTATCTACTCATGTTAAACAAACACTCCTAGGTGATACCTGAGAGAACGCATGCCCAGGTGCAACAAAATCCATGTTTAAGAATGCGCATAGCAGCACTCTTTGCTGGAAATGACCTGAAACAATCCACGTGTCCATCAACAGCAGAATGGATAAAAGTTCATTAAATGGAACATTTTACTGCAATGACATAAACAAGCCACAGCTACACACACAACATAGACAGAGTTCATAAACCTAATATTGAGAAGAAAAAAATAAAAAGCGAGACACAAATGAGCACATACAATAGTATCCCACTTATATAAAGGTCAAAAACAGGCAAAATGTAGCCAACGATAACCTCAGGAGTCGGCCCTGTGGTCACCTTCATGGGGCAGAGAGGGGCTGTCATCAAGATAGCCATCCTGGGGGCACTGAGTTTTAGCCATTGATTTCCTGACCTGTAATTACATAGGTATTTGCTTAATAATAATTTATTAAGCTGTATATGTACGTGTGTGCACCTTCCTGTATGTGGTGATAGTTCGCAATTTTTAAAAAAGGCTTTAAATTATTTGAGGCCTGCCATCTGTGAAATTAGAGATTTTTAAATAAAAATAGCACCTTTAGCAGGGCTTCTTTTTCTTTTCAATGATGCCACTGCATCTTAAAGTATATGTCACATCTGTTATGGTAAAAGTAGTATTGCGAGATTTCTGAGGCTAGGTCATAAAACATTGCAGCTTCTTTCTGGTTCCCTTGACACGCTAGTTTTCAGGGTGCTCCTTCTGGGAACACAGCTGCCATGCTGTGAAAGATTCAAGCCACAGAGAGAGGCCATCTGGGTATTCCAGCTGAGAGCCCTTGCTGAACCCAGCCTTGGAGTCATCCCATCCAGGAACCACACATGTGAGTGAAGAAACCTCCAGAAGATTCCCATCTCCAGCCATTGGAGTTTTCCCCGCTGAGGCCCAAGATATCCTAAAGCAGACACAAGCCAACTGACATGCCCCATCCAAGTCCCCGACCCACAGAAACCATGAGCACAGTGAAATGGGTATTGTTCCACGCCACTAGGTTTGCAGTGTCTTTTACACAGACATAGCTACTAGAACGACCATCTTAACACCATTATTTCTAATTTTTGTAAGAATTTGATGAATGAAACACATTAGTGTTTTCAGGGAGGCATGGGTAAGGCTTAGAACAATAAGGTGAATTCCCAACATTATACGGTGGAGTCCCAATTTAAACCTGAGTCTGTCTCTACCCAAAGTCACTGTCCACATGTCATCCTGTCTTTCTTTCAGGGAGGGGTCAATCACCACAAGAAAATACCTCAGAAATGTGGGCAACAGAGATAACAGAGTCTCCTCAATGTAACATGTGATGCAGAGCCCTATGACCAGAATTCCCATGAGAAAACTAAGAAGGTTTAATGTGGACTCTGCCATTTAATAGCCCCATGGTGTGGGCAATTCGCCCAGCCCCCATTTTCACACCTGTGAACTATCACCCAAGACATTGGGACATATGATGGGATAATACCTGCTTGGGACCACCTTTAGGGGTTTTTTATGGAGATAAAAATGAGGGAATAATGAAAATTAAAAGTAATAATGATGCCATCGACGTGCTGCTTCTTGGCCAATTGACTAGTCTTAAGAACATACACATATCTGCATAGCACTTACAGTTTTCAAAGCATTTCTACAACATATCTTGGGTGAAAACCCTTGGTAAATGGTAAGGCACGATGACAGACAGCATTGTTATTGACACACAGGGAGACAATAAAAGGTAAGGAGCATCAATCTGTTATGGCCATGGAACCAAAATGAAAGAAAAGAAGAAATAAAAGAAAGATGTGGGCATGCCACGGGAGTGTGGTTTTCCTTCTCTGTATCCTCGGCATCAAGAACAGGGCCAGATACACATATGAGTGTCAAATTTCCAGAGTGGTATCTGGATATTCTGTTTCAAGCCAGCTACTGAAAATTTTGAAATCTCAGAACTGGCAAAATTCTCACATGCAATCTCACAGGACAAATTTTCCTCCCAACTCTGCTCCTTCCATATAAGAGCTCAGCAAATCTATTCAATGTGGCAATGAGGAAAAAAAACCAATGAAATCCTGTCAGCATACGTATGGCACCCAGTGTGACTTTCCTCTTTATGAGCTAAAGAACACAGGTGTCAAAGGACACAGGTCTGGAGCGCTCTGAAGAATCCAATCCCCTGCAAAAGGGTGGTTAGATCTCCACTGAATGTTCTCAATTCAAGGACTTTCTGCTTTTCTAAACTGTAGGAGTTTAAAATGTGCTGGGTGACTCAGTCTGATTCTTTTTTTTATTTCCACTGCAGCACATACAATGGAATAGAACATAAGGTCAAGAAAAAAGTAGAATAGCAACTCACTTTCTATCTCTGAGAAGAAATGGGAAGATGGAAGATCATGTTCTAAAGTGACTTTCACTGCTCTCCAAAGAGCAAAATACAATGAAAGACCCAAAAAGTAGGGTTAGAGGCCATTTCCTTGCACAGCTTTGAACTGATGTATTTTATTCTTGGAGGCTTTTATTATATTCTGCTCCTTCTGGGGCAGAGAAAACCACTTCAGAACTTGCTCTGCCATCTTCTGCATTTCATGGGGTCTGTAATGGAGTCAGGGGTTGGTCTGTCTTCAAATGACAAAGAATTCTTTGTAGATTCTAGGTCTTTACGGAGTTTCTACTATTGCTCACACCATGTTAAGTTCTGTGTCTGACCCGGTGTCCCAAATATAGTTGGTGATCAAGAAATGATTGGTTATTCATTCAAATATTGACTAGGTGTGCTAGGCCCTCCACTCAAGTTGATTAAACAGACTGCCTCTGCCCTCATGGACTCCCAATGTAATGGCAATGCTGGTGGCACTAGGTTCTGAATGTTGTGGCACTAGAGGCAGAGGTGGCTAGCTGTCTGCCACAAATTCATGATCCCCTTCATAAAGTAGTTGTTGAGAAGCAGCTGCCCACCATGTTTCTAGCCCCCTTTGCATGTAGGCAGAGTCATGCTCATCATGTCCTAATTAAAAAAAAAAAAAAAGTGGAGCAGAAGTGATGTACACTGCTTCCAGATCCAAACCATAAGAACTTCCCACACAATCCTCCATGCTCTCTCTGTTGCCCCCTCTATTGGCTGGATGTCAATGCCTGTGGGAGCCACAGCTTCTGTCAGCCTGGATCCCTGAATGACTCTGTGGAGCAGGGATTCTGCCCTCACTCCCTGCACTGCTACCCCGCCATCACTGATTGGCTTTGACATTAGTGAAAAATAAACTTCTATTCTATTAAGCCACTGAGATTAAAAGTTCATTTATTACTCCTTCTAGCATTCTATTAACTACTCATACATCACCTTCCAGTTCATTCATTCATTTATTTTTGTTGTTGCTGTTTATTTGATACACCTGTTAAGAACCTGCTGTTGGCTAGGCATAGTTCCAGGCACTAGGGACACCATAGGTAGCAGTGACAGAAAATAAACAAACAGATAAATATACAAGAGAATTCAAATTGGAATAATGCCATGAAGGTGTCTTAGTCTGTTCACACTGTTATAATAAAATTTACCACAGACTGGGTAACTTATAAACAACAGAAATTTATTTCTCACAGCTCTGGAGGCTGGGAAGTCCAAGATCAAGGCACCAGCATGGTCAGGTTCTGGCAAAGGCCAACTTCCAGTTTCATAGCCAGGGCCTTCTCACTGGGTCCTCACATGGTGCAGGGGGCAAGAGAGCTCTCTGGGATCTCTTTATAAAAGCACCACTCCCATCGACGAGGGCTCCACCCTCATGACCTAATCACCTCGCAAAAGCCCCACCTACTAATACTATCACCTTTGGGGGTTAGGATTTCAACATATGAACTTGGGGGCGGGGGCACACACATTCAGATCACAGCAGAAGGAAAAACAGATATTACTGCAATAGAGAGTAATTGAGAAGCATCTCTGAGGAGATGACAATTTGACCTAAGACCTGAGGGATATAAAGGAGCCACTCAGGCCCATATGTGAGGGAAGAGCACTGCAAGCTGAAGGAACAGCAAATGCAATGGCCTTGAGTTAGGAAATCACTAGGCAGATTCCAGGAACCAACCAAAGGTGTGTGCTATATCAGCTAAATCAGGATAAGAGGACTAAACAGAGACAGCTCCTGGCCAACCAGGAGGTGCGGTCCCCTCTTCATGACCTTCCCAATCACCATTCCAAAGTCAATCACCATTCCAAAGTCAATCCCTGCTGCCCTATAATCTCAACACCTTCCCTTCCCAGTGCTTCATGCTCTGGCTGTGGCTGCCCATGGTGAGGACTGGCTGACCTGAAACAATGTTTTTTAGCAGCTGCAGCAGCAAGCACGATTTTAGAACACTGCTTGAAATCATCTCCTTCAACCAATGGAACATTCTAACTTTATGATTTTTTTTTTAATCTGGGAGAAGTTCTATTGGCTTGAATGTCCCCAAGAATCTTGACCTGAGCGTTTCAAGAAGCAACACCACACAAATTGCTAAGTATTTCTTTATAAAATAAATACATAAAAGGCAGGGCAATCATAATAACCTCACCACAGAATGTTTTTTGTAGTAGGGAAGAGGAAATTGTTATAGTTTCAATTCGGGACCTAAGGACCACATTTGATATGAACTCTCCTGCCCTTACATGAAATATTGAATTAATTTCTATTATCAATTGGAATATGTTGCTGTCTTATTCACTGTGAATTACCCTGGCTGAAAATATCTGCTATTTTTTTCTCCTTCAGATTTTCCTGTGTCAATAGCCTAGGGGATAAACTATCTGATTTAGTTATAGAGAAAATCACTGTTTTTATTTGATGCCTATTTTTTTCCAAGGGGACAAGAAAAACATTCTCACCACTATCAACTTGTTTCTAAGAAAAGAAGGTGCCATTTCACTAAAACTCTATCACACAGTTCAATAACGAGATTGCTCTGAGCTGGGATGATGGAAGCTCCAAGAGATGATTTAAGTAGAAAGGAGCAAGTGAGGCTGGAGTGGAAGAGAAGTACTGAGTAATTCCAGATGTGGCCTCAACTCTGGGGGCAAAGGGAAGCAGAACCTTTGATGTTCAATGGTCTCTACAGGGAAAGAGGGTCGACAAGAGTTGAGACGGAGAGAGGGAGAAGAGTTGAGAGTCAGGAAGCTGGGTTCTGGTCCTGACTTCATCCCTGAGTGACAGTGAGCATGTAACTATCACTCTGGGCCTCAGTTTCTTCATCAGTAAAATAAACTTGGTTTAGTCTCTGCCAATCCTAATGGTCTATGGTTTTTCAACAATGCTCATTGAGCCTTGTGATGGTTATTTTTATGTCTCAACTGGCTGGGACACAGTACCCAGATATTTGGTCAAACACTATTCTAGATGCTTCTGTGAAGGTATTTTTTGGATAGGTTTAACATTTAAATCAGTAAACTTCAAGTAAATCACCCTGCACTCTATAATGTAGATAGGCCTCATCCAATCAGTCAAAAACTTTAAGAAAAAGACCGATCTCCCCTGAGAAAGAGGGAACTCTGCCAGCAGATGGCCTTCAGACTTGATCTGCAACTTTTCCCTGGGTTTCCAGCCTGCTGGTCTATCCTGCAGATTTTGGACTTGCCAAGCCTCCACAATTGCATGAGCCAAATACTTCACAGAAATACTGGTTTTCCTATTGGTTCTGTTTCTCTGGAGAACACTAATAGAAGTGTCTACCATGTGCCTGGCATCGTCTAATACTTGGGATTTATGAGGGAGCAAAAGAGGCAAAGATCCCAACACTCTCAGAGTTTATGATCTTGGCCTGTGCAGTGAACTCAGAGAGCATGGGGTCCTCAGACCCTGCACAGTCCAAAGCAAGAAGCGGCCCTTGACTGCTCCTGGGAGATAACCTCTAAGCCCTTGGAATATCCTGCCTAATAAGTGTGTCTTTGTATCGCTAGTGCCTTGGGCCATGCCAGACAGTATATACTAACAACGCGATTTATAGCGAAGGCCTGCTTTTGTTTACTTGGGGCCCTGGGCCATATTGTACCAGCCTGACCTCTGGGGGTGCTGGAGACTGAGTAGCTAATGTCAGTGACTTTGGTGATCCAGGCCTACATGACTGATCCCCAATAAAAACCCTGGACACCAAAGCTTGGGTGAGCTTCCCTGGTTGGCAATACTTCACACATGTTGTCACATATTGTTGCTAAGAGAATTAAGTATTGTTCATATGACCCTACTGGGAGAGGGCTACCGGAAGCTTATGCCCCATCTCTCCTGGACTCCACCATATGTGCCTTTTCCCTTTGCTTATTTTTATCTGTATCCTTTCTCTGCAATAACCCATAACCTTGGGCTTAAGAGCCTCTGTGAGTTCTCTGGCTCCTTCTAGCAAATTACCAAACCCTAGGGTGGTCTCCGAACCCTTGACACATTCAATAATGTTTGCTGAGCATCTACTGTTTGCCTGACACCATCTTTTTTTTTTTTTTTAATTTTTATTTATTTATTTTTTTTTTTTCCCCAAAGCCCCAGTAGATAGTTGTATGTCATAGCTGCACATCCTTCTAGTTGCTGTATGTGGGACGAGGCCTCAGCACGGCCGGAGAAGCGGTGCGTCGGTGCGCGCCCGGGATCAAACCCTGGCTGCCAGCAGCGGAGCGCGCGCACTTAACCGCTAAGCCACGGGGCCTGCCCAGCCTGACACCATCTTAAACACTTGGGATTTATGAGGAAGCAAAAAGAGGCAAAGATTTCTGCCCTCTCTGAGCTTATGGTCTTGGCTATGTCTTTGGGGACTGTGTGTGGGGTCAGGGTTCTCATGCTCATCTCTTAATCACAGTCCTCAGTAGTCAGTACTGACCAGGAGTAAAGTGAGAATCAAAGATGTGTTGACGTGGTCAAAAATAAATAAATAAGTAAATAAAATAAAAGCACAATATGATCATGGACTGCAAAAGAAGAAGTCTTATTTCACGCTGTTCCTCAAACCGTATCTGGAATGTGCCCAACTGCAGTCAGTTCTAAAGGCCTTTACACACCACTAGGAAATCACTGGCAAACTAGAATGCAACTAGGTGAGAGTGTCCAGATTGGTGAAGTTGGCCAAAAACCTCAAATGTTATATAGAAAATAGTGAGAAAAACTGAAGTTATTTAATTCAAGTAGTGGTTCTCAACCAGGAACGATTTTGCCCTTCAGAGGACATCTGTAAATGCTTGGAGACATTTTTGGTAGTCACAACTGGAGTGTGCTACTGGAACCTAGTGCATAGAGGGCAGCCTACAATGCACAGGATGACCCCTCCCAATAGAGAATGATCTAGACCAAAATGGCAATATGCTGAGGTTGAGAAACCCTGAATCAGAGCCAAAGAAGGCAGAGATCGTCTTACTAACATCAATACTATTCTTTGAGAACTAAGCAAACATGGAATCAGGTGCTCCATAAGGAAGAGGTTTTGTGCTGCAGGACATTTTCAGACAGTAACTATACAACCAGTCATCAGGGATAATACAGAGGAAACCCAAACCCTGAACCACGAGTGATTCTTGAACATGTTCAGGAAGCTGCATGAGGTTCGTGAGTCTTCATGCAGTATAAGAATGAAGAAACATCAGAAGTCAAATGACACAGGCACAATCCTGTGGTACTCTGGGAGCAGGGCTGGAATTAAAACTCATAGTTATGGAATCTTGCATGGCAATTGAGAAGATATATCTTTGATCTCTCTCCTTTGGCAGATACAATAACTTAACTGAATGGGAAGTAAAAACAATGCAATTATTATTTATAATTATCGCATCTACCATTTTTGAGCACTTCCTACCAACCTCTGTGCATGTATTATCTCATTTAATCCTCTCAAACAAGACAGGAGAGCATAAACAAGAATGAACTCACGCCAACCTCGGAGGCAGCTACAATTATTACACCCATTTCTCCAGTGGAGACACTGAGGCTTACTAAGATTATATAATTCACTCAAGGTCATTCAGCCAGGAAGCAGCAGAGCTGGGATGTGAGTCCAGCCTACCTGCCTGAGAACCAAGTCTGCGTTGTCCTTGTGCTCCAGATACATAAATGACAAGCAGCATTTGGAAGACAGCATCTGTTATCGAAGACCAAGCAAGGCATTAATGATACTGCTTGGACAGTGGATCATTTAACTGCTAGAAATTACCTTTCCTGAAAAATCCCTGGTAATGAAACCTCACCACCCTTCATCCTTCTGTCAGCACAGCAAGAAGACTCAGGAGAGGTTAGAGTCTTGGTCTCCATGGGCCTAAACTTCATGATTTGTAAAATGCGGCAATGACCTGTCAGTATGTGCAGCCTGTTGCAAGTACTAATAAGATCATTCTCATCAGGCAGGGTCCCAACAGGAAACAGATGCAACACTGAAGTACAATTCAAGGAAGGCTTCTTTACAAAGGGATTCGTTCCAAACCTCAACGGATAGTGCAGTAACCTAGGATAACAACAGCGGAGCTGTCAAAATGCCTAGGAACTAATGGACAAAAGGAAAGAGTAGAACCCAGAACGTGGAAGGAAACACAGTTGTGTAGAATGAGCTGCCTTGGGCACATGGGGGACTAAATTTGTGTCACAGCTGACTACATAGGGGTGGAGGGAGGCAGGAGAATAAACAGCCTGACTTCGCTCTCCTCCCTCCCCCAATCCCATCTCTTGCTGAGTCTCCCCATTGCCAACCCCACAGAAGTGACAGGCAGGTGAGCCCACTGGTGAACTTTCCACAGGTCACCTCCGAGGGGTGGAGAGAAGAGAGAAGATTGGAGAGTAGACTTGGAGGGACAAAGAGACACTGTCAGGCCTGGGATATAATGGAGCCATAAAACGCAGGAAAAATGTGCAAGCTCACTGCGATCAGAACGAAAAAAACAATTTACAACAACTTTGGAAGAAGTATTTGTAAGATAATAGCAAATATAGAGTGGATTTGATGATACAGACATACTTATTACAGCTGAGTGAGGTAAAGATGTTCCTCATATCCAGAAGGTAGTTTGGAATAAGGAATAAGAAGTGTTAAAATATTTTTGCCCTTTGACTCAGTATTTCCATTGATATACCTACATATGTTCCTATACTAGAATATTCACTGTAGCATTATTTAGACAGCAAAAAATTGGAAAACTGAATGTCTAACAATAGAGTGTTGGTTAAATAAATTATAGTATGTTCATATGATAGAAAACTCCACGACCATGGAAAACCATACTGTTGAAGAATATTTATTGATATAATAAAATGTTCAAGATATAATATTAATGACAAAAAAATCAAGTTATAAAATACACAACACAAAACCCGATCCTATTAACATAGTCTGCATGTATATCTGAGAATACACCTGAATTCAATCAGGCAGGAGGTACACCAAAATATTAGCTGCAACTGCTCCTGGGTCGTGGGATTTGGGGCGATTCTTATCCCCTATTAGCTGAGGGAACAGAACAGGAGAAAGAGAAAGGAAAATAAGTGCCAGGCATTAGCGTGCCTCCAATCAGCAAGAAAATCAAGCTTTTAAATCTCAGATGGAAACGTGGTGCCATTCCCTAATGCCCTTAAGTCATATCAGAGGATGCCAAATAGGGCAGGGAATAGGGGGTGCTCCCAGAGTCCTCTTCCCTGGTTGAAAAAGAGGAGATTCTAAAAACTAATAAAAGTTACAAGTCAAGTATCTATTATTTCTTAATGTGGCAATTTAACCTCAAGCTTTAGTTACTTTAAACGATAAACCCTAAGTGAATGGCTCTATCAAAATGCACCCCTCCCCATTCTCATTAAATGACACCATTTACGGTCTGTTATTCCCAAAAGCTGCGGCAACAGTTTCTTAGAGACCAGGAAACCCAGTTTACCAAACTCTCACATGTGTACACTTCCTGTATATCACCCCATATTCACTTGCACGTTTACACGAAGGAGCTATGCAAAGCCCCAGCGCAACTGCTGGCTCATAGTAGCTTCTTACTGAGCTCCACGGCAATGCGGAGGGCCAGCGCCATTGTCCCAATTTTGTAGGCGAGGAAAGTGAGACTCAGAGTGGTGAAGCTTCTTACCTAAGGTGACGCAGTAGATGATGACTTGAGCCCAAGAATCCTGAGGCAT
The DNA here is from genome assembly GCF_020826845.1 of Diceros bicornis minor. NCBI lineage: Eukaryota > Metazoa > Chordata > Mammalia > Perissodactyla > Rhinocerotidae > Diceros > Diceros bicornis. The sequence goes on along the minus strand of NC_080741.1, from coordinate 71,813,305 downwards.
TTCCCTTCTACCAGCTTCTCTCCAGATGGTTGAGTGTGCTTGAGCCAAATGCAAGGCCGACAGGCCCCCCGTGGAATGGAGACCCTCACACACAGCTTCGTGGGAGGGCACGACGTGTAAGAGCCTTAAACTGGGTGTGCTCTGGCTTCTGCATTTCATTTCTCAAAATTCATCCTAGGGGAATCCTTAAAGAGGCACACAACCATTTTTGTATGGGGATATGTATGACAGTCATTTACAAGAGCAAAATAGCAAGAACCGCATAAATGTCCAGCAGTAAGGCAATGGCTAACTAAAGGACGAGTTAGCCGTGTAATGAAATACTATGCAGGCATTTTAAATGCTTTCAAAGAATACCCAACAGCATGAGAAAATGCTCACAATATAATGCTGAATGAGAAAAGGAAAATAATTTGACAAAGATGACAAACTGTAATCTACCAAGACAAGCATGACATGATGATTTCAAGGAGAAAATGACTGCTTCTCACAGTCTCCCAGTAAATACTTACCGGGAGGACTTCTTTCTTTTTCAAAATAAAACAGCTCGGACTCATGGAGAAGCTTCTCTGCTGACCTGTATCTCCAAAGCAGTTCAACAAAACTACATTTATTTTATCAATAGCTTTGCTTCTGATCACAACTGTAATTCATGCGCAAAGCAGAAAACTTGTGAAAATAGAAAAACAAAAGCACCAATGAATTTCACATTTACCCTACCCAACCAGTGCGCCCATCATAGTCACTCAACAGTTTGGGCCAAAATTCTCTTATTTTCCTCCAAGTTACAGTCACTCTTAATCAAATCCTTAGATTCTGTAATTAGTATGTATATGATTGTACGAACCAAAAGCAAAATATTCTTTAACTCTGCAAGCATATTTTGTGTCCTCATCACTCTTTTGTTGTTCAAAAATGAGCTAAATTTTAAAAATAAATAAACTCTATCAACTCACCACAACTATTGACCAGCCTTCCCTTACCCAAGCATCATGGGGGATTCTTTTTGTCCAATGAATAAATAAAAGAAATAAGTCTGAATTAATGAATGCACACCAAGGAAATGTTACCTGGCCTGGAAGAGAAGGTATGAGGCCACCTACAAAACTGCTTTCTGGCCCATAAAAAATTAACAGCAACACAACACAAGGCAGAGTTGCCATGAGGTCTTGTCTGTCTTGCTGCAGGAATATCTGAACTCCTGTTTGCAATCCTCAGTTTGGTAAGCACAATTCACTCCTTGCAGCACTTTATTTTTCTTTTGCCCGGTGGGTTTTAAATGATTTGGCTTCTAAGTGTTCACACCGAATGAGGCAGCAGGGAAGAGAAAACTTATCTGGGAATGAGGCTTAATTGTCCTCAGTTCCCCGGAGGCTCTCTGCCCTTGGTAGTGCCCACGGTGTCCCCGGGGGCCTCTGAGCTGGCCAGAGCTTTCTCTTTTACATCCTGCTGCCTCCTGAAGGCAAGCACCAGGACATCTACAGGCCGAGTTACCACTGACAGCCATTTCCTCTCCACTGACACCAGTCATCCTTCTCTCACTCATAAAGATGGAAGTATTAAGAGCACAGAGTTCTGATGTCATTTTGCTCATCGTCTTATCCAATGATAAATGGCAGAGAGACTGAGCAAAGGCATGAGGCCTCTTTTGCAAGCTCAGCATCACTCGAAGAGACAGCTATTCTTTGATAACTTTCATGTTGATTATTTATTATCATTACACTCACTAAATCCCTACTAAGTGTCTACAGTACTAAGACTTATGCTATGAGCTGGTGAAATAACACAGAATGAGACAAACACGATCTCTGTCCTCATAGAGCTCACAGCCCAGTGGGGAAAACAATAAGAAAATAAAAGAAATAATCAGACTCTCGGATAGAACAGAAGGGGACAGACACTGGGTGGCCAAGGAAGGCTGTGTGGTGGGCAATGTCACACTGCACACATCCCTCTTCAGAGAAGGACTTCATGCTCTCGGCCATCAGCTGTCAGCCCTCTCAGGGATAGCCTTTGCTGCAGAGTTGCCTCCCCAAGGTCACATCCTTCCCAGCGAGAGAGGGGACCCCCATTTAAGACTGATCAATGAGAGAGTATAAAGGCCTGGCCATGGCTGCCTCCTGGAGGCAACACTGCAGGACCAATCTGGCTCCAGAGCTCCCCAGTGTGATCGGCCAAGGCTGTGCCCAGCCTACATTGCTGTCTGTCTCCCTCTGCCCGCTGTGGCTCCATTCCCCTCCCTCCCACAGCAGATGAGCCCAAGGGCCCTCCATACTGAACAACCTTCATGCTAAATTCCATCCCAGAGTCAGCTTCCTGGGAAAGGCCAAGTTGACCCTTGAAAGATGAGCAAGAGCCAGCTATACCAAGAGGCAAAGGAAGCAGTCCAGGCTGGGGGAACACCACGGCGATATCACTGAGGCATGAGCGAGCTGGTATAGCTAAGGACCAGAGAGGAGGCTGGTTTGGGACATAGAGAGCAAATTGAGATGGTTAGGAGATGGGATTAGAAAAGCAGGCAGAGCCAGACCATGCAGGGCTGTGCAGACCATGACAAAGGGCTTGGATTTCATTCCAGGTGTGGGGGACACAGATGGAGGGTTGTACGCTGAGAAGTAACAAGATCTGGTGTATATTTTTAAGAGATGACTCTGGTGGCTTGCCATCTGCAAGACTGTTGTAAGCACTGAGAATACACAGAGGCATAAATCTCTACTACAGCTGTCCCAATACACGAAGTTGAGCAGATATCAATTCTTCAAGATTTGTTCAAAAGCTAACTTTACAGGGCGTGGGGGGTCGGGGGAGGGGGTGCCTAGCATATACTGAACACCCCCAGCATGCTGGCCCTACAACCCTTTTAATGTAGGTACAATTACCTTCATGTAGTAGAGAGAGTAACAGGGGCGAAGAGAAGGCAAGAAAGTGGCCTAAATTCACGCAAGTAGTTAAAGAAAGACCAGGACTGTGAATTCAGGTCTCCTGGCTCCACGGTGAACTACTTCCTCTTTATAAGTAATACCGTATTATAATTATATATATTCTTACTATAAATAATTACAGTATAATATGTGTATAGTATATATAAGTATCATAAGGTATTATATCTATTTGAAGGCCAATGATAATAACAAGCTTTTAAATGACCAATTGTTACCATTCTATACAATCCCCCACCCTATCAAACAGCTGAAATTGCCCCCAAATAATCACCAGTTTTAGTGGGAAAAGGAAGAAACCAAATGCAGCTGATGGTAACCAAGTTACATTTTTTGTCCTGAAGAATTCCTGGAAGCCCAAAAGTTCCCCTCCCAGCCTGTTCCCCCAGACCGTTTCATGAGAAGGGCTTCCCCTTGCGGGTTGCTGACTGCAGGCACAAGCCCATGGTGTGTATGAATCCAATGTACACAGCCAACTTTGGCTGTTTAATGGATCCTGCAATTATACCCATTGTAATTCAGTGTAAGCGGCTGAACTTTCAAGAGTGTCTCCCTCTGCTTTTTCTTCATCCAGAACAAGACAGCAAGGCAAATGCCTGCAATTGAATGGCTTTTATCAATTGAAGGGCTTTTATCCTGTGAGGGTGTGAAGGTCAGGAGAATGTGACTTGCTTCCTCTCCTCTCCTCCCAAGGCTTGCACAGGGAAGATTTCTAACACAAATAATGTGAAAGGGCAAAGGCAAGATGAATGTCCCCTCTTCTTAAACACTTCTAAGAAAAACCAAGGTCGTCGATGCATTATATTATTTCAGGGAGTGAGATTCCTGCGATAACACAAAAGGGCACAACAGGAGAATTCCAGCCCCACCTCCTCCCCCAAGGAAACCCAGTCAATGCATGCAAAGACCAGACAGTCTTACTCCTCCCACTTTCTGCTTTCGTTGTCTTTTGAACAGAACTGCACCTAAAATCATGAGTAGGCCATCCAGGAAGCAGAAGGAAGATATTATGGTCATTGCAATGTTTCAAATAGTTTCAAAATCAACATTAATCATGGGAAAAAAAAAAAAACTGAAGCAGCTTCAAGTAGAGTATACACAGAAAGGACAAACCCCAAAACTCCTTAAATTGGAGTAAAAAGGCAAGAACCAAGAAATAACCATATCCAACTTGCTGAGATTTTTCTAGATGTATTTTCATAAGTTAGCAGACAATTTCCTAATTTTCCAGAATAGCAGATTCTCTGGTCCAGATGGGCACCTCTTCTTGGGCTGAGCTGCTCTTACAGGAGTTTGAGTGTTTTATTTAAGAAATATTTTTAAAGGTTATTCACTTAACTTTAACATATTATATATACAGAAGACTGTAACCAGTAGCATATTGCTTGATGAAGTTTCACAAAGTGAACATTCTCATGTTCCCAGCAACCAAATCAAGAACTCGAAGCCCCTTCACACCCCTCCTAGTCTCTATCTTCCCCCACCTCTTCCCCAAAAGCAATCAGTATCCTAATTTCTATCATCATAGGTTAGTTTTGCCTGGTTTTGAACTTTATGTAAATGGAATCATGTAGCATGTGCTCTTTGGTGCTTGACTTCTTTTGTTCAACACAATGTCTGTGAGATTCATCCATTTTACTGCATGTAATGTAGTTCATTTGTATTACTATAGCACACTCCCTTGTATTACCATGCAATATCTGTTGTACTGTGGATCTACACTTTGTTCTTTCCAGTCCCCAGCTGTCACGAACAATGCTGCTGTGGACATGCTTGTAGGTCTTTTGGTGCACAACTGTACACATTTCTGTTGCGAGTGAACTGCTATATTATACGGTATGTGTAGAGTCAGCTTTAGTAGATACTGCCAAACAGTTTTCCAAAGGGATTGCACTAATTTACATTCCCAACGACAGAATGTGAGAGTTCCTATTGATCTAAGAATTTTTTCCAAGGTTTGGCTGGTTTTAAATTTTATAAAAATACTTGATAAAAGTAAGGTATGTTCAAAGTTTTAAAAACAAATAATCCTATAAGGCTTATAATGCAAAAGAGCAGTCTCCCGCTCTACCCTTAAGTCCAGAGCCAAGCATTTTCAACTCTTTTAGCTCCCTTTTCCAGCATTTATCTTTATGTTTTTATACTTGTATTTTTATTCTTTAATTGATTATTTTAAGGATTATATACTGATTTCCCTCTATGAAAAAAGTAAGTTTTAGCACTCTTACACTCTATGCTCCCACCATCCCCACATATATTTCACCTCTACAGTCTTCATAATACAGCTTTATCATAATGTAGGTTTTATCAATAGTTACTGTTTAAATTATTACTATATAATTATAATTCACAAATGAAAGCAATAGTATACTTCGATTGCATTTTCTTTACTTTGCAAAATTTTGTTTTCCCTAAAGTTAGTGATTGCCTTTATTTTTCATCTACTTAGTTCTCTAATTAACACCAGTTTTGCTCAGATTCTCTGATGGAATTATAAAACCCTTTTCAAAAAGGTCCAACTCCTTAGGGAATCTATCAGTACTGCATTTTCCCTTTGAAGTTTTGTGGGACTTTTTGTTTTTTGTTTTTAGCAAAAGACCTCTGTCTTGCTGTTCACTGAGGCTCCTAAATAGATGTCATGCTAGGAAAACCCTTCATTATTATCCTAGGAATTCCTTTACTATTTCTCAGAGTTGGATCCCCTGTCTCCAGAATCTTACATTTTCTTTTATGATGTTTCTTCTTGCTTGTTAGAGCAAATCATCCAGGAGCTCCCTGGATGTAAATGTTTCGAGACCTCAAACATCCGCATTCTACCTGCACATTTGATTGACAGTTTGGAGGCATACGAATGTCTACGTGAGAAACCATTGCTGAGCTTTGAAGACATTGTACCCTTGACTTCTTGCTTCTAAGTTTACTGCTGAGAAGTTGGATCTCATTGTGATTCCTGATCCTTTGATGTGTGACCTGTTTTCTCTTCTCTGGAAACTTTTAGCATCTTCTCTTTTTATCCCTGGTGCTCTGAAATTCCATAGTAATGTGCCTTGATGTAGACTCATGTGTTGAGTACAGTGAGTCTTTTCAATCTGGATATTCAAGTTCTTCAGTTCTCAATATATATATGATTTTTTTTTTTAATTCTTCATCTTTTGTGTCTTTCTTGATTGGTTGTTGCACCTACTGTATTGATTCTCTGATTTTCTCATCATCTCTCTCCTGCTATCCATGTCTTTGTTTTTCGTTCTACTTTCTAGGAGATTCTCTCAACATTAACTTCCAACCTTCTATTGATTTTCTTCATTTCTGCTATAATATTTTTAATTTCTAAGAGCTCTTTGTTCTCTAGTCCTTTTTAAAAATAGTATTGTATTTTTTCATTAATGAAATATCTTCTCTTTTCTTTCTGAAAATATTAATTATAAAATTTTTAATTAAGTTGCCTTCTGCTCACTTCACCATCAGTGTATTCATCAAGTTCATTTCCTCTCAGTATTTGCTTTGGTCTTTCTCATTTGAGAGTAGAAGCTTTCCTCAAAAGTCTGGTGATTCCTACACATCCATTGATATTTAAGAGATGCAATTAAAAGCTGATTGGCAGTTCTCTGTGAGTAGGCAGGGCTTTATTGGAAGGCAACTGGGTAGAAATTTGTCTAATTCATTGGAGATCTTTTCCCTTGGAGTGGTCAATTACTCCCAAGAAAATTCCTCCCATCTATGCCTGGGGAGTATGTACCCGGCTGCCTATGTTCTGGGAATTGAAGAGAGGAAGAGGATTAGATTGAGGTGTCTCTTCCCTTATTTCATTTTAATGTCTGAAGACTGCTCTCTATTGCTCCTGATGTCCTCAGTCTGGGCCCCCTCTGATTGAGTTTCTCCAGAGACAAATTTCCTTTCTCTAGACGCCTGGGGGAGGATCCATTATCTGGTTGTTTGGAGTGGGAAAGGGCATCTGGGAATAAAATTGTCTATTACACATGCAGTACTAATAGGGTATTTTTTTGGTTTGTTTTTTGCTTTTTTGTTTTCATTGCAATCAATAGAAATGGACTGTGGCAGTTTAAATGGGAAAGGAGTTTATTAACTGGTGGGTAGTTCGTTGAATTCTTGGGAGGGCTGAAGAACCAAGCTCCATGCTAATCTTCTAGAACTATGGTCAAAACGACCCCACAGAACAGGCCTGATGAGGAAACCTTCACAGACCCTGCTACCCTACTGAGCACTAAAGCAGATTATCATTGCTCCCACCACCACCCCCACCAATGCCCATTCTATATAAGAAATTTGTCCTTACAACCACTGGTTGACTGCTCCCATTAAAAGCCTGAGTCTTCTGCTTCAAAAACAAAAACACAGGGCCGGCCCGGTGGCGTAGTAGTTAAGTTCACGCACTCCACTTTGGCAGCCCGGTGTTTGTGGGTTCAGATCCCGGGCACAGACCTACACACTGCTTGACAAGCCATGCTGTGGTAGTATCCCATATACAAAATATAGGAAGATTGGCACAGATGTTAGCTCAGGGCCAATCTTCCTCACAAAAAACAAAACAAAAACAAAAATGCTCACAGATCCTCTTTCCTCAGCGTACTTCTTAATTAAAATTCTATATGAATGTGTCTGATTGGCACAGCCAGGTCACTTGCCTGTGGACTAGCTATAGGAGAAGCTGAGAATTAGAGTTCAGATTGGAGAAGCAAGATTCATAACTTAAGATTTCTCTAAATATAGAAAAGCTACTCAAAAGATAATAGCCATAAATACAACAGCTATCCTCTACTGAACTTATTGTTCATGTTTGTCTTTAGAGGTATCTACAGGCTCCAATCTCAAGTCTCTCTAGGATTCTGTGGCAAAAGTTGGCTTGCTTCTTGTTGGAATTCCACTATCCAGGCCCTTAGTTCCAGCTTTCCTGCTCTGCCAATCCAAGTGCCATATGTCCATCTGCTTTCCATCTTCTAAACATTTGTTGACATCTTTAATTTGCTCTTGTTTACTCTCCTATGCTCTTTGTTTATGTAGGTTTATAACTTTTTAATTCCTTTTTCATCATTTTAATGGGTTTCAGGAGGAAGCAGAAATCAATAAATGCTAGGTTTAATCAGAATTTAAGGTATGTGTTCTGTAGCTATGAAGGAAAATATATGTACCAAGGTGATTTATTGATTATTTAATGTCCCAGAATAACCTCTTGAAAAATTCAAAGATTCTCAATGGGCCCAGACACATCAAGACTGCCATCTTCCCCTGCTGACTTTCTTGCACCTAGGCATGAAGCCAGGCCTGTGTATCTTTGAGGAATGGACTTTTCTTGCTGAGAATTTTATGTATTTCAGGAGTGAAAAAGAGAAATTGGCAAGGAGATTCCCTCTGTTTTCACCACATGGTGGAGAAAGGTAGCTCTAGTCTCCTCTCCCTACAGAATTTCTCTCTCTTGGTTCAATTTGAAAATCTCAGGGAAGGATTCTGATTGGCTGGCTTGGATCATGCACTCACCACAGTGGTCAGGGGGCATGAGGATCTATGACTGATCCAGCCTGGCCTACTCTGTGACTGGAGCGAGGGTCTGTCACCACAAGAGGCTTGGGGAGTGAAGCAAGATATTCTGAGGCAACAGAAACCTAATTTGTGTAGACTACACTGCTGCACAATGAATCTTCCTAGATAACATGTGACCATGGCAAGATCAGATATAGAAAATAAATTTCCCATGGGCTGAATAATGCCCCCAAGACATAGCCACGCCTTAATCCCTGTAACCTGTGACTGTTACCTTATATAAGGAAAAAGGAATGTGCAGATGGATTAAGTTAAGGATCCTGAGATGGAAGATTATGCTGGATCATCCGGCTGGGCCCTAAATGCCATCAAATATATCCTTACAGGAAGGAGGCAGAGGGAGATTTGACATACACACACAGAAGAGGGGAATACAATGTGACAATGGAGGCAAAGATTGGAGTGATGCAGCTAGGAGCCAAGAAATGCCAGTAGCCATCAGATGCTGGAAGAGGCAAGGAGTGAATTCTCCCCTTGAGCTCCAGAGAGAGTGCAGCCCTTGGTTTTGGCCCAGTGAAATTTAGGGAAGACTACTGTCCTCCAGAACTATGAGAGAACAAGTTTATCTTAAGCCACCAAGAGTGTGGTAATTAGTTACAGCAGCAATTGGAAACTATTACAGATTTTGGTACCCGCTGTAATAAATTCCTAAAAACACAGAAGTGGCTTTGGAATTGGGTAACGGGTAGAGGCTGGAAGAATTTTGGAAGAGGCATGATAGAAAAAGCAAAGATTACATTAAACAGGCTATTGGTAGGAACATGAACACTAAAGGCACTGTTGGTGAGGTCTCAGAAGGGAGTGAGGAACATATTATTGAAAACTGGACAAAGGCAGCCCTTGTTATACAGGGGCAGAATGCTACACTGAATTGTGTCCTACAATTGTGTGGAAAACAAAACTTCTATGTTACGAACTTGAATATTTAGCTGAAGAGATCTCCAAGCAAAGTAGCAAAGGTATGGCCTGGTTTCTTTTTGCTACTTAAAATGTGAAAGGAAAGAGATAAAATGAAGGAAGAACCATTAAGCAAAAAAGAATCAGGACTTAATGACTTGGGAAATTAACAGCCTATCCAGATTACCAAAGATGCTAAAATTAGGAGATAAGATATTCACTGTCAGGAAATCATGCTCTCAAGAATGTGGCTGGACAACCTTTGGCTAGTGCCAAATTGATTAGGCATGGGACTCATGGATCCCCTCAACCATCTCAGCAGAAGACTGGAATAGAGGTGAGATTATCCAGGAAATATCTATGGAGAATCCTGTTGGTTAATGGCATGAAACCCATATGACAAAGACTGGAGAGCCTCAAGATTTTTGAGAATGTTATATTAGCAAAAACACTGCCAGTTTGGACTGAAATGGACAGAGAGAGGACAAAAGAAAGGAACGTTATAGGACTCTTAAAATTCTATAGGCAAGAAAACTATTAATGACAGGCTAAAACTAACTAAAACTAAACATTATTAAATATTACTACTAAACTTAACTAAAACTACAGGCTTATAAAACTATTCAGCCACAAACATATACTACTTCAAAAAAAAGGACGAAGGAGTCCCAGGGTGGAGCCTCTGGCTGAAGGGGCAGAGTCACAAGCCGCAGAGGATTATTTCCAGGCCTGGAAACCTAATGGAATTTGTCCTGCTGGATTTTGAAATCGCTTAGGATCAATGACTCCTTTCTTCCTTCCATTCTCTCCTTTTTTTTTTTTTTTTAACATTTTATTTATTTTTTTTTCCCCCAAAGCCCCAGTAGATAGTTGTATGTCATAGCTGCACATCTTTCTAGTTGCTGTATGTGGGACGCGGCCTCAGCATGGCCAGAGAAGCAGTGCGTTGGTGCGCGCCCAGGATCCGAACCCGGGCCACCAGCAGCAGAGCTCGTGCACTTAACCGCTAAGCCACGGGGCCAGCCCTCCATTTTCTCCTTTTCGGAATAGAAATTTCTATGACTGTTATCCTATGCCTGTCCCATCACTGTATTTTGGAAGTAAATAACATGTTCTCTAGTTTCACAGGTCCACAGAGGGAGACAAAATTTTCCTCATGATGAATCATACCAAGAGCTTCACCCATACTTGATTTAGATGATGAATTTTGAGACTTTTGAGCTGATGATATTTAGAGGAGATTTTGGACTAGAGTTGACATTGTAATGGGTTGAGACTTAGGAGGATGTTGAAATGGGGCGAATGCATTGTGCATGTGGGGTGGATGTGAATCTTTGAAGGCCAAAGGGTGGACAGTGGCAGGCTGAATCATGACCCCCAAAGATATCTCCATTCTAATCCCTAGAACCTGTGAATGTACCGTATATGGCAGAAGAAGAAGAAGAAGAAAATAAAAGGACTTTGCAGATGTGATAAGTTAAGAACCCTGAAATGAAGAGATTATCCTGGCTTATCCAGTTGGGTTTTAAACGTACCCTTATAAAAGGGAATCAGAGGAAGATTTACCACGGAGGAGAAGACCATGTGAAGATGAAACAGAGAAAGAGAGATTTGTAGATGCTACTCAGCTGGCCTTGAAGACAGAGGAAGGGGCCAGGAGCCAAGAAATTCAATGAATGCAGCTCTAGAAACCGGAAAAGGCAAGAAAATGGACTCTTCTCTAGAGCCTTCAGAGGGAGCGTGGCCCATCTGACACCTCGATTTAGCCCCATAAGAGTTAGTTCAAATTTCTGCCCTCTAGAATTGTACGAGAATAAATTTTTGTGGTTTTAAGCCACCACTTTGCATTTTGTTACAGCAGCCATAGAAAACTAATACAGACTTAAAAGGGTCAATAATCTCTGAGAACAAAGCAATCAAGAGAAAGGAAGTATACTCCAGTAGGAAGGGAACTAGCCAGGAACTAGGTGCCCCGGGCATCCTCAAGTCCAGACACTGTCACGTATACTTACATCACCATAGACAAGACACAATCTCAGAGCTTCCCTTCCTTCACTTGTAACATGGGGAGATAACACCTGACTCACTTTATTCCACTGGTTGTTTTTAACATAAATAAGGGAAAAAAAAGTAATTGATATTGCTTTATAAATTTAAAAGTGCAATTAAAAATGTATGATTATTTTTAAAAGATAAAGCCATCCAAAATATTACCATAAGTTGGAAGACAAGTATTAAGTACTGCAAACATAGGTTACTTGGACTTTTGATTTTTAAAATGTAGGACAATGACTTCTACTGGAATTCACTTGATGGGACACGAAGGCTTGGGAATTTGGCTAATAGAAACCTGAGTTCTGGGAAAAGGATTGATTTATTTTTTCATCTAAGGCCAGAAATTTCAACTGCCTAGGCAAGCTCATCCACTCATTCCAAGCTAAACGTGCTTAGCTACAGGAGACCAGACACAATATGTCACATCTACCAGGCGTGACAGAATGAGACAAAAAAAAAATAATTTACTTTGGGAAATTAAACCCATTCAGTTGACACTGTCACTGTTCAAAATACCTGCAGAATGACCCTCTGAGAATTTTTTCCAAAGCCAATCTCACCAGCCAAACAAGCAAACAAATAAACAATTCACTCAATCAGACTAAGCCTTTGATTGGGCTCCAAGATGGTGGCCCCCAGCAAAATGTCCCACCTTATTCACAGGACTTGGCTCTGAAAATGTTTAGGGTATTTCCCAAAATGAAATCTATCCTCAGAGGACTCAGATTTACTAACAATACAAATGTTCTTAAAAAAAATGTTAGTCTAAAAATTAAAAAATTACTCCAAAAGAGGAGCTACAAAAGTGTCCCAGAAAATGGTAAATCACTCCAGGGAGTGTCTAGGCCCCCCAGGGGAACTCGTCGTGGGGCAGATGTGCTCATGTCTCTGTACTGAGAAGCAGACGACTCTGGCAGGGAGGGCTTGGATATTGGAGACAGACTGACCTGAGTTAGAATCCAGCTCCGTCACCTACCTGCTGTGTGACTTTGAGTGAATCATTTACCTTCTCTGTGCCTGTTTCCTCTTCCATAAGATGAACATAATATCTTGGGTGACCATATAATTTATTGCCCAACCTGAGGCACTTTGGGATGTGAAAAGGGACGCTTTCAATACTTGTATCAGGACAACAGGCAAACCCGGATGCCTAGTCATCCTGGTTTTTAGGGTTTTTATGAGGATTAAGTAATATCATCGGTTCATAGAGTGTGATTAAATGGTAGCCCTATAAAGGTTATAGCAGGCTTTAACAAAAAAAAAAGACATCACTTGTTGGTGATGCCCATTTGCTCCAAAAGGTCTTGCTTTCAAATGACCTTTTGTTTACAGATCTGTGCAGGTCTGGCAACTTGCTGGGTCTGCTACGACAAATGGGTGTGCGTTTTACACTGGCTGCTAGTAGTGCTCCCGACACGGCCCTTCCTCCCCCCACCTGCAGGATAACACCAGAGTGCCAGGTGTCCTTTGAGCCTAGCCAAGGAGGAGACAGCAACAGGCCCATTTATCATTTGCTCTGCACGCACAGAGCTGACCGTAGAGTGGAGTTTGCAGTTGTAACAGGCTCAACATGGACACTTTGCTCTCAAGTGGTTGATCTTTCTCAAGACAAGTCAATTAAACCCAAGCATATCCGCACATCCAACAGCATACAGGCACTCACACTTCTACATTTCACACTAGGATGATAGAAATTCCTTTGGAGAAAAAAGGTATTAATAATCCAAGTCCTATATAAGCTATTATACCCTTCAAGCCTAGTACCTACTTCGAGAACAAACACATCTGACTATTTTAACATGCAACCATTTTTCCCTGAGGAGCTCCCATCCCTGACTAATCCTTTTGGCTACTTAGGCCTCCCTGAACAAACTGCAGTAATAATAATAAGACCAATTCCAACAACATACTGTAAAGACGAGGAGCACAGGCTCAGGTAGCAGTCTGCCTGGACTTGAACCCTGCCACTTATTAGCTATGTGAGCTTGGGCAAGTGCTTGAGCCTCTCTGTGCCTCGGTTTCCTCATCTGTTAAATGGGACTAATGATAGTATCTAACTTTTGGAGTTGTTATAAGGAGCAAAATGAGTTAAATGAACCACTTGCACATAGCAAGCACTATATAAGTTTTTGGTTAGTATTGTTTTTATTTTATAACAAAACAGCAACGGCATTATAATAATATGAGCTCCTATTTCCTAGGTCCTTACTGTGAACTCGGTACCTCACTAGGCTCTGTTTGGTTTTTCCTGACATCAAATACATCATTCCTGCACCAATTCTCCAATGCTCTGACACAAACGAGGTGTCCTACAATTTAATTCAATCCTGACAGTAACTACCGGAGTTAACACAGACCGCACAGGGTAAGGTCTCAGTCCCACAAGACTGCCCCCACTTCAGACACCAGCTGCCAATGGGGTCCCCAGACTACCCTCACTTCTACCCCACTGACTACAACTTCAGGGGCTCCCAGGACCCCTCCTGAGGTTCAATAATTTGTTAGAACAACTCACAGAACCCAGGAAAGTGCAATACTTACTCTTACAGTGTATTATAAACGACACAAATGAACAGCCAGATGAAGAGGTACACGGGGTGAGGTCTGGAAGGGTCCCGAGCGCAGGAGCCTCTGCCCCCTTGGAGCTGGGGTGCACCACCCTCCTGGCACAGGAAAGTGTTCACCAACCTGGAAGCTCCCTCAATCCTCAACATTCCAGCGTTTTTTAATCAAAGTCTCTTTATGTAGAGATGATTGATTAAATCATCGGCCAATGGTAACTGAACTCAATCTTCAGACCCTCTCCCCTCCCTGGAGGTCAGGGGGTCAGGCTGTAAGTTCCCACTCTCTCATCATCTGGTTGTTTTTTCTGGCAACATCTCCCATCCTAAAGCTCCCCAGGGACCCTCCATGAGTCACTTCATTAGCATACAAAAGACACTCCCATCGCTAAGGAAATTCCAAGGGTTCTAGGAGCTCTGTGCCAGGAACTGCAGTCTTTGTCCTCAGGTTCTCTGAGTATGTTATCTCATCATTATTCCCTCTGGAGAAGGAGAAAACTGAGGCTCAGAAATGTTGAGTGACTCGCCCCAGGTCACACAGCTGGTAGGTGACAGAGCTGGGAGCTGGCCCCACGTCTGTCTGACTTTATGGCCTTTTGCCCGTTCCTGTACACCAGACACGCAGGTTTGACCCAGGCCCAAAGTCTAGCAGTCAGAGAAGAAGGCTGTGTCCCAAAGGAGCAGGCTGTCTCTCTCTCTGATTGGTCCTGAATTCAGCCCCATGGACGCACAGCTTGACGCCATGCAGAGGGAGAGCGGTAATTAAAACCGAAAGAGCTGGGGCCGGCCCGTGGCTTAGCGGTTGAGTGCACGCGCTCCGCTACTGGCGGCCCGGGTTCGGATCCCGGGTGCGCACCGACGCACCGCTTCTCCGGCCATGCTGAGGCCGCGTCCCACATACAGCAACCAGAAGGATGTGCAGCTATGACATACAACTATCTACTGGGGCTTTGGGGAAAAAAAGGAGGAGGATTGGCAATAGATGTTAGCTCAGAGTCCGTCTTCCTCAGCAAAAAAAAAGAGGAGGATTAGCACGGATGTTAGCTCAGGGCTGATCTTCCTCACGAAAAAAAAAAAAAAACTGAAAGAGCTGATTCACTCTGGCAACCCTTTGGGGTACAAGCAATAGAGTGGTGGTCCCTTCTTGGGTGCCGAGTTTGATGCAGAAAGAGGAAAGCAGCTTTCTCCTCACTTCCCAGAAGCACAGCACCCAGTTAGGGAACCGAGGAAGCCCCCAGGCCGGGCTGCAGAGGAAGAGAGAGATGGCTGCAGAAACAGCAAAGCTGGCCCCACAAGAGACCGTAGCCCGTCATGGACATATCAGCAACCACAGCAGAAGACAAAAGAAATAGAAAATCCCAGGAAGCCCCTGACCACACAAGTGATGCGATTTATTCATGAGTTCATGAAAATTCCTTGCCAAGACCCTGCAAAATGTTGGGGGTTACTTTTAAGGAACAGGTATTTGTGTGAGCAAGAAAGAGACAAGAGCCGTTGCAAATGCTAGTTACAACTCCATTTGGTCCCACAGGCAGCTAGACATTGGGCTAAGATAAAGTCCAACCCCCAGATTCGATTTCAGAAGAGCAACCTTTGATGCAGTCTCCCCTTATTTATAGAAAACAAGAGCCAAGAGATACATGATTAATTCAATTGTTTTTTGCATTCAAGTCAAGCTCTCCAAAAACAAGTCTTATTAAACCCAGACAACTGGTCTGTATGCAGAGATAGCATCTGAGTGTGGGATTGGGACTACCAAGTTCTATTTCAATCACAAGATGACCACAAGTGGACTTGCCCAGTTAATTGTCAGAGCTGCCACGAGAATCTTCATCCAGGTAAATCCATCCATTTTAACATTGCAACTCATAATAATGAATAATAAAAATGCTGCTCCAGATGAAACAATAGAACGATGAGAGATTTGTTAGCATCCCTCTGATATCCAAGAATGAACAGGAAACTGGAAACTCTGCCTTTGCTGACATATCAATTAGGAACAGAAATTGCTGCTCACTTAA
Organism: Diceros bicornis minor; assembly: GCF_020826845.1. Lineage (NCBI taxonomy): Eukaryota > Metazoa > Chordata > Mammalia > Perissodactyla > Rhinocerotidae > Diceros > Diceros bicornis. Next base: position 71,797,276 of record NC_080741.1, on the reverse strand, counting down.
CAGGATCATTTTGGAGTCTCGGTACATCAAAAGGGCACTCAAAGACAGGAACAGTCACCTGGGGAAACACGTGAGGACTGTGAATGTAAACTCTGTTGATGTTTTTTTAGGTTCAATTTTATCTTGACTTAGCAGCCGCCATCATTAAGCAAACATTTTTCAGTTCAGTGGCATCTTGAGGGAAGCCAGCCGCCATCATTAGGCAAACAGGAGATTTGGGACGTGTGTCAATACAAAAATGATTTGCTCTATCGATCGCCACACTGATGTAGAACACACTCTGGGCCAGCTTAAGTCTATCGGGGTCGGCTTGTTTTATCTTCACCCCGCCTGCCCCCAAATCTCCTGTCCATCAGAGAAAACTCTCAGTTCCCATTGGCCTCTCTCCTTCTCCCCAAAGGCTGCTATGGCAGAAATGGAGGAGCCCACCAACCTGTGCTGCTTTTCTCTTATGACTCAGTCAGAAGAGAAGGACTCTAACTCCAACTGGCTCCATTATCTTTCTTAAGGGGACAAATCTAATAAACCAAACATTCTCCCGACTGTATCACAATATAAAGCTATAGCAGTTTCACGGACTATTTCAAGGTCAAACACTCTTAGCGTCTGAACTGTAATCACATGTCGCCCTTTGCTCCGATTTCTCTAGGATTATCCCAGAACTACCCGCATAGGAAAATCCACACACAGAAGCTGGCATTTTGCTTCATGTTTTCCATCCCAACCCCCAAGCCACAGATCCACAATCAGAACTTGAGAAATCTCCTACACACTTACTTCAGTGCTGATGACCACGCTCAAGGTTGACAGCGGACAGAGCGGATTTGTTCGGTGCAGACCTTCCTAGCTACAGGCCTGGACCCCAAGGCAAACTCTCCAAAGCTGTTGACTGATCAGCAAGCTACAGAGAAACCAGATCCACTGTGTTGGGCTGTGGAAGTCTGGCCCCTAGCCATTTACAGGGAATTTCTGTCTACGTTTTAAGGATCTGTTGCAAATTGAAGATGGCCATAAATTCTTTAACATTCCTTCCATCAAGAGGCAGGGTCTATTTATTTTCCCCTTGAAGAAAGAGGGCCGGCGTCTTTGACCAGTACAATTGGGCAGAAGTGATGCCACGCCTAGTAGTAACTTCTGGGGCAGCTCCCACCCAGGTCTCTTGGAAGCCAACAGCCAAGTAAGAAGGACAAACACCCTGAGACCATCGTGCTGAGAAGCCCAAGCCACAGAGAGGCTCTGAGGATGAGAAACCACGTAGAGAAGAGTCCAGGCAGCATCAGGCCGTTGACATGTGAGTGAAGAACCATCTTGAAGGTGAATCTTCCAGCCTCACTGCCCTCACTGGTGCCAAGTGGATCAAAACAAACCGTCCAGCTGAGCCTTTCCCAAATTCCCAACACTGACGACGTTGTCAGCAAAATAAATAGATTGTTTAAAACATCAAGTTTGGGGACAGTTAGTTATGCAGCAGTAGATCACTGCAGTAGGGGCATACCTCAGAGATATTTCAGGTTCGGTTCCAGACCACCACAATAAAGCAAATATCACAATAAAGTGAGTCACATGAATTTTTTGCTTTCCCAGTGCATAAAGAAGTTATGTTTACTCTATACTGTAGTCTATTAAGTGTGCAATAGCATTATGTCTAAAAAACAATGTAACATAACTTAATTAAAAAATACTTTATTGCTAAAAAAGTGAGAAAATGCTGCTGGAAAAATTGCACCGAGAGACTTGCTCAACACAGGGTGGCCACAAACCTTCAATTTGTAAAAAACGCAGTGTCTGTGAAGAGCAATAAAGCAAGGCGCAATAAAACGAGGTGTGCCTGTAGTATTGATTTACAGATGCTCACCTTGAACACGGCGAGCTGGTTCCCATCGCAGGGCCTTTGCACTGCCTTTTCCGTCCGCCTGGGATGCTCTTCCTCTAGGCATCTGCCAGGGCAGGTTCTTCTAATCATTCTGGTTGTAGATCAAACACCTCCAGCTTGAAAAAGCCCTCCCTGACCACCCTATCTGAAGTAGCCCCCAACACACACACCTCAGTCACCCTTCGTCCATCACCCACCTGAAATTCCCTAATTTGTTCATTTTTATACTGGTTGATAACAGGTCTCCCTTAGGGATATGGAGCTTTGTCTTCTCTGTTAATGGCCTTATTTCAGTAGCCCAGAACAGTGTACGGCAAACAGTAGGTACTCAGGAAATATTTGTCAACTAAAGTAAACATTTCTTTTTAAAAATGAAGGGAAAAAAAAAACCTATCAGCATAAGTTACCAGAATTCTTGAGGAAACAAAATGCATCTCCAAGGGGAAAAACTGTTGTAAATTGTGATAAAATCATGTTGTAATAAAGCAAATAAAAGCTTTTATCCCTCACTTACCTGAGTTTGGTGGTTCTTATGTTTCCAAATTAAGAATCTAAAGGAATGTTTAAAAATTTTCCTTCCTGATTCTCCAGAGTAAGAACCTGGACATTAAAATATCATTTACAACAGACATTACTCCATTATCGAGCAATACTTCCCTCTAAAATGCGACCCATTTTTCTCCCCTCAAAACTTCAATATAAAAGGTACACTAAGGTGCTGTTTTGTCAAGCAGAAACTCTGAAATCAAAGCTATTACCACAGTGCCACCTGGTGGCTAATGTCAATTCTGCACATATTTTTCTCTTGCAGCCTGGGGATGAAGGAGAGTCTTGTACCTCAGGTTACAAAGTGTTTAACGTACCCAATCTTATTTGAGATGCAATGATTCTGAAACAGGTAATGTTATTCCCACGTTATGGAGACTGAGAGAGAGAAAAGGACTGTGACAAATGTTTATTGATATCTAATACGTGCTGTCTTAGGCAAGGCCTTTTGAGTAGTTTTTCTCATTTAATACTTGAAATAATCTTGGAATATTGGTACTACCTTCATTTTTGTATATAAGCAGACTTTTGCATAGTGATGTTAAAAAGCTTGTCAAATATCTAGTAAGGGGGGATTTGGACCCAGGAATGCTGGCCTCCGAGCCTGTTTTTGCTGTAATGTATAGCAGGGTTAAATGTCTTCACCAAGTTTGCTGAGCCTGTAAATTTTAGAGACAAAACTCAAGCCCCAGACTTCTGGCTCCAAAATTAACTCATTCAACAAACATTTACTGAGCTCCTACTGTATGCCAAAGATTGTGCTGGACGCTGAGGACACGCCGGTGAATCGTGTCTATCCCTGTGTTCTTGCTGTAGCCCCAGAAAGCCAGGCATTGCCATTTCTTTCAAAATGTGGCCAACGCATCAAAACCCAGTAGGCTCTAGTCAACTCTGGATAATATGTTCATTCATTCATCCACGCATTCATTTCTCCAACAAATAATCTTTAAACGCCTACCAAAAATGTCATTGCGGGAAAAGCAGAAGTGGTCCCGGCCATAGTGGAGCTTACAGCCTGGAGACAGACATTAATCAAAAAATCACAATAAAATGTAAAATACCCATAGCAGGAAGTACTACGTAGGAGAGGTGTGGTACGTAAGAGCGTGTAACAGGGAGAGCTGACCAGTCCGGGGTGTCGGGAAGTGATGATGGAGCCAATAGGATAAGTTGGAGTTATGGAGGCAGAGATGAGAGGAAAGAATTCCAGGTAGAGGGATCTGCATGTGCAAAGGCACTGAGTATTTGAGGGAGATGCAACGTGAATGATCCTAAATCCAAAATCCTTTCCACTGGGCTTCAAATAGAAGTACAGTGTCAGCGCCTCAGATGCACTCAGAATCTTCTGGAAACCTAAGAAAATTGAAGCAACCCCAAAATTCCCATTTTGTAACTATGAACTAATAAGAAGAGCCTCAAATTTGTGTAGTGCTTTAAATTTCCAAACACTAGAACATTCATATTATGTTTACTCTTCCCCAAAGTGAAGTGTACGGTTTTTCTTGCATGTTCAGAGGAGAGGGAGGCCCAGAAAGGCCACGTGACTTGTCCACATTAGTAAGGAGCCCACATAAAACTTTTACTCAATCCCAATCCAATTATCTTTTCACCATACATCCTCGTGTTAAATTACAGTGTAACCAAGTCCCTGGTTACTGCTAACTTACCACACTGCCATCAGCAAGTAACCATTTGACACCTAAGTCAGAATTAATTCTGATTTTCATATTATCAATGTTCTTAGCCTTCTGGGCGACAATTTTGTTGGATTTGGGTCATTGGCCAGTAATACTTTGGTTAATATTCTGGTCTTTAAACCAGATAACTAGTCTTGTGTTTTCTTGGCTATCAGATCAATGCGCAACTGGGGAAATTAATCAATTGATCGATTCAAACTAGTTTAATTAATTTTTTCCACTGAATTTCTCAATTCTCTAATGGATTTTTATCAAATCGATCAGTTATATGAAAGTTGGGAAGATAGAATAATTCAATTAATTTTAAATTTAGTAAGAAAGTGGGGTTGGAGCGAGTAAAAACTGCCATCTTCTATCCTGTAGATAAAGTTTAAACCAGCGGTAAATTGGATTCTCCAACACAGCTACCAGAAAAAAGCAAACCCTGTCATTCATTCATTCATGCATCCTTTCAGTCATTCAGTTAACATTAATTTTATATCTACTAAGTGTCAAACCTGTGCCAAGTAGAATGGTACAGAAATTATTAAGAACAACGTACTCTACAAGAGTATGCCAGCTATCAATTTATTGCCTTTCAGCTTTAAATCCATCTTTCACTGCTGGCTCTGCGAAAGTATTTCTTTTGAAGATGATGATGCTAAACTTTGTCAGTAGAGGGCGCTAGAGAGACACTGCAGGAAGAAGGGGCTTCTCTTGCTGTTCCCACGCTTTTCCAATTGGTTCTTCTGGTTCCAAGAGCTGTTGCTAGCAGTGTGTTAGGGGGACGGCTAGTGGCACTCATCCCCACCGAGTTTCAGCGACACCCCCATTGGGTTTCCAGTGAGTCACAGGCCCCAGCAGCCAGCTCCCAACCTCAGTCCACCTGCACCGGGAAGGAGTGTTTCCTGCTTGCCTAGCAACCGTAGAGCAGGCGGGGGCGGGCCCAGAGACCGCCCGACACAGCAGACTGCCGCCACACCTCCTTCAACGCAGTGTGAATCTCAGCTTGGGGAGGGGGTCCCCCTTCTCAGCATGTCGCCTCCTTCACTCTCCTGCAGTCGGAGGATCTTCTCTAGAGTTCTCCTTACTCCTTTCCACTCTCCCGACTGGACTCTGGCTGATGCCGAGGGTGAGAAAGAAATGCAGGCAGACACCTTAAATTAGAGCCTGGTAAGTTCCATCACCAGGCTTTTGTCTTGGCAGCTCTGTCTTGTCTAAAAACTCGGCTTTTTTTGTTTGACCTGATGTTGCTGATGGAGTCAAGAAAAACACAAGTGCTGGAGGTTGAGAAGAGGAATCCAGGGAAAAAAATTTTTTATTAGCTTGGCATGGAATTTCCTGATTGATGAATGGGGAACACATATTCCACAAACTCCAACTGCTACTCCCTACTGGAAACAGATGGTGGGAAGGGAGTAAGGACATCATGAGGTGGCAGCTCATGTACTCATTAACAAAGAGAATTTAAACATGAAATACTCAAAAATAATAAATTGAAGAAATATGAAATGTAATTCAAAATCACCTCCTATTAAAGCAGGAAGGGCCTTGAAATAGCACCAATCCACAGTACCCAAACCAGGAGGAAAATCTGAGTCATCTGGGGATTTTCTGAAAAATACAGCTTCTGTGGTTTCAGCCCATAATGATTAAATCAGTCTCTGGGAGGCAATAGAGTCCACCTCTTTTATCTTGTTTTATTTTTATTTTTTTTGTGAAATTTTTGTTGTAAATTATTGTTTGCCAGTCACCATATAAATGCATCCCTTCACGCCTTGTGCCCATCCTCCCACCCCCCTAGCCCCTGGTAACCACCAAACTGTTCTATCTGTGCGTATGTTGGTTTATCTTCCACATATGAGTGAAATAATGCAGTGCTTGCCTTTCTCTTTCTGGCTTATTTCACTTAACGTAATACCCTCCAGGTCCATCCATGTTGTTGCAAATGGGACGATTTTGTCTTTTTTATGGCTAAGTAGTATTCCATTGTATATATATGCCACATCTTCTTTATCCAGTCATGAGTCAAGGGACACTTGGGTTGCTTCCACTTCATGGCTATAGTGAATAATGCTGCAATGAACACAGGGGTGCATAAGCCTCTTTGGATTGTTGATTTCAGGTTCGTTGGGTAGATACCCAGTAGTGGGATGGCTGGATCATAGGGCATCTCTATTTTTAATTTTTTGAGGAATCTCCATACCGTTTTCCATAGAGGCTGCACCAGTTTGCCTTCCCACCAGCAGTGAATTAGTGTTCCCATTTCTCCACAGCCTCTCCAGCATTTGTTGTTTTTTGTTGTGGTGATTATAGCCATTCTGATGGGTGTAAGATGATATCTTAGTGTGGTTTTGATTTGCATTTCCCTGAGGATTAGTGATGTTGAGCATCTTTTCGTGTGCCTATTGGCCATCTGTATGTCTTCTTTGGAGAAGTGTCTGTTCATTTCCTCTGCCCATTTTTTGATCGGGTTGTTTGTTTTCTTGTTGTTCAATTGCGTGAGTTCTTTATGTATTATGGAGATTAATCCCTTGTCAGATATATGGTTTGCAAATATTTTTTCCCAGCTTGTGGGTTGCCAATTCATTTTGATCTTGGTTTCATTTGCCTTGTAGAAGCTCTTTAATCTGATGAAGTCCCACTTGTTTATTTTTTCTTTTGTTTCCCTTGTCTGAGTAGACACGAAATTTGACAAGACCCCTTTATGGTCGATGAAGAATAGTGTACTACCTATATTTTCCTCCAGGACTTTTATAGTCTCAGGTCTCACCTTCAGGTCTTTGATCCATTTTGAGTTAATTTTTGTGTATGGTGAAAGCAGATGGTCTACTTCCGTTCTCTTCCATTCTCTTGGGCTGTCCAGTTTTCCCAGCACCATTTATTGAAGAGACTTTCCTTTTTCCACTGTATGTCCTTAGCTCCTTTGTCAAAGATTAGCTGCCTGTAGATGTGAGGTTTTATTTCTGGGCTTTCAATGCTGTTCCATTGATCTGTGTGTCTGTTTTTGTACCAGTACCATGCTGTTTTAATTACTATCGCTTTGTAGTTGGTTTTGAAGTCAGGGATTGTGATGCCTCCAGCTTTGTTCTTTTTTCTCAGGATTGTTTTAGCTATTCGGGGTCTTTTGTTGCCCCATATGAATGTTAGTATTCTTTGTTCTATTTCCGTGAAGAATGTCATTGGGATTCTGATTGAGATGGCATTGAATCTGTAGATTGCTTTAGCTAGTATGGACATTTTAACTATATTTATTCTTCCAATTCAAGTGCATGGAATATTTTTCCATTTCTTTATGTCATCATTGATTTTGCTCAATGATGTCTTATAGTTTTCATTGTATAAGTCTTTCACTTCCTTGGTTAAATTTACTCCTAGATATTTTATTCTTTTTGTTGCACTTGTAAATGGGATTGTCTTCTTGAGTTCTCTTTCTGTTAGTTTGTTGTTGGTATATAGAAATGCAACTGATTTCTGTAAGTTGATTTTGTACCCTGCCACTTTGCTGTAGTTGTTAATAATTTCTAATAGTTTTCCAATGGATTCTTTAGGGTTTTATATATATAAGATCATGTCATCTGCAAAGAGCAAGAGTTTCACGTCTTCATTGCCTATTTGGATTCCTTTTACTTCTTTTTCTTGCCTAATTGCTCTGGCCAGAACCTCCAGTACTGTGTTGAATAAGAGTGGTGAGAGTGGGCACCCTTGTCAACCAATGATCCATTGGTTGTCCCTGTTTTCAGATGGATGGCTTTTAGTTTTTCCCCATTGAGTATGATGTTGGCTGTGGGTTTGTCATATATGGCCTTTATTATGTTATGGTACTTTCCTTCTATACCCATTTTGTTGAGAGTTTTTATCATAAATGGATGTTGGATCTTGTCAAAAGCCTTCTCTGCATCTATTGAGATGATCATATGGTTTTCTTCCTTATTTTGTTAATGTGGTGTATCACACTGATTGATTTGCAGATGTTGAACCATCCCTGTGTCCCTGGTATAAATCTCACTTGATCATAGTGTATGATCTTTTTAATGTATTGCTGTATTCGGTGTGCCAATATTTTGTTGAGGATTTTTGCATCGATGTTCATGAGGGATATTGGTCTGTAGTTTTCCTTCTTAGTATTGTCTTTGCCTGGCTTTGGTATCAGGGTGATGTTGGCCTCATAGAATGTGTTGGGAAGTGTTCCATCTTCCTCTATTTTTTGGAATAGTTTGAGAAGGATAGGTATTAAATCTTTGAATGTTGGTAAAATTCTCCAGAAAAGCCCTCTGGTCCTGGACTTTTATCTTTTGGGAGGTTCTTGATTACTGTTTCAATCTCTTTACTTGCGATTGGTCTATTCAGGTTCTCTATTTCTTCTTGATTCAGTTTTGGGAGGTTGTATGAGTCTAAGAATTTATCCATTTCTTCTAGATTGTCCAATTTGTTGGCATATAGTTTTTCATAGTATTCTCTTATATTTTTTGTATAGTCTTTTGTATTTCTGTGGTATCCATTGTAATTTCTCCTTTTTCATTTCTAATTTTATTTGAAACGTCTCTCTTTTTTTCTTGGTGACTGGCTAAGGGTTTGCCAATTTTGTTTATCTTCTCAAAGAACCAGCACTTTGTTTCATTGATCCTTTCTACTGTATTTTTAATTTCAATTTCATTCATTTCTGCTCTGATTTTTATTATTTCCCTCCTTCTGCTGACTTTAGGCTTTGTTTGTTCTTCTTTTTCTAACACTGTTAGGTGTAGTTTGAGGTTGCTTATTTGAGCTTTTTCTTGTTTGTTAAGGTGGGCCTGTATTGCTATGAGTTTCCCTCTCAGGACCACTTTTGCTACATCCCATATGAGTTGGTATGGTGTATTTTCATTTTCGTTTGTCTCCAGATATGATTTGATTTCTCCTTTAATTTCATCAATGATCCATTGGTTGTTTAGTAGCATGTTGTTGAGTCTCCACAACTTTGTCACTTTCCCAGTTTTTTTCTTGTAGTTGATTTCTAGCTTCATGGCGTTATGGTTGGAAAAGATGCTTGTTATGATTTCAATCTTCTTAAATTTATATAAGCATGCCTTGTTTTCCAACATATGGTCTATTCTTGAGAATGTTCCATGCATGCTTGAGAAGAATGTGTAATCTGCTATGTTTGGATGGAGTGTTCTATATACATCTATTAAGTCCATCTTGTCAAGTTTTTCATATAAGTCCATTATTTCCTTATTGATTTTCTGTCTGGATGATCTATCCATTGACGAAAGTGCGGTGTTAAGATCCCATACTATTACTGTGTTGTTGTTAATATCTCCTTTTAGGTTTGTTAATAGTTGCTTTACGTACTTTGGTGCTCCTGTGTTGGGTGCCTATATATTTATAAGTGATATGTCTTCTTGGTGGAGTGTCCCTTTTATCATTACATACTGCCCCTCTTTGTCTCTCATTACCTGTTTTATCTTGAAGTCTGCTTTGTCTGATATGAGTATGGCAACACCTGCTTTCTTTTGTTTGCCATTAGCTTGGAGTATTGTCTTCCATCCTTTCACTCTGAGCCTGTGTTTGTCTTTAGAGCTGAGATGTGTTTCCTGGAGGCAGCATATTGTTGGGTCTTGTTTTTTAATCACCTCTTTTATTTTAAACAGAGCCATTGCTGGCCCATAAGATGCTTTTGGGAAAATTAGAAAAGGCACCCCCCTCTGCACCAGGCACATGACTTGCCAGGTGGGGAATCTGGGTTTTAGTCTTCTCCCACCCCCTCTTCCTTGTGCAGTGCACAACCTGCATAACTATACATGAGAGCCCTGATTTGCAAAATGAAGAAATAGAGGCCCACAGGATTCAGTTTCATTCTTTTGCTAATTTATTCTCTGGTTCATTCATTCACTCAACCATCATTTATTGAACACTTGATATATGCCAAGCCCTGTGGAAATAAGATGAATAAGACATGGCCCCTGCCCTCGGGGAACATACAGTCCAGGTGGAAAATAACTTTAACAAAATGCTTTTGTTTATGTCATGTCATCTGATCTTCCAACAACAAGGAGAGGTACGTAGTAGTAGTATTCTCCCTGTTAGACAGACTGAGACACAGAGAGTGTTAGATGTGTCCAAAATAACACCCAGAATCCAGTCCTGAGATGGAACCAGAGCCCAGGCCCTCAAGTCCCAGTGCAGGGCTTGTTCCTCGATGATGATGCTGCTCTAGGAAGCCACAGTGGAGCCCCAGACGCCAGCCTCACGTACAGCCTATCCCCCAAATTGGGGCTGTCAAGAGTAATTTTCTTCCCTCTTCTCCTACCCTTGGGTTTTCTTCCTGATTAGGGATACCTGTGAGATGGCGAATGGTGAGATGGTGAATGCAGACGCCCTCCCAGCTCCAACAACTGCATTTGAGAATGAATGAGAAACTGCAGGGGAAGGTGGGAAGGTATGAAGGCTGTAAATGTGTTTCCTTTCCAGGGAAAATGTGTCCAGTGTTAATCTCTCCTTTAACAAATACATTTTTTCTTCATAGTGCTAATCGCTAAAGGACACTAATGCTTGGCTGTGGATCTGCTTCTGCCACTAAAACGTCAGCTCTTTGAGGGTTGGGACTTGGCTGTCTTGTTCAGGTCCACACTCCCAGAAGGAAGACAGTGTCTGGCTCATAGGAAATACTGGCTGAATAAATGAACACATTTTATGGAGCTCCTACAGTCAGCCCAACCAAACCCTTTTCTGCCTTTAGGAGAAAAGCCAAAAGCAATGTGGTTTTGTAAATTTCAACAAAAAGCCTGTAAAACCCTCTAGCTTGAATAATGCATACTCTTATTAGTCAGGAAACTGAAGCATTTCCTTTCCAAACCTGTACTTTTATAGTTAAGACATTTTTTGCTTTATTGTCAGTAAAGGGATTTTCTTTTAGTGGCACTAGCCAGTTTATGGTCTGTTTCTTTCTATGTGGATGGTTAAAAAAAAATCCATCTCGTCATTTGGTATACTCCAGTGGTCCAGAATAAACTGCACATCAAATGTGGACAGGACCCACACCATCCTAAGGATGCATCGCAGAATCACAGAACCCTAGAGCTGGGAGAGGTCTTACAAAGGATATGTGTCAGTCTCATATTCGTAAGTACGTGAGAAACGGCAGCCCATATGGGTTGAGGGAATCGGTGAAAACCACGTGGCAAGTTGGTGTCAGGGCTGAGACCAGATTGCAGCTCTCAATGGTGGTTCATTTCTTCCGTGGAGATGTTCAGAAATAAAACTCCGGTTTCAGGCGTCTGTGACAAACCGTAGAAATGCACTTTCATGGAACAATGAGGAAGGGGAACTGTGGCTCTAATTCAGCCCCCATCTGCCCCTCCAGTCTCACCACTCGGTTCTGGGACAAATGGGCATGACCTGAAGCTCAGTGTATCAGGTAGATTTTGTTGTATAACAAGCTGCCTCAAAACCTAGTAGCTTAAAACAATGACCATTAATTTAGCGCAGGGTTCTACAGGTTGGCGACATGTGCTGGGCTCAGCTGGGAGATTCTTCTGGTTTCAGCTCACTCCTGTGTCAGCATCCTCTGCGGGTTACGGGGAGCTCTATTTCTGGGAGGGGCTGGTATTTGGCTGGGGTGATAAGAGAGACTGGGCCTCGCGTCTGCTATTCTCTGGCAAGCTAATCGGGCTTGTAAACACGACAGTGGCAGGTTCTGAGAAAGAGAAGCAGTGTGTGGGGCCTCTTGAGGCCATGGCTGACACACCATCCCTTCCACAGCATTCTACTGCTGTGGCCGACCAAAATATGTTATCATGATATTGGCCCATGAGTCCATTTCACTCGCCCACAGAGCACAAGCTCAGCTAACAAGCCCCCAGGCCCGAGCACCAGCTGAGAACTGCAGTGAGGCTCTGAGGTATCTCTGAGTGTCCTCCACCGGGGCCACAGCCTGGCCACATCTCACCCGGGAAGGGAAAGCCAGGGCCCATACACCCAAAAGTCTTGCTTCAGGAGCAGCCTTCTCAGCACAAGGACAGGGAAGCTTGGGAGGCAACTGAGGGTCCTGTGGAAGACAAAGTTTTGGGGTCAACGAGTCCAAACCTTAGCTCTGCCTCTTGCCCACATCAGCCTCCTTTCTGTGCCTCAGTTTCCTCTTTTGTTCAGTCAAGATTGTATCTCCTTTGCAAGGCCATAGTGAGAACTAACTAAGATAACATATATAAAGAACTTGGCACATATGGGTTTGTGATAATTATCAGTATTTTCAATAGCTTACAGGCCCTCTCTAAGTAGAAGTGCTGGTCTCAGCAGAGTCTCTCTCCTCTGCACTCTCCCCGTAGGAAACAAGACTCGTCCCCATCGCAACCTTTACTCTTGGCTTCTAGAGCCATCTTCCTAACTGAATTGAGCCCCTCAGCCCTCGGGTACTGAGGCCTGGCTATACCAGGTGCTCAGTAACTGGTAAAAAAGTAAAGAAATAAACACCGATCTGTCAGTCCATGATTTAAAGTTCATCGTCCCATAAATAGAAAATTTTTATTTGGGGATCATTTCCACCAACTTCACAGAGTTGATATGATGGTCAAAAAAGATGATGCCCAGAAGGAGATTGACACCGTCCTTTGTGTGTGAGACTCTCCCAATAAATGGTAGCTGCTATTAATTATTAATAATTAATTAATACTTAATGCCATTATTAACATTATGTCATTAATTAATATTATTAATATCCATTGCTCCCTTTCTCATCTGGCCCCCACCCCTTCTGTAAACCTCACTAACCTCACGTCCTGTTGTTCAGCACATACAGACGCATCCCAGGTCCACAGAGGTCAAGGAAGATCGACCCTGAGCCCCTGTGCCTTAGTTTTCTTCTCTACAGAAGAGAGGTGATGCATTGTTGGAAGGGTTAGTAATAAAACATGGGTGCACCTGACAGAGCTCTTAAAACATGTTCACCGTCAGCCTCTGGATGAGCCTTTTTAATAATTTTGGCTCATCCACCAGGTGACACGTTCCGCATCCCTTTTCCACTCATGAGCGAGCCCTCCTCTCTGGGCAAGGGCTCCGTGACCCCCTGTCCCACCTCTTTTTGCCTTTCCGTTATAAAAACAAGCCGTGCTTGGTCGCCAAGCAGAACTCAGGCATCACACTCAATCTATTGCGGGTCTAGCAGACCCCGGCCGGCTGTGGGCGGGAGTGAGCAGGATGGGAAGGGCTGAGACCCAGCCACCGGGCCAGGGCTCAGGATGGCGGCCAGGGACCAGCTCCAGGAGTCACTGGGCGGCGTCCTGAGCCGGGCTGGGAGCCACCTGAGAATGGGTGTGGCCACGACAAGGAAAACAGAGGCACTAACGTGGAAATAACCTTTCTCTGCAAAAGTCTAAGTCTGATCTGACTTCTTAATTTTGCCCAAAGCATCTTTCTGGCCTGGGGCAGTTTTCGAAGCCCTTGAAGGCATGTGCAAGCTTTCCTTTGCTTACTGGCTCCTAATCGGACTTCACTCAATTTTCTCAAGATTGTCCTTTATCCAGCTCTGATTTTTGTTTTCCAGGCTAGAGCACAAGCTAACGCTTCCTCCTAGGCCTGCACCAATCAGCTCCTTGAGTCCCCTCCCCTAGGTAGCTGGCCCTCACCTGAAGGACCCACTGTTATAAACCCATGAAGGGCCCTCTGCCAAGGTGCGGGGTGGGTGGGACACAGCTTTTCACAAGAACTAAATCAAGGCACAACATTCTTTTTCCAAATGAGAAAATTCTCATTAACAAAAAGCACACCCTACATTTTAATTTTCACTCTTAATTGTGAATTTGTTCTTGTTAATTGCTAAATAAAATGAGGTGCAATGGGTCACAGGATGTAGAATCCCCCCTCTTTCCAGTCCGGCAACACCCTAATCATTCCATTTATTATTAAAATCACAGCCCCTGCACTCAAGATTATGAGGCCACAAAAACCCACCAGACTAAGCTAACATGAAACACAATATCTCCTAGATTCAGTTCCTGGAATTGCATGTTTACTTATGAAGGAGAATTAAGTATTTTAACAAACACATCACGCTTTCTATATGCAAGGCACTGCTCTAAACACTTTACAAGCACTAATTCTTGTATTCCTCGTAATAACCCTATGAGCTAGGTATTATTGTGATTAGCCACATTTTGCAGATGAGGAAAGCAAAGCACAGAGAGGTCAAGTTACTTGTCCAAGGTCACACAGCTAGTCAGTAGTAGAACAGGATTTAAACGCAGGCAGGCTGACTGGCTACAGTGTCTGTGAGCATAGCCACTCCACTATTCTGAAAACATTGTGACTAGAACTTTCCACTACACCTGGGAAAACGTGAACGTCACCAGGACACATGGTGAAACCCATCTCCACACATCGAGTTTGAGCGACCCCTGCTGGCCACTCTGACACAGCATGACCTCAAAGTCAGGCTTAGCCTTCAACGCCGGGGTCAGCCCCGCTGGTTCTCCGTCTTGGCTGAGTCGCTTCACCTCAGGAAGCCTCAGCCTCGCTGCTGCGAGAATTAAAAGGGAAATAATTGCAAAGCATACAGAGCAGTACCTGGCGCACCTTAAGAGTTCAATAAATATCAGCCCCCGGTATGATCACCGTTTTGCAGAAGAGAAAAGCAAAGGGGTCCCCCAGAGCAAAGCCACACAGCCCGTGCATGAGGGGCCCAAATGGAGACTCGGATCCGCGCGTCTCGCGGCCTCAAGCAGATTCCGCCAGATCAGGTGTGGATTCATTTTGCAACGCGCCCTTCCCTGCCCCGCCAGCTGGGATACCTGCTCATTCCAATGTCACGTCGGGGCTCCTGGCCCCAAAGGAACCCGCAAAACGCTTCAGAAAGGAAAGGGATCTGGAATCCCAGCCTCGCCCCACAAGCCGGTGGCCGTCGGGCTCCTGAAAGGAGACGAGTTTGCAGCCACGCGCACGCGCCAGCGTGTCGAATCGGTGTGTCTACTTCAAGGCAGAGCCGCAGTGCTGCGATGGTGGCAGAAAGTAAACGCGAACCGACAAGGGAGAGATGGCCACGAAGCCAAACAAAGAGCCAGCAATCGATACAACTAATGTGCCTGTCGGAAAGCCAGGCACCAAACTCAAGTGGGTTTGCTGCCAGCTGCAAGCATTTATCTTGAAGGCTGAGACGCCTTGAGTCTGCTGAGGGAACAGGTTTGCATTTCAAAGACGCCTTGAGAAGTGGTACCCTGGCCTGCCAACAAGGTCTTTGAAGGTTTGTAATTCCTCAGCATCTAGCAAAACAATTACTCCATAAAGGCGGCTTAACTCTGTCAGAGGCTTAGCTGTGAGACCGGGCATCTTTTCATGTTTCCCACGGAGACCCCATGAGTGTCTCGGCCTATGTTTGAGGCAGGCACGGATCATCCCACCGGGAAATCCGATGGTGAAGACAAGCCAGATCAGCCACATCCCTCCCGGCTATGTTTCTCCAGGGCCAACTTATCCACTAGACACAAGAGGCAGTGCCCAGGGCCCAAAAGCAATGTTTTTAGGAGACCTTAAACGTGTTATTTATTTTAAAAGGAAAAGAAAAAAATGAACTTTTAGGTTGAAGAAAATGTTTTACTACATGATGTTAATATAGTTGTCTTAATACGAACATTATATTTCAAAAAACTTTTTTTCTTGATGGAGGAAGGGGCCAGTGCCTAGGTCTCATGACCTGTGTTTCTCCAAAGGCAAAATGGACATATAAAAAATGATGGTTAAAAGTAGAACTAGGCTTCACCTGGAAAATGTGCAAGTGTTCCAGGAAGCAGCGGAGTGATGGAGACACGGCTCTTGGCTAGGCAGGGTCAGGCACCCGCCCCCATTCCCCAGGTCTCCTTTGCTAGTCAACACCCCCCACATGCGGGCTGGCGCCACGCGGGGCCTGGAGACTCAAGCTTGGGGGCAGCTTCAGTGAGCCCCTAGCTTCAGTGAGCATAACAATTACCTGGGAGCTTGTTTAAAAGGCTCCCACCTCTAAGAGAGACTACTTAGATGGAACCATATGAAATGGCCCATAGTTGACTATTTTTAAGTTCACAAACGGCAATTTCATAAGGTTCAACCTAATAATTTAGATCTGAGGTGCGACCAGGAAACCTGTTTCTCTACCAGCTGTCCCCAGTGATCCTGATGTAGCAGACCACTGAACCTTTTTCTTTGGAGTCTGACATGTCTGAGTCTAGTTCCCACTGTCACCTCTTACCAGCTCTGCCTTGACTAAGTGACTGGGTGTCGCAGAGATTTTTAATGCTCAAATGCCCGTGCGCTCCTCTACAAAGCCAGCACGCCTCCTCAGCCTCTCCCTTCGCTGGCCCTCTGCCCTCAGGGCCTCATGTTCCAGGCGGCAGGGCTACAAGCCCTGGGTGGGAGGGGGCTACCCGACCTGCTGCGAACTCTGCATGAGCAAAATGCCCATCCTCACTGTGTTAAGCAATGGAGATTTCAAGGCTTACTTGACTGCCTTGCCTAGCCTAGCCCATCGTACCTACTGCCATTAGTCTCCCGGAGCCTCTGGCTTCTCCCCTGAAGACCAGTACCTGGCCCCCAGAGCTGTGATGGGGACTGAGTGAGTGAATGTGTGTAAAGCACTTAGCACCATCCAGAACACACAGCTGCCATTTATTGAAAACTTACTATCAGCTATTTTTATACAGTAGTCCCCCCTTATCTGTGGGGTATATCTTCCAAGACCCCAGTGGATGTCTGAAACCGTGGATAGTACCGAACCCTGTATGTACTATGTTTTTTCCTACACATACATACCTATGATAAAGTTTAATTTATAAATTAGGCACAGTGAGAGATTAATAACTTCTCGTTGGCATATCTGAATTGCCAGCATCACTTCTCTTGCACTTTGGGGGCATTATTAAGTAAAATAATACCTGCGATACCACGACAGTTGATCGCAACAGTCAATCTGATAACCGAGACGGCTACTAAGTGACTTACGAGCAGGTAGCATATACAGCGTGGATACATCAGACAAAGGGATGATTCACATCCAGGGCCGGATGGAGTGGAATGGTGTAAGATTTCATCACGCTACTCAGAACGATGCACAACTTAAAACTTATGAATTATTTCTGGAATTTTCCATTTAATATTTTTGGACTGCAGTTGACCATGGCTAACTGAAACCGTGGAAAGCAAAACCACGGATAAGGGGGCACTACTGTATTCCCTGGGTGTCAGTTTCTTCAAATGTCAGGCCAGATGGTTAACCTGAATACAAGATCCCTTCCAAATTCTATTACTTAATATTGGTTTGATTTTACCATGTATCGGCATATCTCATTTTATTGCACTTTGCTTTATTGCGTTTTGCATATATTGCGTTTTTTATAAGACCCTCCACCGGCAAAGAGATCACAACTCACTGAAGGCTCAGATGATGGTTAGCATTTTTTAGCAATAAAGTATTTTTTAATTAAGATATGCACATTGTATTTTAGACAATGCTTATGCACTCTTTACAGACTACAATATAGAGTAAACAGAACTTTTATATGCACTGGGAAACCAAAAAATTCGTGTGACTTGCTTTATTGCGATATTCGCTTCATTGTGGTGGTCTGGAACTGAACCCGCAATATCTCCGAGGTCTGCCTGTATCTGTTCTATGGCAGAAGCCCCTGGAGGGAAGGATGTGTTCATAGGAGGACGCCCCCAGTAAGGTAATTCAGCCCAGGGATCCCCCATAGAATGGAATGCCTTGATAATCTTGCTAGGCACAGAAAGGACCGCATTATAGTCCTAGTTAAGTGGATCAGTCAAGGGGGGTTTAGTAATCATTAGAGATCTATTTTGAGAAAATATCTGGACCCCATATCTGAATCCACGTAGCAAGAAGCTATGATATAGCAGGACTTTGACAGGGATGAAAATTAGGATGACCATTCCATCCCCAGAGGGGAGAGTATCAGTGGGACAGCCTGGAGACAGTGGTGGGCAGAAGAAAGGGGGAAAGAAGACAACTTATATTCACTGAGGACTTTCTGGGTGCCCTGCACTAAAGAAGACACCTTATATTCACCGAGGACTTTCTGGGTGCCTCACACTGTACCAAGCAATGTGCTTTCATTATCTCAGGCAGTCCTGGCACAAGTCCCTCCAGGTATGAATTATCACTCCCTTGTCCAGGTGACCCTGAGAGGCACAGGAAGGTGTGGTGAGGACCACATCTGGCCCGGACACTGACCATGCACTCCACTTTCTCTCTGACCAAGGAAACCTTCTCTTGGTTCACTTGTGTCTGTTGAGGGGTGGGTTATCTACGGGTGAGTAGGTTGAGAATGTGTTCCAAGTTTTAGTATAGGGACTCGCAAAGCACTAGAAGCTAGAAAGAAAACGTGTGACCATAGAAACATAGGCAGGGATATGCACCCCTCATACACACCCTACCTGGTATGAGAAGTTCCTCTTCTGCTGTCAACCAGATTGGCCAGGACAGTGACGACATGGGGAGCACTGTGGATTTCCTGATCACACTGGGCTTCTTAGGTTGGGCTGCCATAACAAAATACCATAGACTGGGTGGCTTAACCAACAGACATTTCTTTCTCTCAGTTCCAGAGACTAAGGAATGCAAGATCAAGGTGTCTGCAAGGTAGGTTTCATTCTGAGGCCTCTGCTCTTGGCTTGTAGGCAGCCGCCTTCTCACTTTGTGCTCACGTGGCAGAGAGAGAGAGGGAGCTCTCTTGTCTCTTCTTATAAGGACACTACTCCTAGGGGATCAGGGCCCCACCTTTATGACCTCGTTTAACCTTAATTACCTCCATAAAGTGCAAATACAGTCACATTAGGGGTTGGGACTACAATATACGTATTTGATGGGGACACAATTCACTCCATAACACTGCGTGACGCCCACAGCCACCCCGGAGACTCTGGCCCCCAAAGTGCACAGTCCTAAATGATGAGAATCCGGGAACTCATAACCATAATTTGTGGGCACAACCTCCAATCTTTCTGGGGTCGCCTGAAGCAGACACTGTCAGGGCACCAACCACATCCTCAAACCTTTCTGTGGGCTCCTGCTGGTGTCTGCATCTCTGCATTGGAGGGCTTCCTTTTTCTAGAACTGTGCACAGTCAAGCTGCCAGTGCACCCAGCAGGCCAGAAGTACAGACGAATTAACACCCCTGGGAGCAGGCCTCCTGCAAGGACTCGCAGGAGTCGGTGTATGAATAGCCCAGCTCCCTCACTGGGATCATTGTGAGGCATGTGTTTGACAGCATTTCCCAACTGAGCTCCAACTGTGCACTGC
Organism: Diceros bicornis minor; assembly: GCF_020826845.1. Taxonomy (NCBI): domain Eukaryota; kingdom Metazoa; phylum Chordata; class Mammalia; order Perissodactyla; family Rhinocerotidae; genus Diceros; species Diceros bicornis. The sequence continues at coordinate 71,777,925 of NC_080741.1, read as the reverse complement.
CATTGCTGGTTTAATAGTGCACCCCGACTGGCTGCCTTCTCTTCCCTGCATTGCTGCCCCATCGCCCACTACACGTCCTTCTACGTCCCAAGTAAGAACTTGAAGTTGAATCCTCAGCTCAGGGTCTGCTTCTAGGAGAACCCAAACAAAGACACCCTCCCTTAGCAATCAGCCAATTTATGCTCAAGGCAACGTGAGCCGTGAGCCGTAGGGAAACACGCATAAGAAGACAGAGCTCATCCACTCATTCAGGCGCAGTTCATGGCCAGATCTAAGTGGCCCTTGAACCTCAGCATGGGAGGTTTGCCATATCACCCATCCTGCCACTCATGAGGACAACAGAGTTTGGGAGCTTATGGAGCAGAATGGCATTGTCCTTGGCCTGCTGTTGGGGGGTCCCCCCACCCCAACCTCATCCCATGTCAAAGATGACTTAGCATGAGGAAGATAGACAGCCCATTCTTAGAGGAAGGTTTTGCAAAGACAAAGCTTTCCAAGTATTCAACATCCAAACAAGAGAGCCCTCGAATATCTTCCTGAGAAAAAGCCACACCTCACTTAGGAGAAATCCCATTCATCTTCCTCTCTCCTGAATGTGGTGGTCAGCTGACCCCTTAACTGGTTGACATCTGCACTAGCTATATTCTTTTATCTTCTGTATTTGATGCTTTGGCATTGGAAGCCTTGATCTTTGAGAGAATGCCTCACCCAGGGCTAGCTAATTCCTGGAGATAGCAAACGACTCACTCCAAGTGAGCCTTTGATATACAAACCAACCAATCCACAGCCCTCGCCCTCAACCATCTCCCTTATCAAACTCTCACACACCAAGCTGATATCCCCCCTGCCCCAAGTCACCCAAGGCCTGGTACTCCATGTCAAAGATGACTTAGCACAAAGAAGGTAGACAACCCATTCTCGGATGAAGGCTTTGCAAACACGAAAGCTTTGGGACTACCCCTACAGTCCTGAGCCCACCAAAATTACTCAAACTATCTCTTAAACTTACTCAGAGTACCTATCCTGCCTGCCCATTCCTTGCAGTGAAAACCTCAATAAAGTGTCTGGTCCTTTCCCTGCTTCTGCCTCCTGACAGACCCAGGTGCTCCCCCAGGTGGCCCTGCATGGTGTGCCCTGCCACTTGTTTCTAGAGGTCTGTGAGTATAAATTTATCCCTTCATGACAGTCACTTCCACATCTGTACCATACCTTATTAAAGCAAATCCCAGTACAATGTTTAGAATAACCTCATCAAGTGTCAGCCCATATAAATGAGAACATCCCAAGCAGCTGACAGTCCTGAGCCGGGCTAGGAAAACCCCCATTCTCCAAGTAGATTCCCCTTTTTTTAGCTTATTTTCCAAAAGCTTTCCCTGACTTAATGTGACAGGACAATTTATTGAGATGTTATGATGTTCTTTTTTCTTCATTCACTTTTTCCCCTGTCCACCCATTGGCCAATGTATTTCCTTGACTTGGAGAATTTTCGAAGAAAGCAGATCCTGCTTGAAGTCAACAGCTTTTGTTATATTTTGTGTAAACTTAAATTAATTGTCATGATTATTCTAGATGTCCCCCAGGGGGAAGAGAGGGGTGGGCATTCTGTCTTAAGGGTAGTGAGAAAGATGGAAGGGAAGTTCCCAGAGGTTCCCAAGAGTGCAGCACCCCAGGGGTGACAGGACATCAGTGGGGCCCCAATCTCTAGGCCTAGCCACAAGCTTGACAGCAGAGTCCCCAGACTCCAAGGACCAGCTGAGCTGGGACACTGGGCCACTCCAGAGTAACCAGTGTGGACCAATGTTCTGAGCTACCTAAGACCCTCCTACCACCCAAGACCTTAGAAAGACCCCAGGGGGAGGAGCTGCAATAATCATGAGATGGGACATACCAGCACCCTGTGCAGTGAAGCTCAGAGACTAATTAAAATTAATTAAATAGAAAAGAAATTGATGGGGGCATATCAAAGGGACACAGGAGCTGTGGGAGGCAACATAAGGGTCCCCTCCCCAAAGATGTCCATGCCATAATCCCTGGAACCTGTGAATATGTTACCTTAGATGGCAAAAGGGACTTCGCAGATGGGATTAAGTTAAAGATCTTGAGATGGGGAGTGCTATGGACTGAATTGTGTTCCCCCTTAAAATTCATATGTTGAAGCCCTACCCCGCAATGTGACTGTATTTGAAGAAAGGACCTACAAGGAGGTAATGAAGAGTAAAGGAGGTCATAAAGGAAGAGCCCTGATGTGACAGGATTAGTGCCCTTATAAGAAGAGACACCAGAAAGATCTCATAATCTCTCACTTCCCCCGCCATGTGAGGACACAGTGAGAAGGTGGCCAGCTGTAAACCAGGAAGAGAGCTCTCATCAGGAACCAAATGGGCTGGCACCTTGATCTGGATTTTCAGCCTCCAGCACTGTGAGAAAATAAATGTCTCTTGTTTAAGCCACCCAGTCTATGGTATCTTGTTACGGTAGCAGGAGGGGACTAGGATAGGGAAACCATCCTGGATTATCCAGGCAGGCCCAATGTAAGCACAAGTGAAAGAAGAGGCAGGAGCGTCAGAGTCAGAGACGGAAGCAGAGGGCAGAGTAACGCGATTGCTGGCTTTGAAGACAGAAAGAGGCCACATGCCAAGGGATGTGGGCAGTCTCTGGAAGCTACAAGGACAGGGATTCTCTCTTACAGCCTCCAGAAAGGATTGCAGCCAGCCAACACCTTGATTTTAGCCCGATGAGCCCCATTTTGGACTTCTGACCTACAGAACTGTAACATAATAAATCTGTGTTGTTTTAAGCCCTAAAGTTTATGGTAATTTCTTACAACAGCCACATGGAAAACTCATACAGGAGCCAACCTGAAAGAGCTTCCAGTGGCCAAACCTGGAACAAGTTGAACAGAAAGATAAATTCATGGTATTGGATTACAACTCAAAGTAAAAAATAAATATATGAGTTACAGGAGTCCACACTGATATAAACAATTGAATAAATAAATACACAGGAAGAAGGATAAATCTTCCCTTATAGATGTAATAGAAGTAGATGTCCCTCCCTCCCGGAGGTAGAGCTTAACCATCCCCTCTGTTAAGTGTGGGCTCCACTTAGTGACTGGCATCCAAAGAGTGAGCATGGAAAGGGGAGAAATAGAGACCTGGCAGACCCTACCCCATCCCACCCTCCCCTAAATGCTCAAAGTGAACCTCAGTAGTGATCACTCTTGTTGCCACCAGGGGCCCCTGATACGATGGGACGAGAGGCCACCTCACCTCAGCTGTGTGATATTCTTTCCCAAAGCCCAGAAAGCTGATCTGACCATGAGAAATATCACACCAACCCAAATTGAGGGAAATCCTACAAAATATCTGACCAGTACTGTGCAAAATGGTCAGAGTCATGAAAAACAAGGAAAGACTGAGAAACACAGACCAGAAGAGACTAAGAGACATACTGGCTAAATGCAACGTGCCGTCCTGGATTGGATCCTGGAACAGGAGACGGCACTGGTGTAGAAATGATGACATCTGAATAAAGTCTGGAGCCTAATTGAGAGAGGGAAGGGAAGGGGAAAAGTAATATTTCCTACAAACCTGAGTTTGTGGCTACAAAGCTCTACCAGCTACGTAAACAACAAGGATGAGGATGAGGGGGATATTATAATTTACTTTAAAGTACTGGTTATAAACACTGACAGAGAGAGAGCTATAGACACAGATATGTAAGTATGCAAGTTACCTTTCGTCTACACCCTAAGGGCAGGTGTAGAACATTTGAAATTCTCTAATCAGGAATCCACACCCCAGGGTGTGGGTTGGTTAGCATCTGATGGACTCTAATCAGGGGTCCAAACTCCAGAAGCTACCACCTCAAGCACTTCAAACATCTCTATTTAAATCCCCTCTAGAGGGTCATGAATTAGCAGAAGAGATGTTAGAAGTAATTTTTCACTGATCAAATGAACGGAGTTCAGGGTATGTGGGAGGCTGGAAATATGATGATACAGACCCTCTGTCCTTGGTAAACACAGACCAAGCGTCTGTTGAGCCAGGCAGCAGAATGGCACCTCGTGTCTGGAATGCCATCTGGTCCTGTCTCTCTCCCACCTTTGTCTTCTGGTCTTTCCTGTCTGTCAGCTGATCTGATTAGAAAGTGTAGCTGCTGCCTCTTTGATGCTTTCACAGAAGGGGCTTGTTGAAGTGCTAAAAGCACAGCGGGCTGCCCATGCACGAGCTTTCACAGGACAGCTAAGGGCTGTTTTCGTGGCCACTTGCTCAGTAACAACTGCCCGTGTGGCAGAGCGCAGCGAGGACGTGATAAACCACCAGGAGGTGAGGCAGTGAGGGGAGACCCAGAGCCTCCACTTGCCTCTAGTAATCGCATGCTCCTCACATGCGCCCAAAGGAACGTGACAACTGAATAGCCCAATCAGCTGTTTGCCACAGGGGGGATAGGAGGGAGATAGGGAGGGAAGGAGAAGAGAAAGGGAATGAAGATGGACATGGAGAAAGAAGAGAGAACAAGGAAGAGGAGAGGGAAGGACAGGGAGGAGGGAGGGAAGAAGGAGAGAGGGGAATGTAGAGCATGAGGCTGGGCTCGGAGTGGGAAGGGAACCAGAAAGAGGGGCGGGTTGAGAAAGCCTGCAGACATGGCTAAGGGCTGACCTGAATTCTTGGCCAGCAAGTGAGAACACACCCTGTTTGCTGAGCAGCTTCTGTGGCCCCCATGGTTTCCCAGATAGTACTAGTTGCAGGAGGAATAATTCAGGCACATAACTAAACAAATATAGACAGGCGTACTAAGGTTGACTGATATTAACAGAGGGGGAACTTGGTGAGACGAGATAGCAGACTCCATCCCCACCAAGGGTCCAGAGTAGGCAGGGAGATGCAGCTCCCAGCAACAACACAAGGGAGTTCTGAATCCTAGGGCCTGAGATACCCGCAGTGCCAGGCTCCTTGGGAGCAGAATAAAGTAAGTCTTAGACCAACCAGGGCCCCTTCCTGTCTGGGCAGTTGGGCACCAGGAATCTTAACAGCAGAGAGGAAACCAGCCACCTCCTTCTAGTTTTTCAGAAAGCAGCAGCTGGATTCTTTCCTCCCCCGGGAAGCCTTCTCTGAATGCTCCTTCCTTAACAACATTTTCCTCCCTGGATCTCACACCATTTGCCTTCTCTGCTACTTACACACATCACACTTCTAGGCACTGAGAAAAGCACAGGGATTTGGAGACAATATAATACAAAGCACTAATAATAACAACAATAACAGGTGATCTGATATATTTTAAACACTTACTCTGTGACACGCTCTGTGCCACACTCTGTGACAAGCTCTATACACACATTGTCTCAGTCAATTTTCACAACCTGTGACACAGGTACTATAGACATCTCCATTTTAGTGGTGAGAGAAAATAAGGAAACTGAGGCACCAACAAGTCAAGTATCTTTCCCAAGGTCACAGCTAATGGGTAGTGCAGCCATGATTCAAACTCTGCATCAGACCCTGGCTCTGCCACTTGTTATTGGGGTCACCTGGGACAAGGGACTTTAACTCTCTATATCTGGGTTTCCTCGCTAGTCCAGAGTGGCGTATTCTACCCACCCAATAGGACTATAAGGACTGACAAATAATAATATGCATAACAGTCCTGGCTGATAGCCTGGGAGGGGGCGGCCACTTAATAAAAAGTTGTTGAATAAGTGAATAAGCATATAATGGCTACTAGCTGCCAGTATTGCCTTGTGTCATCTCCTGAACTCCTCTCATACATGTCTAGTTGTCCAGTCTTCATTCCTGTAGGTGGCACCAGTTGGGATGACTGCCCAGGCCACATATCCCCAGTGGCCATCACCACATTGTATCTTTGGGGGAACTGATTCTTTTTGGGGGGGGGGTTATAACTGACATATAATGTTATATTAGTTTCAAGTGTACAATATAATGATTCGATATTTGTATATATTGCAAAATGATCACCACAATAAGTCTAGTTAATATCTGTCACCAAACATAGCTTTTTCACAAGAAAAAAAAATTGGGGGAATTGATTCTTAACCTCTCTATCCACGTGGTTCAGGGTGGAGGGGATGGGGGCTTCCATCTAGTCCCCCCAGACCAACCAATGTCCTCCCTTGGGATTTTTCTAGCAGAATCTAGAGAGAACAAGCCTTCTGCCCTGACTAGGAAGTTCTCAGGATGAGAGCGGGGTCTCCTGGCAGCTATATTCCCACCATGCAGAAGGAATCAGACAGAGAAGATAAAGCCCCCATGCAGAGAGGCAGAGATGAGAAACAGGAACACTGCCAGCCTGTGAGTGCCTGGTCCCAGTGGCCGCTGAAGCCAGCCCCATCCCCACTCTTGCTATAGTTTGGTTTCATGAGCCAACCAAGTCCCCTCTTTGACTAAGCTAGTATAAGTTGCATTCCTGTTATTTCCAAACAAAAGAAACTCAACTAATACAATCACCTAGTTCATCATTCATTTATCCATTCATCCAGTAGGTATGTATTGAGTGCTAAAAATAAGCCAAGCACTGTGGACTTCCAGTGGGCACGGAGTTAGGCACTGAGAAAGAAGAAAGGAAAGTTCATGGGCTATGTGTCTGCTAAATACAAGAACAGGGGCTGGGCATATGCATATGTAATGCCTTGTCTAAGTGTGGTAGGAATTCTGCCAAACATACAGCTGGGTCCATGAAAAGATGCTCAACATCATTAATCAACAGGGAAATGCAAATCAAAACCACAATGAGATACCACCTCACACATGGGAGAACGGCCACCATAAAAAAGACAAGACAAAAAATGTTGGTAAGGATGTGGAAAAAAGGGAAACCTTGTGCACCGTTGGTGGGAATGTAAATTGGTGCAACCACTATGGAAAACAGTACGGTGGTTCCTCAAAAAATTAAAAACAGAACAACCCTAAAACCTAGCAATCCCACTTCTGGTATTTATCCAAAAGAAACTAAAACACTAACTTGAAAAGATAGCTGCACTCCCATGTTCACAGCAGCACTATCTACAACAGCCAAGATAGGGGAATAACCTAAGTGCCCATGGACGGATAACTGGACAAAGAAGATGTGATAGATATATACGGTGGAATATTATTCAGCCATAAAAAGAAGGAAATCTTGCCATTTCCAACAACATGGATGGACCTTGAGAGCATTATGCTAAGTGAAATAAGTCAGACAAAGACAAATATCATATAATCTCACTTATATATGAGATCTAAAAAAAAAAATCAAGCTCATAGATACAGAGGACAGATTGGTGGTTGCCAAAGGCAGGGGAATGGGGGTGGGCAAAACGGGTCAAAGGGGGTCAAAAGGTACAAACTTCCAGTTATAAAATAAATAATTTATGGGGATGCAATGTACAGCATGGTGACTATAGTCAAAAACAAATTCTGGGGGCAGGCCCTGTGGCGCAAGCGGTTAAGTGCACGTGCTCCACTGCAGCGGCCCAGTGTTTGCCGGTTCAGATCCCGGGCGCACACCGCTTGTGAAGCCATGCTGTGGCAGCATCCCATATAAAGTGGAGGAAGACGGACATGGATGTTAGCCCAGGGCCAGTCTTCCTCAGCAAAAAAAAGGGGAGGATTGGCAGATGTTAGCTCAGGGCCGCTCTTCCTCACTAAATAAATAAATACATAAATAAAATAAATAAATAAAAAGTTCTGCCAATTAGGTATTCACGTCCCAATTTTACGGATAATGAAACAGGTACAAAGAACGTATTCACTATCGGGATAACAACAGTTGTTACCATTAGTTGAGTGTTTACTACATGGCAGGTGTTGTGCTAAGTGCTTCATAGGTATTAATTCACTGTATTTCACTGAATCTAAAGTGCTGTCACTTACATTAGAGGACACGTCATTAATTTAAAAGAAAAAATGTTGCCAATTATAATAGTAAGACATTTGTTATGGGTTGAATTGCGTGCTCCCAAAATTCATATATTGAAGTCCTAACCCCCAATACCTCAGAATACGACCTTATTTGGAAATAGGGTCATTGCAGATCTAATCAGTTAAGTTAATATGAGGTTGTACTGGAGTGCGGTGAGCCCCTGATCCAACGTGACTGGTGTCCATAGAAAAAGAACACCCTGTGAAGAGAGAGACACACACACAGGGAGAACTGTGTGTAAACACCGGAGTTAGGGTGCCACAAGACAAGGAACTAACAGAAGCTAGGAGAGATGCCTGGAACTGATCCTTCTCTATAGCCTTCAGAGGGAGCACGGCCCTGCCAACACTTTTATCCCAGACTGCCAGCCTCCAGAACCATGAGAAAATTTCTGTTTAAGCCACTCAATTTGTTGCACTTTGTTGCAGCAGCCCTAACAAACTAATACAACGTTGTTGCTTGGAAGATGTACCTGAATTATGAGACGTTAAAATGTCTGTTTTCCAATCATGTAATAAGGTATTCGGTCTTCACAACAAACCTACAAGCTATCCCCATTTTACAGATGGAGAAATTGAGGTACCAAGTATCTTACCCAAGATTCACGTTATGCAGTGGTGGAGCCAGGACTGAATGCAATGCTGGGTTCTTAAACAGTGTCCCGTGCTGCCTCCCAGAGGCCCCTGTGACCACACATGTGTGCACACACACACACAAACCTCTAGATTTATACTTAGGTCCTCAACTTTTAGACCATTTAGAACCACTGACAAAGTTCCATCCCCAAAGGGGGATGACCGTCTGCCCAAGGGAACTCTTCACTGACTACTCCTTTTCTAACCACTGTGGCCAAAACCAATCCAAACTTTGCTCTTTGCTCAGGTCAGATTTGTGCCTGGCGGCTTAAGCTCTTCACCGAGTCATAGAGAATCTCCAGTCCATCCCCTGATATGATTCTAACCACGACGTATCAGATCAGAACGGAGGGATCCTTAAGGGACCTAGCAGGAATGCTGACAGAGGCCACAGCTTGCCCCCTCTGCACGACTAGTGGGACACAAAGTCCCTAGAAGGTTTCTGAAGTCCCCCAGATGGCTTAGGGGACATTTGTGTCATGGTCTGGCAATCCTGCTAAATTCTGGACGTGCCTTTCAGCCCTTTCATCATATTTCCTATGTTCTATTAGTTCTGAAAAGCATCTTGAGAAAGGAACACCTGTAACATCCCTAAGGGATATTCCATTTGGTGAGGAATGGGGAGAATGTAAGGACAAATGATTCCAGGGTTTTTGTTTAAGAGTTCATGATAAAGCGCCATGGCTCCACACAAACAAGGCAGGTCAGAAACCAGAGTTCGCCAGTCTGTCAGGAGGAAGGGGGCGTTGGCTCTATTTATTCCCTGCAGCATCCCTGGCTCCTGGCCCAGAGCCTAGCACATAGCAAGCACTCAATAAACCTCACAGAGTTAATGAAAAAGGAAAGTCTCCTGTCTTGGAGGTTTTCCATAACCCCCTTGCTGTGTCTAAAATTTTGTCATTATAAATTCATTCCTTTGGACTTAAATAAAAAGTCTCCTACTAAAATGCACAATTCCTAGGAGAAGACAAACCTTCAGCACTGAGGAGTTATCCTCTCAGCCAGGATCAAAAGTCAAACATCTTACAAGACAGGGGGAAGAAAGAAGACTCAAGGGTATGAGAAAATAGAAGCCCAAACAGAGAAGCCAGAGACAGAAACAAGCATTTATAGAGCACCTACTGTGTGACAGGGACTCTCCAGGCAGCTTCCCTACATTTACGGTGACCAAGCACTCCCCTTGCCCTGGACCGACTGGGTTCCTAGGATGCAGGACTTTCAGGGCTAAAATCAGGAAAGTCCCAGGCAAACAGGGGCAAGTTGGTATCCTCTTTATAATATCTCATTTAATCCTCACAATGGTCCTATGAAGTAGATACTAGGAGCCCCAATTCACAGATGAAAAAAGTGAGGCTCAGAAAGGTAAAGTCTTGCCTAAAACCATATAGAAAGTTGGTTGTTTTGGCAAGATTTAAATCAAGACTTGTCTGATTGCAAAGACCAAGCTTACCCAACCGGACCGTGACACGACATCCAAACTGGCTTCACAGTTTATTCAAATATCATTCCAGCCTCCAAATACTTCAAGGGCAGTAAATCCTGGCTCTCCAACCTTTGAGAACTTGCTAGAACAGAGTAGAGCCAGGTTCCACGCCTGGCACAGGGCAAGTCTTCCATAAATACCTGTTAAGTGATTGAACAATCTGTCAGGAAATCTGAGTCCATCTCCTTCCTCCCTGCAGTCTAACCTGCACAGTAACCTACTGCCTTGGGCCTCAGTTTCCCCAAGCTTTTCTGAAGTGGAAGGATCTGGAGCCAGATCTTCAAAGATGGTAGACTTTGACTGGGCAAGGAGGAGCGGGGAAAGACAGTTCCAGGAAGGTGGAATGGCATGAACTGAGGCAGGGAGAGTGGACAGTGAGAGCATGTTTGGGAAGTGTGAGTAAACCAAGCCGACTGGAGAGGAGAGTTTGTGTCAGGGCGACGGGCCCAAACGGCAGAGCCTCTGGGTGTCAGGAGCCATCAGTGCTCTTCAAAGACGGACGACACAGCGCAAGAGAAGGGAGATGATGCCTGGGCCACAGGAGGAAAGCACTAGACACCTACTTGTGTTTACTTTTTCTCATTATTTTTAAATTTCTCTTTTTGTATGCTTTATAATGAAAATAACATTACTGAAGTAGGGCACACATACAATTTGTGAGTAACGTATACTGGGGGTTTGGGGTTTTTTTTTTTACAGCTGAAGCACAGTCAAAAAGTGGCAATCATGCATTTGGCAAAGGGGAGCTTAATTTTTTTTAAGCAGGGAATGAATTGGTCCAAGTCCATACTATAGCTTTCTGTTCTCTGGAGATGTACATCCCCCCAAAATCCATTGCACTTTTCCTCCAATTATTCGGTTACTTATTTTTCTGTATTATCTTAAGTTGAACTAGCCATGGATTTGTGTCCATTCTGATTATTGATCAAATACGTGATCACTTGGAGTATAATATGACTGGCCAAAAATTTTACCCATCTCAAGTGCTAAGGGGACTGACATTCTCTACATTTATGACTTTTCTGTGTTTTTTGTGCGTGTGTGTGTGTGAGGAGATCGGTCCTGAGCTAACATCTGCCAATCCTCCTCTTTTTGCTGAGGAAGACTGGCCCTGGGCTAACATCCGTGCCCATCTTCCTCCACTTTATATGGGATGCCGACTCAGCATGGCTTGCGAAGCGGTGCATCAGTGCGCGCCTGGGATCCGAACCGGCGCACCCTGGGCCGCCGCAGCGGAGCGCGTGCACTTAACTGCTTGCGCCACCGGGCCGTCCCCTATGACTTTTCTGTGTTTAACACGGAAAAAAGGTATTAAAAAATAAATTGTTGTTTAGAACATGCTGTGTACCAGTTGTGTCTTGGCAACTGGAATATAAAGGAGAAGGAGAGAGAGTGAGAGTGAGGGGAAAAGGGGGAGGAAGGCGGTGGGGGTGGTCTCACCATCTAACGGGAGACACAGGTCTGTGAATACGTTACTACAATTCAACGTATAAGTGCCTGATATGGAGCAGTTTTTCGATAAATAGTATTGACCAAAGGAGAAGACAAAAAAAAAAGAGTTAAAATAAAGGGAAATAAGAAATGTCTTGAAACCCCAGAGGAGCAAGAGCCTGGCGGGGCCTGGGCAGAGCAGGGAAGACTCAAGGAGTTGGTGGCTGTGGGTGGTGATATATGAAGAATGACTTTGCCAGGCAGAGAAGATGCTCATGGGATTCCAGGCAAAGAAAACACTCAATCATCCAGCATCGAAACCCTCACTCTAGTCATTCTAGCAGTGTCCTTCTGGAGGAGAGGGGAGGGGACAGGGACCAGTTAGATTTGACTGCTGAGAAATATTGGAGGACAGAGGCTGCCTGAGCCCAAAGAGATGGAGGAACAGAGACACAATGGTGGCAGGAGGGGAAGCTTTTCAGGCGTGGAGCGGACGGATTGGGCAAAGTAGAGAGGGGAGGGAAGAACAAATCTGAGGCTTTGCATTCAGCTTTGACAACACCCCACGGAACCAGTAGATGTCACCCAACGCAAAACCCGCTGGAAACTCTTAGGGAGAAATGCAGCCAGGGAATCTTGATCCTAAAGAATTCCTGGATTCAGCCCCAGAAAAGTCTTAAAGCTAAGGAATGCTACACCCAGATCACTCTAGGTCAAAGAGGACTGATTTTCACAAGTGTCGCCAAAGGACATGCCACAACCCTGGTGCTGCGGCATCTGTATCTCAACACGCGGTATCTCAGGGAACCCTCAGAACATCCCAGGGGGGCAATACCATGACTAGCCCCATTTTACAGGTGAGAACACTGAGGACCGGAGAGATCCGTACCTACTCAAGTTTTCACAGCTAGGAAGTGGCTGAGCTACGACTGAACCCAGGTGTCTCTGACTTTACATCTGGGCTCCTTCACCTATACCATGACATCCATCCCAGGGACATGATCTGCTGTTGCCACCCATTTAGCTTCTCAATGTTGTTTGGCGTGGGATAACATTCATCTGAGCATATATGTTGTTGTCTGACACAGGAAGTAGATAAGAGCGTAGATAGAAAGAGAAAAATAACATATTAAGAGGCCTAGACAGCTCAGCTAGGTTCAAACTTTGCCCCTCAAACATCAACTCAATGGACAGCAAGAGTTTGGAATGGAGCGTGACCCTGCATATACCAGAAGACAAACTGGAAAATCCCAACACCAAAGCAGCCTCCAATGTACTCATTTCCTCATTCGCTCATTCAAACATCTCCTGGGAGCCGCAGAAGTGGCCCCAGCGTGCCGTTGCCTTTAGGACCGGCCCCCACGATGGAGAAGACCCATAAGTGAATAATCACAATACTATACACCCAGTGCTATATTTCAGATACACACAAAGTGCTAGTGGAGGGAAGAAAGAGAGCAGGGAGTAGAGAAGACACTTGAGGGGAAATGGCTTTAGAAACGGGATCTGGGTTTAAAAGATGAATAAAAGTTCAGGTCAATCAACAAAAAGGGCAGGTGCAAAGGCACAGAGGTGCAAGGACATGAAAAGTTCACAGGATGGGGCCAGCCCGGTGGCATAGTGTTAAGTTTGCATGCTCTGCTTCAGTGGCCCAGGGTTCACAGGTTCAGATCCCTGGCACAGACTTACGCACCACTCATTCAAGTCATGCTGTGGCAGCGTCCCATATAAAGTAGAGGAAGATGGGCATGGATGTTAGCCCAGGGCCAATGTTCCTCAGCAAAAAGAGGAGGATTGGCAACAGATGTTAGCACAGGGCTAATCATCCTCAGCAGGAAAAAAAAAAAAGTTCACAGGATGGCAAAAGTTCTGGTGCGCCTAGGGACTGGGAAATTTGGGGAGATTGGGAAGGTGGAACGGGAGGAGACTGGAGAGGTAGGCAGGGGCTAGATACGGTGCCACTAGCCACTGAACACTTGAAATGTGGCTGGTCCGAATTGAGATGCACTGCAAGCATAAAATGCATAGCAGATTTTGAAGGCTCGGTAGGAACAAAGAAAATAAAATATCTCATTAACGTTTTTATATTGTTTGCCTGTTGAAATGATAATATTTGGGATATGTGGAGCTAAATAAAACATATTATTAAAATTAATTTCACCTGCTTGTTTTTACTATTTTAATGTGGCTACTAGAAAATTTAAGATGGCTTATGTGACAACATTATTATCTCCACTGGATAGTTCTGGGCCCATTCGAGCATGAGGGCATCAAATGCCATCATAAGGGGTCCAGGGCTCGTTTTGTAGTAAGAGAAGTCATCAGAGGTCTGCAGCAGAGAAGCAATTTAATAAGCTGTGGGCTTAGAAACACCCTCAGCGAGTGTGGACTGGAGGGGTAAAGGCATGGTCTGGGAGGGCACTCTGGGGACCATCACAATTTCCTTAATCAGAAATGTTTAGGTCTGAACAAAGCAGAGAAGGGAAATTTGGGAGAGCTATTTAGAAGAAGAGAAAACACCTGGCAGGCCAAATGCAGACGATTGTCCTGCAAAAAGACACACGATCCAGTTACAGTTCTTTGGAGGGAAATTCTTACTTCTCACCAAATCACATAATCAAACCTCCCTGGCTGATGCAGAACAGAAAGGGCACAGGAAAATACAGTGAGAATGCTTGAGAGAAGGACTTCTCTTTCCTTGTTAAGGATCCAAGACAAAAATCTGACTCCATTAGGCCCCAGACAGCAACACCCAACAGTGTGTTCTTTCATACCTCCCTTCCAGGCTCTGCTGACAGGAAAGGCCGTTACCATGGAAACGGGCCCAGCCGGGAAGCCGAGTGGGGCAAACACAGACAGTCTCAAGGCCCGCTGTGTCCACAGAGCCGACCAGTTGGTAAATATTACACCAGGCACATACCAGAGACGCAAAGCAAACAGTAAGTCATCCCGACGCTGTGCTGGAAGAGTTCCACGAGGAAACGTTGACCTTGAACATCGTGCAGCTTGGGTCCCGTGTTACAAAGGACCATCTCCCAGCACAACAGGGCTGACAATGGGGCGTCTCAACATTTTGCTATAGTGAGGTTTTGTTATAAGGAGTATCTTGTAGCGTGTAGCCTTCCCAGACTATAGGTACTGGTGGCAAGAGAGATGTCAAGTTATTCTGGAGAGAAGTAGGAAATCAGTGGGCAAGTTACTTCCCCTTTCTGGCAGCCTCAATTATGCTTATCTTTAAAAGGAACCTAATCTACATGTCACAGGGTCACTGTAAGCATTCAACGGGATAAAATAGGTTAATAAATGAGATAAATGTGTAATTGGCATATAGGAGGTGCTCAATAAATGTTATTTTCACTTCCCACTCCAGTGTATCCATATGTGCGGCATCTAGAACTAAAGATATTCAATGTACGGTTTGAACACCACATACAAGACTATCACCTCCCTCATTTTAGGCACAATATTTCCACTAAGTAAGCCTAAAGCTGCCTTAGCTTTCTCAGTACATACCACTGAATAAAACCACAGAGTGATTCTTTTCTTTTTTATTTTTTACATGAACTGCAGCTAATCCACATCTCCTGCATTTTTTACCAATGTAATTGATGATCTGGATTTAAGTCCTGGACTTGTCAACCATCCCAGTTAATCTCATTTGATAAGACTGGGCCATAGCTCTAGTCTAGCAAAATCATTTGAAAGCTGTCCTCTGTGCTCAGGGAGCTTGCTGTCTGGAGCAGAGTTTTTCAAAACATGGTCTCCTAACCCCCTGAATCAGAATTAATTGAGGTGATTGTTGAAAATGCAGGTTCCTAGGCCCCATCCTAGATTTGTAGAATCAGAATATCTGGGGGCAGGACCCAGAAACCTGTAGTTTTAAAAATTTCCCCAGGTGATAATCATGCCCAATAAAGCCTGAAAATCAAATCTCTCTCCATTACTTCTTTTTTTTTTTTTTTTTGATGAGGAAGATTGGCCCTGAGCTAACATCTGTGCCCATCTTCCTCTATTTCGTATGTGGGAAGCCACCACAGCATGGCTTGATAAGCCGTGTAGGTCCACACCCAGGCTCCAAACCCGCAACCCGGGCTGCCAGAGCAGAGTGCGGGAACTTAACCAGTACGCCACCAGGCCAGCTTCTATTTTTCCATTTCTTAAATGGATTCTTGGACCACCTGAACTGGAATCTCCTGGATGCCTATAGAAGTGTGGTTTCTGAGCATCACCCATATCTGAAGAATCTTAATCTCTGGACTCGGGGGCCAGCATGTGTAACAAGCTCTCCAGGTGAATCTTACTCACACTGAGAGTAGAGAATCACTGGCCTAGTGAATAGTAGAGCAGCCTCCTCGAACTTGCACGCAGAGAGCTGCCAGGAGAGCTTGGTAGAGCAGAGATTCCCAAGCCCACCTCCAGAGAATCTGGTTCAGTGGGTCTGGGGAGGGACCCAAGAATTTATATTCCTAACAAACTCCCAGGTGATCTAGACGCTGCCCTGCAAATCACATTTTGAGTAGCATTGGTGCAAAACAGATATTATTCTATATTTTTTAAAATATACCTATATATGAAGAATCTATACAAATCCTATTGAAACAAAAATGGTCATGCCCTTTTATGTTCGATTGTCATGTCTTTTAAATCTCTTTTAATCTAGAAAAGTGGTCACTATGGATGCTTTGGAGTTGTGTGTTAGATACACATAACATCAAATTTGACCATTTAAAAAATTTTAAAGTATACAATTCAATAGATGTTTAGTACATTCACAATATTGTGCACCAATCACCACCACTTAGTTCCAGAACTTTTTTATCACCCCAAAAGGAAACCCCATACTCATTATGCAGTCACTTTCCATTCCCACCTCCCCTGAATCCCTGGCAACCACTAACCTCCTTTCTCTCTCTATGGATTTGCCTATTCTGGACATTTAATATAAATGGAATCATACAACTTGTGACATTTTGTGTCTGGCTTCTTTCACTTAGCAGAATATTTTCAAGGTTCATTCATGTTGTAGCATATATCAGTACTTCATTCCTTTTTATTGCTGAATAATATTCCATTGTATGGCTATACCAATTTTGTTTATCCATCCATCAATTGATGGATATTTAGGTTGTTTCCACCTTTTGCGTATTGTTAATGGTGTTGCTATAAACACTGATGTACAGGTTTTGTTTGAACACCTGTTATCAATTCTTTTAGGTATATATCTAGGAGTAAAATTGCTGGGTCATAGGATAATTCTATGTTTAACTTATTGAGGAACTGCCAAATCGTTTTCCAAAGGGATGCACCATTTACATTCCAACCAGCAATGTATGAGGGTTCCAATTTCTCCACATCCTCACCAACACATGCTATTTATTTTTTTTGTTATGATTATTCTTGTGGGTGTGAACTGTTATTTCATTGGGCTTTTGACTTGGTATTTCCCAAATGACTAATGACATTGAGCATCTTTTCATGTGCTTGTTGATCATTTATATATCTTCTTTGGAGAAATGTCTATTCGAGTCCTTTGCCCATGTTTTAATTGGGCTGTTTGTCTTTTTGTTGTTGAGTTGTAAGAGTTATTTATATATTCTTGATACTAACCCCTTATCAGATATATGATTATTAAATATTTTATCCCATTTTGTGGGTTTTCTTTTCATCTCTTGATTTTGAAGATTAATTAAATTACAAGGCAATGGCAGTACTACGGAAGAAGTTCATAACAGACAAGGGCTTAGAGTGCATCTAGTCAAAAGCTCTCCAAAGAAACTGAGGCCCAAAGGGCTACAGTGGCTATTCCAAGGTCTCATGGGAACTCAGCAGTATTGGAAGGGATTTAGGGAACACCTACCATGCACATGCAAACATATACACATGTATATGATGTCATTGTATGTTTGGGGTATTAAGGGCACGGAAACACACCTGTAGAAAGTTACCTCTTCTCAAAAGTCAAGATGTAATTTATCTAGAGTTTAATGCATTCAAAGTTAGACTTTCACCACTAGATGATCTTCCATTAAAATTCTGGGGTCAGAACTTGCAAAAAGAAAGTAAAATAGGTACCCATTCAACGGGACTCTGGAATGACTTCAATATTGGACATTTTCTATAATTCATAACCTAAAAAAAGAAAAATTTCTGTTTTTATACATTTGTTACCCACTGGTAAAAAGAGTTAATAGCCATAAAGCGGGCATCTCAAATGCAAAGAACCATAAGGGCCAAACAGGTAACATAAATGTCAAACCCAAAGGAGTGAAAGGCAATAGGGCTGGGCTGCTTGTTGTACAACCAAGTGTAACCCCTGCCTTGTTATGTTGCTTCTTAAAACACTGGGGGGACCAAACAAAATGGCGGCATGAAACACTTCCATGGGCTATGACAGCCTCACCCAAGCTACCAGTTCATGATTCCTATGGAAAATATTCCTTCCCTCGTTTTGAAATAAACTAAGTATCTTGGTACATGATCCTCTCCAATCCAAAGAATCAAAGATGACCAAAACAAAGGAAAATAATCAAGTATTGAATGAATGTCTATTATGTGCCTGGGGCTGGTCCATTTGCTAAACTCAAAGATGTAGACGTGGGGACAGGACAGAATCAGAGAATACAACGCTAAGAGGCCTGGCCCAATACCATCAACCTCACAGGAGCAACAATTGGCTAAAAATTATTCGTTTGTTCATACCCTACTTCTTTCTTAAAAGGGCTTTGGAGAAGCCTACATAAAGAGTATAACAAGGTTACTAAAATAAATGCAGGAATAGTAAATTTAGACAAAAAAAAAAGGGGGAGAGAGGAAATATGACACAGAGGATAATATAGATAACATAGAATCCTTGAGTAGCACCAAATTTGGCTGTGAGCTTCCTGGCAGCCAAAGGGGAAAAGAAAATGCTACATAATTCTTAGTATCAACACTAGCGATTTTTAACAAATCCTTAAGAACGAAAAGGTTTTTCTCAATGGCAAATTCCCAAAGAACATTCTCAAATGGTTAAAATGTCTCCTAATGATTTAAACATAAGGATTTGATAAGTTCTTCTGAAAACTGCCAGTATACCATTAATACTTTCCCCTAATATTTTGCAGTAGGGCAGCCCCTTGCAAACTCAGAAAGCTACGTGCTACATCTAAGAGGAGATGGCATATTTGAAGCCTTGTGGGAAGAACTTGGAGGGCTCACACATTCAGCCTCACACACCCATCCCCAGTAGAGCCATCCTAAAGCATCAAGAAGAGTCTACACTACACATCTCTGGGAGTGGAACAAGTCCAGGGTCTTAGATAGCTTTCCAGGAAAACAGAATTGATAGTCTCCAAGTCCAAAAAAGAAAAAGAAAAAATGAATAACTCCTTTCTTGAAGAGGGAGAATTGTATCTAAATCATGGAAAAGATAAATCTTTGGAAAATATCCAGATATATGTTTCCTAGTAGGATGATGTCTCCTAAAGCAACAGATTGTTCTGTAGCCAACGCTTGGTAAAGTAGCCAAGAAAGAGGCTTTCTTAAAAGGGGATTGCTGCTACTTTAGTTAACTAACCCAAGATCCCCTGGAGTGACAGGAAAATTGTCAAACGAATGTATGTGAATGTGGGAAAGAGGGAGAAAGTGGAGGTTTAGAAACCAGGAGAAGCAATCGTGGTCAAGCAGAGTTTTCCATTCCATTCTGTGTCTACAGATACTTTTTAGTTCCTGGATTAGAGCTATCAAGTCATAAAATTGAACAGATTAATTATTGTGTCCATTAAGATCTTTCATCAGAGGCAACAGAAACTGATTCAGGTTAACTTAAGCAGAGAAGAAATTTATTGAAGGATATGGGGTGACTCATAGAATTAGAAGAAAACTGGGAGAAAAAACAAGGCCTCAGATTGCCAGAAACCAGGGCATCTGTGAGCATCTAGGTAGCAAGAAGTCAGGTCCAGTCCCTCTATGATGCAGCATTCTTGATTCATCAACCCCGACCACGTGTGCCCTTGTATCACAAGGCAAGAGTGAATTCCTGGGAGGGAAAGTCTAGGTCAAATGTCCATCCTCTGACAAGGGGAAGGCAGATCATCTCGACCAGTCATTCTCAACGGGGGGTGATTTTGCCCCCCAGGAGACATTTGGCACTTTCTGAAGACATTTTTGGGCATCAGTGGGCTATCAAAAGTAGGGATGCTGCTAAATATCCTACAAGGCACAGGACAGCCCCTGCAACAAAGAACCCTCCTGCCCCAAATATCAAGAGTGTCAAGGTTGAGAGACCCTGATCCTGACTGGGTGGCACAACAGGAATGCGAGAGCGACACGTCCTTAACAGAAAGTTGAGGTGTGTGGAGGACACATCCACTGTCCACTCCACACAGATTCCCTTGAGCCTCTCTGGCATTTCTCTTTTCCCCTGCCCCAACTTTGCTTCTTCCAGCTCCCACCTGCGACTCTCTTCAAAGGACGGTCTTTGGGCTGCTAGAGCCACATGTGAGCTCAGAGAGCTGGGGCAGCCTGGAGTTTACACGTCCCGTGGGCGACCCTCAGTGGGGGAGGGGGGTGGTGGGAAAACCCAGCTCTCTCGCCTCAAGTCAGGGGTAATTTACAGTCCAGAGCCCCCACAGGATCAGGCTGAGGCTGGGCTCTCACTTAGATTGCTCCTTTGCTTGTCATCTCCCTGCTTCCCAGTCCCCCTCTCCCTCTTCCTTCTCAGGTTCTCCTGGGAACACTGTCTTAACAACTCTTTTGGACCCAAATCCTCTCTCAGGATCTGCTTTTGGAGAATCTGGCCTAAGACAAGGTGCTACCAAAAGAAGGCGGGGGCAGATGGCTGGAGAGTCAGGAACCACAGAGAACCACCACAACGACACAAACATGCCAGCCTGCATTTCCAGCTCT
Organism: Diceros bicornis minor; assembly: GCF_020826845.1. Lineage (NCBI taxonomy): Eukaryota > Metazoa > Chordata > Mammalia > Perissodactyla > Rhinocerotidae > Diceros > Diceros bicornis. The sequence continues at coordinate 71,757,570 of NC_080741.1, read as the reverse complement.
CCCCTCACTGCATGGCAGGTGGCTGCGTGGCCCGGGGTTAAGTGCATGGGTTTTGCAGTCAAACTTGGGTTTGAACCCTGGTTTTACCACTGTGTGCCTTTAGGCAAGTCATTTCCTCAGTTTTTTCACTTTTCATCTGTAAAATGGGCATAATGTTAGGACCTATCTCACAGGGTGGTCTTGAGGATTAAAAGGGAAGAATAAGAAGTGTTTATTCTGGTGTGGAGTCCTTTATGAATATTTACTAAATGCAGCTGCTATGATTACTAATAACTCAATGAAGAATTTTTTCTTCACAGAGCAATGAAAACTCTTCCTATAAATTAATTAGGGCTGAACAAATTCACCTTCCAATGTGAATCCAGAAAGCGAGGATTTGTAGGAAGGTAGGTATACACTTCCAATTTAGGAAGTAATGAGTACCTTCACCTCATTGTTTTTTAGGTAAAAAGCACATGGTAACCTTTTGACAGTCAATAACGAAGGAAGGAAGGAAAGGAGGGAGGGAGGGAGGGAGGGACGGAGGGAGGGAGGAAGGAAGGAAGGGAGAAAGAAAAGCTCTCAGAATCTAAGTTAGCTAAGAAGCAGGACCCAGGAAGTAGCCCAGCCTAGAAGGAATTCTGAAGGGTGGGCTGCAGGTCATCTGTTATCTAGAAGTACAGCTCCACAAGCAGAAGCAGAGACCTAAGGCTCCAAGATGCTTTCTGATCATTAAAAACAGGCTGGCGTTTTCTGAGCATCACTAGCACACACAGCAAAATCACCACTGCAGCAGAGCACCGGGCACCATCCACAAGGATGGCTGGAGAGGCAGCCAGCTCCTCCAGGAGGAAGAGATTATGTGGAGGGAGAATTGTGACCCTTCATCACAGAAATGAGATGGACGGCACTGAGAAACCCAAGCGCGGACCCCTGGGGAGTTGAATTGCTAGTTCCTTGTGTAAATTAATGCAGCTGAAGTGCAAGGGTGAGATGAGTGCCTTATCAACAAAATCTAAGAGATTACTAGTCTGCAGATAAGAAAATGAGATGTTTGCAAGCAGCAGAGATGAGCAAACAAGCGTAAGTAATCTTAATGATGTGCAAAGTCCTTTGAGTGGATTGAAATCAGACAAAAGATATTAAGAGAGACCTAGAAGAGGGACAGAAAACTGGTCCCAGTGTGGGAAGGGAAGAAGAGTTCAAAACAACTCTCTATTCTCTGCCTTCTCTGCCGCTGGTCTGGTAACGACGTTAAGGGTTCTCAGTGCAGTTAGAGGATGCATTCTTCCAAGGACGGAACTGCCTGATACAGTAGCCACTAGCCGCATGTGGCTATTAAAGTGTAAATTATTTAAAATTAAATAAAATCTAAAATTCAGTTTCTGAATTACATTGGGTTCTAATCGCAGCTCAGTGGCTTGCTTAGAGGAGTCACGTCCCTCCCGAGCTCAGAATCCCTATCCGTAGAAAGGGGCTGACAAGCAGGTCTTCGAGATCTCTTCCTGCTCCGCTGTTCTTTGTTCTGCAGTCTGTCTTGGAAGAACCACTCAGGAAGAGCTGTCTTTTAAGAGATCAATCGAGTGCACACACCTAAAAATGCAAAAGTCACGTGTCCCTGCAGACCCAGAGCTGGGCTTCCCAGATCTGCCTTCAGAGAACTTGCTGTCTCTAGCTCTCAACTCTTGGGGGTCTGCCCGGCCGCAGACAGCTGTCCCACCCCAGGTCACGGCCTTCTGGGAGCAGCCCATGGCTGAGTGAGGTGGAGGATAAAGGCCTGGCCCTTTCTATACCACATGGACACCTCCAACAGGCAGCACCGGATCCTGAGCCCCCACTGGGTTGAGGGGGCTTGCGGGGCCTGCAGAGCAGTTCAGATCCTCCCTCTGCCCAATCTCGCCTCTTCCCCACCCTTTCACTGCTGTTGGCCCCTAACTAACATCACGTGCACCAATAGACATCTCAGGGTCTGCTGCCAGAAAACCCACTCGGTCAGCGTGGTGTATCGGAGGGGGCTTGGCAAAGCTGGACAAGTAGAACGAACGGACTCTGTGAGGGTTAGATGAGGTAGTAACAACAATTAATGGCAATTGTAACAGCTAACGATTATATGGCACTAACAACGCACCAGGCACAGTTCATGTGCTTCATGTGTTAACTCCTCAATGCTAGTCACAACCCAGGGAATTCGGTGCCGTTGTCAGAGATGAGGAAACTGAGGTACAGAGAGGCTAAGCAAACGGCCCAACGTTCCACAGCCAGTGAGCAACACAAGCAGGACCCCAACGCAGGCAGCCGGGCTCCAGAGTCTGTGTTCTTCACCACCAGTTTGAGTCATCATTACTCTTACTAGTCTTAAGTCTTTAACCTCCCTGAACTTCAGTTTCTTCTTCTGTGATGTGAGATGTTTAGACACGATGACTTCACAAGCTCCTTCCAAATCCACTGCTCGGTGCTCTCTCTCCTTCTCAGGGTGTCACGGTCACCTGGAGCTAGCCACAGAGCCAGGCCTAGAACACAAAGGTCACTGCTGCCCCCACACCCTGAGGCTCTTTGCACCTCTCTGGTCTGGCTTCACAGAAAGGGAGGTAAAGGAGGACCGGGAGGGCTAATCCTGCTCCGTGCTCTTTCAGGGCAGAAGAAACTGCTCCACAAACCCCACATCGGCTCCCACATCTCTTCTGCCAGTGTCAAAAGGTGGAAAACATGTGAACAGGTAGGGAAAGTCTGGCGTGTTGGGGGTCTCTCTCTCTCTCTCTCACACACACACACAATGTGAAGGGGATTTTCTCTGACTTAGCACTTAAAATGTGCTAGGCACTATACTAAGAACTTGACATCTATTCAGTTCTTTAATCCCCACGACAGGTGTGGACACCGAGGCTCAGAGAGGTGAAGTCACTTTCCCAAGGTGATGAAACAGGTAAATGTCAGAGCGAGGATTCACACCCAAGTAGGCTCCAGCATCTGTGCTCTTGGTCTCTCAGTCTCTTGTTCTCTCTCTTGCTCTTGGTGACTCAGAGGCATCAAGGACCCCCACTGGCACTTATTCAAAGGAAACACACGATCCCAACCAGCACCCGAGTCCCAGACACATGGGGACTCCTGCAAAGGAGCAGGAGACTAAAGCAGGTGTTGGAGAAGAGCAAGGGAGGAAAGGATGGAGAGGGACGAAAGGAAGAGGACAGGCAAGGAGAGACAGATAGATAGACAGAGATGGCTGGAGTTGTCAGCCAGTGGTGCCTACAAGTAAGGGAACTCACCATCTGGTTTTCCGGTCTGGCACCTGCCCAAGCAATGGCTGAGTTAGTCCTTCCTTTGGCAGGGAGGAGAGAGAACTGAAGAGAGAAACGGTGGGCAGAGGGCTAGGGGCCAGTGGACAAGGATAAGTGAGTTCCCCATTGGGTAGGAGCATGCTAGTCCCTGGTGCAAGCACTTCTGATTTGTATTGACTCATTTAATCCCACAATAGCCCCATGAGATAGGCATTTTATAATCCCCATTTTGCAGGTGTGAAAAGTAAAGTACAGAAGGGTTAAATGATTCACCCACAGCCACACAGCCAGTAAGCGTTCCCCTGAGTCTCGTCTCTAATGAGTTAATTATCCAGTTTCCAATTAACCACGAATTACCACTGTAGCAGAGAGGCCAGCAGTGCTGGTTCATGGAGGGATAAAGCGCACATTGCACTATGAGTTAGGAGATCTGCTTTATGGTGCCACTTCTGCTGCTAGCAAACTTGGATCTTGGGCAGGTTCTTTCCTATCTCTTAGCCTATGTTTCCCCATTTATAAAATGACCTGACTGATATAAATGAGGAGCTCGTGTAGTAGTGGTTGTAGCAGTAGTTGTAGCAGCAGTAGTAGTCATAGAAGAATAGTAGACGTATCAGTAGCCATAATATTTAAAGTGGTAGTAGAAGTAGGAGTTGTAGTAATAGAAATAATAACCCGCACATCCATGGACAGCTAATTTTCAACGAGGGAGCCAAGAACATACAATGGAGAAAGGAAAGTCTCTCTGATAAATGGTGTTGGGAAAACTGGACAGCCACATGCAAAAGAATGAAAGTAGACCATTATCTTATACCACACACAAAAACTAACTCAAAGTGAGTTAAAGAGTCGAATGCAAGACCTGAAACCATAAAACTTCTAGAAGAAAACACAGGCAGTACGCTCTTCGACATCAGTCTTAGCAGCATATTTTCAAGCACCATGTCTGACCAGGCAAAGGAAACAATAGAAAAAATAAACAAATGGGACTGCATCAAACTAAAAAGCTTCTGTACAGCAAAGGAAACCATCAACAAAACGAAAAGACAACCTAACAATTGGGAGAAGATATTTGCAAACCATACATCTGATAAGGGGTTAATCTCCAAAATATACAAAGAACTCATGCATCTCAATGACAAAAATACTAACAAACCAATTTAAAAATGGGCAAAAGATCGGAACAGACATTTTTCCAAAGAAGATATACAGATGGCCAACAGGCACATGAAAAGATATTCAACATCACTAACTATCAGGGAAATGCAAATCAAAACTACAATGAGACATCACCTCACGCCTGTCAGAACGGCTATACTTAACAAGACAGGAAATGCCAAGTGTTGGAGAGGATGTGGAGAGAAGGGAATTCTCATATGCTGCTGGTGGGAGTGCAAACTGGTGCAGCCACTATGGAAAACAGTATGGAGATTCCTCAAAAAATTAAGAACTACCATATGATCCAGCTATTCCACTGCTGGGTATTTATCCGAAGAACTTGAAAACACAAGTACATAAAGATACAGGCACCGCTGTGCTCATTGCAGCATTATTCATAATAGCCAAGACTTGGAAGCAACCTAGGTGCCCATCAAGAGACGAATGGATAAAGATGTGGTATTCATACATAATGGAATACTACTCAGTCATAAAAAAAAAAGATGAAATCTTGCTATTCGCAACAACATGGATGGACTTTGAGGGTATTATGCTAAGCAAAATAAGTCAGAGGGAGAAAGTCAAATACCATATGATCTCACTCATAATAGAAGAAAAAAACAACCATAAACAAACACATGGATACAGAGATTAGACTGGTGATTATCAGAGGGGAAGGGGGGAGGGAGGAGGGCAAAGTGGTGATTAGGCACATGTGTGTGGTGATGGTGGTAACTAGTCTTTGGGGGTGGTGAACATGATATAATCTACACAGAAATCGAAATATAATGATGTACACCTTAAATTTATATAATGTTATAAACCAATGTTACCTCAATAAAAAAAAGTAATAGTAAATGCAATAGTAATAGAATTAATAATAGAAATAGTAATATAAGTATTAGCAGTAATAGTAGTAGCAGTAACAGAAGTAGTAGTAGAAGTCACAGCAGTAAAAGAAGGAGAAGACGAAGGAGGAGGAGAAAAAGAAATAATAATAGCAGTGATAAAGGAAGTAGTACTAATACAAGAAATTAGAGTAGTAATAACAGTAGTCATAGTAATAGAAGTAGTAGTAGCAACAGTAATAGAAATAGTAGTAGTAATAGAAGTCATGGTAGTATAAGTAGTAGTAGTAATGAAAGAAGTAATAGCAGCGATAGATGAAGTAGTAGTAATAATAAAAGAAGCAGTCTTCAAGGAAGGAGGGGAGGGAGGGAAAGGGGGAGGGGGGAGGAGGAGGGAGTAAAAGTGCCAATGTTCACTGATGACCTCCCAGGCAGGCACCATGCTGAGCGTGTCTTGTGCACTCACTGCTCACAACTTTCCTGTTAGATAGCTGCCTATCACTATGCCCATTTTACAGATAGGAAAACTGAGACCTGCAGATGTCAACCCGTGCAAGGAGGTGGTAGAGTTTGGATTGTGGCTGTCTGATGTCTTGCCAGGTCCTGGAGCGCCCCCATCAGGCCAGCTGCCTCCCACACCACGTTCCAGAGGGAGAGGCTGTATCCTTTCAGCTTTTACAACACTCACTCCAAAAGTCTGCCACATCGAAGGATCTGACCTCCTTGTCCTCTGAATTAGAAGGAAACTTAGAACTAACTTCCTTCAGACAAGGTCCTTTATAAATATTTTCCATGGAATGCCCTCTTTGCTTTGTTTGAAGGATTGGTATGAGACTGGTTGTCACCCAACACTCTGTTGACATTTCCTTTTTAAAGAACATAACATACATTCTTGGGCTGGACTCAAACATTCTTACATTTTGTTTTTTAAAAAAACTATTTATGGAAAAACATCATCATTGGAAATGCTAGGTGGAAGCCCCTACTTCTTTCTTCCTCTGTGATGAAGGGCATAAAATGTCAGCCTCTATAATTCTAGGAGAGACACTCCCCTCCTCGGCCCCAGCCCTAAGAACTGGCACAAAGCTTCATAATAATAATAACCGAGGACATTAGTTGAGCACTTGGTGGATTTCAGGTGCTGCGTAAAGCATTTTATATGCTTTTTTTTCATTTAATTCTCACCATAACTTTAAGAGATAGGGTGTTGCCATCAGCCCCATTTTACAGGTGGTTAAACCAAAGCTTCTGTGCCTTAAGACATCTCCCAAGGAGCTGGCCTGGTGGCATAGTAGTTAAGTTCACACACTCTGCTTCGGTGGCCCGGGGTTTGCAGGTTCAGATCCCGGGTGAGGACCTACGTACCACATGTCAAGCCATGCTGTGGCAGGCTTCCCATATAAAGTAGAGGAAGATGGGCACAGATGTTAGCTCAGGGCCAATCCTCCTCACAAGAAAAACATGAAAATCTCCCAAGGTCACAAGTAAGTGACAGAGGAGGGATCTTAAACAAGGTCTGCTTGAATCCAAACCAGGACTCCCAGACTGACTGGGAGTAACTGGAAATAACCAGCTAAGGGAATTTAAGTAACTACAGAAGGACTGAAAACTTCAATCAGCAACTGACCCATTAAAAAAAGAGTTATGAGAGGCCACTGGCAGCACCCACAGAGTAAGATGGGGAGGAGAGGCTCTGTGAACATCTTCACAGTCATTCATTCATTGTGTATTCAACAAACACATCCTGATCACCTGGATGCCAACCAAAGCACTAGGAACACAATGGGAACCAAGACAGACACAGTCCCTGCCCTCCCGGGAGCTCCCAGTTCAGGAGAGGACAGCACATTGATAGACAATTACAATTCAGTGGGAGATGAACTGCTTAGGTTAACACAAACAAACTGTAGCAATCTGTGAGGGGACCTGATACAGCCTAGCGGGAGGGAGAGTACAGTCAAGGAAGGTTTCCCGGAGGAGGTGATACTAAACCGCTATTTGAAGGACAAACAAACGTCAGCCAGGTGAACAAGGCTGGTTATGGAAATGGTGTCCTGGGCAGAGAGAATGGCATGCACGAAGGCCTGGAGGAAAGAGGGAGCCAGGCAAGGATACGGAACTGCAGGTCACGTGGGTGGACAGCGGTGCTGGAGGTCTCAGGCCTTTGGGGCTGGATGATACGAGCCACTACAATCTTGCAACAAAGAACAAAGTCTCCTGGTTCTGGCTCCAGCCCCAAGCTCACCCAGCTACTCCCTAGTCATCACTGACTTCCCATGAAAGTTTCTCTATAGGGAAAGAATGTCCAGACAGGAACTAAATTTCAAATGCAAATTAATAAATTGACTTCCCAATTCTTACCTATCGCTCTCATGTGAAGCAGGTTATCACCAGTAAGTCAGTCCGCTGGAGCCCAGGCACTCGAGCACCGAAGCCTACACAGTGAACGCCCAGATGTAGAACATGGTGCCCTAGCTCTCCAGGGACCCATCTGGTGGGGATGGGTAATCTCCCCAGGAGGCACACTGCTGCCAATTAGTGCATCAGTATTTATTGAGCATCTGCATCTGTTAAAATTCTTTCAATTGTGAGCAACAGAAAACCCAACCCAAAGTCTTAAGCAATAAGGGAATTTATTATTTCACATATCAGAAAGTTCAGAGGACCCAGAGTGAGTTAATTCAGTAGTTCAATGACGACATCAAGTACCAGATTTTTTTCCTTACATTTTTGCTCTGCCATTGTCTTACTACAACTCCTGGTGTCTCACGCAAAGATAATATCCATCAGAAAAAAGGATTTTTTTCTGCCCCATTTTTATTCCCCATAGTGCCCCTTCCCCCAGAAGATTTCCCTTCACACATCGTTAGCCAAAAATTGGCCACATGCCCCTCATAATTAAGTCCAAGTTTGGTTTAAAGAAAAGAAAGAGAATTGCTTGGGCTAGATCCACTATAGGGAATGGAGAAGGTGTCCCATGCCTGGCCCGTGGCTCTGCGGAGAAGGGCAAAAGTGAACTAGTAGGGGCTCTGCCAGCCAGGAAAAGCAAGGGTGGGTGAGAAATGGATATGGGTCATTGTCTGCCGCAGTAGCCACGTGTCTGTCATACAGTAGGAGCTCAATAGGTGTTTTCTGAATGAGGAAAAGGAACAAGCAAGCTGGAATGGTTGCAAGAGGTGGGGTAGCAGGACAGCTTTGAGCATGTATTCAACAGAACCTTTTGAGTTGCAAGAAATAGAAACTAAATTCAAAACTAGTTTCTGAGAAGAATAAATATATTTATTGGTTCACATAATTGAGAAGTCTGAGATTGTACTGGCTTCAGGACAAGGCTGGATGCAGGCATTCAAATAACATTTTCAGAACTCTGTCTCAATTCGTCTCTCAGTTCTGCTTTTCACAAGATGGTCAATAGCAGCTGCAGGCCCAAGTCCCCCCCAGCTCAACAACCCCCAGAGAAAGGGGTGCTCTTCTCCAACCGTCCAGCACAAGTACCTGCTCTGACGCTCCACAGCCTGGCTCAGACCGTCCCTGACCCAATCCCTGTGGCCGTGAGGGGGCTGACTGGTCAGTTCTGGGTCACGTGTCCATCAGGTCTGGGTCACACGACCACCCCACGGGCAGGGGAAGGAGGAGGGTGGGTACTCGGAGGTAAGGAGCAGAAGGGGACAGGGAAGCCGGGCAGGCACAGGGTGAGAGAAGCAGGTAGAGGCTGGAAAAGGAGGTGATCCGGCCCCTTTGACGCCTTCCATTCTTTCCTCACAGCGTCCACCTGATTTTTCTTGGGTAAGGAGGAGACAATCGAACAGTCTGCGCATTTCAGTAGTCTCCTCTCCCTGCTAAACAACAAAAATCACTTCCAAGAATCATTCCAAACCAAGAGCGAGGTGGGTGGATGAGGAAAGAAGTTCATGTTTAATTAATGGAAACTGACAGTCTCCAAACGATCTCAGCGGTAAAAACCTCATTTAACCTAGGTTTTGAAAGGAAACACTTAGGAGCTTATTAATGAAGTTTTGTTTTTCATGGCCACAGTGAAAATAAAAGGGGAAGCATAATTGGTGCCATTTGGTTAAAATGAGGCAATTTAATCTCTGGCAGATTTGTTCAGATGGGAAAGGGTGAGGATAGGGCTGGCGCAGAGCACACACGACAGGCAGGTTTTAATAACGTGCGGCCTAAGTAACATTCCAAGCCTCCTATCCATTTGGAAAAGAAGTTGGGTTGAACACGTGAGTGGTTTCTATGTAATTCGGAACCCACAATAAATGCACTAATTTCAGGAGAATTATGGGGCCCTCCTGCACAAGCCTGTAGAGGGCACCAAACCTCACAGCCCCCTGGGTGACCACATGACAAACAGAGGAACACAGTGCAGTGTAGGTTTGGTTGCGACATATTTTTTGGTCCAATTTTACCACCGTAAGGCCTTTGTCCTTGCTGATCTCCCACCTGGAGTGCCTTTCCCCAGGATGTCAGTGTGACTGGCTCAGGCTTGGTCTTCAGATCTCAACCTAAACGTCACCTTGTCAGAGATGCCTGACCACAAGATCTATTTCTCATGGTACTACCTGAATTCTCAGCATCTCACCAGCTGATATGTATCTGGTTTCTTGGCATGCCTGTGGACTCATTTATGTTCTGGCTCAAGGGTGGTCCCATACGGGGGGGGCAGAGCCCTGCTCCAATCTTGGTCGCCAATATATGGCCAATGACTCCACCAGCGACTGGCATAGCATTGGCACGCAAATATTTGTTGAAAAGATAAATCAATTCTCTCTGGCTCCTTCCCCCTGACACTTAGCCCCAGACAGGGGCTATAGCAGACTCCTTGCTACTCTGTCCTTTTATGCCTCTAAACATTGGCCTAGGCTGTTCCTTCTACTAGGAGTGCGCGGCCTTCCCCACTTTCATGCCCTTGGACAACCTAATGAATCCCATTCATTCTTCACGGCCTCGGCCAAGGTCACCTTCTTTCTGTAGCTTGCCTCAACCCCTACCTCCGCCCATGACAGCATCAATTCTGCTCCCACCCCTGTCCTGCCATCCACCAGTGCTCCTGCCTCTCTCTGATCTCACTCAGTAAGGTGAAGGGTACAGTATAATAGAAATAGCACAGGCTCAGAGTCAGACAGCCCCACATTTGAATCTTGGCTCCAATGCTTACTAGCTATGGGTTCAGGAAAATGTTTTGTTTTTTCGGGCCTTAGTTTCCTCATCTGAAAAATGGAGATCATAATAGCATCAACTAACAGAATTTCTGTAAGGACCCAATGAGATCAAATACACAGAAAATGTCCAGCTGCAGTACCTCACACCATTGTTTTAGAATTCTAGTGTTAATCACAGCTATTTGTGGACGTGTGTGTACTGACAGGTGTGAATTCTACAGGGAAGGGATGACATGCTATTTCTCTTTGCATTCTGAAAGAGAATACATTTTGCCTCAAACACCGTAGGTGCTCAATTAATGCTTGTCAAATTAAATTGGATGCCATTCCAATACGACCCAGGCATTTGAGTGGCTTCTGTACTCCTTCTGCTTGGTCTGCAGCTATCCAGAGAAAGCAAACCCATATGGCTCATGTCTTAAGCAAAGCTTTAAGAGGAAATTTTGCCAGCCACAAGAAAATAATCATGCCCCACATTCCCACACCAAGCAGAATTATCTTCAATTAAGTGTCTAGTCTGTGTACTCTGCCCTTCTAACCCATGTTTATTAGCACGGTTGCACAGAATGAGCAGAAAATAACATTTGGTTGGTATCTGGGCCTCTAGCCTCTCTCTAAAATGGAGGTGTCTTCACATTCACTTCTCAAGCTGAGGTCTGTTTCCTAAAAATTCCCCCCAAAATTGTTCAGAAAACACAAGACCTAATGTCCTAGCCTTTTGCTGCCTAAAATTGCCAACCCTCCCCTTCTCCAGCCTCAGGGACTGTGTCAACTTTAAGATTCTGACCATAGGGCCACAGAGGAGCCAGACATGCTAACAAAATATTATTTGCTTCCCTGGTTTCTGGTGCATTTGACAGGAGCCTTCAGCTCCCAGAGTCCCAAGACTCTGCAAATTCCTGTCCCAACCCAGAGCTTCACCACTCATCCGGGCACCAATCATTTTCTCAGGCACCTAAGGTGGCTCCAGCATCTCATTCCAAGTTCTGACTATGCTTTCTTTTTTCCTACATTATGAATGTGCTTCTTTTTTAAAACATATTTTTCTTGGAAAGATCTGTATGTCCTCATTATAGTCTTTCGGCTTTCACTGGAACATAATATGCCCCTTAAAATGTCAACCACAACTGATTAAATAGCTTCAATGCATACATTTAACAGGAAGGCAACAAGATATGCTACATCATTCAAAGATGGTAGTGATGGTGGGAGGGGAAGGCAGTGACAGGCGTGAGATCGCAGACGTGCCGTCTGGGGATTATTCTTCATTCAGCAAGTTGTCATTTATTTGGAATATCTCCTCCGTTCCATGGATTTTAGGCATGTTTTCTCATTCAATGGGAAAATGGAAGGAATAGGTCATTGAGACCTTTCATTTTTCTCATTCCTGTCATATAAACACAAAGAAACTGCCCTCTCTAAAAATGCTGCTAAGTTAGGGCAGCCCAGGGATATTTCAAGCCTGCATTCTGGCCATTTCTCTCTGTTTTATGTGGCTTCCTGCTCTCACATGGGATTAAAATAGCTCTTTCCATGGCAACACCACATAGAGATATAGCAGGTTTGGATTTTTTTTTTTTAAAGTAATACTATTTATCTTGAAACTGAACGGAATTCTCCCTCTTTTTCTCTCACTCCACAATTACACCAGTGTTGGCAGACTCTCTTGAGGGCATGTGAGGACATCTTACCCATCTTTACCAAGGAATTGTAGTTCTTTCTCTAGTCCCCCATATGACATTAATCCTGTGCACTTGTAAATAGTTTTTAACTTTGAGTGCTAAAGTCCAAGTTCTTAGCTTGGTGTTCAAGGCCATTCACAATTGGCCCTGCCTGCTTCTATATTTTCATATCCTAACACTGCCTACATTTTACTTTATATTCCAACAATACCAAGTTGCTCATCTGGGGCCCAAATGTACCTGGACTTTCATGGCCAGCCCACCATTGTATTACAGTCAAGTTCAACACATCATCTCCTCCCAAACGCACATGCTTACACACACATAAACACAAATACATAGACACACAAATCCATTCCCTAAAGCATTCGGACAGTAAAGTAGAATTTTACTGAAGATCTGTAGAGAGAAGACTGAAGAAGGGGATTAGACTGTGCATCATTTGGCCAAATGTCCCTTAAAAATTCGTTTTAGAATATTTTCTCAAAATTCCTTTCCCTATGACAACTGTCAGCTGTTTCCCCTGTTTATGCAAAAACTTTTCTCCAGTTGAAGTTAACTCTTTCTCCTCACCCCACCCTCAGCTCAAATATCCACTGAACAAAATAAGAGCCAGGCAGCCAGCTGAGAGGTTGAAACCAGATCCCTGACGACCCAGCATCCCTGACGACCCAGCATTCCTGGTTGTGGAGAGGTGCTGATGCTCAATTCACTCACCGTTTAGAGTTTACAAACACACCAGGCAGCTCTGACTCGGGGAGTGTACATGCTGTTCCCTCCTTCTGGAAAGCCCTTCCCACATTCCCTATCTGATGAACCATTTAAGGCTTCAAGACCCAGGTCAAGGATCACCACTTTTGAGAAATCTTAGGGCTCCGAGACGTGTTTACTCATCCAAAGGGAAAAGTGGAAGTCCAGAGCTGACCACTCTGGCTTAGTGCTCTTACGTGATCCCTGGGTTTTGTACTTGTTACCACATCCCTACTATACCATAAATTCCTTAAAGGGGAAGTCTTCCTGTCTGGATCTCAGCTGAGCACAGTGACTGGTACATAGTTATATGCTCAGTAAATATTTGTCAGATGGAATCTTACTTTTACCGCACACCTGGGAGTTAGGTGGAGTGGGTGTATATATTCATAAGAATCACGGGGCAAATTCCTTTTCCTTTCTGAGCCACAGGGTATATTGTGTGCATGCTCTAAGCACTTCTGTGCATTGACTCATTCAAGCATCACAAGAATCCTATGAAATAAACACTATTATCATCTACATTTTACAGATGATGAAGTTGAAATTTAAATTTCCCTTTCGTGGATTTTTTTTGTTGCCCACCCTGGGATGCCCCTCCCTGTAGGAGGATTATATATTCAGGCATGGTTATGTGACTGGCTTTGTCCTGTGAAAAGTAAGAAGTGATGTGTGTCATTTCCAAAGCTCTAAGAACCAGCATGTGGTTTGCCCTATCTCTTTTCCCTCTGCCCTCTGAGCAGCCTCTGCTCTGTCACCATGGGTCCCAGAGTAAATAGGATGGGGAACAGAAATGCAGCTGACCCATGTGGCCAAAGAGCACAGGCAGGTAATAAACCTTTGTTCTTGTAAGCCACTGAGATGTGGGGGTCATTTGTTGCCTCAGCATAAATTAACTTAACAGACTAATGAACTCCATAAACCTGGTCTTTTTTCAATGTTCCCATGTCAGTGAATGAGATTAACATCCATCTATCCACATAAGCCATGAATTTGGAATTTATCTCTAGTGCCTCTTCTCTCTCCTCCAACCCCCCCAAAAAATTCCAAGTCCTGTCAATGTACTTCCTAAATCTCCCTAGAATGGAATGTCTCCATTTCTCTCTTCACCTGCAAAATCTTAGGTTGGGCCACTATCATCTCTGCCCTTGACTGCTGAAATGATGTATCAGAACTCCCCAGCCCCACACTCCATCCACCTTTTCCTCCCTCCATCCTATCCTCCACAGATGCTCTCTCACGAGGACAGCATCAACCATATCACCACGGTGCTTGGAAATCCTCAGTGCCTTCCCATTGATCTCAGGAGACTGAGCAATATCCTTAAGTCAGCAAGTCCCTCCATGACCTGGCTCCTGCCCACCTCCCCGGTCTCGTCTTATCCCATCCTCTCACTTAAACTCAATAATCCAGCCACTCTGATCTTCTTTCCACTCTTAAACAAGCCATGTTATCTTTAGCCTTCAGGACTTGCATACAACGTTCCTTCTACCTGAGGTTCTATCTCCACCACCCACGGTCATTCTCCAGCTCACTATCCAAATGTCATTTCCTTGGGGAAGCCTGCCATGACCCCCATACTTTGGGTCAGGTCCCTTAATTAAGTGCTTTCGTTGGTACTCCCCTTTCATAATATTTTTCACAGTTGCAATTTTAAATGTATTTATAGGATTGTTCTATGAAGCTGCCTCCCCAACTAGACCATAAGCTTCTTGTTAATGAGAATCATGCCAAATTCCTCTTGTAACCTGGACACCCAACAATTTCTGAAACAAGGCAGATGCTCAAATAATATTTGATGAATGAGGAATGGATGAATAAGAGAAGTGAGGACCCTTTCCATTTGGATATCCTCTGGCTGCTTGTAATGCTTGAAACATACACTGGCTTGCTATCCCCTTCAGCAGGAAAAAAACAATGCTCCCCATTCAGTTTGTAAGGTCAGAAAACTCCAGATACCTCAGTAGTAATATTTTTGTCAGTGTTTCCAAAGGTACCTTCCCATGTAATCTCAGCCACTTAGGCCCTCTGGCCATGCAGATAAGAAGTTAAATTCAGGATTGCTCTGGAGACTGGCCCTGGACACTGGACACAAAGCAAATAAGAGGAACGTGAGTACTGACAAGTAATGCTGGGTCTCTGCAGTCCTGAAGTCAACTTGGTCATGAGCTAAAATGGACTGCTTGTTCTTTGGAACGTGTGCAGATGGTGACCAGAAATGGAACACTGCCTGAGATTTTCCTTCAACAACCAGCCAGGGCTTTGGGCATCCCAGGGGCATGGTCTGAGCAGTTTCATATAAACAGTACCAGAGGCCCACAGCGGGTCCTCTGTGTTTTTCTGGCCACTGATCATGACATTGGCTGTGCCACTGCTCTTACTGATGGTGGTCAGAGGGAGGAGGGCTGGGCCAGCTGCCAAGAGATGCTCTGTGATTGGCAAGGCTCTGTTTGTTATTTCACAGAGTTCCAACCTGAGTTCTAGAAAACAGCCTCATTGAAGTTCACAGGACAGGGGAACCCAAGCGTGGTACTATGAAAGGAACCAAGTTTGGCCCATTCTCTTGGGTTCAAAGCCCAGCATAGCCACTTATTAGTGATGTAATATTGGGCAAGTCACTGCATTTCTCTAGTCTTAGTATCTTCATCTGCTGAATGGGGGTGGGGGTAAGGATAATTCTTTCTACCTCTGGGACGATGAAATGATGTAATGCATATGAACAGCTAACACATAGTAGGTACTCAGTGAACATCCCCACCTTCTCTCCATCCCTAATCCTTCTTCCAAGTATGTAGCAGAATCAAATCCTCCGCTTTTGTCTTAATGACTAAGAGTGATTCTTTGAACCTCATCCTCTCATCCTCACTTTAACAGAAAGGGTGAAATTTTTTTTAGTTCCTTTATAAGTATAACAATTGAGGGTGAAATTTATGAAAATCAATGGAACATTATAGAAATGACTGAATATTAAGAAGTATCCCTCCTTCTGTCGCAGAAGCAATAATATGAATGTCTATCTCTTCTTGAGTGCCTCCCAGGGGCCAGGCACTGAACGAGTGACTTTATTTTTTACCTATCTATGCCTCAACTGCATCTACTACAGAATAAGGATAATAGTAACACCTTCATCAAAGGGTGGCTTCAGAGATGAAGTAAAATACTCTATTTCACTTAGATTAGCTTAGGACTGGCTGCATATTAAGTGCTCAGTAAATGGTAGGTATTGCTGTCATTCGTGAACACGCTGGAGCAAATACACTGGCTCCCAAGAGTAGATTGTGTGCATTTCTTCCCAATTCTGTGCTTAGTGACTTCACATAGACACCTCGAAATCAGCTAGAGTGGACGGATTTAAATCAAGGAAATCAGACAGCACTACTAGTAAGGGCTATTTATTTGCAGAGAGCTAGTTATTAACTATTTACCAGCACACCTAATTATTCTAATTATTCTTTCTATTTTACCCATGAAGAAATGATGCTTTTGGAGAGGTTAAGTGACTTATCCAAGGTCACACAGCCAGTAAATGGCAGAGTTGAGGGTTCAAACAGGTCCATCTGACACCAAATCTCATGGTTTTTTCCACAAAAAAACGTGTTGACATTTAAAGTAAAGGAAGAGGAAGCAACTTGCATTTTTAATAGATTCCTTGTGTATCATGAGGGTCCTAAAGAGAATCAAAATATCTGACCTATTGTTTTTAATTTACCAAACACCTTCACGGCATTTACTCTCTAACAGTGCTTCACAAGTGTTAATTCATTAAGTTATTTTTGTTATTGCCCCACTTTAACTGAGGTAACTGAGGCAAAAGGAAGCTAAGCAACTTGTGCAGGGTCGCACAGCAGAACAGAGATTCAACCCAGATACTCTAACTCCAGAATTTGGGTTCCTAGCCACGATACTCAACCGTGCCTCTACGTTAACAAGAAGCATTCGCTTCAAGCTTCAGCACAGGATCTGCTCCACTCCTTTGCTCTGGGAACTTAGTAGCACTTTTTTTTTACTCCTTGAATTACAGAGAAAATATTTATAGATGCCCCACAATCGCACCATGTGGGCAGAAATCAGTTTGCACAAGGGCCAAGCATGTGGGATTCTTCAGTCAGCGAAGTTCTAATTATTTCTCGAGCCTCCACTTTGAAGCAGGCCCTCGTGCTGCTGAGAGCTGACAGCTGGGGCCTCGAGAGGGCAGCCGAGAGTGGTGCATGGGAAGGATCTCTACCCCCTTTTTAACTTTTTATAGAAATTTTCAAATATTCACAAAACTAAAGAAAATGATCATTTTCCATTTGAGGACTTATTTCTTTACCTAGTGAACAATGCGATAGTGCTCAAGTCACACGTTTAGGAGGTAAACGAAGCAAGTCCATATATACTCCAACTCCAGTCACCTCTCCCCACGTCCACTGCTGCGACCGTAGCCCAAGCTGATGGTATCACTGCCTGGAAAATCGCGGTGGACTCTTATGGGTCTCCTGGCTTCTACTCCTGCTGCCCCAAACTCTGTTCTCCATAAAGCAACCACAGGGAGCCTCAGAAAGTATAAATTACTTTACAGAACATCCCTACTGAAGCCCTCCAGTGGCTGCCCATCACACAAGCATCAAATCCAAACTTTTGCCATGGCTGAATAAACCCTGAGAGATCAGCCCTCGGCCAAGATCCTCAACCTCATCTCCCACCAGCTCCCTTTATTGTCACAGCTCCAGCCAACGGGCTGTCTTTCAGTTCCCCAAAGAGGCCAAGTTTTTTTAACCTCAGGGCCTTGGCACTTGCTGTTTCTTTACCTTAAATGTTTTCATTCCACCCAAATGGTGATGCGGCTGGCTCTTTGCCTACATTCAAGGCTCAACTCAAATACCACTTCCTCAGAGCACCTTCCTTATCTGCTCCATTAAAAACACTCCTCTGGCATGTTCTATCCACATTTTATTTCCTTCATAGCACTTGTCACTTGCTTATGCATTTCTTTGTTTAATTGTCTATGGTTTCTCTTCAGTGGCTAGAATATAAACTACACGAGAGCAGGGACTTTGTCAAGTTCACAACTGTTTCCCCAGTGCGTGGAACAGTGCCCAGTACCTGACAGGTGTTCAGTCAATATTTGTGAGGAAAATGAAATATGCAAAGGTGATGACACCCACTCAGTGTCTGATGGTCTTGGGTTCTTTTCCCGAATAGTAGTGTCGTTGTAGAAAAGTTTTGTGGTTTCATTTCTGAATGGAGGAAGAGGTCCCCAGAACTGAGTGACGTCCAGCTGGAGGTCCTCAGAAAAGCAAAGTGGTTTGTGGGACTAAGAGGTACCTGTCATTCCACCTGCACTACATCTTCAGATTGTAAAGAGGAGGTGACAGACAGACCCCCCCACCCCCCGCCCCACTACTCATGTCTTTGCGTCAGTGTGCCAGGACCTGTGACTTGCTTCTAATCAATTGAATATGGCAGAGGTGATGGGCTCTCACTCCTACGATTATGTTGTGTTATATAAAGACTCCATCTCAGCAGACGGGAGGCAAAGAGACTCTCCCTCTTTTGCTGGCTGCCGTGTTGTAAGAGGGCCTATTGAGAGGGCCATGTGGCAAGGAACTGCAGGTGGCCCCTAGGAGCTGAGAGTAACCCCTAGATGACAACCAGAGAGAAAACAGGGACCTCAGTCCTACAACCACAGCAGATGGATCCTGCCAACAACCTAAGGGAGCTCAGAAGTGATTCTTTCCACGGTTGAGCCTCTGATGAGACCACAGCCCTGGCTGACACTGGATTGCTGCCTGGTAAGACTCTGAGCAGGGGACCCAGCTAAACTGTGCCCAGACTCCAAACCCACAGAAACTGTGAGGTAATTAACATTTGTGTGGCTTTAAGACATTAAATTTGTGTAAATCCTTATGCAGCAATAGAAAGCTAATACGGACGAGATTCAAGTCATTCATTCGTTTACAGAAAGAAAGCCCCCCTCACCAAAGATCTCTGCACTAAGGCCAGCTCTGAAGCAATTAGAATTTACAGATCCCTACAATCAAGAAAATAAAGGCCATGATGCTTTTATTTACTATTTCAGAGGCAAAGTTTGTTAACCAATGGCCAATATGGTTGCGATGTTCCCTGGTAGTTAGCATTAAATTAAGCAAAATGTCCCTATGGGCTTGTCTTCTGGAATGGCAGGAAAAAGAGAATCAGGAAGACTTTCTCCACTCCCCAGCCAGGCGTGGGGGGTAGGGAGTCCCAAGGGATGGTGTATGTAGTGGCAGCTACCGAGAAGAGAACAGAGCAGACTGAGATCCTGGAGCCTGTGGGAAGAACAAGAAAGAAAACATTTTGTGCACAACATGAGCCCCAAATGTAAAGAGGTGCTTAGCAATAAAGGAACCACTGGTGGGCCCCAGTGTAGTAGCTACCTTCTCTTTCATCTCTCTCTGGGAACCAGCTATAAACATCTGCAGATCACGGACTTGCTCAGGCAGGAGTTTAAGGGCATGCCAGGGCACCTATAATCTTGGTCTCCCTGGCACTCCAGTCCTGTAGGTTGAGCTGGGCTCACTGCAAGTTATGTGATGATGCTGGAAAGTACTAGCACTGGGTTGAATTCTAAGAGTGAGTTGGGTTTTAGGTCCAACCACTTCCCAAATTCGTGGGTAAGTTTCATGACATACTTGTTATGGTCCCATGGGGACTATCTCCATCTCTCACAAGTCATTAAAGTCAGTGCCTTGTGATGGCTGCCTCCAGGCATTAAATATATTTTTGAAGTGAAAGGAGAAAGATGTAGCACAGAGGCAAAAAAAATAATAAACCATCATAAATAGAGCCAAGGGATCCATATACTTCCTAAGATATTATCTTCATAGAGACTGGCGATCTCCATCCAAAACATGGAGTGTTTTCCTCCGAGGTTCTGAGTCAGCGGCCCGGTGTGTCTGTCAGGCACACTCCAGCCACAGCCCGGGTTCTATCATCTTCTAGGAGCAAGGAGAAGAGAACACACATTAAGGTGCTAGGGAGCAGGAGAAGGATAGAGGAGCTCTCTGGACAGAAAAATGGGCTGCAGAATTAGGAGGGAGATGAATGGGAATGAGGGACAAAAGCTGTTGGAATAGGACTGGCATGAAATCAAAGGGGAGAGGGCTAGACCACACTTAGGCAAGACGGTCACCAATGAATATCAGCTTGCCTTCAGTAATAATCATTTCCCATGATAAGTGGCTCTCAAAGCGTAGTTCCTATATGAACAGCATCAGCATTACTTGGAAATTTATTGAAAGTGCAAATTCTCGGTCCCCACCCCAGACCTACTGCATCAGAAATTCTGGGGGCCCAGCAGTCTGTGTTAACAAGCCCTCCAGGCGATTCTGAAACATGCTCCAGTTTGAGAACCACTGCTCTGGGTCACTTAGTGCCCTCACATTGTCTCTGAGGTGTCCGAATTGCTGCTCCAACTAGAGAATCACTGGGCTTTGTCCATATTCTTCTCACCTCCCCTCACGGAATTGTATGAGTCCTTCCTGTCTGCCAGCTTTCTTATCACTACTCTCCCTAGACTAAGCCACCTCATTCATACTCAGGTGTTAATGGTTGTCATAGATTGAATTATCAGCCCCAATTCTTCACCCCTCCCTATAATTGGGACCCTTGCCATGCAGTTCCTCCACAAGAGGCAGATTATATGGCCCCATCCCTTTTCTTTGGGCTTGGTCATGTGACTTTGGCCAATGGGATGTTAGGGAAGTAATCCAAACAGGGGGTAGAAATGTGCTTGTGCAGTTAAGCTTATCCTCGGACATCTCTGCCATCCCCATGAGGTGGGCTCCCCCAAGGACACACTGTCCCTTCAGCTTGGTCCCAGAATGAACACATGTAGAGCAGAGCCAACTTAGCCATCTAAGCCAACGCATATTCCTATGAGCAAAATTAATCCTCATTGTTATATAGCACAAGGTTCTGGGCTGATTTGTTACCCAGCAATAGCTGACCAGTACACTGGGCATCAGTGGATTGGGGTGCTAGTCTCCTGGGTGATCTATTTCCCCTATGACATGAGCCTCCTGAACTTCCAGTGTCTTATGGCAGAGCAGGACTTTCAGGCTCTTGCAAGGAGACAGTGAGGGATATACTTTGGGGGACCAGTTTGGGGGATGAGGAGCTCTCTACTTCTCTCAAGCCGACTGGGAGCAGGGCTGCCCTTGGAGCCACTATTGGGTCAGGTGGTGAGAAAGACACTGAGCGGGAAGCAAGACAGGAAGGAGAGACAAGTGTGGGTTTGAACAGAAAAGAGGCAACAGGTTAGGGTGAGAGGAGACCAGTGACAAGCATCATGGTGTCTCCCCACTCCCTCCACTGCTGATGGCCTCAAAGGGAATTTTCAAGAGTCTCAGCTCCAGGCAAACCCATCTTCATTTATTCTTTCTTCTGACTATGTTACCCTGTGGTTTGCCTCTTACTTAGCAAGCCTGAGTTTTGCAGCAGTGCCAGGATGAAAAGCAGCATCCTCTCGGTGGGAGGTGGCTGGGGACTGTTTGTATCCAGTGAATTATTCACTCTGGAAACCAACTACTCCCACCCAGATTCCTGCATTGTAATTAATTATTCCTGAGGTGCTCTCTGAGGTGGGGTCACGGCAGTAAAATGCCACACGGGCTTTGCACTCAGAGCTGCCTGGGAACTTGGTGGAGGCAGCCTGTGTAACACGTCAGTGGCTGTAGTACAACCCTGGCCGCACAAGGAAAGCTGAGGTTACTCCTGGTCATCGGCACGTGGCTTCCCTGTGTGGCAAGTGATGCTGGCTGTGGGCACTGCAGAGGCATCTGTCCTACAAGTCAAATCCTGTCAAAAGGGGAAATAACTTAACGAGCACTTTCTGGGTACCCAGAGGCGGGGATGTGGCTGTTTTCAGCACCGAAACAGCAGTGCTGAGGTATGCTGTGAATACCCTCTCTTCTCAGCCCCAGTGAATGCAGCTGGTTTGTGCCACACCAACAGCAGCCATCCCACCCCAGCACAGGGATGCGGCTGGCCCCAGCCTCCCAGAACGAAAGGGAGGTGCAGGACTGAGCACTCACTTATGCCAAGAGAGTGCCTTAATTCACCTCCTAACTCTGCGAGGTGGTATCCTCACCCCCATTTTACAGATAAGAACGTAAACTGAATGTAAACTCAGGGAGGTAAGTCCACACACTTGTTAAGTAGACAGTCAGGGTTGGAACGCAGACTTAGCCAGAAGCCAACATTTGCATTCTTGCTGTTACACACTCTAGGGGCTTATCCACCTTGTTAATAGTCATTACACTATTAATTTCCGGAGGACCAAGACTGGGTCTGCTCTCTCCCTGGGCTAAGTTTTACACGCACCGTCTCATCTAGTCTTCTCAACGCTAGTGTTATCCTCATTTTACAGATGAAGAAAGTAAAGCTCAGAGAGGTTAAGTAACTTACCTTAGGCCACACAGCTAATAAGTAGTAGAGCCAGAATTTGAATACAAGTCTGATTCCAGAAGCTGAATCCCTACTCAGGTGCTCATTCATTACGTTGCAGGTATCTATGCCTTATAGCCCAGGCATGCCAGTTGAGAAGTAGTTACCAGTCAGGAAAAGAGCTCTGTAAAGAATACAGATTTCCCAAAGCAACAATAGACACCCCAGACCTCTTAGAGACCTGCGACCTTGCTAACATCTGGCAACCGTGAAGCTTCAAAAATACTTTGGGAGTGAACTCTACCCTCTCACGCAACTGCCCTGACCAGCCTTGGGAGCTCACCTCTGGAAACACCAAGAATGCAAGCAATGACAACAGTGGTTTGAATGAGTGTCTATAAAAGTAAGTCACTTCTTGGACGAGAAACAATATTAAAAATGTATTCCACAAGGTCACATTTCCCCGGCCTGAAAATATCCAAAAATGGAGATAAGAGAGATAAATTAGAAGAAACAGAGCCATGTTCTATGATAGTTTTCCCCTCGTTAATCCAAATTCTTCATGAGCTCGGAGAGAGACACACAAGGAGTCTCTATGCGGACGTACCAGGGCCCTCTAGCTGCGCTTATATCATAATAAATAAAACCATGTTTTATTTCTAAAGACCGGCTTTTTTCTGTTTCGTTTGGTTTGGCTTTGCCTGCCTGGCCTCTATTCTCTCTTCTTCTGGAAGCATCACCTTAGTTTTCCTGGAGGCGACGTCTGTCTCCCATGTGTATGCAGGGAGTTGGGGAGGGGGGAGATCTCCTCCCAGTCCCAAGGGCACCTGAGGTGCCCCGGGTCTCACCATTGGCAGGTGTCATTGCCCTGGCCACAGGGATTGTTCAAGACCTGCCTGCAGCTCCCTCTGGGCCACTCAGAGGGGGCCTGAGGCTTCTGGGGGAACCACCAGGAAGGGCAGCCCTACTCTCCCACCTGCACCTGCAGCTGCAGGGGGCGGTTGGTGGCCAGGGCAGACTGTGAGGGGAGCCTGCCGAGAGGAAAGCTGCGACACGGGTGGGGAGACTGCCTCCTGACTATTTGAGCCCCTTTTGCCAAATGAGCAGGAGTGACCTCAGCTTTCCCTGCGTGGCCAGACTTGGACTGTGAGAAATACAGAGTTTGGTTCTCTGTCAATGGCTACCAAAAAATCCTAACTAATATAATATTAGTGAGCAGAATCCCGGAGAGAGGCACAAACAGCCAGCCCCTATATCCCGGGGCCCTGGACTGGGAATCTAGTATTCACCGAGTACCTCCTATGTCCTACACTCTGGGCGAACTCTTTTCTTACTTTGGGGGCAACTATACTTGCTTCTACCCAAGTGGTCCTTCCTCCTGGAATAATCTCTCCACTCATTTCCATCCAGTGCACTCCTACCCATCCTGCAAAACCCTCCATCACCTCCTCCTCCAGAGTTAGGTGCTGCCTCCTCTGGGCTCCCAGAGCACCGACCCACATCTCTGTTCTTACCTCTGTCATCATCTTTGTTTTGTATCTGTCCATATGGTGATTTCTTTTTTACTACTAAAGTAAGAGATATTCAATGGAAAAAAATAATCCTAACAATACATGAGTGAATGACATAAAAAGTGAGGTAAATTCTGCCTATCGACCCAGTGTTGAAATATCATCAACACTGGGTGTGAATCTCTCCAGATGCTTTCGATTGCACTACACTGAAAGGTCATGTCCCGGGACACATGAACTCTCCAAGGACAGGGGTTGCTTCACTCATTTTGTAACAGCACTGTGGGGCCATTCAGCCTGGATTCCAACGCTGGCTCAACCACTGACTAGCTTGTGACTCGGGATGAATTAATTAACCATTCCGTACCTCAGTTTCCTCATCTGCAAAGTGGAACTTCTAGTCATCACCTCTCTCATCAGGTTCTTGCAAGCATTAAATGAGTGAATATATTGAAAGCAGTAAGAACAGGGCCTGGTACACAGTGAGTGCTGGATAAACTTCTGCTGTTACTGACATGAGTCTGTGTCTCCTGTGTCTAGCCCTAAATTAAAAAGTGCTGAGGGACTGAAGATGCGGTTCTCTCAATCCGTGTGACTTAACATCCAATGTGCATATAATTAGAGGACCTCTACCAAGCCAGCCTCTCGCCTCTCAGACTTCTGACACTTTCTCACAGACATTTCCCGCCCTTGATAAGATCCACCTTTATCACCACTACTATTTATTGAGCTCTTATTACGTGCCAGGGCATTCTTATCTCATTTTACCCTTCCAATATTCCTATAAAAAAGTACTCACCAGTGTTCATAGCACCATATTCACAATGGCCAAAATGTGGAAGCAACCCAAAACGTGGAAGAAGTGAACAAGGATAGTTCTAACATGTTTCTTACCTCTTCCTTGATTATCGTCTGCCATCTCCCTGTTTCCAGGAAGCCATCGATTAAACACAGCAGAAGGCAAAATTAAGGATAATCATCATGATAGTTTTCATTTATCTTGTCCATGTAACAGATAGTTATTGAGCCAGCAAGGAAAATGCTTGGAGCCGCCAGACCAGACACAATTTTCCAAGACCATGCACACCACCCTGTGGCCTGGACAAGATGGAGTGGGGGCTGGTGGGGAACATTTCCTCCCTGACACACCAGCCACATTGGTACTTAAAAGCAGTAAGAATCAGAGAAGTTAGAGATAGGTTTGCAGAGATTTGCCAGAATAAAAGTTGTCATTGTACAGATGAGGAAACTGAAGGCCAAAGACACAGCAAACAATCCAGTGCCTCCAGCCTGCTGCTGGTGCACAGGGGCTAGAACCAGACCTCACGGTCCACCGAAGGAAGACAGCATGGCCCTGGTACCCTGGATACACACAGGGTCAAGCAGGGCCAAGAGCAAATGCTGCCCTCCATGGATAGCTATGCAATCTTGAACAAGTCACTTAACCTCTAGGACACTCAGTTTCTCCATTGTTAAAATGTAGATACTAATTCCTTCATTTGGATTAGTAACAAGAACATATGAAAACTCCCCCAAAAAATCAGTAAGCAAATACAACTAATGCAACAGAAAAAGCGGGCAAAGGAAGTAGACAATTCACAAAACAGGAAACATAGGGCCAAAAACGTCTATATGAAGATATACTCAATACCCTTAGTGCTCAAGGAAATGCGAATCAAAACCAAAATGGGAGAGTAAATTTTTATGTCCATTAGCTTGGAAAAAATTTTAAATCTGATAATTCCAAACACTGAACTGGATGTAACCCGAAGGCTCTCATATGTGGCTGGTCAGTGTGTAAATTGGTGCGACCACTTTGGAAAACTGAGACACACAAAAATGTTCAAGGTCATGCTGGTAACAAGGGCAAAGGTCTGGCGACCACCCAAAAGCTCATGAGTAGGAGAGCAAATGAATAAACTGTGGGATATTCCCACGGTGCAACCTTCTACAGCAGTCACCGTGGACAGACCTCAGAGAAGTGAAACGATAGGCACGGATCTCAGCAAGGCGTCGTGTGCAAAAACCCAGTCCCTAAAGGCTGTAAAAGTTGGTAGCATCTCAAACAAAATTAAAACAACTAAAATGAAATATACACATATATTTACATGCATAGATGTAATGCAATTATATAAAAAGGAAAGCCAGATGGTGGCGGACATAGGGTTCAGGACAATTGGTTACCTCTGATGGGGTGGCAGGGATGGTGGGTGGAGGGAGCCATGTGCTTAGATGTGAGCTAATGTCAACGTCTGAGCTTTTGTTTCAAAGTCCTGGTCACGAGTGTTCGTTACATTATTAAATATGTAATTTTTAGTGTGTGTCATGAACCCAGAGTCATTATTAATTTAATTCTGTGAAACTGAGGACCAATGATGACAACAACAACAAAGATTCCTTCTTGGCAGGGATGCTGTGAGGATCAGAATGAGTGGCCCACCTCCTAGGCACCTCCCCAGCACACAGTAGGTCCATCAAAACAGGGGTGGTGGTTGGTACACATATATGTGGCTTGAAAACAGCTTGAAGTGAGCTAAAGAAAATAAAATTCCTTTCACTCCGATTCCCTCTGCCTCGTGGCTTAACCGATTTTGTGAATCAGTACAGTCTCTCCACTCACTCTCCTGGTGCCAGTGCTTTTAAAGATCACACAGCTCTTGTCCGGTAGATAACAAGACCAGTTACTTTCAAAATCTACCACCGACAATTTTTGAATAGTAAGCTCTTCGAGGCGCTGCAGCGTGCCTACACTTCCTTCCCTTCAGAAGGAACTCTTACAGCTGGGTCTCCGGCTCTGTCCTTTTTGAAGGCTGTCACCTGGCCTGGACTTTGGATGAAAAGAAACACTGGCTTTGAGCAGAGTTGTTGACACTGCTTTCCCACCCCGTAGGTAAGAGTTTTCTTTTTCCTCCCACATAAGACAAGGAACAGAGAAGTCATTTAGGCCTTATAAATACTGGCAGGCTCAAAAAGCAAGTCGCCAGCCTTAAAAACATGTCTCTGTTTCCTTTGGCTAATCTGCAAATCCAGTCATATTTTCAGATAAGAAGGTAAACAGAGGGTGAAGGAGACTAAGGAGGCCTATCTTAGGTCAGTATCTTTATAGAGAGACCGGGAGGAGAAATTTTACTGGAGTCTTTCCCTTTCAGGGGACAGGATAGTAGGCAAGCCTATAATAGCCCCCAAGCCCTGGAGGGTAGTAGACACAGGCACTTCTCTCTGCACCTCCAAGAAAAAATCAGAACACCAGTGAATAGGGTGCCAGACATATGTGCACCAGATCCCAGGCTCAGGGCTTAGAGGCAGGGAACAGGGTGGAAAGAGAACTTGGTAGAGTTGGTCATCTACAGAGCTTAAGAATGGAATCGGCTGCCTGCAGAAGTAGCAACTTCCTCATCTCTTAAAAAAATACGTAACTTGTGGTAAGCCCTCTGAGCAAGGATGCTGAGGAATATTCTCAAGTAGGGGAGGTAGGGAGGATAAGACTGAAATCCTCTGAAACTGATGGCAGAAGTTTGTATAACTCGAGTGCAGGTTCACAGCTTCTACAAGATTCTCAAAGAAGCATGTGACCCTAAGAAAGACAATGAACCAATAGACTAGATGATCTTTAAGGTTTCTCCCCCCACCAAACCCCAGGACCTGGAATCCTTTATGTCTCTGAATTCAGGCTGGGGCAAGTAGATATTTTATAAGACTTAAAGATGTACCCTAACTAGAACGTGGGCTCTAGGAGGGCAAGGATTTCTGTGTGTTTCCTTCACTGCTGCACCACTAGCGTCTACAACAGCGGCTGACACAAACTAGGCGCTAGGGAAACATTTGCTGATGAACATGGATGAAGGAACCCTAACCAAAGCCTCTATTCTTTTCCTTGGGCGACCCCTGGGCAAATGATGTCTCATCCCGCTGGCAGTGGAGGTGGCTGGGCCTCAGCAAACGCTCATCTTTGGACCTTATCTACACAGATTCAAAGAGTCTCCTCCATAATCCTAGAGATAACCACATCAGGAATCTACTGTCAGCTCCTGATTATTTAATCTGGTGGAGCAACCCTGAAATGCCCGCCTACTCCTAGTCTAGGAAGGAAGACTAGGTGGCCCCGGACACCAGATTTATAAAAGGTTTCCGCTGCCCTTGACTTCAAACCTTCCCACGTTGTTGATATTGAAACCTAATTGTGTTGATGTTGGTCTCCAAGATAAACAAAGCTTTACAGGGGAAATGTTTGGACCTAGAGATCCTGTTTGCTCCAAGTTTGGACTAATGGCCGGAATAATGAGCATTTCCATTCATTTCCTTTTAAAGTGCTGCTGATAATGTAGCTAAGTGGACGGCACAAAACCACTCCTGTTGGTCGGTTATCAAAAAGAGTCTCTGGAATACAATCAATACTTCCCGCCCCCGTGGAATTTCACCTAGAGGAAATGCCAAGAATGGTAACCCTATGGAGGCCCCAAGATCCTGAGAGTAAGAGCAAGGAGAGAGGGGAGAAGGAAGGAAGGGAGAGAGGAATGTGCTGGACAGCAAAGGCTAACCTGAATTGCTCATCTTCACCCTTATTACATGCCCGGTGCAGAGTTAGGCCTTTTAAGTACATTAGCTCACTGAATCCTTTCAACAGCCCTGAGAGAAAGGTTTTATTTTCCCCATTTTATAGAAGAGAAATCTGAGGCTCAGAGACTCGTCCAACGTCACGCAGCTGAGGTGTGACCAAGCTGGGACTTGACGCTAAAGGCTGCACTCTTAACCACTAGCTTGCGCGGCCTCTCTTTATGCCCATATCCTGCTCCTCTCTCTCCTCACCGTGTGCATCCTTCCCCCTCGTATGAGGATGGTTTCCCAGCTAAACTATGACTCCTCAGGCCTGGAGAGAAGAGAAAGCGGGCATTTGAAACAAGGAGCTAATGGTACTAATGGTGGTTCCATGTGAATGGGTTGCAGATTGTAAAGGCTGGAGATGGAAGTGGAGATTTGCAGGTCGGCCTATGAGCTTCACCAGGGCCAGGCCAGGGCAGGGTTTGAAGCAGTAGAGGAACACGGCCAGGACTGTGTGTCAGAGACAGCATGCTGACTGGCATGCCAACCCTCAGCAGCCCAAACAAGACAGACACCACTGGGCTGAGGAAGCTGTCTGGCCCATGGCACTCCCGGAAGGGGCGAGCCTGGCAAACCTCAGCCTGGTAACCCAGTCTGGGAAGCTGGCCCCTGTTGGGTTTGGCAAGGAGGCATCTATGAGCTCAGCAGGAAAGAGTGCAGAGTGTCACCAGTTTCGAGAGGAAAAGGATCTGCTGCCCTGAGATCAGAGCTGGGCAATCACACAGAAGGGCTTGGCAGTGTGTCTGAGCTACCCTTGTTTCTTACACGTGTGGCATCACATCTAAACTGGAGTCGGGCTCATCCTTGGCACAGGGGCTTAAAGCTCTGAAAACAGTCCCAATGAACCTTGCTACTCCACGTGTGGTCCACAGACCAACAGCATTAGCCTCACCTGGGAGCTCCTCAGAAAAGCAGAATCTCAGACTCCACCCAGACATGCTGAATCAGAATATTCAACGTGTGCGAAGCGCTGTCCTAGAGCATGCCCCCACCTAGGATCAGAATCTCTGGAGCTACATTTCTCACATCTGCTTGACTATAAACTCCCCAGGTGAATCCGATAAATGCTGAAGTTTGGGAGCCAGCGGGAAACCTTTGAAACTTCATAAGGACGTCTATATTGGGGCACGCAAACCACATCTTTCAGGGTCACAAAATTCCCTTAGAGACGGCATGGGAAATATCATCCATTCGTTTGTAGCCCAAACGAACTAAAAAAGGATTTGTGACAGCTTATAAACAGAGCAAGTGGTCAGCTAAGCAGCATAACCAAATGGACTGTAGGGACATTCCACAAGCCCACACGCCACTAAGCACCTTTCTCCACATTTGGGGTATTATAGAGCTCAAAATTCCACCACTGGGTGATCCTCGTGCTTCTTTTAAAAATTTCCTCAGAAGAAAAAGCACATTTACATTCAGACTAAGTTGTTGATGACTTTTCAGAGCCTGCTTTTCCCGATGGCAATCTGTCAGTAAGTCTTCTCATTCTACTCCCAAAGAAAATCTTGAATGTTCCACTTCTCTCCCCCTCCACTGCGGCATCCTGTCTGGTTGGCATGCCCGCAGGAACCTCCCAGCTGGTCTCTCTGCTCCTGCTCCTGCCTCCCTCTGATCTCTGCTGCACACAGCACTCAAAGAGGTCACTGAAAGACGTAAATCACATCATGTCATACAGATCCCAGCCTAAAGCTAAGGACTGCCTGTATCAGTTTCCCTTGGCTGCTGTAACAAATTACCACAAACATAGCTGCTTAAAACAACAAAAATTTATCGTCTCACAGTTCTGAAGGCCAGAAGTTCAAAATCAGTGTCACTGGTTTGAAATCAGCATATTGGCAGGGCCATGCTCCCTCTGGAGGCTTTAGAGGAGAATCTGTTCTTTGCCTCTTCCAGCTTCCGGAGGTTGCCTGCATTCCTTGGCTTGTGGCGCATCACTCCAATAGCTGCCTCTGTGGTCCCGTTGTTTTCTCCTCTTCTGTCTGTGTCAACTCTCCGTCTGCCTCCCTCTTTCCAGGGATACATGTGATGGCACTTACCACTCGCTTGGATAATCCGGGATAATCTCCGCATCTCAAGATCCTTAACTTAATCTCATCTGCAAAGTCTGTATTTGTCATATGAGATAACATTTATAGGTTCCAGGGACGAGGATGTGGATATCTTTGGGGATAATTATTCAGCCTACCACACTGTCTTCCCATGGCATTTGATAAAATCCAAAGTCTTTACTGTGGCCCCTAAGGTCCTATGTGACCTGGCCCTTACCCACCTCTCAGATCCCCCCTCACCAGTTCCCTCCTCTCCCAGCCCACTCCTCTGTTCTGCTTTTAGATCTTCAAGTGAGCATGTTCCTGCCACAGGGCCTGTGCTCTTGCATTTCCTTTTGCTTGGAATGCTACTACCCTTGGCCTCATTTGCTGAATGAATGCATGAGTGAATGAACAAAGGTCTTATTCCCAAGAACTCAGGAAACAAGATGGTGGGAAAAGCAGGAGCAGGGGTATAGGTAGAGATTAACTTCACCTACTTTTCAATTTTGCCTAGAAAGTTGTTCGGCTAAAGATCCTTCCACCTACTCTTTTTTTAGGTGCCAAATAGCTCAAAATGTCCACAGCTCTTAGTTACCTGTAGGCTTTTCTGAATGGAGTTGCTTTAGACAGTTGCAGCCAAGTTGGAACTGAGGATTGATAGGAATAACGTCGCATGGAACCATCGCCAGTCTCCTTGCTCTTGGAGAAATAACACAGGCCAAGGTAGAGAAATCTATTTTGACTTCCAGCAACAATTTTGATGATGTTTCTTCCTCTAGTGGTCAATGAATTCTCATTGTGATTTGGGTGGCAATTTTACAAAGGCCACTGCTAATGGCTGTATCCAGCCCTGGAGACAGGAGGCCTTCCCATGGTTAAATGACCTTTAATTATCTGCTGACTCTGAGAGCAAGTCTATCATTAAATGGAATTTCTAGTGTGCTATTATGATGGAAATGTAAACAGAAGTTCTTTTTTGCCCCAGAAAAAAGGATTCTGAGTTCTATACAGTTATACAAATCAATAGCAGTCACTATATTATAGATAGTGGGTGGTCTAGAGTGGTCAACTCCCCTTGTTCCAGTTTGCCTCGGTCTTTCTCCATTAACACTTAAAATCCTGCATCCTGGGAAACCCCTTATCCCAGGTAAAATGGGACAACTGGTTGCCCTACTAGTAGCTAACAGGCCTATCCCTAATACTTGAGGGATGCAGGGCAAAGGGGTATAAGTGGAGGCCTATATAGTGTAGGTCTAAATATATAGAAGTTGTAAATTAAGCTAATACACTGCTCAATAAAAACATGTTCTATCCTCCTGCCATGACAAATGTCTTCAAAACAACACGGAAGGCCAAGTTTGAGAAGTTTGAGTCCTGAGTTCTTGGACTCCCCTCTGGCTTCTGGTCTGTCTCCACCTTCTCTTCCCACTTCTCAAGGGGTCTTGCTTGCATACATGCAGATACTCAAACTCCATCCACAGCTCATAAACAGTCACCTCTTGGTTCCCCCTCAGGCCTAAGGTAAACTGTGCGGGGTCCATCCTTGGAGGAGAATGGCCCCAGGGAAGAGGCCCATTCTGCTATGGAAGTGGTATTAGGACCCATCAAGCAGGGAATGCTGGGGTCCATGGAACCTAAGCCTGGCCTGGAAGAGGTGGGTGACCAGAGGGCCAAAGTGGGGTCCCCAGGACAAGAGCCATTCTTACCTGAGTCTAAAGGCAATACTGGAGTCAATACTCACCGGAGGCCCCTGAAATTAGAAACCATGAGGTAATTTCCAATTTCCAAACACACCACCAGGTCCTCCTGGACAGAGGTTAGAGTGGTTCAACCCGAGAAACAAAGTTTGCACAAAACCTTATAGATGCCCTCAGACTATTCCTAAGAAAGAACAGACTAAGGTCCTCATTAGAGGAAATGAAATGATAATATGGTAGGGAAAAGAAGTCATATAGCAAAGAGGAAGAGCTACTTAAAGAATAGTTATCTTGCCTGAAGATTGATAAGAAAAATATCTGCCACAGAGAGGAGACCAGGAGCTTGACAAACTCATCCTTCTGAGTCCATGCTAGTGTAGGTCTCTGGTTTCCTTTGTGGGATTTACTTTGATGGATGATACACATTACGGTTGATGTATCAGGAGGTTCAAAGTATCTCGTGCTGAAAATGACTCGTCTGCGCTTGCAGCCTTATTCATATGAGTGCAGCGAGTGCCAGACAGCCAGTATTACATAAATAACAGCACAGAAGAGATACGATATGCAGTGGCAAAAAAGACCATGAAGGTAGAAAACACTGATGTGGTAGTTAAAACCGTAGTGTCAGATAAGTGGGGTTTAGATAATGCCTCTGCCATTTACTAACGGTGAGACCTTAGGTGAGTTACTTTGCTTATTTGAGCCTCAGTTTATCTTCCTGAGCAAAATCAGGATACAAATAGCACCTACCACATGTGGTTGGTATGAAGATTAATTGAGATAAAGCATATAAAGAACTCAACAGTATCTGTAACATTGTAAGTGTTCCAAAATATTGCTTACTGGTAGTGAGGGAAGCGGTAGTGATGGTGGTAGTGGTAGTGGTGGTGGTGGTGGTGGTGGTGATGGTGGCAGTGGCAATGGTGGCGGTGATGGCAGTGGTGGTGATGGTGGTCGTGGTGGTGGTGGTGGTAATGATGGCAGTGGCGATGGTGGTGGTGATAGCAGTGGTGGTGGTGGTGGTGATGGTGGTGGTGGTGGCAATGGTGGCGGTGATGGCAGTGGTGGTGATGGTGGTCGTGGTGGTGGTGGTGGTAATGATGGCAGTGGCGATGGTGGTGGTGATGGCAGTGGTGGTGGTGGTGGTGATGGTGGTGGTGGTGGCAATGGTGGTGGTAGTAATGGTGGTGGTGGCAATGGTGGTGGTGATGGCAGTGGTGGTGGTGGTGGTGGTGGTAGTAACGGTGGTGGTGGCAATGGTGGTGGTGATGGCAGTGGTGGTGGTGGTAATGGTGATGATGATGGTGGTGGTGGTGGTAACGGTGATGGTGGTGGTGGTGGTGGTGGTGATGGTGATGGTGGTGGTGGTGGTGGTGGTTGTGGTGGTAGTGATGATGGTGGTGGTGGTGGTAATGGTGGCGGTGGCATTGGTGGTGGTGATGGCAGTGGTGGTGGTGGTGGTGATGGTGGTAGTGGTGGTGGTGGTGGTAATGGTGATGATGATGGTGGTGGTGGTGGTGGTAATGGTGGCGGTGGCATTGGTGGCAGTGATGGTGGTGGTGCTAGTGATGGTGGTGGTGATGGTGGTGGTGGTGGTGGTGGTGATGGTGATGGTAGTGGGGATGGTGGTGGTGGTGATGGTGGTGATGGTGGTGGTGGTGGTGATGGTGATGGTGGCAGTGGTGTTGGTAGTTGTAGTATTGCACCAATAGAGTAGTACTAGCTTTTGTCAAGAAGAGGCCGTACCACTGTAGTTAGATGGGGTTTAGGCAGATTAATTGGATTCTGAGGCTCGCTGCGCTTGAGACTGGCAAGGAGGGAGACATATTTAATAATAATTGAGATACTGGGTAAAAGAATCCTTTTGAGGAAGGAGATGATGTGTGCACGAAGCCTGTGGTAACTACAGAATACCAAATAGAACTGACAGGGAGACACATGGAAACGTGAGTCACTCATGCCTTCATTGAGAAGAGGTGACACAAACTCAGTAGGGTCCATGAGCACAGAATCATCTCAAACCACGTGGGGGACGTGAAGAGAAGCGGCTGAGGGAGCTCACCATTGTATTCACAGTTGTACAGACTCAAGCTGAGTCATCGCAGCAATTCAGGAATATCTCATGTGATAGAAGAAAGATCACTCACTGGCAAGCCTGAATCACCACCAGCACCACTAGCAACTATCCCCATCCCCAAACTTAGGTACTACTCAATTCATAGATGAATCATTTCTAAATTCGGCATGAAGATTTCCAAATTAGCTCAAAATGATCTAACATCTTGACAGGCGATATATATTACCGAGTTGGAGGAGGGGACATAGGGAGAGAAAAAATAGAAGGCTATGTTCTCTAAGAAAACAATTTCTTTCCTTTTGAAATACAGGACCTATTTTTGCAAAAATGACTAACTCACTTTATTTTTCTGATCATTAAAAAGGAAAGAGAGCGTGTGCAATGAATTGCTTTACAAGCAAATAAAGATGTCATGTGAGCATCAGGCTTTCTAATTCAGTTTATACTATTCTAGCCACATTTAAAATGCACATGCAAGCCTAAGATTAATTCATTTCTGGGCTGGATTGCCTAAGGTCTTTCTACTATTACAAATAACTTCCCGCAAAGCTTTCTCATGCCTTCTGGGATGCAGGAACATAGCTCACCCCAAGATGCTCTCTGACCTGGTCACCCCAAGTTCTCACTCTTGTTCCCATGGGCTGCAACCCTCCCTGCACAGCTCTTGGCTATTTGGGAGTAAGCTAAAAAGGTGCAGAGGTTCTCTTGGCCCTGAGTTCTCAGTGCCTTTTGTTACTGGTTTTCCAGTTCCTGGGTACGTGGAGGAAAAAAGCTTTCAAAATACCATGAGTTCTGGAATCAGACAGACCTTCAATTCCTGGCTCTGCCACTTCACTCGATGTGACCACAGACAAGTTGTTTATCCTCTTTCAGCCTCAGCTTCCTCATCTGTGATATGGGGTTCCTAACTCAGGATTCTTGGGAGGATTAAGGGAGATCATCTTTGTCAAGGACTTGGCTCAGTGCCCGGCCACATGGCAAGAGCTCCACACATGTTAGCTCTTCTTTCTAAGGGAGGAGTGTTTGGAGTTATTTATTCAGTGACCCTAGAAGTTAAGCCATTGGAATCTGATGTTTTAGGGAATAGAAAACTGTAAGCTCCAGCCAAATTGAACTTCTTTGGCCTCAGGACACAGGCTCTTTCTATCATAACACTCCCCATTCATCACCTTTTGTTGTAATTGCTTAACAGCCATCTTCCCCAGGAGAGTGGATCCTGTGACTGTTTTTTCATTGCTGCATGCCCAATACCTAGCAGAGCTCTTGAGACAGAAAGAGATGTGCAAGAGTTATTTGTTGCATGACTGACAGAACAACCAATGGACCAATGGAATGATGAACTGAATGACTGACTGAACCACAGAACAAATGATTGAATGACCAGCTGAGTGATTAAATGAGTGAATGAATGAGCTAATGATTGAGTTGGTCATCTAAATTCAACTGGGTGATATGAAAATACTTTCCTAGCATGACAAAAGATGAGACTACTAAATACAGGATTTTACCTTGGAAAAGTAGAATTTTGGGGGGGATATATCATAACTGTTTTTTAATATCTTGAAGAGTTTCATTCTCTTTTTTCCCTCCATCAATGATGGGATGGATGATAATACCCTACTGGAAAGCATTACTCACTCCACACTCCCGTGGCCCTCAAATTGAATATCCTCCCACCCTCCATCATAATCCAGGATCTGCTTGACAGCTTCTGGCCTCAGCATGTCTATCCATGTCAGATGACATCATGGCCAAACCATGCGTCTTAGGCTGTGAGAACAACTGGGGAAATCAACAGAAAGCCCCAGATTTCACTGCCTAATTTCTGATAACTAGGAATCTTTCCTGAAATCTCCCGCCCACCCCTTTCTTCTGGGTGAGCTCACCCAGTCTTTCCAGAAAGACTGATCTGTGGCAAAGCATTGCTGGACTCCGTCAGGGAGATTTGGTGTCTTCAGACCTTGTTCCTCAGCCACAGGGCACACTCATCTTTCAGAAGCTCTGGAATTCTGCCCATAGACAACTGGACATTCCACTGCATTCCCAGAGGGCCTCTTAGGATGTACATGGTTAGCCATAATGGATCCAAATTATGTTTTTAATTTTAACTTGCCTTGAACGAACATACTTAAAATGACCGTTGAACAGTATTTTGACTATCCTATCCTCCTAAGAGTCTGTGATTGTAATGAAATAAGCAAAACACATATTTACTGCCATTTTCCTGTTGTGAAGGAGCAAAGGACTCCAAAATCCAGGCTGAGCAAAATCTTAAAGGTCACTGGGAAGATTTTTCTAAGAGAACCAAGCAGGGTGACTACCTACCTGGAAAGTGGCAAATAATAATTACACAGTTACTAGGTATCAGATACCTTCTCCACGCCAGGCACTAGACTGCATGCTTTCTATATCTATACCTCAGCAGATTTAATCTGCATGACTGTACTATGAGGTTGGTATTATTGCTTCCATTTTACAGATAGGTAAATGGAGGTTCCCAATAGGTGCCCAAGCAGGGATTTGAACCCAATTTGTCTGATTTCAAGGCTGGTGCTCCTACCCCTCCACAGGTTGCACCACAACCCACGGAGACAGGAGGCAAGGATGACTGCCGACAAAGTGGAATGGAATTGTGGAATATAACTTAGAATATAATAGTGCCTAAAACCTGAAGCAGAGAATGGGGAGAAGACCTCAGAACACACAACCACAGTTTCCTAAGAGACCAACTGCCATCATGTGACAAAGGGAAAGCTCTTCGTATAGTTCCAAAGGCTGGAAAAGAACAGACGGATGACAGCTCTGACAGGCAGATGTCAGCCCAAAGTAACGAAGCACCTTGTAACAATGAGAGCTGTCCACAACTGCTGGAACTTTCTGGTGAGAGAATGAGCTCTTGGACATGGAAAGCATCCAAGCAGAGGGTAGGAAACATCCTGTCGGATGCCGCAGAGGTGGGGCTGGGATACCTCTGAGGTCCTGTCCAGCTCCCATTCCCTCTGTTTGCTTTGGGGTGAGGCTCACTAATCAGCTGATAAAGTTTACCCTTGTCTGCACCCAACTGCTACCTGCTGCAGGCATGCTAGTCAAAATATCTTTGCAAAACCAGTTCATTGTGACAATTTCATCTCCCTGACGATAGAGGAAGCAACAATGGGGAACTGTTATTCTGAACCTATATGTGGTAAACAAGGAAGAATTGGTGGACATTAGAGGGGAGAGGAATCTTGGGAGAGGAAGGGAACTACGGTATTATTGTGTGCCAAGCAATGGGTTGGGTGAAAGCTGAGTCCCACCATCTTGAAATAGAGTTGACCATTTCCATCTCATAGCTAGAACAATCTAAGAGAGAAGTTAATTTGCCCCTGGCCACATAGCTAATAAGTGGTAGAACCAGGGTTCAGACTCAGATGTGCCTGACTTCAAATCCCTCACTCTTTTCGCAACAGTATGCTGCAGAACCCAGTGAGTGGGAGGCTGGGCAGGCATGAGAGAAGGGCCCTTAGGACAGGTAGATTTTGACAGGTGGAAAAGGAATAATAAGACTGCAGCACGGAGTAAGACACAAGGGAGTAGGTCAGAACGGGATGCTCAGACAGGTCAATTTAATCATTGAGGAAAGGCAAGAAACTGAGAGGAAATGGATCAAGCCAGACATCACCTCTTTCACAACTTAGTCTAGTTTTGGCCTTGAGCCCAAGCCACAGAACTGCAAATTGCAAATGATGCAGGTTCACAGATAGGATCTCAGCAATAGACACTGCTATCTGAACAAAACCCACATTTGTCAACTTTGCCCCCAAAGGTAACAGAAGCACCTTCACCACTTTTTTCCAGAGTAGAGAATGATTTCAATATCCCATGGGGAGATGTTACCAGGTAACGCGGGTTTTCAAGGCTTTGGAAAATTAAAGTGCCAACATGGCAAGCAGAATGGAATATGTGATAATGAGAAAAGATGTTAATGATGGTTTTAACTAACTGATTTTTATCTCCTCTCTATTTTCTAAGTTCTCCTGGGAAACAGCGGTGCTACAATGCTTCTCCCAACTCCTTGATAATTAGAGATTTCCTGATGGGTTGAATAGGCCTGATTTTCCCCATTATCCGGTGTGTAGAAAGTTATTCTAAAATAGAATTTTACTCTAAATAGTCTCCATAATTAGGTTGTTGAGGGTTACCTACAATTAGACCACAGGTGTTACATGTGTGTAGGGGGAGGGGAGGATGAACTGGTCTTTATTTCTGTGCTCAGGATCCAGAGCCTATTCTGTAGGAATTAAATGGGATAAACATAGCTTGGCACATGGTGGACACCCCGAGGAATGGTTGCTGGTGCCTTAGCTGTTGTTTCGTAGTTTTTATCAATACCATCTTCGGAGTCTGACACATGTGGGTCCAAATTCAGGCTCTGCAACCAGCTATGTAACCTTAGGAAAATTACTTAATGTCCCCAGGGCTCAGTGTGCTCTTCTGTAAAATGGGGATAAGACCTCCCGCCTCAGAAAGGTGTTGGGATGATACAGTAAAATCGCCTGTGGATAGAGCCCGGCAGTCACAGTGGTGGTAGCTTAGAAATGGCACTTGGTACCAATTATCCTGAGCATGTCCCTTGAAGCTGGACAATCCCCCCTTTGATAGGCCACTGTAAATCCACCACCCAGCCTTCTCCGAGTTAGTCCCCCCCCAACTACCCACCGTCCCCCAAGGATCAAAATCATTCTTAGACTAGGAACGTGGAGCTGCAGTATTGCCTCTTAATCCTATTCAATACACTTTCTCCTTAGTGAGTCATGTCAACACCTCACTCCCAGTGGGCCACGTAGAACACACCGCATATTCTGCTACATCTTGGCTGCAAACTCCATGCAGGTCAGCAAATTACAGTGATTCAAAGCTTAGGAAGAGGGTCCAGCTCAGCAAACTGCTCCAAATTCCCCAGTGTCTCACACTCAAGCCTCATCCCCAAAGACTCCTGAGTAGATCATGTGAGCTGGAACCTAGCACGGGAACACCTTACATTTGGAAGGGCCATGACCATGCTTTTGCATACAGCCCTACATTCAAGCCTCCCAATAAGCCCCATCTGTACAGATGGGGAGACCAAGTCTCAAAGGAGTTATGGATCTCAAGTCACTGTCAGTGGCCAAAGGAGAACTCCATGGGCAGTCTTTTCATCATGATGCAAAAGCAGCCACAGACCTGCCCAGGAAAAGGTCCCCAAATTACTGTCTTGCTTTTCCAAGCACATCTAACTGGTTTTCCTATTCTAATTAACTGCCAAGCCTCAAATCTTTTTAAGAAATTTACATGCCAATAGCCAAAAAGACTATATGGGGAACACATGGGGCAGTTTGTATCTCAACAACCTAGTGAAGGCTGCCCTGGGGTCATCTCTAACCCACTTTGGCCTCTGTAAGGGTCAGGGTCCTGGCTGGAAACACTTGAAGGGGTAACTTAAGGGAGTGTAATGAAGGGGCTATCAACGACAGAGACAACAGTGTTCAATGAACCCACTTGGGAGGAGGAAGCACCCCGGGGACCAGCGACAACAAGGAAGCAGGAACCACCCCTGGTGAAGGCCTGACGGGGACGAGGGACAGAGCTGTCCCCACGCTGACAGGAGCCATGGCTGCAAGGAGAGGAACACCACCACCTCCAAAACCCAGGCCAACAGGGAAGAGGTGGGGAGATTAAATACACCCACCTCTGGTCTCCTACCTGAGCCTCTCAGCGGCTGAACCGAAAGGGAAAGACAGCAAAGGGGCCTGTGCATGGAGTCTGCGGTCAGCCTCCCAAGCACAAAGCTGGATGAGGGGAGAAAGAGTGGATCTGGAGGGGGACATGAAGAACATCCAGAATGTTCTCTGGTTGGAAGTCCTATCTCTCCACCTTGGTCCAGGCTAAGCCCTCACTCTGAAGCCAGGCATCTCCTGAGCGACCCCAGATGGGTTTGGATCCCAACCAGCTATGAGGCCCTGAGCAGAGAGTCAGTTTCTCATCTGTCAATAGGAATAACAACATCAGCCCCCGGGGGGTTGTTTTAAGAATTAACCACGTGAAGTACTGAGGGCACAAAGAAAATACCAGGCACGTGTTCACTGCCTTCCTGCTATCCACAACACACATACACACACACACACACACACACACACACACACACTGAGAGGATGGACAGGCCGAATGTAGCATTAAATGGCACACCCATGGAAATTAAATGTGTGCTACGGTTCAAACCTCCAGGACCATAACTAGAACTCTCTCCTTGGTAAGAGTAAATGTTGCTTTAAAAAGGACACATTCAGGGTCGGCCCGGTGGCTTAGCAGTTAAGTGCGGGCGCTCCGCTACTGGTGGCCCGGGTTCGGATCCCGGGCGCGCACCGACACACTGCCTCTCCGGCCATGCTGAGGCTGCATCCCACATACAGCAACTGGAAGGATGTGCAGCTGTGACATGCAACTGTCTACTGGGGCTTTGAGGCAAAAAATAAATAAAATAAAAATTATAAAAAAAAAAAAAAAGGGCACATTCAACTCATGTAACTTATTGCCCCAGGAATCTTTAAGAGTTGAGGGCAGCAGAAGTATTTCTTTTAAAAAGAGGTACCAAACTTCCTCATCCCAGGAAGTAGCAGAGAATTAAATCTTCAAAACAGATCCAAGAACGATGAGGATAATAATGTATTAGTTTTCTACGTTGTGTAACAAATTACCACAAACACAGCAACTTAGAAAAATACTCATTTACCATTCTGCCACGTGGTTGTTAGCAGAATTCATTTCCTTACAGACGTGGAACTCATGGCAGCTTACTTCTTTAAGGCCAGCAGGACAGCCGTAGAGATTTCTTCTGTCTCTGATTTCTAGATCCTCTTGTAAAGGGCTCACCTGATTAGGTTAGGCCCACTCAGGATAATATCACTTTTGATTAACCTATTAGGGACCTTAATTACATCTGCAAAACCCCTTCACTGTTACCATAAGACACAACATAATCACAAGAATGAAATCTCACCATCTTTGCCACATTCTATCGGTTAGAAGCAAGTCACAGGTACCACCCATACTCACAGGGGCACCTTAGAATTCTGCCCACTACAGAGAGTTATAGATGAGCATGTGGATACACTTTGTAAGACAGGAGGAATAAAGATCGTTACCTAATTTTTCAGAGGCTCTTTCATACTTTGCCAAAATCGCTGAGCTCTCCTCTGTGACAGAACTGAAACACACACAGAGATTTTCTGGGTCTAAATCTTGTGCTCTTTCCATGCCTTTGTCGACCTGGTGAAGAAGGGAATGGCTCCATTGCACCATCAGGTGGGATATGTATCTGATGTTGAGAGCAAATTGATCATTGCTCCCAGGTAATAATAACAAATTTGGGTTGCAAGTGGCCTTACAGATGATGGTCAGCCACACCGTTTTTAGCAGAGCTAGGATCCAAATGCAGGACCAGGGCTCTGGACTCCTGGTCCAGTGCTCCTTTACAATGGGCAAATTCTCCCTGTCTCTCTCACTGTCCCTGTCAAAGACAGGCTACAAGGCAGGAGAGCACTTGGATCCAACAATCACATTTTGTTTTTATCCAGATATTTTAGCCTTATAGGCAAAGTTTTTCTTGATCCAGAAGGCCATCCAAAAATCTGGAGAAAAGTAGATAGTTATTGTAAAATTAAAGTTACTGTAAGAATGGCAGGAAAGAAACCAAAAAATTTAAGTTGTGAACAATTCACATATATATGGTGGTCCAAGTTGATACAAATTAAAATATATTATGTAATTATGATATATTTATATCAATTAACACACATTAAAATATACTATGTGGTTCATGGATTATTTATATCTACCTACTCTTAAGTTTGGGCGTTTTTAATGAAGAAAATATGTTTAAAAAATCATAACCAAATAGAAGTCATCACTCATGTTTGCATACTAAAACAACTAAGCCCTGCTTGCTACATTGTAACAATAAAAACATCATGATTGGGAGCCGTGAGTATTGGGGATTTCCTAAAGTGTCTCGTATGAAGCCAAAAGATCTGGGTTTTGCTTGGCCTCTTTCTAGCTTTGTAACTTTGGGCAATTCACTTGTCCCTCCCAGTGCAATGCTTGAAACACATCGTAGACCAGACACACGGCTATTGGTTCCCAGCCCCTCAGTCCCTCCATCTGATATGAGGGGTTATTAGTTACCAGCTAGGTTTCTATTAGTACCTCTGGGGTGTCCTTGCTGTGACTTAAATAGTGAATCAGATACTGTCACTCCCCTGCTTAAAACTCTCTCTAACTGCCCTGTCCACTACGTAGCCACTGGCCATATGTGGCTACTGAGCATTTGCAATGTGGTTGATCTCAACTAAGATGTACTGTAAGTATAAAAAACACACCAGATTTCAAAGATGTAGCATGAGAAAAAGACTGTAAACATCTCAATAATGTTCTATATCAATCACAGATGGAAATGACATTTTGGATATATTTGATTAAATAAATTTATTATAAATAGTTCACCTGTTTCTTTTTACTTTTTTTTTAATGTGGCTATTAGACAATTTTTTTTGCAGGGAAGATTTGCCCTGAGCTAACATCTGTTGCCAATCTTCTTTTTTTTTTTTTTTCCTTCTCAAAGCCTCAGTGTATGGTTGTATACTGTAGTTGTGAGTCTTTTTAGTTCTTCTATGTGAGCTGCTGCCACTGACATGTGAGCATGGCAACTGACAGGTGGGTGGTGTGGTTCCGCGACAAGGAAGCAAACCTGGGCTGCCAAAGTGGTGAGAGCACTTAACTTTAACCACTAGGCCATCAGGGCTGGGTAGAGAAAAATTTTAATGACATACGGCGCACATTATGTCTCAGTTGGAAAGCACTGATCTATAGCTTCCCACTGGTCTCAGAAAAGAATTTAAACTCCTTAGCAGGGTCCAATGTGATCCAGTCCTCATCTCCCTCTCTCAGGTCCCCTCAAGCATTTTCCCCATCCTTCATTACCCTCCAGCCACACTAACCTTATGATCCCTCAGACATAGCAAGCCTGTACCCACCTCAGGGTCTTTACCCTCATGACTCCATCCTTCTGGAATGTTCTTTCCATGGCCACTCTACTCATAGTTGACTCATTCTCCCACTTCAGGTCTCAGCTCACATGACCCCTTCAGTCAGGCTTCCTGGATTCCTGATCTGAATGGATGACACATCCAGTGAGTCCCTCTATTTGTTTCCTCCGAGGCACCCACTGCCATCCTCAGTTACTTAATCTTATTATCTGTTCATCTGTCTAATACTGGTCTCCCTCCATAGAATAGAAGCTACATGAAGGCAGGAACCTTTCCTGTCTTATTCACTGCCTGTTGTATCCTCAGCCCATGGCCTAACCCTTGTAATTCGCAGTTTAATGTTTGTTGAATGAATGAATGAACAGTGAAAAAAGCATGAGACTCAGAGTCAAAAATCCCAGTTAGAACAAACCCACTGGTAATGATGACGACAACACCACCAAGTGCCTACTCTTTTCCTTCTCATCAATCCTCAAGAGTCGTCATGGGAGGTAGTGTGATATAGTTGAAAGGAGAGAGTCTGGAGTTAGAAGCTCTGATTTCAAATTTCAGCTGTGCCACTTACCGGCTGTGTGACTTTAGATAGAGTCCTTGACTGTCCCAAATCTCCATTTTCTCCCAGAGAAATAATTAGAATTATTATCGAATAATTAGAATTATTCCATGGTGTCTTGAGGTTCCAGTAAGATAAGAGCTTTGTCAACCAGAGATCCCCAGAGATATTTATTAAACTAAGCCATTCTTGAAGGGGAAGGATTCTTTTATTTTCTTGCGTGTCCCCAGCACCCAGCACAGGGCTTGGCTTAAGGCAGGTGCCCCGAAACTGCTTGATGGATGAATGAAGCTTCTCATAAGCCCAAGCACCACAAAGCAATGAACCTTGGTGAAATCACATCTCTCTACTCTTCCAACCTGGAAAAGATACCCCATTTTCTTCCAAAGAGAAGCAAAAGACCTCAGAGCTGGAGTGAGGCTGAGG
Source organism: Diceros bicornis minor (assembly GCF_020826845.1). Taxonomy (NCBI): domain Eukaryota; kingdom Metazoa; phylum Chordata; class Mammalia; order Perissodactyla; family Rhinocerotidae; genus Diceros; species Diceros bicornis. Next base: position 71,713,344 of record NC_080741.1, on the reverse strand, counting down.
TGTCATGGCCCCATTTCCTCCATTTCCCAGAACAGTCCCAAATTATAACAGTCTGTCCAGGTGTCCAGCGAAGACTCTGACTATAGGACTCCTGGAACATTCGGCTGGAGAGTATAAAGAGTCCGAGTCAGCCTCCTCAGCTGGGGAGAAGGCAAGCTTGAGCAAGGAGCAGGTATCACCTTTCCGCCTACAACAGGTTCTTTTCCAGAAAGGAGAGACTGGGCCACCCCCCAAGCAGTAGCTCCTGATTCTCACATTCTGAGCAACAGCCACAATATCTGCCTTCTTAATTGAAACTGGGGTCAAGGGTAAAAATAAGGAGGGGGAAGAGGGTCTTGTGTTTGGAGCTAAACAGTGTGAAAGTTAATAAAATTAGAATCATTTCACAGAACAATGATTTCTCAAGACGGGGCAAGGAAGGTGGCTCGGAAGGGAATGGGAAATGACTTCACTGGGAAGGCTTCTGCCTAGTTTGCGAGGGATAAAGCTTGTCTTTGTTATCCTCCTGGCTTCTGTTCCCACAGCTCGGAAATATAAAGGCTTCTGGCATGACGTCCCAGTTCAGTACTATTGTTCCTCAGATTTGCTACTGAAAAGGCTATTCACATGGAAACCTGCCCAGGCCAGGCTCCCGTTGGCCTCCAGTTTATCCACATACTGGTTTAACATGTGGCCCACCTTGGAAGTCTGGACAAACCAGATCAGGTGTAGCATTGCGCCCTCTCTCCCAGTCCTGTCTTGCCTGCTGACTGCTGATTAAAAGCCAGAACCCAACCTGCACTCGTTCCACAAAGGTGTTCTGAGGTCTGTCACATGCTAGGTGTTGTGACTGTAGGTGGGGCAAGCAAGACAAACATCAATGAGAGCAGAAAGCCATGAAAGAAGAAAAGGCCATCCCTCATCTTGGAAAAGGGAAATATCAAACAGAAAGCCCTTTCTAGGAATGCGAAAAAGGAATCACAATTGGGGATCGTTGGTCAAGATTTGGGAGTGCTGGAGATGATGGTGTGTTAAGAACCAAGTTGGAGGAGGCTTTAAGAAGGAAAGTGCCTCCCATAAGAGAGAAAGCCCTAGAATGTGACCTGCAGCTCCCTCGGCCCCCCAAATCAGTCCCACATAATGTACTCAGAGACCTCCCTTCAGTCTGCCTGCAGTCCAGTTTTATTTTATTCCACTTGAGCCCTGGATTCTGGCAGGGGGGCGCTGCCAACGTGGGTTACAGGATGAAAACCTCATGACAGACAGAGCAGTATTCTCCCCAGGGTGAAAAAGGGCTCATGTTCAGTCCTCTGTCCGGCAAGGAAAATTCCTCTGGGAACCCAGTTCTGTGGAAGTGGTTCAATAGAGAGATGTGGATTTATAGGCAGACAACATGGCAGAGTGAGGGAAAAGCGGGCCAATTGTGTCTTATAGGAGTTGTTAACGTTAGATGTTGCAAGACACTTCATCCCGAGGAAGTGAGAAATCCACAGATGGAATCTTGCCTGTCCAGACCTGCATGACCCAATTTTTCTAAAAAATACGCATTTCCAGGCATATGGCTTGTAATCCTGTGCCCCTTCGCCCCAGGTGAGCTCTCACTCTCAGTCTCTCAAGTTAAAGCCTTGCTGGAGAATTTGACTTTGGACCAGTTACTCTCTCAGATCCTATTTCCTCATCTATCAAATAGGAGTGATCATCATCATCATCATCATGGTAATCATAATAATACCTGAGATAATTATGAGAATATAATGAGAAAATATGACTATAGGAATAAAGATGTACATCTTGCCATTTATAATAGGGAGGATTTACCCTAAAGCAAGTTATGAAAGACAGAATAATACTTTACAAACACTAACTAAAAAAAAAAAAAAAAGCATAACTCACTGGAATCTCACCTCCTCTCTGGTGATTGGAGAACTTGCCCAGGTTTGGGAAAAGTTCACGGGCTGAATCAATGCTGCTGCATACCACTTGCCTCCTCCCTCTCCTCGACCCCCCTACGCCAAGGCAAAAAGGGTGGGAAGGGGAACACAGCTCAGCATTTATTTTTGGAGCCAGCTCACTAAAAATACCTCGGCTTTCCTGTTTGATCACTCTCCCTTTTGACCTGAATGGATCGCGGGGCCCAGCGGCCCGCCCCACCCTCTGCCCGTTGTCCTTTAAAGGAAAAGGGCGTGGGGACGGATTCCTGCCGCTCGCTCGAGGGACAGATGCGAGGCGCGGGCCCGGGGCAGGCAGGGGCCGCGGCCGCACTGACGTCAGGGCAGGCTCGCACCGCTGCAGCCTCCCAGCCCGGCCGGGGCCACCCAAGGGGAGGGGGGAGCCGCGCGCTGGGATTGGCTGGCCAAGTGCGATCGCCTGCCCGGATTGGCTGGCGAGGTTTTAGAGGGAGTCCCACTCTCCAATTAAAGGGCCCCGCTGCGCCCGGCTGCGCGCAGAGCTCCCCCTGGGCCCGCGAACCTAGCCATTCAGCCAGCGCTGTCCCCGCTGCGCGCCCTTGCGCCTCTGCCTGAGAAGCCAGGCGCTGTTTCTCCGCCCCAGAAGATGGCACAGGTAGCCAAGGACCTCAACCCAGGAGTTCAGAAGGTGAGCTGACATCTGTCTGAACTTAGATTCTTTCTTTTCCCCCTTTCCCTCTCCCGTGTGTTCTCGGAAACTTACCTAGAAGTAAGGAAAAGGACACTCATTAAATTCCAAGACTTCACAGGAAACAGAAGAGTTGGGAATACAGGTTTGAGCTAACAGGCACACACCCCAGAATTTACTCTTAAAAGCCATTGTGTAAAGTATTTGCAAAGGATATTACTTCTTTGGTGATGCTAATTAAAATTTAAAGACGGTAAGACTGTTTTTTGAATGGTAATCCTGTGGTCTATAGGGGAAAAACACTCTACCTTTCCCTCTCTCTTCTCCCTCCTTTGAAATGAAGGTTGGGGTGGGGGGGCGGCGTGTAATATTTACTGACAAGGAATCTCCCCTTTTGCTGTCATCCTCCTATTTTGTGTTTTTCACACACACACACACAGTTTCTTTAGTTGGTGATGTTGGCAATGGCAGCAGTTCCAACACACAGGAACTAATTTCTGTCCCCAGGGTCTGCACGTTTCCCTTTCAAGAAGGGCTGGCAGGCAGCCCAGAAGGTCACGGGTGAATTACCCGCAGGCAGGGCCTGCAGCTGTGCCTGTAGCTCCAATACCCGCCGGTTACTTACCTGAATGCAGTTGGGAGAGGGCACAGGCCAGAGGCTTAGAGGACATGTGGGCTGGAAGGGAGCAGAGAGACAGCCAATGAAGAAACTGAGGCCCAGGGTCACAGAGAGTTGATTCCAGCAGGCAGCGAAGCCTAAGGAAAGCCTTAGGCATTGAAACCCTGGCCTTGTCACTTTATATCTGCTCCATACTGACCAAGACATTTTTCTGAGCCTCAGTTTCCTTGTCTCAGATGTGGGGATGATAGGCTTCGCCTGCCTCACAGCAGCAGTAACAGCCATGGTACACTGTGGGTTAATCTCCCAAAGCAGTCATTTTTAAACTCTGATTTCAGGAAATTTGGTCTTTGCAGGGCAAAGTCCTCCTTAGACATCTGCCATCACCTGTAGGGTAGAATGAAAGGCAAAAAAAAAAAAACAACTATGTCAGAAGCAAAATAAAAAGGCAAGCCAGCCACTTAGAGGCTCAGCATTCATGGACCTGATTTATAGCTGCGCAATTGCATGGCAGCCCTGCCGCATCCTCCCACACACAGCCCAGTGGACCCTTCTGAATGTGTACACTTTATCAGGGCATCTCTCTGGAATGTACCATGCCCCCATTGCATTTGCCAGACTATTTGCAGAATCAAGTCATCTCTCCTTCTATGGAATTCTCATAACACTTTAGACCTTGGTAAGATACCTATTAATTTCTACCTAGTAGTGAGTCAGGCATGCACTGCTCTTATTTGTCTACGCATCTTTCTAACCTCCTTGAGGGCAAACCTTTCCTGCTCATCTCTGTTCCAACGCAGCATGCCACACACAGCAGGACTCAATAAACTATGAGTGAACCGCTGAATATCCGTCCAGCTAAGACCATAGTGTTTGCAGACAGTACATTTTGTGCATTATAGTTTTTTCACTTGTTGTCGCACCCGGATATTTGTGTGTCTGAACTGTCTCCACAAATTCAGCCGAGGTAAGAGTTCAGAGCTGAAGGGGCAAAGTCCCCCTGTCCTCTGGAAAGTCAGATGATTTGGGTAGTTTGCTACAAGGTGGTTGATGGTTAATGTGTGAAGTGAGATGGGGTACATGGAAACTGCCCTCCTCACAGTGAGCCGAGGCCACCACTTGGAGGAAGGCTTGTTTTTATTTTCCTGTGCGTAGGAGAGTGTGATTATCTGGATTAGAGGCTGAACATGTTCTCCTTCTTGTCACCCTCTAGTGCCAACTTCCTTGGCCTGCAAAGGGTTTATTTTCCATTTAGATCCAATTACAGGCTTAGAGAAAGAATGTGGTGGGTAGAGATGAAAGGGCGGATATTTTTTACCTCTTGGGACTGTGACAATCAGGAGGAAGATCACCGCTTTGTAGATTAACCAATGTCTTCGGCTCGAAATGTTGAGGGAAGGGGAGGGAATGGAGGAGAAGTTCTACGTGCTGAACGTCACAGCAGTGATTAAACACTGTGACATATCAACAGCATGCTGAAAAGCTTTTACTGCATATTTACTTTTTAAATCTGCAACACTGGGGGCTTTTATAACATTTGGCTTCAGGATGCATAATCACACTTAGGCATTTTGAAACAGTTTCATAGACTCTTAGAGCTACAAGGGACCTATTTACAAAATGAGAAATGGTTTAAAACGGCAAACAAGCTGTCTCCACTGCCATGCCCCCAAGGGGAGGAGGTACAGGGAATCCCCAGCAGCTGGAAAGTCATAAAAATGTCTTCAAGAGAGAACACAAAATCCCAAAACTGGAGTAGCCTTCCAGATCATCTAACCAATCCCAGATAGACGGAGGGACTCACCATGGGTCACATACATAGTTAGTGGCAGAGCTTAGGAACAGTTCCCTCCCTCCTCTCATCTGTGCTAAGTCAATTGCTCCATTTCTCATAGTGGAGTCAACCACTAATGTGGATTTGCTCTTCTATTGTTTCTTAAGTGTATTTAAGAATACTAGTTACTAGTATTTTTGTAACCAGATCTGGGTTCAAATTTCAGCTCCACCACTTACTAGCTGTGTGCTTTTGGGCAAGCTAATTAACTTCTGACTGTGTGTCCTCATTGGAAAATTAGGGAGATAGTAGGCGCATCTACCTCCCAAGGCGTCTGTGATCATTAAATGAGATCATGTATATAAAGGGCTCAGCAGATGAGTTCTCAAATAGTGTTAGCCATTGTTATTGTCACTGGCAGTGGTATATTTCAATGGTTGTGTGAATGCTGAAAGGAGTCTTTTGGTGAATGAATGACACACTCTTCTTTATGACTGTCCCATCTGAAGAGCAACTAATTTTCATTCAGCTGAACCAAAGGCAGTTGCTCAGCCTTAATAATCTAGGACAATGACCAACGATCTTGTCTTCATTCCAGCACAACAGATACAAAGTCGGCTTACACAGAACAGAGATTACCAGTTGTTGAGCATTTCACTCTGGAGTCATAGGATTTTAGGCGTGGAAGGGGACATAGAGATCTTTTCACTTTTTAAATAAGGAAACTGAGTCCCAGAGGGGTCAAGCTCCTTATCTGAGATTGTCAAGAAGGTGTGCTGAAGCCCATTAGGCTCTGCAAGAATTCAGGTCCCTTGACCCGCTAGGAGCCATTTGCAGGAATTTAGGAAGAACTAGAACAAAGAGATCTAAGCACGTTCGCTGTTGACTATGCATGTGTCAATGGACTGGCTCCAAAGGGTTCTATTTTTCACCCCTCAACACAATGTTGAAAGAGCATTAAGTGATGGTTCTAAGTATGTTGCCAGGTTCAGCTGGGCGTCTCCCTCCAGCCTTCTCCACATCACATCCCTCTTGGCTTTCCTGTCCTAAAGCTTCCTCCTCCCCTCTGTACTCAGCCCTTCCTGCTTTCACCTCCAGTTCCTGCAGTGTGCAAAACTGCTGGCACGTCGCCTGGGTGAGCCGATCCAACGTAAACACGGCTCCTCGAGAATTGTCGTTGGCTCCCTCAATCTTAAAAATATATTAAGCTGTCACTTAGAGACTTTAATAGCCAAGGCTTTGGAGACATGCCCATAGGTATATAAGCAACTTGGCCCAAAAGAGAGCCTTATTTAAAAAAAATAGAAGAGAAAAAGAAGGAATTATCCAAGTCCTTCTAAAGGATCTCCAAAAACAGATGCTGAAGCCATTATTTGTAAATTGCAGATGCTTGTCATATTGCGCAGACGTGTCTGAACATCTGGGGTTGGGGGCTGACGATTGACTTCCACCAGTGCGTCTGCCACCTGTGGTGGTGGGAGGCAGGGGAAGGCTTAATCACAGATCATCTCTAGGCTTTAATCTAAGCCATCTCAGCTCCAAGACCATCTCCTAGCCCAGGGCTTGCCAACAGTTCTACAAGTAGGACAGGGGAAAAGTGACTTTGGTATTCCCTCAGGAGATCCTGTAGTTTGATTTCCTCTCCACATTCATTAACTGATCAAAGGTGACAAGGAAGCAAAAGAATAGGCTGAATTCAGCAAAGGCTGAGGACCAGAAAGGAGGGACAGCTACACAGTCCCATGTGTGTGTCTCTTTCCCACCGCTGTTCTAGCCACTTCCGGTGAGGATAAGGTAAGGAGCAGAGAAGTGAGGGGATAGTTCCTCCTGCAACCCAGTGGAGTCACCTGGGCTGCAGAAGAGGTATTTGATATGACTTTGGGAGGAAGAATCATTCTTTCTTTTCAACTTGCACATCCAAAATAGTATGTATATAATTAAGTGGAAATCTGTCACGCTAGGTAAGACCTTGGGAGTTCTTATCTCCCCAGTGTTCGTCCTACATCAATTAAGTATTTATTATAAGAAAAGTTTTCTGGCAAGGGGTTCAGTCATTGTAATAACTGCAGGCATTTACTCGCTGGGTGACTTTGGACAGGTCGCTTCTCGTGGAAGTGGCAGGCACTGGATGAGAACCATTCCACCGACCTTTCCTGTACACCAGTCTGTCTCCCACATAACAAGTGATTATGGAAAAATAGGCCTAAAAATTCGTTCCACTGAAAGCAGAATTGTGGAACAGCTTTTCAGGACATCCAGAAGGAAGAGACAGCTGTTGCTCTTTAAGTGTCTTCACTTGGAAATGTCCCCTCCACCCCTTTCATTTGCTAACAGGAAGAGGATGTGGCTGGCAGCTGCCATGGTCTCACCAGGTGCGGGGCCACCAGCCACTTCTACAGGAGTCCCTTGAGATCATGGCATTCCTGTAACTTCACATGGAACATTCAGGGTGTCCTGAACCCATTCTTGGAGTTTTGCACATGTCAATGGCATAGATCTGCAGAAGCTCTAGAAATGCTTTCTGTAAAGCTTTTATAGAAAGAGTTAAACAAGAAGTTGGGTCTCGCATGTGTATCAAGACTCCTTTAGTGGCTGAAACTTATATTTGGTATCTAAGCCTAAATATGTGATGTGGAAATTCAACTGTGTTTTCACAAAAACAGAAACAATAATACAATTACTCCGAAATCAGCTCTTTGGCTCATTGTCTGCTCTTTTCTACGAGAAGCAAACCCTTTTACATTTTTTCTGAGAAGAGACGTGTTTGGTCTCTTGCCTCCTAAGGACTCTGCAGGAAGACTCATCTGTTCTCTGTTAGGACAGACAAGTTTGGGGAAAGCCAAGAGAGAGGAAGGAAAGGCATCTCTTGAGTGCACACAGAGTGCTTGACATTTTCTCACATCTTATCTCATTTAGCCTTCAAGACTATCACACAAAAATATTAATGTCCTTTTACACATGAGTAAATTAAGACTAAGAGTTGAAATGACCTGCCTAAGATCATATGATGGCAGGTTAAGAACTCAAACCCAGTCTTCTCTGATTCCAAAACTTAAGCTCTTTCCACTATGAGAAGAAACAAGAAGGCTTTCATCAGAAGCAGAAGCCTAGGGGAGAGAGACTATGATTATTACTACGAGCTTCACACAGAGATGAAGGTCTTCCTACACATTGATAGTCTGATTCAGGAATTGCCCAGCATTTACCAAATGTTACCAGGCATCTGGACCTCTCTGATTTCTCTTGGTCACTACCAAGTGTATACTGTCACCCACACCAAGTCAAAGCCATTTCCCAGGTATAGAACAAGGGCTTTCTAGACTTCTCCTGGTTCCCAATTTTCTAGAAGACTGATAGAACTCTCTAGGGAAAGAGGCTGGTAGAGAGACAATCTAAGGAGTCATACAATATTATCATAAAATTACTGAAGAAGCAGTGACACTTGACCAAAAAAAAAAAAAAAAAAAGAAAAAACAAATCCTAGAGGTCCCAGCCTCAGAGCTTCAAGGAAATTCTAGCCTGGGGATAAGCTTGGCCTCTGGAATGTGTATTTCTACATGCCTGGTCAGCCTGACTCATGGTCTACCCAATAACACATGAATCAAGACCAAGCAAAACATGGCCCGAGCCCCCACCAGGACATGCTTTAAAAGGAAATAAGATTGCTGAGGGTGAAGAAACCAGAGGCTCCATTTGGCAAGTCACTCTTCTGAAGGACAAAGGAGCGCCAGGATCCAGCCCATGGCGGCTGTTTCAAATCCACATGATTTACGGATTGTTTTTTTCTTTTTTCTTCTCTTGTTTTAAAACATTGGATCCTTTGTAAAATTAATTCTTGGAGAAAAATGCGAATGAATCCTTGTGTAAAAGAGCTGAGCAGAATCTAGTGATCTGCTTGGTCAGTCCCTTCATGTTGCAGTTGGGACATGGGGGAGAAATGGCGTATCCAAAACTTGCATGTGACATCACTGAGAGGGGCATTGACTCACAGCATCTTTTCTGGATGAAGGAGAAAAGGGTATCTTCTACATTCTGTCACTTCTATGCCCAGACTACTCTGATTTCATGTCAACTTCCTACCCTCAAGCTTCAGAAGGTCAAGTGCATATTTTGGCTATGAACTTAGCTTTGGCCACAAGGTTTGGAGGCCATTTTGAGGAGCAGTTAAACGCACAACCTTTGTAGCATGGAGATCTAGATGTGACTCATAGTTCTATTATTCGCTAGGTCTGCAACATTCGCCAAGTTGTTTATCCTCTCTGGAACTCTGGTTCCTCATATGAGAAAGAGAATTCACAGTAGTTTTACATTTAAAGAATGGTTAAGGAGATAAAGCACTTAAAGTGCCTGGGTGCATTGTAAGTGCTCAAAAAATGTTTCCTTTTGCTGTTATTGTTATCCCCTCTCATCAGCACAGAGCAGAAATCCCATAGGTAGTTAAGTGCTGGAACGTGGGAGACCAAGTTCAGCTTACCTACGTCACATGTGGCTTCTAAGATATCATATTGCAGGACCTTCTCTTTGTAGCTAAACATAGACCTAGCCATAAATATACTCAGGCCGCATCGTATGCAAAATCATGACAATGGCAACAATTTGCCTTGGATGTCTGGTTGCTACACTTCTAAAAAGCAGCCCGCCCCTTGCCCAAGACAGTCGTTGGCCCCAGCGATGTGACGTTACACAGGGACCTTACACAGGGACATCCTGAGCCTCAGATGTCTTGCTTATGAGACAGGGTAATAGCCATTCATTTCTTAATTTAGCAAATATTTATTTAGCATCTGTTATGGGCCAGGCATTGTGCTGAGCACAGAATACAAGACAATGAATGAGAAAGTTGGTCCCTGCCATGTAAACTTGAGTCTGGTGGAAATCATTTCTCATAAAGGTGGGAGAAAGGCCAAATAATTCAATGTTCAATGATTCTGTGTGTTCCTTAACCTCCTCCACCACACACGCACACGCACACACACGCACACACACACACACACACACACACCCCTCTTTCTCTTCCTTTGCTCCCCACTCTCAGATTTCCCGGCACTGTACACATCTGAGCCACATCCCAACCCCAGTCATCTCTACAGTATCAGCGAATGAGTATAACTCTTCTCCCAGTTGTTGCATTTTAAATAGGGCACTGAGTGAAGAGAGGTCTGAGGCAAGGCAACCTCCTTCCAGACGTGGATGGTAGACGAGTTTTCTGTGCTCAGCCTGTGTCCTCAGAGGCAGCTCGACACCCCAGCTCTGTCCTTCGTGGTGTTTGTGTCAGGAGCACCAAAGGGCAGGAGCATGGGGAAAGAGCTCTTGGCTGACTAACACCTCCATAAGAAACCTGCCTTAAGAAGACAGCATCTATTTGGGCTGTATGACTAAGTGGCATTTCCAGGTACTGATTCATGAGGCTGACCACCAAGGTGACTGACCTGGAATCCATTGGCTGGAAGAGGTGGAGGGAAAGTGGAGCCCGTCTCTGCCGTCATCCTGGAGGAGAGCCACCCAGCCACTGAGGCACACCAGCGCTCCCCACCCCAGCCCTGATCCTGTGGCCACTGGTATCCTTGTTAGGGGGATTCGTCTCTCATGGGGGGAGTGGTCAGCATGTGGGGCTTCTTATTTTAGAGGAAGTCTGAGAGGGAGATTTTATTTAATCTTGTTAGTAGATAGAGGAGAGGTTTTTAACCAGGATCTGTGGATAGAATTGACGGTATCAAGGAATGTAAATGAAGAAAAATATTGCATCCTCATATACCCAGCCTCTAAATGAAATTTAGCATTCCCTTCAATTATGAATGAAGGCAAAAGCTCTGGCAGTTTAGCAGCCCCTCTGCCTTTTGTTTTTAATTAAATAAAGCTATTGTATACCACCTTTATGTTAGAAAAAGATAGCTGGATGTAGGCCCTTTGCCCTGGATACCAATGGAAATCTGATATTTTCATATCCTATCACAGCTGCAATAGATGCCTAGCGTACCGCTTAGACTCATCCCTGTTCCAAAATAACAGTAATTAAATCCACTGCTAGATCTTGTTAATTAACTTAATAAATGCATGTATGTTACTAAATCACAGATTTGTTTTTATATATTGGTACTATTTTAGTAATATTGGTTTCCTTTATAATCTTACACATTTTATTTTATGCATTTGAAACACTGTTCTGAGAAGGGATACTTTCATGTCAGACAGCTAAAAGAGCCCAAATATATTAAGACCTCCATCGAAATAAAGCTTTAACAGTATCCTACACACACCTACACATATATGCATATATGAACACACAGACGCGCACAACTATAGTGGATTGAGGTTTGAGGTTCTTGGCGCAGACAACAGGGTTCAAATCCCAGCTCTGCCACTTATTTCCTATTACTCTATGTGGACAAGTCACATTACCACTGAGCCTCAGTTTCTTCATCAATAAAATGGGCCTAAAAGTTATTGTCCTCACAAGAATAATCTGTTAAGTTCTTAGCACGGTACTTGACAAATAACAAATGTGCGTTAAACATGAGTTATCATCACTATTAAAAGATCTCATGAGAATGAAATGGTAAAAAGAATAAAAACATTATTTTGATGAAATTTATTACCCAGCTCTGATTTGGCCAACTTTAGGAATTCATTCTGTGCAAACATATATTATGCAATTATTACATGCCAGGGACTGAGCTGGAAGTGGAAAAGTAAAAGGAAAGGAATGCCAAAGGCTGATGGTTTCAGAAAAGGATCAGCCAGTCCGGCCATCAGAGAATCACAGCAGTGCCTCAAGACCTTGATCAGAGGTAGAAGGTGGGACTGAGGGCGCTCAGAAGAGGAAGTACTTAACCTTACCTGGGGAGGTTAGGGAAGGCTTACCCTGGAGGCGACATTCTAGCTGAGTGTTGAAAGACAAAGATAAATGAGCTATTAGGATCAGGTCACAGACCAGTTTATGCCTTCCAAGTCTGACACGCATATTCTCCATCCTATTTGACTTCTAATTTGAGGAATACCATCCACTTAGAACTGTGGAGAAATACATTCCTATATCTGTATCCATCCAGGAGGCACGTCTATTATTTTCTCCTCTGAGAACTTGTTCTTGCCTCTCAACCGAAACCCTTGAGGGTGACAGGATAGCAGGGGTTGCCAAGGTGGCCTGCAGAAAACTTCTTATGGCCGTGGCTTGAGGCTCTCCTAACCCCAGCAATGGAGTTCCAGCAAACACACCCCCACTGAGTTTGGATTTTTGCAGGAAGTTGGAGATTCATGTTGTGACAGAAGAAAAAAAGATAACAGGATATGCAATATATATGGAAAGGAAGGAATGCACAGACACTCTGGGAGATTCAGCACACTGCACGTGTGAGCAGAACATGGAAACAGTTCAGAGCACCACAGGATATGCGTGTGTGCCCTGAGTTTCATTCTCCTTTAAACTCTGAAGCCATTTAATTGATAATTAGAGGAAAAGAAACCCCAAGTAGCATTTCTCGAGGAACTGTGAGGAAGAAAATTAGCCTTTTGAAATATGGGAACTTGATTAACAAGATTCAAAATGTCGCGTCAAAACAATTCCTTTTGCACAGTTCTTCAGATTTCTGACTTGGCCTGAAAATGTGGGTTCCTTCTTGCCATGTTTTAGAGCAGGTGATGCATCGAAAGGAAAAACACACAGTTTGGATATCGAAATGTCACTGGGATGATTGTTCTTGATTTCTGTCGGTTGCATATGGTATGTTAAACAGAGGGAAAAAATAGCCTGGATGATTCCCTGCCAGTTATCTGGAAAATGAAATTATAGGGATCATCTCTGTGTTTGCCAGGACCTGAAGAAGAGGCGAGGTTTGATGGAAAAGCTGTGTTTCCTCGAGTCTGTCCTCCTACACAGTCGACAGGCCCAAACAGGCCATAGGGAGAACACATCTATAGCAAGATTCACGCTAACTAGAATGGCTGTTTTCTCCTGCCTCTGTACCTTTCCTTGGACCTGGCCCAGGTCTGGGACCATCACAAGGGAAATCATCATATATTTACTTGAAAAATTCTTGTACTATGTATTTCAGCATTTAGAATTAATTTTTAAGAGGTGGAACAGACCTTAGAGATTCTCTAGGTCAACTTCCTTGTTTAACAGACAGGGAAAAAGATCCAGCAGGTTAGGTGACTTGCTCAAGGTCACAGAGCTAGTTAGTAGAAGAACTGGAGTACGAATTTGGGGTATCATAGCATTTCAGGTTCAGAAAGACTTAAAAACTCTGTTTTGTCCAAGTACCCCATCCAAAACCTTACCTGTGAGATAAACTGGACAGCCAGATGCCGTAAGAAGACCATTTATGAGCACTTACACCTCCTAAAGAGAGCTGTTGTTTTGAACCCCTCTAATTATTAGACAGCTCTTTATTTTGAGCTGAAATCCTCTCTCTGCAATTTCTTCCCATTGATGCTTTCTGTTTCCTTAGTTCTTCAGTTCAAGGATGCCATGGCCACTTTTTTCTAATGTTCCAGTTCTGTTTCACTGACCAAGTCCTACGTATCGATCAGGATTAAGGTCAGAGCATCTATTTCTTGGGTTATTTTCTACCTTCTGGGAGACCTAGTGTCCGCTTTTAGCTCAGTGAGATGGCCAACAGACAGCCCCCAGTTTTTGTTTTGGCCTCAGTTTTGTGACTGGTGCCACCTCCTCCATCTGGGCAGGATGTTTCCCTCTCCTTCCATCCTCACCCAGTTGGAAAGGCCACTTCTGTGCCGCCAAACTATCCTGTTTCTTCGAAGAGAGTTTTTAAAGTGGAAAAACATATCAAGAGAGATGGGAATAGGAAATTTTAAAACACTAAGAGAACTCCAAACCCATGTCATAAACATTCATGAAAAATCAGCACTATTGCACATGCAAAGTACCTGATTTATAAAAACAGGGGGAGTATAATATGAAATCAGAGAAGATGATGGATGAAAAGAATAAAACCTTGGTAAATAGAGGTAATATCTTTTTAAGAAGACTTTAAAAATTATTTGCAAAGTTGTCATAGCTTATTACTATATGGAATGCTAGAACAATAAGAATAAATTTTATATCCTTGTGATTTTTCCATCTGGAAGGAATGCTCAATAGATAAATATGAAAGATGGTCATCAAAATTAAATTTCTTTCATTAAAAGATACCACTAAGAAAGTGAAAGGCAATCCACAGAGAGAAAATATTCACAGTACATACATCTGACAAAGGATTATAATCCAAAATATGTAAATGACTCCTACAAATCAATAATTTTCAAAAAGCAATCTAATTTTTTAAAAAATAGGTGAAGACTTGAACAGACATGTCACAAAAGAAGATGTCTAAATGGCTAATAAGTGTAGGAAAAGGTGCTCAACATCATTACTCATCAGAGAAATACAAATTAAAAGCACAATGAGAGAGCATTATACACCCAGAAAAATGGTAAAGTTAAATATTGACAATAGCAAGTGTTGGCGAGGATGTGGAGCAATGGAAACTAACATACATTGCAAGGAGAATGTAAAATGATACAATCACTTTGGAATACTGTTTTGTAGCTTCTAATAAAGTTAAATGTATGCCTACCATATGACCTAGCAGTTTCACTTCTAGGTATATATCCAAGAGAAAGGAGCACACAATAGCCAAACACTGGAAATAATTCAAACCTCCATCCATGCATAGTAGAATGGATAAAACAAATCATTTTATATTTATACAACAGAAAACTACTTAGTAGTAAAAAAAAAAAAGTCTACTAATATATGCAATGACATGGGTAATCTTAAATATGTTGGACAGAAGAAGTCAGGCACAAAAGACTACATACTGTATAGTTCCATTTATGTGATATTCAAAAACAGGCAAAACCAATCTACAATGATAGAAGAATAGTAGCTACTATTATACAATGCGGTTGTTATTGACTAGAAAGGGGCATGAGGGAAACTTCTGGGGCACAGGAAGTGTTCTGTATCTTTATCTGGATGGTGGTCACAGGGGATATACATATAAAGTAATCAAGTGAATACTTAAGCTGTGTGAATTTTTACTATATGTAAATTTTACCTTGAAGTACTGTTAGAAAATAAAAAAGACAATATTTGATAAATAATGGGAAAGTGTTATATAGCCAAGCAGCACAAGGATGTGGGGACAAAGGGGTTGAGGGCTGAGTTCTGGCTGCAGCCCCATGGAGGTATCCTGTTGATGGACTACTTTGTCCCATGGAGCCGCCGCTAGGACTCTTGTGAATCTTTCCGTTGACTTTAGTCTGGCATTCAAGTTTGCACATGGTAGGTCCCTGTTCAGCCTCCTCTCTTACTACAACATTCTGCTTCCCCCAAACTGATCTGTCACTTGTTCCTTGAACATACTTTTTCTTCCTCACGTACATGCTGAATGGCCTTCTCCATGGGCCAAAATCCTCTCCATTCCTCGGTGCTCTCGTCTGTGAGGCCGTCAATTCCCTCTCCTCTGAACTCCTAGCATGGATTTCCTCTCCCACTGAGTGCACATTTAGGTTTCTGAGCAATCGCTGTCCTTGCTTAACTCCTATACCCTAATAGTCTCCATTTGTAAGCTCCCTTGAGGGCAGGGACCATGCCTTATTCTCCTTGGTGTCCCCTCGGAAAGCCTGGCATATAGTAAGGGCTCAATAATATTAATGGATAGAAAAGGAAATAGAAGGGAATCGGGATATGGGAGAGGGAAGGAAAGATATCAAAAGAAGTAAGAGGAACTTGGTTCTCCTTCCTGACAGAGACAAGGAATCTTGAGGGGATAGAAAGGGAGAGAACATGAGGGCGGGGGACACAAGACAGACATGCGGTAGAGTTAGTGAGACCATTAACCTCTCCCAGCGCCCCATACATGTTGCTTAATCTAAAACATTCTGACTCATGGACCAAGATGAGAACTGGCAAGATAGGCAGGGACCAGGGGAGTGGGAGGGAGACTCTTTGATAATACTTAGGAAGGATCTTAAGACGAAAAGGAAATGAAAGTCAGAGGGATGAGAAAGGCACCATTCCAAACCAGACCCTGAATGTGTGACGTCTGGTCGCGAGTTTTATTATCCTCCTTCAAGCTTGTCCACAAAAAGATTGACTTTAGGATGGTGGATGAGCCAAGACTTGATTTGTTCCCCTCCTTCAAACAAATAACTCAAACCTTTCTCTGAACCTTGAGGCCCCTTATTTCTGTCTGAAAGTCTCTTGAGAACAAACTCCAATGATTTCTGTGGTCTGGGGAGGCAGTTGGCTCGGATCTCTGGACAACAGCAGCCACATCTCAGGAGAGTTGGCCCTCCTGAGAGACAAAAGCCAGCAGGACGACTGAAAATCAGCTGAAATTGAATCCAAACCACTCATGCTCAAACCAATATCTACTTTAAGTTTCTAGTCCTTGATGAATATTTATACCAAAATAGGGCCAGTGGAAAAGTTCCATCTGTGTGGATTTTAAGAGTTTTGCCTTTCCTCAGCCACGTTGACCAAACTCAGGAAAGTGGGGGAATCATTGCCAAGTACACGCTCTTTGAAGTACAAGAAATTCTGAGAAGGCCCTGGACCCATTATATTTCTTCTTATCCTGAAGCCTTAGAGTTGGCACTCCCTTTTTAAAAAATGCTTGCTATCAACACCTCTCAGTGCTTTATAATTTTAGCCAAGCCCTTGGCACCATGTTGACTGTAAACACTGTTTTGGAAGAGTGGATAAGTCTATTCCGAGTTTTGCTAGGTGAAATTGCTTCATTGGTTGATATTTTTCCCATCTTTTTAAAATCTGAATGGTCCAGTTAATCACTTTAATTCTCCTCTTTACTTTGCTGGTAGAGACATGGCCCAAAATTCTCTCCTCAGTTTTATTATTCGTTCCATACTCCTCAGAACCAAAACACCAGAAACTTCAGCCAGTTCTGCCCTTGATATGAGGGACTAAAATAGAAGCCTTGCTCTCACATTAAGTGTATTAACTGCTCTTATCAAGCACAGGCCATGTGCCAGGCATTGTGCTACATAGATTTTTCCTAATCTTTACACTAATCCCATTTTACAGGTGAGAAAACTAAGATTCAGAGAGATTAAGTAAATGCCAAGGTAACATAGCACGTATGATGAATGTGAATTAAATGTAGGATATTCAATACACAGCTCTTCCCTCTATACCATTTCTCATCTATACCTAACATGTTTACAGGGTTCCGGAGATACGGGCCATGAACTTGATTGTCACAGGTGAATTTAGTTGGTACACAGACATGTATCAACAACTTTGAACCACATTAGGCAGAATATTTTTCCCTTTTCAGTTCCTTCATCCCTCTCATTATGTCAAGGAGAAAGTCTCCATCTGGTGCTAAAATGTCTTTAACACCTCCAACTCTTGCCCAACTTCACTTTAAACAGATGGAGAGCAGCCCGCAGGCTCAGAGCCTTTGAAA
Organism: Diceros bicornis minor; assembly: GCF_020826845.1. NCBI lineage: Eukaryota > Metazoa > Chordata > Mammalia > Perissodactyla > Rhinocerotidae > Diceros > Diceros bicornis. The sequence goes on along the minus strand of NC_080741.1, from coordinate 71,695,943 downwards.
GGCAGTAGTATTAGCTAGAATTTAATGATGTTGTTTCATATTGATTGTATTGTTCATGGTTACCTTCTTTATTTGTATATTTAGGGATAAAGGTTATTTTTTTCAAGAAATAATTTTTTAAAAAGTGATTTGTTTAAAGAAAAATTATAAGTAAATAATCGCACAGATAGTATATTGAGGACAAAATTCATGAAGGAGAAACATGGGATTCATAAACATCTAATATTTGATAAGCCCTGATCTCTACAGCACTTTACAGTTTTGAAAACATCGTATATGCATTATCGTATTTGATTCTCACAACAACCCATGAAGCTGGTAGGGATTATGATCCATTCTAAAGATAAAAAAAAAAAAATCGAGGTTCAGAGAGTGGAAACTGCTCGCTGGAGTCACACAGGTAGTGAAAAAAGTAGCCAGGGCTCAGGTTCAACTCCTCCAACTCCAGCATAACCAGTGTTCCCCCAGCACTCTGCCAGCAAATCATTTCAAGGGCAGGAGTGGATAAAGGGAGATTCCGAAGCCAAGGAATGAGCCAAGACCAGAAATGCCACGTGGAGAGTCTGCAGAACTTAATGACTCTCACGGATTGGCCTGAGTTTTCACAATTTCCCGGTGCTTGTCTCTATTCCATTTCATGGAGAAGCCTGCGGTTGCTACATTCTGAGTTTCTCTAAGGAAGTCTGATTTTCTCTCTCTAGTGAGTCACCTTCCAGAAGGTTCAGAAACTGGCTTTCCCATTGGGGGAACATCTCCTACCTTCTGGGGTCCACCATAGAAGGGATGACACAAACTAGCAATAGGCCCCCACAATGAGGAAAAGCTGGTTGTGCCCAGTAAGAAGAGCTTTCTTTCCAAGTCTGCTGGCCTTGAGCAGTTGACTGGGATTCAGACCACAGGTCCGGGTGGGTGGACAGGCAGGGATACCATAAACATAAGAGAATCAATGGGTTTGGGTGGCAAAGGACGCAAGTTGGCAGTTCCATCAATCTATCCATGAAGAGATTCCAGAAGCTGAAAAAACATCCCTGGGGGATAAAGCTGAGAGCTGGAGGGAATAGTTGAAGTCAATTGAGCAGCTTCATGCATAAGAGAAGAGCATATTGAAAACCAAGAGACGAGGGGGCCGGCCCGGTGGCGCAAGTGGTTAAGTGCCTGCGCTCTGCTGCAGCGACCCCGGGTTCGCCGGTTCGGATCCCAGGCGCGCACTGATGCACGGCTTAGCAAGGCATGCTGTGGCGGCGTCCCATATAAAGTGGAGGAAGATGGGCACGGATGTTAGCCGAGGGCAAGTCTTCCTCAGCTTAAAAAAAAAAAAAAAAAGAGGAGAATTGGCAGATGTTAGCACAGGGCTGATCTTCCTCACACACACGAAAAAAAACCAAAAGGAGAGGAAAGCCAGTGCTAGAACTTTGGAGGGGAGAGGGGAGCCATTGAGGGGGGCAGAGAAGAGTTGGCCAGAGGAGTTGGGGCTCCAAAAGGAGGCTAGAATCTTGGAAACCAAGGTGGTTCTTTTTTCTTCCAACTCGTCCTGAGGCATCAGCCTCAGATGTAGGATATCTATTCTGCGTTAGCTTTTAATGCACCAAGAAGCATTGATAGAAGGCAAAAACACAAGTGTTATAAAAGAAGCTATTCAAACAAATGTTTATTGAGGAGCTACGATGTGCAAGGCATTATTTCAGGCACTGGTGATAGAGCAATGCACTAGACATGCAGGGACCCTGGCCCCATAGAACTTACAGTCTAGCAGGAAAGAATGACATTGAAGAGTTATGTATGCGATTAAATAATTAGAACCATGCTGGTACTATGAGAAGTACAAGATACAGGTTTTCTAAGACCACATGGTAAGGGTACCTGAAGGACAAATAGGAGTTTATTAGTTGAAAGGAGACAGAACTGGTCCAATCAGAGGGAGCTGCATTCAGGCAGGCTCAGAGGTATACAGGGATTTGGCATCTTTCCTGGGGCATGTGGTTCAATGAATAATTCTAAATTTACTCAAGGCATAATTTTCTGGAAAGTAACTTGGCTTCTATAGTTCTGATTTTATATTTTAATTGTGTTAGACGAGCTTCAAAGGTGAGACCTTGAAAGTGAATTATTTGCAAAGTGAATGACCATCTGCTAATTTCTGTTTCATAAAACTGGGCTTAGAAAAACTTGGCCTAAATCCTCTTCAAGGTGTTTTCATTTCTAAGAATCTATGATTTTCTTCTGTCAGATTTTCTTTAACACAAAATTCAACTGTATAAAGTGGGTACAACTAGTTCATTATGTAGGGGGAAGAATCAAGGAAAGGATGAAATATTTGAACTAAAAAATGTATTTAATGTTGATTTTTAAAGCATATGATAGCAAAAACGAGAGAAGAAGGAAGTCATTTATGAGTCTACTTGTTTTAAACCAAGAAAATGTCTTGCTAAAGGCACTACACTAAAACACAAGTGAGTTTTTACCATCACGACACCAATGTTGGCTGAAGGAGAGGTGTGTGTGCCTCAGTGCTTCTTTTTTTTTTCTTTTTTTATATAATTTTATTTATTTATTTTTTCCCCCAAAGCCCCAGTAGAGAGCCGAACGTCATAGTTGCACATCCTTCCAGTTGCTGCACGTGGGACGCGGCCCCAGCATGGCCAGAGAAGCGGTGCGGCGGTGCGCGCCCGGGATCCGAACCCGGGCCGCCAGCAGCGGAGCGCGCACACCCAACCGCTAAGCCACGGGGCCGGCCCATCAGTGCTTCTTTATTTTATTTTTTTTTCCCCCCCAAAGCCCCAGTAGATAGTTGTATGTGATAGTTGCACATCCTTCTAGTTGCTGTGTGTGGGACTCGGACTCAGCACGGCCGGAGAAGCGGTGCGTCGGTGCGCGCCCGGGATCCAAACCCAGGCTCCCGTAGCGGAGCGCCCGCACTTAGCCACGGGCCGGCCCCTCAATGCTTCTATTGTCATGGAAGTTAACCTAAGAATTTAGGCGGGAGATTCCCAGCAGGAATCATTTGCATAAGCAAAGCCTTCGGACTTTTAATAACAGGGCTCTACATATACACAGCACATTGCCTTTTAAGATATTAAGATTCAGATAGGCTCGATTAGAAATTCTCCAACTTGGTTTGCTAAGTCTCCCCCTTTTCCAAAATTAACTCCCATAAAAGTGTGTTATCCTTGGAAAGATCGGTAACACTGCAAGTTAAGAATTCAGACACACACACACACACACGCACACACACAGACGTGGACAAACCAAATTACATCCTTATGGGAAGACATTCTTAAGACACCAGGCCACTAAAATTGAGGGAGTCTTATAAAACTGGGGAGGTATAATAAATAAGTATTGCCAGCCTCAAGCTTACAGTTTTATACTTGAGAAGGAATCTGTTAAAGGCTGGAACCCAAGAACCGTGAAGCCAATTAGATTTTCATTTCCAAGTGTAACCTGAAGATATGAGGCTGGGGGACACCAACAGCCTGTTCTCATTTAGGAAGGGGGCGGGCAGTAAAGAGTCCTACATGGACTTGTATTTTCTTTCATCTTGACTTCCCCCAAGCTACTCGAGAAACCTCTAGATAAGATTCCCAAGGGGTTTGGACAACTGCTGGCTCATAGTGAGGCTAGTGGCTTTACCACATCTTCCCAAAAGCTTGCAGGGCCTACCCAAGAAAGGAAAAAGACAACTTCCAGAAAAAAAGATTGCACTGGAGCCTCTGGAAGCACTTATTTTGGCGAGAAATGCCAGGTCAGCTCATGCCCTGTGGAAATCCCTTTCATAGTCAATGAAAACAGTGCCCACACTCTGGGAACCTGAGTGCTCTCAGAAGATCCATAAAAAGTCTGGAGGTGGGGGAGGCAGGAGGACCCTCCTCCCACTGACTATTTGAATTAAGCACCCAGTCCCTCAAATAATGGGCTGACTTTTCTAGAAACATGGGGCAGTTCTTAAAAACAGGGGAGAAGGGTCGTGCCCCCTCTGCTGGTTTTGCCAGTCTGCGTTGGTGCAATTCACCATTCACGTTAGCCTGGACAGTGTCTGTGGCTAGTTCAAAGGGAGCTGGTGCCAAAGGAAAATATTAGTTCAGCCCTAAAAATCCTACCACTTTGGTCCGTAAATAAGATTTGTGGACCTGCTTTGGATACAATCGCGTGTAAACATCAGCTATCAGCAAGAAGCTGGCGGCTGAAGAGGCTGGTTTCCCTTCTCCCTCAGTCAGCATCATTTTCGCCCTGCCAACAGAATGTTAAACGAAGGAGTCAGAGTCCTGGGTGGGGACTGACAACTTCCTAGATTTTCCGTGGGCCTTGACACAGATCCAATCATCCAGCCATCCGTCGCTCAATTTAGGATTTGGAAATTTTTGCCTTGTTCGGAACTCCTCTTTTTTCGAAGTGATCCTATCCCCATCACCTTAGAAAGATAAAAAAGGATATTCTGCGAATATTTCTAGGCTGCCTGCTTTCAAGGGCTCTTGCCACCGCCAGCTGGGAGAGGAGCGCAGCCATGCGGATTATTTCACAGAAGCCCCATAGTTCTTCCATCCAAATGTCCCTCACGTCAGGCCTTTCCAAGAGCTGCAAACCCTTGAAAAAAATATACTGATTGGAGGCTTATCGCTTCTTTGCCTACTTTTTGATGAAAGCCCTAACAATACAAGAGAGTAAAATTACCGAAAAGGCAGATAGAAAGAAAAAGAAAAAGTGGTCGATAATCCCCTGCCTTGCTAGCGGAGCCCTCAGGGTGTCTGCTCTATTATGCCAAGTGATAACATGGTAAGAGGCAGACATTACGAATAGGCTCGGTGGGCCCACCAGGCCAGATAACAGAGGGAACTATAACTGCAATAGTTCGTTTTTAATCAGGAGGAGATTTCCAGGATGCAGACCGTTAAGGACGGGGTCAGCTATCGGGGTGGGGTGCGGTTTCATAACCAGCCACCCTGAAGGCAGGCTTCCAGGCTGCCTGCACCTACTCCTTTCATGGCTCTGGGAATGGGCAATCCTGCTTTTCTGGAACCAGCCTCCAATCAGTGAAGCTTGGCTGATGGAGGGGGGAGGAAGGGAGGGGGGAGGAAAAAGCAGGATCTTAAACAGAGAAACCTTTCATTTTATGTTCCCTCTCCACATATGGATTTGCTTTTCTGCTCGGTTTTCACAGCCAGATTAACCCTGTTTGTTCACACATGACGTGAACCTTGGGGATCTCCAATAATTTCCTCCCTGGTGGGGAAGACAGAACCAAACAAGTGATTACAACTAGGGAAATGTTCCATAAAGGGTCTCACGAGGTGGTTAGGAGCTTGTAGGGAGAGAGGGGGTACCTAGTCGAGGAAAATCGAGGACCTCCTTGAGGAAGTGAGAGGAGGAATTGGGTGATGGTTTCCAGAACTTACCCAGGAGCATGTTCGTCAAGGAGCCTGAAGAGATGACTGGGACCCACTTTAGGGACAGCTGGTGTGGGAGACACAGGAGCAACAGGCCCCTTTCACCCTCCAAAAGGCCTGGGGCCATCATGCATCCTGCTAACTTTTCATGCTCTCTAGAGCAGCATGTGTTAGGATTCTGTGAATTCAGTGCTCCTTCCTGGCTGCCCTGATTCTAACTTAATTTTACCTATTAAATGTGACATGTTGAGAGAGGTTGGGCAGTAAGGAAAACGTGGTATATTTTGCCCCAAACCCCAATTCTCCTAGAGCTGAGCCTGGACAAACTACCTTGACAGACAAAAACAAAACACCATTTCATATAGAAAGTAAAAAGTACTATTTTGTTGGGCATTTGTTTAAGACTTCATTTGGGACACTAGACACTCCTAACATCATGAACTAAATCCATCAGACTAACGCTGTCAGCCACAGCCAGTTCACGGGATGAATTTCACACACACACAAACCATTTAGCAGGAAAACCATCGAATCTGTACCCTCAAATACAACTCGGGCACGTCTGCAATCAGCTCGTCACCCACCAAATGTTTTCCTGTTCTGTTGCTTTAAATAGGATTGGTCTTTAAAAACAAAAAAGAAAAAGTTTTCCCTGCATAGAACTCTAAGTACTAGATCATTCGGGCTAATCTCCATTTGTTTAGTCTATGCATTTTTATCCTCATTACACATTTAGGAAAAGGGGGATCTAAACTGAAGAAATTTTTTTCACATCCGTGCCTGTCCAGATAGAGGAATAGAAATACCCAAGGAGCAGCCCTGGGGGAGAGATGCTAGATTTGGACACACACACACACACACACACACACGTGTGTGCACACTCACACACACAGCCCCCTGAAGAACATTTTTGCCCCCAGATATGACCTGTAATGTAGACAAAGTCTTTGCTGCTGCCTGTGTGAGATATGCTGGGGCTTTAGGAGGTGCTTTATCCAAAGGTGTTTCCATGACTGATTTGCACGTCATCAGAGAGAGCATAGGTCGGACGGTGCAGAGTGGAAATTCGAACAAGGAGAAAGAGTGCCGGCAGCCAGTTCTGCATGCTCCTCTGCCTGTTGTACCATATGCTAAGCCAGTCGTCTTAAGGCCAGATTGGATAAGAGATAGAACCCTCTAGGATTTGGTCACAAGTCCCACTCCTTCATCTCATATTTGGGGAAACAGGATTCTCTCAGCCACAACCTGAAGCCCTCGCTTGAGGTTTCCCCAGAGGTGGAGCATCAGTGGGGAGGGGAGTGAGCCAGAAGCCAGAGGATAAACACGGAGCAACAGTTCTGCTTAAGAATGGAGGGGGCAGGATAGGGAGCAGTCATTTTACGTTAAAACAGAATAACTATATATTATGGAATAGGATGCCAACAGTCACCCTAACGTAAGAGCGAATAGACTGGAAAGAGTGTGTGTTGTTCCCCTGGCATCCCTGGGATTCCAGCCTTGGCCTCCACTTCTGGTGGCACACAGGACATGTCACAGGGAGGGTTTGCCTTCAGTAAGGGTGGCAAATGTAGACTTGAAGTCTATAGAAAGACAGTTATTGTGCTGTGAGTGTATTGATTTCATTACTCTGTTAAGATTTCGTAACTCTGTTTTGGCAACTCATTTTTTCAATCGTTGGGGAAGCTTCAAAAAGTAGAAGTCCAGACCCCTGTCAAGACCCTGGGGTTCTTGAATGAGAAAGAGGAGTGAAAGGCCCCCATGATACCTCCCAGCCAGGCCACTCCCCAAAAGGATCATCCGTCTTTAGGAAACAAAGAAAAACCAGCTTTCCTTGATGCGCCTTGTGACCCTTTGGGTCTCAGGTGTCCCAGGTTGGGCTCCTCTGTCTGGCAGGATCCCTCAGTCCCCCCTTTGGCCCCAAGGGGTGGGGAGGACCACCTCTGACTTCAGGTCTGACAGAGGGTTTCAGTATTCGTGAAGAGCTCCCGAGGGGCGTCAGCCAGCCAGTGAAGTTTAGAGGAAGAGGAAGGGCAGTGGCTTCCCTTCGTCTGGCTGTTAAGAGAGCGACTACAGTTGGCACAAAAGCTGTGAGGCAGGCTTGTGCCACAGCAGATGGGACCAAAATGAAATGACAATAACAAAAGTTAGCCGTGCTGTAAAAACTCACCTTGTCGGGAGTGGTGGTCTGCCAGTAGAGGACAGGAAGAGGAGATGTTAAGCTAATAAAGAGAGTCTTAGTCCAAGCTGGAGCAGCTGAGGGTACAATGGTGAGGCCTGGTTGTTCCCAAAGCTGTCTGCCCATTGGAATCCCCCAGGGAACTTCCAAAATGACTGCGGCCTGTGCCCTCCCCACCGCCGCCCCCCTGAGATTGTGGCTAAATTGGTCTGGGATGTGGCTTGAGCTTGAGAAGGGTTAAAAGATCCGCAGATGATTCTAATGTGCATGTTTGGGAACCACTGATGTGGCCCCTTGCTCCAGAAGTGTGGTCCCTGGACAAGTAGCATTGGCTTCTCCTGGGAGGTCTACAGAACTATGGAATATCAGGCTCACCCCACACTTGCTAGACCAGAATCTGCATGTTAGCTAGATCCCAGGTGATCTTTATGCTAATCAGAGTGCCACATTAATTTGAGAAGCTCTGCCTCCATACACACACAGACTATGCCAAATCCCCCTACCACAGTGCAATCTCATGGCACGCTCTTTTTCTCCTTCCTGGCACTGATTGCATTTGTAATTCTACATTTATGTGAGTTATTTGAGAAGTAAGTGGAAGGGCCCCAAAATATCTGGAAAAGACTTCTGCATCACCTGCAGTGCATTGGTTAAATTAAAATGGAGATCCGGGATTCAGAGAGACCTGGGTTCAAATCCAAGCTCTAGTACTTTAATTTGACCTCTTTAATCCCCTTAATTAGGGAACCCAATTCATCCTGGTTTGCCCAGAGCTTTCCTGGTCTTAGCACTGGAAGTGTCGCATCCGGGCCCTCAATCAGTCTCGGGCAAACCAAGACAATCAGTTACCCTTCAGTTAACTCACGTGCAGCCTGGGGCTACCAGCCAAGAGGAATGGTTCTCGGACTTCAGTTGTGCATCCAGATCACCTGGAGGGCTTGCACAGCGATGGCTGGGCCCCACTCGCACGGTGCCTGATTCAGCAGGTCTGGGGTAAACAGAGGATTTGTAATACTATCAAGTTCCAGGGTGCTGCTTGGGGAGCACACCTGGAGAACCCCCACAAGATACCAACCTCATGGAGGTGTTGTAAGATTTGCATGAGCTCAGGCTTAGCAGTGACTGGAAAACCACAAAGCCTCGTCCTTGTTGCAGCTGCTATTAATTCTTTCTACTACAGAAAATATGGGACTTCAGCTCGTCCCTAAAGAGTGGGTGGGGGTGAAGCTCTCTGAGGTTTAGATGGGCGTGAGCAAAACCCTGAGTGTATGTTCAGGAGAACTGCAAGAGGCCCAGGTGATTGGGAGGAGAATCTGGGTCGAAACAGTAGATGATACGGAAATAGAAATGGATAAATTTGGACAGGTGAGGGGGGCCACATCATGGGAGCCCCGTGATTTCTAACACTCAACAAACTTTATCCCTGTAAAAGTGGTTCAGCAGAACTTCAAAATGAGATGTGTGCGGGTATCCTTAATATAGACAAACTATTAAGAGTTGGGAATAAACCCAGAAATGGCTGGCTACTTGGTTATTATGGTTTTGGTTCTTACTTTTAAGTGATAACAGTTTCTAGGAAAGAGTCTTCAACATGTTGTCCCCTAAGCGACTGTCGGTCCACCCATCTCCATTGCTTGGGTTAGAGGGTGAGCTCCAGCTCCCTGGTCTGGTACTAAGCAGACATGACCTCTAGTCATTTTGGGCTTCCAGTGAGGGGGCAGATAAACTAAGCGAAGCCAGTGTCTGGGCACTTTTCTCCCACAGGCACTGCCTGTGGTTCTGAATCACTTTCTCCTCTGGCTATGGCCTCTCCAACTGCCCTTGAAGCCTGTCTGTTGCCTTGAAACATCTACACTTTAGTTTACTTAGCAGAACAGGGTTAGATGGTAGAAATCTTGGGACCAAGATGATCTTGACCTTGTCCTGCTCCCAACCCTCACCCTTCCAGGACCTCCCACCCCTACAAACATACTGTCCACCCCATTGGACCCAACTGGCCTGATGCCCAGAGTCAAGGCTAGACTCGTAGGAGGCTGTCTGGGCTCTGGAAGCTCTTGGTGTGGTAGGAAGTCACAGGATCTGGATTCCAAAGACATGAGTATGAGTTATGTCCTGAGCACCAGGTCCCATCAGTTCTATGAGCTTGTTTTTCTCATGAACCAAATGTGAAATATCTATATCCTAGGGTTGTTGTGAAAACCAAGTGAGAGAAGGGAGGTGAATATACTTTCTAAACTGTAAAGTGCTGTACCCTTGGTGGGAAGTACCACAGCAGATTGGATGAGAGCATAGAAAGAAGTATGGCCTGCCTGGTTTCACATCCTGGCTCCACTTACTAGCTATTGGATTTTGAAGAAGAGGCTTAACTTCTCTGGACCTGTTTCCTCATCTGAAAGTGAGGTTACTAAAAGTACCTCTCTCATAGGTTCCTCAAGAAGCTTAAATTAAATAGTATGAAATGTTTGGCACATGCCTGGCACATAAGGCATACTCAATAAACGTAGGCTACAGTCATAATCATTAGGAAAGATAGAACATTTTTGCTCAAAGGCCAGTACAGGTAAGGGTAGAGTTAGGAAACCCCCTCCCCCTAGGAGCTCCAGTCTAGACCATTCTGAATGGGCAAGTTGCTTCTTCTCTCTCAGGTTCACTGTCACGCATCATCTGTTGACTAGGAATGATGATTATACCTCACAGGGTTGTCATAGTTTTTCAAGAAGAGAAGCTTAAGTAAGTAAAATCACTTTGTGGACTGTCAAGCTGTGTTTATTTTGGGCTTGTTGATGGCGGTAGGGTAGTCTCCAGGATCATTTTTCTGTGTATGATCGCAGTTTTTTTCTGGACTTTCCCATAACTTCACCCCACCCCACCCATCTCCACCTTACTCCACCTTCTCTCCTGGGACCCCCAAGGGGAGGGTTTGTTTTTAAGTAACAAAGCATGTTGACCAATAATCTTTAATAACACATATGATTACAGAGCTTACCTGTAAAAGACAAGTCAGAGTATTTGACTTGGAATAGAATTTAGTGTCAATTCAGAATACTCCAGCTTAGAAAGCAAATCCATGGATAGTCAGAAGGGCATGTGATGGTTTTAAGGTACGGTTTTCAAAAAGGTAAAGTCATGACATTAGTACAAATATAAAATGAAACGTATTCAACTCATTAATTAATGAAGGAATCAGTAAGATATTTAGGCCAGTTCAAAAAGCGTTTGAGGAGCTAGGTATTTATAGGCAATTTAATGTTAGGACAGGATTGATGGGTTAGGTACGTAACTAGTTAATGTCCTATAGGACAATAAGCCACAGGCTTTGGAGTTATCTTTTTCAAAAGAACAAAAATTGTTTGTATTTATATCTCTACTGGACAAAAATTTACAAGTTAATATGTAAGTTCACCAAGTCTTAGAGCAAAGTCAATTTCTCTAGATAATCCTTGTGGGGATGGGGGGGGTTCAATGTCATAGTGCCACCGTATGACATTGAAATGATGTGCCACCCACTTTTCTGTCTTATGTCCAGATTTCAGATGATTTTTTTTTAATGATGATAAATACTTATTTCACTTTTCAAACCACCTTTTAATCTTACATGATGCTTACAACAGCCCTGTTTAGGCAAAAAGGGCAGCAAAAACCCATTTTTCGGAGGAGGAAACTAAGTTACACAAGGAGAGGGAGCTGAGCTGGAAGGAGAACCCCCATTTTCTAGTTCCAAGTCCCATACTCGTCCCTAACTCCACATTGTGTTTCCCCTTTTCAGTTCCTCTTCATCTCAGTCCTACACTGTTCTGGGTGACATTTTTCCCTCTTAGGACTTCCCTTGGGGTCCACCTGAAAGTGAATGCTCAGAGGAGGGAGGAGTCCCCTGTTGCCGCTGCCCTTCGCATCCCCAGGGACTCCTGGTCTGATCTAAGTCCTTTTAAGTCCCTAACACGATTCAGTTCCACAACATCAGTTGAACTGCATCCTACTATCTTGAGCCAAAGAAAATTGTCAAAACATTTTATCCTCCCCTCAGGAAAAAGGACAGAATAGATGCTGCATTCCAAGAACCCATTTTTTTTAAGTGGTGGCTCCTTTTAAGCTCTTCTAGTCTCAGCTACTGTGAGGCGCTGCGTCATCTTTCATCTGAGATGGAGTCCACATCAGAGAAAACTACTGTTTATGAAACAGAATATCTCATTTGAAATACTATTCTGGTTGATGGTTGCCCCTCCTCAATAAACAGGATCATCATTTCTGTGTCGGAGATAGCTGGGTCTGTCTGGCTCCTGGATGAATGGCATGCGATGGACAAATGGCTATTTATTGTGTTCAGCAGTTGGCCAGGGAACCGGCTGCAAGTGTGGCCTGATAGCCCAAATCTATTTCTTCCTCACAAAGCCATTTATTTTTCTCTCCTGCGGACTTCTCTCACCATGGAAACTGTCCCACTACCAGGATGGAAACTAAGGCCAACTCTCTGCTTCCTGCACCTAGTCAGAGAGGCAACACCTACATACATGAAACAAAGTAGAGAGTTAGAAAGTATATGAGGTATGCAGTTGGAAAAGTCACTTCTCTGAAGTTCCCTGGAATTCTGCAGCTGGGAAAAAATTTTTTTTAGAACATCTGATTCAGGGTCTCGCAGACTGTTTACACAAGGTGTAATGACAACAACAACAAACACTCAGTGCATAATAAGTGCATTCTAAGCCCTTTCCATGCAGCATTAACCCATTTAACTCCATGAAGCAGGTTGGTTCTTATTATCCCCGTGACACAGATGAAGAAACTGACCTTCTGCAAGTCCGGTCACCTGCCTAAGTCCAGCAGAAGAAGGGGACAAAATTGAGACTACAGCCCACATCTTCTGACCCCAAAGCCTAGACCTCCTAAACTGAAATAGCTGCCTGCCCTCTACCTCTGCTCTTGCTTCTAACATAGCCTAGCACTTGAAAGGCTCTGGAAGCCATTGCGCATCTGGCTTGCGCCATTTTTATTTGATCACGTAATCCTTCCCTCTCCCAGCCATAAACCACTTTGTAACATGTCACAGAACAATGATTCCGTGGAACAGAATTTGGCAACCCCGATCCAGGCCAGTTTTCTCATTTTACAGAGAAGCAACTTAGGCAGGCCGAGGAAATGAGTCGCCTCTAGCTGCACAGCTAATAAATGTCTGAGTTGGCACCATAGGTCCAGCCCTGCCCCGCAGGCCAGTGCTCTGCTGCGCCGTGCTGCCTTACATCACTACTTCTAAACCAAACCCCTAGCCAGCAGCTCGGCTCTCGCAGCCAAGCATCAGGACTAATCCCCTTGTAGGATGACTGTTAGATCAGCCACTCGTTAGAAGAACAATAACGCTCAAGCACGCAGGGAGCTTCGCCGCTTACGAAATGCTTCCACATAGCTCTTCTGTTTCCAGGCCTCGCTGCCTCTGGGTCTGTCTAACACGATCCAACAACCAAGCCTTATTCATAAATTGTATACCTCCCAAAATAACCTTTGAATCACTCAAATATTAAGTGTGAAAGGATCGCTCTATTTCAACTAGTAGAATCCAAGGTGTCAAGAACAAGAGGCGGAGGTTTGCAAGGTTTTATATGCCAGCGGCTTGAGGGAGCAGCGTTCTGCCTGCCAGTGAAAGTTCCCCGGCTTAGGACGATGAGTTGGGGGTGAGCATCGTCTTGTTTTTCAATATGAACATAAATCTAGCGCTGAGTTGGCACAAATATGAACATACTTCCCTTCAAATATGTGCAGCGTGGCTCTCACTCCCTGAGGCTGTGAATGTGTATTAGACAGAACAGCATAGTCTGTGAAGACATGGTGTAAACAGCAGTCGCCAAGTGGGAGGTGTGGAGCTAGGTGTTATTGTGAGAAGATTTGGGGTGCAGAAGAGAAACATTTCATTCCGTGTCCTTCTTTGAATTCTCACATTAGCAGTAAGGACGGCCTCACAAGTTTCACTACTTTTTTTTTCCCTACTTAAAAGCAAAGAGAATAGATGCATAATGTCCCAAAAAGCGTGCTCAGATGGCAACACCCTACCCATCAAGCCCTTTTGTACCTTTTTGCCCTTGCACATTCTCTTCCTTCCGCTGGGAATCCTTTTCTCCTCCTTTTTTTGCCTGCTTATCTTGCACAGCTCCAACCCAGAGTCACCTCCTCTGAGAAGCCTCCCTGGACTTCTCATACAGGTTTATTAACACCTTCCTCTGTGCTCCTCAGGTCTGTGTGCAATATAATAGCAGCTGCCATTTTTAGTGCCTAATGTGGGCGAGCACTTTACATATATTATCTCTGTACCCATTTGACAAGTAAGGAAACTGAAGCTCAGCTACTCCAAGGCCGATGCGCTGTTAAGTCGTGAAGCTGGGTTTGGAAGCCTGGCCTCTGAAGCTCCAAAGTTCATGCCTCTCCACCACACAGCAGGCAGCTTCCCTTGCCTCAAACTTACCCCTTCCAGGAGCAGGTGATAAATATGTGTTTCCTTCTCAATCTGCACCTGGACCGTGAGTTCCTCTAGGGCACACCTGAGGCTTATGCAGTATCCCTGTGCCTGGCATATAGTAGACGCTAAATAAATGGTTAAATGACTCAGTAGTTTGTTGAATGAGGAGCTTATCCCTTTATCTTGCTACTTGACAGAGCCCTGCTTTTGATAAAATCATAATACCTGTGCGTACCTGTACCGAGTCATCCCGTCCCCACCCCCAGTGGAGAGTTAGGTAAGTTTCTCAGCCAGCAGACCCATAGAGTTAAAAAACTGCTTTCTCCCGTTTTCATGTAATACAAATCTCCTGAATTTTGGTAAAGTGCAGATTCTGATTCAAAAAGCTGGTCTGGGGCCTGAGGGTCTGTGTTTCTGGCCAGCTTCTGGTGATGCTGCTGGTTTGAAGACTCCGTCTGAGAGCCATTTGGGTCTCCGCACATCAGCAGCAGCAGCCAGTGCACTTTTGTTACCTTTGGCTGGTAACAAGTAATAAAACCTGTGTCACGCTTGTTCTCCTTCTAAACGACAATCAGACTTCAAATGCTCCTGATTTTCCATATTTTAGCAAAATATTTAAGTTATGCTTTGAGCTATAAACATTTGGCAGTATGGACATTTGTCTTTGCCTGTAGCTTTGGTTTAATCACACCCTATCAATAAATCAGAAATAAATAAGGGAGAGGAGACACTGGCTGGAAGATTCCATTCCACTGACAAGTGGATTAGGAGTGTGGGTGAGGGTGGGGGAAGGAGCAGATGATCCCTCACAGCAGAGGGTTTCCAACACAGCCTTGGTGTCTGGTGACAGCACTGGAGGCCAGGAGGGAGCCCGCATTGCATTTTTATTGGGAAGGGCCCCACCCTTCCACACTTGCCTGCCCTATGGCCACCTTCCCGGCTGGTCTTCTCCGTTCTCGGTAAACAGTAAGTGATGGCTTATTCATCTCAAGCCCTTTGAACCCCACACAATCCCTTTGCTGGCATGCCAAGTCTTTTAGAGGTCAAGCATCCCCGGTCCAAGATGTTTGGAAGGAAAACGCCCTCTTTTCTGTCTCCTTTTCCAGATGTCCCTGGGCCAGCAGCAGTCAGCAAGAGGTGTGCCTTGTTTGAGATGCAAGGGGACGTGTTCAGGCTTCGAGCCACATCCATGGAGGTAACAGAGTTTGTCAGGAGAGGCTCTGCCTGCCTTCATTTCTTGGCTGTCCTTTCCGGGAACCCTGGTCATTTTCTGCTGGGACTGCTTAGAATGCATGCATTGCTGGAGGACTGGCTCCGGAGTGAATGCACTCCTGCTTGCCTAATTCAGAAATGACAGAAAAGCCTTCGGGGAGCCAAGATGAAGAAGTTTAGTGCTTCATAAACCATTTCCAGGTGAAGGCTGCCAAGCTGAGCCAAGCACGGACTGCGCTGGGAAGATGTGGCCAGTTGTTAGCTGGTGCCTGGTCCATTCTGGATAGAACTATCTGTCCTGGGGGTTGGTGCCTGAGGTTGATCTCTCCCTGCTGCGCCATCATCCCTGTTGATGGGTTTTGATCTAAGAGTGCCCCTGGCACAGAAATGAAAGTCACTGGGTCCACTCTACTTAAAAACCAGGACCTGCTATTCATACCCGTGCGGGCAGGCCATGAGATCCAGCTGCACTTTTCTTTCTTTATTTCATTGAGGACTCTGAAAACGAGAGGTAGGGCTGCCACGCTGCACAACTCCCAGGCTCTAGTCACATCAGAATCTATGTGGATGGCACCCCCTCGAGTTGTGTAGGGCACAGCATGTGTGACTGTCACTGCAGCCCTGGGAGAGACAGGCTAAGCTCTGTAGGGCATGACAGCAAAGAAGGAGCTTTTGTCTCCACTGCCAAAGGGTTGCCCTGGGCACTCAGTTGGGGAACAAAATTTGGGAGGTGTTTGTCTCGGAGATGTTGACTTCCATTGTGAGATGGCAATTATAAAAATATTTATTGAGCTGAGATAAATCTTTTATATTTAAATGTTGAAATAACCCTAAGCAGTAAGTATTAGCGTCTCCATTTTGCAGATCAGGAAACTGAGAGTGGATAATGAGGAGACGCTACTAAATGGCAGGTTTCAAACTCGGCTCTGCGTGAAACCCCACCCCATGCTCTCAACTATTCTGCAGCACTGTGGGCCGTGAGCTTTCAGAGCACAAGGCTGTTTCTTTTTTTTTTTTTTTTGTGAGGAAGATCCGCCCTGAGCTAACATCCGTGCCCATCTTCCTCCACTTTATATGGGACACCGCCACAGCATGGCTTGACAAGCGGTGCGTCCGTGTGCACCCGGGATCCGAACCGGCGAAGCCCGGGCCGCCGCAGCGGAGCGCGCGCACTTAACCACCTGCACCACCGGGCCAGCCCCACAAGGCTGTTCCTTGACTCTGTTCTCTGACAGTCCTCACCTCAGGGGAGGTCCTGTGGTCTTCTCGATGCAAGAGACCTTCAAGGTCATCCAATCCCGACTCCCATCCCTGCACAAATTCCTCTCACGGCTGAAACACTCCCATGAGGGGGAACTCCCCACGCATCTATTTTGGCCACTTGAGCTCTTTCTAGCCTTGAGGAGAGTCAGTTTCTCTATCATTTCACCCCTTTGGTCCTGAATCTGCCGTCAGGGTGTCATAGAACAATGTTGACCCCTCACCAGCTCTCTGAAGACAGCCAGGATACCTCCTGTTAGAGTTCCTGGGGCAGGGGATAACGTTCCCTAAATGCACACCCCAAGTCAGCTCAGTAATGCTTCCCTTCTCTCAAGGATCACAGCCCCGCGCTGCCTGTTGTCTGACATCTGAAAATGGTAGTTTAGTATGTTTTGTCTGGTTTTCTAGTCGTTTATGGCAGGAGGGCAATTCTGGACCCTGTTCCTCATGGCTGGAAGCAGAAGTCTCTCAGCCTTGTTTTAATCCCTACATTTCCTCGTCGTCCTACAAATGATTTGAACATCAAGTGAATTTATCGTTGAGAACCACAGACTGCACGCAGCCTGTAGGTCCTGCATATCAAGTGTTGGCTTTGGTTTGAACGACCTTAACAGGGACCTAACTTCAAGCCCCATTGGTGCAAGGAGGTCCCAGAACCTTCGGGGGGAAACCTTGTCAAACTATTTTTGTGCTCCAGTTCTCATACTCTCAATAGTTTGAAAGAGATTTAAATGACCAAAGTGGCAGCCAGCCTGGTTTAGTGGGAAAGTCCCTTGACTAGTAATCACAGGACAGGATTCACATGCTGACTCTGCTTGAACAAGACACTTCCCTTCTCGAAGCCTCAGATTTCCCATCTGAAAAATGGGAACATCGGAGCTGATATGCTCTAGGATCCCCTTCCAGCTTTACAATTCCATAGTTTCAGGCAAATTGTCTGTAATCGCAGTAATGATTCACATGGTTGTAGAATTAGAATGGGCTTAGTGTTAGTAGCACAGAATAGTAGAATTGCTTAGAGAGGAGAGTACAGAGTGAAGACAAGAGCAGACTTTCAGAGCAAAATATCATGAAAACATAAGGAGGAAGTGCTCCCAGCGGCCTCAGCATCCTGCCTTCTACATGGCCGTGCTGGGCTCCCTGCCCATCTGGCCAACCTCACAGGATGCTGAATTGCCACTCAGGGCGGAGGGAAACACACCTCCAGGACTCAAAGCTTTTCAGAGAGAGCCCAACGCAAGGTCTCTTTCTTGCATGCAGAGATTTTTTTTACTATTATTATTCTAACAGCTTTATTTTTTAAATGTACACTGACTTCAGTGAATAGAGAAAAAACTTTGATTTGAGGAAAGCAGGGGACATCGTACGAAAATGGAAGAAAGACCACTGGCTCTTCCAATTACAAAATTTTACATTCTTCAGAGGTCGCTCTTGATGCATTCACCCAACCCCCTGGTTGTGGCACCCCTCTGCTGAGATCTGTCTCCGCACCAGTTTCGGCAACTGCCCTGGGAAATGGAGTGTTACTCTGCCTCTTCTCACTGGGCAGGGGATAGATAACTCTGCCTTAAGAGCTGGGCTTCCCGTGCTTTTGGAGGGACGATCTAGAGAAAATCAACCTGAGCAGCTTAAATTCCTGAAAGGGACCGACGGGTGACTCTTGCACTTTGGTGTGCATCAGAATCACCTCTGGAACGTGATCACGCATGCCCATGCCCAGATCCCACTCCAGACCCGTGAATCTGACTGCCTGGGGCCGGGGCAGGGCATCTCCAAGTTGACCAAGCTCCCCAGGTGGTTTGGATGTGCAGCAAAGTTTGAAAACTCATCAGCTAGACCAGGGGCCAGCACACTTTCTGTAAAGACCCAGATACTAAGCATTTTAGGCTTTGCAGGCCATATGATCTCCGTCACCCCTATTCAATTGGCCCTTATAGCATAAAAGCATCCTTAGACAATATGTAAATGAATGAATGTGATTGTGTTCCAATAAAACTTTATTTAAGGACACTGAAATTTGAATTTCACATGACACAAGACAGTAATCTTCTTTCGAATTTTTTCAACCGTTTAAAAAGGTAAAAACTGTTCTTAGTTCGTGGGCCAGACAAAAATAGGTGATGGACCAGATTCAGCCCACCGGTCATAGTTTGCTGACCCCTGATGTAGAACAACCCTCTCGTTTTACAGATAAGAAACTTGACCATGGGCCTGTGGTGGGCTGGTGTTCAGGCTGGGCTTAGATTCCAAGGCTGTGCCTTTTCCACAATTCCAGGTTGCCTGTGACAGATTGCAGAAATAGCCATTTTAACCATTGAGGAACTTACTAGTGTGTCTGTCCTTTACAATCTAGGTGCCTGGAAAGAGCAGAGTGGGGCCAGAGGGGTGTCTTCCTTATCTATAAAGTCCCAGCAATGTGCCTGGCAACATGAAGAACATGAATAAAAGGAGAAATAATGTTGACACAATCTCAAAGAACACTTCATATTTGTCAGCATTTTCCATTTCAAAGTGTTTTGCTTTCCCAGCATCTCTAATGGCATCCTGAGAGTCTATATTAGCCAAAAAAGCAAAGGGCAGCTTCCTCGCCAAGTTCTGTGTATGGAAGGTATTGGGGAGGTCAGAGGATCTGAGTGGACACTGGGCTTTCCTTCACTTCCTTCCTCTTCCTCCTCCTTCCACCTCCAGCTCTGCTGCTGTCACTCCCCACGTGTAAACCAATGGTGCTATCACCCATCTTCTTAGAGAAGCAGTCTCCTCCATGCCCAGCTCATAAAAGGAAGAGGCAAGAGAATATTATTGATCATGAATAAAATGCCCCAATTTCGCAAAACAAGCAACCCCTTCTTAGGAGAACAGAAAGAAAAGACTTCTTGTTTTTGCCCTACATCACTTTAGGGTCGTAATCTCTTTTGTAGTGCTGGAATTATCCTTGAGATTGTCGATTTTAACATTTCTCAAATTGCAGCCCACTGAGTGTGAGCTTGGACTGCAAGCTTCTCCTTAAATCATGTTGGAAATGCTGCCCTCTTCTCCTCCTTAAAGTCACGCTGCACATCAGTGCATAAAAACGAGCAGCAGCCTTGCACTAAAGAAATGTGTTTAACCTTCCATAAGCCACTGTTTTCCAAACTCATCACCACTGAGCTCTTTTCCACATGCCATGTGCTTACATCCTGGGGGTACTGGTCCAGCCCAGCAGAACTACCCCAGAGCATATGTAGCTCTCCTATGGCCCAACCTTTTCCACTTTATGTTATAGTTTCTGTCTGATTTTCTCTCCCTCTCCCACCACAACTGTAGGCTCCTTGGTGGTTACAGTGGGGCCTCTTTCTCTTCATATTAAACAAGGGTTTCTCACTCAGCACTATTGACATTTTGGACTGAATAATTCTTTGTTGTGGAGGGGGCTGTCCTGTGTATTGTAGGATGTTGAGGGGCATCCCTGGCCTCTACCCTGTAGAAGCTGGTAGCACCCATGTGACAATCAAAAGTGTCTCCAGACATTGCCAGATGCCCCTCGAGGGCCAGAATTGACCTTGGTTGGGAACCACTGATTTACAGCATCAAGGCAGACTCCTGCTAGCCCCCAAATCCATATTTGTGATATGTGATTAAACGTATCAACCTCCTGAGTTTAGAGGAGAAAGTAGGGTTCCTTGGGGTTGGCCTAGCTGAGAAGCGCTCACACAACTGCCGTGCCATCTCCCTTGCATCGGCCTGCCCCATCCCCGCGGTAGGCCCTGACACTGCTCACTTAACAAGCTCTTAAACCGCATGCCTGCGTTAGAGCATCTGAGACACAGCATGCCTACAGTGACAAGCCAGAAAGGGAGGAGCACAATTTTCCTTTCACACCATGGAATTCTCTGGATTTCTAAACCTCAACAGCGTGACACAAAGCAGCCAAACACTCTTGTTTTTAACTGTCAGAGAGAAGCGTCAGGCTTTCAAGTGAATTTGAAGCTTCCCCAGGATGCTTTTCCTTCTCTTGGCCTCATGACAAAGCCTTGCCAGTGAACATCGATCTCTCCAGCCCTAGGGGTTTTCTAAGCTCATTCCCTTCCCCCTGGGTCCTGTCCGCCAGTTTCTTGAATACAATTTCCAGCTGTATTCTAACTTCAGTATGAATGCTAAAGAGTTTAAAAGTTGCTAAAGCTCCAAGACTCGTGAATCTTGGGAGACAATTTCAATAATTCTTTAGAGCAGGGGTCAGCAAACTTTTTTTGTAAAGGACCAGATAGTAGATATTTTAGATTTTGCAGGCCACTTGGTCTTTGTTGCAATTAGTCAAGTCTGCCATTGTAGCCCAAACACAGCCACAGACAATATGTAAATGAATGGACATGGCTGTGTTCCAATAAAACTTTATTTACAGAAGCGGGTGGGGGGCCAGGTTCAGCCTGCAAGTCATGAAGACTCTTGCTTTAGAGCATCTCTAATGAATGAACCAGACTTTGCCACCACAACCACCGTGAGGAAAAATGTACTGCTGTTTTTACCAGGAAAAGTCATATCCCACATTCCCTACAGGTAGATAGACTGATAGAAAGACTGAAGTCTCCCAAACACAGTTCTCAATCCCAAAGGCCTTTTGGTCTTAGGGACCATTTGTCCGCTGCTAACTTTCCAAATTACTAAAGTGAAGCTTTGAGATTGCTTTCAAAAAGGTAGATGCTGCCAGCAGGAGCTTCTGCTTCTGTTTTCTGGATCTCACTTGTCCTGATCCCCTGCCCCCACAGGAAAATATGCAAGTCATGCAAATGCAGCCAAGAGGACCACTGCCTGAGCTCCGACCTGGAAGACGATCGGAAAATTGGCCGCCTGCTGATGGACTCGAAGTATTCCACCCTCACGGCCCGGGTGAAAGGTGGGGATGGCATCCGGATTTACAAGAGGAATCGGATGATCATGACCAATCCCATTGCCACTGGGAAGGATCCCACTTTTGACACCATCACCTATGAGTGGGCTCCCCCAGGAGTCACCCAGAAACTGGTAAGACAGCTTCTTCCAACCAAGTGGTTGTTTTCCTACCCTTGTAAATATTAGCCATGCCATGAGTTCCTGAATTTCAAAGACAAGGTAAGAAGAAGGCAAGGTAACAAAAATAGTAGGAATAGCCATGGTTTCAAACCTGCTCCTGACTGTGTCATCTTAAAGTGAAAACTGTCTGGGTCTTGGTTATCCTCGTCCATGAAATGGGTAGAGGTGTCCACATGAACTCTAAGGGCCTTTCTAGCTCTAGTACAGGGTCATTCATGGTTCTCTTTGGGCTCCCCACATCTGAACAGAGGATGGTTTGTCATTCAGAACTCTCAGTGCTTGTCTTCATCTGTAAGATGTTCATTTTCCCTCAAAGTGGCCTGGGATATGCCCTTTACAAGCCCTTGGAAGAGCAGACAAACAGTCCTCTCTTCCCCCTAACAGCTGAGGCTTCTTGGGCTTAGAAGGGAGAACCAAACTGGCTTTACACAACCCTGGGGAAGAGGGCCCCAGAGGACAAGGCCCAGCGAGAGCAAGTAACTTGCACAAGGTCACACCCTGCCTGCCCACTAAAAAGGACCCATAAGAAGTCCCATGCACAGGCCTCCCCCAGACTATTAAATCAGAAGCTCCAGATTGCAGGATCAGAGTTACCAGACATGAGCATTTAAATGACTCCCCAGGCCATGCCACATGCAGCCACCTTCAAGACCCAGTGGAACAGATCAGTGCTCCTCAAATTTCAACAAGCGTATAAGTCATCTGGAGAGCTCGCAGAAATACATCCAGTAGGCTTGGAGCGGGTCTTGAGAGTCCGCACTCCAAAGCTCCCAGGTGATGCTGATGCTGCTGGCCCCCAGACACACCTGGAGTAGTAAGGGCCTAGATGATTTCTACAAGTTAATGAGATAAAAGAAGTCCTACAATTTTAGAAACGCAAGCCTGGCATTTAATTAATCCCTCCTGAGAGAAAAGCAGAGCCCTTGGAGTCCGCATGGCCTTATCCCCACAGGCTCCTCCCACGGCTCCTGCTACGCCCCCTCACTCAACACCTTAGAGCGCACTGACCTTCCTCCTTCCTGCTGGGGAACACGCTAAGCTGTTGCCCTCCTCAGGGGCTTTGCACTTGCTATTCCCTCTACATGACATGTTCTTTTCCTGTTCGGGGTCCTTCTGACAGTCAGGTCTCTATCTCCCCAATCTACAGTAGACGCCACCGTCCTGCTACTACATTTTTCTCTCTCTCAGTTCTCCATTGTTTCTTTAGAAGCTTATGTCAGGCTGTACCTGTATTATGCATGTCTTTGCTTAGCGTCATCTCTCTCCCACACTGGAGTGAACTGAGGCCCACAAGGGCAGACACCATGCCCGTCCTGTGCACCATCCTCTCTAGCACCTCACACCGTGCAGGGCACTTGGTCGGCTTGATGAGTATTTGTGCTACATCACCCTCCAGGCCAGTGACCTTCCACGTGTGGTCTGTGGGCTGGTGCCACTCCACAAAATCCTTGTGACTGGTCCACAGCAAGAAGTGCAGAAGCTGAGAATAAATTTTGGGAAAATGTTGTAGCAATTGACATCCAAGCTTGCGATCAGAGCGCTCCTCTCCTTGAACAGAATTCCACTGTGGTCAGGCTCACGTGGACATCTCATGTGGCAAGAGCTACGTTCTCATCACGTGCAGTGAGCCCACAGGTCATTCTGCAAGAGGTGGAAAAAACCAACCAAACAAACCTTGATCCATCACCATAGAGAGTTTGAGCAGTAGAGTTCTAAGCTATAGCTGGAGAGGGGGAAAAATCCCTTCTAGATGAAGTGAAGAGAAGCAAAGATTTTTTTTTTAAGCTGTACTTTTTGCAAAGAGTATTTTAAAAGAAGACTTCGGCATTCATGAGCTCAGCCACCCTGTGAGGCAGGAATTATTTCACATGTAAGGAAATGCAGAGTGGTTAATTGGCCTTCGCCTGTTGGAGGGGCGAGGTAGGGGCAGAGCCCGGCCACAGAGGGTGGCACGGAACAACAGCAGCGCCGGGACGTGCTGGGTGGTGCCAAGCGTGGGTCTGCCCCCAGGACCCAGGTCTGGGTAAGCCATCAAGTGGGTCTCCACGATGTCAGTGGAAACCAGAGCGAGCAGCTCGTAAAAAAGGCCAGCTGTGGGCGTCAGGCCCTGGCTGGTGAAAACCAGGAAGGCATCGTCAGGCCTTGATTAATGCGGCTCATAAAACCACGCAGTAGAAAGGCTGCTCTGTCTGCCCTGCATCTGGCCTGCGCGAGCATTCACAGTTCTG
This sequence comes from Diceros bicornis minor, assembly GCF_020826845.1. Taxonomy (NCBI): domain Eukaryota; kingdom Metazoa; phylum Chordata; class Mammalia; order Perissodactyla; family Rhinocerotidae; genus Diceros; species Diceros bicornis. Next base: position 71,672,198 of record NC_080741.1, on the reverse strand, counting down.
AGATTCGATGACTCTCCCTCCCTGCTCACCTTCCTGACTTTTTTTAATTACCAAGTGATCAGGACTGATTATATTTTGGAAATGGGACTGAATCTTGCTCTGTCATCATTCCCAACCAGAATGAAAGCCAGGGAAATCCTTAAGCCTTTAAAGACTTGTCACAATAAACCTAATTGCTAATATTTATTGAGTATTAACCATGTACCAGGCACTCAGCTAAGAGCTCTCCATGCACGATCTCATCTAATTTTCCAAAACTGTTAGGGGTGTACTAATATTAGCCCCATCTACAGAGGGGGAAACTGAGGTTCAGCGAGGTGATGCAGCTAGGCAGATGTCCCACAGTTGATTTGAATGGCAGAGCCAGGTCTTGAACTCAGGCCCTGCTGACTCCAAAGCTCAGGCTCTTCCCCACTGAGCCAGGCCAGGCACACTGGGCAGGTGAGAGAAAAGGCAGGAAGGAGCAGGTACCTTGTGTTAGCATTTTTAGGGAAGGCTTCCAAGAATAGGGAGGGGCCTGAGCAGGTCTTTGAAAGCTAGTCAGAATTTGGGGGGAAGCGAGGGAGAGAAGACGAAGGGAACCAGCCTCTGTTGAGCATTTTGCATTTCTGTCTCATCAACACCTCACCCCTCCCTATGTGCTGAGGGCCATACAGCCCCATTTTACAGGGGAGCAAACAGAGGTTTTTGAGAAGCCTACGCAGGGGTGGTGCACACTCATACCTCACCCTGTATTCCCACACCTATGGCAGACACTGCTATCAGTCAGAGCACTGTGTCCCATTGAGCCCTCATTGGGCCTCAGAATCCTTCTCAACACAGCACTCCAGGTAGCCACTATTGACCAGGATTGACATGTCAGATGAAGCCCATTTGCTGTCCTTGTCTGACAGCTGGAGAAGAATCAGAAAGAGCAGAATCAGGATTGGGTCTTCTGATTCCAGATCCTATGTGTTCTACCGTCAACCCTAGAAATAGAGCACCTTTCCCTTCCACTTTTCTCTCTGCACTTGATTCCTCTCCTGATAAAGCCCGGTTCCAGGAACCCCTTCACCCGAGATGTCCCAGCCAGCCAGCAAAGCACCAAATGACTCAGAAAGGTCCTCATGAAAAACTTAAAAGCTAAACCAGTCTTGTCAACTTGGCTGAGAAAAGGCCTCTTGCTAAAGGTTTTGGGAACATGACCTTAGTCAGCTTCCTGGAGAGATATCTAGGAGGTTCTCTTACAGGCTCTGAGCAGCACAGGCAGCTGACTCTGACCCAACCCTCTCTCCCCATCATCCCCTTCCCAAGTCCATACCAATCAATAATGAGTATCTGAAGGGCTATGTGGAGGTAGATTCTGAGACCTCCATCAGGGTTGATTAGTAATGTCTGCCACAGATGTGTGAACAGGGAGTGGGGGCAGGAGGCTCAGGCCAGCCAGACAAGGCCAGCCATCACAAAACACACACCAGTGGCAGCTGGATGCTGTGGCCTTGACAATGCAAAGGCAGAGAGCCAGTACCCAGCTGGGAGTTTGAGCTGCAACAAGAACACTGGGTCCCTGGGAAGGAAAACTCCATGTCTTCAGGGCCCCAGCCAGCAACCCATTAGCTCTGCAGGCCACAGACACCTACAGCCGGAACAGAGCAGGGAGGGGTGCAGGCCCTTGAAGGCCAGAGCCTTCAGAGCCATAGACATATCGAAGGACTGGGGAATCCTGGCACCAGGCAATGCTTACACTGCCCCCTCACCCTGAAATGATGACAAAGGGACACTCCCCCAGAGATGGGGGGACATTATTTTCTCTTTGCAAATCATCCATCTTCTAGAGAGGTAGTATAGAAGGGGTCGAGACTCAAGCTGCTGAGTTCAAAGCTGTCTCTACCACATACTAGCTGTGTGACCTTCGGGAGGTTACTTAACTTCTCTGTGCCCCAGTTTCCCAAGGGATAATATTAGTACCTTCCTCCTAGGGATGTTGTGAAAATTAAATGGGTTAACATATGTCAAACCCTGGGAAGACTGCCTGGAATATAGTAAGCAACACGTGAGTGTTAGCTATTCCTACCATTCCGTAAACCACTCAGCCCAGGGGAATCAGAAGCCTTCATAAACGAAGAGGTTACTCTCCTGTGAGCTGAATCAGCCATGCGCATGGGGCTGCTTCAACACGTGGAATGAGTGAGATGTTGGCCAGGTCTGGATGCCCATTCTAACAGAGTGAGCAAAGCTCTCGTTTCCACTTCTCCAAAATCTTCCTTAGACGCTGGGTGCAGGACAGGCCCCAGGCAAGAAATAAGAAGGGCTGGGGTGGGTATTTGCCCCCACAGCTGTCCCCTAACCCATCTCCTTAGGGCCCTGTGCCCTGCCCCAGCCTGTTGGCTGTTGGGCTGCTGTATCCCTTATCCTCGGATAGTCACATCCCTCCCCCACCCACTGTCCCCAGAGAGGCCCCAACCCTCGGCTGTCCTGCTTCAGACTCACATGGAGGATCTGTAAAAGTGCTCACCTCTAGGCCCTTTCAGACTTCTAAATCAGAGTCTGGGGCGGGCCCAGGAGGCTCTTTCTTTCATAAGGTCGCCAGGTGATTCTCACGCACCATCAAGTTCAAGACTCGATTCTTCAGACCCACCTGTCTAGCATGTTCATGTTGGAAGCCAGCTGCGATTTCCTACCGATCAAGAGAAGAACTGCAGTCGCCTGGTCTTCCCAAGACAAAGTCAAGGATGAGCCCTTCCCAGATGTGGAGTCAGCTATGTGGCTGCTTAGGAATTCTTATTCTTCCAAGTGTTGGGTGACAGATCTTGGCCTCTTTGGCCAACCGGAACCCATCGCATCCTTGGCCTCTTTCCTGGGCTGTAGACTCAGGAAACGCTACTGCTCATCTCTCTCTTAGTTGTGATGAGGATCAAGTGAGGTCACCACAGACATCTCACAAAAGTCAAGACCCTAATGACCATGCAGCCTACCCTGAACTTTGCAGATGAGGAAACTGAGGCCCAGAGGCCTTCTCAGTCTAAAGCACAGAGAGCAGCAGCAGGGCTGGAGCTAGAAACTCAAATTTCCTGACACCCCAGGACTCAGTCCACCTCCCAGGCCATCTCCTGTATCTGGGAAAGCACCTTGAAAAGTATTAGGGACCGTGCAGAGAACATGGATTAACAGGGTGTGCTGTGATCCCACCGTGCTAGAAGGTGTCCCTGGGATCCAGGGCAGAGCCACTAAGGGGGCATCCACAGCTACCCTTCACTTTAAGTCCCATAGGAACCAAGGTCGCCTGTGTCTTCCTTTTCTAAAAGGGCTCTTAACCAGAATTCATTTATTGTGAAACTCAGCAAATACCAGGCTCTGGACTACAGTACCCCTCCGGTTTCTCACCCCTGCTCCCTAAAATCAGGCAACAATTGGGAGTGTTCATTATGAATTGCAGCATGAATTTCCATGTTGATTAACACAATTTCAAAACAAGTCCAACCCTAAGCAGTGCAATATGGGGCGGGCAGGTTCCAAGAGGGTAAATTGGCAGCAGCCATCCAGGCAGCTGGAATCTGGCAACCTAGAGGGGTGTCAGGGTCGTGGCCAAGGTCAGGCACAGAATGGAGAACGGTCGTCAGGATAAACCATTTGCCATTCTCAGTTTCTCATGCTGTGTGGCCGTGACCTTTTTCTCCCCCTAATCTCCCCGTCCCTGGGACTCACCCAAACATAAGATTTCTGTTCATTTAAAAAAAAAAAACAAAGGCCAAATTGAACAGTTATCTATGGACATATTAATATTCAGATGGTTACTAGTCATATCGATGTGGAAATGTTATTGACTTGAGACCTTGTCGATTCTATTAGAAGCTGCCTTGGCATATTTTTAAATTAATAAACCGTGAAATACTTTCTGCCCATAATGATTTAATTATACTTTTCTAAGAAAAGCAATTTTAAACTAGATTGACTTTTTTTTTTAATTAGGAGCATTGCCATGAGGTAGATGCAGTAAAAATACTCAGTTTTGAAGGAAACAAAATCCGTGTTGCAAAGCCAGCAAGTCTAAAATGAACATCTACTTAAATTACACCCTTCTCATCAAGAACATGAATCTGTGACCACAACTTAGGGAGAGTGAAAGCTTACTTAGGCCTCTTTTGGGTGTTACCAAAATTCTCAACATTTCTTCCTTGAGAATCCTTAGGTTCTGCAAAAACCTAAAGAAGCAGGAAATTGTTCACCAATTCCAGATCTCACCAATTCTCAGATCTCTGCTTGGGTGCTTAAGAATCACAGTCAGTTTATCTCCTCCCTTCTAGGGGCTGCAGTACATGGATCTCATCCCGAAGGAGAAGCAGCCAGTGACAGGCACCGAGGGCGCCCATTACCGCCGCCGCCAGCTCATGCGCCAGCTCCCCATCTACGACCAGGACCCCTCGCGCTGCCGCGGACTTTTGGAGAATGAGTTGAAACTGATGGAGGAATTTGTCAAGCAATATAAGAGTGAGGCCCTCGGCGTGGGAGAAGTGGCCCTCCCTGGGCAGGGCGGCCTGCCCAAGGAGGAGGGGAAGCAGCAGGAAAAGCCAGAGGGCGCAGAGACCGCTGCCCCCACCACCAACGGCAGCATCGCAGACCCATCCAAAGAATACGTAAGTCCCTATCATGCCTCGGGGTCTGGCTGAAACCGCCCAGGCCCAAGGCTGCCCGGTCAGGGCCCCGTTCATGCATGCATTCATGCATTCATGCCTCCAGCAGCTATTTGGTGCTCATTTACTCTGTGCCAGGTACTGTCCACGGAAAATAGGTCACAGCCCTCGCGAGGCTCATCATCCAGTGGAGGTCACAGACAACCAAACTGTTGCAGCTTAGAGAAAGGGCATCTGAGCTTGCCTGGGGCTGAGGGTAGGCTTGGAGAGGAGCTGAGGCCCAAGCTGGCTTCCGAAGAATAACTGGGGTCTGCCAGGTCTTCAGGCTTTGCAGGAAAGACCTGTGCCGCCTTAAAGAGGAGAGCACATGCAAAAAAAGCCCCAAGTTCAAGAGTGCACAGCGGAGTCAGAGGATTGCAAAGTCCCATGTGACTGAAAGTGTGGTGAGCACGGGGGAGGGGGACACGAGGCTGGCGAGGTAAGCAGGGCAGCTTCCTGAAGAGTCGTGCCACCCATCCGTCCATCACTCAAGTGTTGATTAGCCTGTACTGTCTGCGAAGCCCCAGCAAGTCAAACAAGCAGAGGACATTGTCCCCATGTTGGAGAGTGCCATGGACTTAGGACTTTACTCTGAGGGCCATGGGGAGCCACGGTAGGCTATCCGTGGGAGGTATCGGGAGATCTGAGCTGTGCTTCCGAAAGTTTCCTCTAGTAGGAGCGTGGAAGATGTGCTGTGAGGTGTGAGCCACTGGAGGCTGAGAGAACACAGAGGAGGAACCGGGGCCTGGGAGGTGAAGGCCTCCTGGACTGGTTTGTCCTACTCTGCACCACAGGAGGTGAGAGGACTAGCCTGAGACCGGGGCCACGTGGGGCTGATGTTTGTTAAGTTTTGTGGCTCCCAGCCCCCCTTCTATCTTTTGCTCCCTCAACCCCCATCCCCCACCCCTCCCCAGCAGCCACATGGTCTCAATTGCTTCTATTTGACATTTGGAAATCAAGGTCTCAATACATGAGGTCCTAAAGCAAATTACCTGTCTTGCTAGGAAGAGGCTGGCAGTCACCCGTGTGAGCCAGACATCCCAGGGAAATGCCAGCCCCAACAACACTGCCCCTACATCCAGAGAGGGCCGGGTGCTGTCTTCTCTGCAGCGACTCAAACTTGTTACCCAAAACTTGCCTCCTGCATCTCTAACTCCCATCTCGTTGGCATGTTCACTTGGGATGGCCATCCAATGAGCTATGGCCTAACACTGTTTCATCTGAGAACTGAGACGAAGGAACAAAACTTATTTTCTCTACCACCAATCCGGTGATGATGTTGAAATGATCCATTTCTCAGGAAGAGTACATGTCCTAGGGTCTTAAAAAATGTTAGATCCAGTTGCCATGTTTTATAAACTAGTCTCCTCCCCACCCCCACCTCTGTCCACGCTGAAATAGCTGCCTGTCCTTAAAGAATAAGCACCACGTAATTCCAAGTTGGAGGAAGACCTCTTTAAGTCCTCGTGCCATTTCCAATTGCCATTCCCAAAAGAGATGTGCTGATCTAAGAACGTGTTTTATCCTTGACTCAGCCCCACATATTTTTTCAGGGTGGAAGTGGGGCAAAGGCAGCCGAGATCCCAGGTCCTTGCTACACTCAACTTTGGGAAATAGTTCTGACACTTTGGAAGCATTTAAACAAGACCAGACAGTAAATGGCAAATTCTAGTCAGAAAAGAAGAATCCAAAGGAAGACAGTATTGGTTGGCCTGGGCTGGTGGGAGAAGACACACTTCTGCTTCCTACCCTAACCCCAATCTTAATTCAATAACTAATGATGTAATTAGTGGATTAATGTCTGTTCCCCCCCTAGATGCTGAGGTCTTGTCATGTTCAACTCTGTATCTGCAGCAGGTGTCATCAATACAGATACTAGGTGCTCAATAAGTATGTGATCCATGAATGAATGAATGTTCAAACTAAACTGAGCCTTGAAAGATGGGGACAGTTTGGATAGCCATTTGCCTAGGAGGATGGTGAGATCCCAGGTCAGCACCTGCTCTGTGCCAAATGCCATGCTTCCTCTTTCAGGGTCTTTGTTTCATTCACGCAGTGCCTGGGGCGGTGAACTTCACCAGCCCCATTTTACACATGAGGAATCAGAGATTCAGAGAGAACAGGTGACTTTTCCGAGGCCCCACAGTTTCTAAGGGGCAGAACCTGGATCCGATGCTCTTTCTGCGTGATGCTGAGTTAGAAAACCCTGCTTGTTATCTGTTCCAGGCAGAAAGAAGCCTGGTGTTCTTGTTTAACTCCCCGTTATCTCCTTGAAGCCAGGGAGCAAATCCTGTCAAGATAGCTGGCTAGCCCACCAGGCCACAGACCGCCTGCCCCCAGCAGCCCCGCCGTGAGGTGTGGACGTGGGCCACACTCCCTGAACTGCTTACCCCCGTGAGGAGCCACGTTAAGTGGGCATGGGTGCCGGCCACCCTGTGCGCTGTGCTCCTCTTTTTTCTCGTAAAAGGGCAGCGTAGGACAGTGACCGGCGCCAAGCAGCAGGCACGAAGCCTGATGTTTGCTCCCCTGGTGAGGACAATGAACTTTGCCAGAAGTGGTCAGGGCGTGCAACTGGAGAACCCAGATATGGGGAGGAGATGTGGGACTCAGCCTGACACCCCAAATCCAAATGGAGATTTCTGGGGAAAAAAAAATGGAGGCAAAAAGAGGGACATGTGAAACATATTGTACAGGAACTATACTGGTAACATCGCTGTTTGTCATCCAAACAGTGATCATTATGACTGTTGTTAGCAGCTACAATTTAGGGCTTTCTCTGAACCAGGATAGAGCTAAGCACAAGAGCGTCCAATTTAAAGCTCCCAGCCACACAACGACGTGAAGAAAGGCTGTGGGATTTGAACTAACCTCTGTCAGACCCCAAGTCTATGTTCTTTCCTCTCCCCAAAGCTTATTCCTCAGAAAGCTAACCGATTCTATGCCATAAAAGGGTCATTGGGCCATGGCAGTTTGGGAGACATTACAGTGAACAAAACCAAGTGGTTTCTTTCTGACCTGACTTCTCTGAGCATTTAGTAGGAGATAAGGCAGTGATTTTCAAACTAAAATCACTTTGAAGGCTGGTCCAACTCCGGAGGGCTGGGTCCCAACCCAGAGCTCCCTACTTAGTGGTGTACGGGTGGGGCCTGGGAATCTGCATTTCTCGTGAGTCACAGGTTGATGCTGACGCTGGTCTGGGGGCCACACTTTGAGAGCCACAGCTAAAGAGTGTTAAAAATTATTTCACATATAAGCTCAGCAAAATGAATCATAGACCAAAAATGGTCTATGGTGAGGGTCCAAGAGACGATAACACGGGCACTATCTAGATTTATTTGGCCTCCTGGCTTAGGGAGTCCAGCTTTGAGAACACTGCACGGGACTCGCACATTCTTTGAACTGTCCATGGGAGTTCTGGAAGCAGGCACAGGCTCTAACGCGCTGCTTTCTGCCCCACCCTAGCCAGCCCTGTACCTGACCACTCTGCATTCAGCAATCTGGGTTCATGAGCTCCCACTTGTCTCTATGCTGCGCTCAGCGTACGCTGTAGGACAGTTCTCCTACTGAGCTCACTTGGCTCCATTGCGCTGCTGTCAGCCTGTTACCGCGATCCTTTCTCAGAGAGCAGGGTCAGGCTGCTGAGTCCTCCCCCACAGGCCCTCCACGACACTGTCCTCAGAGGAAAGGGTTATTCTTCCAGACCAGAGGAACACGATTGCCAAAAGCCTTTTCCAAATTGCCTGTGTGGAGGTCCCACCCATGGGCTGAGTTTTGAGTGAAACCAGATAATGGCAGGGCAGCCAGATTGCGGGAAACAGTGCCATCTGAGCCCGACCCGTCCTTGTGGCCGGGGCTGTCCAGTCACTCGGATCTGAGTCAAGTTCGAAGATCTGCACCCCACCCCCAGCTTTCAAGCTCCAGGCCCTCAGATGGGCCCCACTGACAGGACGGGACAACCTAAAATTAGCGTGGCACGTGAGACATGAACCCACACCTACCTTAGAGCAGTCCTCTGAAGGTGTCATTATTACACCGAGGTTAGGAGAGGCAGATGCCATGGGAAATGCCTGCAGAGTAATCCCTCTTCATGAGGAAACACCAGGGCAGAGAAATCCCAGATGCTAGCTCACCCACTGTCACTCCAAAGCATGCCCTTTAAATCAGTGTGGTCAATCCCCACACCAAAGGGTTTCCTCCTCTCTCTCTCACACTTGCCCCACTGTGTGTGTGTGTGTGTGTGTGTGTGGGTGTGGGTGTGGGTGTGTGTGTGGTGGGGGGTGGGGGGGACAAGCTGAGAACAGGGAAGAAGGGGAGGGAACTGTTACTACATAGCAGGCTCATTCATCTCTTTGAATCCTCAAGCAAGAGAGGTTGGGTTGTTATACCCATTTCACAGATGTGGAACCTGAGGCACAAAGAGGTTAACCGGCTTGCTGATGAGAGGGGGGCCGGAATTCCATCCCAGGTCCTTCTGCATCACAGTCGTGTGCAGTCTGAGCAGTCCTGGGGTGGGGCCCTGGCAGAGCGGGTACAACTCAGGTGCGTGTGGATTTCTGTTTGCTGGGGCGAGCGGTGGTGTTGGGAGTAACTCACAGCCCAGCCCGGTGAAGAATTTGGGGGCCTTTGGTCTGCGTGCCAAAAGCAAAGGAAGGACTTCCCTACCCCACCCCAATCCCACCCACCGTGGATTCTCGGCAGTCTTGGGAGCTTCAAAGGGTTCCACGGCCAGGGAGCTGCCGACTCCGACACCTGGACCGTTTCACACAGAATGGTGAACCTCCCATCCACTTTCCAGGCCCTCCGCTCCCCACCTCGCCCACCTGGGTGGAACCTGTGGGCGCCTGCACTGTGCCGGCAGTAACCTTAATGCTCTGATTGCTAACAGCTCCACCAAACCATTTCCCTGCATTCAGAGAGCTTACTGGATATTTTCTCAGAAATCAAATCTACAGATTTCCTGGGTATTTTGCCCAGGCATTTCCGCCCTTCCCTACACCCCTAGCTTATAACTGAAGAAAGGGGAGAGAAAGCCAGAACATAACGTTTAATATAGTCTCCACCCTTTAGTATTTATCACTCCTGCCAGGAGTTCCCCCCACCCCGCCCCTTCCCCATACCACCCCCTATTTCAGGCCAAGCCATGGCACCAAACAGAGTGACTAGAAGAATAGATTGAGAGAAGTCAAGACATTCCTTGAAGTCTTAAAGATTTGTTAATTTTGTCCCAAATTACCGTGTGGATCCCCTGCCCCCCTCTCCCCACAAGAATGCACAGAGGAGGTCTGGGTCCCCATCCTCCACCAAGGTCTGCCTCTCAGATGGAAATTTACAGCAGCTGGCACTGCAGCCGACTCCAGCCCCAACAAGGGACATATTTGTGGGCAAAGGACTTCCAGATCTTTGTCCAAGCAGATGTTTGGCTTGTGGGCTCGGCAGGCTGGCTTTCCTGCCAGCCCCGCTCTGGGCATTCAAAACCACCACCCCACCCCCATGCCTTGTGCCCATCTGAGCTGAAGGACAGGAGGGTAAGAGGCCCAGAGAAGCAGCCCCAAAAAATCTCCATGGTTACCAGGCTTCTCAACCTCTGCTTTCCTCCTTCTTTACGGTGGAGATATTTTAGTGACATTAAAGGAGGTACTTTTTTTCCATAGAAAATTCCCTTTGTCCCCACTTTTTATGCTATAAATGCTTTTCCATGTTGCCACATAAGCTTCACAAGCATCCTGTTTTTGTTTTTTTTTTTTTTTCTGGAGTGGGCTGCATAATATTCCATTGACTAAAACAGGGGTTGGCAAACCTTTTCTGTAAAAGGAAGATAGTGACTATTTTAGGCTTTGCAAGACGTACTGTCTCTGTCACAACTACTCGCCTCTGTCCTGGAGGCAGGAATGCAGCCGTACATAGTATCTAAACAGATGACCATGGCTGTGTTCCAATAAAACTTTATTTGCATACACAGGCAGTGGGCTGGACCTGGCCCATGGGTGTAGTTTGCTGACCCCAGAGCTAGAAGAGCTGTAAAACAGTTTTAGCTTTTCATGCATTATTTAGGTTTTCTCCAATTTTACTTTGCTATTATAGGCTAATGGATGATGGTGGTGGTAGCAATGTTGTCATCTGCCAATCAGTGACCGCCTAGGTTGTGCCAGGCACTGTGCCACAGGGTCCCCATTGCTATTCTATTTAATCCTAAGAATTATCCCACCAGGTATATTATTCCCCTTTTTATAAACTAGGACATTAAGAGAAGTTCTTAGCAAAGTTAAATAGTGTTTTCAAACTTCAGGTCACAACTACCAGTGCATAGTAAATCGATTTAATCAATAACAACCAGAACTTTAAAAAAAAAAACAATAAAAAAAAGAGTACTTCAGGGGTGGTAAATATTTTTCTGGGAGACTGTTGTCTCAGGGTTGTATGTGTGAGAACATGTGTGTTTGGGTACTGGATCAGGCCATAAAATGTATTTTCTGCTCTGGATCACAGACCAAAACATTAAGCAAGCACAGAGTTGAGGACATTGTCTGGTCATTAGCTGCTGAGTGGGTAAGCCAGACCTGGAATTCAGGCCTGCCTCACCCCCAGCCCCACACAGACTCCAAATAAGAGAAGCTCCCGTGACCAGAGCCCCCATGCCACAGGCACCATGCGAGGCTGTTACAACAGTGATAACCACATATAAATAAGGCTTTTCCCTACTCAGCGACATCCTTCTGCAAGAAGCTAGGCCTTGCCACACGCTAGTCAAAGCTGGCTTCGAGAACACCGCAGGCTGATGTTCTCTCTTACAAGAGTGGCATTTATGAAGCTTCCTGGCTTCATCTTCCCCCTTTGCCAGACAACCAGTGAGGGAGGTTCAATTAGAAATGCCTGTCTACAACTAGCATATACAGCTATGTCCTGGGGCTTTCGGGGGGGCGGGAAGAGGAAGATTGGCAACAGGTGTTAGCTCAGGGCCAGGCTTCCTAAAAAAAAAAAATAGAAATACCTAATATTTTACCTTGCTTGCCAGAGAGCCCCATATTCGATTACCTGTCCCCAGAAGACATGTGAGGCAAAGGCTGGCCAACAACAGTGACCACCGTGTGTAAAGTATCTTCGATGAGTCAGGGCCTGCCACATGTTTCAGATGAGAAAACTGAGGCTCAGAGAGGTGGCGGACTTGTCCAAGGGCTCACCAGTGATGAAACTGTGGTACAGACCTCATCCCAAAGCCCATGACCCTAACCATCTGCATCGTAAGGAGCCTTAGGAAGATGACAATGTGGGGGCACAGGACACAAGAAGCCAAGGATGCCAGAAGTGACACTGGGCCAGAAAAGAAAAGAAAAGAAAAAAAAACTCTGGGATACATGAGGCTGTAAAGCAAAAATGGTGAATAATCACCATAAGAGGAAATGGGGAGATGCTGTTTATAAATAAATTGTTGAGTATTTGTGTTGGAACGAACCCAGTGCCTGAATTCAAGGCCCTTGTGTTAATATTTACTGTATTGTAATAGTGAGATTTTCATAAGGCTCTCTGGGTTTAGACTAGGTAGGCCTTTGGATAAGAGCCTTCCAGAAGAGAACAGCATGATTGGGACAGAACTCCTGGCAACTCCAGTGGAGAGATTATTGCTGGTTTAGAAGGTTCTCCGTTATCTGCTGATCCCTCTCTGAAGGCCAACACGGCTCCATCCTTAGAGACAGTTTTTTGGCCCTGTCATCCTTGTCCCCTGTCCTTCATCTGCTGTTGCCTAAAACACTTGGTGTCTTGGTTACTTCCATTTCAGAAGTCATAATAATTCTGCGTGCCCACGTGCGATGTTCCCATTACCTAATGCGGCATATCAGACCACCCCAAGATGCAGCAGCCTAAAACAATAACATCTGCTTTGCCCACAAATTGGCAATCTGGGCAGGCCTCAGTGGGGAGAGCTTGTCTCTGCCCATGTCCATGTGGCATCATTTGGAGAAGCTGGCAGGCTGGGGGCTGGAATCTTCTGCAGTTCCTTCACTCACACGTTTGGCCTTGATGCTGGAAAGACACTAACAGCTGGGGCTGGACCCCGAGGGGCTCCTTGGGCCTCTTCTTCTATCTCTGTGCATCATCTCCACATGGAGGCCTCAGGACTCCCAGGTGTCCCAAGGTATGTGTGCTGAGAGAGCCCAGTGGAAGCTGTGTTGCCTTTTAAGACCTACCTCGAGAATCTGCAGCATCCGTCCACCGCACTGTGTTCCATGGAAGTGAGTCACTAAGGCGGGACCACATTCAAGAGAAGGGAATAAGACGCTCCACTGGTTGGAGGAGGGTCCAAGAATTTGCCAACAACATTTACGCACGTCATGACTGAGGAAATCCCAACCCTGCAGGGTCTCAGCTTTTGAGGCAGCTGAATCGAAAATGTTCCTCGACTTTCTCAAAGCAGATGTTTACAGATTACAAAGGCCTGGAGTACAGAATATTCAAACTCTTTCGTTGAGACCCTTTTAATTAAGAATCTCTGCATTTGAACAGGGGCAGGGCAAAACTTCACTGGCACAGGGAGAAATGTCACATGAGTTCTGCCTGTGAAAGGTTAGTACCACACATCCACAGGGGGAAGATAGTCTGCAAACTAGGTTATATGGCAAGCGTTGGAAACATTCTCCCGAGCAAGCTGTGATTTTAGATAGTTGGGAGTATTAATAAGAACCAACGGATGTGCTAATGATAAATGTTCTTTCTGCCTTTTAACACAGTCCCGAAGGACTTCTCCTTGATCACACTGTCTCCTTCCCAGGGGAAGGAGCCTGAGAATGACCACATTGGGCTTTCTTAAAAATAGTCTAGAATTTAAGCATCCCAGGAATTCAAATTGGCTTTGGCTGTAACTGAACTGAACTGGTGAGGTCATTTTTGCTGAGCTTATATATAAGGTCATTTTTAAACACTCTATGACAGTGGTTTTCAAAATGTGGTCCCCTGACCACGCCAGCATCCCCTGGGAACTTGCAAATTCCTGTGCCTCATCCCAGACCTACTGAATCAGACACTGGGGTGGGGTCCGGGGTGGGGGGTTGTGCACAGCAGTCTGTGCTAACAAGCCCTCCAGAGGATGCTGGGGTAGGCTTGAGTCTGAGAACCACTGTCTTAGAGGGGGTGGGGTTGGAGAGAGGGGAGCAGGCCCACCAAGCTTGGGGTGTTACAGAAAGGAATCCCAGGCCTCCCAACCAAAAGCAAATCCTGCCTTCAATATGTCTTTGTCATCTTGAGAAAGTGACTTAACCCCTCTGAGCCTCAGGTTTCTCATCTTAAAGGAAAGGTGGAGGTAGGAATAACAGGAGATTTCAGCTATCATTATTGAGCCCCTAGAAAGGCCATTAATTCTATTATCCCATTTAATCCCTCCAAAAAACCTGTGATGTTGTTATTATTAGTATCATTATTAGTATCCCCCTTTGACAGGTGAAAAAGCTAAGGCACAGAGAGGTTAGGTAACTTGCCCAAGGTCACACAGGTAGCCCCCCTTCTCAACCAATCACTGCAATTTAGACATTGTAAACCTCAGTACCAAAGATTGTGGTAGGAAAACAAGTTTGTGCAGAGAAAGGCAGGGCCAAGATCATAGGACCCAAGCAGGCTGGGCATTTTGACTCTTGGTTGCCAGCCTGTCCCTGGTGGCTGAGGGGTCACCAGGCTGACAGAGCCAAGACACGGTCAGATTTCTCATCCTTTGAGATGACAGGGACAGGGGCACTGAAAATAGCTCAGAGGCCAGAAGAGGAAATTGGTTCCTGATATATATTGACAGGGGTCATTACCCGGACATCATGTTTTCATGAAATGGCAGTGACCCTGTTTGCTTAGAAAGGGCTGGCTCCCGGGCGTAACAAGGCCAGGAGCCAGGGATGCTGGGGAGAAATGAGAGAAGAGACACTCCTCCGAGAGGCGCTGGGCAGAGCGCTTTCAGATGGCGGGAAGGTTGGGACCCAGCTCTGTGAGCATGAATCTCTCTTCCTTCCTCCAAGCTGCCGCCAGCTTTATCTCCCTACAGGGCAAACTGGAACACAGCACTCCTGGCCTCGAGAACCAGTTCTCACTCCCTGTCACCTCCAGAGTGAAGTGCCAGGCTATAACCTGGGTGCAAAGCCACCCACAATCACCCCTGAACTGGCTTTCTGACCTCGCAGCCCTCTCTTTCCTTCTGTGGGTCACGGGTGCCCGCTGATGCTCCCCAGACACATCCCGGTGCATTGCTATCGCTCCCTCTCTCCCCGCTTCCATGTGAAGCACCATCTGGAAATTTGGAGTTGGGAGCCCCACTGGTGTGTCATGGTGATGCCCGACTAGGCGTGGTGGATCGACAGTAAGGCCCTTCCGTGTGGGAGGAAAAGGGCTGGAAATTTCATTCTGTGAAATTGAGAAAGGAGACAGACAGAAAACTCGCTTGGTACTCACAAAGCCTTTGCCAAAGAGTTTGCACTTCCCGGCTTTGCTAAAGAGATGGTGAAAACAAATGAACGCGATTCATCACTTATTTTGGGTTTAGACCCTCTGATGAGTTCCAGGCGAGCTGGGACTCAGTCATGTGCAGAGGAACAGGGTTTTCATTTTGATGAAGGACTCACACCATTCATCCTGTGGGCGTCACTGAAACCACACATCTAGCATGTTCTAAGGAACATCGTCAGGCAGTCAGGATCAATTAACCAAACACACTCCTTACCTAGACATTCATTGAACAACTGCTGTGCTTAGGGACCACCATCAGTACATGGACATTCTTTGTCATTTGGTTTTCTTTCCCCAATTTTCATCATTTTAATTTTTATTTCCTCTTCATATACTAAATACGTAATTACAGTATATCAATTAAGAATGCTAAGTGTTTAGGCCCTTAACATATGCCTACTCATCTTTACATGGCAAACTAATAAATATTTGTGTTTTGGCTGACATGTAATTGGTGCTCAGTAAGATAGTTCTCATCTAAAGCCAGGGTTGGCAAACATTTTCTGTAGAGGGCCAGGTGGTAAATATTTTCAGTACTGTGGGCCAAGGGCCAAAATTGGTAATATCATGCAGGCACTTTATGTCACAAGCGAGAAAACAAATTTCCACAAATTTTTTTATTTTAGAAATTCAAAATAAAATAATATAATTAACCACAGGTTTTTGTAATGGAAGTTGTGTTACTCAGCTCAGGCTGCCATAACAATACCGTGGACTAGGGGGCTTCAACAACAGAAATTTCTTTCCTCACAGTTCTGGAGGCTGGAAGTCCAAGATCAGGGTTCGGGCAGGCTTGGTTTCTGGTGAAGCCTCTCTTCCTGGCTTGCAGACACCCTTCTCACTGTGCCCTCGCATGGCCTTTCCTCTGTGCACACACACGGGGGGGGGGGAGGGAGGCAGGGAGGGAGCACGAGTGAGAGATCTTTAGTCTCTCTTCTTCTTATAAGGACACCAGTCCTATTGGATTAGGGCCCCACCCTATGATCTCCTTTAATGTTAATGACCTCCTTAAAGGCCCTATTTCCAAATACAGTCACATTGGGGATTAGGGCTTCAACATATAAATTAGGGGACAGGGGTGACAGTTCAGTCCATAACACTACTATAACAGGTCTACTAATGAGAAAAATGGAATTCTTTTTTGGGAGAAAACGTTCCACTTAATTGGAGTTCAAATGTAAAATCCATTCTTAGCTTCTGGGTCTTCAACAAAGGCAGCAGCCGGGTTTGGCCACAGCCCTAGTTTGCTGACACCTGATTGAAGGGCCACAGGGTGCAGTAGAAAGGACCTTGGCTTTGGGGTCAGGCTTGGCTTACCTTTGCCTCCTATCAGCTGTGTGTGACTGAGCAATCACTAGATCTCTCTGAACCTCAGTTTTTCCATGTCTCGGGGGAAATAATGATTTCCCCAAAGGGAGAGCACTCCAGGAGGGAAAATAGCTCTTTAGGGTTTCCGTAAGGGGTGTCAGTAACGAGTGTAGAGTCCTGAGCACAGTGCTGGATGGACACCTGCCCTAAGGGGATGACAGCCATCGTCTTTGTCATCACTGTCATCATTAGCAGAGTTCTGAGGAGCAGGAGATAACTCCAAAATGACTCAAAAGATTTTATGGATTGAGTATCCACCTTGGATAGGATGTGATGAGAATGACAGTTTACCTCTGTGGTTTTCCTCCCAATGTAATCGCAATAATGTCAGACAAATCCCAATTGAGGGATATTCTACAAAATACCTGACCAGTCCTCCTCAAAACTGTCAAGGTCATCAAACACAAGGAAAGCGTGAGAAACTGTCACAGCCAAGAGGAGCCTAAGGAGACATGACACCTAAATGTAAAGTGGTGTCCTGGGTGGGGTCCTGGGACAGAAAAGGACGTTGGGTAAAATCTCTGAACATCTGAATAAAGTTTGGACGTTAGTTAATCATAACATATCAACATTGTTGATTAATTGTTACAAATACACCATATTAATGTAAGTTGTTAAGAAGAGAGGAAACTGGGTGTGGGGTATATGGGAACTCTGACTATCGTCACAATTTTTCTGCAAATCTAAAACTGTTCTAAAATTTAAATTTTATTACAAAATAATCATGCATGGACAAAACTTAATTCAAAGTGCAAGGTGGACAATGGTTTTAATGTAAAAAGGATGAAAGGATGATTGATATGGTTTCAGATTCCACATTAACTAACTTTTGAGAAACTACCACTTGTCAAATTTTGATGTAGCATCAAAGAAGAGCCACTGTTATCTGGAAAGGCTGTTAAAACACTCCTCCCTTCCTTTTCCACCTTCCTATCAGTGTGAGGCCAGATTTTCTTCAGATATTTCAAAGAAAACAACATAATGCAAAAGCTGAAAAACAAAAGCAGTTACAAGAATCCAGCGGTCCTCCACTGAGCCGGTCATTAAAAAGATTTGCAAAAACGTAAAACAGTGCCACACTTCTCACTAAATTTTTATGTTTGGGAAAATATAGTTATTTTTAATAACAAATATTTATGTTAACATGTTATCGGTTTATTATTATTTTTAAATGAATTAATAAATATTTAAATTTTTTCTCAGTTTTAATTTCTCTTGTGGTAAATATCAATAGCTATTACCCATGTGAACAAAAACTCTTTGGGTTCTTAATTTTTAATAGTATAAGGGATCCAGAGACCAAAAAGTTTGTGAATCACTGTACTAAATAAGTACTTTATTCCTCACAACAACCTTTTAGGTAGGCATTATTATTATCCCACTTTGCAGATGAGAAAACTGAGAAACAGAGAGGCGTAGTAACTTGCTCAAGGTCACCCAGGAAGCAAAGAGGCTAGAGTCAGGACCCGAACCTGTGTCACTATGCTCTCCTGACTCCCGTAACCTCACGGTTCTCCCCCACCCTTCCAGGTCTGCGAGCTCTGCAAGGGAGTGGCCTCCTCCGACAGCCCAGTGGTCTACTCGGACAGGGCAGGCTACAGCAAGCAGTGGCATCCCGCCTGCTTTGTGTGCGTCAAGTGCTCCGAGCCGCTGGTGGACCTCATCTACTTCTGGAAGGACAATGCGCCCTGGTGTGGCCGCCATTACTGCGAGAGCCTGCGGCCCCGGTGCTCCGGCTGCGATGAGGTGAGAGCCAGTGGGGCTGGACGCTGGGGTGGGCACTCCCACTGATGTGGGAGAGGACCCAGAGGCCAAGGGGAGTGTGGCTTCGTTGATGATGTGACCCACAGCTAGGAAAACTGAGGCTCAGGGCTCTCTTCATGCTCTCAGCCTCTGTTTTCTCATCTGCAAAATGGGGGCCGATATTAGTTCCCAAGCATGGCTTGTTGGGATGGGTCAGACACAGAGGCCCTGTCACGTCTTATCCTTGGCACAACGCCTGGCACTTAGTAAGAGCTCAGAAGAATGTACAGGAGGTGCACCAGGAGGCAGACTGCCCACGTTCCAACCTGGCTCTGCTTCTATTAGTCGCTTGGTTACCTAACTCCTGGGCCTCAGTTTGATCACTTATCAAATGGGAAGGTTAACAGTGCCCACCCTGTGAAGTTGCTCTGAGGATATATGAGATAGGGCATGCAAATGCTTGGCACAGGGCTGACCCGGTAACGAATAAATGGGAGCTGCTGTTAGTCCTGTGATCATGTAATATGACGTAATAACCTAGCATTAACATACAGTAGTTAGAGATCCTGTGAAAGACTTCAACTCTCCTATATGGGTTTAGACTAGAGGAACTCTAAGATATATTAATAATGACAATAATAATGATGGTAATAATAACGACTATCTGCATGCCTTTGGTGACAGGCAACTCACTATCTTCATCTTTGGACCATATGAGGTTTAGAAATATGTTCTTCATATCAAGCCAAAATCTCCCTCTTTCCACCTTCCACAACTGGTCTCCATGTGGAGTTCAGGCCCTTCAATCCTCTCACCTAATAACTGTGATCAACCGATATTAAGAAGGAAAAGGACTGTCAGCAGGCCCGCCCCCTGACCTCAGTTTTGTGAGGACCGCAGTATACTCACAGTGACAATACTCTACCCTTTATTAAGAGCTTACAATGGGTCAGTAATATGCTACATACTTTTCGTTGATGTGCCATTTATATTTCACAGCAGTGCTTTAGGCAGAGACAATCATTATCTCTGTTTTACATTTGAGAAAAGTGCAGCTCAGAGAAGTCATGATAATTATATAGCATTGACTTTGTCTCAGTCACTTATCGGTGGAAGTACTTCATAGGTAGTAACACATGCAGCACTCATAAAACCCTATGGAGTGGGTAGTATTTATTATCCCCATTCTACAGATGTGGAAACTGAGGCATAGAGAAATTAAGCAATTTGCCCAAAGGCATGCAACTGGTAAGTATTTAAGTGAAAAGTCAGAGCTGGTTCCTGTTTGATCCCAAAAGCAGAAGCCACATTTAGCCAGTGTGCTATTCTGCTCTTTCTGAGCCTCAGGGGTTCCTCACCATACATATGTTCCAGAGAGTCACTTTATTCCATGCCCAAGTGACCCTGTGTGCTCTTACCCTTGAAGACTGCCATTGGCCACTGAGCTATTGTTGGGCTGTCTTCACCAGGGTATGTAATCCCGTCTCAGAACACAACTGGGCTTTGGGTTTGGCCCAAAGAGCGTCACAGATGCTAGATAAGGACAGCCTGACTATGGCGGAGGACTTTTTTTTTTTCCATCCAAGAAGCTAAGTTGCAAGCATGACCTTCGCCAAATACTGTACTTACTGCCTGAGATTTTTGTCCGATTTCTCCACTGAAGCATTTAAAGGTGGAAACAAGAATGGGGCGGATGAACCACCATCCTCCACCTTATCCTCGATGCACTGTCTCCACGAGGGACAGAACTTGAGTGTGCGTTTCTTCTGCTCCTCTCCCCAGATCATATTCTCGGCGGACTACCAGCGCGTGGAAGACCTGGCCTGGCACCGAAAGCACTTTGTCTGCGAGGGCTGCGAGCAGCAGCTGAGCGGCCGGGCGTACATCATCACCAAGGGTCAGCTCCTGTGCCCAACTTGCAGCAAGTCCAAACGCTCCTGAAGGGCTGCCGTCCACGGCCGGAATCCACAGGATCCCACCAAGAAGGAAAGCCAGGTGTGCCGAGACCATCCTAAGGCTCTGACATGACAGCCAGCAAGCAACAAAAACAGTGATTTTTTTTTCAGTGGGAATATATATATACATATATTCTAGGTTGGGTGGTGGTGGATCCTTGAGGGTCAATAGTTTCAAAGCCAGAAATGTTCTGAGAAGTCTTAGGATGGAGTTATTTTGTTTTTTTTGTTGTCGTTGTTTCCCAGCTACCAACTAAAGACACAATTGGCATCCTGCAAGGGATCTCTGAGAGGAGTTTCCCAGAATGCAATTGTGAGTGATCAAATCACGTAGCTGTAGAATGTGCGTGCTTTTTTTGTGAACATGGGAGCTCCTCCGGGAGCAGGCTGGGATCCCAACGATCGTTTGTTGCCTCTTTTCAAGTGGAATTTGAATTTTAAATAAAAAACTTTTTTGGCATGATAAACGTATCAATAAAAGTTTTATGAAGTCCACAGACACCCTGATGTAATTATTCATGCTGCGGCAGTGATATCGTGGCATCCATTTAGCCCCGGACCCTGCGTGCTGGTGCTGGCAGAAGGCACTGCAGATGCTAGTGTGCCTCTTCATCAATTGTGTCTTGTCACATTTCTTTGGGGAGTGTAGGTCCTGGGGGCAGAATGCCCATCGCCTATTTCCAGATATCCCCTAATCACTGATGGAAACGTGCGTGTCGTGTTTCATGGTACCAAAAAGCAGCCTCCTGGGAACTGATGAGCTGCCTAAAGAGCGGGGACCTGCTTCAGCTGCCCTCAGAGCCCAAGCAGGTAATGAGTGAAGCCCCCTGGGAGTGAGACCAGGTAGAGTGTTGGGGAACAGCCAAACAGGGCCACCTGCACCAATCAACGGGTGCCACGTGGGACAAGGTGACCAGTGTGGCAGACCTGAAGAAATACGAGATTTTTATGAGAAATCTCTCCATTTCTATATGTTACCAACCGACCATTGAATGAGCCAAATAGAATAGGTGTTTGGGCCAGATTTTCCCTCTTTTATGGCCTCTCTGAGCATTTGCAGTCCCCAAATTAGTTTCCTTTCCACAATTTCTAAGAAAAAACATCTCTTTTTCTACTGAGGATATAAGGGTGAAAAAGACACGAGTCCCAGGAGCTCCCAGCTCCATTGCCGATGCCCTTTATTTCTGTAACTTCCCATGGTGCCAGTTTCTTTAATTTCACCACCCAGATTTTGCTCTCATCATCTCTTATCTACAATGCCCCATTCGTGCACTTTGCAAGTTTGGCCAAAGCTATTGCCGATTCCTCCCACAGTGGCTTTCTGCTTCCAGCTCCTCTCTCCAGCCAGCCTCAGTTCCCCTGTCATGTCCATCTTCTCAAAGAGAAGCTGTGGGTGTGTCATCCTCCTCACCCACCCTCCATAGCTCCCCATTGTCTCTCAATTGAAAACCAAGTTCTCACCCTGACATTCAAATCCTTCCAAAACTTGGCTTAATTATCTTTCTGGCCTCAGAACCCTTTATTTCTCTAGATTTCCATTTGTCTATTTCTCCTAGACATTTGCAAATTCTCTTCAATTGAGCCCCCCTGTGCTTTTGCTAATCCTGTGCTGGTTACTTGAAGACCAAAGCCATCTGTTGAAATTCTATCTATCCTACAAGGTACTCCTCAAGCATAACCTGACAACAGCCTCCTAGTGAGTCTTCCTGCCGTGAACTCTCCACACACTGCTCAGACAAACTGCTCAGAAACACAGGTCTCATCATACACTCTCCTCTTCAGAACACTCAGGGGCTCCCTGCAGCACACACAGAAGAAAGTTGAAACTTCTTAGCTTTCCAATCAAGTTTCTTAATTTTCCTGGCCTCAACCCACCTTGCTGCCTGCTCCCCTGTCAGAAGCCAGATGTACCGCTTGCAGGGCCCTGTGTGTGCCCCATGCTTTCCCTACCTCTGCGCCATTGTGCAGGCTGTGCCCTTTTCCTGGAGTTCCCCCATTGTGCTCAATTGCTGGCTCTTGCATGGGGCTGCCATAGCTGAGTGGGATTCTGTAATAGAGTTGGAAGGATGGACGCTTTAAAACGTTGCAACGTGAACTCATCCGTGATTTTATCCCCTACGTCTGCAAGAAAAGCAGCTGCCACGCCCATCACTCCCATTCTCGAGGAAGACTTCCCTGGCCTTCCCTCCCCTCTGCAGTGCTGTATGCTCCTCTGTGCTCTCACGACACCCCTGGCTCACAGTGGTCACTGCACTGATTCTATTGTGCTAGAATTGTTAGTTCATGAAAGCCTCCCCCATAACTTCTTGAGAGGACAGTCTCATTATCTTTGGTTCCCAATCCTTAGTACAATGCCTAGCAACTACAAGAAAGAACAAACAGACTAGGGCCCTTGGATGATTCACTGTTGCTAAGGGCACTGGGTTCCAAAACGGCCTAAATCAAATATAAAAACTTCAGACTGAGGCAGACACTATTGGCTGTCTTCTACATGTTGCCATTCTCCACACCCACTTCCTTCTTCCTGTGTGAAGAGCCCACTTCCCACTCTATAAACTCACTTTCCCAGCTACTTTTGGAGCAGGAGAAAGGGCCTGTGACTCCATCCCTACCACTGGGGCTTCTCCGCTGGGGAGCTGCTTAGAAAAGTTTTCTTCCTCACTGAAAAGAGATGTTCTGGAAGAAATAGCCCTGCTTACTTTTTCTTTTGATAAAATTGCAAACTTACCAAAAAAATTATAAAAGAACAACTTTTCTGCTTGAACCACCTGATGTTGTTGCTGACACAATGCTCCATCACCCCTGCATATTTCCGTGTGTAATTCCTACAAACAAGGATATTCTCCTATATAACCACAAAACAACCATCAAAATCAAGAATTAACATTCTACTGTCTAATCCGCAGACCCAGTTCAAGTTTCACCAGTTGTCCCAATAACGTCTTTTATAAATCCAATCCAGGATTACGCATTCCATTTAGTTATCTTGTCTCTTTAGTCTTCTTCAATTTGGAAGTGTTCCTCATTTTTTTCCTTGGCATTTATGATCTTGACATCTTAGAAGATTAAACACCACTTATTGAGGCCACTTACTTGTCCGTCAAATTGGGTTTGTCTGATATCCTCTCATAATTAGATTCAGGTTATGCATTTTTGGTAGGAATGCTATGGAAGTGATGCTATTTTCATTGCATCCTATCAGATAATACAAAATTTTTCTTTGTTCCATTAGTGTTGATATTAATTTTAAACACACTTGATTACACTAGATTTTTCCGTTGTAAAGTTACTCTTTCTCCTTTTGCATTTAATCAGTATTTTGTGGGAAGGTACTTTGAGACCATGTTAATATCCTCTTTCTCATCAAAATTCCACCCTCTAGTTCTTAGTATCCATTGATGTTTCTTGACTGAATTAATTATTACTATGATAGTTGCCAAATGTTGATTTTTCTAATTCAATCATTCCTTTAATGTTTATTAGTTAAGGAAAAGTTCTATCTTCTCCCTATTTATTTATTCATTTATTTATATCAGTTTGGAGTTATAGACTTCTATTTTATTACATTATTTATAACCTATTGCTATCATTATTTATTTTGATGCTCAAATTGTCCCAAATTTGGCCAAAGAAAGCTCTTTCAAGCTGGCTGTTATGTACTTCTGACGTATCCCCATCATTCTTTAAACACAGTTTTACATTCTGCCTCAACAGGGAGTTCCTGGCTAATCTTGTCCTTTCTTTACCCCAGCTTTGGAATCAGCCATTTCTCAAGGAGTTCACTCTTCTTAAGCTGGGTGCTGTTGGGCTGAATTCCTGGTGCCATCTTAGAACCCTGAGGAGACAAGGGCACCAAGCCAATAAGCTGAGGACGATGGGGCTGAGAATTAAACAGAGCCTAGGTCCTTGATTATGTCATCAAGCCAGCGAACTCACCTCTGGGCTTCTTGTTACATGAGACCATTTATTTCGCTATTCTTTATGCAGGGTGATCCATTTCCTCATTGTGTAATATATTTCCTCATCATATAGTTTCTCATTAGTGGGATCTTGTTATCTGTAGCGCCAAAACAATGTGACTAACACCCAAGATGTTTCACATTCCAGCTTGGGTGAATTACACATTTCTGAAGACTTTACACTCCTAGTTCATTGGGATTTTTAATTAAGTTTGTCCCACGGAAACACAAGTGATAGTGACATGAGCGTTTGACTCACTGGGTTATCAGACTTTGGCTCCAAATGTTTGGCTTCAAATATGAGAAAGTTACATGAAAGATGAGACTCTGCAATGGCATGTGTATTGGCCATTCACACGTCTCTGCCTTTGACAAGCCAAGGCTGGCGATGATGCTGTTGAAGGAAGAAGTATGTTTGCTCCTTTTTCTCAACCAGTATTTGCATTCAGTCAGATCCTACCAGTTTGAAGCAAAATGATCTTTTTGTCTGATTCCCTCCATTCTACGATAATAGAAACTGCAGGCATCAGCATAAAGTGTTTCTTTGGTCTGAGTTAGTACCACGTTGATTCTTGAGCAACAGAAGGGATTTGGACTTGCAGACAGAAGAAATATTATCCAGGCCTCTCTTGTTGCAAGTGAGGGAAGTCCAATTTCAACCAGGTTAAACCAAAAAAAAAAAAAAAAATTAGAAGGAATCCACATTCTAGAATCTACTTTCTAGTCAGAAAGTTCAAGAGACATGCCAGCTTCAGGAACAGCTGGATCCCGTAGTTCAAATTCTTTAGTCAAAAATCTGCTTCCTCTCTCATCTCTCATCTCTGTTTTCTTCCATGTTGGCTTCATCTTCAGGCAGGCTCACCCTGATGGTGGCAGACATGGCCACCAGCAACAGCTAGGGTCACCTTTGCCCTCGGAACTAGTGAGCACAATGAAAAGGGAGAGTCTCTTTCTGGGGCATTCTGGGAATGACTTTGATTGGCCCAATGTGGGTCATGTGCCTATCCCTCCACCAACTACTGTGCCCAGAGGACTGGGGTACTGGGATTGGCCGTGCCTCAATCGTGTGCCAACCAGCAAACCTCTGAGAAGAAGGAGAAGGGATTGGAAAAGACAGCCACACCCAAATCACATGAAACAGACCTTTTGTAAAAAAAAAAACAGGTCCTGTTAGAGCTGGAGGTGGGGATAAAAAGCCTTCCGGGCAAAGTGGAGTTGGCTCAGGTCTCTAAAGAGAGGGAGGGTAGATAAACTACGAGAGCAAAGCACAGAGAAGGAGCAATCCGTGAAGTTGGAAGAGAACCAACCCAAGGAATCTAAGGGACTGAGGCTGTCCCAGGATTGGGGAACGCAGGCTCCTGAGAGGCCTCAGAGGAGCCACAGCAAAGAGCAAGGATAGAGGCCAAGTCACAAAGCTCATCTTGAAATAATTACCATGCCACTAAAAATCTCATTTGTCTTGATATTTTTTTAATTACTGGCTAGAAAAGACAAATGTTTTTAAAGCCTAAATAAAATGGTATTCCCTAAAGGAAATGTCTAAAGGGTTTTACTGTGGCCTTTTTTTTTTCATTCTGTGAAAGATGATGGAGACTAACTAAACTGTTTTTATGGGAAAAGTTTAATAAATGTGAAGGATGTACTTCCATGAGTTCAAATATGGAAAGTTTTAAAATAGAAGAGTGACACAAGCAGCTAATGATCCCAATATGTTAGATTATGCAGGCTGCTGGCACAGGTTCCAGTTTTTAATCAAATATATAAATTATGAAATATTGTTGCAAAGAATTGCAAGCCTTTGCCCTACAAGGACATGGTTTGTGCTTCGGTTGACAGGAGAGCTCTGTGGAGTTCATCTTCAGCTGATAAAGGGAGAGGGAGCAGGAGCAGACGGGCGGGCATCCTTGGCCGACAGAAGGGGACCATCTGATGCCAAAGCTGGATGGAAGAACATGCTCCAGCCAAAGCCTCAGGCCAAGTAGGAAGGTGTTTGTCTGGTGCCTGTGTGGTCCACCTCTGCGGAGGAGGCGTCTGTGACATCTTGGGCCAGAGCTCGCAAACAGTGAGCTTCCTGCGCTTGTTTCCACCCAAAAGGCCACCCTCTGCTACCTCTGCTTCAAGCCTCAGCACACGTGCTCTCTCCTCCAGGAAGCCCTTGCTGATTTCTCCAGATGTTCAGAGTCTCAGCTGACTGTGTAATTGATTTGGCCTTTGACCAGAACGTACTTATGTCAGACTCTGTGGTTTGTCTTCCAAACAATAGTCAACTCACTCACTCACTAGTTCATTCTTTTATTCATCCATTCACCACACATTTACTTAGCATCTACTATGCCCCAAGCACTGTGCCAGGCATTGGAAATATAACAGTGGACAAAGGAGATATGGGTCCTGCCCTAAAGGAGTTATAGTCCTTCAGAGGAGAGCGACAAGTAACAGACAATTATCTGCTCAGACATGCCTGATCCCAGCAGAATCCCAGCTTGGGTTCCTTCTCAGGACATCCCCCAACCTCCTCGCAAACAGGCTACCAGCAGGCCTGGTCTTCCCCACTCGCTCACCAAGCCAAAGCAGAGTGAAATCCTGACTCCACTGTGTGGTCTTAGATAAGTCATTTCTCTTGGTTCCCAAGTTTCTCCATTATAAAATGGGGATAGTAATAGTATTTACCTTATAGGGTTGTTCTGAGGATTAAACGGGTTGATTCATGTGAAAGATTTAGAACAGTTCCTGGCTTATAGTAAGTGCTCAATAAGTACTGGCTATTATCATTATTGTTTGTATTACCCAACAGTGGACCCTGGAAGATGACTCAATTGCAATCTCCTCTACTCCTGGAAACAGTGGTTTTTTTAAAATTCTGTGATGTTTTTTGAAGTCCGTCAGCAAATTTGCTTTTCTTATTTCTAATCCCTGAGACCTTCTGGCAAATGCCCAAAAATGACCTCCCCACTGAGAGAGATATTTCAGCATCCTGCTACATGTGCGCACACACGTATGCGTGTATACACACGCACACACACGTTGTGAATGTAGATGTTCTTTATTGGTAAAGTCCGCCTGCCATTTCAAAGCCAGGTGCTGCCTGTCCTGCATTTGTGCCAGGCATGTTTTGAGGATGGCTAGTAGCTCTCTTGACCCTCAGCCTTACAATGGGTCCCACAAAGTCCTAAGAGAGTCCTTGACAGAAGACTGGGAAATTCTATACTAATAGGACAATACATTTTGTGTCTCACCTAACTCTCCCCAGGACTAAAACATCTCAGAAATTGAAATCCCCAAAGGCCTCCAGTTGAGAAAGTGGAGACCAGCATTCGCTGCTAACATCACACCAGAAAGGTGATATTCTAGAGAAGTACTTCTCAGACCTAGTGTTTATAAGACTCACCTGGGAAGCTTGTTGAACTGTGGGCTCTGGTTCAGCAGGTCTGGGTCGGGGCCTAAGAGTCTGCATTTCTAACAAGCTCTGGGTGATGCCCTGGGGCTGGTCTGAGGACCACACTTGGAGCAGCAAGGCTGGAGTGTTGAGCAAGGTTAGAGTTGAAAAGGCTGGTTAGAGGCCAGGTAAT
Organism: Diceros bicornis minor; assembly: GCF_020826845.1. NCBI lineage: Eukaryota > Metazoa > Chordata > Mammalia > Perissodactyla > Rhinocerotidae > Diceros > Diceros bicornis. The sequence continues at coordinate 71,644,479 of NC_080741.1, read as the reverse complement.
CTGAGACCTTGCCTGAGAAGTGGGGAAACTGAGGCCGGAGAGTAGAAGTAGCTTTATTAGGGTCACACAGCAAGCTCAAGGTAGAGCGAATACCGCAACCTGGGTCTCCTGATTTTCGAGTCAACACCCTTCCTGAATTTACTAACTAGGGATGGGATTCCAGCCCCTACAGGAGCCAGGCAGTGAGGTCACTGCATGAAGCAGGCCAGGTGCCCACAGCAGGGGCCGTGCTGCTTGTTGCTTCACTGTTTAAAACACCGGCAAAACGTAACGGTGGGCTACGACCAGCGTGTGGGTGGCCAGTTTGCATCTTCTATAACCTTAGACCAGGGTCAGCTAACGTTTTCTGTAAAGAGCCAGATAGTAAATATTTTAGGCTTTGCAAGCCATATGGCCTCTGTTGCAACTACTCAGTTCTGCTGTTGTAGTGGGAAAGCAGCCACAGACAATACATAAACAAGTGAGCATGGCTGGGTTCCAATAAAACTTTATTTACAGTATCAGGAGGTGGGCCTGATTTGGCCACTGGGCTATTTGCTAACCCCTGCCTTAGCTGATTAGACAAACTGGGGGGTGGGGGGGGTGGGGGGTGGTCTCTATTTATACAAACTGTGACTTATAAAATAGTCTTTTAAGAATGCAACTTGTGCCTTTCAGAGCCAGTCAAGTGCTATAGTCCGTGAGTCTGTAGAAATGGAGGACAGAAGTTGACTATCTTGTTTCTTCACTTCCAAAGCACACATTGAATGAAAACATCACATTCCTAAAAGGATTCATGTGAGAGTTACAGCATACACTTCACGTGGTAGAGTTTCTCCCTCCAGCCCCTTACAAAGCTGGGTGGTAGGCACAGTGAGGTAAAATCCACGTATAAGGTGACATCAGATCAATTGGAAACAACTCACATAAAGAAACCCCCTCAGAGACGGAGCTGGTTTCAGACATGGTGTTCTTCGGCTTCTCAGTCCAAGATGTGACCGGGTATGACAAGCTGCCTTTCTAGGTCAGGGCGACACTTTTCCATCCAGGAGAAACTTCATGGCTCGCTTCGGTGAATGGACTCAATTCATGTGGAACCAGCAATTGAAAATTGTCATTTCCTTTCAGAAGTTCAACTTCTCCCGCCTCCATCCACCCTCACTCCCCTGCCAGTGGTTTTCCTACCATATACGACCCGTGTATCTTCACTAGAGGAAATCGATTCAGTGGGGGCTACATTATCTCAAATTCCACATTAGCGTGTGGGGCTAAGAGAATGAGCCATGACTGCACCTCTGTTTATTCACATTTTCTAAATCCAAGAGTTGTTAAAATAGGGGCCTGGAAGAAAATGCCAAATATTCTAGATGAAACACCCACGGCCTAAAACGAAAACACCTCATTCTGGAACACTGAACAACAGTTTAAATGGCTCCAGAGACACTTCCCGTGAACTAGTGAGAAGCCGAATTGTTGGAGCCAGAAAACATCTGGCAGCCTACCGCTGGTCTCGGGCGGCCGGCTCTTCTTATGACTTTTATTTTTTCTTCCATATTCAGAGTCACAAGTGCCTTCTGCTGGGTACACATATTTGTTTTGGTTCCGTTGTTGTTAGGCTGTTAATCTGCCAGTTAGAGTGAGATCTTCCAGATTTTGCCCAAACCGTGATTGCTTTCCATTGTCCTGCGAAGAAATCCCCTGCATGAGAATGCACATGTGGCCCCATTTATGGGCCATCCGTTTCATATGGAGAGGGACCTGGGGACTAATTTCCCTCTAGGGTCAGGGCACTGTTCCCCCTAAGAAACTTCTTTCTATCCCAAAGTTTAAAGCCAAATCCAGTTGCAGACAAAGGTTTTATGACACCATGTAGTATCCTCCAAGTTAGGAAACTGTCCAAAAGGAAATAAATAATAAGAAATGGAGCTAACCTGGATCGTGTCTGTTCCAATTATAATGCAAAATTAGAGCTATTTTCTCTAATTCTTTAGAATTAAATGGCTTTTTCCAGAAGGCTAAGTCATCTGTAGTCAAGTGGGCGGCCAGCAGTCTGCATGATTATCTAATGTATGAGAGACACATGCAGCACCAGTCTTCTCTTGTGGGGGAGGAAGAAGGTTGCCATGTCTCCTTCACTTGAGGCCAGACATCCGGTGTTCTCCCCTCCTGAAAACACTCTTTAACTGCAGCGTTCAGGAAAAGGTTTAGGAAGAGGAAAAATGGCAGACACTATACCCCTCCAAGAAGACAAAAATCATGACTACGGAAGAACTACACAACTTTAACGTAGGCAATGAAAACACTGAAATTGTTAGAGTGTGTTACCTTGGTTCAGTCATCAATTTAAATGGAGATTGCAGCCAAGAAATCAAGACTGGGACTCGGAAGAGCAGCAAGGAAAGTTTTAGGAAAGATCATCGAGTGTAAGGAGGTGTCATTAGAGACCAAGACCAAGAGTATCCACATCCTCGTGTTCCCAGTTAACTAAATACGGGTGGGAAAGCTGGATAGCAAAGAAGGCTGACAGGAGAAGCATTGATTCATCTGAAACACGGTGTTGAAGGAGAGGTCTACAGATACCCCGGACTGCTGGAAAGATAAACAAGTGAGTCCTAGAGCAAATTAAGCCTGAACTATAGCTGGAGGCAAAGATGATAAACTGAGAAGGCAGGATTCTTTTGAAAAGACAATAATGCTGGGAAACATAGAAGGCAGCAAGAAAAGAGGAAGACCAAATATGAAATGGATTGACCCCATAAAGAAAGCCATAGGCATGAGTCTACAGGAGCTGAGTGGGGCTGCTGAGGACAGGACGTTGTGGACATCACTCATTCATAGGGTCGCCAGAAGTCAGAGCCGACTTGAGGGCATGTAACGATACCCCAGCACCAAACGACCCATCAAAGGCGTCAGCCCCAGTTGTTACTTAGAGAGGGTAACTTTCTGAGACTGATGATTAGGACACCATTCTGACGTTCTGCTCACTGCCCCCATCCCACTGCTGCCCCGGCATCTGGGCAGTGCTGCCAGAGTAGTGTGGGGAAGGAAAAAAATTCTCTTTCCCTCTACCCATCTTAGGTTCATGGGCTGCAGCCCACGAATCAAACTGATAACAGATGGATTCAAAAGAAAAAAAAAAAATTAGATACATACCTATGCACAGGAGTTCCCAAAGCAAAATGTGGCTCAAAGAGGTGGTCAGATGAATGAGGCTTGTAGACCATCCTAGTCTAAGCAAAGGAGAAGGGGGTTGGGGCTTCTGGGAGGGGAAGGCAAGTTACGGGAAGGTGACCAGGAAAAGTAGGGGTTGCTTAAAGGCTTATTGTGCAGATTTAAGTCTGAGCTTTCTCCATTGACAAGAGTTATTAAGAATCCTCCTCTTTCTATTACAGGAGAAAGAGACGCCTTTACAACCAGAAATTTCCTTTATAAATATGAATTTCATTTTTCACCTTGTTTTAACAGCTTTTCCTGCATCTTCTGGTTCTCAGTGGCCTTTAGCTCTTTTTAGGGTGGTGTATTCTGGTACCCTTCATTAGCTAGGCTTTTTCTAGCAAGGGTCCTCTTTTAGCCACCCAGGACTCCCCAGTTCTTCTAGGGGTTCTAAATGTGAAACAAAAGGAGCCCTGGGCTAGAAGGCAGAAAACCTGAGCTTGGATCTGAGCTTCCCTACTTACTGGCAAGTCACGAGACCTCCCTAAACCACAACAGTCGCCTGTAAAGTGGGGGTGATAACATCCACCCTGCCCACCTCTCAGGGTCACTGTGGATCTAGTGGGGTGACAGACGGGAAAGACTTGTGTAAATTATACAGAGCCCTGTTCACATACAGCCTGCTTATTTGATATTCCCGGAAGAAATAGCTGTTTCCTAATCTGGTTTGAGATGAACATTCTTTCAGCAGCACTTAATGGGCTAACTCAGGCATGTTCAAACATTTTTTGAACTATTCATGTCAATGAAATTTTATACGGTCTCCTCATATAGGAAATAAATGAAAGTAGGGCTGTAAGAATTAGCAGAAGGAAGGCAGCTCGAGACCTCCCATTCAGCTTCTGCCTCAAACTTATGGCAACAGTGGAGGCCCCGCACAGACCCCAGGGCCCCCAGGAACCAGGGTAAACACTCTAGACCAGACCCCTTCATAAGGCTCACCCCTGGCTATTGGCTGCTGCATCAATAGAGAGGCGGGAGCAGGAGCTCCCTGTGTCTTCCCAGGCTGCCAGGCCGTCTCCTTCTGGAAGTCCCTTAAGGAAGGATGCTGAGAGGGGAGAGAAGGTGCAGCAGACAATTTGACCACATGGTTCAAATCAGAGGGCAGGAAAGGGGGAGTTACTGGGGGAGGGGCCTGTGAAAAGTCCAATGGCTGGAGATGAGCCTGGAACTTTGGGCAAAGGTTGTGAAGGCCACGTTTAATGATTCCCCTTCAAGTCCTGTCTAGCTCGGCCTTTCATGGAACAGCTGCAAGTGAAAACCACCACCCAAACTCTGTCCAGACGCCCACGTGATGATGAGTGGGAGGAGAACTACGGGAAATCTCCCCATGTTGGTTTTTCTTAACCAACCAACCAGCTGGAGCAGCATTTTGGCCCAGAGCTGCTGGTTGCCAGACCAGTTTCAGGGTCTTCCAGGAAGGGGATTAGGGCCCCTATCGCACCCAAGATCCTGGTGTCAGGAAGGAAACCAGCTTTGAAAAGGGCCTGGAGCTAACCTGGGGGTGGCCCCTTCTGTCTGACCCACCTTGACCTCTGATCAGGAGACAACAGATCTTATGCATGAAACACGATCGCAGCTCCTGGCCTCCCAGAATTGGTGAGGGAGGACTTGTTCCGTCCTGTTTTCCCCCAAAACTGACAGACCCCGTGGCTCTTGGAAAAACAGGCTCAAAAACAACTGTGTTCAGTTCCTTGACTGCGTCATCATAGATCACTAGATATTCTGTGTGGAGCAGAGGAAAACTATACAGGGGAAAAATATCAGAACAGTTCAAGTAAGCAGGTGTTATTGTCAGTAATACAGACTAGAAATAGTGTATCTGGGGACCTGGAAGTAGGTGTTTTAACCTCTTAAATGACAAAACTCTGGCTCAGAAAGATCATGGAACAAGCCCAGGGTCACTTGGTGGGTAGCTGGCAAACCAGGAGAGTGTCACTGCCTTTCATAGATGATAAAATGTGTTGTAGGGGTTTTATACATGAGGAAACTGAGGCCTGAGAGAAACGTGACTTACTCAAGACCACGTGGCCAGGAGGTAGCAGATCTGGGACTAGATCTCGTTTTCCTGGGTCCTGGTCATGAAATCTTCCTACTCCTCTTTAAGAATGGTGGCTTAAGAGTTTAAACCTAAACTAATAAGGATACCAGAATAAATACCCCTCTTTGGCACATGGATTATTTTGAGCTAAAGGCCATTGAGAACCAGCAGATGCAGGAAAAGCTACACTCTTAATTGTTCTCACTACGAAAAAGAAATGATGGTGTGATGTGATGGAGGTGTTAGCTAACCCTGTGGTGGTAATCATATTGCAATATATAAATGTACCAAGTCAACACATTGCACACCTTAAACTCACAAAATGTTATATGTCGACTATATCTCAATAAAAATTTAAAAAAAAAAGAATGGTGGAAGCAACTGGTAAAACAAGTAGCATTTATTAATGATGTTGTTGTCGCTATTTTTATTGTTTTTCTCGTCATTTTTTGAGCCAAGTTCAGAGACTTTGAGATAGATAAACGAAGGAAGAATTGATCTTAAACAAATACTCATTTTTCTTGTTTTATTGTGATTCTTCCCTTAGACTCTGCCTGCAATGCAATTTGGTCCCGCACTCTCAGTTGAAAAACAAAAATCCCACCACGCCAGTTACTTTAATCCACACTGAGCCTGGTCCCTGCCGGCTGATGGAATCCCTGTGTTAGCCAGAGTTTGGCCGTGGTTCGATGAACCACTACGGATGGGTATGACCTCCACTCTCACAGAATCCACATTAAAATATTGACCGGCCTCAGGGAAATACTTCTGAGCCGTATACTCCAACGAGACCGTGTAGCAGGAGGCAGAAAAAATGACCCGAGACCCCGGCAGAGACGCCCAGATTCAAGGCTCATGCTGAGGGTCCTGGAGCCCTGTTCACATTTCACCAGACAGCAGTGGAGAGGGAAGCTTGGGGCCCAGAACATTCCGCCACATGCTCTTTCTTCCAGGGAACCGTGGCCCTGGCACTCCAAGGCAGAGCTCAATTTTGCAAGTCCCTAAGAAGGCCCTGCCAGGGGTCCTTTACAAGAGGCTTCGCTGGTGTCTCCCTGCAAGAGAGCAATGCCGGAGAGCAAGTTGGACAGTTTTGAGAACCATATGGCCAGTTAAGAAGACGAGGCTCACAGAGCTGGCGTGGGGGGAGACGAGCTGTCCGTCTTTGACCCGGGTTTGTGAGGGTCTGTCCCCTCATGGTCTGCTCTCAACACTGTGAGCCCCTGAGGACCAGGACCGAGCACCTTCAGTGCCTGGCGTGGTGCCTGGTGCTCCGTAGGCACTTGTCGTCACTCACCTGGTGACTTCGATTGCCTCCTATCTGGTCTCCACTCTGGTCCCCCCCATGACCCATTCCCCACAAGCTGATGTTTGACATGCTCAAATCACTCCCTATGTACAGGCTTGTGACATCTCCCCATAGAATAAAATCCAGTCTCCTTATTGTAGTCTGTACGATCTGGTGCCTACCAACCTCTCCAATTTCATCTCCCGCCACTCCCTCCCTCACTCACTATGTTCCAGCCATATAGGCCTTTCCATGGTGCTTGAGACGTAACACACAAAGCATTTTCAGCCTCAGGACCCTTGCACTTGCCGTGTAAAGGGATGTTCCTTCCTTCCCCAGATCGTTACATGGCTGGCTCCGTCTTGTCTTCCAGCATCAACTCAGATGTCACCTTTTCAGAGAGGCCATCCCTGACCACCTGATCAGAAAGGCCCATCCCCAGTCAATCTATATTACATCCTGTGAGGGAAAAACTCCTCTACACCAACTGAAGGACAACTCTGTTTTGTCCTACTCAATACACTCACTACTCACAGAACACTTCTGTGACCAGATGTGTGGGTTTTTCCCACACTGACCACTTCTCCAACACCAGCTGGGTGCCCTACAATTCAATGCAATTCTGACACTGACCAGAGTTAGCGCAGACCCCGCAAGATAAGGGCTCAGTCCCACAAGACTGCCCCCAATTCAGATGACAATTGCATGTCCCAGGTTGTCACTTGTACTTCTGACCAAATGGATATAAATCAGAGTTTCCACAACCCCCTCCACGGGGTTGATAATTTGCTAGAATGGCTCACAGAACTCAAAGAAATACTTACAGTTACAAGTTTATTATGAAGGATATGATGAAGGATACGGATGAACAGCCAGATGAAGAGGTACATAGGGCGAGGTCTAGAAGTGTTCCGAGTATAGGAGCTTCTGTGCCTGTAGAGTTGGGGTGCACCACCACCTTTCTGGCATATAGATGTTTTTACCAGCCTGGAAGTTCGCCAAACCTCATACTTCTGGGATTCTTATGGAGGCTTCATCACTTAGACATGATTGATTCTTAACACGATTTCCACCCTCCTCCTGTCTCTAGAATGGGGGGCAGGGCTGAAAGTTCTAAGCTTCTCACCATGGCTTGGTCTTTCTGGTGTCCAGCCCCCATTCAGGAGCCCACCAAGAGTTACCTCGTTAGAACAAAAGATGCTCCTCTCACCAGGGAAGTTCCAAGGAATTTAGGAGCTCTGTGTCAGGAACGGGGGGCAGATACAAATATATATATTTCTTATTACTTAATCATCTCAATGCTTTATTTTCTTTGTACAAGATATCACGATAGGAGTGTACTTTGTTTATTTTCTTGTTTACTTATTAATTGTCTCCCCCACTAGAATGTAAGCTTCATGGAGCATGGGCCTTGTCTGTACTTTATTCCCAGTACCTTCAATACCTGGGCCAGTGCCCAGCGCATAGCAGGCACTCAATAAATATGGGCTGAATGAATGAATAAATGTCCCATAAAGGAATGAACAAGGAAACAATTCCTGTACTTGTTTGCTACTGTGTATTACGATTGTGCTCCCCTCCTGGCAGAACCATGTCTGTTTCATGCCAGAGAATGTGTCTCTGTATTAACTATATCTTCTTATTTTCTGATCCTTGATGCTCTGGTGTCTGGGACCTCAATGATGGGAGGGACTGTCCTCCCAGGGCTATTAGCCCCTTAGAGATAGCAACAAACACACGCCTTTGATATGCAAACCAACCAGTCTGAGTCCTTGCCCCCACCTGCCTCCTTTTATCAAGCTCCTGCAGTTCAGGAGACTGTCCCTCTGCCCTACATCACCCCCAGGCCAGGTACTGGACAATAGGGACTACCCCTATAGCCTAGAGCCTGCCAAAACTATCCAAACTATTCAATCCCAAACTACTCAGCCTGCTGACCCTTCTTCACCCATTCATTCCGCAAAAACCACAACAAAGGCTCCTGGCCACGCTCTCCCCTCACTCCTGCCGCCTGACCAAGCCTGTGCTTCCCCGTGTGGACCCCCACGGTGTGGCACGCCCCTCCACTTGGAACCTGTGAGTAACAAACTATCTTTCAACGGCAGTCATCTTCTGACCTGTTGGCCTCATCAGATATGAATAATAATAAAACCTACCTTTTAATGCATCTCCCACCCCCACACACAGAGCCTGGCAATCAGCAAACACTCAACAAAGATCAAATGAAGCCTGGAGCCATGTCTGTCTAGTCCGCCACTCCACCTCCAGAGCTTACCACATGGTCTGGCACGCAGCAAGTGTATAATAAATATCAGTTGAACAAATGAATAACTTCACTGAGGGCCTACTAAGTGCCAGGAACTTTCACATCCAGGAGTATAGCACAGTAGGTGGGACCATGGATTTTGAAGCCTGAGTTGAATCCTGTTCTGCCACTTTCCAGCTATTGGACTTGGACAAGTTATTTAACATCTTCATGCCTCAGTTTCCCCGTATGAAAAAGGCATACATAATAATGACCTCCTAGAGTTGCCGTGAGTGTTAAGTGAATTCGTTCAGGCAGAGGGTACAGGACCGCATGTGGTTCGTGGTCGTCACCACACAAGTAATTACATGTTCTTGTTTTCTCCGTCAACCAACTCTGAGAAGTAGGAGTCACCATTCCCATTCTGCAGAGGAAGAAGCTGAAGTGAGGAAGCGGCCTGCCCGAGCCCACGGAACTGGGAAGTGGCAGAGCTGAGCCCTGACCCCTCGTCAGGTGTTAGAATCCAGGGTTCCTCCAAGTAAGGGCAGAGAGCTGGGCCCCCGTCTCCCCGCAGGGCTCCCAATTCCCTCTTGCTCCTTGCCCTCCCACCTCCTGACCTTGTCTCCTGGGTGCTGGACCTTGGGCTGCACACACAAGCCATTCAGAGCAATAACTTGGATTCCAGGCATTCAAGTTAAGTTACAATTATGCCTGTGAAATATGATTATATTATGCTTGGCAGAGAGGCTGTCCAGTGGGGCTCAGGCCACAGCCCACCCTCGACATAGCTGAAGTATTTTTATTACTTGTCAACAATGGAAAATTATGAGATTCCACATACAACATCTAAATGTCCGTACTCTTGAAAAATCAGAAGATCCAGCCGTATCAGCCTTCAGGGACCCACCTCCCAATCCGAACTGACCCCTTTGCCCAGACTGTCCACGCTCACTCAGACCATCACAGCCGCCCTCCGATCGACTACACTCTGCCCTGTTCTCACCCTCTCCAGTTCTCCCTTCACACCACCTCCCAAAGAAATGTACTCCAGTGCCCTTGTCTCGAGAGTCTTGTTAGAAAATATCCATTTTATCAGGTCACGTCCTTGTTCTAAACTTCTGATCCTTAGTTTCTCTACAACTTAACGTCTAAACTCCTCACTGGGGCATTCCAGCCCTTCACGGCCTGGTCTCTGGCTACCTTTCCAGCCTCAATTCTTTTCACTTACCTCAAAGCCACCTTAAACTAGAATCATATCCTGATGGGGGAAAACGAACAAATGAAGAAACAAACGAACAAGATTATAAAAGAGCTGGGATGGAGCTGAACAGGGCAGCATGATAAATGGTAATTGTGGGTCACCTTGAGGTAGAGCCATCTGGGAAGGCTTCTCAGAGGAGGTGGCCTTTGAGCTGAAACCTGGGTAGACAAGCACAGTTGTCTGATGAGCAGTCCCAAAGGATAATCCAGGTTGTCTGGGGTGGCAAACTCCAAAATGCATCCAGTTGTTCACATCTGCCTGCCTCCACACCCCTTGCAATGTGATTTTGCTGCCCCTCCCATCAAGAGGGAGAGCCTATTTCCTTATTCCTTGATTCTCAGCTAGGCTTGTGACCTGTTTTGGCTAAAGAATGCAAAAACCGTTCTTTCCCCATTGAATCACTTTGGCATCTTTGTTGAAAATCAGTTGATCATATGTGTGTAGGTCTATTTGGCCTCTCTTCTGTTCCACTGACCTACACGTCTATCCTTCACCAACACTACACTGTCTTGATTGCTATGATTTTATAGTAAGTCTTGAGACCAGGTAGTGTAAGTCTTCCAACTTTGTTCTTTTCCAAAATTGTTTTGGTTGACCCTAGATCATTTGCATTTCCACATAAACTTTAGAATTAGCTCGTCAATTTCTACAAAAATGCCTGCTGGGATTTTGATTGGGATTGTGTTGAATCTATAGATCAGTTTGGAAAAATTGTCATCTCAACAATATCGAGTCATCCAATCCACGAATACGGTATATCAGTCCATTTATCTAGGTATTCTTTCATTTCTCTTATTGCAGATGTCTTCCATTGCAAGATATCTAAAAGTCTTAGATATCTTTGGTTAAATTTATTCCTAAATTGTTGATGATACTGTAATCTAACAATATCGTTTTCCAATTGTTTATTGCTAATATATAAAAACACAATTGATTTTGTTTAGCCCTAGCTGGAAGCTGCTTACATCCACCCCACACATGCATTTTCACTGTTCAGCAAGGCATTTTGGAGAATAAGAAGAATTTTGGGGGTTCCCCTTCTCCAGCTCTCTCGCGTCCAGGACTCCACTGTCACTCTCCAGTGGTCATGGAAGCCCCATAGAACTTAGCTCTGGTTCCCAGGCCAGAAATATGGCAGGATTTCTACTTGAGTTTTAGCTACTGTTCATTTCGCCATGACTGCACCCTGCCTTTAAGCTAAAGCCATGAAAACTGGAAACTACTCAGTGTTTGGTCCCTTCTTTTGAGTTTTGACCTTCTTCAAAATCTGCTCACTTTAATATACTTTCCAGAAACTTCGTACAGGTTTTCGCATTTTATCCAGAGCTTATAGTTGTTCTCTGAGTGAGGATCAGCCTGTTAAAAGCCTACTCTGCCGTCCTGGAAGTGGACTTCCTTGTGTTGATGTTAATGCCTCCGGTTGAACAAGTACTAAAAAACAAACATATCCTCCCAAAAAAGTAAAATAACAAGTGTTGGCAATGATGTGGAAAAATTGGAACCCTTGTGCTTTGCTGGTAGGAACATAAAATGGTGCGGCCACTGCGGAAAACAGTTTGGCAGTTCCTCAAAAAGTTAAACAGAATTACCGTATGATCCAACAATTCTCCTTCTGGGCATATACCCAAGATAATTGAAAGCAGAGACTAAAGCAGATACTTGTACACCACTATTCAAAGCAGCGTTATTCACAATAGCCAACAGATGGAAATAACCCAAATGTCTATCAACAGATGAAGTGATAAACAAAATGAGGTCTGTACATTCAACGGAATATTTTTCAGCCATGAAAAGGAAGGACTGTCTGGCACACGCTGTTTGCTAGGGCTATCATAACAAAATACCACAGACTGGGTGGCTTGAACAACAGAAATTTATTTTCTACAGTTCTGAAGGCTAGAAGTCCGAGATCAAGGTGTCAGCAGGGTTGTTTTCTCCTGACACTATGAGGTAAGGATCTGTTCTAGGCCTCTCTCCTTGACTTTTAGATGGTCATCTTCTCCCTGTGTCTTTACATGGTCTTCTCTCTGTACGTGTGTTTCCAAATTTCCTCTTCTTATAAGGACACCAGTCATACTGGCTTAGGGCCCACTCTAATGATTGGGTAAAGACCTGATCTCCAAATATGGTTATTTCTGAGGTCCTGGGGGGTCAGGACTTCAACATATGAATTTTACTGGGGGGGACAAAATTCAGCTCATCACACGCTACAACACGGATGAACCTTGAAAACATTAAGCTAGGCAAATAAGCCAGACACAAAAGGACAAATATTATATGATTCCACTCATGTGAAGTGCCTAAAGTAGTCAAATTCCTAGAGACAGAAAGTAAAATAGAGATTAACAGGGGCTGAGCGAGGAGGAGTGGGGAGTTGGTATTGAATGGTTACAGAATTTCTGTGTGGGATGATGAAAAGTTCTGGAAAGGGATAGTGGTGATGGTTGCACAACATTGTGAATGTTCTTAATGTCACTGAATTGAACATATAAAAATGATTAAAATGATAAATTTTATTACATATATTTTACCACATTAAAAAAGAATACTTTTGCAAAAAATCTATAAAAAGAAATTATTACCTAAGTTTCTTCTCTTTCACATCTGAAAATTGGTGAAGTAGTAAAGAGTATTTCTATTTTTCTTATTTCCTGAGAAACAAGAAATTGCAATTTTCTGTTGTTTTTCTGCCTTTGAATTATGTACCTCAATACTGTGACACCAACCATTATTTTAATATAAAAGACAGGTTATTAAAGGCAAAATGAGACACAGAAAACAGCTCCTGAACAAGTCTTTAAAAATGAGATTAAAGTCAGGTCTTTAGTTTGCACAGTGGGTCATCAACAACCCAGGCATTTAATTTAAATAATTTACTTGAAATGTGCAAGATGGTCAGCTGGGTGTCCTTTTGCCCCAATAAAATATCAACTTTTGGGCTGTAGACAGAGAAGAATGATTTATCTCCATGTCAGATGGCATCATTACACACTCAGAGCACCAAATGCCGGGACCCTGTGAGTTTAACGTACAAGGACAAGCGATTCTTGTTGTGACAGCACTTGGGGTGCAAAACATTTAAGACTCCTCTCGTTTAATGCTCACAACCCCCTGGAGAGAATCGTAACAATCCCCAGTGAACAGGTGAACACTGAGGCCCCAGTCTTCCTTCAGGAGGCTATGTGTGGCCTAACATCTGGAATGTCTATGTATATTATAATTATCTGGGGAAAATATTTTATCCTCTCCTCTGGTAGTTCAAAAATAATTGCCTTTTCTTTCCATTGAGGAGATAAAAGAGGGCTGTAGATGGTGAAGTTATATGTAATTTACACCTGTATTAAACATTCTGAATACTTGCTTTATCACCTTTATCAATAAACCACATGACTCTAGCCTAGTTATCTTACTTTCTTATGCATAGGTTTTCTCAACTGTAAAATGGAGATAATATAATTTATCTGTAACATGATAAGCCCTCAATAAACACTAGCCAGTATAATTATTGTAACAGTGATCATTCTCAAGTTCTGGACAGTCTGTGAAGTTCTTTAAGCATATTATCTATTTTATCTATCAATGTCTACAATAGACCTCTGTTAATATCCATCTATATCATCTAACTCAACCATCTCAGCAACTCTGCAAAATAGATTCTCTTATCCCCATCTTACAGGAGGGAAACCTGAGGCTCTAAAACACTGAGTAGCTTCCCCAAAGTTTACACAGTTCATTGGTTTTGAAGTCCAGGGTTTTAGAAAAAGCTATCCCTTTGAAGACCTGGTGCCAACACTGGTTTGTGATTGTCGGTGAGTCACTTTGCCTTCTCCAACCTCAGTTTCCGCACATGGAAGGTGGGATAACCAATCCTTGCCTCCTCCTCATACTTGCTGTGGGTACCAGCTGTGACTGTGGCTGTGAAAACATTTCGTCCTGATTAAAGACAAAGAGTGTTCAGGCTTCCTGGGGAGTCCACATCTGTTCTGTTCCTGGCCATGCCCCCAGTTCCTAGCGCTGTGGATGGGACATAGCAGATGACCAATTAAAAGTAGCTGGAGGAGTGGGCAAATTGATTGCTACTGCTTCCGCTGAGCAAAGGTTTCTCAGAGCAGAAGTCTCCTGAATAATTCCCCAAGTCCCGGCAACCCTGTGGTCCTCAGAACAGGAGCCAGAGAGGATGGTCACAAGGTTTGTTCCAGGTTTATCTGTTCTTCCAAAGAAGGAAAACAGATCTTCAGTTCCAGGACAGATTGGGACACCTTTACACCAGCAGCAGCTGTGCCAGAGGGAGAAATGGTTCATATCATTGCAAAGGCCATCGTAGTTCTGCCTGTCCACTGGGCCTGCTCCAGAGGGAGAGTAAAGTCCATGGAGTGTCTCATAAACTGACATTTACATAGAAAAATAAACGCCGGTTTCATTCATGCCTTATTTTGGCAGCCAGAGCTCAGCCACCAACAGAAGGCCGCACTCAGGTCATAAGCAAAAGCATCCTAATTCACTTGCTGACTGCCCTGTGGCCATCCCTGCATTCAAATTGGGTTTTTCCTACTCTGCTCAGCAGAGATTAAATTCTCATTAGTTTTCTACTGCATCTTGGAGGAAGCGTATATATGATGATGACTCATACCTGGAAAAATGAAGAAAACCCTCCAGAGGCAGCCATTTATTTGTTTGCAGATAAAGCTGCAAAGGAAACTAATTAGGCTTTTATCTTTAATTTAGGTTCAATTTTGAAATGCTCCATTACTAACAGCCCAAAGGAATATGCTTTCAGTATCCTGAGGACTTGAGCAGCTAGATCAGAAGAAAAAGGAGCTGAGAGTCCAAGAATACACAGACCACCTTCCAGGGACCAGTGGAGAAGTCCTGGAGCCCGGACAAGAGCTCCCTGCCTGCAGGAGTCCTGACTCTCCATCACTCACATTATTGTTATACCCGCCCATTGCAGCACGCAGATTCAAGTACCAGCTCTGCCCCGTGTTTGATGTGTAAGCTGGACAAGGTGCTTAGCCCCTTCGACCCTCAGTGTTCTCATCTGCAAATGGGAATAATAATGCTTGCCTATGTCAGAGTTGTTCTGAAAATTCCAATGACATGTTGAGTGACAAAGCAACTTTATAAATGGGAAGTGCTTCTGCGAGTCTGAGCTTCCTTTAGTTGTATTGTGTCTCATCTTTCCCACCTCTCCACTCCTTCTCCAAGGAAACAATGAGCCTTTTCAGGGTCCATGTCTTGTCCAGCAGTGAGATGCAGCTCAAAATGAATGGGCTTTGAAATGAGACAGACCTGGGCTTCAATTCTACCCCCAACACATTCTGGCCGTGTGAACCTGGACAAGTCTCTTAACCCGAGACTCAGTTTTCTCTTCTGGAAAATGGGGGTCATAACAGTTTCCTCTGAGGGGTGTTGTGAGGATGAAATGAAATAACAAATTAACAGTGAGTGACACTTAGTAGATGTTCCCATGCATGTTCATTCCCTTCTGCTTTTTCTTTCCCCAATACACTTGTTTTTATAATGCCACAGTTATCAGGACAGGGCCTCTGCACATAGTGTGTGCCAAATTAATGTTTGCTCCATAAATAATTGGTACTCAATAAATACTTGTTCTAGACCATCTGGCTAATTTACCTAACCTTGTAGTGCAGGCAATGAGTCGCTTCCCATAAAGCACTCTAGCCCCCAACCTACTGCTGTCTTTGTGAGAAACCCAGAGGGAGCTAATAGAAGTGATAGGCATTAATCAGCTATTCAAAGCAATAAGCTAGACTTCAGTGGTCTGGTGTGGAAATCATCACCATCATCATCATCATCACTTATATAGCCCTAACCCCAACCCTTACAGGTGAAGACACTGAGGCACAGAAGCCTTAAAGAAGGTCTCCAAGCACATAAGAAGTGAAATAATTCAAGTTCCAGAACCATGAATGGAATTCCCAATTATGTAATTTTAAATACATACACACACACACACACACACACACACACACACACACACATTCACACACTGTGATGAGTTTAGGCCAACTATGAAGTCACAGGGCACTGTCCCCAAGACCACCTTCACTTCTGACACCAACTGCAAATTCAGGGAGATTCCCAAAACCCTCAAGTTCAATAATTTGCTAGAAAAACTCACAGGACTCATGAAAACTCTTATACTCACAATTATGGTTTATTACAGGGAAAGGATACAGATTAAAATCAACCAAGAGAAGAAGAACATGGGTCAGAGCCCAGGAGAAGTGCCAAACACGGTGCTTCTATCATCTTCTCCAGATGGGGTCACAGGCATGTTACTTATCTGGCATTGAAGTGTGACAATACGCACAGAGTATCACCAACAAGGGAAGCTGACCTAAGCCTCAGTGTTCAGAGTGTTTATTGGGGCTCCATTACATAGGCACGATTGGTTGATTGCTTGATTGCCCACATGTTTGGTCTAATCTGCAGGTCAACTGATAGTGCATGACCTAAATCACTTTGTTGGTCTTTCTGACGTGGCCAGCCCCACCCTAAATCACACTGTTACTATCTGGCTGGCCCAAGGCCCCCTGGTGAACAAAGCTGACCTCCCAGGAGCCAGGCTAGACCCCCTCTTGGGCAAGGTTAAACTCTTTACTGTACAAAGCAATTTGTATATTTATACAGATATGTATTTAAATGCAAAGAAGAAAGACTGGAAAGAAACATACCAAATTATTAACAGTCAGAATTGAATGAAGTGGAACCTAAATATTTTACTCTACATATTCCTTCTATATTTCTGTACTTTTATTTATTTTTTTTGGTGAGGAAGATCGGCCCTGAGCCAACATCCATTGCCAATCTTCCTCTTTCTGCTGAGGAAGACTGGCCCTGAGCTAACAGCTGTGCCATCTTCCTCTATTTTGTGTGTGGGATGCTGCTGCAGTATGGCTTGATGAGCAGTGCGTAGGTCTGCACCCGGGATCCAAACTGGTGAATCCCTGGCCGCCGAAACAGAGCCCACGAACTTAACCACTACACCACCTAGCTGGCCCCTATGTTTCTCTATTTTTAAAATCTTTCCCAGTGAGAATATATTTGCATATTACTTGTGAGAATAATTATCTTTAAAACTTAGAGACTGAAAAAAAAAGAGAAAAGAAAACAAAGTCTACTGTGGCTGCCAGGCCAGCAGAGGGTCTGGATTGTCACATCGTCCTATAAATAAGATGAGATTCTGCTGACTTAACTTAGTGTGGAATGGCATGAGCTGGCCACATCACGGAATTCGGAGTTGGGAAATCCTAATGAAACAGTGCGATGTTAGGACTCAGGCGGAAGGGGGAAGGCGGACAAATCCAGGAGAGAAATGATCTCCAGACAGGGTCAGCTTGACCTGCAGCAAGCCGGCAGCCAGGCTGGGCTGAGTCCTGCGAGTAGACAAGTGGGGACAGCGGCAGGAAGAGAGAACACGGAACTCAGATCTTGGCTTTGAAATTGGGGGAGGGGAGGTGACGGTCAGAGGAGCAGGAGGAATCTTCCCCACTTTGATCCTCCTCTACCCCAAACCCTGACCAGAAGCCCGGGAGAAGCGATTGGTGAAGCCTTGTGCCCCTCCTGCACGGCACTGTTCCATCCTCATGTCCTACCCACGCAAAAGCGCTCCCAGCTCAGCCCCCAGGGGCTCCCTGATTTACCACCCCCCCCTCACGGCCTCAGATCAGGGCAGGCCCTGGCACATCTGTCATTGTCATCAGGACAAGCTTCCAGACCCCTGCTGTGTGGTGCCCAGCTGTCCCAAACAAAGGCAAGACCTGCACTTTCCCCTCTCAAAACACTTTCTAACAAAACCTAACAGTGAAGAAAGGCCAACTTACAGTTACTTGCATGAGAAACACAAATTAGAAATCATTTTGAAACCATAATTCAAGCACTCCACGGAATCTATATTATTCATGTTGTCCACCATTTTTTTTAGAAGAGTCACAGATTTTTAAAAAGATTTCGTAGTTCTATTAGCAGCAGAGCTGTGAAGTAATAAATACAACAGTCTGCTATACACCAGGTACTGCACAAATTCAGTTAATCCTCACAATGATCCAGCAAAGTATCACCCCCATTTTACAGACATGGAAAACTGAGGCCCAAAGAGACTGAGGCTCAAGGTCGCACAGCCAATGGAAGGAAGAGCCACTATACAAACCCAAGACTGATGTCAGAGTCTACACTCTCTCCATAAGGTACTAAAAGCTCCTGGTTCTCCCAGGCTCCGATACCACCAGTGGCCCTGCTTCCAGTATATCACAGTGACCTATGCTTAGTTGCTCTCTGTCAGGTTTTGTCCCCAAATTCAGCAGCATTCTGAATCCCAAAATGACCTGGGCTGACTTGAATTATGGGGACACATTTTCTAGACCAAAAAACCAAGTCCAGAGACTAACTGGGGAATTTTATCTCCTTCAGTTTATCCGAGAAGTTGTCACTTGGACGCCAAAGTCGGATGATTCCAGGGAGAGTTCAAAGGCATATGAAGACCATGGGGCAGACCCTCAAGCCTTGGAATGATCCAGAAACTTCGCATTCCCACAGCGCCCTGTGTGCGCCTTTGGCCCGCCTCTCACCGTGGTCATGGCTGTTGGTGATTGACATGTGTCTCGCCCAATGGCCTGCGACCTGGAGGACACCGGCACCCCAGCAATGGTGAGGACAGAGACAGACGTGCTCGGGGGGCAAAAAAAACTGTTGGAAAGAAGGAGGGAAAGGAAAAGAAAGCAAAGTGGGAAAGGAGGAAGGAAGATAAGCCAGAGAAATGTGAGATCTACAGTCTCTCTAGTTATAAAACCACTGGGTCTCGACGCTGGAAATGGTTCACAGGTGGGCGGACCTGGAAGAGGTAGGAGGCTCCCCTTTCCCCTCATCTGTCACCCAGAGCTCAGCCCTTCCTGGTGGTCTCAGCCAGGAGCCTGGAGCGTTCACCACCTGCTGATCAGCCCCCAGGACCCCACGCAGGCGGCTGTCCTGTCCACACTGCAGCCTCGGGGCTTGCCTCCCTCTGGCCCCTGGGGCAACCTGGAGATGCGTCGGCCCTCCAGACACGGCGGCGATGAGTAGGAGCAGCCTGGTTAACCGTGCCTGGGACACCCCTGACCCACCTCACTGCCTTGAACACACAACAAGGCACTTCGGCAAGGATTGTGCATAGACACAGAATATGTGGATTGTAACCTGGCTTCCCCAAGCACCCTTGTGAGTGGGTGAAGAAACGGGAGCTATGTGACCATGTGACTGCAATGCGTTGAATGACCACCTCTAAAAGGGTGCTGAAGAAGGAACTCACGTGAGCCTGCACATGCCCAGTCCCACAGCTAGTGTTTCTCCCTGAAGGGGCGAGCACAGGCGGCGTGCTCATCGACGTGCGAGCAGCGCAGAGCTGAGGGGAGCTGTCAATGTCGAATGAGAGAATTAGGACCCAAAAATATCCAGATAGCCAGGAACGAGAGCATGAATCCACAAGGCGACACTGTAACAAGGACAGATGGTTGGAAGCCCTGTGCTTGGGCGCTGAAGCACAGCTGCCTGCGTCCCGGAGGGGCTGGTGCGGCTTCACAGCAGCGCGTGTGAGAAAGATGGAGGGGGTTTGTTGCGTGTAAAGAGTGTGGGGTGTCTGCCAAGAGAGCTGTGATGGTAGACGTGTGAGGGTACGAATAAAGTGAGTGTCCGACTCCCCTCTGCTCAGATCAGTGCCTCCAGGGCCCCACACTTTAAGAAGGACAGTGAAAAGCTGGTATCCATCCAGTGGAAAATGATGAGGACAGTGGTGCGGACTGAAGCCATGTCATATGAGCAATGGCTGAAAGAGCTATGTTTAGCCTGGAGAAGAAGCTCAGGGGGGACATGAGAGCTGCTTTGAAATATCTGAAGGGCTGTCACAAGGAAGAGGAATTTAAATGTGTTCTCTGTGGCTCCGCAGGGTGAAACCAGGGCAATAGAAGTGGCATCAAGGCAGACTGAAGCTATGCAGAGGTCAGGTTGGTGTTGTCCAGCAGCTGGAGTCGTCCAATAATGAAAGGGATTGTCTGCAGAGAAACTGAGCTCCCCATTACTGGAAGTAATCAAGCACAGCCAGAATTACCACCTCTTAGGGGTGCTGGGAAGGGTATTGGCTGGCCAAGATGACCTTCGTGGGCCCCTTCATCTCCAAGAGCTGAGCCTTTTCCTGAGAAACCTCAGGGAAGATCTGCCTCTAGAGCTAGGGGTCTCAAAGGGCCTTTTTCTTAAATTCTCTGGCCAAAGGTGGGAGCCAAGCACTTTCAACAGCTGTCATCCCACTGAATCCTTTTCCTAAATTAGGCTCCCTGGGGCCTCACACCAGCTGGCACCCAGAGACCCGGGCCCTCCGTAGTCCAGAAAGTAATTACGTCCATGATATCATCACTCGACTTGTCCCAAAGAACACCGAAGCCCCAGGGGCAGAGGGCCAAGTTCCTCAAATTACCATTCTTGTAGCAGATTTTGGCCCTTTGTCCCTGAGGGCCCGGGCCTCTGCAAGGTGATGCATGCCAAATGGTGACCAAAATAGAGCTGAGCACTGGGACCCAGGCTGTCACCCAGGAGGGGGACGTTCAGTCAAGGACACTGGGGAAGTGGCCTCCAACATCCCTGCCCAGCTCTTCTCCCTCCACTGGAGCCTGTGGTTATTTCCCTCTCAGTCAGCCAAGCAAAGTCAGAGGTGGGAGATGCCCCCCGGCCAGGAGCAGGAAATGAGGCATCTTGAGGTGGGCAGGACTGGCGGGTCTTGGTATTGTGGAACCGCACGGAAGGGATTCCTGGGAGCATCTGGTCCACTTGCTCAGCAGACGAGTGAGCACTCGCTACATGCTAGGCTTTTGCTACAGCAACTAACAGGGAGCATTCGATTCTTATGATGGGAAAGAAAGGGAATAGTAAGTGAACAAACATAAGAAATTGGAGCCCAGAGAGGATGGGTGACTTCGCTGGGGTCACAGAGCAGTGGCAAGACCTCAGTCAATTCTCAAACAGAAATGTCAGCCCGACTGGGCACAGAAGCACCAAAGAGCCCCTTCCACCCTCCAATCCACCAGCTGTCTCATCTCTGGAACCTCTTTTCTCAGGGCATTAGCATTTGTTGGGAATAAAAATTCCTCAATAGGTAGAAAATATACAGTCTCTGAGTGCCTAAAGGAGGTGGATGGGAACCCTGCAGAGCAGACACCCCCTCCCCCCCAAAAAGAGCTTGGGAGTTCCAAAGACGAATTTACCTCCTTCCGCAATTCCCCTCTTGGGATGACTATAAACACGGAGGACGTGAGAAGGATGGAGACATGTGGAGGGAGGGGAAGAAGCACATGAGGATGCTGCCAGAATGCGTGGACCACGTTTGAATCCTCATCAAACAAACCAACTTTAAGTAAATATATGTGTTTATGAGCAATTGCATATGGTTCAACCTAATACATTCTGAAGTATTTGTGGATGAAATAACACAATTCTAGGACTTCCTTCAAAATAACCTAGTAGGGTAATGGAAGGGAGGAGGTGGTAATGGATGAAACAAGACTGGCCATGAGTTAGTAATTGCTGAGACTGGGTGCTGGGTCCAAGGGCATCATTATTCTTATGATTCTCTCTACTCTTGGACATGTTTGAAATTTTCTATAATTTAAATATTTAAAGATTTAAAAAGGAGATGTTGCCAATATTTTGAGCATCACTGCTAATGTCATAGCATAGAAACAGAATTTGAAAAGGATGCAAATATTTTGCAGAGGTCAATTTTGGTGTCCATGATTATCTTAGCACTTATTAATTAGTCTTTCTGGAAGTCATTTGAGCAAATTGCTGTTCAGGAGGGCAGGGATGGAGAAAAGCACACTCATTAAAAACACGGCAAAGGGACTGGCCCGGTGGCATAGTGGTTAAGTTCGCACTCTCCACTTCGGCAGCCCGAGTTTCGCAGGCCCGGATCCCAGGCGCGCACAGATGCACCGCTTATCAAGCCATGCTGTGGCGGCGTCCCATATAAAGTAGAGGAGGCATGGATGTTAGCCCAGGGCCAGTCTTCCTCAGCAAAAAAGAGGAGGATTGGCATGGACGTTAGCTCAGGGCTAATCTTCCTCAAAAAAAAAAAAAAAAAGCACTGCAAAAAAGTTACTCATCTTTACTTCTCATTTCCAGGGAACCAACTGGCTGGTTTCAACCTCCTTTGTGGGAAGGGGGTATCTCTGAGGAAGATTCTAGAAGATGTGGGAGATTTCTTGTCCCTTTAATCACTTCGTGCTGGTCTCTAGAGCTGGACTACTGTGCCCTGGCTCCAGTGACGTCACCAGCACGCCTGCTTTGGAGATTAGAGCAACCCCTCTGCAGATCCTGGCTCATCCCAACCCAGCTGCTCAGATGCCTTCTCTAAATAGAAGCCTGGGGTGAGGATGTCTCCATTCTGCCTGCTTGAGGAAGTCAGGCCGAAAGTCCAAGCTGATTAATCCTGAGCTAATTTTTACCTGTGTTCACCTGTCGACGTCAATTTCCACATGTCCTGAAGAGTGCAGCCACGTGGCACAGTGACATGACAGCCTGTCTTTGGGGCGGGACTGTCCATGATGTAGGACTGGACGTGGTGTAGGGTGAGTTCCGCTGGCAGTTTAGGAACCAGGGCTTTGGGTGGTCCACAGACCCCGCCTTAAATAACACTGACTCACACAGGAGAAATTTACCATGTTCCATCATCAATTCTCTTCGAATCTTGCTGGTTACTGCAAGGAGAAAGTCTTACTTTGGTGCCATATGTCTTTAACACCTTTTTAACCCTAGCTAATCTACCTTTTTAACAAATAAAGAGCAGTCTCTGGTTTGGAGTCCTTGCAGGCAACAGTATCTAGCTCAGACTGAGTAACTTTGATTTTCATCATCTTTCAATCTGTAGTCACTTTCTATTTATGGAAACGATGCTGGCTTCCCATGTACAACCATAAGTCACTGTAAAGAAATATTAAGTAAACATAATTCAGGTGTTGTGCAAATTGTGCATAAACCGAGACAGGTTTAACACAGAGCAAATGAAGTTTGCACAGGTCCTTCCTGAAGCTGCCCCAGCACCACCCAACAGAAGAGAGAGCATGGGAGAGGGGCAGTCAGAGTGGAGAGAGAAGGCAATCTTAACTGACGCGGGTTAAGATATCCAATATCCAACTTTTCAAACTCTACAAAAGCATAGAGCCACATGAATACATTTTGTATTCTTTTTTTATTCTTACAAAAGGCTCCCTCAGTCACCTTGCCTAGAACTCCAGAAGTCATCCCTGACTTTTCCTTTAAATCCCACTCATCATCTCCATCCCTGATGGTCCTCACCATCATCACTATCTTCACCATCATCATCATCACCATCCTCATCACCATCATCATCAATGGATATGGGCATTTACTGAGTGCCTCTTATGATCCAGTCACTATGCTTAGCCTCCACTTTAGTTATCTCAGTGAATCCTCCCAATGCCCCCACAAGCAGAGACACTCTTATCCAGCCTATCTTACAGATAAGAGGTTATCTTACAGAGGTTAAGTGACTTGCCCATTTTTACAATAAGTAAGTGGCATAGTCAGGATTCAAACCCAGGTCTGTCATCAGAGTCCAAGCTCTTAATCACTACACGTGCCTGCCTTTGGTGCCATCACTCACCTAGCTTAGTTAGGCCTTTGCTATTTCTTTCCTGGTCTTCAATACTACCTAACCAATCTTCCTGCCTCCTATCTCCCTCCTACTTCCATGGGAACCAAGCCACCCCTTGCTCAGCCACCAGCACAATCTGTCTTAACACTCAGATCTGTCCCAGAGACTCCCCTGCTTAAAATCTGCCAGAGGGGCTCCACCACCGAGATAGTATAAACTCCTTGCACCTATTAGGGCTCCTTGATGGAAAGCAACAGAAATGACTCTGAATGATTTAAGAAAGGAAAAAGGCAAGAGCAAGGAGTTTATTGCAAGAACACTAGGTAGCTCACTTAAGCTAAGCATGGAGCCTAAGATGTAATAAGTACTCATCTGGAGTTTGTTGAAGGATAAATGAACGAGAGAATAAGTGAATGAATGGGGCAGGCTGCGTGGTGAACATCAGAACTGTAGGGATCCACGGAATTGCTTCAGAAGCCCCTGGTGGATAAGGATCTGGGCTACACATAACCCCTCCCCACTGCTTCCATCTGTTTATGAGTTGAGTGGATTCACATAAGACTCATTTTTTAAGGGGTTCTACCTTTTGTAAACCACAAATAAAATAAATAAAGCACCAGCCTGGAATCTGGAGAGTTACATTCTAGTCCTGGCTCCACCACTCACCGGGTGGGGGTTCTTGGGCCAGACATGTCCCTTCTGTTGGCCTCAGTTTCCACATCTGCAAGATGAACAATCCAGCAACTCTAAGTTTCCTGCACTGAGGAAGAAGAGCAATGCAGGGTGATGGCATGAACACCAGAGAAATGTAAACGCAAGCTCTGCAGATCAACTTTCTTATCATATTTTTTGAGTTAATATTAAAATGAACTCTATCCAGTCACAGGAAGAGGTGGCACCCTGAGAGTACTGACAGGGAGAGGGCACTGTTCAGGGTAAAGACAGCCCTAGGTTTCAATAGCTACTACTAATAACCCACTAAGTGCATTTGCAGCATCAGGCTAAGTAGGAGGAAGTCGAAAATTAAAGATGGAGAAGAGTTGGGATTCATCCACCATCCAGCAAGTGGATTGCACAATAGAACATGTGTTTTGGATGTATTTATGTGCATGTGAGGGTGTGCACACATGCGTGTATGGACACTCATTAGAAAAGGCCCAGAAAACTTTCCAACACTAACCACACAGAGGAGGAAGCTGCGACTCAGAGAGGCTCAATATCCGTTTCTTACACAACTGTTGACTTTGTACAATGGTCTCTACACACCCAGGTCTCCTGATTCCCCACCTAGTGCGTGCCTACTCTCGCATCAATTCCCCATACATAAATCCCTTCCAAAACACATCCTGCCTGCTTCTGCTTCAAAGGGATCTGGCTGCCCAGGCAGTCTCCTGGAGGAGGCTGTGGTGCCTCCGAGTCCACGGGAGGCAGATGCAGACATGTTCCTCCACGTGAGCCCAACATACAGTGTTTTTGCTCTAAGTGGGTTGGCACCAACCCACCGTTAACCTGCCAAAAGTCTCCCCTGCTCTTTGGGCTCAAGCCCAAGGTCATCATATCACTTTCCAGGGAGCCATGGAATTGGCCCCAGAGGGGAGAAACATCTGGAAAGCAGAAAATAGATACATATTACTCTTGGAACCAGAGCAACCCTCACCCACTGCACGTGCTCACTAACAGGCATTGGGCTCACCTTTGAGATGGATGGAGGTGGGACCTGGGGGCGAGGCCAGGATCTGGGGTGGGGTAGGGCCTAGGGGTGGAGCCAGGACCTGGGGGTGGGGCCAGGCTTTGAAGAGTTGTTGTTAATGACATCAAGTTGATTCCAATTCCTAGTGACCCTGCAGAACACTGCCCAATCTTTTTGTGCCATCCTTCACCTTCATCGCCAATTTTTTTGTAAGTGGGTGGCCAGGTCCTTCTTTCTAGTCTGTCAGTCTGGACGCTCCACTGAAAACTGTCCACCATGGGTGACCCTGCTGGTATTTGAAATACTGGTGGCATAGCTTTCAGCATCACACCCACATGCAGCCACCACAGTATGACAACCGACAGATGGGTGGTGTGGTGCCCTGACCGGTAAACAAACCCAGGCTATGGCAGTGAGAGCACAGAATCTTAACCACTAGACCACCAGAGCTGGCCATACTCCATACAGGCAAAGCTTCACTGAGACTTGCACTCTCCTAGGTGACTGGCAGGAGAAACGGGGCTAGTTCAACTTGTCTGGAAAGCAATTCATCAATATTTATCAAGAGTCTTTAAAATGTTCACGTCCTTTGATAATTCCACGTTTAAAATTCTGAATGAAGGAAATAATCAGAGATGAACACAAAAATGTAAGTACAAAGTTTGTGTACAACATATCTATAGTGATACATATGTATCATTAACTTGCAAAAAAATTAAAATTAGAAAAGAAAAAATTAAGTGCCCACTCTCATGGGAATAGCTATATAAACAAATCATGGCAATCTATATGCGAGAAAAAATGGAAATTTTAAAAAATCATGTTTATTCATAATGTTTACTCACAATGCTGAGAGAGAGGAGTAGAATGCAATGCTATAAGAACAGGATGCCTGTAGCTGTATTGAAGAAAAAAGCCTGGAAGGAAAGATACTCAAGTACTAACTGAGGCAGCCTAAGTGGTAAGACCCTGGGTGATTTTTCCTTTATGCCATGGTTTTCAAATGTTCTGTAATGAATCTGAATTGCTTTTATAATCAGAAAAATGAAGGAGCACCTTTTCCACCTCAGCACCACAGAACCCTCCTAGCTGACTGGCCTCCAGTGCTCTGGAAATGCTCCCACTCTGCATCCTCCTCCATCTGGCCCACTCCAATTCTGTACTTACTTGTCTGACATCTCCTCTGCTTGACATCATATTTGATCTTGGGCCAAGCCCTGTTTTCACTTTCCTACAGTTCTTTCCATGCTGCCATCTACTTGGCATGTGACCTTGAACCTCTTACAGCCTTAGTTTCCACATCAATAAGATGGTCACACTTAGCAACTCACAATTCCTCACTCTCTGTGTCGCAAGATGCTGGTTATTCCCAGCCTCAGTCAAGGGAGGACCACTCCATGACGGCCCAACAAGACCCAGCCTGGGTGAGCTCCTGGGGCCTCTCTGATATTTTGAGACTCAAATTTTTTGACTTCCAAGTGACCATAGCTGCAAGGGACAGCCAGGCTGCCAGGAGAGCCCTGGGGAGCTCCTGAATGTGTGTGCTGCACCAGAAGTCAGCTCTTCCTTTGTCTGTGTGAACTGCTGCTTCAGTCTCCCACCCAGGACACAGAACCCCACCCCTTTAAGGTTTCCATAAGAAAAGCACGCACACCAAGCGGGTTGGTCAGAGTGCTGGCTGGAAAAAGTCAGCACACTCAAATTAGGATCATTTAAGGAGTGTTTAATAGAGGGAAATTTTACAAAGGTGAGGGCAGGGTGTAAAGAAACCCCAAGGGATCATGTAGTTCCTTGAAGCTAGCAAAAGCCAATCCAAGGCAATGTGGAAGTGGGAAGCAGGGGAACAAATATCCCCCAACATCACTCTCCTCCACTGGCCAAACCCAAAGGGAAGCTCCGCACTGGCGAAACCCCAAGCTCCCTGTTGGCCAAACCAAAATGAAGCTTCCCATTTGCCAAACCCAAATGGAATCTCCTCATTGGCCAAACCCAAAGCTTCCTGTTGGCCAAACCCAAATAAGCTTCCCATTGGCCAAACCCAAAGCTCCCTGTTGGCCAAACCCAAATGAAACTTCCCATTGGCCAAACCCAAAGGAAGTCAGAGGGCAAGAGGGCCCATGCAGGATTGGGACAAATAGAAGAAAGTCAGCCCACCAAGCATTTGGGAGTTTCTTAATAATTCCTACTGACAATACATACATTCACAGGGAAGGCCCACGTCACCCAGCACCCTGAATTTCCCCCAAGAATTTCCCGACCTAATATGTCAGCATTCCTTAGGCCTTTCTCAGCAATGCTATTCCCTTCCCTCTCTCCTGCCCTTCCTCCACATACTGGCCAGCTTTTAAAAACTGTCACTCCCTCCCCAACTTCAAACTTCTCCCTCCTTAATTATGCCAAGTGATTTAGAGAGCATCCTGCCCGCTGTCCCAAGAGGTCACTGCAGCATTTCTTCCCGACCATACAGTGCCCTCCCTGAGAGGCAATCTGGCAGATTGTTTTCTCATCTCATTTCACATTTTTGTCATTTGTGTTGCACAGCTCAAACTCCTTATTAGCTGCAAAGCCTTGTTTGGGGAGTGTTGCAAAAAATAATTTTCCCTAATTGATCTGGATAAACAAGTGTCTGTCAATACAAATCCCATCCCTTCGCGGATCATTTGCTGCGTCTACAGCTCTATGCTCCAGGGCAAAGCTAAGGAGGCTGTTCTGCAGCTGTACAAGCAGACACCGAGTGGATCTTTCTTTGAGAAAACTCTCTGAGCCAAGCTGGAGGAATGAGAAAAGTAAGAGACGCTTCCAGCCGGGAGGATTTGCATGTTGGCATAATTGGATCTGTTTGTTCCCCTGCACGAGGCTAGATTCCGTCATGCCCACCAACAACCCTAGACCCAAAGGCACCTTCCTAGTCTGCCCGTCATTCCCCCTGCCAGACCACACTGGTCTGCAGCCCAGCCTGTCCTCCCTCACTCTCTTTCTGAGTGAAGAGGCTGCATTCTGCACCACCCGAAGACAGCATGTGTCCCTTAGAAGCTATCAAGCATTTTGTCTTCCTGAACAATCGCCCCACATTTGAGGCAGGGCCATCATCAGTGGACGCTGTTGGCTGCAGGAAGGAAGGAGAGTTGGGAACCTGACTTCCCTGCCCAGTTTCAGCCTGAACTCAGGCCAGTGTAGACAGAGTCTCCTGCCCAGCCCCTGCATCCTCAGAGGAAACTCCCCACTCAGGTTTCTCTCAAGTTCATTTGGGACCTTGACAGGTCCAAGCTCATTGTCTCAGGATGCAAGAGTTTGGCCGGGGATGCCCAGTGACAGAGTGTGTACAAATGCTGCCCTGGTCCTTGGTTGTTTTCCTGCGTAGATTCCCCTCCCCTTCTGGGAACGGCACCCAGATTTTTCTAAGGGAACCAGCCTTTCCCCCTTCTGGATCCAGGAGGTTTTCATGGGACTGGTCCCATCCCCTGGATCCAGGCCTGGCTAATCAGCTCGCTTCATCACCCGGGCCACAGGGATTGGCTCTAGGCTGGCCCATGTCAGGCCATTTGGCCCAATGAGTCTCGGTTCTGGAACCTTCTCTGGAACAACCAGAAAAGCCCGTGCTCTTGGCCACAGGAGTTGCTGAGAGAGTAGGCACAAGCCTGGAACTAAGGTGGACAGCTTGCTACTGAGAAGGCCAGGAGGTGGTATTGTTTGAACCTCCGGGTGCACCAGGTCCTGAGCTGGGACGCCCCTCAGGCTTTGCAGTTCTGCCTGCCAGCAAACTGCTTCAGCCAGGGTGAGCTGGGCTGTGGGGACTTGCAACCAAGTGTCAGTGCCCACATGTACATCTCTATGTTCTTTCTGCTGTATCTGTGTCACTATTTGTCGGTGACATCAGCAACATCTGTCCTCTGCACCTCTGCACACTTCCCTCTTCCGTCTTTGAGTGTCCTGCCTTGATCTGGAGGCAGCAGGATGTGATGGGGGAGAGTCTAGCTCAGCCACACAGTGGACAGGTGACTGCAAGCTGGTGGATCTGGGATGAGAGCATGGAAGCTGGACCTAGGGAGAGCCAGTGGTCAGGTGCTGGGAGAGGGAGCTGGGGACGTCCAAACCCGGTCTGCGCAGTGAGAGGTGAGGCGGGACTGGACTCTAGGACACAGCCAGCTCACTAGGAGTCATCAATTCCACGAGGGGACGGAGCTGGATTCAGAGGCTATGGCCTCACAGACAATCAGAGATGCCGGGGTGGCCAGGGAGGCGAGGACGGGGAAGGAAGAACTGTGCTCTGTGGAGGCAGGGGCTTCCTCCAACACCCCGAGCCTCCACCAGTCTTAAAGGAACTCTCTGCAATTCCACACTGGAGAACTAGAGCAGAAGACTCTGCCTCTAGTCCAAGAAAGCTCAACCTCTGTGAACCGCAGTTTCCCCACCTTTGAAATGGATCTTAAAGTAAATGGGCCTCAAAGCACTAATAAGTGTATCAGATCCAGATGGTAGATGCAAACTGTTTTGTAAACAGGCAGTTAGTAGCTGGTGTCGTTTAAAAAGCTGTTTCCTGCATAACAGGAGGACAGTTAAAAGGAGCCCTCAATGCCTTATCCCAGAGTGGGGATTCACCGTGGTTGGGAGGAAGGACGAAGGACTACCAGCCCAAAGATTTTGAATTTCAGTCACGGCTTTGACCCTTACTCTTTAGGAAACCTGGAATAAGACATTTTTCTTTTTGTGCATCTGTTTCAACAATTTTCCAGTGAGAAAAGGAATTCAGCTTTCCCTCAGATCTAGAGTGGGGACCAAACGAGGGCAAAAGAACTTAGTAAAATACAATAACAAAAAATAATAATAAAATAACTACCCTTTAATGAGCAGTTACTCTGTGCCAAGCATCATCTCATTTAAGTCCCACAACAATCTTGAAGACAGAAGTAACAGGAATAATAACAGTAATCGCTGACACTGGATTAAGAATAATAACCATACTGAGTGCTTCAGGTGTGCCAGGCCCTATTCCCAGGGCTTTCCATGCACCACACATCTCTAGTCCTCACAACCACCTGAGGAGGAGGCGGCACTGTTAATACCCATTCTGCAGATGGGCAGACTGAGTTCACAGCGATCGATGAGCCAAGGTCTTAGGGCTCAGAAGAGCACAGCTGGGATTTACTCAAGTGTAGGGGTTATTTCACAATTTATCATATATATGTTGTGAGCATGTGTACTACATATGTCATATATTGTGTAATCCATAAGTAATTCAGTCCCACGAATGATCGGCAGGGAGAAGGATCACAGAGGGCTCTCTCAGTCACCTTGCCCAGGACAGTGACACAAAGAGGAAGCCATGGGTAGTGACACAAACAGGAAGACGTTTACTTGCATTCCAAAATGAAGCTGTTTCTGCTCCGGGTATGGCTAAAGAGGTGACCTGGGACCAAACCACCTTGGGAAGAGGCCAAGCCAGCTCTGACAACAGAGAAAGTTGGCCCCACAACTTCTACCCAAGAAGAACAACAAACACACTTCTGCTCAGCAGCTGCTGGGCCAGCGCTTCTCAATAAGGGCAGCTGTTCCCAGCCGCCCACAGGCAGGTGGGCTGCTCTGCCCACTCAGCCTGGGGCAGGCCCTAGGGGGAGCCTGCTGTCACTGTCAGCCGGTCTGCACATTTATCTCCTGGAGTCCCTGGGGGTTGCCCCTTACACACACCCATAAGCACACTGTCTATACTAGCACACTGCATTTGTAGCCAGGACTGAAAGCCAGACAGCCTGGCTCTGTACTTCCTGGCTCTGTGACTTTGGGCAAGTGATTTAAACTCTCTGGGCCCCAATCTGCTCATCTGTAAAATGGGGATAAAAATCATCCCTCCTTCATAAGATTGTTATGAAGATTTAGGGTCTACCACTTGTAAAATGGTTAGAACAGCACCTGGCACTTAGGAAAGGTTTAATAAACGTTTGCCACGATTATTACCTGTTGCAATCAGCAACAAAGGGAAACAGGAACTGGGAGGAGTCTCGGAGCCTCCCAAGGCCGATTAGAGAATCCTCAGGGCTTTGCAGTGTGACTGGGGGTGGGGTTGGGATGGGGGAGGCGGAGTTCTATGAGTACAAACAGGGCTCCGTGTGGGCTGGGTCTCCTCGCAGAGTCAGGAGGACTGTTTCTGCCCCGGGTGTGGCTAAAGAGGTGACCTGGGACCAACCCACCTTGGGAAGAGGCCAAGCCGTGAGCTCCAAAGGTGAGATGCTTGGATTTCCACTGGGTGCCTGGGGCATCCAGAAGAAACGAGCAAGAAGGAAAGCTCTCTCCTTTTGATATCTTCCAGGAACCCAGGACATCATCGGGGAGGTCAAAGATCAGACTGAGAGACTGCCCGGCACCCAGGGAGGTGGTGAAGATAAGCAGCTAGTGACCGAGCTTCCTTCACTCACAAGATGAGAGCACTGAGCTGGACACAGCCCTCCCGAGGGGCAGGGTGGAGCCCCCAGTCAGGGAGTTCCCAAAGAAGCCCGTGAGCTGACAGCCTCTTCTCACCTGTCACATTGAGACGCACCAGCACCTGTAAGAGAAGCATTACCGTCCTCTCTTACAGACACGGAAACCGAGGCCCTGGAAGGCAACCTGTGGCCTCCGATGGCTACAGGAACATCAAGCAGAAGCAATCAGGTGGTTAACACTGCTAATAAATACGTAGGAAGAAAATGCTTTGAGATGAAAGTGCACGGCTCAGGAGGCACTGGAATCCTGGGGGGCTGGGTCACAACTTTCTGAGACCCCAGAGGAGCATGTGGATTCCAAAGGCAAGGAGGAAATCAGTAGGGGAAAGTGCCCTTTAATAGAGGGTTGGGGGGGGGGGGTCCAGAGTCAGCAGCTCCAATGTCACCTCTTCCAAGAGGCCTTCACTGTCTCCCAGCGGGCCAAATCAGTGGCCCCCAGGTCTTTGCAGCCTCCACTCGGTGTACTCCATTCGGTCCTAGTGTGTTCTGGGCCAGGGCTACAGCTATTAATTGGACTTAGCATTTGTTCCTTAAAGGATACAAACTTCAGGGAGATACAGTGTCACAGGCAGGGCTCCCCTGGAAGAGAGTCTTGAGCCCAGGATTGCAATGGGAATAGCTTAGTTGGAAGACGATTCCGGGAAACAATAGGAGGGTGGAGAAGAAGGAAGCCAGGAGGCATGCGTGACTGAGCAGGGTACTGCTGGGGGGCGCACCAGGGGTGGGTAGAGAACACACCCCAGAGTAGTCTCACCCAGGAGCTGGGGTATTTGTCCTCCAACTCTCACCTGCCATGGGTGGAGGGCTGCTCCCGGGGCATGATCTCTCCCGCACTTCCCCCTGCCCAGCTCAGTGAGGCATCAGCATCACTGGGAACATGAAGCAACTGAGGCACGAGTCTCTAATCGCGCTTATTGCTGAGTCGTTATCATGTCTGCCTCCCCTGCTAAACCAGAGAGAGCGTGGGCTCTGGAGCCAGACTGCCCATGTTCAAACCTCTGCTTCTCCCCTAGATGTGGGACCTCGATTTAACTTCTCCAGACCTGAGTTCCCACCTCTGTCAAGTGGAGGTAATACTAATACCTACCTAGCAGGACACGTGTCCGTTGACACATATAAGGAACCGAGAACAGCACCTGACACATGGGCAGTGCTCCAAAGATGTTCACCATTAGTCTGAAGACCAGGAGTCCTCGAGGCAAGATGAGAGCCTGAGTCATCTTTGTTTCCCCTGTGCCTGGCCTTGTTAGTGCTCAGCACAGAGAAGGGGCTCAGCTCATGTCTACTGAATGAATGAATGACTGAGTGAATGAGTGAATTGTATTCAAGAGCTAATGTGTTGACCTAGATGCTTCACTTCTAGTTTAGCATCTCAAGCCTGGCTTCCTAAATGTCACTACTGTTTTC
Source organism: Diceros bicornis minor (assembly GCF_020826845.1). Taxonomy (NCBI): domain Eukaryota; kingdom Metazoa; phylum Chordata; class Mammalia; order Perissodactyla; family Rhinocerotidae; genus Diceros; species Diceros bicornis. The sequence goes on along the minus strand of NC_080741.1, from coordinate 71,611,225 downwards.
CATCGTGTCCTTTTGGAAGGATAAAGCAATTTTAACTGGAGCCAATGAATAATAGAAGATATACTAAATACATCTCTGAAGAAACTTTGTAGAGTCACCTCGATTTCGCTAAGGCTCTGGGCCCTGCAAGGGACCTGATAGCCCAAGGACTGCTGAGAATGAGAACCTCTTAGGGTTCCAATTTTCCCCGTTAGGAACTCGCCAGCTCAGGATAAACTGCTCCAACGTTTCATGTGCGAGGACCTGCTGCCCCCTGGTGAACAGAGTCAAAAGCAGCAGGAAGCCTTGGAAACCACCAAGCTTGCCTTTCCCACTCCTAGCAAGAAAAATATTTACTCAGTACTCCAGTTTGCAAAGCACTATCCCATTCAGCGTCTTATTCGAGCCTTCACACAACCCTGCAAGGTAGGCAGGGCAGGAATCATCCCCACTTCACAGGTGAAGGAACAGAGCTAGAGAAGGTAAGCCCACGGTGAGCTAAGAACCGAAATTTATGGCTGAGAGTTCTGATTCGAAGCCCAATTATTTTGACTCCACATGTCAATTTCCTGTTCCGACCGTGCATAAGAATCATCTTGGGATATTGGTTAAAACCACAGAATCCCAGCCCCCAATTCCCTGGATATCTAGGAGTGAGAGTGGGAATTTGCATTTTCCACAAACATCCTAGGTGACGCTGGTGCGGTCAGGTCTCGATATTCGGACCGGCTTTTGGAAACCATGGCCTTGTACCACGTGGCCTCAGATTCTGCGCTTACATACTCTTTGCCTTAGTCTGTTCGGGCTGCTATAACAGAATACCACAGCCCGGGTGGCTTATAAACAACAGAAATTTATGTCTCACAGTTCGGGAGGCTGCAAGCCCACGACCAGGGCGCCAGCAGATCCGCTGTCTGACGAGGGCCTGCTTCTTAGTTCAGAGACGGCCATCTTCCTGCTATAACCTCACATGGCAAGGGAGCTCTCTGGGGTCTCGTGTATAAGGGCATTCCTCCCATATATGACAGCGTCCTCCTCGTGATCTAATCACCTCCTAAAGACCCCCACCTCCAAATACCATCAGATTGGGGGTTAGGATTTCAACATATGAATTTGGGGGAGATACAAACATTCCATATATAGCACCCTCCCTCTGCTCTACCCCAGTGCTCAGGATCTGATCTCTTCCTCTCAGCATCTGCCTATCCCTGTATCCCCTCCTACTACTAACGGCTCAGATCTCTAGAGAACTTGTGCGCCACGCACGCCATGTCTTAGAGACCTGACTTCCGGGCAAGCAGAGGTACATGAGTCTGCACGGGTGGGTTACAGTTGAGCCAGGATGTGAATCTCAGGCTGTGACCACAGAGGCCACACCATGTGGCTTTGTGCCACACTGTGCTATCTCCCCTACAGAATGTCCCCTTCCTGTGTCCCAGCCCCCTTAAAGTCCTACCTGACTTTCTGATCACAGGACAGAAACTATTTGTCACTAAAATAACAGTGACTCATTGTGGACTGAAAGATTAGCTCCCCAAGTCCAGGTCACATCTTTATTTTAGCTGGAAATCTCAATTCTCAATCTCTGTCAGCTGACAGAGAAAACGCAAAGAAATGCCCAGACTTGAAGACATAAAGACAAGCAGGAGCACCCTCCTCCAACGTGGGGACCAGGGTAGAGGGAGGGGACCCCAATTCTGGATGCCCCAGGGCCCTTGTGCTCCAGATAAAGGATGGGAGAATTATCAGTTGCCCAGAGCACCGCTCGACAGAACGTGCTATGGTCCTTTTTGTCTCTATACACTTTTCCCTCTGAGAAATACTCAATCGGGAAATAAGACCATATCAAGGGTTTAATTCTCTTTAAAAAAAAAAAAAAGACAAAGTTTCCAGGAGTGCCCTGTGGTCTGTTAGAGATGCAGCCCATCCCCTAGCTGCCCAGAACATTAGTCAGCGACTCTGGCCTGGCCGTGTTCAAGGGGGTTCCTAGAAGCTGGAGGTTTGAGGTGTTGGAGGGGGGGGTGGTAAGTATCAGGGGAGGGCTGGCGCCCCACCCACCCTCAGCCTGCACGGCCACCTGATCCGTGAGCCGTGTTTGTATATCTGGGTCCCCCACGAGCTTTTGTTTGGGGGAGATGTAAACAGTGCCATAAAAAAGAAAAGGAAAAATGTGAAAAGGGAAAATGGGATCCCACCCAACTCCTCATACTACAAAAGAAAACTGAGGTCCGAGAGGTGAAAGGGCTTATTGAGAGTCACACAGCTGGTGGAGCCCAGACTGGAATTGACCTCCGATATTGTGCCCAGTCAACATCCGGCCCCTCTGTTTGTCCTCGGGTCTCGCCTGGCCGCGTTTCCTGACGGGCACCACGCGTACGCGACGCAGTGAAGCAAAGGGCAGCCCGCCCTGCGGGGCCAGCGGGGGCGGGGACAAGTCAAGTCGTGGAACAAACACGCGCCACGTGCCGCCGGGATGCAGCTCCGAGCAGGGCCCGTGGGATCTGGCCGGCCTGAGGGCGCGGGGAAGGGGCAACGCCCCGGAAGGGGGCAGGAGCCAAGCCGAGGATGAGAGGGGGGAGCCCCGGCGGGAAGCACGGTCTTGCGGTCACCCGGGGCGGCGCTGTGACAAGCGTGCAGCACGGCCCCCGGAGCAGTTCCATTCAGGGAGAGGGCGGCCCTTCCAGTGCAGAGCAGCTGCCCACGCTGAGCTCTCTCCGCATGTCTGATCTCTTTTTACGTTTTCAACCCGCCCTGCAAAGCAAGCGGCATCATCTTCTCACAGACGGGGAAACCGAGGCTCAGCCAGGTTCACACAGTAGCTGCTGGTAATGGGCAGGGCCAGAACTTGAGTGTGCACAATCTCTAAACCCAGGCTCTTTCCACAATCCCTGACTGTTAACGTGAGCGAAAGGAGACTGGAATTCTGAGTGTCCAAGCTGCTGTATCTAGAAGGTTTTTTCCTGCTGAGAAACATAACTCCACATGGGTCCTGACTGTGAAAAAACACAGTTCTCTCGTCGTTCTCCGTGTCAAGGGCTGCATGTGAACTAGGAACTGAGGTCCGCAGAGGGACAGCCAGCTGACCACGTGGTGAAGGTGGAGGTGTTGGGAACCACAGAGAATGACAGGGACCCGGAGGGAAGGAAGGAACCCTAGGTGGGGGGAGGAAGTCCCTCCTGCCTTCTCAGCAGTGATCATCCCCATCTGGCAAACACACATACACATACACATACACCATGCATGCATACCATGCACACACAAATACACATGTGCACACACTATGCATGCACACACACATACATACACACACACACACCCTAGCCCATTCCAGGACCACGGGCCTCCCCTGAGACCTGCTGACATACAGACTCTCCTACTATCCTGTAGTCTCAGAGCAGAGACTTCAGATCTCTGTGAAATCCCTACTAAGCCCAGCATGGCTCTGGCCACCTGGCAGAGACCCAGGGACTGTCTGTGACTGGTAAAGAACAGAGCCAGTGTTCTCCTTTGGCAGGGCAATAAAGAAAAACCAAGCCACTTGAGTCTGATGTTCTTCGAAAAGAAAATTGAATCAGGACCAGAGCCACGACCGTGGTGGCCAGTTTTGGGGTCAGGGCTGTCCTTGTGTGCTACTCTCTACCCCCAGTGACTTCAACTGGGTCTAGGGCTCCAGAGTAACAGCCAACTCAGCCCCAGGGTAACAGAGAGAGGCAGAAATAGCAAGTTAAGTCATATGCTGGCTGCCATGAAGGTCATAAAACAGATAACACTGCAGGGGAAACACGCACCAGTTATCAGACGGCTGGAGGACCCAGGACCCATCTGGGACTTGCCGGAACCATAAGAACTAAGGGGTCCTGTGGCTACTGGATCACTGGTGCTCAACTGGAACAGTGTCTCTTTGGACCCACTTTATTCCAGCTGGATTTTCTCGTTGGGTTCACACGCCAACAGTGTGCATGGGCCAGTGGGCCTCAACTTAACATACTCAGTGCTCCCTTTTTATTCTAAAATGAAATTCATTTATAGCCCACTTACATACCATTATTTTTAAAAAAGCAATTTAATGCTCAAACTGAAATATAAAGGAGAAATGAGAAGAAAGTGGTTTTTTTAATACATGTATTTCAATTTGTGACCACTCACGCATGACCGCACGAGGAGTCGTAATGAAGTCGCCAGAGTAACAAGTTTGCGCTCAGGAGAAGTGAGAGGATCAGAGGCCATTCCAAAGGAGACGCAGAGGAAAATCAAAGAACAGAGTGAACACTAAGTAACAAATTAGCATTGCATGAAGGAAGAATTGATGCGATTTTGTAGAACTGAGTTCTACATGAATGTCAGGGGAACACCTGCAAGTCGTGAGACGTGGAGGGTACTTCACGGTCGGACGTGCCGAAGCACTGCTGGACATCAGCTTTCCTGGACTCTGTCCACCAAATGCCAATAGTGTTGTTTCTGATGGTTGCAACAACCAAAAACTGTGCCCTCCATTTGTGCGATGCCCCCTAGGGGCAGAAGCAGCCCCATTGAGGACTATGCAGGTAGGCCGTGGGGACATGGAAGGCCAGAGGCGTTGACCCCCAGACTTGAGCACGACAGAGCTTCAGGAAAAAGAGGAGGTGAGAAGTCTTGGGGAACCCTCTCTCTTCTCTCTGACACCACCAGGCTTTGTCCCCAGGGACCAGAGTGCACGCCCACCCAAGGATGCACCTCCTCCTGCCCTGGGCTTCCCCGACATGCAGAGCCCGTGCGGGCTGGGGGCAGCCGGAGCAGGAGGCGAAATCTGAGCCTGGGAGGTCTGCCGGGCTCAGATGTCTCAGGGCCTCCGGATTCGCATCCTTTCGCTTCTCAGTCAGGTTCCCCTCATCTTCCATGCAGTCCCGAGGGAGCCAGACACCCCTCCAAACCCTGCTGCTCCTGTCAGCCAGGCCCACCCGTGTGCGGGTCAGCCAAACTCGGGGAAACAGCAACATCTGAATAGAATGTGGGGAACCCCGGGGCTGGGGTGGTAGCAGGTGAGGACGCAAGTGCTCATTCGCATATCATTTGTCAACAGTGCCCTGGGGGATCGCCTCACACTCCCCCAGCCTCTCCCAACCAGGCCTGTTATGTCCACATCCTCTCACCCGATGGGGACAAGGGCTGCAGGCCAGCAGGAGCTTGGGCATCAAGAGGGTACAGACTGTAGCAATCCCCTTCCAGGTGGGGGTAGGTGTCGTGAGACAACAGAGGCCTCTAGTTAGCCACAGCTGGGTACACAGAGGCCTGCCTGGCCCCGCACCGGCCTCCAAAGCCAACTGGGCATTCAGCCTGCAGGGCATCCCAGCCTCGCGGCACCAGGAGGGAGCTCCTGCACGTGCAGCGTGCACAGGACACTCAGTTCACATCCCACTCTGCGGGCAGGTTCTCAGGTCGGCACGTGATGTAAGGACCTGCATGTATCCAGAATCACTCTCTAAAACCTGCCTTTGCACAGGCACCCCGTTAGAGATCGGCACACAGACCCTCAGTCCACCCAACACCGCGGGTTTGTTCTCCAGTGTGGGAACAGATCTCTATTTCTTCAGCTGGGGTGTCCATGAGGGACGCTCACCCTCAGAGCCACCACGTGGGGAGGCCACGTGTCAGTGTTCCAGCAGACAGACACCAACCACCAGATCTCAGGGTGAACCAGCCTTCGGAGGATTCCAGCCCCCTGCCCTTGAACTAGCCCCACCTTCAAATCTTCCTGGGGAGGCCCCAGACATCACGGAGTGAGATAAGCCATCCCCACACAGCTGTGTCTGAACTCCTGACGCATGGAACGGGGAGGAAAGTTTGGTATGTTGTGCCTAAGGGCACTGTTTGGTGTGTGTTAAGGGGCAGCCAATTTGTGTGTATCTTGAAACATTTCAATCATGCTCAGCCTGGCAAAAGACTCACACTAGTAGAAGCACACCAGGACCCAGAACAACCAGGGAAAAGCAGAATCAAACACACACTAATTGGGGCATTAGCTTGGAGGCCAGTGGCAAAGCCCTGCCATTTAAATTATTTGTCCTAATGGAATGTGCGTAGATGAATTCTTGGGTTAAACGCATGACGGATTTCACCAGAGGGGCTCCGGAGAGACTTGCGGCTTGACAGACAATAAGCTGACTTCTCTGGAAGGACATCCCAGGGTTGGTATGCGATTGTCCATTGCAGCCAACAATTAGTGAACTCAGAGGACAACCCTTGGTTGTCCTCCTTGGCGAATGAGTGACGGGCCCTGGGGACAGCTGTGCCATGTCAGATGATGGTGCAGCCGCAGCAGTACCGCTCAGGGTAGTCTACCACATACACCCTGTGGTCGGTGCCATAGATGTAGTAGACAGAAGTCTTCCCTTGGTACCAGTAATGGACTTCTGTGAGGGGGATCAGCTCAATGGTCTGGCGCTGAGGAAACAATTGACCAAGAAAAACTTCAGCGTTCTGTTCAAGTCACTCACCTGCTCAAGAACCTTCAGTAGCTCCCTAGTACCTGTGGGATGAAGTTCATGCTCTGGAGTTGGCATTTTGGCTCCAATCTGCCTTTCTAGATGTATCTCCTACTATGTTTCTTCACATACCCTAAGCTCTAGCCCAAACTGACTTCTCATCTTTAGCCATCATCTGATTCTAGATTTCATGAAGTAGGGGAACAGGCATCCCCAGGGGAGTTCTAGGATATATGAAAAGCCACCAGCTAAACAGGACACCTTCCAGAAGCATTAATTTTTAGATGAGAGTGTGAGAGGAGTGGCAGAGAAAGGTGGAGGATAAAGTCATTTTAAACATTTTTAATATTAAAACAACCATGAAGATATTAGGAAGTAGACTATACAATCTGAATTAAATTTTAAGATAAAACATTGACACCAAAGAAATCTCAAAGTTTAGTGAGCTGGTTCAGGCTATTTTCTCAGACCCCTCCCTCCTCCCACTCTCCTTTGAGAAAAATCTTTCTCAAATATTCCCCTCCTTTTACAAATGGGGAAACTGAGGCCCACGGGCTCATGGAATTTGGGTTTGGAGGATCACCCAGGTCAAGCCTCATCTGTTTAATGCTCACATCGCCTCCCCAGCATCCCCCTCTACTTAAGAGCCTGGGGCACTCACCGCCCCATCCCCGGATGATCCTAAAGTATCTCTGTCTCTGGCCCCTTCTCTGAGCAGTTAACAACCTTCCAAAATCTCAGGGCCCTGAACAGAACATAGCAGCCCTGCCTTGGAGAGAACACTGGCCTCCTGTTGAGACACCCATCTCCATCAGCTTGTGGTGCTGTTTTGTTAGGGACCACTAAGCACACAGTTGATGTAGGAAAGTTACTCCTAATCATTGAAGTGAAGCTTTCTTGGGGGCAAACTGTGGGCCAGGCTCTTTGTCAAAACCCCTAAGTTCTGCACCAGCTGCTCCCCTGTCCCAGACTCAGATTTGGGGATCCCAATCCCAGCGGGAGGTGGCGTGGTTGGCCCAGAGTCAGACCCTCCTACTTGCAGGATGTTCCCCTCCTCAGGAAAAGAGCCCCAAGTCCTCCCGCGGTGGGCGATGGTCCAGAGGCCCCAGGGCAAAGGGGGAAGCGGGCTTCCTTCCCTACTGGAAGGGCGGCTGAGGGGCAGCGTGACACTGTGGCGGGAGGGGGACCCAGAGTCAGGGCATGCGTTTTCTGTGAAGCTTTCTGTGTGGCCTCGCACTTCCTTCCTCTGGGCCTCGGTTTCCTCATCTGTGAGGTGGGGATAAAAACTTCTACGTCACAGAGTTGTCGACAACCAAATGAGGCCGTGAGACTGAGTTTTCTCCGTATGCCGGAAACTGGGCTCCAAGTGATAATTTTTAAAATAAAAGGTAGAAGACCCCTCCAGGTACAGAGGACCCAAAATGGGAACTAGGAGGCAAGAGGAGATGGGAGCCAACATCACTGCACAGAAAGCCTGGACAGTGGAGTCAGGACCCCTCTTGTCTCCAGACTTTTCTACTAAGATCAAATAGCAAAGCAGAGCAACACCACTCCCACCCCCACCTGCCTCCATCTGCTTCTGATTGGAAAGCTCTCTGAGTTTGAGACCACAGGTGGGAGGTTATCTTGTGACGGGCCGTTTATCTGTCTGTGCACCTTGGTCTGTGCACGCCCCTCCCTCCCCCACCCCTGATGAGCAGATCCAGCTCTGAGGGTAGCAGCCAGGGCCCGGGGTCACAACAGCTGTCTCCTCCTGTTGGATTCTACTTGCTAACTTCTCAATCCTGAACAAAATACCAGCAGGAATCTTTGTCTACACAGCCAGGACCAAAGGACAATTTAGGAAGGAGATTCACAGAAATGGCCTGTTCTCCCATTACGTTCCCCTGGAAAGAAAAATGTGCGTCTGCCCCGGTTTACCCTCCCTGCTCCAGGACTGGTTCATAAATGGTTGTGTTGCCTGAGACGGGACTATGTTATAGGGGAAAAGCCCCGGGAGACCCGGGTTCTAGACGGAGGCCTGCCCCTTAGGTCTAGATCTCGGGCAGGCCCTTCCCCTCTGCCCAATGAAGAGTCCAAAAAGGATGCAAATTGTCAGCCTCGGAAGCGAAAAAGTCCCAGGACAGCCACTAGTGTCCGCAAGTAGATGCCTCAATATCGGGGCCCTACAGTGTCACCCACACCATAGGACACTAATGCTGCACGAGCAAGCTCCCTTGGAGGCGGTTCTGGGGTCTTCTGTGGACCTTGTTCTCGTCCTCCCCAGGTTCCCTCGGATCTGCGGCTGCACACCCACGCCGGCCCGCGGCTACGCGCTCTGCTGCTCACAGCTCAACTTGCTTCTTCCGAGTCCCGCCCTTGAGAGACGGGGGCTCCTCCCACACGGGGAGCGGAAAGCGCCTGGGAGGCTGCGCCCGACGACTGGAAGGCGCTGAAGAACAAAGTCCGGCTCCCCCGCCTCCAGGTGCGAGCCGCGGAGGATGCCTGACCTCAGAGCTCCCGTCGGTGGGCAGAGGCTGGCCTCCCCGTCTTCCCGCCCCGCCTCCCCCACCCCTTTACAGGCTTCTCCCGGGAGCCCTTCCTTAATAAAACACACACGAACCCTTGTCTCAGAGCTGCTCCTGCGGAGCCCAACCCAGGGCCCGTCCCAGCCCTCCTTTCACAGATGAGGACATCGAGGCCGCGGAAGGGAAGAGAGGGGCTCCAAGCCGCGAGTGAGCACCAGAGCTGGGAACAGGAGCTCACCTGGAAAGTGACTTGTCCCCGCAGTGTCTGGCCCCGTGAAAAGGGCCCCAACTCCCACCCCCAGCTGATCTCCCTGCAAAGCCACGCTGGCTTTCCAAGAGGCGTTTGTGTGTCTTGAATGCTTGAATAACAGCATTTGGCTTCGAGTTGGGAACTTTGGGTTCTCCCCCTGGGCTGTCCCACTAAGAAGCTGTGTGACCTTCGGTAAATTACTTGCACTCTCTGTCCTCCTCTGATTTATTGGAAAAGTCATGGGTTTAGACGAGACCAGGGGTAGCTGACGATGGCCCATAGGCCAAAGCCGGCTGGGAACCCATACAGTGTTCTCAGCATTTTTAAAATTTTGTCCTCAACACTGAAACATCGTAAGGTTTCATATAAAAATCTGGACTTCAGACGGTCTGAACTCTCTGCCCCTGTCCTACATGAAGCTGAGTGGTGGCCCCTCTTTGGGTAAGGGGGCTCTCCCACCCACGTTCCCACCCGGCCTTGGTAGGCCTGTGTTTGCAGTGCCCCGATTCATGATTTCTGAGGTCCATTCCAGCTCCAAGATGGTCATTACTAATTTTCAGTCAAATGCCTCCCTCTCTCCCTTGCAAATAGGGGAGGTGTGCAGAGAGAGAAGGGGAAATACTAAAACTTATTAGAAGGAAAAGGGACGTTTTGAGCACCAAGTTCCAAGCCCTTAAAGCAAATTACCTCATCCCTACCGAACCCTCTGAGGCGGGGCTCGCAGCTCCTGTTCGCAGGTGAGAATCTGGTCTTTGAGGAGGAGGGTGTAGCTGGCCCAGGACCACGTTGGGACACGGGAACCAAGATCTGAGCCCAGTCTGTAAGACTCAGGCCTCCGCTGACAGACCCCCTCAGGGGGCTCTGGCGCTGGGCGTTCCCTGGCCAAACCCCCATCTTCCTTCCAGGCCGCCCCTCCCCCCGCCGCTGCCACAGCGACAGCTCAGAGCTGCTCCTGGGGACGCGACAGGCACTACCGCCACCTGGTGGCCATCAAAATACAGCACCAAAGCAACCTTCGCCGGGGCCGCCAGCGCAGCCGGTGGAGGCTGGGGGAAGACTGGCCTGGGATTCGAGGAGCGCCCTGAGGGGCAGGACGCTGGGTTCCAGCGCTGCCTACGACCCGGGGTCTCGAGCTTTCCCTTCCCCTCTGTGAATACCAGGGGGTTGGAATCCAAATCACACGGAGCCACATTCCTGCTCTGTCGCTCTCGGGCTAGAAACTCAAATCTCTCACGTGTCCAGTGGTCCCCCCTGCCCTGAGGACCCCGCTCGCTCACCTGCTGCAGGACTCGCGCTCGGGACGCCAGGGCTGCGCTGTGCTCGGTGATGCCCCGCCGGGAGGCCAGACAGATCTCCCGCAGCGGAAAGTCCACGATGGGATACACCTGGGGGAAAGATGCGGACCACCTCGCCGGCCTGGCCAGAGCGCAGCACCGGGAGCCTTGCACGCTGGTTCAGACGGAGAAGGAGCCCGGGGAGGGAGGCGCCCCGAGGACGCGCAGCGAGCCGGTGGGACTTGTTAAACCTCAGCCGACCCTTGATCACCCACATCCAGCCTTGGAAGTTCCAACAAAAAAAGGGGGGCTATAGACAGAGAACATACTTCTTCATGTGAAGCCCACTCCTCCCCCAGCAAGCCTAACTCGGGCTTGGGGTGGGGTGCAAGCCTTCCTAGAGGGGTGATGCCTGAAGTGAGCCTTTAGGAAGTCGGAGTGGTTGGGGCAAAGAAAGGAGGCTGAGGAATATTATTCAGCCATAAAAAAGAAGGAAGTCCTGCCATTTGCAACAACATGGATGGACCTTGAGGGGGTTATGCTAAGTGAAGTAAGTCAGACAGAGAAAGACAAATACCATATAATCTCACTTATACGTGGAATTAAAAAAATAAAGTGAGCTCATAGATACAGAAAACAGACTGGTGGTTGTGAGACATGGCAGGGACGAAATGGGTAGAAGTGGTCAAAAGGCACAAACTTCGAGTTATAAGATAAATAAGCCCTGGGATGTAATATACAGCATGGTGACTATAGTTATAACACTGTATTGCATATTTGAAAGTTGCTGAAAGAATAGATCATAGGGCTGGCCCTGTGACTTAGTGGTTAAGTGCGCACGCTCCGCGACGCTCCGCGGCTGGCGGCCTGGGTTCGGATCCCGGGCGCACACCGACGCACCGCTTCTCCGGCCATGCTGAGGCCACGTCCCACATACAGCAACTAGAGGGATGTGCAGCTATGACATACAACTATCTACTGGGGCTTTGGGGAAAAAATTAAATTATTAAAAAAAAAGAATAGATCATAAAAGTTCTCATCACAAGAAAAAAAATTGTAACTATGTGTGGTGACAGATGTCAACTAGACTTACTGTGGTGATCATTTCACAATATATACAAATATCCAATCATGTTGTACACCTGAAACTAATGTTCTGTCAATTATATCTCAATTTTTAGAAATTCATATTACAAAATGAAAGAAGCCAATCTGAAAGGGCTACATACTGTAAAAAGAACAAAAGGTGGCTAAGCACTTGGCCCACTTAGAGAAACAGCACGAGGACCCTGCTCAGAGGTCCCATAAAGGCCAAATTCCCTGCCGAGGCCTACAGCAGGGGTCGGCAAATCTTTTCTGTAAAGGGCCAGAGAGTAAATATGTTTGGCTTTGTGTGCCGCAGGGTCTCCGTCTCAACTACCACACTCTGCCGGTGCAGCAGGAAAGCAGCCACAGACAATATGTGAGCATACAGGCATGGCTGTGTTCCAATAAAACTTTATTTATAAAAGCAGGCTGCGGGCCAGGGTTTGCTGACCCCTGGCCTCCTGGACCCTCCCTGATCTGGCTGCTGGCATCTCTTGTGTCTTAGCTCCTTGCTCTGCCCAGCTCGCGGCCCTCCAGCCCCACTGTGCTCTGCTGTTCCTCAAGGCCTCTGGCGTGCTGCTCCCTCTGCTGGACACCCTCGCTCTGATGGCTGCATGGTCCACTCCCCGGCTGCACTGAGTTCAGTTCCTTGCCCAGTGTCACTTCCCTGCTCCCAGCAAACACCCCCAACCCTTCCTATCTCTTTATCCTGCTTGTACATTTCTCAATGACCCTTATCACCATCTGACATTGTGCTGAAAATGTTATTATTTTCTTCTCCCTCACTGGACTTGAGATCTGTGAGGGCAGGGATTTTGTTTTACGGTATCCCCAGGGCCTGGAATAGTGCCTAGTATAGGAGGAGGGTCTCAAGGTTTGTGGAAGGGAGGGAGGGAGGAGGGAGGAGGGAGAGGGAGGAAGAGAGGGAAGGAAAAGGGAGGAAGGGAGGAAGGAAGTGTTGAGGATGTGGAATTCAAGAGAGACCTGGCCCACGGGGTCCTAGCAGCCTCCGTCCTGCGGGGGCAGCTCTGTTCCCAACAAGCCTGTCTTTCCAAATGAATGCGGCCCCCTCAGAAAGCCAGCAGACCCGGCCTCACAGGGGTGGAGGAGGAACCCAGCTTCCTTTGTGGGGGTCTGCAGAGCCCTCCTTACCATCGTGTTTTCATCCTTAAAGACGTTTTCCCCTTTGGCTTTAGCAAGGAGCTCCCTAGGGCAGTTGAGCTGCTGCTCAGACACAAACTCGAACAGGCTGTTCTTCCTAGAAGTGAAGAGGAGGAGGGACGGAGTACGCAGCGTGTCAGGTTCAGAACACGGGTTTGGAATCAGGCCGACCTGGGCTGGAAGCCTTGCATTACTACTGGTGGGACCTCGGGAAAGTCCTTTAGCCTCTCTGGGCCTCAGCATCCTCATCTGTAAAATGGGAAGCTAGTAAAGTGCTGACAGTTCCCTTCTATTACCTTATTTCACCCTCACCTGCACAGCGCTTAGCAACGTGCTCAATACGAGAAACGCTTAATGCCTGGGGGCCTTCCCTGACCTGAGAATTCAGGACACGGACTCTCTGCCCAGGCGGGAATGCCCAGGTGTTGAGTGGCTACTGCTGGTGATGTCAGAATTTGAACTGAGGTCTGTCTGGTCTGAAGCCCGCCAGCATCCTGCCCCAGCCCACGCTGCCTCTTCCCAGGATCTCCCCTTTCCAAGTCGCTTTAAGCCCTTTTCTCCCAGCAGGTCCCTGCTCTGTGAAAGCCCCAACCCCATGCAGTTTCTCTGCAGAGACCAGTCCAGGCTGGACCCCCGACCACCCTGCCAGGCCACGTACCACCTGATGACCAGCTGGACGAAGTGCAGCAGCTTCTTCTCTCCCTTGCAGGTGGCACAGGTCCTGCTCCCCCGCCCCAAGCACGTGCTGCATCTAAGAGGGCACACCGTCAGGACCACCCAGAGAGTCATGGGGTCCCTGGGGCTTCCGGAGGCCCCCACCCCCAATCCCTCCTCATGGAAGTGGGCTGTGGTGGGCATGATTGCTTCCACCTGCCCCACCATCTGCACCGCCTGCTTCTGGCAGCAGTGCCCCAATTCCCTTTGGAGGCCTCCCTTCTCCCACCCAGCCCACGTGGCTCATGGGCTTGCCCTCACCCGTTCTGTGACCAGCTTGGGACCTCGGCCTGGCCAACCAGCTTATTCCATCCCCCTGGCCACACTGGCTGATACAAAGATGGGCACAGGACCCAGGTGAGTGCAATGAGATCTGCCTCAGAACTTTCCTTGAAACTATCAGGAAAGGGACATCCTTTTCTACTGAAGTTACTAAGCTTCGAGCTGTGGGTGGTCCTCTCTGCCACCACAAGAGACAGCTTGCCTGAGAATGACTCCAACACAAAGGAAAGCAGAGTGAGGGATGGAGACAGATTCCTGGTGATATTGTTTAAGCACCTGGATCCAGCTGTACCTGAAGGTACCCCAGAAATATACTCCTGGACTTTTCCGTCACATGGGCCTATATATTTATTTTTTTGCTAAAACCAGTTTGAATTGGATTTCTTTCCCTTGTAAATGAAAGAAACGTTCATTTCTTTCCAAATTGAAGACCTTTACCAACCACAGGTGGCAGGTCCACCAAAGCTTCACCACCTGGCTTGTTAGAAGGATGGCCTGGGCCTCGATGAGCCAAAAGTATCATTAACCAACATGACTTTGAATAGTTTCACTCCTCTTGGTTTCTTATTTCCCTTTAAAGATTTATAAATACATTATAGGACATGATTTACAAAACGTAATGGCCCACTGTTTGCAAAGCCCTCGGAGCAGAGATTGAACATTGTTGATTGTTTAGTCAATCAACCAATCTTGCTTGACTCCTCCTCCATTCAGGCCCTGCAATGATTATAAATAAGGGTTTGCCCAGGCCCCAATCCTCAGAGAGCTAAGAATCTCACCTGGTGGGTGGTTTTCTATATTCGTTTTCTCACACATGAGCAGGAAGAGGTCTCCTCTCCTTAAACCCCCTTCCTCCCTGCAGGGTCTCGTTCCTTACACTTGACCCACAGGTTGCTTGATGACTTCCAGTCTTGTTTTGAAATATCAGACCTTGAGGAAAGCTCACCCACGGCACAAACATTTACGGAGCACCTACTATGCACAGAGCTCTGGGGACACAGGAGTGACAAGACAGGCAGGGTGCCCACTTGCCTTGCAGAAGGGCAGACAGTGAAAAGCAAGAAAGGCAGTAAGCGAGAGCACTTCCCCTGGGTGCTGGGGAGACCCGTTCTTACCTCCGCCTGCCAGCCCCCGTGCACAGCGGACACCTCCGGGGCTGCCTGGCTTTGCGCTTGGCTCCGCTGCAGGAGCGGCACCTCACCTGCGGACACGCCAGGCCTCAGCCCCCGCTGGCCTCCTGAGGAAGCAGGCAGAGGGCAGCCCGAGACCTGGTTCAAATCCCAGCCGGGTAACGTGGGCAAACCACCTCCTCTCCCTGGGCCTCGGCCCCTTCATCTGTAGAATGGGGGCTGGACATAGTGTAGCTTTGGACCCCTCTACATCCTAACATCCCTGTTTCTCCTGAGACATCAGCCTCTCCTGCTCCTCTCTGATCCCCACGACCCCTGGGACCGTCCCCTGACCAAACAGCCATGGCCAGAGGGAGCAGGGAGAGGGGCGGGCTGGTGAGGGACCTGGTGTTGGAGACGGGAGCTCTGTCTGGGAGAGGCCCCCGGAGGTGACCCAGGCTACACTCCCACAGTTGGCTCAGAGTGGGCTCCAGAGACATTCCAGGGAAAGCCTGAGGGGGGAGGACAAGGTGCAGGGGTGGAGGAAGGAACAGAAAAGACCACAAAGAGGGGCATGGCAGGAGTGAGGACGCAGGAGGAGAGAGGCCAGGCGGCCACAGCTGGGCCCATGATGGCTGGCGCATGAGTGGGTGGAGGAACGAGCACACACAGGCGGAAGGTGGGCCTCACGAGGGTGGAAGGGTGGGTGAGCAGACAGAAGGATGGAGGAAGGCGCAGCTTTGAGCGGCCAGTGTCACCTCCCAGTCACACGTCAGCATGGGTCCAAAGGATTAGGCACAAATGGGGAGGGCTTGGTCTTCCTCCCGGGATGGTTAGCAGCCCTGAAGGTTTCTGAAAAGAAGGCTGATGCCATGAGAGCCTAGCTATGTGCTTAGGGGCCTGTACTGGGGGGAACAGTGTCCTCCCACAAATGTACATCCACCAGAACCTCAGAATGTGGCCTTGCAGATGTAATTAGTTAAGATGAGGTCATACTGGACAGGGTGGGCCCTAAATCCAAAGACTGGGGTCCTTACAAGAAGGCCATGAGGGGACACAGAGACACGCAGAGGGGGAAGGCCACGTAACAACAGAGGCAGAGATTGGAGAGATGCAGCTCCAGCCAAGGAACACCAAGGATTGCCAGCAGCTGGCGGCAGCTAGGAAGACGGCTTCTCCCTGAGGGCCCCAGCAGAAGCCAGCCCTGCTGACCCCTTGCTTTTGGACTTCCAGCCTCCTGAACTGTGAGAGAATAGATTTCTGTTGTTTTAAGTCACCCAGTTTGCGGTAAATTTATTATGGCAGCCCTGGGAACTAATACAAGCCCCCCCCCACCACCCCCGTCTATCTTGTCTCTCGAAGCCTCTGAACTTCACCTTCTCGGCGCTCGGCACCCTGTACTACAGGTGCTGGTCCCTTGTTGGTCTCCCCTGCGGACAGAGGGGCCCCGGTGGGAAGGACCTCTTCGTCCTCTTGCAGGGCCTAGCTCTGAGGAATACTCAATGTGTGTTTATAGATGGATGAGAAAAGGAGAGAAGAATTCAAATCATAAACCTTCAAAGCGGAAAAAGGACAGTAAAGACCGCCTGATCCAACCGTCCCATTTTACAGGTGGGAACATGGAGGCCCAGAAAGGGAGGATGACTTGTCTGAGGCCACGCTGCTAGTGCAGGGAGCTCCAGGCCCCCAGCCCAGCCCTCCGTCCCCGTGTGGCCCTCCTCCTCCCACACTATCATTTATTCACCGGCGGCCACACACCACTCACCGTGCCGGCCCCGTGGCAGCCGCTGCACTTGTAGCGCCCACGCCCACGGCATTTGTGGCATTCCTGAAAGCAAAACGCTCTCCTTGGATCTAGCTTCCCAAGCACCAGCAGCTCTTGGTTTCACCACCCCACCCCACCCCCAGAATGTCACACCCCAAATACTAGAGATGCAGCAGTTCAGGGCCAGAGTGGGAAGAGGGCCATTCCCACCCAACTAGGAATCCCAAAGGCCTTGAATGCCAAGCCAAGGAGATCATGTTACCAATTCCTCAGGGCCCCAGCCCACTCTGTCCTGGCTACTAACAAGGGGAGATGTGTCCTCCTGAGTCCCACGTCCTCACTCACTCTCCCAGGCTAACCCACAAAGGCTGGGGTCCCTCACCCATTAGGTAGCTACAGTAGGCTTTGGGAGTAGAAGCCATGAAAAATGGACAGCATTTTTTTGGAAGGCAACGAGCTAGAGATTGGATTTTAATCACTGAATCAAAATAGCTTTTCCACTCTCGAGAAGAGAATGGAACACTTTCTTGATCTCTCAACATTCTCTTCATCTTATAACGCTATGAAAACTCAGTGGGTGAGGTTACATGCTTGAATGAAGTCCTAAGGGGAAAACAAGGTGTGGAATCGGATGGAAACATAACATGAAATATCTCAGCTGTGTTTTTGTGTTATATTAGGTTACCCTCACTTCATGTCGTGATCACATTTCTGTAAAACAGGACAGAAGTCAAATTCTGCTCCTCTGCTGACTTCCATGAAAATTGCCAACAATGCTTTAACTCTATTTTATATCAGTCTCATTCAGCACTTTAGCTGTTTACTGTCAGGCAAAAAAAAAAAAAAGAAAAAACCACTCAGAAGGTCTAGGAATGTGAACGCTCACGATGTAAAGCGGGTGACGATTTGGTATATGGGATCGTCCTTTTGCTATTGAATGCTCACTGATTTGCGTGGGATTTTGTCTGGGACTACATTCCGTACACTGGGCTTCCTTACAATTAGGCTTATTCATAGCCCAGGAATGAGCCACCAGCCTGGATTTGGGGTTTCCTTTTTAAAAGGATAAAGTTGGAGGAGGCATACGATGCCTGGAGAACCAGCTCAGAGAGAAGGGCAGAGAGTCCAATAATCACGTTACCTTGACCAGCGACGAGTGAGGGACTTGGAATTTCCTGGTGTCTTCCTGAAACATTGGGGGAACCTGGACCTTGATGTCCCAAAGCCTGGGGGAGGTCCCTCTCTGTGGCCCATCTACCGAGTGGTCTGACACAGAAAGGAATCATGATAAGACCAGCAAATGGCTACAAGGACAAGCTTTCATCTACTTGCCAAATAGTAGGGAGCTTCACTTGGTGCCAGGCATTCAGTAGATCCTGGGGATCCCCTACGGGGATAGGTAGATAAGGGTCCCCTTGGAGTCTGTGGGTAAGCATTCAAGCGTTGGAATTGAACAGACCTGGATTTGACTCCTGGTTCTTCTATTTCCTAGCTGTGTAACTCCAAACAAGTTACTTAACCTCCCTGACTTTCAATTTTCTCACCTCTAAAATAAGGATAATGGTGGCACCTACCATATAGGATGGTAGTGAAAACTAAATAGAAGAGGGAATGTAAATGCTTAGCACAGGGCTGGCACATGCTGAAGGATCAATAAACAAGAACTATCATCGCTATCATCACCATCCCCACCATCTTCTTTCTCGTCGTCCTCCTCTCTTCAAGGAGACAGACACGCCACAACCACGATGGTAAGTGCTTTGGACAAGAGGTGCATAAAGGGCTCTGAAAATTCAAAAGACTGACTCATTCTGCTGGGGAGGGGAATGGAAGGAGAAGAAACCCTGGAAGGCTTCATAAAAGAGGTGACACGTGAGCTGAGTCTTAAGGATGAACAAGAGTGTCAGCAGAGAAAATAGGTAGAGCATAGAGCTTCCCACAAAGAGGGCCTAACTCTCTAGTGGGGTTCAGCAGAAGGTGGGATGGCACAGCGAACAGGGTCCCTGGGGGTCTAGAGACCTAGGGAGGCACTGGGGTGGCCTGGGAGGCCTCAGCACACATGCGGCCTTTGCAGTCTAGCCCCGTGGGGCAGCACCAGCCTGTGGCCAAAGGAAATGCTAGCCTTTTTCAGGACCCTCTGCAAACCGTTTCTTGGGCCCGAAACATTTGCTAAGATCAGCACTGGCAAGTCTCTGGGATGAAGCGCCACCCTCTCATCTTATAGGGGATGGGGAAACCGAGGCTCCGAGCAGAAGAGCATCTTATTCAAGTATAGTGGCTAAGACACATCTTGATATTTTCCCCAGCCCCGGCATAATTTGCTCTCCATTAAACTGATTCCAGACAGGTCACTTACTAGTAAAGGGCTGAAATGTCCATTCACTCATCCTGGACTCGCTGAAGGTCTCTAGTCGATACTACAGAGGACAAAACATCTTGTTCACACGCACGCCCTTCGGGAAGACAGAGCACTGTGCAGGAAGATGAAGCTCCCCACCTGCCGGGGCTGGGTAGGGAAACCGAAAGGCCCCTCGCACGGCACCCATGGGCTGCTTAGAACAGGCTGGTGACAGCGCTTTCTGTTCCAGATGCACCGGGACACCTGCAGGGAGGCTAGTCAGCCCCAGGAGGTCTCCCCGACAGGCTCACAGCTGGGGCGACGTCAGCTCCCCATTTCTTTACATGCGGAAACGTTCTGTGAGGCACGTTTGAGAGCAGCAACTGCCCTTTGACAGAGAGAGGCCGCTGCAATCCACTGCTCCGAGCATCCCCTTTAGAGGACTTTATCTGCCTGTTGTCAAGATCCTCCTTCTTGATCCTCATTCACAGAATCACCAAACAGGGAGGGAGCTTGGACATCACCTGGCTCCTCCTTTCACATGTGAGGAAATGGAGGCTCAGAGAGGTCAGTTGACTTGTCCAAGGTCACACAGCCACACAGGGGCCTTTTCTCCCAGATCCCTGCTCTAACCACTCCCTGCGAGGCTTATCTGATTCCTGTGTGATTGTGTGCTCACTACAGGATGGCTGTGCCAGTGACACTAGAAAATGTGGACTTACGAGCTGTCCCTTGGCCCTGTCAATGCAGAAGGTGACAGAGGTGCCTGCTGTGGTCTCAGAACCAGACACAGTGTTTCCCTGGAGCTTCAGGCCCAGGGGTGACGAATAAATGATTCCTTGGTGAGGATCTGACTTGGGGGAGGCAGAGGGAGCTGGAATCGAGGGGAGTAGATGGACCTTCCTCAGCACATCCCTCCTGGAGGTGGGTTGGGCGAGTGTTTAAGGATACAAGCTTTGACAGTAGCAAACCCGAGTTTGAGCCCCAGCTCGGTCACTTCGGCTGCGTGTTTCTGGGCAAGTAACTTCACCTCTCTGAACTTCCAATTCCCCCTCTTTGACTGGTGACAGTAACACCCACCGTGTAGGGTGGCTCTGAGGATTTGATAAGACAGATATGTGATGTGCTTTCCATGATGCCTGGTGCATTCGAGCTTTTCAATGAAGATTGATGATCTTTATTCCCTGTATTATTGCCCACAGCTACAGACCAGAGAAGTGGCAGAGGGGCTTCAATGTCACAACCATTCACACGCACGGCCCCCGCAAGACTCCCTTCTCCCGTTTCATGTCACACAAGCCGCCCCCAGTGCCTCCGAGCCTGACCCTCCGCAGGTGCCCATGGGGCCCAGCCCCTCACCCTGTAGAGGGTCTTCGGCTTCAGCTCCCGGATGATGAGGTGGCCGGCGGCCGCGCTGCCGTAGCAGCATTTGGAGTTCACGAAGCTGAGAAGGGCTTCCCGCGCCACCTCCTCCGTCAGCACGGGGACTCTGCAGGGGACAGGGCAGAGAGGCAGGGGGTCTGGGAAGGGCCTGCCTCATTGTGCAGATGGAAACGGAGGCCCGGAGATGGGAGGGCCCTGGCCGTGCCCACAGTCGTGGTAGAGCCCTCAGGGGTCCAGCTGGGGCGGGCATCTCCTGCAAAGGGAACCGTGTGAACAGATCCCGGGGTGGGAAAGCGGCAGGTCTTCCCAGACAACAGCAAAACCGCTTTAGCTGAAGGTGGAGCTCGGGAGAAAGGCTGAGAGAATCTTAGAACCCAAAAGAAACCCTTAAAGATGAACTATGCCATTTTACAGGTTAGGAAAACCGAGGTCCAGAGAAGATGTCACACAGCTAGAAGGAAGCAGAGTTAGGCTAGACGAGGCTGCTGTCCTCGGGGAACTTGACCTCAGCCAGAGGAGCTGTGAGCAACGTTCAAGGAAGACCCCAGCCGAGAACCGTCCTACAGCGGTGCCCACAGACTCACCGTGGGCCTGCGGAACGGAGCAGCAGTGGGTGGCAAGGCAGACAAGGAATGGTCCCTTCCTCAGCCTTCTCTCTGGAGGCAGACCCCTCCTCCTGGAGGACTCTTCCCTGAGGCCCAGCTGCCATGTCCTCTCCTTAGTGAAGCCCTCCCCGCCCCAACCCCTCCAGTAAGCAGGAGGCCTCTCCTCCTTCCTCCGCCCTCGGATCGTCATATTTTCTCCATGGCAGCCCGACTCCAAACGGCAAGCCCTGTCATGCACGCTTGTGTCCCCAGCACCCCAGTGCACAGAGGGGCCTGCGCGCCTGCGGAAGCTGCTGGACCAGAATGGCTGGGACGTCTCCACAGAGGAAGCGGGGTCTGCACTGGGCATGGACGGTGGGTGTCCAGGGAGGAGAGGGGAGATGCTCCAGGCAGCAGCGGGACCAGAAGCACCCAGGGGGACACCCCTGAAGGCAGGATACGGCTGCCCAGCTGAGAGGCTGGACCCGGAAAGGGCCACTCCACCTTCTCTCTGCACAAAGCTGGCTGGAAGACGGAGCTCTGCCCCGAGTCCCCTCCAAACAGGGAGGGTGTGGGCCTCTCCAGGGAGCGAGAGCAGGGAGCAGCAAACTTTTTCTGTAAAGGGGTAGGTAGTAAATATTTTAGGTTTTGAGGGCTGTATAGTGTCTGTCTCAACCACTCAGCTCTGCTGTCGTAGTGCAGAAGCAGCCACAGACAGTGAGTACAGATGAGCGTGGCCACGTTCCCACAAAACTTGATTGATAAGAACAGGTAGTGGGCTGGATTTGGCCCTGGGGCCGTAGTTTGCAACCCCTGATTTTGACTCTGGTTTTCAACCCTGGCTTGGGAGCCAAACAGCCTGAAAGGCTCGGTAAGATACAGATTCCCAGGCTCCATCCCTGGAGAATCTGGTCCAGCGGGTCTGGGATCCTCAACACTGTCAGGGTTGAGGTCCCCGAGGAGGGATCTCGGGGGGCAGTGGTGGTGTGAGGATCAGCACGTGTGATCCCGTGTGACGGCTCTGTGAGGGTCGCCGGAGCACACCTGCAGCTCACCTGTGCTCCAGGAACGAGGACCAGCACCTTCGCTCCTGGGGTCTCGCTGGGGCCTCCAAAGGGGGGAAGAATATCTGCCGTCCTGGAGGAGAGAGGAGGAGTCAGGGGCACAGGTATTTGTGGGGTGAAAGGAAAGACTGGCTGAATGTGAGAAAGATCAGATGAAGAAAAAGAATGGTGGTTCTAAGACAAGCATCATTCTGTCTTAAGTGGACATGGATGCGGTCATGGAATATTCATGAACACGGGGCCTATGCCCCATGTCCTCCTGTTCCCTCCCAATGGTGACAAGGGGCTCCCCATCACCCCCAGAGGAAAAGGGAGCTATCCCAGTGCTGGCCTGTTTCAGAGACATCCCCTCAACCAGCATAAGCCCCCGGAAGAGGCCACAGGAACCAAGACCCCCATGGACTTACCACCCCCTTGAAGAAGCCAGTCATAGCTGGGCAGCCTCTCCAGGAGTTCAGCTGGGGGCGCCAGAGGGCTCTCGGCCTCGAAGCTCAGGTCCACCACACCTGCGGAGGGACAGGCAGTCCTGAGCCTCGGGGAGGCACGAGGTGTCAAAGGTGACTTCCCAGGAAGCTGACAAGCGAGGGTGGGTACCTTACAAACAGCCTCACAGTTTAACTAAGCCCGGCTCGCTCTGACACCCTCAGGACACGGAACAGCTCTGCAGGGCGGGCAGGGATGGGCAGGGGTGTGATAGCAGCAGCAGTAACAGTAATGATGAGAAAAACATTAACAATGTCAGCTCCGTTTGCTGGGCACCTACCCTGTGCCAGTCACCATGACGGGTGCTTTGCAAACATTATCATATTCCACGACCCTCGGAGATAAATACTGAATTACCAGATGGTCACACTTTGATGCTTCCCTCATCAAGTGATGGACCTATATCTCCTCCTCTTGAACCTGGGCAGGCTTGAGACGGCTTCAACCAGGGAACACGAGGGAAGCAATGAAGAGATTGCAGCTACTTCTCGCCTCTTGGCACACTCCCTCTTGAGCCCTGAGCTGCCATATAAGAAATCAGGCTACCCCACTGGAGTGACCGCGTGGAGATGCCCTAAGGCTACATGGAGAGGGGCCCAGTGGAGCCCAGCCTTACAGCCACCCCACCAAGCCAGCAGGCATATGAGCAAAGCCATACTGGATCATCCAGGCCAGACCAGCCTAGTGAATACCACTGAGTGACCCTGTCATGGACTGTATGTCTGTGTCCCCCCTTCATATGTTGAAACCCTAACCCCCAGTGGCAGGCATGAGGAGAAGGGACCTTTGGGAGGTGATGCAGTCTAGATGAGGTCAATGATGCTTGAGCTCCCAGGATGGGATTAGCTTCCTTACAAGAAGAGAAGGAGACCAGAGCTTGCTCTCTCTCTCTCTGCCGTGTGAGCGCACAGGAGAGGGTGGCTGTCTACGGGCCAGAGCAGGCCCTCACCAGACACCGGATCTGCTGGTGCCTTGACCTTAGACTACCCTGCCTCCAGAACAGTGAGAAATAATGTGTGTTGTTTAGGCCAGAAGCCTATGGTATTTTTGTTACAGCAGCCCCAACTGACCAAGACAGACCCTAATCGATTACACGTGGGGCAGAAGAATCACCCAGCTGAGCCCTGCCCAAGTTCCTGACCCACAAAATCGTGACATACAGTGAAATGGTTGCCGTTTTCAGGCACTGAGATGTGAGGCAGTTTGTCATGCAGCTTCCTCTAACGGGCAGTCTTTGCTCTGGGACTCCCCACAGGCCTGTCCAAAGTTTCTCGGAGCCATGCTGTGGTCTGAGGCTCCTTCTGCTCACTCTCCTTCCTTCCTCTCCCCTCCCACAGGTGTCCGACCTGCACTGTGGTCTGAAGCTGGTCCTACACTCGCCCCCTCTCCCCTTTCTCTTCTCCAGTGTCTTCAAGGGACCTCCAGCACACCTAATGCCATCTTGGTGTCTGCTTCTCGGATGACCCAAGTGACACACTGATATTACCCCATTCTACCATGGAGGAGACTGAGGCTCAGAAAGGTTGTGACTCGCCCAAGATCACACAGCCAGTGAGTGATGGAGCTGGATTCCATCCAAGGTTTGTCTCTCTCCAAAGCCCATGGTCTTTCCAAGCACTTTCCAAGAGGTGAACCCTACGGAAGAATCACTCTACTGGGCGCGCACCGACGCACCGCTTGTCAAGCCATGCTGTGACGGCGTCCCATATAAAGTGGAGGAAGATGGGCATGGATGTTAGCCCAGGACCAGTCTTCCTCAGCAAAAAGAGGAGGATTGGCAGATGTTAGCTCAGGGCCAATACTCCTCACAAAAAATAAAACCTCATCTTGATTTCTCAGGATGGGACATAGATACACAGCCCTGAGACTCCAAGGAAGAAAGCATACTATAAGAACTGGCCTGGGAAACTCTGGACAACTCATAAAGCTCCTCCCCACACCTGTTGCCTCACCCCACCCTCCCACCTGGAGGGATGGAGGGCAGGACTTCTGATCCCATTTGACATGAGGAACCTGAGGCTCAGAGAGGTTACTCCAGTATTCCTAGGTTGCGCAGCAGTGGAGTTAGAGCAGGATAGAGGCTCATTCTTCCAGTTCCAGCCCAATGGGCCACCCCTCAAGCCTGTTCCCAGAAGCCCTCCTGCTGGGGGACAAGAATCCCTCAGCTCTGTCTTTCTGGTGGCCAGTTTGGTCATGGGAAGTTGACTCTATAGAGTGAGCTGATAAACAGTCAGTGGAAGGTGATTGTGTCTGCATTATGCCACTGAAGCAGACTCAGGGCAAACTTCCAGCAGACCCACCTTTCCCCTAGATCCTTCTTTTATTTTTTGTACCTCTTTAAAGCCTATGGCTCTTTACCTCCACAAAAATAAAAATGATTTTATTTTTTAAAATGATATCCTGTCCTTTCTAGTTTAATGAAAACAAAGTCCAGAAGAATAAGCAGATCTTCTTCTAAATTGGAACAGTCTAGGTTATCTGGAAGTGAAGACGTCAGGGGGTGAGAAAGCCTGAAATCCTGAAATACGTCATTAAATATGCCATTAAGACAAATGAACGGCCCCACTCTACCACTCCCTCCAAACCAGGAACGTCTCTGTCGTCTGACTATGAGAAACACGTATGTGTCTCTCAAGTGCTCTCTCCTGGCAGGAAACTGACAAGGGAAGCTGAAATAGAACAATATGTGTAGTAGAACCTGCCTTTCTTAGCAGGAAAACTTATCTGTGTAAGCAAATGATTCTTCAAAGAAACAGATGAGAGACCTGGGATGGACGTGGGTGTGATGCCAAGTGGCACCATCCCAAAGCTTCAACCGATGCCTGTCCGTGGGTACTGAATCCCCCATAAGATCATTCATCTGCAATTACTACTCATACCTTGGTTCTCAATATTGTTCTGCTTCTAATAGCATTCTAAGCTATTTTAGTCACCAGGGACTCGGGGTTCTGAAAACATTTTCTATAAATAGCTAGGTAATAAGTGTCATAGACTTTGTGGGCCATATGGTCTGTCTCAATTATTCAACTCAGCCTTTGTGGCCTGAAAGCAGCCATAGACAATACACAATTGAATAAACGTGGATTTATTCCAATAAAACTTGACAAAAACAGGCAGTGGGTCAGATTTGGCCCTTGAGCTGTATTTTGCCCACTCTGACCCAGACACTCACCTGCGTGGATAGGTTTGAGAGGGGTCAGAAAGTAAGGGTTAGAATTTGAACCACGGCCCACACATGTCCACTGCAGTTCCCATGAGCCCAGTTATCAGAATTAAAGATGAAGGTCAGGGTTGGGCTGTAGCCAGAGTGACTAGAGTCAGAATCCCTGAGGCACAGTGGTCGGGAACCGGGGCTCTGATACCTGGAGTCTGAGCCCCGTAATACATGACACTGTGTCAGTAACACATCCTGGCTGAACTCAACCCCCGAGCTGTGAAACGGAGTGGGTGATATTAGTGCCCATCTAATGAGCTGATGTGTACACAGCTCTTAGCCCCGAGCGTATAACAAATGCCGGTCAATGCCTTGGCCCAGAGGAGGGAGGGTCTTCCTCTTTCTTTGTGTTCCTATACGCCAAGAGACAAAAGTGAAAATGTCAAGCATGGAAAGAAAGGCAAAAACATCACAGCCTCCTCTCCCCTGGGATGGCCCTCGCCCACCCAGAAGACTTGGGTCTGCTGGGGTATCATTAGTCTCCTCGATGAGAAGACAGGGAAATGCCATATGGCTGCTACATCCTGCTGGAAACCAAACAAAGCAGCAGGAAGAGGGGAAGAATGAGAGGTGGGGAAGTCAAGGTCCATCCATCAACTGGGAGCCACCCTGACCCTCCGGGGCCGCCGCAATCCGGCAGAGCTAAATTAGTCTCACCATTATGTTATGTGCAAAAATAAAGGACTTCATGCGGAACTCCAGGCGGGTGCGTCATTTCCCGTGCACACTCATCGGGCACAACAGGAATGCACACGTCACGGGCATTGTGTGATGCCCAGTGTGGGGCACTCCAAAGGGGGCCACCAGCTGCGTCACTGTTTCCACGGTGATGGGGCTGAGTTCCAGGGCAGTGGTCCAGCTGGGCCACCCCACCCTAACACACGCATCATGTCCTGGGGCTCACAAAGGGATGGTGCAGGCATAACTCTTTTGCACTTCATGACAACCACCGTTTTCCCCATTTCGTAGAAGAAGACGACGAGACTCAGAGATGTGATTTGGGGCAACAAACCCACTCATTCACATCAGAGACAGAAACAGTACTTAGAACTCAGATCCAGACCCCAAGCCCCATGACCTTTCTGCTTGGCTGAACACCCTATTGTTCCACGCAAATGGCAGCACGTGGTTGCTGAGAAAGCTTTGCAAAGTGTTACCAAGGTAGTGTTTCTGCTCACCAGCCACCTGTATTCTTCTTTGGTATAGAAAGGAATGTTCTTATGGAGAAAGGCATAATTAATGGATAATCCCTTTAACTTTCTCTTTTTAAAATGCCATTTCCTTTGTTTCAGAGGATAAAAGGATTCCACGTCTTCTGCCCCCAGTTCCAGATTAATCATCTTGAAAGCACTGAAATCATGTCACTTGTCTGCTCAAATGGCCCCCACTGCCATCTCGCTTTAGTTTAATATCTTGTCTCCTTCAACAGGTGTAAGAGCCCCTTTTGAACAGGGACTTCCCCCCTACACCCCCTGCATACGGCTGGTGCATATAAATGCCTTGTGATATGAATTATACTTAAAATGGTGCAAGATTCAGGTGGTCAAATTCATACAGACAGAAAATAGAATGGTGTTTGCCAGGAGCAGAGAGGAGGGGGAAATGGGGAGTTGTTGGTTAATGGGTACAGAGTTTCAGTTGTGCAAGATGAAAAGGTTCTGGAGATGGATGATGGTGATAGTTGCACAATAGTGGGAGTGTACTTAATGCCACTGAACAGTACACTTAAAAACAGTTAAGATGGCAAACTTTATGTTACATGTATTTTACCACAATTTAAAACAATAAAAAGAGAGAGAAAGAGGAGATTCGGGTGATCATAAGATACAGAAAAGAAAGAAGTCTTGTTTTGCCAAGAGGAACAAACAAATAATTGGCTACGCTATTTAAGGCCTTCCTAGCAAGACTAGAAAGGCTGACCAGGTCACCCCTAATCGTAAACACCACAGTGGCTCACTACTGCCCATGGCTAACATCCAAGCTCCTGAACTTGGCAAGTAAAGCCCTATATCGGAACAGAAAGAAAAGATTCTCCTCTGCCCACATGACGGGGCAAACGCCTTCCAATGTTGTCCAGAGCCAGGTGAGAGAACGGAAAACAGCTAACTGTGGGAGGGGCGGTGGTGGGGATCAGGAACAGAGCAGAAACAGGGAGGAGAGAGAGATACGCCTGCTTGAGGCTTCAGAGAGAAGTGTTGGAGCTTTGGGGTGGGAGCCATTGAGAAAATATTTGGGAGAGCAATATGATGCCCACCATGTCAGTGAGACCAACACGGAGAGAAATGGGGGAAGAAGACCTGGGAGAAGGTTTCCTTGGAGTCATGCAGTCCCCTCTGGTGTGCCAAGAGAGAATCCAGCAAATCTTACAATTAATTTTTAATTAGGTGGGATATACAACTCATGCTTTGTGGAAAGCGTCATCAAGCCAAGACAGCACCACCTGGGGGTTGGGCTTTCTATGAGCTGCCTCTCCTTTCCAGAGTTGACTTGTCACTTCATGACACCGATGCTTGCATTTACCCTCACACATACACTGTGCCCTTTCTCCCAGCCCTTGCTCTGGCTGTTCCTGCCCATGACACCCCCATCACCCCCTTCCACCTGAGCTAGCCCAACCTCACCTCTGCAAAGCCTGCCTGGCTGCGGATCCCCTTCTCTGTGCCGGTCGGCACGCTGTTGCACTCTCTATCGTCACTTTTGCCAAATGGCTTTATAAGAATTATTCGTAAAAAGCCCATTTAGGGTCTGCCTCCCCCGCTAGACTTTGAACACCTTGAAGGTAGGTCGATGACACATTCTTGTTCCTCCAGCCATGAGCACAGCTCAAAATAGCTAGCCTACTGTGTAGTCTTGGGGAAAAATCACTTAATTTTTTAGGACCTTGATTTCCTTTCCCTAAAATAGGGCTCAGGGAGTCCTCTCACTGAGAGGAGCAGATGGGACAGCAGATAGGAGAGGCCTCTGCAAACGGATCCGGGAGAGCCCTGGTGGCGTCTCTAAGCTGTAACAGGATGTCATCAACGCTTTTATTTCTTACACACTCCCCAGAGGGGACACTGTATCTTTCCATTAGGAGTCGCCAGACCCACAATCCCCTTCCAGAAAGGTGGCAGCTTGCAGGAGACACCAGATGGACCCCATGAGGCCAAGGCCTACCCAGCAGGGAGGGCCTGCATTCCTGGTGGCTGCGCCTCCATCCTAAGGGATGTGGAAAAGCACTGAGGCCCCACAGTCAGTCACCCTGCCAGGACAGCCAGCATCCTTTCCCACCAAGTTGCCGTGACAGCTTCAGATCAGTCTCAGATCTCCACAGAGCTGGTGGTGAGGAGACACTCTAATGAATAAGCCTGTGGGAGCAGAGCTGGCCTGGGTGCCAAGGAGACACTCCCATCTCCACAGCACTGGGTCACTATTAGTGACCCAGGTGTGGCCTCAGATCATTGCCATCCCTCCCCAGGCACCAACGCCCAGGAGTAAGAAGGTGTCACCTAGGTCCTATGGTCCTGAACTGGAGAAGCCCCCTCCTAAAACAAGCAGAGGCTCTGGTTATAGCACATCTTACCTGAAGAGGCTCTTGCTCACCATTTCTGGGAGCCGTTTCAGTCTGTAATAAAAGAAGTTATATTACAAGAGATACGGTTTTAGAATAAGAGAGAGGATTTTTCTTCTTCAGCTGTGTGCCAGGACATCTCCCTCTAAGAGAAAAGTGACTGAAACCACATTACGTCTGGGACCACTGAAGAAACAGGACCTGGTCAAGCTAGGGAAGAAAAGACTCTGAAGGGTTCTTATTTTAAACAGGGAACACACACATACTGAGTAGCCTTGGGGGGTAGAATCAAGACCAGAGCAGAAGCTCCAGGGAAAGAGACATCTACTCAATGTAAGAAAGAACTTTGACAGTCTCAGCTGTAGAAGGGACCTGCCCACCACTGGGGGTGTTCCAGACCATGGTAGGAGATGCTCCTCTAGTTTGGGGTGCTGTTAGAGGCAGCCCAGCATCCGATGGCGGTGGTGCTACAAGGCCTTCAAGGTGACTTCTATGTGGATGCCACATCCCAGAATGTCCTACCCACACCTACTTTGGTCCCAAAGTGTAGGAAGATATTCTCTCTCTGAAGTTGCCCACATTATAGACTCAAAAACTGAGGGGACAACACTTTCATGACTGGGAAGGGGAACTCAACTGGATAAGTGGATGGCCATCTCTCACCTAAGAAGAGAAATTTAAATTACAGAAGTCCCAGGGCAGGCTCCCTTTCTGAAACCTGCAGAAAATTTTACCTAGTTTCAGATTTCATCAATTTAGTTTCTAAAAACTTTTCTGGATGATCGCATACCTGCAGTAGATCCTAAGTGCTGACCTGAGATTTGATTATATTGGAAACCAGCACATAGGGTGACTCTATGACAGAATCAGAGTTTTTAGAATTTTAAGGGAACTAAAGAGTTCACCTTACTCTCACTTTGCTTACCAAAAGGCATGATGCCAAAACAGAACCATCACAGACAGTAATATTTTTCACTAAAAGCAGTTTAATTTTAAAGCTTTGGGGACATAATCTGATAATTTTCTAGAGTCAAAATTTATTCCATGCCTACTCTGGGCTGGTGATGTATTAGGCACTTCACATCCAATTAATCCTTTACCAGTTCTGCAAGATGACACTATCTCTACTTTTATTGGGGGAAATGAAGTTCAGAGAGGTTAAGTTACTTGAGCAAAGTCACCCAGAAATTAGGAAGCAGAGCTTGGATTTGAATCCAGATCTGACCTAGCCCATCGCGAATAAGAGAAACTCCAATTATAAATTGAAAGGCTAATGAGCAGTGTTTTGAAGAAGAAAGACTGCGTTTGAATGTTAGTAGAAGCTTATGAGAATAACACTATGGATACACAATTCCCAGTATATCAGCGATGAGATTAGGTCTTGCTCAAATACATGCTAACATTCCTCTGCACAGTCTCCCATTTCAATGTGAAAAAGAAGTCCACCAAAATCTAAAATGAGTTCCCTCTAAGATCAGCATGGGTTCATTTTCATCCCACTTCAGCTCTGAACTTAAAGCTTTGAGATGCCAACGTTAAAGACAATAAAGAGTGTCGGACCTGTGAAGGACCTTCGAGGCCACCAAATTCGGTAACTATGAAAATGTACTAGTGTCACAGGCCTCTCTGGGATTCAGATGAAAGCTGCAGACCCCCCAAAAAAGCACGTGCACACAACATTTGCCCTCACCTTCATGGTCCTCAAATTAAGAACTCCTGACCCAATCTCCTTTTATAGAGGGGGAAATGGAGAGTCAGAGAGGTTAAATGACCTGCCCACAATCACACAGCCAATTCACAGCAGAGCCAAGACTTGAACCCCAGCCTCCCAATTCCCAATCTGATGCTCTACCACATTGCCCCTTCCAAATTCAGGATCAAAAATTTCCTTTTTTTAAACATATCACATTTCTTCCTAAAATACCATTTCCTTCTTCATCTCTTTAAATAGAATAGATCCATTGCATTGCCATCCCAGTAATGACAGGATGGGGTCGCCCAGCTGTTTCAGGAGCAGTCATGAACAGCAGGCTCTGTGCTAGAGGCAGATTCTGAGTAAAGACCTTTCGTGACATTTCTTTAAAATTAACCTCATCTAAGAATGGAACACAACTGAGATTGGAATAAGAATCCTGATATTGAGGCTTACACTGGGCTGGGGCGGGGAGACAGTCAACCAGAGAAAGGAAGGATAAAGAATAGAGGACTTGGACGGTGTTACCATGCTTAGGGAGGAAAGTTCTCATCCTGGTTTTTTACCATCCTTCTCCATTGCTCAAAGGCACATCATGAAGAACAGCCTGCAGGCTGCAACGGGCTTCACCCGCGAAAGGAAGGAAGGAAGGGATGCCCTCAGCAACACAGCCGCAGAACCTAAGGCAGCACCCAGGGCAGAGGGAGGACTGCGGCTCAGTGCCGGCTGCAGAGGTGGGTGCCCCATGCCCTCCCTGCTGTACTTACTGTCCTCGTCACTCAGATCCCTGTCCATGGTCCAGACGTCCAGCCGAGGAGGTCTCTGCCCTTCCAGTGGGCTCAGGCTGCTGGGATCTGAGGGACCAGCCTCAGCCCCTCCCAGAACAGCAGGCCCATTGTTTTCGGATTTGAATACAACACAGGGAAACATCCATGAGAAGCACAGAGTCCACCAGAGCACCTGCTCTGGACCCGATCCACAGGGGTTCTTGGGGCTCCTTCTACTCGCCAGGCTCTTGCTGCTGCCTCTAGTCACCTGTGTCCTCACACAACCCTATGAGATGGGCACCTTCGTGATGCCCATTTTTCTGAGCTGGGATTCAAACCCTCATCTGTCTCCCTCTCAAGTCGGAGCTCCTGACCACTGTGCTGTATGGCTCATCTGGGGGCAGGCGGCGGGGCGGGGGATGGGTGGTAGAATACAGAAAAATGAAATAACCACAAGGAGGTTACCTTCCCAAGGGGGAGAGAAGATATGAGTGGGATCTCTGAAGTCTTGAGCATCAACCTCCTCCTCTCACTGGGGAAGACACGAGGCCACACAGCTCCTCACGGACAGAGCCAGCTCCGAACCCAGGCTGCGCGGGCCCCTGCTGTCGCCACACCAGCCTAGCTCCCTGTGAAACATCTGTGGGTTTTTCAAGGTCTCTTCCTAAGCCTTTTGCACTGGGGCTCAAAACTCCTCCAACCCCAGTTGGAAGCTCACCCCTCTCCTCTGGAGTCTAAACGATGAACACCCGGACCTGGTCACCCAGGGGCGGAAGCAGAGAGTTTGTGAGCTGCACCACATGCACTGCCTCCTTGGCAAGGACCCCTCACATCTGGGCCTGGAGTTCTCTGGCCGGGGCAGCGTTGCTCCACAGGGCAAAGCAAGTACCCTCTGCCCTGACTTGCCCAGCCCAGCAGTGCACATGGGCATGTGCCGTGATAGCCCTCAATGAAGACCAGCTACTGCATCCACCCGGGAAGCGTGTGAGTGGTTCGTCAGCGGCCTGTCCTGGATGGCCACCCCGCACACAGAGATGGTGCTCCACAAGTTGCCTTGAGTCTCTCTCGTGCTGTCAGCCCCATCGTTCACTGCCCACCCTCAACGCACTGCTGGGAATAATCATGAAAGCAGTAGCAATAATTTGACAAACTTAATATTTGTCATGAAGTTTCGTTTGTAAAAAACCAAGAGAACTTTCCTCCCCTTGGACGGTAACACCGTCCAAGTCTTACATTCTTTTTTTTTTTTTTTTTTTTTTTTGTGAGGAGATCAGCCCTGAGCTAACATCCGCCAATCCTCCTCTTTTTTTTTTTTTTTTTGCTGAGGAAGACGGCCCTGGGCTAACATCTGTGCCCATCTTCCTCCACTTTATATGGGACGCCGCCACAGCATGGCTTACCAAGCGGTGCGTCGGTGCGCGCCCGGGATCCGAACCAGCGAACCCCGGGCCGCCACAGCGGAGCGCGCGCACTTAACCGCTTGCGCCACCGGGCCGGCCCCCAAGTCTTACATTCTTTATCCTTCCTTTCTCTAGTTGACAGTCCCCACCCCCAACCCCTGCTCCAAGAGCCAAATGTAGGACAAGCTTCTTAAATACAGTCAGACAACTCAACGCTCACAAATGGGTTTTTACGGTTGGTAGGAGCACAGAATTTGCTAAACTTGAGAGTTGTATACGTTTCATTACTGCATAGACTGAAAAAGACCAAGATCCTGAGGAATGAATATAGTCTTTTGATCCCTTTATACATTAAGCAATGATTTTAAGCCCTTGTAGAAGTGTCTCCCAGTAACAGGATTACCATGTGTGTGTGTGCCTGGGTGTGTACATATTTTACCCTAAACATAATATAGGTATCTGTGTCTATGTCTGTGTAAGTATGCATCTGTGTGTGTGTGTGTATTTGAGCCAAAACATGATAGATAGATAGAGGATAGATAGATAGATAGATAGATAGATAGATAGATAGATAGATAGATAATAGATAGATAGACAGACAGATAGACAGACAGATAAAAAGAAAGATAGATGACAGACTACTTGTGGCTTAACTGAAATATACCATTATTACCTGTTGAGTACTTCTTTTTTTAATACAGACACTTTATTTTTTTTTATTTTTATTTTTGTTCTTTGGGGGGGTTTTCTGAGGAAGACTGGCCCGGAGCTAACATCTGTTGCCAATCTTCCTCCTTTTTTCCTTTTTATTTTCTCCCCAAAGCCCCAGTAGATAGTTGTATGTCATGGTTGTACATCCAGACGTCTAGTCGCTCTACACGGGACGCCGCCTCAGCATGACTTGATGAGCAGTGTGTAGGTCTGCGCCCAGGATCCAAACCGGCAAGCCCTGGGCCGCCCAAGCCGAGTGTGTGAACTTAACCACTTCGCCACTGGGCCGGCCCCTCTTGAGTACTTTTTAAGCAACATATATGCTTGCCTAAAATCCTCCTCAGCATTCGAAAGAAACAATCATATGAAATTATTTAAACGGCAAACAGAAGGAACAGAATGTTAAATAGTGCTATTAAAGGAACCAGAAAATTTAAGGCTGCAAAACTGCAGACAACCATGAGTGGTATCTTAGGAACCAGGGAGTGCAGATCAAAGGGAGTGACAGTCCCTCGCTGCACACTAGTTAGATCACACAGGTGTGGGTTAATAAATATCTCTTAAAATGTATGGAAGTTGAACAAACCAACTGCTAGACCTTTCTAGTCTTGCTTAGGCATCAAGACAGGAATGCTGTCTGCCATGCATGCTGGAGTGACTCAGGGTAAATAATGTACCCATCACCACCCAGGATTCATGGTGTCAGCAGGAAGAGGCATCATTAATTCTAGGACCCAGGCCAGTATGAAGTTAATACTGGTTCCCACCTCCTGCTAGTCCCAAAGGGGTTTCGGGTAAGAGAAGAGAGGCACCAACTGTGTGCCAGGCATTGTACATTCATTCTGTATCAACTGCTGTTGATGCCAAGAAGGGGACTCCTTAGAGCTCTTTTTCCTGAGCCAGTTCTCAGTGGTCCATGGATATGACCCATCATTGCCCTCTCCACGCCCTGCACATGGTGAGTCCTTATGAAACATTTGCTGAATGAACGCAGCTGTCCAAGAGCTAACTCTATCCATTCATTGCTGTCTGAGAACCTTGTTTGTTCTTGGAAACAAAGTCCATGTAATCTCTTAGGTTGGTCTCAGTCTTGGGGGTATGTCATGGCTGCAGGAAACATGCTAGGGTGGTGCAGGGCTTTAGAAGGGAGACTAGAAATCACATTGTATGACTGCAGTTGAATATGGTGGTGAGGCAAATGCCTAGAGGGAGGAATCAACAAATGCCTTCAAGTATTTAAAGGGCTTTCATGGGAGGAGGCAGCAGAATTGAATCTCAGGACACTCATCCTATCAGCAGGCATGCTGAGAGCTGGTCCAGAACGGGGGTACCATTTTCAACTTACCAAAGAGAAGCTCTGTCTAGCGAGTAGAGCTTCCTTCCATTGCTTTGGGTCTCTCTGAAGAATATTAAAGCCGAAGCTTGATGCTTAAGCAAAGTGGGCAGTAGTAGAACCTAACAGTTTATGGCTTCAGGGTCAGTGTAAACTGGGTTCAAAGCCTAAAAGTGGATGCTACAGCACTACAGTCCCTTGTTGGAACACTCCTGGAGGACAGGTGAAAGGGAATCCTTCTGGTGGGCAGAACTTTGAAGAGTGCACCTTGTCATGCATTTTGCTGGAACAAGAAATGGCCACAGGTAAGAGTCTACAGAATTCATAGGTTGTGCAAAATGATTTGGCTGAATGGTTAGGAACTTGGAAGGAACATCACTGGAAAACTGGTGACAAGGAGGTCTGGGGAAGAGGTACATTGACAGATTTCTCTGAATAGGCAACGAATGTGAAGATAGTCATATCCCATGTTAGTGCTCACCAAAGGGTGACTTCAGCAGAGGAGGACTTCAATAATGAAGTTGATGGTGTGACCCATTCTGTGGGTACCAGTCAGGCTCTTTCCTCAGCCGCTCCTGCCATTGCCTCGGGGGTCACAGCGGCAGGGGTTGGGGTTATGCATGGGCTCAGCAACACGGGCTTCTACTCACCGAGGCTGGCCGGGCTGCTGCTGAGGGCCCAGTCTGCCAGCAGCAAAGACCAAGACCGAGTCCCAGTATGGCACCATTCTCTGTCCCAGTATGGCACCATTCTCTGAGGTGATGGGCCAGCTACCTGGTGGCAGGTTGACTACGTCTAACCACTTCCATCATGGAAGGGGTAGCACTTTGTCCTTCTGAAATGGACACTCTGAATATAGATTTGCCTTCCCTGCACACAATACTTCTATCAAAACCACTTTCTCTGGGGGCCAGCCCAGGTGGCCTGGTGGTTAAGTTCGGTGCACTCTGCTTTGGCGGCACAGGTTCAGTTCTGGGCATGGACCCGCACTGCTCATCGGTGGCCATGCTGTGGTGGCAGCCCACATACAAAATAGAGCAAGATTTGCAACAGATGTTAGTTCAGGGCAAATCTTCCTCAGCAAAAAAAACAAAAATTACCATCTCTGGACTCTAGCAAAAATAGACCAGAAGCCGCCTCCATTGGACAAAAGAAATTATTAGGTTGGCCAAGCCCCCGGCTTGCCAATTCCCTGCTTCTATACCTCAGTCCCCTGGTGGCCATCACCATTTTTTTCTCCTACCAAAATGGTGGCCATCCAAGACGGCCACTATGTCTGTCCCAGGCTTCCTAATTAATTCACTTGGGCTGGCTCTGGGCTCGCGTTTCTCAGTCAGTCAGTAGGAATCACCAAGGGGTTCATTAATAATACAAATTCCCATGCTCCACCCCCAGAAATCCTGATTAAGTACACCTGAGGTGGAACCCTGGATTGTGTCTCTTTCTACAAGACCCCAAGGTGACTCCAACTCCGGTGGTCTACACTTTAAAAAACACCCACTTCAGGAACCCACTCAACACAATTCAGCATTCTAACTTCTTATTTCTAACAAGAGTCATTTCAAGATACAACCCATAAAAATTGAATGAGATTACCCCCCCATCTGTCGTAGATCTTTTCCTTTTACAGAGGGGACTCTCTTGGGCTCAAGATGAAGACGTTACAATATTGGGTTAAGTGCTATGGTGAGGTCATTCTCCTACCACCCACAGCTTTTCATTTTCCTCTCTCAAGGGCACAAATCTGATGGGGTAACAGCAATAACCACAACGAGAATTGGGGAAGCATTTTAGAGTCACAGATGTTGTCTTGGTTGGTGGCAGCTCCACCTTGAGCAACCCTAGGACACTCAAATACAAATGCCAGCTACTCCATGTCTCCTCTCCCATTCTCACCCCATAGTGCCACCATAACCATCTGATGAGTTGATGGCATCGAGAATTCACCCAGAATTTTAAATTATTCAGGATTCAGCCATTGACATGACATGGAGACAAGTGGAAAGGCTCAATCCCAGCCAAGGTAAGTTATTTTCATGAAGGTGGTGGTGGCCATACAGCACTTCTGAAAAATTTTTTCTTATGAGAAAAATACACATAACATAAGATGTACCATCTTAACCATTTTTCAGTGTAAAGTTCAGAGGCATTGAGTACCTTCACTTGTACAGCCGTCACCACCATCCATCTCCAGAACTTTTTCTTCATCCTCCATTGAAACTCTGAACCCATTAAACACTGACTCCCCGTTCTCTCCTCCCCCAGGCCCTGGCAACCACCGTTCGGCTTTCAGCCTCTATGAATCTGACTACTCTAGGGACCTCTTATAAGTGCAATCATACAACATTTGTCCTTTTGTGACTGGCTTATTTCACTTAGCACAACGTCTTCAAAGTTCATCCATCTTGTAGCATGTATCAGAATTTCCTTCCTTTTTAAGGCTGAATAATATTCATTATATACATATACCACATTTTCTTTATCCACTCATCCATTGATGGGCACTTGGATTGCTTCTACTTTTTGGCTATTGTGAAGGATGCTGCCATGGACGTGGGTATATGAATGTCTCTTCAAGACCCTGCTTTCTGTTCTTTTGGACATATACCCAGAAGTGGAATTGCTGGGTCATATGGTAACTCTGTGCTTAATGTTTTGAGGAACTGCCAAAGCATTTTCCAAAGCAGCTGCACCATTTCACATTCCCACCAACAGTGCACAAGCGTTTCAATTTCTCCACATCCTCGTCAGCACTTGTTGTTTTCTGTTTATACAGCACTTCACAGTTTACAATTGGTTATTCTTATCTCCACTGGACAGATGCTTTTTAAAGGCTCAAAGAGGAGAAGTGACCTACCCAGGATCACAGAGGAAGAAGCCAGGCCGGAGCCTCCCAACTCCAGGTGCTGCTGCATTGTGCCCCTCCACACAGTGATTGTGCCCCTCCACACAGTGACACGTGAGCACCGGCTCCAAATCCAGGCTCCCTCTTTCTAGACGAAGGCCTTGCCCCACCAACTATGGAGCTCTCACCCACTCACTCATTCTTTCCTCCAGTGAACACTCACTGAGCATCTACTAGGAGCCAGGTCTCCCCAGGCCCCCTCTGCAGCCCATCCAAACCTGGATCCACCCAGAACCCCCGCAGGAGCCAAGACTGCCCAACAAAGGAATTCTGCCCCACAAGGCCTGGCAGCTGCGATAACATTGTTACTGGCTTATCTGCAGGCCGGGTGGTTGGAGACCAGTGGTGCCCACAGCAGGAATCGAGGATAGAGTGGAAGAGAATGGTCTTGACACAAATAAAATACTTGCCCAAGTAGGAGGTTCCTGGAACACTGCACCCAAGCACCCTCCTCTCCCTGGGAGCCAGGGAAATTGGCACCTCCCTTCAGGCCCAAGTCGTGGGCTCCCAACTGCAGAGACAGAAAAGTGACTGAGATCTTTTGATGCCTCCCAAATGCCAGGGATGAACAGAGATGCTTTCACAGGTTCTTTCTCAACTAAACCTTACAAAAATCCATTGGGTAGATATTGTTTTCTTTATAGATGAAGAAGCAGGGGCCCAGAGAGGGTGAATGACTTACCCAAGGTCACACAGCTCGTGTGTGGCATTGCCAGGATTCAAGCAAGATCTACATTAGGGCAGCAAGGCCCTAATGTAGACTACAAACAATTCTGTGCATTACTACATGTCGTTGTAAGAAGCTGGGGGAAAAGAGAGTGACGTGGTTTTCAGTGACCTAGCTAGAAAATTCTCGGTCCTGTAAATCTGGCTACCTAATCAACTGAACAGGAAAACAATGGAGGAGAGTTGTGAAACTCTGATGCCCGCAATTCCTTGGCCTTCGGGAAGTTCACCCTTCCACCCTTCCCTTTTCTAGCTGAATGTAATCATCTGAACCTCTGTCTCCTTGACCACAGAAAAGCCACACTTCAACAGGTGTTCCTCCCAGGTCTTTCTGGAAGTTCCCGAGGAACGTTCACCATTGCACTAATACATGCTGCACTGAGCTGCCACTGTCACCCTGGTGTGATGCTCTCGGCTTCTCCCTTTCACCTCCTCCAGGCCTCTGCTCCCCTTTCCTCACCGCCTTGACATAAGTGAGGCCCCTCCGCTAAGTCTCTAGAACCAGGCTGTCTCACTTCACAAAACCCAGCTGGGGAAATTGGGGGACACAAAAGAAAACTTAACCTGGATCCTGACACATCGCAGCTTCTAGATTCCACCAGTCCTGACTCTCCAGGAGACCCCAAACTCACCAGCTTTCTGTTTTTTTGGCGGGCGGGGGGAGGAAGATCAGCCCTGACCTAACATCCATGCCAATCCTCCTCTTTTTGCTAAGGAAGACCGGCCCTGGGCTAATATCTATTGCCAATCCTCCTCCTTTTTTTCCCCCAAGTCCCAGTAGATAGTTGTATGTCACAGTTGCACATCCTTCTAGTTGCTGTATGTGGGACGTGGCCTCAGCATGGCAGGAGAAGCGGTGCGTCAGGGCGCGCCGGGGATCTGAGCCCGGGGCCGCCAGTAGCGGAGCATGCGCACTTAACCGCTAAGCCATGGGGCCAGCCCCTCACCAGCTTTCTTAATAGAACCTGGCCTGCCACCATCTTAATAAGGGCTGGTCACTTCCCCAGCGGGGTGCTTCAGTGGGCGCTGTGCTGCACCCCCAGGTCCCCCCAGAACCCAGGCACTCACTCTCCAGCTCCGGCAGCGTCGTATGCTCAAGGCCCAGAGCCGAGTCTTTCCCCAAATCGCCTCTGAGGAGCCACCCCAGCTCCCGGCTCCCGAGCTGCCCACGGAATCGGCTGAGGCCTCTGTGGTGACTGTCTCGAAGCTGGACCCTCCCTCTGCGCAGGCCCGCCCCCTTTGCTCCCTCACATGACTTGACCCAGGAGCGTCGACTGACTTCCCACCTGCAAATCTCCCCTCGGAATCTTCTTCCCCGGAAGGCAGCCTACGACGACGGGGTCTCTCACCACATCCACCCTGTCAGGGCCCGCTGCCCCTGCGATTCATGAAGATGGCAGGGAGCATTCCTCCTCACTCTCCCAGCAGTTCCTGGGGGTGTGACTTCATTCAGTTTAATATCTGTCTCACCTCCCTATGCTCAGGACGTAGGCCCCATGAGGACAGGTTTTTGTCTGTTTTGTTCCCTGCTGCACACTTGGCACCCTGAACAGGGCCTGGCACATAACAGGTGCTCCCGAAATAGGTGATGAATGAAGGAGTGAATGAATACACAGTCTACATTATAATGCAGGGACTTGATCATCCCATTGTCCTGGACTTGTGAGCAGTTTTCTCCAAAGATGAATTTGCTCCATCTGTGAAGCAATGGGAAGGAAAAAAAGACTACTAATAATTTTTAAAAATCAGTTTGTCCCTGTTTCTAGACATTCACATTTTCAAAATTTCCAGTATCAGAGCACCTCATTCTAGGGACAGCAGGAGGGAACTCACTGTGACCCTGAGGCTCAAATGCTGGACTAAGGATGCTCCCCAGGGGCTGGGAATAAGGAAAGTACTGTCCCCATGGGGTCAGAAAACTGACTGGTGACACCCCAAGAGCCCTCCCATGGCCACGACTCCAAAAGGCATTTCTCACAAGCTCTTTAGCAGGTCCAAGCAGATGCCCAGCCCGTGCTTCAGAATCAACCAACAGGAACCAGTTTCTATGGTCTGGCTGCCATCCTCTCTGGAAACTGGGGGAGGTTTTCATTTCTGGCTCCTGGCAGGCAGGGAGGACAGAGTGGTTTGTTTCCAGCAGAAGTCAGAGATGCTAATCTCATAATGGGCAAGGCTGCCTGCCAGCAAGTCCACGCACGCTGAGATGCCCCTCCACTTCTTCCTCCCTTCCTACTAATCCAATCTATTTGTCTCCAAAACCAATTTGGAATTTTAGAAGGCCAGTCTATTTGGTCACGTAAATTTTCAAACACAAATTCAATTTGCCTTGCGTGGCACCGCCAGCCTTCCCAGGCCTCAGGGCAGCACCAACCTCTAGTCCTTGTGACCACAGAGGGGTGCTTCTATCCTCAATGTTTCGGGGCCCAGCCTGTGCCAACCTCCATCGGCCCAGCAGGCAAGGAGCAGCTGGGAGAGGCTCATCATCGCTGATGGGGAGCACACGTTGGCGCCTCAGAACTCCTCATGTCCTACCTCCTCACCGTACCCGGGGGAATCCAAGGCCAAGAGAAGGGAAGGGACTTGCCCAGGGTCACATGGCAGTGAGAAGTGAGCCATAGTCCAGGATTTCTTCCATGACAGATCTGTACTGCATTTTGCACTGAGGTCCCCAGATGTGACGTGACTTCTGACAGTCACACAGGGAGCCGGGAACAGGGTTGGGACTAGGAATCAGGTATTTCTTCACTCATCATCATCAACGAGCTTGCAGAGACCTTGGTGGGTGCTGGAGCCATAAGTAATGGCAGACACAGCCCCATTAAGGTGCCTCCCTGAAGGCAAAAAGGGCAGAAATGATTTCTCCTCCACCCCTGATGCTGGGCCTCCCATCTTACGTCAACCAAGACAGCCCTAAGCAAGGATGGATGTGTTGCCACGATTCCACTCTAATTATCTTCCTCCCCAGGCCAGCCCCTCCCTTCCTTGGCCTCTTCTTGCCCAATGGCTTCACCATCTCTCCCCCAAGTCACACAAACTGGAAACCTCTAGTTATCCTCAACTCCTGCCCCTCCTCACCCCCCATGCCTCCTGCCAATCTCTCCCCGCATCTCGGCAGCAACTACCTGGCTCTGGCCCTCGCCACCCCTCCACCCTGCTGTCTGCGCCTGCCCCCCCCCCACCTGCTCTGCAGCGCCAGCCAGTGGGAGCTGGTCTAACCCACGCGCATGCGCACCGTGACGACCCAGAAGGGTGCAGGTAACCGGTCCATGGCCACATCGCCAGAAGAGAAATTGGATAATCTGATGATCCTGAGTACACACAGGGTCCGGAGAATTGTACAAAACACTCTTCCCTTCTCCTGGTGGCTCACCTATCCGGCCACACAGAGCCCCCCTCGGTCCCTTCTCTCTGGTCTCTCTCCCTCTGCACCCCCCTCACAGACACTCCGCAGGATCTCAGGTGTGCCGCCCCAGCGACCTTGTGGACGTGGAGTGTGAATGGCTTCACTGGCTCTAGATTCTTCCTAATAACACATCTATGAGGCCAGCAAACCTTCGTGTCCCTAGTAGCAGCCGCCTCCCGCAGCATAGCCTGGACACTGACGTCTACAAGACTCCGTCTTTCATTCGCACTGGTCGGAGTCCGCCTCCCCAGAAGGGAGGACGGGAGAAAGGAACGACAGGGGAAGGATCGAAAGCTCCTTCCTACCACACTTCAATCTGAATGAGTCTCCTGCTTCAAATCTTCTGTGGCTCCCTATTATAGTGAGGATAAAGTCCAAATCTTCAGTCTGGCTCTGAACAGCTTTTCCAGCCTTATCCCTCACACTTTCCTCTGATCCACCCATGGCCGGAGCTCTCCAGCACAGTACACTCTTACATGCCCCCAAAATCCAAGCTCAGTCACAACCCAAGCCTTTGTGCGTGCAGTTCCCTCCATTTGGAACATTCTCCTCTTCTCCTCTTCCATTCTCTGCCTGTCAAACTCCTACTCATCCTCCAAAGACCATCTCAGATGCCCCCTCCTCTGGGAAGCCCTCTCTGATTTCCCTGGGTAGAATCAATTGTTCTCTCCTCTGTGTCTCCACACTACTCTTCACAGGGCCATTATTTATGGATATGAGCATGTGACTGCCTCCCCTGATCCCCCAAGGCATCTCCCTGAGGTTGGGGGGAGGTGCCAAGCTGGGGATTGCTCCTTGAGTGGCCACCCTGAGGCATGTCCATTGCATCTTGCTTCCAAATGTCAAACTTGGCTTGGAGAAAGAATCCACAGTAAAAACCCAAAACAACAGCCACAGAAACGCACAAGGCTGAATGCCTTTGTGGATCCCAATTATGAACCACAACTGGAGACTTAGTGCCAAACAACTGGAACCTGGCCATCAGTATTGCTGGACACACGAGAGTTCAACGTTCATCACAGACCCCAGGGCGGGGAGATCTCAGATGTCATCTCCAAACCCCTCATTTCTCTTTCCTTTCTATTTATCTTTACCATTCTTTTTTATATTCATAAAAGAAATACTCTAATGCTGTGGGGGTAAAAATCAAGCCTACAAAAGATTAAAAGTTAAAAATTAATGGCCCCCACCTCCCATGTCCATATGTAAATTTATATGTAGAGCTCCATATAAATGTACACACTTAGAATTTTTCAAAGCATAAATGGGATCATACCATAAATATTGCTCAGCACCGTTTATTAAAAACAAAATACATCATACCTTTCTGTGTCAGCATACATAGTTTTACCCTGCTCATTTTTGTTGTTGTTGTTATTGTAGCAAATTTCTCATTTAGCGTACACTTACTGGAGTTAAGTCCAGGCCCTAGGCTAGAGACTAATAAGAGAGAAACGACTAAAATATTGTTCACAAGCCTTCTGTTTTTATTGATAATCATTATTTTTTATTTGGGTGGGTTTTTTCTTTTTGTATTTTATTTTTTCTTTCAATTTTACTGAAATATAACACATCATAAAAATGCACAAATCTTAAGCACACAGCTCGATGACCTTTCCCAAAGTAAAGGCACCCATGTGACCAGCAGTCAGATCAAGGACAGAACATGACCAGATCCTGAAGCCCCTCAGACTTATTTCCTGGCCCCCCGGGGCCCACCCCCGCCCCCGCCCCAAGGGTAACCACTCCCCTGACTTGTAACACCACAGCTCAGTTTTGCCTGTTGTTGAAGTTTATATACTTGGATTCATATTGTGGGTGCTTATATCAGTCAGCTCAGGCTGCCATAACAATAGACTGGTGGCTTACACAACAGACATTTATTTCTCACAGCTCTGGAGGCTGGAAGTCTGAGGTCAGGGGGCCAGCATGGTGGGCTCTGGTGAGGGCCCTCTTCCTGGCTTGCACTTGGCGGCCTTCTCACTGTGTCTTCACGTGGTGGAGGGAGAGAACAAGCTCTGTGATCTCCTCTTTTTTTTTTTTTTTTTTTTTCTTTTGCTGAGGAAGATTTGCCCTGAGCTAACATCTGTTGCCAATCTTCCTCTTTTTTTCTTTTTTATGTCGGCTGCTGCCACAGCATGGCCGCTAACAGACGAGTGGCATAGGTCTGCGCACGGGATCGGAACCCAGGCCACAGAAGCAGAGCTCGCTGAACTTAACCAGTAGGCCACTGGGGCTGGCCCCTGGTCTCCTCTTTTAAGGGCTCTAATCCCATCATGGGGGCCCCACCCTCATGATCTCATCTAACACTTATCACCTCTCCAAGGCCCCACCTCCAAACACCATCACACTGGGGATCAGGGCTTCAACGCATGGATTTGGGGAACACAAGGCAGGGCACAGCAGGCCTCTTTTGTATCTGGCTACTTTCA
This sequence comes from Diceros bicornis minor, assembly GCF_020826845.1. Lineage (NCBI taxonomy): Eukaryota > Metazoa > Chordata > Mammalia > Perissodactyla > Rhinocerotidae > Diceros > Diceros bicornis. Next base: position 71,566,651 of record NC_080741.1, on the reverse strand, counting down.
CTCCACATTACGTTTGTGGGATATGTCCCCATCCATTTTTAACACGTCACAGCATCCCCTTGTAGGAATGTACCGTGATGACTTCAACCATGCTCCTCTCGATGGACCCCCAAATCGTTTCCTGGTTTTTTTTGCAATTTTGCAGTTACAAACAGCACCGTTTCCACAGGGTAGTTTAGCAGAAACAGAACTGCTGTAACTACTTCATTCCGGAGACAGATGCTGGGGCCCAGGGGGAAACATGAACACCTCAACGTCCCAGTGGATGACCTCCCAAGGTCACAGTGGGCCACCTCTCCAGAGGTCATGGTGAGTAAATGTCCTCCGCAAGGTCACGGTGGATGGGTGGCAGCGCCAGCAGCAGCAGCATGCTTCCCTGACTTTCCAGTCCCACCCCGTTGGTCCACACCACCTCTATCCACATCACTTCATTGACAACATTCACTTAGAATTAGTTACGCACACAAACTCGTTGGGATGCCAAACGCCTCGGGCCAGTTTTCTGATTGACATCTCGAGCTGACTGGAGGAGAGAAAACACTGCTGTTCCTTTGTTCAGAGCGAATCAGGCAGGCCAACGACGCAGCCTCACGACCATTCAGCGTTTGTCAGCGTTTGTTGACGTCACGCCTGACGGTTTCTGAAGCAGCAGACTCGGGTCACTGGTTAACGGTGGCGGGAAGGCGCACAGACAGACGCGATGTTGAAAGCCCGCTCTGTTCTCTTTCCAGTTCGGGACATTGGGGAATTTTTCAGATTTCTCCACTTTTTTTCCTTCCCCTTGCACCACTATGGAGCCGGGGAATTTGAATTTCAAAGGAATATTTTTCCAACTAAACATAAGCCTGTGCTGCTATAAAAACAAGGGATTTTTTGGAGGTTTTGGGGGTTTTTTTTAATAATAATTTGTGCCCCACTTCAACAGTGGCCAAGGAAATAAGATTTTAAGAGAGAGAGAGACCAGGTTAGTGGAACTCTCGAACAGAACACACAATTCTAAAGGAAAGGTTCATATTTAGGCTCAGAATGGAGAAACTCAAATCTCTGGCAACACACATCCTCCCCCTTCCTCATCTCCTACCAAACAGCTAATTTTCCCATCAACAAGTTTGGCAGGAAAGGGAACAAAAGGTCTGGCCCAGGACAAATTTTAGTATTTACTCCAACACACGGGAAATGAGACCTCTTAGAACCTCGCTGCCGCCTTCCCCCGATCCCTGCCCTGTCCTGAGTCCCCAGGTCCCTCTGTTCTGGTGGGTGTGCTGGTCCAGGCAAGAAGGCGTCTATTTTCCCTCCCTTCACTGGGAAGGCACAATTCCAAAGCTTCCGAGGAAAATGAGCTGGTTCTGGGTGCTGTGGAGGGTGTGGGCAGGCCAAGGTCAGGGGAAGTGTCCTTTGGAAAATGGGGGAGTTGGAGGATGCAAACAGCCGGGCCCCCTTGTGATCCTGCCATCGTCTTCCTCGGGAGAGCAAAAGCAGCGCAGGAACCAAAGTCCGGATGGGAACTTCAGACGAGTTCTGTTCCCCTTTGCTGGGCTTCAGTCTCTCTGCTGGTGAGAGGAGACTTGGGGCTGGTCCAGGGAAAGGGACCTCTAGAAACTTCCCCCTCCTCCCAAAACATGTATTATACAGGCCAGAGGCTGAAGAGAAATGAAAAAGATTGATGGAGCTTGATTCAGAGCATATTTGGGGCCAAACTGGCACATAACCTGCTTGTTGATTGAGCATTTCAACTCCCAGGCTCTCAGCTCCCCACGACCAGCAAGAGGCAGCCGCTGCCTGGGACTCAGGGATGGAGAAGCAGCCACTCCACCAACAGTTATCACGCCCACCACATCCCTGCCTGTGCGGAACCAGCGTGAGAGAAAGGAGGAGAGGGCCGGGCACTTGACTTACAACATCTCCCTTAGTCCTCACTACAGCCTGGTGAGGTGGAATTATTATTATCCCCATCTTACAGATGAGGAAACTGAGGCACGGGGAGGGGAGGGACCCAACCAAGCTCCTACAGCGGGGAGGTGGCAGAGCCAGGACTCCGCCACGTGGTGTCTCAGACTCCCACAACCTTCCTACCTCCTCTGTCATAGGACTCACCACCCCTTTTGTAATTGCTTCCTTCCTTATCTGGACTCCTCGGTACTGCCTCATGTATCTCCACATCCCGAACACCACACTCAATAAGTATTTGTTGAATGGGTGGATGGATGGGTGGGTGAATGGGTGGATGGATGAATGGGTGGGTGGGTGGTTGGGAGGGTGGATGGGTAGATAAATGAATACTTGATCCTGGGTGCAGTTAGAAGTCATTGAAGGTCTGAGGGTAGGGGAGTGATATGAAATGATATAAAGAAGCACAAGATTGGGGCTCTACCCTCAAGCAGCTTTCAGTCCAATAAGGAAGACATGGCATGGACACTTGAAATGTCTCTAACACTGAAAGGCCACTTCCACCGAGGTGCCCCATATTTATGTGGGCAGGAGGTCACTTGGGAGGAAGCTCACTCTGCTCTGGGCAGGGGAGAAGTCAGGGAAGGCTGCCTGGAGGAGGTGGGGTGGAACTGGACACTGAAGTTTGGGAAGAGTTAGATGGATGGAGAGGAGGAGAGAACAAAGGCTGACTCCAAAGACCATACTCTTCCCACTATATCCTACCAAGAGGTAAGGACAGAAGGAAGGGAGGGGGGAGGAAGGAAGGAAGGAGAGAGGAAGGAAGGGAGGAAAAAGAGAAGGAGAGAGGGAGAGAAGACGGTTATGAGGAAGGAAAAAGAGAGGAGGGAAGGAGAAAAACCAGCCTTCTCTAAGGTAACTTACGGAAGATGTGTCTCTGGTTTCTGACCCCTGGCCTCCCCTGCTCATCAGAGAATCAGGTGTGATGACACGCTCACCCACGAGTGTGCAGGCATTATGGGCGGTCATCCATATGCTGTTGGGGGCTCCAAATCTCTTCCATCCTCCCTGCTTTCACAGCCCTGCGTGGCCAGGAGCACAGGCATTATTTTCCCCATAATAACTCCAAGGCATGAAGGAGCCACTAGATGGGAGGTCTGGGTCAGGGAGGGCTGGCTTCCAACTCCTCCCTGTTCTTATTCCCCTGTGTGGGCAGGCAATGAGGGAGGCGAGAGGGGCATCCACTGTGCAGCCAGTAAGCCTGGGGCCAAACCACTTCCTAGCTGGTTAACTCTGGGCAAGCAACTTAACCTCTCTGAGCCTCGGTTTCCAAATCTGAAAAATGGGGCTATTCCTCATAGAGATATGATAGGATAAGAGATGGTGCACAGAAAGCAATTGGCACAGTTCCTGGTATCCAGTAGAATCTCAACAAGTGGAAGTCATAACTATTAGTATTAGTATTGCTTTTATTCATATTATATTAGGGGATAAAACTCAGATTCTTGCCTGATGACTTCAGAAACTCTGTGAGTGAGAATTCTGGTCTCCTCGTTCCTGGCTGAGAGGAGAAGGTGGGAGTGGCGCCCTCCAGGACTCTCCGGGACACCTGGCTTCCCTGCCAGGGAAACTGGTCTGCAAGGGGTCAGCTATTTGCTTCCCAGTGACGCCTGCAGGAGCCCAGCCTCCCCTGGCGAGTGGCGTGGACCGCCAGGCCTGGCGGGGCTGGCTTGGGGCTCTGCGATGCATTCTTGGGCCCCCCGAGGTAAAAATAATTTTGCTTTGTTAGGCTGGGTGGTGACACACTCCTTGGCCTGGCAGCCTGCCCGCTGGAAAGGCCAATGCTGGACTATTTCAGGCTGTAAAAACAAGCCCCCGCCACGCCCCAGCGCCAAGCCCCCAGATAGCGGTATTAATATCCCACTACCTCATTCTCAGGCCAGAAAAGAAAAGAAAGCTCTGTGGCTGCATGATTCCTCCTCCTGTTACCCATAATCACAGCTGCCAAAACCACCGCAGACAATGCACACGACCCTCAAAGCCATGTTCCCTCAAACAAAACAAAACAAAAGAAGGCTGTAGTGGGAATAGTAATGATGGTGATAATAATAATAATAAAGCACTCACCACACACAGAGCACCAAGACAGGCGTGTTGTTTTCATTCGATCATCTGTTCATGGTGCCTCTAGGAGGTACCTATTACAAGGCCCACATTCTAGGAAAGGAAATCCAGCTCAGAGAGGTGAAGTAACCTGCCCAAAGTCACACAGCTAACAGAGGCTGGGATTCAAGCCCAGGTCTGCCTAGCTCCGAAATCCATGCTCTTTCCTCCAGCCAATTCTCGGGATGCCTTATTCAAAGAAAGCCTGACTGTTTCATTGTTTTTCTTAGTTTTAAGTTACAAACACAACTGGGGCATTTTCAAGGGCTTTCTGATGCCTTCAAGATAACTTCCAAACTCCCTAGCGTGGCCCCAAGGCCCTTGGAAGTCCAGCCCTCCTACTTCAACTGTGTCCTCCTTCCTTCTCTCTAAAAATGTCTCCACGCTTTACCAGTGCTGTCTGTCCTCTGTCTCCTGTCTTGCACTGGCCCACCTGGTCCCTTGGCCTCTGTCATCTAACGCTTTCCGTCTGCTGTGGTCTGAATGTTTGTGTCCCTCCAAAATTCCTATATTGAAATCCTAACCCCCAATGTGAATGTATTAGGAGGTGGGACCTCGGGAGGTGATTAGGTCATGAGGGTGGAGTCCTCATGATGGGATTAGTGCCCTCATAAGAAGAGACTCCAGAGAGCCTCCTCTCTCTGCTCTCCACCACGTGAGGACACAGCCAGGAAGAGGGCTTCACCAGATACCAGATCTGCTGGTGCCTTATCTTGGACTTCCCAGCTTCCAGAACTGTGAGAAATAAATGTTTGTTGTTTAAGCCACCCAGTCTATGGTATTTTGTTATAGAAGCCCAAGCAGATTAAGACAATATCTTTCAGTGCCCAGCCCCAGCCCCACCTCCTCCAGGCAGCCTTCCCTGATCTCTCCCTGCCCAGAGCAAAGTAAGCTCCCTCCCCTCAGATCTCCTATCATACCCACTGTCTGTGTGCTTGGGGCACCTCTGCAGAGGTGGCCTTTCAGGGTTAGAGACTTTATGTGTCCTTGTCGTGTCTTCCCAAGTGGACTGGAAGCTGCTGGAAGGCAGGGCTGCATCTGTGCTGCTGTGTCTGTTCACATCACTCCCCTGTCCCCAAACATTCAATGGCAGAGGATCACATTCATCTCTCTATCCATGCATCATCCATCCATATATATAACCATTCACTCAACAAATAGTTATTGTGTGCAGTGTAAGAAATACGGAAATCGCCTAGATTCCTACAGTCAGAGGGGAGATAAGGAAGGAGGGCCAGGGTCTGTGGCTGATTCATCTTTAAAATTCTGAATCTGTGCCTCCTCTAAGTCATGAGCCTGGAATTTGTCAAGAAGCGTGAAGCGTCTGAGAATTCAGCCTGCTGGCTGGCTCAAGTCAGTCTGCCGGTTTCATGGGTGCTGGCAGAAGACACGAGACTCCTGGATCAGAGACAAAGGACTTTATTACTCACAGCAAAAGCAGTAGCCAGATGATCAGTGTCTTTGCCTCAGTTCCCTGAGCCCCACTTCCCACAGGATCACACGAAGAGGGCCAGGTGACACCTATACATGCACTGGGTTGCCTTATAGGAGAGCAACGCTGAGCTTACAGAACCCAAATATTTTATAGTGGCCAGCAAGCTCTTTGCTCCAGAGGAAGGCACTATCTCAGTCTCCTAAGGATGTCTGCTATACAAACATCCTTGAAAAGATAGTCCAGCACAAAGGACAGATAGTGCCTCTGCTTGTAAGACATGCAGAATCAGTACTGAGAATCCAGTCCGAGGCCTGATCTTGTCCTTCCTGGGGGCTCTCTGCCAGGGGATGCCGGGACTCCAGTGCTATTACCATCAGAAACTGGGGAGGGCTTGATAGGTAGTAAAGAACCTGACTGGTTCCCCTAAACCATGGGCCCCTCAGCCATGGGGGTGGGGAGCGGAGACAGGAGCGAGGAGAGGCAATAGAGTGTGGAGGACCCAGCGCAGGCCCAGGAGGTGCCCAAGTCACAGAATTCACTTCTGAGCCTCATCTTCCCCATCCGTAAAAGGGGCATAATAGCAGTTACTAGTCCACAGGGTGGTTAGAGGATGAAATGAGTTCTGCCCTGTGAAGTACTTGGGCTGGCACCCAGTCCGTGCTATATGTGTGAGCAGAAAAGCACAAAGGAAAGAAGAACTGATATGCAGAAGGAGGAGAAGGCCGAGCGCATGGACCAGACAGCCTGCTCTGCTCCGGGAGCAGGGAGCAGGATCACAGTTGGAAAGGCGGGGAACGTCATTACTGACCCGCCCGCCTTTCCCCAGGCTCTGACTGGGCGCTCAGGCGGATGTAATTTCCTACACCATTGACTCTGGTCTCCGTCCCGCATCTGAATTCACAGAGCAGACGTGATGACATCTATATAGCGGAGGATGGCCCCAGGCTCCTGTGGTGCTGGCTTGGGACAAATTACTACCCACTAAAAAATGGAAATGAATGAATCCTTTCGGAATCTTTCCAAATGCAAAATAAGTACCAAGACAACATCCACGCTACTATTCCTAATCTCATTTAGCAACTGATTTGCTCTCTTTAGCAGCCATCCTATGAACCAAATCATTGGAAGATCATAATGGCATTCATGAAACAACCACTGCCACAAACTGAGCATGCTAAGGAACGTGCCAGGCCCCGAGCCAGGGCTTTGCATAACTACTCCTATTTGACCCTCACCATAACCCCAGGGACAGCCATTATCATCATCATCCCCATTTTACAGATCAGAAAGCTAAAGCTCATGGAGGTGAAATAGCTTGCCTCAAGTTCTAAGCTCAGATGTAAACCTGGGACAGCCTGACCCCAAAGCCCAAGCTTTACCACGCTGCGTTATACTGCTGGAAGGAGCCTCGGAAAGCACCCACCCCTCCTGTCTGACTTGCAGAGGAGCAGCAATGGCCCATGCTGAGTTTGAGAAAGTGACTGCCACTCAAACTGTTAACTCTGGTCCAGACCTCTGTCCTCCCCATCCTTTGTTCTCTGATAGCTTCACCGGGGCTTTGTGAGAAACAAACACTAAACCACAGAAAATGCAGAGGAAATTAAGAAGACGTGGTTGAGAGTGGGGGTGGGGCGGGAACCACAGCAACGTGTCTGGCAATGCTAGTTCCAATTCAGCCAAGCCCGAGAACTCCACGGTCGGTTTGGGCAGCGATGTCCACTAGGGGGCGCTAGAAATTTGTTAACTGATTAACTAAGCAACCTCAATCCAAAGCCATCCAGGACGCCCTTAACAGAGGGTTTCCTAGGTAGTGGTTCTCATGGGTACCACTGTGGATACACGACGTAATTGTAAAAGGCACATAGATGAACTTATAAAAATTTTTAATAATTATGTATCAGCATTCTAAGAAAATTTAATTTTCTTCTAAATGCACTTGGAAAAGGAGGGATTTGCTCTCTGACTGGGGTATAAATACTTTCCTAGGTTAGGAAATGAAGGATTTTTGGCTCTTTAATTTCCAAAATATAGCTTCTAATGGAAGGAATTAAAGAGTCAGATTATTTAATAAGCTCTTCTGGCCCTCGTCAGTGTAAGGTGTCTGCTGATGCAGGTGTCCCGCCCGAGGTTCTTTGCAAGCCATGGAGCCCCGTGGCTGCTGCTGGCCCAGAAAGCACTCGTAGGCCTGTGTCTCTGTGGGCTGAGGGAGATGGAGAGCCCAAGTGGGTTGTTTTGCAGCTCCCAGAAAATGAAACTGGGCAGAGGGGGATGAGAAACGTTACATCTTCCAAGAGCCTCGCACCGTTCTTGGTAATTTCACGTCATTGAATGCTTGTCCATTGGGAGCAGGCCGCCATGTTGCACAACTCCAGGGGCACGATTCCCATCACAGTCTTCAGGATGGCATCCCTCTTTCCTTTGGAGTTGCGTATAGCACAGCCATATGTGGGGGCCCTGATCGTAAGCATTCATTCACCCATCCATTCATTCTAACCACATTTCTGAGCAACCGCTTTTTGCCAGATCCTATGGTAGGCCTTGCTTGTTAAAAACACATAACCAAAAGTGCTGGTGGGGTGGGGGGGCAGCTTTGAATTGGGGAAATGCATCTCACTTTGAGAAACTCAAAATGAGGAAACTGAGCTCTTCAGAAGCTATTTACGCATGGACGATGACAGACCTATAAAGCAGCAGATCTGGGATTAAAGCCCAAGTGTCCTGGCTCCCAGCTCAGTGCTCTGGCCTGCTCACCATGCTGCCCTCCCACAGGCCACTGACCCTCATAATCTCTCTAACCTGTGCAAAGGAGCCAAGACCATTGCTCCCATTTCACAGAAAAGCAAGTTAAGACATCCAGAAGACAACCTGGACAGGTTATAAAGATCAACATCTACTCAACTGTTTTTTTTTTTTTTTTTTTTTGTGAGGAGATCAGCCCTGAGCTAACATCCGCCAATCCTCCTCTTTTTTTTGCTGAGGAAGACGGCCCTGGGCTAACATCGGTGCCCATCTTCCTCCACTTTATATGGGACGCCGCCACAGCATGGCTTACCAAGCAGTGCGTCGGTGCGCACCCGGGATCCGAACCAGCGAACCCCGGGCCACCGCAGCGGAGCGTGCGCACTTAACCGCTTGCGCCACCGGGCCGGCCCCTCAACTGTTTTTTTTTATTGAAGTGTAATTGACATACAGTATCATATTAGTTTCAGGCGTACATCATAGTGATTTTGTTTCTCAAGAAAAATATCTTCCGATTCCTGCAAGTCATGTCTGGATGTGAATCATACCGAGCTTGTATTCTCTTTCGTGTCTAGTGCCTACAACCCCACCTTTACAAGGGCCTTCCTTCTGTACAGATCCCTGCCGAGGACCCACTCCTCTCCCCACGCCTTTCCACCCGATATTCTGTCTCACATTCAACTGTGGGAGTTCTCTGTGTCAGTGCTCTGGAAGGTTTATTGTCAAAAAGGGAAGAAGCTGACTATAGTCACTTCAGTTTAGGTGCATCTCAGTTGCCACAACAGAAAGACGGGAAAAAAGAAGAGAGAGAAAGAAAAAAAGATGAACCAGAAAAAGGCATTGGAACAGAGGGAAGAAGGAGAGAAGAAAAGGAGGTGAAAGAAGGAGGGAGAAGCAAGGGAGGCAAGGAGGGAGGGAGAATGTCCTGCTGATACAGACCACGGTCAGCTATTAATTTTCCCATCCTAGGGATCCAAAAACCTGCCCTGGTGGTCTAGTGGTTAAGATTCGGTGCTCTCTCCACCAGCCTGGTCAGGGAACCACACCACCCGTCGGTCGGTTGTCATACTGTGGTGGCTGCGTGTTGCTGTGATGCTGAAAGCCATGCCACCAGTATTTCAACTACCAGCAGGGTCACCCACGGTGGACAGGTTTCAGCAGAGCTTCCAGACTAAGAAAGACTAGAAAGAAGGATACGGCCATCCACTTCCAAAAAACTTGGTCATGAAAATCCTATGAATAGCAGCAGAGCATTGTCTGATATAGCACCAGAAGGTGAGAGGATGGCACAAAAAGACCAGGCAGGGTTCCGCTCTGCTGTCCACAGGGTCACTAGGAGTCAGAATCGACTCAATGGCACTAACACACTAACAACAACAAAGGATCCAGAACAGCCCAAGATGACCATGTGAATTAGCACTGTCTGTTGAAACAGGAGGATTTTTACTCTGCACTCTCTATCCCTCAGTGCTTGGGCCTGAAACCAAGATTTAATGCAACTTCCACAATATCCCCTAATTGGGGGAAAGGGCATTCTGACTCAGAGACAAATCTTAGCTAAGAAAAAAAAAAAGAATCTTACTATCAAAGAATGTCAGAGCAGGGCAAGACCACAGAGATCTCCCCGGGGGAGCTCTCAACCTTCCAACCATGGCCCCTTTCCATTCACCCAAAAAACAAACAAAAACACTCGCTTCCTTTAATGTCACTTGAAATGTCTAAACAGATTAAATATCATTACTATAAGCAAAGCAAGGCTATGGCAATTTTAGATGAAAATAATTTATTTTTCCCTGCAAGGGACATAGAATCTTTTATTTTATTCACATGATATCAATCTACTCACCTGCCCCAGTTTTTCTCTTTTGGGTCAAAAGTGGCAGCTGAAACATAACCAAGATCATTTCCGACATCAAGGCTGTCACGTGCCTTTTTTATGTTGACAAAAATGGGAAATGACATACAATGAATGCTTACTTGTTTTCAGGAAATGGAAGAGAAAATTTACCCCCAAAATCTTTGAAGTCAATTTGATGTAAGTTGTCTTGGCTGCTAAGTCTAGCTTGAGTTCCAAAAACATGTCTGGGAGATTCTGGCAAAGACTGAGTGCTGGTGAGAAAGGGGTTCCTTACAGAGTTTCGAATGTGCTTTTCAGCCACAATATCAGAAAACAAATGTATATCCTGAATTCACCCTGCAGACACATTAGATGAAACGGTTTTTCTTCCTTGAAAGCGAGAATAGCACCAAATCTAAGCACTGAAAAGAAAATTTTAACATGGATATGACGTATCTCTAGACAAATTTTGGCTCTAATTTCTTTCTTTTTTTTTTTTTATGAGGAAGATCGGCCCTGAGCTAACATTTGCCAAGCCTCCTCTTTTTGCTGAGGAAGACTGGCCCTGGGCTAACATCCATGCCCATCTTCCTCCACTTTACATGGGACGCTGCCACAGCATGGCTTGCCAAGCGGTGCGTCGGTGCGCACCCGGGATCCAAACCAGCGAACCTCAGGCCGCCGCAGCGGAGCGCGCGCACTTAACCGCTTGCGCCACCGTGTCGGCTGTGGCTCTAATGTCTTGACATATGAAATACTGAGAAATGAGGTGGATGTTTATTTCTTAAAGTTTCATGATTGATGTACTTGAAGCTTCAAATATATCTACCAAGTATCTTAGGTCGGGCCCCCAAGGCAGCAGACCCTGGGGAGGAGGCAGGTGCAAAGGATTTGTAGAGGAGAAACCTGTCATGGAGGGAGGGAGCAGGGCAGGCAAAGGGGAAAAGTGGAGCAAGGGGCCATTCAGGCAGGTCCGACCTTGGCCTGGTCCCTTGGGGACCTCTATGGGATGAGTCACACCTCAGAATTTATAACCCCAAAGAGGGGACTGGACTTTTATACCCAGCCTCTACATTCACCAGCTACAGCCACCCCAGGTGCTACAAACTCCCAGGGGGCGCTTCTGCTCTCTGTGCCTGTGGGCAGAGGACCCCAGCAGCCCAGGGAGGTCCTGGAAGAAAACGGCAGGTGGGAGTAATGGAAGCAAAGCACCCAGAAGCTGTGACATGAATGCTTCGAAGCCACAAAAGAGGCCCAGAGGCTCCAGGCGAAGCGCTGAGTGTCCGCTGTACTAAGCTACGGGGAGAGTCAACCCTTGTGCAAGTTTGAAAAGGTCTTTCCCTGGGTATTCCAAAAATAAAGCAACTGTGACCTTCCTTGATTCCAGCCACGTTAATTTCCCTCTGGCAATAAGCAAACCTCGGTATTGTGGGATGGGCACTCAAGACTTGGCACAAAAATGCAAATGACCTGATGTTTTAATTCGCTGTTTTTCACAAACTGGCTATTTTGATAGCTAGATGGAGCTGCCCTCACAGAGTTTTTCACTCTGATGCTTGGCAGTGATAAGACATCCTCAAAAGATTAATCTTCTCTTGGATTTTTGTCCCAAATGCTGATCTGGACTCTGGCATTGCTGAAAGAGCATCAGTAAACACCCCATCGTATTTTTTTTTTCCTAATTAAGCTCATTACGCTGAAGAATTTTGACAATGCTTCAAAGATATCCTCAGCTTAAGGGGGTGCCTCCAGGGCTTAGGAACTCGGTTTCTCCTTCAGTGCAGTGCTAAACAAGCAGCCAGCGCAATTTCCCTTTATTGGCGATGAATTAACCTTGAAATTTGATTTTCTCAGCTAAGTCATCTTTTCAGCCGTTGACTGTAAAATCAGACAAAACAATACTCTGGAAATTATTTGTCATTTTCTCTCCAAGTGAGGTTTGGGCAGCCCTCTGAGTTCACGGTTTCCATGAGTCTCTTCAACAACATGAAGTTCTTGTCATTCTTTGTAATTTAAAAAAAAACCTATGTTCATAACCTAGGTAAGGTCCTGAGTCTATATTCCAGCACAATCCAGCCTCATATGCCGAAGAGAATTGTGCCTTACAGAAAAACAGAAAGAAAGAAAAAAATCTATCATCTGTTAAAGGTATGTCTGTGTAAAAAGAAAGCTGAGCCACCTCACGGCTAGTCCCAGCATCCTCTCCCATTTGAATGCAACATCGGTTCAACATAATAAAGATCAGGGAAAAGCAATTTTATTATACTTTGTTGTATTGTTTAAATTAAATTATAAAAGTAACACATCACGTCACAAGGACACAAGAGCCAACCTGAAGGAGTCCCCACTGGCCAAAGCTGGAACATTTCGAGCAATAAGAAGCTGTAATATTTTACTATAACCCAAAAAATAAATAAATAAAAATATCCATGAGCCCATACTGATATAAAAAAAAAGATGGAATAAATAAATAAATGGGGGAGAAATGAACACTGTTCCTTACAGAAGAATTCCAATGAACAAATGGAAAAGGAACAAGGGAAATAGAGAACCACCGTCAGAGCACTACAGCAATCATGGCTGCAAGATCCACCAAGGAAAACTAAAATTAGTGGATGAAAGTTTAAGGAGAAACAGGAGATTCGATAACCTCAAAGAAGGCCGCCCCAATACTTATTGATTACAAAAGGGGAAATAGCAGCATTACGGTAAAGAAAGCTGGCAGACACCACACGACCAAGGTTAACATCAGCAGGACACACCAATACCACGTATCCCAACACTACGTGCCGAGGGGCGCACCTCACCTCTGTGTCCTTCTTCCCACAAACCCATAATAACCTCGATCTAGCTAACCATGAGAAAACACCAGACACAGCCAAATTGAGGGACATTCTACACAACACCTGCCCAGGACTCCTCAGCACTGACAAGGTCATAAAGACAAGGAAAGACTGAGAAGCCAACACACACTGAGGGGACCAAGGAGACAGGATGACTAAGTGTAATGTGGGATCCCGGATGGGATCCTGGAGTAGAAGGAGGACACTAGCGGGAGAACTGGAGAAATCTGGACAGATCTGAACACAGTCTGCAGTCTACTGAATAGTCTTGTACAGTGTTAATTCTAAATGGACCAGTTAACATCACGGGAAGCTGAGTGAAGGGTCTGTGAGAACTCTCTTTGCAACTCTCCTGCAACTCTACAATTACTTCAAAACTGAAAACAAAAAAGTAGTGCATGCTTATTGTAACAAGTCAAACTGAGTAGGAGGTATAAAGGAAAACTTCACCTCCCCTCCCACCCAGCCCACCCCTTGAAGTGACCAGTTTAGCGTTAACTATATGGTTCTTTTGCTCATAAAAATATATACAGATATATATATATATATATCTGTATACATACACATACATTTATTGATGTTTCTCCTTTGTTTTTTGATTGTTTTAAAAAATGTGTCATCGTGAAAAGCAAGGTAAATACCTACTGATTTAACTTTTACAGAAATCTCTTTAAAAGGCTCCACAGGGGCCGGCCCAGAGGCGTAGTGGTTAAGTTAGTGTGCTCCACTTTGGCGGCCCAGGGTTTGCAGGTTCGAATCCCGGACATGGACGGATGCACTGCTCATCAAGACATGCTGTGGAGGCATCCCACATACAAAATAGAGGAAGATGGGCACAGATGTTAGCTCAGGGCCAATCTTCCTCAGCAAAAAAAAAAAAAAAAGACTCCAGAGGGACATTCTGTTACAGGATGCCCATCAAAACATGTGCAAAGCCCTCTTCACCTCAGAACTGATTTATTTGTGGGCTCTTACAGTCCCTGCTCAAAAACCTTGCCTCCATCCCTCCCCGTATTCCTTACCACCACGTCTGACCCACAGGGATTCCCTTCCCTGTTTATTCATCTGCCCTGCCCCCGCCCTCTAAGTCTACTCTCCGCATCCCACTCTTCTGCAGCTACTTCTCCACCCTTCCCAGCGGAGGCCAGGTCACCCATCCCGGCTCCTGCAACTGCCCCAGTCCATGTGGCAGCATGAGCTCTGCCACCAGAGTCCAAAGCAAGTAGCAAAGGATCCTTCAAGATGGTGGGGAAGCTGTAAATATATCAATATCTTTGTTCCTGCCACACTCTATTTGACTCAAATGTTTTTCAAGTCAAGAGAGCTATGTGGTGGCATTGCTCAGTATCTTCAGACATAACGCATCCCGAAGAATTACATCCTATGCTTTGCAATAAACATGGAGCCATACTTGATAGGAGCCTTAGACATTCAGGTGAACAGGGTGTCTGCTGCCATAGTCAGCAAGCAGCTCCCCAGAGAAGAGAGGGACACAACAATGAGGAGAGGGGCTGCTGGCACTTTCAGGGTGACGGATGGTGTCAGTGGTGGCCTGTGGGGCGCAGAGCAGTCCCAGGAATCCAGCTATCCTTGGGACCAATTCTTGTTTGTCTCCCTACACACGACAGGGGCAGTCTGTGGTCCCATCTCACCGTTTAATGGAGCCTAAAGGCAGATCTGTGCGCCCTTACTCTCATTTCTTTTGGGCAAAGGTAGGGGGGATTCTAACTCATGAGAAGATATCATCAAAATAATTATTTTTGATACTTTATTGTAGCAACCACAAAAAAATCTAACTTTATTTGGCACCAGTCAGTTCTGGCACTGAATCTCAGTCTTCCCACTTACTTGCTGTGTGACCCTGGGAAAATTACTTCCCTTCTCTGAGCCCATTTTTCTCATATGTAAAAAGGTAATAATATTATCCATCTTACATGGCTGCTGTGAGGGTTAAAGAGCTAATGTATATAAAGTGCCTAAGCTGGAGCTTGGCTCTGAAAACCCTCCATCTTAAAAGGATAAGTTATACAAACTATTCATTGAAATAGATAGATAGAGGTGTATATGCATACATTTGGCATTTAGAGATATTTTGGTTATCCGACAAGGTCATTTATATGAAAGTGCTTACCCACCCAATTTTGCTAGAAAAACAAGTAGACACCATATGCATTTAAAAAAACTCTCAAAGCTTCCGCAGGTGCCATGCGGTGGCTGCAGAAAGTGGGGTTGGGACTAGATTGTTCTCAGCATAAGCCTGGATTTTCCAAGGGCAGAAATATGGGTCAGATTTTACTTCCCATTTGTAAACCACCTCACTGAGTGAAATAAGCTGCCTTTCTTTAAGAAACCAAGAAATGAAAAAATTACATATTTTGAATAAGTATTAGAAAGGGGAAAATGACACATTTTGAATAAGTAATCTATTGCACCCATACTCACCATCCACTCAGTCTCCCTGACTGAGTGGGAACAGGTGAAATTAAATAGGTTCTACCGATGGTGAAATCCGGCCCAGAACCACGTGGAAATGGCTGTTTATTGAGTTCTGTTTGACACGTGTTCCTTGGATTATCTGAATTAATCCTCACAAGGACACTTTGTAAGAAGGAATATGATTATCCCTTTTTTAAATGAGGAATTAGGCTCAGGAAGGTATAATGCACACAAAGTGCCTAACAGAGCGTTAACATACAGTAAAAGTGCAACATACCATAGTCACAGATATAATTACAGTATTTACCAAGGTGTCACAGCTGGTGGCTGTGTTGAATACGCTCGTTTGACTCAGAGCCATGTGCTTCCCAATACTTCACAGAGACTTACCAACTCTCCTCCTCCTTCTTCCCTACACTCCTGTGACAAACTTTTCTGAGCACCTACTTCATCTTGTCCCCAACAGCACCTTACTATTTGCTGGGTCATCACAATTTGACACCTCCTTTGATTCTCAAACTTGTGAGGCAGTAAGCAGAGCAGAAACTGCTCTCTCCATTTCACAAATGGGGAAACCAGCTGCGGAAGTTTCTGGGAGTCGCCCCGAATTCTAAGATACCTTTCCCTCAGCACTCATATGCGCACGTCCCAATCCCCTGGGGTTAGGGTCACAATTTTTTTCCTTAATTATAGAAATACTATGTATTGATTTTTTTAATTGGAAAATTACCAAAGCTACCATAAAGAAAAATTATATTTTCCAGTAAGCACTCCTCAGAGGCAGCTGGGGTCAACATTTTAGTGTACTTCAAAGCTCGTAGATTGGTGGACCAAAGGCTAAAGGCAAACCAGCTAAATTTTTATTTGGCTAAAGTAGTGTTTTAAAAGTATAAATTAGTTGCTAACATTCAAAAATTGGGGGATTTCACATAAATACCATGATTTCCAGTTTCTCTTTAAAAATTTGAAGAGTTAGCAATATTTGGCAACATTTGGCTAGGAGCCCCTTTTCCGGAGTGCATGTTCGCTCCAATTTGCCTCAGTCCCCACCACTCCCTATTGTTTTACACCTGGTCTGAGCCACCAGTTTCTATTAACCATTGGCTCCTGTAGTCATCAAAGTTATAATCACCGAGTATATCTGTCTTGTTCTTTGTCTATGCAAATAATTTTTTACATTTGAGATGATCCTATAGTAACAATTTTTTCACTTGCCTTTTTCGGCTGACTTTGTATCATCAGCATTTTCCCACATTATTAGAAATACTTTAAATATTACCATTGTTGTACAGCATTCCATTGTAAATATATACGTATCTTTATTTCTGATTTTTTGCCATTATAAATAACTGTGATGATCATTTTTAGAATATTTAAATTTGGATTTTGTTTATGTGTGTGTGTGTGTGTGTGTGTGTGTGAACATTGGATGACTGGAATATCTCCCTTTTAAAGTCTCTAGCTCTGGGATTAATCATGTTGGTCCCCTTGCAATGCCATCCATGACCTCCAACCCTGGCTACCTCTTGTAGCTATTACCTCTTGTCAGGACTCTGAGTCAGGCCCTGAAGTGGTTCTCCATGGAGCCAACGCATTTCCCTGTCTGTGGATGTGAGAGGAGGCATGGCCTGGGCCTGGTGCCGCAGGAAGGGAGCCAGCATGTGCCTCAGGGCCACCCGGCCCCCGCCCACCATGCCGCCCCTGAACACAGGGCCACCCTGCAATGGCCCGCATCATCTGCCGTCCCTTCCCCCCTCGGAGACACGCTTTTACACCTACCCACGCTGGTGAAATGTCACCTAATCTGGGAATTTCACCCTTCAGAACAGGACTCAGAGTATAGAAAAAAGCCAAAAGGGCCTTGGCAAAGTCAAAGCTATTGTCATCACCACGTGCATGCATCAAAGCCTTCACTCCTGGCCATGACTCATATTTGAGACAGACTTTTAACAAGGTTGGTTATCTGATATCCCAGATCACAGCGGATTAGAAGTAGTGAACTAAGAGGGGTAGAATTAGAGGGGCAGCTGATAGCAGCAAGAAGTGGCAGTTGACAATGAATAAAGAATAGAAAAGTTACTAAAAGTAGCCAAAACACTCAAACACCGCAGCAATCTGGGGTCCAATGATACTAGGTGCATCTGGAGGGGGGCAGGGCAGAAAGTAACGCCAAGAGAGGGGAGGGCCGCCAACGATCCAGAGCACAGTTTCATTTACCGCAGGACTGAGTTTGGTCTCGACTGCCCAAGGCTTGAGGGGTGAAACAACCTGCCTGAGGACACACAGCAAGTAGCACAGAGGCAGGACGAGGGGTAGATCCCTAAGTCCCCAACCACTGACTGTAGCACCCTCATCCTTTCCCCACCTCCTCTGCTTCCCCACACTCCAGGTCCTGTTCAGAGGTGCAAATGGGCTGGGGCAGCCACAGAGGGAGGAGCATGTGGGAGCTAAAGCTGACATTCCTACCAGATGCCCCTGGAGCCTGGGGGTCAGAGAACTTCGGCAGAGGCTGAACATGACCCGGGCAACAGTGTCCCAGCAAGGACCCCTGCTCCTCACCCAGTCCTGGCCTCTACTCGCAACCTGACTTGGAGGAATTTCTTAACCCGCTAAACCTCCCATTCAGCTATCAAGTGAAGATTTTAGTCCCTGTCCTACCTGTCTGGGAGGCAATCTCAATGATTAAATTTGTTAACGTGTGAGAGAGCTTTAGAGACCAATTGCAGTGTGGGTAGACACAAAACAGTGGGAAAAGGCCTGGACCAGCTGGCTCACAAAAGCAAGACAATGCTGCATATCACACTTAATCATCCAGCCAGCCTGTGGATTATCCATACAGCTTGCTCAGTGACAAATGGATGTTAGAGCAGCTTTGCTCTAAAACAGAGCAAAAGGAAAACTACCAAACAGACACTAGCCGGTTACTATGTCAAATAGGAAGCCTGGAGTTATCATTTTTGCCAAGCAATTTTTATGATAAAATATATTATTTTTGCACTTACATACCTTTCCTGGGAGTTGCAATCTTTATAAACATTGGGCGTGATTTTGACTTAGCTCATGCTCAATCCGCTGTGCCCTGCTGAGGTGACTTTTGCTTTCATCTTGAGGAGGGCTGCCTGTGACTACCGCCCCATCTCTGCTATGACAGGTCAGCTGAAGACTGGGTGAGAAAACTGAGGTCCAAAAGGGGAAGGGACTTGCCTACTAGGCGACTGAGTGGCAAAGATGAGATTCAGACCCGAACGCTCTTCACTTCACAGCCTTCGTAAGCACGATGGCAGCTCTAAGGAGGAACAGGGGCTTAGAGAGGGGAGGCCACTGGCCTGAAGACTTGGGCTTTTTAATTGACACTGTCCATCTAAAAGGGGCTGAAAAATTTATCCTCTTAATGAGGACCTAACTTTATTTGGGAAAATATCTTGCTGAGACATTTGGGGAGGAGAGGGGTCACATGAGGCCATGAGCGTAGAAGAAAGGGAGAACCAAGCTGCCATTCCTTGGAATTGCCCAAGAACGTGCAGACAAGGAAAGAAGGGAAAGAGAAATGGAGACGAGACAGCCCGAAACGGGGCTCTAGAAATGGTGGGACATACTATATAAACTGCCTGCAGGGGGCGCCCCAGGGGTGCATGCAGTATGCCTACCGCCCAATTCAAAATCCGGATGCAGCAATCCAACCACTCGACTTGCTCCCTCCACATCTTCACAAGGGAAAGCCTACTATATTTGCAAACTGCCATGCATGAATGGGATTTTTTATTTATTTATTTTTTTGTGAGGAAGATCAGCCCTGAGCTAACATCCATGCTAAGCCTCCTCTTTTTGCTGAGGAAGACCGGCTCTGAGCTAACATCTATTGCCAATCCTCCTCCTTTTTTTTCCCTTTTTCTCCCCAGAGCCTTGGTAGATAGTTGTATGTCACAGTTGCACATCCTTCTAATTGCTGTATGTGGGACGCGGCCTCAGGATGGCCAGACAAGTGGTGCGTCAGTGCGCGCCCGGGATCCAAATCGGGCCACCAGTAGCCGAGCGCGCGCGCTTAACTGCTAAGCCACAGGGCCAGCCCCCATGACCTTGATTTTTAATGCAAAGATCTCTTCAAGAGAAGATTAAGCCTTATTACCACAATCTGCAATGTACCTGCCTCTCCCTTTTGAATATTCATTCCCCAACCAAATAAAAGTTCCTTCTTCCCTTTGTTCGGGGACGCCATGACTTTGGAAATGATTCCTCATGGCCTCCTATTTGCTGCAAATACACTTTACTTTGTGAGACAACTTCCACTGGTGTAGGGTCTTATTCAACTCACCAGGAGGCGAGCCCACTTGGTTTGATAACAGTTATGCTCTATGAATTGCTCTGGGAATATTCCCGTTCAGACTGCTTTTCTTAACGTCTTTAAAATGGAGTCACCTCCACTGTAAAACGGGGATAATAAATAGAACCAGCATTATAGGGTGGTTGTGTAATTTCCATGAAAAGTCCTTCCAGCCTGAAGATTTGATGACTGTAGGTTATAATCCAAACTCTTGATGTGAGATGGCTGAGGTCCAGAGAAGTCGTCAGGAACTCTCTCAGGTTACACAGCTAGTAAGGACAGGCAGGATTCACCGCCAGGCTACAGACTCCAAGTCCACTGCTCCTTCTACCCTAGCACAACCTCAAAGAAGGAAGGAGATGCCCAGGTAATCTGGCGCTGGTGGAGGAGGAAACTGACGAACTGACAACAGGCACAAATCAGGGAATCATTATTTTGAAAGCCATCCGCTAAGGGTTGTTGCTTGCCTGACTCAAGGGGTTCCTTGGCCAAATGGACAACTGCGAGCCAACAGCACCAGCCTCACCTGGGGCCCAGGGAACCCAGGGGATGCCCTGAGGACCAGTGGGAATGTCCCAACAGGTCATGAAGGGAATCAGATCCCCCAGGTCATTTTTTTGCAGTGATGGTGGCAGCAAAGCTCACTGTCTACTTGAGGGATGCTTATTTGGGTTTCTCTCCAGCTACAGAGTGAGAAGAAATGAGAGGAAAACGGGAAAACAGGGCAGGGGAGGAAGAATGCCAAATTGCACAGTTGGCGCCACACTTGAGACATCAGGCTCTCAGATCTACTCCTGCTGAGACTGCAGACTGAATCTTAAGCCAATTCATTTCACTTCAAATTAAACTTCCAATATTCCAAGTGCTCAGCCTCTGGCAGCACCATGAATTTATCAAGCATCATAACTTAGAGGTACACAGAGTTATATGATTACAGCTCTCAGTTTAAAAACTCGGGTGAGCTGGGGAAAAAATATTACTGATGCATAAGCAAACAAACCTATCAGAGAGTTAATATCTATATAAAGAGCTGATACAAATCATTAAAATGTGAAGATGAATGTGAAAAAGACAAGAGGAGAAAATTTCCCCAGGAGAGAATAGAAACGATAAAATAACATCAAAAAGACATGCTTGACATCACCAATTGCCAAAGAAATGTAAGTAGAAACCATGATGTGCCACATGATATCTATTAAATTAGCAAAAATAATAAATAACAATAATGCCCAGTGCTGGCAAGGTTGCAGGAAAGCTGGTAAGTTCAGATATTGCCAGTGGCGGAGTATTTTGGAAAGTAACTTGGAAGTGTTTCTTGCGCCGTAAAATTACTGATACCCTATGACCCAATGATCACACTCCACGGATTTTTTCTAAAAGAATCCAAAAGCCCAGAGTCCAAAGACGTTGGCACTGCAGCATAATTTAATGGCGCACCAAAAGAAAAGGTTAAAAACAATCTAACCGTCTACTGTATGGAAATAGTTCAACAAATTATAACATGTCCTCCAAATGGAACATTTTGGATCCATTTAAAATGGTAATTGTGAGGATTATGTAACAACTAGAAAATATTTTTCATATGCCTAGTGCAAAAGTAAAAACATATAGCAGCTAGGGTTACAGTTAGGGAAAATTTATATTTTCAGAGGGACAGAATAAAAGAAGCTGAGAATAATGAGCGGTGCTGTTAGGTCAGGAGTGCTGGGGATTTTCAACCTCAGCTTTCCTCATCGAGGAATTTGGGCCGTGTTCTCTCTCTAGCTCTCTGTAATCGAGGAGTATGAAGGAGAGAATAGACAGGAAGGTCCATGCGTGGTAGGCTCGGTCCATGCTCTTCTCCTGTCCCTTCAGCTCAGGGTTCCAGGAGGCTGTGACTTGCAGGGGTGGGTTGCTGCCTAAGGAGCCTGAGGTGAGAGCAAAAACTGCCTTAATCAGAAGTCAACTGGGAGGGTGCTTTCTGGCCAGCACTGCTCAACCCCATGTGCTTCTGTCTTCAAACCCAGTTTCCCAGTAGGCCCTGCACCCTCTCCCCATACTGCTCTGGTCAATAGGAGACCCAGGCTTTCAGCACCCAGAGATGTGTTCAGAGGAAGAACAGAGACCACAGGAGCCCCAGCAGGGAGGAAGCCTGAAAGTCAGGAGCTAACCCCATACTCCCCAAGGTTTACAGTTTATAAAGGCCCTCCACGTCTTTGATCGCCTCTGAGACTCACAAGAACCCTGGAGGAGGTAGAATGGAGAATATCATCTGAGGAAGACAGTGAGGCCCAGAGAGGTCAACCACCCTCCCGAGGGCTGCACAGCCTGTCAGTGGCAGAGATGGCAGAACCCAGGCCTGATGATTCTGAAGCCCACGTTCTCTTGGCTAAATAGGAAGGTTACAGGCAGAAGCCGACCTGCCTCCCCAAAAGCCCAACTCCCCTTGAAACCTTCGTAACAAAGAGAAGAGATTTTGCTTCACCAGAAACCTCCCCAGGGAAAGCACACTGACTGTCCAGACCAGAGGTTGCCAAACTTGAGTGTGTGTCGGAACCACCTAGAGGGCATTAAAACACGGATCACGGGGCCCCACCCTGGAGTTTCCAAGTCAGTAGGTCTGGGGTGGGGCCACAGAATTTGCATGTCTGACAAGCTCCCAGGTGATGCTCTTGCTGCTGGTCTGAGGACCACTCTTTGGGAAGCACCGGTCTGGAAGTCTTGCTAAGTGCTTGAGCTTCAAGATGTACCTGGGGCAGAAGGGGAGAAACGGTCTGCATGAAAAGCAAGGAGAAAAATGCATCCTTTTGCTCCCAATAGGGAAGTGAAATGAGAAAAGAGATTGTAGCAGACGAAGGAAGGCCATGGGCTCTGAGAAGTAACCTCACTGCACCTCCACCGACAACTTCCATTAAAGCAATGGGAACGATGCGTGCCCAGGGTTAGTGGCTTGGAGGGTGTGGAAATTGAGGGGGCGAGTGATTGAGTGTCGCTTGGGAACAGGGTGGGACACGTGGCCAACAACAGCCAGATGGACAGGCTGGCGATCTGGATTCCAGCCACCTGGAAATCAGTGGGAAAGGCTTTGGACATCGAAGGCTGTACTATCAGGGGACTGAGGATATGTCACGAAGCTCCTGTGGGCAGAGCCAGCTGACATATAAATTGGGTGAACTAATGATGAGGGTAGCCTTTTGTGGCTCTATCATGCCCTGGCAGGATATTATTGTCATGTATTTATGAATACGATACAAATGCAATGATCTCATTCAATGGCTGCACCACCCTCCAAGGCGGAGAGGCATCTGGGCACAGGGAGGCAAGGATGCAGAACGTGGCTAGTGCCCTGAACCACAGAGGCTGGCATGATGCCTGCGATTCCACTACCGGAGATTGATTCCTTGAGGGAAGCCTTTAGCATCTTCCAGCATCCTCCATTAAAATGTCCTCAGAAAGTTGACTTACCCATTAGCTCAAGAAATATTTACAGAGCACCTACCAGTGCCGACGATATAAAACCTTTAGGCAGGCATGAGCTGATGCTTTAATTGGCAACCAGCCTGTCTGATTTTAATGTAAAATGGTCCACAGTGTGAAGAAGCAGGGAGCTGAATTAACAACCTGGTAAGCTGGGATTTTAATTCTCATGGTCAGCAGGCTGGTGCTGGTATCATGAACGGGGGCAATGTCAGAGAAGTCAGCGTCGTCCAGAGCTGTCCAGGGGCTCCGCCACTCTGGGGAGCCAGATGCCTCATGCCGAGCGTGAACTAAGGATGGAGAAGTGCGAGAATCCAGGGCGTGAATATGGGGGGGCAGACGGAGGGGGACTCAGGTGGCCTGGGTGCTCCAGGCCTCAGAAAATGCTCACTCTGACAAGAGCAACAGAGAGGCACATGTAGAACAAACCCCAGCCCGTCCTCGTTATAGGACTCCAAGAGGGTGGTGGAGAACGGGCTCAGTTCTTCTGGAAGCCCACCCAGGACACCCCAGAGGCCCCCATTGTTAAGAAAAGCATGTTTGCAGTCAGTCTGAGAGTAGTTCTGTTCTGTATGTCTCACTGTGCTTGAAAGTTTTCGAAAGCCCAAATGGCGGGAGAAGAGGGTGAAGAACCCTTTAACAAACAGTGATATCCCCGGGGCCAGAGCACTAGACTTGGAGTCATGAGCCCCACATTAGAATCTGGGCCCTGCCACCTACCGGCTATGTAAACTCAGCAAAGTCATTTCCTCTCTTGAGCCTCATTCTCCTCATTCGTGAGAGAGGTGCTAACACCTACATCCTAGCCTCTGCGAGGCCATGGCAAGCTGTGGTTAGAGGCCCTGATTCTGGAGCCCAATGGCTGGGATTCAAATTCTGGCTCTGCCACATACAAGCTGTGTGACTTTTGGCAGGTTAACTAACCTCTCTGTGCCTTGATTTCCTCATCTGTAAAATGAGGCTAACAATCATTTCTATCTGATAGGATTCCTATAAGAATTCAATACAATAATATGTGTAAACCTGGAACAACTTCTGGCATTTAGCAAGTGCTATAGAAGTGTTTGTTTATTTAAAAGGTGACCAAATAGGATATCTAACTGTCAAACCCCTCCTGCCATGACCTGCCACCACCTGTGTAAGGGAAGGGTGGTGATTTTTGGAGGGAATTTGCTGCAGTGCAGGTACCATGGCATTTCCCCATGGGCGAGGGAAGAGGGGGTCCTTCCTGTGCCTCCCAAGCCAAGTAGGGGGAGCCCAGGAGAACCATTCGGGCAGGCTGGGGAGGGCTTACAGGATGAGGGCATAGGCATCCCCTCCTTGGCTGGATCTCTGCTGAGCTGCAGAATCTCAAAGGCCCCCTAAGAATTAATGGAGTTCTTGGTAGCACCTGACGGGGGTCCCAAGAGTTGGGGGGTATGCAAGGATAGGCCTGGTGCTGGCCCTGCAGAGAAGCCTAAGGCGGGCGGTGGGAAGGCGCAGCCTGCGATGGCAGAGCAAGAAGAACAGCCTGCACGTAGGGTGGGCCCCGGGCTCTGGACTCTGTGGTGTCTTCCCCAAATTCATATGTTGAAGCCCTAACCTCCAATGTGACTATTTGGAGTAAGGAAGTAATAAAGGTTGATGAGGTCAGAAGGGTGGGACCCTGATCTAATAGGATGAGTTCCCTTACAAGAGGAGACACCGAAGAGCTCACTCGCTCTCCACCATGTCAGGACACAGCAAGAAGGCAGCCCTCCGCAAGCCAGGAACAGAGCCCTCACCTGAAACCACATCGGCCTGCACCTTGATCTGGGACTTCAGCCTCCAGAACTATGAGAAATAAACGTCTGTTGTTTAAGCCTCCCAGTCTATGGCACTTTGTTACAGCAGCCAAAACTAGGACCCCCAGGATGCCTGCATGTCCCCAGGCATCATCTCTCTGGCACCCCAGCAGGCTAATTCCCCAAAGAGAACCCCATGCACCTCGCCTTCCAGGGCAAGGGAGCCCCAGGGGCAAGACCCAAGATCAGGCAGAGTGCAGCTGGGAGGCCAGGGCAGAGGCCCCTACGGAGCATTCTCCAGAGAGGGCATGGGTCAGGGCTTCTGCCATCTGTCCACCCAGAAGGGACAGCCACAGATAGTACTAGGTTTGTAAAAGGGCCTTTGAGCTTTTCTCTGAACAGCCCTCTTCACTTCCAGGGTGTTGGTGGTGGGGTGAAAGGGCACCGAGAAGCCAGACCACGGCCCCACCCACTCCAGTCTCCACCCAGGGTCGACCTCAACCAGGTAGAGGAGAGAAGCTTCAAGTTAGAAATTAAATTAAAGTTGCATTTACACTGGGCTTTCTTTCTTTTGTTGTTGTTATTTTGTTTTAATTGAGGTATGACACTTTGCTACCCACAGTGTGGTCCCCAGATGGGGCATGGGCATCACCTGGGAGCCTGTCAGAAATGCAGAGTCTCACCTCCCACCCCAGACCTGCTGGGTCAGAGTCTGCATTTTAACAAGCCCATCAGTGATTTGCATGCCCATAGAAGATTAAGAAGCACTGGTATAATATACACCCAGCTCGAGGAATGTTTACATAGAGACACATCCAAGGAACCACCACCCACGTATGTATCATCTCTCCAGCACCCCAGCAGGCTAATTCCCCAAAGAGAACCAAAGGCTGGAGGCTCTGCCCAGGGCGTCAACAGGAGGGCAGCCGCGACCCAGCAGAGACATCTGAAGGCATCTGGACTCCAGATTCACCGAAATGCCAATAGTGGAGCTCCTGAGCTGGGAGAGTCTGGGCTGGCGAGGGCACTGGGGCTGTGGCTGCTCCAACAGCCACTGTTCTTTTTCCATTCCAGAAAAGAACATGCCGTTTCCTTTTCATAACTTGTAATTTCTCGAGTTTGCCACGCTCGCCTGTGCAATCAGGCAGCGGAGACTCAGCTGGTCTGGTGCTACTTCTCTGAGGTGCCGTCCGGCTGATTAACTCCTGGAAGCTGCTGGCGTGTTCTCCACAAGAAACTGGTCTCCTCTGTTCCCAGCGGCCTTGCCGTGTGCTGTCGGGTGAGTCTCCAGGGCTGCATCTGCTCTGGAGGGTCTGTCCTCCCTCCTGCCAAAGAATCATGCCGGGGGGGACTGGCTGCCATTCTCTGAAACAAGTTTCTGAGCTTTGACACTATTGACTTTCGGGCCAGATTTCCTTTGATGCAGGGGCTGTGCTGTGCATGTAGGATGATCACCAGCATCCCCACCTCTACCTATTAGGTGCCAAGAGACCCCCGTGACAATCAAAAGTGTCTCCAGACATTGCCAGGTGTCCCCTGGGAAGCAAAACTGCTCCTGACTGAGAACCACTGGACTAAATGGGTAGCAGACGCCCTGTGTGCTGGACTGCTGGGGGACCTGGGAGGGCCTGGGGACAGGGTTGCCCAGGAAGAAAGAGTCCAGGTCCCTGAGTTGACAGTGAGGGGAGGCTCCAGCACAACTAAAGAAGGATAAATGCCAACAGGGCCTTGCAAGGTGCATCAGTGGCCAGGCCCTGGGATAGGAGGGGGTCTGAGTTTGGGTTCCCCAGAAGGACACCCTGAAACAAGGATTTCAGTACCAATAGATCATGTGGGAGATGCAAGCAAAACTGGTAGGGGAGTGGGGAAGTGATACAGGAAAAGACGGGTGCTGATAGAGGGTGTGTTATCAAGCCAGCTGCCACTGCAGGCAAGTGGAGTGTGATCCTGCTGGGGACCTCTAGGAGGCAGTGTCGACACACTCCTCCCAGTCATCCCCCGTGCTCCAGAGGCTGAGGCAGCTGGGGTATGTATACACCACCTCCCATCAGTCAGTGCTTGCTGGCTGCCCCCACAGGGCGATAATTCCCCCAAGGCAGGCTCTAGGGGCCAGAAAAAGCTCTCAGGCAAGAAAACGCAGGGGCCAGCACTGGGGAGTCAGGCTGCAGTGTGCAAGGGGACACAGGCAGGGCACCCATGGTGTCTGCTACTCTCAAATACCCGTCAACTCTCTATACCCCTCAGACAGCCAACAGGGACCTTGTGCATCTCCAGGTCTCGCCTGCCAGGGACAGTGTGCTTTTCACTGCCTCGGCCTTCAAACTTTTTGCAGTTGGAACTCTTTCTTCAAACACACTCTTAAAAGAAAGCTCAATGTCAGTTATATCTCAATAAAAATGGAAAAGATAAAATCAAATGGAAGCTCAAGAGGCTAAGTGACTTGGTAATAAATAGCAGACAGGAGTGCAACCTCGTTGTGCTTAGCTGGAAAGTTTGCCCTCCTAACCGCTCCCCTAATATGTTTGTGAATAAATGTAGTTTGCAAGCAAATTTCAGGAGAACAAACGTTTCATAAAGAGCGATTTCAAGGTTTTAAAAATGCTTCTCTTATAGACCTCAAATTTAGGTTAGGTCATGCAAAATAAGAACATTTTTCTCTAACGCAATTTAGATTACATAATGTATCATTATTACAAAATGCATTATTTCTTCTTTGAAGCACAATCTCTAGCGTCACTGCTCATAGTAAAATAAATCAACAAATTTGTCTTGGAAAAAACTAAAATCTTTTAAATCATTTAATGCCTGATTTTTTCTTTTTCTCATTTTGACTCCAGATTAATGAGTTTATTTTTTAAAAAAGCAAAGAAAGCTCAATGTCTAATGCAGCAGAAAGGAGGGCCTCTGGTTGACTGAGGGGGCAGGGAGGAGGGTGAGAAGCAGGGGTGAAGGGCCAGAATCCCACAAAATGCTCCCCTCCCTCACCGTGACCCCTACCCCCAGCACTGTTATGCAACTTCTAAGTCTCCACAGAAGACAATGTGCAACTACCAAGAGCCCAGCTCTATCACATGTTAGCCCTGAGACACTTAACTTCTCTGAATCTCAGTTTCCTCATCCAAGAAATGGGGCCATTTGTGGTCTATACCTCACGTGGCTTAAACGAGGATTAGATGAGATCACATCAGTGATCTCCGAGTGATGGATGTACCTGGTTCAGATGTGCTTCCCTGCCTGGTTTCTGGCCGAGCTGCTTTAAAAATTACAGTGTGCTTCTCCACCGCCCACATTTTGAAGCTGGGTATTAATTTTTGCTTCTTAGCTTCAGGAGGAATCATTTCTGTTTCTGCTGTGTGGTTGGGAAATGCCTGCCAAGCTAATTCATCAACTGTGTGGCCTGCTGGGTCCCCTGTGGGCCTTCCCAGGATGTACGATAAAACCCACCTCATCTTGAATGCACCCTCTCAGGTTTCTTTCAGACACAATCCCCTGCACCCGCCTCCCTATACTACAGGCACTAAGCCTGGCCCTGGTCCCACCCCACCACTGGCTGGAGTTCCTCCTCCAAACAGGGTGGACCGCCCGTGGACCTTGAACATGTCAATCATCTGAACAGGAAGCTGGGTACCTAAGTGTTACCGTAAATATTCAATAACATTACCTTTCGACCTTGTTATGAAAAGAAGTTAATCTTGTCAATTTGCTGTTTTCCTGTTTAGCCTCAGGGATAACTCAAGGGTCACAAGGATTTATGAGCTTGTTTTACAGAAGAATGCCTTCAAGGATCACCAGATAACCAGCCCCCAGCTGCCGTTGATGCCCAGAAACCAGATTGCCCCGGGGGTTATCGGGAGTGAAAGAAACACATTACCTCTTTGTTTTTCCAAAACTCCTCCTGCCACACGCCTTAGCTCTATAAAAGCTCCCCTGCTTTCTTCTCTTGTTAAGGCAGATTTGAGAGACCCATGCTCCCGTCTTCTCTTCTTGGCCAATTCACATGAAACTTTCTCCATCTCCAAACACCGAAGTCTCACTGTTTGGCTCACTGCACCTCGGGCACGGGAACTTGAGATTAAGAGGTTTGGTAACAAACACATCCATCATGACCTGCTTGACCCTGAACATGGCCATCACCTGGAGACCCACCACCCTGGCCACCCACTAGCCCAGACTCCCAGTACCACCTATCACCTGGAATGAGCCTATAAGGGTTTTTCTACTGTTTCTCTTCCCCCTTCTTGTAATAATAAAACCCCCACTTCCTGTGGGAAAACCATTCTACTGGTTACAAGAAGACTGAATTCTTCTTCCTCCTTCTGCCATTGGGCTCAGGTGGACCCAGGATCTAGGCTGGGCTGATAGGGTTTTCCTGGAGAACTTGGTGCCTTTCTGGGAGACAGGGGTGGGGTAGATGTTCTCTTTCAGTTGGGGTTGGTGAGCTAATAATATTATTTCCACCACATGGAGAGATGAAGCAAGAGCCTATCTGAGAGGCAAAGCCCAGGTGAATTCTTCTGACTCCTGGATCCAAGGATGCCTGAAGCTGGACCCATCCCTGGACTCTTCAGTTCCAGGAGCCAATAAAGTCCACCATCTCCTTTTTTTTTTTTTCTCCTTAAGCCAATGTGAGTTTGATTTTCTGTCATTTGCAACTGAAAGAGCGCTGCCTGACAAGAACCCAAGCCTCTCTGAGACGGGCACGTCCACTCCACTCCCCATGCGTGCGGAGGGAGGGTGGAAGATGAAAATTCATGAGAGCTGAGTCGCAGCTTCCAGTCCTCTCCCCCCTTGATGCCCCACCTCGACTTAGAAGGAGCAATTCAGATGATAACAACGTATCACATTTTAATCCTACATCAGCATATGCCCCCACCCTGCTTGGATCACTATATTAATCTGAGGATTAAGTGGCAACCCTGCTAAATGGATTTACTGCCAGTCAAGAGGTGGGAAGAAGGTGGGCTTGATTTAAAAAAGAAGCAGGCTCCTTTCTACCACGTTGATCTTGGGCGGGCTTTCATTCTCAGAGCCTTTACTTTCTTGATCTGTTGAAGGAGAGATAATACCTTCCATGTTTCTCTGATATTGCCTGGTCTTGTGGACGTCAACCCCTCAACTTCGGGCGTGGTGAGATTAAGTAACTTGCCTGGTCACACCGGGTATGTGGCAGAGTCAGGATGAATCTGAATTTATAGAGCCCAATTTATATCTCCTCGTTTCAAAAACACACATTTCAAGGTTTTCTGTATTTAATAGAAGTATAATGGCCTTAAATGTCAATTCAAAAGTACTGGAAACCCACCTGAAAGCTGCTTGTATTTCTTGACCCAGCTCTGACTTGAGTTGTGGGAGATCAAGATTTGGCCACCCTGAAATATATCTCTTTACCTTGATTGTTTTCTCTGATGGACATTTGACCACCCCACTAACTGCCTAAAGAATTTGACATAGAAGATCTGTTCCAGGAAGGAGTTACTGTCTGATGGCTGTAATATAATGTAAAATAGATGTTACAATAGGAAAGGCACCAACAAGCCCATTTTATCAAAAATTCTGTCTCTCTGGCTACAATCTCTAGACAGCCCTGCAAGGAGTTGCCAGACAAACATTTACATTTATAAGGGAAATCTCCATTTGTAAAGGTATCTCCCTCTCTGTATTGGGAAGAGGGGGGATGACCCCATTTCTAGAAATTTGTCAATGTGGAAGGTGAGGCCTTAAATCTGCATAATAACCTTACTCTTGTTTACTGTGCTTTAGTTGTAATCTCCTGTAACTGACTCCCCCCACCCCCAACATCCTCCTTTGTCTTTAGCTGAGGATGGTATTTAAGACGAGAATTTCTGCTATTGTGTTGAGAAACTCAGTGTCCCTGGTTTCTCCCATGTGTACATGTTATTAAACTTGGTATTATTTTCTCCTGCTAACCTGTCTTGTTAATTATTTGGCCAGCCACAAGAACCTTAAGGGAAAGGGTGGAGGGGGATTCTCTCTCTTCCCCCACCGAGTTATGCTGTGTGCATAGCAATAGCCACTCCTAACAGCTTCCAGAGATCCAAGAGCGAGCAAATGCAAAGCCTTGATTTGCCGTCAGCTGCTTCCCTCCTGGTGGAGCAGACATTCAACAGCCGAACCCACATTCACAATCCATGCCTTCTCTCCGTAGGAAACATGGCCAGGGATGCCAGGACACTAGACCTGTACAGCTCACATGAACATATATAACATAGCAATTTTTTCCTCTCATCCTCCATTTGCAGAATTTTATGGCTCAGCATTTCTGCTCTTATTCTCGTCCCAGATGTGAATCAGTATGGGATTACCTCCACCTATTCACTCAATAAACATCTAGAGAGCCCCTGCTGGGTGCCAGGCATTATTCTCCAAAAAGCTAAATTCAAAGGAACAACTTCTTCCCAGTTCTTACCCATTTCCCATGAATCAATTTCTTCCAAAAGTCCTGTTAGTTCTCTGAAGGGGCCAGTACAGCTAATTCCTCAGAACATATGGTCAGAAACCTTGAAGGTACTGTAGGCTCAATATCTCTCCAGGTAACCTAACTTTATTAAAGGAAAGATTGTCCTGTTGCAACCCCTTAAATAAGTCCGCCCCACTCCACCAAGCCTGCCCTGGGGCAGCGTTCGAGGCCAGTGCTTTCCCCTCCACGAGCCCTCTCCTTTCCTGGTTCCATCCTCCTCTCTCAGTTTGCAAGCTTTCTTCCATCATCTCCCTTGGTCTCCTTGCCTCAACTCCAAAGCTGCTTTCTCATCAGCACCTCCCCAGGGCAAGATGTCTAGTACCTGCCTCCAGTGTGTGGTTTTTTTCACACCACCAAGCAATTCTGTCACACCAGCTGGGTGTCCTACAATTCAACTCAACTCTGACACTACCTACCCAGAGATAGCATCAGACCCCACAGGTTAAGAGCTCAGTCCCACAAGACTGCACCACCCACCCCCGTCCCAGACATCAATCACAAGTCCAGGTTGTCACCTGTGCTTCTGGCCAACAGGCTATAGATCTGAGGTTCCTGAGACGCCCTCCTCAGGGTCAATCACTTTGCTAGAGCAGCTCACAGAACTCAGAGAAACATTTCACTTACTAGACCACCAGTTTATTATAAAAGGACAAAATTCAGGAACAGCCAGATAGAAGTGATGCATAGGTACGGGGAAAGGGCACGGAGCTTCTGTGCTCTCTCTCAGTGGCACTCCCCCCACATCTCCACATGTTCACCAACCTAGAAGCTCTCCAAACCCCCTCCTTTTGAGTTTTTATAGGGGCTTCATCACATAGGCATGATTGATTAAATCATTGGCCATTAGTGAACTCAATGTCTAGCCCCTCTCCCTTCTCAGGAGGTCAAGACGAGGGGAGACACAACAGGGCTGAAAGTTCCAACCCTCTAATCACAAGGTTGGCTTCCCTGGAAACCAGCCCCAATCCTTAGGTGACCTAGGGGATTTCCAAATGTCACCTCATTAACATAACAAGAGATAATTTTATCACTCTCTTCACTTGGGAAATTCCAAAGGTTTTAGGAACTCTGTGCCAGGAACCAGAAGAAGACCAAATATATATTTGTTGTTATAAATCACAATATCACACTGCCATTTCCTTCTGCCCCAACTTCCTTGGCTCCAGGGAACCAACCAACCAAACCACTCTTTGCCTGGTCCACTAAATAGGGATAAAATTAAGGTCTGTCAAAATGTCATCCTATTTCCCATAATACGATTAATTCCTCCTACACAAATAAACAGTGGATGTACATATGCATGTTGACAAAAATTAAAACTTCTCCCAACAAACTGGACAACAAAGAAGAAATGGAAAAATTCCTAGAAACATATAATCTTACAAGACTGAATCATGAAAAAACAGAAAATCTGAATAGACTAATTACTAGTAATGGAATTGAATCAGTAATCAAAAAACTCCCAACAAACAAAAGTCCAGGTCCAGATGGCTTCAAAGGTGCATTCTGCCAAACATTTAAAGAAGAGCTAATACCTATCCTTCTCAAATTATTCCAAAAAACTGAAGAGAAAGGAACACTTCCAAACTCATTTTATAAGGCTAGCATTACCCTGATACCAAAACTAGACAAAGATGTTACCAAAAGAAAATTACAGGCCAATGTCCCAGATTAACATAGATGCAAAAATCCTCAACAAAATATTACCAAACTGAATTCAACAATACATTAAAAGGATTGTACAACATGATTAAGTGGGATTTACTCCACGGATGCAAGGATGATTTATCCACAAGTCAATCAACGTGATATACCACATCAACAAAATGAAGACTAAAAATCATATGATCATCTCAATAGATGCAGTAAAAGCATTTGACAAAATTCAACATCCACTTATGATGAAAACTCTCAAAAAAGTGGATATAAAGGGAACATACCTCAACATAATAAAAGCATATATGACACGCCCACAGCTAACATCATATTCACACTGAAAAGCTAAGAGTTTTCCTCTAAGATCAGGAACAAGATAAGGATGCCCACTATCACCACTTTTATTTAACACAGTATTGGAAATCCTAACCACAGCAATTAGGCAAGAAAAAGAAATAAAAGGCATCCAAATTGAAAAGAAAGAAGTAAAAGTGTCATCTTTTGCAGATGATCTGATACAATATGTAGAAAACCCTGAAGACTCTACCAAAAAATTACTAGAATTAGTAAATAAATTCAGTAAAGTTGCAGGATATGAAATTAATATATAGAAATCTGTTGCATTTCTATACACTAAGAATGAACTATCAGAAAGAGAAAGTAAGAAAATAATCTCATTTACAATTGCACCAAAAAGAATAAAATACCTAGGAATAAATTTAACCAAGGAGGTGAACAACCTATACTCCAAAAACTATGACATTGATGAAAATTAAAGATGACACAAATAAATGTAAAGATATACTGTGCTCATGAATTGGAAGAATTAATGTTGGTAAAATGTCCATAATCCCCAAAGCAATCTACAGATTCAATGCAATCCCTATCAAAATACCAATAGCATTTTTCACAGAACTAGAACAAAGAATCCAAAAATTTATATAGAAGCACAAAAGACCCCCAATAGTCAAAGCAATCTTGAAAAGAAGAATAAAGCTGCAGGTATCACAATCTCTGATTTCAAACTATACTACAAAGCCAAAGTAATCAAAACAGTGTGGTATCAGCACAAAAACAGACTCATAGATCAAGGGAACAGAATAGAGAGCCCAGAAACAAACCCACGCTTATATGGTCAAGTAATCTATGATAAAGGAGGCAAGAATATACAATGGGGAAAAACAGTCTCTTTAATAAATGGTGTTGGGAAAACTGGACATTCACATACAAAAGAAGGAAACTTGACTGCTATCTTAAATCATACATAAAAATTAACTCCAAATAGATTAAAGACTTGAATGTAAGACCTGAAACTATAAAACTCCTAGAAGAAACCATAGGCAGTAGGCTTCTTGACATCAGTTTTAGTGATATTTTTTTGGATCTATCTCCTCAGGCAAGGGCGACAAGATAAAAGATAAACAGGACTACATCAAACTAAAAAGCTTCTGCACAGCAAAGGAAACCATCAGTAAAATGAAAAGACAACCTACTGAATGGGAGAAGATATTTTCAAATCATATATCTGATAAGGGGTTAATATCCAAAATATAGAGAGAACTCATACAACTTAATATCAAAAAAACAAACAATCCAATTGAAAAATGGGCAGAGGACCTGAATAGACATTTTTCCAAAAAAGACATACAGATGGCCAACAGGTACATGAAAAGATGCTCAA
Source organism: Diceros bicornis minor (assembly GCF_020826845.1). Classification (NCBI taxonomy): domain Eukaryota; kingdom Metazoa; phylum Chordata; class Mammalia; order Perissodactyla; family Rhinocerotidae; genus Diceros; species Diceros bicornis. The sequence goes on along the minus strand of NC_080741.1, from coordinate 71,531,956 downwards.
CATCACTAATCATCAGGGATATGCAAATCAAAACCACAATGAGAGATCAGCTCACATCTGTCAGAATGGCTATTATCAAAAAGACAAAAGATAACAAGTGTTGGCAAGGATGTAGAGAAAAGGGAACCCTTGTGCACTGTTGGTGGGAACATAAATTTGTGTAGCCACTATGGAAACCAGTATGGAGGTTCCTCAAAAAATTAAAAATAGAGCTACTATATGATTCAGCAACTCTACTTCCGGGTATTTATCCGAAGAAAACAAAAACACGAATTTGAAAAGACATATGCACCCTTATGTTCATTGCAGCATTATATACAATAGCCAAGATATGGAAACAACCTAAGCATCCATTGACAGATGAATGGATAAAGAAGATATGGTACGTACATACATATACACACACACACACACACACACACACACACACACACACAATGGAATACTACTCAGCCATAAAAAAGAATAAAATCTTGCCATTTGTGACAACATGGATGCACCTGGAGGGTATTATACTAAGTGAAATAAGTCAGATAGAGAAAGACAAATATCATATGATCTCACTTATATGTAGAATCTAAAAAACAAAGCAAACGTACAAACAGAACAAAACAGGAATACACTCACAGATACAGAGAACAAACTGGAGTTGCCAGAGGGGATGGGGGTGGGAGATGGGTGAAATACGTGAAGTGGATTAAGAGGTACAAACTTCGAATTATAAAATAAATAAGTCACAGGGATATAATGTACAGCATAGGGAATATAGTCAATAATATTATAACAACTTTATGTGGTGACAGAAAGTAACTAGACTTATCATGGTGAGCATTCTGTAATTTATATAAATATCGAATTGCTATGTTGTACACCTGAATAAATAATAAAATTGTATATCATATAAAAATAATATTGTATGTCAATTATACTTTAATTTTAAAAAATTAAAATTTCTCTACAACTCCATGCCAGCTCTGCAGCATATTAAAATGAAATGTTACCATGACGTCCTCACATATCTGAGCAAAACAAAGACCTCATATATCTGAACAAAATAAACACCACTTGCAAACCCAAAAATTCTATTTCAATAAGAATGGCTTTTATTTAACAGGCAGAGGTGCCCAGTCCATCAGACGAACGCAACCTGATTCCGTCTCCTTTGCTGCCTCAGTTGAACGATCCTACTGAATGTCTCAAAATGTTTTTCCTGGGCTGACAAGGACTCTTTTTTCACAACACTCTCTTAAACCTCTTGACAGTCATTTCCTGAACATTCTATTGTCTTTTTCTCCTTTGAGCTGGGGTTAAATTCTAAGCTAGAGTTTACCGAGCTTGTAGCTGTTGGGACAGTTTATTTCATGTTGAATCCTCAGCAGCTAAGCCGGCGGCTCTAATCCTGATACTGGCCAGTACCTCTGCAGCTCCCACAGGCTGTCTCCTCATCTCCAGTCTGTCAAGCCCCTTTCTCATTGTAAGTACACATCGGTAACTCTTCTTATGTGAGCTCTGAAAAGGGTTGTGCTGTTTCCGTAGAATACCGACCACCACTAACAATTTCACAAGAATATTGGCCCTTTCGGCCTCAGTAAATCAGTTGCTCTTCTTGTGCACAGTCGCCGTGTTAGCCCACGTCCTTCTGATACTAAACTTGGGCCTTCCCTCCAAATCCCATGACGACAGGCACACTGGGACATGTGAAGCCTTAGGATGATGGTGAGGGATCATGGGGAGGAGTCACACTGCAGAGTAGATGGCACTCACCCCCAAATCCCTACCACGAATTCCTTCTCTCCCTCAGTCTCTCTCCCTGGCCCCAATTGCCAGGGGGCCCCGTGGCCCTGACCTCCTTGCCACTACCAGTGTGCTGGTTGTTCTAAAACTGGGCATCACTGAGAGGAGGAACTTTAAAAATTACCAATGCCGGGTTCTAACCTAGAGATACTGCCATAATTGGTGTGGGGTGTGGCCTGGGCATTGGGATTCTTCACAGCCCATGAAGACTATAGCCCCAGACGATGCCCGCCCAGCCCCTCCTCACTTAGGCTAAGCCATTCAGCTCTGTCCCCAAGCTTGAACACCACATTCCACTCCGAGGCAGTAGAGCATGCGAGCTCCAGCTTTCCACAGTCCCCACCACCCCTTAATGTCTCCCCACACTGAGGCTGAGCATCCCTTGCTAACATCATTAATGTTTGCCCTGTCTGTTTTCCTACAGCTAAAAGGAAAGTGGTGTGTTTCTTGTCCCCAGGTCTATCAAAAGAGAGATGGCCACCAAGGTCCCGTATTTCTTTCACCTGGCCTGCCTCATTCACTTCCCCCGAGGGCATTTAAGTTTGTGACCCTGGCGTTGTCCTCATTTCATCCTATTATTATCACTACTACTTTACAGGGGAGAAAACTAAGGCTCAAGGTCTTACAACCATGACTGGTAGATTTTCTCAGTCAGTTTGACTCAGAAGCCCAAGTTCTAAAGATCCACAGGATTCTGCATTCTCCAGGTGAGCAACCCAGACCCCTACCCTACTCTATTCCCAGAGAGCTCCGGCTGTTGGACAGTCTCTCCTTATATGGAGACCCAAATCTGCTTTTCATCTGCCAACATAACACTCACATAAAAAGAGAAGGAGGGAAGGAGAGGCTGGGGGCCAGATGCATTTTGGCTGCCCAGTAGGTTCTGCTCAGCGGAGGGCCAGCAGTGTCTTCGCTGTCTAGAAAGACTGCTCTGGCACATGGGGCCCCAGAATTCCCAGAGAACCTGATGCCGAGGGCTCGAAAGGAATCTAGGTTGGAGGTTGGAGGGGGTATAGGAGGGTGGGGCGGGGGCGAGAGCCTGGAAGCCAGCCCCTGATTTGGAGCAGGGGTTGAAGAGATGGACTTCGAAGATGGAGGTGGGACCACCAACCAAGGAATACACGTGGCCTCTAGAAGCTAGAAAACGCAAGGAGACCAATTCTCCCCTAGAGCCTCCAGAAGGCTGGCCGTTCAACACCTTGATTTTAGGACTTCTGACCTCCAGAAGTGTAAGAGAATAAATTTTTGTCCTATTTTAAAATAAGTTGTGGTCATTTGTTACAGCAGCAAAAGGAAACTAATGCAGTTAGACGTCTGGGTCCTTCCATTGTGTGTTAGTTTGATATGGCTGCTGTAACAAAGTACCACAAACTGAGTGGCTTAAACAACAGAGATTTATTGTCTCACAGTTCTGGAGGCTACGAGTCTGAGATCAAGGGGTCTGCAGGGCCACACTCCCTCTGAAGGCTGTAGGGAAGGCTCTGTTCCAGGCGTCTCCCCTAGCTTCTGGTGGTTCCTTGGCTTGTACCATCACTCCAATCTTCCCACGGCGTTCTCCCTGTGTGCATGTCTGTCTCTGTGTCCAAATTGCCCCTTTTCAGAAGGACACCATCACACAGGATGAGAGCCTACCCTAATGATTTCATCTTTCGTGATCATCTGCAGACTGTATTTCTAAATAAGGTCACATTCGGGGCCAGCCCCGTGGCGTAGGGGTTAAGTGCGCGCGCTCTGCTGCTGGTAGCCCGGGTTCGGATCCCGGGCGCGCACCGATGCACCGCTTGTCGGACCATGCTGGGGCGGCGTCCCATGTAAAGTAGAGGAAGATGGGCACAGATGTTAGCCCAAGGCCAGTCTTCCTCAGCAAAAAGAGGACGATTGGCAGATGTTAGCTCAGGGCTGATCTTCCTCACATACACACACAAAAAAAGGGTCACATTCACAGGAACTGGGGGTTAGGACTTCAACATCTTTTAGGGGGGACACAGGTCAATCCATACATATTACTCCTCAAAATTGCCTTCCTTCGTGAAACCTGGGGGGGAGGAAGGCAATAATTCCTTTCCTGCAAAAACCAGCGATCCTAACTTCCTCCAGCTGTTCTGGCCTCGCTCACCGCGACCGGCCCAAGAAGGAAATGCCCACAGCTCGGGGACAGTGTCCACCCACAGGCTCACGGGGACTTCATCACACTCTGCGGGTCTGTGGGCGCTCGAGCGCCTCTCTCCTCCCCTATGTCGGTTCCTCCTCCTACGGCTTCCTCCCAGCGTTTGCCGCCTGCCTACCACGTGCAGGCACAAGGCTGGGCCCTCCGTCGGTCACCGTTCTTTCTTGTCTGCCTCCCCAGCAGAACTGTGCCATCTGCCAGGTCGGGGTCCGAGTCTTCTTCTCCATTGTATCCCCAGCACCTGCCACGTGCCACACACCCAGCGAGTGTTTGTTGAAATAATTCATTATTCATCTGTGTTTCCGTCTGCTGAGCCCAGCAAAAATGCCAGCACTAAGTCGAGGTGTGTTGAACGAAAAAATGGCCCCAGGAAAGCTTCCCTCAGCACAGAGGAGCCGAGCCCCATCTGTTCTCAAACAGGCGTTGTGCATGACGTGGGGGTATTCTCGGACTCACCAGGACTCTGTGCAGGTCACTTCCACAACTCAGGTGGGATTAAAGCGGAGCCAATTCTTTTTGAAGCAAAGACCAAGATCCTATGGGGAACTAAGTAGACAGAGAGGGAGGGGCAGCGACCTCTCTCTCATCTCAGCCCCTCGTGAGCCCAGCAGAATGAGGTTTTAGACCAGAACACCACCTTCAGGGCACCCAGTCTCTGCAACATCAGTGGGGTTCTTGGTGGGCCCCCACGCTGCTCCCAGGGGGATGCAGAAATCCCAGCCCCCAGAACGCCTCCGGTCTCTATGAACTAATGAAGCCGGGCTGAATGCCGACGCCCCTGCTCTTCTCAGAGAACAGAGCCTGCCCTGGGTCTGAAAGGAAACGGCAAACGCTGTTCCCATCCACAGGCACACGGCCCCTTCCCCAGAGCCTGCTCCGTGTGTTTCTGGACAGTGTGTCCCTGTTGGTCCTTGAGGCTGGCAAAGTTTCCCTCTCTTGTCTCTCCCCCTGAGCAATGGCAGGGGCCAGTCTCCCCTGTTTGGGCAACTACCCTTGCAGGAAATATGGCCACATGGGTTCATTTACTTGATCTCATCCACTGATGGAAAGAGAAGCAAGGATTCAAGGAATCCCAATGACATGTGGGACTCCAGGCAGAGCTGTTCTTCCCCGGCGGGGCAGAAGAAGGTAAGAGAGCAAACACGCTCTCTTTGCTCTTTGTGCGTGGAGGATCAAACACGCACAGCGGCTGGCCAGACACGGCTCTGGGGCAGTGCCATCCCGCGTGGCTCTGATGACCCATCTCAGGTCATTAAAGCAGGGTTGGCCAACTACTGCCTGTGGGCCAAAATCTGGCCACCACTTAAATTTTTCTGAGTAAAGTTTTATGGGAACACAACCACAGCCCTTTTACTACTGTCTGTGCTGCTTTTGTGCGACAACCGCAGAGTTGAATTGTTATGACAGAGACTGTGGCCCACAGAGCCTAAACCCGGGGCCAACTTCATGGGCATGCCACCCACAGGACCCTGGGCTCAGAAGACGCCACGAGCTTGGTTTAATGCTCTGCTGCCACCGTCTTGAAATTCTTAATCATTTTTTAACAAGGAGCCCCGCATTTTTGTTTTTCACAGGGCCCTGTAAATTATGTAACCAGTCCTGCCTAAAATATTTACTATCTGACCCCAAAGTCTGCCTCTCCCTCTGCTCTTCCAATCTTTGACTCCTTTTCACTCTCTGCCTTAACAACTCTGGCCTCAGGAAGCTCTCTCCTTTCTGAAACAGCCTGTCACACTTCTGAAAAACTGAGAGTTGGTTCTTCCTGGTACCCTTCACAGAAATCCCATCAGCTGTCATTATCAAGAGGGCCTCCTGTGAGCCAGGCACTGGCTGGAACAAAGCCAAAATCTGCCACTTACTCGCCAGCCCTGGGGACCACCCAGAACAAATCCCATCCCTTAAGCCTTCAGAGATTTCAGTAAAGTCCTTCTGTCCCTCCCCACTGAGTCTCCTTTTCTCCAACCCAATATTGCTGTTTCTCACGTTTCAAACACCTGCACCATCTTGCTCACCCTCTATAGATAGGATCTAGTTTCTCAAGACCCCTCTTAAAGAATGGAACCCAAACAAGGCTCCAAGTGTAGTCTGACCAGTGGAGAGTTAAGTAGAACAGTCACCTCCATCATTCTAGATGGTATATCTCTGTTAATTCATCCTGAGATCACATTGCTCTTTTTGGGAAACCATTCCAAAAATCTCCCAAAATCTCCTGGAGGAATCAGGTACCAAAATCTGGTAAGAAGAGATGGTGTTCTTATCCTCCTTATATAGAGGAGTAAACTGAAGCTTGGAGGGGAGTGACCTGCTGACTGGCACATGTAATTACTCTTGGTTCTTTTGTCTCCAAATCCCAAGCTCTCTCCTCCGCCAACTAAGACTCTCTGGGCCCTCAGTATCTTCGTCTGTAAAATCTAGAAACTGGGTCTCGTCCAGGTTTGGAATGCTGTGCTTTGTCTTCCAAATGTGACTCCAAAAGCCAAGGAGTGAACAGGTAATAGGAGCCTCCACCTAGATGTAAACTCCGGGAAAAACAAAAACCTTCCTTTCTACTACTCACCCCAGCCTCCCCTGTCTCAGGAACTTGTGCATAAGTGATAAATCTCACTGGTTAACAGGAACCCTAAATGTGACAGTTGATTGAGTCTCCAGATAGCAGTGCCACGACTTTCTCGGCGAGTCGGTCTCCATCATCTTTCCTGTTATTTCCCCTTTTCACACCCCACAAATTTACGTCTTCCTGCACCTCTCATTTTCAAAGATTTTTTCTCTCTCTCTCTTAGCAAGCCAAACAACAACAAAACGCCTTTAAAACCCAACGGACCTGAAATCAACAATCCAAAGAGGCTTCTGCACCCCTATGTTCAACGCAGCATTATTCACTATAGCCAAGAAGTGGAAGCAGCCCAAGTGTCCCTCGACCGATGACTGGATAAAGAAGATGTGGCATATATATACCATGGAATACTACTCAGCCATAAAGCAAGACAAAATCGTCCCATCTGCAACAACATGGATGGACCTGGAGGGTATTATGTTAAGTGAAATAAGCCAGAAAGAGAAAGACAAAACAGGGCATGATTTCACTCATATGTGGAAGATAAACCAACACACGCACAGATAGAACTGTTTGGTGGTTACCAGGGGCTAGGGGGGTGGCGGTGAGCACAAGGGGTGGAGGGATGCACTTATATGGTGACTGACAAACAAACAATAATGTACAACAAAAATTTCACAATAAAAATAAATAAATAAAATAAGAACACAGAGTCCTCCATAAAACCCCAGGCACACAACGGGCTTCAGAACGTCCCTCTCCCTCCTTGACTGCCTTCTCACGGCAGGAGCATCGCCCCAGGGTTGACGTGAATCCTGCATCTTTCAGTGTGTTCTTCCTCGCATTTTCTCCTGGGTACACGGGCCCCCGGGGGCCCATGAGGTTTTCCCCCTGGGGGTGAGGTAGAGTCAGGGCGTGAGGAACGTGGCGGGTTTCCCCATCGGCGTTTGACAGGTGAGGACACTAGGCACAGAGAAGGTAATTAGCTGGCCCGAGGTCACAAAGCTGGTTAGTGATGGGGCCAAGAAAGGACCTCAGGACTAACGGTTCCTGGGTTAAATGTTCTTTCCATGACATTGTCTTTGGAAATAGGATTGTCATGATGAAACGAGAGCCAGCTCTCTGCTTCCAGCATCTGGCAATTTCCACCCTGCCTCTCTGATTCCAGTCACCCTTCTGGTCCAGCTGAAGTGCCGCCACCTTCAGAAAGCACTGTCTGGTCACCTCGGGCCACAGTAGTTCCTTCCTCTAAAATCCACAATGTGCCCCACAAGCTCGACCGTCAGCATTGATGGCCGGCTCAAGGCAGCGACCCTTTCACGTGACAAATGAGCCAGTTTATGCACACCGAGGGTGCCTCAGCAGGCCCCAGCACAGAGTGAACCTCCACAAACAGTAGTGGCTGTTACTGCTATTGTCACGGCTTGTTCCAGTTCCCACGACTGTGAAACAAGCTACCCCAAAATTTAGTGACACAAAAAAAAAAGTATTCTGCTCATGGACTCAGTGGTTTCAATATTCAAACAGGGCACAGAGAAAAAAAATTGTCCCTCTTCCATGATGGCTGGGCTTCAGCTGGAAGGTGCAAAGGTTTAGGGGGGGCTTGAAGACTGGGGGCTGGAGTCATCTGAAGCCTTGTTCACTCACCGTCTGACGGCTGATGTTGGCTGATGGCAGGGGGCCTCGGGTCCTTTGCATGTGTCCCTCCACATGGGCTGGTTGAGGCTTCCTTGCAGCACAGCAGCTGAGTCCCAAGGGCAAGAATCCCTCCCAAGAGGAAAGAGCCAGGAATTTGCACCCTTCTGATGGCCTGGCCCCAAAGTCACCCAGCCTCGGTTCTGTTGTCCTCTATGAGTCAGAATAATCCAAACCCCTGCCCAGATTAAAGGGGAGGAACACAGACCCATCTCTTGGTGGAAGGAGTGTCAGTCCCACTGCAAGAGTGCAGATGCGGCCATCTTTGGAAAACGCATCTTCCATAATCGTTACTACCCTCTGTCACCATCAATTCTGTTTGAGGACGGGTCTCTTCCAGTGGCCCCTCCATCCCTGTGACAATACTGCTGCCCCAGCTCTTCACCAGACATATCTGGTCCTGCAGTGGACAAAGCTCAGGCTCAGATCCCACATGAACACAGGCAGCAACGTTCTTTCTTTGTCCCAATCTCTTTGCAGGAGGAGGTACAGATCCCCAGAACCTTGGGGCCCAGACAAAGAGATGAATAAAAAAAACAAAACAGATAATTCCTAAGAGACTTAGTGGCAGAGTTTTCTAGTTGCCTACCATTTATCCCTAGTGACACTGTGAGGGCTAACAGTGTGCTCAGCTAAAAATCTACATTTCCTAGCCTCCTTTGCCAAGAGGGGTGGCCAATGAGAACAAACAGAAGTAGTCAAGTGGGACTTCTGGGAAAGCTTTCTAATGGAGGTAACTCACCTGGCAGATGTCTTTTCCTGCCCCTGCCCTTTCCTCTTTCTTCTTGTCTAGACTGAGATATGATGGCTGGAACAGCAGCAGCCGTATTGTGCCTATATGGTGCCTCTGAGAATAGCAGAACAGAAAGATGGAGGTCTGGGTGCCTGATGACATCATGGAGCCACCATAGTAGTTCTGAACTACCTATTTGTGTTATGTGAAAGAGAGAAGAAAAGTCCCTACTTTGTACAAGCCAATATTATTTTGCATCTTTATTATTAGTAGCCAAGTGCAATTACTGATAGAGCTCTTATCGCTTCCAGCTTTTCAATTAGTCTTCCTGCCTCAAACCTCACCCAGATCCAATCCCCAGTGATCTTCCTCACAGGCAAACCTGATAAAGATCCTCTGCTGCTTTGAAGTTGTCAGTGGTTTCCCAGCACCTCTAGATAAAATCCATACTGTTTAGTATGACATTTGAGATCCTTCGCACCCAGGCCTGATCCGAGCCATATCTCCTGCCTCTCCCCGGGAGACAGCCCCTGCTACAGCCGCTGCACACTTCTTAGCATTCTAATTCACACCAGTCCTCTGATATCTATTGCTACCTGAAATGTTCTATGTGGTGAACTCCTGCTTGTCCTTCAACACCTAACGCTAAAGCCACCTCCTCCAGGAAGCCTTCCCGGATGCCCTCAGAGTAAGCCATTGCCTCCTATGAACTTCTAAGGCAAGTTCTTTGTAAAATATCTCTGATCTGTAGCACTTGCCACACTGTACTATAATTACTTATTTTTTGATCAGTCTGTCCCCCTAGACTATCCTCAAGGCAGGGACAGAGCCTGATTTGTCCGTTTACCCCAAGGTGTCAGCAAATCCTGAATGAATGCACAGGTGGAAGGAAAATGTATGCACAGATCCTGGCACCGGGGGACTCAGAGTCTTCATCCTTCGTGCTGTGGGGGCCTCAAGTGGTGACTGAGTTGGAAGAGGACACAAAACCGAGCAGGCACCTAAGAGAGGTGCTCCCCGCTGATGCCTGGACTGTGTCTGGGGCCCGTGGATACCCTGGAAGCTGTCACCAGGGGCAGGGCGAAGGGCAGTGGACACGTGGATTTCACGTCCCCTCCACGTGACATCAAGAAGGCAGAGGAGGGGCCGGCCCCATGGCGTAGCAGTTAAGTGCGCGGGCTCTGCTGCTGGTGACCCGGGCTCGGATCCCAGGGGCGCACCAACGCACCACTTGTCAGGCCATGCTGTGGCAACTCCCATATAAAGTGGAGGAAGATGGGCACAGATGTTAGCTCAGGGCCAATCTTCCTCAGCAAAAAAAAAAAAAAAAAAGAGGAGGATTGGCATGGATGCTAGCTCAGAGCTGATCTTCCTCACAAAAAAAAAAAAAAAAGAAGAAGAAGAAGGCAGAGGAGGGTGGGCAACCCCATCAGGCGTCTCCTTCCCTGTCTCACTCCCGGCCCCATCACCCCACAGTCCATCAACTCCCCATCCAGAGGAAAACCTCAGAAACAGGGAAACCTCAGTCCTGCTCGGGGCCACCAAACAGCAGGGCCAGGTACTAACGACTCCAGCGAGAACCCTACCAGACAGCATTTCAGTTCCCAGAGCCCTTTTCCACTGGAGCTCGGCTCCTCCTCAGCGCGAGGGTAGGCAGAGCCCCAGTTGTTATCATTATGGCCCCGTGTTACAGGTGGGGACATGGTGGCCCAGAGAGGGGAGGCGTGCCCAAGCTCACACAGCCAGCAAGAGCCAGGGCTGGGGACCAACCCCACTGCCCCTCCGGGAGGAGCCCGAACGCTATCGGCGGTGGGGCAAATTCCAGCCCCCCCCAACAGCCGAGGCCCTGGGTGGCACAGGGGGGTGCCAGCCCCTCCGCTGTCCCGCGGGAGGCCCAGTGCCCGCGCAGCCCCCTTTAAGGAGTGCCGGGCCTTGCAGCAGAGCTCTGTCTTAATTTTAGCTTGGAGGCCTGCCACGGGAGGCTTGAGCGAGAAGCAGGCCGAAGTTATGCAGGACAGCTGTCAGCCGGCACACCGGGTGGGGCCTATTTAGCTGGCGGGGGCACAAGTCTGGGGACACTGAACTGGTGTCCCTGCCCCAAGTCTTCTCAGCGCCGCCGGCCACGCGGCTCAGATCCCCTCCGCGGGTCCCCCCAGCTCCGCGATGATGGCCGAGGAGCGCACAGACCTGGAGGCCCAGATCGTCAAGGACATTCACTGTAAGGAGATCGACCTGGTGAACCGAGACCCCAAGAACATTAACGAGGACATAGTGAAGGTAGGCCGGGGGCCTGCTGGGCGCCGCCACCCGAGGGGCTCCCGGGGAGGGCTCTGCTCCCGTACCATAGCTTCCCTGAGAAGAGACCTGTTCCTCTGTCTCCTCCAAGTCCTCGCTCAAAACCCAGCTTGTACACTCCCCGGAGAACCTTTAGCATAAACCAGAGCAAAAACTGAGCCACAGACATGGCCCGGGTACTGCCTGGGCCGGGGGAGGCAAGTCCCAGAGCAAAGTGCCTCCCTACTCCTCCCAAGTTCTTCCCCTTCGCTCCTGGCCCTCATCCAGGGACGGGCCGAGGTGGCCAAGCTGGGCTCTTTTCCGTGCCAGGGGGCATTTCTGCGGGCTCCACAGTGGGCGCAGGGTTAATCCCCAGAGGACGGCTTCCAGCGGGGCTGGTGGTCCCTTGCAGGGGCACTCGCTCCCCAAGAGCACTGCCCCCGCCGACGGCGCCTTGCCCTGAGCTCACACCAGCTCCCGCCTGACCCCAGGTCGGGCGGCCAGGCCAGGGCAGAGGCCTCGCAGAGGGCGCCCAGGCCCCTGCAAGGGAATGCTCGGATGGGAGCTGTCACCCCACGGCTGCTGCCTGTCAGGCCTCTCTCCTCTCCTGGCTGCCTCCAGGCCCACACCCTCACTCCAACCTCCACTCCGCAGCCACAGGGATCTTTCTACAGCAGAAGTCCTGGGAGCAGGCTGCCCGGCCACCTGCATCAGAGCCACTAGAAAGGCTGTTGACAGGGCCGGTGCCTGGGGCCTTCCACAGCCTCCTGAATGCATCAGACCCTCACACCAGCGCTGCCCGATAAAAATACAGTGAGACCCGTTATACAACCACCCTATGGAACTGTACATTTTCTAGCAGCCACAATTTTAAAAAGGAAAAACAAACAGGTGAAATTAATTTTCATGATCTTTAACACAATATCTCCAAAACAGTATCATTTCATCATGTAATCAATATAAAACGCTTACTAATGAACTACTGTACAATCTGTCTTCATCTTCCAAATCCAGTGTGTGTCTTAGACTAAGGGTGCATCTCAGTTCAGACTCCGTATTTTCATCAGAAGTCCTTGTTCTGTATTTAGATTTCATAAAATGTACGGTTGAAAATCGATTCACACACTCACATCGTTCCAAATATTCTTAAACGTTTTCCAATCACAGAATTGAAAATGAGTTTCTACATTTTAATGAGAATTAAACAAGATTTAGAATTCTTCAGGTCCGATGGCCACAGGTCAAGTACTCAAAGCTGGCGACCACTGAATTAGATGGCGTGGCTAAGGGCTTGCTCTGAAGCACAGCCCCTGCACTGTCACCCTTCAGTGGGACACCTCCCATGCTGGATAAAGCCTAACTTCTCCCCATGGCTTTCAAAACCCAACACAATCCAGCCCCAACCTGCCTCTTCTGCCACATTTGCTCCCACCTTCCAGGCCCCGCGCTAGGAGTCGGCCACACCAACCAGAACACACTCCGTAGCTTTGCCAGGAGCCCCTGCCTCCTCTCCTCCACTCAGCCTTCAACACCCAACTCACACCACCTCCTCCAGGAAGCCTTCCCCAACTCCTCCAGGCAGTCAGTAGCTCCCTTCTCTGTGCCCCCACTTCAGGGCATTTCTCATAACAGCTCATATTGCGCTATTATTGTATTTATAAATACCATTAGTGGTGGCGTAGGGTAATTACAGCACAGGTGAACAGTGCTGCAAAGGCGAAAACGAGGGAGTGAATTTTGTAAACTAAAAAGCACGTAAAATAGTGTTTGTCATGGTTTGTGCAGCGTGGTCTAGAGGGAATAGTCCCCAACTTGACACTAACAGACCTGGTTTCAAATCCAGACTCTTCTACCTAAAAACAATGACAGTGGACAAGTCGCCTAGGTTTGCAAGCCTCAGTTCCCCCCTGTAAAGTGAGCATAATATCATTTACCTCCACCAGGTAAATGCATCTCAGAGCAGCGCTGTGCCATAGAAATATAACGTGAGGATTAAGTGAGATAAGGGTTTGAGAGTGCCTAATACAGTCTCTGGCACACAGCAAGGGTGTGACAAGTGTGAGCTGATTAGGGGCTGAAATGTGAGCCTGGAGGAGCCTGCAGGACAAGAGAACTATGCGACGGGCCAGCTTTTACACCCACGTTCCCCTGGGTGATCCCTAGCCAGCTGCTGGGGATGGATGGAGAAGAGGACCCCGAGGGAGAATGTGTTTCTGAGGGAGACCCACAATAGGTGACAAGTAGAGAGAGGCTCTCGGGTCCCGCTGAGCCAGGAGTGAGCCGGCTCAGGCCGGCTCCAGGCCCAGATTGTAATCCAGGGGAGGGATGGGGGTCGCCACACAGACGTAGCTGCTTATGCAGCCTCCCCTGAGGCTGAGAGCTGTCCCCTCCGGAGGCCCTGAGCCCCAGAGAAACATCACTCAAAGGCTAAGCAAAAGGCCGACAAATAATCTTGTCAAGGGGAGATTATTATTTATTGGACATTCTCTGGTTTGGGGAGTTATTTGACTTTTGTTTTTAATGAGTTAGAAATGAAAAAGTTTTGAAATTTAGAACGGGGATCATAAAACAGAGTCGGATAAATACCACAAACAGGTTCCAGTCGACCGGGTTGGTGTAACGGTCTGAGAAAGAATAAGGAAAGGAGAGAAGGGAGCGTGGCTGGGAAAGGGGGGCAGTCTGTCTGAAGGTCAGCTTTCGGGTCACCCGGGCTTCTGTCATCAACCAGGGAAAAGACAAGACAGAAGGTGGGGGAAGGAAAAGGGAGTGAGGGGTGAGGGAGACAGAGAAACAAGGCAGAGGCCGAGGTGACTCGGAAGACACCCGTCAGGGCTGGCTTCACACGTGGCAACAGGCTCCTCATGGGCCAGGATGAGTGACAAAGGAAGATGCTGGAATAAGGCCAGGCTACAGAGACCCAAGTTCTGGTCCTAGCCCTGACACTAACTTGCTGCGTGACTCTAGGCAAATCCCTTTCCCTCTCTGGGCCCAAGTCTCTGGTAGGCAGAGGCTGGGTGGAGAGGAGGGAGACCCGTCCCCTCTGCCACCAGCTGCTGAGGTTTCACACAGAAAAGCCAAGGATGAAGAGTAAGAGATAGACCCACAGCATCCGTGGATTTGACCCCCAGCAGAGGGGAGGCGCTCCCTTTTGACTTTCCAGAGTCAAAACTTCCCCAGACTTCCCCCAAGCCAGGCCTGGTGCTGCCCTTGAACCCAGGCTGGAAAATGAGCACCCAAGGCAGAGGGAGAGCCCTGTACAGCCCAGCAGCCTTACACTGTGGTCTCCAAGGTCCAGGGCAGGGCCCAGGGCAGAGGGGATGCTCATGGGGGATCAGAGCTGAGCAGCTGGGGAGAGCACACTCCAGTCCCTTCGCCCCCACCATCACCACCATTCGGGGACATTGATTCCTCAGATCATTGCTGGGTGCCTACTGTGTGCCAGGCACTTGCTGTCTCAGAGGAGATGGTGATGAGACCCACTGTGTGTAAGCCCCCAGGCCAGGCTCTGGAGGGGTGTGAATGTTTGCCAAGGGTCCCCAGGGCTCTCCAGCTTACCAGTGAGGACCCCTTTCCCTTCAGACCCCCGCTGTGAAGGCTCCAGCCCTCTTCCCCAGGCAGGACCCCGGCCCCACTCCAAAGTCCCCCTGCGTTATTTCTGAGAGGGCCCAGGGCTGTGCCACCAACAGGCTTCCTCTCCCTAACACACTGAGGCGCCGGGCCCTAAAGCAGGGATGCCTGAGCCCAGAGTGTCACGCAGCTCCTTCAGCTCCTGGCTTCAATCGCTCTCCCCTCAGGCACTCAAAGTCGGCCCTTCAAACAGGGCGGGGGGACAGACATGATCCCAGCCCACCATACCGGCTCCCAGCCACCTCCAACCCACATCTGCCACTAAACGCCCTCCTCCTTCAGTAAAACACACAAACACCCTCTGCCTGTCGGCTCAGGCTAATCAACACCCAGAGGACCCAGTAGCCCACCAGTTCTACAAACCCTGCTCCCAGTTTGGGCCCATCTGGACACCCTGCTGCAGAAAGATGAAACTGACCTGGTACTTCCTCTTGAGAAGAATCCAGCCCAAAAGAGAAGATGAGGCTAAAATAAGGAGAATCCACGGGCGAAGGTGCTAAATGCCATAAATTAGCGCCAGACGAAGTGTCACGGGAGGTTAAGGGAGGAAGACATTACTTTCACCTGGGAAAATCAGGATCCAGCTTCATGGGGAGGTGGTATCCAAGGCGCATAAAACAATGGGAAAAAGTTTAAATGTGGAAAGGGGGAATAAGGCTTTCCAAGAAGAGAACAAAAAAAGCAAAGGCCACAACATCGAGAAGAATGTTGGGCAGAGCTGGCAAACATGAGGGATGGGTATTGCCATTCCCCCTGCCTATGTCCATGGCAGACATTACCAATTGATCCCAGCACTTTTCCAGGAAGCCATGGACCATCAGTGAGGCAGAGCTGGCACATAGATGAAACCTCTTTACTACTCTGTTCCAGAGAACAACGGAACTAAGACAGAGCATCTGAAAGGGAATTTGTGGGAGAGGAGGCAGAAGGGTCAGGTTGAGGCTGGATTATGGAAGGTCATGCAAACTGCCAATCATTCCACACTGGGAATTCCTTCCTTTTGGAAATGTCTTGCTCTCTGTCAAGTACCTCTAAGAAGGGGGCCACCTTGGGCTAACTCTCACTGAGGTATTTGTAACTTGTGTTATGGGGACCGCTGGGCATCAGCTAGTCTAGAGTTTTTCAAAATGTGGTCCACTTTCTTGGGGAGCCTGATAAAATACAGATTTCTGGGCCCTGCCACCAGAAATTCTTATTGGGCAGGGCTGGTGAATGTTTTGCACTTTCAAGTGCAAACAAGTTCCCCTTGTCCTATAGAAGATAAACTGGAGTCCAGACTTATCTCCAGTTATCCCTAAAGACACACTGTATCAGTTATCTATTGCTGTGTAACAAATCATCCCTAAACTCGATGGCTTAAAGCAACAACCATTCGATGATCTCTCACAGTTCTGTGGGTTGACTAGACTCAGCTGGGCAGTTCTGCTTGTCCCACTGGCAGCCTCGCATGCAGCTGGGGCCTCCACTGAGCTGGAGCATCCAAGATGGCTCACTCACATGCCTGGTGCCTTGGTGGGGATGGATGGAAGGCTGGGCTCAGCTGGGATGCTGAGATGGCTGGGCCTCTATCTTCGTGTGCTGTTGGGCCTCTCCCTTTACATGGCCTCTCCACCCGTCTCTAGAGCAGGGTCTAACAACGGACTTCTAACTGCACTGGTCTCTAGATCAGGGTATAACAGTGGACTTCCAACATGGGGCTCAGGGCTCCCAGAAGCTCAAGCTTGAGCCAGGCCTTCTTGAGGCTTAGGACCGGAACTGGCACAGCATCCCTTCCACCACCTTCTGGTGGTTAAAGCGAGTCACAGGGCAAGCCCAGACTTGACATGGGATGAGACTATGCAAGGACATAAACACTGAGAGGCATGACTAATTGGGGGCCATCTCTGAAGACTAGCTAACCACTCACCACAAACTGGTACACAGCCAAGCCTGGATCTCAACCCAGGGCTATTCCTCCTGCTCTCATCCCACCTGCACCAGCTTTCCTGAAGGCAGAGACTGAGAGTGCAGGAGAGAGGAGGGGAAGATGGGCAGGAGGGAAAGGACCCCATCACTGAGGTCTGACGAGGTTCTTCTGGCAGGGTCCTTTCTCTCACCTTGAAGCCCTCTGCTATCTCGGTCTCTTCCCAAATCCTTTCCAGGAATCCAAGTCCCTTTAAGCCCCAGCCCTGTACCTCAGGTCCCCCCGTAAGGTGCCCTGGACCCCAAGCTCCAGCTAACCCCTGGCCCCCTCCTCCCGCCCTCAGCATGGGCCTTCGCTGCGTGCTGTGGTCAGGGAGACGGCAGAGGAAATTCAGGCGCAGGCTTTGATGTCCGGCCAGCGTGGGCTCCACCCCTGCTCGTCCCTTACAGGCCGGGTTAAATACCAGATATAAGACACACCACCGAAACTGACACCTACAAGGGCCAAATTGTGGGCGTTACTATGGTGATCCCAGATTGTATAGGATTCTATTTTTGTTATCACCAATTATAACACAAGAAGCAAAGCTCTGCCATTTTTCAGCTGTTTTGCAGCTGCTTCTACTTTATAGGCCAGTGCTTCTCCAACAATCGGGGTGAAGGGCCAGTTTTACTAGTATGATTCCAATCTGCTGTACACCAAAACTTACAGCATAAAAATGAATTACTAGAGAAATGAAATGAAAAACAGGCATCCACAATATAAGCTCCAGTTTTTATTATTATTAGATTCAATGGACACAAAATTACTGTGTCAAAATTCTGTGAATATTTCTAAATGCTTCCTCTCAACTTCTGTACTTACCTTGTTGGCGAGGGAGGCACTGAATGTGGACCACCTTTTAAACAGCAAGGTAACAGGGGAGCAAAGTAAGACCCAGCCAAGCTAAGCCACCCCTTTGGACCATCTGACTCCAAAACTAACTGTTTCATCAGGGATCTTGGCCCAATCATCTTGGTGTAGAGTTAAAACACAAAAAAACAAACAAACAAACAAAACCCCAGAGTCCCAGAGAGGGAAAGCACCGTGCCCAAAGTCACACAGTAACTCCATGGCCAAGTGGGGGCTGGAACCAGATGTCTATCCCCCTGCCTAGCACTGTTTCCCCACCCACAGATACCCTGTTGGAATTGTCCAGGGCCCTGGATGCCCAAGGACTGAGTCACGCAGGAATCTGGGGAGGTATTTTTGACAGGGGGTGGCTGCTGGCCTCCCCCGCATCCTCCGCTATCCTGCACCTTCCCCGCCCTTTGGAGACGGCGGGGGCTGCGCTGGCTGGTTCCGATTCATCAACTGGCTCTCTTGCTGTTCCGAAAATAAATATGCCAGAGGAGGCGGCACCAGCTGAACCACCAGCCACCTTCTCCCCCTCCCACCCCAACCCCTCCCTCCAGCTGCACACGGAGCCCCGGGGCTCCACCGATGGATCCAGCCCCCACCCCACCACCCTCCCAGAAAAAGCCATCTCCCCTCCGCTTCTGGGAACAAACTAAGAAATGAAGTCACTGTGTGCTTCTGATACACTGGCACCACTGCCTAGAGCTGCCTGAGCCGGGTCTTATAAATATCTCCCCGAACCAGCGCTCTGACCAAAGCTGTCTCCACGGTCAACCTGAGGCGCAGACAGCCACCTCCTCCCAGCACAGCCCGTCCTCTGAGAGCACACTTTCTGACAGAAAACGGAGCAGTTGACCACGCACAGTGCCCGAAGGCAATCACTGGAAATAATTCGAATGTCAGCGCCAATGGCTTCTGCAAAAATAATGATAATTAAAAGACACAACAGAGATATCCCGGGGGGTAGGATTATTACCGTCAGCAGAAAACGAGCGAAAAGAGGATTCCATCCATCTAACCAGCGCAGGCCTCAGCACACCCGCATTTATGATGAGGTAGGCCGGAATCATACGAGCTTGTGATCTGGGGTCTCAACAGATTTTCTGAGATATCTTTTCATGGAAACGCCAGAGCAATGGAACAAATAATTACTCTCACTGAGCACCTACCACGTGCCAGGTATTGTGCTAAGCACTGCCCAAGAGGTGGTATACGTACAACACGGTTATGCCCACTTCCCCACCAAAAAACCTTCACACTGGAAAGAGAAGTACCCAAGCAATGGTATGTTTAGTGCTAGAGAAACACAAATTGGAGATGCTTTTGTTTTCTTCTTGCTGTTCCTTTAATTTTCTGCAATGTGGCTATGTAATTTTATAATGAAAAGCAATTTTAATAATAACTTTGCGCATGGAGAGGACCATCTCCCTGCCCCCCAACAAAACTGGGAAAGGGGCCCGTCCTGGCTGGTTGATGTGTGAGCTCTGGCCCCACCGGCCCCCACAGGGGACCCCTCCTGTTAGTCTGATTAGTTTGTGCATTCATTCAACCAACTTTTATTAAACTGGCCCAGGAACACTGTAAGATGGTCACTGACCCCATTTTACAGAGAAGACAGCCAAGACTTAGTGACGCTGAATGACATCACTTATAGAAAGCAGCCATGACAGTGCTTAATGCACAGCAGGCACTCCAGCAAGGTTGGGTGAGTGACCTGGCTGAAAGTAATCTTTTTTTTTAAGTCCACTGATTATTTTTTCCCACTTCCCAAATGGGACGTCAGTCCCCATTTCAGCGGGATGTGGGAACCAGGTTCTCTGATTGCCCATGTTCCTTCCAGCTGCAAAGGAGGGACGGGGTGGGCAGCAGGGAGAGGAAAGTCTGAGGTCGCTGCAGGACCAGGAAGATGACTCCCATCACCCCACGAGGCGCTTCAGGCCAGCTGGGCCACACAGACACCAGACCCTTTGCTAGCCAGGATGGGGAGGCCCTCACTCTGCCATGTGCCTGATCCTAAAATAGCTCAGACCTGCGCACTCTAGCTCACCACCATCACCCCAAACCAGGCCGCCGTCAAGTCCTGCCTGGAATACTGCAACGGCACCCAACTTGTCCCCCACATGCATCCTTGCCAGCGCCCCAACCACGGCAGCCAGAATGAGCTGCTCAAAACTCAGATCGAGACACAGAGAACAGACTGGTGGTTGTCAGAGGCGAGGGGTGGGCGAAATGGGTGAAGGGGGTCAAAAAGTACAAACTACCTGTTATAAAACAAATAAGTCCTGGGCATGTGATGGACAGCATGGTGACTATAGTTAATAATACTCTATTGCATATTTGAAAGTTGCTAAGAGAGTAAATCTTAAAAGCTCTCACCACAGACACAAATTTGTAACTATGTGTGGTGATGGATGTTAACTTCACTTAGTGTGCTGATCATTTCCCAATCTATACAGATAGCGAATCATTATGCTGTACACCTGAGACTAATATAATGCTATATGTCAACTACACCTCAGAAAGAAAAAAACAACTCAGATCCGGCCGAGCCGCTCCCTGCGCAAAAGCCTTCAGAGGCTGCTCATCACCCCATGTCTGTCCCGCCTCTGCAGCCACTCTGGCCGCCGGGCCTGCACTCAGCCCTCCAGAAGCACCTGCATTGCCCTGAGAGCACACACTGTCTGTCCCACTAGGCCCCAGCAGTTACTGCCCCACACACTCTTTTCCAGCCCACGACTCCTCCCTCCACCTGACTACTGCAGGTATCAGCTTAGCCAGATGTCTCTTCCTCCAGGAAGGCTTCCCTTATCCCCAGGCTGAGTGAAATGCACACAGCCCCCTGTCCTTCCCTTCCCGAACATTTATCCTATTGGTACAAGTCCCGCCATAAGCTCTGGGAGGGCAGGAACCTGTGCCCGTTCACCATTGCATCAGCAGCACGCGGTAAATCTTTTGGGGATGACTATGACTGTCCAACTCCCTGGGATCACAAAATAATAGAATTTGAGAGCCGTGCCTCTAGGCCTGCCTCTGACTTACTGCTGACTTTAAGCGAGTCACTCAACTCCTCGGGGCCTGCTTATCCACCCATAGATGGGGGGGTGGACCAGCTCTTGTGCCTCACTGCTCTAGGGCCGCATCAGCATCACCTGGGAGCTTGTCAGAAATGCAGAGTCTCAGGCCCCACCCCCAATGTGGCGGGTCAGGATCCCCCGCGAGGGGTCCCGCCATCAGTTTAACAAGCCCTCCAGGGGGGATCTGATGCTCACTCCCAAACGCCTGAGAAGCGTGTGGATCTGTGACTTGAGGATTCCCCTCCCGCCCCCGCAGGTGGATTTCGAAGACGTGATCGCGGAGCCCGTGGGCACCTACAGCTTCGACGGCGTGTGGAAGGTGAGCTACACCACCTTCACCGTCTCCAAGTACTGGTGCTACCGCCTGCTGTCCACGCTGCTCGGCGTCCCGCTGGCCCTGCTCTGGGGCTTCCTGTTCGCCTGCATCTCCTTCTGCCACATCTGGGCGGTGGTGCCGTGCATTAAGAGCTACCTGATCGAGATCCAGTGCATCAGCCACATCTACTCCCTCTGCATCCGCACCTTCTGCAACCCGCTCTTCGCTGCCCTGGGCCAGATGTGCAGCAGCATCAAGGTGATGCTGCGGAAGGAAGTGTAAAGCCCAGTGGGGCGACGGGGGGTGGCCGGACGGGGGGAGTCAGGCCAGGCTGGCCCCACAGTACTGCTCCACGGGGTGCTTCCGCGAGCTCTTTCTCCTTAGGGACTGCTATTTCCCTCCCAAGATAGGAGCGCACAGTTTAGGGAAGCCAGAAAGAAAAGACAGCCCCCAGACGGAAGCACAGTGGCCCTTCACTCTGCCCCGTCCCCCCACGATGCCCCCGTGACGGGGCGTGAGGGAAGATCGTTTGCTAAGAGGCAGCTACTTCAAGTCTTTGCGTTCACCTGTACTGTAACAGCATCAACCAGCACTCGGTTCCCCCCGGGGTCAACCTGTCCACGCACGCCGGCCGGGAGAGCCATCAGTGACTGCTGGCGTTCGGAGGGTGGCTCCAATAAAGGATTTCCGCGGCATTTGGGGAATGCTACCTTTTGTGTGTGTCCATAAGGTGCGTGCGTGTCTTGATCAGCTCCAGAAATATATTTCGCTGCCCTGAGAAACAAGGAGGCAAGTTGGTCAACCCTTCTCCCAGCCAAATCCAAGAACCAGAACAGAGTTTGGTTTCTCTTAAGATTTTTCTTGTTTGCTGGGTATCTGCTGCCCCATATTCTTTGGGAGATTATTTCCCACTGACTTCTGTTGCCCCTGGGCCAGCCAGTGGTCACCAACAGAAGAAAATGGCCCTTGGGCTGGAAGGGGTGGGGACCCTGCCTGGGGACCACTGAGGGCAGGGCCTGGGTTCACACCTCTCTGAACCTCTCCTCGGGCTCAGCAGACCCAAGCCCCTGGCATTGCCACTTGGCACATGTACACCTTCAGCCCTAACAGATGTGATGGGAGCATAAGGTCCAATGTGTGCATGAGTGGACTCACTATGGAAATAGGAAGCAATAGAAAGGGAAAGTCCCACCTCCTCCCCACCTATCCCCACCAAAAAAATAACAACTAACCCAGCAATCTCACATTCTTTAGGGAAGCTTTTCCCAAGTGTGTTATCCAGAACTCAGTCCTCATAAAAAAGGTGGAGGTGGCTCTTGTGGTTAAATTTGTTTGGCTAATGCTATACATTTCTCTCAGAGATTTTCAATAGATATTAGTACATTAAAGGCTCTGACAAGTCCTGCAGGAAAAAAAATCTGTTTAGGCCAGTATCTCCCAATTCTATTTGGCCTTTTTTTTTTTTTTTTCATGCAACACCCATTTAAGTCTCATAAAATTAAGGTTCCACAGCACTTTTCAGGTTTTCAGAAGTATCACTTCACTGGTGCCCGGCCATGAGCCCAAGGGGTCTTGGGGGACAATGTGGTAGAGTGACCACAATGGACTGGGAGACAGGGCACAGGCAGCCTCGTTCTAGTGCTGCCTCTCCTCCTAGCTGCCTTCTCTGGCCTCAATTTTGTCATCCATAAAATGATTTCTAATGTCCACTTCAGCTCTAAAATTTTACCCACTTTTGTTTTTTTAGCATCTTATTATGAAATTTTTAAACACAAAGGAAAGTTGAAAGGGTTTGCCGTGAGCACTATATACCCACCATCCATCCAGGCTCTAGAATTAACATTTCAGTGTTCCTGCTTTGTCACGTCTCTATCCATCCGCCAATTTCATCTTTCTTTAAACATTTTTAAATAAGCTGCAGATATCAGTATCTTTTACTCCTAAACACTTCATCATCCATCCCTTAATTTTTTCCAGATGAGCAAGTTACACCCCAGAGAGGTCAGCAGACGTGCCAAAAGGTGCACAGCTAGCCAGGTTCGTGCTGTGGTTCCAGCCCACTGCTCTTTGCTCTACCCTGGGGCTCTGCATTCTCAAGTGGACCCAGCGAGCCCAGGCTCCTCCTGCTGAAGAGGTTTAAAGCCAGTATTACTTACACCCTCCTCGAAGGGCCTGCCCTTTCAAACGTCTCTTGAAATCATTAGGCCATCAGTTTCAGACTTGGAATCTTGGCTTATGCAGAGATTTTTCACCACCCTGGCATTTGCTAGACCCTGATTTGACTAGGATTCCAATTTTTCAAGCTCGCTGTCTTTCTCTAGGGCAGACCTTGGCAGGTACTCAGTTACCGTGAAGTTCACAGAACTGGAGACAGAATCCACCTTTAGAGGCACGTGTGTCTGAGGAGTTCTGTTCCTTCCAGGACACCCCTTGAGCAGCAGCGTGCAGGACAGCACGCTGGGGGCGTAATGAGAATGGGCCAGAGGAGGGAGGTGGAGATCTCATACACTACGTCCAGATCATCAGGGACTCTTGTTCAAAATGCAGGTGTGGGGCCCCAGCTGCAGACTGTGATTCAGCAGTGGAGCCCAGGAACGAAGACAAACCCATCTGTGATTCTGCAGGTGGCCCCCGTATCCCACTTGAAGAAATATGTGTTAGGGCCCCTTCAAGGTGACAATCTAGAATCCTATTATCTCCAGAGTTAGACTGTAGCACGCAGTGGGTGTGGCTACATCATACAAGAGGTTTGTTCCTGGGACTCAGAGCATCTTCTGACAGAACTCTGACAAATGAGAGTACCTGTGACAGAAGACAATGGGACCAGGGCCCCTCTTCCCCCCACCACCCCCAACAGCCCAGATGCCCCTCTGTCATAATCAGGCAGATAACTCCACAGCCCCACAAGGAAATTCAAGTCTGCAAGCCACCAGACATGGCCACTGTTCTTGAGAAGGAGAAAGAGGGCAAAGCAATGTATGAAAAAAATGTTTATTAGGTGCACCTTCTATAAAGCAGCTAATGAAGCAGACATCTCGTTATTGGCCACATCATTCACCAAATGGCACAGAACCCGAGGGTACCACAGAAGTCACAACAGAACAAAATCGAGGAATTCACATTCTGCACTTAGTGGTATTTCATTGCAATTAAATACAAAAGGTTAAGCACTCTGAAACCAGGATCTTTGTAAAAGGTAGCCTCCTGCAGTCACAGCCCATAGACCCATCCCAAAAGGACACCAAACTGTGTGACAGAATGTTTCTCAGGGCCTGAAAAATAAGGCTCCGAGTCTTCAAATGCTCATATTTCACTTTGACCACCAGAACAATGAACCATTCCAGAAGAAAATCTGCATATTGCAATTTATTGGAACCTCCAGACATGTGTCAGGTTTGTAAACAGGTGTGAAACTATGGAAACAGATGGTTTGCAGACCTCAGGCATGGGGACAAGGGAAGGAGAACAGAAACAACTGAGCTCGAGGTAGCGTTCTGGACCCCCCACTCATTCTTCCAGGCTTTGGTTGGGGAAAGACTAAGAGACAGTGAAAATATTCTGCAGGACAAGACTGGGAGGGGAGGGGCGTACAGCCAGAGGTGCTGCTGAAATCAAATGTCCAGTTGGTTCTGGTGCCCAAGAACGTTGCAACTCCAAGGTTCTTAGGAAGGTTGTGCCCCTGGTCAGAAAAAGCTACTGAGAGTCGCTGTCTCCTTGATCCCCAGTGGCCTCTGCTGGCTGCTAAGATGGCAGCTTCCCTGGGAACAGCAGAGACGGGGGCATCTCTGACTGGTGAGCAGAGAGGCTCAAATGCCAGCAGCCCCACCATCACTGTTTGCACCCAGAGTGCCCCAGGGTCCTGTACATGGACACTGGGACCCCACACCAGCATCCCGTTACTTCCCAAAGAGCAGGGCTGGCTAGTGTTGGCAGTCTAAGGCACGTCACAGGCACACTGCAACGCCTCTGGGTCCAAAGGTGACAACATCCTCAGTCTCCAGTCGGTACTGAAGGTCTCATACGAAATGCAGACTTTGAACACTGGCATTTCAGTCTCTCATCTCCCTGAACATCTACACCCTGCTAGCTCATTCTACTGTGTGCGTGCATGTGTGTGTGTGTGCGCGTGCGTGTATGTATAATGCAGTGTGGAGGAAGAAGAGGAAAGTGTGTATAGAGACAGTGGATCTGCGGCTTTTGGGAAGTGCTCTTCCTGCATCACAGTGAGTTCAAAAATATGTGTGGAAATAAAAAAGCACCCCAGAGTGCCCATGAGCTGGCCAGTCCCAGTCAGAAAACCTCTGATGCATAATGTCCCGTATTTAACGACTAAAGGTATTTCTTGGACATGGTCACATCCTACCTCCAGGTTGAGAGGACATCTGAGAACATGTTTACCAGGTAAGCACAACCTCTGAGACCCTTGGCGAATTGCTCTTCTAAATAAAACACAACAGTCTGCAGCCACAAGGCACCACTGCATCTTTACTAGAGCAGGATGGGTGTATGAGCACTGCTGGTATTTCTGGCCAAACTGGAAACACCATCTCTTGCAGAAAAACTGAGTAAGAAAACCACGGGATTCCTCCAAAATGGTGAGTCACACAGAGAGACAAAGCTCTGGGAGGTAAGAGGTTCCGAGGAATTCATCCTTCAAGCTGGCTGCCTCTGAATTCAGCTGGTAAACATTTTTTGTTTATTTTTTATTTTTTAAAGTGTTCAATTCAGTGGTGTTTAGCATATTTTCAAAATCATGCACCATCATCACTTATTCCAGAAAAATTTTCATCACCCCAAAGAAAAAGCAACACTGGATCTATTAGCAGTCACTCCACATTCACTCCAGCCTCCTGCCCCTGAAAACCACTATTCTATAATCTGTCTCTATAGATCTGCCTATTCTGGACATTTTGTATGAATAGAATCACATACTACGTGGCTTTTTGCAAGGGCTTCTTTCACTTAGTGTGATGTTTTCAAGTTTCATCCATGTTGTAGCATGAATCAGTTCTTCAATTCTTTTCATAGCTGGATAACGTGCCACTGTATAGATATACCACATTTTGTTTATTCAGGCATCAGTTGCCAGACATTTGGGTTATTTCCATTTTTTGGCTATTGTAAATTACGGTGCTATGAACATTTATGTACGAGTTTTTGTGTGTATGTACACTTTCATGTCTCTTGTGTAAATACTTAAGAGTGGCATTTCTGGCTCATATGGTAATTCTATGTTTAACTTTTTGAGGAACTGCCAAACTATTTTCCAAAGTGGCTGCACCATTTTATATTCCCACAAGCAATGTATGAGAGTTCCAATTTCTCTACATCTGTGCCAACACCTGTTATTGCCCATCTTTTTGATTATAGCCATCTTAGTGGGTGTGACGTTGTATTTCACTGTGGTTTTGATTTGCATTTCCCTAATGAATAATAATGTTGAGCATCTTTTCACGGGCTTATGGGCCATTTGTATACCTTCTTTGGAGAAGACATAAAATTGTCTGGATATTCAAAGGAATATTTTGCCCATTTTTAAAATTGGCTTGTCTTTTTATTGTTAAGTTGTAAGAGTTCTTGATATATTCTGGATACAAGTATATGATTTACAAATATTTTCTTCCATTCTGTGAGTTGGTCTTTTCACTCTCTTGACAGTATCCTTTGAAGGACAAAAGTTTTCAGTTTTGATGGGGTCTAATTTATCTATTTTTCCTTTGCTTATGCTTTTGGGTGTCATACCTAAAAAACCCTTGCCTAATCCAAGGTCATGAAGATTTACACCTATGTTTTCTTCTAAGAGTTTTACAGTGCTTATGTTTAGGGCTTTGATGCATTTTGAGTTAATTTTTGTATATAGTGTGAGGTAGGGATCCAACTTCATTCTTTTGCAAGTGGAAATTCAGTTGTCCCAGCACCACAAGTTGAAAAGAGTATTCTCCTCTACTGAATTCTCTTGTCACACTTGTCGAAAAGCAACTGGCCATAAATGTAAGGGTGTATATCTGTACTCTCTATTCTATTCCATTGGTCTGTATGTCTATCCTTATGCCAGTACCACACTCTTGATTACTGTAGCTTCGTAGTAAGTTTCGAAATTGGGAAGTGTGAATCCACCAACTTTGTTCTCCTTTTTCAAGGTTTATGGGGCTATTCTGGGTCCCTGGCATTTCCATATGAATTTTAGGATCAGCTTATCAATTTGTGCAAAGAAGCCAGCTAGGATTTTGATAGGATTGCATTGAATCTGTAGACCAATTTGGATAGTACTGTCATCTTAAAAACATTTAAGTCTCTGATCCATAAGCACAGGATGTCTTTCCATTTGTTTAAGTCTTCTTCAATTTCTTTCAGCGATATTTTGTAGTTTTCAGGGTGTAAGTCTTGCACTTCTTTCATTAAATTTGTTCCTATTTTATTCTTTTTTTTTTTTGTGAGGAAAATCGGCCCTGAGCTAACATCTGCCAATCCTCCTCTTTTTTTTTTTTTTTTTTGCTGAGGAAGACTAGCCCTGGGCTAACATCCATGCCCATCTTCCTCTATTTTACATGGGACGCCGCCACAGCATGGCCTGACAAGCGGTGTGTCAGTGCATGCCTGGGATCTGAACCGGCGAACCCCAGGCCGCTGCAGCATGCACTTAACCGCTTATACCACCGGGCCGGCCCCCTATTTTATTCTTTCTGAAACTATTCTAAATGGAATTATTTCCTAATTTCATTTTCATATTGTTCATTGATAGTATAAAGAAATATAATTGATTTTTGTATATTGAGCTTATACTCTGCAACCTTGCTGAATTCATTTATTAGTTCTAATGGGTTTGTCTGTGTGCACGAATTCCCTAGAATTTTCTATATACAAAATCATGTCATTTGCAAAGAGTTTTACTTCTTCTTTTCCACTTTGGATGCCTTTTATTTTTTCCCCCAGTTGCTTCTTAAATATTAGCTTCTTAAACATTTTTAACCCAAGTTTTAATCGGCTGCTTGTGCCAAATGGTCTAATAGGGAATCCTCTGCTCCTTGGACCACCTTCTGACAAGCTGTCACCCAGGGTCGGTCCACTCAAAGACAAAAGCACTCTGAGGTCAGGAGGATATTAGCACCACCCTCCGCATCTGAGGTCCCATTCCCACTCCTTACTCGGAGCTCAATGCACTAGGCTTCTGCACCCAACTTGTCACCAATCCTACACTTACCACCTTTCACAAGATCCCAGCTTAAAGGAGTAAAAAGGTACTGGAGTGAAATTACAAGTCCAGAAAAGAAAAAAAAGACCACCCATCCACCCACCCGGGGCAGCAGTGGGGTCAGGGTAGCAGAAGTGCCTGTGGGAGCCCAGGGGAGATCCAGGGGTGGTCTGATGGCTGAGTCATCCTATCATCTCCCACCATGGAGACCACTGCCCCACCCCAGATCAGAATCCCCCACCCCACTCAAGCTACCCCCAGGTGTGGAGGAGTACAAACTGAAAGGTACCTTACACACATACGTACATGGCCACCAAGGGTGGACTTTCTATGTCAGCACGATCCAAGCCAAGGGAGGCAGTCCTGACCCAGCCCGGTCACACGGTGGATGGCTGCGAGCAGCTCCTCTGGCTGGAGCCGTGCTGGCTCAGGACAAAGGTGGACGAGTTGCTCTTTTTGCTGACGCTCGTCTCCACCGGCCGGCTGCCCCTCAGGTAGCCCGAGGAGCAGCAGAGGAGGCGCTGCACGAGTTCGTGGAAGAGGTGGCCCGTGAAGAGCATGTAGATCCAGGGGTTGCAGCAGCTGTTGAGGCTGGCCAGGAGCATGGCTATGATGAACGGCGAGGCTGGAGGCAGGGCGGGGGCGGGGAGAAAGGAGGAGACGGCATCACTACTGGAGCATTAACCAGCCCTTCCTGAGACCAGCCTTCTCTGGGTACCAGGTGCAGGGCCACAGGACGCAGTACTAAAGACACAAAGTCAGTCTTCCTTCCACAGCCTAGCTCTGGCCATGTGCTCAGCCTGCCCCCCGAGCCTTCCTAGGCTCAGCCCGGCCCTGGAGTGCTCCCTGTCCTTTCTCTCATCACAAGCTCATCCACTGCGTGCCTCCATCAGCAGGACCTGTACTCGTCACGGACACCTGTTCATTCATCACTCACCCAGCAAGTATCGAGTGCCTACTACTCAGAGTGTAGAAGAGTGCAGAGTCCGAAAGTTGCCAGACTAGTCTGTATTCCAACCCCACCAGCGACAAATGACTTGAACTCCCCAAGAAACTGCTGTTTCCTAATCTTTAACGGGGATGACAACAGCACCCAAACCTCGCCGGAATGCCTCAAGGACTAAAGAGTGCCTGGTACACAGTAAGTGCCCTGTACATGGTGGCTGCTGTCACAACCATGTGCCAGGCACCAGGCGAGGCATTGGGACACAAAGATAAAATGAGGTGTGCACGATGTGGGTCAGGTGGGCACACCGAGGGGGGCGCAGCTCTGAGAGCAAATCGTGGCCGGCCCTATGGAAACCAGCATTGGAGCTGATACCTGAAGGATGCTTATGAGTTTTCCAGGCAGAGAGGGAAGAAGGATGTGCAGGCAGAAGGAATGGCCCAGGCAAAGTCTTGGTGGCAAGAGAGTGTCTGCTGTCTTCCCAGGTGAGAACGTGTGAAGATGCCCTGAGAGTATGGCTTCAGCTCAACAATAAGACCTACAGGAGGGGCCGGCCCAGTGGCGTAGCGGTTAAGTTCATGTGTTCTGCTTTGGTGGCCCAGGGTTCACAGGTTTGGATCCCAGGCAAGGACCCTCACACCGCTTATCAAGCCATGCTGTGGCAGGCGTCCCACATATAAAGTAGAGGAAGATGGGCATGGATGTTAGCCCAGGGCCAATCTTCCTCAGCAAGAAAAAAAAAAGAGGAGGATTGGCAACAAATGTTAGCTCAGGGCTAATCTTCCTCAAAAAAAAAAAAAAAGACCTACAGGAAAAATGGTGACACCGAAGTTATATGAGCACTGTGTAGAAGCTATTATACTGAGGATTCATTGAGTTTCAAGCAGAATTAATGATCAGAAACCAAATTTAAGACATTGCTTGTCACAAATTTAAGCTTCAAGGAGGAAGAAAAATTCCTAAGTACTTCCAAGTAGAGGGGAGGGAAAATCTAGGTTTCTTTCCATGGACTTAAATCTAATAAACCGTAGACATCTCCCACCCACAGAGCAGGACAGGCTGCCCCTCGAGAAACCCGCAAGGCAAACACTGTACCCAAGAATTCTGGTCCCTGCCATATCCTTCTGAATGAAGGCAACTGCAAGAAGCCTTGGAAAATCCACTAGTCTTCGGTCTTTTCAGTGAAAAGTTTTCAAAAAACAACTCCAGAACTCAAGAGCTAAATTCAGGACAGGATTTCTCATGGGGCCACCGGAGCTGCAAGATCCAGACGCCACCAGGTCAGAGCACAGAGATGTTTGTCAGCGAAGTCTCCATGCACCAAAGGGAGGAGAGAGGTTGTTTGTGAGATGATTCAGTGGTTCTCAAAGTGGAGTCCCTGGAACACCTGGGAACTTGTTAGAAATGCCAGTTCTCAGGCCCCACCCCAGAACTACCGAATCAGACGCCTGGGGGTGAGGCTCAGCAATTTGTTGTAACAAGCCCTCCAGGGGATTCTGACGCACACCCAAGTCTGCAAACCACTGCTCTAATTACTCAGTGCACCTGTTGGAACTGAAGCATGCTACAACAGAGAAAAAAACAAAAATCTTGCAAAAGAGAATGTTTAGAAAGCAAAGGAGGGGAATCTAATTCTTAGACTAAAATAGTAAAGAATAGAAAAGAGGAAAAGTGAAGGGAACAAAAGCCAATGCCACTGAATCCCTCACTTTCTATAAAAGAGAATGAAAATAAATACTTGCTTTGATTTGGCTCGGTAAGAAGAAGATTAATTTAAGTTTAGAAATTCGGGTGAAATACCACCAAGATTAAAAATAGAACGTCTTCAACATCATAATTAAACATATAAAATGAAAGAGGCAAAATCATATAAAAGTCAAAATAAAAAAAGGCATCGAGAAGTAAACTAGCAGACACAAAGGGAAAACTGTAGGTGTATAAACCTATGAACTGGGGAAGAAGGAAGAATTGGGAATGCAGTTCACGCTCAGACGGAAAGACACCACATTTCACCCGGCTGTACAGAGTTATATGGCATAATCTTAGCTGGTCAGTTATGCTACTTGCCTCACTCTTTACACTTGGGTCTTTTAACTTATTATCCCATTTTTTAAAAAAAAAAAACCTACAACATCAACAACAAAAAGTAAACCATTAACAAATTCCCGAGCAGCCACACGAGTTTTTCTACCTCCAAGTGGCCAGCCTGGGTGAGAGGAGTTTGGACCTCGGCCAGCACCCCTACCCCGCCTGGTGGCTGCAGACACAAATGACCGTCCTGGCTCCTAGGGGATGGATGACTCTCTCTAAGCTGAACCTGCTCCTGTCAAGTTGCCAAATGCCAAGGGCAGACTTGGACTTTTTTAAAATAGGAAATATCCTAATCATTCAAAGACATGAGTCCCTGGTGGTGGAATTTCAAGCCATCAGCAGGGAGGAGAGCTATTTGGGAATAAAAAATGGGCTATGGAGGGCGTTTTAAAGGAAAGAAGCAGGAATAGAGGCACATAAGTGAGAATGCACAAGAGCATCCAGGGCCTTCCAGAGTTGCGGGAGGCCAGTTTCATGGGAGAAGAGACTGGAAAGAGCTGGCCTAAGGGGGAGCTTGAATCCAGGCTGAGTCTAACTTTAATCTGTAGGCCATGGGGAGCCATTGATGGTTTGTGAGCAGACGAGTGACTGCAGCTCACCTGCTCCTTGCGCTAAGTAGCTCTTGCTCAGGCCACCACATCGCCCTTTCTGGTGGCTAGAAAAGCTTCGTAGGATTGCAGAAGAACGGGAACAGAACAAAGCATGGAAAACATTGTCCCTGCATTTCACGATGATGCTTCCAAGGGAACACATGACAATGTAGCAGATGCTTCCAAGGGAGCACATGACAATGTAGCAATGTCGACCACAGGAATCACCACTCAAGCTTACACAGAACAGTACAGTTTTCAAAGCAGCCTCTTCTCCATTTTATAGATGAAGAAAGTGAAGATCAGAGAAGGGAAGTGACTTCCCCAAGGACACCCAGCAAGTCACCCTGTGTTCCTACCTGAAAGTCGTAAAGTTTGATTCCATTTAAAACTAGGTCAGCCTTCATATGTGTCAGGTTGGTTCCAGTTAGCGAATCGTCTCAGTCCCAAAGCAAAGACACAGATCAGCTGGGCAATCACACCACGAGGGACAGAGCCAGAGAGCAACTTCCTGACGCCAAGTGCTCACCACGATTCCTGGCACTCAATTACAGTAAACGTTGAATCAAGCGTAGCTGAATTGTTTTTACTACAATGATGTGTACGTGCTCAATAAATGTTATTCGTCTCATCAATAACAGAGTTAGCATCAACACGTGTGAAACAATGGAGAGAGGCTGCTCCCTGGGCTGGGCTGTGTCTTGGAATCTGATGCAGCCCAGAGTAGGGACACAGGACACAGGACCCACTGGCCGAGCTTCTGGAAGCTGCGCCACCATATGGCGGTGTCTGTCCAGTGTGGCTCTTGGGCCAGACTGCATGGCCAAGAGGATTAGCTTCTACGTAGATTCTCATGCTGGCTCAAAAGGCCCCACCACCAGGGTAGCCTTCAGAACTGAGCTGCCTTCTCTGCTAGCTTGTCGTTTCCTGATGGATTTAAACACACTGAAAGGATGGCCCATCTTTGGGGCAAGGGGGATGCCTGGGTTCCACAAAGTCAAGGTGTGCTGAAACAAGGAACTAGCATTGGATAGGAATGCTCTCGTCTTATTCCATCTTCCTTGGGTGCTGGGGATATCTGATCTTGCCCTGCGGATTTCAGGGCTGAGATCTCATTTTAGCTCACACCCGAGCCTGGACATGCCACGTGGGAGAAGCTGCCGTCTCTACGCTGTAAACCATCCTCTCTCCTCTCTGCTCCCCTGCATTCTGGCTCAAAGTTCTAGGGCCATGTCACCCTCCTGTGCTCTCTACACTGAAATCCTTACCCTGTCCGTCGATGGTCTGCTTTCAAAACACAGCCACCCACTGGGTAGCCGCCCATCAGGCACTGGATGAAAAGGTGAATTAGGGTGGCGCTGCCTCAAGCTGGGTCCAGCAGGTTTGCAGTGGATGCTGTGGGGCCCACGCCCAGGCCCCAGGACCCAGGTTCTTGTTCCCCAGCGGCCAGAGAGCTGGCTGCGAAGGTTCACAGCTGCGTTCCTCTGAGGGCATTGCCTTTGGCCAGAGAGTAACACCCTGCCCCAGGGTAGCCCCCGTCCCATGATTGCTCCATGCTAACGTGCAAAGATCCACTCGTTTGTCTTAATTCAGGCTTCTCTGAAGGCCCATCCCAGCTCCCAAGCTCCCTGTGAGACTGGCCCCCCTGCCGCACTTTCCACCAAGCGGAGCGATGATGAGGTCTGTGCGGAGAAAAGGAGGACCAGAGGTCAGCGTCCTCAGAGAAAGGGGCGGTCTGCAGCCAGCACCTCCTCTGGGGCCAGGCGGGCAGGCGAGGGAGCCACTCACAGACGTGACCCAGGGGGGCCCTGGCTCAGAGGTGGGAGGGAGGAGCCAGAAACACAGGATTCAGACCCAAACTCTGGAGTCTGAGGCACCCTCTCACCTAATCATTCTCTAAGCCACAGCTACTGTCTGAGCCTTAATATCCTTTCTTGTGAAATGGAGGTGACACTCACAAGGACTTGGAGAAAATTGGAAAAAAAAAATAGTGTAAAAGGTCTTTGTGAATGAGAAAGTGCTTATTCAAGTGATTAGTATTATTATTATTAATGGATATGAGATATGATCAACTGCATAATTGTTTAAAGCCCAAGGTCTGGGGACTCCTGATCCCAGGTCGATTAAAGAAATTGTCCTTTGTCCTTTTTTCCATGACTTCAAAAATTAAAAAAACAAAATCAAACCCAGGGCCCTGGGATTGGATTACGTGACACCAAAGGAACCCTAGATAGTCCATTTTGGAAAAACTTACCCTGCCAGTGACGTAAAAAACCCAAAAGGGAAGGTGGCCGCAACCCTGGGAGAGAGCAGGATTTCAGGGTCTCCACTGGGAGAGCTACTTCTAGTCGTGTCTCTTCCGCTCGCCTCACATAAAAATATCACCTTTCCCCTGGGACGGAGCCCTGAGTGCATGCAGAGTGCTCTCTCTGGTCCTTGCCAAGGAGGGAGGGCAAGCAGGGGCACTGGTCCAGGGACTGGTCCTCGCATCTGCCTGCCTGGAGCTTAGGGCACTTCTCGGAAGAGGAGGAGGAGGAAGGGGAGGAGGGGGATGAGATGATGATCAGATGTTCATGCATCCTTTCATGCCATCTCTACTTGGTGCCAGCCACTGAGCCGGCCCTGGGGACCTGTCCCCAAGGGATTTACGAACTCAGATGGGAGAGAGAAGTACAAGACAGATGCTCTGTTAAACGGGGAGTTGCAGCATTTGGGGGAGGGGCTGCTGGGCCCAAGGCTGGGGACTGGGGGTGATCTTCCAGTGGGGGTTCCTACATGCTAAGCAGGGTCGTGAGCAGAAATGGCCACAAGCCAAAAGGAAACGTCCCCCACTGGGCAATTTTACCCCCATGTGACAGAAACAACTCTGCAATTCCACTCGGCACGGTGATTCATGGAGGGGTGGGCGGCCAAGGGCCACTCCAGGACGAGGACGGTATGCTCCAAGTGCCATCCGCCCACCAGCCTGCTTTACTCAAGCCCCAAGAACTCCCTTGTTCGGATTTCCCGGCACTCCCCCCGCCCATCACCGTCACCGTCACCCCAGGCCCAAATTAGCCCAGAACAGCTGACGGGCAGCTGGCCACGGCCTCCCTGGGCGGCGTTGCTCCTGAGACAACTAACACGTTCCACACACAATTCAAAGACACACGGCCCCTCTGACGTCTCGAATCTGAACCAAATCAACTGTTATACAAGGCCCTCACGCTGGAAAACATCGCATCATTCAAGCCCCCACCCCACCCTCAACCCTCCCCAATGAGGCCTCCCCCCAGGGGATCAGGAATTTGCGCCTAAGTCCCTTATTCCTATAAGGGGTGTGTAGGAATTTGGGAGTCACGGTCTACAGAAGGCCTTTTCTTTTTAATGAGTTTTGAATGTACACTTATATAAAGATTGAATACTAATATGTATTACAGAGCACTTTCTTTGAAACGACCACAATCTACAACGTTGGAATTGTTCTAAAAATCAGACATGTGATCACCCACATATCATAAGGTCAGGATTAAGAGCCAAATTTGTGGGCTACAGAGCTTTAAACGGGCTTCTATCATGTCACTGCTCAAATCCAGGGGCCATTTGGGGCTCCTATGGAATAACCACATTCTGGAAGCATAAGAGCTGGGGCCTTTTTGCAAACGACCAGCCCTTCTCCACGCTGTGAGGAACAGCAGGGCTCTGCAGCCAATCTGGGCCATACGCACAAAGGCAAACTGCACATTTTGGTAAAAGAGATAAGATATTAAAGACTTACTACTCAACGTGTAGTCAATGGGCCAGCCACATGGGCATCACTCGGATCCTTGTTGAAAATGCAGACTCTTGGGTCCCCACCCAGACCTACTGAATCAGAATCCGCATTTTAACAAGATCCTCCCACATTATTTGTGTGCACACTGAAGTCTGAGAAGTATCCCTCCAATAGGGGGAAAGATAATAAAGTAACTGTCCAAAGATCTCCGCATGGAATGTGCATCTGCTTCTTTGCATAGCCAGCTCCTCCTCCTCCTTCAAAACCCTTTTCAAATGTTGCTTCCTCTCTGAAACCCTCCTGATTTTTTCCCCAGGGAGACAGAATCAACTAACACCTCCTGGGGCACTCACAGTACTTACTAAATAAATATCTCACAGCATCATCCCTTCCTTTTGTCATTATTTATGTTGACAATCTGTGGCTCAGGGCTATGTCTCACTTGTGGCTCTGTCCCTGGCTGATAGCACCGACTGGAAAATAGGAAGAGTTCAGTAAGGGAATGAATTGAAATGAATGAAATTAGTGGGCAGGAAGTCCTGATAAATCAGCCATCACCACTAGCACATTGATAAGGCAAAGAGACAATTACCCTGCTTAACAACAGGAGACGGGCTCCTAACAAGATGACTGGACTCAAATGCAACTCCCTCTAGGAAAATTAAGATCATACTCAGATATCAAGGTCAGGTGGAGACAGAGAGAGAAACGGAATGAGCAAGGGTGACCATTACGGTGTGAGGCGTGGGCCATGGAGGGCAGAGGCCCATGGTCCTGGAGCTTCTGGCAAATGCGGAGGAAGTGTCAGCTCCAGGCAGAGCACCAACGGAGACCTGGCAGAGGCTGCCCCTCAGTGGCCAGGAATCAGGATCACAGGAATCAGGGCTGGGACACTGGAGACCGCCTGGTTACACCCCGCTCCTGCCCAGCCCTCCTGCAAGGGTCCCCTTGGGGTTTCCAAAACCCAGAGCTAGGACCTCCCACCTCGCCTCCCACTGCCTCCTCCAGGCGAGGCCCTAATTCCTCTGTACCTCTTAACTCTCTTGTCCCCACCATCACCGGGCTTGCCACAACTCCTCACCTGAAACTGTGCCCCCTCCTAAAATGCTGTTCCTTGGCTCAAAACAGCTCTCACCCCTCAGCTGCACCGACTTACCCCAGGACCCTGGCACGTCTTGACATTCCTCTCTCTCTTTTTAAAGCCAACATTTATTGAGCACTTACTCTACAGTAGGCACTGTGCCCCTGGCACACTCCCCCCCCCCCCCAACCTAAACCCCATTCTTAACCCCAGAAAACAGAGCGCCAGACAGGTTTAGTCAACTGCCCAGGCCACTCCACCTGGCTACACCTTGGGACATAAGACGCTGACACCAACCTGGCAGAAACTGGGGGTGTCCTCCCTGAGGTCTGTGGGTGTACCCAGAACTCTGTGACCAACCTCGGCCTGACTGTCCCACATTTGTGCATATGCCACCTGTCTGCCACAGGAGGGCGGGCAGGTGGGCAAGGGACTAGGCGGGCTCCTTGCAAACGCTCCTCACTGGAGGACTGACAGATCAAAGCAGAGGTTGTGTGGACAGGATCCTCTGGAGGCACTAGATAACTGTTTGTAGAATGAATGCATTGGTGTTCAGAGAAGAAAGGAGGGCCCCAGCTGGGGGGACAGGGAAGGCTTCAGGCAAGTGGGCACTGGATGGGGCTGCCATGTCCAGCTGTTCAGGTTGCACCCTGCACAGCTCCCAGCAGCGTCATTCTCACAGACCACAAGGTGAATGGCACCCCCTGGGGTTGTGCACAGAGAAGCCCATACACTGGACTTGGCCTTTGAAGGATGGGTCCCCCAGAAGAGACTGGGTGGGCACTCCTGCAGTGGGAACAGTATCAGCATGGCTGCAAAGCCAAAGGACCTCATGGGAAGTGGCAAGTCCTCAGGCCTGGCCGGGGTACACCAGGCAGAGTGGCCTGAGCCCAGGGGCAGAGGTGACGAGGGTGCACTCATTTGTTGTATGTTGTGTGTGGGCCAGGTCTACACCACAGGTCTAAACCAGTGTTTTTCAACCAGGTGCGACGTTGCCCTGTAGAGGTCATTTGGCAGTGTCTGGAGACGTTTTTGGTGGTCACAGCTAAGGGGGAGTTGCTAGTGGCATCTAGTGGGTAGGGGCCAGGCATGCTGCTAAACATCATACAGTGCACAGGACGGCCACCCCTCCCCACACCACACTCAAAACAAAGATTTCCTGGCCCAAAATGTGAACAGTGCCGAAGTTGAGAAACTCTGCTCTAAACCAGGAAGGGGGTAATGAAAAGGGGAAGTACTGACAATGAGAGGTGTGGGACAGCTGAGATGGTGGAGCAGTGGATAGTGGGGGCAGGGGAGAGTCAAGGGACACGGACCCCAGAGTGCTGAGGCATAGTGCCATTAGGCGACGTGTAGCTGGGAGCGTGCTGGGTGTTGCGAGAAAGAGAGCCCGGGAGTCGGGATGTCTGGGCCACAGAGAAGGTGCAGGGCTCTGGGGCGAGGCCAGGAATCAGCTTTTTAACAAGCGCCCAGGAGATCCCCGATGTTGAGAGTGGCAGGTCACCTGTGGGCGGGGGAAGTGCAGTCTGGCAGTCTCTGGTGGGAGATGACCTGGCTTCAAATCCCAGCTCCATCACTCACTCAATGGTGCTCTTGAGCAGGTCATGCCTCTCTGAGCCTCAGTTTCCTCATCTGTAAATGGGGAGAATGCTCCCTTTGCTGGCTGTGCTGGGTGAGGATGAGAGACGGCTGGCACCTCAACAAGCAGTAGCTACTGTTATCAACCAATCCAAGCCATCACCTCGTGGAAATTGAGGCCCAGAGAGGGTGCCATGTTCCATCAGGAGGTGCTATCCCACTGCTCAGATGGGAATGACAGAGGCCCAGTGACCACCCAGAGACATGCCCCAAATCACACAAATGGCAAGGAGACCAGGTCTCTGAAGGGGACTCTCACCACTTCCCAGTGTGTCTCCCAGGGGCTCTGGCAGGCGGGGGGCCTGACATCAGGACCTGGCAGAGCACAGTTCAGCCCCACCCAGACCCAGCCCCTGGGAGAGACCTTGTGGGGTTCCCTTGCTTCCGACAGTCACCAGCACAAGGTGGTGGGGTCATCAGGTGGGCCAGCCCCTTGGGCAGCTGACAGACAGGCCAGCCCCTGGCCCCAGGCCCAGCCCAGATTCCCGAGGGAGCAGGATGTGCAGGGGCAGGCCTGCTCCACCACCTGTTCTCCTCCAGACCCAAGGCCCTCCCACACTCCCTGCTCCACCTCCCCACTCAGACATCCATCAGATGGGAAAAAGCATGTAGCAAAGCCTCATCCAACAGATTTTTTATGCTGTTATTAATTAAACCTTTGGAAGGCAAAAAAAAAAGGGACGTCATTTTGGGGCAGAAACCCAAAGGGAAAACATCAGCATGAGCCAAGAACATAAAAGAACTCCCAACTGCTTAATCAGACAAGAGTATGGTGGTTAACTGTCTAAACGCAATTTATACCCAGAAGGGCCAAGCCTGAGAGCTTTTCATAGCCAAGAACTGTCTGTCCAATCTCCTGCTGCCCACGCGCCCCCCACTGCTCTCCGTATCAATGGGGCATCTGAAGAGCAGGCCCCTCCAACCTGCCTGGCCTGCCCAAACCCTGGGCACGGTGTCCTGGTAAAGGCAAGATGGGCAGACCATACTGGAGGGGCCGTGGCTCCACAGAAACAGAGAGGGGCTGGGAAGCTCATTTTCAGATGAGGAAACACTTAAAACCAGGCATCTCGTGTATTTCAACCTTCCTCCTGGTACAACCCCCCGACAGATGTTTGTTTGCCTCCAGTGATGGGGGGCCCATTTCTTCACTAGATCCACATATTTGTTCAACAAGCATTGGTTGAGCTCCTGTTGGATGCCTGGCCCTGGGCACACAGTGAAGGGGACAGGCGGCGTCCCTGTTGTGACAAGGCTCACAGTCCACCTCTCTGGCCTGAACAAGGTTCCCTCCACACACCCACCTCCCTGGACACACCACCTATTGTCCAGCAGGCTCTGCTCCCACCCTATTCCCCCGCCACCCAGCCCTCAAGAGAAAAGCATCCATCTCCTCCCTCAGGAACAACTGCCAACATTCTCAAAGTCAGTCCCAAGAATGCAAACAGAACTTTTAACAAGCAGCATGGGGGAAGGGGAGGAGGAGAGTGACATTAGTCATGTGGCCCCCAGGTGCCACAGGTCACACCGTGTCATCCTCACAACTCCACCGGTTGGCTTTGCTATCTTCATTACACGCAGGAGGCAG
Source organism: Diceros bicornis minor (assembly GCF_020826845.1). Lineage (NCBI taxonomy): Eukaryota > Metazoa > Chordata > Mammalia > Perissodactyla > Rhinocerotidae > Diceros > Diceros bicornis. The sequence continues at coordinate 71,492,045 of NC_080741.1, read as the reverse complement.
CTGAGGCGCAGAGAGGGAAACAGCTTGCTCAAGGACACACAGGAGAAAAGGGCAGAGACCACTCCAAACAAGGCCAGCCGTGTGGCTCTTGCCGTGCGCACGCCGTCTTGGACTCTACAGTGTCTGCCCGCTGTGCTGGCCAACCAGATAGATCCCTTGGTCCTTCTGCAGTCCCCCTGCAGCGGGGGTCCCGGCCCTGTTCTCTGGGCATTTTCTTGCTCCCGTAGAAATCAGCAAGTTTGAGAGAAAAGGAGACTATTCTGGAGATGAATATGGCTCATCTAGGAAGTGTGAGATTTTTTTTTTTTTTTAATTCAAAAGCTTCTCCTTGGGCCGGCCCTGTGGCTTAGCGGTTAAGTGCGCGCGCTCCGCTACTGGCGGCCCGGGTTCAGATCCCGGGCGCGCACCAACGCACTGCTTCTCCGGCCATGCTGAGGCGGCGTCCCACATACAGCAACTAGAAGGATGTGCAGCTATGACATACAACTATCTACTGGGGCTTTGGGGGAAAAAAAAGGAGGAGGATTGGCAATAGATGTTAGCTCAGAGCCGGTCTTCCTCAGCAAAAAGAGGAGGATTAGCACGGATGTTAGCAAATTCCACTGAGTTCCAGGGGAAGGTTGGTGCCAAGTCTCTGGCTGTGGAACTTGATTCTGAAGGATACGTACAGGGCTTCTCACAACCTGCCATGGGAGTCTGGTCTCAGCCCTGCTTCTGCAGTCATCCCACCAAACCAGGCTCCAACAGCACAGGGCCGCTTTGAAGGGGCAGCTCATTAAGTTACCATGATGCGCCTCTTCCTTTTTTCTCCACTCATTGTTTTTCCTTCTCAACAATGGAAATATTGAAATTGAGAGTTCTTCTCTTTGCTTTGGCTCTTTTGAAAAGGAAGCCCCATGTGCAGCTCACCTCTGCACACAGAGCCTTTCTTATTATTATTACTGTTATTATAATATTGTAATTTTCCTATCCTTTTTTCCCCTTCATCCAAGTTTCCTTACATCTACTTTATTGCGCTGCAGGACCTGAATCTTTGTGCCCCACCTCAAATTATTTTGGAACAAGGCGAGCTCTAAGCTCATAAAGGCAGCACTGGGTGTGAGGGAAGGTGTGTGGGGGAAAGCAGTCAGTCAAGGAGAGAGATGGAAAAGGAGCACCTGGCTTTTGAGAGGACGTCAGCGAGAGGGAACCCTAAGGGAGGCAGGGACTCGGAGTCCAGTGGGGCCACGAGGCCAGCAGCCAAGGCAAGCGTGATTTCTCCATCCTCTCCATTAGCCCTGATCTGTAGCCCATGGGTAAGGAGCTTCTCGTTCTCTCCGAGGTTTCATGAGGAAGCTACTGGCAGGAACAGACCCCACGGTTGCCCGACTCCTGTCCCCATCTGAGCCTGTCTGCGCCTGGGCTTCCCTGAAGAATGTCACGCTGTTCCCAAAGGGCTCCCTGAACTTCCAGGCTCCACTCCCCAGGAGATGAGCAGAGCAAGGGGCCTGATCTAGCAATTTTGCATCTCGTGTAAATTCCCTTTCTCTTGGAGAGGAAAGTGAGGGCTATGCATTAATTCCACTTCGCTGATCAAAATCTCTCCAGCAGCTGGAGCGTGTCTCTCTTTTATTCCTTCCTTAACACTTGCCATAGCCTCCAGACTGAGTCATGTCTCCAGAGTGACTGTAAACACTGTCGTTTCTGATGGCCCAGTCTGCTTCTTGCAATTATCCAAATTAATGCCAAGTGGGCACAGGCTGTGCGTTCTGGCTGCGCCCACATCCGCTCAGACCCCTGCAGCCCTGAGGCCGAGGCATGACTTGGCCAGGCTGGCAGCCAGAGCCCAAGTCCTCTATGCTCGATGGGCCTCTCACATGGACCGGGCACCCGCTCCTGGCAACACATTGGGGTGGGGGCTGCTGGCAGCAGCGGGGTCACGAATCCCCTGCTGTCTGCGTTTGCCTCTTCTCAGAGCACTCAGGACAGAATGCCCAGGGGGACTGCGAGGACCTGGGTTTTCAGGTCACACCCACCCTTTCCTCTGAGTCCAGAGGGAAGAAGCAAAGGAGCAAAGGGAATGTAGGACCTGAGGTCCTTTCCCCGCTCCCGGAGCCTGAGCAGGAGCCTCTCTCCATGAAGTCTCACCAGGGAAATCCTCTTACCCCGGGAAATCCACATGTACCCAAAGGCCTCTGGCCCACTTTAGCTGGGAGCTCCCTCTCTCTCTCTCTCTCTCTCTCTCTTCCTGTGTCTTGTTTTTAAGACAGAAAACTGAATGTTTGATGTATTTTTAAAGTGTGGAAAAGATCAAAACTTTACTCAGCGATTATGACATGTGGGTTGATCATACGCTCTCGTTCTTCGTTCTTTAGGGGGAAAGTGAGAAAGAGAAGAGCAGGTGAGGGGATGAACAACAGAAAGTCACATGAAGAGGCGTGGGGGAAAGGAAGAGGGAGAAAAATCACCAGGGAGAAAAAATCAATGAGAGAGTACAGACAGCAAAGAGAGAGGAGTCAGAATACCTGCTGAACGAATGAACTGAACGCTGAAATGTCCTCGTTCTAGAAGTAACACACTAAGGGTCAAGGGGGAGAAGAGGACCCCTCACCCAAAGTCCCACAGCTAGTAAGGGCCAGAGGGAGGACTACATCCCAGGTCTCCCCAATACCTGGTCTAAGGGGGTGTGGGTCGCACTTCCTCAAGGGCTGGTGTTGGAGCCTCAATACCTGGTCTAGTATCTGTATGGATCCTGCCTAGGAAACGGGTGTGGCCTGATGGAGCAGGAAAAAATAGCTGTGAGGGAAAGTAGGAAGGGCAGGAAATTCTAGCTATAGTCAGCCTCTGATTTGCTGTGTGACCTGGAGCAAGCGCCTTCCCCTCTCTGAACCCCCTCTGCAAGGTGTGACCAGGGGCTGCACCATGAAGCCAGCCTGGCTTTGCTGAATCTTCACAGCAATCGATCCTCAACCCACCACCCGGCCTGGCACACCACAGGTGCTCAATAAATGTTGAATGATAATTGCCCTGGGCACTAAGGCAAACACTAGGCTAATTGGGAGAGCTGGGTAAGGCCACAAGTCTGTGGTTTCAGGAAGAGAGCAAAGCCAAGTTATCCAGCTGAATGAAGAGAGATGTCAGCCTCCACAGGATGGTAGTATTTGAGGCTGTTGGGAGCAGCAGCGATTCTATCCAGAAATGGGAGATTTGTGCTGTCTCAGGGCAGAAAGGGGAAAACAAACCCCCGGTCTTTTCTTATAAGCATAGAGTTACCCGCGTCCCAGTGGGCATGGGCTTGCCGGCAAACTAGAGGTGTAACTCACTCACCGCCGCGGAGCATCCCTAGGGCTCTTTGCGAACGAGCTGCTGGAATTGTGGGCGATGAAGGCGAAGCTTCGAGCTCCCAGCGCCCAGCTGGCCACGTGCCCAGAGCCCAAGGCGCTCTCTGCTCCCGCAAGCTCCCTCCCCACAGATCACCCTATTCTACCCACTTCTGGTCTCCGGACTCGGACAATGGCCATCCTGACCTCCTCCGCAGTCCTCCAGTCTGGAGCACGCGTTCCCTGCCTACAGAAATCACCCAGCCTCCCGGGTCAAATCGGAAAGTTTGCGTCTCGGCTCCCTTCCGTTACCCGCCCCCACCACCCGCCGCAGCAGAAGCGACGTCTCGGGTCCTGGGAGACCCCAGCCCCCGCGCCTGCCCGCCGCCCCTGTGGTACTCACCTCTCTACCTCGGCGGCTCATCGCCTCCACCAGGCGAGGGGTTCAGGGACTCTCTTGGCGCCCCGCCCAGCACCTCAGCTGTTGCTTTGACGAATGGAATCCCCCGCCTCCCGCTGCCCCTATCCAAACCGGGCCCCGTGGGTTCAGGCTGACTTGAACTTAAAATGAAAGTTCAACGTAGAGTGAACTTAAGAGCGGAAGGAGCTGGGCTTGGGCCCGGTTCGAAAGTTACCTCCACTACTCGCTAACCACGTGGGAAGCTCAAGTCACTTAAACTTCAGTTTCCTTATCCATAATAAGGAACCACAACCCCTGTAGCCCAAGGACTGCGCTAAAGGGTTCCCGTGCATTTTCTCATTTCATTCCCCTACTGCCTGGTGAGAACTGGTACTTTTATCATTATTGCCACTTTACAAAAGAGGAATTGGAGGCTCAGGGAGGTTACGCCCCAAACCACTTAGCCAGTGGATGATGGAGCCACGACTCAAACCCAGCCCTGCAGGATTCCAAAACCCACTTCTCCCGCAGAAGGCCCCCAGACCCTGGACGTGCGGAGGCCCCTCTCCCCGCCCCCGCCGCCGCGCTCCCTGCTCGGGATTTCCCGCCCGCACTACCTTCCTTGGGCGCATTGGCGTCCCACACGCTCCACATCTGCACAAAGAAGAATGGCGTCCAGCACACGATGAAGGCCAGCACGACGACGAACGTCATCTTGACCGTGCGGATCTTGGCCTTGGAAATGAGCTTGACGCTGCTGACGCGTGCCAGCGCCGCGAGCCCCCCGCTGCCCGCCAACGCGCCCTCGGGCCCCTCGGCCGCCGCCGCCGCCGCCGTCTTGAGCCGCAAGTTCTGCCAGATCTTGAAGCTGATGAGGCCGTAACAGGCGGCGAGCACGATGACCGGCACGATGTAGACGGCGAGCGTGATCCACGTGACGTAGGCCTTGGGCCCCCAGGGCTGGATGAAGACCGCCCAGCAGTCAAAGACGCCGTCAGCCACCTCGCGCAGCGAGAAGATGTGCACCTGCGGCGCGCTGGCCAGCAGGCAGCCCAGCCACGTGGCGAGCACCGCCAGGCGGTCGGCGCGGCGGCTCAGCACGCGCAGCGGCTGGCAGATGGCCAGGCAGCGGTCGAGGGACATGAGCAGCAGCAGGTAGGTGGAGGCGAACATGCCCACCACCTGCAGGTACTTGACCAGGCGGCACAGCAGGTCGGGCCCGTAGAAGCGGAAGGTGATGTCCCACAGCAGCTGCGGCAGCACCTGGAACACGGCCACCACCAGGTCGGCGATGCTCAGGTGCTTCATGAAGAAAAAGAGGCGCGAGTGCTTGTGGCGCGTGGTGCGCAGCGCCAGCAGCACACACGCGTTGCCGCTCAGCGCCAGGAAGAGGATGAGGCACAGCACGGCCACCTCCACGCGCGCCAGGGCCTCGTTGCGCTGCGGTGGCCCGGCGGTGCGGTTGCCCTCAGCCCCCGGCGGCGCCGCACTCCCGTTGACCGCCTCGGCGCTCCAGTTGGCCGCAAGCGAGCCCTCCATGACCGTGGCCGCCGCTCTGCGCCCCTGGCCTTCGAGCCCTTTAAGGCGTGGTGCGGCGGGGCGGGGCGGACGCGCGCCTCGGGTTACACTCCCTGCGACTCCGCGGACGGACCAGCGGGGTTGGGCCCTGAAACAAACCCCGAGGGTCCGGAGAAGACCTCGCGTTTCTCTCCCGACGCACGTGCGGCTCGGTTGTCCCCTTCCCAGGAACCCCAAATCCTTTAGGACTAGGAGCACAGCCACCACCCCAGAAATTCCCGTTTGAGATACCTCCTTCAGGGCCACTGGAGATGAGCGGGAATCTCCCGGACCGCCGGTGCCTTGAATATTCAGTCGCTTCCACTGAAGGAGAGGGGAGGGGCATAATCAGCCACTTTCCTCCGGGACTGGGACTCCTAAACCAGTCAACTCCCCCAGGGATCCCCAAAGTAGCTATCACCCCGGACCCTCAGCACAGCCACCTCCCGGGAGACCCCCAAACCAGCCACCTCTTCTAATAAACCTTACTCCGGTTCTCCAGAGAGCCCCAAACAGCAACTTGCCTGGGAAACCCCAGCTCAGGACCATCTCTCTCCAACCTCCTGTTTCTAAAACCCTTAGACTCCCCTTACCCCAACCCCGCAACTTCCACAACAGCCGCTGTCGTGGAACCCCAGTCCAGCGGTCCCTCCTGGGGGAACTCCTGCCTCACTCAATACCTATCCCCAGGACGCCCAACCGCTGTTCCCAGTACCCCTCCCTCGGGGATCCTCCCAGGTCTAGACACCTCCCGCGGGAATCCTCCCCAGCCCAGCAGGTGGGGAGGTTCAGGAACCCCGACAGTCAAGGGCTCTGCATCTTGATCCTGAGCAGCCACTCTCCAATCTCTCAGAGCACCAGTCGCGCCTTCAGGAACCAGGAGCGCGAGGCACCCCATCACCTCCGCTCGCGTCCCACTGGCTCCACCAGCCCCAGCCGTGACGTCCACCCGTGCGCAGGAGCCAGCTCTCTCCACCGAATCCGCAGGCTGACCTAAAGTTGGCTCCCTGGGAAGTTGCACCGCCGCGGACGGCTCCAAAAAAGCGTGCGATCCCGGCCCGGGTTGGGGTGACCACAGGCGGCACCCAGTCTGATACTACGCTGAGGTCTCGAACTCTGGAGCCTCGGCGGCTGGAATCCCCTCGCCCACAGCCCGACTGGTCGCTGGATAGGGACAGAAGGCGAACAAGGGGTGCCGCCGAGTCTGTGCGCGCGGGCAGCCTCGGGATGCGGCGCTGTCTGCTGGTGGCCAGCTTTTCTGCAGCGGGTGGCCGGGGCTCCACCACCACACGCGTCCGCTAGGAGGCGCAGAAGGCCGGCCGCGCGCCCCCCGCAGAGCCGGGTTAACTCGCCCGCGCGGCGTTTCCCCCAGAGCGGTAACAAACAGGCTTATTTCACAGTGGCTTAAAACTGCAGGGGGAAGGAGCTCATAAATAACCCGCTTGGTTTCTTCCTTTCTTGGTTTAGAAGCTCCTGCCTCTCAGGCGAAAGGGAGGCTTGAAGAGCAGCATTTTCCCCTGAGTAGATGGTGATGAAGTTACAAAAGCATTTAACTGATATTTCCCAAAGATCAGGTTAATTTCAGCGCTTGTTTTTTTCTCCCAGGAGCTTGAAGCAGTGGATTTAGCGGTGAATCAGTAAGTCCTTGCTTTGGAATACTGTTGTTCCTATTTCCATTCATGAGGAATTAGAAATGCCCCCTTTTCTAATCAGCACTGGGAGAGGTCTTCATTCTTTAGGCAGTTTTAGGGGCACATCTCAAGAAAAAAAATATTCTATCTTCATTTTAAAGTGATGCTGCTCGTCTCTGGCCGGAAGCCATTTCTGCCTCTTTGCCATGTTTGAAAATTAAAATCCTAAATGATACCAAAGGAAGATGAAATGATAAAGACAGCTTCTTGGACTCCTAGCTCCTTCTCTGTTCTAAAATCGTGTATTTGAAGTAATTTACAGTGGCCAAGAATTAAGGCAGAAAAAAAAGTGAGGATTCAAAAATGAACAGGGCTCTTTAGATTTTATTAAGTGCCCATTTCCTGCTGCCATTTCACTTCTCCCTCTTTTAATTATGTGGAGAGAATTGAGTTAGCCAAGGACCAGGTTTCCTGGATCCACAATTACAGCCCTGTGCCAGGGCATCCCAGAAGCAGACCATTGCCTCCGCCTTGGTCCCCAGGTTCATGTTGAGTGAGCATTCCAGGATGGGCCTGGGAATTCCGGCAACACCAGGAAAGGGTGAGAGGCAAGAGTTGTCTTTTTCTTGCCTTTGGGAGTTGTGGCATAATATTGTTAAAAAACAAAATTCAACTGAATAAATTTTGAAGACCTCATTGGCTTTATTCAACAACTCATGAATCGGGCACCATCCAAACTAGCAGAAAGAAAGGAGCTCCAAGGAGCTGTACAAAATGAAAGACTTTTATAGGCAGAAGGGAGCAGGAAGAAGGAAGTCATACTAGGCAAAAAAGCAGGTTGGTTATTGTTCGGTTACTTCCCTTTAGGGGAGGGCAGGGGTCTGTCAGGCAAATTACCTAACTAGTGCTGATCAGGCGATAACTGATTGACTGGTTTAACATTCCATTTCTGAGAGAGCCAAAACTGTAATTAAGTTAAGCCTCAGTTTGGTGATGCGGGGCTTAGCATAAGCGACTCCATTTTGGACCTGTCACCTTGTTTTTTGTTTTTGTTTTTTTGTTTTTTTGTTTTTTTTTGTGAGGAGATCAGCCCTGTGCTAACATCCGCCAATCCTCCTCTTTTTTTGCTGAGGAAGACGGCCCTGGGCTAACATCTGTGCCCATCTTCCTCCACTTTATATGGGACGCCGCCACAGCATGGCTTGCCAAGCAGTGCGTCAGTGCGCGCCCGGGATCCGAACCAGCGAACCCCGGGCCGCCGCAGCAGAGCGCGCGCACTTAACCGCTTGCGCCACCGGGCCGGCCCCATGGACCTGTCACCTTGTTTTTAATAATATTAATTAATAGTATCTGTCACACCAAATACAGATTAAAGTTACAGACCACTCAGGTGGATTAAGTGACCTTGACCTTCTCCTTGGGCCTCACTTTCCCCCTATGTAAAATGAGAGGGCTGGTCAGGATAGCTAATTTCTGAGATCTCATTCCTCTGGTTTTCTGGAATTTGATGGTCTACGCCATCTGAGAGCTTAATTCTAGGCGGTAAAACACATCTGCCCCACTCCATGGGGGGATGAGGAGGGGTTTTCCCTGAGCATCCCTGATGGGTAAATTTGGGAAGGAAAACCCTGGCCTGCAGAGCCTAGCCTGCCCGTCTCGCTGCTGGAACAGAGCTGCCTTCAGGGAGCAGGTTTCCTGGGCCATTCTCTGGGGCTGGGCCCTTCCAGTCACGTGGGAAGGCCTGCCCAGTCCTGTGTGGTCTGTGCATGGCGGGTCAGACTGCCGAACTCTGGATTCACTTAGCAGGACCATGTGGTCTCATGCAAAAGCTAAGTTCTCACTTAGCCTTCATCTGAAAAAACAAAAAAATGTGAATAGTTTGATCCCCATTTCCTCTCTTTTGTTTTATTTCTCAACATGTGCAGAAGTCAGGCAGGGGAGAGAGGTGCTATTTACCGGGGGGTCCCCTTGAAGACTCCTCACAATGAATAACACGTGCTCCCATCCCCTTGACCTCTAACCTCTGAGGAGACAAGCACTCACGTATTTGCAGTGTGATGATGGTAAATGCTAACGCAGGGCTGGCAAAGCGCGGGAGAGCACTTGGTGGACAGCCGCCGCAGGGAAGGCAGCTGGATTTTGAGGCCCAAGAACGAGTTCTCCAGGAAGCAAAGAGAAAAGGCCTTCTTCTCAGAGGTGTTCCAGGGTGTACCTGGCATTTGGGGCGCCTAACTATTTCATGTAGCTGCGATAGTAGCTACAAAGCCATGCCAAGAATGGATTTTATTCTAGAAACCCAGGTTCCCCAAAATGTGGGATGGAATGTGGGCTTTCTCTGATGGTACTTAAGATGTGGATTTAGTGTGGAGAGGTACTGAATAATATGGTGAGGAAATTAGTTCTTTTTCAGTTCTCCTTCTTTCCTTTTGATTTCAGCAAGGAGAAAGTCTGAATACCAACGGTCACAAAGGTGGTGGAGGATGCCTAAGGTTTATGAGACAGTGGTGGGGAAGGTGAGGCACACAGAAGGACTGTAAGCACGACATACTCAGTCGCGTGCTTTAGGGAGAGACCCCTGGTGGCCACAGGGAAGATGGGAAGGGAGATACTGGCATTAGCAGACCCTTGGGATGTCCAGGCAAGAGATGCTGTAGTCATGGACAGGGGTAGGGAGGTTGATTCGAGGGTGTATTAATCAGGGTTCCCCAGAAAATATATAGGTATAGGTATAGGTATGGGTATAGGTATAGGTATAGAGATAGATTTATTTTAAGGAATTGGCTCATATGATTATGGAGGCTGGCAAGTCCAAAATCTGCAGGGTGGGCCTGCAGGCTGGAAACATAGAGAAGAGCAGATGCTGCAGTTTAAATCTGAAGGCTGTCTGCTTCAGAATTCCTTCTTCCTCAGGGGAAGTCAATTTTTGCTTTGATTCAGACCTTCAACTGATTGGATGAGGCCCACCCACATTAGAGAGAGCAATCTGCTTTACCCAAAGTCCATTGATTTAAATGTTACTCATCCAAAAACACCCTCACAGAAACATCTAGAATAATGTTTGACTACATACCTGGGCACCTTGGCCCACCCAAGTTGACACAAAAATTAACCATCACAGAGTGAGTTTCGGCAATCACTGTTTTACAAATTTCCCAGTGTCCCCAAGCAAGGAAGAGTCTTGAAGGCAGGGCCAGTATCATATATACATGTACTTCAGAAGGCCTAGGTCACTGCACAGTAGGCGCTCCACAGGCTTTTATTAAATACAGAAGGATAGAAGCGGGGGGGGGGGTGAGAAATAGACATCCTCATGGTAGTTTCTCTCTCTTGAGAGCAGGCCAAGCCCACCGAGGAAGGTTTCCTGCCCAGGGAACGACCTCTCCAGTACCCACTCCCACCTCTGGGAACTGGGTCCGAAATTTTAGCATCCTGGGAATTTTCCAGCTCTGGTGCATTTATCTAGATGTGGATCCAAGCCCAGGTCACCCCACTCTTCAGTCAGGATGGAAACGAGCCATAAATACATCCAGTCCACTCCCTCCCTACCACCACCAGCCCCCCGATACTGCCCCCCAACCCCAAATGATTTCTCAGTCTCTGCTTGGGCCTCAGGCAGGCGTCAGAGACACTCTCAGGCTTGAAGACTGAGAACACATTTTAGCAACAATTTTCTGCCGGCAAACTTGATCCTCGGCTTTCTTACACTTAACAACGCTGTCCAGGTGTAGGAACATCAGGGCACATGGGATGACCTGGGAAGTTCACGAGGCTGTAGCAGGCTGTTGTGTCAGGACGAAGCGTTTAGCTCTCGCGTACTTCTTCCAGCCTGCATCATTTGGGGCCTCTTCTCGGCCTATGCTTCATTCCTGTGTTCCACGGAGGGTGGAGGGAGAGAAAAAAACAAGTTCTCCTATTGGAAAGCAGTTAGAGCTAGCGTCTGGGTTTTACTACTTATGACCTGTGTGGCCTGTGTGTCTCTCTGAGACTCAGTTTCCCCAGGTGCTGACCTCATGGGGCTGTGTAAGACAATTCACAGGAGGGATGCTTTGCAAACAGTTAAGTACTGTCCACCTGCATCTGTTTTCTCGTGTTGGCAATCCTCGCCCCAGGACCATCCTGTGAAAATATTTTCTCATCCACTCAACCTCCATCTTGTTAATCTTTCCAGGTCAAGCTCACGTGTCTTCTCAATTCAGATAGACAAACCGTGTGTGTGTGTGTGTGTGTGTGTGTGTGTGTGTGTGTCACTGTGCCAGGCAAGGAAAGTATCTCCTTGGAACCCCAACTGGCATGATGAGAGTTCTAAATCTTTGCCTCTTCAGGGAAGCCTTCTCTGACCCTCCTGGCCATGGAGAATTCCGCATTTTCTGAAGCTCTGCTGCGTGACCGCAGATCTCGCTTCTAGGGTGGACGTGCTCCGTCTCCCCGGTTCAGCTGTGAGCGCCCCGAATGAGTCTTGTAGAGCACAGTCCTTTATATACTTGCCCATCATCCTCTCTATCATGCATAGCTGTCAATAAAGATGTGTTGGGGACCGGCCCGTGGCTTAGCAGTTAAGTGCGCGCACTCTGCTGCTGGCGGCCCAGGTTCAAATCCCAGGCATGCACCGATGCACTGCTTCTCCAGCCATGCTGAGGCCACGTCCCACATACAGCAACTAGAAGGATGTACAACTATGATATACAACTATCTCCTGGGGCTTTGGGGAAAAAAAAAGGAGGAGGATTGGCAATGGATGTTAGCTCAGGGCCGGTCTTCCTCAGCAAAAGGAGGAGGATTAGCACGGATGTTAGCTCAGGGCTGATCTCCCTCACAAAAAAAATAAATAAAAAATAAAGATGTGTTGAGAAAACGGTTGATGGGTTACTCAAGAACATCACTCAGCAAATTAATCACCAGGGTCAGACCCTTTCTTCCCAGAACAGTATTTCTGTGGAAGTCAGGCTGAAGGAGGGCTCTTTGTGAGAAGAGCATGTTCTGCATACATGTGTGCCATTCTTCCCCAGAGCAAGCGATGGCAGAGACAAAGCATGCTGCTTCTAATTCCACAGACATGTCCATTGACAACAGACGTAACAACACAACCCCTATTAAGGAATTGGCTTAAATAAATGCCTTCTCTGTAGACACTGTTGGCCTAGGTTAAGACGTAACTAGAGAGAAAAAGCGTTCTCTGGGAATAACAGAGCTTAGAATTAAAAAAAAGTGTTCTTTTGCAGAAGAAAAGGTTTATTGAGAATCAGAATCTTTGGAATTTGTGCCTTCTTTTGGAGAAGCAGGGCCTACAGGAGTAGAGAGTCACGTAAAAGTGGTTGTTATCCTCACTCGTAACAAGCAGAATGATTGGGATTCTCATGATGCCTGTTTTACAGAGGAGAAAACTGAGGTTCCGAGAGGCGAAGGGGCTTGCCCAAGGCCACACAGCTGGTTAAAGAGGGCCAGCGTGGCTGGAGTGAAGCATGAGACAAACCCAGAGAGGTCGCCGGAAGCAAAGCCCCCAGCCTGGTAGCCGAGATCAGGGACTTTGCTCTCTCAGAGGGCCGGGAAGCTTTGAGGGGTTAACTGAAGGAGAGATGTGATAAGTGACAACCCATCTGCATCAGCGGGTGGCACGGATTAAAGGGGGCAAGTGGCAGCAGGCAAATTGGATAAGAGGCTGTTGCGAGTGAAGTTAGCCTGAGTACGGTGGTGTCCAGGTCAACACGGCAAGAGCAAGGCACTTGACCAAGGTCCCAATGCCATCACAAATGAAGCCAGACCAAAACTCCAGTCTTTCCTCGGACCCAGCCACGTCCTGGTCATGAAAGGCCCGAGCAGCATTGAAGAGGTTCTGGAGATAGGAACTGGAAAGACTTTCTGGTGAAGGAGAGGGAAAGGCGACAAGAGAGACGGCTTAGACAGTCCCCTGGCCTCATCCGAGAGGTCAGTCTGGACTCACACCGGACACGCGCGCAAAACAAAGCTCTCTTCCCCCGTCTGCCACCCCCGCCCATTTCTATCAGGCCATCTCTGGAAGGACAAAGGAACCTAAGGGAAATTCCAATGACCCAAGAGCTCCAGACACAAACATTGTCCCAAGCCCCAGGCAGCCCTGTCCCTCCTCCTCTGCCAATTCCAACAGCCCACTCATTTTTCTTTTTTACGTAAAAAAAAAAAAAAGGCATTTCTTCGCAGAGGGGCCCCCAACAGAAGTCTGCTGTTCTTCCTGGGATGTTGAGCACATCTTGACAGAATGGACCATTTTCTGTGCTCTCTTATGCACAACCCTCACTCAGTAAATATTCTCTAAACACCTGCTACGTGCCCATTGAGGGGACCCTGAATCGCAGCACCCAGAGGCAGTGCTGTGAGTCCAGAGTTGAACTTGGCCAACCAGCGCTCCTGGGCAGGTGAGAAAACCAAGACACGCAGAGGAACCGGAATCCCTGCTGTATTCAGTAACGGGTCCACCAGGAACGCACTGCCCTGCATGACCAAAGGCAAGGCGCCATGCCTCCCTGGCCTCAGTTTCCTCTCCTTAAAATGAGGGTATTAGATACTCTCTAAGGTCCGTTAGAGCTCTCACTGTCTGTCATTCTCTAAGACTGGGCAGCAAAACACACACAGCTAAGCAGCCGCCACACAACAGACCATCAAGCATCCTCAGTACAAACAACGGCGTCAGGCACACAGTAGGTACTCAGTATATTAACACTAGCAGAAAGTCTGAGTAGGGACTGTGTGGGAAGGCTGAAGCGCTCTGCCAGGAGAGTAAGGCTTCAACAACTGAAATCCCATTTTCCACCCATCAGGCTGGTAAAAACCTAAAAGAAAAATACCTTCAGGGGATCTGAGGCTCTCCAACATTGCTGAGGGGAGTGTATTCTGGAAGGGCCTCCTTAGAAGGAAATTGGACAATACATATCAAAAGCCTTACAAACGTGGATACCTTTTGACACAGCAATTAACCCTTCTAGTGACTTGACTTAAGGAAACAATTGGGGGAAAAGGCAAAGAGAGATGTATACATATGTTCATCAAGCATTGTTGATGACAGCGAAAAAGGACTCAGACTATTGTTATGTACATCTGGTGAAAAACTACATAGAGGTTAAAAATGACAGGATGGATCTGTGTTAATTGACATGGAATGGCTGTGTGTGTGTGTGAAAGAGAGGGAGAGAGGAGGAGGAGGAGGAGGGGGAGGAGGAGGCGGCAGAGGAGGGGGGGAAGGCGGCAGAGGAGGAGGAGGAGGAAGGGGGATGGGAGGAGGAGAATTATCCATGAAGGATATTGCAAACAAATTAACAGCAGTTATCTCGGGGTGGTAAGGTTATGGGCAGTTTAAGTATCTTTATTATCCGTATCTTCTGGTGTTTCATAGTGCATGTGATTATTTTTGCCATGTGAAAAGAGAGAATCTGTTTCCTAAAAGCCTCATCACAGACCAGCATGAGCACCTCCAGCCTTCTGTTGCTCTCTGCCTTCACCGTGGGAAGTGTTCTCCCCAGCACACTGGGAAGTCAGAGCATTTCTGCAAGTATTCTTTTTTTGGGGGGCGGGGAGGAAGATCAGCCCTGAGCTAACATCCGTGCTAATCCTCCTCTTTTTGCTGAGGAAGACTGGCTCTCAGCTAACATCTATTACCAATCCTCGTCCTTTTTTTTTTTACCCCCCAAAGCCCCAGTAGATAGTTGTATCTCATAGTTGCACATCCTTCTAGTTGCTGTATGTGGGACACGGCCTCAGCGTGGCCAGAGAAGCAGTGCGTCGGTGCGCGCCTGGGATCCGAACCCTGGCCGCCAGTAGCGGAGCGCGCACACTTAACCGCTAAGCCACGGAGCCGGCCCCCTGCAAGTACTCTTGAGCGTCCTCAGCCAGCGACGGCTTGAGGGGGGCCGGGCAGCCTGTTGGGAGGCGCAGCTCTTCAGGGGTCCTGGTCCTGGAGCAGGACCCCCCTCAGAAGGCCACTGAGAGAACAGAAGAGCTGCTTTCTTACCCCCCCCCGCCCCTGCTCTTCCAGGGGTTGTTAAGCACTCAGCACCTTCTCCCCACTTGTAAGGTGTTTGTGACACTTCATCAACAGTGTCCTAAAGGGCCACGCTCCAGCAACACGTCCTCAGAAGAAAGATGCACCAAACCAGGGCGGGACGGCAAGGTCCCCGCGGCCTGTGTTTTGGGGCAGTCCACGTGCAGGAGCTCTTCCCTGAACGAGCAACACCCCAGAGCTGACCCAGGAGACCCGACCCCAGGATTCTAGAGCATTAGGACGAGGAGGGACACAGACACACGTCTACGTTCATTTCACAGGATGAATCGAATTTGAGGTGTGGAAAGGAGGAAAGGCTTGTTCGATGTCACCCAGTGAGACCGAGGCTGACCTGAGACCAGGACACTGGGCTCAGAGTGCTAACTAAGCTCCCCACTGGCCGACCCGTCCCTCCAATATGGCACAAACACCAAACTCCCAAGTCCTTAGCAGACTCTTCTTAATTCCACCCGAAGCCCCTCCCAGCCCCTGGCCCCTCCGGTCTGCCTCCTCTCCACCTACGCTGCTCTGCTCCCTGCACTAGGCGTGCCTCCCGGGCAGGGCTCCCAACACCCCTGTGCATCCCACCTCCACGCCCCCGCTCAGCCCACTCCCCACTGGGAGTGCCCTCCCTGCTCGCCCCTCTAGCTATCAAATCCCGTACCTTGCCCACTTCACAGATGGAGAAACTGAGGCTCACATCATGGAGTGATTTGCCTCAAGATTGCCTTGCTGATTGGCATCAGACCAGATCTCTGACTCCTTCAGCGTCTGTTGCCATTTTTCTGAGAACTGTGCCTTCTGGAACTTTGGACTAGGGTGCTGGAGAGTGGACATCCCCTTTGTTCCTTCCAAAATGGATGATTCTGAAGCCCTAGCTCTCCTGAGGTGTCCTTATTCCTGCCTTTGGGGACCCCTTAAAGTTCAAGACGGCAGAGGAGGATTCCATGAATTGGCTCATGCAGGCTCGTCTTAGGTAGACGCACAGCCCCTGGAGTCAGCGTTGCACGGAGGAGCCAGGCAAGCCTGGATTTAAATCTTAATGCTGCCACATACTAACGGTGTTACCCTGAGAGACATCGCCAGCCTCTCTGTGCCTCAGTTAACTCAACTAACGAGCGAGGATGGTGATAACACCCCCATGCTTCAGTTACTATGGCTGCATAACAAATTGCCCCAAAAGGTGGTGTTTTAAAACAACAACATTTGTTTTGCTCACGAAATGATGATTTGGGCAGGGCTTGGCAGGGACAGCTCATCTCTGCTCCATTCAACATCAGTGGAGCAACAAGAAGGCTGGGGTTGGAATCATCTCATGGGTGGTGAAGGCTTGATGGCTCACTTAGACGGCAGTGGATTCTAGCTGGGCCCTTAGCTGGGGCTGTGGGTCAGAACGCCTGTGCATGGGGTCCTAGGCTGCCGCACAACGTGGTGGGTCCAGCTACCTAATTTGCAGGGCCAAGTACAAAGTGAAAATGCAGAGTCCCTCATTCAAACGTTATTAAGAATTTCAAGGGGCTGGCCCAGTGGCACAAGCGGTTAAGTGCGTGCGCTCCGCTGTCGTGGCCCGGAGCTCACCGGTTCGGATCCAGGGCATGCACTGACGCACTGCTTGGCAAGCCATGCTGTGGTGGTGTCCCATATAAAGTGGAGGAAGATGGGCACGGATGTTAGCCCAGGGCCAGTCTTCCTCAGCGAAAAAAGAGGAGGATTGGCAGATGTTAGCACAGGGCTGATCTCCTCACCAAAACAAAAGAATTTCAAGACAGTGACAGAAGAGTGTCAGACCAGGTGCGGGGCCTCTGAGCGTGGGGCCCTGTGCTAATGCACAGGTGCACTCGCATGGAGCCAGCCTGACTGGAGCTTTGTTCACACTGTCTACTCCGCCCCAAGAACTGCCTGCTTTGCCTCCTGAATGTCTCCTGAAGATGTCTCCCCCTCCCCCAGGTCCAGGCCACTGCTCCACTCCAACGTGCCGCCCACACACACTCCCTGGACAGCTATGACCCCTCTGTCCCCTCCCACCTGCTCTCCATACAACAGCCAGAATTACCTTTTTTTATTTTTGGTGAGGAAGATTAGCCCTGACTTAATATCCGTTGCCAATCCTCCCCTTTTTGCTGAGGAAGATTGGCCCTGGGCTAACATCCATGCCCATCTTCCTCTACTTTATATGTGGGACGCCTGCCACAGCATGGCTTGATAAGCGGTGCGTAGGTCTGCGCCCAGGATCCGAACCCACGAACCCCAGGCCGCTGAAGCAGAGCACACAAACTCAACCACTACACAACCAGGCCGGCCCCCAGAATTGTCTTTTAAAATGACACTTGTGATGATGTCACCCTCTGTTGCAAACAGTTCAATGTCTTCTCCCTGCCCCAGAGTGAAGACCAAATGCTTTAACACGGCCCGAGGTGCCCGAGTGGTCCAGTCCCTGCAGTCCGGGCCACCTTGTCTTGCACACCCTCTTCCCAGTTCTCTGAGTTTCAGCCACTGCCCCACATCCCCGGCCAAGTTACCTCCTGCTCGTGCCTCAGATCCCAGCAAGCCCACCACATCCTGCTAGCTCTGTCAGGACCTCACAGACCTGTCCTTCCTAGCACTTTCCACAGGGGTGATTCCACAGATGTCTGGGCGGGTTTTTGGCGAATGCCTGCTCCCAAGAGCAGAAGCTAGGTCGGGTTGCTTTCACCATGGTATCCCCGTGCCTAGTGCAATGCATGTGCACAAGTCGTGTGATGAATGAGTCAACTTTTTTTTTTTTTTTTTTTTTTTTATTTTTTCCCCCAAAGCCCCAGTAGATAGTCGTATGTCATAGCTGCACATCCTTCCAGCCGCTGTATGCGGGACTCAGCCTCAGGATGGACGGAGAAGTGGCGCCTCGGTGCGTGCCCGGGATCCGAACCCGGACCGCCAGCATCGGAGCGCGCGCACTTAACCACCAAGCCACGGGGCCGGCCCAAGAATGAGTCAACTTTTGAACCAATGAACCTCATACACAGAAATCCTGGGACTGCCAATGTTCCAGGCTGGTCTTAAGGGGAAACAGGGAAGTCTCCTCAACTGTACCAAGAGTTGAAGGTACACGGATACCTTCCTAGAACGGATGATGGAAGGATGAGACTGTGTATACAAAGCACCTGGCACAAGAGAGATGTTCAATGTCTATTAAATGTTTGTGGAGGGATGCTGTAACGCCGGGGGTAAGCCCTCCTCTCTTTCACATCCCTTCCCCCCGGGCATCTGCGATTCGAGAAAGAAACTCCTAGATTCGCTTATTTCCATGATGGATTAGAGATGTAATACATTCCCCCTTCCTGAGGGACATGCATTTAAAGAGGGACTTCTGCTTCTAACCTGGGCTGCAAACTACCCTCCTCAGCCGGGCAGAGTATGTGGTGGCGCAGGGGGTGGTTCAGACCACCTGGGGCTAGTTCCACATCCAGGTCACGCTCTTCTACAGTAGGTCGCCTTCGGGGGAGAATGTTTTACCTAAATTAATTCACTCTAGCCTAAATTTGGTTTAGCCTAAACCCTAATTCTAATCTGAAGTAACTAACTCTCAGTATCCAGAAAAGCAGGGTGGACGCCCACTCTACCCACATGCACAGAGCTGCCACAGGCTTGCCCCAGCTTTCTTGCTCCTGAAAAGCTTCCTGAAGTTCTGACTCCATGAAAAGATTATTAAGTGGCCTGGTCCTCTCAAACAGAAGGGGGCCGTCACTCCCTGCCAGGCCACCCATCAGGAACAGGAGGAGCGTGAGGGCCGCTGCTGATTTTCCCATCCAGTCTGCCCTTTGGTTTGCCCTCCAGGCGGGGCTGGCAGCGCCTGGGGGTCCTGTCTGGCCTGGAGGCAGCTGGGCATTGTGTTTCCTGCATATGAGGCTTTCTGTTCCTAATTTTTTTATGTGAATAATTTCTATATTGCACACTCTAGGAAATAATATTGATTGTATGTCTACTGTGCTGCAATACAAAAATAAAATTATTTCTATATACCACAAAAAAAAAAAGGTCCCCACCAACAGCTGCCCAGGGTATCAAGAGAGGGTGATATCTTTGTCTGGTTTTGGTATCAGAGTAATGATGGCCCCATAGAATGAGTTTGGAAGTGTTCTCACTTCTATTTTTGGAAAATTTGTGAAGAACTGGCATTAATTATTCTTTAAATATTTGGCAGAATTCATAAATGAAGACTTTTGGGTCTTGTCTCTTTGTGGGTAGTTTTGTTTGTGTATTTTTAATCACTAATTCAATCTCTTTACTTGTTATAGGTACATTCAGATATTCTGATTCTTTTTCAGTCAGTCAGTTTCAGTAAATTTTGTCTTTCTAGGAATTTGTCCACTTCATCTAAGTTATCTAATTTGTTCTCATATAGCTGTTCATCATATTCTTTCATAATCCTTTTAGCTACTGTAAGGTCAAAAGGTCTGTAAGATCTTTCATTCCTGATTCTAGTAATTGGAGTCTTCTCTGTTTTTCAGTTGGTCGAGCTAACTAAAGTCTTATCAATTTTATTGATCTTTTCAAGTAACTAACTTTTGATTCTGTTAATTTTCTCTATTGTTTTTCTATCCTGCATTTCATTAATTCCTACTCTAATCTTCATTATTCCCTTCATTCTGTTTGCCTTGGGTTTAATTTGCCCTTCTTTTTCCAGATTCTTAAGGTGGAAGGTCATGTTATTGATTCAAGATCTTTCTTCTTTTTTAATACAGGCACTTACAGTTATAAATTTCCCTCTAAGTACTGCTTTATCTGCATCCTCTAACTTT
This sequence comes from Diceros bicornis minor, assembly GCF_020826845.1. NCBI lineage: Eukaryota > Metazoa > Chordata > Mammalia > Perissodactyla > Rhinocerotidae > Diceros > Diceros bicornis. The sequence goes on along the minus strand of NC_080741.1, from coordinate 71,472,372 downwards.
TGGTGTGTTGCATCTTCATTTTAATTCATTTCAAAGTATTTTCTGTTAGTCCTTGTGATTTCTTTGACTCACTGGCCATTTGAGAGTGTGGTGTTTAATTTCCACATATTTGTGAATTTTCCAAAATCCCTTCTGTTATTGATTTCCCATTTACTCTATTGTGCACAGAGAACACACTTTATATTATTTTCATCATTTTATATTTATTAAGACTTGTTTTATGGCCTAGCATATGGTCTGTGGTGGATAATATTCCATGTGCACTTGGAAAGAATGTGTATTCTGCTGTTGTTGGGTAGAATGTCCTATACATACCCGTTAGGTCTAGCTTGATTATAATGTTGTTCAAGTCTTCTATTTCCTTGTTGATCTGCCTAGTTTTCTATCTGTTATCGAAACTAGGGTATTGAAGTCACCAACTATTATTATTGAAATGTCTGTTTCTCCCTTCAATTCCATAAGTTGTTGCTTCATGGGTTTGGAGGCTCTGTTATTAGGTTTATGTATATGTTTATAATTGTTACATTTTCCTGATGGGTTTACTCCTTCATCATTATATAATGTCCCTCTTTACCTCTAGTAACTTTTTTTGTTTTAAAATCTATTTGTCTAACATAGTCACTCCAGCTTTTTTAGGGTTGCTGTCTGCATGATATATTTTTTACATCATTTTTCTTTCAAACCATTTTATCTTTGAACCTAAGTGTGTCTCTAAAGTGTGTAAACAGCATATAGTTGGCTTTTTTTTATCCAGTCCACCATTACTTTTCAGACATCAGTGTCTCATATGTCAACAATGTGAAAAAGACATAATGTCTTCATATCATTATAAAAATAATTTTGACCTTGTAGACCCCATGAAAGGGGTCTGTAGTCCATTCTCTGAGAACCACTGCAATAATAAGCATTTATTTAGCTCATGCCTCTGTGAATCAGCTGGGCATAGATTGATCCAAGCTGAGCCTGGCTGGATCCTTCTCCTGGGACCAGCAGGCTAGTGTAGACATTTCCTTCTCTTGGTGACAGAGAAGCTCAAAAAGTCAAGTGGAAACAGATATTTTAAGGATCTGCCTTATTGCATTTATCAAAGCAAGTCACATGATCAAACTCAAAATCAAGGGAGAGGAAAATATATTCCACCCCCTTAGTGAGAAGAACTGCAAAATCCGTGCAACGGGCAAGGATACAGGGAACGGTAAAGAATTGGGGCCAACACTGCAATCTACATACACGTCAAGAATGAACGTAGAGTGACCAGCTGAGAGCTACTGCAGCAGCTGGAGAGAGAGGATGAGGCCTCGGACTAGGGTAACAGTGGAGAGAGAGGCCAAAAGCAGTTGGATCTGGGGAAATCAGTTCTTCCCTCCAAAACTTCATTTCCTCAACTATAAAATGATGTTATTATGACAATTAAATGAGATAATGTATGTAAAGTTTAGCCCTAGTACGCATTTGATCTATGGAGTCTATTGCTATTATCTCTAAAGTGAGGATGATTAACAAACCTCATAGACTTCTAGTCAGAACCAAAGCACCAGGAGCAGAGGCTGGCACATAAAATATGCTGCAATTGTTCATTACTTACATTCTGTCGGCTTCCTAAAAGGATTTGAGGAGATTTACAGTCAAAGACCCAGTTATAGTAACACTATTAAAAGTAGGGTTAAAGAATGAGAGAAAGGGCTTATCTCTTTGACTTAGTCCTTGAACTGATGAAGCCACTTAAAGAAAAGGATTTTAATCATTTTGCTCAATACAGATGGTGTTTTGATAATTCTGATGGAGCTAACCACACTTCCCAGAGAAATGCTCGTTCTTGTTCTGCTATTGTTTGGCTGGGTTTGGAGGGAGGAGATTGGCTGGAGTTGGTGGGGGAAGAGGGGCTGTTTCTAGATTAATTCAGTTTAGATACTGTTTCATGGGGATTTCCTTTGTTTGATTTTCCCGTAGCATTCATTCTGCAGGAAGAGATGATAATCTAGCCAGATGATCTCAGGCAAGTTCTTAACCTCTCTCTACCTCAGCTTCTTCATCTGTAAAATGGGGATGATAATAATAATAATAATAATACTTTCTTTGAGGACTAATTGAGTTAATATACAAAATATGCACTTAGAGCGGGGACTGGCACAGTTAGTGCTACATAAGTCTTTCATATTATTGCGATTATTATTTAATAAAAACTCAATGTTATTGCCCAGAAAAGTTGGGCACAATTTCACAAAGTCAGTCTGAGACTTAATCTTATTGCTCGGGAAAATCAAGGTCTAAATGTCTTGAGGAAAGCAAGGCTCTGCTCCTATCTCTAGAGCAAGATACAGAATTTCTATCTCCTCTCTGATTGCTCTTTCCTGATTGGAAGACCGCAGGTACTCAAGAAGAGAGCCAAGTCTTGCAACTTGCTAAAACCCAGGCCGGGCATTTCCCTCCCCTCCCCCAGAGCATTCAGCCTGGCCATGTTCACATGCTTCTGGGGCTATCACTAGGACATAATAAAGAACAGACCTTAAGTTAGATCTGCAAGGCTCAAACAAGGGTTGGCCTTAGAAATCACATTTCAAAGTCCTTTCCTGTAAAGCTGAGGAAATTGTGGCTCAGAGAAGGTGCGTAACTTCCCCAAGGTCACACTGTTAGTGGCAGTGCATTCTACCTGGCCCCAAAGCCTGCGGACTTAACTACAATGCCTTTATAGACTCTGCAACAAAGCTCCCTCATTCAGGAGACATATCTTCAGTGTCCTCGATCCACCCTCAGGACGGAGTTTGAAGATGCTTCTCTTGCCACGGCATTCTGCCCTGCTCCTCACAAAGCATAGACTAAAAATGAGTCCATTACTCTAGATGATGTCTGCCAGCCCAGAGGCTGGTGAGACAGTCCTCTCCTTCGTCCTAAATGCCATACTTCCGTTCATGTGGCTGGAGAACAAACTGTCTTCTTCAGAAGTTCCCATCATGTTGACTCACATGCCGCTTACCATCAACTGAAACTCTCGGCCCTCTGCAGATGCAGTTGCTAAGCAACACCTCCCTCAACTCCACCATCCCACATTCAGAGCACTTGGCATCTAGCTCAATGGCGCACCCTGAGAGGCTCAGGGTACCCTGGTTGTGTCGCTGCACTGACTCCTGAGAGGAAGAGAATTGGGTGTGGCAACCAAGAAGAGGACCCCAAGGTGACCCACTCCACCGGCACCTACCAAGCAGGACCGCTGCAATTCAGGATGGCCCAGCGCTCTCCCGGGCAGACAGAAACCAGGCTCTGTACCCCCATCTTGCTTCTTTAACACTTTCCTATCTTTTCCCAGGAGCCCCCAACAATCCAGCTCTGCCCATCCCCTTCTGAGTCTACCCACCCCTCAGAGAGCAACATGGCTGCCCAGGGAAACCACCCATGCTCTGCAGTAAGGCGGAAAAAGGACATTGAAGAATGACATGGAGAGTGTGCTATGTCTTTTTTGCAAAAAAAATATATATATATATATATATTTTATGAATTAAATTCATTCATGTGATCATAGAAAATATATCAAATTGTTAACCGTGCTTGGTTACCTCTGAGAGCTGGGTTGGTGTTAGATGGGGGAGCTACAGCTGTTTGCTTTATACATTTCAGCACTGTCTAAACTGGTAAACATGTAGGTTAAGGTTAAACATGTTAGTTAAATGAAAGGGTGGAAGGAAGGAAGGTAATGAATTCTAAGTGCTCAGCGTGGCACTGGGCACATGGTAAGAACTCAAAAAGTGTTAGCTTTCATCAGCTCCTCATTCAGTTGAAGCATGGCTTGGTCCCCTGTCCGGGTGCCAATCTTTACCTTCTTTCTCTGAACATTGCCCTTCTCACCTTCCTGACATGCCTCACCCTCAGGGAACTGATACCTCAGGAAGAAGCCCCCACCTTCTCCAACTTCCACCTTCCACAGCCACCAAGGCCTCCCGTCTCAGAAATGGTCTGATCGACTCCTTCACAGGGAGATGCTACCGACCTAATATCTCTGCATAATTTAAAGTGAGCAAGACCCACAGGTGCAGAAACTGCTTACCCTACAGAAAGGAGCACTCAGGGTGGATTTGGGGGCACCGCCTGCAGACCAGCAGGGTTTCCTAGAGTGAGCATAGCCTCTGCATAATGCTGCCCCACAGGAGAAACTCCAGCACAGCTGGCCACGGAGTCCTCCAGGAAAATCCACTCTGGGTCAGGAGCTCCAAGGAGCCTGATTCCCCACCATGCTGACCTGGGGAGGAAACAGCTCCCACAACAGAGCCGTCTGCATCCTGTGCCTCCTCCAAAGAGCAGTATCTTCCCTGGCTCTGCGGGCCTGTCTCTCTGGATCTCCATGGGACCCTGGGCCAGCTCCTCTCTTGGCAGCTTCTTCCTGAGTCACAGACACCTTCCTCCCAGCACTGTTGGGAAGAGCTGGGGAAAAAACAGATGGGCACCTGCCTGGGTGACAGTGAATGCTCAGAGAGGGCATGGGGACAACACCCTAGAACATGCCCTAACAAAGACTGTCTTCTCGGTGCCTCCTTTCCCCTGAGCTCTGTTTCTGAGGCCTCATTTTGGGGGATCCCTCCAGTTCCAACGAGCCTGCTTGAACTCTAAAGCTAGGGGCGAGAGATAGGGATGAGTGACCGCAGCCAAAGCCACGGTGCTCAACCCGGGAGGCAAAGGAAGGGTGATGCCCCAGGTCTACTGGGCATCACATCTTTTGCTTCAAGGGAAGAGACAGGCGAATGTTGGCACAAGGGCCAGAGGCCAGACAGCAAAGCTGCTTGAGGAAACTCAGTGGACGCAGATGGACCCTGAATCACCAGGAACTGGTGTCTCAAACTCTCAGAGACATTAGCTAATCGCTAAAGTGATTACAGGCGACCGGGGATTGGGATCTCCCATGCCAGGCCGACGTGGCGCTCAGGACATCTTCAGATGCCCGGCGGGCACAGCCCCTTCCCCGTGGCACAGCGAGCCAGCGGCCGCTGGGTGAACAACCGCTGCAGTTACGAAGGCGCGGAAAGCATAGGTCATTGAATTCTGAGAAGCAGACTTAGCTTTTAAACACAGAGACACAACCCACTTCAAAAGCAAGAGACACAAAAGACAGGCCTGGACATGATAAAGTTATCAATTGCAAGCACCTAGAAAGATACTTGAACAAAGGACGGGAGTATGAATGCTCATTTTTGCTTCCTGCCAAAACAAATATGTTTGTATGATCGTTAAATATGGCAGCAGGTAGAAATGTCTAAATACCTTGCTGATCAAAGTATGTTCCATGGACCAGCTGCATCAGCATCAATGGGAGCTTGTTAGCAATGCGGAACCTCAGGCCTCACCCCAGAATTCCCAGAATTATGGAATCAGAATCTGGTTTTTTTTTGGTGAGGAAGATTGGCCCTGGGCTAACGTCTGTTGCCAATCTTCCTCCATTTTGTATGTGGGATGCCGCCACAGCGTGGCTTGATGAGCGGTGCATAGGTCTGCAACCGGGATCCAAACCCGTGAACCCCAGGCCGCCAACACGCAGCCCGAGAACTTAACCACTATGCTGGCCCAGTGGGCCGGCCCCAAAATCTGTATTTTAACAAGATCCCCAGGTGACCTGTATGTACATTGAAGTGTAAGAAGCATTGACCTAATATACACAATCACTTGCCTATTATTAAATATTGAAGTTGTTTCCAATGAACATTCATCTGTCAAACATTTACTAAAGGTCTGTGATATGTCAGCCTGCCAAGCCCCAAGGATGCAGCTGTGAACAAAAGAGACAAAATCCTGCTCTCACAGAACTGATGTTCTGGGAGACAGATAATAAATTCCCTGAGTAAGAAAGTTTCAGACTGTGGTAAGTGCTAAGAAGAAAATAGACAAAGTGATGATGTTTCAGAGGGATGAGAGTGGTCAGAGAAAGCATCTCTGCAAAGATGGCCTCTGAGTTGGGTCTTGAAGAATAGAAAGAATCCAGCCATGTCAAGAGCTGCAGGAAAGGCCGAGGGAACAGCAAGTGCAAAGGCCCTGAGGCAGGCATGCACATGACAGGTCTGAGGAAGAGAAAGGGATCATACGGCCACAGCATGGTGCTGGCCGGGACTGGACACTGAAGGCCTATAAGCCACGGCAAGAAATTTGGATTTTATTTAAAGTGCAACAGGAAGTCACCCACGAGGGATAATTCGGGGAGTGTCAGGATTTTTTCAGTGGCTTAAAACAGCAACATTTTGTTACTCATGATTCTGTGGGTTGGGAATTCAAGCAGGTCTCAGTGGAACAGCTCATCTCTGCTCCGTGGGGCAACTGGGGAGGCTGAATGGGGGTGAGGATCCAAGATGGTCTCACTCACATGTCTGGAGTTTCAGTGTCAGTGGTCAGGGGGGCCTCGGTGCCCCTCACCATGACCTCTCATCGTCCAGGGCTCTCACCCAAGCTGCTTTACGGGGCAGCCAAGAGCCGTTTACAGTTTTACCAGATCTCTCTGGCTGCTGAGCGGAGAAAGGGCAGTGAAGAGAGCGAGGCTGGGAGCAGGGAGCCCAGCCAGGAGGCTCCACGAGAGCTGGTGGCCACCACGGGATGGGTGGAGGGCGTGGCAGGAACGTGCCTGGAGGCAGCTTCAAAGCTGAACCAGCGCTACTTGCTGAGTTGACTGTGCTGGGGAGGGCGAGGGGAGAATCCGAGATTATTTCCAAGTTTCCAGCTAGAGTAGCCACATACACGGGGATGCCCGATGCCACTGACTGGGATGAGGAAGAGCAGGTTTGACTCAAGGCAGGAGGGTGGAAAACAAGTTTCTGTTCTCGACATGTCCCTTCTAAGAGGCCTATTAAACACCCGAGTGGAGATTTCATGCAGCCAGTCAGGTGTGTGGTTTGGAACTCAGGGGAAAGGTCTGGACCTGAGCAGAGAGATGACACTGAAAGCATGGAGAGAGGGTAAGCAGAGAAAAAGGGAGCACGCAGAAGCAGCCAGCGAGGTGGGAAGAAAACCAGGAGAGTGTGGCAGCACCATGGCGGGAGGAGAGCATTTTCAGTGAGGACGGAGTGGTGGATGGAGGGTCTTGTTAGGGGTTCCCTCCCAGGATGAAAGATCCTAGAGCATGCTTGAATATTCTCGGGATGCTCCGGCAGAGAGGGGTGATGGCAATAGTGAAGGCCTCGAGAAGAATCGGGGACAGGATCCAGAACTCAGGAGAGGGCTGGCCTCTGATGGGAGCAGAGGCACGCCTTCCAGAGGCGCAGGCGGGAGGGCAGAGAACAGGTGCAGATGCAGGTCGATCTGCAGGGGGAAATGGGGCCCTTTCTGTCTGGTTCTCTCTCTTCTCTCAGTGAAATACAGGGTGAGGTCATCTGCTGGCCAGCGGCCAGGGTGGACGGGGATGTGTTCGGGAGATTTGAAGTGAGAGCAATAGATAGAAAGTGAAATGAAAAAGCTCCCAGTGCGTGGAAAACCAAATTTACCAGCTTATGGAGGTTCCCCTTCTTTTATCTTCACATAATAAATTCCAACAAGTAGGACTGTTGAGTTGTGTCCTATCAACCCTTCATTCGCTCCTCGTAATAACCTCAGGGAAGGTGAAGCACGGATAATGAACAAGTCCCAAGAGGCAGATGATTTGCTGGAAGCCATGCAGGATGTATGAGACAGACGGGACTGGACCCGGGTCAGCTGAGTCTCGTTGGAACTGCTCACCCTGAGCTGGCCTCCTCTGGGCCGTGAGGTCACTGCCCAGTCTCAGCCTTCCTCACCTCCTGGAATTGGCATGAGGTCTGTGTCCTCAGGACATTGTCTCCGCCTAGCCCTGCTGAGCCCTCCCTCCCCTGCCCATCTTCACCCCCGTGTCCTTCCCGTCATGGTCGGCTTAATGTGGCAGCTGGTACATTTCTCCTCTGATCCCCATCTTTCCCTCAATGTGCTGTCAACCAAGTGAGCTGGCAGCTTAGGATCATGGTTAAAGACATCTGGTTTTAGAGTCAAAATCTCCAATTCAAGTTCTGGATTTGCTTGTGATCTTGAGAAAGTTACTTATCCTCTTTGATCTCTATTTCTTCACCATTAGAACAGCAATAGTAGTAGTAGCTCATAGGATTTTTATGAAGATGAAATAAAAGGATGCATATAAAGTCCTTTACACCGTGACTGACCCATGGAAGATATTCAATAAATAGTAGCCGTGATTAACATCAAATTGTAGAGAAAAATCAATTTGCATTGAGATTTTTACCTGAGACTTAATATTTGAGATCTAAGAACCCACAGAAAAATAATATCAAATGCATCCGAATTTTAAATCGATATATAAGGAGAGCCAGGTTCATTGTTGGCTCTCAGTTAATAAATCAATACATGTGTGGTTAGTTGTGGTTCAGAATCACCTGGTGGGCTTGTTAAAAATAAAAGATGCTCCGGGGGCCGGCCCGGTGGCATAGTGATTGAGTTCACGTGCTCTGCTTCGGCGGCCCAGGGTTCGCCGGTTCGGATCCCAGGTGCAAACCCACGCACTGCTCATCAAGCCATAAATTGCAGGCGTCCCACATATAAAACAGAGGAAGATGGGCACAGATGTTAGCCCAGGGCCAATCTTCCTCAGCAAAAAAAATAAAAAATAAAAAATAAATAAAAGATGCTCCAGTCCCACTGCAGACCTGATGAATCAGACTCTCTGAGGGTGGGGTGTGGGCATCTATAGAAAACACACACGTGTGCGCACGCACACATACACGTACATGCCAGTTCATAGGAATTCTGATACTTAGCTGGAGTGTGGAGAAAATTGGGACAACAAAATAAAGACGATAAAGCCACAATTAATTAAGAAATTCTATCACATATTGTAAAGGAGAAGAAAGCAAAAATGACTAAATACAGGAAGTGCAGATTTCCTAACACTTAATTCACAAAGAAAAGGTGCAATTAAAAAGCAAACCCAGGTGGGGAAAAAGATTCAACCTCTAATAACGAAAGAAATGCAAAATTAAAACTGCCAGAACCTAGGTAAAAGAGGCAATATCAAAAGTCAGAGAGTCTATACCGGGCTGGTATAATGTGGGATAGTCACTTGAAAAGCAATTTTACACTGTTATAATAGCTTTCAAGATATAAGTGCCCTTTGCTTCAGCAATCCTATTCTTCTATATTTATGGTAAGGCAATAATTTAAAAGATAAAAAGTATAAGGGAACATATTTATTGTAATCTTATTTAAAATAGCATAAATTTAGAAACAATCTGAAAATCTAAAAATAGGGAAGTGGTTATATAAATTATGGTACACTAATTGATATAACATTATGAAGCCAAAAAATTATTGTGAAGCATATATAATAAGGTCATAGAAAAAGAAAGGTTTATGATATGTCAAGTTAAAAAATTAGCTTCAAAACGAGATTTGCGCTAAACACAACTATTCATAATTAAGTGCATGGGGACAAGAATTGCAAAGCACACATTAACCTGGAAAAAGCTGATTTGTTGGGGAGCAGGATTCTGGATGCATTTTTTTCCTTTTAAATTTATTTTCAGGTTGCCGTTATGCTCACACAGGAAATAATTCTAAAGGTAAGACGCACAAATCTTTTCTTACTTGACTCATACACTGTTTCAAGCAAACTTCCATTGATAATTCCATGTTCACTTTATCCTATCACAAGGCACTAGTCTTTGTGGCTTCTCGGTCAGCTTCCTCCTTGGGTTTCAGGCCAGCCTGAAACCCAGTCTTTTCCTTTATCTCCGGAGCAGACTAGGAGCCCTCTTTTTTGGGTAAAAATATGGCCACTGGCTCTTCATCTTCTAGGGGCTTCTTCATGGCAGGTGTTTCCCCTTGATGTTTGCTGGTAAGGTAACCAGTCTGCTCCCGGCTCTTCTGAGCTAAGTCAGTCTCTCCCTCTGGCCCTGTCTCTGGTGCCATGCAAGGTGCCCACACTGGGTGGGTCCAACCAGCTTTTATAACAGTGTAAAATTGCTTTTTAAGTGACTATCCCAACTGTCCTCATGAAGCCGACTATTTAATAGAGGCCCTAAGACAAGTCCCCAAATAATGATGACTGACAACAAGGCAGAATATGATAAAGGCCATCAGAGAAGTACCAACCAAACAGTATTAGCAGATCAATTAGTAATTCATTATTAACTAATTAATTAACAGAATTAATGGAGGGAGAAATCATACAAGCAGAGGAATCTGGGAAGGCTTCAGGGAGAAAGGGATAATGGAGGGAGACAAAAAGATGAAGAAAGGGAAAAAGAGAAGGAAGAGGAGAGGAGAAGGGGGAGGGAGAGCAGGAGGAGGAGACACAGGGCGTGAGCAGCTGTTTCGGGCTCTGAAGCAGCTGTTACTCTCTGAAGGGCTGAAGGAGTAGGCAGGGGAAGGGAGCCCGTGCGCATATAAAAGGGGTGTGGAAGCACAGAACTACAGCAGTCACACATTTTAATGCTTTTCAAATAGTGGTCTTCTCCATTGTGGTCTCTTTTTTCTCATTCCTGTAAACCACTTTGAAAGCCCACATGCTTATTCCACAGCAGCTGCCACTGCCTGAACGTTTTGGAAACTGGCACCTTCCTTCAAATCCCCAGAATGGTGGAAAACGGGGAAAAAGAGACAATGAACTGTTGTTGGAATCCTGGGTTCAAGTCCTTGCTGCACGACTTCCTCGCTGGGAGACCGGGGGCAATTACAGGATGGATCCTCAATGAGAAAAGCTTCCCCATGTGCACAAGGGGGGATTGAGCACCAGCTCCCAGAGCTGTGAAAGGACTGCAGGGGAAAATGAACACCCCGCACTGTGCAAATGTCACTGGGCATGGGTTGATCCTGGAAACTACAAGAAGCTGTTCTGAACCTATAGACTAGATCAGGTGAGAGGTCCAACTGAGGTGCAGGGGCAGAGGGTGAATAAAACACAAGATGCAGGGGCCAGCTCGGTGGCGTAGTGGTTAATTTCGCGCACTCCGCTTCAGTGGCCCAGAGTTCGGAGGTTTGGATCCCAGGCAGGGACTGACACACTGCTTGTCAAGCCATGATGTGGCAGTGTCCCTTATAAAATAGAGGAGGATGGGCAAGGATGTTAGCCCAGGGCCAATCTTCCTCAGCGAAAAGAGGAGGATTGGCAACAGATGTTAGCTCAGGGCTAATCTTCCTCACCAGAAAAAAAAACAAAACAAGATGCAACGAGCTGATCTCCTTGAGAGGCTCGTACTACGGCTTGGAAGGCGGGTTCCTACATTTTTTTGAGCAAATGCAGCATCCGCCGAACAAATGCAGAGTCTCCAAGGGGACTACTTTTTTTTTTTTAAGACAAGAATTCTTATATTTAAAAAATATAACCATAATATCATTTTCTACCTAAAAAGTAACAATAATTCCTTAGTATCATCAAATATCCAGAAAAAGTTCTAATTTTCAGTTGTCTCATAAATGTCCTCAATTAGTTTAACAGTTTGTGTGAATCATGATTCAAAAATGATCTACACATTGGGATTGGTTGATTTTTTGGTCTCTCTTAATTTCTATGTTTCCCCTCCCCCCTTCTATTTTAATTGCAATTTATTTGTTGAAGAAATTGATATCTTTTCATATGGATTTCCTCAACAGCCTGGATTTTACTGATTGTGTGTTCTTCTGTCTTCTGAATTTCCTGTAAGGTGGCAGTTGGGTCTAGTGCAGAGGTCAGCAAATGATGACCTGCGGGCCAAATCCAGCCCGTAGCCGGTTTTTGTAAATAAAGTTTTATTGGAACACAGCCACCCTATTTGTTTATACATTGTCTATGGCGGTTTCAGTGCTTCAATGGCAGAGTTGTGTAGTTATGACCGAGCTCATCCGCAAAGCCCAAAATACTGCTATCTGGCCCTTCACAGCAAAGGTTTGTTGACTCCTGATTTGGAGGTTTGACGGGATTCACTTTCTGATCTCTCTTTTTCTTTTTCTTGCCTGATTGCATCACAGGTGGGTTTGTGGCCTTCCAGCAGGAAGCACATAATGACCAGTTGTCTCTTTTTTCCATGTTAGCAGCTATTACTGCTCAGGGCATAGACCCATTAAATCATCAGGGGCTGCCAAGTGGTGATCTTCTCATTCCAGCCCACCCTCTTTGCTTATTAGCAGAACACTTCTGTAAAGAGAAACTTTTCCTCACCTGCTCTTTGGTGACCTGAGCTAGAGTTCCTATGGAAAAGACCGAATAAAATGCTTGATTCTTCCTTTTTATTCACAAGTTTTCAAAATAACGAGTTGGTTCCCTAGCATCTTCTCATGGTGACCCTTTATTATTATTGTTTAAGTTTCATTATGAATTTCTGCATTTCAACGTATTTGATAACTTTTCATCCATTGTGGTTGTTATCCTCGCCGTTGGTCATCCTCGGCCAGTGGGAGCCTCTTCAAGTTGGCCCAAGTCCTTTTGATATGAACCTAGTCATCCTTGCTGCCTTCCTTGCTATCTAGAATGAACAGCATTCATCTGCTCATATAAACTTGGTCATATTTAGTTTTGGAGAGGGGTTTGTTTTTGTTTTTAAGGTTTGCAACTTTATATTCACACGATACCTCGGAGGCCGGAGTGATTCATTCTCCTTTAACTCGCTGCCTCCCAGGGTTCACTAATCAAACTCAGCTTTTTAAGGTACACACTTTATTTTGAATTTCATAGATCAAATACGGGTAAGCAAATTAGAAGCAAAACTATTTTCCTTCACAGCCTCCCATATTCCTCTCGCTGTCTCACTCCCTCCCAGCGGGAACGCCCACAGAGCTCCCTAGTGGAGTGCAATAGTCACGGGCAGGGCTGCCACCTGGGCTCTGCCCCCCATGGCACGAGCTCAGAGCATCCTGAGCTGAACCTGCTTGCGTGCAACTGTTCCAGTCACACAAAAGCCACATGGGGTTCTCTCTCTCCTGCTCCCTGCTAGCTCTCCACCTCAAGGGGTCACACCTGGGGACTAATGTGACCCACGGGGTACTTGAACTTGAAGGTGCATACTCTCAGCTTCCTCCTATTGAGAAAGAGTAGAAGGAGCAGAAGAGGAGAAGGAAGAAAGGCCCATCTTGCACAGAGTACTTCAGCATCTGCAATAGGCTTTTACCTCTGGTCTCTCTTTTAATCCTCGCAGCGACTTCGTAAGAAAAGGGTCTTTATTACCATTCTGGTTTTATAATGAGAAGAGTCTGAGAACACACGTGACTCATCTAAATCACCCAGCTAGTAAGTGGCAGGGCCAGAACCTAAATCTAAGCATTCTGCCTTTAAATCCCGTGCTCTTTCATGCCCCCTCACCCCAGCCAACACTCCCACCTTCATGGTGAGACTCAGGCCAGCCAGTAAGTGCATCTTTACCCAACTAATTAATTACAGCTGTGATGGGCAACGTGCAGAAGAGCACAGCGAGTGTGAGAGCTTAGAACGAGGCGACCCAACCTGGTCTGCGGGGATGGAAGGGGGTTCAAGAAAGGCTTGCCTGGGGGAAGGACACTTAAGGTGAGACCCAAAGAATGAGGGGGAGTTGGCCAGGTGAGGAGGAGGGGAGGAAAATCCTCTTGAGGAGAGCATGCACGAGGGTCCTGAGATCTGTGGCATATTAAAGACAGCCACAGATCCCTTGCCATCCCCCACCCACCACAGAGAGGTGGAGCCTGTTTCTCCTCCCCTTGAATCTAGGCTGCCCCCATGACTTGCTTTGATCGACAAACACAGCTGAGGTGAAGTTGTGTGACTTGCAGAGCAGGGCCTCAAGAGATCTGCAGGCTCTACTTCTGCAATCCTGGAACACTCCCCCTCGCAATCCAGCCACCATGCTGTGAGAAGCCCAAGCCACGGGGGAGATTACGTGGTGAAGTGAGGTTAATTTTATGTGCCAACTTAACTAGGCTACAGGGTGCCCAGATTGTTGCTCAAACGTTATCGTGGGTGTTCCCGTGGTGGTGTTTTTGGATAAGATTCCAATTTGAATCAGTAGACTAAGTAAAGCACATTGCCCTCCCTAATGTGGGTGGGCCTCATCCAATCAGCTGAAGGCCTAAACAGAACTAAAAGACTGACCTTCTGGGAATAAGAGAGATTCTTGCCTGCCTGCCCACCATCGAAATGAGACATTGGCTTTTTTCCTGCCTTCAGACTCAAAACTAAGACATCAGCTCTCCTGGGTCTCAGGCCTTCAGACTCAAACTAGAATAACACCATCAGCTTCCTGGTTCTCCAGCTTGCCGACTTACTCTGCAGATCTTGGGACTTGCCTGCCTCCATATTCATGTGAGCCAATTCCTCATAATAAATCTCTTTCTCTCTCTATATATATATATACACACACATCCTATTGGTCCTGTTTATCTGGGGAACTCTGACTAATACACCCTCCAATTGACAGCCTCGGCTGCGCTCCCAGCTGCCAGCCACATGAGTGAGCCATCTCGGCCCTTCCAGCCCAGTGGCACCTCCAGATGACTGGAGCCAACACCACATGAGGCGGATGAACCACCCAGCTGAGCCCAGTCAACCCAGAGAATTGTGAGAGGTGGTGAGTGGGTGCTGCTGTTCTAAGTCCCTAAGTACTGGGTGTTTTGTGATGCAGCAATAGATAACAAAACAACCGGGTGGGTCTAGGAGTGTTGGAGTAAAGAAAGCCAGTGCAGGTGGAGCAGAGAGCACACGGAGGGGTGGGGGGCAACAGGAGAAGGTGGGGGGCAGTGCCAGATCATTCAGGATCTCATAAGCATGCAAGTTTTAGTTAAGACTGTAAATGTTTCATTTGCCTCCATTTTCTTCTTTCTGTTCCTACTGGTCTGTCTTTCTGTTTTCAGCTTCAGGTTCACTGCCAAAGTGCTGTTTGGAATTAAGCAGCAGGAGTTCACCACTGCCAATACACAAGCGTGGACTTCCTCATCATCACTTCTGCAGGTGTGGATTCTTCAGTCCCAAGAGTCCAAGAAACTCATGTGTGTAAAAATGTAAACTCTTTTTTTTTTTTCTGCTGAGGAGGATTCTCCCTGAGCTAACAGCGGTTGCCAATATTCCTCTTTTTTGTATGTGAGCCACCACCACAGCATGGCCACCAACAGACAAGTGGCATAGGTCTACACCCAGGAACCAAACCCGGGCCGCGAAACCAGAGCGTACCGAACTTAACCACTAGGCCACCAAGGCTGGCCCTAAACTCATTTCTCAAAAACTAAAAGGTCTACCATTTCCATGGTTGCAAAAAAACTGAAGCTTTCCAACTCAGAGTATCCAAATCATTTCTGATCTCACACTCAGTCCCTTCCAGATAAATGCTCAGTTAATTTAGAATCCTCCTCTTGCCCTTCTCTCTGAGGGCTGTGCTAAGATCCCAAGTCCAAGCCCCAGAGGGAGGGGATTGAGTCCCAGGCCCTCCTCTGTTCCTGCTTAGAGATGCTCATCTCCTGGGTCTTGGAAAACTGGACTCTACTGTACTGAGACATGACCATGTCCGAAGCCCAAGTTCCTTACGTCTGCCTTCCCACTTGCCCTCCCATAGCCCTTTTGGAGCCCTAGAAGTCTTGTCTGCTTTCCACACACCATCCTGGGGTTTGGAGGATTCTGTAAAATGGCCTCTGGTCCATCAGCTGAGCCATGTCCCTCAGCCACTCCATCACTCAGGTACCTGTTCGACAATGAAGCTTCTCTACAAACCATGTAAGCTTCTGGGTCACACCTGGGGAAGCCAAGCAGTAGTTGTTCTGCTCTGATATACCCCCAGATCTATAAGGGAGTCGGGGCGGGTGGCGCAGGGAATTCTGGCTTTCTTTCATCTCAGCCCCTTCCTGGGGTTTGGCTTGCGAAAGGGGCACTGGGAAGTGAAAAGTCTCTAAACCCGGATCACCTCCCCTCTGGTACTTCCCTTCTGGCTAGCTGGTCAAACTCATTTCCCTTAGGAGACTCTGCAGATTCTTAGTATAATACTATCCTCTGAGTCCTTCCAGTTCTTGATACTTAAAAACAAACCTTTTAGAGTGCAAAAAGACTTAATACCCCTTGTTTCTCAAAAATTTCATTCTTACCATTGAAAATCATGGCTTTCAAGACTATCTTCTCTCCTATATATGTATAGGAGATGTATATCTCCTGTACATTTATAAGGATTTGACTCTACTTTCTCTGTTTCCTAGGGAAGTGTATATGGAAAGTCCTTGCTGCTACTTAAATGGTGGTGGAAAGAATAGGCATTAAAGGAGTGGAATAAAATAAAGCTTAGCAATGTCATCCTATCATAGTTTTCTCTACCATTTGACGCAAGCACCAGAAGGGACCTAGAGATTATATAGTATGGTCTGTCTCACTGCTCCCATTCCCACCCACCAACCTAGATGATGAACAGATGGAAACCCAGGGAGGTCAAGCTTGGGTTTGTATCCTCCATCTCTCAATGAGCATTTCAGGATACCAACACAAACTCTTCTCAGATCATTTCACCCCAGTGTCTTCCCATTTGCTCTCATTTCATTTTGAACTCTGTATCCACCGAGCCTCTTTGACATGTTGTCTGATTGTGACAATAACCTATAACCTATGGATGCCGCATGTGACAGGCTTTTTCTCAGAGGAGTCCCAAGTGCTCAGTTGGGGAAAAAACATCTTTGAGGTTAAACCCAGAATGGCAAATATAGTTAATCCTGTGGACCAAATTTAATTGATTGCCTGGTACATCGTATTGAGAAGGATTGGAAGAACTCATCCAGTTTCTACAGGAGAGAAAGCCAGGAGACTGATTAGCAATTTCTGTGTAAGTGTGTTGGGACATGGGCGTAGAGAGTAGAGTTCCAGAATGCATGCCTGATATTTGCTTACTGCTGAGGTAAAATGAGGGGTATTTATAGGAGGTGCAGAGAAGGGAGCCGTTCAAGGAGTCTTTGAGGGGTTAAGAGCTACTTCACAGAGGCCTTATCATGTAGTGAAGAGAAGAATAAAATGAAGTTAAAATAAATACAATTTTGACCAAAAAAAAAAAAAATCCCTTAACTGCTCCTACTTTCTTCCTTACAAAAGTGAACAGGCTGAGTTCAGATGTAGAAAGTCACACACACACGAAAACATCAAAAACCATCATTAGCAACCGTCCCTCCTCTAAAAAAAAAAAAAAGAAGCAGCTAAGCTAAAATATCGTTGTTTTAACAGACTCATCAGAGAGCATGGAAACAAAGAAATATAAATGAACTAGAATCCAGAATGTGATGTGCCCTTCATAGGAGAGAAGAAACCCATGGTTGCTCCATACTTGGTAGCATTGTGAGGGAAAGAGTAATCTGCTGTAGAGATGAGTAAAGATGAACTTCTAGCAAACTTTTAACAATGGTATTTGGGCTGGCATGACTGATTAGAACCCCAAAGAGTCCCATCCACAGAGTGAGTCTGCGTCCACTCACCGTCTCTTAACCCCATGAATCGTCAACAAGTATGGGGGGGTCGTACACTCAAAGCAGCGGATAGAGGCAGAGGAGACCAGAGAGTAATCCGTGCTGAGGCACATTGGGCTGGAATCTCTCTCCAAGTGCAAGATCCCCTCAGAAGGTGAGGGATGGGAAGGAGAACTGAGAGAAACCCTGTGGTATAATGGAGAATGTATCTTGCCTTTGTCCCTAGTTCCTGGCACACAGCTTCAAAAACTCTTAGAATTTCCTGAGTAATAGGACTATTTGTTATGGTAACGAGGTGACTCATGGTGGACCACTAAAGAGCTTCAGGATGGGAGCTGGTCATCAAAAATTATTAGTTGGAACTTTGAGCCAGCCTGACCTCTGGGGAGATGAGGAGGCTGAAGACTGAGTTCAATCACATGGCCAATGATTTAACCCCTGCTTAAGGGAAAGTACTGATCCTGCCTTCAAATAATTTGAAGCCAATGGTGAACTGAATCAAAGGAAGGCTACGACAAAGTCCAAACACTGCTCAATTTCAGATCCAATCAAGTCAGCCCCCACTCTAGCAGCCTGACAGAAATAGTATTTATTTTTATTTCCATGTTCTTTAATATAAAATGTGTAGAATACAACCAAAGATAACAAGTCATAAGAAAAAGCAAGAAATGTGATCTATGGTCAACAGAGGAAATAGAAGCAGACTTAAAGACGGCCCAGATGTTGGAAAGATCAAACAAGAACACTGAAATAGCTATGATAAAGATGCTAAAAGATGTAATGGAAAAGATGGATAGTATATGTAAATAAATGGGAAATTTAAGCAGAGACATAGAAACAAACAAAAAAGAATCAAATGGATGTGCTAGAAATGAAAAATACAAAATTAGAAATGAAGAATTCATTACATGGACTTAACAAGGTGTTAGACACAGCACAGGAAATAAACAGTGAACTTGAAGACAGATCAGTAGAAAGTATCCAAACTGAAACAAAAAGAGTGAAATAAAAAGACAGAATAGAGCAAATTAGATCTGAGGGAGAACATAAAAGTATATGACATACATATGATTGGAATCCAGAGGAAGAGATAAAGGGGACTGGCCCGGGTGGCATAGTGGTTAAGTTTGGTGCGCTCAGCTTCGGCAGCCTGGGTTCACGGGTTTGGATCCCAGGTGCAGACCTATACCACTCATCAAGCCATGCTGTGACAGTGACCCACATACAAAATAGAGGAATAATGGCACAGATGTTAGCTCAGAGCCAATCTTCCTCACCAAAAAAAACAAAGAAGAAGAAAAAGAGAGAGAAGAAATATATGAAGAGACAATGGCCATGAACTTTCCAAACTGATTAAGACATTAAAGGTTCTGGTCACCAATTCCAGTACGTGTGTGTGTGTGTGAGTGTGTGTGTGTGTGTGTGTGTGTGTGTGTGTGTGTGTGTGGAGGGGGTTCCTATACACAACCAAGCAATTCTCAGACATCAACTTGGTGTCCTACAATTCAACTCAATTCTGACACTATGTCAATTCTGACACTGTGTCTGGAGAGAGTGTTAGATCCCACAGGTTAAGGATTCAGACCTACATGACTGCCCCCTTCCCACCACTTCAGCTGCCAATTGCAAGTCCAGGTCATCACCTATACTTCTGACTGCCTAGCTATAGATTGGAAGCTCCAAAGACTCCCTCCTTGGGTTTGACTCAGTTGCTAGAACAGCTCACAGAACTCAGAGAAACATTTTACTTACTACACCACTGGTTTATTATAAAAGGAGATAACTTAGGAACAGCCAGATGGAAGAGATGCACATGGCAAGGTATGGGGAAAGGGTGCAGCGCTCCCATGCCCTCTCTGGGCGTGCCACCCTCCCAGCACCTCCACATGTTCCCCGACCTGGAAGCTCTCTGAACCCTCTCCTTTTGGGTTTTTATGGAGGCTTCATTAGGTAGGCATGATTGATTAAATCATTGGCCATTGGTGATTAATTCAACCTCCAGCCCCTCTCCCTCCCCGGAAACCAGGGGGCGGGACTGAAAGTTCCAACCCTGTATTCGTGGTTGGTTCCCCTGACAACCAGCCCCCATCCTTAAGGGCATTTGAAAAGTCATCTCATTAACATGTCCAGCTGTGGTAGAAAGGGGCTTGTTATGAATAACAAGACACTCTTTTCACCTTTATGGCTCTGAAGTGATTTCAGGAACTGAGGACAAGAGACCAAATATGACAAAAGATGCTCCCATCGCTCTCATCACTCAGGAAATTCCAAGGGTTTTTGGAATTGTGAGCCAGGAACCATAATGACCAAATATATATGAGAAATATATATATTTCTGAATGACCAAATATATATTTCTTATAAATCACAATATCACAGGCATCAAGAAGCTGAGTACCACAGATCTGGGAAGCTGAATAAAATCCAAGCTGGATAAATACAAATACACCACAGTTAGGCACATCATAATCATTGCTGAAAACCAGAGATTAAAAGCATATCTTAAAAATGGCCCAAGTAGAAAATACAGGGTAACAACAACTCAAATGGTGGCTGACTTCTCACCAGAAACAGAGTCCAGAAGACAACAGAATATTTTTAACGTGCTGGGAAGAACAAAAAGCTGTTGACCTAGAATTCCATATCCACTGAAAATATCCTTCAAAAAGCAAACCAAAGTAAGACTTCTCAGCAGTCAAAAGCTGAGAGACTTCGTCTACTTCATCTCCAGTAGATACCTACACAGACGGCATGGCAGCAAATGCCAAAAGAAGGTCTTTACACTGAAAGGAAATGGTACAAGATTGAGTTAGATCTGCAGAAAGAAATAAAGAGAACTTGGAAGAGTAAATATCTGGATAGGTATAAAAGACATTTTTAAATTATGCATTTTTTCATTAAAAGGTTACTGACTTTTAAAGCAAAAAAACAATAACAGTGCACTACGAGGTTTAAGGCATATATGAAAGAAAAACATTAGACACCAAGAGCACAAATAGCAGGAGGGGCATAAATAAAATTATACTGCTGTAATTTTCTACATTACTGTTTGAAAGTATTCTATACTAACTTGAAGATATATAGTGTAATCTCCAGAACAGCCATTTAAAAAATAACATAAAAAGGTATAGCTAAGAAGTCAATATGGGAGATAAAATGAAATACAACACATACACACACAATTCACCCAAAAGAAGGCAGGAGAGGAGATAATAGAGGAAAATAGAACACATGGAGTAAAAAGAAAACAAATACCAACATGGGAGACTTAAACTCAACCATATCATAATTACATTTTGTATAAATAGATTAAAGCTCCATCATGACTAAATGGGATTTTTCCCATAAATGCACAGTTGGTTTAACATTTGAAAATCAATCAACGTAAGTGTATTAGTTATCTAATGCTGTGTAACAAATTACCCCAAAATTTAGTGACTTAATAATAATTTGTTCTCTCAGACAGTTTCTGTGGGTCAAGATCTGGGAGCACCTTAGCTGGGTGTTTCTGGCTCAGCATCTCTCACGAGGCTGCAGTCAAGATGTTGGCAGGTGCCGGAGTTATCTTAATTCTTGACAGGTCTTAGAAGATCTGCTTCCAAGGGGCTCACTCACATGCTTGGCAAGTGAGCATTCGTTATTGGAAGCAGGACTTCATTCCTCGCCATGTGGATCTCTTCTTAGAGCTGCTGGAGTAACTCACAACATTGCATCTAGCCTCCCCCAGAGTGAGTGATCCCACAGAGAGAAAGCACGGAGAAAACCACAGTGCCTTTTATAACTTGGTCTTGGAAGTGTCACACAGTTACTTCCACCATATTCTACGAATTAGAAGTAGTCACTAAGTCTAGTCCACACAAGGAGAGAGGAATTAAGCTCCAAATCTTAAGCTCCAATTCTTGAAGGGAGGACAATCAAGCAACTTGTAAATATATTTTTAAACCACCACAGTAATGTACTAGATCAATGATTCTCAACCACGGGTAACTTTGTCCTGCAGGAGCATTCAGCAATGTCAAGGTATTTTTGGTTTTCACAACTGGGTCATTACTGCTGGCATCTAGTAATAGAGGGCAGGCATGCAGCTAAGCATCCTACAATGCACAGGACTGCTCCCTTACATTAAAGAGCACTCCAGACCAAAATATTAATAATCATCTCAACAGACACAAAAATAATGTTTGACAAAACTCAACATCTATTCTTGATTTTTAAAAAAACCTCTCAGCAAGCCAGAGTAGGAGGGAACTTCCTCAATATGATAAAGGACCTACAGCTAACATCACACACAATGATAAAATATTAAACCCTTGTCCCCTAAGATGGGTAATAGGGGAAGGATTTATGCTCTCACTATTTCATCCAGCATTATAGTAGAGGTCTTAGCGCAATAGATCAAGAAAAAAAATAAAAGGCACAAATATTAAGAAAAGAAGTAAAAATGCCTTACTCATAGATAAGAAGATTGTGTATGTATAAAATCCTATCATTCTTAGATATGACACCAAAAGTACAAACAGAAACAAAAAAATGGATAAATTGGACTTCGTCAAAATTAAAAAGTTTTGTACTTCAAAGGGCACCATCAAGAAAGTGAAAAGACAACCCACAGATTATGTTTGCAAATCATATATCTGATAAGGGACTTGTATCCAGAATATTAAAAAAAAAAATCTTACAACTCAATAATAAAAAGGCAAATATCACAATTTAAGAATGAGCAAAATATATGAATGGACATTTCTACAAAGATATCCAAATGGCCAAGAAGAACATGAGAAGATGCTCAACGTCATTAGCCACCAAATCAAAACCACAATCAGACACCACCTCACACCCACTAGAATGGCTATAATCAAAAAGACAGATAGTAACAAGAATGTGGAGAAATCTGAATCCTCATACACTGCTAATTAGAATGTAAAATGGTGCAGCCACTTTGGGAAATAGTCTGGCAGTTCCTCAAAGATAAAACGTAGACTTACTATATGACTCAGCTATTCCATTCTTAAATATATACCCAAGGGAAGTGAAAACAATGTCCACACAAAAACCTGTACATGAATGTTCATGACAGCATTATTCAAAATGGGCAGCAAGTGGAAACAACTGAAATGTCCATTAACAGATGAATGGATAAATAAAATGTGTTGCATCCATACAGTGGAATATTATTCAGCCATAAAAATGAATGATACATGTCATAACATGTATGAACTTAAAAAAAAAAAAAACTAAGTGAAAGAAGCCAGTCACAAAAGATCACATACTATATCATTTCATTTATATGAAATGTTCAGAATAGGCAAATACATAGAGACAAAAAGTAGATTGGTGGTTGTCTAAGGGTGGGAGGGGGGCATGGGAGGAGGATAGAGAGTGACAGCTAATGGATATAGAGTTTCTTTTGGGGGTGATGAAAATGTTCTAAAATTGCATTGTGGTGATGGTTACACAGCTCTGTGAATATAACAAAACTTCACATTTTACATGGGTGAATTGAATGGTATATGAATTATATCTCAATAAAGCTGTTTTTAAAAACTATAGAATCTATTTTAAAATTACTAGAACTAATAAGTGAATTTAGCAAGATTTCAGGATACAAGGTCAATATACAAAAATCAATTGTATTTCAGTATACTAGCAACAAGCAATTGGAAAACGAAACTCCAAAAACAAATACTATTTACATTAGCATCAAAATACTAGCCGAAGTTAAATACCCAAGGATAAATCTAATGAAAGGTATTTGAGGGCTATAAACTGAAAATTACAAAATATTACTTTGCAAAATTAAAGTAGTCCTAAGCAAATGTAGAGATATACTATGTTTATGATTTGGAAGACTCAATATTATTTAAGATGTCCACCTTCCCCAAATTAATGTATAGATTTAACATAATCTATATCAAAAATAAACAGCCTCTTTCTTCAAATGAGGCTGATTCTAAAATTTATATGGACACACTAATGATCAAAAATAGCCAAAACAATTTTGAAAATGAAGAAAAAAGTTGGAAGACTTTTGACTACCTGATTTCCATACTCACTATAAAACTTCAATAATCAAGATGGTGTGGATAGGCATAAAATCAATGGAACAGAATAGCAAGTCCAGAAGTATACTCTACACATATACGATTAATTGATTTTTTTACCAAGGTGTCAAGAAAATCCACTGGGGAAAATAAAAGTCTTTTAAACAAAGAGCTAGATATTCATATGAGAAAAAAAATGAACCTTAACCTCTTTCTTATTCTTACACAAAAATTAAATTAAATGTAGTAAAATGTTAATGGTAAAACCTAGGTGGGGGATATAGGGATTTTCACTGTAAAATTCTTTCAAGTTTGTTCTCTGTTTGAAACTTTTTAAAATAAACTTTTTGAAAAATAAGATAAAATTTAAGATTAAAAACATTAGTTTGAAAACGCAGAACCATCACACTTCTAGAAGAAATTATCTTCACAACCTTGAGGTAGCCAAGATTTACTTGACACAAAAAACACTGGCCATGATACAAAAAAAATGTTAAATTGGGCTTCACCAAAATTAAAATTTTTTCCTTTTTAAAAGATATCATTAAGAAACTGAATAGATAAGCTACAGACTGGGAAAAAAGTTTTCATATATATAGCTGACAAAAGATTTCTATCTATAACATATAAAGAAAGAACTCAACAATTAAAAGATGAACAACCCAATTTTTGAAATGATTTGAGCCGTCACTTCATCAATGAAGAAATGAACAATATGCACATCATTATCAATGAAATAAAAAATAAAGCCACAATGAGATACCACTTCACACTCAATGGAATGCTACAGTCAAAAAGACAGATAATATTAAATGTTAGCAAAGATGTGAAACAATGGGAATTCCTACACATTGCTGGTGGGAGGGCTACATGGTACAACCACTCTGGAGAATTGTTTGGAAGTTTCTAATTAAGTTAAACATATATCTACTCTAATATCCAGCAATTCTACTATGTATCTACCCAAGACAAATGAAAACAAATGTCCAAAGACTCCTAGAAGAATGTTCATAGCAACCTTATTCACAAAAATCAAAAACTGAAGCATTCTCAATGTCCATCAAGAGGAAAATGGACAAAATTGTGGTACATTCATATAAAGAAATATTAACCAACAGTTAAAGAGAACTTACTTATTCACAATAGCCAAAAGGAAGAAACAACCCAAGTGTCCAATCAACAGATGAATGGAGAAAAAATGTGGTTCTATACATATGATGGAATATTATTCAGCCTTAAAAACGAAGGAGATTCTGACACATGCTACAACATGAATGAACCTTGAAAACATATGCTAAGTGAAGTAAGCCAGACACAAAAGGACAAATATTGTATGATTCCATTTATATGAGGTACTTAGAATAGGCAAATTCATTAAGACCGAAAGTAGAATCGAGGTTAACAGGGACTGAGAGGGAGGGGACAATGAGAGTTAGTGTTTAATGGGGACAGAGTTTCAGTTTGGGATGATGAGAAAGTTCTGGAGATGGCTGGTGGTGATGGTTGCACAACACTGTGAATGTACTTGATGCCACCGAATTGTTCACTTAAAAATAGTTTAAATGGTAACTTTTTTGTTATATATTTTTACCACAATTTAAAAATGCAAAAAAATACTGATGAATGTAGAATCTTTGACATATTCAGAAAATAAAAAGAAAAAAACCAATCACCCATAATCTCTCACTGTCTTGTGTCTATCAGTAACATTTTTTTTTTTTTTTTTTTTTTGTCCCCCAAAGCCCCAGTAGATAGTTGTATGTCATAGCTGCACATCCTTCTAGTTGCTGTATGTGGGACACGGCCTCAGCATGGCCGGAGAAGCAGTGCGTCTGTGCTCGCCCAGGATCCGAACCCGGGCCACCAGTAGCGGAGCACACGCACTTAACCACTAAGCCACGGGGTCGGCCCTATCAGTAACACTTTTTTGGAAAATTCTCATTTCCGTCCGTGTGTGTGTGTGTGTGTGTGTGTGTGTGTGTGTGTGCATGCGTGCTTGGACTTCAAACAATTAGGATCAAATTATATGTATTTGAAATCTTTATTGTTTTAGTGTTAGCTTTTGTATCTGAGAAATGGAGCCCATAAAACTTTATATAATGGGGAAAAAAAAGAATTAACTATTGATAGTCACAGCAATCTAGATGAATTTCAAAAAACATTACGTCAAGTAAAAGAAGCCAGACAGTAAAGATATATCCTGTGTGATTCCATTCAAAGGAAATCCACGAACGAGCAAAATTATCGTGTAGTCTTAGAAACCAGAAAGCATTTGCTGGGACTGGGGAGAGGGTTCATCGGAAGGAGTACGGGAACTTTCTGTCCTGTGGAGATGTTCTGCGTTTTGCTTTGTGTGGCAGTTACACAGGTGTATGTTGTCACAACACATTGAAATTCACACTTGAGATCTGTACAATTTCCTGTTTGTTAATTATACCCGGACATAAGAAAACTTTCTAAGCGAGTGGGCCGAAAACTAATCTATGGTAAAAGAGGTCAGAATAGTGGTTACCTCTGGAGGCAGGGCACTGACTGACCAGGGATTGACAAGGGAGCTGGCTGAGGTGCTGGATCATTCTACATCTTGATACAGATGAGGTTACACAAGTGCATTAATATGTAAAATTTCACTGAGCTGTACACTTCATATTTATGCACTTTCCCGTATGTAAGTTCTATCTCAGCTGAAAACAGGGACTGGGTCTGATTCTACCCCTCCAATCCCAGCTCATTCTCACTGAGTCCTCAGAGAGGTAACGCATAGCAAGGTGGGCAGGGGGCGCCTCCCTGTTGGTGTTCGTAGAGAGAAGGGAGAGAGTGGCTGAAATGCTAAAACACTCCAGATTTGATTCCTTACTTTCCACATCTAAAACTGAGATCTAAGTACAACAGCAAATAAGCTATATTCTAAAGAATCGTTTGTAAATTGGCTAGTTGAATGGAGAACCCATTTCCCCCAGGATGTAACGTCTTCAATGGCCATTAGATGCCCAGGCTAGCCCACCAAAGCTAGAAGGTAGTCAAAATACCATAGAATTGTGTTAGAACACGTTTGCAAAGTAATGCTCTTACCACAGTAGAAACTAAATCCATGAAAAACATAATGAAATTGAAAAAGACTTAGTTTTTATTTCTTGTGAATATCGCTACTTGATGACTAACAGTTTTATGTATAATTGAAGCACGATGAGGAGAAAGATTTTTTGCCAAGTTTCTAAGGAGAATGTCTCGGAACTTGCAGGAATTATCTTATTTCACTTGTCAATCACACATTCCCTTCCTTGGCAAGTGCATGTGCCCCAGAGACACCTGACCCTGATAACAACTGATTTAGGTCTAGAGTGAAGCGAAAAGGAAAGGTTTTCCTGAGGAAATCAGGCAGCAGTTGGAAGAGTAAAAGGAAAGAGATCAGCATTAAGAATAATACCAGACTTTTCCATGATTTTCTGTGTGGTGCTAAGGTTACGGGCATACTCGCTTCATGCACCCGGGGCCCTCCCTACGGGGATCTGGGTACAAGAGATGTGAGGATGATGTCATGTCTACACACACAAACCTGCAAAAGAAGCACCAACATCTTAATCCAAATGACCAGCTAGACTTGGTTACCAGCTAGTAGTGTGATATATTCTACTAACTCTATTTTTTCAGTAACTCACTGTTTCATAAATCGACTCTTATTTTGGTCCCCCAGATGGTTTTTTGCATTTTTTTCCAATGTAAAGATACCATCTTAAAGCTCTTTAGCTGGGGGGGTGAAGAGTCTTGCTTCAATCTCATTTCTTTGCAAGGGGAGGGATATAGCCCATTATGAGGTATGATGCTCACCTATCAGGAAAAGTTGTAAAGGTTCAGGAAACGCAAGTGACATCATCCGAGTGGTGAGGACATTTGTCTTCTGCAGATGAGGCCAAAGGCTCCACTCATCTTCCGGCCCAAGACAGAAGGGCTTCGGGGAGACTGAGTATCCTTGTGTCATGGAACAAGCCTCTCGGAAGTTCCAAAGATCACCTGGATGACTCCATCTCATGCTAGTTTGTCTTACCATATATCAAGGACTGACTCACAGACAAGTCACAAGGAGAATGAAAAAGGTCTAGTGTGACAAATGCCAAATGGTCTGTGGGGAAGCAGACAACCTGCAACCCCACTGGAGCATCTTTGAATGTGTTTCCGGAGCCCCGGGTCTTGCTGCATTCTCTGTACAGCCAGCTTCTCCCAGGGCCTGAGCTACTCCCATGGTAGGAAGCAGTAGCTGTTGCACTGATTCTTCTAGTGTGAAGTCCCAGCCTTGCCTTGGACTACTTCTGTGACATGGCACGTGGCTAAAGTCACTGCTTTCTCATTTTTAAAATGGTGATAACAACAACACCTAGCTCAAATTGTTGGTATACGGACTAGATCAGACAGTTGTGCAAAAAATAGTGCTTAGAAGAGATAAAGGTCCTCTCATGGGTGGTGAAATTCAAGGAACCTTTCTGAAGTGTGAGACAGATTACCTTTGACACAATGAAAGCCCAGACGCGCATCTAGAAGATTTGGACACCATCCTCATGTGACTCCAGACTATCAATATCACGTAATCATGGTATATGTGCTCTGGAAGGAACCTTCTGGAAAACCTAGGCTAACTCGCCCATTTATGGATGCATTCTTATCCATGAGAGAAAGGAATTTACTCATTCATCAATGCTAAAATTGAGGGCAGAGACCTTGCCCTTTTTATTTTTAGTCTTTGCATTCTTTGCCCTGCCACCCTCTCTTTAGTACATGAACCCGCCAAAGTTTATACCCAATAAGTATTCACTGAATTTTGTTAACTCATCGAAGGACACGGAAATCAAACGAGAAAAAAGCTTAGACTAAAATTCCATTTTTTCAGAGTTACAGAGAACAGGCATGCTATAGTAGATTAGAGTAATCCAGATCTTGGCTTGAATCTCAGCTCTGCCCTGAAGTTGTGGGACCTCAGGCAAGTTAACTTCTCATTGGTAAGGTGGGGATAATAGCATCCACATCGCAGTGCTATTCTGAGAATTAAACGAGATCTGGATATCTAGCACTGGGCTCTCTGTTACAAAAGGCCAAATATCAACAATGACCCAGAGGAGAAACAAGTCAGTCAAAAATCTGGATGTTCAGTTGACATCACATGAAGCCTCTCCATATCTGGAAATAGCTAAGGGAACTGAATTTCCAAGTTTGCAATCATGTCCCGGTTTCATAGATGGAGTCCTGGCTTACACCCATATCTCCTCTCCCAGGGCAATAGTACCAGACACATCACCCAGGCCTTTCCAGGCCTCAGCCACCCTCCCTGGGCAGTCAATACCATGGTGGCAATTGTGCTGGCCAGGGCTCAGGAGACGGGGGATCAGAAAGCTCAACTATCTGGACAAATCACTTAACCCCCTCGTCTGTGACATGCCAATAACAATGCCTTCCGCACAGGGATACTGCAAAAGATGGATACGATGATGATTTTGGAAAGTATACAACACTTTGGAAACAGGAGGGGGTTTTCATGTGCCAACCTAAATCAAGCTTTGGTCTAGTTTGGCTGAAGTTCTTGGGAGTTTCTGCAAACTAAAAATCTAACTTGGGACTGAAGCAAAAAAAAAAAATCTCCTTTTAAAAAATACTGCAACTGTTCTTTTTTTTCTAATCAAGCTGACATTTTCCCAAAGAAAGATGGCTCTGGTTACTGCTGGCAAGTTGAGACGAGAGTGGGTTGGCCTATCCAATGGCACTGCCAGTGGTAATTAGAGGACACCTGGCATTTCCAGATCTCTTTTCATCCTCCAGGGAGCCAAAGTGCTTTGGAAAGTCAATCAGTCAGGCAGGCACGAAGAAGACAAACCAAGGAACAATTGGAATGATAGAAAATACTGAGTTCTAATGAGCACGACCAATCTAGAAAATGAACCTTTCTTGTTGGCTTGAAAAGATGCAGGTTTCTGCCTGCACTTCCTGTGTCAGAGGTGGCTCATCCACCATGTCATTACATGAAGTAATTAGAGCCCTTTTCTCAGGCTCCATTCGAAACACTCACGTGGCTGCTCAGCTTAATGACTGCAAAATTCCACTCCTTCTGAGCCGGGTGCAATGATGCCGCTGAGGGTCATCTCACAATGTCTCCCCACGCCTGGCCTCAGCTGTGGGCAGTGTCATCTTGAAGCAGCCAGTCTGACTCTGTGGACAACTACCAGCCACATTTGTTTTGTTAGCCTACAAAAGAACCCATTAACCTTTGAGCATTCATGAAATTTCCCAGTGACGTGAGCAACAGGCACCTTCGCTCTTAGCCCGAGGCTCAAGAATGAAGTGAAGGATGCAGAGCGGTCAAAGTTGGGTGATGTTTGGCATTTGGGTTTGGGTAAGGGTTGGATTGTTGGTGTTGGAGCTGGTGGTAAGTTTGGGGATGGGCCAAGGGATGGGATGAGGTCCGAAATGGGGTGAGGCTCAGTATTTGGGTGAGGGATGGAGTTGGAGTTAAGGCTGTGATAAGCCTCAGGAAGTAGATGAGAGACAAATTGGGGCTGGGTAAGGAGGGAGACGACACAAGACAAGTGAGTTTCCATCTTTGGGCTGGGGTAAGGGAAGAGTTTGTGTAAACACCAGGCTGAGACAAGGGATTTGGGCAAGGGATAGCCAGGCCCCAGGGTAGGCTCGGAGATGGATGGTCTGAGACTCAGGGATGGACAAGGCAGACCTCAGGGATGGGGGGATGTCTGTTGTATCGTTACTTGATTTTCTTTTTTTAAAGCTGAAAGCTTGAGAGCTTATTTCTTAAGTCAAGAAACATGTCCTCAGCTGCATCAAAACACTGTGCTCCATCAGATGGCCCAGAGTCAGCCCAGAGCAAATTTGAGAAGTCATCTGAGTTGTGGGCCCCTCCTTGCCTCTCTGGAGGCTTGTCCCCCTTTCTGAAAGGGCCACCTGACAAGTGCCCAGCAGGTCTCAACGGCCTGTGGCACAGGGCCCTGGAGTCTCCAGCAGGCCATCAGGCGTGTCGGTGCTGCGCCCCGCCACCAGTGATGGGAGTAGCACCGGAGGGGGAAGAACACGGGATTCAGAAGCAAGGAGACCCGGGTTCTGCTCCTGCGTCTTGCGCAAATCCCTGATCCTCTCTGACCCTGATTTCTTGGCTATTAACAGGATTTTTCATAATCATCTGATGGGTTCGGGGATTGAGCAAATAAGGAATGTGAAAAGAACTTCCTAAGACGTAGAATGGTATATTATTATTGACACTTGTGATCAATAGCTTAGCACCAGGCAGGGGAGCCTGGAGAAGACAGCAGCGGGCTCTGATGGGGGGACTTGAGGCTGGCGGATGGAGCCTTCAGGGGCCTGGCATCTGCCCCAGCTCCTCTGAGGGGAGGAACTTCTACCCTCTGGGTCTCAGATTCCTCATCTAGGTATTAGCTCTAACAATCTGAGTCTCAGAATTTCTCAAAACCTCTGTGGGAGGAGATAGAAGGGCAGCAGCAGGAAGTGACTCTGGGGAGACATTTACTTCACCACACCAATAGCAACAGGACATTTGAGAAGCATAGGTGGCTCTCTCTTTGTCCATTCAGCATCCCTGGTTTCTACCCCAGCCATACTGCTGGTACACAAAGCGTTTTAAGAATCAATAACAAATGCAGCTGGTTTCCTGGTGCTACCTGGGGCTGCCCTGGATCCCAAACAGGTGATCAGGTATCATAGAGGCTGCCGATGGGCTAACAGCTGCAGCTGGGCCAGCAATGAGACATAGAGGTAATTGTCTATGTATGTGACTTGAGAGCCTCCTCACCCCGAATCTCCCTCCCATAGGTTAGCCCTTTCCTTTGCCCAGTCACTCTCTTTAAAACACAAGGATCCCAACCAAACAAAGAGTATTAAGCCCTAAGTCCTGAGACTTCTTCTCCTACCTCTACAGCTGTCCCTCTCAATCTCCCATGAGAAGGCCCCTTTCTCTGTCCATCTACTCCTTTCGTATTCCCTGCCCCTGGGGTGATCAGACTCCCACTCATCGCTTCACCTACTACCTACATGCTCAGGCATCCCAAATCTACACCTCCAGCCCAGACTCCTCTCCTTATTTCTAGGCCCTTCTAATCCACTGCTTCCTAGACGCCTGAGTGACCCATAACCACTTCAAATCAAGGCGTCCATAGGCAGGTCTTTACCCGTCCCCTCCTCCCTCAGGCGTTCCCCTCCAGGGTCCCTTAATCAATGAATACCAGAAACTTATTGACTCTCATGTTGCTCTCATTCTCCCCATCCAATCCATCCACTGCTCTTGATTCACTTGCTTCATTCAGGTCTAATCATTTTCCCCCTGGGATCATTGCAAAGTCCTCCTAAATGGTCCCTGTGTCTTCAGCAGTGGTGGCCCTAGAATCCATTCTCCACAGTACAGCCAGAGTGCAACACTGATGGCATTGCTCAGGCACTTACATGCCTTTGCTGGCTCCCCATTAGCCATGGAACATGGTCCACTGCTGAGGACCTTCACCATCTGGCCCTAACCACCTCCTCCAGCCCTTCCATCTTGGATCCCTTCTCCTGTGCTGGGAGCCTCAGTCCATAAAAACTGTTTGCAATTCTCAGAGTTTAAGTTTGTTGCTTATGTATCTGCTGCAGGGGTAGGGGTGGGGGGTCTTTCTTTCTTCCCTATCTGCTTCTTTTGGCTAACTCCTACATCTCCTTATAGACTCATGTCAAGAGTCTCCTTTCCTCTCGACTCCTGTGGTAAGCTCAATAATGGCCCCCAAAGATATCTAGGTCCTGCTCCCTGCAACCTGCAAATGTTACCTGAAAGGGCAAAAAGGTCTGCGCAGACAATTAAATTAAGGATCCTATGACGGGCAGATTATCGTGGATTATCCGGGTGGGCCCTAAATGCAATCATATGTATCCCTATAAAGAGGAAGGCAGAGGGAGTGTTGACACACAAGAGGAGGAGACAATGTGACCATGGAGGCAGAGATGGGAGTGATGTGGCCACAGGCCAAGGAATGGCAGCAGCCACCAGAAGCCAGAAGAGGCAAGGAATATATTCTCCCCTGGAACCTCTGGAGGGAGCATGGTCTTGCTGACACCTTGATTTTGGCCCAGCAAAACTGACTTCAGAGTCTGGCCTCCAGACTGGTAAAAGAATAAATTTCTATTGTTTTGTGCCACCAGGTTTGTGGTAATTTGTTATAGCAGCTCTACAACACCAATCCACCCGCCTAGACTAAGATTAGGCCTCTCCCAACTGCTCCCAGAGCCCTGTGGTTCATTACGATGTTTATCGTGCCGTGTTGTAACTGTCTGTCTTCATGTCTGTGTTTCCCCAACATGCTACATTTTGAGCATGGGGGCTTTTTTAGCTATATCTTTAGGGCTTATCATGTAAAGGGGTTTAATAAGAGAAAAAGCAATGACTGAACATTATCACCCACTGCTTGGCCTGACCCATGAGAATTCAACATCACCTAGATTCTGTCGCCACGCTGGGACCAACTCCCTCAGCCTGGCCCCCAAATGCCAACTATGTGCTGAACTGTGACGGCGACTCCTGCACCCTGGGACTCGGCCTCCTGGCTTCCTTTCTAGAGCAATGTCTGCGGCTTTGCCACGGCTCCAGGGCAGTGAGCATAAGAATCACCTGGAGAGTTGGGGAAACATGCAGCTTCCTGGACCCTTGACTTGCTGAGTCAAAGGGCTCAAGAACCTATCGTTGTGAAGGCTCTCCCACCCGCCCCACCCCGCAGCCAGCTGCTCCTCCTTAGATGAAGTCAGCGAGGACTGAGCTTTGAGCAGAATATGTGTGAGCGCCCTGCCACCCTCCCGGATCTTGTCCCGAGCCCCAGCTCACGGCCTCCTCTCCGTCTGCCCAGGCTGTGGAGAACCGACCCTCACGCCTCGCACCTGAGTCTCCAAACAAGCCACTGCCTCCCTGGCGTCAGAGGTTAATTAATAAGTTCACCTGCAGGTTCAGAGAGTTCCAGTGCAGGCCAGTGTGACACTGAGCAGTGGACACTTTTGGCTTCCTCCCAGGCAACCATTCTCCTCCATCCTCACAGAAGCCGGAGTTTGTGCTCGCCACCCATCCTCAACAGCACTCATGAATGACTCAAGGAAGAAGTGTGGGTCTCATTAATCTAAGCGCACAATGCGGGGCCTATTCCCTTCTGGGCAGTGAGGTTCAAGGAAAGGTTTCCTGGGGGGTTTCTGGGGAGAAGGTTTCTTCCCTCTTAGGAGAGAGCCTTGGAAATCAGTGCCTTTCTCCCCAGGGTGCAGCCCCTGCGGCTGCTGGCAGGTGTCCTTTGACCAAGAGCAGAACCAGCCTTGGAGCAAGCTGACAGTGGGATAACAGAGTGAAGACATGGAAAGAGTCAGTGTCTTGAAGGCATTGTTATGCTGCTAGAAAGGCCAATCCCAACGTCCTCGCATGCGATTGTGTGTAACTGAAACATCCTGATGACCAGTCACTTCAGCTGGAAACAGCCATATCTCAGAGGCCCGTCCCATGACACACCTGTGAACCACCGAAGGACTAGACACAGAGATGAATGAAATAGTGTTGCTTGAGTTATGCATCATCAGAGACAAGGCTCACAGCCCTGCTCCTGGGATGTTTATTTCTAAAAGGACCTGGCACAATCACACCTGTCATGGTGATTCCTGCTTCCAGCCTCCTTCAAAATAGCAACAATCCTTTGGGGGAGCAAAGTGGAGCCTGGCAAAGGTGGAGGATCCAGACAAGCAGGGTCTTGGGCGGAGGCAGACCTCACCTTTACCTGGTCTTCCTACTGTTCTTCCATGCAGCCAGCGAAAAGAACTGCCCAACAGCATGGCGACAAGACCAAGGACTGGCCTTCTGGAGTCAGATGCTCCCGGATCAGGATGACACCTCCACCGCTGGCTGGCTTACCCTCTCTGAGCTTCAGTTGCCTAATCTATGAAATTGTGGCAACGGTACCCACTTTGTAGCCTTGATGTGAGAATTAAATGCAATGATCCCAATCACTGAGGACACAGTAGGTACTTAATAAATGGTGGCTCTTGTCGTGATGTTTATTATTATTATCTGCGCTTATTCTTGGAGAGGGGAAGTTTTAAAAGCACAGAACACAGCAGGCACTCCCCAAGCACTTGGATTGAACCAAGAGTGAGCAATGACTTTCTGGAACAGAATCCATGCCAGATCATCACTGCACCAGGGGCACCGTGATTTGCCAACTGTCTAGACTATGACTAGACACTTAAAAGAAAAGATGGCCTAGAGCTGGAACTCAATGAAGTGAGGCGGGGAAACTGCACAGCTGGGTGGAGAAGGGGGAATTCTAATAGCTAGAAACTGGGTGGCCAGTAGCCGTCTGCCTTTCTGGGGCTTAAATTCCCATGGAAGGCGCTGGTCATTTCCTGATGCCGTGGCTGCTCAGACTGCACTGATTCTCGCCCCCTCAGTTTAGACTCTGGGAGCCAGGGGCCCAGGAGGGGAGGGGACTCACCCAAGGACACTCAGGAGTTGGGGGCTATGATGGCACTAGAACTGAGGGCTCCTGACATCCAAGTCCATTGCTCTGATCCTTGAGACAATCATGACTAATGGTGTTGAGTTTGCTATGACAGATCATATTTCTCTAGATTTATTTGTTTATTTGAACTAAAGTGTCCTTTCTGCAGTCATTGGGCAAAACTGTGGAGGAGGCACAGGACCGTCCTCAGTCTCTTTTTCTCTAGCCTCCCTCCCCCTCCTCCCCAGTCTCTGCTCTCACCAGACAGCAGGGCTCCCCAGCTGCCCTGTTGCAGCCCCCTCACCTTGTTCCCATCACGAGGTTATCACAATCTGTCATCATGTGATGGGTTGTTTTCTTATTTTCCA
Source organism: Diceros bicornis minor (assembly GCF_020826845.1). Classification (NCBI taxonomy): domain Eukaryota; kingdom Metazoa; phylum Chordata; class Mammalia; order Perissodactyla; family Rhinocerotidae; genus Diceros; species Diceros bicornis. Next base: position 71,437,116 of record NC_080741.1, on the reverse strand, counting down.
TCTATCTGCCCCCACTGGACTGTACGCTCCAAAAAGGAAGAGACAACAGCTGACTTACTCAGAGCCATAGTCTCAGTGCCTAGAACAGCGCCTGGCACTCAATAAATGTTCAGGAGACCGACCAACAAACTCACTCACACTGAGGTGACAATGCCTCACCATGTTCCCTCCAGTGATGTAATTAATATGAAGTGTAAGGGGGATCCTTAGGGAAAGTAGGAGCGCACGGGGAGGAGGGACTAAGATATGCTGAGCACTTCCTAAAGGCCAGGCACTGAGCTAGGTAATTAATGCACTTTATCCATGACAATGGCCATACATGGGAGATCCCTTGACAGGTTAATGCTTAACCCAAAACAGTGAGTCTCTGTGGAAGGAATTCAGGCACGGGAAAACTAAAAAAGATTTTCCAGGCTGAGAATGGAATCTTCATGGTGCCTCTCTTAGCACACTTTGCAGGCAATACTCATACTGCCTGTCCATAGAGGAGCCTGCTTTGGACACCATGACCAGAAGAACTGTCATTGTCCAGGCAGGAGGTTTTCAAGCCTGAGGAAGCTTTGTGCAAGAGAAAGTTGCAGACGTGCACATGTGACTAAAAGACCCTTTGTTAAGACCTCTGAGAGAATTAAGTTGTTCCCCTCAGTACCCCCCTTAAAAAGGGCTCCTAGGAATTTTAAGGACATTGTCCCATGGCTGCCTGACAAGCCCAAAGTAGCTGTGAATAAATCTAAAGGAGGGTCATCTCAAAAACAGCTGTGGGTGTGACTTTTGTCAAATGAACTGAACTCAAATCATATTCATAGGAAGCCCACACTGCTTTTAAAGGAGCTGAACATGTGAAAGTGCTGCCAGCCTAGATTAAAAGGACCTGGGATCTGAAATTGTTTAAATTGTAAAAGGGCTCCTAGGTTCCCAATTTTCTACAGGCAGGAAGCAGATTGAGAAAGCTACCTAGCTGCAAATGTAGGCCCAATTTCTTGGGAGTCCCAGAGGGTGGATCTGAGAGCCAGAGAGAAAAACAGACTAGGGAGAAGAACCTAGACCTAATCAAGGACTATTCCCTATTGTCATGGTGGAAGACCAGCTAACATCAGCCCAGCTGGAGTTCACCATTGCTACAGATCAGTGACTGCTATTTGTTCCGCATTCTTCCCCATTTCGAATAAACACATCCATTACATTTACCCTTTGCCTGTCTTACTAATGCATTTAGGTATGTGTAGATCAGATAACTTATCGTCTTGGTTCATGGGTCTCCAAATGAAGAGGAGCCACATTTGAGGAGTCTCATTGGAACTGATACAGGTCATGGGATCCTGGACTTCGTTTGATACCATAGTTTGATGAGAATCTTTTAGGGTGCTGGGATGGGAGTGAACATATTTTGCATGTGGGAGGAACGTGAATAACATTTAGAGGATGGAAGGTGAGAGAATGCACTTTAGTAGACTGAAAGAATGGCCACAATCCTTCATTTCTTCCTTTGTCTATGCCCTTTATAGTGTTACCTTGCAGCTCCTCCCATCAATAGAGAGAGTCTATTTCCCCATCCTTGACTGGCTGGCATTGTGATACATTTTGACCATTCACATACTCTCTCTCTTTCTCTCTCTCTCTCTTAGAATCCTGACATCACCATGTGAACAAGCCCAGGTGAGCCTACTAGATAATAAGAGATATATAGCCCAATCAGCCACTTGTTCCAGCTGACAGCCAGACAACTGTCAGACATGCGAGGGGGATGACCTTAAACCAGCTAGTCCCCCGCTGGCCCTCCAGCTGACCATAGATGCCTAAGTGAGCTCAGCTGAGATCAACTGAGGCTGACCCAGACCAACAGAACTGCCCAGTAAACTATAAGCAGTAATAAATGGCTCCTGTTTTAAGCCACTAAGTTTGGTAGTGGATTGTTACACAGCAAAAGCTAACTGATACATTATTCTTCTGCTTTTTCCTTTCTGTTCTTTAACCTGTGTATTGAGTCTGTTATTTCAATTATTAGGTTTTCCTTGTCTGATATCTTCTTCATCACTGCTTGTCCCTGCTTCATGTTCTAATAGTTCTTCTTATTTCTTTGTGGATACATATTACACTTATTTTTGTCTTGTCCTGTCTCATCCACTAATTCTGCTTCCTTTGGATGAGACTGAACTTGGCAGGATGCAGTCAGGCAGTGAGCATGGTTGAGATGGTCTGGGGCAAATGCAAACACACTAGTGAGCAAAAGAAGAGAGGCTGGTGCTTGGCATCCTAAATCACCAGCGCTGGAGGAGATCTAGACCAGCTTCCTCATTTTAAAAGTAAAGTGTAGAAAAGAAGTGGTATTAGCAGACATCCTTAACTTGTTCCTAATTTTAAAGGGAATGCTCTCAATATCACAACATTAGTTGTGGTGTGCTTGTCTTCTGTAGGTTCTGGTGGAAGCCCTTTACCAGGTAAAAGAAGCTCCTTTCTATTCCTAGGTTGTTAAAGTGTTTTGTTTTTAACATGAAAGGATGTTGAGTTTTATCAAATGCTCTCACTATGTTAATGGAGGTTATCATAGGAGTTTTCTTCCTAGTGCCTTTGGAATGGTCTCGTTTCTAGTTGCTAAATTCTTATCCATTTTTCAAAGCCTCCCAAAACCTCCCTCACACCCCCCCCCCCGCCCCCTGTCCCCGTCATAAGGAATCCCGCTGCCTTCACTTGATAATTAGCCTCTTTGAGGATGGGGACCATATGTTATTTACTATATATCCCTAAGGCCCAGCATACTGGGAGACAGTAAATGATAACAAAGTGTTGGCTGAATTATGGAGAGTCTTTCTTATGGCACTTAATAGTTTTGATTTGATAGTCTCTTGGCTACGTGTCTTTGCTCCCCTTCTAAACTGGAAGCTTTCAAGTGTTGGGTCCTCATCTGATTATTCTGTTTGTCCTTCTGGCATTGAGAAAAGATCTAAATAAAAGACAATATACCTCTAGAACTGCACTATCCTGTACAGTGGCCACTAGTCACATGTGGCTATTTAAGTTTAAATTCATTAAAATTAAATAAAATTAAAAATTCAGTTTCTCAGTTGCGCTGGCCACATTTCAAGTGCACAATAGCCACATATGGCTTGTGGCTCCTGCACTGGACAGCGCACAGATAGAATATTGCCATCACCACAGAAAATTACATTGGGTAGCACTGTTCTAGAACAGGGTTCAGCAAACTATGGCCTATGAGACAAATCTGGCCCACTGAATGTTTTTGTAAATTAAGTTTTATTGGAACACAGACACACCCATTTGTTTACATATTGCTATGGCTGCTTTCACACTACAATGGCAGAGTTGAGTAGTTGTGACAGAGACCACATGACCCACAAAGCCTAAAATATTTACTATCAGACCTTTTTCAGAAACAGTTTGCAGATCTCTGCTTAGAAGATAACATAGTAGAATTTATTCATAATTTTGAGGTCTTAAACAGGTCATGCAATATATAACCATGAAGAAAAATTGATAAGTTGAATAAAATTAAGATTAAGAACTTCTATTCACCCAAAGACATCATTAATAGACTGAAAAGGCAAGCCACGGAATGAGAATTAGTAACACATATAAAGACAAAGAACTTTTTTCCAGAATACATAAAGAACTTATACAAACCAATAAGAAAAAGAAAAATGGTCAAAAGATTGGAACAGGTACGTCACCCTCCCTCCAAAAAAAGGAACATCCAAATGGCAAATCAATATATCAAAAGGTGCTCAACAATGTCAATTCTTCCCAACTTAGTCTATGGATTCAACACAATCCCAATCAAAATCCCAGCAAGTTACACTGTGGGTATCGACAAACTGATTCTAAAGTTTGATATGGAGAGGCAAAAGACCCAGAATTGTCAACACAATATTGAAGGAGAAGAATAAAATTGAAGGGCTGACACTACTCAACTTCAAGACTCACTATAAAGCTACAGTAGTCAAGATGGTGTGGTATTGGTGAAAGTATACACAAACTGATCAACGGAACAGTATGGAGAGCCCAGAAATGACCCACTCAAATAGAGTCAACTGATGTTTGACAAAGAAGTGAAGGCAATTCAATGGAAAAAGGATAGTTTTTCAACAAATGGTGCTGGAATAATTGGACATCCATGTGCAAAAAAAATAAATCTAGATACAGACCTTACACCTTTCACAAAATTTAACTCAAAATGAATCAGAGACCTAAACATAAAATGCAAAACTATAAAACTTCTAGAAGATAACATAAAAGAAAATCTAGGTTTGGTGATGGGTTTTTAGATACAATATCAAAAGCACGATGTATGAAAGAAAGATTGCTAAGTTGGACTTCATTAAAATTAAAAATTTCTGCTCTGTGAAAGAACTGTCAAGAGAATGAAAAGACAAGACAGAAAATATTTGCAAAACACACATCTGATAAAGGATTTGTATCTAAAATATACAAAGAACTCTTACACTCCACAATAAGAAAACAAACAACCCAGTATAAAAATAGGCAAAGATCCAAACAGACAACTCATCAATAAAGATATTACAGACAGCAAACACGTACGTGGAAAGATGCTCAAACTTATATGTCACCAGAGAATCGCAAATTAAAACAAGATACCACTACCTGCATATTAGAATGGCTAAAATCCCAAAACTGACAACACCAAATGCTGATGAAGATGTGAAGCAAGAGGAATTCACACTCACTGATGGTGAGGAAGCAAAATGGCCACTTTGGAAGATAGTTTGGCAGTTTCTTGCAAAACTAAACGTATTCTTATCATACGATCCTGCAATCACGCTCCTTGGCATTCACCCAAATGAGCTGAAAACTTATATCCACACAAAAACCTGCACACAGATTGTGTAACAGCATTATGCATAACTACCAAAATGTGGAAGCAACCAAGACGTTCTTCAATATGTGAATAGATAAACTATGGACATTTTGGATATCAATCCAAACAATGGAATATTATTCAGTGATAAAAATAAATTCGCTACAAAGTCATGAAAAGACAAGGAGGAACCTTAAATATATATTGCTAAGTGAAAGAAGCCAGTCTGACAAGTCTACATACTGTATGACTCCAACTAGATTATATTCTGAAAAAGGCAAAACTATAGAGACAGTAAAAAGATCAGTGGGTGTCAGAGGTTCAGAGCAAATGGGGTGAGATGAAGAGACAATGCACAGATTTTTAGGGCAGTGAAACTATTCTGTATGATACTGTTATGGTGAATACATGACATTATGCCTTTGCCAACATGTATGGAATTATACAATACAGAGAATCAACCTTAATGTAAACTTGGGATTTTACTTAATAATAATGTATTAATATTAGTGCATTAGTTGTAACAAATGTACCACACTAATGCAAGATGTTAATAACAGGGGAAAACTCTGTGTGTGATTGTGTGTGTGTGTGTGTGTTCCAGGGCAAGAGGGAAGAGTGGTAAATGGGAACTCTCTGTACTATCTGCTCAATATTTGAAAAAAGTAAAAACATTCTTTTAAAGGTGCTCAATCTCATTGGGCAGGATAGAAATGCAAATTAAGCTATAATGAGATACCACCAAACGCCTGCCAGAGGGCTAATATAAAAAAGACATAATATCAAACGTTGGCCAGGATCCCTTCACATGGGATCTTGAAACTGGAACCTCATACAAGTGCTGATGAGAGTATAAATTTGTAAGAGCATTTTAGAAAACAGTTGAACATTAGCTAATGAAGATGAATATATCTGTACTTCATAACTTAGCAATTCCATTTCTAGATATATACACAACAGAAATGCGTGCACACGAACACCAGGAAGACATGCAAGAATGTTGACAGCAGCGTCATTCATAAAAGCCTCTCTGAGTATAATCTGAAAATTGAGAAAAATAATAACTCCCACTTGGCATTGTTGTAAGGATTAAATATCATCTATATGAGGTGCTTGGTGCCCTGCCTGGTATCTGGTATGTCCTTGGTGAATGGAAGCCATTGATCATTATTATTTGTGGGCTGCATCAATCAGATTTTCAATTGCAGAAACAAAAACAAAAATTTACTCTAACTCACTGAAGCAAAAGAAGGAATTTATTGATAGATACTGCACCATTCTCTGACTTTATCACAAAAATGGAGAACCAAGCTCAAAAAACAGGCAGAAACCAGCAGGCCAGGTGGCAAAAACACAGCCCAGGTCAGGCCACTGGAATAGCTGGGTTAGATCCTTCCTGTGGCACAGCTGCCATCAGAGACCAGCTGTGACCTCTGCTGAACTCGCAGCTTCTCCACTGCTCCTGCATGAATTATTTCTCACGAGACTCCCTCAAGATTCAGAGTTCAAGGTGGGAGCATCTGGTTGGTCAAGGCTAGGTCACAAATGCTCGAGAGGCTGAGGAAAGGGAATGTTTGGTCCCCTTAGTGCTCTGATTGGGGAGGCAGGACCGTGCCTCTCATCAATGAAGGATTTCCCCCAAATAAAAGAGAGTTTTAGATGCTGGCAGCCATGAAACAACACATGTTTATTACAAGTGTCCAGCACAAATCTATCCTATCTTTGTTCTACATCCCCCTTGATTCCGTTACTCCCATAGCGACAAAAGGACAACATCTGGAGACATGCCACCTGCCCTCAAGGGGATTATGGTCTAGACAGAGAAACAGACACATAAACTGTCTAAATCCCACATTTTGTAGTGGAGTGAGTGGACCAAGGCTGCAAGCTGAGTCCCAAGGAGTCAGCCAGGATGGCTATTGCACCCCAAGTCTCAACTCAGTCCAGAAGAACTAAATCTCAACTAAATCCATTGTTGATTGTTGTTCTGGATCAGAAGGTGTATCCAAGCAAAAGGCCTTCTAGAAGAGTTGAGATGCAGGGGTCAGCAATTTCAGATGAAAAACACCATGAAGGAAAGTACACGAGCAAGATAATAAGTGTGAGAGAGCCAAGAGTCGGGAACTATACAGGAAGCAGAGGGAACAAGTGGAAACAAGTCAGGAACAAGCAAGAAATATCCAGAGCAAGAAGAGTTGTGGTGGGGATTCACATTCAATTTTATGATCCACTGGTTGCTGAGAATTAGTGTGTCAGTTGGTTTAAAGGATCAGGGTCAAGACAGATATCAAACTGCATTCAGTACCCATGACCATGCCCCTTCGATTGGCATGGTGGGACCAGGGGTGTAACACCTGCTCCAAACTTGCCCAACCAGATTTTCTCTCCTAGGATCTTGAACTGAGAGATGGGATCAAGAACCTCAACTAAGACCATAAACAATATGGGGTTTTCTTCGTTTTTTTGTGTGTGTGTGAGGAAGACTGGCTCTGAGCTAACATCCATTGTCAATCCTCCTTTTGTTGCTGAGGAAGATTAGCCGGAGCCAACATTCATGCCCATCGTCCTCTGTTTTGCATGTGGGATGCTGCCACAGCATGGCTTGACGAGTGGTGCGTAGGTCTGCACCCAGGATCCGAACCGGTGAACCCCGGGCTACTGAAGCGGAGCGCATGAACTTAACCACTACACCACCAGGCCGGCCCCAACCAATATGTATTCTTTACAAGAAGAATAGGGTGGCATCTTGTCAGACACTTGTCAGGATCTCACCAACCTAAACCTCAGGAAACTGTCCTTCTGTCCAAGCTGTGTGATAACAAAACTATTTCTTAAGATCTAAACACTTGGATCTTTCTCAACTCAAAATGTGACACCCATGGTAGGGATGTCAGAGAACAACAAACCCTTCAATCTCCACGGTACTTTATAGTTTGTGGTGTGTTGACCCTCTCAGCAGCCCTGTAAGGGACAGGAATTTTTACTCCACTGTAAAGGTGAGGAAAAGGAAATTGAGTAAAAAGAAGCCACTTTCCCAAAGACACATAGAGCAGAGCATATGGTACAAACGGCAGCAAATTCTTCCCATCCCTGTATGCACACCCCTTTGCAACGTGACTTTGCTGATCCTCCCACTACGAGGTCGAGTCTATTTCTTTCCACCCTTTGAATCTGGGCGTGGCCATCTGACACAATAGCAAGTGCGACCAGGCAGGAGTTTGGAAGTGCCTGCATGTTGAAGTTTGCCCTCTCTTGCTGCTGGGAACACTGAGATCCCATGGGAAGAAGCCCAGACTAACCTCCTGGAGGATGAGAGATCATGTAGAGAGAAAGAGCCAGCCATCCTACCTGCTGTCTGTTTTAAAATGTAGATTTTATTATGATCAAGTGTGATGAAGCCAACAGATCAAGAGATGACACCACTGATAAGACAGACAGTTTCTTACAGTTCCCAAGAGAAAGGGGCACACCACACCAGGGGGGGCCACACGGGGAAGCACCACGGTCAGTCAGGAGCAGAGGGAGCAGGAGGGAAACATGGGCAGGAGCCTTTATTGTGGTTTCCACAGGAAGGAATAGGCGAGGCAGGGTAAGCAGGCTGAGGATTGGCTAGTTTGAATAATTTCAGTGGCTCTGGGGCATGGGGACTGTCCCTAGTTGTCTGGTACCTTCCCTGGGTGACTAGGACAGGGGAATAGTGGCCCGGAGCACAAGAGCTCCATAAAGGAGGTGGCTGGGAGGAACACGGGCTCTGGATCGGTTGGTTTCCACAGGAAAGGTGCGACCTTGCAGGACAGTCATTTAGGATCTCTAGAAATTGGCTCCCTCCAGGGTGTGCAAGTCTCCAAGATGTCAAAGCGTCAAAAATACAGAAAATAAAAACGCCTGATTAATACACTGTCCCAGCTGAGGACCAGACATGTAAGTCAGGCCACCCCAGACCATCTGGTCCCAGCCAAACCAGCCAGGACCGGAATCACCACCCAACCAACCCACAGAATTGTGAGCAATAATAAATTGTTGCTGTTTTAAGCTACTAAGTTTGAAAGCAGTTTGTTACACAGCAAAAAGTAACCAATACACAGGATGACCCCAAACTGGCCTCTGACAAGTCCCGGCATGTTCCAGACCCCCTTCCTGGTGAGGTGGGGATGACAGTAGGACAATTTTGGGTAGAGAAAAAGGATTACCAAGTAACAGCCTATTCTACAAGGTGGCAGACCTGTGGGAAACGGGTCTTGCATTCGGAATCACAGCCTCTGAAAGCTCAGTGGAAACGGCACTCCCCACACCCCAAAATACCTGTCAGCTGCTGCTGGCGGCTGCTGTGCAAGGTAATGACAATGGGGCTCCATGGGGACAGACTCCCTGTGCCTCATTCCTCAGGATGCTGGCTCCAGAGTCTCTGAGACGAAACCACCAACACTGCCAGGAGGGCCAGGGGTCACAAAAACAGGTAGCAAGTACGTGTCCGTTCAGGAGATACCCCCAGGCCCAGAAGGTTCCACCTTATCTGCTCAGAGCTGTCCTGCCCTCCAGTGGCTGTCTGACATGCGGGATCCAGGAGGTGAGGGTGGCAGGACATACATGTGAACATGGTAGGGCAACCTCAGTCAGAGTGGGACAGGAGGTGGGGGCCGGATGAAGCAGGGAGCGATGGGCTGTAACAGAGGGAGTGCCCGGTGAAGGACGCACACCTCGGTCTGGAGGCCCGGCTGTTCCTGTGTGTGTAACCTGAGGCAGGTCAGACTTAACCTCTCTGAGCCTCAGTTTCCATATCTGCAAAATGGAGATGGTAACCTCTCTTCATGCCACTTCACAGGTTTGTTGTTTCCAATGAGATGATGATGATGAAGACGATGATGGTGATGGTGATGATGAAGATGATAAACTGCTGCCACATGTTGAAGACTAAGCACCGTGCTTAATACTTTACATAAGGTGATTCAACAAATCATCACAATAATCTTATAAGGTCATTTATTATTATTTCCATTTTACAGATGAGGAAACGAAATCTTAGCTAGATTATATAATTTTCCCAAAGTCACCCAGCTAGTATGTGGTGGAGCCAGGATTTGAACCAGGAATGTCTGGTTTTAGAGCTCAAAGTCCTGGGAAGCTGTTGTTTCTAGTCCCACTCAACATCAGGCCTGAGTAACTGACTGATAATGGGTCCCATCAGCTGTGGCCAGGGTACCAAGATCAGGCAACACTCACAGGCCAGCATGGAAATGTGGAGATGGCAGGAATTCCCTGTGAGCTTTTCACCTCAAGGAAGCGTCTCCCTTGGTCCCAGTTCTGCCTTTCATAGCTCTTGAACCCCAGGGCAGCATCCACTGTCTCTCACAGTGTGGGAACCAGCCGGGAGGGAGGCAAGGGCCAGGGTGGTGTGGGGCGGTACCTGGGAGCAGGAGGGAGCCTTCATTGAAGGCTCAGCAAACATCTGACACGGATTCCAGGCCCTGCTGTTCCAGGCTGCCCACAGTCTTCCTGTTGGGCACTGTACAACTTCTCAGACCTTGAGGTCCGATTGGACACTGCCACCTTCAATTCCTGGTCCACACTCACTCTCACTGGTGCTCGCTTCCATCACCGCAAACACTGAAAACCTGACTTTGCAAAGAGATGACATCATCTAAAGGAATGTAGAGTGATCCGTTCACCCCTCTCACATGAGGCCCAACAGACGGCCTGCCCTGCTGTTTCCCTCAAATATTCAAAAGAACGGGCTGAGCTCCTGTGGGGTCACAGCAGCACCCCGGGCACCTCAGCACAGTGTGGGAACTGCAGAGTTACACCTTGGCAGGTACCGGCCAGCAGCAGGGAAAACACCAGGGCCTTTGATAATGCAGTACAGGGCCGGGGCCTGGGGGACCCAGGGGACAAGGAGGTGTTTGGGGGAGTGAGGGAGGGAGTGAAGGGGTGATTATGTAAAAGAGGCAGAAGAGACTAAATGTCATTTAACCTCTCCGAAATTCTCTCTCCCTGTTGGGAAAAGGGATCTAATCACAGCCATGTCCCACCTCCTTTACGGATCATCATGAGTTCAAAAGATACCACGGGTTTGGAAATATTTTGCAAACTGTAAAGCTTGGAACAAATGCTGGGTTTTGCAGCCCATGCACTTCCTTAGAGACGACCGGAGGGCCCCTTTCACACTGATGCATCACGTGCTCCCAGCACCTTGAGGAAGAGTGGCAGATTCCAAATGAAGCTCATCTCGTTTGCTTTAGATAACACCCTGCTGGTGACTTATCAGGTCTGCTGCAGGCTTCCAGAAGAGCAGTTACTATCTCAGAGGCAAGGTCAGAGCACATTCCAATGCCCAGCGAGGTCACTGGGGGCAGCGAGAGGACAGCCCTGAACGCAGCAGAGTACTGCCAGCATTCTGAAACCCTCAACCATTTCACAAACACCGCACTGGGCTTCCTTCTAACTGCACAGGCTTCCCATCACATATGGATAAAGAGGAGGTTGACGGCATTACAAAATTAATAATGTAGGATGGTAGCTGCCAAAGCCATTCATAATCATAACTGCTTTTGCATGCGTTTTCTTGAAAGCAATTTCATGTTTGCCAAGAACTAGGAATGCAGACTCTTCCTTAGATACTTATATGGTCAGGCACAAGACAGGGCTGCACTCTGCTGCACACAATTAATGTGGCTCTGAAAGCACGTGTTCAAAGTCTAAGAAACAGACTTCTATTTTGCCAACATTAAACTCAGAAGACAACATATTCTTTAATGAGAAAAATCTCCCACTTTTTTGCCCCTTTTTTTGTGTGGATTTTCACAGATGTTGCCAAAAGTAATTGGATCATGCAGAATTTTGAACTAAAGGCAAACATTACATGATTCCTGTGGTCAACATATGATTTTTGCAGTTGCAAAGCTACTGGAAAGGGGAAACTGGGCACGGTACGGAGAAGATGTATATAGTCCTACCAAAATGCATTATGGCACTAAAAATTCTGCTCGTTAGTTGTACAATTAGGGCTAATTCCAGAGTTCTGGGAGAAAGGAGGGGGCTGCAGGCATCCCCGCAGGAAAACAAGAGGAGCGTGAATGGGAGAGTGTGAACCAGGAGCGTTTCTTTGTGAACACGAGACAGAGTGTCTGAGCAGGAACTTGGGAGCCACTTCCAAGAGACGATGATCTGAGTTAAGACATAGATGGATCTCTCTGGTTCTCCTTGTAACAGACTTTGGGTCACAGAAGAAAAATCATGACTCCATCCCACTCCCAGGATCTGGAGTCAGGCACATCTGGGGTTCAAATTCCACGTGGCCTTGGGCAAGCTGCTTCCTATCAGTGTGCCTCAGTTCCTACATCTGTAAAATGGGGCGATAATAATAATAATACCTATAGGGTGTTAAGTTCCAACACAGTGATGTAGGAGATAGAGCTTCACAGTCATAAAACCAAATAGGAATACTTATTTTCTTTTCTGGCTCTGGGCCCAAGGAGTCATGGATTTGTGAGCTGCCCCTGGTCACGGATCCTTCCACTCCCTCCCACTCGGATATTCTCTCTCCCTAGTGGTTCTCCAACTTTGGTGTGTCTCAGAATCCCCTTTGGAGCTCATAAGAACACAGACACCCCAGCTTGTGGATATAGGAGAGTGTGTGTGTGGCTTGTGTGTGTTTACCAAGTTCCCCAGGTGATTCTAATACCGTCCAAAGATAGAGAACACTGTCTAGACACATTTAAAGCCCAGGAACACTTTCAGCAAGAAAAATCTTACAGAGACCTATTATATAAGCTAGTTCAGTGGTTCCCAAACTTGGCCTTACACTGTACTCACCAAGGAGGTTTTGCACCACTGAGGCCGGAGACCCACCACCAGAGAATCTGATTCAATAGCTCTGTGGTACGGCCAGGGCATCTGGGTTCTTACACTGCCGAGGGGTTCTGATGCGCAGCAAAGTTTGAGAAGCACTGAGTTAGATGTGAGTGAAGCACTTGGAAAACTCTCCTTGCCGCCTCCCACCTCCTCCCCTCTTCTCTACCCCGAGGCGGCCCCTGAGGCGTCACCACCAGACCCCAAGGACCTCAAGAGGATAGTGTGCAAACCAACTGACTCCACCTTTGGCAGAAATGCTCTGCCAAGCTGGTTTGACTCAGCACATTGTTTAGCTCTTATGGAGGTGAATACAGCAAGTCTGTAATATTCTGGCAATCTGCCCCCGGTGTCGTACTCTGAACCTCTAGGGCCCGGCTGTCAGTTATCCTCCCCCACACTGGAGCACAGGCTCCAAGAGGGCAGGGCTTTTGTCTGTCCGTTCAGAATTGCATCCCTGGTACATAGAACAGTACCTGACACTTAGCAGATGCTCAATAAATATTAGTTGAATAAATTAATGAGTGATTGTGACTGGGAATGGGTCATGGACTTATTGTACCCTTCCCGAGAACATCTGCATTTCTATGGAGCATTCTAGAAAGACCAAAAACCTCCAAAGCTCCCAGGAGATGGAATTCCAGGTATCTAATAGGTAGTTGGCCAGGGAGATTCCTTAGGGTCGGGAACCTGAACAGAGGTCAGTTCACACCAGGTACGGTACATACACGAGACATTATGTACACCATCTAGCCAGAGTCAGTTTAATTCGTGGGTTTCAAGCTGTGTTCTTCAAAGCCCTGTGGCTTACACCAAGATCCCTAAGGGCCTCCAAGGAGGGGATGGGGTTGTACGGGTAGGACACACTATCCCCCAAACTACCATCAACCCAGAGCACCCCATGGTTACCTGTTTTACATAATCAGCTCTAAGTGTCCATTGAAAGAAAAGATTTTGTTTAAAAAAAAAAAAAGGTTTGAAATGACTTGACCTAGATTGTTTTGCTAAACAAGTAAATCCTTATACTTCCTTCACCAGGGCTGAGAGCTTGTCTTCCAGCTGGAGGGAAGGAAAGGAGCTGACACCAACAAATCACCCACAGGGCTGCTTCTGTTTGGTGCTACACGTCCCTGCAGAGTCTCTCAGTCCAAGAAGAAGGGCCTGAGACCTCCCTCCAGATGCTCCAGATTCCTACCTCCTCATCGATTCCTGCTCTTGTCAATCCCACTGTGAGGCTTGGGAATAAGAAACATGACGTCATCACTCCTCAGCTCAAACTGCCCAAAGATTGGTCCTGAAAAATGACATGGAAGAAATGTTTAGTCCCCATCTTTTCACATCAGTGAGGAGCAGGACATTCACCATAAGACCCTGGGAAGTGCCCCAGTCTGGGGAGGACGTTTGCCAAGGTGAGAAATCCTACCATCCTGGAAACAGTCCCAGGTCTGAACACCCCAAATGCCTAATAATAGGTAATTATAGGCTCTAATAATAGACTCTGTCTCCTAATAATAGGCTTCAGGTTTGCACCCTAAAATGGCGTTAACGTTTACCAATGGGAGACAAAGGTTGACTCAGTTGGGATATGTTTCCTGCTACATTCATAGGCATCACCTACAGATAAAACGACACCCAGTGGAAGGAAGGGACATCTCTTCCTGGGTGCTTCTTTTTATGAGCATGAAAGCTTTTCCCAGAAGCCCCCCAGCAGGCATCCCCACATGTCCCTTCGAAGAATAGCAACACACGCAGATGCCTAGACCAATCTCTGGCAAGGGAAATGGGGGCACCACGATTGACTCAGACCAATCAGGATTTGCCCCTGGAGCTGGGGATGGGCTCACTCATTACTGGATCCTGGTCCCTGGGGCAGAGATGGACAACAGAGCAAAAGAGGAGGAGGCGGAGGAACAACAGGTCCCTAAACTACCACCAGTGTTTCTTACAAAGTTAAATTATTCCACTACTTGCTGATCCTCTTATGCAACCATTTAAATGATTATAAAAAAGATGTGGCGGCGGAGGCAAAATCTTATAATTTAATAAGATGAAACAATCAGGAGACAAAAATGTATGTGTACTAGGTTTGCAGCATACAAATATGTTTGTATGTAGACAATGCTGGAAGATCACGTGCCAGGATGAAATTAATTCACTGATGCGTTAGACGGAGGGATTAAGATTGACTTCATTTTACAACTTTCTAAACATCCTGTAACATTAAAAAAAAGTTAGTTAATAATTGTAATAATGTGACTAGTCCTTGAGATATTGAAATGCAAGCAGAGTGCGTGACTATTCTAGCCTGGACCAGGGCTCGAGAGATTCTTCTGAGAGCCAGCTGCTGTGGTGGCTGAAATGATTTCTCAAGGTGAAATTCTCAGCATCTGGGCATCTCTCTAAATAAAATTAAGTTTGTCTTTTGTTTTAACCACGGCACATTAAAAAAAAAAAACCTCAGTGGATTTAAACTACACGTGAATGGTATGTTTTGGGTGGGCAGCCTGACATTAAACATCGGCTACTTGGTCCACCCAAAATTCCCTCTTGAAGGCCCCAGAATCGGAAAAGATATGTACTTATCTTCCAGAGCAACTAACACTGAGGCCTGTGTGCCACGCAGTGTGAGAGTCAAGCAGGGGTTTCAAAAACCAACACAGAATCCAAAGTCTCAAGGGCAGACACTGCTTGTAGGTGTTGGTTCTCACTCGGGCAACTCTATACAACAAGACCTCAGGGTGAGCAGCAGCAGATTTTTATATATATATTAAGTGATAGTTAATAATCTCCTGGACAACTCCAGCTGGTCTTAGAATAAAAAGGGATTTGTCTAAAATGGAGAAGTCCCAAGTTGATTGCCCCCTTCTGGAGCCAGGCTTAGGAAAGGCTTGAAAGGCAGAAGAAGATGGTTGGCTTGCACTGGCAATAATAATCCATTCTTCAGAGGGAAATCCACACTGGGGAAAGCCCTGGATGTGTGCTGCGTGTGTGACATCTCTTGGAGTGCCCTCTGTCCTTCTCTTCTTTGTTTCAGGTAGGATGCTCTCAGCCACATGTAATAGACAACCCCATCTCAAAATGCCAACATAAAGACATACGTAATTTAACATAAGAAGTCCAGAGCTGGGTGAGCAAACATAGCTGCCCAATGACATCATGAAGGATGTGGATTCTCTCCATCATCCTATTACGCCATCTTTAGCCTGGGCTTTGCCCTTGGACTCACTCTCTTCATGGTAGCGAGATGGTGGCCCCCAGTGCAGCATTACATCCGGACACAATAACCTCCAGAAGAAAAGAAGACCTTCCATTCCTGTGTCTGTCTCCTTTTGACAGTAAGGAAATCTGTCCCGGAAGTCCCTACAACACTTCCTCTCACATCTCCTTGATCATAAATGCACCAAGTGCTTATGCTGAACCAATTACCGGCAAGGGGAATGAGACAGCCTAACGTAGTGAAGGGCAGGCTGTGTGAAGGGTGGATGCACAAAATGGAAGCAGAATTCTATTAGAAACGGGGAGGGGACTATGTGGAGTACGAATAAAGGCATTGCCATACTTAGGTGGCCCATGCTCTTGACACGTCCCCCTTCCCTACAACTGAAAATCACCCCCCCAGCCTCTCCTACAGTCTCTTTTTCACAGGCCTGTCTTCCAGTCCACCCAGGCATCAGAAATTCTCTTCCTGAAAAGGCTTCTGTGGAGCTTGCGGGGAACGCCTTCCTCTCCTGCGTCCCACATTACTATCCTTATACTCCCCATTGTCAGTCTCCTCTTTTAGTCAGTTATGTGTCTTCTGTTTTCCCCAAACTAGACCGTGAGCTTCCAGGGCACAGACGCTATGCCTGGTTCACGTCTCCATGCCCACGGTGTCCAGCTGTCCACCTGGGGCTCTGTGTTTGTTCACCTGAAACCACCAGAGCTGCATCAAGCAGCTGAAATCCCAGTATTCATCTAGCACAACTACATCCTGGTACTCAAGGCCAACGCCCATGCTCCTAGTTAACACAGTCTAGGGAAACATGAAACGCGTGCCAAGCTGGGCAAGAGGCCGTACCCTCCACGTGCCTGTAGTTTCAAGCACTATGGACAGCACCCGCATCCTTGCCATGTTACTGAGCAGCAGATGGAGTCACACGGGCCACACCGGGCAGCCCCTGGTCTCCAGCCCAGAAAGGGCCAGTGTCACCCCACAGCAAATACCTCAGAGCATGCAGGAAAGGGGCCAATTCCTTAGCACTGACTTCATCTTTAAAACTAAGTTCAAAACAGCTTACCATTCACTCCTATTTGGTGAGAGCTGTCCTACCAGTCTTCAGGATTGCCAGACCCTTTGCTCCGGAATTCCTCTCCCTTCTTGCACACAACAGCCCACGATGCCATTAAAGACAGGTCTCCTATCTCCCATCTCTGCTTCTGAAGCTAAGGCCCATAACTCCTTCAAGGTTCTCCACATGACAGTGGGGATCCTCTCAGCTGCCTAGCTGGCCTCACTCATCCAAAAGCACGCTAGCTTCTCAATGCTGTACACCTGAAACTAACATAATATTGCATGTCAACTACACTTCAATTTAAAATAAAATCACTCTAGCTGTCAGTGTCCTCCAAACATAAGAGAGCAGAACCCGATACTGTAGCGATGGTGTGTAGCCAAAGCAGGAAAGAGGGGGACCTCCCCCTCCCTAGTTAGATGCTAAAGTAACCCAAAATTGTAATAATTGGCCAAGCAACTACCTAAATCAACACTTATGTTGAACTTACCGGTTGGGAAACAGCACCGGCTTTGAAGTCAGACAGAGGTAGGTTCAAATCCCAGCTCAGCCGCTGATTAGTTTGCTGGGTGACCTGGAGCAGGTCAAATCACCTCTCTGAGCTTTAGTTCCCTCATCTCTAAAATGGCAATCACGATATCTCATAGGGTTGTTGCGACAATGTAATTAAAAGAGAATCCATTCAAAGGACCAAGCATAGAATATGAGCTCAATAAATGGGAGCCATGACTCCTATTACCACTAAAAATATTAACCTCTAAGATGTATCTCCACATACTGCACCCCTGTCCTCTACCAAAAACACCGATGGTGAGTATAAAGGTCACAGATGTCAGAGGTGGAACTGCTCTCAGATATCAACTTGTTTCAGTGGTTTTCAACACCAACTGAATCATGTTCATCTCATAGGCCCAAACACAGATCAATTCAGGATCTCTGGGGACAGAGTGTGGGCATCTGTGTTTTCTTAGACCAGTCTCCTCACATTACAGGGGAGGACATGAGGCCCAGAAAGCTGAAGTGATTCTCCACTGATCTTTTCTGATTTGATAACGCTGCATCAGCCCAGAGTTTCAGCTATCAGAATATCTCGGGGACCCTGATTCTACCAGCCAGTGTCAAGGTCCCTTCCAGCCAACATGTTTGATTGGCTTGTCTTCTGTAACCTCATCCAGTCCTCTCTGTGCAGACAGGACAAGGCCTTGAAGGGTTTGTGTGATGGGCAGAGACGGGGAAGATGGACGGGGAACATTCCAGGTGGCAGGAATAGAGGGGCTACTCACCACCGCCCGAATGCTCAGAGCCTTCTCCTCATGTCCTGGCCCAGCGCCCTGAAGTCTAGCATATGCTGCTCTCCCAGGAAGAAAGCATTTCTTCCGACTGGCAATTTCCTACCTAACACTGCAGCACTTCGGGACCTTATCCCCTGCCTCAGCCCCAGCACGCATCAAAGGCCCAAAGAACAACCAATAATTCCAGAACTATTCATTGAGCACCTACCCTGAGCCAGGGACTCTGCTAGGAACTGTCCACCAGGGAAAGAATCACTGCAATTTAAACAGCAGATATTTATTTGGGCAATGAGAATTGCAATTCGGGAGACACACATTCAGGCAGAAACCCAAAATGTGTTCCAGAGAAGACAAAGAAGGCAAGGATTTATCAAGACAAAAAGAGATAAATCACATAGGTTGTTTTGCAAGACTTGCAATCTGTGCTGGCAACAATTGTTACTTCTTGGCTACAAGAGATTGGTTGCTAAGGCCGTCTCTAAGGCAAAACGGTTCTTATCCATGGGAGTAAGCATTTTTCTTAAAGGAAGGTCAAGATCACAACAGTTGGGCACAGTTCAAAAGTTACACCCCATCTGGGTAGAAACATGGTGTATGTGCAATAGCCCCACTTCCTTAATCGCCTCCTACCTCTATTTTAGAAGCCCCAATATATGTTACTCCCTTTTGTTATTGCTGTGCACATTTTCCCTCTTGATCAAGATCCTTTGGCAGAAAGCACCACAGAACAACAGTTTGATAATGTATACATGAGTATTGATATTTCCTTCGTTGCCAGGAAGGCTCATTCTTGGCAAATCACGTCCCACATAGAGGGGAAAGCAAGATGCTCAATCATCAGTAAGAGTAAACCCAGTTAAAGGCCTCTGAGCAAGAAGGGGGAGATCAAGAAATGAGTCTTAGGAATAGTCTTTATCTGAAAAAAGTTATCAAGTCCTTTGTGTTTGGAGTTGCAAGACTGGTCAATCATCTCACATTGCTGAGCAAACATCACTCTAGCAGTGGAGACAGAGATGCAACATCATGAAATGCAAACCATTAGCAGTTTAAAGGTAAAGATTGAACAAATCAGAACAATAATCATTAGTAAGGGTTGGAACCCTGATATCAAAATAGCTCCAAGCCCAGAGGGTAACCAACCAAACAGGTCAGAGTGGTCTAGGAGGCCAGTTGCATGACCTACATCATTGAGGAGATTTATATTATCTTTAATGATCTTCAGTTTTTGTTTTATGTGACCAGACTCATTTATGTAAAAGCAACATTCTTCTCCCAGGAGTGCGCAAGTACCCCCTTATTGACCGTTAGAATGTCAAGAGCCCTTTGATTTTGAAGAACAACTTCTGCCAGACTGTCTATTTGGCCCTGTTGATATTCAATAGCTTGTTTGGTGGCATTGAAGGCTGAAGCCATCACGAGGGAGAGGTTACAGATGGCTTTTTCAAGGTCAATTACCCCATAAGTGGGAAACAATGCTCTACCAAAGGCACATCCCGATCCTGTCTTATCTACACTTGGGTTGTATATAGGAAGTCCCTGAAAGTCATAGTTTCTTTTGGCTCTCTTGAGTTGACATGAGAATGAGCCGAGGTTTGGGATACGAGCCGTAGAAGGAAGAATTTTTTCTAATGGCAGCATCTGGGGTGACTGCTACTATTCCACATCATCCCTTCCAAGAGATGGGGAGAGTGGAAAAAATACTGGAGCCACACAGAAAAAAGTATCCGGTGTTTTTGAGAGATATGGCATAAGTAGGTCCATGTGCCCAGCCTCTCTTGTTAGGTTCAAAAGATGGAATTTCATTGTCAGAAATGTAATCATTCTCTCAGAGAACATGGTAGTCAGATCTAGCAGTGTTGTGAGAACGATTATAGGAACAACAAAGGTTTCTATAAGTTTGGAGCAAAAAAAGAGATTAATTTTGGCCAGGTGAGTTTTGTAGGGGGTCAAGAGGGTCATTAAGGCTATCATAGCTTTTATTTAATTTCCACCATTCTCCTGATTTTTGATCTATATCCCAATGAGTGCAGTCAAAGGGAGTATGGCAGCTCCCCACGTGCCAGTTGCATTGTTTTAGTGTCCCCATGATAGAGATACATCAAGGGATATAACGTCATAATGGTTTTGTGAACCCCAGCAAGGTGTGAATTCATGGTCAGTGAAACCATAGAGAAGGGTGAAATTACAGATATTAACTGGTAAATAACCTAGAGTTTTCCCAGTACCATTTATATTTTCAATACATGAGGAAAAATATTGATGAGTATCCAAATTCGGGTGAGAGAGACACGACGGTGAGCTGGAGGTACCCAAGTAAGTGAGGTAATATCTGAGGCTTGTTTTCCAGGACAGCCAATAGGTGGTTTCAAAAGTGCCACAGAAAAACCCTACATCTTTCCTGGTTAGATTCCTCCAACCTTCTAAGGATAGAGGCCCTGCTACCAGTTCAGGAATATCATGGGTGTGGTTTGCCCCGCACATATCCAACAACTGGTAAGGCTGGCACTCAGCGAGTTTCTGTAGAGTCAGAACAAAGGATGAGGTAAGGCGGTGCAAGGTGGGCTGCAGCTTACTGTAATAAGCACCATTAAGGCAGCTCCCATCCAGATCCCAGACATTTTGTTGCCAATTAATGGGTAATCTAATTAAACGACTTTATTTAGATTCTTATTTATTTTTTCCCCCCAAAGCCCCAGTAGATAGTTGTATGTCATAGCTGCACATCCTTCTAGTTGCTGTATGTGGGACACGGCCTCAGCATGGCCGGAGAAGCAGTGCGTTGGTGCGCGCCAGGGATCCAAACCCGGGCCGCCAGCAGCGGAGCGCGCGCACTTAACCGCTAAACCATGGGGCCGGCCCTAATTAAACGACTTTAGATGGTGATTATGAAAGGGTTATTAGAATTAAAACCCTTACGATTAAGTTTTAGTCTATTTTATATGAACTTTAGAGGAGGTGAAAATAAGGACTGAAGTTAAAGAATAATTTAAAAGGCAATTTAAAACACAAGGAAGGTGACCCGTGTTACGTAAAAGGATTAGGATTGCTAGTATACCCAGGAGTATGATTATTGTAAGCAGTTATAAAGTAGGCATATGACTTGTGCATTACAAGGGTTTAGATAGGGGAGACGTAAGGGTCAGGAGGATGCCTGATATTTGTTGACTGTATCTTCAGATTCAAAAACAGGAGGTGTTCTCAAGAAACAATGTTTACAAACAGGGGTATTAGGAGGATAACAAGGGCGGTGTTTAGTGCACTGGCTGTTGAGGCGGAAAGGAATGAGATTAGAAATACAGGCCTGGTCCTGGGTCTTGGGATTTACAGTCTACGTCAGATGTTGTCTGCTTCCTGTTCCAGTGACTGTCATTTTGGGGCAAGTTTTAA
Source organism: Diceros bicornis minor (assembly GCF_020826845.1). Classification (NCBI taxonomy): domain Eukaryota; kingdom Metazoa; phylum Chordata; class Mammalia; order Perissodactyla; family Rhinocerotidae; genus Diceros; species Diceros bicornis. The sequence goes on along the minus strand of NC_080741.1, from coordinate 71,415,490 downwards.
TAACTTTAATTTAAGATCACCAACAGGTTGAGAAGTCCAGTCAGGGGTACTAGACGTGGGAGCCTTTTATAAATGAGAAAGATGAATCCATGAGTCAATGCCTTTTAACTTTGCAGCACAGGGATTAGTTAACCAAATCTGATATGGTCCCTTCCAATGAGGCTTGAGGGAGTCCTTATGGAGGAGACTTTTCCAATAAACTGCAATCTCCAGGTTGTAGACTGTAGTGTTCAATGTCTTCGTCTCCCAGGGGTGCGCTGTGAAAAGATTGTTCTACCAGTCCTCCTTTTTGTTTGTTTGTTTGTTTGATTGGTTGGTTTTGTGTGTGTGTGTGTGTGTGTGTGTTTTTTTTCCTGAGCTAACATCTGTTGCCAATCTTCCTCTTTTTTCGCTTGAGGAAGATTAGCCCTGAGCTAACGTCTGTGCCAATCTTCCTCCACTTTATATGTGGGTTGTCACAACAGCATAGCTGACGAGTAGTATAGGTCCGCACCTGGGATCCGAACCCGCGAACCCAGGCCGCCAAAGCGGAGAGCACAGAACTTAACCACTATGCCATGGGGCCAGTCCCAGTCTTTTGTTTTTTTGGAGGGCTTGGATTAAGCCTTACAATAGGTCATTATGTCACCTTTGAGTAGACTGGGCTCCTAGGCCCCCTGATCCAGTTTCATCAGTCTCCCAGTAATAATTTCAAAAGGTGAAAGTTTATGTTTCCCAAAAGGAGTGGATCTGAGATTTAACACTACTAGTGGGAGAGCTTTTGGCCGTGGCAGATGGAAAGATTCCATAAATTTTGCCAATTGGGTTTTTATAACATTGGTTCATTCCACAAGGCCAGATGATTGAGGATGACAGGCACAGTGAAAATGTATTACTGGCCAAACATGACAAATAGATTGTAATATTTGTCCAGTAAAATGGGTCCCTTGGTCTCTGTGAAGTTCCCAGGGTATTCCCCAGTTTGGAATAATTTTTTCCAACAATATCTTTCCTACTGCTGAGGCCATAGCTCTACGACATGGGAAAGCTTCAACCCCATGGGAAAACATACAAACCACTACTAAAACATATTTGTACCCTTGAAATGGTACAAGGGTCCAGATGGCAAGGGAAAATGTCCCACAGAACTATGAGTAGGTTTTTGGGATTATGTCTAGGACAAATTTGAGATTTATTATAGATATAAGAAGCTACTTCAGGTGAAGGTTTCCAATAGTATTGCCTTCCCTAAAGTATCATTTTATCTGAACTCCAATGAGTCAAATCACGTTTATAACCGAGGATTTGTTCCTACAGGCAGTCAGAAAGGACCGGTTGGTCATTAGGGCCACATCAAAGGTTGGTTTTGGTGTTAAATTGGCAGCCTTGTCCAGTCTAATAATTTTTCTCTCGTTCAGAGGCCAATTTTTGGCCTCCTGAAGAGTACCTTTAAGGTCTCCTGTAGCTGCTTTGAGTGGGGGTGATAAGGAGAGTTCTAAGACTGGGTTTCCTTTTGGAGGGCCGCCTATTTATAGCTACATCGGCCAAATAGATTCCTCCATATCTGTCATGGAATGTCCAGGAATCTTTATAATAGCTAAGGATTTAGGCCTTTGAATAGCGTCTAAAAGTTCTAAAACATGTGTGCCACTTTTAATCTTTTGCCCTGAAGAGGTAAGAAATCTTTTTTGTTTCCAAAGCATGCCAAAATCATGAGCTACTCTGAAGGCGTAGCGGCTGTCTATATAAATATTAGAAGCTTTACCTGTAGCCAAAAGACAGGCTCTAGTAAATACCATTAGTTTGGCCTGTTGGGCTGAAGTGGCCATTGGTAATGGCCCAGCTTCAGCAGTCTGCGTTAGGGAGACAATATCATAACTGACTCAGTATGTTCCTGTTTCATCTTTAAGATAAGAGCTGTTGGCAACTAGAAGAATGTGCAACTATGACATACAACTATCTACTGGGGCTTTGGGGGAAAACTAAATAAATAAAATTAAAAAAAGATTTATAAGATAAGAGCTGTTGGTAAACCAGATCAGATCTGCGTTGTCCAGTGGAGTTTCCCTTAAGTCCAGCCCAGGAACCAGAAGGTGGTCCATCAGAGAAATGCATGAGGCATTTCATCAGAAGGCAGGGGGAGTAGAGTGGTGTGGTTTAGAGAATGACAGCAGGCAATAGTAACATTGAGTGGTGACAGCAGTAGAATTTCATAGGTTAGTCTGCTAGAGAATAGATGTTTGAGTATGAAGGGAATTAAGAAGGGCTTCTACTGAATGGGGAACTTATATAGTAAGTGGAGAACCCATGATTACGTCTATGCTTGCTAGTAATTTTGCCATTTCAGCTATGACTCTTACGCGTGGAGGAAGGCCTTTGGCTACTGGATCTAATTGCTGACTATAATATCTTGTAGGCCTATGTTGGCTCCATGTCATTGGGTTAAAACCCCAAGATCATTTCCTTCTCTTTCATGTACAAAGAGAAAGGATGGTAAACCATAATTGGGGTGTCCTAATGCAGGAGGATCTAGGAGGCTTTGTTTAATTTTGGGAAGGGCTTTCTGGCCTTCTTTGGTCCATGTGAGGGTCTCAGGTTGATTAGTTTTAAGGAGGGAATATAGTTGTTGTGCTAGGGCTGACAAGTTAGATATCCAGTTTCTGCAATATTCAGCTAGTCCTAAGAACCTTCGTAGCCGACATTTCATTGGGGGCATGGAAAGGACAAGATTCCCTGAATCCTGTCAGGATCAAGAAGTCACCCTTGTGTTGAAATGAGGTGTCTGAAGTATTTAATTTGAGGCAGACAGAATTGTAGTTTTTCTTTAGATACCTCATGTCCCCTTTTGGCCAATGCCTTGAAGAGATGAAGGCTATCTTCAACAGATGCCTCCTTGGAAGGGGAGCGAGAAGGGAGATCATCTACATATTGTAATAAAGAGGAGCCTTGGGAAAATTTAAGTCTGAAATGTTAGCCTTTAAAATCTGAGAAAAATAGGTAGGGCGTTCTTGTATCCCTGTGGCATAACAGTCCAGGTATATTGATTTTCCCAGGTGATGGTGAACACCAACTGGCTTTCAGGGTCAACAGGATGCTAAAGATGCTGCAAAGGTCTATGACAGTGAAGGTTTGGCTGTTAGGAGGGAGAGCTGAGAGCAGAGTGTGTGGATAAGGCACTACAGGATGTCAGGCAACAACAATATTATTTACCGCCCTGAGGTCTTGAACAAATCTCCATCCCCTCCCACGGGGTTTTTGAACAGGAAGGATAGGAGCGTTACATGGGCTAGTATAAGGGATAACCAATCCTTCTGTAAACAGTCTTCAATTATGGGTTTTATGCTTTGGATTGCCTCAGGGTTCAAGGGGTATTGTTTCATGTTAGGTGGGGGTTTCCTTCCAGCTATTTGGATTTTAATGGGCGGTGCAGAATGTATGCACCACCATCAGTGGAACTCTTTGACCAAAGGGATTCAGGGGCACTGTCTAGGAGATGTTCTGAATTATGCGTCTGTAGGGAAAGGATGGGGATAGATATTGAGATGTCGGGATCTTCTTGAGGACCTACATTTGGGGGTTCAAGATTTAAAATATTTCCCCCTTTTGAGAGAAAGAAATGTGCGCCTGACGTGCCTCAAGAAAATCTCCCCCTAGTGGGTGGATGGGAGCCGAAGAAATTCCAAGGAAAGGAGGAGGCCCCTGAATGGGCCCTGGTTGGAACAGAATGGAAGGGACTTACAGACTGCCATAGGGTGATTAGAAACCCCAACCAAGGGCCGGCCGGCGGCGCAAGCGCTTAAGTGCGCACGCTCCGCTTGCGCACGGCGGCCCAGAGTTCGCCAGTTCGGATCCCGGGCGCGCATCGATGCACCGCTTGGCAAGCCATGCTGTGGTGGCGTCCCATAGAAAGTAGAGGAAGACGGGCATGGGTGTTAGACCACGGCCAGTCTTCCTCAGCAAAAAAAAAAAGAGGAGGATTGGCAGATGTTAGCACAGGGCTGATCGTCCTCAGAAAAAAAAAAAAAAGAAAGAAACTCCAACTATTTGTATAGTTTGAGTACTCTGAGGGAGGGGACAAGAGAGGCTGGTGGGGTTTCAGACGAAATAGGTGGCTCCTGTGTCTCCAAGGGCCTTGGTAACCTCTCCCCTGATGGTGAAATCAATTTCACCTGTCATAGGGTATTAGCTTGGAGGAGGGGAAGAATACCTTGTGGGCCCTCAGAGCACCCATATTGTGAAGATGGATGAAAGGAGTTTCTAGACGCTTGTGACGAAATCAAAGAGGGATGGTTATCTCTTCCTTGAGTCAATCTTTTTCATTTTAAGCAATCCTTTTTAAAATGTCCCGGCTTTTTACAAGTAATAACATAAACCCCTTGGCACAGAATTAGGACGTTGGAAAAGGAGTTTATGTTGATCAGTGGTTAAATGCTGAAGTTGGCTCATATTCTGTGCAGCCTTCTTTTTATTACTTTTCTGGATAGTTCCCTCTAGCTGATTATCCAGATTAACTAGATCAGGAGTTTGCATAGTTTGCCAATTTGGAGAGGTTCGTTTTATTAATAGTGACAGTTCTTCACCCAATCCGTCAACAAAGGTGGAGTTAAATGTGGTGTAAGTAGCCAGGTAGATGACAGAAAGACCAGAATTTAAAAAAAAAAAACAGTCTCTAGTCTGTTGGAGTAGTCGAGAACAAATTCATCAGATATTTAGATGCACTGCTTAATTTTTTCCAATCTACAGACTTCAGGAAAGCTTTAGGAATAGTCTCATAGAGTCTTTTCACTAATTTAAGTGCATTGGTTCTATCAGTGGCCCTTCACTTGTGAAAATCCTCTAGGGGGTTAGCCCATTTGGCCAGTTGTGTCCAGTTTCTGGCCTGACCTTCGCCAACCAGCATTGTAATTAGTTGGTACATATCAGAGAAATCAGGTTCCTATGTTTGAATCACCGTGTTAAATTCTTCAGCAAATTTGTGGGGATCTTCATCAGCCTTGGGAAATTCCCTAACTATGGCCTGTAATTCAGCTTTTGACCAGGGGTAAAGGAGGTTTGAGTAGCTCGTTTCCCAAGGTTTAATTTTAAATGGAGCAGGATGAACAGAAGGGTCAAGAGGGACTTTGGGTCCTGGGGGGTCTGAAGGAGGCTCAGGGTCCTGGGGGCGAACAGGGAGTTCCCCCAGGGAGGAGGAGTCAAAGAAGGTGGAGCAGAAGGAGAGCAAGGAGTTGAGGAGGAGGAGTTTGTGAAGATTCTTCTAGTTCTAGAAGTTTCTTAGATCCAAATTAGCGTATAAAGTGTTGAGGTAACTGCCTGAAGGGGAGCAACTTTTTCAGCGTTTCTCTTAGGAGCCTCTAGGTACCATTTAAAATAAGCTTCCCATTCATTTTGCCTAGTTTTATAATCCTTTTCTAATTTCACGTGTAAATAATTTTGGAATATCAAAGGTTCCCCATCTTGGCCAATGAAGTTTTAAGTCATCCCAGGTAATACGGGTCCATCAAGGTAAAAATTTACAAGAAGAGGGACCATATTCTTTAAACATAAATCCAGCTGGGGTTCCCAAAGGAGGCTGATCATTTGTGATTGTTCTAGAACAACTGTTCCCCATAATTTAGAGACAGCTGTTTTTGGGTGACCAAGGCAGGAGGGCACGTGTTTCGGGTCGAGTATGTGCTGCTTGTGAGGATCACTTCCCAAAGTGCCACCAATAGGCTGTTGGTCTCTCTCCTACGTGTCTCAGAAAATCTTGGACACCTGGCAGTGTCAGGTGGCCCAAGGAACTAGGCTGACCAGTGCTTTATGTGTACCTCCCGGATGAGCTTATGGAGTTCCTCCTGACTTAGGAATGGGATGTGTTCTTTGGTTAGGAAGCCCAATGAGACCACTGCACATCACAGACAGAGTCCTAACACTTCTGCTAGGTTTCTCATTCCCTAGAAATACCCTGAAAGGGATGGGAAGGAGCAATATTTCTTATCTCAGAGTCAGAGGACCCTCATTTGGATGACAGCAGAAGCTAAAAGGTCTGCGTTCATTATCAAGAACAGCCAATTTTTGAATTTTAAGAGAATGTGGACACAAAGTGAAAAACTACTAGCGCTACAATAGCATTCATCAAGAAAAGTTCTTAAACCCAAATCCTCCCTAGGTAAGGCAAGGACAGAATCCTCCCCTCCAAAGGAGTTCAGACAGAACCAGTTAGCCCACTCAAATAAAATCTGGTCAACTAAAGAAATAGGAGGTTCAGATCCAGGAGAACTTACTGCTGGAGCTCCAAGGCTTGCCGATGGAAACACCAGAGGACAAAGGTCTCTTGGAGGTACCCACCACCTATCCATGGCAGCACTGGGGTCCAGGGTCAGCTGCTCTTGATCCTGCTGGCTATGCCAAGATGTGTTGACCTAGGAAAGAATCACTGCAATTTAAACAGTAGATATTTATTTGGTCAATTAGAATTGCAATTCGGGAGACACACAGGCAGGCAGAAACCCAAAATGTGCCCCAGAGAAGACAAAGAAGGCAAGAGTTTATAAAGACAAAAAGAGATAAATCACACAGGCTGTTTTGGCAAGATTTGTGATTAGCACTGGCAACAACTCTTCTTGGCTACACGTGATTGGTTGCTAAGGCCATCTCTAAGGCAAAAGTTATCTATGGGAGTAAGCATTTTTCTCAAAGGAAGGTCAAGGTCACAGCAGTGAAGCACAGTTCAAAAGTTACACTCCATCTGGGGAGACGTGGTGTACCAGCATAGCCCCACTTCCTTAATGGCCTCCCAACTCTCTTTTTGAAGCCCCAACACCTGTTACTCCTTTTTGTCATTGCTTTCCACAGAACGCAGATATAACAGTGAGGGACGCTGACCTGGTACCTGCCCTCATGGCGCCATCATTCTATCTGGCAAGCAGCTCTTCCTGCGTCCGACGCTCTGCCCCCGGAGGAAGAGGAAGAGGCCACCACTCGGTATCGCAATCCAGAGGCCCAACTGTTTGCTTCGCACGGGAGAGCCGTACTTGTGAGGCACACACCGAACAAAGCAAGAGCTGGTTGTAGAGGGTTCCGGGAAATGTGCAGCTCAGGGGCGCACGGACTCGCGGAAGTGGGAGTGTTCACGGATTGGTTCATCTCTAGCTGTAGAAATATGGTTACAAAAGCATAGCTATGACACATCCTGAACCCTCAGGTTTAGCAATGTGGTCGCTGGAGTGAAGCTGTTGCTGATTGGCTGACTTTTAGCAACATGGGCACTGGAGACTGTTGCTGATTGGCTGACTGTTAGCGCCATGATCATTAGCGTGAAGCTGTTGCTGATTGGCTGACTTTGGCAACATGGTTGCTGAAGCACGGGCTGGGTGTATAACGGTGCTGGAGGTAACAAGTGGATTGCAAGGAACTATGGCCAAAGAATAGCCGGTCTTTTCCTTTCTTGATGTTGGTGTATGGGAAATTTTTTTCCCCAGTCCCTCTCTGGTCCTTTTGCAGCCAACTCTGGGTGAAACTTCAAAAAGCTCACAGTTCAGTTAGGAATTCAGGGCACACTCCTAAAAATGGATCCAGTGGTGACAAGCATGGTGTTCATTCAGCAAGCGTTTATGGTGTGGGCTCCAGCTGTGTTTTTAGCCCATGTGGAAGTACTAGGGGCACACAGAACCCTAAATTCAAGGCCAGTAGGGGAAGGGTCAAGAGCAAAATACCAAAATAAAATAAAATAAGGCCTTTGGAATTGAAGCAGCTCCAAATGGAAAGTTGACAGAGACCGCAGAGAATGTGTGCTCCAGCCTCCTCATTTAAAAGGTAGGAAAACCTGATTCCCAGAGGAGGTAACTGACATGCCCACATTCACATAGTAGGTTACTTGTCAAAGGGGGACCGGGGTATCCTGACTCCTGGTCCAGTGCTCCTTTACTGAAACCTACTGCCCACAAACAAGGCGGAAGGAGCTGGCTGCTCTCATTTGGGGTGATGGGGGAAAGCCTCAGGGAGAAGGTGGGCCGGCAAGTGGGCTTTGGAGGAAGGGCATGAGCAAAGGCATGGGTACAGATTCCCCTTGTACCTGCTCATTCAGGCGCCCCAATTCCTCCCACTTGCCCTGTTGTTTTCCTCCCTCTACCCTGGTGCATTGCACCTTCTTGCTGGAGTAGTCACAGCTGGAGCCCTGAATTCCAGAGAGCACATCAGCCAGGATCTCTAAACTGCATTTGCAGGTCTGTTCCACTGGGCTCCTCTGGGGAAAGAGCAGAATGAGAGGACACAGCCTCTGCACCAGAGAGGTCACCCAGCTAATTGGACAGGCACCCAGTGCCTTCCCTCCCCACCTTGCTTCTGGAGCAGCTCTTCCAGGATCCTCTACAGATGCTCGTGTAGGGGCAGAATAAACAGCTCATTTGTTAGCGCCAGCAGCACCCACAGGCTGGGAGTGGCATGAGACCTCAGAGAGATGATACAGGCAAAGCTTGTCCCTGATGCCCACAATCTCTTCTCATTCATGTCTGAGTCTGGTCCTACCCTGCTCCCTGGCCTCTCCCAGAGCCCCTTATGCCTCACCCAAACCTGCTCTCCAGTGTAGTCTTCTTTTCCTTTTACAGAGGAACACGTTTCCTAGCCCTGCTATGTGTTGGGTGCTGGAGATAAAGAGAAAACATCAAGGTGGATCCTTTGCCCTCAAGTAATCATGAACAAGTCAGAGAGAGAAATTTAATGAATAAATATGAAAGACCAGTGTCATGCCAGGCCTTGTGCTAGGCACTTCCATATTTTGTTTAACTCACAGTGCTGAGAGGTAGATGGGCTTTGTGGTAGACAGAATCCTAGGATGGCCCCCAAAATTCCCACCCACTGGTGTACATGCTCTGTAAAATCCCTTCCCCTTGAGTGTGGTCAGGACCTGTAAATATGATGGGGTATCGCTCCCTTGAGAAGGTTATGTTATAAGACTCTTATAGTAGACTGAAAATTCTCCTGCTGACTTTGAAGAGCTAAGCCACCATGTTGCGAGAGGGCCACATGGCTAGGGCCTAGGGCCACATGGTCTTTATGAGCTGAGAGCAACCTCCAGCTGACAGCCAACAAGAAAACGGGGACCTCAGTCCTACAGCCATAAGGAACTGAATTATGCCAATGACCTGAGTGAGCTTGGAAGAGGACTCCAACCTCCAGATAAGAATGCAGCCCCAGCCAACACCTTGATATGGGCCCTGAGCAGAGAACTCAGCTACACTGTGTCCAGACTTCTGACCTGCAGAAACTGGGAAATAATATATAGGTGTTAAGTCTCTGAGTTTGTGGTAATTTGTTATGCACCAATAGAAAAGTAATACAGGGTGATAGTCATAACACTTAAGAACCAGCAGGGCATGGGCACCAACCAATCAAAGCAGACACAGGCATTAAACAACAGATATGGTGGCATAATGTTAGCGTTGGAGGAAGGTTTTGTAATGCCTATTTTATAGATATGGAAGCTGATGTTCAGTGGAAATTAACTAGCCCAAGACTTCATAGCTATAAGAGGCAGAGCCAGATTCAATCCCAGCCTCCTGGAAAGCAGTTTAGTATATAGCAGCAAGGAGCACAGGCTTTGGTGTAAGTGGATGGAGGGCTTCCAGATCCTTAGGGATCTGGACTTGGTCTTCTGGGTAATGGTGGCCACTGATAAATGTCTGTAAGATGCAAGGGTAGAGTAGAAACTTCAGGAGTTGGCAACGCGTGGAGGAAGCAAGTGTGTGCAATTTAAGGAAGGGGTCAATCAGAGCAGCAGAACCCTGACAGGTGATATAGAGTATGGAGTCTGACAAAGGGATTAGGCCTTATGCACTTGTGAGAGCTGGTTAAGAAGGCTATGCAAAGCTTTGTTTCCGGTGCTGGGCCTGGAGGCATTCTAGGTCAGCCAGGCTGCTGGTCGTGAAGGCAAGCTGGGTGTGAAATAGGGGAGAGTCAACACTAATGGGAACCCATGTGGCTGAACTGCAACCCAGAAGGACAAATTGTGGCTGAACCCATAGGAACAAGCTGGAGCCCATGCCTATCTTTCCCCACCTCCAACCTCGATGATGCCAGAAAAGGTGGTGTGCTTCTCCACAGAGCTGCACACACATGCAGCCCAAGGCTAGGAGAAGTCTAATGGGAGAGCTGGTGGGAGCTGCAGGCTTGGGAGCTGCCCCCTGTCTACGAGGTGAGACAGCAGGTCCACAACATGCACAAGCCGGCCTTCAGAGCTTGAGAATTACTGCTCCTTCACTTCACCCTCCATAGCTCATGTAAATTTCTCCCATGGACCAACCCTAACTGGAACCACACAGGGAAGGCAACTGTGGGAAAGGTAGCTCTAACTTCACTAAGTTGACTCCGTCCAACCTGCCTCCCATCTTAACAAAGATGAACGTCTGAAGCCAAGGGAATGAGGCTCTAGAGTTGGAATTTCAGAGGTTTCTCTGCAGGCCTTTTGTGAGGGGTACCCCAAGACTTTATGTCCCCAGGATCTTGGTCCCAAACCCACCCACCCACTCTACAACTCTGTCACCTGCTTCACAGGCCGCCATCTTTGGCAGTGCCAAGAATCCTTGACTCTGGTCCTAATGTTTCAGCAATCACAGCTTGGCATTCTGCTCCAACATCCTGCACTCTCCCCTGGCTGACACCTTCCTCCCTCCCTCCTTGTACCCACACATTTTTTAAGTGACCCCAAAGAGATCACTCTGTGATCCTGGGTTTACCCATTATCTACTCAATACATGGATCCCCTCTATAGTGTCCCTGCCAAATGCTCGGTTTCTTTACAACCCTTGATGGTGAACACACTACCTGTCCAGGCTGCCTGCGTATTCCATTTTTGAATAGTGAAAACAGAAAGATTTATTTATATTGAGTTGAAATATATCTCCCTGTAGTTTTGACCTATTGGTCCAAATTTTACCACCAGAAAAAATCTAACTCCCCAGATGTGGTGGTTAAGACCGCAGGAATTGGAGTTACACAAACCCAAGTTCAGATCTTAGCCCTGCCACTTCTTGCTCTGTGCCTTAGCACTTCGCCCCTCGTTTTAGCATCCATTGGTGGGTCGTGCCCATGGGAATGAGTACTGTGGTAGACTAATGGTGATTCCTCTCTAGCTCTGGTTCAGCTTCCTTCTCTGTAAATGGAAGCCAGGAGAATTTTAAGAAGAAAGTATGTAATGTAGCATGGTGCCTGGCACTTGCTGAGTGCCCAGTGAATGCTAGCTTTTATCACTCAAAGATAACAGTGCCCCAAAGAACGTTCTTTTCTGGGCTAGATACCCCTGGTTCATGTCAGGTTCTCAGGCCCCTCGCCATCCCAGACTGTAGGTGCAGCACATGCTCTGGTGTCCATTGCCTCTCTGATGGGACTTGCCTGTTGCCTGTCCTATCCTCGCCAACTCCTGCTGCCATCCTCTACTTTTCAGGGCTAACTAACACTCGTGGCTACTTAGATACAGAAGGTGGGAGGGCTGTGCAGCAGGAACAAGCTGTGCTGTCACATCTGGCAGGAACAGGGAGGTGTCTGGGGAAGCTGAGAATAGCTGTCCTGGAAGTGAGCAGGGAGATGGCACCAGCTGGTGAGGGGCCGTGGGGGGGCAGGGTCTGCACTGCAGTACCATGGATGGAGCCTGGGCCCCTGCCCAACCCAGTGCTCACTGCTCACTTCAGACTGGCAGGAAGCAGCTGAGGGAGATGCTCCTTCTCAATTACAAACTCCCTGCAATCCCCTCTCCCAGACCTCCTCGACCTAGAAAAACAGACCAGCAGAGAACTGCCATCCCATCTGGAGTTACAGAGAGACTGGGAAACATCGCACTTTATCCAGCTCTTAAGGAAGGCAGGGGAGGGTTTCCTCCCACTTTTATTTTGTTTCATTTTGTTTTAACATTCAAAAGTCACAATTCACAATATTAATAAACTAAAAAAGAAAAAACATATGATCATCTAAATAGATGCAGAAAAAGTATCTGACAAAATTCAATGTCCATTCCTGATTTAAAGAAAAAATTCTCAGCAAACTAGGAATAGAATCAAATATCCCCAACCTGATGCAAAGCTTATATCTGATAGAGAACTTGTAAATAAGATGAAAGGAATCTAGATTGGAAAGGAAGAAATAAAACTGTGTAGATTGGCAGATTACGTGATTCTCTATATAGAAAATCTCATGTTTAGCAAGGTTGCAGGATACAATATGTAAAAATCAATTCTATCTCTATAACCTATCAATGCACAATCAGAAACTGAAATTTAAAAAACTTTACAATTAACTCTTACAACTCAATAATTTAAAAAAAAATTTTAAATGGTCAAAGATTCTGAATAGACATTTTTCCAAAGAAGAAATAAAAATGGCCAATAAGCACATGAACAGAGGCTCAGCATCATTAGTCATCAGGGAAATGCAAATGAAAGCCACGAGGAGATACCACTTCACACCCACTAGCATGGCTATAATGAAAAAGACAGATACTCACAGATGTTGGAAAGGATGTGGAGAAACTGGAACCCTCATATGCTGCTGGTGGGAAAGTTGTGCAGCCACTTTGGAAAATAGTTTGGCAGTTCCTCAAAATACTAAACACAGACTTATCATATGATCCAGAAATTCCATTCCTAGGTATATACCCAAGAGAAATAAAAACAAATGTTCACACAAAAACTTGTACACAAATGCTCATAGAAGCTTTATTCATATTAGTCAAAATGAGTAGAAACAACCCAAATATCCATCAGCTGGTGAATGAATAAACAACATGTGGTACATCCATACGATGGAATATTACTCAACAATAAAAAGAAATGAAGTACTGACACATGCTACAACGTGGATGATCTTTGAAAACATTATGCGAAGTGAAAGAAACCAGACACAAAGGACCACATATTGCACAATGCCATTGATATGAAATGTACAGAATAAGGACATAATGAAACAGAAAGTAGATTAGTTGTTGCCTAAGGCTGGGAGGAATGGGAGAGTCAGGGGTGACAGATAAGGGGTACAGGGGCAATGAAAATGTTCTAAAATTAATTCTGGTGATGGTTGCACTACTCTGCATATACTCAAAGCTGTTGAATAGTGTTTTAAATGGGTGAATTGTATGTTAAGTGAATTATATCTCAATAAAGCTGTTAAATAAGCAAACAAAGTTGGTGGTAGGGGTAGGATTCCCAGAGATTGGTCCTGATCCTTGTGTGAATCTCCATGGAAGCCATGGACGGGACCCAGTTGATGTTTCCTCCTATTTCAGCTGCTCCATCCCTCCCGTTCCCTCCATTACAAGCCTCCTAAGTCTAGATATTAGTAACCCACCACCTGAGCCCTCAGGTAGGTGGGTGGCAGCTTCAGATCATCCTCACGAGTGCCTTGAAGGAATGTGCCAGCAGGCCCTCACAGAGCAGGAGCCATTTCTCTCCACCCAGCAACAAAGCAGGATTCTCAGAGACTAGCCAAGGAAACTGCATGCATCTCCTCTCCCACAGGCCAGTCATCTGGAAGGTGAGCTGTGCTGGCTGCCAAGCCAAGATTACAGGGAAGGCTGCCTGCCTCCGTTACGCACAGTGGAGCACATCTGCCCAGCCTGACCCTCCCTGTCTGGGAGCGGGTGAGTGGAGGTGGGGGGCAGAGGTGTTGTCCCCAACATGCTGAGCAGCAGAGCGGGGAGCCCATGGTACATGTAGGAAATGAAGGGATGGTACACGAGAGCCGCTGTGGAAAACAAGTAGCAGCTGGGCAAACAGACATCTCCCTTGAAGCTGGAGCAGGCTGACCCACTTACCTGCTTGGCTGCCTGGAATCATTTCCAGGCAAGAGCCTTGCCTCTTGGGTAAGCAGAGAAAAAATTAAGCAACACTCGGCCATCTGGGAGCTGATGGAAGAGAGCTTGCTCCTGCACTCCTTCCAAATGTCAGGTGCTGTTTTATACGGCAAGGGTCCGGCCACCACATCCTCCCAGGAGCTCAGCAGGAAGTCGGCGGCTGGCTACCCTAAGATGCCAGGACACTTGGCACAGAGCGGGACCAGGTCCTCCGCCTCCTAACCAACACCAGGGTCTTCCCGGGCTCCAGGGAAGTGGCAGGATACAGTCAGCCCCAAAGCTGCGGGCACCCCCTGCACTGAGCCCCACAGCCACAGTGAGGGCTCCCTTCAGTTTCAGGAGACTCTGCTCACCTTCAGTTGTCCAGTCTCAGAGGCTGTATTTCTCATCCTGCCTCTCTGAGGCATCCAGAACCGGTTCTTTCCCTTCCCAGCTGACAGCTGAGTGGGAGGAAGCTTCTTTTTCCCTTTGCTGACCAGTGAGATACCCACTGACTCCAGGGAGCCCCCTCAGCTGGAAGCTGGGCTGGACGCTCACTCTCACTTCACAAGGGAGGGACACAGGAGGAGACCAGCAGTGCGGCCAGAGAAGCCTGTGGCAGGTCCAGCTCCAGGGTCCCCTCCGTGGCCCTGACCACTGCCCTTCACCCAGTCTCCAGCCTCCGACTGGAGCAGCCGCACAGCAGGGACGTGCCTGACTGGCTAGGCGCCCCACAGCGCCAGACCAGGGAGGACATCGGATGACCGAGCTTAACTGGAAGCCTCCAATGCACCCTTCTTTCACCACCGGGGAATCAGAGGCCTCTAGTGACTGTCACTCAAGCTCTCCCTCAGCGACTCTGCCTCCACAAGGTGCTGCGACTCCTGCCTCCGAAGCAGGAACTTCCCCCAGCCTGAGGATGTGGAGGAAAGAGCCCGTTTCTGGGCTCGGGACGGCTGTGCCACCGAAGTGGACAGAAGGTACTTAGAGGGGCTGCTTTCCACCTCCCTTGGACACTCAGTGTGGGCTGGTGGTCAGGGGTCCTCTACGAGAAGAGTGGCCCCTTCCTGGATCTCCCCCTTCCTGTCCCAGCAGGAGACCCCCAGGCCCAGGAGGGCAGGGCCAGCAGGCAAGGAGTGGTCGCTCTCCCCTCTGGGCCTCTGGTTGTCCACAGGGGCCAGTGGGGGCTCCTGAGAGGCCATCCCACAGGGACCACATTAGTGCTCTTCCGGACAGAATGACGGGGCCCCCAGGGAGAGGCTAGCAGAGAAAGGCCCCACAGTGGTGTGTCCTTACTGATCCTAAGCAGCTGCCTTCCTCCTGTTTGGTGACAGGCACTGAAAACATTTTCCTTGATTTTAGGGGCCCACTTTTACTTAGCGGGAAACCAGAGGTAAGGGACGTGTTCGTGCCATCCTAAGTGTAGACACGAAGAACACCAAGTATCTTCAGTGAGGGCCCAGACTCTTGTCCCCCTGATTATCGTAATCATATTGCTCTCTGTGCATTTGCTGAATACTCTTCTGATTAATTATCTGCCAACACGCTTGTCTCTCCACCAGACTGAGCTCCTCATGGGCAAGACTGTGCCTTACAGAACTTTGCATTCCTAGTGCTGGGATCCAAACCCGGCCTCACTATGCCCACGCCCAGTATTCTTCTGTCCACTGGAAGCTCCCCCGATGAGCTCCCTCGGGGCCACAGGGAAGGACTGGAATGATTTCTGCACCGAGGTCTGAGGCTCCATCTCCCCAAGCTTCCTTCCCCACCTCCTCTCACAGGTGCCCCAAAGGGGTCTGCAGGCTCCGCCTGCCTAGTCCTGCTCCCTGATGTTTTGTCCTTCACAGCTGTTCCCTCAGTAAACCTCTGGCCTCATTCTGTCTTGGCATCTGCTTCTGGGAGAACCTGAACTGACACAGGGTGACGCAGGGGCTCTCAGAGGGGGGTCTGGCTGAGGTACTCAGAGGGCAGGGTTGGGGAAGCAGGCTCTTTGCAGGGAACCCTAAGCGTCCCATTCCTGGCTCTCTAAGGAGGCCGGAATCAGGACACTTGGTGTCCTCATCAGTTTGATATGGTTAGAAAGCTGGAGGTCTGGACTGGAATTTTAAATGAATCACATTATCCAAGGGGTTAAAGACGTGGTTTTCGCTGGCAGATGAGAGAAAACACAAATGACAGGCGTTGCCTAGTCGTTCGTCGCCTTATAATGCATGCGAGCTTGCAGGGGTGCCAGGAGACAGCACATACACTGAGGTGACATCGACACTGTCGGTGCCTACTCAATCCTAACATCGCAGACAGAAATTCGGCACCCTCCTGCAGGCCTGAAACTGGAAACTGAATCTAAAAGACTGAGATGCGGAGAAGAAATCCCAACTGCTCTGCTGCTCCAACTCAGTTCTTCATCCTCTTCCAAAACAGGGGCGTAGAGGGGGCCTCAGGAACAAAATCCGAGCCTTGGGACTGGTGTGTGAGTAGCTGATGCGAGTCAGGAGGGGCCACTCGCCCCCGGGGGAGCTCAAGGCATGAAGGGAGTGACCTGAGAGTCAGGGGGGAATGTGGGCACGGCTGCCTCCTCCTCGTGGGGGCACTTTCTCAGCTCTTCTATGACAGGTGACATGCCTGAGGGAGGGAGACCAGTGACAGAACCACTCACCCGTGACCTCAGTTCCCACTACTTTGACTGAAACCAGATAATGCACAAGTAATATCTACAGGACACTGGGAACTTGAAAACAAAACTGGGTGTTAGCCAGCGAGAACAATGCATTCCTACACATTCCCCATTTTGCCTTGGTTACCAGGAAACTTAAAACTAAATTCAGAGTTTAAATGCCTTTACCTCTGTTCCTTTGTTCCCCTTCCATCAGTTTTGGCCTATTTTTCAATGAGCACTTGATGGTGTTCAGCTTTGTAAGTACCCAGGTGAAGGCAGAAATCTTTAAGTGTATAAAAATGGCCATGCCTAGAGCTGTGGCATCGCACCCCCATCCCTCAGGGCAAGAGGAGTTGTGAGAAGGCAGAGCCCAGCAAGACTCATGAGTAATTTGCTTGGTAGTTGTGGTTTTGTGGGGTGTGTTTATCATACAGGAAAGTTGCCTCTTTTTCGGTGTACAGTTGTGTTTGATTTGGTCAGTGTTGATCAGCGTGGGCCCCACACAGCACAGCACACTTGTGCTGCCCTCTTGCTGGTGGCACAAGCCCCCAGCACTTTTCTAGGCAGGGTCTGAGGAAGTTCTGTGCTGACCCAGACGTTCAAGGAAGTGCTGAGACACAGCACAAAAAATCAAGCCTAAGAATACATTCATTCATCCAACAAATGTTTATTGCTGTTTTGATAGTAATTTTACCACACTCCACTCTGGCGTTTATAAAGACAAACCAGATGAAGGATTTACGATCTAGGTTGGGGGTCCTCTGTGGTCTGTCAGTCCTCTGTGGGGGTTGGGGGAAGAAGCTGGCACTTCAGGCACGATGGCACCCTACAGCGACAGCGCGAGCTGTCCAAAGATTTCCAAGCACCTTCACATCTATTCCCTTCTGAAAGCCTTCCGGGTTGAGGTCTTGGAGCTCCCTGTACCACATTTTTATTATGCAGATGCATACTCATATCTTTTTTTCCTTATCTCAGATCCTAAGCTTCTGAATCAAAGGGCCAAAGCCTATGTACTCATTTGGAAAGAAGTCGAAGGCAGTATTTAAACCCAAAGCATTAAAGTGGCACAAACTATCAAAATCTCTGACCCAAAAAGTTCACTTCTGGGAATTTATCCTACAGACACACATACATACACATGTGATTAATATATATATGATGATTATAGCAATATTTGTAACAGAAAAATATTGGAAATCTAAACATCTCTCAATAGGAAGCTGGTTCAGACATTATGGTATAGCTACACATGCAATCTTATGCATCCTTAAAAAAGAAAAGGTAAACTTTATTAAATGATATATAAAAAGATATAATGTAAAAGAAAAAAACAAGGTACAGAACAGTGTATACAGCATGCTATTATTTCTGTAAAAAAGGAGGACTACATATTTTCTTGCATGTGCATAAAACATCTCTAGAAAAATCCACTAGGAGAAATGGATTGCCTCTAGGGAGGGGAATTCAATGGTTGGAAAATGGGGGTGGCAAATAGACTTCTTATTGTATACTCTTTTGTACCTTATGAATAATGAACCATGATAATGTACTGCATAAATTAGTGACACACATTATGATGCTATTGCTACTCTTTCTGTAAAAGGGCCAGCACTATTCCATGTACAACTGAACACTTAATAAAATAATCTGATGATAACCATAATATTCATCTAGACTTTTCTCTGGAAAGTAGAGAGGCAGGAATTGGTGTGCCCATTTTACAGATAAGAAACATAAATGAAAAGGTTAGAGGACTCACTCAAGATCCCACAGTGAGCTATTAACAGTTTTAACAGTGCATTGGTACCCAACCCTTCATGTGTCCAGATGGAATTTCAGCTTTTCCTCTGACTTTGCATCTCAACCGTGTGACCTTGGGAGAAACACTCTTTCTCTCTGAACTGAGTATCTTTATTTGTAAAATAAAGAGGCTGAACTAGGTAGACTTTAAGGTTGATTTCAAGCTCCAAAATTTTATGAGATCTTGAACTTAAGAAGAAAAAACCTAAAACAGTATCTCAGGCCTTTTTGTTTTTTCATGATCACAACTGCATTAATCCTTCAGACAACCCTTCATCTGTCCCCTGATGAGAATGAATCAGTATGCTCACAAGAGCAGAGCTTTGTCTCCAGAACAAAAACCTCTGCTCTTCTTGTCAAAAACCTCCAGAGAAAAAGAGATGCAGGGCTGAACATTTCAATGTGACACAGGGACTCCGGGATAATCTGTTAAACAAAAAGAAATGTTATTAACAAAATCCTTGAAGGCACTCAGGAAGACGGAGTAATAGCTTTTAGCATTAGGAGTTTCTTATCTATCTTCAAATGAAGATTTGTGTGTCCAACATGGGGGTTAACACAAAGGTTCAAAGCAAAATTAAGTTTAGAACCAAAGAAATAAGACTCTAAGTAAGCATTACATACAGATAGAAAATACTTTCCACAGTTGAGGCCCTCACTGGTGTTCTTTGTAACATTTTCTTAGTTGGCAGAGCATGTCCACACTAGAAAAGCAACCAACTCCATCAAGTCAGAGAAGCATTTAGTGTAATTGAATAAGCTTACAATAAAGATTACTATACACCTAAGGGAGGATACAGATTTGTTATTATGTCATGACGATCTGAATAAGTGGTGAGCAGTTCACTTGAATGATAAAATTGGTATTTTTTTCAACCAGTTGACTCAAGCATTTCCGGGACAGCTGAAGAGCAGGCAGAAGGGAAGACAAAGTGAGGAAAGGAGGAAATGGCTCCAACGGGCCCCTGACCCAATTAACCGGATCTCTCTGCTTCTCCCGGAGGACTCATTCAACATCCCCTTAGTGCTCACCAGCTGGGCTCTGATGCTGCTCAGAGCATGGGCGGGGCGGGGGGGAGGTGTCCAGCGGTGAGCACCACACAGACAAGGCCCCTGGTCTCAGGGACCTCACATTCCAGCCAGGGAAGATAGGCAGTCAACAAATTGCTTTTTGTTTTCTGGTTTTTTTGACAGTTTCCGAACACCTACTATGTAGCAGACTCTTCTACGCACGGCAGACACAGGAGTAACCATGACGGTCCCTCCTCCCACAGAGCTTACACTCTGGTAGAAGACAAATGAGAAACAAGCAAGCAAATAACTTTGGACAGTGTATCCTATGAAGAAAAGAGAGTTGCTTCTTGGACAGATAATGACTTGCAGGAGGGAGGAAGCATTTTAGAAAGAGAGGTCTAGGAAGGCTTTGATGAGGCGACATTTGTGCAGCTCTCCAACTGAGGAGAAGCAGGCAGCCAGGTGAAGGTCCAGGAGAAGATAATTCCACACAGAGGAGACAGTGGGGACTAGCCTAGTGCACTGGAGTGACTGACTGTAAAGGTTGTGTGGCTGTAGCCCAGCAAACAGCGGGAGAGCGGATGGAGCCCAGCTAGGGCAGCGTAAGTGACGGTGAGAAACAGGCTTATTTTAAGCACACTGGGCAGTCTTTAGAGGATTTGAAGGAGGAGAATAATATCTGATCTACATTTCTAAAAGACAGCTTCTGTGGGAATAATCAATTCTAGTGGGCTGTGTGTGGACGGAGAGAGATTACTTAGGAGGCTAGAGCAGTAGTCTTGTTGAGAGACGATGGTGGCTTAGATGAACACGGCAGCAGTAAAGAGGCTGAGGAGTGCTCAGATAAAGGATACATTCTGAAGGCAATGCCAATAAAACTTGGTGATGGGTAGGATGTGGTGGGCAAAGACGAGATCAAAGACAAGTTCTACACTCAACAACAAATAACCAAATAACTCAATTAAAAAATGGGCAAAAGACTTGAATCAACATTTCTCCAAAGATATATAAATGGCCAACAAGCATATTAAAAGATGCTCGATATCATTAATTTTTAGAGAAACGCAAACCAAAACCACAATGAGATATCACCTCACATTCATTAGGATGGCCCCTATCAAAAAACCAGAAAATTACAAGTGTTGATGAGAATGTGTAGAAACTGGAACCCTGGTGCCTTGTTGGTAGGATTGTAAAATGGTACAGCCACTATGTAAAACAGTACAGAGGCTCTCAAAAAATTAAAAATAGAATTACTGGGCTGGCCCTGTGGCTTAGCGGTTAAGTGCGTGTGCTCCGCTACTGGCGGCCCGGGTTCGGATCCCGGGCGCGCACCGACGCACTGCTTCTCCGGCCATGCTGAGGCCACGTCCCACATACAGCAACTAGAAGGATGTGCAACTATGACATACAACTATCTACTGGGGCTTTGGGGAACAAAAAAAAAAGGAGGAGGATTGGCAATAGATGTTAGCTCAGAGCTGGTCTTCCTCAGCAAAAAATAAGAGGAAGATTAGCACGGATGTTAGCTCAGGGCTGATGTTCCTCACAAAAAAAAAAAAGAATTACTATATGATCCAGCAATCCTACTGAGCATACATCCAAAAGAACTGAAACTAGGATCTCGAAGAGATATTTGCACACCCATGTTCAATGCATTATTCACAATAGCCAAGAGGTGGAAGCAACTGAAATGTCCATCAATGGATGAATGGAAAAAGAAAATGTGGTATATACATACAATGGAATATTATTCAGCTTTAAAAAAGAAGGAAATTCAATCAGATGCTACAATATGGATGAATCTTAAGGACATTATGCTAAGTGAGACAAGGAAGTCACAAAAAGACAAATACTGAATGTTTCCATTTATATGAGCTATCTAAAGTAGTCAAACTCATAGAAACCAAGATGAGTTCTAAATATAACAGAATATTAAAATCTTTTGGTTGAGAAATGACAATAAATATCAGGCGCCAAAGAGAATTGTGAGACAAATCATCTAGCAGAACTTGCAACAACGACAGCTAAAAACAGGCTGCATAACGAACCCTTCAACCACCAGGAAGGTGCAAAAAAGGGTCCTGGGGGTATTTGTGATTTCTTTGGAATGAACTTTAGTCTTCAGAATGAAGCGGGATCCCATCCCCCAATTTCCAGAGAGAAGGGTGTGGGGTACTTGCCCCTTTGCTTCAAATGAAGCGAGAGGGCCTTCAGTAAGACCACTCAGAGAGTGAGAAAGTATATACGTTCCCTGCAGTGGGAGAGGCATGGTGGACTGACGTCCAGCTCACCAGCCTGAAAGTCAGGAGCTGTTCTTTCCAATACACTCAACACTAGACTCATATGGCTATTTAGTTAAAATTAAATAAAGATTCCGTTCCTCAGTTGCACCAGCATTTCAAGTGCTCAGTAGCCACATGTGGCTGGTGGCTACCACACTGCACAGCACACATACAGAACATTTCCACCACTGCAGAAAATTCTGTTGGATATCGGTGATCTAGAGAGTAAGAGACAAGCTGGCGTACTGTTTCGGTGCCGGAACAAAGAAGGGTTGCTATGTTGGGGCTGATCTGCCTTCTAGAGTTTCTGAGAGAAAAGAATGAATGAAGGTTTCATGTGTCCCAAATGTGTGCAGGCTATTTAGGGACACTGTCCTGGAGCCATCTTACAGCTTGACAAGGACTGCCCAGAAAAGCAATGGCATCCCTAACAGACCAGAGAAAACCAGGCTGAGGGGAAAACTGCCACCTGGAGGAAAATGTCTGCACTGCGGTGGAACTTGCCCAGTAGAACGTCTGTAGCACCCATGAGAGCCAACTCTAACCACCCACCAGGCCCAGCGGGTGAACCATTTTATGATCCCACCAGTCGGGAAAGAGCTTCCCTGCTCCCATTCTCCTCCCTCTCTCCGCTCCTCGAATCAACTGTCAGATGGTGGAGGGCAGGTGAAAGGATAAAGCAGGCCAGGCAGAGAAGTTAGGCCACAAGGAACCCCTCTCTCCCCACACACACCCCCCACAGCAAGCAGCCAGTCTACAGCAGGCTCCAGCTGGGAGAGTATTTAACTATAAATCAAGTTCAAGGTCAGAATTTTTATTATTACATGAGACTAGACATTTTAACTTTGGACTATAGAATTTTTTTGTATTACTTAAGAACGATCAGAAAAGTCATGGACCACAGGAATCTTCATCTAGGGGCAGAAGACCCACTGAATACATCTTGAAAGAGTAGGAGGAGGTAAAAATAGTTCCTAATTAACTAACCCCATGCACCCTGCTTGTTCAACTCATTACTGAGGTTTCTGGCCTGAGCCACTGTGTGAATGGTGTGGGCATAATGGAGTGAAATGGGATGGAAATCAAGAGTTCTGTTCTGGACATGTTAAGTCTAGGATGCCTCTTAGCCAGGTGGAAATGTCAAGCAAGCCTATCTGAAACTCAGGGAAGAGAAATAATTTTGAGAATCGTTAGCACAGAGAGAGAATTTAAAGCCAAGTGACCGGATGAAAACAACTAGGGAGAAAACACAGCCAGAGAAGGAATGAGGGCCAAAGACTAGGTTCTGGGGCAATTCTGCATGAGAGGTCAGAAGTCAGGCAGAGCACGAGGCTCCCAGCAAAGGAAACTGAGAAAGGACAGCTGGTGAGGTAGGAAGGTCTTAGGTAGGTAAGGTAGGAAACTTGCCAGGAAGTTTGATGGAGGGAGGGGCAGGAGTATGGTTGTGAGGGGCTGTGGAATCTAAACCAGATCATGTGGGAAGTGAGGACATGTGGGCAGGGATGACAGACAGTGAAGAGGTGGTAAGGTTAAAGGAAGGAAGGTCTCAGTGGCGTCAGAGAAATGTTGGCACGGGGACAGACATATGACTAGGAGGTCAGAGTGGGAAACCTGAAATAGATTCAGCGGTAGTACAGAAGTCAAGAGCATGACTAGCGGGTGCGGTGACAGAGGTGGGACCGTAAGAATCTATTAGAAATGAGGAGATCAGCAAACTAGGAGGCCTGAGTGGGGGGTGGTTTGAACAGTTGTGAGGTGACTAGATAGCGGAATGGAGACACAATCCCCTCTTTCTCACCCCCAATGACTTCCTGTCTGGAACCTTAGCCCCAGATTGTCTCTCCTTGGAAATGAGAGAGCGGGGGCAATTAATCCTGCCTTAGGTGAAGCTGCTGCTATGTCCCCGGCTCGCAAGTGCAGGAGTCGGCAGAGCCACCAGCCAGGAGCTCCTAGATCAGTGGGGGCCTTGACTTCCCTGGATTTATAGTCTCGTCAGTATTGAAAGCAGCCTCAGGGAAACATCCAAAGCTTCCTTCCTGTGCCCTGAGCTGGAGAACTCAGTTTCAACTGTTGCTTTCAGGGCTGCCCTCCATGTACAGGGTGTAGTCACACACAGGGTACACGGAGGAGACTATACTCTCTTCCACTCTTTACTCGCACCATCTCAGCTGGAAGTTCCATCAGAAACGTCGATACTTGGAACGCTACTGCCAGAAGGCAGCCTAAGTCGTATGCTCTCATTGAATGGTTTCCAACCTGTGAAACGACGGGAGTGAACTAGATGATAGCTAAGGTCCCCTCCAGCTCTGACATTCTACATTCTGGTTAAGATGCCAGGCAAGGAGGCAGAGGCCTAGGGAGGGATACATTCCTAGGGGAGCTGGATTGATCAGACTGAAGCTCCTTTTGGGCAAGGAATGCTACTTCCTAGTACCTCCTTTATCATCATGTCCTAACATATCATTAGTGAATATTCACCTAATGACACTGTCTTCCCATTTACCAAGCGGGAAAACTGATGAAAGTGAGGTGAGGAAGGGCTCTGGGGAAATGAAAGGCAGCATTTGGTGGTGTGTTTCTGAAGGGAAGGGCCACACCAAGCGGCAGCAAAGAGGCAACAGGAGGAAACGTGGCAGAACCCTCAAAGCCAACTTCTGCACAGCTGGCCCTCAGTTCTCTCCAGGGACAACCGCCTCTCCCCTCACCCGCCTGAAGCAGGAGTTAGCAAGGATCGTTTCAGTCTAGGGTGTTCTCCCTACTCCTTTCTGCTAGTGCAGATTGTACCCTTTCTTAAAAGCTAGTCCAAGCCCCATCTCTCATAACGAGTTTTCACTAGTTCACCCTGAAATGAAAAAAGGCATACGGCTAATTTGTTACAATCATCACTACATTTAAGTAGCTTTGCCTGGCATTTCTTCCCACCTTTTGCTTTCTGTGTGATTATGTTTCTTGTATACTTCATAAAGATACATTGTTCCTTTTCTAAAAATCCACTCTGAGAAACTGTTACACATACTGAATGTGTATTCTTGGAATATGTCTTCACTTCTGTCTCAGTTTATCTATAAAACATAAAGTTGTTGTAATGATTAAATGAGTCAATACTGACAGACCCCTTACAACAGTGCCTGGCACAGACTGCACACTTAATAAACAATGGCTATTCTCCTAGGAGAGGTCAGTTTAATCACATGTATACTTATAGTGATTACTGATCGATTCTTGCTCACCGGACCATCATGTTCTGTGTTTTGTATTCACCACGCGATTTCTTAGCTGTTTTTGTAACATTCTTTTCCGCCTTGTAGTGGTTTGATCAAGTTTTCCTTAATCCCATTTTCTGGCTTGAAAAATACTACATTGTTTCTATTCATTAACAGTTACACTTAAAACTTTAAAATGGACCCTTGATTTAAGGTGTCAAGTGGGTCAGTGCCTCCCAGACACCACCAGGGACCTCAGAATCCCCTCATATTCTGACCGCTCTTGCCCAGGTACCATGTTATCGTCTAATACTTTATTTCCACCCCACATTCAGTCTTTTTTCCTTTTAGTCTACATTTATCTAGATTTCCAATGTGCTCATCAACTTCTTTGCTCATAACTGCCTTTTGTATCCTACTCCTTTCTTCTGGTTCTAGTTCATTCTTAGTACAGAACACCCTTTAGCAAGTACTGTTTGCCTATCAAAATTTAACAGAGTGAAGGCTGGGTCTCTCAATCTAATATCTTGCATGAGGAACAAGAGGTTTAAACACAATTATCCCCAAATTCTTCACTACTATAGTCTTGCTTTACAAGAAAAACAAAAAAACAAAAACAAAAAGCCTGCTCTGAACAGGGTATGACATTTAGAAACATTTATTCACCTATTTTCCACTTCTGGATAGAAATCAGCAATGACCCAAACTGTATGATCTTGAAACAGATCTAGGCAAAATGCATCTCTATGAAGCGTGTATCGCTGTTAAACTGTGACAAGGTGTGCAAGATTTCAGCCTTAAGCTATACTACCACAGGTTCTATCTTAGCCCTATGTCCTCCTTCAAGCCTTTAACCTGTTTAGATAACTCAACACCATGTGCTGAAAATCTGAAAGAAATTGCTCTATGTAGATGTCATGGTTTCTGAAATTAATGCTGCCAAATAAGAATGTTTTCAGCAGATATTCTTCAGAATTCAGTTAATATTAAACAGCTCCACTCAACAACAAACTTGAGGTTATCTACAAGGGCATCCTGCAGTTCAGACACGCTGTTAGGCCTAGAAGAGTCAGGGCTGCTCAAAATCGAATGTTACACAAAAGAAATTATAAAATTCTTTTAAGATTGTGATGCAGTTCTTAAGCGATCCAAACGGGAGTAAACACCACCATGTGGAAGTCTGGGGCTACAATTATGCACTTCTGTAGTTCCCAAACTGTAATATGGGGCCCTGCCTGCTGGTCCTGAGCCCATCTGGCCCTCCGGAAGTACAGACATTCATAAGAGGATATCAACCTTGTCACCTATTCATCTGGCACCCAAAGCAACTGGATCCTTCTCTGGCCAGCACTGGAATGATGACAGCTCTAGAATCTTGCCAGAGAATGTAGCTGGCCCGGGCATGAAATACTGTAAAGGGTTCTTGAGCCACTCCCCTCAGAGGTCCTAAATACAATCAAGTCAGAACACCCAAGGACTTTTGGTCTTTGCTTATAACCCTATAGAATTGTCTTTTCTCAGTCCCCTTCAATTTGGGACCGCCAGCTTCGCCAGCTTTAACAGAAAGCTTTTACGCTTGTTGTGAATTCCCACTCCAGAGCTCCAATATATTTTTTAATGACCGTTATTTAAAAACCCACAGAACAAATTCTCTTTGAATTTAATGTCCTGGTGTCTTCTCTTTTGAAAACAACCTGCTCAGATGTTTTATTAAGAGTTAATGTTCCAACAATTCCATTTCTGTGAATCTAACCTAAGGAATTCTTATTTATAACTTGAAAAAACTGGATGTCTAAGAATAGGATACCTTGTACAAATGTGGCACATGATCCAGACGGGTTCATGATGCAGTCATTAAAGAGTACTGATAATGTACTGTGCAAGTGTCTTGTGATCAAGTGACGAAAGCACTGTGTGCGCATATGTGTATTTAGTGTGGAGTTGGTCCTGGCTAAGTCACATGAAATTCTGACTTGCCCAGCCTCTCTGACATAGTTGTGAATTTAGTGGGCATATAGGCATCTATTTGCATGGGTCGATTTCCATGAGAATTCTGATATTTTGTATTTTGGGCCAAAGGAGTCAGAAGATATATGTGCACAGTTTCCTGGGGATGGGGGGGACAGAGGACAGGGAGGCAGTAGGTTGACTGCCATTATCCCCTTGGACTGATCTTCAAGCTCCCTATATTATGGGAAAAAATGAAATCCCTTTATTACATGCTTTCAAGGGGCCACGTATCTCTGCTTGTTGCCCTTATTGTGATTTGTGTAACTATTTGATGAATGTTCACCTCCCTCCTGGCCTACAAGTTCCATTAGGGCAAGGTTGCTCTTTGTTTTTCACACTACTTGACATGTAGTCATGATAGCTGAGGGAAGGCGGCGGAGGGAGAGAAGAAAGAGAAGAGAAGGGAGAAAGGGAGAGAAAAAAAGGGGGAAGGATAAAGACGGAGAAGCAGCAAATTTTTTATGAGGGACACTGTGGGTCCAGGTGACAGTACACTGTCAAACTGGGAGAGCACTCTCATTGTTTCCACTTGGAACACAGCAAGGCCAAGAATCAGTGAAACCAACAGGAAGGCAAGGATGCCTTGGCACCTTGCAGGTCCGCACCTGGGGGATGCATCAGGAGATGGCATCGCAGGCAAGGCAGGATTCTCCGGCGGGACCAGCAGTGGTGCATGTGACAGGGCACTGGAGAGGGTGGCACTGCCCAGCAGGAATCTGTCAGGAAAGCAGCAACATGCTCAGGCATGGACTTGTTCCTGTACTCTCAATAGTCTGAAATCAGGGATACTCAGACATATCCGGAAGGGGATGGGGAAATGCCCCCATTGAGGCCTAAGTGAAGGTGGGGATACAAAGCCAGTAACATGGAGGTGTCAATGCCAGTGTGACCTGTTTATAGCCCCAGATGGTTATCACTGAGGATAATCTGAAACACTCTAAGACTAAAACCAAAGAAAGGTTATCAAAATGGTAATGAATTCAATGGTTGTGATGATTTTTCCCCTCTAATACTCATAATTTTTATAATAAAAAAACACATAATAGGAAAAAATGTGTCTCATTTGAAGAACCGCTATTTTCTTTTATCAGACGCTACGAATTTTGTGATCCACTGTTTCTGCCTTTTCCCTGGTTCTAAGAAAACTCAAAGTCAAACTTCGTGTTCAACCACAGTAACTTCATTAGTGTAGTGGTCTAGACAGTTGCTTTCTTCTCATTCTACACAGCTAAGGGCCACAAGGGAAAATTCCCCCACCAAGCCTGCTCACTATTTTGTCTACCCCTGTAGACATGAAATCTTTACCACGAGTTAGTTTCTAAACGCTACCACCCTCCCGATATTACTCACATTTTCTTATGCGTATGAGCTACTTTTTCAACTAGACCAGTGATTCTCAATGAGGGGTATAAAGAAAAGAGAAGCGATTAGAGGATGAAAGGAGGGCCTGACTATCAGAACCATCTGGATGCCCTTTTCTGAATTACATGCACAGCTCACCTGCACCCTCCCATACCGTAAGCATCACTGCCATTGTGAGGACACACACACGGGAGCTGCTATACCCTGGAGGGGAGTTAGGAGGTAAAAAGAATAACCACTGATCAAGATCATATTTTCACTAAAAGGTGAATTTTGGAATCAGAAGCTTATCAGTTTCAACCCTGGACCTAATATTCACCCTAGGCTCCTTATTCTCAAATGGATATAAAAACACCTTTCTATCAATGTATGAATATTAAATGTATGCTAAGTGCTAATAAACAGAGCTCAGTAAATGCTCTTTAGGCCTTATTTTTCAAGTAGACTTGAGAGCTCCTTTACATTGGGATTTCTCAATCTTAGCACCATTGACATTTTGGACCAGAAAATTCTTTATTCTGGGTGCTACAGGTTAAGCTGTATGGCCCCCTCCCCCGCCATTCACATATTGAAGTCCCAACCCCCAGTACCTCAGAATGTGATTTTATTTGGAGACAGGGTCTTCAAAGTGGTAATTAAGGTAAAATGAGGTCATGTGGATGGGCCCTGATACAATATGACGGGCGTCCTTATAAGAGGAGATTAGGGGACAGACATGTGCGAGCAGGGAGGAAAGATCATGCGGGGACATGGAGAAGGTGGCCATCTGCAGGCCAAGGAGAGAGATCTCAGAAGAAACCAACCCTACCAAGCACTTGATCTTGGACTGCTACCCTCCAGAACTTTGAGAAAAAGACAAATTTCTCTGGTTTAAGCCCCCCAGTCCATGGTACCCTGTTATGGCAGGGTGAGCAAACACTCCATGGGAGTTGGCCTGTGCATTGCAGGATTTTTAGCAGCATCCCTGGCCTCCACTCATTGATACTAGTAGCAATCTTCCTACCCCACAATTGTGACAGCCAAAATTATCTCCATACATTGCCAAAAGTCCCCAAGGGGCTAAATCTTCCTCCCCACCCCGCTGAGAACCACTGTTTCAGACGGCCTCCGGTCACCTTTGTATTCCCAGTGCTCAGCATAGTGACTGCTACCTACCTAAGTAGATAATCAAATATTTACTGAATGGATTCTCTTGCCTGGTTCCCTATCTCCGGTCTCACCACTCCCAAGCAAACTCCTTGTGCTGCAATTAAAGTAATAGTTACTTCCAGTTTAATTTATAGCAGACTGTGTAATTTTTAATGACACAAGCAATTTTCATTTTAGCATAATTTCTGGCAACTCAGAGACATAAATATCACATCAATGTTAAACCCTATTTTGTCTGATATTGCTCACTTACCTCACATCACATCCTTTGACAGATTCAGTGAGTGCTGCTACTTTTAGTTTCCTTAATGCATCCCTCATGATTTTTAGCAGATGAAATGACTACGACAAATTCTTACATAACCATTTGAAGCTCAAGGAACTAAAAAACCCCCACAAATGGCCATTTAAGCGTGAAAACGCTGAACTCTAAGTCTTAACAAGACTCCACACATTATCCAGAAATCCAAAAGCATACCAGAAAGCCAAAGTCAATGGAGACCTTCTTTGGAAAGGGGAAGTCACAAACGTCCCTGGCACATTCATAAATTTGTTGTCTTAACATTGCCACATTTGCTGTCATGTTATTTGAAAGCTGACGTGTTTGGGTTGGGCGGTGGCAAGGGGGTGGGGGTGGGGGAGATTGGCTCTGAAATGCCAGAGAGAGGCATGAAGAACTCTGGAGGGAAGTGGGAATTGGTGGGCATTTTGCACAGAGGTAATTTCTGACCAACTCCTTCCAATGATTTGTAGCTTGTACACAACTATTCACAGGATACTGTTTCAAGGTCATTATTTTAAATTAATATAGAGTCTATTCATTTACAAAATCCATTTATTGCATTCTTTTTGTTTAATAGCTGGGATTCAAACTGTTAAAAATTCGACTTACCCAAGGGAAAAGAAAGACTAATAACACTGATCATTTTTAAGTGCCATTTCCGAAGAACATGCCCAATGTTTCAAAGTTATTGTTTGTGACTTAAAATTACAATACTAACATCCTACTCCAAGTAATGTGTAAGACACAAGTCTAACAAGCGACTACATTAAACTCAGGCAATAGCCATCATGTAAATGCTGTAACAGGCAGGTATGTTGGCATCCAGGCATTGGGTGCTTACACACACCCGGTGTGAGTTACAATACACCACCTTTCCAAAAATACAGAGCTCCTAACTCCTCCATTGCTCCTCGTGGTGGAAAGGTTGAAGAATCCTTTTCTGAAGTCGGTTTCTCCATGGAAGAGAAGCAGGACGGCTTAAGGACATTCTGAAATGTAGAAACAAAACCCCTTTGGCTAAAAAATCTGTGTACTCTGCCAAGCTGGTAGACACGCAGACGCCCGCAGTTTTAGAGAGATATGTTTCAGAGGCAGGAGGGAAGTGAGGATGTTTTGTAACTTTTTTTATTCCCCGGAAAGGCAGAAAAGAATGAAAATCAGTTAACCGTAACATTTAGCATTTAACATCTTTACTTGGGCATTTATGAGTATGAATAGGAAATCTACTTGGCAACAAAAAGGACCATATTCTGATCACTGCACTGGGCAAGTCAGCAAAAGCCCACGCTAATTCCTATTCCGCTTATTTCTCGGCTCCATCTCAGCACTTTCAGCTGATCTTGTGCGACGATTCAGTCTTGGACTTATCTCTGTGTCTTGAAGATCATTTCTGGAAACAGTAAAAAGGAAATGGCATCTTAGAAAATAATGATTATTATTATTCTACAGTAGTTTCTAGTTTCTACTTTATAAGTGCTTTCACATGCATTGTTTCATTTAAACCTCCAAATAGCCCTCTACTCCACTGACAAATCTATCATAGTATTTATTATTACTATTATTATTCCCATCTTATAACTGAGGAAACAGTGACTTAGCAAAGGCCACAGATCGTAAGTGATAAAGCTAGGAATTGAACCCCTTTCTTCTGAATCAAAATCTAGCAGTTTTATGCTTCTGCTTAACACGTAGAAAGCTGCAAAAAAATCGCTTCCATCCTAACAACAAGACCAAGTCAGATAGTCTAACAAAATCATAACTTGTCTTGATCCTGTCAGAGAGCTGAGGTTGTAAGGCAACCACGAAAATTCAAAAAAAAATTCAAAAGAAAGATAAGCTCCTCCAAAGAGAGATGAGCCACACGAATCCTCTCACTTTTGGAAGAGCACAGGAGAAAGAGGTGGCTGTCGTACAACCAGATAAGAAGAAATCAACTGACATTTTAATAAATTCTAAAATAAGGGCTGGTATTGAAGGCCCCAGTCACAAGAAGAGTCCACAGGCACCTGCGAGCTCTTCCGGGAGCCTCCGTCAGGTGCTCATGAGGAAAGCTGGAAGCAGGGCAGCAGACTGAAGAGAGCCCACTTTAATGGCACAGTATAAGTGAGGTGACCGGGGGCAACAGGGGTCAGGAAGAAAGCCCTGCCTCTTCCCTGGACCCTTCTCTTCTATGAGGCAAAAGCTTGAAGTTGCTGAGGGTAGAGCAGGAAACTCACCGGCCCATGGGCTCAGGCAAAGATTCATTACCTCTGGGAAGGAGCAGAGGTAAATCAGTCTGCCTGAGGGGCAAGGGCAGGAAATCATCTACAAGAACACAGGCCAAGAGTCATTGTTGCTGGGGAAATGGCAGAAACAAACACCTCTACCTCTGGAGGAGGGGCAGAAAATCATCCCAGGCTCATGATCTCACCCAATACCAAGCAGAGGTTCGGTCAAGGCAGTCTGACTACCAGGAGAGTGGGGGGAGGAGTGCTGAGAAAGCCTCATCCTCGAGACACAGGCACAGAGGGCCTGCCTAAGACTGAGGCTGGACCAAGAAAACAGAGAACCCCCAGCTGGCCCCACCATGGAGCAACTAGAACTCTCCCACGTTGCTGGTGGACAACAGTTGGGCAGTTTCTTAGAGGCTGAACATACACTTACCATACAATCCAGCAATGCCACTCCTAGGTATTTACCCAAGAGAAATGAACATTTACGTCCACATAAAACACTGTATTCAAATGCTTATAGCAGTTTTATTCATAATCCCCCAAACCTGGAAACAACCCAAACGCCTATCAACTGTTGAATGGATAAACAAATTGTGGCACATTCATACATTGAAATACCAGTCAGCAATAAAAAGAAACAAATTACTGATACATCTAATAACATGGATGACTCTCAGAAGCATTGTGCTAACGGAAAGAAGTTAGACACAAAAGGCTACGTTATTGTATGATTCCATTTATATAACATTCTGGAAAAGAAAAAGACTGTAGAGACAGAAAAGAAATCAGTGATTGCCAGGAACTGGTGGTGAGAAGAAGAGATTATTTACAAAAGGGCACCAGACAACTTTTTGGTATGATGGAAATGTTCTATATATTAATTGTAACAGTGGCTATATGACTGTATATGTTTATCAAAACTCATAGAACTGAACACCTGAAACTGGTGATTTTTACTATCAAACCTCAATAAACCTGATAGAAAAGCAAATATCTATAGCATAGTTTTAGGAAGATATATAAATACACCCATTACGTTTGCATTATTTTATTTTTCCCTCTGTAAATTTTCTATACTTGCCTTTATGAGATAATGAAAATTCAGACCTTTTTTTGCAATCTACTATAATACGATAGTCATAAATGGTCTTTTTGTTATGGTTGTTGTTCTATCATTCAAGTTCACAAAGGAAGCTTATTCTTCCCTTAAAAGCAGGCTGCAATACAAGTTACATCACACATAGGTTAAGTTTGTTTGAGGGATGCTTTATTGGAAAAACACAAACACAGCAATAAAACACAGCAAAGGAGTCAGAGTGTGTTTGCTCATCCCACAAAGTCAGGATGGACTCCCACTCAAAATCTGGTTTGGATGTTGAGACTGATGATAGCACATACACACAGAGAAAGAAGGTATGAAAAGGTTTATTACTCACATAAAGAGGCTTTCTGGGGAGAGCAGGGCAGGCTTCCCAAGTTAGTCAGAAAATAGCTTGAGAGAGCAGGGGAAGGAAACCGGCTTGGGGTCTTTATGGTGGTTGATGGGTGGGGTCAGAGAGAGGGGTCCCATGAATGGACAGGGGCTTGCAGGGAGAGTTTGCCAGCACCAAAGAAGTGAGCACCTGGGATTTGTTATCATCTGGCCCAGATGTGGGACAGAGGGGAAGACAGAGGATTGAGACTTAAAAGCTGCCAGCAAGCACCAAAAAAATGGAACCAGACTCTTTATGATATGTGCAAAGTATGAAGAACATGGTCCAGAGAATAGCTGTGTATAGTGGGAAAAGCACTAGACTAGGCTTAGGAGACTCAAGACAATTCACCATCCCTCTGGGCTCAGATTTCTCATAAAACAAAATGAATAGAATTCCTTCCCTACCCTGTAATCACAAGGACTAAATAATAAAATGAATATGAAAGTATTTATTTAGGTAACCAGCACATATGAAGAATTTGATAGATACTAGTTAAATTAATTACACATTTGTCTGCTCAAACACTCTGAAATAATTTTTGCTGATTTTATCAGTATTCACTTCCTAGAAAATAATGGCACAAAAGAAAGAAAAATATATCAGCTAACGTGCAGCCTGCAGATAAAACAAGTTCTGTCTCTAGATAAAGGCCTCCTAGTGTAGGCCCAGAGGTGTGGGTCTCTGGTTTTTTCACCAGATAATAGAAAAGTCTTCAGCAGGCAATATTAAAACAGAAGGGAGAATCAATATGCTATATGACAGAACTGGTATCCAAAAATTTCTTTACAGGCTGGGGGCAAGAGCTGAATCTTACAAGAGGAAAAGTAGGAAGGATAATAAATGAAGTAAGGACCCGTACTTTGGTTCAGAAACAATGTCCCAAATTCAGGATGGGAAGCCCTGGTTTAAGCGCAGGACAGGGATACTAGGTTCAAAAGGAATGGATAGTGAAAGATGGTTAGTAAGCAGATAATAAATTAAATTTAGGATTTTGTAAAGTCAAATAAGCGATAAAAAAGCAATCAGAGTGATAACTCTGGACAATTTCTACTTTGTAACATTTACAGAATATAGTTCTTGGCATAACACTTTAAAAGGAACATGGACTGTGGCCGGTCCAGTGGCACAAGTGGTTAAGTGTGTGCTCTCTGCTGCGGGGGCCCGGGGTTCTCGGGTTCGGATCCCAGGCACGCACCGACGCACTGCTTGTCAAGCCATGCTGTGGCGGCGTCCCATATAAAGTAGAGGAAGATGGGCACAGATGTTAGCTCAGGGCCGATCTTCCTCAGCAAAAAAAGAGGAGGATTGGCATCGGATGTTGGCTCAGGGCTGATCTTCCTCACAAAAAAAAAAAAAAAAAAACACAGGAACATGGACAGACTAGAGCCTATAGAAGTACTTGGGACTTGCAGAGCCAGGGAGCCTCCCAGATTCTTTTGTCTTAAGGGACCATCCTTCTTCCCGTCACAGGCAAGGCCACTGATGAACAACATCATTGCCTGGAGGCAAGTCCACAGGTTCCCTCTGCCTTCAGCCTGTTTGGCTCTCCATCCACAAAGGACTGTAAATGGGGCGAGGCCAGGCCCACCCACAATAATTTTTTGATGGGCTTTTGCTCCTTATTGCTCCCAGGTGGTTTCTTTTCCCACCATTTTTCTCATCTAACTCTAATTTTTAAGGTTTTTTGTCTCTATCTTTTTTGCTTCATGTATTTTGGGGCTCTGTTGTTAGGTGGATATATGCTTATAATTATTATATCTTCTTGATAGATTGATCTTTTTCTCATTATAAAATCTCTTTGTCTCTAGTAACGATATTTGTTTACAGTTTACTGTGTCTGATATTACTATAGCCACGCCAGCTCTCTTTTGGTTACTGTCTGCATGATATATCTTTTTCTATCCTTTTACTTTTAATGTACTTGTGTCTTTGAATCTAAAGTGTGTCTCTTATAGATTGCATATACTTGAATTATGTTTTTTTTAAATCTATTCTGCCAATCTCTGTCTTTTAATTGAAGTGTTTAGTCCATTTATACTTAACATATCAACTGATAAGGTAAGATTTGTGTGTGCTATTTTGCTATTTATTTTCTTTATGTCTTCTTTTGCTCTTCTATTCCTCCATCACTGTCTTCTTTTGTGTTAAATTATTTTCTAGTATAGCATTTTAATTTCCTTGTCATTTCTTTCTTTTTTTTTTTTTCCTCCTCAAAGCCCCAGTAGATAGTTGTATGTCATAGCTGTACATCCTTCTAGTTGCTGTATGTGGGACGCGGCCTCAGCATGGCTGGAGAAGCGATGCATTGGTGCACGCCTGGGATCCGAACCCGGGCCGCCAGTAGCGGAGCACGCGCACTTAACCGCTAAGCCATGGGGCCGGCCCTCCTTGCCATTTCTTTTACTATATTTTAAAATTGGCCTGGAGATTATAATTAACACATTAATTTATAACAATCTAGTTCAGATTAATACCATCTTAGTTTCAATAGTATATAAAAACTTTGCTCCTATATAGCTCTATTCCTTTCTCTCACCTTTCTGCAGTTTTCATACAAATTACATCTTTATACATGTTCATCACCGCAGATTTATAATTACTGCTTTGTGTAGTTCTCTTTTAAATCAGATGGGGGAAAAAAGAGTTACAACAAAAAATGCATCTATACTGTTTTCTACGTTTACCTATACTTTTATATTTATCTTTACTGGTGCTCTTTATTTTTTCATGTGGATTCAACTTACTGTCTAGCGTCCTTTGACTCCTTTTCCTATTTCTTGTAGGACAGATTTTCTAGTGACCAGTTCTCTCAGTTTTTGTTTCTCTGGGAAGGTCGTGATTTCTCCTTCATTTTTGAAGTATAGTTTTGCTAGATATAGAATTCTTGGTTGACAGTCTTTTACTTTAATCATTTTGAATACGTTGTGCCACTGCCTTGGCCTCCATGGTTCCTGAGGAGAAATCACTAAATCCCGTGTAAGTGAAGAATCTCTTCTCTCTTGATTTTTTAAAAATTTTCTCTGTCTTTGACAGAGTCCCTTGAGCTTAGATGTGTAGATAAATGTTTTTCATCAAATTTAGGAAGTTTTCAGCCATTATTTCTTTATATATTCTCTCTGCCTCTTTCTCTTCCTCCTCTCATTCTGGGGCTCCCATTATGCATATGTTGGTGTGCTTCATGATGTCCCACAGGTCTCTGAGGCTGTTCATTACTCTTTAGCCTTTTTTCTCTCTGTTCCTCAGACTGAATAATCTCAATTGATCTATCTTCAAATTTGCTGATTCTTTCTTCCACCTGCTCAAATCTGCTGTTGAGCCCCTTAGAGAATTTCTCATTTCAATTATTATACTTTTCAACTCTAACATTTTTTTTTAAATAATAATTTCTATTTCTTTATTGGTATTACCTATTCGGTGAGACCTTGTTCTCATACTTCCCTTTAGTTCTTTGAACATATTCATAACAGCTAATTTAGAGATCTGTCTAGCAGTCCAATGTCTGAGCTTCCTCAGGGACATCTTTATTGGCTGCTTTTTCCCCCTCGTGTACAGGCCATGGTCTCTTGTTTCTTTGTATGTCTCGTATTTTTTGTTGTTGTTGAAAATTGGACATTTTCAACAATATGCTGTGGCAACTCTGGAAATCAGATTCTCCTCCTTCCCTAGGGTTTCTTGATGTTGGTGTCTGCCGTTGTTGTTTAGTGACTTCCTGAACTAATCCTGTAAATGTGTATTCTCTGTTGTGTGTGGCCACTGAAGTGTCTGCTAGGTGAGCCTGGCAGTCAGCTAATGATTGGCTATAAGTTTCTGTAAACACCTGCAACCAATATAACACAGAAGCCCATGGCAAAACCAGTCTTTGCTGAGGGACTCTGTGGGTGTGTCTGTGTGTGTTGGGGCATGGATTCAACACTTGGTTGACAACGCTGCTTTAGCCTCTACTTTCTGCTTGTACAGAGCCTCGTGGTCAGCTAAAGTGAGAGCTTAGGACCTTTCTCAGGTCTTTCCTGAGCATGCACAGAGCCATATGCATGAATGTGACCTTCTAGATTCACAAAAATATGTCAGAGCTGTTCAAATCCCCCATCGAGATCTTATTTTCTAGCTTTTCCTTTTAAGCTTTTTGGTTAGCATATTGTTTGCCCCAGCTGTATCTACCACCTCAGATGGCTGTGAAGTTAATCAATTGTCTCTAATGGTTTTAAACAAACACCTCAGGGGAAAAGGCCTTTAGCACTGGGTGAGCTCCAAGTTAGGTAAAGTAAAGACAGTCTTGCAAGTGGGAGTCTTCCAGGGAACTACCAGACAGGTCAAAGAAGAATTCTCTGGGAAAAGGGCTTTGAAGGAGCTCCAACTCTGTTCTGCCTCCTCTGGGGGTTGCCAGGCTGCTGGTCTCATCACAATTGAGGACTGTTAGCTCCCAAGGCCACTGTGGAGCTGGAAAGAGGGGGATGAGAACAGGGCAAGTCAAATCACCACAAAGCTCACTGTTCTTACCAAGATTCAGCCATTTTTCTTGAATAAATGCTCCTTGAATTGCTGCTGCTTTTGGTTAGTTTTCAGAGTTTTGAAAAAGTCGATTCTGACAAGTTTTGTGAGTTTTGTCATTGCTTTCATGGAGAGAATTTTCAGAGGTCCTTATTTTACCATTTTTCCTGACATCACTCGTTTATCTTTTTTACTTTTATTTTTTCAGCTTTTAACTCATTGTCTTAATATCTCTAAACTTTCACATGTCAAATTTCTCATCTTAGTATTTTATTGCCATTTATTTATTTGGCTTTTTTTTTTTTAATTTTAATGGGATGTTCCCCCTTACATTTAACTTCTATATTACTATTTCTTTGTTCTCTTCCCTCGTTTTTAATTATCTTCTAAAATTTTTACATATTTTTCTCCCATGTTTCCCCTCTTTGATCTGCCTTTGTAATAGCTGGCGACAAGCATGGCTATAACGATAGTGGAAGAAGCAGCCTATACCATAAGCAGGGGTCTGGAGCAAAGTCCCTGGCAAGGATCTCAGTGGTTCTCTCAGAATAATTCTCTAAAACACCGTATCCCTAAAGATGCAGGAACCCTAATAGGATAACCTACCCCATAATTTTTTTCCCTGCATATAACACACTTATTTACTGGAATGCTGAAACTTAATAACATCTCAGAGACATGGCAGGCTTTAAAATCCTTGGTCTTTGCAAGGTATAATCAATCGATTTTTGAGCAAACTTTGCCAATAGCATGCTGTTAGCCAAATAGGGGACATTCCTATGGAACACCATGGTGAGGCATCAGGAAGCATTGACTCTACGAATACAAAAGCCATGCCTAGGAAATCTGGCCATTTATTATCAGCCTGCTTTCAATAAACATTATTTCCAGAATGATTTACCTTCCTTCTTGGTAGGGTCATAGAAAGAACCTCTTGGTGTACGGCTCCCCCTGCCTTACACTGATTACAGACAGGCTGGTCAGAGCATGGACCATTCTAAACAGGGTTGGGTTTTCTGATTATTCATCTTTTTTAAAACACAGGATTAGCTGTTTTCCTGCTGTGAGTACTTTCAATTTTTTAGGCACTGTATGGGGCGAAGGACCCATCCAGAATATTAGCGCATCATCCTGAATAAGGACCAAAACCTAACAAGCACATTACATGGAAGAAAAGTTACAGGCTGGTTTCTCAACATAACAACAAAAAATCTTAAATAAAGTATTAAGAAACCAAGTCTAGAAACATATAAAAGAGTTAATACATCATTCCCAAATTAGGTTTATTTCAGCAATGCAATCTTGATTTAACATGTGAAAAATCAATGTAATTCACCACATTAATAAAATAAAGGAGAAAAATCACATGTTCATCTCAATAGAAAATATAAAAAACTCTTGATAATATTCAATATCCATTCATGTTAAAAACTATAATATAAGGTAAAACATTGAATGTTTTCCCACTAAGATTGGGAATAAGAAAAGAAGACCCGTGTTACCATTTCTATTTAACATTTAAGTAGCAGTCCTAACCAATACAATTAAGCACTAAAGAAAATATAACAGGTATTATGTGGAGATGACATGGCTATAGATGTAGAAAATCCAAAAGAACCTATTTCTTTTAAGTAAATTTATCAAAATTCATGAATGCAGGGTTAATGTAAAAATAATTGGTGTTATATACTAGCAATAAGCAATTAGAAAATGGCTAAACAAAATACCATTTTCAGCAACATAAAAAAAATCAAATATCCAGAAGTAAATTTAACAAAAGATGTATATAACCCCTACACAGAAAAACACAAAAAATTAATAAAAAAATTTTAAGAAGCTAAATGAGTGGATAAATATACCATATTCACAGATTAGAAACCTCAACACAAAAGAGTTTCTAGAAAATAACATAGTAAAATGTCTCTATGACCTTGAGGTAGACAAAATTTCTTACACATCACACAAAATGCATTACCCAGAAAGTAAAAGACTGCTAAACTGGACATTATAATTAAGAATTTCACCATTAAGAGAGTTGGAAGAGGCAACTCATAGAGTGAAAAAAGATGCCTGCAATACACACATTCGACAAAGGACTCATACCCAAAATACACAAAGAACTACGACAAACAAGAAGGATTAATAATCATGACTAAAATTTTAAAAACTAAGAATACCAAGTGCTGATGAAGATAAGGAACTACTGGAACTCCCACTGTTGGGAGTTGAAATTGGTACAACCACTTTGGAAAAATGGTCAGCAGTAGCCACTGGACATATGCACATCCTAAGACCCAGCAATACCACTCCTTAGGTATATACTCAACAGAAACAAAGGCACATGCACCAAAGGACATTCACAATTATGTTCCTAATAGCCTTATTCATAATAGCCAAAAACTCTAAACAAACATATATCTACCAACAGTAAAACAGATAAATAAATGGTGACACATTCATACAATGGAATATCACAGAGCAGTGGTTCTCAAACTTCAGCATGCAGCAGAACATCTGAGGGCTTGTTAAAACACAGATTGCTGGGCCCCATCCCCAGAGTTTCTCATTCAGAATCTGCTTTTCCAGTATGTTCCCAGGTGATGCACTGCTGTTGGTCAGGAGATCACACTTTGAGAACCACTGCCAGAGATAAAGCAATGAAAAGTAACAAACTACTCCTAGACATGACCACAGAAAAATCTCATAAACATAATGTTGTGCCAAAGAAGGACACCCAAGAGTACATACTATATGATTCCATTCACGTGAAGTCTAAAACCAGGCCAAATTAATCCATGGTGATAGAAGTCAGAATAGTGCTTACCTCTGGCGGGGTGACTTTTGACTAGGATGAAGCATGAAGGAGGCTCCTAGAATGCCAGGAATGTTCAACATCAGATCTGGGTGGTGGCTGCACAGGTGTTGTGACAGTCTGTCACCTTGGTAGCCCCCAAAGAACCACACCTCCTGCCTTTGTGCAGTCCCTTCCCCTAGAACCTGGGGCTGGTCCTGTGACTCATTTTCATCAACAGAATGTGGCAGAAGTGATGCAGCACCAGTTTCAGGACAAGTCTTAAGAAGGCCTGAGAGATTTTGTATTTGCACTCTTGGAAGCTGTTATCAGGGTAGGTCCAATCAGGACCATAATAATTTGAACAGAAAAAGTTTAATATAAAGAATTACTAACTGTAACAGAGGACTGGAGT
This sequence comes from Diceros bicornis minor, assembly GCF_020826845.1. Lineage (NCBI taxonomy): Eukaryota > Metazoa > Chordata > Mammalia > Perissodactyla > Rhinocerotidae > Diceros > Diceros bicornis. The sequence goes on along the minus strand of NC_080741.1, from coordinate 71,374,572 downwards.
AATGAGGGATTGGCTAGTAAGAAGAAAAGAGAATCCCAAAGAATACAGAAATAGCAGCTAGAAGGACTAACCACTACCTGTAGGGCTGAGATGGTGCACACAAGGAAGAGCCCCTCTCCCTCAGACAGATCCAGATGCCTGGCTGGAGAGCGCACCATTGTGGCTGAGAATGAGTGCTATAGGCAGAGCAATGGGCTGCTGGCCAGTGTGCGCTGTAGGACCAGGCACTGGGGAAGCCATGCTCCTGCAGGAGCCTGGCCAGTGAGCTCACTGCAACCAAGAGGCAAAACCCCTTCTTCTCTCAATGTCTCTCCAGTGCCCTCTACTGATAAAACTTAACATCAGATACCACCTCACGCCCGTTAGAATGGCTATAATCACCAAGACAAAAAACAACAAATGTTGGAGAGGATGTGGAGAAACAGGAACCCTCATACACAGCTGGTGGGAATGCAAATTGGTGCAGCCTCTATGGAAAACGGTATGGAGATTCCTCAAAGAATTAAAAATAGAGATGCCCTATGATCCAGCCATCCCACTACTGGGAATCTATCCAACGCACCTGAAATCAACAATCCAAAGAGGCTTATGCACCCCTATGTTCATTGCAGCATTATTCACCATAGCCAAGAAGTGGAAGCAACCTAAGTGTCCCTCGACTGACGATTGGATTAAGAAAATGTGGTATATATATACAATGGAATACTACTCAGCCATAAAAAAAGACAAAATCGTCCCATTTGCAACAACATGGATGGGCCTGGAGCGTATTATGTTAAGTGAAATAAGCCAGAAAGAGAAAGACAAACACTGTATGATCTCACTCATATGTGGAATATAAACCAACACATGGACAGAGAAAACTGGACTGTGGTTACCCGGGCAGTGGGGGTGGGGGGTGGGCACAAGGGGTGAAGGGAGTCATATATGGGGTGATGGACAAACAAAAATGTACAACCCAAAATTTCACAATGTTAGAAACCATTAAAATATCAATAAAAATCAAAAAAAAAAAAAAAAAAAAAAAAAAAACTTAACATCAGGAGAGCTGGCAAAGGAAAAATATTTAAAGGGCCCAATTCAATTTTCACAGAGCAGGCAAAAAGGATGAATTTGGAGATGAGGCAATGAAGTGATAACCTGCACAGGAGCCCTGTGCCTCCACAGAGGATATCCAGCTATCCTGCTGGGAGGATCACCTGGAGAGACCATGTAGAGAAACAACATGGAGAAGAACAGGCTCCTAGACTACATGGAATGAGAGACGTCCAGACATCTCAGCTGAACGTAGCCTCCAGCCGCCCTGGCAACTGCCTGTATGCTACATAAATGAACATCAGAAGTCTGAGGCCAGCCCAGACTGAAAAATCATAAGCAAATAAAAAGGTTATGGTTTAAGCTCCTAAATTTTAGGGTGATTTGTTACATAGCAATTAAAAACTAAACAGAAAGTCTCTCTGTTTAATTTCTGTTTTGGTTATCTACTGCTACATAACAAACCATTCTCAAACTTAAGAAGCATGAAACAACACAATCATCTATTTGGTCATATTCTAGATCTGGGCAGGGCTTGGAAGAGACAGCTTAACTGGGTCTGGAGGATTCACTTCCAAGAAGGCTCACTTACATGGCTGGCAAGCTGGTGCTGGCTGTTGCCTAGGAGCTCAGCTAGATGGGTCCTCCTCTAATTGTCCTCTCCCCATCCCTAGGTGGGGCATCTCACAGCAGAGAGGCTGAGTTTCAAAAGGAAGGATCCCAAAAGAGAGTGTTCTGAAAGGACAAGCCCCCCCATGCAAACGCTTACCAAGTTTCTTCTCACATCACATGGCCAAGCCCAGAATCAATGTGGGCCTCAAGAGCGTGAACACCAGGAGGTTCACGGCAGGCCACCAGAGTAACCCTAACCCCAGGTGTATTCAGTTGTAAAAATGCATCAAGCTGTACACCTAAGATTTGCCCACTTTAATGTATGTATATTAAACTTCAATAAAGTCTCCCCCTTCCCCAAAGAAAGACAGCCAAATTATTAATAGTCCTCCACTACAAAATACAACAGGCTCGTTAAGTGCATTGCAAATGACTTCTTATGGGGTTAAGATGAAATGCAGACTATCAATAGAGAAAACTATTCTTCCTTTTCTAATTTTATAGAAATATTAGAGAGAGCTATTTCCTAAAATTTTATTTTTAAGGCACTATGAAATAAAGAGTTAAAAAGATTTCCAAGTGGCAATCCTTATCCATTCACAGGTTCTTGAAGCTAAGTAAGCCGTGTCACTAACAGCTAGAATCCACTAGTGAGTGCGTTAATAAACATTGACTGACACATCCATTCACTCATATACTTACTGAGTGCCCACCATGGCCCACCCAGGCACTGTGCTAGGTGCGGGGAGATTCAAGTTCCAACGAACACACCCTCTAGAAAGGGAGTCAGGTGTTAAGCACAAATTGCTGCAGGAGCAGAGTCAGGGGCTTCTGAATGGAGCTGTGAAGAAAGGAATGACAATTCCTATCTAGGTGAAGAAAGAGGAAAAAGCAATTGAGGCAGAAGCAACAGCAAGGTACAAAGGCACAGAGGCAAGGCAGCATGACTCTGAGGCAACTGTGAGTAGCTCAGCTTGGCTGAAACAGGAGTTGTGGGGTGGGGAGGGCAAGGGAATGAAATGCCAAGAGCCAGCAGGTAAGCTGGGGCCGTAACAGGGGGAGCCTTGGATGCTGGGGAGTCCCTGCAGGACTTTAAAGTATGACAGAGAGAACACAATATATTTTAGGTCTCACTGGCATAATGAACTACGATGACTAGAGGTGGAGAGACAGCTGGACAGCTGTTGCAGCAAGCTGGAGAGAAGAACAAAGGGCCTGAAAGAGATATTACAGAGTAATCTACAGTAGTGCTACTCAAAGTGGGGGCCCCAGAAGCAGCATCAGCAACACCTGAGAGTGTATTAAAAATGCAAATGAGGGGCCAGCCTAGTGGTGTAGCAGTTCACAGGCTCCACTTTGGTGGCCCGGGGTTTGTAGTTTCAGATCACGAGCACAGACCTATACACCCTACTCATCAAACCATGCTGTGGCAGCGTCCCACATACAAAATAGAGGAAGACTGGCACAGATGTTAGCTCAGCAACAATTCTCCAGGCCCCACTCCAAATCTACTGAATCAGAATCTCAGAACTGGGTAGAGCCCAATACTGTGTCCTCCAGGTGATTCTGATGTATATTTAAGTCTGGGAACCATTTATCCACAGGACTGTACGAAGGACTGCACGTGAGAGGTAAGAGAGAGTGAAAAGCTGACAATGACTCCTAAGTTTCTGGCTTGAACAGTGGGGCAGACTGTGATACCACCATTCACTGAGAGAAAGGATAGTGGAGGAGAAGCAGGTCTGGAGAGAAGGGACTTAGACTTTCTGAGGCAGGCACATCCTCCCCACATTTTACGTATAGGGAAACTGAAATCCAGAAACATGAAATGACATACCAGGGGCCAGCCTGGTGGCACAAGCAGTTAAGTTTGCATGCTCCGATGTGGCAGCCTGGGGTTCGCCTGTTCGGATCCTGGGCGCGCACCAACGCACTGCGTGGCAAGCCATGCTGTGGTGGCGTCCCATATAAAGTGGAGGAAGATGGGCACGGATGTTAGCCCAGGACCAGTCTTCCTCAGCAAAAACAGGAGGATTGGCAGATGTTAGCTCAGGGCTGATCTTCCTCACCAAAAAAAAAAAAAAAAAAAAAAATGACATACCAGGACCCTACTTCTTCCTAGTTTCATTCTGTTCAATGTAAATATATCTTGTAGCTCAAGACCATCAGATGAACCAATATTTATGGACATAAGAACCCAAGACCAGTCTATAGGAAACAGTTTTCTTTTGCAGCTTATGAAAATACTGCTTCATATGGAGCACTGTGTTGCTAACAGAACTTCTCAATCATTTATGGAATTAGGAGAATGTGTTGGAACTGAAATAGTATGTTCTGGGAGGACTAACATCTCAAATATTCCACTTGTGGTACCACAAAATATGCCTATGAGCTAAGATGGGTATTTGCAGAACTGCCACATTTTGCTGAAAAGTAAAGCTGTGAAGGCTTCTCTGATTCTGCCTCTAAAGCTACATTATGGCTTAAGCTTGTTTAACCTGTTCTATACTCTGCTCAAACCAGGAGACCTGGATTCTGATCCCAGCAGTGCCACTAACTAGCGGTGGACCTTGACCTAGTCAATTTACCTCTCTGGAGTTCAGCTTCCTTCCCTATAAAATAAAGGGATTGGACTAGATGAGCACTTACATCCTCCAGCTTTCACATTTATTATCTCTGAGGATCAAGCAATGGGATTTGCTTTCTAAGTGCTTCCTTACAATAATGACTTTAAGATGTCATCATTATCAAGAAAGGGCTTGGGCTTAGGAATTCTGGGCTACAGCTTGTCCTAGCCATTGGTGTCAGGGATTAGTACAGCATGAACAGGATGATTCCTGGTACAAGAGGACATAGCTAAAGAGTGGCCTCGTCTCCCAGAATTAATGCTAATTAATTTAAATAATGCTAAAATAATGTTTAGGTGAGAGTAATGCAACCAAAATTTCAAACTTTCAAAAAACGCTACTTTTTAAAAAAACCACCAAATATTTCATTGGCTTGATAAACCTACTCATAATGCTTTCTCTGGATGTCACACTTTTCCCTTCTCCCAGTGATTCAGCTATGAAACTACAAAATGTCAGCACAGTGAACCTCTCCTTTGGAAAGACAGTACAGCTTACTAGTCGAAAGAACCGACTTTTGACACATTAGGTTAGAAGTTCAGCTCCATCACTTATTACTTATGGCTAAGGGACTTTGGGATGGAGATCTACCTCTTTCAGCCTCAGAGAGGCTTTGAGAAAGGTGAAGAGGTCAACAGTATCAAATACTGCTAAGAAGTCAAGGGAGATGAGGTCTAAAAAATTTCCTGTGGATTCAGCAACATGGTACTCTTCAATAACTTTAGTGAAAGCTATTTCAGAAGAATGATGGGACTGGCTAAATATGCTGAAGAGTAAGTGGGAGATACGGAAACGGGAACTGCACGTAGAGACCATCCACAGTCACTTAATGACAGGGATATGTTCTGAGAACCGCGTCGTTAGGCAATTTTGTTGTTGTGCGAACATCCTAGAGTGTACTTACACAAACCTAGATGGTACAGCCTACTGCACACCTAGGCTATATGGTACTAGCCTTACGGGACCACCGTCACATATGTGGTCCATTGCTGACTGAAATGTTGTTCACCATGCAGTGCATGATTTAATCAACAAAGGAAGGAGAGATACAACAGTAGTAGCTGCACGATGAGACTGAGAGTGAGGTGTTTTTTGTTGGTTAGTTGGCTGGTTTTAAGTTGGAGAAGATTTGTGCATGCTGAAAACCCAATGAGAAAGACACAGATGAGAGAAAGAGGCTGCCTACACGAGGGAGAAGGGGGAAGGGGGAAAGCAAAGCTCCTGGCAAGAAGGGAGAAATGAGGTAGGAGGAATGAGCCTCAGATAAGAGGAGGGACAGCCCTTTATTATAAAATGAGGGAATTATAAAAGGAGGAATAAAATATGTATAAATACAGCAGATTTCTACATTCAGCACTGGAAAGATGAGGACTCCCATATGACGGCTATGTTCTCTACACTGGAAGAGGAGAGGCCTTCAGCTGAACGTGGAGCCACAGAAAAGAGTTGAGAAGGTTTCAAATAATCTTTGTGAAGAACAGGGCAAAGAAATGATCACAGAAACAGTAAACTGCTAGATAGTTCTGAGGGTCCATTTGAGGTGTGTGATCATGAAATTACAGTGGAACGTGCCCTGTTGTACTACAGATCACTCCTGTAGGTGGAGATTAATGAAAATATAATATCCTTTTGCATCATTCCTTTCCTCCTTACCTACCAGTGGAACCTGGAACAGGTCCCCTCCAACATTCTCATTCCCTGGAATCATTCAAAAGTGTTACAGGAGAAGGAGTAAAACTGCATTTTTCCACACTAAATATGTTTTATGACTGGGAACATCTAGGAAAGGATTAAAAGTTTTCTAAAGATTCGAAGCCAGTGCTCAAGCCCAAACTATTAATTGCCCTATTGGAATAATTTACCTTTACAAAAACAATTTCTGACAAGTAACCAGAGTTATTATACCAGGATTCCCTTTCTAAGCAGAAATATACAGAAACAAGTAGTAAATGGAAATCTCTACCTTGACGTGTGTGAATTATTATTCTTAAATCAGAAAGCACAAATATTCTGTTCTTTGAAAATCAACTGTATAGAATTATGATTTCTCAGGTCAAAGTACATGCTTATTTCTTGATTATGAGAACTCACTTATGTGATGCTTCCCAGGCTTCCTCTTCTTCTAGAAGATCTCTTATGATGTCTGAACTGGAACTAAAAGGATATGTACATCAATATTGCTAGACAATAAAAAGACTGTATTGTTCCATTTATATAAAATTCTAGAAAACACAACCCAATCTATAGTGACAGAAAGCAAACCAGCAGACCAGTGGCTACCCACAGGGAGCAAGGGGTGGACAAGGAGGGATTACAAAGTGGCACAAGGAAACTTTGGGAGTGATGGAAAGGTTCATCATCTTGATTGTGGGGATGGTTTTATAGATGTATACATATGTCAAAACTCATCAAACTGTGTGCTTTAAATATGTGCAGTTTATTATACATCAATTTCAATAAAGCTGTAAAAAAAAAAAGCTTAATAAATTAGCAATAATAATGAAAAAAATCACTAAAGTTTAAATAAATCCCTCAACATAAAACCTGGATTCAAATGGAATAGTCATGAGTCTTTTCAACTTCCTATAGCGACCAAAGACCAACTCATGTTTTAAAAATTGCCTTCTAGTAATGAGATTCACAAGAGATATTAAATTCCTAAGTGGCTTTTAGTCCCTCTGTAACCAAAGTAAAGCATAATTTAATTAATTTGAATGTGTTAATAATGAAATTTGTTATAAGGCTTAAAGCGCTGTGTAATCTTCAGCCTATCTGTGCAGGACTGCAGGGTAAATAAGGTTACAGAGAGCATGTACTATTTCTTTAAAAGAAAAAACTATTTTAAGGCTTTTAGCATCTTGTTCTTTCCCAAATAAGTAACTTTTTAAAAAGAAGATGTACACCAATATCAAAAAAGCATTTCTTTAGACACCCAAGACAGAATGTCATGGGCATCGCAGGGGACAACTCAGAAATAGTCGTCTCTACCCCCGGGTGGAGAGGCTAAAACAAAGGAATAACTCTCTCTCAGGTGAGAAACAACAGGTTTAAAATGTTAGTGCCAATCATATTTCTAATCATATACTGATAACAAAAGTTAAAAAATTATAAAGATTTAAAGTGCCAATGAATTATTCTCAACCAATTATGGCAACTCACTTTGAAGCAACATTTGCGTATGATGCCTGAACAAAAAAGGCAATAACAGTCAATAAATACTGTTCTGCACAAATGTTTTATTCAAGGAATTTTGCCCCATATCCCCAAGACTCTCAGGGAGCTACAGTTAGGACACCCTCTGATATGGTTCACGTGTGTAACAGCCTGTGGGTGGGGATTCCATCCACACGGCAGGCATAGTGACCCCCCGATACAGCTAGCACAGGGGTTCTCAGGCGTTCCGGGACAAGAATCCTCATATGGTAGTAGCAATACTTTTCCCATTTGTGGCTTGAGAAAATACATAATAATAATGAAGTATTATAAATTTTTTTAATAATTTTTTGTTTATTGCAGTAACATTGGTTTATAACACTGTATAAATTTCAGGTGTACATCATTATACTTCTATTTCTGCATAGATTACATCATGTTCACCACCAAAATACTAATTACAACCCATGACCACACACATGTACCGAATTATCCCTTTCACCCTCCGCCCTCCCCCCTTCCCCTCTGGTAAGCACCAATCCAATCTCTGTCCCTATGTGTTTGTTTATTGTTGTTATTATCTACTACCTAATGAAGGAAATCATACGGTATTTGACCTTCTCCCTCTGACTTATTTCACTTTGCATTATACCCTCAATGTCCATCCATGTTGTCACAAATGGCTGGATTTCATCGTTTCTTATGGCTGAGTAGTATTCTATCGTGTATACATACCACATCTTCTTTATCCATTTGTCCCTTGATGGGCACTTAGGTTGCTTCCAAGTCTTGGCTATTGTGAATAATGCTGCAATGAACACAGGGGTGCATGTACCTTTAGAAATTGGTGTTTTCAAGTTCTTTGGATAAATACCCAACAGTGGAATAGCTGGATCATATGGTAGTTCTATCCTTGATTTTTTGAGGAATCTCCATACTGTTTTCCATAGTGGCTGCACCAGTTTGCACTCCCACCAGCAGTGTAGGAGAGTTCCCTTCTCTCCACATCCTCTCCAACACATGTTGTTTCCTGTCTTGTTAATTATAGCCATTCTGATGGGCGTGAGGTGATATCTCATTGTAGTTTTGATTTGCATTTCCCTGATAGTGATTTTGAACATCTTTTCATGTGTCTGTTGGCCATCTGTATATCTTCTTTGGAGAAATGTCTGTTCAGGTCTTTTGCTCATTTTTCAATTGGGTTGGTAGTTTTTTTGTCGTTGAGACGCATGAGTTCTTTATATATTTTGGAGATTAAGCCCTTATCAGATGTATGGTTTGCAAATATCTTCTCCCAATTGTTAGGTTGTCTTTTCGTTTTGTTGATGGTTTCCGTTACTGTGCAGAAGCTTTTTAGTTTGATGTAGTCCCATTTGTTTATTTTTTCTATTGTTTCTCTTGCCCGGTCAGACATGGTGTTTGAAAAGATGTTGCTAAGACTGATGTCGAAGAGCGTACCGCGTATGTTTTCTTCTAGAAGTTTCACAGTTTCAGGTCTTACATTCAAGTCTTTAATCCATTTGCAGTTAATTTTTGTGTATGGTGTAAGGTAAGGGTCTACTTTCATTTTTTTGCACGTGGCTATCCAGTTTTCCCAACACCATTTGTTGAAGAGACTTTCTTTTCCCCGTTGTATGTTCTTGGCTCCTTTGTCAAAGATTAGCTGTCCCTAGATGTGTGCGTTTATTTCTGGGCTTTCGATTCTATTCTATTGATCTGTGTGAAGTATTATAAATTTAGTAATACTTTTAGTTTATACTTTATTCATTATAGCAACACACGCACACATTTAAAAAACAGTAGTACGTGTATTTGTGAGACACTCTTTATTACGTCTACAGAGAATTCTTGATGTGCTTGTGTTTTTGCAGACCCACTGCAATCCTTCCTTCAGACCCCTGTGTTGGGAACCACTGATTTGGCCTGGCAGCATACCTAAGCACCTACCACTCTCTTACAGGGAGGTTGACCCCCTGCTCAAATGCAAGTGCCCCTGAAAATAACACATTAATTTATCGTCAGTCATCTTCAGCTTACTGTAAACTGGCTTATAACAAGCTTTCCCATTAAACAGCTAGCTAAATGTGCTTTTTACTAGGAGGGAAGAGGGGAAAGCAGAGGGCCCTTAAGGAGAGCCAAGACAGATCTCACCAACGTTATTATTTTCCTAAGACACAGACACACACAGCCACTTGCTAGGGATGGCCTTAGACCCACTGCCACCCCATTCCCACAGAAGTGGTTCTAAACTTTTACGTTCACAAGATCCCAACTTTTGTTATTCCTTACTTTGGCGATAACTACTCCAACTTTATAAAGAAAACTGAAGCTGTTTTAATGTAACTTTTTCATTCCCTTTTCTCTACTCCAAGTTATATGGATACCACCATCCATTCTTCTTACGTGGATAGAAGCAGGGCAGTATTTCTTAACCTTTTTTCATTATTGTCCCTCCCCAAGAAGCCATTTTAGACTTTTTTCCCCTAACTGCCCCTCCATGAAATTTTAATACCACAAATATAATGTATATCTGTTTATGTATTGTGTATATATACATATATGTGCTTTATACATAAAGAGAGTAAGGTTTTTTGGCCACCCCCATCCCCAAGAACTAATTTCTACCTGCTAGGGAGCAAAACTGCTCCTACTGAGAACATATGAGCTAGCAGGATGGGGGTTAGGGGGTGGTCGTGTGGCTCTGGGTCCTGGTAGGTGACACATAGCTAGAAAAATAGTAAAGTCAGCTTCTTGCTGACACTCTCCAACACACATACACAATTTTTTTTTAAAGAGGAAGGTTGCAAAGCATCCCTACTATTCCAGCTGAGTAAGCAGGACGGCCAGGCCTGTCAACTAACCTAGTAGTCTGTGATCAATTTATCTAGCAGCTTTCAAATCACCAGTACAGATCACTGATTTGTTAAAGGAAAATATTTGCGGTACATTAATGACATAAACTTAAGAGGTTTTTGCTATGCTACCTCTGTGAAAACAGATGGTAGAGGAGGCTTACAAAAAGCGTATCTCAAAAGTTGCCTGCAATCTCCTCTTTCTCTGCAACTTCAATACCACTGACCAGCAAGACTGCACAGCTCCCCGATTTCCCTCAATTCTCATCGCCTTTCTTTCTATTTCAGCTCAGTCACTACCTGAATAAGCAAATCACTAAACTGAATGATACAAAAGTTTGGGAGGTTTGCAGTTTACCTAAAATGAAGTTGCAGGATTATCTGCTATATCTCCTGCTCCAATTCTAGTGACCATTGAGAAACTGAGAGTTGATACTAACACCATTAAAATACCAGACAGAACTGTTCATTCCTTTTTAAAGTAACGTACTTCCTACATTCTACCCAAAAGCCACATTCCTGAAATTAAACATACAGTTTCACAAACAGGATTTTACAAAGAGACTACTGGCCATAACAATCAGTGTTACTAAAATTATCACTCCCAGATCTCTTCCTTGTGGATACAAGTTAACTGTTATTTTTGAAGTCTCAGTCATTTTAATATGCCTTGGAGATAAAAATTCCTTTAACTTACTTTCAAGACACCTAAAAAATCTTCCAAAGAAAAAGATAAATTACTCATACTAGTATACCCAGGGTCAGAGCACGCACAAGCCTACAGAGCTCAAGCTTTTAAGTCTTGGACAAGGAACTTTTTCAGAGCAAACTTTAGCTTCTCTACTATTTGGGTTTGGAACATTCTGGTAGACCATGCTTTTGAGAACCTGGAGGAATATGAGGTCTGGTACAGGAAAGCTATAGCTCCCTACGGAAGGGTGTTCAAATTGTGCTCTCTGAAGTCTCCTTCAGTCCAGGCTAGAGTGGATAGTATTACATAGATTAAATACAGGTGAGAAAGATTCATACACAAAAAATATGAATCTTGAATTCTATGGAATTCCCAACCTCTGTTCAGGAAGATTTTTTTAGTAGGTCTATTGAGAACACCCACACTTAATTTTTCATACTATTTAGACTTTATTTTCAGCTCAAACTTTCAGAAGCATAAGCTAAACCGTTTTTTGTTGGTTAAGTCTTTGACCTAGTTGGTCTTCCTATAATATTTTACTCTTGTCATTCTCTGACCAAAAGTAGTAGCACAATATCTTATCAGGCAAAGGAAAACACTATCTTTGCATATTTCTTTGGAGGCATCTTATTTCATTCTACTAGACAAGATTTTACCACCAAAGCTGGAAAGTAACATGCCAAATTCCTCTGGCAAAGGCATGACTGGTGATACTACTCAGAGGAAAAATCACAGATTTTAGTGTCAGACAAAGTTAAGGTTTCAGTCCTGTTTCTGTCACTTACTGTGTAACCTTGGGCAAATTACTTAATCTTTCCACATCACAGCAGCCTCATCTATAAAGTCAGGATAATAACACACGTAGTTCACAGGGATATTTTTAAGATTAATCAATAGAACTCAGAGAATGTTTAACACAGAGTTTGGCACACAGTACGTGTTCAATAAATTTCGGTTCCATTTCCATAACAGATCTGGGTCTGAGTTACTTGAATAATTGCCTCAGCACTATGCTTCAATTTGCCTTAGGGAACCTCATCACTATGTGCTCTATTTTAATCTTTGATTTCCACTGTTTCTATGACACCAGGTGCAAATTCATCAGAACTTGATATTTATCCAGTATGACAAGTACACAGGGTACTGTGGGGTGGGAAAAATGCAAACATCTGCTAGAAAAATCCTGTGGACTAAAGATTACTTACAAGCGGAATTTTTCTATTATCTAGTAGTTATTCCCCCCCACCCTGAATCTCTTCTCATAATTGTGGCATTAATTTGAACATAGTTGACAATATTCAACTTCAAAAAAAAAAAAAAACTCCTTAAGGACAGGAAACTGTAGGATTGATGGAGAGCACACAATGCCCACCAGACAACGGTACTTAAATAAATGCTGCCAGCTGCCACGAATCCTTCCTCAAACCTCCTTTTTAGTAACTTGTTCTGCAGGGTAAGCAAAAGCTTATATGCCAAACATTTTGGCAATAGGTTAACAATAACATATTAGAATAGTAAACATCCTCGCTTCAAAAAAAAAATCACTCCATGATGACAATGACAATGAAAAATTATCATTTTGTGAACAACTACTTCTAAAAATCATTGTGATAATTAGTTTACATACATTAGTTTTACTTCATATAAGCACCCTAAGTTTTACCCTCATTTGATAGATGGACAAAAGCTCAGAGAAATTAAAGTAAGCAAAAAAAAAAAACCAGGGAAGTGAGTGCAAAGCTCTCGTCTTCTTTCTACTACACCATGCTGCTTCAACTAGTGGTAGCAGAAAAATAAAATGCTATTAATCCACAAGAGTTAAGACTACCACCTCCTCCTACGTATTCTTCAATAAGGTTTTTATCAGACAACTGTCAACAAGGTTCATGGATAAAGCAAGGCTAAGAGTTTCACTGCTCTCCACTAGATCTAGAAAAAGATAAAATGAAAAAAGCTTCAGATACGAGACCAAGACAATACCACAAAGAACTTGTTCATCAAGTAATCCATGCTAAATCCTTAAAAAGAGATGAAACCAAAAAATAACGAAGTTTATATTCTATTTACAAAGCATTCACCATATATGATCATCCCATTTGCTTTTTAGAATCACCAAGGGAGATTAGCAGGGCAAAAAAACCTATCATTCCATTTTATCAAAGAGGAAACTGAAGCCCAGGGAAATTACTGCAACAATCTACCATGTGCCAGGCACCCTTCTAGAGGCACAAAGCCGTGGCTGAGCTGAACTCCCGCAATGGAACAAAGACCGACTGCTAGGTATGGGAATCTCATGGACACATTTAAATTTCAAGGACTTGATGTCATAGTGTCTTAGGTGAAGATACATTCCCCCAGAACAATGTCCCATTCATCCAAAGGACAGTAGATCTCATGTACCATCCAGTTTAAGCTCTTTTGAAAATGCAAAAGATGTGGAAGAACTGTTCCCACATTCCCACATTTTCTTTAGAAACTTGCAACAAAACAAAATTCATCACCCGAAACAAGATGAACCATTTAGCTTTCAGGGGTATTCTGAAGTCTATAAATGTCCCCAGAAAAAAGGCTAACATAAAATACAAAACAATAATGTTTATTAGTAGGAAAAGATTTTGTGGCAACATTAAATTCATTAAATGTCACATTCTTAACAGTTAAAAAATCAAATGTAATATGTCAACATTCCAAAAGCAATTAGAAAGATTTTAAAAAATAACAAAGCTATTATTGTATGAATACTGAATTAGAGTAAAATACAACTTAGGTTACTATTCAGTTACTTTGATAATGTTTTCTTTAGATATTGCTTTCTCTTAATTTGACTAGAAACATAAACACTTATTCAACAATTTTTCTAATAATCCCAATGCCTTCAAATTACAAAATCCCATTAATATATTTTTCTTAACTTACTGTCTGCATCACCAAACTTCATTAACCAATTTATAATGATATTGATGACGATAATGATAATTTCCAAAACTTTATTTTGAAGTATCCATTCTTTTTTTAAAAGTAGACTAATATATTTACATGGTTCAAAATCAAGATGACATAAAAAAGATGGACACTGAGAAGTCTCATTTCCTCTTTCGTCCCCAGCAAACTCATTCCCCCTTGTCTTCAACATGTAACCACTTATCAGTTTGTTGGTTATTCTTCTGGTGTTTTTTTATGCAAAATCAAACAAGTATAAGTATACACCATTTCTTCCCCTTTTAGAAAAAAAACAGAATGCTATCTATGCTGTTCTGAATTTTGGTCTTTTCACTTATAAACATATCTTGGAAATCTCTCCATTAACAGCATATAGAGATTTTCCTTTTTTAACAGTCACACAGTATTTCACTGTGTGATGTACAGTAGTTAAATCAACCAGCCCCAATGATGAGTATTTGAGTAGTTTCAAGTCTTTTATCATTATAAACAATGACTCGATGAATAACCCTGTTTATATAGGTCATTTTGTATGTGTGCAGGTATATCTGTAGGACAAATTCATTGGAATACTGGGTAAAACGTAAAACAATAGTACTTTTGGTTGATCTCATCAGATTCCTCTCCTTAGGGATTGTATTATGTAGCACTCCAAACAATAATAAATGAGAGCATCTGTTCCCCCACAGCCTTACGGCAGAGTATATTAGCAAAGATTAAGATTTTTGCCAACCTAACAAGTGAGAAATGAATTGAATTTGCATTTCTCTTTCAGCAAACTGTCTGTTCATGATTTTTGCACATTTTTCTATTGGGTCTGTGGGTCCCTTCCTTCTCAGTCTCTAGGTGCTCAAAGAGTATCTATTATTGAATGTTTCTAAAATGGTTCTATTAAACCCCTATAAATGTTCAGAAAACGTATTAGCACGTCTTCTTTCATTGTCAAAAACATTCCTACTAAGTTATATCTGAAAGTTAAACATTCTTTTTTTAAAGCAACATATTTGAAATTTTTCTCAGTTGATAAGAATTCCAAAGCAAGCATCTATTACATTTATCTTAGTTTAAATTTCAGCTGCAATTCAAAATCAATTTGTTTGAGTCCTTCTAGTAACCCACACTATCCTCTGTAACCAACGCAGGAACCCTGGCTAACTCCAATTAACTACATACTCTGAGCTGTACACAAGCAACTAAACATGGTGAAATAAAAAACGTATCTATTGATCTGACTTTGTTGACTAATCCCATTTAAAATTCTTGACCACGAATCTCAAAGGGGCAATCCTCACTACTAGGCAACCCTCCGATACTTACCTGGCATGTTCTGTTTCCCACTCTCAAAAAGACTCATACCTTCTCAAATCGCCTACCCACCATCCTAGCCCCACTCTCAGCAGATGAACCTGCCTTACCTACACTAAGAAAATAAAAGTGGGGCCGGCCTGGTGGCGCAAGCGGTTAAGTGCGAGCGCTCTGCTGCGGCGGCCGGGGTTCGTTGGTTTGCATTCCGGGCGCGCACCAACGCATTGCTTGGCAAGCCATGCTGTGCCGGTGTCCCATATAAAGTGGAGGAAGATGGGCACGGATGTTAGCCCAGGGCCAGTCTTCCTCAGCAAAAAAAGAGGAGGATTGGCAGATGTTAGCACAGGGCTGATCTTCCTCACACACACACACAAAAAAGACAAGAAGAAAGAAAAGAAAAGCAATCAGGCAGAACTTGATGATCTCCCCCTGCACATGTAGCTATATCCTTTGTCTTCCTTGCTCTTACTATGGACAAATCAACTCTGCTCTTAGCAAAGGCCAACCTTTCCATTTCATCTCACTGCCTTGTCAAGACTTCACTCATTCAATTAGCTCTCCACCCCTGATCAGTTTCCCCTTCTCTACCGCATCATCCCCATCTAATTCCTCCCTTAACCCCATATTCCTCCAGATAGTCCTAATCTCTACCATCCTTCATAGCAAGTTACTGCGAGTTGTCAGTAGTTGCTATCTCTCTTTGCTTCCCTAAGATTTTCCCCTCAACCCACACTAATCAGTCTTCTACCCAAAACCCACCCACTTGAGACTACACTTGCTAAGACCTTTATGTTGCCAAAAAGTCCACAGTCCCTTTTCTAATCTTATCTCATTTGACCTCTCAATCTGTTTTCTTCTGTTAGCTTTCATGATATTGCAATGTCTTGGTTTTCCTCATCCCCCACTGGCTTATTCTTCCTCCATCTCTTCTGCTCAGTCTCTTCTTTCTAAATGTTTCCTCTTTCTAAATGTTGGAGTAAGAGAAGGTTTGGTCCTGGATGCCTTTTTCTTGTTCTACAGTCCTGTGCTACATGTCTCAGCCAACACCATGCCTTTAATGCATGTGTCTAGTCCTGATTTCTCCCCTTATCTCCACCTCTTTGTCTGATATCTTTACTTGGTTCTCTTATAGGCTCCAAACAAAACAGCTGATTACCAAAATGACCCACCTCCCAGCTCCTGGCCAAATTTTCTACTGCCCTTCTCAAATTTCCCCATCTTACTTAGTAAACAGCACCACCATTCACCCAGTTGGCAAAGCCAAAAATTTAGCATTCATCCTTGATGCTGAGCTTTTCCTTGCTCACCATCTGCAAACCATCTGCAAGTTCTGCCAATCCTACCTCCAAAATATATCCCCAATCCCACCCATTTCTATCTTCACTATTATTATTCTGATCCACTCTGCCAAAAACCCTGGAATGGATTGCTACAAAAGCCTAACTGGTCTCCCTGCTTCCACTCTTGCTTTACCTCTAGGCACCCATCCATTCTTCACAGCATCTGGAGTCATCCTTTTAAAACATACAAACCAGACCATATCAGATCAGATCAATATTGATAGTCAGTTGGTCCCCAAATTGATCTATAGATTCAATGTAATCAACCAAAATTCCAGCAGATCTTTTTTTTTTTTTTTTTAGCAATTGACAAGTTGATTTTAAAGTATATAAGGAGATGCAAAGGACCTAGAATAGCCAAAGCAATTTTGAAGCCCATGACAGGCAACTCTGGCCTCCAGCATCTTTTCTTTATGATGCACAAATACTATCATTTTCTATGTGCCAAGGAAAAGAGTTAGGAAACACTGTATTAAAGAGAGAAGTATACCTTTTAGGTCGATAACTTTAAATCCTTATAAAAGTGAAGAAAGTATGTGTTGCTTTTTTAAGGAAGAGAAATAAAAGAACATTAGGTTAATTCCAAACATTAGAGTCCTCTTGGTTCTCTGGAAAAATTCAATTTCAAAATATAATTAAACATTTGTGCTTATGTTTAACTTATAAACTTAAGAAACAAAAGAGGACACCAACTCTGAGAGTCTAATGTAAGAGAAAATTGTTTTAATTAGCAAAATTTTCACTGCTACAACTAGATACAGAATCAAACTCTCAAGTTAAATGGGCAGAGGGACAAAATCATGATGCTTCATTCTGTTTTTATTCTTTAAACTGTCAGCAGTATAAACAACCAATACAAATAAAAACCAAATATTAAAAGATAACAAGATCATAGGAACAGGTTATGAAACTCAGCCCCATAAGGAGAAATGAATTAAAAGACAAGCAACAACTCAAAATGAAAATTTCCTCTACCACTTAAGAAGCTTTCATTGATTACAAGTTTCATTGATAACAGGGACTGGGAGGCTGGGTATGAAGCTCGTGATGAGACTACATGTCTTCTGCACAGCCAAACCAGCTTCCATATAATCTACCCAGCTGCCCATCCTGAGAATGCACATTTAACCGTGCAAATGTGGGATGGCTGGCCAATACCAACCACCCGAACTACAGAAACTTGAGATGAAGTCAAAGGTTAGGCCATAAAACTCCAGTTTTATGATCTATTTAAGGAGGAGAAGAATTTTAAAATTACCTTGTATTGCTGAATTTTAGGCAGTAGACATTGAACCTCCTTGCAACTCAGTTCCCACATAAAATGAAGTGTTAGACTAAAGATCTAGTGCATAAGAAAGAATTATTCCTCCAAAACTATATTTACCCCAAATTTTAATGTTCTGATACATAGTTTTAATTTTTTATTTGTACTATTACCCATACTCCAATAACAGGTTATAAATGGCTATAATAAAATGTGCTTACTAGGGCAAGAGAACCATACTAAAGCACACATTAATGACATCTTAAAGGCTTCTACAATTGACTTCTGCAGAATTACCTTAAAAAGAAAAAACAATAAGCCTCTGCATTTGAGGCCTACCACGCTTTAACGCTTGACTCTCTCTGAAATACAAGAACAATGTGCACTACCTATGTGGTAAAATCAACAGAAGTAAGCAAAATCAGCGATTTAATAAGTACCCATGTTCCAGGATGTGACTATTTGTGTGGGAGTAAAGAGAAGAGAGAAGACATACAAATTAACTCTGCATGTCCTTCTAACAACGCAACCATACAAGCTATCATCTAAACCCAGACACTTGGAGAGTAATACAGGGTGCTATTAATAATGATGCCGAGACAAGAAATGTAAACCAGCCTATCTCAGGGAAACCAGAATATATGGTCATTCTATGTCTGATATTTTGAACAACTCCATTAAAGTGCTACTAACAAAGGAAGCAATGATGCCTAAGACAAAAATTCTGATGCAATTCATGTTGAAATGAAAAACCTAGGCTGAGAATTATTGGCTTCAACTCTATTCATTGGATGACTTTAGATGAGTCATATCACCTCTCCAGGCCTCCATTTCCTTACCTGTGACATGAATTTACTATATTTAGTGACTTCTTGAGGTATTTTCTAACTTGAAAATGTTTGTACTCTATCCTAACACATCTTTTTCTCAGGTTCTGAAGGTCTCCAAGGAGACTGCAAAACATCTGTTCCTCTGATTTAAAAGCAAAGGCAGTATGAAATGAGAAGGCAGAGAAAAAAGCTCTGATTTTAACTTCCAAGGTGACTGCAACAAATTATAAAGTTATCACAATTGACTAAAAATACCAAATTCGAATAATATGTAAATCACATATCATTTCTATTCCTTCCAATTTCATTCACCAGAACAAGGCTAAAACAATTCTGATTTTTACTTTTTTTTTTTTTTTTTTAAACTAGAGAAGGCTCTTAACTGGCTGCCCACATTTGTGGGTCTGGGAGTGTTGATCCAAAATAATTATTGATTGGATGTCTTAACATTTAGAAGGAACTGGTAGTTACTTCAAGGTCTCATACTTAGTCTTCTCAAAGCGTTCTGAAAAATACACTCTTGGCTACTCCTTTTTTAATGAAGAACTGAATTCTAAACCAGTCAAGAATATATATCAGTTTTATGAATCAAGCCAAAAATATGCAGAAGCTTATGGGACTAAAATTTCTACATAGTTTTCAAAATGTCTGAAAAACTAAACACACTTCAAAAAATTCAACCTTAGGGGCCAGCCCTGTGGTGTAGTGGTTAAGTTCAGTGCGCTCCACTTCGAAGGCCCAGGTTTGCCAGAGTTCGCCAGTTCGGATCTCAGGCACAGACCTACACCACTCATCAGCCATGCTGTGGCAGCGACCCAAATATAAAGTGGAGGAAGACTGGTACAGAAGTTAGCTCAAGGCTAATCTTCCTCAAGCAAAAAAAAAAAATTCAACCTTATACAAGTATTATCATCATGACAACACAAACTCTCAACACTACAGGCATCGTACCAAAACCCTGGGTGATGATCAGACACTGCTACAAGCTATGACAATGATGGTGCTCAGGGCAGGCCACCCCAAGATGCACCACTCTGGTATGCGGATTATTTTGAGCTGAAGACAATAAAGACTCAGAAAACTCAGGAAGAACATTTGAGTTTCCCCTCCCAAACTGCCTAAAGAACTTAACATAACGGATCTGTTTCAGGAAGGAGTTACTATCATGATGGCTGTAATATAATGTAAAATAGATGTTACGATAGGAAAGGCACCAAGCCCCTCTTATCAATATTCTGTCTCTTCCAGCCACATCCTCTGGGTGGCCCTGCTGGGAGTTGCCAGACAAACATTTACATTTATAAAGGAAATCTCCATTTGTAAAGGTATCTCTCTCTCTGTGCTGGGAGGTGGTGGGGAATGACCTCATCTCTAAAAACTTATCAATGTGAAAGGTGAGGCCTTAAGTCTGCATAATAACCTCACTCTTGTTTACTGTGCTTTTCTGGTAATATCCGGTAACTGACTCCCCCCACCCCCAACATCCTCCTTTGTCTTTGGCTGAAGATGGTATTTAAGACAAGAATCTCTGCTATTGTGTTGAGAAACTCAGTTTCCCTGGTTTCACCATGTACACACGTTACTAAACTTGGTATTATTTTCTCCTGCTAACCTGTCTTTTTAATTATTTGGCCAGCCAGAGGAACCTTAAGGGAAAGGGCATCATTGGTGTTCCCCTACAACAATGAAGGCGTCATTTTATAAGTGTGGAACCTGGAAGGAACTGCCAATTTCTGTAAGCATTTTAGATACACAAGTAATGATCCACTACAGAGTTTTAAAACTCTCTCCTGATACAGAAAATTAAAGGGTGCAAAGTTATTTTACAGAGGACTTTTATATCACAGCAGTTCATGAATTTGGTAAAAACAAACAAAAACACTTGCCACCTAGGACTGACTCAGAATGCTGAAAAAAAATCAAGAATTTATTATAAAACAACAATAAAAAAAGCTATTATAAAAAAGCTCATCAGATTACCCAACAAAAATGCATAATTAAAAAACCCCCAGGGGCCGGCCTGGTGGCGCAAGCAGTTAAGTGCGCACGCTCCGCTGCGGCAGTCCGGGGTTCGCTGGTTCAGATCCCGGGTGTGCACCAACGCACTGCTTGGCAAGCCATGCTGTGGCAGCATCCCATGTAAAGTGGAGGAAGATGGGCATGGATGTTAGCCCAGGGCCAGTCTTCCTCAGCAAAAAGAGGAGGATTGGCAGATGTTAGCACAAGGCTGATCTTCCTCACACACACACAAAAAAAAACCCCAAATGCTGCCAACATGAACTGCCTGAGAGTAAAAAAAAAAACACCTTATTATTTAATAGCAAGTAACCTTTGGCATTGAGTACTGCAGAAAAGAGAAAATTATTTATATTTTCACATCTATCAAAATGACTTTTACAAGTATATATCACTAATAAAAATATGGTAACCTAATAGGATAAGCCACATTGTAAATTGTGCATGTTTTCTTCTGTGATGAAATGTAAAGGCTAGGCTACATCCTGAGGTGAAATCATTCTATAAAGTAAAAATATTAGCACAAGAAAGCAAAACTGATTAAAAAAATTAAACAGAAAGGAAAACAGAATTCTTCCCTTGTGCTACATTTATGGATTAAATTTTAACATACTACTAAATAATGAAACGTTTTATAGTATACATTAAAACAGGGTTTATTAATTAATTTATATAACTACATGTAACATGTAATATTAAGTGAAAGGAAAAGAAGAACTGTTCAATAAACTTACTACAACCCATAAACACTGTCCAATTTACCAGTGAAGATAATAACGTTTTGATGCCTTTAGTTTTCCAATATTCAACACATTCTTTGAACATTTTCATACCAATATCCCTCTTTATTTTGATGTTATAATGTACTTTTTAAAAAATAAACTTTTTATTTTAGAATAGTTTTACATTTACAGAAAAGTTGCAAAGACAGTACACAAAGCTCCCACATGCCCCACACCCAGTTTCTTCTCCTTAACATCCTACATTAGTCTGATACGTTAGTCACAACCAATGAAGCAATATTAATCCATTATTATTAACTCAAGTCCACACTTGATTTGTATTTCTTTAGTCTTCACCTAATATCCCTTTTTTGCTTCAGGATCCCATCCAGGATACCACATCACATTTAGCTGTTACATCTGCTTAGGTTCCTCTTGGCTGTGACAGTTTCTCAGACTTTACTTGTTTTTGATGACCTTGACAGGTTTTTTGTTTGTTTGTTTATTGCAGTAACATTGGTTTATAAGCCTTGACAGTTTTGAGGAGTGCTGGTCAGGTATTTTGTAGAATGACCCTCAACTGGAGTTTGTCTGATGTTTTTCTCACAATTTGACTGAGGTTACTGAGTTTTGGGGAGGAAGACCACAGAGGTCAAGTGTCAGTCCCATCACATCATATCAAGAGGACACACCATCAGCATAACATTGCTGTTGATGCTGACCTCGATATCTTGGCTGAGATGGCGACGGTCAGGTTTTTGTTTTCTCTTCTTTTCTCGTCCCCCCCTCCCCTCTCTGTCTTTCTCTCTGTCTGTCTCTCTCTTTCTCTAGCACTTCCTTGCTTCCTGCCCCAACTCTGAAATCAGCCATTTCTCCAAGAAGCAGTGGTTCCTTCTTTTGAAGAATGTTATTAGAAACCAAGATCAGTGCACCAGGCGTGCTCACGGCAACTGTGGTGCTCTTGCTTCTTGGCTCTGGCAGCCGACAGAGCAAGGAAATACATGTGTGTGTACTAGCTCACTTACATACACAGATCTATAAATACTTCTACACGTATCCAAGTGATTCTATATTAAGCTGAACGTGAGCTCATCAAGGTCTCCAATCCTAATCCAGTACCACATGGATAGTTTTAGCCTTTCTTGTCTGTAATCGCCCACTCCAGCAGTGAGAAACCTGACTCCCACTTGCCATCCATTTTAGGACAAGGACATATAACTAACATGACAGAAAAAAAATTATGCTAAGCTACAGATGAGGAAGATTAGAGAAACATCTTCTGAAATGATAAGTCAAGGAGAAACTTCAGCAAATATAGATTAGAGAAATATTTAAGATCCACACATCAGTGCAAATCAAATAGTACATATATAACTACTCTTCAAAATACTACTTTCTAATTCTTAAGCACGAAGAAGCAAGTCTGTGCAAAATAACATTTAAATATAACTACCCTTAGAAGTACCCAACAGAAAGTTGGCTTATTTTTTTTTTATGTCCAAAGAGGGTTCAAAGTCAGCCAATATTGTCACCTATTAACAAGGTACTTCTAAAGACTTTCCAAAAAAAAAGACCACCAGGATTATTCTGCCACACCCAACAAAGTAACTTCAGAAGTGGGAGAGGATGTCTACACACACCACAAGGCCCATTAACAGTATTCTTACCTCTGTTAAGGAGAAACAGATAATAAGGAAATATGCCCAACAATCAAAGGACTCCCGGTTCTGTGCTTGTGATTTTCTGCCTAAGGCATATTAAGTATGTTAGTAAACTTCACTCTGATGATGGATTATTTTGTACTTTGGTTTATTATCACTCAAGATGAAAAAGTAAATTGTTTCTCATCAACAAGCACATTTTCTCCCATCAGTTTGTGGACCCATTTGTCTCAGAGCTTTGTAGATAATCTGTCCCTTTCTCCCCCGACATTTGCTTGTCTATCACTTCTTCCACAGCCCCCAGCCATCCTTATCTCCTTCCTTCCTGGCAGCAATGGGCAAGTGTGCTTGGCAAACAGGTGCACAGAGGTGCAATGAGCTCTGGAATGCCCACATACATTCCTACATTCTCTTGGGCTAGAGATAGAGATACAGGCAAAAGCCTACAGCACCCTACTTGTATTAATAAAGCATACGTAAAACCAAACCATTTTCCTATGTTCAGTTGGAACCACTGCCTTGGCAGATCCCATTGGTGCCCTGCCCCATCCTCTTACCCTCATCCTCTCAATGTACCAGGCTTGACTTCCAACTGTCAGCGCCTTTACCTGAGGTGTTCTCTCGCTGCTAGAGCATGCTCTGTCACCAGCATGGAAGGCTGGAAGCAGCAGGGAGCAGCCCCCAACCAAATGACTGATTCCCTTGCCCCTTGCCCCTTGCCCCCTGGGTGGGATAACTCAGGTGTTTTAAACCAGCTCCCACTTCCCAGGAGGATTAAACTCCAGCTGCTCACAGTGACATCTGGTTTGATAACATGCCCCCTTAAATGCTTCCCTTTCCTGTCTCACTTCCCCACTCCCTACAGTGATTCCTTCACTTTCTAAATTTACTAGTTCCACTCAAATCCTTGTCTTGGGGTCTGCTTCTCAGGAAACCAAACCATTTCAAGAACTGCATATTTCCACTCTTTGTAGAATGTGAACAGCAAGCCAGCCTGGCCATAGCAGCATTATCAGTCAGGAGAACCTGGGCTCTGAGGTCAAGAAGACCTGGGTTCTGGGTTCAAATCCTGGCATTGACAGAAACCATGTGTACAATCCTAAGCAACTTATTTAACTCCTTTGACCTCTCATTTCCACATCTCTAAAATGTGGACTAAATGATATAACACATGTAACACTTTTAGCACTCAAATAACATCTGTAGAAACCACACACCTTGCTGTCTACATTAACAAGACTTTACCATCACTGTTTCATCAATATAACTTTACTATTCCAGGAGACTCTTCTCTAGGAAGACAAAAGTTGTGAATAACTTTGTTGTTGAGTCCAAAAACTTCCTGAGAGATCCATCAGCTTTTCAATAGAAAGCATCAAAGGACTCTTTGCGCCCACCTCAAAAATCCTCATCTTGCTGTATTCACCAACTCTGAACTATTAGGTTTACCCAATCCTAAGCAAGACCTGCACTGAAAGACCTGCATGAAACCAAACTTCAAAGTCTCAACGCACATCTCAACTGTGCCCTCCTGGCTATAAGAGGTTACTCTGATGATGGAGGTAGTGTTTCCTCTTCCTTTCAATAAGCAATAAACTCAGCTTGGTCTTATCAACAGGATGATGGTGCCAGTATTCAACATTCCTTAGATGGATGTCACAATGGCACTTTTTCCCTTACAATTTCCCTATCATTCTGCAATTTACCCAGAACTTAAGAAAAGCTGAAATTTAACTACTCCTTAAATTTTCCAACAAATGGTTATCGAGATTTCTTCACGTTTTTGTTTTTTGCTCTCTTGCTCTTAAGAATTCTAGACAGATAGCTCTTCCAAAAATAACTGAAAAGAAAACTGTACCAAAATATATCAAATGCATGGCCAGTGGCTAATTAGCCTTTTTGTCAAAGTGCCTGGTGTTCTGTGCCTGTGTCTGTATTGGATCTCCTACACAAAGACGCTGCTACTAACTTTGCATCAGAGAAGATGTGACTGTTTTTGCCAATAATTGTAAAAAGTTAACATGTATTCATTCACACCTTATCTGACTGAGGTTCTTTTATGACCAACACTTGGTATCAGCAAGAAGGTTCATGTAGGTTACCAAGTGGTGAAATTGGCTGGTCTTTGTGAATATTCCCCGTGAGTAACGAAATCACAATCCCCGCTTCATGAGTCCATGTTCTCTAAAGCACCAAAGCACAGATAACCATGTAGGGTTGGTCATGAACAGACTGAGCAAAATAAATAAAAACCATACTCACCATCCCATGTAGACTCCTGGCTACTACTTTTTTTGGTCAATAAATCGTAAGTATAAATCTTTCCTTTAGAAAATTTCCTAGTGTAAACAAATTTCTTTGATTATGGACAATGACTCCAATAAATTTTTTAATTTTAATAATTTCAAACCTACAAAAAAATGACTCATATCCTTCACTCAGATTTTCCAATTGTTAACATTTTGCCACATCTGCTTTATCATCACTCTCTCTCTCTTTGTCTCTATGTGTGTTGTGTGTGTGTGTGTGTGTGTGTGTGTGTGTGCGCGCATGCGTGTGTGCAAGTATATACTCACACGCATACATGTTATTTTTGGTTCTAGGTAGTTTCACCATACACATCTTTGCTGCAAGCAGGTTCACGGCAAAACTAATTGGCTGTGAGGCAATTTTGCCATAAAAGAGGAAATAAGTGGTTGACAGTTTGGTTTCATTTCTTCTACACTGATGAAGTTCTCTCATTTTTATATTATATAAATCTTAGCCCTCATAATGGTCTATATAGTGACGAGTAGACGTGGGGGTCTTAAAATAGTAGATCATAACAACTACCTATATTGACTTGATAGAAAACATGTGAGAAAATTTACAGGAAGTGTGAAATAAGAGAGTATAAAGCCAGATTGCATACTACACTAGAAAATGATAACACATCAGCTTGCAAATCCTTTGGTGAGCACAATCATCTCTCCCACCTGTCAAAACCAGAAGTTTACCAAGCTATGGCAAATATATAAAAGAGGTGGCTACTAACTCACAAATGGCTTCGAAAACAACAAGTGCTTAGGTACAATCCACAAAATAAAATCAGTTCTTTGCACACTATTGCCATGAATCTATACACATTTTAAATGTATTCAAATATTTTTTGTATTTCTACTTTTCACAATAAAGTCTTTTTAATGTTGTTCTTAATTTTAAAGTCCCTCTTTTATTTTTCCTTATTTTATCTTTTACAGCAAAGTTGTCTTATAGTCAATTAGTTATGCAGCAAAAACACTTGAGGCAAACATGCTTAATGGTGAAACTACCGGACAGGGTTTTGTTTTTAACCACTGAGAGTAAGTCGCAGCCATTGTGCCCCTTCAATCCCTCAGTGTGCATTTCTTAAGAACAAGCACGCTCATTTATATGACCAGAATAAAATTATCAAAATCAGGAAATTGAATATTGATATAGTATTATCTAATCTATAGACCTTATTCAAATTTCTTCAGTTACGCCAAAAAAGCAATGCCTCTCTTTAACTTCTGCCTAGAACTAAAGTGCTCAAATATTTTTTAAAAATAATAATCTAAAGATTCTTCCAAAGAAAAACATGACTACTATTCATCTCTGCGTGAAGATTAAGCTTCCTCCTTAGGGTCATACTCAAAAGCATCTTTTCTCATAACTTAGCACTCAATAAAAATGCAGTTTTCTCTGCTTGCCAAAACTCGGGGAACAAAAGCTCTCTCTTCTTGATTAAAAAGAACAATAAGTGAATTTACAGAAATTTGGACAAGTCTCTTTACCTCCTGGAAATCACCTAGCAAGAAGTTGTATAAAAATCTAAAATTCTTATCAATTTGTTTATCATCTGTCTTCAGGTTGGCAACAGAG
Organism: Diceros bicornis minor; assembly: GCF_020826845.1. Taxonomy (NCBI): domain Eukaryota; kingdom Metazoa; phylum Chordata; class Mammalia; order Perissodactyla; family Rhinocerotidae; genus Diceros; species Diceros bicornis. The sequence continues at coordinate 71,347,642 of NC_080741.1, read as the reverse complement.
AATGAATATAACACTAATAATTCACATTCTAAAAAAGTACTTAAGAATTAAGAATCAAGTTAGCAACAAAACAGTTTTATCCTAATAATTATTTGGATTGGATATACCTATTAGATCTTACAATAAGATTATTCTTAGTTGTCAGTCTGCCATATTATGTAAATTTGAATATTGCTCTAACACAAAGAAAACCAACAATAGTAAGATCTATATTCTGTTTTACAGCATGGCTACATGAATTAAACAACAATTCACAATATATTTGCACTCACATTAGACCTAAAACAGTATGACTTTTCTCTTAAAAACAGAAAAAAGAAAGGATAGGGGCCGGCCCGGTGGCGCAAGCGGTTAAGTGCGCGCGCTCCGCTGCGGCGGCCCGGGGTTCGCTGGTTCGGATCCCGGGCGCGCACCGAAGTACTGCTTGGTAAGCCATGCTGTGGCGGCGTCCCATATAAAGTGGAGGAGGATGGGCACCGATGTTAGCCCAGGGCCGTCTTCCTCAGCAAAAAAAAAAAAAGAGGAGGATTGGCGGATGTTAGCTCAGGGCTGATCTCCTCACAAAAAAAAAAAAAAAAAAAAAAAAGAAAGGATAAACAATTACAAAATGGTATGAACCTTCTGTTTTAAAAATGGTCATCTATCCATCCATCCATACCTCTATCTTTAGAAGGATGTACATATGAAGGTGTTAACGAACTTATTTCTGGCTGATAAAATTATGGCATTTTATTCTTTTTGTTTACCTAAATTTTCTACTTTTACAATAAACATGCATAACATCTAAATTTAAAAGTATTTCTGAAATTTTAGGACTTCATAATGAAAGCACAAAAGTATCATAAAAAGAAAAAAAAGAGAAAATTTTTGTAAAAAATGAAAGGGATAAAGATAGGAACACTTCAATATACAAAAAGGAAATAAAATTCTAGAAGGTTGATTCATGATCTGCAATGGACAACTGGTAAAAGAACACAGACAATTTACCAACTATTACACTTGTCAAAAATAACAGGAATACAGAATTTTAGAATTGGAAAATATCACAACAAAGTCACTAAGTGTAGTATACCATATCCCTTCCATGTGATGCCTCAATACTATGGAAAATAAAAGGTAGACCAGATAAATAAAGACCATTTATCTCTGATATTCTATGATTTTACTAAAAGCATTTAGTTGTGATGAGTCCCTTCTCACTTTGAATTCCTTTCCTCATTTATATGGTATTAATTACCCTAATCAACTGGGTATCTCTTTTGACTATTTAGGCTCTGGAGTCACTAAATAACACTGGCACTTACCAACGGATCACTGTACTTTGTGACAGCCTTCTGCCAGGTTACCACCAACCAGTATTATGACCTACTTTATGAATTTCCCACTAGGCAATGAAATTATGTCTCAAGTGAGTCAGTGACGTTATTCATATTCAGATACTGCATTTAAAAAGTCTAAGACAACACTGATGGAAAGATAAACCATTATTTTATGTCACTAAGAGAGAAAAAAATAGAGGTCAATTTAACTACAGTATAATACTTCCTTTTCACTTAGAATTTTTAGTTTTTAAATATCCAGAGAGTTCTTTTAAACATATGCAGACACAAGGTTTTATCTTATACCACTGCTGTGCATATATAAAAAAAGAACTGAAATAAACTGGTTAAAGTATTCCTAAAATGTCTTCAGATTCAGAACTTGACTCTTCTTCATCGTATTTTGACTCAATATCCATGATGTCTGAGTTTTCCCTCACAAAGTCATCCTCCGTACCACCAAGAGCACTGGAGATACAACATTTCTCAAAAGTACTCAACCACTGTCTCCAGGAATTTCACTGACACCCATTCTGCAAACTAAACTCATAATTTTGTTTCTTTCCTCAATCACATTGCATGTGACTAGAAGATAAGCAGCTTCTGTTCAGAGACAGCAAGAAGTATCTAACAAATCGATGTTTGACACTCTAACAATAGTCTTTTGCAACATGTGAATCAGTCATGCTAACTGTTATTACTTTGAAATTTCTCCTATCTATTCCAAGGGATTTGACCATTTCTCCTGCCTTCAGTCAGTCACGTAACAAATAGGCAATCCTATGCACATAGCTCATAACCAAATGTAACATGTCTTAAGATACTTGTGGGTATCTCTCTTTCCTAGGTCCTGTAAATCACTTGATTATTTTGCAAGAAGATATGAAATTGCAGTCATTTATCCAACCATGAATACTACCCTCACTAACAGCAAACTTACACCCTGGTACACTTTCTGTACTTTCTTCATACACAATAACTTTTTTGTCTCATTATTTTGTTGAAGACATTTTAAATGACAAACCAATGTAATGCTAACAATACACGTAACTCAAATGAAATGATGACAGTCTGGAGAGCCATAATGCTTACATACTGACAAGTACAGCACGACTAAACCTGGCTGGTAGCAACTGTAAGGTACCAGTGATTACAGTACACATCACAATTTCAGACATTAAAATGTAAAACAGAAAATGTATGTTTTAGAACCAATAAATCATTCACTTAATAAAGGTCTTGAAGTAGACCCTTGGCAGGAGATTTTTTAACAAATGAGTGACAGACTCAATTCTTAAGGACTTCGATGAGTAATAATAGGAATGACAAAGATAGCCAAATGACTATGATACAAGATAGGATTTGATTTCGATAAACTGCCATGGAATTCATATACACCACCACCGAAATTCACAGAGGAAGTCAAGATTACTTCCTGCTTAGTGGGAAGAATTAAGAGAAGACAGAGATCGAGGTAGGGCTGAGAGAAAGGGGCCATCCAAGAGCAAACTTAAGGAACAGAACAATGTGTTAGAGGAGGTAGACGAATTTGGCTTAAGAAATAACATGTCTTTATCTCATTATTGACAGGAAGGAACAGTCTTTAGAAATGTCTTAAGAAATATATCTTTCTCTTATAATTAACAGGAAAGAAGAGGTTAGAAATTACAAGAAATCTTAAAATGGAAAGGAAGACAGGTGAGATTAGCTGGCCTCAGTGAACCGGGAGACAAGTCGTCTGTCTACTGAAAGTGAGGAAACAGACACAGGCAAACGGTCTGGAGTAGATGCCGTGGGAAACGTAACAGGAGTAAATCAGAAGACTGTGCCTCAGTAGTAAGTGCCCAGCTAAGGCCGGAATTAAATGAATTTTGAATGGAACTAATTAGCCCAGCCTCAAAACTTTCTCTAGCAAAGTTCAAATTTAATTGATTTTGTCCTAATAAAAGGAGAATAATAATCATATATTTATCAAAGACTCTCACATTTATTATCTCATTTCATCTTCCCAAGAAATCTGAGATATAAGACATTTTTATATGCTTGGAAGATATGGGAACAGACTTCAAAAGGCTGACTCCCAAATCACCCAGCAGATCCTGACCCACAGCCATTCAACCATAATCCTACTACTTTTCCTGTGACACCACAGCTGCTTCCCACTGCATACTTACTCCTCCACAATCTACTCTGGAATCAGAGTGGGTGTATGAGTGTGTGTGTGTGTGTGTGTGTGTGTGTGTGTGTGTGTGTGTGTAGAGACATACACACATGCATAACTAATTAAAATGTGAAACAGAATATAAGAGTGTAGCTTTTTTTTAATTTTAATGGTTTAATAATCCTCTCACAGTTCAGTGATGCCAATAAGTCTGTCCAAGGCCAATACCTCCAACAAACTCATCCTATTTCCCATACTCTCACCACCAGATAAATATACATCTGGCTGCCATGTGTTTCCCCTTGGACTTTCCTCCATCCCCCATACTCCAAGTTCATAAAAATGTCCTGTTTCACCTTGGCACTCTGAAACATCCAAGCATCCCATGACTATGGTTAAAAATCAACTCTTTCTCCCCTGGACTCTGATTTTCCTCCATTTTTACCCTGTATCCCTATAAGACCTGTGTTCAAAAACAAATATTGCCTACTAGACTTGCAGGAATGGCCTGGTCCAGAGAAACTGTGCAGCAGTACCACACTCTTAGAGAAAACTCAGGCCACGTGTTTTTCCCTTACCCAACTTGAGATACTATGTTTTTGACCTTGAAGATGTTAGGGGTGAGGTGAGCTTTTCCTTTCCTAATACTTGATTCTGAGTAATTTGAAACTCTTTCCCAAGAACCCTGGGGTCTTTGGGTATACTCCCCTTAAAAAAAATTTCTTCATCTGATTTCAGATTAGACATAATTTATTATTTTAGAGCACTGTTAACAATTTTTAAATGAACAATATCAATGATTAAATAATTTCCAAGACAAATTCGCATGCTGCTTGTGGCATTAAAATTGAAGGCCATAACACCACCTACCACAGTCAAAATGATATTAAAGATAAGGAAACAATTCATTAGAAACAAAAGGCTCTATATAGGGAGAGCTTTACCACAGCTTTAAGTGTATAAGTAGAACACTGGGGAAAATGTAGATATCCAACAGAAATTGAAGAGTTTGGTCAATTATGGTACAGAAACACAAGAGAACACTGCACCCATTAAAAACTGTCATAAAGATGAGGTAGAAACATGAGTAGCATTTATGACATAAAGTGAAATACCAGAACACAAAATGGTAAATACATCATCTTTTTAAAACACATCTTAAAAAATCATTTGGAAAAATGACTCACCTCCAGATCTCTCCTCTTTAAAGTTTCCCCATCTATTCTACTTGCTACTTTTTTGTTTTACTCTCCTAAGCACTGCCTTTCTGGTCATCTCTAATTTCTAGTACAGCTCTTTTTATCTCCTTCATTTACTGTCTTGACAAAAATTTCACTGCCTATCATGCTCTTTTCCAAGCCTAGGAAAAATATCTATATAAAGGTTACAGAGTAGAAAACAAAACCACCCTATGGCTGCTGCACATACTCTCCCACGTCCTGTCTTGCTATCATTATGAAAGTTACAAAGCAGTAAAAGAAGACTGAAATGGAAGACGACTGAGGAACTGCACCATGCCTATCTATGTCTATCTATCTTAGGAAATAGAAATTTAAAATAATCAACTACTACAAGTATCTTACCTATTCCATGAATCCGATTCTGGTGAAGAAAAAGATTCTATTTGAATGTCAGTACAACTAGAAGAATCATCTGTTCTGTCAGGCTCTGATTTCCCCGGGGAGTCCGGCGGCTTTGACTGAGGGAAGTGGTTTGTTACCAAGGGTATATCTGAGAATTCCATTTTATCATCTTCCTGTCCTAAAAAGGAAAAAAGAAAGGAAAAAAGGAGAAATATTTAAGAGTACCTTAAAATCTACAACCTCTGTATGTTTATTATTTCCACAACATTTAATATTGCTATTTGTACTTAGTAAAATAAAGTTTATGTAACACTGATTCCAAAACTATAGTGACTGCCAAAGAATAAGAACCAGCACTACAATGGTACCATCTAATTATATTGTCCATCCCATTTATCTCCATATTAATTAATTTCAAAACAAAATTTCCTTTAAAACCAGGAGTGGGGATAACCTTGTAATTCTAATGAGGCTTCTATTTACAGTGTTACTAAAGGATTCCTGCATATTTCACAGTTCAGAGAACACGGATAAACATAAGAAGCATAACAAAAAAGGATTCAAGATTCAATTAAGAGAACCACAATATTTGTCACTGACTACTATATGATAGTGACCCTACCTGGACTTTTTTCTAAATTTGTTACACAGAATCTAATATTCACTAAAGAAAACTGACCAGACAGATTTCCAAATCCATATAGTCAAGATTTTTCCAGAAATAATGATAAGTTTTTGTTACCCTGGAGAACAGCATACATCACAAGAGTATGATTTCTAAAAATAAGCTCCTGATGTTGCCCGGCTTTTGATAAGCCTAAACATTACCAAAACAACTGTACTCTCTAATGTTTATCTGGGAAAGCGAAAAAAGAAGCTAACCAAGACAACCATCCAGGATCTCTAGGCTCTCCTCTTGTAAACAGATACCCAAAATCATGTTAAGAGGAATCAATTACCTGGTAAACTGAGTGAACCCAGGTAACTCTATCACTCAACTGGCCAGGAGAATGCAATCAAGGTGGCAAACCAGGGAGCAGGAATTTAACTTAAAACTATCTTTTATTTTTGCACCTGATTTATATTCTTCTCTTACTTCTCCTCTCTTACAGAAGTTTCTGCAAGATAAATTCCCTCCTGGCAATAAATATCATTCAACAATTTACGAACACTGACAGTCAGTAGCCTTCACAGATAACTGTCCACAGATCCCAGAACAGGACTTCAAATAGAGCCCCAAAATATGAGACTCTGACATCAAACCTCCCCAAAGACACGCAGCAAAAGCAGATGAAGGTTTTCCTTGAGAGCATATGCATCTTGTTCACTTACATTGGCACTTCAATAGCAAGTTTACTCTAAACAGCAAAAATTACACTGGTTGTATGATGCTATACAAAGCCCAACTTTTCAGTCAGCCTGCGCAATGTGTGTGTGTTTTCCTCTCTCTCACACTCCCCACCCCTCTCAGACCTGAGCATTTATGCACAGCAATCTACCAGCAGCACTCATTTCTGAACCCCAGAGAAATATTTATATGCATATACACATATTATACACAACCTCTGAGTACAAGCAATCAATCATTTTCCAGAGAGATTCAACCAATAAACAAAAATGTTCTCCTAATCTGAGAGATTAAGCTGGATTTTCTCAGGAGCTAAACTACTTTCTAAGAATATCCTTTAACAAGTGCATTAACAAATTCAAGTTTTTCACAAAGACCATAGGTATATACTCAGGCAGTAACCTAATAAATGACACTAGGAGAATTTATAGCAAAAATAAGGAGTGCAATAGCACCTAAAAGAATAAAATATTTAGGAATAAATCTAACCCAAGAGACGAAAGACTTGCACGGTGAAAACTACAAAACATTGTTGAAAGAAATTAAAGATATAAATAAATGAAAGACATCCTATGTTCATGGATTGGAAGACTTAATATTATTAATACATAAAACTAACGAAAGCAATCTATAGATTCAATGCAATTCCAACGGCACTTTTTGCAGAAACAGAAAAGTCCATCCTAAAATTCACATGGAATCTCAAGGGACCCAAGTAGCCAAAACAATCTTGAAAAGGAAGAATAAATATTGGAGGACTCATACTTCCTGTCTTCAAAATTTATTATATGGCTATAGTAATTAAAACAGTATAGTGCTGGCATAAGGACAGACATACAGACAAATAGAATAGAACACAGAGTACAGAAATAAACCCTCACATATATGGTCAATTGATTTTCAACAAGGATGTCAAGAGCATTCAATGGGGAACGAACTGTCTTTAGCAAATGGTGCTCAGAAAACTGGATTATCTACATGCAAAAGAATGAAGTTGGACTCTTACCTTACAACATATACAAAAATTTACTTGAAATGGATCACAGACCTAAATGTAAAAGTTAAAACTACTCTTAGGAGAAAACATAGAGGAAAATATTCATGACACTGATTTGGCAACAACTTCATGGATATAACACCAAAAGCACAGGAAACAACAACAAAAAAATTGATAACTTGAACTTCAGCACAATTAAGCACCTGTGTGCATCAAAAAATACTACCAAGAAAGCAAAAAGACAACCCAGGAAATGTTTACAAATATTTGCAAATCAAGGGATTAATATCCAGAATATATAAAGAACTCCTAAAACTCAACAACAAAAAAACAAACAACCCAATTAAAAAAATGGGCAAAGGACTTGAACAGACAATTGTCCAAAGGAAAACAAATGGCCAATAACCATATGAAAAGATGCTCAACATCACTAATTATTAGGAAAATGCAAATGAAAACCACAATGAGCTACTACTCCACACCTACCATGATAGCTATACATAGTAAAAAAACAGAAAATAGCAAGTGTTGGCAAGGATATAGAGAAACTGGAATCCTCAAGCATTGCTGGTGGGATTGTAAAATGGTGCAGATGCTGTGGAAAATAGTTTGATGGTTTCTCAAAAGGTAAACAAAGAATTACCACATGAACCAGAAATTCCTCTCCTAGGTATATATCCACAAGAATGGAAAGCAGAGATCTGAACAGACATTTAAACACCAATGTTCACAGCAGCATTATTCACAATAGCCAAAAGGTGAAAATAACCCATTACGGATTAATGGATAAACAAAATATGGTATATACATATAATAGAATATTATTCAGCCATAAAAAGGAATGAAATTTTAATATGCTACAACAAGGGGACCTTGAAAACATTATACTTAATGAAATAAGCCTATATGGAAGGACAAATATGATTCCACTTATATGAGGTACCTAAAATAAGCAAATTAATAGACACAGAAAGTAGAACAGCGATTACTAGGCCCGGCAGGGAGAGGGGAAGAAAGAGTTACTATTTGATGGGTACTGAGTTTTTGCTGGAGATGATGAAAAAGTTTGGGGTGTAGACAGTGTTGACAGTTACACAGCATTGTGAATGTATTTAATGCCAATGAACTGTACATTTATGAATGGGTAAAATGATAAATATTATGTTATGTATATTTTACCACAATAAAGGAAAAAAAAATACGGAATTTTCTTGTGCATTTTCTTCCATTATGATTCTGTTTTTGTTCACTGGCCCAAAGTCCTGGCAACAGAAATATAATATTAATCTCAAATTTAAAAATGGGTCAAAATTAAGGAATGTGCTATGTATTGGCATACCACGTGTATTAGCTTCAGATTTTTTAGCAGAACATTCCATCCAAAATAAATACCAGTTACCTATAACAATAATTTATTCTCTTTGTTGGATATCTGAGGATCTGCAGCAATAAATCCTACACCTAGAAAACATCCTTAAGCTTAAACAACTAAGCAACTTCTGATTTATCATTAACTGAAAGGAAGACAGATTTTAGAAACTGTGTTCAGGACATTCTCCCAAACATTTTTCCCCAGAAGTAATAAACCTAATTCACGTTTAACAACTGTTATATGTCTAAAAATACTTTTTCTCATTTCAAATAACTAATAAGTCCAAAGTAAATTCCCTTGGTTTTATTTTCTTTTTATATTAAAAATAAACAGTGAAGCAACTAGAAGGATGTGCAGCTATGACATACAACTATCTACTGGGGCTTTGGGGGAAAAAATAAATAAATAAAATCTTTAAAAAAATAAAAAAATAAACAGTGAAATTCAACATACTTCTGTTTTTCAAGTCTCTCACCTGTGCATACAGATAACAGCTTTTCTGCAGATTCATCTTCTTTTTTCGTTACTTCTTTTTTTGACATTCCAATAGTTTTCTTGTATCCTTTTTTGGCCTGATCCACCAGAAGCTGAAATTCATTCTGATGCTTTTTACCTGAAATTCAAAAGATCTTCTCAGTAAAACAAGGACTATACGAGTTATAAGTTTACCACCAACAAACTGAGTATCAAGAAGTGTACAAGCTTGCTCAAGAACAGCACCCTCGGGAATCATTTGCAATGAATATAAAAGCTGGCCGGCACAAGAAGACAAAGGGCTGGGGACGGGGAAAGCCCCTCTTTTCATCTTTTTCCCTCCTCAGAGACAAACACAGAATCATGATACTCCTAGTTTGCTACGGTAAGTTTCTTCCCAAACTCCATGCTCTAGAAAGGCTTTTGATAGAGCATAAAAGATGCTGCTTTCTTAAATATATCTAAGACATCACTCTAACTTCCAAGACACAAAAGAGTACTAGAGAAGAATGTTAATTGAATATAAAAGCAGAAGCCTCTAGGAACATTGGGTTATAAAAACAAAGGATATCCATTTCAATTCCCCTTTTCTGCTTCACATTTCTTGCCTGTTTCCCATCAGAACCCCTTTAACAATCGAAGACCCCACCACCACTACCACCACTCCACCTTACCTTATTCAAGACCTTATAATTACACCAGTCTTAATTGACTACTACTTGAACACCTCTGAAGATAACTTAAGTGGACCTCTAGGTCATCATTATTAATGTACATTAATGTACTCAATAAAGGTCATCATTAGGACATCTATTTGTGATTCTGAAACAGGGTTCAAATAGCTGAGGTTGCACTTTACTTATCTAGCAACCTTAAACACCTAAGTCATAGTTCAAAATGTCATAAATACTATAAAAATACATTTTAGAAAGACTCATACTGCAAATGGTTAAAACAAAGTTTTGAGACTGTTTTCATACAGTAAACAACATTTTCCCATTAGCACAATACTAAGAATAACTCGGTGTAAGAAAAAATTTGTGCTTCAATTGAAAACTATGCATTTTCTAGAGCTACTCTTCCAGGATTCCAGTCATTCACTGCCTTTGAGCTATGTTACAGCTCTGTAAATTGTATATAACTGATGAAGATTAAACTGACTTTCCTACCCACTGTGGAAGAAGCCAGTTCTGCCTCTATTTGCATATTCATTTCAATATTCTGATCTATTTGAACATTAGGGAAAGACTGCTTCTAATTCCAATATATTTATGTGTATGGTATGTATATGAAAACTCCCAGTGAAACTAATGTGTTGGGTTGTAAAGTGTCTGCAAAATTTTAAATAAGGGACTGGTTAAAGTTTCAGCAAAAGAAATATAAACTGGCCATAAAGATTACTGGAAAAAGTTAGCTCTTTAGAAACAGGTGAGATCCTATCTATGATACAAGCTAGCTGACTTCTTTCAAGTCCTATTTAACTCTACGCATTTGAGGATAATTACTTCGTCCTTCTTCAGCTCTCCAGAATCAATGGGCTAACACCACCGCCATCATTACAAAGTTTCTGTTAGGCAAGGGTAACAGCACTAAGGGGTCTACTTAATTTAGTTAGGTTGTTTTCCTAGTAAGGCCACTCCATTGTGTAGAAATGGATTGTGGACTTAAGAATTACTCAAGAAATTTGCTAAAGTAATCCCATTAACAGTTAAGGAGGCTTAATGACTTTATCTTCTGAAGTAATAAAATACCAGGTTTACAAGAGATTTTCTTCTTTTAATCTAATTACTCACTACAGCTAGGCAGAAACCAAAAAGTAAACAGCAACCACTGTTCTTGCTTTGGTCCAAGAAGTCCAACAACCCCTGCTCAAAAAATGAACAATGCCAGGGCCAGCTCGGTGGCGCAAGCAGTTGGGTGCGTGCACTCCGATGCGGCAGCCCGGGGTTTGCCGGTTCAGATCCCGGGCGAGCACCGGTGCACGGCTTGTTGAGCCACGCTGTGGCGGTGTCCCATATAAAGTAGAGGAAGATGGGCACGGATGTTGGCCCAGGGCCAGTCTTCCTCAGCCAAAAAAAAAAAAAAAAGAGGAGGATTGGTATCAGATGTTGTCTCAGGGCTGGTCTTCCTCACAAAAAAAAAAAAAAAAAAGAACAATGCCAAGAGATTATGACTAATGACATTGTTCCCACTCATCTCTTCACCTCATTCTAGCAGTTCTGCCATCTGGCAAGGAGTACTTTAGAGTATAAAATCTCAGTTCTGCTGGTTAGATGCCCTGAATTTACCTCTTCAAAGTTTTAAGTGGCTCAGATAATTATGGGAGCTGATGAATAAGCCCACATTCAACCAACTCATATTCTTCAAGATTTTTAATACTACTCCCTTTCTGCCTCGCCACATGGAAATATCTTTTCTGGTGCCAAGCCAAGTCCTTCACTCCCTGACCACCTTAACTACTCTCTTTTTTTAGACCAGCTTTTACAGCCAGTGTCTCTGGGTCTGCCTGTGAACCCCAGGGTGCACAAGACCGAACCAGGCTCTCTAAGGAGGGAGACTGACTCATCCCTCTCTCTACAATGACGCCACCCAGATACTTACTCATCTACTAACTCACAGACGGAATTTGGAGCCATTGTCTCCCAAAGTAAAATTTCAAGTATTTTTGTTCACCAACCATCTATGATACCCAAGCAGCTAAACATGGATGGAGAAGAGAGTAACAGTAATGGCTAACACTCACTAAGGGCTTATACATTTAGCCCTGAGTTGACTAGTCTCACTTTTGATCATAACTCTCAAGTGAACATTCAACATTGCTGTACAACTCTGCTACCTTTCTCTACTAAACTTTGCTTTACTAATCTCCAAAATGATGATTTCACACTTTCTCCAAACTTCCAACACTTCCCTCTCAGCTACTTTGCAAATACAGATACATTCTAACAGGAACTCTGTCATCTTCTAACTACCATTACTGCATCTGCACACGTATGATCTATTTTCTTTGCAGTTAACATGAAATGACTGTCCTTACTGCAATTAAGGGCCAACCCCGGGCCAGTCCCGTGGCTTAGGGGTTAAGTGTGCGTGCTCCACTACTGGCGGCCCGGGTTCTGATCCCAGGCGCGCACCGACGCACCTCTTCTCTGGCCATGCTGGGGCCGTGTCCCACATACAGCAACTAGAAGGATGGGCAACTATGACATACAACTATCTACTGGGGCTTTGGGGAAAAATAAAGGAGGAGGATTGGCAATAGACGTTAGCTCAGAGCCGGTCTTCCTCAGCAAAAAGAGGAGGATTAGCACGGATGTTAGCTCAGGGCTGATCTTCCTCACAAAAGAAAAAAAAAAAAAGGGCCAACCCCTAACTTATGATCTGGATTCCATCATTAAGGCCTTCTCAAAGATACAATACCTGCAATTATCCTTTCCCTCTCCTCTATCATCAATTTCCCCCTTTCTTTTGAATCCTTCCCATTGGCATACAAATATGCCTGGGACTGTGCTTGTGGGTTGTGAAAACAACTTAGAAGGTCCAGACCAGCATTTTTTTCTTAATGAAATAATAAGAGTAAAAAAGAAAGTTCCAGAGTGCATTAAAAATGAAAAGAGTAAGCAACCAAGACGTCCTTCAGTAGGTGAATGGATAAATAAACGGTGGTACATCCATACAATGGAATATTATTCAGCACTAAAAATAAATGAGCTATCAAGTCATAAAAAGACATGGAGAAACTTTAAATGTGTATTATTAAATGAAAGAAGACAATCTGAAAAGGCTACATACTGTATGAATTCAACTATACGACACTCTGGACAAGATAAAACTATGGAGACAGTAAAAAGATTAGGGGTGCCAGGGGTTTGAGGGCGGGAGGAGATGAACAGGGAGAGCACAGACGACTTTTAGGGCAGTGAAAATACTCCATATGAAACCACAACGATGCATGTCATTATATCTTTGTCCAAACCCATATAATGTACAACACCAAGTGTGAGCCCTAAAGTAAACTATGGACTTTGGGTGATTACGATGTGTTAGTGTAGTTTCATCAATTGTAACAAATGTACCACTCCAGTGGGGAATGCAGATAATGAAGGAGGTTATGCATGTGTGGGGGCAGGGGATACATGGGACCTCTCTGTAACTTTTTCTTACTCTAAAAACACAAAGTCTTATTAAAAAAAAACAAGGAATACAATAGAGTATGGTTTGGTTAAGTATAACCACCTGGCTTTGGAACTCAATTATCCCACTCTTTTTATTTTTTCCAAGTCACTAAAGAAATTTTGAGAAAAAATGATGGAAAACAATTTTTTCTAATGTTGGAGACTTTTAAGGTTGGAGGGGAAATTTTAACATCATTTGAAAATATCTGAATACAATCTTTAAAAAAATAGAAAAGGTAAATATTGCTTTGCGAGACTTTTATTTCAGTAACATGTGGGTATATAGTTGGTAGTGATATAAAATATATTTCTCACCATGAGTTGCAGTCAAAAAGATCTGAAAGCCACTAGGTTAATTATCTCCCAACTTAAAAAAACAAACTTAAAAAAACAAATAAAACCATCCCTTGACTCAACATCTACCTCCAGCTATGACCTCATTTCTATGCTCTCCCTGACACAGTAAAACTTCCCCAACGAGCTCCCTACCTTAATGGTCTCACTTCCTCACCTCCAATTTGGTCTCAATCAATTCTAAGTGCTTTTGATGCCTCCTCTCCAATGAAACCATTCTGGTCAAAGTTTGTTGCCTGAGTTGTGAAATCCATTGATCCTTTCTATCTCCTTTTACTCAACCTTTCACAGTAGCATCTGACACAATTCAGCCATTTCTCCTTTCTTGAAACACTCTCTTTTCCTAGATTTTCTGATACCACATTTCCAAGTTTTCCTCTTGTCTCATGGCCACTCATTCCGTTTTCTTAACTGCCTTCCCTACCCATCTTTTATACTCTAAAACAGCAGATTTCAAAGTGCACTGGCTGACAGCTAAGGATCCCTGAGCCTCTTTTGGAGGACGGATGATGTAAAATCTATTTTCATAATAATACTAAGAAGTCATTTGCCTTTTTTGTTATGTTGAAATATGCACTGATAGTGCAATAGCAATGGTGGATAAAACTGCTGGTGCCTTAGCATGAGTTAAGGAAGTGACACTGAACTGTACAAGTAATCACTGTATTCTACATGGCCATGCACTCGCTAATTAAAAAAAAAAAAAGTCAGTTTTACTTAAGAATGCCCTTGATGAAGTGGTAAAAAAAAAAGCATTAATCTTATTAAATTTTGACCCTTGAGTACATATCTTTTTAATAACTTCAGTGATGAAATGAGAACTACAAATACAGCACTTGTGCTACATACCCAAAGTACAACGGATGCTTTAGGAAGCACTTATGTGACTGTTCCAGTTGTCAGTAAACTAGCCACTTTTTAAATGAACATTGTTTCTACTTAAAAGAACAGCAGACAAAGTATGATTACTCAGACTTGGATAATCTACTTTCTCAAAACTGAGGTGAGTTGCCACTTCAAGGAAAACAAGTGACAATATTTACTGCCAAAGGTAAGAGTGGATTTTAAGTGAAAATCCAAATTTTAGATAACTTCTATCCACCACTTGAGCCTGGCAGTTTCCCAATACTTAACTTTTCTGATAAGATTGGTGGTGATATCAAGGAATGCTATTTTTTCTATACTATATAACATAAGAAAACATGCATTCAGAACTCAGTGAACCTATATTTTCCAAATAACCAAGAAATGATGTTACAAAATCATTCAAAGGTAAAAGAACCATTCAAAGAACACAACAGACCAGTGGATTTTAATGTAATAGAGTACAAAAACTTCATTAATATAACTTCAAATTCCATTGTAATTCACGTTTCTGAAACAATACTTCCCAAGTTTTAGTGTAGTATCAAAGAATATCCACGATTATCTAAAAAAATCTATTAAAACATTCCTCCCTCTTTTCAATTACCTATCTGTGTGAGGATGGATATTTTTCATATACTTGAACCAAAACAACCCATGGCAACAGTTTAAATGCAGAAGGTGATATGAGAATTAAGGTGTCTTCTATTAAGCAAGACATTAAAGAAATTTGCAAAAACAGAAAAGAATGCTACTCTTCTAAATTTTTAAAATCAAAACTTACTGAGAAATAATTTACACACCAAAAAATTCATTAATTTTAAGTGAACAATTTGATGCATTTTTAAAAAATATATAGTTGTGTAACTACCAACACAATCATGAAATAGAAGATGAAATCACCCAAAACAGCTCCTTCATGACTCTTTGTAGTCAGTCATTTTTTTCCACTTACAGTTCCTGGCAGTACCAATCCGCTTTCTGTTACTATATTTTTGCCTTGTCTAGAACTTTATATAAATGGAATCACACAGTATGTTACCTTTTTAGTTTGGCCTTTCCCCTAGCATGTTTCTGAGATTCATCCAAGTAGTTTCACGTGGCAGGAGCTAATTCTTTTTTATCGCTAAGTATCGTAGCATTGTATATGAATGTGTCACAAGGTGTTTATGGATATTTAGGTCGTTTTCAGATTAGGATACTATGAATAAGCTGCCATAACATTTGTCTATAACACTTACCAAATTGTTCATTTACAACTGATAAATTTTTTTTGTAAATTATATCTCAATAAATCTGATTTTTAAAATCTCTGTATGGACACGTGATTTCATTTCTCTTGGATAAACAGCTAGGAGTTGAATGAGTGGGTTGTATGGTAGGTGTATGTGTGCTCAATAACAAACTCCCAAATGTTTACCTCAGTGGCTGTATCGTTTTGCATTTTCACCAGCAATGTATGCGAGTTCCATTTGTTCTATATCCTGGCCAGCACTTGATATTGTCCTTTCTTTTTTTTTTTGGCCATTAAAATAAGTGTGTAATATTATTTCAATGTCATTTTAATTTACATTTTCCTAAAGACTAATGACTAACGACCAATAAGACTAACCATATCTTTTCATGTGATTACTTGATATATGAATATCCCCTCTGCTGAAGAATGTTTAAATCTTTCACCCTTTTCAAAAATATGGTATATGCCTTATTATTGAATTGTAAGAATTCTTTATATAATAGAGATACTAGTACTTTGTCAAGTATAAATTTTGCAATATTTTCCCACAATCTGTGGCTTGCCTTTTCATTTTCATATTTGTCTTCTGAAGAGTGCAAGTTTTTAATTTTAATGAAATATAATTCATCACATTTTCTTTTATCTTTTTTTTGCTGAGGAAGATGCGCCCTTAGCTAACATCTGTGTCAATCTTCCTCTATTTTTTAGTGTGTGGACTGCCAGTACAGCATGGCCGCTAAGAGAGCAATGCAGGTCAGCACCTGGGAATTGAACTTGGGCCACCAAAGTGGAGCATGCTGAACTGAACCACTAGGCCACCAGGGCTAGTCCTTTATCTATTTTTACGATTCATACTATTTGTGAAAGATGATCGTGTCGACTGAATAAAAAGTTTCATTTCTTCCTTTCAAATCCACGTATTATTTATTTCTCTTTCTTGCCTTATCACGTTGGCTAGGACCTATAGTACAACGCTGAATAAAAGTAGTACAAATGGACCTCTCTACCTTATTCCCAGTCAGAAAAGCATTCTATATTTCACCATTAAATATGATGTTAGTTGTAGATTTTCTGTAGATATCCTTCATCAGATTGAAGAAATTCTAGTTCAGTGAGAGTTTTTGTTATTAATGGATGTTCAATTTTGTCATATGCTTATTCTGCATCTACTTAAGAGAATCATAGTGTTTTTTTAGTCTGTTAATACAGTGAACACAGTATAAGAATAATATAATTCACTGTATTGATTAATTTTCTAACATTAAACCAATCTTGCATTCTTAGGATAAATCCCACTTGGTTATGATGTATTATGCTCTTTATGCATTGCTGGATTTGATTTACTAAAATTTTGTTAAGGATTTTTGCATCTATGTCCATGAGGACTATTGGTCAGACCTTTTATTATACTGCCTTTGTCTGGCTTTTAGTTTCATGGAAATTTTGGCCTGATAAAATGAGGTAGGAAGTATTCCTTCCTCTTCAATTTTCTAGAAGAATTTGTGTAGAATTATTATTATTTCCTTCCTTCTGTGTTTCATAGAATTTACCAGTGAAGCCATTTGGACCTGGAGTTTCCTTCCTGGGAATGCAAATTCAATTTATTTAATAGATTCAGGGCTATTTAGCTTATCTATTTCTTTTTGAGTAAGGTTTAATAATTTGTGTCTTTCACTGAATTCATCCATTTCATTTATGTTCTCAAATTTATTAGCATGAAGTTATTTATAATATTCCCTTATTATTCTTTTAATATCAGCAGGATACTTAGTAAATTCCCCTCTTTTATTCCTGATATTGGTAATTTGTGTTTTCTCGCTTTTTATCCCGATCAGGCTTGCTAGAGGTTTATCAATTTTATTGATCTTTAGGTTTCACAGATTTCCTCTATTATTTTTCTGTCTTCAATTTCATTGATTTCTGCTCTTTAATACTACTACCTTCCTTCTGCTTACTTTGGGTGGAATTTGCTCTTCTTTTTCTAGTTTCTTAAGCTGAAAGCACAGATTAATTTAAAACTTCTTTTCTAATACAAGCATTGAAAGCTATTGATTTCCTTCTAAGCACTGCTTTAGCTGCATCCCACATTGATCTGAAGTATTTTCATTCAGTTCAATATATTCTTAATCTGTTTTTAGCTCATCCCATGTATTTTTCAATTCAGGTACGTTTGTCATCTAAGGCATTCCATTTGAGTCTTTTTTATGTGGTCCATTTCTCACCTCAGCAGGACCTCACTTTATTCTTCCTTCTTGACATATGGAGCATATTTATAAATGTTGTTTTAACATTTTTGTCTACTAGTTTCATCATCTCAGTCATTCCTGGACCTGGCTCTATTAATTGATTTTTCTCCTTTCTATGGATCTTACTTTTCTGCTTCATTAATTACTTCATTTCTAGTAATTTCAATAGGATACTGGATACTGTTCATTTCATAGTCTTGGTTGCTAGATTTCGTTCTATCCTTAAAGTGTATTGTATTCTGTTCTGGAGGACATCAGGCTACTTGGAATCAACGGAATCATTTCAAGACTTGTTTTCAAATTTTATTAGGGAAGATTATCAAGAGAATGAGAAAACAAGCCACAGACTGGAGAAATTATTTGCAAAGACATATCTGATAAAGGACTGTCACCCAAAAATATACAAAGAACTTTTAACACTCAATAAGAAAATGAACAACCCAATTAAACAATGGGCAAAAGATCTGAACAGACACTTCATCAAAGAAAATACACAGATGGCAAATAAGCATATGAAAAAATGCTCAATATCATGTCATCAAAAAAACGCACATTAAAACAATGAGATACCACTATACACCTGTTAGAATGGCAAAAATCCAAAACACTAACACCACCATATGCTGGTGAGGATATGGAGCAAACAAGAACTCTCACTCATTGCTGGTGGGAATGCAAAATGTTATAGACACTTAGAAAGACAATTTCTCATAAAACTAAAGATAGCTTATGATCCAACAATTGCGCTCATTAGTATTTACCCAAATAAGCTGAAAACTTCTGTCCACACAAAAACCTGCACATGAACGTTTATAGCAGCTTTTTTCATAATTGCCAAAAGAAGCAACCAAGGTGTCCTTCAATAAGTGAATTGATAAATGATGTCCTGTAGAATATCCAGAAAATGAAATATTATTCAGGGCTAAAAAGAATGTGCTATCAAGCCATGAAAAGATAGACAGGAACTTTGAACGCATATTACTAAGTCAAAGAAGATAATCTGCAAAGGCTACGTACTGTATGATTACAATTATATGACATTCTGGAAAAAACAAAACTATGAAGATAGTAAAAAGATCAGTGGTTGTCAGAGGTGAGGAAGGAAAGAGGGATGAACAGGTAGAGCACAGAAGATTTTTAGGGCAGTGAAACTACTCTCTCTGATACTATAATGGTACATACATGTCATTATATACTTGTCAAAACCCACAGAATATGAAACACCAAGAGTGAACCCTAACATAAACTACAGACTTTGTGATAACGACACGTCAATGGAGGTTCATGGATCGTAACAAACGTTCCACTCTGGCAGGGGATGTTGATAGTGGGATAGACTGTGCATGTGTGGGGTCAGGGGAAACACAGGAAATCAGTATTTTCCACTCAATTTTGCTATGAACCTAAAACTGCTCTAAAAATGAAGTCTGTTTTTAAAAAATCTTTTTATTAGGAAAAATTAGAGCAGCCATTAGTCTAGAGGAAGGGTCAGCAAATAGCCCAAGGGCCAAATCCAACCTATTTCTGTATGGCCCTCTAGCTAAGAACGGTTTTTATATTTTTATAAAGGATTGTAAACAAAGAAAGAAGAATATTTGACAGAGATCATATGTAGCCTGCAAAGCCTAAATATTTATTATCTGGCTCTAATGTAATTTAGCCCAGCTCCTAAAGCAGCAATACCTTTCTGAAGATTCTGCCTGATTAATGTCCCATATAGTATGAGGTTTTTTCTACTATGGCTGGTGGTGAAGTGAAGCTGTTCCTTGCCCTGTGTGAGCTCCAGAAATTTTTCTGCGGCTAACCCTTTCAAGTAGTTCCTTCCCTAGTCTCAGGCAATTTTCTCTCGTTCATGTGCAGATTACTAGACAGCCAAAGGTTACCAGGATCTTTCTGCAGATCTTCAGAGCTCTCTTCTCTCTGTGGTTCCCTCCTTTCTGGTAAGCTGTCCCACAGATTCTAGACACCTTGGCCTCCCACACCTTTGATTTCTGTTTTACCTACTCAGTGATACCACCAGTTTATTTTGGGGTTCCCTCACCCTTTGTCTTTACACTGCCTACAGGCAGTAAGCTGCTGGAACTGTAGAACTCATAATCTTATTTTTCTCTCTCTCTCAGGAATCACAGTCCTGTGCTATTTTTTTCCAGTATCTGAAAAACCATTGTTTTATATGTTTTATCTGTTTTTCTAGTTTTTTTAGGTTTTTGTGTGTGTGTGTGAAGACTATCGTCCCTGAGCTAATATCTGTGCCAAGCTTCCTCTATTTTGTATGTGGGACACTGCCACAGTATGGCTTCATGAGTAGTATGTAGATCCACGCCCCGGATCTGAACCCGCGAACCCTGGGCCACCAAAGCGGAACGTGAGAACTTAACCAATATGCCACCAGGCTGGCCCCAGAAGTACTGAAATTCTTCACAAAAGTATTATGATTGAGTGGCCTGAGGACAGGATGGAAAGTCAGGAATGTTTCCATTTTAATCCCATTTTCTTCTCACAGAGATGCTTTGAGAACAACTAATTAATATTTGTAAGGTGCTTAGTGATAAGCTCAAAGTAGAATGTTAGTCACAAATCAAAACAGCAGGCACATAGAGTTATAAAAAAAGGTCACTAAGAAAACACTCAATTAAAATTCAGTCTCAAGTAATATTAACAAGAAAAGTTTGTATCAAACATTAATAAAAAAATTTTACGTTAAAAAACTACTTAAGGTGAAAAACTGCAACCCCAGTTCTTTACAAATAAAGAAAACATCACAAAACTTACGATATTTACTGTGAATTTCATCGATTTCCTTTTCTGTTTGGCCCTTCGTAAAAATCATTATCTAAAATAATTCAAAAATTCTTAATTAAAAATTTTTAAAAATGACAAAATTAGTACTACAAACTTTAAAATCTCAATCGTGGATGTTTAAAATAGAGGAAAATTATCTCTCATCTCTGTTTTATATAGACCTAGGAAGAATAACTCCTGTGTATGTGCCTTGAAAATCATAATTAGTATATATTTTACTCATTACTTTTTTCTCATCAGTAGAAAGAAAATGCTACACTGATCCCATTAGAATATATGAAGTATTAACACAACAATCAACTTTCCCATTTTCAATATTTAATTTCTCACATTAATTAATACAACAGGTAACACCTGAAACTGCAAGACTGAAGAGACGTTTAGCAGATCATTAATAAGGGAGATCTTCTTGCTGGTCTTCTATCTTTTCCAACTTAATTTCTCCAAGGCTACTAGAAAGGTAATTATATAGAGAAAATGCAATAACACAACACTTAGTGTGCTAAATTTCTAGTTCCACTTTTTAAAATCTTTGACTTAAAAGATCAGAAATCTATTTAGATGATTCATTACAGTCTCCATCTTATAGTTAGCACACATGTACTAAAAAAACCAATGAAAATGTCATTTTTTCTACCATCTGATTATAAACTTACTTCCCTAAGGTCGTTGCTTTCCTTACAAACACATTACCGATGGTCTAGGAAAAAAAAGTCTACTTGGGAGAGCACAAAACATTTCCTCCAGTGTCATATGACACAATGACTATTTTCTTCTTTGGTATCCTTTCCTCAAGTTTTGAACCATCAAGCTAGAAGGAGGCAATAGTGAAGAATTTTAGGTCTCTGGTTCCCTCAATAAGCCCAATAGATAATCAATCCTCATAAACTCTTACAAATACTTAAGTTCTCCAGCAGTACAATCACAGAATTGCAGAATGCCAGAGCTAAAAGGGGGTCTTAGAGATCAGATAGTTCAACCCTGAGTTTTACAAAGAGCCTAAGGGCCACAGAAGTTAAATAGCTTATCAAACACACAACCAGCAGAGAAAGGACCAGTACCAAGGCCACCTGATAGGCACATGCTTCTTCCACTGTAACTCACTAATAAACTCAACTTGGGATTGCATTTTGTGCTAGAAGACTGCTAAATATGATAGATTTTTGTGCTAAAAATGAGCTGCAAGTAAGTCATAACATGTGAAATGGGAATATCTTCCAGTACATTTCTCATTGAACAGATTTAATACTGGCTTGCTTTAATTTCAGTAGGGTATTCAACTTTTCTATCCTTCATTTCTACCCAGATACTGAAATAGACCATCAACATACGCTTTCGTTGAGTTTACTAGCTTCAAGATGCATCCTAGTCTTCTCCATATTTTCAATTTCTTGAACTATTTCAGCAGCTGTTAAAATAAAGACATACAGCCATTGTTAATTACATAGTTTTGCACATTGTCCTATGGTTATGTAAGCTGTTAACACTAAAGCTGGGCGATGGGTATACATGAACTCCCTGTGCTATTTCTATAATTCTTTCGTAAGTCTAAAGTTATTTCAACATAAAAGGTTAAAAAAATAAGAATATAGAGTTAAAACATTCAACTTTCACACATGCGAACACAGCTTAAAATAGAACCACAAGAGTTTAGTAAAGTCAATTTGCTTTTTGCTTTGAGTATATAGGTATAAACAGTGGTCCCAATGGAATATGAAAATTAATTTGTTAGCGTGAATTCAGTTCTTAAGGAATATCCACTCAAACTCCAATATACTAAATGTCGTACAACAGGCTACTTTTCAAGGAGAGACAGGGTCTATGAATACCAGGAGGAAAACGGCCTTGTCTCCAGAACTTTTGTCAGTAGGTGTAGTTACCAATTGTATATATCAAGGAGATCTGGAATACACTGGGTCACATATACAAATACCTTTGAATGCAAATAGCATGGAATTGGCAAACACTATCTTTCTGCCCCAAAAGTCAACACATTAAAACTAAAATACACGTGGTATAGAATAAAAATCTACAATCCTTTACACACGGTTATACGCAAAAGGACACTATGTCTGGAATTTGCTTCAAAATAATCAGTGGGGGGAGGGGCTGTCAATGACAGATGACACAACATGAGGCATGGGTTGATAATTGTTTAAACTGGATAACAGCTATATGGGGTAACTCTATACTCTTCACTCTACTTTTATATAAATTTGAAATAATCTCTATTAAGAAGTTTTTTTACAAAACCCACAGTCCTCAAGAGGATCATTTAAGAATGTAATTATCTCAATTTAAATTTTATGTTTTTTGAGCACTGAAAGGTAACTTTTGCCTCCCTAATATTATAAAACTTGTAGAAACAATGTAAACAATATCTAGCTCTGTGAGCATGAACAGCTAGCATAAACTTACTGAATCACTGTCTAACAGGAAAGCAAAGGGACCACTCGCATTCTACCCACTCCATTAACACAAGTATTATTCAAGATAGAGAACATCTGCCACACTCTCTTCTAAGCTATTAAAGAAACTATATTAGGATTGGATACAATTTAGGGGCTTAAATCTTTCAGGGAAACTTCTGATTCTGTTTAACACATAGAGAGCTGGATATAGTGTCACTCCCATCCTAACAAGAAAAGGCTCAATAATCTATAAAACTGTAACTTTTCTTGAATCCATCAGAGCTAAGGTCACAGACGAACCAACTAGCCTGAAATCTAAGGAAAGACAGGTGCCTTAGAGAAGAGAGGGGTCATGAGCACTAGCTGACATAAGGCAGTGCACAGGAGAAAGACCAGGACCACCCTACCCCTGGGTAAGAACATTTCAGCTAAACTTTTTGATGAAGCACAAAAGGCCAAGGGTAAACCACCATGAAAGTATAAACATCCTGATAAGCTTAGACACAAGGGGAGTCACACCTATTCCAAGGCTATTTTCTATAGACCTCACTGGGCACTCACAAGAACTACTGGGGGAAGGGTAGGAAACTAGAAAAACTATCCCTCCAGATCCTGGCCTGGGAAAGGAGAACAGCCTCCATTGCAGTAAAGACATGAAGCCTAACTAGATCTTTAACTCTTAAGAAACAAAAGCATTAAGCCACTGAGGGGAGGTCAGCAAAACTGTAGTCCTCAGAGCACAGGTAAATTACCCACTGTTGCTGGGGGGAAACAAACCAACAAACAAACAAATAAAATCCTGCAAGAGGGTCAGGAAACCACCCTGGGCACAGACCACTAGCGGACCCCTCCCACTTGGGGAGGGACAGGATCACTGAGAGCGCCCCAGCCCTGAGACCCAGGATCAAAGAGCCTGCTTAAGACTGAGTCAAGCTAGAATAACAGAGAGCCACCCCATGCTCCCTATCATGGAGCTGGCATGCTCCAAGCGACAAGTAACAGCAATCTACCACTGTGAGAGAAGTAAGCATGAAGAGAGACTCCTGGACATATAGGTTCACAGGGAAAACCTAAGTGTCAGTGATACAGGTACATTAAAACAAAAAAACTTTTGGCAACTCAGCCACCAACCTAAGCATAAGAGATATGAAATTGGTGGTAAACTGAGGACAACGACAGTAACAACAAAACCCAAATTGAGTCAACCTCACACAATAAAAATCTAGCAGAAGAGGACATATCCGTTTCTTAGGCACAAATACTATTTACTTCAGTGTTTAGATTGTCACATATAAAGTCTGGCTTTCAACCAAAATTTACAAGATATATGAACAAGCAAGCAAACAAACAACAATAACAAAACCCAACTCAAATATCACCCACATGTTAAAACTATCAGATATGGAGTTTAAAATAACTATGATTAATACACTAAAATATCTAGTGAAAAAGATGAACAACATGTATGAATAGATGGGGCATATTAGGAGAGAGGAGAAACCATCAAGAAGAATAAAATAGAAATGTTAGACATAAAAAAACACATTAACAGAGATAATGTGACCCAACTTAGAAAAGAATCCATGAACTTGAAATGGGATTGATAGTATTACCCAAACTGAAAGGGAGAGAGAAAAAAAAAAAAACAGAACACAGCATCTAAGAGCTGTGGCACAATATCAAGAGGTCTAACACACATGCAACAGAAATCCTAGAGGAAGAAGAAAAAAGGGAGAAGTAATATTTGAAACCTAATGGCCAGAATTTGCCAAATATAATGAAAGACATCAAACCACAAATGCAAGAAGCTCAAAAGATATCAAAACAAAACAAAAATACAATGACTTACACACACATAGACACACAGAGAAGATTCTCAAGCCAGAGAAAAAGAGTATATTACACAAAGAAAAATCAAGCATCACATCACAGCATGCTTCTTGTCAGAAACTATTCAAGCCAGAAGAAAATGAAGTGATGAATTAAAGTGCGGGGGGGGGGGGGGGGGCGGGAATCCTGCCAATCCAGAATTCTATACCAATGGAAATTTTTTTCAAAGTGAAAGAGAAATAAAGATTTTCTGAGACAAACAAAAACTAAGAGAATGTATTATTAGCAGTCCTGTACTAAAAAAATGTTAAAGGGAGTTCTTCAAGCAGAAGAAATATAAAAGCAGATACTCATTTCTCTAAGAAGAAATGAAGAGTGCTAGGAATGGTAAAAATGAAGGTAAATATAAAGTATATTTTTCTTATTTTTAACTACTCTAAAAGATAGTTGTCTCTTTAAAGGAAAAACAATAACAATGTATTGTGTTATCACCATATGTAAAAGTGTAAAATTCATAACAACAATAGCACAAAGAATTAGAGATGGGGCGTAAACTGTTATAAGGTTCTTACACTATAAGTGAAGTAGTATATTATTTCAAGGTAGACTGACTGACTAAAGGTGCATATTATAAACCCTAGGGCAACCACTAAAATTTTTTGAAAAAGAGGTAAAAAAATAAGCCAATAGTAGAAATAAAATATAATAATAATAAATAATTAATCCAAAAGAGAGTAAAAAAAGGATAAGAGGAGCAAAAATCAGATGAAACAAACAGGAAACAACTAGCAAGATGTTAAGTTTAAAGCCAAGTGTATCAATAATTACATTAAATGTAAATAGCCTAGAAGCACCAAGAAGAGACAGAGAATGCAGACTGGCTAAAAACGCAAGACCAAACTAAACGATTTCAACAAAGAACCAATTTTACATAAAAGAGATGAATTCAAAATAAAGTATGGAAAGAGACTTATCATGTAAATACTAATGAAAAGAAACCTAGAATAGCTACATTAATATGAGCCACAAGAGACTTCATAACAATAAATGTTACCAGGGATAAAGAGGAAATTACGTAAAGGGGTCAGTTCACCAAGAAGACATAACAATCCTAAATCCTAAATGCATTTGCACCTAAAAGAGAAATTAAAAACATATGAACAAGAACTTCTGATTCTGAACTACATGGACCAGACTCATTTCTCTTCTCATTTCTCATATTTTTCCCCACTAAGCGTAACTAAAATCCCTGGATATAATATAACAGACAATGATAAGAGAACTCTGAAAGGTGGGACTGGCTAATGACCAGAATTTGAGGAACAACACCATGGTGAGTTCCCTAGATTTTCTTTTTATCTTCTGTATATCCCAGACTGGGCTCTGGTGAAGCCCTGCCAACCCAGAACCACCAACAGGTACAGAAAAAAAAAAAAGCCCCAAGAAAAATCTATCCTCTCTAAGCAAAGGACTGTGAAAAGAGGAGATCAGAAACCTTTCTGACAATACGTGACCTACCCCAGCCAAACATTGCTGATGCTCTCAGCCCCTTGCAGTATCATCAGAGAACACGTGGGGAGTGCGGACTTCCACCCCACACACACCCAGCAGTAGCAGGAGGCCTGGGGCAGGCTTTCCTCTCCCGCCAACACAGTGTCAGTGGAGACCTAGTGAGGAGCCTAGACTTCCACCTCTCACCCTGCGGTAGCAGGTGGCACCCTCATCCTTTAACTAGTGATCAGAGGAAGGATCTCAAAGAGAAGAAAGCTGGAGAAAAGCATTCTTTAAACCTGCACAGGAAATCCTGGACACACCCCTGACCAATTCACATGTGAAACTGTCTGGAATGAATATGCCAAAAGGTTTGCGAACTGAACCACAGTGTGGAATACCAGGTTTACAGAGTGGCCCCCAAGTAGGAATTAAATGACACAGAAGAGAATAACTCTGCAAGGGCTCTGAAAACTAAATTGTCATTAGAACCACAGCCCACAGAAGCAGGCCAGATCTACACACTAAACCTAAACAGGATGACTGCCTGCTAAAGTAGAATATGTAAACAAGAACTAGAATGTCATATTACACTCAAAATGTCCAGGATACAATAAAAACACTTGCGATAGTAAGAAACAGGAAAATCACAACTTGATTGAGAAAAGACAATCAACAGAAGCCAACACCAAGATGACTCAGATGTTGGAATTATCTGACAAGAATTTTAAAGCTACCACCATAAAAATGCTTCAACAAATTAGGAACACTCTTGAAACAAAAGAAAAAAAAACTGCTAATGTATGTAATACTTTTATGACAGCACTTGGTCCATTAAAAAACATATCCTTTGGGGGCCAGCCTGGTGGTGCAGTGGTTAAGTGCGCGTGTTTCACTTTGGTGGCCCGGGGTTTGCAGATTCGGATCCCGGGTGCGCACCAACACACCGCTTGTCAAGCCATGCTGTGGCGGTGTCCTATATAAAGTAGAGGAAGACGGGCACGGATGTTAGCCCAGGGCCAAGGTTGCTTGGCAAAGAGAGGAGGATTGGCATCGGATGTTAGCTCAGGGCTAATCTTCCTCACCAAAAAAAAAAAAAGAGAGAATAACACACACACACATATATATATACATATATCTTTTTAAAGTAGTTTAAATGTTACACATAAGTTATTAATTTCTTGTACTGAGAAGGGGGAACTAAATAACAACAACACAAATTGCAAACAAAGTGAAACAAATGAGCACCACTGTGTTTCAAATAAATAACATAATCACAATAAAGGGACAAAAAGGAACTTATGAGCACAGCATTTGACTATGTACACTCAGTCCAAGTGAAGGTGGAGAGGAGAGGAAGGCTGGGTAGAGAGAACTAAAAAAAGTCTAGAATTCTTTCTTATAGGTAGGTCTGTCTTGCAGTGGTATAGTAGTACAGATGAAGCAATTTTGAAACTATCTTAGATGTATTCTAGAACTGAACAAATTAGTCAATGTGCTCATGCTATTGGGAGGGAAGATTCTCATTGTGTAAAAAAGGGAAATATAAAATACAGAATAGAGAAAGCTAAAGAAAACCCCTGTGGGGTTGGATTGAAAGTAGAGGTATTGGTATATTCTCATGATTTCTAATATATATATGTGTAAATGGATTTATACATGTACATATACATGCAGTATATACATGCATACATGCATGTGTATGTATATACATATCCATGTATGCATACGTACATATATGCATATATTCCTGAGCTCCGTCTGCTGAAAGAGCCTAGAAGCAAAGGTACCAAGTAGCAATGAGCATCGCTGGTAGCCACATCTTGGTTTCCCCAAAGAAAGAACAAAAGCTCCTCAGGGAAACAACTGATGCCAGGGCTGGGAGAGGGAAGAACAAGATGAGCCTACACTATCTTGTCATGCTAGAAATAAGGAAACGGTTAAAAAAAAATAAGGGAGGCACGTCACGAGGACCAGGAATCAGCATAAAGAGGCTCCCACTGGCCAAATCTGGAAAAACATAAACACCAAAATAATTAAGGATGGCAATAAGTTACAAATCTGTGAATCCATATTGATAATAAACAAAGGGAAAAAAACAGTAAGGGAGGGCTCGTTTTCAGAATCATGGCAAGTGTCAACCGGCAAATGTGGAAGGAGTGCTGAAGTTAGAAAATCAGCATTTTGCAACTATCACAAAAAAGATAAGTTCAGGTAAAATCACCAAAGAATGCCAAATATAGGGGCGAAATTTTAACAAGGTACAGGATATTTGCACGGCATTAAAGCGTCTCTCTACAGATTTCTTAGTAGAGAGTGGGAAACTATTAGTAGCGTGGGGGAAACCAAAAAACGGAGAAACTGACAAGGTGATCAAACCTGCCGTCACAAATGAGGGGCACAGAGATGTCAAATATCTCTGGATGCGATATTCTGAGAAGGACAAAGCATCACTTATACAGTATTCTGGCGAGGAATGCACAACCTGAATGTAATTATAAGGACACAATAGTCAAAGCCAAAATGAGAAACATTCTATTTGGGGAAAAAAAAGCAAAACAAAGACTGTATTCTTTTAAAATGCCAGTGTCATAAAAGACAAAGAAAGGCTGAGAAATTGTTCCAGATAGAAAGAGATTGAAAAGCTATTACAACTATATGCAATACGTGATCCAAAACTGAATCATGTACTGAAGGGAAAAAAAAAATCCATAAAGGCCATTATTGGGTCCACTGCTGAAACTAGAATAGAAATGACAGATTAAAATACTGTAACAAAGTTGAATTTCCTGAATTGATAAGTGCACTGTGGCAATAAAAGAGAATATCTTTTTTTTAGGAAATACACGATGAAGTATTTAAGGGTAAAGAGTCAAGATTATACAACTTGTTCTTAGATGGTTTAAAAAATGTGTGTATAAAGATGAACACACACATAAACACATATACTTTCATCCAGAGAGAGAGAGACAGAAAGAAACTCATACAGCAAATGGAGCAAAATGCTAATAATCTGTAATGTAATGATACATATGTGTCCTTTATGACAGAGTTCCAACTTTCCCCATGAGTTCCAAGTTATTTCTACATAAAGTTTTTTTAAACAAATGCAAAATTAAGACTTTTTCAGACTAATAAAAGCAGAGAAAATTTGTCTAAACAGCACATCTGCACTACAAGAAATATTAAATAAAGTTTTTCAGGCCAAAAGAAAAGGCCATCAGATGGAAACCTGGATCTAGACAAAGAAATGAAGAATACTAGAAACGGTAAATGAGTAGGCACGTAGAGACTTTCTTTTTCATTTTTTATTTTCTTTAAAAGAAAACTGATAGTTCAAAGCAAAAATGGTAACAAGGTATTATGGGGTTTCTAACATATATACAAGAAAAATCTACGACAACAATAAAGAAAGGATGAAAGTCGTAAGGCCCTTACATTACACATATAGTATAATACTACTTGAAGACAGAATGTGGTAAGTTTAAGATGCATATGGGAAACTCTAAAGAAATTCAACAGAGGTATAAGCCAACAGTGGAGATAAAATGGAAAACTAAAAAATACTCAATCCAAAAGAAAGCAAGAAAACAAAGAAAAAACAAAGCACGGACAGAACAAATAGAAAACAAATAGCAAGACAGTAGACTTAACCCCAAGCAGTAACAAAATGAAAATGGTTTAAACTCTACAGTTTAATAGTATATCTTACCAAATTAAATTTTAAAAACAAATCCAAACCATATACTGCTTACAAAAAACACAGTTCATAATGATGCAATACGTTTAAAGAAAAAGAGTGAAATAAGATAAATTAGAGTGGTATATTCATATCAGATAAAGTAGATTTGAGATAAGGAATAGTACCAGAGACAAAGACAAATATTTCATTATGATAAATAGGTTAACTCCTCAAGAAGACATAACAATACGAAATGAGCATACACCTAATTACTGAGATTCAAAACGTAAGAAAAACTAAAAATATTGAAAGGAAAAATGGAAAATCTATGTGGTTGGAGATTTCAATAATCCTCTCAGTAACTGATACAATCAGTCAATATAGTATCAGTAAGGATGTAGCAGACCTGAATATGCTATCAAGCAACTTTACATAACTTTTATAGATCATTAAACAAAAAAGTAAAATGTTCAAGTGTTTATGGAACCTTCACCAAGGAAGACCTACTGCTGAGTTATAACACAAGTTCTCAGTAAATGTAAAAAGTCTGAAATCATACAGAATTGGTTCAATTGAATCAAATTAGAAACAAATATTAAAAAGATACCTGGGAAATATCTAAATATTTGGAAATTGAAACACTTCTGAACAACCCATGGGTCAAATAAGAAATTACAACAAAAATTAGAAAATATTTTAAGTAAAAGAAAAAGAAAATACAACATATCAACATCTTTGGATGTAGGTAAAACAGTGCTTTTGGATGTAGGTAAAACAGTGCTTAGAGGAAAAGTTGTAGTTTTAAATGCTTACATTAAAAGCAACGTCCTCAACCTCAAAAAAGGCATCTATGAAAACCTATACCTATCATACTTAACGGTGAAAGACTGACTATTTTGCCTATAAACTGGAAGTAAAGAAAGGATGTTTGTTTATACTTCCAGACAACATTGAGTGCATGGGTCTACCCACTGCAATAAGGCAAGAAAAAGAAATAAAAGGCATATAGATTGAGGAAAAAAAAAAAAAACTGGCATGATTATGTACATAAAAAATCCTACAGAATCTATAGAAAAGCAAGTAGAAATAATAAGTGAGTTTCAAAAGTTAACAAGGTAAATAAACAAAAGTCAATATACCAAAATGATTCTTTAAAATAGTAATGAACAATGAGAAACTGAAAGAAAAAACACCATTTACAATAGCATGAAAAAAACATGAAATACTTAGGGATACACTTAACAAAATATGTGGAAGACATGTACACAGAAAACTAGAAAGTACTGTTGAGAGAAATTAATGAAGACCTAAATAAATATAGAACATCATTGGTATTAAAAGACTCAATATCATTAAGATATCAATTCTAAGTTGATCCATAAATTCAATGCAATCTCAATCAAAATCCACAGAAGACTTTTTTGTAGATACTAACAAAATGAGTCTCACATTTATTTGGTTATGCAAAGGACCTAGAATAGCCAAAACAATTTTGAAAAAGAACAAAGTTGAAGGACTTACACTACCTGACTTCAAGACTTAGAATAAAGCTACAGTAATCAAGGTATGGCATTGGTAAAAGAACAGACATACAGACCAATGGAACAAAATAGACTCTAGATATATTCACATACCTATATGGTCAGTGGATTTTTGACAAAGGGGGCAAGGTAATTCAATAGAGAAAGAATAATCTTTTTAACAAATGGTACTAAAAAAAACAGATATCCAATATTTTTAAAAATGAGCCTTAACCTTCACCTCACACCATATAGAAAAATTAACTGGAAATGGATCACAGACTTAAATGCAAAAGCTAAAATTATAAAACTTCTAGAAGAAAACATAGCAGAAAATCTTTGTGATATTAGAATAAGAAAATATTTCTTGGTAGAACACAAAACGTATGAACCATAAGAAAAAAATGGTAAATTGGATGTAAACAAAGTGAAAAACTTCTGCTTTTAAAAAGACACTATTAAGAAAATTACAAGGCAAGCCACAGTTTAGGATAAAATATTCACAATACATACATTTGACAAACAACTGGTATCCATAATCTATAAATAACTCCTACAATCAATAAAAGCGTGTTAATGGACAAAATATTTCAACAGACCCTTTATCAAAGAAAATATGCAAAGAGCAAATAGGTGTACGAAAAGATGCTCAACGACATTAGTCTCAGGAAAATGAAAATTAAAACCATCATGAGGTACCACTACACACCCACCAGAATGGCTAACATTAAGAAGACTGAAAATACTAAGTGTTGACAAGGATGCAGAAAAGGTGGATCTCATACAACGTAAAATAGTGCAGCCATTTGAAAAACAGTTTGGTGGTTTCTTATATTTCTAAGCACACACTTATCACATGACCTAGCAATTCTACGCCTGGGTATTTAGCCAAGAGAAATGAAAACATATGGCTACACATAAAGATCTGTAAGCCCATGTTCACGGCAGCTTTATCCATAATAGCCGAAAACTGGAGACAAGCCAGTTGTCCATTAATAGGTGAATGATACACAAATTGTAGTATAGCCATAAAGTGGAACACTGCTTAGCAACAACAATGAATGAACTACTGGTAAATGCAACAATCTAGATAAATCTCAAAAGCATTGTGCAAGTGAAAGAAGCCAGATACAAAAGACTACATGCTGTACCATTTGTATAACTCCATTTACCTGGCATTTTAGAAGAGGCAAAACTATAGGACATAAAAGAGATCAGTATTTCCCAGGGCCTTAGGGTAAGGAGGAAGGAATCTAATGCCAAGGGGCAGAAGAACTTTTGAGGGTGAAGAAAATGTTCTCTAATTTGAATGAAATGATGGCTAAATGACTACATATACATTTGTCAAAACTCATCTAACTGTACATTTTAAAAGCATATCTTAAGTAAATTATATCTCAATTTAAAAATGCACACATAGGGCCAGCCCCAGTGGCCTAGTGATTAAGTTCAGCACTTCGGCAGCTCAGATTCGGATTCCGGGCACAGACCTACACCATGATGTGATGGCAGCCCACATACAAAAAGAGGAAGACTGGCAGCGGATGTTAGCTCAGCGTGAATCACCCTCAGCCAAAAAAAAAAAAAAAAAAGCACACATAAAAAGTGAAGATAACAAGTCACTGGATACAAACACAATATATAAAAATCAGTTGTATTTTTATATACCAGCAATAAATAAATAAAAATTGACATTTTAGAATAGGACACCACTTACGACTGCATCAAAAACATCAAATACCTATGAATAAGTCTGTAAAAAAAGACCTTCATACTGAAGACTGTAAAACATCACTGACAGAAATGAAAAACAATTAAAAGGATAAAACAAATTCATGGACTGGAAGACTCAAATACTGTACAGGTATCAACTTTCTCCAAATTGATCTATAGATTCAACGTAATCTCAATCAAAATCCAAGCAGATTTTTGTTTCTTCAGGGAAATTTACTAGCTTATTCTAAAATTTATATGGAAATGCAAAGGGTCTACAAACACCAAGGCAATCTCGATAAACAACAAAGCTGGAAAAACTACATTACCAGACAGCAAGATTTATCATAAATTACTCATAAAGTAATTAAGACAGTACACTACTGGCACAAAGATAAATAAATGACCCAATGGAACAAAACAATGTCCAGACCCACACATATACAGTTAGCTGATTCTCAACCAAGACATACTGACATCAGTGGGAAAAGAATGATTTTTTTTTATTATAATTTTTATTTATTTTTTTTTCCCCCCAAAGCCCCAGTAGATAGTTGTATGTCATAGTTGCACATCCTTCTAGTTGCTGTATGTGGGACACGGCCTCAGCATGGCCGGAGAAGTGGTGCATTGGTGCGCGCCCGCGATCCAAACCCGGGCCGCCAGCAGCGAAGTGCGCGCACTTAACCACTAAGCCACGGGGCTGGCCCAACAATGATTTTCCAATGCATGGTGCTGTACCAACTGGCTATACATATGGAAAAAACAAAAAAAATTTGCCCTACCTCCCAACATATGCTAAAATCAATTTCAGATAAATTGTAGGTTGAAACGTAAAAGAAAAAACAATAAAGCTTTAAAAAAAAAAATAAGAGAAGATCCTCAAGATCTTGTGGTAGGTA
Source organism: Diceros bicornis minor (assembly GCF_020826845.1). NCBI lineage: Eukaryota > Metazoa > Chordata > Mammalia > Perissodactyla > Rhinocerotidae > Diceros > Diceros bicornis. The sequence continues at coordinate 71,313,161 of NC_080741.1, read as the reverse complement.
AAAGCACTAACCAAAAGGAAAAATGCAACAAACTGGATTATATAAAAATTAAGAACTTCTACTTCTCAAATGAAACCATCAAGAAGGTGAAATGAAAGAAGAGAGTAAATATGCATACATTCAGCAAGATTTGTATCAAGAAAATATCATGTACTCCCACAAATAAATAAGAAGAAAATAGATCCACAGTATAGAAAAATTGGGCATATGACTTAAATGGGTATTTCACCAAAGATGATATCCAGATGGCCAATAAGCATATAAAAATGTGCTAAACATTATAAGTCATTAGGAAAATGCAAATTAAAACCATAATGAGATACCACCATGGACCCACTAGAATGGCCAAAATGGAAAATACTGATGTTGTCAAGGACGTGGAAAAACTGAAATACTCATGCCCTCCTGATGAGAGTGTACATTGGTACTGAGTTGTTGGCTTTATCCCTGAAGGCTGAACATCTGCAAAAATATAACATAACAATTTCACTCCTAGGTATAAATATCCAAAAATATGTATTCCTATGTGCACATGACATGCAAAAAATTATTCATAGCAGCATTATTCTTAAGAGCCAAAGAGTGGAAAAATCTAAGTGTCCATCAACCACTGAATAGAAAAATAGTGTGATATGTTTATACAGTGGAATACTCTATAGCAACTAAAATGAAAAAATCACAACTGTACACCAAAACATGGACAAATCTTATAAACATAACATTATACAAATGAAGCTAGACTCAAAAGAATACATGTTATTTATCATTCCATTTATATACAGAACAAATATAGGCAAAATGAATACATGGTGTTAGAAATCAAGATCATGGTCATCTGTGAGAATGAAGGTGGTAGTGATGACCATAATCTTGATTTCTAACACCATGTATGCATGGGATGCTGGCAGTGATCTGAATAGTGGTTACAAAGGCATTTTCCCTTTGCTGAAATTTACTTTGTGATAAGTTACCAAATAATACACTTATCATTTGTGTACTTTTCTGTCTGCATATTACATTTTAATTTTTAACAAATTAGGCAACTCTATATATGTTAATACTTGAAAGAACTCCAAAATATGTGTGGTTAAATGAAAAGGACAAACCATTAAATAGCATATATACAATACTAACATTTTTATAAAACAATAACGATCAAGGATATATATTTGTGTATAATAATCATATGGTAACATCTATTGAATGCAACTACTTGCTTAGGTACCTGCTAGGCACTTTACATGCATTTTCTGATTTACTGCTCTCAAAAACACTATGAAGTAGGTAGTATCATAACCCTTAGTTTATGGATGAGAAAGCTGAATTACAGAGATAAGAAGTAACTTTCCCAAAGTCACCCAGTCATGAAGCTACAAAACTAGGATTATGACCCACGCTCTCGAGAAGAACTCTTCATCCCACACTATCTCTGGAAATATACATAAGAAACTGGCCACAGTGGCTGCCTCTAAGAAGGGAATGAGGACAGAGACCAGCTGAGAGAAAGGCTGCCTTATCATCGTATAGTCTAGGTACCTTCTGAAGGAACATATTCGCATGTCTTACCTATTACCAAAAATAATACTTACTAAAATTTTTTTCTATGGTTTATAATTCCTGACCTACACAAAGTTGCTTTATCCAGAGGACAAGCATAACTCACTGTTTTTATTACTTTACCTGATTTAGGATGCAAAGCATCACACTGGGCATTGTACATGTGTACAAATTCTTGGTGTCTTTTAATGAGTTGTTGTTTATTTCCTTGAATAGATAATCCATGCTGTTTTAGCTTTTTCTTTAAATCACGATCTGAGAGCAAGTTATATACAGTTTTGGGCAATGGCTTCCTTTTGTGAATAGAACTGAAAAAGGGAAAAAAAGAGATCACTGAGGATTATTGTGAATTATCAAATGCTTTTCATATAAGACAGTAAATTACCTTCTGATTCAATATCAGGGTGACCGGGAGAATAGAACCATTAAGATAAAAAAGTGGAAGGATCAAATTTGCAAATAAAGTTGACAGTGTTCAACATGTTGCAGCTGAGGTGCTGGTGGAACAATCAGGTAGAAGGGTCTAGGTGGTAGACAAAAGTGAGAAATTTAGGACTCAGTTCTTTAAAGAAGTCAGGCCTAAAGATACAGACTTGGGACTCACATAAAAGGCTTGTGGACTAAATGCTAAGAGAACTTCATTTAGAAACACACTCACGTAGACTTAATCAATTCTCCACCTCTTTAAAGCATGCTTTCCCTAAAATTTGCCCACGGTTTTCATGCAAAATCTCTAAAAAACTAGTTATCTTAGATGATAAGAGTACAAATGCTATTGAGGGTTAGGCTATGGATTTGAGAATATTATCACATATAGCTTCTTTAGAAAAAGTTCTGATCCACAGGCAAAATCGCCTCCTCAAATTAAGGCAATCATTTTGCAAAAGCACTAGATGAAATAAAAGGAGACCTACTGGAATGGTCAGCTTTATCCAACTCATTACCATCAATGAGAAAAGAGTTCAGAAAGTTGACAGATACATCGTATTCTGGCATTATCTTCAAAGAACACAATTGAAAACAACGGCAAAAAATACAATAGGATTTTTTTATTTTATTTTATATTTTTTGGTGAGGAATATTAGCCCTGAGCTAACATCCGATACCAATCTTCCTTTTGCCGAGGAAGATTGGCCCTAGGCTAACATCCACGCCCATCTTCCTCTACTTCATATGGAGCGCCACCACAGCATGGCTTGACGAGCGGTGCATCTGTGCGCACGCGGGATCTGAACCCGCGACCCCCCGGCCACGGAAGCGGAGGGCATGCACTTAACTGCCACACCACCGGGCCAGCCCCTACAATAGGATTTTGTTCTCTTCAACTTTAATTAATTATATTAACAAATATGTAAGGCATTACAAGCAGTGTTTTAGCAAAATCATCACCTGGCTCTTCATCTATTTACATAATTAATACACTGATAAGCACTAAGTTACAATTTTAAATCTAAGAAGGCCCTATTAAATGACTTTCCTCTACTCCCTCCAAAAAAACAGTTAATAAACGTTATTTCTTAAAATGGAATAGAATTCAAGATACCTAAGGGTATCAATGACTTGAGACAATTTTATAAACAGGAACCCCTTAGTGAGTTTCAATCTATTTAATCTGATTATAACCTGGTTACCTGAGTACATTGCCTGGCTCAACACTACGGCCATTAGGTGCTTAATATATATGCATTCAAGATAGTCATTACAATTGCAATCATTTTTAAATGAGAATATCAAAGGTTCAAGTAAAGATCAATAGGAACTTGCAAGTAATAGATTTATCCAAAAACACAAGATTTTAATGAAGCTTATAGATACAGAGAACAGACCGGTGGTTGCCAGAGGCTGAGGGTGGGATATGGGTGAAATGGGTGAAATGAGTCAAAAGGTACAAACTTCCAGTTATAAAATAAACAAGTCATGTGGATGTAATATACATCATGGTAACTATAGTTAATAATACAGTCATGTACTGTATAACAACGTTTCAGTCAATTTGGACTGCATATACAACAGTGGTCCCATAAGATTAGTACCATATAGCCAAGGTGTATAACAGACTATACCATCTAGGTTTGTGTAAGTCCTGTAAAGGAGGAAGCAATTTTCCTCTATCCTTCTAGCTTCTTCTGGCCAGTTGAAGAATTAAATGGAATGAGACAGATTAACAGGAGAAGAACAAACAAAAGTTTAATAACATATACACATGGGAGAAACTCAAGAAAACCGAGTAACTCGCCAAAATGGCCAAAGCCCTCACCTTAAATACCATCCTTAGCTAAAGACAAAAGAAGATGCTGGGGGTGGGGAGAGTCAGAGCCTTCAAAGGGAAAGAAGGCAACTTACAGATATTCACAGACAGGAGCAAGTGTTTGGAAAACAAGTGTTTTTTAGGCCTCCCAAAAATAGAAGAACACAGAGAAGAGCTCAACAAATATGCTTTTCTAGGTTCCTCCCTATTCACCACCTAGTTCATGTTATGCTAAGGTGATAGCTCGCTTCCTGAGACAGGTTTTTTAATCTGAATTCTCTTAGGCAAAAGGGGGAGGTAAAAAGAAAAACTCTGAGTCCTTTGTTCCTTAAAAATAATCAGTCTAAAATAATCCTCACATTAGAGACACACTTTGGTGTGGCAAATTTTGTTCCCCTTCCATATACCCTGATGCATGATGTCTGCACAACAACAAAATTGCCTAACGACACATTTCAAGTGACACATTACTGTATTGCATATTTGAAAGCTGCTAAGAACAGATCTTCAGTTGTCATCACAAGAAAAAAGAATTCTGTAAGTATGTATGGTGATGGATGTTAACTAGACTTACTGTGGTGATCATTTTACAATATAGACAAATATCGAATCATTATGTTGTACACCTAAAACTAATATAATGTTATACGTCAATTATACCTTAATAAATAATAAAAAAAGATTTTACAAAGGAGTTGGATACAACTAGTTCACACAAGGCCATGCTACCCAAACTTAGTGCATCTCAGAACCACCTGGAAAGCTTATTTAAAATGCAGATTCTCAGGCACTTCTGCACACAACCCACCAATTCTGATTCTGTTCTGAAGTGGAGACCTAAAATCTTAATATAGATTCCACAGGGTAAATCTGAGGCAAATGGTCCACAGACCATACTGAGAGAAATAGTACCGTCAAATATAGACTGAAAACAACCAAACATTTCTCTATTAACCAACAGTACCATTCCCTGGCTAAATTATTTCTTTTATGCTCTATCAATAAAGTCTAAAAGCCAGAGTTAACTATAGAAAGACTTGCAAACCCTCAACAGATTATATTTTTCTAAAAATTGCTTTTCTTATAATGACAGCTCATTGAACTCTACAAGATTGATATGATTATGGCTAAATAAAATCACAGTAGGTAGCAAGAGCTGAAACATTTTATAGGAGTTTATACAAGCACATTGTGAGGGAAAATTCATTAAGTCAGTATCTAAAACATTTATTTTATCAAGGATAGACGACTGAACTTATGACTATAAAATTCTAATGGAAAACTGTACTGTGCACTAGCATTTACAATGAAAAGCACCAGCAAAAATCAACAATTTCTCTCAAGAATTTTAAAATATGAAGCCTGATAAATGTCTCCCAAAACAAGAAAATGACACTGATTTTTCTTCCATTATTTACTGAAACTGAGTAATGCATCTCAGAGTCCTCAGATTCTGAGGACAACAAAAGGAAAAGTATTCTTTGAATCAACTGATATGAATCTAGAGGAGTGAAAGGCTGTTATCCACATTGAGGATGTGGCCTGTCAGGGTGCTGTGGGGAAAATTTTTTAAATGTCAGAGATTCTGGGGCCAGCCCGGTGGTGCAGCAGTTAAGTGCATGTGCTCCGCTTCAGCAGCCCGGGGTTTGCAGGTTCGGATCCCAGGCACACACGATGCACTGTTTGTCCAGCCATGCTGTGGCGGCGTCCCATATAAAGTAGAGGAAGATGGGCACAGATGTGAGCCCAGGGCCAATCTTCCTCAGCAAAAAGAGGAGGATTGGCATCAGATGTTAGCTCAGGGCTGGTCTTCCTCACCAAAAAAAAAAAAAATTGAAAGATGCTTATGTGATCAGAGCCCAGGACCAGGATGTAACTAAAGAGAAATGTGGCTCAATGTTTCCCTAAGTGTATCTTTATAAACACTATAGTTTTGCAAGATGTGAGTTATGAGAGAAACAAGGTTTCAGGGTCAAAGAAATTAAGAAATTACTGGATTAAACAAAATCCAACAATTATCTTTGATGCAGGACTTCTCAGAGCCTTCAATACACTAACTTGTGTAATGAATCTTTCCCTAAGAGGGAAATACAGTATGTAGTGCAGTGCAGTGCAGTTGCACTCCAGAGCAAGTGGCAGGACTAGAGTATTCCATGGAGCAGGATTTGGAACCACTATTGGAACTTGAACTTGATGATACATGGATGAGTATGTCTTTGGATAAACTGACAGAGCTAAATGTGTCAGAAGAAACAGGACGGATGCCTCTAGAAAAAGAGAAGTCCAAGCAAGATTATCAGTGTTGATTCCTCACACTTCAAGGAGAAAATGCTCAGCTTCTATACTCCCAACTCATTCATTTCTAAAGAGAAATGCAGGTCTCAGATTTTCACGGCTTACGGGAAATAATCCTCGGGACGATCCAGTTTCATTTATTCCAAATTCTAACTGACTAAACGACCGAAAAATGTAAATTTTATTCTTGTCAACAATCTTACCCACTAGGAGGGGGGAATGTGTACACAAGACTGCACAGGGATGTGTTGCAGGGATCCGTGGCGGTGTCTCGGGGCCCAGAAGCCACCGTGGCTAACAGGCGGGGACAAAGGGGGAGGTCAGGTGGAGCAGCACAGCCCCCAGGCCTCCATCTCCACTTTAATGAAGCAGGGCAATCTTATCTATTTTATGTGTGATGGCTCATTGTAATATTTCATTTGAAAAAAAAAAGGTTCTGCTAGGGGAAGAAAGGTAACGATCAAGTTACAAACACTATGATAAGAACTGTCAATTGATGTCCCCCACTGTAAATTAATAAAGCATCATTACACTTTCTATGTCAGCTTTTGTAAGTTATGACAGCATGAGTTTGTCCCTCAGAACCTGCCTTCACTCCAGATTTACCCATAAAAATTAAGTGACACCATTTTACCTTTAATTACAAAATATAATATAATGGCCCTGCCTTATTAACATGGTTTTTGGAAAATAATCTTCTAAGTCCTTCAAAACAGACCAAACAGAGGGGAGTTCAAGACAGCAGCAAAGGAAGATCCTAAACTCATCTCCTCCCAAAGACACAAGAAATCTACAACTACGTTTAGACTAATTCCCTCTGAAACAGACCTGAAAATAGGATGAACAGAGCCCCCACAACAAATGATAAAAGGACAGCATCGAAACAGGTAAAAGGGGCAGAGTCATGGGCTCACCAAAAAAAACCCACACCCCAGCTGCAGCAATCCACAATCAGGAGAGATCTCAAAGGTACTAAACGTTTCCTTGAGGAGTGAGGGATTCAAACTCCACATCAGGCACCTCAACCCTTAGATCTGGCACAGGAGAGAGGAGCCCCCAAAACACTGGGCGTTGAAAATCAACAGGGAAGGGCCAGCCCCATGGCTTAGCGGTTAAGCGCGCGCGCTCCACTACTGGTGGCCCGGGTTCGGATCCCGGGCGCACACCAACGCACCACTTCTCCAGCCATGCTGAGGTCGCGTCCCACGTACAGCAACTAGAAGGATGTGCAACTATGACATACAACTATCTACTGGGGCTTTGGGGGAATAAAGGAGGAGGACTGGCAATAGATGTTAGCTCAGAGCTGGTCTTCCTCAGCAAAGAGAGGAAGATTGGCATAGATGGTAGCTCAGGGCTAATCTTCCTCACCAAAAAAAAAAAAAAAATCATATGATCATCTCAATAGATACAGAAAAAGCAATTAACAAAACTCAACATGCATTTATGATAAAAAACATTTCAACAAACTGGGTATAGAGGGAACATACATCAACATAATAAAGACCATATATGACAAATCCACAGCTAATATACTCAACAGTGAAAAGCTGAAAGCCTTTCATTTAAGATCAGGAGGAAGACAAGGATGGCCACTTTCACCATTTTTATTTATTGGAAGTCCTAGCCACAGCAATTAGGCAAGAAAAAGAAATAAAAGGCATCCAAACTGGAAAACAAGAAGTAAAATTCACTATCTGCAGATGACGTGGCACTATACAGAAAACCTTAAGACTCCAACAAAATAGCACTAGAACTAGTAAAAGAATTCAGTAAAGTTGCAGGACACAAAAGTAATATGCAGAAATCTGTTGCATTTCTACACACTAACAACAAAATATCAGAAAGAGAAATTAAGAGAACAATCCCATTTACAATTGCACCTAGGGATAAATTTAACCAAGGAGGTAAAACACCTATACTCTGAAAACTATAAGATGCTGAAGAAAGAAACTGAAGATGACACAAATAAATGGAAAGACATACCGTGCTCATGGACTGGAAGAAGTAATATTGGTAAAATGTCCATACTACCCAAAGCAATCTACAGGTTTAATGAAATTCCTATCAAAATGCCAATGGCCTTTTTCATAGAACTAGAACAAATTATTCCTAAAATTTAAATGAAACCACAAGAGACCCTGAAAGCAATCTTGAGAAAGAAGGCGGCTAGAGTTATCATGCTGATTTCAAACTATACTACAAAGCTGTAGTAATCAAAACAGTATGGTACTGGCAAAAACAGACACACAGATCAATGGAGTGGAATAGAGAGCCCAGAAATAAATCCACACATATACGGGTCAATTAATCTTCAACAAAGAGGGCAAGAATATACAACGGGAAAAAAGGTAGTCTCTTCAATAAATGGCACTTGGAAAACTGGAGAGCTATATGCAAAAGAACGAAACTGGACCACTATCATACACCATACACAAAAATAAACTCAAAATGGATTAAAGACATGAATGATTAAAGACTTGAAACCATAAAACTCCTAGAAAAAATAACAGGCAGTAAGCTCTTTGACATTGCTATTTGCAACATTTTTTTTTCAGGTATGTCTCCTCAGGTACGGGCAACAAAAGCAAAAATAAACAAACAGGACTATATTAAACTAAAAAGCTTTTGTACAGCAAAGGAAACCATCAACAAAACACAAAGGCAATTGACTGAATGAGAGAACATATTTGCAAATCATATATCCGATAAGGGGTTAATATCCAAAACTTATAAAGAACTCATACAACTTACTATCAAAAAAACAAACAATCCAATGAAAAAATGGGCAGAGGAGCTCAACAGATATTTTTCCAAAGAAGACATACAGGTGGCCAACAGGCACATTAAAAGGTACTCAACACCACTAATCACCAGCGAAATGCAAATCAAAACCACAATGAGATATCACACGTCACATCTGCCAGAATGGCTATCATCAAAAAGACAAAAAATAACAAGTGTTGGTGAGGATGTGGAAAAAAGGAAACTCTCTTGCATTGTTGGTGGAAATGTAAACTGGTGTAGCCACCATGGGAAACAGTACAGAGGTTCCTCAAAAAATTAAAAATACAACTGCCATATGATCCAGCCATTCTACTTCTGGGTATTTACCTGAAGAAAACGAAAACACTAATTGGAAAAGACATATGCACTCCTATGATCATTGCAGCATTATTTACAATAGCCAAGATATGGAAGCAACTTAAGTGCCCATCAACAGATGAATGGATAAAGAAGTTGTGTGTGTGTGTGTGTGTGTGTGTGTGTGTGTGTGTAACGGAAAATTACTCAACCATAAAAAAGAATTAAATCTTGCCATGTGTGACAACATGGATGGACCCAGAGGGTATTATGCTAAGTGAAATAAGTCAGTCAGAGAAAGACAAATACTGTATGATTTCACTTACATGTGGAATCTAAAAAACAAAACAAATCAACAAACAAAACAAAGCAGAGTCATAGAAACAGAGAAGAAACTGTTGGTTGCCAGAGGGGAGAGGGGTGGTAGTTGGGTGAAATAGGTAAAGGGAATTAAAAGGTATAAACTTCCAGTTATAAAATAAATAAGCCATGGGAATGTAATATACAGTACAGGGAATATAGTTGACAATATTCCACAACTTGATAGGAAGACTGACAGAAACTAGACTTACTGTCATGATCATTTCATAATGTTTCTAAATATCAAATCATTATGTTGTACAACTGAAACTAACATAATCCTGTATTTCAATAGTACTTCAGTTAAAAACAAAAAAAAGACCAAACATAAGAGCCAATCATTCTATTGATCCCCACCTCCTGGATACCACTAATTTCTTCAGTTTCCCTTCTCTCCTTTTCCAAGTCTCTCTAAATGATGACCTATTCTCTGCCCTTCTCTCCTGTTTCAGAAAAGGGTTCTTTCTGCATGTCAAGGATAACTTCATTACTGGAGTCTCGATCTCTTGTGCTCCCAACCTTGTTCCATGTATCATCTGCTCTCTCCCTAGAGAGAGTGAAAGGAAAGAGACTAAAGGCTTAAACAATTTCTATTTTAAAAAATAAAATCTTCCTTGATCTTGTGCTTACTCTTTCCCCAAACTACCTTCTCATCTCTTCTTCCCTTCAGCACCAGACTCATCTACTGTGCAGCTTCTGCTTCCTTTTTATCTTCATTAACACTGATTACTTAAGACCTTGCAATTTAACTTTGACTCAAATTTCATTCCTAACCAACTTACGTGTACACTAATAGTGGCCTAGTGTAATAAATTACTGTGACTTTGATGTATAAGGGAGGCAGAATACCTTAAGTTTGGGTGCAAATACTGAGACAACTTATTAGTTATGTCACCTGGGTGGCTGCAGGTGGGGGGTGGAGGACTTTATATTTCATACACACCCTTTTGTACCTTTTTACATCATATGTATATAACCGCCTATTCGGAAAAAAATTTTTTTTGAAAAAGCTTGACTTAAAATTTTAAAACTTCTGAGCATCCTAAGAACCAAAGAAAGATTTTATATCTTCTATATTCAGAGTCTAACCTTGCTTTCTTTGGCTAAGGGGTTTTATGGTAGTTCTAAAATTCTAAGACAAGAAAATAAGAAAAGAACAGAATTCTAAGTCACTAATTTCTTGTTAAATTAAATTGTATTAGCATATAATAGAGTTAATTATATTTGGCAAAGTGGAGTTGAGGAAAGAAGAGGAGAAGGAATGGAAGAGTTGGCTAATAATAAAGCACAGAGGCACCTGGCTAAAGCTCACTGGTTATGCTTAACTTTCTTACCTTCTGAGGCTTTCCTTCTTCTCTTCACGTGATAAACAGCTGTCTAAGTGCGTATTGATGTGATTTTCTGGAATACTAACGCCACAAACAGGACAATCCACTGTATTTTTTTAAAAAAGAAAGAGAGACTTTATTACTTGTAGAAAGTGCAAAAATAATGTAACCTAGCATCTTTCAGCAATTAAGATAAAAACAGAATTCCCACCTTAATATGCACTTAGAATAGCACTTAGAAAAGCAGAAGAGAAAAAGAATGACATCTCAGGGCAACAGAAGTGGGACAGACTGGTTACCAGGTAATGGCTAAATTGTGAGAAGTCACACAATTAGAATCCTCCAGCTAAAGGAAGAGATTGTTAAAAAGTTCGGAAATCCATTTTTTAGAAAATTCTTTGGTTAATTCTTTTCTACCAAGGCGTGACCGAATTACTATAAAACTAATCTTAAGTTCCCTCCAGTCTTAGGAGGGAAAATTGCTTCATTTTTTCAGCAATCAGCCTGAATTCACAGTCTATGAGACAAAAAAGAGAACAAACATATCTTGAAGCACTGCCTACATTAATCTCTAAGATTGTTATAAGGTGAAATCTGGTTTGCCCTTTCTCATTCCTTCCCCTTCAAAAATTCTGCCTATTTATTCTTGTCATGTGGGATGAGAAGATTTCCATTAACTAAGAAAATACACATGTAAAAATAATTTCCTACCTTTAGTAACTTGTTTGAAAGTCGATGTAGAGGGTGTCGCAGGAACATGAGCATCCAAGGAGCCTAGAGCTCTCTTCTCTACAGAAGGCATCTCTCTGGTCTTTGCAGAAGTGCCCACCTCTTTTCGAGGGCTAAATTTTTTTTCACTCTCTTTTATCAACGACTCTGATGCAGAACCACTAGCTTCTCTGGTCAAGAAATTCTCTGTTAACTTGCTTCCTTGCTTTAAAGAATGTCTGAAGGCTACAGGAGTGTCTACTTTGGCAGCAAGGTTCTTTGAAGAGGAGGAAGCAGGAGATATGGGTGGTGACTCTAAGGCAAACCGCAACAGATGATTCCTGAAGCACAAAAACACAATAGATAATTAAGATATCAAGTTTTAATGTATAATAAGTTAACTGACATGAGCTGTTTTCCCAATTAACACTTGTTTCCATGAAATATAGAACTTACTCCATAATGACAATCAAATCAGTGTTTCTTCTAGAATAAAATACAAAGCAATAAATCTGACTTAAAAAGCAGTTAATCTCAGACAAGGATGCCCACTGTCACCACTCCTATTTAACATAGTACTGGAAGTCTTAGCCAGAGCAATCAGACAAGAGAAAGAAATAAAAGGGATCCAAATTGGAAAGGAAGAAGTGAAACTGTCACTATTTGCAGATGACATGATTTTATATATAGAAAACCCTAAAGAATCCACCAGAAAACTTTTAGAAGTAATAAACGAATATGGTAAAGTTGCAGGATACAAAATCAACATACAAAAATCAGTTGCATTTCTATACACTAACAACGAAGTAGCAGAAAGAGAAATTAAGAATACCATCCCATTTACAATTGCAACAAAAAGAATAAAATACCTAGGAATAAACTTAACCAAAGAGGTGAAAGAGCTGTACACGGAAAACTATAAAACATTGCTGAAAGAAATTGAAGAAGACACAAAGAAATGGAAAGATATTCCGTGCTCTTGGATTGGAAGAATTAACATAGTTAAGGTGTCCATACTTCCTAAAGCAATCTAAAGAGTCAATGCAATCCCTATCAAAGTTCCAACAACATTTTTCACAGAAATAGAACAAGGAATCCGAAAATTTATATGGAACAACAAAAGACCCCAAATAGCTAAAGGAATCCTGAGAAAAAAGAACAAAGCTGGAGGTATCACACTCCCTGATTTCAAAATATACTACAAAGCTATAGTAACCAAAACAGCATGGTACTGGCACAAAAACAGACACACAGATCAATGGAATAGAATCAAAACCCCAGAAATAAACCCACACACATCTACGGACAGCTAATCTTTGACAAAGGAGCCAAGAACATACAATGGAGAAAAGATAGTCTCTTCAACAAATGGTGTTGGGAATACTGGATAGCCACGTGCAAAAAAATGAAAGTAGAGCCTTACCTTACACCATACACAAAAATTAACTCCAAATGGATTAAAGACTTGAATGTAAGACCTGAAACTTCTAGAAGAAAACATAGGCAGTACGCTCTTCGACATCGGTCTTAGCAACATATTTTCAAGCACCATGTCTGACGGGGCAAGAGAAACAATAGAAAAAATAAACAAATGGGACTACATCAAACTAAAAAGCTTCTGCACAGCAAAGGAAACCATCAACAAAACAAAAAGACAACCTAACAATTGGGAGAAGATATTTGCAAACCATACATCTGATAAGGGGTTAATCTCCAAAATATATAAAGAACTCATGCATCTCAACAACAAAAAAACTAACACCACAATTAAAAAATGGGCAAAAGACCTGAACAGACATTTCTCCAAAGAAGATATACAGATGGCCAAGAGGCACATGAAAAGATGTTCAAAATCACTATCTGTCAGGGAAATGCAAATCAAAACTACAATGAGATATCACCTCACGCCCGTCAGAATGGCTATAATTAACAAGACAGGAAACAACATGTGTTGGAGAGGATGCGGAGAGAAGGGAACTCGCCTACACTGCCTGTGGGAGTGCAAACTGGTGCAGCCACTATGGAAAACAGTATGGAGATTCCTCAAAAAATCAAGGATAGAACTACCATATGATCCAGCTATTCCACTGCTGGGTATTTATCCAAAGAACTTGAAAACACAAGTGCATAAAGATACATGCACCTCTGTGTTCATTGCAGCGTTATTCACAATAGCCAAGACTTGGAAGCAACCTAAGTGCCCATCAAGGGACGAATGGATAAAGAAGATGTGGTATATATACACAATGGAATACTACTCAGCCATAAGAAACGATGAAATCCAGCCATTTGTGACAACATGGATAGACACTGAGGGTATTATGCAAAGTGAAATAAGTCAGAGGGAGAAGGTCAAATACCATATGATTTCCTTCATTAAGCAGTAGATAATAACAACAATAAACAAACACATAGAGACAGAGATTGGATTGGTGCTTACCAGAGGGGAAGGGGGGAGGGAGGAGGGCGAAAGGGATGCTTCGGCACATGTGTGTGGTGATGGGTTGTAATTAGTATTTGGGTGGTGAACATGATGTAGTCTATGCAGAAACAGAAGTATAATGATGTACACCTGAAATTTATACAATGTTATAAACCAATATTACTGCAATAAACAAAAAATTAAAAAAAAAAAAAAAGTTTTGGGGCCGGCCCGGTGGCGCAAGCGGTTAAGTGCGCGCGCTCCGCTGCGGCGGCCCGGGGTTCGCTGGTTCAGATCCCGGGCGCGCACAGACACACTGCTTGGTAAGCCATGCTGTGGCGGCGTCCCATGTAAAGTGGAGGAAGATAGGCACAGATGTTAGCCCAGGGCCGTCTTCCTCAGAAAAAAAAAGAGGAGGATTGGCGGATGTTAGCTCAGGGCTGATCTCCTCACAAAAAAAAAAATAAATAAAAAAAAAAAATAAAAAAAAAGTTTTGCTCAACCATGTTAGAGGAAAGATTGAAGTATCTTTCTATTCTTTCCACAGAAAATGGTATCATGAAATAATTATTATATGAAGAAATGACCAAGGAATATGTTGCCAAAAATACAGAGGAAAAAGTATTATTAATGTGTGTCAGTTAATTAATAAAATTATGTGATTTTTCTTGGAAAAAAAAAACATTTTGATATACAAAAAATAAAAAAATAAACATTTTGCTATACAAAAAAAAAAAAAGCAGTTAATCTGTCTATAAAAAAAAAATAGAGGGACTTCAGATTCTGACCATACAGAATAGCTGCTATCAGACTTTCTCTCCAACCACAAATAACTTTAAAATCGGGACAAAACATATATAAAACAACTGTTTGTAAGCATGGACTATAATCAACATAAGGCTACAATCAGAAAAGAGAAACATGAGGTGATCCAACATTCCCCCAAGAATTTCCCCTGGAAACATTTTCTGGGAGTTGGGTATTGAACTGAAGTCAAAACAGGGATCAGCGATCTCACTGGGTAGAGGGAACAGAGATCACAGTTCCGGGCAAAGCACTGGAGGGACAGGGTGCTGGACAGGAGGTAGCCACACAAAGAGAACCCGAAAAGTCCCCTTAGAAATTCTCATCAATTCCTGATCATCTCCAGGGCTGCACAAGCATAAGACAAAACCACAGGATACTTGGTAGCAAGCAGAGCTGGGAAGCTGAGATCCCAAGGGTCAGTGCAGGAAAGTTGCTGGAGTTTGAGCCCAGCCAAAGCTGAGAGACCTGATGAAGATCCTAAACATTCAGTTGAAACCTCACAAAGGCCACACCTTAGAAGAAGGACCACGCCCTAGAAATATAAACAAAACTGAAACAGACCAAACTTAACAAAAAACTAAACCAGGCCTTGACAGAATAAAAGTGAAGAGCTGGTAATTTAACTGCCTGTCAGAACAAAATTCAGCCATCTTTCAAAGAAAGGTAAATCACAGCCTCTCTAATATTTCATCCACAATGTTCAACACACATTTAAAAATTAGGAGACATGCAAAGAAGCAAGAAATTAGCCACTAATCAAGAGATATAACAGTCAATGGAAGCAGAATCAGACGTGATCCAAAGAGTAGATTAGAACACAAGGATTTCAAAATAACTATGAAGAATGTGTTAAAGAAAAAAGATGAAAAAACAGACAAATGAATAAAAAGATAGTGTATTGTAAGAGGGAATTAAGACCCATCCCCAAAAGGATAAAAGAATATGAAACCTACCCATATCATTATCAAATTGCTGAAAACCAAAATAAAGAGAAAATCTTGTAAACAACCAGAGAAAAATAAGACATATTACCTCTAAAGCATGGTTTCTCAACCTTGGTGCTACTGACACTTTAATTGAAATAATTTTCTGTTGTGAGGGACTGTTCTGTGCATTGCAGGAATGTCAGCAGCATCCTGCAACCACCACCACCCCGTGAAAACATATCCAGACATTACCAAATGTCCCCCAGGCGAGAGGGGGTAAAAGAGAAGGCAAACTCACTCCCAGTTAAGAACCATTGCTCTAAGGAAGCAACAGGAAGAAGTGCCACTGACTTCTCAACAAGAAGTACAGAAGCAAGAAGATAACAGAATGATATCTTTAAAGTACAGAAAGAAAACAAAACTGCCAAGAATTCTATTCCCACTGAAAATATTCTTCCAAAATGAAAGCACAATACATTCTTAGACAAACAAAAGCTAAGGGAACTCCTCACCAGCAGACAAGTAATACTACAAGAAAAGTTCTTCAGATGAAGGAAAATGATCCTAGATGGAAGCATAAAAATGACAACAAGAATAAACAGCTCCAGAAAAGGTAAATATGTGGGTAAATACAAGATTATTGACTGTTTTAAAACAATACTAACAATGTCCTGTGGGATTCATAACATATATGGAAGTAAAATACATCAAAACATAGCAAAAAAGGAGATTAAATAATGCAAAAATACTGTAAAGTTCTTGCATTGCTCATAACATGATAAAAGTATTAATTTATGGTACACTATAATATGTTAAGGGTGTATTTTGTAATTTCTTTGGTAATGACTTAAAAGAGTGACACTAACAAATATAATGAAAAAACTAACAAAAGAGATAAAAATACTCTTAATACCACAAAAAGAGCAGGAAGGGAGGAGTGTTTTGTTTTAAAAAGAACAAATGGATAAAGAGAAAACAAATAGCAACAAGGTAAACTGTAATCACACTAAATGTAATGGATGTATACTCCAATTAAAAAACAAAGATTGTCAGACTGGATTAATAAATAAGATGCAACTATATACTGTTCAAAAGAAAACACTTTAAATATTAACACCTAGGAAGGTTGAAAATAAAAGAATAAGAAAAGATGTGCCATGTGCCGGCCCCGTGGCTTGGTGGTTAAGTGCGCCCGCTCCACTACTGGGGTTGGATCCCGGGCGCGCACCGACGCACCGCTTCTCCGGCCATGCTGAGGCCGCGTCCCACATACTGCAACTAGAAGGATGTGCAACTATGACATACAACTATCTACTGGGGCTTTGGGGGAAAAAAAAAGGAGGAGGATTAGCAATAGATGTTAGCTCAGAGCTGGTCTTCCTCAGCAAAAAGAGGAGGATTAGCATGGATGTTAGCTCAGGGCTGATCTTCCTCACAAAAAAAAAAAAAAAAAAAAAAAAGATGTGCCATGCAAACACTAAGCAAAAAAAAGCTGATATGGCAACATTAATAACAGACAAAATAGACTTTAAGGCAAAAAGTATTATGAGAGATAAAGAGGAACATCTCATTTTGACAAAATAGTCAACTTAATTAGAAGCCATAAAAATCATAAATTATATTCACTTAATATCATAGCTTCAAAATGTGTAAAAAAGCAAAAATTGACAGAACTAAAATAAGATAGTCAATTCACAATACTTGGTTTAACTAATAGCGCATATAAATCTAAACACACCTAACAAAACAGAAAAATCAGTCAAAATACAGAAGATCTGAACCAACTCAATTAATCAAATGGATGTAATTAACAAATAAAAACCATTACATCTGACAAATGCAGAATACACATTCTTTTCAAGTATACACGGCACATTTAGCAGCACAGACCATGTTCTAGGCCATAAAGTAAGTCAAATTTCCAAGGAATGAAATATTTCAATATATCTTCTCTGACCACTACGAATTCACATGAAACTCAATCACAGAAAAACAACTAGAAAATCTCCAAATGTTAAGAAATTAAGCACCATACTTCTAAATAACTCCATAGGTCAAATAACAATGGAAAATAGAAAATATTCTGAGCTGAATGATAGCATAGGGGTTTGGTAATAAAACAGTCCCCAGAGAGCAATTTATAGTTTAATAAAAAAATTGAAAATCAACCTTCTAAGCTTCCAACTTAAAAGGTTAGGAAATGAACAGCATATTACACCCAAGAAGGAAGAAAATAATAACAGATATTAGTAAAATAGAAAATAAGCATACAAGAGAAAATGAGCAAAGCCAAAAGTTGGTTCTTTGAAAAAATTAGTAAACCCCTACCAAGATTAAACAAGTAAAAAATGAGTGAAAATACAAATTACAAAAACAAAGAATTAAAAAGAGACATCATTACAAATCCTACAGAAATTAAAAGATAGTAAGAGGATATTATGAACACTTTACACCAATAAAATTGAATTTTAGGCGAAATGGACAAATTTCCCTTGAAAACATCCACTCATCAAAACTAACAAAGGAACAAACAGAAAATCTGAATAGTAGTAGTATCTGTTAAAGAAACTGAACTGTAAACAAAAACCTTCCTACAAAGAAAACTCCAGGCCCAGACGGTTTTGCTGGTGAACTCTGCCAAATATTTAAGGAAGAAATAGTATCAATGCTACACAAACTCACCCAGAAAACAAGAAGAGAAGAATGGTTCCTAACTCATATTAAAGCCAGCATAACCTCAATAACAAAATCCAACAAGTATATTATAGGAAAAAAAAATTATAGTCTAATAATCTCTCATAAATACAGATATAAAAATCCTAAATGAAATATTAACAAATAAATCCTAGAGATAAACAATATAATGAATGCACCAGGACCAAGTGAGATTTATTCCAGGAATGCAAGGTTGGTTTGTTATTTGAAAAAATCAATGTAATTCACCACATTAGCAAAATAAAGGAGAAAAACTATATAATCATCTCAATAAAAGCAGAAAAAGCATTTAATAAAATTCAATACCCATTCATAATAAAAAGAGTCAGAAAACCAGGAATAGAAGGAAAATTTCTCAATCTGAAAGACATCTTCAACAAAACTATAGCTAACATTATAGTCACTAATGAAACTTTGAACATTTCCCCCTAAGAGTAAAAACAAGACAAGAATGTCTACTACCATCACTTCTCTTTAAATTGTACTGGAGGTCCTAGGTTTTGTGGTAAGGCAAAAAAAGTACAAAGGTAGGAAAGAAAGAAAGAAACCTTTTTATTTGCAGGTGACATGATTATGTTCATAGAAAATCCAAAACTCTATAAGCAACTAAAATTACTAAGTGAATTTCTGCAAGATCACTGGATAGAATGTCAATAAACAAAAACCAATGTCATGCCTATATATCAGCAAACAGAAGATGAAATTTTAAAATAAATACCACTTGAAATCATTGAAAACATTAAATACTTGGGCATAAATTTAACAAACATGTGCAAAACTTATGTCTTGAAAACTACAAAACATTGCTGAGAGACATTTTTTAAATGCCTAAATACATATAGAGATATTCTATGTGCTTGGACGAAAAGATTCAACAACGTTAAAATGCCGATTTTCCCCACATTGATTTACAGATTCAATCAATCCCAATCGAAAAACAAGCCACTTTTGGGGGATGGAGATGATACATTTATTCTAAAATTTATATGGAAATCAAAGGCCCTAGAATGCCAGCAGTCTTAAAGGGAACCAAAGTTAAAGGACTAGCACTACTCATTCGAAGGATTTACAATATATCTACAGCATTAAAGCCGTCATATTAGCTTCAAGACAGACAGAGAATAACACAACATAACATGTCTAGTATTAGACCCACACATGTAGTCACTTGATTTACCACAAATGAGCCACTGTAATTTAGTGAGTCTTTTTAATAAATGGTGCTAAAGCAACTGAATATCTGTCAAGAAAAAAATGAATCATGACCCTTATCTCTCATACAGAAAAAATAACTTCAATAGGTTCAGAGACATAAATGTAAAAGCTAAAACTATAACCATTCTAGAAGGAAACATATGAAAAAATCTTTATGACCTGAGGTAGGCAAAGATTTCTCAGGCAACATACAAAAAGCACTAATCATAAAAAAAAGAAAAGGAAAAAAAACAGAGAGATAAATTGGACTTCATTAAAATTAAAACATCTGTTCATCAAAAGACATCCTTAAGAAAATGAAAAGGCAAGCCACAGACAGAGAAAAAATACAATGCATATGCCTGACCAAAATACATAAAGAACTACAAATCAATAAGAAAAAGACAAATAATACAACTTTTTTTAATTGGGCAAACAACTAGAACAGACACTTCACCAAAGATAGAAGAAAAATCAATAAGCACATGAAAAGGTACATTAGTCATCAGGAAATGCAAATTAAAACCATAGTGAATTACTATTTCACACTCAATAGAATACTTAAAACTAAAAGGACTAAAAGCACCAAATATTAACCAGGATGTGGAGCAACTGAAACTCTCATACTGCTAGTGGGTGTGGTACAACCAAACTGGAAAACTGCTCATCAATTTCTTATAAAGCTTAATATACATCTACCCTACAACCTAGCAATTCCATTTCTAGATATTTACCCAAAAGAAATGAAAATGGATGCCTACACAAAGATTGCACAAAAATGTTCAGAGCAGCTTTTCTCATACTAGCTATCAACTGGAAATGATCCAAATTCATCAACAGATGAATGGATAAGCAAATTGTGTATAATCACACAATGGATACCACTCTGCAACAGAAAAGAATGAATACTGATAGAAGCAACAACAGGAACAAATAACAAAGACAGTAGGTGAAGTGAAAGAAAAGAATAAATATATACTGTACGATTCCATTTATATGAAGTTTAAGAACAGTCTGCGATGACAGAAAGCTAAACGGTGATTGTCTGTGGGGGAGGGAACTGACTAGGAGCAGAATAAGGGAGCTAGGATGATGGAAATGCTCTACATCTTGACTGTGATGGTGATTACATAGATGTACACATTTATCAAAATTCAGTGATCAAAACTCAAACTTTATGTATTTTATGTATTACATTATATATAAATGTTACCACAGTTAAAAAATATTAAAAATAATAATGGTAACATTAATTTTTAAAATCTCACAGATATACTAATCAAAAATGCTAAAATTAAATAGACTGGGAATACAAAGTGTTGGAGAGGATATGGAACAACTGGAACTCCTATATTTTGCTTGAGGGAGTGTAAATGATCTAACAATTTGGAAACTAGCTTTAAAGATAACACCCAATAAATGAATGTCTACTCTATGACCCAGTAATTGTACTTCTAGATATATGATAAAAGAAATATATGAACAAGGATGTTCACAGCAGTATTCATAATAGACAAAAACTGGAAGCAATCCACATGTCTATCAATACAGAAATGGAGAAAAAAATTATCCATATATTATCATCTGAAATCAAAAGACTCACAGAAAAAGATCAAATGTTTACCCCAATGATATATTATTTGATTGGATTTCCCTTTCTCTATTGGCTGAAGTCAACAAAACCACTCTTAACATTGATACCTGCTAGGGTTAGTTACTTCACTGAGCAGGAAATGATACAAAAAGAAAAAAGCAGCAATTTTCATTCTGCCTCACAGTTTTACAGAAATCCACAAAACTTCTATTTACATCAAGACATTCTGCTTCATATCTTACTTAACTGCCACCCATAATCTGAATGCTTTGACCCTTTTAAATATGTCCTAATTAACATTAAACATTTTAAAATGAATAATTAGCGTTGAGGGAGGGTGAGTGGATGTGTAGAAGAATCAAGACTGTTCATGAGCTGATAAATATTTAAGTTAGGTGATGGGCACATGGGAGTTCATTATACTGTGTTCTCTATTTTTGTATATGTTCGAACTTTTCCACAATAAAAATTTTGAAAATAAAAATTACAAAAGCTACAGTTGGGAGGAAGGCTAAAAGAAAACCTCAAGGATCTTCAACTTTGAGAGGAAACAGAAATAAAAACATAGAACCACAATGAAGTCTCTTTTCCTTCCAGGATCTGGATTTGGTACAAAGAAGAGTCTAATTAAAGCTTTCACCTCATTATGTCAAAGTAAAACACACACTATTCAACTAATACATAAAACTGTCACTGATAAACCACTTCCACACTACCACACTCTTCAGTGCAGTGTCTACCCTAGAGATAATTCTCCTGTTTGCTTTTATTCTAAATTCAGAGGAACTTTATTCTACTAATATTCTCACTTACTTCAATACATGCCAATAAAGAATGTGGCAGACAGTAGCAACATTGCAATGATAAAAATACGCCCAAGCTAAAATTAAAATTCATTAATTTCTTTATGTGCCTATTACTCTTGGGAGGGGAAATATAAGAGAACAAAATAGTTCCGTCCTCATGAAGCACACCATAGTAAAGAAGACGCATACATAACATATGTGAAAAGTGCTATGAAGAAAAAAATGAAGCCAACGAAGCCATGTATGAGGAGGGAACAAGCTTGATGCTCTTTATAGGAGGGTCAGAGAAGACCTCACTGGAAAGATGACCTACGAAAAATAGAGTCCAAAGAAAGTGGAGGACTAAACTATGTGACTATCTGGGGAAACCCTGTATCACCTAGAAATAACAGTAAGTGCCAAGTCTCTAGGGTCAGAGTGATTAACACGTCTGAGAACAGCAAGGTGGCCAGTGTGACTGGAGCTGAACAACAGGGGAGACAGAGGCAGGAGCCCAAGTCAAAGAAGGAGCTGATTACGTACGGAGCAGAGGACTGCTACTGAGACGACTTAGGCTGCTGCTGCAACTCAGATGGGAAAGCACCTATGGACAGTTTTAAGCATGACCCGACTTTTTATTTTAAAGGTTCCCTCTAGTTGCTGCCCTCAGAAGGACTCTAAGAGAGCAAAAGCAGAAATAAGCCCACCAGGAAGCAATCACGGAAATCTAGGCTGACACTGGCTTGGACTAGGATCATACTGTTAAGACAATGAAAAGCTGCCAGATTCTGGAAGTATTTTAAAGATAAGCCAACAGGATTTACTGATGGACTGACAGATTATGTGTGAAAGAGACTGGTCAGCATGACTCCAAGGTTTCCGGCCAGGGCAAATGCAAGGACAGAGCTGCCATTTAATGAGTTGGAAGACTGTGGGAGCAACAGATTTGGGGTGGCGGGTGGGAGCAGCATGGGGAATCGGGAGTTTAGTTTTGACTGTGTCAATCAAGAGCTGCTTTTAAAAGGTCTAAGCAGAGATGTGAAATTAGAAGTTAGATACAGGAGGCTGAAGTTTTGGGGAGAGACCTAGCTGAAGATACAAATTTGGAAGGCATGAAAGTACAAATGGTATTTAAAATTATGAGACTGTTTATGGCAATTCATATAACTTAAAAGTGAGCTGGGTAGGGGCCAGCCCCGGTGGCCTAATGGTTAAGTTTGGCACGCTCCGCTTCCTCGGCCCAGGTTCAGTTCCCCGGTTCGGACCTACACCACTCATCTATCAGCAGCCATGCTGTGGCAGCAGCTCACATACAAAATAGAGGAAAATTGGCACCAGATGTTAGCTCAGGGCGAATCTTCCTCAGCAAAGAGAGGAAGATTGGCAACAGATGTTAGCTCAGGGCAAATCTTCCTCAGCAAAAAATAAATAAATAAACAACCTGTGTAAAAATGTTAATTCCAAATTTGATACTTAGAGTTAATCTGAATTGGTAATTTTCCCCTTTAATTTCCATCACTCCTATGTATTATATTAAAAGTGTGTTGGTATTACAATGCCTAACAGCATTCATTACAGACACTCAGATATTTTTTGGGTGAATTATGAACTTTTAGAGCTGGGAAAGACCCTCAGAGATAAACCAATATGCTCATTATGACAGATGGCTAAATAGAGTTCCAAAGAGGTTTACTGATTTGCTCAAGGTCACCCAGTTAGTTAGGAAGTGCACTAGATTAGATCCCAGATACCCAGACACTTGGTCTAATAAATTTCCCTCCCCATGTTTTCTTGTTCTGAATAAGTAACTGTGACTCAATAAAGTAGAGGAAAATCTTGCCCATTTGTTAACTATACAATAACCTTACCTCTTCAGAATGCAGCTAAGAATTAAGAGTCAAAATAGGTCTTTGGGTAGACGTGAGCAGTCATAAAATCCATGTAATCAAGTTCACGGATTTCAGTAACTAGCGAAGTCCCTGCAAATGCTTGTTCTCATCTGACACATGTAAATAGCATTCTAGGACCATAAGGTTAAACAGGCAGAGGCCCACCCAAGCACAAATTCTTATTAGCACCTTAGACCATCAACAGAGAATAGGGCAACACAATACAGTCATGCGTCACTTAAGAACAAGGATACGTTCTGAGAAATGTGTCATCAGGCGATTTTGTCATTGTGCGAACATCACAGAGTGTACTTACACAAATTTAAACAGTAAAGCCTACTACACACCTAGGCCATGTGGTACTAATCTTACGGGACCACCTCATATATGCGGTTCGTCATTGACCAAAACATCGTTATGTGGCACCTGACTGTATAAATATAGGTAAAATATAAATGATAATAATAATTATAGGAATCTTTTTTAGGTTCTTTTGTTCCAGATACTATGCTGGTTATCTTTTAGTATAACTCTTCATTTCTAATCCTTACAACAATCCCTTAAAGTATGAACAATATTATTCCCATTTTTCAGATGTGAAACAGAGGCCAAAGAGGTTTAATATCTTGATCACAATCACATCAGAACTAGCAGGGCCAGGACTGGAACCTAGCTCTGCCTGAATCCAAAGCCAGTATGCTTTCAACTACACCACAGGAAAAAGTGAAATTATATTCTACATACTCCTATGAGATGCTAAGGGAATTACGTGTTACAATTATCATCTAAAATGTTTAAATTCTTGACCTTGGAATAAGTACTTGGGGAAAAATTCATAACTTGATGGTGGATAAACCAAAGCAGTAAATGACATCTTACACTCTCAATTCATGAAAATAATGATATAGCTGTAAATCGGCTGCTATGCAAAAATATAGAAACAATATTTTTACGTCAAGAATGACGTTCACCTTACACAAAAATATTCTAAGTACATTTTGTTCAACCTAATTTCTTAAACAGTTTTATTTATTTATTTTGTGTGTGTGTGAGGAAGATCAGCCCTGAGCTAACATCCATGCTAATCCTCCTCTTTTTGCTGAGGAAGACCGGCTCTGAGCTAACATCTATTGCCAATCCTCCTCCTTTTTTTCTTTTTTTCCCCAAAGCCCCAGTAGATAGTTGTATGTCATAGTTGCACATCCCTCTAGTTGCTGTATGTGGGACGCGGCCTCAGCATGGCCGGAGAAGCGGTGCGTCAGTGCACACCCGGGATCCGAACCCAGGCCGCCAGTAGCGGAGCGTGCGCACTTAACCGCTAAGCCACGGGGCCAGCCCTCAACATAATTTCTTAAGAACATCATTTTAAATAAAATTGAGTCAAGAAGAAAAACACTTGTTCTTTGAAAATAAAAGGCAAAAGTTAGAAGAAAATGTAAGATCTGAACGTCAGCCTTGTGTCTGAAAACCTCAGGAATAATTTCCAATACCCTCTTATTATTCAGCTTTTAAGAATATTAAATTTTTAAAAATCATATGTCATAAAACGGCAATGACAGATGAGAAAAATGAAAAAAAAATGAAATTGACAACACATCTTACATTTTTGTCATAAAATTAAACTTCCTCCCTCATCAATCTTAAACCAGATTTCACAAAAGTAATGAAACTGATTAGCTTGAATTTTATCCCCACTAATTTTGCAAATGAAGTACCACAGCACTTTAGATAGGACCAATCCAAGAAATGTTCACCGTAAGGGAATTCCAAGAAGAACGGCAATTCCAAGAAGGCAAAAAGGGGGAGAAACAAATGATAAAAATCTATCCCAAATCTACAAAGAATGCTTCCCACTCCACTACACCCACTATAACGAATAATTAAAGAGCCTATTCCTCTTGGGGGGTGGTGGGGGAGCTCAATCATTCCAAGGCCTCTCTCTCCTTATTTTTGTAAGAAAGATCAGCCCTGTGCTAACATCTGCCAATCCTCCTCTTTTTTTGCTGAGGAAGACTGGCCCTGGACTAACATCCATGCCCATCTTCCTCCACTTTATATGGGACGCCGCCACAGCACGGCTTGACAAGTGGCGCGTTGCTGTACGCCTGGAATCCGAACCGGGGAACCCCAGGCTGCCGCAGCAGAGCGTGCACACTTAACCACTTGCGCCACCAGGCTGGCCCCCAACGCCTCTCTTTAAGTTACAAAAAGTTCTCTGCACCCAAAGATACTGATCACTTCTCTTCAACAAACAGATGCTATTCTTTGTAACGCTCCCTTTTTCCTAGCAGAGAAGTTGTTATAGTTTCAGTACCAGCTGAAGAAAACAAGCAAGCCCTGAGATACAATTTTACCCTCTCAGACAAAATCCAACAGCCAATAAATTCCTTTCTAAAAACATGGCTCCAGGGGCCAGTCCAGGGGAGTAAGCGGTTAAGTGCGTGCACTCCAATGCGGCGGCCCAGGGTTTGCTGGTTCGGATCCCAGGTGTGCACCAACGCACCGCTTGTCAAGCCATGCTGTGGCGGCATCCCATATAAAGTAGAGGAAGATAGGCATGGATGTTAGCCCAGGGCCAGTCTTCCTCAGCAAACAAAGAGGAGGATTGGCAGATGTTCGCTCAGGGCCTATCTTCCTCGCAAAAGAAAAATAAAAAAAATAAAAATAAAAACATGGCTCCATCCTTTCTCATAGACTTCAAAATCTAACTGGTGAAGGACATGAAACCAAGAAAAGAAATATCTTTAATTATGAGAATCAGAGAATCTCAGAGTTTCTTAATCTAGGAAAGTATACTACGTTTTTATGACCCTGCTTAGGGAAATAACTACCCAGCTAATTTCTATTATTTCATATTAGGTGGGTTCAGAGTACTAAACTTGGTCATTTTTAGGATATAAACCAATGAATAAATGTGCAATTCTATTGGCAGAAAATGCTTTACGTTTTTAGAAGCAATGTAAGACTATACCTCTAAGAATGTCCCAACAAGCCTAGAAGTCACACACTCAAATACGTGGGCACCTAACGGTTAACTAAACATAGTATGTTCCTAATAAAAATTCCTGCTTGACTTGCATGATTAAAAACAATTCAAGATATCGTTTGGTAAAACATACCCTTTCATATCCCTTTGGGTGAACAAACTTACTTTCACCATCATGCATTTGACTGTTAAGAAGGAAAGCTATATTTCTGAGCTTTATAAAGTACCAATTACGTATGTCACATGGCACATCATTTTACACGTGTGGAATATATCAGATTAAGAATTAATGGATTAATATATAACAGACACAGAAACAATTACAGATACGTGTGTATACATGGGTTAGCACACACAGATGTATACATGCATATGTTACCCAGCTCTGTCCACTGAGAGGGCCTAGAAGCAACGACACCCCAGTAACAATGAGCATACCCAGCTCCAGATTCTGATTTCTTTTTTTTTTTTTTTTTTGGTGAGGAAGATCAGCCCTGAGCTAACATTCATGCTAATCCTCCTCTTTTTGCTAAGACCAGCCCTGAGCTAACATCTATTGCCAATCCTCCTCCTTTTTTTTTCTCCAAAGCCCCAGTAAATAGTTATATGCCATAGTTACACATCCTTCTAGTTGCTGTACGTGGGACGCGGCCTCAGCATGGCCGGAGAAGCGGTGTGTCGGTGCACGCCCGGGATCCGAACCTGGGCCGCCAGTAGCGGAGCGCGGGCACTTAACCGCTAAGCCACCGGGCTGGCCCCAGAGATTCTGATTTCTAAATACCATTCTCCAACCAAAGGAACTAGGGCTCCTTGGAAAAATGGTTGATTCTAGGGCTGAGACAGGAAAACTAAAAGATGAAGCTGGAGTACCTCTATAGGACCTAAAAGCAAGAAAGTGCTCAAGTCTACATTTTAACTCTTGTTTTTCATAACAGGAGAATATCTGTTCAGCAAAGGAAAAAAATCCTATTATCACTAGACTGTCCATGTGTGATTAATGACTGTTGCCACTTCCCTTCTTTACCCCAAAATATGCAACCTTGCAATTCACCAATCTCCAAAAGTGCACAAAGTAAAGAGGGGACACATATAAAAGACAAAAATAGTTAGGGGTTAGTCACAAAAATAAATCATACCGTGCAAAATTCAAGCTTTTTACCAGTTCATCTAATACACGGTTATTTTTCAGGTCCGGCTCTGTGACTGTCTAGAAAAGAAAAACAACAGATGGAAAAAGGTCAGAAACAGTAATTAACTTGTCATAATCTTATTTTGAAAATGTGTGACCCATCCTCCTGAGACTCCTCATCCCACTAAGTCTTCCAGGAAAGCCTCCAAATAAAGTTCATTTATCTCATACTGATATGGAATTTTAAAACAACAGTGAATCAGTATCTGCTGACTGGAAGTCTCATAAAAACTTTCCAAAGCACCTGGTAAAATCATATATACTCTGTACCGACTAAGATAAAACCTAATATGAGCAAGAATCCTTCTTGAAAATGCCAGCACTAGGCTTTCTCAAAAATTTCTCCTGAAAAGCAGGCAAGAGATTGTTACGGAACCAAGTGGGCTCGCCTCCTGGTGAGTTAAATAAGACTCTACGCCAGTGGAAGTTGTCTCACAAAGTTAAGTGTATTAGCAGCAAATAGGAGGCCATGAGGAATCATTTCCAAAGGCATGGTGTCCCCCAAGAAAGGGAAGCAGGAACTTTTATTTTGGTTGGGGAATGAATACTCAAAAGGGAGAGGCAGGTATTTGCTTGGCACAGGCTCAGTTGCGGGAGAATGTGCTTCCAAATAATGAGGCCTAAGCTCCTCCTAGAGAGATCTTTGCATTAAAAATAAGGCAAAGGTCATGGGCCATAGCTCTTGTGATGAGGCTTGGTCAGTTTCAGGATGGCTGGTGGTTACATCTCTTTAACATACAAAAGGAAAAGAAACAACTTGGAAAAACAGTTCATTGCTTCCAAACTCACCTTTGGAGCCTAGTTGGTGACAAGATGTTTGTTCTTTTACGTGATAATATTAGGAGAGACATAAGGTGTTCAAAGAGTTTAAAAACAAGACTGGTGTTCAGGAATACAAGAGGAAAATGATAAATCTAGTACTTACTCAGCAGGAAGGGTACACAGTTTATCACCATGATGATACCATCCTGACAAAGGCAGTGTACCATGAGTCGTAAAGAGCTTAGACTCGAGAAACAAACTGGATCATTTCTTACGAAGCATTCTTACATAATAGTTCAGAGAAGTTCAATGACATCCAGACACCACCTACCTACCAGAGGTGCCAAACTAGAACCTAAACCCTTTAGTCCCAGTGTCCTTTCTATTAGACCTTACTGTCTCTTTTTCTTCTTTCTTTATTCCTACTTATGTTTTCTTTGCCTTTTTACCTTCTTTTTCACCTATTTCAACTACTTGAAATGCTTCAGAAACCATAACAGCAAATTTCCTAATGTTTTCCCATAAGGCCTTGTCACTGACTAGGCACCTCAAGAAACTCAAAGGTGGGTTTGGAAGCAAGTCACTGTTTTTCCACCTTGTTTCTTTTCCTTTTCTATGTTAACCAGATGGAACCACCAACCATCCTCAAACTGACCAAGCAAGAAACTCAAGGGAGATGGAACCACCAGCCATCCTGAAACTGACCAAGCCTCACCACAAGAGCTTTGGCCCATGACCTCTGCCTTATTTTTAATGCAAAGATCTCTCCAGGAGGAGCTTAGGCCTCCTTATTTGGAAGCATGTTCTCCAACTGAGTCTGTGCAAACAAATACCTGCCTCTCCCTTTTGAGTATTCATTCCCTAACCAAACTAAAAGTTCCTGCTTCCCTTTGTGGGGGTCACCACGCCTTTGGAAATGATTCTTCATGGCCTCCTATTTGCTGCTAATACACTCAACTTTGTGAGACAACTTCCACTGGTGTAGAGTCTTATTTAACTCACCAGGAGGCAAGCCTACTTGCTTCAGTAACAGCCTGGTTTGGGAAGGGGGAAAGGGACCAGTTAGGCTGGGTTCAGCCCAACGGCCATGAATCTTTGCCTTCTGCACAAATACTTACACCAGTCATTTGCAAATGAATAATCCTACTATCCGATTTTCTACCCAACTTGAGAAATTTTAAAAAATTAGGAGCCATAAAAACACAGGTCATAAGATTTAGAGTGCTACATCCTGCTCTTAAAATTAGTTTTTACTTCCTAATAAAATACATTTAGGTTATCAGAAATCTGAATAAAAAATTGAACAAAGCCCAATTCTCCATATATGTATTTAAGAGGTCCTTTCTTAAAGGACCTGTAAAAAAAAAAGAAAATGTCTTTTACATAGCTTAATTCAATAATTACACATCTTCCCTTGGGCTTTTATGTATACATAAAGCAGAAATATTTACACCAATCAGTAAGTTTAAAAAAAAAAAAAAGGAAAGAAAAACTCACCACACAACAAGTTGGACACTGTGTTTTATAGGACAGAAATTTTCTTATACAGAGAGAACAGTCTGCAAAAACATAGATGCAATATAATAAATTAGTTAAGCTATATTAATAACACAGGAACCTGACTTCTAACAAAACTGACAATTCCAAAAATATTTACATCATCTAAGGTATAGCATTATGATCTCAAAATTCTAGTACCTCTACTCTACCTATGCAAATTTGCAAATGTGCTTAAATCAGCCTTTTTAGGAGAAGGAAACATATCAAATAATAATAACCATGAGTCTCTAGGATATCACAACACCATAAGCAACATGCATCACTCAGTATCCTCCATCTGTAAAATGTAGGAAACCTACATGGAAAACCTAGGATGGATATTGTATAAACATGTCATATATCTCCACTGCCTAACACTCTAAAATATAGATTTTGAAGTAAGATATTTATACACGTTAAGAAATAATATACATGATGTAATCTATGCAGAAATAGAAGTATGATGATGTACACCTGAAATTTTTACAATGTTATAAACCAATGTTACTGCAATAAACAAAAAATTAAAAAAAAATTAACAGCAGTTCAAAAAAAAAAAATAATAATAATAATAATAATAAAAAGAAATAATATATACCCAAGGTATCAAATTAGGGATTTCTACCTCCTAACTCTGTAAATGACATCCATTATCCCACATTTAACAAGTCCTTTCATGGCAAGCACTAAGAAAAGAACAATATATAAGGGAAGGTTCTTGACTTCAAGGTGCTAACAAAGTAGTGTGGCAATTATAGTCCAATTCAGTGTAATAAGTTGCAAGGATTCAAGTAGGAAATCAGCATTAACTACATTCTTCACATCTCAGGCAGTGTAAAATGATCTCCCAAAGAAAAAAACAGATGTGACCAGTAGAATGGTACCTTACTGGTAGCTAATGTCCCATTAGCCCAAATTCAGCTTAGTGAAGGGACCTCATTAGAAAGGACTCAGTTCAGTTAAGGGGGAGAAGACAGTGTGACTTCAGGTACAGAAATCCAGGAAATGAATAAGTCATGCTAGCCTCAACAAGAGCATCCAGGAGGAAAAATGAAACATCATAAAAAGGATAAAACAGGCAACCGGTTAAGTTCTTTGGGAAGCAAAGATGAATAAAGGGAGACTTCTGGTTTCCGATTTGGCATGTAAGGAGCTTGGAAGTTGTTATTCTATCTAACAACAAGTGAAAAGCTGAACAGACTGAAAAATCAACAACTCGTTTTAGATCCATCAGAGAAATGAGGTCACAGGGCAAACTGCTGCCCCAAAAACTGAAGAGACAGAGAGGATACAAAGAATCACAATTTACCAGAGCAAGAACTCATGAGCAGAAACTTCCATAGGAACCGGAGAAGGAACCTCTGCTGAAACCAGTGCTGGGGTAGGAAAACTGAACTGTAACTGATGAATTGCTGGGAGGGCTCAGTGTGAGTAAGTCTGAGAGTCAAAACTCCAGGGAGACTCAGACACCAGGGGGCCTCACACTTATGTGAGTTTTTGCTCCAAGAGTTCTACCAGGTTCTCAAAGTGCCTATCAGAGAAAAATCTCCTGGTCCTACTACAGCAGGAGGGGAAAGTAACCATTTGAAATTCACCAGAGCACTCTGTTCTTAATAAGGCCTGCCCTCAGGAGCAACTATTTCAAGGGTCTGCCACATGGCAAAGCAGTTAAGTGCTCGCACTCCGCTGCTGGTGACCTGGGGTTTGGATCCCGGGCACGCACCAATGCACTGCTTATCAGGCCATGCTGTGGCAGCGTCCCATATAAAGTAGAGGAAGATGGGCACAGATGTTAGCCCAGGGCCAGTCTTCCTCAGCAAAAAGAGGAGGATTGGCGTGGATGTTAGCTCAGGGCTGATCTTCCACACACACACACACACACACACAAAAAAAACAAGAGAAACTATTTTACCAGAGCCAATTCTAACAGGGTTTTATCAGAGCCCAGCTGAGCTGGGGGCAGGGAAATAACCAACTTCAGCTACTTCTAGCCATCCTGTCCCACCTAAGGTGCGGGGACTTTTGGGGGGGGGGCCCACAAAGGGACAGAACAAACGAACAATGACTGAGAAGCACTTATGAAGTTCACAGTCCAGGGCACAGGCTCACCAGAAGACCTAGACATGATGATAGGACTACAGAATGCTTCCCCTCCCCCACACCTCACCACCACATCACTAAAGGGCTGTTTAGTGCAGTGCCTTTACCCAGTACATCATGTCTCACTGTTTGGAAAAAATTGTAAGGAGTACCAAAAGGCAAAAAACACAGTTTGAAGGAACTGCAAGCATCAGAACTAGTCAGTTTTGGCAAGAATGTTGGAATTATCAGACCAGGAATTTCAAACAACTATGATTAAAGGCTTTAATGGACAAAGTAGACACATGCAAGGACAGATGGTAATGTAAGCAGAGAGATGGAAATGCTAAGAAACACTCAAAAAGAAATGCTAGAGATCAAAAACCTGTAACAGAAATGAAGAATGCCTTTGATGGGCTCATTAATAGACTGGACACAGCTGACGAAAAATATTAGGGCTTGAACATATCTCAATAGAAACTTCCAAAACTGACGAGCAAAAAAAGAAAAAACACCAAAAAAAAAACCAACAGAATATCCAAGCACTGTGTGGCAGCTATAAAAGGTGTAACATATGCATAGTGGCAATCCCAAAAGGAGAAGAAAGAAGTAGAAGAATATTTGAAGCAACAATACTGAGAATTTTCCCCAAATTAATGTCAGACACCAAACCACAGATCCAGGAAGCCCAGAGAACACCAAGCAGGAAAATGAAAAAAACCCTACAATTGGTATATCATATTCAAACTGCAGAAAATCAAAGATAAAAAAATCTTGAAAGAAGCCAGAGGGAAAAAAACACCTTACAAGGAGCCAGCCCCATGGCCTACTGGTTAAGTTCAGCACGCTCTGCTTCGGCGGCCCGGGTTCATGGGTTCCGATCCTGGGTGCTGACTTACACACCGCTTATCAAACCATGCTGTGGCAGATGTCCCACAAAAAGTAGAGGAAGATGGGCACTGATGTTAGCTCAGGGCCAATCTTCCTCAGCAAAAAGAGGGGGATTGGCAGTGGATGTTAGCTCAGGACTAATCTTCCTCACAAAAAATAAATAAATAAAAAATAATTTTGAAGTGTCTGGCTAAACGCAGAAAATCTAGTTTCAAGTCTGAACAAAACAGGAGGTTCTGGAAAGCTGAGAAGGCTGGCCTCTGCCTCCACTTCTAGTGTTAAGTGACCAGTTAGCTGATAAGAGAATACCCCTCTAACTAAAGACCAGCACTCCAGCACGTCCAGAAGTACAGTTCTGCATAACTGTATGTCCCTTCTACATGTATGGCTATCTGTCTTCTCCCCTGTCTTATTTCACAGTGCTGCCTCATAAGAACATAAAAGAAGAGAAACACATTATTTCCCAAAAAGAATCTTATATTGCCTCTTAATTCAGCAAAAGTCAGTAAATGGAATATTTCATATTTCACTTTCTTTAAAAAAGATGAAACTGCTTTTTATTCACACACAAGCCTCAATTCATTTTGTGAGTCAAAACCCACAAAAGGAAAAGAAAAATGATTGCTGGTCCATCTTTAAAA
The DNA here is from genome assembly GCF_020826845.1 of Diceros bicornis minor. NCBI lineage: Eukaryota > Metazoa > Chordata > Mammalia > Perissodactyla > Rhinocerotidae > Diceros > Diceros bicornis. Next base: position 71,279,162 of record NC_080741.1, on the reverse strand, counting down.
TAGTGGTAATTAAACAGTGTCTTCCAGCCAATGATTTCATCTAGGAGTAAATATTTTCAGCATCTTCCATTATCAAGTCAGAAAAACTGTGTAAGTGCAAGGAAAAGTGACACTTCAGCAAATCAATCTATTAGTGAGAACATTTCTCACTTAATGGTTTTTTTCTGGATTGGATTCCCTCTCTCCCAAAAAAGTACTCTTTAACAGCAAGAATGTGTATCTATTTAAAATACCTGCATTCTGCCAATGCACCCCACTCAAACCTTAATAACGAAGAACTGCAAATGTAGTGTTCATTAGTCATATCCAAAAAACTAAACAGAACAAAACAGAATAAAGTGATTTAAAATGATAAATCCTGCAATGTTTAAGGAGCAACAATAGTAGCTAGGATTCTGGGTCACCAATTCTAGTCAATCCAGGACGACAGCAGAACATGATAGCTAGATCTGGCTCCTACTAAGCTGTAGGGGCTTTTGTGTCATTAAAACAATACTACAGACCCAGAGCAACTTTTAATCTTGAGGGAGCCTGTAACAACTGATGTTTAGTAGAAAAGGCCTACCAAATCATGAGAGGTACAATATGAAAAATAAGTGCTTATAAAATAAATTATCATTATTGAAAGTACCTTCCACTGACTTCCTCTTAGATGAAGAATGATATCAGTGACAATTGTAAGTGACAAAGAAGCCAAAAAAAAAAAAAAAGAATGGAAGGAAAGGCTAATATTTCAGCTAAGTAGAGTTTGGTGAATGAATAACAACTAAAGTCTTTCTTCCCTAAAATGACATAATTAAAATATATAGAAGGGACTTCCATCTCTATCCATGAGAAAGTAAGAGTCCAGAATTACTCTCCTTCCATAAACAACTAAAACACTGGGGGAAAATATGAAACAATTATTTTCAGACTTTGGACAATGACAGAAATGAGAGGAATTCTACCACAGCCCAAGCTTTCTGCCTGGAGGCAATTTCTTGACCACAGTGCAGGGAGGAGAGCCAAACAGTCAATCAGTCTTGCTAGCTGAAGAAACAAAGATCAGAGTTCAGGGCAATGCAGGCAGCTAGAACTTGTAGGGCAGAATCCCAGAAAGAAAGAGGCTACATACAGGAAGACCTCCAGAAATATGAATATGGATCCACTCGATTCTATGACTGAATGCAAATCTGCACATGCCCAGGGTGAAAATCCATGATGCCAGAAAAAGAACAACTTCCAGGGAAAGAACAACTGGAAAGATCACACACAGCCAGGAGTTCTCAAAATGTCTACCAGCCAGTTTGGAGGGACCTTACTGAATGCATGGGCATTTGGTAGACACTTTAGAACGTTATACCTTAGTATGAGAGTGAATTAGCCACAGAGAGAGGGTAACATGAGCAAGATGGTGGAATAGGAGGCAAGACCTCCTTTCCCCATGGAGACATCCATTCAACAACAAAACATGAACCAATTGCAAGAAATCCAAGTACCAGTTAAGTACCTGCACATCCAGCGAGCACAAAACCAGCCACACTGAAGCCGGTAGGAAATTCGTGGCACTCACTTGCCAGAGCCCCTCCACCTGGCTCAGCACCACATGAGTAGAAACTTCCAACTCCTAGCTTTTCCCTGGGGAGGGAAAGAAAAGACTGAAACATACATGAAATGTTCAGACATTTTGGGGGGCTGCCTGAGGGACTGGTTTCTGTCTTGCCTGAATCTAAGCACCAACAAGAAAGGGTACCAGGCTGGGAGTCACTGAGAGCGAAGGTGAGGATTTGGGCTACCACACACTCATTCACCATTCTCCTCCCCTGGGAGTGAGCAGGAGAAACTCCCATCTCTCAGCTTCTCTCTGGGAAAAAACGTGCATCCAATGTTCCAGCTTTTTCGGGGGGTGCCAGAGGGACTGGTCTCTCTTTCACCCAATTCAGAGTGCCGATAGGACCCCTCATACTCTAGATGCCAAGAGACTGTTGAGAACAAGAAACAGCTGGCCAGCTTGCTGCTGCTCCAGAGGACCCACAATAGAGCAGAAAGAGGCAGATAGAGCTCACTGGCTTCGCCTTTGGGGGAGAAAGTGAAGAGGGAAGCATGTATCCAATATTTCAGCTTTTCAAGAGGCTTCCTGAGGAACTGGCTTCTATCTTGCCTGACTTGGAGTGCTGATGCCTGGCATACTCTAGATGCCTTGGGGCCACTAGGAACAAAAGAGAAATGGGCAGCTTACTGCAGTTCCAGAAGCTCTGCAGTACCACAGACACAAGAGAAAGCAAGAGATTACAAACTAATGAAAAAGAAACTGGCAAAATGTCTCTCTGGAAATTTACAATCAAAAGTCCAGTCAAGATACATACACAGAAAAGATTTAAGAGTCCCCCAGAATCTCTAGTTGGGCTGATTGGTGAATCTGAGGTGCAGGAGCATCTGGTTTTCCCTTTATGAAGCCAGTCTTATAGTAAAGCCTGTGAGAGGTGGCTGTTTTTTCAAATGCATGGATCCCAACACAGAGTAACAAGAAACATGAAGAAACTGGGAAATATGGCCAAAGCAAAGGAACAAAATACATCTCCAGAAATCGATCCTAAAAAAACAGATATATGAATTACCTGGCAAAAAACTCAAAGTAACTGTCATAAAGATGATTAACAAGCTAAAGAGAATGATACATGAACAAAATGAGAATATCAACAAAGAGACAGATGAGTTCAGCATCAGACTTGGTCAAGCAGAAGAAAGAATCAATGAACTTGAAGACAAGTTACTTGAAATTATTCAGTCAGAGGAGCAAAAAGAAAAAAGAATGAAAAAAGCCTAAGTGACTAATAGGATACCATCAAAGGAACCAATATTCACATTATGGGAATCCCAAAAAGAGAAGAGAGAAAGAGGCAGAAAGCTCATTTGAAAAGATAATGGCTGAAAACTTCCCATATCTGGGGAAAGAAATGGACATCCAGATTCAAGAAGCCCAAGAGACCCCAAAATGATGAACCCAAAGACGACCTCACAAACACATAAAATCAAATTGTCAGGTCAAAGACAAAGAATTTTGAAAGCAGCAGAAGAACAGTGACTCATCACGTCCAAGGGAGCCCACATTAGACTATCAGTGGACTTCTCAGCCAAATCTCTCAGGCCAGAGAAAACAGGATGATATATATTCAAAGTGCTGAAAGTTAAAAAAAAAAAAAAAGAAACTGCTAACCAAAACTCCTACAACTGCTAAAACCGTCCTTCAAAAATGAAAGAGAAATAAAGACATAGTCCAGGTAAACAAAAGCTTAGGGAGTTCTTCACCATTAGACCTGACTTACGTGAAATGCTAAAGGGAGTCCTTCAAGTAGAAATGAAAAGACGGTAGATAGCAACACAAAAGTATATGAAAGTATAAAGCCCCCTGTAAAGGCAAATATGGAGACAACTACAGAACATTGTAACTACTGTAATGGTGGCGTATAACTCACTTTTAACTCTGGTATAAAATTTAAAAGAAAAAAGTACAAAAATAACTATAAAAATATGTTAATGGATACACAATATAAAAAGATGTAATTTGTGACATCAATAACAAAGTGTGGGAGGAGGAGAAGTAAAAGAGTAGAGTTTTTGTTTGCAATTGAAAGTTAAGTTATCAGCTTAAAATACATTGCTTTAAATATAGGATGTTTTATGTAAGCCCCATGGTAACCACAAAGAAAATAACTATGGAAAATACACAAAAGAAAATGAGACAGGAATCAAAGCATGTCATTTATAAAATAACAATGATACACAAAGGAAGACATCAAGAGAAGAAAAGAAGAACAAAACAGCTGTAAGACATACAGAAAACAATTAACAAAATGGCAATAGAAAATCCTTCCCTATCAGTAATTAATTCAAAGTAAATGGATTAAGCTCCCCAATTAAAAAAACATAAATTGGCTAAATGGATGAAAAAGAACAAGATCCAACTATATGCTTTCTACAAAAGACTCATTTTAGATTTAAGGACACACAGAGGCTGCAAGTTAAAGGACGGAACAAGATATTCCATGCAAACAGTTACCAGAAGAGAGCAGGTTGGCCACACAGAATGACTTTAAGTCAAAAACTGTCGTAAGAGAAAAAGAAGTATATTATGTAATGACAAAAGGGTCAGTTCGCCAGGAAGATATAACAATTGTAAGTATAATACACCCAACACCAGAACACCCAAATACATGAAGCAAACATCAACAGAACTGAAAAGAGAAACAGACAGTAACACAATAACAACTGGCGATTTCAACTCCTCACTTTCAATAATAGATAGAACAACCAGATAGAAGATCAATAAGGAAACAGAGAACTTGAACAATACTGTAGCTCAAATGGATCTAAAAGACATATACTGAACATCCAAACAAGGGCAGAATGCTTTTTTTTTTTTTCAAATACACACAGAACATTATCCAGGAAAGATCACATTAGGTCACAAAACAAGTCTTAACAAATTCAAGAAGATTAAAGTCATACCAAGTATCTTTGCTGACCACAATGGAATGAAACTAGAAACCAAAAGCAAAGGAAAACTGGAAAATTCACAAATATGTGGAAATTAACATACTCCTGATCAGCCAATGGATCAAAGAAGAAATCAAAAGGGAAATGAGCAAATATATTGAGAGAAAAGAAAATGAAAACAACATACCAAAACTTACGAATGCAGCAAAAGTACTACTAACAGAGAAGTTTATAGCAGTAAATGCCTACATTAAAAAAGAAAGATTTCAAATAAAGAACCTAACTTTATACCTCAAGGAACTAGAAAAAGAACAAACTAAGCCCAAAGTTAGCAGAAGGAAGGAAATAAAGATTTAAGCAGAAACAAATAGAGAACAGAAAAAAAATCAATAAAATTAAGAGTTGGTTTTTTAAAAGATCAACAAAATTGACAAACCCATAGCTAAACTAAGAAAAAAGGAGAGAAGACTCAAATAAATAAAATCAGAAATGAAAGAGGAGACATAAACTGATGGCACAGAAATAAAAAGGATTATAAGAGACTACTGTGAACAATTATATGCCAACAAATTTGATAACTCAGAATAAATTAACAAATTCCTAGAAACATAGAACCCACATTGAATTATGAAGAAATAGAAAACCTGAACAGACCTGTAACTGTTGAGTACACTAAATCAGTAATCAAAAACCTTCCAACAAAGAGAAGCCCAGGACCAAAAGGCTTCACCAGAGAATTCTACCACACAGTAAAGGAAGAATTAACACCAATCCTTCTCAAACTCTTCATAAAAACTAAAGAGGAGGAAACACTTCCAAATTCATTTCATGAGGCCAGCATTACTCTGACACCAAAGCCAGACAAGGATAATACAAGAAAACTACAGACCAATATCCCTGATGAATATAGATGCAAAAATCCTCAACCAGGGGCCAGCCTGGTGGCGTAGCAGTTAAGTTTTCACCCTCTGCTTCAGCGGCCCAGAGTTCGTAGCTTCGAATCCCAGGTGTGGACCAAGGCACCACTCATCAAGCCATGCTGTGATGGCATCCCACATACAAAAATAGAGGAAGATGGGCATGGATGTTAGCTCAGAGCCAATCTTCCTCAGCAAAAAAAAAAAAAATCCTCAACCAATACTAGCAAACCAAATTCAACTACACATTAAAAGGATCATCACAATAATCAAGTGGGATTTATCCCTGGGATGCAAGCATGGGTCAATATAATGCACATCACTCGATGTGGTACACCACATTAACAGAACAAGAATAACAATCACATCATCTTAATAAATGCAGAAAAAGCATTTGACAAAATTCAACACCCCTTCATGATAAAAACACTCAACAAAATAAGAAAAGAAGGAAATTACCTCAACATAATAAAAGCCATATAGGAAAAGCCCACAACTAACATCATAAGGAATGGTGAAAAACTGAAAACTTTTCCCTTAAGATCAGGAGCAAGGAGAGGATGCCCACTCTCGCCACTTCTATTCAACAGACTACTGGAAGTCCCAGCTAGAGCAATTAAACATGAAAAAGAACTAAAAACATCCAAATCAGAAAGGAAGAAGTAAAATTATCTCTGTTCACAGAGGACATGATCTTTTTTTTTAAGGCAGTTTTATAACTTTATTTGACAATCAGCAGTTAGTTCTCATCCACATTGACTGTCTGTAGACTTCTGAAAGTGGTGACAGGTACATATGTAACCAACGTATAGAGCTTGTTTGGTGAATCTTCATCCTCATTACGTTTTCTGGACAACCGCACATGGATACGGTATGGGACATTCCTTATTCCTTTGGCCCAGACACCTTTGTTGAGCCTGGTGTCAATTCGCACATCTGGAGTTCCCATCTCCTTCATGGCAAAATTCTGGATCTCTTTCAGTGCCCAAGGGGCACGCTTCTTGAAGCCTGCTCCATGGATGCGCTTGTGGATGTTGATGGTGTATTCTCTGGTCACCACCTCCTTGATGGCAGAACGGCCCTTCTTCTTCTCGCCACCCTTCTTTGCGGGAGCCATTCTGCCGGGCCCAGGTTGAAAAGGAAGAGCGCGGGGTATTGTGGGAGAGGGAAAGCAGGGTTGCAAGTACAACTTCCGGGTCGCCTGACATGATCTTATATGTAAAAAAAAACTAGATTCCACAAAAAAATTGTTAGAACTAATAAAGGAATTCAGCAAATAAACATCTTCAGAAAATAAATGTATTCAGCTGGATACACAAATAACAATAAAAAATCAGTCGCACTTCTATAAACTCACAATGAACAATCCAGAAAAGATGTTAAGGAAATAATCTCATTTACAACAGCATCAAAAGGAATAAAATACTTAGGAATAAACTCAATCGAGGAGGCAAAAGATGAGTTCACTGAAAACTATAACACATTGCTGAAAAAAATTAAATAAGACACTAATAAATGAAAGACATTCCACGGTCATCTACCAGATGACTTAATAGTGTTAAAATATCCATACTACCCAAAGCAATCTACAGATTCAATGCAATCCCTATCAAAATCCCAATGGCATTTTTGCAGAAAGAGAAAAATCAATCCTAAAATTCATACGGAACCACAAAGGACCTTGGATAGCCAAAACAATCTGAAAGGCAAACAAAGCTGGAGGCCTCACATTTCCAGACTTTAAAGCATATTATAAAGGTACAGTAATCAAAAAAGTATGCTATGGGCATAAAGACAGAAATACAAACCAATAGAACAGTAGAGAGAACACAGAAATAAACCCACACATATAAAGTCAAACGATCTTTGACAAGGATGCCATGAGTACACACTAGTGAAAGGGCAGTCTCTTTAACAAAAGATGTTGGGAAAACTGGATTTCCACATGCAAAAGAACGAAGACTTAAAACTATAAAGCTCCTAGGACAAAACAAAGAGAGAAAGCATCATAACATTAGTCTTGGGAGTGATTTCCTGGATATAACACTGAAAGGTCAGGCAACAAAAGCAAAAACAGACAAGTGAGATTTCATCAAACTAAAAAGCTTCTCCACAGTAAAGGAAACAATCAACAGAATAAAAAACCTATAAAATAGAAGAAAATATTTTCAAACCATGTATCTGATAAAAAGTTAATATCCAAAACATATAAGGAACACCTGTAACTCAGGAACAAAAAAAATAATAACCTGATTAAAAACGGGCAAAGGACTTGAATAGACATTTCTCCAAAGACATACAAATGGCCAACAGGTATATGAAAAGATGCTCAACATCACTAATCATCCAAGAAATGTGAATCAAAACCACGTGAGATACCACCTGACACCTGTTAAGATAGCCATTACCAAAAAAATGGAAAATGACAAGTGTTGGTGACAATGTGGAGAAATTATAACACTTGTTCACTGTTGATGGGAATGAAAAATGATGTAGTCACTAGGGAAAACACTACGGAGGTCCACAAAAACTTAAAAATAGAATTACTATATGATCCAACAATCCCACTTCTAAGTATTTATCCAAAAGAACTGAAAGCAGGATCTCAAAGAGATATTTGTACTCTCGTGTTCCTAGCAGCATTATTCACCACAGCCAAAAGGTGGGAGCAAGCCAAGTGTCCACCAACACATGAATGGATAAGGAAAATGCGATATGTACATACAATGGAGTATTATTCAGCCTTAAAAAAGAAGGAAATCCTGTCGTATGCTACAACATGGATGAACCTTGAGGATACTAAGCTAAATGAAACAAGCCAATCACAGAAGGTCAAACACTGCCTGATTCCACTTATATGAGGTATCTAGTCAAACGCACAGAAGCAGAAAATAGAATGGTTGTTGCCAGGGGTGGGGGTTGGGAGGAATGGGGAGTTGTTCTGCAATGGGTATAGAATTTCAGTCATGCAAGACGAAAAAGTTCTAAAGATCTGCTATACAACAACGCACATACAGTTAACAATACTATACTGTACGCTTAAAAATTTGTTAACAGGGTAGATTTCACATTACGTGTTTTTTACCACCCCTCCCAAAAAATGCCCAATAGAAAAGGCTATTCTAGACCCACCCTAACAAACCTTAAAAACAAAACTTGACAGGATCAATCTGACAGGCAAGTAACTTAACTGCCTGCCAATAACAAAGCCCAACACTCCAATAAAGTATATAACGAAATCTACTCTCAAAAATGTAAACACTACAGTGGCAAGCATCCAATCAAAAATTACCAGACATGTAAAAAACAAGAAAATGTGGTCTATAGGGGCTGGCCCAGTGGCATAGTGGTTAAGTTCACATGCTCTGCTTCAGCAGCCTGGGGTTCATAGGTTCGCATCGCAAGCGCAGATCTACACATCACTCATCAGGTCAAGCTGTGGCAGCATCCCACATATAAAACAGAGGAAGACTGGCACAGAGGTTAGCTAAGGGACAATCTTCCTCAAGCAAAAAAGAGGAAGATTGGCAAGAGATGTTAGCTCAGGGCCAATCTTCCCCACTAAAAAATAAATTAATTAATTAAAAATGTGGTCTATAACCAGGAGGGGGAAAAAATCAATCAACAGATACAGACTTAGAAATGACAGAGATAATGGATTAGCAGATAGGGAGGTAAACTGGCTATTAGAAATATGTTCAATATATCCAAGGATTAAAATACACACACCTACACATCAGGTTACACATAAACCTAATGAGGAAAGAAATGGAAGATATTTTAAAAATGAAATTTCTAGAGATGACCAATACAATAACTGCAATGAAAACTTCACTGGATGAGGGCCGGCCCCGTGGCTTAGCGGTTAAGTGCGTGTGCTCCGCTGCGGCAGCCCGGGGTTTGCCCGTTCGGATCCCGGGTGCGCAACGACGCACTGCTTGTCAAGCCATGCTGTGGCGGCCTCCCACATAAAGTGGAGGAAGATGAGCACGAATGTTAGCCCAGGGCCAGTCTTCCTCAGAGAAAAAAAAAAAAAAAAACGAGGAGGATTGGCAGATGTTAGCACAGGGCTGATCTCCTCACAAAACAAATAAATAAATAAATAAATAAACAATCACTAAAATAATAAAATAAAAAGGTAGAATAAGTCACTTGTGAAAAAGATTTAATACTTTAAAAAGTGTTCAATTATTTTTAAAAAAGGCAGGAAGAGAGGAAATAATAGATGGACAAATAAAGACAAAAAGCAAGGTAGTTCATCTAAATCTAGCTTTATCAATAATTAACTTTCTGCAATGATGGAAATGTTCTATATCTGCACTGTCTGATACGGTAGCCACTAGCCACCTGGGGCTATTCAGCACTTGAAATGTGGCTAATGCAGCTGAGAAACTAAAGTTTTAATTTTATTTAACTTTAATTCATTTTAATTAAAGCATAAACAGCCACATGTGGCTAGCATCTACTGTATTAAATAATATAGGTCTAAATATTCCAAGTAAAAATAGATATTGTCAGACTGGATTAAAGGGCAAGATCTAAATATAAGCTGTCTAAAAAAGCTCAATTTAAATATCAAGACACGGGTAAGTCAGATGTAAAAGGATGGAAAAAGATAAACTATACAAACACTAATCTTAAATAAGTGGTAGTGGCTACATTAATACCAGAAAAAAGTAGACCTCAGAAGAAGGAATATTACCAGGGATAAAGAGGGACACTTCATGAGAACAGTCAATTCATCAGGTAGACAAAATACTCATAAATGTGTATGCACTTAATAAAAGTGCTTCAAAATACACAAAGCAAAAACTGATAAAAGGAAAAGAAAAAAGAGACAAATCTACAATTATAGTTGGAGATTTCAACATTCCTCTCTCCATACTGATAAAATAATAGAGAACCAACAGAAATATAGAACACTTAAGGAGCACTATCAACCAACTTGACCTAAATAACAATGATAGAACACCTCACCCAACTACAGCAGAATAGATATTCTTTTCAAGTATACATGAAACAACCAAGAAAGACCTATACTGGGCCATAAAACAAGTCTCAGACAATTTTAAAGAACTGAAATCAAACAGATTAAGTTCTCTGACCAGAACATAATTAAATTAGCCACTAGTAACATGAAGATATCAGGAAAACTCCCAAATATTTGGAAATTAAACAGCAGATTTCTAAATAACTCATAGTCAAAGAAGAAATCACAAAAGACATCAGAACATATTTTAAACTAAATAAAAACGAAGACACACATATCAAAATTTGTGAGATGCAGCTAAAGAAAGGCTTAGAGGGAAATTTATAACTTTAAATGCTTATATTAGAAAAGAACAAAGGTCTAATGTCAGTGCTCTCAGCTTTTACCTTAAGAAGCTAGAAATATAAAAGCAAATTATACTCAAGTAAAAGGAAGGAAACAATAAAGATAAAAGAGTGTAAATCGGGGCCAGCCCGGTGGCATAGCAGTTAAGTTCACGTGCTCCGCTTCAGCAGCCCGGGGTTCGCAAGTTCAGATCCTGGGCGCAGACTGATGCACCGCTTGTCAAGCATGCTGTGGTGGTGTCCCATATAAAGTAGAGGAAGACGGGCACGGATGTTAGCCCAGGGCCAGTCTTCCTCAGCAAAAAGAGGAGGATTGGCATCAGATGTTAGCTCAGGGTTAATCTTCCTCCCTCTCCCCCTGCCCAAAAAAAAGAGTATAAATCAATGAAACGTAAAAAAGGTAAAATATAGAAAACAATGAACCAAAAGCTGGTTCTTTTAAAAGAGCAATAAAATTAATAAGCCTCTAGCTAGATCAACCAATGAAAAAAGAGAAAACACACATTTCCAGCACATGAATAAAAGGGGACATCACCACAGATCCTCCAGACACGAAATAGTATTTAAAAATTCTATGCCAATAAACTCAACAGCTTAGATTAAATCGACAAATTTCCTGAAAGGAATTCAAGGTTGTTTTAATATTCAAAAATCAATCAATGTAATTAACCATATTATAAAATAAAGGAAGTAAATAATATGAGCATCTCCATAGACGCAGAAAACAAACGACAAAATTCAACACCCATTCGTGATTTTAAGAAAACTTCTCAGCTAATTAAGAGCATAGAGGAACAGCCTCAACTTGATAAATTTATGAAAATGTATTAAGAATATGATAAAACTTATAGCTAAGCTCATACTTAAAAGACTGAATGCTTCCCCTGTAAAATCGGGAATAAAAAAAGGACGTCCACCCACACTACTTCTATTTCACATTGTACTAAAGGTACTAGCCTGTGTACCAAGAAGAAATACAAGGCATACAGATTAGAAAGGAAGAAGTAAAAATGTCTTTATTCACAGGTGACATGATTGTGTATGTAAAAATTCCTAAGGAATCAACAAAAAAGATGCTGAAATTTAAAAGTGAATTTAGCAAGATCACAAGATAAAAGGTCAACATAAAAAACTGTATTTCTGGGCCAGCCCCATGGCTTAGCGGTTAAGTGCGCGCGCTCCGCTGCCGGCGGCCCGGGTTCGGATCCCGGGCGCGCACTGACGCACTGCTTCTCCAGCCGTGCTGAGGCCGCGTCCCACATGCAGCAACTAGAAGGCTATGCAGCTATGACATACAACTATCTACTGGGGCTTTGCGGGAAAAAATAAATAAATAAATAAACTGTATTTCTACATGCAAGGTCTGTGCACGGAAAACTATAAACAGCATTGTGGAGAGAAATTAAAGAAAAGCTAAAGAATGGAGGAATATACCATGTTCCTATATTGAAGATTCAACACTGTGAAGATGTCAGTTCTCCCCAGATTGATCTTTAGATTCAGTGCAATCCCAACAAACACCCCAGCAGGCATTTTTGCAGAAATTGACAATCCGATTCTAAAATTTATATGGAAAAGCACATAAAATCCATAGATCCTAAAAGAACCAAAATAATTTTGATAAAGAAAAACAAAGTTGGAAAACTTACAATGCCTGACTTCAAGACTTACTACAAAGCTACAATAATTAAGACAGTGTGGTATTGGCACAAGGATAGACATACAGATCAATGGAACAGAAAAAAGAATCCAGAAACAAACTCACACATGATTCCCTGGGGCCATACTGACTGAGATGGGGAAAACTCTACAGGTGACAGAAATGTTCACTATGTTAACTGTAGTGGTTACAAGGTATATACATTTGTCAAAACTCACGGATTTAAATGGATGCATTTTACTGTATGTAAATTATACCTAAAAAAGATGTTTTTAACATATATTTAGAAACAATCTCCAAAACTTATCTTGGTTACTAACGTGAATCTGGCCTAGAACGAAACTAACATTTATTCAGAGCCTATACTGTGCCAGACACCAGGCTCTGCATATTTAATTCTCACAATCATTTTCTTTCTTTTTTTGTGTGTGTGTGAGGAAGATCAGCCCTGAGCTAACATCTGCCAATCCTCCTCTTTTTGCTGAGGAAGACTGGCCCTGGGCTAACATCCATGCCCATCTTCCTCCACTTTATGTGGTACGCCGCCACAGTATGGCTTGCCAAGCGGTGCATCGGTGCGCGCCCGGGATCCGAACCGCAAACCCCGGGCCGCGGCAGCGGAGCGTGTGCACTTAACCGCCTGCGCCACCGGGCCGGGACCTCACAATCATTTCCTAAGGTAGAAATTACTTATCAGATTTTTACTTTTGAAGAAATGCTGGGCATTTGCAAACTCACCCACCTAGTAAGCGGGGAGTGAAGTGTCAAGCCTAAGTATATCTCTAATGCCTGTGTTGCTACAATCGCCATCCTCTCATGATGTCTCTCTATAGGAACTTTTTCACCCAACCTACTACTATACACTAAAATCATTTTTTAAACCTAACTTGTTTTTTTTTTTTAACTTTCCAAGACAAGTCAACTCGAAAACAGAGGGCAAGAAAAATCACGAACCTGGATCATCCACATGCCAGCTCCTGAAAAATGACAAGTCACCCCTATGTGCTAAATACTTCAAACTACAGTATAAAACATACTTACACACTAGACTCATACAAGCATATTTCAATATCTGAGCCTTTCCAGCATCACATAGCAAGTTAAGCGCATCACACAGCAAGTTAAGTGATAAAACTGTCTGTAATGCTCTTCACTGGTAGAATTCTCCCACTGGGATTTTTAAACTTTGAAATTCTACACTACTTGGTTGAACCACCTATCTGTTATTCTGTTAAAAACAAAAATTCCGAAATCTAACATCTAAAAGTGCATGGCAAATGAACCAGATATCATAACCAAAATCTTTATTGCCATAAATGTTACAAAAGGCATCAAAATATCAGAGGGAGGTGGTAAAAAATACAGGAGTCTTAAGAAAATTTAATATTCAAGAGGGAGGTGATGGAAAAGATCTAAAAACTTCAAGATAGAGGAGCTAAAGGTGAGAAACAAATATGTGTACTTATCTTTGGTGTTAAATTAACACTACCTTACATAAAAGAAAAAGAAAAGCACATTTTTACTAACTCACGGAAACAATACTTACAGTTATGTGAACACTGAGGAATCATCATCGCAATGTTGAAATATTCAAAGCAAATCCCACACCGCAGCAAATCATCTATTGTCTGAAATGCAAAAATGCATATACAGCTATCAAAAAGACACCAAGATTGGAACATCTGCCACAGAACTCCTTCTCTATACCCTAAAAAATTAATTTAGTAATACTCCTTTGTCAAATACACAAACTCGAAAGCGAACTCCACATAAACTGCAGCAGATCTTGAGAAACAGAGAAAAACCTCCCCCATGTGACCTACACAGTCAAATCTCAGGTTACCCAAAATGCTCTAGACAGACAAAGCTGACACTGTACAGATTCCTGTTCATATGGTCGACCCTTCACTAAAAGGCTACTCTATTCCTGCTCCACTTTCCATGTGTTTCCAGCTCTTACTCCAAGTATCCTCCTCTTCAGACCCCAATCCTACAGTCACCACAGAGGTTAAGAACCAAATCAGAGAATACCAAAGTCAAACATTAGAAATTATCTAGTTAAAACCCTTACTTCACAAATGAGCAGACTTGTATCTAAAGCAGGCACACACATTGAGCATGAGTCATGCCAGAAGTAAATTTCCCGTCTCCCTACTGGCGGTCAGTCCCGTGCTTTCTACACAGTACTATAGGTTCCGACACGGTGGAGCCAAATGAGGAAGCCCTGGCAAGAGCTGGGGCCAGGGACAGCAGAGGAAGGTGAAGAAGTAGACCACCTGGAAAGTCAGATAGATGTGTGTCAACCCGGAATGCAGTCCAAACGGGAAAGAATCTATTCTCACAACCTAAAATCTTCTAAACCTTTTAAAATAAAATGCTATTCCATTCAATAGAATACTGAGCAGATATGTAAGAGACAAAAAAAAAAAAAAAAGAGGGAGCTCTCTTATGCACTGATATGGAAAGATTACCAAGATAGCTGAAAAAAGGATGTACATATGGTATGCTACCTTTTGTCAAAAAGGGAGGGGGAAATAAGAATGTATTCTATTTTTATCTTTTATATAAAAAAAAATTCTGAAAGGATACTCAAGAAAGTAATAAATAATGGTTACAAGGGTCAGGAAACTGGATAGATGAGGGACAAGTTGGGAGGTAGACTTTTCATTTCACGTATTTTTTGAACCATGTGGGTATATTACTTAAATTTTTAAAATACAACAAAAACGACTAATGTCACCAATAGTCCATATAATGAAATACTACATAGTCATTAAAAAAAAAAAAAAACATGCTTTCAAAGAACAATTAATGCCATGGGAAAATGTTTATGTTTTAAAGGAAACTTTAAAAAATCAGAGAACAAATCTACGACAATAATGCATAATAATAGAACTATATAGTTTAATCTCATAACAATCTTAGGAAGTCTATAGCATCTGTATCCCAGTTTTATAGATGAAGTCTACAGAGCTTATAAGTGGCTGGATCAAACTCAAGAAATTGACTCCAAAGTGACCCCAAATTTTAAATGCATATACACATTGCAGGTATGTGTGTGCACAAGGCACACACAAGAAAAACTAAAGGAAAATAGAAAACGTTAAACAGTGGTTATCTCTGGATGGTAGGATGATGGGTAATTTTCATTTTCCCCTTTATCTTATTCTGAATTTTTATGTTTTTCTACTATACACACATGCTACATTTATAATCTGTCAAAAATAGAAATTTTTGTTACAATAAAACTAGAGAAATAAACATTAAAATGCCAAAATCTTCCATTATTTTGGATGGTAAGCCAGCACTGACACAAAAAGCTGGATTGTGTTGAAGACCAGTTAAGAGCAGAGGCAGGGCTGGAAGCCAGAGCCCTGGCCTCAACTCTGTTCAACTTGCTTCTACATAACCATCCTCTTCCAGAGGAGTGGCTCTGATAGATCTGCTGAGCGAAATTTGTGGAAGGTGACACCGCATCAAATGAGTTGTAACAAGCCTGTATAAATTTCTAGTCATGCCATTTCAAGCCAGTAACATGCATACCACGTGTGCCTCAACCAAAAAAAAAAAAAATAGCCTGAATAGAGAGCGGTCAAGTGGATTGCCCAGGATTTCTTTAACTTAGAGAGACAAAGTAAAAAGGGGAAGTGGGGAACGGGTGAAAAGACTAAATAATTAGAGCAAAGGTTCTTAAGTTTTTTGGGTCACAGATCCTTTTGAAAAATGGATGAAAACTATGGACTCTCTTCTCAGAAAAACATACACATAGACAAAAATTTTATAAATAATTCCAGATACCAAAGTCTTTCCATGGATCCTAGGTCTGGAACCAAGGATTCAGGAGTCAGATTTCTATTCAACATAAGAAAGAACTTCAAACAGAGCTACTTCTGGGAGCAGGTAGTTCTTCGTCCCTGGAAGAGTTCAAGCAAAAGCTAGATGAGAAATTGGCAGATATGCTATAAAAGGGATTAAAATACTGGAGGGAGCTGGCTTTCCAACCTTAAGATACCATGATTCTAATATGGGCTCAATCAACTCCATCACTGAACACTCTCTGGTGCTGTCCCTGTATTAAGTGCTGTGGTGAGATACCAAAACCAGAGGAGACGTGGAACGTGCCTCTAAAAAACATGTGGAATATATAAATATGTAAAATATGCTTAAATCTACAAAGCAAGTGCTTTACAAGTTACAGAGCTTTCACTTCCTTTATCCAATTCACTCTTCATAACAAGAAATACAAAGGAGGGGGGAAACACTTAACACGTTAAGGGCTAATAACAATAATAAAGATATATAATTGAATGCTTACTACCTTCCAGACACCTTGAATCAATTAGCAAACAATTTCTGAGCATCCACTATGTGCCAGGCACTCAGTTACGCACAATGAAAAAAGCCAAACAGGATCCCTATCCAGATACATCAATTCATTTAACCAATCCTATAAACTGTTTATTTTTGTCTCAGATTTAGAGTTGAGGAAATTCAAGCTCAGAGAGGTTAAGTAAGTAACTCACCATCACACGGTAAATAAGAGGCAGAGACCAGATTTAACTCAGGAGCACTGAAACTCAAATCTATGCTCTTCTCCATTGCAGCTTGGTGCCAAGGCCACCACAACTTCAAAACTACAGCTTTCGTGGATCCTTCCACAATGTCAGCTTTTCACCATGGGGATATCTCAAGGCCCCAAGCACTGTAGATGACACTGATGACAGCAGGACGAACAAGGCCTTATACTTACTTTAACTTCTCTCAAGTCCCCTTACTTGACTCTCAAAATCAGCCTTACGAGTCTGTGGGACAGATACCATAATCCCCAAGTTTACAAAACTGACGAACAAAACGAGAACTCGATCTTGCCCACAGCCACAAACTGAAATAATCACAGAGCAGGGAGCAAAACCAAGCAACTGATTCTTAGGTAACACAGCAAAGTGTATTCGCTCTTGACTAAACCTAGCAGGAATCCAGGGATCACCACTAATATAAATGGAAACTGATATGCCTTGCTAAAAACAAAGTAGCCACAAAAATGTGTTATTTAAGTGAAATAATTCAATGAAATGAAAGGCTAGTGCTGAGCCTGAGTCCTGATCTCTTTGTTTAAAAGAGAGATGCACAACTGTTAGGAGTTAGGACACATTAGGGAGGAGTTAGGACAAACCAGCGCTAGGCTTCCAGAGTCTAATTAGAAGAAACCAAAGAGAATGTAAAGGAGACTACCTGCTTCGCTAAGTGATTAAATAAATGTTATTTGATGCAGGGTCCACCCAAAATCACGTCTGGTGTCACTTTGGGAAATCTCAACCAACATACTACGAGAGTTTACATAATGCTTAGCAGATAGCAAGCCCTCAGGAAGGATTAGTTGTCATTGTCGTTCTCATTGTTGAGAATAACTGTTTTTCTCGAGGTCAGTGTTATGGTTGTGGCTGAACCGCAGAATACCCGGTTCCATACGACGGCCAACTTCAACTCACGTAAGGGACCGAGGCCTGTCCCTGTTACTTCTCAGGGGAGGAAACTGAGGCGCAGAGCCACGCAGTCGGCAAGCGGCAGAGCAGAGCCGGGTACCCTGGCCCAGCTCCCTGCTCGCGCCTCCTCCCTTCTCCTCCTCAAGGCGGGGCAGGCCTCCCGCGGACACCCGGGCGCCCCCAACCTCCCCGAAGCACTCACTTTCATGACTGCCAGGCCTGGAGGCCACCGAGGCTCAACTACGGAGTCCATGGTCTCTCCTACGGAGGCTGGGGGTCCGCCAACCACTGGCCTCTCGCGCTCCACTGCCACTCGAAATTCCCCGCGCTACTGAGCTACGTCAGTATTCCGCGACGCGCCAAAACCGTGCGCAGAGCCTGCCGGGAGTTGTAGTACGTGGGCGGAGCTCAGCCAAAGATGCTCTCACTGCGCACGCGCTAGGCTGCTGCTTGGCAGCTTGCGACAGGAGGTGAGTAGTTAAAAAGCCCACATCCGGTTTTGTACCAGACCTTTAATAAATAAATGCCTGTTGAATATTGGAAAAGACAACCGGGAATCAAACTAAATCCAGGCCTTGCCAAATCTTTCAAAGTCTAGACTCATGCCTCCTTCTTCGAGTCACCCTCCCTGATTGCTCTAGTGATCTATCCTTGCCCTGAGCAGGGGATTTCATACATGTTATTTCATCTCACCCATCACAGCACGAGGAGGTAGGTATTATTGTTAGTTTACACAGGAGGAAGCTTCGGCTCAAAAACGCGAATAGGCTGTCATTGCGTCACGCGGTGTCACTGACCAGACTACAAATAGGGCCTCGAGACTTCATATGGGAGCTCTTTTATGAATTTAAAATTTTAACTTCAAAGGTTAAAGGTAAGGTGGTTAGAGATAACCACCTTAACTTTGTGTAGCCTTCCAGATATTTCCTATTCAGATACATAGATACGATTTTTTCCACAAATGTTATTATATTAAATGCATAGCTCTATCAACTTGAGTTTTTCTGTTTATTTAATCGTACATCTTGAGACCTCTCCATGTTAATACATATAGGTTTACCTCATTCTTTTTAATAGCTGCATGGTCCATAGTATAGATGTAACACAATTTCTTTATCTACTCCCGTACTGAGGAACATTTAGGTTGTTTTCAGTTTTTCACTATTGCAAAGAGTTGCATTGAACACACTATATAAATCTTGGCATACTTGAGCCTGGATATCTGGGAGATGATTTCCTATAAATGGAACTACTAAGTATATTTGGATGCTCTATTAAAACTGTGATAGCTAGCACTACATGATTTTTCCAAAAAGGCCATACCAATACATTTACGTTCTTACCAAGAGTGCCCATTGTCCAAATGTGAAGCACTGACCAGCGCACCACCCAGCGTGTCTGCTCAATTCAGCACTCGTCCACTGCCCTAGGTGGGCCTCCATTGCATCAGGTCTCATGGGCAGCAAGTCAGCAGTCATGTTGCTCAGGGCAGACCCCTGCAGCTTGCCACTGCCCCCTCATGTGGTCCATGCACTCATTCATTCAACAAATATTTTTCTAAGTGCTTCCATTGGGCAGGCACTCGAGCTTCCCTGTGAAGTCGGCAGAGGTAAGGTTATTATTGCCATTTTACAGACAAGGACACTGAGGCTCAGAGAGGTTAAGTCTTCCATCCTTTGGGCTGTCATCATAAGGAACCTCTGGCCTCTGAGCCAGAGCTGTACTCTACTGATTTTTCCCAGCCTGTGCCCAAATACTCAGTGGGCAATAATAATAATCTTAGCAGCATTTGGACAAAGGACTTTAATATCCATTAAAACAATAGCTGACATTTGTTAGACACTTGTATGCAAAGCACTGTTATAGGTGTTTTTACACATATACACTTACTTCAGATTCACTCCAACCAAATGGGAAAAGGGAAGGAAACAGGAAACTTACATAGGGCACTTTGCTGGTGAGAGGAAAAGGAAGGATTTGGACTTACCAAAGTGGGACGACACTATAAAATGGATGATCTGCAAAGTCCTCTCTGAGAAGGTGACATTTGTTCTAGGACCTAACTGATAAGATAGAGGCCACCATGCAAAGACCTAGGGTGGAAAGTTCTAGACCTTGGTAAAGAGTTTGGATTTTAATCCATGTTAACTCTCAGGCCAGCTATTGAACCTTTCTGTGCCTCAGTTTTCTCATCTGTAAAATGGGGATGATGATAATAGTACTTGTGTTATAGGGATGTTGTGAGAATTAAATGAGCTATTGTAAGTCAAGTGCCTAGAACAGTGCCTGGCACCTAAGGAGCACCGTGTAAGTGTCAGCTGTTGTTGTTGCTATGTTGCTCTAAGCACAGGAGGAAGCCCCTGGAGGGTTTCAGGCAGGGAGGTAACATGATCTGATTTACATTCTCAAAAGGTCACTCTAGCTGCTGAGTGAAGAAGGGGTTTTAGGGGGAAAGAGCAGAAGTACCAATCAGGAGGTGGTGACAAGGGGTTGGACCAGGGTGGCGGCAGTCAGGAGAGGTGGAAGTGCTGTGGGCCCCGTGCTTGCTGTGGACTCACAGTAAGGCCTTGCTTTGTCCCTGTGACCAGGCCCCATCCTGATCCTCCTAGACGTGGACCTGCCTTGTTCTCACCAGTCCCTTCCACCTTGGAGCCCAGCCCTAGGGCCAGGAGGCATAGTTTACATTGACGGACTGTGTCCATCACCTGCTCACCTGCCTGTTAGACCAGCAGCTCTGGGAGCTTCTCCCTGAGACTGGTTACCTGCCTGTCACCACAGCATCCTCTTAGGAGGTGTCCCAACTCCTCCTATTGATACTTGCAATAAGTGTTTACAGAGAACTCACTATATGCCCAGGCAAGGGGGACAAGCAGTAAATTAAACAAACAATATCTGCCCAAATCACGATCTACAAATGGGAAGAGCTTTGAGATCAGAGAGGAAGAACTTTTAAGAGAGGGAGCTGTATTAGTCAGGATTCTTTTGGTTACAAGTATTGAGTTAGATTGCCAACTCAAAATGGCCTAATCAAAAAAGGGAATATATTAGCTCATGTAACTGAAAAGTCCAGGAGTAAGTATTCAGGTGTGGCTTGATCCGGGTGTCATCAGATTGGGCTCTTTTCCTTCCTCTCAATCTGTCTTTCTTAATGCCTTATATCTGTTTTCCTCAGTGTTGGCTTATTGCTCAGGCAGACTCCTCCCATGTGGTGGCAAGCATGGCCTCCAGATGCTCCAGGCCTATATTCTACTAGCACAACTGCTTCAGCAGAAAGAAAGCACGTCATTCCCAACAGTCCCCAGCAAAAGTCCCAGGACTGAATCTCATTGGCCAGAATTGGGTCACATGCCCATCCTTGAACCAATCATTGTGCCTCTGATTGTCTAGGTCTGAGTTTGGGGGTAGGAGTGGATGCCCCAAATGAACACAGGGGTGCTGTATAGTCAAAGAGGGAATGGATGCCTATAAACACGCAGATTGCAAAAATGGTTGCAAATTCCTCTCCTTCCCATATCTACACCTCTTCACAGTATGACTCCTTCCAAGAAGTGGATCTGTTTCTCTGCTCCTCGAATCTGGGGGCTTGGTCATGTGACTTGCTTTAGCCAGTGCGACATTAACAAAGGTGAGGCAAGCAGAGGCTTGTGAAGTACCTGTGCACTGGAGCTGGCCCTCTCCTTGCTGCTCTTGGGAGCCTTCTAACCACCACCATGTGAACAAACCCTAACGATCCTCCTGGATGATGAGAGACAGGTGGCCAAGCCATCTTTGTCACCCCAGCTGACATTGGGCCACCTACAAGACGTGAGTGAGGCCGTCCTAGATCATCCAGCCCCAGCCAAGCCACCTGCTTACCACAGAGATCAGCTCAGCCAGCCCTGACCAGAAAACTGCTCAACATACCCACAGGATCTGGTAAATAATAAATGTTGATTATCTTAAGCCACTAAGTTTGGGGATGGTTATTACACAACAATGACTAACTGCTACAGTGACCCTCCGCAGCAGTCTTCTGCCTGTCCGGAGCCTGGCTTTGGAGGCCCCAGATACAGAAGGGCTGGAGCCCCAGTCCCGCGGTCCCTCCTCTCCCCCATAGCAATCTTCTCCTGCTCTCTTTGATCCCAGGACTTATCTACAGTCTGCTTCCAGTCTTCTGCTGAACTTGATGGGTGCCGGGGACAGGACAACCCTTCCTGTGAAGAGCAACTCTTATGCAACTCTCCCTGTCTCTGTAGGCTCCCAGCCATTCCTCCTTACAAGCAGGCAGCCATCTACCTGGAACGAATTGAAGAGTGTGTAGCTGAGTCCTCGGCCAGAAAACCTCCACCATCTGTCATGGTGTCTGGAAACCCCCCGCTCCCCCCCACCACAATTTAAGCTCCAGTTCTTTGGTTTTCAAAGGCTGTTTGGATTCCCGGATCCCCCTGGGAGAGTTGAATGTTTCTCTAGGGGTGCTAAAGCAGAGTACCCCTCTTATGTTACAGCAGAAACACACTATATGTAATGATTTCGTCTTCCCAATTAGACCACCCGTGCCCTAGCACAGCTCTGAATGTAGTAGGGGCCCAACAAATGCTCACTGGGTGGATCACCTGGAAAAATACCAAATGAATGTCTGGCCCCAGAGCTCTGGGGCCCTGGGACACAGGGAGTATCTGGGGCTAAGGGAGAAAGCAAGGAACTGTGGAAAGGAGACAAGGTGGAAATCACCAAAGACAGAATTCTCACTAACCAACATGGTCTATATTGACTAAGGGGACAGGCTTGAGAGTCACACAGACCTCGGTTTGCATCCATGTTCTTCCGCTCACCGTGTGATCTTGGGTCAGTCACTTACCTTTCAGAGCCTCGATGTCCTCTTCTGAAAGATTAGAATAATAACACCTACCCCAGAGGGTTGTTATAATGATAATGCTTTTAAAATGTTGGGAAGCACCTTGCAGGGCATCTGACACATAGTGAGCAGCTGGCTATGGCAGTAGGAGTAACAGTTATAATTATTACTGTTACTGTCACTAATACGCATTATTAACCGGAGACAGAGGGCATAGAGGGTAAGAGCACCAGCTCTGAAGTCAGACTGCCTGGGTTCACATCTCAGCTCCTCCGCTTACTAGTGCATGGATTGTGGTCTCCAAATGCTGTACCCAAGAAAAAGATTCAGGGCTCTTTGGGGACATGGCTGATTTTAGGTCTGGGGCAGAGTAGGTGCAGGATGAGCCTGGAGCATTGTATTGTGCCCCCAAACAAGGAAGTTGTCCAAAACTAATGGACACAAGAGCCAGCTTGAAGTTGCTCCCACTGACTTAAGTATCAGAAAGAATATTGATCGCAACTGATTAAAGCGCATTGAATATTTTAAAATCCAGGAATTTATAATGAGCCTCAGCAGAAGAAAGGAAAGCCCTCATTTGTTACCATTGGAGATAGTCGTTGCCTCAGCTTCTCACTCTGAAAGTTGATAAATAAGGGAAGAATTAAGAATTACGCATTTTTTAAAAAAAAAGAATTAAGCATTTATTCTTCCCTTCCAGAATGAACTGCACTTCAAGGAAATACTAGCCCTTGTGGATGAGAATTCCAGCTAATAAATATAGAAGAAACGATAAAATTAGAAAATCACCATTTTGCAACTCCTAATGAAATATTGTTTCAGGCAATGATCACCAATGGGTAATAAGACCATTAGGTGGGAGGTTCTTGGAAGACTGGATATTTATCAGGTTCCAAATCATCAGGCCACGGTTTACTTGCTGCTCACAGGGAAAATGCAGCTTCTCCATGGAGGGATGGGGGGAAACCACCTAAACCTATTGATCAATCTTATCATCTCTAAAAAGTGGGCACCAAACAGCACATGCCTCCCGATGTGATGTCATATGAAGTACACGTCATCTAGGGGCCATTCTTGCCAAAAATGGTGAAACTGAATCTAATGAAGCGTTTAGATCCAACTTCCAGTTTATAAGACATACACGGAGGACAGCAACCAGGGAACTGACAGCTTGAGGAAGCAACCAGACAAATCCAGACTGTGGGGCATTCTACCAGAAAACGAACCAGAGTTCTTCAATGAGTCGTGAGCAGAGGTCACTGTTCTAGAATAAAAAAGACTTAAGAGACATAACCCCATTATACCCTTGTTTGGATCCTGATTTGAACAAACCAACCTTTAAAAGACATTTTTGGGAACAATCAATGAAATTTAAATATGAATTAGGTATTACATTATACCGAGAAATTATTATTAATTTTATTAGGGTGATAGTGTGAAAGTGGGATTGTCATTATGTAGAAAAGCGTCATTTTAATAAGTTTTTTTTTAATTTTATTTATTTATTTTTTTCCCCCAAAGCCCCAGTAGATAGTTGTACATCATAGTTGCACATCCTTCTAGTTGCTGTATGTGGGACGCGGCCTCAGCATGGCCGGAGAAACGGTGTGTCGGTGCGTGCCCGGGATCTGAACCGGGCCGCCAGCAGCGGAGCATGCGCACTTAACCGCTAAGCCACAGGGCCGGCCCGGAAACACATCATTTTTAGGGATGCATGCTGATGTATTTCAGGGTAAAATGTCATGATGTCAGTGATTTATTTGAAATTTTAAAAAGATAAAGCAAGTTTGGAAAAATGTAAATAATTGTTGAATCTAGCTGACAGACATAATGGGTTAATTATACTGTTCTCAGTATTCTTCTGTAAGTTTGAAATTTTTCACAATAAAAATTGGAAACCACTCATCCCACCTGCCATTTTACAAACGGCCACATGGTGACAGTAGAGTATTAGTCTGGATGTGGGTCCATGCTTTGAGGAAGACATGCCCAAGAGCAATCACCCCATTCATTCTTTGTTCATTTATTTCATCTCCTCCTGGCATTTAATCCACTTTTAGTGAGCGCCGACTCACTAAAGGGCCCTAAGCTTTAGGGACAAAGAGTCAAATTCATCCGTGTCCCTGCCCTCCTGCAGCCACTGGGTAAATAGTGTCTGTGTATCTGGGGGCCAAGAAGAGGCAGTCAGGAGCCTCTGTCTTGGTGGGTCCATGCTGACGCGGTGTCCCTGTGTTTGACGTCACTGGAATGAAGACTTTGTCTGGGCATGTGAGAAACAAAGAAATGAATGTGCGGGCCAGGGGGCGCTGCTCTTGTGTTGTGTGAGTTGACCTCTTCTACATGCATTCGGGTATCACTTATCAACTATGTGATCTTGGGAAAGTTACACTTCCTCTCTGAACCTCATGGGGCTAATAATAGTTCATACCTTATAGCTTTTCTGCTGGAAGAGAATGAGATAGTCCATGGAAATTGTCTAGAAAGATACCCGGCACACAGTAAGTGCTCAAGACGACAGTATGTATGAATCTGTATGTTCCCACTTGGAGCTCTGGGACGGAAGCTGGCGGTCAGCTTGTCTGATCTACGTGCAGGCTCCAAGTTCTGCTGGGGAAAACGACGAGTGTGGCTTTGGGACTGGGGCACTGGAATTAGGACTCTCCAAAAGGCACAATCATAATTATGGCAGCTCCATTTATTAAGGGTTTCTCTGTGCCAGGCACTGCTTCAAGCACTTTCTCACTTCTCACAACAAGCCTGTGGGGCAGGTACTGCTACTGTCCCTACTTAAGAGGTGAGGAAACAGAGAGGCAGGTCTGGTAAAGAACCTCCCTGAGGTTTCTCAGCTGGTGAGGAGGGAAGGCCAGGATTTAAACCCAGGCGGTCTGGCCTTGCAGTCCTCATTCATATGTACGAGGGTGGCTGTGCTCCTCTTTGGGGATGGGTGCTGGGGGAAGACAAGGCATGTTCCTAGAGACAGGGGATGTCACCCTGCAGCTGATGGGAGCCTGTGGACCTGGGGAAGGGGTGGCAAGAAGGTCCAAGATCATGCTATGAATGTTTTTCCCCTAGACAGTGGGGATCTTCATAGGTTCCTGGGGTTTGCCTGCCCGGCATCATTTTTCGGATAGTACACCCTGTCTCTTCCTTTTGGGGAGCCACTCTTACCCTATTCTTAATCATGTGGTCAGGCAAGACTGACTCCAACCTTTAGCTCAAAAAGGGACAAGTGACCAGATCTGGTTAATGACAGTAAGACCCGCCCTCCATTCAGTGATTGGTTCATGGTTAGCTCGTGACTTAAGCTAAGCCAGTCAGAGAAAATCCTGGGACTTACTCATCTGATGGGAAAGAGATACACTTTTTTCTACTGGTGTAGCTAAGTGCTAGGATGTAAGCCTGGAATCACTTTGGGCCGTCTTTGCCGTCACTTGGAAAGAGTCAGCCCAGGAATGTAGACAACATGAAGGAGAGCAGAGCTGAGAGGTGGAGAGACAGATGCTTATTGACATAATTGGAACACCTGGATCCAGTCCTACCTGAATCCCATTTACTTTTCATTCGGATGGGGCAGAAATTATTCCTTTTCACTTAAGCCAGGCTGAGTTGGGCTTTTGCCACTTGTAACCAATTAAGTCCTGACTTAATGCATTTCTCAACAGCATGACGTAAAGCAGAAAGAGCTAAGCTGTTTATCAGGGGATCAAAGACCCGTGAGCACTGGTCTAGGTTCAGTTAAAAGAGTTGGCATATGAAGAAGGAAAATCTTGTTCCGTAGGTGACAGGACTCTGTAAGTTGCCTGTCAAGCGGGTCTGCAGGTCTGCTCCATGTGTGGACCATTGATCTCCATGTGGGGAAGAATTCAAATAAGCTCCTGGTGGGTAAGATGGGGGATGTGTGGACATGTGGATGGAGAAAAGGAGCAGAGTTGGAAGTACAGAAACAGAATTGGGTGTGGGTGCTCAAGGCTCATACACAATAAGAAGAACAAATTCCTTCACCCCCGCTTCCGCCTTCCTCAGACCTCAGGTGAAGAGAAGCAGGTTCATTATAATTCAGGGTTAATGACACTGCATCTTGGCCCCAGGCAGTACTTAAATCCTCAGTCATCACCCAAGCCTTCCATCGATAAAAAGTGGTTGTGATCTAGAAGCCAGAAATAGTCTTTAACAGAAATAAATAGGATCAAGTAATGCACCTATTAAAACCTTCCAAGAGTTTCTATTTTTTTGTGTGTGTGTGAGGAAGATCAGCCCTGAGCTAACATCCATGCCAATCCTCCTCCTCTGTTGCTGAGGAAGACCAGCCCTCAGCTAACATCTATTGCCAATCCTCCTCCTTTTTTTTTCCCCCTTTTTCTCCCCGAAGCCCCAGTAGATAGTTGTATGTCATAGTTGCACATCATTCTCGTTGCTGTATGTAGGACGTGGCCTCAGCACGGTTGGACAAGCGGTGTGTCGGTGTGCGCCCGGGATACAAACCCAGGCCGCCCATAGTGGAGCTCGCGCACTTAACCGCTAAGGCACGGGGCCAGCCCCTGGGATAGACTTTAATCTTAAGGTGGTTGTTAGGGCAACAAGGCCTCCCTTCCTCCAGGCTCTTGGGGACCACAGAATCATGACTGGACTGAAAGGGCTGAACCAGAAGTGGTTCCCACATTTCATCTTGCAGCCAGGGCAGCAGAGGGGATGGGTTTGGGCTCTGGAACCAGAGCAGCTATGGAATCCTAGACTTAAACCCCCTGCACATCAGTTTTCTCAGTTGTAAAATAGGGATGCTAACAAAATTTAGCATACCACAAACCAGTTCTGACATATTTATAGGCAGATCTCTGAACTGCTGGTTCCAGCCGGTAGCCAAGGGATGGCTCCATTTCCCTGTGTCTCTTCCCACTTGGATCTTTGTTGAATAGAAACCTTTCATCCCTTGGGAATCCATTTCGCTCCTGCCCCTTGGCCTAGTGACCTCAGAGAAAATACTCTCAAGTCTAATTCCCAAGCTTACAATTCCCTCCAGTTGTGTGCTCTGTCTGGGGTTCAAAAGGCACTTCAAGGTGAGAAATCGTTAGCACTGGAAACAAGGAAAGGCAAGAATTTTTCATAGAATCCCACCGCTCAGAGCAGCTCTTTAAGAGGAACAGGGAATAAAGGGAGAGAAGGGGAGCGGGATAGGAAGCACAGCTTGTTCTCAATTTTATCCGAGAAAGGTCTTTAGCGGCAGCTGGGACGGGAGGCCCAAGAAACTAGACCAGGAATGAATTGTCTTTGGTTAGTTTTAAATGAAAATCTTGCTGGTTCATTCCTGAAATAGACTGAACATCAGTCACATATCGAGACAAGAGGCTTGACCTCAGGGTAAGTTGAAGGTTAAGAAAAGAAAACATTGTGTGACGCAAAAAAAAAAAAAAGCCGGTTATCAATGAACTGATCAGTACAGCTTTCAATAATGGTGATGGACAAGTAGGTAAACACCACTGCCTCTTGCACAACTGGCCTTATTGTACTGTAGTACGCAAAGGGGAGCCAGTGTGGGGCAGGCCTTTACGTGGGGCTTTCTTCTCTATTGGAGCCCGTTAGAGTGCCTTGTTGGGTATATTTCTTTCTCATTCAGGAGGCATGAATGCGGAGGACTTCCTGGGACCTGGTCATTACTTGGCACTCAGCACATGTACACGGCTGATGGAACCACAAGGACAAATGTAATGGTTCTTCCTCTCAGTCTTTCTATTCCTAACTTTCCACACATCCAGACAGTTCTGAGGCTCCTTCACTTCCAGGAGCTAAAGGAGAAGGGTGGTTCTAGGCAAAACAAGGAAGGTCAAGTTTGTCATTGGCCTCTCCCTGGCATTCTCTTTCTGTGCCCTTTCTTGGTCCTTCCTTCCGCTGTGTGCTGTAAATGCCAGTCCTTCAGACAAGGCAGAATGGCTCACCACTCCTGCACACCCAGGTATTAGTGACTTAATAGGTCCCTCCCTCGGGGGTATGTTTACCTTTTTATGGAGGACCAGAGGAGAGGGCAAAACTTAATTCAATGGGTTGAAATGGTAATGATGGCATTTCAAGCATCAATAGGTGATATATCTGTAGGGCTGGGCTTCAGGGCTCTTATGAAGCTGGTAGGAAAATTCCACTGCCCACTTCTCAAATGCCATTAGGAGATTACAAAAGGAAGGTCCTGGATAGTTTTTGATCTAAAAGACTTACATTACTATCATTAGATAATAAAAAGAACAATAGTGTTGGCACACTGATTTCCAGTTTACACAGCTTACTCACATTTTATCTTGATTATCTTTGTTTTATGGAGCAGGACACTGAGGCTCAGTGAGGTGGAGTGACATGGCCAAAGTCCCCCAGTCCTAAGTGGTCTGGGACTCAGACACAGAACTTTTGACTCCAAACCACAGCCATAGAGACACACTCACAGGCCTCGGGAGAGAGAAAGAGATGAAGCTTGAGAACAATAGGAAGGAAACCCTTGGCTTGGCATGAGGGGGTGAGTAAAAATGGTCCTGTTCGAATCTGATTCACCTGTGTTCCATTATGCAGAAACAGCGCATCTCTGGAAAATGAAGAGATCAAAAGAGGAAGTAAAGTGGAATCGAATGAGAGTTCCGGAAGGCCTTTTCCCAGCCAAGAGGCAAAAGCCTAGCTCATAATACTTGAAGATCATGCACACCAATTCTATCACCATATTTTCAATTACATTAAATGCTCTGGAGGAGGCTGGTGAAAGGGAAGGGAAGGGAGAGAGGGAAGCTATTTCAGTTGCATAAACTCAACCGAAGTGTTGGAAGTCTAGGAAGGAAAGTGCCAGTGGTCACCCCTCCTGGGCCCCTGGTCTGAGCTGGACACTTATGGCTCGTGCTCGTGCGCTTCATGTAAGAGGGCGGCAGCCAAGTGTGGCACGGCCTGATTTTAAATTAAAATGATGTGACTCAAAGCCTCCTTGCCTGTTTAGTTCCAAATCTGACACAGAATAATTAGTAGAAAGAGGAAAAGAAAAAATTAAATATTTTGAAAATGGTATAAGTTAAACCTCTATTTACCACAGATTTATTCCTCTAGCGTTTCTAGGTTCTGAAGTGTTCCACACCACTGTGTTGTTTTTTCCTTTTTCCCAACCACATATAATACTGTGCTACAATGGGGCATAGGTTGTCACTATCGCCTTTTTCCATGTACAAACACAAGGATGCTGTGGTCAGGGGTCTTCCCGCCAATGTCCTCATGTGCCTTTGGGGGTACAGTTGGCCCTTGGCCTCTAGGTGGAAAGGCAGGGTCTCTGGGGTGGACGGGGCAGTGGGGGGTTGGAGGTTCTGTGAAGGGTTCCCCAACTCTAGGAGCAGCCTGCTTGGGGCACCGTCTGCCCCACCCTTCCTTTAGGAGCAGACTGTTCTGGAAGGCCATGACTTCTGGAGACAGTGGGAGACCGTTTTTGTTTTTGTTTTTCTGCAGGTTAGTGGTATATTGCTTCATTCACAGTTACTGTGGGCCTCTAAATTATCCCAGAAAAGTTCCTGCAAATCCCACCAAATAACTCAGCGGGAGATGTTTGGTGGCATGGGTCTGAGGTAAATGTAAGTTTCATAAAAAGGGAAAGGAGATCCTATATACATTTAGTATGTGTGTCCAGATCTAGTATATGTATATAGATGCATAAATATATATATAGACACACACCTACAGACACATACATACATACATACGTGTATATATGCACACACGTATATATATACACATATTTATGTATGTAGAGAGAATATCGAGAGAAGAATTTTCCAGTGACGATGTAAAGGCGAAGCCACTTAACATTTTGCCACAATCTTGGGCAATGCTCTGGTTGGGGCCGTTCGCTCCTGAGCTCCTCTGGGCGTCTGTTTACATTCGAGGTCTGTGGGATTCACATGGCTGAACGTGAGCTGCGGCTGGTGCCCAGGCCTCAGCTCTGCACACACACGCTCCCAGGCTGGCCTTCTGGTCCCTGCCTGACAAGGCCTGGAGCACTGGGAAGGACGTTCACTGAGGTCACAGAGGCCACCCTTGGCCATGGTGTGCCACAGTGGGCAGGGCGGTGCCGCCCCATCCTGCAGCTCACATGGTGCCCGACTTGTCGGCTGAGCTGTTGGGGAACATCTTCTCGGTGGGTGTCCCAGCTGGGCTGCCCACGCCCAAGCTGCTGCTGCTGCTGGACCGACGCTGGACCACGGGCCACACCAGCCACATGGGGGGCGGGCGCAGCTGGGCGCCGGCCAGGTGGGCGCACAGGGCTGGCTTGAAGGTGGTCATCATCTCGGTGGAGGAGCTGCTGCTGCGGTGCATGGCGGCGTCGGGGTCATGGACGACAATGGTGTGCAGGGGGCTGGCGGGCTCTGAGCTGATGGGGCCTGGCGGGTTCTTCAGGGGCTCCAGGGTGTCCAGCACCACATCTGGAGCCTGCTTGACTGTGTTCTGCCTCTCGAGTTCCCGCAGCTCATGCAGAGCCGTGCTCATGGTCTTCTCGATGTCCTGGGGGCACAGAGAGCTCTGGTCAGCACAGAGTCTGGAGGCCTGGAGTCCAGTCCTTCCTCAGCTGCTAACCAGCTTGTGGGCTTCTTACGGAGCTCTCCCCACAAGCCTCAGGGCTAGGATGGAGATTAAATCCCCTGGGTGTCTTATAACCAAATGGGAAAATCAATGTGGGTGTCGCCTGCACACTGCCTGCAGAGGAAGCAGACTTAATGAGGGCAGGTTAGACTAGTGGTTAAGAAGGCAGGCTCTGCAGTCAGACAGATGGGTTCAAATCCTGGCTCCACTTCCTTACTATGTGACCTTGGGCAAGTTACCTCACCTCTCTGAGCCTCAGAATCCTCATTTGTAAATTACAAATAAGTATACTACTGACCTCAGGGCGTTGGTGAGCGTATTAAATGATACAATCCCTGTGAAGAGTTTGGCACGTCACCTGGCACATAGTAAGCACTCACAAATAATAATGACAATTATGATGGCAACAGTAGCTAATACCGAGCACCAATTCAAGCCCTTCCCACTGATAGTTCATTTAATCCTCACATTTATATAGTAGCAACTACCATTACGCTCATTTCACATATGAGGAAATAGAAGCTCAGACTGGTTAAGTCACTTGCCCAAGGTCACACAGCTAGTTAGTAGCATAGCCCAAGTCTCAACCCAGGTGGCTTGGCGTCAGAGTTCATGCCCCTAAATATTATTATTATTTTTAAAAAGTCCTTTCCCATAACAAAATTATTTGGAGGTTATATATTGGAATTTTCCCAATGTTCACCCCAGAATGATAGGAGTGTTACTTTCGTCTCTGTATTATAATCAGAAAACTTTGTTTTTAGCAGAAATTTTAAAAAGCAGCAAAAATCCTCATCTGCCTACATAATCCCCAGGGATGTTGTAATATGTAAGAGCTCATCAGTATGAGAGCACTTGGAATGACACAGAGAGAGATCATGGCAGGCCCAGGACCTCCAACAAGCAGAGGGGCTGGGGCTCGTCCTTCCATATGGGCAGCTTCCCAAGGCCTCCGGTCCTCCTGAAGCCAGGAGGGGTTGCTGGAGCTGGAAGTCAGCATTGAACCCAGGAGCCTTTGGCTACAGCAGAGGGCCTGGATTCTTGAGTATAAAGATACTCTGACACTTGCTGGCTGTGTGAACTTGGGCAAGTCTCAGTCGCTCTGTGCCTTACTTTGTTCCTCTGTTGAAAGCCCCGCATGTTTACTGTGAAGATGGAATGAGATAACAGACACGATGAAGCTTTGTAAACTGCCAGACAATGGTTTTCAAACTCCCTTTAGCCCGAGTCCTCGGTTCACACAGGGCTTTACAGGGATGCCTCCACATTAGACAGACGCAAGAGGGGCTGCTCAGGCAGAGCCAACAGGCTTGGCTGCTGAGGGCACAATGAGGGACACTTCTTAAAACCACTGCTGGAAGGTGCTGTGCACAACCTCAGTGACAATGATGACTATTAAGACACACTTGCTTTTCTGCCCTGAGGCAAATCTGGAACAACTGAAAGTGTGGTCAGACTGTTGGGGTTGGAGCCTGGAGCTGCCCTGGCTACACCCAAATCCTCTTTCATCTTCTCTCCTCCCGCTGTCTACAGACGGCCTCCTGCCTGCCCTGGGCCCCCATGACAGGCTCCAATCCGGCCACAGTCAGGGTCCCAACCTATCCTTTTTGCTTTGTTAAGAGACTATTGATAATTAGCCGATGGCTAATCTTACCTTTTGTGCTTCCCCTTGACATCTTATCCTTTGCCCCATATCACTGGCTACTTTAAGAAGGGGTCTTTTGTGCCTTTATCCAAAAGGACTAGCTGTCGGGGGGTTTTCTGCATGACAGGAAAGATGGCAGTCCTCTCCCCATCTTTGCTATATCCAGCCCTGCAGTGATAAAGTCCACTTTCCACGCCCCACTCTGCTTAAATTTAAGCCCCTTATTGACATCACTGCTCTCTCCACTCTACTCTAGCATGAGCTGAAAGGTAAAACTTTAATAAGTAAAATGGAATTATCACCCCTCCACCACCGTCCTGACCACCACCACCACTCTACCTTAGACGAGTGTGAGCCAGAAAGATAGAAAGCTCAGAGAAAGATCAGCTGAGTAGTCTAGGCATGAGCCTTCATTAGTCTGAGAGGTGATGCTGCAACCTCCAGCGTGGAGCTGCAGAGAGGAGCAGGCGGGAGGATGGACGGTGTGGGGAAAGGATCACTTTTCACCTCCTCCCAAATTAGATCCCACTCTGGAGGGCAGTGTTACAGGTTCCCCAAACAGCCTCTTTAACCGGGTTCAAATCTAAATCCTAAAGGGTATTTTGAGACCAAAGGATTTCAGGTAACTGCATTTACTACTCAGGATTCTCCACGCCACCATTCCCCTGGCAGGCCTGCAAAGTCAAGCGTTCATCAGAGCCAATGCAGAGCAGGCTAGAGGCTGTCCAGTGTCCCCGTGGCTATTTACAGATTGTTCACTGTGCTTTCCCATTGCACCTCTTGGTCAGTGAAGGAGCTCTTGAATGGCAGCTGTCAAATTGGACAGTTTGTAGATATCTTTGCAAACAGAAAATGCATGCAGCATTCCCCAAGTGTTTTCTTTGGGCTGCTCTTGCAAAATGCTCTGTGAATAAAAGTCAAAGAAGTCTGGGAGATGGGGTGTGACCTGTCCTCTTTCTTGGAGATTCACAATGCATATCAACATATTTAAAGGTTCTAAAATGTCTTGTAGACAAGCCATTCAACTTTGTCAGACCAGCATTCCTGAAACTTTGTTGACCACACAACTCTTTTTTTCCCTCTTAACATCCCATGGAATTAGTCTGCTGTGAGACCTACTTGTGGAAACACTGGCCTAGACTGTATTTGATTCTTTATGTAAAGTGCTCTGGGCCAGGCCTCAGGTAGCCCACTCCCCATCATGGCCCACGGGAGAGCTTGCAGGTGATGGCAGATGCTAGGGTGATGCTTCTAAGAGGATGGCCTTCAAGAATGGAATGACCAGCAGGTTGCCTGGCTCCTCTGCTGGACCTATGCCAAGGCACTGACCTGCAGGGATCCCTCAGGAGTGGGTGTCAGGACATGGGCCAAGACAGATCCTGTGGGTGTGAACAGGAGCCCTAATTGCTGGGGGAGTTGCTCCTGTGTTGGTATTCCCTTGGAAATGTTACTGGCCTCCTCTAGAACACGCTCCCAAGCTCACAATTATTCCCCTTCCCCCTGTGACCAGGGATTCAAATGCCACTCTCCCCAATAGAATCCTCACAGCTGGGAAGCTTCTGGTTGTCTCTTTTACCTTAAGGGGTAGATAACATCGGGAAGGGGTTACATAACGGGCCCCCACTCCAAATTCCAGAGAGAAAAAAATGGAAACTTTTGAAAATATGATAGAACTGTCAAAGACACATGAAACCAGTTATGCAAATTATTAAAAAATTTTAAAAAATTGCTTCGTAACAGTTTGTTAAATTTGGTTGGTTGGCTTGGCAAGTGTAAAAATCACAGATTTCTCATTCAAATTTTGAAAAATTTAGAAAATAAAGAACTCTACGCACTTTAGAAGAGCCTGGAACAGTGTTCCCTTACCGCTTCAGCTGCTTACTCCCATCCGTCCTTTGGATCTCAGGTCTGATCCTCCCCAGGGAAGTCTCTCTCCGCCTAGGTGCAATCTCCACATTTTAGGCTCTCAAAATCCTGTGTACCACTCCTCCTAGACACCCCACCCAACTGCCATTTCACAGCTGTGTGTGTCACTGGTCCACGACTCTCTCTTCTCTAAACTGTGAGCTCCACCTGGGCAGGGCCTGGGTCCATTTTAGGTCATCATTGTACTCCCAGTGCCTAGCACAGGGACTGTCACATAACATGCTCATCAATATTTGTCAAGGAATGAATGAGTGAATGAACAGATGAATGAACAAATGAATAACTCAATCCTACCATCTTGTGGAGACACCTGCCATTACCGCATCGGCATCATCCGCCTCCCCGCAGGGCAGGAATGCCCCCTCCAGCCCTGGAGACTGGGGCTCTTCAGTCTTTACAGGATCCCTAGCCAGCAGCTGCACCCACTCAGCTTTCATTCCTCAAAGGGAGGCCAGCAGGGAGACAGAAAGCCAGTTCGCTATCCATCTTATGTTCTGGCTTAACCTTGAGCCTGAACAAGGGCAAAGTGGCTCCCCACCCCGCTGCCCCTCTGGGGGTCTCGGCTGGCCCAGCCTGCCTTCCCGCTGGCCCTTACTTCTGCCGGGGCCTCAGCCTCCAGGGACTAGTAGTCCCCCAGGCTGCTGTGCCTGGTGGAGCCGCACGTCGACCTCATCGAGTGCCCTTCGGAGAGCGCCTTCTTGTCAGCGTAGTTAATGCTGCCGGCGCTCCTGAACGTCGCCATCCTCCGCTTCTCGGGGCTCTCCATCCTCCCCCGCGTGAGGGAGATTTTTGTGGGGGCTGCCGGGGCAGGCGGCGGCCCGGGGCGGCGTGTCTATGCTGGGGCCCAGGCCCCCGGGCGAGCTGGGTATGTCGCCCCCGCGTCAGCGCCTGGGGATGGCCGCTCCATCAGATCGTAACCGCACTCTGAAGAGGAGCCAGGGGGCGGGGCCGTGGGGCAGATGTCAACCCTGGCAAGTCTCAGAATGGGTCAGCCAACCCCCAGGCCACGCACTACACACTAGCCTAGGGAGCGGGTATAGTAAAGCTTCATTCAGCCAGACTCGGCAATTCCGCCAGGAAAGCGCGGGCTGGGCGCGCAACTCAGCGGCAGGGGCAGGTGAGCCTGTGCGCAGGGTGGAATCGGGAGCTGTCTGCTTCCAGGCTGCAGCCCACGGTGCTGATGACACGATGAATCTCGTCTACATGCTAAGTCAATGGCAGGAGGATTTCAACCCGGGAATGTTTGGGCGGTGGTTAGTTAGGCTCATGATACGTTTTTAAGTGGTTCAGACATCGCCATGGTTCTGAAGGGCTTCTGATTGGTCCGAAGCCTTGAGGTTTTACTGTACCAGACAGTTACTAGCTCCCTGCAAGGGCAGGAGGGGCCCCATGGCCACTGAACACAGTCCAGTGTTGTCCCCCACCCCCAATCTCCCCAGCAGAGGGCTATTTCTAGGAGGCTTTTCCAGATCTTGGAAAACTAGTCATTCGAGAGTAAAAATCGCGTCATTGGACACGCCTCCCGTGTACTTGGTCACCCTTCACCCCTCGGGAGCCTCTGGTGGAGTGAAAAGGGGACTACAATGTCCATCAGGAGGGTGAGTCCTCGTCCTGTCTCTGTCATAGGCTTTCCTGTGTCCTCTATCAGAGTCATTTTATTAATCTGTTAAATGGGTGTAACGGTCCTCGCCCACCTTTGAGGGAGGTTCAGTGGGTGTGAAAACACTTTGAAGACGAGAGGTTCTACCCACAGGAGATTCTGCTACCTCCTATGGAGGTCACCAAAGATTCTAAGACACCTGTGAGGGGAGGGAAGGCTGGAAGTCGTGAGGGGGTGGGGAGGAGGGACAGAGTGGCTGTGACCAGGGGACCAAGCTCAACGTGGTCAGCGGCGCTTTAGATCCTAGTGCCCCAGCCAAGCTAAGCCCCGCCTATGGGTTACCTATCAGGACTAAAGCATAGGTGTTGGTGAGGAAGAGGTACCGAGAAAGGAAGAATGGGAAGAAGGTAGATGAGGGAGGGAAGAGGGAGAGGAAAATGAGGCAGGAGAAGATATGGCCCCCAGAAGTCAAGGGACCATGACTTTGTCATCTACCTAACCCAACCTTCCACTTTCCCGGCAATTTTGTAATCTATGGCCGTGCCCTGAGCTGAGTAGAATATGGTGAAAAGAGGCAACAGGACTTCTGCTAAAATCACTTCATAAGCATATGTTCCCATCACCACTGATGTCTTTGGCTCTGTCTGCAAGTACCCATATGTGTGGGTTGATCCCATGACCTCTCCACCGAAAAAATGGAGAATATGACATTTTGAGAATCTGAGTAAGAAAGCAGGGAGAAACTCAGCTTTGCTTTCTTTTCTTCTTTTCTTTTCTTCTCTTTTCCTTATTTTATTGTTATTTTTCAACAACCACACTTTTTGGACTACACCTGTATGCAGAATGACGAGTGCAGCTCCTTGCCTGGCAGAAAGGTCATGTGACACAGCCCAAGCCACACACAGGAGTGGAGAAATGGGCAAATGTGCTCCCACCAAATGGGGTGAGTCGAGTGTCAATCCCCCCCCCACCGTCCCCGTGAGTGGGTGTGAGTTTTCTGTTCATGTAGTGCACTTCAGGGAGTCTGTGAGCTCTAAATTCTTATTTCTTTTTCTTTTTTAATTTTTTGTTTATTGCAGTAACATTGGTTTGTAACATTGTATAAATTTCAGGTGTACATCATTATACTTCTATTTCTGCATAGATTACATCATGTTCACCACCCAAATACTAATTACAACCCATCACCACACACATGCACCGAATTATCCCTTTCGCCCTCCTCCCTCCCCCCTTCCCCTCTAGTAACGACCAATCCAACTAAATTCTTAAATGTAACAGCTTAGGTCTTCAACAGAAAAATGCAAGAACTGGAGAGAGGTAGCAAAAATACTCGCCAATTTGTAACTCTGTCTCCCATTTATTATTATGTTTTTAAATAGAAAGCACTGATTTGCCAATATATGTCCTTCCTCCTCCTTCTCTACGCCAGACCCCAAGCTGGATGATTTTATACCTGGCATTCTTGGGCCAGTTCCAGCCAGCCCACCCCAGTGTGCCCCATATCACACCTGTGGAGAACAAAGGGCCACAACAGCCTCCCTCTCTTGCTCCTGCCCCTTCACTTCTCCCAAACCAGACACGACGGGCATGGCACTAGCAGGAAAAACTGAAGCTGCATATCCTACCGGCCCATCACCCCCCAAAGCTGTAATCCAAGATGTGCTCCGTGGGGGACTGGAGGTCGTTTTTTTGGAGGAGGCCTTGTCGTCCAGCAGTGACCCACCGCTGGCCTGGCTGTCAGCCTTTTGGCTCAGGCTGTCCAAGAAGGCTTCGTCCCTGGGGAGAAGGACAGATGTGAATTGGGAGTGCTTTGCTCCGAGAATCCAGGATATGCAGGGCTCCTTGAGACCTGCCTGGCGGGCTGGATCAACACACACTTTATGGTTAATTTACGCCCACAGCTTGGGATGAGCCACTTCCCACTCCACACTTACCAGCACGCACGCCCACCGCCACGCTCCTCGGTCAGTTTCTCCAGTGGGAGGCCCTCCTCTGTGCCACCACCCTCGTGCCTACCCTCTCCTCTCCCCTCAGCTAGGCTGGTCCTCTCTCCCAGGCTGCTCCAGGCTAGGACAAGCTAAATGCTGGAGGGTGTGTTGGAGAATGGGGGGAGGAGCCTGCAAGCTGAGCACCGAGCACAGTCTCCATGTGGCTCCATGAGAAGCGGTTTGGAACTAAGCAAGGGAGGAAGAAGGTGCCTCCCTCCCTCACCTCCTCACCCAGGGTGTGGGACAATTCTGAGGTGGCTCGAGCTTGTTGGGGGGCCCTGCCAGCCTCCTCCCACTGCCCTCTCCCTTCCAGTGCCCTGTCCCTGCGCTCAGAGGCCTGGGGACATCAGAGGGCTGCTGAGGGCCCTCCACTGTGGCATTCCTCTTGGGATTTGCCTGGCCCTGGACTTTTCTCTGGCTTCAGACCATCCTCCTTACCATCAAAACTTATGCTTTTGATCCCCTTCCCTTGAGGTCCACCTAGTGGCTGCTTCCTCAATAAACCAGCTCCATCTGAGCCTGACCAGAGCTCTAAGGGAGTGTGTGTGCAGAAACCTTCAATAGCTTTCAGAGAATGGAAGGTGTAGGCTTTCTGGGCCTTCGAGTAGGGCTAGGTATTTGGGATGCAGGGCTCTTTATAATGTCTGAAATTACCATTTTTTAAAATCATATCTATTAACTGGAAACGAGGGGATGATTGTTCTGCCCATCCCCTGAAGAAGCCACCGTGGGGGTAGAGAATGGTGGGCAGTTAAGGAGGCAGTGGGCTGGCCACTGGCTACAGGGAAGGCCCAGGAGAGTGGAGGTATCTGGCAAGATCCACTGGATGCTGGGAACCATGGCGGGTGATGAATGCCCTGGAGGCTGTCAGATGTGTCAGGATGGTAGGCCAAGGGCACCAGGTGCTGTCTCTGCGTACTCTGAAGCATGAGCAATTTGCTTATTTGTTAAGTGGATCACCACTTAAGGGGAAGTTAAATATAACCCATTCTTCCAGAAGGCCAACTGTATCAGGGAGAGCAAATCACTGGCATACAATTTAGCACTTCCCTTCCCGTGCCCATTCTAGACATCACTAATAGATTACGGCAATCTTCACAGAAAGGCCCGGCTCCCACTCACATGTCCTGTACGACTATGTACTGATGTTGGATAAGTCCATCCACGCCACTGTGAGGACCCTCCCACCAGTCCTCTGAGGCATGGTGGTACAGTAGCGGTGAGCCCCCTCCTTGAAGGATAGCTCACGCAGGGACTGCCCCACATAGTCACGTAGTCAAACTTCGCAATGGCCTTGATTTGTTCCACTTCTGGAAGGAGAGCGAGGGAAAGAGCATCTGTGAAATCAGCAGAAGGGCAGCCCAGGAGCCTTGCTCAGATGGCCCTGGCTTCTGTGGAGAAGGACAGAGAGCAAGCCTGGTAAAAACAGTGTGGGCTGGGGCTCAGGACACTGGAGTTCTAGGCTCAGACTGACTTCTCACTCTGTGACCTCAGGCAGCCATCTAACTTCTCAAAATATAAAGTGGGGGCTGACATATCATGTCCCCATTTCTACTGTCCCTCTTGTTCTCTACTTTTTAAAACTTATTAAAACAATATTATAAGAAATTTCTTTTTCTTCTATACCTTAATACAAGTTCTGTTTCCATTTTTCCATGAACCCTTTCCCTCTTTGTCCACTTATACTTTTAGTGGTTCTTACCTTTTGGAAGGTCAAACAGATGGTGTATGAGGACTCCCATCCATGCAAAATGTTGTTTACAATTTTTAAGCGTTCTCAGAACTCTTCAAAACTCACTGTTACAGACTGAATTGTGTCCCCTCCAAATCCATATGTTGAAGCCCTAACCCCAAATGTGATGATGTTTGGAGATAAGGTGTCTAGGAAGTAACTGAGGTTAAATGAGGTCATAAGGGTAGGGCCCTAATCTGATAGGACTGGTGTCCCTCCAAGAAGAGGAAGAGAGACCAGAGATCTCTCTTTCTCTCTCTGCATGTGCACAGAGGAAAGGCCATGTGAGGACACAGTGAGAAGGCACATGTCTACAAGCCAGGAAGAGAGGCTTCACCAGAAACCCACCCTGATGGCACCCTGATCTTGGGCTTCTAGCGTCCAGGACTGTGAGGAAATAAATTTCTGTTGTTGAAGACCCCAGTCTGTGGTATTCTGTTATGGTAGCCTGAGCTGACTAACACACTCATCCATGGACTTAACTTTGGGGGAGGGAGAATTCTTATTGGGGCCAGAGCTCAAGCATATCTCTTTACACACACGCATTTACTCATTACACCTGTACTCCTCTCTGGTCAGCGACAAGCCCTGACCAGGTTAAGAAGTGAGGCTATGGCTCTTGCCCGTGAGGCACTTGTACTGCCCAGCTCTGTCACCTCTTGTCTGTGTGACCTCAGGCAGGTAACATAACCTCTGTACACCTCAGTTGCCTCTATGAGGATTAAAAGATAATGCATGAAAGAAGACGTACAGATGGCCAATGGGTACATGAAAAGGCGCTCAACATCACTAATCATCAGTGAAATGCAAATCAAAACCACAATGAGATATCATCTCACACCCATTAGGATGGCTATTATCAAAAAGAGAAGAAATAACAAGTGTTAGAGATGATGTAGAGAAAAGGGAATCCTTGTGCACCACTGGTGGGAATGTAAATTGGTGCAGCCACTACGGACAACATTACAGTGGTTTCTCAAAAAGTTAAAAATAGAACTACCATATGATCCAGCAATTGCACTTCTGGGTATTTTTTACCATTTATTTTGCTATTTATTTTGTGTCACAGGAAACGAAAACACTAACTTGCACCCCATGTTCATTACAGCATTATTTACAATAGCCAAGAAATGGAAACAACCTAAGTGTCCATCGATGGATGAATGGATAAAGAAGATGTGGAACACACACACATACACACACACACACACACACGCAATGGAATACCATTTGCAACAATATGGATGGACCTTGAGGGCATTATGCTAAGTGAAATAAGTCAGACAGAGAAAGACAAACACCATATGATCTCACTTGTATGTGGAATCTAAAAAAAAAACTAAAACAAACTGAGTTCACAGATAGAACAGATGGCTGGTTGCCAGAGGCAGGAGGTGGAGGGTGGGCAAAACAATGAAAGAAGTCAAAAGGTACGAACTTTCAGTTATAAAATAAATAAGTCCTGGGGATGTAATGTACAGCATGGTGACTATAGTTAATAATAGTGTATTGCATATTTGAATGTTGCTAAGAGAGTAGATCTTAAAAGTTCTCATCATGAGAAAAAAAATTTGTAACTATGTGTGGTGATGGATGTTAACTAGACTTGTGGTGATCATTTCACAACATATGCAAATATTGAATCATTATGTTGTACGTCTAAAACATATAATATGTCAATTATATCTGAATAAAAAAAGAAATATACTAGATTTCAATAGATAAAAAAAGATAATGCATGACAGTGCTCAGCATAGTACAGACATACATTAGGTATTCAGTTGATGGCAGCTTTTATGATTATGCTTATAATTACCAATGGCTCTAGCGTATAGGGCAGGTCCAGACAAGAAATGTAAGCTGCAGAGAGTTGAAGTGGTTTACCCAAGACCATACAGCCTGTGATGTATGGGGAGGAGACTTTTTGTGGAGCAGGGGTTATGCCCATGATTTATTTAACCTGTGTTACAGTTTGTACCCTAAGAGGTGCCCATACTTAGTAGAAAACTGATCTGACTGTGTACAGGTATTAATGTATTTATATTTTAAAGCAAGCACAAAGATGTTCAACATTATAAAAATAATATATATATTATATATATATAAACAAAAGAGTAACAAAAGCGATCCCTGCTCTCTCAAGTGTGCAGATACCTTCCCTATGCTGAGCATCCATGGACTCTCTATCTGCTCCATTCCTTGTGGATTACCTTGTGTCCGTCCATCCAGCCATCTACCTGTCTATCATGGAGTTGAGGTCAGAACATCAGGTTTTATTGCTTTTCAGCTGTGTGACCCTGGGCTAGTTCTCCTTTCTAAGCCTCAGTTTCCTCATCTGTAAAGTGGGAATGATAATAATAGCACCTACCTTTTGGGTTGTTATGAGGATTCAATGAGTTACTGCACATGAAGTGTGTGCAACAGTCCTGGCACATAGCTCTATATGAGAATGAGTTGTTGTTACCAGAGCTGATGCGCCTCTAAGGGCCATGGCAGCATGGCAAATCAAAGAGCAGAGGGAGGAAACTCCTTTGTTCATCTCCCCCACTAATCCCCACCACCTGCACACACTGGGGCTCCCTCTGTAAGCAGCTGGCTCAGGAAGACCGTGCTGGTGCCCTGGGAGATGCAGTGGCCTTTGGATGTATCCAGTCCTCACGCCTGGGCCAGACTTCTGCTGGCAGCGGGCCTTAGACAGTTCAGTCAGCTTTCCCCAGCTGGCTCCCTGACAAATGTCTCTATATGCTATTCTGGCACGGTTGACGCAAAATGACAGCACAGCTAAAGGGGTTAAATTAACTCAGATCTTGACTCAAGAGTCACCTTCTCATGGGGAGAGCTCCGTCCTCCTCTCTGCTGCATCTTTCAATCTCACGCCAGCCACGTGGTGCACTGCCTGGTAACCTGTCCACCTGCCTGGCTACAGAGACAGAGAGGCCAGGGGGTCTGCAAGGCGGTTGGGAGACGGGCGCTGGAAGCGCGTCGGTCTCCATGGGGACGACGGGCGGGGCCATGCCGCGGCGGCGGGGACATCGGGGGCGGGGCGCGCGCCTACCGCGGGCGCGGGGAGGGCGGTTGGGGGGCGCGGGGCGGTGGTTAGGGGGGCGGGGCGGCGGTTGGGCGGCGGGCACCCGAAGGGGGTCTCCATGGGGACGAGGGGCGGGGCCAGGTCTCAGTGGTGGGGACGTCGGGGGCGGGGCGCGCGCCCAAAGCCTTTTAAAGGCCCGAGCACAGGCCTGTTCGGTGTGACTCTTGGGGGGCGGTGGAGTGGGTGGGACGGGGAAGCCAGGGAAGGCGCCCCCGCCGGCGCTGGTAAGGGAAAGCAGAGAGCCAAGGGGCTGGTGGTGGGCCCGGGAGCTCGGACTGGGGAGGGCACGGCACAGCCTGGA
Source organism: Diceros bicornis minor (assembly GCF_020826845.1). NCBI lineage: Eukaryota > Metazoa > Chordata > Mammalia > Perissodactyla > Rhinocerotidae > Diceros > Diceros bicornis. The sequence goes on along the minus strand of NC_080741.1, from coordinate 71,235,589 downwards.
CTACAGGGGTCGAGTGGGGGGAGTAGTTCACTCCGCTCCGTAGGGGCGTTGGACTTCGGCAGCCAAACATGGCTGTGGGGGGGAACCTCTTGCTGCTCTCTAGGGTAGAGAAGGGCACCGTCCCTTCAGGGCTCCTGAGTCTGTGGGAGTCAGCACTGCACATCTTTCAGGTGTAGCACAGGGCTCCACAAGGATTGACGCTGGCCTTGGTCGTTACTTGCTTGAACTATGCGACATCCTCATGGGTGGTGTTTAACCCTAAGGATGAAGACTTTGTCCTTCCCGAGAACCATCCTGCTCCCCAGACACAAAGCTGCTCCTAAGACCACACCTGGCCTGCATGTTCTGCCAACATCCCCTCCGAGCCACCCTTCAAACAGGCGTAGGGGCGAAGGCAGGCGCCCGGCGCAGACCCTGTGCCTGCGCAGGGCAGCTTCCAGTGGGTTGGGAGGTGGACTGACACAAGTTGTCTCCACCTTTGTCAACACTCATTCCCCAGCTAGGGGGAACTGCTCCTCAGCAATCCTAAGGCGTCAGGTGGGAGGGCAGGGGGAGGTGCTGTCTCCGTCTTCACCCCAGGCTCTCCAGACACCTAGTTTAATACTCCTGGCAGAAAAGACCAGGCCAAATCTCTGTACTTCATGAAGGCTCTTAATATTTCATTTATTCAAACAAACGTTTACTGAGCATCTACTGTGTGCCAGGTACAAAGGATTCGGTGATACACAAGGCAGACAAGCCGACATTTGGGTGGGGAGACTAGGATATAAATGCAAAAACTCCAAGTAGTGATAAGTGCTATGAAGAAAAACATGAAAAAGTGATGGTGAAAGATGGGGGTAACCCTACTTCAGATGGGGTGTTTAGGGAGGGCTTCTCTGAGGAGGGCTTACTAACTTGATTGGCAAGAAGGGACTGGGCCTGTGAAAGTCCGCGAAGAGAGGGAACACAGCACAGAGGCACTGCTGTGGGGTCTGGCTCAGCTGTCCAAGGCTTGGACATCAAAGGCAGGCAGCGGGGCCGGCAGGGCTGGGACCACGACAGACCTGGGCTGTGGGGAGGCAGTTGGGTTTTATTCTAAATGTGATGGGAAGCCACCCAAGTGTTTCAGCAGGGGTGGGCAGGATTCGATGGGGACTTGGAGAAAACCCTGGCCTCTGTGAAGATCTGGCAACAGGGAGACCCACTTCGAGGCTTTCTCAATGTTCGAGGGCAGATGGTGCAAAATGGGTAGGTCCAGAATGCAGTGTAGATGTCAGAGAGTGCTCAGTCTCTCCTGACACTCTTTTTTGAGGCTAAACAGCTCCTTCCACTGTTTCCAGTGAGGCGTGGTTCTGGGGCCCCGGCCTGGATGGACAGCCTTCTAATGGTTGTCTTCCGCACCGAGACAAGGCCGGCACATAGCCCAATGCCTGTCCCCATACCGTGGCTTCTCTTTGGCCTTGCTCTCCCCTCCCCACGCCCGGCCAACTGGACAGATGAGGGGTCCAGTGGGGCAAGAGCACTGGACTGGGAATTAGACTTGGAGTGCAGTTGGCACATGGGGCCCTCCCTGCCTCTCCTCTGGACCTGAGCTTCTCCATGTCACATGGGGGCAGGGCAGATGGGCCAGCAAGACAGATTCCCATTGGGCCCTGAGTGGTCCCAAAGCATTCCTCAAGGGCCACCTCTTTCAAGAATTATTATCTGATTAGAGGGGAATAAAGGAAGGGAACACGTTCTTTGAGAGCCGTTTATGTCAGGCTCTAGATGAGGTGTTGGTTGGGTTGGGTTTTTTTTCCCCTTTCTCAACTATAACTGAGTTGGGTCTAGGGCCCAGGAGTTAGATTCGTTTCTAGATTGTCATCATTCAATGCTACACAAGACAGACAGGGTCTTGGGGTAGGGGGACAGATATTAAGCAAGTAAATAAAAAATAACTTAGAGAAAACTTATGAGAAAAGGAATCAGGATGACAGGATTGAAGGAACCAATGGAGATCAAGAGTTGGGGGGGGTTCCTGGAAAAGGATTCAGGCTAGCCAGACAGCTGGCGCCACAGCCCAGCACACGGTGTGTCAGCGCCGGGTGTGCCTGATGGAGAGAGGGGGCCATAGGGAGGGCAGGAGCGCCGGGTGATAAAGTCGAAGAGGTCTGCGGGGCCTGGGTGCTGCGGGGCATGGTTGGGGAGCAACAAGCTCTGGTTCTCCTTGTAAAGGCTACTCGGACTGCCTCTAAGTAAAGGAAGGACTGGGTTGAAGTTGGGGAGGAAGGGGGAGGTGGCAGGGCATAGGAAGCAGAGGGACCAGACAGGAGAAGAAGATGGTAGTGTGGGCCAGGTGGCTGGCGGCCATCTGAAGAGGCAAGTCTCTCTGCTACACCCTACCTGATGTGGCCATAATGTCCCCCCTCTTCCGGCCCTCTCCGAGAATGGCCTTTAGGGAGCAGGGTCTTGTTTGAGGTTGTGAGCGCCATCTCAGGAGGAAATGTCTAGGGCAGCTGTCAACCCGTGACTGACAAGGAGAACGTTTCAGGATCCCCAAGATTGGACAAGCAAATAACCGTATGAATAAAATCCTGTGAGCCTTGCAAAGGTCACAGGAGGCTCTCCACTAGGCTTTTCAAAGGTGTCACAACCCCTGGGGGGACCCTGCCTGTTCTGCAAGTCGGCCCAGGGGGCCCAGGGCACAGACACTGTGAGTTGGGACCCGGGAGGGTCAGTGCTGTGACGGGAGACAACAAGCGCACTGAGCTGGACCTGAGAGGGAATCCCACCTTGTTCGGCCAACAAAGATTTATTGAGGGCCTACTATGTGCCAGGCCCTGTGCAGCAGTGAGGTAGATGGGTTCCCTGCTCTAGTGAGGGTGACAGGCCTGAGACAGGATAATTTGAGAAAGTGACAAGTGGTATAAAACAAAATACTAGAAAGTGATGTGGGTGACACACCTTGAAATGGGGTCAATAGCAAGTGCTTCACTGTCTTTTCCTGGCCATGGATTATTGGAGATGCTACCCCGTCTCTCTCGAGCCTCAGTTTCCTCGTCTGGACAGTGGAGGTAGAAATACCACCCCCATAGGATGGTTCAGTTCCTGGCAAGTGTTGCCTGCGTGGTGCCCCCAGCTATATCTGCTGAGCGCGGGGCTGCAGGCTACTCTCACACCCTGTAGATCTTGAACTTCTCTCCCAGGAAGAATGTCGTCACAAATGGAGGCTGCTTGTAAAGGGAGATAAAGCCAAGATGCCCGTGAAGGATGCCAGCGCACACGCACTACACCGGCAACAGCATCCATCACTTCCCGACACAGACTTGCACTCAGCTTGTCCCCAAAGGTCGTCTCCACTCGCCATGCAAAGACTTTAAGCATTTTCCTGCTTTTTCTGGGTTTCCTGGTGCGTACTCCTGTTCCACTCCCCTTTGTTGTGAATGCCCTGTTCAAATGACCTTCTCTGCCTCAGAACGACATGTCTCACTTCCTCTAGAATGCAGAAGGAAGAATCATTGAGTCAATCAAACAGAAGTACTTACTGAATACCTACTATGCGACAATCACTCTCCTGGTGCTGGAGATGGATTAGATAGGCAAGGCTCCCGCCCTCCTGGAGTTGTTGCAGACGGGGCTGCTTCAAAATACCAGGAAACTCAAACCTCAACTGGAAATGGCTTCTTCCAAATAAAACCACTAAGTACTTGACATATGTCCTTCTATTCAATCAGACTTCACTTTAAGGAAGGCATTACCAATCGGACACTAACTTTCCTGTGGTCAGAGAGCTGGTCCTTATTAAGCCAGGACTACACCCAGAGCTCCTTGTCCCCAGCTAGGGAGATGACCCCTCCATGTCTTTCACTCCTATCAATATGCAGCTTTGCACGCACATGGCAGCAATCAACGTGTATGGAATAAGGAACGAGCAGAGGTAGTGAGTGAATGAATAGAGATTACAGAAGCTACAAGAAAGACCTGGAGGAAAAAAGATGGAATTAGACTCAGTGTCAAAGGATAGATAAATTTTGGAGAAAGTGATGAGGCTAAGAGCCCTCTAGGTACGGCCAAACACCTGAAGGCAGGCCCTTCGATGAGGAAAACTCTAGCATCTTCAAGGACCAGGGGCTGGACCAGGTGTGAAGGTGGGGTGGCAATGAGAAAGAAGCCTTGGGGAACAGATTATAAAATGGCTTCAAGGCAGGACTCAGAAGTCAGACTCGGTTCCCTAAGGCACTGGGCAGCCATGAAAAGTTGCAGAGCAATGAAGTGCCAAGGTCAAAGGGGTAATATAGAAAGGTCAAGGAGCAATGGTAGGAGAGAAGAGACAGGAGAAAACCCGGGTGCAGAGAGAGGAGCCAGCTGAGGGACAGAGAGCTCCAGAGAGGGACACACAGGCAGACACCAACTAGGTGTTGGGTGGGGAGATGGCCAAGAGTGGAGGGCACAGCAGGAGTCAACTACGACTTGGGGGGCTTCAAGAATGATGCAGTTTTGTCTGATACTGAGAAACCAAGAGGCTGAGCAGATTCAATAGAAGAGAAATGCTGACTCTTTTTTTTTTTTTTTGGGGGGAGGAAGACTACAACTGAGCTCACATCTGTGCCCATCTTCCTCTATTTTGTACGTGGGACACTGCCACAGCACGGCCTGAGAAGCAGTGCATAGGTCCATGCCCGGGATCCAAACCTGCGAACCCCAGGCCGTGGATGAGGAGTGCGTGAACTTAACCATTGCACCACCAGGCCAGCCCTGAGAGATGCTAACTCTTGATTGCGTTGTTCCATTTAAGACCAGGAGGCTGAAAGCTAACAAGTTCCGACACACGACCTGCAGTGCATCCATATAAATCTCCTATCCTCTTGTCACATGAAACAAACCTCTCATGGTGGCCTGGGAAGTGGAGGTGGCCCCCCAGCCCCGACCCCCACCCGGGCTGGAGGGGCCGTCAGGCTACCTCCAAGCTAGATCTCTGGGAACTCCACTTTATGTCAGTCCCCACGTTTTGTATCCTCTTGGCCTCAGCATCAACTGTCAGCTCCTTTGATCTCTGGCTGGGTCGGTGGTTTCTCAGACCCCCGGGCCCCCCCGGAGCTCATGGCCCAGGTGTAGGGGGGTGAAGGGCCAGAGCCCCTAACAACGTCCCCATTTGGGGCTTCGCAACACACGTTTGCCTTGTACAAGGTGGTATTTAGAGATTGAGATCTGAATGAAAGGAGCCAGCCACACAGCAAGCGCAGAGGCACTGAGGTGGGAGCCCGCCCCCCGCCCCCCCGGGTTGTGTGAGGAACACAAAGGCCAATGTGGCTGAGTACAGATTAATCCTAAGTCTGATGAGGCCTTTTAGCAGAGGCAGGACGCAGGGATCAGACTTCTGTGTTAGACGCTCCCTCTGCTGCTGTGTGGAGGCCGGGAGAAGCCAGAGGGGAAGAGTGGAGAGCACGGCGGCTTGGGGAGAAGCGGATGGATGTGGGACCTGTTGAGGGGTGTAGACCCGACAGGAACTGGTGGGTTGGATGAGAGGGTAGAAGAAGAGAGAAATCAGAGGGGTGGCTGTGCTTTCAGACTAGAACTGTCTGTGAGAGTTTGGGGAGCAGCAAGTTTGCAAGAGAAAATCAGGAGCTCTATTTCAGCCCTGACACAGCAGGGATGTGTTTTAGACACCCCAGTGGAGACGACGGCAGGTGGCTGGATGCCAGGTCTGCTGGTCATGAGAGAGACAGAAGTCAGGGGTGTCATCAGTGCAGGAAGTGTCAGAGCCCCAAGCCTGGACGAGCTCCCCTGGAGAGAGAGGACTCCCCTGACTCTGCATCCACAGGCATCATGTGCCTGCCTGAGCTTCCTCCAGACTGGCCCAGCCCTGGGAAAGGCATGTCTGTGAGACCTGGCCACTTCCAGATGCTCCTTTTTTCATAGTTTGTCATTTTTCATTGGCTACTTGAGGCCTTCCCCACCTATACTCTCCTCAGAGGAGTGGCACGGGGGCTACCTGTCAGTGTGGGGTTTGAGAGGCATCCCTGAAGGCTGGCAGGATCCAACCCTAGAGTTGTGGCTAACTGGACAAAGCCACTACCCCCCTGCCCAGCCCCAGGCCTCAGTCTCCTCGTCTGTATAACGAGGCCACTGGGACAAAACCACTTGGTCCCTTGCCAGCTCCCAGAGCCTGGAATGAGTCTTCCCAAGCCCTGGTCCACAGGTCCACAGGCAGCCCCCCTCTTGGCAAAAGTGCTCCCTCCACTGCCAGGCCAAAGAGCCCACCAGGGCTGGCATGGACTCGGAGCTGTGTTGTCTGTGTCCTCCCCCATGGTCTGGGCCACACGGCCCTGCCCACCTGTGTCCACTCTCTCCACTGATTTCTTCTCTCCTCCAGTCATGGCCAGGCTCCCCCAGGGCTAAAGAACTTTCCCTCTGCCCCACGCTGGTGGCACTTCCTCCCTCACTGACCAGGTGCTGGGAGGCCGGCCCATCTAGAGGGGGTGAATGCTCAGGCCCATCCCTTCTGCCCCCCAACCTGAGTCGAATCTTCAGATGTTTTTAAGGGAAATCTGAAATCTGGACTGCATTTTTATCTGAAATTACCTAATTTTTTAATCCTGGAACTAATTTAGTGTTTTTTTAAAAACACTGGGTGAAACAGGCATAGCCCAGCCAGAGGGTCTCACGGTGGTGAGCTTGGCCTTAGTGGCTGGACGCTCCCTGCTCTCCTCAGCTCTGCCAACCGTGTCCACTCTGAGGTCCACTTTCCGAGTGGGCTGCACTGTGACGGACCAGCCCTTCTTCCTTGAAATTCTCTGCTCCCTAGCTTCCGTGACGCCAGCCACACCTGCTTTCCCTCCTTCTTCTCTGACCGTTCTTCTTCTGTCTCCAGTGGAGCCTCCTCCCTGTGCCCTCCAGGATGACCCTGGGAGGATCTCCCTCTCCCAGCCTGCTGCTGCAACCGGCTCCAAATTCACATTTCCAGCTTCCTCCTCTCCCGTGAAGCCTGGGCAAATGTTTCAGCCTGGAGGTGCCCTTGCTGCCCATGCTGGGGTTCCATCAGTAGAATCACCGTCTCTCTCCCTCTGACCTTTCAGAGACCCAAACTCAAGCCTCCCCTCCCCCTGGTTTCCTTGGGCCAGCTCTCTTCTGAGTGTCCCCCTTCCCACCGATCTCCGTGCACCCTGGTCCACCCTACTAGGGCCCGCTGCCCCAGCACGGCTTCTGCTCCTGGACAGACATGCCTTCGTGGGGAGGGCAGCAGCATCTGCATCTTGCCTCTTCTCTCTCACCGCGCAACATCCTCCACGCACCCTGGCCTGCACACACCTTCCATTTTCAGATCTCGAGGTCTTTGTTCAAGTTGTGCAGTCTCTGCAAGACCCTTCCAGCTTCTCAGTGCCGCCCAGGGCTCAGCTCAGGGGCTCTTTCAGAAACCTGCTGCCCCTCTGTTAGGAAGTTGGGATGGTCTTTCCTCATCTTGGCTGAGGTCTCAGGCTCTCAAGGTTCTCCTGGCCCTGGGCACACGGTCTGCTCAGGGGAGCCTCCTTCCTGGGAGAGGAGCTTGGCCCTCTTTGCAGGGACCTGGGTTGCAGTCTGTTTACCCTGGGCACCTAAGGCTCCATGCCCATGACCTCCCCCCGCCCCCCCCCCCCCGCAAAAAACACCCAGTCGCACATTTCCCAGCCTTAATTTTCTCCTCTCCTGGGACTTATTCACTGGCTTGTCGGAGAGCAAACTTGTTCTGTGCAATAGCTGTGAAAGGGGTGAGTGCCGACAAGAGGGGAGGGAACCAGTGCGGCAGCTCAGGGGTGCCTACTGGGGAAGAAGGCCCCAAAACGCACCCCCCCCTTTGGGACCTCAGGGCCTCCAGCTCTCCCCAACCCTGGAACCCCAATTCTCTGGCCTCCGGCCTCACCTACGCCTCCATGCTTAGGCCTCAGGGGACTGTTTATTGTCTGCGTCTCTACCGCGGCCACCAAGGTCGGGCGGAAAATCACTTAGCCCAAAAGTATCGGCTCTCCTCCTGAGTGTCTGTCCGTGGTCCCAGCTGCCCCAAGTGCAGGCTTCTTTGGCTTCAAGAAAGACTGTCTGGCACCTCCTCCGCACCCCCAATACTGGACCCAGCAGAGCTCAGAGCTGCCAGACTTGCAGGAGCTTCTGCAGTGGACTTCGTCTGGCACCCTGAGAGCAGGGAGCGACCCACTCTCAACCGCCCTCCCCATACAAGCTGGGGAGGGGAGTGGCGTGTGCCCCGGGGGCAGCTAAGAGCGACTCCCCTCCCCCATCCTCTCCCGGAACTCCTCTGAGGGTCACAGCCTTAAGATCGCCCACCCTTCCCCACGCTGGAGCCACCGTTTGGCTTTGGGGGGAATGATGGCGGCTACTTGCACACCACAAAATGGGGCACTTGGGGCATCAGCAGCAGGGGATGGGGCGGATAGGAAATGTCTCCAGAGAGGCACCTTCAGTCATCCCCCGGCTTTCCCCCGTGTTGTGCCCTGGCCCCTGAGGCATAACAGTGTTACCAAACCAGGTCTGTTTTCGCCTGTCACCCAGAAAGCCAAACACCACGACTGTGAGATTACAGCAGAGAGAGGGTTTAATCACAAGGCAGCCAAGTGAGGAAACGGGAGAATGAGTCTCAAATCCACCTCCCCGATAATGGGCTCTCAGGGGTATTTACGGGGTAGGAGGCAAGGTGGTCTGAAATGTGGAGATAGATGATGGGAGGTGAGGAGAGGTGAGGTAATTGATGATCTGCGCAACCATAGTCAGACTTCATGCCTCTTCATAGGACGCATGTTCATAAAATGGCGGAGTTAGCATGACCTGAGGGTGGAGTTTTCAGCCTCTTGGCATCAAAAGGTCGCTTATCGGACATCTGTGCAGGCCCAGTTGATGGGTTGGTGGACTCAACTGGCCTGAAGTGGACAACGGGTTCTAATTCCTGAAAAACAGCTCAAACACCCATTACCATGGTGACCCAGGCTCCAGGGAGCTGTTATCTATACGATCCTAGTAGGAATCAGATAGCATATTGCCTGAACAGCACAGTTAACAATGGATGGGTAAACAGCTCAAAGCTATAACCAGTAATTGCAAAAAGGCAAGAAAACACTTTAGTTCCTAGCTATTTAATCTTCAATGGCTAGCTGTTTGCCAGTTTCAACAAGACCCTGGGCGCGCAGCTGGAGAGTGCTTCCATTTGCTATCCTCTATGACTCAGGCAGAGACCCCCCTCGAGGACGTCCTAGCTCACTTCACATTGCCCAGCCAACCACGTGAGGGCGTGCCCTGTGTTAGTTCAGACACATTAAGGCTCGTCCTGCGGGCAGGCCTGTCAAGACAAGAAGCCTGTCGAGGGCCAGAAGTCAGAGAAGCGCTCACACAAGAAGGGCGCTGCCCCCAGGAAGGACAAGGACAGCAAGCCTCAGAGGGTGGCAAATTCTAGGGGCTAGTATCCCCTCTACAGTATGGCCACAAGAATGGCATCATCCACAGGGCCATGCGGCCACCTCTGCTGGAAAGAAGACCCATATCAACAATTAGGAGCTCTTTGAGACCATTGGTGAAGGCAGCTTCGGCAAGGTGAAGATAGCCTTGCCCAACCAGGAGGGAGGTGGCCGTTAAAGTCATTCAGAAGAATTGACGGAGCTCCAGAATCAACGAACTTTTCCGTGACGTCCACACCCTGAAGGCCTTGAATCTCCCTAACATAGTGAAGTTATCTGAGGTGATTCATACCAAGGAAACTTTATTCCCCATTATAGAGCTCGTTAGTGAAGGAGATGTATGATTACTTAGCAAGCCATGGCCCCATGACAGAGGAAGAAGCCCGAGGCAAATTCCGCAGATAGTTTCTGCTCTCCACTAGTGCCACCAGAAAGGCATCATCAACTGGGACCTGAAGCTGGAGAACCTTCTGAACGTAAATGTTGCATACTTTGGCTTCAGCAATGTGTTCATTGTCCGTCAGCTGAGTACCTACTGTGGTAGCGCCTGTTATACTGCCCTGGAAATCTTGCAGCGCCGAGACTACAATGGCCCCTTGTACACATATGGAGCCTGGAAGTCTTCTTTTACATTATTAAGGTCACTGCCTTTCTCGGAGGAGGACTTCAGTGCAGTGCAGTGGCGGGTACTGAGAGGGCGATACCCGCTTTGTGTGTTATCATTTGAATGCAGAAAACTCTTGAAAAAAATGATGACCCTCGGGGCCAGCCCGGTGGTGCAAGTGGTTAGGTGTGCGTGCTCCGCTGCGGCGGCCTGGGGTTTGCCAGTTCGGATCCTGGGCAAACACCCACGCACCGCTTGGCAAGCCATGCTGTGGCCGTGTCCCATATAAAGTGGAGGAAGATGGGCACGGATGTTAGCCCAGGGCCAGTCTTCCTCAGCAAAAAAAAAGAGGAGGATTGGCAATGGATGTTAGCACAAGGCTGATCTCCTCACACACACCCAAAAAAAATGATGACCCTCAACCCCAGGGAGCGACCAACTTTAAAAGATATCGTGAAGGACCCGTGGGTGAACATGGGCCAGGAGAAAGTCAGGCCTTGCAGGGAGCTTCGCTGTGACAACAGGGACCCCTGGGTGACAGAAGAAATGATGAACATGGGTTTTGAGTGGGGCAAGATCCAGCATCTGTTAAGAAGAAGGGACTTTGATGAACTAATGGCCGTATACCAATATTGAGGTCTCAGAAACCCCAGGGGGAGTTCATCACTGTAAGGTCCGTCCGCCTACCTGTCCCCAACACCCAGCATTCTCTCCAAATCCCGGAGGTGCAGCCAGAGGTCTCTGCGCCCACTGGAAACGGCAGAGTGCGCCGGTTCTGCCCACCTGGTTCCGCAAGGCAGATGAGCGGCCTGAGGAGCACCAGGAGTCAGGGCTGAAGGCCTGAGAACCTGCCAGTCCGCTACCCAGCCTAAAGTCGAGGACTGCCACCCCCAGCCCAGCCCCCAGTGTGGCCCTGGGGCCTTCCCCTCCACCCACAGCTCCAGCAACCGTAGTGGAGCCCCAGGGAAAACCAGTGCCCCCCCGCCGAGGGTGCAACAGCGGAGACTTTGCTGACACTGGGCAGCCTGATGGGGTGACCTCAGTTTCTCCCTCTGGCCCCAGCCAGGGCCAGTGGGGGTGCCACTGGGAGAGTCTTAAAGTTTTGGGGATGCTTCTGTTTTTGTCTGCAAAAAACCAGCAAGAACCAGCATGGCAAACACAATGGAGTGAAGCCACTTTAATCTCTGGCAGAGACAAATCAGATTGTGAGGAGGTCAAGCCACACCCCTGCATTGTAATTGGAGAGCACGATGTTGAGCTCCGGGGAGCCTGGCAATGTGGTGTGGGAGTTTGGCCAGAGGCTGGACGCATTCAGCTGCGAGTGGGAGCAGGGCAAGCAGTACAGGCTGTCTGTACACGGATGTCCAGGCGAGAGGATTTGGTCCAGTGGATGACAGAGATGTGCAAACTGCTGCGGCGTTCTCTGCACAGGATTCAAGTCACAATGGTATCTGGCACCTGCATGGCCTTCAAAAGCATCGTATCCAAAATACTTGCTGAACTTAGAGGACGGCCTGGAGGCGCCCGGGGGACATGAGGAGAGGCCTCCCTAGCTGCAGGTCTGCCAGACCGGATTCTTCTTCTCTGTCTCTTCTTCCATGTTTGTGGGGAAGAGGGACGGTTCTTGTAAAGTACTTGGTTTTCCAAGTCTTGTAATAAACTTGATGCTCCAGAAAGATGTGGCACAGAGACGCTGTTTTGCATCCTCCCTGCACAGGATGGGGCTGTGCGTGCTCGAGTGTGAGAAGTTTGCAGTGATGTAGTGCTTGAAGTTAGTCAGAACAACTAAACAGGAAAGAGACTTAGAATTATGATGGTAACTCTCAACAGCAATGAACGTGGTTCTGAAGGGAAAAGGCTGTGAGGCATATTGCAGGGCAGAAAGGCAGAAACTGGGTACCGACATTACCTAACATTCTCAGAAGGCCCAAGAGAAACTTCAGTGGCCTTGATTAACTACAACCAAGAGGTCCGTAATAGCATAACAAAGTCCCGTGAGCCAGCCTGTGTGGGGCGTCAGAGAAGTGGCATGGGTGGGGGCCCCCACAGCGGCTTCAGGGTCGCCATCAATGCAGCTGAGTTTTCTGACTACAACACAGGAGTTGGGCCTTTCCACTGTGAGGATTTCTCCTGTTTATAACAGTGGCACAGAGACGTCCCTCTAAGAGTCCTGACCGAGGTGTGGGCTGTTCAGCCAGCTCAAGGTTCCAGGGGAGCTCCAGGGGCAGCCAGACATCCTGGGGGGTCCAGAGGGAGGGTTCCTCTATCAGGCAGCTTCCACATGGGCTCCTAAGAAGCCCAAGGAATGTCCAGGAGGCCCCTGGCTGCTTCTCAAGGGGCTGGGTTGCAGTGTGTGCAGAGTCTTTCAACGTGATCACGAGACTGCCCAGAGGCGGCCCCAGCATCTGGCCGGTCAGAGAAGACTTTCCTTCTCCCTCAGAGAGCAGGGCCAGGGGAAGTAAGAAGAGGGCTGGGGATGGGCTGGGAGTCTTGTGACTCCCCCTTCACGTTCCCTGTTTTGGTTTTCTTGACGCTAAACAGCCCGACATGTGGTCAACCAGTGTCGCTCTCCTTGAATTCTGTGCATGGCTCTCATTCCCTTCAGGGCAAGTCCCAGTTCCTTAGTGGGCTTTCGGGACCCTCTGTGACTTGTCCTCCTGTGGACCTTTTCCCTACCACCCCCTCTTTGCACTTGACTCACACTGAATTGTTCAGTCTCCCACAGACACTCTGCCCATGAGGTTTACTCTCTGGGAAGCCCTCATGCCGGGCACTTGGCCAAACTCCATCGGGCTCCCCGAGATGAATCAGACATAGATCCTGCCCCAAGAGCACGGTCCAGTTGGGAAGACAGGACAGGGACCTAACTGTAGTGCAGTCACCTGTTCACAGGTACAAAGGAAGCACATTCACAGCACAGCACAAGCTCACCCGCTGCTGACGGTATTGGGACAGCATCTTGAAGGAGGTAGCATCTAGCGGGGCCCTGATGCGTGGCTCTGACCACAAGAAATGGTAGGAGGCATTCCAGACAGAAGGAAGCTGGAGTGTTAGGCACATACAAGACGGAGGTGGGGAGTGAGGCTGGGGAGGGAGGTTGGGCCAAGACCCCTTGTTCTAGGACCATTTCCCACTGGTGCATTTTGCACTTTAAATAGCCTCCAGCTCACGGCCTGGAAAGCAGTCGGCTCCGATAATAGAAGGCTCTGCTAATGAGACTTTCTCCTCTTCTGTGAGCTTTGGGCCCTGGCTGGCTGGGCCAGTGGCTGCCTCTGATCTCCCTCATTAGTCCATGCTCGGTTCCACAGGAAGGCCTTTGGGTTTGGTTCTAAGGATCAGGGGATCCAGGAGCAGGGAGTGACATGATCCACTTCCATTGGAGAAGACGCTTCTGGATGCAGGTGCACAGTGGGCTCTGGGTGGGAGAGACCCTCAGAGTCGGTAGTGGCGTCCCACCAGCAATTTGCCAGGAAATCTAATGAAAGCAGCCACGGGCCCATGATTTTCAGCTGGTTCCTGAATTATGAATTACTTAATGCAATTCGTCTGATGGACCATTTTTCATAAAACATGAACTCGGGGCAGGGAGTGGCTGGGTGGTGAGAGGGAACATTTAAAGGGGTGTGGCAGAGAGGTCCAGGTGGCTCCCAATAGCAGTGTCCACTTCTCAGAGCAGCTGAACAGCTGACTTTTAGCTGGGCATGTGGCCACCCAAGACTACAGAGCTCCCAGCCTCCTCTGCAGCCAGGCTGGGAGTGTAACTGAGCTCTCCCTCCAGGCCGGGAAGGGAAGCAATTTGTGCGGCTTCTAGGATGCTTCCTAGGAGAGAGAAGCAGGCCCCTCTTTCTGCTTCTCCCTCTGTCCTGCTGCTGGGAGCACGAGCTCTGAGGCTGGAGCTCCGTCCTGACCCACGTGGATGAGGGCAACTCGCCTGGGATGACAGGGCTGCAGGGAGAGGAGCCTCCTGGAGCAGCCCTGCCAGGCCAGCCCCGGACCGTCTGCCTCCAGACTGAGCATGGGGGCGAGGCCAACTTCTGTTGGCCACTCTCCTGTGGAGCCCTTTGTTACAGCGGCTGAATCTTATCCTGACCAGGACAGCAGGCCTGGGGGCCACTTTCTGTGGGGTTCCTTTGGGTCAGGCTGCTCCCAGGGCCACAGCTATTTGAAATTTTCAGCCCTCCTTTCCATGGGGTGACAGCCAAGCTCAGCTCGAAACCACTTCCCTCTCCGTGCGCTTCTCTGGAAATCTCACGCGTGAAGGTCGATGCCCCCAAGTAGACAAGTCTGGAGCTGGTATCTCCCAGGGCGTCCTCTCGTTCTGTCCTCCCACACTGGGCACCCCTCACTCTCTGCTAAAGATGCAGCTTGTTCTGAAATAGGCTGGGCTGACTCCCTGCTAATATCTCTGGAGTCTCATTAAATAACTCAGGGAACAGGCCATCTCATGCGTGGTGTAACTTGATTATTGCTAGAAAGATGAGTTTGGAACTGACAAATTCCCTGCTATGCTGACAAGTTTAAAAGCTGAGTTTGAAAAACCAACCAAATTCCAGTCACAGTTTGAGGGCAGAGACTGGGACTTGGTCAAGTCTTGGTCTGAGCCTTCAGTCTGAGGAGACAGATATTTAAGACTTCAAGGGGTCTGGTGTTGTCCATGCAATTTCTGATATGCCCTCCACTCTTATGGAGCCTCAAATTTTACTGGGAAAAGGAACTCTACTGTATATTAAAATATTAAACTTGTTGAAGATATTGTAAAAGGGTACATAGGTCGTGCTTCATTTGTTTACGTTAAGTGTCTGCCAAGTGTCTCGCAGGGCTGGTTTAAAATAGAATGTATTTATGGAAAATTTGAGGTTCAGTAAGGCCAATAGATCACGAGATGATGAAAAGATAGTTTGTTATTTACAGTTCCCAGAGGAGAGGGCACGCCACACCACGCAGGGCCACACGGGGAAGCACCCGGGTGGTCAGGAGGCAGAGGGAACAGGGCAGCTGTGGGCAGGAGCCTTTACTGTGGGTTCTGCAGGAAGGAGCAGCAGGGCGGGGTAAGCAGGCTTAGGACTGGCTGGTCTGAATAATCGCACAAGCTCTGGCCATAGGGGCTGTCCCAGTTGTCTGGTACCTGCCCTAGATGATGAGGGCAGGGGGATAGTGGCCGGGAGTATGAGTGTGCAATAGAGGAGATAGTTGGGGTGTGGATGGACACTGGATTGGTTGGTTTGTATTTGAAAATAGGGCCCAAGAAGGAGGGTTCTTCCTGGGGGTGGGGAGGACGGGGTGACAAGGGAGGCAGGAGGCCGAGTTGAGGGGATTCAGAACAAGGTGTGTGCTGTGGATGCACTCAGGACAGATGCTAAAGCATCAGGTTTACAGAAGCTAGAAACATGGTCCAGACAAGGGCTCAGCTCAAGTGTTACCTCCTCAGAGGAGATTTCCCTGCCTACTCCATCTACAGTGACAGCCTCCCCACCCCAGTCTCCCTGCCGTCACCCACTTCATTCCCCTCACAGTGTTCCCGGGCCCAGCCGCCTGCTCAGCACCCTGCCCTGACTCTCCCCACCAAGAGGAAAAGTCCTCACTGGGGCCCCCAGGCCCTGTACCATCTGGGGCCCTCCACCTCTCTCATCTCCTCCCACCACTGTCCCCCTCATCCCCTGCCTCCTGATCCCTGAGCCCTGCTTTTCCTCTGTAGCACTTCTACCTCCTAACCTGCTGTGCTCTGCTCACTCTTTGTCCCCCTCTGCGATGTTGGCTTCAGAGTTTGTTTTCTCGTCTCCTTCACTGCTGTCTGTGCCTACAGCCTAAGTCAGGGCCAGGCACAGATTGGGGCTCCATAAACAGCGAACAACACTTAGCACTCCTGGAAATGTGCTTGTTTATGGTCTGCAGCGTTCACTCACCCAGCTCACGTCACTGAGGCCCTATGGCACGCTGGGCCAGCTCCAGACACCAGACACAGCAGCAGGTGAAGCAGGCGGAGGTCTCCATTCTCACACAGCTGACAGCCTAGTGGGGAAGACAGAGAAAAAATGAGTAAAATATACATAAAGTCAAGTGGTGACATGTACCATGGAGAAAAATAAAGTCAGGAAAGACGTTTGAGCAAATTCCTGAAGATATTTAGGGAACAAGCAATGCGGAGGGTAGAGTGTTCCAGGCTGGGGGACCATCAAGTGCAAAGGCCCTGAGGCCACAGTGGGCTGCATGTTTCAGAGTCTTTTGTTATCAGTGTGGATTCTTAGTTTTGTCTCCAGTCTGTACGCTTTTGTTTATAATCCTTGGTTTCACCTTTCTAGCTAATTAACCTGATTGCAGCAAATTCTGTTCCAGTGATTTATAGTAGAAACAAGCAGATTTGGGTTAAGTCAGTATGTGTTTACTGAATGGCCTCCCTGGGCCCAGCTGTGTTAGGCACCAGGAGGCTGTGAAATCAACACGGCAGTCTCCACCTCGACGAACCCAGTTAATGAACGTCCTCGACGTCCTCCAGCCCCTTCCACTGCCCCTCTGCCCCATCTCATCTGGGTCTCAAGCTCCAACCCTGACCCTCTGTCACACTTTTACCCCCACGTCCAGCTCCTCCTAGGCTTCTCTGTCTGGATGTCTCCTGAGCTTCTCAAAGTCAGCGTGTCCCATACCGAGTTCAACCCTTGCCCCATGACTGTCTCCTCTCCATGAAAGCCCTCTTGATGAGGGAGCCACCACCAGCGGGATCCTCAACCACCAAAAAGGGCTCCTCCCCACGCCACCCTGCTGACACGTCCCACACCATGGATCCACCGCCTCAGGAACCCCGTGATCCTCTCCCTCCTGTCTTCAGACTTGGGCTGCACACCAACCTCCCACTCTTCACAAACCCCTGAGAGGCTGGTACAGTTACACATGGGGATACGGAAGTGACACATGCAGGTGTGGCTGGGAGTGATGAACAGTATCCCAGAGCAGAGGGCAGACCAGGGCTCCTGAGTGGCCAGAGCATGGCTATTGTGGGTACAAGACTGCCATGAAGGGGCTGAGGCGGGCACACCACTGCAGCCCCTCCCTACGCTCCCCAGGGTGCAGCTTGGGCTGGCTGCCCCTCCTTGCTGTCTTTTAGGTGGGTGCCTACTCATTCGTTCACTCACTCATTCGTTCATCGTGTATTTGGTTCCCGCTCGGTACCAGGCCCTGGCTAGACGATGGCTCATCCTTGGAGGCCCAGCTCAGATGTCACCTTCTCCATGAAGCCGTTCTTGGTCTCCACCCCCTCCTGCAGCCCCCTCTGGCCTCACCTGGAACCCCCCAGTGCTGTGATCACACTCTGATGACCTCTCCAGCCTGTGAGCTCTGGGAGGGCTCCGGGCCAGGTGCAGAAAGGGGCTCAGGAAAACGTGATGACAGCTAAAACACTGAATAGACGAAAGGATTACCCACGAGCCGCGTGGGGGTCCAGGTCACCTCCTCCCTCTCTCCCTCCAGGACCAGGGCTCCTTCGTTATCAGGAACCTGAGGGACCTTTTCTCACCGTGTGCTCATTTAGACCATTAACAGTCTGGATTTTGTTTTCAGTTTTAACTTTTTTTAAACTTTGAAGGCATGTCATGAGGGTATCCCTCAGTAACGAGAAACTTTATCACTTCAAAGGCGGGAATCCATCTGTTGTATCTGAGCCAGGTCAGGACAGTATGGAAAGCGCAGAATGCTGAGGAGGAGCTGGCTCGGGGTCTGGGCCTCAGGGTGGCAGGAAGAGGGGAGACAGAGAGAGAGATGGAGGCACAGCTGCCAAGGCCGGGGTCAAGCGGGAGGAGGGGGAGTCCAGGGGCTTCCGCGTATGAGGGCGGTGGCTTCCAGTGTCCCCCTCTGTTGCATACAGGCCGTGTTTCTCACGCTGCAGCACACCTCCAGGCCATTGCACAAGCTGGGTCCTCCAGCAGGAATGCCTTTCCTCTACGCACCAGACAGCAATGCCCTCACGCTGCAAGACTCTGCCCTTCTGGGGATTGTTCCTGAGCCTGCCTATCCAGTGTCCCCGCCCCACCATGACACGCAGCCGGCTCTGTGCTTAGTTCACCTGATTGTCATTGCCTGAGCTGGCCTGTCTCCTTGCGTGAGACCGGCAGACCTACCTTCCAAGCCTTTCGAGTCTGCGTGACCTTGGACAAGTCCCTTGTCCTTTGGATGTTCAGTTTCCCACTATAAATGGGTCTGGCAGTGGCCCCCTCACAGGGCGCTGTGCTCTATGAGCTGCTGGAGATGGAGCGTTGGACGGTGCCTGTTGCTGGTGCCCTTGGTGCTGACCCTGGGGTCATGGCCCCAGCATGCCCGGGGTTTATGGAATGCCTGGATGCAGTGATGCATGAGGGAGTGGGAGACGGGCAGGAGGTTAGGGTGCAGCTTTGGAATTCCTTAGGGACACTTGCCAGAGCCCCTGGTCCCGGGCCTTGCCCACCTGCACCCCGTCTCGTCTGCCTTCGGGGGCACGCAATGAATCCCTGCTTTGAGGGCTGCATTCTCAGTCCATCTAACCTGCCTGCCCAGGCTGGACACTGCTGTGGTCCTCATGTGCCAGGTGAAGAAGTGAAGCTCCATGCAGCTAAAGGGAGGATTACAAACTCAGATGCCTCCAGGGGTCAGGCCCGGAGAGGCAGGGGGAGGGCCTGGGCCAGGGGGAAGCTTAGGGAGTGGCGGGGACTGTGGCAAGCTCAGGACACAAGCTCCGTCTGGAGAGCGGCTCCAGCTCAGCTCCAGAAGACCGTTGCCCTGAGGGACTGTCACAGGTGGCCAGATCTTCTCATTTCATACAAAAAAAAAAAAAAAAGCTAGACATAGATTGTGATGATGGTTTTACAGATATATACTTATCTCCAAAGTCATCAGGTTGTATGTGTTAAATATGCCCAGCTTTTGTATGTCAAATATACCTCAGCAATATGGTTTAAAAAAAGTAAGAATGGGTGGAGAGGAAACTGATTTGGTCTAGAAAGCAACTGAAGGCCTCTGGACGAGGGAACTGGGACACTTACAATCCTTGTTAAGTGAGCAAAGCTGGCGTAGAATGATACAAAGTGTCGTTTTGACTGTGTGAACACATGGATAGAATACAAAGCCCAGAAGGAAACACGCATGAATATTACAGTGATTACCTCCAGGTGGTGGGTTACAGATGAGTTTGACTCGTTTTTCTTAAGCTCGCCTGTATTTTTTTCACACAAGACACACAATAGAGGTGATTTCAGAATCTGAATTTGTGCCGGTCGCAGTGATTAGTTGCAGACGACAGAATCCACTCTTTCTGGATTGAGCAGATGGGAATTTATTTATGGGCATTGGGACTGAGATTCCAGGACTACCAGGGGACCGAGCTTGGATGCCCCATGGCCAGGGACAACAGTAACAGTCACCTGGACAGTCACTAACCACCCCCAAGACTGTTGCCATGGAAACCCCCTGCCTGTGATGCTCAGGCCCGGACACTGGAGCTCGCTGCTGTGGGAGAAGCAGACCCCTCTGTTCACTGCCAGCCAGGAGCCCCATCCTCCACCACCTTGGGTCGCTCACTTCCACCTTTTAAATCTTGGGCAGGCGTCTGTCCAGAGGAGCTGAGGCCACTGGCAGAACTCTAGCTGAAAAGCAGTCAGGGAAAGGTAGATTTTAGTTTTTCCAGAGACTGACATGCAGCCAAGCATAGAAGGAGGGGGTTGGCACACGTGTTGAATGAGTCAGCCCGCAGGGTCCAGCAGAGAAGTGAAATAGGAGTGACAAAAGTGATCACTTGTACCCTGGCCTTCCGGAGGCTCCATGAAGGCTGAGTTATCCACTGGATTATATGATAAGGACAGCAGGAGGCTCTCGCTTAGTACAGGGAGCACAGACTGTCAGAGCCCCTCGCCCTAGCCTCTCAGTGCACACTGGCCTGACTGCCAGCTGCCAGCACTCCTCTGCCTGGGGACTCGCCTTACTGCTGGAGGCTCCTTGGCCGCCTGTGTGACAGGCTGAAGTGTGGAAACTTGCTGTCCCCCAGGAGCACCTGCAGCCGCACCCGTCGCGTGGGAGAGCTCTGAGGGGCGTGCTCTGCCCCGGCTGCCAGGGCTCCCTGATGGATCGAGCTTCTGTTGCCCACAGGGGTGTGTGTCCAGAGCGGGGGCCCCCGCGATGGTGGGCAGCTTGATAGTAGCCGTTACTAGCCGCCTTCTCTTCCTTCTCTCAATTCCCGACCCTCCTGCCTTCACCTCCCAGATAAACTCCTTGCTCCAGAATCCTCCTCTCCACGTCTGCATCGGGCGCTGTACAAGCTGAGGCGCCCGTGGCCTGAGCGTGCACAAGTGTAAAGCCGTGTCCTGGCTCTGAAGACCTGCTGAGCACGGTCCCCTGGGCCGTGAGTTAACAGGTGTGAGGCTGCTTCTGTGACCTCACATCTGTTCACCGCAGTCTGGAAAGTCATCCTGTTCCTGGTTCTCATCCTCGTGGGCAGGAAACCAGAGGGCCCCAGGACACTCTCAGCTGCCCGATGCCCCACCCCTGCTGCCACTAGGACCACGTGCACACACAGGCATCATCCACCCCAGGGTTCTGCCCGGCCCCTCTCCGCCTCTTCTCCCCACATCAGTCAGGACTCCTTCTGCCCTGGGACCAGCGACAATACTCTGTGGAGTTCAACGGCATCCTCTGAATGTGCCATGCCTGGTTTAAGTGGGACTCTGCTGTGTGTTGCTGTTAGGGTGTGAGCTTGGAGGCAGCTTTGTCATGGGTTCACACAGCAGACATTCCCCTGGAGCCTGCTCTGCTCAGTGTACGAGGACGCTGGCTCCGGGCCTGGGGATGCGTCATCTCCTATGACGTCAGCTGCCCTCCTTGCACTGTAGGTCTGCCCTGGAGCAGTCGCCCAGCAGCCTAGCGGCAGGGAGCTCGTGTTCTCGAATTACACCTTCAGGCAGGCGGTGGGAGAAGCAGCCTTACCATCATCTAGTCTGGTACCAGGCCTGTGCCTTGTCTCCTTACAGCATTCTTAGGGACTAATGGTTACTATCATTCCCAATCCACAGATGAGGAAACCGAGGCTCCTACAGGTTGAGTGACTTGAGGTCCCTTGGGCCTGGGGCTGGGGCTGGGACCGGGAAGGTCTGACTCAGGGTCTGTGCTTGTTCCCTGGCATGTTGTGGCCTCTCAGACACGGGACACCCCAGAAGGATGGGGCTCCTGGTTTTCTGCATTGCTGCCCCTCAGCCATTTCACAAGGAGCCCCTGTGTTGTCTCCCCACTGGGGACCCTACAGTGAACCTAACAAATCCCTTGTCCTCCTGGGGGTTTCCTCCTAACGAGGAAGAGAGAGACAGCAAAGAGACATCAGTCAGACGGCGTCAGGTGGCCCTGAGGGAAGGCTGTCACGCAGGTGATGGCGGACAGGCTTTGAGGAGGAGTCTGTCTATTGCTGGGTAACAAACGACCCCCACCCTTGGCAGCCCACAGCAGAAATGTTTATTGTGTTGGTCTCTGGGCGTCAGGAACCCAGGAGCAGGGTGGCTGGGTGGTTCTGACTCAGGGCTCTCGTGAGGTCACGGTCAGGATACCGGCTGGGGCCGCGTGGTCCCAGGGACTGGGAAATCTACCTGTCGGCTCACGTGTGTGGCTGGTGGCAGGAGGCATCAGGTCCTCTCCACGTGAGCCTCTCCACAGGGCCACTCACAGGCAGGGCATCTGGCTTCCCAGGGGGAGAGACGGAGATGGAGATGGAGACTGAGGTACATACACGCGCACGCGCGCACGCACTCACACGCATGTGCACAAGCGCCCCTGCCTGCTTTCCTTCCGCATGGCTGTGATGAAATGGGAAACAAATCAAGGAACAAGCACCTCCTCCCGCTGCTCCCGGGCTGCCCTTCCTCACCGCCGGTGGCTTGCTGTCCTTCAGGCTGCCTGAGGATGGCCTTGGAGAGTCGTCCAGCTGACAGGGCTGTCTGCACCTTGTCCCTGTCCCCTGGGGCAAGGGGACAGCACAACTTTCTGCCGGCCATTCGGGTCTTCCGTCACTTGCCAGCGCAGGGGGCAGTGTGGCGGGCACCGATGCCTGCTTGGAATTGCTGGACAGGGAGTCCCCTGTCCTTCTAGAACAAGGGGTTTACATTGAGGCAGCTGGAACACACATTGCTGGGAACTACCTGCTCTGGGTTTTATTTGCTGCTGGCGAGAGTGTGGGGGAGATCGGGCTCTGCCAGGGGATGCCGGGTGGTCCCCCTGGGACAATGGGCCTGGGTGTTCGAGGAGCAAAGTAGGGGATCTCTCCCCTTTTTTGAAAATGATAATCCATCACTTTGTTGAACAAGTGCTCATTTTTTCCATTTTAATGTTGTAACATACACACAGAAGACACACAAACTATATATGCATACATATGTATATGTGTGTGTATACCGTTTAAAGATTCACGTGGTATAGACATCTGTATTCACCACTCAAGTCAGTAAATGGGACATTTCCAGCAGTCCAGAAGCACTCAAGTCCCTCCTGACAACAGCCCCTCTCCCCGGGGGACCGGTGCCCTGACTTTTGTGACGGTCATGTCCTTGCTTGGCATCCCAGTCTCACTCCCTGGTGGGCACCTCTCAGCTGAGGTGTTCCATTTTGCCTGTTTTTCTCCATTCACGTGGATTGTGATGCGTGCCCTCTCTGGGGACCGGCTGCCTGGGCGACCTTCTCGGCTGCTGGGGGCACTGAGGGTGCAGGCATTCCCGTGGCTGTTTAGGGTCCCTTGTGTGGATGGGCCATGTTCATCCATTCTCCGGTTGAGACCCACTGGTCCCATTCGCACTCAGGGCTCCGGGAGCACACTGCCCGGGCCGTGTCCCATGCTTCACTGGCGTTTATGACTAGGAGCGGAACTTCTGGGTCAAAAGGTGCCCTTACCTTCCTGGGCAGTGCCGCTGTCTCTTCTACAGGAGAGCACTTGTGTGTGCCAGGTCCTGTGTTGAGCTCAGGCTGGGCAGCGTTCCCCCAGGCATCTCAGCTGCAGACTGGCCTGTGCTGTGGGGGGGTCAGGCTGCTTGCAGAGGGATGAACAGGGAGGGAGGCCTGGCTGAGTGTGTGGAGGGCGGTCAGAGATGCCCCCTGCATCTCTCTGACAGCCCCTGCGTCAGAGAGACAGTTGCTGAGATGACCTATGGTCAGACATTAAGCACATGGAGCGTTCCAGGCAGGAGGAGTGTGTGCAGAGGCTTTGAGGCAGGGGTGACCAGTCAGCTCAGCTGCCACAAGAAAGTGCCAGAGACTGGGTGGCATGAGCAACAGAAGTTCATTTTCCCACAGTTCTGGAGGCTGCAAGTCCCAGGTCAGCATCTGGCAGGGTGGGTTCCTGGTGGGACCCCTCTTCCTGGCTGGTGCTTTCTCCCCATGTCCTCACATGGCAGAGAGAGAGCTCTGGGGTCTCTTCCTCTTGTGAGGGCACTAGTCCTGCCGAGGCAGGGCCCCACCCTTATGGCCTCATTTAGCCTTTAGCACCTCCTCACAGGCCCCATCTCCTGATACAGCCACCTTGGGGGTTAGGGCTTCCACATATGAATTTGGGGGCCACAACCATTCAGTCTGTAACAGGGGGTGAGGGGAATTTGAAGAACCGGAGCGTGCGTGGAGCAAGGGGGTAGGTGGTGTTTTAGTTATCTGTCACTGTGTAACAAACCACCCCTAAACTTAGTGGTTTAAATTAGATTCATCATTTATTTACTCAAGATTTCACAGTCTGGGCAGGGCCCAGTGGGGACAGCTCCTCTCTGCCCTATGTGATGTCAGCTGAGGCCTTGCTCACAATGGCTGGCGAGGTGGTGCTGGTTTGACAGCCAGCTGTCAGGGGCTGATGGCTGGGGGCCTTGGTCCTCCTCCCCGTGGCTCCATGGGCTTCCTCAGAGCGTGGTGGCTGGTTTCTAAGAGTGAGAAAGCACAAGTTGCCAGTCCTTTTGAAGGTTGGGCCTGAGCCTGGCAGGAGTGTCATTTCTGCCATCGTAGAAGTCACAGAGTCCGAGTACAGCTACTGGCCATTCATATCACAGATTTCTCTTTTTTTTTTTAATAAAAATGAGATGTATTTAAGGTGTACAGCGTGTTTTGGTATATAGATACATAGGGAAATGGTTGCTACAATAAAGCTAATTAACATGTCTGTCTCTTTACATAATTGTCTTTTTTTCCCATGGTGCAAGCACCTGAGATCTATTCTTAGCAAATTTCCAGTATATGAAATGGCACTGTTAACTCCAGTCATCGTGCTGCGCATTAGATCTCTGGACTTATTTATCCTCCCTCCCGGCAGCCGTGTGCTCTTTGACCGATCTCTCCCCATTTCCCGCCACCTGGCCCCTGCTGACCACACAGACCGTGTCTTCTCTCGGCCACGTGCTGCAGGAACCGCGCCCCCTTTTGTGTTGGGCATCACCTCCTAGGCTATATAGCTCCTTGGCCTTGAAGCACATATTGGCCGGCTCTTGCCCCAAGCCAGCACAACCCCAGATGGTTAGACACGGGGCGGGAGCACACCAAAGCCGAGAAAGTCAGGGCCAGCTGGAAGAAAAAAGAAAAGTGGACCATTCACCCGGCTCAACGGAGAAACTTCCCTTGTCCCCCTCTTCCATAACAAACTCTCCTAAAAATAGTGGGCAGGGAGCTGCATTTGATGACCAGAAAGGCAGTGTCTGGATTTCATTAGCTTGGCTCACTGAGGTATTGATGGATGCCAAGAGCTGGTGGTCTTTGCTAAGTGCGAAGAAAATGAACCCTGAGTGTGCCCCCTGTACCCTACCCCTAACCCCAGGGGTCCCTGCTGGGTGAGGTTATTTTTCTTTAGACTCAAATGATCCTAGCTCCTACCTTTCTGGTTGGCTGTTTCAGCCTCCCCGAGCAGCAGGGAACTGTTTTTACCGGAGAAGCCTGTTTGTGAATTCGTGTGCACTATTTTCCCCAAGGTGAGACATTTGCAAGATCGGATGTATTCATTTTCCACAAATGAAATTGTTACCAAACTGGAAGTGGGTTTACCCACCCGTCGTGCAGCAAGCCGATCTCTGACATGGGGTGTAGTGGAAGAAAGTAGGAATTTTATTGCAAAGCGCTGAGCAAGGAGAACAGGCAGCCAATGCTGTAATCCCAAACTCCCTGAAAAGCTACACACAAGGGTTTTTATTTGGGGATTTAGGTAGGGGAGGGGGAGCATCCATGTGTCCTTGGGGGCTGAAGTTTGAAGAGTCCTCTGCCCAGGCACGACTGTCTTTCATGTTTCTTCATGGGGCGCGTTTGCAGATTTGAGAGGGTTCTATGTGTTGCATGTGGCGGAGTTTTAGTCTGTGACGTCTGAACTTTACAATCAGTCATTTTAGCTTCTCAGTGCACCTGCGCGATGTTTAGTCGGGCACGGGACGGGGCGAGGCTGTCAGCAAGCTGCTCTCTTAGCAGCAGCAAGCGGCTCCTGGCCAGGAGCAGCCGGTGAAATCCGAGGACTGCTTGTTTGGAGAGCATGGGAGCTGCTTCTGGAGAAGGTGGGCTCAGTTACAAATGTCGTCTTAATTGGAACCAAGATGTGTAAGTGAAAGCAATTAGTCAATATTAATTCATTTTCCCGTGAACTCTCCCCTCTGCACCAAGGCAAGACAGCCTTTGTAATTAACCAGGCCTTTTTCCCCAAACCCAAAATGAGAACGTGCAGTTTATTTTGTGTGCAAAGAGGTACGAAAATTGCTGAAGGTGGCAGATGAAGCTGGAAATGTTTGCTGTGTGGGGTAAACAGAGCTGAACTCTCAGTTTCCAGGACAGAATGAGAGCTGGCCCCAAATAAGAGATGGCCTGGGGGCCCTTCTCCTGCAGCCACGTCTGGAGGTGCTGGACTAAGGGCTGAGCAGATGCCCTCGGGAGGTGAGCAAACATTTCTTAGCACCATGGAATGGAAGGAGTAGAGGCACTGGGGTCAGACAATTCTGAATTCAAATCCTTTCTCCTCGTCTTACCCTCTGTGTCACCATGGACCAGACACTGAACTCTCCAAGCCTCAGATTTCACACTCGATCAACAGTCTTTATTGAACACCTACCGCGTGCATGTTTTTGAGCTAACCACTAAGGGCGTGAAGACCAATGAGATATGGTGATTATCTGCTCCACAATGAAATGGGAGCGACGATCTCAGCCTCACAGCCAATGGACCCATTATGTGAGGCTGTAGATGAGACAGTGTGTAACATGTAGTAGCATTCAGTTAACATCCACTTCCTTCTTTCCTTTCTCCTCTCTCCGCTATAGTCTCTGGAGACTCGCCTCCTTGGAATCCTGAGGGAGGGTTAGAGGCAAGCCCACATTTGCTTGAGAAGGAAATGCTAGCCCCAGCTTGGGCAATATTCCATTTTGCTCTCTTCCATCCTCCCTTCTCTCCCCTGGGGTTCTGATTCAAGTTTCATGGCCCTTCCTGTCTTTCAGAGCCTATCTTTTACATTTCCATCTCCTTGGCTCTCTGTGCTACATGCTGAGCAATTTCCTCAGGATGGTCTTTCAGTTCACTAATACTCCCTTCAGCTGTGGATGTCCACTCTGGGCTGAGGCCCCTGGATGGGGTCCATATGTGTTCAGCCTGATTCTGGAGGCACTGCTGGTCCTCTCTTCACACAGAAAGTAGAAATATCTTATAGGATCCAGATTCAAGTCCCTGGGCAAAGAACCCATCTGGCTGGATATTTTAGCAAAATCCTCTGGTGACTGTCTAGAAGATGGGCCAGAGATATTTGAGGGGTATCAAGGCAATGCTGGCCCCATAGAATGAGTTAAGAAGTGTTCTTTTTCCTGAATTTTCTGGATGAGTTTGAGAAGGATTGATGTTAGTTCTTCAAATGTTTGGTAGAATTCACCAGTGAAGGCATCAGGTCCAGAGCTTTTTTAGTTGAGAGGTTTTTGATGACTGATTCAATCTCCTTACTAGTTATAAGCCTATTCAGATTTTCTGTTTCTTTGTGATTTGGTCTTGGTAGGATTTGTATTTCTAGAAATTTGTCTATTTCATCTAGGTTATCCAATTTGTTAGAGTACAATTGTTCATAGTACTTTCTAATAATTCTTTTTATTTCTGTAGAGTCAGTAGTAATGTCCCCACTTTCATTTCTGATTTTAATAATTTGAATCTTCTCTTTTTTCCTTAGTCTAGCTAACAGTTTGTCAATTTTGTTAATCTTTTCAAAGAACCAACTTTTGGTTTTGTTGATTTTTCTCTGTTGTTTTTTTTGTTCTCTATTTTATTTGTCTCTTCTATAATCTTTATTATTTCTTTCCTTCTGCTAGCTTTGGGTTTAGTTTGTTCTTCTTCTTCTAGTTCCTTAAGTTGCATAAAGTTAGATTGTTGGTTTGAGATCTTTCTTGTTTTTTAATGTAAGTGTTTATAAATTTCCCTCTTAGCACTGCTTTGTTGTTTCCCATAAGTTTTGATAAGTTGTGTTTCATTTTCCTTTATCTCTGAAGTATTTTCTAATTTCCCTTGTGATTTCTTCTTTGACACATTGGTATTTTAAGACCATGTTGTTTAATTTCCACAAGTTTGTGAATTTTCCACTTTTCCTCTGTTACTGCTTTCTAACTTCATCCCATTGTGGTTGGAAAAGATACTTTGTATGATATCTATCTTTTTTTTATTTTTATTTTTTTAGAGTGCAAAATGCTTCTTATTAAATACGTCAGTAACACAAAAGTGATTTGTTTTTAAACACAAGAATACTTTTCTGAAGGATCATCACCACAGAGACATCCATTGCTGGCAATTGTTGTTGAACAAAACTGCCAGCTTGGGGAAAATGCAACATTCAAATTTTGCATTCGGTTTCTGTGCCTGTCCAGATGACCCCATTCATTTTTATAAACTCATTGTTGGACTCTGGTACATGCCCATGTATGCATCACAGAGAAGTCTTTGTGCACAGCCTTGGATTCTTCTGGAGTCCAAGGAATGCAGGTCTTCTAGAAACATTTTCAAGTATTCTCCTACTTCTGGACATGGGGTAACTTGAGGAATGTTGAAGGCATTCTGACCACCATCCCCATCAGCCATGCTGTCAAAGAAGAGCCAGGCAGAGTCATCTTTCCCATACTTCACAAAAGCAACATAGTGGCTTGTTTCTATGCAGAGAACAGAAAATAATTCCATCTTCTGGCAGGGGATGCAGCCGTGGCTCTAGTCCCAGTCAAGTAAATCTTTGGTCGGTGACACTGGGTTATATTTGTGATTCAGTCTTTTGGGATGAAGGTGGACTTGAGTGTTGCAGGTTTTACAAAACTGCTTGATTTTTCCAGGGGAGATGTCAGGATCATCGTAGCATTCTCTACACTCATCCGTGGCAAGGCCTCCACATATCTGGCACTGCCTGGGAGTGTCTTCAAGTAAATCTGTTATGTTTAATTCCAGAGAAGGAAAAAAATTTTTAAATAGTTTAAAGTCTTTTCCAAATTGAGGCATCTGAATAATCAGACATGATGGTGGCTCTGCACGTTTCAGGTTACTGTTGATAAAAGACCATTCTAACAACTGCTGAATTGTAGGAACCCCAACTTTGTCACTTTTTTCCATAAAAATTTGACAGTAGTAACAATCTTGTACTTTTTGACCTGCTGGTCTTATTCTTTTTTTTTTCACATTTTTTTGTTTTTATTCTGAAATTTTTGTTGTACATTATTATTTATCAGTCACCTTATAACTGCATCCCTCCACCCCTGGTAACCACCAAACCATTCTATCTGTGCGTGTGTTGGTTTATCTTCCACATATGAGTGAAATCATGTGGTGTTTGTCTTTCTCTTTCTGGCTTATTTCACTTAACTTAATACCCTCCAGGCCCATCCATGTTGTGGCAAATAGGACGATTTTGTCTTTCTTTATGGCTGAGTAGTATTCCATGGTATATATATACCACATCTTCTTTATCCATTAATCAGTCATCAGAGGGACACTTGGGTTGCTTCCATGTCTTGGCTATAGTGAATAATGCTGTGATGAACATAGGGGTGCAGAAACCTCTTTGGATTGTTGATTTCAGGTTCATTGGGTAGATACCCAGTAGTGGGATAGCTGGATCACAAGGTATTTCTATTTTTAATTTTTTGAGGAATCTCCATACTGTTTTCCATAGAGGCTGCACCAGTTTGCATTCCCACTAGCAGTGGATTAGGGTTCCCATTTCTCCACATCCTTTCCAGCATTTGTTGCTTCTTTTCTTGGTGATTATAGCCATTCTAAAGGGTGTGAGGTGATATCTTAGTGTGGTTTTGATTTGCATTTCCCTGATGACTAGTGATATTGAGCATCTTTTCATGTGCCTGTTACCCATCTGTATATCTTCTTTGGAGAAGTGTCTGTTCATTTCCTCTGCCCATTTTTTGATGGGGTTGTTTGTTTTTTTGTTATTCAGTTGTGTCAGTTCTTTATATATTATGGAGATTAATCCCTTGTCAGATATACAGTTTTCAAATATTTTTTCCCAGCTGGTGGGTTCCCTATTCATTTTGCTCCTCGTTTCATTTGCCTTGTAGAAGCTCTTTAATCTGATGAAGTCCCACTTGTTTATTTTTTCTTTTGTTTCCCTTGTCTGAGTAGACGTGGAATTCAAAAATATCCCTTTATGGCTGATGGCAAGTAGTGTACTACCTATATTTTCCTCCAGGAGTTTTATAGTTTCAGGTCTCACCTTCAGGTCTTTGATCCATTTTGAGTTAATTTTTGTGTATGGCAAAAGAAGGTGGTCTACTTTCATTCTTTTGCAAGTGGCTGTCCAGTTTTCCCAGCACCATTTATTGAAGACGCTTTCCTTTCTCCCCTGTATGTCCTTAGCTCCTTTGTCAAAGATTAGCTGCTCACAGATATGAGGTTTTATTTCTGGGCTTTCAATGCTGTTCCATTGATCTATGTGTCTGTTTTTGCACCAGTACCATACTGTTTTAATTACTATCGCTTTGTAGTAGGTTTTGAAGTCAGGGATTGTGATGTCTCCAGCCTTGTTCTTCTTTTTCAGGATTGCTTTAGCTATACAGGGTCTTTTGTTGCCCCACATGAATGTTAGTATTCTTTGTTCTATTTCTGTGAAGAATGTCCTTGGGATCTGATTGGGATGGCATTAAATCTGTAGATTGCTTTAGCTAGTATGGACGTTTTAACTATGTTTATTCTTCCAATCCAAGTGCATGGAATATTTTTCCGTTTCTTTATGTCATCATTGATTTTGCTCAATGATGTCTTATAGTTTTCATTGTATAGGTCTTTCACTTCCTTGGCTAAATTTACTCCTAGATATTTTATTCTTTTTGTTGCAATTATAAATGGGATTGTCTTCTTGAGTTCTCTTTCTGTTAGTTCGTTGTTGGTATATAGAAATGCAACTGATTTCTGTAAGTTGATTTTGTACCCTGCCACTTTGCTGTAGTTGTTGATTATTTCTAATAGTTTTCCAATGGATTCTTTAGGGTTTTCTGTATATAAGATCATGCCATCTGCAAACAGCAAGAGTTTCACTTCTTCATTGCCTATTTGGATTCCTTTTTCTTGCCTAATTGCTCTGGCCAGAACCTCCAGTACTGTGTTGAATAAGAGTGGTGAGAGTGGCCACCCTTGTCTTGTCCCTGTTTTCAGAGAGATGGCTTTCAGTTTTTCCCCATCGAGTATGATGTTGGCTGTGGGTTTGTCATATATGGCCTTTATTATGTTGAGGTACTTTCCTTCTATACCCATTTTGTTGAGAGTTTTTATCATAAATGGATGTTGGATCTTGTCAAAAGACTTCTCTGCATCTATTGAGATGATCATATGGTTTTTATTCCTCGTTTTGTTAATGTGGTGTATCATACTGATTGATTTGCGGATGTTGAACCATCCCTGTGTCCCTGGTATAAATCCCACTTGATCATGGTGTATGATCTTTTTAATGTATTGCTGTATTCGGTTTGCCAATATTTTGTTGAGGATTTTTGCATCTATGTTCATCAGGGATATTGGTCTGTAGTTTTCCTTCTTAGTATTGTCTTTGCCTGGCTTTGGTATCAGGGTGATGTTGGCCTCATAGAATGTGTTGGGAAGTGTTCCATCTTCCTCTATTTTTTGGAATAGTTTGAGAAGGATAGGTATTAAGTCTTCTTTGAATGTTTGGTAAAATTCTTTAGAGAAGCCATCTGGTCCTGGACTTTTATTTTTGGGGAGGTTTTTGATTACTGTTTCAATCTCTTTACTTGTGATTGGTCTATTCAGGTTCTCTACTTCTTGATTCAGTTTTGGGAGGCTGTATGAGTCTAGGAATTTATCCATTTCTTCTAGATTGTCCAATTTGTTGGAATATAGTTTTTCATAGTATTCTCTTATAATCTTTTGTATTTCTGTGGTATCTGTTGTAATTTCTCCTTTTTTATTTCTAATTTTATTTATTTGAGCCTTCTCTCTTTTTTCCTTCATGAATCTGGCTAAGGGTCTGTCAATTTTCTTTATCTTCTCAAAGAACCAGCTCTTTATTTCCTTGATCCTTTCTACTGTTTTTTTAATTTCAATTTCATTTATTTCTGCTCTGATTTTTATTATTTCCCTCCTTCTGCTGACTTTAGGCTTAGTTTGTTCCTCTTTTTCTAATTCTGTTAGGCGTAGTTTGAGGTTGCTTATTTGGGCTTTATCTTGTTTGTTAAGGTGGGCCTGTATTGCTATGAGTTTCCCTCTCAGGACTGCTTTTGCTGAATCCCATATGAGTTGGTACAGTGTATTTTCATTTTCATTTGTCTCCAGATATTCTTTGATTTATCCTTTAATTTCATCAATGATCCATTGGTGGTTTAGTAGCTTGTTGTTGAGTCTCCACAGCTTTGTCACTTTCCTGGTTTTTTCCTTGTAGTTGATTTCTAACTTTGTGGTATTATGGTCTGAAAAGATGCTTGTTATGATTTCAATCTTCTTAAATTTATATAAGTATGCCTTGTTTCCCAAAATATGGTCTATTCTTGAGAATGTTCCACGTGTTCTTGAGAAGAATGTGTAATCTGCTGTGTTTGGATGGAGTGCTCTGTATATGTCTGTTAAGTCCCTCTCATCTAGTTTTTCATTTAGGTCCATTATTTCCTTATTTATTTTCTGTCTGGATGATCTGTCCATTGATAAGAGTGGGGTGTTAAGATCCCCTACTATTATTGTGTTGTTGTTAATATCTCTTTTTAGGTTTGTTAGTAGTTGCTTTACATACCTTGATGCTTTTGTATTGGGTGCATATATGTTTAAAAGTGATATGTCTTCTTGGTGGAGTGTCCATTTTATCATTATATAATGCCCCTCTTTGTCTCTCATTACCTGTTTTATCTTGAAGTCAACTTTGTCTGATATAAGTATGGCAACACCTGCTTTCTTTTGTTTGCCATTAGCTTGGAGTATTGTCTTCCATCCTTTCACTCTGAGCCTGTGTTTGTTTTTAGAGCTGAAATGTGTTTGCTGGAGGCAGCATATTGTTGGGTCTTGTTTTTTAATCCGTCCCACCACTCTGTGTCTTTTGATTGGAGAGTTCAGTCCATTTACATTTAGGGTAATTATTGATATATGGGGGCTTGTTGTTGTTATTTTATCACTCTTTTTCCAGTTGTTTTGTATTTCTTTTGTTTCTCATCCCATGTGTTTCAGACTACCAATGCAGTATGGTAGTTCTGTGTGGAAGTTCTCTTAGTTTTCTCTTTCTTTATCATGTGTGATTCTGTTCTGATTTTTTGGTTAGTGGTCACCATGAGGTTTGTATAAAAAATCTCGTGGATGTGATAGTCCATTTTTTGATGGCCTCTTATTCCCTTAGACTAAGTCGATTTGATCTCTTTCCTCTTCCCTTTCTATGTTATTGTTGTCACATCTTATTCCTTCTTGTGTTGTGAGTTTGTGTTTAACATGATGAGGTTATATTTATGCTTGGTGCTTACCTTCCCTTGATCTTTGGTTTTATAATTAAGTGTTTGCTAATCTATTTTGATAGAGGACTGCAATTTTTCCCATTTTGATGACCTATTTTCCTCCTCGTTCAAAACTTTGAATCCCCTTTCTCTTTTTTTCCTCAGGGATGAGGGCCTTCTTGAGCACTTCTTGTAGTGGGGGTCTTGTGGCAATGAATTCCCTTAGCACAGTTTCCTCTTGCTGGCGCTGGGTGGGGGTCAAGGGCTGTGTAATCTGACCCACCTCAATCCGTGGGCACTCTTGTCAGCCCCTAGCTGATCTGTAGTGTGGCTGAGTGGAGGCTGCTCGGGGGGGAAGCGTGGAAATAGCTGGAGCTGGAGTGCAGCTAGGCCAAAGCAGCTGGGGCTCAGGTGTGGGTGGGTTGAAGCAGCAGCAGCTGAAGTGCTGCTGGGCCAAAGAAGCTGGAACTGAAGTGTGCTGGGCTGAAGAAGGAAGAGCTGGAGTGCCGCTGGGCCAAAGAAGCTGGAACTGGAGTGCACTGGGCCAAAGAAGGAGGAGCTGGGGCGCTGCTGGGCCAAAGAAGCCGGAACTGGAGTGCGCTGGGCCCAAGAAGCTGTAACTGGAGTGCACTGGGCCAAAGAAGCTGGAACTGGAGTGCGCTGGGCCAACAAAGGAGGAACTGGAGTGCGCTGGGCCAAAGAAGCTGGAACTGGAGTGTGGTGGGCCGAAGTTGCTTGCACCAAGTCAGCTGGAGCCTGCACATAGGCCAAGCTAGAGCAGTCTGGAGATTCCAGCACCTCAGTCCTCGGGTGTACGGCTGCCTAGGTGCCTCACACATCACCTGTGTTGTGTGAATAGCTTCTGTTGGAATATGAATGTCCTTTTTGTTGTGTCTTAGAGGGGGAGAGTTCAATGGGGGAAGCTCACTCCACCATGATGCTGACGTCACTGGTCTTATTTTTAACAATAGTTTTACCGTAAAATATGATGAAACAGGATATTCAAGAATTCTTCAGGATCTTTTTCTTCAGAGGTAAATCCTGATGCAGCCTCAACTTTTTCAAATATTTTCCTCAATTTCATAGTGTTTGTTGCACACACATATCCATATATTCTCAGAGGATTGACAGTTTCTGTCCTCAGCAGCTCATGAGTTTCACTATAATGTTCATTCTTTTCTTTGGGTCTAAGTAACACTGTGTCCAGAACAGAACTAAAAGCAGACAAGCAGAGTAAGGTTGAGTATACATAACAAGAATCATAATAACCCTGGATACATTTCTTCTTTCCAATCAGTATCTCTAAACCTTCTTTTTCCATTTTTGGTGGAGACTTTTCTTCTACTACTTCACGGAGGTGGCCTCCAAATGCTAAAGAGTCACAGCATTGGATCTGATTGGAAACTGGCTGCAGGGATGCAAACCTTGAGTTGGTCCTGCAGCTCTTCAGTTTCATGACCAGCACCTTCTTCAGGGCACGGGGAAATACCAGGTGCCCTGAAGGTCCCGTCTGTCCAGCCCACACACTCGTCTTCCAGTTCCAGTCCAGCTAGTGCTTCATTGAGTCCTGGTGGCTGACCAATCCAACGGATGACTCCATAGAAAGGAGAGTTCTCTTTGACTTCAGCGAGTGAGCCCACTTCCAGACCATGTGAGTTACCAGAAGATCCGACTCTCCTGTACAGGTGCATTGTTTAGCTCTCCCATCACAGACTGAACTGACAGAGAAAGAAGACTGTGGCCAATACTTCCATTGATATTGGGCATCTTTGTCAGACTGAATGGTAAAGAATGAAATCTGTTCTCGCTGGATAATGAGTTCACAGAAGGAGCTTGCAGCGTGTCCCAAGTCTGGAGATATCTCTATAAGCGATTTTGCAGGGTCTTCAGCAACTTCATCAATGTACCACATATTTTTTGATTTGGATTGTGGTTGTGAGTCAACAGAAGACCCATTTAAGGTGTAAAATAATTCAGATGTGTTTCTACTTCAAGGGTCTGAGGTAGATCCTGTAGCCTTTATTATGGCTGGATGAATGCTGGTCCCCAACACCTCTTGACATAAAGGCGAGTTTGGGAGGCCTCCTTTCCTGTGTCATGCTATCTGTGATGATATCACTGGTATGCAAGAGAATTGTACTTTCAACACTTGCAAAACTACAAAGCTGTACTCCATCAAATCTTCCATCTTAGTTGCCAATAGGATTATCCATGTCCACACCAACGAAAGATCCTAAGCTTTCTTTTCCCGGAAAAACATCACAAAATATAACTGTTCCAGATTCTATAGTTTCTCCAAGCTTCAAAGAAACTCTTGAGTTTATTTCCAGATGGGGATGTTCAACCTGCATTGTGTCCACTGGACCTGCATAATCACTTTCCAATCCGTTGTCATCATCTTCTATGATTTCTAGCTTGTCAAATGCAACAAATACTCCACAATCTTCATCACATTGAAAAAGCTTTTCCCTTGATATATCCCATCAGTGAAACCATGGCCATGACCTTCAGTAATTCTACTCCAAAGAATATTCCCGATATTGTCCTCTCTGCTAATAAGAGTCCTCTGAAGCTCACAACTCCAGGAAATTTTTCTTCCCTAGATCTCAGCTGTACTTTCACAGGGCAGCCACATCTATTCGGAGGACTTTACTTAGTCTGCTTCTGTTTTTAAACAGGCTGAACTTCTCCTCACAATTGGTAATTGCCAAAAGTAACTCTGTGAATTTTTCATTTATTTCTACAACATCTTTTTCATCAACAGAGAACTGCATGTGGTTGTGTCACAAACTAGGTGCCCCAAGAAACTCAAGTTGGGTTTGGAAGCAATTAACTATTTTCCCAAGTTGTTGTTTTCCCTTTTGTATGTTAAGGAGATGCAACCACCAACCACCCTGAAACTGACCAAACCTTACCACAAGAGCTACAGCCCATGACCTTTGCCTTCTCTTTAACGCAAAGATCTCTCCAGGAGGAGCTTAGGCCTCATTACTTAACCTGCAGTGTATATGGAAGCATGTTTTCCAACTGAGCCTGCGCAAGCGAATACCCGCCTCTCCCTTTTGAATATTCACTCCCCATCCAAAATAAAAGTTCCTGCTTCCCTTTGTTCGAGGACGCCATGACTTTGGAAATGATTCCTCATGGCCTCCTATTTGCTGCAAACACACTTTACTCTGTGAGACAACTTCCACTGGTGTAGAGTCTTATTTAACTCACCAGGAGGCAAGCCCGCTTGGTTCGGTAACAGTTGCTCTAGAATTTTTAATCCCATCTGATTTTTCTTGCCTTTTGCAGAAGGAATCCTTGAATGCCCCACAGAATGATCTTGGATATACTGTCCTGTACTCCCCTTTGGTACTTTAAAGAGCTTTTGTGTTTGTTTGTAACACTGCGTTCTTGAAGAAACAAATAAAAAATCGGCTCTTCCCAGTAGGGTGAAGTAACTTTCCCTTGGCTTCATGAGCCCAAACTCATTGTGATATTAATTCCAAAAGATTAACTCAAAAAAAGAGGGAACTATCAAGTTTGTAGTAAAACCGCAAAAGATAAATTCACCGGCAGTCCCAAAGCAAGCTTTTAGCAATTTGGTGTCCACACTGTAAAAACACAGCAAATCAAAATGCCTTATTTCAACAGGGTGCACCTTTCAACTAAACTCCAGGTTGTTGTGTAAAACTATCCTCACCCTGGAAAGAGGGAAACTCAGGCGGCGGGGCGTTGCCCCTTCCCTGGCCTTGTTAGCCCGCGTCCCAGGCCAGGGGTCCCAGGCTGGCCCCGGCGCCCTACACCCACCGCCCTAGTATTTACCTCCAACGTGCTGATATCTATCTTTTAAAACCTATCAAGGGCTGGCCCCGTGGCTTAGTGGTTAGGTGCGCGTGCTCCACTGCTGGCAGCCCAGGTTCGGATCCCGGGTGTGCACCAACACACCACTTCTCCGGCCATGCTGAGGCTGAGTCCCACATACAGCAACTAGAAGGATGTGCAACTATGACATACAACTATCTACTGGGGCTTTGGGGGAAAAAAATAAATAAAATTTTTAAAATAAATAAAAATAAAACCTATCGAGACTTAAATTGTGGCCTAAGATATGGTCTATCCTATGTAATGTCCCATGTCCACTTGAGAAGAATGTGTATTCTGTTGTTGGGTAGTGTCCTGGGTATGTCTGTTAGATCTAGCTGGTTTATTGTGTTGTTCAAGTCCTCTGTCTCCTCAATTATATTCTGCCTGGTTGTTGTATCCATTATTGAGAAGGGGGTATTGAAGGCTCCAAATGTTATGTAGAATGATCTATTTCTCCCTTCAGTTCTGTCAATTTTTGCTTCATATATTTTGATGGTCTGTCATTAAGTGTGTAAATGTTTATTATTGTTATATATTCTTGCTGTATTGAACCTCTTATTAATATGTAAAGTCCTTCTTTGTCTCTTGTAAACTTTTCTTTTTGTGAGGAAGATTTTTTGTTAGC
Organism: Diceros bicornis minor; assembly: GCF_020826845.1. NCBI lineage: Eukaryota > Metazoa > Chordata > Mammalia > Perissodactyla > Rhinocerotidae > Diceros > Diceros bicornis. The sequence continues at coordinate 71,198,236 of NC_080741.1, read as the reverse complement.
CCTGAGCTAACATCTGTTGCCAATCCTCCTCTCTTTGCTGAGGAAGATTGGCCCTGGGCTAACATCCGTGCCCATCTTCCTCCACTTTATATGGGACACCGCCACAGCATGGCTTGATAGGTGGTGCACAGGTCGGCACCCGGGATCTGAACCTGCGAACCCCAGGTCACTGGAAGCGGAGCCCGTGAACTTAACCACTGCGCCACTGGGCCGGCCCCTCTTGTAAACTTTTTTGATGTGAAGTCTGTTTCATCTCACATTAGTACAGGAACCCCAGCTCTCTTGGTTACTGTTTGCGTGGACTGTCTTTCTCCACTCTTTCATGTTTGACTTTTTTGTGTCGTTGGATCTAAAGTGAGTCTCTTGTAGACAGCAAATAGTTGGAGAATTTTTTCATTTGGTGAGGAAGATTAGCCCTAAGCTAACATCTGTCGTCAATCCTTCTATTTTTTCTGCAGAAGACTGGCGCTGGGCCAACATCCGTGCCCGTCCTCCTCTACTTTATATGGGACGCCGCCACAGCATGGCTTGACAAGCAGTGCGTCAGTACATGCCCAGGATCCGGGCCTGCCAACCCCAGCCAGCCGAAGCAGAGTGCGTGCACTTAACCACTACGCCACCTGGCTGGTCCCTGGATAATATTTTTCTATCCGTTCTGCCAGTCTGTCTTCTGATTGGAGAGTTTAACACATTTACATTTAAAGTAATTACTGATAAGGAGGGACTTACCTCTGTCATTTTGCTGTGTGTCTTCTTTACGCCTTATATCTTTTTTGTCATTCCTGCATGACTGGCTTCTTTTACATTTAGTTGACTTCCGGTAGTGAAACATTTAATTACCTTCTCATTTCCTTTTGTGTATATTCTTTAGCATTTTCACTTGTGGTTACCTTGGGATTACACTTAACATCCTAAAGTTACAGTACTCTAATGTCAATTTATACCAGCTTAACTTCAGTAACGTACAGAAACTCAACTCCTATACAGCTCTGACTCCACGCCCCTTCAATTATTAATGTCACAAAATTACATCTTTAGGCATTGTGTGTCCAAAAACATATAGTAATAATTGGGTTTTTTGATACTTTAGTCTCTTAACGTAGAAAACAGAAAGGGGAGCTACACGCCAAAGTTCCAATAGCCCTAGCTTTTGTAATCATCCACGTACTTGCTTTGACCAGAGATCTTCATTTGTTCATAAGGCGTTGAGTTACTGTCCCCTGTCCTTTCGTTTCAACCTGAAGGACTCCCATCATTGGAGGGCAGGTCTAGTGGCAAGAACTCTCTCAGCCTTGGTTTATATGGGAATGTCTTAATTTCTCCCTCATTTTTTTTTTTTGTGAGGAAGATCGGCCCTGAGCTAACATCTGCCAATCCTCCTCTTTTTGCTGAGGAAGACTGGCCCTGGGCTAACATCCATGCCCATCTTCCTCGACTTTATGTGGGATGCCGCCAGCGCATGGCTTCATAAGTGGTGCGTCGGTGCGTGCCCGGGATCCGAACCAGCAAACCCCGGGCTGCCGGAGCGGAGCTCGCGTGCTTAACCACTTGCGCCACTGGGCCGGCCCCTCTCCCTCATTTTTGAAGGACAGTTTTGCCAGATATAGGATTCTCAGCTGGATTCTTTTTTCCTTCAGCACTTTGAATACTTCAACCCATGCCATCTGGCCTCCCAGGTTTCTGATGAGAAATCTGCTCATGATCTTCCTGGGGAAAATACGATGAAAGCTCTCTTCCTCTCAGCTTTATAAATGCTGATCATGTCCCTTCTCATGTCTTATGCAACAGACCATTTTCCTGTAGTATTATAATATCAGTTAAGTTGTAGGATCATTTTGAGACTAATCAGAGTTTAAGGAAAAGGAATATTTTAAGTGTAGACATTATGAGGTCTTTAAAAGCCAAAAATTATTACAGATTTTTAAATTAGAAATGAAAAGGCCACTGAAGTATCCTACAGATTTTTAACTTCCAATAAAGTAAATATCACTCTCTAATATCCCACATAAATAAAAAGCTCTTTGGGGTCATTTTTTTTTTAAGAGTAAAGGGGTCTTGAGACCAAAACGAGAGAAAACCACTGTGGTTACCCCTTGCCATGACTGGCCCATTTCTTGCTCTGACCTCAGAAGGAGCCATTGTGATGGAATTTACCAATACCTATATAAGTCTCTGGCTGGGCCTAGGTTTTTGGTCCTTATGGCTGAGGAAGCTCCTTTGTGGTGACCTGTAGCGCTTGGACTGTGGTTAGCTTGTTTTCCCATTTTGTTGTTTTTTCTTTTTTTCCCCATTTTCTTTATTTTTTCCCATTTTCTTTTTTTCCGTTTTTGTTTTTTCCCATTTTGTTTGTTTTTTTCCCATTTTGCTTTTTTCTTTTTTTCCCATTTAGTTTATTTTCCCCCATTTTTTCTTTTTTCTACTGTTTTTTTCTCTTCTTCATTTTTCTTTATTATTATTTTTATTTTTCTTTGTTCTCCTTTCTCATTTTGTTATTCATTTTCTCTTTTTCTCTCATTTATTACTTTTTTCTTTTTCTCAATTTTTCTTTGTTCTTTTCTCATTTTTTCTTTTTTCTTTTTTTTGTTCTTTTTCTCATTTTCTTTAAATTTTTAATTTAATTTATTCAAATAAATTTATTTTATTTTTTTATTTTGTTAGTATTATTAGTACAGTTAGTATAGTTATTATTGTTGGTATAGTCGGTATAGTTAGCATATTAGTGTTTTAGTGTTATTTATTAGCATAGTTAGTAAGCAAAGGTGGCATTGTTAGTATCATTAGTTAGTATTAGTTAGCATACTATAGTTTTCTTTGTTAGCATAGTTAATAAGCATAGTTAGCATTCATTAGTTAGTATTTTTAGTTAGTGTAGTTAGCAGGTCACCATGCTTCCAGGCCCTGCGGCTACCTCTTCTGACAAGAGGACCCTTATTAACAACTATGAGTTCATTAAGACCATTGGGGAGGGCAGCTTTGCCAAGGTGAAGTTAGCCCACCACATCCCAACTGGGACAGAGGTGGCCATTAAAGTCATTGAGAAGAACCAACTGAGCTCCACTGGCATCAAGACACTTTCCCTTGAATTCCAGAGCCTGAAAGCCTTGGAGCGCCTGAATATCATCAAATTATTTGAGGTGATTGACACCAAGGAAAGATTATTTCTCACTATGGAGCACATGAGCAGAGGAGACATGTATGATTACCTGGAAGATCACGGCCCCATGACAGAGGAAGAGGCCCGGGGCAAATTCTGGCAGGTGGTTTCGGCTCTCCACTACTGCCACCAGAAAGGCATCATCCACCAGGACCTGAAGCCAGATAACATTCTTCTCGACACTGAACTGAATGTAAAACTCATGGACTTTGGGCTCAGCAATGTGTTCACGGGTGGTAAACTGAGAACGTACTGCGGTAGCGTCCATTGTATGGCCCTGGAAATCTTGCAGCACCAAAACTACGATGGCCCCCCTGTGGATGTCTGGAGCCTCGATGTGCTCCTTTATACTATGGTCACAGCGTCCCTGCCTTTCCCGGGAGACGACTTTGTTACATGGGAGCAGCAGGGACTGAGAGGGCGATTCTTGCTTCCTATGCACTTATCATCGGAATGCAGAAGACTCTTAAAAAAAATGATGACCCTCAACCCTAGGAAGAGAACAACTTTACAAGATATTATGAATGACCCGTGGGTAAACATGGGCCAGGAGAAACTCAGGCCTTACAGGGAGCTTCCCTGTGACAAGAGGGACCCCTGGGTGACAGACGGAATGAGGAACAAGGGCAGTTCTCCCCCAACTTGCAAGGTGCAGCCAGAGGTCTCTGTTCTCGGAGTAAGACACAGTCACAGCCAATCTCGTCTTCCCACCTGGTTCCACAAGGCAGATCAGCGGGCTGAGGAGCACCAGGGGTCAGGGCTGAAGGCTGAAGAGCCTGCCAGTCCCCTACCCAGCCTGGAGTCGAGGACCACCACCCCCAGGTCAACCCCCCAGAGCAGCCCTAGGGCCGTCCCCTCCACCCACAGCTCCAGCAAAAGTAGAGGAGCCCCAGGGCAAATCAACTGCCCCCATGGTGGGCAGCCTGATGGGGTGACCCCGGACTCTCCCTCTGGCCCCAGCCAGGGCTGGCGGGGGGCCACTGGGAGATTCTTCAGCTTTCTAAGATGTTTCTGTTTTTGTCTGCCCTGCAAGAAAAAGCATGGCAAACGCAACAGAGTGAAGCCACTTTAATGTCAAGGCAGGGACAAATCACAGATTGTGGGGAGGTCAAGCCACACCCCTGCATTTTAAATGGAGAGCAAGATGCTGAGCTCCAGGGAGCCTGGCAGCGTAGTGTGTGAGTTTGGACAGAGGCTGGACACATTCAGCTGCGAGTGGGAGCAGGGCAAGCAGTACAGGCTGTCTGTCCACGGACATCTGGGGAAGAGGATTGGGTCCAGTGGATGACGGAGATGTGCAAACTGCTGCAGCCTTCTCTGCACGGGATTCAAGTCGCAATGGTATCTGGCACCCGCATGGCCTTCAAAAGCATCGTATGCAGAATACTTGGTGTACTTAGAGGATGGCCTGGAGGAGAGGCCTCCCTAGCTGCAGGTCTGCCAGACCGGACTCTTCCTTCTGGGACACTTCTTCTCTGTCTCTTCTTCCATGTTTGTGGGGAAGAGGGACGGTTCTTGTAAAGTACTTGGTTTTCCAAGTCTTGTAATAAACTTGATGCTCCAGAAAGATGTGGCACAGAGACGCTGTTTTGCATCCTCCCTGCACAGGATGGGGCTGTGCGTGCTCGAGTGTGAGAAGTGTGCAGTGATGTAGTGCTTGAAGTTAGTCAGAACAACTAAACAGGAAAGAGACTTAGAATTATGATGGTAACTCTCAACAGCAATGAACGTGGTTCTGAAGGGAAAAGGCTGTGAGGCATATTGCAGGGCAGAAAGGCAGAAACTGGGTACTGACATTACCTAACATTCTCAGAAGGCCCAAGAGAAACTTCAGTGGCCTTGATTAACTACAACCAAGAGGTCCGTAATAGCATAACAAAGTCCCGTGAGCCAGCCTGTGTGGGGCGTCAGAGAAGTGGCATGGGTGGGGGCCCCCACAGCGGCTTCAGGGTCGCCATCAATGCAGCTGAGTTTTCTGACTACAACACAGGAGTTGGGCCTTTCCACTGTGAGGATTTCTCCTGTTTATAACAGTGGCACAGAGACGTCCCTCTAAGAGTCCTGACCGAGGTATGGGCTGTTTAGCCAGCTCAAGGTTCCAGGGGAGCTCCAGGGGCAGCCAGACATCCTGGGGGGTCCAGAGGGAGGGTTCCTCTATCAGGCAGCTTCCACATGGGCTCCTAAGAAGCTCAAGGAATGTCCAGGCGGCCCCTGGCTGCTTCTCGAGGGGCTGGGTTGCAGTGTGTGCAGAGTCTTTCAACGTGATCACGAGACTGCCCAGAGGCGGCCCCAGCATCTGGCCGGTCAGAGAAGACTTTCCTTCTCCCTCTGAGAGCAGGGCCAGGGGAAGTAAGTAGAGGGCTGGGGATGGGCTGGGAGTCTCGTGACTCCCCCGTCATGTCCGCCGTTTTGGTTTTCTTGACACTAAACAGCCCAATGTGTGATGAAACAGTGTCGCTCTCCTTGAGATATGTCCATGGCTCTCATTCCCTTCAAGGCAAGTCCTAGTTCCTTAGTGGGCTTTCGGGACCCTCTGTGAGCTATCCCCCTGCAGACCTTTTCCCTACCACCCCCTCCTTGCACTTGACTCACACTGAATTGTTCAGTCTCCTGCAGATGCTCTGCCCATGAGGTTTACTCTCTGGGAAACCGACATGCCAGGCACTTGGCCAAACTCCATCGGGCTCCCTGAGATGAATCAGACATAGGTCCCACCCGAAGAGCACGGTCCAGCTGGGAGAGAGACAAGACATGGACCTAACTATAGTACGGTCACCTGTTCACAGGTACAAAAGAAGGACATTCACAACACAGCACACGCTCACCTGATGCTGGCGGTATCAGGACAGCATCTTGAGGGAAGTGGCATCTAGCAGGGCCCTAATGCATGGCTCTGATCATAAGAAATGGAGAGGAGGCATTCCTAACACATGTTCCAGTGATTTCACTCTGCCTGGGGTGTTGAGTTCAGCTCAGGGCACCCGTTTTGAGCGGAATGTTAACTAGCTAACGGCAGTGTGTGGGGGGCTGGGAGGAGCATTGAAAAAATAGGGGCAATTGGTTCTGAGAAAAGAAAACTTGGGGGCAGGGGCGAGGAGGTTGAATGCTGTCATCAAATACGTGATGGGCTGTAGGGAGAGGGTCTGGGTGTCAGACAGGGTGACAAGTTACAGGCAGGGAGACGTGGGGTTTCATCCACAGGAGACATTGGCAGCGACTGGAGTGCCTGGGACTGAAACGATCTTCCGTGGAGAAGGAAGCCGTGGAGCAGCGGCTGGGCTGCACTTGAAGCGTCAGCGGGCGGCATGACGCCAGTGTCCCCATCCCTGCCCGCACACTTCAGGGCACGCCCATCCAGCACCTGCATTTCTCCACCTGAGGCTCTCCCCCTGCACCCCTGCTCTGCCGCCCACGAGGCGGGCCAGAGGCCCAGGGGGTCCCGTCCCTCGGGAGCGGCTCTTCACCCACATTGATGGGTAAAGACCCCAGCTGCCCCCCTTGGGGGGTAACTCTGCGTTGTGGGGTCTACCCTGTCCCCCGGGGCTCCCAGCAGGGCCACGACTCGGTGAGGCAAGAGAGATGTTCCCTCTCAGGGCCGTGCAAACTTTTAAAGCCTAAGAATTATACAAGTTCATCATCAAGTGTGTAAAATTTAGGGTTTTTTTTACTTTCTGAGTGGAAATCATTGTCTGAGCCTGAGACCCCATCCCGCCTGAGAGAAGACAACGTACAGTCTCATCACATTCAGATTTTCCCTGTGACTTCTGGGGCTTTCTCCATCTCTTTGGGTTTAACATCCAGACATTCAGCTGGTTTCCCTGGGCCCCCTTCTCCCTCCTGGGGACTTGCCAGATACCCCCAGGGCGTCCAGGGCCCCAATCCTGGCTGGCAGACCCCCTTTGTCTCTCTTCGCTCAGCTCCCTCTGGAGCTAACAGTCCCCTGTTCTGTGAGTTTCCATCTTCTCTCTTGAAACCCTGTTTCCGTCTTGTGCTCACAGCTTTAGAATTGCACCCTCTGTTCCTCCTCCTCACAAGGGTCCCCAACACGGGGTGCACCCCCAACACATCATGCGTGCCTGAGCACATCCACAGGGAAGCCAGAAGGCCAGAGAGCACCTTGGTGGATCGCTGTCCATCCCACTCACTCAGCTGTCCAGCGGGCACTGCAGTCTCAGTGCGTGCAAGACCTGACTCCCGGAGGGCCCCATGCAGAGTCTCCCCATCTCCATATGTGGTAACTGCTTGGGTCAAAAACTTTGGCGTCACCTTGGCTCACTTTTCTCTCACAGCCCATATCCAATCTGTCAACAAATCTTGTCAAGCCCACCTTCAAAATGTATCCAGGGGGGCCGTCCTGGTGGCGTAGTGGTTACGGGCCCATGCTCTGCTTTGGTGGCCCAGGGTTCCCAGGTTCGAATCCCGGGTGTGGACCTACGCGCCACTCATCAAGCCATGCTGTGGCAGCATCCCGCATACAAAATAGAGGAAAATGGGCACAGATGTTAGCTCAGGGCCAATCTTCCTAACCAAAAAAAAAATACATATATATGTATATATGTATCCAGAATTTCACCACTTCTTTGATGGAGAACATTCCTCTCTCTCTCTCTCCCCCATTCCTCTCCATTGCACTCAGTTTCTCTCTCCTTATCATGCTGTTTCATCGTCTCCACAGGACTTTTCACTTTCTGAAATTATCTGGTTCATTTGTTTCCTTGTGTGTTTATTTCCTGTCTCCTCTCTCTGAAACGTAAGCTCTGTGAAGACAGGGACACTGTCTTCTTCGCGCCTGGGTAAATGGATAAATGAAGGAACCAAGAACTTGCATTCTTAAAAGCAGGCAGCAAACTCAGCTTCCAGCAGCAGAAAATTGAACATTGAGGTTCTGTCCTTCCTTTCCATTAATGCTCTGCCTCCGTTTCTCAGCTGGTTTTCCTTTGGGTCCCTGTCCTAATTCTCACACACCTGAGCGTGACTTATGCCACTTCCCTTTCAGATTGTATTGTTTGTCCTTCAAAATGTCTTTGGCACATTTCACTGCAAGGCTCTGTCGACAAGGCTCCAAAATGTGCCTACATATCTTCTGTTGTGGTTACTTTGAAGTTTGTTGAATTGTTTTGTTTTGACAGGACTGTCACATCTCGAAACTTGTTGCTGACTAAAAACATATGCAAGACCTTTTTTCCTTCTCTTTTTCTTTATTTTTACTTTTAAAGAAAAACTCCACCACCATCTTGCAACTAAACATATGACCACAAGAGGACACCACGAGGCCGTGCTTCTGCTCTGTGTGTAAAAGTGGATGGAACATTGAGAGACCTGGCGGAGATGGTGTAAAACGCGGGACCCTTATTAATCTTTCTGCATTCCGTGATCTGCTCTCTCAGTGGTAGTACCCCCTTTGGGGAGCAGGCTTAGAACACTCAACTCTGGTACAACATTAGTGACAAGAATAACAACAAACGATAACAAGCTGCAGAACTTCTTCCAGTTAATAGGAACGTTACGAAGCACCACATTAACTCAAATATGCCTCTTTCTAAGTTCTTTTATCAGGGTTGAGCGAAAGTGTATAAAGATCAACAACTATAAGCATAAACCAAAGACATCTGAAACTGCAGTCAGTTACAGCCTTCAGAAGAGCTTCCTCTGTGATAGAATCTCCAGACAAGGTGATAGAGGAGTTGGAAGGGGTGAAGAGGACTCAGGTCCCCTTGTCGTAAAGAGGGCCCTTCACACTCCATCAACTTCTTAGGTAGTTACGACCTCAAAGGGAACTTTGGACCTTCAGTAAAACTGTGAAAGGGATTGTTTGATGGATTTGGAAGAACCGGGGAGAGGGAGGAATAGGAAAAGGTTTTAGACATGCAGGCAAATGTTATAAATTGCCCTTACATAGGGTTGAGGCCAAAAGGAAAACCGAGGGTTTGACATCAGAGAACCTTTTTCATTATTTAACTAGCTGTGTGTCATTAGAGAGGTTAATTTACCTCTCTGAGCCACCTTTTTTTTTTCTCTCTCTCTACAATAGGGATAATAACAGTACCTATCTCCAAGTGGTGAGGTTTAGGAATAGGAAATCTAATCACCTGATGCATATGGATGCCGAAATGGCTACAGTAACGATCATTCATTTTGCATGCCCAGGCTGGACTGGTGGTATGACTTGAGAAATGCCACTTCTGAGTGTCAATTTAAAAAGAAATGTTTCTATGTTGCTATAGGTTATGAATTGGATCCCTTTTGAAATTCCTCAAGAGATACCAGGAAAGATTTCAATAGTTTTTTTTTTTTATAAGCTTCCAATATAGATTATCAAATTAAACAAATATAAAAAGTGCATTGTTAAATTGTTATAAAAGTTTCTAAACACTCTCAGTTTCTGTATTTATATCATTGAGGACCGATAACAGTTTGCAGATCAATACTAGTTTTCAGGCTACACTTTGAGTAGTATGGATTTATAATTCACCATCCATCCCCCCTTGGCCTTTCAAGAGAGATTGATAATTATCTTAGAGGCAGAAAGCTTTGAATAACAAGACATCTGCATAATATTGAGACCCTGGAAACCACGCACACCCATACAGGTTACTGTCTACATTAAGGGGACTTTATCATTCCCCTATCTTTATCAACATAACTTTATTCCAAAAAACTCTTGCACAGAAAGATTAAAGTTACAAATAATTTCTTTTTATTCAAAGACTTCCCCCAAAATCTCATTGAAATAAACATAAAACCCTTAAACTTTTCAATAGGTAGCATTAAAAAGACTATTTACTCTTGTCTTGCCTTGTGTTCACTAAACCTATACTACTCTATCACAAGCCTTAGCCAAAATAAATCAAGCATCACCCCATTGAAAGACCTGCCTTAAACTAGATTCCAAAACCTTATAAATATCCCCACTTTGACCTCCCCCAGTCCAAAATGCTATTAAGATTCTGCCAAGGCAGGGCTTTTCTTACCCTGGTATACAATAAACTCAGTTTTACCTTTTTTTTTTTTTTTTAATTTTTTGTTTATTGCAGTAACATTGGTTTATAACATTGTATAAATTTCAGGTGTACATCATTATACTTCTATTTCTGCATATATTACATCATGTTCACCACCCAAACACCAACTACAACCGATCACCACACACATGCACCGAATCATCCCTTTCGCCCTCCTCTCTCCCCCCTTCCTCTCTGGTAACCACCAATCCAATCTCTGTCTCTATGTGTTTGTTTGTTGTTGTTATTATCTACTACTTAATGAAGGAAATCATATGGTATTTGACCTTCTCCCTCTGACTTATTTCACTTTGCATGATACCTCAATGTCCATCCATGTTGTCACAAATGGCTGGATTTCATCATTTCTTATGGCTGAGTAGTATTCCATTGTGTATATAGACCACATCTTCTTTATCCATTCGTCCCTTGATGGGCACTTAGGTTGCTTCCAAGTCTTGGCTATTGTGAATAACGCTGCAATGAACACAGGGGTGCATGTATCTTTACGCATTGGTGTTTTCAAGTTCTTTGGATAAATACCCAGCAGTGGAATAGCTGGATCATATGGTAGTTCTATCCTTGATTTTTTGAGGAATCTCCATACTGTTTTCCATAGTGGCTGCACCAGTTTGCACTCCCACCGGCAGTGTATGAGAGTTCCCTTCTCTCCACATCCTCTCCAACACATGTTGTTTCCTGTCTTGTTAATTATAGCCATTCTGACGGGCGTGAGGTGATATCTCGTTGTAGTTTTGATTTGCATTTTCCTGATAGTTAATGATTTTGAACACCTTTTCATGTGTCTGTTGGCCATCTGTATATCTTCTTTGCAGAAATGTCTGTTCAGGTCTTTTGCCCATTTTTTAATTGGGTTGGTAGTTTTTTTGTTGTTGAGATGCATGTGTTCTTTATATATTTTGGAGATTAACCCCTTATCAGATGTATGGTTTGCAAATATCTTCTCCCAATTGTTAGGTTGTCTTTTCATTTTGTTGATGGTTTCCTTTGCTGTGCAGAAGATTTTTAGTTTGATGCAGTCCCATTTGTTTATTTTTTCTATTGTTTCTCTTGCCTGGTCAGACATGGTGCTTGAAAATATGTTGCTAAGACCGATGTTGAAGAGTGTACTGCCTATGTTTTCTTCTAGAAGTTTCATAGTTTTAGGTTTTACCTTCAAGTCTTTAATCCATTTGGAGTTAATTTTTGTCTACGGTGTAAGGTAAGGGTCTACTTTCATTTTTTTGCACGTGGCTATCCAGTTTTCCCAACACCATTTGTTGAAGAGACTTTCTTTTCTCCATTGTATGTTCTTGACTCCTTTGTCAAAGATTAGCTGTCCATAGATGTGTGGGTTTATTTCTGGGCTTTCAATTCTATTCCATTGATCTGTGTGTCCATTTTTGTGCCAGTACCATGCTGTTTTGGTTACTATAGCTTTGTAGTCTATTTTGAAATCAGGGAGTGTGATACCTCCAGCTTTGTTCTTTTTTCTCAGGATTCCTTTAGCTATTAGGGGTCTTTTGTTGTTCCATAAAAATTTTAGGATTCTTTGTTCTATTTCTGTGAAAAATGTTGTTGGAGCTTTGATAGGGATTGCATTGAATCTATAGATTGCTTTAGGAAGTATGGACACCTTAACTGTGTTAATTCTTCCAATCCAAGAGCATGGAATATCTTTTCATTTCTTTGTGTCTTCTTCAATTTCTTTCAGAAATGTTTTATAGTTTTCGGTGTACAGATCTTTCACCTCTTTGGTTAAGTTTATTCCTAGGTATTTTATTCTTTTTGTTGAAATTGTAAATGGGATTGTATTCTTAATTTCTCTTTCTGCTACTTCGTTGTTAGTGTATAGAAATGCAAATGATTTTTGTATGTTGATTTTGTATCCTGCAACTTTACCATATTCGTTTATTACTTCTAAAAGTTTTCTGGTGGATTCTTTAGGGTTTTCTATATATAAAATCATGTCATCTGCAAATAGTGACAGTTTCACTTCTTCCTTTCCAATTTGGTTCCCTTTTATTTCTTCTTCTTGCCTGATTGCTCTGGCTAGGACTTCCAGTACTATGTTAAATAGGAGTGGTGACAGTGGGCATCCTTGTCTGGTTCCTGTTCTTAGAGGGATAGGTTTCAGTTTTTCACCATTGAGGATGATATTAGCTGTGGGTTTCTCATATATGGCCTTTATTATGTTGAGGTACTTTCCTTCTATCCCCATTTCATTCAGAGTTTTTATCATAAATGGATGCTGTATCTTGTCAAATGCTTTCTCTGCATCTATTGAGATGATCATGTGATTTTTATTCTTCATTTTATTAATGTGGTGTATTACGTTGATTGATTTGCGAATGTTGAACCATCCCTGCATACCTGGAATAAATCCCACTTGATCATGGTGTATAATCTTTTTAACGTATTGTTGTATGCGATTTGCTAGTATTTTGTTGAGGATTTTTGCATCAATGTTCATCAGTGATATTGGCCTGTAATTTTCTTTTTTTTTTTTTTTTAAGATTTTATTTATTTATTTTGCCCCCCAAAGCCCCAGTAGATAGTTGTGTGTCACAGCTGCACATCCTTCTAGTTGCTGTATGTGGGACGCTGCCTCAGCATGGCCAGAGAAGCAGCGCGTCGGTGCAAGCCCGGGATCCGAACCCGGGTCGCCAGCAGTGGAGCACGCTCACTTAACCACTAAGCCATGGGGCCAGCCCCTGGCCTGTAATTTTCTTTTTTTGTGTTGTCCTTGTCTGGTTTTGGTATCAGGGTAATGTTGGCTTCGTAGAATGAGTTAGGGAGCTTCGCCCCCCCGTCAATTTTTTGGAAGAGTTTGAGAAGGATAGGTATTAAGTATTCTTTGAATGTTTGGTAGAATTCACCAGGGAAGCCGTCTGGTCCTGGACTTTTATTTTGGGGAAGGTTTTTGGTTACTGTTTCTATCTCCTTGCTGGTGATTGGTCTATTCAAATTCTCTACATCTTCTTGATCCAGTTTTGGAAGGTTGTATGATTCTAAGAATTTATCCATTTCTTCCAGATTGTCGAATTGGTTGGCATATAGCTTTTCATAGTATTCTCTTATAATCTTTTGTATTTCTGAGGTGTCTGTTGTAATTTCTCCTCTTTCATTTCTGATTTTACTTATTTGTGCCTTCTCTCTTTTTTTCTTGGTGAGTCTAGCTAAAGGCTTGTCAATTTTGTTGATCTTTTCAAAGAACCAGCTCTTGGTTTTATTAATTTTTTCTATTGTTTTTTTAGTCTCTATTTCATTTATTTCTGCTCTGATTTTTATTATTTCCCTTCTTCTACTGATTTGGGGCTTTGTTTGTTCTTCTTTTTCCAGTTCTTTTAGGTGCATTGTTAGATTGTTTATTTGAGATTTTTCTGGTTTGTTGAGATAGGCCTGTATTGCCATAAACTTCTCTCTTAGAACTGCTTTTGCTGTATCCCATAAATTCTGGCATGTCGTATTTTCATTTTCATTTGTCTCTAGGTATTTTTTTATTTCTTCTTTGATTTCTTCATTGACACAGTCATTGTTCAGTAGCATTTTGTTTAATCTCCACGTATTTGTGGTTTTTCTGATTTTCTTCCTATAGTTGATTTCTAGTTTCATACCACTGTTGTCAGAAAAGATGCTTGGTATTATTTCAATCTTCTTAAATTTATGGAGACCTGTTTTGTGGCCTAATATGTGATCACTCCTGGAGAATGTTCCATGTGCATTTGAAAAGAACGTGTATTCTTCGGTTTTTGGATGGAATGCTCTGTATATATCTACTAGGTCCATCTGTTCTAGTGTGTCATTTAAGGCCAATGTTTCCTTATTGATCTTCTGTTTGGATGATCTATCCATTGGTAAGTGGAGTGTTAAACTCCCCTACTATTATTGTGTTACTGTCTATTTCTGTTTTTATGTCTGTTAATAATTGCTTTATATATTTAGGTGCACCTACATTGGGTGCGTAGATATTTACAAGTGTTATATCCTCTTGTTGGATTGTTCCCTTGATCATTATGTAATGCCCTTCTTTGTCTCTTTTTACAGTTTTTGTTTTAAAGTCTATTTTGTCTGATATGAGTACTGCTACCCCAGCTTTCTTTTCATTGCCATTTGCGTGGAGTATCTTTTTCCATCCCTTCACTTTCAGTTTGTGAGTGTCTTTAGGTCTGAAGTGTGTCTCTTGTATGCAGCATATATATGGGTCTTGTTTTTTTATCCAATCAGCCACTCTATGCCTTTTAATTGGAGCATTTAGTCCATTGATGTTTAAAGTAGCTATTGATAAGTATGTACTTACTGCCATTTTTAATCTTTTTTTTTCCTCAGGGTTTTAGTAGTCCTTCTCTGTTCCTTTCTCCTTCTATACAGAATTGATGGTCTCTTTAGTTTGACCTCTGTCTGAAACCTCTACTCTTTAACTCCCCTCCTCCCTCATTTTATGTTTTTGGTATCATATCTAACCTCTTTTTTGTGCATTTATATCCATTACCCTCTTACCATGGAAATAGATAATTTTTCCTATTTGTGGTCTCCTCTTTTCCCCTTAAATCAGTCCCTTTAACTTTTCTTGTAGCACTGGTTTCTTGGTGACAAACGCCTTTAATTTTTGCTTGTCTGGGAAATGTTTTATCTCTCCTTCCATTTTGAATGATAACCTTGCTGGGTAGAGTATTCTTGGCTGTAGGTTTTTTCCTTTTAGCACTTTAAATATATCATGCCACTCTCTTCTAGCCTGTAAGGTTTCTGCTGAGAAGTCAGCTGATAGCCTTATGGGGTTTCCTTTGTATGTAACTTGTCTTTCTCTTGCGGCTTTCAGGATTCTCTCTTTATCTTTAATTCTGGACATTTTGATTATGATGTGTCTTGGTGTGGGCCTCTTTGGGTTTATCTTGTTTGGGGCTCTCTGTGCTTCCTGTACCTGGATGTCTGTTTCCTTCCTTAGGTTAGGGAAGTTTTCAGCTATTATTTCTTCAAATAGATTCTCTGCCCCTTTGTCTTGCTCTTCTCCTTCCGGGACACCTATAACACAGATGTTAGTGCGCTTGATGTTGTCCCAGAGGTCCCTTAGACTGTCCTCACTCTTTCTAATTCTTTTCTCTTGTACCTGTTCAGCTTGGGTAATTTCTTCTAGTCTTTCGTCCAGCTCGCAGATCCGTTCTTCTGTATCCTCTACTCTGCTTTTGAGTCCCTCTAGTGAATTTTTCATTTCCAGTATTGTATTCTTCATTTCTGATTGGTTCTTTTTTATATCTTCCATTTCTTTGTTGACATTCTCACTGAGTTCATCTATTCTTCTCCCCAGATCAGTGAGCATCCTTAACACTCTTTGTTTGAACTCTCTGTCGGGTAGGTTGCTCATTTCTGTTTCACTTAGTTCCTTTTCTGGGGTTTTGTCCTGTTCCCTTACTTGGAATGTATTCCTTTGCCTCCTCATTTTGCCTCTTTCCCTGTGCTTTTGTCTACGTATTAGGTAGGTCAGCTATGTCTCCTGCTCTTGGATAGGTGACCTTATATAACTGATGCCTTAGGAGGCCTGCAGTGTGCTTCCCTCAGTTCTCAATGTTCCAGGGGTGACCCCTATGTGGCCTACGTGTGTCCTTCTGTTGTGGCCTGTTTGCTCTCCCTGTAGGCGCCCAGGGAGGCCGAGTTATGCTCCTGGCCAGCTGTTGTAATGCTCAGCTGCTTGTAGTTGTTGTGGGCCCTTCAGTGTCTTTATCAGGTGTGGGGAGCCCCAGCACAGTTGGCTGCAAGTTCTAATACCACATTTGTGTTGCAGTATTTCTTTTAAGTGAGTAGGCCCCCAGTGTGGCAGGTTGTTAGGCTCAGGGGCTTACAATTGCTATAAGCGTCCAGCCTATAGGTGTCTTGTCAGTTCTCTGAGGATTGCAGCTGGGTGGGGCTGGCCTCAGGCATGGGAGCACCCAATTGTTTCAGGCTTTGGAAGGTGGGGCAAACCCCCTATGTGGGTCTTTGAGAAGCACAAGTCTTCTGCAGCTGACAAGCCCTGCTGCCCACAGGTCCACACACACAGTCAACACAGTCCTGCCCCGTGTGCATGCCCCAACCTCCTGAAGTGGACCCAGTCTCTCCACGGCGGGAGCCCCACATTCTCCACCTGCTCCTTGTGCACGGCCTGTCCCACTGAAGTGGGCTCAGTTGCCAGGCTGCAGAGAATCCAGTCACCAATCTATGCAGGCCCACAAGTTGCCTGAGGGCTTGTTGTTGGGTGGGGCCAGTCTCTAGGGTGGGCTGCCTGCCCTGGCTGAGCTGGATTAAATCAGTGCTCTAGCGGGTGGGGGAGACCCTGGGCTAGCAGGCCCCAGGGAGAACTCCAATGGCGTCTGTGTCAGCACGCCCACACCAGGCCACAACAATGGCTGCCGCCAATGTCCCAGTCCCTGGAGAGGTCTCACCTCTCACCGAGATGCTCAGGGCCTATGAGGTGAGTCTCTTTTCACCAAAACACTGTGCACCTTTCTTTCTGGTGATTTTAGGTTGCTTTCTGAAATGGGTGAGTTTTCACATGGGCCCTTTAAGAGCTGGTTTTAATTTCCTTGTGAACCAGCTTTTCTGGGGGTACTCCCCAATGTTTTAGCAGCAGGCAAAGTCAGATATTACGCCACTCGTCTCAATTGTGCTGGGTCCACAAAATGCCCACAGCGGCGGCGCTCCCGGCTCAGGGCTCTGCGCCTCCAGGGAGGGCTGCATACCTTTGGGTTGCTCCTGGGCGGCCATGAGGCACTGCAGCTTGTGAAGGCGGCATTTTTCCTCTCCAGAAGGGAATTTCTGCCTCTTCCACCTCAGTTAGGATGGTCGTTTGTTGCAGGAGTTCCTCTTATCCAGTTTTCAGTGCTGTCTCAGGGGTAATTTTTCCACGAGTAGTTGTAAATTGGCTGTGCACACGGGAGGAGGTGAGTTCAGAGTCTGCTTATGCCACCATCTTGACTTCTCCCCTCAATAGTTTTTAATTCACATTAATTCTTGGAAAGCATAATCTCTTGATAATTGCCATTTGCTTTAGACATTCCTACCATAGAGCATTGAGATGTATTTAAGGACCTACTTTTAGGTTTTGTTGACATCAACATCAGGCCAATGGCTGAAGTAAAAGCATCTTCAAAATACTTTTTAGAGAGCATTCGAGAGACACAGTTTTCAGAGAACATCCAGAGCCTGCTTAGGGCAATGTTTGGGATGGGGGGGCGGAGATGGAGGCGCAGAAAGCTCACCTCCTGCTTTAAAGTATTCTCTCTCAATAGAGAAGACAGGGGCTTCAACAACAAAAGATAGCACAAGAATTCACTGGAAGATCACATCAGCTAAACTGAATTTCAGCTTTCTATCAACCACAAGGTGTGGGGCCCAAACTTAGATTTTATTAACGAGCACATTTCTGCTTTATGCTCGGCCAACCTCACATGTTCGTTTTCACCGTCATGCTGATCTCCTCACAGGAGAAGGTGACTGTTCCCTTCAAAACTTGGGTCTGATTACATGTAGGTAGAGGAGGTCAGGAGAGGGAAGAGAGAGGGCAAAGCGTACAGAGCAGAGAACAAAGCACTTTCTCCTCATGAGGAAGCGCTTCCTGTGGACTTCTGCCTTCACGTCCTTGACCAGAGCTGTACGATATGGCTGCTCCCAGCAGCTGGGGGGCCAGTGGTCCCTTTCCAGCCTCCACAGTAAAGGCAGGCAAGGGCAGAGGGAATGATAGCGGCTTTGAGGTATCCATCAATAGTCTGCCAAGGGGTCCAACCAAGGGTTTTCAATGTTTTATGTTACCAATTAGACACGAACACACACCACCAACTCTCACCTATTACCTCCATCACTTCATAAAAGAAAGGAGATTTTAACACTGCAGAAGGAGGAAAGACAATCTCAGAATAATGATGTGTTCTATACATTGCATCCATTTAGTTATCTAAAAATATTCTCCACATTGTTCTTAGTTTCTGCATTTCTTCAAAAGCCACTGAAAACTTCAACACAGGTGGGTACCAGTCCTGGGAACAGGGTGGGGCATGGCTGCCCCACAGGTCTGCAGTGAGACAGGTGAGAACAACAACAGAGAGACTCTGGATTTTGGAGACTCAACACAGAAAAATGTTTTTCAGATTTGTTCATACACGTGACCATGGAAAAAATTCTAGGGGAATTAAGTCTTGTTACCAACTTTCACAAGCTGTCATAAATGGAGATGTAGATTATTAGGCCAAACTAACACATCTGTTTCTGTTCCAGATGATTAATATTCTACTCATAAAAACCAGGTTAGCTGGGGCCGGCCCTGTGGCTTAGCAGTTAAGTGCACGTGCTCCGCTACTGGCGGCCTGGATTCAGATCCCGGGCGTGCACCGACACACCACTTCTCCGGCCACGCTGAGGCCGCGTCCCACATACAGCAACTAGAAGGTTGTGCAGCTATGACATACAACTATCTACTGGGGCTTTGTGGGGGGGGGGGGCGGAAACCAGGTTAGCACCTGAGATTCCAACTCCTAAATGAGACGTCAGAACTGATGCGGAGGTGGGTTGGGGGGAGATGTCTTCAGGAAGAACACCTGAGCCGCCAGCTCTGTCCTCGAAGGCCTTCACAAAGAAAGGAGCAGATCAGGTGAAGTCTTGACAGAAGCAAAGACACAGAGTCAGTCCTCCCAGTCTGGGAACCCTGGACTCAGGCATCTGGCTGATGCAAACTTGGGCCGCTCTCCCTGCTCTGGGCCCCAACTGATGAGGAAACCATTGTGGATGGTAGCTCCAAGGGGGTGTGTTGTCCTTTCTCTTCTGAGGAGCTCACATGGCTAGGTAGTTTGACTATTTCCCTCCTTTTCCCCAAAGAAGATTCTGTGCCTCTCACAAGAAATAATCCCATTTAGGGGAAAAAAGCAATTTTCACCTGGAAGAGAAAACAGACCTTAAGTCTTTTGTCAGTGGTATTATAAGTTATTTCTCCACTAGACAAATTCTAGGTGTTTCAATGATTGATAGCAGCCTTTCAAATCTGTTTTTCTGCTAATTTTCCCCCAACCTCGGTTAGGCTCTGAATCGTCAAAAGTAGGACCAGGCTAGTCACGAGTGACTACAAACTCAGAGGACATAAGTATGCATTAAAACAGCAAACCCTTAGAACAGAGGTCGGCAGATTTTTTCTGTAAACAGTCACATAGTAAGTATTTTAGGCTTTGTGGACCATATGGTCTTTGTCGTAAATACCCAACTCTGCGCTCACGGTGAGAAAGGAGCTGTAGATGATAAGTAAAGGAACGGGCGTGGCTGTGTTCCAATAAAACTTTATTACAGACAATGAAACTTGAATTTCAAATAATTTTTCACATGTCACAAAATATTACTTTTCTTTTGTTTTTCTTTCAACCATTAAAAATGTAAAACCATTTTGGGGCCAGCCCAGTGGCACAAGCAGTTAAGGGCGCACACTCCGTTGCGGTGGCCCAGGGTTCGCTGGTTCAGATCCTGGGTGCGCACTGACGCACCGTTGTTAAGCCATGCTGTGGCAGTGTCCCATATAAAGTGGAGGAAGATGGGCACGGATGTTAACCCAGGGCCAGTCTTCCTCAGCAAAAACAGGAGGATTGGCAGATGTTAGCTCAGGGCTGATCTTCCTCACCAAAAAAAATGTAAAACCATTTTTATCTCACCAGCCATACAATAACAGGCAGTGGGCCTGTAGTTTGCCCACCTGAGTTAGAAAATGAAATAGATAATGCACTCAGGAGCAAACTTAAGAAAAACATGCAAGCCTACATGAGGAAATTTACAATTTTTTAAAGTCACAAAAGTAAACTTGAACAGAGAGATACAGCATTTCTCGGTTAGAAAGATTCAACATCAGAAAGGTGCCAATTCTTCCATAGTTTAATTTGAATATATATTACGATCAAATTAAAGTACCAACAGATCATTTTTCTGGAACCATACAAGCCGTTTCTAAAGTTCATATATAGCTTATAATACTCTATAATAAATATATTTGAAAGTTGCTAAGAGAGTAGATCTAAAATGTTCTCACAACAAAAAAGAAATGGTAATTATGTGATGGGATGGAGGTGTTAGCTAACACTATGGTGGTAATTATTTTGCAATATATAAGTGTATCAAATCAACATGTTCTACACTTTAAACTTAAACAACGTTATATGTCAATTATATCTCAATAAAGCTGGGGAAAAAAGTACATATGAAAACATAAACAAGCAAGATTAGGTCTGAAAAACCCAGGAAAAAAAAGAGAAATAAGGAGAACCAGCTGTATTAGAAATTAAAATACACTAAAACATCGGCAATTAAGCCCATGTGGTATCAGCCCACGTGTGGGCAAATAGAACAACACAACAAAGTGGAAAGTCCAGTAATACACCCAAATTGACCCAGGAATTTACTATGTGATAAAGGCAGCATATCAAATCAATGTGATAAAGATAAGCTTTTTAATAAATGATGTTGGGCCATAAAGACACACTTAGATTCAAACCTCACATTACACATCAGGATAAACTTCAGGTGGACCGAATATTCCATGTAAGAAATGAAACCATACAACTTAAAATGGAGGGAAGCCTTTCTAAAAGTAAATTAAAGATTAATTTAAATCCACAATCGTTAAAAGAAAAAACTCATCAAGTGACAGCAGCATCATGGCAGAGTGAGCTTTCCTATAAACTCTTCCCCCAGTAAGAAACAACAAAAGGGACATTCACAGACCAACAAGGGAGTCTCACACAGCAAAAAGTGACATCAGAAAGACCCACACTGCTGCACATCTGAGAGTGGATGTACTGGGGCCCCCGGAGGAAGTGGGGAGAGGTAAGGAGAAATCCTCTCCCTCCCCATCAGATCCGCGATTCAGGTCCTCGCGGGTCCCAGAGAGGGGGGAGGGGCAGCTCTCTGCAGGGAAACCGTAGCTCTTTGGTTTCTCTCAGCCAGTGGGAAACTCACACACAGAGGACTCAGAACCGCTGCAGGGGTGCCATCAACATTTGAGTACCCCAGGAGAGCAGATAACGAGGGGCAAGCGAGAAGCCCCTCCCCCCAGGGACCCAGCAGGCAAAAGAGAGAGCCCCTCCCGACCCCCCTGCATGCCTGACGTTGCAGCTCAGCCGCATGACTCTGACTCAACCAGTCAGAGCAGCCGCCGCGGAGGGCAGGCAGCTGCCATGGAGTGCAGGGGGCTTAGATTACACAGCCCTTGACCCCCACACAGTGGCGGTAAGTGGAAACTGCAACCAGATATTTCCAGGATGAGGAAAAACAAAGTGAATACAGTAACCACAATGCAAAGGTACATTAAATTGCCAGACTAGAAGGAAAATGACAAGCACCCATAAATCAACCCTGAAGGCACAGAAATCCATAATCTAAATGACAGAGAATTCAAAATAGCTATCAGAAAAAAGCTCAACAAAATACAAGAAAACACAGATAAACAATTCAACGAGATAAGGAGTTTCCTCACAAAAGAGATTGAAATCATAAAGAAAAAACAATCAGTGCTGATGGAGATGAAGAACACAATGGAGGAGATAAAGGAGAATCTGGAATCTTTAAAGAACAGAGCTGACAATATGGAGGAAAGAATTAGCATTATAGAGGATAGGAATACAGATATGCTCCAGATGGAGGAGGAGAGAGAACTAAGACTAAAAAGAAAGGAAGAAAGTCTCTAAGAAATATTTGACTCTATTAGGAAATGTAACATAAGATTATAGGTATTCCTGAGGGAGAAGAGAGGGAAAGAGGAACAGAGAGCCTATTCAAGGAAACAATAGCTGAGAACTTCCCAAATCTGGGGAAGGAGCAGGAAATACCAGTAAGTGAAGCCAATAGGTCGCCTAAATATGTCAACAGGCAAAGGCCCACGCCACGGCATATAGTAGTAAAGCTGGCAAAAGTCAATGACAAAGAAACAATATTAAGGACAGCTAGACAAAAACACAAAATGACGTACAAAGGAACTCCCATCAGGCTCTCAGCGGATTTCTCAACAGAAGCTTTACAGGCTAGCAGAGACTGGAATGATATATTCAAAATACTGAAAGACAAAATCTTTCAGCCAAGAATACTCCATCCAGCGAAAATATCCTTCAGATATGATGGAGAAATAATAACTTTCCCAGATAATCAAAAGCTAAGGGAGTTCATGGCCATGAGACCCCGACTACAAGAAATGCTCAACAAGGCCCTCAGGCCTGAAAAAAAGAAGAAAAAGGGAATACAAAGCTTGGAGTAAGGAGAAAAACAGGTAGACAAACTCAGAAAAATAGTAGATCTTTACCGGAATAGGTTAGCAACCACTTAAGTACAAAAATCAAAGATCAAAGGAAGGAAACCACCAAAAATAAATATAACCTCATCACTGTAAACACACACCCACAACACAAGATAGAATGTTGTGACAAGAATAACTTAGAAGGAGAAGAGGAAAGAGATTGAATTGACTTAGTATAAGGAAATAAGAGGCCACCAGATAATGGACTATCTCATACACAAGATTTTTAATACAAACCTCAAGGTAACCACTAAACAAATAATTAGAACAAAATCACATATGACAAATAAAGAGAAAACTAAAAGAGTCATAAGACAGAACAACCAAACTGAATTGGCAGTCCGAAACACACAGGACAAGAAGCAAAGGAAATGCAAAGGAACCAGAAAATAAGCGATAAAACAGCAAAATTAAGCCCTCATATATCAATAATTACTCTAAATGTAAATGGATTGAACTCTCCAATCAAAAGATACAGAGTGGCAGGATGGATTAAAAAGCAAGACCCAACAATATGCTGCCTCCAGGAAACACATCTCAGCTCTAAAGACAAGCACAGGCTCAGAGTGAAAGGATGAAAGACAATACTCCAAGCTAATGGCAAACAAAAGAAAGCAGGTGTTGCCATACTTATATCAGACAAAGTTGACTTCAATATAAAACAGGTTAAGAGAGACAAAGAGGGGCAGTATATAATGATAAAAAGGACACTCCGCCAAGAAGACATATCAATTATAAATATATATGCACTCAACATAGGAACACCAAAGTATATAAAGCAACTATTAACAAACCTAAAAGGAGATATTAACACAATAATAGTAGGGGATCTTAATACCCCACTTACATCAATGGATAGATCATCCAGACAAAAAGTCAATAAAGACATGGTGGACTTAAATGAAAAACTGGACGAGATGGACCTAATAGACATATACAGAGCACTCCATCCAAAAACAGGTGACTACACATTTTTCTCAAGCACACATGGAACATTCTCAAGGATAAACCATATGTTGGGAAACAAGGCAAACCTCAATAAATTTAAGAAGATTGAAATCATAACAAGCATATTTTCAGACCATAATGCTATGAAACTGGAAATCAACTACAAGAAAAAACTGGGAAAGTGACAAAGATGTGGAGATTAAACAACATGCTACTGAACAACCAATGGATCACTGATGAAATTAAAGGAGAAATAAAAAAAAAAATCTGAAAATGAAAATACGCCATACCAACTCATATGGGATGCAGCAAAAGTAGTCCTGAGAGGGAAACTCATAGCAATACAGGCCCACCTTAACAAACAAGAAAAAGCCCAAATAAGCAACTTTAAATTACACCTAACAGAACTAGAAAGAGAAGAACAAACAAAGCCCAAAGTCAGCAGAAGGATAGAAATAATAAAAATTAGAGCAAAAATAAATGAAATTGAAATTAAAAAAACAGTAGAAAGGATTAATGAAACAAAGAGTTGGTTCTTTGAGAAGATAAACAAAATTGACAAACCCTTAGCCAGACTTACTAAGAAAAAAAGAGAAAAGGCTCAAATAAATAAAATTAGAAATGAAAGAGGATAAATTACAACAGATACCATGGAAATACAAAGGATTATAAGAGAATACTATGAGAAACTATATTCCAACAAATTGGACAATCTAGAAGAAATGGATAAATTCTTAGACTCATACAATCTCCCAAAACTGAACCAAGAAGAAATAGAAAATCTGAATAGACCAATCACAAGTAAAGAGATTGAAACAGTAATCAAAAACTTCCCAACAAATAAAAGTCCAGGACCAGATGGCTTCTCTGGAGAATTTTACCAAACATTCAAAGAAGATTTAACACCCATCCTTCTCAAACTATTCCAAAAAACAGAGGAAGATGGAACACTTCCTAACACTTTCTATGAGGCCATCACCCTGATACCAAAGCCAGGCAAAGACAATACAAAGAAGGAAAATTACAGGCCAATATCGCTGATGAACATAGATGCAAAAATCCTCAAGAAAATATTGGCAAATCGAATACAGCCATACATTAAAAAGATCATACACCATGATCAAGTGGGATTTATACCAGGGACACAGGGATGGTTCAACATCCACAAATCAATCAATGTGATACACCACATCAACAAAACAAAGAATAAAAACCACATGGTCATCTCAATAGATGCAGAGAAGGCATCTGACAAGATCCAACATCCATTTATGATAAAAACTCTCAACAAAATGGGTATAGAAGGAAAGTACCTCAACATAATAAAGGCTATTTATGACAAACCCACAGCCAACATCATACTCAACGGGGAAAGTCTGAAAGCCATTCTTCTGAGAACAAGAATGAGACAAGACTGCCCACTTGCACCACTCTTTTTTTGTTTTCTTTCTTTCTTTTTTTTTTTGTGAGGAAGATCAGCCCTGAGCTAACATCTGCCAATCCTCCTCTTTTTTTGCCGAGGAACACTGGCCCTGGACTAACATCTATGCCCATCTTCCTCTACTTTATATGGGACCCCGCCACAGCATGGTGTGTTGGTGTGCACCCAGGATCCGAACCTGCGAACCCCGGGCCACTGCAGCGGAGTGCGCGCACTTAACCGCTTGCACCACCAGGCTGGCCCCCACTCTCACCATTCTTATTCAACGTGTTACTGGAGGTTTGGGCCAGAGCAATTAGGCAAGAAAAAGGAATAAAAGGAATCCAAATAGGCAATGAAGAAGTAAAACTCTTGCTATTTGCAGATGACATGATTTTATACATAGAAAACCCTAAAGAATCCATTGGAAAACTATTAGAAATAATCAACAACTACAGCAAAGTTGCAGGGTACAAAATCAACCTACAAAAATCAGTTGCATTTCTGTACGCTAATAACGAACTAACAGAAAGAGAGCTCAAAAAGATAATACCATTTACAATTGCATCAAAAAGAATAAAATATCTAGGAATAAATCTTATCAAGGAGGTGAAAGATCTATACAATGAAAACTACAAGACATTATTGAAAGAAATCGATGATGATATAAAGAAATAGAAAGACATCCCATGCACATGGATTGGAAGAATAAACATAGTTAAAATGTCTATATTACCTAAAGCAATCTACAGATTCAATGCAATCCCAATCAGAATCCCAATGACATTCTTCACGGAAATAGAAAAAAGAATACTAAAATTCATATGGGGCAACAAAAGACCCTGAATAGCTAAAGCAAACCTAAGAAAAAAGAACAAAGCTGGAGGCATCACAATCCCTGACTTCGAAACATACTATGAAGCAACAGTAATCAAAACGGCATGGTACTGGTACAAAAACAGACACACAGATCAATGGGACAGCATTGAAAGCCCAAAAATAAAACCACACATATACGGACAGCTAATTTTCAACAAAGCAGCTAAGAACATACAGTGGAGAAAGGAAAGTCTCTTCAATAAATGGTGTTGGGAAAACAGCCACATGCAAAAGAATGAAAGTGGACCATCTGTTATCGCCATTCACAAAAATTAACTCAAAACGGATCAAAGACCTGAAGGTGAGACCTGAAACTATAAAACTCCTAGAAGAAAATATAGGCAACACACTATTTGACATTGGTCATAAAGGAATTTTTTCAGATGCCATGTCTACTCAGACTAGGGAAACTAAAGACAAAATAAGCAAGTGGGACTTTATCAGATTAAAGAGCTTCTACAAGACAAATGAAACCAAAATGAATAGACAACCCACCAGCTGGCAGAAAATATTTGCAAAACATATATCTGACAAGGGGTTAATCTCCATAATATATAAAGAACTCACACAACTCAACAACAAAAAAACAAACAACCCAATCAAAAAATGGGCAGAGGAAATGAACAGATACTTCTTCAAAGAAGATATACAGATGGCCAATAGGCACATGAAAAGATGCTCAACATCACTAATCATCAGGGAAATGCAAATCAAAACAACACTAAGATATCACCTCAACCCGTTAGAATGGCTATAATCACCAAGACAAAAAACAACAAATGTTGGAGAGGATGTGGAGAAACAGGAACCATCATACACAGCTGGTGGGAATGCAAAGTGGTGCAGCCTCTATGTAAAATGGTATGGAGATTCCTCAAAAAATTAAAAATAGAAATACTCTATGATCCAGCTATCCTACTACTGGGAACCTATCCAACGAACCTGAAATCAACAATCCAAAGAGGCTTATGCACCCCTATGTTCATTGCAGCATTATTCACTATAGCCATGAAGTGGAAGCAACCCAAGTGTCTCTCCACTGATGATTGGATCAAGAAGATGTGGTGTACATATATACAATGGAATACTACTCAGCCATAAAAAAAGATAAAATCGTCCCATTTGCAACAACATGGATAGACCTGGAGGGTATTATGTTAAGTGAAATAAGTGAGAAAGAGAAAGAAACACTGTATGATCTCACTCGTATGTGGACTATAAACCAACACATGGACAGAGAAAACTGTACTGTGGTTACCAGGGGCAATGGGGGTGGGGGGTGGGCACAAGGGGTGAAGGGAGACATGTATATGGTGATTGACAAACAAAAATGCACAACCAAAATTTCACAATGTTATAAACTATTAAGACATCAATAAAAAAAAAAAGAAAAAACATACATTCAACTACAGAAAAATAATTTTTTTGCTTATGATTTTTTTTCCATGCAAAGACCAAAGGAAACGGGCCGGCCCCGTGGCTTAGCGGTTAAGTGCGTGCGCTCCGTTACTGGCGGCCTGGGTTCGGATCCTGGGCGCACACCGATGCACCGCTTCTCTGGCCTTGCTGAGGCCGAGTCCCACATACAGCAACTAGAAGGATGTGCAACTATGACATACAGTTATCTACTGGGGCTTGGGGGAAGAAAAGGACTAAGATTGGCAACAGATGTTGGCTCAGAGCCTGTCTTCCTCAGCAAAAAGAGGAGGATTAGCACGGATGTTAGCTCAGGGCTGATCTTCCTCACACACACACAAATAGGAAAATGGGCAAAGGACATGAACTGAGAGGTCACAGAAAAATACCAACGGCCCTTAAACATGTGAGAGACCCACACCGTTGGTGAGGTCATGGGAAACAGGCACCCTCATACACAGCTGGTGGGAGGACAAAATGGCATAACCCTTATGAAGGAGAATTTGCCGGGAACACCCAAATTACTGAAGCAGTTACCTTTTGACTCAGGATCCCTCTTCTGGGAATCCACCCTCCAGACACCACTGCACATGAATCAAATGACATATTTACAAGGGTATCTATCCACTGAAGCCTTATTGTAGCAGCAAAAGATTGAAAACAAGTGTACATCGTCCTATGAGATACAGTAAAGAGAGAATGAAGATGATCTCTTGTCTTGGGTGGGGGGTGAGCACCAGGATCTATAAAGTGAAAAGGGCAAGGAGCACAACAGTGTGTTTAGTGTGTTACCTTTGGGTAGGATAGGGAAATAAGACCATATATTTTAATTTGCTTGTATTTGCATCAGGAAACACTGGAAGAAAAAGCAAGAAACCAACAAAAACGGTTACCTACAGAGGGTTGAGGGGATGGGGGATGGGGACACGGGTAGGAGTGAGTTTGATGTCATCTTGACATTTTAACTATTCAAAAAAAATCTAATTAAAAAAATGATTTCAGTTGTTCATTTAAAAAAACTTATTGAGCAATGTCCCAGACTCATATGAATACCTGGGTGGGGGTGGGGGTTGGGGAGTTGGTAGACAACGTGACTGCATGGTCATAAATGTGTCTATTTTTACATATTGAAAAATGAATCTCTGAATATCTGCTTTGGTGTCAATGGAAAATAATTAAGTTCCATTATTAAGAAGCCAAATCTAGTTATTAATTGGAAGTGCATGAGTATGAGAAAAAGAGATAGAAGAATTCGAGGGACCCCATTCAAGATGCAAGTGCGTTCTCAGAGACAGACAGTCGCTGCCTTCAACGGAGCAGAGCCCCTCCGGGGGGCACACCACCACACTCAACGCAAAATGTCATTTCAGAGACACCCTATTTAAAATAGGACAACTCTCCCCCACTCCCCATCCTCCTCCCTGCTTGATTTAGGTCCAGAGCACTTATCACCGTCTTACATATATTTCTACTTACCTTATTTGTCTTCATTAATTACTGTATTCCCAGACCCAGGCTCATAAGTAGTCCCTGAACAAATACATACAGATGAACGAAGGAGCAGGTCACTGCCTGGATTCGTTGATGGCTCTCTCTAAGATGTTTGATTCCAGCATGCTCGTTTTATCTTCTCGGAAATCTGGATGCATCTCTCAGTTGCCGTCGGCCAGTGGTGGTTGTGGCCATTGCGAGAGCATGTGCAAAGTGGTCATCACTGTTCATACTGCTGTCACTCCAGTTGAGTTCTGTGCCTGGCTGGTACACAATATATGTTGAAATTGCCACTGAAAATGTCTCTAAAAGGCTTACACTACAAATCCCCATTGAGACAAAAAGTTATCATGCCTCTCCAAAATGAAGTGATCATGTCCAGAAAGTGATGGAAACAGAGTAGCAAGGAATAAATCTGGCATGAGTAAAGCGAGTATTCGTCTTTGTCGGAATGACTGAAATTCCGTATTTTCTTGCCAAGCAACAACCAAGAGTTTTGCAGAGCCTAAGAAAGGGAAATACTCACAAAGAGGTGAAGCTGTGTTCTGTTTAATTGCAGGACTGCCCATCACAAGCCAAAGCAGTGTAAACGATGGAGAAATTGCAAAACTCTTCAGAAGATAGGAAGTTGTCAAGCCAGGAGAGACTGTGTTCCATGCACTGTGCAGGAATCTCACCAAGCATGTGTCCTATTCCAATGGGCGGCTTATTTTCTTACTTTACATGAAATAAGTGTATCTTACAATTTTAGATGGCTCGAAATATAGTGTGTGGTTTGTCTGACAGATAATTCCCCATCCTCCCCTCCACCACATCCCCAAGGGCAAGGGGTCTATGTCACACGTTACTTAGTAATTCTTTAAGGGATAAAGTTCAACGGCCTGTTTAGTTTAGTTTAGTTTTGCTGGGGGGAGGCGATTTTAAATGTCCCAGTCTCAAACTGCTCAAACTGAGCAAGCAATGGCCACAAGTCAAAATATTATGAGGTCGGGCCAGGCCCGTGGCTTAGCGGTTAAGTGCGCGCGCTCCACTACTGGCGGCCCGGGTTCGGATCCCGGGCGCGCACCGACGCACCGCTTGTCCAGCCATGCTGAGGCCATGTCCCACATACAGCAACTAGAAGGATGTGCAACTATGACATACAACTATCTACTGGGGCTTTGGGGAGAAAAAGAGAAAAAAAAAAAGAGGAGGATTGGCAATAGATGTTAGCTCAGGGCTGATCTTCCTCACCAAAAAAAAATATATATATATTACGAGGTTACTTAGAGGGGGGCTGGTTAACTAAACTATGGGTCACCTATACACTGAAATACTAAGCAGTTGTTGAAATGACTAGGGTGGCTTTCTAGGTCCTGAGGCAGAGGTATCACAAAAATACATAGGGAAGGGAAAAAAAGGCAGGTGCGTTTCAATGTGTAATGTGCATTCACTATGGAAAGGGGTGTCAGGGGAGAGGGAGGGACGAAACTTTCGTGCTTGTTAACAGTGTAACTTTATCTTTGGAAAGATATAGTAAATGTTTTCAAATTGCTGTTTTTTGAACTCATATGCATGTAGCGCTTACTATATGGCCAGACCCTTTTCTAATGGTTCATCCTCATAACAGCCCTATGAGGTAGGTACCTCATCCTTATCTTACAGGCATGCAGAGATCACACAGCCAGCAAATGGCAGAGCTGGGATTCAAATCCACGGAATCTGGCCCAGAATCCTTGCTGTCAAGCACTATGCCCCACTGGTCAGAGCCGAGTGAGGTGGAGGGTATAACTGAGGGATTAGGAAGCAAGGGTAGTAGGACAGAAACAGTCTGATAGATACGATTTTGTTCTATTTGAATTTTTGCCAGGTGTGCATCATCTAATTTTTAAAATAAAATTTAAAAATAGATCGTGTACTCAAAATATCTAGCTGGAAAAACATGGGTGATAAAAAAAAGGTGAAGCTAGATGGTGAAGTACGTGGAGTGTGAAACTGAGACGTGGGTTTGAGATGACGAAGCCTTGGATGTACCTGAATGCAGGCAAGTCTAAGCGGCTCTGAGAGCCTCCGGATCCCTGGAACGGCTTCTTCTCTGCTGCCCTCGCCCTGCTTCTATAGGCCTTCCAAGACTAGACAGCACCCATGCACAGCGGATAAGAACCAACGGGCTTTGGAGTCAGAGCCCTCAACTCCCATTCTGACCTTGCACTTTTGAAGGGTCCCAGGGCAAGCTGCCTTTCTTTACCTCAAATAGCTCTTCTGTAAAAGGGGGATATTGAGCATCTCATAGGGTTGATGGGAAGGTTAACTGAGGTAATGCACGACATGTGCTAAGGACAATGTAGAGCATCAAGTGCTCAATTAGTGCCCGCTGTATTATCCTGGTATTGACCAGGATTGAAGCCTCCACTTTGATTCCAGTGTTATGTTCCCCGAGGTCAATACATCTTTTCCCTTCCACGTCTCTTCTCCTTATGAGAAATATCAGGTCCTGGACTAGATCTAGCTTTATACCCATAGTTACATTGGATGCTTCCAACAATCCCACCAGATAGACACTATTATTTCACCCACTTGATAAACGAGGAAACGAAGGCTCAAAGAAATACTGTAACTTATCCAGTGTGACTCGGCGGGGGATGGTGAAGCTGTGACTTAACCCTATGACTGCAACTCCCATGCCTCTCTACTCGCCAATTACACCCTGCCACCTCCCTCGTTATCCTGCTCATCTCTGGAGGCTGAGCTGAACCTCACCTCATCTGAGGAGCTCTCCCAGACTGCCACAATTGCACTAACGTGTCTCTCCTGTGCTTCTCTTCAAGTGACAGGCCACTTCTAGATAAAAACTTGCATTGCTTATTGTTCTCCACAGGTGACTGAATTCTTCACAGGTCAGAAATGGACTGAGTCTATTCTTTTAGGCCCCCAAATACATAGCAACTCATACACGTTGCCACCTAACCAGAAAGAAGTACTTTTTCTGCATGTGTACGTAGTGTGTACCTCTTCTTTCCTCGTCACAATAAGTGAAATTGGACAACCATAAATGCATTACATGGAACTCAAACCGAACACTCAAACACCTGGAATTCTCTCCGTGGTCTATTAATTTTTAGAAGAAACTATGAAATGCATTGGAAACTTATGTCCACCTCCTGTATCTGTAATACACTTCTAATCATCAATACAATACAAAAACATCATGACAAGACACTGCAAATTCTATTGCACTCTGAATCACCAAACATTAACATTTATTTAGTAGTTTGTATTAACCCATAACCCCTAACTTTAAAATAACTGACATATTTGGTGAGCTGTTGGACCCTCCCTGACACACCTAAAGCTATGGCATTCTCACTTGCAGTCACAACTGTGGCAGAGGCATTTTTGACAACTCCATGTTAGAAATTGGTCATCTTCCAATTGAAACATTATAAATGCTTAACTACTATAATTCACTCACATTAAAGACTAAACAGCTTCATGTATAATAGTCTGAAAGTTAACTATATTTCTAATAATTTACATAAGAAACTGTATTCTAAATTCCAACCATGTAACTTAATTTTAGGTACCCAGTCAGGGTGAAAATGTGATCTCGTGCATTCCTAAACGCACATGGGAGCTGTTAGTCATCAACTAAACTTACCCTTCCAATCTGTAGCCTTGCAAGCAACACAAAGGTCAACAGTACGATCCAAAATGAAGACAGCCATTCGAATTACTGACCACATATTTACTCCTCAAATTCTCAGCAAATATAAGCAGGATTAAGACTTTGAAGCCTACTGACAGCAAAGAAAGGCTTCAGGGACGAACTCAGCACCCTTGAAGCAGGCAGGAAGTAGTTGCATGATCGGTAAAACTTAGGAAGCTAAAGTGGATTGTATAGACAGTAGCCACAAAGCCTAATTGATTTCAACTGTTACCACTTGCCAAACACAGGGCTAGCTTGTAAAGTTAAAATGAGTTAACAATGGACTCTGCAGACCAGGACACGCAGAATTGCTGGCATTTTTTCTGTCATTATTTTTAGTTAAAAAAAAAAAAAATGCACTGCCTTCGGAAAAGAAAATCCTGAACGTTTACAAATAACTCCAAAGACCACCAACTCTACTGCTGAATTTTAAACTAAAAAAATGTCTGTTGTGTTGAAATTGCTAGAATACAAGGGAATAGTACACTCTACATTCTCCACAGGCAAGTAGCCTGAGATTGTGCATTTTATTCCAGTCAGTGGAAGAACTAGTCTTCCTATCATTAACCCAAAACTCAACACTAGCCATATCACTTAGTAAATAATAAAGTGGGGTTAAGTTAGAGGTCAAATACGAATGAGAAGCTGAAATCCAAAAATATTTAAATTCAGAAACATGCTGATTAGTACGTACTACCTTCTGAGTTCAGAGCCACAGAAGTTACCCTCTATTGTCATCTACTGTGCAGTAATCTGTATAAAGAACGAGAGCCCAGAATTGAAAGCAGAATCTACCCTCTCCACTTAGGGCAATTCTACACTTCTTACCACGTGGTTGTCTGAAAGTGAGATTTCTAAAATGATTCTAACACAAATGTTGTAGATCTGTGCGTGCAAACTAGTGCCAAATTACATCAAAAGAGAAGTTTTTACGTGGTAAATCTGGACTTTGCCAGCTATCAGGCTTGAGTTGCCCAGCAAAGAACTGTCCATTCAACTCAGATGTGTCCTCTCTGCAGAAATAGTTATCACTTAAGAAACAGAGCTGTTAACACAGTCATGCATTAAGCTTTCCTCCCTACAGATGAGGAACTGCCCGTGGATCCTGAACCATCCGAGACGAGTGGAGAGGGGGAAGCGGAGGCAGGTGGTGTGAACTACTACAGCAAATAAAGTAATTCCACACATGTATTATTCTAATTTATATTTTATTGCATTATGAAAATAATACATTTATTTGGCAAAGTAATCTAGGCTCCAAGTTGAACTAAAAGAAAATTCTGAAGTGTACTGATTATTTTTTTTAATGTGAAATATTCAGATGTAGTCTAACCAATACATACTAGCATTCTTATTAGGCCAATAATCCAGTAAACCTAATTATAATAATTCCATATGAAATTACAAGGTGCTTTTGCATTCATCCATTTTATGATTAGCACAAATCTCAAGACAGAACTGAGCTTCATTTGATCAAAACCAATGTGTTTAAGAAACTCCTGTTCAGAAGACAATTTGAAACACTACAGAAAATGTTTATTTCCTTTGGTTCTAACAAGTTGCATTCTCATCCTTACAAGTCACATTTCCCATCATCAAGCACTGTAGCAGCTTTAGATTCTGCCCAAGTACCTTTAGAAGGAAACTAGTATATGACATTTACATTACTTGAAAAACTGCTGATTTTACAAATGCAAAAATGCGTAAAAACATGCCTATCTACACCAGCAAAACAAAATACTTGAACCTCCATGTCTTAACAGGCCATACCTCCCGGCCCAGGATTTCTGGGAAGCCTTGCCAAGGCAAAGCGTTATAGCTCCCTGAAGGGCAATTCACTGCTCTGGCCACACTTCTGAAAGGTGTAGTTACAGGAAATCCTAAGCAGATTAGTTCAATTGATCTAACAATCAACATTTAAAATATAACATTTTCCACTACTCGTTTCTGTTCCTGCTACATTTTCAGAACTGAAAAGGTATTTTTAAAATGTACGAAGATAATCTGTTTTTACTTTTTACAAGGGAAAAGTGCTAAAAACATATTACATATATATTCTCACTTTCCTCATCAGCATTTCAAATTCTTTTTATATGTTAGGTTCAGAGTCTAGAGTCTAAGAGGTAAACAATCTGCTCAAGGCCAAAAAAGAAAATATTTT
The DNA here is from genome assembly GCF_020826845.1 of Diceros bicornis minor. NCBI lineage: Eukaryota > Metazoa > Chordata > Mammalia > Perissodactyla > Rhinocerotidae > Diceros > Diceros bicornis. The sequence goes on along the minus strand of NC_080741.1, from coordinate 71,163,795 downwards.
TAATCACCAAGGTCTTGATTCTTCATTTAGATCTTTTAATATGACTTTGCTAATGTGTGTTAAGAAAATGTGCCTAAAATTAGCCTTTTAAAAATTCACATCTGAATCAGTTACTATTAGAACTGACATTTTCATGAAGCAAAGCCTGTGTAAGTGCACCTATTCACACTTGTGTCAATTTACTTCCAAATGGACATCAGTATCTTAAACCAGCTGAACAAGGTTTCCCAGTTTAACTACAGAAGTATTCCACCTATCCTAAAGAAAATATTCCATGAGTATTCAACAATTATCTGTATAAACAGCAACAAGTTTGATCTATGATCAACATATGAATATCTAATAAATATTAAAACTATTAAACTATAGATTAAAATGCAGATCTCTCATAGAGTTAAGTGATGGCATTTTGGTACATTCACCATTATTGTACTTTATTTAATAAAGAAATGCACTTGCCCTTGCAAAAATAGCAACTGCAAGTTTACAAACAAAACCACAGACCTCCAAGTCATGATGGTAAATCTTCAACTTATAACCAACAAAAGTAAATCAATTTGTTTACAAATGGTCCATGGCACAATTAAAATAAAAAATATCAAAAGGTCACAAGATCTTAAAGAACAGGTTTATTGACAATAATTTCATAAATATTCTAAAGAAAATTTCAAAATTTCTAAACTTAAAATGTTTAAAATCTGTTCTCATTGGCAAAATATCCCTCAACAAAATAAAGTAATAGATCACTACAAATGAATGTCACATTTAAAATTTGCTTCATTTTAATATTTTTTGCAAAACTAAAAAAAAATTACAATGTGTGATTTTTCTCCCCTCTTGGGTACAGCAAATCAATATTCAGTTTTTATTTCAACTATTAGACACATTCATAAATATATCAACTAGCTGCTGTGAACCTGACGGTCAAGTCAGTCAGTAGTATATTACTCTACAAACATAAACAGAGCCAAATCATTTTGGTATTTTTAGTTATAGCAATTTAAGTAGTCAAAACGTAAAACCTGTGGTTGCTGCCCAAATCGCCCCAAAGCATAGGATACAGTGTTAGAAATTGTTTGCATCAGTTTTATAAGTTCATCTGTGTACTTCAGGTATCTGAAACTAAAAAAGGGATTCTTTCATATTTTGATAAAAATGTACTCGAATATTTCATAACATTAATATTTATTGCTTTATATGAATACTGTATTGAAAGCCCAAGCATTCAGTTTACACACAGAAATTATACAATTATATACCGCTTCACAAAGGCAGTGAACACATTACATTCTACAAAATCTACTGTACAGAAATTTAAAAATTCTAAATATCAAAAGGTACAGCTGAAGAAACAGGTATAAATTTGGCAGCCAGTAATTTTGACAGGGAAGTTGCAGCTTGCATGACTTTAAATAAGTGAATTGAAAATATTGAGTTTAGAGTAATCATTGTGCTTTGTGTTGATCTGAAAAATATAACACTGGCTGTCGAAGAAGCATGTTCAAAAATATTTAATTCACTTCAAAATGTCATACAAATTATGGTGGTTTCTATGCACCCTAAAGCTTCAGTCATTTAGCTCCGGTACATTACTAAAGTAATATATTAATTCTTCCAGTACAGTGGTGTTTCATACCATTGAAATCTGCATACTCTAGAATAATTTAGAAACAAATGTGTAATATTCACAATGTTCAGAAAAGCAAGCAAAAGGTTAAGGAACCTGCCCAGTTCTTCTGAGATGGTCTCATGTCAGCTTTTATAAGCATTCATTCTACAAAACAGTAAGCTAAGTTTGAACACAATTTCCAAGATAAAGCACATTTTTTCTCATAAATAATGAAGTCTTTTTCTCAGGCACCTCAGAAGTATACAAAAGAATTTTAGTTTGAACAGATCTCTTGGAATGTGTTTAACCTGGTATTTCAACAGACCTAAGATTTCCAGGGTTTCACAAGGGCCAGATTTTATTTGAATTACTCGAAGAAGAGAAAGAAACTGTCTTCTGAAAGAGGTGAAATCAATCATTATCAATAGAAAAAGTATCCACTGTATTCATCTCTTATAGAAACAGAAAAATATAACATTTCCCCCCTTAGAATAATATATATATGTATATATGACTTAAAGTTCCATTGTACATAGTCAAACAATAAAATCTGGAAACCAGCATGAAACCCTATAATTCACATGTTAAAATGTTGAAACTACGTGAAACTGCTAGAGCTGTCAGAAACAGACAAGACAAAAAGCTTTCTTGTGTATGTATCAACTAAATGGGATAATCTCCAAAAGGTTTTCAAAATTATAATTATTACCTTCCAGTTTAAAAACTTGAATTCTAAATTAAAAAAAAAATCTATACACAAACCACTGATTTGACGAGACCAAAAAAAAGTCAGCGGTAAGGAGGACCCAGAGGAGCTGATATTCACAGTTCTTACATGTACAACTCTTTCAGGATTTATCCCATAAAGTACTTTATTTTACAACCTGCTTCTCTTGTAAAACTAAAGGTCCACTTTATTACATAAAAGTTTTATACAGTGTAAAACCAGAACTGTATGTAAAATACTGCATCTAAATGTTTCTACATTGTTAGTCTTGCTCCATTGGTTCATCTGTGACTTCTGTGGCTTCGTCATCATTTTCCATGGATGATTCTGAGAGAATCTCTCCAGTTTTACTGGAATTGGATCCTACTATTTCTTCTGTTTCATGGCAAGCAGAACCACTACTTACAGAGCCTGTATTTGCACTACCTTCAGAATGTAAATCTTTCTCAGCTTGACTCAGATCAGATTCCTCCATTTGATTATTTTCCTCAGAAGTCTCTTCATTCACAGTTAAGGCATCATCAGATTCTTTTTCTTGATTTTTTCTTTCTGGGATCATTTCTCTTGATGTCATAAAAGACTCTAAAAATAAGCAAATGTTGTTGTAGTTAAATTTTATTTTCAAAATACCTCCACAGTTAAGTTTCATGAATTCTGATATTCTACAGTTCAAATCATATCCCCTGAAACTCAGCAGCAACTACATACAGGTGGGAGAAAAGCCCAACATCAGAATTATAAAGAGTTCCATTATGTTAAATTCTTTCACGCAAAAGTGAAGTACAAGAATTTCAGGATCTCCTTATTCCACCCTTTTACAGATGGTCTCTAAATACCTTCTTCTTCCTCTTCATCCTCTTCTTCATCCTCTTCCGTACAGTGCTGCCTGGTACAACTACTTTCCTTGTCTTTATCCTGAGATGAAGATGATGCTTCTGTTCCTTCTACCATAACTGAAGAAATTTCACTGGCAGATGTTTGACTGGCCATCTCTCTGACTTCACTTTCTTTGTCAAATCTGAGTCTTTTTACCTCACGCCCCTCAGCTTCCACAGCATCTTCATCTGGGTGTTTATTTTTTATAGGGCTCACTGAGGAACCTTCTGATTCAGATGTCGGAGAGTCACTGTAAATGTTTTGTTAAAGTGTCATTAATAAGATCGTTTCTTCATCTTCTACACTCTCATTTTTAAGGTCTAAATTTTTTAATTGTATTTCACTGTCAAAGTTAAATTATAAAAGCTGGGCAAAGAAAAACACAAGAGAATAATTTTGAGGAAACCTCAACTGCTTAACAAATATTTCCCACTAGGAACTAGTCAACAAGTCATATGACCTTTCTGTTCAAATCCCCAGTAAGTTAAACATCCTCTTATAATAAAACTCTAAGTCTTCCATATGGACATAGTCTTTAAGTCTTTCCCTTAACGTGATGCAGAAAATTTGAGATGGGATATAAATACAAGGTTTCCTTTTATGATCTACAATGAGTAATTATTTACAAAATTTCAACTCATTTACAAATAGCTTTTCTCTTTTCAAGTAACTTTTAAAAACAAGAAATAAAATGCATCATGACTACATTACTTTCTTAGGACTCTATTATAAACTGGATCTCCCCAAATTAGCAATTTTAAGCCTTTTGTATGCCCATCTTCAGCATGTGCTAATGATGCGAACAGAAGCTATAGCTCCTACAACCACAATAAAACCTTGTTCTACCCCTCAAAACAATTCTCAATTGTAAATGAGTGCTGAAAACCATCAATAAATGTTAACATTTTATGAAACATGAAAACATTTTTTGTTTTTAAATATAAATCACATACAAACCTGTGATTTTTGTCCTCATTTTGCTGTAAGTTTGACTCTTTGCTGTCTGTGCTCTCAGGCAAGCCATTTGTTGTCATGGGGACTGACAAAGAAACCTTTGGTCGATTAAGTGGCCTAGGTGTTCCAGGCCCATTTATATTAGACCTACGGTAAGATAAATGAACATCATTTTCCCATTTTTGTAAAAAGTCACCCCTCCCGGGGCCGGTCTGGTGGCGTAGCTGTCAAGTTCGCATGCTCTGCTTCGGCAGCCCGGGGTTCGCGGGTTCAGATCCTGGGCGTGGACCTACACACTGCTCATCAAGTCACACTGTGGCGGCATCCCACACACAAATAGAGGAAGATTAGCACAGAAGTTAGCTCAGGGACAATATTCCTCACAAAAAAAAAGGGGAAAAAAAAAGAAGAAAAAAGGTCATCGCTCCCAAGGTTTGTTTATACGAACACATCACAAAAGTTTTTGCTGAAATTTTGACTTTCAGATCCATGGGTTACCAAATTAACTAATTCTGTTTAGCATGTCCTGTTTCCTCCTTAAAATGCCCAATTTTTTAAAAAGTATATTGAACCTGCTACTCAAAATTAGGAAAATGCAAATTCTTTGGATATTAAAAATCAATAATCTCACCTCTCAGTATAACTTGGTGAATTTCCAGGAAACATAACACCATTCATTCGATTTAAACTATTAGAATTGTTTTTCCTATGAGAAAAGAAAAAACATTGTTATGGATGGTTTACTTCTTTAATTTTGACTAACAATCACAAGTCTGCAAGATCTTTTGTAAGATCTCACTGTCACAGAACCAAACAAAATGACTTCTTCAAGAAATAACATAATTATGGGATTATCTTATTATCTCATTTAACAACACAGGTATATTCCTGAAAGAGTTTTAAAACAACTTTGCTAGGGGCCGGCCCTGTGGCTTAGTGGTTAAGTGCGCGTGCTCTGCGACTGGCGGCGCGGGTTTGGATCCCGGGCGCGTACCGACGCACTGCTTGTTCAGCCATGCTGAGGCGGCGTCCCACATAGAGCAACTAGAAGGATGTGCAACTATGACATACAACTATCTACCAGGGCTTTGGGGAAAAAAAGGAGGAGGACTGGAAATAAATGTTAGCTCAGAGCCGGTCTTCCTCAGCAAAAAGAGGAGGATTAGCATGGTTGTTAGCTCAGGGCTGATCTTCCTCTCACACACACACACACACACACACAAAAGACTTCACTGTTATTGTCTATGAAATCAGAGATATTTTAATCTTAAACCAGCGTTTCTAAACAGGGGGCAACACCTTCCTCACAACCACCCTCCCCCGCCCTGCATCCCCAGGGGACATTTGGTAATGTTTGAGGACATTTTTCAGGGGGAGAGAGGGACACTACTGGCATCCAGTGGGTAGAGGGCAGGGACACTGCTAACCCTCCTGTAATTCTTTCCAGGACACCCACTCATAAAATGTCAACAGTGCCAAGGACTGTGCCCTGAACTGACACCTTAACTTGCTATATAAATCTTGACAACTGGAAACACTTTTCCATCATGAAGAGGAATGTCATCAGGCAGCTATTCCAAACCTAAGAGTTATGCCCTAGAGATGCCCTGGAAAAGTATCTAGGATGGGATCCCAGGGCCCTAAGTGCCATGACAGTCCATAAATCCAACAACGTTAAGACTACAGTAAATCACCGATCTCTTTAATCCAAATCCCTTTACTACAAAAACACGTAAGTAATGTTATTAGTAATACTCTACTTTAGGGAGTGGGTAATAGATTCACAAGTATTTATAAACGTTATTGTGTTTAATTACATGTAAAATAAATGCAACCTATTTTAAGACTAATATATTAGAAATGATGTAATAATTAGAATATACTAGAAACAGAAAAATCTCTATACTTACTCTGAAGAAGGATAAACACAGCTAACAACCATCACATTCTGCAATAACAAAAATTGGTGATTTAAAATGAGGGAAAGTACTACAACATCAAGTTTAATCATTTGTTTTTAATTTCTCAAAATCATCCTGAAGTTAAGTTTCTATTTACTCAAATTTTACTAAGAAAAGAAAATAAATGGTTAAAAGCGAAAACTTCCAATCAAGCAACAAAAACTAAAACAATAACAAAAGATCAAAATCTAATATCCTACTAAACCATTTATTTTTTTGCCAGTCTTATTCTTTTTACTCTAGTTAATTTGAAGCCCTGACATTATATATTATATGTAATAGAGCAGAACCATGCTCTCTTATTTTAGATAGAATCACCCCAAGATATTTAGAGACTGAAGTATTTAGGCCAAGTATAATGAAGTCCTTCATAAAGCAGTACCGAATCCAAGGCTTGATGTGTAGCAACGTAAACCCCAAGGAAAGAGACTCAAATCTCTTTTATAATATCATCTTCTTGCCAATAACTTTATTAACAGTCAGTAGTCACTGAAAGTTTACTATGAGCCAAAGTAAGTGCTTTACATTTAACCATCCTCACAGCCCTATTACTATCCACATTTTACAGATGAGGAAATCGAGACTTAGGTTAAGTAACTGGTCCATGGTCATACAACTACGAAACACTGATTTGAAGGCAGGGCCACTCCTGGTATGACTACTGTGGCACTGCCTCTTCATCCAAAGATCACCAAAATGTAATTATTAAAAGTCCCTGAGCTGAAATATAAGTACTGACGAAAGATCTCAATATCCTGCCCTTCAGAAATTAAATTGAGCACATAGAAGCTCTACAAAACATAGTAATCCACCAAGGCCCTAAGATCTACGGTAAATCACTAAGAAATGGTTAGGATTCCTGCTCCAAGGGTAAAATAAATTGAATTTGAATTAGAACCTTAAAATGAACACTGGACTATATTTTAGGATCAATCACCACCTGAGCGAATTAGCAACCCATTGGTCCAATCTTGGTTCCCACAGAACTTATTTCTTCTTTCTTCATTCCAGACAAGTAAATTTCTTACTTTTTAATACCTCAAATACCTTGATGTCTTTGTTCATCACGTTGTTTCCTTTGTCCAGAGTGCCCTTCCCTTACTACTAACATCTCCTCACTCACAGAAAAGCTAATGCTTCCCTCATTCTTAAATCTGACCTGTATCTTGCTCAATATCTAATTTAAACGCTTTGCATCAGCGATTTCCCAAAGTTGTATCCCTCTGAATTCCAGAACTGAATAAATTCCGTGGATTAACAAGTTTGCAAAACACTCTATTGAAGTTAAAATGTCAATTATAAAACTTCACAGAACCTTTAATAAGTTGATGTATACAATGAATTTCCAAGAAACAATAACGTGCTTTTCCCAAACTTAATTGATCACAATCCCTCCTCTGCCCCCTCCTATTAAAATCTCTCCCTGAAACTTAGAACACAACTCGGAAAATAATTTAGGAAAAACTTCAGGTAGGCTGAGAAACCTATTTCAAGAAAAGGTGCCTGAAACAGATCTTACTCAATGTTCTTTTCTGAAATCTATTATGCTACAGTATAATATAATTCCAATGATAAAATAATACCTTTTCTACTCCTCTGAGAAATTTGTCTGTTCCTGTATAGTTTCTCCTTGGATCTGTCAGCAATTCACATAGTCGCTGAATAGTAAAAGGGATACTGCAAAAGAATATAATTTTATATTTTGAGGCCATTAATTACCAAGAGAATTAGAACATTACTATACTTGCTATTTAAAGCTTTATCTAGTCACCCATGTGTTAAGCTACAAAAGAAAATGAGGGAAATGAATGGATGAGTCACTTAAAAATAGCCAAGACAATAAGCACACCTGTCTTTTTATTTAATAAGAAAACCATTTTCCCTTCCTTGCTTTAAAAAGCAATAAAAAGGAACATCCAAAATTAACAAAAAGCTTCAAAACTGAGAAAAGTGTTAACATTCTGAATTCTGATGATTCAATTTTAAGTTTACAAGCAAAGGAACACAAATAATAATAAAGTTAGAGTTTATTTTAAGACAGAAACTTTTCCCCAAGCGTTCTTTTGCACACAGATTTCCTTCAGCATTCAAATAAAACTACAAGCGTTTTGTTATTGGATAAAATAAGACAAGTGATTCCAATGAAAAAGTATTATAAATATGGCTCTGCTCCATAATTACAACTTTATATACAATCTACATATTTCATCAAACTTAAAATACATAAAACAAACATACTCAAAGTTACTGTTAACTTTACCAAATACTTCAACCATAATCAAATTTTCACTTGATCATAGCAAATACAAAAGTGACATAAGTTGGAACTAAAGTCATTTTATAAATATAAAATGATTGAACATATTGTTAGCATTCCTCAGAACTACAATCTGAACAGCAAACATGAGATTAGATATGACAAATGCAGCTAAAAAGCACAAACATAAACTTCAGACTCAAGTATCTGCCATACATATCTATTTCTTCTTCTTATAAAGAGAATTACAAAGCCTCAAATTATTAGAGTTAACATTCACCAAGTTCTTTACTGTTTATAGGCAGTTTGACACAATACTCTCTCCCACAAGGTAAGGCAGCGATTGAGTAATATTGCCAGGACTCACACCCAGTTTCCCTAATGTCAAATCCCATGTCCTCCTTTCCACTATACCACACACATTTAAAATTGTAAGTTTATTTTCTAATCGGACAAACTACATTTAGTTCTCATAATCTTTGCATCAATACTATTCTTATGTTCTTATAAAGTCAGTGTAAGACTGACACCAAATTTTGAAAACGTACAGAGTAAATGTTAAATAAAAACAAACATTTTAGTTATCTGAGAGACCAAGAATCAATCTTGAGACTTCTCAAGTAGCATCAGAACCTAAAAGTCAGAAAACCATCATTCTGCCAAAAGACTGGGCACTAACTAAAGATGAAATGTTTGCCTGATATCACAAATATTCAGAAGCAGTTAGAAATACAGAACTTCTCTGATGTTCATCATGACTGTCATAGGAAATTCCTTTGCGTTTCTGAGAAAAATACTCTTCTCCTTGCTTTTGAAAATCTATTCAGAGTGAAGTATACTGTCAAAACTAAGAATTTTTAAAATGGAAAAGAGAAGCAGAAGGCACACCACTAACATTACTAATAATGAAACAGTAAACTAATACATCTACTTTGTTCATTCCTATAAAGAAACACATACTTGGAAACCTACAGCTAACATACAAAACAACTGTTAACTCCATTAAAAAAAAACTTAAAGCATTTTCCCAAGCTACATATATAACAAATATCATCAGTTTCCAAACTGTCTTTTCTCATGTTTGAAAGCTTCTTAAGGGCAGGATCTCTTCACATGTTATGCTCAATATATAATGTATTTTTTACACATCTATCTGAACTGCACAACATGACTGCAGAGTATTAGTGGTACACCTGCACCTTAGCCCCTCTTCTAGTTCACTACTCCCCACACCTAAAACACACCCACTACCTATTATGCTATTCCCTCAATTACCTCACAGTGATACTGTAATTAAAAGTTTATACAGTATTCAAAAATAAACAAAATAGCACCTAGTGTTAAGAATATTCAAACAGTACCTAACTGGCAAATACTTCAACAGATATTGTCTAGTTACATCTTTTCCTCCAACCAAATTTCTTTCAAAAAACACCAAAAACTAGTATGTTCTCTTAAATTAAAATTAGCTTTAAAAGACGAATAACCTCCTATTTAATAACATTTACACTAAATGTTTTCGATAATTTTCTTTAGGAAGGTAAGTAAAACTGTAGCCAATTATTAACACCGTATGTGTTGGTGAATATTAATACTGCTTTTAGGGGAAAAAATGTATTATGTTTCCATAGCAATGTCAGCAATAACAGCCAATGATAAAATGAGTTTACAGTCTTAAGACACTTTCAAAAGCTTTTAAAGTCATTTTACCAAGTGTCCAATAGATGGCACTAAAATGTCATACAACGCGTCCTTCCTCACATGAACAGGCTAAAACACATAAATAGAACACTACTGGTAAATAAAAGTACCCATTGAAAATGCTAATATAATTTTGAGAACTGCATTAAAAGGTTTCTTTACAGTTTCTACTTTTTAACCTTTTATATAAATATGAAGCCTACTGTAAGCTAGAAAAACTTACTTGCCAAGCAGATAGACATGTAAATAATTACAATTACAAAAACAAATGCTAATAAAATTGTGTACACAGTGCTATGACAATAGAATAAACTATATGCCAGGAAAGCAAGCATGAACCTTAATTGGAGGCAGGTCTTTAAAAGGAGGCATAGGAATAAACCAGATACACAGATCCAGAAAGAATGCTTGGTACAACTGTATGAAAGGTTTGCTTGCCGTTACTCTTCCATTAGACATAGCACATAAAATAGTTTTCCTGAAAACATTAAGGCTTTTCCCAATAAAAATCACGGGCTAAAGACACGTGCTAAGAAGAAAAAATGCACGCTACCCACTCTCAATGAAAAATCTGAACCAGAATCCCCAAATTCGGGCGAATGGAGGAAGGATGTTCATTAGCAAAGGTAGATTGTAAAATAAATAACTCAGTAGAAAAGTATTCTGGGTTATTTCAATTAAAATACATTCAGTTTACTCTGCAATATATTACCTTTTTGCCCAGACAGTAAGATGAAAAACTAAGATTATATAAGGAACTAAAAAAAAAGCTTTTAAAAAAGACATGACTAGCTAGCATTTAAAAAAAAAAAAGTATGCCTACAAAATCCAATAAAACTTGGGGGAAAAAAACCAAAACCACATATTAAGTAAAGGATCCAAAAGTAAGAGGTCCTTTCAAATGGTATTACTCAGAAACACTACAGAAAACAGTCAATCAGTCCACTTTTAACGTACAAATTATAGAGCAGTGTGGTTAAAAAACAATACTGGCTAGCCCACGGGGAGACCTTGGCCAAGTTGACTTTACCTCTCTTAAGGCTTCATGTCCTTATCTGGAAAACAGGGATTCTGATAGTGTACTTCTCACATGATTGTCATGAAGACTAAACATGACATGATATATATAAATCACTTAACAGCACGTGAAATATTTTGTAAAGTGTTCAATAAATCTTAGTTTCTGCCATCATCCTGATCCCACCTACTATTTAATGAGACTGTGGGAAGGCACAAACACTCCAAAAAGCAACTACAGACAAACAAAATCAAAAAGTATATCTTTGTCTTTAAAAATATTCCTTTTAATTCCAAGGAATGCAACTAACTCCGATTAAAGAGGATCACGCATTTTACATTAGCTATATATCTTGATTTTACCGCAATCTGTCCCCATTTACTAATTAAAAAAAAAAAAAAAAGATCAAGTCTTGTATACCTGAAAGCTATGGCAATTTAAATATCAAGAAAAGCTACTGAACATCAGAGAAAGACATCTAAGCATAAATTAGCAATTCAATGCTATTTTTTAAAAGATAGAAATTTTAAACACTAAGGCTAAGCCATAAAGGAATAATTTCCCACCTTATATTTTAATCTGAGATTAGACTATAGTTTGACTAAAATCTTAATCTGTTTTAAATGTTTCATCAATAAGATGTACAAATATTCTGGATATATACCAAGGTATTCAGTTGGACAAAAGGTATTCAGAATATATAAAAAAAAGAAAGGTAAATTTCATTCAGACTCTAAAAAAAATCAGATAAATGACTACCTTACTCTATGTTATACAAGCAACTTTCTTCATGAAACAGATAACAGAATATAAAATATAACAGAGGTCATTAAAGTAAAAAGCTACATAATCATAAAATCAGACATCCTGTTAAAAAATGTTAAAACAGCCAATTCACTTTTGTTTTATGCATAAAAATATGGTTTTTACTACATCTTTATTTTCTGACTATTAATGGCCACATTTATACTGTGCGCCTCAGCTAACACAATTACGTAAGTCAGACCTGAACTATTTAGGTGCAAACTAACTTAAATCTCTCTGTTATCCAAGACTGAGAGATATTCAGTTTTGTTTACTCTTAAGTACTACAAATGTCAGAAATACCATTGGAATCTGTGATATTATCTTTACTTAAAGCAATGTGCTCTTTCTGTACTAAGGCTTTAACATTTGTATAAATATACACATACATAAACAGTCTTACGCATGTATTTTACACCTCAAATCAAATGTCAGAAATTCTGAGATTTACTGAAAACAGCATTATGAAATGTCATGTATTAAAAATTAACAAAATGAAGAATTAGCCTCTTTCAATGATGGTAATAACTCTAAACTAATATAAGTAAACTAATATCTGCACCATTGCCCATTCCAAAATAACTCTACAGCAATTGTTGATGCTTTTAATCAAATTAATTACCTTTTATAGTGCCTAGAGTAGTCAGAATTGTTATTTTACTTGCATCCAACAAAACTGTCAAGAAAAAATTAGATTTCTGCTAATTCCTATCTTCCAATTTTAAAAATTTTATTAGAGAGAACATCACATCAAACCGTATTACCAGGAGACAAGACAAGGTGGGGAGTAGAGTAAGGAGGGAAGGCTACTAAATAATTCCGATTCTCAACTAGTTATGCCAAGGAGAAAAAAAAGGAGTGAAGAAAAAAGAAAGAAACACATTTTAACTAATAGATTCAATATACCCAACAAACATCAATACAAATAATTAACAAAAAATGCAAAAACTCTATTTTTCCCAACTGAGGAGCAGAAAATCCAGCAAGCAATAAAATAATTAAGGGAGTAAGAGAACAAAGTAACAAAAGGCTTGAACCCATTCTCTACCCCTGAATAATCTCGAACCAACTGTAAAGCAAGCAATACAAAATCAAAAAAGGACCATGTGTTTTATAGCTACAATCCAGATTTAAGAGTATAAAAATCTCATACATGAGCTTTAAAACAAGTATGAAGACGTAAGCTCTTGGGTAAAGAAACTTACAAGAGGTGTCTGTGTTCACGCATACACACACAAAACAATCATGTAAAAGTTTTCAGGGCTAAGCAAAATCTGGTTAATCACGTGTTATTACAATAACTTTGGAGAAAATATTCAACAGTCAGACTATCATGCCAAAAGATGATAAGCACTCCTCAGCTGTGACTATACCTGCCTAACAGATGATATAACCAAGATTTTTAGGTATTAAATGGTTGTGCACTTTTTCCAGACTCCCTCATAAATACAGAGCCATGCTACTTTAGTCAACTGCCCACAATAAGTGAAACTTCCTGTTTATTTTAGAGAGGTCTTAGGTCTAACACCACTGTCAAAAGAGCGGCAAGACTTTAGTGATTAATTTACTTTTACATTCATTATTCTTCCATTCTAAATTTAGAGGACATAAAAAGGTCTTTTGAAAACTATTAGGCATGTAAGTTACATTCTCTCTACCCCTCAAAATCCCTCTTTGTGTCCCATTATAGGAATGAACTTCTAGCCACTAGCAGTTTCTAAATTATATTCACGGTGTCTATGATAGGAAGAGGATTTTCACAAATGGCCCTGGTTTGACTAAGCCCATACACTCTTGTTCATTATAATCCCAAGCAGAGGGCATAAAATGGCAACAAGTATCTTTTAATCCACCAGTCCATTAAAGTTTCTGATTTTGTTAATTTTAATTTTTGGTGTTTCTCACCTAAGAAACTGTAACTTCAGTTCTGGGGGGTAGCTATAATCCATCTTCTCCTATAAAATTTTAAAGTTCAAAAGTAATTTTAAAAAGACAAGAAAATATAACTAAAAAAAAAAAAAAACCTCAAGTATTCAACTATGTAATTCTATCTACCATGCCCCATTAAACAACATACAGATACAGAACTGTGCTCTTCTTCCTTTCACTCATTCATTCAGTATTGTTTGTTTGAGAGCCTCCTAGCTCAGGTACTCACTGTTCTAGGCCTTGTTTGGAAAAGACAGTTACCCCCTGCTCTCCAGAATCTTACAGTTCAGGAAATCAAGCAACAAGTAAATGGACAAATTTCTGTTTCAAAGAGGAAAAACGTGTACGATGAAAATATACTAAAATAATTTTAGAAAATGAATAATCTTTTTCATGACAAAATACTATGAAGCGTTTAGTACAGAGCTTTTATACTAATTAAAAGCAAACCAAAATAACAAAATAAACTTACCAATTAGAAAATTACCAGAAGATAAGAAAAACAAAGAAGGATATGAAATCACAATTCATAAAAGAGCCAATAAGGACACAAAAAGATATTCAATTTCACTTGCAATCAGAGAAACAAATCCACGCACATACACAAAAATACTGAAGAATTACACTACCTGTACTTACATACACATAGAAGCATAAATTAACATTCTGTGAGGTCAATTTGGCAGTATCAATAAAAATTTTAAGTGTGCACACACTCTAACATTCATCAACACAAAAAGTATGTACAAGGATGCTCACTACAAGCACTACTTGTGGCAGCCAAAAAATAAATGCCCACCACCAGTGGGGATGGGGCAAACGAATTATACCTGTTCATATAATAGAAAATGATGCAGCCATTTCAAACAGAGAGACAAACAAAAGACAGAGCTGTAAAGTGTACTGACATAGGAAGATTCCCAACCTCTTCTAAAAGGAAAATACAAGCAGCATATAACATGATCCTACTTTGATTCTTTCCTTTATGTACTCCTATAACATTTGGGCATCTTTTTAAAACTATGAACATGTATCACTTTTGTAATTTAAAAAGATGATCTATTACAAACAGTGGGAGACGTATACTAGAAAGAACAAACGCTCAAACTGGTTGAAAAAGAACAAAATGCCACTTCTACCCACCCTTTTAGCAAAACTTTTTTTAAAAACAACTAATTTATATATATTCAAACCACGAAATTGAAAAAGATTATAGACACGTTTCGATCTACCAATATATACCAATATATTATAATACAAACAGGTTAAATTTAAAAATAAAAAATATTAATGTATCACTGATAAAGACTTGGATTCTGCCTGATTGGGGAAAATGATTCATAAATTGCCACTCTGAAAAATCAAATTAAAAAAATATAAGTCCAAAATACGGTTCAAGACAGGAATGTTTTAAAAGCAATTATGTTTAAGTATGTTTAGACATTTAATGACTGTTCAGGTCAATTACCTGTTTTCCAGATTAAGAAATCACAAATATTTAGATGTACTTAATAACCTACATATCTGTGTCTACTCCACTTTAATTTTAAAGAATTGAAAATGGTATTATTAATTCAGAATCACAAGTAAATTAGCTTAACATTCACAAAGCAGTGGTATGTGGCCTGTTTCACCTTAACTCTTATTTTTAAATGGTAGCCATAATTTATTGAATAAAAGATGAATCACCATAATGTCTAAGTACTATCTATGCACTATTTATAAACAGTCCCTTATCTTGAACACGTTCAGTTCAATAGTAAAACTTACACAACATACTTCTAATAACGTAACATGTAACTTCTGAGTATGTGCTTAAAAAACAGTTAACTATTATTAACAAGGAACTATATGGATATGGTTAAATAACTTTCAACAGTACAACAGGGTACACACAGTGAAGATAAGTCTCCTTCCCATCCCAAACCCCCAGGGGCAACTATAATTGATGGACCTCAAAGATAAAGCTGTGATTTCTACCCCCCCCAAAATATTTTAGCAACAGCCCCCAAACCAAAGCATAAGGATTTGATATTTTAAGCAAAATGCCTAAACTTAAAAACAGGGGAACGTGACATATAACAAAGGGTTGATTGACTTACACTACCTTGTTGCAAATCCCATGTGATTAAATATCTGAAGAAAAGAATGAGACTGTTTATGCTATCAAAAAATACTCACAACTGAAATACCTTAAAATAAAATCTGCTCCTAAATACGAATTTATGGTTAACATATCCACAATTCACTAAATTTGGTATTGGCACCCCACGCTCCAAACTGTTAATGCCAAACTAAATACCAAACAATTCAACTTCACCAATACTTCTTCCCTTCAAGAAAAGAAACCCTCAAAATACAACATCCTAAAAAGAAAGTATTTAAAATGAAACAGAATATGAGACAGCAACATTTTTTAAAAGATTAGTTTTATTTTAGTGCAGAGTATCTTTTCAGCGCAACGTTTTACAAAGGGCTAAAAATGGTTACCTTTCGGTGGAGAAGAGAGACTCCAAAAAAATTTTTTTAAATAAAACATCATCACTAAGGAGAACACTTTCATAAATTGTTTTTTTCCATTTTAAAAGAAATGTGACTTATCTCAAATGATATACAGGTTCTATACAAAGTATAAGAATTTACAATACCAAATATAAAATGAAAAGAAAAAACATTAAAATATTTCCTGATAACTGAACGTTTCTATATACCCATTTAAAGTCTGATGCCAAAAGTTGTAAATATTTTAAATACTTGTAAGCTGAAAATCAACAACTACTATATATGTCACTACAGAGACAGAATTTATTCTAATGGATAATCAGTTATCAAACAACCAGACATATCAAAATTTAAAGAAAAATATATAACATTCTACTAAAAATTAAACCTTTAAAATAGTATTAAGTGCATACCCATTAAATCCAGTGACAATTTTCAGTATTCTTTCCTTCATTTCATCAAAGGGAATATATTCGACATTAGGGTTGGGAGGACCTCTTGGTTCAGGAGCTGAAGTTCTGAAATCATCCATCACTTTCTCCAGTTTGAAAATAAAATAGCCTTTAAATTGGGACCATTGAATCCTACAAGCAAAATATTAAAAAAATATAATACCATGTAGCTTTACAATTCTTGAACACAAAGCATAAATACAGAATTTACCATGACACTAATGCTAACAAAATTAAGAGCTGAATAAGTAGCAGCAAGAACGTTTTTGTTCAGTAGCGTGCACCTTGCCTGACCAATCTGATTCACAAACTCCAATCTGTTTCCCTCCAATTCTCCCAACTCCTGACCCAAACAAAGTCTAAATCTCTGATAAAAACCTTTAAAATAAAGTATCTCCGGCAGAAAGTCTACTGTGTGCTAAGTCCTATTCTTAGCATTTTTAAAACATTTCATTTTGACTCTATCCCTCATAACAAACCTAACTAGGGAGATGTTATCAATTTTACAAAGGTTATTAAAAACTGGCCAAAGTTCACACTTATTACTTTAAGTGGACGAGTCAGAATGACTCCATACCCTAAGCTCTTAACATCACAGCTATAATGCCTACATAGACTAGTAAAGGTTTCTTGTCTTGTATCTGTTAAACAGCGAAAACAAGCTTAATTTCTCCTTTTTCTTTTGCTTTCAGCTATTATTTTCAGGATCCTTTGTCCTTTAAAAGGTATACATCATAGGTTCTATCCAACAGGTATCTGCAAGGTAAAAATATATAATTTCCTTGTGTACTTCTTCATATCTATTGATTTATTAATATAAACATCTTTTTATCCCTGTCCCCTCACATTTTACCACTAACATAAGAAAATTTTGTGATGATATCTGCCTGAACAGCCTAAACTCCAGGAGATGCAAGACTCAGGACTGCCAACCATTTCCTCAGACAGACAGAAACCATCAGTGGCAGCCGACAGATCTCTTACACAGGTAACTACTTAAAGGGGAGTGCTGATCTGAAATCACTCTTCCATCCCATCCAGCGACCCTAGAAGCTAGGGCAGCAGTTCTCATAGCGTGGGCCAAAAAGTCAAAGCTATTTTCATAAGCATAAGAGTTGACTTTTTCACTGTGTTAACATATAACTGATGACACTTTAGCACAAATCAAGGCGGCAGTACCAGACTGTACTAATACTAGTCATCAACTTCACCACCACAAACTCACAGTAAACAACAAAAAAAAGTTTCACTTAAAGTTTAATAAAACAAAAAAAAAATTTACTAATTTTATTAAATCTCAACCTCTGAATAAACAGCTTTTTAATATTCTGTAGAACAAAATGAGAAGTATACATAAAGGACTTTTGCTGCATATCAAAATACTACGGACATCTCAAGCAACAACAGTTGAACACTGCTGCCAACTGAACTAGCTATTTGTCATAGAAAGCCATTTTTACTTGAAATGACTGTCAAACAAATAATGCTTATTCAGACCAGGAGATATCTGGTAAACATTTTCTCAAAAATGAATGAAGGGAGTTGAGCACTTCAAGAGAAACAACTGAAACATTTGTAGCCATAATAAAATCTGAACCTTGAAGCAAGAAAAATTAAGTCTAGAAAATGTTTATTCTTCACCGTGAGCTTGGAAGGTTTCTGATACATTCCCAAGACATTTCAAAATCAATCCACGTTGATATAAAAGATATTGTGTGACACCCCAAAAAAGCATAGGCAACAGAAGAAATACATAAAGTGAACTACAGCAAAATAAAAAACTTGTGTGTATCAAAAGACACTATCAACGAGAGTCAAAAGGCAACCCAGAGGGCTGGCCCCGTGGCTTAGCGGTTAAGCGCGCGCGCTCTGTTACTGGCAGCCCGGGTTTGGATCCTGGGCGCGCACCGACGCACCGCTTCTTCGGCCATGCTGAGGCCGCGTCCCACGTACAGCAACTAGAAGGATGTGCAACTATGACATACAACTATGTACTGGGGCTTTGGGGGGGGGGAGGATTGGCAATAGATGTTAGCTCAGAGCTGGTCTTCCTCAGCACAAAGAGGAGGATTAAGCATGGATGTTAGCTCAGGGCTGATCTTCCTCACACACACAAAAAGGCAACCCAGAGAATGGGAGAAAATATTTGCAAATCACATAACTCATAAGGTGTTAATACTCAGGATATATAAATAACTGCTACAACTCAACAACAAAAAAACAAACAACTTGATTAAAAAATTGGCAAAGTACTTGAATAGACATTTCTCCAAAGATACACAAATGACCAAGAAGCACATGGAAAGATGCTCAACATCACTGATCATTAGGAAAATGTAAATCAAAACCATAATGAGATAGAACTCGACATTCATTAGGTTGGCTATTATCCAAAAAACAGAAAATAAGTACTGGCTGACAAGGATGTAGAGAAATTAGAACGCTTGTGCGTTGCTAGTGGGAACATAAATGATGAAGCCACTGTGGAAAACAGTCTAGTGGCTCCTCAAAAAAATCAAAGAATTACCATATGATCCAGCAGTTCCATTTCTGGGTAGATACCCAAAAGATTTTAAAGGAGGGACTCAATCAGATACTTGTACAAAAATGTACACAGCAATATTACTCACAATGGCCAAAAGACGGAAACTACCCAAATGTCCATCAACAGACGAATGGATAAACAAAATGTAGTATGCATATACAATGAGTATACTCACATACAATGAGATACTATTCAGCCTTTTGGGAAAAAAAAGGAAATTCTGACACATGCTACAACATATACTAATCTTGAACACATTATGCTAAGTGAAATAAGCCAGACACAAAAGAACAGATATTTTATAATTCCTCTTCTATGAGGTATCTAGACTAGTTAAACTCAAAGAGACAGAGAGCATACAGGCGTTTGCCAGGGGCTGGAAGAAGGGTAGGGTGAGGTGTTGACTGTTTTATGTAGAGAGTTTCACTTTGGGAAGATGGAAAAGGCCTAGAGATGGATGGATGGTGGTGGTGGTGGCGGCATAAGACTGCGAATGTACTTAATGCCACTGAGTCGTACACTTAAAATGGTAACGTTTATGTTACGTGTATTTTACTCCAATAAAAAAGTTTTGAAAAATGGGCAAAAGATTTGAATAGGCATTTCTCTAAAGAAGACAGATAAACGGCCAATAAGCACACGAAAAGATGCTTAACATTATTATCCATTAGGGAAATGCAACTCACAACCACAATGAGATACCATTTCACATCCATTAGGGTGACTATCGATAAAAATATGGACAATAAGTGTTGGGGAGGATGTAGGGAAATTGGAAATCTATACATGCTGGTGGGAATACAAAACGGTGCTGCCGTTTTGGAAAATAGTTTGGCAGTTTCTCCAAGTTAAACACAAAGAGTTGACGTGTGACCTGACCATTCTATTAAGTGAGTGAATTACATGGTACGTAAATTTCATTACTATTATAAAAAAAATTTGGTGAGGATGATTATTAGAAGTTATTTGCATGAATACTTTTTCCATCCTTTCCCTAGTCTATTTTGAGAAGAGGAATTTGAGGTTTAACAAGCAGAGGCAACACATAATTTTTCCCATGCCTAATATGAATTTCTGATCAATATAAAATTGTCAATGGTTACTAAAATTTATCTTTAAATCTCACTAGACTGCCCACAGGCATTTAACTAATACTTAAAAACACCAGGGAAAGTTATCATTGAAATAGGAGTCTTACATCTTTTATTTCTTAAATCAAGAATTCCTTTTGTGGTTTTAATAAACACCCACTAAGTCATAATCTGTTTTATGAATTAGGATTTACACACACACAGCATTTTTTTTTGCCCCATCTTTCCATTAACCACTTGCCAATCCACCCATGACATCCTCCCAAACACACACACACACACAAATGGGAACAGCCAGGCAAGAAGTGATGGAGCCCAGGTAAAGCAAACTATGGAGAGCTTCAAAAACTCGACAACATTAACTTGTCACACAGGAATCAAGTCCTACAAACTTAAATGAATTATATACACCTTGTATTTTAAGTTTCAAATATACCAAGCAGAGTTACTCTAAATTAGATCCAAGAGATGCACTTCAAGAGTTACTACACCATATACAGATGAAAAAATACTTATAAAATGTGAAAGATATAGCTTTTTGTTGCAACACAACAATCTGACAAAAAGACTGAAAATGCTTCCCTGAAAATTATATAATTTAAAAACAAAAACAGGCCATGAGTAAATCAACTAAAAATTTGGCAACAAAAGTAATTTTCTTAGGAATGTACTCACTGGATGAGTAGAAACTAGAAAACAACAACAAAAAACCCCCTTATTTTCCAACATGAAACTAAAATTATGCTAAACAGATGCTCATGAAACACAGATTTTCAACTCAATTTCTCCACATAGAAACTTCCCCCCAAAATAGAACACACACTCAGAATTTAAAGCTACTTTGCTAAAGTAACAAGAATTTAGTGACATTCATTACCTATTAATTTTTTTTAAGTAACCTCACCTCCCTTCGCTTCCTTTTCTTCTCTTTCCCTTCCATTTTTTTCTTTATGCAGTTTTTCCTCTAGGAAGGCAAAACAACTCATAACACTAATAAACACATCCTCCTACCAAACACCACACTGACATTTTTTCTCCACAGGAACTCACAAGTCTATACTAAAACAAACATGTTTCCCTCACAATTCTGAGGTTAAAGGTATTTTTCAGAGGCTCAAGGGCAGAAAATCCATCTCCTTTTCCCAGCTGGCTCTGCAACACTTGAGCGGTCAGTGCCCACCATTTTAACTTGAAACCTCTGTTGTAACCTCTTATAGTTCCAACTTCTATTAAGATTACTCTCTACTCATCCTCATTGCTTTCCACACAAAATCTGGGTAGGAAACTAACACAACAGAGCACAGAAGAGTCCTACTATACCTCCAAGGGACAGCAAATACTGCAGCATTTGTAAATATCAATGGGAAATATGGGAAGAATGAATGAATGAGAAAACAAAATGAGATTTAATGGGGCTGATCATTCACGCAAAGTGACAGGCTTATAAAACACAACCTTCAAAAGGCAGCTATTTGAATCAGGAGACAAAGTGTCGTAGAATTCAGTCTTTACATGACTGAAGCAAACAAAAACAAGTAAATTTAACCTGAATATTGAATTGAGTGAAAGACTGGCAAAAATAGGAAAACACTGTGAACTGCTTACACAAAATCATGAAAACATTTTTAAGAACTAATTTTAAAATACAAATGACTAGCTCAGAAAACCTCTATAAGCAGGGCCCCAATCAAGAGAACATTGCTTTTGCATTATTATACCATATCATACTATATTTTATTAATTGAATAAACATTAAAATATATCAGTGGAGGAGAGAGCCCAGAAACAAACCCATACATAAATGAAAATTTAGTACATGGGAAAGGACAGACTATTAAGTAAATAGTCTGAGAAATGACAGGACTATTACAAAATTTTACTCGAGTTTAAAAATAAGAGATGTCTTTTTTTCTTTTCTGATTATACCAATAGCACAGTCACTGTAAAAAATTAGAAAATACAGAAAGACAGAAACAAAATGAAAATTGTCCATAATCTGCCCAATGATCATCACTAACGTATATTTTAATTATTTTTCGCTAATCTTTATTTACTAAATATTTGTTTACTAAAATTTGGCATCCTAGTTTAATAGCCCTTTGTTTCCCCACTCTATTCACCATGGGTATTCTTATGAGACAAATAGTCTTTGAAACTAAGGCTTTTAATTTGCATCATACGGTTGTACCATTATTTAGTAACCACCATTAAAAAAGTAATAATAATTTAGGTTTGCTTCCAGCTCGTTAAAATTAAAAATAATTCTGTGGTTAATATCCTAATAATAAACTCTGTAGGCATCTATTATCCTAGGATAGATTCCTATAAGTGGAATTATTGAGTCAAAAGTTTGAAGTATAAATATTAAGACTTTTGATACACACTTTGAAAAGACCCTCAGAAATGCTGTACCACATCACAGTGCCATCAGTACAGAAACGCCTATTTCATTCAATCATCATCATCTTTTAAAACTTCTGTCAATTTGATAGTAGAAAAACACTTTAATTTATATTTCATTCATTGCTGATGAAACTGAGTATTTTAACCTGTTTACTGGCCAGAAGACATTTCCTTTGTGTGTGAACAGGTCCTCTGCAATCCCTCATCCTGGGGTTCCTAAAGTTTGGCACCACTGACACTGTGAGGCAGATAACTCTTTGCCATAGGGGGATGTCCTGTGTATTGAAGGATGTTGAGCAGCATCCCTGGCCCCTACCCCCTAGAAGTCGGTAGCACCATAAATGTCTCCAAAGATTGCCAAATGTTCCCTGAGAGACAAAAACTGTCCCCAGTTAAGAACCACTGCCCTTTAAAATCGCCCCCAGTTAAGAACCCCCACTCCTTTAAAATTGTCTTTTTTCTTACTCTCACGGCATTATGGAAAAAGTAAATTACATGTGACACAAGTATGAACATAACTTTTAGATTCTCATTTTGTACTGACTGCTTCAAAAATAAAAATTGTTTTTATAAACAATGTTATAAATGTTAAAGTGACACTAAAACGTTTGTCTAATTGTTCCTAGTATGAAACTACCTAGAAATGTTACCCATTTTCTTGCTCAGAAACTCCTATCTGAAGATCGCATGGTACCTGCTCCGAAGCAATAAAGTTCGGACACAAATTCTGAAGGGAAAGTATTCGCCACTAAAAGTCAATTTTTCAAAAGGATCCAATCAGATGCAAAAGAAAGACTCAACAGGTAACACAAACGTTCAGATAATACCTCAGTGTAAACTTGGGTTTCTCTTTTGGCAACTTGTATATTCATGATAAGGATTCTAATATGTCTAAAGATTCAAGTTACTTTCCTCCACTCACCCACCTCTCCCTACCAATTAAAAAAAAAAAGTTCAAGAAATAGTGTGTTCTGTTAACTTGATTTACGCTTAACTCAGCTAGCCTTTGACCCTTTGTTGAAAATCTTTCAAAAATTTATTAATATACCAACATGGACCCTTTCCCTTCCACATAAACAGCTGAACCAAACAAAGATAACATCTTCTCTAACAGCATGGTTCAGGCTTAACACAGCCAATTCAGAATTCAGAGAGTATTGGGTTTTTTAAATAGTACTAGCTTAATGGCTGCAGTGGATCTACTCTCCTCATCACTTTTACCACTGCTGCTATCATATCCTCCACAATCCATGTGATACCAATTCCAAACTGCCATCAACAGGGATTGATCCATTCCCTCACTCCACATCTGCCAGAGTGTAGGTAGCACTTGGGTCCTTTTTTCATTCTGCCAACTCACACTATAACGTCAGGATCAACAGCAGTTAGAAAAACACGGAAGAAATATAAGACACTGATCTTTGACTTCCTTGACTAACAAATATTAGTTCGGAAAACAAGACATACAGACAATAAACAAATGGACAAAAGAAATAAGACATCATAAACTATCACAGAGATTTTAGTGACGGTACAACAGAATCTAGAGAAAAGAAACACGAAATGTAGGTTTAGAGCCATCAAGGTAAGGTTTCAGGACAAAGTGACTTTAAACTGGACCCTAAAAGGATCAGTAGAGCATGCAAAAAGGAAGTACAACGGTATAGGACTTAAAGATAGAAGGAGCTTAATACAGACAAAAGAATTTCTCAAACCCAGCACTACAGACATTTTGCGCTGGAGAGCTCTACCTTGTGGTGGGCTTGTCCTGTGGATTGCAGGATATTTAGCAACATCTCTGGTCTCTACCATTTGATGTCAGTAGCACCCCCACCTCAAGTGGTGATGACCAAAAATGTCTCCAGACAGTGCCAAACGAACCCTGGAGGGGGAACTGCCCCCCACCCTCCCGCTGAGAACCACTACAATACGACATCCCTTTTGTTGAGGATTTACATTGGTTCCTGAAAAATAATAAGGCTGGGAAAATCAAAGCTGCAAAATCAAAGTCTCACAAAATTTGAAGAATAAAATAGCATGCATATATTTTTTTTAAAAGAGGAGAAAGAGAAAGTCTAAAATGCACATCAGTTATTTCAAAAATAAATAACTACTCATTAGCATTATAATCTATCTCATGAATCACTTCCAGTTATACAGCAAAATGTGCTGTGGAAATCTGACCTAGAATTTTTTTCTTGGGTGTAGTCTTCTGTGTATTGAGAAAGGTGGAGGAAAAAAAACCCAAAACACCAACAAAAAAACCCTTTCCATGCCAACTAACTCGTGATGCAAAGCAAAGGAAGCAATAACTGCTCAATTTTTTTTTTCAAGACTGAAATGTACATACATAAATGATTAAGGCTTCACAATTTGTTATTGAAATATAAAAATGAGTTGACACAGCCACAGGTGGTGAGAGATTACTGTACACTTTAGCACAGGTTTCATCCTGGACAATCTTGAGTTTGAAGGTGAGACTCAAAGTGTCTTTAACAGCGTAGCGTTTACAATATTGGCTTGTAGTAGTCTGGTATGTCTCTATTTCATACAGATTATTTTTATTGGTGTTTTGAAGTATGTCCTAGCTATATACTACTTTAAAATTACTAATTAAAGAGGGGTGACGTCAGCAACACGGCGGAGTGAGCTGTTCCCTGTGTCTCTCCCCCTTCAAATTACAACTAAAAGGACATTCATCGATCAGCAGAGGATACCCACACAGCACACCAGGACGCCTGAGAAATCCAAGCAGCTGTATATCTGAGGGTGGATGGACTAGCCCCTGCCAGAGGTGGTGGTGGATGTAGGTGAGCACCCTCCGGATCTCAGGCAGCCCGGCGCACGTGTGCGACTGCTTTCCTGGATGGAGCGATCAAAGCATTGCCGTGGCCCTGAGGGTGGGAGCGTACCTCAGCATGACTGTGGAAATAGGTGATGGCAGCCCTGAGCTCCCCGTGTGATCATTTCTCCATCTAGTGGGGGAGCCCTCAGGGCCACGGAGCCCACAGAGAGCGGCACAGGCTTGGACCCAGTGGGGAAGTCCCGCCCGCCAAGCACAGAGGCCGGTGCTACCTAGGAGCAGAGGGCAGCTGAGCTTTCCCTTGGGCGAACAAGCTCCTGGCTGCCGTGAACACCCATAGTACTGCTGCAGCCCCAAAGGGGGCAGCGCATCTTAGCGGGACTGTGAGAGCGGGCGGCAGTAGCCCTGAGCCCATGTGATCACTCTTTCCTCTAGTGGGAGAAACCACAACCCCACTGTGGTCCCAGGGAGTGGCTCTGGCTTGGTCCCAGAGGGGAGGTCCCACCCACCAAGCACAATGGCTGGTGTGACCTAGGAGCAGAGGGCAGCAGAGACCCAGTCCTGGCGAACAAGCTCCTGGCTTCCACGAACACCCATAGTACCGCTGTGGCCCACAAGCAGGGAGCACCACCCCTGGGGTCTGTGGGAGGAGGTGGCAGTGGCCCTGAGCCCCCCACGTGACTACTTTCCCATTCGGTGGGAGACCCCACAGGGCCACTGTGATCCCAAGGAGTGACCCAGGCTTGGACAGGCACAGCTTACAGGGATCACGGCAGTGGGCTCAGATTACACAGCTCCTGCCCCCCCCCCACCCCGAGCGGCAGCAAGTAGAACCTGCATCCAGAAACTATCACTACATGCTGGCACAAATCCACTCCATCAAATGGTATAAAGAAGTTTATTAATACTCCAGACCAGAAGCAAAAACACAAACGCCCAGAAACCAATCATGAAGGCATGCACATCTACGATCTAAATGACAAAGAATTCAAGACAACCATCATAAGAAAACTCAATGAGCTATAAGAGACTTCTGAAAGACAGTTCAATGAAATCAGGATCCAAATTACTGAACAGAGGGAATTCTTCACAAAAGACAGAAACTATAAAGAAAAAACAAACAGAACTGTTAGAGATGAAAAACACAACACATAAGATGAAAAATCTGGAGTTCTTAAACAAGAGGGCTGATAATATGGACGACAGAATTAGCAATCTGGAGGACAGGAACACAGAAATGCTTCAGATGGAGGAGAAGAGAGAACTCAGACTAAAAAGAAATGAAGAAATTCTCAGAGAAATATCTGACTTAATTAGGAAATGCAACATAAGGAGTATAGGTATTCCAGAGGGAGAGGAGAGGGAAAAAGGAGCAGAGAGCCTGTTCAAAGAAATAATAACTGAGAACTTCCCAAACCTGGAGACGGAGCTGGAATTACATGTAAAAGAAGTCAACAAGACTCCTAATTACATCAATGTAAAAAGACCTTCTCCAAGGCATATATTAATAAAGCTGGCAAAAGTCAATGATAAAGAAAAAATATTAAGGGAAGCAAGGCAGAAGAAAGTAACCTACAAAGGAAGCCCTATCAGGCTTTCAGCAGATTTTTCAGCAGAAACCTTACAGGCTAGGAGAGAGTGAAATGATATATTCAAAATTTTGAAAGACAAAAACTTTCAGCCAAGAATACTATATCCAGCGAAAATATCCTTCAGATATGATGGAGAAATAAAAACTTTCCCAGATAAACAAAAGCTGAGGGAGTTCACTGCCACAAGACACTCCCACAAGATTTGATCAAGAAAGCCCTCATACCTGAAAAAAAAGAAAAAGGTTTACAAAAGCTTGAGCAAGCAGATAAACAAGCAGACAAAATCAGAAATTGCAACTCTCTATCAGAGCAGATTAGCAAACACTTAATTATAACTCTAAAGATAAAGGAAAAGAAAACATCAAAAATAAATATTATCACTCGCTTTAACCACAAATTCACAACATATAACGGAATAAGTTGTGACAACAATTTAGAAGGGGGAGATGAAACCTGCTTAGACTAAGAAACAAGAGGCTATCAGGGAATGGACTATCTCATCTACAAGATCTTTTATACAAACCACATGGTAACCACTAAACAAAAAATCAGAACAAAGATACAAATGATAAATAATGAGAAAACTGAGAAAACCATAATAGAGAGCCACCAAACTGAATTAATAGTCCAAAATACATGGGATGAGAAACAAGGGAAATACATAACAATTGAAAAACAAGAAATAAAATGGCAGCATTAAACCCTCATATATCAATAATCACGATAAATGTAAACGGATGGAATTCCCCAATCAAAAGACACAGAGTGGGGGCCGGCCCGGTGGCGCAGGCAGTTAAGTGCGCGCGCTCCGCTGCGGCGGCCCGGGGTTCGCTGGTTCGGATCCCGGGCGCGCACCAACGCACTGCTTGGCAAGCCATGCTGGGCGGCGTCCCATATAAAGTGGAGGAAGATGGGCACAGATGTTAGCCCAGGGCCGTCTTCCTCAGCAAAAAAAGAGGAGGATTGGCGGATGTTAGCACAGGGCTGATCTCCTCACAAAAAAAAAAAAAAAAAAAAAAAAAAAAAAAAAAGACACAGAGTGGCTGGATGAATTAAAAAACAAGACGCAACAAGTTTCTGCATCCAGGAAACACATCTCAGCTCTAAAGACAAACACAGGCTCAGAGTAAAGGGTTGGAAGATGACACTCCAAGCTAATGGCAAACAAAAGACAGCAGGTGTTGCCATACTTATATCAGACAAAATAGACTTCAAGATAAAAAGAAGGTAACGAGAGACAAAGAGGGGCAATATATAACGATAAAAGAGACACTCCACCAAGAAGACATAACACTTATAAATATATATGCACTCAACACAAGAGCACCAAAGCACATAAAGCAACTATTAACAAACCTAAAAGGAGATATCAACAACAACACAATAATAGTAGGGGACCTTAACACCCCACTTATATCAATAGATAGATCATCCAGACAGAAAGTAAATAAAGAAATAGTGGACTTAAATGAAAAACTAGACCAGATGGACTTAACAGATATATACAGAGCACTCCATCCAAAAAGAACGGATTACACATTCTTCTCAAGCGTGCATGGAACATTCGCAAGGATAGACCATATGCTGGGAAACAAGGGAAATCTCTATAAATTTAAGAACATTGAAAGCATAACAAGCATCTTTTCTGACCATAATACTATGAAACTAGAAATCAACTACAAGAAAAAAGCTGGGAAAGTGACAAAGATGTGGAGACTAAACAACATGCTACTGAACAACCAATGGATCACTAAAGAAATTAAAGGAGAAATCAAAGAATATCTGGAGACAAATGAAAATGAAAATACACCATACCAACTCATATGGGATGCAGCAAAAGCAGTCCTGAGAGGGAAATTCATAGCAATACAGGCCCAACTTAACAAACAAGAAAAATCCCAAATAAGCATTCTTAAACTACACCTAACAGAATTAGAAAAAGAAGAACAAGCAAAGGCCAACGCCAGCAGAAGGACAGAAATAATAAAAATTAGAGCAGAAAGAAACGAACTTGAAACCAAAAACACAGTAGAAAGGATCAATGAAACAAAAAGCTGGTTCTTTGAGAAGATAAACAAAATTGACAAACCCTTAGCCAGACTCACCAAGAAAAAAAGAGAGAAGGCTCAAATAAATAAAATTAGAAATGAAAGAGGAGCCATCACAATGGCTACCACAGAAATACAAAGGATTATAAGAGAATAATATGAAAAACTATATTCCAACAAATTGGACAATCTAGAAGAAAAGGATAAATTCTTAGATTCATACAACCTCCCAAAATTGAATCAAGAAGAAATAGAGAACCTGAATAGACAAATCACAAGTAAAGAGATTGAAACAGTAATCAAAAACCTCCCAAAAGATAAAAGTCCAGGACCAGATGGCTTCTCTAAAGAATTTTACCAAACGTTCAAAGAAGATTTAATATCTCCCTTCTCAAACTATTCCAAAAAAATAGAGGAAGATGGAACACTTCCTAACACATTCTATGAGGCCAACACCACCCTGATACCAAAGCTAGACAAGGACAATAACAAAGAAGTAAAACTACAGACCAATATTGCTGATGAACATAGATGCAAAAATTCTCAACAAAATATTGGCAAACCGAATACAGCAATACATTAGAAAGATCATACACCACGATCAAGTGGGATTTATACCAGGGACACAGGGATGGCTCAACATCTGCAAATCAATCAATGTGATACCACATTAAAAAAATGAGGAATAAAAACCACATCATCATCTCAATAGATGTAGAGAAAGCATTTGATAAGATCCAACACCCATTTACGATAAAAACTCTCAACAAAATGGGTATAGAAGGAAAGTACCTCAACATGATAAAGGCCATATATGACAAACCCATAGCCAACATCATACTCAACTGGGAAAAACTGAAAGCCATCCCTCTGAGAACAAGAACAAGACAAGGGTACCCACTCTTGCCACTGTTATTCAACATAGTGTTAGAAGTTCTGGCCAGAGCAATTAGGCAAGAAAAAGGAATAAAAGGAATCCAAACAGGCAATAAAGAAGTGAAACTCTTGCTGTTTGCAGATGACATGGTTTTATACATAGAAAACCCTAAACAATCCATCAATCCATCAGAAAACTATCAGAAATAATCAACAACTACAGCAAAGTTGCAGGGTACAAAATCAACTTACAAAAATCAGTTGCATTTCTATACTCTTAACGACAAACTAACAGAAAGAGAACTCAAGAAGACAATCCCATTTACAATCGCAACAAAAAGAATAAAATATCTAGGAAAAAATTTAACCAAGGAGGTGAAAGACCTATAAAATGAAAACTGTAAGACATTATAGAAAAAAATCGATGACGACATAAAGAAATGGAAAGATATCCCATGCACATGGATTGGAAGAATAAACATAGTTAAAATACTACCTAAAGCAATCTACAGATTCAATACATTCCCAATCAGAATCCCAACGACATACTTCATGGAAAAAGAACAAAGAATACTAAAATTCATATGGGGCAACAAAAGACCCCTAATAGCTAAAGATATTCTGAGAAAAAAAGAACAAAGCTGGAGGCATCACAATCCCTGACTTCAAAACATACTACAGGCCGGCCCCGTGGCGTAGCGGTTAAGTGCGCGCGCTCCGCTGCTGGCGGCCCGGGTTCGGATCCCGGGCACGCACCGACGTACTGTTTGTCAGGTCATGTTGAGGCCGCGTCCCACGTACAGCAACTAGAAGGATGTGAAACTATGATGTACAACTATCTACTGGCGCTTTGGGGGGAAAAATAAATAAATAAAATTATTAAAAAATAAATAAATAAAAAAATAAAATAAAATATTAAAAAAAAAAAACATACTACAAAGCCATAGTAATCAAAACAGCATGGTACTGGTACAAAAACAGACACACAGATCAATGGAACAGAACTGAAAGCCCAGAAATAAAACCTCACATCTACGGGCAGCTAATCTTCGACAAAAGAGCAAAGAACATATACAATGGAGAAAGGAAAGTCTCTTCAATAAATGGTGTTGGGAAAACGGGACAGCCACTTGCAAAAGAATGAAAGTACACCACCTGCTTTCACCATACACAAAAATTAACTTAAAATGGATCAAAGACCTGAAGGTGAGAGCTGAAACTACAAAATTCCTGGAAGAAAACGTAGGCAGTACACTATTCGTCATTGGTCATAAAGGGATCTTCTCAAATTTCATGTCTACTCAGACAAGGGAAACAAAAGAAAAAATAAACAAGTGGGACTTCATCAGACTGAAGAGCTTCTGTGAGGCAAACGAAACCAGGATCAAAATGAAAAGACAACCCACCAGCTGGCAGAAAACATTAGCAAACCATATATCTGACAAGGGGTTAATCTCCATAATATATAATGACCTCACACAACTGAACAACAAAAAAACAAACAACCTGATCAAAAAATGGGCAGAGGATCTGAAAAGACATTTTTCCAAGGAAGATATACAGATGGCCAATAGGCATATGAAAAGATGTTCAACGTCACTAATCATCAGGGAAATGCAAATCAAAACTACACTAAGATAGCACTTTACACTGGTGAGAATGGCTATAATCACCAAGACAAAAAATAACAAATGTTGGAGAAGACCTGGAGAAAAGGGAATCTTCATTCACTACTGATGAGAATGCCAACTGGTGCAGCCTCTATGGAAAACAGTAGGGAGAAACCTCAAAAAATTAAAAATAGAAATACCTTATGATCCAGCTATCCCACTTCTGGGTATTTATCCAAAGAACTTGAAATCAACAATCCAAAGAGGCTTATGCACCCCTATGTTCACTGCAGCATTATTCACTATAGCCAAGACGTGGAAGCAACCCAAGTGTCCATCAACAGATGATTGGATAAAGAAGATGTGGTGTATATATACAATGGAATACTACTGGCCATAAAAAAAGACAAAATTGTCCCATTTGCAACAACATGGATGGACCTGGAGGGTATTATGTTAAGTGAAATAAGCCAGACAGACAAACACTGTATGACCTCTCTCATATGTGGAATATAAACTAACACACGGACAGAGAGAATAGTTTGGTGGTTTACCAGGGGGAAGGGAGTTGGGGGGAGTGGGCACAAGGGGTGAAGGGGCGCATTTATATGGTGACTGACAAATAATAAGGTACAACTAGAATCTCACAATGTTAAAAACTATTACAACATCAATAAAAATATATATATATATTAAAAAAAGTGAACCTCCCCAAAACAAATTATTAATTAAAGACATAATTGTTTAGAAAGCATTTTTCTGTATCTACATATTCTCAAAAGGAAGAGAAAAAAATCATAATTAAAAGCACAGATCTACTGCAAGAACAATTTGTACTCTGGCCCAAAAACTGTCTGAACATGTGGAGAATGAACACATCAACACTAAAACGGATAACCCTTCCTGGGAACCTCCATCTACGTATGATGAAACTAAGAGGATAAAGTGGAAATTTTCTTTAGCTGGAAATGTTTTTAAAAACGACAAAACCAACAAGCCCACAGTTAACATCATACTCAACGGTGAAAAGCTGAAAGCTTTTCCTCTAAGCTCAAGAACAAGACAAGGATGCCCACTCTTGCCACTTTTATTCAACAGAGTATTGGTAGGCCTGGCCAGAGCAATCAGGCAAAAAAAAGAAACAAAAGGCAACCGAGTCAGAAGGGTATAACTGTCTCTATTTATAGATAACATGATATTATATACAGAAAATCTTAAAGACGCCACCAAAAAACTGTTAAAATAAATGAATTAAAAGTAAAGTTGCAGGATACAAAATTAAAGTATAAAAATCAGTTGTGTTTCTATACACTAACAACGAACTGCTGGAAAGAGAAATTAAGAAAACAATCCCATTTACAACAGCATCAAAAAGAATAAAATACTTAGGAATAAATTTAATCAAGAAGGTAAAAGATCAATATACTGAAAACTTTAAGACACTGATGAAAGAAATTAAAGACACAAATAAATGGAAAGATATTCATGCTCATGGACCGGAAAAAACTTGGCCATACTACCCAAAGCAGTCTACAGAGTCAATGCTATCCCTATCAAAATCCCGATGGCATTCTTCACAGAAATAGAAAAAACAATCCTAAATTTGTATGGAACCATAAAAGACTCCAAATAGCCAAAGTAATCTAG
Organism: Diceros bicornis minor; assembly: GCF_020826845.1. Classification (NCBI taxonomy): domain Eukaryota; kingdom Metazoa; phylum Chordata; class Mammalia; order Perissodactyla; family Rhinocerotidae; genus Diceros; species Diceros bicornis. Next base: position 71,130,390 of record NC_080741.1, on the reverse strand, counting down.
AGAAAGAACAGCAGAACTGGAGGCACCACACTTTCTATTTCAGACTAACACAGCTATAGTAATCAAAATAGTATGGTATTAGCATAAAAAAGACACACAGATCAATGGAACAGAAAAGACCCCAGAAACAGATCCATGCACGTACCGTCAACTGATTTTTGACAAGAGAGCCAAGAATACACAGTGGGGAAAAGACAGTCTCTTCAGTAAACGGTGCTGAAAAAACTGGACAGCTACATGCAAAAGCATAAAACTGGACCACTGTCTTACATCATACACAAAAATCAACTTAAAATGGAATAAAGACTTGAACGTGAGACCTGAAACCATAAAACTCCTAGAAAAAAACAGGAAGTAAGCCCCCTGACATCGGTCTTGGCAACAAAAGCAAAAATGAACAAGCAGGACCACATTCAACTAAAAAGCTTCTGCTCAGCAAAGTAAATCATCAACAAAATGAAAAGGCAACCTATGGAATGGAAGGAAACACTTGCAAACCACATATCTATAGAAGTTAATACGCAAAACATACAAGGAATTCATACAACTCAACAGCAAAAAAATAAATAATCCCATTTAAAAACGGGCAGAGAATCTGAACAGACATGGCCAACAGGTACATGAAAAGGTGCTCAACATCACCAATCATCAAGGAAATGCAAATCAAAACCACAATGAGAGATCACCGCACACGTGTTAGGATGGTTATTATCAACAAGACAAGAAATATCAAGTGTTGGTGAGGATGTGGAGAAAGGGAACCCTTGTACACGGTTGGTGGGAATGTAAACTGGAAGAGCCACTGTGGGAAACAGCATGGAGGTTCCCCAAGAAATTAAAAATAGAATTACCGTATGATCCAGCAATCCCACTTCTGGGTATTTATCTTAAGGAAATGAAACTATTATCTCAAAGAGACATCTATACTCCCATGTTTACTGCAACATTATTCACAATAGCCAAGGTACGAAAACAATCTAGGTGTCTGTCAACAAATGAACGGATCAAGAAAATGTAGTGTATATATACAATGAAAACATTATTCAGCCTTTAAAAAGAAGGAAATCCTGTCACTTGCAACAACATGAAGGAACTGGAGAGAATTATGCTAAGTGAAATAAACCACAGAGAGAAAGACAAATATTGCATGGTATCACTTATTTGTGGAACCTAAAAAACAAAGTCAAAATTCATAGAAACAGAGAGTAGAAAAGTGGTTGCCAGGGGCTGGGGGGTGGGAGAAATAAGGAAAGGTTGGTCAAAAGGTACAAACTTTCAACTATAAGATGAATAAGGTCTGAGGAGCTAATGTATAACTACAGTTGGTAACACTGTATCGTATAACTGAAATTTGCTAACAGAGTAGAGCTTAAAAATGTTCTCACCAAAAAAAAAAAAAAATTATATACATACGGTGATAGATGTGTTAATTAACTAGATGGGAGGAATCTTTTCACAATGTATACATATATCAACACATCACACTGTACACTTTAAATATCTTACAATTTTATTTATCAATTATACCTCAATAAAGCTGGAAAAAAAGGAATATACTGAGTGCAATAAAAGGGTTAACATTTTGGGGAAAAAAAAAAGAACTACTCATTAAATAGACCTAGGATTTTTGAAGATGAAAAAATTGGAGGAATAGGAAACTCCACATGTTGAGTAACGCAGTGAGTGAGTTTTCTCAGTATCTGGATAATTCTGCACAAAAAGAACTACTGATTTAATAATGGCATCATTTAACACACTTTTTAAAAGAAGGTACACTAAGACACAAAAAAAGAAAGAGGAAAGCAATCAGAAAATTAGAGTAGCAGGAGAGGTCCCAAGTCTAAATGACTAGAGTTCAAAGAAAATAAGAACAAAGAAAAGGGAGGATAAGAAATCAACAATTGGGCGGCCCCATGGCTTAGCGGTTAAGTGCGCGCGCTCCGCTGCTGGCGGCCCGGGGTTCGGATCCCGGGCGCGCACCGACGCACTGATTCTCCGGCCATGCTGCGGCCGCATCCCACATACAGCAACTAGAAGGATGTGCAGCTATGACATACAACTATCTACTGGGGCTTTGGGGGGGGGGAAATAAATAAATAAATAAAATCTTAAAAAAAAAAAAAAGAAATCAACAATTATTTTGAATCAAAAACATTTCCCAAAACAGAAAATAAACACTGGCAAGAATGTGGAGAAACTAGAACCCTTATGCACTGCTAGCAGGAATGCAAAACGGCGCAGCCACTTTGGAAAACAGTTCCTCAAAAAGTTAAACATAGAATTACCATAAGATCCAGCAATTCCACTCCTAGGTATATACCTGAAAGAACTGAAAGCAGGGACTCAAACCGATACTTGAACCAATGTTCAGATAGCAGCACTATCCACAATAGTCAACAGTGGAAACAATCTAAATCTCCATTAACAGATGAATGGAGAAACAAAATGTGGTATATTCACAGAATGGAAGATTATTCAGCTTTAAAAAGGAAATTCTAACACATGCTACAACATGGATGAACCTTGAAAACTATGCTAAGTGAAATAAGCTAGATACAAAAGAAAAAATATTCTATGACTCCACTTACACGAGGTATTCAGAATAGTCAAATTCATGGACAGAAAGAAGAACGGCAGCTGTCAGGGGCTGGGGGGAGAGGAGAATGGGGAGTTACTGTTTAATGGGTAGAGAATTTCTGTTTGGGATGATGAAAAAGTTCTGGAACGGATAGTGGGGATGGTTGCACAACACTGTGAATGTACTTAACGTCACTGAACTGCACACTAAAAAATGGTTATACGACAATTATATCTCAAAGCTGGGGAAGAAATGGTTAAAATGATTAATTTTATGTATGTTTTACCACACTAAAAATAAATAAAATTTCCCAAAATTAAAAAATACTAGTTTTCAAATTGAGACAGCTCACATGGGTTGTTGCAAGTGGCCAACACAGGGGATGAGAGACACAACAGCAAGCCACATCATATCACAGTCAAATTGCATAATTTTGGAATCAAAGGGAAGATCCCACAAAATTCCAGAGACATAAAACAGGTCACATACAAATAGGGCTTCAGACTTATCAACAATACTAGTAAGAAACCAATGGAAAGGGGCCGGCCCTGTGGCTTAGCAGTTGAGTGCTTGCGCTCCACCATTGGCGGCCCGGGGTTCAGAACCCCGAGTGCACACTGACGCACCGCTTCTCTTTGTGGTATTAATAAACTCACTAAATCTTCTGCATGTAAAACTTTGATAGGGCCAGGCCCGCGGCTTAGCGGTTAAGTGCTCGCACTCCGCTGCTGGCGGTCCGGGTTCGGATCCCGGGCGCGCACCGACGCACCGCTTCTCTGGCCACGCTGACGCCGCGTCCCACATACAGCAACTAGAAGGATGCGCAACTATGACATACAACTATCTACTGGGGCTTTGGGGAAAAAAAGGAGGAGGATTGGCAATAGATGTTAGCTCAGAGCCGGTCTTCCTGAGCAAAAAGAGGAGGATTAGCATGGATGTTAGCTCGGGGCTGATCTTCCTCACAAAAAAAAAAAAAAAAACTTTGATAAAAATGAAAACAAAAAGGTAAAAAATAACTATTTAAAAAGAATTGGATGGTGCTAGAGTCTGGAAGCTTGAGTTTAAATTTCAGTTCAGCCACTTTTTCATTTGTACGACCTGAGACAGATAACTCTAGCTAACTCTAGTCTCTCTTTCTTTCCCCATCTGTAAAATGAGGATAACAGGTCTGCTTCACAGAACTGCTCTGAGAATTAACATTAACGTAAGCAGAATGCTTAGCAAAGTGACTGACACCTAGTAAGCATTCAATGGTTGTTTTTCCTCAAGAAACTCAAGATGAGGAGAACATCTGAGTAATATAGTAGAGCAATGCAGAGAGCTTTCCAGATGAGTAAAGCATCTTGAGATGGAAATCAGTAAGAAAGGATTGGAATAGTGAGAAAGATCTCTTTTAGATCCTAATAAAACGGTTGGGCTTCTTTTATGTACTGTCACACAACAGACAGCAACTTGAGGCAATCTCTCCAGCCTAAGAATACCTCTAGAAACTCTTTCAATTATTCGCTTCTATTAGAGGGATGAGAAAATTCTTTACCCAATATTCCTTCTCCACCCATCCACAAGACTATTTGCTTTTTTTAAAAAAAAAGTAAATTTTTCAGCTAACAGATAAGAATACATAATAGAAAAAAAAAACCTTTATATCACCTAGCTTTGTCAAAAGCTAGTTGTATTTTCACAGTTACTGATGAGCTAGAAGATACTGACATAAATTGCACTTACTCCAAAAATACTTCGACTCGACCAGGATCTCCAATCCATTGATCCTACCACCTTTTTACTGCCCTTCACCCCCTTTGATATCCTCTCCCTTGATTATCCAGCTTAAATTATAATAATTAATCATTATAATCACCCCCTTGCACACAGTTGATTCTTTAGTCCCTCTCTGGCTTCACTGTACTCAAAAAATCAACTTCATTGGTTAAATGCAATCTCACCAAATCTGTGCCTATTTGACAGTGCACATGGGGATGAACACAAGGTTAGAGAAAAATGCACAACCATGCTGACTTGTCTCAAGTACAATATTAATGCTGCCAGATTATATTTCCCTAGTTTATTCACTCCCAGACTCTTCTAGATAACTATTTCATATCTTCTCTCATCCTCACACTCAATGCCCTTGCCTCCTATTTCACTTATAAAACTGAAGCAATGGAGAGGGAATTTCCAGAGTCCCACCACATTTATCCACCTACTAGCATGCTCATGTACACACTCTGAATTCCCACCTGTTATCATAGATAAACTGCCCATGCTCTCATCTATTTACATACCAAATTCTCCCTTTGTGTATCTGTTCAAGAGCATCACTTGTATAATTCTCTCCTTTCTCCCATTAACTACACCTATATCAACTTTTTAATCTCTAAATGCGTCATTCCCACTACCATACAAATGAGGCGATATTTCTCCCATGTCAAAAACTCTTCCTTGGGGCCGGTCCAGTGGCGTAGTGGTTAAGTTCACGCACTCCGCTTCAGTGCCCTGGGGTTCCCAGGTTCGGCTCCTGGGTGCGGACCTACACACCACTCATGAAGCCACGCTGTGGCGGCATCCCCCATACAAAACAAAGGACGACTGGCACAGATGTTAGCTCAGGGACAATCTTCCTCAAGCAAAAAGAGGAAGATTGGCAACAGATGTTAGCTCAGGGACAATTTTCCTCACTAAAAAAAAAAAAAGAAAAGAAACAAAATGTTCTTTCCTCCACTTATTCTCTCAGCTCCCACATCATTTATTTGCTCTCCTTTGCAGGAAAATTCCTTCAAGAGTTATCCTCCTCCCATTATTTCTCAAACCCACTCCAGTCAAGCTTTCAGCCCCACCACTAAAACTAATCTGCTCTTATCGAGGTCATCAATGACCTTGGTATTGCTAAATCCAACGGTCAATTCTCACACCTCATTTAATTGCCCTATAAAGAGTATTTCACACAGTTGATGGTTCCTTCTGATGGTTCCTTCTTAATTACTCTCTTGGGTTTTCTTTTATCTCACTGGTCTTTCCTGTTCCTTTTCCTTTTCTGGTTTCTCAAAATGCTTAATGCTAAAGCAATCCGAAGCTCAGCCTCTCTCTCTCCTCTATCTACACTTGGTGATCTTACACAGTCTGGAGATTTTAAATACATACTATCTATATGCCAATTATATCTCCTGATCTACACACTCATCCATCCAACCACTTCCTCCACATCAACATAACACTCAGCATTTCCAAAACTGAACTTCTGCTCTCATCCACAAGTTGCTCCCCCCCCAATCCTTTCCCATTCCAGGTGTGAAGAAATTTCACCCTTCTAGCTGCTTAGGCAAACCCCAAGTCATTCTTGACTCCATTCTTTCTCTCACACACCACACCCTGTCAGGAAATCCTGTCAGTTGTAACTTCAAAATATATAAAGAATGTCACTAATTCTCACCACCTCCTGCTACCACTTAATCCAAGCCACTGTCATCCCTTCAATAATATCATTATCTTCAATAAACTCCTGCTTCTAGCTTACTTTATACCTAAAGCATATTTTCAGCACAACCATTTGTAGAATAATCTTCTTAACACTTAAGTCTGATAAAGTCACTTCTCTGCTCAAAACTCCTCAATGGCTCCCAATTTCACTCAGAGTAAAGGCCAAAGTCCTTACAATGGTCCACAGTGCCTTACAAGATCTGACCCCAATCCTCTTTACCTCTCTGACGTCCTCGAGTGGTCAGTTTACGTGAGCCACAGTGGCCTCCTTGTTAAGGCGTGAAAAAGTGGGCCACATTCCTACTTAAGGGCCTTTGCACTGGAAGAGTCCTCCGCCTGGAATGCTCTTCTACTATTTACTGCATGGCTAACTTCCTGTCTTGCTCAAATGTCTTCTTCTAAATGAGGCTTACTCTGACCACCTTATTTAAAATTACAACTACCTCTCTATCCTTAACTCTCATTTCCCTTACCCTTTTTCTCATTCTTCCATTGCCTTTACAATCCAGTAACATAATACCTAATTTATTTGTATATTTACTATCTGTATGTCCACATATCTGTTCACTTATATGTTACAAGTACCAAGAAATGTGTGTGGCAAACAGTGTCAATAATTATTTGGTGAATATTCTGGAGCCTACTTTGGTGGGAATAATATTCACAACCCACCTACCGTGGAAAAAAGAAATCTAGTAACATAATACCTAAATTAAGAAATAAATTAGGTATTATAGGAAGAAAAACGCCACTTTCCAAGCAGATTTGGCAATTATTATATGTGCAACTATTTTAGCAACAGGAATATAGATTCACATTTCAACTGTAATGCATAACAATAATAGCAGCAAACACCTAATCACAATGCCAGACACTATTCTAAGCACTTTGGACATATTAGCTCAATCCTCACAACCACCCTATGAGTTAGGTAGTACTATTTCACCCATCTTATTATCAATGAGGCCACAAGGCACTAAGAAACAAAGAGGTTAAATAACCAAGGTTGCACAGCTAGTGTCAGAGCCAGGATCTCAATCCAGGCATTTCTGGCTTCAGAACCCATACTCTTACTAAGTCATGATATCCAGTTATAGGAAAAGTATAAGGAAAAAAACCGAAAAACAACAAAAAAAAGTCAACGCCAATATGCATCTCTAAACTACTCTAGTAGGAAAAGATACAAAAGAGAGTCTAGTTGCCTTCAGGGAATTCACAATCCAAACAAAAATGACAGCATAGCAAAATACACACACGATGATGGAAGTAATCAGAAAGTACTATAAGTGGGTGAAGGCACACTTAAACCAGGGTCAAGGAAAGTTTTCCAGACCCTTAGTATGTATCTTATAAGATGAGCACAAAAGACAAGAAAGGTCTTTGTTCCAGGAAGAGGGAACAACATGTGCAAAGGCAGTGAGATGAAGGAGCATGATCCACCAGAGAATTCTGAGCAGGAGAGCAGAAAAACAAAGGGAGTAAATTGGAGGATAATAAGTTAAGTAGATACAATCATATACATCTGAAATTTTAACTTGAGTAAGGAGGATGCATAAAGTTTTAATTATGGGAATAACATGATTTTTACATTGTTCACAACCACTGCTAATAGCATAGATTAGCGAGACTAGAAAGGGCAAGCAAAACAGCAGTTAGGAAACCATTTAGAAAGCCTATATAGAAACTCAGGCAAGATGAGAATGATGAATAGATAACGTCTACAGAACCATAACCAGATGCTGTCTGTGAATCTTCACGTCCATTCCCACTAACACTGCCCTATTTCAAGTTCTCATTTCCTCCAGCTTAAACTCTCATAATAGCTTCCTGAGTGATTTCTCTGCCTCCCCTGAATTAGACACAAGATGCCTAGGGCAAAGCTCTGATTTCTCTCTCCCATGCTCAAAAACCTTCAATAACTTAGAAAGTCTTTCTAAATTCAAAATCCTACGTACTAGCAAGACACTCTCTGATCTATCCCAAATCCACCTTCATAGCCCTGCACTTTTTCCTGACTGTTCCTTTGCTTACTGTTCACTCTGCCTGGACTGAGTTAAAATGCCTTTTGAACCACAAAGCGTTCCCTAACTCTCCTTGCCGGAAATCAACTTCTTACTCCACTGCTCCCAAAGCACTTGGTTTATAACTCCCTTAAAGCAACTATTATATCCTGCCCCAGACCATAATCACTAGTCTTGTCTTTTTTTCCTTATAAGATCAGGTTCCATGAAGCTAAGAATCACGCAACAGAATCTCTCTGTTGGGAAGGAACTGTCTTTGTCATGAAAACACTTGGATACTAACCTAGCAAAAGCTACAGCCTCAAACAATTGTAACCATTTCAGCAATTCAGAGATGTTGGTAAGAACAGTGAATTTCTCACAATAATAGAAGAAGGATTACTGCTAATTTTATCTAAATCATTAAAGGTCAGGTGATTTCCTGCTGACATGCAACTCACAGTTATAACCTCACAACAGTTTTAAGACAATTTTAATACACTTTACCTGTATGATGAATTGGGGGTACTATATATGCATATAAGCTGGTTACAGTATATAGCAATGAGTTGGCCCAGCTCATGGTTCCCTCTTTCCTAGAAAGAGATATAATACACAAGCATGGGCCTCCAGTAGCCAGCTGTTTCCCTGCCCATCGTACCCATGCCCCTGCAAAAAGCAGATAATCCTGGGGTAGGCCAGTTGGATGTTGTCCCCCAGAAATGTGAAATATGGAGAGACCAGAGACTGGAAGTTACTGGAGCTAAATCATCCCTTTGGCAGCAACCTAAAAAAAAAAGTCTGCGAACTTCTACAGCTGAGGTCCCCATGGTACCCCATCCTCATATCCTTGGCTTGGTGGTATAGCTCAACCTTGATTCTAAGTGCTACCTCAATAACTTTCCAATAAATCTTTCTTTCCCTTCTCTCGCTTTCTTTTGGGCTTAAGTGAACCAAAATCAGTTTGTGTTGTTTGCAAGCAAAAAAGTCTTAAATCAAGTTGATGCTTTCAAAAAGCCAAATCTTCTTTTAGGATTAAATGTTTAATGCTCTAGCTTTAAGGAGAAACTTAAGCCATGAAAAAATCTCTTCTAGATTTTCAAATTACAATTTAAAAGTTTATTTCTTATATTTTAATCTTTAAAATGCTGTGACACTAGTAAATTAATTCAAGTCTAAGTGGATGGTCCCAAATGAGCCATATGAATGTTCAGTCTAGTAGACTATCCATGGTATTCAGAGAATTTGGTTTTTAGTCCAGTTCTCTGCATGTAACTCTCCAGAATGTCAAAGATCCTATATGTTGTTATACACACTGACAATCTCTTTAGGAGAGACCACTGCCAATAAAGTAACTTTATTGCTATTTTCTTCATTATTAGAACTTTATCCCTTGATTATACTTTGGTGAATTTTATCTTTTTCCAATATAAATATCCTAGGTCTTCAAAATATATGAATGTTCCTGATCAGCCCTAAAGCCTGATTGTCCTATATTAGAAATTAGATCTGAATTTATAAACATATATATTTATGAATTTAAAAGTCTGAAGAAGGCTGTAGATTTCAGCCACTCATACCTTTGGTTTTTCTTTTTAATGTGAGCTTTTTACCTTTTAAAAGTATAAAAAAGGTAATTGCTGTCAGTCAGTGAAATTACAAATAGAGAAAAATTAAGCTACTAATGGCGAAATTTTATAAATCAGAAATAAAAACATTCAAACTGAATACTAAAAAGCAAAGTTGATCCAAATTATATCTTTAAAGGGCTACTGGTATTTCTTTTTCAAGTATACCTGAAAAATATGAATTTAATTCACTAGAACACAAATTTTACTCAAGTATACTTTAGTTTTTCCTGGTGACTTTTTTTCTTTTTTAAAGCTACTCACTAACTAAATTCTCACTTCCATTTTGTATTTTATTGACTGCATATAAATATTAAGCACATTCTGGGGCACAGAAATAAAGAGATTGTTAACTTCTTCCTTTTATGAAATATTACATTGTTCAAATTGTTTTAATTCAAGTATCCCACTTTTATAATAAAAAGTACATTTTAAATACTTGGCCACATTTCTTAACACTCTATGCCTCATATCAATACCAAATTCAGTAATTTTAAAAATCAGCACATTTAGAAAACCTCATTCCATTAACGTGACTCTATAAAGATTTTGTACCGTTCAACTACAAATTTTTAAAAAGCAAAATCTTCAGTCACAAATAAGGATGTAATTTTATCCACAAATTCTCATACTGACCTGAACAACTTTTGAAGACTGCAATATACTAAAAAAGCAATATACTAAAAAAATTTTCTTAAAACCTTTTCTCACTTGAAACATGCCAATATTTATATCAACCTACTTATACTGTATACTCAAAAGCCTTTCTTTCAAGAGTGAATAAGTATTCCAAACTGTCTGTGCTTTAAATATGTGCTTACTAAACCTTCAAAGAGTTAACAACACTATACTCATCAAATCTAAATCAGGATCAACTGTAAGATTCTCCATTATTTTAAGAATTCTAGGACACTACTGATGTTTCAAAGACATTAATTTCACCGATATTAAAATGTGCACAAAACATATACTGATGAGGAATATTTAGCAAAGTTTTAATTCCAAAATGTCTTTTTGGGTAGGAGAGATTCTAAAGTCAAACCTTTATTTTAATAAAATTTGTAATTATGTCAAAATTTTGAGGACTATCTGGAGTTTATATATATACACAGCAGAAAAATTCGAAAGACAAAAATGTAATGCAATTTCAATTTTATTCCCATTCCCATCTAATCTAATAACCAAGCTCTCTCTATTGCACTTCATACATTATAAGGCTACTATCACTTGATACTAAAGCTTTCACCTCCCCACTCAAAATTTAAAAATAGAAATGTAGAACAAAAATAATTATTATTGGTTGGCTCCTCCTATACCTGATTAGCCTTAGGCTCAGAGCATATGGTGATTTAACAATCAACTGAAAAAAATTACTCTCTTAAGGAACTACATGTATAAAAGTTTCCCCCAGTCCTAATTTTAAAAATGAAGTTAACAAATATGGTACAGGCAAATACTGATAAAAGCAGTGAGCAAAATATTAAAGTAAGTAAAATACTTTGCTGTTAAAATAATAAATACTACAAGGGACTGTGGTTTGCTTACTCACCACTGCATCCCCAGTACCTAGCACAGTACCTGGCACAGAAAATAGGCTCAATAAGTATTTGTTCACTTAAGATAAGTGACATCTCAATAAAGATGTGAAGGAACTGAAGCAAACAACGCACAATCAGAAATTACACAAAAATTAAGTGGCAAATAGTACATAACAAAAGGAACTTCTGGGGGCCGGCCTGGTAGTATAGAGGTTAAGTGCGCACATTCCGCTTCGGCAGCCCAGGATTCGCAGGTTCAGATCCCGGGCGTGCACTGACGCACCACTTGTCAAGCCATGCTGTGGCAGCGTCCCATATAAAATAGAGGAGGATGGGCACAGATGTTAGCCCAGGGCCAATCCTCCTCAGCAAAAAGAGGCGGATTGGCAACAGATGTTAGTTCAGGACTAATCATCCTCTCTCTCTCTCTCTCTCTCTCTCTCTCTCTCTCTCTCACACACACACACACACACACACACACAAACTCAAAAGGAACTTCTGCTTTCAGAAAATTTCACACCAGCATTTTTTTACATAGAATGTCACACAGTATGCATTCAAAAGTCCCAGCCCCTTCTCCTTTCTACTTTCTTTTAAAAAAGGTACATTTAAAATATTTACTTCACAAAACTCAACATCAGAATTTTCAAGAACATATTTGCATAAACAATCCATACCTGAATTTAATCAAACATAAAAAGAGAGATGTTGAAATTCACATGTTGAAGCCCTAACCCACGATGTGATGGTATTTGTAGATGAGGTCTTTGGGAGATAACCAGGTATAGATGAGGTCATGAGGATGGGCCCTCATGATGGAATTAGCACCCTTATTAGAGGAGACACCAGAGAATGAACAAACAAACCAATCATTTCTCTCCCCACCCCATGAGCAAAGAGCAAGAAGGTGGCCATCTGCAAGCCAAGAAGAGAGCCCATGCTGGCACCATGATCTCAGACTTACAGCCTCCCTAACTGTGAGAAAATAATTTCTGTTGTTTCAGCCACCTAGTCTATGGTATTTTGTTATAGTAGCCTAAGCTAACACAGCAAGTCTACTACTTCAAAGGAACAGTGACACATGATATAATGATCAAAAAACCAAATTATGACCTCTAAGGAGCCTAGCTTGGCAGGAGACATAATGTTTATATTAAAATACCCATAATACAGAACAGAAAATAGTAAAAAAGAGAATTTAGAAATGCAAGGTTACGATCTTGTATGAAAATCTGGGAAGGCTTAGACACAAGCAAAGTTGACAAAGGATCAATACAATGTGGACTCAGGGAAACTGAAAGCAAAGAGAAAAGCAAGCTTATCTGAGACTATTCACTCACTCTCTCACACACACACACACACACACACACACACACACAGAGCTCAGATTCTGATACCAATAATATTTTCTAAAGCTATAAAAAATATTTCTTTAATAGATGAAGACAAGACTTTGATTTGTTTTTCTTCCATTTATATATTGAATCCAGCTCCTACTTTGTGCCATGTTTTTAGCAAGGCAATCTCAGCCCCCTCAAAGCATACAGAATCACAAGTAGAAACAGACTAGTTAGCAAATATCTCTAATAGAAAACGTGATCAATGCATGTCAGAAATATGGCAGGTTCTATGGAGAAAAGGGGATCTCAGAAAGCTTTTCAGTAGACTAGTACGTATTTGAATGGAGCTGTCTGAACAGTCTTAAAAGACAAGTTGAAGTTATCCCATGAGGAAGAACATCAGAGGCAATGAACAGAAAGATACTATTAGAATTTAACACTAGTTGGGGCCGGCCCTGTGGCACAGCGGTTAAGTGCGAGCGCTCCGCTGCGGCGGCCAGGGGTTTGCCAGTTCGGGTCCGGGGTGTGCACCGACGCACTGCCTGTCAGGCCATGCTGTGGCGGCGTCCCATATAAAGTAGAGGAAGATGGGCACGGATGTTAGCCCAGGGCCAGTCTTCCTCAGCAAAAAGAGGGGGACTGGCAGATGTTAGCTCAGGGCGGACCTTCCTCACAAAACAAAACAAAAAAAACAATTTAACACTAGCAAAATAAGAGCACTGCATATTCAGTGAACTGCAAGTAATTTGAGAAAGTTACAAACGGTGGCAAGAGACAAGATTGAAGGTAAAAAGAGCCCAGATCAAAAAAGAATTTTTAAAGAGGAGGACAGTGTTTGCTTTACTAATAGGAATATTAACTAATAATGTTATACAAGGAGACTTCAAAGAAAACAAGGTAGAGTGACAATACATCCCAGTTAGAACAGTCCTGGTCTACATCTGCATACCCAGGGTTCCACCCATTTTACCATTTGTACCATATTTACTGAAGTATTATTAATTACTGCATTAAAATATGCTGGTTTGGTAGACCTCTCCACTTTGTAATTCCAACTTCTGCTACAATCTTGACTGTTTGTGAAATGTATGTATAATGAACAGAGTCCTCACTTTAACGTGCAATTAAAGCTCAAAGATGACAGAAATAACCAATCTATCTTTCTCTCACCCTTTCCCGACAATGTAGCTAACACTTCCCTTTCAGCACAACATGCAGGGGATTCTCCAGTGGCCAGGGCAGCTAGCTCTATTGGAGGTAGGAGAAGTGATCAAGACTGCTGCCACTAATGTTCCACTGGTGTGTCAGCCAACTGTGTGGTGGCCTGTCAGACTTGGTCTGTGAGATACATATAGCTACCAGGCTATCTGCGAGCAGACGTCACGGGAAATTATATATTAGGCACACGAGAAGCAGTTAATGAAGACACAAAGCTAGTTATCCATCAATGAAGTGAGGAATTAAAGGTTCTCTCTTCCCTATGTATGTAAGAATGGTCCACTGAAGCTACCTAACAGATGTATTTGTAAAATAATAAGAAATACATATACACGTCTCTGCCTCTGGTTCCTAACACAGACCTTCTAAAACCCTTGAAAATAGGGATGGTAGGAGAATCTTTTGTCCTAATGTTTAGTCTTTGGCCCCAGTTCCTGGCACAGAACTCCTAAATTCCCTGGAATTCCCTGGGTGATAGAAACATCTTTTATTCTAATGAGATGACTCTTGCTGGACTCCTGGATGGGGGCTGGTCACCAGAAAGACCAAGTCATGATTAGAAGCTTGAAACTTTCAGCCCTACCCCCTCCCATTCTCCAGAGAAGGGAGAGGAGCTAAAAGCAGAGTTAATAATCAACCATGCCTACATGATGAAGCCTCCACAAAAATCTGTAAACTATGGAGTTTGGTGAGCTTCCACGTTGGTAAATAAGAATGCATTCACATGCTGGGAGGGTGGTGCACCCCAAACTCCACGAGGACAGAAGCTTCTGTGCTCAGGACCCTTCTAGACCTCGCCCTACGTGTCTCTTCATCTGGCTGTTCATTGGTATCCTCTAATATCCTGTGTAACAAATTAGTAACCTAGTAAGGAAACTATTTTCCTGAGTTCTGTAAACCACTCCAGCAAATTAATGGAGCCCGAGCAGGGGGGTGATGGAAATATCTGATATTTCGTCTACTGTTCAGAACTGAACTGAATTGTAGGACACTTAGCTGGTGTCAAAGAACTGCTTGGTGTGGGAGAAAAACCCACACATCTAGCGCCAGAAGTGTTATATGAGAGACAAAGTTTTCCTAGACAATATTTGATTAGATAAAAGGCAAAACATCTGGGACTTTCATCTTTACTGAAAATCAGGAAAGAGAACACATAATTAGACTATGAATCTCTAACAAGTAGTATTTATTTCTCAAAATTAGACTTTTCTAAGTTTCTCAAATAGAATTCTCAAAGGCAAAACTAGATGCCTTGGTTAAAGACCTTAATGGTCTTATTATATCCATCACTGTTTTTATTTCACAGGTCACAGAACAAAACTATAAGACACTTTTTAAAGTTTAATGTATGCTTTTTCCTATGAAGTAGAATCTTTCAACCTCGGCACTTTTGACATTTTGGATCTGATAATCTATTCTTGGGGGCTGTCCTGTGCACTACAGGACATTTAGCAGCCTCCCTGGCCTCCACCCACTAGACACCAGCAGCATTCCCCCACTTGTAACAACCAAAAATGTCTCCAGACATTGTCACCCCTGGCTGAGAACCACTGCTATGAAGGATTGAAAAGAAAGGTGAACAGAAATATTACAGCATTAAATGCAAATTTGAAGAAAAATCCCACACCTCAAAAGTCTTACACATCTTCAATTACTTTTACTTTCAATTTATTGCCAAGTCTTACTAGCTTAAGTAGACAACATAGGTCACATTAATATTTTGCTAACATTTAAATAAAAGTATGCATTTATTCAAAACTAATTTTAAGATAGTAGAGAACAATCTGAAGATATGTCCATTTTTGCAGGTGGTATTTTCAATCCTTCTACTTGAGTAGGACTTGATGACATTTCTGAGATCTCAGAGTGCTCTCAGTATTCAGTCAACCTAAGAGCAGAACGTAATTTTTTCCCTCAAACTCACTCATTTGTTTTGGCCTATTTACAAATAAATAGGCCAGGACTAGATTGAGGGAAAAAAAATTACAAGGACAAAATTTCAAATACAGTCATAAAAATTAAAAGGCATTGCTCACTCTTTGTATTTCAAGTCTCTTTTACTGATAAAATACGACTACTTTTCTTTGGAATGTGATTGAAAAGACACATATGCCAGAAATAACAGTTCAATCCATCAATCATTACAGACTATCCTTTGCTATGTAGTTGTGACCATCTTTTTAAAACAACTTGCTGCTTGAGATTGTTTTAAAGTCAAATTATTCCTAATACAACAAAAGTACAATTTATTTAGAAGTAAAGTTATCAAGCTACTTTATTATTTTTATCATAAAAATCTAGTAAAAAACCGAAAAAGGAACAAAGCATACCTTAATAAGTGAGGAACACAGAAAATTACAAATTGCAATAAACAAATGAACAGATGCTGGCACAAAATAAAAGGAAGCAAAATTAAAAAGAGACACCATTTTTCATCTACCAGATTTTCAGATTTAAAAGCCTAATAATGCTTAGTGCTGACATTTGGTACAGGGATAACTTGCACACCCTGTTGGTATAAGCATATGTTGAAAAAAAATTTTTGGAAGGCCAACTGACAATATCTGTCAAGATAATAATGCACATAAACTTCAACCAATAAATTCCATTCTTGCAATGTACCCACATAAATGTGTTCACTTCCTGGGCAAAAAAAGAGGAGGATTGGCACTGGATGTTAGCTCAGGGCTGATCTTCCTCACACACACACACAAAAAGGTACCTCATGTTCCCTCCCAGAGATACACAATAGTGCAAAAATTACAAATTGCACTTGAAAGACTTCTTACAACTCTCAAATTTCAAACACTTCTAAAGCATATATTTTCTCCAATTTCACCACCTGTAAATGGGAATATTACCACCTACCTCCCAATATCGCAAGGATAAGATTTTTGGTTGACTGAGAATAACAAATCCAAGATGCAGACATTAAAGAGAAAGCTAGGCTCACACACTTTCAGCTAAAATACATACATCAGTCTCATCAAATATATGCTTCAAATTTACACCTCTACAAAATTACAATTACTGTAAGTTTTCAGCCTTTGAGGTCACTAGAAAATAGTCAAAATTACAAATGTTAAGGGTACATCAAGTCATCTACCTTATTGACCCCTTCAGTACCTCCTAACATAGTTTTCTTAAATCGCAAACCACCACACCCAACCTATGTATACTTGCCATAATCTCCTTCCCCAGGAAACTATCTATGGTGTCAGTGCTTAGACGGTCATATTATGATGTGCCACAAGGAAAAGAAGGCTGGACAGGTACATGAGGTAAGGCTCAGGTAAGCAGCATGAAAGGTTCAGAAATAAGAGTGTTTATTATTTAACTGCTACCAAATGCATAGCTTCAAATTCTAATAGAGGCTTTGAAAGGATTCTGAGACTGCTACAGTAAAGAGGAGAGATGTGAGAAGACAACTGAACAAGGGACAAGTGGTATAATATAAAGTACAAGTGATGCGAGGGTCTGAAATCAGAAGGCCTGAGTTTAAATCCCAATTCTGTCACTTACCAGCTGCACAATCTTGGGCAAATTATTTAAGTTCTGTAAGCCTCAGTATCCTCCCTTTTAAAAAGGAGAGACACCTACTTCAGAGAGTAATTGTAAAGATTAAATTAGGATAGGCATATAAAACATTTGATAGAACCTGGCACAAAATAAATGTTCATTAAATGTTTGCCTTTTAGGAAGAAGGGCGATAACTCAAAACAGAAGTTCCTTTGTGAAAACTTTAATCCCTTAAAGGTAAATCACAATTTCAGGTTCACTATTTTAAAATCAATCCAAGTCTCTGGCAAGGTAGGAGTACTGAGAAGCAATACATACAAGAAATAAGATTAGAAAAATAAAATTTAAAAAGGGTCAAAAATACTTAAGAGGTACCAGCCCGTTCACGGAGCCTAGACAAATCACAGGGAGATGGGAAGAGAAAGTACAATGTACTGCATGTCTGTGCGTCTGAGTCAGATCTCATTACAGGAAATAAGGAAAATAAAATAACTGAAGCAAAGTTGTGGCAAGCAAAACGAATGGTTAACTCAGTCATAAGTACAAAGAAGCTTGATGAGACTTAGAAAAGTATTGGGCCTGTGTTTTCATTCTTAGAACTTCATTTCAATAAGCTGCAAAACTTTTAAGTTATCAAAATTGGTATTAAAAAATGTTATTTTTACTACTAATAATTTTTATTTTTCATATCACAGTGTATAAACAAAATAAGGAATCTAAGATTTATTGAATGCCTGCTATTTCACAAAAATTCTGTGAAATAAGTGTTGCTATTCACCTTTTCAGCAGGAGAGCTGAGGAAAAGAGGGCTTAGGTAACTAACTGGTTCCATCATGGTCATTCAAATAGGTTATAATAAAACTAGAATTTTAACCAGGACTGTCTTCTAAGCTAGGGTCAAGCAGACTATAATCACAGAGGCAAGAGATATCCTGACATATACAGCTCCAAGTGCATCTTCACTCCACCTTAGAGCCTCTCAATAAAGCTTTTTCCCCCTACAAAGTCAAACTGCTAAGTGATAAAAAAACCCCTACTTGTACTATCACATATATGGCACATTTCAAAAAAGCACTGGGGGCACTATTACTATTCTTTTATAGTATTACTAATTTCAGACTTAAGTTAGCTATTATTCACTTTACATTCAATCACATAAATTCTCAATAAAATTCAATGTATTTGGCAGGAATGGAGTTTGGAGAGTGGTTACAGAAGTGCCTATACAACGCAGATTCCATACAAGCAGTGCCAAACCCAGGCAGCTGGATATACAAACAGGATTGCTGTGGGTGAAACCAGAAAGAGCCAAGACAAGCAACTGAACACATCTGAGGACCTCTCCAAAATGAAGACCTAAAATACATTTCTCAGATTCATTAGGTATCTTTAAAGTATAATGCTTTCACAGGCATATATATTAAATAACAGCCATCATTCGTCTCTTCAAGCGTCTATACTCATGTTTTAGTCTTTGATTAGATTTAAGTTTTTTGGCTACTGACGCTCAAACTTGATTTAGGTAGACACATACACACACACACCTCCACTCACCTCAGTAATAAACTCCCACATCAGAAGGGTGAGAAAGCTACAGTCCACAAAACAGAGGGAAACCATAGTAAATTCTGGACCATAAATTCCTTATCTTCTTACTAATGAGATGTTCTGAAGCAACATGAAGTTTTTAACAGACTTCAATAATAGTCCATAAGCACTAGGAACTCATCCGTTCATTGGCAGGCACAAAGAGGATTCTGGATGTAGATAAAACCACACATATGTATTCAGATAACACTAAGATAGCCATTCTGGGAACCTCTTCGTGACTCTAAAGAGTTAAATGGTAACAGTGACTGCTATTTCTCATCCAGGTCAAGACAACTGATTCTCAATTTTTTTTTACTGTCTCCAAACCATTCACCTATGTAACAAACTTCCAACAGTTACCACCTTTCACTACAAGCAGACATTTTAACATCAGCCACTATCACCACGCCCTGTTCTCCACCCTTAATCACTACTGCTGCAATACCACCCCCAGGTAATACTGTTACAACAAAGAGACTCCCATAAGCTTTTCAAGCTGGAAGGAACCTTGGACATCATCTATAACAAGCCCCTCATTTAGTATCTGGGGAAACTGTGGCTCATAGTAATTTAAGTGATTTAAATAATGGAGACAAAAATAATTAGTTATAGTAGCTTCCCTTTGGGAGGGGAAGGGAGTCACTCACCATGTGCCAGTGACTGTCTTAAGCACTGTATATGGATAAACTCACTGAATCCTGACAACATCCCCTGAGATAGATTTACTTTACTATCCATAGTTTACAGATGAGGAAATTAAGAAAAAGTCAGCCTTAGTCACATGGTAACTAAGTGGTAGAGGTGGGAATTCAAACCCAGGTCTCCCTTGTGCTCTCCTGACCCTCAAACCAGAGCTCTTTCCACAAGATTAAGTACCTCAGATTTATTTCTTCACCCAAATTCACTCTATTTATGCCCAACATATAGACAGTTCTAATTTTTACTTTCTCCCAAATTTTAATATCTATAGCTATATACTCTCATTTATTCAAGTCCTCACAATAGCTGAGGCAACCATACAGTATAAACCCCATTTTTCAAGTGAGGAAACAAGCTCACAAATAATTTGCTCAAATTCACATACAAGCTGCCAAGCTAAATTCAGAACTCAAGCCAGGCTCCTTCCAAGTATGACATTACCACATGCTAACTCTCATGAAATTAGGGGACTAGCCGACTACTAGTAAAAATCTGGACTGAACATGAAAACTATGAGCTCACTTAGGCACCAAAGAGATGGAAGATTCGAAGTTAACTCTAGTTAGCAAACAAAGTTGGCACGTGTCTAACTTTCAGTGCATCATTCAGTAGATTTTGCGCAGTGTACATCAGGTTTAAAGCATGATGTGATTAAAGAAATAAAAACTACAATTTTCTTCATGTTCATACCTTAATCATTGCAGTTTCTGGAATATTTAAACCGAAAAGGGCATCCATTTAACTAATATTTAGTGAAAATCTACTGTGCTTCCCATGTACCACTGCAATGATGGTACATGAGAGGACCTTAGGTGGCACATGGATAATTCATATTTATTACATATTTTAGTATAGATTTTAAAGTGACAGACATAACTAATGCAGCAAACCAATGATTTCAGATCTTATTTTTTTCACAACAAGATTAAGGAAAAAAACTAATATACTGATTATATTTCTGGGGAGGGACAAACTGAGGGCTTGACTTCATCTGTAATATTTTTCAATTTTAAAAAAATCTGGGGCCGGCCCGGTGGCTTAGCGGTTAAGTGCAAGCGCTCCGCTGTTGGTGGCCCGGGTTCGGATCCCGGGCGTGCACCGACGCACCGCCTCTCTGGCCATGCTGAGGCCACGTCCCACATACAGCAACTAGAAGGATGTGCAGCTATGACATACAACTATCTACTGGGGCTTTTGGGGGAAAATAAATAAATAAATAAAATCTTAAAAAAAAAAAAATCTGAAGAAAAAAAGTAAGCCAAGCTAAAAGAGAGTATTAAGTAAATAACTGTACAGATGTTATAAAGATGTGGCAAAAATCATGAAGGTAGTATGTGAGACTGACATTTTAGAAACAACGTTCAAATATTCAATAAATACTATGTTAGACAAAACAAAATTCCCTCCTTTAAGAAACCCACAGAAGGATCTAACAGTTTCATGGGCTTAAGGAGATTTTATTTATAATAATGCAGGTCTTAGCTGTTGATAACTACTTTTAAGTAATCTAACTTTTATTTTCTTACTAGTATGTCAAAATTGCTGAATACAAAAAACTTGAAACTGCAGAGAGAAAAAAAAAGTAGACTCAACATAAGCAGTATAAACACAGTAACAAATACTATTTATTGAGCATTTACCATTTACCAAGCACTGTGCTAAGTTTTCCATGTACTACCTACCCATACTACGAGGTATTACTATTCCCATTTTATAGATGAGGAAACTAACTTAACAGGGACTGACTTAAGTTTTCCTAAAAAGTGAAATTCTGAGAAGATGGCAGTGGTGCTAGAGTTTGTCATCTCTCCAAAATCCTGTACATTAGACATAACTAGACAGCAAAACCAAAAACCAATGAACAAAAACATTTACAACAAAACTAGCTGACAAGGTAATCTGATAAACCCCAAAAATAAGTGAGGAAAAACTGACAGTCACGTGACCTGTACATTATCAGGATCTGTGCAAGAGAAGGCAGAGATAAGTCATGGTGCACCTGAAGGGCCTAGGAATAGGAGAATCACAAAATAGCCAACAGGTATTCACTAGAAATTATGCCAGGCTATTTTGAGAACAGCAGTTGTAACTAAGCTGGGATGTGCCCACTCCAGTAGTGAGTGAGTAGAAGGGCTCTGCAGTGAAAGCTGAAAGGGAGAAGTAGTCTTGCTCCCATGAGCTCCTGAAAGTGACCTACCAGAGCTCCCAGCCAGAGGTGACCCCACAATGAGGAGAACAGGACAACAGAGATGAAAGAAAGACAAGGTTCAAATAAAAGTAGGAGTGGAGGGGCTGACCTGGTGGCGCAGCAGTTAAGTGCGCGCGCTCTGCTTCGGCGGCCCGGGGTTCACAGGTTTGGATCCCGGGCGCACACCAACACACCACATGTCAACCCATGCTGTGGCAGCATCCCATATAAAATAGAGGAAAACGGGCACGGATGTTAGCCCAGGGCCAATCTTCCTCAGCAAAAAGGGGAGGATTGGCATCAGATGTTAGCTTAGCGCAAATCTTCCTCTCTCTCTCTCTCTCTCTCTCTCTCTCTCTCAGACACACACACACACACACACAAAGTAGGAGTGGAGAACAGAGCCTAGAAATTTCAGACAGCAAGCTGCCATGTTCTTTAAACACTTTACAGAAACAATGAGAGCTCTGTGAACCATGCCTCCTCAAAATTCAGAAAAACTAATTTCATGTAAAAATGCACAACAAAATATCAAGGTCAAATCCAACATGAAGTTATTACAAGAAAAAAGGAGAACAGGGAGCAGAATAACATCCTTACAGGCAATCAAAGGAAGCTAGAAAGACTTGTTCAAAAACAGATCAAAACTGTATGATACTATTTCAAAATGAGCTAAAGACACTGAGAAAAATGATACAAATCAGAATTAGAGAAACTCAGAAAATGGAGGGAATTCAGCAAAGAATTAGAAATAAAAGAAATAATTACTTTAGGAAATGACTAAACTACAAAGTACACAAGAACAAAATGAACACCACAGATAATGCAGTAAGAATCCTTCAAAGAAGGAAATTTTCTAAAATTGAAGTAGAATTAAATTAAAAATTTCACTTTGAAAGACACCGTTGAGAATGAAAAAACAAGTTACACGGTGGTAGCAAGTATTTGCAAATCATGTGTCATATAAAGGACCTGTACCCAAAATACATAAAGAACTCTCAAAACACGATAAGAAAACCCAATTTTAAAACAGGCAGGGGCTGGCCCTGTGGCACAGCGGTTAAGTGCGCAAGCTCTGCTGCTGGTGGCCCGGGTTTGGATCCCGGGCGTGCACGGATGCAGTGTTTGTCAGGCCAGGCTGTGGCGGTGTCCCATATAAAGTGGAGGAAGATAGGCACAGATGTTAGCCCAGGGCCAGTCTTGCTCAGCAAAAAGAGGAGGATTGGCATGGATGTTAACTCAGGGCTGATCTTCCTCACACACATACACACAAAAAGTGGAAAAAAACCACATTAAAACGGGCAAAGATTTGAACAATTTACCAAAGAACATATATGTTTAGCAAATAAACACATGGAAGGATGCTCAACATCACTAGTCATTAGGGAAATACAAAGTAAAACCACTATGCAATAAGCATCTATTAGAATGGCTAAAGTGAAAAAGATTGGCCATACTAAGTGCTGAAAAGAATGTGGAGAAACTGAACTCAACCCCCATAATGCTGGTGGGAATGCCAACTGGTACAATCACTCTGGAAAAGTCTGGCAGTTTCTCAAGAAGTTAACCTTACATCTACAATATGATCCAGCCATTCCACTCCTAGGTTTTTATCCAAAAGAAAAGAATGCAGGTGTCCACACAAAGACTTGTACACACAATTTTCATACTTGCTTTTAAATACAAAAAGCTAGAAATTACCCAAATGTCCACCAACAGGTGAATGTATAAAAAAATTGTAGGATTTCCATATAATACTACTCAGAAATAAAAAGGAATGAACTGCTGATAACCATAACAACATGGATCAATCTCAAATAATTATATTGAGTAAAAGAAGCCAAATAAATACTGTATGATTCCATTTATATAAAATTCTAGAACATGGAAACTAATCTAGAGACAAAAAACAGATCATTGGGGAGAGGAGCACACACAAAGAGGAAAGATTACAAAGGGGCACGAAGAAACTGGGAGTAATGGATATGTTCACAATCTTGAGTGTAGTGATAGTTTCGTGAGTATAGATGTCAAAACTTAGCCAACTATACCTATTCAATAAATGAAGTTGACTGTATGTCAATTATACCTAAATAAAGCTGTTTTTTAAAAACAGGAATGAAGAAAAAGAATTCAGGACAAAATAACAAATACTGAAGATGTGTGAGTTGATGCAACATAGGAGTCCCTGAAACAGAAAACCAAAGGAAATAATTCAAAAATCACTTTCCTGAAATTAAAACAAAAAAAATTTTTAACATACATACTGAAAGAGCACATCACCTACCTGAGTATACTGATTCAAAATCCCAAACACTAAGATATAGTCTAGAAAAATTACCGCACTTCAAAGAAAAAGAAAAAATCCTTTGGGAAGCTAGGCAAAAAGAGTAGGTGGTTTATAAGGTAAAGAAAATTAGATTATCATCCGATTTTTGCCAGTAACTCTTTAAACTGGGGAAAACAATGGAATTAACATATTTAAGCTACTCAAGGACAAAAAATGTGAACCAAAGATTTTATTTCCAGTCAAACTGACCTTCAAGAACAAAGGTCACAAACTGTTAACATACAAGAATTCAGGAAGTATTGTTCCCATGAGCTCTGCCTGAAAAATCTACCAGAGCATGACCTTCAGACAACCAAACTGACTAGAGACACTGACATAAGGCCTGGTGGCGAGCATTAAATATATAGCTACTGTAAAACTAGAGTAAATGACGGTTAAAAAGGAAACTTACGTAACAGCTACATGTTCAGATAATATAGACACAACTACTTTTTTTTTAATGGGGGCTAGAAATTGGGAGAGTATATGTAAAAATTTTTTAATGTTCTTAGTAATTATATTGGTGGTATTATTCTTAGACTCTTTGGTGTGTAATGTTAAATATAGTCAGAAAATATGAGATATCCTAACTCTACTATCCCCTATGTCATTGAGGACCAGGATTTTTTGGTGTGGAAGAAGTAAAACATCCCGTAGTCCTGATTTTGACCTGGAAGTATAAGTATGAATCACCAAGTATTTTATCTAGTCCCGTCCACTCAAGAGGCTAAAAGCAATGACCAACTCAGTAATAATAAGCATCTCTAGCACCCAGGTTGTAGTCTTTAAAAACCATTTCCCACTAAAAGGAAGACAGGGTTTCTTGAGAAATGGCTGATTCCAGGTATGGGGCAGGAAATGAGCTTAGAGCATGTTCTTAGACCAGACAGTAAGGATGCTATCAAAGACTACTGGGGTCAAGTCAAAAGGACTCTGGAATCAACTGGAACAGGTTCCCAAAGGCCAAAGATGGGAGAAACTGACCATCAAAAGAATTAGCACAACTAAAACCCATCAAATATGTTTAAATCCATGACTAAAATCCATCAAATGTTTATGACTGAAACCCACCACATGTTTCCGTTCATTCAGCACATAATATATACTTGGCATTAAGTTAGGAACTGTTACCTTCAGAGAAGGGTTGCTCAAAGAAATGTCCCATTTTCAGGAGAAACTAACCTTTTCAACATAAATATTTTTCTCAAGTGGCCCAAAACAACTAATTTGGGGATCATTAGACGGATAGCTATGTCTCTCTTCATAACCATTTGGTACCCTGTGTCTTGGCATCTTTCCCAACTTCCTAAAATAGATATTTACAGGTAATTTCGAAAAGACTAAGAAGGAAAACTGCTCCAATGCTGTTAATTTTCCTACAACCTCCTCCTCATTAAGAACCTAAACTTACAATTCCAAAATCTCTCTCAAGTTAAAAACACAAGTGTCAAATTTTTTTAAATGGAAAATAAATATCCTAGACATACTTCTTCTGTTAATGACTTCTTGCTATAATGTATCAATGAAAATAAAAACAGAATGGAATTCTTATCTTAAGCAACTCATCCATCCTAAAACAAAGATATCTGACTTTTCCTTTAGACTTGCATTCTCTTGTTACAATCTTAGAAGTTAGAGCTCAGTTTAGCCATATTAGAGCTCAGTTTAGCCATAAACGCATGACAAAAACTCAACAAATTTCAGTATCACAAGTTAAGACATGCCCATTTTGATTTAAAAAAAAAAAAAAAAACCACAAAAGGGGCTGCCCCGGTGGCGTAGTGGTTAAGCTCATGCGCTCCACTTCAGCAGCCCAGGGTTCACAGATTCGGATCCCAGGCACAGACCTATGCACCGCTTATCAAGCCATGCTGTGGCAGGCATCCCACATATAAAGTAGAGGAAGATGGGCACGGATGTTAGCCCAGGGCCAATCTCCCTCAGTAAAAAAAGAGGAAGATTGCAACAGATGTTAGCTCAAGGCTAATCTTCCTCACCAAAAAAACCCCAAAACCCAAAAACACAACCAAAGCTAAATAAAGCTAAATGTATAAACACCAGCTGCTTGAATGAGAAATTAAAAAATATTTTCCAAACTCCGTAAAGAATCTACCACCACCAATCATTTTAATACAAAACATTTGAAATAAAATGGACAAGCACCTAACCGGAGGGAGGAGGAGCTAGTTTAAGTTCTCTATCAGGATAAAATAACTTCCCAGAAACATCAGGTTAAATTTCCCTAGCCACTTGGTGATCCAGTTAGACAGAATTTTAAAAAGCTTTCTTTTGGAAACTTTCAACTATTTATACATTTATAGACAATATATTTCATCATAAAGGAAAGGCAGTTTATACAGACCTGATAAGCTAAATAAGAGAAGAGCTTTTAAGTATCTATCCCCAGATAGTTTAATATAATTTTATGTATCCAAAATTCTGAAAGTAAAATGCTTTTCCTCTTGATATTCTTGAGAGGGGTAAGTTTGGACCAACTAGCATTTCAAAAGAAATAGTGGCAATCTAAGCATTTATGATTTAGGAATTATTTTTGAAAGCTGGCATCTAGTCATTTTTAAGCTTATTTACATAAATACCAGTTATTTTGCATCAATTTTTAAAAATCAAGATGTTCTAAGAGACTATAATTCAGAGGCAAAAATGACTTTTTTCCCCCTAAAGGGTTCCATTTTTAAAATGTAATAAATATAAGATTGAACAGATCACAGTCACATTCTCAAGTTGACTGGTAATCTTAATAATGCATTAAGGAAGTTCAGCTTGTCTACACGACCATTAAATAAGTTTTTTTTCCTTTCTAAAATTAGGCTAATTATTAGAAGGCTACATTACAACCATAAGCAAATCTTGTGAGAAATGAACATTTGCTAATAGTGAAAGAAAGTATACATCACTTGCTGAAGCTTCCACTCTTATATTGGGCCTCAAAATGAATTTTAAAATAGGCAAGAAGTAGGGGAGCCAAAAGGAAGCCCACTTATTAACACCGCAGCCAAAGAAACCTTTCCCCTTCCTGCTCCGCACTCGCACTCCGTACCCAAAGAAAAGACTAAAAGGAAGTTACCAAATCTGCACTGCTCTCTACAAATCAACTTAGCCAAAGTGTGAAAACAGCTCCTGCCACACAAACTACTCACATATCAAACTGGAACGTTCTTTTGAAAACAGTCCTAACTTCATAGTATAAGTTTCAAATTCACAACACTTGGAAACAAGCCTAACAAAATGCTGAGCACATGTAACAAGTTAGCTATCCTAGAAAGTTTACAGGACAGTCAAAACTGTAGCATCTGGAATTTGTCAGATAATCACCCTGAGTCCTCAAGAGAATAAACAGAAGTGACACTTCAAACACCCACATACATAAATATGACAACAAAGGGCTGGATACAGGACAATATGAGAAAATACCGGCAACAAAAGAATCTGAAACAGAATCAAAGCCACAAAATTCTGGGAATAAGCCTGTTATGGCCAAAAAGGGTTATAATGGGAGTAGGCATTCTTCCTTTCTCCGGCTCTTTTAGACCAGTAACTTCTAAAAGTACCAAGGCTTAGCTATAAAGAAAAACTTAACAAATTTTAAAAATTCATTACAGAGCATGCATAAAGTAAATAAAGTGTATGCACTTAGTAAATGTTTTAAATGACTGAACTGAACTTGTACAGTTCAGCTAGATGGATTCTTCAATTCTTCTGAAAAACACTTTTTTCCCTTTCCTAAGCAATTCTGAATGATACATAGGTCTATAACAACGAATACATGTTTTCAACTCACATTGTTTCTCCAGTCTTGGCTACATGACAAAGAAACTGATCCAGGACCGGACAAACTTCCTTTTTCCCTCTCTTCTCAAAATCTAGATAAGAGAAGAAAGAAAAGTTATCAGTATTTCTCAAAGTCCATCGACCATCTCCAATGCCCTCTACAAACAAACTTTCCTCCCAGTCCTTCCTCACATTAACAATAAAAAAAAAAAATTAGCCTCTCAACCAAATAACCACCTTGACTCTCCCAAATTCAACTTCCAACATGTCACCCTCTTCACAGGTAACAAGAATCCTCCTAAAGGGGGCACTCAACTTCTCCACAAACCATCCTTAAGGCAGTGTTTCTCAAAGTGCAGTCCGGGGGCACACCAGCATCAGATTCACCCGGGAAGCTGGTTAAAAAACTAATCCCAGGCCCCCACCCCCACAAATTGTTTATCTAAGGAAGGTTCATAAATCTGCGTTTAAGAAACACCAGCTACCGCCTGTAGCCGTCCCCAAATGACTCTGGATGTCAAAACACAATTCTCGAAACGCTGAAACCACGCTATTCTAAGTTTGAGAACGCTGTTCCCAAGCCTGTTGCTTAGAAGGCGACCGATCAAGAGCAGCGAGGGCGACCACTTAGAAGGAGGGCGCGTGGAAAGATGACTTCAGAAGCCCCGCAAAACGCTTCCCGAGACACTTCAAAGTTGCTCTGCCGCCCCCTCCGCCCCCGACCTTTTACTTTTTTCTCTCCCCCCGACGCCTGGCGGGCGGGGGCCTGCCGGGGAACCGAGCCCGCCGGGGAGCGGGCTGCGGGCCCGAGACCTGCACCCGGAGGGGTGGGAGAGGGGCTGGGGCCCCGGCGAGAGCGTCCCCGGCTCCCCTCCCCCAGCCCAGACGCCGGCGGCCGACACAAAGCCCAGAGCGGGGCGGGAGGGAGCTGCCCACAGGGCTCCCCGCCCCTGGGGAGGCGGGAGGGGGGATGGGAGCCGGGGAAGCGCGCCGCCCGCGCCCGGCCCCGGCCTTCGGAGGCACCCGCCCCGAAGGGAGAGGGGAGAGGGCCGCGCGGGGTGGAGAAAGGGAGAGGGGGCAGCTACCCCCACCTTTCAGCGCCTCCTGCAGCCTCTCGACGTCCATGGCTTCCCGGAGTCCCTCGCAGCCTCCGCCTCCCTCCGCGGGTCTCCCGGGCACCGGAACGCCTCCCCCCACCCCCCCGACGCCCTCCCCCTCCCTCGCACACACTCCGTCACGCAGGCGACCGGGGGGGGCACCGAAGGGAGCCGGGGGAAGCGAGCGAGAGAGAGCGAGACCGAGAGAGCGAGCACCTCCCCGAGCCGCTACCACCAGCCCTCCAACATGGCGCCCGGCACGTCACCGCGCGCACGCTCCCCGCCGCCGTCCTCGCGCCCGCCGCGCGCCCCGACCCGGAGCCCGAGAGCGCGTGCGCGGCGGAGGCGTGCCCCTAGGGCCGACCGAGACTCGGCAGGCGCCGGCCGCTCCCTTGCTGGTGGCCGCTCCCTTGCTGGTGGCCGCCGCCGTGCCTGCGCGGTGCTGGAGACCGAGTCGTCAAGGCAAGGGGCTGGAGGTAGACCCCTGGCTTTGAGTGCCTGTTTTTTGCTGGCTGTGTGACCTTGAGCAATTTACTGAGCCTCTCTGAGCCTTAATTTCCCCATCTCTACAATCTAGTACCGACCACCCTGTTAGTTGCTGTGAGAATTAAATGAGCGTGTGTACACACAGCGGTCCGAGTGTGCGTAAACAAACAGTCGGTATTACTAACAATCGAAACAAGAATACCTCCCTGCCTGAACCCAGCGTTCGTCACTGACTCACCCTTGAAGAGAAGCAATGCATACAGCAAAGGGATTAAAAGCTTAGGGATTGGACCCAGCTAGATTCAAAGCCCAACTCAACTATTTACTCTCTGTGTGACCCTGGACTAGTTATTTAAACTCATGGAGCCTCAGTTTTCTCATCTACAAAGTGGGGATTTGTAAAACAGCCGTGAGGCTTGAGTGAAATGGAGAATATGAAGCATTTAGCACACTGTCTGATACAGCGCCACAGGTGACAGGATGGCCTTAAACAAGCCCGGGCAGGGTTCTCATCTGCTGTATGCTGGGTCACTCGGAGTCGGAGTCGATTCCACGGCACTAACGACAACTAGAACTTGTAAGCACTCAGTTAGCGTGGCTGTTGTTTTTATTATCATGATTCTGATGACATTGCGTAAGCGCCCAGGAAGTTAGAGAGGGCGGGGACCTCGGAAGTCCTCTCCAGGCCTGGCATTTTTACCAATAGGATAGCTGAGGCGTAGAGAGCTAGCCTGGAAAACAGCACCAGAACCCAGAACATCTGGCTCCCAGCCAGCGTGTGGACATTTTTATTGTCTTCTCTTGTCTGTGAGCTTTTCAAGGAAAAGATCTTAACTTGTTCCACCTTCTCCTCTCAAAGCCTAGCACAAGGAAGGAAGGAAGGGAGGGAGGAAAGACTATTTCTTTTCTTGTCTTAGAAGGTGCAGATTTGGACACAAGCTGTTGCAACTGTTGACTCTCTTAAAAGACGATGGCCCTGACCCTGACCCTAACCCTGACCCCACGTGGCAGAGGTAGGCAAAAGCTGCCCCCACACAAAATACTTCTCTCAATTTTGCCATCAGAGAACCAGTCCCCTGTGTCTTGAAACTCTTCCATTGTTCAGAGCATCCAGCTCAATTACAAATAGACTTGCAGGGGGGTATAAGGGAGTGTCATCATCAAACACTTGGCCAGCACTCACCATAGATTTAGTTTATCTGGTCCCTTCTGATCTGAAGGGGCCTACTCTCTACACAGCAAAGCTTAGTCTCCACTTCTCCCTGCCACCCTGTCCTCTATTCAGGCAGGCCTCTTCCTGCAAGAGCTGTGAGGGACAATACAGTTGGCACTAGCCATGTGTGGGTATTTAAATTTGAATTAATTAAAATTAAATAAAATTTATAATTCAGTTCCTGAGTTCTTCAGTAAAATTCAGTCCCTCGGTCACACTAGCCACATTTCCAGTACTTGATAGCCACAGGTGGCTAGCGGCTTCCATATTATATAGCATGGATAAAGAAAATTCCACTATTGCAAAAAGTTCTTTTGGAACTTTCTGTTAGACAATATACCATGCTAATTTCTTTCACCTTGCTTTGTCTGTTTTCATCAACTGTTCCCCTCACTTGGGGTTGCCTCAACTTCTAAACACTGGAAAAGTCCATGACAGGAGACAAAGTACACACAGCAGCAGCAGCCTGGGGGATCAGAGAAAGTTTCCCTGGAGGAAGTAGGTATTTAAGCTGAGACCCGAATTATGAGAGGAAGGTAGCCAAGAGGAGCTTTCATACAGGAAAACCATCAGTGCACAGGCCTTGAAATGAGAGAGAAGAGCCAGGTGGGTTCTGAAGAGCCATAAGAAATTCAGTCTGAATTGAGCTGAGAGTGCAAGGGCAGAAGTGGCAAGAGATGAGGGTGAAGAATTATTTCTGCGGTTCATTTCTTTCTCCTTCCTTGGAATTCTCTAGGCAGCATGCATCACAATGTCTGTGGTTGCTAGAGCCTCTCACTGATACTAATCCCTTTGGAAGAAAACAGAATGTAAATGTGACAGCCAGCCTCTGAGATTGCCCCAATTGTGCTGTCTCCTGGGATTCACGCCCTAGTGTAGTCTCCTCCCACACTGAATCAGAGCTGGCCTGTGTGACCAGTAGGAGTGTGGCAGAGGGAATGGTGTTTCACTTCTGAGGCTGGGTCGTAAAATATGCTTTGGCATCTGCCTTGGGCTCTTGGATTGCTGGCTCTAGAGGAAGCCATCTGCCATGTCATGAGAACATTAGAGCAGCCCTGGGGAAAGGTCCCAATGGAGAAGAACCGAGGCGTTAGAAGTGGGTCCTTCAGCCTACAGAAATCCTTCAGATGACTGCAGCCCCAGCTGGCATCTGGACCACAACCTTATGAGGGATCCCAAGCCAGAACCACCCATCTAAGCTGCTCCTCAATTCCTGATCCACAGAAACTATGAAAGATGACAAATGTTTATAATTGTTCTAAGTTTCCAAATTCTGGGATAATTTGTTACACAGCAATAGATAACTAATGCGACAAATGAGAATATTAATAGTAACAGCTAACATTTATTAAGTATTCTCTGTTACAAAAATAGCCAGTGTAATCCTAGCAAAAATCCTATGAGATAGGTGATATTATTATCCCACTTAACAGAAGGGAAAATTGAGGTATAAAGAGGTGAACTAACTTGCCCATGGTCACACAACTACACAAGCAAGTGACTGACCCATGTTTCAGACCTGGACTGACTTCAAAGCCCCCAAACACTTTCTTGTCCTCAAGAAGGTTGCAAACTACCGGGAGAGATAAGAGTACGCTGTAAAAGTATAGTTTGGTATATCAGAGCATAGATTCTGATGCAAAGTAGAAGGAGTGTATGCGAACTGGGTGGTCAGAGGCCTTCGAAATCTCTTCCAGGCAGGGATAGAAGTTGCTCTTTAGAAAGGCCTTGCTTAAAGACTGGAAAAAGTTTGCACCTACAGGGAAGAGACTTCCAGGCAGAGGGAATGGTATTAACCAGGCGAACAGTCGTTGAGGGCCTCCTGGGTGTAGGGAGAAGATGTAACTAGACTCTATTTCCCCTACGGAGCTCATGGTCTGATGGAGGAGATGGACCTTAAATAAACGTAAACCACACATCAATGTGGAAGACGGGCTCATTGCTCCAGGAATATGCAAGAGGGAAAAAGCCCGAACTTGAGAAAACACAGAGTAGGAGGTGGAAGATGGAAACAGAAAGAGAAGTGAGAGAGAGAAAACAGCTGGGACCATGTCAGAGAAAATGCTTGAGGATCTTCTTATAACCCCAGGGAGAATTACTGGAGTCTGACCATGCCTCGGGGATGAGGCTGTGGGAAGGGACATGAAGAGGGGATTGAGGAAAAGTCTAGAAAAACTCACACTCCGTCTACAAGGATTGGAGGACAGGGAACAGGCCGGGTTAAAACACCACTACAGAAAGCCTTGGAGGCTCTTTGAAGATTTTATTTATTTATTTTTTCCCGCCAAAGCCCCAGTAGATAGTTGCATGTCACAGCTGCACGTCCTTCTAGTTGCTGTATGTGGGACGCGGCCTCAGCACGGTGGAGAAGCCGTGCGTCTGTGAGTGCCCGGGTCCGAACCCGGGCCGCCAGCAGTGGAGCGTGCGCACTTAACCGCTAAGCCACAGGGCCGGCCCTGGAGGCTCTTTGATTCTCATGGCCTTTTACTCATGCCTTTTGGACCTTATTTATATGTCGTAGTGGGTATCAAGATGAAGCTGAGGTAGGAAGGTGGACAAAATAAGGGGAAACAATTTTCTAAACAGTTAAGAGGGTAGTTTCACGTATCATCAGGGTTAACTTTTTTCTAGAGACTCTCCAAAGCTAACACATTTTTATTGGAAATAAGGGTAACAAAGGATCTGTTCTGAAAGACTCTGGGTTGCTTCCTGTGGTGCCACAACCGTGTGATTGCTGCTGGTGGCCGTGTTGAGCCGAAGAGCAGTGTTAGGAGAGGAGGCTGGCAAAGAGGAGTACTGCCGAGCTGGATGACTTCGTTGAGTTTGACTGCAATAATGGGAGTTCACTTCAAATTGTGTGAAAGAAAATGGGAATTTGGTAGGAGAGTAGGGTATTCCATGGCATCCAGGACTCTAACTGAACCCAATACCATTCTCTTCTTCAGGTCTCCACATTTCTCTCTCTCTCTCTGAATCAGTGTTTACTGCTCACAGATAGGTGGCCTCATTTCCAGTGACTTGCTAAGACAAGTGACCAGCATCTCTCAGTCGCAACCAGAGTATCTTGGGCCAAGTGTTCACTCAACTGTGGCCTGGAAAGTACAGAGGCTCCTAGTGTAAACCCCAACACTTTGGCTGTGGATGTGGGGCATCGAGGCCAGGCAATAGAGGAGTAGGGGAAGCGGCGGCCAGAGACCCCCAAAGATGACTACAACAGGGGCCTGACTAACCCTAACCAAACTCAAACAGCAGGCAGGATGGTGCAGTGTGGAGCCCAAGCAAACAAGCAATCTGAGAGAAAGTTCGTCCTAACTGTGGGTGTCGTTTGGAAACACAATCCCATCCCCATGTGAGAGTACACTCCTCCAGTGTGTGTAGGAAATGGCATCTCCCCTCTCCCTCAGGCAGGGCCGGATAGACACTAATCAATTCTTGCTATCAAATGTCCACTTTTTAGCCTAGTCTCTCTCTATATATATATAGATAGATATGTATATCTATATCTATAAACACACACATATATTATATGTATATATACTGTGATGGTTAATTTTATGTGTCAACTTGACTGGGCCACAGAGTGCCCTGATAGTCAATCAAACATTATTCTGGGTGCTTTTTGAGAGTAACATTTAAATCAGACTAAGTAAAGCAGATTGCCCTCCTTAATGTGGGTGAGCCTCACATCCAATCAGTTGAAGGCCTGAACAGAACAAAAAGGCTGGCACCCCCTCCCCTGCTGAGTAATAGAGAATTCTTCCTCCCTGATGGGTTTCAAACTGAGACATTGGCTTTTTTTCCTACCTTTGGACTCAAGCTGAAACACCGACTCTTCCTGGGTCTCAAGTCTGCAAGCCTTCGGACTAGAACTACATCATTGGTTCTCCTGGGTCTCCCGCTTGGAGAATGACCCTGCAGATCTTGGGCCTTGCCAGCCTCCATAATCACCAATTATAATAAGTAATTATAATTAATTATATTAATTAAATATTATAATAAAGAATCCAATTCCTTATATAAATATATATACACACACATATACATCCTATTGGTTCTGTTTTTCTGTAGAACCCTGACCAGTACATATACATACACACATATAGATGCATACATATACACACACAATATTCAATAATTGAATATGATAAAATTGAGTGGTGTGCTAATTAAGAGAAAAGGGTCTAAAATCAAACAGATCTGGGTTTAATTCCTGCTTATCACTTCCTAGCTGTGTGAACTCTGGTAAATGATTAATATCAAAATGCCTCAGTCTCCTCATCTGCAAATTGGAGTTAATAATAGTACCTCACTCATAGGTTTGCTGTGAGGATTAAGCAAGTGATTTGATTCAATCAGCATTAGTTATTGTTGTTATTTAGGTTAAGAAGTACAAAGATAATATTTGTGATTTTGTTTCCTTTTTCTTTCGAAATCATTTCAAACTCATAAAAGATTTGCAAGTATGGTACAAAGAACACTTTGTTTCTAAACCATTTGGGAGTGAGTTGTCCAACTTTTACCCCCGAACCCCTGAAATTACACACCCTTTAGCATGCAATTCCTTCAAGGCCATTCTGCTACATAACGACAATACTATCAAGATCAGAAAATTAGCATTGATATATTACCTCCATCTCATCCTCTGACTCTATTTAAATTATACCAGTTGAATCAATAATGTCCTTTCTAGAAGAAGGATCCAGTCCTGGGTCACGAGTTGCATTCAGTTGTGTCTTTAGTCTCCTTCAGGCTAAGAGAGTTCCTCAGTCTTCCCTTGACTTTCATTACCTTGATCCTGTTGAAGATTACCATTGTAGACTGTCCCTCATTTGGGGTTTGTATGACATTTCCTCGTGACGAGATTCAGGTGATGCATCTCTGGCAGGAATGTCATAGAAGGGATGCTATGTTTTCTCATTTCATCCTAGTGGTGGCCCACAATTTCAGTTTGTCCCATTACTGATGTTCACTTTGATCACGTGATTAAGGTAGTGCCTGCCAGATTTTGCCTCTGTAAGATTGCTCTTTTCCCCTTTGTAATTGTATGTTTCCTGTGGCTGCTGGTAACAAGTTACCACAAACTGGGTGGCTTAAAACAACAGAAATGTATTCTCTTACAGTTCTGGAGGCCAGAAGTCTGAGATCAAGTGTCAGTAGGGCCATACTCCCTCTAGAGGCTCTAGGGGAGACTCAGTTCCTTACTTCTGCCGGCTTCTGCTGTTCCTTGACGTGTGGCTGTATCACTCCCATCTCTGCCTCTGTGGTCACATCCCCTCTTCTTCTGTCTGTCAAGTCTCCCTTGACCTTACTCTTAAAAGGACACTAGTTATTGGATTTAGGGCTCACCTAGATAATCCAGGATGATCTCCTCAGCTCAAGATTCTTAAATTACATCTACAAAGACCCTTTTTCCCAATAAGGTAACAATCACAGGTTCCAGGGATGAGGACGTGGGCATATCATTTTGGGGGCTACCATTTAGTCCGCTATAGTAACTAAAATTGTTTTGTGAGGAGGTACTTTGAAACTATGTAAATATCTCATTTCTCATCAAACTTTCACTCTTGAGTTTTTGCATCCATTGATAATTCTTGGCTGAGTTAATTATTACTATGATGGTTGCCAGATGCTGGTTTTCTAATTCCATCATTCATTTTACATTTATTAATTGGTATTCTAATATAAGAGAGGATTCATCTTCTCTCATTCATTCATTTTTTTAAATTTATATTAGTTTGGACTCACGGATTCCTATTTTATTCAATGGGTTATAATCCATTACTATCATTATTTATTTTGATACATAAATTGTCCTAGACTTGGCCAGTGGGAACTTCTTTGAACTGGCTTCTGCATCCTTTTGACATGTCCCCATCATTCTTGGAGCACTTCTTTATTTTCTGTATGAAAAGCTATTCCAGGCTCATCTTGCATCTTCCCTCTCCCACCCCTGAAATTAGCCATTTCTCCAAGAAATCCTGATTCATTTTAGTGGAGAATGCTATTTAGGAACCTAGATGAGGCTGCTAGGGTCTTCACTGCCATTGAGATGTCATTGCTCCCAGGCCCTATTGACAGACAGAGCTAGAGAATATATACATGTATTCATATACACATCCACATTCATGTATATATTTCTGTACTAGCTATATAAATATAAATATATATATGTTTATTTATTTAATTAATTTATTTATAGAAAACTATGAGTTCACAGCTTCCAATGCCCATCTAACACTGGAAGGTTCATTCTAGTTTTCTCCCTTGCCGTATGTAGAACTCCAACAGTAAAGAAACTGGCTGCCATTATTGTCAATATGTTGACTTGCTGGATCAATCTCCATGGTATGCAACCGACCTGTTACCACTGCCAATCTTTTAACAGTTGCCGTTCTCACCTCTCTTGCACTCTGACACTCTGCACCAGGCTTCCTTCCCCTACCCCCTTGCAGATTCCTACTTGTCTCGGCTACAACTGACTGGTTTTAGACTGAATTATTCTGGAAGAAAGGGTAAAAATTATTAGTATTTATAATAATAATAGTAATAAAAGTAATTTTTAATTCCTCAAATAACTGATAAATAATGTTTCATAAAGCAACTCAAAGAATACAGGGCAAGCAAAAGTCTCTTATGACCCTCTCCCTGACCCAACACCCACCACAGCTATATGAAGCATTACGAGTTGGCTGTGAGTCTTTCTGGATGTTTATGTGGTGTATGTGTCTCACCTGTGTTATTACAACAGCCTCCAAGAGCTCTTCTGCCTTCTATCCTTGCTTTCCTACAATTTATTTTCAATACAGCAGCCAGGGTCCTTTGAACAAGAAGATCAGATCATGTCACACCTCTGCTCAAATCTCTGCATCGCTCTTGTTTCACTCAGAGTAAAAGCCACGGTCCTTACAATGAGCCACACTTCGGCCCCCTAGGCGCACTCTGCCACTCCCTCCTCTCTCTAACCTTATCTCCTACCCCAACCAGGAGCCCTTCTTTAAGCTGCTCCAGGCTTGCTGGCCTTGGTGATGTACCTTTAACCTGTGGGTACACTCCCTGCTTAGGACCTTGCCCTGGCTCTTCCTTCTGCCTGATCGCTCTTCCCTGGGACAGCCACGTGACCCCCCCCACCTCCTCCAGATCCATCTTCTCAATGAGGCCTCCCCTGACCACACTAAGTGACGTGGCACCCTCCCTCCTCCCCTGACCACACTAAGTGACGTGGCACCCTCCCTCCTCCCCTGCGCTCCTGACCTGTTTCTTTTGCTCATTTTTGCTCATTTGCCCTTTCCACCTCCTAACAGGTTACGTAATTTCCGTTTTAAATTGTGTTTGCTGTATGTCTCTGCGTTACTAGAACACAGCACCCTGAGGACAGGAAACTATGTTTTGTTTACTGATTGTTCCCAAGCATCTTGAAGGCTTGCACAGTGTCTGTATCCCATAGGTGCTCAATAAATAAATATTTGTTGCATAAATACGTATTGAAGTAGTTATTTTTGGCTTAAATTTCTCTCTCTGAATAGTAATGTATTCTTCTGCAATTTAATTTTTTTGACTTAGTAATATGTCTTGGGATCTTTTCATTTTATTTTATAAATACTAATCTAAATCTTATTTTACATAGTAGTTTGGAGTATAGGTAGAATATTATTATTTAACCAGTTATCTATGAGTGATATATAGGACTAACCAGTTTTGATCTGTTATAAACAAGATCTTGGATAATTCAAGTCTCAGTGTCCTCTTTTATAAAATAGAAATAGTATTCACCTCATAAAAGACTGAGATCTCATAAAAGACTGAGATCCTAGGGTAGTGCCTGGCAAATCTTTTATTATGTTTTCATATTATTATTATTATTACCTGTGCTACTGCCGTTGCTGTTACTATTACTATAAGACTCTCTGTGCCTATGGAATACTATTTTTCTAGGAGAGCAATTGCTGGATAGGTGCATTTTTAATCGACAGTGCCAACTGACTCCCTCAAACAGCGCTGTCAACTCCCCAAAGTATGTAAGTGTACACACACTTGTGGACTCACTAATTTTCATCAATCTGATAGGTAAAAAAATGAATACCTCTGTGTTGTTTTGATTTTCATTTCCAAGGTTTATCAGTTAGTTGCAGCATTTATTTCCTGTACTTTTTGGCCAAGTATGTAGTTTCATCTTTGTTTACATTTCAGCCCCTAAAAACTGGTGAGACCACCCAAAGTCACATTGATTGGATTTGGCTATTTTCTGGTTTGTCATAAGATAGGTCACTTCTGCAACTGCCTAATTGCATGTGGATTTTATTACAGATTTTATTCTACCCAGAAGGGTAGAATAGGTAGGGGGCAAGGGGATCAGCTTCTATCAGCAAAGTCACGGGCTTGGACCCCAGGAAATTCTCAGGGCTGAATATTTCCTGAGTGTGTATTTTATGCCAGGAACTGGTCTGTGGAGACAGCGGTGAACAAGGCAGACAGGATCCTTGCCGTCATGGATCTTACAGTCTAGTGGGATAGACAAATGTAAAGG
The DNA here is from genome assembly GCF_020826845.1 of Diceros bicornis minor. Taxonomy (NCBI): domain Eukaryota; kingdom Metazoa; phylum Chordata; class Mammalia; order Perissodactyla; family Rhinocerotidae; genus Diceros; species Diceros bicornis. Next base: position 71,091,177 of record NC_080741.1, on the reverse strand, counting down.
AAGTAGACATTTACATAAAAGCCCAAGAATTGTAGATTGTAGTCCCAGTGCTATGATGGAAATAAACAGGATAATATGGTATGATAGCCATGGGGGGAGGCCACTTTGGATGGGGTGATCAGGGGAGGTCTCTCTGAAGAGGTGACATTTGGGTTGAGACCTGAAAATGTTGGGGAAGAGCTAGGGAAACAAAACATGCAAAGGCTCTGAGATAGGAAAGGGCGTGGTATGTTCAAGGAACCTGGAAGTGAGTTGGAGCGTGGTGGGTGAGAGGAGAGCAGAGCTAGGACAAGGGAGGGAGAAGCTGGTTACCGTGGGTTCCACTAAGCCATCCAAGGATGGCTCATCTTAAGGGTGATGGAGCGTAGAATGTTTTAAGCAAGTAAATGGCATAATCCAATTTATGTTTGTCAAAATCATGGTGGTTTATTGTCCAGTTTTCCTTTCTAGGAGCTCTGAATGGCATACTCCTCTTCTAGCGATTTCCCAGTTCCTGTCATTTCTTCTAACATCCTAAAACCTACAACTGATAACATGCCACCTAGACTGTCTGTCTCAAAATTTAGAGTGGTTAGAATTACTTGTGGAGCTTGATAAAAACGGGTATTCTGGGTCCCTACCCCAGAGATCCTGATTTAGCAGCCCTGGAGTGGGAGCCAGGAATCCTCATTTTAGGAAACTCCTAGGTCAGTGTTTCTCAAACTTCAGTCTGCATCAGAACTACCTGGAGGGCTTATTGAAACACAGATTACTTGGCCCCATCCCCAAAATTTCTAATTCAGTAGGTCTAGGGTAGGGCTCAAGAATCTTTATTTCTAACAAGTTCCCAGGTAATACCAGTCCAGGAACCACACTTTAAGAACTACTGCCCAGTGTGGTTCTAATAAAGGTGATCCCTGGGACCGCACTTTGAGAAACACAGGCCCAGGGACTAAAGCCAATCTTACCAGTATGTCATAAAGGGCCTTTGTAATGTTCTCCCAGCCTATCCTGCCAGCCTCACCTTGTTCCATCCACTCTCTGCCCTGGGCCACCCGCTAGCATTCTTTGCTCTTGGCACAGAAAATTTCTCAGCACGCCTAGAGCTTCTGATGACTGTGCACACTTCCAGGCCTTTGCACATGCTATTCCTTTTCCTTGCAATGCCCCTCCCCCAAACATTCCCTTAAGACTCCCTTAAGACTCCGCTCAAATGTTATCCCTTCCGTGTTGTGTCCCCCAACTCTCTGCTAGATGTTAATTGCTTCTTTCATTGGACTGCCTAAAGCTTTGTTTTTTTTGTGTGTGTGTGAGGAAGATCAGCCCTGAGCTAACATTTGCCAATCCTCCTCTTTTTGCTGAGGAAGACTGGCCCTGGGCTAACATCCGTGCCCATCTTCCTCTACTTTATATGGGATGCTGCCACAGCATGGCTTGACAAGCGGTGCGTCAGTGTGCGCCCGGGATCCGAACCCCGGGCCGCCACAGCAGAGCCCTGCACTTAACCGGGCCGGCCCCCTCATGCTTTGTATATATCTCTAACACAGGGGCTTGAAAACGTTTTTGTTCAAGACCTGTAGTAAAAAATTCGTTGTATATTGCAACCCAATAAACATAGACTGATGTGTAAAATTAAAATGTGATTTTATAAAACAATACTTACCTTAATATGCACTCTGATATTCTATTTCATTTAAAAAAAAAGGCTGACTGTGACTTTTTAAATTGACTGCGGTATGAAACACACGGTTCTAGTACACTTTTCTCATATCACATTATAATTATTTTTATATTTATCTCCTCAATTAAAGTGTAATCTGTTTGAAGGTTGGGGTTGTAGCTTATTCATCATGTGTCTTCAAAGCCTACTAAGGACTTTAGTATTAAGTCCTTAATAGATACTCAACAGACACTCAATAAATATTAATTGAATAAATGAATGAATACAAGGGCCTATTGCCCTTGATTGTCCTATCCAATATTGATCTAAACATTAATGTCTAGCTAAACACAAGCCACTGACTCAATTGTTGAAAAAACTGGATACCTGTATGGAAATCAATGAATGTCAACCCTTATCTCTTCCTGTACATAAAAATTAACTCAAAATTGGTCGCGTATCCTCTCAATGCTGAGAGAGAAATCATGTCTTTTGTGTTTCTTCTTATAAGGGAATTAATCCACCCTTGTAATTTCCTCCCAAAGGCCCCACCTCCCAATACAATCACATTGGGGATTAGGATTTCAACATATGAATTTTGGGGAGACACAAACATTCAGTACATAACAAAATCTAAAACTATAAAATTTCTGGAAAAAGACACAGAAGAAAATATTTGCAACTTGGGATAGGCAATCATTTCTTAAAATGAAAAGCATAAAACAAAAAAGAAAAAGTTGATATATTGGACTTAACCAAAATAAACACTTTTGTTCTTAGAAAGACCTTGTTAAAAAAATAAAAAGGTAGGGGCCAGCCCCATGGCCTAGTGATTGGGTTCAGCATGCTCCGCTTTGGCAGCCTGGGTTTGTGAGTTCAGAACTCGGCCGTGGACCTACACCACTCGTCAGCTGTGCTGTGGAGGCAACCCACATGCAAAGCAGAGGAAGACTGGCATAGATGTTAGCTCAGGGGGAATCTTCCTCACCAAAAAAAAAAAAAAAAGAAAAGACTAGCCACAGACTAAGAAAAAATATTTGCAACACATATATCAAAGGATTTGTGTCTAGAATATGTAAAGACTCCGAAAACTCAATAATAAGAGTTGCACAATGCAATTTTTACAAAATGGGCAAAAGCTTTGAACAAATATTTTACCAACGAAGGTCTATGAATGTCAAATAAACACATGAAAGGATGTTCAACATCATTACTCACCAGGAAAAAGCAACGGAAAATCACAAAGAGATACCACTTCACACTCACTAGATTGGCTAAAATTAAAAAGACTGTCCACACAATCTTGGCAAGGATGCGGAGCAACTGAAACTACTAGTGGAAATGTAAATGGTACAACCAATCAGAGAACAGTTTAGCAATTTCTTGAAAAGTTAAACATACATCTACCGTACTAGTCACCCACTCCACTCCTAATTTTTACCCAAGAGAAATGAAGAAATACATCCAAAGGCTTGTTCATGAATGTCCATAACAGCTTTATTTGTAATAGCCAAAAACTGGAGACAAGCAAATCCATCAACAAGAGAATAAATAAACAAATTAGGGTTAATCCATAGAAAGAAATACTACTCAACAATAAAAAAGAATGAACTATTGATACATGCAACAATATGGATGAATCTCAACTATGCTGAGTGAAGGAAGCCAAACAAAAAGGGTACATGCTGTCTGATTCCACTTACATAAAGTTCTAAAATATGAAAACTCATGTACAGTAACAGAAAACAGACCAGTGGTTAGCTGGGGACAGGTGTGGGGAAAGGGATGGATTGAAAGGGGCAAGAACAGCCTTTTAGGAGTGACAAAAATATTTGTTATCTTGATTGTGGAGATAGTTTCAAGGGAGTATACGTAAATCAAAACCAATCAAATTGTACGTTTTAAATATGACTAGTTTATTGTATTTCAATTACATCCTAACAAAGTTGTACAAAAATATTAATGACTAGCTAAACAAGTCATAAATGCAGAAACAAAACAAAAATCCTACTCTAAAATACAATGCATTTAAAATGCATTCCCTTAAAAAGAGAAATAAAGGATAATAGATCTCAAAGCATCTGGAGATCTTTGGAGTTAAAATAAATCACCCAACTATGTTATTATTCAGAATACAATTAAAATAACAGCCATGCCACCGACTGGAGTGTAAATGTTATAAACCTTGAATATGTAAAATAATAAAGCTAATAAAATCTAGTGAAGGGAGAAAAGTAATGAGGATATATAAGAATGCTAATTTCCAAATATTCTGTGCAGGGAATTAATCCAAATTTTCCAAAATGGAAATGAGAAGGAAGAGGAGGAGGAGGAGGGAAAGGGGAAGGGGAAGAAGAAGAATTATTCTCATAATAACTAAAATCAGATCATAAGTATAATTTATTTTATTTATTTATTTTTTTGTGAGATCAGCCCTGTGCTAACATCTGCCAATCCTCCTCTTTTTTTTTTTTTTTTTTTGCTGAGGAAGACTGGCCCTGGGCTAACATCTGTGCCCATCTTCCTCCACTTTCTATGGGACACTGCTACAGCATGGCTTACCAAGCAGTGCGTTGGTACGCGCCTGGGATCCAAACCAGCGAACCCTGGGCCGCCCCAGTGGAGCGCATGCACTTAACCGCTTATGCCACCAGGCCAGCCCACCCAAATATTTTCTTAATTAGTTCTTGACCTTATCTAAATCTCCTCTCATTTGAACACGTCTTCTTAGTTTTATGTTAACTCTCTTTGACATCACCATGCATGTGCAAACAATAGCAGAATATCATGGGAACCATTACAAATAACTATCAAGTTTTAAACATTTAATATACCAAAGCTGCTATCAGTCTTTTTATTTTTCCTTCAACTCTGTATGCTTGTAGTCATTTCTAATAACCATAATTTAGACGCAGGAGAATTCAATTTCCTAATATGACATTTAGACTTGCTTTTGTCACTAGACCCAAAGTAGCAATCCTAAAAAAGGAAATGCTATTATTTTGATAAACCCTAACTGCTCAGTAAAGAGACAGACACAGGCATTCCCAGGAGTCCCTTTGTAGTCATAGCCTAAGAAGACATATCTACATTCATGATTTTGACTATCACTTCTGGGTGTCCTTGGGGACTGTGGAGTTGAGGAATGGTGGTAAGCATTCTCGTCCAACAGATCAAATTTATGAGAATGCACTCCCCCCCCAAAAATCATCCATTCATATTAGATTGTTGAATCATTTCTGGTATGAGGGCTTTGTTTGATTAATGGTAGTTCTCAACGAGGGGAAAAAGATATATTACGGTTGTTTTAAAACATACACCAGGAGAACAATTTTCTTGATGTTTTGACTCAGGTTGGTAATATCATTTTCCAGCTGGACATGGAGACAATCTATTTTTCCAAAGAGGGAATGATTCTTTTGAAATGACATGAAAATCTTATGGCTGGAATCCTAGAAGGATGTGTGGTTTTCCATAAAATATTAATGAAAAAAGTCTTGTTAAAATGATGCATTTCCCTTGGCATCATTTGAGCCTTTGAACCCAGAGCTATTCCTGGATTTTTCACTTACTTGTGCCAATACATTCTTTTTTTTTTTTCTTTCCTTTACTAGTTTGAGTTGTGTTTGCTGTCACTTGCAATTTAAAGAGTTTTAACTAATATAGACATTGGTACCAGGAGTGGGGTGGTTTCCAGGCAGCCAAAATCCCACAAATGTCTACAACAGCGCCATAAAGAACAAATTATGGAAACATAGAGCATTTAAATAGAAAGGAACTTAAACATCTGACCCAACCATGTCATTTTATGGGCAAGTAAATAAATCTCCAAGAAATTAAATGAATCAATATACTTTCGATGAATGAGACTTTATTATATAGGTTATTATGGCCCAGCACCCTGAACAATTACAGGAAAAATTGTTTTTGAGAACACCGTTCAAAATCAATGTAGTGTGTTGTAAAGCTTTGCTGATAGGAATTGGTCTCAGTTCATGATGCAGCAGAATCACTTTATTTATTTTCAATAAATATTTATTGAGCACCAGAAATGTATTAGTCATTGAGTTAGGTGATGGGTGTAGAGTAGAGAGCAATGTCAGCAAGGACTGTACCCTCAAGGAACTTTGTGTCTAGTGGGGAAGGCAGTCAATAAACTAATAGTTTTACCAAAACAAGTATGCATGCATAATACATATTGCAAAGAAAAAGTGCAGGCTGATATGAGCGAATATAAGAGGAGGACCCGCCCTGATATGGAGGATCAGATGAGGCTTCCACAAGTAAATGACATTTAAATGGAGACCTGAAGGATGGTAGAAATTTGCCAGGTGAATTTGCAGGGTGGAGGATTCCAGGCACCTGCAAAGCCCCTGTAGTGGGAAAGAGCTGGGCTTCCTAAAGGAACAGAAAACAAACCAGCATAAGTGGAAAGTAGTGAAGTGGGAAAGAGTAGCTCAAGATGAGGCTAGGGAGATAGGTAGGAGGTAGATCACACAGGGACTTTCTGAGATGTTTGGAAAGGAGCTTGGACATTATCCTAAGAGCAAAGGGGAACCACTGAAGGGCTTTACATGGGGTGGGGGTGGGTCATGGTTTTGAGGGGGCAGAGTGAATGCAGAGATAAGAGAGGCAATAGAACAACAATCCAGGCCAGAGATGACAGGGACCCAGAGAGTAAAGGTTTGCGTGGAGACCATAGTGAAGATAAACAGAGGAAGCTGACTCAGTTACTATTGAGGAGATAGAAGCAATACACTCTCTTTTTTTCTGTACTAGTTTGAGTTGTGTTTGCTGTCACTTGCAATTCAAAGGGTTTTAACTACAACAGAAGCTGGTACCAGGAGTGGGGTACCAGGAGTGGAAGTAACAATTTAGTGATGAGGGTGATGTAAACTTCAGGGAGAGGGAGGAGACAAGAGTAACGGCCAGGTTTCTGGGATAAGGCAGGAGGTGCATGTTGGTGACATTTACTGACTTACGGAACAGTGGAGGAGGAGAAGGGAGGGGAATATCATGAGATCGTGACGAAGGAGAGGAGGGCTACTTTTGAGCTGTGTGTGAGCAAAAAGTCTTGATAAAGAAGCAAACAGGATTGCAGTGGGAATGGCAAAACTACTGAAGCCAGAGATTCTCAAACTTTTCCACCTAGGTTCCTTTCAAAAAGACAAAGCAGGCAGAATTCCAGCATATGGACTTTCTGGTTAGTAAACATCTGACACCATGGCAGACTAATAAGTTGCCATTCCTTCAATCTAATAGTCTTTAAAAATCCATTAGTCATTTATTTAGTGGAGGTAGGAGGCCACAGGCAAAGAATTTAAAAAATTTTGACATTTCATGTTTTTGGGTTTATTCCTCACGACAATCTATGAGGAAGGTCATGGTCAGCCCTATTCTAGTAGGTGGGAAGTCTGAAGTGCAAAGACGGTCAACCTTGAGGATATTACGCTAAGTGAAATAAGTCAGGCAGAGAAAGACAAACACTGTATGATTTCACTCCTATGTGGAAGATAGATAAACAAACAAACAAACACATAGATAAGGAGAACAGATTGGTGGTTACCAGAGGGGAAGAGGGTGGGGGGAAGGCGAAAGGGGTAATGGGGCACACATGTATGGTGACGGATATAGACTATCGGTGGTGAACATGATGCAGTCTATACAGAAGCTGATGTATAATAATGCACACCTGAAATTTACACAATGTTATAAGCCAATATGACCTCAACAAAATAATTTTAAAAAATAAGGTTGTCTGTCTGGGTCACACAGTCAGAAAACAGAGGAACTAGGATTTAAACTCAATTTTGTCTAAATGTAGTGACTGAATCTTCACTATATCTCACATAATAATTCGATGTGGATTCCCAGTTACTCCAGAAAACCATATCCAAATACCTTAGCATTTTAAAATGTTTTAAAATATAAGGAGGAAACTCAGTAGGTGAACTGAGTACCTTGTGCTGATTTTAAAGAGACTAGAGATTGAGGAAAACACCTTTATATAGACTCAAAACTCTTGGTACGGTTCAGTTATTTTTGATACGTGTTATGGGCTAAGTCAGGTTCAATTTTGCTAAATAAAATGTAGGAATGTGGAGAACTAATTTTCACATTCTCTGAACTCTCTTCATACTATCTCAAACACAAAACACCATTAAACCCAAATAACATAATTTATAGTATGCCATTTTTACAAATAAGGTACATTTTTAATGATTTTTAAAAGTAGGCAAAGCTACTTGCTAAACCAAACGTTTCATTACTAGTTGGAAGGACTTAAATATTACCATTTAATATTATTAATTTTTAAACTTGAAATCTTATACAGGAAAGGAAACACTTCCAAAATAACACCAAAAGACATGTCTTTTTTAAAGCCTTTAATTAAAAAAAAAAAAAGGAAAACAGGAGAGGGCATTTAAAAAGACAAGACAGTAATTAAATCATAATACTTATGTTCCTTTTAATTTGCTGTAATAATTCCCTTTCTTTGGAGTATTCTTTTTTATGCTCATTTCTTCCCAAAGAAAAATTACTAAAAAATTTTTTCAACATAAGAAATGCATTCAGGGTCTCCTTGGGAGCTATAAACAATGGGTGCACTTCTCAATGACAACACAAACATGTAAAACTGATGAAGCAGAAATTGCACCTGATTCTCACACGTTCCTGCGTATGGTGATACAAACACAAGTACTTTATTTTGAAGACTCAAGAGAATATTTCCAGTTTTGACCTGTGAAGAACAAAAACTAGGATAAATTTCTCTATCTGTTTGCCAAAGGAATCTTATCAGCTTTAGATACCAGCCCTGCAATTGTGAAATGGTTTGACCTAAGGTTTCACTATCTATAATTCTTCAGTTCACGCACAATGAATCCTGGCTCCTTCTTTAAAAAGCATGTGGGGTGTGTGTGTGTTTCTATGTGTGTGTTGTGGGTTTTTTTTTATTTTTGGAAAATTCTTATCATAAAGATTCGATCTAAGGATTAGAACTTAGTTCTGCCTGCACAGGGATTCTCAAATTCTGTCATTCTGCCACTAACACCAAGCCTCTTCGTAGCACTCAGAAACTAACATCAAAGACAGGAGGGGAAAGGCAAAAATGAAAAAGAGGAAGATGAAAAAGTAGGAGAGAAACAGAAAAATATAAGAAAGCTTGCTTACCATACAATTAAAAGATATAATGATTTGTACTCCCATGGAATTAAACATTTCTGAATTCAGTCATGAAATCATGTTCTTTTTGGTTTATCCAACACATGCAATTTATCTTTTTTTTTTTTAGGAAGATTGGCCCTCAGCTAACACCTGTTGACAATCTTCCTCTTTTTTTCCTTTTTTCTCCCCAAAGCCCCAGTAGATAATTGTATGTCATAGTTGTACATCCTTCTAGTTGCTCTGTGTGGGACGCCACCTCAGCAGGGCTTGATAAGTGGTGCATAGGTCCGCGCCCAGTATCGGATCCAGCGAACCCCAGGCTGCCAAAGCAGAGTGTGCAAACTTAACTGCTGAGCCACTGGGCCGGCCCCTCAATTTATCTTTTTTGTATAAAATCAGGCAATATATATACATAAACCTAAATTTGTATAAATGTTGTCCTGTCTTTAGGGTGGGTTGGGGTGTGACTGTGAATAAGGTTTTGTATGGTTTGCTTGTTTTATGAACACCATAATTGCAATAAGATAAATACTCTCAAACCTTTATGAATCCATATAAATATCCATTTCAATAATAAATTCAGTAAAAGTCACAACAACTTTCAATAAAAGCACTGAATATGTAATAGCAATTTCAAACAAATAGTAAAGCTTGGAGCATTATGCCCTAAATGCTAAATTGTCATTTTGGAAGTTGAAGGAAAACATAAACAGATTTTCTAGCCAGTTAATTTTTTAAATATTGGAATTTTCAACAAAAGTCACAATTTCTGGATTTATGTTGGGAAAAAAACTCAGCAAGAAAAATATTGTCCATATTTCTAGAGACCCTGCTATTGAAAGTCTCAATCTCAATGCATACAAAAATACTGTCACATTTTGCTACTAGTAAGCGTTCTTTCATTCTCCAATGGAACTCTGTAGTTATATGCATTAAACAAAATATGGAAGGAAAGAGAGGTGGAGAGGAGAGGACAGGATAGGAAGGTAGGAGGCAGTCTCATGCTCTTCCCATATAGAGTCAACGTGGCATATGGGGCAACACAACCCTTGGCAAACTTTAGACCACAGACTGCATATTTTAGGAGTCCACTGAATTAAAGTTTGTGGTTCCCAGATTTCAAAGGTGCACATGTATAAGTTTTCTGGAAATTACCAAAGGCAGAGAAAATACTGCCTCACAGTAACATCATAAGTATAGAAAATAATTAGTACTTTCAGGAAGCAGGGATTGGAAGAGCAAATTTTCTTTAAATTCTCCACCAAACTCACCTAAAATTTCAGGATACAGTGAAGGAATTCCAAGGCAGAAAACCACACCAAATTCTAAGGTTTCACAGTCTCATACTGCATCATTCTAGAATGTTCTAGAATGTTCTAGAATTCTGGCCTTGACCTTTGCTGGAAATCCTATTCTGCATTTTTAGACCAGAACCAATAATTGAGAGTTGTATGTAAATCTGGCTTTCATAAAAGAGAAGTCATTGCTGTATTCAGAGTCTTTATAGCAGATTTTCTTTTGTGGGACTCGCCAAAGGAGGAAAGGAACTTCCTCAGGTCTGTGAGCCATCAACAAATGAGTGACATTTGTGGGGTTTACTGGCCATGCTGAAAGAAAACTGGAATGAAAGTCAGGGAATCATGTTCACATCCTGGCTCTGTCACTAAAACCCTATTTGTACATAGGATGCATTTTCCCCCATCCAAAAGACAATGCAAAAATTGCCCCATATCCTTTAGATACAAAATAGTGAATGATGTCACCTCTAGTGGTGAAATGAGGAAACATAAAATACAACAGCAAAGATAAGAGTTTCACATCATAATGGTAGTTTCCTTAACAAAAACAACCACAGGCCAACCAAATGATCAAAAGGAAAGTATGGGTTACTACCCTAACATTTTAGATTTAAATTTGTTACTACCATCAAGGTACTGCATACCAGTATTGATTGATATCTATATATTTCTTTGTAGTGCTGAGATTGGCATATAGTTTTTCAGGGTAAGACTTTTTCTGCTGATATAGAATATACGGTATCCTACTGGATTCCAATATATACCTATTTGCATTAATAAAATATTTTTCATTTTATACTTTCAGATCACTGTCTATGTATGATGAAAAGTATTTAATATTTCTGTTTCCAAAAATTTCTCTGTAAAACAGGATGCATTTTATACATAACTGTATATCTTATAGAACAGCAATTATAGTGGGTGTTTGTTTCTTTGTGTTACAATTTCCTTATTTGCCCAATGAAGACGATATGGGCCCCTACTAAGTTCACTAGGCTGTTGCAAACATCAAGGAGATCATTTATGCACGAGTTTTTTGAGATAAATAAAGCATTAATGCAAAATGCCCTTATACTGATACCAGCTATGTGAGCAACTAGGGATTAAGTCAGATCCCTTTGGGAAATAGAATACAGAACTTCCTCTACTGTAGCTAGGTGATAAGACATGCCTGGTTCCTTGGCTAACAGCTGGGTAACCCTAGAGAAGAAAAAAAATTAGAGACCTTCCTAAGGCTGGTGGGAAGCCGAATTTCCTTGCCAACAGAATTGGCTGAACTATTTATTTTGTACACATTAAATTCGAAGTGGGCCTTTAATTTCCACCAAGCCCCCAAGAGTTTAAAGAAGAGAGAAGGCCACACCTACTGATGATGTAAGAGAGAAAATGTTTTTGCCTGTGGGCAAACAGAAAATCACATCTCTTTGCTAAACACACTCCTTAGGTTTAACACAATTACTGAATTTCCTGTCAGAAGCTATGGCTGCATAGACATTTCTTGAGATTTAGTCTTCCACCAATCTAAACAATTTTTCTTAAAAAATATCCTCAGACATCCTTCATCCTTTAACACTGCCCAATTAGCTGAAATCTGAATGCTTTTCCCAGATGTATTTCAAATAAAGCACTGTAAACATAATCATTTTGTCTAAATTTTTAGTATTACGTAAAAATCTCAGCATAGGGCCAGCTTTAACTCAGACTACCTGTTTTAGATATGTGTTGCAATGGAAAAGATAACCATCAAATAAATATAAAAGTGGGGGAAAAAAAGGCTGGAAGGAACTACATTAAAATAACAATCTTTTTTACTAGTTGATAGGATTATGGCTAATCTAATCCTGATTTTGGTCCACTGACCTATAATCTCTACAAGTTACAAAAATTTGTTTATTTGTTTTACAACAAGCATGTATTACTTTTATAACAAGGACATAGGGGAGTCAATTGCATAGAAAGAGTCTCAGGAATGCTAGATAAATATACCACGTCAGATGCCATTGACCTTGTCTCAGACACTTAACAGGAATTGGAAGGCTCACAAAAGTTCTTTTTCACAGCTAGCTCAACCTGCTTGAACAATGTTAAATGAGTAATAATATAATTTTTTAAAAAACAGAGAGATAAATAGCATCTTAGAAAACATTAAAGCATATTTCCTTTTAGGGACAACTAATTTAGCAACATTTGACAATGCTTTTTAAACTCAATTGTCATATAGCACCATTAAATAATCACACAAAAGAGATCCAGGTGGCTTAAAGATGAATATTTCCTCCTTCATGTGATGCTTAATTGACTTGCAACAATACGAAATGTTCAGCGCATCTGGTTGGGGCCGACCCGGACAATGACGTGTTTCTCATAAGCCCTTTTCATTGTTTTCTCAATTTGCTTCAGAAAAACTTGTGGGATTCGTCCACATAAAGTGTGCACAGTCTCCAGAAACTTCAGCTGAAGAGGGTAATACATGGATTGAAAGAGATTGTCTTGAAAGGGAAACTGAAAGATAATTAAAAAAAAAAGAAAGAAAAAGTTTATTTTAGTGACTGAAATGCCATTTAAAATGCAAATAACTTTTACTAAGAAATGAAACAGGGAATTACTGTAAGCAGGCAGGCACAGGTTTGTATGTACTTAGATATAGTGGAAAGGACCTCTGAAGACCGAGGTTCAAATCCTGATTCAACCCCAGGCAATCATTTACCTTCTCTGGGACTCAGTTTCCTTACCTCTAAAAAAAAATTATTTGGATCCTTAAAGTTCTTAAAATCGAAAAGCAAACTATATCTCCAAGGACAGAATTCTTCCTGAGTAGAAGCAAGACTCAAGGAGATACCTGAAATCTACTACAATAAAACACTGAATTCTTCATACTTTTTGCCTTTGTATCAATCTTAATGAAGAAACTTTAGAGCATGTGTATGGTAATTCTCATGAAGTCCCAAGTTTAGCAATTACTAGTGAAATTTATCATCAATGAACATTATTTTAATAATTCAGATACTAAATACTGGATGTTGGTTTTTTTTCCCACTTAATATTGGGCTTTTTTTTTTTTTAATTCTCTTGTTTTCCCATGGAATGGGAAAACATGTGCAGTATTTTCCAAATACTGCACATTCCCATGTGCAGTATTTTCCAAAATAAATCTTTCAGATCACTTAGTTATGAGCATGTGTCAAAGTTTTATTACAATTTTGCAGAAAGAGAAAAGGCCTCTAGTAGGTCAAGTCAAAGATTCATTGTTGGCAAGGACATTTTACACAAAAAGATTAGAGAAAAAAGGAAGAACAGATTGGTGAAAGGTCCGTATACCCTTGCCTGACAGCAGAGTGGGTGGGTGTCTGGTTTCCTAGAATAAGCCTTAATCCCTTTAAGGTTCATCAGAAATATTACTTAAGTTTGTTTATCAGAAATGAGAATTTCTTCCCAGAAGGAGATTATGCATTATGTAACGCAGACAGGTTCTGTCCGAGACCATGTTTGGGATGCTTTTTCTTTCATAGCACAATATAGACTATCGATAAACCCTTTTTCACCAAAACAACTTCCACTAATTATGGAGCACAACCATACGTCAGGTGCTGTTTAAACACCATCATTTTGTTGAATTCTCACAATGCTTTCATGAGGTAGATAATATTATCTCCATTTCACAGATGAGGAAACTGAGGCCCAGAAAGGCAAGAGCACAGATTTAATGAGTAATTACCAGAAAGTGACAAAATTGGGACCTGAACCCAGGTCTGTCAATTCCCAAAGCCAAGCCCTGACCCATTACACTATGGTGCACAGCGCTGTGGAGAGTGGGGGAATACATCTTTCGTGATGGAGTCTGTCTATATTTACTCACGTTTCAGGATGGGGTTAGTGATATTCCTTCTTGAAATGCTTGAGTAAAAATTGTCTTTTCAGACCCAACTGAGAAACATTATCGAGTGCATTAGGCAGAATCATTTATGAAACATTACTTGGCCCTCTTTCTGATCCCCCAGAAAACAAACAAGACGTGTTGTAACTCAAGAACCACAGTTGCTCAATTCCACACCAGAGCTGACAGATCACAAGAGAAACCCGAGAGCAGCTCTGATGTACACATATCTGCTCCATACTTACTTAACTTCCATTTGTATTCCTGAATGGGTTTGCCTCTGGAGTCCGCGTTTGAATATCTAAACGTGATGATATCACTAAGTACAGAACATGTTTTCAATGCAATTAAATCACCTGGCCTTTGAAAACCAACAGCAGGAAACGCAGGAGAAGAAAGAAGTGTTAGCTTATAGGCGTGCCAAACACTTTCCCTGCACAGAAGACAATTCTGGGAATTCCAGAGTTGGAATTCTCTGGGATTCTCCTTAGCAAAATGCACATTTTCATAACAAAAATATGTTACTGTGTTGCAGGATTCACCCTCTACCTCTACCTGCCAAAAGCCCACTCATGAAACCCTGAGGGTTCCTAGATCTTTAAGAAAAAAACTTCTAATAAAGTCTACATACTTTATGTCAGGGATCGGCAAACTGTTTCTGTAAAGGGCCAGATAGTAAATACGTCAGACTTTGTGGGCCATATGGTCCGTCACAGCTACTCATCTCTGCCATTGGAGCATGAACGCAGCCACAGACAGCACGCAAATGAATGTTGTCACTGTCTCAGTAAGACTCTATGAATGCCAAAATTTGAATTTCATATAATTTTCTCATGTCGCGAAATATTCTTTCCATTTTTTCCCAATTATTTAAAAAACCATTGTTAGTCCACGTGTCTTACAAAAACAGGCAGCAAACCAGATTTGGCCCAAGTTTGCATCTCTGCTCTCTGTCTTGGAATTACCGTTTCAAAAGGGAAATCTCTGACAGCAACTGCTGCTGGTTCTCCCCTGCAATCTTAAGGTCAAAGGCAACGCAGAATGCAGCGTTTCCCAAAGCCTGGGATGCAAGGCACTGGTGGGCAGTACTTGACATGATTCAAGGTGATGAACCCCAAAGCAAGATTCTTTCAACTTTCCCATTCACTGCAAGAAGAGAGTTCACACATGTCTTTGACGCCTCCTAAGACTTGCTAATCAATCTCTTCAAGGTAGGGAGATGGGGGCACCCCGGCCTGAGGAGTCCAGCTCCAGACCAAAAAGCCTAGGTGTGATCTTTCAGACTCAACCAAAGGCAGTCACAAGGCTGCCGCAGCAGACCCCTGGGGGCAGCTGCCCTCCCCACACCAGACTTGGCGCATGGGCAGTGCACTCTAGTTTTCTTGAGGGAGTTGCACTCAAGGACTCAGGCCCCACCTGGGCCTGCCAAACTCATACACATACCTGCCCTCCTAGTCTAGGCACCTGCATTTGGAGGCCGCCTTGGTGTGGGGGTACTTTCTCCTCCTCCCTCCTTCCCTTTTCCTTCCTCCTCCCTTGGCCCATGGTCCATAAATATGCAGGAGCCTTTGACCCTGCTTCTGTGCTGCATCCACTTGACCTTTGCCCAGCACCCTTAAATGCAACATGGTGGGGTGGGGGGGTGGTGGGGGGTTGGGAGCTGGCAACCAGGCAACACACTTAGCTTGAGCTGAATAATATCATTATATTCTTATTGTCTTATCTTCACTCTAACTCCTTACCCTCTATTATGGCAAATGGCACAGGGTTTCTCTGATATGAAATTTCCTTCTTAAGTCAATTTACTTAAAGAAAAAAAATGAGTGACTTACTGTCTTGGAAATATTAAATAAAGAGTGGGTAAAGTATAGTAATGGGGCAAGTGGATATAGTGAAATGGAGTGACTGAGGGTGGGGAAAAGTGTACAACTCAATGCTTCTGGGGAATTATTTGGCCTTCAAAGGGACTGGTGACCGAAGCTCCTGTACTGCTTCATGCTGAAAAGCACTTGTCTGCGGAACGGTGGCAAGAACACACTTACATCCCGTATTGCTTCATAGAGTGCTTTGAAAGTTGGCTGCTTATCGTCATGGTAGACGCCTCGGTTCCCATGCAGAACAGACACACCTTCACGCTCAGCTTCTTTGCAGTTGCTTCCGTACATGCAGTGATCGGGACGGTAGTTCCACTGGCAGGGGAACACATAGAGACACTCTAGTGGTGACAAGAAAAAGACATGTGTCCACAGTCAGTGCCAGCTCTCCTCTGCACTCCTGGCGATTAAAGCAATGTTTCCATGAACTGCATACCGCACATGATTTAAATGCACACAAGTGTGATTGTGACTCATAGACCACATTTGTGGATATTCTGAGATGGGGAATTGAAGGGGCACACATTAGTGGTGTTGTAGGTTTCACCCCCAAAAAGGAGGGCCGTATAGCACCATGGACAAGAAGGCAAACAAGGGCAGCAAGCAGCCTGGGTCTGAGAAACCACATTATTGCAAGGCATCAGTGTCACTCTCTCACTCAAAAACAGTGCCACCTAGGTCCCGTGACTTACCCTCCCTGAGCTTCAGTTTCCTCATCTGTGAGATGGGAATAACAGGACCTCCCTCTTATTTTGATGATTAAATTTTAAAAACACAAGTTAAATGCTTAGCAGAGTGCCAAGCATACAGTGGTGGTCAATGGTGTTAGCAATTATAATCAACTCTTTGGAAAGGTTTTGTGAAATGGACAGACACGAAAAATAGGAGCCAAGACTGAAGCAAAGTTTCCTCTTTGGATCAAAAACCAACCAACAAACAAAAACAAAACAAAGGAAACAAACAAACAAACAAAAAACTACAACAGAAAGGGAAAAAACCCAAAGAAGAAAGCAAAACAAACAAAAAAAGTCCCTATGCCAAGGTGACTACTATATACACTGTCGGTGAGCATGTGCACATACGTGTACTTGTGTGTGTTTGTATCTTCAATCCAGCGGTTCTTAGCCGGGGTGATGTTACCCCACTCCCCTGGGGCCATTTGGCAATGTTTGGAGGCAGACATTGGTTGTCATACATGGGGGAGGCTGCTACTGTCATCTGGTGGGAAGAGACCAGGGATGCTCTAAACATCCCACGATGATCAGGACAGCCCCCACAACAGTGTAGTGCCAACGTTGAGAAACTCGGCTCTAATCCCGTTGGACTCAGAGAATTTCCTCTTGGTGACTAGGATTATTAAATTAGCAATAAGTTCATGACCCTCGAACTTTCTGCCTCCTCAGCTTGATGCCTTTAAGGGCCAGGGCTAGAGGAGTAGGGATCAAAGTTCTCTGCGAATGTGTGTCACTGATCATGAGAAAGGCCCTGTGCGAGAGCACAGAAGGATTCGAGCAAATCAATTACCACTGTCAGAAAAACAACTTAGGAATGTACTTGTTGGTTGGGTTGACGGCATTTGCTGCTCATGGAAAGGACCACTGCTTAGAGGTTACTTACAGAAAGCTTCAAGATGGAAAGCAAAGGATGAAGAGATCATTACACATACCCTCTGGCAGACCGTGTATAATATTTCTACTGTTCAGTCTTTACAGGCCATAGCGACATTCTGGCACCCTCTATCGAATTCCTAATTGTTCACAACACACTATGACATTTTCCTTTTCTTGGGAGAACTCCATTCCACCACGATGTTTCTCTTCCCTGCATCTACCTCCACACTTGCACAAACATAATCCATAGCTGGGAGAGAGTAGTGCTCATCCTGAAGTCACACTATCCAGATTTGAACCCCAACTCCTCTATTAGCTGTGTGACTTTTCTGCATTTTAGTGCAGAGGGTGGATGTGAGGATTACATGAGTGAAAATATCTAAAAGTGCTTTTGCACCGTGCCTGACCCCAGTCCAGTTGCTGCCTTTTGTAACTCCATGGGTCACATCACTCATTTATGACGCCTGCCTGGGCATTTATTTGCATTTGCAATCCCGGCTTAAGCACCTGCTAACGTTCCCTGCTGAATGAATTGCCAGAGAACCCATCTCTGTTTTTGCAAATACAACAATTGAATCAACAAATATTTATTAAGTGCCTGCTTTGTGCACTGTGGACAAAGCAAAGTCTGGTTCCTGTCTTCATGGAGTTTAAGATTGGTGATGAAGGTTTTTGCCTCTTCCCAAGTAGCGTAGGACCCCACTACAAAAGGAAACGTTCTCTCTCTTTGCAGCCTCCTTAGAGGGCCGAGCCGGGAGAGGCACTCTAAGGAGGAAGATAAAATAGAAAGGCTTTGGAATCAGACGTACGTTCAAAGTTGGCCTCTATTATCTCCTAGCTCTGTAATCTTGTGTGCCACTGAAACCTTTGACCTTAATTTATAAGCAGTAAAGAGAAGCTAAATTATCCAGATTTGAATCCCAGCGTTACCATGTGTTAGCTGTGACCCAATAGCAGAGTGGCTAAGAGAGCAAGCTCTGGAGTCAACCTGCTAGGTTTGAATACAGAACTGTCACTAGTTGCACAAACTCAAGCAAATGACATAATTTATCTGGGCCTCAGATTCATCATCTGTAAGAGGGAGGAGAATTGCAAATATCGCTTCTCCAATAGGATTTTGGGGAGTGTTAAACGAGATCATATATATAAATACTTGGAACAGTGCCTGCCTGGCACACAGAAAGCACACCATAAATGTAAGCTGTAACGATTACTATTATCATTGTCATAACAAGAACTATTATTGCATTAGGTTGTTGGAAGGATAAAACAAGATAATTTAAATTGAACAAGTGTAGCATAGTTCTTGACACATAGTACACTAGTGATAAATGTTTTACTCCAACGGCTTCTAGACACGCAAGTGGCCAGTCATTCTTAACCTTTTATGGGTCACAGATCTCTCTGAGAATCTAATGAAAGCTTTAGACCCTGTCTTTGGAAAATTCAGCTGGGAATATTTGCTTACAAATTTAGGGGTTTATAGATAAGACCAGCTAAGATCCCCAGCTGTTGAATGTCAAATATGAAATTGGATTCCAGACAGAATTCAATTCATATCTTCACACTCCCTTCAGAATTTTCCAGAGGAAGAAATGCAAAATACATTGAGCATATAATTGAAACAAGTGTTCATTCACCACATTATTGTAAGGCATCGGTGTCACTGGATGAAAAGACATTGCTCCTGCCCTCAGGGAATTTATACCCTTGAAAGAGATAATATATATTCTTGTCAAAGTGGATGTGTTTTACCAGGGCTCATAGAACGGAGGACATTTCAGTCAAGTTTCATTTAAACTTAGACTTATAGTAAGGATGGATTTTGACAGTTAGACACAGAGGCCTGGAATAACATTCGAGGAAGAGAAAATGTCCTGATCACGGTGAAAGGTTTGGAAATCAGTGTGTTTTAGGAAAGATAAGCCATTTAATTTTGCTGGGGCAAATTTGATCTCTTCAAAAGGGTAAGATAATGGTAGAAAGTTGTTATGTAAATAGACTGCTTTGATCTAAAATATTCAAGAAATATCAATCTATATTAGGTTGCAAGTAACCAACTTTGATTCTAGCTTGTGAAACAAAAAAAAAAAAGAATTTTTTCTTTGAGAAGAAGAGCTCATAAAGTCAGAGGCAAAGCTGAATTGGGGCAGAAGTGGGGCAGCTCTTGCAGTCTGGGGGTGGGGACTAAGCAATGTCAGCTTTTCAGCATTGCTGCCAGGATGAACCAGCCTCCACTACTCTCTCCTCTTGGATTCCCAGACTCCAGACCATTCCTCAGGTTCCCAGGAGATGGTCTGACTGGTTTAGCGGGAGTCAGGGGCGGGCAGGGCTCTAAGACTGCATGCAATGCGGGAAGAGTAATTCACCTGAGAACACTGGGGTGCTGTTGCCACAAGAGAGGGAAATCAAGAGTGGGCAGTTAAAATAACAGATGTGTCTTTTTGCTCAGACAAATTTTGCGTGGGTTACACTTTGAAATCTCCATTTGGTTAACAGGGGAAGGAGGAGAAGGAGAGAGGCTGAACTAGCATCGTGGGGTGAGCTTAGGACGGAAAACCTATGTAGATCAGCTGATGAACATGTAGAGTGGACTAATCACGGTTACTTGGCACATGATCAATACCTCTCCTGAAATGGATCTATTTTTTTTTTTTTTTCTTTTTTGTGAGGAGATCAGCCCTGAGCTAACAACCGCCAATCCTCCTCTTTTTTTTGCTGAGGAAGACGGCCCTGGGCTAACATCGGTGCCCATCTTCCTCCACTTTATATGGGACGCCGCCACAGCATGGCTTACCAAGCAGTGCGTCGGTGCGCGCCCGGGATCCGAACCAGTGAACCCCGGGCCGCCGCAGCGGAGCGCGCGCACTTAACCGCTTGCGCCACCGGGCCGGCCCCTGAAATGGATCTATTTTAAGCAAGATTATCAAGGCTGTCAAAATCTGATGTTTAAAAATGACAGCATGGTGAAATGTTCAGGTTATTTTCCCGCTGCTGAGGAAATAATACAGTGAATGGTTCTAAAATTCCCAGTCCCTAAAGCCTCAAACCAATGCGACTTATTAAAAAATTTTTTTTTCAAGCCAACCTCTCTTCAAACCCTGGGTCTTTGCTATATTTCTCTCCATTTTACATAGATAAAGAAGCTCATGAACTGATTATCTCCAGGTCTGAAACCCCTTAGTGATCCTTTCAGGAGCCCACATTTATTTCCAGAGCCTTGCAACCACTAGCAAAGTACTGTGTGAATTGATTGCTTCTTACATTTCTGATAATTTCATACTCTTGGGGTCTCTGAGATTACTGAATAGCTCATGTCTGATCATTTTAACTTCCCGGAGAAACAGGCTTGCTACTCATTTGCTACACTGTATCAATAGAACAGAGAGTGTTTGCTGTTTTTTGTTTTGTTTTATAATGTCTCATTCTGGAATTGAGCTTTCCCAGCCTCCTCTTCTTCCTTCTTCCAGAATGTACTTTGTTCCAAAAAATGGCAAATAATTCTTCCAAGAAGACTTACTTCCCTGATCCCACAATCTAAAGACGCAATCCTCTCCCGCCAGCCTTGATAGTCTCTTTCTCAACTCATTTGTTTCCTTCACAGTATTTATCATAATTTGTGATTTTGAATGACTAGTTGCTATTCTTTGGAAATCTACCTCTTCCAGTAAAAGATAGGTTTCGTGAAAACAGGACCTCTACACAGAGGTCTGTCTGTCCTGCGGCTGGCACATAACAGGTGCTCAAAAAATGCCTGCTGAAGGAAGGAGTGAATGAAACCTTATACCCTCCTCGACCATGTGTATCTTTCTCCTTTCTCTTGCTTTCTCCCTCTCCTTTCTCTCTCCACTTCCCTGTCCTCTCACCTTCCTCATTGTGGCTTTTCTCTTCCATTTACTTCCCTCTTTCCTCTCCATTCTCTTAATTCCATCCATTCAACCAACCAACGCTTTTAAGGCCCTGAGCATTGCACTGTAAGCACTTAATGGAAGACAAAAAGTAGACACAACCCCTTCTCACAAGGACCCTACAGTCTCCATTCTTGCACTTTATATCAGAGATCATGGACTTCCCAGACTCCCAAAACAATTTGTCACCAGTTTTCCAAAACAGTCCTAATACCAAGTAACTGGGCCTGTCAATTACACAACACGCTCATAACTGTCAGTTGCTGGGTGCTTTTGGTGGAGTGAGTATACAGTGTGTTGGCACACTCAGGGGCAGAGCTCCGGTGGTCCCGGGCAGGATGAGAACAAGGCCCTGATGGGGCCACTGAAGGGGCTTGTTCCATGTGACTGTGTGTCCTGCTCCCTGTGGCCCCAGCAAACCCTCTTAACTCCCTAGTGTCACATTCAATTCACAGACAATCTATGTATATTCCATGGGCATTTCAGCTCTTCTCTCTGCCTGTGGTCAGAAGACTACTGCTTCTACTCTGGCTGGATGCCCAGTCTTGTCATCTATACTTGCTGGTTTCATTTCCTTCCCTGCCCACAGCCCACTTTTCTAGAAACTGCCCCTGAAGAAGGGACAGACTCAGGCGGTCATGTTTGAGAGAGGAAAATGCCACATGACCTTGCTCCTCTGACCCCAGATGACTGGATTGAGGATGGTTTCCCCATCCAAAGAGAACTGATTCATAGCTGGGCTGGGCCATTCTCTCTCTTGTTTTCTTTAAGAATTTGAATTAGGAAACATAGGAAACCTATCATCATTGAAATGAGCTTGTAAGGTTGTGTTGACCTGGGAGGGCCATGTGCAAACAGAGGATGCTGTCTGAGAAACAGAATGGAATCAGACAGCTGTGGAGAGGAGCAAAGATGACAGAGACCACGGGGCCTCTGAAGGATGGAGAAATCCAGTGCTACTTCTCACGAGGTCTGGCGTGATCTGATCCATGCGTTCACGGGACTGCCCCCTGGTCCCTTACTTAGCTGGCCTGAGTGGAGTTTTGTTCCCTGCCACCTAAGCATGCTAACCAAAGCACATCTTTCTACACAGCATTCTCTTTTGGCCCTTGTCAAGTTTACCCTTTCTATAGAACTCTGCTCTTGACTCAAACTCACCTGTAAAGATGTGAGCTCAGTCTTCCACCCCTTGAGGAAGCTGCCTTGGCTCACCTGCCAGGATACATCCTGTGGGATGAGCTACCTGCATGATCCCCATGGGCTTTCAGTGTTTCCACTTGAGTCAGTCTGTTACCTAGCACTGCAATTACACACCCACAGGTGTTTACTACCTAATTATAGCAAGAGTTTGAAAACATTTTTTAGCTAATGACTTTTAAACACATTTTAAATAGCAGTGTTACTGGCAATCAGAGGCTATAACAATAATAATAACATTCCAGACATGTGCTCAAGTTTTATGGGCATTGCTTCATCCATGGCAACCCAAAGGACCAGAACAATAACCATGTTTATTTCCTGTGTCGGTGGGGCCCTTCTTTTTCCCTCTCTCCTTTCCAGGGATGAAAATGACAAATCTTTTTTTCAAATACAGTTTGCTCTGGTTTATAGAAAGTGCTCACAATCAATACAAACAAAGAAAAAGCTTACAACGAGATGGGTATCACTAGATTTCAGTTCAAAGATCTCGTGTTTAATAAAGTATGAAATAGGAAGATCAAATGCAGGCCACACAAAGAACAATCTAGGAGTTACCTAATACTCACGGATCTGAAGCTGGGAAACTTGATTATTTACTTGATACTGCTCGGAACCAGGATTTAGAACAACTTCATAATTATTTTATAATATTCTTGTACTCAACGGATCTAAGATGGGGGAGGGTCGAAGGCATTAAACTCAGCTGGTTTCCAGCTCCAATTAAAGCAAGGGGTTCATGTCTAATCGCAAAGCTGCTATGACTGCCTTCGAGTATTATTTACTCACTGATCACGTCCTCAAATAATCTGCAACAGACTAAGAGGATTTCTGGGAAGGCAACTGTGCAAATCTTTTGAATTCCTCAGTTTGGGAATACGGACAGATAGGCTTGTGGAAGATAGTTTCAGCCACACAACAGAGAGGAAAAATGCAATATTAAAGGACAGAAATAAGGCAGCAAAGAGATACACTTTGGGATATCTGCTCTGCTCTCTAGGATCTCCCCTCTCTGAGAACTTCCCCTCTCCCCCAAATACACGGGGCTGGAGTTGGAGTGGCCTGGGTTTGTACCCTTGCTCTGGCACTCATTAGCTTTGCAGCAAATTATTTAACTCTCTTCTCCTTGGCAGCATTGTCTGTAAAACGGGGATTATATTCTCAGGGTTGTTGTGAGGATTAAATACAATAATGCTTAGAACAGCATCTGGCACTTAGTAAGTAATAAACGCCAGCCATTATTCCTTAGCTTCATGCTCGTCGCCTAGCTGACCCATGCTGGAACCATCCAATTTCTTCCCTGGGAACTTGGAATTGGGATGAAGTTAGTCTTTGTGTGTGGCTGGACCTGGAGTATGAAACGTCAGTACTTTGCTTTAAGGCCTGAGGAGCAGAGAATGAGTCGACAAAGAGAAGAAAAAACAGCCTCAGCGGGAGAAAGAAAGTCCAACCTGGGTTCCTCATCATTCTCCCTTTCCTGCTTCAGCTCCTGGGCAGAGCCCGCTGGCCCTTTTGCCCTTGGTTTCCATGGGACACCAGTTTGCTTATAAAAAAGTATCCTTTATGCTTAGACTAAACCCGGGGGTCTTTTATTTGCAGCCAAGAGTCCTGACTAATACATCTACACCTAGAAATAAGATGAAACCTGTGTAAGAAGAAAAAGGAGGAGGTGCAGACTTTAAATTTCCTGTTGCCATCAGAGTGAAATGGATTAAAACATGCCACAAGTCAATGGCCAAGACGTTCCCTTCACCTAATGAATTACTATTGGGAATCTTTCCCAGAAACTCTCTATCAACCTGCTTTTTTTCTTTTCCAGGATTTGTTTCTTTTTCATCCAAAGGCATATGAGATTAGGTTTTATTTCAGAATTTTGTTAAAAAACAAATAAAGGTCCATGGGAGGTGCTTCCAGGGTGACACGCAATCATAGGCAGAAGTCTTTATAAACAGGAGTCTCTGTTTCAGGATTTTTAGAGACAAAGGAAAGGCCCGCATAGGTTGGGGTGAGGAGTGATTTTTTTCCTCAAAGATCTTTCTCACGGAGAAAACATGGTTTTCACTTTAATGGTATTAAGTAAGGTGTCAGCAAAGAAGAAAGAAAAGACGGAAATTTTATTAGCTTTAGGTGTCAATCTAAAAACACAGACCAGAAATTTTCATCTTCCTCCCTCACTCAGCCCCATCAAATCATTGACTTAACAATATAAGAAGAATTTCTCTTGCCCCAGATGAAAAGAAAAAGGGATTGGGGAATCTGAGTCCTCAATCTAGGCTCTTAACCCTGAACAAGTCACTGAACTGTAAGGATCCCAAGAATCAATTCCCTTCAATCTAGCCATTGTTCAGGCGATGGAGGGCCTCATGCCTAGATTATAATATTTTCATTTAGTTCTGTGCCTCCCATTAATTTTGACTGTGCTTCTTAGAAGAATGGTGCAGCAAAATCTAAAAGATATTCTTGAAAAATGGAATCCAGTGTTGGAGGTTTCAACATTTGGCCTTTTGTGTCAGCAGCAGAAGGACCCGCCCCCGTGAAATACCCAGGGGGCCGGATGAAAGGGCGCACTTCCCAGGGGAACACAGGCACAATTCAAGCTTCGTCAATAGCAGACCAGGCCGGAATGAGCTCTGTGGGGCGAGGTGGGCGTCCTCCCACACAAACGGCATTCTCGAAAGAGAACCTACCTGGATTGAAATAAAAAATAATATTTAATAAATCCTGGTCTCCCCACGTGATGGCATTCTTGTACTTCTGGTACAGAGGGTATAACATGTCCTCCCAAGGCAAGCCTGTTGGAATCATGCTGTTCTGGAAAAGAGAAAACCATCAGGGCAGCTGAGGCAGAGCAAATACATCTTGTCCGTCCGCTGAGAAACAATGTAGAGACTGGTTCTCCCCACCCGCTGGGAATGAGGCAAATAGAGGAGGGGTCCTGCTGGCTGCAAGGCAGAGGACAAAGCAAAACTAGGACTGTAGATTGCAGGATTCTGCCAGATGTACACATGGATACCAGACAGACCAGGAACTGGTAGTTGGGACTACGGTTTCTCCTTAGAAACCCATGCCCCAAATTCCACCTCTTCTTTACGCTTAATTCTTGCCTCCGAAGTGAAGGAATAAAATACAGATAGCAGAATTAAGGCATCTTAAGGAAAAAACACCCTTTCTTTGTCTTAAAATAATTATTTGCCTTTAAAATAAAAGCAACACAGTCATAGACTATTCAAACAGCATACAAAGATCTAAAATAAAAAAGTAAAAATATTCTTCCTCCATTCTCCTATCATTCCCATTCCCACTTTCCCTAGAAGTATCCACAGTGAACAATTAATGGTCTATTAGGTATTTTTCCGGAAATTTCTAAGGCATAAAAGGGATCACACTCTGCGGTATCATGCTTTGTTGCATTTTAATTTTTTCACTTAATATTTTTTAGAGATCTTACTTATCCCACTTACAGATTTACCTAATTCTTTTTAATAGGAAGATAATTTTTTTTGACTAGTTCTCTACTGATGTTCATTTAGGTTCTTTCCAATTAAAAGATGAGGCCATGAACAGCCTTGTACAAACATCTCTGTGTACATATGTAAATATATTCCTCAGGCAATTCCAAGAAATTTTCCATGGTTTTTGAAATCTTGCATACACACAGAGTTTGAACATTATGGAATTCAGAAATGCAACATAATATTCCCGAACGGTAACTCTGCTGAAGCATTAAATTCCATAATCACCTGGGCTTTCCTGAACAAACAAATATGTCATAACTTTCCAAATACTTTTCTTTTCCCTCATTCCTTCTATCCTCACCTATAAGCCACCAACTTCCAAAATCAGCATAATGACACTCTAGGAATGTCACTGTTGAAAAGACAAAGTCT
Source organism: Diceros bicornis minor (assembly GCF_020826845.1). Lineage (NCBI taxonomy): Eukaryota > Metazoa > Chordata > Mammalia > Perissodactyla > Rhinocerotidae > Diceros > Diceros bicornis. The sequence continues at coordinate 71,064,723 of NC_080741.1, read as the reverse complement.
TGATTTTTAAACAAGGAAGTATAAAATACTTCCTTACCTTGAACTGGGCACTTCTTATACGAGTTAAATTCATCAGCATGACTCCGGAATTAACTCCTGCAGAGCCATAGAAAGGGTGCCGAGCAAAGCGGCTGTACCAGCCAATCTTGGGGATTTCATGCTCCGGGGCCATGGCTGCAAGCTGGGTGGAATTAAATTGCCTCAGAAGCTTCCAGATGTCATCCACAGGTCTCAGAAAGAGAACGTCAGTGTCCACGTAGAGAAGGGAGTCCACATTCTTTAAAATCACCTTTGTGTGTATTAGGGGAGGAGGGAGAAAACAAAAGCAAGTTAGAAACAAAGAAAATGGCCTGATATATCGAAGATGCCACCAATTTCATTGTTTAATGTTGGATTATAGAAAGGGTACCACTCTTAGCTCCCATTTCAACCTTTTCCTTTGACTCGAGGGATAAGTGTCAATCAAGGGGTGGAGACTCAAAGGAAGACAAATCTTGATCTAGATTGGCCCGATTGTGGGATCCTGGACTATATTTGGTGGGGGTCGAACTTTCAAAGGAATGAAAACATCAGCAAATTACTGTGGCTCTCTCTTCTACTTCCATCCTCCACCAATGTCATGTGTCTTTCTCAGTTTTTTTCTTGGAACAGCTAGGTCTAGTATTAGATAACTTCAAGTGGACAATCTCTAGACCAGTTTATGCCAGGCCTCGGGGGTAAATACTGTCTCTGGATCCATTTCTTCTAGTGTTGATGGGTATGGCTCTGCATCTTTTTGAAATGATATTTTTAGCTAAGATTTGACCTGGGGAATAGGCAAAGCAAGTCACTGGCCAGCTTTGTTTGCAGATCAGGGATTGGCAAACTTTTTCTCTAAAGGGCCGGACAGTAAATATTTCAGGCTGTGTTGCAACTACTCAACTCTGCTGTTGTAGTAATGAAGGCAGGCATCAAAAATATATAAACAAATGAACGAGACTATGTTTCGATAAAACTTTATTTAGGGACACTAAAATTTGAATTTCATATAATTTTCAGATGTCATAACATCTTCTTTTGATTTTTTTCAACCATTTGAAATATAAAAGCCATTCTTGGCTCATGTGCTACGGTTTGCTGACCTCTGTTGTAGATCATTCAAGCCAGCCACCTTAAGTAAATGAGTTCTCCTGTGGTAATTGCTTAGCTTACCAGAGTCTTGCCCTGGGGTTTGAGACTTGAATGCCTTAGTTAGTAATAGTGTTACTTGCACAGTTCTGCCTTGGTTCCCCAAATTTAGGGGCAGTGTAACCAAGGAAGGATTTGAATTTTCCTGGATCCCTTGCCTAACATCATCCTGACACCACAACAACACTTGTTATGGCCTAAATATCTGTGTCCTTCCAAAATTCATATGTTGAGGCCCAAGCCCCACTGTGACGGTGTTTGGAGATAGGGTCTTTGGGAAGTAATTAGGGTAAGATAAAGTCATGAGGGTGGAGGCCTCCTGATGGGACTGTGTTCTTATCAGAGACATCAGAGACTTAGCTGTTCCAAGACAGACAGATGGCCTTATTGAAGGATAGAAGAAGAAGACAGAGCCACAGTAATTAGCTGATGTTTTCATTCCTTTGAAAGTTCATCCTCTACCAGAGAGCTTGCTCTCTCTCTCCACCATGTGAAGACACAAGAAGGCAGCTGTCTGCAAGCCAGGAAGAGGGCTCCCATCAGAACCCGACCACGCTGACTCCCTCATCTCAGACTTCCAGCCTCCAGAACTATAAAAAAATAAATTTCTGCTGTTTATGCCACCCAATCTACAGTATTTTGTCATGGCAAGCTGACTAAGACAACACTCCATTGGGATCCCCAATGTTTAAAATTGATGAACGTGTGCACTACATGATACAAGTATCACAGAAATTTCAGTCTTGAATAATTGCAAAGCTTACATGATTAGCAGCAGAATTTATCTTTCCTTCTTCATCTACCAGAGGAATCAATTTTATAAACCAACAACATGAAATTAAAAATAATGATCATCTATCATTTCATAAAAGATTATCTTGACATCCATCTTAAAAACCGGATCCTAATTTCAGAATCAGGATGAATTTTTTATATTGAATACACAAGCTTTAAAAAATCTCCCACATTGGGGCTGGCCCGGTGGCGCAAGTGGTTAAGTGCGCACGCGCCACTGCGGCGGACCGGGGTTCGCCGGTTCGGATCCCGGGGACTCACCCATGCACCGTTTGTTGAGCCATGCTGTGGTGGCATCCCATATAAAGTAGAGGAAGATGGGCATGGATGTTAGCCCAGGGCCAGTCTTCCTCAGCAAAAAGAGGAGGATTGGCAGGTGTTAGCTCCGGGCCGATCTTCCTCACACACACACAAAAAATCTCCCACATTATCCTTACTTTTTCTTCTTATTTTGCCATGGAAAGGTAAAAACTTCGCTACAGATTAGCACTAGTCTGCTGACTTTTTTTTTTTTTTTTTAAATCTCAACTCTAGAGTACTGTGGAAGAAAGGCAAACTCTCTACAGAAGTATTAGTAAATGCATGTTATGATATAAATTATGTATCACATGTAAATACAATTATGATGTCTTGCATGCCCAAGACCATCCCAAGGACTCAACAGCCTGCCAATCTTATTTTACTGGGAAGGAAAACTAACACACAGAAAAGTGTTCTGTCTAGGTTAATGAGTCAAATAATGCTAATGATTGTTGGGTTTTCGCTAATAAGGTTATAGCAAGATAAAGTCACTTTTTAGAATGTGTTAAGGGAACAAAAGACTGCACAGTGTTCCAATAAAAAGCTAATTTAGAATTACAGGATCAGAGAGGAAGAGAAAGCTATTTCAACCCATGTGAAATAGAACAAATTTCTCTTTATGGTTGATTATCTAATAAAACCTGAACAAAAAGCATATAATATTAATGTTTTAATCAATGAAGGGTTATGCAGACATCTACCCCCAAAATTTAAGCTCATTGACTTGATTAATTTTTTTTCTTGGTCTTTAATAATTATTATTCTTAAAGTTATCATTACTTTCTTCAATAAAACAAATGTGTTACCACCCCTCATTGAAACAAAAAAGAAAACAAAAAGACTTGAGGAAGGTCTGGAAAGGAAAACTAGAAAAATCTGAAGGATGGAGGTATTCCATCATGAAGCTACAGGAAGTATCTCTAATCAGGAGAGAAAAAGACAAACAAGTTGTATCAGAAATTTATAAAATCAGAACAATCTTAAATAGGGTAAAATTTTTATTTAATCCATGTCCTACTATTTTACATGCAGATTGCTCCCACTTTTTTTACTATCATAAACAACACTACAATGGGTATATTGTTAGGAAAATTTCTAAGCACATAACATGGCATTTCTTTTTAACTTAGTAAATGTTTACATGTTCAAAAATAGAAACATATTAAAGTAAATTCATTGACAGTTATTCTCCATTGTCCTTCTGTCATCAGGTCCCCACTTTAGAGGTGACCAACGTTACTGGATTGCTCTATGTTGTGCTAGAGATATTTTATGCATATAAGAATAAATAGCCACACAGATACAATTCCCTCTTTCATGCTACAAATGGTAGCACGGCATACATGATGTCATTAGCCTGCTTGTTGTTTTTTTTTTAAACAAAACAACACATGTAGGAGGGCTTTCCATATCAGTCATAAAGATTTTATTTATTATTTTTTCTGCCTGTATAGTATTCCATTGTGTGGATCTACCATAATTTATCTAGTTACCTACTGTAGAACATTTAGGTTCTTCTCAAGTTTTTGTTATTACAAACAATGTCACAATGAAAAACCTCCTCGTCTTAATTCATTTCAAATACATCTGTAGGGTAAATTCATTAAAATATAATTCCTTAGTCAAAGAACACATGTATTTGTAAATCTGATAGATACTGCCAAACTACTTTCCTAGAAGCGGACCAATTTAGGCTTCCACCAGCAATGTAAGAGGGTGCCTCTTCCCCCTCATATTCTCCAGCACAATGCATGATCAGACTTCAGGGTTCTGGCCTACAAGGAAGCATACTTCAGAGGGTCGTGGTCTAACAACTCAGTTTAGTTCATAATTTCCTACCAGTCTTGCTCTGGAGGGCTGGCCTGGGATCTAGCACTGTAGCAGGAGGTGACGCAAGTCTGGAAGACAAGTGCCGAGCTTTGAGGAACTCTTGAATAACAGTGCTGGTTCCCATCAGCTGCAACCACCCAGGCCCAGATCCGAATCCTCATGGGTGGGAGGCCCTCTACACAGTCCTTCTCCAGACCCATACCTAATCCCTCCTCTGATGAGGTTTGATTCTGGAGACACGCTCTCTGGGCTAGGACTGAGGGACAAGGAAGGAAAACTTATCAATAAATTTCCAGCTACTGCTTTCAGTAAACTTGTGAGTCTTCAGCTAAGATGACAAACCCAATTCCGCCTAAACTAGAAATGGCAAACCAGGGCCTATGGGTCAAATTCAGCCCATGGGTGGTTTTTTTTTTTAATACATAGCGTTTTAAAAAAATGTGAATCAGTTGCCAACATTTTTTAAAAACTGGAGATTTCTCAAAAATATCCGAATTTCTGTCTTCTTTTGAAAAATCTATAGCTCAGGCAAGAACAGCCTGAATCCTGCAAGGGAAACATCTGCTGGTGCTTGGTCACAGGCGCCCCCTACATTCTCAGTTCATTCATATAATAAACATTTATGGAGGGTCCACTAGGTACCAGGTGTGACCAGCAGTGACCAAGACAGACAAAAACCTCTGTAGTCATGAAGGAGTCAGATGATAAACAAGACAAATATATTGATTATATAGTATATAAGTAGGTGAAAAATAGAGCAGAAAAAGAGACTAGGGTTTTCGGTATGGAGGAGTTTGCAATTTTAAATATGGCAATTGGGAAGGTCTCACTCAGAAGGAGAAGAGCAAGTGCAAATAAAGCGGGAGCAGGGCGGGCTCACTCTCAGAAGAGCAGGGGAGGGGGCAGCTGTGACTGGACCACGCTGAGCAACAGAAAGAAGAGTCCGAGAAGAGGATGGACTGGTAAAGGTGGGCTGGTCCCTCAGGGCTTTGTTTGCCCTTGGAAGAAATTCAGCTTTTGCTCTGAGTGAGACGAGAGCCACTGGAGGGCCTTTAACAGAGGAGTGACATGATCTGACTTAGATGAAATGACCAACACTATGGATGCTGCGCTGAGAACAGACGATTGGGGAGCACAGGGGAAGCGGGGCAACCAGTTAGGATGCTATTTTCCTAATTCAGGTGAGATGCGATGGTGGCTTGGCCCAGGTGGTTACAACTCAGGGAGTGAGAGAAGTGGTTGAATCCTAAACATAGTTTGAAGATAGAGCCAACAGGATATCCTGACGGACTGGATGCGAAATGTGAGAGTAAGAGAAAAGTCAAGGGCAACTCCAAGGATTTTAACCTGAGCAACAGGTGCGATGGAGTCGCCTTTAACTGAGATTGCACCTGCCGTGTGTCATTCCTGAGTGTCCTGTCTGGCCCTTGCAGGTATGCGTTGGAGTTAGCAGCTGCTGATCATAGCTCCCTCCCTCCTCCTCTGCAGCTGCCCTCCCTGAAATATAAAGAAGCCCATGGTGGTCCTGGGAAGGGATCCATTGTTGGTGGGTGTCTGGGGCGATGGTCGTGTCATCTAGTTCTTGACCACAAAGGCAGTCACACAGGTGTGAGCTTGTTAAACTAAGCATAGAGAGTTTTGATGTGCTCTTTTTGGTCTGTAGATCATATTTCAAATCAGAAACACAAAAGTAGCCCTCACGGTACATCTCAGAGAGGTGATAGAGGATAGCCCTGAAGAATCTTGAGTCTGGCATCCCTGAGTTCAAATCCAGGCAGCATGACCCCCTAGCCCTGTGACTGGACAAATTCCTCAGTCTTTCCAGGCCTCAGCTACCCAATGCAGAATGTGGAAAGCAATGCCACCACCACCACCTCTCTTCTGGGGTTGTCACAATGACCCAGTGAAATAAAACCCATGAGGTACTCAGTACAGTGGCTGGTACATAGTAAGTACACAATAAATAGCAGTGTTGTTACTGTAAGAAGTCTTTGTGTTTTCCCTTTTAAAGTGTCAAGTGTAATTAGTTACCCTTTGCATCAACACCCACAGTACTTCAAAACTTCAAAAAGCCTTTTATATAGTCAGGGTCAAGCTGAGAAAAAATACATTTTTTGAACTTTTCTAATATCATAATCCACTTAGTACCTTGACTGAAAACAAGAACATAGGGCCTTTTTACTCTTTATCTGAAAAAATAAAAGACCAGGAAAAAATCCCCACTCTTTCTATAACATTGCATCTCTGGAGGCTAATTCCGCAGCAATTATTGCTGGTATTAATTTGAAGAGGATCATTTTCGGCCATGTTACAATGGCAAGAGGAATATTTACCAAAAGGATATAAAATTAGCCATTCTAATTCCCTTATGGAAATTAGTCAGCACTAGAAATGAGGCCTTTGTTTTCTTAGAGAAGGGGGAAAAGAGGCAGCACACAATAGCTATTTGTACCCAATGTGCTGGCTGTGATGAGTGTTCCTGCCCCCGCTCCATTCACGGCCCCGACCTGGGCAGCTGCTTCTGGGGGACCCTGCAGGCTCTCTGTACCAGGTGAGGACAGGAGCCCAGCCACAGGCAGCAAGATTATCAGCGGCTCATTGGTTGACCTTCAAGTTCGTTTTGCTCCAATCCTGTTCCGACTTTGACAGTACAACTCGCTGGTTGACAGTTTTGGGTTTGAAATCTAACTACCTGTGCTCAAATTCCATTTCCACTACTAACTGTGTGGTCTTGGGCAAGCTGCTTAAGCCTCCTGAGCCTTAGTGTCCTCATCTTGTAAACGGGATTGGTAACCCACGTCACGGTGCTGCTGGGATGATGAAATGAGATAACGTGTGAGAAGCCCCTGGTATGCACACAGTCAGGACTCAATCAGTGCTGTGTGATGTGAGCATCCCACGCTCACGAGGGCCACGTTCCTGGACTCACAGCCCAGGTGACGAGTAACTGGCTGTAGTCACAGCAGCAGCAGCAGTAGTGGAAGAACGAGGCATATTCCCTGTTCTCAAGGAGCTTTAAGGGGGAGACAGGTAAGAGGCGAAGCAAAGTGAAGTGTGCATGACGATACGGGTAGCACAGAAGCACACAGAAGGTGAGGACTGAATTTAGGACTCTAAATCCTAAATCAGTCTGGAGTGAAAGCAGTGAAGGTTTCCCAGAAGAAGCGACGTCTAAACTGAGACATAAGTAAGTAAAGAGCAGGGCAAAGAGTGTTGAAGGTAACGTGTGAAAAGGTGACCCAGAGAGAGCATGGGACAGGACAGGATGGCAAGTTGCTTGGTGGGGCTGGAGCTTACAGCAGAAGAGCCAGGGGTGGTGAGACATTCAGCTGGCAAAGAGGGCAGGGGCCTGATCAGGAGCTGTGCTGACCAATTTGGACTTGATCCCAAGAGCAATGGGGAGATGTTAAAAGATTTGAGCCAGAGACCTCGGGGTCTGATGCTTCTTTTCCCACCCATGTCACCCACATCCAATCCTCAGCAAATCCCATAGGTTCTACCTCCAAAATACTTCTGAATCTGCCCATTTCTCTCCCTCTCCACTGCCTCACCTTGAGTCCAAGGCTTCATGATAACTCCCCTGGAATTCTGGAAAGGTCCGTTCACTAGTCTCACTGTGTCCACACTTGCCCCCCTCCAATCTGTTCCTCAAAGAGCAGCCAGAGGGATTTTTAATATCCATTATGATTTCTTCTTTGACGCATGGGTTATTTATCAAGTGTGTTCTTTGATTTCAGAATATTCGGGATTTTCCAGACATCTTTTTGTTATTCATTTCTAATTTAATCCCCTTGTAGTCAGGGAACATACTCTGCATGATTTCAATCCTCTAAAATTTACTGAGACTTGTTTTACGGCCCAGCATATGGTCTATCTTGGTGAATGTTCCCCGTACATTTGAAAAGAATGTTTATTCTGCAGTTGCTGGGTGGAGTATTCTATAAATTCTCTAGCTGTCAGTTAGGTTGTTTGGTTGATAGTGTTGTCAAGGACTTCTATGTCTTTACTGATTTTCTGTTTGTTTATCATAACCACAGGAGCTCCATGGAGTTTTATCTTCAGACAAAGAAAGAGAGGAGAAATGTGAAGTTACTGCAAATTCATTTACATCAACAGATATGATTTGGGAACCATCATTAATTTTCACACTAATCATAGTTGATTATCAAAAGAGGAGTGCTGAAGTCTTCAACTCTGACTGTGGATTCCTCTATTTCTCCATTTATCTAAGAATGGTTTTGCTTTATACATTTGGAAGTTCTGTTATTAGGTGCACACTCATTTAGCATGGTTTACATCTTCCAGATACACTGATCTTTACGCCATTATGAAACGGCCAGAGGGCTTTTTAAAAAACTTACATTAGAGGATGCCACTTTCATCTCTAAACCCCTTGAAGACTTTTCGCTGCACTGTAGTCACACGTGAACCATGGTCCATAAAAGGCTCTGCAGGATGGACATGCTCTGTCCACCTCTCCAACCTAGTCTTCTATCAGTGGCATTCTTTCACCTCCTAGCTGAACCTAAGGCTTCAGGGCCTTAAAGTTTTCATTATCCCTCTGTTACTGTCAAAGTCAGCAGAAGGTGGGGAGCAAAATGAACTCCATAGGGAGCCAATGAGCTCCTAATTCTCTTCCTGTCTACAGCAGTGTTTCCCCTGTCAGAGATGCTCTTAAGTCTTTGCTTAGATAGAAACGAACACATAAGTCCTCTCTTTCAGAAAGAAAACAAAGTTGAAACTACGAATTTCTCATTTAAGAGGAACTGTCTTTTGGAACGTTCTCTCACTTCTCTCCCAAAGTTCACGACACCCAAGGTGAAGAAGATGAGGTCCTCAAATGTGCTTAAAAACAGCATCTTTATTGATTATGAAATACATGTGCAGCCCCTGATGCTTTGGTCAGTTTCAAGATTTGTGAACTATTGCTTTAGATAATTACCTAAAGAATCAAAAAACTACAATTAGTGTGAAAATTAATGATGTTCCTAAATCATACCTATTGATGTAAATGAATGAGCAGTGACTTTGCATTTCTCCTCCCTTTCTGTGGGTCTGGAGATTAAGCTCATGGAGCTTCTGTGATCTAGGACAAGCAACTTCCCGGGCCTGTTAGTGAAGTGCTACCCAGGCTTTCCAGCTGTGAGGCAGAGCTTTCCACTTAATATTCTCGAACACCCAGCTCTGACTCATGCTTTAGATCAGAGCTCAGCAGTCACCTCCTCAGTAAGGCTTTCCCGGAGAACTCCCTCCTCTCTCCCTCCAGTCTCTTCATCACGACACCCTACTTATCTCTTTCCATCACTTCTCACAACCAGTGGCCTTTGTTAAATTATTTTCTCATTGATTGCTCCCCTCCCCCAGTTAAAACAGAAGCTCCATGAGGGCAGGGACCTTCTGGGTCTAGCTGATTTCTAAAGTTTGTGTGCCTAGCAGGTATCAGGCATCCAACAAACATTTCCACAAACTAAGGAATTCAACTGCTGAACTCCCTCAGAACCACTGCAACTTTAAATATGTTTCAAGGCTGATGGTAGCAGAGAAGGACAGGTCCCGAGAGATGAGATGGCCTATGAACAACTGAAGCATAGAAGATCCAAGTTCCTGAAGGGAAAACCAACATAACACCAACCACACAGAATATCCTTCTTTTGCTGCTACGTGTGGTCCAGTACATCACCCTCCGGGCCTCTGCTGACGGGACAGCTAGGTCGCTAAGTACGTCATTCCATTTCCTTACCTCTCTAGCATTTCTAAAAGACCCAGAAAACTGAAGGAATAGAAAGAGAGCGGGGGGAGAGAAGGACAGAACAGAAGCAAAGACAAAGAAGCCATTTAGATTCAAGGAGAACTGAACTCCAGAGTGGGAACCTCAGGAAAATGATGTTAGTGATAATCAGGAGAAGGAAAACATATTTAAAGAGGGTTAAAGCCGAAGGTGGAAAGAGAGAGGAGGAAAGGACAAGGTTTCAAGAAGAAAAAAAGAAACACTTGATTTTTGCCAAGTGAAGACATCTCCCACATATATGAAAAACAGAGAGACTTAAATATAACTAAAATAGCCACAGTTCATCTATGCAGAACCAGCAAGTCACAGTCTCCATAAATCCTAAATCAGATTATGAATAAAGGAGCGATGCTCCCTATGGAAAGACACAAGAAATGCAGACACTATTTCAGTTTGGGAAGATGAAAACATTCTGGAGACGGATGGCGGTGGTGGCTACACAACAATGTGCATGCACTTAATGCCACAGAACCGTACACTTAAAAATGGTTAAAATGGATAAAAACATTTTATGTTACGTATATTTTAGCAAAATTAAAAATAGGAAAAAAGAAATACAGACACCATTCTTATATTTTTTCAGTTAAAATAAAGTTTGCTTTACCTAATGTACTCTATGGTGTTTACTCACCTATTTCTACCTTTGCTCATTTTTACTTCCCTAAACCAAATATATTTGACGAGTTTTTCCAAGATAATCTTTCACTTTCACAATTATATCAGGTCCCTCTCCTTTCTTTTTTCCTTTTCTTGTTTTGAGCATCAGTCATTCCTGCGGCACACGCTTCTCCAGCTCAGATGTCCATCATGGCTCACCAAGAGGCCATCTCTGCCCAGAGAGCAGCGCGGACAGCACCCGCTCTGCTGCCTGCCTCCTCCTCTCTCTCACAGAGAGAGAGATTCTCTCCCTCGGGGAGATCCTGGGGAAAACGCTTGGTGTCCCCACTCCCCCTCATTCTATAGGAAGATAAATCGGAAAGAATAGGGTTTCTAGGGCCATCTGGACCGTCTCCTCTGGCACCAAAATTCCTGCATCCCCAAACCAAAATCAGACAGGAAAAGGAAGTCTACATTTCAACACATATTTTCAATTTGATGAAAATAAGTTCTCTTTTCCTCTACCATTCTGTCACAGTCTTTTTCAAAAAATGCACACTGGACCTACATTGAAGCAGGCTATTCCAGAGACAATAATTATTGAGGAAAGGGAGAAAGCCACATAATAGTGAATATTTCCACTGATGGCTGAATAACCTCTGAGAGATCCTCTAGTAAACAGAGGTGAAGATCTGAAAGACGCGAAACCATCATTAAAAGGGGCAATAGCCTAAGACGTCAATATAAATAATAATTCCATAAAATAATTAGGTAGATAAGCTATTATTCTGACCAAATAATTATAATAATTGTAAACACCTATATAGCACTTATTCTGTCCTCGCTACTATTCAACCAGCTTTCCCATATTAACTCATTTAATCCTCACAACAATCTAATGAGGTAGCACTATTATGATTCCCATTTTACAGATGATGAAACTGAGACACGAGAGAGGTTAAGTAACCTGCCCAAGGTCACACAGCTATACTAAATATCCAATCAGCAGATATTTTTGTCAATAAAGTAATTTAAAAATGTAAAGGAATAATAATCCCTTTGCTTATTTAGCACCTGTTATATGTTAAGCATTATTTTGGGCATTCCATGCACATTGTTGCCAGTGCCTCAACAACCCTGCTAGGGTGGTATTATTACCCCCATTTAACAGATGAACTTAAATAGCTTAGCTCAGGTCACCACTAGTAAATGGCAGCACCTGGATGAAACCGGGGCTCTTTGATGCCAAAGCACACGTTCCTTCTGCTCTACCATGCTGATTTTCTCCTAACACGAAGCAGTACCATGTTCACAATGCAAATGACGGACATGGGTAGGGTTAGAGCAGTTGTTCTTAAACTTCAGCGCACATGAGAATCATCTAAGAAGCTCGTTTAAGATGCAGATTCTCAGGCTCTACCTCCAGATTCTGTATTATTAGGTCTGGTGTAGGCCCCAGGAACCTGCATATTATCTGTATGTATGTATGCATGTGTTTTCAAATTTTTATTTTGAGATCATTTTAGATTTACAGAAGAGTCGCAAAAAGAGTCCACAGAGTTCCCAGGTACTCTTCACCGAGCTTCCCCTTGTGTTATCATCTTACATAACCACTGATCACTTATCAAAACCAAGAAATTGACCTTGGCACAGTACTATTAACTAAACTATAGAATTTACTCTGATTTCACCAGTTTTCCCCACTAATGTCCTTTTTTCCATTCTAAAACCCAATCGAGGATCCCACATTGCACTGAGTTCTCATGTGTCCTTAGTCTCCTCCAATCAGTGACAATTCCTCAGCCTTTCCTTGTCTTTTCATGAGCTTCAGACCTCTGAAGAGTACTCGTCAGTTACTTTGTACAAAGTCCCTCAGTTGGGGTGTCTGGTGTTTTCTCGTGATTAGACTGAGGTTATGCACTGTCGGGAGGACAGCACAGACTGAAGTGCCCTTCACAGCGTATCATGTCTGGGCGTACAGGATGCAGAGAGGTATTGTCAGTGACATGAACCCTGAGCACTTGGCTGAGGTGCCGTCTGCCAATATTCTCCATGGTAGGCTTACTATTTTCCCCTTTGTAATGACCATATATTTTGGAGGAGACGCTTTGAAACCATGTAAATACCCTGTTTCTGGTTAAACTTTCACCCCCTAATTTTAGCATTCACTGGTAGATCTTACCTGCGGTAATTAGTACTGTGGTGTTCTAATGATGACTTTCTCTTTCCCTCATTCTTTCTACATATATTAATTGGAATTCTTCTATAAGGAAGAGTTGTCATTTCCCCCCATTCATTTATTTATCCAGTAATTTATTTCTATTTGTATGGACTTATGGAAAATTATTTTATTTGGGGGGGGCGGTTATATTCAATAGCATCATTATTTATTTTGTTGCTCTGCTTTCTAGCACTACAAGACATTCCAGGCTCATCTTGCACTTTCCCTGCCCTCAGCCTGGAATCAACCAGTTCCCCAGAGAGTCCTGGTTCCTTTTATTGGAGGATGGAATTTGGAAATCAAGATCTGGGCACTAGGTGTGCTCATTGCTACTGGGGTGTCACTGCTTCTAGCCTCTCTCAGTAGATAGAGCTAGGAAATACATGTATGTATACTAACCAGTGTATACACACATATCTATAATTATCTATCTGCCTATCTATCTGCCTATCTATCTATCTATCTATCTATCTATCTATCTATCTATCTAAAAAAAACCTATGAGTCCACATTGATACCTGATCTCCGGAGTCTGTGTACGTGTGTCTTTTAGAAATAATTTGTTAAAGGGAAAGAGAATTTTGAGCTTAGATTATTAGGGTGTGGGGCTGAGTTTTCAGTGATTGGGTATGATTTAATAAGTGAGGCTGGAGGTGGGGGAGTGGAGTGGCGAGGGTATGGTCCCCAAGCAACAGTATGGAGGAGGGTAATGTGCGCAGCATCTTGGGAGGACAGTGGCAGACCCGCCTGGCTGGAACGGAAAAATCGTAATTTAGAATAATGCTGAAAAGTTACTAGGTAATCTTGGTCAGAATGCAAAGGGCCCAGAACACCAGGCGGAGGGGTCTGGACTTGAGCCTACAAGGGAACACAGACTCTGGGAAGGTTCTGAGCTGAGAATTCACATGATAAGAGGAGCATTCAAAAACCAAAAATCCAGGAGCGGCATGCAGGATGGAAGGGACACAGATGGCAGGGAGAGGAGTAAACAGCTCAGTACAATCATCTTTTTCTCTATTATCATTGCCATATTTATTTTTTGTATTAATGTAAATATATCCAGACCCAGAACACCTGGTCAGAAAAAGAGACCTGTACCTTCATGGCTCTATAATTCTGGCGTGTCGATATGTCCTTGCAAATGTGAACAGATAACTTCTGTATATTATAAACACTTTGATGTTCTTTTTTTCTCTTTCTCATTGGTTTGCCATTTAAAAAAACTAAGTTACACAATACACAAATTCATGCTTGTGTGTTATAAAAATGTACAGACAATTCAGCAATCTACAGAGTAAGAAATTCAAGTTGTTCTTTTCCTGCCTATTCCCACCACGTCACTACCCCAGGCCCCCACAACCCCCCTCTCCTCTCTTTACAATTAACTGACATTAACAGTGCAGTGAATATCACCGCAGACTGTTTCTATGCATTTATTTATACATGTGATCTTTGCATGGCCAAGAATTCAGATCCTAACCCCACTGTTACCTCCTCAGAGAGCCCTACTCCCCATCGTTGTCTAAACTCTTGAATTTTTTTCCATCATTCTTATTACTACCTAAAATTAACTTATAATTTACTTTTTTTTTTGGTCATTCTTCCCTAACTTAGATGTAAACTCCATGAGAGCAGAAATTCTGGATATCTTGTTCACAATCATATTTCTAGGGCTAGTCACATAATTGGGGCTCAATAAATATTGCTGAGTGAATGGCTGTGTATAAATGTTTATGTGTGTACATATATATACACACAGAAATACATATACTTTGGGATTTTTAAAAATACCAATGGATTCATACTATACATACTTTCTAATTGTCTATTTTGGGATATTTCCCTTCTATTTTGGATGTGCAAAGAACAAAGAAATTTCTCTTTGGTGCTGTATATTCTCAAACATCCTCTTTGATAATATTAAAATAGTTTAAGATAGGAAAGAGAATTATGAACACTTGGAAAGCATCATTTCTACATAGTGCCTTTTTTCCTGTGTGTGTGTTTTTTTTAATGCATTGGGAATTTGTACAAAAATAAATATTCACTCTTGATTAAATAGTGATCCACTATTTTAACTGTTTTGAGATTTTAAGTTTCATTAAATTACCAGCTTAAAATGTGGTGGTATAGGAGAAAATTAAAGTATATCAATTTTTATTTTTGCTTCTAGTATGCCCCCTTGTGGAATTACATATAACTTACATATTTATTTTTGTGAAGTTTTAGCAAAGAGCAGAGTGTACCAATGTCACGGCTACATTCATACATGTTCCCATCAAGGAAGTACTCTTCTGATCAGTGTAATCTTTGATCTCCATACAAACAGGATTCAGATTGCCTCTGAGTTGTGCAAATCAATGATGGCTTTGTTCAGGATGGTCTCCTAAAATTCTGCCTCATCAAACTTGTGTTTGGTCTTTGATTTCATCATCTCAGCTGTGTGGCCAACTGTTATATCTGCATGCAGGACATTTTCCACAGGCCTTGCATTACTGAAGGTATCTGGTTTCTCTGGCCCATTCTGAGATAATGGCTCTCTCAGATCTTCCATCTGCTTCCATCCCTTTTGGCTTGCTTCCTCCTGTTATCAGGTGTTGCAATCCCAGCCAGCAAGCACACACTCTTTCCTTGTTCGCTGTAGACATCTCGTTAGCCATGGCAACTGTCATTTAAAGCAGAATCTAGTTTCTCAGTCAGGTGGTGTCTCCTCAGAGGATGTGTTCTCTGCTAGGGAGTTGCTAGAAATAGGATCATTGGGTCACAGGAATTGTAGCTCTTCACTTGAATTGGAGGTGGTTTTCAAAGAATGTTTTCACTTTCTTTATATTTGAGAATCAAACCCAACTAACATTTACTGAGTATACATTGGGTTCAAGACTGCACACTTTTATGTGTTAAATCTTCAAACTCTCTCTACAACCCTTTGAAGTACTTGTTAAAGCCCTTTTTATAAGTCCATGCATCCATGCATCCATCCATCCTTTCTTCCTTCCACTCATCCATCCATCCAAATAGTTTTACAGAGTGCCTTCTGTTAAGATGTGCTATGCATGACTCTAGGTGCTGGAGATCAAAGATATTTTCCCTGGTAGGGCTTACAAGCTAGTGAGAGAAGCCAAAAAATAAAACAAATAAACAAATTATGTAGTATTCTAACTTTGCAGATAGTAGGATAGGGGAAAAATAAAACGATGGAGGGGAGTAATTTTAAATACAACAGCCTCACTAAACAGGTAAGTCTGAACAAAGGCATATGTACTATTTTTATATCCATTTAACAGTTGAAGAATGGAAGGTTCACTGGAATCTTCCAAAGGAGGTATTTTGGAACACTTTGGGAATATTTTCTATAAGTACAGGAGAAAACTCGGGCCCTTAGAACCTGCAAGCAGGGCAGAATGACTATACCACAGGAGAAAACTGGGCTCCAATCCAGCCTCTAGGATTTCCCCAGGAAAATGATTTAACTTTCCCAAACTTCAGTTTCCTCATTTGTAAAAAGGATACAAATCAGCATATTCCTCAAAGAGTTGTAAATAGTTAATGAAATCCTAAACCTGAAGATCCTGGCATGTGTTAAGTGTAGCAGACACGGTGTGGTCTTTGGCCACCTACTGTACATTCCTCTTCTTTCAGTGGTATGTCCTGAAGACATATTTTAAAGCCCCATTTCTCAAACTATTTTCAACTGCACCTCATGGTAAGAAAGGCATTTACATCACGATTCTGGTACATGCACACATAAATATATAAAACAGAAACAAAAATTTTAAAAATAATATTTGTCTTTACTATATACAATATATGTCCATTATTCTATTCTATTTAATTTTTTAAAAAGCTGATCATAATCCACTAAATTAATTTCAAGAGTCACTTGTGGGTAATTTCCCACAACTTGAGAAACACAAGGTTCAAAGAGTTAACACAGACTTGGTAAATAATTAAATCTAGATGGAAAGACAGACAGATATATGGACAAATAAAAAATGTTGTCAATATGCCCCACCACATTTCCCACTCTCACAGCAAACAACCAATTCCAACTCTTTAAATTGATTCTTTGGGTATGTACCTCCATGTCTCTAAATAACACGCTAAAAGAAAAACTTATTCTCTGAACTTACAGCACGTCTCACACCAAATTTGGGCGTGGCTTTTTCCACCAACCAATTCTCCAGTACTCCAGACACCAACTCAGTGTCCTGCGATTCAATTATGACACTAATTACCTGAGTTAGTGCAGACCCTACAGGTTAAGGTCCCAGTCCCACAAGACTGCCCTCCTTCAGATGCCAATGAAGTAGTGGGTCCCCAGGTTACCCACATTTCTGTTTCACTTGGCTACAAATTGGGGGTTCCCATGATACTCTCCTCAGGTTCGATGATTTGCTATAACAGCTTATAGGACTCAGGGAAACACTTATTTTTATGAGTTTATTATAACGGATATGATAAAGGATATAGATGAACAGCCAGATGAAGAAGTAGACGGGGTGAGGTCCAGAAGGGTCCTGAGCACAGAAACGTCTGTCCCTGTGAAGTTTGGAGTGTGCCAGCCTCCCAGAACATGGATGTGTTCGCCAACCCAGAAGCTCTCCAAACCCCATAGTTTACAGATTTTTACTGAGGCTTCATCACGTAGGCATAGTCAATTATTAACTCAATCTCCAATCTCCCTCTCCCCTCCCTGGAGAATGGAAAGTAAGGCTGAAAGTTCCAAGCTTCTAATCATGGCTTTCTGGTGACCAGGCCCCATCCAGGATCCCACCAGGAGTCACTTCATTAGAACAAAAGACACTCCTATCACCCAGGGAATTCCAAGGGATTTAGGAACTCTGTGTAAAATGCTCCTATGACCCCATTACTCAGGAAATTACAAGGTTTTTTAGGAGCTCTTTGTCAGGAACAGGGGTCAAAGACCAAATGTTAGAATAAAGGATGCTCCTAGCACCCCTATCACTCAGGAAATTACAAGGGTTTTAGGAGCTCCGTGTCAGGAACTGGGGGCAGAGACCAAATATATATTTCTTATTATGTCACGCATGCCTCATCTATTGACTCCCTACCCTGGAGGAAGAGAATTTAGCTCCCTTTCATACAGACTCCCAACCCCACCACATGTCTCATCCCCCAATACAGAGATATCAAAGTATTGTTTAGATCAATATACAATGTTATCTTATGATGGCCATATAAACACTATTTCCAATTAAGCTATGGAGTGAGCCATACTTTCTCTTTCTGTACAATTCTGTTTTCCCTGAAATTGATAATTTTCTTTTTTGCAGTTCTTAGTTTGCTGAATTTTCTATGTTTATTACAGTTTCTTCCACAGCTTTCTGATTTGTTCCACACAGGATGCTGGGCAGCTGTCATCTCCCTTCCCTTGAGACTCCTCTTATGTCTTTTTTGTGTAGGATTCCCTGCTCCCTGGATCCTGCATCTTCATCTTTCTTGATGCATTCCTTCATTTTGGTGGAGCACGTTATCCAGTAGCTCACCAAGAGAAGACTCAGAGGAGAAATCTTTTGAAACTGTGTACATCTGAAAATGTCTTGATTCTACCCATAAGCTTGATTTGTAGTTTGGCTGATATGGAATTCTAGGTTGGAAACAATGTTGCCTCTGAATTTTAAAGACATTGCTCCAATATTTGAGCACTTTCACCATTGCTGTTGAGAAGTTTGAAGCCCGTCTGATTTTTGATTCTTTGGATGTGAACCTCCCCCCCCCCGGTTACTGGCCCCTAACAGGATCTTCTTTTTCTCCCTACTGTTCTGAAAGTTCAAGTCCTTTGTTCCATTTGATCTAGTCTGCTGTTGATCCCTTCTATGAATATTTCAGGTCAGTTATTGCATTCTTCAGCTTTGTGATTTCTGTTTGGTACTTTCTTATATTTTCTATTTCTTTGTTGAAATTCTCACTTTGTCCATGCATTGTTCTCCTGACCTTGGTGAACATCTTTATGACTGTTACTTTGGACTCTTTATCAGGCAAATCACTTATCTCCATTTCATTAAGGTCTGTTTCTGGAGTTTTATCTTCTTTTGTTTGGACATACTCCTTTGTTTCTTCATTTTCCTTGACTTTCTGTGTTGGTTTCTGCACATTAGATAAAACAGCCACCTCTCCCAGTCTTGATGGAGGGGTCTCATGTAGGAGATGAACCTTGTCAATTAGCATGGCCCAAGCTTTAGGGTGTCTCTCAAACCTTTGTGATTATCCAAGCCACCTTCTTCATTCTTAGTGGCTCCCAATAGTTGAGGGTGTGCCAAGACCCATTTCAATGCAGGTGATGTGGGTATTTTCTTGTTTGCCCAATAGGTAGGAGTTACTCAGCTAGTTTTCGGATTTCTTTTAGAGGGAACTGCTCCATGTATAGCTGTAGATTCAGTGTGTCCATGGGGGGAGGTGAGTTCAGGAGGCTCCTATGTTGCCATCTGAAAGTTCAAGCCAATCTGCCTGATGTTGTGTGTCTTTTTTCCATCTAATATGATAGTCTTTCAGTGGGTTTCCTCAATCTGGGAATTTACGTCTTCTTGTTTTGGGAAATTTTCTTGAATTAATTTCACTGTTGATTTCCTACCCTTTATGTTCTCTGTTCTCTCTTTCCAGAGCTACTAGTGTTCAGATGTTGGATCTGTCCTCAAAGTTTCTGATCATTTCATTGCTATTCTCTATCTCATTGGTTTTTATTCTTTTTTATTCTACTTTCACAACAATTTCCTCAATTTTTTCTTCCAGTTCTTCTGAGTTGTTCATTTCTGCTACCACATTTTGAATTTACAAAAGTTTTTATCTTCTAAATGTTTCATTTTTGTAGAATCTTATGCTTCTTCATGTAATCTCTTTTATTTCTCTAAGGATCCTAATGATAATTTCTTTAGAAGTTTTATTCATCCTGCATAGATTATATTCTCTAAGTCGATGTACTCTTTTTGATTGTGTTGACCTCTGTCTTTCCCATGAGAGGGTTTCTTCAAATGTCGAGTGATTTCTGGATTTTTGTCAGTATTTAAAGCAGTTTGGAAGGAAGTGAAGGAAACTTGTCAGCTGTGTGCTTCAGTGTAGGAAGCTCTGGCTGGGCCACCACAAATATTTCTTCCATATCCCTGACTGGAAGGCATAATTTTCCTTGCAAGTTTCTGGGAGCTATGTGGGAGAAAAGGGTCTGGGGTCTCAACATTCATATGTAAGCTTTCAATTAAACTTCATGTTTCAACATGATGCCCTCAACTGTACCTGGATTTCTGTAGTCTGGAGATATTCTGTTTTACTTTCTCTAGAAACTAAACTTCCAATCCTTTGCCCAGGGAGGAGAGAGGCAGAATCCCAGTTACATGGTGTAAAACAGGCAACCTGGGGTCTAACTGCTTCTCAAAGAGACTTGCAACCAAACCTCCTGATTTTAGGCTCATCTTCACTGCCGCTTCTAGACATAGCTGGTGCCACCAATTCATTGGTCTTGGGGGATGGTGTCATGTAAATCATTTGCTTCTGGGCTTTCTCCACTGCTGGTTAAAGATACAGATGTCTCGGGCCGGCCCCATGGCTTGGCGCTTAAGTGCGCGCGCTCCGCTGCTGGCGGCCCGGGTTCAGATCCCGGGGGCGCACCATGCGCCGCTTCTCCGGCCATGCTGAGGCCGCGTCCCACATACAGCAACTAGAGGGATGTGCAGCTATGACATACAACTGTCTACTGGGGCTTTGGGGGAAAAAATAAATAAATAAAATTATTAAAAAAAAAAAAAAGATACAGATGTCTCAAGTGGACTAAGTTGGCTACCACCACTCAAAATCTATATTGAGCTTTAATTGCCTCCTCTCTTATTCTTTTTGTCCTAGAACAGAAGGTTTAGGCTCTTTTAAAAAATGAATTATCGGGTCCAGCCCGGTGGCCAAGCAGTTAAGTGCGCACGCTCCGCTGTGGCGGCCCGGAGTTGGCCGGTAGGGATCCCCGGGCGCACACCGACGCACCGCTTGTCAAGCCATGCTGTGGCGGCGTCCCATATAAAGTGGAGGAAGATGGGGTACGGATGTTAGCCCAGGGCCAGTCTTCCTCAGCAAAAAGAGGAGGATTGGCAGATGTTAGCTCAGGGCCGAGCTTCCTCAAAAAAAAAAAAATAAGAATTATCAATTTTAGTATAGTTTGGGGAAAGAATGAATATAAATGCAAAAGTTTTGCTTGCCACCTCTAATCAGACACAAGCCTAGTTGGCTAAACTTCTCTTCCTTTCTGAGAGCCCTTAATATCCTTTCAATCAAGTCCTCTTCTGATTAACTCAGCCTGAGTCAATTATGATTGCCTGCAACCAAAGAATTACGTTACAGTAGGTAATTAACACATATTAGTTATGATTCTTATACTATGCTTCATAACAAACATGGTGATACCAGAACTACTAGGATAGTAATCATGCTGGGGTCAAAAAGACAATCCCCTATAATGTGTTTGATGTCATTATAGGAGTGTTCTCTGCTGGAGCATGTTATAATTGTTCTGTGTTGCTTATGGCTTGGCCAAGGAGACCAAAAAAATTTTTGTTGCTATTAACCAAGATAAAGTCCTTTTGAGAAAATAGTTAATGATCTCAGTAGTTTTACGCCACATATCAGTCCTCATAATAAGAGCAATAATAATAAAAATAGCAGCTAACACTTACTATATGCCAGGCACTGTTCTTATGGGTATTAAATGTATTAGGTAATTTAAATTTCATTACATTTTGAGATGGTAATATTCTTTTTTTTTTTTTTTTTACTGACTATAATTTTATCTTTGTTGTTGAACGTTTTTTTTTTGAGGAAGATTAGCCCTGAGCTAACATCCATGCTAATCCTTCTCTTTTTGCTGAGGAAGACCGGCCCTG
Organism: Diceros bicornis minor; assembly: GCF_020826845.1. NCBI lineage: Eukaryota > Metazoa > Chordata > Mammalia > Perissodactyla > Rhinocerotidae > Diceros > Diceros bicornis. The sequence goes on along the minus strand of NC_080741.1, from coordinate 71,043,149 downwards.
AGCTAACATCTATTGCCAACTCTCCTCCTTTCCCCCCCCCCCAAAGCCCCAGTAGATAATTGTATGTCATAGTTGCACATCCTTCTAGTTGCTGTGTGTGGGACGCGGCCTCAGCATGGCCGGACAAGCGGTGCGTCGGTGCGCGCCCGGGATCTGAACCCGGGCCGCCAGTAGCGGAGTGCATGCACTTAACCACTAAGCCAGGGGGCCGGCCCTGAGTTGGTAATATTCTTATTCCCATTTTACAGATGAGTAAATTGAGGCAAAGAAAAATTATTTCCCCAGGTTACAAAGTGGTAAGTGGTAAAAGCAAGATATGAACATATTTGGGCTGCCTCCACAGACTGTGGTCTTAACAACCACACCATACTGTCTCTCTATATCTCAAATTAATTTCTATCTCCATTTAATGCTTCCTAATACTGTGGCCATTAAGTTTCCTAAAGGTCCCACTGTTTATATATACTCATCACCTTAAACAAGTAAAAGGACCTCTCTGAAGGCCTGAGAAGAGGTGTTATGGAACTATTCATTCTGAAGTCAGTTAGATATCTACTGCTTGGCTTCCTCAGCATATCTTCCTCCATCTTCTGACAAGAGCAACTTCTCTCCTATGGAAAAACCAAATCCATGTGGTTCAGAGGCAGTTGGCCCCTGTCGCCCATGGGAGAGAATGTGACTTAAGTCGGGCCAATCAGAGTATCCTACATTCCTGGTATGATGATTGTTCAGGGATAAGCACATGAACCATGCTAGGCCAATCACAATACACTCCAGGATTTTTATGACAGAGTTGTTAGGTACCATGCTTTTATAGTCTCTTGTAACAGCTTTATTGAAATATAATTTACATATCATAGAATTCACCCATTTATAGTGAACCATCCAATGGTTTTCAGTATATTTACAGAGTCGTGCAACCATCATCACAACCTAACTTTAGAACATTTTCAGCACCTCAAAAACAAATTCTGTACCCATTAGCAGTCACTCCCCATTTTCCCCAACCTGATAGGCCCTAGGAAGTGCTAATCTACTTTCTATCTCTATACATAGATTTGCCTATTTGGGACATTTCATATAAATGGAATTATACAATATGTGTTCTTTTTTCAATGGCTCCTTTCAATTAGTTTTCAAAGCACACCCATGTTGTAGCACGTACTTCACTCCTATTTACTGCCAAATATTATTCCATTGCATGAATAAACTACATTTTATTTATCCAGTCAACAGTTGATGGACGTTTGGGTTGTTTCTATCTTTTGGCTCTTATGAATAATGTTGCTATGAATATTTGTGTACATATGTTCTCATTTCTCTCCATTATCTAGGAGGAGAGTTGCTGGGTCATATGGTAACTCTATGTTTAACCTTCTGGGGAAATGACAGATTATTCTCCAAAGCAGCTGCACCATTTTATATTCCCACCAGCAGTGCATGAGGGTTCCAATTTTTCCATATCCTTCCCGACACTTGTTATTATGTCTTTTTGATTATAGCCATCCTAGTGGTGCGAAGTGTTATCTCAATGTGGTTTTGATTGCATTTCCCTGATGGCTACTCATTTTGAATTTCTTTTCATATGCATATTGCCCATTTTTATACCTTCTTTGGAGACATGTTTATTCAAGTCCTTTGTCCATTTTTATTTGGGCTATTTGTCTTTTTATTATTGAGTTGTAAGAGTTCTTTATATATTCTAGCTACAAGTACCTTATCAGATATGTGATATGCAAATATTTTCTCCCATTCTGTGGATGTCTTTTCACTTTTTCTTTTTTCTTTTGCTGAGGAGGATTTGCCCTGAGCTAACATTTGCTGGCAATCTTCCTCTTTTTGTATGTGAGCTGCTGCCACAGCATGGCCACTGACAGACGAGTGGTGTAGGTCTGTGCTTGCGAACTGAACCTGGGCTGCTGAAGTGGAGCACGCCAAACTTAACCACTAGGCCAGCAGGGCTGGCCCTTTCCACTTTTTTGATGGTGTTGTGTAGAGCACAAAAGTTTTCAATTTTGATGTAATTCAAATTATCTGGTTTTTCTTTTGTTGCTTATGCTTTTGGTATCATATCTAAGAAACCATTGTCTAATCCAAGATCATGAGGATTTACTCCTATAGATTTCTTCTAAGACTTTTATATTTTTAGCTCTTATATTTAGGTCTTTGATACATTTGAATTAATTTTTACATATGGTACGAGATAGGGAATACAACTTTATTCTTTTGCATGTGGATATCCAATTGTCCCAATACCATTTGTTGAAAAGATGACTCTTTCCCTGTTGAATGGGGAAAGCATTAGCATCCTTGTCTAAAATAAATGGACTATAAATATGAGAGTTTATTTCTGGACTCTTAGTTCTCTTCCATTGATCTGTATATCCATCTTTACGTTAGCACTACATTGGCTTGGTTACTGAACCTTTGTAGTAAATTTTGAAATTAGGAAGTGAGAGTCTTCCAACTTTGTTCTCCTTTTTCAAGATTGTTTTGGATATTTTGGGTCCCTTAAATTTTTCTTTATTTTTTTTATATTGATGTTTTAATAGTTTATAACATTGTGTAATTTTGGGTTGTACATTTTTGTCCATCACCATATACATGTCTCCCTTCACCCCTAGTGCCCACCCGCTACCCCCATTGCCCCTGGTAACCACAATACAGTTTTCTCTGTCCATGTGTTGGTTTATATTCCACATATGAGTGAGATCATACAGTGTTTGTCTTTCTCTTTCTGGCTTATTTCACTTAACATAATACCCTCCAGGCCCATCCATGTTGTTGTAAATGGGACGATTTTGTCTTTTTTTATGGCTGAGTAGTATTCCATTGTATATATACCACATCTTCTTTATCCAATCCTCAGTCGAGGGACACTTAGGTTGCTTCCACTTCTTGGCTATAGTGAATAATGCTGCAATGAACATAGGGGTGCATAAGCCTCTTTGGATTGTTGATTTCAGGTTTGTTGGATAGATTCCCAGTAATGGGATAGTTGGATCATAGGGTATTTCTATTTTTAATTCTTTGAGGAATCTCCATACTGTTTTCCATAGAGGCTGCACCAGTTTGCATTCCCACCAGCTGTGTATGAGGGTTCCTATTTCTCCACATCCTCTCCAACATTTGTTGTTTTTTGTCTTGGTGATTATAGCCTTAAATTTTTCTTTATTTTTTTAAAGACTTTAGTTTTTCAGAGAAGTTTTAGGTTCACAACAAAATTGAGAGGAAGGTATAGACAGTTCCCACAGACCACCTACCTCCACACATGCATAGTCTCCCCATTATCAACATCACTCACCAGAATGGTATATTTGTTACCAAAGATGAACATACATTGACAAATCATAATTACCAAAAGTCCATAGTTTACATTAGGGTTCATTCTTGGTGTTGTACATTCTATGGGTTTGGACAAATGTGTAATGACATATATACATCGTTATAATATACGGAGTATTATCACTGCCCTAAAAATCCTCTGTGCACTGCCTATTCATCCCTCCCTACCCCAGCAAACACTTTTTCTTGTCTCCATAGTTTTGCCTTTTCCAGAATGTCATATAGTTGAAATCATACAGTATGTATCCTTTTCAGATTGGCTTCTTTCACTTAGTAATATGCATTTAAGGTTTCTCCATGACTTCTTATGGCTTGATAGCTCCTTTCTTTTTAGCACTGAATAATATTCTATTGTCTGAATGTACCACAGTTTATTTATCCATTCACCTATTGAAGGACATCTTGGTTGCTTCCAAGTTTTCACAATTATGAAGACAGCTGCTAAGAACATCCAAATGCAGGTTATTGTGTGGACCTAAGTTTTCAACTACTTTGGGTAAATATCAAGCAGTGCGATTGCGGGGTCATATGGTAAGGGTATGTTTAGTTTTGTAAGAAATCACCAAACTGTCTTCCAAAGTGGTTATACCATTTTGCATTCCCACCAGCAATGTATGAGAATTTCTATTGGTCCACATCCTCATCAGCCTTTGGCGTTGTCAGTGTTTCAGATTTTGGCCATTCTAACAGATATGTAGTGGTATCTTATTGTTGTTTTAATTTGCATTTCCCTGATGACATATGATGTGGAGCATCTTTTATTTTGTTTTATTTTATTTTATTTTTATTTTTTTGTGAGGAAGATCAGCCCTGAGCTAACATCCATGCCAATCCTCCTCTTTTTGCTGAGGAAGACTGGCCCTGGGCTAACATCCGTGCCCATCTTCCTCCACTTTAGATGGGACGCTGCCACAGCGTGGCCTGACAAACAGTGCATCGGTGCGCACCTGGGATCCGAACCCAGGCTGCCAGCAGCAGAGGACATGCACTTGACTGCTACACCACGGGGCTGGCCCCTGGAGCATCTTTTAATATGCTTATTTGCCATCTGTATATTTTCCTTGATGAGGTGTCTATTAAGGTCTTCTGCCCATTTTCAAATCAGGTTGTTGTTTTCTTATTGAGTTTTAAGAGTTCTTTGTATATTTTGGATAACAGTCCTTCATCAGATGTGTTTTTGCAAATATTTTCTCCCAGTCTGTAGCTTGTTTTCTTGCTCTCTTGATATTGTCTTTCACAGAGCAGAAGTTTTTAATTACAATGAACTCCGGCTTATCAATTATTTCTTCCATGAATCATATCTTTGGTGTTGTGTTAAAAAGCCATTACCATACCCAAGGTCATCTAGGTTTTCTCCTATGTTATATTCTGGAGTTTTATAGTTTTACATCTTACATTTCACTCTATGATCCATTTTGAGTTAATTCTTGTGAAGTGTGTAAGGTCTGTGTCTATATTCATTATTATCTAGGTGGATGTCCAGCTGTTCCAGCACCATTTGTTGAAGAAACTATCTTTGTTCCATTGTATTTCCTTTGTCAAAGATCAGTTGACTATATTTATGGGGGTCTATTTCTGGGCTCTCTATTCTGTTCCATTGATCTAGTTGTCTGTTCTTTCACCAATACCACTCTGTCTTGATTACTACATGTTTAAAGTAAGTCTTGAAGTTGGGTAGTGTCAGTCCTCCAACTTTGTTCTTCCCCTTCAATACTGTGTTGGCTATTCTGAGTTTTTTGCCTCTCCACATAAACTTTTGAATCAGTTTGTCAATATCTATAAAATAGTTTGCTGGGATTTTGATTGGGATTGCACTGAATCTATAGATCAACTTGGGAAGAAGTGACATTGACAATATTGAGTCTTCCTATCCATGAACATGGACTATCTCTCCATTTATTTAGTTCTTCTTTGATTTTGTTCATCAGTTTTGTAGTTTTCCTTATATAGATCTTTTAGCCTGTTGATGTGATGGATTATATTAATTGATTTTTAATGTGGAACCAGTCTTGCATACCTGGGATAAATCCCTCTTGGTCATGGAATATAATTATTTTTATGCTTTTTGGATTTGATTTGCTAAAATTTTGTTGAGGATTTTTACATCCATATTCATGAGAGATGTTGTTCTGTAGTTTTCTTTTCTTACAACTTCTTTGTCTGGTTTTGGTATTAGGGTAACGCTGGCCTCATAGAATGAGTTAGGAAGTTTTCCTCTGTTTCTAGCCTCTAAAAGAGATTGTAGAGAATTGGTATAACTTCTTCCTTAAATGTTTGGTAGAAATCACCAGCAAACCTGTCTGGGCCTGGTGCTTTCTGTTTGGAGGGTTATAAATTATTGATTAAATTTCTTTAATAGATATAGGCCTATTCAGATCAGCTATTTCTTCTTGTGTGAGTTTTGACAGATTACATCTTTCAAGGAATTGGTTCATTTCATTTAGGTTATCAAATTTGTGGTCACAGAGTTGTTCATAGTATTTTTTTAAATTATACTTTTAATGTCCATTAAAAGGAATCTGTAGTGATGTCCCCTCCATCATTTATGATATTAGTAATTTGCATCCTCTCTCCTTTTTTCTTAATTAGCCTGGCTACAGGCTTATTGATTTTATAGTCCCTTGAATTTCCATATGAATTTTAGGATCAGCTTGTCAATTACTACAAGGAAGCCAGCTGGATTTTGATAGGGATTGCATTGAATATGTATTTTGGGGGGACTATTGCATCTTAACAATATTAAGTCTTCTGATTCATGAACATGAGGTATCTTTCCATTTATTTAGCGCTTCTTTAATTTCTTTCAACATCCCTTGTGTTTTTCAGAGTACAAGTTTTGCACTTGATTTGTTATATTTATTCTTAAGTATTCTATTATTTTTATGTTATTGTAAATGGAATTGTTTTCTTAATTTTATTTTTGGATTGTTCATTGCAAGTGTTTAGAAATACAATTGTCTTTGTGTCTTGATCTTGTATCTTGCAACCTCACTGAATTTATTAGTTCTAATCACTTTTTAAATGGATTCCCTAGGATTTTCTATATACAAGATGATGTCATCTGAAAATAGATATAGCTTTACTTCTTTCTTTCAAATTGGAATTTATTTTATTTCATTTTCTTGCCTAATTGCCCTGACTAGAACCTCCAGTACAATATTGAACAGAAATTGTGAGAGTATATATCTTTATCTTTTTCCTGATCTTAGAGGGAAAGTAATGAGTCTTTTACCATTAAGTACGATGTTAATTGTGGGGTTTTTGTAGAGGCCTTTCCTCAGGTTGAGAAAGTCCCCTTCTATTCCTAGTTTGTTGCATGTTTTTATCATGAAAGAGTATTAGATTTTGTCATTTTTTCCCTGCATCTATTGAGATGATCATGTGGTTTTCATTCTTTATTCTATTTATATACTATATTACATAAATTCATTTTCAGATGTTAAACCAACTTTTGTATTTCTGGGATAAATTCCACTTGGTAGTGGTCTATAATCATTTTTTGAGTTGCTGGATTCTATTTGTTAGTATTTGTTGAGGATTTTTCCATCTATATTCATAAGTAATTCGTCTGTAGTTTTCTTTTCTTGTGATGTCATTGTCTGGTTTTGGTATTAGGTTAATACCTGGCCTCATAGAAAGAGTTGGAAAATGTTCCCTTCTCTCTTGTTTTTTGCAAGAGATGGGGAAGAATTGGTATTAATTATTTAAGTGTTTGGTAGAATTCACCAATGAAGTTATCTAGTCCTGAGCTTTTCTTTGTGAGTTTTAAAAAAAATTACTAATTCAAATTTGTCTATTTCATTTGTTACCTAATTTATTAGCATACAGTTATTTATAGTATTGCTTTATAATTCCTTTTATATCAGTAATGTTGGTAGTCATGTCCCCTCTTTCATTCCTGATTTTAGTAATTTGAGTCTTCTATGTTTTCTTCTTGCTCAGTCTAGCTATAGGTTTGTCAATTTTGTTGATCTTTCTGAAGAATCAACTTTCAGTTTTGTTGTTTTCCTCTATTGTTTTTCTATTCTCTATTTCATTAATTTTTTACGTTAATCTTTATTATTCCCTTCCTTCTGCTTGCTTGGATTTAGTTTGTTCTTCTTTTTAAAGTGTCTTAAGGTAGAAGATTAAGTTAATGATTTAAAATCTTTCTTCATTTGTAATGTAGAAGTTTGTAACTATAAATTTCAATCTAAATACTGCCTTAGCTGCGTCCTGTAAGTTTTCGTATGTTGTGTCTTCATTTTCATTCATCTCAAAGCATCTTCTAATTTCCTTTGTAATTTCTTCTTTGACCCATTGGTTACTTAGGAGTGTACTGTTTAATTTCCACATAATTTGTGAATTTCCCAAATTTCTTTTTGTTACTGACTTCTAATTTTATTCCACTGTAGTCAGAGAACATACTTTGTATGACTTCAATCTTTCTAAGTTCATTGATGCTTGCTTTATGGCCTAACATATGATCTATTCTTGATAATGTTTCATAATCACTCAGAAGAATGTGTGTTCTGCTGGTGCTGGGTGGAGCGTTCGATAGATGTTTGTTGGTCCAGTTGGTTTATAGTGTTTTCAAGTCTTATATTTGCTTTTTGATGTTCTTCCTAGTGTTTAATCCATTAATTAATGTGGGGCATTGAAGTCTCCCACTATTATTGGTGGATTGCCTATTTTTCCCTCCAATTCTGTCAGTTTTTGCTTCATGTATTTTGGGGCTCTGTTGTTAGATGCATATATGTTTATAATTGTTATATCTTCTTCGTGGGTTAACACTTTTATCATTATAAAATGTGCCTGTTTTTCTCTAGTAATGTTTATTTTTTCAATTCTATTTTGGTGAAAAAATTCGTTAAAATGCTACATTAGAAAATATTCACTCAATGCAAAAGAAAGCAGTACAGGAAGACTAGAGGAAGAAAAAGGACATGATAATATAACATATATTTTAGGATGTTTTAGATAATATATTCTAGCAACTCTGGATATTGATCTGCTCTCCCCCTTCCCCAACTTGTAAGGCTTTTTGATGTTGTTTGCTTGTTTGTTTAGTATCTTGACTGGACTATTTTAGTGAAGTCCATTTCACCCACTGTGTGAAGCCTATGATGTTGTTCCTCAGTGGGTGCAGCCTTGGGCATGTGCACAGTCACCCTGGGATGACAATGGTTTTATCGGGGCTCTCTTTGACTGACTCTTTGACTATTTCTCTACTCTTTCTGTTAAGCTGTCTGCCTCTGTTGGTATTACACCCAGCTATTGGCTGCTACTAATTGCCAGCTGATTGCTCTATTGTTTTTGACAATGGCCCAAGGTGCAAATTGCTCTGCAGTCTGATCCAATTAACTTCAGCCCCATTTGTAGGGATAGTTTTTGAGGCCAGTCTTTGAACTTTGTTCTGACACCATGAAGGTACTTTTAATCTGTCTCTTTTACTGGTTCTCCCTTGTAACCTAATTGGCCTATAGTTTAGCTTGTTGCTGTCATGAAGCTACCAGCTTCCTCTTAATTAAGGGAGTCCCTGAACCCTTGGCCACACTTGCCTGCAATTTAAGCTCTGCAACACATAGCTTGTGGAGATGAGAAATGCTGATGGCCTGCCCCTCCCAAGGAAATATCATATCCCTCAACTGGGAGCTGTGGAGAAGAGGATCCCTGTGTTATTGACTGAATTGCCTGGAGTTGAGTTTCCATTATGTCGAGCTAGAAGGGGAGAGGGAGGGAGTAAGTTGTGGTTCAAATGTCACAGATTCTCACTCTTTCTTACTGAGTTTTAGTAGATCTTCTTGAATAAGAGGTTTCTTCATTTGCTTAGGCCCTTAGGACAATTTCCAAAGACTCCAGATAGTTGTTTTAAAAATAATTTTCACCAGTTATGTTTGTTTCACTGGGGAGCAATTCCACAGAGCTTCTCATGCCATCATTTTGCATGTTGCCACCCTGCCAAGCCCTTTTTCTGCTGCAGTAGCTAAGCTTTTAGAATTTGGATCTCAGGCTGCTTCAAGCAATCATCATGCTCATGCGGTGAGCCCTGCAAGGGACTGAGGGAGAGACAGACAGAGCCCTGGTGATATTACGGGAGCCCCTGGATCTACTGTGTTTGGGATTAGTCCTATCTTCTGGACTTTGCAGTCACATAAGCCAATAAATTTCCTTCTTTACTTAGCTAGTTGTAGTTGAGTTTCTCTCACTTGTAACCAAGAGTCGTAACTAACATCCTGAATGTCAAACCTTTAATAATGTGTGAGCAAACCGTGGAAGGCTTGTTCAACAAAATTGTTATCTAGGGTCATTTCACGTGATCTTTTTGGTAGTTAATCTCATCCCAATAATTTACGGCCTCTTGGTGCTTGATGAAATATATAGACATCATTTATGGTGATTCTAATTGACGTTCCTCTTAATAGGATTTTTAATATACTCCTATCTGCCTGTCAATATTTGTTGATATTCAAATAGTTGTTTCCAAGGAAGCCTCAATGTTAATTGCTAATGCTGAGGTATAATATTAATAATAATACAGAGGCTTGACCTTAATTACAAAAAGTTCTTATAAGTCAGGTAAAACTTCCTTTTCCATTAGCCTACGGCAAACTCATTAGAACATCTCTGGTAAGCATACAGTGTTCCAAATACCGGAACCAGTTACAGACCTCTTTACTAAACTATATGTGGAAAAAGGGAAGATTATATGCATTGCCCTTGATATGATATAGAAAATCCAAGGAATCTAAGAATTTTGTTTATTTGGCATGGTTCTCCTTTGAAATATTAAAGAATGGGACAACTTCGTTGGAAATAGAGAAGCAGAAAACTGTCAGGAGAAATTTACCGGTCAAGGCTGTAAGCAATTTCATCCTGTCTCTCCTGACATATTCTTCCCAACTCCTTCCTTGAATGTGGATGCTTTTGATGGGAGCAAGAAAGACATCAGAAATTATTATAATCTTGGAACTTATGAAAACTTGGTTAAGAAAAACTTCTCCCTGGATGAGGCCTGGATAGTGCCTTAACCTACCTTACATTACCATATGGGGCGCCACTTGCCAATAAAGTCTCTGAAGATTCTGCAATCCAGTGATCTCTGCCATGTTTTAACTATCTCTAGGATCCCCAGAGGAGCACAATTATTGAGGAGACAGGTCCTTGTAATCAAACAGGCACAGTATGTAACAAAATGTATAGATACATTACAGAATCCCACTAAGTCCTATTAAATGGGGGAAAGGTGATGTGAATTCATGAAACTCAATTATTTTTACAGAAGTAAAGGCTTTCTGGCCTTCACTAAGAAAAAAGGGAAAAGTCCTCCAGGATCAATTTTAATAAACAGGTTTGATTTATTTGTAATTGGCATATTGTTTTAATTCCTTTAGCTTCTGAACTACCTGAAAGCAGTATGCATCTTAAAGAACTTAATCAAGCCATCTGCAGTTTAGTTTGCACAAATAATGGTCCTGTTTTTTAGGACCATTATTCACAGAAATAGAAAAGTAAACATCCACTGATTTATAGGACTTCATAAATCTTGAACTGGTGGGATCTGAATTCCACTAATTGTACTTGAGAATCTAATAGGCTTGAGTTGCAAAGACTTGTGCTCTGATCTTATTCTGAAAGTAAAATCTTACTTGAGAAGGAGTTTCTTCTACAGGTTTGAGGTAGATGACAGCCCCTCAGAAAATTGGTAAGACTGTGGTTCTCAGTCAATTAACCAACTACTTGCTAGAATGTTTGCATTTTAGGATCTCCATCTTCTCTGTGCTGCATCAGCAGCATACCTGATTTGGTTTTATAGAGATGAATTTCAAGGAAAACATCACCTAGACTTTATTTCAAATTACCCTGAGGATCAATACATCTCATTGATGCCCAAAAATGCCATGTTCATAATCTGCTGTTTTGATAAACGACTCAGAGAAGGTAAATGTCCTGTCAACCACAATCTCTCCTTATTATTTTCAAGGAGCTCTGGTTTCCATTATCAAAAGCAGATAAGCAATGCCAGCACCCATTTGTCATTCAAAATGGAATACTTACTTAGTTGGGAATGAATGAAAACCATCATGGTGGGTTTGTTTTTTTAGGAGTGGCAATAAAGTCACAATTGAAGGTCAGGGGAAATTCAAATGTGGTTCCACTGGGTTGCTAATATTTTTTGGATAGGTTGGAGAGAGAATTTTCTAACAGTAACTATGGCTATCCGATACTTTGTTTTTCTCCTAATATGGAGACAAGAAGCAAAAACCTGACATTTTTTTCACATCTTCTCAAATGGTAATTAGTTTTTACATCACCAAACTAGAGATTTTAGTGCCAATTTGAGGTAGTCTTTTCTTACCCCCATTTTTATGCAATTAATCCCATTTCATAACATGCCTAAAGGTCTGTGGCATGTGAAGAACAGGTCCTTTCATGAGTGAGCAAGCTTGTGCAGCAGATCAGCATCACCAGTACATCCAGGCCTTGTTCTTCTCACAGGTTCTATGTAGGAAATGCTAAGAGTGCCACTTGCCATTTAGGGTTTCAGACCAATAGATGGTAAGACTTCCCTGTATGGATGTCTCCCAGCACCTCAAAATCACAATATGATCCAAAGTAAACTCATCTTCTTCCTTACCAAAACTGGTCTTCCTCCAGGCTTTTCCATTTCTGAAGAGCACCAGCGTCCATGTAGGTTGAACCATAACAAATTGCCTTTTTTGTAGGTCATAAATAGCTGAATATCGGCAATTTCAAACAGATCAAGCTTAACAGTTGTTCAGGTCAGAAAACTGGGTGAAATCCTTATTACCTCACTCCCCTTCAACTCCTAACAATAGGCAATCATGAGGATGGGTAATTCTATTTCTCAGGCAGGTTCTGAATCCATCCTTAAGGCACCCCCCATAGCCCAAGTTATTACTAATTGGCCTCAGCAATGTAATGTAATGTAATGTAATGTAATGTAATGTAATGTAATGTAATGTAACGTAATGTAATGAACCAGTGTGTCTTCTTTAAAACACAAGTCAGATCACCCCACTTCCATGTTAGAAATCATTCAATGACTTCTCACTGCCCTTAACACAAAGACCAGACACTTCAACATGGCTCAAAGAGCCTGCAAACTCTAGCTTCAAACCCACCTCACTGTATCTTCTGGTTACTGTACCTTTTTTTATTTTCTAAAACATGCTCCTTCCCAACTCAGGGCCTTTGTTCATACTGTTCCATCTGCCTGGAACCCTTTTCTCTCTCATTACCCCTGAGTCCTCGTCACTCAGTGATCCCCACTTCTCCTTCATTCATGTCTCAGCATAATTGCTGTGCCTCAAGAGAACCTTCTATGACCTCTCCCAGACCAGTGTGGAACCTCATGCTACATACATCCATGAAACTCCGTTCTCCACCTCAGCACAGATCACGCTTCTAATTACCTATTTCAATGCTCTGCTAGACTCAAACTCCAAGGGGGCAAGACCACGCTGTCTTGTTCGCCTACATCTTGCCATCACTAAGCCAGGGCCTAGCACCTAATGAGCACTCGATAATGTTTCCAAGGCATGAATCCCTCACAAACATCAAGCTTGCAATTCACAATTGAAAGTTGCCATCTTGGCTCAATGACATTCTCAGGTTTGACATATCTTCAGTGATTTTTCTATTTAGGACTTTTAGAAAGAAAATAAAAATATTCAATTTAAAAATTCAAAACTCAAAAGCTGAACCAGAACTCTGGACATTTTCTGAATTATCCTCTAGCATGGCTACATCTAGTAGCAGTTACTGTTTTAAGTGAAATAATAATAATCAAAGCTCACATTTATTGAAGGCCAACTATGTGCCAAGCCTATGGAAGAAACTGGGATTTAGACAAGTTGGGGGGTTTACTAAGGTTCACACAGCTACTAAATGGTGGAGCCACAGTCACAAAGACCCATACTCGAAGACATGCTTTGGATGCTCTCAGTCCCTCAATCTTTGGGAAAGACAACCTCTCAAACATATGAACCTTCTCTATATACTCTGAAGACTAAGGGCATCAACTACAGAATCCAAGAAAAACATATTTTCAGCTGTTACTAAAATGTCTCTATAAACACACTCTAGTTAATTTCACCACATTTCCAAGAGCAGAAATTTCTCTCCCAAGCAGCATCTTAGTAGAAGCAGGCATTCCTACCGGAAGAAAGAGTCTCTGGGCAGCACAAGGTTTGAATAGTTTCTTCCATTCCTGAGGGTTTCCAACTGAAAATGTGATGGGGTAGATCCTGTGCTCGAACTTCTTTGTATATGAGTCAGGCCACTGTCGTAACTGAAAAACATGGAAGGCAAGGGGATGGTGATTAGACCTCAGAAACATGGGAACACCGAAAGCTTCTGAATGGTCAAGTGGAAATTGATCAGGCAACTTACATAGCAAGTCTAACTTCATCACCAATATTAATGCTCACTGAATGAAAGACCATTCTAGGATTTAAAGAAATAACATCCAGAGTTGGCAAGGGTGATGGGAAATTGATACATAAACACTGCAAGGGGAGTATAAATTTGAACAAACTTCCAAGAGGGCGATTTGGAAATTGATAATAGCAAACCTCAAAAGACTGAGATACAAGAACTTTCACCAAAACCTAGTTTGCAATAAAAAAATTGTGGGAACAAACCAAATGCCCAATAATAGGGAATTGGGAAAATTAATTATGGTAGAACTATACAATGGACCGATGCACAGTTAGAATAAAGTAGACCTATATGTGTTGGCATGGAAAAACAGTTGTGATATATAGTTAGGTTCCAGAAAAAGAAAAATGCAAAAAAATATTATAATATGGTTCTGTCTTACATGAAAAATATATGCATATATATTTTATATAGAGAGAAAAATCTGGACGGATATGCACCAAATTGTTAAAAGTGGGCACCTGTGGAGGTGGTGGTGGTGGTTTCATTTTCTAAGTTTATATTTCTGCATTCTTTAGAACTTTTACAGTGAGTATATATTACTTTCTCTCCATATATTAATTTTATAGAAAAATTATTTTAATTAATAGACTTTTTTTTTTTTAACTGTTTTTGTGAGGAAGATGAGCCCTGAGCTAACATCCATGCCAATCCTCCTCTTTTTGCTGAGGAAGACCGGCTCTGAGCTAACATCTATTGCCAATCCTCCTCCTTTTTTTCCCCAAAGCACCAGTAGATAGTTGTATGTCATAGTTGCACATCCTTCTAGTTGCTGTATGTGGGACGCGGCCTCAGCATGGCCGGACAAGCGGTGCCTCGGTGCGCGCCCAGGATCCGAACCCAGGCCATCAGTAGTGGAGCGCGCGCACTTAACTGCTAAGCCACGGGGCGGACCCTAGACTTTATTTTTTAGAGTAGTTTCATGTTTACAGAAAAATTCAGCAGGAGTACAGAGTTCCCATATATTCTCTTTCCTTCCCCTCCCCACCATAGTTTCCCCTATTATTAACATCTTGCATTAGTGTGTTATGTTTGTTACAATTGATGAACCAATATCCATACGTTATTAAGTCAAGTCCATAGTTTACATTAGGGTTCATTCTTTGTGTTGTACAATTTTATGGGTTTTGACAAATACAAAACCCGTATGTCCTGTATCTTCCATTACAGTATTATACAGAATAGTTTCACTACCCTAAAAATCTCCTCTGTTGCACCTATTCGTCCCTCCTCCCTCTCTTCCTTCCCTCTCTAAACTCTTGGCAACCACTGATCTTTTTACTGTCTTTAGTTTTGCCTTGTCCAGAATGTCACGTAGTTGAAATCATGCAGTATATAGCCTTTTCTTATTGTTTCATTTAGCAATATACATTTAACATTCCTTTATGTCTTTTCGTAGCTTGATAGCTTATTTATTTGTTATCACTGAATAATATTCCATTGTCTGGCTGTACCATAATTTATTTATCTATTCACCTACTGAGGGACATCTCGATTGCTTCCAGTTTTGAGTGATTACAAATAAAACTGCTATAAATATTCATGTGCAGGTTTTTCAATTGAGTTGGATAAATACCAAGAAGGGCGATTGCTGGATTGTGTATGGTCAGCCTACAGTTAGCTTCCCAAGAAACTGCCAAACCATATTCCAAAGTGGCTGAACCATTTTGCATTCCCACCAGCAATGAGTGAGAGCTCCTGTGCTCCACATTCTCATCAGCACTTGGTGTTGTCAGTGTTGTGGATTTTAGCCATTCTAATACACGTGTAGTAGTATCTCATTTTAATTTGTAATTCCCTAATGACATATGATGTTGTGCATTCTTTCTTATGCTTATTTGCCATCTGTGTATCTTCTTAATTTTTTGAGTTAATGCCTTCCCATTGCCATAATAATTCTACTTCTAAGAATTTATCCTAAGGAAAACTTCTAAAAGTGCACACATATTTATTACAAGGTTGTTTATTACAGTGTTGTTTGTAACAGGGAAAAATGGGAAACAACCTAAACATGAGATTGGTTAAATAAGCTCTGGGGTATGTCTACATAGCAGAATACTACGCAGCCGCTAGCAACAATGTTGTGGAATGAGGGTCAGCAAACTATGGTATTGCAAGGGCCCCCTCCAGGCTGCTACAAATAACACACAGGCCAAGAGTGGTTAGACATTTTTAAATAGTTGAAAAAAATAAAAACATGAGTAATATTTTGTGACATGTCAAAATCACATGAAATTTGAATTTCAGTGTTCATAAATAAAAGTTTTATTGGAACACAGCCACACCCATTTGTTTCCATATTTCTGTGGCTGCTTTTACGATAAATAGCAGAGTTGGGTAGCTGTGAGACCAACGAGCCTGCAAAGCCTAAAACAGTTACTATCTGGTCTTTTACAGAAAAAGTTGGTAAACTCCTGTTTTAGAAGAAATTGGTAATATAAGTGTCAGTGATATAAAAGAGAATATAAACTATGATTCCATTTCTGATGTTGAAATGAAAAGGAATGTAAATAAATACACCAAAATTGTTCTCCCTGAGCATTAGTATGATGGTTGATTTTTTTCATTTATGATTTTATGACTTTTTTTGTTATAATGTACATATGTTGCTTACATAGTCACATAAAAATTTTTGAAAAAACATACCATTGGGAACTTTTTAAATCTGCAATTTTGAGATGGATATTTGGGAGAGAAATCTCAGGGTGAGATAGAGTAGGTGTGATGGTCAAAGTACTTGACAACTGATGTATGGAGGGCACTGACCAATCAGAATGCACATCAGGCACAAATACCCAGTACAATCGCATGGACACATCAGAGCTGACACTGGGCATAAACATTCAGTGCAACAGTACCAATCAACCAGAACAGACACTGGGCACAAATACCCAGTGCAATTGTGCCACTGCACAACAGCCCAAAATCAGCCCTGGAAGGAGAATGGGAAGGTCCCATGGTCTACTGGTTTCCTTGACTCTTTGATCTTTAGCACCCTATCTTCTAGAAGGGTTTATCCACCTTTGCCAATCTATGCGTTTTAACCAGAACGTTCAGTCCGTTTACATTTGTTAATATGCATATATTTGAATAGTATACTGACTCCACCTACTGGAAGTTCCTGTTGACACCTCTTCCCACGGCAGAGCTACACACACACACATACACACACACACACACACACGATGTTGCTACCCCACTGGCCCCACCTATCACCAGAAAGGACTGGTGGCCATCCCCACTTCTGGGTCCCACTCTTTCTTGACTTTGAGTCTGGGGCAGGAGCCCAGACTAGCCAAATCTAAACCACATGTCTGATCCTGAGCTGCCTAGAGGGGCTAGGAAATCAACCAGCTGGCATTTTCAGTTTCTATATTGGGAGACGACAAAAATAAATGAAACTTTAAAATATTAAATATCTACAATGTAGATGGTAAATACCACCACACACACTGTACTTTAGCAGCGTTAAAAAAAATTCTACTTAAACACAACAGAACTTGCTTGCAATGCAGCTTCCAGAGGAATCATGATGGCAATGAGCATTTTGTTTGGTTTTGTTTTTACCCTGAGGTATGTAGCCCTGGGCTTCCCAGGAAGTTATCACAAGAAACTGTAGATATTCCCACAATGCCTCAGTGTTGGAACTGACAGCCTTGAGAAGGCTGCATAACCCACCCCTCCACCCCGGCATCTCCTGTGGCTGAGCAAAAACCAATGGCTGCTGATCTCCTACTTTAGGGATAACATAGTGCCCAACATATAGGAGACATTCAAAGACTCTTTATGGAATGGGAGAATAAATAGATTACGTGATTCAGCCCCACAATTATACTCTGCAATGAGTGGAGCAAGAATCATTTGCCCCTTTTGTTCATCTACTACAGGTTTTTGCTTACCCCTGATACAGACGAAGAAACTGGCTAGGAGAAGCTCTGTGACTTACGTAAGAGCCAATGTTTTAAATCTAAACTGGTACCATAATCCCAGCATGGAAAAGAAAGGGGTAACACCACATGCCCTGCCTAGCTTTTAACACTCTAATATAATTTCTTTTGTTAGTTGAGCTTCATTGGTCTAACAATGACCTGACGAAATGAGCCATCAAAGGGCAATTCAAGTATCTCCAATGATTTTCCCATACAATTTAGCTCCTGACTTATAATGTTCCAGTTACTGTGGCTCATAACGAATTACCCCAAAACTTAGTAGTGTAAAATAACTGTTTATTATGCTCATAGATTCCATGGATCAGGAATGCAGACAAGGCACTGAGGGGACAGCTTGACTGCTCCACGATGTCTGGGCCTTAGCTGGAAGCCCTGAAGGCTCGTTTACTCACAGTCTCTGGCGGTTGAGGCTGGCTATCGGCTGGGGACCTCACCTCCTCTGTGTGGGCCTCTCCATCTGGTCTCTCCATACGGGCTAGTTTGGCGTTCCTCAGAGTACGCTGGCTGGGCTCCACGGGTAGGCAACCCAAGAAGAGCCAGACAGAAGCTGTATCCTTCCTATGACCCAGCCTCAGACGTCACACAGCTTGACATTTGGCATATCCTATTTTATATATACATACATATTATGTATGTAGATGTATAATATATTAGCTATTGCCTTATAACAAATTACCCCTAAACTTAGTAGCTTAAAACCAAACACATTTATTATCTCTTACAGTTTCTTAGGGTCAGGAGTATGTGAGCTGGGTTGTCCTGGCTCAGAGCTGCTCATGCGGTTGCAGCCCAACTATTGGCTGGGGCCACAGTCATCTGAAGGCTTGATAGGGCTGGAGGGTCTGTCTCCAAGCTCACTCACCTGAGGGTCTGCAAGAGGCTTCACGTGTGGGCCTCTCAAAAGGCTGCTCTGACACGGCTGCTGGCTTCCCCCAGAGCAAGTGATCCAAGAGAGAAAGAGAGTGTAACCAAGATGGAAGGTGCCGTGCCTTGTTAAATCTAACCTCTGAAGTGACACCACACCACTTCTTCCCTATGTTACTGGTCACAGAGACCAACCCTGGGACAGTGTAGGAGGGAAGTACACAAGGGTGTGAATAACAGGACATGGGACCCCTGGGGACCTCTTGGAAAACACAATCTGCCACACATACATGGTTACACATACACATCTTCCTTCCCCTTATCTTATTTTTAAAATTTTGTTCTACTCCATCCTCATGCCCCAGCTTCTAGCATCCAGTAGGCACTCAATAAATACTTGTCAGATGGATATTGTGCAAGACATTCCTACTGTTTGCCCATAGCCAGTTTCCTCCATTCCTGCACATACAGCACTTCTCAGCCCTCTTGGAGTTGGGTGGGCCTTGTGACTGCTTCTGGACAGTTGAATGTCACCAGAAAAGACCTGTGTCACTGTGAAGCCGAGGGAGTAAAAAGCCCAGTGGTGATCCACTAGTGTCTCTCTTTCCTGCAGTGGCATCCCAAGAACTGTAGAAGCCAATGTTCCAGCAGGTGCAACTAAAGCATGAACAGTCTGTCAACTTTGGTCCCAGACCTAAGTGGCTTTGTGGACAGAGACCCTGCTGCCTGTGTGAGACATGCAGCCACATGTGGAAAGTCTCAGAGCTTTATGGGAGTTGTTACTGCAGTTTGACCTAGCCTTTTCTGAGTACAGATATATCACCTCTTTCATCAATCCTGCTAGCCCCAAGCTGCAGATGGGGAAATTGAAACTCAAAAACATCACAAGACTTGCCGGAGATCACATGGCAAGTAAAGAGCGGGGCTGAGTTTTCTATGAGTTCGGGAGGTAGTATGGTGTAGTGGTTAAGTTCATGGAGGTCTGAGTCAGTAACCTTGAACTGACACGTGATGAGCAAGACACTATAACTCTCTAAGCCTCAATGATCTCAGTTTGTAAAACAGAGACATGATTGTTACCTTCTTCAAAGGGTTTTTATAAGGATTAAATGAGTAAATCATAAATCATAAGCCGTTGATGAATGCTATTTTTTAATACTATTATTATTATTATCATTTCCCTTACACCACAGCTTCAGAGCAGCTAACTATGTGTGTTTCAACCTGTTTCCTTTCCCCTTCCCCTGACTCAGATCCTTTTCAAGGCATTTTCCAGCCAATTTCAAAGCCCCAAGACTATTTGTTCCCCTGGCTTCTTGGTGAAGACGTCAAGGTAATTTTTTTCTTTAGAAAACATAACACATTTTCTAGCTTTCTGTTATAAGCCTTTCTATGCCCAACATGGTTCTTTGGCATTTCTCATTAGCGCAGCTAGCCTGGTAGCAGGATGTGGCACTGTTGACTCAGGTTGGTAGATACACAACAAAACAGGGCTTGCTCTGCCAGCACGCAAGAACTTAGCGTAAGAGAAGACTTTTAAGGAAAACAAAGCTTGGTCTGCAAAGTCACGCATGTATCTAGACTGGGGAGAAGAGGCATTTCCAAAGCCCTCCTCGAGTCCTGGTAAAAAATCATTATTTGTTCCTCAGTATAGGAATAGTCAAATACATGATGACCCAGACACATCATAAAATATTAGGTAGTCACCCAAAAGGATGAAGTAAGAGTGCATGAGTCCTGACCTTGAACGATGCTGATGATATGGTTTCAAGTGAGGAAAAACAAGTTCCAGAACAATACATATAGAATAATCCTGATTTTGTAAAAGAAGTACATTTTTATTGGGTACATACATATGTGTGTGTCATACATGAATATGTCTAAATATACAAATATACATATATACACACTCATATAGATACATAAACACACACACACACCTGTACATGAAAAAAACGTGGAAGAATCACTCAAAACTGTTACCTCTGATAGTTGCTTGGGTTGGACTGAGGGTAGTGATGACTTCCACCTTTTAATTTATAACACCTAAGTTGTCTGAATTTATTTTAATGAGCATATATTACTTGTCATTCAAAAAACATATATAAGTAGGTAAAAATAAGCTACCTGTCCCCAAATGGACAATGTTGATAACACCAAGAGGCATGGAGCCCCAGTGCTTTAAGTGCGTCATCTCATTTAATCTTCACAATATCTCTACAAGGCAGAAGTAACTCTCCCTATATTATAGATGAGAACAGTAAGGCTCAGAGTCAAGGGTTCACGGTCACACAGTTAAGTATGCAGCAAAATACATTACGCATCTCCCAAATGGAATGCATGTCCCAAAATGCATTCCATGGGATATGCATTTCCCAAAACGCAGTCTGCCTGCACTCAGTCAATATTGTGCCATGATTTCCACAAATTCACCTGTTTATCAAACTCAGGCTTCAGAGATTCTTCTGTGAAGATGTGAAATTGCATCTTTCTGTGGCTGAAGAGCACAGCTGATTTGAGCATGACCAGTGTCTCCTCCAGCCGATTGCCACAGGCCACCACGGCCAGGTGGATCCAGAGCTCAGGTGGCAAAACAGCTTGGAAATTCCTGGGTTCTCCGGACCTCCTAGAAAGAAGACAAACAAGTAAGAGCTATTACTAAACTCATAAAAAAAAAACAGCTAGCGAATGGTTGGAACATTTCAAAACATGAACAGGCACAATCTGTTATATTTTATAAAGTGATAAGCATTTTGACAATTCTTCCTGCTTAGAGAAAAATACCATTTATTCCCATATTTATCCTGGCAAGAGCAGGATGAGTCACTGTTTGGACTACTATAGGTGTCTGAGACTTTTTCTGCCAGCACTCAGCTGTCTAGTGCCTGCTGGCTGCCTACTGGCCTATGTTTGAAAATAGTATTGCTAAACTTCAACAGCTGACACTAGGGCTGTGGCGCTCCCACTCACACGGGCCATGGAAATTAGATTTAAATGCAACTTGAACAAGAGGAGGGTGGGTCATGGCTTTCCCATGTGAAACGAGCAACATGATATTCCCATCATCTGGATGGTTTTAGGTTGCGGTGGAATGCATGACCACTGGACCAAAGGAAAATCATGCAAGTCCAGGAGGTGAGCAAAGAAAACAACATATGTGTCTCCATTACATCTTGGGAGAGTCTCGAAGAAACAGGTGTTAATCCTAACCATCTTGCTCAAGATTGCTGAGGTGGTAGGTATGAAATTCAGCTTCCAGTATGAAATTCATATTAATGAGAAACAGGCAGGAGAGGGGACAGGTTAAGCCGAAAATTACCAAGGTATCAAATACTGAGTCAACAGCTGAGAGGGAAATAGGGTCCAAGAGTCCAGAATCATCATCCAGCTATTTCCTCGTAATAAAAGATTTGTTCCAGACAAAGAGATGCAGCCAAGCCTCAAACACACCACCGAGAAACATTTGCAGGCAAGTTGGAAGAAGTTAGCCTCGAAAAGGTACCCTGAGACAAATGAAACTAATTTACTTGCACAAAAGATTTGGAGACCAGGGGAACTTGGACGTTGAAGGCTACCTTCCTTCCAAAACCTTCGAGTTCAATCAGCACGCTCCATTGTTCACTGCTCTGTTGGATAAAGGCAGCCTTGCTCCAGATTTCTTTCACCAGGAGGGAAGTGGAAGATGTGGGTGGAGCACTTTGGATAGTTTTCCAGTTTGATTACTTAAGAGCATGCTTAGTAGAAGCACAGCCTTCAGGCTCAGCTAAGCCCAGATGCAGAGTTACTCAGATTCCACTTATTTCGAGGATCACAGGAAAAGACAGCAGAGATATCCTAAGTAGCTCCTGAAATTGTCCATTTCTCTTCATCTCCCTGTTGCTACCTGCTACCTGAAGAGGCCACCAACTTCTCTCACCTCGATCACTGTGACAGCTCCCTAGATGGTCCACCTGCCTCCAATCTTACCCTTAACCCCCACCCTCTGACTTCTTCTTGTTGATGCCAGAGTGATGTTCTAAAATGCAAATAGGATCATGTTATTCCCTGGATTAAAATCACGTAAGGGCTCCTGATTGCCCTCAAGATCAAGACCAAACTGCTGATCATGGCTCCTACTTACATCTCTTGCAACTGCCCCCGGCACCTCCAGCCCGGGTGGACGGCCATGCATAATCATGGTCATAATTACACTTATATTCATACTCTCCATTTCATTCCAGTCATGGGACCATGCTGGGTTGTCTCCAGGTCTTGGCACATGCATTGTCTCTCTCTCTCTCTTAGAAATGCTCTTCTCTGCTCTCTTTTTCTTGCTAATTCCAGCCCATTTACTAATCAAAAAATCTGTACTGAGTACCTACTATGTGCCAGGCACTGTTCTAGGTGCTGGGACAACAGCAGTGAACAAAACAGGCCAAGGTACCTCTCCTTGCAGAAGTTACATTCTATAAGGGACAGGGGAAAGACAATGAAAAAAATAACAGTCAAAGCAAATAGTAACTAAGTAACTTGCACAGCAAGTTATCCAGTGCTAAGTGCTATGAAGGAAACATACAGTTGAGCAGGGAGGGACACCGGATCCGCTGATGGGCTGGTGCATATTATATAGGTGCAAAGTCAGGAAGGCCTCACTGAGAGGGTGAGATCTGACGACAACCTGAAGGAGGTGAGGGCGTGAGCCACGTGCATTTCTGGGTGAGGAGCATTCCAGGCCAAGGGACAGTCAGAGCAAAGGTGCTGAATCAGCAGCGTGCCTGGTGAACTCGAGGACCTTGCCTTCAGGACTTGGGTGTCTTCTCTTCCTCAGCTTCGTGGGTGGGTTTTCATACCTGCTATTAAAGCCAACTCCCAACTAACTCATATAAACGGAGGGAAAGGATGTGTCACAGATAATGCTAAAATCACAGTCAAAAGACTAGCCAAAATATACTCCAAAAGAGATTTAATGCAAACCCATTTGCTTAAAATTATGCTCAATATTTAGGAACACAGGTATCGTCCAAGGGTTCTAAAACAACAAATGCAGTCGTTTATATATCTTTTCTTTTTTTCTCAAATATTTATTGTACCAATCACTGTCCTGGGCACTTTTCACGCAGTTCATTAGATATCATAAATATGAACCATTACCCTGCCCCCAAACAGACCAACTCTGCCTGCTTTAGCTTCACATATTGGGCTTCTACATGAACAAAAAGTTTTAACCTTAGTAATCAGGGAAATACAAATTCAAACAGTAAAGAGTTTCGATTTTATTTTCAGATTGGCAAAAATTAACGAATAAAATAAAAACGGGACATTACAAGCTTCTGAGTGCATATGGAGATGAAGGACCGCTCAGACACGGCTGGGGCAGTGCAAGTGGACCCAAACCCTTTGGAGAGCCTTTTGGCAACATCTAGCAGGAGGGAGATGCACGTACACCCGCCCCCTCCCCAGTTTTACGCCTACCTATATAACCTGAAGAAACTCTTGCACATTTGCACAAAACCCATGCAAGAATGTTCACAGCAGTCCTGTTTATAATAGTGAAAAAGTAGAAATGATTTTGCTGTCAATGCACAGGAGAACCGTGAATATATTTGATATGTTTAAGTGGAATACAACATAGCAGTGAAAATGAACAAGCTGGAACGTCACGTATCAACACAAGGCAAAAGAGGAAAAAAGCAATTTACAGAAGGTTAGCAAGAGAAGGATACCATTTAGATGAAACTTAAAAACAAGCAAAACAGCATTGTACGTTGTTCACACACAAATGTAGTAAAAGTAAATATGCATGAGGATGATAAACACCAAATGCAGGATAGTGGTGTTCTCTGGGGACTTAAATTTTACCTCTTAAGAGGAGCATAAGGCACACAGAAATTCATTACGTTATCTGTATCTTTTGTGTGTGCCCCAACTATTTGACAAACACTTTTTTTTTTTTTAATTAAAAAAAGTTCGCACCCCCCTGCAGCACAGCAGGCCACTTCTCTTCCTTGCAGGCTTCAGTGATTCGGTGCTGCAAGGTACAAAAAACAGGGGCTAGGGACTTCAATCTTTCTTGGTATCTGGTGACAGGTACTAAAAAAGACAAATAAAAGCCTCTCCTGGTGGTAGTGCAAGTATCCATGATTGGGATTTAACGAGACCTTTGCTGCCCCCACTCTATTACCTCTCACATTACATTAAAACTCTCAGGCTTCAGGTAATAAGCGTTTGCGTTGTGTGGTCACAATGAATAATCCACTGTAAGGGCGCTGAGATGGTATGCCTTTCACCAACTCCTACCAGTGGCACACTCAGCACCTCTCAAATGTCACTCGGGACTCTGTGAGGATTAAGGGAAGTCAAGTCTACGAACCTAGAACTTCTTAACCCCTTGAATCACCAGGCTTTGGTGGGGAATGGGTGATGGGGAATTGTAGCACAGCTCTGACTGGTGGCTGACTATGTTCTTATTTAGACTTGATAAAAGAGGACTGGAGTGGACACTTGTTGCCCAGGATTTTTAAAGACCTGTTGCTAAGGCTGGAGTTGACAGTAACCATCTTGGCCACCACACTGGTAGAGCCTGAATGCGAGTCAACGCAGCACAGTAGAAAGCAGAGCCACAGTGTGGCCGGTCAGATCTCTGGTAGCATTACTTGAGCACCTGGATCCAGCTGTGCCTGACCCTAACGTCAGACGGTGCATCTACTAAGCCAATAAATTCTCCTTTGCTGAAATCTGTTTCAAACAAACTTACAACTTAGCAATCAAAAAGAGTCCTAACATAGGTCTTAAAAAATGTTTCCAATCACCTTGGACTCACTCCGCCTCTCTCCTGTTCTCACCTTGATTCATCCTTTGAAATGTTCATTGAATCCGTTCCTTCTCTGTTGCTCACTGCTAGGACCCTGATCCAAATCCTCATCATTCTTCCAGTTTTGTAGCTGGAAGAGATACCAGACAACATCTAGGGCAGGGGATTCCCTACCTGGCGGTGCATCATAATCATCGGAGGTGTTTGTTAATATGCAAACCCCAGCTCACAGAGATTCCAATTCAGTGGGTCTTGGGTGAGGCCTTGGAGTTTGCATATTAACACACTAGTGCTACAACCACCTATAGTTCAGCTACAGCCAGGAACTAATTATCTGAGCTGACCTCTCCCCTCATGTCTCTCTCCCAAACTCTTAGGAACACCCACTCTATCCTCAGCCTTGTCTCAGAGTATTCTCTTCACCTGCATTCATGACAACATGGCTGCCTTGTGAGGCTGCCACCACCCCCCCCGCCAGGAGACCCCCAAGTGGAGGCTGTTCTTCCTCCCCTGCCCCGGGAGCCTCAGGGGAGCAGACGGGGCTGGTGTCCTCCTTGCTCTTCCCTGCCACGTCCAGACACGGAACATGTCTGGATAGTGGAGTCTGTGGATGAAACCATTCCACCTTCTCCCTGTCCTTCTTGGTGTCATCTCTCAGCTTCACAGTTACCCCTCTTCACTCTCTGAAGAGTGGAGCTCCTCGCTCTCAGTGTTCCTTCCCTCCTCAATTCCTGTCAGCATTCTGGGGGACTCAACTGCTATTTACAAGAGGCTTCCAGCGCCCTGACCCTTCAGTTTTGTGACCTCCACACCGACCACCCTTTCCTTCTTTCTCCCCGAGACACCCAGTGCTGTGCTCATAGCCTGGACCCTCACACAAACTGTGTCCTGTCTAGAATGTTCTTCCTGGGCTCTTTGCATAGCCACCTCCTTCTCTTTTGGACAGCAAAATGGCCTTGCCTGACTACCTCATCGAAGAAGCACCCTCCCTTTTACATTCTGACATGGTCTTCGTTTATTTTCTTCTAAAAACTTATCTCAGCTGGTGATTACATATTCTTCCACTGTAATTTATATCAAGTATACAACATTATATACAATCAATATAAGACAATGTAAATAAACAAAAATCTCTATCTTTAGAAAAAAGATAGGAATGAAACACACAATGTACACTTTCAATTTAAAAAGTATAAAACATTAAGTGTTGAAATAGTAAAGTTGATAAAAAAGATCTTGCCCCATAAAATTTTTTTTTGCATGTTACTTTCTGGTCTTTATTCCATTGAGTACATATTTTTACAGCTGTATTATTGGTGGACATATAATTTTATATTCTACTTTTTTCATGTGACTCTTTTTCTTGTTACTTTTTAAGTCTTTATAACCATCATTTTAACTAGCTATTATTCCATCCAACTAAAACACCATAGCTTATCACCATTTCCCTTTTGTTAGTTGTTTCCAGTCGATCTCAGTTATTAAAAAAATATATCTTGCACTAAATAGGTGTGGGCCAATAGATTTTTTTTCTTCTTTTGCATTATTTCCTTAAACTACACTCCTCAAAATGGAATTACTGGGTTAATAGCTACTATTCTATCAAAAATGTTGTAATTTTGACAGTTTCTCAAATTTACCCAAGAGTTCTCAGAAAACACCAGACCATGAGAAGAAAAACAAAAAAACATAACAACACTACCCGAGTCACCTCTGAGTTACTTGTATGATATAACCATGGAGCTGACGGCTGAAACCAGATGACACAGGTTTGCATACAGTGTCAGTGCCTCCAAATTCCATGTGTTCCAAAAGGGAGATGCATAAGTGGTAGTTATCATTTAGACATCGCATCAAATAACGTGCGGTCTCAGACTGTGCCAGTTATTCCATCTTCTTTCTTTTTCATCAATGTCAATAAGAAAGTCTCAGCTTGGTGCTAATATATGTCTTGAACACCTTTCTAATGTTGCCTCACCTTCCCTTTTAACTGAAAAGACAGCAGACCTCAGATATAGAACCTTCAGCAGGCAAGAGCACCAAGTTAGAAATGAACAACATTGTTCAGTTTTCCTAGTGTTTGATTTGACAATTACCTTCTATTTATGCCATTGCTGGCAATTTATGGCAATGATATAAAGTTTAAAAAAATAAATAAATACACTTAGAACACGGAGAAATTAGAACCCTCAAACATTGCTGGTGGGATTGTAAAATGGTGCAGCCACTTTGGAAAACAGTTTGACAGTTCCTCAAAATGTTAAACATAGGACTACCAAATGACCTAGCAATTCCACTCCTAGGAATATACCCAAGAGAAAGGAAAACATATGTCCTCACAGAAACGTGTACACAGGTGTTCATAGCAGCATTATTCACAATAGCCCAAAAGTCCAACCCAAATGTCCATCAACTTATGAATGGATAAATAAAATGTGGTATATCCATACAATGGAATATTATTTGGCAATAAAAAAGGAATGAAGCACTGATACATACTACAACATGGATGAACTTTTAAGAGAGTGAACTGTGAGCCTTGTGAAAATACAAAAGACCATGTGTTTTATGATTCCATATATATGAAAACTCTAGAACAGAAAAACCCATAGAGACCTAAGGCAGATTAGTGGTCCCCAGGGGCAGGGGGAGGGGGCAAATGTGGAGTGACTGCCTGATGGGTACAGGGCTTCTCTTTAGAGTGATGAGAATGTTCTGAAATCAGAGTGGGGATGGTTGTGCGACTCTGTGAATAAACTAAAAACCACTGCATTGTACACCTTTAAAGGGTGTTTGAATTATATCGTAATAAAGCTGTTATTAAATAAATAAATGCACTTACGTTTATAACAAGGATAGATTTTTTAAAAATTCTTCTAAAGTCAGCAATGGTCATGTAGCCATATTATTAGAATTTTGACGCTGATGTGGGAATGAGCAACGTTTGGAAACCGCTGTCCCAATTGTCCTGGCTCAAGCCCACTGTGTACTCAAGCGAAAAATGATCTTCAGAGCAGCAGAGAAGGCTCGGGGGAGAAGCAGTCTCACCACCTCCACGCGGCCCGAGATAAGGCGTCTCCTTAATTGCTTACAAGTCTCAAGCATTTGACTTAATTAAACTTCAATTTCTGGAGTGTATAAATAATGAAATACGGCATTTATGTGTAGTGCTATTTACTTTGTAACCTATTAACTGCAAAACACACTGAATTATTAAAGTGAGTAATTGGTTCTACTCAGACCCTCTTTTCTGCGGGCTCCGTTCCCTCTCTTATCAGTGCTTCTCCTTAACTGACACACTAAATTAACTCAGGTAGACTGATGCTGCAATACGGCCGGCCCTGTAAGCTGGACGGAAAATCTCAGTTTTTTAACATACAGCCTAAAACAGTGCTGTTGGTAACTAGTTTTAATAGAGAAGGAAACACAGGAATGTCTGGGAAAAAATGGTAGAAGATGAACTACAGGAAGTTGAATATGATCACCTTGAGGGAAGAAGAGATGAGCAGAATCCCTCTCCCCAGTGGAATCTTTCACAAGATGAAACCGTAGCTATTTGAACATGGAGAAAGTCTGCAAATGAGGCCAGAGTGGCAGCTGAGGAAGTGGAAACACCTTGATATGGCCCCTAGAAGGAGAGTCTGGTGATGGCTAATTATATCCCCGTTAGTGCTGGCAGCAAGAGGCACTCATAAAGTTCCCTGCAAACCACGGGTTTGGGAACGCATGAATCCTTTGACAAAAAATTTCCCCACCGAAGCTGTGAGCAGAGCCTTCACTGAAAAACCCAGACATGACGCTAAGGACTGTGCTAACAGTTAAATCACTTTTAATGACCCATGGTTTGGAGTTAAATCAAGTATCATTACTCTTCCAAGATAGACAGAAAAGCTTGACATTTGTCTCGAAGTCATGGTATTAGATGACTTGTGTCAACAGAGTGCCAGAAAACTGCCATGGGGGGGCCTAATAAAATTACTTGATAAGCGCATTCAATTAATAATAGTATGTATTTAGTTTGGATCATATTTGAAACATGGCTGTGTTCCTAAACAAAGTCTGAGTCTAATGCATAGTAGGTATCCAGTGCCTAAAGTTGGTAATTTTGTCTGTGTCTACGTGTGTGTCTGCTTTTAGCCATCATTGTATCACGCACATGCTTTACGATTAGTAAGTGGCAGAGCAAGGATTCAAACTCAGGGAGCTGGACTTAAGAGCCCAGCCTTTTAATCGTTATGTTCTATTTGGGGCCACACACAAGTGAGTTAGAAAAGGAGACCCCTCCGGGCAGATGAAGCCTTTATCTCTACTCAGGGCTCCTGGCTCAGTGATCCAAGCATGGACTGGATTTCAGCCCCCCTACTCACAGCCTTCCCCGGGCTCAACTCCCATGGTGAAGCATACCTTTACCAACTCTACCTTTGTAATCCACCCATCGCCATTAGCTGAGGTTACGCACAATTGTGTTTACAATTCTCCCTCCAAATGATGCTGCCCGGACTAATTCTCATTTCACATTTTCCTATATGATTGTTCCTGACACACAGGAGATTCTATTTCTCCATCTCCCTCTTCTTTCAAATTAAGATGTTACTGAAGTTTCAAAATATGAACCAGCAGTGCTAGGTTGAAATAAATGGCTGGTGACATACAAGAGAAAAGAAGGAGGATTGCAGATTCTGCAAACGGGCACTTTCATCTCATTTCCTGAAAAAGAGCATGAAGGACTTACCAACTTGAAGGGAGGAAAAATGGTCTCCCCAACTAATTTCTATCTTCCTATGCCTCAGGCCAATAGGCCAATACGAGATTTTTAATTTTTATGACAATTTATAAATTGTCATACTTTAACTTGTTTTATCAATGATACAAGTAATGCATATATTTATCACAGAAAAATTTAAAATGCAGACAAACAAAAGAGGGGCACCCATAACCCATAATTCCAATTCCATAACTACTGTTAATGTTTTGGTATACTGTCTTCCAGAATGATACCCAATATATATGGATGTGCATATATAAATATATAAATGTATAAAATCTTTTTTTTAAATGGGATAATTTTTATAACCTATTATTTTCCTTACAAATATGAATAATCTTCAAATTAAAAAAAGAGATTTTATCAAAGGGATCTTCTTGAAAGGGATTCTAGAAAGCAATCAAATGGTTCAAATTTCAAGATTTGTTCCCAAGTACAGTGTGGTGATAAGCACTTTGGCTCTAGAAGCACATGCCCCTGCTTCAAATTCTAGGTCTGCCACTTGGCTGGCCCATCTTGGGTAAATGTTTAACCATCTCTAACCCTCAGTTTCCCCATCTGTAAAATGGGCATATTGATTATAGTGTGGACATCTGCTTCGGTTTTCGTGTTTCTTACCAGCATCCATTTCCAAGAGTTTCTGGTAAGAGCACCCCAGTTTTCTTTTGGGGAAACCACTCCTCTGCTGTTCTCAGTCAGCGAGGTTTGGAGGGGCAGAATCATCCACCCCTCAGGGGTGGCCATCAGTGATTGGGTGCGCATGTGATCCAAGTCAGGTCAATTGAGGCAGCCCTGGGACTCTTGCTGGCTGAAGTTTTTCCCTTTGGGGTTACTAAAGGAGGAGGACGAAGCCCAGACCTGTTGGAAGTATCACACAGAGAAACGTACCTGAGAACGTGGCCCACACAGAAGGAAGCAGAGCTAAAAGATGGAGGCAAGACGGGTAGGCGTCCTGGACACTCCTGTGCCTACAGCTTTATCTCCTTTGCACTTTACAGTTTTATGAGCCAATAAATCCCCTTTGACGATTAAGTGATACAAGCTGACGAGCTGGGAGTTCACCACTTGCAACTGAAAGAGTTCTGACCTCTCCAATAATAGCACCTACCTCTTAGGCTGATGGGAAGATTAAATGAACTAATGCAGTGAAGTGCTTCATATAGTACCTGGCATATTTTAAGTCATCATTAAATATTAGTTGTTATCATTATTATTAAATATTAGCTTGAAATGCATCAGAAGCCTTCGTTTTTCTCTAAATATTTTACATCCATGCCAAAAATGGGCTAGGAAGGGCAGCAAAAAGTTTGTTATTTTAAATGTCAATACTCTATCTTATTGCAAACCAGATTTGAAGTTTTTGTACACTTTTTAAACTTCTCAGATGTTAACACCAGTTTCCATTCACCCATTCTCCCCAAGGGATAAAATCTGATACTTGAACACTAAGGCTTCTTACTTTGGGGCCAGTGTTCAGACAACTGGGGTCCTTGTAATTTTCACAAAACTAGGAAGAGGAAAATGCAGAGCAAAGGTTCAGCCAACCAGAGACACAGGCCCCTGAAGAGCAGTGTCTGCGGACAAAATTCTGCATTTCGGTTCCTTGAGGACACCTATTAATTCTTGTGAACGCTTCACTCACCCTCTGCTTTTCTAAGCTGGGAAACAATAGCTCACTGCCCTTGAGTAGACAGCAAAGCTACACATAGCCAGAATTCCAGGTCTGAAACTCTCCACAACAATAGCCCAACTCTACACGAGGCAGTGGAAAGGGTCCTGCCTCACCCACTCCCTCAGCTTTTACTGAGGACTGGGAGACTGGAGGTGGTGTATCGTTTATTATGTATGGAAGTCTCAACTTCCTCGAGTCACAACCCAAGAGAAGCCTGCCTGAATTTGCCTCTTAGCCCTGGCTGACATTTGCTGAGCGTTCTGTGTGTGGCACATACCGTGCCAGCATTTTACCCGCATTATTTCACTTCATCGTTGAACCTACGAGAAAGCCAAGATTTGTTGAGGAGGCCTGACTTATTCAAAGCCACAGAGCTAGTCAGCTGGGTCTGGTTATAATTCAGTTCCTAACTAACAGAGCAACAATGGACAATAACAGTATGCAGAACAGCAAATCACTTGTTGAGTGACCACCATGAGCTAGTCCTGGGCTTGGTACTTTATTTGCATTATTACAGTAGTCCCCCCTTATTCGAGGTTTCCTTTTCTGCGGTTTCAGTCACCCACGGTCAACCACAGACATCGTCTGCTTCTGACAGCCAATCATTGACACCGTCATGGCTCGATGATCCTCCGTCTGACATACTGTTAGAGGGTCAATAGTACCTAACACTATGTCACCATGCCTACATCATTCACCTCACTTGATCTCATCACATAGGCATTGTATCATCTCACATCATCACGAGAAGAAGGATAAGATACTTTGAGAGAGAGAGAGGGAGACAAAATTCACATAACTTTTATACTATATTATTATAATTGCTCTATTTTATTATTAGTTATGGTTGTTAATCTCTTACTGTGCCTAACTTACAAATTAAACTTTATCAGAGGTATGTATGTACAGGAAAAAACATAGTATATGTAGGGTTCGGTACTATCCACAGTTTCAGGCATCCACGGGGGGTCTCGGAACATCTGCAGGGGTAACAGATAAGGGGGGACTACTGTACTATTTTAGCTCTTTGGACCTCAGTTTTCTCTCCCATAAAAGGCAATCATGTTTTAGATGATGTGTTCTCTATTGTCTGTTCCTTATGTAAAGCTCATATTCTAAACTGTGCCGTGATGAATTTTTACTAGAAGATTACAGTCTTTTGTGTTGCCAAAAGAGGTCCGGGGGAGGAGGGCATGGAAGGGCATCAAAACATCACCTTCAAATATACCAAAGTCACTCTTTGCTGGCACAAAATCACGGAGACCCAATAAAGGCACAAGTCAAGAAATACCTCTTTCCAGGGGCAGTTTTTGGAATTTCATAATCTGCAATAAATCAAGTGCTGGGGAAGATTTGGAAAGGAACATAAAATGAATTCTGTCTTCAACCAAAGTCTCTTATTATTTCTTTTTTTAAAAAATATTTTAGGGGGGCCGGCCCGGTGGCGCAAGCGGTTGGGTGCGCGCGCTCCGCTGCGGCGGCCCGGGGTTCGCTGGTTCGGATCCCGGGCGCGCACCGATGCACTGCTTTGGCAGGCCACGCTGTGGCGGCGTCCCATATAAAGTGGAGGAGGATGGGCACGGATGTTAGCCCAGGGCCGTCTTCCTCGGCAAAAAAAGAGGAGGATTGGCGGATGTTAGCACAGGGCTGATCCCCTCACAAAAAAAAAAAAAAAAATATTTTAGGGCTGGCCCCGTGGCTTAGCGGTTAAGTGCTCGCGCTCCGCTGCTGGCGGCCGGGGTTCGGATCCCCGGTGCGCACAGACGCACCGCTTCTCCAGCTATGCTGAGGCCACGTCCCACATACAGCAACTAGAAGGATGTGCAGCTACGACAGACAACTATCTACTGGGGCTTTGGGGGAAAAATAAGTAAATAAAATCTTTTAAAAAAAATATTTTAAATGGTGGTAAAATATATATAACAAAAATTTTCTCATCTTCTTACAGTGAATTATAACATGAAGAGAAGTAGTCCCAAGGAAAATAAATCTGTTTCCAAATTTTCTTCCAAAGCATCTTACCTGTGAGTTTCTATGGGACTAAGCGTCTGTTTGGCCTCTATGTACCGAACTTAGCAAAGGTGCTAAAAGCAGGTGCTACATGTTCAAATTAGTCAGGACTCTTTGGTGGTGAGTGACAGAAACTCGATTTATGGAATCCAGGAAAGGGATGGAACAGCACTGCCAGCAAAGGACTGAAGATGGCCTTGGGGACAACATTAGGACCCGCCCCCACCCAGTCGCTCTGCATTGCTCTGCACTGCCTCTCACCTCCCCACATCATCTCAGGTTCATGCACTCTCGACGCAGAGCAGCTTTCTCCACGTGGCAGAAACACGGCTGCCAATTCCTGAGTCTCATATCTTATAGCTTCAGCCACCAGAAAGAGTTTACCCTTATATTGTCTCTGATTCCAATTTGTAAAATCCCTAAGAAAGGCTCTAATTTGGCCCAGGAACCTACCCCTGAGTCACCTGCCACCTGGGACAAGGTCAAGTGCACAAAACGGCTGTTCTAGGGTGTGATGGACGTTCATTTCTTATGTGTCCCCTGCAACCGGTCCCCTTTCTCTCCACCAACAGCACTGAGGTTTTGATTTAAAGAACCACCTGGTTCAGTTAAGAAGATTTTGGATGTGAATAACAGAAACCTCAACTCCAGCGCAGGTAACACAAGGGCCCAAGATAGTGCAGGCCTCAGGATTTGCTGATTCTGGGGCTCAGCACCGTCCTCAAGGACCCATACTCTCCTTCTTTCTCTACTGCCCATAGAAATGACTTCATCCCAAACCTGGTTCTCTAAGGACCTTGGTGGTAACTGGGACTATTTATTTCCTTGTTCCTATCTAGAAGACGGAGTCTTTTGTCCGATAATGTAAAATAAGTCCTTTCCTTCTAGCTGATTGGGCCAGCTTGAGTCATGTAACACCTGTGGACCAATCACTGTTGCCAGAGAAATGAATGTATCGAATGTCTTAGTCCTGGATACACAGAGGTTATACTACAAAAGGGATGGGATTGTCATGGCTGGCTGAGACTATCTCCTGGAGGTGCCGTCCACTCATAAATTGGGGGTGGGGTGGCGGAATAGAGGTCAAGAACCAATCGTAATGTCTACCACATCACCCTCCCCATGGGAGTTTGCGTGGTCTTGGCCTCATCCCTAACTCAAGCAGGGGCCCTTGCTTGATTTAAGTCAATTAGCTGATCCAATCCTGACCTCCATTCCTTCCCATTCCCTCCTCCGTTTTTGTTGTTAGTGCCGTCAAGTCGATGCCAACTCCTAGCAACCCCGTGTACAGCAGAGTGGAACTCTGCCTGGTCTTTTTGTGCCACTCTCTCACTTTCTGGCACCACATCAGACAATGCTCTGCTGTATTCATACGGTTTTCATGGCCAATTTTTTCAGAAGTGGGTGGCTAGGTCCTTCTTCCTAGTCTGTCTAGTCCGGAAGCTCTGCTGAATCCTGTCCACTATGGGTCACCCTGCTGGTATTTGAAATACCAGTGGCATAGCTTTCAGCATCACAACATGAGGCCACCACAGTATGACAACCGACAGGTGGGTGGTGTGGTTCCCTGACTGGAAAACAAACGTGGTGATGGTGAGAATGCTGAATCTTAACTTCTAGACCACCAGGGCTGGCTGCCCCGCCCTGCCATCCAAAGTATAGGCATTTAAACCAACAAAAGTCAATGAGATGGAAGAAAACTTCTGCTGAGGCTTCTGGGAAATAAAAACATTCCCTCTCCCAGATAACCAAGGGAAAGAAGTTAGAACGATCCATGTGGTAATGGATTAGGGCTGGAGACATCAGTATAAATCCATGTTTAGCTTAACATAGATAGAGATGGTTATATACAGAAATATTTATAGATACGTATACACACACAGGTTAGTCTACACACATATATGTTTTGCTCTGTCAGCCATGAAGGCTAAAAGAAAGGACTCCCCAGTAGCAACGAGCATGCATGGTGCCCAAATCTTGGTTTCTAATACCATTTTTCAATAAGAGGAATCAGGGCTCCTTAAAGAAATGACTGATTCTAGGACTGGAGCAAGAAATATACAAGATGAGCTGGGAGCATCTTGTTGTGTCAGAGAGTAAGGAAGTGCTCAAAGAAAACCAAAATGAAAACAAAAACCAAAAACACATTGATGGGGGTATGTCAGAAGAGCATAGAAGCCAACTGAAAGAGCTCCTAATGACAAAACTGAAACAAATTCAGCGACAAAATAAAGTCGTATTGGATTGTAACTCAAAGTATAAAATAGGTATATATGGGTCCATACTGATACAATGACTGAATAAATTAATAAATGGGGGAGAAGAAACAAATCTCCCACGCAGAAGAACTTTAAATAATTTATATAGATACTCCACCCTTAAGGTGTGGGCTGTGCACCGTGACTTCCTTCTAAAGTATACAGTATGGAGAAGGGGAAAAAAGAGGATGTTTACAGTGGAGAAACCTAACCAACGCTACCCGAGCCAGGTGACCAAGGCCAATATTAGCTGTCATGTATCAGGTGGATAGTATAGACACTTGATGTGATGTGATGAAAATAGCACTCTACCTCTATGGTTTTCCTCCCAGTAATCCATAACCCCAGTATTATTATGAGTAAAATATCAAACTCATTCCAATGGTGGCGCATCCTACAAAATATCTGACCAGTGCTCTTCAAAACTCTCAAGGCCATCAAAAACAAGGAGAGTCTGAGAAAGTGCCACAGCCAAGAGGAGCCTAAGGAGACATGACAACTAAATGTAACGTGGTATCCTAGATGGCACCCTGGAACAGCAAAAGGGCATTAGGTAAAAAGGAAGGAAATCTAAATAAAGGAAACATTAGTAATAATGTATAGTATTAGTTTATTAACTGTAACAAATGTATCATACTAGTGTAAGATTTTAATAATAGAGGAAATTGGGTACAGGGTATAGGGAAACTCTCTGTACTACTGTCTCAATTTTTCTATAAATCTCAAACTGCTCTAAAAGTTAAAATCTATTAAAAAGAAAAAAATTCCCTCTCTTTTAAGGATGTTACTATTAAAGATCCTCACTATTCTCCTAAAGGGTATGGCATTGTTTTGAATATTATTAAATAATATGTAATTTAATAATGTAAGTCTTAGCATAGTGCTGGCACAAGGTGGGTGCTGCATTCACTCATTAGTTCATTCGACAAATATTTATTGAGTACCTACTATGAGATCATCCTTGTTCCAGGTGCCAGCAATACAATGATTAATAAGACATGAAGTGTACATAAGAGGGAGAGGAGCAAATAAAACACAATGTTCGTGTAATGATGAGTGCTATTAAAAGAATAAATAAACAGGATAGGAGGATAGAGACAATGGGGAGGGTTCTGTTTTTCTAGGGCAGCTGGGAAGATCCCTCTGAGGAGAAAACCTGAAAGCATAGACCCGAAAGAAGTGAGGGAGCTAGCCATGCAAGGATGGGAGCAAAGAACATTCTAGCACAGGGAACAAGTAAAAAGTGCTGAGGAAGGAATGAGCTCAGTGTATTTGAAGGCCAGTGTGGCTGAAGCCAAGTGAACGATGAGGGAGTGGTAGGTGACGAGGTCAGAGAGCTAAATGGGGTTGAGATCAGGCAAGGGCTTGAAGGCCACACTAAGAAACTGAATTTTATTCTCAGTGTGATGGGAAGTCTATCACTGTAGGGCTTTAACCAGAAAAGTGACCTGACGTGGTCTACATATTCAAGATTATTCCAGCAGCTGTATGGAAAGTGGACTGTAGAGGGCGCTAGAGTAGAAACATGCGACCCAGAGAGTAGGCTACTGCAGTGGTCCAGGTGTGAAATCATGGTGTTTAGGAGCTCAGGGGTAACCACAGAAGCAGTAGAAATGGGGGGAGAGGGGATATATTTTGAGAGAGAACCACTGGGGCTTACTGATACAGTACGTGTAGAGGAGGGAAGAGGGACTCATGGACCAATCAACAAAAATGAGTATGAATAGAATCAAGACTCATAGGATGTAATATCATAGATGGTACCCAAGATCTAGAGATCTTTAATGTGTCTGGGAGCTACCAGCTAATTATAGGATGGCCAGTCTCGGCATTTTGTTATCTAACATCATCCCTCTTTAGTGAGACCTTTATTCAGGCTGGAACCCTCTGAGAAGACTTATCTCAGAGGAACTGCAGGAAACGGTGTCTCTTGAGGAGCTAGCAGGCACACTTCCTCTCACTAGGGCCCCTGGGGAGGCTCCCAAGTGTAACGTGTTTCTGTATTGTCTCCCCTTCCACCCTAAAATTCTGGGAGGGCAGCAACTCTATTCACCATCATAGAGTGAGTGCCTGCCCAGAATATGTGTGCAATACACATTTGCTGAAAGACTGTGGAATACAATAGCAGAGGAGCACCACAGAGCTTAGAGGTAGCCTAAGTCTCCCTTAGAAACCATATTTTAAGAGAAAACAGCAACATTCAGGCCAACACATGAGAAAAAGAATAAAGTTCAGGAGAGGGTTGAGGTTGTGTAATCAGTAAGAGTTCTAGCTAGGGCCAATAAATGAGAAACAGAGTGATTTTGCAAGAGACAGCATAAAGGGCTAAGCACTAGTCCTTGTTGGGATTTTGCAGCTAAACTTGATGATCTCATCACAGGATCATCAAATTTCAGAGCTGGAACAGATCTCAGAAAACTTTTGTATCGATTGGCTCCTTTTATAGATGAGGAAATTAAGGTGAAATGGCTTGGGACTAGAACCCAATTCTCTGGACTCCAAATGCCAAATTCTTTTTTATATTGCACTGATTGGCAGTATATTAAACTTCCTTTTCCATATGTAGGCTCACAGAGGAGTTTTCAGAAGCTGGAAAGACAGTCTTCTAAAGTCTGAAGTTTATTCCCAAGTAAAATTCTCCTTTTAGAATTCAGTTCCACGAAAAACAAATCATCTCGATAAACTTTTCCTCTTATCATTCAGCGAAAATGAGGCAGCCCATCATGATTCCCTTTTTGACATGGCTGCCAGGAAGCTTAGAGCTAAATTTAACACTTAATCCTCATAACAATAGTGGCCTCAGTTTTTGACTAACAGTACTTATTTTCCCCTCCTCTCTTTATGACTTTTCATTTTTTATAACTATTTCAATGGCCTTATTGTATATGTGTTTTTTACTGTAAGTCATCTCAAATTCTTTTTGGAAGTCAGCCAGGTATAAGTCACCAATAAACCAAAATAGAAGGAAGATTTCATTTCTCTCGTGCACTGGAACTCCTACTTACAGTGTGGTGTCCGTTTTCAGATCCCACCCTTGACCTAAAAGCTCAGACCTTACCTCCCGGCTTTATATTTATAGAGGGAGCAGGCCACTGCAGGACAGATTGCATACAAATGACTAGTTATAAAATTGTAGGGTCTGCCTGCTAACTAGGCAAGTCCCTGGAAACTTCTCTGAAATGAAAACAAGATGTGGAAGGAGAGTGCTATGCTTCCTGCGCTGACGTGGCAGAACTTCACTTAGAGCAGTACCCCAGGGGAGGCAACGCAGCCCGGTCCACGGATGGTCAGCAGGTGGTGGACTGTGTCACATCCAACTCCAAGCTTTCTGCTGCCTACTCCCCAGGCCCGAGAAGTGAGATCACGGGGCCTTCATCTCTTCTGGATTCTAGCCACGTCAAGAGATTAAAGCACTCGTTTTCTGAAAACACGAGGCTTTCTTTTCCCTCCCTAAAATGAAATTCCTCCTAAACCACAAAAATTTAACCCCGGCAGGATCAGGAAAGCAATAAAGGAGTCCATGCAGAGATCTCTCCTCCTGCTCCCTTCTGCTTCAGAATCTTCTGTCGCCATTTCTGTCCAGGTAGTAAAAGAAACATTAATAAGTCCCAGAAAATGTCAACTTCTCCAGAGGACACGAGATTTCCATGTTTATGCATTTCAGCCTGAGACTTCCTGTGGCTCTTTCTGTTTTTCCTGAATTTTAAAATTTTGTTCTTTATTCCTATAGTGTTGGCCATGATTGCCATGATAATCTAAGAGATATGTTCAAAAGAAAAATAGCTTCAAGAGGTACTGTTGCTCATGGTAATAGTCCTTCCCTAAAACATCCATTTGGATTCTGTTCATGATCTCTTCCCAGTCAGAGCCAATTTATTCAGATCAAGACAAGAAGATGCTGTCCCCACGTTCCCAACACTTTGAAGAATCAGACAGTCGCAAAAATTGATGTTGTTTCTTTAGAAAAACCTCAGAAAAATAATGAAATGCAGGTATGACATTAGCACAGCAGGTAAGTGCTCCACCTGGGCCCACACTGCCTGGATCTTTATCCTTAACTACCACATGTTATCTGTGAAACTTGGACAAACTGCTATACTGTGTGCCTTACTTTCCTCATCTGTAAAATGGGGATAACATTAGCACTTACTTCACAGAGCAAGCTCTCAAACTTTGGTGTGCATTACAAACAATGGGAGGGCTGTTAAAACACAGATTACTGACCTCACCCCCATGGTTTCTGATATAGTGGGGCTGGGGTGGGGCCTGAGAATCTGCATTTCTAACAAGACCCCCCCCCCCCAGGTGATGCTGGTCCTGCTGGTTCAAAGACCACACTTTGAGAACCACTATCACAGGGTTATGGAGCGGATGACACAGTTAATACACATAAAGTACATGTTAACAATGACTATTCTTATGTACTGCTGTCAGCACTGTGCCTGGACAAGGTTAGCTATGTTAAATGATGTCAGTTATTATTATCTTACAAGTTGTCCCATCAACTTACAAATTATAGTAAACTTGTAGTTGAACTGTAATATAATCCATTATAAGAAACCTCAGTATATAGGAGAGGAAAATCCTATTAAGTTTCTAACAGAAATATCCTTACTTGAAAGAGTATACATTCACAAGGGATTGTAAATGGTTGTAAATACTTAAAACCGATTCTACAGATCATTGGGTTTTTTTCCCATAAAACTTGTCAGTACCCATCTGTACATTTATTTTGAGGCAGAAGAGAAACAAAAGCTGACACAGCTACTTCTTGAGGTTTCGTGTCTTTTCTCTTAGTTACAGTAAAAGCACCAAAATGCATT
This sequence comes from Diceros bicornis minor, assembly GCF_020826845.1. Lineage (NCBI taxonomy): Eukaryota > Metazoa > Chordata > Mammalia > Perissodactyla > Rhinocerotidae > Diceros > Diceros bicornis. Next base: position 71,002,229 of record NC_080741.1, on the reverse strand, counting down.
TAGTCATATTATGGTCAAAAAAATTCTTCAACTCATTTCAAGTAATTAAGGAGCCCAGCCAGCGCAGACGTTGCAACTGCAGTTAGAAACACCAACAGCTTCCAAAGGGCAAAGGAAACAGACCCGCTACAAGACCAGGGGATTGTTAAAAAAGCTCTCCACAACAAAGGAAACGCACGCAAATCCCTAACCTGCAGGCGTTCCAGCAACCCCAAGGGCAAAGATAAAACACTCGGACGAAAAGCTGCAGCGCGTTAAGCTTTGTGCAGAGAAAATCAACATCATGTCGAAGGTTAAAACGTTTCCCTTGTAGGACTCTTGGACTATACTTGAGTCTGAAACAGAATGAGGAACAGGGAACAGGGAAACCCCCCACTCTGTCTTTCCCGTGCCACGCATCACTCGCTCCAAGGAGAAACTTATGTTAATGAACTTAGGTCGAGTGCCTCTTCTGTTCTAAGCACAGGGCGACTGGAGGTTTGATGAGAGGCAGCCAGTCTTTGGTAAACAGCTAACTTTCCAACGCAATCAGATCTAAGTTTTTGGTAAAAATTCTCCAGTGAAACATGAGAATTAGATAAAGCATTCTTGCATCATGATGGCTTTTGAAGAATTAAACAAAGAGCGCATGTTTGCAAGAAAGCAAAAATACGCCTTGCCTTGACAGTTAAAAAACGTAATATACAAACCACTTTCCCTGACACTTCTCTTTCAAAACTGTACATGATTATCAGCACTGCGCTGTCAGGACTCCACGAAGGTTGTTCTTCGTATCTAAAAGGGTAAGAGATAGAAGTGGGAAGCCCGTGGGTGAACTTGGAGTCTGCTCCTCCGGCCCAAAGCCTCCCTTGGACTTGGCACGGATGGAGGGAGTGAGACACCGGTCCCCAGACGGGATTCTGGGGCTGCCACGACTCACCTCGCCAACTTCTCCATGCTCGCCGCGCCCCGGCGGCCAGCTCCGGGGCGCGGACGCGGTGGCCGGCGCCTCCGAGCGCCCTGGCCGACCCCGGGGAGGGCGCCCGCGCCCGGGAGGCGCTCGGGGCCCGGCGCGGGGTGGCGCTGCGGGGCGGACGCGGGGCGCGCGGGCGGCGCGGGGGGCTCGGCGCGGCCGGCGCGCAGGGACAGCAGCGTGAGCAGCAGCGCGGCCAGCGCGAGCAGGAGCAGCGCCGCCGCCTTGCTGCGGAGCTTCATGGTGCGGCGCGGCGGCGGCGGCCCCCGGGCGGAGCGGCCCCTCTGCGCATCGCGGCGCGCCGGGCGGCGGCGGGGCGAGCGCAGCAGCGCGCGGCGGCCACCTCCTCCGCCCGCCCGCCGGGGACTGGGGTCGGGGCGGCCGGCGGGCGGGCGACGAAGGAGGAGGAAGAGGGAGGGGAGGAGGCGCGAGCGGGGCTCGAGGAGGAGCAGCCCGCGCCTACCGTACTGTGTGGAGTAGCCGCCCGTCCGCCCACCCACCAGCCACCAGGCGCTTGGGCTTCAGCGAGCGCAGCCTCGAAACCTCTCACTTCCTCATTCACACATTCATTCCCTCGTTTACTTCCTCATTCGCTTACCGTCCCATTCCATCCCCTCTTCGTCTGATTTCCTCATTATTCCATGCATTTTCCCCATCATTTATTTTTATCCATCTATCCACCCACTCACGCACCTATGCATACATCCAATTAGGCAGGGACATCCCTGTCCTGTTTGCCCAGTGCAGAGCCTGGCACTGAGTGGATATCTGTTGGATAAAACACTTCAGATCCATGTAGTCTAAAGAAATTATAGAATGAATTTTAAAGTCTGAATTTGAAATCTGACTCTACTGCTTATTGGCTCGGGGACCATGAGCAAGTTGCACCGCTTTCTTGAGCCTTAATTTCCTTACATGCAAAATGAGCATGATAATACTGCTTTCCACAGAGGCATTTTGTGGGCATTAAACAATGCATTCAAAGAAACTAGCACAGTGCCTGGCTCACAATAGGCGCCCAATAAAAGCTCTGTGAGAATTAGTACAATAAAATGCAGTTTATCATATATATATATATAAATGCAAATGTTATTTTCTTTCTGACATAGATTTGAGATAGAGTAATAACTTCACAACCCAGTGTAGCAAAGGATTCTTGTGAGACTTTAACAGCCACAATCACCAGATCAAGGTTCCAGAATTTCCCAAATATTCTTCCATGGCATCCCCAGTCACCAATCTGAAGCATTAGGACACATCCTCTTATTATTCACCATGAGCAGACAGCCAGTGTTCTATTAACTCCCTTTTCAGCATGGCCACAGAACAATGAACACAAGTATAACAATGTCTCTTAGTTTCTACACGATTCCATGTTGCCCTACAAATCATCTAAAATTCAGTTATATTCTGAGTCATTCTCATATTAGCATTATATTTTAACTCTTTGAGAACCATTGTATTTAAAGTTCTAGGAATGAGAATATTTAAATACCCGGAATCTCTTGCCCAGCGGGCACCTAGGAGATGGCAGGGTGCAGGGTCAAAGTGTGGGTGGCGGATGTTGCAGGTAAGCAAGCACAAACAAGCCACTGGGTCTCAACAAGGGTAGAGTTCCATCCCACTAGGAAACATCTGGAACTGTGGGAAGGATGTTTTGGGTTATCTGTCACAATGACTGGCAGTTTCTACTGGCCTGTGCTAAACCTTCTGCAATGCTCAGGAAACTCCAGCATGACACAGAATTGTCCTGGAGCAATTGCCAACATGGGGGACCCATTGAGAAACACTGGGCTAGGCTAAGGCCTGGTGTTTAGGCCTTTCAGGTTTAAAAATGGCTACTTATTATGTGGGTATGTGGCCCGGTGAAGCAAGAATTCCCAAACTCTGTCTTGCCATCTCCCCTTTTCTCAAGGAGACATATGCAACAAGGATAAAATAAGGCAAAGTAACACTTGATTGTTAGCTGGGGGTTTGGCTTCAAATACCAAAGTAGAACTTGGGACAGCTAGGCTTGACCAAACAGAGGACTTCATTTTCTTAAACTCCGCTGAAGCAAGAGGAAAGGCCACATTTATTTCATTCCCCTGAGTCCAAACCCAAGCTTTGGATTTTATTGCTATGATTGGTGGAAAAATACAACCTCTAATATCATGGAAAAGGCGTTCCAGATACCATATCTATGACTTACCCAAATTTCTCACTTGGATATCTAATACACAAAATGCCTATTTATTTGTCCCCCTGACCTCTATTTCTTCCCCTGGAATTTTGACACTCTACTCAGTTGCTCATGCCAGAAATTCGCTAGGAATTATCCTTGGTTTCTGTTTCCATCACCTCCTGTATTAGTTATTTATTGTTGCATAACAAACTACTCCCAAAATTTGGTGGTTTATGATAATATACATATAATCTCCTCATTTTTGTGGGTCAAGAATCCAGCACAGCTTAACTGGGTCCTCTGCTTCATAGGCTCTCACAAGGCTGCAATCAAAGTGTTGACCCAGGTCTGTGGTCTCATCTGAAGGCTCAGCTGGGAAAGGAGCCATTTCTACGCTCACTCACCTGGTGGTTGGAAGGTTCCAGTATCTTCCAGGTCATTGGACTGAGGATTTCTATTCTTTGCTGTCTTTTGGCTAGTGGCAGCCCTCCCTTCCTTGCCAAGGTGGCCCTCTCTATCAGGGTAAGCACATAAGAAGAGGCAGAGAGAAAATGCAGCAACACAGAAGTCATAGTCTTTTATAATCTAATTTCAGATGTGACATCCTGTCACTTTCTCATGTTCTACTTGTTAGAAGCAAGTCATTAAATCTAGTCCACACTCAAGGGGAGAGGATTACACAAGGGCTTGAATACCAGGAGGCCAGGATTATTGGGAACCATTTTAGAAGGCTGCCTCCCTCACCTCCCATATTCAGAGAATCAGCAAGTTCTGTCAAATCTACTTCCAAAACATGATTCGCATGAGTCCAGGCATGTTCTGAATTGCCAGTAGGGGTTGCTTGACAAGGCCAAACTTTGCTCAATTCCAAAAGGCCTCATTCCCATTGTATTCCATGTAAATGGAATCCCCACCGAGTTGTATGATGTGGCTGTTCTACGGTCTAGAAAGAATAGCAATTACCTTCTAATCAATCTCCTTGCTTCTTCCCATGCCTTCTTCCAATCTTTAATCCAGAATGATTTTTAAAAAAACATAAATTGAGGGGCCGGCCCGGTGGCATAGAGGTTAAGTTCAAGCATTCCGCTTCAGTGGCCCGGGGTTCACCGGTTCCAATCCTGGGAGCAGATCTACTCACTGCTCATCAAGCCATGCTGAGGCAGCGTCCCACATAAAAGAGCTACAACTCTACAACTGTGATACACAACTATGTACTGGGGCTTTGGGGAGAAAAAAGAAAAAGAGGAAGATTGGCAACAGATGTTAGCGCAGGGCCAATCTTCCTCAAAAACAAAAACAAGAACATAAATTGAATCCTATTTCTCCCCTGCTTAAAACTTGTCAATGGTTCTTCATGGCTCTTTAAACAAGTCTGAACTCCTTACCGTGGCCTCAAAATCCTGTATGACCTGGTCCCTGACTGTGACTACAACGGCACCAATTCTGGGGCTCATTCCAGCCCCACTGGCCTCCCATCAGGGCCTCTACCATTCCTGACTCTTACTTGCCTCAGTGACTTTGAACCTGTGCTTCCTTGTGCCTGATCCCAGGCTCTGGAAGATACTTCAAGATTTAGATCTCAAATTAAAGCCATCTCCTTAGAAAGGTCTTTTTGGCCACCGCTTTTAAGGAGCTATTGCTCCTCGCGTTATTCTCTATCATTTGCCCATTTTGTTTCCTGCACGAAACTTACTACAAGTTGTATGTGTGGATATACATATATAATATACATACATATATATGCACACGTAGATACATGAATAGATATATACATTCATATATATGTCTATATATTTTTAATTGGAATTACCTACAGATAGTAAAGTATACAATTCTCAAGTATATAGCTTAATATACCACAAAGATCCAGATATAAAACATTTCTAACGTTTCAGAAGATTTGCTATGCCCTCTCCCACTGGTTATATTCAAGAGCAATAACTACTCTAATTTCTATAATCATAGATTAATTTTCCCCGCTCTTTGAAACTTTATATAAATAGAACCATACATGTGTACTCCCATTCAACATTTTGTCTGTGAGATTAATTCATGTTTTTCTATATTATCAGTAGGTTTGTTTGTATATTTGTTTGTGTTTTTGCTGGGTAATGTTCTATTATATGAATATACCATTGTTTATTATTTGTTTATCCATTTTACTATTGAGGATAGTTAGGTCACTTCCAGCTATTATGAACATTCTGTACAAATCTTTTGCGAGACGTAAGCACTCGTCTCTTTGGTATATGTCTAAAAGTGGAATTTCTGGGTCATATGTTTGGCATATGTTTAGTTTTAGGTGCTGCCAAACAGTTTTTGAAAATTGTTGAACCAATTTACACTCCCGCCAGCGGTTAATAAGCACTCCAGTTTAATTCACATCCACCTATACTTGATCTTGCGTGTGAATTTAATTTTGGCCATCTGGTGGGTGTGTAGTAGAATCTCATTATGGTTTGAATTCTCATTTCCCCTGATCACATTTTATATATTTATTGATGATTTGGGTATCTTCTTTTGTGAAATGCCTCTTTAGGTCTTTTGGCCATTTGAGGGGCAGAGTGTCTGTCTTTTTCTTATCGATTTGTGGGAATTCTTTATAAATGATCAAAATGAGTCTTTTGTCAGATATACGTTTTGCAAAGAATTTCTCTCAATCTGTGGCTTATCTTTTCACTCCTTTAATGATACCTTTTGATGAACAGAAGGTCTTAATTTAGTGAAGTCCAACTTATCAATCTTTTCTTTTATGGTTAGTATATTTGGTATTTTGTCTAAGAAATCTTTCCCTACCTCTTGGTCACAAAGAAATTCTTCTGTTTTCTTCTAGAATAGAAGTATGATAGAACAGTATGATAGTTCTGTGTGATAGAACTTTTTGTGATGATGGGAATGTATTATATCTGCACTGTCCAGTATAGCAGCCACTAGCCTCATGTGGCTATGGAACACTTGAAATGTATGACTGAAGAACTAAAGTTTTAATTTTATTTAATTTAAATAGCCACATGGGGCTAGTGGCTGCTATATTGGATAGCATGGTTCTAGATACTTTATTGTTTTAGTTTTCACATGTAGATCTACAACCTTTTGTGGGTTTTTTTGCGTATAAGGTATAAAGTGGAGATCAGGATTTATATTTTTGTATATGGACATTTAATTGACCTATTTGTTGAAAAGACCATCCTTTCCCCAGTAAATTGCTGGTGGCTTTGTCATAAATCAGGTGATGATTCTGTAACAGAAATAAAGAATGCCTTTGATGGGCCCATTAGTAGAATGAACACAGCTGAGGTAAGACTCTCTAAGGTTGAGAATATGCCAATAAAAACTTCCAAAACTGAAAAAGAGAAAAAAAGACTGAAAAAAGAAACAGAGTATACAAGAAGCATGGGACAATTACAAAAGGTGTAACGTACATGTAGTGGGAATATCGGGAGAAAAAAGAGAGAAAGAAACAAAAGAAATATTTGAAGCAATAATGAGTGAGAATTTCCCTCAAATTAATGTCAGAAATCAAACCACAGATCCAGAAAGCTCACAGAACACCAACCAGGATAAATGTCAACAAAACTACACCTAGATATATTATATTCAAACCGCAGGAAATCAAAGATAAAGAAAAAATCTTGAAAGAAGACAAAGATAAAAAATACCTTAACAATAGAGGAGCAAAGATAAGAATTATATACAACGTCTCCTCAAAAACCATGCAGGCAAGAAGAGAGTAAGTAAAATATTTAAAGTGTTGAGAGAAAAAAATCCACCAGCATAGAATTCTATATTCTGCTAAATTACCCTTCAAAAGAAAAGAAGAAATAGACTTTCTCAGAAAAACAAAAATTGGGAGAATTTGTTGCCAGTAGAGCTCCCATGAAAGAAATTCTAAAAGAATTTCTCCAGGGAAAAGGAAAATGAGATAGGTAAGAAAAACTCATATCTACATAATGAAAGGAAGAACATCAGAGAATGAATAAGTAAGGTAAAATAAAAACCTCTATTTTTCCTATTCTTAATTGGTCTAAGAGAAAACAGTTTGTTTAAAATAATAATAGCAATGATGTATTTGATGATTAAAGCTTATGTATAAGTGAAATGAATGACAGCAATAATACAAGGGATGAGAGGAAGACATTAGGAATATTTTATTATTATAAGGTACTTGCACTATCTGTGAAGCAGTATAGTGTTATTTGAAAGTGGACTTGGATTAATTGTAAATGTATATTGCAAGTTCTAGGGCAACCACTAAAAAAGTTAAAAAAGTATAATTGATATGCGAAGAAAGGAGAAAAAAGTGAACCATATAAAATGCTAAATTAAAACCACAAAAAGCAGAAGAAGAATGGAAGAGAAAAATAAGAACAAAGAACGAGGGGAACAAGTCAAAAACAGTAACAAATAGGATAGATATTAATCCAACTATATCAATAATCACTCTAAACATCAATTGTCTAAATACACCAAATAAAAGAGAGAGATTTCAACATGGATCAAAAAACAAGACCCAACTATATGTTATCTATAAGAAACCCACTTTAAGTATAAAGACATATATAGATTAAAAGTAAAAGGAGTGGAGAAAGCTATACCATGCTAACACTAATCAAAAGAAAGCTGGAGTAACTACAGTAATTTTGAAAGGAGCAGACTTCAGAGCCAGAAAAATTATCAGGGATAAAGTGAGCCATTACATAATGATAAAGGGGTCAATTCTTCAAGAAGACATAACAATTCTTAATGTGTATGCACGTAACAAAGAAACATCAAAATGAATGAGGCAAAAACTGATAACATTGTAAGGAGAAATAAATGAATCCGGTATTATAGTTGAAGACTTTAACAGCAGTTTATCAGAAACGGACAGATTCATCAGGCAAAAAATCAGTAAAGACATAGCACTGTCAATCTGCTGGATAAATTGACATTTACAGACTACTTCACCCAACAAAAACAGAATACACATTCTTCTCAAGATCACGTGGAACATTCACCAAGATAGACTACATTCTGGGCTATAAAACACACCTTAACAAAATTAAAAGAATGGAAATTAAACAATGCATGCTCTTAGAACACAGTGGAATTATAGTAGAAATCAATAACAAAAGATAGCTGCAAATCCCTAAAATACTTGGAGATTAAACAACACACTTCTAAATAATACATAGGCAAAAGAAGAAATCTCGAGAGAAATTTTAAAATATTTTGAACTAAATAAAATGAAAATACAACTTATCAAAACTTGTGGGTTACAGAGAAAGCAGTGCTTAGAGGCAAATTTATAGCATTGAATGCACATATTAGAAAAGAGAAAGATCTAAAACCAATAATCTAAGCTTCCACCTTAGGAAACCAGAAAAAGAAGAACAAATTATATGCAAAGTAAACTGAGGAAAAGAAATGATAAAATAAGAGCAGAAATCAGTGAAATTGAAACAGGAATTCAATAGAGAAAATCAATGAAACCAAAAGCTGGTTCTTTGAAAAGATGAATAAAATAGTGAAACCACTAGCCAGACTAACTAAGAAAAAGAGAAGACACAAATAACTAGAATCAAAAATGAGAGGACAACCCTACAGATTCCATAGATGATTAAAAGGATAATAACGGAATACTGTAAACAACTCTATGCCTATGAATTTGATGAACCAATTCCTTGGAATAGACAATTTGCCAAAACTCACACAAGAAGAAATAGACCGTTTGAATAGGACCACGTCTATTAAAGAAATTGAATAAATAATTAGTAAACTTCCAAAACAGAAAACACCAGGCCCAGGTGGGTTCATGAGTGAATTCTACCAAACATTTAAGGAAGAAATTATATAAATTCTCTAAAAATTCTTTCAGAAGATAGAAGCAAGAGCATACTTCCTCATTCCATGAGGCCAACATTACCCTAATGCCAAAACCAAAGACATACAAGAAAAGAAAACTACAGACTGATATCTCTCATGAACATAGATGCAAAAATAAAAAAAAAAGTAATATTAGCAAATCAAATCCAACAATATATAAGAAGACTTATACACCATGACCAACTGAGATTATTCCAGGTATGCATGGCTGGTTCAACATTCAAAAATCAAAAAATGTAACCCATCATATCAACAGGATAAAAAAGAAAAATCACATGATCATATCAATGAATACAGAAAAAGCATTTGACAAAATTCAATGCCCATTCATGATAAAAACTCTCAGAACACTAGGAATAGAGGGAACTACTTCAACTTGGTAAAGAACATCTACAATAAACCTACAGCTAACATCATACTTAATGGTGAGGAACTAGAAGCTTTCCCACTAAGATCAGTAACAAGACAAGGATGTTCCCTCTCACCACTTTTTTTTCAACATGGTACTGGAAGTCCTAGCTAATTCAATACAAGAAAAGAAAATAAAAGGTATACATATTGGGAAGGAAGAAATAAAACTCTATTTGTTTGCAGATGACATAATCGTCTATGTAGAAAATCCAGAAAAATTGACAAAAAAACTCATGGAACTGATAAGCAATTATAGCAATGTTGCAGGATACGAGGTTAACATACAAAACTCAGTCACTTTCCTATATGCCAGCAATGAACAAATGGAATTTGAAATTTAAAAACATAATGCCATTTATATTAGCACCCCCAAAAATGAAATACCTAGGTATAAATCTACCAAAATATGTACGAGAGCTATATGAGGAAAACTACAAAACTCTGATGAACAAAATCAAAAGAGAACTAAATAAATGGAGAGATATTCCATGTTCATGGATAGGAAGACTCAATATTGTCAAGATGTCACTTCTTCCCAAGTTGATCTATAGATTCGATGCAATCTCAATTAAAATCCCAGCAAGTTATTTTGTGGATATTGACAAACTGATTCAAAAGTTTATATGGAGAGGCAAAAGACTCAGAATAGCCACCATAATATTGAAGGAGAAGAACAAAATTGGAAGACTGATGCTACCTGACTTCAAGACTTAATATAAAGCTACAGTAATCAAGACATTGTGGTATTGGTGAAAAAATAGACAAATAGATCAGTGGAGCAGAATAGAAAACTCAGAAATAGACCCCCATAGGTATAGCTAACTGATTTTTGACAAAGGAGCAAAGGCAATACAATGGAGCAAAGAAAATCTCTTCAACAAATGGTGCTGGAACAACTGGATATCCACATGCAAAAAAAAAAAAAAATGAGGATCTATACATAGACCTTACACTCTTCACAAAAATTAACTCAAAATGGATCATAGACCTAAATGTAAAATGCAAAACTATAAAACTCCTAGAAGATAACATAGCAGAAAACCTAGATGATCTTGGACATGGCAATGACTTTTTAGATACAACACCAAAGGCACAATCCATGAAACAAATAATTGATAAGCTGGACTTCATTATGTTTAAAAACTTCTGCTCTGTTAAAGACAATCTTAAGAGAATTGGAAGACAGGCTACAGACTGGAAGAAAATATTTGCAAAAGACATATCTGACAAAGGACTGTTATCTAAAATATGCAAAGAACTCTTAAAACTCAACTACAGAAAACAAAGAACTGATTAAAAAATAGATCAAAGATCTTAACATACATCTCATCAAAGAAGACATAGAGATGGCAAACAAACATATGAAACGATACTTCAAATCATATGTCATCAGGGAAATGCAAATTAAAACAATGAGATACTACTGCACACCTATTAGAATGGCCAAAATCTGCATCACTGACAACACCAAATACTGGTGAGAATGTAGAGTGAGAGGAACTCTCGTTCATTGCTGGTGGCGATGCAAAATGGTACCGCCACTTTGGAAGAGAGTTTGTCTGTTTCTTACAAGAGTAAACATAGTCTTAATATATGACCCAGCAATTGCCCTCCTTCGTGTTTACCCAAATGAGCTGAAAACTTATGTCCACACAAAAACCTGAACTCAGATATTTATAGCAGCTTTATTCATAATTTTCAAAACTTGGAAGAATCCAAGATGTCGTTTATAGGTGAATGGATAGATGAACTGTGGTACATTCAGACAATGGAATATTATTCAGTACTAAAAAGAAATGAGCTGTCAAGCCATGTAAAGCCATGGAGGAAACTTAAATAGATATTGCTAAGTTTAAGAAGCCAATCTGAGGAACACCAAGAGTGAACCCTAATGTAAAGTATGGACTTTGGGTGATAATGATGTATCAATGTGTATTCATCAATTGCAAAAAATGTACCCCTCTGGTGTTGAGATGTTGATAGCAGAGGAGGCTGTGCATGTGTGGGGGCAGCGAGTATATGGGAACTCTCTGTTCTTTCCCATCAATTTTGTTGTGAATCTAAAACTACTTTAAAAAATAAAATCTATTTTTTAAAAAAAGCAGATATGGGAGTTTTCACTCAAGTACTGTGGCTCTACCGTCTATGTGGTTAACCATGCCTCCCAGGAGATATATGTATATATTTGCTTGAGCAAAGAGAAGGGTGTAAACTGACATATACAAGATGGTAACCAATAAATACCTCAGTGGGTGGGAGAGGAGGTTTTGGGTTATGTCTGTATCAGTTAGAATGATTTTAGCTGCACAGAAGAGAATATCTGAATAACTATGGCTTAAAATATGGCTTTTCAAACTTTAATGTGTGGACAAATTATCTGGAGATCTGGTTAAAATGTAGATATTAATGCAGTATATCTGGGTCATCGCCTGAGTTGCTGCATTTCTAACAAGCTCTTAGATGTTACTCCTGCTGCTGGTGGTGGTCCAACATTTTGAGTAGCAAGGACTTGAATAATAAAGACATATGAATAATAAAGACAATAATAAAGACATATCCTATATAAGAAGAAGCCCAGAACAGATGGAGGACAGGAATGGAAGAAAATCTTTTCACTATATACCTGCTGTGAACATTTTTGTATTTATCTTTTGGTGAGCATATGAATGCATTTGTGTTGAGCATATACCTAGGAGGGAAATTGCTGTGTCACAAAATAGGCATATGCTCAGCTTTCTTGGATTCCACCGAGTAGTTTTCCCAAGTGATTATATCAACTTCCACACCCACCAGCAGTGCATGAGAGTTCTGGTTTCTACACATCCTCTCCAACTTTTGGTATTATCAGTCTTTTTCATTTTAACCATTCTGGTGGGTGTGTAGTGATATTTCATCGTGGGTTTAATTTGCCCTTCCCTGAGGACTAATGAAGTTAAACATCTTTTCATGTATTTGTTTGCCAATTAGACATCTTATTTTATGAAATATCTATTCAAATCTTTTGCCCATTTTTGCACTGAGTTGCCTGTCTTTTATTGGTTTGTAGGATTATTCAGAACATGCATAAAGAAACCTTATCAATAAATATAGTTTTATTTTTAAATTTAAATATTGTTTCACTTGGAGTTTATCCTGTTTTAGGTATGGGCCCAACTTAATTCTTTTTTAGATGTCTTTATTTTTTACTCAGTTGTCTCAACACCAATACTACACAGTCTGTCTTTATCACATCAATTTGTGATGCCACTTTTGTCATGTATTACATTCCCATGTATATTTTGGAATATTCCTGGGCTTTCAATGCCATTCTGTTTGTCTCCCATGTGAGAGTGCTGTTTTATTTACTTAGCCTTATAATGTGTTTAAATTTCTAACAGGATGAGTCCTATTGTTTTAGAGCTTTCCAGGCTATTCTTATCTATTTTTCCATAAACTCAGAACTAGTTTGCCTCACTCTAAAATAAAAAACAACTTTATTTGTATTGAGACAAATTTGTAAGTTAACTTACGAAGAATTAACATCTTCATGATGTTGTTTTTCCAATCCAAAATGATTACATGTCTCTTATTTGTTCAAATCTTATTAGGTATCCCACAATGACGCATAAACTTCTTTTGATATGTATAACTGAGCTGGTGGGAAAGTGAGGAAAATCTCTGAGGCCAAGAAACTATAAGAAAGTAAGAAACCAGAGTGGTTATTCAGCATTGCAGTCAATCTTTTCTTTGGACAGGAAAGAAAGCCTAGAGCCTAAGCAAAGTGCGAGGTTCAACTGGGGACATCTGAATGAACCTGGGTCCCCTCAAAGGTGGCACTCTGAATAGGAATCTAGAAAACAACCCATCTCACAGAAGATGAGAGAGATATCACCTCTGTCAACTGTATTCCTCAGAGGAGGGAAAAGATTGATTGAGAATTCTTAACAGCCCACTTTCACATACGTTTCTGTGGGTCAAAAAAAAAAAAAAAAATCCAAGGAGAAATTTGAGGTTTAAACTGTTCTAAGTTGGTAGTTCCTCCAAGTTCCAAAAGCAAAAGCAAATTTTCATTGGCTGGGCACACTTTAAGCTTAGATGTTGTGGGTTGAACAGTGACTCCTTAAAATTTGTGTTCACCTGGAACTTCAGAATGTGACTTTATTTGGAAACAGGGTCTTTGCAGATGTAATTAATTAAGGATCCCTAGATGAATCACCTTGGATTTAGAGTGGGCCCTAAATCCGATGATTGCTGTCCTTATCCTTACAAGAGAAGAAAGGACACAGAGAAACACACACACATGAAAGGCGGCCGTAGGAAAATGGAGGCAGAGATTGGAGTCACGCTGCCATAGCTAAGGAAGGCCATGAGCCAGCAGAAGCTGGAAGAGGAAAGGAAGGAGGCTCTTCTGAGCCTTCAGAGAGAGCATGGTCCTGCTGACACCTTGATTTCAGACTTACGGTCTCCTGAATTCCGAAAGAATAAATTTCTGTTGTTCAAGACACCCAGTTTGTGGTAATTTATTATGGCAGCCCTAAGAAATGAATACACTAGGTTTCAAGATATTCACACAGATAATATTCCAAGGAACTTGATTTCATTACCCCAAACCATAAAACACATAATGAAATAAACCATGATAAGCAAGAATCAGCATGAATAATAAACTGCAGAGGGCAATCTGCAAACACTACAGACACTGGAATGGTCAATGTGGAATGTAAAATAAGTACGTGCAATAGTTTTTTAAAAATAAGAGAGGTTATGGAAATTAGATGTAAGTACAAGAGACTACCAAGAGGGATGGGGCAGATTTTAAAAAAAAGTATAACTTCTAAAAATGCAAAATATGTAATGGTTAAAATTAGAAACTCAATTTATTGGTTAAATAGCATGTAAAAGCTAGCTGAGAAGAAAATTGAAAATGGAAGATAGATCTACGGAAGCAACTGAAAATGTAGCACAAAGAGATAAAGAAATTTAAAAAATTAAGAAGTTAAAAGACAAGAAGGATAGAGTGAAAAGATTTAATATGCTTCTAATTGGACTTCCAGAAGGAAAGAATGGGAGGGCCTGGAGGAGGCAATATTAAAAATGAAAATGGCTGAGAGTTTTACAGAACTGAAAAAACAATACAAATCCTTATGTTGAAAAAGCATAATGAGTTGTAAATAGGATAAATTGAAAGAAATCCATGCCTAGACATATTTCAACAGAATATAGAACATAAAGGAATAAGAGAAAATCTTAAATTCACAGAGAGAAAATCCAGTGTACCTGCAAGGGAATGAAAATCAGATACCTCATCAGCCATAACATAGACTGCAGTGGAGTAATATCTTCAATGTGCTAAGGAAAAAATATATGAACCTGGACTTCTGTACCCTAGAAAATTGTCATCCAACTTAGAGCGTACAAAGGTAAGAAGTACCTAAAAATGTGGAACAGATTTTGGAATTGGGTAGTAGATTGAGGTTGGAAGAATTTTGAGGCACATGATAGAAAAAGCCTTCAACAGACTGTTGGTAGAAATATGATGTTAAAGATGCTGCTACTGAGAGTTCAGAAGGAAGTGAGGGGCGGGGTAGAGAAAGTGCATATCACCTTAGAGAATGCTTAAATTGTCACCAACAGAATATTAGTAGAAACATGGGTGTTCAAGTAGCTGTTGGTGAGAGCTCACAAGGAAAGGAATAACGCCCTATTGGACATTTTAGAAACTTAGGTGAACTGTGACCTACAGTTATGTGGAAAGAAGAATTTGTACACGATGAACTTGGATGTTTAGCTGAAGATAATTCCAAGCAAAGTTTTGAAAGTACAGCCTGGTTACTTTTTGCTGCATTTAGTAAAATATGAGAGGAAAGAGTTAAATTAGGGAAGAACTGTTAAACAGAAAAGGAACCCGAACTTGATGATTTGGGAAATTCTCAGCCTATCCGGATTGCAAAAGATGCAAAAATACAGGCGATTCACTGTGAGGAATGTATGTTCTGGAAAGAAATTTAAGGATGTGGCTGGACAACTTTTTGCTAGTACCTGGAAAGGATCGTAAGTTCAGAGTATTCAATCATACAGAGGGCTCCTTGAAGAGATGAGGCGTATGGCTCAAGGATCTCCTCAGTCATTTCAGCAGAAGCCAGGAATAGAGATGATATCGTCCAGTAAAAAATTGTGGGAGAGCCTTTTTTTTTAATGGAGTGAATCCTCATGACATACATCAGAGACCCACAAGGTTTTTGAGAGTGTTATATCAGCAGAAACACTGCCAGCTTGGGCAGAAAGGGACACAGAGAGGACTAAATGAAAGATAGCTGTTGGACCCCCACCAAATTCTACAGGCAGTAAACAGGCTGATAAAACAACTCAGCTGCAAACATGTGCCCTCATTCAAGAAAAAGAAAAAGCGTAACTCAGAGTGCAAAACTATGGGCCCAGAGGGCGGAGCTGAGAACCACAGAAGATTATTCTCAGGCACTGTAACTAATAAAATTTGCCCACTTGGATTTCAAAATTGCTTGAGACCAATGAGTTTTTCTTTTCTCTCCCTTTTGGAATGTCAATGTGTATAATTATTATTCTATGTTTGTCCCACCATTGTATTTTGGGAGCAGATAACTTGTTTTCTACTTTCATTCATTCTTAGATGGAGAGAAATTTTGTCCCAGGACAGATCATACCCGGAGTCTCACCCATACCTTATTTAGATTATGTTATTAGGGACTCTTGAGGGGATCATATTTAGACGAGATTTTGGATTTGAGTTGATTTTGGTAATGGTTTGAGAATTTTGGAGATGTTGGGATGGAGTGAATGTATTTTGCATGTGGGATGGTTGTGAATCTTTGGTGGTCAGAGGGTAGACTGTGGTAAGCTGAATAATTGCCCTGAAAGATATCCATGCTCTGACTCTTGGAATCTGTGACTGTTACCTTATATAGTAAGAGGAACTGGCAGATGTGATTAAGTTTAGGATCTTGAGATGGGGAGATTATCCTGGATTATCTGGGAGGACCCTAAACATAATCACAAATGTCTTTATAAGAGAGAAGCAAGAAGATCAAAGGAGGAAGTGGAAGGAAGGAGGAGGAAGATATGACAACTGAAACAAGAAATTGGAGTGATTCAAAATGGGGTCATGAGCCAAGGAATATAGGCAGCCTCAAGAAGCTAGAAAAGGCAAGGAAACAGATTCTCCCTTAGAGCCTCCGGAAAGAACAAGCCTTTCTGACACCTTGACTTTAGCCTACTGAAACTAATGTTAGACTTCTGGACTCTAGAAGTCTAAAAGAATAAATTTGTGTTGTTTTAAGCCAAGAGGTTTGTGGTAATTTTTTATAGCAGCAATATGCAACCAATACAAAGGGTAAAATACAGACACACAAAGTCTAAAAGTTTACTGCCCATAAACTTTCAATGAATGAATAATAAACATATACTTCAAGAAGAAGAAGATTGAGTCCAAGAAGAAAGAGCGGGATGCAAGAAGCAGTGGTGAGTTAAAAAATAGGTAAAACATATTGACAAATCTAAAAGCAACAAAAAAAAATTTTGGATGAGGTTTATAATCAAGGTGTGACTAACATCTATAAATAAAAACATGAAAGATTGGTGGAGATAGTTCAGAGGGAAGTTAAAGGTTAAGATCCTTGTTTTGTTCATAAGGAGGATAGAAATGTTGGTTTTATTTTTCCTAAAAAAATTTAAAGTTAGAGTTTTTAAAATATATTTTTAATGGAATCTAAAGCTAACATTAAATGTGTATATAAAAATTAAGGGTATAAGTGAATATACAGTATTCACTGTAACATTTCTTCTAGTGTTTCTGTATGCTTGAAAATTTTCATAATAAAATATTGGGAAGGAAAAACTCACAATGAGATATCTTCTAGAATAGCTAAACTAAAAAGTCTGGGGCCGGCCCCGTGGCTTAGCGGTTAAGAGCACGCGCTCCGCTACTGGCACTGGGGAAAAAAAAAAGGAGGAGGATTGGCGATAGATGTTAGCTCAGAGCCGGTCTTCCTCAGCAAAAAGAGGAGGATTAGCACAGATGTTAGCTCAGGGCTGATCTTCCTCACAAAAATAAATAAATAAATAATAAATAAATAAATAAATAAATAAAAAGTCTGATAATATCTAGCATTGCGAGATTGTGAAGCAACCAAAACTCATACCTTGCTAGTAGGAGTGTAAATGGGGCCAAACACTTTGGAAATGTGGCAGAATCTACTAAAGCTAAAAATATGCGTATTCTATGACTCAGAAATCCCACTCCTAGATATAATATATATTTAATAGAAATCCTACTAATGTGCACCAAAGGATATGTAAAAGAATGCTCAGGGCAGTTGTATTTGTAATAGGTAAAATCTGGAAATTATCTAAATGTTTAACAAAAACAGAATGGAAACATAAGGGCATATTCATGTGATCGAATACTACATGTCAATGAGATTAAATAAGCTACTGCTACGTATGGCTATATGAGTGGATCTCAACCTAATGAGGGAAAGAAGCCAGGCTCAAAACTGTCTGATTTTATTTGTATAAAGTTCAAAAATAGGCCAAACTAACCTTTGGTATTAGAAGTCAGGCTATTGGTTTCCTCTGGGGAGGAGAGAGAGTGTTTGGAAAGGGGATTGAGGGAAGGCTTCTGGGGGGTGGTCATGCTTTATTTCTTGATCTGGGCAGTAGGCATGGGCATGCTCGCTTTGTGATGATTCATTAAGCTGTACATTTGATATGCTTTTCTAAATTAAAAAAAGATTATTGTTTTAAACATTTCAAGATAATTACTGAGTCGGTGAGTCCATGGTAATTTCAAAAGAGATGCTAGGATTACTACTGAAGGCAGGATAAAAGACCTTCCAGTGATTTGGAGGGAACTGAGATTAAAGGACGCCTGCACAGAGCCCTGGGAGGTGGGGATCTCGCAGGTGTTCGCTGGGCTCTGCAGAGCGAGAACACTAAGGTGGAGTGGATGGTTGAGCTCCTCAGAGCAGAGAAGCCCTGAGGTAGCCTTCCACGGCCCTGGAGGGGCTCACAGCATGGCCAAAATTTCTATGCCCTGAAGAGAGCACTAAGTTGAGCAAGAGAGTTCTATCAGGTCCATCCCGAGTACTCACGGGGTCTGGGGTGAGAGTATATAGGGAGATCAACCTACCATATGCTTAAATATTTAGAAGGTATAAGTCAAACTAACCACTGTCAAATAACATAAGTTCTGTGCTCCTGCTTGACAAATATGCTTTTGTAACAACCTTGAAGTCCAGGATGAACTTGAAGAGTTCCACATTTGTACATGGCCGTGGTGGAGGGCCAGCCTTTGGCCCATCCCTTTCTCCTTCCATCCCTGGCACGTGCATGGACACACTTGCCCACATGTCCAAGTTTCATCCATGCCTCTGCAGACAGTTGCCCCTTGCCCACTCTCAGGCGTAATGGTATGTACACTAGAGACAATGTGCCTTTAGGAGGACCACTCGGGAGAGAAGCCTGCACCAACCCTGCAAATGGGCTCAGGAGCACTTAGATAAGGAATTACCGGGTCTTGGCTAACCAGAGTGTGTTCTAGAAGGGGGAGGGACTAGGGCTCTGGATGGGCACTGCTTGAGGAGGGCCAGAGTGGGGCCCAATAAAATATGGCCCCTGCTGGGCCCCTCTAGCTAAGGTACAGGGACAGTATAGGTCCTTGTGTTGATAAGGGAATGGCTCAGCGAAAATTGGAATGGAGGGGCTGGCCCAGTGGTGCAGCTGTTAAGTTCACGCGCTCCACTTTGGCAGACTGGGGTTCACCGGTTCGGATCCTGGGAGCAGACCTACTCACCGGTCATCAAGCCATGCTGAGGTGGCGTCCCACATAGAGCAACTAGAAGGATGTACGACTATGACATACAACTATCTACTGGGGCTTTCGGGAGAGAAAAGTCAAAAAGGAGGAAGATTGGCAACAGATGTTAGCTCAGGGCCAATCTTCCTCGAAAAAAATGTGTAAAAAAAAATTGGAATGGACTCTGCAGCTATGAGACAGAGCTTTGAAAGTCTCAGTAGATGCTAGCGTGATGAGATGACCATGTCTGAGGACCACAAAGAACCAGACATTCCTGCTCGTGTCTGTGTAAGAGAAACGACTCCAAAGACGAGACGTCCTCTTAGTCCCACCCCACTCTACTCAAAGCCATGATTCTTTGAAAATTTCCTAGAAATGAAACGATACCTTGGGGAGAATTAAGGAGGAAGAGAACAACCTTAACCCCTTGAATTTACCCCAAAGAGATTGAGGAAAAACTCTGAAGTGACTGAGTTTACCATGAATTAACTTGCAAACTGTAGCTAGACAGAGAAATTAAATTCAGACATGGAAAATCAAAATTACATTTTTTTGCATACCTGAGTTTTGTGCATTACTTAATATGGATTAGTTTATACTTAATACAGAATATAATGGTGCTGCTTAGGTACGCCATGGTTTTAAGATCCATCTACCTTTTAGAACACCCTAACTTGCAGTTCATGCCCATTTCATCACAGGGACAGGGGAAGAAGTTCTGAACTCCGGTCTGAACAGAATGTGGTGGTCAGGTAGGGGCTTGGAAGATGATGGAGAAGGAGGGAAGAGAGGGGACCATGATTATGTGTATTATAAATAAGTCACCCAAAGGTTGCTTCAATGAAGAGTTCTCTTGGTGAACTCAGAAAATCATTTTGCTATTAAAATGTATGAATTCTATCAAAATTTTCAGGACATACATATTAACCAAAATTAGACTTCCCAGGACTTTTTGTTTTGGAACTGGACAATATGAAACAAGATAATGTCGAGGGAAGACCAACACTGCTATGTATTATAATGCACTAGTCAGCTATAATTAAAACAGGATGGTATTGGCACATTGAAGTCACTTGATGAAATACAGTATAAACCGAGGAAAAGATTCTGGTCAATATTCATCAGTGCTGTGCAGTCAAGAATGCTTTTCAAGTCAGTGTGGAAGGATGGTTTTGGGGTAAACAAATGCCAAAATACCTTCAGAATGAAATAAAAAGTTAAATGTAAACAATAAACTATAAAAGAGCTGAAAGAAAACAGAAGTAAATAGTTTTATGAATTTAGTTTGGAGACAGCTTTTGTGAGTATAGCAAAAGTCATCGTTGTTTATAATGCCAAGCAAATTGGCTATAACTGAATTATCTAATAACTGGGATCAGATAAACAAATTATGGTAGATCAGTTCAATAAAATGTTGCTGACATAAAAGGATTATTCATGACAATATTAACTTTAAAATAAGCTATCAAAAAGTATGTACAATTTAGTCTTATTATAAAGAAAAAAAGCATATATATGCTTAGCAAAAAGGGTAGAATACTAATAGTGTGGTTATCTCTGAATGGTGAATTTATTTTCTTCTTCACGTTTTTCTGTATTTTATTATTCTGGTAGGAAATTTCCTCAAAAAAACCAAATTTCTGTAAGTGACTTCTCTATGCCAAGCAATCCTTGCTACTTTTAAAAATTACTGGAAGCAGCCTTATTCACGTTAGCCAAAAAGAGGGAACAAGCCAGTCCATTAACTGGTAGATGGATAAACAAAATGTGGTGCATCTATACAATGGAATACTACTCAGCAATAAAAGGGAATGAACTACCAATGTATGTTACAGTGTGGATGAACCTCAAAAACATTATACTATGTGAAAAAAGCCAGACACAAAAGACCACTTATTGTATGGTCCCATTTACCTCAAATATCCAGATAGACAAATCTACCGAGACAAAAAGTAAATTACTTGTTGACTGCAGCTCAGGGTAGGAACAAGGATTAACCATAAAGGCACAGAGAGATTTTATTGGGGCAATGGAAATATTCTGGAACTGGATTCTGGTGATGATTGCGCAACTTAATACTAAAAATCACTGAATAGTACACTTAAAGCAGAGTGAGTTTTATGAAATGTAATTATGCCTCAATAAAGTTGTTTAAAAAAACTTAATGGAGAATTTGGTGAAAGTTCAGAGACTAAAAGGTTTAGAGGTTTGGTTTTGTTTTGAATATGAAGGGAGAGGATGAGGAAAGAATGATTAGAGACTTCACAACTACAAATTAAAGAACGTGGCTTTAAACACTGCAGTATCTATCCAGACATTTAGGATGGATATACCATGGTATTCTTGATGCCAGGGAGGAAAGTTTACCCAGATTTAGACCCAGAATAGTGATCCTATTTCTCTAACCAACTGTGGGTTCCTGGAGGAAAGAAACCACACCTTAGCGTTGGGTGTTAACTTCTGCCACCAACCGGCTGTGTGACATTCCCCAAATCACTTTGTTTCTCTAGGTTTCAGTTTCCTTATCTGTAAAAAAAAAAAAAAAAAAAAAAAATAGTGGGTGTACTAGATGGTTTTTATAGTCGAGTTCAGCTGTAGAATATTTTCCTTGGTGTTCACCACCCGACCAATTTGCCTTAGATTCTTTTCCAATCCTATAGCTTGTTGCTTTAGTTCTTGTATCCTTCACATCAGATAAGGTGACCCGGTTCCACCCTATTTATCTGCACTTTTTTTCCCAGTGGCCTTTGCTCAGGCTCCAGACTCTCTTATCAAAAATGAGATTTTTCTAATTGTTCCAAGCCCCAAGAATTTCTCTATCTCTGGATCTCTCTGATTTAATTTGTACAGTCTTTTTTGTCTTTCACTGTTATTTCATTTATCAGTTGCTGCACTACAAACCTCCCCAAAACCTACCGATTTAAAACAACCACCGTTGTATTAGGCTCACAATTGTGTGAGTTAGGAATTAGGGTAGGCACAGCGGGGATGGCTTGTCTCTCCTCTGACATAACTGGGGCCTCAGCTGGGGTGGCTCAAAGGACTGGAGGTGGCTAGAATGGGGACATAAGCCTGGAGCTTTGTTTCTGGTTGACAGCGAGTTTCCTCTGTTCTCCATGTGGCATCTGCTCTGGCTCAAATGTCCAAGCTGGCTTCTTCACTCATGTGAATGGTGCCTGGGCTGGTGAAAGCAGTTAGGGTTGACAATATAGCCTCTCCACGTGGCTAGGTTGGGCTTCCCCACAGCATGGTGGTCTTAGGGTAGGTGGATTTCTCACACTGTGGCTGGCTTCCCTCAAAGCACGTGTTCCAAGAGTCATGGTGGAGGTGGCAAAGACTTTTATGATCAGGCCTTCAGAAGTCAGATGGTGTCACCTCTGGCGCATTCTCTTGTCTCCACAGGGTCAACCCAGACTCACTGGGGGAAGGGACCACACAAGAGTGTGACTATTGGGAGTAGTGGCTCACTGTGGGGGGAGGCATCTTTAGAAACTGGCTACCACAGCTGTTAATCCTTCTGTGTTTTATTTTCATAACTAAAGTCTAAATTATTTGAAGTTAGGAATGATTTCTTTCACCTTTTATTATCTCCATTCTCTCTTCCCAGAGCATCAAGAACAGAAACACGTGTTTTATGGACAGTGGGCTGAAGGCAGGATAAGCTCAGGGTTCCCAACTCTGGCTCTGTCACTTATAAGCCATGGGACTTGGACAATCACTCAACCTCTCTAAATCCAAGTTTCCTCATCTTTAAAATGGTGGTGGTGGTGGTGATGGTAATATAATACGTTTTTCCTCATACAGCTGATATGGGGATTAAATAATGACATTGTTTGCACATCACTTGGAAAAATGGCTAGTATACAGTAAGCAACCAAGAAATACCAGCTCTGATTGTTGACTAAATTTATACCATAAATTTATGATAATTTGGGGCCAGTGTTGCCCAGAGGAAAAGGGAAAAACTCAAACATTATTTTCCAGAATGAAAAAAAATTCTATAGACTGTGACAATGGGGGCAACTGGCTCTGCCATGCCCATTCAGGCTCTGTTGCATTGGCTGGAGACTTCTGATGCATGAAGATCTAAGTTTAAATTTTCTCGTTTCTTCATGTCTTATCTAAAGACAGAATACATCTAATTGGCTATGAATTATAATTTTAAAAAATCACAATAAAAAGGCTGTTAAGTACTGAAATGACCAAGAAAAACAATTGTACATAAACAATCCTCATAAGGAAAAAAAATTGATATGAAACAAAGAAAATGTCCGTGTAGGAAGAGAAGTGTAAATAAATTGCGGGATGAATGAACACTTAACAGAGAATATGCACAAACCAGAGTCCAGAATGGAGCAAAGCAAAAGGAGAAGATTGGAAGAAGAACCCAAAACTTGGGCCGGCCCAGTGGCTTAGCGGTTAGGTGCGCGCGCTCCGCTGCTGGCGGCCCGGGCTCGGACCCAGGCGCGCACCAACGCACTGCTTCTCCGGCCATGCTGAGGCCACATCCCACGTACAGCAACTAGAAGGATGTGCAGCTAGGGCTTTGGGGGAAAAATAAATAAATAAATAAAATTATAAAAAAAAAAAAAAAGAACCCAAAACTATGTCTTGATTATATACAATTGACAATAACATACAGTAATTACTACCTGCATTTTAAACACTAGGGCATCTCATTGAAAGAATTTACCCTTATTTAGGAAAAGAAGTGACTAATGGGAACTCTCCTGGGGAAATAGTATAAAACAATCCAGTTACACTATTTTAACTTTATAGAGAAGTGCCTGTAATGAGTTTACAACACATATAATCAACAGAAATTGTTTCAAATTGCAGGGGGACCTGTTTTTCTCCTACTTAGAACTCATAGTTTTGTTGAGTGTTTCTTTCTCCCCCCAACACAAGATTGGTTTTCTTTTTGGTGGTTGCAATAATCAAAAGACATTCAGGAGGATAGAGAGCCCTGGAAATGGGTTTTAAAAATTCAGGCAAAATCATAGTTTTAAGATGCCTTGGTAAAGAAATGCTGGGAAATGACACTAAAGAAAAATCAAGATGGAGGTTGTAGAGTTGATTTTGGGGATTTCAATATTGAGAGGAAGGTGAACATTCCAATCTGTTTGGAAGGGTAGACTGTAGCACAGATGACATCTTAGATTGGGGCTCCTGGAAACAGACTCTAAGAAGGACAATTGAGTGCAGATGGTTTTGGGGGCATGCTCTTGGGACATACACTCATAGGAGGAGGAAGGTGGAACTGGATGGAGGCTCACAACGCAATGGCAACCAGGACCTCTGCCAATTCTACAGGTTGCTCTGGAGCCGGAATGGCTTTCAGAGTTATCCCACTTTGAGGCAGAGATCCAGGCCTTTGCATCCTGCATTAGCCTTCTGGAGGGGGTAACTTTGGACACGGCACTTTTCTGTGGTCAAGGGCAATTCCCTGTGAGGGACACAGCTGGGAGCCACCAGCAGCCTACATTCCCAGCCGCCAGGGGTGATCCAGGTCTTCTGATTGTTTTCTAGTCATCCACAGAATCTCTTTTTTACTGAGATATTGCATACAGTAAGTGCACAAATCGTAAATATACAGCTCTATGAATTTTTACTTATGTATATACTGATGTAATTCCCACCCAAATCAAGATATACACTAAATTTTCAGCACCCAGCAGGCTTTTTCATGTCCCCTCTCAGTCAATAACCATGCCCACAGAGGTAATCACTATGCTTACATCTATGACCATAGATTAGTTTTGCCTTCATGTAAATGGAAACATCTAGTATGGACTCTTGGATCGGGCTTTTCTGACTTAACATGCCTATGTGATTCATGCATGTTGTCTATAGCAGTAGTTCATTCTTTCTTATTGCTGTGTAGCAATATTGAGTTAATATACCACAAATTGTCTCTTGTACTCTTCATGGGCACTTGAATTGTATCCAGTTTTGGCTATTATGAATAATGCCTCTATCAACATTCTCGTACATGTCTCTTGCTGGACAATTACCACTCATTTTCTGTTATATATCAGACGAGACGAGATCGGGTGCGTTCAGGGTGGTATGGCCGTAGACTCTGTTATATATCAAAGGGAGGAATTGCAGGGTCTTAGGGCATACATGTGTTTAGCTTTAGTAGATACTGCCAAACAATTTTTTAAGGTGGTAGTACCAATTTACAATCCCATCATATTCTTTGACCACAAAAGAGGTGCATCTAAATGACTTGTGCAAAAGGGAGTAAAAACATGTTCACCCCGAATCAAGGAAAAGATTAGTGAGGTTAAGGATAACTAGATTAGGAGAACTTTGAGAAAAGTAACATAAAAACTGGAGTCACATATTTTCTGTAGATACTGTAGATACTTAAGCAGTTTTGCAGGAGCATATAGAATGCTAAGGGATTCCTGAAGGTGTGGTTATAGGTCAGGTGCGCTAGGCCTATGCTTCTGTTCCTTAGAAGCAGAGACTGAGACAAGGATTTGGATCCATGTGATTTATTGAGGGGCATTCTCAGGAGAAATCTGTAAGGGAGGAAGTGAAGAAGGATAGGGAAAGGGGAAGAGCTGAGTAAGGATGTGGGCTTGGGGAAAATCAAGCCTTGGCCTGATCCTATAAGGAACACACTGGGGTCATCTGTCCCTTGAAGGAGGTCTTCTGTCACTCCTATCAGTTCTCACAGTTGTGGGTCTGGGGGAGGGGGTGGTGGTGTGGTCATTGCTTCCTGGAGCATCCCATCAATCTAGAGCAGTTGTTCTCACTTGTGGGCAATTTTGTCCCCTAGGAGACATTTGGCAAAGTCTGGAGATATTTGTGGTTGTCAAAACAGCAGAGCTGGTACTGGCACTGAGAAATTACAGGGCAGAAATGCTGCTAAACATCTTACAATGCACAGGATAGCC
The DNA here is from genome assembly GCF_020826845.1 of Diceros bicornis minor. NCBI lineage: Eukaryota > Metazoa > Chordata > Mammalia > Perissodactyla > Rhinocerotidae > Diceros > Diceros bicornis. Next base: position 70,976,121 of record NC_080741.1, on the reverse strand, counting down.
CCCCACAACAAAGAATTATCTGGCACCAAATACCCGAGGTGGAGAAACTCTGGGCTAGCACAATTCTTTGGAGAAAGAGTCAGGGGCAAGCCATTAACAGCGCTCGCTACTAGTGCCAGATGGACTCCTGGTTCTGTAAAGGGCATGTGGTCAGGGCATCAGAACAGAACATTCTGTAGATATCTTTTAGTTATGTGATGTTAAACAATGAAGGGAACTTGAGATGCTGGTCATTAACGTTCCCATGTGACCTGCATTTCATCTATGGAATGGAACTAGCATTTTGAAATATATGTTGCTAAACCCTTAGCTACACACAGCACAAAAACATTGTCAAAAAACTTACTGGAGTCAGCTATAACCTTTTCAGATTTTCTTCAGAACTTTATTGAGCTTGTGTAAATTGGAATTGGAAAAAAACCTACCTGAAATACCCATTACTGTGTTATGTTGTTGCCAACACTGCGCTCTTGAATAACTGTGACTTGAATGGGGTGAAGAATTGGTGCAAAGATTAAAAAATAGTTGTACTTAACTATAAAGGGGTTTAAAAAACACCAGTGTCAGACTCATGGTCTGCACTGTCTATATCCTGTTGTCACAATCCCTTAAACCTCTTTTACAATCCAGTATTTATCTGTAAGTTATCCATGAATTCATCCAAGCCCTCTTAGAAACAGTTTATAACTTGGAATTGCAAAACTCAGGATATCTAGTCCCATTGTGTTGGCTACCATTATATGAAAGGATAATTTTTTTCAAACTTCAAAATGTGTTATCTAGTTTGTATCCTAACTTTTGTATTTTTATTTTAGTTTTGTGATCTATGTTTATGATGCTATTACTAGTTTCATTTTTTTCTCTCTCAAAGTGAATCATTACCTGATCTCTTAAGACTTACAATCCTAACACTGATAAATAAGAAGGAGACAATTATATTACGATATTTTTGACAAAAAAATTAGTCAAATGGAAATATTGTAATGTTACATTAGGTGGAAAAAGTGAAAATATAGAGTGTGATACCATTTTTGTTTAAAAATCTTTCTATACTTTTATGAATAGAATAAAACTCTGAAAAGATGTATATCAAAATAGTAACAGTTGTTAAGGTGTAGTTTGTACGTTCTCTGTAAGATCCCATCACTTCCCCAAAATGGTTCAGAGAATGAACTAGAGTTATAAACAGCTTATTCAGGAAGCTATTTCCAACCGAGGTTAAAACTCTGTTCTTTGAGATAACAGTCTTACTCACCTATACGCATGCCACCTTCTGGAAACAAGGAGCATTTCACCATTAAAAGACTTCTCACAATAGAACTTGGTAACAAGGCTGAAATTGGAATTGTTTATAGAAAATATTTTTTAAATTTACCGTTTAATTTTGAATCTTGTGGATCACAATCAAGTTTGTTAGACCAGAGGAGGGGCTAATTTAATCTCATCAAAGATGGTAGGTTATATACTTGTCCTCAATAAATTGGCCACGGAAAAAACTATTTTCAAAATAGTGAAAAGCTATCCAAAAGTAAGCCTTAAGGAAATGGAAAAACAAACAAACAAAAAATACAACTTAGAGTGCTCAAAAAATGATGAAAAATTTCATTCCTGTTTGTTTTCCCTCTGAAGCAGAGTTAACATGAAATTTTGAAATACTGTATTTATTTTTAAGCAATGTCTGTATCTAGAAACATGAATTCAACTGGATCTATGAATCAATATTGGTATGTCTAAGAAAGTATCCAAGGAAAATAATAAAATAATGTTGCAGATTGACATTTATAGTGTGATAATGTACCCATGCATGCACACACAAACATAAAGTAACAGTGTACCCAGAAATGTATATAGACATATAGAAAGGTCTGCAAGGGTGGCCAGAGGGATTACCTTTGGGGAAGCAGAAGAGAGGATCAAAGTTGGACAGTAGTCAAGGGAACTTTAACTATTTTTTTAAAAAGAGAATGAACTTATAACTTGTGTAATTTACCACAAATTAGAAATACAAAAATAAAGTGAACTATAGCTTACAAACAAAACAAGAAAGCCCTGTTATATAGTTACAACTATCAGTATCTTGTGATACAGCAGATGCAATATGTATTTCTTATAAATAACAGCAGCAATGAACCATATAGTCTGTTTATGTGTTGTAATCCTGTGTGTGTGTGTGTGTGTGTGCGTGTGTGTGTTGCCAAACAGAATAAAATGTCCAGGAAGTGCACAGTCTACTTTGTAAACTGTTTTCAATTAGCGTTTCCTCATGCATAGCTCAGCTTTAGCCTCGGTTAATTCTCTGGCATTAATAATTTAAAAATATTAATGCTTGTGACCTACAGGAATGAGGTCCCATGCCAGATGTAAAGACTCTTTCTAGAGCTAATTTGGAATGATCCAGCCAAAGGCCTATCTCAAGAGACCTTTTGAGAGCTTTACTAATTCCAAGTTTGCACCAATTCATTTTCAATATCGAATGCCTATTATTTGTAAGGCTCAGTATGGTCTAAAGCAAGGAGTCTTTTTTTTTTTTTTTTTTTTTTATTTTTCCCCCATAGCCCCAGTAGATAGTTGTATGTCATAGGTGCACATCCTTCTAGTTGCTGTATATGGGACGCGGCCTCACCATGGCCGGAGAAGCAGTGCGTCAGTGTGCGCCCGGGATCCGAACCCGGGCCACCAGTAGCGGAGCGCGCACTTGACCGCTAAGCCATGGGGCCGGCCCAAGCAAGGAGTCTTGATCTCAGAATGTGAACAAGTTGGGTAGGTGGTAATATTAGAATGAGTCAGCTCTGTAATATTTTAGAGCCTGGGTTCAGGAATCAGACTCACTTGGGTTTCAATTCCCATTTCACCACTCACTAGCTATGTAATCTTGTGCAAACCATGGGGATATGTAATGCCTACTGTATAGAGCTATCAGGAGGGGAAAATGAGATCATTATTAAGGATTTGGTGCAGTGTTGGCACATAGTAAGTATTCAACTAATCCCTCTGCTACCCAAGGACTGGATGAATGTGTAAAGAGTACTCTTCAAATTGTTTTACACATAACCTCTTATTTTATCTTTACCAAAACTCTCAGATTTAAGCAGAGTGGTTTTTGTTTTGAAATTTTTATTTTATTTGCTCCTGTTAATATGCTTTTCTGAGACCTAATTAATTTTCAAGACTCATTAAAAACTGGAGGTTGAAAAGGCTTTTGAGGTTATCTGGTCCACTGTCCCAGGAGATGACTTTCACCCCTTTTCCATTGACATTTAAAGCCAGGAAATAAACACTATTTCCTGGACTATTCTAGTTACTGGTGAAATAAAAGGAAATAAAATAAGAGGGAAGGAAGGCCAAGGGAATATGTAGGGGAAGAGGGAGACTAGTGGGAGAGGCATTGGGAAAGCACGAGGAGCACAGACTAAAGGGGGTAAATGCAAGGAAGAGAAGGAAAAGAGACAAAAAAGAGGACCTTGAACAAGTGCAAGGAGAAGAGGGAGAAAAGCGAAAGAGGGGCGAGTACAGAGGCACTGCAGTTTGTCACTGCAGGCATCAACAGGGTTTAAGAGTCGGACGTTCTGGGTTCTGATAATTGTAAAATGCATGAGTATAAGACATTGCTTAACCTCTCCGAGTCGTGTTCGTCGGAGTTTGTAGCGCAGATTAAATGAGATTAGTGGGATGGACGCGCTGTAAACGAGAGAACTCTACTCAAATAAGGAATTAGGAAGGAGAGAGAAAGTGGCAGAAAAAGAGAGTGAGAGTGAGAGGGATGTAGAGGAGGAGAGGAAAGGGAAAGGGAGGAGAGAGAAATCGGCAGAGAAGGACGGAGAGGGAGAAAGGGGAATTGTTGACAAGGCAGGTGAGAACTAAGGAAAACCGCAGTAACGCTGCTGTGGCTACTGCGGTGACTGCTCGAACACATCTAGCACTGACGACTTGCCAGGTACGTTGTGAGAGCTTTACATTCATAATTTCATGTTATCCTCACAACCTCTCTATGGGGCTAGGTTCTTGTATGATCTTCATTTTATAGGAGAGATATCTGAAACACAGAGAGGTTTTGGAACTTTCCAAGGTCTTACAGCTGGGAAGTGGCCGAGAAGGCATGAACCGCAGGTCTATCTGCAAAGCCAATGCCTGTTAAAATCATCTCTAAGAACCTCGAGAGACGTTTGGTGGGTCTCAGGCGGACTCTTGTCCCGGTTCTTCCAAATTACGCCCTCGGTTCAATTCCAGCGCACAAAGCCCCACTCGCCACGCCCTTTCTCCACCTCTCCACTAACAGCGTCCTGTCTCCATGGAGATCGGCGTGGGGCGGGACTTCCTCTCTCACGCACGAGCACTTCCGCCTCTATCCGGAAGCGCCGTGGCTAACAGAACAGGTACCAGCGCGTGGGGGCTTCTTGCAGAGTTTGAGTGGCGGGACTGCGGGGGCAGTGAGAGTGACCGACTTGGGCACCTGAGTCCGGTGCGGTGATGCTGACCCCTGCCTTCGACCTCAGCCAGGACTCCGACTTCCTGACTGTCGCCATCCGCGTGCCCTACGCTCGGGTCTCCGAGTTCGACGTCTACTTCGAGGGGGTGGACTTTAAGTTCTACGCCAAGCCGTACTTTCTCAGGCGAGTTCTGGGTGTCCGGCCAGGGGAAGAGCGTATTTTGGGGATTCATTCATTCATTAGATGACTGCTTATCGAGGGAGGATGAAAAGGCGAGGGAGCGCGTCTCTATTTCACGGCTGCCCTTTCCGAGATCTCCGCGGCTTCTTTCGGTGCTGAGGAAGTGCCCTCTTCCAGGCGTGCGCTCTGGATGCTGCAGAAGCTCGTTGCCTTTTGAAGCCTTCTTAAATTCCCACATTAAAGAGATTTCGGAGCCATTTAAAACCTTGGCGTTTGGGACCATGTCACCTTCCTTTTCTGTTCTTTTTTTTCCTTGCCCCGGCACAGCGTGCGCTGACCTCCCGGCTGCCCAGTCCCTTTGACTTTTCTCAGTCCACGTTGTTTATTGACCTCTTGGCTGACCGCTCCCTACTTCCTGAAATTCTCGCCTTCCTTGACCCCCCTTGACACCGAAGTAGCCTCATTCTCCTGCCTCCTCGTCGTCTGCTACTTCTCTGTTTGGTTTTGTCCCTTAATTGTGGTTGTGAGGGGCCTTCAGCGCTTGTCTGTCTGCGTTTTCTCCCTGGAAAACCGTAACAATAGTAGTAACAGCTAACGGTTACTGCTCACCTTCCATGGGGCGAACAAGCAACGCATTAAGTGCTTTATGTGCATTATTTCATTTAATCTTGACAGTGACTCTTGGAGGTAGGCGTTAGCCCCATTTTACAGAGGACACAGTTCGTCCTAAACATTGTCAGTCCGTTGCCCCCACCCCTTTCCTACGAGGGAACATCCCTTCTCCTAATCTTTCGCGTTCAAGTGTAGCTCCAGCCGGCCTTTCCTGCCCAGTACTTTCCTAATACAAACCTTCCTCTTGAGTCAAGCTGGTTCCCTCACTGGGCCTCAACCGGTTTTGCTCATATTGCCATTAGGACCTAATGTAATCCACCTACTTAATAAAATATACTGCATTTCCCTATTTCTTTAATCATTTATTTGTTTGATTTATTTATCAAGCTCATGGTATATACTAGGCTCTGTTTTTGTTATTGGGCGTGTAGTGGGGCCTCATGTGGTTTATAATTTTATTTATTTATTTATTTTTCCCCCAAAGCCCTAGCTGCACATCCTTCTAGTTGCTGTATGTGGGACACGGCCTCAGCATGGCCGGAGAAGCAGTGCGTCGGTGTGAGCCCAGGATCCGAACCCCGGGCCGCCAGCAGTGGAGTGCGTGCACCCAACCGCTAAGCCACGGGGCCGTCCCGGCCTCATGTAGTTTACATTCTAGTGGGAAGAGAAAAATAGTAAACAAATAAGTAAACATATAACTAAAACGAAATAAACATATTTCTAAAAAGAAATAAAGTGCACTGAGGGAGAGTAAAAGAGAGCCCGTTTTTATCTAAAGTGGCCAGGGAAAGCCTTTCTGAAGAGGTGATATTTAAGCCAAGACATGAAGAATGGGAAGAAGATGTTGATGGTGATAGCAAATATTTATTGAATTTTTACACCAGGTTTATGTTATTCTTTATGTGGATTATCTCGTTTGGTTTTAGCATATCCTACAAAGTATGTTCTATTATTTACTCATGTTACAGATGAGAAATCAGAGGCTCAGAGAAAAGTTCTTAAATGAGATAGGATTGTAAAATAAAATAAGTACAATAAAATAAAAATTTCAAAGTAAAAGCCACTGTGTGTAAGTTGGGGAGTTTTGATGAAGACAGAATACGAGGTTATGTATGAAACAGTTTAAAGAGTTCTCTTCACAGATTTGTCCATTCCTTGGGTAGCAGAGGCTTGGGAATTGGGCACAACTGGATCTTGGCACGCTGACAGTTCTATGACTTTGGGCAAGTAATTCAGTCTCAGTTTCGTAATCTATAAAATGGGACTAATATTTGTGATCTTAAAGAATTGATGTCAGGGTTGAGCTGGTGCCTGCATAGTCCTTATTATCATGGCTGGTAATTAACCATGCATTCAATAAATAGTAGGTATTAGTATTTATTAAGGGCCTGCTGTTCCAGTTATTTGTTGCTGCATAACCAGTCAAACTTGAAGATGTAAAACAGCAATCATTTAACTCCCTGTCCTGGTTTTTGTGTGTCAGGAATTTGGTAAGGGCTTGGCTGGGCTGTTCTGCCTTGATGTCTTTAATACAGTTGTGGTGACATGGTGGCAGGACCTGGAACCACAAGCGCCTAAGCAGCTGGGGACTAGTGGGGTGAGGGAGGAGGGCACCTCTCTTCATGTAGTTTCAGGACCTCCCTGTGTGGTCTCTTTGCAGGGTCTAGTTTTGATTCCTTTGAGGAGTTGGACCTCTAACAGGGTAGCTTGAAGGTTTCGAGAGTGAGTATTCCCAGTGAGCAAGGCAGAATCTATATCACCTTTTATGACCTAACCTCAGAAATCACAGTGTCATCTCTGCTTTATTGTATTGCTTAAAACAGTTCCAGAAGCCCATTCAGTTTTAAGGGGAGGGGACATAGACCACACTGTTGGGAGGAGTGATGTGAGATGGGCCATCTTTGAGAATGCAGTTTGCTACAGTACACGAAAGATTAATAAAATCTCGCCTCTCTCTTTGAGGAATCAAGAGTCTAACAGGGGAGGCAGATCTGTGAACAAATATGAGTTCACTATTACACGGTAAGAATCTAGCCCCATACTTAGAGAGTTTAGGAGAAGGGAGTTGATAATAACAGCTTACATCTTCTGAATGTTCACCAACTGTACCAGCCAGTAAGCTCTTTGTATTATCATCTCCTTCTCTCAGTAACCCTGGGATAGATTCTGTTATTTTTCCCTTTTTACAAATGAGGAATATGAGCCTTGAAGTTAATTAACTTGTACAAAGAAAGTTACAGAGCTGGTAAATGGCAGAGCTGGGACTCAATTCTGATTGTGATAGTAAAGTTAGTGTTTGTAACTGTTATAACAAACTGATTTATCCGTAAACTGACTCCTTATACTGGGCTTAGAAGGGGTCTTGGTTTGGAAAATGCATTGTAGCTCCTGGAACCATTGGGATCCAAGGTAACTAGGTTGTGAAGCCCTGGGCCTTTTGGGGTCTGCCAAATTTATTATTATTATTGTTATTACTATTAGAGTAGGAAGCAAGGGAGAGGGAGTTATGAGAGGAAATGAGGCTCAGATGATAAGTTTGGAATGGAATGGTGCCGGCCTGATAGGCCACACTGGTGAGTTTCAATTGTCTAGTCAGTGTCAGGCAGCCACAGAAGCTTTTTCAAATGGAAAAGTAGTAGACTTCTGTTTTAGAAAATTCTTTTGGGGCATCAGTGAAAGACTGACTGAACCAGGGTAAAGCTGGAAACAGAGAAATCAGTTCATTTCCTTTAGTATGAAAGAGGGGGAAATCCCCATATAGTAATAATGAGATTTGAGAAAAACACTTTTGCTTTCTACTTTTTTTTTTTTTTAAGTAGTAATTTGTCCAATATAAACAACTGGTTTTGTTGTTTCCCATTTTTTGGTTCTTTTTTTTTTTTGGAAGCCAGTTAGTCTACTTTTATTGAGCCCCTGCTGTTCATGCACGAGGGGAAAGTACTGTAATAAGTGATAACTAATAGTTACTGTGGCTTTTCTTTTTAAGTCTCTATTTTATCGGTGACTAATGGGTGTTCAGACAGAAAGATGAGTCATCTCTGATTTCTTTCTTCTTAGGGAAGAAATCTAAGTTATTTAGTTTGTAAAATGTTAAGAAATGCTGAGGAATTTCCTTTTAAGATGGTTGATAGATTTCCATGGTAAGTGTTTACAATCATTGAGAATCACTTATTGTGCTTTGTAATTAAAGGACTTCATGAGACCTTATATTAAATCTGCAGATTAACCCTTCCTGGAAGAATTGTAGAAAATGGAAGCGAGCAAGGGTCCTATGATGCAGATAAAGGTATTGCCTTTGGGATTTTTGTTAGTTTTTTCTTTGGATTCTTCATGTTAGAGTAACTACACAAAAAAGTTTCAAGATACTGTGGGGACCATAGATATATTGCTAGTGCAATCTGCCCCTGTCACTCTTTATTGTTTCTTACTGTTCAGTGCCTGTTATTGATAGATTTCTTAACAATTTCAACTTCTTCAGTCCTTTAAAGTTTTTCACAATATTCTTCAAAGTCAAGTTCATTTAGTTAAATACTGTGGTTCTATTTTCTAGTAGTTTTATTCCCTACTTCCTCTACATTTAGTAAGTGTTTAAAAGTAAAAAAAATGTGTGAGGCAATAAAAGATGTAGATGGTTTTAGCTGTGAATCAAATCTTTCTTGTACAATTTTCAAACTTAAAATTTAATAACATGTAAGTGAGAGAGAAACTGTCCATAGGTGGCATTTAAAGGCTGATTGAATTTTCTTCTCATGGTTAATAAGCCCTTCATTTCAGCTAGCCATGAAACCATTTATTTTCCCTTCATAGAAGCCACTGGATTTTCCTTTGTCACTTGATCTGGAATGAGACTACTTTGTGTACTCTTGTGTAATATATTCAGGGAATGTTTATTGATCTCTGTCAACTAGGGTAAGGGAGGAAAGATGGGATGAAAGAGGTAAATGACAGAGTTCTAACCCATAACACAATGTAATTCCTAGATAGTAAACCTGCTTTTAATTGCAGGTAAGTTGCATATTGAAGCGAAGTTATTAAATTTTAAATGTACACAGGGGTTTAGGAGGGTTGTATATGTGGAAATATTTGGCTTGAGTTGTATTTGATATATTAGAATACAGTTTAGTACACTAAAAGATGTAGAATGTTCTGAAATGTAAGAGTAGTCAATAATGTGCTAAGTTCATAGGAGAGCCTAGATGAAGTGGATAAACCCATTCAGGAAAGAAGTACAGAGATAGAATTTGAGTCTGCCTTAGACAGACTTTAGGAATATACCTCTTGAGGTATCAAAGAATTTTATTAAGCTGTAATTGCTTTAATTAAGATTTTGTATATTTTTCAGACTATTGCTATTCTCCATTGGATTAGATATCCTGATTTTTTTCCCCTCTAGTCCAGAAATAAATTTTGTAAGTAGCTGCTGGTTAATTCTAAGTTATGACCTTCTCAGGCCATTGAGTTGTGAAAGTTTTGACTTGGACTTTTAATATTATCGATAGGTGAAGGTGATACTATGGAAGACTAAAGCATTCTGCAGCTTTAACAGATTCATTTCTTATAGAGGTGACAGCTGAATCAGCAGAGCTCTATGAAATAGAATTCTATTTTACCAATATATATATTTCTTAGATATATTTGTGAAGTCTTTGAATATTTTAATGTAGCTAAGCATAAAACAAATTTATCTTTAAGGAATTTTTACCATTCGATTGCCCAAAGAAACTCCTGGCCAGCATTTCGAGGGGCTGAACATGTTAACTGCTCTTCTAGCACCAAGAAAATCCAGGACTGCGAAACCACTTGTGGAAGAAATAGGTATGTCTGTTACAGTTGGGAGGAAAGAAAGATAGACAGAATATCTGGAATGCTATGTGTTTCTAGGGGAAAAGGGATACAGGAAATAGAAAATACTTAAGGTGACAAGATAAGGAGGTCATGTGAAAATAGCTCATTTGATGACATATAATATAAAGACGTAAAGAACTCTATTGAACGAGTAGTCAGTCACATTTTGGACCAATTGAAACAGCATCTCTGTGTTTGGCAAAATATTGGGCTCTTGAGCTAAGATCAGAAGTGTACAATTCGGTGAGTTACGTGAAGTGCCACTACCACCTAGGTCAAGAAATGGAACATTTCCAACACCCTGGAATCCTGCCCTGTGTCTCCTCCTGGTTACTTCTCCCTCCCTCCTCTCCCAGGTAACTCCTACCCTTAGTATTGAATTGTATATATCAGTCATGTACATAAATATATATACATATATATAAGTCATATACATACATTTATACATATATATATAATTCATACGGTATGTGTTTTTTTGGTCTGGCTTCTTTCACTGAACATTTTTGTGAGATTTATCCATATATAGCTGAGGTCCATTTGCTTTCATTGCACTTACTGCTTATACATCCTACTATTGATGGGTTGGTTCCATTTTTTTTGCTTTTAAGAGTAGTGGGGCTGTGCATATTCTTGTATGTGTCTTTTGGTGCACCTGAACAGGTGTTTTTTCCTGTTCTTTTTCTTCCCCCAGTTGTACCTAGGAAATCCAGTACTTTAGCAAATTAATATTTAACACATTTAGGTGCTTCTGAGGTTCCTGAGGAGGGAGTAGAAGATGACGATGAAGAGCTTGACTGGGAAATTGAACAGTCCCCCTATGAAGAGGTATCCGAAAGTGCTTTGAGTCCACAGTGCCGCTATGGATTTGGAAACTTGCGATCAGGAGTCTTTCAACGGTTACAGGTATGCTGTCTCTCTAAAGACCTTGGTATATAGGATTTTACTGTTTGGATATTTTAATTTCAGTTCTGCTCATACTTGGAGGTTTTTTGTGAAGATTGCAGGAGGTGACATATTTAGAGCACGAAGCACAGCTCCTTGTATGTGGTTGTTAGACAGATGTTCGCTCCGTTCCGTAGCATTGGCTGTTCTGCCTAGTCTTACTGTGCTTACAGTTGTAAGATGTCCTGTTACTTTCTTTTTTTCTCTACTTCATTCAATATTCTAGACATGAAGTTTCCAAAATACAAAACGGGACCTCTCTCTCCTCATACTTCCTGGAAAGCTTTATGTTTTATACTTCTGAAAAATGAAAATTATGTCTTTATGGCATGATGTCTCTTCTGTTTTATATATAAATGACACAGAATGTTCCTGATGAGAATGACTTTGTGTCTTTTGATCAAATTGTTTAGTTCTTGGTGTACAGTAGGCACTTTTGTCTATTTACTCTTCATCGGGGTTGAATGTAATCTCTTGTTAAAACCCGATCATTTGTCATTTAGGCTAAAAAGGAATGACATCACTCTTTCTCTTCCTCAAACAATGTGGGAAATTCTACTTTATCTTAGGCTATGTAGGGAGATTGAAATGAATGAAATGGAGAAGAGAGATTTTGGATAATTTTGTACTTGTGTTGTTTTATGGAAAACGCATCTCTGGAATGTTGAATGATGAAAGTGTTTGTGAACCACTAACTTGAGGTCTTAATGGTTGTTTTTAAATGAAAGAAACAGCAATGAACAGTTTTTTTTTAACTTCATTCCTATCTGGATAGAGGATGTGAAACCTGTTCAGAATGTGGTTTATTATAGTAAGACATATTGGAAGCTACTAAAGAGAGGTAAAGGACATATGTTTTGGTCCCACTCTACCTCTGTTTAGATTTGGGATGCCAGGCCAATTATTTGACACAAACCAGTTTTATCTCCTCTTTGTAAAATAGGGATAAATTTGCTCACCTACTTTTTTTTTTTTTTTAATTTTATTTATTTATTTTTCCCCCCAAAGCCCCAGTAGATAGTTGTATGTCATAGCTGCACATCCTTCTAGTTGCTGTATGTGGGACGCGGCCTCAGCATGGCCGGAGAAGCAGTGCGTCGGTGCGCGCCTGGGATCCAAACCCCGGGCAGCCAGCATCGGAGCGTGAGCACTTAACCGCTAAGCCACGGGCCGGCCCTGCTCACCTACTTTATAAGGCCACATAGAAAATTTAAGGAGATGCTATCTTGTGAAAACTCTTTGAAAAAAAGAATAGGATGCTAGAAAGACCTCTGCCCTTGAGAAATATAAAATGCCCTCAAGACTCCTTTAAGGAGTCTCATAATGCTGATGAGATACTTCCTCCAGAAACCTCATATGCTTTTCTGCTGAATTCTGATCTCCGTGTTCTCTCTCCCTACTCACGTTCCCTGTTTGTCTCTCAGGTACTAAGTATAGAGTCAGTCTTGTCTACAGCAGACGCTGCAGTGAATGGACCCCAGTTGTTTGGCCGAGAGCTACTTTGTGGTCAGTCTGTTTTGGACTTGCGTGTCTAAAGCTATAAAGGAATGATAGTAAAAGTCACGCAGGCTAAGTACAGATTGTACATTTGGGTTGAAAGTGCTTCCTCAGGCCAGGGAACTTGGTTTCTTAATTGCTGCTGCTGTTGAGAGAAGATCCTTTCAAGGGATTTCGGCCGGGTGCTGAGAAGATGCAGGAATGCCATGATGTGAGCCCAGGCCAAGTCCCTGTTGGGTCAGAAGTTCTTGTATCTAGTGAAGATGTTCACTAAATAAGTAATTTAGGTTGATTTAAGATAGAAGTTATAACATATACTTTATATCTCTTTGAATGTCTTAACTAATGCTTCAAATCCCTAGGGACCTATTACCCGGCTTAAAAAAGAAAACATTACCAGCATAGTTGGGGCCCCTGTGTATCCCTTCCTGATGGCATCCCTCTATTTTCCCCTTGGAAATGAACCACTGAATTTAATGTTTATTATGTATTTTCGAGCACTTATCTTGATTGTCTAAAATCATTAAATTGTTCTTCAAATTTTAATTGAATGAACATTGCTATTCTAAACAATTTGAATGCATATTTTCCTCAATGTAGGGGAAAAAAGCTGTGCGTGTGAGAAAGCTCTGAGGGGTAATGTAAATAGTAACACTATAGTAGTACAGGTTTATAACCCCATACGTGCAATACTGGGGTCACGAAGAGTTCTGAAACTAAAAGCTTTTTCGTATTTAGTTTGGTGGCAAACCTGATCTGAACTGATGTGAGTCATTTAATAGTTGTTTTTCTTTATCCCACTTAGTGTGCATATTCAAAAATTTTGCTGTAGAAATAGTAACATATTTCAATGAGGTGCTGCCCCAGACTTCTTAGAGGGGGTTAATAAAATGTGGTGTGTGTGTGTGTACCATGGTACTTTTCTGAACTCTTCAAAAGTGTGAATCCTGAAGCTCACCCTTCTCCAGGGGATTTGGGTAACAGACGTGGACCTCAGGGGTCTGGGCAGCAACAGCTAGCAGCTATTGAGTGTGTTCCCGTGCCAGGCACCGTGCTGGCCTCTCGTGTGTATTGGCTCTGCATTGACCATTCCGTCGTGGCATCGTTGCTGTTATATGTGCACATTTTACTAGTGGACAAACCAGTGGACAAATGTAGTCTTTAAAGAATATGTGTTTTCTTATATGAATTTGAGGACTTTGGTGTCATTCATAACAATTAGGAAATATCAGAACTTCCAGAAATCATATGTGAACCAAGATGCCAAGAGTTAAGGAGTATTCTTTGGAGTATTAAGGTAGATGTGCTTTATGAGACAGTGCCACAAAAATCTTGCGTAATTGGTATTACTTGCAGAGTTCTTTTTTGCATTTGTAACTGCTCTATTTGTAACATTCATACACTGTGGTTAAAAACTGAGTGATCATGTAGGATTAACAGTATGACCCTATTTCTACTGGTAAAGCAGCTAGAAGAAACTGAAACAATTACTGCAGAAATAAGAGCTTTGAGAACATCTCTTCTAATTTAAAATCATATATTTAAGAAATGTCACCATTTTCTCAAATAAGGTTTTCTCACAAGTTTAGGGTTTCTCTAGTTCTGCCTTTGGATGAGAAAATACCCATAAAGTTTTGTTGACTACTCATATTTTACTAGTATTTTTATAGTCTCTTTTTTCCCCTTAAATGGAAAATAGCTTTATTTTCTCTGATGATAAAAGCAAAATATATTCATTATAAAAATATAACCAAAGAAGTAAAACATCATCCATAATTCCAATACCCAGGGATCCTCTCTTAATTGAATAATTTAACCCTTTTCAGGTGGGAGTATAGTCTTTCATTTTTTTTTTTCCCTGCAACCATTTACATAGGGTTTGCTTGTGAACTTCTGTATTTTACACTAATAATGAGAAGAAAATAAGAATATTTTTGCTGAAACAAATTCTCTGTCAACCCCCCCCCCCCATACATCCCCTTTGTCTTTCCTTTCTTCAGAAAGGCTGGCTGCTGCCAGCCACCAGGACGCCTTTGGGAAACTGCCCTGGCTGCTCAAATTCAGGGCTTCACAACAAGCTTCTGGCAGAGGCAGCTGCCAGCAGCAACCATCCTAGAGTCTGTGGGCGCCAACCCAGCAGGCTTCCAGGACCACTGCTGCCAGCAGCCGCAGGACTCTGCCTTGTTGGCCTTTCCTTCCCTCAGCTGCACTGGGGACCTGAGGCTGTTGTTTCCTGGAGACCTACTGGCCAGATGTGCACACGGTTCTTCATTTTCTCTTTGGCTAGTCTCTGCCTTAACGCTGCTGTAACTTACATAAGCCTGATTTAAATCCTACAGGACCTCTCTTGGCAATGCCCATCTTTAAATAGCTCTAGTAACAGTGGCCTAGCAATGCTTTTTTTAAAAAAAGAATCACTTTTTTCCTACTGTAATTTAACATTCCTCATCCTCTTTTCTCCCTTTCCTTTGGTTGAGTGATGCCTTAGACAGATTTCTCTACTTTGCTTTTTACTTTGTTCCAGTTTCTCTTGAGGGTCCAGTTTGAACAGGGCCACTGTGTGTGGGACAAGCCTGTGTGGGGCTTGTACTGCTGTGCACATTCATGTTCTGTGGGGTACAGTTGCATGGCTGTATGTGGAGGCCTGCATCTGCAGGCAAGGGGGAGGAGGAGAAAGGAGGGATAACTGCCTTCTTACCATTTCCTTCTCGTTCCCATGAGAGGAGGGACCGTGTCTGTGTGTTTATTACCGGAGCTTCAGCACCCAGAACAGTGTCTAGCCCAGAGCAGGCCCTCAGGCACTATTTGCTGAATGAATGATTTAATACTGAACACTGGGCACAGTCCTGGGGAAACAGTGAGGAAGAAGACAGTCTAGACCCCTGCCCTCATGGAATATTCTAGTGGAGAGATAGACAGTAATCATGTAAACCACAAATAAATAAGATAATTTCAGATAGTGACAAGTGAAGGAAAAGGACGGGACGCTGTGAGAGACTGGAAGGTCCTCCTTTGGCTAGGATGCCCAGAGAAGGCCCCTTTGAGGAAGTGACATTTGCACTGAGTCCTGAATGATGAGAAGGGTACTGTACGTGAAAAGGCTCAGCGTTCCAGAAAGGAAAGAAGTCTGATGTGTGGCTCGGGCGTATTTGAGCGAGAAGGGGCAGGTAGGAGATGAGGTTGAAGCACAAGATGGGCTAGATGATGCAGAGCTTTGAGCTGTGGTAAGGTAAGAGTCTGGGTTTATTCTCCATGCAGTTAGTGTTTTAAATGCCTGTGGTTACTTCAGTCCATTTATCCTCTGAAATGTAGAGTTGTCTACCAAGATTCACAGATTGTATGACTTTGTATCTGGTCCAGGTGAAATAATGAAGTGGGACATTTTAATCCCAGTTTTTTTTCTTTCTTTCTTTTTTTTTTTTTTTGTGAGGAAGACCAGCTCTGAGCTAACATCTATTGCCAATCCTCCTCCTTTTTTTCCCCAAAGCCCCAGTAGATAGTTGTATGTCATAGTTGCACATGCTTCTAGTTGCTGTATGTGGGACGCGGCCTCAGCATGGCCGGAGAAGCGGTGCGTCGGTGTGCGCCCGGGATCCGAACCCGGGCCACCAGCAGCGGAGCGTGCGCACTTAACCGCTAAGCCACGGGGCTGGCCCTTTTTCTTTCTTTTTATTGCTGCTAGGAAGTGAGGAAACTGAAGGGGAGGGAGGATACGTACTCTCAATAGGAAGTCAGACAGTGAGGAACAGGGAACAGCAGTGGAATAGGGACAGAGAGAAAGGAAACTGACATTACTGAATGTGTTGAGCTCTGTACTCAATGCCTTACTTGTGTTATTTCACTTAATCCTCACAACAGCCTATAGCAGACAGAATGATGCACCGCTCCCCCGCCCTGCCCCACAGCCCTCCAAGATGTCTACAAGTTAATCCTTGGAACATGTGAATATGTTACATTGCATGCCAAAAAGGACTTAGCAGACGTGATAAAGGATCTTGTGAAGGGGTGATCAGCCTGGCTTATCCAGGTGGGCCCTGGTTAATCACAGGATCCTTGTAAGAGGGAGGTGATAGAGTCACAGTGAAAAAAGAGAATGCCGTGTGATGATGGAGGCTGAGGGAGGAGAGGCATTGTGATGGGGGCCTGTGAGGCCAGGAATGAGGACAGCTGGCCTCTAAGATGGAAAAGGCAAAGAAACAGATTCTCCCGAGAACCTCTGGAAGGGAACCAGCTCTGCCTTCACCTTCATTTTAGCCCAGTGAGTGACTGTGGACTTTTGACCTCTAGAACTGTAAGAGAATAAATTTGTGTTGTGTTAAGCCACTAAGTTAGTTGTAATTTGTTATAGAAGCAGGAGAGCTAATACCCAGCCCTACGATGGCGTTGTCCCTACGCTCGTTTTATACTGAGGAAGCTGAGGGTCAGAGAGGTTGCACAGTTAGACTGGAGCTGGGTTTTAAGTTCAGGTTTGTCTAACTCCAGAGTCACGCTTTTGTACTTCATCAGGCTGCTTTCAGAAGTGTGTGTGTGTCTTTGTGTGACTGGGCAGGGAAATCCTTGGGGCTAGAAGGAGGAAAGAGGGTGAGTGACGCAAGGGTGCTGGAGAGAGAGACCTGCGGTCCACGTGCAGGAAACGGCTCTCCAAGTATTCATCCAGCTGAGGCAAGTCCTGTGGGTCCGGTACAGCTCCTCTCCCCCAAGGCCTGCATCAGTGACCTTTCCCAGCTCTGTGGCTGGAGTGGCTAATTTGAGGCAGGTGTGGAAGTGGGGGAAGTGAAGAAGAGTCCAGGTTGAGCTGCTGGGGGAGAGATGCTTCTGGTGGATTAAACTGCAGGTCTGAAAGTATTTTCCCATGGAAACACTGCTGAGCGCTTGTTAAACTCTTTGTATAGTGCGTGTTCTATTTCAAGTTTATTATGAATTGAGTAAACTTGTGGGTTTCCCTGAGAATCTAACTACTATTTATAATAGTATTTCTATAGGAAAGTACAGCTAAGTCTCTCAGAAGTAAATTGTAAAAATTTTGGAATGCAAATTTTTATAAGTTTGGGGACAGCCAGTAATCTGATTTTTGCCCAGAATGTTTGTACTTAGAAAATTAAGATGTTCTGGATGTGACTTCCAAAAAGTTCTCTGGGCCCTTTCGTTTTATTAGAATATGCTTAGATTAAATGTTGTTGATATTATTTGAGCTAAATGGATTGTGGTAGGGATGAAAGAATTTTTTTTTTTTTTTTTGTGAGGAAGACCAGCCCTGAGCTAACATCCAATGCCAATCCTCCTCTTTTTGCTGAGGAGGATTGGCCCTAGGTTAACATCCGTGCCCATCTTCCTCTACTTTATATGGGATGCTGCCATAGCATGGCTTGACAGGCGGTGTGTTGGTGCCTGCCTGGGATCTGAACCTGCAAACCCCGGGCCGCCGCAGCGGAGCACGCACTCTTAACCATTGCACCACCAGGCCGGCCCCCAATTTTTTCTTTTTTTTTATGCAGCGATTTTGATTGTGTGGGGAGTCTGTATACTAGTCTCTCCCTGGCTAATTCAGCGTAGCTCATTTCCTTATAGTGATTCTGCATTACAGCTGTCGACTTTAAGCCTGATTATTAGGCACTAACCTGTCATTCCATTTACAAATCTCTTCTAACAGTTTGTCTCCACAACTCTCTACCAGGTTATGTCCCTTGATTTCTTTTCAGCTAAGCTTTAATTCTTTAAGCTTCTTCCAGTTTCCATACTTCTCGCTTGGGGTTGGTAGTAGCAATGGGGAGGTTGAAGAAAGAAAAAAAAGGTATAGTTTTAGGAATATTTTGGACTGTAAAAGGTATCTTTGCTTCATAATTCCAATCAAAAGAAAAAAGACCATATAGTATCCTAGGCAGTTTTCCTAATATACCTGTTTTTTGTAGGATTTGTCTTAGGAACCATGCTACATATCAGTATATATATTTCTAGGTAAAGATAATTACAGTGAAGTTGAATATTAATTAGGATTAGATTTTAAAATTTTCCAATGGAAAGGCGTATACATCACCGTTGCCCTTAAAAATTCTTAGATCTGCTCATAAAGTAGAATGGACACAGTTTTGTGTGTAAGTTTTATATGGTAATCCTTATTTGAGACCAGCTGTGCTAGACCATAGGAAGAAACAGAAGGAAAGTCTGTGTGGATATTTGGTAGTCAAACCATTCACCTGTTAAAAAATGATTAATCAAGATGATTTAGGTGATACGAACAAACTTGATTTAACACTTCATGAAGTGAGTGGTTGCCATTCAGAAAGCTGCAAAACGGGGTGGAAGGCAGGAATTTTTTATAGGATAAAGAATAAAGAAAAAGGAAGAGAAAAGTAGAAAAGATCTGGCTGGGGCCACAGAGGCAACCTTGTTTGGAGTGAGAAGGAACAAGGAAGTAAGTATGGAGCCCAGCGTTGGCATTTGGAGAGTGGGGGTTGGCGGACTGGATGTCCTGCCTTTCTGGTCAAGCAGAGCATTTGCAGGGACAGAAAAGTTATCTAAGTTTTGCTTGCTGATGTGGCACCCCAGACAGGAGCAGCTCCATCTTGGGTCTAGAAGTTTATTTCAGCATGCCTTTAATAACTTTCAAATCTCTAGCAGTAAATAGGGAATGAATGCAGAATTCAATGTTCCTGTTTGCTTAGAGGGGTTTATTCTATTCTGTTTTTTGTGTTAAACTTTTATAGCCTTAATATGTGTTAATCAGTTTGTTGTAAGGATTAAATGAGATAATTTAGGTGAAAGCCTCCAACAGGGCCTGGCAAGTAGTAGTTGTTTAACAAACATTCACTGGCTTCGACTCTAAATGTCACAGGTAGTACCTGTGGCTTACTGATCAATTAGATTCTTCTAGTGCTTCTGCGTTTTGTGCAAAATTAGGTTTTTCAGGGCTAAAACAGGAGATAGCAATTATTCTTTCTTTTCTGGGTGTTCTTAGGATGAATTGAGTGAAGTTATCGATATTAAGGATCCAGATTTCACTCCTGCAGCTGAACGAAGGCAGAAACGCTTGGCTGCTGAGCTGGCCAAATTTGATCCTGACCATTATCTGTGAGTACTGAGTTTTTTGAGGACTAAGTAATTTACTTGACGTTTATTTAAAATATTTTGAGTGTCTTTTTAACTATGCTAGGCGTGTGCTTTTTTTGTTCCAGAAATTAGTGATGGCTCAAAACCTTAATTAACATTTGAATGAGTTTACAACTGTTATAACTCTGTGATCTTTGTCAGATGTTGCTTCTTAGCAGTTCACTACAGCAACAGAGAACTCTTCTAATATACTTCTTTGAGTTTTTTCTCTCCAGGCTTAAACATAGAACGCTGAGTGCGTGAGAATATTTACACTTGTTTTAAGCAGACTTTTTGTCGTGATTAACGTTTCTTAAAGAATTTGAATTTACATGTAACTGCATTTCTTGGCTGATCCAGGGTTTTCCTAACACTTCATCCACTAGCACCTGTAATCAAGGATGTTTCAAATTAACAATTATTCTCTGTGGTAGGGTATAAATAAAATCTAATTTTAAGTTTTGCTGTATTTCTCACCTGCATTAATGTGTCTTTAGCCATAATACGTCTCTATTAGGCTTATATTTGCCTAAGGAACTTATGTAATTAAGGGATAGGTAAATAATCACTTGAGGCGAGACTGTGATGTGTCTCATTGGCCAGGATGGTGGTACTTGTTCCAAGGAAGTGATTGCCACCTGGCCTCTGTGGATACAGTGCTCCGTTAGGATGTGTGTCGATGTTGATGTAGACCTCAATTATCATTCTTCCCAAGCTCTGGGCCGACAATTTCTACACTGTTAGATATGCAGCTGTAATCATCATATTCCTTATATTTGCATAGTGCTTTCAGCTTATCAGATGCTCTCATGTGATTATTTAGTTCACTTTTCACAGCAGCTGAGGAAAGGAGGTTAAGGGACTTGCCCAAGGTCACACCACTACTAAGTGGCTTGGCCAGGGCTTGAAAAGAGTCTTTCCACTTGTCATTTTCTATTTCCTTTTCGTGTACACTATTTCAGTTGAACTGCTGTTGCTCTTGTGATTAACGTTCTATCTCCTGTGACACAGTGGGAGACTAATTGGAATGGCAGAAATATATCTTGTGATGTGCAAATGCATTGAGTGATGTGTAGTGATAAATGGACTATTCAGCCTCCTAAGGGAAACTGGGTAGGAGCAGGGTATGGTATATTTTGGAGGACATCCGAGAGATTCAACTCCATTGACATTGCCCTTTCTAATTACCTTTATCTCTCCAGTTGTGGTTTTAAAGATCCACTGAAGAGTAATTTGAAGAAACCTATTTAAAATCATGCTGAATATTTAAAGTGGAAATTTCATTGTCTGCAAATTTCTTGGGCAGGCATGAACACAGAATGAGCTTTACAAGACTGTAATTTCAAGTGGGAGGGAGCTTAATTAGAAGAACTGCCTATCTCTTCTCTTCTAAAACTAGAAGAATATCCCTGGCTTGAGAGAATTAGGAAATTCGAATTTATAGTTAGCAGTTTGATATTACAAGCAGCCCTTATTTTTCTCTGTCTTCTGTGTTTCTTATCCAGAAGCTCATTTTCTTTAATAGTATGCATGAAATGTTCTTTCCATTTCTCAAGGAAGAGTTCTTCCACGAGTGGTTTAAATTTAGTCATGGGCAAGTCGGAGAGTGGGAGTCATGAGGTGCAGGTTCTTTGTGACTTTTCTGGTAGCAGTAAGACTCTGGCTAATTGCAATTTTGTGTTATTCGTTACTCATTATTTATATTAGCTGACTGACTCCTCCAAATGTGTTCATATTAAATGAAGTGCAAGTAAAATTCTTTTAAATTTTCAATTAAAATTTTTTTAGTGCTTTTTTCGTTGTTCTTAATGGTTAATGCAGTGGAAGAAAAGATTTACTTTAAATTCTTATCTACCATGCAGACAATACATTGCATGTATTATGTTACACATTTCTATATGTAAATGTGATATACATGTGTCATACATAATATATATTACATTAGTGTAATATATGACATTTTCAAGTTGTTAGACTTGTCCTTACAAGTCATGATGTCTCATTGTGTCAGATTTTTTTGGAGCTTAAGGAAAACTAATTTTAATTTCATCTAAAGCAGAACACAATGAGGTAAATTGGTTATATAGAAAAATTTATACTTTTCAAAGGCACACAGAAATGACTTTGGGTTATTGTTGTTTTTAAAATCCTTTGTTGTAAAGTCTGGATGTCAGTGTGTGATCTCTGCTCCCCCCCTGCCCCCCCCAATTTTGTAGCTCATCAGAATGCTGGGCATATAGATGATCCATAAACGTTTATTTTTTTTGATTATCCATTCCTTGCCATTTATAATTCTTTTTGGGTATTATTTTTACACTAAAGTATGTTGAAGGCATGTTGAAACATTCCTTAATAGTCCTTCCTCTCTTGCTTATTATAGCCAAGTTTTTGTATTTCTCTTGCTGAGAGTGTTTTTTCATTCCCAGGCAAATTGTTTTTTAATTGTTGGCATATTTTTTACTTCAACCAATTCATAAAATCTCACCTATTTCCTTCTTTGGAAAATAAAAGAATTCAGTCGATATTCAAAATATCTGTGTGATAAGAAAAGAGACTAAAAGGATCATATAGCATTTGGGTGCCATTTTCAATTGAATTTACAGTGCTATAAATTTGTTAAAGAAGATGGTATAATGATCAGGCTTTTGGATTTATTGAGATCTCAAAACAAGTAGTAATTATGAGGCTGGATCACCTTCTACCGAGGTAGCTCCCTATTCACAGTAGCAAGCTTGGGACAGAGCAATTAGAATAAAATTTCATTTATTCCTTCTTTCATGTATGCACTTATTTGTTCAACAGATATTTGTTTGAATGACCTTCGTGCCAGGCAGTGTTGTAGACAGCAAGGAGAGTGCGGTCAATACAACAAGGTAGCTGCCCTCATGGGGCTTAGGTTCTAGTGGGGAAGTAGATGGTATTTCGATTGTGATGAAGTGCTGTGAAGAAAAGCCAGGTTGAGAGTTTAGAGAGTGACTGGACATCTCACTGACTCCTCTATTTCAGTATGTTCAAAATCGAACTCATCATTTTACCTGTAAAGTCTTCCTGAATTTTCTAATTGGTGGAGTGCCCCATTTTTCGCCCCCATCACCCAAGTTAGAAAGCTGGGATTCATCTTTGACTTCTCTCTTATCCCACGCTTCCAGTGAGTCCTGAAGTTGTGCCCTTGGTCTCTTCACTGTTTCCTTCACTCTGTCTGTTCCTGGCCCTCGTCTGTGTCTGGCTCATTGCAGCAGCCTCCTAACTGGGCATCTCTAACTCCAGCCTGGACTTCTGCAAATCCATCAGTCATAAAACCACCACTATGATGTCTTAGATGCTGAACGTGAAAATCTGCTTAACCCCTTACTGAGTTCTTTGCTAAAGCATAAGCTCTTAACTCCTTAGCATGATACAGAAAGTGCTGTGTGATCTGGGCCCTGCCTGCCTCTCTAGCATCTCTTTTCCTACTCCCTGCCCAGGTTTGATACTGCAGCAGTAATGAATGTTTGCATTTCCCCACCTGTACCACACTGCTTCTCACACACTTTTACTCATGGTATCCTTTGCTGGCTCTTTTCTCCCCTGTCCCACCTTGCCTGAAGAACTGCTATTTATCCTTTAAGCCCAGGCTCAGTTGTCACCCACTGGCACCCTCCCTCCCTTCCAGACTGGCATAGAAGTGCTCCTGTGTTGTAGCTCATCTTGTTTTTACCACGTTGTTTTGTGACATTCTGTGTTTGTGTCCATGATTCCCATTAAATTGTGGATCCTGAAGGGCGGGGAGTGAGTCTTACTGATCTTCCTCTCCCTGATGCTGTATGTAGAGGGCGCTCAGTGAATGCTCGTGGAATTATTGGCATTTAAAAACTTGACAATAATTCATTCTGGAAAGTAGAACATCAGTCAACCTCAGATCTTGTTTACAAAACTCTTAAATCATGGACACTGTAAAGAATAACCCAGAACAGTTTAGATTACTGGGGCTGTCTTAGTGAGATTTTACTCAAAATAATTACTTAAACGTTTTGAAATTTGAAGGGGGGTGCTTGGAGACGGTAGAAATATCGTTTGACAAAGGCTCTTTCTTCCCCATCATTTTTCTCCTAGGGGAAAACCCAGCATCTTTTCAGATGGGCTCTTCTTCTACTCTCAACTTAAAGGAGGTGCTCTGGTGTTCAACTCCCGTTTCTCTCACTCGGCCAGATCTCCTTCGGCAATCCTGTCCTCTTTGGCCTCAGTAACTGTTTAAATGCTCATGACTCCCATGTGTCTCTCTTGAGTATCAGATTTGTATACCTAACTGCCTACAGGACGCCTCAAACTCAGCGTGTTCCAAGCAGAAGTCATTCTTTCTCCAGTCGTGTCTGAAGTGTCCCGTGTTCCTGTCTCAGCAGAGTACAGTTGTCCACTGAATTGTTGAGGCCAGAATCTTGAGCCTCAGCCCTGGCTCCTGGCTCCCTCAAGCCCTACATCCTGTGGATTCTGGCTTCTGACTATAGGTCGGACGGATGCACTTGGCTCCATGTCTACTGCCACTGTCCTGTTCTCGGCCATCGTTATTTCTGTTCCTTCAGGCTTGTTCCTTTAAACCATTTTCCGTACTGCAGTGAGAGTGATGTTCTAAAACACACCGATGTCAGTCCTCAAGCTTTTAAGTGTTTGTTGTTCTTAGGGATAAAAATCTGTGAGGTTTTTTTAACATGGCTTTTGATCTTGTCACCACAACCTGTTATTTCCGGCTGTTCTCAACTTTTTTTTCTTAAATGTGTCTTCTTGTTTCCTAGTCTTTGCTAACTATTCTTTCAGCTGACTACTCTCTCCCACCCCTCTTACTCTAGTTAACTGTTAATTATCATTCAGCTGTTGGCTTAGATATTTCTTCCAGGGATCTTGCCTGTCGTCCCAATTTCATTTTGCCATACACTCTTGTAGTGTTAGGTCACAGCACTTACATCGTATTGTAATTGTTTGACTCTCCCTTGAGACTGTGAGGGCCAGGACCGCCTTGTCTTGTCAGCAATGTAACCCCAATGCCCAGCATGGAGCTTGGAACATGCCACAAAGTCAGTACTTTTTGTTGACTTATTTAGCATTTTAGCCATTTACTCTTATTGCTTATCCCTTTTGAAATTCATTTCCTAGAAAAAGTTCACATCCTGATTTGTGGATGCAAGTCTGTAGTAGAACCTCAATTCCAAAGAGTTTTCCTTCAGTTTAAAGAGAGAGAGAGAGCTTATAAGAGACTCTTAGCAGGATTAGTTTATAAAGCAACTTCTTTATCCTAGTCTTATATGCCTTGCGCACTAGACAGAAATTGATGTTGAGAATTACTATTTCAAGATAATTGCTATTGAGTTTTGTCCAATATGTACTTTATTTCCTCAAGCATAAAAACGGAATGTTTATACTGGTTAATAGTTGGATTCCAGAGTAAGATGTAAGTGGGTCCAAATCTTGGCCACACTTCTTACTGGTTCTTTGACCTTGTCGATGATGTGCAACTTTTCTGACCTTCAGTTTCCACCCATGTAAAATGGGAGTATTATTAGTACCCCCTGCCTATGGGGATGGTTTGAGGATTCAAGGAAATAATGAATGAAAAGCATTTGTTGCAGTGCTTCGCACATATGAAGAACTTGGTCAGTTATCTGTGATACTTCAAATTTTAAAACGATTTCAATATCTCAGTTGAAAGAAAAAAGTATCTAAGGTTATAAAACTATCAGCTAGAAGATTCAATGTATCAAAACAACCAATTCCTTGAGTTTCTAATTAATTGAAATATAAATGAATTTTTCACCATGAGCTATACTTTTTTTCATTCTTTTCCCAAGAATAACAATTTCCAACTTTTTTTTTTTTAAAGATTTATTTATTTCTTTTCCCCCCAAAGCCCCAGTAGATAGTTGTATGTCATAGCTGCACATCCTTCTAGTTGCTGTATGTGGGACGCGGCCTCAACATGGCCGGAGAAGCGGTGCGTCGGTATGCGCCCGGGATCCGAACCCGGGCCGCCAGCAGCGGAGCACGCGCACTTAACTGCTAAGCCACAGGGCCAGCCCAACAATTTCCAACTTGGAATGCAAGATAGCATAATTTCTGAATGTGTCCTCTAATTTCTGAATGAGTGTCCTCCAAGAGTATATTTCAAATGTAGCACTTACTTTTCATGTTAAAACTAAGAAGTCAAGTACAGGAAAATTAATTTTCTGTTCTCTACAAAGGTTGCCTTTATCTTTTTCAGTAGTTTTAAATGAAGGAACTATTAAGATTAGCGTAGCTAAGTAAAATAAATTGCATCTTGGTAGAAAATAAGAGGGCACATGCTAAAAAATGATGTATGTACATATGTGTGTAGCATGTTTGTGGATATGCAGTATCCTGAATTTCATATTCGTGTGTTTATTTTTCTTTGGAGGAGCTAAAAGATTCTTTCCTTTATTGTAAACAGAATACAAAATCTGTGGTACTTGGAAACTTAGCACAAGCGCTGGCTTAGTCCATTGTGTTGAGATTCACTTCATCCCACACCACTATAGTACGAGATGGAACTGCAGGGTAGGCCTGGTCCTCTGTGCGCCTTTTCCTCTGTGCGCCTTCTTTCTAAAGAGATCAGAAATGTCAAATATCCCTGTAGTCAGATGCTTACTTTTTGTTTTATGGTGATTAGTAACCGCAAAGAAAGTAAATACAGTGCTCAATCTTTCCTTGAAATGTACTTTGAATAAACTATATATTTCTAGTGCAAGTGTGATGAGTTAAGATAAAATTTTAAAGAATGAAAACCAGCCCAATTCTATATAACAAGCCCATCCAATGTTTTTTTTCCAGCGCCGACTTTTTTGAAGATGAGGCAGTTGAACAGGTTTTGAAGTATAATCCTTGGTGGACTGATATATATTCAAAAATGATGGCCTCTTTGGGAAAGAGTCAGGAGCAAGAAAATCATGCTGCATTAGGTAAGAAACTCAAAATTAGGCTTATTTGTTTACCACTTTCTCTGTTATTAAGCACACAATTGTGATTGCCTCATAGAGTGAAGATATTATTTTGGTTTGCTAATTTTGGAAATGGGGTCTGCACCCCAGACTGGAAAATGCCACTCAAGAATTAGACTAATTTGTCTTAAATTCTTTTGAAGTATGTTTTACTTTTGAATCATTGAGGTCCTTTTTAAAATTTTTATTTATTTATTTGTTTAAGTAAATTTAGGAACATTAACACACAGGACATTTTTAGTTGTTGAATAATCTGTTTGAGGGATCTGAACATTCCTCTGTGTTTAGGGCATTTAAGTATTAGTAATGGTGGGAAAAGACCTGGTTTTCATTCCCTTTGTTGAGTGAATTTGATATGTCCTCCCATATTTTTTTCACAAGTGGTTTTAAGTGGGAATAGTTATCCTCATTATTTGTACCTTACAGAGAGCAGGTGGACCAATTTTTACCGATGAAACCTAAGCCGGGTGTGTGTGTGTGTGTGTGTGTGTGTGTGTGTGTGTGTGTGTGTGTGTGTGTGTGTGTGTGTGTGTGTGTGTGTGTGTGTGTGTGTGGCGTGTTATGAGCCACAGGACTTGGCTGTGTCGTATTTAACATTAAGCCAAATGTTATCCACAAAGAATTCTTTCTTAGATGGTCATTTTATTACCACCTTCTCTAAGTGGGAGGTTGTTATATTAAGTCTGTAAATCAGAATTATAACAGTTTCAGATAGATCAAAAGTAGAAGGCCCAGGTTTTCTGTCATACTGATTTGGCTTTTATTTATGTATTAAAAATAAAATTTCAGTGTTAAAATGAAACCATGTGCACGTGAAATGAAATGCTGAATCTCCCAAGTGGAATATAGAATCTCCCCATTCCAAAGTCCTCTTCCTGAAAGTAATCACTCTTAACAATTTTGGGGTATTTTTAATGCATATGCTCATATCTAAATATTTGCTTTAAGAAATTTATAGACATATACTCATGTACACACTCCCTTCTTACCTTGCTTTCTCCTGATTGTGGTGTATGTTGTACATCTTCCATAGCAGCACTTCTGGTTCTACCTGAATGCCTGCTTAGTATTCTCTTGTATATTTGTATCATGACTGATGGATATTTGGGCTTTTTACTACTGATGGGCATTTGGGTTGTTTACAGTTTTCTGCAGTGGGCTTCTCTGACTGCTCAATCTGAAGTAGCTGCAAGTCGCTGTTGCGTCACAATGTTTTGATTCTCTGCATAGCAAAAATGCAATCGTTTGTTATTTGCTCTATTTCCAGTGTCTAGTGTAGTGCCTGTTATATAATAGAGACTCAATAAATATTTATAGAATAAATAAATATTTCAGCAAATAGTTTTGTAGTTAGGTTTTGTTAGAGTTTCAGTGATTTCTACCAGATTGAAAAGTTACTGTAATCTTTTAGAATTGACTCTACTTGCACAACAGAAACTCGTTTACAAATGGTGACTGTTGTTACACTGTTTTCAACAAATCCTTGGTTTTGTATTTGATTTGAGTTTAAGAATCTTTAAGAGACTTCCCACATTATACAGACAAATTTTCAGGTATAAGATTCTTAAAACAATTTAGATAGTCATCTGTATATGCCATGTAGATCTGTTCAGAAAGCTTGCTCAAACTTAAATCATCAAGGCTATCTACTGATCTGAGTCTGTTTCCCCAGTTTTAGTGCAGTATTTTAATGAGGTGGTGTGGGAGGAAACTGGTGGTTGCGTAGTTGAGTTTTCTGTCCACAAGGGTGAGCTAGTTGCCCTAAAAATCAAGAGAAGGCATTACTTTTGATTTCAATTCTAACTTGCTCTACTTTGATCAAGTGTAGCTTGTTCTAGGTCCTGTTTTCTGTGAGAGCTGTACTTTGAGTCAATTCTCTATGTATAATTTTAACAGAAGGTTAACTAGTTCTTCACTGTAACCACTGGCCCTCCTGACCCTTTATCTGATCCGTGGCCTGTATCCAGACTGGTGCTTCAGGAACATAGTCTGCTAAGCTAGTATGGTGACTCATTCTAAAAATCACCTCTAAAAGTAGCAAGGGCATGTGATCTAAGGTAGAAGAACTTGAGTTCTGTGTTGCACAGAAAGGGTGTCTTCTAAATGTGCCCAGTAGAGGGTGGAGTATAGGATATAGGGTAAATCTGGGGCTCGGGGTTTGACGCCTTGCTCCACCACAGGCTAGCAGTGCGATCTTGCAACTTCTCCGAGTTGCTGTGGAAATCCTGTACCTACCTCACAGAGTTGTCATGAGGATTGAATGAGATGATGTACTTAAAATCCTAAGTATATTGTAAATGTTAGAAATTATTATTATAGAGTAAAATTAGTGGCAGGAGAGCCAGGAATTGAATGGCTTCTCTGTGAAGTTACAATTTTGGTGCATTTACAAGGCTTTAAGAGGAAGTTCTCTGTTAATGAGGTATTTCTTTTTTTTTCTTGTTCAAATATTTGAGACATCCAGAATTGGAGGAATAAGTTGAAGTGTGTTCAACCAGGATAAAATATGAGAGAAAAGAAATAAACCTTCAAGTTCTCAGCTTACTCAGGGAGCTTGCTGCTGCTGTGGTTTTCCCTCGTCCTCCTCTTTATTCTTCCTTGTCTCCCAGGCCTTCCTCCTGTCTATGTCACAGCTGTGGGGTGTTTCCTCTGCAATGTTCCCTCAGCAGGTGTTGCCAGGCAGAAATAACCGTGCACGTGAGGGGTGCACCTTTAATTCACCCTCCTCATAAAAGATTAAGCTGGATTGTTCTGAATTCCAGATAAGCCTTAGGTGGTGAACTTTGCTCTCTATCTTTGTATTGGTTACGATTCTTGTTATTTTCATTGTAGCCCTGAGTTACAACAGGGAGACTTTTATTAACATCTTCAGTTTTGTAACGATCCGGATCTTCCTCCCCGAAGGCTTGTAAATGGAAGTGTTAAATGCCGTGCTCCCACTGAGCTCTGGTTTCCTGAGGATGGACTTGCCACGTTTCCCATGTTGTCTTTCAGTGGTTAATCTCAGCCCAGGAATCTTGGCACATGATTTCTTGTTATGACACCACACAACATTTGTAGTCAATGAACTTCCTCACAGGGACATCCTGTTTGGCTTCAATGAGCTCTTCAGTGTCTGCAGAGCTCACTGTCAGTGTCAGCTTTGAAGGCTATAGCACTGCAGGGCTACCCATTTAGGCCGAGGGTCTGAAGGCAGCACATTTTCTTCTGGTTTCCTTGATCTGTTTCCAGAAAGTATAATGGACAGATTTGTATTCCTCTGAGAGGAGCCAGGTCATGGATGATTTAATTGTTGACCCACAGAAGACAGGGATGTTTGGGAGGGGGATTTAGACAAAAGGGAAGATTTAAAAGTAACAAAACTAGAAAATGTTCTCAGTGAGGCGAGAAGGTCACTTTCCGTTTTGATGGGAGCCCCTTTACCGTCCTCAAACTAATTAATGGGGTTTTTAATGTTGGGAGGTGGTCTTGGGCCATTTGCTTCATTGCTAGGGCACCAGTTTCTTCCCCAAACGAATTGAACTTTCAGCTGGCTTTTGTTTGACTGCAGATTATTTATAGAAGTATAATTAACCGAAATGTTGTGAACTATATAGCAAAGCTGCTTTGCAGTGTAGCTAAGTCATATAAATGCTTGACAAATGTTACTCATGGTGGCAATCATCCAAGTATTGTTGGCACTGCATCTGTAGTTTTTTCCATTGCTGCTGCTCACTTAGACCTGATTGTGTGCAAACCTCCTTGAGTTCCCCTTTGCAAGATATGACTTATAGCTCTAATAAAAAAGGCCTTTGGGAGCTCAGACTTTTGGTTTCTCTAGTGATTTCCTGGTTTGTTGTTATTGTTATTTATCATCTCTGGTTTCTTTGCTGGAATTTCAGAATTTAAATACATCTGTGTATTATTAATGAACTGCTTAGGCCAAAATGGAACTTATAAACACTCAGAAAAAGGCAGTGGTGTTTTAAGGAAAGGCTAGGGGCACCTAGCATCTAAGAATTCAGACGAGTATATTCAAGTAGGCTTTTCGTATGTGTATAGTCGTGGAAAGTGACCTGTGATATGTGGAAGCACTTGTGGTAAGGTAACATCAGAACCTACAGTTCTCAGGTCAGCCTTTACAAATCGTTAAACATATACAGGTGTGATTACTTAAGAATGAAGGAATAAACACGTAGATGAGTTGATGTGCTGTTAAACGGCTCTGGGCACGCTTACCTTGTGATTCAGAATTATGTGGAAACAAGTCTTTATTAGTCAACTAGGATGTAAAGGCTTTTCTCTAGTGAGAGAATAGCATCATGAACACCTGGCATTTTCGTATCAGCTAAATTAATGAAGGTCTCAAAAACTACACCTAAGGGAATATTATCTCAAACCTTCTTGCCAAATACCAGAGGTCTTAAAATACCTTTTCAGGAATACTTTCTTCATACAGTAAGTATGTTCCTTCTTACAGTTTCTTTAAATCAGATTTCTTTAAGTGAACTGAGAGCTTCTATTTAAGTTAAGGGATCAGCATATAAGTCCTTTAGTGAAACAGTGAACATCCAGTATCTGTCTTATTTTGTTTTGACATGTTAGTTTTTAAAGAATGCGTCACCTGACATCTACCTGCATTAAGTTTAAAAATATACACTTTGTTTATGTTGCCGGCCAGCAAATTAAATAAATGCATTCTCATAATTATTTGCTGTTTATGTAAGCAGTGCTTGTGCAAATACATTTCTTTTTTTCTTCTCATATTTTTTTAAACATGGTTTTATTTTTTCTAACATGGTTGAAAAAATAATTATATTTCAAAATCTGTTTTTTTGCTTGCTAAGTGTATTTTATAATGAGTAAAGGAGTATTGCTTCTAGTAGTTTCAAATAAGTGTATTTAAGATTTTTTCCCCCTAGAGGATAGGCTGTAAAACTGTTGGAAGGAAGTCTTAAAACAAAAAGAAGCCATAGTAAACTTGAAGCTCCTACAAGAGGACAGAAGTGAGTTTGGAAAACTACATTCATGCGTTGCTTAATGATGGGGATACGTTGTGAGAAATGAGTCGTTAGGCGATTTCGTTGTTGTATGAATAATATAGAGTGTACTTACACAACCCTAGATGGTATAGCCTACTACACACCTAGGCTATATGGTACTAATATTATGGGACCACTGTTGTATATGTGGTCTGTTGTTGACCAAAATGTCATTTTGCAGCGCATGACTATCTATGTGAACAGGGGCCATCGTGTGAGTAATCATATTCTCTTCTTTCTGGCTTTTGCCCAGTTGTGATGAGAAGAATGGCAGTCTTGTTGAACAGAAACAGAGAGGGACTGGGTAGCTAGCTATCAAGAGAGTGGTTTGGGAATGTTAAGGAGGCAATTTAATAATTTTTGATCTCCAAAAGGTGTGAGAGATGGCCAAGTGTCTTTTATTAGCCCTTCTCCCCTAAGATGCTTCCTGAGTTGGAGCTGGACACATGACCACTAGCTAAGGACTACATTTCTTTTCCTTCCCTGTCACTGGGTGTGGTCATGTGACTAAGTCCTGGCTTATGGGAAGTCAGTGGAAGTGCTGTGTACACTTTCTGGATCAAGTCTTTAGAAAGAAGGTGCTTGCCATCCTCTTCGTACTCTGCTTTCCCATTGGTTAGAAAGTGGTAAAAACATGGAACAGCTGTCTTGGACTCATAGATAGAAGTCATATGATAGAGATGCTGATGCCCCACCAGTCCTGGATCATTCACTCAGAATAGTAGCGTGAGGGAGAAACTTCTGTCTTAGTCTTATTTAAGCCATTGTATTTTGGGGTCTCTTTGTTACAGCAGTTTAGCCTATCCTTACCTAAATATAACGGACAGTTCTAAAACCTGGAGAAAAAGACTTGAAAGTTATTTTGACATTACTCTGACCTGAAGCATCAGAACTAGAAGCTGAACGCTCCTCTTTACTGGGCTTAAAAACTTTTTAAGTGAATTTGAAAGTGATTGTCTGATAGGGCATGGAAGGGAAATTAAGGATGACTTTGCAAGGTAAGAGATTGATAACACTTATACAGAGGTAACTTAATGTATCTAGATGTTTGTTTTTATTTTTTTTATTTTTATTTTTGTGAGGAAGATCAGCCCTGAGCTAACATCCATGCCAATCCTCCTCTTTTTGCTGAGGAAGACCAGCCCTGAGCTAACATCTATTGTCAGTCCTCCTCCTTTTTTTTCCCTTTTTCTCCCCAAAGCCCCAGTATATAGTTGTATCTCGTAGTTGTACATCCTTCTAGTTGCTGTATGTGGGATGCCGCCTCAGCATGGCGGGACAAGCGGTGCGTCGGTGCGCAGCCGGTATCCGAACCCAGGCTGCCAGTAGCGGAGTGCGCGCACTTAACTGCTAAGCCATGCCCGGCCCCTAAATTTTTAAAAAATTGCTCTAAGACAAGTGGTAGTCCATGTTTTACTTATAATAACTAGGAACTGAGCACATCTATGTTGTTAGCTAGTACTCTTTCTGTAAATCTTGCTCTAAGACAAGATGTATTTTACTTTGTATGTAGAGTAACAAGGAACCGATAATGCTCATGTTTTGTTAATGTGAGAAGATATATACTTTGTGATAGCTTGCCTAAATTGTAGGCATCAAAGAAAACTTAGAGGGAACCACAGTCTCATCCTTACTTGCCTTATCAATGTAGACATAATGTTTTTTTCATCAGTAGCGTTTAAGTATTTTAGTTTACTTTTTTAATTTATTATTTTTATTTTATTTATTAATTTATTAAGTATTTTAGTTTTGCTTTTAATTGTTTTATTGAGGTCACATTGGTTTATAACATTGTGTAAATTTCAGGTGTACATCATTATATTTCAGCTTCTGTAGAGACTGCATCGTGTTCACCACCAAAAGTCTAGTTTCCATCCGTCACCATACAAATGAGCCCCTTTACCCCTTAGTTTGTTTTTTTTTTGGTCTAGGTAGCCAACATTTCATAAGGTGGCTGATATGTAAAAAGAAATAGCTTTTCTCTCTTCTATAAAGTATTTAATAACGTAAATGGGAAAAATATATTTGCAAGTAACAAAAACTGAAAAGGCTTTGAAGTAATTTTTAGCAAGAAAAGCAACAGATCTATTTGACAAAGTTGGTGGTTCAATACAGTGGGGAAGATGGATTACTGAACAAACTGTGCTGGCACAATTAACTGTTCATCTGGAATTAACTGAAATCTTAAAACATATGAAAAAATAACTTCCAGATGGAGAAAAGAGTTAAATTTAAAAAAGGAAATATCACATCTTAAGGAAAAGCTGAGAGACTTTGTGTACACTTCAGGGGTTGGGGAAAGCTATTGAAGGCTGTAAATCTAGAATCTGTTAAAAAAAAAAAAAAAAGATGGACATATTTGGCTACACATAAAATAAATAATTCAGTGGCCAAAGATTCCATGAACAAAGTCAATAGATATGGGGTAGATTTGGAGATATGACTAGGGTTCATATTCATAGATGAGTTCTTAATTTTGACAAGACAGGCCATCCAATGGAAAAAATTGGGTAAAACACATTCAAATGGGTAATTCACGGGAGAGCAAAGCCAAATTGCCAACAAACCTATGAAATAATGCTCAAAGTTTAGCAATTAGAGAAATACTAACTGAAGTAACAATATGTCACTGTATTACTTTTCTCTTGCTGCATACAGTTATCACAAATTAGAAGCAGAGATCTGATTTGATTCAGTTTTCCGTGGGTCAGGAGTCGGGCCTGGCTTAGTTGGGTCCTCCTCTCAGGGTCTTGGCAAGGCTGTAGACAAATATGGCCGTCTTTTTTTTTTTTTTAGTGGGTGTTGGCAGCCACATTCTCAGGATCCTCTTCAACCTCACATGATGGTTGGCAGAATTCCATTCCTGTGACTATAGAACCGAGGCCCCTACGTTCTTGCTGGCTGTCACCTGGGGGCCACTCTCAGATCTTAGAGGCCCCCACAGTTCCCTGCAACGTGGCCCTCTCACAACGTGCATCTTATTCTTCAGAATTAGCAGGCGAGTCTCAGGCTCCAGTCTGCTAATAACGAAACATAATCATGACAGTGACTGTCCCTACACCTTTGCTGTGTTGTTTTGGGTAGAAGCAAGTCATGGGTTCTGCTCACACTCAAATGGTGTGACTCAGTGGTGGTCATCTTAGGATTCTTCCTACCACGGTCACTTTATATCCATTAAACTGGAAAGTATTAAAGAAAGCTATTACATTTATTGCAGGGAGGGGTTGAGAGAGATGTGTAGGAAGGGGAACTGCTGTCCGTGACCAACAGAAAGGAGAATTATAGCCTTTAAATAAAGTATCTTTTAAAAACAGATATACTTTTTGACCCAGTAAATGTACTCTTGGGAATCTATTTTATGGGAATAAAGGCTCCAGTATCCAAGGACATTTATTGCAGCATTATTAGCAGTGGCAGAAAACTGGAAGCAAAGTGAATGCCCATCAGTAGGGGGAGTGGTTGGATAGAGCATGGCACACCATGGAATATTCCACTCCTTTACAAAAATTAGCTAGTACCAATTGACTTGGAGAGATTTGCCAGAGATATTGTTGAGTGAGATAGACTGGATGGAGAAAAATCATATAATTCTTTGAGGGGAAAACTCGCTTGTATACATATTTATGTGTCTGTATATGATTACACGGTTGTAGAGAAAAATATGAAAGATATAGACTAGATTTTTAACATGGGAGAGGCTGTTTGCAAAGGTGGAGAGAGGGTGCCAAGGAAAAGAAGAAAAGGGAAAACAGACTGTCGAAAACAAACATCCTCTTCCCACAAGTCTAATATGTGTGATATAGTCACATTTGTATATTTATGTAAAACTTTGTTTCTATGTGTAAAGAATATTAAAAATAAATACTGTGCCTTTAAAATTGACTAATATATGGGAATACTTCTATTTCTTTGTATAGAACTTTCAAAATGGATAATGAATATTTATAGAGTGCTTTATTTAGCTGTTACGTGTTTTCTGTTGTCAAAATGTATTATCTTAATTTTAAAGTTAATAACTCTGGCATTTAAATCCCTTGAATACAGAACAGAGAGCAAAAAAAAGGAGAGGGGGTGTGGAATAAGGAATAGACGTTGTTTAGACATTTCTCCTTTATTTCGTCCTGCTAGGGTTTGAGCACAAGCTTGAGCACAAGCATAGCCCTTAATAAAACTGTGACGTCTAGCTAAAAAGTTGTTTCTATATCCAGAGTTAAATAATTTTTATTTCAGTTTCTATAATCAAAGTACTAATTTTGACAAATCTTCCACATTGGGGGTTTTACAAAACTGAATGGAACATCTAATTTTTAAATGCATTTTCTTCTAGTGTCTTTTTCTGAAGAAGAGAAATATCAGCTGCGAAAATTTGTCAATAAATCTTACCTCCTGGACAAGAGAGCCCACCTTCAAGTGTACTACAGTTTGATTGATATCCTTCTGGCATATTGCTATGAGACTCGTGTCACTGAAGGAGAGAAGAATGTGAGTGCACATGTGTCTGTGCATGTTGGCCTAGACGACTGTACTAAGTAGAGTGTATTAAGGCATCAGCCCTCCCGTTGAGAGTAAGCCCTGTTGTGATGAGTTATGTAGGGGACGCTCTGGGCAGAGGAGCAGGTGTGTGTTGGTGGTGGGTACCAGCATGAAAACATAATGCTTACTTGGTCTTTTTCTCTTCTCTCTTGGCATTAGTCTCTACCAGATAGCAGAGTGAGGAAGTAAAGCTGAGGGTAGAGAAAAAGGATATCCTGAGCTTTCTTCTCTTCTAGGAGATGAACTGGCCAAATAAGAACTATTGCCACATGACACTTGACATTGGCAGGTGGTAAACTTGACCATACCCATTTCTATTCTTTCTCCGAGCTGTCAATTAGGAGATGCAAGGCATAGTATTTTCCAAAAAAAAAAAGAATCTTAGTATTTATCTGCACGTATCCCTCAATTGACATAGTATATATATCCTTCTGAAGAACTGTATGTAAATCAGATTTTTAAAAACCTGAATCGTATCTTTTTTGCTATTTAATGAAATTGTATCGTAAAAGTAAATCCTTTTGTAAAGTACATTATTTCTTAAATGAGATATATATATATTTTTAATAATATAGACGATTGTATCTCTTCTGCAACCACATTTGATTTTGTAAATCAAGAGCTAAACTTCTTTCTCACCTACATCCCTGGTCATATGTAAAAATAAGGCTGGAAAACCAAAAAAAAGTTTGTCCGGTTAATGTGCTCCTCCAGCTGTTGATAATTGTCCTTGCTCAAGGGATTGTTTTTGAGCTGAGCGTATGCTTTTCTGTCTTAAAATTACACAAATAATTCATATCCCTGTAAAGGAAAATACGGACATGAAGAAAATAATTAAAATTTCCTGTATCTGAGCCATCAGAAATAGCCTTGTTACAAGGTGGTGTGTGTCTTCCAGTCTTCTTTCATCGTGCACATGTATGTGTGTGTATTCACATTGGGTTATAATGTCTATATGCACTATGATTTAATCTGCTTTTCTCACTCAACATCATAGCATTAGCATAGGATTAGGATTTGATATGTGCCAAGTTTTTTGGTATGAGTCTGAAAATTTCAAAGGTGACTCTTATTTGCGTTTGACTCCAAAATGAATATTAAATAGTGTATCAAGGTCATAGTATAACTGAAGATCGTTTTTGTTTCCACTCATCTTTTAAGGATAATATAATTGGAGAAAATGTCTTCTTTGACAAAAAAAAGTGCTTCATATTATTGCTGGAGAAGATGAGTGAGTGTTTAGTTATGCTCGATAAAATTTACCATTTTTGAGTCCTGTGTTCACATATTTGAAATCATGAAGTCTTGCAACTTCAAGACCTGCTCTAGAATGTACTTATTCTCACAAGCGTTCTCTGAAAGGCCAGATTCTTGAGTAGCTTTTTAAGTGCCAGAGACAGCATTTCAGCATTATCTTTGAGTCCTTCGGTAGATTATTTATAGAATGTTTGGAAGGCAAGTAACTTAGTTGAGAAGGACAGAAATTGAGCAAGCATCGCTTTGCTTTAATTTTTAGTTTCAAAGCCCCTGCTTATTTGCTCTTGTGCTCTTATCAGTGGAAAAGCTTTACTTTATAAAATACCAAAGAAAGACAGAAGCTTGCCTTTGATAACCTCTGCATCAGTAAAGCAATGATTTTTCCGCAGTCATAGAGTCATAGACACTTAGTTCTTATATATGTCAATACTACTCAGCTACTGGTTGAATAAATGGATATATTTGCTTTATTTTCGAATGACTTTGCCTCTAATGTGACAGTACTCTTTTCTCCAAAACAAATAAAGGTTGAATCTGCATGGAATATCAGAAAACTGAGTCCCACACTGTGCTGGTTTGAGGTATGATTTTTAGTTGCAATTGTTTAGATTTTGTTTGCTTGTTCAGAAGGTTATTTTTCTGTTGTCATTAGTTCATTTTGGGTAATTCAAGCAATTCCATGACTTGTTAAAAGTGGAAGCTTTATCATACAAGGTTTTTTCCTATCTTTATTAAAATTCTGATTCCATTTGTTACTCTGACTCTAATCATAGTATACTGATGAAGCCAGGGAGGGAATTTTGAAAATTGGAAGAGGGAGAACATACTTTGGAGAAAGAATAGGGACATGGTCTGTTGGGAGAGGATGTGGGGTGGAGTTTGAGGCATGTTTGTCAGTTGGCATATATTGGGGTCCAGAGCTCAAAGATGGGGAGCAAATGTAGGTGGTAATACTACTAGCTGCTACTTACAACCAGGGACTGTGCTAAGCGTTTTATAGGTATTAACTCACCTATTCCTTTCAAGAAGTCTGTGAGATAAGTATTACTGGTATTTTGCAGATGAGTGGACTTAGATCAGGTAGCTTAAATAACTTATCCCAGGTCCTATAATGAGTATGGTTAGATAACTCTTCTAGTAATGATTGTCTTTATATCTATTTTCTAGAAAATAGTTGTGTAGGTCTTACCAAAAGTATCCAAAAATGATATCTTTAAATTTCCTAGTTTTGAACAAACTCTTGTACATCAAAACAGTGATTAAAGTTAGAAGCTTTAAAAAAAGTGTCAAACAGTTGCTATTTGCATCATCAGTTAAGACAATAAAAAAAACTAGTTTTTTTTTTTTCCAGTGTAAATCCTAGGTACAGTACATATTAAGTTGTAAAAGTAAGGTTGTTCTTTGGCATCACTTTGTTCCAATAATAGATAAGATGTAAACAGGAACTGAAACACAACTTTATCAGGGAATCTTGCTACTCCAGGAATGGTCCATGAACCAACAGGTTGACCGGCATCCTTGACTGAGAGCTTGTTAGAAAGTTAGAACCTCTGTCCAGACCCACTGAATCAATCTGTAGCAAGATCTCCAGGGATTTACATGCATTACAGTTGGAGAAGCACTGCTTTCGGCTTCATTTGGGTTCTGCGTGTTGCCATGATCAGCATGTAATGGAGAAACTGGTTTTTGTAATAATTACATTGATTACTTATGTTGAAAACAAAGTGATTGATGATTAGATAATTTCATAGTTCAGTTATTAAAATCTACATCAATAAATTCACCTATTTATGGTTTTACTTTGAAATTTTTATTGTTTTTGAGATATCTTAACAATTATCAGACTTAAGTGGCTATGTCAGACTTTTATGAGTATTTAGTTTGTGGCTAGAATTTTTTAAAAGTTCACAATTCTGTTTAGATATAAACTATTCTTTGTCAGATATACAATATTCTTAATCAGATCTCTCATTTGTTAAGGATTAATATACATGGAAATCATGCTGCTCTGTTAGTTTTAATTTTATATTTTAAGTTTCATATATGGGTTACATTTTTTTATCAAAACCCAATTAAATAATTTTGTAGAAAATTGCTTTGTGTAGTGTTTTGAGTAGGTATTGAATTGCTAATGGTATCAGTTTGCTATGCTATTCAAGATAAAACACTTTTTTCCTGGAAATCATTACTTTTCTCTTTAATAAATGAAAGCAAATTACTAAAGTAAATACCATATCTTACTCTTGCCTAAAGAAAAAAAAACAAAACAAAAGGAAAGAGGGAGACTGTAAACACACTTCACTAAAGGGTTCTACGTCTTTCATGTGCACTATCTTGAATGGTCCCAAAAGACAAAACCATGAAACATATATCATTTAGAAATGTCTTTTATGTGCATCTGTATTTTGTTAGTGCCATGTGTTTTAGATTCATATTCGTAATTCTTAAAAGACTTTTTAAAACTTTCCTTCTACATATGTGATTTTTAAGGAGCATTTGTGATATGCTGATGAAGTATGAGAAATTACAAAGACAAGAATTAAATATTTTATTGTAAGGTGTATAAAAAGAGTCTTGTTTCATGCTTTTATATTTCTTTTCCACTTGGCTTCATGATGATCCAAACTTAGAGTTTTTAGTTGGTAATAGTTTCATATTTCGTTGTGTGCTTTTGTTTGTGTAATATGGAAATGATTATTTATTTAAATGATCCTTCACAGACTTGGACTAATGTTCATGAAATCCTGGTGTCTTTTGGAAGAAGAGTTTTGTGCTATCCACTTTATCGCCATTTCAAGCTGGTGATGAAAGCCTACAGAGACACTCTAAAGATATTGCAACTAGGTGAGATATTATTGTGCTTGCAGATTTGCGAGTGAAAAGTTGTAAGTTTTTAGCCTGTAAGGATGTAATCATGATTTTTGCTTTTTTTTCTGTCCATAAATAAGTAATGAAAATCATCCAATCCAACCACTTTTCCTCCCAGGTATATAAAGTAATAGTTCCTCTATGTAGCTAGATAATCATGCAGAGAGGTGTGGTACTCTCTTCTGAGAGGAGTGGGGAGGGTCAGTAGAGAAGGTACACACAGTATTCCACACCATTTGGTATTATCATAGATTGCATCACTCTGTATTTCTTGGATGCCTGTAATTTTCTAGGTACCATTCTGGGATCGTGGGTACAATAATAAAGAAGATAAATTCCTTGCTCCTATGAAGTTTACGGTTTTTCCAGGGTGATAGATGATAAATAAGTAAGCAATTCCAGTATAGAGTGAAAAGCACTCTGCTGGGGGGAGTACAGAGATCACTAGGAGGGGACGTGGAACCTGCACCTGGGAGGTCAGGGCAGGCTTTCCAAAGAAAAGCACAGCTGCTCTAAGGACTTTTGACTGTTGCTACATCCAACCTGAAAAGACAAATATTTGCTAGTTTTAAGGATGTGGAAAATTCTAAGCTCTGAAACAAATTCCAAAGTTCCTGTAACAGCATCATTGGATTAAGTATATAATTTCCAAGATAATGATTTGGAAGGGGGCAACATCCATTTGTATGTATTAGTTCTGGCACATTTATTTAAAAGTCACTTTCCATACTTTATAGTCATTTCTCATATTCTCCCTTGGGGATCCTCGTCATTCCTTTGTCCTTAGATAAAAGTGCTTCTGAGGACTTAGTTTTCAGACTTCAGGGTAAGAATGGGAAAGAAAGGAAGTTCTTCTTCTCTTTACATCTAGGTGACTTCATTGACTTAAAGGGAAGAATCACGTCTCTAATATTCTGTCCCTCCTAGAGGGGTACTAGATTTTTCTTTGACTTCTGTGTAACCTATAGTCCTTTTACCCTGGGGGTAAAAGTCATGTTTGAAGTAGATTCTTTTAAAGTAGGCAATAATTGTAAAAAATGAATCATAGTTAAATGAAAGATACCTTTTTGTTCATCGAGTTGGTTGAGACTAGCTGTATTTTATATTGCAGGATTGCTGATTATGGGGTAGCAGAACTACTACCTTTAAGGAATATATCTTCTTTGATTTAACAGTGAGAAACAAACTGCTTTGTTTTTTCGAATGTTATTTCTTCTTTCCTTTCACCCAAGATATTTCTTGAATTGTAAAAATTACCTTGAAAAATCAGTCTACTATACATGACTGATTGTTGAACTTGTTACATGTCACAATTAATTTCTTGTTTAACTCATGCTAGATTATCTGCACATTATTCATAGAT
Organism: Diceros bicornis minor; assembly: GCF_020826845.1. Lineage (NCBI taxonomy): Eukaryota > Metazoa > Chordata > Mammalia > Perissodactyla > Rhinocerotidae > Diceros > Diceros bicornis. Next base: position 70,934,504 of record NC_080741.1, on the reverse strand, counting down.
TTAAACAGTGAGAATGCAGTTTGCGATTATCCTGTTACATCATAGCTTCCAGATGGAAAACTGGCAAAAACCCCCATGTGTGTGCGTGCACACACACTATTACTTGTTACTTTTTATTCTGGGAAGTAATCTAGTTCTCTGGATTTTTATTTGAAAAGTAATCAGTTCTGTGATTGCATAACCAAAAATAAATTTGATTGCCTGAACTTACACTCTAATCAATTACTCAAACAGTTTTAGTAGGTCAGAATTGAAATTTAGACTTAACTTCTCATCATTGTCAATCTGACAAGAAATAGTCTTATCAGCTGTGTCATGATAGTGACAGAAAACCAGAGGTAACACACTGGAGGCCTGTCTGCTAAAAATGAATCTGAACCCTCTATAAACCATACGCATTATGTTCTGTGGCTGATTTGGTTTGTGGCTAGTCCAGGGGGCCTCGCTTAAAACCCCCTTTCTCTTGGTTTCAGGTGACAGGAGAGCACCTCCTCCTGTCCCCCATGGAGTGGGTGGTAGGAACCCTACAGCACTCCAACTTATCCAAAGAGATTTTCTAGACCTCTTTACTCTTAAACTCCTGGAGGTGAATATTGGTCTAAGGGATCACAAATCAGTTTTTTGTTAGTCTCTCTGGAAATTTAGCATTTCTTTTTAAAATATGGGAATACTTGATATCTGTTTTGTCCTTTGTGAACCTCACTGGAAGTGAGTCAGAAAGTGTCCTGCCTTAATATGCTCGCACAGTAATAATAACCACAGCTGCCGTATTAACCACTCTGTGTGCCAGCAGTAAGTTCAGTTCTTTAGAGACCTTATCTGATTTCATCCATGCTGTAATCCTGAGAAGAGGGATTACTGTCCCCATTTTGCAGATAGAAGCCAGGTTCAAAAGAATTCAGTCACTTGCCAGGGGTCACACAGCCAGTAGTTGGTAGAGCCTGGATTTGACACCAGGTCTGTCTGACTCACAGACTCAAAGTCTGTGCCCTTTGAAGTGTTGAAATAGTTATAAATGAAATTGTATGAGGCCTTGGATTTACTTCAAAATAATCCACAGTGGGTTAGGGGAAAGTGGGCAGAGTGCAGATGAAACAAGGTTGGCCATTAGTTGGTACTTGCTGAAGCTCGGTGATGAGAACGTGGGAGTTCACTGGCCTATTGTCTCTTTTTGTACATGTTGTGATTTTCCTTTGTAAAAAGGTTTTTTTTTGTTTTTTAAGTCTGGGCTCTTAACCACTGTACTTCTATGTTTCAAATTTAAATTTATTCACCATTTTGTACAAAACATTATAATTTTTGTTCAGACAGATGTATAAAAATATTTTGGCTAATAAAAAGACACATTTAAAATTAGTTTTTTGTTTTATTTTTAAGGCTCACAGAAACCTACCTTTTTATAAACATTTCAAGTCTGATGACTAGTGGCTACATGGCAGGCTGTAACCCAAGAAACAGCCTTCAGGAGATTATTGTTACCAACTAAAAGCTGGTTTTACTTCATATAATTAATAGCCCTTACATATCAGTCATTACTGGGCTCAATAATCAATTTTTCAGAAATGACTGCTTTACTGACCTCTCTGTAGATGGATATAATAACATGATCAATGTGGAAGTAAAGAGCCAGGGCACAGGGCTTGGGGGCTGATCTTTTTCTTTAAGAAAAATGATAGTTCAGGAAACTGAGGTATGGCAAGTGTATGGTGCAAGCTCTGAGTTCTGATGCAACGTTAAAGATGAATTTGTTTTTAGTATTTGAATTCTATTTAGTCCAAAGTCAGTTTAGCAAATGCTTTGTGTTATTGAATTGTAAAGGAGATTACCCCAAATTGAAAATTAAAAGATGAAATCACTAGGATTTTCCAGTGTTGACATTTATCTGTATTTAATTTCTATGAGTTCCCAGCTATGGACGTTTTAAAGAATTGTGAGGCCTTTTAATTTTACTCCCTAAGTACGTTATGTAAAACTATTTTGAGAGTTATTCAACAAGTATTTGTTGAGCGCTTGGTATGTCAGCGTGCCGAGCTGGCTCTGCAGATGTAGTGAACAGGAGGGGTGCGACTGATGCCCTCAGGGAGCTTGAAATTCTAATGCGGGGCAGGGAATTACACAACTACCAGGTTTTTTAAACAATAGCATTTGTAATAAGCAGGTCAAAGGAGAAATATAGTGGGTGAAAATATAAAGCCAGAGAAACTGACTTACATTTAAGTCACTTCAGACACGTAAGCTCCTACAGAGGGGAGCCTCTGCCTTATTTGACTTCCAATTCTCAGCTCCTACTACAGTTTCCTGTCGCTCTAAAGTACTTGTTAATTGATTGATGAGTTCACTATTAATTTATTCATTCAGCAGCTATTTTGTCCGTACCTACTAAAAAGCTATTCATTATGCACAAAGCACCCTGTAAATGTAAATCTAAATGTAAAGAACAGTAGAAAGATGAATTAGCCTTAGGAACTGTATTTGGGGAGCATGTGCAAGAGTAGGGGAGCTAAGATGTCCATCCATAATGTAAAATACATAGTAGACAGAGGTAAGTACCTTACATGAAATGTGGACTAAGCAGCTCAAAAAGGGAGCGGTGATGTTTCACTGGGGACCAGAGAAAGCCTCATGGAACACGTGAGATTTGCGTTGGGACTTGAAGGATGGGTAGTATTTGGACATAGAGGGAGGGAGGGAGGTGTCCTAAATATTCTAAGTGAACAGCATGAGGGAAGTTCATGGAATAGCACAGTTTCATAGTGAAAATTTGGAGTTGATATGCTGTCTGGTTCTGAGATTTGCCCTATAGCCTCTAAAACTAGTTGATAGTTCCTTTCCTATCTGAGTTAACTGGTCATCGGAGTGAATTTCTCTACTTCTTTAATATTATCACTTAATTCCTTGCTCCCCACTCAGGAGGTGATAATTCTTATTTCCTGTTTTCTTCCTCATTCTAAATTGTTCCTGAACTTTTTATTTCCTAGTCAATTCCTGATCGTAATTAAATGTTTCTAAGAATGAAACAATCATAGTGCTTTCAGGAAATTGAAATAGCATGGAATTCAAATCAAATATTGAAGTACTCTTTGTATCTGCTTTTGCTGATCACTTATATCCCAACTAATCCAGTAAAGGAGGGGCTTCGGAGCCCTGGAGTGCGTGGGCTGGCTGAAACGTGTGAAGGGAGAGGAGGACCCTGCCCTGGGTGGTGACCAGGCCAGTCCTGGGCCTAGCTCTCCCTGGATTCTCCTGCCACGAGGCAAAGCAAGTTCCTGTTACTCTTGTCTCTTCCTCAGGCCCACATCTGTGTCCCCAGTCTCTAAAATTGGCACATTCTTCCTGTTTATCTGTATTATTTATCCTCAGAGCATTTGTGGGTTTATACATGCACTTCTTTATAGAAAGATATTGTATCTGAGCATAAACTGTAATAAAGCGAAGAAAATCAAGTTCCGATCATCTCCCTAGCATCGCCTTTTCCTTGATAATCCTGTTAATCATTAAATATTGTGAGTCACTAAAATGTTTTTAGATTGCTTTTGTGGTAATTTCTGGGTTACATTTATATAAAACATTCTTAATACTCTGTAGGGGGCAGCGTTTCCTCTATGGTTTACAAATAATAAATTGCCACAATGATTCAGAGCTTTTGATTATTCTGCTACAAAAAAATCACTTAAAATATCTAGTGTTAATGTTCTATGGAAATTTGAGTTGTATCATAATGCTTACCTGTGGGTGATGGCTCAAAATCAGCTGATCTCTTAAATATTTATTTATATAAATATACCAATTTAAATCTACATTATATTTCCTGTACTATAAGTTTTGTTAATTTCTGCAGTTTCTGTGCTGAGCAATGGAGAAAACCCAAGCGGTTAGTTACATGGTTTGATATTACGGCTTTAAAAAAAGCTTCTATAGTCAGTGCTTCTTTTAATAAATTTTAAGTCAGTTTTGAGATTGTTTTTATTGATCTGAATTTGTAAGGAAGTAAATGTAAGTCTACTTTATTTAAGTAAGAGGATAAAGGCAGAAAATTGTATATAGTTAAGACAAATTTGGAAGAACAAAGAGCAAACATTTTGTTTGACCCTAATGAATGAAGGTCCCGTTGCATAGTAATATTGAGACCTAGATGAAGTAAATTGAATAGTACTTTGTATGTTATCTGGAAAACATGCAAGAATGCAAGAATTATATTTATGCAATTTAGAGTTCCTTTAAGTAGGAAGTTAATACTGAAAAATAAAAAGTGGCAGACATTTATTCAGCAGACATAAATCAAATCCCTTCTTTGTGCAAGGCATTGTAACAGAATCAGCAAAGAGTTATAAGGATAAATATGACTTGGTCTTAGCTCTTGAGGAGTTTATTATGTGACACGGATGATAAGACAGAAGGTAAGATACAAAATATAAGTATTTATAATATAAGATACAAAAGAGAAAGTCCCTTAAGAAAATGCCTTAACTGTCACCCATAGGCTAAATCCATCCTTTATGGCCTGTGAGCCAAGAATGCTTTTTACATTTTTAAATGTTGGAAAAAAATCAAAAGAAAAATAGTGTTGGGGCTGGCCCGGTGGCATAGCGGTTAAGTTCACGGGCTCTGCTTTGGCGGCCCGGGGTTTGCAGGTTCGGATCCTGGGCATGGACTGATGCACCGCTTGTCAAGCCATGCTGTGGCGGTGTCCTATGTAAAGTAGAGGAAGATGGGCATGGATGTTAGCCCAAGGCCAATCTTCCTTAGCAGAAAGAGGAGGATCGGCAACAGATGTTAGCTCAGGGCTAACCTTCCTCACAAAAAAAAGAAAAATAGTGTTTTGTGACACACGTAAATTATATGAATTTCAAATTTTAGTGCCCATAAATAAAGCTTTATTGGAACACAGTCATGCTCATTCACTTCCATATTGTTTATGGCTGCTTTTGTGATGTAATGGAAGAGTCAGAGTAGTTGCAACAGAGATTATGTGGCCTGCAAAGCCAAAGTATTTATGTTCTGCATCTTTATGGAAAAAATTTGCATACCCTTGCTTTATGTATATATACAGGGTTGGAGGGGAGCCCTTCTGGAGTGAGCTGAGGTCTTTGGCTGCCTTTCATCCCAAATAGTGGCCAGTGTTGAAGGGCATCATTTCAGCTGTTTTCTCTCCCCTCCCCACGGGATGAGATGTAGCTGGTCTAGTTGGTTCCCATTAGAGTAGGTCCCTCAACATTAGGAGAAGCAAACTGAGATGCCTACTTGGCCAGGTGGGGGAATGAATGAGGATGGGTTTCAGAAAATCGGGAGTAATGAGGTCTGTGTGAACTGGAGACGTACAGTGCCCCATCCGTAGCCTGTTGTTGCCTTGTGGATATGTAGTATTGCCAGTTTTGGAGACTTATATAAAGAAGTAGAAAGCAATGATCTTTCATATAAAATTTTTCAGAAGTTTAAATAAGAACAATGAAGTAAAGATTTTAAATAATACTATAAGAGCCATGGTATGTCTGAGAGCCCAAGTCAGCCTGTGTGGGCTGTCAGTTTTTGATTTCGACTCTGCAGCAAGCTAAGTGCCAGCCTGTCTTTCTCACACCCTCTTGGACCTGCCAGTTTCCAGCTGCAGTGAAGGCCTGCACCAGGTCTCTGTTCCTTCATTCAGTCCCAGCTTGAGATGGAGTCTCAATCCTGTGTGGGTTCCCAGATTAGGTTGAGGATGGAGGTGGGAGATGTCCTGCATTCTCTAAGGAGCTGTGACCAGAAACCTTAAAAAACAAAAAAAAACCAAAAACAGATCCCTTACTTCTCTTTCCTCTTACTTTGTATTGTTGCTTTTGTCAGCCAGACCCTGGTTGGGGTGAGGGGATGAGTCATAGGATTCCAGCACCACACCTCACTCTGGCTCTGTGGGGTGCTTTTGAGTGTGGGTGAGGGGAGGGGCTTGACATGGAAGAAGCAAACGGCATAGGCCTAATGAGGGAGGGGTAGTGGTAGTTGTTGCTTAAAGAGTATGTAGAAATTGGAAAAGAAGAAGTGGAGGAAGGTATTCCCTGAGAAAGTAGAAGGTAAAGAAAATCAGGGAGAGGAAAATGAGAGCTATATGTCCAAGAAATGGAAAATATTCTAGTTTGTCTGGAGGCTTGGGCTGTGAAGGGGAATTGTAGGAAAAAGGTGGGAACGGTGTGTTGGGGATGGTGGAGAGGCTGCAGTGGTTTGGTAAACAGACTGGGTCTTATTCAGGAGGGACCGCTGGAGAGTTTGGGGTCTGTGACAGACTCATGCGGTCAGATTCATCTGGCAGTAACACCGAGGACAGAGTCCTTGAAGAGCATGAGATTAATGTCACGGAGAAGAGAGGAGACCCCTATTCTCGCCTGATGCTGAGTAGTTTGGGGATAGGTAATATGGTCTAAACCTGTGTGGAGGAGGAAGGAATAAAACCTGTGTGGAGGAGGAAGGAATACGTGGGCAGATGCTTCCCCGGTAGTGGGTGGGAGCTGATAAAGGGAGTCCCAGGGTCCTTGATCCCTATGACCTGTTATCCTCCTTCTCTTGTCATCTATAAAGTGCTTGCCTGTTCGTCTCATTTAATTCCCACAGCAGTTCTGAAGAATTTCCCCCCTCAATTTACACACGTGAAAACAGATTCAGGTTAAGTACTAAACAGCAAAGAAATGGCACCAAGAGCGAGCAGATTCTGGGCTACACAACTGTTCCCCAGTGGGACACTTTTAATTGTCATCATTTTTACTTTGTAGAGAAGTTAGCTAAGAACTGCATGAGATTATTTGTGCACAACTTTTAAATGATCTTTCCTTAACTTTTAGAATTTGGAACTAGAGTTCTAAGATCTTAATTTCATAATCAAATTTTCATGTAACCACTTAATATAAAGTTGCATGTAGTTATATATTTCTAATCATTTTTACTAAATTATATTTACTATGTATTGATTAAAATGTAAAGAAGCATAACTCAGTTCTACTAGTATGCAAACCATTTAGCAGTAAGCAGACACTCAGTGCAATACCATGAGGATATCAGATGAGTTTGGTTTCTTTCCTTCTGTCTTGACATACTGATCAGTGTTTCAGATCACCAAAAGGGACTCATGAGTCTGGTCGGACTGGGTTTGTTTTTCCTTTTATGAGCCATTTGAGGAATCCAGTTATCTTTTTTCCTCCTCATTTCTTCTTTCTGACTTCATGCACAGTTTTAGTTTTACCAATTCAAAACTAAGATAATTCTAAAAAGTAAGTCAGAAATTTTAATATTAAGTAACATTTACTGGGAAAACAAAGTATAATAGTCTTAATTAAAGCAACAATGAAAAGAATTTATTTTAAATTGAGCTACTAGGCATTGGGATACATGCTGTATTCATAAGGTGGAATAGTTCAAATAAAATTTTACTTACAGAATTATGAAGTTTTAGATGCTTAGGGATTTCCTTAAAATCCAGGGTTAGATTGCAGTTGTTTCAAGAGCTTTTTTCCATGCGTGTTCAGCTTCTTAACCTTCTACTTTTGTACTTACTGTATAGATGGGATTTTTTTTTTTTATGTTCTACCTTGAACTTGGATGCCTTACTCTTAACTGTCTAAAGAAATTGAAATTAGTCATGCTACCATTATGTGATGTTGGTGACATCCAGCCATGTATTTCTAAACTGACACAACCACTGCTTTGACAGGTGACTGAAGGCGGAGGATAGAGCTCATGTCAAGGCTGTCCTTTCAAACCAGCGAATCTAGTGGGGATTGTTAGAACAGAAAAGGCAAAAAGCAGCCTTGGGTTAAATTCATTATTTTGACATTTGATGGTGTAGTGATGTGAGAAAGATGGCACAGCTACCTTCTTTTCTTGCCAGTGAATAGATAGAGTAGGGGAAGGCACAAACAAGTTGTGTACTCCACATTTGTCGTGGCACAGTAACTGAAATCTACAGATCACAAAGGTGTTCTAACTAGTACACGTTACCTGAGCAATTTGCCCAGGTGTTTTTAAACTTCGTTTCTGTGTACTCCAGACTACATTAACAACTGGCCTTTGTTAAACATGATCATACAGTTTGCTAGACATTGTTCTAGACCAGGGAAGAAAGATGAAAAGCCATGTCCTTTCTTGTCAAGGGGTTTGCCACAGAAGGTGATAAATACTCACACTGTATTTATTGCATAGTGGCTGGGAGGCAGACGTACTTATTTTCAAATCCTGACTGTTGCTTCCTAGCTGTGATCTTGGTCAACTCCTTCATATTCTTGAGCAACCTCAGTTTTCTCGTTAATGAAGTGAGGAAGAAAGTACCCAACTAGTAGGGTTAAATGATGTAATGTATGGAAAGTACTCAGTGCAGAGCAAGTGGGTAGCTACTAACTACCGTAATAGAAGGGTATGCCAGGCATTATGAAGGAACCTAAACTAGCTTGGAGGAGGATTAGAACTTGGTTCCTAGAAGTAATGCTCTCTTTGAGACTTGATGGTAAATTAGGGTTGGGTTGGGGGTTGTGCATTCCAGGCAAAGGGAACATCTACAAAGTATATGTTTGCTTTGTGTTAAATTTGTTGGTGGCTATAAGATGATATATGTAATTTTAGTAACAAAGAATATTAAAAAATTGATATAGGATTGTAAATTTGTGCTCAAAATAGTAACTCTTACTGCTTCAAGTGTGTGTTTCTTATTACAACTCAGAAATGTCAGAGCTTAAATTTGAGGAATTTGAGGGTTAAAAAAACAGTGAAATGGAATGAGAAGCTTTCAAAACGCTGAATTTAATGTATGTTTTTGTTAATAGAGACTTGACTTTGTGCTACCTCCCAACAGGGCCTGGTATAAAAGCAAATTACCACACTTTGATGCTCTTAATTTTGATTAATTTGACACAGTTCTTCTGTCATCTCTTTTTATGGTCAAATGGTCTATGAAAATTAATGTTAAAAATAATTCATGTTATCCCTCCTGATAATATGGTCTTATCAAAATCCCTGAATTCTAGGTAGATACCCACTAAGTTATGCATTTTAAGATGATAGCACTGTTGGCTTTTATTTTGGAATGGTTTTACAAATAAAGACTAAGCACTGCTTTTCTTCAGGTATTTTGAATAAACACCCTCTTTTTGCTTTATTCTTTTTGGCTTCTTGTCTTGTGTAGCTCAGAACTTTAAAGGGCAGAACTAGATAGCCAGAAAACCACAGCCTTATAGCAGCTATAATGTACCAGTTGTTGAAAAGAAATTTAGCTCTTACTATATAGAGTTAGCAATTTATATTATTTTTCCTATGCTGGCTTTTAGCCAGCAAAAACATCCACTATCCCGATGATCTCCTAGAGATGGGAGCCATTTCTTAAGTGCCTCTGACCATGAGCTAGTCTGTCAGTGAGAGATTATTGCCAAACCTGGTCTGCTAATAGGAAGATTTCAGATAGCCAATGGATTCTAATTTAGAACAGCTCAATCTTGTCTCTTTTTAAAGATGTATTAACCTGAAATGCCACATCTGTCCAGAACAGGAGAGCACATGGTTCTTAGTTTACCTTCCCTTTAAAGGAAAGCTGGAGAATGAGTAGCCAGAGAATGTGTTAAATACTATTTACTGCCGACCTGCTTGTTACTGTTATCTTTATTTATTTTATGTTGTCATTGTGTTTCTGTGTTGTCATTACACAGTCATTTTCCCTGAGATAAAACATTCATGGCATTTGTCATTTACAATACCAGGATACTAGTTTTAAACTGCCTTTGTGAGTGAACAAGAGGTCTTGGTCCCAGAAGCCTTTTTTCCGCGGCTTGAGTTGGCTTAAGTGAGGACCAAGTGCATCGTGGAGAATCCCTAACTCTTTGGGGGTGTAACATCCTGGAGAGGCCTGTTAGTGCATTGCTGCAATGCAAATAGTTACCGTGGTTACTGTGCAAGGTACCTTCTTTTTCCTGCTTTGGACCAGGCAGTGAACTGGCTGAAAATGGTCACCTTCCTGCAGTGCCTTTGAGCAGAAATAATTCCCTTGGATTTAGGCCTGAGCAGTTTTTTTATGCCCACGTGATGTGCGACGAGCCCACTACTAGATAAAGCCCCACAGGAGCCAGGTACTTTGAGTCCCCAAAGGCTTCTGGCCACTGGCCGTGTGACGGCCGGAAGAGGGCCAGCTTTTTCCTTGGCTGGTAGCTGTTAGATAAGTGGTTGACAGCCTGAGAGAAACAGCAGTCAGGAGAAAACAGACTTAAAACAAAGCTTCGTGCTTCCTGAGTCTCTTGGCTCTGATGCTGTAATCGTCTATGGTGATTTAGTGGGAACAAAAGAGATCAAGTAACACCTTGGGTAACAATACACATTGTTGGGGGGAGGATGGTTTTAATGTACTTTTTGTTCTAGATTGTCAACTGCCAGTAGCCCAGTTCTCTTTTACCATATTTGTTACATAGCATACTGTGAAAATTGTTTGAATAAGACATAATGAAAACACAGCTTTTGAAGAGCGCATAAGTTTCCCTTTCAAAACTGCCTGGCATGTGGTTTTCTAAAGTTCCCTGATCTAAATATTGATTCTCAGTTGTTCAAAAATACAATTTAAAGAAAATGTAAACATGAATTTAAGAATGTTAACATTCTTTGTCAATATTTCAAGGGTTGGCCATGTAGTCGAGGAGGTCTAATTTTTTGTTAAATGTTGATTATGTAGAGTTTTGAAAATAGGGGAAAGTGCAAAGAAGAATAAACACCTATAATCCCGCATGTAAAACAGTGCCGGGCACACAGCAGGCACTCACGTATTTGTTCAATGAATGTAGAGACGAATACCGTTAATACCATTTGGGTATATTTGTGTTTAAGGGTTTTTTTTCCCGTGTGTATTTGTTTTTTATTTTTTTTTTAAAAAATAAGGATTGAAACATGCAAGTACAATGTAACTTGTCTTTAAATTTTTGAAGAATTGATTATTTTTGACGTTGCTTTTATTATTCTTTTGTGATAACTGGAAGATTTGAATTTGCCTGTGGCCTTTAGCAAGGGGCAGCCTTATTTTAGGCCTGTCTGCTTCATGAAGCTATATACTTTCATTAGGTAATGGTTGCTTTGGATTCTCATGAAATATATGACCATAATTTCCATACCCTTCTTCATAAAAGTCTCTGGAGTGGGTCTTTTATCCCTACCACCCACACCTGCGTTTAGGCCTGCTCGCCTCAGTCCTGTCTGGTTGCATTCATCTCCTCCTCCTTGACGCAGACTTCTGTCAAACTCACCTGTTTACTCCCCATTTCCCTACTAGAACCATCTGCTCCAGCCAAATGGTCTTTCCCTGTTCTTGCCCAGATCCACCCCATTTTAAGTCTCACCTCTACTCTTTTTTCACACTGTTCCAAGCTGGCATACCTACCCTTTTTCTTCACTCACTGAATTATTTGCCGTGAGGCTGGGCTCCAAATCCTGCATCTTCTGTTAACCTGCTTATGTTAGTATGGTTCATGATCTTGAGAGGCAGTGTTCTGGGATGTCACTCTCTAGAGGAGCTTATACACGTTTCAAGTGAATAGTTTGTTTTTTTGATAAGACCTATGGTTGACTTTTAAAAATTTAAGTTGATAATTATCGTTAAACTTAACTCTTTCCCTCATATTGCACCCTACTCCCCAAAAGAGAAAGTAAGAAATTGGCATATGCTTACCCTGACATTTTCTTCTCTGTGGCAATTAAAACTGTTCAGAAAATTCTTACAGTTTAGTTAGTCCTCCCATGATTTTCTTCTATTTGGATAACGTGGCTAACTTGGTTTCATCACTTCTGTGAGTTTGGATTATATTTCCTCCTCTTGTCATCAAACTCTGCCTTCAACGTTACCTGCTATAATTTATAGTTAAAATAGGCCTGCGGTGGGGGATCCACACTGATCATTTGCTGTAGTTAGCCTAGGCCACTTTGATAAGTCACAGCTCTGACCTCAACTAAACCAAATGTAGTTTTAGGTCTTTTAAGTATTTAGTTTTCTTAACCAATCGAGCAGTGGAGCTTTTGTTGGCATTCTTCCCATCTGCATATGAGGAAGCCGCATAAATAGTTTGAAAAAGGCATGGCCCCTGCTTTGAACTTATTACCTACTTAACTCTTGAATAATAAAAATGTGCTATAGACTAAACGGGCGAAGAACATATGGGTAGCATAGCACAGCGGATAGCTTCTGGAGCCAGTAAGATCAGAATTTGGTTTCTGGGCCCTTAACTCAGTGGCACTATGAGTATCTTACTATCCTTGAGCCTCAGTTTCTCCTTCTGTGAAATGAGCAGAAGAGGTTATGGGGAGGATCAGCTGAGTTTCCTTTCTACTTCTTTCCTTTGCGGGGTTTAGTCAAGAGCTCTGATGACTAGGGAGGTCAGCCCAGGCTTCCTGAAGGATGAAGACTTGAGCTAGGCCTTGAAGGCAGGCTCAGATTCCACTAGGTCAAGGGGAGAAAAAAAGGCACTCCAGGTGTGGGGAACTAGTTGTGCAAAAGACCATGGACAAGTCCATAGACCCTTGAAAGCGTGTGCCAGGAGGGGACTTGATGAAAGCCATGCGTAAAAAATGTGTGTCAGAGGGCTCGAGGAGAGAGTCTGGAATCTGAGGGATGAGGAAGAAGATCTTATAATCTAGTGATGAGGGTGTGAGTGAGGATCAGTGGTCAGGGAGTGGTGCAGAGAGGGCAGCTACAATGGGTATTTCCAAGGACAAATCATCAGGGCTTGGTGTGTGAGGCTATGGGATGAGAAAATTGCAAGAGTTTAAGTGGGTGTTTACTGTGTCGTTCATTTATACATTCTTAAAATACTTAAATTGAAAATCCGCTGCTGCAAGTTTCTGTTCTAGGTATTGGGGATTAACCACTAAATAGAACAGAAGTCCCTGCTCTTTTGAAGCTTACTTTCTAGTGTTAATTGTGTTAAAAATTTAGTGGCAGCAATTTGGGCATCTTGAGATGTCATTATCCAGCTCATGATTCTTTGATCATATCTAAAAGTCAAGTGGGAAATGGCAGTGAGAGCATATCTAGTATCTTCATGAAATCAGTATACAGTATTTTCGTGTTTCAGGACTTTAAAATAAGAATAAAACAATTAAACTGAAAAAGCTGTATTTTATAGATCAAAGGAGGTGGTATTACCATAGATTTAGTAGTTTGCCTTATAGTTAATAAATTTTAGGGAATGTGAAGTTTGGAACACCTAGGGAATTGTTGTTGAGTTGTGAAAGATTCCTTTTGTAGGCTTTGGTTGGGATTAAAATTAGATGCGTTTAACAACCAGGAGGAAGTAATTAGATTGAACAAGACTTTAGTACTTGATGGCTTTTTTCCAAGTGATTTTGTTGGCATATTTTTGAAGTAGTGCTATGATATTTTAGTTTTCTTCAATTCTTTAAGGTGCAAAAATTTAAGTTAGTATTAGGTAATTCCTTGACAACAAATGTTGACATAAGCAATAAAGAGATTTGAAAACTAAAACATGATTTTCCCTGGTATTTTGAAAGCTTGGGTTAGAAAACATTATCTAATTAAAGTTATGATGCATTTAAATATTCGTTTAGTTAGGAAAACTTCCCTCTCTTTTATTTAATGTACCTAGTTGTGTTTCATCATGTTTTTATGGTAACGACAATTAATCAGCTATAGAAATAGAGTATAAGGATTATTCATAATTTTTAAGGAAAGAAAGAAAGAGGTTTGAACCATATAGTACAGATGAAATTTCATGCAATAAAGGAATATTAAAAACAAGGATTAAGACTCTGAACTGCTATAAATATATTACCTCTCAGTATCTGAATTTCTCAGTTAAAAAAAATCAGATGTTTTTTCTTAAGGATGATTTGATTTTTTTACATTTCCTTCAGGTAAAAGTGCAGTTTTGAAGTGTCTACTGGATATTCACAAAATTTTTCAGGAAAATGACCCAGCTTATATTCTGAACGATCTCTACATCTCAGACTACTGTGTGTGGATTCAGAAAGCCAAGTAAGTTTTGAGTTACTTGCGAATTTTACATGCTCCCGTTTCTGAAACACCTACTTACCCAGGATGAAGAAAATGAAATAACCTGGGGGATAAGTTTTAATGAAAGAGAAACCCCATATAGCTACCAAACCCTTGAAGAAGTGACTGGATCAACATGGGGAGCTTGGTGAACTTGGTTAGGGAGGAGGTGCAGGTGGCAAAAAGTTAATTTTACCAGAAAAAACCGGTACAGCCTGGAAAATTGGTGTTAAAATAGACAGTTGTGAGTATTCATTGTTATGCTGTCCAATATGAAATCTCAAGACTAGGTATCCAAACCTGTGTCTGTAGTTAACTTACAGTGGGGTGTGAGTGTGTGTGCGTGCACGTGCATGCTTGTGGGCATGTGTGTAAACATCATAGGACACAAACCTCATCACTTCTAATCACAATGAGAGCTGTGCATGCATTGGCTAACCACTGGCTTACAGAATTCAGTATTCAGAGTTAAAAAATACAATCTTTGGAGCCTAATAACAAGATTCTTGGTAACACATGTATCTAAAGGTCTAAACACTCACAAATGGGCTCCTTGCACTTGTTATGTAAAATTTTTAAAAAGTGTTTATCATTGCCCCACTCAAGGAACCATATTAAGTTTAAAAATACAGTGAATTTTCATTTGTGAAGGGATTCTTATCAGACATGCCTGTATTATCCATTTCAGTAATTGGAATTACTGGAATTCCAATTAATTACTGGAATTACTCTTGATTGGAATGATTCTTAGGTGCTGTAGGAAATGATGGCACAATATCCTTTGTGACTTAGAAGAAAAGTATCATTCGTGACTTAGAAGAAAAATAATCATGGTATTTTTACTGTTACTGCGATGATCGGTAAATGAATGCTTTAGTATGGCTTTATTGCCTTTTCTGAGTGAGCCATTATATGGAATTTATTTTTGATTTCTGTTCATGGGGAAGAAATTATATTGCAGAGTGAAATAAGAAAAAAATTTGAGGTTATACCTGTTGTAAGGAAAATGCTGAGGGACTGCTCAAGATAATGCCTAACAACATACAGCAGGTGGTTTCAGCATTTGTGTTGGAAATCTAGATTTCACCAGATGGAAAATTGCATGTTTAACCCCTGAGGTCATAATGGCATGTCATCACTTCATTTGATCCTTCTGCTAATTGAGCTTATCAAATACCCTGCTGCCATTTCCTGTTGTTTTCATAATAAAATTAAATTGAAATAGTCTGTTTGTGTGAGTTTAGGTTTTCCTTTTTACACATGTAATGAGCATGGAGGTTTGTGCTAGGATCTGATTTCTCTGAGCTCCTCCCTTCTCTCTTTGTGGCATTCCTTATTAACTAGAGAGAAGATTGTATTTCATTGAAGTAGAAGGGTGTGTGCCCTCAAGTTGATGTGGGGATTATTAGACTTTCTTTCTCCTAAAAAAATTTTTTTCCCTTGGCTTTAAGTTGCAGGAAGTGAAACAAAATTCTTAGGTTCCTCATAATTGTTATGATAATAGTAATATTTTAAAAGGGATAATGTATTGGGAAGTGAGATAGGAGAGAGAAACGAACAGGAATTCTTCAAATTACTTTGGAAGAATTTATTCAACTTTACCAATTTGCCCCCCCCCCTTTTTTTTTTCTCCCCAAAGCCCCAGTAGATAGTTGTATGTCATAATTGCACATGCTTCTAGTTGCTGTGTGTGGGACGCGGCCTCAGCATGGCCGGAGAAGCTGTGCGTCGGTGCACGCCCGGGATCCGAAACCCGGGCTGCCAGTAGTGGAGCGCGCGCACTTAACCGCTAAGCCACGGGGCCGGCCCCTCAATTTTACCAATTTGAACATGACTTTTCTTTCCCTAACTAGGCTGTGTTGTTTTCACTTTATACGTTAAATTTTAACTCTAGTCTAGCCCAGCTATTTTTTTCTCTCCGTTTAAAATAGGACATTTGTTCCTTTATCTCATTTTTATTCAGTTTTCTAATTTCATCCTTAATTTTTCAAGCACAAAATGATTGAGCTTTCCAGTATCATCTTACTGTGAATTAATTATACTGCAGCACATGTCCATGGTTTTCAGGACTGATTTCTTCCTCACCTTTCACCTTCTGGTTTCTTTGCCACATAGCTCTGTCAACGAAATCTAGCACCTTATTTTTATGTTTTAAAATAGTTCTATGTTTTCCTTAGCCTTTGTTTGATGTTTTTGATTATAGACATATTTCGGAGATATCACGAGTTTGGTTCCAGACCACTGCAGTAAAGCGAATATTGCAATAAAGCGAGTCACATGAATTTTTTTGTTTCCTAGTGCATATAAAAGTTATGTTTACACTATACTATGGTCTGTTAAGTGTGCAATAGCATTATGTCTAAAAAACCAATGTGCATACTTTAATTTAAAAATACTTTATTACTAAAAAATGCTAATCATCATCTGAGCCTTCAGCGAGTTACTGTAATCTTTTTGCTAGTGGAGGTTGTTGTAAAAAACGCAATATCTGTGAAGTGCAATAAAGCAAAGCGCAATAAAACAAGATATGTCTATATAATAATAAAGACTGTGTGAAATTTTATTAAAATACCAGACAAGTGCTAAATTCTGACTAGCACAAATGACAGCATTCCATTTTTACAGTCAGACATTTACTTTGGCAAAAACTTACTGGAATGTGAATAGCAAAGTCATTCTTATATTTAATTAATGAAGTTAGGGCAACAGTTATCATAAGTTTTGCTTTAGTACTAGGTAGTTATTTTTCCTTGTGATATCTGTGTCTTATAGAGCATATTTGCAGATCTTAAAAACTGAAGCTCCTGTATTCTTATTCATAGTTGCAGACTCTGCAAATTATGTTTCTGAAAAGGAACACTCCCTGCTATCCTTCACTGTAAGCTTCATTGGAAGTTTCTAGTGTGGTGGCCACTACAGCAAATGCTCCCTGGGTGGCAGCATGAGGAAGAGATTTGCTTGGGGTCATATAACTTAAGAGATAGGTCTGTGATCGTCTCAGGTCTACCGGGTCCAGATTTCATATTTTTCCAGATATGCCACCTAGACAAGCAGTTGTCTTTACCCATGGTATGTGGGGAAAAAAAAACAAAGAAAAGAGCACTGCCTTTAGAGAGCTTTTCCTATAGGAAGAGGGATGAATGAATCATTTATCTTCCTCCTGAGTGTTCCCATAGCACTTGGTTTAGAGATCATTTGAGCACATCTCATGCCTGCCTCATTTTATAGTAATTTTGGTACAGATCTCTTTCCCCCTCTAAAATTTTAAAGTCTGTGTGAATGAACGCCTACCTGTCTGGGCCCATCACAGTCCTCTGTGAGCACAGTAAGTTTTAGTTGAATTGAACGGTATCTAGTAGAGCCAATTAAAGGACATTTCTCATTGTTTAAGAAAAATTGTAGCACTCTATAAACTGAGTTGGCTCTAACTTATTTTAATTGAAGTTGTCAGCTACGTTCAGTTATGAGATTTCCCCCTTCCCGTGATTTCTGTCCCGGTGGGCTGCACTCATCAGTAGCAGTGATAGTTCTGACCCTTGAAAGTTTAGCAGTTTACACCCTTTTATAGAAGCTGGGGTGGAAAAGAATGAACTGTAAAGTATGTTCCAGCTCTACTGCTCATTGACCATAAAACCTTAGCAAGTCACTTCATCACTTCATCTAATGTAGCCAGTATTAGTATTTTAATATTTCCTCTAGTTATTTTCCAGTGTATTTTTAAACCAGTGGAAATAATACTGCACATATCATTTTGTAACTTGTTTTATACTTATAATAGTACCTCATAAATCATTTTCTTTATAATATCCGTAGCATAGTATTTTTAAAAAATAACTTAATTCGTTCCTCATTATAAAAGGCGTATATGCCCACTGAAGAAAATTTGATACTGTATGATTTTAATGCATGGTGTATTTTGAAATGACAAGGGGTCAAGTAGGGTATTATTTTGTTTTTGCTACATGGAAAAATTTTGGTGGTTTCTTTTTTTGAAAAATGAAGTTAAAATCTAAAATCCTGGCTATCTTCAGTACAAGACTGAGCTTGTTGTAAAGATTTTAAATCACACTTTTTTGGGGCCAGCCCAGTGGCATAGTGGTTAAGTTCACGTGCTCCGCTTCAACGGCGCGGGGTTCGTGGGTTCGGGTCTCGGGCGCGGACCTACATACCACTCATCAAACCATGCTGTGGCGGCATCCCACATACAAAATGGTGGAAGACTGGCACAGATATTAGCTCAGTCATGGTCTTCCTCAAGCAGAAAGAGGAAGATTGGCAACAGATGTTAGTTCAGGGCCACTCTTCCTCACCAAAAAAAAAAATCACACTTTTTTTCTCTAGTATAGTTTTTATGGTAGGTAGTTGTGGGGGAAAGAAAAAACAATATGTCTGTGAAATGCTGAACCTTTTTCCATTGAACTGATAAATAATTTACTGTAATACCTTTGGTGCATTTGTTTTCTTCACTGCTTGTTAGCATACTTTTTCCCACAAATGAAGTCTTATTTTGTGACCCTTTAGACACTAATGTGGAACATTTGTAGAAGGAAACGGCTCCATCACTGAATAGTTATATCTCATTTGATAAATCCTGGACCTCAGTTTTTTCAGTTGTGAATGAACATAAACCATTTCAGCAGTGAAATCGTAAAATTTTAGAAAACTTAGGACCTTATCATTGGTTCATATCGCTTCAGTTGCTTCCTCCATGTGTGTGCTTTGGTAGGGGTAGCGTTATGCTCCTGAGAACAGCATAGATCTCGTCCTGTTGGCTCGCTCTTGTTCCTGGTTTATCTGCTAAAAGCTGTGGAAGTGGGGGTAACTCATTTGCAGAAGTAAAACAGCATTGAATATAGAAGTGGAATTATGTATTTTTTCAACCACTAATTATTATTTTATTTTTTTTAAAGATTTTATTTATTTGTTTTATTTCCCCCCAAAGCCCCAGTAGATAGTTGTATGTCATAGCTGCACATCCTTCTAGTTGCTGTATGTGGGACGCGGCCTCAGCATCGCCGGAGAAGTGGTGCGTTGGTGCGTGCCCGGGATCTGAACCCCGGCCGCCAGCAGCGGAGCGCGCGCACTTAACCACTAAGCCACAGGGCCGGCCCTCAACCACTAATTATTGAGCCTTACTATGTGCCAGGTACTGAGGTAGATGACGGGGGTACTCTGGTGACGGAAAGACACGCCCTCCTAAAGCTGATCTTATAGTGGGGAGTACGGATGTAAGGAGAATATCATGCTGTAGCCTGAGAGTGGCTACAGTGAGGAAGTATGGGTGGTGTCGAAGCACTTAGGGGGACACATGCCTAGTCTTGGGGTATAGGAAACAGCTTCTAGAAGGAAGAGTTGAAGCTGAGAGCTGAAAGATCAGTAAGAGTTGTTTAGATGCAGGTGGGGAAGCAGGGGTGAAGGGTATTTCAGACAATAGGGACAGAAGAATATGGCCCTTTTAAAGAGCTCAGAGGCTCAGGATGGGTGGATCAGAGTACAGGAATGGGAGGAAAGAAATGAGGCCAAGGAGTTCATGTGGAGCCTTGGCCACGTAAAGATGTTTGGGCTTTGTTCTGGGAGAGTGTGGAGCAGTTGAAGAGTTTAAGCTGTGGAGTGTCTGTGTGAGAACGGTGATAAGATTTAGATTCTGGGAAGCTCCATCAGGTCGCATTGTGGGGAGTGAATCGGAGTGGCGTGGTGCTCAGTCTCGAGATTGAAAGACTGTTAAGAGGGAGGGTGATCCAGACAAAAGGCAATTGTAGCCTGAGTCGGGGTGGGGAAGGAGACTAGTGGTCAGATTTGAGAGGTAGATGAGACAGGCCTTAATAATTGATCGGATGTCGGGGGAGAGGAAGAAGAGTCCAAGATGAGATCCAGATTTTGACTTGGCTGGTTAACTGGGCTGTTGGAGGTGCATTTGCTGAAATTAAATAATATTGGAGAGGGTGTAGGTTGGAGGAGAAGCCAGAGGGAGAGAAGATGAGTTCTGTTTTAGAAATGTCGATTTGAAGTCTCTAAGGAATACCCATCAAGAAATAGGAACATTTGGATCACAGCTGGAAAAGATGTATGGAGAAGAGTTTGAACAAAGAAAGGACATGAATTAATAGCAAAACATAAAAAATGGTATCTGGTTGCATAGTATTACACATATGAATATAATAATAATCAGGAGGGGATGCATTCCAGGCTGGGAAAATAACATCATGCGGGGGAGTAGACAAGTAAAACATGTAAGCAACATGGTAAACAGATTTCCTAGTTGTAGCTATGGTGTTTTGGAAGGGCAAGAACGGATGTGAGGCTTTTTTGCATTTGGATCACAGTTTTATCTCTCCTTGTAGACTCTTTATTATTGAATAAGAGTCTACAGTTAGCCTGGGGTCATGATGTTTTAGTAACAGGGCCAGATATGAAATCCTTATTTCTCCATTCTGTGTGCTAGAGACCGTGTCAGCTTTCTTGACTTAGAAATCAGTTGGTTACGAAGAGAAACCCACTCAGACTTTTATATTAAAATTGAGGGCTTTGTTAGGAGGCTGCAGGTTATTTTCTGGAACCCAGGTGCTGAGAGTGCAGCTGGGCCCCATGAGCTCAAGTCATGATGTGAGGCAGCTGGCTTACTCTCTGGTGACATATGGTCTCTCACATTGCTTTTTTCTGCAAGTCGCTGCCACTCTTCTGTCTTGATACACATGGAGGAGAATGGCCATTCCACAGCTCTGAGTTCATATGTCCCTAGTTTCAGTGGACATGGACTAGATAGAGTCCCTTATTGGTAATTCCAAGGGGGGAAGAATATGGTTGCCCAGCATGGTTCAGTGTCTTTTCCTGGTCTAGTTGCCTTGATCACAGTGGCCTTGGGGCAGGGGTGCCCCCTAAAGTGGTACACACGTGGCCCCATGATCCATTCTGTCACTGGTCAGTGACATTTCTCAGAGAAGGGTGCATGTGGGGCATGTAGACACCTTAAGAGGACACTGCTGTAATTCCACAGCACTGTTCTGAGCCATAGCAGGGAGAGCCGTGACACCTACCTTCACCCATGTCACTGATGTTCATGATAAAAATACAGTATTGAAGATGATTTCAGGGGTCTTAAATTCAGGCCTACCAAATGATAATCAGACACTCTAGGTGATTTTACTTTTGTATGGGAAGTTACTTCTCTGACAAATAGTAAAATGTTAAGTGTTACATTAGCTGCTGATGATTGGCATATAGAAATTTTAAGAAACAATTGTGTATAATTTCAAGCAAATTAAACCTCCCTTGAATTGACATCATTCTTGGTAAGGTGCTTATTCTGACATGTCAAGTTGCTCTGTAGTTTTACTGTTTATTTTTAATTAAATCCACAAATTCATCCTGGATGGGAGTGGGTTTTATCTCCATAAGGAAAGATTAGTACATGCCAGTATCCATTCACTTGCCTCCCACTGAAGTGTGGTTTCATATAGAAAGGATTTACTTAATGGTTCTTTACCTTATCACCAGGAGTTCAGCAGTGCCCACTGGGGACGGTTGCTCTTCATTAGACTTCTCTTACAAGAAATGTGCCAATAAATCATAGGATTACTAATGTTCCTGCAGATTTCAGACTAAAATAACCCTGTGTAAAGATATGAATGCTCCCTGTGACGGTGTATTGAGAAACTAGCAAAAAAATTATATATCTGAATATCTAAAGTTTTGTGGGTTTTTTTGTTGTTCTTTTCTGCTTGTTTTGTTTTCGTTATTTGCAATTTCTATCTTATTTTTTTTCAGGTAAACTTTTTATTTTAGAATAGTTTTAGATTTACAGGAAAATTGTGAAGATGGTACAGCGAGTTCCTGGATACTCCACGCTCAGTTTCCCCTATTATTAACATCTCACATTGGTATGATGTTATTTCTCACAATCAGTGAGCCATTATTGATACATTGTTGTTAACTAAAGTACACAACTGATTTAGATTTTCCTAGTTTTACCTAATGTCCTTTTTCTGTTCCAGGATACCACGTTTTATTTTGTTTTTACTAAGAACTGGAACTCAAATCAGTAATGCTCAGTTTCTAGAACATTTTGATTATCCAAGAGCTTAAAAAGTATTGAAAAGTAGTGAAATATTATTGAGATATTAAAATGCCTGAAGGGCTTAATACATAGAAACATTGTAACCACCGTGAATCCAGACCTTGAAAAAATAGCTTTGGCATGTTTGAGAATTTTTAGAAATTTGGAAACAATTCATTTATCACTTTTATTTCTACATGTACTGTGGGCATCATGATTATGATATATTAATAAAAATAGAGAAGGTTTGTAAAAATAAAGTGGGCAAGCCTTTATATTTTCATATTAATTTTCTTAAGGTGGAGGGGGTTAAAGGAGAAGTATGAATAGGAGTTCTTATAAAAAAGATAAAAATTTTCAGAGGTGCATAGGCAGCTCCCAGACTGGAAAGCGCCCTCCATTTATGGGTACATGGAGGCTGCGTGTGGCAGGCCCATTTTCGAGCTGTGGCTGGGTGGCTATGTTTTGTCTCTATCCTTACTCGTTTTGGTCCTGGATGGTTGGCTCCAGACTTCTCAGATCTTTGGTTTTGGCTCACTGGAGCCTTGGCTTCTTACAGGGTATAATTAGCTACTGTATGAGCAAATTGGTATTTTCCTTCACCTCCTTGTTCTCGTGTATTTTTGCACGTCAAAGGTCTTTGGAGGATTCTCCTTGGAGGAGACCCACAGGATCAAGTGAGTTCGGGTGGGGATTGATTTAGTCAAGTTTTGTAAACCAGTATTCTCTACTTCACAGAGAATGTTCACAGGGCTTGGATTGTCTTCACAGCTCATTCAGAGAAGAGGCTTACATTGATTAATGTGGCGTACGTGTGGTTATCGTACTTAGAAAGTGCTGTGTTTAAGGAGAGCTTTGTCAAGAGCGTCCTTTGAATGGAGTCACAAGAAAGCTTTTTTAAAAAACTGACAACTTCAAGTACAATTTCCTTTTCTTCTGCCTATTATGATTGAAACCCAGTCCTTGTTATAACATAATTATCTCACCCGAAGCCAGCGGGGAATCACTGCCTTAATGTAAGGGGTGTGAAGTCCCCTAAATAAATAGAGGATTAATTACCTTCGCAGCATGTTGTGAAGGTGATGAGATTGATTGTGATCATTTGACTTGTCCCATTTCCTGTTCTGACTACTCTCCTGAATAAATAGAAGCTGGGAAAATAATAAATAGAGTTATGGAGTGTATTGTTGCGTCTGGGGTGGGCCGATGTTGAGAAAGGGCCTCCTTGAGGTATAGTTCCAGATTTTAAGTGATATGATATTTATTTTAGATAATTTTTATCGTTGATTATTCATTTACTCTCCTCCATTTAAGCAGCTTTCCAGGAAATAGTTTTTATTTCAAAAAATATAGATATTATGAGTATTGAGAGAATTTGACAGATTGTATTGTAAATGGATGGATGTCAGCAAATTTCTGATCTATTTTTAGATGTTTTCCCCTTAGTGCAGCCTTGTGGAAGGTTTAAACTAAATAAAATGTTAGCTGTTGTATGTTTGTGTTGTCTTTTCCTCATAGAAGCCTCGTGCTTTTGTTAAACTTAAAACGATAAATTAGTACTTTGAAAAAGTAGATCATGTTTTCTATTTTTATTTTATGTTTGTCTTACTTCCTTTTCCTGGAGAGTTTTATAATATTGTGAAATTGTGCTTTCGATTTCTCCAAATCTTTTATTGCAGTGGCCTCCAAGGTGAGGGGCACTTAACCCAGGGAGCACACAATCATTTTTTTGGAGTACAGGAAGACTAGAATAGACCTATCTATGTTTATTTTTTAAAAAAGAAATTCAGCTTCACTAACATTTAATTTATGGATTGATGGCAAAAATTATGTTTTGTGGCTACCAAACATTTTTTAGCGATGGGACACTTCATCAGAAGTTTAGAGGAACAACCATGCTTATTTCCAAAGAGAAGCACATACATTTATTCTAAAAGCCTGAATTATGGCAGAGGAAGGATCGTCTCACCTAGAAATTGGAGTTGGGGTTCAGGGACTCAAGTCAGTCTCTGCCAGTTGCTTGAACTTAGTTGAAGACATAGAAACTCCACTGCTGGAGCTTAAGATTTTATATCAGATGTGAAATGTTCCCTCCTTATTCTAGTTGTGTGTTCTGTTTGCCTAGGGAAGAGAAGGAAGGCCGACTTCTGACTGCAGAGCCTTTGTCATGATAACAGCACGTATTTCTTGGGCACAAACAACTTGGCCTTATTTAGTCTCTGCTTTTGGGATTTTTATGTGTTAATGTAAAACATTAAAGAAGAAAAAGCCGACTATCATTTTGAGAAAAAAAAGAATGAAATTTGAAGTGGACAATCATATGTCTGGGAGTAGAGTATAGTGCAGGTTTAATCTCAAGATGTATGATTCCATGATTTCACTGTAAATTGCTGATCCAATGAAAAAGGGCCCAAAGAAATCTGGACTGTGAATGTCCAAAGGGCAAAGGTCTTATTCAACTTGGTACCCTGGCACCTAGCAAAATGCCTGTCCCTTATTAATGACACTCAGTAAATGTTCATTGAACTGAGAATTTTCTTACTAATTCAGTAAAAAGCTTCAGTTAAAAGCAGTCTTACCCCTCTTTACGCAAAACTAACCCTATCTCTTCTAGGACCTTCAATGTATGTCCTACTCTTCATATCCTAGTCACAAAACAAGGATATATGCACTTACCTACACAGATGATATGTCTTCAGATAAATGACAAAGGAAACATAACTTTCTGTGAATGCTTGCTTACTTAGGTGTGAGAAAGTCAGAATGGGTTGGAGATGTACAAGAGAGAGGGACAGAGAGAGAATAGTGTGTTGGTGTTTGGATCGCTTGCATGTCACCTACATGTTGAGCAGTATTGGCCCAGAGGGTAGTGTTGGGACTGCCATGCAGCTTCTCTGAGGAGTCAGGCTCAAGAACTGACCATCCCAGGATCGGCACCCATGTGCTGTCCCCATGTCTAGAGACAGAGAGTATGAGCTGAGTGAGAAGGAAGAAGATACTCCAAACCTTGAATTCTAGGACATTCCCCAGGTCATCATCACCAAATTACGCACCTGAGCGGGAGGCAGATGGAGTGATGTGCTATGTAACTGAAGGATGTCAGGAATAGCCGTTCAGTTTAATCCTGTTTCCCATAGGGAGATGCCTATGAATAACAGAGCTTCTTAGATCAAACCACGTTTATCTGAAATAGTTATAATTATATTTAATATTTTAATAATTATAATTAATAAATTATTAATAATTAGTATACAATCATGATTATAAATATTTCTGTTTTTTATGGTTCATTTGTTTAAATGGGTTTAGAATCTGATTGAATCCAAAATTTATTGAGCGCCCGCTGTGGCCAGCGTTGTCCTCAGTGCTGGAGATAAGATCAAGGTCAAGATTTCCGCATCAAGGAGCCCACTCTCTAGGAGGGTTAACGATGCTGTACTATCATGAAAAATCATAATTGGAAAGCTAAATGGAAAAAGTAGCGTATGTAAAGCTGGATGTGCTGAAGTGTTCTAATCACATTAAGAAATACGTATTCACAGAACAAAAATCCTAGAAGGAAGCACATTAATGTTGATAAAAGTTATCTCTGGTTTGTAGAGTCATGGGCAGCTTTTCTATTTTATACTTGCTTTTTTGTATGTTTTACAGTGAACATGTATTTTATTTTTTTCCCCAGTCATGCATTTTAAGAAATTACGACGGTGATGTAAATGCTTGTTGTAATTTTTTTTCCTCAAGTATAACAGAGTGTTACAGAACTGAATAAAGTAAAAAGTGTGATGGTCTGCACTCAAGGCCCAAGTAAATAAATAAATGAATGGAGAAAGAAAGCCCTTATGCCCTGAATGAAATGAAATAAACGTAATAATTAGATAATACTTTGGTGCTTGTTTGAGATTTCTCACATATGAACTTAGCATTTAAGTCAAGTAGTGATTTGACGTTATTTTCAAATGTGTAGTTTCGTTGTTTGGGTGCACTATTTTATTATTTATATAAAATTACATAACGGAAAAAAGACACTATACCATTAGAAGTCTACTGTGCATGTGTTCTCAGTTTTACAGTAACACATCAAGCAATCGAATATACCTCTAATACCATGGCGTATTTGCCCTTCGTTTAGTTGCACTGTTGTTAGTCTTGTGATAGATGAGATACCACTTTACATCACAGATTTGTAATTATGTGGTGTGCTTTAAATGACAGAGTGAAATGTGAGAAGTGATATCAGCTCTGATGATCTTGTTTTTTCCAGCTCTCTCTTGCCCTATGACCCCAGGCCACATACATGCCCGAAGTTGTTCTTTGGGGTGTCAATTTGATACCTTACTAGAACCCAAAGACACTTTCTTTGAGCAAAGAATAAAACACCTTCTCACATCTAGTATTAAGTATTCTTGTGTCAGTCCAAGTAAGCTTGCCAGCCTGTTTAGATTTTATTTCTATCCTTGGAGTGTCCTAAGGCTTCAGGAAAATAAGGGTTTAGTTCTTATTGGAAGACATTGACTTCATTTTCAACTTGATGTTTAAAATTACAGTTGTCAGCATATGTCCTGTATACTTGTTTTAATGGACACAGCAGTTAAAAGGATTCCACTTAAGCTGTCTGAATAAAACTATTGGCAAAGGATCTCCACTCTATTAAATACTGGATTAATTATAAAAACCAAGCTCTCAGAACTCAGGGAGTTGCGAAGCTTATATTCTGGACACAGCAGCACTACACACACTTAGGTTTCAGAAGCTTTATCATAATGCGTGATTTCAGATGGAAATTTCAAATCTAAAATGTTCACAGGATAAATACTGGGCTTATCTTACCTTTTTATCAGAAAGATCCAGTCTTGCTCCAGGTTTGTGTGACAGCATTTTTTTGTTTTTGTTTTTAAACAAAAGCTACACAGATCTTCCCGTCATCTGTGTAGGACAATGTAATGTGTTTCCATTGATCATACTTTTTCCAAGATCACCTGCCGGTGTAAGATGGGCTAGCCCCTTGAGGCTTGGGAGTGAGAGGTGATGCCATGCATCTACTTTGTTTCACATCTTTTGGGGGCTTGTTATCCTAAGTGGTGGTAATGGTGGTTTTTAAGTTGTGACTGCTTTAGGCTTGAGTATCTGTTCATCCATCCATTCATTCATTCAACAAATAATTGTAAGTTCCTACTGTGTGCAATGTTCCGTGCTGAGGTTCTGAGCCTACAATGGTAAGCAAAAACCAGACATGGCCCCTGCCCTCATAGGGCTTATGGTCTAAGGGAAGAGAGATGTTAGTCAAATAATCACATACACAAAAAGTAAAATGAAAACCTTGGAAAGTGCTGCAAAAGAAAAGATTCATGCTGCTCTGAAAGCACATGATAGCTGTCCTAGTCTGGTGGGGGGTTAGGAGGAGGGGGAAGGTATGTCAGGGACGCTTCCCTAGGGAAATGTTTGCTTTAAGTACTGAACTACAAGTTGGAGTTGACTTAAGAGAGGTGGTGGACTTCAGGAAGGTGTAGTAGGACCACCATGTGCAGAGGCCCTGTGGCAGGAGGGAATTTCGTATGTCTTCAAGAAATTCAGAGAACATAGGGTGTTCAGCCAGGGTGGCTGAAACATAAAGAAAGGGTATATGTGTGCGAGGTGGGGTGAGGAGGGGTCAAGATGAGCCTGGGGGTTTAGGCAAGGCCCAGACTGTACAGTACCTTCTAAGTAATGTTAAGAATTTCTGTCTTTATCCTGAGAGCAGTGGGAAGCCAGTGAGGGATTTTAGGCGTATGATGGGAGATCACTGGGGCTGTGCGAATTGTGTGTTAGGCCAGTTAGAAAGATTCTTGTGAGGGATGAATGTAGCTTGATCAGGGAAGTAGGGTTTAGGAACTAAAATGGATTTGGGGAGAGAGGGAGGGGCCAGGCTGGAAGATGATGCCTGGGTTTGTGGTTTGCACAGTTGAATGAATGTTGAGACCTAATTTAGGAAAAATAAGTCTCAGGCTGTTGGCTTTTGTTATAGAAATTCTTCTGTTTACACAACTTAGCCTCTTTTTGGGTGATCTGAACTTTAGTTCATAATTCTGGGTAATGGCTAGTTTTCTTTGCCTATTATTGTTTCCTTTATTATTTAAAGGAACTTTTGGACTCAGTTATCCTTGAGTTACCTTTTGTCTGCCTTTTTTACATGTTTATAGAGTTTAATTATTTTCTTAAAATATTTTCTTTGAAATATAAAATATATACAAGAATACATAAAATATATATGTACAGTTTAAAGAGTAATAATAAACTGAACATGTGTGTACCTACCACTAATTGTATGAAACAGAATATTACCAGTTTCCTGGAGGCTCCCTATGGGACCAGTCCCAATCATATTTCCCCCCTCCCTCTGGTAACCACAACCCTGAATTTTGTGTTTCAAAATTTGAAATTTGTGTTTCAAAACCTTGTTTTTCCTTATAGTTTGACTATCTATGTTTGTATCCCATGTTTGGTTTCAGTTTTGCTTCTTCTAAACTTTATGTAAATAGACTCATACTGTATGTGTTCTTGTATTACTTGCTTCTTTCACATACTGTTTTTTCCTTTTTTTAGATTTATTCATGGTGATCACAGAGGTGTAGTTTGGTTTTCTTTCCCTGCTGTGTACTATCCCATTGTCTGAATATACAGTCATGTGTTGAGTAACAATGGGGATACGTTCTGAGAAATGCATCATTAGGCGATTTCGTCATTGTGTGAACATCGTAGAGTGTACTTACACAAACCTAGATGGCATAGCCTATTACACACCTGGGCTATATGGTACTAATCTTATGGGACCACTGTCGTATATGCCACCCGTCGTTGACTTAAACATTATATGGTGCCTGACTATACTGCCGTTTATCTATTGTTCTGTAGATTTTATTGTTGATGAATGGTTTCCAGTTTGGGTTATTAGGAAAATACTGCTCTGAACATCTTTGTTCATGTTTCATGATGCACTTGTGCAACTTGTTGAGTAAGCTCTATATCTAGGAATGGAATTGCTGGGATTTGGGGGATGGTTGTAGGTTACATTTTACAGGGTAATACCAAACTGTTTTCCAAAGTGGTCGTACCAATTTATTTTAACTTATACTCCCATCAGCAGTGTATGAGAACTTCCCTGGGTCAACCTTCATGCCAACACTTGTGTTGTTGAAAGTTTAAGATTTGATAATCTGCAAGGGTATGAAAGAGTTTCTTTCATAATTTTTATTTTCTTGATAACTAATGAAGCTGAGAATCTTTTCATGTATTTATGAGCCATTTATGTTCCCTCTTCTGTGAAACATCTGTCTGTTGTATTGCCTATTTTTCATTAGGGCTATCTTTTCTTTTTGATTTTTAGGATTCTTCTGGTATTCTGGATACCAGTCCTTTATTTGTTAAATATGTTGCAAACATTTTCTCCCAGTTTATAGTTTATCTTTCAGTCTCCTTGTAGTGTCTTCATAAACAGAAGTTTTTAATTTTAATGTTGTAAAATTTATCAATATGTTCCTTAATGGATGTGCTTTTTGTTTCTTATTTAAGAAAGTTTTTATGATGTGGATGTCATAAAGATATTCTCATATAGTATCTTCTAAAATTTTTGTGCTTTTGCGTTTAGCATCTAAGTTTTAGTCCACCTGGAACTGATTTTTGTGTAATTTATGAGATAGGGATCCAGTTTCATTTTTTTCCCATATGGATAACTTTATCCCAGCTTCATTTATTAAATAGTCATCCTTTCCTCATGCATCCTGCAGTGCTCACTCTGTCATACATCAAGTTTACATATACACGGATCTGTTTTTGGGCAGTCTGTTCAGTTCCACTGATTTACTTGTCTATTGTATGCCAATACCATACATTCTTAATTACTGTAGCTTTATATCTTAGAATCAGCTTGTCAAGTTCCATGAAAAACATTTCGATGGGAATTGCTTTGAATCTATTAAGTTTGGGGAGACTAAAACATTTAGTCTCTTTCCAATAACGTGGTATGACTCTCTAAGTTTTCTTTAATGTCTTTCAATAAAATTTTATAATATTTTCCTTAAAAACTTTGTACGTTTTATTAGATATATTGCTTTATATTTTGTGTTGCTATTGTAGATGATATTTTTTAAAAAATTACTTTCAAACTGCTTGTTTAAGGTATAGAGATATGTTAATTTACTGTTTAATATTGAATTTTACCAGCTACCTTGCTTAACTCTGTTATTAACTCTTATGTATAAATTCTGTCCAGTTTTCTATGTAGGCAATAGCAATGCAAATGACAGTGTGATTTCTCCTTTTCTAATCTTTATATTCTTTCTTTTTTTTTTTTTTTTTCATCTTATTGTACTGGCTAGACCCTCCAGTACAGTGTTGAAATAGTGGTAATGTACTTTCCTATCTTGTTCTTTATCTTTAAGAAAATGCTTTCAATAGTTCACCATTAAATAAGATGTTTGCTGCAGGCTTTTGTAGATAGCCTTTATCAAGTTAAGAAAGGTTCTTAATAGTCTTAGTTTACAAAGAGTTTTTGATCCCAAATGGTCATTGCATTTTATTGCGTATTTTCCCTCATCTTTTGAGATGATCTTAAGGCTTTTCTCTTTTAATCTGTTAATGTAATAAATAGCATTTATAAAATTTCTGACTTAAGTTAGGCCTTGCATGCCTGGGCTAAACCCATCTTGATTAGGATGTATTATTTAAATACAATGCTGGATTTGGTTAGCTAACTGTGTGTGTGTGTGTGTGTGTGTGTGGCACATATTGAGAGAGAAAGAGAGAGAGGAAGGCAATGGGAGGGAGTGAGGGGAGGGAGCTGGGCCCATAATTCTCCATTCTTGTGCTGTCCTTTTCCAGATTAGTTATCACAGTTATGCCAATCTGATACAATAAGTTTGGGGAGTCTTGCCTTTTTTGTTCTCTGAAATAGATTATGTAAGATTGAAGTGATCTCTTCCTTGATTCTTCAGTAAAATTCACCCCAAAAAGCCATCTTGACTTTTTTCTTTCTGAGAAGATTTTAAACTATTCATTCAGATTTTCCAGTTGTTACAGGACTCTTCTGGTTCTTTATTTCCCCTTGAGTCAGTTTCGATAGGTTATGTTTTTCTAGAAATTTGTCCATTTCATCTAAATTTTCAAAATTTTCTGGCATAAAGTTTTATTTCTTCTTATCTGTTTTTTGCTCTACAGCATCTGTAATTGTCTTATTGTACATTTCTAATATTTATGCTTTTACTTTTTTGTTTTTTTGATTAATCTTGCAAGAGAGTATATTTGATTAGCTTATCAAAGAACCAATATTTTGCCCTCTTGATCTGCTCTATTTTTGTTTGTCTTCTATTTCATTACTTTTTGCTGTTATCTGTATCATTATTCCTTTATTTTGGGGCATTTGTTATGCTTTTTTTTTCTGATTTCTTATGGAGGTGCCTAACTCATTAACTGAGCCTTCTTCATTTAAGACTGTACATTTTCCTACAAGTACCTGCTTTGGATGCATCTCACAGGTTTTGAAATGTACTGAATTTTCATTATTATTCTATTCCAAATATTTTCTTATTTTACTCATGAAATGTTTAGAAGTATATTTCTCCTTTCCAAGTATATGGGTTTTTATAGTGATATCTTTGTTGTTGATTTCTAACTTCATTGCATTTCTGTCAGAGAATTATACCATTCTTCTGAAATTCATTGAGATTAATTTTATGCCTAGAATGTAGTCGTTTTCAGAAATTTTAAAGCTTGACAGTAATGTGTATTCTCTGATTGTTAGGTGCTGTATTCTATGTCTGTCCATTGGATGAAACTTGTCAATGGGGCTAAGTTTTTTATATCCTTACTGATTTATTTTGTCTGTTTCATCTGTAAACTTTTGGATTGAAAGAGGTGTGTGAAAATCTCCTACTATGTTGGTGATCTTGTCATTTTCTTCTCGTAGATCATAGTCAATTTGCACTTTATATTTTGAGGCATGTTATTCATTGTTATCAGTTAATAATTGTTGTATCTCCCTGGCAAATTGAAATGTTTATTATATAGTGATCTTATTTATCACTACTAATGCTTTTTTGCCTTAATCTGTTTTGTCTGATATTAATATGGAGATCCCAGCTCTCTTTTGGTTAGTATTTGCCTGGCGTAATTTCTTTCTGTCCTTGGAGGAGTTAGTTTTTGTGAACATGGCTTCAATAAACTTTTGGTGACTGGCTTCAAATTCAAAGATAATTACAAAATCTTATATTTTTTGTATGTAAAATATATACTCTGAACATATGATATAAAGCTGTGATGAATCAGTAATTTGGGAACCAGTTGTGACTTTAGATGTTTTGGGGCTTTTGGCGTTATTGTTAGGAAGCTTGACATGTCACGTGGGTTCCCTGATTCAACTGTGTCTGTCCTTGACTCCCCACTGCACACTGAATCAATCACCAAGTCCCTTTAATTCTTCCTGTACAATCTCTTTCATTTGAATTCCTGTTTTTGGTCTCACTACCTTTCCTTTAATTCAGGCCTGTCTTTTCTTATTCCTTATTCCTGCCAGAGTGTCCTCTGGCCACCAGAGCCTCACTCCTCCTTTTTTTCCCTACAATTATGGCAGTCTGGTCATTCTGAAATGCCATTTTGATATGGCTGTCTTGCTCAGAAGTTCTCGAGGATCCCCCCTTGCCAACAGGATAAAAGCTTAGATGCCTGAGCTAAGTTCAAGACCGTCAGCATCCTCTTTCTCATCTTTTATGCTTCATCTCTCTTTCCTGCTGAGCGGGCACCCTCCCTCTTTCGTGCGTTTCCCAAATTTGCCGTAAACTTCCGCTTTTCATTGCTTCTGTGTGTTCCATTTTCACTACCAGGAATGTTACATTTTGCCTGAAGCTTTCTCTAATGACCCCAACAAAGGTCACTTCTCCATTGTAAGGCTTGAAGCTAACACTGACATCATTTTTCTTGGTGCTGATCGTCTATAGTTCAGTCAGTCATAGAACTGAAATGTCTAACCAAATCTTCTCCTTTGCGGACTTTTATTTCTTGGATCAATTCCCTCTGCACTGTTGGTACCATGTGATTGCTTGGCCTTGTCATGAACAACTCTAGTGCCTGGCATTTCAGATCAGCCTCTCTGCCTTTAAGTTATTCTACCAGGTCCAAAATTTCCGACTCTTTGCCCTTCCTGGCCTCTTTTTAGGCAGACTGTACTTTGTCAGTGCCTTCCCCCTGACCCCCTTCTTTGGTTGATGCCCTGTTAAAATATCCTCCAAGTTAAACATAATTCTCCAAGTTTGGCCCGAAAGTGGAGAGGAGCTGTTGCTTTTGTTTCTGTGAACATTACTGTGTTCATGTAGTCTAGGAGCTCACCTACTTATCTTTGGAAACCTCAGCACACTACTTATTCTTAATTTGCCATTTGCCAAAGCCCTTAAAATTTTTGTCTCAGACATTGTTGTTTAACTGTAATTCCTCTTCCGCATTGGCTGCTGGAGAACGTCGTGTTTGTCCCTGTTCGTTTTACCTTGTTGGATTCAGTTTATCCCATCCACCTCTTTTAATTTTTTTGGAACTGGAATCTGTCATCTCGCTGTTCCTGATCTTTTCACCTTTGTAAGGGTGTTTGTAAACTTGACTCCTGAAATCCAGTCAGTAATCATTTTTGGAGCATTTTCTGTAAGCTAAGCAGGAGGTGAGGCACTGGGGAATTGAGGAGGATTAGATAAGGCTTCTGCCCTTAAGGAATCAGAACGAACATTCTATGTTTTTGCCTAAAACAGTGAATAAATGTTGAATGAGGAAGTCTGACATCAGAACTTTGCACTCTTCCACTAGATACCCACCTTCAGGTTGAAATTGATCTTACCGATAAGTTCAAATTTGAGTCCAGTCAGCTTCATAATCATATACCCCATTTTCTGTATTTTCCCATAACGAAGCCACAGGAGATTGTCATATGCCTTCTTAAAACCCAGGCATAGTCTTTGCACAGGGCTCCCAGACTCAGGCCAATCTAAGGGATGGCATCGGTTTTCATGAACCCATGCCAGTTCCTGGGGGTCACCATTTCTTCTCTTAACTGCCTACAGTTCGTGGATTTTGACTTCACCATGGTTTCATCACTTCCTTCTTCGCCTTTTTGAAAGTTAAGCAAGATGCATTTGCCTCTTTCCTATCTTCTTTATGGATGTTAGAGGCTAGAAACATTGTTCTGATTCCTTCTCCGGTTATTTTTTCTGTGATCAGCAAAATACCTTTTCTATTAGTATTAATCTATGTTACAGTTTTTGCCTTCCGTAATAATAGCTATAATTTTATGATACTTTCTGGGCATTTTTCCTTTTCTTCATCATTTTCAGTTTATTGAGCAAACTGGCAGCCCTTGGTCAAACTCCTTCTTGGAACTTCTGAGGTATAGTCTGGCCCAGGCCAGGCCCTGATCATTCTATTATCTTAAGCCATGATCCACAAAGCCAAGTCCTGCTTTTGATTTGAGAAGATTGAGGTCAGAGAGTTGTCCCTTGCCATTAGAAGTATAGAGAGACCGTAGAGTATCATAATTAAGAATGTGGGAGCCAGTTGGCTGGCTTTTCTGTCTGTATGACCTTGAACAAGTCATTTAAACTCTGTGCTTTAGCTATCTATAAAATGGAGAGAATTAGGAAAATTAGCTGAGCTAACATATGCAATATGTTTAGAGCATGTTAACACAGAGTAAGTAGTCAATAATTGGTTTGCCAACAACAGAGCGCCATTGATGCAGTGCTTGCTTAACAATAACATTGGCTGAATCAGGCAATCAGTCCATAAATATAATAGCTTACTGCATGCCAGGCGTGGTGCTCAGTGCTCAGACATTCATCATCTCTCTTCACCTCACAGGCTCCATATGAATTTGGATTATGTTCCCATTTTATTATGGCCCCAGGTTACACATATGGAAACTAAGGCTCAGAGAGATGAATTAACCCAGGCCTATTTGTCTTCAGAGTCTGAGCTCTTAACCACCTTGCTGTGGTCAGTCAGTCCCCTGTCATCTTCCAGAGTATGTGACAGCCTCCCTCCCTGTTAACGCTGCACACTCTATTGACGAAATTCCAATGTGGTTTCTATTATTGAGCACTTAGTCTAGTTTGGGAGATAAGATATGCAGATGGCAGAATTAGAGGCAGAGTGAACCCCTGCCTCATTGCCAATGATACAGTCATAAAAAAGATAATGATTCAGAGAAGGGGGATCTTGGGGTGGTCTATAAGGCTTAGTGGACTAGGAGTCTTGAACCAGGAACTAAAGATGGGTGGGATCTGACCAGGCACAGAAAGAAAGGAGGGAAGTGTGCTAGGCAGGGACACAACTTGAGGCAAATCCCCTGGGTGTGGGAGCAGTGATAAACTGGTCACACTGGTGTAGCAGGTGTGTATTGAGGTATATAGAATATGTTAGAGAATTGGGGAGATGAAGCTAAGTGTGAAGAATGTAAGAGTTGCAAGCTAGTGGCCCTTGGATCACATTTAGCTCTCAGTTTTTAAAAACTTTGAATCGGTTGTCAGCACTTAAAAATTGGAAGATTTTATGTAAAAGGATTTACAGCTGCTCTTGAAATAACGGAAGTTCTGGCAGTTGCTAGGCCCACATCCCCACATGGTAACAATTGGCTAGAGCTGAGCCCAGCTGTCTCCATTATGTGGGACAAGTGCTCTCCGTTCTGCCACAGACCCCCGCCCCTCCACTAGACTCCATCTGCGTGGCTGGTGAGGGCAGCAGAGTTTGTGACCTTGGCCGAATGGATAAGGGCGCTGATGCTGGACCAGAGGATCCTGTACTTTCTTCCTGCCACACTGCAAGCTCCATACAAGCAGAAGCTCTGCTTTGCTTGTGTGCTGCTGTACTGCTAGAGCTAGCAAAATGCCCAGCAGATATTGGGCACTCAGTAAACGTGGCACCTGGCTGGCAGCAGTGACCACATTCTAATGTCGGGTCAATTTTGGAAACCCTGCATTTTGGAATGCTTAGGAGAAAACAGACTGATGAGGCACACACCAGTTGACCTGGTGGCTCGTTTTGAACTCTGTTTTTAAAGCAAACTGTGGATGACCATTAAGCAGCAAATAGGCTGCTTATAAAGTAAAGAAGTCTTTATGTGTGTCAAGGAAAAACGTGCTGGTCATGCGTTGCTCTGTTTCCAGCTCCGTTCCTGGACAGAGATAACTATCCTGTTGTTTTCTTCTTTGGATCACACTAAACAATAGGAATAGAAAATGCATAAGTAAGGCTGATGGCACATACTATCGGCCTCACTCAGCAGGGCACCAGCCTGTCAACGATCACAACCAGAGCTCCGGGCTCTATGTGGTTTAGCAAAAACCTGTGAAACCTAGTTGCTTTTAACTAGGGATGTGATCTTTATTCCTGGCTGCTGATGGCTGTTCTCCGCCCTGGTTTAGCTGTGTTCTTGTTTTGTTTCTTTCTTTCTTTCCCTTTCTTCTGTACTTGGTATTCCTCAGGGCGCTGTCTGAATGCACCTTGCCGTTGGGAGCATTAGGAAAGAAGAAAGTCAAACCGCCTCTACCCTCGGGCTCCAGCTCTGGAAAATCAAAGCCGAGCGGAGGCAGCTCTTCTCTGCCTGCAGCAGGGTCAGCGATTTGTGTAATAATGTTTTCCAGTCAGCTTATCTCTGCTGATTTCTTGTGTTTTTGAGTCAGGGAATGAAGAGCTGTGTCACTGCTGCTGCCTTTTTAAGCAGGTGGGACCTGCAGCTGCGATCAAAGCCGAGCTCCGGGTTCCCGCAGACAGCAGTCCCTGCTTTTCTGTCAACTGCTTATTGTGGGGCTGGATTTGTCTCTGTGGGGTGAGGTGGCTCCAAGAAAAACCCACCCCGATGCCCCAAGAAGGAATGAAAGGAGAAAAGAGAAAAGCGCTTCTGTGTCTCGCCCCATGCAGGAAGTGTTTTGATAACATCATTTGAGTCAAACCGTAATTAGGCTTTTGCATCCAGTTCTTGTAGGAACATGAAATGCTCTTCAGCCAACAAGTTTGGTTCTCACAGCCACCTAACTGGGGTTTAAGTTGTGCTGTGTATTTCTATATTTAGCTAAATAATATCTTTGAGCCACTTTTTCATTCTTATGTTTAGTAATCAGTAATTTTCGTAGATAGTAATTTGGGTCTGATTCGACATTTTGGCAACACTTCAGTTCTAATTATAGAAGAGTTTTTGCCTGTGTGTTTGATGATAAAGTGAACGTAGGATTTTAAAGAGAGGTCCAGCAAACTAGTTGGGTCCTAATTTTTGAGAGTCGTGGTCACTACCTTAAAATATAGAATAAATTATAGTGCCCATCCTGATAAGGAGACTTAATTTACATAAATGTTTTGTCAAGGATTGGATCCCACAACAGAGGGAAGAGTCTTCAGTGGTTCTACTGGCAAGTGCCATCTTCCAGCATCTCATTTCATGTAGTTCATAAACTCTTCGATTACCCAGATGGTGGCACTGCTTCAGTGTGAGCCAGCACATAGTGGGTCTGCGTGTCAGAAGCTCTGGCCTTTGCCGGGATTAACTCTAGCATTAGGCAGATGTTTGCCTCCGAGCATTGGTGAAATAGGAACAGTCATATGTACCTGCTTTAGCCCATGTGGTTGAGGAAAGGATCAGACAGACTCATGCATATGAAAGCAATTCGAAAACCCTCCAGTCTGATGCCATGTGGAGTATTAGTACTTGAGGTTGTGGTTAGTCCTGTGGTCTTAGCTATGTCTAGGCCTCAACTTGGTCACAGAAAATTATGGCTTTAGATTAGATCTGTGTGGTCCAATTTTGTATTCATAGCCACACGAGGCTATTTTAATTTAAATTAATTAAAATTAAAGAAAATTTAAGATTCGATTCCTCAGTCATACTGATGACATTTCAAGTACTCAAGAGCCACATGTGGCCAGTGGCTACCATATTGGACAGCACAGATATAGAATGTTTCCGTCATTATGTAAAGCTCTGCTGGACAACCCCAGACTCACTTATCCATCGGGTTTCTTCCAATCTGAGATTGTGTAGACTTTAGCAAAGTGGCTTGCGCAGTCCTTAAAGGAGAATTAATTGTACCTTTGATGCCCCTCCCCACCACCGCCACCCATATCAAGGGCTTGGCTGTGCTGAAATCTTTGCTCTTTGTCTCCCTAGTGGCTCTGCATGAGGCCTTCCTATGGCATCTTTTACAACCAGTTTCTTAGAAGAGATAAGTTAGTTGTGGATTGATACATTCTTGAGTCCTCAAATAGTGTTATCTAGTTTATATTTATAATACGAAATAATATAAAATTCTGGCTTAGCCAGAATTATTTCTCCTCTTTGCTGAACTTCTGAGTCTTCCTTTTCAGAAACAAAGTAATCTATTGTCATCTCCCATGAACGTGGGACAGCATGGGACAGCATAGGTCGGGTATCAGGCTCAGGTGGATAGAAGGTACAAGAAGGAGTTCTGTAGGCGTGGATATGTGATCTGCAGATTAGAACTAGCCATGTGGGAATTGACATCCAGATGGCTTTTAGGACTGGGAGGAGGGGGTGGATGTGAGTGTTGTACTAAGGTTAATAGACTGGAGATTCGAGCTAGGAAGAAATGAAATAGGTAAAAAGCAAGAATAAAGCTAGGTCCCACAGTTCAGGCTATTCGAATGTATTTGGTCCCTATGTCACCTTTCAGTGAGGCCTTCCCTAAACACTCATAAAAAATTGAACACCCCCTGCCCCTAGCACTCTCTGGCCACCTTTTCAGCTCTGTTTTTTCCCATAGCACTTAAACCATCGAGTGCACACTGTATTTTACTTAATTTTTGTTTATTGTCCATCTTTTCCTGCACAAAAGAATAAGCTCTGTGAGCACGAGGATTCTGATCTATTGTGTTCAGTGCTTGGGTGCACAGTACTTTCAGTAAATATTTATTGAATGGATGAGTGAAAAATGCAGATCTGCTGCATTGTTTCAGTGAGATCTGGAGCTCCTAGAGGTTACTTGTAGGAGGCTGGTAGCATAGATGAGGTAAGGAAGTAATGGGTGGAGGTCTGCTGGGGGCGGAGGCAGGCAAGGAGTGGGGTCTAAATGGACAGAAAAGGGGTTAGGGGCAGGGATCTGGACCCTGGCCTCAGGAGAGGTCCTTATAGAAGTTGAGGACTTTGCACAAGAAAGGAGCTAACGAGCAGAAACCCCAGCTTTGCAGAGTCAGGGTCAAGAGAGAAAACATTTCTGAGAATGAGCCTCAGGATCAAGCTGGCTTAGAAGAGGAGCCAAGGAGAGAGAACTCTTGATCCAAAGGACCACGAGTGGGGCTCCTTGTACCTTTTTCCCCAGAGCCAAGATTGGTGAGTGAATGCAGGCTGGAGAGTCATATTTGTGCGCTGGGTGAGAGGGGCTGGGGCAGAGTCAGGCTGCCCTTTCCAGAATGTGTGAAGTGATAGCAAATGCTTAGCCTTCCAAGCTGACCCAGGTGTGAGGGAGAACCTCACACCAGTCCCCTCCCTTCTAGGTGTCTGCAAAGTGTAAGGTGGTGACAATCTTCACTTCGACACAGTCACAACTGTCTGGAGCAGCGCTTCTCAAACTTCATTGTGATACATATCCCCTGGGGAGCAGATTGATTTGGAGACCTAGGGGTAGGACGTGGGATTCCGCAGTTCTAACAAGTTCTGGAATGATGCTGCTGCTGGTGGTCCAGGGATTACACTTTAAGTAGCAAGGCTTTATTAAGGAGAGAAACTAAGTATTAGTCATTGATATCAATTGCCTTTATTAAAAATATTTAAAAATTTCCCTTGAATAGGCTAGGGACTGTCATTTAAGGATGTTCTGACAGACAGATGCTTTTCACTCTAATTCTAGTAGTTTTTGAGAGAGCATGAGCAAGCGTTAAGAAAATCAGCTTTTCCCAATTTTGATTTTCTGTAGTCGAACACTTGTCAGTACTGCTGTCAAGTGGCTTTCAATTCCAGGGCTTCCCAAAGCAGTCTTTGACTACTCCAAGCCTTAGCCAACTCGCTTCCCTACATGTGAGAGGTGGTTGTGCCCAGTGGAGTGTGGTCCGTATGTGCTGAGCCGCTGATCAAGCTGGTCTTATCAGCGGCCTGGATCGGGGTTAGGAGAAGTCTGTGCTTGCGGTGTGGAAAAACGGGCAGCTCCTGACTCTGAAGGCTCACCATGCTTTTATGAAAATTACTGTCCTGGAAGATGTAATGGGGGGAGAAAAGGAGGACCTGAAACCAGGGACATTTTGGAATTTGTATTCTGGTAGTCAAGGTCTCTTGTAAATAGATGATCTTATGTGCATCTCTCCTCCCTGCCACATTCCAGGTTAGAATATTTAGTCCTTGTGGAATGCAGTCAACCTGTCCTGCAGTCCGAGGCTGTAGCCATAGACCTAATGGTGCCATCGGCCTTGTGCTGTGATTCCAGGGTTCCTGTCACTAAAACCTGCTTCCCACTTTTCTCCCCTGGACAGCTCCTCGTGGTCTGTAAGCAAGTTTCAGTTTAGATTACCCTTTTTATAGGAAACCTTCTCTGCCCCCTCCACCTTCTCCCTAGCTTCCAAACCTGAAATGGCTGCCCCTCCTCTGTGGTCTCATAGCCAGTGCCGAATTACAGTCAGTTCACGCTAGTTATGTTCTGTAAAGTTGCTGCAAACACAGAATTAGCAAACTCAACCATAGCTCCTGGGGGCAATACAGGGTTAGGTCCTGTGAGCCTCTGCTCACAACATTTTCATCAGCCAGTCAATACCTATCTTTGCTTTATTAGTGTTTCTGTTTAAACACACCTTATTTAATGTATATTGTTGCTTCATTAACAGCATTATAACTCCTACCTGAACAAAGCTTATCTAACACAAGTATCTTCTCCATCAGACACTTTCTAGCCTTCATGCACTTAAGAACACTAGGCAGCAATTCAGCACTAAGCTTGAGGGCCATTTTAAACAGTGAAATCATCAACAAAAAGCCACAAAACAAAAAAAATATGGCACTAAATTAACCATGAAAAGGACACTTGTTTACAGTAAGAGAACTGAAACAAGGAGGCAGAGTGTCGTCTTGTATGACCTCAGCTGGGAATGTGTGCGTTGGGTGACTGAAATTTTTCAGTGCTCTGCGCCTGTCTGTGAGTGACCACAAAAGCACTGAAGAGTATTGATTTTGAGGTTAAAAATACATTTTGGCAAGTAGGCAAATTCACAAATATGGAATTCGTGAATAATGAGGATTGACTATACCTCATAGACAGACTAAACTTTGGTATACAGACCAGCACAATAGGGGCAGAAAAGAAGAAATAAATGTGCTTCTTCCCTCAAAGAATTTGATATTTGAAATTTCAAGAAAAGCATTGAAGTAGGCAACCTGGGCAGAATTAGGACTTGGTGGACTTCTTGCCCTCATTTTAAGTTATACAGTGGTTTTCCTGTCAAATTACACGTGGGAGGGCCTGTCTTCTCAGTGCCTAGGCCCCCAAAGCCCCTGAGCTGGACGTGCCGGGATCACCCTGTGCTGATCCTTCTTAGAGACTCACTTCAAAGTGGTGTCATGGCTTGTTCCTTGCCTGCCACAGACTGAGAGGAGCTGATCTTCACAGAGACTGTGTTTCATATTCACCGTTAGATCCACCAAACCTGGCACATAGTAGATGGTCAATAAATATTTCAAAAGACTGACCTTGGACCTGGGCACTTGAGCTGAAAAACTGCAGCTCAGTCTAATTGCATCTGGTCCTGGTCCACAACCTCTTGTCCACAATTCTGAAATCCAGAAAGTTCTAAAAGCAAAAGTATTTTCAGGGCAGTTGGCAGCAAAACCTGACTAACTTGAACTTATTTGGTTACCTGAGGCTATTTACGATCTTTATTCATCCCGTTTGGAGTGACTAACTGTATATTTTGCTGCAGAAATATTAGTGTATTTGATTACAGGTTGCTGCTAGAAGTATTATATAGTACATAGTAACATATAGTATAATAGTATATATCCAGAATTATCTTTCTGAAATACAAAAAAAAAAAAAGAAAGAAAGAAAGAAAGAGAAATCGGAATTTTGAAACTCATCTAGGTCCAAGAGTTT
Source organism: Diceros bicornis minor (assembly GCF_020826845.1). Taxonomy (NCBI): domain Eukaryota; kingdom Metazoa; phylum Chordata; class Mammalia; order Perissodactyla; family Rhinocerotidae; genus Diceros; species Diceros bicornis. The sequence continues at coordinate 70,892,380 of NC_080741.1, read as the reverse complement.
CATACAAGGCATTGTTGTTGACCTGTAGTAGAATTTAGAAATTTTCTGTAGAAATTTTATTTGAGGAGATTGACAGTTTATTTAGAAGTGAATTACCTAGAGGCATAAATGGTTATGGTCTTTGACTGATGAGAGAAAAATTAAGTGAAATAATCTGATGGCATAACTCCTGAGGGGACAACATGTAGAGTAGAGCCCCAGGGTAAGTTTGAAGAGTGCTGAGAATAGTTCTTTTAAATAATGAAAACGAAGGTGTTGAGGAATCTAAAGAATTTATCATAAATATAAAAAATATTTGAGTCTTTATTATATCAATATGTGCGTGTATCAGCAGGTACACGGTGGAGTTTATTAGAAAAAGAGATCCCTTGAATTTCAGAATTTATTTGAAAATTCTGATCATACGGTCCAAATCAATTATCATTTCATAGAGAAATGTGTTGGTAAAACATACTCTCCTATTAAAAAAATAAAAGTGTCAAAATTGAAACAAATCCCAAGTGACTGAGGTCAACCAATAATATTTTCTCCCATCCAGTTCCCTTACAATACTAAAAATAATAATAAATGAATGAAGCCCCCACAAACTTGTCTTTTTTTCGCCCTAGGGGGCAGGTTTTCTTCTGCTGCTTTATAAATTTTAATTGGAATTGCAGATATGGAATAGGGTCTTATAAACTTTTATGCTTCTGTTTTAAAACTGTCTGTTTTGAGAAAGTAAGCTTTATAGTACACAAATTAGATAAAATTGCTCACTTTGAGTGAAATATTCATAAAAGTGGTATAAAGACTCCTGGGGCCTCATTTTTTCTAGGTTTTTGATAGATAAGATGAAGTATTAGAAGCTTGGAAACAGTATTAAAAGGAAAAATAATAGAAATTCTTATTTTAGACTTAATTCAGAAAGTACTGTTTGGTTTGTAGATCAAATGTCCTGGGGGGGAAAATGCCTTTAAAAATGATACTTGAAATGACCCACAGACAATGCTTTACCCAATACCTCAGGAATAACCTCCATAGCAGTGAACTGCGTACTTCTGCAAAGAAGAACTCTCTGTATATAGTAGGCACATTCTGAAAGAGATGACTAATGGATCTTTCTCTAGGCATATTTTGAGATTCTCTTTGTGTTTGGTGAAACGTGCCATGCCTTTTAAAAAGAAGTTTGAGATGAGGAGTGTTGTATTAGAAGTCTTGACAGTCAGCCCAGAGGACATCGGAGCTGTCCCTGTGATCTCCTCCTCCCATTAGGGCACGTTCCTCCTCTGGCTCCATCCCCTTTTCCCAGCAAATGTTCAAAAGCATGAGACTTCTTTTCCAGGACTCCTATTTGTTGTTGTTTTTTTAAGATAATTTTTGTTGAAGAACTCACAGATTCTAAGTATACAAATAATGAATTCTGATAAAGTGAAACACCCAAATCAAGAATCGAACCTTAGAGCCTCCCCAGAAGCCCCTTGATGCACTTTCAGTCCCAACCCCCAACCCCGTAACCCCTCTCTTGACTTCTGTTACCATCTACTGGTTTTGTCTGTTTTAGAACTTTGTGTAACTGAAATAATACAGTGCGTACTCTTTTGTATGTGGTTCATTCATTCAGCGTTATTTTTGTGAGGATTCTAGCTCAACATCAATTCCCAAAGGTTTCTTTGGGGCATCTTTTAAAAAAATCTCCTGGCAGATTGGTCTGAGAGCATTAAATCTGAAAAAGGAGCACTGGGAGTAATGAATAACGTAGGAATAACGTAGCTACGTAAGGAGTATGAAGTGGGGGAATGGGAGGGATTGAATGTCAGTAGGTTAGAGGTAGGCATATTTCTGGAGCACTTTCCTCTTTGCCTTTGCCAACCAGTCCTAAGGCCTGCCCGCCATTAGGGCTCCCTCCCAGGGCACAGCCCTCTGGGTCCAACAAGGAACAAACCCAGTGAATCTGCCTTTAGGAAGGATCTGAATGCTGAGTGCCGCAGCTTCTAGGTCTGGCTCCCCCACAGACAGGAGACAAGTTAAATAGCTGCCCGTATTATGTCAGTGAGCTACACTGATTGGCACAGCATGGAGTTGTTCGGTGTAAGAATATAGGAACATACAGCAGGCCTGCCCCTGGAGATGGCCACTTAGCATTGTGACTGGCCCTTGTGAGGAGCTGTCTGTCCCATAACTGTATCTTATCATGTTGTCCCTGTGTCCTCCCTAGGAAAGCAAAGGTTCCAGACTTTCTTTAGAGGGCATTTTAACCATGGTTCAGAGTGAGTGGGAAGAGGCAGAGCTTATGTGCTATGTCAGACATTTAATAATTCCAGAAAACCCAAACCGGTCAGTGGGCAGTGTGTTGCTATCATTCGTCTCGTAGAACAGGATTGTCATTAAGAAACCACAGAATGGTTCTGGTTTAACTGATTCATGCCTTATGCATTTATGCATTTAAGGTTGCTTTATGCATTTAAGATTGCATTATGCATTTAAGAAGACATTTCACTGTGCATCATACCAGTGAGTGGAGAAATAGTCTGAATTTTCAAAGTTTTTGACTCCCATCGTAATTTGGAGAGCCGCATGCTTCAGCCTGTGTGTGTGGTAAACATACCAGCACTTAAGTATTTTCCTGTCTCCGTATTATGAAAGCAATGTGGTGCACAAACTTCATATTTTGTAACCAAGGAAAAAATCTAACATTTAGAACAGGCATACAAAGAAATAAACACATTAAATCACATGACCCAGTCTTTCTTTCTCAGAATATGCCAGGAAATTTGGAAGCAGTCATTTTCATTCTGCTTTCAAGATGGGAAAGTGGAGACAAAAAGGCCATACTTGAAAATTTAGCTAGAACTTCCACTTCTTTAGCCCCCAAAACTATCCTAGTATGCCAAGTTGGTAATAGTAAGGCTTGGTATAAGAAGCTGGAGTGTGAGGGGCAGAGCGTCCCAGCTGCTGGTCCACGGCACCACAGATGGGATTCAGGGGAATGGAGTTAGTGGCCCCCTCAGCCTTCAGGATGGCAGGTAGGATGCAGGCCAGTCTGGTCACTTTACCCCTTGTGCCATGCCAAGCAAATATTGTTTTCTGTGTGTCCCATGACATGAAACAGCTTGGGAAACATTGCTTTAAATAGACTGTTCTTGCAAGACTCTGAGGTGGCATTTTAGATGAGTGCTGAATGAGTAGGAGCCAGTATGGAAGACTTGGGGGAAGAATGTTCCAGAAAGAGGGAACAGTAAGTGCAAAGGCCTTGAGGCGAGAGTGTATTATTGTGTCCTCAGGACAGAGAGACGGTAGGGAGTTGAGCCGGAGCACAGTGACCTGGACACGAATGGCAGGTGACCCACTGAGAGGCAGACAGGGCCCAGGGGCCAGATCTTATGGGGCCTCGTCCTCATTGGGGAGTTTGGATTTTATTCTGAGAGTTCTAGGAAGCCATTGCAAGTTTTTAAATGGGAACATCATGATCATAATGTAGAACTGTAAAACCATAGCATTTTAGACTCAGAGGGGAAATAGTCTGATCCATTCTCTGCATTTTATTGCGTGAAGGAAACTTTTCTGGGCCTTGCTGCTGTTGATATTTTTGGTGATGTCATTTTTTCATTTGTAAAATCAGGAACTTGTATGAGATGGCTTCTAATTTCTGTTCAGCCCAAAAAATCTTCATCCCTGTTTAGTTTCCTAGGGCTGCTGTAACAAATGACCACAAACTGGATGGCTTAAACAACAGAAATCTATTCTCTCACAGTTCTGGAGGCCCGAAGTCCAAAATCAAGGTGTCAGCAGGGTTGGTTCCTTCAGGAGGCTTGAGGGAGAATCTGTTCGATGCCTCTCGCCTAGCTTCTGGTGATTGCTGGCAATCCTTGCTGTTCCGTTGCTTGTAGACATATCACTCCAGTCTCTGCCACCATCATCACATGGACCTCTTTGTCTCTGTGTCCCTGTGTCTTCACATGGTGCTCTTATAAGGCCACCACTCCCCCTTGAATCATTGGATTTAGGGCCCACCCTGACCCAGTATGACTTTATCTTGACTTGATTACACCTGCAAAGACCCTGTTTCCAACTCAGGTCACATTGACAGGTTCTGGGGGTTACGACTTGAACATATCTTTGTGGGGGACATATTTGAACCTACAATGCCTTCCTTCTGCCACCACCTCCATGGTAATGCCTTCTTCATCTTTTTGATTGACTTCCACTTAGTTTAATGGAATCCAAATAGCCATTTCATCCGAACAGCTAATGGGTCAAAATACTACACTTCTATCATTAAACAACACTGAATGCCCTTTTCACATAGATGAAATATAGCAATATTGTCAGAATTGTTCAAGTCTGACATACCCAAAATGTCGTGCTTCATGGAATAATTTTAGAGAAGAAAATGGATTGAAAAGATCTCTCTCTCTCAGCCTTGGACCTGTAGTTTCCATTTTCCCATATCCTTTGCTATCCCACAAAGGTGTTTTTTGGTTTTTGTGTGTGTGTATTTTTTATTTAAACAGCTATTTGGTTTCACTGTGATACTTGCCTTGTACCAGAAGTTATTTAAAGCATTTCTGTGTGTGTGTGTGTGTGTGTGTGTGTGTGTGTGTGTGTAAAACAAGATGGCAGGCATAATTAAAGGTGGGGGTAAGAGAAGGAAAAAAAAAGATAGCAACAAAATGAAAAGGGAGGCAAGAAGGAGCTCCGGGTATATTCCATCATGTCAGGTGGGTCACAGATTTACCTTTCCTAACGGTCAGTATTGAAGGGGAGCCCTTTGTGTTGCGCAATTCCAAGAGTTTCATGGGGCCGGTTTTTTTTTAAATTTTTTGTGTGTGTGAGGAAGATCAGCCCTGAGCTAACATCCGTGCTAATCCTCTTCTTTTTGCTGAGGAAGACCGGCACTGAGCTAACATCTATTGCCAATCCTCCTCCTTTTTTTTTCCCCAAAGCCCCAGTAGATAGTTGTATGTCATAGTTGCACATCCTTCTAGTTGCTGTACATGGGACGCAGCCTCAGCATGGCTGGAGAAGCGGTGCGTCGGTGCGCGCCCGGGATCCGAACCCGGGCCGCCAGTAGCGGAGCGCACGCACTTAACTGCTAAGCCACCGGGCCGGCCCAGGCCGGTTTTGAAATAGGCTCTGAACACCAGCTTTGGGGATTACAGTGAAGCACATTTCAGCAAAAGCAGTTCTTCTGGGGTTGGGGAGGGGAGTTTAGGGAGGGAGTTGAAATGTGGCAAATTTATAAGACTCACATTTTCATCTCTGCTAATTTGATTCGATCTGGCATAAATGCAAAAAGATTTCAAGAACGGGCTGGAGTGTGTTTCTTTCAAACAGTTCTTTATGAACATTGTGCCTTCTTAACCTGTTTATCACCCTCACTCTTCCACTTCTTAGATAAATGTCAATGATGAAGCAAATAATAGCTCCTCTGGATTTGGATAAACCTTCATTTACCTATTAGGGCATGCTCTTAAGTGTATAGGATTGCCATAGCAATTTTCTTTTTTTTTTTTTTTTTTTTTTACATAAAGTCATTTACTTTGCTCTAAAAATGGGTCTATCTAGTACGGCCACTTATATATGTCTTGCAGGGGGTCCTTATTTCTGAATATTCATTATTTGAGTTTCTGCACTTAGAAAGTTACAAAGAGAAGTGATGGTAGGCAGGACACAAAAATATTTGCTAATGATCAAACCACTTGATAAATTTAGCCCCCATTCTAGCATATCGTTTCCTTCCTAGCACCTTCCCCACCCATCCTGCCAGTGTTTTTATTGTTTGATGTCTTGTTGACTGTTGATATTGTACAGTGCACATAAATTGCACATTGAGTGAAAAATCAAGGATTTCATGAAGTCAGTGGAAGTAATATGGGAGCTGTGCTTGAACCACACACAGAAACACTGACGATGCGGCTTGGAAATGTGGGAGTAGTTAACAACTGAAGAAGAGAACTCGATGACAATAGTGACATCAGTGGAAAGTCTTTATTTTGAATATTAAAGGATTGATTTGAATCACGTGATTGAGAGGCCCTTGAGAAAACTGATGATGCCCTTGATGATGATTTGTAGAAATTACTCTCTAATTTGACTAAAAAAGACCAACCTGAAGTGATGAATGTCATATAGTGCTATAATATAATTTTGTTAGAACAATTACAATTACAAATACAATTAATATTTGGTTCATTCTTTGTTCATTTGAGAATTAGTGCATGGTTGTAATTATAACCTACATATTAATGTTGTCAGATACTTTATAAACTTATTTGTGTAGTTTGGAATTTTGTTTTAAGGTGAAATCTTAACCTTTTTTATCATGATTTACTATTAAATTTTGGCCTCTATTTTATGCTGATTTCCTTTAAGTGACATTTTTTTAGTCTTAATTATCCTCTATTAATGAGCATCTTCACTATCTATTTGTTTCAGCTATAGGGAGGGTACTGTGTTGGAGAGTGTCCCCTCAAAATTCATGTTAAGAAATCAACCCTGCTGACACCTTGATTTTGGACTTCTAGTCTCTAGAACTGTGATGGAATAAATTTCTGTTGTTTTAAGCCACCAGTTTGTGGTAGTTATGGCAGCCCTAGGAAACTAATACAGATTTTGGTATTTTGAGTAGGGTGCTGCTGTAACAAATACTTAAAAATGTGGGAATGGCTTTGGAATTGGTTAATGGGTAGAGGCTTGAAGAGTGTTGTGATGCATGATGGAAAAGTCCTAGATTGCCTTAAAGAGATTTTTGGTAGAAATATGGACATTAGAGGAAGTTCTAGTAAGGGCTCAGAAAGAAGTGAGGAGAGCTATAGAGGTGGTTTCTTTTGTCTTAGAAAATATGTATATCATCACAGACAGAATAGTGCTAGAAGTAGGAAAGTTAAAGGTGCTTCTAGTGAGGTCTTAGATGGAAATGAGGAACATGTTATTGGAAACTGGAAGAAAGTTGATCTTTGTCATAAAATGGAAGAGAACTTGGATGAATTGTGTTCTGCCATTCAGAAAGTAGAACTTAAAAGTGATGAACTTGCGGGGCTGGCCCGGTGGCACAGAGGTTAAGTGTGCGCACTCTGCTGCAGCGGCCCGGGGTTCACAGGTTCAGATCCCAGACGCACACCAATGCACCGCTTGTCAGGCCATGCTGTGGCAGCGTTCCATATAAAGTAGAGGAAGATGGGCACAGATGTTAGCCCAGGGCAAATCTTCCTCAGCAAAAAGAGGAGGACTGGCACCGGATATTAGCTCAGCGCTAGTCTTCTTCACACACACACACAAAAAGTGATGAACTTGGGTATTTACCTGAGGAGGTTTCTAAACAAAGTGTACAATCTGGTTTCTCCTTGTTGCTAATGGTAGAATGCAAGAAGGAAAAGATAAATTGAGGAAGGATTTGTTAAGCAAAAAGGAGCCATCATTTGATGATTTGGAAAATTATCAGCCTGTCCAGATAGTGTGCTCTGGAAATGGGGCCAAGGGTGTGCCTGGACAACCTTTGGCTAAAGAGATTAAGCATGTGACTTATGGATCCGCTCAACCATCTGAGCACAAGTCAGGAATAGAGGTAGGGTCATCCAGAAAGGACCTGTGGAGAAGCTTTGTGTGGGATAGTCTGGATCCCCTCAACATCCACAGAAGACTGACAAGGTTTTTGAGAATGTTACACCAGCAGAAACATGGCCACTCTGAACTGAAAAAGGCAGAAATGAGAGGAAATGAAGGAAGGATAACTCCAGGGTAGAACCATGGACTCAGAGGCCAGAGTGGGGAGCTCCTGTCCCGGTTGGTCCAGAGGACAGAGCAGCAAGCCACAGAAAATTATTTTCAGGCCTCAAAGACTAATGGAATTTGACCTGCCATGTTGTGAATTTGCTTTGGCCTGGTAACTCCTTTATCTTTTCCATTTTCTGCCTTTTGAAATGGGAATGTCTATTCTGTGTCTGTCCCACCATTGTCTTTTGGAAACAGATAACTTATTTTTTAGTTTCACAGGTCTGTGCACAGAGAGGAATTTTACCCTAGGATGGAGCATACCAAGAGTCTCTCTTATACCTGATTTAGATGAGATTTAGACGAGATTTTAGACCCCAAGTTGATGTTGGAATGGGTTGAGACTTTCGGGGATGGTGAGATGGGCTGAATATATATTGCAGGTGGGATGGGCATGAATTTGGGGGGTGGTGGTGTTAGAAGACAGGCTGTACTGGGTTGGATAGTGTCACCCTAAATTTCATATCCTTCCCACAACCTCAGAATGTGATTTTATTTGGAAATAAGGTTGTTGTGGGTATAATTAATTGTTAAGATGAGGTTCTACTGGACAATGATAGCCCCTTAATCCAATATGACTGGTGTCCTCGTAAGGAGAGGAGAAGAGACAGACACATACTCAAGGAAGATGGCCATGTGAAGAAACAGACACACAGAGAGAATGCCATGTGATGACAGAGGCAGAGTTGGAGTGACACCTCTACAAGCCAAGGAATGCCAGTGATTGCCGTTCACACCAGAAGCTAAGGGAAAGGCATGGAACATTCTCTCCTCAGAGCCCTCGGAAGGAACCAACCCTGTCAACACCTCGATTTGGACTTCAAGCCTCCAGAACCGTGAGGGAATAAATTTCTGTTGTTTAAGCCACCGGTTTGTGGTAGTTTGTTATGGCAGCCCTAGGAAACTAACACAGGGAGTTTTCAGAAAATTATTCTACTGATCCATGAACTACATGTTATTTTTCATAGCCCAGGGCCACAAAAGTATTAAGTCAACTTGGAAATAGGGTGAAAAGTTATTTCATTGGCCCAAACTCAGTATGGCTTAAATAACTTGCAATATTTTCTGTATTAAATTAGTAGTTTCTTGTTTAAAGCAATCGATTGTTTCTGTTAATAACTGAGCTGGAGATGATTTTCACTGTTACAGAATAACAGTAGACAATTTTGTGTTTATTTGTGCATCAATTGGTATTTGTTTTTCATGGCAACTTTCAGAGAAGAGTTTCACCAGCAACTTCTAGTTAAAGGTAATGCATTACCTTTTAGATCAGGATACATAAATATGTTCTGGGCAGGGGATTCTGAAGTTTGGAACTGGTTTTTTTCAATAGAGAGGAATTATGATTGTATGTCATTATTATCAATGCCCTTTAATAAGAAAGTTCATGTACTGTTTGTTCCCCGATAGAACCTGGGATTGTGTGTGTGTGTGTGCATCCTTTGAAATTAAAAGGGCAGTTAAGTGTATTCGATCATCCAGCATGAAATGTTTCTTGAATTGCCTCACTGGAGTCCTGTCCTGCATTATCAGTTGCTGGCTCTAGTGTCAGTATGTCATACCTGGCAAGTTAGCAGGTTTTGGCAGAGGAAATGAAACCTAGTCAGTTACTAGGAGATTTATAGTAGACCTGCTATTGCAGGAAGTGGTGAAAAGTTGATTGATAGTTTGAGACAAAACTCTACAGCAAGAAACAGGATGTATGCTTTCTATTTATACCCAGTTTTCTTTTTCCTACATTTCAGGGCTCCTTTTGCACTTTGTTTTGGCTGTTTCATAAAGCCATGGATCCTTTTTTTTTTTTTTCCTAAACTCAGTCACCGAATATAAAATAATAGAGGAAACTTTATATGAGCTTAGCCGTGGTACAGGCAGGCACTTTCTGCCGTTCCTATTACTCTTTCATGGTGGTTGTATTTACTGTTAACTTGTCAGAGAGCAGTCTTTAATTAAAAAGGAAAGAATCCTCCAAGTAGGATATTATTTCACATGTACAACCAGAATGAAAGTTTTTTTAAAAAGTTACATGGTAGGATTACATTTCCAAAAACTTTCTAAGAAAAACCTTTTGAGTATAATTTTATTAGAATATGGCATTAGTATGATCTGATTGTCCTGTCTCTCTTAAATGCTGATTGTCCTCACTCTTGAATAAATACATTCTTAACAGGTAGGTGTTCTTCACGTAGATGTAAAATATATATACTATAAGTACAACTGGTAACTCAGTGTATGTGTTCGTTGAGTTATATTAGAATGTACCTGGTTTTTGTAAGCATTCTGGTTAACTAATAATGTCACTTGACAAGGCTTTTTGACATGAACTAGCCTGGTCTGTTTTGAGTGTGACAGTGAAAAACCACTGGCTGCATTAAATGAGGTGCTTTCTGAAATGGAAAGGCCATTACAGAGTTGGATTCTAGAATTTATAAGGAGTGGCCGACTTAGAACCAACTCTAATTGTGCCAGTGGTTGTAGGAACAAAAAGGCTGCTCTTTCATGGCTTAATTTTTTTCTCCAAAGGAATAATTTCATTTTTGCAAACAGTCATTTCTAAGTTATTTGTGTAAAATAATTGAATAGAAACAAACCCAACTTTCATTCCTTGGGCTATTAGGACACATTGTGCACCAGAGATATTTTGAAATTTTTAATCACTTTTTATTCTAGCATTCTTTAGGGGGAGAGTTCAGAATGCTGCTTCTATAAAGTTTCTATTCAGAACTTCAGTATTAATTTAGGAAAGTAGCCAGCCTGAGGTAATAAAAGTGGGATAATAAAAAATAGAAATGAATCAGCGTGGTAAAGAATAAAATATGAACATATAATTCATTTTTTACACAGCTTACATAAATGGGTCACTTGAAATGTAATTTAGTGCTACAGTGAGAAACGAACTTTTCCGTGAAGGATGAAACTTCACAGAAGCTGGTAGCAGGCGCGAGTCCCTGTCTGGGTCACATGGCTCATCCTCGCCACTTTCCTATCTGTCAGAGTTGACTTTTTAGTCCCACTGTGCTTTCTGAAAAGAGCTAGGATTACTGTGAGGGGCTTTGAAATTCCAAACTTATACTGTTATAAACAACAAATATAATATTTTTATAGAAGACAATAACAAAGATCCAAATAGTTTTAACTTGAGTATTGACTTATCTACTGTATTCACTAATATCCACAAAAGTACTTCAGTTTTTTCCCTCCTATTCTAAACCTCTGTAGTTAAAGCTCAGATGTATTCTTCATTTAAGATTGCTAAAATAAAGATACCAGTCATAGCTTCTTTGGAGAGTTCTGGGCCTTGTGCAAGTCAGAACTTGCTCATTTGGAAGATGTTGAGGAGAGCTCAAATTGGGAAGGAGTGAAGAATGTGGTCTTATGAAGTGAAACTTGCAGAGCCTGGATACTCAGGGGAGGCCCTGCGGTGGAGCAGGAATCGCGCTAGAGCTGCTGGGCGTGGGTTTCCAGTCTTGACTGCCCCTTGTTAACTGGGTGAACTTCAGCAGGTCTCTTGAGCCCTCCAGGCTTCTGTTTCGTCATCTGTAACGTGGAGATAGACATGAAACTGCTTCACAGGGTTGTTGTCAGGAGTAAGTGCAATGATGTGGAACCTCATCCTTCAAATGTTTGTCATGACTATTAAAAATATGAGCTATATGGTCACTGAAGTAAAAGCTTTTATTTTAAATTTTTATTTCTAATATTATGATTTAATAAGAGGCATTGTCTTCTTTCCCAGGTTCATTGCTCTTTATCTCTTAAAGCCGTGTGTCATTATCCAGAGAGGACCTCCTTCAGTGAGAAAGATGACAGTGAACTAGTTCCTAGGCCGACAGGGCCTTGGGACAGAGATGTTTTAACTGGCCCACTAGTTCTGACCGAATCCTTGACCACTGGTAGTCAAGGTTTCAAAATATATGGTGGACATTATCTACAACTATCTTGGACATGGATGTAAATTATACTGCAACCGTCTTATTCCATGCTTTTAAAGATGTCTCAACTGATCTGAGTTCCCCCAGAGTTTCTAGCCCTTTGGTGAATCATTAACTGACTCCAGCTGACCTCACCTGCGTTTTCCTCTTTACCCTAGCCACCTTTTCTTTTCTAAGCTCTGGAAATTCCAGCACTGAAATTCAGAATTTTCCTCGCCTAAGAGAAAGTTGCCCATCAATGATGGCTGTTGCCCTTGTCCCATTCACCCTGCCGCACCTGCCACCCACCCTTGGACACTGACGGCAGTGGAGCTTCCAGTCCTGCTTACGCCTGTGGAGAGGAGCATCCCTGCACAAAGTCGTTATCACGCTAACTGTTTAGAGATGGAAGGGTCTCGGGTTCATCTAGGCACTTAGATGAAAAATACCATCTTTGTTCAGTTGTTCCCATTGCACCATCCATTCACTGCAGCTCTATTGAAATGAAGCCGCATTTACCCAATATTATGGGATGGACTACACTTTTACAAATGACTTTTTCATGTGGACTCACCCTCATCCAGTTTGGCTCAAGCCACTAAATTGTTTCATACACTCATTTAATCTTTGGAGTTAGGGAAACAGAAGCCATGTCAGCACGCTTACCATTTTCACTCATTGCCACCTTTTTTCAGTTGTCACATCAGAGTTTCCTCTATGGAACAGTAAAGAGAGAGTTTTTGGAGAACTGTAGTATGCTTTATGTTGCTTCAGAAACAAAACAACTAAATGCATCCAAGTTAATGAAAAAGTTTATTCAATAAGATGTTATAAATTTAGAAAAATATCCTCCAATATTACACGAAATGGTTTTCTGATAAAAATAAAAAGCACTCTATGCTGCTCTGTAATATTGCTTTTTTTTGTACATTTAAAAATTTTGAATAGGGATTACATTTACATAGGATTAAAAATAAACAATATGCAATGAAAAGTCTCCCTCTCATCGTTGTCCTCCATCTTTCCAGTTCCCACCATACGCTTCCACGTAAGTTAGTGTTTTCTGTAGCTTTCCAGAGTTTATTGATAAGTATACAACCAAATACAAATATATGTTTTTATTTCTTTCCCTTTTTTTTTTAACATAGAAGGTACATATACATATGGCATGCCTTTGATCTTGTTGTTAAACAGTATATCTGGGTTAGCCCATGGAGAGCTTCATTCCTTATGCGGCTGTGGACTCTTCCTTTATATGGATATGCCATAACGTACTTAACGAGTCCCATAGTGATGGACATTTAGTTGTTTCCCATTTTGGGGTAATTAAAAACAATGCTGTAGTAAATAACCTTGGGCCTGTATCATATAGCATATGTGTTTAATTTCCAGATGTGGTATTGCTGGGTCAAGGGTATGTACATTTTCAATTTTGAAAGTTATTGCCAAGTTCTCCTTTGTAGGGGTTTTACCTGTTTAATCTCTCACCAGCAGTATATGAAGGTACCTTTTCCCCCACGGCCTTGCTAGCAGCGTTTTCAAGTATTTGGATTTTTGCCAGTCTGGTAAATGAAAAATATATCTCAGTATGACTTTAATTTTTATTTCTCTTATTTGACTGAAGTTGAACATCTTTTCTGATGTTTAAGAGGCATTTGTATTTCCTTTTGTGAGAATTGTCTGCTTATGTCTTCTGCCCATTTTTCTGATGGATTGTTTTATCTATTTTTAAGAACTCTGTTAGGGGAATTAGGCCTTGCTCTGTGATATGAGTTGCAAATATTTTTTTCAATTTTGCATTAGCCTTTTGACTTTGCTTACGATGGTTTTTTTGCCCTACAGAAGTTGTTGATTTTTATTAGTTGAATTTATCAATCTTTGCTTTTCTTTTGTCGCTTCTGGATTTTGAGTCATAGTTAGAAAGGCCTTCCTCATTCTAGAGTCATAAAGGAAATCTCCTATGTTTTCTTGTAATACTTTCCTAGCTTCATTTTTTACATTTATATCTTTGATCTGTTTTGGGATTTCTCCTGGTGTATCATGTGAAGTATGGATCCAACTTCATTTTGTTATTTCTTTAAGCTTTGTACCTTGTTGTCCCCAGGCCAGTTAATGAATAGTCCTAATATTTCTTCTTAAAATGGTTTTCAAGGTCCAAAAAGTTGGCAGCTCTTGCAGAAGCCTTAAAGGCAGTATCCGTGACAAAGGCCCAGCTGGGGTTAGAACTGGAAGACCTGGAAGCAGCAGCGCTTCTTGTGCAGGAGGAAGAAGCTGCATTAGAGGCAGCCCATTCCATCTCCAGGCAGCAGACGCCCTGCTCCAGTCCTGAGGCAAGTGATTCGGAGGAATCAGACAGCACCACATCGTCTGAGACTGAAGACTCAGATTCAGAACAAGAGGAGCTCGAAGACGGTGCATCTGAGACACGACATTCCTTGCGAGGTCCCTTTCTCGAGGAAGGCAGTGCTCTGCTAATTGATGACGGTGGGGTGTGCAGAAACTCAGCCATCCTGAGGTCTGGGGTCAGTCAGGGAAAGCCACCTGCCTCCTCCCAGGCTCTTGGAGGGTCTGGGCCTCTGATTGAGGAGCTTGGAGAACAACTGAAGACGACAGTTCAGATGTCTGGACCTGCGGGCTCTGGTGCTGGAAACCACAGCAGTGTGCAGGACAGACACGACCAGCAGACACCAAATGATTGACTCTGAGTGGTTTTATTCATTGTTGAGAAGTATGTCAGATTTGGTTTTATATACTGAATTAGAATTCTTCATTTTCACTTTGTACTTTTTCTTAGTGTATACAACATTGTTTTTCAATGAGCTAATGTTGATACCTGTTGGTTTCCTTGTTGCCACTTTAAAGTTCTAAAGTATTTTTTACCAAAGTGTAATTAATATTTGAAGATGAAAATAATAGTTCTGCCAGAATCTCTGGAACGTAGAGCCCATTAATATTTTTAATAGCTTTAGCAAGGTACACTTGACATACAATAAACTGCATATTTAATGTGTACAATGTGATGTGTTGACTTACATATACACCAAGTGAAACCATCACCACAATTAAGATGACATGTTTCCCCATCATCTCCGAGTGTCCTCGTGTCCCTTTGTAACCCCTCTTACACCCCTACCCACATTCCCTAGGCAAGCATTGATCTGCTCTCTGCCACTATCCATTAGTTTGCATTTCCTAGAATTTAATATAAATTGAATCATGTAATATGTACTCTTTTATCAGGCTTATTTCACTCATGATCATTATTTTGAGATTCATCAATGTAGCATGTGTTGAGAGGGTTTTCTTTGTTTTTGTTTTTTTCCATATGTGAGTAGTATTTCATTGAATAGATGTATCCGTTCACCTGCTGTTGGACATTTTGGTTGTTTCCAGTTTTTAGCTGTTACAAATAAAGCTGTTTTGAATGTTTGTGTGCAAGTCTTTGTGTGGATATATGCTTTTATTTCTCTTAGGTAAATGTCTAGGAATGGAATGAGTGAGCCGTACGGTAGGTATATGTTTAACAGTTTAAGAAACTGCCAAACTGTTTTCCAAAGTGGCTGTACCATTTTACATTTCCACCAGTAGTGTATGAGAGCTCTAGTTCTTGCACATTATTGTCATCACTCGGTATATGGTCAGTTTTTAAAATTTTTACCATTTTAATTGGTGTGCAGTGGTATCTCATTGTGGTTTTAATTTGCATTTTTTTTAAGACTTGTAATGTTGAGCATCTTTTTTCATATGCTTGTCTTCCATATATCTTTGGTGAAGTGTCTGATCAAATCTCTTGCCAGTTTTTTTTAAGCTGGGTTGTTTTCTTGTTTTTGAGTTGAGATATAAGTCCTCATTATTAGTTGTCTTTGCATGCCTTATAATCTGATTGGATGCCAAACATTGTGAATTTTACCTTGTTGGCTGCTGGATATGTATTCTTATAAATAGTCTTTAGCTTTGTTTTGGGATGCAGTTAAGTTGAGAAATAATTTGATCCCCTTGTGGGTCTTACTTTTGTAATTTGTTAGGTCTGGGATGAACTGTTTCCCAGTACTAAGGAAAGATTTTTCCCTGCCCCATGAATCATGTTTTCCAGTCCAGCTGATAGAAATAGGCACCTGTGTGAGTGCTGAGTGCTGTTCCCTCTAATCCTGTCAGGTGGTTCTTTCCCCGGCCTCACGTACATGCTCTCATCAGTAAGTACTCTTTTGAATACTGGAGGGGAATCCTCTCCAGATATCTGGTGTTATCTGCAGCTGTCTCCCCCCTGGTACTCTGTCCTGCAGACTTGAGCTGCCTTGATGGCCCTAAGCTCTGGCTCTGGCTCTGGCTCCTGAACTCTGGAGTCCACTGGGTTCTGCCTGGGTCATCCCTCCCTGTGCAGCCTGGACAGTCTTTCAGGCAGTAGGTGAGGCAATCACAGGGCTCACCATGTTTGTTTTCCATCCCTCTGGATCACGTCTGTCATTGCCTGATATCCAGTGTCTTGAAAACCATTGTTTCATGTATTATTTCTGTTTTTCTTTTTTGGGTATGTCAGGTGGGAGAGTAAATCTGGTTCCTATTCCTCTATCTTGATTGGAAGCATAAGTCTCCATTAATATTTTAAATGTGAATTTCCCCTTCAGTGTAAGCTCCTAGGAAGCAGGGTCTGTGTCATATCTTGTTACCACTGAATCATCAGTGCCCATATTCTTAGCGCTCCATAAATATTTGTTGAATGAATGAACAAATGAAAAAAACCAATTTGCTTTGGGGAGGAAATGAAATGAAATCTGATATGTATTAATCTCAGTAGCATTTTTATTTCAGGAAAGCCTATGATCCCTTTTACTCTGGGTTTATATAGGTTGTGAGCATTTGTATTTCCAATATA
Organism: Diceros bicornis minor; assembly: GCF_020826845.1. Classification (NCBI taxonomy): domain Eukaryota; kingdom Metazoa; phylum Chordata; class Mammalia; order Perissodactyla; family Rhinocerotidae; genus Diceros; species Diceros bicornis. The sequence continues at coordinate 70,875,847 of NC_080741.1, read as the reverse complement.
AATTCCAGTTTGTATTAACAGGATGCTGAGGTGACTGTGCCATTTGGTGTGCATGTTAACTCCTGAACACTCTAACAGCTTTGTCAGAATGTGTTCAAGACTTTTCTCAGGCTCCCTGGAGAGCTTCAGAATCCCTGTGACCATTGAAAATGCATTTCTCTTCAGTAGCACATGACCTGGAGCCAGTTTGAAAATGCATTATCCGTTACTCCCTTCATTTACTTCTACTAATGTCAAGTTGAACAAATCCACTCTTGTCTCAAAGTTTAAAGCCACGGAAATTCTTCCTTCCATCAACTTCTGTTCTTACTTAGGAATCTTAACAGGATCTGCTTCAGTGAGACTTGTCTTGGGTGGAAAAACCTGTTACTCCCTTCCTTAAAGAATGAGCAAACATGATCCTTCCTGGACATCCTCAAAGCACAGGAGCTCATTAAACAACCTTCGTGAGTATTCAAGACAAGAGGAGTGAGCGCCTTAATTTTAGTCTCTGTGTCTGCGGCGTTTCTCTTACCCTCTCTTTGTTCGCAGAGGGTTAAAGCTTGGTTATATCGCATTACTCTGTCTTTAAGATGGGTTAAGAACACTATACCACGTCTGTAACCCAAAACACGTCCAAAGGTGCTGCTTTTATTTTTTAAACTAGACAACCTGCCAGGCAGCTCTAGGGATCTCCTATAACCCTACGAATTTCCCAAGAACCCTGGGTGATGGGAGAAAAATCAAGCTGGGGAAAGAACAGGGAGGAGACCTCAGTGACGGCCTAGTTGCAGCTCAGTGGGAAGAAGCAAGGCTTTGGGGTTGACGAGGTGAGGAGTTGGGTTCCAGAGCCACAGCGCTCGTGTGACCAGCCCACAAGGGGGTATGCCAACATCCGAACCTCTCCCTTCATCTTGAAAATGGGAATAGAACTACTTTTCTGGCTTGTCTTACAGGATAATGAGACTGTGTGTTCACAACAGCTTATAAACTGGAAAGTATTAAACCAACATAAGGGTTTATTATTATTGTCTGGCTTCCCAGAGCTGAACAGGGCTCTGTCAGCTACCTGACAACAGATCGCTGGAGGAGCCGGCACTGTGAAAATGAGTCAGCCCTGTTAATCACTTCAGAGGCATGCTAGTGGTAAAAGTCTACACAGTTCAGATTAGATAGAAATATTAATTATATCAGTGAATCACAGCACTGCCTCATCTTCCAGGTTTGCATTATCATTGACCTATTTTTCTTTGTTCTGTCTCTCCTCTCCCATTATCCTTGAAGCATAATGCAGGGCCTTGCTGTGGGCATGATCAGTTTTAGGTGCCAGTGACTATGCTGATATCATCTTTCACTGGCACAGGATTAATTTACAAATGAGACAGGGCTGCTCCCTACCACATTCTAAATTGGTTGAACAGCTGGGGGGCGGTTTTCACACCTGCTAGTGAAAAATCCACTTTGGTTGTATGGATCAAATTCTATTACCAAGAATTGGGGGGAGGAAAGAGAGTCAAGTTTTCTCAGTCATAAGACTTTATAAAATTATTTTAAATCAGAGGGGCTTCTGTATATCTATTTTGTTATAAAAAGATTTTTATTTTATATCTTGTAACTAGAAATTGACCCATATAGTCAATGGTGACAAAACAGACACCTCTAAAAGAAATAGAAATGAGTTAGACAGTAGAGGAAGAAAACTAGGCAACTCTTGAGCTGCCCCTCTATTAAAAATATACCAAGTCTTCAGAATTTTAATTAATTATAAAATCTTGAAAAGATGCAGATCCCCTTATATATAGCAATCTTTCATGTAATGTCATTGTACGTCAGGTAAACTGAAGTTAAGCTTCATAAATGCAAATCTCTGTGACTGTCTCCATTCAAGTTAGGCATCTTCATTCAAGTAAATCAAAGATTGCAAATGTTTCCTTAATATCATTCCATGTAAATCCCCAATGGAATTTTCGTTCATGATCTGTTCCCTTTCCCGCTCTTTTTCCTGGCGTGTTATATGTAGTTTCAATCCATACCAAATGAAGGAAGCATTGATTAGACTTGATTTAAGGCAGCAAGTGATAAATGCAGCTGGAAATTGATTCATGCCTCTCAAGTGACTGGGGCACAGCCATCCACGTTGACACAACTCTTGTCTCAAGGCTGGAGAAAACAAACAGGGAAACGCATGTCAAACAGATAAATGACTTTGCTGTTTTGAGCTTTCCGTGGAGGCCATTTGTTTCCTAGATAAGGAAGACTGCTCTCCAAAGTCGGGAAAAGATAAGCTAGAGGGAGAGGATGAATGTGGAATTGGACGCCTAAGCACTCGGAGAAAACAAACAGAACGGATTCACATCCGGGATGCATCTTGCCACGGGGATCTGCTCTCCTTTCACCTTAGATGTGCTGGAAGCAGCGATTTGGCCACGCAAGCCTCAGTCCTAGCCGGGACCACGTGTGAAGGCTGTCTCCCGTATTTCAAGTGTTCGCAGTGGTATGCTCTTGCCTTTTAAGCTATTTCCAGGGCGACATTCCTCAACTGCTCTCCTTGGAGTGAGCATTCAGGGGAAGAAGCAGCAGGAACAGCTGAGTGACTTGAGAGCCCTGCTGACAGTCATCTGGCCTGAGGTAGTGATGGTTCAGCAGTTTCACCACCAGCCCAAAAACCCTCTGAAAACAATACTCGTATTGCAACCCAGGGCCTGTGGTGGAGCCTCGCCATATTTAAAACATATTTTAAAAATATTTAAGGGATATTTACTGTGTTTGTTTCCTGTACATGCTTTGTGTTTTCCCACCTCAACAAGTTTGCTCATGCACTGCTTTCTTTTCTGTTAGTTTGCACAGCTTTACTTTTCACCCATCCTTCAAGGCCCCATTCAAATGATACCTCCTCCAGGAAGTCACCCTTCATTCTTCCTGGCTGGAAATAATTTCCCTCCTCTAAACTCCCACCGAATCAGGGCCAGGTCCTGCTGGAAGAGCCTTGAATCCAAGGAAAGCCAAAGGAATTGGAGAGGGGAAGAGACATTCCTATCAGGCTATCCCCGAGAGTAGTGGGTTCCAGAGTTCCGTATTGAGACTTCTGTGAAATTAAAATTAGAAAAAAACAAGAAAACCAGGTGGGGTGCAGAGGGCTGCTGACATAAGGCTGCCAGTGTTCAATTTTGCAAGTACCTCTCTACAGCCAGTGTTCTACTGAAACCACACCTTCATAAAAAGCATGTTGACATCAAAAAAGTAAAAGGACGTTTCAGAATAAGTCAGTCCTCTAAACTGAACACATTTCACTTCAAGAAAAACTCTCACCTGAGAATCAGAGTCACCTTTTCGGTGTCTCTATTTCCAGTCTTTTTTCTGTGTATACATATACAAATATATACCCACATAACTTTTTTAAACGAAATTAGAATCACGGACCACATAAATTTTATATCCCCTTTCCTTTCTTAACATGAGGTCATGAATGTTTCCCCATGTCGTTGAATAACCTCCCCAAATGGGACTTGTCATAGCTGCATTGATGTAGTCTTACTGGAATTTCTCTCAAACATAAATTCATCAGGATTGTTCTGTTGTGCAGTGTATTTGCCAAGCACGGGCGCCTGCATTCTCGAGGTGCTTCCTCGGCAGCTCTTCCTCAGTTGTGCTCCTGCAGCCTGGAGTGTTTGAAATACAGAATACCCTTGAATTAGAGAAGAGACAGGATTTTAATGACAGCCACCACTCGATGAGCCACTGCATTGTGCCAGGTCTGTGCTGGGCTTGTCTTGTCCTAAGCATGTCAAGCAAGGACTGTCTCCACTTAGTCCTTCCACAGGCACAGATGCCGCCAATGGAGGAGGCTTTGGGCATGTTGACACCATGTAGCTCTGTTCTCAGCTGACTGGATTGGAGTTGAACTTGACCCAAGGGCAGGCTGTGGGGTCTGCTGGCCTGGAAAACTTGACTAACCCAGGGCTTCATGACTCCAGCAGCACGCTTGGACCATCTGAGAAACTGTAAAGAAATACTGATACCCACCCTCCTCTGCAGACAATGGAATCAGAATCTCTGGGGGTGTCTAAACAGGCAAAGACTGGGATAATTGGATTCGTGCTCTCAGAAATCTGAATTGGGAACTGCAGAGAGCGTCAGGCCCTTGGCGGCAGATGTTCAGGGTGAGAGATGCATTGAGAAAACTCAACGAAATGGACCTGGAGTTGGCCTTGCAAACTCAACTAGGAAGGAGAAGAAATATTAGAAGGATCTATGTGTAGAGAAAAGATACAGAGGAGAGACACCACCTGGTCATGGAAAAGAGATTGGCAGAAAGATTCAGACACATGGAGTTGTTAAGTCACATTAATCTCTGAAGTGAAGATTCAGACATTTCTGCCCTGAGGTCCCAAGAGCAGCCTTGGATCCCTACACCACCCTTTCATCAATCCCAGTTCCATTGGGCTTTACACTATGCCTGTTCTTACTCTTGGAGTTCAGAGGGCGTCCATTTCCATTATCGCTGATCAAATTGGAGGCTGTTCTGATAAGTAACAGGAAACCTGACACAACTGCTTCAAACAGTAAAGAGGGTTTATTAGTTCATGAACAAAGAAGTCCAGTGGTAGAATGGATTTCAGGAGAGGCTTAACCCAGCCACTCAACAATGTGACCGAAGCCCTGTTTCTTGTGGGTTCCTCTGCCCTATCGTCCTCAATGTTGACTTCATCCCAGTTTGGACACCTCTCATGTCCCAAGGTGGCTGGCTGCAGCCTCTGCAGCTACCTACTTTCTTGTTAACATCTATCAGAAAACAGCTTATCTGTGTTTCAGCAAGTGTCTTTAGATTCACTCTAATTGGATCAATTCAGGTAAACTCTGAATCATTCACGGTTGGCCAATAGAAATGAAATGTGCCAGTTGGCGTTGTCTGTCATGAGGCCACTCCTGGAGCCAGGGATAGCCGTGGGAGTGCTCAGCTCAGCTCTCCCTCCAGGAGAGAACCTGCTGAGAAGTGTGGCAAGCTGACAGCTCTCACCTGCCACACTTTCACTTTGTGACCCACCACAGTGTTCAGTCCGAGGCCACACTCTCCCCAGGCTGCTCCCAGCCACTGCCTGGCAGAGCCAGGTGCCAGAGCTGGACTTTGCTCTGGACTTTCTCACGCTGTGTGGCAGCCTGGGGCCGTGTGGGGCTCTGCCTCCCCAATCATCCTTTCCTCCCTCCCTTCACATGTGTCTATCCCCCCTGTGCCTGAGGCGCTTCCCTCCTACTCCTGTTTCCTCTGCTCTTGATCCCTCACAGAGGTTCCACTTCTAGTTCTGTCTTGGCTTCTGCTTCCCACAGGACCCACCTGACACACGCTCGTTATCCGGGCTACCCTGAATGAGCCTCTGGTTTTCACAAAGGAGCTCAGCTGAAACATACTTTGCCCCACAAGCACCTGTGGGGTAGAGACTCTCCATACAGAAGAGAAGACCAGGGTTCCAGGCTGAGTAACTTGCCTGATGTCATCCACACAGCAAGGGTCAGCCCTGGATTCCAAACCCGGTCTTCCGTTCTGCAGCCCAGGCTCATTATCAGCATGAGGTGCTGTCCCTTGTAGATCCTGGTAAGCCCCCCCACCAGCCGCTCAAGGTCACCTGGCTCCTCGGGGGAGGCAAGAGGATCCCAGCATGTGTCCACTCCAGTGGGCTTTTTTGGAATCGCTCACACCGCGGGGCAGGGACGGGCTGTCGGTGGATAGGCTGAGATCGTCACTGCCTGTCCTACCGCGCAGGCAGCGGGACACACTGCCCCGTCGAGCGTGGAGACAGGTGACTGGTCACCATGAATGGCATCGTTCGCGCATAAATCATCTGGCACGGAGTTTCCAAAGAAAGAGCCGAGTCAGACGCTGCTTGAGAGGACCGGGAGGGGCGAAGCGCGGCGGCAGGCAAGCAGGCAGCCCACCACCCAGGATGCGACCGCGTGGTCCCGGCTCCCCCGGGGCCGGGCGTGGGTGTGAGCGCCCGCGTTTCGCGCCGCCCATCAATGAGGATGCCTGTTCTCGGTTATGCGAGCCCACCCCCTCTAATCCGCCGCATTGTCCACTGACGTGTCTAATTATGTGTCTTCCAACCACATAACTCCCCCCAGAGCGGCGGGGCCCTTCTGGCGGAGTGAGGAGGATGATTGCTCCATCTGCTCCTCCGGCGCCGGCGGGAGGCGGGCGAGGGCGCGCGGGCGGGGCTGCGCGAGGGCGCGCGTGCGCGTGCGCGCGGGCGGGGGCGGGGCGGGATGGCCGCGAGCACAGGTGCCTGGAGAAAGGGGATCCCAGTGGCAGGTGCAGATGCCAAACTCGCCGCGGCGGAGTATATGTTTAATTACAGTCGACTGGGGGGGCTGTTTTATTTAAGATTTATAGGAGGCAGGTTCACATGGAGTTCTGAGCCGAGCACGAGAAAGCAGCAGGCTGGTAGTTGCTGGGGAGGGGAGACCACCTGCGTCTTTAATTGGGGGTGGCACGCTCAGATTTTCCTGATAGGTAAAAATAATCACTTGGAACACGGGGAGGCTTTAATAGAGAGTCAGAGCGCCCACTCCTACCTCCCCTCCCCCAGGCTGACTAAATTGTTGTTTGGCGCGAAGCAGATCCCTAAATCACAAACATCTCATTCCCCTCCCAATAACATTATATTCCTCTGTGTGTGGAGACCCGGCTCCAGGGGCCCGTGGAAGAATCACCTGGAGAGAATAGCACAGAGAAGACGATCAAAAAAAGGCTCTCCTGGGAAGAGAATGCCGGTATCAGGTTTACAGTTTGCAAAATGCTACGTTGCCTCGTTTTCAACGAGGGCAGGCAGGGCTGGGCCCATTTTAAAGCGAGGGACCCGAGAGGCGCTCAGGCCTTCCCGCGGTGAGCACACGCGCAGGGGGAGCGACGACTCAGGCAGTGGGGGGTCACAGAAGATCGCCCAAAGAAAGGGTGAACAGGAATTGGTTAAGGAGCGGGAGGTTGCAGTGGGAAGAGCGTGTCCCACGTGGAGGGACGTGACTGGTGAGGAAACCAGATTGCTCTGATCGCTGGGACAGAGAGAGGGAGCATTAGCCGGCTAGTGGATTGGGAAGCGACCCCATAGAAAGTCACATCCGCTCGTGGGCCCAGACTCAGCTTTGTGTCACATTAAAAAAGAAAGAGAAAAAGGAAACCCAGTATCCACAATAACTAAAAAGCAATTGAATATTTATTGTAGTCCCTGGTGAATTTCATTGTAAAGCACAGCGAATATTGTAAAATCTTCCTCTCTCTTTCATTCTCTTACTGCCTTGCTCTCTAGCACTTTTTCATCATAGCCACTGCCCCCAAAGAGTCACTTTTCCCCCTCCAAACTTCCCTAACTCGCTCCTTCAGACTTGGCCCTCACAGGTTTACTTCCTTTCTCTCTCCTTCCCCCTTTCTGTGGCTATCATTTTGATCCTACAGTACCTGTCTTCCTGTCCAATATAAATTGTGCTCGCTCTGTGGCTCCTTCTACTTTAGCTGGTTTAGGGCAGGAGTCGACAAACTAGAACTCTCACTGGCCAAAGCCATCCCACCACCTGTTTTCGTACAGCCCGCAAACTGAGAATTTTAAAAATATTTTTAAATGATTGAAAAGAACTTGTGGAAATGTGTTTTGTTTCTTGTTATATAAGTATGTATATAATAGCCATGAGCTTGTCTCTTGGCCCCCAAAGCCTAAACTATTTTACCATTTGGCCCTTTGCAGAAAAGGTTAGCTGACGTCTGGTTCAGGAGAAGTGGGATATGGATACCTACCCAGTAGCATTTTGGGTACCTGGCCTGGGACTTCTGGGGTTTTCCATGCCCTCCTGGGGGAGGCTCTGAGGGATGAGGCTCCTGCATGCCAGTCTGAGAGGGCAATCGATGGTAAGGGGACGGAGGCTGCTTTGGAAGGAAACCCACTGGCAGTTATCACAGGGGCCAGCCAGGGCATACTTGTTTTTTCAGGATGGGGAGTGACTTACATCTATCTGATCATTCCCAGAGCTAGGAATGGTGGGGTTCTGCTTCAGGATTCTCTTTCCAAAAGCTGTGGCTGTGTTGTGATCCTGCGGTAACAAAAGATGTTGGAGACCAGCCCAGTGTGCAGTAACCCGGAAATTTCAGAGACGGGTAGCATGGCCGGTCAAGCCTGTCTCAGTGGATTATTTTTGACCAAGAAGTAAATAGCCCCCTAGAAATGCCTTCCCAGAGCATATAACATATATAAACATATAAGACGATCTTCTCCTCCTTTTGGGTTTCTTTCCATATACCATGAATACCTCTATTGCCTTTTACCTTGGGAGGCTTTCTCTTGTCTTCTTTTTTTGAGCATTTTTAAAAGCTTGTCATCCTAAGCATCTTTGCATAATCACCTGGGCAATAGTGGGCATGCCTTTTGTCTCTGTAGCATCCCCTCGGGCCTTCCTGTCCTACCCTATAATAGTGCTGCTCCATCCCTGTCTACTGGAAGGACTGATACTACACTCTAATCCCACCATGGAGGTGGACCTATGGCCCAGGTCTGGCCAATCAGAGTATCCTGTTCTTTTGGCCACAGTGATTGGTTCAGGGATGGGCAGATGTCTCAAGCCCAGCCAATGAAATCTCTCCTCCGAACTTTGGCTGGAGCTGTTAGAAATGATGCTTTTTCTTCCTGCGTCGGTAAACTAGAAGGAAGGTGTTTTTGAGCTGCTGTTAATTATCTTTGTAACTGTGGGAAGAAAACCTCCCTGGGAAAGGAATCTCATACACAAGATAACTGAGATGGAGGGTAGGAAGGAGGAGGGGGAGAGAGAGTGAATGAGATAGAGATCTGACAGCATCATTTGGGACTCAGTATCCAGCCATCCTTGAAGCTAGTTCCACCCTGGACCTTTCAGTTACTCAAGCCAATAAATAGCATTTTTTTTTTTCTGTTTGCTTTTTTTTTTCCCCATAAGCTGGCCTGGGAAGGGTTCTGTTTCTTGCATCCAAATATATCCTGACCAATATGGGGGTTTTACCAAGTGTCTTGGCACACTGAGTTCCTCCCCTTGATACCCGCACCCCATGTCATGTAACTTGCACTGCCCCACTTCTGACTCTGGACTTCGAGCGACTTGCCTTGGTCCCGGGATGTTTGCACCTGTCATGCTGGCACAGTGGGGCTCGTCCTCCCTCTTGCAGCTCTTGGAGCGCTTCTGTCACCATATGAACAAGCCTGGTCTAGCCTGCAGGACGATGAGAGATACCTGGAGCCCAGATGAGCTGTCCCAGCCGAGGCCCCCTAGCCGGACCAGCCCAAGCTGCTCTGGAAGCTGACAGTGGCCACATGAATGAGCCCAGCTGAAGACCCGCCCAGCTGAGCCCAGCCCACATTGCCAGGCCACAGAATTGTGAGCTTAATAGATGATAGATGTTTTTTTTTTTTTTTAATTTTTATTTATTTATTTTTCCCCCAAAGCCCCAGTAGATAGTTGTATGTCATAGCTGCACATCCTTCTAGTTGCTGTATGTGGGACGCGGCCTCAGCGTGGCCGGAGAAGCAGTGGTCGGTGTGCGCCCGGGATCCGAACCTGGGCCGCCAGTCGCGGAGCGCGCGCACTTAACCACTAAGCCACGGGGCCGGCCCAGATGATAGATGTTTTAAAGCACTAAGTTTTGGGGTGGTTTGTTAGGCAGCAAAAGCCGATACACAGGCAAAAGTTGGAAAAGGTGTTATGAAAGGCGCTAAAGGAGGGCAGCTTATCACCTGGGGGCTCTTTTAATAGCTAAGGAAAACAAAGCAGAAATTTTTTGAAATTTTTGGAATTTTGCCTGAGCTTAAACCAATCACAGCTCTAGACCATGACACTTACTGAATTCTGAGCAGAGCCACCCTGCTGGCGACCCTACTGAGCAATCCATGCCTGGCACTGCCACTCGACAGCCCTTCTGGGCAACATTCGCCGCTGTCGTCACGGCCAGCACAGATTTGTCTTTAGGTGAGGGGGTCAGGCACACATCTGACAATTTGGAATTCCTCTTACTCATGTCCTAAAGCTATGACAGTGTGAGTCAAAAGGTAGTAGCATATTGAACGCCTTCTGTGTTCCTAATGCTCACAGCAACCATGTTTTTCTTCTATAGGCCTGACTGGGTCCACTTTTAGTAAGTCTCTCTGACTTAGTACATTAGAGGTGATTTTCTAGATGCAATTTACCATTTTCTCCTTATATGAAATTGTTCACATCAAATATTAAAATACTAGCACTATTAGTAATGATGGCTCCCCTTTATTGAACACTTACCTAGCACCAGGCTCTGGACAAAGGGCTTTACAGGCCTGATCTCCTCTAATCCTCACTACATCCCAGGGAGATGGGCGCCATCAATCCCATTTTACAGATGAGGAAACTGAGTCCCTTGCCCAAGCACACAGAGTTATTAAATATTTGACGTTAGCAAGCAAACTTGTTTTTATTTTAAAAAGAGACTAATAATGTGGGCTAGAGAGATGAGGAGGCTTCATGAAGGACACACATCACCTGCTTTGAAGGCAAACCGGGATGTACCACCTACTAGATCTGTGACCTTGAACATCTTACTAAACTTCCTTGGGCCTCAATTTCTTCACCTGTAGAATGGGGATGATAATTTCATCTTTCAATTAAATTGGGGGAGAGAATTAAATGAGAAATATAAAGCTCCTAGTGTAGCATTAGGCCCACAGTTGGAGCTCAATCCTTTTTACTTTTTCTTCCACCAGAGGAGACTAGATCATGTTGGTTTCCAATGATTCCAGCCAATGGAATTTAAACTCCATGAGAATTTGGGTTTTTAGTTGTTTTGTCTATGCTGTATCCCCTGCACCAGAACAGTGCCTGACACATCGTAGGCACTTAATACATGTTTCTAGAGCTGAGTTCTATATTTCTGTGAGTCTGTGAGATGTGACTAGCAGTGGCTTCCTAAGGGCTGATTGGGACCAGGAGGCGGGGTGGGGGGATCCAGGAGCAAAGCTTTTCAAGGAGGGGAGAGACCCATTCTCATCTCATTCAACAGCCCTCCAGGAGCCAGGCCTAGTAGCTCACCATGTTGTTAAGGACTCGTCCTTGGTGGCCCAGCCTGGGAAAGCAGCTTAGGAGTTGCTGGAGTCGCTGGAGGAGTATCCTAATGGATGCAGCTCCCCCCTTGCCTCTCTCTTCCTTCTCCCAAGCTTGTTCTGGCCTCTACCTGGGAGTCGCCACCCATCTGCACAGCGGCCAGGCTCAGAAAGAGTCCTTTTTTGATGCCAAGTATCAGCAGGGCTCTCTGAGGGTGTGAATTATTCATCGACAAACTCGGCACCCATCTGTCGGCGCTGCTAGCATCTCCCTGGGCCCAGAAGCTGCCAGGGGCACCTCCGACCCAGGCCTGCCCGTGATTTCCTCATAATGAAGACGAAGCCGCCCTGAGCCTTTTGCCTTCATTGGAGAGATGACGGGGCGAACAAGAGGCTCTAAAGTGTGTATTTGAAATCAATTTGCTCCTTGAAGTGGCATGAAAACAAAAATTTCAGGGATGCCTGCTGTGGGGGGTTTCCCTGCAGCGCTCGGCTCTGTCTCTGCTAATGACCTATGGCTAATGGCCTCCTCGCACCTTTCGTTCTGAAGAGGCTGGTATAAGCGGTGATGGGTGGAAGTGGCTCTCTGGGGAACAAGGGCCTTTCGGAGATGGCTTCACCCACAGGGCGCAGGCTCTGAGAGTCAGGGTTAGAAGATGGGAGTGGCCAGGATAGCTGGCATATTCGCCATGGCTGCCCAGAGAGGACCAGTGCGCTCCATGGATCCCCCAGGGAGTTGGCAGTAAGATTTCAAAGATTTAAACAGGAGGTTAAGTTGCCTATGAACCCAAGCAGCTTCCTGAAATCTCTGCAGGAAATAGGTGTGAGCAAATCTGTAGGACAAGAGGCCAGAGGAAGGCATATATATATGAAGTTGCTTAGTTCTAAGGGACAAAATGGCCGTTTTCCTATATTGAAATAATAAGCCAGGAATTATTTGTGTGCACCTTTAGTGGCCAGTGACTGACTTTCAAATCAGCGTCTCCAGGGGAAAAAAAAATAGGGGCTTCCTCACAGGAGAGTGTATACCCTAGTAAAGAGTTCCCCAAGAACAAATAACAATTGTGACTATTACCATATAGCAGGCCATTTTAACATGTTCATTGGCCCTAGTTACTCTTACTTTTAGAACCTCTATGTGTTATATCAAACATTATAATGCACCCATATCATGTGTATGTATGTATATATTTATATATTACATATATACCACATGTATTATATATTATAATGTACCCATATCATATGTATATATGTATATGTATATATAATTTATATTTTAAAGAAATTTTAGAATTTTGCTTTTGCACCTACTTGGCTGTGAATAGTAACTCATTTAATTTACTCTTGGCTCTGCTTTCTAAGCAATCATCATGCGTTCTCAGGAGTTCTTGCAAAGCAAGGTAACCAACTCACAAATTGTTTTCAGATGTAATAAAATCTTTAGGAAAACTGAACTTGACAATGAACAAAGTGGACCTAATGTTTGTAGACACTTAAACATTTATTCATTTTGATTTTGCATATTTTTCTTTAAATATTTCAAGCCAATACATTTTTTTTTTTCCTGGTCTCCAACATGTTTGTGAGACCTAGAAGGTGGCGTGTGTGTGTGTGTCCCAATGGATAAAACAGGCTTGCCTGGTGGGGGTGGGTTGAGGGGGAGCCTGGGGGAGGAGCTATCAGGTCTCCAGGCTTCCAGAGTTGATTTCTCGCAGGTCTTATTGGCTATTTCCCTTGATTGGCATGATTTGTGCTTAAATGGGGAGGCCCAAGACTCGTGTTCAAATCAGCATCTCCAGGTGAGGAAAACCTGGGGCGGTGCCAAACCTGGTAAGAGAGAAATCCAGTGACAACCATGAATATTACCCTCATGGCACAAGAGCCAAGGAAGAAAGAGGGAAGGCTCGGTGCCCTCACCCAGCGCGGGGTCTCTCAGGGGGTTGTCGGTTTATGCACGAGGAAGAGTCAGGGAGCTGTTTCCATGCCCAGCCTGCAGCACAGGGAGGGGAAGAACAGATGAGACGTGAGCTTTGTCACCATCAACTGATTGGTGGCCTCCTGTCCATTAACATTTTATATCTTGGCACTCAACAGCAGGGAGCATTCAACACCGGTGTGGGGGTGAGCCGATTCTGAGTGTCAGGGGCCTCAGAGACTCATGCCCATGGGTCTCTGTCCAGTGCTGACCACTCAGTGGGCCCCGCTGGCTATTTGGGGACGGGGTGCAGGGAGAGTGAGGGGGACTCACACTGAAAGAGCGCCTTCCGATCTCCAGGCACGGCTCTCCTGCTTGGCTTTTGCTGCCTGACTTTCTGCCTCAGGCAATCGAGTGTCCTTTCTCAGCTGAGGCAGTGGAAGCTCCAGCAAGTTCTACCACAGTCACACAGCTAGGCACGGGCAGAGGTGGGATTTGAACTCAGAGCAGTCCCACTCAAGCCCTGCACTGTTTCTTCCACACCCTGCTCGCTCCCTGAATTCCTAGGAATGTTCAGACTCTCGAGAGTGTGTTGGTAGAATTTCTGGTTTGCCTCAAAAATAGATTAGTTGTCCTTTCCAGGCAAACTGTTCCTTCCCCAAAGCCGAGAGGCAGGAAGTGGTGGATGAGCCGATGGCTGCCGTGGGGCCACTATGTAGGGCAAAGATGCCCAGCAGAGGAGTCAAGTGGAGGCTGAAATCCAGCCTGTGTCACCTGCCTCCCAATGTCCTGGTGTTGGACTTCGTCAGACCAGAGAAGAGTTGCTTGCCAGGTCCTGCACCCCTGAGACCACATCCACCCAGACGGGTGCCTCTTAATAAATTGCATAAAGGCACTGCCTTGGTTTGGGTGTTCCTGGAAACAGACCCGGAGACAAGTATTGGGGTGCAGGTCTCTTGTCTGGGAGGTGAGACGTGCTGTAGGGAGTAGGGAAGTAAGAGAAGGGGTGCACTGTCCAGGTGTGGATCAACGTGGTTATCACTGTGGACAACCAGAGCGCAGTCCCACTGGGGAGCTATGGGGAACAGTAGAGAACATTCCTCAGTGGTCCTTGTCCCACTGCCCCAAGGCCGTGACTAAGGGCTGCTTCTGGGGGCTCCTCTGCTTGCCCTGCACACAGGCTGTGTGCTCCCGGGTGGCAGAGAGCCCTCCTGCAGGGTCACCGTTGTTCCTGATGAGCTGCACTGATCGCAGGTGTGTGCGGAGGGCATCTGGGCAGGGTGGAGACAGCGTCCACCCAGCCACCCTCTAGACGAGCCTGACACTGTGTCCAGCACTCCTGTCCTGATGGATCTAATGGGCTCGAGTGATTGTGTCCCAGTCCCCTGTTCATCAACTGCACCGTCAACATAGGCATTCCCCTGTGGCGCTGTCCTCCCACGGTCTAAATTGGGATTGCTTCCGGAAAAAAAAAACCCCACTGCTGCTAAAACACCATTGTGGCAAAAAGCCTCCCGACTTTATAATCAAGTCTGGGATTTGCTCCTGGCTCTGATGTGTGTGCCATCTCCTTGGCCTTTCTTCATTTTCTGCTCCTCTTCCTCCCCTCCACCTTCAGAAGCCAATAAGGAAATCCAGGCTTCCTGTTTTCATCCTCTAGACCTCCGCAGGGCTGTTGGCAGGAATGGGAGGGGGCCGCCCCGGAACTGCAGAGGGCTCAGGAGTGAGGCTCCCAACGGGCAGAACCTTGGCCGGGGGCTGGTTGAAGCTGTGTTTGTCACACCAGCCACCACTTTCTCCTACATTGTTTATTTATCGGGGGTGGCTGATGGAAATGGCGAGGATGCTCAAGCCACCCCTGGCGTCGCCCCCAACAAAGCTGAATTCTTGCCTCTGCTGAGTCCCCAAACCTCGGAACTCGCAGCCCCTCCTTGACGCTCTCCCCGGACCACCTGGTTCTGCGGTTTCGCTTGTTCTCGGGCTAAATCGCCAGCCTCAGGAAGAGCTGACGCAGGAGTTTGGCAGAAGCGTAAAGAGTTGATTCAAATCAGGAACCCCCAAACGCAAAATTGTGACTATTTTAGTTTCTCTTTCCTCCAGCTCTGTTGCTGTTTTCACTGGAGGTTTCGATTCTACTTCGCAGTTACCCTTTACGATGTTTGCCTAGAACAGAAAGAGCTCCTAAAGAGGGGGGACAGCTGAACCCTGTTGCTTCATTCGGCACCGCCGATCTAATGAAGTGTAAATCCCACACGTGCCGCTTGGGGCGGGCAACATAGTCATTTATATCAATTGTTGTGATTACAGGAGGCCTCCATCATCCTGTGGTGTCTTGTCGCAATCTATCATAGTCCTAATCACACCAGCTTCACCCTGAGTTTGTGCTGGGCTCAAAAGCCCAAATACAGGAGTGAGAGATGGGCCAGAGGAGGGAAGGCACATTCCTCCCATTTGCTGGGGAGGTGGCCTGGCCCAGAGGTCACAGGTGTCCCCCTGACCAGTTAGCCTGCCTCACGTGAGCTTCCTGGAACACGGATGGCTCAGCCAGGCTTTTGGCCAGAACTGGGCACAATGCGACCCCCAAGCGTAAAGACTCTGGGTCCTGTGGAGAGCCCAGGCCCTAGAGGCCAAGAGTGCTGTAGCCCCGCTGTGTCACTCCCTCACTCTCTGTTTCAGGCTCTACACAGGCCCCAGGTATCCAGTGATGAGTAAAACAGAGCCCCCCCCACTCTCAGGGGGGTTATATTCCAAGTCATATTCCAGTCAGAGAGCCAGACTTTCAATGACTAACTACACGGTGAAGAGGTAACCAAAGTTGTAGGAAGTGCCAAGACGGAGGCCTGCAGAAGGCTGCCTTCGAGCGTTCACGGGGGATCTGACCTAGTCCAGGGGGCTGGGAAAATTCCCTTGAGGAAATGACTTAAGCTGGGATCTTAAGGAGAGTAGAAATAGGGAAGGGGGCGGGTTGTGATTCCAGATGAAGGAAGCAGCTGTGGTGGGCCAGAAACGGGAAGGAACTTGTCACAGGAGGGCAGCGTGACCGGATGGGGCTGGGGGCAGAGGGAGGAGCTGATTTGGGCAACCATGTTGAAGACTTAGAACTGTGAAGAAAAATTATCCAAAACTTAGAAATATGGCAAAAAAGAAGACTATAGATTCTTGCAGCATTGGACTAGAGCATTATTTACCAGGCCCACCCAAGAAGGACTTAATTCTCTATGGGATAGTACTTTTGTTTCATTTTGCTATTTTCTGGTTGGGCCTGATCTCTCTGAAGCTACGTGTACATCTGTAGCTGGCTGTCCTGCTGCAGAGAAGCCAGGGGTTTCTGTCTGGTAGAGAAGATAACCCTAAAGGTATTGCTTTATTGCCCCAAAGGACTTTAGTCAGTTTTGTTTCGAAGTTAAAAAATGAAAAAATAAATTAAAACTTACTTCTGTACACCTTTCCTGAGGGACTATATAAACCCCTGTCATCAGATGATTTTGAACCAGCTTTACCATACCACTGGTTCTCTCATTAATGAGTTAAATAAATGTTTGATGCATATTTATTCTAAATCAGTATAAGAATTGGGTTTTCAGAAATCACTCTCTCGAAGAGATACCTGCACACCCATGTTCATTGCAGCATTATTTACAATAGCCAAGACATGGAAACAACCTAAGAGTCAATCGACTCATGAATGGATAAAGAAAATGTGGTATGTATATATACAATAGAATATTTTGCAGCCATCAAAAAGAAGGACATCCTCCCATTTGTGACACCATGGATGGACCTTGAGGGCATTATGCTAAGTGAAATAATTCAAACAGAGAAAGACAAATACTGTATGATCTCACTTATATGTGGAATCTAAAAGAACTGAATTCACAGAAACAGAGCAGACTGGTGGTTGCCAGGGCCAGGGTTGGAGGGTGGGGGAAATGAGTGAAGATAGTCAAAAGGTACAAACTTCCTGTTACAAGACAAATAAGTTCTGGGAATCTAATGTACAGCATGGTGACTATAGTTAACAATACTGTATTGTACATTGGAAAGTTGCTAAGAGAGTAGACCTTAAAAGTTCTCATCACAAGAAAAAAACATTGTTAACTATGTAAGGTGATAGATGTTAACTAAACTTACTGTGATCATTTCACAATATATACAAATATCAAATCATTATGTTGTATGCCTTAAACTGATACAACGTTATATGTCAATTATATCTCAATGAAACTGGAAAAAAAAAAAGAGTTGGGTTTTTATCTTCTGAACATTATTGTTTGACAGAACTTTCTCCTAAATGTGATAAGAAACTGTGGAGAGTTTTAAGCAGGTAGCTGCCATGATCAAATTTGTCTGTGGCTGCAATGTTAATGTTCTTCTGAGAAAATTAAGAGACCCAGGTTGCCTTTTTTTTTTTTTTTGCTGAGGAAGACTCACCCTGAGCTAACATCTGTTGCAAATCTTCTTCCTTTTGCTTGAGGAAGATTCGCCCTGAGCTAACATCTGTTGCCAATCTTCCTCTCTTTTTGCTTGAGGAAGATTGGCCCTGAGTTACCATCTGTGCCAGTCTTCCTCTGTTTCGTCTGTGGGTCACTGCCACAGCATGGCTGCCGGCAAGTGGTGTAGGTCCACGCCCAGGAACTGAACTTGGGCCGCCAAAGCAGAGCGTGCTGAAGTTAACCACTAGGCCACGGGGCTGGCCCCCCAGGTTCCTATTTTGGCCATCAAATGGGGGGCTTTCCCTCTTGGGACAAATTGCTGGTTTGGTTGAGGATCAATCTGCTGTTGTTATCATCCAGTGTAGGTTTATTATAGGGTCTTTCTACTGTCATAGGAGACTCTAATCACTGCAGTGTCCATTTTGTTAAGATTTAAAGCGGTGGATAATTTATTATAATGGGATGTAAACTAATGAACTCCACTTACAATTAAAATGTTTTAGAAAGCTTTCTTTTCTCCTGAGTCTCCCCAGGAGGCCCAGCTCCAACAAAAGTGGAACCACTCTGCCACCGGGCAGATTGCTCGTCAACTGTGTCAAGTGTCAGAAGACGGGGCCATCTCTTTAAAGTGCTTAAAAAGAGTGGGGGGAGGGGGGAGGGAGGAATACCAGCATGCATTTCCATAAATTATTGAATATAAATTTAAAATCATCTACATGGAGAAGTGTTGAAATTGCACATGCTAATTGGCGAGTCAGGGAAGCCGTGTTGGGACTGCAGAGAGCAAACCAGTAATCGTTGTTCCAGAGCCTTCGGTGATCAGAATGAAGGGACATGCAAGCAGGGGTGCCACACAGATCCAAATGGAGTCTCAGGTAAGAAAGGCACCAGGAACCTTACCTGTGTCATCTCCTCTAGTCCCCACAGCACTCTTAGGGGACCATCATCGCCTTGCCTCCGGTAGGTAACTAAGGCTCTGGGAGGTTGAGTGACTTGCCAGAGGTCACGTGCCTAGTAGGTGGATGAGATGACCTTTGAATCTAGGTGTTACAGATTCAGCGAGCCAATATGGCTTCCTGTGATTTGCAAACATTCTTCACTTCAGTTATCATTTTCTCGGTGTTTATACTCCAATAAAGATGTGGTACATATGTATATATACACAATGGAATATACACAGCCATAAAAAAAGACAAAATTGTGCCATTTGCAACAACGTGGATGGACCTTGAGGGTATTATGCTAAGCGAAATAAGTCAGAGAAAGACAAATACCATATAATTTCACTCATATGTGGAAGATAAACAAACACATAGATAAGGAGAAGAGATTAGTGGTTACCAGATGGGAGGGGGTGGGAGGAGGACAAAAGGGATAAAGGGGCACATATGTATGGTGAAGGATAAAAACTAGACTATTGGTGGTGAACACAATGCAGTCTACACAGAAACTGAAATATAATAATGTACACCTGAAATTTACACAATGTTATAAGCCACTATGACCTCAATAAAATAATTTTTAAAAAAAATCATTCAAACAAGATAGTAGAAAGAACATGACCACCCCCCACCCTGCAGAATTACTGCTCAGCTTTAGGCAATCAACAGACAATTGAATTGGGAAATTATGATTCCTCCTTCGCTCCCTCCCTGCCTGTATTCCTTCCTCTCATAAGTATGTATCCTTCAAGTTTTTGCTCAAACATCATCTACTCAGCAGAGCTTCTCATGGCTGTCTTACTTAAAATTGCAATCTGCATGAGCCCTGAACACTCTTGTCTGCCACTCCATTCTATTTTTTCTTTTTTTCCCCCAAGCATTTATCTTCTAACATACTATATAATTTATTTGTTATCTTTATTCTTTATTGTTTGTCTTCCCCTAATGGAATTTAAATATCAAGAAGGCAAAGATCTTTGTCTATTTTGTTTGCTGGTGTATTTCAAGTGCTTAGAACAACACCTGGAATGTAGTAGGTGCTTAATAAATATTTGTTGAGTGAATGAATGAATGAGTGAATGAATGAATACCTATTATATGCCATTTATAGTTTAATGAAAACCAGCGAGGAAAGCAAACCAGCATTATTGTGAATACCCATGTTCTAAGTGTTTGCATATATTCTCTTCTTTAATACTTAAAATATAGCAACTGTTATTATCACCATTTTACAGATGAGGAACTGAGGCCCAGAAAAGTAGAATAACTTGCCCAAGGTTACACAGCTAATACTTTTAAAATCAATTTTGTTGACATGTAAATTTCATAGAATGAAATACATCCACATTCAACATACAGTTGACAAGTGGATACACCCATGTAACGATCACCCAAGCCAGATGTGGAACATTTCCATCACCCCAACAGTTCTCTTGTGCTGCTTTGCAGTCAGTCCCTCCAGCCCCTGCCAACCCCTAATGTTTTCTGTTCTTATACTTTTGCCTTTTCTAGAATGTGATATACAATGGAATTATACAGCAAGTACTCATTTATGCCTGGCTCTTTTGCTCAGCATAATTATTGGAGATTTATCCACGTTGCTGTGTGTATTAACAGTTCATTTGCTTTTTGGTGCTAAGTAGTATTCTATTAAATGGTTATATCACAATTTCTTTATCCATTTGCCCATTGATGGACATTTGGGTTGTTTTGGCCATTGGAAATAAAGCTGCTGTGAACATTCCTGTAGAGGTTTCATGTGGACATATATTTTCATTCCTCTTGGGTAAATACCTAGGAGTGTAATTGCTGCATTGTATGGTTGCTTTATGTTTAGCTTTAGGAGAAATGGCCAGTTTCTTGTGTTTGTACCGCTTTGCATTCCCACCAGCAGTATCTGCGAGTTTCCGTTGTTCCACACTCTCATCAACATTTAGTATGGCCAGTCTTTTTAACTTTCGGCATTGAAGTGGGTGTCCAGCGTTATCTCATTGTGGCTTAACTTTTCATTTCCCAAATGACTAATGATGTTGAACATTCTTGATGTGCCTATTGGCCGATAGTATATTTTCTTTGGTGAAATGTTTGTTCAAATCTTTTGCCCATTTTTAATTGAATTGTTTGTCTTATTATTATTGAGATTAAAGAATTCTTTCTATAACTAACTTCTTTTGTCAGATATATGCAATGTGAGTATTTTTTTTCCCAGTATGTGGCTTGCCTTTTCATTTCCTTAACAATGTCTCAGAACCATTTTTGAACCAAGGGCTATTTGCCCTTCATTCTTTTCCATTTTCCCAAGTAAGGTCCATCTCGAGGATTACCACCCTCCAGGGGTGAGAAAATAATCATGAAAAATAACCAAAATACCCAGAGGAAAAACAAAATCCTGGCGTGTGTTTGTTCGGAGGGTTCAGAAACAAATTACCCTAATGGGAGGCTGAGGGATGTGGAGAGAGAGTTAATCACTAACCCAGGCTCAGTGTTACTTTAATTAAGCATAATAAGAATAATGAAATTATGCACCTCTTAGGATTTATGGCTCAGCTATTTGTGTGGCACCGAGAGGATTTCAGGAACAAATATCAACGATGGAATCCCAGGGACTTTTCCGGTCTCGCCGGGTTGTCCCTCTGCACCCCACGGGGGTCCTGTGATGAGGGGAAAGCAGCAGCTGGGGGAGGGGCGGTGGTCAGGAGCCCTGGGCGTGTCCTTGGGTCAGGTGCTCTGCTCCCTGGGCCCCCATCTCCTCAGACGGGGAGGATTTGATGCAGCAGTGTGCCAGTGAATGTTTACTGCTTAATGAATGCCTCTCCAAACAAACCCCACAGAAACATATATATGTATATGTGTACTTGCATATGTTGGATATACATTTACTAATATTAGTGATGTATGGTATACAATCTAAAAAGAATAAAACATACAATACTCTATTATACATTCCACATAGCCAATTGATTTTCACAAAATGCTTTTGTTGATTTTTGCCCAACTCTCCTATCGGTATCCAACTGACAGTCGCAACTGACAGATGAATGCGGTTCTTTCTTTCTTTATTTTTAATTATTATTTTTTTGTGTGTGAGGAGATCAGCCCTGTGCTAACATCTGCCAATCCTCCTCTGTTTGCTGAGAAAGACTGGCTTTGGGCTAACATCTGTGCCCATCTTTCTCCACTTTATATGGGACGCCGCCACAGCATGGCTTTCCTAGCAGTGCATCAGTGCATGCCTGGGATCCGAACCCGGACCCCCAGCAGCGGAGCACACGCACTTAACCCCTTGCACCACCGGGCCGGCCCCCGTGAATGCGGTTCTGACGTGAGTATTGGTTGATATTTTTGCTTATGTTAAAGAGGAAGATGAAAAGGAAACAATGAAGACATATGTCAGGATGTTATGCCTTCATCAATAGCATGAGTGACTTCTTTGCTGAATTGGGTAACAGTGTTTGAATACTGAAAGAATATTTCCTTGGTTTTTGCACTATTCACAGTGTAACAACTATATGTATGATGCACTTAATTATTGACATTCTGTCCATCACTTTCTTAAGTCTACACAATCAACAAAACAGTAGATCAAGCTCTGATTTGTAGTGTTTGCCCATGTTTGTGGTGTAAATACTCCTACCTTGACCTATTGTAAGCTACCCGTGTGGTATCACCGAATTGACATTTGTTTTCTCACGGTTCTGGAGGCTGGAAGTCCGAGGTCAGGGTGGCAGCAGTGTTGGTTTCTGGCGAGGCCTCTCCTCCTGGCCTGTAGACAGCTGCTTTCTCGCTGTGTCCTCACATGGCCTTTTCTCCGTGCACCACACTCCTGGCATCTCTCCCTCTTCTCATAAGGGCACCAGTCCTATTAGATCAGGACCCTACCCTTATGACCTCATTTAACCTTAATGATCTCTTTAAAGGCCCTGTCTCCAAACACAGTCACCTTGGGGGCTAAGCCTTCAACTTATGAACTTGGGGGGATAGAATTCAATTCATAACGAGTGGTGTGGTGTTTCTGCTCTCCTGAGGGAGAGGAAGAGAAACAAGTGATGAGGCAGTACTTGATGCCAGAGGCAGGGCTGGGGGGTCCTTTCCTGGGGTCAGGGCCAGAGGCTGGCCAGGCGGGGAGAAGAGAGAGAAGGGAAAAAGTGTCAAGACTGAGATCCTGCGGGGCTGGGAGCCCAAGCACAAGGCAGAGATGACAGTGCCCTCGGCTCTCACACCCCTGCCGCAGCCAGGACCCTCACCATGGAGCAGGGTCACCCTGAATGGGCAGTGGAGCACAGCGGTCAAGGCCGTGGACACAGAGCCAGCTTCCTGGGCTTCCAGGCCCAGCTGCACCTTTTACTAGCTGGGTGACCTTAGGCGATTTACTGACCCTCTCTGTATCAGTGTTCACAGCTAAAGAATGCAAATAATGCCAGTACCTTCCTCAAGGGTTTCTCTGAAAATTAAATGAAAAAAGAAATATGTATATATTTATATTAGAATATAGGTAGCTATAAGGGCCTGGCACATTGTAAGTGATGTGTCAGTGTTGGCTATTGCAGCTGCACTGCAGGCTCTTTCCCTCTCTCAGTGTGTCTCTTTGAGAATATGGATCCCTTGTCTCCTCTGTCTTTAAACCCCCAGCCCCTAGCACCATATCTGGCACTTAATAGATGTCCAATAAGTGTGTTGAGTTACAAATAAATACCAAAGGGTATTGGAGTGATTAAACAGCCAGGAAACGAGAATATTCATTCATACATGGAATCATCCAATTATTTAACAAATAATTTTTAACAGCTTTATTGAAATATAATTCACATAGCATACAATTCACCCATCTAGAGTATATAGTTCGTGGTTTTTAGCATATTTATAGAGTTGTGAAACCATCACCACAATCAATTTTAGAACATTTCATCACCCAGTACCCAATACCCATTAGCAGTCATTCTCGATTTCCTCCCAAATCTCCCAGCCCCAGGCAATCACCAGTCTATTTCTACTTTCTGTCTCTATAGATTTGCCTAGTCTAGACATTTCGTACAGTAGCATCATATAATGGGTGTTTTTTTGTGACTGGCTTCTTTCACTTCGTATGTTTTCAAGGATCATCCATGTTGTAGCGTGTATTGGTACCCAAATAATTTTTAAACATCTGCTGAACAGTGTGAGATAAACCAGACAGAGAACCTGCCACAAAAATCTTATAGTCTAGAAAACATATGTTCACATAAAGAACTGCACACAATTGTTCACAGCAGCTTATTCATAATAACCAGAAACTAGAAACAGTCCATCCACTATGAATGGTGAAACAAACTGTGGGACATCCATGCAGTAGAATACTACGCAGCAATATAAAGGAACAAAATATTAATACACAATAAAAACGGATGAATTCCAAAATCGTTATGCTAAGTGCAAGAAGTCAAACACAAAGGCAAAAGATACTGTATGATTCCATTTATATGAAATTCTAGAAAAAGCAAACTATAGTGACGCAAAGCAGATCAGTGGTTGCCTGGGCTGGGGGTCGTGGGAGGAGCTCAGCCACAAAGGAGCTTGAAGGCACTGCTCTGTATCTTGATTGTGGTGGCGATTACACCAAGGTATAGAACTACCAAAATTCATCAAACTCTATACTTAAAATGGTTGAATTTTATTGTACTTCAATGAAAAGTCAAAATGTAGAATCTGTAAGCTACTATTTATTAAATAGTACTTACTAAGGGCCAAACGCTACTAGAACGTTACAGTATTATCTCTTTTAATTCTCACATTAACTGAATGGGGTAGATGCTAGTGGCTATGGACTGAATCACGTCCCCCACCAAATTCATATGTTGAAGCCCCAAACCCGGATGTGATGGTATTTGGCGATGGGGCCCATGGGAGGTAATTAGGATTCAATTAGGTCATGAGAGTGTGGCCATCATGATGAGATTAGTGCCCTTATAAGAAGAGGAAGAAACATGAGATCTCTCTCTCTCTCCACGTGCACACACAGGGGAAAGGCCATGTGTGGACACAGCGAGAAGGTGACCATCTGCAAGCCAAGAAGAGAGCTCTCACCAGAACCCAACCCTGCCGACACTCTGGTCTTGGACTTCCAGCCTCCAGAACTGTGAGAAATAAGTGTCTGTTGTTTGAGCCACCCAGTCTGTGGTATTTTGTTATGACAGCCCAAGCCGACTAAGATGCTATCATAACCCCATTTTACAGAAGGGGAAATTGAGGCATGGAGAAGTTGCTCTTTTGTCAAGCATATCTGGAATCTATTCAGACTTCTGATAACTATTCCCTAATTTCCCCGAGAAACCACCCCTCTCCCCACTGTCTGCAAATGTGCTTAGGAGGTGGTTCCATCCCCAGCTCAGACTTAAAGCTCATGACCTGGCCCAAGTCAATCAGCTCATCATGATCCTCTGACCCCAAGTATTGGCTCAGGGGTGGGCAGTGACTCCATTAGAACCACTAAAACATAACACAACTTCTAACAGGACTTCTAGCACTGAGGCACTCTACTGATGCACAGGAACCTGGGAGGATGTAGGGCAGGAGCTGTGGCAGCCATGTTGCCTCCATGAGGGGAAAACCCATATAGAATGGACCCAACAGTCTGGAATTAGACCCATCAGAGATGGAGAGGGAGAAAACAGATTTGAGTTCCTGGATCAAACCAGACCTGAAGTTAGTGTATCCCTGAATTCTTTAGTTATATTACGAGTAAATTCTCTTTTTGCTTAATCCAAAAATGTGTATTTAAGGTCACACAGCTAATATGTGCCCAAGGAGCCTGTGTTCAAACCCAAGTCCAATTCCACTGTGCCCACTCGTTTAGCCATTTAGCTCTAGAGGAGAAGAGAAGAAAGAAAGATGTGGTATAAAAGGATGGCAACTTTGGAAGATTCTGCAGCTTTGGGAAGTGGGAGCAATGACTTGGCAGTTCCACGTGTCTCTGAAGCCTGGCTTTGCCACTGTGAGCTGTGTCTGTGACAAATTACCCAATTCCTGGTAGTCTCAGTTTCTCGCTCTGTAAATTGGGGATAGCAAAGCATCCATCCCCGAGAAGGGTCTAAGCAAGATAATGCAGAAAAACATATTCAGCACAGCACCTAGGAAATGCTCCAAACCAATAACTATTGTTACTGACTGAAACCCTCTTATTGACTGAACCGCCAGACCACCCACTAGTGTCTCATTACACTGTAAATGTTTTATCTTGTTTTGTGTTATTTTTATTGAAGGGGATTGAAATCTTTGAATTGTAATGATTTTAGGAAGACCAGCCTCCTCCATAGAAGCTTAGAATTAAAAGACTGCAAGGATCAAAGGGCGCTGTTGTCCATGTCTTCCCCCCAAATTTTAGTTCCTCCTGGAACACTACTGATGGATCTGTCCTGCTCTGAAAAACCTGATGCGACTTAAGCAGCAATTCTGGAGCAAAAGCACAGAGATGTTGGGCATCCTCCACGGACCCTCATCAGGCAGAGGGAAGGAGGAAAACAATCCAGAGAGTCAGAGCATCTTCCCTCCAAACACCCACCCCCAGGGAGAGCCCCCAGAAAGAGCAGGGCCTGCTGCTCCCGCGGACACGGAGGAGCGAGGGCCACAGGCAGAGGCGGGTGCGGTGGACGGCCGATTCCCTTCAGCTCTGCCCGCCAGCCCCGCCTCTCTTGGGGACCTGTGAAGTCCAGTGAGGCTGTTTGTCTTGTGGACCCCAGGGATCCTGAGCAGCATGCCACAGTCCTCCTTAGCCATGGCTGAACCCCGGGGACGGTTGGGGGAGGCTCGATGTTAGTCCTCAACGTGGCTTTGCATCCTGCCTCTCTCACTGCGAAGTTTTGTGACAAGTTAATTCATTGCTCTGAGCCCTGGTGTTCTCATTTGTCAGATGGGGAGAACACTGTCACCGACTTCAGGAGTGGGGGTAACTACGGAAGGAGGCCTCTGGCCTTGCAGTCCGTCTCCCCGAACCTCATCCACCTTCCTCCCTTCTGCTCCCTCTGCTCCAAGGGTGCTCCCCAGACCAGCAGCCGGGAGGAGCTTGTTGAGGGCAGAGGGAGAGATGCAAAGACACAGACCCCACCCCAGCTCCTCTGAGTCCCAAACTCCAGGGCTGGGGCCCAGCTGGCTTGGTTTAACAAGCCCTCCAGAGGATTCTGATGCCATCAAGTGTGGAAGCACGGTCCTCCCTGAGTCTCTGGAATCCTCGTCTCAGCTTGGCAGTTACATGACCTAAAAGGTCTTTCTTGGCTCCCAGGCCACATTCCATCTTTGTTCTGCCCACTCAGCACATCTAAAAATGGAAGTTTTAAAAAAACAGTCACCACACTTTTAATTATTTCTTATTTTAATATTTGCTGAACAAATAAGTAAGTCTGTGGTAATTTATGAAAACTATCTTCCTGTTATGGTTAAGAGCGTATACGCTGAGACTAGACCCCGGGTGCAAATCCTGGCCCTCCCATCTACTTGCTGTGTGACCTTCATCACCTCTCTGTGCCTTCATTTTCTCACTGGTAACTGAGGCTAATCACAGTACATAGGCTCAGGGTGTTGGGAGGATTAAATTAGTTAATCCGTGTAAAGTGCTTAGCTTGGGGCAGGGCATGTTTTAGCAAGTAAGTGCAGCCAGCTCTGTCCTAAACATTTCAGGTTCTCTCTTTGTTCCTCTTACTTTCTCAATGAGGTAGACATTAGTGCTTGCCCATTTCACAGATAAGAACACCGAGGCTCAGAGAGTTAAGTGGCTTGTTTCAAGTCCTCACATGGCAAGGAAATAAGCAAGCTGGACTGAGACACTTGGTTCCAAAGCCCAGCTATGCTGTCTCCCTTCTAGAAGACAACACGCTCACAAGAATATTCCCCAGATCCAGGTAAAAACTTGCCCATTACACCTGCACTGTTGCCTGTGTTCTCAGACTGATCTGCGGGCCGAGAGTTGGGTTTACTTTATGAAAAATATAAAAAAAGGAAGATGCAGGCTCCATCAGCCTTTCTAGCCCGACTGCGGGAACGGGGCCCGGGTGGCTGGAGTTAGCTTGATTTGTGTCTCATTTCCCGGGGTCGATATCTGGCAGTGTCTTCCTGTCTTGATGCGGCTGGATGGGGATTAAAAACGAATGCGTGCGATGCAGTGAGTCTAACGGCAGAGCCTGGGATGCCTCTGGAGCTGACCTCCCCTGGAGCCCATTGACCCTGTGATCTGGCGCCTGGGAAGTGAGTGTCAGGGGGTGCGTGTTTTAAAGAGCGATTTTCATCAGGGACAAAACGCCCTCCTTTAACCCTCAGCGTTGTGGACCCTCTAAGGCCAAACCAACAGCGATTTATTTCAGCATGCAGACATTGGAAAGGAGAGTGTCTCAAGGTCAGGCCATCCCCGGGAGAGGACGACGGCCTGACAGGGTCACGACCGGGAGATATTTATCTTGTTATTCAGTTTTCACAGGCTCCGTGGGCTCAGAAACTCAGTCCTGCCCATTGTAGCGTTCCTGGGAAGCCGACACCAGCCAACAGAGGGAACCGAGGAGGGTGGGGTGAAGAGCTGTCAATTCCTGGTCGCCTGTGGGCCCTTCGCGGGCTGTGCCTCTGACCCTCACAACTCATCTGCCCTCATGACGGCTACTTTCCAGAAGAGGAAACTGAGGCATGAGAGGCGAAGTGACCTGCTCAAGCTCCCACAGCTAGTAAGTGGTGTAGCTGGGGTTTTTAACCCAGGTTGATCTGGCTCCCAAGTCAATGCCAAGTGATTCTTTGACAACAAGAAATAGAAGTGTCCAGTGGATGGGATCTTTGTCGCTCCCTGTAAGGAAGAAACACAGCCGGAAGTTGTCAACTGTGGACTATAGTCTTATCTTGCCTGCAAAGTTGTTTTGTTTGGCCTGAGGAAAGTTTTCAAAAAATGTTTGAATTCATTGCCAACTTTTAAAAATAGGGAGTTTTCGCAGAGAATGCAGATTTCTGGCTTCTTGTTGGAAACCAGAAGATCTGGGAACAGTCAGCTGGAGCTGAGGACGACTGCCCTCTCTGGAAGGAACAGGAGCCCTCCAGAGTGCCGTAGCCCTCACCCCGCCTGGGGCCTGCTCCTTTACCCTAAGGAAATGGGACGACCCCAAGGCTGCAGAGGAGGCTGGATACGGCCACAGGAAGTTTCCGGACACCAATGTGTGAGAGTACCAATCTTTCAGATCCTGGTGTGTTAGTCTGCTAGGGCTCATAACAAAGTACCACAGACTGGGTGGTTTAAACAACAGAAGTTGATTTTCTCAGAGTTCTGGAGGCGAGAAATCCAGGGTCAAGGTGTCGGCAGGGTTGGTTTCTCCTGAGGTCTCCGCCTGGCTTGCACCTGGCTGCCTTCTCCCTGTATCCTCACAAGGTCTTCCCTCTGTGTGTGTCAGTGTCCTAATCTCCTCTTCTTCTAAGGACACCAGTCGTATTGGATTAGGGCCCTCCCTAATGACCTCATTTTAACTCGATTACCTCTTTAAAGACCCTCTCTCCAAATACAGTCACCTTCTGAGGTACTAGGGTTAGGACTTAACATATGAATTGGAGAGGGGACACAATTCAGCCCGTAACAGTCAGGTATTGTTTCCCCATGGGAGCAGGCCCAGTTTTGTAGAGTCTGAAGCTCATACAATGTTGGAGGCCTTCTTGATAAAAATATATATAATTATAAACGTAAAGTGAGGTGCAGAGAGCAGAGCTGTGGGTGCTGGCCCGTGTCCCACAGGCTCTGGCACGTCAGTGTGCTCCAGCCATGTCAGCTGTCCAGCCTCTTGCCCACTCCGAGTGCTGGGGAAATAACTCCCACTGCCACCCCTAGAAGCCTTTGACCAGTGACTCCCTTGCCCCTGGGTTGGGGGGCACTTTGAGGTGTGGCTTCTACCCTGTGCATTAACCATGTCTTTATTTTCTGTATTGCTGTTGCTTTGACATCTGGGGCCTTGCTGACCTTGGAGGAACTGCCCCTTCTAGGGTTAGCCAACTCCTGGAGATAGTAAGAAACTCTCGCTGGAGTGTATCTTTCAAATGCAAACCAACCAGTACAAAGCCCCCACCCCCTACCACCTCCTTTATTGTGGCTCACACACTCCAGGCCGCTATTCCCCTGCCCTAATCACCCCATACTGGACAGCTAGGGACAGTCCTATGCCCCAGAGCCCACTGAAATTAGTCAAACTAGCCAGTCGTAAACCTACTTACCCTACCTCACCTGTTCCATCCTGCAGAAACCACAATAAAGTCTCCTCACAGTAACCCACCCCCCCACCTCCTGACTGACTCTCGTGCTTCCCCATGTGGACCCCATGGCATGCATGCCTCCTCCTCTTGGGAACTGTGAAAAACAAGCTATCTTTTCAATGGCAGTCGTGTCCTGATCTGTTGGCCTTGACATAGCTAAAAAATAATAAAACCCATATTTTAAAACACCCTGTCCCCAAAGGCCCCCATGGGATTACGGTGCAGCCACCCACAGGGAGCTGGCTCGATAACGCAGCCTTTGTTGGCCGGCTGCCCTTTCCAGTCTCATTCCCCACTTGCCTGCCAGTGTTTCCTGTGCCCCCCAAATAAACCAAGCATGCTCCCGTCCTTGAACTGGGGGCTGCTTCCAGGGCAGCCAAATTAAGTCAGCACAAAAGTGAGTCTTTATTTGACATACAGAGAGGAAATAAAAGTGGAGACAGTGGCCTTACCTGACGGCAGTTGAAGTATCTTACACTGGCCAATTTTGCTGAAACATGTGAGCATGTGAACACACTGTTAGGGCTCTTGGAAGGGGCCCAGCAGGTGAGGGCCCCGATGCTCAGACTCCATTAGTTCACAGTAAATCTGCCTCCTGACGAGGACGTGGGCTCCACGAGTGCCAGGACAGTCCCAGCACAGAGGCTGGGACAGAGCAGGTGCTCTAGACCTCACACTTTAGTGGATGAGTCGCCCAACAGGGATACGTCACTGGGCAGAGCAGACGTGGTGTACCCACCTCTCTCCTGGGGCGTGCTTGGTGGGCACCCTTTAAATCCCCTTTTTGAGGGCTTCTACTGGTAGTAACCAAGCCTCCTTCCAGGGGACACAGTTGTTTTCTTTCTTTCTTTCTTTCTTTCTTTTTTTCTGAGGAAGACTGGCCCTGAGCTAACAGCTGTGCCCATCTTCCTCTACTTCATATGGGACACCGCCACAGCATGACTCGACAAGCAGTGCATCGGTGCGCACCCGGGATCCGAACCAGGCCGCCGCAGCGGAGCGCGTGCACTTAACCACTTGTGCCACCAGGCCAGCCCCAACAGTTGTTTTCTTTAAATACACTAATATCTTCGTTCTTACAGACCTGGGAGCTGCGAAATCTCTTTAGAACCACCTTACAGTTTGCTGATCTGATCCATTGTGGGCTGACTACATGGTTTAACTCCAGATAGCAATTCTGTCTTCCTTATTTCCAAGTTCTTTGGTGGGGCAGGATGGGGACGTCTTGGCCCCCACACAAGTAGCAGTGTATTGTATTGACTAGTATGTGATGTGGAGCTACGCAGACCAGTTGGAGGCTCCTCAACTCCCTAGCAGAGTAATTTGGGGCAAGTTACTTAGATTTCCTGAGCCTCAGTTTTCTCATCTGTAAAATGGGGATAATGATGGTAAGCAACGTGAGGATTAGCAGGAAGATTCATTGAGATAATGCATGCAAACTCTTAGCACAGTGTCTGATCCATAGTTAGAGCTCAGTAGGGGCAGGCTGTTTATGGGAGATGTAATACCATACCCAAAGACTGTTAACCCCATAAAGCATGGTGTTTCAGTGCTAGCTACAGGCCTGGGCCAGCATGGAATTGATTCTACGAGTGACATTTTAGCAGTCTCCAGGAGCTTGTGAAGCAGTCAGCGGATGCTGTAACATGAACAAGGCCCCATAAATGATATGCTTTGTTTCCTGTGGGGGTGGCTTCCTGGTGACTCTATCAGGGCAGCAGGCCCCTCCTGGCCAAAGAGTGGAGGTTCCTGAGAGAAACAGCTGCTCCTGTGGTCAGTCCATCACGAATGAATTGCTGGCCTGGGGAGTACTGTTTACCACTGCCAACTTCTGGTAACACAGAGGGGGCAAACTTAGTGGATGAGCTGTCAGAGCAAAGAGGCGGAGAAAGAAAGAGAGATCAAGGGAGTGAGAGAGAGCACAACAGCCAGCTCTCTTGACAAGCTTAACACAACAAGGGTGTAGTCTGTAGGAAACACAAGATTTACAGAGATGAGAACTGTTTGTGAAGTACAGAAACAAATAGAAGAAGGAAGTGAACTGGGGAGAGTGTAAAGAAGAAAGTAGCAAAAGAAAGCAGAAGTACAAGAAAATGGCACATGGATCCAGAAGGTTCTGTCCTAAAGACAGCCAAAGCCTGGAAATGGAGTAAATAACAGAATCTATAGGGATACATACTGCTATTTCCCATTCCTGTTTCTGTGGCCGACATCACTAGTCAATAACAGCACTCTTTCAACTGAGCTCAAATATAGCCTCAGAATCCCTCTCAATCGGAGATCCAGGT
Source organism: Diceros bicornis minor (assembly GCF_020826845.1). Taxonomy (NCBI): domain Eukaryota; kingdom Metazoa; phylum Chordata; class Mammalia; order Perissodactyla; family Rhinocerotidae; genus Diceros; species Diceros bicornis. The sequence continues at coordinate 70,843,981 of NC_080741.1, read as the reverse complement.
TATCACTACAAATCCACTACAGATGGTGTTTGTGTTGAAACCCTCTTCCTGTATGGGTTATAAGCTCTTGCCACACATTTAAGGAGAAGACTTGGGCCAGAAGAGCAGACCAAGGCACAGAGGACACAAAAACAGTGAGGAGGAGGCATTAGGACTGGCACATTCCTGGCCAAGGGGCAGAATGAACAGGCTCTTCAGAGTCCCAGAGACTGAAGCTCTGTCTCCAACCCTCTTCCACTTATCAGATAGTCCTATTTCTCTGACAGTAAAGTAGAGAGATAAAGGGGCCAGACTGAAAGGAGATCCTCGGAGTTGAGTATAGGAAATCCTCACAGGTGGAACATAGGAAGAAAAGGACTTGTTCTCTTCATCTCCAGCAGTGCCTGGAAAACAGTAGGAGCTCAATAAAAAGTTGTTGAAAGGCTTGAGCAAGGAATCTCAGGAGTGGAAAATATGGGGGAAAGAAATATTCATTCACCACTGGAGGGAGTGATGCACCCTTTCTGGAGGGTGCTAAGGTCCTATATATAACCTTAAAAATGTGCAGAACTTTTGACCTAGAAATTCTGTTTCTAGGAATTTACCATAAGGAAATAACCCGTGGAAGTGCACAATCGTTTACTTCCAAGAATGTTCATTTCAGTGTTGTTTTTGTTATTGCAAAAATTCTGGAAGCAACCTAAATGTCCAACAGCAGGGGATCAGCTAAATGAATAGTGATATATTGAGGAGATGGAAGACTACACCAGTATTTAATGTGTTGCTGTCTAGGAATATTTAATGACATGTGACTATATTTATGATATATGACTAGTGAAGAGAGCAACTTATAAAAAAGCAAGTACTTTATGAAAAAAATTTAAATATATTTGTGCACACTAAAAAGAATTGGAAGTACATAGGCCAAAATGTTAAAAAATGCTTATCTGTAGGTAGTTGGATAATAGAATGTGATTATTTTTTCCTTCTACTTTTCTATATTTAAAAAGTTTTCTACAATAAACAAATTACTTTTATAATAATTTGAATGTTTAAGAGTGATTGACAGAGACATATACGCTCGGTCAGTTTACATTTCCAGTTTACGCACATATCCACGTGGTGTATGTGCCTCTTTAGATATTTGAACTCTTTGGGCTACTTAATAATAATGGTATGGAAATAGCTAATATTTAATAAACACGAACACTTAGTATGTAAGTGCCAGGTGCTGTGTTAAGCTCTTTTAACCTCACAGCAATGCTGAGAGGGAGGTTCTGCTGCTCTATTTCAGACATGAGGAAACTGAGGCACGGGCACGAGTTACCCAAGGCCTCGCCGCTGTGGAAGGGTGGGGGCAGGGCTCGAAGGCAGGCAGACTGTCTCGGGAGCCTCCACTTTCAACTTCCTTGCTACACTGCCTCCAGCAAAAGAAAATCTTAGCCAGAAATTTTTTAAATTCTAAGATTGAACCAAGGGGTATTAAGAAATCACATGAGCAGTAATTTTGAGAGTCCAGAATTAGACTAGATTCACATTTTTGTGTATATATGTGAGTTCTTGTCATGACAAAAAAAAAATGAGGGAATTAAAGTGTCTTGAAAAGATTCCTTTTTATAATTAAGCCTTCCCTGCCTGCTTTCTGTTACCCACACTGACACATTGCAGCAATAAACAGTGCCGGAAAACGCAGCGCCTCCTGTGATATGTCAGGGTGTGAAAGATGAGAGATCTTGCACAGAAAGCTCCTTGGTTTCGTCAGCTGTTCTCTAGGTCCTGCATGCACATCCTTAAAGGTGCCTGCTGCATTGGAGACCCACCTGGATAAATATATTTTTGTCCCTGAATGGCATCTGTAGTTTCAATATCTCCACGGAGTGATTTTGAGGAAATTGGGCCTTAAGGGTGGACAGAGGGAGAGAAATCTTCTCTGCCATTGGAGCTGATCCCTGGAATGGCTCATCTCCCTTTGGACAAACCAGAGCTGCTATTGAGGGAAGGAAACTCTTTTAGCACCCTGTTTGGGGGAGCCTGTTCTGGAAACTGGGGTTTCTTTAAGCAAGCCTGAAGGGTCAAAAGATGTCCTGGACACTTACACCCAGGGCTGTATTCGGGAACTTGGAAAAGTGTGGCTGCAGACTTGCCAGGGTGAAGGGTTCATGGACCCAGAAGGAAGGAAAGAATAGGGGCTTCATATCCTGGCTTTCACCCTCACTAGCCATGTGACCTTGGACAAGGCACTTCACTTCTCGGAGCCTCAGTGTCTTCATCTATAAAATGGGAGGAAGGCATGCCTCCTAAGTTCCCTTCCTTTGCCTTTTGTTTCCTTTCCTTCTGTGCTCTCCTCTCCCCTTCCTCCCTCTGTCCCTTTCTTCCTTTCTCCCTTCCTTCCCTCCTTTTCCTCTACTCCTCTTTCTTCTTCCTCCTCCTCTTCCTCTTCTTCTCCCCCCCACCCCTTTCCATTGTTTTAGGACTAAGTAAAACAGGATGCATAAATGTGTGAAATGCCTGGCGCAGAGGAGCTACTCAATGGCCAGTGAAGCAGTGTATGTTCATGGTTATGGCTGAAGGCTCTGAAGTCCAACAAAGACAAAATGTGGTAGATGGAAGAAACTCTTTGCTACTCCTCCCATTGAGAGGTCCAGTCTGTGTCTGCTCCCCGGATCCGGCCGGCTCTCTGAGGGCCTTGAAGCGATGCTGTGCCAGCCTGTGGGCCCAGGCCTCAGGCAGCTTCCCCTGCTCCCTCGGCACTCTCTCCCTGCGAGCCCTGAGCTGCCAGGTAAGAGTGCAGTTACCCTGAGACAGCTGCGCCGGAGAGTTCACACCTGTGCCCTCCAGGTGACAGTCCCAGCTGAGCTGCCCAGCCTCCCTGCCAAGGCACTGGCCGCGTGAGAGAAGCCGTCTCGGACCCTCCAGAGGAGCCCCTGCACCAGCTGAATGCCACAAAGTCACCCCAGTCATCGCTGCGTGGAGCGGGTCCCTGCCCAGATGGTGGTGGTTGTAAGCTGTTACAGTTGGGATAATTGGCTACATAGCAGTGAATACCTGGAGCACCAGGGGTCAAGGTCCTCCTGCACCTCTTGCTAACCAGCCGTTTGATTCTCAGACCTTGCCTCCGCAAGCTTCAGTCCTCTCACCTCAAAGTGGGCGTAGGAACAGTCCCTGCCTCGTAGGATCTTAGTGAAGACCCAATGAGGCGACTCTGGCAAAGTGCCTGGGGCAGCGCCTAAGACATAGTCAGCTCTCAAAAATGCTAACCATCGGGGTGGCCCGGTGGCCCAAGCTGTTAAGTGCGCGTGCTCTGCTGCGGCGGCCCGGGGTTTGCTGGTTTGGATCCCGGGCGCGCACCGACACACCACTTGACAAGCCATGCTGTGGCGGCGTCCCATATAAAGTGGAGGAAGATGGGCATGGACGTTAGCCCAGGGCCAGTCTTCCTCAGCAAAAAAAGAGGAGGATTGGCATGGATGTTAGCTCAGGGCTGATCTTCCTCACAAAAAAAAAAAAAAAAGCTAACCATCACTGTTATTATTCCTTTTCCAGACTTTGTGGGCAGGATAACAAAGAAAAGGCAAAAGGAAGAAGCTCTCAGACCCTGGGCCCTGGGCAGCCGTCTATTTTTCCCAATGAATAGAATTGTCTTAATCATACTTAATCCTTTCTCAGGAGGGCGTTTAGGATTAGAATTGTCTTTTATTTGATTTCTTCTGAAAGAGCTGCCCTATTGAACCCATGTAGTTTGTAAGGGAATTAGGAGACTCTTCTCTGTCCTCAGGTCACATAGTGTGCCACCTCCCCTCTCCCGTGTGATGTGTGAGTGCACGAGGGTGGGGTTGTCGGCCCAGCTGTCTTGTTTTTCTTCACCCCTGCCTCCAGTGACTTTCCCTTGAGGGGAACAGTCTCTGCTGACCTTCTGGCTGCAGGTGGGCACCTGGGATGTTTTTGCCTTGTGTGCAGCCAGGGACCCCCCCACCGCCTGCTTCCCACAGCCCACCGCTCCTGACTCAACTCACGGCTTGCCTCGGCTTCCTTTTACTGCTGACTGAAAGTCTTAGAGACCAAAGGTGTTACATCAGGTAGTTTGCTGTGTGGTTTCAGAGGAGAAGCTGGGGCCTGTGATATGCAGGAGTCTGGAGCTGAGGTAGAGGCAACAAGCAGAATACTGTAGAAGAAACACCATAAGCGTTGGGGTCATTCATTCATTCATTCAACAAATATCCCACGAGCACCCCCAAGTGCCAGGCGCAGGCTGGGCACTGAGCTAGAAACATTTGGGTCTGATGCTCAGCTCCTCCACCCAGAGTTATCTGACATCCAGCCAGCAGAGTGGCTAGAACAAACACGAGAGGCAATCCCAAGTCTCAGTGAGGCAATGGAGCAACTGGAACTCTCCTGTGCTGCTGGTGGGAGCATAAATGGGTCCAACCACTTTGGAAAACAAACGCTACCAACACTGGGCATTTCACTCCAAAGTACGTACCAACGGACTGTGCACCGGAAGACATGTTCAAGAATGTTCACAGCCGCACTGTTTGTAAGAGCAACCGACTGGCAACAACCCAAAAGTTCATCAACTACGGAATGGATATCCATACCACGGAGTATTATGCTGTAACAAGAATGAACACACTGGTGCTACATGCAACCATCTGGGTGAATCTCATTGACACGATGATGCAGCAATGAAGTTATGGACAAAAGAGTGAATACTGCGTGATTCCATTTACGTGCATTTTAGAACAGGCAAAATTAGTTTACGGTGTAAGTCGGCTCCTGGGGGCTGGTCGTGATGTCTGTTTCTTGATGGAGATGCTGCCTGCATGGATGTGTTCACTTGGTGAAGTCCATCCAGCTGGTTACCTATCATGTATATTTTTCTGATATATACTTTAATAAAAGGTTAGAAAAATGTCAGCCAACTTGGATCAAATAGTTTTGCCTCTTTAAGCTTAGTTTCCTTATCTATAAAATACAGATAATCTAGCCATCATCTTAGGGCTGTTGTTATACTGAGATTTAATGAATGTGAACATTACAGTGAACTACCTAAGACATGTTAGGGGCTTCATAAATGATGGCTATTATTATTGTTATTATTTTTGTTACTAATAATGTCTTTTTCTTAGATTTCTCTGAATGCCTAATTTTTTTTAAAAAGTCTGGGGAAAATGTCATTATTCTTCAGGTGAAAAAGAAATTTAAAAAAACAAAACAGCCCTAAAAAAGGTCTTTCTATGGGTTGAAGTTATTTTGTGATGGGTGTCAAGTAACTGCAAAAAATGAAAAATAGCTCCCTCTTTTGAAAATGCTGCTTTTCTTTCTATGATCCTCAAATCCCCTTTCCTAAATGCTCTCTGAGCATGAAACTTTGGGGAGAGAAAGTTGCACCACCTGGAAGAAATTTCCCCCCTGTCCTTTCTCCACACATTTAGAGATCGTGACTGAGAGCAGATTTTTCAATTCCTCGGGAGCCGAAAACATGTTGTGATAAAGTTTATACCCCTGGGCCTGACTTTTCCCTCTCTTTCACGGGGCCGTGTGTCCTGAAAGGGTTTAGTGGTGCAGGCCGTGCTCTACCACGGTCTAAACGCAATCTTCAGCCCCTGGAGAAATGCCCCATGCTTCAGTGCTGGGAGCAAGTCTAAAGCTTTTACACTCTGGATATTACATTTCATCAACTTACAAAGTGTAATCCTGGAATTAGCCATTGGCGGCTGAAAAACAGACACAGCTGGTCACAGCTGGGAGAAGAGAAAGGCCGTGGAAGGAGGCCTGGGCTCTGGATCGCTGGGAGACCCAAAGAACCATCGAGGCAGGACCACAGTCCTCACTTTGAAGGGACCGCACTGGTTACAGGCGCGCTGAGAGACAGGCGGGCTGGAGGGCGGCAGCGTCTGCAGGGCCAGGATAGAGATGCCCGAGTGTTCAGCTGATGCACTTTGGCAGATGTGACTCCAACGTCCAGGCACGTCTAATGTGATTTAGTCACAGAGTGAGGAGGATGGATGCTTCTCTGCCCTCAGGGGACACCGGCCATTTCACTCCTGCTTAGAGGGACGAGACTCAGGAGGCCTCACCTCTGTGGCCTCAAGAAATTACTGTGCCAGCTCCCGGCCTTCAGCCCAACACAAAAGGGGGACAGATTAGCACGGAAAGTACCTAGCTGTTTTTGTGAGGGTGAAGAGAAACCCGAATTTTTCTATTTTGTGGGTGGTACAGTGTTTCTGGAGGGCAATTTAATAGTATGAATTGAGTCTTTAAAAAGTGTAGCCCTTCTGACCTTAGGAACTTATCCTCAGGAGTTCTGATTAAAATGCAAAGACATTTAGTGATATTTCAGTTCACTAAATATTTGGTAAGTGCCTGTAAGTGACTGAGAGTTGATGGGTGCCAGGCACCCTGCTAAGACTTCACAGGCAATATCTCATAGACGCTCAGGGCGACCCCCTGAGGTGCCACTGTCAGTGTCCCCATTTTACAGACGGGAAACTGAAGACTATGGAGGTGAATTAGCTGCCCAAAGTCACAGAGCTAATTGGTGGTGGAACTGGGTTTGAACCCCATGCATCAGATTCAAGAGCATCTGATGCATGGGATGGGCTTGGGTAGCGCAGCCCCGATCATACGGAGCTCTCAGCATTTCAGGTGAGGCTGACACTGAGCAAAATCTACACACGTTCATTGTCACTGAAGGGAAGTACAGGGTACCACGGAACATGCAACTAGGACATTCCCGCCAATGTTGATTATCAGCCTGGCCAGAAAGGAAGTAACCTAAATGTCTGACGATTAGGATTTGGCTGAATAACGTTGTATCTGTACTTTGGAATACTGAGCAGCATTAAAATGAATGTCACAGGGCTATGTTTATTGACATGGCAAGATGTTCCTGTCACATTATTAAAGGGAAAAGGGTGATTATGGTAAAAGAAAAAAAATTTCTTTGTGTGTGTGTAGGCATAGAAACAACACATTACTAGTTGTTTTCTCTGGGTTGGGGATTATTTACAGATAGTTTTGTTTTCTTCTTTCCATCTCTCTGACCTTTCTGACTTGGGAGGTAATTAGCATGTATTACATGTCTAATTGAAATAACAAGCTATTTCCATCTGAGGGAAAAAGTGGCTGCTTCCTCCTCAGACACACAGATGGCATGGTGGTACAACGTGCCTCTCTCCTTACTTCTTACAAAAGGGAAGGCGTTGCCTGCACATGACGAAGGCTGGGCCATGCACCTGGAGAGCCAGGGTCCTCGAAGTGTGGCCCACGGATCTCCTGCATCCGAGTCAGCTAGGGCTGCTTGTTAAAACCCAGTTTCCTGGGCCGGCCCCGTGGCTTGGTGGTTGGGTGCGCACGCTCCACTACTGGTGGCCCGGGTTCAGATCCCGGGCGCGCGCCGACGCACCGCTTCTCCAGCCATGCTGGGGCCGAGTCCCACATACAGCAACTAGAAAGATGTGCAACTACGACATACGGCTATCTACTGGGGCTTTGGGGGAAAATAAAGGGGGGAGGAGGATTGGCGATGGATATTGGCTCAGAGCCGGTCTTCCTCAGCGAAAGGAGGAAGATTGGCATGGATGTTGGCTCAGGGCTGATCTTCCTCAAAAAAAACAAAAAACAAAAAAAACAAAAAAAACCCCAGCTTCCTGGGCTCCGCCCTGAAGTTCATAACAGCATGTTTATTGAGCACTGTATATGCACTGGCCACTGTGCTAATTGCTCTACGCTTACTCCCTGTACCCTCACAAACTCCAGGGTATGTGCGTGATTATGCCCACTTCCCTGATGGGAAAGCTGAGGCACACAGAGTTTCACCACAGGCTCCAAGTTACAGAGCTGCTGGGTGATGGAGGGAACTCCAGCCCGGGGACGTGCCTCCGTGCCTGAACCTGCGGTCACTGCCCTCAGAACCGAATCTGGGTTTTTAGCAAACTCTTGGGGGATCCGTGTGCACCCTAAAGTGAAGTACTGCTACTTTAGAGAATCTTCTACCTCAGAACCACTGGCGTTGTTTTGGATTAAGAAACAGCTGATCCAAAGGACTTGTCTCCTTGAAGTCATTAGAATAAAAACGTGGATGGGAGATTCTTGGCTGCAGGCGAGTCATCCAAGGTGAGAAGGAGAGGAGCTTTGACAACCCACTAGCCTCATTGTCCGCCCCCTTCCTCCCCTCTTTCCAACACATTCTTTTTCAGAATCCCTCTTCTCAAACGTGAAGAGGTTGGGCTCTTCTTTCTGAGGTTGGGATGTGAGGGGTGCTGTGTATGGGGGATCCAGAGGCCCACCTGAAGGCCTCTCTCTCCCTCTGGGGTCTCTGAAACAGCCTTGCAAACACCATTTGGAAAGCCAGGGATGGTTGAGGAGCAGAGGCCAACATCGCCCCAGGACACCCAGACTCCCATTCCCTACTCCTACTTTTATAGACGAACCTGGAGCTGCTCTGCAAGGTCGTCCTGATGGGGTAAGGCGCCCACTGGCTCAAACAGTGAATGCAAAGCTTGGCGGAGTTGCTGTGCTCAGGTATCAGCTTGGAGGTGCCCTAAGCTGGGTGCACAATTCGAGGGGCTCTGTTCATGTCCTGTGAATGGAGTGGCGTCGGGGGGACTCATATATGTTATAACGGGGTGGTGAAGTGCTGAGGATGGGCCCAAGCTCCTCCATTTTGGAATCAAGGGGAAGGTCCTGGTGGCCAAGGTGGACCCTGAAGGAGCCAATCAGACAGCCTCGAGCAGTGGAGACAACGGCCCTTAAACACCAGCCTTCCCAACCCAAGGTGGGGAACCACGACAATGACCCTGCCGACCAGCCACATTCGTCCAGTCCCTGCCATGGGAGCTGCAGTGCTGGACACGAGGTTGGGGTGCCAACGGGTGGTCAGCAAAGAGGGAGAACGAGGAGACTTTGTCCCTCTGTCGGTGCTGGAGCCAAGGTGTGCGATCGCAGGTCATGACTTGACGATAGAGCATCCTACCAGCTTAGTCACGGACAATGTCATCTTTGATGCTCCCCTGAGCCATCTGAGGTCGTTTAGTCAGATTTTATTAGAATCTAGTAATAAAGTGAGTCAGATTTTACTCTTCTCATTTCACAGATTAGCACGCCGAGGCTCAGAGCCCTGTTTGAGACCACGTAGCTGGGAGGAGGCTGCGGCCCTGGGACCTTTGAACCTGGAGTTTTTCTCCCTTCTGAGTCAGTGACTGATGCCTGACAACGAACATCCCTGGGCCAGGCTAGGAGAGGGCGGCGAGTGGTTTTTCTGTCTGAGGAGGCGTTCAGTCCCACATTTCCCAGGGTGCACCCCCTCTTACAGCTCCTCTTGGTCGCACTGATGACACCCCAGCTGGGAGTTCTTTATCTTCGTCCTCTACCTCAAGGCCTGATTTGACGGCTCCAATTTACACAGGGAGTGAAGAAATTAAGAAGAAAAGAAAACACTCTTGAACATGAAAGATGTCACAGTCTTTCTCCAGAACTAAAGGCTTTTACAGGACTGCAGGAAAAATCTGACCATTCTGGGAAGCTTTTGAACAAATTAGAGTATTGGAAGAAGGGATGAAAGAGTGAGGAGTGTGTCAGAGAGGAAAGAAATCCACGGGCTCCCTGAGTGAGCGCCTGCTCCCTGCTACATCTGTGAAGTCAAGTGGTAATGGAGACTCAGTGGGAAAACACAGCCATTTCCCTTACCATCTCAGCTTGAACCACACCTCCCCAGGGAGCCTTCTCAGACCCTAGACCAGGCTGGCCCCTCCATTTGTGTGGTCTGTGAGTCCCCTGCACTTCACCTTTGGAATCCAGATTACACTTGTAATTCTTTGTTCAGTACCTGCCTCCCCCCTTTGACTGTGAACTCCATAGGGGCAGAGGCCTGGTCTGTGCTTGTTGGCCACTTGTATCACTTGGGAACAGAAGTGATTGCAAGGAACAGAAGACCTGACCCAAGCTGGATTAACCAAAAAGGGACTTCTTTTTCTGCCCAAGCTTAGGGTTGGCTTCAGGCAAGGCTGGATTCAGGGGTTCTGAATAAGTTATCCAGATTTGATCTCTCTACCACTCTCGGTTCCATTTCATTTTCCTCCTTGTGTTGGCTTTATTTTCAGGCTCCTCATGATGCCAAGGTGGCTGCCACAACTCTCGCCTCAGATGCTTTCAGGAAGGAATAAACCCCTCTTCCTGGTGATGAAGGCAGAATTCTCAGGATTAACTTTGATTGGCTTGGTTGGACTAACGTGCCCATCCCTGAACCAATCACTGTAGCCCAGAAAGCATAGTGCTGTCTGATTGGCCAGTGTAGCACACACAGCCCCCTTCTTCCTTGCTAACAAGAACCCATCAGGTATCAAGCACGTGGACAAGATGGTCAGGGAAGGTGACCCCTCCTCAATCCAGGAAACCATTCCTGGTAATCCTGTCCCCTTTGGCAGTGATTGGTTTAAAAGTGTGCACTGGCCCTCTTCTGGCAAATAGGACATAATGCAAAGTGTACTGGAGGCTCTGGGACAAATTTTCCTCCCTGACAAGTCAGATCTGTAGAAGAGACTAGCTCCCTTCCCGCCCCTTCTTGCCTTTGGCATTGTGAGAGGATGGGATGTTTGGAGCTGCTGCAACCATCTTGCAACCATGAGGTGAGAGATTGCTGATATATGGGGGATGGCAGAATGGAAAAATGTCTACCCCTGGCTTCTGTGTTGTTTCACTTCCACTGCCTGCACTGTGACTTTTTTTTGAAGGACTGTCCCCAGGCTACTGGAGCCACTCTGCTGCGTGTGCAGAGCGCCGGAGTGCCTAGAATTTATATTCCTACTGGGGCAGCCCTTACCAATGACTGCCTGATGCAGAAGTATGAAAGCCTAGCTCCTTTGCTTTGAATTGAGACAAACTTGGAGGCATCCTTTCCACTCCAGAGCTCCTTTCAGGATCAGGCCGAGGCCTGGACTTGCTTGAAATCATCTTTCCTTGGCATCTTCTCCTTTCCCGTCCTGCTCCCCGCTACTCCCCACCAGACGCCCCTGGGGGCACTTCCTTAATCAATCGCTTGCACACAAATCGTTAGCTCCTTCTGGGCGTCCTGTCGCATCACCAGGGCTCGCGCATCACAGCTGCTCTGTAAATATTTGCTGCCTGAGTGAATGAATACATGAATGGATGAACAAGCTGGGGAAATCACAGGCAGGTGGAATTAGAACAGGTTATTACACTAATTACAGGCTGTCTCGTTTTTTTTCCCGTTGCCTCTGTGAAACCGGTTGGCCCTTTGGGGAATTGCCCCAGAGCTGTTGGAGCGGACAGGGTGTCTTCTCGCCAGGCTCCTATGCTTCCTAACTGGGCAGGCCATTAGATGGTGAGGTCATCTCCCCAGGGAAGGAGGAGCGGCCTTATCACGCAGGACGAGAGCCCTAGGGTGGGCACAAAAGCCCCCTGAATGTCTGCAGTGTCTGTCCTTACTGGAGCGGCTGGAGGGAATGACTGTTTTAGAACGAATCATCAAAACCTTTGACCTGAACTCCAGTTTAATTCACTCTTCCTCCTCCATTAGCTGGTGTAAGGGATGGGGGAGGCAGAAGGGGAGGGATAACATATTTTATTTTTATGGCATTTTTATTCCAAATAACCTGCTGGGTCAAACCCACTCTCCTTTCATGAATTATGCATTGGAGGAATCTTTTTGTTTTTCTAATGGCTTTAGTTGAGTTCATCTCCTAGGAAGATTTTTTTTAAAAAAATCAGGAATTTCAATTAAAAAGTTCACCTCTTGCCATATCAATTGACAAGGTTTTGATTGGGTCATCCCATAAATGAGTCTCTTTTGGTAGAATTTTCTAGCTTCCTAGGGTCTTCGAAATCCTCCAGCCTCATCCCCTTATTTTATATGTGGGAAGGCTAAGAACCCGGAGATGGGAAATGACGTGCCCAGGTTCATACAGCTAGTGAGTATCAACAGCTATTAAAAGACAGAGATGACAATATATTCCACTCTCTTTATTTCAAGTCCAGTGATCTTTTCTGCAAGGAAGCCTAGAGAGGTAATATAGTTGCCATGGCTGCAGAATAAATTGCTCCAAAATCTAGTGGCATAAAATAACCACTTATTATGCTTATGGATTCTGTGGATTGGGAATTTGATAGAGCACAAAGAACATAGCTTCTTTCTGTTTCATGGTATCTGGGGACTCAGCGGGAAGAGCCAAAGGCTTGGGGCTGGTTCATCTGAAGCCTCGTTCATTCACATGAAGAGAGGTTGATGCTGTCTGTCTGGTAAGACCTTAGCTGGAGTCGTTGGCTGGAACATCCATATGTGGCCTCTCCATGTGGTCTGGGCTTCCTCACAACATGGCGGGCTGAGTTCCAAAGGGGAGAGTTGAGAGAGGGAGAGAGAGAGAGAGAGAAGAGGGAGGGAAAGAGAGAAGAGGGATTGGTGGCAACTGTGTTGCCTTTTATGAACCCAAAAGTCACTCTGTGTCACTTCTACAACATTCCATTGGTCAAAGCAGTTACAAAGCCCACCTGGTTTCAAGGGGAGGGAACATAGACCCCATATCTCAATGGAAGAGTGTCAGTTACATTGTGAGAGAGCATATTGAATGGAATATATATTGGTGCAGCCATCTTTGGAAAGTGTACTCTGCTATAAGACGGTTAGGTCTAGTGGACATTAAATTTTGCTAAATTGTTTATTTAGTATCTATATTTTTTACTAGATTGTAATTTCCTAAAGGGCAAGGTATGTGTCTGTCTTGTTTGCTGGCTTATCTCAGTGTAATAAATTTTTGTTTGGAAAATGATTGTCAAAAAGGAAGTCTTTATTGGTGAAAAATGTACTCATAGATTTCCCTTCTCCTTTTGTGACCTTTTCTTTTCATCAAGAACTTGAACACCACCACCATCTTCCCTAGAGAGTTGATTGATGGATTGATTCCTTCATTCATCTTTAGAGGCACATGGAAGAGGTACTTAGCTTAGTCTTAGTGTGGTCAGAGCAGCTGTCTTGGAGGGAATAATAGATATAAGAGGAGACATGGGGCCGGCCCCGTGGCTTAGCGGTTAAGTGCACGCGCTCTGCTACTGGTGGCCCGGGTTCGGATCCCAGGCGCACACCGATGCACTGCTTCTCTGGCCATGCTGAGGCCGCGTCCCACATACAGCAACTAGAAGGATGTGCAGCTATGACATACAACTATCTACTGGGGCTTTGGGGAATAAAAGGAGGAGGATTGGCAGTGGATGTTAGCTCAGAGCTGGTCTTCCTCAGCAAAAAGAGGAGGATTAGCATGGATGTTAGCTCAGGGCTGATCTTCCTCACAAAAAAAAAAAAAAAAAGAGGAGACATGGAGGATGAGCAAGGGTGGCAGGCATGTCGAGTTTGAGAGAAGAGTGACAGAAAGTGAGGCTGGAGGGGCAAGCAGGGCCTGGGTTGTAACCAGGTCTTCAATGACACCTCAAGGAGTTTGACTTATTCCTAAGAGCGGTGGGAAGCCACTAAGGAAGCCATCAAATCAGATTTGTGTCTAGAAGGACCTGTCTGACTGCAGAGTGGATGGCCGATTGGAGTGGGACGAGGTGGGAGGCCATTTGGGACATTGTTGGCAGAAATCCTGATGTGAGATGATGGGGGCCAGAGCTACTGTAGAAGACAGTGGAGATGGTGAGAAGTGGGTGGATATTTCCGAAGAGGACTGGCTGATTGAATGGATGTGAGGGTAAGAGAGGGGCTGGACTAGTTCTTGATCTCTGGTTTAGGCAAGCGGGTGGGTGATGGTACCAGGCCCAAAGCCAGGGATCCCTGGGGAAGGAGTAGGCTTGGGGTGGGGCTGTGAGGAGGTCAGTTTTTTGGACTTACTGAGTCCAAGATGCCGGGGGGGGGGGGGTGTCCAAGTGGAGGTTCCAAGAGACACTTGGATTCATGAAACCAAAACTCAGCAGAGTGGTCTGGGCTGTAAATCTGGACTGGGGACCAATAGAGAGATGGAAACTAAAGTCACAGGAGTGGGTGTGCTCACAGGGGGAGGATAAGCATGGCGGGGTGGACGCCATGGAGAAGGCAGGTTTCAAAATGGAAGCAGTCAAGAGTACCAAGTCATCGGGAAAGTCAAGGAAGAAAAGGAACGACATTGTCCACAGGACTGAATAAAAGAAAAGTCATTGGCACCTTTCACAAGAACAGTTCTCCTGAGAGATAAGAGGAAGAAGCAGACGGCAGAGAGTTGAGGGAGGAGGTGAGAGTGTGATGAATGAATGAATGAATGAATGAATAGCATTCTAGCAAAGTCTTTACATGCCTCCTTCCAGGTCTGGTAATTCTGGAGACACCAGAATGAATTTGCCCAGTAAATTCCCAAAGAAGACCAGCCAGGAAAGATCTTTTCCGCCCAGCTCTCTCTGTCCCAGAAAATAACCAACATGTGGGCTGCCCTCAGCGCCCCTCCCTAGCAACCAGCATCTGTATTTAAATTCTGGGGAGGGGTGTTGTTATCTTGCAGCTACCAACACAGCTCTGTGGTCACGTCTGTTGTTTTTGCCTGCACAATAGCTGTTTATCACCATTTGGCTAATAGCACCTTGATTTGGGTAGAACTGACTCCTTATCCTTGGTCCCAGGGGTGGCACATGTCCCAAGACCAGCCAGTAAGACTCAGGCCTGAGATTTTTCGGAAACTATTGGGAAAGAGTTTCCCAAACTCTTTAGGCAGGGGTGGCTGCCACATGGAGACAGCCTGCCAGCACAGAGGAAAGCAGATCCAGAGATAGAGAAAAACAGTCTTGATGACAGTTCTTGAACTCCTGGATCCAGCCATGGCTGAAGCCATTTATTCCCTGGACTTTGCAGTTACATGAGCCAATAAATTCCCCATTTTTGCCTGTCAGAAAGGGCTGTGTGAGTTCTAGTGCTGAATGAGTTGTCCCAGCAGGAACAAACTGCCGAGACGTGGGGCCTCGGGGGTGGGGTCAGTGGCAGAGGTGTACTTGATTTTTCTCTCAGGCATTTCACTGGACATCTCTTTGGCCAACTTGTTCCTGCCTTAGGAATTTCCCCCTCCTTTTTGCAGTCCTTTCACTGTTTCCATTTGTATTCCTACCTTTTTGTAATCCCCTCCTTGCTTAAAAAACATGACCTGAGATGCACCGATGTTGTGCTGGGGGCTCTCTCTCATCCCCAGAGGTAAGGCACATGCTTACTGTTTTTAAGAACCCAGAACCCAAGTTGGGAGGGGGGCGCTTGCAGGGACTCCTTCGGTGTGCGGTGTCTGTGCCTCCAGCAGCTTGCTGACAGCCAGTGCCAGATTCCAGAGCCTCCAGCACCCCGTGTGTACAACAACCCCTGCCACTGGGCAAACTCTTGTTCATTTGTTCAGAACATGAATTAATCATGCCAGGGAGACTCCCGGCCGCTGGACCACATTTTGCCATGTTAGCAATAAACATCGCCTCCTGCTGACAACGCGACCAGAGGGGAAAACGGAGGTCCAGCAGCCTCCGAGGTGACAAGGGGACTTCGTGGGTCACGCCTGGCAGAGGAAGGGGGTGACACATTCCCATCTTTTTACCTCCCTCCCCACGTCAGCCCTGATCTTGGTTTCCTTCCTTTTGCTTCAGAGCATGCCTCCTCCCTCAAGCCTTCAATTCCACGGGTCGTGTTTTCTGTCCAGCTTCCGGGCTGACGGCCTGTCACTGGCATGGACCATGGACCATGGCTGACGTCTGGGTGTGGCAGGGCCTGCGTCTTTCAGTGCCAAGCCTGCCAGAATCATCCTGTGTTATGTCCTATCCTCCTCAGTTAGAATGACCAGGCTTACGTGGGTCCCTCCCTCCCTCACTCACTCCCTCCCTCCCTCCATTTCCCTCCCTCCTCTTCTTAACCCTCCTCCTTCTCCCGCATCCTCATCCCTCCCTCCCTCCCTTTATTTCCCCTTCCTACCTGTCTGTCTTTCCATCTCTCTTTCCCTCCTTTCTTGTTTCTTTTTCCTTTTCCTCCACTTCTCTTCTCCCCTCGGGACTTGCACTCTGTGGTTCCGATGAAATGAGAACGAAGGAAATAATACTGAAAAGCAGCCAGGCTCAGCCAATAAATCCTCTAATGCTTGGAATAGTTTCATTTTCTTCACGTTCATCCTAGTTTAAGAGTTTAATCAACGTCTTTGACATACTTGTGACTTACTCCATGGAGACTTAATTTGAGGCACCAAAAGTCCCTTCCTTCCTTCCTTGCATTTATTTAATGTTTTCTGAGGGTCTGTTCTGGGCCAGTCCCTGGGCTAAGCACTAGACATAATGAATAGAAACACGGGCATGACCCCTGGTCTGATGAGCTTACAGTCTAGTGGGAGAGATAGATTTTCACCATAAATCACACATAAATGTATTCTCATAACCTCGATGAAAGCTCTGAATTTCTAAATTCAGAGAGTCTAAACAGAGGAACTGACCCTGGCTGTGGAGGCGTGCAGGCTTCCTTGAGGAACTGATTTGAAGGATGAGTTTTCTAAGAGGAGAGAACAGGAATGAGCACTCCAAGAAGAGGGAACAGAATATGCAAAGGGCCTGGGGTGAGAGGAAGTAAAACACTTTCATGGAATTCAACAAGAACTGTGGCTGGGACAGCGAGTGGAAAAGATGAAGCCAGAGGTGGGCAGGGGCCAGATGTTCAGGGCCCTTACCTGAGGTATGACTTTGGGTCTTCACCCCAAAAGCTAGGGGACGCCATTGAAGAGTTTCACTCTGAGGTGGAGGTGGGTACAATCAGTTTGCCTGTTGGTACAGTCAAGACTGGGATGGAAGGTTCTCTGGGTGAGTCTTTTCTGGCCGCGCGTGAACTGAGTTTCTGGGCAGATTGAGTTGGATGCACCATTGGTCCCAGGGCCTGGATTGGGGTCAGGTAACTGTTCTGGCTTCTCAAAGGGGAGATAACCCTGCCTGCAGATGGGGCACATAAATGCCCGTTGTGGCTTAAGCCAGTTTGAGTGGGGTTTTGTCACTCACAGTGGATGGGTTCTGACCAACGCACCGTGTCACTGGGTTATTGTGAGGGTCAATTTAGGTAAAGCACCAAAAGCAAATGTAGAGTGCTCAGCTTGCAGAGTGCTCAGTAACCACGAGCTAGGGCGATTGTTTTGGTAACAAATAGCTGTGAAATACACAACTAGAGCACGTGCTGTTTCTCACCCCTGGCGTGTGGTCTCGTGACGCCCCACAAAGGGCTATGAGCCACCTTAGCGATCCTGTGTAAGAGCCTCAGTGACTGGAGTTCCCCTTCCCTACCTCATCATCTCCCTCCAAAACGTGTGACTCCTGTGTCCCCTGGGGCTCTTCTGAAGTGACAGTGGCAGCAACAGGAGAACACAATGACCTGAAGACTATGACTGTGTTTAGATCTAATTCAAGAAGACCAGTCCCCTCATACTCTAGAGCAGCTGATTTCCCATTATCTTTTTTGCAAAGTGTATTAGTTGTCTATTGCTGTGTAACAAATGAGCCCCCAAATTAGTGGCTTAAAACAACAGAGATTTATATCTCATAGCTTCCGTGGGTCAGGAATGCAGGAACAGATTTGCTGGGTGGTTCTGGCTCAAAGTCTCTGATGATGCTGAAGTCAAGACATCAGCTAGAGTTGCCGTCATCTGAAGGCTTGACTGGGGCTGGAGGATCCACTTGCAAGATGGCCCACTCGTATGGCTGCTGGAAGAAGACTTCAGGTCCTGGCCACACGAACCTCTCCACAGAGTTGCTTGAGTGTCCTCACGCCATGGCAGCTGGCTTCTCCCAGAGTGGGTGATCCAAGAGAGAGGAAGATGGAAGCTGCAATGTCTTTTATGACCTAATCTTGGAAGTCACAAACATCATTTCTGCAGTATTCTACAGATGGTACAGGTCAGCCCGATTCAGTGTGGGAGGGGGCCCACGAGGGTGTGAATGCCAGGGGGCAGGGGTGACGGGGGCCATCTTGAGGTGGGCTGCCACACTTGTGAAGGGGGCAGTGGTATTCTTAAGTGTCATCAAAGTTTCTTCTTAGTCTGATGGGAGTTCTCTCCCCCAAGAAGGCCTTTGGATGCTCAGAATAACGTGGCATCTCTGAGGCACCAAAAAACACTCCTTCCAACAACTTGTGCTTGAAAGAGCTTTTTTTCAGAGCTTGCAAAGAGCTCCTTAAATAAACTAGTGAAATGACTAAACTAATTTACTGGTCTGTAATTTCCTGGCATGTCTGGAGATTTCCTAATAAATACTGGCTGCCAGTTGGCAACCTGCCAGCATTACGGCCCTCTCCTGCGTGACAAACAGGGGATGTGTAAAGTGTCTCGCAGGGTTGGGAAGGTCGGTACATTGCAGGGGAAGAACACTGCATCCCTGCAGGGAAGAACCCTGGAGGCTGGATGTCTGGGTCTGAGAGCTGGCCTTTCCTCTCTGTGCCTCAGTTTCTCCCCTGGGGAAAAGTGGTGATAACCCAGGTCCTCCCTGACTCACGGGGCTACTACCAGGTTTGAAGGAGCTGATGTAGCATTTCCAAAAGGGTGGTCCAGGGAATGCTAGCGCCGTGGGCTGTGCTGAAGTGGGCATGGAGAACTGTGTTCAGCGAAGTCCAACCGTTTCCCGCCTTCCCTGGGTGGAGGCAAGGCCAGCTTCCCAGGCCAGGGCAGCCCCTTGGGCCCCGTGCTCAGAAGGGTCTGGACTTGGGGTTTCATGCCCTGCGGTTGCTGTCCTGAAACTCTTAATAATTTTATCTTGGAAATTGTGTGTTGTAAGTGGAGTTTGATGGGACAATACAGCGTGTGTGGGGACTTGGAGGCTCGCCTCACAGCAGCTCCCCGCTCTCTGCCTCCCAAGACTGGTCTCTCAGCTGCCTGCTCCCCTCCCCTGGCGCCCCGGGCCGCTCCAGCTCCCCCTTCCCTGCACCACCCAGACACCATGTCACTAGCGCACCCAGACCATGGAGCTCAGGGCAGGGACTGGTTTGCACTGGGGGGGTATGTCCCATTCTGCTGTCAGCCTCTGCCCCCCACAGGGCCTGGGTGTGGTTGAGGAGAGCGCTGGGGTCCAGTGCTCATCCTACAGTGTCTAAGAGCAGGGCTAGTTGGCAGTTACCCAACACTGGGCTGGCAGCCCATGGCACGTTTGGCAAGAAACTCGGTGGGGGCCTCTCACTCACCTTTGACCCAGGTACCGAGGCTTGCAGACCCAGGTTGCAGTCCCTTGGGGATCACCCATCTGCTGTGGGTTGGGGCGCCCGTGGGAAGAGGAGATCAACTTCCCCACCACCAGCCAGGGCTGTGCACTCTCACTTTGCATTTGGTCCACAAATGGTGTAGCCAGTCCTGCCTGCGGGACTTGTCAGATCCTTTAATATAAAAGACACTAAAGTGTAGTGGGTCAGAGCGCGGACTTGAGAGCTGGGCTGTCTGGGTTTGGATCATGGCTCCCCTACTGACCAGTGTTGTCACTTTGGCCCATTTACCTGACCTTTCTGTGCCTGTTCCCTCATCTCTAGAATCATGATCATGTAGCTCCTACCTCATAGGTGTTGTGAGGATTAAATGAGGTAGTCCATGCAGGGCATCTGGACCAGTGCCCACCGTGTGGTGGGTGTTAGCTGATGTAATTTAATGCTTGTTTCCCCCAAGGACTGCAGTCTTCCTGGGGCAGGGACGTCATCGGTACCATCCACGGCTGCAGTCCTGGTACCCGGCACCGTGCCTGGAACAGACTCAGTGAGCACTTGTTGACTGAATGAATCCCCAAGAGGGCCTTCCCACAGAATACCCACCCCATCCCCTTTTTCCAGAGAGTCTTACAGAATCAGTGTTCCACAGACTGCACATTTGGGAAATGCTAAGCTCGCCTCCACAGGTGCAGGGAGCAGCTATCAACACAGCTCTTCGCAAGGTCCTCTCCCCTCCTCTACGTCCTTTGGGACTCAGCGTCTCCTCCATGCCCCTTCAGGGTCTCCCGAGGCTGGGTACGCAGCATAAAGACACTCCAGGGGCTCTCACCCACCTCCCCTCTGGGCCCATCCATCCCGTGGGAAATGCTCTTCTAGGCCCCCACGGGCCACGCCGGGCGCACAATAACTCACTCCTCCCCGGCCTCCCCCGGCCTTAATTGAGCCAATCTGTCTGCCTGACACCCGGCTCTGGTGCGTTTTCTTCACAAAGCCCTCTCTTGTCAGTTGACAGATTCTCAACTGTCATGAGCACATTTTTCAATTGGTGCGTTTCCAGTGATTTCCCAACCAGGTTTCTGCTCTTTTTAAAGCTACTTAATTTTATAATTTCCAACTGATTTTCCTCGCCTGCCATGATTCTCCTCCACCCCCACCCCGCAGCTTCCTTCCAGGGCTTTCATTTCCTCGGCCCTGAAGCCCTGCGGGTATGTGGGGACCCTTGAAAGGAGCCTGATTTATTCAGCCAAGTGGAGGATCAACTTCTTCACCGCGGTTCCTCCAAAAACTGGTCCTGAGATAAGAGCTTGGGTGCAGTAGTTTATTTGGGAAGTGATCCAGGAAACAGGAGTGAGGGAGACTGAGAGAGGGGAGGGAGAAGAGCTGACAGGTGCCTTTTTTTGCTGGTTACCCACTGAGTAACGTGCAGAAACCACAGACGTGGAATGTACCTTTGCATTGTCCCCCTGGAGGGAGGGGAGGCTGCGGCATTTACCCACTGACTGCCCCCCCCCCCCCACTGTTGGAGGACTGTCCCTGGGAAACTAACTTCCCTGCAAGAGGCAGGATTTTGAAAACATCCGTGGAACTTTCTCCATCAGAGCTCATGTGACTTGTGCACACACACATTTGCTACGGCCAGTTACACATCCGTGACTCCCCGGCGTTGGGATTGCCTCTTGAGCGTGAGCCCCCTCATATCTTCATCTTCTTTTTAAGCCCCTGATTATAAAAGGCGTTTTGCTGCCTTTGGGGCAGGCTCCAGCTGGTCGGCACCCCTACCAGCGGGACCGTTGGGTCCCCAGAAAGAAAGGGACATTCAGGCAGGCAGTTCTCAGTGTGTTTCTGTCTCTGGGGATCAGTCTATGGAGAGGAAGGTGTTCATCCTCCCCAAGAAGATGAAAGAATGCGTGTCTCCGTGACTTCTGGAGCCTGTGACTGCATTGGGTCGTGTCCCAGTTGCAAAACTACGGCAAGGCGCACCTTATGCAGTGACGACTCTGCAGGTGATGAGATGCAGACACCAATTAGATTATTTTTCTCCAATTGATCTGTCTCCTTTTCTTGTCCCTTAATGACACGCTGGATGGATCCCACAGGTTTCTGTCCACTTTGGATATAGAAACGTCCAGTTTAAGATTCTAGTCTCATCTCCTCCCTCTGCCCTGAGGGGTTTGAAGTGAGAGGGAGCTGGGTCTGCTCTGAGGATCCCTCCCCCTCCTCCCCTTCTTCGTCCCCTCCTCTCTCCTCAGGCAACTCCAGGGAGCATTACTCACATCACGGCACAGCCTGGGACAGCCTTCACCCAGAAGACAGTGCGGAGGGGCTCCTGGAGTTTGCAGGAGCCCGTGTGCCAGGACGGGGGAAGGGACCTGGGGCTGCTGGAGTCCTCTCTCAGCTCACACTGCTTCGTCTCCACGCCCCCTCTGTGTGGTGAGCTCCAAATGCTGGCTCTCATTGGGTCCATTTGTGAGTTTTCTGAAGTGTGTTTGGGTGTGTTGGGGCAGAGTAGGGTGTGGGGGCTTCTCCTCACTGCACAGGTCCCCGACATGGAAGAACCACCCCTGCGTGACCTCTTCCTACTTTCCCCTCAGCAGAATCCCGCCAGCCACTGGCTCCTGGGGTCTTCTGGCCGGGGGGCTACGTTTAGTTGAGACTCAAGCCTGTGTGGTCCTCTTCCCCCAGGGGAGGTTCCTTGCCTCATCCCTCTTAGTGGCAGGAGGGTTGACTGCAGCCTTTCTCCACCTCACTGTCTCCAATTCTCTCCTGGCCCTTCTAGAAAGAGGTCTGAAATTCCTGGTGTTCGTGGGAGTCCAACCAGGAGAGGAGATGCCCGGCCCCACTTGCAAGCACCCTCAGTCTCTGAGGCGACTTGAAGAAGGAGACGCACGCCCCTCCTCCAGCAGCCACCACCCTGCTCGGATCACGGATGTCTGTTTGTACAGGTTGGAGGGAAGGAAGGAAGGAAGGAACGGTGGCTGGGCCAATTTGGGCGTCTCTCAATTTGCCTGCATGCACTCGTGGCTTCTTGTGGCTCCCCTTAGGAAAGAGGTTCTTACCTTGGATGGAAAGAGATTTATTTTTTATATTTGCTAATCTCTAAGTGAACGTTGGCATTTCTTTCTGTTCAGAATGTAGGTGTCAAATGGTATTAGTAGTGCCTCTGACTTTGTCA
The DNA here is from genome assembly GCF_020826845.1 of Diceros bicornis minor. Classification (NCBI taxonomy): domain Eukaryota; kingdom Metazoa; phylum Chordata; class Mammalia; order Perissodactyla; family Rhinocerotidae; genus Diceros; species Diceros bicornis. The sequence goes on along the minus strand of NC_080741.1, from coordinate 70,821,680 downwards.
TCCATTGAAATCAGAGATATTTTCCTATCACACTACAAGTTGTCACAGATACTGGAAAATGACATTTTACGTTCATCTCTATTTAAAAATTACAGTAGTAATTAGACCCACTGCTAGATCTTGTTTTTTAATGTGTTAATAAAGTAGCACCAGCATTACTATATCATAAATGTGTTTAATATTTTGATAGCATATAACTGGTTGTCTCTGTAATCCTCTGTATTTTATTCTGTGCATTTCAAACCATCATTCTGAAAAGGGGTCCGTCATATCACTGGGTCCCGAAGGTTCTTTGTGCCTAACATCTAGCTTTGGGGCTTTGAATGCTGGAACTAGTATATCCCTCTAGATAATTTTCTCCTCTGGCATTCTTTTTAATCAGGTTTCTGTTGTCCCCAATCTGAGCTGACAACAACTTACATGTTTTAAGTACTTCCTCTGTGCAGGCACAGTGCAAAGCACTCCACATGCATTAGCTCATTTAATTCTCATCTTTTATGGAGGCGCAGAGAGGTTAAGTGACTTGCCTAAGGTCACACAGCTAGTAAGTGGGGGAGCTGGGATTTGAACCTAGGCAGTCTGACTCCAGAGCCCACATTCTTAAACCCGTCTATTGTAAACTAGGTAAGGGATAGCTAGTTTTCCAAAAAGCCCATGTTCCTGGTTTGAAATGACATGGGGCCAGCTAGTGTACTCTTAATCATTGCGGCATACAGCTAAAAAACCTTTTCAGCTCCCCCAGCTGAGAAATGAACATTGAACCACAGCGCCCCCTGGCTTACACAGCAATTCTGATCGCTCGCTCTAGGGTCAAGCTGGCCCACAGAAGTTTAAGACAAACCTTTATTAGGCACCCACTATGTGGCAAGCCCTCTGCCAGGCACTGTGGATAAAGAGTAGAATAGCTATAGCTTCCACCTTCCAGGAATTCCTGCGAAGTCAGCAGAAACACGCCCAGAAGGTGCGTTAATATAAGGAGAGCCCAGCTCTGGTGGAGGGTGTGGACACAGCCCCATGGACACTGTGGGAGAGGGATTTTCCTGAGATCAGGAAAGGGCCTCACCTCCCTTCAGGCCCCCTACCCTGATGCCACCTTGAGCTCCCTTGCCTGGGCCCAAATGCCAGAATTTCTTTTGGTCTTTCCTCCCTTTGAAACATGTGTCTTCCTTCCCCTTCTCTCCGTATTCCCCCAGATGGCCGCCTAGCTAATCTCAGAGCCTCATTCAAAGTCAGGGGTTAATGACTCCTGAATTTTAACAAGAGTTCTCAGTGCTGTAAACCAGGGATCACAAACATGAAAGGCTGAGGGTCAGGCAGATAACGCCGCTGAACTAAGCTACATTAAACATGCAGGAGTATTCTTTACTGCCACAAAGATATACTCTTACCTATTTTGTCCTGAAACACACTGTCTTCTAGAACTATCTTTCCCTTTTCTTCTTACTTTTAATAAAGATCAAATACAGATAAATATTTCTCTACCAGGAGAAAAACGACATGCAGCATGATGATAAATGCTAACTCTCACATGGAAAACGAAGGTGACTGGTGACTTAGGCTGCCCCAGAAGCAGACTCTGGGAGGAGGCTTTGAGTGCAAGTAGTTTATTTGGAAGGTGATCCTGGGAAATGCTGGGAGGGAACTGGGAACAAGAACAGGGAAGGGAAGGCAGCCAGTCAAGAAAGGGTGCATTATGGAGTGAGTTACCACTGTGGGCAGTGGGAACTCCAACTCTGGAGCCGGTGTAGAAGGTGCCCTTCAGCTATCCCATCTGAGGGATGGGGAGCTGGGGTATTTATGCATCAGTTTCCCTCAGTTGCTGATTGGGGGCTAATGGAGGCAACAGTACTTTAATTCTCTGGCCCTCTGGCTGAGCAGGCTCCAGGGGGCTAGAGAAAGCCTCAGGCAAAGGGACACAGGTTCTGGGGGTTGGAAGTCAAGACTGACAACCAACCAGACTTGACTGACCCAAAGTGACAAGACTCGAGGGTGGAACAGCATCTGCCACGGCACTGACCATGGTGAACTGAAGCATGCTTGTGGCTGAAGTTTGCCAAGCAAGAATGTGGGCCCAGGGTTGTCAGACCTTCTGATTTCTCAAGAAAAGCTGGACATTTAGATTTCTATGTGAAATTTCTCAATTTGTAAATATTAACAACAAATCTAAAATTTTTTAAATACACTTTAAGAGCCAAGCAAAGCATGTCTGTGGGTTGGATCTGGTTTACAAGCAGCCAGGTTATGAAATCTGATCTATCCTAATAGCTGATCTTGACTCATTCTTGCTCAAGGCAAGCTCCAAAGATGAATTCTGATAAGGGAAGGCGGATGTATTAGTTAGGGAGTAGATTGAATTGATGTAATAAAGAGAACCCTCAACATACTGTTGGTAACCAGACAGAAGTGTGTTTCTTTCTCATGTAACAGTCTGGAGGTAGTGGATGATCCAGGACAGCTCTGCTGCATGAAGTTGCCCAGGGACCCAGGTTCTCTCTATCTTCTTGCTCAGAGAGTTGTCTTCATCCATCTGGTCAAGGCTGGCTCACCAGCTCCTTGTCTACTTTCCAGCTAGTAGGAGAGGGGAAAAAGAAGCTCAACCAGTCCCAGTAATTGCAAGGTTCACTTCCTCTAACATCCCATTGGTAAGAACTTAGTCACATGGTCCTGTCTAGCTGCAAGGTATGCTGGGAAATGTAGTCTCTCTCTCTTTTTCTCTCTCCCTCGTTGCCATTTGTTCAGCTTAAACTTGATGTGTGTGTGAGAATTCTATTATTATAGAATTAGGGGAGGGCTGATATTGGGGGACAGTGAGAAGCCTCTGCCACAGTGAAGGAAGTTGTCGAGAAAAGAGGATGGGATTCAAGCCTGAGGCAGGACCTACCTAAGAGATACGTTTTTCCTCACGAGAATGAAGTAAGTCTAGCTTTCCTCATTAGGAAATGCTCTCTTTGTTTTGCATTGGTCAGTCATGAAACTTAATAGGAGAAACCTTTCAGAAACCTTAATAGAAGATTAACCCACACCTGGAAAATGTCAGTTATAATGGGAAAGAAGTAAACATAATGAGCACCTACTAGATTCCAGGTACTTTCACATATGTGATCTCATGTAACCTTCACAGTCATCCTATGAAGTAGGTATTATTATTCCCCCATTTTTCAGAAGGAAAATAGAGGACCAGAGAAGCAGGTTGACATTCAAGCTCTCTAACTAGGGTTAGGGCATGGGCTCTGACCAATCAGAGCTGCCATACAGGTTTGTCCCATCAGAGAAGTGAAGGACCTTGGCCAGGATTTGAAATGAGGCCCATATGACTGCAAAGCTCGCATTCTTTTCACTGCAATCTGATTTCTTTACGCCAGCTGCTTCCCCAGAGACAGCGACACCAAATCTATGGGGTTGTTGAGGGGATACACATACCGCGATGGGTGAATCTTCTCTCCTAATATGAATGCCTTATTGCTGTAATTCTTCATGCCCTGACAGAGTGTTTACAGCCTCTGCTGTTGCTCTGCTTCTATCTGGTGGACTAAGGAAAGTCAGAATTCCCAGCCCTATGGAAAGTTACAACTGGGATTTGAGTTAATGAAGAGTTGAAGACTCAGCAAGTGGCATTTGGCTTTAATAGTAACCTGGATAAGGCCATTAACTCTACTGTAATTAATTGGCTTCTTCCGTGACACACTGTTGCCCCAGATATACCCATATGGGTGTACCTCGCATTAAACAAGCCCACTCTATGAAAACTGAGACTTGTTGAAAAGATAAATGGGAGATAATTATTTAATTAACCACAAGAGACTTTGTTTTGCAAAATGGGATTTCTGTATAGCTAGTTTCGAAATAACACTGAAAATTTGATTCTGGAAGAAAGGGAGGATACAATGTTGTGTCAGTTCCCTCCTGGTCCATCTGGGAATATTCTGGAATAGATTAGATGTCAAGAACTCTGTAATGACGTGTCAGAGAGAACTTGTGAAATCGGAATTGGGTTGGGGGTGGTTTATGGTGGATACATTTGGGGTGCCTGCCAAGCCCTGTCTCTCCTCTGAGAATCTAGTCACCCACAACCCCACTGGAAGAAAGAAGGGGGTCTAAGCAGCCATGCCTGGGCCATATGACCCCCATGCCCCACCCCTCACAACTAACGGGATCAAAGGTAGACTCCTGGCCCAGGTATCAATCTATAGGCTCAATCCACAAGCCAACCAGCTTCTGCCTTTCAAACATGTCAATTAAGAGACACATAACTCCACTTAGGTAGTGCTCCACGCTTGAACTGAGAGATCATGTAGAGCTGGGTTGGGGCAGTGACTCTGATGCCATGTGCACTCTCTTAAGAAGGCAGTGAGAGAGAGCACGCCAGTCTGTAGAGGGAAAAGGGGAATGAGCTGACAGCCAAGCAGTGGCAGGGCCTGGTTACTTTGATTCCTATTGCTGGGTGTCTGGGGAATTGCCTATTCCATCGTTAGAATAGCATGTTCAAAGTTTCCACTCAGGGGGAATTCTAAACTGGTCCCACCTTGGTCAGGAGTGAGACCTTATTTTTATACTACCATCTGGTCCCAGGGGGTCCAGTGGTCTCTGTGGGCCCCTCTGTCCTGGGAGGCTTTTGTCCTGGCCATTGGAGGGGGTAAGGGTGTTATCTATGAGACGCATCACTGCAAACTGGATGATTGATGGAGTTTGGTGGTCCTTGCCGGATAAGAGAGATGCCTCGACGTCAACTCAAGGAACTCTCAGCTCCTAAGAGCAAAGCTGGTAGAAGCTGTGATCTTCATTCTCCCGCTGTGCTGCCCTGAGTATAAGTGGTCTTTGCTTTGTTTCCCTATGGAGTAACAGACTCAATTCTTGCTGAGTTAGATTGGGAGTGGAGGTGGGGCATGAAGTCCTCAGGATGCAGCAAAGAAATCTGGGGAGCACAGAAGGGTTGAGTGAACCCACCATTAATACCTCAAAGGTTACCCCACCCCGCTACCTTGGGTGGATTTCTATTCCTCGCAACCAAATGTGGCATGCAACATACTGACACAATAGTCTGCCCTTGCTTGTCCCTCCCTTCCCTCCTGAATTTTCACAGGAAGTAGAAACTCTATCTGGCTAGCCAGGAGTCTTGGGAATGTCAATCACATTCAGATTTACTGTGTGGCCCAATCAAAACCCATCATGCCTCGGGGTTTAGCAATTGTCCTTTGTGTATTCATAGGTCTTTACAGAAACAACCAACTTGCATTCCGATAGTATGAAAATTTCTTATAAAAGGGGTTGGCCATCCCACTGACCTCTTCACCTGATCCCTTCCTCTTTTTTAATCTCATCTGGTTAAACAACCTCTATCTGCCACTCCTTTCCCTTTCCGTTAATAGTATTCATTGTGCAGGCTTTGTCAGTACTTTCTATATGACAGCCACTGTGCTAAATGATCTACAGACACCATGCTGTTTAATTGTCACAAACCCCTATGTGGTAGCTACTGTGGTAGCTATGGGCGTGACTATCCCCATTTTACAGATGGGGAAATTGACAGGCTCAGTCACCTACTCGACTCCATTGCCTGCGAGTTTTACCACCCTACTTTACTATCGCTCCGGCTTCTCTGGAGTGCGAGTCAAATTTCCTCCCGTCCTTTTCAGTGGCTGAGGGGGAGAGGGCCCAGGTGTCCTGCCTGGCAGCAAGGCCCCCGGAACTTGGCTTTTCTCTTTTCTCCTTCCCAGCCAACACAGCTGCCAACCTGGAACATAGCCCTTTCCAAGAAAGCCCAGGAGAGAAGCCAAATGTTGACTCACCTGCCAGACATGGGGATGCTGCAGCCAAGATGCCTCGGGGCCTGTGCGGGAGGATTGGCAGGGCATGCCCGTTGTGGGGCCTGGAGACGCAGGGGGGCGGGCCCACTGTGGGGCAGCTCCAAAGGGCTAGGCCTTCTTTCCTGAGTGCTTCAGGTTCCAGAGGCTAAAGAGATCCGGATGGGCTTGTCCCCTTTCCCTCCTGCTCCATCCTTCAGCCCTGGAAGTTTCTGAAGGAGACTATCCTCTCCATTTCCACCTGGGTGGCAGGCAGGATTCTAAGAAAGCCCCAAGATTTTCTGCCCTCCACCCCCACTCCAGTGTATACCCCCTGCAGGATCCCCAGGACTGAGAATATGATGGATTTTGCTCCCATGGTTAGGTTATGTTATATGACACAGTTGACCTTAAGAAAGGGAGATTATCCAGGTGGGCCCTTTAAAGGCAGAGTTTGCTCTGGCTGGTGGCAGAAGAGCAAGTGAGAGGTTTGAAGCAGGAGGATTTGACCCATGCTTTCTGGTTGAAGATGGAGGGAGCCCTGTGGCAAGGAATGCAAGCAGCTTCTAGAAGCTAAGAGCGGCCCTCTGCTGACACCCGGCAAGAGAACAGGGACCTCAGGCCTACGAGTGCGAGGAACCGAATTCTCCCAACAATGAGATGAGCTTGCAAGTGGATTCTTCCTCAGAGCCTCAGTCCGGCTCTGAGCGCCTTGACTCACGTCAGCTTTCTGTCACCCGGAGCAGAGAACCCAGCTGAATTCGCCTGGATTGTGACCTAAAGAACTATGAGCTATGGGGGTTGTTTCAAGCTGCTAAGTTTGTGGTAATTTGTTATGCAACAGTAGAAAACGGATACGCCTCGGAGACCTAACAGGCATCTCAACTCTAACACGTCCAGCTATTCCCCCCCAGCCCGCGCCTCACAGTCTTCCCCACCTGGTTAATGACAACTTGCTTCTTCCCGGCTCAGGCCAAAAATCTTCAAGTCAGCCTTGACTCCTGTCTTTCTTGTAGACCCTACATTGATCCATCAGCAAATTCTTTTGCCTCTCCCTTCATAAGGTATCCAGACTTTGACGGAGTCTCACCACCTCCGTTGCCCTGTCCCTTCTCCTTTCTGTCCTGCAGTTTATTACAGCGCTGAGTTCTTGTGCCACCCTGGCAGGAGCGGAGGGCGCTGCTGGGCTGACCTCTTTAGCTTCCGTACCCCACCCCTCAGGGCGGCTGATGTGTTCAAACACAGACACAAAGCAGAAGGTGGCAGAAGAGGGGGCTCCCTGGCGGAGGCTTAACAGGGAGCAGGGGACATTCAAACTCAGGCCACCCTTGGCCTTGGAAGCTCTCAGAGCCGGCCACCCTGCACGCTTCCGGGTAGAACATAATTGTCACCCGGGAGGAGTTCCCAAGCCTGCTTCAGAACCAATTATGCTCAGAAGTCATGGTGTGGAATACTTTCCGGGGATCAGGAGTTTATTTATTGTTCCAAGTTTTGAGCCAAGAGTGAAAAATTGTCGTTGACGATGACTGGGGAATTCCCAGGAGGCCTAGAAGAACTTACAGGAATCAGTCTCCCGGAGTGGTTAGGATTTACAGCTTTCAAGAAGCCAGAGTGTGAGTTCAGCTCATCCTTCCTAGCTGGGTTTCTTGGGGCCTCAGTTTCCTCAGTGGGGATTAAATGAGATCAATTTTCTTTCTGGTCAAACGTTTAGCACAGTGACATGCAGTGAGTGCTCATTAAATGGTGCCTGTTGATATGTTGTCTGTAATTCACTTCTAAAGCTAAAGCATACACAATATGCTGCATGTATGTGTGTGTGTTAGCTTTCATCTACATCGTAGGGGCAGTTAGCTAACATTTGCAAGATCATGGCCCCACACTCCAGAGACAGTTACCATAAGTGCTTCAATTATCTGTCTTAGCTCAGCACCCACGGGTGTGTTAATTAGCAAAATGGATTTCTCAAATGGTTTTTCACTGATGAAAATAATGGCGTTCAAGAAAGGTAGATGGCTGAAAACGTTTCATGGTGTGTCTGCCTTGCCTGAACTTCGCAAACTCACCTAAGTGAGACCAGTTGCTTGTTCTCTTGGAAAGGCTCGGAAGTCCAGTCGGTCCTACGTCTCAATATTAAAGGGCTGATTTTATCACCTGCCTGACTAGGTTAGCTAAAGACTGCACTGACAATATCGTCACATCTGCCTCGAATGAGCTTTTCATGCAAGAGGCTGTCCGAATGTCTTAAAGGACAGATCGCTGAGGTGTCCCTGGCCTGGCAGAATGGGTGAGTGGCTGTGCGTGAGCCTGCTCGCTAATAACTGTCTCTTGTGTGATGAACTCAGTCTGAGACAGGCTCTCTTTGCAACATGCCGTCTGGGTAGGAGGTCACGGGAGGAAACCTGGAGCCTTCCTGCGCTTCTAACTACTGGAGGGTGGGGAAGCTACCATCAAGCACCTTATAATTTGAACAGCCAAATGGCTTAGGGTAGTTTGCAACAATTGCTTTCAAATAAGAGAATTACAAGAGAATCAAGGAATAACTGGTTTCTTCTAGCTTAAGAAAGACGTGTTATGACAAGAAATTAGGAAATTGTGAGACTAAACCTCTATAGAGAATGTCCTGGGGTGGAATTCTCGTGCTGTTTTAGATGCAGGTTAAACTTAGAAGGGTGTGTGTGTGTGTGTGTGTGTGTGTGTGTGTGTGTGTGTAGATGAACAGAGGAGGAGGGAGAGGATATAAGAGAAAGGTGAGTGGGGAATTCTTGTACCGTTTTTCTCCCAGGAATGGCGATTGAAATTTTTAGAAGTGGCATGGCTGAATGGGATGAGCTAGAGTTTGGGCCGCAGACCAGGATTTGAACGCTGCCTCTCTTTCTTTCTGAGTAACCTTGGGCAAGTTTCTTAACTTCTCTGGGTCTGCTTCATCATCGATAAAATGGACATAAGAATACTTTCCTTTGAGCTGTAATTGTCAAATGGACTTGAAACCACTTAGCAAAATGTCAGGCACAGAGTCTTCAATAAATAGTTGCCCTCCCTGAATAGTTACAGAGCATCAGAGCTTCTGCACACGGATCCAGGTTACAGCAGCAAACAGGCATATAGGTTTCCCAGAGCTTACAGCCTAGCAATGACGATGAACTTCATGAAGGCATTTCATGGGAATCTCCTGGCACGTCTGTCAAAAATGCAGATCCCGGGGCTAGCCCGATGGCGTAGCGGTTAAGTTCACGCTTTCCTGTTCTGCGGCCCAGGGTTCCCAGGTTCGGATCCCGGGCGCGCACCGACGCACTGCTTTTCAAGCTATGCTGTGGCAGCATCCCATATAAAATAGAGGAGGATGGGCACAGATGTTAGCCCAGGGCCAATCTTCCTCAGCAAAAAGAGGAGGATTGGCAACAGATGTTAGCTCAGGGCTAATCTTCCTCACAAAAAATAAAATAAAATAAAATGAAGATCCCAAGGACCATCCAGATCAGAAGATAAGTGGGTGGGGCTGGGAACCCATTTTTAAGAAGTTCCCCACGTGACTCTGATGGGCAGCCAGATTGAGGAACCACTGACTTAAACACTCTAATTCTCTACTGTAGCCTCAAGTTTGGCAAAGCTTCAGTCTCCCTTCAAAGGCTCCTTGGCCATGAATCTGACACATTTGTGGGAGGCACCGCCTACTTCACAGCCAGAACCACTCCACTGCAAGGGAGGCAGAAGAGTTACCCTCATTTTGCTTATTTTATAGGCAGTGCTCCTATATCATTATCAGAAATTTCAAAGACTTTGCTGAGCATGGAATTGACAGGCTATAACTTGAGTTAGGCAGTCTTCAGTGGCTAAACCCTTTAAACCTGAGTAAGGCCCTGCTCTTCAGTATCTAAGAACAATGAAAATCCAGTCCGATGCTGCTATTGTCTCCAAGGGACTTTGGAATCATTTTTTCTACTCTCCTCCCTCCTCAAAATTATGTATTGTGCTTTTATTTGCTTGAAAACCAGTTCATATTCATTGTAGAAAATGGAGGTAACCTAGCATTGGCATAGAAAGAAAGTAAAAATATACTGGTAATCCAGCCCCACTGAGGTAACTCCATGAATATCTTTAGTGTATTTCCTTCCAGTTTTTTTTCAATATATGTGAATACAGGTGTTATTTTTTTCCTCCATAGAATCAAGATAGCACTGGATGTGCTGTTTCTTGACCTGCTCTTTTCATTGAATAACGTTTGAAGATAAAAAGTTAACAATATTTTGCTTGCCATTAAATAATCTTCTACACCAGTGGTTTTCACACTGGGTCCTACAAAAACCTCAGGTTCCTAGGAAGGGCCTAGTGGTTACCTGAGGCGGGGGAAGAGGTTGGGGGACTGGAGGGAGGCCAGATGGATGGGGATCTGGGCCCCAGGACCCTGTATTAGTCACAGCAGCTCCACTTATATCTGGTTGCAGCTGGAGAAGCCACATAGGATTCCACCTTGAGGCTACAGTAGAGAATTAGAGTGTCTAAGTCAGTGGTTCTCCAATCTGGCTGCCCAACAGAATCACCCGGGGAACTTCTTAAAAATGGGTTCCCAGCCCCACCCACTTATCTTCTGATTCTGGATGGTCCTTGGGATCTGCATTTTATATTTTATTTTATTTTTTGTGAGGAAGATTAGCCCTGAGCTAACATCTGTTGCTTAACAAATTTGAAAGCCATTGCTAGGGCAAGTCATCATAAAAACTTTTTTAAAACCTAGTTTCTTTCCTTCTTTTTAAAAAAATTTAAATGGAAATGACCTTTTAAAAATTATAAAACAAATATTTGCCAGTTATTTTTTAAAAACCAATTTTTTACTATGTATTTTTGTGTGTGTGTGTGTGAGGAAGACTAGCCCTGAGCTAACACCCGTTGCCAATTCTCCTCTTTTTGCTGAGGAAGACTGGCCCTGGACTAACATCCGTGCCCACTTCTACTTTATATGGGATGCCACCACAGCATGGCTTGACAAGCGATGCATCGGTCCACCCCCAAGATCCGAACCTGTGAACCCTGGGCCACCGAAGTGGAGCGCGCGAACTTAACCACTACACCACCAGGCCGGCCCCTTTTACTATGTATTTTTAAAGAACAGACAAATGCTAAACGTTCTTTGTGAACATCAAATACAGATTTGGTAAAAAACCCATCCTCATTCGCTTCCACCCCCAAACACCCAAGGAGCCCAGCACTGCCCCATTGCCCAGCTCCAGAGGGCTCTGTTCACAAAGAATACCAAGTTAAGATGCATGTCTCATTCCAGACTCTTCTCTGCATATGGACTGCCTCGGGGTACCCCAGAAGCCAACCCTAACTAGGATGTGAGCACGTGATTTATTTGGGAGGTAAGGTGACAGCTGTGCCGGTTTGTCTGGGAATGGGAGGTTTCCCAGGATGAGCTGGCCACCTTCTAATGGCCAGGAAGCACTGATAGAGGTGTGGGAAATGAGATGGGCAAGGAAGGGCCGCTGATAATGAACAGGTTACCCCTGTGGACAGGGGGTTCTTGGGCCTATTTGGGACTTCTGGGGAGCGCTGTAGAACACCCTCAGAGTTACCCACCTGCAGGGCTTTTATCTACCAACATGGGTCCCTCACTGGTTGAGACTGAGGGTGCCAACTTTCTGACTCCAGCCTGCCCACCTCCTGCAGCCCTGCAAAGGCCTGGGGCAGAGACACAGGAGCAGGAATGCCAAGGAGCAGGGGCAGAGCACCAGAGCTTCTGTTATGGGAATGTTTCTGTGCACATATTTTCTAAAGGTAAAAATAGGATGACTCCATTCTTGATTTACCAGCACCTTGATTTATGTAAAGTGTCTAAAGGAAAGCTATTGTAGGCCACCAGTCAGTCTAATACAGCAGTCACTTCAAGGGATCAGGCTTAGAACTGACCTTCGTTGAATGATATCATGTAAATGACCAGCATTGGAACCAGATGCAATAATAATTAAAAAAATACCTCAGATGAATTCTCTGCTGGATTCAGCTCAAAACTGCTGCTGAACCATAGAAGAAACTAACAAGGAAAGTCTGGCGATTCCAGTTCTTCCAACGCTGTGGTCAGCCGACTCCCCGCAGGAGCCCTTGCTAATCCCGGGTACTGACAGCCACTGGACGAGCCCTTGGGGTCTCCTGACCGCAGTGAGGCTGCCGGGTGCCCACTGTCAGGTGTGTGCAGCCTCAGGCAGCACCAGCCTCTTCCCTTCCTCCGCGCTCAGCAGTTTCTTGATTGCTCTGTCTAAACAAGGGGAGCAAGGAATAAGTTCCTTTTGTCAGCACGTCTCCATGGTTATTTGACACGTGACCGTCTTTTTGGAGTTCTTGGCAAAACCAGCGGTGGGTTTGGCTCTGACATTTCTGCCTGTAAAGGAAACCCAGGGCTGGAATTATTCTTCCGGACAGCCTCAGGCTGTTTCCTAAAACAATTTGTGAGGCGCAAACCCCAATCCTGATGTACGGATCACATTGGATGCTGCTAAAAATTGGAACACTGATTGGCTTTTTGACGATATTGAGGAATCATTGTTAGTTTTTTAAAAAAGTTGTGATAACAGTACTGTGTTTTAAAAGAGCATTCAGAGCCTTGAGAAACACATACTATTTATGGATGAAATGATATGATCTCTTAGATTTGCTTCAAAATATATGGGTAGGGATGGATGAAGCTGAATTGGCCATGAGTTGAGGATGATGTGTGCGTGGGTGTTCAAAGTCCTGTTTGATCCACTTTTGTATATGTTTGACATTTTCCATAATGCAAAAATTTTTGTTGAAAAAAAAAGGATGGTGGCTGAGAACCGAATCTGCTTTTCTTTGTTTTCAAAGGTCGTGATAAAGATCCAGTGAATGGATGTGGTTACAGGATAAGCTCTGTGAGTTGTTGTGGGTGAGTTGTATGCCAGAGAATTCTACCCTGTAGCTAGTGATGATGGAGGTGGTGATGGGTGTGTACGGGGAGGGCATGGGGGAATTGTGGAGTTATTGAGGGCAGCTCATAGGGTCTCCAACAGAACTGCCCACCTGCGACTGGGTAGGGTGGGATTTTGAGATGTAAACCTCACCCCACCCCCAAACTCCCCAATTTTGTGAAGCCAGACAATTTGCCTGTATTATCTAACGAAAGAAAGGATGCTACAGAATCCAGGGAGTAAAAGGGTTAAAGTTTTGGCATTTGAAATTTCAAAAGCTACTGTCCACACATAGGAAAAAGACTTGATTAGGTAAGAGTCATTGTTTTCCTCCCTCCCACCCCCAAATAATGACAGTTAACTTTGGTCAAGCATTTAGGATGTACAAGGCACTGTTCTGAACATTCTACCGTATTCTCTTTTCTAATCCTCTAACAAAACTATGAGACCACTGATTTTACAGATAGGGAAACTGAGGCACAAACCAGTTAAGTAACTTGCCCAGAGTCACATAACTAATCTGACTCCAGAGCCTGGGTCCCTAGCCCTTCCCTGGATAGATGAGGGAAGACCCCAGGGTTCCCAAGCCCAGCTTAGCGTGGGATCAGCTGAGTGGAGATGGTCCATCAGGGAGTTGAGGCAGAAAGGACCTGAGAAAGTCTGAGGGTGACAGGGAGAGCATAGCGGGGCATGGAAGCCTCAGGGAGGCAGCGGCCACCCCTGCCTCCCATGCCTTGGCACTTCTGAGGGCCCCCAGAACTTGGACTTGACCTCAGGGAGAGTCAGAGACGTTCCTAAATGAGAGTGATTTTGTTTCTGCCACCTCCAGGATTGGGGACCTGACAAAGAAATTAATTTTAGTTGTCAAAAAAATGGAGAAATATTCCTTCATGGTTGAGTTTGCAGGCTGCAATTCTACATGCAAAACAGTGTGGCCCTGTTTCTGCTGCTGTGATTAAATAAGGCAGTCTGAAGCAATCAGGGTCCAGGTTAAAATATTAGATTTTCAAATCACACTACCCCAGGTTTGAACCCTAACTCTGTCATTTAGTTGCTATGTGGCCTTGGGGTGAGCCTCAATTTCTCATTAGCAGAACAGGGACGAGAAGACTAACGGTGCCTACCACACAGGGTGGTGTGGGGATGAGAGCAGGGGGCCGCTCCTCAGTACACTGTGACTTATTTTCTCAAGTGTTTCCATTCACTGGCGGGATAAATAAGAAATGGCTTTATTGTTTCTAATCATTGCCCCCATCCCAGCTATGTGACATATTCCGTCAGGAAACACATCCTCAGAAGTTCAGCTGGATTCTATAATTTAACAGTTCCTTTACCGAAACCATGACTTTAGTTTTTTTTAGGCTCTGTCTTGTTCATTTTAAAACTTCCATCTCATCTTGGATTGAAAGCCCTTTTCCTGCTCTTGCCCTGGGTCAGGCTTGAACTACATACCCTTTGCCCTCTCCCTGCCTCCTTGCATTGCTCATGTAGGGGGAGGGGCAGCAGGAAGGAGAGGAGGCGTGGCCCAGCCTCCTGCCTGGACCTGGGAAGATCCAGACTTCTCTCAGGTTGCCCAGAGCTGTCACTGCCCCAGGGTTGTGGGCTTCATGTGATTGGCCTTAAAAGAGGCTGGTTTCTCAGCACCTCTCCAGGCACTGTTTCCCCTTCCTGGATTTGGCCACACCTCCTAGCTGACCCCACCATAATCTTCTGCGTGGGACCTCTTGGTCCCCATGGTGAAGGGTCCTTTCTCATCTACATTCTGTGGGGAACTTCAGGGCCTCTGGGCAAATGTGAGATCCAAATTCTGTACCTCTCAAGAACTAGGGACTTAGTTCTTTCTGGTGGACTCCACCAGGCCATCCTACCCCTATTCTATCATCCTCTCTCTAGTCACACAGAAGAAAGTCACCAGGTCCTCCAATTAAGAAATGGAATTCCAGTTTCTCTTGCCTGCAGGTACTCTCAGTCACCAGGAAGTAGCCTCTTTGGGCCTCTGTCTCCTGGCTTTGGAGGTGGGAACATACTTTCTTGACAATGGAAAAAAAGGAAAGGAAAGGGCCTCCCTTCAAAAATGCTGTACTGCCCCAAAAGGTGACTTCCACTCTCCACAGTGCTGATAGTGGTGATGGTGATGGTGGTGACTTGGGAAGTGATGGTGGTGGTGATGGTGGTGGTGGTTGTGGCGATGATTGTGGAGTAGGTGGTGATGATGGTGGAGGAGGTGGTAGAGATGATGGTGGTGGAAGTGATAGTGGAAATGGTAATGATGGTGGAGATGGTGATTTTCCTGAACAGTTACCCCCAAGAAAGCCCTGAGGGGAGGTGGCTGGTCCTTTTGACTCTCAAAGTTCAGATCTCTGAACTTTGAAGATGGGCATTAATATCCTTTGTCCTCAGCTCTAGGCCTTAGCAGAAATTCCAGAACAGGAAAAACTCCACTAACCATTAATACCATCTTGTTACATTAGGTGTAGTGCTACCAATAAAAATAATTCTTTCACAGTTGTTTTAAAAGTGGTACTGGAAATGTGGTAGCTTCATGTTGTTTCCTCAGCCAACAGAAGCTCAAAGTATGAGGACTAAGGTGGAAAGGTCTATAAAAGCACTTGGCGTTAAAAAGGGTCTTTATATTTTAAAACTTGGGAACCAGTGCCCTGGCTGGGCTGGTCACAACCTCTTGTTGTGCTGATGAGAGGTCTGTTGAGCTTGGGGTACAGGCTGTGGTCCCAGAGAGAACACAAGTAAGTGATCAGAAAGAGGCTGAACCAAGACCCCTGGCTTCCTGAACTCCACAGTCTGGTCAACCGGGTGAAGCAAGCTGGGGGTGGTTAGCTAGATGTGGAGGGAATTCCAGCTCTGGGTTTTCTTTACTAGTGCCTTAGGGTAGATTACTTTCTTTTTATATGGCTGGGACTTCCTATAGACCAGGGTTTCTCCCCGCCGGCACTATTGACATTGGGGCCACATAATCCTCTGTTGTGGGGGGCTGTCCTGTGCATTGTAGGCTGTTTAGCAGTATCCCTGGCCTCTACTCACTAGACGCCAGGAACACCCCTCAGTTGTGACAACCCCAAATGTCTCCAGACATCACCAAATGTCCCCTGGGGGGATCACCCCCAGTTGAGCACCACTGCTGTAGGCCCTACCAAGGCCAAGGCTGATCCTTCTCCTGGGAGGGTCTGGATACTGATGCAGCAGGCACGATATTTCTGAGCCATGTACTCAAATTGCGTATCAAATATAACTTACTTTATATTTCTATTCCCCATTCCTATAACTCATTTCTATGTACTCCCCTTTGAGCCTTCATTCTTCCTGATGACATCTGTGGGAAAATTCCATCTTTTAAAGTTTAAACTCAGTCAACCCAGGATCCTTTTATTCTCTTTCCTCCTCTGTATTGATCAAAGATTTAGGGGTTTAAATACTATCATGGCATTAATTAGGGAGGGGTGGGAACCAATTTCTGTTCTATGCCTTTATCTTCTGAAATGTATAATCCTTCTGGATGGTTCCTTCATGGGTGATCAGTGACTTCCATTGGTTCCATGAACCAACGATCATGTTTTTTCTTATCTTATTTGACTACATTTGATTCCCTCCTCCTCCTTTAACAACTTTATTCTCCTGGCTTCTGTGACCCTACAGACTCTGGGTTTTCCTCCTACCCCACTGGCTGCTCCTTCTTTGCCTCTGTGGCTAAATCACCCCTCCTCTCATCTCCAAATGTCAGAGCATTCTGGGGCTCAGTCCAGAGCTCCCTTTTCTTACCCATATAAACATTCTCTTTAGATCCATGGCTTCAAACACCATGCTTTTCCCATGACTCCCAAATCTCTCCAGGAGTGACCTCAGCTTAGAACACCACACCCTAAGAGTCAACTGTCCATTTGACATTTCCATTTGGATGTCTTACTGATGCCTCAAACAGAATGGTTAAGACAACTCTTGTTCTCTTTTGTCCAAACCTGCTCCTGTTCCCCAATCTTCTCCATCTTAGAGAACAGTGACCCATCAGCTGAGTTGCTCAAGCCAAAGATCAGGCAGTTCTCCTCAGTCAGTCCCAACACACTCCATGTAGCAACATCTTCTTTTGACTCTGTCTCCAAAGTACAGCGTAAATCAGTTCACCAAATTTCCACCACCACCACCTTGGTCGTTTGCCATTGACTCTTGCCATCATTCCCACAAAAGCCACCTAACTGATGTCTCCTTGCTTCCCCTCTTGCTCTCCCCACCCCACAATTCATTCACCACACAATAGCCAGGATAAGCTTTAAAAATACATAAATCATTTCTCCAAAGAAGATATACAGATGGCCAACAGGCACATGAAAAGATGTTCAACATCATTAACTATCAGGGAAATGCAAATCAAAACTACAGTGAGATATCACCTCACACCTGTCAGAATGGCTATAATTAACAAGACAGGAAACAACAAGTGTTGGAGAGGATGTGGAGAGAAGGGTAGCGTGGACTGGTGCAGCCACTATGGAAAACAGTATGGAGATTCCTCAAAAAATTAAGGATAGAACTACCATACGATCCAGCTATTCCACTTCTGGGTATCTATCCAAAGAACGTGAAAACACTTGTGGGTAAAGATCCATGCACCCTTGTGTTCATTGCAGTGTTATTCACAATAGCCAAGACTTGGAGGCAACCTAAGTGCCCACCAAGGGACGGATAGATAAAGAAGATGTGGGATATATACACAATGGAATACTACTCAGCCATAAGAAACGATGAAATCCAGCCATTTGTGACAACATGGATGGACATTGAGGGTATAATGCAAAGTGAAATAAGTCAGAGGGAGAAGGTCAAATATCATATGATCTCACTCGTTAGGTAGTAGATAATAACAACAACAAACAAACACATAGAGACAGAGATTGGATTGGTGGTTACCAGAGGGGAAGGGGGGGAGGGGGGAGGGCGAAAGGGATAATTCGGCACATGTGTGTGGTGATGGACTGTAATTAGTATTTGGGTGGTGAACATGAGAACATGATGTAATCCACGCAGAAACAGAAGTATAAGGATGTACACCTGAAATTTATACACTGTTATAAACCAATGTTACCACAATAAACAAAAATAAATAAATAAAAATACATAAATCAACAGATCAGGTCATGTCCCTTAAACCTTCAGATGGCTCCGGATCACTTTGAATGGCATCCTGACTGCTTACAGACCCCACCTGATGTAGCCCTGGCTGGAGAATGACCTCCAGCTTCTCACCCACCTCCCTTTGCTCCACTGAACTCCAGTCCTAGGGGCTGCTTTACTGATCTCTTGCTGCAAAAACAAACCATCCTGAAACTTAGTGGCTTGCAACAGCAACCATGGGTTATTTCTCACGATTCTGTGGATTGGCTGGGCTCAGCTGGGAGGCTCCTCCCTGTTCCACAATGTGTCAGCTGGGGTGAGACCTCTGCTGGGCTGGAACTCCTCTCACATGACTGGATCCTCAGCTGGGGGCCAGCCGAGGGTCTATTTTTCTCCATGTGGTCTCCCCAGAAGTGTAGCTGGATCCCTTCACATGTTGGCTCAGGACTCCAAGAGTGAAATAGGAAATTGCCAGAATCTTTAAGTCCTAGGCCCAGAACAGAAACACTACCACTTCATTCACATTCTACTGGTCAAAGCAAGTCACAAGATGCACCCAGATCCAAGAAGAGGAAAATAGACAAAGAATTTGTAGCCATCCTGAATTCACAGCCCCGACCCTCTTCCTGTTACTTGCATGTGACCAGCTCACTTCTCCCTTGGGGCCGCTGCACCTGCCTCTCCCCTTGGCATGGAGTGTTTTCCCCCTGATCTCCGTATGGCTGGCACCTTCTTGTTATTCATCTCTCAGCTCATCTGCCATCTCTTAAGAGGTGACCATCCGATGAAAGACACTACCAGTCACTCTCATGTTGCCCTTTGAACATTCTCTACAGAGCATTATCAGTCTCTGACTTTGTTAGTTTGTTTAATTATTTACTTATCACTTGTCTTTTTGCACTGGAATGAGAGTCCCCTGAGGGCAGGAACCTGGCTGTTGTTCACACTGTATCTTTAGCTCCTAGAACACCTGGCACAGAGAAGGCAAAGGCCTCCAGTGAACACAAACACGGAGGCCTCTCCTCCTGTGGAGGTGAAGAACCCATCCTTCCGAGTCACACAGGCCTGGATTCTGCCCCCTCCTCGCTGTGTAACCATGGGGAAAGTTACGTAACCTCTCTGTGCTTCTGTCTCTAAAACAGGGTGAGAATCAAGAGAACCCACCTCATCCTCATGGGGGAGACGTCAAGACAGATGAGAGTGATCAAACCTATCAAAGGGGCTGGGACTTATTATTTTCATGTTAACTCCGACTCCCTCCTTATTTCCTTTCCCTGAGCTCCAAAACCAGGAGAGCAAAATTCCATGTAATTCTAGAAGGCAGGAATCACATTTCATGGCCATCCTTAAAATGGTTTCACGTGGCTACCCACTGGCTCCAGCCAAGAGTAGGTCCCTATCTTGTGGCCAGGGGTGGAGGGCAGGCCGGCCAAGGTCAGGGAAGGGCCAGAAGGTCCAGAGCCCACTGTCTAATCTTCACAGGAACTTGGCGCTCCTGCTGCAGGGGCCACCAGATCTCTGAGGGGTTCCTTTCAGATTCGAACCCAGCCCAAGGTTTCACTGGACCCTGGCTTCCTTATTTTCATTAAACTGTTTGGTCTGTCCCAATTAGAGCCTTTCAAAA
Organism: Diceros bicornis minor; assembly: GCF_020826845.1. Lineage (NCBI taxonomy): Eukaryota > Metazoa > Chordata > Mammalia > Perissodactyla > Rhinocerotidae > Diceros > Diceros bicornis. The sequence goes on along the minus strand of NC_080741.1, from coordinate 70,802,235 downwards.
CCACTGTACTCAATTTACTACCTAATTATTCTTACCTTGTTTGTTTAATGAGGCTTACATAATGATTCTGGTGATTTTTATGAAACGTTAGGAGGAGATTTTACTTTTTACTTTTCGCTTTATAATTTGTGATTTTTATATTAATGTTTTATAACCTTGGGTTCTTAATCATAAAGTCATAAGGAGCTTAATTGATTTGAAACTAACCATGCCCTGAAGTGTGTACATGTCAAATTGATTCAAATCGATCCAGTGAGTTTAAATAAAACTTAGGCCAGAGAACATGATGGCACCTGATGGAAATATTCCTAAAGCACTGGACTTGGGTGACTCAATTATGCTGCCATCTTGGCTCAGTAACTTAGTGGATAAATACTTTTTTTTCTGCATTTATCACAGACTGAAAAGATAAGACAGTTTTTAAAAAAAAAAAAAAGAGCCTAGGAAAAGTTAGACAAGTGTAAAACGTTCTATTTATAGTTCTTCCTTCTGGAAAGCTGTGGAGACCTCACATTTTGGGGGCATGTTGGTTTGAAATATATATATATATATTCACTTATTTACATGTTTTGTTTCAGAGCCCAACAGTCAACACCACTGCCTCAAGTTGCAAATGGTTGGATATTAAGTATTGATAATAGAAGCTTTGGAAGAACACAAGTCATTTGGGATGAGTTTGCTTTTTTGAACATTTTTCTTAAGGAATGATCCATACAAGCACTTTTCCATAGAGAACTTGCTCTGGGCAAATGAACTCACAGGAGAAATCTTCAGTTTTCTAGAACAGGGTGAGTTCCATTATGCGTTTCTGCCAAATGACAGGTCAATTTAGTTCTAATTGGCCCTAATTGGCACCTCTTTCCCCCAGAGGCCATGTTCTTTTACCTGCCTCCCAGTAGTCCTCACAAAGGTGTGAAATCCTTTTCTGGCTTTGAAAAATATCAGACATAATTTCCCAGTGGATCCGTGTAAGCCAAATGGAACTGATGGCTGGGCACAGGGAGATGAGCCTGACCCCAGGAAAGATGCGATTTCCAGGGCTCAGGGCTCCCCGAGGTCCCAGCGGTGAACGGTCACACCGAATTTGCCTGTAATTGATCTCTCCAAAAGCATTTTCCTTTGTCAGCAGTTCCGATGGTTCCTGACTTGCTTTCATATCTCCAGTTCCCATTTCTTGCAAGTCAGTCTTTTTTGCTTTAGTCTCTCTTTTCAAGAGTCTTTGACAAAAGCTTCTTGGACTTGACTGTCTGCAGACAGTCTCGCCCGCCCCGGGCTCCCTGCCACTACCCTTCTCAGCGGGGACACTGCGCAGCTCCCTAACGTGCTCCCTGCCCTGGTCTTGTGTGCCAGACCCTGCTTCTCACTGCAGGCCCCTTGGGGGCGGCATCCTGGTCTGTTTAAGTCTCCCCTGTGTCCCCGGGGCTGAGCATGGCTTTTGATGTAGAGTACTCCTCAGTGAGAACTTCTTTTTCCTACAAAGTGTACAAACCTTAGGTGACATCTTGAAGGATTTTTCCCCATGCAATCACCACCCCCATCAAGACATGGAACATTTCCAGCCACCCCAGAAGGCGTCCTCATGCCACACCGCCAACCCTACCCGTTCTGGAAGTAACAGCATTCTGACTTTTATCACTGAGCGTTGATTTTGCCTGTTCTTGACCTTCATCTATGGAATTGTTCAATGTGTGGCCGTGAAAATGCATCTCTCAGATCTCTGACTGTGGGGACTGACCAACGGCCACTTCTGCTGGGCTCTGAAATCTGTCACTGCGTCTGTGGGAGGACACACTTCTCACAGGCTGCTTCTACCTATGCTCCTGCAGGCCCGTTCGTGGGAGATGGGGAGCTCCTCTGACCCGCAAATGGGCTCAAGGGCTCCCCATCGGCCTTGCTGAGCTTCCCTAGAACTGCACGGTGGTCTAAGATGTTCCCATCTAACCGTCTTTCCTTCCTTCCTCCCTCCCTTCCTTCCTTCCATCCCTCCTCCGTCCCATCCCTCCTTCCCTCCTTCTTTCTTTCCTCCCTTCCATCCCTCCTCCCTCCCATCCCTCCTTCCCTCCCATCCCTCCTTCCCTCCCATCCCTCCTCCCTCCCATCCCTCCTCCCATCCCTCCTTCCTTCCCTCCTTCCCTCCTTCCTTCTTTCCTCCCACCCAACCCTCTTCCCTAGCATCCCTCCTCCCTCCCATCCCTCCTCCCTCCCTTCCCTCCTTCCTTCTTTCCTCCCTCCCATCCCTCCTTCCTCCCATCCCTCCTTCCCTCCTTCCTTCTTTCCTCCCTCCCATCCCTCCTCCCATTCCTCCTCCCTCCCATCCCTCCTTCCCTCCTTCCTTCTTTCCTCCCTCTCATCCCTCCTTCCATTCCTCCTTCCCTCCTTCCTTCTTTCCTCCCTCCCATCCATCCTCCCATCCCTCCTCCCTCCCATCCCTCCTTCCTACTTTCCTCCCTCCTATCCCTCCTCCCTTCCATCTCTCCTCCCTTCCTTCCCTCCTTCCCTCCTTCCTTCTTTCCTCCCTCCCATCCCTCCTCCCTCCCATCCCTCCTCCCATCCCTCCTCCCTCCCATCCCTCCTTCCTTCTTTCCTCCCTCCCATCCCTCCTTCCCTCCTTCCATCCCTTCTCCCTTCCTTCCCACCTCCCTTTCTTCCTTCCTTCCATCCTTCCTTCCTTTCCTCTTCCCTTCCTTCCTTCCCTCTTTCCTTCTTCCCTCCCTCCCTCCCTTCCTACCCTCCCTCTCTCCTTCACAAGGAGCAGACCTGTATCGCAGTCTGATGGTTCCCAGCCTCTCCTGTCTACCTTCCTGTTTTCCCTCAGAAGTGTTTCTCTTCATCTTCTCTTGGACATTTAATCTTGGCATCTCCTTCTTGGAGGACCCAGACTAACACAAACGTCTACTCTTCTCTGTAGGCTTCTTTGGCTCATCATTAGGCCTATGATTTTCCATATTGTTGCATGTAGCAGCAATTTGTCCTTTTTCTTTATTGCTGTGTAGTATTCCATTATATGAGGATGCAAATAAATTATTTAGCTCCTCTAGACTTGATGGGCATTTGGGTTGCTACCTGTTTTTGGCTGTTATGAGTAAAGCTGCTACGAACATGCTTGGACGTGTCTTTTGGTGGACACGAGTGTTCATATCTCTTGGGTGTGTACTTCCTTGTGGGATTGCTGGGTTCTAGGGGAGTGGATGTTTAGTTTTAGTAGATACTTCAAAACAGTTTTCCAAAGTGGTTCTACCAACTTACTTTCCCATGCTCATAAAGTATGTACTGAGTGAATGAACTCAGCCAGAAGGGTCTTTTTAGAACTTAACTTTATCCTGGTCACTCACACACTCACTTAAACACACACAACACATGCACACACACGCACGCACACGCACGCACACACACACACAGCTTCTCCATGGTGCTCCATTGTTATAACTTCCAAATTCCAAACTTACAAGCTGTATGAGGCCCTGCATGTTGTAGCCCTTGTGTGATTCTCCAGTCTCATTGCCCACCACACCTACCACCCACCACCCACCACCAGCACCAGCAACATTAATTACATTTAATCTCTCACCTTCAAATATGCCGCAGCCTTTCTCCCCTCCAGGTTTTTGCACATATTGGACCTTCTGCCTGGAACAGCTCATTTTCCCCCCGCTTTGTCTAGCATATGAGTTAAAAATGTTTTTGATTGCAAGTAATGGAAAAAGATTGGACTCTAAGGGGCTCAAAAAGAAGGTCATTTTTTTCACATCACACAGAGGGAGGTAGCAGCTAGCATCACTTCAGCAACATGATGATGGCAGGGCTGGTTCTGTGCCACTTTCTTTTCTTTTGTCTCGACCTTGTTGCCTCATGGTCGTAAGATGGCTACTGCAGCTCCAGGCATTACATCCATATTCAAGGCAGGAAGAATGGGAAGGGCTAAACCAGCCATTTCTGACCCTTTCAGCAGACTTCTGTTGAAACTGCATTGACTGAACTTGGTCACATGGACTCCTCTAGCTTCAGGGGAGGCTGGAAAGCTCCTAGCTCTTCAAGCCTCTATAGTAGAGGACAATGAAGGAGGAAGGGTTTGGAAATAGCTATTGAGTGAACCTACTCACGTGTCTTCCTCATTAAGCCAACCCCAACTCACCCTTCTGTCTCAGTGTAGCTGTCCCTTCCTCTTGGAAGCCTTCCTTGATCTCCTGCCTTTTTAGGACTAATTTAGATGTTTCACCACCATATTTATCTCTCAAGTTTTCCCTAGTCTTGAATTTATTTGCTGAACCTCACCTTGCAGTATATGTTAAATCAAGTCCTTCAATAAAAAACATGAAATTATATACAAGCATGATAAAATATATACCTGGATCCCAGCCAAAGCCTCCTCACCTCAGTCTGTGTTTCATCTGTTTTATTTTCAAGTCCATATGTAACCACAAAGCCCACAGGGCTTCTTGGTGGGGGGGGGTCCCCAACATCTCCCCCCATTGGATAAACTCTCAGGACAGTGGTGGTAAACTTGTCCCAACATTTGTACCCCTTAAATACCTGCCAATTCAGACTGGATACTCCCAGCCTTTTTGTTTTATCGCTATCTGAAAGCTTCAAAATCCCCCTTTTAGGGGTAACCTAATTTAGCAGGTAATACCCGGGACTCTGGATCCAAAATGTCCGGATTCAAATCCTGACTCTTCACTTACCAAATATACGGCTTTGGACAAGTCACTCAACCTCCGTGGGCCTCAGTTTCTTCAGCTGTAAAATGGAGCTGATAATCGCACTTACCTTTCAGGGTCGCTGTCGAGGACCAGATGAATTAATCCTCGCAACCCTGTCACATGACAAGCACTCAATCCACATGGGCCGCCTTTCTTCCCTCTGGGCCGCGTTTCCATCCCCCGCCCCCACCCGCCCTCTCTCTCCTCTCTTCTCTAAACTCAGTTAGTGAAACGCCTAATCCAATCACTGCCTAAATCAGCGACTATTACATTTCCTCCGAGAATTCACAGGCAGGTGGGGGAGCTCCAACAGGCTGCCGAGTAGTTAGAAAACAGCAGCCGGCGTGGACTGCGCTTGCTCTGTGCCCTGCGTGTGTTAGTTCGCGGCTTGCGCACAGTGGCTCCTTTCACTTTCCCCTTTTGCAGATGAGGAATCCGAGTCTGGGAGTGGTTTGTAAATTTATAGTGTCCCAGCAGGGGATTAAATGCAGGTGTGTCTCATTTAAAGCCCCCCCCCCCCCAGGGTGCCTGACCATCATGCGAAGCTGGTTTTAGGACATAGAATGGGCTGGACAGCCCCAGAGGGGCATCAGGTGTCCAGGAGTTCAGACGTGGGAGACGTCCCAACCAATCTGGGGGCTTTCAAAACGCCTTCATGGGCAGATGAGACACAGCGTGGAGGATGGGGAAGATTTTTGTCAGGTGGCTGGAGGAAAGGGAGGAATAGTGAGAAAGGCTTTTTGGATGAATGGAACAGCAAAAGCAAAGACACAAATTCCAAAAGTGCAGGATATTTTGAGGGAAATAGCGATTAGGAGTACAAGCTGTGGCATTGGCAAAACCTTGGTTTAAATCGCAGCTCTGCCAGGTCCTAGCTGTGTGACCTTGGTTAAGTTGCTTAACCTCTCTGTGCCTCAGTCTCCTCCTTTGTAAAAGAACAATAAGAGCGCCTCCCTTGAAGTGGTTTGGGGGGATGAAAGCAGATGGCGCTCAGGACAGTGTAAATGCCCAGTCCACGTTACCTCTGTGCAGTTCACCACACAGGCCAGGCGGTCAGCAGTGTCACCTGCTCTCAGGAGATTAGGGCGAGAAGAACAGAGGAAACAGCTTTTGGGATCTCTCTGTGCTTTAGGTAGAAAAGTTGGAAGTGCCTGGTCCTCTTGATTTCCTCTCACAGCAAATGACAGCGTGACCACGCTTTGTGCGGAGTCTCTTGGAGCCGGCCTTCCACAGCTCGCTGGCGTCAGCAGAATGCAGATGGAAACACTACCGTAAAAAAGTGAATGGCACTCATCGAAGTACCTGATCACAAATATTTGGCTTCAGCAGATATTTCAGTCCCTTTCTTCAGGGAGAGACTTGGAGGCTGCTTTCTGGGAGAAATTATACAAACTTAACGTCCAACCACTAACGTTTCCCAGTCACTAACAAGACCCCAAGTCAGCCCCACGGGGGAGGGGAAAGCAAAAGAAAAGAAACAGGGTGATTGAAAAAGAACTTTTGTGTGTCCTTCTCTGTGGAGGCAGCTGGCATGTGGGCAACGACCGTTCTGAAGGGCTGAGCCATCTCAGATGGTCCTTCCTGAGCCCGCTCTGGGTTCTGTTCGGGACCCTCAACGCGAAGGTTTGCCGCCATCCCTGCCCTCACCCTGCTCCCACGCCCGTTTTCCCCCAGGAGATCTAAGGAGGATTTAATCCATATGGTTTTGATTCCCTCACTCATCAAAATGCAGTTTTCCAAGAGCCATTTGATCTCCAAGATGTTATGTGAGTGTCTTTTTGTATTTTATTTTTTCCCTTAGAAAAGAAAAGCTGACGGTTTGCCAAAAGAAAATGAACTCCAAACCCTCGGGGTCTGAACTGGGTTCAAGCATTAGTTCCAGTGGAGCGGAGGGGGATGTTGCCTAGTCAGAGGCCTGGAATATTCTCTTCAGGAGCCAGGTGACTCCAGGCAGAGTGGGGGATGGTTTTTGCTTTGCTCTCTCGCGTGTGTATACGCGTGTGCACACACACTGCCCACTCTTCTATCCTAATAACTTGACAATAATTACGATGTATTGTATTCCTGAGTGCCAGGCACTGTGCTAAGTGATTTATGAGAAGTCTCTGATTGAGTCTTTATAATCATCCTTTGAGGAATGTGCTCTCTCCTTCCCTCCTATCCTCCTTCCCTCCTTTCATTCATTCTTTCACTCATCAAATATTTACTGAGCGTTTATTGTCCGTCAGGCACTATCCCAGGGTCTAGAGACAGGGTGGTGAATAGACAAATTACATCGCTGCCTTTGTGGAGCGCACATTCTAGTTTATGTGCAATTAAGCAAATGAATAAGTTCAAGTAGTAATGTTATGAAGAAAATAGAACAGAGGTGGCGGAACGACTGAGGCCGGTTTAGTTTGCAGGGGTGGTCAGGGGAGGCCTCGCTGAGCCGAGGTCTGAAGGATGCCAAGGACTCAGCTGCAAAGATGTGGGAACCGGGCCGTCCTGCAGAGGAATAACCAGGGCCAAGTCCCAGAGTGGGAACACGTCTGGCACATCCAGGGAGCAGGTGGAAGGCCAGGGCACTGGAGCAGGGAGTGGACGAGGTGGAGGGTGAGGTCAAGTGGCCGGAGAGGGAGCTGTGTCGGCAGGGAGGGCTTCGAGGTCCGCGGTGGAAGCCTCTGGAGTTTAGGCAGGAGAGGCCAGGACCTGATCCCGTGTTCACACCATCGCTCTGGGTGCTGAGAGCAGAAGAGGTTGGAGGAGCCGAGACAGGGAAAAGGAAACAAGGAAGCTATGGCCGACCTCAGGGTAAGGGTCTCCCTCCTCTTCCAAACTCAGGAGCCTGACAGACTCAGACAGGTGTTTGCCATAGGGCTTGCTGTGCTGGGCCACCACCTGCTAAGGGCACCTCAGGAGCTGAGTAACCCTGGACACCCAGAGTACGTGTCCTAGGCAGTGGTGGCTCACACCGACCGGCCGGCAGGGAGTGGAGCAGAGGCAGTTGGATTCCGGATGAATTTCACAGGTGGGCTTGCTGACATTTGCACGGGGGAGGACCGAGAGGGAGGAATCAAGGACGGCAGGCAGGGTAAGGCTTGAGCCACCCCGGGGAGCTGGGGAGTGGGGGGTTCATCCCCATTTGACAAATGAAAAAACGGAGGCGCAGAGGGATAGAATTACCTGGCTGAGATCCCACAGCGAGGGGCAGAGTCGAAACTCAAGCCCCAGCTTCGCGCCTCTTAGGTCTGACCTCTTACCTGTGCCTTCACAGCCCTTAGACCATCCTGCGCACCTGAGCTTGTGGGAACAAACTCAGCACTTTGTTTCCAGATATCCCTGTGGCTTCTTAGCCCTTTGGGTCCTCTGTCCCCTGCCTGATGGTGTCACTCCTCACAAGAATCCATAGACAATGCATGTTCTTATTTCAGGGTTTTCCCTTTTTTTTTTTTCTTTTTTTGTGAGGAAGATCAGCCCTGTGCTAACATCTGCCAATCCTCCTCTCTTTGTGCTGAGGAAGATTGGCCCTGGGCTAACATCCGTGCCCATCTTCCTCTAGTTTATATGGGATGCCGCCACAGCATGGCTTGCCAAGCAGTGCTTCGGTGCGCGCCCGGGATCCAAACCGGCGAACCCCGGGCCGCTGCAGCAGAGCGCGCGCACTTAACCGTTTGCACCACCGGGCCGGCCCCAGGGTTTCTATTTTCAAACAAGCAGAATAAGCATATGATTGCTTTTCCCTTTACTGCTTTAATTTCATTTTCAACAGTTTGCTTGGGCCTGCAGTATACACAATAGGATGTCCAATACTACTGATTGCCTAAATGCCCCAACGAGTGCTGCGATTTTTATTCGATGGTCAAGAGGTGGAGAAAGTCTTCATCCATTCATTCATCCACCCAGCGTTTCTGAAGACCATTCCCGACGTTGGCGACTCAGAGTGAACAAAAGCAGACCTCTGCTCTCCAGCAAATTCTGCTCTGGTTAGGTGTGAGTGTAGAATATGAGGGACTGGTGTGTAAATAATTTGGGGACAGGAAAAAACACTCCAATGAAGATGATGTATGTACAAAGTATTGTGAGTATGTAGAAGAGGGGAATTTTAGCTCTGGGGGCAGTTGGGGAGGTGTGGGTTTTAGTAGAGCTGGCTTGAGGGAGAAGACAGTGTTCCATCTCAGACTTGAGGGACGGGGGAGGAATTCTCCAGAAACCTAGTAGAAAACTGAATGCAGTTGTGTTGAGGTGCAGGTATTCCACCTTTGTGCCCCTTGCCCAAGCCAATTTCTGGGCTGCAGAAGTTTCCTGGTCCGTCTTTCTGGAGATGTTATTGATGACTGTGGTGGACGGGGGCTCTTTCTCCCCTGAATCCTTTCCCCCTTCTTTGAGCAGGTGCTTCTATGGGATCATCCTTTCCCAGCCTCAGTCTACATGTTGTAGGAAGGACCAACCCCACCCCAGTCAATTAGAATTAATGCTACATCCCCTTGGCCACAGTGACCACATGATCCATGCCATGCCAGTCAGGGTCCAAGAGACTCAATTCTAGGATTTTCATTTGAATTAATGAAGTGGAATTCAGCTTTTCTGCTGGATTTGATACTGGAAGGGTGTGGTCCAAGGAGCTATTGGCAGCCACTTTGCAGCTCCATGGAGCTTAGAATGGGTCAATCAAGGAGTAGAATCAAGACACAGAGAGGGAAGCTGATTCCTGATGACATCCTTGGAGCCCTGAATCAATCAATACCTGAAGCTTGCCTTATCCTAGGGCACGAACCAATAGATTCCCTTTTTAGCTTTAGCCACTTTGATGTGGGTTTCCTGGAGCTTGTATCCACAGAATCCCAATTAATATCATGGCCAGTAATACCATGAAATGTCATGGCTCCAGGAAACTCTTTTCTTTGTCCCCAAGAAACTTTGGTTTTGGAATGCAAAGGAGGGATGAAAGTAGGAATGTCGGGCGTGCTGCCCAAGAAAGCAATCGGGAGGGGCAGAATGTGGCTCCCCTGATCTTAGATTTTCTGCTCTTCTCACTAATGTCAACCACTTCCGTGTCCCTGAATGGAAGGATTTACTGCAGTGGTATATTTCAAGGGAAAGAGTTTTAAAATTTCAGCACAAATGTTTGTTGTTCATGGCGGGACTTTTTGTAGTTTTGCTTTTACAAATCAAAAGTAATGATTTAAGTAGTCACCAAACTATAGACTATTTTGATTTCAAAGGATCGTCGAGGTCACCTGGTTTAACCTCATTAAGTCTCTGCTTCTTCAACAATAACATAGAGACAATCGGAGTACGCATCTCATAGGTGTGAGCTGTCATGTCTGGTAAGCTCTGACACAGACCTGCGTATGTTTCAATAGAAATACCTTATTTTGAATAGGGTAACAGGAGTTCACCATCTCATTCTAGGGAATCCAAGTAGTACTTCTTTACAAAATTATTTGTTTTAAATGTGTAAATGGTTTAATCTCTCTGGGCCTCAGTTTTCTCATCTGTAAAATGGAGGTAATAATAGTATCTACCTCATAAGGTGGTTGTTGAAGATTAAAAAAAAAAAAGGCCCGTGGCCCTCCAGATTCTCTCCCCACCCTTCTGCACCCTGCTCTGGGTCTGGGAGGCTGACCTGAATGGGCTGTAGTCACGAGTTCCACTGCCCTCTGGTTTCTGGAAGGTTTCAGCTCATGGCATACATGAGGTTGGAATAAGAGGGGAGTGAGGTCAGTGTGAACTGGCTGTGTCCTGCTCTCCAAGGCCCTGGCTCCCGCTGGGTGGCCCTCTCTACAGGATCTGGTAACTGCTCTGTCCCCTCATGGCTTCAGGCCTGGGGGATGGGGGATGACAGCCCCTGTTACTGCCCCCTGGGTGCTGTGCTCTCCCTGTGGTTTCTCTACATCTGGCCCATGCCTTTGCACATGGTCTTTCTATTAAGCTCTCCTCAAAGTTCCCACGTTGAGTGTGTCCTCTGCCTCTGCTGGCCCTGACTGATCCACTCGGAGGCGAGAGCGGGGACAGAGCCTGGCACACAGCTCGTGCTCCTCGGGGTCTGCTGCTGTAGCTATTTGTCATCTACAAAGCAAAGAAGGAACTCAAGATGGATGTGTAGTTTGACCATTGATTTCATTGTTTGAGGTCTTCCTTTCTTAATCAGATGATGTGGTTTCACTCTCATGAATTAGGAGTGGCCTTGATGAATGACTGGCCCTCCCATCTGAGTGCTGCTAGGCAGGACAGCCTATGGACACGGTCTCCAATCCCCAGTCATCACACCAGACTGTCAGTCCTCCAGTGTCGTGACCTCCATTTATCATAACCCTTAGGACTTGACTATAATCCAGGAGGTTTCCTACTTATGCTAATCTAGCTTAAGCAAACCGACTGTATTTAAAGCTTCAGGTCGGGCCCACGTATGTTTTGGACCAATGTCATGTATGTTATGAATTGATATCCAACAAATTCATAGGTTGAAGCCGTAATCCCCAATGTGGTGGTATTTGGACATGAAGCCTTTGGGAGATAGTTTTAGATGAAGTCACGAGGGTGAGGCCCCCGTGACGGGGTTGGTATCCTTATAAGAAGGAGGACGTGTGAGGACACGGAGAGAAGGTGGCCGTCTGCAAGCCAGGAAGAGGACCCTCACCAGGAATAGAGTTGGCCAGCACCTTGACTTTGGATTTCCCAGCCTTCGGTACTATGAGAAATTAATGTCTGTTGTTTAAGCCACCCAGTCTATGGTATTTTGCTATTGCAGCCTGAGCTAAGACAATGTAAGTATTTCATATGTGTAATGACAGTCTGAATTCTTCTGCCCTGAGAGCCCACTGTGGACCAGGCACTTGGCTAAGCGCTCCATACAAATGGCCTCATTCACTTCCCACAGTAACACTTATGGCTACTTGTATTAGAAATTGCCTTCAGTTTCTAGAAAGAGACCAGAAATAACAGGGATTTTAAAAGACATTAATTTTTCTCACACATAAAAAAAGCCTGAAACTTAGCAGCTATGGGCTTAGTAGTAGCTTCACGGTCATCAGAGTCTCAGGTTTCTTCTGTCTTGCTTAGACCAGGAGTTCCATCTTCAAGGTTACCTCATAGTCCAATATGGCTGCTGTTGCTCCCACCATTATGTTTACATTCCTGACAATGAGGGAAAGGAGAAAAGCCAAAAGATTTTTTTTCAAGTGCCTGTTCACTTTATGAGCTTGCTTTACAGTGCTTTTCCAGAAATCCCACCCAACAACTCCCACTTACATCTCATGGGCCAGAGATTGCTCCCATGGCCACACCTCGCTGCAAGGGAGGCTAGTCGAGGTAGTCTTTTATCTGGGGTCCTTGCAGCCCTCACTAATGCCAAGACTCTGTTACTAAGGAAGGAGGGGAGAATGAGCATGAGGTAGGCAGTCTCTGCTGTAGTGCGGCTGTTGTCTTCATTTTACCAGTGAGGAAACCGAGGTCTGAGAATCAGGTATCTTGCCCAAGACTACACCAATGGTGGGACAGAGCTAGCACTTGGTCTGCCCGACCCAGTACCCACATTCTTTACCTCTATAGGCTAATGGCCACGTTTGCCTAAGAAGAAAGGCAGGAGCCTAAGGAGGCGGCCCCACGCATGCTCAAATGTCTCCACTGCTGCTGTGTGGACACCTGCTGAGTGGACCCAGAGTCGTAAATGATTCTGGCTCAGGTCTAAAACCAACTCACAGAAGGTTTTCCAGAGGGAGCCCTCACGTAAATGGTGGCCTGCCTTAACTTGTTTGCCTGGGTCTCTCTCCTGGTAGCCCGTCAGGGGTTTGAGGGGGCCCGTCTTGTTCACAGCTGCACGCCCAGCAGCCCACACAGCGCCTCACACACCACAGGGACCAAACAAGCATTTGTTGAATAAACAAAGGGAGCGAGTGAGTGAACTAATGAACTTGTAGATAGCTAACAACCTTGAAAGCAAGTCGACTTATTTTTCCTGGATGGTATTTACCACCAGCTGATCAATTGTGCTGAAATCACCCCTGTAAGAGGTGAAATCTCCCAAGAAAACCACCCGTTGTCACTTGTGAGTCCCAAGAGTCTCTCTCAGTGAGAATTAGCATGCGTGGCCCCCATGGGACCTCTTTTCTGGTAGATTTCTGAATATCCTTTTTTTCTGATTGGCCTATAAAGTGCGCTGAGGAATGATGCTAATGCTAGTATCTCTCCAACCACATCCGACTGAGGATTGAATCTATTTTTCAAAGACAAAACTGAGTTTTAATTTAGTGTCCCCATGACATTTTCCCTTTCAAGCGCATGAAGGATGCTTCTGCGAGGGAGAGGGCTTGGGAATCTTTCATGGATGGCTACGCTTCACGCCCGGGTGGAGTAACCCTCGGCACGCCAGCTTTCAATTAGAGGTAAATAAATGGGGACAGCTTTGCAGCGTGCCCGACAGTCTGAAAGATCAACCCAGGGCCTTGGGCCTGGATTTCTCCCACTGCAGCTGAAAATTTTCATTTACATTTTTTGGCATTTTCTGAGCAGCTTTCATGTGCTAGGTTTAACCTTCAGAACCTTCTCTCCTTCTCTCTGCCCCTTCTTCCCCAACCGCAGGCTTTGAGAAGGCCATGAGCCTGGAGGCGTCTGTGGGGAATGGGGATGTGCCCTTTCTCCGCACAAACGGATTCTGAAAGGAATTCTCCAGATGGAAGTTTGGCCCTCTTGGGACCACGTAATGGAGTCTTTTTTCCCTTCTGTGATTGTAATTCTGTTTGAAGTTAGGGCAGATGGGGACATGTGTCTCCTCTGCCCACCACATCGTAAGGCACAGGTGGGTTGGTGAGGGCTTCGGCTAGGACTAGGGGTAGGTTAGGCTCTGGGGAGGGACTCCTTGCTGTGTCTTTTCCCCACATTTTGAGACCTGAGAGGAAGGCCATGGCATCATTCTGAGATTCTTCTATTAGGGAACTGTATCAGTTAGTTGTTGCTGAGTAACAAACCACCCCAAAACTTAGTAGCTTAAAACAAGACTGTTTACTTGTTCACAATTTTGTAGCAATTTGGGCTGGCCTCAGCTGGTTGGTCCTTCTGGTCTGGGCTGGGCTTGGCTGATCTCAGATGGGCATGGTCAGCTGGTAGGTTGGCTTATGATGGTCTCGGCTGGGATGACTGGGGTCACAGGGGCTCTTGTCATCCCACAGGCTAGCCTGAGCTTACTCAAGTGGTGGTGGAAGGATTCCAAGAGCAAGTGCAGAAGAATGCAGAGTCTCTTGAGGACTAGACTCAGAACTGGCATGATGTGGCTTCCACAGCATTCTATTGGTTAGAGCAAGTCAGAAGTCTAGCTCCAATGCCAGGAGTGGAGAAATGGACTCCACCTCTTGATGGGAAGGGCTACAAAGAATTTTGGCCATTTTTGCAATCTACAACAGGGAGTGATTTTCCAAATGTGCTTTTTAAGGCCTAGGGCTTCATGGAAGTGCCTTCAGGGTCACCATAGTGTCAAGGTTCGAGTTTGGGCTGCCCCCTCCCACCTTCCACCAGAGTAACTCACTTTTATCTGCGGGATATATTGGACTTCCAAGTAACATCTTATCGGAACAAAAGTTGTCGTTGTTAAAAGACACTTGAATACCAATTACTTAGAATTAATCGTGAGGATCTCCGCTGCTTCCTTCTGCCCTCTGTGACTCACAGAACTATGCTTCCTGCCTTCTGGGGAAAGAGAACTAGTGCCGAGAGAGGAAGACTCTGGCCTTGGCCGTTCACCCATCGCTCTCCCCACCTCCAGTTCCTACGCAATCTCGGTTTCCCAGTCTGTAAAAAGTAGGTGGAAGACAGTAAGTCATAGTAGAAGAGTCAGGACCCTGAAGCCAGACTTTTCAAGGTTCAAACCCGAGCTTCCTTAGTTGCAATGTAGCCTTCGGAAAATTACTTCACCTCTCCAAGCACAATTTCTTCATCTATAAAATGGGAATGAGAATCATAGCGCCTACTTCGTAAGGTTGTTGCATGGATTGAATAAGGTAACATAATTTGTATAGCATAAAAATTAATACATGTTTACTATTTTTATTATGTAGTCTCCAAGTTCCCTGAGAATTTGAATAGATTGTGCATCTGTGATATTCTGCTTGGCAGTGCTGTTTTTATACTCCAATTGAGAACTCGGTTCCCAGTTGCTAGGTGATCTGGTTTGGAATTTTTTTCTAGGAAGACATTAAACAAAACAAAACAAATCTCTGTCTACTGGCTAGCCACCAAATGGTTAAACTTAGGTGTTAGAGAGTCATTCCTTTGGCTAAATACATTAAGATGTTCTTATTCATCTTATTATATTCTTATATATAATATATATTATTTATAACATATATAATATTATATAAGATATTATGTTATATAATATATATTATATTCTTATATATTCACCTTATTCATATTCTTATTCATTAATACTTAGTATGAGTTGGTTGATTAGATCGTTTTCTTCCATGACTATCAAGCTGAACCCTAGGCACTGAGAAAACATGAACTTTGGTATAAAGTGATGTAGAGATGATGCATATGTGTGAAGAGGAGAGGGGACAGGTTGGACTGGCCACTGAGGGAGGTGAGGGAGACCAAGGAGCAAGGAGGTTGGTGCCTGGAAGAAGGAGGAGACCCTTTAGGCTGGTGGGAGAAGAATGAAGAGGCACTGGGCCTGCTTTCCTGCTGTGCCTGGAGTGGAGGGTTTTGTGTCTGGTGCACATGGAAAGATAATGCATCCTCCAGCTTCACCCATCATGATCCTCAAATGAGGATCCTCAATCCCCTGCCCCAGGCTGTGCAGGAATATTCAAAACCACCATGGCCACTATCCAACAGGAAGGAACTCTGTGCTCCTGGACGGTGGAGGAGCTGGGATTTTCCCAAACTCTCCTGGAGCATGTAGCTTGGGTTTCTCAGGGAGGAGAGTCTGCCTCAGCATTGACTCTGAGCAGGTTGCCCATCAAGTTGGTCCTGCCCAACAGGATGTGCCACAATCACTCAGCCACCAAGGCTTCCACTGGG
The DNA here is from genome assembly GCF_020826845.1 of Diceros bicornis minor. Classification (NCBI taxonomy): domain Eukaryota; kingdom Metazoa; phylum Chordata; class Mammalia; order Perissodactyla; family Rhinocerotidae; genus Diceros; species Diceros bicornis. Next base: position 70,786,540 of record NC_080741.1, on the reverse strand, counting down.
CTAGGCCTTGGCAAACAGACTCCAGCTTGCCAGGCTGAGCCATGGGCTGCAGGCCTGACGGGAAAGGTAGAGCAAGATGGCCCCACTGACACTTCAGATGCCACACACGGGCTGGGGTATCCTGAGGGGCGGTGCTTCATCTTAGGATGACAAGAGGTGGCCAGGAGAGCAGCTTGGACCATGGGTGTGTGTGTCTGTGGAACCCAGCAAATATCTGGCTTTCTCAGCTGATAGGTGGAGGTACACCTGGCTATAAGCCAGCTGTCTATATGGAAATATCCCACCCCTCTTTAAAACTGTATTTTTGGAGGCTGGCCTGGTGGCATAGTGGTTGTCTTTGCGTGCTCCACTTTGGCGGCCCAAGGTTCATGGGTTTGGATCCTGGCTGCGAACCTACACACCGCTCATCAAGCCATGTTGCGGCAGCGTCCCACATGCAAAGTGGAGGGAGATTGGCACAGACATTAGCTTGGAGACAATCTTCCTCAGCAAAAAGAGGAAGGTTGGCAACAGATGTTAGCTCAGGGCCATCTTCGTCACCAACAACAAAAAAAATATTATCCCTGGGAATAAACAACCTTTAAAAAGTAAATAAATAAAACTGTATTTTTGTACCAAAGATAAACTACAGAGCTGTGTTAACCTGATTGGAGGGGACCTTTGTTTTTCAGAAGGATTTGCCTTAGAATTCCTTTACCTGGCAAATTCTCCTATAATATTTAAAGTTGCACTTTTAATTTTTTTTTTTTTTGGAATGTCTATCATTTTTGTTAAACAACTAATCTGTGTACATTATGGAAAAATTTGAGAAAGAACATATAAGTTTTGTTTGCCATGACAAATTAGTTGTAAATAATTACTGTTAAATTCCTTCTCTCTCTGTCTCTCTCCCCCCCTGCTTGCATGGCTTTCTGTTGAGAGCATATCCTATAATTTACTTACATAATCCCTTATTGTTGAGCATTTAGGAGTGTGGTTTTTGCAGGCTTCCAGCACCTACAAAAATCCCTCTGGGATTAAGCTTCGTTGCCTACAGTGGGAGCTGACTGATAACTCACTCTTTATTAACTGCCCGCTCTCACCTGTCTCATTTCTCCACTTCCCTACTCATTTCCCTGTGACCTCCCAAATAAACCCCTTGCACTTGAACCCTTGTCTCAGGGGCTGCTTCTCAGGAAACCCACGTGAATGCAGCTTCAGATCCACTGGCTTTGGGTTTATGCTAGGCCCCCATTTTCCAGGATTTGACTGGCACGCCACTCTTCAGGAACGAGTCTCTTGCCTGACGGGGCGCCCAGAGGTCAGGGCTCTGCTGACTCACTCAGGCCAGTTTAGCTGTGCCTCCTGGGTTTGACAACTCAACCTTTGGCCTCCAAGTTTCTCATCCTTTCGCCAAGGCCAGCTTGTCACTCATGGCTAATCCTTGTTTTTCTTCTTGTCACTTTGTCCCTGAGTTAATCCTCTCTTACAATTCTGCTGTCTCCTCTCTGGGCTTTTCTTATCAATAAATCTTTACCAGCGTCTGCTCCTCAGCCTCAGCGGGAAGCAGGAGGCCCCAGGCGGCACTGTGAGCAGGCGAAGGGTTTGTTTTGGGATTCTCTTGACCCCACTCTGAAAACCCTGCTCTTTCTTGTAATCCTCCCTAGAAGGAATTTTTTGTTATTAGGCTGTCCCCTCAGGTGACATCTCATCCAAGCAGAGAGAAGTTAATTTTTTTTTTTGCAAAACATTGCCCATATTCTTTAACTTTGCTTTTCCTTCTACCTACTCAAGCTTCCATTTGGAGCATCCAAAGTTTCAGAACCCTGCCAAAGTATGCTCTAACATGTACGCTGATTTGAGCTAGGGTCTTGATGCCACCCAGTTTGAAGGACGTTTGTCATCTGGGAACCGTCATCCAAAGATGTAAGTGTAAAGGTGGGAATTTCAGGCACTCTGGTAGGAAAAGTTTTTAGTGACCCTTCAAATAGCAACATTCACGTTTTGGCAGGGTTGCCTTGGCCTGGATAAAAAATGACAGTGCTCTCCCTCCCTCCCTCCCTTTCTTTCTTCCTTTCTTCCTTCCCTCCTGCCTTTCCTCCCTCCTTCCTTCCCTCTTGTCAAGGGAGGTAGCATGGTTGATTCTACCAGTTACTAGCTCTGTGATCTTGGACAAATTCCTTATTTGTGTCTATTGTCCCACCTGTAATAGGGAGATCATAATAGGATTATTATTATCCTGCCCCATGGAGTTTTTGTGAGGATTAAATGAGCTAATACCTGTAAAGCATTTAGGACAGTACCTGGCACAGAGGAATGCTTCAAAACATATTTGCTCTTATTATCAATTCATTCATAAAATAAAGGAAGAACCTACTTCATGGCAGGTCCTGGGCAACAGGGTGACTAAGTCAGCCCCAAAGGGGCTAGTGAGGAAGATCATTTAGGATACAGTTGTTCAGCTTGCCTCCAGGAACCACAATTTTATGTTCTTCTTTTTCTTCACTACATTAGAAGAATTTGGCCTATTTTAGGTAGGAAGGCTAGCCCTCCTCCAGGAAGCCACTCGTGATCGAGTGCAGGCAAATATGTCGTCTCAATGCAAGAGTGGTTGAGGAAGGAAGGCAGAGGCAGGTTTCTGATAACTAATGATTTGGGCACTGGTTTTAATGGCTCCTGAGAGCTATTGGGAAAGAAAAGAGAAGGAGGAGGATATGGATAAAAGAGAGGTGCTGGAATGGACTGGAGTGGGGCCTGGGGGCCTGGGGCCCTGGGAGGGATGTCCGTGAAAGGGGTTCAGGGAGTGTGGAGTACACAAGAGACGGGGCCTTGCGAGGAGCGCTGGCTCCGCACCCAGTGTGCTGTTAGCCTTCAGGCCTCGCCAGCCGACTGCCCACCTTCTCTGGAGTAAGCACAGCTGGTTAGTTGAGAGCATGGACTCTGGAGCCTGACTGTGGTTCAAGTCTCTGCGTCATCCCTCACTGGCTGTGTCAGACTGTGTCTTGCAAAGATGGCTACACCTCACCCCACAGGCTCTTCTCACCATGTCACTGGCACAACTCCCACCCAGAGGGGTGTCTCTGCTCCTTCTCCTTGAATATGAACAGGGCTTGTGACTGCCTTGACCAAAGGGGATGCTGGGTGACTTCCACGGCTACGTTGTAGAAAGGATTTGGGTTCCACCTGGCAATCTGTCTCTCTAGGGACACTTGCCCTTGGAACCCAGCCGCCATGTTGTAAGGAAGACAAGGCCACATGGGGAGGCTGCATCCAGGCTTCCCAGCCAACAGCCCTGGCTAGGCCCCCAGGCAACAGCCAGCATCGGTCACCAGGCATGTGACGGAACGAGCCTTCAGATTATTCCAGGCCCCAGCTTTCTAGGCTTCCATCTGAGGCCCAGACGGCGTGGAGCAGAGACAAGCTGTCCCTGCTAGGCCCTGTCTGAACTCCTGACCCACAGAAACTATGAGAGATGATAAATAATTGTTGTTTTAAACCACTACGTGTCAGGGCAATTTGTTATGCAGCAGGAGGTAACTAACATCCTAGTTAAGTGACCCCAAGCAGGTGACGTAACTTCTCTGTCCCTTAGTTTCCTCATTTATAAAACGGAGTTAATAACAATATCCAGGATGCTGATAAATCAGCTCTCCAAAAAAAAAAGCCATAATTTTTAGCATTTGCTGATTTCTGTGGTGTAAATACTCCCAAGCAATCAATGGTTTAAAAGCCAGATGGTGAAATTCCTAAATATTTAACAATTGGCTCTCACGAACCAGTACAAGCCACCTCCAGCACGCTACCAAAATAGCTACCTCGTAGCAGTAAATGATTTGATATCTGTAAATAATTTAGACATAGCACAGAGTAAGTGCTGTGTGTTTGCTATGAAAACTCCTGCTGCTGTTGTGTTACTGTTATCACATGTGTCCCAGCTGATCCGCAGATATCTGCAGCGTAGCTCCATCCCCAGAGGGCTTCCCCAGGATCGGCTGCCCATCCTGGCCATGCTACCTCAGACAGAACCAGGAGAGCTCTACCCTCCAATGCCAGGAGCCGAAGAGGGGCCCTGAGCAGAGAGCGGGCGATGTGGGGGCAGAGGGCTGGAGTGCAAACCTTTCACACCTGTACTCGTTAGGGGAGCCTGAGCTGGGCTGACGTGAGAGCCCTGGGCGGGGCAGTGGTCAGCAATTCCTCATCACGCAGACCCCAACGCAGTTTGGGAGATGCTCAGATGGGCTAAGCTTGGGGCAATATGGGAACCCACAGGAGGGGCCTTTATCCAAGTCTTAGGGGGCCATGGAAAGAGTCGCAGAGAAGGTCGAATGGGAATTTCCCAGGTGAAAGTAAAAGAGAAGGGAATTCCAGGTGAAGGGGCTAGCTCCAACGAAAGCCTGGTGGAGAGAAAACATTTCACTTCTGGGGCTTTGCAAAGCTGAGTGTGATAAGAGTGTAGAGGGACAAGTTCAAAGGCATTCTATAGAACCACTGGTCTGCACTCTTCAAAATGTCAATGTGATGAAAGAGGAAGAAAGGCTCAAACACTGTTTCTGATGGAAAGAGACTACATAAACATGACAGCTAAACACAATGCACGATCCTGAACTGGCCCTGAATGGGGAGAAGCCAGAGCACTGCAAAGACATTATTGAGACAATTGGCAAAATTCGAATCTCGGCTATATCTTAAAGAATAGCATTTATTAATATTACATAAAATCCCATTTTCTCTTATATAAGACAATGTCCTTGTTTTTAGGAAATTCATGCTGAAATATTAGAAGTAAAGGGGTATGATGTCTACAGTGGACTCTCAAATGTTTCAGGGAAAAATGCTATCTATTTAGACAGAGGGAGTAATAACACCAATATGGCAAAATGTTAGCAATGGAAACTGGGCAAAGGGGTCAAGGGAGTTCCTTCTTCTAGTCTTGCAATTGTTCTGTGAGATGAAAATGATTTCAAAATAAAAAGATTTTTGTTTTTTGTGAGGAAGGTCGGCCCTGAGCTAACATCTGCCAATCCTCCTCTTTTTGCCGAGGAAGACCGGCCCTGGGCTAACATCCATGCCCAGCCTCCTCCACTTTATATGGGACGCCGCCACAGCATGGCCTAGCCAAGCGGTGCGTCAGTGCGCGCGACGTGCCCGGGATCCGAACCGGCGAACCCCAGGTCGCCCCAGCAGAGCGCGCGCACTTAACCGCTGCACCACCGGGCCGGCCCCTGAAAAGATTTTTTAAATGAGTGGAGAAAAAGGAAGTGTAGGCTAAGAGTCAGGGAGGGAAAGAGAGAAGACTGGAAGTTAGGCTGCTCGTTGGATTGGAAGGGGCGTCGAGGTGTGGAAAGGCTAAATGGCTGGTCGAGGGTCAAGGAGCAGCGAGCATGGGCTTCGTGTCCCTCACCCTTACTTCTGAGACCCAGATCTTGGCCCTTTCCAGGACGCTAGAGGGTCCCAGGAGGGAAGTGTGTGTGTTAATATGTGGCCTCTGATATAGAGGGGACCTCAGGGGTGTAATTTCTGCTTGCCGTGCAGGAGTTATCTGCACAGCTCCTGTTACTTCAGGTTATCATTAATGTGAGCTGTGCCCTGGAGTCTCTGTGCACTGCCCTGAAATTTGCCCCATATGTTTGTTAAGGTTGATTCCATCTTTGGGACCTTTTCCTAATGTGAGCAGAAGATATAAGGTTTCAATTCTCGCAGCTCATTTGGATCAAGTGTCTTTTCTAGTGCACCATAAAAAGACTCTGCATCTGATATCTGACGTCAGACCAATACACACGAATGATCTATTGATTTCAGACGACACGTAGTACCGTCATCTCTGAGACAGGAAATTAGGAGCAAATCTTTCTTTCCCCTTTTCAAAGGAGAACAACTCAGTACAGAGTAATGGAATCCTGGCGAACTATGGGACTAAAATTAAAGAGGAGTCTTCACTCTCATGTGCTTTTGGTGGAAGTATAAATTGGCACAACCACTTTGGGAAACCATCTGAAAGTAGCTAATAAAGCCTACTATATGCTGAATAAAAGCAATTTGGTGCTTGTGTACTTATCTAAGAGAAATGAGTGAACACATCCACCTAAACACATGTATAAAAATATTTATAGACGCTCTAATAATAATAGCCAAAAACCAGAAACAACCCAAACGTCCATTAATGCTAGAATGGATAAATAAACTGTGGTATATGCACATGTGGAGTACTACTGAGCAATGAAAAAGAATGAAATACTGAAATACACAACAACATGGTTGAATCTCATGGTCACAGGGACTTGAGAAAAGTATTCTGTGTCCTTTTGTTTATTTGAAGTTTAAGGACAGGTAATGTGAATCTATGATGATAGAGGTTGGAATAGTGAATATTAGGGGGTGTTGATTGGGAGGGGGCAGGAGGGAGCCGTCTAGAGTGCTGGAAACATTTGATATCTTCATCTGGGTAGTGATTACACAAGTAAGACTTGAGCATTTAATTGCATGTAAATTATACATTTAATAGAAAAATAAATACAAAGGAAAAAAGGGAGTTCCTTTCCATTGGTAGGGTTGTCTTGAGGGGCTGCAGAATGAGCCATCCTGAGGACCACACCTGATAGCAGCAACCTGGGGTTCGTGGTGTTCTCAGGTCCCATTTGGAGATAGCCAATCACATGTGGTCTTGCTGACATGTGTTGGGTAATAGTCATCAGTCACCCAAAACTCAGTCAATGTCGCTGTGCCAAGCCAGTGGCCTCAGGACTGCTTCCACCTGGAGGACAGAGGCTGAGACCACTCAAACTCCAATGTGTCATGTTCAAATGCAGATTCTGATCCAGTAGATCGTAGGTGGGGCCTGAGAATCTGCATTTCCAATAAGTTCCCAGGTGATGCTGATACTGTTAGACCAATTTTGAGCATCAAGGCTCCAGAGGCAGACAGGCCAGGGTCAGAATCTCGGTTCTGCCACTTAGGAGGTCTGTGATCTTTGCCAAATTCCTCCATCTCTCTGAAGATCTCTCAATTTCTTCTGTCAACTTCTAGAAGGGAGGGATAGGCGAGCCAACGGTCTCCCAGAATTGTGTGGATTCGATGGGGTGATACACAGAAAGAGCTCAGCATGGTGCCTTGCCTGTAGTAAGCACACGTTAATTGGTAGCTGTTATATTTATTATTTTTAATAAAGAAGAAGGTTTGGGTCATGATTTGGAGCAAGATGAGTGAATGTGGTTCGTAAGGATGGGAACTAGCGAAGATTTATTTCCCCTGCAGCCTGTTGAAGGAGGACGTTTTTTCTCACTTCTCTCCGGCTTCGTCCCATAATCCTTCCCTTGGTCTCCACTATCAAGATAGATTTTCTCTTCACTCTTCTTCCCACTCTGATCCACCCCAGATCTACTAAAGAGGGAAGAACTCAGGCAGAACTGAAGCTTGAAGCCAGGCAGGTTGTCAGACTGTCAGATTGTGCCTGGAGGTGATGTCTTTGTTAAGGAAACATCCTCCCCTCTTGGCTCTTTCTGGAGGGGCGGGATTGGCCACTGGAAGTCAAGGTCCGGGCTGGGTCTCCACACAGGCCCATGCTCAGCTGCCCTCCTCGGAATGCGCCCGTGCTTCTCCGTGCACGGGGGCCCCTCTGGAGGAAGACATATGTTCCTCAATCTGTGCGGCTGTCGGTTGGCGTCTTTTTCCAGAACCGAATTAACTTGTCGTCAAAGTGGGAAAAAAGAGAAATGCTTGGTCCTGTGTTGTCTGGAGGGTAACTGGCCTGGACTGGGTCCGGGTTTCAGGGTGGCCCTCTTTATTTGGAGGTGAGGGAACTGTTTGATTGGAGTCTGGGGTAGGTCTGAGGCAGGGGGAGCTGTCAGTCACAGCTTAGTTCAATTCCATGAAGTGAAGTTATGTTTAGCGAGGGCCAGGCACAACACCGGCCACAGAAGGCTCAAAAATAACCAAACAAACAAACAAAGGCACTCACAGTGGAGCAGAGAGACAGAAAAGAAGCAAGTGTAGTGCCCTGAGAGAAATGCTGAGGTGAGGGTGTACGTGGCTCCCATGGGAGCACAGAGAAGGGGAAAGACAGGAATGGTGTGGTAGCCAGTCTTCAAAGATGGCCTCCCAATGAACCCCACTTCCTGGCATTCATGCCTTTGTGTAGGCCCTCCCCATATTGGATCTTGGCTGGCCTGTGTGATCTATAGAATTCAGTGGAAATGGCCCTGTGTGACCTCTGAGGCTGGGTTGTAAAAAAACCTTGTAGCTTCTGCCTGGGTCTCTTGGAACATATGCTTTGGGAGAAACCTGCTGTCGTGTAAAAAGTCTGACTACGCTGAGACCACCACGCTGTGAGGAAGCCCAACCCAGCCCTGTGAGGGCATCACAGGAAGACAGACAGAGACATACCCACCCAGCAGCCAGTCGTTCCATCCATCTCAGCCAAGCAATGAACACGTGCGTGAAGAGGCTGTCTTGGGTGTTCAGCCCAGCTGGGCCTTCAGACAAGCCCAGCCTCGGTCATCTGACTGCAGCTACATAAGAGACCCAAGCGAGAACCACTCGCTGAGCTCAGGCAACCCGCAGTAGCTTGAGTAACCATGAACAATAATAACAAATTGTTGCTTAGAGCTGCTAGGTTTGGGGTGGCTGATTACACAACAATGGATTGCTGGAAGAGAAGAGTATCTAGTAGAACAGACACTGGGCAGGGAGTTGAAAAGCAGATTGCTAGACGGGGAGGGGCATGCCATGGAGAGGTACATCTTGAAAAACCACAAAGAAAGGAAAAGCAGAATGGGCTCTTGAGGAATTAGGGGCAGTTAAATATTAATAGAGAGCAGAAGGCCAGGCAGAGAGAAGTGGGGGATGAGCTGGGAGAGGTAGGCCGGGGCCGGAATCAGAGATTCAGTGCTAGGGGTTTTAAAGGACACACCGTGTGGTTTACAGGAGCTTTGTATTTATTTACAGTTTTGAGAGGTGGAGATGTGAACGTCCTCTGGAAATCTCTCTATGGCTGCGGCTGTTATTGTCCCCGGCAGCCGCGATAGAAACCACTCCAAAGGCTTGGTAAAAGTGAGCACTCAGTGGCCTCATTGGCTCAAAGAAACGGGGGAAAGGGTTAAGCACTGTTCACAGCTCTTCAGCTGCTCGTCCCAAGTCTGGGAAATATGATGTGCCTGGGAAGTGCTAGATTCTATTTTAGCAGCAGCCAGAAACCACTTTCCTTGAATTGATGGTATATCCGCAAAGTCCCTGCCCACCAGTGTTGGGAAGCGTGTGATTTAATTTATACCAACACTGAGCCCGGTTTTCCCTGAAGTCTGGGGGGTCCCTCACTCATGTCCACTTTCACTTCCAACTCCGGCTAAAAAGAGAAGAGCCAAAGGGAGGATCCCCACAGCTGCTGCTTCTGCTCCACCATCCCATCCACTTACCTTCTCAGGCCTCCATTTGCTCTCCTGTAAAATGGGACCAATAATACCTACCTCGCCATTGACTTGAGAGAATTAAATGAAATACTAAAGTCAAGGAAGCAGCCCGGAACCCATCCACAGGGCACACTCAGCAAATGCGGGCTATTGTTAGCATCACCCTTGTCCTGGTGCTCTGGTCTCACCCCCAGCCTGCTCTTGGGGTATGAGAGACAGAATAAATGAGCCGTCCATGGCCGACATCGCTAATGGACAGGGTTGCTCTTTGCCCCAGTGTGCAGACGGCCTCTCAGTCTCCGGCAGCCACTAAAATTAATTAATAGCTAACATTTCTTGAGATCTCACTATGCTATAAATGAGTTTTTCCCTTTAATCCTCATAAAAATCCTGCACCCTGGGAACATTTTATATTCACAGAAATATAAAATGAGGAGTGAGGGGAACTTGCCCAAAGCTTTGCAGCGAGGAGGGACCCTGGCGGGAATCGGAACACTCCAGAGCCTGCTGCCTAACTCCTGCCCCACACTGCCTCCCAAAGGAGGGACCCCCTGCAGCATGGAAACGTGTACCACTCTCATTGTTCTCAGAAACTGAGATGAGCTGTGCCTCGTCTTTGCTTAGGCACAGCCCCTACTTAGCATACTTGGTGCCTTTGTCTCTTCCTCCTAAGTCTAAGTGTAAAAGAAATGAAATGAAGGTTCTTTTTAATCCTGGTTCCCCACAATTACAGTGAGAAAAATCCTCAGATAACTTCATTCCTTGTTCAGAGGTTTTGAGGAATGATCTGGAGCTTACACTAGAAGATAAGTCCAATGAGGACAGCCTCTGTTTTCCTGACCCCTGTATTCTCTGTACTGAGAGCAGTGCCTGGCCCATAGTAGATGCTCAATAAATATTTACTGAATGGGTGCAGGGCCGACTTCTCCATTAGGGCCCACAGACAGGGTGACTAGGGCTCAGATACTGTTAAGGGCCCAGGATAATGTAACTTTAATGTCTTTTAAAAACAGAAGAGAAAAATAAATATAATAATAGGAAATAGGTAATAATGAATCCAGTCTAGATTATATTCATCCTTATACCAATGCAGTCATAAACTATAGTTTTTAGTATCTTTTTTTAATGGAACAATGGCCCACGAGAGTTCTAACACAGCCCTGAATGGGTGAGGATTACGTATAAAGGCTCAGAGTCTGGTACAGGGTAGAACGTAGACAAGGTTCGTTTCCTTCCATCCGTGCTTTGGGAAGTAGAAGTGCAGAGCAGGCGTTTGTGACACCACAGATACCCAGTGGCTCAATCTTTTCATGCCCACAGTCTCCTCTCCCTTCCCCACCCTGCTGGGGGCAATGCGGTGTACCAGGGACCTCCTGTCCCGTGTGCCACGGCTGATTGGACCCAAGTGCACCCTTGACCAGGGACAGCCAATAGGAGCTGCTCAGGGGCAGGAAATGCTGTCCAAGAGGTGCTACCAGGAGCAGTGGCCAATCCAAAGGAATCTGAAGTAGAAATAGGAGGAAAGAATTAGTAGATAGTGAGGGGAGAAACTAGAGAAGACGTGGAGAAATGGAGACGGAGTAACCGAGTTGTGGGATTGGTGGAATGGAGTGAGGACCCATCAACTCTCGCTGTGGGTGGGGCTAGGTGATCTGTTTCCTGGGTGGATTTCAAACACAAGGCCCACCTGCACTTACTGAGTGCCTCCTATTTTCTAGGCACTGGGCTCAGTAGCTTACATACATCATCTCATTTAGCTTACCAACAACCCTATAGAGTTGGTTTTGTTTTTATCCTCTATCTCAAATGTGAAAAGGAAGCTTAATTCATTTGCTCAATCTCGCTCAACCAGTAAGTGGAAGAACCAAGTCACAAACCCAGCCTGTTGGACTCCAGAGTCCACAATTTAACCAATGAACCATCTTGCTTTGCTAAATCCCAAGTCCATTCCAGTCTCCACGAGGCTCAACAGTTCGCCTTTCTTGGGTTCTCTTAAGATCTCTGTCTCCCAACGTGCTATATGTGTCTTTACAATCCACTCCCCATTGCCCATGACTTGACATAGTCAAGTTCTTTATCTTCAAAAGAGCAGCAGTCCAGGAGAAGGTCAAGGTGGGGCCAACAACAGTTAGTAGGCATGAAAAGAGAAGCCAGTGAGGAGCTGTGTGTTGGTGAGGAGAAGCAGCTCCAGTTTGCCAGGTTGTGGTAAGAATGAACTTCAAAGGGTTTGAAAAAGGCCAGATCAGGGAGAGCCCGCAGGGTGAGCAAGCCCAAAGAGGCTGTTTTGTTCCCCATTGACAAAGGCTTAAATGGGAAGAAATGTGTACAAAGTGATATTTAAGAAGCTTTATCTGGTGGCTTAACCAGGATGATTTTGCCGTAGAAAGAGAGAGGCAAGAGGCTATTTTTACAATCGTAGAAGAAAGATAACCGAGTTTGAACTTTGGTGGTAGCGTGCCAGATGGAGGGTAAGCGACGTTGAAAAGGAAGACTGCTCAGGAGTAATTAGATGTAGGCGGAGTGGGAAGCAGCCAGAGGAACCTTCTGTGATAATGTCAGAAAAGTGCTCTAAAAGCTTGGAAGTACCAGGTAACAGTGGCAGAGATTCCTGATTGTCCACAGTATCCTTGTGCCCTTTCTTCCTTAGAAGAAAGCTCAGAATTTTAAGCTGGGCACATGGTTGTCCAGGGTGGACACTATATTCTTCAGCCTCCCTTGCGTGGGCCTGTCTCTTACAGAAATGGGCCTGCACTTGTATCCCAGCCCTCTGGTCATTGGCTGGGGGCAGCCATGGGAAGAGTGGTCTTGGTCACAAGATGGTGGTGGATTCAGAGAGCAGTAGCTGGGCCATCAGTCAATGACCTCTGCACAGCAGGAGATGTTTGAATGGAGCAGTTTCATAGCTGCCACGTGCTTTCCCTCCGTATTTTTCATTTTGCTTCTTCTGTGCTGGTTCCATGCTCAGGCAGGCTCTCCCCTAGTGATGGGAAAATGACCCCCACAGCTCGAGGATCACATCTCACTGCGTAAACCAATGGGAAAGAGCATTTGCCTTTTTCCCAGCAGCCCGAGTAAAAGCCTCAATATGTCTCATTGGTTCTAACTGTGTCACATGCCCACCTCTGACCCAATCACTGTGAGGAGGGAAAAATGGCTTACTGATTGGCTGAGGCCTCGACCACAAGTTCCACTCCAGAAGGAGGGATGACACTCCAGCCAGACTCCACCGTCAGAGAGTAGGAGAAGGGTCCTCAATCTAAAATGGAAGAGGCAGGAAGTGATGTTGGGGAGACAACAAAATGTCCTCGATAATAGTATTCAATGTCCCCACACTTATTTCCTTCTCGAACTCTGTTTTCAGAAAGCATTTTGCTGAGTTACTTCTGCAGAGCACATAGTGAGCAATGGTGCATCTTAGAAATATAAGAAGTGTATTATATCTGCATAATTACACCTTCTGGTTATTCTTTGGAAATGGGTCATTACAGTTTGGGATGTTAGCAAACAGGAAAATATCTCTGAATTAAATGGGATCGCATGGCTGGTAGAAACATCTGGTTGCCCTTCTTCTTATATTCTGTTCTCCTAGAAATTTTGTTACAAAACAGATGAAGAATTTGCCAGATTGTATGTATTTTTAAGAGAAGAGATAATGAGACCCCATGCATGTCCTCACAGCATCCTTAATCACTTTTCCATCACAGCCTGAGTGCCCCTGTAGCCTCCCTGGTAGGAATTGATTAGGGGTCTTAATTCTCCTCTTATCACAGATGATGCCTATAGGAAAAAGGTCATGCCCTTCCCCTCCCGCCTTGCTCTAGGGGTTAATGCCCAGAGGAGGTCCTAAAAGAAAGAAGCAATTCGGACCCAGCAATTGTGAGCCAGTGGGGCTGGGTGGCCAGTATTTAAAAATACTATGTCCTAGGCATGTGTGAAATTATATCTTCCTTGGTTCTGAGGAGTTAGATGAGAATAAAAACAGGTTAAAAAAATTCATCACAGAGAATTGTACTTAGCAGACTCTATTTTAAAGTTTATAAAAGACAAATAGTACCATTCTTAATGTTTTATAATTTCTCCTTAGAAGAAATAATAAGAGTATCAATAATAAGATGAAAAAGAATAACAGCAACAGCTGTCATTTATGGAGTCTTTTCTATGTGTCAGGCACTCTACGTACTTTATATGCTTTGTTTAATATCTTGTTTAATGCTCACAACCATCGAATGGGGTAAGTAATGTTATTGTTCCCATTTTAAAGATGAGGAAATTGAGGCTCATTAAAATTAAGGGGCAAGGTCAAGACCATGTACTAGTAAGCAGTAGAGTCAGAATTTGAACTCAGGTCTGTATAATTTCAACATATGTGTTCTTAAAATTAATGTGCCACCTGCCACTTGATGATGGGATCTTGTCTCCACCTAGCACAGCTTTCTCATAGGGATGCTGGGAGAATCAAATGCATTAATATGCATGAAGACATTAGATACTGCCCTATCTGCAGGGACTGGCACATTGGAAGCTGTGGCTTTTATTTGGACTAAACTTCTTCTTTATTATCATCATCTTTAACTTATGTAGAATGGCATTGCCAAAGATCTCTGATGCTCATGTCTGCCTTGAGCCCCCAGACCAGCAGCACTAGTGACATGTACCAGGGTTTTACCAGCTCTGGGACCCAATTATAAGTCAGGACCCTGACTTCTTACAGAATCTTCTCCTAACAAGTATTCATAGAAGTCATCAGGGTGTTGCACATGTGCTCATGAATATGACCAGTCAGTACCTCACGGCATAAGCCATTTTATGTCCCATCTTCTGCTCTGGCCCCGTTCTTCTGGGCACCTGTGGTGTATCAGGTACCATCACTGCTTCCTCCAGGAAGGTTGTACCCCATGGAGGGTGCTCTCACTCCCCATCTCTGGTTTGCTGGTGCCTTCCAAGGAACCAAAGCTGCTGTGTGTTCAGGAGTCCTCAAAGGGCTGAATGGAAGTGGGGCGTGTAATAATCTGTCAGAGAGTATGAAGAATCTGGATAATATTTGAGGGTAAACTTTACTAAAGTGTAGCATGCATACAGAAAAGTACACAAATCATAAGTGTTCAGCTCCGTGAAGTTTTCATAAAATGAACCCATCGTGTAACCAGCACTGAGATCAAGAAACAGAACCTTCCCAGCACCGTAGAATCTTCCTTGTGCCCCCTTCCAGTTAGTAAGGGTACCCTCCCTCCAAGGGTAACCACTATCCAGACTTCTAACACTGTAGATTCATGTTGCCTATTTTTGAACTTGATATAAATAGGAACCAGAGAATATAGACTGTTAAAACTCTGATTTCTTTTGCTCAATATTGTGTTTGTGAGATATATTTATATTAATGAGTATAGCTGTAGGTTATCATTCTTATTTCTGTGTAGACTGCCATTGTATGACTATAGCAGTTTAGTTCTCCATTCTACTGTAGATGGATATTTGGATAGTTTCCAATTTTGCACTCTCATGAATGGTGCTGCTATGATGTTCATGTCTTTTGGTGAACATATATATGCAAATATATGCATTTCTGTTGGATGTGTGTATATAAATCAGTGGAATTTCTGGGTCGTGGGCTATGCATATATTCAGCTTTACTGCCAAACCCGGTATCCGCTAAGTTTGATTGTTTGTACCCACTAAGTTGGGCACAGCTTCCAAAGTGGTTTACCAATTTTCACTCCCCTCGGTGGTATAGGAATTTGGAAAAATTTGCATAGTATTAGGGATTTTTGTTTTTGTTTCTGTCCAAGGGTCCCCAAAATATCTAAATTCTGCCCCAGATCAAGCTGCTGCTCACCCTCAGCCTCTTAAGCACTATGTATCAGTTAGAGTTTGTGGTTGCAAGCAACGGAAATCAACTCTAGCTAACATATAGGATATGCTCACAGAGTGATGGAAGGTAATTCTCCAAAAGGAAATCTAGATGTCGTCAGAATGGAAAATGGATTCTGGGCCAAAGGATAAGACTTGGATATGGGCAGGAACCCAGGCAACTTAAGAGGCTGGCAGCATGAATGACAGCAGCAGTCTCCAGGCGGGAATTGTATTAGCATGCCACTCTGCATTGAATGGCCTCGCACTTGATCCTTCATTAGGCACTGGTCCAGGAAAGAAAATCCAATTGACTGAGCTTACACAGTGGGTCCTCTGGCCACATTAGGGCAGGGAGAGGGAGTGTCTGTCCCTTTGAGTTGCGTAGTGGGAGGTGGTCACCAGCAAGTTCCCCACATCAAGGAAAAGATAATTTTCCCCAAAGAAATATGAGTACGGCTAGAATGGAAAATGGATACTGGGCAGCCAATAAATGGTGGCTATCCACTAATCTAAGAGAGATATGTGCACAAGGAATAATGGACAATAGGAAGCAAAGTCGTGTTTTTGGTAGCTGGAACTTGGGCCCCAAATGCAACAGACAAATCCAGTGGCTCAATTGGTCCACACGGAACACCTTCTTTTTTCTAAACTGGTGTATTAGTTTCCTAGGGCTGCCATAAAAAAATCGACCACAAACTGGGTGGCTTAAAACAACAGAAATTTGTTCTCTCGTAGTTCTAGAGGCAGAGGCCTGAAATCAAGGTGTTGGCAGGGCCACACTCCCTCTGACAGCTCTAGGGGAGGACCCTCCCTTGCCTCCTCCTGGCTTCTGGAGCTGTCGGCAGTCCTTGGCATTCTTTGGCTTGTAGTTGCATACTCCAGTCTCTGCCTCTGTCTTCATGTGGGCTTCTCCCCTGTGTATGCCTCTGAGAGTCCTCTCCTTTTCTTATAAGGACACCACTTACTGTACTTAGGGCCTACCCTAAGCCAGTATGACCTCATGTTAACTAATTATATCTGCAAAGACCCTATTTCCAAATAAGTTCACATTCTGAGGTTCTGGGTGGATGCGAATTTGGGGGGGACACTATTTAGGTTTCAACTCTTTAGCTTTCAAACCAGAGCAGTTGGTGAGCTCTGTTCCCTTTAATTCCCCCCACTACTTGCTGGTACCCAAGTCTGATATTTTTTGCAGACTGGCTGTGTGGAAGGAAAGGCAGATAGGACTTACAATCAAGTCCTGATCTTTTAATGCAGTATAACCCCCCTCTACGGCAAACCTGATCCAATCAGATCCTGGAACTGACCAATCACATCCGTAAGGCTCAGTGATTAAGAGCCAGAGGCTATAGTCAGACCGCCCAGGTGCCAGCCCTGGTTTGACCTTTTTCCTGTCTGGGTGACACTCTTTGTGCCTTGGTTTCCTTCTCCATAAAATGTAGTTAATAAAAAAAAAAGTACTGTTTCATGAGGCTGTGGTAGTAAAAGTTCAATGAGAAAATGGAACTAAATTCTTAGCTCCATGCCAGGCGCAACCTCAGCCCTGACTCAATGTCGTTAGGATTAATTCGTGTCCTCCTGAGGGGAGCAGCGATGAGAAAGGAGGCTAACAACAGTTCCCCCTCAGAGAGGCCTTACTAAGTTTTCGTCAAACCTTGTTTCATTCCCCCTACAGTCTTTACCCATGCCTCCCTCCTACCTGAGTACTGACACAAGTCCACAGGACGCCGGGCTGGAATATAAAACCTAAGAGCAGATCTTATGGTCTAGGCGCCCTCCTTAAAAACTGGGGCTTTGTTATGGGGCCAAACTTAAGGTTCCCAGCTCTGTTGTCCCTTTGGGTGGGTGCTTTCCCAGACGCTCTCTGAGCCCACGTGCAAATAGACCTCCAGAGGCCCATCCCATCAATTTACCAACCACACCCAGACAGGGCTGGGGCTCAAGCCGGGGCCACTGCTGCGCCCACTAACAGCTAAACACGAGGCTCTGTTATCCCTCTGGCTGGAGGCACGGCCTGCCTGGGGCGCCTGAGGCCGCAGCAGATCCCCGCTGAGGCTGTAAATCAGGCCACGCTGGGATCACCCAGGAAGAGGATTTGGGCTTCCTTCTGTCTGAAGGCGCCGGCGCCCTGGCTTCATCTGGTAGATGGCAAATAAGACTGGCTTCTCCAGAGTGACGTGAGGCTGGCCAGGGGCCAAATTGCTATTGATTTTTCTTGCTAGGGTCTGAGGCTGAGACAAGAGACTGCTTTCTGCATCGGATGCGTGGGCCGCTCAGGGGAAGGAGGGGGCAGGGGTTGTGTGGGGGGCTCCTTTGCAAGAGCTCCAGTCCCTGGCTGAAGGCAGTAGAGGAGAGGGCACATTCAGAAGCAAGGTAATGACTCTTTGCAGCCTTCCTGTGTCTCATGCAATGGAGGATGGCTGTGAAGACCTGGCCCTGTGGCACTCCAGCAAAGGGTCCAGTGGGTTTTTTTTGTTTTTTATAGTTTGTAAAAATATCCTTTAGTGTCTGGCCTCATGGGGAAAAGGGTTTGACACTGCCAACTGCCCTTCCTTCTCCTGCCAGGATGATGGGAGCTGAGGAGAGCAGAACCTCAAGCCCTGTGTTCAGGCTGGTCCCCCAGTATTGTGGAGCCTGGAGCAGGAGTACAAATGGGGGCTCGCATACGCTCTAAGTATTTTATTATTTTTTTTTTAATTTTATTTATTTATTTTTCCCCCAAAGCCCCAGTAGATAGTTGTATGTCATAGCTGCACATCCTTCTAGTTGCTACATGTGGGACGCGGCCTCAGCGTGGCCAGAGAAGCGGTGCGCCCGTGCGCGCCTGGGATCCGAACCCAGGCTGCCAGTAGTGGAGTGCGCGCACTTAACGGCTAAGCCACGGGGCTGGCCCTAAGTATTTTAAAATTATAGATTTCACTAGCAAATGTTATGGAAAATATGTTCTACACTCCAACCTTGACAAATATGCCTTCCTAATGCCCTACAGTACCAGGACTGAATTTAGATTTCTCAGGATCCTCAGCATTCCATGCAGAATGTGGAATCTGGGGAGAGCCAGCCCCTGGCCCCCTGCCCACTTGTCATCTATTCCACCCCTGGCCCCGTTCTGCATCGTGAAGAAACTCGCTTGCTCTCTTCTTGCTTGTGGACGCTCCAGCCTGCGTAACTGTGCTCCACTCCCAGCTGCCCCGTAGTCGACTCTCAGGCTTGGGGTGTGCACGTTGGTGGGGAGGTTTGGTCTCCCAAGGAAGACAGAAGGGAAGGGGTGCACTCATGTCCTGGAAATGGGATCAGGGCCACGTGGGCAGGAAATTATGGAATCCCAGGTACCCAGAGTGGGGTCTAGACGGAGCAGGGCATGGGGCTCAGAGGGGCACATCCCCCTGATCCCATGGACTCTATGTGGGGAGGCACGAGGCCAGAGGAGGGTGAGAGGGGCCCTTTAAAGCAGGGGGCCAGGGCACAACTCTCCTACCTGATTCTAAAGGCTGTTCTGTCCATGCTAACAACACCGTGAAATTCCAGTCGTGCGCCAGTTTGGAGACCAGGCACATATGGCAGGGAGCATAATTTCTGAAGTTTTGGAGAGATGAATCCTGGACTTCCCTTCCTCCCAAGGAAAAGGCTCACCAGGATAGCAGAGACTGCCTCAGAATCTGGGAAACTAGAGAAGAAAACAGCAACTATAGGGTTGAAAGCAGCCTGACAGGGGCCAATGCCTTCATTTTGGCTTCTCTGGATCTAAAGATCCCTGTGAAGGCAGCTCTTCCCTCCACAATCCATGTGTTTTCTGTTGTTTCCTAATCCTCAGCTTGGCAGGCCTGTGAGCGCTGCATCCATATTTTTGTCTGCTCTTTTGTCTGCTGAGTTTCTTCCTACATGCCTGAGCTGGCAGCAGCGAGCCTGCGAAACGAAGCTCCTGCCCCTTCACTAAAAGATTCATCATGTTCTTCTTTGAAAAAGCCTTTCCGGCCTTCATTTTTCTCCCTCTTGCCCGCCATCTCCCTTTTCTTTGGGTCCTAGTATATATTTTTTTAGCAACCTTGGTGTTCCCACATTTTTACCACATTTTTGACCATTATGTAACAGTCTCATGGACCTGCCTCCCAGAAGCTGAAGTGTCTGTTGCTATAACTACAATGCTCATAAATTCAGCCTCACTGAAAAATATGCATTTTCCAAACTCCCCAAGTGAAGATTCAGAAGGGTTGGGCTAGCTGGATTTTTAACCGTAAAGTTCATGTCTAGACCCCCAAATCTGGACTGTTTATGTTTAAAATGTTTATAAAGGGACCCGGGTTGCTTTCCATTTCTGCAGACACTTTAAAGGGTAAGTTTTATTTCTGTATCTGGAATCACACATTCTACACTCCCCAGGAAATGGCTTGCACTTTGCCACCAGATCCTACAAGAAACGAGATCAACAGGGTAAAAGAGAGCAAATGTGTGATTTTGAATAGCCAATGGCTTATGTGTCTAGTTGGTTTTCCTGCTATGCCTGTGTTTCTCATTTGAGCTCCTATTCAGGAACTCTGTGTGGGAACCCGGTCATGTATAAGAGGGGCTAAGGGGACCTTGCAAACTGGTAATAAGTGATTGTTACCAAGTGAGAGGAAGCCAGTTCTAAAAGAAATAAGGAACCAGGAATCCAATCACTACCCTTTATTCCTGCTGCCACTGCCTGAATCCAGGATGCCAGCTTCTCTTCCCAGGACTTCTCCATGGCTTCTGTGAGAGGACTGCTACTTTCCCAACAACATGCATTCCCCTCTTCTTTTATAGAGAATCCCAATCTAGTTGGTGACGGCAACATGCCATGCTAAAAACTACCTTCCCAGCCTCCCTTGGAGATTAGTGAATGTATTAATTATCTACTGCTGTGTAACAAATTGCCACAAACTTGATGCCTTAAAACAACACACAGTTATTAGCTCAGAGTTTCAATGGGCCAGGAATCTGGGCACAGTTTACCTGGGTCCTTTGCTTCAGGGTCTTTCACAGGCTGCAATCAAGGTGTCAGCCAAGGCTGTGGTCTCAACTGAAAGTTTGACTGGGGAAGGATCTTCTTCCAAGCTCACGTGGTTGTTGGCAAAATTCAGGTCCTTGGAGGGCTCTTTGATTGAGGGTCTCAGTTCTTTGCTGACTGTTGACCAGAGGCTGCCCTCAGTTTCTTGCCACATGAAGAAGCAAATATTCTCTCCACTATGGCAGCTTGTATCATCAAAGTGTGTGAGTGGAGAAGGCAATAGAGAGAGTCTGCCAGCACGATGGAGGGTACAATCTCTTGTAACCTAATCACGGAAGTGATATCCTATCACCTTTGTCTTGTTCTGTTGGTTAGAAGCAAGTCGCTTCTAACTAACATGTCATGATGCCGTTGTTTGAGCTTCTGGGCTGAGCCATGCTTGACATGGCCCAATCCCTGGACTTTCCAGTTACAGGAGACAATAATCCTCTCCCCCATTTTTAGCTTAAGCCCACCTGAGCTGAATTTTCCTTCACTTGCAACCAAAAGAGAATATTCTAATACAGTAGGCTTCAATAAATATTTGATGAGTGAATTTAAAGCAAGTGCTGAAGAATTGATAAGCAATTTTAGAACTCTGAAGGCTGGAGAGCCTAGAAATAACAGCCAGGTTATTTCTTTTGGCAATCTTTTTCTGTAAACAGCCAGCTGGTAAATATTTTAGGCTTTGCGGACCACACAGTCTCTGTTATGACTAATCAACCCTGCCATTGCAGCATGCAAGCCGCTATAGATGATATATAGATGAGCGTGGCTGTGTTCCAATAAAACTTTATTTGCAAAATCAGGCAGCAGGTAAGATCTGTCTCCCCGGCTGGAGTTCGCTGACCCCTGCCTAGGGCACTGGTAAGTCTGAAAAGGACTGTTACTGTTTCACGTTAAAAAAGAAGATCTGAGCAGACTGGTAACCCTGGAGGACGTAGCTGCAAGGTTAGGTGATGTTTCTTCTCAATCCCCTCCCGTCCATCAATCCTTTCTTTCTTGGTCCTTTCAATGCCTGAAGTGCTTTGGCAGAAGCAAAAGAGTGGCCAGGTCCTTTTCAGCTCCATGTTCGGCCCACCCTCCATGGCTAAGCTGGCCAGAAGTGCTGTCATCCTAAGCCTTTCTCTGTTCCCTCTCCTTCCTCTCACCCTCAACTGCTTTTCTTCCTTCCTTCTTCTCTGTACTCACATTTTATTCCTTCTCTTGTTTTTCTCCCTTCTTCATCCAGATAGGAAGAGGGGGTGCAGAAAGAGGAGGGAAAGAAGCTAAAGAGAAAATAAATGAAACCAGAATGGCTCCTTCCCCACGGCCTGACTGAACCTTGCATGTTTCCCCAAAGTGCTGGGGGAGAGAAGGGGCATCTGAGCTGTTCTCCAGGGGAGAGCAAGGAGAGGACCCCTACCGCAGGGGGAAGCATGTAGGGAGGTGGGGATTCCTGGCAGAGTGGGCACTTTCTCCTGGAACGTCAGCTCCAGGGGGGCAGGTCCCATGTCCCTAGTCTGTCCCCAGGGCCCGGCACAGTGCCCGCCCTCGGTAGACATGCAGCAAATATTTGGTGAATGAATCAATGAACTGAGCCTTGCAGCTGTTTTTCTGAGTGATTTCTCAAATGAAGGCTCACTTATTTTCAGGCTGCTAAAGACTCTGCTTCCTTAGCTTAGCTCCAGGCCAGCTGCAAAGACTCCCTAAGCTGGAGGCGGGAGGGGCAATCCTGTCCTCTGTAATCTTTTTAAGTGACTTCTTTGGAAAAGGCTTTGCATGCATTAAATACTGGGTTGGCAGAGTCTTAAGCATCTTTCAGAGGCAGTGTCAGGCAGCCGCTGCCAATAGGGACCACACGAGGCTGGGTAAAAGATGGATGAGGGATTATCTCCTCTCCGTGGAGCCAAGGAGGGGCAGAGCCCAGGGCTGCTCAGAGCACTGTCCAGAGTGATTGGGCCCCTCACTGTTTCCAGAAAGCTCCGAGTGCCCCTCTTCCTTCTGCATCAGGCACAGTGTGGCCCTGTGATCAGGAACACAGCCTTAATACCTACATGGCTGCAATTCACAATCCTACCACTTCCCTGATTAGCTGTGTGACCCTGAGCAGGTGATATCCCCTCTCTGTTCTATCTCAGTGATGAAATACTGACTTTGCTGCAGACTTACGTTTTAACACAGGGCTAGGTTCTAAAGTCAGCTGGAAATCATGTATGGTCCAAAATACTCTCGAAAAATGTCTTAAATCGCCATAAAATTCAGTCTATGCAATTTTGTGTATCTACAACGCAGCACAGAATTTTCCAGGTCTGTTAAAGTACCAATGGAAAGTCTGAGTGCAAGTGTTTGGGAAGTCAGAGCATTCTGTCTTCCAGATAATTATCAAAACCCTGGCAGTGAGTGGAGGTCTGTAGGGCAGGGTGGGGTGAAGATTTCTCAAGTGCTCTGGCTTGCCTCAAGACTCTTCTTCCCAGTTTCATAGTAGGCTTCTATAATCTTCATACATGGTCATCGTTTTATCATTGGAAAGATCAAAGAAATAGTGGCGCCGCGTGGACAGGGAGTGGGGTAGGAGTTAGGAAATTTGAAATGCCCTCGGAGAATTGTCCCATGGATTAAATGAGATACTGTGTAGTCACTGCGTAGGGCAGAGATTGGCACAAAGAAAGTGCTTGATAAAGGGGAGGTTTTAGTCCAACATTATCATTGTTATTATGTCTTAAGAACCGCAGTTCAGCCTAGCCTATGATTATTTAGAGGGTGTAGTGGACGCTGTCAGCGCTCCACCCACATCCCCTGGATCTGTTTGCAATTCTCTGCACACCATCTCCCGATGTGCCCTCACTACCCCCTGCCTACACCTGAGCCTTCTTGGATTCGTGGGCTGTCCTCTGCTGCTGGAGCCAGCTTGGTCTATGCCAACGGAGAGCTGGAAGTGCTTGGGAACTTATGGCCCACCTGGCTCCATTGCCTTGATGGTCCTGATGGGGACAGCTCTGAGGTACAATCCACACTGTCTGTGCACCCCGCTGCAGGATGGATCCTTTTTTTGTGTGTGTGAGGAAGATCAGCGCTGAGCTAACATCCATGCCAATCCTCCTCTTTTTGCTGAGGAAGACCGGCTCTGAGCTAACATCTATTGCCAATCCTCCTCCTTTTTTTCCCCAAAGCCCCAGTAGATAGTTGTGTGTCATAGTTGCACGTCCTTCTAGTTGCTGTATGTGGGACGCGGCCTCAGCATGGCCGGACAAGCGGTGCGTTGGTGCGCACCCGGGATCCGAACCCCGGGCCGCCAGTAGTGGAGCGCACGCGCTTAACCGCTAAGACACCAGGACAGCCCCAAGCCTCCTTGCTCTCAGTCTCATTTCCCACTCCCCCACATCCTAATAAGTCACTTCCGCATGAATCCTCATTCCGAGGTCTGCTTCCGGGAATCCAGTCTAGGACAGAGAGGTCCGGAGATTTTCCATGCTGTAGGGATGGAACCTGTGTGAGGAATAGTGGGGGTGGAGGCGACTTGAGGTATAATGCACACTGACCAGGACTTGATGAATGGAGAAACTGAGGGCCAAGAGGGAGAGTGACTTGCCTGAGGACTAACACCATCACTAGGGCAGAACTTGGCACTGCATCAGGCCCATAAAAGTGCCCAGCAAATGCTTGTGGAATGAGGGAGTGAGCAGGTGAGTGGCCAGGACCACACCCCATCCTCTGAGCCAACAGGCTCAAATGTGGCAGAGAACGTTCTGCTCTGAAGCACTTACCCTCCACGTGCCTCTGGGGCTCTGCTCCCCACACAGAGAAGCAGGCCCCAGCCCTGGGCCCAGCGTGGGCATATCGCCATGCCCTTGCCATCAGCCCAAACGTGCAGGGAAGTCATCTCTCCTTCCTTCCTTCCTTTGCCAGAAGGGCATTTCACAGAGACCAGAGATGGTCTGCCCTGAGCTCCTCACACTTTGATTGGCACCTAAACCTCCTGCTTGTTCAAATGCAGATTCTGATCCAGTAGGTCTGGGGTGGACCTGAGGCTGCATTTCGAACAAGTTCCCGGGTGCTGCTCGTCCACGAGCCATACTTTGCGTAGCAAGGTTCTAAGAATATGCCTTTATTTGCACTGTCCCCTCCTCCCAAGACCCTTTCTCCTTACTCATCCTTTAAGGCTCAGCTCATGTGTCACTCCCAGTCCCCTTGAGTCTTCCTCTTTCTTTCAATGGGAAGAAATCTCTTGCCACATCAGATTTTCTGTGCCTCTTATAACATGCATGCCCTCTCCTTCATGGCATGGTTATTTGTGTCGTAGACTGTGAGCCCCTTAAGGAGCTCTGTGATTTCATTTTGAAAGCCTTGTAGCCCCTCTTCCACTCCCTGGCACACTGCAGCAATTGCTCACTTGAGCAGGCCAGGCCCTGGGCTCAGTTCATAGTGGGCGTTATCTCAATAATCCTCAAATAGTCCCGTCAGGTATTAGTATCCAGAGGCTCAGAGAGGTGAGGTGAAGTGCCTCAGGTCATAGCTAGTACGTGGCCAAACCCATTGAACCCATGTGTCAACTGCCAAAGCCCAAAATCTCCTATGCATTTTGTATTTGTTGAATGAGTGAATAAATGAATGAATGAATGAATGGATGAATGGATGGATATATGGATGAATGGGCATTTCTGATGAAAGAACTGATTCTGTGTAAAATGCTCCACATGAAGCCAGGAAATTCACCTGCTCTGGCTTGGGGTCGGGCTGAGTCTCCCCCAATGCCTCCTTCCTTCCAATCCTGAGATTTCCATGAAAATCTTATTCATAATTGAGCCCCCGCCCATGAGGAACAGAAACTGACATATTCAGCCCCAGCTGTTGCACTCTCCGACACCCCCGGGTTTAGTCCTCAACATCTCATCTGTCACTAAATAGGATCTCCCTCCCCCCAAAGTGTGGGGGAGAGCTCCCTGCCTCCCCAGGGGCGGGGGTGGAGGTGGGTGCTGAAACGCACAGCTGCCTTTTAGAGCAGTACAGTGGCTGACGTGGAAGCAGGCAGCTGTTGGCCTTTATTTCACTGGAGCAGCTTATCTCATATCATCTCCTCAATCACAGGCCCTTAAACAGCTCTGACAATCAATTCGTATCCCTGCTGCCGCTGCTCCTGCTGGGAGGTGGAGGGAAAAAATTACCGTATTTACCTGTGTATAAGCTGCAGCCTGGCGGTGGCCCCTGGCTCCCTGGGGTGAGCCAACCTGCTGCCCCAGGTTTGTGAGGAGGCCAGATGATTCCTCTTAGTCCTCTTAGATCCTTCCACCTGCTAATGATGGGCGTAGAACAGGCGCCCTTACCAAAACAGGGGGCAGGGGAACAGGGTGGTGAACAGTGCAGAGGGAGCCTGGGCTGGGATCGCGGCTCTGCTGCGCACAAGCTGTGTGACTCTTCTCTCTGAGCTGCAGTTTCTGCACAGGCCCACCTCCCAGGGTGGAGGTGAGGGCTGAATAAAATCAAGCCTGCAAGGGGCGGTGCCCGCCAGCCTGTAGAAAGTGCTCAGTCAATGGGAGGCGTGCTTGACGCTGATTTGGGGTGGGGTCAAGGGCCCCCTGTGGCTGAGCTTTTGTATCTACACTTCACAGTGTCTCTCTGTCTTGTTTTTCTCTGCCTCCTGCCGCTGTCCCCTACCCCACGCCAGTGCCTGACACAGCCTGGGCCCCCGTAAACATTTAGGTGAAGAATCTGAGACGGAGGAAGCAGCTCGGGTGAGGGCAGAGAGGCATGAAGAAGCATGCATGCAGGAAAGGCCAACAGCGTGAGTGGGAGTAGATGGGAAGATGAGGCTGAAAAAGCCGCTTGGGACCAGATCACAAGGGCCAGGCGGAGGCCTGTGAAGGAGCTGGGACTTGACTCATTGGAGGATGATAAGGAAGCCAGTGAGTAGCTCAGATCAGGGTTTAGGAAGCCGACTCTTCCGCAGCTGTGTGAAGGATGGACTGCGGGTGTGAGGGACAGGGTGGAGTGAGGGAGAACAGATAGCAAGCTGTTGCCAGAGTCAGGGTGATATTTGAAATATTTAACTCCTGGCACCAGAGCCATGGGACAACCGCTTGGTCATGAGATCCACCCATCAGAAGGGGCTGGAGCAAGGTCTTGGTGCCCCTGGTGTGCTCAGCATTCACCCTTTAGTTGCTCGACTATGGCAGGCTGGGGGTTCCAGGAGAGGAGCCTGGGTGGCTGGGTTGGGGAGGGGAGCCAAGAACTCAGGCTGGTGGATACTTACCAGCAGATACAGCAATAGTGCAACACCTGAACAACGCTGATCGCCGTGTCAGTGCACCCGGCTGGGCCCTGGGCTCTGGGGAGACTGAGGCAGATTTTAGAGAGATCGCCCAGATAAATCTGACAGTGGAGTTTGTTGACAGCGTTGGTTCTCACATCGTCATAAGGAAACTGCCTTGTTCAGAGCTCTTCCAGGGGGAAGGCCGAAGGGGTGGCATCACGCCACGGCTCTGTTGGTCATTTACTTTTGCCTGCTGAGATCCACGCCTCCTTCTTCTGATACCAGCACCTCGTTTTCCTGTGGGGAAACATCCTCCTCCCATTCTTAGTCCATTTGGTCCCAGGGTGCACGTGTTATTCAGGCCTGGCCAATCAACACTGCCACCCACTAGGCAGAGCGACTGGTTCAGCAGTGAGCTTATGATCCTGGTTGGCTCATTGCCAGTTGACCCTAGGCACCTGACTGGAACTTCTGGCAGAAAGAAGCCCTCTTTCTACTGAGATTGCTAAGCTGGAGGAGCTAAACCTAGAGGGAACTTGTCTGAGAATGAAACCAACACAGAGGAAAATAAGGCTGAGAGTTCGAGTTCCCAATGAAAGAGCTTGAACCCCTGGATCCAGCTATGCCTGCAGCCTACACTTTACTTTTAGTTACTTGAACCAATAAATTTGCTTTTTTCCTAAAGCCAGTTTGAGTTGGGTCTTTTATTATTTACCAATCAGATTATTCTCCCCTGAGAATTAGAAATTAAGATACAAAGACCTGGGCCAGCCCAGTGGTGTAGCAGTTAAGTGCACACCCTCTGCTGCGGCGGCCCAGGGTTTGGATCCCGGGCCCACACCGATGCACCGCTTGTCAAGCCATACTGTAGTGCCGTCCCATATAAAGTGGAGGAAGATGGGCATGGATGTTAGCCCAGGGCCAGTCTTCCTCAGCAAAAAAAAAAAAAAAAAAAAAAAGAGGATTGGCCGATTTTAGCTCAGGGCTGATCTTCCTCACACACAAAAAAAAGATACAAAGACTGAAGTCTATTTATATTGGCTTAAACTAAGAGGCCACATAATGTGCACAGTTTGGAGTGGCCATGTGCTCACCTAAGCAGACAAACCAGAGAGAGAGGTAGCAGAAAGGAACAAGAGTGAGAGATGGAACAGATAGAGAGAGAGAAAGATGAGAGACCATGTGGCCTCAGAGAAAAATAAGAAAGTCCTCTCTCTACTCTCTTCATGGTCCCGGCTGCTAAACCCGCAGGAAGCTGGCTGCATTTCCTGCCCTCAGTTCCTTCCCCAGCCCTGTATCCTTCTAATAAATTGCCCTCCTGGACTTGAGTCTGTTTCAGTGGATTTCTTTTCCTTGCCCCCAAATAATTCACAACCAACACAGCAGCTGACTGGATAGGCGAGACCAGGAAGAGGAACGAACTGAGGGTGAAGTCAGAGATTATATCATGGGGAGAGGAGAGGGAAGGAGGCACAGGTTGGGGCGGGGGGTGAACCAGAATTAAAGCCGGGTTCTGAATAGCTGGTTCAGCATCTTCACGAGTCTGTAGCCTGGCCTGATACAAGTAATGCAGATTCCTTCCTCTTGGAAACCAAAAGTCCAGGGAGCTCAAACAACCAGAATCCCACAGTCCTGCCCTGCGTGGACACTCAGAGGGCTGTTGGTTGGCGCCTGCCTACATTTGTGCTGATCTTACCCTGGGGTGTAAGCTTCACTTCCAGAGGCTCGTGCCCTCAGCCAGCGTCCGTGAGGGCGCCCTCCTCCCTTTGGTGGCTCTCCTTGCCTCCTCATCGCCGTCCCCACCCATCAGTCACCCCGCACTCACCGGCCTCTCCTAGGGTAATTGGCCTCCATCTTTCATTCCCTAAATCACGCGGTAGATCTAGTCGCAGCCGCTGTTGCAGCCCCGCGTGTATCCTCCTGGCTCTCGGTTCCCATGTACCTGGCTGACTTCCCCTGCAAGTGCCGGGGACTCTGCCAGGCTCTTTCTTTGGCCTGGAGCATTCTTGGGAGCTAGGGCCGGGGGCAGGTGAGAACGCTGGGAGTGCACCCCTTCCAGGAGCAGCCCTGGACCACTACCAGATGGGATTTGGTGGTCAAATACCCCAGCTTCTTTGTTCCTTGGGTGGGACAACTCTGACACCTGTCCTATACTATCTGTCATGGTCTGCTCCTGGGGGAGCCGACAGTGATACCTCCTAGTTCCAGCCCCTGTCGTTTCTCACCTGGATTCCTGTCTGGCTGCTGCAGGAGCTTTCTAAAATGCAAACCTAATCATTTCCCTTCTCTGCTCCCCATTGCCCTTGGGCCAAGTTCAAACCCTGTATGTGGATGATAGACCCTGACCGTCCCTGTCTTCAGTCTGGGCCTTTACCTGTGCTCTTCCTGCCTCCCGGGGTCTTCTCCCCTTTCTCCTTTCCCAACGCCCTGACTCCAGTCAGAGGCAGGCCCCGCTCCTCCTCTGCAGCACCTGCTCTTGCCCTCTTCACCCTAGGGTGTTGCTGTTTGCTGATCGCCCCTCCCTCGAGAACAGTATTCTTAGCCCTGATTGTGTATTAGAAACAACTGGAGCCTTTACAAACTGCAGACCAGGGCCCCACCACAACCAATTAAACCAGGATCTCTGGGGGTGGGGGCCAGCCTCAGCTGTTCTTAAAAGCTCCCCAAGTGATTGCAGTGTGCTGGCTGGGTGGAAAATCACATTCTGAGAGCATGATCTCCGGGAAGGTAGGACTGGGTCTTATTTACTTCATCTCCAGTCCCTGGCACGTAGTAGGAGGCCCCTGGTTAACGTTGGCTGTGAACACCAATGATAGCTACAGACATGCTGTCCTGGAGCCCCAGGCGCTGTTCTAAGATGATGCATGAATAAATGAGTGAATGAATCTGCAAGTGAATGAATGAATGGCCCACCCACGTGCATCTGAGAACCGGTGGCTCCAAAGAAATGTCTGTCACTAAGATGTCTAATTATCTAGCAGGCAGCAAATAGCCTCCTGCCAAAGCAGAGATTAAGTAGTCATCCAGCCCTGGGGCACGACTGCGGCGGTCACTGCCCAGCTGCCAAGTCACCAGCAAGTCGCCTCCGGTAGCAGCCACAGAGCTGGGGGGACGGGGGAGTTAGGCGGTGGGGGCTGGGTAGTGGGGCCAAAGGGCCCCTCATTTAGAAACGAGTTTTGGGGGTGTGGGGGTGTATTGTTTCTGGAGGTGCAACAAAGAGGGGGGTCCAGCCCGGTGGGCGCTGTGGGGTCGGAGGGTGGGTAAGTGGAGGTTGCAGGGTTGGATTTCCAGCCCCCCTTCCAATGAAAATGCACCACCGAGTACACCAGAGAGGCTTGAAAATCCTCTCCCAGCTTCGCTGGTGAGAATGAAAATATATGGTTTAATAAAAACGGCTGATTCAATTTCAAACAAGTGGCTCATACCCACCTCTAAGAAGCTGCTGTTGAAAACCCAGGCTCTGGCCCTGTTTAAAATGAAGCTTGAGGTAGGAAAAAAAAGGCCTACGGTGGGGGGAGGGGGCTCGTGGATCTTTGGTGAAGCCTGTTTCAGTCTGAGTTTTTAAAATGGAGTCAAAGCAAGGGCTTCGTGTTGCTTTATTATTTTTTTTCCTGCACAAAGCAGGCTCTAAATGGCATTAGCTGTAATGAGGCAGCCCCCTGTGCCGCCAGGTGGGGGGCCTGGTGGGGAAGTGATTACAAAAAGCGGGGTCCCTACAGGACGGGCCGCAGTCCTGGGAGCCGGCTTCTCGGGCTCTGAAGTGCTTCGTGGGGGCCACAGCCTCCCTTTGTTCTGTCTCCATGGCCAGACGAGCCCAGGCTGGGCGGGGTGGCATTCTGAGCACCCCCAGCGCCAGCTGCCAGTTCCCTGGTTATCTGAATTGAAGAGGTCAGAGGTTAAGTGAGAGATCAGAGTCCTGGGGTCAGGGAAAGAAAAACAAATCCCCAGGGCCTTTGGCTGTGCTCTTGAAGCGTGTAGGCCGTGCCCTCCAGTACAGATGGGGGAGTATTTTATATACGACCCTGTCCTTTTCTGTTACCATGTAAATTGATTTTTTTTTTTTCCTTAATCAAGTTAGGGGAATTTCATGGAGGGAAAAAGAGGATTGGATGGGCCTTTGGATTTTGTTGGAGGCCCAGAGTTCTGGCCTCTGCCTCAGGAGAGGAAGCCATCTACGATTACGTGCCTCCGTTTCCCTGTTTTCAAACGACCAAGTCGAAGAGGTGATACCCCGAAAAGGGATGTGAGAAGTGCGTGAGCTTGTTTAGAAACCGGGAGATAAAACCTGCTATTAGGAAGGAAGGAGGCACATTTAAGAGCTTGTTATTCTGTGGTTCTAATAAGCTGCTCGTCGTTAAGGCTCATCAATCAGGAAGCAGTTGTGGCGTCTCCACTGGGTTCTTAGCCCTGTGCAAAGAGCTGTGAGGGTTACTGAGGGATAAGACAAGATAATGCCTCTCAAGGGGCATCTTAGTTTGTTTTAAAGCCAGAAAGACTCCAGTTCGTCTTGGCGCTGGTAGTTCTCCGGCGTGTGACCTGGGGCCCGCTTCTCCAAGCCTCAATTTCCTTATCTGTAATATGGGAGCATAGGCCCTGTGCCCTTTCCCCTTCAGTGCACCCCAGTACCTGCGTTTCTCCACCTGGGGACTTCCTCTGGCTGCTCAAGCCCGTTGCCTCTGCCCTTGCAGGGCCAGAAGTGCCCAGGAATTAACACCGCCCCCCCACACGCAGCTCTCGACCGGAGCCTGATGGGGTTGGTGAATAAGCACCCTGACTCCCTCTCGGTTGGGTATGATGACTCTGAGGTGTGTGTGTTCTACACCATTTCCCAGAATTTCCCCAGCAGGATTAGGCTCCAGTTTCCCGAGGGGTTAACTTGCTTGATACCGTACCTGTTATTAACCCCCTTCCCCAATACCCTGCCCGTATTGCTTTCAGTTCCCCAATAAACTTCTTGTACTTGAGTCCCTGTCTCAGGGTCAGCTTCTGAGGGAACTAAGACAGTGAGGGCGATGCTAAGAAGAATCAGGGTTATTGTGGGCTTATTGTAACTATTGAGCAGGGCTAGTGCATATGGAGTACCTGGCACAGGGTGAGCCCTCAAATAACTATTATTAACAAGACTCCTAAAATTTATCTCAGAGAGACAGTGCTTTGCAATAAGAAAGCAAGGCTGCATATGACTGAGTGGTTTAGACACTCAGAGGAGGAAGTGGAGGGTCCAAAAGGCAGCAATGCTTACAGGCCCCCTTGAAGAAAGTCGGATATGAAGATGGGAGGCAACTGATATAAGCAGCCATGTCCATGGCCTTCGAAGAGTGGCTGGCTCCTGGAGGGTCCCCAATGCTTCTTGGTTGGATATCTCAAGTTCTCAACATATCTTGAGGCTCCCTGTTAGCACTAGTCAAAGTTTTGGCAAATATTTGAATAATGTTTGTGTTTCTTGTTAGAGGATAAGGGTCCAAAGGGGTGGACGGGCTGTGTCTGGTCAGGACTGTACCCCCCGCACCTGGCACACAGCCTCACATCTATTAGATCTACAATATATGAGCCAATGAATAAGTGAATGAATGAAGAATGAAGGGATAGGCATAGTCAGGCAGCTAAACCTTGCTAATCTGGAAGCAGGTTGGAGCAGACCAGGTTAAGGTCAGTGAAGGGACCGGGTGTGGCAGGAGTGGAGAAGAAAGTATTGTTAAAAACGAGGCTCAGGGCAGATGGTGGAGGGCCTTGGATGCTGACTTAGCAGGCTGGGCTTTTATTCTAATTGGGAGCCATCAAAGGTCTTTGAGCTAGGAGGTGACACGACAGAAACAGTTGTTTTAGGAAGACTTTTCTGGCACTTTCCTTGGCTATAAAATGGAGTTTTAATACCACTTACATCACTGGGTTTCTGTGAATTTAAATGAGATCATATATTGGCGATGCTTAGCACAGTGCCTGCCGTATATCATAGTAAGCACCCAATCACTGTTAGCTATTGTTCTTGGTTCTTCTTCTTAGTGTTTTACAAAAAGGAGATTGTAAATAGAGAAGAGCAGAAGGCCACAGCCTGAGGCCGTGGTTAAGGGGTCAACCATGACAGGGGAGGAGCAGTTGGAGAGAAGTTAGGTGTAGTGGATGCTGTCATGTGCTGCCCAGATCCCCTCTTTAGAGAAAGATGGATTCCTCCAGCTGCGGGGAGTGCTGTCAGAATGGCCTCTGGCTGAAGAATGGCTTCACCCAAGCCCTCACCTCCTCCAGGGGCAGCTCTCATCCAATGGCTGATCTACAGGGACTATAAGGATCTGGCTCTTCTGCTCCAACTTGAGGCTCTAAATGGCTGTCCCAACTCCCCACGGGGCTGGCTGAGGACTTTACTGAGACTGAATCACAGCTCAACTTCTCCCTTGGCCTAATCCTGCTTTCCTCCCCTCCTTTCCACCCGTGTTGATGTTGAGAGCACTCTCGAATCATCTCCATCTCAGAGCTGGCTTCCCAGGGAAGTCAGCTTGCTGCAGTAGAACAGTGTCCTGCAGGCCTTAGAAAGATGGAAAGGATAGAAGGAAGAGGTGGGAAGTAGGACCAAATGCTGCCACAAGACCAGAGAACAAGCTCTGAGAAAGGCTGTGCGATTTTGGATGCAACTAGGAAGCCAGCAAGGATCCCTGAGCCAGTGATTCTAATTAATGGGAGAGGCCAAGGAAATGATGACGGAGTTAAATAAGACTGCAAGTGCAGAAGATCTAGAAGTTAGGCCAGGAAAGAAGGCGGGCCATGAGAAGACAACCTGTCAAGTAGCCTCTTAATTTGGGTCATGTTGTGTTACACCCAGTCAAGGATTCCCATCAGAAAACCCTCTGACCACATGCTCAAGAGACATCAAATATCTCTTTAACTGTGAGATGTAAAAACAGTGATTTGTTTTTGCAGGATTCAGAATGCAAGCCTTAGGGACGTCGTTTCCCCAGCACTGAAAAGGCCTGGCAGTCCTGATTCTAGGCATCTTGTAAAATGAGCATCTCGTGTCAGCCCAGCCAAGACTCCCCCAGTCTCCCTCCTCCTCCACAAGCTCTTCAGTCTGCCTCTTCAGAACCTTCAGCTCCATGCCTCTTCTCTTTGGCCTCCCTTGACACTCATTTATTAATTCAACAAATATTGACACCAACGAAATTGCATCAAGTCAAAGCGGCTCGTTGGAATTCTTTTCCTCCTCCACTTCCACACCCACTCCCAGGCTGGGACAAAGAAAGCACGGAATACATGCGGAGCCCACCAGCTACCCATCACACCAGCCCTCCCCACTTCCTTGTGGACCACTGCTGGTTCCTCCACTATCATCGTGTCCCTTACTTTCACCCCAGGTCTCTTAAAGATGCTTGTGGAAAGCACAGCCCTCCTACAAGCTTCTATCTGGGTTTAAAACCAAGTCCAGACCCTCACACGCCGCTGATGGGAATGTCAAACGGTACAACCACTTTGAAAAGCAGTTTGGCAGTTTCTTAAAAAGTTAAATGTACTTGCCATATGATTCAGCCATTCCATTCCTAGATATTCACCCATAAGAAATGAGTTCACAGCAACTTTATTTCTACTAGCCCCCAAATGGAAACAAGCCAAGTGTCCATCAACCGATGAAGACATAAAAAAAAATATGGGACTTACATCTAATGGAATACTACTCAGCAATCAACAGAAATGAATTACTGACACTGGCAACAGTATAAAACTCTAGAAAATGCAACCTAATCTATAGTGACAGAAAGCAGATCAGTGGTTGCCCGAAGGGGAGGCTGGGAAGGGGTGGAAAGAAGAGAATAAAAAGGCCTGGGGAAACGAGAATGGATATGCTCATTACCTTGGTTATGGTTTTAGTTACGTGGGTGTATGTATATATCGAATCTCATCAATGTGCAGTTTATTGCATGTCAATTATACCTCAATAAAGCTGTTCAAAAAAATTTTAAAAACCTAAGTCCAGGAGGAGGAAGGCATCGTGGCTTTGTTAAAGAGTACAATCTCCAGGGAGAAAGAGCTTTGCTCCTGGGTTGACACAAGCTGACAGCCTCCTCTTCCTGGAGACCAGGAAGAAGACCACCTCACCAGGTGGTTTATCCTCGGAATCACCCCTATGGTTTTGGAACTGAGTGGATTTGCTTTCCATTTGATTCTTATGTTCTGAAATAGCCAACAAAGAATATTTAGGAAATATTAGGTTTGATAAACTGAATAAACAGTGGAAATGTAGGTGATTTTTAAGAGAAAAGAATGTCCATCCCTGTTGATTAAATTCCTAGAGTTTGCTACATGGTCACTCAAATTGGGCTTATTTGTACTCTTATATGTTTAGAAGAATTCATTTACTCCTTCAAAATAAATGTGTATTTACATTGCTTTAAATGAATGCATGGCATTCGTTGTATTGACAAACCATGATTTATTTAGCTTTCTTTATTAACCTTCTTGTCAGATATTTACATTATTTCCAATGTTTTACTGTTACACATCAGAGCAGCAATTTGATCAAGAGCAATTTGGCCAAAAGCAAATTGATTAAGCTGTCGGTGTGGTTGGGATGTTGAATTTGTGGATAATGAAAATTTTTAGTCACTCTGTTTATACAAAGAGGAGATTTTTTTGCATCAAGGGGAAATTTTCCCTGGAATGATTTTGCAACATTTTATGCATCTTTCAACAATATCACCTATGATTTTTTCATGTAAAGTTTTTGTTTGTTTTCTACTTTCCTACTTTTAAATGTCTCTGTATTTCCAATCAATGATGCTCTGTTCGAGATTAAGAAGGAAACAACCTAAGCAACCGTCACCTGTATGATGGAAACTACCTAAGTGTTGATCATTTCGTGCCTTGTATAGAGCGCTCAAGATTTATGACATGCGCACCAGTGATTGAAAAATTCATCTTGGTTCAATTTGCTAAATAAAAACTTTCGGGAAAACATGATTAAATAAACAGAAAAAGAATCAGTTACTAAAAATAAAACTGATTTTTTTAAGTGCAAATAAAGCTCCTACTCTTATCCCTAGCCAGGTTGAGAAAGGAAAATAGCCACCTCGGACATCTGGGAACTGGTCTCACACTCACGGCCAGGCCTTGTTGTTCTCCTGGTGAACAGACACCATCTCACGGAACATCAACATCAGACAAGGTCTCTCTGCAACCGTGAGGAAGGGAACAAAAAACCAAGTCACTGGGCAACCCAACCAACATCTCGCTCTCTGCTAACACGGGTACCGCTGCTTTTTTGATGATGGCTTTAGTCTGCCTGCCATATCGATGAGCTTCATTGTGATACCCAATCATAGAATTGCCCCTGCTTTCTGACGGCACCCAATCTAGAGTGAGCCTGCTTCCTTACACCTCGCCCCAAATTACCCAACCAAAGCCCAGATCCTATACTAGTTTCTTTTTAACGCCCATGCCGTGCATCCCCCATCATGGCAACAAGTAGTAAACCCAACTTGTTCAACGACAGGTGTGTTCTTGGTGGTCTTGGGCTGAAAGACATTGACAAGCTTCTTTTTTTTAATTCAATGTTCCTTTTATTTATTTATTTTTTTCAATAGCAAAGCCTTCTCTTTACAGGCAAACCAGACAGGCACAAAGGAGAGAGACCGACGGTTATCCGATCCTCTCAGAGACAACCATTGGTAGCATATCAGTGTATGCCTTTCATTATTTCTGTACATATATGTTATTATTTTCATCTTTAAAAGTAGGACTGCATTATTGTATTTTGTAACTTGATTTTTTTCAACCTATATCATGACAATGATGGTTACATTTTATGTGTTAACTTGGCTAGGCTGTTGTGCCCAGTCGTTTGGTCAAACACTAGTCTAGATGCTTCTGTGAAGGTATTTTGCAGCTGTGAAGAACATCTACAATCAGTTGACTTTAAGTAAAAAAGGTTACCTTTAATAATTTTGGTGGGCCTTATCCAATCAGCTGAAGGCCTTAAGAGCAAAAACAGGTTTCCTGGAAAATAAGGAATTCTGCCTCAAGACTTGAACTTATAAATCTTGCCTCAGTTCCCAGCCTGCCAGCCTGCCCTACAAGTTCAGACTTGAAATCACATGAGTTAATTCCTTAAAAAACTCTCTTTTTCTCTGTCTCTCTCGCTCTCTCTCGATTCTGTTTCTCTGGAGAACCCTGACCATCTTTTGATGTAAACAGAGGTGTATATTTCTCTCATATCTCTGCCATATCACATGTAATGAAGAACATGCATGTTATGCTTCTGCTGCCAGTTAACCAATTCCCTATTCATGGATATAAAACTTGCTTTCTGTTTCTCCTTATTATTAGCAGCCCAGAAGCACGTTTAATTGGCTGAAAGAAATTTAAAAAGTAGAAAAAAAACAAAACCCCAACGTTTCTGAAAAATATTTAAATATTTTGTGTCTAAAGATACAAAATGGCCATAAAGCTACCCCACTGTGGATCAAAATCACCCCTACCCAGGATTGGTTATTTCAACCAAATTGTCATAGAGACCAACCAAATTGTCATTGCAACCACTGTGTTTTCCACCAAATCAAATGAAGCCACTGTAAACAAGACTATGATAGGACATTCTTGTAATTAAATTTTTGCACACGTCCTGAAAAATATTTCCTTAAATTAAATTCTCAGAAGTGAAATTGCTGAGTCAAGCAACATGCGCTTTTAAAGCTTGAGATCTGTAATTCTCCCCTTGGGATTTATTCAAAATCATGTGTTTATAAGACAAAGTGTTTGAGTACCTCCCATATGCCAAACTGTATTAGGCCTGGATACAGAGATGTATAAGCTATATCCTTGGCTTCAAGGGGCTCGTGGCTAAGGCCCACTTTGCTTTTACGCCTAGCACAGTGACCAACAGGAGGCACTCAATAAATATTTGTTACACGAACAAAGGGATAAATGAATGAAAGAATGTCTGTCTGTCAGTTGGCTTTTGCTATATAGCAAACCACCTTAATGGCTTAAAACAGCAGTTATTATTTTTCATGATTCTGTGGGTCAATTGGTCGTTCATCTTGTCTGGGCTGGCTTGACTGGTCTCAGTGGTCAGCCAGAGGCTCAGCATGGGCTGCATGATCCAGCATGGCCTCTCGCATATCTGGAGTGGGCCGGCTAGTTGGTATCGAAGGGCCTCAGCTGGGATGGCTCATGTCTGCTCCACGTGGCCTCTCATCCTCCAGTAGGCGAGCCCAGGCTTGTTCTCCTGGAGGAGTCAGTGTTCCAAAGACCAGCAAAAGAGGGCACATGCTGAGGCACAAGCACTTTTCCAATCCCTACTTGGGTCACATTTGCTATTGTCCCATTTGTCAAATCAAGTCTCACAGCCAAGGCTGTTGTTGCTATAGACAAGCGTGACTACAGATTATGGATACAGGAACGGGAACATGGCCGCATTTCCTATCCGGAGAAGGAGCGCTTCTGATTCTAAGCTCGCAGTCTGTGTCCATTTACCGAAATGCCTTGATTCATAGTGTCTGAAATGACACTTTGGGCCCTGAACTTTTCCACTAATGTGTGTGGAGCTCTGCCTTCAAAGAAATAACCCAGTGTGTCTGATTCTGGAGGCCACGGCTCAGAAAACCGTTTCTGGGGAGACCGAATGCAGGCCTCGAATACATGATCATCACCCTGTGGTCTGACCTTTTTCTTAATCAGTGTGGAGAATGATAACTCAGTGTTGCTGGGGCCACCAGTGGCTTATTTGATCTCTCCGCACGAACACAGACAAAGTTCATCCGCTACCCTGGTCCCCCATCACACAGCCTCTTGGCTCCACGCACATCATTTTTCCACTTGCTCAGCACTTGGAAAGTGATTTAATGTGAAATTCCTCAGCATCAATTAAACATTGGCCTCAGGATAGCAATGGAGAGACCACTTGGGGAGCAAAGGGGTGCCTTTCGTGAAAAAACTTTGTGCAGATTTTCAAAGAACGGTTGCCGAAATGATCCCTTCACAACCACTTCTCTCCTGGAAATTGCTGCCTCCTCTTAAACACATGTGGCATGTTGGAAACAGGAGAAAATAGTTGGTGGAAATCTCTCGCATTCTTTACTTGAGAGGGCACAGGGGTTAATTTGGGAAATAGTTCTCTAATGGAAGCCAGATTTGGGGAAAGTGAGGAAACAAATTTAAAAATCATGTCTCTGGCGCGGGTGAGAGGGACACATGTTGATGGTGTGGGCACCGTGACACGGGGCTGTCTGGGTCACTTAGGCGAATAGGATGATCTTAATAGCTGCGATTTATTCTCCCTTTTGGGGTTCAGGGTTCAGGAGACTGTTCTATGAGCTGTTTTGTCTGGATTGTTTGTGAGAAAGTGTTTTTTTGGGGGGGGATTCTTGAATTGGCAAGTTTTTTTGTTGTTTTTTTGTTGATGTTTTAATAGTTTATAACATTGTGAAACTTTGGGTTGTACATTTTTGTCCATCACCATATACATGTCTCCCTTCACCCCTTGGGCCCACTCCCTACCCCCAGTGCCCCTGGTAACCACAATACAGTTTCTGAGAAAGTTTTTTGACAATATCATATGGAAAAGCATTCTCTGAAAACACAGATTCAACCAGGTTAGCTTCTAATCCTTTCCTTTCCTGTTGCCCCCACCCCACAAGCACCACACACACACACACACACACACACCCACTCTCTATGTTGTCACCCCAGGAAGGGTGTAGAACAGTGCTTCTCAAATTATCTGGGGTAGAGGATCAGTTTTTAGATTTCTAATCCACTGCAGATCAATACTTTCATAAAATACAATAAAAATAAATTAATATAAAATTCATATATAAAACAGAGGCATACAGAATACAAGCCCAACATTTTTATTATTAGGTGGAGCAGACATGAAAGTAGTCGGTTAAATTGTTATAAAGGTTTTTTTTGTGTGTGAGGGAGATCAGCCCTGAGCTAACATTATAAAGGTTTTTAAACACTTACTCTCAATTTCTGTAATTAATTTGTTGCAAACTGGTAACCAGTGGTAGCCCACACTCCACGCAGCACTGATGGAGAACCCCGTTTCAGTGGTGGACTGAATGCCCACAAGCGTCTATCATTTATTCATTCATTCATCCTGCACACATTTATCGAGCCTGCGTTCCACACCAGGAGCTCTGTGAAACGTTGCCAGTTAAAGATGAAACAAGGAGCCCATCGGGTGTGGGGTGGACGTGGAAACAAGCGTGCCCTACTGGTGAGGGGGACTGTGACGGGGGAGCAGAGGTCGACGGGAGGAACAGCTCAGCCAAGTGTAGGGGTCAGGGAAGGCTAGTCGGAGATGGCATCTAAGCCAAGTCTAGATAGAGGAGGAAAAACCGGTTCAGTGAAAAGAGGGTCTATGAAGGTGAGAGGGGCTGGAAGGAAGGAGCCCTTTCCAGGCAGAGGGGATGGCATCTGCAGACCTCTCTGTGCGTCTGAGGCAGAGCAGGCAGTTGAGTTTGCCTGGGTGTGGAGGTGGAGGAAGGGAGACACAAGGCTGGGAGCCAGAGCATTGGAGGGCTTTGAGGTTACGCCAAGGAGAAAGGATTCATCCTGAGGAGCACAGGAGCCCTGGGGACCTCAGGCAGGGAAGCCCCCGGGAGCTGATGTGCACTTTAGGACGCTCCCTGCTGTGTGGAGAGGCTGGAGGGAGGCAAGGCCCGAGGCTAAAGGCCCGCTAGGGGCTGCTGCTGAGATCCGGCCTGAGATGATGGGTCCTGGGCCAGCTTCGTGGGTGGCCCTGAGTGGAGATGCACAGCCTGGACAGATAGATGCAGGGCCCACAGGACTTGGAGGCAGATTATTTGTAGAAGAGAGGGAAAAGAGGCTTTGAGGAGGCCTGGGAGCCCAGAGCTGGCCCAGTGAAGGGTGGGGTGGAGGAGACCCCCCCGCTGCCTGGTACCATTGAGAATCCACCACGCGGCCCAGATGGAGAGCTTTGCCTGGGTTTCTGTTAAAAACTGCTAGTTTCCCTGCCTCATCCAAATTACAGGAAAGCAGTAAAGCCTTGATCGAAAGAAAAGGATTCACTCCACACCAAGTTGAAAGAAAACCAACTCAGAACAATAGGTTTACAGTCCTTCAAGTGGTAATTCCCACCTCTTGATTTTCTTGAACTACGGCCACAACTTCCCAAGCCTGGGGTTTGATGTCTATAACGCGTGCCACACGCTTATCTCTGTCTTTGTTCCTGAGGGACACTGTGACTGAAGAGCAATGTGTCTGATGCTGAAATCACGTAATGTTCTGCTGGCATCAAACGATGATTCTTGTACAAATAATTCATTTGGTGTTTAGGAGGGACTCAAACCAGATTGTGTTGATATGTCTATTTTACATGCTAAGGGGTCCACGTCTGGGAGGGCCCGGGGTAGCTGGGCAGAATTGGAGGCAGCGTGATTTCTGTAGGTGGACCCCGGGTCCCCCTCCTGCCTCTGGGAGGCATCAGGGCTCCTACAGGTGTCATACCACCCAGAAGAGCCAAGGTCTCCAGGATGGGGCCAAGTACATGCTTCTGCCGCAGTTGCCTCTGGAGCAAATTCAGTTTGTTGAAGGACTTTCCTCCGGGTCGGCTCACAGGCTGAGTTAGCACCCTGGGTGCAGTGGGGTAATGGGAGAGGGAGGAGGGAGGCTTCTCTAACTAAATGTAAATGATGGGCCCATTCATTAAGTGTCTCTGCAGCTGGATTTCAATGCCTCATCACCCATCTGGAGCAGTAAGGACTTTGATTAGATCTTTTTTCCTTTTTTTTAAAGCCACAAATTGCCTGAGGACCTGCAATTCTTGTTTCATCCAAGTATCCCCATGTCCAGAATGATGACCAACACATAGTAGGTGCTTAGGAAGTCTGAGGACTAGATGAATGGATGAATTGTAATTCTCCCCACTGTTGAAATTCCTGTATACCTGCTTTTGTTTGTTTGTTTCCTCCTCTTATTTTCATTCCCCTGTGGGAGCAGGATCGGATCTGTCTTAATGATATTATTTCCCCAACACCCAGCGCGGGGCCTGGCCCCATGTGGACACTAGGTAGGAATCGGTTGAATGACTGAATGGATGCATGATGGTGGCGCAGATGCCAGGCCTTACTAGGGCTGTGCCCAGCACCCTGCCAACTACCCGGGTGCCTTGCTCTGGCTGTTGCGGTCTCCCCTGCCCACCCCCATGGGAGCAGCCCCCAACCTGTGATGGCACTGGTGTGGAAATACCCCAGGTCTCTTCTGGGATGTTTTACATGACTCCAGAGTCCCCCAGGGGGATGAAGCTCCTTTTACCCTCTGAGGTAGCTGGCTTGATAATGTCTTCTTTATTGGCTGCCTCCCCTCGTCTCACATCCCCACTGGTGTTTCCCAGGATCACCCCCCAAATAAATGATTTACACTTGAATCCTTATCTCAGGCTCTGCTTCTGGGGAAAACCAAACTAAGACAGATAGACACCTTGCCTGCCAGTGATTACGGCTCACGCGGAGAGAGAGTGTACTTCCCCTCACAACTTTTTCTTTAGAAAAATTTCAAGCCAAGGGAAAATCGAAAGAATACATACACTTTCAGCCAGTTTCACCGATCAGTAACATTTTCCCACAATTGCTTTGTCTCTTCTCCCTCGTCCTCTCTCTCTCTCTCAATATGTATATTTGTATTTTATATAATATATATTTTATATATAATTATATAACTATATTATATTTTAAAATATATTCAAGACAAATATATATTTAGACTCTTCAGTGGGAAACATTTATAAGATAAACTTGCCTTTCTCTTACAAAACTGATACATTTTATGTTTAAAAATATGATATACAACATAATACATATATATATTATATATATAACATATTACTATATATATTTTTTTTTCCTGAACTATCTGAAAGTAAGTCGCAGACTTCATGAAATTTCTCCTGTAAATCCTCTAGCCTGTGTCTACCAGAACAAGGGCATTCTCCTACATAAGCAGAAATGCCATGATCACACCCAAGAAACTTAATGCTGATACAATAAGACTATCTAATATACAGGTCATATTCAAATTTCCCCAGTT
The DNA here is from genome assembly GCF_020826845.1 of Diceros bicornis minor. Lineage (NCBI taxonomy): Eukaryota > Metazoa > Chordata > Mammalia > Perissodactyla > Rhinocerotidae > Diceros > Diceros bicornis. The sequence continues at coordinate 70,744,038 of NC_080741.1, read as the reverse complement.
GTCCCAATAACATCCTTTTTGGCTGTGGGACAGTGTATCTTCACACCGAACCACTAGTCCCTCCCCTCCCTGGCCCTAACATCGTGCCCTCTGGACACAATGAATAGCCATTAAATTCAGGCCACATGAAGAGAATGGAATGGATTCTCTAAGACCAGGAGGTCTAGCAGAGGGACCAGTATTGCCACCAGAGTGTGGGGCATTGCAGAGTTCCCTGACTCCAAGGCAAAAGAGCTGAGGGTGCCCAACTGGGTCCCCCCACAGCTGCCCACCCTCATCCCTCAAACCCCCTTCCCACAGAGCCTGGGACAGGGAGGGGCAATTCCTCCCTCTGAGCTGACCAAGTATGTGGCTATCAGTCTAGTTCCTAATTTTTGATGATTCTGCCAATCACCAGAGTTTTGTTTTAATTGGAAGGAAACGAAAGTGTAACCCAAAAGTGAGGTCCCGGAAATCCGATGACCATCCTCGGTGTTCAGGACAGGCTACCTCATTTTCGGGGCCCAGTACAAAATGAAAATTCAGGCCCCTTTTTCAAAAATTATTGTGAATTACAAATGGGGACAGCAGAGCGTTAAACCAAGAGCAGGGCCCTTCTAAGAGCAGCCCTGTGTGACTGCACAGGACACACACCCATGAAGCCACCTCTGTGGGCGTTTGTATGTGGCCTGGATTCACTGAAGGCCTTTTCAAGCTTAACGGTTTACACCGAAAGTGGTAACTATTGACTTGAAGGTCTTGTGGCACACTCAAAGGAATTAAAACTAAAAGACTTAACCCAATGCCAGACTGTCAGAATGATAATACCCCATGATCTCCTCGGGATGATAGTGTCTACAGTTCTTATAAAGGCCTCTGCAGTTATCACATATTCACTCTGTCACCTTGTAGCACGTCAGGTCTGGGAGGTAGTTCCCGCCCTAACCCTGCTCATGTTTATGCTCATTCGACAAACGCTTTCCTATAGACTGTAAACCCCTCCTCTGTTCAGGCTGGTTTGGCGTTAGGCCTTTCCTCCTCCCTGCCCTCCTGTTCCTTTCCATGGCGCCCACTCCTCTGCTCCACGTTGCACGGAATATTGCGAAGCAGCATCAACAGCATCGGGGGAAGATGAGGTTTTCTGCCCCTCCTCCTTCCTTTTCTCCTCTGATGCAATTCCCAGAAAAGGAGACTACAGAGTCTATGTTTGCATAATAATGCACCACACTTGTGTAAAAGAAAGGCGCATTTCTCTTGTTGAGCTGTGTCCCTCTGAGGACTCCAAAGGTTGGAATTGCTGCCACTATTTCATCGCGGAGCCAGGACCCTGGGAGGGGGAGAGCAGAAAGGGGGAGATGCATCATTATGCAGGGATCTTGGCAGGACTGGGAGCAGAGGGCAGTGGGAGGAGGGGATCCAGGGAGAGCAGAGAAATAAGGGGTTCCAAATGCCCATTTTTATGCACCAAAGAGTGACTTGCTGGGGAAAATAAATGTTTTGCTTTTCCTCTGGACTCGGCATGTACACATCTAATTGTCAGGCTCCCTTTCTTGTAACAGCCTATATGTAAATTCCCCCCAGACGTGGTGTGCACAACTAGGAGGACAAAGCCGAGACCCTTGGAGGCAGCCAAGATAAATGTTATGCCATGATGGGAATTTGGCAGCACACCTGTGAAGGGTTGGGGGCCTGGCACCCACCCGAAGGTGTGTGTTTAAAAAGCAACTGTGAGTTTGTGTCCCAAGTCCCTGTCCTCAGCGAGGAGAGATACAAAGCAGATATTTCAACAAAAGTCTGGAACAAGTAGACATTGCCAGAGGGAGAAACTGGAAACTTCTTGTTCAACAGGAAACGTCCCCCTTTTGGTACTGTGGGACCCAGAAGCAGTCAGAAGCAGTGTGTAGAGCCCTAATTTTTCTTTTCCTGGGATGTAATGAAAATAGCTCTTCTTTGGCCAGAAATAAATGACTCCTCCCCATGCATTATCACCACTATTGAGAGCAATAAGCAGGACGGAAGGCTGCTGTGAGCTGGGATTTTGCAGCGATGTGTTGTGGTTGTCCCCTGTTGCAGGGACATTTCCAATGGGTTCTCCTTCCTTGGACTGAAAGGAATTTGTGTCTGGAACAGAGAAGAGGAGGGCTCCAGCGATTCAGAGTGAAAAGAGAGGGCTGTGGACAGACACATCACTGGATCCATAGCTAGACCTTATCAGGCCTGTAGACTCTTCATTTCGGAGCCTCTGTCTACCTGTGTTGTTGTCTGGCCACTGGCAGATCTCTCCTGCACCTGGGAGTCATTTGCCTCTGAAAGCCAGTTGACCTTAGCAAAGGTAGGCAATTGAGCCCAGAGGAGTGAGAGAGCGGGCCAGTTCGTAGCTAATGAGCGAGCGATGGCCAAGGTTACAACAGGAGAGGCTGCACAAGCTCAGAGAGCCACAGCAGAAAGACCATTCCATCCTGCGAAAGGAGAGGCACGCCCACCATCTGGACTCCAACACTGAGAAACCACACAGCCCTCAGAAGCCCAGAGGGTGCAAAGGACCAGGGTGCAAGCAGAGAGGAAGGGTGGAGGGAGGCGGGGATGTTGCTCAAAGATCACACTTCCAGTCATTAGCTCGAGGATTCCCACTTGTGTGATCGCCACATTAGAGTCACGTTTCTCAAGCACCTACTAGCGCTATGCTGGTGCTCTAAGGTGGACTCAGAGAAGCAGGGGGAATCCCTGCCCTCACGTTCTTATATCAGGGAGTGTGCAGGGAGGCGAGCCTAAACCAATGAGCGACGAGCCCAACAGGAAATCTGCCGATTATCGCCAACTACCCCCGTGTGCTGCCCTGAAGAGAGGAGGCTTAGAGGGTGCGGGAACAGATAATATTTAAGAATAGTTTAATGTTTAGAATAAAAAAAGATTATTGAATCCCAACCTCACCTAGATAGAAGGGTCGCACCTGGTTATCATGTTGTGGGGGCAGATGGGCCCCGGGAACAGTCTGGAAATGGACGCAGAGCTCATTTTGGGCAAAGACTTCCGTGGTAGCCAGTGGCCCGGGAAGAATTCCCTTCACTCCCCGGGCCGGCACCAAGGACGTGCTCGGCGCTTGGATGCTGGGGACGGGCGGGTGCTGAGCCAGGGGAGATCGAGGATGAGGCCCCGCACTTTGTTAATCAGGGTTTGGGTCTGCTGCTTAGTTTTTACCACCTGTATATGTATCCCCAAACCCTCTTCCCTTCCTCACCTGGTCTTCACAGGTAACCAAGTAGAGGCAGATCCCAAAAATGAGGTTTATGCTCACTGAAACCAAGGAGTGTGAAGACCCCAGCCCCTTCTCAGCTTGGCTCCAGAAGGGTGGTACAGTGGGTTAGCCTCGCTACTCAAAGGGTGGTGAGAAGACCAACAGCATGAGCATCGCCTGGGAATGTGTTAGGAATGCAGAGTCTCAGGCCCCACCCCAGACTTGCCGAATCAGAGTCTGCATTTTAACAAGATCCCTATGTGACTCCAGCGCACATTCGAGCTGGAGTGCTCGAGAGGTGCTCGTTAGAGCACCGGCTTGCCAATCAAAAAGACCAGGGGCTCTATGACTGTGGACAAGCCATACAGCCTTTCTAAGCCGCAGTCGCCACATCTGTAAAATAGGCGTCAAAGAATAGAATCTATCAGATAGTGTTGTCTTCAGAGTAAATAAAACAATCCATATGCGGCTTAATTTAACACAGGGTCCCCAGAATAAGTGCTTAAAATATTGTTGTTGTTAACCAGGTTATTACCTCCTGGCCGTGTGACCTTGGGCCAGTCACATTATCTTTTTCGAGGGTCCAGCTAAGGGCACTGTTTCCTGAGCCCTTCTGTTAAGTTCTTGGTTCATCATAACCTATTTTCCTTGGCTTAATAATTGGTAGAATTACAAAAGGCCAGAGCCGGAAAGAAAGGAAATTGGCAAGTTTCTAGTGAGCCTACCCTCTGCTGAGAAGCTGAGGCCCAGGACTTGCCCGGCATGGAATCACAGAGCTAAGGGCAAGCGTGTTTCTGAATTCCCTGTCCAGAAACTCTCCCCAAAGTAAAAGCAACAGCTTCTGTGCTTTGGCACCGACTTGGTGGCAGACACCAGACTCAGGGCTTTATCAAAAGAAGCAACTCATTTAATCTGCACAACCATCTTCCATTTCAAAGACCAGGAACCAGGCTCTCAGAGTTAACTAACGTGCACAAGGCCACAGAGCCTCCAGGGGCAAGCACAGGCGGATCCGGTGGAATCTGGTTTGTTGACTCCCCCGTTCCCAGAGGACCCTCCCCTTCCAATCCCTACCCCAGGAAAGCTTCCTGCAGGAGAGACGAGCGTGCGTGTGGGGGCTTCTGGGTATCGAATGTTCTGTTTCTTGGCCTGGGTGGTAGATACAGTGGTATTCATTTTATATTGCTCTTCAAACTGTACAAACATGTTTACACATGCACACGTTGTATACAACAAATATGGCACACCCGTAACTTAAAAACAGATAGAAATGAATAGAAGGGAAGGTGTTTGAATACAACCCTGGGGTGGTCTCCAGGCAGGAGGAAGGGGGCTTGGGCTTGACATAAAAGCAGGAAAAAAAATTCAGGGTTTAGCCTAGGAGCCCCTAGGTTAGCACCTTGACAGGGCCTGAGGGGGCAGGGAAGATAGGGCTGAGCATTTAGAAATGTTTCTGTAACGAGGCTGTGAGGAAAATGATTTGTCTTTTGTTCTACAAGCCCCGGGGCTCAGACAGGTGGGGTAGCTTATTCTCTTTCATTGGTTGCCCAAAGCATTAGGGGAAACTATCTATGACTGTATTAATGGCAGGGACATTTATGATCATGGAAATTCGGAAACCACCTAAAAGTCCATCAATAGGGACAAATTTAGTAACGTATGGTGCCTCCGAATGAGGTTGGCGACTAAAAGCCATTTAAAAACCAGAACGTAGAGATCGTAACAGGGACTTGACAACTGTGGCCCCCTGCTGAGGGTGCTCTGTGCTGGGCGCTCGCACCCAGTCTGGTCATTCATTCTCACAGTGCATCCCCATTCTACAGAGGAGGACGTGGAGGTTCAGAGAAGTGGGATAATTTGGTCAACATCCCACAGCTGTGATGTGGGGAGAGCTTCATGATATCTTAAATTTAAAAAGCAGCATATAACACAGGGTGTGCGGTATCATTTCAGTTTTATACACAAGGTCCAATAATGGGGGATCGGTGATGTAAATTACTTGTGAGCCCAGCTGATGGACAGCTCCAAGGCCACTACAAATAATGCTGTAGATTTCTAATAGTTGACACAAGAGGAGTTCATGGCATCGTAAATTTAAAAAAAGATAAGGCAGTATTTGCAATGTGATTCCATTTTGTACATGTATGTGTGTGTAATCACTGATTTTTAAAGGGAGGGTGACTTTGCCCCTTAGGGGCCATTTGGCAGTGTCTGGAGACGTATTTGGTTATCACAAATGTAGAAGCAAGGGAAGCTGTGGAACATCCTACAATGCACAGGACAGCCCCACAACAAATAATTATCTCACCCAAAGTGTCAATAGTTACACACACACATACACACACACACACACACACACACACACAGTCGTGCGCTGCATAATGACGTTTTGGTCAATGATGGACCACATATTTGACGGTGGTCCCATAAGATTAGTACTGTGTAGCCAGAAGTGTGGTAGGCTATACCATCTAGGTTTGTGTAAGTACACTCTATGATGTTTGTACAACGATGAAGTCGCCTAACGACGCACTTAAGTGATACAGACACAAATACATACAGATACATATTCATACAGAGAGAAAGAAAAAGTCCGGAAGAATTATTTCAGAATGTTGGCGGTCATTATCTTTGGGTGTAAGGTGAATTTTTTTCCATTTCTCTATTTTCTATTTTTTTTTTTTTTAACACGGAGAATGATTGGGGGGCGGTTGGAATTATATAGTTACAATTGCCTTCGAAACAGTTCAGCTGGAGACAAGCAGCCGCAGGGAGGAAGGTTTGGGCAGGAAGGTTTTTTGAGGGGTTCAAGCCGATGCTGTGCCAAGCAGGGCTTCTTGGGGAAGGGTTTCCCTGATTCTGAGCTTGGGTAAAAACCCAGCCCAGGAAAACCTGTGGGGAAGGCGTCTGAGGCCTGGAGTCCCTGCAGGGGAAGCCCCGCCACCCCCCCCCCCCCCCCCCCCCGCCCCAGGGAGGTCAGGTCCCAGAGCGTGGAGGTGAACTTGCAGGAGGCGTTGTGTGCGCACAAGGGCCGAGGCCCAGGCTTTGTTGCTGTTATTGATGACAGGGCTCTAATACCCTCACCTGCTCCTCACGCTGTGTGATGGCTCTGTTTGCTCTTTGCCTTTTTACGGACCAATAACGCTGCAGACTGGGTGGCTGTTCTGTAACCACCTGGGTCGTGGCTCCTTATGGGAAATAAAGAGACAATAGTGTCCCAGCTTAAAACAGAAAGGCTCCAGCAGCTGCTTAGCAACTCTTGTGTAGGCTCCCTCCCGGGGCCGAGGAGCAGACATAAACCATCCCATAAAAAGAGGGCAAGAGGGGCCCAGACAATGGCTGGAAACTCAGAGGGGCTCCTGGCAATTTTCCTGAAAACGCGGGTGAAAAATCAGACAGTGCTCCACAAAGGGCCACCTCCTGGGCCACCTCATAAACCCTGCTCCTCGTCTAGGGGGAAGCGTGTGGCTCTGTGCCGAGCCCTGACCACAGGTTCCCCAGGCGAAATGCTGGTCAAGTGCCCCTCCCATCCCGTCATCCCCACTCAGTTCTGGAGGAGATAATAGCTATGCTCAGCTCCTTCTCCGTGCATGCTCGAGAAATCGCTTTCTTGCTAGGATTTTCCAAATCAGCGTCATGCGTCTGAACTAAGCAGATTCCTGGACCTGTGGCTGTGATGGCAAATAGGCTTCAAGTCTAGTGCCAGCTCTGAATGATTGCAGGTGGCTGTCTGGAGTGCTGGGTCGTGAAGCTCCCTGGACTCTGTCCAGGAGAGTGGGAAGCGGGTTGAGATTGCTGAGCTCTGTTGTGCCCAATGCTCCTCCGTTCCTGCTTTAGCCCTTAACCAGACTTTCCCCCTGGTCATTCCCAATTGTACTGGAATTTCTGATACTGCCATTTCAGTGGGCAATTATTGCCAATTCCAGTGGCAGTAATTTTACAGATTACCAGCATCAGAATAACTTTGGGGACTTCTCAAATGCAGATTCCTTGACCCCAATAGCTTGCATTAGAATACTCTGAAGGACTTATCCAAAAATGCCAGTTTCTGGGCCCCACTCCAGAGCGCCTAATATAGAATATCTTAGAGGTGGGTACAGGAATCTTTACTCTTAACAAACATCCCCAGATGGTTTGTATGCACACAAAATCTGAGAACCATTAACCTAGAGATATTATTCCTACCTGGACTTTAATACCTAAGAACATTCTTAAAATCACTATTCTAGATTGGGTTATGGTGATTTTAAAGCATACCCAGTATTCTTTAATATTCCTCCCTTAAAAAGGTGGTGCCTAATTCCCCTCCTCTAAGTGTGGGCTGGACTTAGAGACTCACTTACGATGAATAGCAGGTGGAGGATGTGACAATGTGTGACATTCAAGATTAGGGCATAAAGGCATTGTGGCCCCCTCCTTGCTGTCTTGGATCACCTTTTTTGGAGGGGGCCAGCTGTCATGTCATGAGAACACTCAGCCAGCCCTACGGAGAGGCCCATGTGGAGAGAAACTGAGGGCTCCTGCCAACAGCCATGTGAGTGAGCCGTCAGGAGGCCCCGGTCAAGCCTTCAGATGACAGCAGCCCCAGCTGACATCTTCAGTGCAACCAAATGAGGGACTGTGAGCCAGAGCCACACAGCTAAGCAGCTCCCAAGTTCCTGACCCACAGAAAGTGCGAGATAATAAACGCTTGTTGTTTGAAGCTGCTAAGTTTGAGGATTATTTGTCATGCAGCAATCAATAACTGAGGCATGAGTAAAAAGACAGGGTTACACCATTAACCTAGTAAACTAGGTTAACTCCTGGACAAGCAAGCTTAACTTCTCCAAGAAGAAGGCCTTATTTGCCTCCAGACAATCCTCTGGGCAGAGCTAGAGGGACACTGTGGTCAGTCTGTCCCTAAGCCATCTGAGCCCCAGCCAGGCTGCTGTCCCTCCAGGAGGCCCAGAGCTGTGTTTGCCCAGAGGAACTTTGTTTGCTGTCCTACCTGTGTGCATATACCCTTTGCCCTGCCTCCCAGTGTGGACGCTAACCCCTTAACAAAGCTCACAAAGCCTTGAACATTCAGCCCACTCTTCTCCCCACTCTCATCGCCCAGCATTTTGCCTCTCTACACGCGTGAAATGTTTCCCAGTCCCCCAGCACCCCAGACGTCCATGTCTGCATGCCTCTGCTCGCACGTTCCCCTCCGCCTAGGACACCCTTCCACGTCCTTGTAGCACCTCCTCTAGAGCCTGTCTCAGCTTCTCTGAGTCCCTTCTGTGCAGTTTTGGGGCTTCTCCTCTGCTCCACCAGTACTTTGTACACCCCAGGAATGATGTAAACCTTATTTTACAGTGTAAGTTTTGATTTTGGGGTCTAGTTCTTTTAGAGGAGAGTAGTTTGAGCACCGAAATACCTGCAAATGGAATTTCTCTTTGTTTCTTCTTCAAGTCTGGCTCAGTGGTTCTCAATGTTAGTGTGCCTGAGATTCCTGTACAGGGTAATCTATGCAATCTGAATTTATATACAGTTCTGAATTTTAGATACAATTGAAGAGCTTGGGGCGATCTGACTTCCATGATTTGCACCTTATGCACTTGCATTTGAATGTGATCTGTAGAGGGATTCTACTGTAGTTACTCACCTAGAATCATGGCCTGCCAGTGCTGGAAAGAACCCTTACGATAATCGAGGCTTGTTCTTAAATTTTGGTGTATATACTCCTTTGATAACATAATGAAAACTATAATGATATTCTCATTAGAAAACTGAAATTCCTACATGAATTCCAGGTTGAAAATCCATAATCTAGTTTAAACTCATTTTATAGATGAGGAAAACAAGGCCCAGAGAAGGTAAGCAAACTGGCCAAGACCTCACAGCCATTAGTGGGAGAGCTGGGACTAGAACCCAGATCTCTTTACTCCTCCATCCCTGGTTCACTCCCTAGGTGAGGCTGCCTCCCGTGAGCATAGGGAAACTGTGCCAGTCTGGCCTCTGCTTGGTGATGTCCAGGGAGGCCGAATCCTCACTTCATGGCTCTAGTCTGCTTGATGCTTCACCCAGGTCTGGACAGTTGGCAAGTATCCTCTATCCTGGGACCATTTCATCACCCAGAGGGTTCAAAGAGTGGGAACGCCAGGCCTTCCCAGTCCTCCTTAGAGGAACGGGTTGGGCCCAGAGGTTCTGACCACCAATGTGTGGGTTCTATGCAGAGGCTTCAAGCTGAGCTGAGATTGGTATGTTACACCAGCCAGGATTCATGATGAAGAAATTCAAGGCAAAAACAGGGGCCAGTAGTAGAGCAGAGAGCAAAGAAATATGTGCCGATATAAAGTAGGAAAATTGACTCCAAAATGAGCTGGCCAGGCTGAACCAGGTGTTAAGGAGACAGGGAGCTGGGGATGACTATAGGGAAGGCAAGAGGCACGAGGAAAGAGATGACCAAGAGCCAAATGATTCTCCCAGGAAGCTAAACTGTGTGAAAGGTGGCTGTTGCTGCCTTTTAAAATAAGTAGCTTAGAAGTGACTGATTGGTGTCTGTTAGGATAATTTTGCTTTAAAATACACAAGAAATAAAAAACAAAACACCCCAAACTACCTTAAACCATAAAGGGAATTTATTAGGTTTTGTAATGTAAAAGTCCAGAGGTAGATTAGACCTGTTCAGGAATAGTTTGATCAAGGATCTGGCTCTGTTTCTCTGTAATTCTCCCAGCTCTGCCCTTCTTTGGGTGCTGCCTTTGTCCTCAAACTGGCTTCCTCACTGTAGGAAAGTGGCTACAGCAGTCCCAGGCCTCACACCTGTACACTACACTCTCAAGAACAAGAGAGAGCTTTCTTTTCTCCAATCACTAAACAAAAGTGTTGGTTATCACTCTAATCATACCTGAATCAATCACTGTGGCAGAGGAGATGAAATTACACTAAACGGTCCGGCCAATCACAGGCTATCCTGGGGCTGGAGCCGAGTTAATTCCATGCAAGCCATGAGCTGCCATACACAGGGCTGGGTGGATAGATGGTGGGGAGACATGAACAGTGCTCACTCTATGGGTTTCAGGGGGCTGTGGCGCTATCCACTAGAATTCTGATGACCTGATCTTTCTCAAAAGTCCTAGTTTGATATGGTCCATATATCTCTTGATGTATTTCCAGAGATTTCTTCTGACTCCTTCTCCAGGCATGACTGAGCCCCTCTGAATCCTGCCTGGTCCTCTTGTGAGTCATGAACCTGGCACTGAAATATGCCGATTCAATGTTTCAAAGTCATAGAAAATCAGCACAGGAAGGGGGTCTGAAGTCATCTGATCCAACCCCTCATCCCGCTTTTTAGGTGCTTGCCGTCTGGACTCCATGTCCACTGCTCTTTCCCTGACCTGAAGGGAGGCTCCACAGGGTCAATTTTAGGAGACCAGGCTTAATCCAATTCTGCCACTTAACAGCTGGGCAAGTTACTTAACCTGTCTGAGTCTCAGTCTCCTCGTATGTCAAATGGAAATGTGACAATAGTGCTTATTTTATAAAGTATTGTGAGGATTAAATCTGTGCATTTCCTATTGCTGCAGTAACAAATGATCACAAACTTAGTGGCTTAAAACAGCACAAATTTATTCTTTTCCAGTTCTGGAGGTCTGGAGTCTAAGATCAAGGGATCAGCAGGGCTGTATTCCTTCTGGCGGCTTCAGGGGAGAATCTGTTTTCTTGCCTTTTCCAGCTTCTAAAGGCTGCCTGCATTTCTTGGCTGGTGGCCCCTTCCTCCATCTTCAAAGTGCTTCACTCTGACTTCTAGTTCCATAATCACTTCTCCTATCTCTGACGTTGACCCTCTTGCCTCCTTATTATAAGGACCCTTGAGATTACCTTGGACCCACCCAGATAATCCAGGATAATTTCTCCATCTCAAAATCCTTAACTCAATCACATCTTCAAAGTCCCTTTTGCCCTGTAAAGTAACATATACACAGGTTCTGGGGATTAAGATATGGACATCCTTTTTTTGGTGGTGGTGGGGGGCATTATTCTGTTTATTGTCAAATAATATAATCAATATAAAAGCATGTAGCGTAGTGCTGGATACATAGTAAGCATTCAATAAATGCCATTATTATCGTTTAGACACCACCTACTATGTGCCCAGCACTGTGCTACCTTTGGAGCCACCACAGTGATAAAAATAGATGTGGCACTGCCTTTGTGGGGCTTATCCAGTCTCTTCAGTGTCACATATAAACTCTCAGGTTCTTATCCACCATGAAGTGCTTAAATCTATTTCAAATATTCTCAGTGACTGTATCACTTGGCTGTTTCTGTGTAACAAACTACCCCAAAGCTTACTAACTCAAAACCACTACCTATTTAGCTCTCAACTTTGTAAGTCATCAATTTTGGTTCTTCTGGTCTGGACCGGACTTGGCTGATTTCAACTAGGCTCATCCATGATCAGCCAGGGCTGCTGGTTTATAGTGATCTTGGCTGGAATCAATGGGGCCTCTTTCCACGTGTTTTTTCATCATCCAACAGGCTAGCCCAGGCTTTTTGCATGTTGGTGGAAGGGAACAACAAGAGTAGAAGTTGCAAGGCCTCTTAAGTCCTAGGCTCAGAACCGGCACACTGTCACATCTGTCACTTCCATTGATGGAAGCCAATCCTGAGCCCTGATTCTAGGGCTGAGGCAGGAGTCTTCATCTCTGGATGGGAGGAGTAGTCAAGTATGGTGGCCACGTTTGCAATCTACCATGATGACATTGCAGGGAAGAGAAAGGAAGAATTGGGGCTGTGTCCCTGTGGCATAGTTATCAGAAGAGAATTTTCCCCTGGAAATTTCCCCAGGAAACAAGGTAGCAAGGCCACAGCCTGTTCAGGAGTGGCCTTGGGGCGGCTAATTATTCTTGTGCTCTCTGGGAAGCACAGTGTATTAGCATACTTCTCTCTGTGCTAAAATGCCAGACCCCAAGATCTCTATTATAAATGACACAATTAAGTCCTTGGCAAGAAAAAGTCAAGTTCACCAACCTCTCTTCTCTTTTTCAGCATGCTCGTGAGGACAAGCAGAGCAACTTCACCAAAGTCTGCACAAGTGACAAAAGACACATAAATTTTGAGAAATTGAGGTCGTTGGAACACTAAATTTTTTGAAAACAAAGGCTTCTATTTGTCGTTGGCAAATGTGAGTGGAAAAAGCAGCTTATATATCAGTTGATCCAGCCTTATCCCAACTTTTTAAAGAGAAAACTATTTACTCATATGTAGGCCTAGAAAATCAACTGGAAAGATACATATACCACAATATTAACAGCACTCGGTCATCATCGCTGGGATTAAAGGTGATTTGTTGTTGTTTGTTTCTACTTCTCTGAACTTCCCCAATTTACTATAATAAACCTGAGTTACTTTAGCAATCAGGAAAAAAAATTGTAATTTAAAAAACCCCACAATGGATTGTAATTGCTTCAGCATTTAAAAATGAAGCTCTGAGTTATTTGATTGTGTTGTTAATGGTATTTGCTGGAATTGGGGCTTTTGTATTTTTTCCTTTAAAATCATCCTGAGGCACTAATTTGTGCGCTAAGGTCATGAACTCCTAATTTCCAGTTTATAAAATAAAATGTATTAATTAGTGCAAGTTCCTTCCATTTGTATCCAGTCCCTCACTTCTCTAGATGCCTGGAGCCCAAAGCTCTTTAGCAAATGAGATACCCAGAGGCCATTACACTGACTCCTTTGCACAAATGACTCTACAGAGCCGTGATTTAATATCTTGCTCTCAGCTCTTATCAGGGGTCGATATACAGAACAAGCCTGCAAAGAAGATTTCTGCATCTTTTACAAAACTACAAAGATCTTGTCTGTTTTTCGTTCATGGTCCTTTCCATGGAGATCCCCTTGATAGATTCCCCTCGTGTACCTTATGAGGAAGTTTAACTTCCATGACGCGCGGGTGTGCTTCTTAAGAGTGGTGAGATGAGGTCATTTATATTGGTTTCTCTTTGCCTTTGCTGCTGGGAAGCTTTGAATCAAATTTTGTGCTCAATTAAGGTGACTTCCTTTAGCCAACTTTTTCTATCTTGTTGAATAGTTCCACCATCTATCTAACTGCCTGAAGCCAGAAATCGCAGACGACATTCTAGAATTTTCTGTCTCCTTGCGGCAGTTACCCATCCTGGAGCTTTTTCGTTTGAAATCTCTCTCTCTAATCTGTCCCTCTCTCATGTCATGCTTGGATTGCTCAGCCTACCTGAACTTCCTGAATCTCATCTTACTCTACTCTTCCAACCAAAATGTAAAAAGTCTCTCTTCCACACTAATAGGGCAAGTGGTCTTTCTAACGTGCCAGTCTGATCTTGTTACCGACTAGTTAAAAATCTTTCCCCGTGAAGTCTCGACTCCTTAGTTCCTCTTGCATACGTCTCCATCTCCCTCTCTCAACTCCGGTCTTCCTTCACTCCAGCCACACTGGATCAACAAGTCACACCCTCTCTTGTCTCTGGGATTCTGCACATACTGTTCTCTTGCCTCGAATGCTCTTCTCACTTCCTGAGCCCCTCTTTGGTATGGTTAGTGCCATGAATCTTGCTTCCAAGTTACTTCCCTGAAGCCATCTCTAGTTCCTCTCCCACCCCAGATTGGTAGGTGCCCCTCTGTGAGCTCCCACAGTTGTCCACGGTTCCCCTGACATAGCCCTGATCAAGGTGAACTGAAGAGTGAACATCCTCATCGTCTCCTGCTCTAAACTGCAAGCCCCCAGAGTGCAGGGCCCAGGTCTGTCTTCTGTTGCCTCCCCAGGGCCAGCACAGTGCCCGGCCTGCAGTAGATGCTCAATGCATATTGGTTCAAAGAATGAATAAACTAGTTTTTTTGCATAGAAATCTCTTGCTTCCTCCCACTCCCTCTCCCTGACCCTCATTATTTATCCATTGCTTGACCCTATTGCTTTATATTGTGCGTTTCTGTTACCTTAGCCAACCTGTAGTAGATTGTGTTTCACAAATGGCCACAATGTCCGTTTCCTTGCAGCAAGTTCTTGCAGCAAATCCTGTCAAGGGGTGGGGTCTATTTCTCCACTCCTTGAATCTGTGCTGGCCTCCGGACTAATAGGATGCAGCTGACTGAATGTGGCTGGCTTTGCATCAGTTCAAGCAGCCTTGCATGCTTCTGCTCCTCTGTTGGAACTGTGCTGCTGCCGTGTGAACAAGCCCGAGCTAGCCTGCTGGATGATGTGAGACACGACACCCAAGCCCCTCCATCGCCCCATCCGACAGCGTGCCAGCCGCCAGACATGTGAGCGAGAGTCATAGACTAGCTAGTCATAGACTAGCCAGCCCCAGGCAACCCATCATAGGCTACAGATGCCTGAGTGAGCCCAGTGCAGATCAGCTGAGCTTGGTCCGGATCAGTGGACACGCCTAGTTTGACAGACTGGGAGCAATAACAAAGTCGTCTTGTTTTAAACCCCCATGTGTTAAGGTGGTTTGTTACAGTACATCTTGGTATTCTTCCTGGTGGCTGACCTCAAGTGACACCATCTCCATCCAACACACAGGCTCATACTTCAAAGTCTCCGGAGGATTAGGGTCAGTCTGGTCTTTTTCTCCAGCAGCTTAGGGTAGGTACGGATCCCAGATCTGTTCTTAAGGACAGAATTATAAAGTGTACCCAAATTTTTAGGTGACCAAAGTCCTCTTATCTCCACTCTACTTTTTCCAGCTATTTTTTCCCTGAAAAATAAAACAAAATTTAATTTAATTCCTCTTCCCTGGCCTCTACCTAAAGTATCCACATTTTGCGTGCACTGGGATCCTTTGAACTAGCCCAGTGACTGGCTCTGAAGTCTGCGGCCTGCTGCTAGTAACTGGCTCCTCCATGACCTCCAGCAAGTCACTTAACCTCTTTGAGCTTCAATTTTCTTGTCTGTAAAATGGGCACTATAATTCTACCTACCTCCAGGAGTTTTGAAAATTCATTAATTTATTCATTCATTCTGTGACTATTGACTGAGGGCCTCCTGTGTGCCAGGCATTGTTCTAGGCACTGGGGACATATGAGCCAGCAAATGGAGGGGGGAACGTCTCTGTCCTACTACGAAGCTTACATTCTACCAGAGGTTGATGGACAAGAAAGAATTACTAGAGCACTAGGCAGGGGGGCAGCCCGGGCGAAGAGCCTGAGATGGAAACGTACCTTTGGTGGAGTACGGGGGGACGAGCCCCGGAACAGGCAGGCAGAGAGGAAGGGGCTGCAGGGCAGATTGCTTGGGGACCCCGTAGGCCTCAGGTTTTACTCTGAGTGAAATGGGCTGTCAGGGGAGGTTCGGGCAGGGAGACAAAGCTTGCAGTTTGACCAGCGTCCTGCCGGGCACGGAATAAGTGCTCCATAGTTAGTCGTGGAGCAGGTGGTGATTTTTAAAGTTGCCAGCAGTGCAGGTCCAGAAGGAGACAACAAGGCCCCTCTGAGGAATATGAGGTGTGGGCCCACTAGCCCCGCCAGAGGCGCCCTGGGTCTTTGTGTGGCTGGTAACGTCTATCCCCCTCAGTAGTTCATGGCACACCCAGCTCCAGGAGCGGGTAGGCAAATTTGCATGAGGTCCATGGACCCTCTTGGGAGAACAAGAGACCCTCGTGAGGCTTAGCAGTAGTAACCTCTCTGTTGCCGGTAACAGTGTCACCTGAGGTCAGCTACCAGGACGGATACCAAGGACCCCCAAGAGGAACTCACCTTGGGGCAAGAGGGAATGTCAGCTACTCTCTGAGTTTAAAGTTCAGCTTTGTAAACACAGAGCCCCAGCTTGGGGCACACTGGCCAAGGGTGACTGCATAGGGAGTGTGATATTCCCTCTCAAGAATCAGGGAGGCTGGGATGGCACCTGGATCATCAAGGGCTCTATCTGGCAGCAGCCAAAGATGCAACACATTGGGTAGGACTGACTTTCTAAATCAATCCCACTTAAGAAAACAACCCCAAACTGGACTCTGTGTAGATTGGTCAGCTTCTCCATCCTCCGTAGCCTGGTACTTGGGCACAGGTTTGATCCCTTTGG
Organism: Diceros bicornis minor; assembly: GCF_020826845.1. NCBI lineage: Eukaryota > Metazoa > Chordata > Mammalia > Perissodactyla > Rhinocerotidae > Diceros > Diceros bicornis. Next base: position 70,727,806 of record NC_080741.1, on the reverse strand, counting down.
AGTGGTAAGGACCTGGGGTTCTTGTGGGGGGATAGGTCAAAAGAGAGAAAGGTAATGGGCATGCTGCTAATTAGACAGGAGGAAGCTTGGAACCAATAATGTGAATATCAAGGACCGATGCGTCGTTATTTGTACCCTAAGCAGCTGGAGACGGTTAAGCCAGCTAAGCTGACCATTGTTGCTCTTACTCTTACATACGTTCTGGCGAGTGTGAGTCAGCCTTGTCATCCCTTCATTACACCTAGGTCCCCTTCCAACCTACACAGTGGTGTCACCAGGCTTCAGCCCTCACTGTTAGCCAGGACATGGACCTCAGGAACCTACTGAAGTGACACAACACTGGGGCGCTGGTTGCTCCCAGTGAGCTCTGACTCTCTGGTGAGGCTCTGACTCGCACTAGCCGAGTGATACTGGCCAAGTCATTTAGAAGCAGTCTGCTTTGAGGGCTCTTTGAGTGATCCTTCTCAAACTTGAGTGCGTGTGTGTTTGTGTGTGTGTGTGTGTGTGTGTGTGTGTGTGTGTGTGTGAGAATCCCCAGGGGATCTTGTGCATATACATGTTCTGATTCAGTCCGTAGGGCTGAGATGGGACTGGAGCTTCCTCATTGACACAAGCTCCCAGGTGATGCTGATGCTGCTGAGTGACAAGAGCATCTAATGGCGTGGTGGCAGCTCTGGCTGCGCATTAGAATCACCTGGGAAGCTTGAACTACATACGATGCCCAGCCCCACCCCTGCAAATAATCTGATTTAATTGGTTTAGGGAGGGCTCTGAGCACTGGAAATTTAAATACTCTGTTTTATTTTGTGCAACCAGGATTGAAAACCACTGCTTTGGTCCACGCTCTTCACCTTTTAGGGCTTTGGGTAGTTAACTATATAATTTATCCTCCAAGCTGAACACATTTTAGAGTGAAAGGGGTCACAGGTGATAATTACACAGATTCAGCAGGTGTAGACCGGGGTTTTCCTGGGCAAATCCAAAGTGTAATCAATTTAGCTGTAGCCTGGTGGGGCCCCAGCCCTGCCCAAGGTCACAAAGGTTATCAGTGGCAGAACCTGGACTTGGAACCCAGGCTCCTGACTCTTAATTGAGTTCTCATTTCACTTCTTCCTAACCTTAATTTCTCAATCTGTGAAATGGGAATAAGAATGCCTATCTTCTCAACTCTAATCTAGGTGACTGTGAATATAAAAGGAGGCCATAATCCATGAAAATGTGCTTTAAAAGGTTGAACCACTCTGCGGAATTGGAAGGCATGTTTATTATTATGAGTATGTGGTTACCAGAGCCAGTCTGGGATCTACCCATCTTAGAATGACCACAGCTATTTGAATGATAAATAATAAATGAGACTTATTAGCTAAAATGACCTTGACAAAGCAGAAAAGTGGGGAGATGGGAATCAGAAAGGCATTTAATAGAGAAGAGTGTCATTCCTTGGATCCAGGCTGGACAGAGGCAAGCGCTTAGGGGGAGGGAAGATAAGAATCTCAGAGTGGTCCACAAGCTAAATGGGAATCAATAATGTTGTCTCTAAAAATAATGAAGTTAGTGTGATACAAAAATAGAAGCAAGGTTTATCTAAACCATGACGTCATCGTACGGGACCTCTCGGATCAAAGGATGGTGTCAGCGTGAAGAAGGGTAGTCATGACACTGGAATTGAAATTGTCAAGGTGGTGGGGGCTACAGATAAAATCCCTTTCAACCTACACATTTTGCAGATGAAAACACTGAGGCCCAGCAATGTTGAATGAGTTACTTGACAAACAGTGATTTACTGGTGGAGACCAGACTGGGCTCAAGGTCTTGGAAAAATTACACCCAAGTCTGTCCCTTGTGTGTTGATTTCAAAAGAAATGCCGATTAGGACTTAATAATAATGACCACAATGCCATTATAATACCTCCCCAAAACTAACAATAACCGTCTATTATCATTTAATGCCCGGTCCCTAATTTGATTTGCCTCCAATCATCTCAAAAACATATCTTTATGGTTGGTTTGTTCAAAGCAAGAACTCAACTTCTCTCCTGACCCCCACATTGCGTTTGGTTGATAGGTCTCTTCAGTCTGCTTTAATCTTTGAGTCTTCCCTTCCTTTTTATATGCTATTTGTTTGTTGAACCAAGAAAACTCGGGTTATCTGTCCTGTAGAACATGCCACATTACAGAGCTAACTGACTGTGTCCTCTTGGGGATTTTGAACATGTCCCGCGTTCCCTGTAGTTCCTATAAACTCCAGAGCTTGATTCGATTCAGGCTCAGTACTTGTGGCAACACTCCTTTCTAGGTGGAACCTGTATGCCTGTTGTGTCACATCAGGGGGCTCGTAATGTCGGCTTTTATCTGTCAGAAATACACACTGTGGTGTTTAAAAGGGAAACAATTACACGTCATTATACATTTGTCCAAACCCAGAGAATGCGCACCACCAAGATCGACCCTAATGTGAACTCTGGACTTTGGGAGATAATGACGTGTCAATGTAGATTCATCGATTGTGGCAAACATACCACTCTGGTGGGGGATGTTGGTATAGTCGAGGTTGTGTGTATGGAGGCAAGGGGTGTGTGGGAAATCTCTGTACCTTCCCCTCAGTTTTGGTGTAAACCTACAGCTGCTTTAAAAAACAAAGTCTATTTTTTAAAAAGTGAAACAATTGCTTTATAATACTCCAGGGGTTAAAAAAAAAAAGGTGGTAAGGAAGAGAGGGAGATGAAATAAGAATGGCAACAGATGGTCATTGCAGCTGGGTAACGGGTACATGGGGTTCACTGTCCTAAAGTCGTGAGTTGCTTAACATGGGGCTACGTTCAGAGAAATGCATCGTTAGGTGATTTCGCCGTCGTGCAATCATCATCGAGTGTACTCGCACAAACCTAGATGGTTCAGCCTATGCACACCTAGGCTCTGTGGTACTAATCTTATGGGACCACCATCATATATGTGGTCCATCATTGACCAAAACATTGTTCTGCTGCACATGACAGTACTCTCTCTACTTTTATTGTGTATTTGAGAATTTCTATAACAAAAATGAAATAAAACACTGCTGAGAAATGACCCTAGGAAGATGTGCCTAGACACAGTCAGTTGCTTCTAACCCAGTGGCATCCTGTTCTTTCTCTTTCCTCAAAGAATCTCAATTCTGTTCAAGTAAGCGTGCACATCTACATGGCCAGGTGTGGCTCCAGCCCCAGGAGTGAAGGCAGGCGTCCTCGGCCACAGCTGCCCTCGTCTACAGTGCTGACTGCTTCATGAGGTGGCTCAGGCGAAGCATTCAACACAGGAAATGCTCAAAACATATCCCTTATGGTCATTACTGTCTTCATAACACACCAACGAGAATACTATCGTCCCCACTTTACAGGTGAACGTGACACTTAGAGAAGTCATGTAGTCCTGGGTCACCGGCAGAAAGCTTCAGTCTGTGCCGCAGCACCAAAGCCCACATCCTCAACCCACTGGGCCACACTTCCAGGTCTGGGAGTGCACGTGGTCACCGGGTCTTCTCTCTGGGTTGATTGAACGTCACAGAAATTTGTAATTGGGGACAGACTTGTGCGGAACAATGAGACAGAATATTTAACATTGGAAAGACACTGTATCCTATGGTGATATTTTCCACATTTTGCTGACTGTAAGAATCTCCTCGAGTGTTTGTTAAAATGCAGATTCTAGAGAAGGGGCCCGATAATCTGCATTTTTAACAAAACACTCTCCTCACAGACAAGCAAGTTAGAAAAACTGTGCCTCATGGTATTGAAGATGGGCCCAGACAGAGCAGATTTATTAAATCTAAGCAGAGAAAGGGGTCTTAAAGCTCTGTTGATGCCCCATTACCCGCAGCCACTGGGCAGTGGGTCCTGATTCCACATACAGCGGGTCCATTTACAGCCTCCCACGGGGGCCGGGCCATCCTGCCTGCACCTAGTCACTAACCCCCTGCTGACTAACTTTGCCCCTCCACCCACAGCGGATTGGACACCTGACCAGGCTGACCCAGTCAAATCCTTTCTCTCAGGAATTTTAAATTAGACATTCTAGATTAGCTGTTGCTGGGCACCAGATCTATAAATTCATGTGACGTTATGGTCAGTACAAGCTAAGCGGTGGGGGAGCACAAAACAGATGTCTTATTAAAGAAGTCAGTGGAGGGAGAGAAGAAGGGAGAGACAGACAGACAGGGAAAGGGAGAGGAGAAGGGTGAGGCAAATGGAGGGGGAAAAGAGGGGGGATGAAAATATAGATATATGGGGGTGGGGAGAGAAGGGAGAAAGAGTTTAGTGGGTTAAATAGTGGCCCCCAAAAGATATATAGTCACCCAGAACCTCGGAATAGGACCTTATTTGGAAAAGGGGTCTTTGCAGATGTAATTAAATTAAAGATGTAAAAAGGAGATGACTCTGGGTTTAGGGTGGGCCCTAATCCAACGACTACTGTCCTTATCAGTAAAAGGCAAGGGAGATTTGACACACAGAGACGAGAGGAAGGCCACATGAAGACGCAGGCAGGGGTTGGAGTGACGTGTCTACAAGCCGAGGAACAGCAAGGATTGCCAATGGCCATCAGAAGCCAGGAGAAAGGCAAGGAACCAATTGTCCTTCAGCAGCTCCAGAAGGAACCAACCCTGCCGATACCTCGATTTCAGACTTCTAGCCTCCGGAGCTGAGAGAAATAAATTTATGTTGTTTTAAGCCACCAAGTTGGTGGTGATTTGTTACGGCAGCCCTAGGAAACTAATCCATCCTAGGAGATGTGAACTATTAATCCTGGGAGAGGGAGGGGAGGGCAAGGGAGAAAATCAAAAGTGGAAGTGGGAAGGAAGGAAGAGAGAAACTGAAGCGGTGGTTCAGGCATGAGCAGAAGAGAGAATGTGCCCGCCCCCACTCGGCCCCCTCCCCAGTATCCATGCCCCTTGACGTCCTGTTTCATCTGAGGATTCGGCCTTAGGTTCCCGAGGCGCCCCCTGCATCCCGACATGACACTCCCACACTCCACTCGTTTCTTTGAGAGGGTGTCTGCTCCTCACACGCTGCCCCCATGGTGGGGGTGCAGAGCTGCAGCTCAGCCCCCATCACCTGGGCAGCCCCAGGCTGGCACTGGGAGCAGGAGCAGGGAGGCTAGCGTGGCTACGTGGCCCAGAATGGGGTCACTGCAGCGAGCTGTGCACGTGGGATATGTGGGGAGGAGGTGCGGTCGGTACTCTTTGCTGAATGACACAGACTCGGGAAGGCCTTGCTTCCCTCCACCTCACTCCACCGGTCTCCCAGCAAGGTGGCTTCCTGGGGCCATTCCACATGTTGATGAGCGACCTGTCCCCTGCTAGCCAGCCCCCCCAGGGGCTCGGCGGCTGCCCCTGCAGCTGGTGCCAGGGTCAGAGGCCTCAGCAGTATGGTCAATGGGAATTCCTTCCATGCCTGCTGGAATGCTCCAGAAGAAAGGCAACGAGGCACACACTTGAGGGTTTTACAAAGACCAAGGGCCCCTCTCACTTTCTCGGGTAGTGATATTTTTATTAGTAGTACGTGATAGCTAACCCTTTGAAACCCTTCCCATGTGCCAGGGACCACGCTAAATGCTTTGTAAGCATCATCTCAGTGGCTTCTCCCAACAACTCCAGGAGTAGGCGGTGCTGTGATCCCACATTAGAGGGAGAAACTGAGGCAGATCAAGGAGGTAAAGACTCTGCCCAAGGTCCCCAGCAAGAGAGGGACACGCTCAGGATTTGAACCCATGGGCTGCCCTTGAACCGCTGCGCTCCACTGCCTCTCTCTGGGAGCGTACCTTGAATAAGGATAATCCTTAATTAATTCCCAAAGCATTTCCACACACTCGTTAGTGAAAACGTCCCAGATTTTTATCGGCGTTTTAGTGGGAGAATGAGGACATGAACGGGTCTTACCTGGGCTGCTCGGCCCTCGGTGGTCCCCGCTGTTGATGGCATCTACACCTGGCCATCTGCACACGGAGGGCTGGGAGGGTCAAGGGAAGTGAAGAGTGGGAAGAGGGAGGCTGAAGCTTGAATTCACCCTGATGTGCAAGTCTGGGAAACAGAGCCCAAACAGGAGCGTATTCCTTCTCTTCCCTTCTGCTCTTCCCCCAACGTCCTGGGGTCCACATTGGAGCTCACCCCAGTTGCCCCAAATCTTTCTGCCAGCCTGGAACTCCCCATCCCTGCCCTGCCTAGGCCACCATTATGTCGCCTATGGTTTGCCACATGGGGTTTGGAGCCTGCGGGACCTGGGCTGGAGCACTGGAGGCAAAACCTGCTCGTGTGTGTGTGTGTGTGTGTGTGTCTGTGTGTGTGTCTGTGTGTGTGTCTGTGTCTGTGTGTCTGTGTGTGTGTGTGTGTGTGACCTGCCTCACCACTCTGGGCCTCCCTGTCCCCATCTGACAAATCAAGACAATAATATCATCGACCTCAAAAACTGCACTTTAAATATGTGCCGTTTTGTTGTATGTGAATTAGACTTGATGAGGAAATTTTCAAAAGCACAGTTGTTTAGGGATGCATACACAGAGGCTTTAACGAAGCAAGGGCGTGCTTACGGGAGGGGGAGAGAGAAGGTTGCAGCCTGGATGGAACATGAAGGCTTCTGGGGTATAGAAACTTACCTTGACCTGGGTAGCGGTTCAACAAGTGTCTGTTGATAACACTTTGTTAAAATCTATGTTTATGCTTTTGGCATTTGTCTATGCAAATGTTGTATTTCACTGCTTTAAAAGGGCTTAAAAAATAATAAAATTGACCTCCCAGGTTATTGAAGCCTTCTTTGAGACAGGCATGGGTGCCCTTTCATGCAGTAGGTGCTCAGTGAACAGGGGATGGGTAGCTCTTCCTGGTCATTATTCAGCCAAGGGAGAGCTCAGTGGGTGGTCAGCCCCAGAACCTGAGAAGCCCACAAAAGAGAAGAGGGAGTGGGGGTGGCTGTGGAGCGGGGAGGAATAAGTTATTGACAAATCAGGGAAAATGAGAAATTTGTCAAGAATCATCTGCAGTAGTTTCAGAAAGGAGCTGTGCTGATGGTTTTTCATTCATTCCACAAATATTTACTGAGGCCCTGCCATGTGACAGCACTGTGCCAGCTGAAGAGGAAACTATGATAAGCAAGAGAGAGTCCCTCCTTCCAGCGCTTATGGACTAGCCAAGAAGTGGACATTTAAATGGGCAGATTCCCCCAATGTGGTCAGTGAAGGATGGAGGAAGCACAGAGTGCTGGCTGAGCCCATCAGAGGACCACCTCACCAGATTCTTGCTTTTTTCTTTTGGGGGGGTAGGGGCTTTGTCAGAGAAGTCTTCCTGAAAGAGGTGACACATAAACTGAGCCCTGAGTTATCCTGGTCTAGCATCTTCCAGGGAAGAGAACAGTATGCACAAAAGCCCAGAGGTGAGAAAGAGACGGTGGTCCTTTGAGGAACTGTAAAGATATTAAGTAGCTGGAGTACAGGATGAGAGAGAGAGAGAGAAGAGACAGGAAATATAAGCTGGGGTCGGTTCACAAAGGGCCCTCCATGTCCTGGTAAGGAGTCTGGATGCAATCCTAAAAGCCATGGAACCATCGCAGGGTGTAGAGCACCCTGTTTGCATTTTAGAGGAAGCATGGTGTCTGCCAAGTCTATTAGAAGGGATGGTTTCTCTGGGTGAGCAAAGCCAGCCTCCTGCTCTGGAACATGAGCCGACCTTCTCAGTAGAATTGCCCTCACCCTCCTACCAAGGCCCCTCATTTGGTCAAAGGATCAGAGAAGCTCGTTTCTGTCCAGCTCTGAAAGACAGAACTCCTGACTCTCAGGCCCCATGGATGACAAGTCTCGGGGGATCAGGGGCTCTCGGTGTTGCAGTAAGGCACCCCCCTGCAGTGCCTGGCTTGGTGCCTTGCAGGAAGCAGGAATTCAAACGATGCTTGTTGGTAGGGCCACCGCCACCTGGCTTTAGTTTTCCTTAGGACTATGATGGACTGAGGAAGTAAGACTTGTATTTACACGGAACACTCTGCACTATTAAAACCTAAAACTCTTAAGTATCTATTTGATTTGTGGCCAACATTCACCTTTCTGGCTGATGAAGGCTCACTTCTCAAGGGGGCTTCTTTGCTTGGGTGATATTAATGAGAATGAGGGTCACATGGGGAGCATGTTAAAAATGCAGATTCCTAGGATCCACCCTCTCCCCTGGAAATTTGGATTCAGTGGGTGTATCAGTCAGCTTTTGGTTGCTTATGCTGCTGCAACAAACAAGTCCCCACATCTCAATGGCTTATAACAAAAAAGGGTTTATTTCTCACTCACAGTACATGTTGACTGTAATGTGAAACAGTAACATTTCTATTTTATTAGTCGGCTTTGCCATACTTTCTTCACTTAAGGACACAGACTGAAGGAACAGCCCCCATAGGGGACATGCCACTTTTCTATCAAAGATGAATAATCATCTTATAGAAAGAAAGAGCAAATGATTGGGAACAGTAACACTATTTACCACTGGTGGTCTGAGGTGGGGCCCAGGACTATGCATTTTAACAGTATTTGCAGGTGAATCTGTTGCAAGTGGTCCGAGGGCCACACTTGGAGGACCTCCGGGCTATTGTGTGTTAGCACCAAGAAAGTCATTGGTCTGGACTGCTTCAATGTGCAAAGTTGGGCAGTTTCCTGCCTTTCTTCCTGACACCTAGATCTCTCTCAATGCTCCCTTTCTCCTATCACTAGGTCTCCTCTTAGAAGCCTTCAGAGCCTGAGTGCTCCACATTGAGCCCTAGTCTTAGATTTTCCTCCATACCTCCAGCTAAATAACACAAGTCCGGTTTCAAAAAAAGAATTCGTGTAAATGGCCATGCATGAGTTTGCGTGTTCGCCCTGCTTGAGTAGGTATTTGCCTACTTAAGGTATCTGCGTTTTAACCAGGCTGTTTTCATGATATAGAACTCATTGAATGATGAGAATTTCAGGCACCTTAACCAGAGGTAATGGATGGGAATATCAGTGCACGTGTTCTCCAGCCACCCTCCCATGTGGATGGCCCATCTCTGCTCCCTCCTGCTTATCTCAGGCACTGCATTTGCCCCCTGATGTTGTAATGGTCTATTCACGTCTGCCTCTCTTACTAGATTATGAGGTCCTTGAGGGCGGAAGCTTTGAGTTCTTTCTATCTCCTGCATGCAAAAATGTTTGATGAATGAATGAATGTTTGTTACTTGTGTATTATTTCAACCCGCTCTTGGGGCATTTTAAAAATCAGCATTTTTTTTTTTTTGACTCATATCCTGGCACCTCTTCCTGATTCCTTAGAACTGCACTGGCCAATACGGTAGCCACTAGCCACATATGCTACTGAGCAGTTGAAATGTGGCTGGTCTGAACTAACATGTGAAACAGTAGATGTACAACACTAGATTTCAGAGACTTAGTATGAAAAGAATGTAAAATAGCTTGTTGTATTTAGAATATCTCATTCATGATTTTATATTGATTATAGGTTAAATGATATTATTTAATGATAATATTATTTAAATCAACTTATTTAATATTTAATTATTAAAATGATTAAAGCTTATTTCGTTTAACATAGCTACCAGAAAATTTAAAATTGCATAATGTGGCTTGCATTCTATGTCTGTTCACAGTGCTGCCTTAGAGAATTCTTGGTTTCCCCATCATATCTGCAAGTTTTCTTCACTTCTCTGGGGAATAATTCACTTGAGTCTTGAAGCAGAGACTTATTTCAAGGAGCAAAGGAGCACCTGCCAGTAGCTTTTCCTCTCTTGACTTTTGATGCCCTTGAACACATCTTTTTTTCCCAATTTCTCCAGTGGGGAGGATACCATCAACTTGCAAATTCCAGCGGCTCAATTCTGCCTGAGCCAAAGCATCATTTCTAAGCAGGACCTCATGGTGCAACGGTAGTGCGTCTGACTGCAAAGCATCATTTCTATCAGCACTGGGCCTGTAGCTGAGATTCTTTTCGGTCCTGGTTGGCTGAGCAGGTCTTGTTCCTAAGCCCCAAATCTCTGTTCTGGGACAGCTTCATAAGTGGGGTCGGCAGGCATGAAAAAGTTAGAGGAGGAGGAGAGTGCAGCCCTGCCAGCCGGAGAGTGGGCACCCTGGGGGTTGGGGCGTGCAGTGACTGCCAGGAAGCATGGGGGGCTTCTGGGGCCAGGAATGTGCTGCTTCTTGATCTGGGTGATTGGTATTTGGGTGCAGTCACTTTTTGAAAAGTGACCAGAGTGTATACACTTATGATTTATTCTCTTGTCTGTAGGTATGTTATACTTCATTTAAAAATTTTACATAGCACGACGAATAGAACGTGAGTGAGGGCCGGCCCCGTGGTGTAGCGGTTAAGTGCTCGTGCTCCGCTACTGGTGGCCCGGGTTCGGATCCTGGGCATGCACCAATGCACCGCTTTTCCGGCCATGCTGAGGCCGCGTCCCACATACAGCAACTAGAAGGATGTGGAACTATGACATACAACTATCTACTGGGGCTTTCGGGGAAAAAAAGGAGGAGGATTGGCAATAGATGTTAGCTCAGAGCCGGTCTTCCTCAGCAAAAAGAGGAGGATTAGCACGGATGTTAGCTCAGGGCTGATCTTCCTCACAAAAAAAAAAAAAAAAAAAAAAGAATATGAGTGCATCACAAAAAATATGAAAGAGAATTAAAGCTCTGTGAAAATAAGTCTCTAGGACAGAATATGAAAACATCTTCCATTGTTTTACTTTTTAAATGCATCAAATATGATAAATAAAATTAAATATAGCATTGTGACAAATGCTTAAGATGGCCCCCGTGATCCATCTGTTGTTACGTCCTTGTGGATCCCCTCCCCTTGAGTGTGGGCAGAACTTGTGACTTGCTTCTAACCAATAGAACACAGTGGGGTGACAGAATGTACATGGTTACATGTACATGATTACAGTCCATAAGATGTTGCTGCAGTCTCTGTATCCATCCCTGGCTTAGAGGAAGCAAGCATTCATGTTGGGGAACTCCATGTGTCAAGGATACACCATGTGGTATCCTCTAGGACCTGAGCGTGGCCCCTAACCAACAGTTAGCAAGACACTGAAACCTTCGGTCCTAAACCACAAGAAACTGATTTCTGCCAACAACCTGAAGGAGCTTGAAAGCAGATGCTTCCCCAGTTGAGCCTGTAATGAGACCGCAACCCTGGCTGATGTCTTGATCGCATCCTGGTGAGACCCTGAACAGAGGACCCAGCTAAGCCATGCTGGGACTCCTGACACGTGGGAACTGGGAGAAAATAAATGTGTGTTGTTTTAAGGGGCTAAGTTTGTGGTAATATTGTTACACAACAATAGAAAACTATTAGAGCACTAAAGGAAAAAAATGCAGCTCGCACCTGACCTGCAGTGGGCTGTCAGCTGAAGTTAGTTGAATGAAAGAGCCCTAAGATATGGGTTTTCAAGATCTCAAATCTCTTTCTCTTTCTCTCTCTCTCACACACGCATACACACATTCACACACACGAATGGGCCTCAGGTGTCCCTTATGGATGATTTAGTGTGTAAGGGGAAAATCTTTTTGAAAATAACTTTTTAAAAAATGAAATTAGTATCCATTTATGGCAGAAATTTTGGAAAGTACAGATTAGCAAAAAGAATATAAAATCACCAATTTCTTCACTGAACAGGTATTAACTTTGTAATACCCATAGATAACCATTATCCACTTACATAAAAATGGCATTGATTTTGTGCATTTATAAAAGTAACACTTGCTCATTGTATAAGGCTTGAAAAACATAGAAAAATAAAATTAAGAAGCTTAAAGTCACCAGTAATCCCACACACAGAGATAATCCCTGTTAACATTGTGATACTGCATCTATGTAAATGTGTATATCAGTCAGCTTGGGCTGGTGTAATAAAATACCATATACTGGATGGCCTAAGCAACAGAAATTTCCTGTCTCGCTGTTCTGGAGACTGGAAGTCCGAGATCAAGGTGCCAGCATGGTTGGGTTCTGGTGAAAGCTCTCTTCCTGGTTTATAGACGGCCATCTTCTCACATGGTGGAGACGGTGGGAGTGAGCTCTCTTCTTATAAGAAACTAATCCTATCATACAAGGGACCCACTCTTATGACTCATTTAATCTTAATTGCCTCCTTGTAGGCCTTATCTCCAAATACAGTCACATTGGGTATTAGGGTTTCAACATATGAATTTTGGAGAGACAATTCACTCCATAGCAATGTGTGTACAATTTTTTAAAATTAAAAGTAGGATTTTACTTTGTTTCCACTTGGCAATATATCCTATTTTCTCACATCATTGGATATTCTTCTGCATTGTTTTTCTTGGTTGCATAATATTCCTACGTAATAGCTACATAATGGCTGTATTGATGTACCATTAGTTGTTTAACCAATCCTGTATGGATATTTAGATGGTTTCTAACTCTTTTCCATTGTAAATAATATAGGAGTTAATATGCTTGTAGTTGAATATGCTTTGTGTACATACATGATTAATTCCTTCAGGATAGATAGAAGGAATTACCTTGAAGAATTTTTTAAAAAGAAGCCACTATGTCTTTGCTTTTGTTCTCAGCTATGTTACAGCAGAGAACGGAAAGGCGAATACTATTTGGAATTTAGATTTTGGATTTCCTTTGTGGCTTTAGAAGCTCCAGGGCTCAAGAAAGCAGTGTCATCAGGGAGTCAAGGAGTTACTCAGGAGGCTCTGCGTAAGGAGTAGCTTCCAGAAGGCCTTTGGCGTGCATGTGCTTTGTGCCCTGATGCCATGTGTGTGGAGTACAATCCTCAGCCCCTTTGCGGAGATGTCACAGAGGCTGAGTGTCATCTTACAAATTTGAGAAGAAACTGGCAAAGGTATGTTAGTCCCTTACACTTATGTTGTGTTCTAGATTACAGGAAGAAGTGAGAACAGAAGAGAAACCATCCCAGCAAGCACATGGCCAGGGGCACAGGAACTGGTGATGTTGGGTGGTGCTAAGGAGATGGTTTTTGGCCAAGACTCAGCCTCCCCAGTTCGTGCTTTAGATTACCTTTCCTTGGGAAAGATAAAGGTAGAGAGAATGAAATTAAGAATAACATTGTTGTAGACATTTGTTATTTTTGCCTGCCCAGCATTCATTCTCCGCTGGGGAGAATGGAGACCTTCCTTTGGGGACCCTCCTTTGGGGACCAGTCGTTGCCCACTCTCTGTCTGGGAGTGGGCACAAAACCCAGGCCTGACCAGTCCGTCAGCAGGTGCCGCAATAGACTTGTGACCAGGCCTGGCCAATGGAAGCCTACCAGGACGCCTGCTTTGTCTAAGAGAAATGAAGGGCTCCATTTATTTCTAGGGGTAGAATGTAAGCCTTGAGTTGCTGATGGGGTGCTTACCACTCAAGAATGAAGGCGGGTAGAGGTGAGAAGTGGAGAAACAGTGAGTCACAGTGAGATTGTTGGAGCTCCTGGATGCAGCCATGCTGGACCCCCTTTCCCCTCCCCATGAAGGCGCCCCACCCCCCAGCTCTTTGTTTTTTAAGCCAATTTGAACTGGATTTCTATTTCACTAGCAACCAAAGGGGTCCTGAATACAATACCTTTATATTTAACTGGGGCTCCCCCTGCATCTCAATGCAGAGCGCTGGTGAACTCTGCTATAGAACCTCTTACCCAAGTTCATGGGACATCTGTGACCTAGAACCAAAGCCGCCCGTGTATGAATTTCCAATCTTACCACTGCAGTGAGAGAAAAGGGCAGACCCAGCCATCAGTGAGAAGAGAGAGGGAGGCAGAGAACATTTGTCCAAAGGTAGGGTCACGGTGGGAGAAGAAGAAACATCTGGAGAGACGAAAATGGCTGGAGTTGGCCGGCCCAGTGGCGCAGCAGTTAAGTGCGCGCGCTCCGCTTCAGCGGCCCAAGGGTTCGCAGGTTTGGATCCTGGGCGCGCACCAACACATCGCTTGTCAAGCCATGCTGTGGTGGTGTCCCCTATAAAGTAGAGGAAGATGGGCACAGATGTTAGCCCAGGACCAGTCTTCCTCGGCAAAAAGAGGATGATTGGCATGGATGTTAGCTCAGGGCTAATCTTCCTCACCAGAAAAAAAGAAATGGCTGGGGTTGGCCTTGTTCTTCGTGCTCAGTCACATGGAAGGAGGAGATGAGGAGAGACCACACCCATGTGTGAATGACTTTTGGAACTTGGGGCTCTGTTATGTATTTGGGAATTGTGGCCCACCAGGGTCTTTGAATTATACCCAAACCTCCACCCCTGCTCCATGGGGTGGGGTGGGAGGAAGTCATTAGCTCCACTTAGCCAATGAGCTTTATGGGCAAGAGGCCAGTAGAGAATATGGCTCAGGACACATCAGCCGTTCCAGTGGCTGGCCGTCTAGCCACCCCGCAGAGGGGGCTGCCTCCTCTAAAGACTCCGTCCTACTGGTGCTAGGTTACTCTTTTTGTCTCACCTCCCTACGACGGCTGCTTCTTTCCCCTCACCCTGTGTGTCCGTCAAGGAATAAGCCCTAACCCGGACAGTCAGCCACAGGTCCACCACAGAGCGTCTCTATTGGTCAGAGTTCTTGCTCCTGGCCTCCTCACTGGCCTCTGGGTTCCCTTATGCGTACAGATGGCAGACTGGTCAGAGTGCTAGTGCTGGGAGGTGCTCACATGATGCAACTTATGGCTTCAAATGGGACAGTGTCTGGCTTTTTTCCTCAGAGCAGAAAATCCCAAGAAGGTTCCAGAACCCTCGCCTTGGTTCATCTCTCCTAACCCAGGTTGAAAGAATATCTAATATAGTTATGTCTATGTGTGTCTGTGAGAGCCTGTATGAGCATGCAAACATTCAGAACATTTGACACTTAGATCCTCTTCTTTTGCACATTTTCATTTCCTCGCCCTCCCCGCCCCTCATTTTCAAGTAGTCTCTAATCAAGTGACCCAGACCACGTTGCCTAGGCTACATGTGTTTTCTATTAGTCTCAGCCTCCCTTCAACCATCAAATGCAGGGCCCTGTCCTGAACGGTCGGCCACTAGCCAACAGTGTTAATCACAGCTGCTGGATAATGCACCTGGCCAAATGTAGCCTCGACCCCAGGCCCTCCCACCTGTCACAGCAGGCTGGAAGACCCCCAGCCTGGCCATCTCACCCCAAGCTGGAAAGATGGAAAAGAATTTACCTTTTTGAGATGCCTTCCCTTGCTTAGTTTGCAGAGCTGGTTCTCAAAGAATAAGCCCCGGACCAGCAGCATCAGGAAAGGCAACTTGTTAGAAAGGCACATTCTCGGTTCCCACCCGGGGCGTACTAGGACAGAAGCTCTGGGGTGAGGCCCAGTGATCTGTGTGTTAACAAGCCCTCCTCGTGATTCTAATGCTTGGGAGAGTCAGCAGCAGTGGTTGACAGCATGGTATCATAGGGTTTGAGTCTGTGCAGAAAAACAGTCACAGCAGGTGATGTTAACTGAAGCTATGTGCCCACCTCTTAGTTAAGCTTTTTACGTGTATCATGTAGTGCAGAGGCTTTCACCTTGACTGAACATTAGAATCAACAAGGATCTTTTGAAATATACTGATGCTTGAACCCAACTCCAGATAAGCAGAATCATTGCCCAGTGGAGACCCAGGGAACAGGTAGGTTTTAAACTCTCCCCCGGGTGATTCTGATTCACAGAGAGATTTGAGAAGCACACCTCCAGCCCCCTCTCTGACAACTGTCAGCTGTGTGACTGGGAAACTTCCAGTGCCCACCCCAGCCTTGATTTCTGCATTTGTCAAATGGGGGTGACTATTCCTATCCTCTTGCCCCTCCAAGACTGTTTTGTGGAATAAACGAAATAAAAGATATGAGATCTTGAAATTGTAAACAAGATGAGCTTGAATGCCCAGCTCAAGTGCAGTGGGAAACCCAGCGTTTCTCCCAGGAGATTGGGGTGGGGCCAGTGTTGGAGGGGGGACTCCCCTCCCCTAACGCCCTCTGGTTCTGACTTTCTGTTTAGATTAACTTCTCCATCTTTGCCTACTGATCATGCTCTACCCCACCCCAGTGCTCCTCTCCCCAAACTTCCACCGACTCAAGCTCAAGGCTATGTGTATGGCAGACTCGGCTGAAGGATCAGGACAACGTCAAAGGCATACGGCACCGACAGAGCAAACACCTTAAAACTATTACTGAAAGTCTTTACATCATCCCCAGCTTGGGGCCAGTAGCTGTTACTCTTCTCCACTTGGCTTCCAGCTGCCCACCATCTTGCTGCCCCTCTTCTCCCCTCCCCCAGCTTCCAGCCCGAGGCTCCTTGTTCATTTCCCCTGCAGTGTTCTTTAGCTATCTCTTTGTCTCATTTCTAACCCATCCCTGCCTTGCCCAGAGGGATAGCTTTCCACAACCTAGATGTCTCATCAAGGGATTTTGCTAAACAAAAACACTTGTTTCCTGGAAAAGGAATTCTGCCCCAGTTTTTTCCTTCTTCTCCCCACTACTAAGCAGAACTGTTAAGGGCACTGGCTTTGGAAGCAGATGTTCAGAGTTTATATCTTAGATTTCCGCCTTGCTGGCAGTTGACTTGAGAGGGGTTATCTCACCCTTCGCTACTCCAAGTGTGATCCATGAGCCAGCACCGTCAGCCTTAATTGGGAGCTTAGTACACGATGCAGACTCTCAGGCCAGCCCCAGACACACTGAATAAGGATCCATGAACTCCAGGTGAATCATTTGCACGTTAAATTCTTGGAAGCCCCATTGTAACTTCTCTGAGCCTCAGTTTCCTGGTTTGTAAAATGGAGATAATACCTCACGGGGTGGGGGGGGAGGCTGTGACAATTACATGAGATAATGTATGCAAACATAAGCATCATGTCTCGGAGAGCCTTCAATAAATGGTAGCTAATATTATTAGCTATTATTAGCTATTATGCTTTATGCCTGTGTTAAAGATTGTTATTCTAGCCAAAAACAGAACCCCTCAGGATGCCGGGACCCTCAGGGTACAGTGATTGCTCAGTGCTGGGGCCAGGTAGAGGGAAGTTGGGGGAAAGGAAGCCCTAAGATTTCAGGACTTCAGAATAGGGTAAGGGAGGGATCAGCCTGGCCGATGCTAAGCGGGGGCAGAGGTTCAGGTATTTAGGCTCTCTGCAAACTCAGGTCTGCACGTTCTGGTGTGCTGGAGGAGATGCAGAGCCACTGGACCAAGGCACTGTATTTTCTTGGTGTGACATGTTTACTCATGGCAAGTAATTGAAAATAGCATTTGCATGTTAAAAATGGATACAGAGAGAGTACATACAGTATGGTTCCATTTATGGCAAGTTCTAGAACAGACAAAACTAAACTAAGGTGATAGAAATCAGAATGTCAGTTGTTTGTTGGAGGGTGGGGGGATTGACTAGAAAGGGGCATGAGGGAACTTTCTAGGGGAAAGGAAATGTTTTAAATCCTGATTGGGTGTTAATGACATTTGTCAAAACACATCCAAGTATGCACTGCAATGAAATCTGCAAACTTGATTCATTTTTAAAAGAAATTGGGAACAGAAGGGAGAGACCACAGACACCTCCTCCTATTTTCTCGGTTTGGGAATTATCCAGACCTCCATTAACGAAGGCCCTCTGCCCTAAGTCCAACCTTAGCCAATGACCTAGACCTGGGGCCAATGTAGACAATGCCTGGGGCCAGTGTGGACTGCAGTGTGAGTGAAAATCCTCTGTCAGACTTCCCCAGGGGCCTCGGGGCCGAATTTCTAGCAGCACTGGACTGTGGCTCATGCATCTCAGTGAGAAGAAGTCTTCAATGGCATCCACTTGAACAGCCTCCTCTCACAGGCTCCCGTAGGTCCCAGGCCACACAGCCTGTGGCTTCTGTTTGTTCCCAAATTATTATGGCGCAGCCCACACTGGGTTCATAGTGGGAAATTTGCTCTTCTCAGTTTCCCTGTGGATTGGAAAATTTCCCAAGGTACTGCTTTGTGCCTCTTTGGGCACAGTCCTTCACCTGTTTCCTCTCAAGGCTGCTGGCCTTGCCCCATCACTCCATAAACTTGGCCTCAGGTGGTCAGTGCAAGGCTGGGCTGTCACCTTCTTCAGTGCCTGCACCTTGGCCTGGAAAGGAGACTGAATTCCCTGCGCTCCCTCACCCCACATCCTAGGCCATGTCCCAACCCGCCTGAACACCCTGGAGACTGCACTTTACCCTAACGCAGGCCTTTCCTGGCCTTGGAGTCTTGGCCCAATAAAGAGAACGTGTTCTCTTCTTTAAATCTTCATTTCCTGTCTCAGGATTCACTTCTTCCCAGGAGAATTAGCAGTGTCATGTCTATTCTTTCAGGGAAACTCCACTTCCACCCTCAGTGGGAAAATCCCCAGAGGGGTTTTCTGGTAGGCGGATTATTCAGACTACACACACTCACACACACACACACACACACTCTCACACACACACACTCACATACACACATTCTCAAGCACAGAAAGAGGAAATGACTTCTACTCAGTGGTTAATGACAGAGTTGCCACCAGAACAGAGGTCTCCTGACTTCCGGGCCAATTCTAGTTCCTTTGATTGGGGCTGAAAGTCGGCCTCCACTAGGGTACTTACTCTGCTTGCGACTCGACTGCATGATTCTGGCGAGCCACTTAATGTCTCTGCTGCTCAGCTTCTCGACAGTAATTGGGGATGATAATAGTTACCTACTTCATGGAGATATTCAGCGACTCAATTAGTAAAACCTTCTAAAGTGCTTGAGTCCCATTATTCGTTGTAATGGAGTACGTCTGCCAGTGTTGGCTGAGCTGTTGGCTCTTGGTGTGAGATGTTCTTTCCAAAGAAGAGTCGGGAGCAAACTCTAGGGACTTGGGAAAATAGAAATAGAGCCCATTGCTCCTAGGTGTTTCGAAACCCTCTTTGTCATTTGACTTTTAAGAGAAGATGTTGGTGTGAATGCTCAACAGAGAAGTTTCTGCCTCACACAGTGATTCTTAAGCTTATAGCCACGGACAGACACATCATCAAAGTGGTGGCATTGCATGGATTCACAGACATCAAATCCAGACAAGAAAGTGATGGGGAGGGGCTGCCTCGGGTTCTTGGAAATCAAGTTGTGCTTAGAGTTGCCCAAGTAAAATTCATACCCAGTGATGCTAGGTAGCCACCTCTATTAGTTAAGAAACAGGATGAGCTGCCAACCAAGAGTTCTCAAGCTTTGGAGGCTTACACAGGACACAAGTAATTTCTCTCTCATGTCATAGTACAGAGTTAGCAGTTCAGGGCTGGTTGGATCACTATGTTCTCAGAACATGGCTTCTGCTTGTGAGTCCATTCCTCACCTTCTCCCAACTAATAGGAAGGGGGAAAGGGACAGGAGCACGCATCCATTTTTTTCTAAGGACAAGATCCAGGATTGGTACCAGCGTTACTCTTGCTAGCCCATTAGCTAGAGTTTAGTCTAACAACCACACCAAACTGCAAGGGAGGCTGGGAAGTGCAGTCTCGACCTGGGCAGTCTTTACACTGAAAGGAGGTGAAGATAGATTAGGGGGGACAGCTAGTGGTCTGCCAAACCATCCTTGAGAGAGACCACGGGACTGTCTGCAAATGTGTAATTGAAAAGTGCCAGAACATCGAAAACCGCAGCCGAGTCATCGGGAATAATCCCAGGAGTGGGTCTGGCATGTGCTTGTAATTTACTGAGTAGAGATCAAAAGAGGTGGTCAGACTTCCTGGAAGAACACGTGAAGATAGAAACTGGTCCTATGAGGCCTTTTAACCTCTTTGCAAGACCCATTCTTAGAAAACTGCTCACCTGTGCCCAGGAGTCTGACCAATGAGAGAAGCCCTCTGCTAGGCAGAGGCTTGAGCTTCTGGCTCTTGGTCCTGACTCATCTTGGGGAGGAGGAGGGGGAGGGGGAGGGGGAGGAGGCAGCGGCGGCCAAAGGGAGCTCTCCCAGCCAGCACTAGCATCAGTTACTTATTGAAAGAGGAGTTTCTCTACATTTCGTTAAAGGAGGAGGAGGGGCAGGAAGACACTTCCCCTGCACATCAAAACCCATCTAGGCTGACCTGCAAATTTCTGCTATAATGTAATTTGCATATTACTTGAATGACAATCTGGTTGGTGGATTAGAATCTCCTGAGAGGAAGAAAACCTCAGCGGATAGCAAGGTTTTGTAACCTGTGTAACCCGGTTGCCATTTGGGGGGAAATTTCTGCTAAGATTTCTAACGAGACAGCCCTTGGATATTTTCAAAGACTGGTTTTCCCTCAGAACATTCATGCGTAAGCCCCTCCACTTGTCAAAATTAGGCCAGAAAAATGCTGACCTGGAGAATTTATTTTAAAAGATCATAGGATGGAGCTGGGGAAGACAGAGACTGAATCAGAGAGATGAACTTTTTATTATGAAAGATTTAACACACAGACAACAAACCCAGCTACAGCAATCACCAGCTCCTGGCCAACCTTATCTGTACCCCCACCCACTTCCTCTCTTCCTCCTGGATTATTTTGAATAAATCCCAGCACCATCTCATTTCATCTATATATTTCAGTATGTGACTCTAAAAGATAAGAACTCTTTTATAAAAGACAAAACCAATGCATAATCATACTATAAAAATCAGTAATAATTCTGTAATATAACCAAGTATCCAATCAATGTTTAACTTTCTCCAATTCTCTCCCCCACTCTTGCTCTCTTGCAATTGATTTGTTTACATCAGAGTCCAAACAAGGTCTACTTGATGTATTTGGTTGCTATGTCAGATGTCTCACGTTTCTTTTAATCTGCAGTTTCCCACTTTCTACTTTTTTACCCTTTATCTTGTAAAGTTTCCCAAGGTCTGGATTTGCTGACTTCTTCCCACTGGTGTCATTTGATATGTTCCTCATCCCCTGCATTTCCTGGTGATGGGTTGTGAGATCCTGCGGCTTGGTCTCATTCGAGTTAGGTTTGGCTTCATAGGTGTACGCAGGTGCTTACAGCAGGAGGCCCATCATGCCTGATTACCTCTGTGAGGTTAGCAGACATTGTTGATCATTTGCTCCATCCATTGTTTCAATAGGGGTTTGCAAAATGTGATATTCTAATTCTTTTATTTCATCTTTATTTACTAGCTGGAATACTTGGATAGACAGAAACGTTCCCTCCTCAGCTATTTACGGTTACCCTGAGGAGCAGCTCGTATAAGAAAGACAGAATAAATGCTGGACTCTTCCCCTTTACTTACCAGCGTTCAGAGTAATGAATTGTTTCCCTATCATCTTCCAAAAGGACTGAGAATTTTCTTGTTTGTTTTTGTTTTGTTGTTTATGAACTCATGAATTTTTCCATATCCAATGTGATTCAATCCTTATTCTTATTAATGCTCAAATTGTCCCATTGTTGGCCAATGGAAGCTTCCATAAGTTGACTCCTGAGTCCTTTTGACACGTCCCAGTGGTCTTGGATAGCTTGCTTGCTTTCTCATATGACCAGATGTCCAGGCTTATTTTATACATTTCATGCCCTAGACCTGGAATCACTCATTTTTCTAAATAGCCTTGTTTCTTTTGGTGATAAATGGTAGAGGGCACAATCTGGGCAGTTCGAACAGTTTTTAAGAAAACATTTCTTTTTAATTTGAAAATAAAGTATAAGCATTGCAAAGATAATTTTATTTCAAAGACAACATGAAAAAATTGAGCAAGAATGTTCCAGAATAGCACTGTCCACTAGAACTTGCTGCGATGATGGATGTATCCTATATCTGAGCTGTCCAATATGATAGCCACTAGCTACACGTGGCTATTGAGAGTTTGGGATGTGGCCAGTGCAACTGAGGAACTGATTTTTTAAATTTAATTTTAAGTTAATTTAATTTTAAATAGTTACATGTGGTTAGTGAATACCTTATCAGACAGTGCAGGAAATCTAGAATCAAGTGATTAAATTCCACAACTACGTTTTTTAAGCGCCATCCACGTGCAAGGCATGGTGAAGGCATTGCAAGAGAGAGAACTGAGTAGTACACTGTCATTTCTGCAAGAACCTTTTAATATATTACAGGAAAGGAAATAAGATGAATCCCTGATAATTTTAATGTAACCAAAATGGTAATTTCCAGATGAGCTGCAATGCAATTAGAATTCTGAGAAAGGAAATATGTTTTAATAATTCTGTTGGAGGTGTCAGAAGTGGATTCATGGAGAAGATGACATCAGTTGATGCTTTTTTTTTTTCATTAGGAACCATGGCCTTAGTTTTTTTGTTTTATTTTACTTTTGGTTTTATTTTCGAGGTTTTTTTTGGTGAGGGAGATTGGCCCTAACATCTGTTGCCAATCTTCCTCTTTTTACTTGAGGAAGATTGTCCCTGAGCTAACATCTGTGCCAGTCTTCCTCTATTTTGTATGTAGGATATCGCCACAGCATGGCTTGATGAGCAGTGTGTAGGTCTGTACCCGGGATCCGAGCCTGCGAACCCTGGGCCGCCAAAGTGGAGCGTGGGAACCTAACCAGTACACCACTGGGCTGGCCCCTTATTTTGGAGTTTTTTAAAAATAAACTTTATTTTTTGGAGCAGTTTTAGGTTCACACCAAAATTGAGCAGAAACTTACAGAGTTCTCATATACCCACTGCCCCTACACATGCACAGCCTTGCCCTGTATCCACATCCCCCACCAGAGCAGTACATTTGTTACAGTTGATGAACCTACATTGATACATCATAGTTACCCAAAGTCCATAGTTTACATTAGGGTTCATTCTTGGTGTTCTATATTCCATGGGTTTGGACAAATGTGTAAGGACATGTATCCGTCACTACAGTATCATACAGAGTAGTTTCGGGACCCTAAAAATCCTCTGTGCTCTGCCTATCAACCTCCCTACCCCCACTCCCTGGTAACCACTTATCTTTTTACTGTCTCCAGAGTTTTTCTTTTTCCAAAATGTCATATAGTTGGAATCACACAATGTGTAGCCTTTTCAGATTGGCTTCATTCGCTTAGTACTGTGCATTTAAGATTCCTCCACGTCTTCTCATTGCTTGCTAGCTCATTTCTTTTTACCACTGAATAATATTCCCTTGTCTGGATGTACCCCAGTTTATTTATCCATTCACCTCCTGAAGGGCATCTTGGTTGCTTCCAAGTTTTGGCGATTATGAATAAAGCTGCTATAAACATCCATGTGCAGGCTATTGAGTGGATATACATTTTCAACTATTTGGGTAAATACCAAGGAGTGCAATTGCTGGATTGTATGGTGAGAGTTGTTGTAAGAGTATGTGTAGTTTTGGAGAAACTGCCAGACTGCCAAAGATGCTTTTTAAACTTTAATGATAATAATAATACCTTTCATTTATTGACTACTTGCTCTGGACCAAGAACTTCACGTATAATAACTTCCTTAATTTAATCCTAATAATCCTATAAAGTAGATGTTTTTAACCCCCGCTTTACAGATGAGTAAGTGGAGGCTTTAAGAGAATAATGACTTGCTCTGGGCCCCACAGCTCCCAAGCAGAGCTGGAATTCAAACCCAGGTTTATCTCACTCCAAAGCCCTGGTCCTTTATGCTACACCTAATTCTCAGAGCCCAAAATGTGCCTCATTCTCTTTGCTTCTTAGATTCCTCCTGCATGAAGATAACTTTCCTCCTGCACCTCTGAAAGCCAGCTTCCAAAGGAGCAGGATAACCTTCCTCCAAGGGTGGAAGGGAAGAGACAAGGCAAATATGGAGAGAAAGCCCGTTGTAAATGGCAGAGCCCGTGGATGGCATGCAACTCAGCATTCCCCCGTCTCTCTCCCTGGCCCCAGGTGAGGCTGCGCACCCTCCAAACTCCTCACTGCAGTCCCTCCGCACTTCACTCCCAGCCTCTGTGTTTTTCATCCCCATGGCTGGCTCAGTCCTGGGGTCTCTGGTCCTTTTCAAAGCCTCTTACCCAGTTTCTACTTTTCTGCCCAACCCTGTGAGTTAGCCTAGGGGATGCTGTCTGCTTGGGTCTCCCAGGACTCCTCTGGATATTATCCTTTCCCATCTCCCTTGCTGCCAACTTTGGTCCCAACCTGAGCCTCACAAACGTTTTTTGGAGCCCCGTCTCAGTGGGAAGCCCCAGGCTCGTGCGCCTCCAACGGGCCAGCTTAGAGAAGCCATATCTTCATTTTTTGCTAGAATTCTTTTCCGTTGGGCATTAAATTTCAAAAATGCCATTTAGTGTTTGAAGGTCAGATTGATAGACTTCATACCTCTGCACCTCTACTTACTAGCTGTATGTCCCTGGACAAATAATTTAACCTTTCCAAGCCTCAGTTTCCTCATCTGTAAAATGAGGACATTAATAGCACTTGCCCATAGATTTCTTGATAAACTGAAGTGAGATAGCACTTGTAAAACTCTCACCATAGCACCTGGCATGTAGTAAGCACTCAATAAATATTAGCTATTAATGATAATGATTACACAGATAATGAGAGATGGCCCTTGGTTTGGGGGAAAGTTGGAAAAAATAACGTTATAACTGGGTGAATGTAATTGGGTTACGTGAGTGCTAAGAGCTCTGAAATAAATGATGAGCAACTGGGTACAAGATCAAGGTCTTCTTTTTACCTCATGGGTAGCCTTGGGCAAGTCACTTAATTTTTCTGGAGCCTCAATGTCCTCATGGATAGAATGGAAGTCATCACCTGCTGGTGCCTCTGGGCCTTGGCACTGCCATTCCATCTGCCTGGATGCTCCTGCCACAGAGCTCTGCATGGCTCCCTGCCTTACTTCATTCAGGTCCCTGCTCAAATGCCACCTCCTCGCAGAGCCTCCCCCGATGTTCTTGCTGACTCCTGCTCTAATTCTTTTATGGAGCTTGTTACAACCGCACGTGCATCATCTATGTACCACGGGCTCTCCCCCGTCCCTTCCCAAGAATTTAAGCTCAAAGAGGCAGAGATGAATCTAGCCTGTTCACTGCTGCGGTCCCAGCTCCAACGACGGCAGGTAGGACATAGTAGACTCTCAATGACCATTGTTGAAAGAAAAAAATGCCTAAGAAAATCTCTTCAAAATATACAGAGATCTAGAGCCACAAGTGTGTGCGTGCAGGTTCTAGGCTATCTGGAAAACAATGGGGGAGGTCTGCAGTTGAAATCAGCAAGTTGATGCACCTAAAATGTTCAGCATTGCTGAGGGAAGCATCTTCTTAGAAGCACACCTTACCCTGTCGATTTGTGATGGGCTTTAAGGAACCCTGCCAGCTCCAGAAGAGACAAGGCCAGCGATGGCGGAATCATCTCCTTGGTGCTCTAGCCAATTCCCGGGACATACTTTCCTCCCTTTTGGGCCCTTCCTGCACCTGAGGTCTTGGAGAAGCCTTCTCTCTACTCCCTTCCTCCATGTAAAGGGCCTGTAGAAAACATCCAGGGCTGTCACATACTCACACCACGCCATGACTGTAAAGCCCACCACCCCTCCCAGGGAGTTTGCTTTTAAGGTTAATCCCTAATTTGTAATGACGAGTCATCTATTCGTTATCTGTCTTATGTCTTTTATTGTAATCATCAGCTTAGCCAATAACCCTCCAAAGTTAAATGTATGCTCCTCGCTTGAACAATGGAGAAACTGAGGCCCTCAAAGCTTTGTAACTTGCTGAGGATCGCATACTTGGCAATGACCTCAAAGCTGGGCTCCTGCCTTTGCCTGTAGTTCCTTCTGCGGGCTGGGCAGTGGAAGCCAAGGCTTGGAGGGAAGAGGGCTGGGAGCACACACACGGTCCCTCTCTTTGGCTGCTCTTGCTCACAGTAAGGGGATATATTTCCAAAAGGCTGCTGGCAAATAATTTCGGGGGTTTGGCCAGCCTGAAATAACCAATCTATTTAGAGGTTTCAAGACCAGGCAGCAGAGGCTAAATAAGGTAAAGTGTCTGTCAAGAGGGGAGGCCCAGAGAAGAGAATAGAGTATTAAACAACTCCTGGCTTATGTCATGTTTTTCCTTACCCAGGGCTCTTTTAAAAGTGTGCTACAAATAGAAATTATTGTTGTCCTCATCTTAGAATACAGAAATGATGATATAAAGCCAGCTAAAACACACACTATAAATATAAATATAAACATAAATATGTAGTGTATACATATTTTTGGTTTGTTATATACAACTATACAACTTTGGAAAAAGTAGGTTTATTATACGTAATTTGGGAAAAAAATGGAGAGTTCTCAGCCAAAACTTCATGTCTAGATTGTAGGTATGGGGATTTAGGGATTTCTTCTATGGAATGTTAAATTTTTAGTAATAATAGAAGCTGTCATTTACATGGCACTTATTATGTGCCAGGAACTGGGCTAGTCCCTTCCCACACTTTTTTTACACTTGATCATCACAACTTGATTTCCATTTTTCCGTTTTATTGATGAAGAGGTAGAGGTTCAGAGAGATTAAGCAACTCAAGCGAGATCACACAGCTGGTAAGCAGCAGAGCCAGCTCACGGACGAAGGCTGCAGACTGTAAGATCCACAAGGGTAGGGAAAGTTGTGTTTGCCAATGTGTTGCCTGGTGCCCAGAATGGACCCAGTCATTGCAAGTGCTCAATAAATACTGGAATGAGAAATGAATGAGTGAATGGATGGATGAAAAAACGAATGGCTCTAACTCCTCTACTCTCTGCAACTCTGCTGAACCTCCTCCTCGCTTCACTCCACATTCTGCCATGAATGACACAAGGTGTTAGGATTGAGCACTGTCTGCATCTAAAGTAGACTAAATCAGACCTAGGTGTGTTCTCCCTTTCTTTTGTCAGTTTTTGGCGGGAAGCGGAGGGCGGTGAAGGAATGGCTAGGCTGTGTGTTTGCATCGTATCTGTACAAACTGGTGAGGGTGGAGAGTGTGGACAAACGGGGCAGGTCCACTCTAGGTGTGTCTGCCCGCAAGTTCTCAGACAAGTCACCATTGCTGCTCTGGTTGCCAGAACCCAGGGCCCTGGAACTACAATGTCTGCTAACTCTCAAGGGAGGGAAAGAGGAAATGACGGGGCAGCTTCCACTGCAAGAGAGGAAAGCAGAAATTCAGTAAGAAACAGAAGTTCCCTGGCAGTGCCTTGTTTTAGTTCCTCAAACCTAAACTGAAAGTCAGTGGGGCTGCATAAACATCTCAGGGAACTGGAAACCAGGAGATCGGCTCTAATTCCTGCTTTGCCACTGACTTGGATAAGTCATTTTTCTGCTTTGGGCTTCAGTTTCCTTATCTCTAAAATAAACAATTGAGGCTAAAACCCTGCCTTCGGGCATTTAGAACGAAGGGTGTGTTGGGAGGGTATTTCTGGTGGTCATAATGATTGATGAGTGACATTTATGTGTGTGTTGAGTGGGGTGGAGCAGGGATAGTAAATGTATTCAATGCTTAGGACCACACAATGAGAAACTGTTCCACTTCGAATCTGGAATGATGATTAAGAACTGCTTCATTGCTAAAATACTGTGATTCCATTCTCGCCACACTGATTTGAATCATCGAAGTCATATGATGAAAAGAA
This sequence comes from Diceros bicornis minor, assembly GCF_020826845.1. NCBI lineage: Eukaryota > Metazoa > Chordata > Mammalia > Perissodactyla > Rhinocerotidae > Diceros > Diceros bicornis. The sequence continues at coordinate 70,700,344 of NC_080741.1, read as the reverse complement.
ATCAGACTGTGTAAAGAAATCAAAAGTAATGGATGTATTTCTAAATGCCTCCCAATGTACCCTACTTTTGTGGATGTCAACACAGTTTCTTTACCTGTAGCGCATCTCCCACCATTGTCCCAGGAAACAGGAGGGAGCTGGCCCCAGACAGGAAATGTCACAGGCAGTTGCTATCAGACAGGAAGGGTAAGCAGAAAGCCCTTTTTGGCACAGTGGAGACATAGCCCCTCCTCTAGAAGGCTCCAATTGGAGTGGATGCCAAGTCAGTGAAGTAGAAAGGGCTGAGAGAGGCATCCAGGCATGGGCCTAAGGTCAGGCCCCTTTCCTGAGGGCCTGGGGATTCCCTCCTGGAGGGGAGAAGGGGACTGAAATGCTGAGGGAACAGTGAGCCAGAGGTCTGGAGTTGAAACAAGGAGCTCACTGCAGGAAGCTAAGGCAGAGGAGACCCGAGCAGTGGGTGTCCTGAAAGAGGCAGAACCGAACACCTCTCAGCAGAGACTTGAGAAGGACATGCCCTGAACAGACAGGAAAGACTCTGCCCCCCACCAGAGTCCAGTGAATTTCCAAAGATGAGTAGTTCCTTCCCCACTCCCTAAGCTCGTTATGTTTTTCCTCATATCCAGATGCCATCTTTGTTGTTGTTTCGTTGAGATATAACATACACACAGAGAAGTATATGAATTCTAAGTATATGGCTCTACGAATGTTTACCCTTGTAGATACCTACGTACCCATCACCCAGATTGGGATATAGACCATGCCAGCACCCTAGAAGGCTCTTTTGTGCTCCCTCCCAGTCAAGATCTCCGGCCAAAGATAGCCACTTTTTAACTTGATCACCATAAGTTAGTTTTTGAACTTCATGTGAGTAGAATCATACCGTGTGCAGTTTTTGTTGTGGGGCTTTCTTCATTCAATATCATGCCTCTGAGATTCATCCATGCTGTTGCATGTAGCAGCTCAATTTTTCCCCATTGCTGGGCACTATTCCATTGTATGATTATGCCACAATTTATTTATCCATTCTACTGTTGAAGGACATTTGGGTTATTCATAGATGCCGTCTTGAGAAAGAGTAAGTATGGAAACCTCTTAAGATGAGAGAAATATTCCCCTTAGGGAATTTGAACCTGAAAGAGACCATTTTAAGCCAAAAGAAGCCAAATTACCCCCTATTGTTAAGTTTACATTTTCTCCACCATCTGCAGAAATAGGAACTCCAGAGCTAAATGAGGTCAGTTAATGGAAGACTTTTTAAAAATCATCTTTATTGCATATCTGAGTTGAAGAGTGTAAATTTGGGCCCTGCTACAGTGACTTTCCAAAAAGGAAACCAGTGCACAGGGCTGGCTTTAGGCTTATTGAGGTGGTAGACCAGTCGTTGCCTTACTATTAAGACACTAACAACTTGGAAGAGATACATTTGAGAGGTGGTATATCAAAAACAGGATGAGTTCTAGGGGAAAATATTCAGAAGATGTGGAAAATCTGAGTGAACACCTCTAATGGGGGCGCAGTGCTGGGCTCACAGAGGGCTCGGACAGAATTTGAGTCGGCGGTACAACAGTTGTCAAAGAAAACACCAGCCTAATTCAGAAAGGTGCACAATTAGTCACCCTGCAGTGGTCAAGGGCTGTTCTAACTACTCTGACTAATTTCAACTTGTTTATCTTCAGAGAAATGGGAGGCACCTGGAGAGGTTCTCAAATAAAATAATCTCAATGACTTAAGAGATGAAAAATGAGTCTAGGGTGAAAAAGTTAACAGAGTTAGGGCTGTTTTTGCTTGAACAAGACTCTACTACCCTGAAAGTAGGTATTTTGGCTCAGGAAGAAAGTAGTGGTATACTTCACAGTAACACTAGGCAGAGCTCTCCCTGAATGCCTTTATATACGTGACTGCACTGGTAAGAGGACATAGATGAGAGCTGTGTATCATCGCCTCTGTGGTACCCATGAGGGCATCCACAAACACTTCAGCTCTCTCTTTCCTCCGGGCACACACTAGGACTGCACTGTCCTGCCCATTTGAAGATAGGCACAGCCCATGACTGCTTTGGCCAATGACATGAGCAGCAGTGACATGTTTAAAGCAGAAGCTTTAAGAGCCAGTGTGATTTCTCTCCAGAGACTTGTTCCCCTCTGCCATGGTTCCTGGTAGCAGCTGCTTCAGCAGCCTGAGTTCCAGAGGGAGCAAAACTCTAGCCAATCCTTGATGGTCGTGTTTGTGAACAAGAAATAAACCTCTGTGGCTTCAAGCCACTGAGATTTCAGGATTGTGTGTTACGGCGGCATAGCCTATCCTATCCTGAATGATTAAGCTGCTCACCAGCATCTCTGAAAATGGTCACTTGATGTGCTCTATGATCTTGGCTCCTTACCCCCAACTCTAAGCCAAAGGCGGACACTTCACCTCTGATAAAAGACCAGCCCGTAGATTCTTTCCCAAGAGTTTGAATGCTAAGAGGTAAAGAGACAACTGGCACTCCATAGTAGAAGCTACAGCTAAGAGAATCTAAAGGATAGTGGGGACTGGCGGCCATGTTGGGCCAAGGACGAAGAAAATGCAAGACAGATATCTGATACAAGGGACTGGCAAGTGGAGGGACTGAGGAGAGAGAGGGAGGCTTGAGAAAGGAAGTGCAGCCCCCACTAGCCCCAGCTTTCTAGTTCATTCCTTTAGGGCTGATTGGGCTTCTGTTTCCTGTTTTCAGCTTCTACGAGATCTCTGTAGGCTAACACTAACTCCAAACACACACTCCTTTTACTTGAACTCGTCCGGGGTGCTCCTGTACTTTCCAACAGGAATCCTAAGGAGAACAAAAGATAAAAAGCAGCAAGACGTTCATAGTAATTGCTAACATTGACTAACACTTAATCTGTGCCAGGCACTGTTCTAAGCCCTTTATGCATATTAACTCTTCTAATCCTCACAGCAACATTATGAGGTGCATACTTTTAACATCCTCACTTTTACAGATGAGGAAACTGAGGCACAGAGGGTTTGAATGCCTTTCCCCACACCACGTCACCACTAAATGGTGGCTGGTTTTAAAAGTCATGCTTTAAACCACTATGCTCCAATGAACTTTCAAATGTCTTGGGTGATATTTTGTTACTTAAGGAGTTTTTGAAGTTCTGCTTTAGCGTGTTTAAAATTAAAATCATTGTTATTTATTTTAGGTGTGATGATATTTTTAAATGAAGTACTGTCTTTAGAAATGCATTCTAAATATTTATAAATAAAATGGGATGTCTGGGATTTGCTTCAAATAATAAAGGGGAGCAGGGAGTGGGTAGGTGGCACTGTAGATGATACATAATTAGACGTGAGTTGATCATTGTCAAAGCTGGGTGATGGATACATGGGGATCATTATATTGTTCTCTCTGCTTTTGTATATGTCTGAAATTTTCCATAATAAAATGTAAAAAATAAATAAATAACAGTAACAGAAGGCATGGAAAAGACTGGAATTGGTGCCAAATTTAAAGAGGACTTTTTATCTTATCTATGGTATTTTAATTTTAGAGCAGGGGTTGGCAAACTGTGACCAGTGGTCCAAATGTTTTTGTACAGCTTGTAAGCTGTGAATGGTTTTTACTAATGATTGAAAAAGTGTACATCGCGTGAAATTCAAATTTTAGTGTGGAGAAAGTTTTATTGGAACACAGCCACGCCCATTTGTTTATATCTTGTCTACGGCGGCTTACACACTACAAAAGCAGAGTTGAATCGTTGTGACAGAGAGCATATGGGCCACAAAACCTGAAATATTTACTGTATGGCCCTGTACAGAAAAAGTTTGCTAACCTCTCTTTCAGAAGGGGCTTTATGCACATATCACTTTGTTTTTAAAACCAAAAAAAAAGAAAAACAATATCACTTTCTTTTTTGATTAAGATAGTAATACCAGACCATTGTAAACAATGTAGAATATACCAAAGAGTATAAAAAAGAAAATGAGTATCATCCACTGAGTACCCATTTGTAAAATCTTCCCTCTTATCTCTTATTGACCAGCTATTGACAAAATGAAACCTGCCCCAGCTTCAGGTAAAAGTGAGGATTATCTTTTTGTTGCCTGATTAGACAAGAACTACAAGCAAACATTGGCTGGGACAGGGAGACGACCTGAAGGGTTTGAAAGAGGCCACTGGGGGTCTTATTGGATTTAAATTGCACAATAAACCTCACATTGCGTCTCTAACTCGTGTATACTAAATCCTAGGAGGAGGGCATCATGGTAACCATTTAATATAGATACAAGAACTGATATTCAATGTGTGAATCCAGTGAACAAGTTCTGAGGAAGAAAATAATAACCTTAAAAATGGACTTAACCCATGATTATACCAAAATAGCCAAAAGGTAGAAGCCACCCAAATGTCCATCAGCAGGTGAATGGATAAATGTAATGTGGCATATATATATGATGGAATATTATTTAGCCTTAAAAAGGAAGGAAAGTCTGACACACGCCACAACATGGATGAACCTTGAGGACATGAAGTGAATTAAGCCAGTCACAAAAAGACAAATACTGTATGATTCTACTTATACGAGGTACCTAGAGTAGCCAAGTTTATACAGATAGAAAGTAGAATGGTCATTGCCAGGGGATAGAGAGAACTGGCAATGAGGGCTTATTGTTTAATGAGTATAGAGTTCCAGTTTGAGAAGATGAAGAAAGTTCTGGAGATGGATGGTGATATTTGCACGACAATGTGAATGTCCTTAATGCCACTGAACTGTACAGTTTAAACAGTAAATTTATGCTATGTATATTTTACCACAATTTTAAAAAACTGACTTAAATTTCAAGTGGACAGAATTTGGTAATAATAAGGGTATATCATCAGCAAAGAAGCTAAAATGGATTTAAAGTTTAGCAGGGAAGAGTTCAATTAACTGAGAGTAGTCTGAAGGCTGTGATTAGTAATGCTCGAAGGTGACTACTGATGAAGGGATGGTGTGGAGTTTCTGGGCTGCCACTGAGAGTTTGCTTTCTGTGTTTGAAGGTTCAGGAATAAGTCTGCCTGGGAAATCAGCGACGATTCTTCCAGTTCAATGATTTTATAATAACACCAAGAAAAAGGTCTAAAGGAAATGTCAGAGCTGTCGTTAGTGGTGTTACCAGTGATTTCAGTAAAATCCACTCGGTTTCCAATAACCTGCCAGGATTGTGGCTGTTGCCCACATCATTTAAGGACTGAGCGTTGGCCTGAGCTGTTGGGCAGTTCTTAGCTCCCCAAGCCACGAAGCGTGCATGCTCCTCTGTGAATGACTGTATGGACGGCAGGCATGTTGTAAAGGCTGAGCGTCTGCTTTACGGTGGGAAACCCCAGGGGGTAGGTTGGGCTGCTGTCTTCCATGGTATCGCAAATGCTGAGTTATACCTCCGTTGTAATTTGGGATGGGAAATATCTTCCCGGATGGTGATGAAGCATAGCCACTGGCCACTCCTGATGTGGTGAAGCTGTGTGACCAGACGCTGACGATCGGTCTGACCAAAAGTGACTCCTGGCTGGACTGGCCTCCCACTAGTGCTTCCTAGGACAGCCGGACATGTTATTTAAGGCCAGCGTCCATTTGAATTGAATCAGTTGATCATTCTGATTGGTTAATGCCCAGCTGGGCCAGTTGTTAAGTATTTTTCCAAACCACCTGGCCAGGGATCCCCTTCAAATTATTGTTTGCCGGCCGCCTCCTGTATCAGAGTGACCCCAGACTAGGGTTAAATTTTCTGATAACTTCGCTTTGAAAAAGTGGAGTGCCCATTCAACCAACCCCTAATTCCTTCACATTCGGGGCTTTTGAAATGTGTTTGCATTGGATTTTGTTTAAAATATCAAAAGGATAAGATTACTAGGAATGGATAAACAGGGCCACAAAAATAGGAAAAGTGACTGTTTACTGAATCTACTGCTTATTAGCTGCTTTGCATATATTACTCTAATTGTCACATGAAGAGTTAGGTCTGTTTCTAATTTTACTCATGAGGGAAGCTAAGGCTCAGAGAAGCAAAGTGACTTGTGAAAGGTCATGCAGCTAATGAGTGGCAAACCCAAAATTCAAATATAGCTCTACAGTATTTCACCTCACATTTGGGAAGTCCACACCCAAGCTTAGCCGGCGTGGCGGACCTCTGTGGGCTTTGCTCCTCAACATCCATTCCCGTCACCTTTCTTCTGCTGACAGTAACTTGATTTTCCTCTGGGAAGCTCTCATTCCAGGTGTTTAGGGGGAGGGAGTCATGTGACTCAATCCTGGCCCATCAGTGCTTGGTATTTGCTTGGCTGCAGTGACTCATTCATTCATTCATTCAACAAATATTTATGGAGAGGAGCTGGGATATGCAGCAGGGATCAAGACAGACAAGGATGCTGCACCAGTGGAGCTTATTTTCCAGCAGGGGCAGACAGGTAATAAACGAGTAACAAATATTCAGCGTAATTTCAACTGGTAATGAGTGTTTTAAAGAAAATAGTACTGTAATAGGATATAAGAGTAACAAGGAGCAGGGGGTGAGCTCTTTTAGAGAGGGTGACCAGGGCCAATGAGAGGCAGTGGGCCTTATGTTGGGTCTCTTCATGTTGAACTTGAACTTGGAAGGGCATGGGTAAGACGACTGCTGGCAGCCGTCTTACCCATCCCTAGAGTCTGAGGATAAAGCCAACATTGGGGAAAGAAGGGAGGTGGAAGAGAAAGAAAGAAATAGGGTCCTGATGATGTCTTTGAGCCTCTGAATAGTGCTGTACTTGAAATTAGACCTGCTGCATATAGATTCTTTTGTGGGTTTTTTTTTTGGCTTAAGATGGTTGGTCATGGAGCCGGCCCAGTGGTGTAGTGGTTAAGTTCACGTGCTTGGCTTTGGCAGCCCGAGGTTCACGGGTTCACATCCCGGACGTGGACTGATGCACTACTAGTCAAGCCATGCTGTGGCAGCATCCCACATGCAAAAAAAAAATGGAGCAAGATGGGCACAGATGTTAGCTCAGGGCCAGTCTTCCTCACCAAAAACGAAACAAAACAAGAAAACCCACAACAACAACAACAACAAAAAAGATGGTTAGTCATGTTTTAGGTTACTTGCACCAGAAAGAAACCTATCTTTTACAGCTAAGTATTCAAGCTAATCACTGCCTGGCATATGAGCCTCCTTTGCTACTGGCAGATGTGAGTAAATTGTCGACACATAAGCAGATGACAGAATAGATAGGTGATAGCTAGACAGCTCCATTGGCTGACGGATATAGTACAGATAAAAGTTAGTGTTTGTCCATGCATGGAGAACAGGACCAGAAAGATACACACTCAGCTCTTCACACAGTGAACACTCTGGGATGAGAGGAAAGGAATTTCACTTTTTAATTATCAGCTTCTGTAAAGTTTGCATTTAAAAACAAGCATGAATCACTTTTAACATTTAAAAAACTACAGATCTGGAAGAGTGTGGACAGAGAGGTCTGTGGAATGGTCGTGGGCTGGGTCCTCAACTACATGCCCATAGCATATACAGTAAGGCGTTGGAGGACTGTTACTCAAAGTAGCTGCCAAGAAAATGGTACAAAGGAGAGGCCCCTTGCTCTCTCCTGAAGAGCTCCCCAAGCTTTTTCACGTAAGGACGGCTGGAAGATGACAATGTCTGTATAGCTCACTGGGGTAAAGATATAAGGCCACATGAAGCCAGAATTTTTTCCTGGGCATTCTGTTGGCCCCAGATCCTGCCCAGTTGTTCCAAGAGCTGCGGGGATCAATTTCTTTACATGGAACCCGTTCACTGAGTACCAGCAGGCCTTGTTTATAGGACAGAGGCTCTTTCTACAAAAAACGCGTGATTCCCAAGTGCTTCTCCTTCATGCCAAGGGAATTGTATGTATCTCGAAGGTCAGAAGCTTGACTAGCATTATTACAGTGTTTATTTTGATTTCAAAATATTCACGGAACTCATAATTATATTCTGATTGTGCCTGAATTTTGCTTGCACTCTGTTTGGTAGATTTCTTTTTAGAGGACAACTTTGGCAATCATTTTGAGATCTCTTCTCTCTCGGATACTTCCATTAGATCATGGATTGTGCCTGAATCATAATCCTAGGTGAATCCTGTTTCTTAGAGTTCAAAGTCCCACATAGATTCCAGCTTTGCTGTTGTTTAAAGCAAGGAACAAAATTTTATGGCAATCTTGTCAGAAAACTCTTGAAGATTCTACCATAGAATCAGTCTTCATCATTGCTCCTTTCAACGTAGGAAAAAAATAATTACTTCTTTGTAGCAGATTCCATTTGGACCTAAATAAATTGTGTGCTAAACCTTCTAAAGCCGTAGGTTCAGAAACATTCCTCTTGCAATTTGGCCTTTTTTATTTAATCACTTTGCCTAGAGAAAATGAAAAGGCAAATTCCCATCTAGGAAAGGTAGAATAATCGCAAATTCCAACCTGAAGGAATCTGAATTAATGAGATTTCCTGGGATTTTTCCAGCCAAGAAAGAACTACCACTCTCCACCCATAGAACTGTGATGCTTATAACTTTCCTTACAGGCATACTATCATTCCCTGGAGAAGGAATTATGGTCAGATTTTCATTTGATCAACAGATCAAATTAGAAAATCTCTTGAGGGAAATATCATTCATTATTTACAAACATACATAATTAAAGGAAGGAGGTATATACAGAAGAAAGACCATAGTGTCTGCAGAGCAAACGCTTAAATATAAGTAGAATTCCCTGGGATCTCCCCAGGTGCGTGCTCCAAACATATATTTAAAGTCTACAACTTGGAAAAAAATAGCTTGAGGGATATACACCAAACTATCATCTATGCTTTTCTCTGTGGATGGGGAGACAGGTGGTTATTGAGGGATATGTTTAACTTGATATAAAAGATTGCTGTGGTGTCTGGTTTTTTAAATAATAAGTAGAGTGGATATTGGTTAGGCTCCTTGGCCACCCAGCAACTAGAACATCCTTCCTATATTTATAGAATTTCCCGTCTTACGGATCTAAATATGCTTAAGCCAGAAACTTGCTTGCCAAACCTCCCCTGTAACAGAAGACTATTGCATCTTATAGGTGTATTAATCAGAGTTCTCCAGAGAAATAGAACCAATAGGGTAGTACAGAGAGAGAGAGAGGTTTATTTTAAGGAATTGGCTCACACAATTATTGAGACCCAGGGAGAAGCCAATGTTGCAATCCAAGTCCAAAGGCTGTCTGCTGGCTGAATTCCTTCTTGCTCAAGGGAAGTCCATCTTGTTTTCTATTTAGGCCTTCAACTAATTGGATGAAGCCCACCCACATTATGGAGGGCAATCAGGTATTATCAAACTCCACTGATTCAAATGTTAGTGTCACCCAAAAACACACTCACAGAAATGTCCAGAATAATGGTTGACCAAGTATCTGGGCACCATGGCCCAGCCAAGCTGACACATAAAATTAACCATCACAACAGGGTAATGACATATGACCTAATTCTTACCCAGGCTTTGGTTTGGAAGTAAGTGCCATGTGGAATCTATTCTTCAACAGAGGTGGTGGTGGAAACATCCAGCTTACAGAGGCAAAATGGCAGCAGTCCTAGTGGCAGCTCCCTGTTGCTAGAGTATATGGAGTCCGTGCCAGCAATGGCAGCAGAAGGGTCTCCACGAGAGGTGTCACAGCTTTATAGCTCCAAGCCTCATCCTTTGGTCCAGTAATTCAGTGAACTACTTAGTTCCTTTAACACATTCCTTTCCTGCTTAAACTTACTAGGGTGGATTCTATTGTTTGCAACTAAAAAAACTTAAATTCAATAAGCCTGTTGTATTAATTAATCTATTACTGCATAACAAATTACTCTAAAACTTAGTGGCTTAAAACAATAGTAAACATTAATTATTTCACACATTTTCTGTAGGTCAAGAATTTGGGGGTAGCTTAGCCGGGTGGTTCTGGCCCAAGGTCTCTCACAAGGTTGCAGTCAGGTTGTTGGCCAGGGCTATAATCATCTGAAGGCTTGACTGGGGCTGGAGGATCCACTTTCAAGATGGCTTTTTCACATGGTTGGCCAGCTGTGTGGGCTGTTGACAGGAGGCCTCAGTTCCTCTCACGCGGGCCTCTCTGTAGGGCTGCTTGAATGTCCTCACAAGGCGTAAGCGGTCTTGCCCCAGAGAGAGTGATCCAAGAGAGAAAGGTGGATGCCACCTGCTTTCTGTGACCTTGTCTATGTGAAGTCACAAACCATCACTCCCCCCCATTCTGTTTGTTATGAGAAAGTCAGTAAGTCCAGCTCTTATTCAAAAGGAGGAAAATTAGTTTCCACTTTTTGAAAGGAGGAATGTCAAAGAATTTGTGGATATATTTTAAAATTTCTTGTAGTGGCCATCCTCAAGATGGCCCCAAGAATCCTCACCTACTGATGTTTACATCCTTGTGTATTTCCCTCTGACACTGCGTCACATTGTTCTGTGTGACCAATGGCCAGTGGAGAAGTGATGGTATGTCACTTCCAAAATTAGGTTACGAAAAGCTACAACTTGCTCCCAACACCTTGCTCTGGGAGAAGCAAGCAACCATGTTGTGAGCAGCCCTACGGAGAAGCCCACGTGGCAAGGAACTAGGGCCTCCAGCTGACAGCCAGCAAGGAACCGAGGCCAGCCAGCAACCGCCTGAGTGAGCTGGAAGCAGATCCCCCAGCCGCTAGTTGAGCCTTCATAAGACCGCAGCCTCAGTGACAGTTTGCACTTCACGGGACCTCGTGAGACCTTGAGTCAGAACCACCCAGCTAAGCTGCTCCTGGATTCCTGACCCAGAACTTGTGTGAGATAATAAATGTGGCTTTAAGTTGCTAAGTTTTGGGGTCATTTGTTATGTTGCAATGGATAACTAATACACCACCATACATATATTACTAATTTTCCAGAAGAAATAAAGGTGTGTTTGTGTTTGTGTGTGTGTGTGTGTGTGCGCCTTGAAAAGAGTGTGAGGGAATAAGATATAGACTGATATAGATCTACCTAAGTCACCAAAGGGAGACATGACTATCTTTCAGTCCTCAGAGAGCAGTAATTTCCAGCTCTCAGATTTTACTGAACACCTAGAAACCCTCAAACAAATCTTAAGTTGAAATTGTTCTTTTTTGTGTGTGTGTGAGATCAGCCCTGTGCTAACATCTGCCAATCCTCCTCTTTTTTTGCTGAGGAAGACTGGCCCTGGGCTAACATCCGTGCCCATCTTCCTCCACTTTACATGGGACACCGCCACAGCATGGCTTGCCAGGCAGTGCGTCAGTGAGCGCCAGGGATCCCAACTGGTGAACCCCGGGCCGCCGCAGCAGAGGGCACGCACTTAACCGCTTGCGCCACCAGGCCAGCCCCAAAATTGTTCTTTTTTAAGGCTGTAAACTGCCACCGCCTAGACTGCATCCAGCAAAGCCTGGGAAACCCCTCCCTCAAGACAGGGGTTTGGGCCATATTGGGCTCTTGTGTATCTTAAGGGATTTGGGCCATACTGGGCTCTTGTGTATGTCAAGACGAGGGTTTGGGCCATATTGGGTTCTTGTGTATCTTAAGGGGTTTGGGCCATACTGGGCTCTTGTGTATGTCAAGACGGGGGTTTGGGCCATATTGGGCTCCTGTGCTTCAAAACTAGCCATGATTTGTTCTTTTGAATTCTTGTTAGCCTATTTCTTTAGGAAGTCTGTAATCGCAGACCATAGCAAGTAGCCTGTGGGTTATTCAATCCCTTTTTTAGATTTAATAGCAAAAACAATTGTATGATCTACGTCTTATCAGTTACCCAAGAAAGCACGACATCCATTTGTTCCAAGACTATTTGCCGAACACCTACTGGGTGCCAGCACTGGCCTCGGCACTAGAACACTGGCTTTAAACGTCCTCAGCACGGCATGGGGACAGCAAATGCCATTGTTGCAGTAGAAACGCAATTACAGGAAAGCTAAAACTCTCCTCTTCCATTTGGGGCAAAAGCCAGCAGTCTGTCTCCAAGGAGCCCTGCAGGGTGACTTGTGAATTCACCCAGGTCCAGCTCTGGCCATGAGCTTTGTAGGCAGCACACCGGGAGCAGACCTATGGCCCAGGGAAAATCTACAACCACACTCATGAGACGGTTGCATAAAACCAGAAGGTCCGTTTATTAATTTACAGTGAAAATTCTTACTATCCCAGCGACCAGAACACTTGTGTTTGCATGCCCAACCCTACCTTTCTCCCCCCACCCCTCTATTTTCCTAGCCTCTCCTCTTTCCTTCCTTCCATTCTTGCCCTGACAAATCCTTAGTGCGCATGTCCTGTGAGCCAGGCGTGGGGCTGAGAGCTTCAGGAACAATGGTGTCTGAAACCCACAGAGTTCCTGCCCTCAGTCTGAGGGGTGGGAGGAAACCTTGATGGGGATAGTCACACAGATAAATGCCCAGTCCCTTTTTTGTTTCATGGAGCCCTTTGAGACTCGAATGACCGTGAAGGTCACTGTCCTCAGAATGATGTGCATTCTCTCACACACATCACACACACATCACACACACAATTTCAGGGGATTCTCAGTCATCCAGAAACCCGTCCCGGGATATGGGGTGCAGAATCGCCCGTCTGCTGGCAGACTACATGGGAAGCAGTCAAGTCATACCCAGAAGGTTGCTTTGAGACCACGGAGTTGGAACAAGGGTGTTATTTAGGTGAACCGAATGTTCAAGGGCATTAGACTAAGATTGCCTTCAACATGGTGGAAATGGCTTTGCCACTGGAGATACTCCATCCTTTGGAGGTCTCCCCTCACCTGGAGCAGTGCCTTAATGGAGTCCTGCCAACATTAACCTCTCTCCTCTTTCTAAGTAAACAAGGCTGACCAAACCCCATTTTGTTGACTAGTCTCTTTTAAGGTAGGTCAACACCTTGACCCACGGAGAGCCACACATGTCTAGCCTTGGAGTGATACAGTGGCCTTCAGAGGACCTTGTATATCTTGGCTCTGATCCATAAGAAACAGCTTTGAAGCTTACTTTTAGCAGGCAGCTAGATCTTCCTTTCTTGCAAGTTCGTAGAAGGCATCCTGTTGTGGGCCCCAGCAACTCCCAGCTGGCTTTTCCAAGAGCAGCCAGAAAACAATAAAAGACAATCTCCTGGCTCATCAAAAACCTCTCTAGCCTACCTTTTTCCTCTCCACAGTCTAGACCAGGAGTTGGCAAACTTTTTCTATAAAGGGCCACATAGTAAATATTTTAGGTCTCTTTCTCAACTACTCGACTCTGCTATGATAGTGCAAAAAACAGCCATGGACAATACCTATATGAGTGAGCATGGCTGTGCGCCAATAAAATTTTATTTACAGAAAGCAGTGGGCTGGCCAGATTTGGCCTGTGGGCTGTAGCTTGCTGACCCTGGTCTAGGAGATGATCGTCCTGCTGACGGCTTCTCCCCAGCTCTCTCTCCTCTCTCTCCGTGGTCTTTCCGAAGGATTTATTTCCAGTGTATTTCTGAGAATTTAGGCAGACAGAGGGTGAGAAGAGTCCCTCTGTGGAAACCACAGATGAAAGATTGCTCTCAACTAGAAAAGCTAGACGTCCTTGGTGCTGAGTCCTTCTTCCTAGTTTGTACAGGGTGGAGAAATGGGTAGGAAAGAGACGTCATATGAATATGGCAAACGTTAAGAATGTTTAATCCAGAGAACAGAAGATTCCAGCAAGGCACATGGAGTGGATAAGAGCACTTTCTCTTATGTCACATGATGATAATAATAACAACAATAACAACCCGACACAGATAACATTGATTGAACAGTTACCATGTGCCAAACACTCTTCTAGGTGTTTTTCTTTTTTTTTTTTTTTTTAATTAAGGTTATCCCTTAAATTTTATTTATTTATTTTTTTCCCCCAAAGTCCCAGTAGATAGCTGTATGTCATAGTTGCACATCCTTCCAGTTGCTGCATGTGGGACACGGCCTCAGCATGGCCAGAGAAGCGGTGCGTCGGTGCGTGCCCGGGATCCGAACCCGGGCCGCCAGCAGCGGAGCGCACGCACCTAACCGCCGAGCCACGGGGCCGGCCCTAGGTGTTTTTCTAAATGTCATATTTAATACTGGGTTTGCTTTCCAGCTCTGCCACTATCTTGCTGTATGACATCACTTCATCTGTTGAACAAAGCGTGTGGGGTAGCCTGTAAAAAGCACTCAGCACAGTGCCTGGCTCCACCTAAGTGCTCAGTAAGGGTTAGAGCTCTGATACTCCAACCTGTGGAGGGGCCAGGCTTGCTCTTTATACCTCAGAGCTTAGCAATGAAGCCAGTAGGTGGAACCTTCAGGAAGAGAGATTCCAAGCCCAGGGAAATCTTGCTGACCTAGCTCTCCCAAGATATACAGGGTTCTTGGGATGTTGGTAGATGATTCTTAAAGAAAGTGTTCTCTAGTCAAATAAATTTGAGAAATTCTCAGTTAAAGTTAAGCAAATTTCTCAATGGCTGTATTTCTTAGAGCCTGGAATGTACTATTTTGGTATAAATCTCTAAGAAGATATTATCACAAGCAGCTTTTTCCAAATGTATTTATCCAGCAATAATTTTTTGCCTGCAGGGCATCTTTGGGGATTAATTTGTCACAAAAACCCTTTAGGAAAATACAGTTGGAGTTGTTTGAATATAGATTGCGTTGCGTGAGGTAGTGAGCTCATCAATAAGGGAAGTGTGCGAGCAGCAAAGGCTGGATGCTCAAAGGGCAGGGATGCAGACAGGATCATCCCGTGGGGGATGACAAAGGGGCTGAGCGAAGGGAAAGGCTCCTGTCAGTCCTAACAGACAGCCCTTTCAGGCTCTGGGGGCTGTGCTGGTTTTCTCTTCCAGCCCTGGAACCTTGGATTTGACTTTGAAGGACATCAAGAAAGGAGCCTTTGGGGTGAAGGGTTTTGCTGGACAGTTCTGGTAGCCCCATGTTAAGAGGCCCTGAGGAGTCAGGCTGACCCTCCCCCCATTTTGGGGTCCCCTCAAGTCTGCTGATGATCAGGGTCAGCGAGGGCAATGAAATCACATCGTCTGAGCATCACGGGAGCTCAAGAAATGCTTGTCTTGGAGCTCCATCCAGAGCATCCTGAGATGTCAGTGATCCAGAGCAGGCAGCCCTGACCTGGATCGTCTTCTGGCTTTGCCGCTTTTCAGCTGGGCCATCCTGGGCAGATCCATCTCTCTAGGCCTCCAGTTCCTTAGGTGTAAAAGGGGAATGACAGCCACTTCCTCATCCTGTGGTGAGGATCTGGAGCAGACACCCGGTGTGCCCGGCTGTCTCCGCTGCCGTGGGTAGGACATAGTGCAGGAGCTCAGGCACTGCTCAGGGCACGGCACACAGGGCCTTCTCTGACGCTTGGAGCACCTGCCTCTGGGAGCACCCTCCAACCAAAGGCGTCAGGATCTGGACAATACCTGCCCAGCAGCGTGGTCCTCAGGGCAGATGATTCTAGGAGCGTTCTCATCTTCTCAGGAGGTCTCGGAGGAATCCCGCCGTCCATTGCCCACAGCGGTGACGTCAATAATTCACCTTATGTTGACATTGCTCTCTTTCCCTGTCTCATTCTCCCTACTCCCTCCCTCTTGCTTTCTGAGATTACCTCCCAAAGAAACTTTTAGCACCCAAGTCCTTTTCTCAGGCTCTGCTGTTAGGGGAACCCAAACTAAGACAGGACTAAATAAGACACTGCCTGTAGAATATCTGGCTAAGTGCTTAGTAATTAATAGCTCTGATTATTATTGAAAAAATCAAGCCTGGCCCTCCCTCAGATCTCTACCACGCTACTGCCCATGCATACGTGCACACACATGCATGCACACACGCATGCATGCACACACACACGCTTACACCAACAATTCTCAGGCTATTGAGGTCTTTATTCTCCCACTCCTGGTTAAGACATGATAACATTTCCCATGTGCACTCAGAGCTGCAGGAGCGATCTGGTTAATAAAACCCTTCAAATTCCCCTTTTTTTCCCAACTAAATGTAGACAAATGAAAGGATGTTGTAGGCTAAAATTAGGGCTAGTCTCTTCCCACTTCCTGGACCCGTCCTGCTCTGCCGCCACTCTTTCCTCCTTCTCAAATTTTCCCACTTGGCACCAGAAAGGACCAATTCTGAGGCTGACTTTGTTGACAAAGGCAAGAGGCCCTGACTGGGGCCAGGAGCACTGAGCACAAGCCAGGGGCAGTTTTCAAGATCGGAGATGGTGTGGGTTAAATAGATGTTTAGCAATAACGGGGGGCATTCAGATGCTTGGTTAGTGAACAGCTGCTACAAGGAGCAGGCAGGATGGACCCTCTGCTTCTGACATCCTCCGCGACAGTAATAAGTTCTGTATCTTCAGCGCGATTCGTAGAGATTTTCTCCTCATTACACTTAGGTGCCCCAACCCTTTTAATCATCTATCAGGTTTGGGGAGTGTCTTCATTAAAAACCCGCATTCATCGACTTCCCGGACAACTGAGGCAATTTATGGGAACCTAAGACCGTCATGATTCTGTTGGAGACTCCCCCTCAGTATCCCTCTCTGTCCTGTCTCTCTCTCCTCAACAGCATGGCGTGAAGTGATGCTGTTGGCAATACCTGCTTGGTGACTGCCCTGCCCAGTGTCTGTGCCCCACCCCTCCCAGGCCTTGTTGAGCACCTTAGTGGTTAATTAGAAGAGCTTTCCAGTAATAGAAGGTGACCTACAAAAGAATGAAAGTTATCTCTTCTCGATCTAGTTCAGAAGATAATAATGCCAGAGAATTGTCACTTAAAGTAAAGCAAAGAAAATGGTTTTGTGGTTACCAAGATGCACTGAGGCACAGTGGGAGGAGCCTGGGCCTCAGAGGTAGAAAGACCTGAGATGAATCTGGCTCTGACAGTTACTTGCTGTGTATCTTGGGTAAGTTGCTTAAATTCCCTGGGTCTCAATTTCTTTATCATTATAAATGGGGCAAATTATACTATGTAGACATCTTGGTTTTTTTTTTTCCGTCTGCCCGGAGAAACTGCATCTTCTATAATAGCATCTCCTGTCCTCTGTGGTTCTGGTAGAGGTGCCAATCACAGTGATATCCACAGGTCCATTACCTGCTACCCCCCATGCCCTCAACAGGGCCCAGACCTGGCCAATAAAGCGTGGGCATGTGAAATAGGCAAGGTCTTTTCTTAAGATTTTGTATGTAAATACTGGAAGAGAGACCCACTCTCTTTTCTTGGCTGAACTGAAATGATGAAAGGCTGGAGGTCTGGGTAGTACGGCCTCCCCATCCTTCTTCTACCCTCCCTCCCTGCCCCTCTGCCTCCCTCCTTTCTCCTGCTGTGGGGAGAAAATAAAGCCAATACACAAAGAGAAGCAGATCTGTAAGCAGAGGGGCAGGGAGTCCCAACAGCATTGTTTAAGTTTCTTTTGAATTCTCCTTTGTAACTATTATTACTTTTTTATTTTGATTTTGCTTTTGTTATTGTTTTAGAACAGGAGGGGGCTTTAAAGGTCACTAAGTCAACCTTGATTGTTTTCTAGATGAATAAAATGGAGTCAAGAGAGACAGAGCCTTCTCTCAAGCCATCCAGCTTCTCAGTCAGGACTGGCACCCTAGGCTCAGAGCCCAAGTCCTGAGACAGTGTGTCAGCATTCTCTCAGGCCAGTCAGGGAACTCACAGGCTGATGATGTGTATCATTCCCAACTCACTGGATGGTGTGCCCCCAGCCTCACTGCCCCCAAATTCTTCTTGTCCTCCTCGCTACCCCTCATCAAGCCAGCAGTGTCTTAATATCACCATTGTATTGATTCGTTTGGGTTCTCCTCTTTGTGCTTCTTATGGGAGTAGTAATACAGACAACTAATTTAAACTGTTGGATGAATTGCTTTTAAGACCCTCTTTCATCAGAGAAGAAAGGGCTTCAGGAACCTTAGGAGAATGAATTAAAGAAGTGACTTGTGGCAATGGTTCCCAAAGAGGGAAAATAGTGTAGAAAGGGGAGTTCAGTGCACCTGAAGACAGACTGCTTCCATTTTAGAATCTTCCTCCTCTCTCTCTGTCACCATATTCTCCTTCTAAGTGTTCCTACGTAGAATCAAGGCTGCTAACGCTGCAGCCATTCCCTCCCTCTTCTCCCTAGCTGCAAATTCCACACCCCACTTTAAAGGCTGAAAATGCGACTCACTTTCCCAGCTTGCCTTGCAGCTAGAGTACTTGAGTACGTGCAGTACGTATGTGAGTACGTGCAGCAGCTATTCCTGGCCAATTAGACATGAAGGGAAGTCTGGTGGAGTTGCTTCCAGGAAAAGTTCTCCTCCTTGACAAAAGAGAGATGCACAAGGGAAAGCCCCTGTTATTTCTGCCTTTGAATGAGGTAATATAAAGATATGATGGCTGGAGCTGCTGCAGCCATTTTGCAATCTTGAGGGTACAAGTCTAAGACAAAAGCCAACACACTGAGTTTTGTGGCATGGAAAGATGCAAAGAGGCAGGGTCCTAGATAGCTCCATTTCACCACAGAAATAACCCTAGAACAGCCCAACCACTGGATTTCTTTTTATGTAAGATAGTAAATAGTCTTTATCATTTAAACCGCATTTGGTTGGGTACTTTCTTATAGCCAAAAATCATCCTATTATTATGTCTTAGACTTGTTTCAAAGAAGTTTCCTTGATGGAATATAATTTTGTCTCTAAAATAAAGCTTTTCTTTGATGTTTGTTTGTATTTTTTATTACTGGAAATTGTATTTGATTTGTTTTTAAAACTACTGAGTAACTGGATAGTTTCCTGTCCCATGTAGATATCCATGACCTTGTCTGTTATTTCTGTAAACATATTAAGCATGGTTAGTTTATAACCTGTGCCTGATAATTCCAATATCTGAAGTCTTAGCAGCACTGTTTCTGCGTGTTCTTATTCATGGTGCCTTATTTCTTTTTATTCCTGGTTATCTTTGATTGTATGCTGCTCATTGTACCTGAGACATAATTTATAGGAGTACTTTGAGATCTAAGGTAAAGGTACCTTCCTCCAGAGAGGATGTGTGTGTGCATTTGCCAGATGCCTGGGGACCACTTTAAACCAAGTTCAAGGTTAGAGGTTGCCTGTATCATCAAACACTGTGAATACTGGCTGCAAATCCAATACACCAGGCCTAGTTAACTTCTGGTTCAGCTTTTTCCTGAAAGTATAGCAATTTGGGGTCCATATTGTTAACGGGAGGGTCTCCAATTAGACTGCCGTTTTAATTTCTGCCTCCCTTATCCCATGAGGCCATCAAAACAAAAGTTCAAATTGCTGGAATCAGCTAATGCCCTTGGTTCAAAAGTGACTTCCGTGCTGTGCTTATCTCTTTGGGTTCCTGTTTTCCCTTCAATAACGTCTTACTATATAGTTAACTCTTAAGTGCCTATAAGATGCTCAATATATCCAGCAAGTTCAGTTGTTTCCCGAAGGAGGGTTGGTCCAAATAACCTAGCCCACCATTAGTGCAAACGGAAGTTTTTCTTCATCCTGTCACCAAGTTCTCTGCTACTGCCTAAATTGTGTCTCAGGAGTCCTCACCACTTGCTTTTTCCTGTCCGTGCGTCTGTCTTCTACTTGCCTGTGCCTTCTGAACTGCCTTGTCCTATTCTCAATTTTGTTGCCCTCCTGATTTCTAGCCACCAGCCTGATTTCTGCATGACCTGACCCCTGGCACTTGTTCGTCTCCTGACTTCTACTGGGTTGCCTGTACTAGCTGACTTGAGTACAATAGGGTTCCAGCCACTCACCCAGCTCTTGAGCCTCCAGCTGAGCCTCGATCCATGACTTTATGATATTTGCCAACATTGTCCCCTCCTGTGCCTCCCCTCCCTGTATGCCTCCTGGCTACCCATCTGGCATTGACTTTTCTGACTAATTCTCCTTTCCCTTTGAGACCACTGGCTGCCTTGGCATTGCCTACCTAATTCATGGCACCATCTTGGGCTTCCCTTGATTGAGTGTTTTAAGTAGATGCACTTCAGGCTGAGTCTATTTAATTATCTTTGTCAAATACAGGATCACACTGTGGGGGACCTCATGAGTGTTTTATAATGACAAGTAATTCTTAAATTTTAATCATTGTTTAAAAGGTAGAAGAAGACCAAAGTTTATGATAAAAAAGAAATTAAAAATGGCAATAAAATCAGACCTATTCTTAAGACTTTTATTTGGACTTTTTTTTTTTTAGTGAGGAAGACTGGCCCTGAGCTAACATCTGTGCCAATCTTCCTCTATTTTATATGTGAGACGCCACCACAGCATGGCTTGATGAGCGATGTGTAGGTCCATGCTGGGGATCCAAACCCGCGAACCCCAGGCCGCCGAAGCAGAGCCCGCGAACTTAACCACTACATCATCAGGGCAGCCCCCTTTTATTGGAATTTTGAGAGTCTATTTGGCCACCTACAAGAAACAGGTAGTTTAGTAGAATGATAGAGGGCATGGTCTTATAAATCCAGTGGACTCACATTTAATCCCATTTCCGCCCCTTATTAGCTGTGTGAATTTGTACAATTCATCCTACTCTTAACCTCTATTTCCTCGTCCATAAAATGGTGCTAATACTACCTTCTTCATGAGGTTATTATGGGGAGAAGAGAGAAAAGGCATGTTTAGCACAGTACCTGCTGACCATAAGCACTCAGTTAAAGGGATTATCATTATCATGATTGATAGTATGAAGGTCTAGCTTCCCTCCAAATAGTTCACCAACTGGGTTGTCATGTGGCTGCTCATCCTCTATCCCATCCTAAAATCTCCACCATCTGAAGCTTGACTTCATTGAGCAACAGCGTGGGGGTAATTATCCCCAAAAGACCCTGCTTAAAACACACATGTTCCTCTAGATTCATATGTGGCTGAATTTGTTTAACGAGGTGACTAGTTGAATCAAGTCCTGCTTGATGAGGTTAGGGGTGGCAAGATGAGACAAGTTATATTCACAGTTGAAAAACATCTTGGTTCCTCATGTCAAGAGTTGTTTTCAGAAGATAGGAGGCCCAGCACAAGGCAAAGATAATTAGGCTCCTACAGGGGCTCTAATGTACATGGCCTTAAGGGTCTTGGGTATAAACACTTGTAGGATTTTTAGGCTAAATAGGTCAAGTCCAACCCCCTCATTTGAGAAATGAGGACACCAAGACTCAAAGATATGGAATGACCTGCCTAGGGCCACACAGTCCATTGGTGGCAAAGCCAAAGCAAGAATCCAGATCTTGGTCCTACAATTAACCAGCCATGTGACATGCTAGGTGTGGTGGTTTTAAAAATGTCTGTAAATATATCTGCCAATACGTCCACAAATGCTTTGACATTCCTCCCTTCCGAAGGCAGAGTATAATTCCCTTCCCCTTCAATATGGGCTATACTTAGCCACTCACTTCTAATGAACAGAATGTGAGGAAGTGACACTATGTGACTTCTAATGTTGGGTTATAAAAAGAATACAATGTTTTCTGGTTCTTTCTCTCTGAATCCAGCCGCCATGTTTTGAGGACCCTCAAGAGGCCTTTGGGGGAGATCTACTGGGAAGAACTGAGGCCTCTCACCAACAACCACTACCAACTTGCCAGCCATACGATTGAGCCACTGTGGAAGCTGATTTTCTCGTCCCAGTCAAGCCTTCAGATGACTGCAGCCCTGGCTGACATCTTGACCACAACCTCCTGAGAGAACCTGGGCCAGAACCACGTAGCTAAGTACTCTCCAGTTCCTGACTCACAGAAACTGGGGGAGACAATACATGTTTCTTGTTTTAAGCTACTAAGTTTTGGGGTAATTGTTAAGCAGTGATAGATAACGAATACACAAAGATAACTAATACTAATATTTAATTAATTTTTTTTTTTGAGGAAGATCAGCCCTGAGCTAACATCCATGCCAATCCTCCTCTTTTTGCTGAGGAAGACTGGCCCTGGGCTAACATCTGTGCCCATCTTCCTCCACTTTATATGGGACACCGCCACAGCATGGCTTGACAAGCGGTGCGTCACTGCGCGCCCAGGATCCAAACCCAGGCCACCAGCAGTGGAGCGCGAGCACTTAACCACTATGCCACAGGGCCGGCCCCCTAATATTTAATTTAATACTAGTATTTACTCAGGACTTTTTGAGTTGGAAGTGATCAAAATCCAATTCAACTAGTAAGAAAAAAAAAAGAATTATTATTGCTCCTGTACTTGGGAAGACCAGAGATGGAGCTAGCTTCAGAGATACCAAATATTCAAATGATGTCGTCAGGATTCTTTCTCTCATTTCTCTATTGGCTCCTCTCTAGTGGCTTCTCTCTAGTGGTTTCATTCTCTCCTACTGTAGGGACACATTCTCTATACAGTATGGTTTAGCCTAGCTAGAGGCAACCCAGGGTTTCTTCATCCCCACTTAATAGCCCTAAAAGAAACAGAGGGCTTCTTTCCCCCACATTCATGTATAATCTCAGGGAAGGCTCTAATTGGCCAAGTTTGGTTCCCATACCTGTGCCTGAACCAGTCACTGTGGAGAGGGAAGTGAGGTACTGTGATTGGCTACCCAGTACCATGGCTAACTTGCCAAGGGTAACTTAGGACTAACTTGCTTTTCAAAGTGTGGTCCATGGACCAGCAGGAAAGCATCACCTTGGGCCTTGTTTGAAATGCCAAATCTCAGCCTCTCTCCAGACTCTCTGAATCACAATCTGTAGTTTCACAAGATCTCCAGGTGATCTGCATGCACATTAAGATTTGAGAAGCACTGTTCTACTATAATTTATTTCCCAACAAAAGTAATCTCTCTTCTCATCTCCTATGTCAATTTATTGCCCCTCCCTGCATTTGGTAGAATACTTTTGTCTTTTAACCCTCTTATATATTTTTGCATGCACCTCTTACCTCTCCCACCACACTTGGGTCCTTAATGACAGAATCTACAATCTGATGGACAGCGTCCTCTTCTGCAAAATGGGGATAATGCTATTCACCATCTAGGGATCTCATGAGGACTGGATAGAATAAGAGACGTGGGTGCGTAGCACAGTTACGTTGTCTATATTATATCAGATTGTAGATGCACAATGATGAGAGCTAGTACTTGTCTCCTAAACTGCCATTTATTGGTGTGCTTACCATATACCAGGCCCTGTGCTAGCCTCTTTATTATATTTTCTCCTGAACCCTCACAATAAACCTTACACTATATTATAAGGGAAACAGGTATGATGACAATTTAGGTATTTAGACAATTTCTAAATTTCCTCATTTAGAAATTAGGAAGTGGAGCAAATCACATAACCAGTAAGTAATAGAGCCAGGATTTGAACCCAGAACTGTTGATAGCTCTGCTTCACCGTGTTGCATAATGAAGTCCCTCAACAAATACTTGTGAAATTAAAGAATAAAAGCCCTGGGATCCCTAAAACAAGGATCACAAGATCAAAGCCAGCTCAGGCCAGGCAGATGATAGAAGTGAGCCGAAGGCCGAGCCGTGGAAACGATCTCTTCCCTCTTTACTATAAGTGAGTCAGGCAAGTGTGATGATAAATAGCAGGTGACCTTCACCTCAGTGTCAAGGACACAAAAGGACAGATGGAGACCCTGGGAGCTGGGGAGCATGCAGCCCATCCAAAGGGGCAGAGGCCCCACGCTCCTGCCAGTGTGTTTGCACCCGGTGGTTCCTGCCCGACATCTGTTCTGACACGACAGCACCCAGCCAAACGTAGTGCTAAATATTTTGAATCTGACCCCTGAGAAGGTGCACACAGTGTAGTCAGATCTGATTTTTGGAATAAAGCCAGAGGTCTGGACTTTTACGTGAAATCCTTGGCTTTTAGATATTGGTGAATGATTTTTTTTTTTTTTAAAGTGTGTGGGCCAGACCCTGTGGAGGAGGGGTGTGGAGTGTAATGGTAACCAGATTATAACCTCTGCCCTAAACTGGGAGGAATATCTGCACTGTGTTTTGTTTGCTGAACTAGTACAGACACAAGTAGGGAGAAACAAGGGAGGAAAGAGGGAGGAGCGGGGAGGGGGTAGGAGAAAGCTGGCTGGTTGGCCACGTGAGTGGTCCGGCGGGGGGGGGGGGGGGGGGGGGGGGGGGGGGACACGACACAAGAGGCCAGGGGCTCTTGGTGGCGAATTGTCCTGAGGGCGAGGGCCTCCAATGGGGAGTCCCTTCCGCCTCCCAATGCAGCCCAGGGCCAACCCAGCCAATCAACTTTTTTTTTTTTTTTTATCACCTCGGAGGCCCTCTCCGTCTTTGTTCAGCCGTAATCTTTCTTAATTAGATAATTGAAATAATCATCCAATTAAGTTGGTTCCTACGGGCCCCCTCACTTGAGGACTTGCTGAATCCAGCTGGCTTCTCACTTCCACTGACTCCGTTCCCCGCCTCACGCAGGGTCTGAGACAGGTTTCAAGCTGTTTTCTTTCCTCTTTTTCAGTTTGCTGTTTCAGTCCATAGGAGCTACGGCTAAATTGCAGTTCTGTCTAATGTCAAAATAGACTCCCCAGGCAACTAAAGCCAAAAGTTAGCACAGACACCAACACAGCACTGGCTATGCGCTTTAGACACTCAGGGATTTGGAGCCCTGTTCTGTCATTTACTAACTGGGTGACCTTGAACATGTGCACTGACCTTTCAGAGCTGCCATTTCCTCATCTGTGAAATGGGCATAAAAAGAGGACCTACTACCTCACAGGTGGTGGTGTTGTGTGATTTAATTGAGATAATGTAAGTGAAGCCATCAGCCTTGTGCCTGGCAGATAGTGAGCACTCACCACATATTCAGGGTTTTTTTTTAATGGAAAATGATGTATTCTTAATAGCTCAAATAGTTAGCATCCTTCATTTGTTATAGAAATGGGGAAAAGAAAAAGAGAGGGAAATCATCGAGATATACGGGATGTAAATGGTTCTGGGGGTTCTTTGGCTACTGATATGCTCATATGGTGTTTATATGTTAATCTAATATCTTGAACCGGTCTTCCTTCAAGTTGACTCTAAAGCCACCTAAGAGATGTAGAGATAATAGGTTTTCCCTTCAGGCGGATCCTCTATGAAGTTTCAAGGTAGCATTCCCTTCACCTGCCCTCCAGAATGGAAGGTCCGTGTGGCCAGGGCTGTGTCTGCCATGTGCATCATGGTATTCCTAGGGAATTACCAAGGAATAATTATTAAATAA
The DNA here is from genome assembly GCF_020826845.1 of Diceros bicornis minor. Classification (NCBI taxonomy): domain Eukaryota; kingdom Metazoa; phylum Chordata; class Mammalia; order Perissodactyla; family Rhinocerotidae; genus Diceros; species Diceros bicornis. The sequence continues at coordinate 70,675,196 of NC_080741.1, read as the reverse complement.
ATAACTGTTGAGCATGGAGGAACTGTTCTCTAAAAGGATGTCCAACCTATTTTTAAGCAGTAACCTTTTAAAACAAGGATATAAGGCATATAACACACTAGCTAAGGATGCAGAAAAATCTAGAAGAGGGCTGGTATTCCTAGGACCACAGAGTAAAACAAAGATCAGTTGTGACTCCAAAACCCAAATGCCCAAGCCTTACCTTAACCTGCTTAAAACGCTGAGCTAGCCGGAAGCCAGACAGCCAGTAACCACAGCAGATCCCCCCGCCCCCACTCAACCTCAGCTGCATTTCACTCCTCAGCAGGACTACAGGTTCCCAGAAACTCATTCTCTTGTTTTGGAAGAGTCAGATATTGGAAGAGAATGATAGCAGCTCTGTGCAGAGTGTATTTTTTAATGCTTTTTAATCTTTTAAAAATTACACAAGCAGTACATCATTTTTTTTTAATGAGAAAAATGCCCATAAGTAAAAAGAAAAATGAATTTTCAAAGATTGTGTTTTTTTTGCCTGGAGTGTACTTTTAAAAAGTGGTCATCTTCAACTCCTATATAAGGCAATAATGTGCTTTATATATAGTGCTTTTCTCATGTTTGCAAAACCAAAACGTTTCTTAGCGCTTTGCTCTGGAGTTCAACAGTATATAGCAGCTTGCAAATCCCCATTTCTTCAAATACGCTCTTTGGATCACTATTCCCTCATACTGGATGGCTGGATTTTGGCTGGAGAAGACCATTTGGGGTTGAGTATAGTGGGAAGTCAGGAAACATTCCAGAAAAGTGCCCAGTCACTAGTTTTTTGAGCATGCACTCCCTATCTCTGCCTCTGTGCCTTGGTGCACACTTAGTGTGGTAGCCAACCTCCAAGATGGCCCCTCCGTGACTCCCACCTCTTGGTATTCACATGTGTGTGTAGGGCTGGCTTATGTAATCAATAGGGCATAATAGAAATGATGGAGCATGACTTCCAAAGCTAAGTCATAAGTCATTGCAGCTTCTCCTCTGCTCTCTCTTGGATCACTTGCCCTGGGGGAGGCCAGCTGCCATGTCGTGAGGATGCTCGAGCAGCCCTGTGGAGAGGTCCATGTGAGCAGGAACTCCTGCCAATGGGCATATGAGTGAGCCCTCGTGGAAGCAGAACCTCTATCCCCAGTCGAGCCTTCAGATGACAGCAGCCCCAGCTGATATCTTGACTACAACCTCATGAGCCACCCTGAGCCCAGAACCACCCAGCTAATCCACTCTCAAATTCCTGACCCGTAAAAACTATGTGAGATAATATTAATTTTTGTTTTAAGCTACTAAGTTTTATGTTAATTTGTTATGCTGCAATAGGTAATTAGTACATTCACCCTCCTGTCTAGAAGGCTCATTCCTTTCCTCTTCAAATTTACTCTCCCTCAAGGCTCTAATCAAATTCCTCTTCCTGCCTAGATTTCTTAGCCCAGAGGGTTCTCTCCTTCCTCTAAGCCCCATCACCATGCCTGTCCTTCTTATTTGGCATTAATTGGAGCCAGAAGGAAGAACAGCTCAGCCAGGCCTGACATCTGTTGTGTCTTCATTAGTTGATGACCGCATAATTTGTCATCTATACTGAGACACTTCTGAGAGGGAAAGGGAGTGCCATTAATAACGATCCTGGGACTCAGCAACATCCAGGACAGTTCTAGGGCAAACTACCACGTTCAGTTACCCTATCTGTAAGAGGTGCCAATACCTCCCCAGAAATGTAACAAGAGGGAGAAAATTGTTCAGCAGGGTTATGGTTTTACTTGCTCAATGCTTGGATGTGCAAAGACAATGTAGCCACTTTATTTTTCTATAGTAGATCTTTTTCCTTGCATATCTCTACCCCACTAGCTAGTGAAGGGAGACATACAATTTTACGCCCACCTGGTGATTTAAACAATCTCTGAGATTGTTCAGTCATTACCTGGCTGAGCAGGGGGAACAGTGCAGCCAGAGTTCTGAGCCCCATCTCCCCATCCTCGCCCCTGCAAATCCCCCTCCTCACCCCTTAAGGTGGAACCCGAGCATATGGGGGACGAGTGGGAAGTGGAAGGGGAACCAGGATCCTCATGGGTCTTCTTCTTTTTTTGTTGTTGTGAGGAAGATCAGCCCTGAGCTAACATCCATGCCAATCCTCCTCTTTTTGCTGAGGAAGACCGGCCCTGAGCTAACATCTATTGCCAATCCTCCTCCTTTTTTTCCCTTTTTCTCCCCAAGGCCCCAGTAGATAGTTGTATGTCATAGTTGCACATCCTTCTAGTTGTGCCTCAGCATGGCCGGAGAAGCCGTGCGTTGGTGCGCGCCCGGGATCCGAACCCGGGCCACCTGTAGCAGAGGGCATGCACTTAACTGCTCAGCCGCGGGGCCGGCCCCCATCATGGGTCGTCTTTAAGGAATAATTGGTCAGAGCGGCTACCTTGACTGGGGGAGCAGCTATTAGTCCACCTAGCCTTTTGTAGTGATGTCTTGGAAATAGAGCCACCTCCATTGGAATGGGGATTATGCCCTGCACAAGGGCACCCACTGAGGGTGCTGAAATCAAGCCAGTGGTTTGCTAGCCCAGCCAAGCCATGAACCCGTTGGGCTGCGTGTGTCAGAAGAACGGGGCTTTTTCTAATTAGCACAAGGCATTCTGGGGGCCAGGACAGACCCTGGCCAGCACCCATTGTCCAGGATATTTGCTCCTGGCTTTGCATTCTTTTCCTGTGGCAGCTTGTTAGTTCTGATCACAGGCCAGAGCGGGTTCCAACTCTTTTGACAACTTTCTGGTCCCACACCAGGCCCATGGGAAATTCTGGGTCCCCTACATGCCCTGTACGGAGGGCCAGGCCACCTTCCTCAGACTCCTCTACCCACATTCCTCCTGCCACCACCTGCACACCATTGCTCCTGGCCCCAGGGACACATGGCATTAAGCCAGAGGCCGGTCCCCCAGGGCTGGCAGACTGCCTTGCTCTGTGCCCTGGGATGCGATCCACTCACCCTGATGTTCTCACACTTCCTCCATCATTTTCTAGATGTTTCTAAATCTCCCCTCCTAGAGACATCTGACCTTATCCACGGCCTTCTGGTTTTCCTCTCCTTCCCACCATCCTCCCAGGGAAGCATGAACAGGTTTGAGGCGTTCTTGGGAATAACAAAACTCAGTGATTTTCATTTTATAGAAAATAATATGTGTATGGCCCGCTGGGTAACCTGGCAAGGATCTAGAACCCTGGGGAGCTGCTCTGGAGGACTAGTGGGGTCCCTAGCCACCCAGATCCCGCCAGGATGCTCTGAGAGCAGAGGGGACCACGTCTCTCTGGGGGTGTGGAGGCACTCTGGCTGGGAAGTCCTCCTTAGAGACTTCAACCTGACTTTGCTAGCAGGGATCTGAGTAGTTGAGAAATACCTTCCCCCTCCATAAAGCCTGGCTTTCAAGGCCATTGTCCCTCTGCAGAGGTCAAGAACCTCAGCTTGGAGACAAATGCTGATCAATGGCCTCTTTATTCTACGATCTTTCTCCTTCCCTGGGGCAATAAGCCTCCTGGCTCAGCCCTAGAGCTGGGAAGCTGCAAGAAAATACAGTTTCAAGGGGGAAATTAAAATACACAGGCATAACATTGGTGAAATAGGATCCCTGGCGCAACTGTTGCGAGCTCCTCTGGCCGTGGAGGAGGGGTATGGGTTTGGGGGTTGGTGGGTGAGACCCCAAGGTAGCAGCACACTTGAGTACCAATAAATTGTGGCTAAACTGCCTTCTAAAAGAGCAGATTCATGTTACCTCCGGGGCTTTTGTTTTGCTGAGTGGCTTATGCAAATGTGGGGCCAGCCCAGTGGCTCTGGGCCTAAACGGGAGGGAACACTGACATTCTTTTCCAACCACCTCCCCCCCCCCAAGCCTCTCTTGTACCCCTTCCCGGTCAATACTCATCACCTCAAATTAATTTTGCCAATTTTTGACCTTCATATAAATAAAATACTACAGCATGTGCTCCTTTGTGTTCTGTCTGGCTTCCTTTGCTTGACCTTACATCTCTGACATCCATCCATCTTGCTGGTCGGTAGCTGCTATTCGTTCTTTTTCATTGCTATGTGGTATTCTGTTGCAGCAAAATACCCTCAATTTATTTAGTCTTTCTCAACTTCATTTGGATTGTTTCCATTTTAGTTATCACACCCAAAAAAGCTGCTATGAGCATTTTTGTTCTTGCCTTTTTGCGGACATCACTCATTTCTCTTGTTATGTGGGGTTTTTTAAAAAAACATTCTTGTTAAAATAATTATTGTTTGTTTCTGATAAAAGTCACACATGTTCATTTAGAAAATGGAACATCCAAAAGTGCCAAGTTTTTAAAAAGTCGTCATCAATGTACATTCAATTTTGTACTTGGCTTTTTCACTCCAAATATCACGACCATCTTTTCATCATGGTCCATATGGAAGGAATCTTATTCTCTTTTTCATTCCTTTTGGCTTCATTCCTCAGCTAACGTTTGCGATGACTCTGAGAAGGTTTTACCCAGGACAGACCTGGAGACAGCTGGCCACCTACGCCCGTCTACCACACCTCCCAGACAGATGCCAGCTGTCTAAAGCGAGAGAGCACTGGGTCGGGAGGGCAGATCCTCCTTCCATCACTACCTGGCCGAACTCTCACAAGTGGACCTAACAAGGCTGCAAATTGAGGAGACAATGAAAAGCGTGGCTGTGAGATTGGAAAACAGAGTGACAGTAAATAGAGGCTGCAAGCAATGAGCTCCAAAAGCCGTGTTGCTACCCTCACTAAAAGTGTCTCAGACAGCACAACCTGCTTGTGAGCTATTTCCATGTGTCCATTCAGGAGAATCCACGGATTCATCCTAACACCGAAAATTACAGGACAGACACAAAGATAATGGTTTCCCTTTTCCTTCTATCCTTAGCTCATTTCAAATATTGGCCAACTTTTCTCAATCACCTCTTTGCACTCATTTTTGCTGATTATGTTTGATCATAAACCTAAGTATCTTGAAGACTTCACCTCATTGAACTTGTTTCCCCATCTGTGAAAGGGGTATATAATAATACTTATCTCTTAGAGCAGGGTTTTTCAACCTGGGCACTATTGACATTTGGGGCCAGTTAATTCTTTGTTGAGGGGGCTTTCCTGAGCATTATAAGATGTTTAGCAGCATCCCTGGCCTCTATCCACTAGATGCCAGTAACCCCTCCAACCCCCGTGGTTGTGACAAACAAGAATGTCTCCAGACATTGCCAAATATTCCCTGGGGGGCAAAATAAACCCCTCTAGAGAAGCAACAGTTTAGAGTTACTGGGTCACATGAGATAATATAGGTAAACTGGCACCAAGTAAATCCTCAGTAAACCTTAGCCATCGGTGTTGAGGAGGAGGTCCTGGGAAGCTGTGGACTTGGGGCTGGGGCTATTTCAGAAACCGATCTGCTTGTTTGTTTATTTCATCATTATTACTTTTTGCCGTCTTCAGTTCTTCCTTCTTGAATTGCCGTGCTTTAAAAGGCTGCTCTTTTTTTAATGAGAGGTGTCTTTCTTTGTAGGTACAAGTATCAGAAATAAAACTCAGAAGTACTGGCATTTGCAAGTGGCTTTTGAAATGAAAGAATGTCAAAGAAATGTAAATCATACTCTTCTGTGGGCACAAGAGTGTATCTTTTTTTAAGGGCTTTTGCAACCGTTAACTCATTGGACATCATGAAAGAGTATTCTAGCTGAGCCCAAACTGAATTCCCAGCTTCGCTGTTTGTGGAAGGACTGGGCTGGTGAGAGCCCACAGGGTTTGCAACCCCCCGGGTTTTGCTTATTTCCCTCTGATGGAAGGGAGGAGAATATTCTGTGGACTGGGAGGCTGAGGAAGACAGAAAATGAAGAAGGTGAGATGGTCTTGGTCCCTTCATGCCGCCCAAGGGATTTGAATGATGAGGGGGGGTTAGGGCTGCGTTGTAGGAGAGAACTGTGGTGAGACCCAGAGGAGCTGAGAAGGGCATCCTCATGTCACGCCCCTCTGCCACAGACACTGTTAGCTGGGGCTCCCTGAACCCAAGTACCCTCCAAAAAGAAGGAGTCCAAGTGGTTTCAGACTCCTTGTGGCCAGACCCCAGTCACCAGCAGCGACAGAAAACATCAAGGTGTGTAACTAGAATCTCTTCTCTGATCTTTCCCCAGGCCCCTAGGGCCTGTCCTCGCCTTTGGCTGTTTTTCTCCTGACTCTGCCTAACGTTCTGCCTGTGCTGGGAGACCAAGGGCACAATTACTTGAGTCCTGCCATGTGGTCACTGAGATGAGGCCAATCAGGGGCACCTCCTTAACGTTACCACTGTGAGGCTGACAGCCACGCCCACAGCCTGAGCCCTCTCCGCTAAGCCACGCCCATGGCTGCAGCCACGCCCACTGTCTGTTCCCCTGCTGCAGTCACGCCCAGAGCCACGCGCATGGCTGCCACCACCCGCCTGGACATTCCTCCTCACAGCTGCCTCACAGCCAAGTGGCTGCCACCAAGTTCCTGAGAAATGACTCACAGGAGACTGCGAACTTTGGGGGAAATCTTGTGCCTGCTTTATTTGGATGTTGTGAAGACCAATATGATGAGAGGCCGACAGTGGTACCTGATCTCTAGAGCTTTCAGAACTCTGCATTCAAAACTTTATAGGCCCCTGCGCTCCCGTCTATGAGATTCTCTGGGACTGGCTCCCTGTTTGCTCTTTGAGTACAAGACAGACAGCCGTGGTACCTTGGCACAGTTTTATACCTCGGAGTAGCATTTGGGAGGGCGCTCAGAGTACTGCTGGCCCTCCAAATGTATTTGTGCAGCCCAGTAAAACTGAATTTCCTAGTTTGTCCCTTTGTCCCCGGGATCCTCACCAGATCAGGCTGTGCCAGAGCCAGCTCAGCCCTGAGAATCGTGCCATGGCCCTTGGAAGACCTCAATATCCATTTGGACTGGCTGGCCAGCTCCTCCCTCTAGAATATGAGCTCTCCAAGGTCACAGACTGTGTCTGCTTGGTCCCTGTTTACAGGACAAAAATTATTAGCATGCAAATGTTCTCAGTTCTTCTCTCTCACCCCACCAGAGTCAACCTCGTAGTTGACAGCCCATCTCCTCCCTCTTGCTGAAGAGAGGGCTTCTTGCAGGTTGATGACGGACTAGGTTGATCTGTATAATAAAGGAATGGAGAGAGGAGGGGAGAGGAAAACTATCAGTGAGTGATTTTCAAACTTAATCTGCATCGGCACCACCTTGGGATCTTGTTAAAATGCAGATTCTGATTCAGTCTGTCTGCAGGGAGCCTGAGTCCCTGCATTTCTAACCAGCTCCCAGGGAACACAGATGCCGCTGGAGTTCAGACCACATTTTGCACAGCAACAGTATAAAGGACTAGAGATGGGGGCAGTTTGCACACAGCTGGAGAGAGAAATTCTGTGGAACAGCTTCAGCATGTGCGAGAAACGGATAGAAGAGAAAAGGAGTTTTTAAAATAAGTATTGTCACAGCTTCTGTACCTGGCTCTCATTGTTCTCAAGAAATACAAGGACATTGTTTGTCAGTTGCCCAGCCTCTAGTCTATCTTCTGCTCCTAGCGCTCCAATATCGTCTGAGGGAATCGTTAGCCAGGTACCCTCCCCTCCTCGGCATGTGACTGCTCACGAGGCCAATAAGGGCTAGTGCTCTGAAATCTGAATCATGGATTCAGGCCCAAAACAGAGAATAGTTGGAGTGTTCTCATTCCAGCCAAGGCAGCTGGGTGAGATTTTTGAGCATTTTCTGCTGCCAAGAACCTTCTGGAGATGCTGGGTGTCTGATGGCTCCAAGCCTGAGTCTTTAGTCTTCTCTTTGCTCTAGTGTGCTCTCCAATATCCTTCCAAGAAATTCTCTTTTTTCCCCAGATCAGCCAGAGTCAGTTTCTGTTGCTTGCAATCAAAGCCCTCTAATGGATACATTATTTAATCACCATAACCTTTTGAGCTATGATGTTGAAATAAAGTTTCATTTCCTTACTCTGTGTGTGTTTTAATTATAACATCACTTCACCACTTAGGCTGAACCCATAGATGCTGACTTGATACAAATTACATTTGTAGCCCGTGCCTAGCACCGTGCCTGAGAGAAACGCAGTAGGTGCTCAATGAATGGCCATGGAGAGAATGAGCCATCATTTTACAGCACATGCGCTGACCCTGGGCATCTGTCAGCTGCCCCTGTGGCTGGGGACACATTAGATGGCCATCAAGCACTAAAATAGCAACAGCTTATATAAAAGTATGTGCAAGCTTGTAGCAGCACTAGCTAATAAACTTCTGACCTTTTCCTCGGATTTCCTTTCTCCCTGTATTTTTTAAAGATTTTATTTATTTATTTTTTCCTTCCAAAGCCCCAGTAGATTGTTGTATGTCATAGCTGCACATCCTTCTAGTTGCTGTATGTGGGACGCGGCCTCAGCATGGCTGGAGAAGCGGTGCGTCTGTGCACGCCCGGGATCCGAACCCGGGCCGCCAGCAGTGGAGCCCGCGCACTTAACCGCTAAGCCACAAGGCCGGCCCCTCTCCCTGTATTTTTTAAAAGCAAAGCATTACAGAAGGTCAGAATGGAGAAAGGTCTTTGTTCCATGAATATACTCTGGCTCCATTAAAATATTCCCAGTTAAGGGGCTGGCCTGGGGGCGTAGTAGTTAAGTTTGTGTGCTCTGCTTTGCGGTCTGGCGTTTGCGAGTTCAGATCCCAGGTGTGGACCTAAACATGGTGGCTCATCAAGCCATGCTGTGGCGGTGTCCCACATACAAAATAGAGGAAGACTGGCATGGATGTTAGCTCGGGGCCAATCTTCCTCGCCAAAAAAAGAAAGAAAGAAAGAAAAATTCCCAGTTAAACAAGAAGCATACCAGTATCTCCATAGTGGCATTTTCAGTTGCCGCAGTTATTGCTGAAAAGAAGCAAACTCTATACATACTATAAATGTTAATAACTCAGCCTGTGGAGGCAAAAAGATCTGTGTTCAAATCCATCCCAACTGTGCTATGAACTAGCTGTCCTTGGGCATGTTACTTAAGTTCTCAGAGCCTCAGTTTCCGCACCTGTAAAATGGGCACAATATTAGCATCTTCCTCAATGGGTTGTCATGAGGATTCAAGAAGGCAATACATGTAAAGCGCTGGAACATTGTCAGTACTTGGTAAGTGTAAGCTATTATTAAAACTCATTTTTCACTAGAGCCAGAAAGTATAATCCTTTCCTCCTACTCTTAAATAGAAGTCTTAAAAAAAAGCATTTGATCCAATTATGGGAAAAAATTATCATATACATGGGGAAAAGACAGAAAGAAAACATACTACAATTTTTATGTTTGTCTCTGGGTGTAACATTATGTATAATTTTTATTTTCTTCTTTCAGCTTTCAGTGCTTCCCAGATTCTTTGCAATGAGCATGTACCTTACTTTTATGACCAGAAGAGAAATCCTGACCAGTGCTATCTTTAAAAGAGAAGAAAAATATTGAGGCAAACTGCAACATGATTTTGTAGGAACTGAGTGAAAAAAAAAAAAATCCCAGTTAGATGGAGAAATAGATGTTTTCTGGTCAAGAGCTTATTCGGAGGGAAATGACATCAATTTGGGTTCTCATCAGCTTGAGTGACAAATCATAATGCAAAATGAAAGTACGTTCAGGGGGCTGAACCCACGCTGGGATTTTGTGGCGTGAATCACCCAGCTAGAAATGACCTCAAGAGGCGTGTGACCCCGCCCCCCTCCCCTCGGGAAGGTGGGCCCTGCAACTTTTCAGGATCTGTGAGCAATGGTCCTATTTATAAGCCCTCTAGGAACTAACTCTACATACATTTCCTTCCTTGTAAGCTTCAGGCAGGCTCGATTTAGCTTCTGCAGGTGCCCTCCACCAGCGATAGCCAAGCTAGTTCTCCTGCCTGGAAGAGGCCTGGGAGTTGTCCCAGATCTTTCCCACTCACCCTGGGCGCTTGCACAAAACCTAATCCACTTGGAAGTTGGTTTTATCAGCTGTAAAACAGAGATAGGAAGGATTCAAAGAGATAATGCAGAGCTGGGATTTAAACGGGGGCCGTCTAGTCTGGTGTCAGAGCCAGTATGTTTAACCATGTCTGTACCACCCTGGTGGGAAAAGGGGACACACAAAGGTAGCTTGTTTGCAAAAAAAGGCAACAGGAATTTGGAGTTGCAGGTGGCAAGGCTGTGAGAAGAAAGTGAGGGGGATCTGGACATGGGAGGAAGGGAGAGATTGAGGAGAAGGTCCAGAGAAAATGGAGGCAGCTCAGGGGAGCAGTGACCAGCAAAGGCATATGCAGAGCAGGAGAAACTCCTGTAGTAGCAACAGCCAAGGAACTAAAGCACAAGGCTGCTATAGATTCCGTTTTAATCCATCTGCTGTGCAGGCCTGTGGATACCTCTCCCATTAGCCACAAACTTTCAGGGACCAGCCCTGTGTTCCTTCCTGGCGCTTTGGGACATGGAGGAAGTGACTTGGTCCAGAGGTAACAGAGAGGGGGACAGGGGACGGCAGCTTCAAGAGCAGAGGACCATGGTTAAGGACCAGGGAACACTAGTGACCAAGGCTGCAGCCCCCACTGACCAGAGAAGGTAGATCTTTCTGGAAATCTGTGGAATTTTTGAAGGAGACTTGTCAAAGTGCTGCAATGGAGGCTGAAACCATTTTCCTTGTTTATTAAAGGAGAGGATGGTTACTGAATTCTGAAGAACTTGGGGCTCTCCAGGGGGAAGGTGTCTAGATGATGAGCATTAACAGTGTTCATATGAGTAGGAGTGAAGGGGATTACTATTAGTATTGGTGTTGGTATCCATATTCCTTTCCCTCCCTCAAGCCCTGGATTAGCTCTCAAATCCACTCTCCAGGGGCCAAATCAGTGAACCACCGCTAAGACCCTGCCTCTATGCGTGTTGATGAGAGTGGTGTGTGGTATGAAATTGAAAGCCCTCCTGAGGTCCAAGAGATACACTTATTGCTTCCCCCCTCCTCTATCTGCATGCTAAGTCCCTTCATCATGAAAGGAAATTAAACTGGCTTGGAATGAATTGCTCTTCCCAAAGCCACGCGGGTCCCTAACCTTCCTAGAGGGCTGCAAGCGGAAGGGCTGATGTTCTATTGCTGCATAACAATCTCCCCACAATTTAATAGTTAAAGTAACAGTAAACTTGTATTCTCTCACACAGTTTCTGTGGGCCAGGAAATAGGGAGTGGCTCAGCTGGGTGGTTGTGGCTTGGGGTTGCACAAGAGGTTGCAGTTAAGATGTCACCCAGGGCTGCAGTCATCTCAAGGTTTGCGTCTGGAGGCTCTGCTTCCAAGACGGCTCACTCACATGGCTGGCAGGTTGGTGCTGGTAGTTGGCAGGAGGCCTCAGTTCCTCACTCCAAGGATCTCACTTGAGTGTCCTCATGACCTGGCAGCTAGCTTCCCCCTTCCCCTGGAGTGAGTGATTCAACAGATAATAAGGCAGAGTCACACTGTCTTTTATTGACCCAGTCTCAGGATCACACGCTGTCATTTCTAAAACGTCCTCTTGATTACGCAGGTCAGCCCTACTCACTGGGGGAGGGACTATCCAAGGGCATGAACACTAGGGAGTGAATCATTGGGGGCCATCCTAGGCTGGTCATCCGAGGTACCAACTGGAACTGACCGTGCCACAATTCCCGGAACCATTAGCTTTTTCTTCTTTCTACATGAGTGTGAATTGGCCAATTTTCAGCTACATAAATAATTATAATGATAATCCCACTTGACATTTGTGCATCAATTTCATCTTCTGGGAGCTATTACTGCTCCATGCTGCACGTGAGAAAATGAAGGCTCAGAGAAGTTAAGTGACTTGCCCAATGTCCCAAAGTTAGAAAGTTCTGGAAGGCTGGGAACTGAACTTGTGTGTTGTAGTTCCTAGGCCAGTGCCCTTGCCATCATACCACACAGCTGCCACCAAGCCTCAAAGACACCACATGCCTCCTTATCTTCCAGGACAAATGTGAATCAGAAAGCAGTCGTCGTGGGGCAAAGGAGAGCTCATCCTTCTTTATATTTAAATTTTTTTTGACTACACAAGGTGATTCATGCTCACTATGGAACAGCTACAAAATAAAAATAATTTTATAAAAAGGAAGGAAGAAAGAAAAGACATTCCCCCGTAATTCTACCACCCAGATCTTCCACTGTTAATATCTTAGTGTATTCCCCTAAGAACAAAGGAAATGGTTTTAAAATACATTACGTTAACGGCATCTCCAGAGTAAACTCAGAAGGAAACTCCATCCACTCGGCTTCGCCTGAGGGAAGGATGTGAAATACGACCTCCTGAGTGCGGAGGTCTGTGTGTGTGTGCATGCGCACACTTGTGTGCACACATGTACACGCCTGGTGCTTCTCTGCCCAGACCAAGAGAGGCTGGGCACATCAGCAGTTAGCCAAGTTGGCAGGGAATTTATTACAACCCTAGTAGGGAGTGTTCCTGCAAACAAGAGGGAGGGCAGCCACGGCTCCAGGTGGCAGAAGTGGCTGACCCTCTGGTCTAGTTCAAGTTCCTCTAGGCAGGGGAAGGTTGATTAAGTTTAATTCAATCCATTTGGCCTTCTAAGCTGCCTGCTGAGAGGGTGGGTCCTGTGTGCTCCCAGGGCACTCCAAGGCCCCCTTTCATTATTTTCCTTACACGTGCAATGTCTTATTTATGACCGGCTCCCCTGCCCCTCCCCCAACCAGAAGGTCAGCCCCGGAGAGGGGCCTCATCTGCCTTGTGCACCTGCGTCTGCCTCTCAGCACCTGCCTCGCTGTGTGGCAGGTTGTAGACTCCAAACATGTTTGAATTGAATTGACTGCAGAGCTTGGGGGTATACACAAGATAGACGCTAAGGGCATCCACAATTTGTATCTGGAAGGAACTAGACTCCACTCAAGGGGGTAGTCAGAGTCCCAGGCACCTTCTTCTATGTCATCTATTTGTAACTCAGGACCTTCAAAGTCACGTTGGCACCACTTGGAGACAGAAGAGCAAGGTCCACTTTTCTTCCAAGAATTGCAAGTGTTCCCATGTGTTGTGCACCTGTTTTGTCCTGAACTAGAGAGATGGAACAGAATTGACTCCATTTCATCAGCCTCACTCAATCTCAGCTTCTGAAGCTTCCTCCCTCTGAGGACAGCGTCTAGGAGGCAGTGAGGTACAGTGTTATGAGCACGGGACTTGGAGTCGGAGGAACCAGGAATCAAACGCCAGGTCGTCTACACTGCAGCTGTGTGAGTTGCAGGAGTTTTGTTGACCTCTCAGCCTCTGTTTCCTCATCTGTGAAATGGGACCAATAACACTAAATTTGCAGCATTGTGCTGCTGAAATGAGATAAAAGTGAGAGTTGCTAGTGTCGTGCCTTGGCACATTGTCTGTGTCTAAGTATATGTGTATTTCCCTCTGGGAATATCTTCCTTAACCTCGAAAATTTGAAAGTAGTGCCAGCCATGCAACCCCCGAGGCTTTTGCATGGGAAGTGCATTGATAAATTCTGTCCATGGATGACCTCCCACTGAATAGCGTCTCTCTTCATTGACATAGAACCATCTCCCTGTATGATTAGAGATGTTGGAGCACAACTCTAGGCAATGAGATGGAGTGGCCCACCCAGAAGTCCCAGGAGCACACTCCTAGCATAGTCAGCACCAGTCAGGGCTGGAAGGGAGACCTGGGTCCTGAGGAGAGAATGCCGGTGGGCTCTGCCTATGGGAGTCTCCTTGCTTCTGCTTGGGTTGGGACTGAGAGGACTTCTCTATAGGAGTCCAGGTTTGGGGGCTGAGGCTAAAACCCTAGGAAGACCAGGGTTTCAGATGATAACAAGAACCAGGGCATTATGAAGGGGGTTAAATGTGTCCCCTGTGGCTCCCTTGCCAATCTCCCAGTGGACTCCTTTCCTCCCTCTCAGCATCTTTCTTGTCAAAGGGCTTCTTGGTGCTTCAGGCTCTCTTACTGTGGCAACTTCCTTCTCCATCAAAACTTAGCCATACCGAGTCCGACTCTCTAAACTTAATTGCTCTGACAATCAGATCCGTGTGAAAGAGTTACTGGGTCACAATGTGACAACGTACAATTAACTAGGTGTCTCCTGAAGATACCACCTGCATTTTCGGGGCTGTAGGACTAGAAATGGTTCCCATCCTGCCTCCAGGATCTTCTGTCTTTCCACTGCCTCTGGGAAAGCAGTCACAAGGGTTAAGTATTTGTCATCTCTGATCTAGACCCAGGCCCCGCCTCATTTTAGGGATGAGAAATCTAAGATTTTCAGGGGTGAAGTGACTTCTCCAAAGTCTCATGGTGACTTTGTGGTGAGCTCAGAGGGGAAAAACAGATCTCCTGACCTCTTTCCAACTGCCTGTCTCTAATTCTAGCATCTTTCCACTCAAAATGTGATCTGGAGACCAGCAGCCTTCGCGTCACCTGGGAGCTTGTTAAAACCACAGAATCTCAAGTCCGACCCGAGCCCTACTGAAACAGAATCAGCATTTTAACCAGATCCCCAGTGATTCACATGCACTTTAAAAAGTGAAAAGCACTGGTCTAGAACTCACATTTTCCCCCTGGTTCCTTTGTCATCATTGCTTCAACCCCAAGGGCCTGTGACCCTCTGAGGCTGAATTTAGCCCCATCTCACCATATGATGTTCAAAGAGGCCTGGTGTCATTACACACAGCACAGTTTTCCTGTGAAAAATGTTTTTGCCCTGTTTTCTGACATTTTTTTCCTTTGCCATATTTAAAACTCTGAAAAGAAAAGCCTCATTAATGGAGCCCTTTTTAAAATGGGCAGAAGAATCCACTACCTTGAACTTCTAGCAGAAAAGGGATGATAGACACTTAATAAATAATCATAACTGGGTGGTGAAATGCATGTGAAAGCACTTAGTAAATTATAAAGCAGTGCACAAATGTTACCGATTGTAATTCCCAGGCTGCAGGATCATAGAACGAGATCCTCCGTGAGCCCGTTCAGGGTGAAAATGTTTCTCAGGAATATGATGCGAAACAAAGTTTTCTAATTATTCTCATTTTATTAGATATCTAAGGAACTAGAATAGTGGTTATCAACCCTGGCTATGCATCAGAATAACTTGGGAGCTTTATTTTAAAATATATGAGCCTAGGCTCTGGATTTTATTTCTTGTCATCTTGAGGATCAGGGCTGGGCAAGAGTGCATTTTTAAACACTCCCAGGTGATTCTAATACACAGTGAGATTAGAGAACCACTGAGCTGGAAAGTTGTTATTTTCCAGGTTTATGGTAAATGTACGTGAGTGAGCATTTTATGCATATTTATGATATGGCTCAAGTCCCAATTTTCTAATTTCTAAATCTTAACAATAATCAAATCACCAGGAGATATAGCCCAAATTAAAATACTAATGGCTGCTGATTCCAAATGGTATTAAGTTGGTAGTGACAATTTCATTGATCGTTCATTCTTCCACGATTTAATGTTGGCCAGCTAACATTCTCAACACCAAGGACTGACCTAAATCCTGACAGTATATTTGTGTGCAGCCTTGTACCCTGGTGTCAACAACCAGAATTCTCAAATCCCGTATGGTTTTTACTCCAATGATTAGACATTTTGACAACAGAGGTTTCAAAGCATATTGATGAGGATTTAGGAGACCTAACTTCTAGGCAATGTTCTTGGAGTTGTCTAAGTCGGGTCAACTTCCTGCTCTGAAAAATGAGGGTGTTGGACCAGTGGTTATTGAAGCTGGCTGACCATCAGATTCACCTGGAGAGCTTTGCAAAGCAACAGATTTCAAGGTCCCAGAGCTACCAAATCCACACCTCTGGAGTTGGAGGGAAGGAGGGTTGGAAAGCAGGATTTTACAAAGAATCCTAAAAGTTGATTGGAGGATCAGCTGTGTTTGGAGCCACTAGGCAAGATAAGCTCCTAAATCCTTCTCCGCTCTAAGAATCTGTGACATTAGATGTACTTAAATTCTGATATCAGAGGAAGCTGGTCTGGGGGCAGGGCCTGGCCAGAGGGCAGGATCTACAGAGGGATAAAACAGAAAACAGAAAAAATAGTAAGAGGCATCATCTTTGGACTACCTCCTCTATGTGTCTCAAGATTTTGTGTTCATGTGGCTTCCACTCAGGTCTTTTCATCACAGCCATATTGCTAAATGTTGAACTGCCATCTCATCACATTACCTTTAAAAACTGGTGAAAAGGTGCCCCAGGGGAATAATGTTCTTAGAGGGAATTATCACCTTTCTTGCTACCCACCTCACCTCGCTTCTGCTCCAAGTCTCAGTTTCAGTGTGCAAAAGAATTTCCCTGAGAAGTTTGCTTAAAATACAGATTTCTGGGCCTTCCCCTAATTCTAATTCAGGAGATTTGGGTTGGGCCTAGAAACCTGCATTTTTACAAGCATCCGAGACATCCAAACTGCTTTTGATCTCCCTGTAAAACTTTGTAGCCTTTCTCAAACTTCCTTTATGATAAGAATCTCCTGGGTCCATCAACAAAGGAATGGATAAATAAAATGTGGTGTATCCATACAATGGAATATTATTCAGCCATAAAAAGAAAAGAAGTATTGATACATGCTACAACATGGATGAACCTTGAAAACACTATGCTAAGTGAAAGAATCCAGACACAAAAGCCACATATTGTATGATTCCACATATTATATGGCATCTCCAGAATAGGCAAATCCATAAAGACAGAAAGTTGATCAGTGGTTGTCAGGGGTTTGGAGGGAGAGAGGAATGCAGAGTGACTGCTAATGGGTAGGGGTTTCTTTATGGGGTAATGAAATGGTCTCAGAAAGTAGTGATGGTTGTGCAACTTTGTGAATATATTAAAAACCACTGAATTGTATACTTTAAAAGGGTGAATTTTATGGTACATGAATCTTAATAATAAAAAAAGAATCCCCTGGGCGGTTGTTTAAAAAACCAGATTCCCAGGTTTTAGCCAAGACCCACTGATTTAGCACCTCCAGGGGAGAAACCTAAGAATCTGTTTTTTAATAAACTCCCTAAGTGATTCTTATCAAAAGAGAAGATTAGGAAAAGCTCCTTGGTACACTGAAGGCCTGAGCCATCCTTCTACATGGACCCTTGAGACTCCATCTGTGGTCGGCAGCCTCTGAGATGGCCCCCATGATCCCTGCTTCCTAGCCTTCTGCTCCCCTTGAGTGTGGACTGGACGTACTGACTCACTTCCAATGAACAGAATAAAACAGAAGTGATGGGATATCACTTCCGATATTAAGTTTTTAAAAGATTGTGGCTTCTATCCAAAGAAGATATACAAATAGCCAATAAGCATAAGAAAAGTGCTCCTAATCATTAAAGAAATGCAAATCAAACCACAATGAGATATCACCTCACACCCATTAGGATGGCCACTATAAAAAAAAAACAAACCCAAAAACAGAAGATAACAAGTGGTAGTGAGAACGTGGAGAAATTGGAACCCATGTGCACTATTGGTGGGAATGTAAAACGGTGCAGCTGCTATGGAAAACAGTATGGAAGGTCCTCCAAAATTAAAAATAGAAATACTATATGATCTAGCAATCTCACTTCTGGGTATATATCCAAAAGAATTAGAAGCAGGATTTTTTTTTTTTTTCCTGTGAGGAAGACCAGCCCTGGGCTAACATCTGTGCCCATCTTCCTCTACTTTATATGGGACGCCGCCACAGCATGGCTTGACAAGCAGTGCGTCGGTGCGCGCCCAGGATTCAAACCTGCAAATCCCAGGCTGCCGAAGTGGAGCACGCACACTTAACAGCTGTGCCACCGGGCCAGCCCCCTAGAAGCAGGATCATGAAGAGATATTTGCATACTCATGTTCACAGCAGCACTATTCACAATGGCCACGGGTGAAAGCAACCCATCAAGGGATGAACAGATAAAGAAAATGTGGTATATACGTACAATAGAATATTATTCCTCTTTAAAAAAGAAGGAAATCCTATACTACAACATAGATGAACTTGAAGACATTATACTAAGTGAAATACTCCAGTCACAAAAAAATAAATACTATATGGTTCCACTTACATGATGTACCTAGAGTAGTCAAACTCTAGGTACATCATACCAAACAGAGACAGAAAGTAGAATAGCAGTTGCCAGGAACTAAGGGGAGGGAGAAACGGGGCGGGGGGGAGGGGTTGTTCAACAAATACATAGTGTTGGTTTTGCAAATGAAAAAGTTCTGGAGATCTGATGCACAACAATGTGAATGTACTTACCACTACTAAACTGCACACTTAAAAATGGTTAAGATGGTTTAAAAAAAAATAAGATCGTGGCTTCCACCTCAAGCTCTCTCGCTTTTGGTGTGCTCTCTCTCTGTTGCTCTCTGTCTCTGGTTCTCGTTCAGATCACCAGCTGCCATGTTGGGAGGACACTCAAGCAGCTTGTGGAGTGGCCCATGTGGTGAGGAGTAGAGGCTGCCAACAACGACATAGTGAACTTGGAGGTGAATCTTCTGAGGCTGCCAACATGTGAATAAGCTCGGAAGTGATCTTCAACCCCCAAGTCAATGAAACCCCCTTCAGACGAAATTGCAGCCCTGGCAAACAGCTTGACAGTCTCGTGAGAGACCTTGGGTTAGAAGCATTCAGCTGAGCTGTATCAGATTTCTGACACAAGGAAGTTGTGGGATAATGAAGATTCATTGTTTTAAGCTGCTAAGTTTTGGGGTAATTTGTTATGCAGCAATAGATAAAAGATACACCATCAAATATATTTTGCTCAGTTAGATTGCAATGCAGACCCCACCAGCACTCCAGCTGCAACTCTGCTTTTCAGGATATAAAAGTATATGTATATCATGGTAGGCCAAATAATGGGCCCCTCTAGATGTCCACATCCTAATCCCTGGAACCTGTAAGTATGTTATATCACCTGGCAAAAGGGACTTTGCAAATATAATTAAGGTTACAAACTTTACAATAGAGAGATTATCCTGGGTGATTCAACCAGGCCCAATCTAATCACATGAACTCTTAACAGCAGAGAACTTTGACTGGCTGATGGTAGGAGAGATTCAGCAGAAGTAGAAGTTGGAGAGATCTGAAGAGTGAGACAGACCACACCACTGCTGGAGGGAGCAATGTGGAAAGGATGAGAATGAATGTGCGCAGCCTCTAGGAGCAAAGACCAGCCCCCAGCTGACCGCCAGTAAGGAAACAGTGACCTCAGTCCTATATCTGTAAGGAACTGAACTCAACCAAAAACCTGAACAAGCTTGGATGTGATTCATCCTGGAAGTCTCCAGAAAGAAATGCAGCCCTGCTGACACCTTGATTTTGGCCTTGCAAAACCCAGAGCAGAGAAACCAGTCCAGCCAACCGAGACTTTGGATCTACAGAGGTGTGGGATAATAAATTTGCGTTATTTTCAGTCATGAAGTTTGGGGTAATTTGATACAGCAGCAATAGAAAACTAATATATGTATATGATATTTATCGGTTTTCAGTACTTCCCTACCAGGTTTCATAGCTATGCAGATGTTGCATGATGCTATTTATCATTTTCCACTTATCCTGCAGAAGCAATCATTCACCATCTTAGTGCCTCTCTGTACTGCAGCTTGAGTGGTCCAGGCATTGTTTTTCAGGCTCTCTGGGAAAGGCACTCCTTCTTTGGGAGCCTGGCGTCTGGCTGGGAAAAGACTCAGTGCTTGCTGGTTGTTTCTGAGGCTACTAATCAATACTTACCATTAGGACAACAACTCCATGCATCGCTAAACTTTGACCTCTGTGCCCCAGAGCAGTCCCAAGATGCCAATTGATGTACAGGCAATATACATATTCCTCAAATTCAATATCCCTTTCATAGACTCCCCTGAATTAAATTTTAGAGGCTTTGGCAAGGGCCTACTAATGTTGCTAATGTAGCAGCAAGCCCAGGATATTCAGAAAGGGTGCTTGGATGAAAGGAATTGTGTTTATACTTTTTAAAAAGATCTCTTGGATGGACAGTGTGTTTGGGTTGTTGACCAGCCATGCTTGGCTTCTACACAACTGGGTGGTGCTGGCGTAAAGTGTCCCTTAAGCCTGCTGTGAAGATAAGTGCAGACCTAGAAGCCCAAGACCTGAAAGCCAGGAGCTGGCCCCCGGAAATCACCAGGCAGGCCCAAACGAGCCTAAAAGAACCTTAATTGCGTCTCTCTTTTATCTACAACTTTTGGAATCTTATTCCCCAGAAGTACGTGTTTTTCAGGGAACTGTTCATAATGGTCTCTCACCACATACCATGGTGGTGCTCTGAGTAAAAGGATATGATATTCCCGTTTTCCTGGATCTGTTCAAAGGGGATCAATTGCCAAATAGTTGTTTGGATTACAACCAAATGGTTAATATAATCAAGCTTCTAAGAGGCAGTTATTTTGATTAAAGGAATCATATCTGAATGGCCTTTAGCAGCTTCCTATATCCAATCAGCGGCTCCCACACACTCAGCCCTTCTGTGGAACCAGGGGCACTGACTGCTTGAGTAAAAGGAAGTTTATCAGAAGAGAAGACTCAGGAAACCCTGCCGAAGAAAGGAGAGCTGAGCCTCATGGGAGCTGAAAAGCGATTAGGAACCCAAAAAGGCTACTGCCTCCTTCTCTTTCACTCATCTCTTTCCGGAGCTACCTGGTGGCTCATCATTGCTTTCCTCTGGAATTCTCTGCTAATGAATTGGTGTGCCCATGCCTGAGAATTCCATCAGCCTTGAGTCTACATCACTTTTAGTTCTGTACTCACCATTATGACCCACCCAGACCCATTCTGTACCCACCACTAACTTCATCCTGAGTCTGAATTCCAATCCACCCAATTTTAAATTCCCAGGGAGAAGTTGATTGGCTCAGCCTGGTCAAGTGTCTAGCTCTGGTCCAATCAGCTGTGTCCAGGATGAGTCAGGGGTCTCAAGACATGAAGGGCTGACCCCTCCAGGTGGTGGATGGGGCAGGGAGGGAATGATAGATGCCTCCAGAATTTTTTCTGAACTGATAATAGGAGATGCCTCTTTGCTATTTCTTTTCTTACGAACCTGCAAACTCTTTAGGGGTAGAGAATTTTTTTTCATCTTTATCTTTACCACCATACTTAGCTCAGTGCCTCATATACAGATGCTCAATAAGTAAAAAAAGATAAAGTTGGTCATGCCCGCTTCCAGTCATACGTACTTCTAATAGTTCTTACCATGCTGGCCATACCCATCTGGGTGTTGAGGCAAGAAGAAAAGAGAGGTCAGATGGACTGACCCCTCCTGAGTTCTTTCTTCCAGCCTGCTTGGGTTAATAATAACTATTATGAATTGTCCATTTTCCAAGTGGCAAGCATGACGTAAGTGTTTTAAACATCATTAACCCATTTATCCACTATGATAACCCTATGAGGAAACGAGTTCAGAGAAGTTAAGCAACTTGCCCAAGGTCACACAGCACCAAAGTACTGTGGCCAACTCTAAACCTAAATCTATCGCCCAGTCCTCTTAAGCCCTGTATTTTCCTTCCCCCTGTGCTGTGAGGAATTGTGAATGAGGCTAAGAGATGAAGCTAAGTAGAGAGGTGTTGGCTGGGTCAATGCCAATTTTGTGAACCAAACAAATTGTTCCACGCTAACAGTTTTTGAAAGCTTTTTGAACATGGCCTTGGGCCTTCCATGGTTCTGAGCTTTTCCAACAATTCCTCTTAATTGAGTCTTTCCAGGCTGAGCTGCAGGATTTAAGTAATTCAACAACAAGAAAAGAGTTCTCAGAATTTCCTTCCTTTTCCTTGAAGCCGGGCTAGAATCTGTCCCCCAGCTTTCTGTTTTTAACCACTGGAAAACATTCCGGGAATCTGAGACAAGACCTGGGTCAGGGCCACCAGTTTTTATTGTGCTTTGCACTGTGAGGGCTGAAATCCAGGCTGCCCTCCGCTCACCAAGTCGTGTACCTTGGCCCCAGGCTGTATCGCCCAGAGGAGGAGGTGCTGTATTCTAATTCACATCCTAGGGCACCCTAGGGGTGCACTGTGTGCTGGGGGCAGCCTTGATTGGAAATAACATTGTTTCAGATTCTCCCTACCTTTGATTTTGATTATACTTGTGATAATACCATTTCTGAGTAATGCCTCTAATCTCTATGCTGGCAAGAGGAATGCAAATTCTGTAAGTCATTCTCTAGGGAGAGAGGAATTGACATTGGTGCCTGGAAATGGGTGTCCACATGTGGGTGGGAGGGTGGGGTCTCCTCCTTGCAACTTCCCCGCTTGGTCTCCCACCTCTCTACCCACAGCCCCTAATCGAAGCCACAGGGGGCAATCTTAGCAGTGTGTGGAATGGTGGAGAAAGAAACCTGAACTCGGTTAGCAAAAGGACTCAGTGAAGACCCAGCCTAAAGCAGGCCAATATTAACCACAGAAAGGCTCGCTTGCCTTAGAGCTCTTTCCTTCTGAGGAAACTGAAAGCCCCTCCACCCAACCCCTAGGACACTATGGGTGTGGCTGAGGGGTTACATCAGATTTATAGCTTCTTTACTTTTGTTTGTAGGTACTGCTAGGGTGCCTTTCCAAGATGCTCCCATGATTTTCATTTATATATTTCATTATATATTTCATCCTGAAATATATACATTTTGGAATATATTGGGAAAAGAAATAGGATTTCAAAGAAACAGAAAGATTGTGAGTTTCAAGATCCCCCTCCTCCTGCCCCTACCCGAGGCTCCTTCAACACCTGGAGATGTTTATGCATCGCAGTACCCAGAGAGTACTAGGCAGTCAAGCACAGAGGTTAGAAAAGATCAGTCTGGAGTGACAGATCTGGGCGGGATCAGATTTCGTCTCTGCCACTCACTAGCTGTATAACCTTAAGCAAATTGCTTAGACATTCTAAGCCTCGTTTTCCTCATCTGTAAAACAGAGATAATAAAAGTTTCTTCTCCATAATGACATTGTGAGGTTCAGTGGGGGGATGCATGTAAAATGCTGAGCACAGAGCCAAGAACACAGCACCCATGGATGCCAGCTCTTCTTCTCACGTCTCACGATGTGAAACAAAATTCCGGTTCAGAACTTGTTGAACACCTAAGACAGTGTTTGTCATCTTTTGTTGGAGGTCCCCTCTTTCCTCCATTGTGAATGCCCTCAGAATTTGATCCTAGTCCCCAAAACCTCGTCTGTGTTGCTGCCCCCAGCAGGAAGAAGTTCTGGTTACAAGACATGCACTTAGCCCGTGAGCATGTCTAACCACCTCCGGCTCCTGGTCCTGGAGGGTGCAGTGTAAGACCCATGAGCTAGTTAAGAAGGATGCAAAGCTGGATGGAATGGGCTGTCTGTTGGATGTGCTTTAGTGGCAAAGTTGTGCGGAAAAATGAAATTCTGGAAACTGAGGACACTGGTAAAGAGAAAAATGCAGCAGATTTTCCACTACATACAATTGCTTCCACTTCCTGGGGTATAATAGAACTTCCCGGTGGCCTCTGTATATAAGGAGGTAGAGTGTAGTCAGTGTATGTGCTGACTTTGGGATGAGGCAGCCCGGGGGTGTCTGCTTCTCGCTGAGGGACTTCGGGCAAGTTATTGAATCGCGACACACCTCAGTTTTCTCCTCTGTAAAATGGAAATATTAATAGCATCTCTCTATCTCACTTGTGTTGAGGATTAATTGAGATAACAAATATAAAGTGCCTGGCACACAGTAAGTACTCAATAAGTATACTTTATTGCCAGCACCAGCATCATCATAATTACCTACATCTTAATGTTGCTAAGTATATGAGAGAAGATCTGCAAAGCCATCAGCCTTCTGCCCAAAGTTGGTAGTCAATAAATGGTGGATATTATAATGTCTCTGTTGTGAATATCAACTGTAAAACTTAATCATTTTTTTTAAAGCTCTCCAACGGCTTGTCCTGTTTTGTATGGTCTCTAGTTTGCCCCCATGGCTTGTCCTCACCCTACGAAAGGATGGTTTCCTATGGCAGACACAGCTAGTTGCCACCCAACTGCCAGTCCCCTTGCTTCCTTGTGAACAGAACACCAACTCTGTTCAGGCAGCCAAGTGCCTAGCCTCAGGGGAGGAATCACGATTGGTGCAAGCCAGTTACAGCAGTTTCATTTACCTTTATCCTGATTGGTCTAGGAGAGAGCACGTGATTGAGTTCTGGCCAATGAGATACAAGAAAAAGTCTCCCTATAAAAGGAGAGAGGAGTGTGAAGTGAGCCTCATTTAGGTCCCTGCCCTCTTCTCTCCTGCTTTAGGTACTGTCATGTGAGGATGTGACGCTTGCAGCTGCAGCTGCCATTTTGTGACCATGTGGTTACAAGCATGAGAACAAAAGTCAGCATGTTTAAGATGACAGAGCAGAGGGCTGGCCCCATGGCTTAGCGATTAAGTGCACGCGCTCCGCTGCTGGCAGCCCGGGTTCGGATCCCGGGCGCACACCGATGCACCGCTTCTCCTGCCATGCTGAGGCCACGTCCCACATACAGCAGCTCGAAGGATGTGCAGCTATGACATACAACTATCTATGGAGGCTTTGGGGAAAAAAAGGGAGGAGGATTGGCAATAGATGTTAGCTCAGAGCCTGTCTTCCTCAGCAAAAAGAGGAGGATTAGCATGGATGTTAGCTCAGGGCTGATCTTCCTCACACACACACAAAAAAAGATGACAGAGCAGAAAAACAGAAAGAGTCCCGATTCTTAATGACATTGCTAAGCTGCCAAATCAACTCTGGGGCTGCTTGCCTCCAAACTTCTGTTTTGGTATACAATAACTGTTCTTGTGATTTGGCTTATTGTTCATCTGGTTTTCTGCTACTTAATCGATACACTCCTTTTCTGGTTGCCAAGCCTGGAAAATGACTGCTATTCAAATTCTGCCCGAAGATGAAGACATTCAGTTCCCATTTTCTTCCTCTACTTTGGGTAATCAAGTTCCCTTAAGTAAATTCCACGCTCACCACTGTAGTGAAACTACTCTTGAAAAGGTCACCAATGACCTCTTGATTGACATGTCCAATGGCTTCATCTAATTTCCCATCCTGCTTAACCTCTGCTGCATGGGACAGCTTGACCACTTTCTTATTCTTAAAGTGAGTCCCTCCCTTAGCGGGCGTCGTTGCTCTTTCTTTCTACCTCTCTGGTCTCTCTTCTGTGATCCCTTCTCTTTCTGTACCTCAGCTATGTATGAACCCTGACATTCTACCCTTTGCCTTCTCATCTCTCCCTAGGCGCTTTCCCTGAATGCCTTCTCCACTTCCAAGACTTTGATTACCACCTGTGGGCCCTAGAGATGCCCGCATCCGCGTCTCCAGGGCAGCTCTTTCCACGGCACCAGGTCCACCTTCCTCTCTGGGAACAGGATATGTCCACTTGGATGTCCCCACAGGACTATCAACACCATATTTCTAAACTGAACTTTGTCCCCTACAAATTACTTGTCCTCTGTAACACACCTCACCACTCACACTAGCCCTCAGCTGGAAACCTCAGAGTCATCCTAGGCAATTCTTTCTCTCCCAACATCCAATTAATCACCAACCATAAAAATTTCTCTATTCTCAGGAGTCTGTTGCAGCTCCCCCATGTTCACTGCCATGGCCTCCATTCATCATTTCTGTATTGCAAAAACCTCTCACGTGCCTCCAGTCTCTCCCCTTTCCAATCATTTGCATTGCTGTTGGAGTGGATTTTCTAAAAACAAATTGAATCATATTGCATTTTAAAATTTCCAAGGGGTAGAGGTATGTGTGGTGGGGGGTGGGTGGGGAGACTGTATTAGCCATCATGCCCTCCAAATGAAGTCCACACTTTGTAACCTGGCAAAGAAGACCCTCCAGTCACTCTGGGAACACTGGATTTTGTGTTTCATCTCCTACCGTCTCCCCTCCACCTTCCCTGCATCCTCAGCTCAAGCTCCCAGGAACTCCTCTTTCCTTCCACTATTCCCACTGATTAGATCCTGGACCCCTATCCCCCAGCATTCTGAACTCCTAGCATCCTCCATTTCTCAAACCAAACTTCACTTCTTCTCGGAAAACAAAGCATTCCGTGAGCCTTGGACTAGACCAGAGTTTCTCAACCTCGGCGCTATTGACATTTAGGGCTGGATAATTCTTTGTTGTGGGCACTGTCCTGGGCATCATAGGATGTTTAGCATCCCTGGCCCCTACCTACTTGATGCCAGTAGCACCCTCCTCCCTCAGTTGTGACAACCAAAAATGTGTCCAGACACTGACAAACATTCCCTGGGGGGCAGAACTGCCCCTAGTTGAGAACCATTGAACTAGATCAAGTCCCCTTCTTATCCTCCCATAGCTTCGTGTTCTTCCCTAATCCCGTAGCACAGTTTTGAAGTGACTTGTCTGATGGTCTCATCTGTTTCAACAGACTGTTGTCTCCAAGAAGGCACCTCCCAGGGCCTGGTACCCAGTAGACGCACAGTCTAGCTTCACGAAAGAGTGAGCTCCGTGGTGGAGCGACCTCGTCTGTCGCTTGCCTAGTGCCCAGGATGGTACCAGCACATAATAGGGCTCAACAAATACTTGTCGAGTGAAGGAATGATTGAATGATCCCATTCAAACACTTCTTTCTCTGTGAAACTTTTATTAAGTATCCTAGTCAAGGTTAGAGTTTTTTCTTCTCTTTACCCCATAATATTTTGCTCATGTCTCTGTCCTGCAGCATTATTACATTGGATAATAATTACAGTCAAATTGTTAAGAAATGTTTGCAGAAATTAAATCACGCTGGCTCTCTCTTCAGGCCTCTTTCTAGAGACAGAAAACCTAGGTCCATTCCCGTGCCCAGGAATCTCATGATTTACCTCTCTTTGTGCCACTACACCTGCTCCACCCCTGGCTGTTCACGGCCACACCCGCCACACACACACACACACGCTCATCCATCTTCCTCGCTGACTTCAAAGAGGAGGAATGTCTCAGAGCTGCTGAGAACTGAGAAGCCACTTCCACTTCAAGGCCTCACTGCCTCGCTCTTGCCTGACGCTGCTGCCAGCCCCGGCACTGCATTCTAAGAGGTCTTAACAACATATGGTGCTTGCTCACAAGCCTCTTCTGGGGATGGGAAACGCACCTCTGCAGCCTGCCCACCACCTGATGACTTGAGATGCAAGATGCTCCAGTGGGCGCCATGGTGGAAAGGAACCAGGATGTTATTAAAGTCAACAAATATTCAAAACGGTTGTCAGAAAGGAGATCAGCCTGCTTGGGAGAAGAGTTTAGTGCTCAGAGAAAAGTTGGGTAGCTTTTCATGCATCGTAGATGGTTAATATGCATCCTTTAGTCACGAAGCCCTGTGGGGAGAAGATGCCCAAGTTAATATTTATATTTGGCATCCAACCCTCGGCATAAATAACAACATAGAGACCTGGTGTTTGGTTTGAGGTCAGCTTCGTTTAAACAGCCAGGCCAGGTGCAGACTCACACGCTAGACCTTTGAACTCTGTGTGTTGCAATCCAGATATTCAGCAGAGGTGATGAACTTGGGTCACTGACGGTGAGGGAGTGTATGGTGCTCACTTCTAGCATCTTCCATGGGGAGCCTTGGACAGTAGACTTGGCCCCAAGCCCACTTTCCTCGCCAGAGTCAAGAAACAGTAGCAGCTGCAGTTGCTGGGATGAGAGATCATCCACTGGGGAGTTGAGACAGCCAGGAGGGGGAGGTGGGGAGCAGGAAGGAGGTCACGAAATTGACCGTGCTCGGCCGCTGCCCACGTTTGAATTACTCAGAGACATTCTGCAACGGGAAAAATATTAGGCTTTTAATGACAGCCCCGACAAACATGATCCATATGACCAAATCGATCTCAAAAAGCAACTGCTATCATTTATTAAAGGAAGATTTGCCAAATTGCATGGTTCTTTTAGGATTTTCCTAGTCCCACACTTTGCCTCAAAAATGTGCACAGAGTGAGGGGTTTGAACTTTTTGAATTTAATGCAAAGCACATATGTTGTTTGGGTTTTGTTTGTTTTGTTTGTTTTCATGGTTGCGAAATATGTTATATAAAAAAGAACCATATAGCAATAAAACGGTAATGTAAACACAAACCCTCCAAAAGGATGCAACATATTTCTAATGAAAGGAAACAACCACCTTCAGTTTATTCACACACAAAAAAATAAAAAATGATGAAGAGGGGCTGTTTCATTCACAGATTGTGGAATCCTACTGTTTACTGCTCTCCAAATGAGTATTTCTGAGGCATGACTTAAAACGGGAATTTTCAAAACGAAGCAGCTCCTGGCATAGGGAAAAGAGCGCCGATGTTGGCAGCCAGGCAACTAGAATTCCGGTCTTGACCACTGACCCCTGCTTCCTGGCTTCCAACCCCAGCACTCCACTCAAAGTGCTCTTGTCAAGGGGACTGGCGACCTTCTAACTGCTAAATCCAAAGGGCGTTTTTCAGTCCACTTGTGACCCGACCTCTCTTCAGCAGATGACATAATTGCCCACTCTTTCCTCCCTGAAATCCTCTCGTCCCAAGTCTTCAGTGACACCACTCCATCCTGGTTATTGGCCAGCTTTCCCCCTCACTCCTTCTCAGACCCTCTCTAGACAGTTCTCTTTTTCGCCAGAGCCTATGAGCCGCTGCTGTGGACGAGGTCAGGCAAGGCTTTGCATGCATTTTCTTATCAACTCTTCAGAGCAACCCCGGGAGGTAGGATTTAGTGGTTCCACTTTACAGACAAGGAAACTAAGGCTCTGAGCGCTGACAGGATCCTCACCCCAGGTGGCACGGCTAATAAGCAGCAGGACTGGAATTCCCGTCCACGTCTGTTTGAATCCAGAGGCAAGTTCTCAACTCTCGCACTGGAATTTCTCCACCTCAGGTAGCCCCTTATACAGAGGTGTTCCCCGGGTTCTCTGCGTGGCCCTTTTTCTTCTCTATGCCCCCAACCCTCATAGAGGCTCTCAGTTAGTACCTCTATATCTTCAGCCCAAACCTGTCCTGTGATTCCTGTACCCAACTGTTGCCAAGGCATCTCCATTTGCATGTGCCACAGTCACCTTGTAGAGGTGGTGATGGTGGACTCCCCAGCGGCCAGTCCGTTCCTGATGACTGGCCAAAGCCTGGGACTGCTTAAGGAGTGGGCACGTGACTCGATTCTGCCAGTAAGACACGATGAGGGAGATTGCTGGAGATGTCTAGGACAGGTTTTTCTCCCTCTTAAAAAGACACATAGAGGGGCCGGCCCGATGGTGTAGTGGTCGGGTTCATGCACTCCTCTTCGGTGGCCCGGGGTTTGCGGGTTTGAATCCCAGGCACGGACCTACACACTGCTCATCAAGCCATGCTGTGGTGGTGACCCACATATAAAATAGAGGAAGGTGGGCACAGATGTTAGCTCAGCAACAATCTTCCTCAAGCAAAAAGAGGATGATTGGCAACAGATGTTAGCTCAGGGCCAATCTTCCTCACCAAAAAAAAAGACACATAGAAGATGGTTCCTTTTCTTCCTCTACATGTTGTTGTGTCTTGTATTATTGGAGTGGTGAAAACCATCTGCAACCATGAGGGATAGGTTGAATCCAACAAAAGAAGGACGGGACGTGGGTGCTTAATGTCCAGCTGATTGCATCTCATCTGGGACTGGGGCTTCCAACTATGTTAAATAATACATTTTCTCACTGTTTATATGGGTTTTTGTTTTGTTGTTGTTACTTGCAGCCAAAAGCATCCTAAGTGACACATCAAATTCATCATATACACAACTCAACTCAGTATCTCTGAGTCCCCCAAATAGCTTCCCCTTCTATGACTCTATCTATGTTAATATCACCATGACCCACTCAGTCACCCAAATCAGAAACCTGGGTGTCACCTTTGACTCCTCCCTCTACCTCACCTCCAGAGTCCAATCATGAATTAAATATAGGAGATTCTACTGTTGAAATCTCTCATTCTTTCTTTCCATTAACCATCTCCACGTCCTTTTCAGTTCTTTGCCATTTTTACTGTCTTCTGCTCCTTTCTTACCCTGACCCAAGCCACCACCATCTACATTGCTTCCAAAGAGATTTTAAAAACTCAATATCAATCCTGCAACTCTCTTGATTAAAATGTGTCGATAATCTACCTTTGTCTTCAACATAAAATCCAACCTATCAGCATGATTTGTAAGATGCTTCAAGATGGGGCTTACCTCTCTAGACTCTCAGTTCCGCTGCTCCACATGCATTCTAAGTCCAGCACGTTGATTTCTCTGTGGTCCACAAGCCACTGCTCTTTACTGTCACTGCATGTGCCGTTTCCTGGGCCTGGGATGCCCTCCCTGACTGGCCTGCCCGGACAATCCGGGCTGGTCAGTACGTTCTCATCCACCTTGTGTTTGCCTCTTGTACAGCATGGCAGGTGGAATGTCAGGCATGCCAGAAATATCTTTCCTTACTTTAATCTCCCCCATGGATTTTATTTTGAACTGCCATCCAGACTCAATCTCAGTCCATTTGGCACTTTCCCTGTCTCCTGTGTTGCATCTAAGTTCTAAACTCTCTAGTGTCAGGTGCTGAGGGAGGTGTCTGCCTGGTCTCAGGGCATCTGTGCATCCCAGGTTGCCGTAGAGACGTCCCTGTTTTTCTCTTCTTGGCCCCTTCAAGTTCCGGAGTCATCTTGGCAATGCCCACTCCATGCTGGGTCGCTGGAACCTCTGCAAGGTGGCCTTTGACTTTGTCTGCATGGACACCACCACCCCACTCCTGCCCTGGGGTCTTGTGACCTCCTTAGGGCCCTGCTGATGGATGAACCCCTTCCCCTGCTCTTTGGCCCTCAGCTCTCTCCATCTCATTAACTCCTTGTTTTCTCTCCCTCCCCCAGCACCTGGGGAGAGTTTTCTTGCCTGGAAAAAGCACTCCCCTTCCACTTCCTTCTTCCAGACATGTGTCTGTCCCCCACCCCACCTCAGTTCCCCTGTGGGGACTCCGAGAGTTTAGAATGATGGAACACGAGGGGCAGAGACTGACAGGCCTTTTTTCTTCTATTCTGTCACATTTCTTCCTTAAGACAACTCAAGCCCAATAATCTGCTCGGGAAAGGGGAACATAGCAGGAGACAAAAGAACACAGAGGGACAATTACAATCACCTGGCCGCCACGACCTGCACCACCCTGTTCTCATGATGTGTGCCTGCTTCTCCCAGATGGCGTGTTCCAGCAGCCAACGCCTGCCCTGTCCTTGATCCCAGTGTTGTCAGCATCTGGTATCTGGCACATAGTAGGTGCCTTGTAAATAGCTGTCAAAACTAAAAAGAAAAGTAAGAAGCAAGTGGACTTTGGAGTCACGGAGACCTGAATGAATCCTGCCAACTGTCTTCCTAATGTGTGACCTCGGGCAAGTTACTTCACCTGTCTGTCCATTGACAGTACCAACAGGGAGGAGAGGTTATGAAGAGCAGGTGTGGGACACAGTGCTCCTCAAAGCTCTGTCGTCTGCACGTTCCCCTCTTCCTAGCCTTTCCTCATTCTGGCTCAATTTTCCCATCGCCCTTCACCCTTCAAGTGTCCCAAACTTCTCTATCAGACACCTCTCCCTCTGCAAGCTCACTATGTGTGTACATAGAGTTTTGCTTTTACTCCTCCAGGTGGGTCCCTTTCCTTCTTCCAATTAACAACTTTCAATATTCTTGAGTTCTGGGGATTCAGTTTGTGATGAAGCACAAAGAACTTGAAATTCTGGTTCTGGGATATTGGACAAGTGTCTGAGTCTCAGTTTCCTCATCTGGAAGATGGGAATGATGATAACTGAACTAGATCCTTCAGAGCATGGGCTGAGGAGTCCAGGCTGCCTAGGTTCAAGTCCCAGCCCTGCCACTTCCCAAATGTGCAGCTCGGGGCAGGTGACTGTTCTTTGTCTTAGTTTCCTTGTTCATAAAAAGGGCTCCATCATAGAAGCTCCCTCGAGGGTTACTGTAAGCATGCATTGACTTACAACACCTCAAGAGTTTAGCACCTCGCCCAAGTAAACACTCTATATGTGTTGGTTATTATTATCGTACAGGTGGCCTCTCTTGAGCTACCCACAAACTCATGACGTGTGCATTAGTTTGCTGAGGCTGCCTTAACAAAATACCACAGACTGGGTGACTTAACTGTATGGTCTCACAGTTGTGAAGGCTGGAAGTCCAAGACCAAGGTGTTGGCAGGGTTAGTTTCTCCTAGGGCCTCTCTCCCTGGACTGCAGAGGCTGCCTTCTGCTCAGGTTGTCTTTCCTCTGTGCACACACATCCCTGATGTCTCTTCCTCTTCTTACAAGGACACCAGTCAGATTAGATTAGGTCCACCCTAGTGGCCTCATTTTAACTTAATCACCATTTTAAAGGCCCTATCTCCAAATAGGGTCACATTGTGAGGAAGTAGGGGTTAGGGCTTCAACCTATGAATTGGAGGGGGGGACATAATTCAGTCCATGATAATGTGTAAATACACCCCAACATTAGATATTCAAAGTGCCTGAGCCTCTTTCTTAATCCAATTCCTAATTAATGGATCCCAGGATGTTTGGGTTCTAGGAATTCCATTTGTGATATAGTACAGAGGGCGTGTGATCAGAAAAGCAGGTTTTGATGAGTTTAAAACCTGCTCGTGAGTCTATGGCCTTGGGCTAGTCACATGTTCTGCCTGAGCCTCAGCATGCAACTTCATCCGAAGGAGTGGACCCTGGCAACTCACTGAGGGTGGCTATGTGGCTCAAGGGCCATGATGTGTGTGAAATCTTATAATCTCCATACCCCTGGGGTTTTTGCCTCTGAACCGAAAAGACAGAACTAGGTGGATTGTCTGGATTCTCCTTTCCCCGCCTCAAAATTCTATGACTCTGATTCTAAGGGTGGAAATTCAAGTATGTATCAAGAACAGCTGCTGGGAAGCAACTTCTGGGCCCAAGGTAGCAATAAACATTGTTGAATCAATGAAGGAAATCACACCACCCTAGGGGAAAAACCCCTGCTCTGCAAATTCCTAAGGCCCAAACTGCAGCAGTGGCAGAGTGCATCATTCATTCCCTGGGTTCCGGCACGCGTGGCTTCTCTGCTTTGGCAAGAACTCACAGTGACCCGGGCCCGTAAACTAGGTGTGCCTCCCTGTCTTTAAGAGGGCCCTGGGTTGGTCTGTCAGAAAGGACCACTTGAACTTCCATGGCTGCCCACCTTCCTCAGGCACCCTCCAAAACCAGCTGGTTCTCTTTCAGTGAAAACTGTGCTTTCGCAGCATTACAGTGGAGAGAGAGATTAAGGGATGGAGATGGGAAGTCAGGTGCAGAGTCTAAATTCAAACTCTATCCCTGACTCTAGGCAAATCACTTCACCGACTCAGTTTCTTCATCTATCAAATAAACAATAATAGTTCTTACCTCTCTGGGTCGTTTGGGCTTTCAACAGGCTAACAGATGTGAAAGTGCTTCATCCATTCTGCAAATAATTTTTGAGTTCCTCCTGTGTGTAAGAACATTTCCTACACTGTTCTAGGCACTAGGGATACAGAAGGAAACAAAGCAAAGTCACCACCCTGATAGAAATGAAATTCTAGTGGAAGAGTTAGGCAAAAACAAAGAACACATCATCTAATGCCAGGTCATCATAACAGTGTAAGGAAAATAAAGCAGGATAAGGGACGGCACTGACGGGGTTATGCCATGTAAGATAGCTTAGTCAGGGAGGTCCTCTCTGAAGAGTGGGCACAGAGCAGACTCCTGGGTGATAAGAAGGAGGGAGCCGTGGGAACATCTGGGGGAGAACATGTAGAAAGGCCCCGAGGAGTGGCCGGGCTTATGCAGGAAACCACAAGGAGCCGGTGTGCCCAGAGCTGAGTTGGGAGTGGATGAAGTCAGCGGGCCTTTAAGCCTAGGGTCAAGATTCTGGATTTTAGTCTAAGTGTCATGAGAAGTCATTAGAGGATTTCAGCAGGAGAGTGACTTTGTCATCTGCACTTGAAAGGATCCCTCTGACTGCTGTTTGGAGAAGAGACTTTAAAGAATCATGGTAATCACAAAGCTGATCACCAAAGATTTCCTGCTCTCCACCTCCCAGGGCACGAGGTGGGCTGCACTTCCTGTCGCTGAGTGAGGCCACTGAGTGAGGCCGTGGGACTCTGACCAATGAGCTCTGAGCAGAAGTCACAGAGTCACTTCCAGGCCCAGCAGTTAACTGCCCGCCCCAGCGCCTCCAGAGCCCCTTCTCCCTCTGTCTCAGCGACCAACAGTGTTCAAGGTGGAGGTTGCTCAGCAATCTGGGTTCCAGGGGAGGAGATGTGGGACAGAGCAGCAGCTGCCCTGCAGTGGGCATGTCGCTTCAGCGAGAGATCAACCTTTGTCGGGATAAATCACGAAGCTTTGGGAGTTGGAACCATAGCATAACCTAACATACCCTGACAGGTACAGGGAGCAAGAGGGGAAGTAGGGAGGCCAGTTAGGAGGCTGAAAGGTGATCCTAGCTTGGATTGGAGTGACAGCAATAGAGACAATGAGAAGTGGTCAGATTCAGGAGATAGGTTAAAGTTCAAGTGCAAAGGATCTGCTGAGGGAGTGGATGTAGGGGATAAGGGACAGACAGGAGTCAGGAGTGACTCCAAGGATTACAGCCTGATAATTGGGTACATTACTGAAAAGAAAAACGCTCAGAAAGCATAGGATTACCCACAGCGCTGGGCACACAGCAAAAGTACAAAATGCTAGTTCTTGTGGTTATTACTATTAAGGGGGCAGGCGATATGGAATGTAGAGGTTTGGGGAACTTTTCAATAAAGAATGATCAAAAGTCAGATTTATTGAACTGTAAATTCATACACAATAAAATTTAATCTTATTGGTTACAGGTCTAAGTTTTGACAAGTGTATTTTGCCTTGTAACCACCTCCACAATCAAGATGTAAATTACTTCCACTACCTCCTCAAATTCCCTTTTAATGCTCCTCCTTTTGTAATCAAACCCTCCCTCCATCCCTAACCCCGGGCAACCTCAGATCTGTCCTCCAGCCCTACAGTTTTGCCTTTTCCGGAATGTCACATAAATAGAATCACATAGTATGTGCGTGACCTTTGGAGACTGGATTCTTTCACTAGGATAATGCATTTAAGATTCATCTGTGCTGCACATGTCAGTACTTGCCCCTATTTCTTGCTGAGTAGTATTCCATGGTGTGGATATACCACGCTTTATCATTCACCAGCTGAAGGGCATCTGGATTGTTTCCAAATTTTGGTGATTATGAATAAAGTTTCTATAAATATCCGAGTACAGGTTTTTGTGTGAACATATGTCTTTACTTCTCTTGGTAAATTTCTAGAAGTGGGATTGCTGGCTCATATGGTAAGTGAATGTTTAACTTTACAAGAAACTGCCAAACCGTTTTTCCAGAGGAACTGTACCATATTGCACTCCCACTGGCATCAGATGAGGCTCGCTCCACACCCTCCCAGCACTTGGGTTTGTCAGGATTTTTTTATTTAAGCTATTCTAATGTGCAGTGGTATCTCATAGTTTTAATTTGCATGACCCTAATGAACAATGATGTTGAGTATCTTTTCATGTGCTTATGAACCATTCATATATCTTTTTTTTGGTGAAATGTCCATTCAGATCTTTTGCTCATGTTCTCCTTAGGTTGTCTGTTTTTTTAGTGGATAGTAAAATTTCTTCATATATTCTGGATACAAGTCCTTTATCAAATATGTGTTTTGCAAATATTTTCTCCTAGTCTTTGACTTATCTTTTCATTTTCTTAACAGCGTCTTTCAAAGAGCAGGTTTTGAATTTTGATGAAGTCCAAGCTATTAGCTTTTTCTTTTATGGATCATGTTTTTTTTTGTCTCATCTCTAAGAAATCTTTGTCTACCCAAGGCCACAAAGGTTTTCTCCTCTGTTTTCTTCTGGAAGTTTTATAGTTTTAGATTTTACACTTAGGCCTATGATCTACTTTGAATTAATTTTTGTAAATGGTGTGAGGCATAACCCAGGACAATTTTGACTTGTGATATTTCCTACTGTGCAAGAAGCAGATCAATAAAGCTTCCTATCTCTGATAAGCACATGCGCAGGTGACATTGTAGCTGGTTGCAAAATCTGGTTAAGGTTCAAACTCAGGTGGTCAGGGAAGCTCCACCTCTGTCTGCCTCCAGGGTTGCCTCTTTAGAAGTTAATCCTGTCTTCAGTATGGTCTGCAGATGGCCCAGTGATACCAGCACAAGCCTGAGTCTTTAAGTGAAGTGAGCTAGGTTCTTCTCAGTTCCTAAGACACTCCAGGTAGGTAGTTGCTTGAAGAAACATTTTCTTAAACCACTGAAGGAACATCCAGTGCAAAGTAAAACATTAAATCTCAGCAACTGGGAGGGAAATCTTAGCCTTCCTAGACTCTTTCCTTCTTGGTTGGCTTTCTCAGTCACCAAGTGATACTGTTTTCTCTTCCTTCTTCCCCTCAATAACACAAGCTCTGAATCTTTCATTAAAATCATTTAGATCTCGGTATGCTTAAAACTTCAAGAATAAAACTGTTGAGGAGAAAGGGTTAGGAAGCCAACACAGAATTGTCAACTTGTGATTTGGCCAGTTGAGGACATTTTAAGAAAGGCTACTATTGTCTACTGTTGCCATCACTCCATTAAAAAGGGGGTATTTAAATTACCCAACCCTCCAACAAAAGAAAAAAATTGGAAGGATATAATCTCAGAATAAAAAAGTCTTTTCTGAGAATCAGCTGCTGGTAATTTACTTGGATGGAGGAAAGTTTTCATCCATTTACCCCTTAGTTCTCTCATTTCACCGCGGATTGGTGAAAACCTCTCCCCAGAGCACAGTGTGGGACTCAGACCATAAGAAGGTATAACATGGGTGGGGCCAGGTAAACCCTGACATATTTGGAGAGGCTTTTTTCTCTCACTTGTTTATCATACCTTTATTGGGTATTCCTAAGGTTCAAAGTCCCAGCCTTAGTGAGTATTTAGGTTTTCCACCTGGGAGCAGCACTTGAAGTTTAAAGGCAGGAGGAAGCTGAGTGAATAATGCTCCAGTCCCTTCCTTTGATAGGCACGAGTAATTTTTGCTTCTTTCTTGAGCAAAAGAAAGGAGAGAGGCGCATTCGAGCTGCCCTTCTCGGCCCACCTTCCAGGCCAATCTACAGGTCCTTCCATGACTACCTCCCCCTCCAGGAGGTCTGCCTCTCCCAGCATCTCACTCATTGAGGCAGACCACAGACAGTCCCAGGTAAACAAACATTCTTGGTCAACTCATCAATGGGTTCCATGGCACTCAGGATAAAGACCCCACTCCCAGCTAAGCTACCCTGCCATACAGGATCCAGCAAGGGTCTACCTCTCCAGCCCTCTCTCTCCTCTCCCACAGGGGTCCAGCCCCAGCTGCTTGCCTTCAGCTCCTCCAAAGCGCCATATCCCTGAACGTTCTTCTCTTCTCTTCTCCTAGGCAATCTTAACTTGTTCAAGGACCACCCCACCACCAGCTGCATCAACACCTTCCCTCCCTTAGTACCCTCTTGCCTTGCATTCTGTACCTTGTCTTTGTAGCAATTGTCACCAATTACTTGTATAAAATTGGGCCTCTCAACTAGATTGTAAACCCCAAAAGATTAGGAATCAAGTCTATCTTGTTGGGCCAGCCCCGTGGTGTAGCAGTTAAGTGCGCACGCTCCGCTGCTGGTGGCCCGGGTTCAGATCCCGGGCGCACACTAACGCACCGCTTGCCAGGCCATGCTGCGGCAACTCCCACATAAAGTGGAGGAAGATGGGCACAGATGTTAGCTCAGGGCCGGTCTTCCTCAGCAAAAAGAGGAGGATTGGCATGGATGTTAGCTCAGGGCTGACCTTCCTCACACACACACACACACACACACACACACACACACAAATAATAAGTCTATCTTGTTGATCTGAGCTTCCAGTCTCTGGCATGGCGCAGGGCACCTAGTTGCTGCTCAATAAATTATTGTTAAATGAAAAAAATTCCCTTCAACCTATGTTTACCACACACTATTCTAGGCACTTATATAACAGTGCGGGGGCAGGGGGGACAGGGGACCAAAGAGAACACAATTCTTGCCGTTATGGAGCTTATGTTCTACAGGAGCAAAGATCTGCTAAACAAGACAAGTCAACTACATGGTGTGTTGGATGGTGATAAGTGCTCAAGAGAAACAAGTAAATCAGCTGAGGGGGACACGAGGCATCAGGTTGCAAACTAGTGTGTGAAATTTTCAGATTGAGTGACCAGGAAAAACCTCACTGAGAATGTGACTTCTGAACAAAGACCTGAAGAAAGTGAGGCAGTGAAAATGTGGTTATCTGGGGAAAGAGCATTCCAAGCAGACAGCACAGCAAGTGCAAAGGTCCTGAGGTGGGAGCACAACTGTTCCAGGAACAGCAAAGTAGCCAGCATGACTGAAGGGAGTGCACGGTGGGAAGGGAGGCAAAACGTGGTCTTTTAATCTGTCTCATATATCTGTGAAATCATTTACACCAGACATTTTTTAGGGAGTGCTTCTAACCAGCATCTACTCTAAAACCATGGGTTTCAAATAATTTTTAAAGCTGTAGAATCCTTCCGTCAAATGAAACATGAAATGCAAGTACAAGATAGGAAACAGAGGAGCTGGGCAGGGGTTCTCTGCCAACTCCCACTCGTCCCTTCCCCCCACACCGGTTCAAGGCAATACCGTGGAGGAAGATGTTCTCCACCCAGCTCAGGTTGTAACCACCACTCTAGAATCACAGCACGGCTCTGCCTAGAGCCATCCTGCTCTACAGCACACTGCTCCAGAAGTAGTCTGGTCTGGCTCCCGAACTACAAGGAGACTTTCAGGAGATATTTACCTCCAACATGTGAACGAAATTAGAGCCTCTACAATTATAAGCACATGGTGATGTGCGGGTCTGATACGTTCCTAAAAATTAGTTCTCTATTCTCGAATTTTTTCTTATAAACTTTTTTTAAACTTCTTTTTTTGAAAAGGTAAAACAGGTCAAAGATACAAAAAAAAAAATAATACCCTAAACAAGTCAGTCTCCTATGGATAAATAAATTACAGCGTATTTGCAATGGAATTCCATACTTCAGCAAACAAACAAAAATGAACTACCGATATAGGCAACAATATGGATGAATGTCACAAATACTATGTTGAGCAAAAGGTGCCAGCCAGCACAC
The DNA here is from genome assembly GCF_020826845.1 of Diceros bicornis minor. Taxonomy (NCBI): domain Eukaryota; kingdom Metazoa; phylum Chordata; class Mammalia; order Perissodactyla; family Rhinocerotidae; genus Diceros; species Diceros bicornis. Next base: position 70,636,036 of record NC_080741.1, on the reverse strand, counting down.
AAGTACATACCATTTGACCCATGTACATGGCATTCACGAACAGGCAAAGCTAACCTTTGGTGACAGAAGTTGGAATAACGGTTACCTGCAGGGAGGAGAGTAATGAACTGGGAGGATGAAAATATTCTATATCTTCATCTGGATGCTGCATACGAAGATGTAGCAGGTATATAAAAAAATTCATGGAGATGCAAAATGAGTTAGGCATTTTACTCCATGTAAATAATAATAATAATAAAGCTAGTCTCCTTCCCACTACCTGTGGCTCCCAGCTACCCAGAGGCCACTCCTCCAGCTGAGATTTCCTAACGCCCCTTTTCTTTCAGTACCTTCACACCAGGGGCGGAGTCCTGGGAGCATGCCAGGCAGACACCAGAGGCCAAGGCTGCCTGCGTGCTTGCCCGTCGGCTTTCTCTAGCTCCTCGGGCCCCGGCTCCATGCCTCCCTCCTTTCTTGAGGTTGCTGACCTTTGCTAAACAGCGCTGTCTCTCCTGGCCCTCAGGACAGCGTGTGCCGATCAAGCTTATCACCGACACATTCCCTACCTCTCTTCTTCTCTCCCTCTGATCCCTGGACTGATCCTAGGACTCTCTGCTCCCTGGGCACTCAGTCTCTGAGCATCCCTGGTCTCATTCCCTGGTCTGCTTGCCTTCCGTGGGGCAGCCCTGATAACAACCCACTTTGCATATAAAAGGGGCGTATCTAGGTGAACGCTGAGGGCCCGTCTTATCTTCCCTCCACACCACTATCCCCACCCCCCAACTTCTAGCATCATTCTTTGACCCTGTCCCTACCCCCACCCAGGGCTTCAGCCCAGCCAAGCCTTTTATCTTATCATCTGGGGTCCTCCCCCTACCACGACTCCGCGGTGCCTGAGGGCAGAGGGACCTGAGTCACGTTCAAGTCAATTTGTCAAGCTTTCTTGGAGCAGGGCAGAAAGTAAATGGGTACTATCTGTTCCTCGCCTTCAAAAATCTTCTAAAGCGGAGGAAATAGTGCACAACCCAGGCCGTTATAATAGTTCTCAACCCAATATTTTCTGTTGGTCCTTTCTAAGTGCCAGGCACTGACCTGCGTGCATTAGGTTTCTGAATTTTCCAAACTAACCCAGGAGGAGGGTTATTAGCCTCATTTCGGACACGAAGGAACTGAGGCAGAAGGTTAGAGTGCTGGCACGTGACCGCGAGGATTTGAATAGCAACTTCCCTAGGGAAACGCCCTATTTAGGCTTTGGGGGCTCAAGCGGGAGTGGGGGCACAGGAGCTCGGTGGCCGGCCTCGGGGAACCTTTAGTTGGGCCACACCCTTTCTGCACAGTTCCCTCCGCGTCAGGGGCCTGGGAAGGGGCTTAGGGCTGGAGTATCGGCTGGAGGCTGCGACTTCAGGGAAGGCAGATACAAAGCTCCGCGTGGCACAGTGGCAGAAGAGTGCGGGGGAGCCCGGGCCAAAGGAGGCCCTGCCGCCTCCCAGGGCTCTGCCAGCCTCGAAGCGTTGCGAACGTCGCGGCTCGTCGCGGCTGCTGCGAGCCCCAGCCGCGCGCGCAAAGTGCGCGGAACTACTTCCCCGGGGCGCCTTCGGGGCCGGGCTCCCGGCAGGCGCCCCACGGGGCGGCCGCGCGGGGCCCGAAGCCCATCGCCGGCTCCCGGGCGCGGCCACGTGCGCCCCACTGGGCTTGCACGCTCCGCCGCGCCGGGCCGCGGGGCCACCGGCAGGCACGCGCGCCCCCAGCGCGCACACACTCCCGGGCACGCACACCGCCAGCCCGGCCCACGTCCGCCACGCCACGCCCTCCCCCGCGCCCCGCCCCCGCCCTCGCGGCGCCCGCCGCCGCCCTCCCATTGGCTGCACGGCGCGTGACGCGCGGCGCCCGGCCCCGCCCCTCGTCAGTCACTCGGCGGAGGCGGCGCTGGCGGGGACTAGTCTCGTCCGGAGACTGGCAGCGGCGGCGGCGGCGGCGGCGGCCGGAGCTCGAGCCCCAGCGGCTGAGGGCGGGCGGGCGCGGGGGAGGGAGGGGGGCCGGTCCGCGACGACTCCCCGGACGGCGTTTCTCCTCCGAGCGGCGCCAGTTTCGGCTTTGGGGGGGGCGGGGGTACAGCCCATCCATGACCATGGGCGACAAGAAGAGCCCGACCAGGTACCTGCTCCGAGCTGAGGGGGCGGAAGGGGAGGGAGAGCTGGGGGCGGGCGGGGGCCGGCGACGACTAGGCCTCGGAGCCACCCGGGGCGGGGGGAGGCGCTGCTAAGATGGAGATCCGGGGGCGGGGGGAGGCGGCGGCGGCGGCGGGCGGTGGCGGTGGCGGCGGGAGGCGGTGTCGCTCCCGCTCGGGGCCGGCGGCCGTGCGCGCCGCAGCCATGGCGGCTCCTCTTCAGCCGCCCTCCGCCGCCGCCGCCGCCGCCACTCCTCCCAGACAAAGGGAGATTTAACCAGGTGGGGAGGGAGGGAGGGCGCGAGCATGGGAGGGGAGAGGGAAGGAGCCGGCCCACTCCCCGCCGCCGGCCTCGGGCTGCCCCTGCGCGCCCCCTCCAGATCCGGCCCGCGGCTCCCCTGCCGGCCCCCCCAGCCCCACGCTCAAGTCCACAAGTCCGCCCGCTTCCTGCGCCCGCCGCGGCCCTGCCCGGGGCGCCGCCGCCGCCTGCCGTGCTAGGCTGCACGGCCCGGGCCCGGAGGTGGCGGGGGGCCGGTGGGGGCGCCCCGTGCCCTCCCGCGGCCCCTCTGCCCGTCCCCGGAGAGGGTGGGTGGGTGGTCGCCCGAGCGAAGTTTCCAGCGCTGGATTCCTGCGAAATTACGACGGCTCACCAGCGCCTGTGTTTTGCTGTCTCTCCCCCTTTCTCCTGCTCTCTGGCTCTTCCCTCCCCTTTCCCCCACTCCTCACTCCTCTGAAGGCCAAAAAGACAAGCGAAACCTGCGGCAGACGAAGGCTTTTGGGATTGTAGCGTCTGCACCTTCAGAAACAGCGCTGAAGCCTTTAAATGCAGCATCTGCGATGTGAGGAAAGGCACCTCCACCAGGTACTGGAAGATGTGTGTTACCTTTTGTTAAAGGACTCCCCCCCCCCAAAGATGGGGGAGAGGGTAGTGAGCTGTACTTTCTATCCTCTTTCCAACTTGTTGATGACGGTTTTTTCTGCATTTGGGGGGTGGGTCATGGGTGTTTTCGGTTTTGTGTGTTTCGTGTTGGGTGCAAAGGCTCGTGTTCACTAACTGATTTATGGGAGGGAATTTTTCCAGGTTTTCGTCGTATTTCGAACAGCCGCTGGATTTATTTGACACTTGTATTCATGGGCTTATTGCTTTTGGCTCAAAAAGAGAGGAAGCAGTGCTTTTGCGATGGATTGTAGGACATTAGACCTTTTTATTTTTGTCAGGTGCAGAATGTTTTTAATTTGCCTGTCCTGAATTATTTTTGTCTTCTCTGAGAAATTTGGTGGTGGTAGTATAGTAAGGCAGGTTATGTTTTCCTGTCTCCAGGTGCAAATGTCTGTTATTTTCTTGCACTTGAACATAAATGTTGGGGTTTGATAAAGAAAGTGCATTTTTTGGAAAGCTGAGCTGTCAGTTTGTGTATTTTTTTTCTGACTAGCTTATGCAGAGTGGTGATGGAGGACGATTTTGCAAAATGGTGAAATGAATAGTATGACTTTATTGAAGTTTGTGTTTAAAGCTTTGTTGTAATGAAAAGAATGTTTAAAGAATTTATTTTCATTTTGGTGAAGGTAGTAAACTGCATCTGGTATCAAAATGAGTTGAACTACTCCAGATTTAACATTTAGATATACTTGGATAAAATGTCAAAGCTGGTTTTGTAGTCTTCCAGTCATCTTTTAACTTGTATCCGGAATTTGTTTCAGTGATGTTAGAATTTGAAGTTAAACTATTCTCATGTCATTTAATGGGCAGGCATTGGGATATGTGTACATGTGAAAGCGAGATAGAGTGAGTGAGTTCCTGATGGATCCTTGAAGACTTAAAGCTGATTGCCAAAAGTCTCATTTCGTCAAGTTCTTGTTTTTGAACTGGTGGCATTCTAATATGACTGTGTAGTAGTACTCCATTGTTCTCACTGGATATTGTTCTTTGACTAGATGAGTATGTCCCATTAGAGTTTCATTGCTTTATTTATACCTGGGCAACCTAAAGAATATAACTGGGATGAATTGGTCCAATTACTGGTGGAACAGTTCTGTGAATTCCACCAACTCTTTTAATAATGAGACTTTTGAATAAACATACTAGAGAACTAAAAATATTTCCCCATAACTAGTTTTTAACGTAAGTTCATGTCAGTTTCTTGTATTATCATAAAATAGATTTAGTTAAAATAAGAAACACTCATTGGGAGCTTAGTAGATTTTGTATTGCCATCTAAAACAGGGAATTCCATCAAATGACATGAAAGTTTAGAAACGTATTTGTTATTTAAAGCAATAGTGATTGTATTTTATTTATGAGTAATGTTTTTTTACGTGTAGAATCCCTCAGAGGCCAAACCTCTTTATTGTGGTTTTGCTTTGAGTGTTACCGTAGATGATGTTCAAGTAAATGACTAGGAAACTCCTAAGAACTTGAGAACTTTACTGGTGAAGAAAAACTTAAACCAAATTTAAAAGTTTACATCTGATGTATTGCTGGGAATAATCATCTCATAATGAAATGCATTTCAGTTTCTACGTGTATAAAAAAATCTGACTCATCAACTTTTTGGAAGCACGTGGAAGGTTCTGACTTTAAAAACAATATGGATGTTTAAAGATTTTCAGTCATGGATGATGATGGTGAAGTTGTTTTTTAAACAAATATATTAAATTGTTAATAATGAAAATATTTATAGTCTATTCAGGAAGAGGATGCTCACCTGCTGTCTTTAAGGGACTTCGTGTAATTTTTTGATGTCTGTTGTTGAGTAGGACTAAAACACAGATTTCAGAGATCTGAGGACTTAAACTCTGAGGAACTCATGATACCCTTATTTAGCCTATATTTGTTTCATCTTGATTATTGTCAATATTTTGGTGTTTTAGATCTATTCTAGAAGACGTCATTAATCAGAAGGCAAATAACATGTCTTTCTTATGCTATGAATGGGCTTCCTGTGGAAAGGTGAATTGGACAGGTTTTTGTCCTGTCCTATCCAGTATGTTAACTGTTGGTTAATATGTTGGTGATACTAGTTACTGCTATGTTTTTTTCCTTGTAATTTCCTTGGTACCTCAAAGGTTTGACATTTTCTGCCTTGCATAGTTTTTATCAGAATTGGTCTTGATGGCAGTAGAAACTTGTTGGGTTTTGGATGCTGGGTAGTAGGCAAAAGTTTGTGATTTTAAAATAATTTTTAAATTAAAAAAGGGCTTTTTTAACCTTTCGACTGGTGTAGAAATTGGGTTTTATTGCTCTGAGCTGATGATTCATGTTTAACAGCCTAGCTGGTTGGCTAGTGAGTGGTCATTTTGGAGTTTGTTCATCATTCTTGTCAAAATTGTCACTGTTGTCTACCAGTCAACCAAGGAAGTCAGCTTTGAATTAGTGGTCGTCCAGTAGGACACATTTACCCTTGTAACTGTGGATAAAATTGATATTCCTCAGTTTGATTGGGAAAATATTGCTGCTCATCCAAAGAACATTTATTAAATTCCTAGAATGAAAGAGACTGCTCGACATTGGGGAGGGGAGGGTGGTGTTAAAAGGTTGCTAAGGCATACCAGAATGACCATAAACCACGTTACAAAGGTTCTAAGAGAGGTGTAAATAAAGTGCTGTGGGAGGTTGGAGCAGTCTGGCTTGGGGAATCAATTAGAAGGTTTTCCCCTCCCTCCCCCGTTTCTTCTGGACGAGGAGAAGTGATTTCTACAAAATCACCTGCCAACTTTTCACTATTGCTGTGTGTACTGGATATATTGAATTCTGCAAGTGGAATCATGAAAGCGATTCAGAAGGTCTTTTTTCTTTTTGGAGGAGCGTAGAGCAGAATGAAAGGAAGGTCGTCAGAAGCTCCTAAGAAATGTATTAAGGGAAGAAGGAGGGGACACTTAATAGGCTAGCTTGGGGGTCAGGGGGCAGTAGAAATCTATATCTTGGATGTATCATCCGTTATGTGTTGGGTCTCTTTGGTTCTTACATACACTCCTTTCTCCAACCATTTTCGAACCATACCGTCCCACTCTTTACCCCTCGCTGTTTTTTGTTTTTGTTTTTTCGCTGAGGAAGATTCCTCCTGAGCTAACGTCCGCAGCCAATCTTTCCTCTTTTTGTATGTGAGATGCTGCCACTGACCGACAAGTGCTGCAGGTCCACACCCGGGAACCAAACCCGGTCCACCGAAGTGGAACGTGCCAAACTTAACCACTGGGCCACTGGAGCTGGCCCTGGTTATTTTTTTTATAGCTTTAGTGAGGTATAATTTACATACCATAAAATTCACCAATTGTAAATGTACAATTCAGTGATTTTTAGTAATTTTCAAGAGATGTGCAACCATCACCATAAACCAGTTTTAGATCGTTTCCATCATATATGGTTTCCTCATGCCTGTTCTGTGATATACTTTTCTGTCTTTCATAGTAGAGCGTGGAGGAGTCATCTGCGGCTTGGAAGGTTGCCTCCCCACCTTGCTGATGTGCTGTAAGCCTTGCAAGGTGGAAAATAAAGGAGTGTGTATGTACGGTGATGGTGGGTGGGGAAGAAACACTATCCTTTTCCTAGGTGATAGCTAAAGTAGTATTTCCCAGCCCACTTTGCCAGCGTCATGAAAAAAGATACCAGCTTTTAAAAGAAAAAAAAAAACCCACAGGGGCTGGGCTGATGGTGTAGTGGTTAAGTTGGTGCACTCCACTTCAGCCGCCTGGGGTTCGCAGGTTCGAATCCCGGGCGTGGACCTATGCATTGCTCATCAAGCCATGTGCGGTGGCGTCCCATATACAAAAATAGAGGAAGAAGAGCACAGATGTTAGCTCAGGGCTAATCTTCCTCAGCAAAAAGAGGAGGGTTGGCAATGGATGTTAGCTCAGAGCCAATCTTCCTCACAAGAAAAAAAAAAACCCCACAAATTCACAAATTTATCTAACCCTTCTGTTAAGTTGAAAATCTTGAGTGTTGGGCAGAGTAACTTCTTAGACTTGGTGATAAATTAAATATATTTTACTTTTGGTCTTCTTATTTCTCTGAATTCAATGATGTCTTTATTGTAAAGTGAAAATTACCAAGACATTGCTGCAACTCTTGTTGATTAGTAGTTCTTGGATAATAACACTGCATCTTGACCTTCAGCTACTTCTTAAATCACAGTCACTTGAAAAATAGGAAGATTTTTGTTTTGAGTGATTACCGTAGACTTAGAACTTTTCTAGTCTTCAACTCCAGATTTTGTCATGGTGTTGAGTTGAAATCACGTTTTCTTTAATTTCTGTTTGTTTGAATACTATCTGTCTGAAAATTGTACATTTTTAGAGCTTTTATAGGCAAGTAAAAGTGAGGAATTTACTTTAGATGTATAATAAAATTGTGCAGCTTAAAAAAAAACTTGGTACTCAGGATATTGAATTGGAAGTTGGTACTCAGTTCTTTTGTATTGTTCAGGAACTCCCTGATTTCTTTGCGGTTGTAACTTTGGACTTTTTCTTCCCTTAAATTCAGATACCTTAGTAACTCAAAATCTCTTGAATAGTCATGAAGTACTTTAGAAGTTTAGGGGAAAACACACATAATTAGTGATACGTGGAAGTTTTGATCTTTGCTGGAGGCTTGAAAAATGGCATCATCCTGTGATACTTTTCAGATAGGAAAACTCCCAGAAAGCAGAGGGGATACCTAACCTGGAGTAGAGCCAAGCCTCTTCCACGTGGTTCCTGGTCATCCACCACAGTGGTTTTGCTACTTAGGTCACGTTGGTTTTATTGTAGTGTTTGTCTTTCATAAAATTTCTCCATAAAATACATCGAAAAATTACCTGTCTTCCAGACCATCAAACCTTTCAGCCTCAAAGCTGGTACGGTTTTAAAGATCACTCTTAACCCAGAAACAGAGTGATAATTTATTTTGTATTTGTTATTACATTGGACTTACTGATTTATTGGTACTGACTTGATCTGATGTATACTTGGTGACCTTAAAGTAAATTACCTGGGTAGTTGTGGTTATTTGACAAGTTTTTATTGAGCACACAGCCATCTGGGCTCTGGGTATACAGCGGTGTAAAGACAGACAAGGTCCTTGTTCTTGTGGAGCTTAAAATACTGTGGAGAAGAAGAGAAAATAAACAGAAAAATAAGATAATTTCAGCTAGTGACAAGGGCTAGGAGAACTTCAAGCAGGATAGGGAACTGTCGAGTGATGAGAACTGAGTGAGTGGCTGCTTTATAGATAGTGTTGAGATACACATTTGCCTTTTTAGGAAACGTTAATTGTGCTTTTGGAACAAAGGGATAATTATTCTGTAGGTTTACCTGTGCCATTTAGCTCATTTGGTTGGGGACAGTTTAGAGTTGAAGCTTTTGTGCACAAGCTACTCAACTTAGTTGTGTGTCATAGACTAAACCCAGGCCAGCTAACTTGCCGGTATATCTTATTATTTACTAGAATGGGAGATTTTGAATGGATTCAGTGATGTATTATTTATTCATGTGGCATACATTTGTTGTGTGCTTCTGTAGATGCTGAAGAAATGCCAAGATTAGTGAAAACCTCGTCACGTGGCTGTAGTTTATCAAAATAGTTATCAGCACTAATACAGTTCATTAGTACTTTAGGTAATGGTGGGTCTCTAAATGGCTCCTTTATGACTTAAACTACGATCTTGCAGGCTCTCATTTTCTCTTTTGCCCCATCACCAGGGCCTTTTCTCTCTATACTGCCCATCACCTCTTTTTTTGCCTGTTTATTTTATTTATTATTATTTTTTTTAAATGAGACAATATTGTATATTGTTAGTAGCTCCTTTTTTTGTTGTTGTTTTTTGTTTTTTTTTTTTTTTTTCGTGAGGAAGATCAGCCCTGAGCTAACATCCATGCTAATCCTCCTCTTTTTGCTGAGGAAGACCGGCTCTGAGTTAACATCTATTGCCAATCCTCCTCCTTTTTTTTCCCCAAAGCCCCAGTAGATAGTTGTATGTCATAGTTGCACATCCTTCTAGTTGCTGTATGTGGGAGGTGGCCTCAGCATGGCCAGAGAAGCGGTGCGTCGGTGTGCGCCTGGGATCCGAACCCGGGCCGCCAGCAGCGGAGCGCGTGCACTTAACCGCTAAGCCACCGGGCTGGCCCTTGCCTGTTTATTTTTAAGTAAACTTTTTGAACTGTGGCATACATAACGGAGACATGCACAAATCATAGTTATAAGGCTTGATGAGCTTTTACAAAGTGAGCACACCTGTGTGACCAGCGCCCAGATTAAGAAACAGAACATTACCTGAACCCCAGAAGCCCTGTGTATACTTTACAGTTACTTTCCCCTACCCCACTGCTATCCTGACTTCTGACACTGGAGATGGGTTTTGCTTGTTTTTAAACTTGATGTAAGTGGAATCATACAGTATGTACACTTCTGGGTCTGGCTTCTTTCACTCATTGTCATGTTTGTGAGATTCATCCATGTTGTGTGTGGTTCTCGTTTATTTTACTAGTGCTGTCTCATCCTAAGCATGTCTTAGAGCTCACCTCTCTGCATGCAGACCCTTACACATTCTAGAGATAGGCTCTCTCTTCGACTTCTGTTGGTTACCTACATCCTTAAACACAGCTATCTTCTCCCAGCATAAATCCACACATCATTAGGTGAAAGGAATAAAACTTGGTGTGTGAAACTTTCTACAGTACATAAATGGAGTAAGCTTTTGCCTCTCATCAGTAGTATTGTTCATCCGTCATTTGTATTTCAAGGCATTGGTTAAATAAACAAAATTCCTGTTTTCAAGGAACCTAACAAACTTGTTGAAAAGATAAGACCATTAAAAGATAGCCAAGTGATGTGAACTTCATGGTAGGCACAGAATCAGTGAGTACCTGGTAGAGACCCTGTGGCTTTTTAGAGTAGGTAGAGACAGTCAGAAATGGGGCTGCATTGGGGAAGGCCTCACTAACTCTGGGGTTTAAACTAGGCCTTTATGGTTCTTGGATGTAGGGTTTGTTGTACAGGCTGATACAAGTTAGTTCTTTGCCCCCTCCTACCTTCTTTTTAACATTTCACTCTCTTCAGATGTCATCCACACCTTTCCACTTCTCCCCCACAGGCTGGTAATTTCCAGATATTATTAACCACCTGTCACCACCCCCACGCACGCGTACACGTGACAGGCAAATTCAGCTGGTTCTTGGGCCTCTCCACTTGGACAACTTAAATTATCTCCTGGTTCTCATTGTCTTTAGGATAAACTCCAAATCCTGAGCGTCACAAGGGACTTCTGATTTGGTCCTTTACTGTTTCTTTCTTTAGTATTTCCAGAAGCAGCCTACAACACCCTGTCTGCCCTCTGCACACAGCATGTGTGTGTTTCATGCCAGACTGCTTGGTGTTTTCCAAACATGGACCATGATGTCTCATTTCCATGCCATCACACATTCTTTTCCTCTGGGTTTTCTTCTGAAATGCTTTTCCTTTCTTGTGTGTCCTGGCTGACTTCTATTTGTCCTTCTAGATGTCTCAGGAAGCCTTTCTATCGTCCTCCAATCATGTGCACCTCATTTTCATACTTGAACGGTATGCCTTGCCCTCCAATCATGTATACCTCATTGTAACACTTGAACTGTATTTTTATTTGATCGCCTCGCCCTCCAGTCATGTAATACTTGAACGATATTTTCGATCGCCTCTGTTACGTTTTCACCTCTTTTGAGGGCAGGACCTTTTCATAGCTTTATTTTCCTATGTCTATTGCAGTGCCTGGCACTTGGCAGGGGTTCGCTAAATGTATACAGAATAAATGAAGACTGGGAATGTCAATTGGAGTTCCGTTTAAAACTGTTCCAGTTAAGAGGTCTAATAAATATTCTTTCATATCAAGGCTTGCATCTTGTGTGTGTAATGTTATTGCATTAAGAGAAAGTTGTCTTTATGAAGTATGTCCTTAAAAGTAGTGTTCCTGTTTTTCTGGTTTTGTTTTCTAAACATGTACTAGAAATTAAATACAGAACTACAGCCTTGGAGGCTGTAGGCACTGCATTTAAAGTACTTCCTGGAGTGGTTTTGAGCTTCGGAGCTTTAGCACACTTACCCAAATAACAAACTGTGACGATTCTCAATCCTTGTTGGTTACTCGTTTGGTGATTTAAGCAGCCAAAAGTCATATTGAAAAGTCTGGTAATAAAGCAGAGGGTCAATCATGTTGTGCAGAACCAATTTTGAGGTGTGCTAAGGAACTAGATGGGTGTGCTTGTAAGCTGGCACCTAAAGGCAGTTTAAAAGGGCTACATAGGCGCCTGCCTGGTGGCGCAAGCGGTTAGGTGTGCGCGCTCCGCTTGCGGCGGCCCGGGGTTCGCCGTTTCGGATCCCAGGTGTGCACCGATGCACCGCTTGGCAAGCCATGCTGTGGCGGTGTCCCATATCAAGTAGAGGAAGACGGACATGGATGTTGGCCTAGGGCCAGTCTTCCTCAGCAAAAAAGAGGAGGATTGGCATTGGATGTTAGCTCAGGGCTGGTCTTCCTCACCCAAAAAAAAAAAAAAACTACAGAACATTTTGGGTATTGTTGGAAATGTTATACTGTGCATTGTGTAAGTTCTGTTGTGTTAGTACACATGGCATACATTACTGTTCTTTTGAGTAGTTTTGGTTAATTCTGTTAAGTTAAAGTCTTGACTCATTCACTTCATTCATTTATTTAGCTATAGTTTCAGTTCCAGGCAGTGAGTGACACAGACTGTGGTGCCAAAGATGAATTCTCAGTAAAGGCAATGCAAATAAACTATTGTGTTACTCAGAAATCATGAATAGTTGAAATCACAAGGTAAACAGGTGAAATTTTTATTTTTAAATAGGATTAGATATTACTTCCTCCTCTCCTTTCCTCCCTCTGTCAGTTGAGAAGATCTATTTAAATTATCCTTTAGTTGGGAAAAGAAGATAGTGGAAGAGATACGTAAAAAAAAAAAAAAAAGCATCTTAAAACATGTTCAGAACATTTTTCTCTGTAAGAGCATCAGCAATACAATTTAAGATGAGACTTTGATAGCCTTTGGGGGGGACAACAAATTAAAGATGATGTAGGATGCCTGTTTCCTCAGCGTTTTGGGTCTTAAAACACAAAGTGCATAGTGATTAGTCAAAGGGAGAAAACAGACCTGGTGACTGCTTTCTAAGAACAGATCAGATTTCATATATAGGTTATGAGGTTTATGCACTGTTCTCTTCATTCTTTTACAAAACTAAAAGTTGTTTAATGTCATAAGTGCTGCAAGAATATTCAGGGTTGCAAAAAATGGGAATTTGACTCTGACTACCTTAAGTCAAAACAAAAAAATGAATTTACTGGCCCGCAGAGCCAATAATGAGAAGAATACCATTTGAACCTAGAATCACAGTAAGAGCTGTAGGAATCAGGTCCTCTGTTAACTTGTCCAATTCCTGAACCGTTGTTTGTTGCCTGGAGCTTGGGATACTGTGATTCGCCAAGCCTTAACACATCTGCAGGGTCTGTTTCTTGAAGGGAGATGTGACATTTAACTAGGTGGATAGAAAATAGCTACCATAGTTTAGTATACTGGCTTTGTTACTGGGTTAATACTCATGTTCAGTTCTAATTTCAAACTATAATAAACTCCTTGAAGATGGGAGCTCTGTTTATCTGGTATTACCTCAGCACCTTGTAAATTTATATGATATAGATAAAGAATAATTATCAGTGAACATTGGTAAAATTTAAAGATACTTATGTTCTGTGGGTTAATTTTCTTTACCATTCTATGTGGTCACTGATTGTCCTTTATTTTAGTTATGGAGATAATACTTGCTAATTATGCACAATTTTGGGACAGTATAGGCAAATATAAACACAGGTCACCCATAATCCTGCCATCCAGAATTATTTTTATTTATTGAGCAATTTATTTGTTTGTTCACTGGACCACAAATATGTAACTATAGTTCTCCAGGTGCTGTGTTTTGTATGCTGGTTTATTGAGTTTTCAAAATAATGTGGGTGGTGCTTCCACGTGGGAGTGGGAAAATCAGGCAGTGTATGGTATGGAATAAATCGAATCTCTGACTTGGAAGACGTGTATTCTGACCTCTTAGTTTATATGGTTCATTTTGGATTCTTCTTCTAAAGGAAAGTTTTTGTGAACACCTTGTGGGTTTAGGATTCCTATTTGTAGAAAATAAAGTTAAAATCCAGTTTCCGGGGTGTTTTTTTTGGATTGTTTTAATTTGGGGAAGAACGAAAATGTCATTGAATTCTTAATATCTGTGGTATAATTAACTTTGCCCGAGGCCTCTATTAAAGAACAGTTAAGTATACAGGATAACCCAGATTTAATGTTTTTGTACTAAATTTGTTTAGAGTTGTGGTTCTCAAACTTGAGCTTGGATCAGAATCACCTGGAAGGCTTGTTGAAATGCATTGCTGAGTCCCACCCCTGGCGTTTAATTCTAGGGTGTGGCCTGAGAATTTGCATTTCTTACAAGTTCCCGGTGAAATTGATGCTGCTGGTCTGGGGAGCACACTTTGAGAATTACTGGTTTAGATGACCTTAAATTCTCCTAAAGAGAAGCCAGCCAGGCTTCCTAAGGAAACCGAAGATAGTTTTTGTGGTTTGTTATGGAAAAGTTATGTCTTGGCATTTCAAAGTCAACCTGTGAGAAGTAAGTGATCAACATTCTAGGAACCGTGTTTTTAATCTAGAGCTGGCATGAGAGATGACTCCTAAATAAATACATTGTGTGACATGTAGGAATATTTATAAACTGGGGAACCATATCAACTAAATGCGTATCTTTTTTACATTCTAAAATCAGCTATTATCTTGCATTACTAACACTTGGATTTCAGATACAGGTATTTAAAAAACCCGTTTCTTTGCAACATATGTTAGAGAGACAGAACCAAGTCTTAAAATCAGTATCCGATATTCCAGTAAAATGTTGGCAAAGAACATGGACAGGTAATTCATAAAAGAACTACAAACTAAGTCAGGAAACAGGAGAAATTTATAACCTTCCCATTACTCAAATACGAAACAAGATAAACCTTGTTGGCAAGTCAAGTTTTAAAGATTTAAAAAAAATTTTTAGTGAGGTGAAGAAATGGGCATTCTCACAGACTGTGGGTAGGTATGTAAGTTGATTTAAGTTTTCTGAAGGCCATTATAACAGTTGGTATCAGATGCCCTTGAAACATTTGTACCCTCTGACCCAGCAGTTTAACTTCTAGGAATTTGTGTGATCTACATGTAAAAATTTCTGTGAGTATATTAATTGCATCATTATTATAACAAAAAATGAAAACTACCTCCATAGGAATCAGCAGGAAATTGTTAAAAACTAAGGAATAACCATAAATATTTTGCAGTTCTTAAAAATGTTCGAGATCTCTCATACATTGGTGGTTGGAATGTAAAATGGTGGAACCAGGGCCGGCCCCGTGGCTTAGCGGTTGAATGCTCGCGCTCCACTACTGGCGGCCTGGGTTCGGATCCTGGGCGCGCACTGACGCACCACTTGTCTGGCCATGTTGAGGCCACATCCCACATACAGCAACTAGCAGGATGTGCAGCTCTGACATACAACTATCTACTGGGGCTTTGGGGGAAAAAAAGGAGGAGGATTGGCAATAGATGTTAGCTCAGAGCCAGTCTTCCTCAGCAAAAAGAGGAGGATTGGCATGGATGTTAGCTAAAGGCTGATCTTCCTCACCAAAAAAAAAAACAAATGGTAGAACCACTCTGGAAAATAGTTTGGCTTTTTCTTATGAAACCAAGCGTATACTTACCATATGACTTAGCAGTTGCACTCCTAGGCATTTATCTCAAAGAAATGAAAACTTATGTTCACATGAAACCTGTTCACAAATGTTCATGGCAGCTTTATTTGTGATAGCCTAAAACTGGAAACAACCCTGATATCCTTTAGTCAGTGAATGGTACATCCATACATGGAATACTATTCAGCAATAAAAAAGGAACAAACTTTATACATAGAACAATTGGCATGGATCTCAAGGGCATTATGCTGAGTGAAAAAAGCCAGTCTCTAAAGGTCACATACTGTAGGTGTAGGATGCCATTAACATTCTTGAAATGACAAAATTACAGAGAGCACAGATTAGTGGTTGTCAGGGGTTAGGGCTGGCAGGGGAAGGTAGGGAGATAGGTGTGACTACAAAGGGGTAGCAAGAGGGAGATCTTCGTGGTGATGAAATATATCTATCTTGATTGTAGTGGGTTATGTGAATCTACACGTGTGGTGAGATGCATAGAAGTATTTGAAGCACATGTGTTACCGATGTCAGTTTCCTGGTTTTGGTATTTTACTATAATTGAGAAGATCCAACTATTTCGGGGAAACTGGGTGAAAGTTATATGGGACCTTGTACTATTTTTGCAACTTCCTGTGAGTCTATAATTATTTTAAAATAAAAAGTTAAGAAAAATTTTAGGAAGAATGTGTAATAAAAGAAAATGCTCATAATATATTAGAAAAAAGCAAGTTACAAAATGATAAACAATATGATCCCACTTTAAGTAATATTTCGTGCCATTTAATATACATACCTAGAAGTAATGACAGATCAAAGTATTCTCATTGGTGGGATGATGGATTCTTTTGTGTGTGTGCTTTTCTATAATTTCTATAGTGTAAATGAGTTGATATCACTTTTGTAATTGGAAAAACCAATTTTCATACTGGGAAATTTTTAAAAATGATCTAATTGTGGAATAGTGAAATTTAAATAAGCAAAACTATATTTTTACATTAAGGAATTTTAAGTTTTTGTTTATATTGTTTATACTAATTTAGTATTAAAACAGCTGTTAAGATTAGAAAGTATCTGTATACTCTAAATCATGTTCTGTTTGTAAATTCAAAATTGTTTTGTGATTTGTATTACAAGATATCTTGTATGATGTTCTAAATCAGTACTATCCAATGCAAGCCACATGTAATTTTAAACTTTCTAGTAGCCACAGTAAGAAAGTAAAAAGCAGGTGAAATTAATTTTAAGAGTGTATGTTGTTTAATCCATTATATCTAAAATGCTGTCATTTCAACATGTAATCACTATGAAATTGCAGTGAGATATTTTATATCCTTTTTTTTCATACTAGGTGTTCAAAATCTGGTGGGCATTTTACAGTTACAGCACAACTCAATTTAGACTAGCCATGTTTCAAGTGTTCAGTAGCCACATGTGCCTGGTGGCTAACATATTGAAGAGGAGGAGGAGGAGGAGTAGTTGAGAGCCAGGGTTTTGGTGTCAGACCTAAATTTGAGTAACACCAGCTCTGTCATTTGCTAATAACCTTGTGACGTTCGGCATACTGCTTGAACTTGGGCTTTAGTTTTTCATTTATGGATAATAACTTCTCCATAGGGATATTGTAAGGATTAAATGAGTGAATGTATGTAGCATACTTGACACAGGACCTGGCACAGAACACATACTGTAAACAGTATATAACTGTTAGTAATGTTATTATTCCAGTAGATTGTGTATTGGATTGAAGGACTAATCGTTCTAAAGGCATGACTCATTTCTTAATAATATTACTAGTGAATAAATATATAAGTAGTACATGAGACAGTCTTTGTTTTCCAGAATTAAAGTTTGGGGCCCTAATTTTTAAATTATGATTGAATGAATGGACAAATATTTGAGTACTCACACAAAATATTGCACCTGGCACTTCAACATTTAGACTGTAAATCTTAAGAGGATACCCTCAAATACTGTATATGTGCATAGTGCTTTACATTTTGCATACCAGTTTTATGTCTGTTTTTCCAGTGCAGTACTCAAAGCAATCCTGAGAGGTGGTTGTTACTCCACCTTTCACAATTAAAGAAGCTGAGGCTCAGGAAAGTAGAGTAACTTCCTTGATTTCATGCCTAGTTAGTAGACTAGAAGAAATAGAAAGGTGACTTAATTAAATTGACAAATTAATATGGTACTGAAGTGTTTTGACTCCCTTCTTTTGATTCTTTCCCTTTCACCTTTGCCATCTCCGGGGAGAACACATCACCTTCTTCTAGGGCCATTTAGGTTAGAAGAGGGCCATAATGTCATGTCAGTTGAATAGCTGCCTTGCTCAGAGTTGTCCTGAGATTATTAGCCTAATCAGATCACCTATGGTGTACAGAGTTAACATAAACCTGTAGAGATTAGGTGATTTATTTTGCTTGTTGTGATATTTCTCTTTATAAAATTGAATGTTTTCATTTCTGTGTCTTGGTTAAATATACCCATAAAAATGGGCCAAGAATATGCAGTATACGCTGACTGCCTCAAAATCAGATTCTTTGAAGTGCTGTTTGTCGCTTGGCTTATTCAGAAAATTACACAATTCTTTGAAAGAACATTGCATGCCACCATTAAAATCAGTGGTGAGAGGCAGAGAGTTTGTGAATGATTGACTCTCCCGAGGCAGTAGTGCAGTGGAAGGGTCTTGTCTCCTGGGCACAGTCAGATGGAGCATATATCATTAGGTGTTCAGTCTGTGTGTTCTGATATGTAGATTTTGCTTTCACTGTATGCATCGCTGGCTTTATTTCCAGTTTCTTCTCCAATTAAGAAAATTGAGGAAGTCACAGGACATCTAATTTGTTGTTGTATACTCTGGGACAAAATGTATGACAGTAAACTCCCAGCTCATCTTGACAAGTACTTTTGGTGTGCTTCATTGAAGTGTGTTTATAAAAAGGGGAATTATATTTTGGTGCTCAGGACGAGAGTGATGATAGGGGGAGGTAGATAGGTAGAGTGTTCTTTGCCTCTTGGTTTTCTCTGCCTTTTCAGATGTTTTTCCTTTGGGCAGCGTGATTTACCTGACAAAGCCTCTCTTCCTGTCTACCCAACCTTTACTATAGATTAAGTACTATGAATCGTATACAAAGAACCCATCAGAATCCTATATGAAGAACTCATCATTTCTGATCTTGGTGAAGCTTAGCAACATGAAATTCTGCATTGATTTTTTTTTTTTTTTTTTTACTTTATTGAAGGGTTGTTGTGAGGATTGTGGAATGTGACTATCTTGATTGACTTCGAGGATGAAATTTGATTTAATGTAATCATGTTTCAAAGATTTTTCTTTTGGCAGAGGGAGTCTCAATGCCTAGGATTTCTTAAAAGGTTTGCTGTACGCAATTTTTGCTACTGCAATTATTTTGTGAATAAAAGCTTTAAAAATATCACATTGTATATATATGTCTAGATGTGTATGCTTGGTTGGGATTTAAGACTGTGGGTTGCAATTAATGTTTGAAATTCCCTGAAATTCATAGAACTGGATGATTTCTATGTCTCCTCCAGTTTTAAAATACTGTGGTTTATGTCAGTTTTGGCAGTTTATAGTATAATGATAAAATGACATAAATATCATGATGCCAAATTATTGTCTAAAAATATATAGAACATAGTTTATTTGTAGTGTCTTGCCCCCACTCCCAAGGTATATCAGTAGACATTTACACATTTCACAATTGCTGAACAGGAAAGCTGTATCTGTTAACACTTTTTGGCATTGTTGAGTTTATGTGTAGCTGAACAGTTTCCTTATTTAAGTTATAGTTAATGTTTTTATTTTGAAATCGTTTATTTATAGGTTAACAAATCCTTGTCCCTGATTTTCCTAGTCTAAGAAATTAAACTCATTGCAGACTGACCAAAACACTAGATTCAGCTAATCTCCTATTAAGGCTCTTGAAGATAAGGGCTTCCTGTCAGAACACCTGCTGTGGAAGAGGAGTGTTTTTTTAAGTACAGACAGGTGTACTACAGCCCTAGGGGTATTCTTACTTAGTTTTTGTTATATCATTTAATTAAAAGAAGGATTCTGTTGCATCTTTTTTTTTGAAAAGTTTGTATTGCTGAAATAGTTAATACTTGCGTGATGCCCCAAGGCAAAGCTTGGTTCTAATAGAACAGGTGTACATTGGACATTTTTCATGCTTAGCGTTTATTGAACAGTTGTTTATTGAGTGAGCTAGGCACTGTAAGTGTAACACAGACTTGGAAGGAAGGAGCTTCATTAGCTAACAGGAAAAACAGTGGGACACAACTCATCAAAGTCTTCATCAGTGATCTGCACCCAATTATCAATAATACTGATAAGGGCCAACATTTGATGGGCGTTTAACATATAGCAGGCACTAGGTTAATTAAGCTCATTTCGTCTGTTTCATTTAATCCTTACAAGGCTATGCTGTATACATAGATAAATCCCCATTCTACAGATAACAAAATGAGGCTTAGAGCTTACATTCCTAACCTAGATTTATATAGCACAGTTGCACTTGACTCAGATCTTTTCCAGCTTCACAGGATTTCCTATTGTTTCTGTTCAGTCTTTTTCTCTGAAAATGGCATTACCATCTATAACAGCTATCCAGTCTATAGACATCAATTTAGACACCCATCCACAGCAGTTGGATACCAAATTCTGTTGATTTATTCCTCCTGTATTCCTGTTGCTACTACCTTAATTTAGGTCCTCATTGTTTCATTTTTTACTTCAGTATATTAAGCGCAAGCATCTGTAGTTCACACCTGCACCCGGACCGCTGCATTAGCCTTGAACTTGGTCTTCCAGGTGTTAAGCGACATCTCTAGAAAACACATAGATCATATAGCTTGCCTGCTTAGAATCATTGGTTCCTGCCTCACTGCCCAAGGAGGTGTTGCCTTGTCTCCTTAAATAGGACGTACAAGGCCCACCATGGTCTGGCTCTGTCCTACCTACCAGCTCATCTGTGCCTCTTCTTACCAGGCACCTTCCCGTCAAACTTACTTTTCCTTTACATGTTCCTTCATGCCACTGTGCTGCCTGAAGTCCCATCTCTTACAGCTGCCTGGTTGATGCCACCTTTCGCTTGAAGACGCAGTTCATTTCAACTTTTTCAGGAAACTTTCCTTGATTCTTTTCTTCTGCGTTCGTTGAAGCACTTTGTGCATATCTTTAGCATAGTACATCATCATTTTGTACTAGAATTTCTTGTTTACATTTGTTGCCTCAAATTTACATTTGAATCCCTCAGAGGCAGGGACAGTGACATATTGTTAAATCTTCAGAGGCAAGGTCTTACTCTGCTGCTGCTTTTGTATTCTTCAGTGTATGTTTTAGAGTGTAATCCATTCTCCCAAGCTCTTGTTTAAAATCTGTTTCCTTTTTAAAATAATTGTGTCATATATTGGTTAACCCTCTCTGCAAATGAGTATGTCCATTTAAAAAAAAACACTTGGTAAATGACTTGGAAATACTGGCAACACTAGTTGACTTCTCTCTTAACTCTTGCATAGTCTGTTGTTACTCTTAGATAGGTCCCTTGATTTTCTCCCTTTCAAGTTGATACCTGCTTTTCTGCTCACAGCTGAGACAACAATTGATTGCAAAATAGAATTCTTCTGAAGCATTGTCTGTTTTAAAAAGGTGATCACTCTTGGGAGAAGTCCGAAAGAATGCCTTCCTCTTAAATTCCATTCTTTTCTATGCTTGCTGGCTTAAGGTTTTAGAAACAGAGCTATCTTGAAAGATTTATGAAACAGTGACTAGAGTGGTTTAGACTCAGAATGTGGCTTAAGGAGGACAACTTGGATTATAATCAAGATTATGAGGTCTCTGTTTTTCTTAAAAATTTTTTAGCTGAATGGGACTCAGAATGGTTGTAATTCTCTTAGCAAAGGATTTTCAAGAGGTAGGCTAGAGAATTTTGGAACTGATTAATAATTTAGATATGTGGATTTTATCTATTATTTTTCAGGAGTGAAGTCCTAGATGATCTTTCCCTTTCAGCGGGTACTGTTTTATAAATGAAGTCTCTGAATTGTTTATTAGTGTTTTCAGAACTCTTTTGACCTAATAATGAATTTCCTGAGAGAAGATATTTCTTCTGATGAATTGAGATGTTTTAGTAAAAAGAGAAATTTGTTGCATTTTAAATTAACCTATTTGCTGTTAATAAGGCACTTAATTAGTAGAGCATGAACTTTGAGAATAAATTCTCAGTGAAAATAGAGACTAATGCTAAACTGCAAAGTTGGTTTCTAAATAGCTGTTACATGGAAGCTTTTGTAAAATCAATACCTAGTTTCAAAAAAATGTTTACAAACAGGAAGTGTCCTATACAGAATAAACTGAATACACAGCAACCAGGTTGATCCCTGGATGGGGAAACTTTTGCTAAGTTCAGTATTAGACTTAATCCCAATAGTTAAATCAACTAATGGTAACTTAATCAATCGTTGTGGTCTTCTTGTGGGTTTGAAAGGTGTATTTTCAGAATTAATTTTATTCATAATATGCTCACAGAAAATTGGTATAAGGATATTGCTTTGTTTTTCTCAGTGACCAATATAATCTTTGAAGTGTACTTTTTAGTTTTGTTTTACTATCACTGAAAGTTTGTTTTCTTTCCAGGTCAGTGATTTTGTTAAGTAAATAGGTCCTAATTATATCTTTTCCTATTCTCTCTTTTTCTAGGCTCTATAGTTTTATATGAAATAATGCTGTAGAAATGAGATTTTTATTTGTAACTCTTGTTCACCTGTCTCGTCTATAAAGTGAAATTCAAATTTACTGTGGTTTTTATTGTTCTGCAACTTCTTAGTAATAGGCAGTGTGGTGAAGTGGAAAAACCTTTCCACTTCTAGCATAATGACAAATATATCTTGGATATTTTTGTCATTTTAACTTTTCTGAGCCTAGTGCTAATGAAGCAGATTTTCGAGGAAAGAGGAAACAGCTAAATTTCTAACTTTGACTTTATAGTGGTGTCTGCTACTCAGTCTTTCATTTTAAAACTCTTTTACGTCTGGGTAATTGAGCAAACCCATCTGGATTAGAGAAAGTAAGATATAATATGCAATTTTCTTGTGTTCTTTATATTTTTTCTTTTCTTTAAAGAATAGGCTTTTGGACTGATAGATTGTTCTTTAGTCAGAATACTTGTAGCATGCAGATAAATCAGACTTTTTCCTATAGTTCTGTCTTGAGGATATAATTTGACTTTCAGTTTAGCAAATATTTGTATTAAGTTGAGGAATACTTTCTACTGTACGTGAGTGAACACATTTTTAATTCTTGTCATTGGCCGTGTTTAGAACCAGAGAAAGCAGTCTTGTTGGCCTTCTCTGCTTCTACTCTATAGCAGAAAGCAACATAAGAATGATGAATGCAGAGCAATTAGTGCCAGTTCCCAGTTGTCTTAGATGATTCAGAATTTCCTCATCTAAACCCCAAATTGATTTTAATCATTAGCTTCAACATTTTCATCACTCCCCCCCCCCCCCCATAAAACCCAAACAAACCCAAAGACTGGCTTTAAACAAGAGAAGGCTTCTGGCAAATGAAAGCTCATTTACTTTTTTTCCCTTTCCTCTGGCTTTTCCAGACTCATAAGAAGAAGAAGTCCCACCTCTTGCCGTGTCCAGCGCCATGAAAACTTAGATGACGCAAAGTGGGAAAGAACTAACTAGATAATTGACCCTTGAATAAACCCAGCCTGGCTTTGTTTCTTTCCTTTCCTATCTTTTCATGTGCTGAACATAAAAACGTTAGGACCAGATAGTGTGGAGATAAGGAAGAAGAGTAAGATTACTCTATAGTAGGGAATATGAGAAATAGCATAGTGACCCCCAAATTATGTGAAGCTGTAAACAAGCTAGATTTATGTTCTCTTCCAGTCATCAGGAAAACCACTTTATGCCTTGGTGAAACCCTGGCGGTACAGATTGTTTCTGAAGAGATGCATGTTATAATTTATAGGGTGTGTTTTGTGTGTGTGTGTGTGTGTGTGTGTGTGTAATGGTAATGATGGTATTGATACTAAATTTACGGAGAAAATGCTAGGCTCTATTGCCAATTAAAATTACTAGGAATGGAGATAGAGCATTTTGAAAATACTTATAAGCTAGTGAGAAAATACTTTGCTCTACAAAAATATAATCTATTTGTAGCATTTCTAGAATGTATCCTCAAATAGTACTAAACAACTAGATTTTATCTCCTGATTTTAAAAGATGATACAGAGTAAAACTTGTCTAAAGTAAATTTTGTACACTAATGTGTAATTTCTGTATTATTTAATCCTCTATATTATTTAAGTAAAACCAAAAATTATGGTACTGCAGTCAGGAGAAAAAGCACAACATCTTGTCATCTGTGTTTATTTTTTTCCAGCTTTATTAAAGTGTAATTGCATATAAGAAATTTCACATTTAAAGAGTAACCTAGGAAACCACAACAAACCAGATAATGATCACATCTGTCACCCCTAAAAATTTTTTTTTGCCCCTTGGTAATTCTTCCTCTCCCCCTTTCTGTCCCCAGGCAACCACTAATCTGCTACAGATTAGTTTTCATTTTTTTGAATTTTATATAAATGTAGTCATACAGTAGGTATTCTTTTTTTTGATCTGGTTTCTTTCAGTCAACATGCTTATTTTGAGATTCATCCATGTTTATTCCTTTTTAGTGCTGAATAATATTCCATTGTATGCTTGTTCTGCTATTTATCCATTCACCTGTTGGTGGACATTTGAGTTTCCAGTTTCTGGCTATTATAAATCTGCTTTGTACATTCCTGAACAAGTCTTTGTGTGGATGTATGCTTTCACGTCTCTTAAGTCTGAATGCCTAGCGGTGGAATTGGTGAGTATGTTTAACTTTTTAACAAACTGCCAAACTAAGTTTTTTCATAGCGGTTGTGTCATTTTAAATTCTCAAAGCAGTGTATGAGAGTTCCAGTTGCTCCCTATCCTTGCTAACCTTGATGTGGTCAGTCTTTTTAATTTTAGGCTGATAAGAGGGTATGGAATGGTATCTCATTGTGGTTTTAATTTGTATTTCCCTAATAACTAATGATGTTGAGCATCTTTTCATGTCCTTATTTGCCATCTGTATATTTTCTTTAAGTTCTTATTTTCTTTTTATATCTTTTACCCATTTTTAAATTTGGTTGGTTGACTTATTGTTGAATTGTGACTTTATTCTAGATTCGAATGTGTTTTTAAAAGTCTTTTAAAGAGCAGACTTAACTAATTTTGATGAAGTCCACTTTACTGTTTTCTTAATGTTTACTTTTTATATCATTTTAAGAAATCTTTGCCAAACCCAACATCGCTAAGATTTTCTCAGATCTTTACTTCTAGAAGTTGTTTTTTTCGGTGAGGAAGATCAGCCCTTGAGCTAACATCCATGCCAATCCTCCTTTTTCTGCTGAGGAAGACTGGCCCTGAGTTAACATGCCTGCCGATCTTCCTCCACTTTATGTGGGATGCCGCCACAGCATGGCCTGACAAGCGGTGCGTCGGAGCTCGCTCGGGATCCCAACCCGGGCTGCCAGCAACGGAGTGTGTGCACTTAACTGCTACGCCATGGGGCCGGCCCCTAGAAGTTTTATATAAGTTTTAACTCCTACATTTAGGTCTTTAGTCTATTTTTAGTTAATATTTGTATACAAATTTTGTAAGGGCAAGGTTTTTGTTGTTGTTGTTTTGTTTTTTTTACATATGGCTATCTAGTTGTTCCAGCACCATTTATTGAAAAGACTATTTTTTCCTCATTGAATTGTCTTGGCATCTTTGATGAAAATCAGTGAACTGTATACTTGTTACTCTGTTTCTGGACTCTATTTTGTTCCACTGATCAAATATTGTCTTTCTTTATGCTGGTACTACTGTCTTAATTAATGTAGCTTTATAATGTCTTGAAATCAGGGAGCGTAAGACTTCTAACTTTATTCATTTTTGAAGTTATTTTGGCTATTCTAGGTTCTTTGCATTTCCATATAAATTTTAGAATCAGCTTGTCAATTTCTACAAAAATCCTACTGGGATTTTTATTGGGCTGCATTGAATCTATAGATAAACTTGGGAAAAACTGATGTCTTAATGACGTTGGGTTCAGTATTCCAGTCCATGAACATGGTATAGCTCTCCATTTATTTAGGTCTTCTCTCAGCAGTGTTTTGTGGTTTTCAGTGTACATGTCTTGCATACCTTTTGTCAAGTTTATCATAAAGTTTTTCACATTTTTGATGATATGTAAATGTTAGTATTTTTAAAATTTCAATTTCTAGTTGTTTGTAGCTTATTTGTAGAAATAGTTATTTTTGTATATCTTGTATCCTGCAACTTGGATAAACTTACCTATTTAGTTCTAGTAGCTATTCTGTAGAATTTTTTTTATGGATGATCTTTTCTGTGGATCAAGACAGTTTTACTTCTTTTCCAATTTGGATGCCTTTTATTTTTTTTTTCTGCGTGTTGCACTGGCTAAACCTCCACCACAATGTTGAATAGAAGGTAAGAGGGGACATCCTTGCATTGTTTAAGGAATAGATGTTGGACTTTTGTCAAATACATTTTTCCTCTTGTATCTATTAAGACAGTCATATGGTTTTTCATATTTAATGCTGAATTACATTGGTTGATTTTTGGGATTTTAAACCAACCTTGCATTCCTGGGGTAAATTCCACTTTGTCATGATGTATTCTCATGGTGATAATCCATGTTGGATTATTTTGTTAAGAACATTTGCATCTGTGTTCATGAAGGACATTAGTGTTGTATTTTTTTTACCTTGTAAAGTATTTGTCTGGTTTTGTGTTCAGGCTAATGTGGGTCTCATAGAATTAGAGTTGGGAAATGTTCCCCTCTCTTCAATTTTCTGGAAGAGTTTATATAGAATTAGTAGTGTTTCTTCCTTACATGTTTGGTAGAATTCACCAGTAAAGCTGTCTGGACCTAGAGTTTTCTTTATAGGTAGATTTTAACTGTAAATTAAATTTCTTTAAAATGTACAGGAATATTCAGATTATTTATTTTGTCTTGAGTGAGCTTTGGCAGGTTGTACCTTTTAAGGGATGTAGGAATTTGTCCATTTCATTGAAATAAAATTGTTCACAATATGCCCATATCATCCTTTTAATATTTGTAGAGATGTCACCTCTCTTATTCCTCATTGGTAATTTGTGTCTTCTTTCTGTTTCCTGATGAGTATGGCTTATCAGATTTTTTTTATCTCTATAAGCTTTTGATTTCACCAATTTTTCCTTGTTTCTCTTTTGTGTTTCATTGATTTCTCGTCTGATCTTTACCATTTACTTTCTTTTGCTTATTTAGAATTTTATTTGCTCTTCTATTCCTAGTTTCTTAAGGTATAAGTTGAGGTCATTGATTTGAGAACTTTCTTTTTTAAGTTATAGGCATTTATTGCTATGAATTTCCCTCTCAAGTACTACTTTAGTTACAACTCATAAAATTTGATAATGTGTTTTCATTTCATTCAGTTCAAAATAACTTGGTAATTTCTTTTTTGACTAATGCATTATTTAGAGTTGTGTTATTTAGTTTCCAAATGTGTGAGGATTTTCCAGGTACCTTTCTATTTTTAACATCTAATTTAATTATGTCAGCTTTGTTATTAGATGCATAAACATTTAGAATTTATATCTTCTTTTTTTTATTTGATGAGGAAGATTGTCTCTGAGCTAACATCTGTTGCCAGTCCTCCTCTTTTTGCTTGAGGAAGATTGTCCCTGAGCTAACATCCGTGCCAATCTTCCTGTATTTTTTGTGTGTGCCACCACAGCATGGCTTGAAGAGTGAGTGGTGTGTAGGTCCACACCCGGAATCTGAACCTGTGAACCCATGGCCGCCAAAGTGGAATGTGCAAACTTAACCACTATGCCACCAGGCTAGCCCGTAGAATTTATATCCTCTTGATACATTGAACCCTTTGTGATTATGAAATGACCTTTATCCCTGGTAATTTTTTTTTTGCTTTGATATCTACATCGTCATGTATTAATATGATGCTCCACTCCAGCTTTCTTTTGACTAGGGTTAGTGTGGCATACCCTTTTCCATTATTGTGTCTTTAAATTTGAAATAGATTTCTTGCAGGCAGTATATAATTGTTTTTCTAATCAAACATCACAGTCTTTGCCTTTTAATAGTCGTGTTAAGGCCATTTACTACATTTAATATCATTATTGATATGATTGGTTTTAAATCTATTGTTGTGCTCTTTGTCTTCTGTTTTTCCCACCCATTCTTCATTCCCTCTTTTCTGTGTTTGGCCTGAGTTTTTTTTTTTTTTTTTTAATTCTTCATTTATGTCCTTTTTTAGCTTCTTAGCTATAACTCTTTGGTTGTCTTAGTTGTTGCTTTAGTATACATCTTTAACTTATCACAGTTTACCTTCAAGTGATAAAATACTTCTTTACATATAAGAATCTCATAGTATCATAGTAGTACATTGCCCCTTTCCTACACCTAGCCTTTGTGCTGTTATTGTCATATATTTACTTTTACATATGTTGTAATACTCCACAATATATCACAATTTTTGCTTTTAAGTAGTCAATTATCTTTTAAAGATATTTCAAAATATAACAAAAGTAGTCTTAATTTTCCCATGTAGTTACCATTTCTGGTGCTCTTCATTCCTCTGTGTAGATCCAGATTTCCATGTGGTACTATTTTCCTTCTGCTTGAAGGACTGATTTCAACGTTTTTTTATAGTGCAGGTCTGCTGGTGATTTATTCTTGTATTTTGTTTTGCTTTTTATGTCTCAAAAGTTTTTATTTTGCCCTTCCTCTGGTGACAGCTTTATTAACATATGATTCAGATATCATACAGTTCATCCATTTAAGGTGTGCAATTCAGTGGTGTTTAGTACATTCACAGAGTTATGAACCATTTCCACATTTCATCAACCCTGAAAGAAATCCCGTACTTTTTAGCTATCACCCTCCAGAGTACCCCTACCCCACCCATCCCCAGTCCTAGAGAACCACTAATATACCTTCTGACTCTAAAGATTGTCTATTCTGGGTATTCCTTATAAATGGAATCGTACAATATGTGGTCTTTAGTGACTGGCTTCTTTCACTAGAATAATGTTTCCAAGGCTCTCCTTGGAAATGCGTTATGTTGTAATGTGTATCAGTTCTTTGTTCTTGTTTATAGCCAAATAGTATTCCATTATATAGATATACCACATTTTGTTTATCCATTCATCAGTTGATGGGCGTTTTGAGTTTTTCCACCTTTTGACTATTATGAATAATGCTGTCATGAACATTTGTGTATACGTTTTTGTGTAGATAGATGTTTTAATTTCTCTTGGGGTATATACCAAGGATTGGAATTGCTGGCCCAAGTGGTAACTCTCTGTTTAGCCTTTTGAGGTTTACCACACTGTTTTCCAAAGTGGTTGCACCATTTACATTCCCACCAACAGTATATGAAGCTTCCAGTTTCTTGCGCTTTTTTGAAAGGTGTTTTCAGTGGGCGTAGAATTCTAGGTTCAGTTTTTTCTTGTAGTACGTTAAAGATCTTGTTTCATTGTCTTCTGGGTTACATCATTTCTGATGAGCAATCTGCTGTCATGCTTGTTTTTCTTCCTCTACAAAAGGTGTCTTTTCTCTGGCTGCTTTTACGATTTCTCTTTATCACTGGTCTGTAGCGGTGTTTGATGGGCCTTGCTGTAGTTTTCTTCATGTTTCTTGTGCTTTGGATTTGTGTAGCAGCATTTTGCTTTCTGCGTATAGAATTTTATAAAATGAGATATTGTTAAATCCTCATTCATAGAAGAAATATGCCATAGCACATCTGGCCAAGAAGAACTAGAATCCTTTGAATTGCTCTCAGCTACTATTTCTTCCTCCTTGGAAAAATTTCTTTAGAATGAGCCTTAGAGATAATTTTATCTAACCATTATATCCAAGAAAACTAGAATCCAGTGAGGTTAAGTGACTGGCCCCAGGTCATGGAGCAGGTTAGTAGTAATAGAGCTTGGCCTAGACTCCTCGACTAGCCATGTCTTCTTCGCATCAAATTATACCACCTCTCTGATAAACCGGGCATTAGGAAGGTGACTAGAGACATTGCTGTGGACTCTCTTTGGTATGACTGCTACTATGCTACTATACTACTGCTACTATATTTTAGGGTTTCTTTACGTCTAAGATTCAGAACCATGGTAGGCACATGTGTATTTCATAATGAAATATGAACTGTTTCTTTTCAATGTCCACTCTCATTTTTCTCCATATAAACACTTTTGTGAAATATTCCGTTACAGTCCATAAACAATTATAACTATCTTAGACTTCCAGCGATCATATGTTGTCTTGGGAAGTCTATCATTTAGTTTGTTGGGTAGGTAAACTTCTTATTTGATATGAGAGGCTTCTGCATGTGAACTTTCTTTATCTTGACATATGTTTCTGTTCTTCTGCCTGCCTGATTTCCCCCAGTGGGAAATATGTATGAGTGTAGGTTGGTGATTTTTTTGTTGTTGTTGTTGTTACCATCTGTATCACATCCGTAGCACTTCCTCCCCCTTTGTAAGATTTCTTTTGTTTTTAGAATCCTTTCATGTTGATTATTCTTGGTGACTTTCTTTGTAGATAATTGGGCAGCACCTGGAGTACTTTGGTGGACTTGGAATGTTTTACATGTCTTTATCCCTTTTGAAGCTTATCTGATTGGCTGTATGCATTAGAAACAGATTGTCTAGTAATGTGGAACATCCGGTCACCTTGTCCTGCGGAGTTGAGGTTTGATGAAGTTGGTTATATGAGGCTTTCAGAGGCCATTTAGAAGTACATGATGAGAGGAGTTTTTGAATGGAAAACTGAAATTTTAAAGTATTTTAGAGAAAATACTTGAGAATTTTTCTTTGATTTATATTATATATAATAAAATTAACCCTTTTTAGTGTACAAGTTTGTGAATTTTGATGAACTTGGTCTTATAAGTACAATGAAGAAAAAGAACATTTTCATCATCCCCGAAAGTACCATTTTGCATTCTCATCAGCAGTGTAGGAGTTACAGTTTCTGTGCATCTTCCTCAGTAGTTGGTATGCCAGTTGTTGTTTTGTCTTTTTTTAAAAGCCAGTACAGTAGTCCCCCCTTGCCTAAAGGGAATATGTTCCAAGACCCCCAGTGGATGCCTGAAACTATGGATAGTACCAAACTTTATATATACTATATTTTTTCCCATACATAAATACCTATGATAAAGTTTAATTTATAGGTTAGGCACAGTAAGAGATTAATAACAATAACTAATAATAAAATAGAAAATTATATAACTATACTGTAAGTTACTGTAGATCTTAGCAACCTCAGGATACGAGTTTTTTCTTTCCTCATTAAGTCAAGAACTTTCACCTTTTCACTTAAAAGAAGGACTTTATGGCTTCTCTTTGGCATATCCAAATTGCCAGCATCATTACTCTTGCGCTTTGGGGCCATTATTAGGTAAAATAAGGGTCACTTGAACACAAGTGCTGCGATACCACGACAGTGGATCTGATAACTGAGGTGGCTGGCAAGTGACTAAGGGGCAGGTAGCGTATACAGTAGTTTGTACAGTGTATAGTGGGTACACTGGACAAAGGGATGATACACATTCCAGGAGGAAGAGTGGGACGGTGCAAGATTTCCTCATGCTACTCAGAATGGTGTGCAATTTAAAACTTATGAATTATTTTATTTCTGTCATTTTCCATGTAATATTTTTGGACAGTGGTTGACCATGGGTAACTGAAACCACGGAAAGGGAAACTGTGGACAAGGAGGGGAGCTACTGTGTGTAGTAGGTTGTAGTGATATGTAATTGTAGTTTTAATTTGCATTTCCCTAATGACAAGCCTCTTTTCATGTGCTTGTGTAAGTTGTCCATATATATCTCTTTGGTAAAGTGAGTTCAAATTTTTTTTGCTCGTTTTTAATTTGTATTGTTTAGTATTGAGTTTTCAGAGTTTTTCATATATTTTGGATAATAGGTCTTTATCATATAAGTAATTTGCAAATGTTTCTCCTAGTCTTTGGCTTTTCCTTTTCTTAATAGTGTCTTTTGGGGGAGAGGGGGAATTGGAGGAAGGTGGTCAGAAGATACAAACTTAAAGTTATAAGATAAATAAACACTAGAGATGTAATGTACAGCATGATGACTGTAGTTAACACTGCTATATGAAATACAGGAAAGTTGGTAAGAGTAGATCCTAAGAGTTCTCATGACAAGAAATTTTTTTTCTTTTTATTGTATCTATGAGATGATAGATGTTAACTGAATCTATTGTAATAATTTAGAAATATATGTAAATCAAACCATCATGCTGTACACCTTAAACAGTGATGTATGTCAGTTATTTCTCAATAAAACTGGAAAAAATAGTGTCTTTCAAAGAGCAGAAATTTTTAATTTTTATGAAACCTAATATATCAGTTTTTTTCTTTCATGGTTTATACTTTTTATGTTTTATCCAAGAAATCTTTCTTAACCAGGGTCATAAAGATTTTCTTTTCTGTTTTTTTAGAAGTTTTATAATAAGTTTGAGGTTTTACAGTTAAGCTGTATGATCCATTTTGAGTTAATTCTTATATATGGAGAACGGTGTGGACTGAGGTTCTTAATTTTTGCATATGGATGTCTCAATTTTTTGTACACTATTTGTTGAAAGACTCTTTTCTCTATCAAATTACGTTGGTATCTTTGTTGAAAATCAAATGCCTATATATGTGTGGATATATTTCTGGACTGAGTTTTGTTCCATTGATTCTGTGTGTCTCTCCTTTTGCCAATACCACACTGTCTTTAAATACTGTAAGTAGTCAGTGTAAATCATGAAATCAGGTAGCATCAGTTCTTCAAGTTGGTACTTTATTTTCAAAATTGTTTTGACTACACTGGGTCCTCTGTTTTTCCATGTAAATTTTAGAATTTGCTTGTCAATTTCTGTGAAACTTGCTGGGATTTTGATGGGATTACATTGAAGCTATAGATCAGCACTGTCCAGTACGAGTAAAACTTTGATCATTGATGATAAATGTTTTGTATTTACACTGTCCAATATATGGTAGTCACTAACGACATGTGACTGTTGACTACTTGAAATGTAGATAGACTGAAGAAATGAATTCTAAATTTTATTTGATTTTAATTAAATTCAAATGTAAATAGTCATTAGTTGCTACTGTGTTGGATAACACAGTTGTAGATCGTTTTGAGGAGAACTGACTTAACAACATTGAGTCTTCTAATCAATAAACATGGTATATCTCCTATTTGGTTAAGTCTTTGATTCTCTAATCAATGTTTTGTAGATTGTAGCATACAGATCTTGTACATATAGTCAGCCCTCCCTATCTTTGGGTTTTGCATTTGTGGCTACAGAGGGTTGATTGTATTCATTCTGCTATGCCCTTTTATATAAGGGACTTGTGTATCTGAGGATTTTGGTATCCACTGGGGTTTCTGGAACCAATTCCCTGTGGCTACTGAGAGATGATTGTATTTTGTTAGATTTATCCCTGAGTATTTCATGGTTTTTTTTATGTCATTGTAAGTGGTATTTTTTCCACCTTAATTTTTGATCGTTCATTGCTAGTATGTAGCAATAAAACTGATTT
Source organism: Diceros bicornis minor (assembly GCF_020826845.1). Lineage (NCBI taxonomy): Eukaryota > Metazoa > Chordata > Mammalia > Perissodactyla > Rhinocerotidae > Diceros > Diceros bicornis. Next base: position 70,603,473 of record NC_080741.1, on the reverse strand, counting down.
TTATATTCACTTAGTAATTTTTGTTTGTTCTGTGGGATTTTCTGCATAGACAATCACGTAAACTGAATAAAGACAGTTTTATTTTGTTCTTTCCAATCCGTCCTTTTTATGTATTTGTTTTTTCCCTCTTATTCCATAGGCCAGGACCACAGTTCAACGTGGACTAGAAGCCTTAGTTTGCTGGCTTTTTAAAAAGTATTATTACGAGTGGATGTTGAAATTTATTAGTGTTGTTTTTTTACTGTATCTATTAAGATGATTGTATAGTTTTTCTTTAATCTGTTGACATGGTGAATTATTTTGAGTTTTCAAATATTGAAATAACTTGGCATTCATGGTATAAACCCCACTTGGTCATCATGTATTATCCTTTGTGTATTGCTGAGTTCAGTTTACTAGTAGTTTGTTGCGGAGTTTTGGATCCATATTCACGAGAGCGATTGATCTGTAGTTTTCTTGTGTTGTCTTTGTCTAGTTTTGGTATTGTGGTAATGCTGAGCTTAAAATATTGAGTTGAAGTGTTCTTTTTTTTCTAGAAGAGATTTATAGAACTCTTTCTTTCTTAAATCTTTGGTAGATTTCACCAGTGAAGCCATCTTCGCCTGGGGGATTTTCTTTTGGTTTTGTTATCTTAATTGTTGAAAGTTTTTAAGTACAAATCCGTTTAATTAATAGATATAGGTCTATTTATGTTATCTATTTCTTCATAGTTTTCACTTATTATTCTTTTAATGTCTGTAAGACTTGTAGTGATGTCTCTTCTTTCATTCCTGATACAGAGAATTTGTATCCCCTTTTTTCCTTTGGCTTAATATGCTGCCTCCTTTTAAAACTTAAGAAAAAACATAATCCTTCAAACTAATAGAAAAACACAAAAAAGTATTATGATACCTGTGTACCACCACATAATATTAATAAATGTTAACAATTTTTTCAACATTTGCTTTGGGTAGTTTTAATTAAAATGTTTAACCCCGCTTAGCAAGGGTTTAAACGGTGAGCACCTCTTCTGACTCCTTCTCCCTCAGTACCTTTCTCAACCAGTATTACTGCAGCAGATGTATCGCGTTCCTATGCATATTTTCCTATTTTTAGTACCTGTTTGTATAAATCCATCATCATTATAAATCTTTCTTCTTTGTTTGGAATATCTACCTAAATGGTGTATCATGCATATCTTTTTGCATCTTGTTTTTTTCACTCAGCATTGTTTGAGATACAACCATGTTGATACTAGATCTGGCTTGCACGTTTTAACTGTTGTGTAGTGTTTCGTTGGGTCAAGTACAGCTTGTCTATTCTTAGATTACTTCTTTTCTTTATTACAAATAGCATTGGTCTGAGGGTCTTTGTGTGTATCTCCTTGTGACAAGTAAGGGAGTTTCTTTAGTTTAGAGATCTTTAAGTAGAATGGCTGAATCATAGGATATGGGCTTTTTCAGTGTTAAGAATTATTAAATTGTTCTCCAAAGTGTTTTTGCCAACAGTAGAATTCCAGTTTTCCTATATAAGACCAACACTTAGGGATGTCAGATTTAAATTTGAGAAGGGAGAGTGGAATACATAGGATGGGTAACGGTATTTCATTGTTTTAACTTAAATTTTCTTTATTAGGAAGATTAAACATCTTGTTGTATGTTTGTTAGCTATTTGAAATCCCTTTGTATTTGTTCACTGTATTTTTGGAATGTTGAAAGGATTTAATTTTCTGAACATACTTCTGTGAGTTATACTTTAGACTTGGGCATTCCTTTCTTTTGGTTCCTTTAGGCCTTTTCTCGTGTTCTCTATCCTTTGTCTTTAGTTATCTATTCAATTCAGGGTGCAAAAGGACTACAGCATGTTCCCATCTTGCTTTTCTTTTTATTGTTATAACTATCAGGTAATGTTACAGTTTTTCAAATGGCTCCTTTACAGCTGCTCCTTTCTTTGAAATTGAGAGGAAAGCTTCCTCGCCTCCACCCCCAGTCCTCCTCTTCTTGGCAACTGTCCATTCCATTTGAAGACTTGCTGGGTGCCATCAGCAGGTCACCAGAATTCAAGGGGCTGAGCTTTGCAGGCTTTGAGTGGGGATAATAGACGAAGATGAAATTGGGTTCCCAAAAGACCCAGGTATAAGCAGAGTGGCAATTTATTTTGATACTTCTTTCCACTGACAAGAATGCTCAGGTATCCTCTCAGATGCACTTTATGTGTCAAGATGCTAAAAACCCAGGTTAGTGATTTGAACTTGCTTGGTAAACCTGGAATTCATAATGAAAGGTGTTCCTGTTTGTATGTCTTTATAGTCTTGAAGGCATGGCTCCATCTGTACCACACAATAGAAAATACCTTTCTGGGTGATTGTTCTTGTTTGCTGTGAAGATTTTAAATCCAGTTCCAGAGACTGTTTTATGCAGCTTGGTGTAGAAGTTGTAAGTGCTGAATTTCTTTCCTATCTTTTTTCTCTGATGTTTAGGAATGAATAGTTAATGATTGATTTTGATCACAGGTTTTCTTGGGTCTACTTCTGTTCAGGAAAAGATTTATACCCCGTAAAAAGGAATAACATATTGCAAGACTTAAACATAATGCAGCTTTAGAATATGTGATGCATTGGTATTCCATAAAAGTAATAGTGCAAATATAGTATGTTGATTTTCTTTTCTGAAGCTTTTTAAAAAACCTCATGGTGAAATAATTGTAGATTCACAAGCAGTTGTAAGAAATACTACAGAGGAATCTCATATACCCTTTACCCTGTTGTTCCCAGTGGTAACATCTTGCATGACTATAGGACAGTATCACATCCAGGAAATTGACATTGATAAATCCACAGACTTCATTCAGATTCCTCTAGTTTTACTTGGACTGCTGTGTGATGTTAGAGAGAGTGAGTGGGTGGGTGTGTGTATGCATATTTAGTTCTGTGTAGAGTTATCACGTGTGTGACTACCATCACAGACAAGATACAGAATAGTCCAATCATAAGAATTCCTTGTGCTACTGTTTTATAGTCAAAGTCACCTCCCCCTCCGTCAACCTCTCTGGCAACTACTTATGTGTTCTCCATCTCTATATGTGTGTCCTTCCAAGAATGTTATATAAATGGAATCATATATATGTAACCTTTTGAGATTGGATTTTTTCCTACTCATCATAATTCCTTTGAGATCCATTCAAGTTGTGTGTATCAATAGTTCATTCCTTTTTATTGCTAATTGGTATTCCATGGTATAGATGTACCACAGTTTTAGCGTTCACCCATTCAAGGACATTTGGTTATTTCCAGTTTTTGGCTGTGAACAAATAAAGCTGCTATAAACATTTGTGTACAGGTTTTTGTGTGAACATAAGTTTTTGTTTCTCTAGGATAAACGCTCACGAGTACAACTACTAGGCATTGCATTGATTTTTTTTTTTTTTGGACTCTATAGATAAGACTGGAATATGTGTGCTATGTGAGAAAGTTCCAAACATGCCTTAAGTGGGAAACTGCTACCATCTTGAGTTTCCTTTAATCCTAACACAATCTCTGCTTGAAAACGTTATCTGTTGTCTATTGGTAAGGAAAGAATAAGATGTGAGAATATTTTGAAAATTAAACTAGCTTCTATATTAATTTTTTTTAGAGGATTGGGTTCAAGTTTTCACTTTTAATAGTTTTATTGTGTTATAATTTACTATACAATTCACTCATCAAAGAATTCAGTGAGTTTTAGTGAACTTAACGCAGTTGTACAGCCATCACCATAGTCCAGTTTTAGAACACTTAAAACATCTGAAAAAGTTCCCTTGTGCCTGTGTGCAGCCCTCGCTCTCCAGGCAACTATTGGTATGCTTTTAGTCTCATAGAAATTTCATGTCAGTAGAATCACTCAGTATATAGTCTTTTATGTCTGGCTTCTTTCACTTAGCATAATGCTTTTGAAATTTGCCCACCTTGTTGCGTTATTGCTGTGTCGTATTTCATTGCTTGGATAAACCACATCTTCTTTATTCGCTAGTTAATGGATTAGGATTGTTTCCGATTTGTGGCTTTTAGGAGTAATGCTGCCATAAACATTTTTGTGGACATGTGGTGGTGTTTCTCTTGAGTAAATAACCTAGGAGTGGATTGTTGTCTTATGGTAATTGTATGTTTAACTTTTTAAGAAACTGTCAAACTGTTTTCCAAAGTGGTTGTACTATTTTATATTACCACCAACAACATATGAAAGTTTTAGTTTCTCTGTGTCCTCACCAACACTTGGTATTGTCTTTTTGATTATAGCCTTTTTAGTGGATGTATTGTAGAACATCATTGTGGTTTTAATTTGCATTTCTCAAATGACTAATAATGTTGAACGTGTTTTCTTCTGCTTATTAACCATTTGTATATGTTCTTTGGTAAAATGTCTATTCAAATATTTTGCCCATTTGAAAAATTGGGCCGTCTGTCTTTTTAGAGTTGTAAGACTTCTTTCTGTATTCTGGATAGATGTCTTATATCAAGTATATGTGCCTTTTCATTTTCTTTTTTTTTTTAAAGATTTTATTTATTTATTTTTTCCCCCCAAAGCCCCAGTAGATTGTTGTACGTCACAGCTGCACATCCTCCTAGTTGCTGTGTGTGGGACGCGGCCTCAGCATGGCTGGAGAAGCGGTGCGTCGGTGCACGCCCGGGATCTGAACCCAGGCCGCCAGCAGCGGAGCGCGCGCACTTAACTGCTAAGCCACGGGGCCGGCTCATCTTTTTCATTTTCTTATTGATGCCTTTTGAAGAGCGAATGTTTTTAATTTTGATGAAGTCCAATTTATCATTTTTCTTTCTCTTACAGAAGTACTTTTTTTAAGAAGGCAATTTTACCAGTGAAAAAAATGATATATATACATTATGAGCCTTTATTAGTCTAAAATGATATTGGGTTACTGCCTTGATTCTTCTTTTCTTGGTTTTTAGTTTTCTTACCCAACAATGAAAAAACAGCTTATACTATCTATATTTTTGCCCCAGAACCTTCTGAATGTATTATAAATCTTGTGTGAAAAGGTGGTTTTCATCACATTACAGCCAGCCCCTGTTTATCTGTGGATTCCACATCTGCAGATACAGAGGGCCAACTAAGGCACTTGAGCATCTGTGGATTTTGGTGTCCACGGGGGGTCCTGGAACCAATCTTCTGTGGATACCAAGGGATGACTACACTTTATAGTGAAAAAGCAGTAAGTATTTTCACCCTAGGCCTGTTCAGGACATTTTCTTGAAGAGCAAGTAATTATGCTTGGTTGAGATGCACTATATATATATATATTTAACGTAACTTCAAACGCCTTTAGAGTGTTATTAGAATGCAGGGTAGTGGGCAACCAGTGTCTCTATTTGAGCTCTGTTGTCTACCTTCCTTCTGTTTAGAACTCATAGCAGAAGAAATAAAAATGCTTTGTAATTTCTCCTTTTGCATCTTTTTAATGTAGACTTCATTGTTGCAACAAGCATTTTTTAAAAATTGCCATCTGGAGGTCAGTTACAACAGTGTAATTCTGGCTTGAGAGGTGTCAGATTTTTTCCTCCCTTCATAATTATATATCAAGCTTGTCTTAGTTTGCCATCGGCTCACTAGTAATAAATTATCAAAGTGCAAGGTAGGTCTCGAGTAAATTCTGTTTAAAAACAAAAGAGGAGGGGGCTGCCCTGTGGTGTAGCCGTTAAGTGCGCGTGCTCCGCTGCTGGCGGCCCGGGTTCGGATCCCGAGCGCGCACTGACACACCGCTTGTCAGGCCATGCTGTGGCGTCATCCCATATAAAGTGGAGGAAGATGGGCATGGATGTTAGCCCAGGGCCAGTCTTCGTCAGCAAAAAGAGAAAGGATTGGCATGGTTGTTAGCTCAGGGCTGATCTTCCTCACAAAAAAAAAAAAAAGAGAAAATCTGATGAAGGAATGCAAACTGTACACCCAATTCTTACCCACTCATCAGCTTCATATGCAAAAGGTAGCACAATAACACTTAATTGAAAGTGAACTTCTCCAGTGGATTTCAGGATGGGTACAAGTTAAAAGATTGAGTACTTTCTCCATAAGCTTAGCACTGCTTTGCATCAGCCTTCTTTTATGAATCTCCCCTGTGCAGAACAGTCCTGGCTTCGGGGAAGTGTGTAAACATATATGGACTACAAGCCATGTAAGTGACTGATAATGAAGATCAGAAACTAGAGGGGTCTGAGATCACCTCTCACATAGGACACAATAGTATGAACTAAGACGTATACACTTCCTAATTCATATGCGTAATTTTGCCTGCAGAAGCTCCAGATTTTTCTTCGTAAGAAGTAAATCGACATATCTAAACTTAGTGATAAGATGAGAGAAAAGTTAATGGGAATTTAGTTGTTGGTTCACTGAAAAGCTTCTTAAATAAGTCAGTGAGAGAAAAAGCGTGTATGGCATCTGGGCTGTTGGTAGAGTAACATGTTAAGCTCTTTGCAAGATCATTCCCATCAGAGAATTAGCTGTGCCTTTTTGGAAGATGTCTCCTTTGTTGTGCATTGTACACAGTTACCTGGAGGTTCATCTTGTAGAAATGGAGCGCCTGCTTCTGCAGATATTTAACTTAACACAATTTTTTTTCCCACATAGTTGATGCACAGAAGTGAAAATATGGGCAAGTGTTTCAATAAGCATGTTATAATCTTTTAAACATCTACTATCTTGGAGTTTGCCAGAAACAGATTTCAAGTAATGGTTTTCAGTCCTTCTATGGTGATGGATCCTGCTGAGTTAACTTTTGGTTAGGCTGCAGTTAGCAAAGCAGCACCCAGCTATATAGGCAGTCTGATCCTGGCCTCATACCAACCATGGTCTAGTAAACTGAGTGAGTAGGGCCCCTCCACGTTGGTTTGGATGCTTTCTCTCAATTACAAACCAGGAAGGAGACTGTTGAAGAAATGTGGATAGTTAATGAACAGATGACTGGACTTAGTCTCCTTTCTTTAATTTTTTTCCCAAGCATGGTAGTTTTGCTCTCCTTGGCTACGTTTTCACTGTATGGTTTAATTAGGTTTTCTTCACAGCATTTAGAGCTGATGATGAATTTTATTTTTCCGTTTTTGAAGAATATTCTCTAATAGACTTGTCTGTCAGTGTCTTTGGGAGTAGAGAGGGAAGATGTTTTGGGAAGGAATTCCAGTTTGACCAGGAAATTTGCCCTGGTCTCTAGGGTGCTCTACTCCATTCAAGTATACATGTGCATAAAAAGGTAAATCTGCTAACAAATAATGGAATCCCATTTGGTGCAATTTGGAAAAAAATGTTGAATCATCTGTCATCTGTATTCATGCCATTAGTGTAGCTGCGTAAGGATTGATTGGAACCCATCTGCATCTTTTGAGAATACTAGGAGTGAACCTACCTCAATTCTGCCTCCCTACAGATCTTGGCCTTTAAAGCTGCCAAAGTGCCTGTCTAGTCCTGGCCGCCTGGGACATGGCCTCCTGGGACATGGCCTCCTGGGACATGGCCTCCTGGGGCACGGTGGGGGCCCCTTTTTACGTTCGTTTCTAGAGATAAATATTGAGATGGCCTCTCATCACAGATTTACAGGTTGGCTGAATCATCCTTAATTTTTGCTATTTGTTGATCTAGAACTTGTCATCTAGGCTAAAGTGGATTGCTCGTTTTCCTTATATATAAAATGTTCTTAGGTTTGTGTTCTGAGATGTCTGTATAGTTTAGAATATACCTTAAAGCTTTGAAATAGATCATGGCAAAAGATAAATAATAACCACTATTAAAACCTGTAGCACCAAAAATAAATTACTTTGGCTTGAGCCAAATAAATTCAAACTTTGCTTATTTCTTCTGGTAAAGTGAAGGTGTAAATGAGACGTAAGATGTTATTAAAGTTGAATTTGTAAAATCTTCTTATAGAAGCCTTAAAGGTGGAGTTTGTATTTTATTTTTAACTTTAAGTTTTAAAGTTATTATAGAATTGGATATCTATAAGTTAGATGTTCTTACCACATTAGAGAATGTTTCTCCTGATAGTAATCAGTTTTTTAGTGATTAGAACAACAATGTCAATAATACAGTAAACAAATTTTGTGTGTGTGTGAGGAAGATCAGCCCTGAGCTAACAACATCCATGCCAATCCTCCTCTTTTTTGCTGAGGAAGACTGGCCCTAGGCTAACATCTGTGCCCATCGTCCTCCAATTTATATGGGATGACGCCACAGCATGGCGTGACAAGCGGTGCGTTGGTGCGCGCCTGGGATCCGAACCCGCGCCGCCAGCAGCCGAGCACGCGCACTTAACCGCTACGCCATGGGGCCGGCTCCTACAGTAAACAAATTTGAAAGTATTTTCAGACTTGTTGAAAACTTGACATTGGAGTACAGCCAGATAAGCTTAGTTATTATAATGTATGTTCAAGTGAATATAAATACCAAGTCTGGGAAGCATTATAAAGTAATGCTTTTTCTTCCCCATCATTGCTATTGCTAATTATCACTCCATTATAAAGTCCTTGTTTTTGAAGTGGAGGGTGTTGGTTGAAAAGAGGGTGAGTAGTGAACCAAAATGGAGAGTGCCTAGAAAATCTTGAGCTCAGTGCGGCCTGCCTGAGCACTGTGTGTGACCCTGGGCAAGTCACCTAAACCTTCCCTGGCTTTTGTTTTCTACTCTATAAAAGCAAAAGGCTTATATGTATTAGATCTCAGCAGTGCTTTCCAGCTCTAAATTCTCTAATTTGTGGGTTGTAATTTTTTTTTACAAAGCTTTGTTTTAAATAAATACATCACCAAAGATGCTTAGCAATTAAATTATTTGCAAATATTTTAGAGACTGTGGAGAACAGCATATCTTATTACTTCTTCCTGTTTCACCTCTAAGAGAAAAATTTAACAGCAATGGAAATTTCTTACCATTTACTAGCTTTCAGATAAGAGCACAGACCTCAGATTGAGATATATGTATGTTCTGTGTTCAGTACTAAGATAACTGCAAAGATAGAGTTTTTAAACCCAACAGCCTTTCTTAACTGGTTGTGAGGAAAATTAAGCTCTACTGTTCTAAGGCTTCCATTGGAGATAGTGAATTACCTTCTCCCCTGTGCATTCAGAATCATACTAGTTATATATATCTTGGAGAGACTTGAGAAAATAATCAATGAAATCTTTGTGTTCTGTGGTTCAGGCTGAGAAAGGTTGTGAACCTAGAAGAATACACTGTGTTATAATCAGTTCTCATGTGAATTTACAAATGCAATACAAAACCGGCAGCAGAGATGTTCTTTGTACTTGAGACATCACCACCATATGCTTTTAGTCAGTCTACCAGTAACCCAAATACTTAGTGAACACCTACAGTCCTTTCTGTCACCAGTGATAATGTACTTTGGCTGCCCAAATTATTTGGAGTCCCCATACTTAGTCTCTCCGTTTACGTATATTTTAGAGATGGAGATGGTCCGTTTGTTCACCTGGGTCACTGAATGAAGACTCCCTAGTCATTTCCTTTACTCATCTCCCAGGGCAAAGTTGGTAGTCTCTCTTTGTGCTATAATACCTAGCCTCATAACCATCATCTTTCACATTTAGAAATAATATTTTACAGAATTGTCTTGCCACCCCTATCCCTATCCATCTGCAGAGGGCAAGGACTGTTAGACTCGTCAACACCTAATGTGTGTTGGTTGAATATTGAATGATTCGTTAACTCTCTTTTGCTCTATGTAATGGTAGGCATTTATAGTGAGGTTTTGCAGTAGTAACAGCAGCAGTGCATCTTGGCACCAGAGCAGAACACCTTGTCTACATGGAGATAGATATACAATCTTGGCTTCATTAACACCACACTCAAACCAACTGAACTCATAACTACTAGTACTGCCTGACAGGAGCATAAAGACATTAAAAGGTGTCCTGAGTGATGTAAGACTATAATACATCAAATACAGGTAGTAATTAATGGCAGAGAACAAGCCAGTGGGGTCTTTAAATAAGAGAGAGCGAGCACGAGCGCTTCAAAGGAGGTATGCACCCCCAAGACCTAAATGAGATTGTGCCTGCATTGTCACTAGCTAGAAGGTCTTCAAAGGTCAGTACCAACTCTGGGCCTCGCAGTTTTCTTGTGTGAAATTGTTGTTTTGAGAGAATTGCTTCAGAATGTACGAGCAAATGTGTTGCAAGTGAGAAAGCAACAAAATAGAAGTGCAAAGTGTTGTGAAACCGAACATATTCTAAGTTTGAATTGTTGCGAGGTTTCTAGCTATCACTTCTTTTATCAATCAGAGAGGTTAACAAACATGGCCTTGTGTATAGTGGATGTTCAGTGAATATACATGGCCTTGTGTATAGCGGATGTTCAGTGAATATTTGAGTCAATGAAAGAAGGCGGACTTCTGAGTATGTTTAACAAGAATGACTCTAGGTTGAATTGGGGTGCAGAAAGAGTAGTCTATGCAAAAGAGACCTCTGAAGAATGTCTAGAAGTGCCAGTGCTACTTTGGGAATGGATTGTGAAGTTCAGAACTTAGATCTGGCCCATAGTGCGTCTGGGAACTCATGCTGATACTTTTGAGGGAGTATAATCGGTGACGGTGGAAGAATGAACTTCAACACTCTTTGTGATAAACCAAACAAAGGACAGTACTAGGGAGAGGCAGGGGGTTCGTAGTAAGTAACTGAGGTGAGCTGCACTTTGATCTGCAACAGAAGGTGGGATAATAACCGTTTATTGAGTGACCATTATATGCCAGGCCTGGTACAAGGCATTTTATAGATGACCTTTATCTAGTATCACTCTCATTTTCAGGATGAGTGTAGATATAACCCATCCAGAACATACATGTAGTCAGTATGATAATACTAACTTGCAGAGGAAGGAGTTACATCGAAGAGCAAAGGGGAGGTGTGGTGGGTGGTAGTTGTGTTGTGAGAGATTGATTGCCCTTAACCGTGGACCTCTTCAGGCTTTGCCTGTACAAATTTGGTAGAGAACTAAGGTGAACCTATATTTGATTTCTTTGGAAACATTAACTTGTTTTTGTTCAAATTATTGACTAATTATTGTTTAAATAAGTCATACCTTTAAGTTTGTTTTGTTACACTGAACATTAGTCTTACTCTGAGGAAGGATCTTTAACCAATTTGCAAATGCATATTACCTATTTTAAAAAGATCATCTGATGAATGAATGGTGGTAATGTATTGTGAAAATTCTGAATCCTGAGAGAAAAATAACAATTACATACTTATGAAAGTAAAACTAAGAACCCTGTCCAGTAACTAACTTCCCATTTGAGTGACTTAACCATATTAACCACCCAAAGAAGAAATGAAAATAAAATTTTTATAATTCTTATATTTGGCTTTACATACTGTATCAGTTGTTTTATATTCCCCTCTTGATCAGAATACATTTTTTCCAGCTTGTCAGCTTCCTCCTCTCAGTAACCCCAGGGATTTGAATCAAGCAGATTCCTATATCAAGAAGTGTTTAGCTATTCTGTAGGAAGTCATAATGATTTATTGCAACATACTGCCATTATTCCTTTGCCTGTTTATTCACCAGCCCACTGAACACACTATTTAGTTTGTATTAAATACTGTATTTTGTTTTTTACTTTGTATGCCCTGAATATTTTGTGTCATTTATAGGTTTAGATCGTAATCTCCAAAAAAGAATTGTAATATCTTTCATTTGCTTGAGATTGAGCTTAGTCCATTGTAAACAGGCTCATTACTTTAAAAAAAGTTTTTGTAAGAAGTGATAGTTTAGTTTAGCATTTTGTGTGTGTTTTAAGTTTCATCAACTGAATGAAGTACTAAAGGTAGAGGAAATGGTTTGGGGAGTATTAAACTGTTGAGTTTATAGAAATAACTTTTAAGCACCACAAGATGAGAAATGTATTTGAAAAAGATGCCTGATGCATGATAAAGTAATTTTGCATTATTTTTGCTAGTCCTAAAATTTATATTAAGTTAATATTTTAAACACAAAGACGTATTATTGCCTTAATGATGATGATGGACTAGCATGTATTTCCAAGAATGCAGCCATTGCTGAAAGAAGGATATCTCTTGGGTGACTTTTTTTTTTTTTGTGAGGAAGATTAGTCCTGAGCTAAAATCTGCTCCCAATCCTCCTCTTTTTTTTTGCTGAGGAAGATTGGCGCTGAGCTAACATCTGTGCCCATCTGCCTCTATTTTTATATGTGGGACGCCTGCCACAGCATGGCTTGAAAAGCGGTGCATAGGTCCACACCCGGGATCCAGACCTGCGAACCCCAGACTGCCGAAGCGCGTGAACTTAACGACTATGCCACCGGGCCAGCCCTGTTGGGTGACATTTTTAAGTCATCCTTTTTTTCCAAGAATAACTGTATTTTGGGAAGGAAATAAAAATCCAAATGAAATGTGTTTTAAATCATGTCATCAAAACGTGGAATGGAATGTTCTGGTCCTGGATTTAAAGAAAAGACAACAATTCACGTATGTTTGAAACTTACAGATTTGGAGGTGAGAGGCCTTTGCTGAGCAGACATTGATTTTTGTTTCATTTCATTCGTTCAAGACTCACCTGAAGACACTTGATGTTAGGCTGACAATTCCACATGTGTTACATAGTTCAGGCACAATGCCAAGTGTTCGACCTTTAGCTAACAGGAAGTAAAGGCATCAAGAAGCCCAATAATCCATTCTCACATCAGCTCTATATACTCCGGTCAGTGGAACTGGGGAGAGATTGTGGGCATTAAGTGGGATGGGTAATGAAAGACACTTCTGCCTTTGGTGTGAGGCTCTTTACATGGAAAATGACTTAAAATAGTGATACCAGGATGGTGTGATATATAGTTGGCCCGCGTTCATCTTAGAACAGAAAGTTCTTGGAGAGAGCTAATTTTTCTCATTGTGTCACTTTGTAATTGTTCTTAGAATGGGTTCAGTTTTAAAATGGGTGAAAATCGCATTGCATCTTTTGAAATAAATTTCAGTAAACAAATTCTGATTTTTTTTTTATGTTTAAAACTTTCTACTTAATGGTTAAAATTTCCTTTATGCTTTGTGCATCAGCCTAATACTGTAGAGACTTGCACAGATAATCCAAAGTAGCCAGTGAAATCTAAATGTATTCATAGGATGCATTTAATTTTGAATTATTATAAACATTGCCTTTGTTATATAACCAGTGTCAGGAGTAGAATCCTATTATTAGAGAGAATGTTGACCAGCAGTTTTCTTATATAACAAAACACAAACTATAGCCAGTCTCTCTACTTAAATTCAGGCAATTTTAATAGCTTAAGAGTTGACCTATATTTGACTTGTATTTGAGTTCTTATAACTGTTATAGGCCTGTAACTTCAGGAGCAGTTTTGAATGCTCTCCCCTCCTCGAGTTTCTGGGCACCCTGCTGCCTAACGATCTCTGTCAGTTTCTCAAAGGTTTTTCCCAGGGACACTGCAAGCATACATGAATCAAGTGGTTTCCCTTTCCCTATTCTTTTTCCCTTTTTGCTGGTGATGGCGAGTAGGGGAAAGCTCTCTTGCAGAGGTCACTCATTTTTCTCGTTTTACCTGCCACTTTGTGGATTTTACCCCTCTCTCACAAACTAGAGTTTTGACTAGAGTATTCAAGACTGAACTGCTTACTCTCAGGGTGGTTTTATTATTCCAACTCAACACCTTATTCCACCCCCACTTCATTTTTTTTTCCTGAGGAAGATGTGCCTTGAGCTAACATCCGTTGCCAATCTTCCTCTATTTTTTTTTATGCATGCTGCCGCCACAGCATTGCTGCTGCGGAGTGGTGTAGGTCTGCGCTGGGAACTGAATCCAGGCTGCCAAAGCAGAGCCCGCCAAATTCAACCACTAGGCCACGGGGCCGGCCCCCCCACCTCATTTTTGATACCAACTTGCTTGTTTGAAAGGGTGTGAAAGGAATGAGTACTGTTCCTGAGATTTAGCTACTCAAATGTGTTTGGGGACCACAGCTGCTGGGTTAAAAGGAATCAGAGAGGCAATGTCTAGTGTTGAAGGAAGGGCTATGAGAAGAAACACAAGGCTAATTTTGAGAAGTTTGTTAGGAGAGTTATCTCGAAGACAAATAGTTCTCTACCCAGACTGCGTTAGAGTCTCCTGGGGAGCTATTTAAAATACCTTTGCTTAGGTGGGCCCCATCTCAGACCCATTAAATCAATATCTTTCTTGGTGGGGCCAGACCATCATTGTTCTTTAAAGGCTCCCCAGTTGATTTTAATGTGCAGTCAGATTTGAGAATCACTGATCCTAAGGGTAAGCACGATTGAAAATCAGTGATAGGAAGCAGTTAGGATTGTCTACCAGCCTGCTTATTTCTTTAGCAACTAGTGTGTATTTTGTTTAATATTTCAGCGCATTCCAATTGAAGCATTTAACTTACTCAGCAAGTGAGTTTTAAGTTTCCAACTATATAGTAGTGTAGTAGACAGTGTAGGGGATGTATAGTAGCTGAGTACATGATTCCTGAATAATAGTGCCCATCTGGCTCCCTGCCCTTCCTGCCTCATCTTGTGGGGCCCAGTCTCTGCATATCAGCCATCTTGGTCGTCGTCTTTTAGTATTACCCAACACTGTATAGGATTTTCCTTCCTACCACAGAGCCATTTTCCATGTTTCCATTATGAGACCACCAGTCCTTGACTCTTCCCTCCATCCATGGTTAACTCCCTCACTCCAAAGCCACTTTTTTTGAATATGCCCTTGATGTTTCTGTCCTTTGGAACACTTCCCTTAGTTGTAATTTTCTATTTACATGTGTGATTATTTGCTGCTTTGACTTCCTGTTTAGACTAAGCTCTTTAAGAGCAGGGATCAGCCTGTTTTTACCCACCATTGTGTTTCTAGCCTCGAGCACAATTTTTATGCCACAGCATATGTTGAATAAATGAATACATGAAAGTGCAAGGTAATTGAACAAAAGTTCCATCAGCTGTATGTGTCTAGGACCAAATAAATAGGAGAGCTAATAGGAACTCAAAGACTTCAGAGGCTGGAGATACTGTTGTAGATGGGAATAGTCAGTGAAGGCTTAGAAACAGAGATAGAGGTAGGGAGGAAGGGGCATGATTGTCGGTTTCAGGAGTGAAGTGGGGGTCAGTTGCCAGACCTATTTGTTTAGGGTGTAGTGGTCAGGCTGGGAAAAGGCAGGCGTTAGATTGATGTTACATTGTGGGCTTAGGTTTTACTTAATAGGTAGTTGAAAGACTCTGAAGGTCTTAGAAGAAGGATCAAAGCAATATTTTAAAAGATGAATTTGGCATTAGGGTAGAGGCTAAAGTGGAAGAGTAAGAAGGAACTGGAAATTTTAGGTGGAGAAAAGAGTAGGATATGGGTTTTACCTCACGGCTTTGTAGTTTTGAGGATTCTGGAGCCCCATTTGGGCTTTGCCATGTGTGCTCTGGGTTTGGAAGGGACAGCATTTGTGCTGGGTATTTGTCCTCCCTGGGCTTTGCAGGATGGATGATAAGGAGTCAGTGAGAAAGCTTGTGGAGGAGAAATAAATAGTGGTTTAAAAGAGCAGTTATTTTTAAGAGGAGTTGTTATCAAATGGTAGCAAAATTAATTGAAATAAATAAGGTAGATATGAATTTTCTGGATGGCTTTCTTTTTAAGAGATGAGGATAATTCATTTAAAATTGGCAGGCAAACCAATTATTCATTAATTCTTTGCTTGTTAATAGCAGAAGAGTCTTAGGACAAATTTCTAAGGAATGTATTTTCATCTATCCGTGAATATTACTTTCAGGATATTTATGTGAATTTTATAAGGAAGGCAATGTTATAGAATAAAAAAAGCAAGACCACTGTACCCAGGAGTTAGAAGACACTAAATAGCAGTAAAACCTTTGGCAAATCACTAATTAAGTATCTGCATTTCATTTTTGTCTTGTGTAAAATAGAAGAAATTAGGCTAAATATTTTCTAAGTGGGAAGAACCAACAAAACATGGTTACGTACTATTTTTTTTTGTCTGAACTTGTCCCACAGCTTAAAAGAAAACACATCCTAATACATAAGCCAAAGAAAAAAGGTAATAAGGGTTGGCTTTTTTTTTTCATTAATTATTCCAGTTTTTAATTGTCCAGGGAATAAAACGCAGGGGGATTTATCAGTTTTTTTTGCTAATGACTGGCCTTGCAGGAAGCCTAAGCCTCTTTAGTGGTTAAGCTCACCAGAAAGCATTGGCAAGGCCAGAATATCCATGGCAGTATCCTGAAGACCTTTCTGTCATCCTAGTGGGCACTTCTTCTGAAAATGTTCCTGGTGAAGATCTTCTTACACAGCCTGTCACGTAGAACTTTAGGGGGTCACTTTAGTACTCATGCATGTGCTGAAGTGGGCTCTCCAAATAACAAAAAATGAGACTTTGCCTACAGTTGCCTCTGCTCTTCACCTCACAAGGGGGTGGATGGCTTGATTTAAATGCCTTAATTGTCATGCTTCAGCACTTACCTCTATAGGGTAGGCCCCCTTATCCACGGTTTCAGTTACCCGCGGTCATCCGCAGTCCACCACAGTCTGAAAATATTAAATGGAAAATTCCAGAAATAAATTTGTAAGTTTTAAATTTGCTACACTGTTCTGAGTAGTTTGATGAAATCTCGCGACATTGCACCAGGACATGAATCGTCCCTTTGTCTGGCGTATCTGTACTGTATACACCACCCACCCGGTTATTAGTCACTTTTAGTAGCTGTCTGGGTTATCAGATCCACTGTCGCAATAGTGCTTGTGTTCAGGTAACCCTTTTTTTTTTTTTTTTTTTTTTTTAACTTAATAATGGCTCCAAAGCACAAGAGTAGTGATGCTGGCAATTTGGATATTCGGTAAAGTGCTTCCTTTAAGTAAAAAAGTGAAAGCCCTTGCCTTGTAAGGAAAGAAAAAATCGCGTGGTGAGGTTGCTAAGATCTATGGTAATTTTTATTACAGTATGTTGTTATAATTGTTTATTTTATAATTAGTTATTGTTAATCACTTACTGTGCCTAACTTATAAATTAAATTTTATCATAGGTATGTACAGTCATGCATCGCTAAACTCTGGGGGTACGTTCCGAGAAATGTGGCATTAGGTGATTTTGTCATTGTGTAAACATCCTGGTGCACTTACACAAACCTAGATGGTGTTGCCCACTACACACCTAGGCTGTATGGTACTAATTTTATGGGACCACCGTCATATATGCAGGTCGTTGTTGACTGCAGCGTTGTTATGCGGTGCGTGACTGTATAGGAAAAAACAGTATGTATAGGGTTTAGTGCTATCCATTGGGGGTCTTGAAATGTATTCCCCACAGGTAAGGGAGGACCGCTGTATTTGGTTTCTAGTATCTAGGCCCTTATCAGAAAATTCCTCCTCCAACTAATTCTGTTCAACTTCTCACAAAAATTGACACAAAAAATACTGATGTCCTTAGCCTCTGGTTAGACTCTCTTCCTAGTGGCTCTAACCAGAGACTGTTACCCAGTGGTTTTCAAAAGCAGTTGGGCGCCCCAGGAAACTCAGAGCCAAAATTTGAAATTCAATTAACTGTGTAGCGCCAATGTTGTATATTCTTTTTTCCTAGTCCTAATTTTCTGCTTTTTTTCATTAGCATTGATTTTTTTAATGTAAAAATTTAATCTGTGATTAAAAAAATTTGTAAGCTTCCTCATCCTTTGTGAAACACAATGGAGGGAGAATAAAGGTTAGATTTTTTAAAATCCCAAATCAGCTTATTTAAAATATTAGTTTTATTTCCACTTTCTACTTTGAAACACTTGGACCTTTTCTATCCCTCTCTTCAACCCCATTAAATTAATATGTGGAATAGATTTATTGGTGAGATGATGATTAACCATGGTGCGGCAATAAATTTATTAAGAAATCAATTTAAGAAAACATGTTTTCTTAAAACTTTGAGTTTTCCTAAGATACTTAATATTTTTCAGTTTTTAAAGAATTTTGCTTCAGTATAGACTCTAAGTACATTCACAACTTGGTGCTAAATATGTCTAAAATATTGAAAACTTTAAACAATATCTCAATACGTAGTGTATTAGATTCAGACTGGATCCTTACCTGTCACCAGATGCCAAAGATAGATGGGACAGTGAGGTCTTCCCTAAATGCTCTCAGCCACTAAGCAGGAGACCATGTAGCCAAGTGAGTGCAAGACTTTGTATGTAATTTCACAGTGAGCACCCAGCTATCCACTGGTGGCAGATGGAGCTTGATCCTGTTATTTTTCCTATAGGCATTTTCAGGGTCATTGATTGGCCCACCGGACTGATTTCAAGTGCTTTCAGTGATACTTTTCACTTGAGAGAGGACATTTAACAGGAAGCTTTTATTGGGGGAAAAAGAACTCTCAGAAGAAGAATGGGTCTGTAATTTTAGAGACAGAGACAAACACTGTCTTAAGGCAAATTAAACGAGGAGATTGGCATTCCTTTTAGAAAGCGTTTCACTGGCTTCTTAGAAAGAATTTTCCTAATGTGAGAACCTGAGCAAATGGAGTACTTTCCAGACCTCACTTTCTTTTCATTTTCTTCCCTTTTTTTAGTATAAGAATACGTGTTTACCACCTAATATCAGTTAAGTAGACAGAATTAAATTATTTTAGGCTTCTTCATGTTTGTTTTGAATATATATTAGAGTCATGGATTTTTGCCTTTTAGAGGATTCAGATATACTAAATTTTAGCTCATCATGTGGAATCTGACTCCCAGAGAAAACAAGTGAACTAGGCAAAGGTTGAACAGCTAGTTACAAAGTGTAAGGACAAAGACGTTAGAAGTCTTCTGACTATTATATTGTTAGAAGTGCTAATTTAATATGATTAACCTCATTCCAGGCATCCATTGGTCCAAATAAGTTGAGTTTACAGAGCTGTGTGCTCTTTTTTCTTTTTTCTTTTTTTTTAATAAGTTAGGAAGCCTGTAACTTGAAGAATCTTAAAGCCAGAGGATGTAATAGTGGTAATAGTTGTAAGTGAATTGTATGATTCCTTTCTGTATTTGGTAACCAGTATGTTATTCTTGCTACTCAAATCCGTTCTTCGTTTAATGATAAATTTATTTGCTGGAAACATTACCACCATTACCCTCTTGCCCCTAATACCCTGACTGAAACAAATTTGCATTTCTTCCAGTTTGCCAGGAATGTGTGGCTTTGTTCTTAGGACTCTGGTGTTGAGATATTGTTAACCTTGGAATAGCAAGCCTTGCTCTCATATGAAGCAGCAGCTATTCTAGTTAATAAGTTTTGTTGTTTTATTGATATTTGCATTATATGCAACCTATGGGGAAGTCCTTTGGAATACAGACACAGAAAGCAGTGAGTTTTCTTTAGTATAAGAGACCACATGCTTTCTGTAGTCTAGATTCTGTAGTCAGCAAACTATGGCCCACCAGCTGTATTTGCAGGGCCTGGGAGCTCAGAATGGTGTTTACTTTTTAAAATGATTATGTTAATATTTTTGATTTTCCTTCTTGGCCTACAAAGCCTAAAATAGTTACTCTCTGGCCTTTCACAGAAAAAAGGTTGTTGACCCCTAATCTAAAAGAATACGATAAATATTATTGACAATATTTGATTGAATAGGTGAAGAGTTGACTATGAGGTCAGAGCTGGGTTACTTAGATTAATTCAGATTCACTTTCCTCAAGTTAACCATTATTCACTCCAGAGTAGATCTGATCAGAATGTATAACCTTAAAGGTTCTGTAGAAAAGAGGAGATGTATCATAACTTGGAACATGCATCCTCTTTTCTAAGCATTTTTCTTTACTTTGTATGTTTTGGAAATGTAGAAGGCATGTGTCTGTGTATGAGTTATCTATTGTTGTGTAACAAATTATCCCCCAAATATCAACTTAAAACAGATGTTATCTCACACCTTTTTTTCTTTCCGTTTTATTGAGATATAATTGACATATAGCACTGTGTCAGTTTAAGGTGTATGGCATAATGACTTGCCTTATACATATTGCAAAAATGATTGCCACAGTAAGTTTAGTTAACATCTGTCACCCTCTAGTTACCCAAATAAGAGGGGAAAAAACCATATTTTTCCTTGTGGTGAGAACTTTAGGATTTATTTTCTTAGCAACTTCCAAATATATCATACAGTAGTGTTAACTATAGTCCTCATGTTGTACGTTACATCCCCAGATACTTGTTTATCAGAAGTCTGTACCTTTTGACCACCTTCATCCAATTCTCATACCTTTTTTAAGAGTTAGGAATCTAGGAGTGGCTTAGCTCACTGGTTCTGGCTCAGGGTCCCTGAAGAGATTGTAGCAAGATGTTGGATGGGGCTGCAGTCGTCTGAATGTTTGACTGGGGCTGGAGAATCTCTTTTTCAATATGACTTACATGACTTTGCTGAAGACCTCAGTTCCTTGCTGGCTGCTGGCAGGCAAGGCAGGCGATCTTAATTCCTCACCATTGAGCCTCTCCTTAAGGCTTTATGAGTGTCCTTGTGACATGATTGCTGACTTCCCTCAGAGTCCAAGAGAGGGAAAGGAGGAAACCGTAATGCCTTTATATTCTAAGCTCTGAAGTCACTTAAGTCATATTCTGTTTGTTAGATGCGTGTCAGGTGTAACCAGAGTTAAGAACTGAAGAGAATAGGCTCCCTAGGTCTTTTTTAGGGGACAAGTGTCAAAGAATTTGTGGACGGATTTTAAAACCAACATAATCTATTTCGGTGGTGGTAGTGGTAGGAGTAGGGGAGTTGTATGTGCTTTAGGGGTGTGAATGGATTCTGGTTTTGTATTTTTAAAGGGTGTGATATATTAAGTGTTGGTTACTTTTCTAGGTAAGTAACAGAAGGAAGATACATGAATATATATACCTTTTGGGTGAAATTAGGAGTACTAGTTTATTTGGGTGGTATATTTGTGTGTGTGTGTGTGTTTGAAGAGTATCTGCATTTGAGGTATGTGTGTGTGTCTGTCTGAAGGGGTATGTGCTGGTGTGTCTGAGATGAGGTTGAGGCAGGGTAACATCGGGGTGCTGTTTTATCCGGAAGGAAGGCTGATTGGTGGGAAAGGGTGGATTCCCCATTCTTATCAGATGGGTTGAGATTTCATTTAGAGGCCTCTGGGAGAGGCCACATCTCTGCCTTTGGGAGCCGCCTTTGCCCTGAACTGGGATTATTTCATTGTACACATACATATATGTACAGACATGCATATATGAATTTTAAGTGGATGGTTTTGCTACACAGGCCTGTAGAACTCGTCTCATCTAAGCCACCCCATTTCAGTCTGCCACCCATCAGCTCACTCAAAGTTCTGCTTGAAATATCTCCAACCTCTCTTAATATTCACGTCTTCAAATTGGGCTCAATGGATTCAGCTATGAAGGAGATTGAGTAAGTCTTTGTATAAGACTTATTATGTTGGAACATATTCCAAAACATTTCTATTCTGAGAGGACTTTAAAGTGCAGATTTTGAATTCAGGGCTATTGTTCAAGGTGTCACAAGATAAAAGAAAAACAACATCTCTCAATCCTGTAACACTAGATGTTGGTGATCTTCCTTAATCTTTAAGATACTATTTTACAGAGGCTCAGATTTCAAAAAAGAGTAAATGAAAACTGTAGTTCTTGATCACAAAATACTTAAAATTTGGCCAGGGAAATTAAACACACAAGCAAAAACTCAATTTAAGAACAGATAAGCAAGTTAAATATAAACTCGGTGTTAATTCCTCTGTAATAAAAGGCAATGATTGGGCTGGGATGGAGAGGGAAAGATGGAATGATTCTTGGATGTGGATATTAAATTACACCTTAATGAAAATAATGGAGGTGAGTATATCTATAGAAAAAAGGTAGGATGACATTTGTGTGTGGCCATTTTAGTCATTTTAATTTAGCTAAGTTTTTCCATACTGTTTAAGGTATGATCCAACTAAAATGCTGAATTTGCAATTTCATGGTTAAGAGAAAAATCAGATAGTTGGAACAGTAACATCCTGAGATTCTGCAAGTCCCAGATGGAATCTTAGCTGGTCATCCCTGTTGTTCTTGTTTGTTTTTATATAAACTGGTATTTGCGGGAGCAGTTGTAACCATGGGATTTACGAATCTGAAATTGCAGGCATACATTTACTTGTTTGTGCACTTTTGTCCGAGTAGGTTAATAGTTTTCATCATATTCACAAAAGCTTCCAAGAAAGACCCCACCCACCCGTGTTAAGAACTGCTGAAGAATTCAGATACAGATATTGTTCTTTATCTCTGTTTCCTCAGCACTTAGCACAGTGAATAAATATGTCCCAGGGACACAAGTCTGGTATTTTTCTGGGAAAATTTATTACTGTAGATGTCCCATAATTCCCTCTACTAACCCATGTCCTTGCTTCCTCTTTCTCTTTGGGCCCCAGAACAGCAGAAGAAAATGCAGAGCATTTTAAGGAAGAGTACTTTACCTGGATCATTTTGAAAATTTTTATGTTTTAGGTACTCTTTTTTTAGGCAATTGGTAGACATATGGTAATGTCAGCCATCCCCTGAAGCTTAGGTTAAAAATTAGTAAAAGTTAACTGTGTATTTTGGATTAACTGGGGGGGAGGGGATCCAGTTGACTTCAAAACTAGAATATTAGAGTATTTTAATTACTTCAGTTTTATTTTTAAGCACTATGTCTTTGTATTGCAGTGTTAACTACTGCAGGCAAGTGTTAAGTGATCCACAGGAGTAAATCAAATCATACCCTGTTTTGCCTGTTCTGATACATCAATTTCCCATATTTTAACCTTTCTGAAATGGTGCCACATATTAAAATGTTGACACCTCAGTTGGTGTTAGAGAGTGAAAGTGTAAAAATTTCCCTGTGGTACTTGGTAAGATTAAGAAAACATGACATCATTCGGGGCTTGGAGTAGAGAAGAGTTTTAGTTATGCACTGACCTTTCTCTTATAGACTGGGAAAATTTTTTAGGAATCTTGGTTAGGCATTTACCTGGTTGGTACTATGTGGAGACAAATTAAGCCTAGGTTCTTGACAGAATTACTAGTTCTCTCTAAGCCTGTTTACTCATTTGTGAAATAAATTTTTCATTATTATGAAAAAACAATTACTTGGAAACTAAGCAAAGGAGAGAGAGTATCCAGCATGCTCGAGCAGCCTCAGCAGGTGTTCTTCTATCTCTGTGTTAGCATTCCTGGACGGCATCTATAGTTCTGCAACTACAAAAAGATTACCCTGGGAATTGTAAAATGTGTAAACTCGTTACCTTATTGGTTACCAACTTAAACTTCTATCACAGACACTTAGCACTTTTTGGAGTTAACTTTTATTACTAGAAAACAGGAAAACAGCGAACCACAGCTTCCTTTAGGATAACAGAGAATACCACCCCTACCCTACTCTCCTCAAAAAAAAGCACCAGTCCTCATACTTTAGTTCAATGGTGAGACAGATGGAACATGGAAAGAAAACCCTGTGAAAGTTAGAAATTCAGTTTATATACACAGGGAAAACAAGCAAAACCAATGAAAGTTCTGGGATCAAATAAATGTGGAGTCATTGGATAAAAACAAAGTTACATATATTTCTTGTAGAACTTGACAGTCTTTAATGTTTACTGTCTATTGTGAACCTTGAAGGGGATATAGTGACATGTATTTCTGAAAGTTATTTCTTCCAGAAACATCTGTTTGCACCTCGCCAGACAGTACTTAGAGACTGCTCTAGGTTTCTTTCAAGTCACGTTATGGCTACAAGTCCAAGCTAGGTCTTCAGAAGTTTGAAAGTCCTGTTTGTTCCTTATAGTCCACTTGAAACCTTCTCCTCCTCCTCAGAGAGATTTTCATCATACCAACTGGATGTTTTTTCCTTTGCATGAAACTCTGATACACTTTATACGTTTTTGGTGTTTATCCTACTGTACCTCATTATGGTGCCTGTCTTATTCACCTTCATTTACCTTCATTTTCTTGCAGCATTTAGTATGGACCAATTTTGCATTTAGTAGACCCTCAAATATGTATAGACTTGAACCTGCATCCTCCCTGATGAGGAACAGAAGTGACAGACAAGCTTCTGGGTTTTTTCCTACGCAGTAATTTCCTCTCTTTCCAGTGCAGCTGTGCACAGTCAGAGTTGGGGCTTCAGGCAAGATCCAGTTGATCAAGAGACAGGCTTTTCAAGGGCTTAGGTGCACAGGAACTTTGTCTGTCAGCCACTTTGTCCAGTGTAGTCTTTGCAACCTGTGGACTTGGACTGTGGATAACTACTCACAACTCAAAAAATTAGAGTGGGGGAGTCACTGTATGCTGTACCTCCCCCCACAATTGAACCACTTGCTCTCCTTCTGTTTTAAACATGTTCTGTTTTTCTTAACTCTATGGGATAGTTTGTTCGGTTTTGCCAAAACCTGATCAGCAAGGAGTTCATCATATTCGTCAGTAGTTGGGAAGGTTGGATGAAGCTAATTCTGTTATTATGCACAACAAATGAGTTTAATTGATAATTAATATTATTTAGAGTTTCGTGCTTTTGTAAAAATTAGGAATTGAATTTGCTGATTCTTCCAGGAGAAAGATGGGTCATTTGTTGCGTAGGAAATACTTCTTCTATGATTGAGATTTTGATGGTTAGCCCTGATAATGTCCTCACCCATATCTCTACCAATCAAAACTATATTTCCTAGCTGCTGTTTGAAGGGAAGGGTTATGGTCTCGATTTACTGTATTTGTAGTTCCCATGATATAATATTTCATGCTTATAGAATGAGTTGGCTGTTGATGGTTTGTGTCTTCTTGAAGTTTTCCTCACTAGATTTTAGGTTTGAGATGTGCAAACATATTGAGATAACATGACTATGGCTTATTTTAAATAACAATTAGGTATGGGAGGAAGTTTTAAATGCATTTTTTATGATTGATGGATTTAATGCAGTAATAACTCATTTAAGAAAACAAGTTTCTTTAAAAGACACTTGGAGAAAATGCTGAATTTGTGGTCACAAGTTGAATGCATTGTATTCTGCTTCTGAAACAGTTATATTCCCAATTCTACCATGTTATTTTAAGTCCATTCCAATCTCCCAGATGAGGAGTGGGTGTGGTGTGGATGTCTCTTACATTAACAGCAGGAACAACAGACAACTACTAGGATAACAGAGATGGCATAACTATAGGACACTATCATTGATATATACCCTGAAAACAGTGGCATGGGCTGTACAGGGCTGGACATAACAGGGCCCTACATACTTCTCTATGGAAGCTCGCTGTAATAGCAGCCTAAAGTAATCAGAAGAAGGTTAAATTATTTTCCATGTAGTGTTTAATAATACGAGGAATATGGAATACAATTTGTAAAAGTAATTTTTTTTCTCTTGGTGCTGGGTAGATTTACTTATTTGGAAAATTTACTCAAATCACTGGTGATGCTCAATAAATGTAGTATGGCGAATCGGTTTGTCTTTTTTCTGTTGGAGTATTTATATAACATCAACCCTCAGGCATATATTGGTATGAAACTTCGGGAAATATTCTTCTGTTTTTACTAAAACCAAAGTTTTTAAAACTTGAATTTGGTTTATGAATATGTATATGCGTGAATGTGAAAACCAAAATAGCTCTTCTATACTCCGCCACCCCCCCCCCCCCCCCCCCCGCCCTGAGTGTTTGTTTTGCTGGTTCCAACATTTTATCCTCAACC
The DNA here is from genome assembly GCF_020826845.1 of Diceros bicornis minor. NCBI lineage: Eukaryota > Metazoa > Chordata > Mammalia > Perissodactyla > Rhinocerotidae > Diceros > Diceros bicornis. Next base: position 70,577,809 of record NC_080741.1, on the reverse strand, counting down.
GTACTGAGAGGAATGTAGGACAGGTATTCTCTTTTAACAGTTGGGGAAACTGAGGCTAAAGGCTGTGGTTCTAAGTCATTCTGCAAATTGATAAAAGAACCAGGGCTGAAATTCCATTTTCTTAACATCTGTGCCTCTTTGCAGTAGACCAGTTACATTCAGATTAAGAAATACAGCAAGCAGATTATCTCCATAAATATTGCTATCCTGTGAAATCTTACTGTCTGATCTCAAATCCATTATTCCAGTTTGCTGAACCCCTTCAGATTTTCATTCTGTCATCCAAAGTCCTAGATATCCCTCCAGCTATCCTTTCCGGTCTTGTCACCTGTCTACTGTATCTCTATTTAATTCACTTATTTTTACAAATCTTTAGTCACCTGTCTACTGTGTCTCTATTTAATTCACTTATTTTTACAAATCTTTATGTATAAGTACATACACTCTTACTCATCTGGGTCGGTTGGGTAGTTTTTAAGAGTTAGTGATAGTAGGTTCTTAAAAAGCTGTTTAGTTCAGAGTCAAAATGCTTTATTCCATTACTCTGCCTAAATTAGACAAGTAGTTGTCTTTTTACTTTTATTCTCTTCTTTCTGAGCCCTTGTACCTCAGGTAAGACGTTAAAACATTCTCTGGGCATGCAACCCAGCAGACTTCAGTTTATTTATTTTTAGTTTTTTTTCATGGACACAATTTAAACACAAAAATAGAGATAGCAATCTCCCTGCCCATCACCCAGCTTCGACAGTTATCATATTGGGAAGCTTCTTGATCTTCACAAATATTGTAAAAGCGTATTGTTTTTTGTAAGCCATCAGCTGCAGCTGTATAAAAGTGCATCCTAGGCAAAACCTTGGCTCAACATCATTAGTTATTGGGGAATTGCAAGTTAAAACCACATTGAGATAGTACTGTACGCTCACCGGCATGGCGCAGATGAAAAAGACTGACGCTACCAAGTGTTGTTGAGGATGTGGAGCAGTTACAATGTCCATACTTTGCTGCAGGAAATGTAAAATGGTATAATCACTTTGAAAGAGTTTGCCAGTTTCTTATAAAGTTAAGTATACACTTGCCCTAAAATTAAATATACACTTGCCATAGATGCTTTAGCCAAGAGGAATGAAAACGTGCACACGAAGACTTGTATGTGAATGTTCATAGCAGCCTTATTCAAGATAGCTGAAAACTGGAAACAGCTCAGATGTCTATCAATAGGAGACTGGGTAAAGAAAACATAGCCACATGGATGAATCTCAGAAATATTATGCTCAGTGAAAGTATCCATACACAAAGTGAAGAATATAATTCCATTTATGTTGAACTCAAAGACAGACAAATTTAATCCATAGTGACAGAAAACAAATCAGTGGCCTCCTGGAACTGGCAGTGGGGGTTGTCTGGGAACGGACACAAAGGAATCTTGTTTGGGAGTAGTAATTACACTGCTGTATTATATTTGTCAAAACTTAAACTGTACTCTTAAAACTGTGTACATTTTGTTGTATGTAAATTGTACCTTGTTAAAATTTATCCTAAGCAAAAGTTGGCCAAGTCAGCCAACCTCAACACCCATTACTCTTCCTTAGCCCTCTTTTGTTTGTTTGGATGGCAGGTGATGATGCACCTATAAGCAAGCAGGGAGTAATTTTGTAGGTACCACTAGTCTTTAGTTCTTTAGAGCTGTGGAGAGGGCTAGATAAAGTCAGAAGAACAGTTTCTTTGTTACTTGCCTTGACCGCAGGCTGTTCACTCAGCTTTGGAACATGCACTCAGCCTTGGCTCTTGTGCCCTTAATTCCTGGGCACAATGTCTCCAGTTTCTTCCAGAGTCTGAAATCTTTTCCCTTTCCCTCTCCAGAATGCCATAAAAATATATTTTATGTTTTAAAGCACACTTTTTCTACTGGAATCTATCATCATTCCTCCTGGCATTTTTATCTCTGGCCTCAAAATGCTTGATGATCAAGTATGTCTTGAGAACACCACAGTTTTCTGTTAGTAGAGGCATTAGGTTAGTGAGTACCTTCTGAGAAAATGTACTCATGATATCCAGAGCTCCCACTTGCTTAGACATTACCCAGCTTTTGTTAATGGTTATACTGTCTGGAATATGCTGCCAGTTGGGATAGAATGTAATGCTTTATCATTTTGCATGACTGACAAGTTAGGATATTTTATTTCTTCTCTAGCTGGTCTATAATGGTTTTGAGTACGGTGCTTAGGAATGCTCAATAGTCAAAGGAACATTTGATCGTAAAAAATTCTAGACTTTTAAGGCTCAAAAAAGGATGGGAGCTTATCAAAAGAACTCAACCTGAAGGAAGAGCTCCTGATGGCCAAAGCTGGAACAATGTGAGCAACAAAATAAATATCGGTAGCATTGGATTTTAACCCATAGGGTAAAATGAATATTTATGAATTCATACTGATATAAGTAATTGAATGAGTAAATGAATAAATGGGAGAGAAGAGACAGCTCTTACTTACAGAAGAATTCCTATTAATAAATGTAGAAGGAAAGAGGAAACTAGAAAATCACCATTAGGCCCAAACAAACAAATAAACAAAAAATAGCAGTTTTCGCAAAATCTACATTTGGATGCTAAAGTTAGTGGGTGAAAGTTTGTGGAGAAGCAGCATATTTGTAAATGTAGTCTCAAAATACCTCTTGTAAGATATTTATTTAAAAGATAGTAATTTTAAAGTAGAGAAACCTGACAGACCACCTTAGCCAAGTGATCATGGTTAACATCACCATTAGTAAGACATGAAAACATCACGAACCCCTTGATATGATGCGTTCAGGAGGACACACATCGTTGCTGTGGTATTGTCAAAATGCTTAACCTCATTCTGATCATGAGAAAACATCAGATAAACACAAATTGAGGGACATTTCTACAAAATAGCTGACCATTATTCTTCAAAAGTGTCAAGGCCATCAAAGACAAAGGGACTGAGGAGCTGTCAGAGATAGGAGGAGATTAAAAAACGAGAAATAACAACAAAATACAATGTGGGAGCTTAGATGGGACACTGAAAGAGAAAAGGGACATTAGTGGGAAAACTGGTGAGAATCAAAAAAAAGTGTTCAGTTTAGTTAACAATATTGTACTGGTGTTAATTTTCTGGTTTTGATAATTTTACTATGTCTATATAAGATGTTAACATGAGAAGAAGCTGAGTTAGGGGTATATGGGAACTCTGTACTGTTTTTGCAACTCTAAAATTAGTTTAAAATGACACATTTAAAATTTCTTTTCAGAATTCTAAAAAAGCATTTGAAAAATCTATTTTATCTTTGTAAGTTAGTGAATCAAATTTTCAGCAAATCTTTGTTTGAGGAAAGTGATTCACAGCAATTTAGTTTGGGAGAAAAAAGTCCTTTTCAAACAAAGACATTTTAAAGTCATTTTTGGAACATACAGGATCCTTACCTTGTTGGAAATTTATTATAAGGCATGCAAATTCACTTGCTTTGATGCCAAAGGCAAATACTTAATTTGGAGTGGAATACCAGCTTGAAAAGTTCTTGAAAAGTCTCGGAATGATGTAGATACTTGCATCTATGCACTATACCGTCATCCCAGTTGATCCAAATATCCCTTTTTATAAGCCAAGGATTTAGATAAATCTGTGTAATTGGAGAGCTTGCTGGTGCTGTGAGAATCCCACGTGATGCCGCAGTACTTACTCTTGTGATAATGTGGTTTCTCTAAGGTTAAGTAAGCAGGCTTATTAATTGTGCCATGCTTTGAGAAGTCAGTTGTTAACTACCCGTAGATCTTTTTCACTTTGATAGAGAAACAGAAGAGACCAAAAGCATTCCTGAAGGACTTAGACTTGACTTCCTAAGAATTTTGTCCTAATTCCTTGGCCCTAGATATTTAAAAATACAAGCACTGTACAACAGAATGTCAGAGTCTGCTTTTTTCATACCTGTATGGTTGTGAGTGTAGGTGGGATATGTTGATGTAGTTGGGATATTTGAGGTAGGAGGAAGGTGAAGGGTTAAGGGGCATGTATGTAAGCTAGTGATGAAATGGAAGAGAAACACTCCCTTTGGAAGGGCAGCTCATTGATTGGCAGATTCAGAGACCTGTTTTGAGTCCCTATTTGCTGCAGCTTTTAATATTATTGACTATTCTTTCCTGGAAACTTTTTGTCTCTCTCCTTAATGGTCTACCATTACTCGTTTGTTTTCCTCTCTTTCACTGGCTTCAGTTTGCTTCCCTTCCTTCTTCTCAAGGTTCATTGGGTGGGCAGTGTGGGTTAGTGGAAAGAGCATAAACTTGGGTTAAACTCAACCTGCTCTAGCCTTCTGTCTACTCTTGGACCTTTGGGCTTTGGTTCCTTCAACAACTTCACAAAGTTATGAGAATTGTGAGATGATATATGTAGAACATTCAACACAGTGCCTCCTCATAGGAAGCCTTTCATTACCTGTTAGTTTTCTTACCACTTCCCTTCTTTTAAACTAGGAGCTGTTCTATCTGTGGGTTAGATATCTATATTCTTCGAGAACTTACTAGGTCCTAGACTTTTTGCTCCGAGATGGCAATATAAAAGATAAGTTATACAAAGTCCCTCAGTTCTGAGGCCCACAGAGACTAAGTACAGCATTAGAATACAGTGTTATGGTACGTGCTGATACAGCATCTGCTGTCTGCACCCCGTTATACAGAGGACATACATTCTTGCAGCCAGCATTAACTGAGCTACTGTCAGGAAACAAGTAATTGTTTTGAAGCAAGTTTGAAGAATATAGCATAAAATTTAAAAGGTCAGTATTGCCTCAGAGATGTTCATAACCTAGTAGGGAGAGACAGATAAAATAGGGTGATATTATAATGTAGAACACTAAGTGGTAGAGGTACATCAGGGTGGTTTGGGAACCCTGTACACCTGGCCACAAACTGTTATTTGCCAGGAGAAAGTGGGAAAAGGAAAACAGTGGCATTTGAGCTGGGTCTTAAAGTGGATATGAGTTTTACAGTTGAAGTATGGAGAAGGACATTTCAGAAGCTAAGAGATCAGCAGATAAGCAAATACAGCAAGTGCTAAAAGGTATCTTCTGAAAAAGATAAGATCAAGTCCTCTGTGGCTTGAGCTAGAATTCAGGAACAACCTGGGGTGGTGAGTGGGGAGGAGTGGCAAGCTGATGAGGAATGTTGGAACTCAATTGTGAGGAGCCCTATGTATCAAGCTAGAGAGTTAAGATTTAATTCTGTAAGCCACAGGTGGTGGCAGAGGCTTTAGACAGAGAAATAGGCAAATATACTTTCTTTTCTGGACCTTTGGTCTCAATAGTGTCATGTAAGATAACTAGAGAGAAGACTAAAAAAGACCGGATAGGGTATTGTGGAGGAAGGTGTTTAGTCCTGAACCACAATGGAGGGAGACAGTGAAGATATAGAATTGGAGATAGGATAGATTTGAGAGTCTTTTCTGAGATAGATAGTGTTCTGAAGTCTTGTGGCATGTGAAGAATGAGGAAAGGAGAGAATATACCGGAGTATCCCTAGCAAGGTGTTCTGAATGTTTGACTCTGAAAACATTAGACAGCACGCATTATAATGCATTCATTTGACATCATTTCACCACACTTATTTGCTAGGAAAGTTCTTTTGAGAATTTTACTCAGGCAAGAAAAGTACTCATGGGTAGGGGCAGCACAGAATTAACTTTTTATATAGAAATGTTTGTTAATGTCCTAAGCACCACTTATTTTGGTGCTTCAGAATTAAAAGGATACATTCTTGGGGCCGGCCCAGTGGTGCAAGCGGTTAGGTGCGTGCGCTCTGCTGCGGTGGCGCAGGGTGTGCTGGTTCGGATCCTGGGCGCACACCAATGCACCGCTTGTCAAGCCGTGCTGTGGTGGCATCCCGTATAAAGTGGAGGAAGATGGGCACTGATGTCAGCCCAGGGCCAGTCTTCCTCAGCAAAAAGAGGAGGATTGGCAGATGTTAGCTCAGGGCTGATCTTCCTCACAAAAAAAATAATAAATACAATAAAATAAAAGGATACATTCTTGGGGCTGGCCCTGTGGCATAGTGTTTTAAGTTCCACGTGCTCGGCTTCGGCAGCCCGCATTCGTGAGTTTGGATCCCAGGCGCAGACCTACACTACTCCTCAGCGGTGCTGTGGCAGCAACCAGCATACAAAATAGAGGAGGATGGGCATAGATGTTAGCTGAAGGCTAATCTTCCTCAAGCAAAAAAGAGGAAGATTGGCAATGGATGTTAGCCCAGGGCTAGTCTTCCTCAGCAAAAAAAAAGAAAGGATACATTCCAGAAAGGATTGGTTATCAAGATTTTCCAACAAATGTTTTCTTTAGCTAAAGTGGATTTTGATACTTGCATGACTAATTTCTTAGGCATTAAGATAAGGGGCACTCTTGGACCTGTTAGGATGTAATACGTGACTATTGACAGTGTATCTCAAAATAGTCTCATCTTTATTTGTTTCTATTCTTATCCAAATAATTCTAATTATTTTCTGATTATTTCTTCTGAAAAAAGTTTCTTCCACGTGTAACAAATATGACTATTTCAAAGATTTACTGTACCGTTTAAATTGGTGTATGAATTCTCATCTTCAGCCTGTGTAACATTGTCCCCCTCACTGCTCCAGCAAAACACAGTTGTATTTATTGAATTGAAGGGATTCTCAAACTCACTGCTAATGTTTCTAGCTGATAGCTACTGATGGTTTCAGAGCCTTCACCTTCATTCACATCTAATTTTTCAACCATTTGAAGTAATAAGATACCCTAAAATTTTCCTTTCCTTGCTGGAAATAGAGACCGTGATTAATCTGAGATGCCTGAAGAAGTATAGATGAAATTAATTGTCAGCATTGTAATTGTGTAGAGATCATGAAATAGTCTTCCCTCAAGCATCTGCCTGGTCTCATGGTGTTACACACTGAAGTTGCTATACACTGTACCTTGGGTTTGCCCCTTGGAATAGGCACTACACATTAAAATAATCTTAGATCTGAGCAACTGATATGTTCCTGACCAAATGTGTCATGCTTAGCTGTGTATAGAATTACCAAAGACATCATGTTTAATCAGTGTAAATGATATGTCTTAGGATGGGTAAATCTATGTGCTGCCATGCAGTGCAGAACTTTATTTAATAAAATTGTTGCAAAATGTTTGAGAAGATTGATCCTACAACTTTATTTAAAAAAATAACGGTATCGGTATATTCAAAGTTTTTAGGATTCTCTTCCTAAATCCTACCATCTTATATAACCCCCCCAATTAGAATGATGAACACATTATAGATGTTTTTGACAGATGCCTTTTGATAAAATTTTGATGGGAGAAGTGCTATGTTTTTATGGGCTGCCTTCCCATATTTGTAAATATTCCTATTCCCTTATATTATATTCTCATATTGACCAGTGGTTCTCACCTGGTAGTGATTTTGCCACCCAGGGAACATTTGGCAATGTCTGGAGAAATTTTTGCCTGTCAGAACTTGGGGATGGTGGTGCTACTGGCATTTAGTGGATAGAGGCCAAGGATGCTGCTGAATATCCTACAGTGCATAAGCACAGCCCCCACACAGCAAAGAATTATGAGGTCCAAAATATCTACAGTGCTATGGTTGAGAAACCCTGCAATAGACATCTTTCCAAAGTGATGATGGGCTTTAAGGAAGTTTTGATTACCAGTGATTTAGGAAACCCATTATAACATAGTAATTTGACCATGAACTAGCTTGTTTGTTAGAACTGTTATTTTCTAGTATGTGCAGTTTTGTTTTGTTTTAAGGATTAGATTTGAGGGAATCCTTAAAGATTACCTTAATGTAGTCCAACTCTTTCATTTTACAGGCGAGGAAACCAGGACCTGAAGAGTGCAACTGATATGTTAGACCTTGGATTTCTTTGAATTACCTAATAGCTTTTTCTTTTCTTGGAAGAATTACTAATTCTTTTGTGTTCTTTCAAGTGCCCAGTTTTGTGACATGAACTTTAATTTCAAAATGGTTAAATGCATTTTAAATGGGATTTTTGACAGCTATAAAGTAATTTGCAGAACAGATTGGATTGCTTTAGCGTAGTGTTTCTTGGGGAGAGAAAGATTTGATCCATCATGTTTATTTGCATCTGAAAATATGGTTTGCTTAGAGGTTTGTAGTTTCTGTGCTTGCTTTTAAATCATTGACATGATTTATAAGGTAATTCAGTATATCTTTGGGGGGAGAGGGAGAGGTCATAACAAAGTTACTAAGCCAACAGTATAGTTTGTAGAATGTACCTCATGTTTATTCCTGACTTAAAAAAATAAAAAGGCTAAATGAGTTACTAATAGCATAAACTGCAGACTTGCCTGTACCTTAAGAACTAGTACTCTATTTAGTTGTCTTTATTAAATATTGAATACAAGTGTCTGAGCTAAAGGAACCTTAGAGATCAGTTACTCCAATCTCTTTTACCAATGAGGAAACCGAAGTTTGGAGAGAGTATGTAACTCATCCAAGGTCACTGAGTTACATTCCAAAATAAGTACAGAAAGCAAAGAGGAGGAGACCTTAGGCATCTCACCTCTTAAGTCCTGTGATCCAACTTGTGTGACAGGGAGCACCCCATAAAACGCAAAGAACCCTGACCAGAGATCTGGACCATTGAACTCTATTGTGTCATATCAATTCCTTGGAAAAAATCAGTGTGTATCCACACACATCCAGAATTCACAGCACCCTGTATCGGCATATAGTAGACACCAGGAGAAGTCTGTTTACTGAATTTGGAAACATAAGCCAGAATGCCAAAGGTGAAACTGGGAGAGGAGACGGCATGAGGAATGTTACATCCTTGCTCCTTTACCCTAAAGGGCTTTGAGAGACAGGGAATGCTGGCCCAGAGAGTAGGAATTGGAGGCCTCCATGGGCTTGCTTTCTCTAAACAAGGCAGGTGAGGAAAGATGTGTCTCCACCACACCTGTGCTCACAGTACCAGCAGCTGCTGTGATAGTCACACTGCTCCAAGTGTGGCAGTGACCCTACAACACTACTCAGACCAAATCCTCAGCCAGCAAAAGACCCTTTGCAGTCTTAACACCAGAGTCTTTTACTGTAGAATAAAATTTATGTTGAAAATGTGGAATGGAGATATCAAAAAGAAATTCAGCCGGCCATCTTCAAAGGAGGTGCATTTTTAAAACAATTTAGGAAACATTTTTCTTTACATAATGTTAACTAGTACATTCTTTGTTAGTGGGCTTGCTGTTGGAGAAATGCTGTTGGAGATCTAACGGGCATATTTATTATGGGACATTTACTTAAAATATTTGAATGACCACAATAAAATTGTGTTATTTTAGGCACCACAGGGGAGAGGAAATGGAAAGAGGCCAGATTTATAGCCTATGGTTAAAATACTTTAAGCCTACTTCTTGAAAGCTGTTCTGGTGTTTAGTAAGTTTAAAATTTGTCTCTATTTTCAAAATGTTTTCTTGACCTGCAATTGGAGGTGATCGCTGCTTTTCGTATTTCTTTTCTGAAGTTTTGCTGAGAAAGAATTTAAGCTTGAGTTGTTTTAGAAGTTGCCTTCTAAAGAAAGTCTCTTCTTCTGCCTGTGATGAAGCAAACTTGCACGTAAAATATTTGGCATGGTTCTAGGGTAGTAGTTCTAAGCTTTTTGGTCAGAGGATCCCTTACACTCTTTAAAATTATTATGGACCCCAAGGAACTTTTGCTCATGTTGGTTGTATCCATAGATACTTTCCATATCAGAAATTAAAATTGAGAAATGTTTAAAACACAAGAATACACAAACATACATTTCATTAGCTGTTGGAGCAGTGATGTCACATGTCATGTAGTCTTTGGAAAATGAAAAGGCAAGTAATGTCTTAGAATTATTATGGAAAATAGAATCATTACAGAAAAAGTTTTGGCCTTGTAGAGAAGGGGTCTTGAGGGACCCCCAGGAGTCTCTGGACCACATTTTGAGAACCTCTCGGCTCACATATCTGTCCGTTGCTGCCAGGTTGGTTTGTAAAATAGATGTTTTGTTTTCAAGAATCTAAACCACTTGTCGCTCCTTTTTCTTATTGAGTTTATGTTCCTGAGTTGCAGAAAAGTTATAGTGCCTGTACTTACTGGTGCTCAAGTATTTGTCAAGTAAGTGTTTTCAGGGCAGAAGAGACATGTGAATATTCAAAATGTCAATTTTGATTCAAGAGAACATTTCAGATTGTGCTGTTTATTAAGGATGCTTATGTTAGTTCTTTTGGAGCCAGTTGTTCCTAACCAAGTTGTATCTGGTGAGAGTTTGTGTAATACCTTGTATATTGTACAATTGAAGTCTGGTGGTCTCCCCTAGAGGCATCTTCTTTTAAAAGGAATATCTGCAAAACCAAAATTCTCTCTGAAATATGCAGAAACATTGGCAGCTATGTCGACGAGGATCCTTAGTGCTGCTAGACAAGCATAATTAACTTTAGGACACTAACATACGTGAGGGATTTATGTCTCTAGAACCGTTTCCTAGGGCAAGGCTTACCAGCTTCTTTCACTTGTAAATCCCAGTATCTGAGGAAGGTTGGTAGACACATCTATAGCTGGAAAAGTAGTGCTTTGTAATGTATATATTGTTTTGAAGGGAATTATTTTGTCGAATATCTACGTGGCCTGTATACATGTACTATGACAAGAGCTAAGCGAACTTTACCTCATTTAATCTTGACTTCAGCCCTGTTAAATAAGTGTGGTCCCTTTCCCATTTCAAGTAATTTACCCGAGCTCAGTTGCAGGGCCTGGATAAAGTCCAAAGGCTGTCCTAACTCCAAGGTCCGTCCTCTCCCTACCACCTGTGAAGATAGTAATACAGCCATGTGCTGCCTCATAACGACGTTTCAGTTCACGACGGACCACATAACGACAGTGGTCCATAAAATTAGTACCATGTAGCCTAACTGTGTAGTAGGCTATGCCATCTAGGTTTGTGTAAGTACACTCTGTGATGTTTGCACAACGATGAAGTCGCCTAACGACGCAGTTCTCAGGACGTGTCCTCGCCTGTAAGCAACGCGTGACTGTACTTTACTGTAACACTGCAACAAATTTGAAAAGGTAGAGAAATTTTTAAGAGATTAAACCCTGTATTAAAAAGCTCTCATCCTTGCATGGTTTAGCTGAAAGAATACCAGGCTAATCGTCTAGCGATTCTGATTCTCTTTGGTCTAGTTGTTAACCCTCTCTCTTTTTTTAAACTAGGAATATTTGTGGCTAACTTACCTTTTAGAATTGCTGAGGATATAAAGTGAGGCAGTAGTAGAAAATAATTATAGGTGGAGGGGAAAGAGCCCTAAAGGTAGCCTACTTGCTTTAAATCTGTTTTATACATTTGTAGATTTTAAAAAAAGGCTTATATTACCTTTTAAGGTTTCATGGATTATCTCTGGTATTGAAAAGAATATAATGAGTCAGGAGCGGGTGGGTAAAATGAATAGAAAACAGGTTGTTCTTGTAGGACCTCTTTGCTCTACTAGTCCTCAAATCCAGGGGCCGTGAGTGTGGAGTGGACGGTGTTGTTGGGATAGACACACTCTGATGCGCAACTTTTACATTACCTGAGAAGTCAATACAGGCATTACCCAGTTTAAAGATGGGTTGTATTCCACAAATGTATTTGCAATTTGATTGTTTACAATCAATTCTGATTGTAATTGATTGTAAACAATCAATTTACAATCAATCAATGGTTTATGACTTGGAATACATTATTGTATGAGGACTAGTCCAGACAAAGATCAGATTTATTAACCTCATTGTGGTTTTAACAAGGTACTTTTGCAAAGAAAAAATTTGTACAGTTTACAAGCATTTTTACACATTTGGCCTACCCAGTTCCCTCAGGTTGGATTTGCTATTACTCCCATTTCATTTTTAAAATACTTTAGTCAGCAGGTGTTATTGATTAGCGGCTGTGCACAGAGTACTTTGCTGATATATATCTCTTTGGGGGCATCAGTAATACAAAAACTCAGTCATTGTTGGGTGGGGTAAAATCCATCCTAACCAGCCCAAAGCACATGTGTAGGATAACCTTCTGAGTGTAGGGACAGGAAAACTGGCTGTGTGAAGAAGGCTCCTTTTAATTACGGTGCCATGATGTGATCTGTCAAAGAATTGTGGGCTCCTGATGAAGTGAGCTAAACGGAAGAGCGTCCTCAGAGTTGTTAAACCCTTGAAGTTGCTAATTCTTCAACTAGCAGATTGCCAAGACAGGGAAGGGGTGGGGAGATGGAAGGGCGATGTCCAAAGCACTCAAGAGCAGTGTAAGCTGACTTGCTGAAGATGTGTTTTGCAAGTTATGGAATACCTTTTTTTAAAAAAAAATTTTTTTAATGGATGAGTTGTCTGATTCCAGAGCCTTTGGGATATTTTAATTGAAAAGTGAAACACCAGATGGAATTCCATAAGTGGGCAACATGCAGAAATGATAGTTTCAGAAGAGCTGTACATAATCAAGGAAAGGTCACAGTTTGTTAGAGATTCCTCTTGCTCTTTGTTGACTGAACCACAAGAAGATGGCTTTGTCTTGTTGTTTGTTGTGGTAGCTGAGATGTAGAGAAGTACATGAGAAATGAGTGGTAAGATCTCGGTTCCCCTGAGTACACAATTGGAAAAGAAGAAGGGGATATGGGGGAAATGTCTCTTTAAATAATATGGTTTGCCTGTATTCCCCAAAAGTGGCATGAATACACATATCAAAACAATCCAGAAAGATACCTCATTTTCTGCTCTCGTTTGTGTTCATTCATTCATGTATGCCTTAACTCTGCAATTTTTCCTTTTCAAAAATGAAGGATGTCCCTAGATAAAGATTTGCTTCATTTTTTTATGGAGTGGACTCTTCTGAAATATTAGCTGTTTAAATGCAAATAAATAGGTGTGTTTTCCTGATGATGTCTATTACTGAAATTGTCACAGCAGATTTTTGTTTGTAAACTCCATTGAAATAGCAGTGGTAAACCTGTAAAATAATTTTAAGAAGACATTTTCCCCATAAAAAAATATAGTCTTGGGGCCGGCCCAGTGGTTTAGCAGTTAAGTGCACGCGCTCCGCTGCTGGCGGCCCGGGTTCGGATCCTGGGCGCGCACCGACGCACCGTTTCTGTGGCCATGCTGAGGCCGCGTCCCATGTACAGCAACTAGAAGGACGTGCAGCTATGACATACAACTATCTACTGGGGCTTTGGGGGGAAAAAATAAGTAAAATCTTTAAAAAAAATATATATATATATATATAGTCTTGAAGAAGATACCAAAAACTTGTTTGGTGCCAAGCTTGCTCATAGAGGAAACCAGGCCCCCTGTTTACTGTATAACATTCTGGTCAAATAGGGTTTTTGTTGGTGGTGGTGTGGTTGATTGGCTTTAATTTGATGCTTAGACACCAAAAGCTGTAAGCTATGTGCTTTGGGGCCGGCCCCGTGGCTTAGCGGTTAAGTGCGCGCGCTCCGCTACTGGCAGCCCGGGTTCGGATCCCGGGCGCGCACCGACTCACCACTTCTCCGGCCATGCTGAGGCCGCGTCCCACATACAGCAACTAGAAGGATGTGCAGCGATGACATACCACTATCTACTGGGGCTCGGGGGAGAAAAAGGGGGAAAAAAAGGAGGAGGATTGGCAATAGATGTTAACTCAGAGCCGGTCTTCCTCAGCAAAAAGAGGAGGATTGGCATGGATGTTAGCTCAGGGCTGATCTTCCTCACACACACACACACACAAAAAAAAAAAATCCTAGCTCAGCCACTTAACTGTAAACCTTGGACACGTTTCTGAATCTTGTTGCTCCTCAATCTTTTTAATTTGTAAAATGGAGACAGTTCCTCCTCTAGAGGATGTTGTGCTTTATAAATCTAGCTTCCTGGTGTGCCTGTCCTGTCTGTGATGGTTGTGAAATGGTTCTGCCTCTCCTGCTTCAGGTGCAATTTGTAGTGTCTAATCTGGAGAACTTAGCACGACCTCACAGGAGTGAGGTGCGTGTAGCTCTCTTAATGGAGTTTGGACATGCCCATTCTTTCACATGCAGTCAGAGCATATTACCCTAGAAATAAGGAGGGGAGAGATGGCAAGAGCTGCCTGAAAAGTTCTGACAGGGTGGCACCTTTACTTCTGAAGTCTCACACGGGTGGCCCTTCTAGTTTTCTTTACCTTCCCTTTCCAAAAGGTTTACACTGCTTTTTGAACCACTAAGTATTGGTATGCACTTTGTTCATAAACATTGTACCTCTTCAAAATTAGTTCTCTCGGCTACCTCATCCCTCCTTTCCTGACCCTAAAAGTATTGTGGGACTTGTTGGGGGAACTAGTTTGAAAAAGCAGCTATGAGAATTAAAGTAATAAATGCTCTTCTGTTGTTGAGGGTTTTTTGTGAGGAAGGGGCAAGTGATGACTGAAGAGTTAGCTTGTTACATACGACATATATATGACATTTTGAACACGGCAATACTTTCGAAACAACACAGGTGGAGTTTCCTTATATAGGAAACTCCTATATAGGAGACACCCCATATTTCTTGGTAATAATCAGATCTCAGTTAGCCTTGCTCCTTTTCATTTGTGAAATTTTGGTTTGGTTGATTAGAGAGGAACACTTCACCATTCTAGTCCAACATTCATTTTCTTAGGAGCAAGTGAGAACGTTCACGTGGTTGTGCACACATGCTACATATATTAGGAGTTACAGCTGAATTTTACCTTTTGTACGTGTAGATTTTGTCCTGTAGGTACTGGATTGTGGTGCGTGTGCTGAAGAACAATTCTGAGAGTGTATCTGCTCAGGTGTTATAGAATGATCGCCAGTGGCAGAAACATGCACATGGGCCCCTCACCCGTTGTCCACGGTATGTGCATAGCCCTGGCAAGCCGGCCTTGTTAGGGGATAATCCATTCTGGGTAAGCATGATATCTGGGTAGTTGAGAGCTTCTTGAAGGCACACCACACTCATGCTAATAAGGGCAGTTTTTGAGACACAAGTAACTTCTTTTCTCTCTGCTCATCATTAGCTCTCTTTTCTTCTGTTAGTGCCTGCTACTCACCAAACCAGGCACCACTCTAACGTCCATGGCTTCTGAATCTCTTCTCTGATTTCTCATTTCCAGATTCTGCCCACAACTCCCTTTTACCTAGCCTCCCACTCCTGCCTCAGAAGCAAGTGTCCCCATTTCTTTTCCAGGTCTTTTCTTGATTGTATTCTTTCTCTCCTTTACCCCCTCAGCTAACCCCTTTCTCTTGCCTGCCTTTGGTCTTTCTCCCTCTTTTAATGTACAACATGATGTAAGTCTCCGTTTCCTATAGAAATCTCCTCAAACCCTGCCTTTACCTCAGCACCACAATTCTCAAAGAAGGGTTCCTGTTTCCCGCCTCTGTGTTCCTCTGACAGCCTTTAGTCCCTTAATCTTTGCAGTCCTGATCCCATGTGGCTTGTTCTCCTAAAAGTCAAGAGTGACCCTCCTGATCACCAAAAGCTTGGCCCTTCTCAGTCCTCATCCTACTTTCTTTCTCTGCACTGTATGTTTATTCTTTATTCACGCAGTAGATAATTTTATTGAGTACCTGGCACTGTGCTGAATGCCATGGTGACAAAGATGATCAAGATGTGGTCTTGCCATCGAAGAGTATACAGTTGATTGGCAGTTACAGTGCAGCGTGGTCATAGGACTTTGTAGGGTATCTAAGAGTGAGACGGGCACCTCGAACTCAGATTGGGTGAGCGTGGTGATTAGGCTGGGAGTTGTCTGGGGACAGGCGTCTGGTTTACCTTTGATTCTCTCTCTGTGAAGGTACTCTTAGACTGGCCTCCAGGTGTCCTCTCTTGTTCTTGTGTCAGATTTCTCTGGAATAAAGCACACATACTGGCCTAATCGAAATTCTCCCTCAAGGTATAGTTTCTCATAAAGGTTTAATGGTTTATTCACAATATTAACTCTGGCTGAGTTATTTCACTGTGACACCTGAATATTGGTTAGTGTAAGGCAGTTTGTTTTAACTGATTTAAACTGCTTGGTAATCCCTATGGACAGGTGATCTGTTTGTGTCCCCAGTGAGTGCTTGTGAAATGTTTTGTAGTGGTGATTATCTTCTTTGTAAGTATTAACACCGTCATACTTCCTCTTTGAAGGAGTAGAATGTGTTAGAATGGCTGCTGCTGCCTTTGTCAGAACCTGTGAAAAGAGAAAGTTACCTTTCACATGGGGTCCTGTGTGTGTTTGGGGGTGGAGGGCTTAGAAATAAGTACATTCCTCCCTTTTGCTGGGGGTACTTCACACCTGTGTTCAAATCCCTTACTCAGTGACAAGTGAGGCCACTTGTGATCCAGGCTGAGGTGTACCTATGACTGGGTTTCATGGTGTGCCACCCCTTGACCAAGGCCTGTGTTGCCAAAGGCCAATAGGAAACTTGCTCTGAGACTGCACCTTTGTTGGTATGTTTTCTGGCAAACCCACACTACCACTGAACCAGTACTGAAACACTCAAAACAAACCCAGTGCCTGCCGCTTCAGGCTCACCATGATGAAGTCCTGGAGTAAGCCTCTGTCTCCTCGTCCTGCATCCCTTCTCAGCCACATCTCACCCACTCTCAAGAGGGGCTCCAGTAACCATTAACCATGCTTAACTTTGGGGTCAGCATGTCATGTATCTAGCAACTCGCTTTTTGTTTTTCTTGGAAAGAATGGCAGAATTATTGAAGAAGGAAGCTTTGTTTTGTTTTTCCTAGATTTGTTTTTTATTTTTTCCAGTCCTCCACCACTGGCTCTCCCAGTGATGAGCCAGACCTAGCCTGTCCAGTTGTTTTTCTCCAGCCAGCGCCTCCATCCTGGGGAATGGAGAGGGTGCTGTAGGATCTGAAGGTCATCATTGCATTGTGGCAGCCGGTTGTTTTCTCCTCCTGAATGACCCATTTGGTTATTTGTTTCCTACTTTGAACTTTGAAAGTTTATTATATTGTAAATGTTGATCTAGATGGGAATGTCTTTGAAAATTAATATTGCATAGAAATAATGCATAGGCTTTCCTTTCTCCCTTTCCTGTTTGGGCCTGAATGGTCATGCATTGTGAAAAGTGTTTGGCACCACTTAGAATTTGTAAACAATAGTGTTAAGAGCCAGTGTCAGTTGGAGATTGGCGCGGACATAATGGTTGATGGCACAATGAATGTATCGCTTGTCTGTGATTTTTTTTAATAGTGATTTTCAGTCTTCAACCCCTTGGGAGCTAGTATGAACCACAGTTACCTTTTATTGCTCTGTATGTGTTGTCCGTGCCAATCACAGAGCTACAGGGGAGCAGACCAAGTCGGAATAATTAGATTGAGGAGTGAATGCCACACTTCTAATTTCATTCTCTTTTCAAGGGATTACCAGTGTCCATTTAATAAAATGAGATTAACCCTCTGCAGCAGGAGTATGTGAAAGCTGTCAGTCAGTATAATCTTGACAGCTCCAAAGAAGTGGAATTCTCAGCACTCTTAGAAACAGTGTCCTGTCTTATTGGCTGAAAGACGTTTTTACCGCACAGAGATGTGTATGTTTGTGTGAGTACACGTGTATATGTCATTAAAGGTAGATGTACAGAAAGTGGATTTGAAAGAGGAAAAGTTTTATGGGTGTATCCATACTACATAGAAATAATAATGTAGAAATAACACCATATAATTTAGAGTTGCCAGATAGCAGTAATAAAATACCTAAGAAATTATGAGACCAAAATAAAAACATGAGAGATATTTATAGAGCAAATAATGATATGTCTTTTCTTGAATGTTTTAGAAAACCTCGGATCAATTCTCAGCTGGTAGCACAACAAGTGGCACAACAGTATGCCACTCCACCACCCCCTAAAAAGGAAAAGAAGGAGAGAGTTGAAAAGCAAGACAAAGAGAAACCTGAGAAAGATAAGGAAATCAGTCCTAGTGTTACCAAGAAAAATACCAACAAGAAAACAAAGTAAGTTCTTGGATGACTCAGTACAGTATGTTATTTTGCAGGTGAATCAAAGATATCTTTTAAGTGCCTCTTTTTGTATCCCCCCACTTTTAGACCAAAGTCTGATATTCTGAAAGATCCTCCTAGTGAAGCAAACAGTATACAGTCTGCAAATGCTACAACCAAGACCAGTGAAACGAATCACACCTCAAGGTATTTGAGACTCGAATGAAAGACTGGATTGCTGCTCTGATGTACTTAGTTGTAATCAAGAACCCAAGGTGGTTTTGTGCCTGTGGATTTGTAGGCTAAGGGGTGAATTGAAGAGCTAGGTGTGGGATTGTTAACATTTAAAATATATGTGTATATATGTATGAGCTACGTTTATATCACTGCGGCCAGAACAGGAGAGAGAGAGAAATTGATAATAATTTTGCAGTGTTCCAAAGCTGTGCTAACTGATGATGGTTTTTTATTATTGCTGAGGTTAATCAGATTTTGTAGTAAGCTTTGGTATGTGGGGTGGCAGTCTAGATTCATTGTCACAGTGTCACGAAGTCTGTGTGTGTATTGATGACGTTCTGCCAGAAGTCATTGTTAATCCATAGCTTATTTGATTGGCTGTTCCCTTCAGGCCCCGGCTGAAAAACGTGGACAGGAGCACCGCACAGCAGTTGGCAGTAACTGTGGGCAACGTCACCGTCATTATCACAGACTTTAAGGAAAAGACTCGCTCCTCCTCGACATCCTCATCCACAGTGACCTCCAGTGCAGGGTCAGAACAGCAGAACCAGAGCAGCTCGGGGTCGGAGAGCACAGACAAGGGCTCCTCCCGGTCCTCCACGCCAAAGGGCGACATGTCAGCAGTAAATGATGAATCTTTCTGAAATTGCACATGGAATTGTGAAAACTATGAATCAGGGTATGAAATTCAAATCCTCCACCTGCCCATGCTGCTTGCACCCCTGGAGAATCTTCTGTGGACATCGACCTCTTAGTGATGCTGCCAGGATAATTTCTGCTTGCCATGGGCATCTGGCCACCAAGGAATTTCGCACCCTGACGATTACTCTTGACACTTTTATGTATTCCATTGTTTTATATGATTTTCCTAACAATCATTTATAATTGGATGTGCTCCTGAATCTACTTTTTATAAAAAAAAAAAAAAAATCTGCTGTGCACAATTTTCCATGTACATTACAACTGGTTTTTTGTTTTTGTTTTGTTGGGGGGTGGCCTGGGAGGGGGAGGGAACTTTTATTTATTGTGTTCACAAACTCCATCCTTTCAGCATATCCTTTTAAGTTTAGTTCTTTCTTCCAGTTATACTATGTACTATCAGTTTTGATATAACTATATATATATAAATATAAAATTATATATAAAGGGTTATTTGAAACCAATCCATGGCAACGCTGGTGCTTGATACACTGTGAAGTGAATACAACATTGAACAGTTACAGATCTGGGACAGTCCCTTCTATGAAAGTGCTGAAATTAAATTAAAATCAGTCTTACATGAAGTATGTTCCAACTCATGTGGGACTTGACTTTCTCATCTGTCTAAAGAGTACTGGACGATATAAAAATATATATTTTTTAAAACAATGTGATCTCAAATTTAAAGACTGCTCCAGATAGCCTGCATTTGCAATGGAATAAACTGACAAATCACAAGTGGTTTAGTTGGGAGGGCTTTGAATATTCATAACAACTCAACTAGCTCCAGAATGCCAAGTATTCGTGTAAATTACGGTTACATGTTAACATTGCTGTTCTTACGTAAGCACTCATGAAAATATGGTATTCTGCAACTTGAATTCCATCCATTTTCCAGACCTCTACTCATGTCTGAGGTAAATCTACAAATTGTCTCTTAGTTTTAGGGTTAAAACCATCTAAACTGTATTTTTGGTCCGTACAAGAAGCAAATCCCTGTTTCCACTTTGCACGTGACATTGCAGTGGTAGTTTTTGTAATTGAAATTTGTTTGCCTCGTTTCCCTTACCACACCAGTTCAGTTGTGAGAATTCTTTTTCTCTCTTAAAATCTACTCTTGTTTGCTTCACTGAACCAAGGTTATCAACCACACATCCACTCCCCATGTGGAGCTCTTCACTGTTTGGAGACATTTCTCAATTCCATGCTGTGGGAAGGAACTCCTGTGAATGGTTGAAGCCCGGGCAGCCAGAGGGGCAGGAAGAGCATACTTCCTGTGAGCGAGTGTGATCTTTTTCTTCCTCAACGTAAAGATAGCTAGAGTAACTTCACTTTTAAAATTTCTTTTCATTTTTTTTTTTTTTTTTTTTTACTGTCTTGCAAAAAACAAGAAAAAAACAAAGCCCACTAATTTGATTCCACTCCTCATTTTTAAAATGTTTGTTTTGTGTTGCTTTGTTTGGATTTAGGGTCTCTCTTATGTTTGACTCTTAAACGTTAACATCGGCAGAATCCATAGACTTCAGAGGCATTTCATAGAAGCCTGGGAACTTGGTGTTACCTTCCTTTATTTGATCATACTTGAGGGACTCACGGGAGGGCAGCCAGTTTGTAATGAAGGACCACATTTTGGTGTGAAAAACCTGGTTTGCTTAAGAATAGAAGTAACTTCTGTCTGTGGAGGCAACGAGTAAAAAGAAAAAATTAACAGCTTGATTTGAGTAGCCAACAGGAAAGGTTCCTTTCACATTTACATTAAAACTATTCTGTAGTCACCAATGTACCATAATTTAAATTCTGTTCTCAAAGGTATAGATTATAAAGCAGTGCCATTTGTTGCTGTGGCCCTATTCTCAAATGCATGGACAATGTTCCCCTCTTTTTAAAATAGTGCTTGTATCTGGGATGCAAGCTATGCTTATCTTTTTGAATACATTTGTAAAGTATTTATTAACAAACCAAAGGAAATAAGATGCTTTCTATAAGCATCAGAATATATAATACATAGTGATTTGACTATGAATTTTAAATCCACATTTTAATATTAGTGGGGTATTGCAAAGACATTCCTTCTAAAGTTTTAATATTCCTTTTATTAAGGGTCTCAGGGAGGGTAAATTAGCCAGCCATATTTATTTTCCAGAGATATAAGGAATTGCTAAGTTTTTTAATTAACTTTTTAAGAAAATTTAAATGCCACCAAACTCATGTGGGTTGCACTGCTTTTTGAACCAATAAGTGATGGTATGCACTTTGTTCAGAAACACTGTGTACTTTTTCCAAATTTGTTTCATGTAAAGTGATTGGACCCCTAGATTAGTGGAAAAAGCTGATTAACCAGCTACTCATAGGCTGCTAATTAATTCATTGCCAATGTCTTGGTTTTTCAGTTTTGCCTCCGTGATAAATTAAAGTATAAAGAATGGGGAGGGGTGAAGGAAGGGAGAATTGCTTTAGAACAGGAAAGATGAAATTGCCCGTTTGATAGAAACTGCAGCTAACACAGGGGACTTCTCTCAGGAGTGAGCCGTTCATGGGCCAGTCCTTGAGCTGCTGTTGTGTATTCTGTTGAGGTAGTGAGGTGGTAGGTACTTTAGACTCTTAATTTCTGAAATTGATGACATCCCTCAGGCATGCATTCTGGAAATGGAATTCCTGTAACTTCCTGCATTTGCAGTCTGCCCTACAATTAGTAGGCAGCACGTAAAAACACTAGTGTAGATTATAAAGATATATGTTAAAAGAGGACCAGAAATACTTGGTATTCAGTGGCACAGTAAGCAGGTTATAAAAACAATACAAAAAAACAAAAGCACAGTGTTAACGCTTGCAAGTTTCCATTTGTTTTAATACCACACGATCTTTCACACTCGTGCGTGCGCGCACACAGAGCTTACCTGACTTGCTCTGCTTGAGTCATGCAGTTAAAAAAAAAAAGATAAAGACATCTTGACACCCACAAAATATTTTAATCAAAACCTTTCAGTTTCAATCTGGATATTTAAAAACATTGGCAGAAGCTTCTGTGAGTTTAGCTAAGATGTTTCACCTGCCTTATCAAGACCATTCTCAGTCTACTTTTTTAAGCTACCATATCTTAAATTATTGAAAATTTATTAATTGCTGAATATATAATAACCTTTGCTTGTATGTAACCGAAAATGGTTTAAGAGCCAACATTTAGAGTATGACAATGGAGCTGAACAGTTTTTAATGCGCAAGCAGTTCTGTTCTTGTGTATGACTTGTAACCTTAATTTACTGTGTAAAGATGGTTACATTATTTCCTTAGCTTTGTTTGTTGGAGACAAATAGAGAATGCTTGTTAAGTATGTCAAAACATAATCTTGTGAATTTTTGTTAATGTATTATACGAGCTATATTTTTCATTTGCCCAGAAAGACAGCTTGTATAACGCTTTTGGAAGTTTCTGCTCTGTAATGTCTTTAGAGCTGACAGTCTGTTAGGTTTGTTTTTTTCTTCATGCTAAAGTGTCAGTTGGTGGTTTTGTGAACTGGTCAGAAATTCACAGGTCTTAAATGTTTTGGGGAAATTTATATTGGACACTGCTCTTTGTCTAGCAAATAAAAGATGTTAATATATTCCTGTTACTGGCATGTGCACGACTATGTTATTAGAAAGCCACTTTATCATTTTCCTGCTTTAAATAGAAATGTCTATTTATGAATTCTGCTTGTAGTTTTTTCACAAATAAAATAGTAAAATATACATTGAAATCTTTATTTTTGTGTGTGTAGATTTTAGCCCTTAGGAAAATTACTTGTTGTTGTACTCAGGTTTTTAACTGTGGAATATTTCCAATGTCGATAGGAGGCTAAGTACTTGAGTTGTTGGATCAGAAGCTGAAGTTGATTTGCGTGTCTCAGTACATGTCTCAGAGCTGCAGCAGGAAATATAATTGAACAAAAGAATGGCCGAATTTTGGAAGAAAACGAGCTAATGTCTCTAAGTGCATCCTTTGAGATAGGTTGCAATGATTTAAAGAAGGAAATGGAGATGATGGGTAACAGTAGTTAATTCATTGTAGGACTGGAAACCGTCAAAAGACAACCCGTTTTTGGCCAAGTGCAGTTAGGTAAATTGTGGTTCGCATGTAAATGAAATGCAGTGTCAAACCTAAAAGCCACACAAGCAAAGTTGGCTTATTGCCTGATTGCCACAGCAGTCACTATAACCTTCCAAAGAATATATAGAAAGCACTTAAAACATCAAGATCCATCCCCGATGACTCTTCTTTGTCCTGGATCTCCACTTGAGCTAGTACTGAAGAGAGTATGAATGGCGCAGGACCATAATTTGAAAATGGGTTTGTCCTGGTGAAAGAAAACTTGGCAAACTCCATTCTCCTTTGTCTTTGCTTTCCAATACCGAGTCAGAACCTAAGCCTGGCTCCTCAGAAGTCTTGGAAAGGATCTGGAAGGGTTGAAGGGCAGGGTTCAGATGGTGGCTCTGATGTTTCCTAGGGGTCATTGTGGATGCACATAGGCCATCGGCTGTGACTCCCGCCCCTCAGCTTTCTTTGGTACCTGAGGAGTCCCTTATGAGGTACCAGTGCCACTGCTGGTGGCGCTGGTACCATCCTTTGGGGAGGATGGAAGCTGTCTCCCACACTAGATATAGACATACAGCAAGAGGTGGCCCCTGCAGTGAAGGTGAAAGGATGTCTTTAAGGAAGAGTGGAAGAGTGTGGATTCTTTGGAGTTGTGAAGATGAGAAAGGAGGTGGAGGCTAAACCCCAGCATTGACACCACATGTCAAGACCCTGTATTGAGAAATAGCGTGGCTAGAGTATGGTAAGAAGCTCTTGCTGAAATGATCTTGGTCAAGGGTAGAATGATGTTTTAAACTGGAAAGTGCCCAGGCTTATTCGTAGTCCTGTAAGGTGGAAACCAGCCAGCGTCTGCCTGGGGCAGGGAAGAGAAGATTAAGGATGTTGGGGAGGATGTTGGGGAGGCCGTTGGTCTGTCTCATCCCTGACCTCCCGGAAGTTCTGAAGAGCTCCTCTGAAACCTTAAAATCATAGCAAGGAAAGGTTCAGAGCCATCCTTGTGTTAGGATTAAAAACTCTTGATCAGGGGAAGGCTCGGTGGCGCAAGCGGTTAAGTGCGCGTGCTCCGCTGCGGCGGCCCGGGGTTCGCTGGTTCGGATCCCGGGCGCGCACCGACGCGCTGCTTGGTAAGCCATGCTGTGGCGGCGTCCCATATAAAGTGGAGGAAGATGGGCACCGATGTTAGCCCAGGGCCGTCTTCCTCAGCAAAAAAAAAAAAAAAAAGGAGGATTGGCGGATGTTAGCTCAGGGCTGATCTCCTCACAAAAAAAAAAAAAAAAAAAAAAAAACTCTTGATCAAGGTCTTGTTTGCTAATCATCAAAAGAAGCCAGGGTCTAAACTGTGTGCCCTTATTGGCGTTTGTCAGGAAGGTACTATCTACCAGCAGCCTGGGCTCTGTTAAGTGCAATAGAAATGGACTTCTGAATACTGCAGGGAAGGCTCCGATTTTTCTAGAAAAGATCATAGGACATGTCTGGAAAGATGGGGAGGGCTTGGGACTGGGAAGACCCTTGAGTCAAAGTAGATATCCAGGTGTTCTGTTCTGCCTGCTAAGCCTGCCTTCTCTCCAGGTATTATCCACTAGGCTGGGGGTGGGTACTCGGGTACTCGCTGTTAAGGCATCCAGTGACTAGGCATTTCTGTAGTCCGTTATGTGTCCAGAGCTGTGCTAAAAAACTGAATGGGGATGAGTGTGTGAGGAGAGCATGGGCTGAAATTGGCCCACTTCAGCAGGTGCTTTTGACCTAGACCTGGCAAATAGGTGACACCATTCACAACTGTTCTTTGCACCTCAAGCTTGTGCCAGACATCACTAATCAATCACTACTCTTTCAGCTGAATTCAGACTCCTTGACACAGCTCTACAGGAATCACAACCCCATGTTCCTGTGAGGTAAAACACACTGACCATTCCTGCCCTGGACAAAAGCCACCCAAAGCGATTGGGGAACCCTACAAGGCAGTTTTAATCAACTCTTCAATTGTGGGGCACTCCCATAGGAATTCCAAGAGGAAGGCCGGCTGGGAGGCTTGGAGGAATCAGGAAAGAAGAGTTAATATCCAACACCCAACTCTTCAAAAGGCTCAGCTCCCTGTTCAGCACGGGACCAGAGGAGCAGGCCAGTGTGGAGCACTGCAGCTTTAAATGCCAGCAGCACAGGCCTGCCAGCCGTGATGGGTGTTGCCATGTAGGCCAGACGGGGACCTGCCCAGGCCGTTGCACCGGTTCTGTCACCCTCAGTGACTCTCAAATAACAGGGCAGAACACCAAATGGATGTGATTCTTGGAAACAACAGGATACACCTTTGGAGTCAGAAATGGGCGAGACTCCCACCTCCACCTGACTGGGTGACCTTGGGCGGGTCAGCCTCCCTAGGCTCCTTTTTCCTCTCTGACTACTGCCCTGTTCTCTGTTCCAAGGCACCATAGGCCAGCGCTCCCGTGGTTGCTTGTATTTTTGCCGTGTTTTTAATAACAGGGAGCAAAATTTTTTTTCGAACATTCATTCTAATGCTTCACTGATGTCAACACTAGGAACGAATGAGAAAGGTTTGTTTTATTTTGTGATTGTTTTACCTTGTTTTTACATTTTTATTTATTTATTTTCCTGGCCCAGAGGAAGGAGCAGTTGGTTGAAGGACCCATGTAAATAAATAAAGTCCAGTGGTATTTTTGACAGCTGCTTGGTGTTTCTGTGTCTACAGTGTTACAATGAATACAGCTTTTCTTCATTAAAAGTTTGATTTTTTTAAATGATGTTCACCACTCTGTTGTTATTAAAAAAGAAAAAGTTTAGAGTCAGTGGGAGAATTAGAGATTGGCAGAGTGCCCGGCATCACCGCACAGTAGAAGCTTAACAAGTGTTAGTTGCTGGGTTACATGCATATACATCCATACACACCTATATATATATATATATATACACATATGTACTTATTAATGGAGAATGAGATTTTCTCACTCATGCATAGATGTCACAAGCTCCTAGGACAGAGAAGTTGGAGCTACAAACCACTAGATCAGCCATCAATACACTCAGGGAGAGTGAATTTTAGATGAGAACCATGTTTTCAGCCCCTAATTCAGCCATCATAGCAGCCCAGACTGGGGAGAGCTCCATGTATAGGAGCAAGGTAGATCTACAAATTGTATTCATTGCCTCTTTGCATTTAAAGGACTTGGTACCCTTTTGGAGAAGTTTATAGTAGAGTTATCTCATTGGCTGGAGTTACAACAATCTGCAAGAGTAGAAAATGTGTGAATTTGAGGCATTCCCAAGAGGCAAGACCCTCTAATAAATTATACTGTAAAGTTTCAAGCGACTCCTGCTTGCAGAGATCATCGTGACAATGCAGACGAAGGCAGCAAACAAATAGGGTAATCAGAGGGAGAATTGCCAGCGTCTCCTATTCATTTCGGAACAATCAGCAGCCGCCAGCGCTGTTAATCACGTCGTGGGGGACAGATGGGCCGCTCGCCGGTGCGGCTGGCAAGAGATGGGGACCTCTTTGGTGGGCTGCGTAGCAGAGGCGGGACCTCCAACACCCGGCCGGGCTGCCCGCTCTTCTGTAGAAGCCGATAAATCCCGAGTGGGCACTTGTACCCAAGTGTGACTGAGTGAACTGGGAATGGAGACATGTGTGAGTGGGGGAGGGTGTTCTGACAGTTCAGTCTGGGACCTTTTTTTATGTTCCCAGCGTTGTGACAGTTCCTCATCGCCTTCTGACTCTGTAAACCAGTTCGACTCAACATGGACGGGCATCATCGTAGCAAAATTTAAGTAGCGAGAACAGCACATTTTATTGGTACTGTTTTAAGTGCCATATGTGTATTAACTCATTTAATGCTCTCACTCACACTATTGAATACGGGGGTGGGCAAACTACAACCTGCGGGCCAATTCTATCCCTGCTGCCTGTTTTTGTACAGCTCGTGAGCTAAGAATGGTTTCTACGTTTTATAATGGTTGAAAAACTTTTTAAAGAATATTATTTGTGATGTGAAAATTATATTAAATTCAAATTTCACTGTCTATAAATAAAGTTTTATTGGCACACAGCCACGCCCATTTGTTCGTGTATTGTCTATGGCTGCTTTCCCACTACAACGGCACAATGGAGTCTTGCAACAGAGACTGGGTGGCCCGCAGAGCCTAAGATACTATCTGGTCCCTTGCAGAAAGTGTGCTGATCCCTGGAACACACTCCCATCTGTCACATTCTATGTGACACTGACACTGACATAACCCTCAGTGGTGTCTAGAAAGGTTCCTGGCAGAGTCGGCACTCCAGATATAGTCGTGGAATGAAGGAATTGCTGGCTCCCTGTTTTATAAATGAGGAAACTCCAGTGCAGAGAGGTTAAGGAATTGCCCCAGGTCACCCAGCTAATAAGTGGAGGAGTCAGAATTTGAATCAAGGCCGCCTAATCCAGGATCCCGGCTTTTAGTTTTTGAGAAGCTGAATGGGCAGCTTGCCCCAATGGATGTTCCTTGGAACACCAGTTCGGCCAAATGCCTAGCTGAGGCCAAATAAATTTGGTAAATAGTGTTTAATATAGAAGACCTCTTGGAGTTTCACAGTGATCATTAGCATATCAAAGGCTCTGAGAAGTCCTGCAGGGAAGAAACCCATTTAACTTTCTTTAATATGGTATTTTAAAAACTTATTTGACTGACTTTCCACCAACTAATATAACTCTGGGGAAAGCGTTAGTGAAAAGTCTTGTAGTTAAGACATAGTAGGTACGAATTGCATCTTTGTGACCTTAGTAAATTACTGAGCCTCGCTGAACCTCAGTTTCTTTGTCTGTAGAATGATAAGGTGGTTGTAAGAATTTAGTGAGCTGATGAGTTCCTGGATACTGGTAGACGCTCACAAAATGTTAGTTCCCTGCCGCATACTGGGTAACTCTGGTGTCCTGGACGCCTGCCATTTCCCACCATAGAGGCCACGTTTGGAACCACGGTGGCTTTGCAAAGGGATAGCTCATTTCACCTTCAGGTGCCTATGAGTTACAGAGACAGGACCATTCAGAGCCGTAAAACAGAACCCCCACCGCAGAAGAGCGAAGGTGCGGGCCGCCTAATTGCAGACAGGAAAATACTCCCAGAGCATCTGCGTGCCAACAGCGTGGCTGTGGCTCGGCGCTGTGGCAGAGAGCCACGCTCTCCACCGTGTGGGTTTCTCGTCCGTCACTTTCTGGGAGAGATGTAACAGTGTACTCCGGCTGTCAGCAGCGCTCTTGAACCCACTCTCATCTTAGTCACACTCCTGCTTAAGAGAGTCCTTCTTGACTCCCTGGACACCGGAAGCCTTTCTTCCTGACAGCAGGTGAGACGCTGGCAGCCTCTTGACGTGGCCATCCACTTGAGTGCCTGCGAAAAGCCCTACCGCCCGCCGCCCAGGCATCTGAAGACTTTGCTTAACAGAGTGCGCTGCCGGGGGAGGTGTGGCGGGGCCTGGGAGCCCAGCCGTGAGGCCCGCCCGCTCTGCCCGCGCTGGGTGGTCCCTCAGCAGTGGCTGCCTGGGAAAGGCTGGCACTCCCCAGAGCGGGGTGTGGGGAGGTGGCACGCCACCTGGCTCGTGGGAGCAGCTAAATCCACAACATCATTCCCAGAGGCAGAGTGTGGTGAAATACTACTTCAACGTGTATTTTAAAAATAAAATACAAGACCTCAAATTTCGCATTCTCGGTGTACTCTTCTGCATCAATGGGTGCTTCAGCAGAAAAGTTGGAGAAAGCCTGCTACTGTCCTGCCCGCAACACGTGGAGACTGGTGTGGGGAGGGCAGTGGGGAGAGGTTAAATGTGTATTTGACAAGGCCTGGGTTCTGAGGCCCTACTCCCTGCGTTTCCTAGTCTCTAGCAGATGTTGACGGTAGAGCAGCAGCCTCTCACGTCCTCCTGGATGCCTCTTAAAAACATGGGAATCGAACACCTGAAAGCCGGTCCTTAACCTCCCTCTGTTCTTAGCTTGTCTCTCCCGCACGTGAAGCCAGTTCCCTTTCACAAAGACCAGCATTGATTCTGCCACTGTTTGATGTTAAAAGGACATAGTTCCTTTTTTTTTTTGGTGAGGAAGATTGGCCCTGAGCTAATGTCTGTTGCCAATCTTCCTCTTTTTGCTGAGGAAGATTGGCTCTGAGCTAACATCTGTGCCCATCTTCCTCTACTTTATATGGGAAGCTGCCACAGCGTGGCTTGATGAGCGGTGTGCAGGTCCATACCCGGGATCCAAACCCGCGAACCCCGGGCGGCCTAAGTGGAGTGCGTCAACTTAACCACTACACCACCTGGCCAGCCCCAGGACATAGTTCCAAGGCAATAACCTAGCTGAACCCCACATCCCTTCCCCAGGCCGAAGATTCTGGCTTCACCTCACCTTCATCCTTGGAGAACGGGCTCTCCCATTCCAGGGCCAGCGATCCTGCTGGGAGCTGGCATCCCAGGAGGCAGCAAGCCCTTTGGGAGGAACTGAGATGCTGGTCAGCCTTCCATTGTAGTGCTGAAAGGCCTAATATTTTATTTCCCGAGTTCCGTATGCCTCACCCGGCTGCTTTTCTCTTCCTTTATCAGATGTCAGCGTATTTACCTTCACTTTGCCCACTCTTTAGTCTTGGCTGCAAGGAGTCCATCCTGGAAATGAGAGTCTGACCCGACCTCCTGTCACCGACTGGGCACCTCGAGAAACTCAAAAGGTGGGTTTGGAAGCAATTAACTGTTTTTCCAAGTTGTTTCTTTTCCTTTTGTATGTTAAGGAGATGTAACCACCAACCACCCTGTAACTGACCAAGCCTCATCACAAGAGCTACAGCCCCTGACCTTTGCCTTATTTTCAATGCAAGATCTCCCCAGGAGGAGCTTAGGCCTCATTATTTGGAAGCACATTCTCCAACTGAGCCTGTGCAAGCAAACACCCGCCTCTCCCTTTTCAATATTCATTCCCCAACCAAAATAAAAGTTCCTGCTTCCCTTTCTTGGGGGACACCACGCCTTTGGAAATGATTCCTCATGGCCTCCTATTTGCTGCAAATACACTTTACTTTGTGAGACAACTTCCACTGGTTAGAGTCTTATTTAACTTACCAGGAGGAGAGCCCACTTGGTTGGGTAACACTCCCACTGAACAAACATTGTAGGCAGTGCACAAACACGACAGTCCCTACGTCTTGATACCCCTTGCCCAGTGTCACCAAGTGCGCAGCCAGACTGAAAACCAGGTCTGTCTGATCAGAAGGGGCCATATTTGAATGTAAGAACAATAACATCTCCCAATTATTCAGCAGAGATTCTTAATTGCTTCCCAATTTCGCTTCTTCCCTTCTTTTTCAGTAATGGAATCCCCATGGTTAGCAGGGAAGATTGCCTTCCAGGATAAGACAGCATTCCTCCAGTCTCCCTTGCAGCTGAGTATGGGAAACAAGCTGAAGTGTCTGTCATGTGTCACTTCTGGGAAATGTCCTCGAATGATAGGAGAGAGGCAAGCATCCTTTCACTTTGCCTAATTCCTCAAGCTTCCAGCTTGGAACTTGAATGTGATGGCTGGAACTCTATCAGTCATCTTGGACTATGAGGTGACTTGAAGGATGGAAGCTGTATACTAAGGATGACAAGAGCTGAAAGACAGAAACCTGGGTCCATGATGACTCTGTGGAGCTGCCATCCCACATCCCACTGCCTGCCTAGCACCTGACCTCTTATAGGTGAGATATTAACTTCTCTTTTATTTGTCACTATGTATGAGGGCTCTCCAGACAAAAAGAACCAATAGGAGACATATCTGTATAGATTCTCTCTCTCTCTCTCTCTCTCTCTTTGAAAGAGAGATTATAGAAATTGGCTCATGTGATTACGGAGGCTGAGAAGTCCCACAGTCTGCCGTCTGCAGGCTGGAGAACCAGGAAAGCCAGTGGTTTAACTCAGTTTGAGTCTGAAGACCTGAGAATCCAGGGGCCCGTGGTATAAGTCTCAGTCTGAGTCCATAAGCCTGAGAACCAGCGATGCTGATGTCTGAGAGCAGGAGAAGTTGAACACCCCAGCTCAAGCAGAAAGAGAGGGAACTTGCCCTTTGCCTGCCTTTTTGTTCTCTTGGGGTCCTCAAATGATTGGATGATGCCCACCCACTTAGGTGAGGGCAGATCTTCTTGACTCAGTCTACTAATTCAAATGCTAATCTCTTCCAGAAAAACCCTCACAGACGTACCTAGAAATAATGTTTT
The DNA here is from genome assembly GCF_020826845.1 of Diceros bicornis minor. Lineage (NCBI taxonomy): Eukaryota > Metazoa > Chordata > Mammalia > Perissodactyla > Rhinocerotidae > Diceros > Diceros bicornis. The sequence continues at coordinate 70,546,616 of NC_080741.1, read as the reverse complement.
ACCAGCCACCTGGACCTCCCTTAGCTCAGTCAAGTTGACACATAAAATTAACCATCACACACTGTTATTTTGGGGTTTTCTGTTATATGCAGATGAAGTTAATATTAACTGATACAAAAAATTCCTAGTGAAACTAATGCCCCAGAAAAATGTCCTATGTTTCTCCTGCACCATTCTGTACCCCTGGGTCTGAGTAGCTTGGGCCTGTGGACAATGCTAGGGTATAAAGTCAGTAGATTTGGGGTACAGATGCAGCTATCACTTAATAGCTGGATGACCTTGAGGTCTTCTCCTATATAGTGGGATACCTTCTCCACAGGGCTGCTGTGTTTAGTCCAACATACATTTCTTGGTTGCCTGCTTTGTGCTAAATATTGTAATGACCTAGAGCTGAATAATAGGGTCCCTAACCTCTAGTGGAAGATTTAAATGCTGTGTCAGGTTTCAATTATCCAACTTAGTTTCTGCTGCTGAGAATTTTTGAAGAAGGCGAGACTGAAGTTAGACCTTAAATCAGGGGTTCATAAATGGGCTTCAGAGGATCTGTGAGGTGAATTCCTTGAAATTATTTACAAAAATCTGTGTGTGTTTTATTGCAATTGTGCATTTTTATTGGGGGCAGCATTCAGAGTTTTCATTGGATTCTAGAATGGTTCCATGATCCCAAATTGAAGTGCCACTGCAGGCCAAGAAGGATCCAGATAATTTTGGTATGGTTCTAGCTTCTCTTCCCTTCTTTTTTTTTTTTTGTTTAAATCTTGGGCCACACCCCGGATGTAATGAATCAGAAATTCTGGGGCTTAGGCCCATCAGCCAGTGTTTTGTTTTGGTTTTTTTCTTGCTGGGAAAGATTCACCCTAAGCTAACATCTGTTGCCAATTTTCCTCTCTTTTTTACCCCCCTCCCCAAAGCATAATTGTATATTCTAGTCGTAAGTTCTTCTAGTTCTTCTATGTGAGCGCCCACCACAGCATGGCTACTGATGGACAAGTGGTGTGGTTCCATGCCCAGGAAATGAACCCGGGCCACTGAAGCGGAGCATGCCAAACTTGAACCGCTAGGCCATCAGGGCTGGCTCTCACTTCTCTTCTTCTAAATGACTTCCTCCCTGAAAAAGAAAGACTCTATGTTATGCAGAGAACGTGATGGCCACACAAGCTAATGTGGAACTATTGGGCAGCTTCAAACTGAAGAATCCCCGTGTGACTCAGTCAGCTAAGGCTATGTTTTGCTACTGTAACGAATGACCTCAAATCTCCAAAGCTCACAACAATAAAGGTTGGTTTCTCACCCATGCCGCAAGTCTCCTACAGCTCTCCTTCATGTCGTCTTCACTCTGGAACCCAGGCTGACAGAGCTGCCTCTCTCTGGGATGTTATGTTGGTCACTCTTGGGGCAGAAAGGATAGCAGACCATGCTCAGGCTCTTCAAGCCTCTGCTTAGAGATGACACACATCACTTCTGCTCACATTCTATTAGCCAAAGAATCACATGACCACACAGGACAGGGACGTATAATTTTCCCACAGGATGGGTGCCACAGGGAGGGGCAGCAAATAGTTTGAGCAATAATCAGTCTACCACCCCATTTTATTGGAATATAAGAATATAAACAGAAATTGACCAAGAGCTAGAAAGAACTAAATCTAACCTGGCTTCCTCCATTCCATTCCCATCACCCCTCCATATCCAAGGAGAGACTCTAAACCGAAAAACCTGGTTTTCCATTCTGGCTGCGTTGTGAAAATTGGAAGGAAAGTGAAGCGAGGTGGAGGCACTTGGCCCTCTGGGAGAGCCGGGCTGAAGACTAACACAGCTTCACACACCCAGTCACCTTTCTGCTTCTCGTCGGCTAGACTCCTTAAAGTGAAAATTGGGAAATGGTACTGAAGTTGGGGAGTTTTGTGGTCTGAAGTGTTGGGTAAGAGCAGAGGTGAAGTTTCAGTTACACATTTAGTTGCCTCTGCTCTGAAAGGTCTTTGTGTGAGTCAGGTCTGTCTCTGTAGCCCTTGACAGTGAGTCTCCCATGATGACCCAAAGGTAGGACTCATTTAACAACTGTCCACCATTAGCCCAACTCTTTTTTTTTTTTTTTTAATTTTTTTTTATTTATTTATTTCTCCCCCAAAGCCCCCGTAGATAGTTGTATGTCATAGCTGCACATCCTTCTAGTTGCATGTATGTGGGACGCGGCCAGGCCAGAGAAGCAGTGCGTCGGTGCGCGCCCGGGAGGCGAACCCCGGCCGCCAGTAGCGGAGCACACGCACTTAACCACTAAGCCACGGGGCCGGCCCCTAGCCCAACTCTTTATGCCCTCAGTCCTGGCCTTTATATCAGGGTGATTTAACACTTGGTTACATCCTACTCAACATGCCCACAGTCTAAAGACTCTCCTAGATCAACAAGGCATGCTAAGTGTTATGGATTGAATTGCGTTCCCTCAAATTTATATGTTGAAGCCCTAACTCCCAACGTGACTCTATCTGGAGATAGGGCCTTTAAAGAGATAATTAAGGTTAAATTAGGTCATAAGGATGGGGTCCCTTAAGGAGACTTATGTCCTTATAAGAAGAGGAAGAGACATCAGAGATCTCTCTCTCACCATGCACAGAGGAAAGGCCACGTGAGGGCACAGCAAGAAGGCAGCTGTCTGCAAGTCTAAGAGAGAGGCCCCACCAGAGTCCAAGCCTGACTGCGCCTTGATCTTAGACTTCCAGCCTCCAGAACTATGAAAAAATAAATATCTGTTGTTTAAGCCACCCAATCTGTGTTTTTTTTGTTATGCAGCCCTAGCTGACTAATACATTAAGAGAAACAGCAGCCCCAACTTCCTGCTTCCCTACCCTTCCATTTCCCCCTCTTCAGAGGAAATCTTTTTTTATTCCATATCACTATTTCTTTGGTACTTCTTTCCATATCTTATAGGAATCACGCCCAGTGCTCCTTCCTGTGTTTTCCCTCTTAACTGTCATCTCTTGACTTCCACTATGGAAGATGAGATTTCAGCTCTCTTTCCTTCTGCCCATTCTCACCCCACAAATGCAAACTTTTCCCTCACCCCCTGCCCAACTCTCTGTATTATTTTGTCATATTTGGTTAGATCAATATTCAGTATTTATATTGTTTTGACTATGTAAGTGTGTATCACAGTGGAGTTTATGGTAAAACTATGATTACTTTTCCGTTACTGAATAATTTTTTGTTTTTCTGGAGTTCATGATTATTTTTGTTTGTTTGCTTAGTTTTCTATGCATTTGTCACCACTTCAAACAGAAACACACACAGGCTTAGTAAGGGCCTTGTGCAGACACAGCATTTCACTCAAAGGTTTTAATCCAAGGGCTATAAATGAAAGGGCTATTGAGAGAGGAGTGGACGAGGATGAAGAAGCACCCGAGACTTTAGCGACAGTGGGAAGTCATGACCAGTGCCAGGCCTGAAGGACAGGGGAGGAGACAGGCTTCCTGGAGCCCAGGAGATTTAGAGCTATGGAGGAGAGGCTTCCCTGCAGGATTTGTGGTCGGGGAGGGACAATGTAGCCGCTGCCAAAATGGTGGCATCAAAGCAGGCAAGAAGGGGCATGAAATACACTTGACCTCTCTCTCTTCATCTCCTTGCATCTCCTGCCAGCGCTTTCCCTTAGCCAAACCCAACAGGAAGCCAAGGGTGAGGGAGCCCAGAGATGTAATCCACAGGGACGACCTCCTGGAGGCTGCAAGTCAGAGAAGGGGAGGAAATGCATGGAGGTGGGCCCAAATGGAGACTAACTGGCACGTTCTAACTGGCTTGTCATCTAATTTCTTCTCAACAGACTCATTGGCTTCAGGGGTCCTAGTAGTTTCAGCTTCTCGGACACATCTCTCCTGGAGTCTCCTGACCTGCCCCATCCAGGCTGGGGCACAGCTCTCACAGTGGGCCCTCCCTTGACCGTCATCTTGCATGCCCTTCCTTCTCTTTTGCATTGTATCTCCTGTTTCCTGTCGTCCCTGTCTTCCTCTTTCTTGCTTTACTCCCTCATTTTGATGGAGCTCATCCTCCAGAAGCTTCCTGAGAAAGGATGTGTGTGTGGGAGGTATATTCTTTAAGAACTTTTAAGACCAATAACATCTTTATTCTTCCTTCACACTTGCCTGGCACAATCTCCTGCCTGGGAGTCTTTTCCTTCCTCATAGCTGGTGATGCTGATGAGAAGCGTAAGTCCTTCTGGTTCCTGATCCTGTGCATGGGAAGTATTTTTTCTCTCTGGGCACTTAAGGAATCTTTTCTGTGTCCCCAGTGCACTGATATTTCATGACTCTGATCTTTGGTGTGGATCTATTTTCACTACTGTGCCAAATGCCCAGTGGGCCCTTTCCATCCTAATATTCAAGTCAATTCAAGTGTTGGCAAATTTCCCTGAAGTATTTCACTGATGATTTCCTTTCATTTTCTCTACTTTTTCTTTCTGAAGTTCCTGTTATTCAGATATTGTATTTCCTCTGATTTTCTTGTGATTTCTCTTTGGTGTTGTATCTTTTTATGTTTTTGGTCTTCTTGGAAGGAAACATCAGTTGGGTTGAATTGTGTCTTCCTAAAAGATGTTGAAGTCCTAACTCCCAGTGCCTGTGAATGTGACCTTATTTGGAAATAGGTCTTTGCAGAGGATCAAGTTAAAATGAGATCATTTAGGGTGGGCCCTAATCCAATATGACTGTCCTTACAAAAGGGGAAATTTGGACACACACAGTGAGAACACCACGTGAAAACGAAGGCAGAGATTGGAGTGATGCTTCTACAAGCCAACGAATGCAAAAGAAATTGCAAGCAAACCACCAGAAGACAGGAGAGAGGCATGGAGCAGATTCTCCCTCACAGCCCTCAGAAGGAACCAATCCTGCCGACAACTTGACTGCAGACCTCCAGCCTCCAGAACTGTGACACAATAAATTTCTGTTGCTTTAAGCCTCCTTTGTGACAGCAGCCCTGGGAAACTAATATAGCTCATCTTTGTCTTCCAGTTCTTCTACTAAGTTCTTCATTTCTTCTATTATGTTTCCAATTTCCAAGAGCCATTTTATTTTGTTTTCTGTGCATTTCCTTTTTGTCACATCCTCTTCTTATTTCATGCCTGCTGTGTATTCTCTCATCTCTCTGAGAAAATTAACGGAGATTTAAAGTCTCTGTTGTTGTTAGGTTCCTTGTTAAAGGTTTTTCTCAGGTGTCTCTAAATCTGTTTAAGAGTGGAGGGCTGAAAGGCTGAAAACACCAAGCCAAGAGTAGAGGTTTTTAAATATAGAGGGATGTTGGGGGGCTCTTTTTTGGCAAACTGCACATGTCAGTGTCCTTAGGACTTTCCACCTTGGGCTCATCAGACCCTTCCAAATTCCTGCTTGAAGGTAGAGACTTCCCAGGAGCAGTCTGGGGCCTTGGCCTTCATCACATGCAGTCACCACAGTCACACCTCCTCTGCTTCACCCTCCCCATGGAATCAACCTCCATTTCAGAGTGGAGTGGGGGACGGTCGGGCACCCTGTGTCTTGGAGTGAGGGGTGGGCCCAGGGAGCAGATCTGGGAAACAATTTACTTCTTTTTTTTTTTTTTTGCTGAGGAAGATTTGCCCTGAGCTAACACCTGTGCCAATCTTCCTCTATTTTGTATGTGGGTTGCCGCCACAGCATGGCTGCCAACGAGTGGTATAGGTCCATGCCTGGGAACCAAACTCAGGCTGCTTAAGTGGAGTGTGCTGAACTTAGCCACTAGGCCATGGGGATGGCCCCCCACTTACTTCTTTAACAGCTTTTAACCGATCCTCCTTATTCACTCCTCCCCACTCCTCAGCAACACTTCTAAAATTATGTGAGTAATGAACTCCTGACCTTTTGGAGGATTTGGTTGGCTCTTGGCATTTGCAACTTGGCTTAAGGTTTGGCTTTCTCGAGGCAGTGGCTGCCTACCCATGTATTTCCCAGCTTTAAATATTTTCTTGTTGTTGTCTCCTCTCCATTCTCCCAGACCTGTGTGTTTTTTTTGCCAAAAACAAAAACCAAAACCTTTACTCTAGTTTAGATGGTGCTCCAAGAGGGAACAAAATATGTGTGTTCAATGCTCCATCTTTATCTGAAAGTCTCAAGGTCTCTTTTTAAAACTAACTTTCAGCTTCATGATAAAAGCACTCAACAAACTAGGAATAGAAGAGAACTTCCTCAGCCTCATAAAGGGCATCTATGAAAAGCCCACATCGTACTTCAAGGTGGAAGACTCAATACTTTCCCCATTACACCAGGAGCAAGACAGACATCTGCTCTTACCACTTCTATTCTACATGGTACTGGATTTCTAGCTAGGGTAATTAGGCAAGAAATGAAATAAAAGGCATCCAAATTGAAATGGAAGAAGTCAAATTATCTTTATTGGCAGATGACATGACCTTGTATATAGAAAATCCCAAGGAATCCAACAAAAAGCTACTATAGCTAATGAACAAGTTCAGCAAGATTGAAGGATAAAAGATCAATATACAAAAACCAATTGTATTTCTCTACACTAGCAATGAACAATCTGAAAACAAAATTAAGAAAATAATTCTATTTTACAATAGCATCAAAAAGAATAAAATACTTAGAAATAAGTTTCGCAAAAGAAGTGCAAAACCTATACTCTGAGAACTATAAAATGTTGTTGAAAGAGACAAAAGAAGACCAAAATAAATGGGAAGACACCCCTGTTCACTGATCAGAAGATTTAATATTGTTAAGATGGCAGTACTCCCCCCTGATCTACAGACACAATGCGATCCCTATCAAAATCCCAGTTGGCTTCGTTGCAGAAATTGACAAGCTGATCCTAAAATTGATCCTAAAATTCAAATACAAAGCACCTGGAATAGCCAAAACAATCTTTTAAAAAAGAACAAAATTAAAGGACTCCTCCTTCCTGTATTCAAAACTTACTACAAAGCAACAGTAATCAAGATGGTGTAGTACTGGCATAAGGATGGACATATAGATCAATGGAATAAATTGAGAGTCCAGGAATAAACTCTCTCATTTACAGTTAATGTATTTTAGATAAGGACACCAAAACAATTCAATGGGGAAAAAGTAGTCTTTTTGACAAATGCTGCTGGGATACATGGGTATCCACATGAAAAGAATGAAGCTGGAACCCCTACCTCACACTGTATACAAGATTAATTCAAAATGGATCAAAGACCTAAATGTAAGAGCTAAAACTATAAAACTCTTAGAAGAAAATATAGGGACAAGTCTTTGTGACCTTGGAATAGGCAACAGTTTCTTAAATATGACACCAAAACCACAAGCAACCAAAGAAATATTGATAAATTGGACTTCATAAAAATTAAAAACTTTCATACTTCAAAGGACACCATCAAGAAAGTGAAAAGAAAACTCACGGAATGGGACAAAAAATTTTCAAATCATGTATCTGATAAGGGACTTCTGTATAGCATATATAAAGATTTTTTACCAATCAATAATAAAAATACAATGCAATTAAAAATTGGGCAAAGGGACTGAATAGACATTTTTCCAAACATATAGTCAAATGACTGATAAGCACATGAAAACATGCTCAACCTCATTAGCCATCAGGGAAATGCAAATCAAAACCACAATGAGATACACTTCACACCCATTAGGACAGCTATAATCAAAAAGACAATAACAAGCGTTGGCAAGGATGTGGAGATATTGCAACTCTTATACATTGCTGGTGAGTTTGTAAAATGGTGCAGCCACTTTGGAAAATAGTCTGGCAGTTCCTCAAAAGGTTAAACATAGAGTTACCATATAACCCAGAAATTCCTCGTTACAAACCAGAGAAAGGAAACCATAAAAACTTGTACACAATTACTCATAGCACCATTATTCACCATGGTCAAAAAGTGAAAATAGGGGCCGGCCTGGTGGCGCAAGTGGTTAAGTGCGCGCGCTCCGCTGCGGCGGCCGGGGGTTTGCCGGTTCGGATCCAGGGCGCGCATTGATGCACTGCTTGGCAAGCCATGCTGTGGCGGCATCCCATATAAAGCGGAGAAAGATGGGCACGGATGTTAGCCCAGGGCCAGTCTTCCTCAGCAAAAAAAGAGAAGGATTGGCAGATGTTAGCACAGGGCTGGTCTCCTCACTAAATAAATAAATAAATAAGTGAAAATGACCCAAGTATCCATCAACTGATGAGTGATAAATAAAATGCAATATATCCATACAATTTCCAGTGTTGGCAATAAAAAGAAACCAAGTACTGGCACATGCTGCAACATGGATGAACCTTTTAAACATTATTCTAAGTAAAAGAAGCCAGACGCAAAAGCTCATATTTGCTACGTCTATTGATATGAAATGTCCAGAGTCGGCAAGTCGATAGAGACAGAGAGTAGATTAGTGGTAGCCTAGGGCTGGGACGAGGGTTGGAGAGAAATGGGAGTGACCTCTAGAGGGTACAGGGCTTCTTTATGGGGTGATGAAAATGTTCTGAAGTTGATTTTGGTGATGCTTGCACAGCTCTCTGAATATGCTAAAAACCATTGAATTGTACCATTTAAATGGTTGAATGGTATGGTATGTGAATTATATATAAATGAATCTGTTTAAAAAAACTAATTTTAACTGTCCCGGCTTCCGCATTTCTATCACAGCTCTTTATATTAATTTGGAAGTAGTTGGGCTGTATTACATATTCACATGACACTATGGATTTGGATGGGGGTAGTTGGGGTCATGGACACTGGGCCAGGCAGACCTGAGAAGACTCTGGCACACCTGCCACTTATTAGCTACAGAGTCTTGGACGAGTGACTTAATCTCTTTGGGTTTCAGTTTCATAGTCTGTGGAATAAGACTAATAATAGAACCATATTTTATGGTTCATTACTCTATGGAGATTTTATGTTCATAGGCAGAGCCCTGTTAAATGGACTATAGAAAACACTAAGATGCTCTTTGCCTGTCTTCTACCTAGGAAGAATGTATTGGAGGGATGTATTAAGCAGGAGTCCTTTGGTTTCAAGAGACAGACAGCAAAGTAAAGCAGCTTGAACAAACAAAGGGAATGAATTCACTTGTGTTACTGGGAAATCCAGGGGTAGCTTCAGGCATGGATGGATCCAGGGGCTTAATCGATGTCATCCCTCCCTCTTTCCCTTGCTCACTCTATGGTAGCGGTTAAGAGTGAAGACGCTGGAGCCAGACTGCCTGGATTTCAATCTCACTCATCATGTGACCTTGGGCAAGTTACTTAACATTTCTCAGTTTCCTCATCCATGTTAAAAGGGAATAGTGATAAGAGTGCCTACCTCACAGGAGGGTTATGTGGATTCAGTGAGGTAATATAGGTAATGGGTTTAGAATAGTGCTTGGCACAGAAAATACTATACAGGTATTTAACTATTATTATCATTATTATTTATTTTGTGATCCAGCTGCAACCAGGAACAGTCTACCAGACAAGAAAGTTGGTTCCTGAAAGCTCGGGTGAATATCCCTATAGCACAGAATAAGAAAAAAATTTTTTAAAGAGGAGGGCTATCTTTACACACTAGCTATAAGTCCCAGGATGTTTGGGTCATGTGCCCATCCCTGACCCAAACAGAGGGAGACAGTGCTATGATTGGCCCAGCCACGATGCCCAGAGCCTGGGTACCATAATCACAGCCTGGTGAGACCACATGGAGACACATGGAGTTGAAGAGGCCAGAGGAAGCAGAAAGTGGCCAGGCAGACAAAAACCAGTAGTGCCCCCACCTGCTCCAAGGAAGTTTCCAAGCATGGCTGGGAGAACTGAATTCTGGGAAGGCTGCGATGGGGCCTTGGCAAGCAGGGAAGTTCTTTGGCAGCTAATGGTGGGGAAGGGGCTCAGCCTTCGTGCTGGGGGCCTGCTCTGCACCGCGCCATTCCAGTTATCACTAGGAAAATGAGGCCTCTCAGGCTTCCTCGAGGCCGAGGAATGCCATGTGGTATGCATTACCCGCCAGGTAATAGGCCATTTACCTTCCCCAAAGCCAGGAGCAAACAGCCCTAATTGGCGTAGCCACTGGAATATGGTATGTCTCTCATTGTGGTCCCAGAACCTGAGACTCTCTTACTTCTGCAACCAGGACAACATGTTGAAAAGATGGTGGTCTTCAGTCTAAATGGAAAAAGCAACAAAACCACATTTTAGATGGTTTTGGATGGTTTGAAGTGGTTACTGGTTAATCCCAGCTCCATCGGGCCCTCTGAGAGGTTTGCTGCATCTGGGGCCGCCTAGAATGAGGGACGATTTCGCTAAGGCAGCCCGAGTCTGCATTCCCAAATATGGGCTCAAGGATTCATCTTGGAGAAAATGAAACAGAAGCTTCCAACCAAGGGTTCTTGGAAGTCAGTTTGTAATTAACCTTTCTGTGTAACATGAGATTTCTCAACTAAACGGAGGGGAAAAAATAGATTCAATTTTAATAATTAACAGATACTTGTAAACAGCAGTTCCAACATGCTTTACGGAGTATTGATTACCATATGCTGAGGGTAATAGTCCACAGCCGTGTCTAAATGGATCCAGCCTCTCCTTTTCCATTCGGGTTTTCTCCTGTTCTAGACAAACAGGCCGGGCCTTGTCCGGTTCCGCGTGGAGGCGGCCACGCAGCTTCTGGAGCCCGGGGCACACGCGCCACAGTGAGGCCGGGCTCTGCTCTCTGCCCTCATTTAATCTGTGACCTCACGGACTTGTCTCCAAACCGTAATTGAATCCCCATTTGATCGCTTTGACCTCAGCTTCCTGCAGAGCCGATTCCCCAGCGGACAGAGTGTGCTCTGGGGACCCGCCAGGCTTCAGGGGTTGCCACCTGCGACCTGGCAGGCAGAACCCGGCCTCTGGACAAATCTTATTTGGCCCACCAGGGCTGAAAAATGTTTTTGAACGTGAATGCCTTCGGCTGCCGTATTCATGTGCGAGGGCTGCCGTAACACAGCACCACAGACTGGGGGGCTGAAACAACCGACATTTATGGTCTCACAGCTCTAGGGGCCTCAAGTCCAACATCAACGTGTGGACAGTGCTCCTTCCGAGGGCTGGGAGGGAAGGATCTGTTCCAAGCCTTTCTCTTTGGCTTGCAGATGACCGTTTTCTCCCTGTGTCTCTACTTGTCATCTTCCCTGTGTGTGACTCTCTGTGTCCAAATGTCCCCTTTTTATAAGGACAGCAGTCATATTGGGTTGGGGCCCACCCTAATAACCTCATCTTAACTTAATCATCTGCAAAGACCCTACCTCCCAATGAGGTCACAATCTGAGGAGCTGGGGGTTGGGACTTCAACATACGAATTCCGAGGGAACAGAATTCAACCCATATCAGATACCATGGCGCTTCATTTACCAGGGTCCCTTCCATTCCACTGGGCACCCCTCACGAATGACATTCCCTCCTGGCCTCTGTACGCTTTTCGATTCTGACTCTGCCCTCATTTAGAAGTTCATTCCTTCCTTCATTCATATGTTCAATCAATCAAACATAACAGTGCCTATTTCGCAAGATTGCTGAGAAAATGAAATAACGTACTTAAATTTCTAGCTTAAGGTCTGGCACAGAGTATGTCCTCAACCACATTCATTCACCTATTCATTTATCAATGTTTATCAAGTACCACTAAAGCCAGGCGAGGTCTCTGCCCTGACGGGGTGTGAAGTGAGGTGGAGGAGGCAGCTTGGTCTGGTAGCCACAGCAGAAGTGTGGGAACCAGCTGTGCTTAGCGCTCTGTCAAGCTGGGGCAGGAGCCTGGTGAACACAGGCCTGGAGCAGAAAGAGAGGAACAGGAAGACACAAGATGGCTCCAAGGGGCAGCCACCAGGAGCCTGCGGCCCACGGCAAGACCGCTGAGCTTCCTCTGAGTGTCCTCACTATGTCAATAGTGATGATGCTGTTGACAGCTTTTCAGCAGAGGGTGACAGGATCAGGGTTGTACTGAGGGGACCAGGTTGGAGTGGGGCAAGAAGGGATTCCAAGAGAGCCCCTGGGAAGCTGCAGCAGGTGCCCCGAGGAGAAGGACGGGAGCTCGGCCTGGAGGGGGTGGTGGGGACAGGAGATGTGATTGGCTCTGAGAGATTAGGGGTAGAACTGGCAGGATATGGGGAGGGATTGGTGGGGGGTGGGAGGGAGGTGTGGAGGATGGACTGGCTTGCAGACCTGCCTGGGGGGGGGGTGTGGCTTCCCTCTGAGAGAAACAAGAGGGTCTGGTCTGTAGGGACATGTTGAATTTGAGGCGGAGGAGTCTCGACTTGATAAAGCGTGAAGAGTTACTGTCAACCGTTTATTTGTTCATTCCACACATATTTATGGAGTGCTCGGACATGACGAACGCAGTGCTGGATGTCAGGGACCCGCAGTAAACAGCAGTCAACAACGCAGGGAGCCTTATGCAATGGACATTCTAGTGGGGAGGGAGACACAGCATGTGAGCACATAGATAAGATTGTTCTGGACCACGATAAGGAAACAAGGCCAGGTGAGAGGATGGGAGGGACTGGGGGCTACCTAAGTTGGAGAAGACAAGAAAGGCCTCTCTGAAGAGGTGACTTTTGAGCTGAAGCCTGAATGGTATGAATGACCCAGATACGGAAGAGCTTAGAGAAGAACATCCCAGGTGGAGGACACAGCATGTGCAAAGGCCCGGAGGAGGGAGAGAAAGGCTCAAAATGAGGCTGGAATGAGAACCAGGGGCCAGGTGACCAGGGACTTACAGGCTAAAGGAAGGCATTCGCATTGTTCCCTGGGGCTGTGGAAAGCCACTGAGAAGGCTTAAAGGAAGGGAGTGTCAAATCTGAAAAAAACCACAGTGCAATTCCAGGGACTCTGCCCGTACACTCCCCTTTTTGGTTAACTTGGTTTGAATGGTGTTTTTGTCACTTGTGCCTCAAGGGTCTTGACTAACACATTGGGAAGAAAAATTTTTCCAGGGGGCATGTGTCGGGATCCAGGAATCACAGAATGTTAGGGCTGGGCAGGCCTCCGGGCTGAGCTGGGCTGTAGTGTCCCCACTGCGCCCCGTGGGGACTGATGGGCACCAAGACCCAGGCCTCTTTACCTGGAACAGCTGCTCTGTCATTGGTTTTACACATGGAGGTCTGCATGCACTTTCATTAGTGGTGCCCTTGCCTAAAACTATTTGGAAACCACTGAGCCAAGTGTGTGCCACTCTTTTACAGATGGGGAAACTGAGGCCTGGGGAGATTAGTGAGTGTTTGAGGCCACACAGCTGGGAATAGGTCACTCCAAGAGTGGGCCATGAGTCTGCAGCCCTTACTGCAGTGCCCTTTGCAGTGGAGGCTGCCTGTCACAGAGGCCCGGATCGGAGAGTTTGCTGTGAGGGCAGAGGGTTCGAGTTCCCAGGATGCCAGCCCTAGATGTGGCCAGCAAGGGTGTGAAGGAGCTGCGGCTTTGGATCCATTCCTCCCAGGGCTGTAGGCCAGATTCACAGGCTGGGGTAGTAAGTGCAGAATGAAGAGAAGAAAGGCGTTGACGTTGAGCTTCTTTCTGGGGTTCCACACAAAACTGAAGGGACTCTCACCGACCCAGCTTCCCCTGGGGCTGGCAGTACCCAGGACCATGTGGTACAGCCTCAAATAGGGATGTGGGACATGAGCTTTGGAATCAGAGCCAAGTTCAAGTCCTGGATCTGCCCCCGGCTAGCTGTGGGATGTGGGCACATCACTTGAAATCTCTGAGACGCAGTTTCCTCATCGGAGATAAAATGTATATATTCCAGCCTCGCAGGAATGTGGTGGGAACTAAATGAGACACTGCACGTGACACAGTGCCGGGCACCTGGTGGGCACCGAGTTAGCTGTTGCCCTGCTACCATCACTTAACAAGGATCACTCTTTCACTCCAAGGTCCACACTGCACTGCTGGCGATGGGAGGCCACCAAAGGCAGAGCCTGAAAGAGGCGGGACCAGGGGCTGGTTTGTCAATTGGCATTAAAATCCCACCTCACCGTAAATTTCCGATGAAAACGAGGCGTGGGAGATCAGTGCTTTCCCACTGAACGGAATTGTGACTTTTCTTCCAGCCATGCCACTTTCTCACGTGTTCAAGTTGTAGCAAATGTTGTCACTGTTTGCACGTCTTTGTTTTATTTTTATTTGTGTGATGAACAATCAAAATAAATAAATTGGCTGTGTGATTTCAAGTAACTAAAACAAAAAGCAAAAAGAAAAAAAGGCGAAAAACACCCTGCCTCGCCAGTGTTCCAGATTCTTCTTCTCCCAGAGCCAGGCACCCCGGGGACTTCTTTGCTGTGGAGTACAGACATGCATATTGCACGATGTTCCCAAGGCTCAGAGGAGCAGACCGAACATTCAAATGCATCTCTACTCCTCCAATTGAATTTTTTTTTTTTTTTTTGTGAGGAAGATGAGCCCTGAGCTAACATCCATGCTAATCCTCCTCTTTTTGCTCAGGAAGACCGGCTCTGAGTTAACATCCATTGCCAATCCTCCTCCTTTTTTTTCCCCAAAGCCCCCCAGTAGATAGCTGTACATCATAGTTGCACATCCTTCTAGTTGCTGTATGTGGGACGCAGCGTCAGCATGGCTGGAGAAGCGGTGCGTCGGTGCGCGCCCGGGGTTCAGAACCGGGGCCGCCAGCAGCGGAGTGTGCGCACTCAACCGCTAAGCCACGGGGCTGGCCCCTCCTCCAATTGAATTTAAAAAAATAAGTAGGAATAAAGCTAACATTTGTTGAGCTATTTGCACCAGGTACTGTAACTGTGTTTTATATATATTCTCTCAATTAGTTCCCTCAAAAGCCAAGAGTTAGTATTATTTCCTTTTGCAGATCGAGAAACTAAGGCTGGGAGGGCAAATGACTGGGCCCAAGGTCACACAGCTGGTAAAGATCCAGAGAGACCCTGGATGGAGGGTGGGGCAAATTGCAGGGCTCCAGAAACAGTGCTGAAACTCCTTCTGGCCTGTGGAGACTTTGTTACCAAACCAAGTGGGCTCTCCTCCTGGTGAGTTAAATAAGACTTTACACCAGTGGAAGTTGTCTCACAAAGTAAAGTGTATTTGCAGCAAATAGGAGGCCATGAGGAATCATTTACAAAGTCATGGCGTCCTTGAACAAAAGGAAGCAGGGACCTCTATTTCAGTTGCGGAGTAAATACTCAAAAGAGAGAGAGGCGGGTATTGGCTTGCACAGACTCAGTTGGAGAACATGCTTCCACATGAGGCCTAAGCTCCTCCTGGAGAGATCTTTGCATTGAAAATAAGGCAAAGGTCAGGGGCGTAGCTCTTGTGAGGCTTGGTCAGTTTCAGGATGGCTGGTGTTACATCTCCTTAACATACAAAAGGAAAAGAAACAACTTGGAAAAACAGTTAATTGCCTCTAAACCCACCTTTGAGTTTCACGAGGCACCTAGTCGGTGACAGCTTCCTTTGGTGGGAGTTGAAATAAGGCTGCTGTGTTGAAACATGGTGGCTGTGCCTCTCTGGGTTCCCAGGGCATCTTGGCAGAATATAGACTGGCCACAGCTCAGAGTACTAACTCCCTGAAAGACTGTTGACTTCAAAGAATAGCAGCCTCCCTCAACATAAAACGTCCTAAACTTTCAAAATGTGATAGTCAGATTTTGCTATGATAATGCTGCATGACAGATAACTCTCCCCAAATCTCAGGACCTTCCAAAGACAGTCATTGATGTGTCTTGCTCTTGGGTCTGAGTCATCCGGGGTAGCTCTGCTTTAGGCTTAGGGTCAATAATCAGGCATGTTGCATGTGTTTCTTTATTCTGGAATCAGAGGGTGTCTTATGGTAAATGGCAGAAGCGCAGAAGACCAAGGCAAATGAAGCAGTCACGTTAGGAACCTCTGCTTGCACACACTCTCTTACATGCTGTTGGCCAAAGGCAGTCAAGCGGCCAAGCAAGACATCAGTGTAGGGAGATGTACAATCCACTTCCTTTACAATCAATTTACCACGCAAAGGCCACTCACTCCAAGGCCATCTTGTCTTACGTCAATGGGCAAAGGCTTTGCCCCTTCCTTCCATGAGGATGGGTTGGAGATTTTTCAAAGGAACTTGGAAAAGGAACCTTACCAAAGATGGAAGGGAGAAACAGAGAGGCTATGGGGGATGTCCATTGGTTCTGCTTACCAAGAATCCAATGATTCCTGATCTTCCTTTGCTGAATCACCTCACCCCATTCTCAGTCCTTGTGATTTAGGGGTGAGAGGTTGCCGTCCTCACCTGCCAACTTCACAGTGGACACCTGATCCATTCCTGGCCAATGACAATACTGCATCCCCTTGACCAAATGATTGGATCTGGACTTGTCATGTGACCCAAGCTGGGCCACTGAAAATGATACCCAGGACTTGAGCTACAACTCTTAGAACAGAGGTTCACGTTTCCAGCAAGTTTGCGAAGCTTATAGAGTAGAAGTCTGAAGCCTCAGGTAGCCAATCTTTATACCTCTGGTACGTAAAGTGAAGTTGACACAGAGGAAAACAAGGCCAAAGGATGAGATGGAATTGTGAGAACATTGTTTGAACACCTGGATCCAGCTGTGCCTGAAATCCCTAAACTCTACCTACAATAAATTCTTTTTTTGGGTGAGGGTGGGCTTAGGCCAGTTTGAATTGGATATTTGTCCCTTGCAACCAAAAACGCCTTATAAGTCAGATATAGTGCGAAAGGCGTAGGTTGAGATGGCTAAGGTTAGACCTGGATTCAAATCTGGGCCCTGCCACTTAGAGCCGTGTGAGCTTGTTGAGCATCAGTCTCCTCATCTGTAAGATGAGAATAGCACTACTTACCTCGATGATTGTTGTGCTGGTAAACCGTATAAAACCGCTCGTCTGGGTTTGGCCAATTGTAGATACTCAGTGAATGATTGATGTTTATTACAACCAAAGGATTCGAAAGCAGGCTTCCTGTCTTCCCTGGGCAAGGGTCCAGCTTCACAGTTTGTTTGCCCGCAGATCCCACAAGTCACACGACATCCCTTCCTGCCGCTCGTGGGAGGATGGCGCTGGCATGGGCTCTGAGCTCTGGCAGGCTATCATCTCTCTCCCAGAACCTCCCTCTCGCCTGCCCTCCCAGCCTGCCTCTGAGCCCAGAGAGCTCAGCACCTTAGAAATGCTGCCCTCCTGGCCCCACAGACCAGCCCTGCTCCTGGGGAGGAGCCCCCTTCCTCTCAGGACCACAGGCCCTTAGAGACAGGGGACTGGGGAGCCCCCAGAGCTCCTTCTGCTTTAGTGGAGGGAACACAGGCTCCCAGGGCACAGAGCCAGGAAGCGGCACACCCGGGATTCAGACTCCGGTCTCTGTCCCCACCCAGCTCCCCACCCTCGACTCCTTCCCTGAGAGGGAAGGTGGGGGACTCCATCAGCACTTCCCCACATGGCTTCACAGACAATTTTAGGGAACGTGCCAATGAATGTTTTTAATTTTAACAGCTTTGTGTTTATTTGGGCAATTATCCCTCAGCCCCTTCCACACGGGAACGCCAGCTGCACGAGGACAGGGACGTGTGTCAGCTTCATCCCCTCTGTGTTTCCAGAGCCTTGAATAGTGCCCAGTACACAGTTGGTGCTTCATAAACGTTTCATCGGCTGAATACATGAAGAAGAGTTGGAGCGAATGGATTGCAAGTGGTGCTGGTTCTCCTTACTCATTGTGAGGTCAAGTTCTCTCTGGAAATACATTTGAGTAGGAGCAAGTCAGGGCTGTTTGCAGGCAAACACTAAGGGGAGAAGAGTAGAGTGGGGTGTGGAAGAGAACCAGCGCTCAGGTGGGGCCTGGGCGCCCGGAGTTAGGAAATGCCAGCTGACTCAGCCCTGGAGTCCCTTCCAGCAGAAAATTCTGTGATTCTCAGAAGCACGTCCTTTGTGCGCTGAAACAAGAAGTGAGCCTGCCCTTCTCAGGTGTATTAGTTTCCTGTAGCTGTCGTGACAAATTAACCACAAACTGGGTGGCTGACAGCTACAGAAGCGTATCCTCTCACAGTTCTGGGGACCAGACATCTGAAACAAGGTATTGGCAGGGCCACGCTCCCTCCAAAGGCTCTGGGGAGGATCCTTCCTGCCTCTTCCAGCTTCTGGTGGCTCCAGGTGTTCTGGGCAAGTGGCTGCATCACTCCGGTCTCTGCCCTCATCTTCACATGGCCTGTCCTCTGTGTCTGTGTCTTCTCTTCTGTCTCTTAAGAGGACGTTTGTCATTGGACTTAGGACCTACCTGGTAATCCAGGACGATCCCGTCTAGAGATCCTTAATTTAATCACACCTGCAAAGACCCTTTTTTCAAATAAAGTCACATTCACAGGTGCTGGAGGTTAGGACTTGGACATATCATTTTGGTGGCCATCGTTCAACCCATTAGACCTGGGATCTGGACCCTGTTTGCACCAACCCCAGTCCTGGAGTGTCACCTGCTCCAGGGAAGCCCAGCTATGTCCCAAGCCTACCAGGGGATGGGAATCTTGGGGAACATTTGGTGGAGGCTGAGTGAGAGCAGCCGAGTCCCTCCTGCGGAGGGTCTGCTCCCAGACAGGCATGAGGGGGCCTCGCTTCTCTGGCCGGCCACTCCTGAGCAGGAGGAAAGGGGCTGAGCTGGGAGGATTTGGTCCCTGGGAACTCATTGAGGGCAGGGCCCTGGCTGTCCACCTCTCTGGAGTTATTTAGTTCCTCTGCAGACTTTTCTGATTATTGCTTTCTGAATGCTTGTGGGAAGGAAGAGGGGCCGGGCGGTTCTCCGTGAGGAATGTGGCTTAGGAATCCCGTA
This sequence comes from Diceros bicornis minor, assembly GCF_020826845.1. Classification (NCBI taxonomy): domain Eukaryota; kingdom Metazoa; phylum Chordata; class Mammalia; order Perissodactyla; family Rhinocerotidae; genus Diceros; species Diceros bicornis. The sequence goes on along the minus strand of NC_080741.1, from coordinate 70,527,865 downwards.
GGCCAGGATGCCAACACGTCTGCACTGCAGTCACTCAACAAATAGTCACGGATCCCCTAGTATGCGCCAGGCAGTGGACAGAGCACTGAGCATCACAGCCACAGTCCCTGCCCTCATGACGCTTGCAGCCTCAGGCAGAGGAGAGATTAAAAGTGAACCTATAGAGAAAACAAAGACAAACTATTGCCCAGGAAGGAAATAGACGGTGTGGGGGTGGAGAATAACAACAGGGAAGACTTCTTAGGGGAAATAGTATTTGAGCTAAGACCTAAAGCTGGGGGAAAATCATTCCACACAAGGGAACAGCATGTGCAAAGGTACTGAGGTTAGAAAGAGCCCAGCACATTAGATAAACAGAAAAATATTCAGTGTGCTGGAATGTAGTCAACGGGCATGAGAGTGGGAGAGGTTGGCAGGTACCAAATCCTTCTGGTCCTGTGGGCTGTGCGAAGAAATTTGGATTTTATTCAAAAGATTTTAAACAGGTTGTGTCACGACTTGAGTTAGCTTTTGAAAGGATCCCGTTGGGGAGCTGGCAGAGATAGATGGTAGGGTCGGGGTTGGCAACCTTTCTCTGTAAAGGTCCAGATAGTAAATATTTTTGGCTTTGGAGGCCACACAGTCTCTGCTGTGACTGATCAGCTCTGCTGTTGCAGCACAAAAGCGACCAGAGGCCATTCGTCAGCAACCAGGCATGGCCGTGTTCCAATAAAACTTTATGGAAACAGGCAGCAGCTGGACTAGCCCCCAGGCAGCGGTCTGCGGATTCCTGTTGTAGGGGAACAAAAGTGGAAATGAGACGAACACTGTGGCCCAGAGCAAGTGAGTTCACCTCTCTGAGTCTCAGTTTTCTCATCTGTAGAGTGGGCACGCCTTGCCTCACAGAAACATTGTAGAATTTCTAAGTATTAATGGAGATCAAGTGCTGAGCACAGAGCCCGGGCTCACAGGGCATCCTGGACACGTGGTGGCCATACGCTTTGTCATCACATCGAGCCAGGATGATCGTATTTGTAAAGCAGAGACGTGGAGTCAGTGGGTTGGCCTGGTGCTGCTCCTCGTGGTACTTTCGTGGTTGATTGAAACGTTTGTGTGTGGAATTGACCAAACGCTGCGGTGACATCGATCCGGGCCTCCTCGTAAGCCAGGCCAACATTCATTCTGCAGATCTTGTCCCCTTTTCTTCAGTGTGGCACCAGCCACACTGCCCCGGCCGGCCCAAGCGACCCTCGCGTCATCCTGTTCCCGCTGTGGAGACAGATCTTTGCAGCCGCAGCTGCCCCTACGCTGCCCCTCTGGGCTGCATGTGGGGTTGAATGAGTCCTTGTTTATGTCTTCTGTTGCTTTTTTTTCCCTCTCCCAACATGGGAGATTTATAGACTTCTCTTTCTGGTAGCTTGGTAGGAAGGAAACTATCCAGAAGGGTAAAGCGTCTGTTTTCTTGAAACTCCTGGCTGGGGAAGGAGAGGTAGGTGCAGAAAACACATGTTTAGAGGGTCTAAGAGAGCACAATTACTGTCACTTTCTGGCCAGTCTTGAGGGGAAAGTTCCGGCTGAGAGGAGGGAGGCCAATGGGGCCCTTTCTACCACGTTGTTGGGGTCGCTGTCATGGGCACTGACCTTCTAGAGCAGGTACTTCAGGGGAGGGGTGGGGCTTCCTCCAGAGGCACGGCTGGGTGGGACCCTGTCAGAAACCCAGAGAGGCAGGGTGAGAGGGAAGTGCAGAGAAGCGAGGAGTGTGGCCAGGGCCTCAGGGCAGAAAATGAGTGGTCCCCAAAGCCCACAGAGAGAGAGAGATGATGGATGGATGGACGGATAGATACATAGGTACATAGATATAGAGCAGGGCTTCTCTATGCAATCAAGGGAGAGTCATTCATGTTCATTCACTTGTCAGCAAGGATTTCATGAGCACCAACTACATGCCAGGCATTTGTCTGGCACTGATTATATGTGCCAAGTGAAACAGGTATGCTCCCTGCTCTCACGGTGCCCTCACTCTGTTGTGAAACCTAATGCCCTGGGCCAACAGAAACTATTTTTATTCCTCTGCTTATTTCCTAGGGTGAGTCACACAGCCGTCCACATCTAGCCCATCATCCAGGAGAAGGCAGAGGGCAGGGCCTGAAGGCCTGGCACCCACAGCAGTAAATTTTAAAAGGTAAAAGGCATCATTGAGCCAAACCATTAAGTTATGGGAGTCAGACCCACCTGGGTTCAAATACCTAGCTTTGCAACTTACTAGCTGTGCGATCTTAGGCAAATCACTTTACCTCTCTGAATTTCAGTTCCCCATTTGTTCATTTATTCTGGGTGTTGAGTACACAGCAGTGAACAAGGTAGACAAAATCCCAGTCTTTGTGCAGTTTACATTCTAGTTGGAGGAGACAGACAATAAGCAAAGACATGGATCTCTAATACACCAGTTGGTGATGGGTGGAGTGGGGAAGAGGGAAGCGGGTCAGAGAATGAGGAGTACCAGGGTGTGGGTAAGGGGTTTCACTAGAGCAGACCGTTGAAGAGGTGAAGGAATAAGCCACATGGGTATCTGGGGGGAAAGCAGGTGCCAAGGCCCTGAGGCAGGAGGGACTTTGCAGTTGTGATTAATTTAAGGCTCTTGAGATGGGGAGATTAACCTGGTGAGTCCAATGTAATCACAAGGGACCTCATGAGAGGGAGGCAAGAGACTGGAGGGACAGAGGCAATGTGAAAATGGAAACAAGAGGCTGGAGTGACACAAGGAAGGGGCCACAAACCGAGGAACATAGCTGTCCTCTGGAGACTGCAAAAGACGAGGAACCAGTTTTTCCGTTGAAGCCTTCAGAAGGAGCACAGCCCTGCTGACACCTTGGTTTTAGACTTCAGACATCCAGAGCCGTGAGAGAATGAATTTGTGATGTTTTAAGCCATTAAGTTTGGGGTAATTTCTGACAGCAGCGATAGGAAACTAGTACAAGAAGTGGCTCTTCTCTTCCTTTGTAAAACGGGCCAGTGCTAGCCCCTGCCTGAGGCCCTGTGATTAGGGGTTGGGAGCCCAGAAGCCCTGTCCCAGTCAGGAGAGCTGCTCAGAGACAGCCTGGGAACCTGGCTCAGACCCCTAGTGTTCCTGGGAGCCAGGAATGAGCACTTTCATTCTGCCCCATCTCCCCCCAACCACAGGCCCAGCGCATCTTTTCCTGCTTCCACTAGCGGGCCTGGGCACCCCCAGATGCTTCACTCTCTCTGGCCTCCGGGCCTTTGCACAGGCTGTCCCCTCTGCCAGGAGCTCCCCAGCTGGCTCCATCTGTCCCTTGGCTTAGCCCTGGGTGTCTCTGACCCCTTCCATTCCTTCCTCCTCACCCCACAAAGTGGAGGCCTTGCTTCTGCATTCTCACCGCACCTGAACTTAGCCCTTAGCACACTCTTGGTATTTAAATGCTTGTTTCCTTTGCTGTCCCCTCTAAGAGTAAGACACACAGCTCCTATTTCTCAAGCCCTTACTGTGCGCCAGACAGGGCCGCCATGAAGAGCTGCAGAGGACGTGACCCATCAACCAGGATGTGGATAGCGCCCCCTGGAGCTGTGCAAGGTGACAGCGATTATGCTAAGTGCTCATTAACACCTCACAGTGACCCCGAGGGGTAGGTCGTCCCACCCATTTTACAGATGAGGAAGGAGTTCTGGGGCACAAGGGACACACTCTCAGCTCCCTGAGCCTTAGCTATTTTAAGCATTTATTGAGCATTTTGTCAAGTCCTTGCCGTGACCTTGTGAGATTGGTGCCATAATCATCCCATTTTACAGATGGGAAAATTGAGACTCAGAGGGGAGAAGTCACTGGCCCAAGGTCACAGACCCAGTAACCGGCTGAGCTGGGATTCGAACACAGGTCGGCCTTGCTCCTGAGTCTGAGGTCTCACGAAAGAAGGAATGATGAAGGAATGAGTCAGGAACAACCTTCTGTTCTGTGGCCCTCACCCTGGGGAGGCGGCATGACCTGGTTTGTTGTAACTCGCAGGTAGGGTTGGTTGTGAAGGTCAAATGAGCTCACGTCCTCAGCAGCCCTTTGAGAACAGGGCGGCAGGATTAGTGTGGGAGGGAGTCTTCTGGTCTCACACCCCGGTTCTCAGCCTCCTGGGGAAATTCCGCGCCTCAGCCAGCCCTGGCTCAGAGGAGAGCCTGGCCTTTTCTCCTGGCCCTGGAAGTCCTGAGACCCTGGGCCTTCCTGGAAGAGGCCCCTGCCTCACTGGGGCCTACTCATGTCAACTGGGCCCTTGGCTCTTCCCAGGGGAACCCCAGAGAATTTCCTCCTGTTCTCACCTCCCTGTCCCTGGGGCCAGGCCCCAGTGGCTGTGGTATCGGGAGCAGCTGGTGCCCCTAGAGAGTCTGTCGGGCACCAGACACACAGGGGGGCACGTGGCATTTGAGGGTGGCTGGGAGGGCCGAGTTGGGCTCAGTGAAGGAGCCATTGCCAGGCTGCACAGCTGCCTCCCACTGCTTTGGGGCTGAGCTATGTGGCTTCCCGGGTACATTCAGATCGCAGATCTTCATTAATCCTAACACATCCCCTGTGAGATGAGTATTAATAATCATGAAAGTTCACATTTCTTGCTTGTTTACTAGGTGCCAGAGCTGAAGTCTTTATCTGGATTGTGATTTTTTTTCTCTCATGACAAGCTTACAGAGTAAGAGCCATTATTGATATTATTATTCCCACTTGGGGGTGAGGAAGCTGCACATTCAGTAAGTGGCCAGGGCTTCCGTGAACCTAATCTGAATTCTGCCAGACGGCCTCCTGCTAGAAATATCTGTTTAACAGATGAGGAAACTGAGGCCCAGGGAGGTGGAGTGCCCTGTCCAAGGTTATTGACTCTGCCCCTGAAAACCGGCTGCCCAGCACCTTTTGGGAGAGTAGGAGCGGGCTGGAGTTCACCATTTTCCTGGGCTGTGGTGGGGCAGCCCCAGGAGGGCTGGGCTTTGGGAAATGCCCTGGGCCCTGAGGGCCGTGGGCCTCTGTTTCCTCAACTATGAAATGGTGGAGGTAGCGGAGATGTGCCTGACAGACACACTGCTCCTTCCTGAGGCGTCCCCAGCCCTGCCTCACAAGGCCTGAGTTTTCTAGGGCAGCCTTTGGCCCCAGTCCCAGCCCCATAACTGGCAGTCAGCAGGCCCCACCCCACCCCCACCCGGCTTTCCCTCCTCGCCTCCCCCACCCCAAGCCCCTATAATTGGAGTCTTGTCGGTGAGTTATGGGCTCCATATTTTTATAGGTTCCCCCAGCTCCCCTTCCCCCCTCTTCCCCCAAATAAAGGAGCTATAAGACTCGAGCCAAAAACACAGCTCAGAGAATGTGTGCCAGTGACCCAGCCCCTGCGAGGGTGAGGTGGAGAACTTTCCATCTGGGCCCAGCCCTGGGCAGGGCCTATTCCCGTTCTCCCTCCAGCGGCTCCTGCCTCCCTCTTCCTGCCCGGCTGCTCCACAGAAGCTGCTCTGTCCCCTCAGGCTGGGCCAGCTCCAGGTGGGGCCTCTAATGGTTCTGGGACAGGTAGGGACTGTGTTTACGGGCTGACCCCGAGGCGGTCAGCCAGGAAAATCAGTCTGTCCCGGTCTCACAGTCAGACTCCGACACACAGCCAGGGCCACACAGTGAGGCAGGGCCGCTCGCAATATGAGTCACAGCCATGGTCGGCCAGTCACCTGGCCAGGCTCAACCAGTCAACCAGTCAGGCGGTTAGCCATTTGACTCACAGTCAGAGTTGGTTACACCCAGCACAGCCGTTCACACGGAGGGCCACAGTCACACCACCAGGCCAGTCAGCCACTCAGCCAATCTCAGTCAGCCAGTTAAGTCAGTCAGTCATTTTCTCACAGTCAGACTCGGTTATACAGTCAGGGCTACACGGTCAGACATGGCCACTCACACTGTGAGTCACAGCGATGGTCAGCAGGTCTCCTCGTCGATCTCCATCTGTCAGCCAGCCAGTCAGTCAATCAGTCAAGGCAGGGTCAGTCAGCCCACCTCAAACAGCCAGCTGGTCACCTACTAGTCATCCGTCACCCAAATCACTCAGCACATTCAAGTCAGTTGGGTGGTAGGCTATTGTCTCACAGTCAGACTCAGTTACACTGCCACAGTTACCCAGTCAGACACAGCTGTGAGTCACCCAGTCAGCCAGTCAGTCAGGCGGTCATCAGGCAGTCACCTGGCCATCTGGTCCATCTCAGGCAGTCAAGGCAGTCAAGGCAGACTGACAGCCAATATTCAGTGACTAAGGCAGGTAGTCAGTCCAGTCAGTTGGGCACAGTCAGTTTCTGTCAGTTGAACAGTTAGTCATAGTCTGTGGCCTTGTCAGTCACAGCAACAGGTAACACCAGCCAGCCAACCAGTTGGTCAGTCTCAAAGAGTCAGGCGTGTAATCAAATCAGTCAGTCAAGGCTCCGGGGTCGCAGTCAGACCTCCAGCCACCCAGTCAGTCTGAAAGACAGCCAGCTAAACTCAGTCAGGCGAGATCCTCACTCAAGGCTACTGGTTAGGAGATCATGGTTAGTCACCCAGTTAACCAGTCAGTCTCAATCAGCCACCAGCCACACTAAATTTGTCAATCACAGTAGCCAGGCAGTCAAAATAGTAAGTTACAGTAAGTTGCCTAGTTATCCAGTCAGTTTGAATTAGTCAGACAACCAACCAGTCCACTACCCACCAAGCCCATTGTTACCAACTAGCCAGCACGTCAGTCTCCCGTCAACCAGTCACCTAGCCAGTCAGGCTCAATCCATCAGCCCAGTTGCAGTTAGCCAGGCAGCCATAGTTAATCGCAGGCCGTCACAGTCTGAGGCCTGGTCAGTCCCAATCACAGCCAGCCAGCCACGGTGAAACGCCCAGTCAGCCACCATCCATCAGTCACTCATCTAACCTCGTCAACACCAAGGTGCAGTCTGGCTTCTTAGAGAACCAAATGAATCATCAGCAAATCACTGACAGAAACCCTAAATCAAACCAAAAATGCACCTTAACCTGCTTCAGCAACGTCCAGAATTAGTGGTCCCAAATCAGCCTCCTGCTCCTGATTCATCAGGAGGGATGGGGGTGAGGGAAAAGTAAGCTGACATGTGACTCGAATGGAACCCGCTTGTCAACCAGAGGGGCCACAGGCTGATGGCCAGGGAGACAGAGCAGGAGACCCGCGGGCCAGCTTTCTCCCCGCACCTCCTGGGTGCTCTGAGAGGGTTTGCTCAGATCACCCCCAGTGCTCTTCCCAGTGGAAGGAGGCGGGGGCAGTGAGAGCATGAGGCGCCCCTGACATCCTCCTTTTCCTCGCTCCCCTCCCCGCGTCCTCTTCCTCCCCTCCTCTGTTCCTCCACTTTCTCCTTCATCTTTGCCTCCCTCCTGCTCTGCCCACATAAACGCCTGACCCTCCCCCATCTGCTCCCATCCCGATGCTGACATCCCACCGTGCCGCTCACCTCCCCTACACACAGACACACACACACACACACACACACGCACACACACGTGCACGAATGCCTTGCTTCTTGGCTTGCTCCTCATTTCAGAACATCCTGTTCCAAGAAGCCTGGGAGAAAACACCCAGGCCCCCTGCGCCCTGGCCCTCCCCCTCTGCTCCCACTCTTTCCTCCTGCCCCTGCACGGCCGGCCAGACCCCCTCCTGGCGTGAGCATCAGTGACCTGGATGCGGGTTTTTCCTGCCACAGCTCCTCATCCTCCAAGCTCCTCTGGAGGAGAGGGATGACAGGGAACAGCCCGGGAAGGGAGGTGTCTGCTCACAGAGTTCCTGTGCCGGGGCCCAGGGCTCTCCCTGGAGCCAGGCCGGCGTTCTCATTGCTGGGCGAACACTGGCTCGAGTCCAGCTGTGGAGTCAGCCGGGATTTCTGAGCCTGAGGGGAGAACTGTTCATCTCAGAGAGACCGAGGCTGCTTGCTGCTGGAATGGAGCGTGCTCTCGGCAGAGGGGACTCTCCGCACCGCTTCTAGCACCTGAGCTCAGCGGCTTATTAGCCTGTGATAACACTGCACACATTAGTTGGGTTTCTAGAGCCGAGTCTCCCTCCTCGTTGAAATGGTGATGAGAACTGATCCCACCTCCAAGGGTCTAAGTGAGGATGAGACTGAGAGTATGGAAAGGGCTCAGGGCAGTGTTGCTGTCACTGCCGTCTTGGGACTCATTTTTCCCAAGCAGGCAAATTGATGGCCCAGGCCAAAGGGGCTTCTAGAGGCTTCTTCCCAAGCCCCCTCTGTCAACCTGATTCTACGTAGCCCCTTCCCTATCATAGCCTCCGGTCACTGAGGGCTTCGCACTGCTGGATACCCTGGTGATGCTTCCCCCTTCCCCCTCACAGTAACCCCATAGAGTCCACGCTTCTGCTATGCCCATTTTACAGAGGAAGAAACTGAGCTTCCAGCAGTTGGAGTAATTTGCCCAAAGCCACAGGTAGTGAGCGGCAGAGCCAGAACTGGCTGACTCCTGAGGCCCCCGGGGTGATAGATGGCACCTCCCCTTGTACTTGAGCATCCTGTCCCTGCACCCCCACGCCCTGCCCCCCAGCATTTCACTCTGGTCTTTCCTCTTTTGTAAACCTTTAGCCTCCCTTTCTTCCCGCCTCCCCATCAACATTGACTTCTCGCTCCCACTCTCTGGGGCTCGGCTCTCTGCTTGATGTCCTTCAATATTTGTTCTTCCTTCTTCTTTAGACTCGAACTTCCAAATGTGAGGGCACTGGGCCTATGACCCCCTGGAATAAAGACGACATTTCCCCAGCCGTCCTTGCTGCTGGGTGTGGACATATGCCTGAGTCAGGGCTGATAGGAAAAGTCAGGGCTACTCTTGACTTTAGGACACCCTCTCTGTGAATCGGAAAAGCCGCCTTCTCTGAGCAGGTGTCACTCTGTGGCCCAGGGCTTGGTGACTGGCCGGCAGGGCTGTGTCAATCAGAAGACGGAGCCTCGTGGAGGAGGATGCAACCCCGTATAGGGCACACAGTGAGGGGACCAGAGTGTGGATCGTGGTTTCAGTCTCCACTCAAGCCCTGGGAAACCAGTCCTGGCGCTGGGCAGGGGTCGGGGGTGGGGTGTTAGGGAGCTCAGCCCTCGGGCTGCCAACTCGCACAGCTCTGAGCCGGCTAGGTGGAGCCTTTGCTGAGAGCCCTGTGGCCTGGACCCCGGGGCTGACTGTCTTGGGGCCTGTGACTGTCCATCAACGTCCCTCTCCTCCCTCTCCCTCCTTCTTCTGCTCCTTCCCTGCCCTCTCCCCTTCCCTTGCCTCCCTCCCTTCTCTTCCTCTCTTTTTCTGTGTCTTTTTCTCTCTCTGTAGGTCCTTCATCTCCTTCCCCCCTCCCTCCTCCTCTCCCTCTCATCAGGTCTGGACGTCTTTTTTCCTCTGTCTGTTTCTCCTTTCCTCCCTTACTCCCTCTCCCTCATCCTCCTATTTCCTTTCTTCCTCCTCTGGTGAATCTGCAGCTGTGAACTCATGTTCGCAGGATCTGCCACATGTCTATATTCTCCACAACAACCTGACCCTGACTCCAAGCCCCGGCCTGCGTGCTGGTGGGACACACGTTCCATCTCAGCCCCCACGGAGCCTTCTCACCCTCTTTCCTACAGAGTTTGCATGCAGAGTAGAACTTCCAGCGCCCCCTCCAGCCTTTCTGCACACTGGCCGCGTCAGCGGATGCCAGCCCATCCTTTGAAGTCTCCCGGGGCTGCTCCTTCTAAGCCACAGCCGGGGCTGGCACTGGTTCGGTATCAGATCCAGGGCCAGCATCCTTAGGGATGCCACCCGGTCGTCACCATGTGCCCCACCCCGGGCCCGGCCACCTCCCCGGGGGTACCCTGAACATCTTCAGGCTCCATCTCCTTTCTGGAGACTCTTTCCCTTCTCTTGCCTCTGGGAACCCAGCCCAATCTCCCAGATTTCACAGCAGCCAGAAGAGAGGCTGTCTCCAAGCCTTGCAGTAACCCCGAAGGGCCTGGCCGCCTCCTGGGGCCCGGTGTCAACAAGCCACAAACAGCTCTCCTTCCTTCTGACTCCTCCCCAGCAGCGGAGACAAACCAAACACACACACACCACGGGCTTAAACACCTCCCTCTGCCTGCCTTCCCAGTGCCCGAGTCCCCGCTCTGCATACGTTGATCTCCTTTGAGCCCTGCCCCCTGTCCTGGGTGAGGTTGGCACACCTGCGTCGTGAGGGTGTGTAAGGCAGGCAGGCCCATGCGGGGAACACCCTGTCAGCCGGGTCCACGGCTGGTTCCTGTCGGGGTGACCACCCGGTCTCCTGGGCTCTCAGGACAACCTCTACTTGGAGAGTCTTAGCTTTTAAAGACAACTTAAGCTTTTTGGAAAAGACTGCTAGGGCCTTCGTGAGGGCTGTTGGGTGCTGTGTTTTCTTTGGTGCAGTTACGCCGCTGTGCAGCTCCCCCACCCCCACCCCAGCTTCTGCTCTGTCTCGGGGTTATCCTATAGATATCTGTTGACAACATTTGTTGGTCTAGAATTGGTGAACAGCTGAGTGGATGTCAGTGGAGGCAGGAGGCCCTCGGGAGACTGGGAGCGGGGAGGTGGTGGCCCCGGGGACTCTTCAGAAACTCTGGTTTGGCTGAGGAATCTGGATCTGAAAGGAATGTAGGGAAAGACTTTGGGAGATACATAGAAACTATCTTTTGGGGGGTGGGGAAGGTGGGAGGAGAAAGGCTTCTTGCATCCAAACCTCCACATCATGTGGGGCCTAGCTGTAGATAACAGGAATCTTAACAACTCTGTACAGGCTGCGGCTCCACGGGCATGGGGAGGGGGGTGTCTTAACCTATAAACCTTCCCGTTAACAGTGAGGACCTGAGGATTTCACCCAGGGCCTGCTGAGATGGGACCGCCCTGCAGGAGAGATTTCTGTAATGGACCCTCTGAGGCTCCCCCCACCAACCCCAGCAGCTCAGTGGGGGCCTTTCTTATTTGGATTCGTACTTGGCGTGATGAGACTTTTGAGGGGCTGCAGGGTGGAAGTCAGCAGCAGAAGCCCTTAATTCCCAGACCTGAGGGGGCTTTGCAAAGACAGTTCCTTTCCTGCTGAGTGCAAACCCACTATTTCCCTCATTTCCAGGCTCCAAGGAGGAGGGCCAGGCCGCAGTGTGAAACGCTCTTAGAGGAATCCTGCTGGGGTGACAAGGCTTGGAAGAAAAAGGCAGATGGCTCCCCACTGCCCTGGGGATGACATCCAAAGGGTCTGGCTGCTGCATTAACAAAGGCCATCATCATCCCATCTCCAGGCACTGCTCTAGCCTGCACCCTTGCCACATGCTGCCTGCTCCAGCCTCTAGAGCTTCTTCAGTCCTCGGAACAGGTCTCTTGGCACCCCAAGCTGCCCCCTCTATAGGGAACACTCTTCCCTCCCATTGCTTCTTAGCTAACTCCTATGCATCCCTCGGAACTTAGATGTCACCACCTCCAGGAAGCCTTCCCAGAATGCCTTAGGGGAGAGGCAGTAGAGCATAACTTGGGTTAGAATCCCACTTACTAGCTGTATTAGTTTGCTAGGGCTGCTGTAACAAAGTACCACAAACTGGGTGACTCAAACAACTGAAATTTATTGTCATTCAGTTCTGGGGGCTTGAAGTCTGAGATCAAGGTGTTGGCAGGGTTGATTCTTTCTGACGACTGTGAGGGAGAAGCTGTTTCGTGCCTCTTTCCAGGCTGGTGGTAGCCTCAGGCCTTCCTTGGCTTGTAGATGGCATTGTCCCTGTGCCTTTGCATCGTCTTCTCTCTGTGTGATGTCTGTGTGTCCACGTTTCCCTTTTTTCTTAGGACACCAGTCATATTGCATTAGGGCCCACTCTAATGTCCTCGTCTTAACTTGATTGCCTCTGTAAAAACCTTATCTCCAAATAAGGGGGTTAGGACTTCAACATGTCTTTTTGGGGAGACATAATTCAACCTATAACCCTGCTCTGTGGCCTGGAGTGTGTTGCTTAACTGTTCTGAGCCCTGTTTGCCTCATCTGTTCAATGAGGATTGTGAAAAGGAGAAGAATTGCCCCAGGATGCTGGAGACTTTTATTCAAGGCTTACTTCTACTGACCAGCTGTGCGACCTTCGTCAAGTGTCTTAACCTCTCTGAATCAGTTATCTACTGCTGCAAACAGAGCACTCCCAAGCTTAGTGGCTTAAAACAACAACTGTCATGTATTTTGCTCATAACTCTGCAATTTGGGCAGGCTCGGTGGGGAGACCGCTTCTCAGTTCCACATGACACAGGCTGAGGCAGCTCCCCTGGGGCTGGAGGCTGAGTTAGGAGGACTCGTTCATGGGGCCAGCTGGCTGTCGGATGGGAGCTCAGCCAGGGCTGCAGGCCGGGGACCTTGGTTCTTCTCGTGTCTCTTCACGTGTCTGCTTGGGCCTCCTCACAATGTGGTGGCTGGGTTTCAAGAGCAAGCGTCCCAAGAGAACCAGGCAGATGGCGCATGGCCTTTTGTGACCCAACCTTTGAAGTCACGTAGTGTCATTCCCACTGAAGCCACAAGCCTGCCCGGATTCCAGGGAAGGGAAGATGGACTCTGCCCCTTGATGGGAGGAGTGTCAAAGTCACATCAGGAGAAGCATACACAGAATGGAGGTACTGTTGTGGTGCTGTCTGGAAAGTGCAGTTCGCCACACTCTTTATCGCCCTGTCTATCAAGAGTTACCACTCAGCCAGGCGGTGAGCCGAGGCCCTTACACACATTATCTCATTTAATCCTCACAACAACTCCACACTGTTGATGCTACTATTATCCCATTTCACAGATGAGGAAATTGAATTTCAGAGAGGTAACTTGTCCATGGCCACCCAGCTCGACAGCGGCAGAGTCAGACTCTCTTTGCCTCCAGAGTCTTCTATAACTCAGATGGACATCACCAGTCACTGCCGTTCAGAAGCTCCTGCCCGCCTTCCCCTCACCCCCACACACACTGGGTGGCCCCGACCTTCGGGACTCTGTTTTGGCCTTGTGAATTCTACCTTTTATGCCCCAGTCTTTTCTCATACAAGAGGGGCCAGCTGGTAGGGTGAGGCAGGTGTGTCCTCTGAACCAGACTTAGGCACATCGTGGCTTACAGAGGCTCTTGGGGACTGAGAACACTAAAACACTGTTTCCGTGGGAAAAGTATCTGGGTTCAGCCCGCTGCTTTCCAGACACTTCTGGAAGCTTCTGGAAACATAGTTGGAAACTACCTCTAACCAACAACTTCATCTAGAGGGATATGTAGGTAAAAGCGTATGTGTTGGGAGGTGGGTATCTTTAGAAACAAAGTTTGGAGTCTGACAAATTGGGTCCAAGTCCTGATTCTGGTGGTCACAGGGCATCGTTCATAACGAGAATACAAAGAGCTGACCCTCACCACCACCCTATTTTGGAGATGAAGAGTCTCCGGTTCAGAGAGGTGAACTGACTTGCCTAAGATCATAGAGTGCGTAAAAGGAGGAGCGGGAGTTGACTCCTGGGTCTGAGTCCTTTTGGTCTAAGCTCCTCCATTTACGGTCGAGTCCGTGAACAGCTGTTGGATGAAATGACAGCGGTTGCTTGGCTGGTGAGGGGAGCCTGGTGGGCAGTGGAAGGATGAGCAGTTGTGTAGCTTGGTGGTTAGGTCAAGGTTCAGTAGGCTCAAGATTCCCACAGACTGGGCTGGAACCCTGGCTTTGTCACTTACTTGTTGTGTCACCTTGGAAAAACACTTAACCTCCCTGAGGGTTTCAATTCCCTCTCTGAAAAAGGAGGCTAATAATGGCTACTTTACTGGGTCATTGTGGGTATGAAAGAAGAGAATGCGTGTGAAGGTCTCTGCACAGGGGCTGGCATATGGGACACTCTTGGCAAAGGTGTCTATTTTTATATGTATCCATCACCTCCCAGACTCCTGAAATGGAGCTAGTGTCAGAGGCTGGGCCCACGGAGGTGTGCTATGAATATTTGTTGTCTGAATGACAACTCCTATTTTCTACAGGCACACAGGAAATCACTTTTTATGCTCATACAATGGCAGAAATGCAAGGAGAAACCATAACATACATGAATGAATGAATGAATGAATGAATGTTTTCTGTTTTAGGCTGGGTTCCTTCAGAAGCAGACTCTGAGGCAAAGATTTGAGGGCCCCCAGGGAACACTAGCCATCCCTGGTGGTCTAGTGGTTAAGATTCGGCACGCTCACCACCATGGCCTGGGTTCACTTCCCGGTCAAGGAACCACACCACCCGTCTGTCGGTTGTCATACTGTGGCAGCTGCATGTTGCTGTGATGCTGAAAGCTGTGTCACCGGTATTTCAAATACCAGCAGGGTCACCCATGGTGGACAGGGTTCCATGGAACTTCCAGACTAAGACAGACTAGGAAGAAGGACCTGGCCACCCACTTCTGAAAAAATTGGCCATGAAAACCCTACGAATACAGCAGAGCATTGTCTGATATAGCGCCGGACGGTGAGAGGATGGCACAAAAAGACCAGGCAGGGTTCTGCTCTGCTGGACACAGGGTCGCCAGGAGTTGGAATCCACTCGATGGTACTAACAACAACTGGCAGGGGTGTGGGGAAGCGAGACAGGGAAGGGAAAGCAGCCAACACAGGGTATGGTAATGAGCAGGTTCTTGCTGTGGGCAGCTGGGACTCAGTGCCATTGGGACCCCTGGCAGACCCAGGGAACATGCCTTAGAATTGCCCCCCTCGAGGTGGGAGACTTGATCCCCACCTCCCCATGTCATTGCTTGAGGCTGCTCCTGGGGAGTCTTAACCGCATATTCTCTGCATGGTCAAGCTCGCTCCTGAGACCAGGGGGCTCCCATGGACCAAGGATCGCAGGTGCTGCCTAAGAAGCCTTTGCATGTCAGGAGCAGTGAGGGCTGAGGGCATGTAGGTGAGGCACCAACAGATTCAATTTGAGCTCTGAGGGCTCCCTGACCCTGGACGTCCTTCAATGGTAAAATGTGATCTGTATATGGTCTCCCTGTGGTCCTCTGCCCTCCCTACACTTTGAAGGGCCCACATCATTCCCGTGGAATGGTGAGTCTCTGTCT
Source organism: Diceros bicornis minor (assembly GCF_020826845.1). Taxonomy (NCBI): domain Eukaryota; kingdom Metazoa; phylum Chordata; class Mammalia; order Perissodactyla; family Rhinocerotidae; genus Diceros; species Diceros bicornis. Next base: position 70,512,833 of record NC_080741.1, on the reverse strand, counting down.
CGAGCGAACCGTCCTCCTGCTGGTATCTTCTCCAGCTTTTCCTCCAATCCCTCTACAGCAGGGCCTCGTACCTGAGACTCTGAAGAGTTGGGGCTGGCTGCCAAACCAGTGGACAGGTCTGGGAGGTGCTGGTTTGCATGAGAGCATTTAAAGCATTTTTGGCTAAAGGAGCAGGGAGGAGGCTCCCTGCGTGGGCGTCTGGAGGTTGGGCGGGAGCCATTGGCCTGTTGTTTCCCCCCCGACCCCTCCCTGCAGCCCCATGTCAAGCTCTGAGTCCTTTGGAGGAAGGAGCTCCAGTGGAAACTGGTCACCCTTTTCTGTGGGATGACAGGACAAGCTGCCTGCTTCGCACAGGGCGAGACCTGACATTCACATGGCACTGGCAGGGTGGCTTGGGTTCTAATCCTGGCTGTGCCACTTTCTGGCCGTGACCTTAGACAAGTTACTTTCTTCTCCAAGCCCATTCTTCTGCATCTGTAAAATGGGGCCAGATCTTTATATCTACCTAACGTGGCCGTGACGTTAGATCTGGATGCATTCGATAAATGATGGAGTGGAGCAGCCTCACGTCAGCCTGGGACCCAGGGCTGCTCTGGCTGTGTTCTTGGAGGATTTGAGCCTTTGAGGATCCTGGGAATCACACACACTATTGGCCTAGATGATGGAGTTCACCCAGCCATCTCGGCATTGGGGGCATAGCTGAGGACCCTCTCAAGAGACTCCAGGCAATGAGCATTGATGGACCGGGGCTGCAGAGGAGAGGAGCCCACGGCAAATGCAGCAGGTTCTTAGACCACGTGAGACACTGCCTTGGAAAACCTATCACACGCAGGAAAACTGGGCAGGGAAGGAAAGGTCCTGGGTGCAGTGGGGGCGAGGCCACGAAGTGCTTGCTCTGTGTGCTCACAACAACAGTAACAGCTGGCTTTGACCGAGCATGTGCTACAGGTCTGGCCCCATGCTGGGTGCTTGCCACAAAAAGTCATATTTCATCCTCGAGGCAGTGAAATGAGGTAGGACCTATTCTGTCTCATTTTATAATGAAGGAGCTAAGGCTCAGAAAAGAGGAGCAGCCTCCCGGAGCACACAGCTAATAAGTGGCCGAGCTGGGATTTGAACCTATGTCTGCGTGACTCCAGAATCTGGATAATAAAAGGAAAGTCTCCCTTTATTCTGAACAGGAAGAAGAAATATAAATTGAGAAACTCGTCTAGCATGCAGATCAGAGGAGTTTGCGAAGAGGGCAGGAGAATTCTCCAGCAGGACTGACTCCATAATTTGCTGGACCCAGTGCAAAGTGAAAGGACGGGGCCCCTTGTTAAAAGCTGATTGAGAATTTCTAGACGGTGACGGTGCTTATTAAACTGAGCACAGGCCCTTCCAAGTGCGGGCCCTGTATGACTGCTCAGGGTTGCCCTCCCACGAAGTCGGCCCTATTCCCTTGCTCTGAATAGCTAGTGGGTACAGAAGGGGTTCCCTCTGGCAGGATGGGTAAGGGGCAAGCTCCAGGGTCGGGGGGCCTGGGTTTGAATCCTGGATTCCCAGCTTCCTGGCTAATGACCTTGAACAACTTCTTTCATCCCTCTGAGCCTCAGTTTCCTCATCTGCAAAATGGGATGTTGTTCTTATTTCCTAGGAGTATTGCGAGGAGGAAATAAAATGATGCGGGTAAATTGTGGGCGCAGTGCGTGGCCCAGAGTGCGAACCAGCAATACCAGGTAGGAGAGTTAATAGTCGTCCCCTGCCCCCACCTCCTCAGAGCACAGACCCCATGGCAATGGCAGGTCCCAGCTGTCATTCCCTCCAGGCTGCTCAGCCTGGGCTGGAATCTCAGAGGCTGCAGCCTCCCTGCTCTGTCAGCCCCTCCTTCCCTCCCCATCCCCCAGGCTTTTAATGAGTTTAGTATTTTCATCAAATCATTCTTCCTACAACACAGGGCCGGGGGAGGCTAAAAATAGCTCCCAAGTCACATGATGGCTCCAAACGCGGAGGCTCCCAGCAAAGGTACAAGTGCGACTCCCTGTTTCCTAGGAAATGAGAGCCATTGTGATGCCTGACGCCAGGCCGCCAACGCTGCCGGGGCAGCTCCCCGAGTCACATTGTTTCCTGTGACATCCCCGCGTGTGACAGGCGGAGGGTGGGGGCACGGGGGAGGCAGAGCCCCCAGAACTGGCTGATCCATGGCCTGGGGCCCTCGAGTCTGAGCCAGAAGCTGCCCCTTGCCTTCAGGAGTAAGGGGTCCCCAAGACAAGGGCTTCCTCACCGCCCCCCCCCCCCCATTCCCATCGCTTCCACGGGGTTGCCCGCAGGCGACTGCTTTACCCGCAGGAGAGATGGGTTTTCTCTCGGTTACTACATTCCCTGGCCCTGTTGCCCTTGTCAACAACTTGCAACTCAAGGTGTTTTATTATCTGGTAAGGAAGGCCAATCTGTTGACAGACACTCCCCCGTGGACACCTTGCCGGTTCCTCCCAGCCCTCCTTGCCCCCTCTATAAGATAACTCCCAGCCCCCTAGGGCAGTCTCAAGACTCCCAAACTTGAGTGCATCACAGTCACCTGGAGGGCTTGGGGACACACTGGACATCGGGCCCCAACCCCAGAGTTTCTCATCCTGTAGGTCTGGGGTTGGGCCCAGGAATCTGCATTTCTAACTAGTAGTTCCCACATGATGCTGGTGCTGTATTCCAAGGAACACACTTTGAGAACCGCTGCCCTGAACACTGTGGTCCATATTCTTCCCCAGCCTCTCCTGCCTTTCCTTCTCCTCTCTTGCCATTTCTTGCAGCAACATCCCTTTCAGGCCCCCATGCCCTGGCCCTGCACTCAGCAAGACTTTCTGGCCTCCGGGTCTTTCTTTGCTCTGGGTGTTGCCGCCTGGAGTGCTGCCCTCCCACTTCTCACTGGCTAACTGCTGCTCACGCTTTAAGTATAAGTAGTAAGAGCAACCACTACCTGCCTCCCTCTTCACATGGTAAGCACTGTTATTATCTCCATTCTACCCACTGTTATTATCTCCATTCTATGGTGAGAAAACTGACATTCAGATGGCAAGTCACAACCCCAAGTCACAGAGCTAGAAAGCAGAGCTGGGATTTAAGGTGGTCTGAATTTCAAGTCCACAGGTGAGTCACAGCTCACCTGCCTCCTTCAGGAAGCCTTGTCTAAAGCTTCCAGACTGGATTTGGGATACCTTCTTGGCGCCCTCCTACACTCCATGTATATCTTTATCAATGCACTGACAACCTGCAGAACAGTTATCTATTGATAGGTCTGTCTGCTTGCTTCAAATGTGTGTTGCTTAAAGGCATTGACTTTGTCCTAATCATCAGAGTATTCCAAGTGCCTTGAATAGGGTCTGGCATTAGTAAGTGTTCAATAAACACTCACTTGTTGGCTGACTGACTGGATAGTGGTTGTTCAAATGTTTGTTGAATAAATGAACAAATGGTCACTGTCCAAACACTATTAAGTGAATGCATAAACAGCAGGTGCTGATTGCTGAATAAATGAATGACATTAAGTTCTCTATACATGTTGGTTTGTTGGATGAATGAAGTAATAGTAGTTGCTAATGTTTGCTGGATAAATTAATGAATACATGAATGGCTAGTAGGTGCTAATTAAGTGTCTATTACCTGGTTGGGTGAATGGATGGGTTGACTGGTAGATGGAAGGGTGGGTTGGATTGGTAGGTGGATGGATGGATGGTAGAATGGGTGGATAGGTAGTTGGTGTATAGATGGATGGATGGGTGAATAGATAAAAAGATGGGTGGGTGTACGAGTGGATGGATGGGTGGATGGATGGATGGGGGGATGGATGTGTGAGTGGGTAGATGGGTGGACGGATGGGTAGATGGCTGGGTGGGGGGATGGGTAGATGAATGGGTGGGTGGATGGATGGATGGGTGAGTAGATGGATGGGTGAGGGGATGGGTGGATGGATGAGTGGATGGATGGATGGGTAGATGGATAGGTGGGTGGGTGGATTGATGGATGGATGAGTAGATGGGTGGGTGGGTGGGTGGATGGATGGGTAGATGAGTAGGCTGGTGTACAGATGGATGGATGGGTGACTAGATGGGAAATGGGTGGGTGGATGGATAAATAAGCAGGTTGGTCGTTGAGTGGGTAGGAGAATGGGCTGAGACTTTGGCATTGTTAGCATGGGGCACTCTCTATGTAATGCCACTTCTGCCAGATAGATGACAAAGAGTGAGTTATTCGCAGAAACCCAGAGCGCACCAAGTCTACAGCCAGCAGGGCAGCTTGAGGGTTCTCTGGGCCACCAGCTATGATTGGAGAAACCAGATGGATGATGCATCATGAGCATCGGGAGGGGGCCGTGGAACTGTTTTAAATGTCAGGATGTCGCCCAGCTGTGAGATCAGCTTGTCATGTTCCTGAAGCACTTGTTCTAATGAGTAATTACTTTCCCTTTTCTGACATGGCTTCTTGGGAGGGGAGCGAGGGAACTTGGCTGGAAGCCGGAGACCTGTGCTCAGCAACCGGATTCACTAACAAGCCAGAAGAGAATTAACCCCCACCTGCCAGATGTGGAGCAGAACGTGGAGGGCCCAACTCCCAGGCCCAGCCAAGTGCTGCTCAGCTGGGAGCTCCTTCCAGGGCTGCCTGGCACCTGCAAAGAATCCAGAATGTCTAAGTCAAAGTCCAGGTGGATGTCTGACGACCTGGGAAAGAGCAGGCTGTCGGCTTGAAAGTTACTTGATTTTGATGTAAATGAAATGATTAACCACGGGTTTTTAAAAAAGTACTTACTATGTATGGGACATTGTTGAAATGCTTGACCTGAGTTATCTCATTTCATCCTTGCAATAGCCCTTTGAGGGAGACTTATTATTATCTTCTCCGTTTCGCAGATGAGGAAACTGAAGGACAGAAGTTGTTACAGTGGTTTTAAAACATGCCTGCAAATTCTTTGATGCTCCCTTCAAGAGGTGAGTCTGATTCCCTTCCCTTTGAATATGGGCCGAGATTAGCAACTCGATTCTGAGGAGTAGAATGAGGTCGATGACCCGTGTGACTTCTGAGACCAGATCAGGATGTAGTATGGCTTCCTCCTGGCTCTGTCTCTCCTGAGTCACACGCATTTGGAGCCCTGAACCTCCGTTAAGGAAGTCGGGGTGCCTTGAAGCCACCATGCTGCACAGCCTCTGTGGGAAGGCCACGTGGAGACAGAAAGAGCCCCAAGACCTCCCCCATTCTGGTCTCAGCAGTGAGTCCTCCTCATCTTGGCACCAGACACGTGAGTGAGAAAGCCTTGGAGATGACTCTGTTCCAGCCCCCACTTGACTGTAGCCGCACAAATGACTCCGAAGGCGAACCACCCAGCTGAGCCCAGCCTGCCCCCAGACCGTGAGTGCCAACAATGAAATGACAGTTGTGAAGTCTGGGGTGCTTTGTTATGCAGGTGTAACTGGAGCAACAGTAAAATCGACTGCCCTAGATCACGTAGCTGAGAATGGCAGGACCAAGATTTGAGCCAGGCAGGTTGGCCCAGGTGCCACAAGCTTAACCAGTAAAGCGATCCGGCCCTGCCTACATGGTCTTGCCTATTTAATCTCCCCACTGCATGGACTGGCAGGTCACTAGTCTCAACCCAGCAGGTTTGGAGGAGGATTACGTTGAACAGTTCGAGTAAAGCATTGTGTTCTGTGCTTGGAGTACAATAAATTCACCCTCTTAGTTAATGGCAACTCTGTCCTTGCAGAAACTCAGCCATAAACCTTGGCATTATCCTCAGATTGCTCTCTTTCTCTCACTTCCCACGTCTAGCATGTCTGCAGATCCACTCGGTGCTCCTTTTTTTTGGGTTCAGAAAGCCATTCCTCCTCTCTCCCTCCTTCCCTCCCTCCTAAGGGTCTGAGCCCCCCCATCTCCTGCCTGTCTCGCTGCAGCAGCCGCTTTCCTCCAGTCCTGGCCCCTTCACTCTCTTCAACACAACAGCCAGAGAAAGCCCGATAAAGCTGAAGTCAGATCATCTCTCACCTCTGCCCCAAACCTTCTGGGAACAGTCCATTTCTTTGAGCATAAAAAACAAAGTCCTTTCAACGGCCTGTAGGTCCTACATGATCTGCGACCCCCTCCCCACCAAATACCTCCCTGAATCATCTCCTCCAACCCCTGCCCGGCCCAATTATGACTCCAGCCACACAGAGCCCCTCGCTGTTCCTAGAACACACTGGCATATCTTGCCTCAGGCCTTTGCCCCTGCTGTTCCCTCTGCCTGAAATGTTTTGCCCGCTGATGTCCACACGGCTCACTTCTTCACCGCTTTCACGTCACGGCTCAAATATCACGATATTGAGGCCTCTCCTCACCACCTATTTAAAATGACACCCCTCGTTCTCTACCCTCCTTCCCTTTTAGTTTTTCTCCATAGCACCTATCACCATCTAACGCACTATATCGTTTTTCGTATTCACCTAGTTTACTATGTCTCCCTCCACTAGAATGTAAGCCCCATGAGGAAGGAGATTTTTGTCTGTTTTGGTCACTGCCCACGGGACAGTGCCTGGCACATAGCAGGTGCTCGAGAAATCCTTGCCCAGTGAAGGAATGGCTGTTGGCTGTTATTCCCAGGAGGCCAGTTAGGAAGCTATTGAGCTACTCCAGGTGTGGACAGCTGTGCAGCAGAGGCTGAGGGGAAACAGACTTGAGAGAAATACGGGCTGTGGAGTCTGGTAGGGGAGAGAAGACTGACGATGCCTCGTGGTGTTCTGGCCCACGCGGGAGGGAGCGTTCCATCCCTGGAGACGCAGTAGGAGGAGCCGGCTGTGGAGGGAGAGGAAGATGGCGTGTTGGTGGGGGATAAGCTTGAGATGCTGCTGCGATGTCCAAGTGAGGGCCAGGTCCCTGAAAGAGGTGAAGACTGGAGGCGTAGTGAAAAGTCCAGCACGGAAGAATCCTGGGAACCCCCGAGAGTGGTGAGAGCAGAGCCTCTGGGCAACGGACAGTGGGAACAAAGAAAGAACGATGAGAGCAGAGCCCCTCACTCCAATGCCCACGGGAGTCAGGCGGGTGACATGAGGGAACAGTGGGGCCTGTGGCAAACCGAAGTGCCCGTGCCACTACTGGAACAAGATGCAGCCTCTCTTGGCTTCCGCTGGCTTGTTGCCATGTGGGAAGACAGGCTCAGGTTTGTAAGAGCTTCTGGTTTGTCTAGGGAAGGCAGAAATCTGGATTTTTATGTGAAATTTCTTGTTTTTTTGAGACAGCTCATTTGAACTTTGCAAAAGTGCTGTGTGGGCCAAATAATCCACCTCTGTGAGCTAGATTTAGCCCAAGGGCAATCAGTTGACAACCTCTGGAGTAATATAATGAAGGAAAGGGCTGGGGGCAGAAACTTGGGGGAATGGCGTCGCAGTGGGTGCTGTCCGGACAAAGGCACAGGAGGTAGGGGTTGTAAGCAGGCAGTGGGCAGGAGGGCTGAACGCCATGGGGGGGCCATGAGTTTGAGGACAGAAATCTGGCCCTCGCGGGGTCACAGGAGGGTTTTAACAGAGCAGGTTTGTGCAATGTAGGGGCAGAAGCCAGACTTCTCTGAGTTTGGGAGCCATCCTTTCTGTATCAAAAAGTTTCCACCTTCCTTACAAGGGACAAGGAAGGGGAGACAGACGGAAATTTATTTGCTTCAGACCAGGGCTGCCCCCAGAAGAGAATGGGGCTGGGGCAAAGCAACCAGTGTGAGGCCAGCTCCCCCAGCCCACATGCAGGTAGACTGACAGCTGACAGCTTTCAGAGGCCTCCTGGGATATTACGAATCACAGACATTTTGAAATTAAATGTTAATGATGCTCAGAACAGAAGAGTGAGGTTCATCGCTCCCCCTGCCAGCTCCTGGACCGAGTGCAAGGCCTGGGGTGGGCGCCGCAGCCACTCCACCTATGCATTACTGTGGAGGCCTGAAGCAGCCCTGCCCCGTGGAACTTTCCACGTCGATGGCAGTGCGCCCCGTCTGGGCTGCCCAATCCGGGAACCACTAGCCACATGTGACTACTGGGCACGTGAAATGTGTTTAGTGTGACAGAGCAGCGGGATCTTTTATTTTATTTAATTTACAATAATTTAAATTTAAATAGCCTCGTGGGGCTAGCAGCTGCCATACTGAACAGTGCCGGTCTAGAGAGCTGGCAGAAACTGTCGTGTTGATAGAGACAAGACTCTGCGCTTTGTCCCCACCTTTTCTCCGACCTCCCCTAGAGGCGGGAATGCCAATGGGGAACCGGGTTTCCTGGTGGGCAGGCTCACTCGCACGGGGGTGGCTCCCTCCTCTTGCGGGCTGGACAGCCAGGCGGAGGCCGGGCCTGCCTTCCTAGGGCCTGTGTGGCCACCTCCGCCTCTCTCTTTTCCGTTTCTCGTGGGCACCTCTGCCACTCTGGTCTTACCAGGCCCAGCGGGAAGCTGGACATAAGACCAGGGCTCAGCGGACTGGAGAAGCCCGTGTAGGTTGTGGGCCTGCACCTCACAGTTCAGCTCAGTTACCTACCCAAGGGCTCTGCCCGCCTGGGCACTAGCCCAGCTCATAAGGCAAGGGCTACTTTCAGTTTTTTTTCCCGGTCTCCACGTGAGTTTGTCTTCCAAAGGGACCTTGTTGGACAGAAGTGTATACGGCAGGATCTTGAGTTCCTAGAATATTTGCATCTAATAAGGTCTCAAGCCCTTAACAATGGTATTTTCTTATTTTTTCTTCTGGTATTCTAATTAAAAAAAATCACATATAATATACAAACATATTCCCTTTGTAAAAGTTTAAAATAATTTAGAAGGTCTTCCTCATGGGTAAAATCGCCTATGGCTTTCCTCCCAGTCTACCTTCTATATGCACCATCCCCAAGTGGGGTGTTTTTTTCCCCCAAAAGGGATCATACTGCATATGTTTTTCTGTGACTTGTTTTTCTCACTGACCATGCCTGAAGGAGTCTTTCCATATCCATAATGGAGATAGGCCCCATTCCTTTTTAACTGCTGCATAGTATTCCACTGTACCCATATGGTGTGGTTTATTTAATCACTTCCTGTTGATGGATACAGTCGGCCCTCTGTATCCCCTGTTCTGCATCCATGGCTTCAACCAACCAAGGATGGAAAGGCCTATGACTGTTGTGTCTATACCGAACATGTACAGACATTTTTTTGTCATATTCCCTAAACAATACAGTATGACAACTGTTTACATTGCATTTACATTGTATTATGTATTATAAGCAATTTAGAGATGGTTTAAAGTATACAGGAGGATGTGTGTAGGTTATATGCAAATACTACGCCATTTTATATACGGGACTTGAGTATCTGCGGATTTGGGTATCCGGGAGTCCTGGAACCAATCCTGCGTGGACACCGAGGGACTACTGTATTTGTTTTTTTCTCTCTAGGTTCCAATAGCATAAACTGTGTTGCAGCGAACATTCTTGCACATACCTCTTTGTGTGCGAGCGTGAGCATGAGCAGACATGCACCCATGTGGCAGGGGGCTGTGTAGACGGGATTACTGTTCTGTGAGTATTCACCCCGCCCCTACCGCAAACTTCACGGGAGGAGCATGCCTCGCTGTCCCACTGACATCGAGCTTGGCCACAGGATTTGCTTTGCCCAATGGAATGGGGGAGGGGGTGATGGTGGCCAGTTCTGTGCCTAGGCCTTGAGAGGCCTTGAATGTTTCTGCTTGTCCCTCCTGTGCTTCTGCTATCACCATGAGGATAACATTCCCCAGGGAGCTACTGGTCCAAGGGGGATGGGAGACGCGGCTTGGAGCTCAGCCCAGCTGTGCCCAGCCTGGATCAGCCCCACCCGCGGCATTGCAGGCAAGTGAGCCAGAAAGTAAATGCTTGTCTGTGCAGCCAAAATTTCAAAGTTGTTACACAGTAAAAGTTGCCTGACACAGGAGTGAAAACGGGGAGAGCTTTTAGTATCTATCGAAATGTTTAATGACATGCCCTGTGACCCAGCGTTCTACTTCCAGGTGCTAGCCTACCAGAACCCTCCATATCGAGGCATATGAGCAATGATCTTTAGACCACTCCCGTGGTAAGAGACAGTGTCCTCGCTGTCCATGTGATGGATGGGGCTGTCCAGGCACTGAGCCGTGAAATCACTTAGCAGGTCACACAGGGTGCCCCTGGGGGCCTGGAAGCCTTTGGAGCTGCACTCCCCTCCACTCAGAGCGACAGCCCCCCATAGCTGCACGCGTGTGGGCACCACCTGGCCCGTCTGCGGCCACACACCATTGACTTGAGAGCCTTGCAGTTTTATCGTCTTGGAGCCTTTTCCCGGCAGGACCTGCAGCCCCCCGTACCAGCAGCTCCGATCCCCAGAGGGCTGCTGGCGGCTCAAGACTGGCTGGGAAAACTCGCAAGATAGAAAGCCCTGGAAAGAAGAATTTCCCATCGGATTGAAGTTGACTGTTTTCCATTCAGCCCCCAGCCAGCCAATCTTTTCACCAAAGGACTGCATTTTTCAGACTCTTTTCTCCCCCTGGTCCTCCAGCAGCCTCTTGGATGGGATGGTGGGAAAGCTTGCCTGGGTGGGAAGATGCTCAGGGCTGCGGCGGGGGCTCCCGCCTCCCTCCTCCGCTGCTCGCGGAAGGCCGAGGGGAAGAAAATTGACTCCACACAGGGGCCTGCGGACACCTCCGCAGAGAAATTCGTCTTTTGCTGGGGGGAAGCCCAGATGGAATCTCGGAGCTGGGAAATAGATCTGTTTGCTCACTGTCCCCACTCGCCTCTCGGTTCATCTGTCACTGTTAGCTCAGTGCTGATAATTCTGTCGAGTTGGAGCGCTCTCCTGGCTTGGCAGCGAATTGAGTCAAGAAGTTTTTTCCGTGCAGAAACGTCGTGCGTCCACGGTTATCTGTGGTGGATGCTGTTGTTGGAGTTGGGGCGGGGCAGGGCGCGGCTTCACGTAGGGGGTTGGAGCCATCGGTGTCTTCACGCCCAGCAGAGATGATGGGCATCTGTGCATCAGCTCGCAGCGCCTGCCCACCCCCAGGGAAGAGATGAGCTGAGAAAACTACTCATCCAACATCCTGGACGTCCACTCGCCCATCCGGAGGGAGCCGCTCCGTCTTTCCCTATCAGGTGAGGAAGGCCTCATTCCTTTTTAAACCGCTGCAGTGTTCCATTGTGGGCCTGCGGTGTGGCAGCCGTGATGGGGCAGGAGGCGCTATTGACTGAGTCCGTGTGGGCCCAGGGCTGATGGTCCACAGGCTGGTCAGTGACTTGGGAGGTGCCGGGCACAAGCCCTGCCCAGTTGGTACAACAGCATCCACCTCAGGGCCAGAGCAGACTCCTCCCTCTGCTGCGGGGAAGTATCTCGTTTCATCCTCAAAACAACCCTAGGAGGCAGGTACTATTACCACCATTTTACAGATGAGTAAACTGAGGCACAGAGAAGTGAAGAAACTTGCTCAAGAGCACACAGCTAATAAGTGGCAGAGCCAGGATGCAAACCCAGGCCTGACTGACCCCAAAGGCCAGCCACCCCTGTAACTACTGCCTCCCTAGATGGCCAGGTACTTGGGAAATTTGCCGAAGTCATGCTGTTGATAGGGAAGATAAGAGAATACGGCTATTCCTTAGCCCCTGGGTCTCTTAGAGTCCCAGGTATGACAATAACCCTCTGTGTCCACACTTAACAACTTTAAGTGGCCAGGGCGGGTCTCTGATTGTGGTCAGCAGCCTGATCCGAAGCCCCTGGCTTTCAGTTCACTTTTGCCTGAAGTCACCAGATAATTGCAGCTGAAGCAAGTCACTCGGCTTGAATTGCAGACGCCAACTGCCTCCCTCCTGGACTTACTCTTCTGGAGGGAAGTCTTTGCTCTTCTGTCACCCACTCTGGGGCGATCACTGTCAAAGCCAGGACCCGGGACCCCAGCTTCAGCTCTCAGTCTTGCGGTGCAGGTGGGGTGCCCATTGCTAACTGAGTTCTCCCCAACCTCCTGAGCAACCCGGAGCATTGTAGGGCCAGGCTGGGGGGTGGGGGAGTCCCTCTGCCTGGCAGCTCCTGGCAGATGTACTGCTTGGGGCTCTAGCCTGGTGGCTCTGCTGCATCCAGCACTCCCAGGCTGGGCCAACACTAATATTTACATTTGAAGGCAAGGCTGCGGCTCAGGCCTGCTGCCCGTCCTCGTGGCTCTCCTGGGCACCGGGGATGGATCTGCAGAGTGGGGTGTTGGGAGACAGTTTATGTGTGCTGAGCAGGAGCTGTGGGAGATCTCAGGCAGGGAATTAGACCCAAGGCCTCAAATAACAAAAGTAACTATAGTGATAACAATAACAATTATTTACAAAGTACTTACCATATGCCAAATGCTGGGATAAGTTTTTTCTATGCATTTTAAATTTAGTTCTCACCCTAGTGCTTCAAGGCAGGTATATTATAGTTTTACAGGCCAGAAAACAGAGGCAGAGAAAAGTCAGTGGCTTGCCCAAGGTCACACAGCTAGTAAGTGATGGGCCTGGGTGGCCAGGTGAGCAAATGAGCCTTGGGAATTCTAAAATCAAATGCCTGCAGGGGCCGGGCAGTTTAATGCAGTGAGTGAAGACGATAGAGAGTGGTGGAGCCTGGGGCACACTGGAGAGGGAACCCCCTGCCTAATGCTCAGTTCTAGCTACTTTATTGCCCCAAGGAAATGTGGACTTAGTGGGGCCAGCTTGTCTGACTTTCAAGAGAAAATCTTAGCATGTTTGTTTCTATAATCAGAGGGAAAACACATATTTATATATCTACAGGTTTTTATTTGAAGTCTTCCAATTTTTAAATGTTGGCAACGCATTCTTTTTCTGAAAAAGAAAAAAAACACAGGGGGAGCCAAGTCAAACATGGCTTTGGATGATAACTCTGCTTCTTCTGCAGAGCCTGGCTTGTTCACCCCTGTGCTCTGCTGCCTTCAGGCAGAAAGCAAGAATGAGACATCAGCTCAAAGGCCCACTGTCTGGACTGTCACCCTGGAGCCACCTTAGGCGGGATACCCCGGGCAATGTCACCCTTAGAGCCAGACAGTCAGGGCCCCGCCAGGCCCCACACTTCAGAAGGCCTCGCTCTGGCCCACCTCCAGCCGTCCCCCTTCCCGTGAAGAGGAGGTTCTGCCGGGCTAAGGGGACAAGCCCACCCAGAGCTCACACCCTCTCTTCTAGACCAGCCCCTGGGTCCTGGGGAACCCAAGGACTCTGCCCCAAGCCTCAAGCCGCTTTTGGGAGCAGTGGGTCAGTTTCCCGTTGCTGTGAAGGAAACCACTTAAACCGCGTGGTGTGAAACCACCACGTCGTGATCATTCCCGCCCGCGGCTCTGGGCTGTCTGGGCGAGTGCAGCCGTTCTCCCTCGGGTCTCTCCTCACGTCCAGTCAGACGGCGGCTGGGGCCAGAGTCATCTGGAGGTTCTTTCACCCACATGTCTGCGGTCCATCTGACTGTCGGCTGAGGCCTCAGCGGGGCTGCCGGCCAGAACATCTGCACACAGCCTCTCCATGGGGCCCGTGCTTGCTCGTCGCGCGGCCACTGGTTCTAGGAACAAGCGTCCCGAGAGGGAGAGCCAGGAGGAAACTGAATCACCATTTGTGACCTAGCCTTGAGAGTCCCTTCTGCCATACTTTACTGGTGGAGGCAGAGACAAAAGTCTGCCCAGGTCTGACTTGGGAGGGACGTAAACGCTCCCCCTTGATGGCAGTGGGGCAAGGTTACGTGGTAAGAAGAGTCCATGGCGTGGGAGATGTTTCCATGGCCATTTTGGAGAATATTTTCTGCAACAGCCTGCACGGTCTCTTCCCCCGAGTTCCTCCCGAGGCCAAGGGGCTGCTGCAGGGCTGGGAGTGGATGGACAGGCGCAGGCTGGCCGTGCACACGCGGCACACGAGGCCCTCTGACCCTGCCAATGTGAGGGCCAGGCTGCCTGGAGGGCAGGGCAGGCCCTTTGGATTTGCTTTGAGGAGTCCCCACTGAGAGCCACTTGTGGACAAGGCAGAGGTCGGCTCCTAGGGGATCCGAGTGACAGCCACTGCTGAGCAGGAAGGGCTGTGGGGAGGAGAGGAGAGACGGAGATAAATGACCTGCGTGTGTCCACCGACCTCCTGGCGGACGCGTCTTGACCGAGTGTGGACGGAGGTCAGCCCTCGCGGGTGCTATGACGAATCCCAGGTAGTGCTTCCTCGCAAGAACTTGCTTTTGCTCCGGGGACAAGATAAACACACAAGCCAGCCATCAAATAGCGAAAGTCACCGGGTAAATGTAGGTCAAACTGCAGGCCTCTGTAGAAGGGAGAGGTCGGAGAGTTGGTTCTCAAACCTGCTTGCGTTATCAAAATCACCTGGGGAAGCCTGAAGAAATACTGATGACAGGTCCCGCCCAGTTCAGAATTCTGATGCAGTCCCCTATGCATGGGGATTTTTAAAAGTTCCCCAGTGATTCTAATATGCAGCCAAGTTTGAGACCCACTGAGCCAAAGGAGAAACAGCCAGAGGCGGAAGCTCCCAGGCCTTAATGAGGGAATGGCTTGAAGAGAGATGACAGAGAAGGCATTCCAGGTGGGCGGAACAGCTGGAGCAAAAGAGAGGGGGTGGAGAGTGCTCTGCAAGATTAGGGAGTAGTGTAACCTAAGGTTGGATATTCTGAGGTACTAGTATTATTAACGGAAAAAAAAAATGACTGACGTATGCCAGCCACCGTGTTATGAACTTACCGATACAATGTCATTTGGTCCTCACTACGACCCTGTGAGGTAGGTATTTTAATCCCCGTTTTGCAGACGGGAAAACTGAGGCTCAGACCATCTGACTTGCCCAGGGCTAACCCAGACCTAGGATCTGAACCCCTGACTCTCTGATTCTGAAAGTGATACTTGGAGGGTCCTTGGTGCAAACATGGGAAATTCTGGACTTGATCTGGAGGTCACAGGGCACCAGGGTAAACTGAGGTTCAAGCAAGTGGTGTGTTGGAGAGGTACCTATGAAGTGGTGAGCACGGCAGGGTGGCGTGGAGGGCAGGAGGTAGGGAGTGTGTGTGTGTAAAAGAGTGAGCCAGTGAGCGAGAGAGAATGTGGGGCAGTGTCCCTGAGGAGTGAGGGCGGCTCCCGGTCACAGCTCTGGGGCCAGAGCAGCCCCTTTCAAGCTGTGGCTCCCGTCTGCGAGGTGGGGGTCGGATGAGGCCTGGGCAGCCTCCCCAGCCCGTAGCCTTACTGAGCATCTCAAGCATTTGCACGGGCCGTTCTCTGCCTAGAGCTGTCTGGCCCTCTTCTCCACCTGTCTCACTGCTGCTCGTCCCTCCGTGCGTAGCGGGACATCACTTCCTCCAGGAGTCATACAAACTGAGTTTGAGTTTGAACTCTAACACTCACCTGCGTTCTCAGGCAAGTCACTCAACCTCCCCCACTCTCAGTTTGTTCATCTGTAGAATGAAAAAAGTAAAAATAGTCCTTGTCTCAGCGGCTGCTGTGAGGATTAAATGTTACCATGTATGTAAAGCTCTTAGGATGGAGCCTCCCTCGCTCGAGTGCCCCCATAATTGCATTATACTTGCTGTTCATCTGGCTGCTTCCTCCTTGAGACTCTAAGGCCCCTGAGGGCAGAGGCTGTTCCTGGCCTCCTCTGGAACCCTGTGCCCAGCATGATGCTTGGCACGTCTGGTACTCGCAGGGTCCTTGGTACAGATGTGGGAGATTCTGGACCTGATCTGGAGGTAGCGATCTGGAGATTGCTAGATGCAGTCTTAGCCAAGTTGAGGCTTCTCCTCTCCTTGTCAGCAGAACCCCAGTGTCGACGGGAGCAGTAATGTGTCCATCTAAAGGATCACGCTCTCCAGGATCTTGCAGCCACGTGATGCGGTCTGACCAACCCAGCTGTCTTAGGTCGGGTTCCCAGAAGCAGAATCTTTCAGTTTATTTGGAAGGTGACTCCAGGAAGGATTTGTATGGAAGTGGAGAGGTGAGACAAGGAAGAGAAGATGCCAAATTCAGACGGTGTGAGCGAGCAAGTGATTGCTGAGGCCAGCTGGAGCCTGATCCCACTGGGAACCTCTGAGAGATGGTGTAGAACAGGTCCCGAGTTTTCTCATCTGAGGCGAGAAACCTGGGGTATTTATCCAGCAACTGTTGTTTCTCATTGGTTGAGGCTGCTCCTGGGCACCTTTAACTCTGGCACTTCTGGCCTGCTCTGTGTGATGACCTGAGCAAGCTACTGGGGCCAAAGAAAGGGGTTTGTAGAAGGAGATTCTGTGGTGCCAAGGGGACACAGGAGGGGCAGGCACCAACAGTGTCTGTCATAGAAATGTTTAAGTGTTAAGTTGCTGCAAAGGACTTCCAGAAAAGCCCCACGAAAGGGAGGCTAACTCAGCTGATATGGGCCCTTTTGCATGACCTTCCCCCTTCCTCTTTTTCAGAATATAGATTCAATTGCTGGCACTGTGGCAGCCAGCTTATGTCCATGAGGCAAAGGCCAACAGAACTGTCAAGACCTCTCTTTGTTCTGACATCTTTTAGTTATTAAACAATTTACTACTGGACCTAATGTCATACAAGAAAAATAAACCCTTCTCTTTATAGTGGAAGGCAGCCATTGATATTTGGATTGTGTTACTTGCAGGCTAACCCAATCTTAGTTCAATAAATTGTAAATGTTGAAGAATGAATGAATAAAACCTAGGCAGGGGTGTAGGTAAGGCAGAGAGCACCTTTAGCTTACAGAGGTGCCCAGCATGTCTGACAATATTCCTAGACTGTAAGCTCCCGAGGGCTGGAGGATGATTATTTTTGCTCATTATTTTAATCTCAGCCTGTGCAGAGGAGAGTTGCAATAATTGTTTCCTGGATAAATGAATGGCCAGTGATCCTGGGGAAGGAGAGAGAGCTGCAGATGCTCTAGACACAATTTATTTGAGTTTACATTTATGGAAAGTCTTTTCATACACCAGGTTGTACTTCTTTCTTGCTAGAGGGAGAAGAGCTGGGGAGGGGAGAGAAGGGCGAGCAAATGTGCTAGGATCAAGTATGAAAAATTTAGTAGGTTAAACTTCCTCTTGCTGAACTTCAGTTTCCTCCTCTGTAAAATGGGGATGATAACCATACCAAACTGAAGTGTGTTATAAGGATTAAATGCGGTAACCTACGACCAGTGATTAGCCGAGTTCCTGGCACATAGTAGGTCTTCCATAAAGGATACTTTATTATTATTATTGCTGTTGTTGTTATTGTTATGACTAATAGGTACCTCTACTGGGCTCTGCAGAAAATAAGTAAAACATGGTCCTTGTGCTCAGATAGCTGATGATCTCATAGGAAGGACTCACTGGATGATGAGGGAGCATAAATACAATTATTTCCATTTCATGGCTGGGGATGTAGATTCTGAGGGGTTATAAAATACGCCCGAGATCAGCTGGTTTGTGGTGGGGCTCTCCCCCTGCGCCCTGCAGGAACTGTGGAGGAACACAAAAAGTGTTATTAACTTTGGGATGAATTTGGCAGAGAATTTCTGTGATTTGGTCTTGTACCCAGGGCCCACATTTGACGAGGGTCCCGGTGGGCTCTGTGACAGTGGCTCTGAGCTCCTTCTCACTGCCCTTAGTTCCCTCCCATCCTCCAGGCCTCAGAAGCCTCCAGAGGCCCATTCCAGCCCTGAACTTGAACATGCATTTGTTAAAAGGAGCCAGGTTGGGAGGAAATGACTGAAGGAGGTGCCCTTTACCAAAGCTGGGGATGGAAATATCTTCCAAATTAGGATGAGGTGCTCTGTTTTCCCGATTAGTCCCTGAGCAAGCTTCTTCATTCTCAGGACTGTCTCCGTCTGCTGATGGCAGAGTTATTCTCACCAAGACTATAAACTGCGGCGAACTGTCGGTGGCTGGTCCCACTCGCCAAGGGGGAAAGAGAAGAATTCCCCTCGTCATCTGGCTGGGAGCCTTCCCCACGTGGGTGAGGATGTTTCCAAAATATTTTTATGGTAATTGATGGAGTTATTAAGATTTAATGGGTAAATAACGCTCCCATTCAAAAGAAGCTCAGGTTCAAAGCACATCTAACTTCCCCGTAAGTGGGCTTTCTTGTTGAGCATCAGAAATCCTACCAGTTCTCATGGTGTCCATCACAGACTCTGTGATCACCACACTGTCTCATAGATACAGTGACTTCGCTAATGGGGAGGGCCTCAGAGGAGAGACAGACAGAGGCAGGGGGCTGAGGGGCTTGCTTCGTCTCAGCCTGGAGACATTGGTACCAACCCAGGCAACGCTGGACTCTGGGTTTCTCCCAGCACCCCCTTTGATAGCTGGATGTCTTGGGGCTCAAAGCAGGGGTACCACTTGCTCCTCCAGCATCTCGCCATCTGAGAGACGGTTTTCCTGTGGTGACCCATGCCCACCATACCCACGTATATCTCTACTTTTGTGAAACAAAAACACACAAATCATCGTGATAAGTCTTGACATAACTACTTGAGAGCATGTGGTGGGATGAGACATGTTTTGGCTCCTGGTGTTCCCACCTTGCCCCTCCTCCATCCTGCCAGCTGTGCATTGTGTACTCATTGCCTTGGGAAGGCGATGACTCAGCAGAAACTCAGAAAAAGAGTGTCAGCTCTTGGCTTTGGCGTTCGGGGATGAGAGGGACTGAGGGCATAAATAACAGATGTGGGAGAAGAGTTGGGGAAGAGGGAAGCTTCTGGACCTGGAGATGGAAAGGACTCCCCTGGCTGGGGGAAAGGAGAGAAATGGAGGGGATTCCATAAAGGACAGTGGATGTAGGGCCATGTAGGCACAAGGGGACTCAGCGTCTAGAACCGCCCGGCCCCCTTAGAGGGAGCACTTGGGTCGTCAGCCACGGATGCCCAAGGGGGCCCAGTCGGCACCTGCACACCTGCAGTCCCTTCTTGTGGTCACTGTACACCGTCCACCCAAGGGCAACATGGGTGTCCTTCCTGTGGATGGCTGGTGAGGACCTCCTTTTGGGGTGGTCAGCACAGTGGCCCAGAGGGGCACCTCCAACAGTGTCTGGAGGCCTTGCCTGGCACCTTCTATTTATCACGTGGAGGCTCCCATTTCAGTGTCTCAGGACATGTGTAGACTGTAGGGGTGGGTTTGGGCCCTGGAGACCTGCAGGGGTAGGTGTTGGAAGAGACAGAGCCGCTCCTCACTCCTGCCCGCTGGAACCGGCCAACATGCACCTGCTGAGGTGGTGCAGGGTGAACCCCACAGCTCTTAGAAGCTCTTTAGTTTGAGAAGCTCACAGCACGCCGAGGGCGGGATAAGATGGGCCGTGGGCTCACGCATGTCCCTTAGGACCAGCTGTAACTCCACTTTTTCTGTTACTCTTTGGAAAGCCTAACTAGGTGCAAATGTGAGAGAGAAGCCATCTCCCTTCCTCCCTGAGTCCCTTGGGACTCAGTCTGTTTTCTCAGCTCTGCCAATTCTCCCCTGGGACTCTCCTCCCCAGCCAGGCTGCCCGAGGGGTGGAGTCTCCCAACGGCCACTGCCCTGCAGGGTGCCCCACCCCCTACACAAGTCCACAGGCCTTTCCATTTAAAGAGTTCACTGCTGCAGGAAACAGATGGGAGTAACAAAAATAATAAACAGTGAGAATTTCAAAGGTTCCGGAAGCTTCGAGTCATGGTCTCAGGCCTGTAGTTAAAGACTTCCTTCTGAGATGGGTCCTGAAAATGACTGCAGCCACCGTTACCTGGGCTCCTGGCATGGCCAGGCAGGTACCGGCGGTGTTGCCAAGTGTCACCAACTGGACTGGTTCATAACCGCACAACGGTCCTGTGGCGGGAGGCATCGTTACTGCCATTTTACAGATGTGAACATTGAGCTCAGAGAGCAGGGTTGGGCTACATGATTCACAGGGCCCAGGGCAAAATGAAACTGCAGCACTCTTGTCCAAAAATTATTAAGAATTTCAAGATGACGACAGCAGAGCATTAAACCAAGTGTAGGCCTTTCTGATCAGGGGGCCCTGTGTGACCATGCAGGACACAGGCTCCGTCAGAGAGATTAGACAGCTTGTCCAAGGACACCAGCCAGTGAGAGGCCAAGCCAGGCTTCCACGCAAGCTTGAGCAGAGCCTTAAACTGAATTTTGCTGTCTCCTGTTGTTTACCTGCCAGTGTTTCCACCCCTCCCCCCGCCCACCACAGCTCATGACGGCTTGGCTGTGACCCTTATTTCTATGACTTAAAAAGAACAGTGAAAAGCAGAGCATGGCTTGAAGACACTGACACTACACAAATCCTGATGCTGTTCCTAGAAGCCCTTTGGCTTGTGCTACAGGGGAAGCTGACGAGACGATTGGGCATTGCCCCATCTCTTGCCTTCTCCATTCAATTAACTTGACAAGCAAACATTTTTGAGACAGATGATTCTCATTTTCAGTGCTGTTTGAAAGTCCCTGGGGGCAGCAAGAATATTCAAGCTTACTTACTCCAGGAAGTGGTGTCTTCACTCTGATTTATGTGGACTTGATTTTAAGGGACCGCAGCGGGCTCAGCCCACGCACCTGCGCCTCCCCAATGGGACACGTATGATATAGGGGTCACAATATACATTTGATGCAATAGCTTAAAACATGTTTATAAGAGCATATATTTGTATTTATTCTATAATCACAGTGGTTCTCAGTGGAGGCAGCGACTTAACTCCCCAGGGGACATTTGGCAATGTCTGGGGACATTTTTGTTGTCACGGCTGGGTGGGGGGAGCTGCTACTGGCTTCTAGTGGGTAGAGGCCAGGGAGGCTGCTAAACATCCTGCAATGCACAGGACGCCCCTTCCCAGCAAAGAATGATCCAGCCCCAAATGTCAGTAGTGATGAGGCCGAGAAGCCCCGACCAGCAATCATGGTTCATTTTTGTATTTTCCAGAAATGAAACAGATCTCTAAGACTGGAACCCCAGTTTGTAAAAATCTACCCTTAGGAAATAAAATTTTGAGAGATGCCAACTGAATTTGTGACCATCATATAAGAACTAACTGGGCCCCAAATCAGGAGTCAGGTGAACCTCAGGTGGTCCTCACAGCAACCCCAAGAAACTGAATTGTTATCCCCATTTTGCTGATGTAAAAACTGAGGCTCAGACAAGACCAGTAATTAGGGAAGGACTTCCTGGAGGTGGGGGTCACCCCAAGATGCCGTCGCAGCATCACACACAACAATGGCGGTTTCTTTGGCCCTGAGAGGTCCACTTTTGTCTCTTGGCCCTCCACTCGCTTTGGTCACCCCACCAGCTTAGGAGGAGCACCCACCTTTCTGCCTTGGGCTCCGGAACTCCCTTTCCTTGCATTTGCTCACAGTGGCTCCTTTTTTTTTGGCCTCGCATCCTCCTATCTCTACTTCTTGACTGTGCTGTATTCACAACACCTGGACCGTGCTTTGAGGCCACACTCCTCCTAGGAGCTCAGGGTGAATTGGGGATGGGGCAGGTAAATCAGGTGACAGCAACCAGTGCATTCAGTTCCCCAGGCCACAGGGACTGATTTGGGATCGTCATATGACCCAATCGGAGCCACCAAGAAGCTAGGAGAGGTTTGCTTTCCTGCTGCTACCCCCCGGGGGCCCAGCAGAAGGGGCTGCCAGACAAAACACAGGAGGCCCAGGTAAATTTGAATTTCAGTTTAACAATGAATAAAAAAATTTTAAGTATAAGTATGTCCTACTAAATATTTGGGAATACATTTAAAAAATTATTGAGACATACTAAAAAAGTTTTCTTCATCTTAAATTCAAATTAAACTGACATTCTGTATTTTTATTTGCTAAATCTGGCAACCCATCAGAGGAAGCTAAAGATGAGATGGCTCCCGGTGACATCACCTGAGCCCTGAATCAACCTTATGTAAAGCCAAACTACCCATGGACTGACAGTTGAGTGATTGCTAAGGAATTTTCTGGAACTTCTCAAAGTCTTGGCCTTAGAGAGCTTGGAAAGAAAGCCTCCTAAGGGTGACCTGTACTTCTACACTTCTGTCCTTCACAGTGCTCAGTGTCCAGGGACAACGAAGCCTTGTGGAATAACAAGCCTGTTGAATTAGCTCCCTTATACTCATAACCTTTATCTCTTTGAGCATCTACCCTGTGCCAGACCCAGTACTGGAGCTGGAGCTGAAATTATTTCCCACCCTTCAGATGTATTTGATTTAGGTAACATCACACCCATTTCACAGGTGAGAAAACAGAGGTCTGGAAAGGTGACAGCCTTTACTGTAGAGCACAGGCTGAAAGATTGAGACACAGAGAACTGGAAGCAGGTCTCCATGACTACGAGGCCTGTGCTTTGCAGCCTGCCCCCTCTCGGCCCCCACAGCTTGCCTGCAGGTCAGCCTCTTGGGAGGAACCCAGTGTTACTCATGACCCTGCCTTCCTTTCTCAGGACCCCCATTAGCTGCCCACCTCCCGCTGGAAACAAGTGGCTGAACATCTGGAAGCCCTAGGAGGCCATTTCTTTGACAACCTTTGCTTTAAGGGCTTGTGGAAATTCTTGCTCCAACCGCTGTGACGTGAGCAGCCCAGGTACCCAGGCCTCTGGAGGCCAGAGGGGGTTGGTACCATCTGCTTCCGATTACCTTGGGGAGGGGCCTCACCGCCAGCCGCTGGGAACAGGAGCCCCTGGCCTCTGATTTATGGCCCATTTGGAATGAAGCCTCGGAGTAATTACTGTTGGATGGAGGGGTGAGAGCTTTGCAAGCAGAAAGCAGATCTCAACTGACTGTTCCCTCCCTAGGCAGATGAGAATCATCTAGTGAGTACCTTCTTATTTATCTAAATTGCCAGACTTCTATGGACCTGCCTATATGCCAGGCACTATTCTAAGCCCTTCATGAGTATTCACTGGGTTAAGCCTCCTATGCGGGAGATGCTATTATCATCCCATTTTACGCTTGAGAACCTAGGCCCCCAAAGATCACATAATCCACTGCAGTCACCTGGCTAGGAACATGCGCTCAGCTGGGATTTGAATCCAGGCACCGGGATCCATGTTCTTCACCCTTACGGTGCTCTGCAGATGGATGATCTCGAAAACGTGTAACCAGGACCACCCGATTCCCCACTCACAGTTAGGATAAAACCCAGCTCCTAAGCTGTAAGGACCTCCGTGACCTGCCCCAGGTTCTCCCTCTCTTTGATCACACTACTCCAGCCACCTGCCCCTTCTTGCTGCTTTTTGTTTGCTTGTTTGTTTTTAGAGATATAGAGAGATATAATTACTGTATCATAAAACTCACCCATTGAAAGCGTACAGTTCAATGGTTTTTAGTTTTTTTCACCGAGTTGTGCAACCACCACCACAGTCTAATTTTAGAACATTTTCATCATCCCCAAAAGAAACATCATCCTCATTTCCAGTCACTCCCGTGCTCCCTTCTCCCCAGCCCTAGGCAACCACTGACCTTTCTGTCTCTGCAGTTTTGCCTACTTGGAACATTCCACAGGAAGGGAATCCTCGAATATGTGCTCTTTTGTGACACTTAGCATAACGTTTCAAGATTCATCTATGTGGTATCATGAATCAGTACTTCATTCCTTTTTGTGGCCAAAGAACACGCTGTTGTGTGGCTGTCCCACATTTTATTTATCCAGTCATCGGGTGGCAGACATCAGGTTGTTTCCACTTTTTGGCCTGTGACTATTGCCACCGCAAACATCGTGTAGTCTGTGTGGACCCTTCTGGGTTGTAGACAGGCTGAGTGTGCTGCCCTGGCACGGCCTTTGCCCTCACGGTTGCTTCTTTCTGAAGGGCCTCTCCTCAGATCTTCCTGTGGCTCCCTGCCTCACTTCACATCTCTGCCCACACGTCACCTCAGAGAGGCTCTCCCCGACCACCCTCTCTGCTTGGCATTCCCCCTCCCTCACTCTGCTGTAGTTCTCTTTATTGACCCTGTCACGATTGGAAATGACTTTATATTCCTATTTGAGGACTTGATTTTTCTCTGTCTCCCCACCTCGCACGGAAGCTCCACGAGGGCACAGACCTCCTCGGTCGCGTTCGCTGCTGGACCCCCAGTGCCCGGCACACAGCTGGTGCTCAATCAGCAGACAAGGAGTAAACCAGTGACTTGCTCAAAGACAGCCCCAGTGACTCTGACTGGTAACCAGGGCTACCCTGATTACTGCCATACTAACAATATCTCAACTCAGCCTTGTTAATTTTCTCGTTAGACAGTGGGCGAGACAGAGGAGTGAGCCAAGAATCCAAATGGGCGCTGTGGAGGAATCAAGAACAGTGTGGCTTTGAGAGACGGCGCTTTGGCAGGAAACGTCCGAGTTGTTACTAGTTCTGAGCTCTGTGACCGGGAGCAGTTAATTTAATTTTCTGTGTTCAGTTTTCTCAACTGTCCAATGGAAGTAAGAATGGCATCTTCTTTACCGGATGGTGATGAGGCTTGTATTAGTCAGGGTTCTTCAGAGAAACAGAACCAATAGCAGATTTAATGATTTACTGTAAGAAACTGGCTCCTGTGATTATGGAGGCCAAGGAGTCCTACCTCTGCTATCTGCAAGCTGGAGACCCAGGAAAGCCAGTGGGGTTCCAAGAACTGGAGGGACAACGGTGTAAGTCCCAGTTGAGGACAGGGATGACCCACGTCTCAGCTCAGCAGTCAGGCAGAGAGAGCAAATACCCCCTTTCTCGGCCTTTTAGTTCTATTCAGGCCTTCAAGGGATTAGATGAAGCCCACCCACACTGGGGAGGGCCTCTTGCTTTACCCAGTCCACTGATTTAAATGCTAATCTCTTCTGGAGAAACACCCTCACAGACACACTCAGAAATAATGTTTAATCTGGGCACCCCATGTCCCAGTCAAGTTGACACAGAAAATTAACCATCACAAGGATAAATTGAAATAATGTGGGTAAAATGCTCAACATTACGTTGGCTATTTTTTGTGGATGAATATAGTGATCAGGAGAGCAGAGGGAGCAAGGAGGATGGGCAGGTAACTAGGCTGGAAGGGAAGGCGGGAGGGAGTGAGTGAGTGAGGGCTTCCTGGGGGAGGTGGCATCTAAACTGGGGCAAGAAAGAGGGAGCTTGGGGAATGTGACATCTCTCCTCCTTCCTCACCTCCAGGTCAGGGCTCCAACTTGCCAGTGGAAGATTCCGGGCAGCATCCCACGGCCTTGGCCTCTCTGTTAGCAAGACTGACATTTGTGGGGAAGACTCCCGGGAGAAAAGGCAACAGCACATGGTGGTTGAGAGCTCAGGGCAGCTGGGTCACGTGGTGTTCAAATCCCCTGGCTTCCTCACTGGCTACCTGGGTGTCCCTGGGCAACATGCCAAACCTCCCTGAGCCTCAACGTCCTCATCTACAAGTGGGGGTGGTGCGGACAGTACCGACAGCACAGGAGCGTCCGGAGAATTCAGTGAGGTAACACATGGGAAGCACGTGCCACATGGTGGATCGGTGTCAGCGGTCAGTCTTGGCCGAATCCCTCTCTGTCCTCCAGTGTCTTCCTAGAGCTATTATAGCAAAGCAGGCAACTATTTTTGAATCTAGGGTTGCTGCTTAAAGAGCTGGAGCAGAGATGGGGACAGTTTTGTGCAGGTCAGGCCTGAGCCGGCTGTGTGGTCTTGGGAAAGTGAACCGCCCCTGCTGAGCCTGGGGGGAAGCTGCTGACGGGTGAAGGGGAAATGAGATAAAGGAGGTCGGGCCCTTGCTGCTTCCTGTCTCCCTGGGAATCCCTAAGAACATTCCCCAGCCTCCTCCTCTGCCCTCGTCCCTCTCCCGGGGCTTAATTGGGCAGCTGCACTCGCCCGGCACTTAACCTTCTCCCCATCTGCCCTCCAGGGAAGGAATTAACGCTAATCCCCGAGCTGCTTCCCGTGCTCCGGCGGGAAGTGCGCGCGCGCGGGGAGCGGCAGCAGCCCGCCCCGGCCTCCCCAGGAGCGCAGCCCCTCGTCCCGGAGCAGCAGCGGCGGGGACAGCCCTGCCAGCAGTGAGTCACCTTCCTCTCTGCCCCTCCTCGCCCGGCACTGTCCGATGGAAACACAATGCGAGCCACCTACATAATTTTCAACTTTCTAGTGCCCACACCAAAAAAAAAAAAAAAAAAAGATGAAATTTTAATAACACTATTTAACCCGATATATCCCAAATGTGCTTTTTTTTAACGTATAACCAATACGCACCATTAGTAACGAGATATTTTACGTTCCCTTACGCCTACTAAGCTTTCTAAATGCGGTGTGCGTTTTTATACCTTTACGGCGCATGCGTCTCAATTTGGATACTGAGTTTTCATGGTAATCCTTGATCTGTATTTAGATTTCATAAAATTTGTAGTTGAAAAAGTAGATTTACCCACCCAAGCTGTTCCAGACTCGCAGAAAAGTTTTCCAATAACTGAATCGAGTATCCGTTTTTAAATTTAAATGTAAATTAATTAAAATTAAATAATGTGAACCATTCAGCTCACCAATGGCAGTAGCGTCACATTGCAGGGCTCACGTGCGGCTGGTGGGAACCACATGGGAGGAGCAGCTCTGGCCTTGGCTCCTGAGTTCCCGCAGCTGCTCCTCCGCTGGCCTCCCGGGAAGGCATATGGAGCAGGAGAAGTAGAAGAGGGAGCTCTGCCTTCAGTTTGCTGTGTGACCTTGGGTAAGTCGCCTGCCCTCTCAGGGCTTTTCTTTTCCCAGCTGTGGAACCCTTTCATCCAGAGAAATTGAGAGCCTACAGCTCACCACGCTTTGTGGGAGGCTCTGGGAGTGCGCCTGCAAAGAGGGCACAGGTCTCCTCCTCACAGAGCTTCACTGCCGGGGGGGGGGGGGGGGGGGGGGGGGGGGGGGGGGGATATGGTAATGACAATGACAGTTAACACCACTGGGCCCTCACCATGTGCTGGGTGCTGTTGGAAACCCTCAACATTCCCATCTCCTCTGATCCTCACGGTAACTTTATGGGGTAGGTTCTAACATCACAATCTCACATGGGAAAACTTAGCTGCACAGAGCAGTTAAGAAACTTGCCCAAGGTTGCCCAGCCAGGAAGGGACAGTGCAGGGATTTGAACCCAGGCTGTCTGGCTGTAGTGTGAGTGCTTTCATCACCTCCTTCTGCCTCTAATGAATACAGAGTGGCAATGAGGAGTGCTGGGAAGAGAAACAAGGCAGAAAAAAAAGGGAGGAGGTGACCCTGTCCTCCAGACACGCGCTAACATCCCTGGCAGCTTTATCAAGGGCATCGCGCCCTGGCTTTGGGGGGCTGAGGGAGGCCCCCAGGCAGAGAGTGATGAGCCAGAGTCTCTGAGGCGGCTCCTGGTTCAGATCTGCCCTGCAGCAGGAGGGGTTGGGCACCTGGGCTGCCAAGCACAGCCTGGCCCTGCCAGGCAGGTGTGGCACGCAGGCTGGGAGCCAGTGGCCAACAGCTGCCGGGCTGCACCAGGCCTGTGCCAGGGCCCGCAGCCCAGTGAGCAGCCGGCCCCCAGCACGAACTGGGCACTTGTTTTCTTTCCTTCTGTCTGTCTTCTTTCCCTCTTTTCAACCGTAGCTCCCTCCCCTTCTCTCCCTCCCTCCCTCCCTCCTTACTTCCCATCCGTCCACCCACCCACAATTTACTGAGGACCTACTATGTGCCAGACACTGTGTTAAGTTCTGGGGACCCTGCAGTGAATAAGACGCTCCTGTCCTCAAGGGACGTTATGGGCGAGTTGAGTGGCACCATAAATAAAACTGCAGTATCAGCTTAAAAAAGAGGTGTGTGCTCTTCGAGAATAACATTGAGGTGAATTTGGGGAATTAGATCCGCTCTGTAGATGGAAAGACACTTAGAGACAAAATTCACAGACAAACCGTAGGCTGGAAAACTCTTTGCCCCTCTGGGGATGCACAGAGCCCGCATCTGTGTACAGGGCATGCTGTTCCAGGCCTGGCACCCAGCGCCACTCCCCTTGTAGCAGGGCCTGTGCTTAGGTTTTTTTCTCCTTTTTCTCTTTTTTTTGCTCATCTTCTATTCTACATAAAATAATGTGCCCTGTGAGTAGATCAGGGCATGAACTTCCGACTCAGTGATTATGACACGAGGTCGTTCAGGAACAGGAATGTGCTGGGGTCGATGTGCTCATCCTGTCATCGAGAATTTACTGAGCAGCTACGTTCCACAGGTTGAGCTCCAGGTTGAACAAGACAGAATTCCTGACCTCAGGGATTTTGAGTCCAGTGTGGGAGACACACAGGACACTAAGCAAAGCTTCTTCAGGTGATGAGTGCAAAGAGGTGGGATGGCTGATGGGGAGCCTCACGGAGGTCACCACAGTGCAGACTATCGGGGACAAGAAAGGACAGTGAGAAGAGTGACAGCTGAGGAGAGCCCTGAGGTGTGGGGACTGGTTAGCTAGGTGAAAAGGGAGGGTAAGTGTTCCAGGCAGAAGGAGCTACTTGGAAAAGCTTAGCGCTTCACCACACACACACACACACACACACACACACACACACACACACACACAACACATGTTCCATCTTGCAGGAGTCTGAATCAGGGAATCCCAAAAGATAGGGGTGGAGAGGTAAATAGGTCAGATTACAAAGGGTGTAATAAACTATGCCGAGGAGGTTGGACATTATTCCAAGATCAATGGGAATCAATGGGAAGGCTTTGAAGAATTATAAACTAGAGAGTAAGTGTTTCAAATTTGTGTTATGGAAAGATTATGTTGGCTACATCCTGGATAATGGAGTGGGGGAACCTGGAGCCAGAGGGGCCAGTTATGGGGCCGTAGCCAAAATCCAGGGGAAAACTGATAGTGGCTTAAAATAGGGAAATGGCAGTGAGGATGGAGAGAAATGGATGGAGGTCAAGGTCAAGATCAAGGTGAAAGGCCATAGAAACTGCTTATTGGGGGGAGGGAGGAATCAAGGATGACCTCAGCTTCATGGCTTGAGCAATTGCAGGGCTTGGTGGGGCTGGTAGGGAGTGGGAACGCTGGGTGGGCACAGTTTGGGAAGAGGAAAGGTTGGACATTCAGGTTTGGGTGGGATGATGAGTTTGGGGTCCTTGTGACTCTCACAGTGGAGCTGTTCACGAGGCAGAGCCATGAATCAGAAGCAGAGGTGGAGGACCAGGCTGCTGGCCTGGACCTGGGAGGCTGACAGACAAGTCCTGAGGGCTGGGAGCAGCTGCATTAGCTCAGAGAGACTGTCATATGAGGAAAGGAGGAACCAAACATTAGACGCTGGGCTGGGTGTTTGGATCAAGAGCCAGGAGACTCTTGGTCTCTGTCGCTCGCCGGCTGGGTGAGTTTTGGCCAGTCACTTCTCTCTGGGCTTCAGTGTCCCCATCTATGAAACGCCAGGACTTGGATAAGATCAGTGATGTCTCATTGTCCCACAGTCCTCAGAGTTCCTGGGAAGTCCTTCAGGGGTCAAGACAGTGGCTGAGGTGGCGTTGGGGCTGTGGCTTGGGACCATCACTTCCTCTTTAAGCACAGTAGTTCCACTTAGATTTGTTTCGTAATGTGACCTTCTAAATTCTGACTTGAAGCAAGAGCTCCATGCATGAGTCAAAAGAGGTTGACAAGGAGACAACCTCTCCTGTTCCATCAGGCAGAGTGTGGAGCCACACCCAGATGGACGTTTCCCTGATGCTAGAAAGAGTGGCGTCTCCATGGAGTTGGAGGGAATTGACAACCACCACAGACGGTACAGCACCACTTAGTGCAGGCTCCAGATCTGGGGAAAAGTCACGATCACCACACCTGGGCAGGCCCAGTGGACTTGTCTGGAGGGTTAGCATCACCAACTCAAGTACTCCCGGATGACAGATAAGATCCAGCTCTAGTGACACTTGCAGTGGATGGGAAGATTGCCTGGAGCTGCACGGAGAAGGATTCTGAGGCTGCGTCTCAGTGAGGATCAAGTGCTGTGATTGGCAATGTCTGCTCTTGGCGGCAAATTAGTGGTAGCGGTGTGTGTGTGCCAGGTATCTGCTAGCTTTGATCTAATCTTTGCTCTTGACAAGGACATGAACTCTTTCCTCCCCTTCAGAGTCCCTGGCTGCCCTGTTGTGCTTTGTCTTCTTTCTCCTGCTCTTGCTGTTGAGGACTTCAAAGGTTCATCCTGGCTCACTTCCCAGTGGACCAGTCACTTCAGGAAACAAATGGACTGCTCTCTGGAGGAAGCCAGATCGCTCAATGAGTTCCCATTTCTCCAGAATTAGATGGTTAGTCATTCCGACCAGGGGCAGTCGGTGGGCCCGTGGCCAGGGAAGCACAATGCTTCTTTGCTGAAACCCAGGGTGTGGGCCTGGTTTCCGAAGATCTTCAAGGCCACGTTCAGGGGGCTGTTGACACCACCCTGGATCCTGCTTGTTGTGTCGTGGGGACCTGTGAGCACTAACGGGGGGGGGGGGCGCAGAGTGAGAAAAGGGTACTCCACCTCACCTCAGGAAATTCCAAACCTGCTGTTATCTTTTAACGTTTTAACACAGTAATTTTCGTGACGTAAGTAAACTGTGTTTATTGTAGAAAAGTTGAAAAATGTGGATAAGCGAAAAGAAGGAAATAAAAACTACCTGTCATCCCAATACCTAGAGAAAAGCACTCTTTTGACAAGTTGGTGTGTGTCTTTCCAGACCTTAGCAGCATGGGTACTAGTCCATCAGAGCAGATGGTGGCTATTGCCTGGGCTAAG
Organism: Diceros bicornis minor; assembly: GCF_020826845.1. Lineage (NCBI taxonomy): Eukaryota > Metazoa > Chordata > Mammalia > Perissodactyla > Rhinocerotidae > Diceros > Diceros bicornis. The sequence continues at coordinate 70,482,224 of NC_080741.1, read as the reverse complement.
TGGGGCCCCTTGCTATGCCCGGCTTTAACCTTCTACTGCTGGATTCTGGGAAGGTCTAAGGTCCTGGGGGTGGGGCTAGGGCAGGTAGGGCGGCATCCATGGGGCTCAGGAGGCAACTTTTATCAACCAGACTGGAAATACTTTAATTTCTAACAACTTGAGCCGGTACTTTGTGGCTGATTCTCAGCGGTGTCCATCCCTGCTCCTTGGAGGGTGTCACCGGACGTATTGGCTGGATGTGGGCCTGGGCTTGGGAATACGACTGCTGGCTGGGAGGGGTTGGGAGGACTCACTTCTCAGCCAACATTTCTATTTGCATTTGGAGCTTTGTTGCTTCTGGAGGGTGAGCTGGGTCACACCCTTTTATCGTTTTCTATTCATGTTCTGCCCTCCCCTCCCACCCCAGTCCTCAGAGATTAAGGACTTTCCGGGGGAGAAAAGAATTTAGGATTCTGGCCTTCACCTTGAGATTCAAAGGTAAAAACAGCCTCACCTTTGGGGCTTGGCTGGCTTCAGTCAAGGCCAGATAGTCAGAAAGGACCACAGGGTTCTAGAGCAGACACATGAGGGAAGGGAGAGCCGGGACAGGAGCCAGGACTACACACCCTGGCCCAGGGAGCTGGAGGCGGGGGTTTGTCCTGGGCATGGTCTGAGGCTTATACGAGAACCCTCCTGATCATGCTGCCCTAGCTGAGTGCAGATCCACAGGACAAGGGTGCGTGTGAGAATTGAAAGGCTATAACTGTTTGAGGCTCAGGTAGCATTGCTGTAGGGCCCTTCTCAACTGCGGGAGCCGTCAAACCCTGATCTGGAGGGACAGGGAGGCCTCCCCAGACATGGGGTCCCGGCAGGAACTGCAGATCACACACAGCACGATCAGATCAGGGAGAGCAAAGGCATGGAACCAGCAGCAGCTGCAGAGCCCAGTCTCGAGGATTGGAGTTCTCCGTCTCTACCAGGTGGCAAAGATGCTCAGGACTTATTTGACAAGTAGTTTAACTTAGTGGTTAAGAGCGCGGATTCTGGAGCTAGACTGCTTGGATTTACATCCCTTCTCTACCACTTATTAGCTGTGTGACTTTGGGCAAGTGACTTAACCTCTCTGTGCCTCAGTTTTCTCATCTGTAAGGTAAGGGACACATAGTACCTATCTTATCTTATAGAGATTATATTAATTAACATGTAAAATTAGATATAATTGATTGTTATAATTAATTGCAGACTCACACAAACATCCCTGGGTGGTCTTGAAAATGCAGCATTTGGGAAGGGGAACCCTGGGAAAAGCTGGAAATTCTTGTTCATTTGGGAAGTGGGGCCTTGAGCTTTTGCATTTTAGGGAAGTGGTTCTTGACCTTGCGAGTGCATGAGAATCACCCGGAAGGCTTGTTGAAGCACAGATTGCTGGGCCCCACCCCCAGCGGATCTGGGCTGGGGCTGAGAATCTGCATTTCTCACAAGCTCCCTGGTGATGCCTGTGCTGGAGGTCCAGACCACATTGGGAGCAGCGCTGGTTGTGAGACTGTTATAAGTGCACTTCATTTGTTCTCCCAGCCGTGAAACCTGTTGCATGCTGGTTGCACATCTCTTTTTACTAAAGTGGGATCTTACCTGCCATTTGTAACCGGACTGTAAAGGCGACAGGGGCCATGAGCTTACTCCCCAGTGTATGCAGAGCATCTGACTCATAGGAGGGCCCAATAAGTGTCTATTCAGGGGAGGAAAGAACATGTGTTGCACTCAACAATATCCTTGTGTACATTTTTCCTGTTAATAAATATTCATCCACAACAGTGGTTGCATAGTTTCCCTTGTATGGATGTGAGAGGAGAACTCGAGCCTGCTGGAACAAAAGGGGGCAATGTCTTCTAGGAGGCAGAGAGCCTCAGCGCCTGGAACCAGGGCCTGCAGGGGGCTGAGAACACGAACGATCCTCCCCGTTGGCTCTCCTCCCTATCGTCCTGTGACGGCTTTGTTCCTTTTCTTTGGCTTTGCTTTGACTGCATCCTCATGACACCCAAGATAGCTGCCCACATCTCCCAGTCACCTGTTACAGGCCCTTCCACGTGCTGACTGGGTCTGTCTGTCTGCCCGCTGCTCTCTCTCCGGGGAACCCCAGCAAGGACTCTGATTGGCCCTTCTCAGGTCAGGTGCTCACTCCCCATCTAATCAGGGAGAAGGGCCGCATTGTCCAAGTATGGCCGCCAGGCGCCCTTGCGGTGAGGGGGACAGCAAAGTGGGTCATGGTGATCCCCAAATGACCCAGTCAAATTGCCTTCCATTCATCTCGCCATCTTGCTACTTAAACCTGATTTCAATTTCAATCTGGTAACCAGGATTTGGTTTCTGTAGACTTTTCTGGGCTCAGAGCAGGGATTTGACTGACTTAACCCCATATCCCATCCATTAGTGATAATGGCCCGTGGCCGTGTCGTAGGTTTGTCTGATGTCTTTGTACATTTAATCCCCACGACGTGATTTCGAGGGAGGCAGAAGGTTTCACCCAGAGAGGCCTGTTGAGCACCAGCAAGTCTGTTCATGATCCGAAATGCAGCTGAAAAAATAAATATAATTAAAAAGATAACTCAGGCCAGCGTTCCGGGAGACTCTTTTACATGGGCGCATGATGAATGCTATGCTCAGCGCCGCGGTGCCAAAAAGCAAAATAAATTCTTGGAGTTGGTCTGTGTTTCCTGCCTGCAGTACATTTGCTTGTTCCAAACAAATATATTTGTCAATACAACACAATTAGGAAGGCTGAGCCAATCGGACCATCAAATATCCAGAGAAGCAGAACGTGGCTTCCATATGGCCTGCTGGATGGAGCCAAGGCCTGAGCGAATTATGACCAAATCAGTTATGGCCTGGGCAAGCCTTGCATTCCCCGCCAGGACAAACTTTCTCATTGCTCCTGGTTACTGAGAGAGTTCAACCTCTTTTTTTCTTCTTTCTCGATGTTACTCATAACCCTTGAGGCAGCAACCTCCCCGCCCCCGCCTGCTCCAATCTCAGGGGTTAATTTGCTTCCTTTTTTGCCAACAGCTAGAAATAACTGCTGACACACACAGTTTTTAGAATGAGGGCCTGCCAAAATGGGACTAATAGTTTTGATAATAGCTACCATTTATTGCATAAATGTTTAGGCTTTTGACATTCATGGTTTGTCCTGATCCTCACAACAACCCTGGGATTGGCATTATTAGTTCCATTTTGTAGATGTGGAAACTGAGGCTCAGAGAGGCAAAGTGACTTGTCCAAGGCCACAGCTAGTGAGTGGCTGAGCTGAGATTCAAACTCTGGTCACTTTGATGCCAGAGGTTATATTAGGACTATTGATGTTGAGACATAGAGCCCAACTCAACTTGGCTTTAAACGATAAGGGGATTGAATGGCCTTTGTGAGTTGATAGCCCAGATGTGGGCTTCAGGCAAAGCTTAATCCAGCCATTCCAATGATGTCCCCAAGGACCTGGTTTCTCTCGACTCTGCTTGCCTTCATCCTTAGGATCCACGCCACTGAGTTTAAAGCCTGCTGCCCTGGGCTCTGCCCTCACGGAAGAAAATAGCTGCAGCAGGTACATTCTTTAAAGATTTTATTTATTTATTTTTCCCCCCAAAGCCACAGTAGATAGCTGTATGTCATAGCTGCACATCCTTCTAGCTGCTGCATGTGGGACGCGGCCCCAGCATGGCCAGAGAAGCGGTGCGTCGGTGCACGCCCGGGATCCGAACCCGGGCCGCCATCAGCGGAGTGTGCGCACCCAACCGCCAAGCCACGGGGCCGGCCCAGCAGGTACATTCTTTAAATCCTCAAGCCACATCAGCCTGGGGAAGAAAGAACTTCTCTTCTGGGAGCTCCCATGGAAGAGAGAGGAACTTTTCCTCTCGAACTGTTGGTATCCCATTTGCTTGGCTTGAGGTAGTCACCCGTCCCTGAACCATCACACCTGGCTGAGGGATGCTGTGAGCTGATTGCCTTAGGCTGGAGCGGGGGTGGTGGCAGTCTCAGGCAAGCCACGTGGCCGAGCAGGGGAAGAGGCGGTGATCCTGGAGCAGACCTGGGTGCTATCGTCAGAATAGGGGGAATGGCCCGAATAGTTAACCAGCTGACCTGACACAGGCACTGACCAGTCAGAACCGATGCGGGCCGCAAAGACCTGTTCACTGTTCGCTGCTCGAAGTGGGCTCCTGCCTCAGCAGCTCTGGTATAACGTGGGAGCCTCCTGGCAATGCGGAATCTTGGGACCTACCCCTGAGGTGCTGAATCAGAATCTGCATTTTAACAAAATCCTTAAACCTTGACCAAGATTTAGCAAGTGGGGGAAGCACTGATTTAGCAGAGTGGTATGCAGGAAGCACAGGGTTTCTGTGTCAAACACATGGGGTCCTAACCCACGAACCATCGCTTACTGCTAGCAGGGTGACTTCAGGCGTGGGGGCATACCACCACCCTCCCAGAATTGTTGAGGGGAGTAAAGGAGATAACTTTTGTAGAGTGCCTGGCATGTGGTGGATGCTTAATAAACAGAGCTCCCGTCTCCCCATCCCAAATGTTTACCCATGAGGAGGCTGGTCTAGCGAGGTCTCCGCTTGCCCGAGACGCAGACCTGCACCCTGGGTGCCCTAAGCGCTAGCCTGGGGCTTTATTTTCCTCAGTGCAGCGGAGCTTCTCAGCCCTGGCTGCACATCAGAATCACCTGGGGAGTTTAAAAAATCTCGACGCCCAGGCATCACCCCAAATCGACTCAGAATCTTGCCGGGAAGACCGGGCATCAGTACTTTTTCATTCCTGTGGGCAGCAAAGGTAGAGGCCTGGTGCCTCCCACTTTCCTGCCTCCTAAATTAATTCGGCTGTAGAAGGCTCTGCTTTGAATGCCTCTGGGTGGCTGGCTGCAAACCCACTGCCAGGTGAGGGTTCCTGCCTTCAGACCCTGAGCGTGTGCTGGGCCTGGCTCTGTGAGGGAACGGGGAAGAATTTGTGCTGGCTGCTCGGGCTTGTACTTCTCGGACATTCAGCGAAGCCGGTGGGCTTGGACCTGTGGCCTCGACCCCAGGGATTCAGTGGGGCTAGTGGGGAGCAAAGACCAGCTCTGCGCCTGTGTGAGAAGGGAATGGACCAGAAATTCTAAACTTTTGTGTTACGGACCCCTCGGCATCTGGTAAAGCCCCTGGACTCCTCTCAGAAAAATGTTTTTATTTTACACACTGGGACTAAGGAAAGCAATTGTTTTGAAATACAGTTATCAAGATATTAAAAAGAAAATAAAATTCGATTTGGAATATGTATGCTTTTTTATGAATATTAAATAACAAGATCTAGCAATGGGTTTAGTAACTAGCGGAAGCTGAAGTAGTGATGAGCGTGCATAATATTTTGAGATCTGCAACGACTGTCCTGCGTATAAAAGTATCTGTGATTTCTTTGGTGACAAAGTCCCAGGCACTGCTAATCCTACTCTGAGTTCTCGCCGATGTTTACAGTGGAGGCAAATGCTGAATTTTGGTTAGAGGTTAGTGAAAAGAATGATCTAGTTTTTTTCTGCCCAAGCCTGCTGAGCCCCTGAATTCTGTCCCCAGACTCCTTGGGTTCCCTGGCCCCAGGTTAAGGACCCTTGGAGCAGAGGAATGGGCTGAGGGCAAGTCTCTGGCTGCAGCAGCGCTGGGCAAGGTGGGTGCCCCACAGGGCACGGTGTGGTGTGTCTCCGTCAGAACATCCCACCCGTTTTTCTACTGCGTCCTGAATGCTGAGGCGCCAGCAAAAAGGTGTGTGTCCTGGAGTTCGGGTGTATAAGGAAGAGCTTCAGAGTGGAGCGTGCCAGGTTCTCATCCCGGCTCTCTTCTTCACAGGTTCTGTCACCCCTACGTGCTTAACCTCTTTGCACCTCATTTTCTTACTCTATAAAATGGGGGTCCTAATACTTCAAGGATTTCTGTGATAATGAATGAAAAATGCCTAGCACAGTAGCAATGAACCTACTAGTTAAGTGTGCTGGCTGTGTGACTTTAGATAGGTCTCTAACCTCTCTGGGCCTCAATTTTCACATCTGTAAAATAGGCTGTTGCTAGTGTCTGTCTTACTGTGAGAATGCAGTGCCTGGCACCAAGGGAGCATTTAATAACGTTGGCCACTAGACCAGGGCCTGGCACACACAGCCCGCCACACACAGTGGCTATTGAGCTGAGGGCCTCAGACATCCCGTGGGACTCCAAACACAGCGGCCCTGGAGACTGCTTCTTCAGCTGGACTTCTTGGCCTGCTTCCTTGGCTGGATTCTGGAGGCTGCCAGTTGCAGGGGGCAGCCCTGGACGTTGCTCAGTGACTTTAGCTCCCAGGCACACCAGCCTGTACGTGAGGTCAGGGCCAGGGCCGGGCGTATGGGGCCATGTGGGGAGAAATGAGATGGGAACTTTGCAGGAGAGATGGCGAGCCACTGCAGACAGGCCCTCCTTCCAGTTCTCCAGAAGGAGCCGGCCGTCTCTCCCCTGGGCTGGGTTTCTCAGGACCCTGGCCTCTCCCAGTGGCTTAGCCCTGACTCCACGGGGCCTTACGGACACCTGGAGCACTGGCCAGCGCAGACCTCTGCTGGCGGGGACTGGGGTCCTGGTTTTCTTAGGAAAGAACTCAGCTGCCGGCATCACCCTCCCCGTCTCTCTGTCACTCTGTCCGGAGTCTCTCATTCTCTGTGTTTCTCTCTCTTTCTGTGTGTTTCTGTGAATGATCCTGTGCCTTGCTTCCATTTTTCTCTCTTGGTCTGTCTGCCTGTCTCTGCCTCCCTCCCTCCTTCTCTCTCTCTTCCCGTATGTCTGACGCTCCATCTTTCTATCTCTGTCTATTCTCATCTTTGTTTCTCTCTGTCTCAGTGTCTGTCTCTCTGTCCCCGTCCCTTTCTTTCTCCATCTCCTGCCCCCCTGCATGCATTTCAATTGTCTCATAAACCCCACAGCCCTCGGGTGCACTCATGCCGAGTCCTGCCCATATGACAGGGACCTGGGTGTGGAGGGCAAATGCATCCTGAGTTTCCATCCACCCCCACTCAGGAGGCAGGGTGTCGAGAGGAAAAAATGGGATGGAACATGTGGAGTACCTGGGGCTTGTGAGTGTGCGATAAACCTTAGCTCCTAGAACTCCTTGAGGACAAGACCGTGTCTGAACTACCTTCGAATCACCAGTAACTAGCACAAGGTCTGCTACATAGTTGATGTTCAGTAAATATTTATTTACATAAGTGATAGAATGCAAGAAAGCACTTACAATTATTTTCTGTCAAGTAAAATTTACCCATGATAGTTTTTAGCTATTGGTACCTCTTTATAATTTTAGGGGAGTGCTCCCTCAGGTACTAAACTCTATAGTTAATTCTTTAAAACTCATTTGCTTCTTTAATTCTAATTCTCCCAGCACTACCCCCACCCCCCACAACCTCACGTTCCAGAATATTCCAGAATGTGCCATGCTGTTTTTGTACTTCTGGTTCTCCCTGCTAACTTCTATTCATTCTCCACATTTCCTCTGGGATGTCGTGTTCTCCAGGAAGCTTCCCTGACTACCAGGCTGGGTTAGGTTTTCCGCTCCTGTTCTCCCATGGGAAGCCATGTGCACACCTACTTTATCCTCTTCAGTTGACGTGCACCCCCCCCTCACCCCCCCCCCCGCCAACTGTAAGCCACCTGAGGGAAAGGAGCCAGCTTTCCTTACCATGTCCTGGGCGCAGCACAGGGCCTGGCGGGTACCACATGCATCCTGAGCAGAGGAACATGAGAGGAGTTGCTGGGAAGTGCCTAGCAGCTGAGTTGTAGTCCTCAGCTCTATCTCTGGCTTTTAGCTGTTAAAAGACAATTCTGTCCAAGAATGAAAGGACCACACAGAATGCAGGCAGAGAAGGCCAGTCTGGGAAGTCACTCTGAGGAGTGCCAAGCTGGCTGTTGCCTGCACAATAGTTACCTGGCCTTCACCTTCCACTTTTGACATGTTGGTTCTCAGCCAGGCTGAGCCCCAGGCAAAGAAATAACTACCTGTTCAGACCAGTGGTTCCGCCTCCCCCTCCACCCCCACTACCCCCACATCCCCTGCAATATTTTTCCAATAGGAGGAGGTGAAATGAATTAATTATGAGCCGTGTGTGTTCACAGGCATGCATTCTGTCGCCCAGCTCCTGGTCTTGAAATGTGCAATCCCGATTGCAAATGAAACTCTCGCGTCCTACCCCCGTGCTCCAGAGGGTTTTCATAACAGCGTCTTTGTGGGCTCCCTTGAATGTCTGCCATGCCAGGGAGGCCGCACATTCCTCCGGCGGCCTCGCTGGGCTTTGAGGAAATCTGCTGGCGGCGGGCCTCACTTTGCAGTAGGTGGGAGGGCATGTCGGAAACGCTGCTCTTAATCTGCCCATCTCCCCTCCAGCCCCCAGCAGCCGGAGGAGGAGGGGTTGAGATAAAGCCGCAAGCAGCAGGCAGGAGATTAAGAGCTGCTGTTTTTATCGCTGCTCTCAGGGAGCCTCATGTAACAGGGGCGTTAGCAAGCTGGGCGGGGTGGGGTGTGTGCAGGGGCAGGGGGAGAAGGGCCGGTGCCACCCAGCCCCTGCAGCCCATCGTGTCCCTGCCTGGGATCACTTGCGGGCAGCTGTGACAAGGAGTAAAAGACAAAAATGGTCCTGGATTGTGGCCTGTAATTGCAAGCTCTGTACAGGGGCTCGAGTGTTGATGTAGAATGTTCAAGAGTGTTAAATAATGCTGTGATGATAATAACAGCAGGAACTTTCCCTGTGCACTTGTGATGATCCTGCCACTCAACTAAGTGTTTTTCACCTATTACCCTAGTTAATCCTCACAGTAAGTCTGTGCTGTAGGTGCTGTTCACATTCCCATTTTTCAGACTAGGAAACTGAGCCTCAAAGGTCTCACAATAGTGAGCATTGGAGGTGGGATTTGAACTTGGGTAGTCTGATGGGAGTGTCTACACCTTTGCCTGCTGTTCCTTCAAGCCAGTGTAGGCGACGGCAGACATGACTGCTTAGAGGAAAGCACGAGACTTCAGCCTGACACAGCTGCATTCCACTCTGCAGCTTCCTGGGTGGGTCACCCCCCCCCCCCCCAGAGCCTCCGTTTCCTCGTCTGGGAGGATGACACCTACCTTGCAGGCTGCTGTCGGGATTAGAGGACATCACACGTCTAAGGCGCCTGTTTGGGGCTGAATTATATGCCCCCCAAAAGATATGTCGAAGTCCTAACCTCCAGTACCTCAGGATGGGGCCTTCTTTGGAAATAGGGTAGTGCAGATGTAATTAGTTGAGGTTGCATGGAGTTGGTGGGCCCTTAATCCCGTAGGACTGGTGTTCTTATTAAAGGGGGGAGTTTGGTCACGGAGGCAGACACAGAACGGAGACACGGAGGAGACGGCCACGTGAAGACAGGTAGAGTTATGCTGTCACAAGCCAAGGAATGCCAAGAATTGCTGAAAACTGCCAGAGCTGGGAGAGGCGAGGAAGAGTTTTTCCCTAGAGCCTTCCAAGGGAGCCTGGCCCAGCTGACACCTTGATTTCGGACTTTTAGCTTCCAGAATTGTGAGAGAATCAATTTTCATTGTTTAAAGCCACCTGGTTTTGGGTACTCTGTTGCAGGGGTGACAGAAACTAACACAGTGCCTCATGACAGCAGATGCTGTCAGCGCCTGTCCGTCTTCTCCAGGCTCCCCTGGAACCTCCTGCAGCTTCGTGTATACAGTGGGGCTCTTCCCTCGAGCCCCGGGGTCTCTCTGCCTGCAGGCTTTCTCTGAGTGCAGAAGCCAGCCCAGCTGGGCACACGGCAGGCTGCAGGTGCCCAAGAATTAATGCCCCTGGGAGCCCACAGCCAATGAGGGCTGGGAGTCAGTGGGTAGACACCCCAGCTTCCTCACCCCTGGTGGGACAATTCTGAGGTGTGTGACACACGATCTCTCAGAGGTGTCCAGTGGGTCTGAGCCCCATCCCACAGTGATAACCCATTTGTTGATGTACCCTTAATTGGCCTCTTCCCATCCTGTCTCCCTTGCTTACTCTCCTCCTGGTGCTTCCTGGGATCAGCTCCTAAATAGACTACTTGTATCATCTCAGGTCTCATCTTGGTCTGCTTTGGGGGAGACCTAAGAGAAAGAGAGGCATGGAATGGTACTCAAATGGCAGCTGCTTTCTCTTCCTAATCATGAGTGGAAGGTCAGATGTTGGCATTTTGAGCTAAATGGACCAGTAGCTAGTCCTCGACCACGTGGGAAACTTTACAGACCATGAAGGCCCTCAAAAACTGACCCAGCATCTCAAGGAGAAGATGACATTGATGGCAATGAAGATGGAGAAAATAGTATTAGTCAGAATTCTTGGGCACAGGCCTGGGGAGGGCAGCCAGTCTGGTAGGACTGCTCCCACAAAATAATAGGGAAGACTTGCTGTTACTCCCAGGGTCATGGGTTGGGAGCCTAGGCTCTTGGGAGGCAGCAGAGGCAAGGGGACAGATGACAGGAAGCTGGGTTGTGGACACAATGAACCCCTCTAGGGACTCCCCTTTAAGTCTTCCCGAAAATTAGTAAACCGCGAAATCCTCGTATGTGGCAGGATTTCTTGTGAAACAAGTGACAGGGCTGGGGTCCATGTACAGTCCAGACTGAACTGGCACAGTAGACTCAAGAGTGGAGAAGTAAGGTGGGCAATCGGCTGAAATTGTAGGCAGGGGCGTGGAACCACACAGGCTGGGAAACGGGTCTGAGCCAAGTTGACCCAAATCCCAAGGGACAGAGTAGCGTCGAACACCCACTGATCATTTGTGGCTGCCCATCATCCAGGAACCCTCTCCCTGCATTCTGGGTAATTTCCCACATTTGGAGTCCTGCCTTTTCAAGATACAAGGAAGAAGACACACATTGTTAGATTCCCTTGCATTTTGGAACATAACCTGCAAGGTTCTGCCAATTTGATGCATCCTTCGGAGCCTCGTTCTGAGAACTGCGCACCACGAGGAAGGAGGTGCCTGCACAAAGGGAACCTGCTCTCCTGGCAAGCATGGCGGCTTCTGGGGCAGTGGTGTGAGCTCCTGGCCCTGGTCCTGAGTCTGAGGAGCTTCTGGCAATGACAGGAGGGGGGGGTTTTCTCAGGGGACGTCCCCACGGTGTGCGGCCATTGTGCTTCAGAGTGGCCTTCCATGGCCCTCCGAGGGATTCTGTGAGCCGTCTGATCTCCTTGAATAAATTCTTTTCTGCTTAAGCAAGCCCAAGTGGATTCTGTTTGCCCCTAACAACCCTGTCCACTAAGGGCCTGAGCGACTTCTGGGTTTCGACAATGGTAGCTAACCTTTCCTGGGGGGGTTACTATGAGGCCGACTGTGCCTGATGCCCCTGACATGCGTTATTTCAGTAAATCATCCCAACAGCCACATAGGATGGAGTGGGGAAGCAAGGGGCAGGCTCAGGTCTGTATGGGTCCAACACTTGTGCTTTTCATCTTCTCTTGGTACCATTGGATCTCTGACATTCCTCCTGGGCCATGACGAGTGGCGACCACCTATGTTACTTTATGTACAAGAGCCCAGATGACAATTATCCTCCCTCTTTTTGCCCCCCCTTTCACTCACTGCCCTCATGACAAATTCCTTCTGCTAATAGAAAAGGAAGCCTGGGTCCTGGGCTTAGTGCATCAATTTTGGGAAGGAGGAGGGTTGGAAGTAGGGAAGAGGTTGTTCCTAGAGAGTCTTCATGTTTCCTACATTTAGCAGAGTGGAAGTAATATCAAATGAAGTCCTGCTATCAAATATGAATCTCCCCTACCCAATACCCCTAAAATAGGCCATAATCAATACTCTGGTGGTCGCCATAGAGCGAGCTCAGAAGTAATTGTTTCTGAACTCTTTCTGAACCAACAGTACTGCAGACACATTGAAGATGATGTCAATTTTTAGATACACCAGCAATTTAATGATAGCATGCAGAGGATAGACAAAAAGAAATAATAGCTAACATATGTTGAGAGCCTACTACCTGCCAGGCTCTATGCTTGCACTCTTTCACTTATTGTCTATTTGGTACTATTATTCATAGCCTCACTTGACAGATGAGGCACCTGAGGCCTCCAGAGGGGGTGCAGTTTGCTTAGGGCCACACGGTCGGAAATGGCAGAGCCGGGAGTGTGACTTGCTTGTAACCCCTCCTTCTGGAACACCTCCCAAGAAATACCACCTTAAATCCTTCCATCGATTTTATGTCACATCTCGATTTCTGAGATGTTACAAGATGAAGAAGCGTGTATCTCAGAGGTGAGGAAATATGGAAGCTCTCAGCTGGCTAGGAGCCCTGGGAAGATTCCCATAAGTCACCACCCCTCCCCTCCTCCCTCCTGGGAGGAAGGAGGCACAGATGGGATGTCTCGGGGGCTGATGGCTCAGCAGAGCCGAATCCGTCTCCATCTCCCTCTCCCTCTGAGCTCCGTTCGTTGGACTGCGTCTGCCCTCGTGATGAATGCTGGCGTTACGAGTCTCCACTGCCCGGGACCCTGCCGTTCAATGCAGAACTTCTCCTTGGGAGATATAGTCCCGGGTTCTGCGCTGCGTCTAAAACCCCAGAAAGACTCGTCAAGGGGCTGAATCACACTCTCCTTCTCTTAATTATTCAGGCCCTGACACGCTGCCTGGGAATACATCACTCAGAATACATGGCTGGTAAGATTAAATATTAGAGGAAACTCTTTTAATTAATTTTTAATGCGTTCTTTAGAACAATTCTTCATACCTAACCACACACTGAAACAGGGTACTTAAAAGGAAAATTAACGTTTAGGATCTCAGAGGCTCGTGGGTCTGGATGGCCCCTATTTTGGTTGCCTCTGAGCTATATATTAGGATGTCCCGGGGATGACATCCATGGCCTAGAAGTAGGGTGACCAGATGTCCTGCTTTTATTGGATAGTCCCGGTTTGTGCCTGTTGTCCCAGCGTACTTGTTAAGAGGTGCCCCCTTGTACTCACCAAAGTGTTCCAGTTTGGCTGTTAAATTCTGTGATTAAAGGCCACCGCTCTCCCTTCTCTTGCCAGTGACAGACATCACTAGTTGATCACAGCACCCTTGCTGATTACACTTGCATCCTTTAAGGCATTCTCAATATAACCTTCCAGGAGGCCACTGTAAGCAATTAAAGTTGGCATCAAGATGAACCCTGTTTTTCTTCCCTGAGAAAGCAGTTTACGTCAAATCCTTGTTTGTATTTCATCTTTATATTTAAACCACTTTTCCATTCAGGCTCTTAATTTTATGACTTGTTTTTCAATGGGAGCACTATTGTCATTTCCTGTGAGGCAATTCATTGTGGGTGACTATCTCAAACATTGTGGGACATTTAATACATTTCATATCCCTGGCCCCATGGGCATTAAATGCCAGCAGCACAATCTCCACCCCCCAAACCTGGTCACTGTGATAAACAAGAATATGTCCCCCCCCAACACACATTTCCAGAACTCCCCCAGGGAAGCACTACTACCCGGAGTTTGAAATAAATGAAAATATTAAGAACTACAGTAGTCCAAAGAACGTTGCTTTGGTTAACTGTTGTTGCCTAGTAACCCCCTGTTCTCCCTTCCTCCTAAGAATTCAGTCACGTAAAACAACAACTTGTTTTTTAAAATTTGCTCACAGTTTTGCGATTTTGGATTGATGGGGCAGTTCAACTGGGGCAAGAGGCTCTTCCAAGAAAGTTCACCCACACAGCTGACTGTTGGGTGCTGGCTGTCAGCTGCACGCCCAGCTGGGGCGCCACCTGGAGTTTCAGTTCTCCATCCTGTGGGCCTTTCCACGAGGCTGCTTGGGCTTCCTCACAGCGTGGCAGCTGGGTGTCAAAGAGGAGGAAATGGAAGCTGCTGGTTCTCTTAAAGGTTGGGCCTGGAACTGGCATGTAGCTACTTCTTCCATATTATACTGGTCAAAGCAGTCACAGGCCCAGCCCAGACTTGGGAGGTGAAGGAGATAGACCCACTTCTCAGTGGGGGGAGTGACAAAGGATTTTAATTCACCACCTATTCCTTCCATTATCTCATCTTGAGAATCACAATAATCTTAGAAAGTAGAATGGGAAGATCCCATGAATTTCCCTGCTTTACAAGTGGTGAAACTGAGGCTCAGAGTGTTGGTGTGGCTTGTCCATGGCAGATAGGTAGTTCATAAGCTGTGGACTTGGAACAGAGGGAAGGGTGGTGGCAAGCTCGGAGGCATTCCTGTGGTTTCTTTGGAACCAGTGTAGTGAGAACCAAACCAGACAGAGTCAGAGGGTGTCACTTGGGTGAGGAACCATTTCTTGGAAGCTCCACCCTGACATGGCCCTTTGCTGTGTTAGGCTCATCAACTGTGCCCGGGTTCCTGCACAGCCCCGGAGCCTCTGTCATTTACTCATTCATCAGATATTTATTGAACATCACCAGGGGCTGGACACTGTGCTAGACCTGGGGAAGGCGAGGTGAAGGAGACAGAAATGGGCCTGGTATCCCCACGGTCTCGAGGGGAGACGACAATGATTTAACTGCACACACGGAAGGATGGCTCCAGCTGTGAGAGATGCTGAGAAGAGAGAGTACAGGGTGCTATGGGCGTGCATAAGATGGGAGCTGATGTGCAGGGTGTCAGGAAAGGTGTCCCCGAGGAAGTGACACCTCAATAAGATCTGAAGGACGGGGAGCAAATCAGGAGGCAAAGAGAGGGGAGGGGAAGGTGTTTTGGGCAGCTCGACACCATATTCCACGTTGGGGTCTGCAGGGAACTGAAGGAAGCCAGGTAGTGGAATCACAGCGAGTGGCGTGAGAGAGGGCTGTGGAGGAAGGAAGGGGCTGGAGGGGGCAGGACCTTCTGGGCCAATGAACGATGCTCTCCTGCTTGTTATTCTTGTGTGTTATTCTGAGAACAATGGGAAAGCATCTTGTTTTGGAAAGATTGCTCCAGCTGTAGCTTGGAGAATGGATTGGAGGGGCAGGAGTGCATTTGGGGGGAGCGGGCTGCTCAGCTCCTGCTGACAAAGCAGCTCGAGATGGTGTGAGCACGCCGACCAAGGCCGTCCTTCCCACTGCTCTCCACAGTACTAACCACCCACCCACCTCTGCCCCACTATTTGACTCGCAGTTATTGAGATGGTGGCTCTGCTCTGTGATGTTAGCAGAGGCTCCCCCATTCCTAAGATGTTGCCCTCATCCACATAGTCCAAGATGCAGGGCCAGGACTGGGGTGAGGTGAGCTAGTTGCCTGGGGAGCAAAATTGAACGAAGCATTCATTCTTGGTCTGCATTGTGCAACCCTGAAAGTAAGCACCTCCTTACATTTTGCGCCCTAGATGCCTCCCTCGCCTCCCTATAGTCCTGGCCGTGCCAAGATGGTTTATCTCCAGGCTCACATTGTGTGGGCAGGAAGCGGGGAGGGGAGGGGAGGCGGGGAGGCGTGCCCCTTCCTTGTAAGGGCATGACCCACGGTTGGCCATATCACTTCCCACACATCCCATTGGCCAGAACGCAGTCACTGCCACATGTAGTTGCCGGGGAAGCGGCACATGTCATCTTGATCCTGGGCAGCCTTGTCCCCGGCTAACATTTTGGAGTTCTGTAATGTAGCAGGGGGAACAGACAGCCCTGCAGCACACTCGCAGAGGAGAGAGGCTTGACAGCACGGAGGGGAGGGGAGGGACGTGAACTTCAAGGCTGCACTGGCTGCATTCACATTCCAGTTCAGCTCCTGGCTGAGTGACCTTGGGCAATTTATTTAAATTCTAAGCCTCCACTCTTTGTCTGTGAAATGAGGGTTGCGATGGTACTTGTTGCCCAGAGGACCAGGAAAAGTTGATTCCGGTTCTTAAGTGTTGACCAGATTCCAAAACACAAGCTGAGAGAGCCAGGAGGTCATCTAGTCAGCTCCCTCGCTTTAAAAATGAGGACGCTGGGGGCCAGAGAGAGACAGGGCTTGCCGAGATTACACATGAATGGAGGTTGGGGACCTGGACCCCTACTCTCCTGAACGCCCGTTCTCTTGGCAGCTCCTGTATGGAGCAGCCCCGACAAACTCCTCAGGAGGGACAGAGTGCCCTCGCAGACGGTGTTCCTGTGGGAAATGAGTGGGCTTTCCATCCCGCTTAGAGGTGGGGGGGGCAGGCTGGGGAGGAGCCAGGAGGGACACTGGGAGACTTCTAGGCTCCGGCTGAATTCAGACTTCTCCCTCCTCCCTTCCTGTTTGTCTCCTCCCTTTCTTCTCCTCCCCTTCTTCTCCTCCCCTCCTCCCTCCTTCTCTGCCTCTTCTACCCCTCCTTCTCTCCCTCCTCACCTTCCTCTCCCCTCTTCAGGATTCTCTTTCCTGCTTCTCTGGCCCCTCTCCTCCCGCCACGTGTCCTTTTGTCCCTCCCTGGCATTGGCGACATCTGAGGAAGGGCTCGTGATGGAAAGCCCCCAATTTAGTGCCTTGAGCAAAAAGAGCCCTGTGCCTCCTGCACCGTGGCGCCCGGCAGCGTGTCCGGAGGCTTGAGGAGGGGGAATGCTCCCGCCTCCCCTCCAGCACCCCAGGTGCGGGGCCTGCTTCTCACAGGGCCCACGCCCAGTCCTCGGGTTTTCTATGGGCCCCTGCTCTGGGCCACCCCCGCCTCCTTTTCCACGTCACTCTCCATTCTCTCCCATTCCTGTTCCTCTCTGCATCCTTTACCGCTTGCCTAGAACCTCTCTGGTGAGAAGATCCGTATGGGGAAACCCAGGATGTTGGAGAACTGAGGAATCTAATACAGAGCCGTCTCAGGCACCATCCTGGATCCCTTTGTGTTCTCTGAGTGAGTATATATGGCAAATTCTCTTTGGATTTTGCTTTGCATGCATCCCTTGGGGGAGGGAACCTGGTTTCAACGGGAAGATCCCTGTCCCTCCCTCCCTTCCTTTCTTCGTACCTCCTTCCTTTCATCTTTCTTTTATCTTCCTTCCACTGCCCCCCAACCCATTCTCTCCTTCTTTCCTCTTCCCAGTAGAGCAGCTTGCTTGCCTTTTAATTTTCTTTCTTCCCTTCCTTTTTAAAAATAATAAAACACTAGCCAACATTGTGTGGCATGCCCTGTGCTGAGCACCTTGAATATATCAACAGATCTAACCATCTTAAGAATCCTATATGTGGGTACTATGAATATGCCCATTTTATGGATGAAGAAACTGAGGTGCAAGGAGCTCAAGTCACTTGCCCAGGTCACACAGCTAGTGAACTGACAGAGCTGGTGTTCGAGCCCAGGCAGGACAGCTTTCCTCCCCGGCCCCTCCCTGATCGCTGCCCTCCATCTATGGTCACAGAGTCGGGCATGCCCCTGCAGCTTTCTCCTACTCCTTGACCCCTCTCTTTGGGGTCTCCCTGTGGCATCTCAGGTACCATAACGATTTCTGGCCCCACCTCCTTTTGCCCCTGCCTGATCTGGTCCTCCTTAGGGGCCAGCCTGGAGCCATAGTTGTCCTTGTGTCAGCTCTCAGTGCTTTGGGCAGGGCAAGTGGCCCATCTGTAGAAACAAGAAAGATGCCAAGAAAACCCAGTCCTTGCCAAGGCCTTGAGTGATTGAATTTTAGGTCAGGGTCCATCCCAGCATGCTCCATGGAAGGATTAAGGAGAGGAACAAACAACAGGAGGAAGATGGCATAGAGTTTCAGTTTGGGCTAGTAGGTGACCACCAATGTGGTTATTAAGAATTTGAAATGTGGCCCGACCGAGTTGAGATGTGCTTTAAGTGTGAAATACACACTGATTTCGAAGACTTGGTAGAAAGAAAAGAATGTAAAATAACTCTAACTTATTCATAACTTTTTGTATTGATTATATGTTGAAATAGCATTTTGAATATATTGGGTTAAATAAAATATATTAAAATGAATTCTAGCTGTTTCTTTTTGCTTTGTATTTATGGCCTCTAGGAAATTAAACACTACATGAATGGCTTGCGTTTGTGGTTTATGTTACATTTCTACGGGATAACATGGGCTTAGGGTGTTTTGGGCTGCAAGAAACAAAAAGCCTGACTCAAGTGCTTTAAACGATATGGAATTCATTATTTCACAGAAGCAGAAATCTAGAGGTAGAGTGATCTTGAGTTGGTTAATTTAGCAGCTTACTATATCAGCGAGACCCAGGTTCTTTCCATCTTTCTGCTTTGCCACCCTCAGCGTGTTGATTTCCTCCCTCTCATGATCACAAAGTGGCTGCCGTAGCTCTAGGAAGCTTATGTAGACATGACAACAGTTGGTGAAAGAAGAGAAGGGGCTCTTCTGGCGTGTTTCTTTTTATTTATCCAACACCCATCAGCAGACTTCCCCCATCACATTTCACTGGCCTGAAGTGAGTCATAGGCACGTGCTTACACTAATCCCTGGCAAGGGAATGGAACCACCATGAATAGTTTAGACAAATCATACTCCTTCCTGCTAGGGCTTCAGATCTGCCTCTGGGAGCACTTGTCCCTTGGGAGGAAGGTGAAGACCTCAATGTCGGGGCTGTGAGTCGGGGAAAGGAGAGGCTGGAGGTGGTATAGGCATCAACATCATCTTCTCGAAGGATGTTTTGAGCATTTGGGAGAACCATCTCATTTCCTCTGCCAGGCTGAATGTCTCCTTTTGAAGGCAGCAATGCATGCTCTTATATTATGTGGTGTTGATATGGATGATCCAAGGGCACTGGTGGCATAATAAGAAATATATATCTGATCTTTATCCTTGGTTCCTGGCACTCAGCTTTTAAAACCCTTGGAATCTCCAGAGTGATGAGTGTCTTTTGTATGCTAATGAGATGACTAGGGGTTGGGGGCCCCTACGTAGCTTCAGGATGGGGGCTAGTTACCAGAAAGAGGAAAGCATGATTAGAGAGTTGGAACCTTCAGCCCCACCCCCAGTCTCTGAGAAGGAGAGAGGGGCTGAAGATTGATTGAATCAACTGTGCCTACACGATGGAATCTCCATAAAATGACAGGGTCTGGAGGGCTTCCAAGTTGGTGAACACATCCAGGTGCCAAGAGGGTGACATGCCCTCAGAGGGCATGGAAGCTCTGTGCACACACAACCTACACCCTAGTCTTGTGGGACTGAGCCCTTAGCTGTGGGATCAGACACTAACTCTAGGTAGATAGTGTCAGGGTTGAATTGAATTGTAGGACGCCCAGCTGGTGTCGGAGAGTTGGAGAAGTGTTAGAAAAGACACCACGCATTTGTGACAGAAGTGTTGTAAAAACAGCACAGAGCACTTCCGTTATTTCCGTTTGTCCAGCATCTTTTCCTTTTGGAAAAGGAAAAGGTCTCTCCCTCTCCCTTCTGGCAAGGCTGTCAGTGACCAGAGTCTCGGAGACAGGCACGTGACCCAGACCTGCCAGTTGGAGTACCTGATCAGCCAAGGGAGCGGGCTTATTTCCTACAGGGACAGCTGAAGTGTCAGAGAGGGCTCTGAGTGGCCTGGCTTGAGTCGACAGGGAGAGCCTGAGTCTCACGTGCTCCACATCTTCATCCAGGGAAGCTGTGATTTGTGAAGATAATCCAGAAGCCTGCCCCATCCCCACAAGGTCCCCATCCCAGCTGCTGGGATCTATTAGCTTCTCAATAATTGTGTGATGACTGAATGTCTTTTTAAAGTCCGTCCTGGCAGGAGCCAGAGGCCTGGACTAGAAACTTCCTCTGATCTCCCCCCTTTTTTGTGTCCTTGCGAGTCACAGATTTTTCTAAGAGCAAATCAACCAAAAAATAAAAATAGAGGATTTTGGGATGTTTGACTGAGGTATTCTTTTTTGTGCCTCTGAAGCATTTGAGCTGTCGTTTTTGCTTTTCTGCTCAGTTTGGGAGACAAGGGCAGACTTAAGCTCTGGGAGGCAGGCGAGTATGATGGTTGAACACTTGGTTTCTAGAACCTGATGGCCTGGGTTCAAATCCTGGTTTTGCCACTTGCTGGCTGGGGGCCCCTGGGCAGTTTACATCTTGTCCCTTAGTTTCCTCTTCTATAAAATGGGGATGGTGATAAGGGTGCCTGTCTCACAAGGAGGCTGTGAGGATTAGTAAGTATCAGCGCGCTGAGAACAATGCCTGGCCCACAGTAGACTCTGAGTCAGATCTTCGACCTTAGATGGCTACTTAACCTTTGCCGTGTGCCTGGGTTTCTGAACCCAGGGACAGAGGGAGGGGTTAGATGAGGTCATGTGTGAAAAGCGCCTGGCATATAGTAGGTCCTGGGTCAAGTGGATAAAGGCTGGAGAGCTTGGGGATCAGCGACGTGACAATGACAGGGTTCTGACACAACAGACTCACCTCCTCACACTCCTGTTTCAGCGCCTTTTCAGAGCAGCCCCATCCCTTTCCCCCTCACTTCTCTCTCCTCTCAGACAACGAGTTGCTTGCTTACAGCGCCTTGGCTGAGCGTTCACGTGACAGCATTCCATTAAAAATCGCTCTGCATCGCTGTCATGTGGGGAGAGACATTTGTGGTAGGTTTGAGGGGGAGGCAGTGATTTTGAAAGGAAAGGGAAACAAAGTGCCTTTATTCCCCATTGAATGAAAAAATACTTCCAAGGCTGGATGTCAAATTGTTCCCTTGCTTTCTCGCTCAGCAATTTGCCAGGGACGCTGGCAATGAACCGCTCTCCTCGGCTGATGGTTTTGGTGGAGACGGCTCCCGACTGACTTGCATCTACACCCTGGGTGCCATCAAGAGGAAGTGCGTTGATCTGTGGGGGTTCCTGCTTTTCTGTCTTAGAGCATCTGCTCTGGGTATAGGGAGCAGAGTCTTCATTCCATCTGGGGTCCCCCTTGGAGACGCAGAGGCAGAGAAGGACGTCCCTTCTGGGCTGGTCCGTTGCAGGAAGTGGGAAGAGCTGCTTCCACCTTCGCCCATGCTGCCCGTGAGGTGGGAGAGATGGGCACTGTTTCTGCTTCCAAAGAACCAGAGATGTGAGATTTGTGACTTGAAGCCAGCTCTGGCTGTGTCCTGTTGGCCAAGTTGCTTTTCCTTTCTGGTTTCCACGTCTGTAAGAAAAAGTTAAGAAAAAGCATCCAAAACTTGGAAATAAGGCAAAAGGATGACTATCTGTCTTTTGAATGCCATACCAGAGCACTGGCTGACAGGCCCGCCCAAGGGTTATCTAATTCTTTAGGGGGCAGGCCAAATCCGGCTGCCGCCTGTTTTTGTAAATAAAGTTCTGTTGGCACACAGCCACGCCCATTCGTTTACGTATGTCTGTATTGCTTCCACTTTACAAGGCAGAGTCCAGTAGTTGCAACAGAGGCCAGATGGCCCACAAAGCTGAAAATTATTTACCGTCTGCCCCTTTATAGAGGTTTGCTGACCCCTGCCCTAGGGGATGGTAGCATTGTTGGATTTACTATTTATTACTCATTCGGGCCCGGACTCTGGAAAAGTGCGATGCTAATTTGTGGAAGATTGATAACTTGCAAATGATTTTGGTCCAGCAGTCATGAAAATGATTTCTGTCCAATATAAAAGATACCCCCAAAGAATACGATTTTATTGACCTGTAGGACATTCATCATTTCTGTGTCTAACTTTGCACTCTTATTTCAGCATTCTTTCTCTCCTCCACTGTGTTGACTTTGGTCTCTCCCATAAGCATTTGAACTTGGCTTTCCCATCCTGCTGGCTCCCCCAGTAATAAATGAATAAATAATTTTTGAAAAAGGTTAAAGAAATCTTTGCCACATGCTCATTTTCTATTTGTGTGTGAGTCATGTTCTTAACTTTTGAAAAATTATTCTTTGACATGCACAATGAGGACATTGGACCAGATCAGCAGTTAACAAACTGTGCTCTGGGGAACCCCGGTGTCTTTGGCAGTCGCTTAGATGGACACTAAAGAGATAAAAGAGGAGAGAAGTCAGGGTCCCCTGCCCCTTCACCAACCAGAGAAGCTCCATATATAAACCTGCCTTCTATTTTGAGGCTTCAAACGTAGTTGGGAAAAAGAAAAAGCATTTTGCCACAAAAACATAAGTATTGTGAGCACCCGTGGAGGTGATGGGGAAGTTTTCAGGTTCCTGAGAACTGTGTGTGGAGCTGCAGGGGCTGTGCATTTCTGGGCCGGGTCTGTAACAGGCTCCTGGCCTGCCTGTGGCCGGCTGGAATGCGATGTATTTATCTTCCCTCAGAGGAGAGCAAGGCCTCCAGAGACCTGGCTTGAATACCAACAATTCCCTCAGGTCTTAACAAAGAAAAAAAGTGTGCCTTTCCTTCCTAATTGCGCTTCTTCAACAAACCTAACTGCAGTTGCACAAAGCATGGTCTGTGGTGCCCGATTATCCACAGTTTCTCATGAGAACATTCCAGAAACCAGCAGGTCTTTGTGTATACCAGAGAACTGTGGGGCTCACCAAGTGCTGGGGGCTGGGGGGTTGTCTGGGACCCTGTGGGCCTGCGGGGGGCGAGGTGGGGGTGGGGGAGGAAACTGGTCAGAGCTGTGTGAGTGTGTGTTTCCCCTTGTATTTTGGGGCTGGGTTATTAACTGCAGCTTTAGGGTTGGTGAGAGAGCAGGGCTCAGTTGAGCTACCGCTTTCCTGGGAGCGAGCCTGCCTTCTCCCTGGCTTCTGTGGCTTCCTGAGAGCAGGGCCTGGGTGGGATGGATTGAAGCTGCTCTTGGAGTCTGAACCATGCTTAGTAGCTTGATATTAGCTTGGGTGAGCCTGGTATACGGGCCTTTCCATTCTTGCCAGATTAAATTTATTTTTTTCGGTTGAGGTGCAATTCACATAACAGAAAAGTAACCATTTTAAAGTGCCCAGTTCTGTGACATTTAATGCATTCACAATGTTATGAAACCATCACCTCTATCTAGTTCTAGAACATTCCCATCACCCTACAAGTAAATACCCATTAAGCAATCATGCCCCATCCTCCACTTCCCTCACCCCCAGCCTCTGGCAACCACTAATCTGCTTCCTGTCTCTGTGGATTTACCTATTCTGGATATTTCATGTAGATGGAATCCTACAGTACATGACCTTCTGGGTCTGGCTTCTTTCACGCAGCACAATGTTTTGGAGGTTCCTCCGTGTTGTAGCATCTGTCAGTACTTCATTCATTTTTATGACTGAATAATATTGCATTGTATGGCTAGACCCCAATTTATCCATCCATCTGTGGATGGGCATTTCATTTGTTTCCACCCGTTGGCCACGGTGAAGTGTGCTGCTGTGGAACCCCCTCAGGCCCTCGGCAGCCCGAGTGCTCACACAGTGACAATTTCCACCGCAAAGTCTCCCCCAGTATTTCTGGGCGTCCCTGGAAGTGTTTCACATGACTGATGTTCTGCTCCAGGTGCCTGGTTGCAGCCTCTGCTGCCAATGCCCTCCGTGGGTAGACAGCTCTGCCACACCCAGCTGGCATCCCTACAGGCTCTGAGCCCCAGCCCACCAAGCCTGTCCTGGGATGTGCTGCCTGCAGGGTCTGCGTGTGGGGCAGGACCTGGTCACCGCTGGTTTCATTACAAGATGGGGACCTTGCTGTTTCATGAGAGCATTTCTTTCTTCCCTCTCTGCCCACAAGTCTTGTTTCCTGGACTGGGTCACTTTCCCCAGAAAGGAATCTTCTGGTCTCAGTGGGATATAAGAAGAATGACAACTCATCTTGGTTTACCCAGGACTTCCCTGGTCTTGGTACTGAAAGTCCATCATCCTGGGAACCCCCCTCCAGGTTCCCACAGGAACCGTAGGCCACCCTGGATTTCAGCCTGGCTGTGGGGAGAGCCTCATCATTCAATGTGTTGAGTTTCACCTGATCCTCCTGTTTTGAATCTGGTGGCTGAGCATGGCCCTCCATTGTGCCCCTAAGCCCTAAATCCAGAGCCTATTTGCCTGTAGCCAGCTGGAGGTTAAGCCTCTTTTCTTCTACTGGATTGGTTAGTATCTCGCTGCCTGGGTTTGGAGGAAAACTGGAGATCTAAATTCTCTTTTTAAGGACTTTTTAACCAATGCTTTTGTTTTCAGGGCTCCCTCGTGCCTCCGATTCTTGGTGTCTCCTGGGGTTCTGGGGACACAGGTCACCTTGTCTCACGTTGTTTTCTCTGAGGCTTCGCCTTTCTCAGCTCGGCTACATTCGTTAGCACTCACCCACCTACTTCTCAGCTTCCAAAACAATTTTCTTTCTGGACGTCTCTTGCTTGCTCTTCCCTCCTGTTCTCTGTTTCTTTGTCGGCTTGTTTGTGACTTAAAAAATTCTTTCTTACTCTCCTGTTAGTGATACTCAGGATGGAGCAGAGAAAAACATGTGTTCTGATATTTTTAACAGGAAGTCACATTTCCTCAGCATGTGAGGCAGACTTGGGTGTCCATCTTGGCTCAGCCTCTCAGCTGAGCGGCCTCGGACAAGTACATTGACCTCTCTGAGCCCGTGTCCTTTAAAGCCCGGGGCCCCTTTAAAGTAAGAAGAGTGGAGTGGGGTAGCAGTAACAAACCCAGGAAGCCGTGTGCAGCCCCGAGCATGGACCAGGCGTGGCGGCCATGAGGAGGACATCTGAAGAAGCGCGCTCATGCCCCACATCTCCCAGGGTCTTAGACAGACTTCCTCAGCCTCTTGTGTCGCCCCCTCCCTCTTATAGGAGCTCAGAGCCCATTCACCAGTCTGCAGGGAACACACGCCCTCCTGTCCTCCACTGCCTTTCACATTCATTTTCTCTAGGACTTCAGAGTGAAACGTTCCTCCTCCTCTTGCCGAGGGGGTCACCAGCCCACTCTTTCCTCCTACATCCTGTGCTGAATGCCTGCATCTCAGCCTTCCTGCCTCACCTCTGCCCCACACACCTACTGTCTTCACGGCCAAGCTCAAAGTCCTCTTCCCCCAGGAAACCTTTCCCAAACCTGCCGGCCTCCACAAGAGCCCCTCTCCGACACTTACATTTGGGGGCGAGGCCGTGGGGCACGGTGGCTAGGTGTTCAGGCTCTTGAGTTGTCCACCCGGGTGTGGGTCTCAGCTCTGCCACTTGCCAGCTGTGCTGCCTCCCGCAAGTGGCTGCACTGCCCTGAGCCTGTTTCCTCCTGAGTCAGGTAGGGGCTGATAATAGTACCTAACAGTCATGCATGAGATTGACCATTCCAGAGATGAAATGATGTGACATAAGGAAAGAAAATACGGTGGCCAGTGTGTATGTGGATAAAAGTTTATTACTTCTGCTTCTACCATATTTTGATTTTGATTTGATTCAATGGCCAGGCTGTCTCTGGGGAAGGGGACTTGTGTTCTTCCTCCTTCTATGCTTTGCAGCCTGGCCTCGGCAGCCCAGCATGTAGTAAGAGAGGTGGAGCAGGAGTCCAAAGTCCTGTTGGTCTTGCATCATCGGTGGAATAACCTTGGGCCGGTCACATCGCTTCTCTGAGTCATTGCTTTTGTGGGCAGCTGGGAGACAAATTCCTGCTGAGGCACGCAGAAAAGAAAGTGAAAAAGAGAGTGTAGTTTTTAATATACGTATCTTCCCTCTTCTAGCAAGTTTATCTCCCACCAGCTCAGAGAGCCTTGTTATTGCAGAGTTGGATGGAACCTTCAGGGTCCCTGACTCTCTGGCTCTCAATCTTGGCTTTACATTAGGATAAACTGGGGAGATTTCAAAAGTATTCATGCCAGAGCCTGACCTTGGATCAAGGAAACTGGAATTTTGGAGGATGGGGTCTGATTAGAGAGGTTTCTAAAAGCTCCTTGATGATGCCAATGCTTTTGGACCAAGGCCCACCCTTTGAGTATCAAGGCTCTATACAACCCTCTTGTTCTTCCAGGAAGCATCTGTCAGGCACCTTTGTGTCAAGGAGAAGGTTCGATCTCCCTTTACAAAGCTCATCCATTGAGCTTCGGCTTGAATTCCTCCAGGGACATGGAACTCCCTCTCTTCCGAGGCCCCATTCCATTGTTGTACAGCAGCTCTGATAAGCAGCAAGTTTTTCTTTTCATTGAGCCACAGCCAACCTCCCTGGAAAGCCCGTCCCTTCATTCTCATTGAGGGCGGCTCAGCCCAGCTCAGGGAAGCCACCGTGCATCTGAGCTGCCCCTCATCTGAATGGCTCTGGCGGGGGTCAACGTCATGGTCACTCAGACAGCAGGACTCCAAAGGCGACCGTGTGGATTTCAAAGGGCCCTGGATTCAGAAGAGAAGCCATCCTTCTAAACAGGCATCAGCCTCATGTTTTCCAAATGTGCCTCCATTAGAATTTTCTGGGCAACATGTTTCAAATGGCTCACCTATCAGAGTCTCCAGGGGAGGGTCCAGGGAAGCTGTTTATTTAACGCTTGCTCCAGGTGAGAGCTATAAGCCGGCAGTATGGAAAACATGTTTTAAGATGATTGGATTAGCCAGTTTTGGTTGCAGAAGTCTCCAGGGAACAGACTCTGTCTGAGATGGGAAAGAGCCTGGGGCTTAGCAGGGATAGGGAGGTGGGGGGGGGGCGGGGGTGGTTGTGAGCAGATGCGGATAGAGGGATTCTAGGCCTGGATGGGGCTCCCACCTGGGCCTGGGCCTCGGGCAGGCGGTCTCCCTGGGATGATGTTGGTCTGTGGCTGTTGTACCAGAATCCTTTGCTCCTTCTTTGACGGAAAGGATCCTTCCCTTTTGTCCTCAGTTCTCCGGAAGATGGAGGAGCCAGTAAAGGCTGTTTCTGTTTCACTCCTGCCTATGGAGTTCTGTGCTCTGGGAAGAGATTCACTCTTTTAGGGGCTAGTTCCCTGTTTTGTTTCTTGACTCCTAGAATGAGAAAATCAGTCATTCGTTAAACAATACATTCTTCTGCCTTAGTCTGCTAGGGCTGCCATAACAAAGTACCACAGACTGAGTGGCTTGAACAACAGAGATTTATTTCTCACAGTTCTGGAGGCTGGAAGTTCAAGATCAAGGTGTCGGCAGGGTTGATATCATTCTGAGGCCTCTCTCCTTGGCTTGCAGATGGCGGCCTTCTCCTGGTATCCTCATGTGGCCTCTCCTCTGTGCTCATGCATCCCTGGTGTCTCTTCCTGTATCTGAATTTCCTCTTCTTATAAGGATCCAGTCAGATTGGATTAGGGCCCACCCTTATGACTTCCTTTTATAATTTAGTTACCTCTTTAAAGACCCTCTTTCCAAATATAGTCACAATCTGAGGCACTGGAAGTTGGGCTTCAACATGGGAATTTGAGGGGGACACAATTCAGCCCATAACATTCTCTGAGGGCTGTTTAAGCAGATGACTGAAGACAGTGTTGAAAGGAGACCTGGGTGGAGCATTTGTTTAACAGGACAGGGAAGAAGCAAGGTCTAGAAAACATGACCACTTCAGCCGTCTCACTTGGTCGTCTAACCCTTCTGCTATCCTATTTTTAATTTCCAGAGACTCTTTCTTATTTTCTTTTAGTTTCTGATAGTATCCTGTTCTTGTTTAAAGGACGCATTATCTTCTCTTTCTGAGGGTGTTTTTTTTTTTTTAAAGATTTTATTTATTTGTTTATTTTCCCCCCAAAGCCCCAGTAGATAGTTGTATGTCATAGCTGCACATCCTTCTAGTTGCTGTATGTGGGACGCGGCCTCAGCATGGCCGGAGAAGCGGTGCGTCGGTGCGCGCCCGGGATCCGAACCCAGGCCACCAGCAGCAGAGCGCGCGCACTTAACCGCTAGCCACGGGGCTGGCCCTCTGAGGGTGTTTTTAAGAACATTCTTCTATTTCTTGCATCCCATGAGTCTGAATTTTTCCCCTTTCATCTGGATTTCTGTCTGTCAAGCTAGAAGTTCTTTTCAAATGTCCAGGAGTGTGCAGCCATCTGATTGGAAAACCTATGGGATGGGCATTTTTTCCTAAGAGTCCCTAAATATCAAATTCTCTAGGTCTTTGCTTTTGGCTCAGTCGGGTTTTCCAGAAAAGAAACTTCTGATTATCTGCTTGGGGCCACCAGGGTGTGTGTGTGTGTGTGTTGGGGGTGGCACCAGGAGGCTGATGAGCTAGACAATGGGTATTCTGGAGCTGACTTGGGGGAAAGAGTCTGAGCCTCCCTCTTCAGTGGACAGAATTCACTTACTCCTTCATTCCTCAGTACCCTATATGTTTCCAAACAGCTCCTCATTCCTACAGTTAATGGGGTCTGGTGTCCACTAAGCCAGTGTCCCTGGCACAGTCTCTCCTGAGAGTGGACTTCCCATGCACAGAGGCCAAGCTGGGGCACTTGCCTGGCAATGTGTGCCTGGGAGTGGGAGCTGGGGGTCTAAGCTTCCACTGACTTTCAATCCCCCCTCCAGTTTCAGCGCCACGCCACATGCCTGCCTCTAGAGGTATGTGGTACCTCCAATTCCTGAACCTTCCAAGATTCTGCAGTGCGTCATCTTTGCAGGCACTTAGCAGAGAAGAGAAAGCTGAGGTCCAAGTCCATTATTGTTGCCTGTCCATTCTCCACCTTCCCAAACTGTGTTGACACTTCCCTTTGGCTGCTGTCCCCTCTCCTATTGGCTTTCCTCTTATTCATTTATAGCTTTGTTCTTCCTTCATCCTAACTCTAGTAAGTTTTGGGGACTGAGCAGAGATCAGCATCTGCACAATTAGCTGGAAGTCGACCTTCCCTCTAAACCTTAGTCTCCTCATCTGTGAAATGGGGCTAATATTAGTTTCTACCTCAAAGTTTGTGGAATTAAATGAGATAGTGCCTGTAGAATGCTAAATGTGGGATCTGGCAAAAATATCCAATAAATACTGGGAAAACAACTAAATAAAATTATTGACCTTATCCAAGGGCCCTTGTAAATCTCCGGAAACAGTGAGGTAGTTAGAACTACCCAGAGGAGCATCAAGCTTAACATTCTGTTTGCTAGCCTCTGATGCTTGTCTTTTCCTCCCGTTACTGAAGAAAGAATCAAAACTTGGCATTTACCCACAAAGAGAGGTAGACTAGGGTGATGCTCCTCAAACTTGACTGTGTATACCAATCCTCTGGGCTCTTATTAAAATGGTGATTCTGACTCTTTATTCTGGGGTGGCTGGAGAATATGCATTGCTGCCGGTCCTTGCTGGTCCAAGGACCACAATTTTTTTTTTTTTTTAAAGATTTTATTTATTTATTTTCCCCCCAAAGCCCCAGTAGATAGCTGTATGTCATAGCTGCACATCCTTCTAGTTGCTGTATGTGGGACACGGCCTCAGCATGGCCGGAGAAGCAGTGCGTTGGTGCGCACCCGGGATCCGAACCCGGGCCGCCAGCAGCGGAGCGCACGCACTTAACCACTAAGCCACGGGGCCGGCCCGGACCACACTTTTGAGTACCATTTATGGTAGAAATGTACCCAACTGGCCAATGAGGAGAAGGTAAAGGAAAGATGTCCTCCTGGGGCTCCTTTGGGTGGTGGCCTTTAAATGGGGCTTTTCTCCTTCAGGACTGAAACCCAAAGGGAATAGTTTGGGTTCCTCTAAGTGGCCACAAGATGTCATAATGTCATTACATGAATTCTCCCAGAAAGGTTCAAGTCTGGGTGTCAAATTACATCCCTTAAAGCAGGAAATGGAAGGGAAAGTGGCAGCTATCTTATCAGTGCTGCTTCGGGGACCAGCCCCAGGTTAACCCTCTCCCTTCTGGGTCCAGGACACTTGTCAGGCTGACAGCAGAATCTTTGCCTTACCCACCTTCTTCCACTCACTTTATTCTTAGTGTCACAGGAGAGTCACTAGGAATGAGATCTGTCATGAGAGGAGACTGGCCTTCTTAGAAACACAAAGTATAGCATTTCCCACGGGGTAGTTCCCAGAACCACAATTTGGAGGGATGCTCTGCACAAAGATCTTCCCAAACAAATCAGTTGGGGAGCTGCTTCATGCTACATCCCCACCTGGAGACTTCAAGAAGCCTATTAGCATGTCAAAGTCTTTGATAAGACCTGCAGGGAACCAGGCTGTTTAACAACAGTTACTCCATGCTTCTCAAACATCCTCAAAACATGTCAATCCTGCCCCTTCCACGAATGCTAGTAAAACCTAGAAAGCCGCAACGTAATTTTACCAGAAACCCAGGGTTGCACGTTTCTTATTGGAAGTGAAGGTTAAGTTGGTGCATTTTGGGTGCTAGGCAGGGTAGCGAAGATAGATGAGTTGGAGGTCACCTGGCTGGGATCGTTAGCTCCTTCAGACGATGGTTTCAGAAGAACCATCAGAGAAACTAGGTCAACTTGACCATGATTATGGCCTTTTGTACTTTCTTCTTCATATTAGACTTGTCTGTGTTTATTTGATCTCCCTGCACGTTAGGTGGAACCACATGACACCGCCATTTATGGCGGTCAGGATGGTCACATGTCAACAGTTTCCAGTGGTTCCACCTAGATTGGGGGTCAGCAAACTGCAGCCCATGAGCCACATCTGCCCCACCCCCGTTTTTGTTAATCAAGTTTTATTGGGACACGTCCACCTTCATTCGTTCGTGTGTTGTCTATGATCGGTTGCACACCATAATGACAAAGTTGCGGAGTTGCCACCTAGGCCTTCTGGCCTGTAAAGCCAAAATATTTGCCATTTGGTCTTTTGCAGAAAGAGTTGCTGACCCCAGCATAAATAGTCACTCCTAGAAGAGAATCCATAGATGAGTCATTTTTGTAGCTTCCCTGCTCCCCACCTCCAACGCTGCAGCCTGTAAATAGTAGGTGCTTAATAAGTATTGGATATGGAAAATAGCCATGAGCCTCCTTCCTGGAGAAGGATACCTGATCTTTCATCTGCTTCTCCAGACCTTTGGCTTCTGTGCTGTGACTCACTCTCAGATGTTTGGCAGGCGAGATTTTACTGCTGCCAGTGAAGGCAGCTTCCTCTTTTGAGAAAAAAATTCTTCAGAAATTCTCTGAGGGCCTTTGTACATCAATCAGCTAGCTCTTAGAGCCGTGTGGATGAGGATGTATAAATGAAGCAAACATATGGATTATATTTCCATCAAAATACTCATAGGCTCTGAAATTAAGTGGGAAAATGCTTTGTGGGGTTGCTCCATTGCTTGGCCGTCTCTAAACTGTTTAAGGAAAGTTTGATATGTTTGATAAACCTCAAATACAGTGGGGAATTAACCGTTCTCTCCCCAGACTATGCAGAAAACTCAGAGAGGGTGAGTGGAGGTTCACCAAGTTGAACTACTCATTTGAAAGGCTACTTAAGTCTGACTCAACAAATGATTGGCAGCTGCATAGGCCCATTTGGGGGTATATTTTTTCAGTGTCCCTTGGAGGGGAAAAATGGAAGCAAAGGTATAATTTGCTAGGGCAGTATTTTCATTTCCCTTCTGAGGCATGCCTGTTGTCATTAAAAAAAAAACCTAACTGAAAAAAAAATGACTACACACCGTACGTGTTCACTGTCAAGAAAATGAGAAGAGACAGAAGAGGACAAAGAAGAAAATAACAACTGGTCTGGTGTCATTTTACAGTGATGGGACTGCCAAATGGTCCTATGCTTAGATATTCAAGCAGAGTTGGAAGGGAAGGCAGCGTTGGGGGGAAAAGTGGGGAAGAATGATCTTGCTTACAATGCAGGACACATTTGGAGGTTGAGAAGACATGAGTGCATCCTTGGGGTGGGGTGGTGACCTAGGAGGGTGGACTGATTTGGATCCTGTTTTCAGTCTCTCGCATTGGTAATCCAGAGGATTCTGCCCTTTGCCCCAAACCTCTGTGCCATGCAATCATAGGGAGAGCTGGGAATTGGCTCTGAGTACCAGGAAAACATGAATTACTTTAACTTTATTGTGGGCCTCTTAGACTTTCAAAATACTAGTATTTTTGGCAGCATAAGGGACAGGGTTGCTGGCTGACTAGGGTCATTTACTGCCTTGACCAGCAAAAGTCTCACTTGCTCCAGTAAACACGGGAAAAGGGAGGTGGCGGTGGCTGACTTGACCCTGAGCTGTGTCTGTGCTATTTTTGGTGCACCTGGAAGACCTCGCTGAATTGTCACCCTCTCTCAGTTTCCAGCCTCCTTTCCCCTTGCTCCCTGCCCGTGTGGGGATAGAATCCCAGACAATTCCTTCCCTGCTTCCCTTGCAGCTAGGGTGGTTGGCTACACAAGCCTAGCCTGTGAGAGTCTGCTGGGTGAGGCCTCTGGGAAATCTTTCTCTTTCCTGCACAGAAGTGACTGATGCAATCCCTTTTTCATATGGCCAGCTTATTACTGACTTGAGCTGCAGGATGAGATGCCTGGAGCTGAAGCAGCCATCTTGCGTCCACAAGAGAAAGGCCAAGAGAATAACGGAGGTTGGCCCTGAAATCATTAAAATCTTTGTCAACAAGTGCCTCCCTCCAGACCTTCTATTTTGTAAGAAAATAACCCCTCCTGTTTAAGCCGGAGGAATCTGGTTTTCTGTTATTTGCAGCCAAATGGCATTTTAGCAGATACACTGCATGACCTGCTCAGCTGGGCACTGAGATGGGCACACATCGTGTGGAAGGTGTAGAAGCTCAGTTGTGGCAAAAATAAACTTGACTTGATGTTCTGAATTTGGTGGCTGTGTCTGGGTCTCAGCAGGAACTGATGATGTATTCAGGCAGGGTAATTGAGGAGAGTTTAATAAAGGGACCATTTACAAAGGTGTCTGGAGGGTTTAGGGAAACCACAGGAGATTGGTCAGTGCCCCAGGCTACCAGCCGGGAGCTGTTTACCCTTAGGCTACAAAGGCCAGGGAGTAAGCCCTTACCTGAAGCCAGGGGGAGTGGTGGAAAAGGCTGCCAGACAGGGCTGTATCCTGGGGTAGAGGGATGCTGCTAACGTAACATAAATTCCCCGACCTCTCTCTCCTTCCTCCCTCCAGTGTCCTGCCACTGCGAACAGGAAGCCAGAGGGCAAAGGAGCCTGTGGATACGCTCTATATGGGGCAGCCTCCCAGGACACAAGCAGGGTGGAGAAAAATGGCGGAAGGCGGATCTTCAGGAGCAAACGAGAGTTCTCCAGCTCAGTGGCCCACCGATGAAGGATCTGAGACATTCCAGGAAGCTGTGCTCCACCCGTGGAGAGCCACTGCCCCGGGGATCCAAAAGCTTCTCCTTAAACTTGGAGAGCTCTTGGATCTGTGTCTTCTTCATGAAGGGTCTCCAGGTTTCTGGCCAGTGGCCCGTGGCTGCGCCTCCAGCTCTGACTTGCCTCCAGGTTTGAGGGGCCCTCGGTAGAAGCTGTTCATCTGCAGAGCCCCTGCTGGGCCGGCACAATTCAGAATGTTAGTTGGGCACCGGGCATCTGCATGGAGTGCTCTGGATTCAGATTGGTTTTTAAAATTCTAACTCTATTTAAATGTCCCTGGGGGCCCAGATCAACCTAGTTAAACACAAACCCTTAGAAGACAAGAGAGGAAGGAGAGCTTCTGTCCCTGTATCAGGGGCCCTGCCGAGAGCCTCACCTTCATGGTCTCATTTCATCCACATGACACAACACACCCTGACTTTACCAGGTGGGAAGGAAGGTGCAAGAGGGAAAGTGGCTTGACCCAAGACTCGAAGACGTGAGTTCCTGTGGCTGCCCTGCCCCTGCTGCACTGCTCCCCTCTCTCTCGCTGGAGCCCTGGGATGGGGCACTTACTGGGCACCCACTCCTTTACCGGATACCCACCGTAGCCTCCCTTTACTGAGGAGGCTCAGAGAGGTTAAGGCACTTGCTCAAGGCCGCAGAACTCCTATGTGGCATCGCTAGAAGGAAAACCCAGGTCTCCTGATGCCAAAGCTTGTCTTCTTAATAGTTGGGCCTAGATCCAGTCTCCTCGGAAGACCCCAGACCAGCACGCTGGAGGCGGCTCTCAATGGGGTGCATCCTGTAGGCTTTTTCTGCTCTAAACTGAAATTTACTTGGTACCCAAAGGATTCAGCAAAAATCATAGTAATTGCAGTAGAGAATAGTCATTATAGAGCACTTCGAGTCAGGTAGACCAGGGTGATTTCTTTAAACCCTTTGAACCTTGGTTTTCTCACCTATAAAATGGAGCTATAACTTTCTTAGGTTAGATTCCCCCAGAAGCTGACTTTGGGATGAGGATTCTGGTGCAAGTAGTTTATTTGGAAGGTGACCCCAGGGGGCACTAGGAGAGGATGGGGGTTGGGTGAGACAGGGAAGGGAAGGCTGTCCACACCAGGTGCGTTATCAAGCAAATGACCAGGCTGGCTGACCAGAGCTTAATCCCCTTGGGATGAAGCCCAACTAGGAGCCAATGAAGACCAGACACAGCGTTATCCCACTCAAAGAGCAGAGGAGCCTGGGGTATTGATCTGCCGACTTCCATCTCTTGCTGAGGTTGCTCTGGGGTGGGATCGTTAATTCCCTGCCACTCCTGGCCTGCTGGTGAGTGGGCAGAGCCGGCTGGAGTAGAAGGAAGCCTTCAGCAAAGTGGTGCAGGGGTGGGGGTCAATGTCAGGCTGGAGCGCAGTGTGTGTAAGGGTGGAAGTTAGGGCACTGCCAGCGTCTCGTGTGCCTGTCCCATTGAGATGTTGTGGGAGGACAATAAAATAATGCACCTAGTTAGTGTTCATTAAATGGTGGCCATTATTATTACTATTATCATGATTGCCATCACCATTACTGACTACTACTGATTCAGAGAAATCGAGCAGCCATCCAATGCTTGTTATTTGTCTCCCTCTGACGATTTTTGACATCAAAGTGTTTTGCATCAGCCAAGTGTTTTATTTCCCCAAGGACCATCCACTGGGCAGAAAGCGCTGAGCTCCTGGCCCATGGCATGAGAATTCTAGCCAGGTGTGTTTCCCAAGCGCAGGAAAGAATTTGCCTTGTGGGAGGAAATTGGGCCTGGCCAGGTTCACAGGGCCGGGCTCTGTTTTCTCCAGCTCTTCAGAGAAAAGAAGAAAGCCCCAACCCTCTGGCTTCCATAGCCAGGACAGCCTGGTTTCCCTCCAGCTGGCAGCCAGTGCCCATGCGCTGGGCCAGGACCCGCGTGCGCTGTCTCCTCCTGCACCTCCTGCCCTCCTATCATTTCCCTGAAGGCCCTGAGACAGAGAAAGGCTCTCTTTGAAGCTACAAGAGGGTGGAGTTGCTTCCTCCAATTGCCCTCCTTCTTTCCTTTGTGTTTTCTGTTGTGTCCTCTTCCCACCCCACACCCCCAACTGTCCTATTTCCTTGTCATCCTTCCCCTCTGGGCTCCCCTGGGAGGGGTGGCGTTTTGGTCAGGATTATTCCCATATCTACCCCTTAGAAGCCCCAGCTGGGTTTGGAGTGTGTTGAGGGGACTTTTCCCTCCTCCTTCCTTTTGGGTCTGTTTCCTCTTGTATTTGCTTTGATCTCCTACTGATGCCGACAAGTGGACGGGCCCACCCACTGATCCCATTCAGTGTGGCTGAAGAGAAGTGTTTTCAGGTTCTCCGGGCTGCTGCCCTTGCTGCCTGCGAAAGGGAGGGATGCCGGCTGGCGTGGGAGCTGCTGGAGCCCTGCAGATTGCAAGAGCTGGCGGTGCCGGCTGGCTTGAACTAGGGAGCTGATAGCTGGTGTGTGGCTTTGCTGCCTCCTGAGGGTGGAGGCAAGGCAGGGTGGAGGGGTGGGGCAGCTGCAGGTGAAACAGGACAAGTCACCAAGAAAATGCAGCAGGCTTTCTGGGGAGGCATCTCTCAGGGCTGCTGTCTAGAAGCTGCTCAAGGACTTGCCATTCCGGAGGAAACGCACGTGAGAAAACAGGCCAGGAGGTCACTTGGGTTCAAGTTCTGAATCTGTTACCACCTGGTGGGTGGGCCTTGGAAAAAACACTCAGTCCTGTGCCGGCATTTTCTGACTCCTAAACTGGCTAAAACCATACCTGCCCCACTCAGATTGCCCGTAGTATCAGCCTTTGCTGTATACAAAGAACCTCCAAACTTAGGGGCTTATAACAACAACTGTTTATTTAGCTCATGATTCTGTGAATCAGCAGTGTGGTGTGGCTTCAGCTGGGCAGTTCTTCAGTTTTGGCAAGGGTTATTCATGCACCTGTGGTTAGCTACAGGGTCACCTGGGGGCTGGCTGGTCTAGCTGGCCCAGCTAGGACAGTTTGTCTCTCTCCACTGGTCCATCCTCCTCCAACAGGCTAGCCCCAGGGTACCTGGAGTCCAAGAGAGACAGTCAAAGTGCGCAAGGCCTCCTGAGGCCTAGACTTAGACCAAAAACATTGTCATTGTTGCTGTATTCTTTTGATCAAAGCAAATCACAAGGCTAGCCCAGATTCAAGGAGTGGAGAGACAGACTCCACCTGTTGATGGGAGAGGCTGCAAAGTCACATTGTGAAAGAATGTGAATACAGGGAGGGGAATGGTTTGGGCCTTTTTTGCCAACCATCGGCTACACCCATGAAATAATAGATTCAAAGTCACTTAGAAGAGCAGAAAGTTCCTCAAAGTGCAAAGAAAGAGACAACAGGCAGAAAATCAGTTTAATCCACCTCCCAGAGGGATGCATTGCTGATCTGTCTGCATAATCCAGTCATTTTCTAGGCTCATGTAATGGTGTTTTCCTGAGTAGGAACCAGAATTTAAATGACCAGGTGAGCAGAACTAGATGAGAACTCTTTTTTTGGTTGTCTATTTGCAGACTCTGAGAAATCTAAATCTCTTGACTTGTCCAGCTGTGGGTTTGCACCTACGCTGATAGGACTAATGAATTTAGATAGCTCGGATGGTGGTCCAGTTTCAGGAACCCTCATCATAGGGGATGGAGTCTAACATGGTACCCCAGATGTCTCACTGAGCATAAACATCAAAGGGAGAAGGAGTTCTGGGTACTGTATAATTAATACCAGCACCTGTGCTAGCTCATGGTGGCATGAGTGTTTTCTGGCAGAAAGGAGCCATAGCTGTCACCTGAAGAGGAGCTGTCTCTAACTCTAATGCTTTGGGGGCTTAAGCCCCCTTGCTGTGTGACCCTTCCAAGCAGCATGGAGGACATTCCATTCATTTCTCCCACATGGTGATGGGAATTGCTTGCCACCAGGAGCTGGTGCCAGTAGAGATTTGGGGCTCCAGAGGATGGATTTTCAGCTCCACCGGTGCCAGCAATGAGCACACAGTTTTGATGCAAAGAGCACACCTGAGGCTGCAAGATCCCAGACCTGCTAGCACCTACCTGCGTCTCATCCATGGACACATGCAAGCAGTCTTGGAGCCCGAACTGGCCTCCAAAAATGTCAGCCAGCTGTTGTCCTCACCAGCAATCTACTAGAGTGTCTATTTCTCTTCTGCTTCTGCCAGCCCTGAACATTCTCATTAAAAAAAAACAAAACAAAACCCTGCATGTTTTTAAGTGGAGTCTCTTCATGCGTTGAAGCTGAAGTGTCCAGAAGCCATGCAGACTGGGAAACTATTTGGAAGACGAATGATGGCAGCCACGTAGTGGGATATTGCCAACTGATTGCCGCCCTGCTCAAGAGAGTCATTTAATCTGCACACGTTTGAATGCTCACTCGGGAAAGTCCTTCTCTCTTCCTCCCTAATTACGCCGCATAGGTATGTGGTACTTCTCACTCTCCAAGGCCTGTCCAACCTTGGCCCTGTTAATTGCTCCACGCAAGGCCTGTACCAGCAGGAGGTGTGCCTGGCAGTCCAGTGCTGCATGTGGCCTTCCCAGGTGGGTGGCACATCCTGCCCTCACCGGCTGCCGGGCTGGCTTTGTTTTTGTTTATGTTGGCTCCATTTCAATGGAGCCTACAGATGTGGTCAAACTGGAGAGGGGTGGGGGGCTGGAAGCAAAGGGGGAATAAAAGAGTCAATCGTTTCTGATATAATCTGATCTGACTAGAACTGTTTGAGGGGGCAGTGAGAAAAGCCAGGCTGGGGCTGGGCCCCTGCTGGCCCCCCTTCTGGGTCTGTGTCTCCATTGCACGCAGAGAGTGGGCAGCTCCGGGCTCTGGGAGCCCTGGGGGAGCTCACCTGAGGACCCCTGCAGAGCTCAGTGGCAGCAGCTCCATTTCCAGGCCACAGGGGGGATGGCTTGGCTTGTTTGCCTCTTCTCTTGGGGCTCTGTGGGCCGGGCTCAGCCCTAATGAGAGGAGACAGACGAGAGAGGGAGCGGGTCTGACGGAGAGCTAACTTCCCCTCGTCCGCTCAGACTCTTCACCCGTCAGGTGAAAAGGATCCCAATTAACCGCCTCAGCAGTGTAGAGCCGGCAGGCTCACGGCCCCTGCTGTCACCTGCCTTCCAGTGCGGTGGAGGCAGATGCAAGACCCTGGGGGCTGCAGGAGGTGTGGGGGAGGAGCCAGCCCGCCGGAGGAGGCTGCCCCCTCTCTGGGGTTTCCTGGCCTGTGGTCAAATCACCCAGAGTGTGCAAAGCCTTGGGACCCCTTCTGGAACACACCGCCACTGCTCTCTGGCCTCAGCGGGCTTTGGGGAGGAGCCATGAAAGAGTGAAGAGCTCCCCTCCCTCATCTTCTACCACCTGCCCTGTCATGGCTCCGGCCGGCTCCCATTCCTTCCGGGGCTCCGGTGGCTTTTCCACAGGGAGGCACGCAGGGCCCTGCCCCTGGCTGCATCTGCCAAATGCAAATAGTTGCTCAAGTTCTGTAGCGTGTCCTCACGTCTCCTTTATGTCTCTGGTGTTCCCTAGGCAACTGCTGCTGGCACGCAGTCAACTTCTAGGGGCTCTGCGCACACGGGAGTAGGCTCTTGCTTCTCTTTTGGGGGCGTCTCAGAGTGGGGTCCTCACGCTGGCAGTTACTCTCCTCATGTCTTATCTGAAAAGAAGGCACCGAACTGCCCCCAGAAGTCGAGGAGTTGGAAACTCAGGTCCCTTTGCTGAATTTCTCTGGACAGTCATGTGAAGGGCTACAGAGAAGGCCCCTCTACCTCCGATCCCCTTCCACCTAAACCTTCCCACAGGAGGGGCCATGGCCGTAGAGAAAGAGAGGGTGCTCTCTTTTCTTTCTAAAGACCATATGGACATACAAATATCAAATAATTACATTGTATACCTGAAACTAATAGGATGTTATATGTCAATTATATTTCAATTAAAAAGAAGACAATACAGACAAGCCAACCTTATTTTAAAGCTATTTTTTCTTACATAAGAAAGACATTTCTTACAAAAAATTAGAAAGTATAGATAAGTATAGAAAAGAGGGAAAAACCCCGTCCAAATTACTCGTAATTCTATCACCCAGAGATAATCACTATTAACATTTTGGTTATATGCATCTATTTGTATAAAAGTTTTTAAACACAAGTGGGACTTGTGCAGTGTTTCAAAATTGCTTTAAAAGGCACTATAATATAAACCTCTCTCCATGTCAGTCACATGCATCCACATTGTATCAGATCGTACTGCTGCATGACAGCTTACCCCCACACCCAATGGTTAACACAGTGGTTCTCAAACGTTTTTGGTCTCAGGACATTTTACACTTTAAAAATCATTAGAGGGGCCTGCCCAGTGGCATAGTGGTTAAGTTTGAGCGCTCTGCTTTGGGGGGCCTGGGGTTCGAGGGCTCGGATCCTGGGCACGGACCTACACACTGCTGATCAAGCCACGCTGTGGTGGCGTCCCACATACAAAATGGAGGAAGATTGCCACAGATGTTAGCTCAGGAACAATCTTCCTCATCAAAAAAAAAAAATCATTAAAGACCTCAAAGATCTTTTGTTTATGTCAGCTACATCTACCAATATTTACTGTATTGGAAATGAAAACTGAGAACATTTTAAAATCAAGAATACGTAAGTACAGTCATGCACCACATGACATTTCGGTAAACGACAAACCACGTATACGATGGTGGTCCCATTAGATTAGCACCATACAGCCTAGATGTGTACTAGGCTATACCATCTAGGTTTGTGTAAGTACACTCTATGATGTTCACACAACAATGAAATCAGCTAACAATGCATTTCTCAGACTATGTCCCCGTCATTAAGCGACGCATGACTGTATATATTCCACTAGCTATTGAAGTGATGATGTCATCACATGTCACGTGGCCTCTGGAAAACTCCACCGTACACTCACGAGATAATGAGAGCGAAAAATCAGATAACATCTTCATAGTATTACAGAAAGAGTTTTGACCTTGTAGACCCTTTAATAGGATCTTAGGGACCCCTGGAGTCTCTACACTTTGAGAACTGCTGGGTTTTAAAAATTAGTATCTACTATTGCTTACCAGTCCTCAGGTCAGCTGGATGGTTCTTCAGGGCTTA
The DNA here is from genome assembly GCF_020826845.1 of Diceros bicornis minor. Lineage (NCBI taxonomy): Eukaryota > Metazoa > Chordata > Mammalia > Perissodactyla > Rhinocerotidae > Diceros > Diceros bicornis. The sequence continues at coordinate 70,442,140 of NC_080741.1, read as the reverse complement.
CCTGGGCCCGCTGATGAGTCTGCAATCAGCTGTGGCCGGGTGGGTAGCTCTGCTGATCTCGGTCAGACTCTCTCACATGTTTGAGGGTCAGCGGGTTAGAGGCTGGTCTAGGATGCCCTCAGCTGAGACAACTGGGCTATCCTCCATGTGGTCTCTCATCCCCCAGCAGGCTAGCTTGGGCTTGTGCATATGGTTAGTGGTGGCAGGATTCTGAGAGAGAGATTGAGAGAGAATGTTGAGCAGGAAGATGCACCTACAATCTCAATTGAGGATTCCCATTGTGTGGAGGGTGACAGAGATTATAACAGTGCCAGCCACCAGCAGGAGCCCACAGACCTGGCCTACTGAATCTTCTAGGGGTTTGGCATTGCCAAGGAAGACTCAGCCCACAAGGCGCTGGTCAGAACCATGCTTTACTCACAGACAGGAGAGGAGATGCAGCAAGATCGGCGTCTGTAGTGTGCGCCGGTCTCACGTGGCCACAGGTCCCTTCCAACAGCCAATGTAGGGTGATGGACTGCATGTACCCCTCTCTTGCTGCAGGTGAAGACCCTATTTCCTTCCTTGGGGGGGGGCAGGTATACTGGTGGGGCCGGCCAGGTGCTATATGACACACAGGCTTCGGCAGGTCACAAGATGATTGCTTCCCCAGCAGAGAGCCAGAGAGCAGGAGAGCTCAAGGTCTCTTGAGACCTAAGCTCAGAACAGGCACACTGTCACTTTCTCTGTATTTTGTTGATCAAAGTGAGTCACATGGCCAGAGGGGATGCAAAACACACTCCATCGCTTGATGTGAGTTGCTGCAAAGTCACATTGCAAAGGGCACGCATAGAGAGAGGAGAATAATTGTGGATATTTTTGCCATCAGTCTACCACATACTTTATATTTGTTTAATGACTGCATTATTTTCTATTGAATGGACATGCTATAATCTACTCCAGCCCCAACTACTGGACATTGAGGTTGATTTTAATTTTCTCCTAATATAAATGATGCTGGAACAAGCATCCTTCTACATTTGTCTGACTCTTTCCCTAGGATAAATTAGCAGAAGAGAAATTGCAGCAATGAAAGCCATGAGCATTGTTAAGGTTCTTGATACGTACTGCCAAATTCCTCTCCAGAGAGCTCACACTAGGTCGTGCTCCCGCCAGCAAGGGAGGAAGAGGCTACCTGCTGAGACTGATTCTATTGGGGTGTCTGTGTGCGCATGGGTGTGTGCGGTCACTTGTTACAACTGTTCTTTATGCCTCGTGTAGAGCAGGCCTGTGGCCGTCCGTAATTCACTGGGCTGAGCAGAGAGCTGCTCTGTCTTCCTTCCTCCGCAGAAGCGACCACAGCTGGAAGAGGATGCCGAGGGGGAGCGCGAGCCTGTTCAGAGACTGCTGATTCTGAGTTGATCTAAGTGCACTGCCTTCCTTTCTAGCGCCTCACTGGCCTTAATTAGTTACTCATTAGAGATTCAAGATGTGCCTCTCCCCAAGTGAAAAAGAACCGGGTTTTTTTTAGACAATCAAGAACAGCAGAATGGGCGGCTCACTCAGGAATGCAGTCCCGGGCCCCTGGGGAAACAAGCTGGCCCTGGCCTCCAGGTGGTGAGGCTCTGAGTGTGGGCCAGCTGACTCTGGGCAGCGCCCACCAATCTGAAGTTACCTCCTGCCAGCCTCACCCCCTCTGCCCACCCTGCCGCCCCGTGGCCTCCCGGTGTTCATCGGTCAACAAACCGCTTAGTCCGCGAGGCCACGTGGGATTTTTTGCTTCAGTTCTTGGCAATGCCCCACGTGCCTCCTTGACCCTATGTTTCTGCCAAACCTTGTTCCTTACAGTTTCCAGAAGAAACCCTGATGAATGGCTCCCACTTCTGGGCTTCTGCTTCTGCTGTTTCCTCTGTCAGAAATCCTATCCCTACCCTCTGTCCATCTTATTCTTCATCTTGGTTATTCAGAAACATCCTTCAAAACCCAGCATAAGGGGATGCAAAAGGTTGAATTCAGGTCCTGAACTGACACCTCTAATGACCTCAGCTCGGGCTGGGATGTGGAAGCCCTGGTTCTTGCTGTTTCCTAGCTGTGTGACATTGGCAAGTCAACTGACCTCTCTGAGCCCCCGTTTTTCTCTTCTCTAAAATGAGGTTGCTGTCAGGCTTATATATTATTCCCGGGGGCTCTGACGGTCAAATGAATGAATAGAAGTACATGCCATTTTAGTTGCTACAAATGCAAAGCAATATTGTTATTAAAAAAAAAAGAAGTCCTACCTAGGGTTCCCCTAAAAAGCACAGGATGAGACAAGAGCTTGTGTGTAGACAGTTCCTTTTGAAGAAGTGATTCTTGGGAAAGGGTGGGTGGGAGGGTTCTGGGGAGACCAACAGGGAAGGCAGGCAGGTCAACCCAGAGTGCGTTAATGAAGGGGGTCATTGCTGTGGGCCTGGGACCCTCTGAGGAGCCGTGCAGAGCGTGCCTCAGAATGGTCAACTCAAGACACACGAGAGGGCAGTGTTTGTTCCCACGTCGGCTAAGGTTGCTCCTGGGGGTTGCACTTAAATGTGTGCCAGGGGCCACGTGGCCCAGCAAGCTCCTGGGGGCACCTACACCACAGCGGAGAAGCCCTGAAGAATGCAAGAGACACGCGGTGCAGCTGAAGTGAGGCGCCCTCGGTTGCCACAACTCTGGGCAGGACAAAAAGGTGGAGAGTCTGGCACGGCCCCTAAAAGGTGTCCGATCCAGGAGCAAAGGCTACATTTGTCATCTCTGAATCCCCGCTTCTGAGCACGGTGCCCGGCACAGGGCAGACGTTAAACCAGTGGTAAATGAGGAATGGAGGGAAGATTCCCGTTGAATTTGTTCATGGCCCTCAGCCTCTGGTCATGGTGGCCAAAGGCTCCTACTCCCTGGTGCTTTATTCCTCTCTGGAGGCCGGATGAGGAAGGTGCTCTGCTCACTGAGTGAGGCTGGTTGCGCTAACCTCCATGAAGGGGCTGGGTTAGACGAGGGGTTTCCAATTGTGTCTACCAGGGACCCTGTGGGAAAGTTGCAGGGAGGGAGGGGTGGCCTGGGCCTATCCGGACACGTTCCTTCTTCTCCTCCCATCCTTCCCTCCATCCCTGTGCTCCGTTTACTCTGAACTGAATTCCTGCGAGTCATCTGAAACAGTGGCAACCAGCATTTGCAGAGCACGGCATCTGCCCAAATGTATTCCAGGGAATTCTGGTCCCGTCTCCACCTCCCCTCCAGCCAGAGCAGCTCCACCCTTCCCTCTTTGAGATTGCATATGTATCAGGTGGGATTGGGGTGCAAGCAACAGAAACCAACTTCTCTAACTAAAGAGAAGAGGACTTGATTGGAAGTGTATGCAAACCAGGGATCTGTGGGCAAAGAAGTTTGGGAAACAGGGAGTTGAACAAAGTGAAGTGGGTCTGTCTAGGCAGGACTTCTCAGAATCTTGAATGTGCCAAGGCAAGCCTCCGATACAAAGTTTGCAGAGTTTTCCAAACGTGTTTCTTCAATGCCAAGATGTGCTGATGGTAAGATGTATCGGCAACTTAATAACAGCTCTCCAGGATTCAAAACAGAAAAGGAAAACTATCACATGAGGTGTGCAAATTGCTTTTAAGAAGCATCCTGATTTCATAACCTTGTTTGTTTTAAGGCAACACATGCAGAGTACTTACTGTGTGCCAGGTGCTATTTTAAGAGCTTTTATGTAAATTGATTCACTTGATCCTACCTTTTGAGGGTGGTGTGGGGCTGGGAGGGGCCTGAGTTTCGCTTCTCAGATCTGCTACTTCTCGAGCGTGATTGACTGAGGTCCCCTGTTGCTGTGCTCTGAGCCCACTTCTGCCTGGGCAGAGGCCTCGCTTCCCACAGGCTACTCCCGGCCAGTGACCAAGTAGTCAGGGATACTGAGGCAGACCCCTTCCTGGGGGACGTAGGACCCTTCTGACATTTGACTTTGACTCAAGTACTCCTCCAAGCTTTGCCAAACTTTCTTAGAACTGCACTGCAATCTGAGGCTTTTTCTTCCTTTCCCCTCTTTTTTGCAGGGGTTAGGTCTGCATCAAGGTTTCACAACCTTTCCAGCCTCCCCTGGCTACTCTCACAGGTGTTTCCCTCAATACACGTCTTACGCGTCTCATCTCATCTTGGTATCTACTTCTTGCAGACCCTGAACTAACACAGTTGGATCTTCTATTTCATTCCCAGTTTATGGATGGGGAAGCTGAGGGCCAGAATGGTTAAGTAAGTTGCTCAAGGTCACACAGCTAGGAGGGGGCAGAGCTGGTAATCGAGCCCAGGTAGTCCGACTTCAGAGTACATGCTCGTAACCACTTCGATACACAACCTCTCATTTAATAATAATGTGTGAAAAGATAAGAAAATGCATTGTAGGATCTAGAAAATGAGTTATTTGATCATGGGACTCTTTTTTGCAGAGCATCTTGCAGGACTAGGATTCAGGGAGCTGTGCCTTGGGAAGTGCTGGCAGAGTGCTTTGCAGTGCATGTCTGTCCTTATGACTTGAAGATGTCATGGGGCAGGTGTGCCTGCAGGGACCAGCTCTCCTCAGTGGACAGGAGGAGCAGAGACGAAGACGGAGCCTGCTGCCCTGAAGGAGCCCCCAGGACTATCCTCCTGTTGCTATTGACTGACCGCGGAGCAGTGTAAGCGCTACCATGTCACGCACCTCATCTCTACGTGGCCCCTTAGCTTAATTCTGTTGTCTACTCGTCTCTCAAATTCTAGTGAGCCTGCCACCGTGCTATGGGACAAAGGCCACCGCCCCAGGAGGCAGGAGGCCTGAGTTTCAGACCTTCACTAAGCAGTGCTGGGATCCCGGCAAATCAGTGAACTTCTCTTGCTTTGCTTTCCTCATCTGTGCAAAAGGGATGGGATGAGATCAAGTGTTTTCAAACTAAGCCCCTACAGGCCCTGGGAGCACTTTGGAAATAACGAAGGAGCTGTTGTTGGAAGGTAAGAGAGCGAGGAACTCCTGCCCACCCTCCTCCATTCCAACAGAGCGTCTTCACTTGTATCCATTTCAAACATTGGGATTCCAAGGGTCTCTAAGCATCGTCTGTTGCAGGCTACAGAAACTGACTCTCCTGACCAAAGAGAAAGGAAATTTATTTATTAATTTTTTATTTTTATTTTTTTGTGAGGGAGATCAGCTCTATGCTAACATCTGCCAATCCTCCTCTTTTTGCTGAGGAAGACTGGCCCTGTGCTAACATCTGTGCCCATCTTCTTCCACTTTATATGGGACACCACCACAGCATGGCTTGCCAAGTGGTGCGTTGGTGCACGCCCGGCATCCTAACTGGCAAACCCCTGGCTGCCGCAGCAGAGCACGTGCACTTCACCGCTTGCGCCACCGGGCTGGCCCTGAGAAAGGAAATTTATTAAAAGGATATTAGAGCTAAGGACAATTAGTTATTCAAAGATTCAGTTAGAGGCTGGATCATGCTTGAGGTCAGGGGAATGACACCAAGAGAGTTCCAGTCGGCTGCTCTGGTGAGCATACCACCAACATGAAGACTGCATTCCAACCAGTCCCTCGGCCTTTGGTTTCTTGTTCAAGATTGAGTCCAGGGGGCTGGTCCCGTGGCGTAGCGGTTCAGCGTGTGTGCTCCGCTGCTGGCGGCCTGGGGTTGGGATCCCTGGCGCACACCAGTGCACCGCTTGTCAGGCCATGCTGTGGCGACGTCCCATATAAAGTGGAGGAAGATAGGCACAGATGTTAGCCCAGGGCCAGTCTTCCTCAGCAAAAAAAAAAAAAAAAAGGAGGATTGGCATGGATGTTAGCTCAGGGCTGATCTTCATCACAAAAAAAAAAAAAAAGATTGAGTCCAGGAAGAAGCCATTCAGTTGGCTGAGTTTGCCCCTGGGGCAGCAAGGGAAGACAGGGCCCCTTGGAATTCCAAAGTGCCCAGTAGTCGCCAAGAAATCTTTCCAACCAAGACCTCACAAATAGGCGGCGCAAAGTATTTTCCAAGAGGTAAACCAAGTCCTCTAGGAGAAAGGAGTGAATGCTCGACAGCCACAAATAACCAATGCCCACTATATGCATGTGATTTTGTTTGCAGATTTCCACTGTTAACGCGATTGAAAGGCACTGGGCTAAGGGCCTTCCTGCATAACAATCAGAGACATTCATCCCGTCCAGCTGTCCAGGTTCCCTCTGGGAGAGGAGGGAGCAGCGACTCTCTGGTTTTTTGACTACAGAACTGCTACACATGCCACTGAAAGCCCCACTTCTCCTGACAGCTGGTGGGGAGAGGGCAAGAATGCAACTCGCTTGGCTGGGTGTCCCCCAAGAAAGCAGAGCTGGAGAATGAAGGCTGGCCTGCAAGTAGTTTACTTTGGGGAAAGTGAGGGATGTGGGGTGCAGCTGAGGCCAGGTGCTGTGGGGTTCACCTGGGCGCATATGATTGCTGCAGCATCAGCTAGAGGCAAAGGTGGGCGGGGAGGAAGCAGGGCGGGGCAACAGAGTGTCCCATACAGCATCCCCTTTGCCACATCCCCCTGCCCCATCCCTCTTCGACAGACGTGCACCTGACATGCCTGATGTCAGGGTAGCAGAGGCCCAGTGGGGTTTGCATGTTGGTTGGTCAGGGCTCCAGCCTGTGAAAAAGGTGCCACCTTTGACTAGCTGCACAACACAGCGTATCTCACAGTTTGATGACTGTGTTCCATCGGGGACCTCACGCTCCTTTCCCAACATCTGTCCCTTAGAACCTTTTTTATTTTTTCAACTTTATTTTATTGGGATCTCTGGGTTGTAACATTGTGTTAATTTCAGGTGTACATCGTTATATTTCAGCTTCTGTACAGACTGCATCGTGTTCACCACCAAAAGTTGTTTCCATCCATCACCATATATATGTGCCCCTTTACCCCTTGTGCTGTTCCCCCACCCCCTTCCCATCTGGTAATCTGTTCTCCTTATCTATGTGTTTATCTTCCACTGAAAACTATAAGACATTATTGAAAGAAATTGAAGAAGACATAGAAATAGAAAGATATTCTGTGCTCATGGATTGGAAGAATAAACATAATTGAAGTGTACTTAGAGTCTTTACATTGGTCAAAATGCCCCACTTTTGCAGAATGTACTGAGGAGCAAATCTGCAACCTGATCACCCTACAGGCAGGCTCCGCCCCAAGGTTGAAGTTCAGTGCTCTCAGTCAGGGCCCGCATCCATGGGGATGCGAGGTTAACGGAGGCTTGAGCAGGAGGGGTTCCTAGCTTTTGCTCAGGCTCCTAGGAAAGGAGGAAAAAGACAAGGTTTGCACCTGGTTTGGCTCAGCCAACCTGTCCAAAGGTCGTAGGAGAGGAGGGTCCTGGGAGCTCTGTTGCTTGGACTCTGCAGCGTCTGGGGCCTCCAAATGGGCCTCACCGAAGGCTAGAGACATTTTTATGAGTTTTTATTTTTAAATTCCACTTACCTCTGGCTCTCCTCCAAGTGGAGACAAGAGGTCAGACTCTCTCTTAGGACATGACTGTGCCGGGTCCTGAGGGCTGCAGGGTCCAGGGTCCTGTCCTGCGCTCTAAGCCTGGATGGAAGAGGTTACTATTGTTACAATTTTATTTTCAGCAAGTATTCATTAATCATCAATTCCGCTTACCAATATTTATCAGTCCCAGGCACCATGCTAAGAACTTGATGTACCTTCTCTCGTTTCTCCCCATTTATCCCCACACACCCTTCAGCTTAGTCGTCCCTTCCTCGGGGGCATCTTCCTTCACTCGGTTGCCTTTGCTCCCACCCTTCCATTATGTGCTCTAATTGTACCACAGACTTTCTCTTTGAGGCACTTAGTGGACATTTTGCTTTGATTTGTGTCACTTTTGATTAATGTCTGTTTCCCACACTGGAAGAGAACTCAATGCTTCAGGCTCACTGCCATATCCCACACCGTATGCAGTGCCTAGCACATAGTAGACACTCAATAAAACGCTTATTGAATGAAAACGTGATTGAAGAGCCTTCCCAGAGCCCTGTGGGATGGTTTTATACCAAGGCTCAGAGAGGTTTAACGCTGGCTCAGGGTCACACAGCTAGTCAGGGCAGAGGCTGAATTCAAATGCAGGTCCATCTGGCTTCAAGACCAGATGTTAGCCAGTGTGCCCTGCTGCCTTCCAGTGTCCACGTGTGTTTTCTTTCTTCCCCTGCCCTGTCCCACCTGTGGAGGGCAGAGGGGTCCTGCCCCTCTCTCTGGCTCTCTTGTTTTCCCTTCCACCCCTCTCACCTGGGGTCCTGGCACTGAGCCCTGTGATCCCTCCACCTGCGAATCCTGCCCTTTGCAAATGCCTTCCATACCATTTGGCGGGCTCTTGGCTGCCAGCGCTGGTCTCCATCTGCTGGGATGGCGTGGTGCCCGCTCACAAGATGGCATGCTATTTTTACCCGGCTTAGGTGCCAAGCCAGCCAGATGTTTTTCGGTGGCGCAAGGAAGCTGAGCATTGCTGGGGTGTGGAGGAAGCTTCCGAGTGTCAGCTCCCTGGGGGGGCTCTGGGACGAGCGAAGGAAAGGCTCTGCCTGGAAGTGGACGCCCCCAAGATGTTTCCAGCTGCTGGCACCTGTCTGGGGCTCTGGTAGCATGCTCCGCACAGGCTGCCAGTTTCGGGCACATGCTGGGGCTGTGATGGGTCTGCTCCAGGGAGGAAACGCCCTGGGTCATCATCCCGGGCAGGGAGTTGGGGAAGGGGGCGTGTGCTTTATCCTCTTGCTGGGGCCCAGGTGGTGATGCCTGGGGTCCCTCCCTTCCCTGGCTAAACTGGCTGCTTGGAAAATTCCAGCTTTGGCTGGCCGCCTGAGGCATTGGCCAATCTGAGTCCAGGCAGTTAGGATCAGCTTTCCCTCGGAACAGATGGAGCCAGAGGTCTGGCGGTCTTAATCCCTGCTCTCTCCTTCCCGTGAGAGGGTGACCCTCTGTTGAGGCGTGGCCCCCAAACTCCAGCCAACTAGAAACAGCACGGGGTGTGCCTCGCCTGGCTGGCCCTGGCTCCCTGTTCTCTGAACTTCTCCACTGCCACCTGTGTGGCCTTGAGCAAGTCACCACCTCTCTGAGCCTCAGTTACCTCATCTGGGAAACCTCCCAGGCCCCTTCCCCCAGCTGGGGGAAACTGTGGTTCCAATTAGCTGTAGGGAATCGCAGTTTTCGCCAAGCTTTGCTGACCGTTTCCCAGGACCATTCTCAGACCTGCCGTGGGGTATGAGCAAACTCTGTTCTCCCAAGGTGATGCGTGCAAGTTGCACACCCATATGCGAATCCCGTTTTCTCCCCCTGGGGTAACATTTCAGAATGCTCAAACCCCCTACAAGAGGCCGCCTCCGAGTCCAGGTTTCTGGACAAAAGACCCCACTCTCCATGAAGGGCTGGGGTTCATGTGGAGAAAGAGGAAATGTTTGCAGCTATGGCCACTGAGCCAAGAAAACCGGGCTTCAGGAGGAGTCCTCGTGGCCAGATTGAACCGCTGGTCTGGCCGTCCTGAGCCCGGCCTGAGATGTCTGCCCTCACTGGGCCCGAGGCCAGGGCTTCTGCAACTTGAACCTGCGCCCGAGCCCCCAGCAGGTCTCGTCAAAATGCAGATTCTGATTCAGCCCCCCTGGGCTGGGCCCCTCGAATCTATGGGGCAGGCGGAATAATGGCCCCTCAAAGATCCGCGTCCTAATGCCTGGAGCCTGTGACTATGTCAGGTTACACCGCAGGGGAGAATTGAGGTTGAGGATGGAATTAAGGCTGCTAATCAGCTGACCTTGAGGTGGGGAGACTAGCCTGGGTCATCCAGGTGGGCCCAGTGGAACCACAAGAGCCCTTAAGTGTGGAAGAGGGAGGCAGAAGCGGAGGTGAAAGTGATGTAAGGTGAGGAGTCAGCCTGCTGCTGCCGGCCTTGACAATGGAGGGCGGGGGCCATGAGCCCAGGAGTGCCAGCAGCCTCTAGAAGCCCGAGAGGGCAAGGCGATGGATTCTCCCCTAGAGCCTCCAGAAGGAACACACTCCTGCCAACTCCTTGAATTTAGCCCAGTGAGACCCGTTTCAGACTTCTGGCCTACAAGACTGTAAGGTAACACCTTTGCGTTGTTCTGAGCTACTCTGTTTGTGTCCATTTGTTACAGCAGCTGTAGGAAACCAGTACAGCCTGCAGTGCTGACAAGCCCCCAGCGGATGCTGAGGCTTGAGGTTGCCCAAGTGTGGGGATTATCCCTGGGCTGGGTGAGGACTTGGAGGTGGGAGAGAGCTGTTCAGTGGCTTCCGTGGAAGCTTCTCACTGCCCTGTTTTGTCTCTGTCCCCTTGTTCCTCTCTATGCGGAGATTAGTTGAGGTCCCTTGGGTATCTCTTGATCTGTTCCAAGTCAGGGGGTTTCCTGGATTGGGCTACAGCCCCCTGAGAGAGCTGGGGGAGTTACTGTAAGGGCCCCTTACCCTGTGAGTGCTGTCTGTTACCCAAATAAGTGAGGCCTCATGCAAATCGCAGTTCTCAAATGTACGCAGGTGCGGTGAATAGGACGCCAGTGGAGGGTGGTGGTTCAGAAAAGAGGCTTTGCCTTTTGGCTAAAATCTAAACTCAATCGGGACGCAGGTGTCCCTCCATGATCGGGCCCCTCCCTCCTCCACCCATCCCACCTTGCTCTCTCCTCCCCATCCCACGTTAAGTAAGTTCCAATCTCACTGGCTTCTTTCTGCCCTCGAACGTGGGTCTTGCCTGCCTCGGCATCCGCGGGGCCTCCTCTTCGTTCTCCCTACTTGGGTTGAAAGGCACTTCCTCGGGGGGCCTTCCCCGACAGCCCAGGGCAAGCACGGCTCTCCTGTGATTCTTTATCGCTCCGGTGCATTTCCTTTTAGTGTTTATTGCAGTTTGTAGCTACGTATTTATTTGAACGGTTTGCTTGTTTATCACCTGTCTTTCTCTGTGGATTGAGTTCAGCAAGAGCAGGGCCAGGGGCGTTTTGTGTCCCCCTGTGCCTGGCATGCTCAGCACACGTGACATACTTAATACACGTTTGACTAGAGGATGAATGAATAAGTGAGTGGATGTACATCGAAGCCCCCAGGAGAATTCCGGAGTGTGTCCACTTTCCCCAGTGCTCGGAGGCTGCAGCTCAGGGTTTATCACTGTCTCCTGGAGACCTGGTCCCTGAATCCCTTTCGTAAAGCAGGAGCCCCGTGGCTGACAACACTGGTCCCTACTTTCCTTCACATTTCCTTCCCCTTTTTGTCTCTCCTCCCATCCCCACGGTTTATCTCTGCTATAAGGAGAACGAGCTTTGCTGCTCTCGTCTGTGTGATTGGTTGTCTCCTGATGGGGGAGGCTGGGGCGATGTGTGCTTGGTGCCTGGGCATCCTTTCTCCCATTTTAATCACAAGTCAGTAGGGCTTTTGTATGGCATGAAGCTGAATACTAGTATTTACTTTTGTTTTATCCCCCAGAGCTTGCCTGGCTCCTGTGAGTCCTGGCAGCTGCTGGAAATACTCTGTTTCTGGTCTTCCATCTCAGCTCGGTGGGGGAAGTGTAGGCTGAGGGCCCAGAAGCTGACCTCAACTGTAATGGGCAAGTCGGTGCGAGGAACAGCTCCCTGTTGACAGAGTGGTGAGACAGGGTCACATTTCTCCAACCTGCCAGGGAGCAGTCGTCTCTGCAGAAGTTTGGGGGAGAGACAACCCTGTGGTTTGGGGCTGATTTGAACACAGAGGGGTCTGGAGGCAGGCGATGGGCAAGGTCCAGCCACAGGGAGCCGGGATAACGGCTGGGTTGAGTTTACTCTTTATACTTTATTATCGACATTTCCCACCATGAGTCGGAATTATTAAAAAAATCTCAAATCCTTATAGATGAGAAAACTGAAACTCAGGGAGGTTAACTAGCTCATTGAAGGTCATACATCCAAACGTGAACTCAAGTCTATCTGATGCCAAATCTTTTGTGTTCCTACTGCCTACTGCTTTGCCTTGTGAACCTGAAAACTTCCTACTATGTTGTACAGGTATTTGCTTGTATATGTAAATTCCTTAAGAGGGATGCTTTGTTCTGGCTTGGGGGATCTGGGACCACTTCCTGGAGGAGGTGCAGTGTTTGGATGTGTGTGCAAAGGGCTGGGTAGTGCAGATTTGAGCATTGCCTTCTCAACATCCATCCCTCCTGCTTCCAGAAATAATGCCTGATTTTTTGGGGTGGGGGCGGGGAATCCACTCTTCATCAATTCTCAGTCCTTGTCTGGGTAGATTATAAGCCTAGCTCCAGGAGTGGAATATAGGGCCTGAGCCTAAGCCAGTCTGTGCATCTGTCCTTCTGGCTACAGTTCAAGGATGATCACTTGTCCTAAGCAGGTCCAAGCAGAGTGGAGCTAAAGACTTTTGAAGGGGCTATCAGAAAAGATTTTGTCTCCATCTAGCTGGATTTGAACCTGAGAGGAAGTGAGGCTGGTGCTGTGGTAGCCATATTGTCACCAGAAAGGGAGAATCTGGAGTGGAAGGCTGAACCAGAAGATGGATAGAAATTCAGTCCTAATGTCATGATTTGATCCTTGATCCAGCCATGCCTGAAGCTGGCCCTATCTTTAAACTTTTCAGCTATATGAACTCCTTTTTTGTTTGCTTAAGCCTGTTTGAGTCAGTTTTTCTATCACTTGTAATGGTGAGCCCTAGCTGATATAGATAAGGTGGGTGTGGCCAAATAGCGCATGTTGGGGAAAGCACTACAGAGAGAAACACATCATTAGCTTGAAAGCGTGGGCATGAGGAAGTCTCAGAATCTCAGCAAGTTCATGGTGTATATCTAGCTGGAAAAATGGACAGGATATACTTTCTTAAAGCTTCCCTCCCCTGCCTCACAAAAGGCTGAAGAATATGAAACTGCTTGCCCAGAACATGAGTGTCCTGGAGTGTTAATAGGTGTTTCATTGGGGAAGGGGTTGTGTGGTCCAATGGATTTGAGAAACAAGGGAGCAAATGAAGAGAGAAAGAATTCGCTACCAGACCTCTCGAAGCCTTTAAAATGCTAACATGTATTGTGAGCTCCTAGGAGAGAGAGAGTGGGTGTGTGTTTCCAGAACTTATTTATCTTGGAGCATCTCCCAGGGCCAGTGCTGCAAAGAATACATTTTGGAAAACATTGGCTTAGAGGACAGTTACTGTGCAGGCTTCAGAGAAGCCCTTTCCAGAACGAAAAAGCTTGGTGAAGGCACAAGTGCTTGTCTAGGTGTGGGCAGGACTGGGGCTATATGCAGGAAAGAGAGGTATTTCTACATTCAAGGACCCCAAGAATACTTTCTGTCCCTAAATCGCCCTTTGACCAGCAACGGGGTTGTAATTCCTATGAGTAGAGGCAAGATTTGGGTTTGGAGCAAATCCTCAAGAAATTCCTATTGACCTATAGCAGAGCTGCTTGGTGGCAATGGCTAGTCTGCATTCATTCATTCAACACCTATTTACTGAACACCTACTGTGTGCCAGGTACTATTCTAGGTGTTAGGGATCCATCAGTCAGTCAGACAGAATTTCCTGCCCCTGTGCAGCTTAAATTCTAGCAGATGGAGGCAGACAGTCAAATAAATATATACATAGATTAAGTGCTAAAATAAATAGAGCTGGCTGAGAGGGATTCAGAGGGCTAGGGAGGGGATGTTAAATAGGGCTGCCAGGGTGGGCTTCATCGAGAAAGAGACACTTGGAGGAGAGAGATGAGCTGAGAGGAATGTTCCAGGCAGTGGGAAGGCCAGTGTGAGGGCCTGCGGTGGGAGAGTGCTTGGCAGGTCGGAGGAAGAGCAGGGAGCTCAGTGCAGCTGGACAGCATGAGAAACGGAGAGAGGAGGTGATGCTGGGGGAGGTGCCTGGGGGGCCAGGTCGTGTGGAGCCCTGGAGGACCTTGGCTCTCACGCTGAGCAGAATGAGCAACCATTGCTGAGTGTGAGCAGAGGTGGCACGTGGTCTGTCTTACATTTGTAAAGGATTGCTCTGGCTGCTTTGTTGAAACTCCAGGGCAGGGGCCAAGGGTGAAAGCCGGGAGACCAGGGAGGGGGCTGTGCAATTCGCCTGGGGAGAGATGCTGCTGGCTTGGCCCAGCGAAGGGATGAGTGGAGGCTGGGAGCAGTAGCTGGGTGCTGGATGCATTTTGAAGGGTTGTCTCGGTAGAAGAGGATGTCCCAATAGATAAGCGGTGGGGAGTGAGAGAGACCGTGGAATCAAGGATAACTTTCGGTCCATGGGACTGGAAAGATGATGTCATTGATGGAGATGGCTAGGTCTGCATTGTATCTAGAAAAAAATTAAGCCAATGTTTAAACGTTGGGAGATTTCACGTTAAAAAAAATTTCACGTTTCCAGCCACTCTTGAAAAATGGAAAGATCTGGGAAAACTGGGCCCACCTTCTATGTGGCTTCCATCGGTTAGAACTGGCTGGCAACTCCTCTGTAGATGGGCAGGTGTGTTCTGTTTCTTCATTTACATCACCCTGCTGGCCCCTCAGGGATTTGATGGGAGAACCTAGGGATGGGTAATATAGGTAGCACAGGGGTTCTTAGACTTGAGTGCACAGAAGAATCACCCAGAGGACTTGCTAAAACGGCTCGCTGGGCCCACCTGCAGAGTTTCAGATACAGGAGGTCCGGGGTGAGGCCTGAAAATCTGCAATCCTTCCGAGCTCTCAGGTGATGCTGATGCTGTTGGTCCAGGGACCACACTTGAGAAGGAAGGAAGGAGCACACTCTCCCCACAGCACCCTTCTCACGTGCTTGCAGATGAGGTTCTCAGATGAGCTGGGAATGGCCTATGACATGGATGCGTTTTGATAGGGTTGGGGGGCAGTCTCATCAGCCAGGATGTGCTTTGTGGACTGGGGCGTGTCAGAGTTGGTCAGGCCCGCAGAGGCCCACTTGGCTTGCTTTGCTGTTTTTGCAAAAGCTGGCTCTTCTGGGCCGACGTCACCAGCAGCTGGCGCAGGGAGTCTGAGGCCCGGAGGAGGACCACTGAGGCCCTAGCAGGATACAGTATCTTCTGGAGAACCCAAGGGAAAGAAGAATTCCCTGCAGCCCGCCCAAACTGCTTGCACAGCTTTCTTATTTATTGCGATTAAGCTCCGGGCTCATTATGCAGCCTCAGTGCTCACTCTTCTACGGGGAGAAGCAGAAATCACATTTCCTTCTGTTTCTCCAGCCTGGAGAGCCCCGAGGGAGAGGACAGCAGCCACTACAGCGCTGGCCTCCCAGTTACCCCAAGCACATGTGGCTGGAGAAGGTTCTGGAGTCTCTTCAAGCTGTCCAAGGTGAAGGTTGGGAATCTGGCCTGCATTTGAGGGGCAGTAGTGTGAGAACAGGATAAGCAACTTTATCTTTTTTTCCCGACAAAGCAAATACTTCTCTGTACATCTGGTTTGCGTTTTTCTTTAGGGTTCTGCCAGAAACAATTGTGAAAACAGAATGCAGCCCAAGATTGAAGGCATCTGTCCATTCCTCTGGAATTCTCCGTCTGTCCGGCTGGGACCCGTATTACGATTTGAGGAATTCCTTAATGTGAAGTCATCAGACTTTAAAAAATTTTGCAGGCAGTCTTTGGTTTGCTAATGGTTTCTCACCTTCAAATGTTGCCCTCACGCCCTCTGCCCCCTGAGCTCCAGTTGAGCGTCCTGCCTGTCATAACCCAACCCATCCGTTCACACGTCCGATATTTATCACACTTCTTCTCCGTCAGACGGTGATGTAGCCCGGGGATCAGCAGTGCACAGGAGGAACAGTCACCCCCATCGTGAAACTCAGTGTGTGGACAGGCGGTCATAAACACACATCCTCTCACCAGTCAAAACAGGGTTATTAGTGATGGTTTCTGCTGAAGCAGTGCTTCTCTGATATCTGAGGGCAAGGACTTGTTATTTTCCACTTCCCCTCTGTCACAGACCGACACGTGGTCCTACTGTGCGTGGTTTGTACGTAGTTTGTACCACGTGAGTTGGGCAATCCTTAAGCCCTTCTAAACCCTGTTCGACGAGATGGGTCCACTGATCACTTGCTTAGATGTCACAGCGATGTCAAACTACAGTAAAAGTTTCTAAACGCTCCAATTCTGTATGTTGATATGGACGCCTAATGACCTGCTTGTGGCCTAGCACTGGTCTCTATTAAGGACAAGAGAGGGTATTAGGAGAGAGGATAACGGGCCTTAT
The DNA here is from genome assembly GCF_020826845.1 of Diceros bicornis minor. Lineage (NCBI taxonomy): Eukaryota > Metazoa > Chordata > Mammalia > Perissodactyla > Rhinocerotidae > Diceros > Diceros bicornis. The sequence goes on along the minus strand of NC_080741.1, from coordinate 70,425,983 downwards.
TTAGGCTGGGTGGCCAGCAAAAGATCCTTGAGGAAGTGAGATCTGAAAGATGAGTAGAGACAAGGGGGGAAGTGGAGGGATCAGTGTTTCTGGGAAAGGAATAGCATGTGCCAAAACCCACAGGAGAGAAAGAGCTTGGCTTGTCAAGGAATGGAAAGACTGCCAGAGTGTGTATGTGTGAGAGAGGCAGAGGGAGAGAGAAGGAGAGAGAGAGACGGAGAGAGAGGGAGGGAGGGAGGGGTATATTAAGAACTAGGGGTTGGTCAGAAATAGAATGCAGAGTGATGGAAGGGGTGGGCCTGAGGGTAGTGATTTGCTCTCATCTTCATTTTAAGAAAGTCCCTCTGGTTATGACTGGAACATCCCTTGTAGGTCGGGGTTTCGCAGTGAAGGATGGCACTAACGGAAGTGGTGTTGGGAGCTCTTACAGTGATTTTGGTGTCTGTTAGTTTGCGAGGGCTGATGTGTCTGAAACTGGATGGCTTAAAACAGTAGAAATTTATTCTGTCACAGTTCTGGAGGCTGGAAGTCCAAAGGTGCAGGTTTGGTTCCTTCTGAGAGCCATGAGGGAGAATCTTTTCCACGCCTAACTTCTGGTGCTTGCTGGCGATCTTTGATGTTTCTTGGCTTCTGCCGCATCACCCTGATGTCTGCCTTCATTTTCCCATGGTGTTCTCCCTGAGTGTGACTGTCACAGTGTCCAAATTTCCCCTTTTTATGAGGACACCAGTTATATCGGATTAGGACCCACCCCCATGACCCCATCCAAACTTGATTATCTACAAAGATCCTATTTCCAAATAAGGACACATTCGCAGGTACTAGACTTCTGGGTTGGGTACTGGGCTGGGTACTGTTCAACATCTATTTGGGGAACACAAAGCAACCCACAACAGGGGGACGGAGTGGTTGCCTGCATCAGGGCGGCGGCAGGGGCCAGGGAGCAAATAGGATGGATCCAGGAGATGTTTCACAGTTGAACACAACAGGACTGGGTGATTGATTGGCTGTGAGGAGTGAGGGAGAGGGAAAAGGCTTAGAGCTATGCTTCTCAAATTCTAACAGGAGATCACCTGGAATCCTGTTGAAATGCAGATGCTGGTTCAGGAGGTCTAGGGCGGGGCATGAGATTCTGCATTTCTTACAAGCTCGCAGGCAAGGCCAGTGAACCTGGTCCATGAACACACTTTGAGTGGCGAGGACTTAGAGCGTCGCTGTCCAGGGTGGGAATCACTAACCAGCACTTGGAGTGTGGCTGGTCCAAACTGAGATGTGCTGGAAGTGTAAAGTACATACCAGGTTTCAGAGACTTAGTATCAAGAAAAGATTGTAAACATCAAATTAATAATTTTTTATTATTGTTCAATTAACCGTATTTTGAATTATGTAGGGGTCAAATAAAATGTATGACTAAAATTAATTCCACGTGTTCCTGTTTATCCCTTTCAGTGTGGCTACTAAAAAATTTAAAGGTACATATGTGGTTCACATTACGGTCCACGTTATGTGTCTTTGGATGGTGCTGCTTAGAAGGTTGAAGCCTTGATGCCTTGGCTCAAATACTTCCTCTTTCCAGAAGCTTCTTGACCACTCCAGCTGGAGGAGATGTTTCCCATAGACCTTCTTTTTCAAAAACCATTTACATGTCACTTATCAACATTGCTTTGCTGTGTAGTTATTGGGTCCGTGTCAGTTCTCCAAGTGGATTCTGAAGTTTGTGAAGGACAGACACCATCCAGCTCTCTCCCACACGAGCCTGTCGTTCTCTGAATAAGGCAATGACTGTTGACCGAGCACGTTCTGGGGAAGCAGGTTTCTCTGCTGACTACACTGTTGCTTCTTGAGGGGATTTGGCTGAGTGCTGCCAGGGCAGATCTTGTTTCTCTTGACCCCGGTTCATGGGGTTTGGCAGAACCTCCAAGAGCTGCTCACAGGTGGGGAGAACCCCGTTCTGGGGAAAGGGAGGGAAGCAGACAAATGGGTGGCCTCTGGGGAAAGGATTTCCATGCCCCTCCACCCCCCCCTTTTTTTTTTTTTTGGTGAGGAAGATCAGCCTTCAGCTAACATCTGATGCCAATCCTCCTCTTTTTTTTTTTTTTTTTTTTGCTGAGGAAGACTGGCCCTGGGCTAACATCCGTGCCCATCTTCCGCCGCTTTATATGGGATGCAGCCACAGCATGTGAACCCCAGGCCGCCGTAGCAGAGCGCGCGGCACTTACCCGCTCCGCCACCGGGCCGGCCCCCCACTACCCTTTTTATTTACCCTCAGGGCAAGTGCTGGGCCAGCATTTCTTAGGTGGGGGGTAATCGCCTTAAAAGGCCAGGGCAAGTTTGAGACGTTCTCTCTCTTCTGCTTCTCCCTTCTCTGTGGCCAGAGAGCTATGGGAGCAGAGTGTGGCCCAGTGGGAAGACACCCAGCCACCGCTCTCTCTCCTCAATCCTCTTTCCTCCCACCTGGCAGCTTGGCAGGGTATGTGGCCCAGGTCAGTTCAGTCCTGGGCACTGGGAAGCGGCCCTGCACTTGTGCACGCGCCCTCTGTCTCTGTCTCTCTGCCTCTGTCTCTCTCTCTCTCTCTGACTGCCATCTCACTGGCTGAGGAGTTGCATTGGCTTCCCCTCATCCCCTTCTTCACTCACATTGTGGGGTGAGATCTGAGATGCAGGTGTGCCTTTGGGGAGTGTTGCCAGTGGGCTTCTCCGAAAGCAGACTCTGAGATGGAGTTGGGGGTGCAAGATGTTTGTTAGGGATCAAGTCCTGGGAGAGGAAGGGGGAAGAAGCAGGACTGGGCAGAGGAAGAAGGCAAGCGGGCAGTGCAGGTCTGACAAAGCTTCAGGTTCAGCCAAGCCGGCAGCCGGAGGCCTGCGGCAGGAGCTTTGGAGTGAGCGTCACCTGTCAGCGTGGCTGAAACAGCTGGCCTAGGAGAGGCCTGGCCTTTCTGCAGGGGAGGCCACCACTGACCACTCTCCCACAAGGCCCTTCGTTGAGGGGTGATCTCTGAGTCTTCCGCAGACCCTGAGATAAGGATTTGGGTGCAAGGAATTTACTTGGGAGGTGATCCCAGGGGGCACGATGAGGGAGTGGGAAGTGAGACAGGGAAGGGAGGAAAGTCAGTACAGGTGCGTTAGGGAGCAGGTTACTGCTGAGGCTCCCAGGCTCAGTCCCCTGGGGACCTCTGGGACACTGCACAGGATGCCACTGAGAGGCAAGGAGGCTGAGGTACACATCCACAACTCCCGCTCCCAGCTGGGCACTCTGGGACTGTCCTCCCTGCACCAGAGAGGGCCTGAGGCGGAGAGTGGGGAGCCTCAGGGCTCCGCCTCCAGGGGACCCCTGGGTGGGGCTGCTACAGCCCTGAGGACAATTGGGCCCAACCACTTAGGAATAAGCAATTCTCTGTGGGATACAGCCCAGTTTATCAGCATTCTCTGCTTCGAGGGGTGGAGTCCTTGCTTGCTTCAGCCGACAATTCCCTGTTGCCATTGGTCCTTGGGAAGAACTGTCTTCCTTAGAGATGGGAGTCTGGGAGAGCTTGGCAGGCAGGCGTGGAGTCTTGCTTGGTCTGGAATCCCCAGCTCCTCGCACATGGCGTGTGTTCAGTCAGTGTTTGTGGCTGTCAGGAATTCTAAAGAAGAGGCAAAGAGGAGGGTGAAGGGGGGCACACAGTAGGGAGAGACCGACTACGTCCTTCAAGCACTGCTGGCTACTAGGACTTCATCCAGCTTCTTCCGCTGAGCTCCTGGTGTGTTGGAGCCCAAAGTCAAGGCCACACAAGCCATCTCATCCTGTTCTAATAAAATAGTCTCTGCTTATCGACTGCTTACCATGGATGTCAAACCTGCCATTCTGTCACTTAATTCTGTCACTCTATGACCTCAGTATTATGAGCATCATCATCCCCATTTTAAAGACGGGGAAAATGAGGCCCAGAGAGGATGATGAACTTGCCCAAGGCTGGGCAGCTAGAAGTGACAGCAGTGGGTTTTGAACCCAGGTCTACCTGGTATCAAAGCCAAGGATCCACCCCTCAGGCTGGAGAAGAGGAAGCAGTTCAGGGATGGGGCGGGAGTGAGGAGTGGAGGAGGAAGAGTGTGTGTGTGGGAGCGACAAAGGTGCTTCCAACAAGAGCTTTGTGTGTCCACAACTTGGTCCAGTTTTCCCAGCCAAGCTGTCAGCTGGTCTCATCCAGGGATCCGGACCCGAGGCTGGTGAGAGGCATACTGGTCACTGGCCGAGACGAGTCTACGGCGGGTCAGAGGGCCTGTTGTTAGTAAGGGACACCTCATTTTTCAATCCTTTCCCTGAGAAGAGCTCCTTCAACTTGGGGGAGGAGGTGGGGTCCTTAGTATCCTCACAGAGTCCCCACACTCTGTCCCATGTCCTCCTCAGCTCCTGCCTCTGGCCCTGGAATCACCCCCACGAGGTACAGAACTCCTCTCTAACTCCTCACAACCACAGGCTGGAACTTGAGACTGTGGTTTGTCGGCCCCCCTCCTCTGAAGCTTCCCACGATGGAGCCAGCCTCATTAAAAGGAGGGGAACTAAGGTAAAGTGAAGTAAAGCCCTCCCTGTAAATGTTTCATTTTTATGAGGCCATTAGCACACTAATCTTCTATGGGGCTCTGCCAGGCCCTCATATGCCTGAGGTTCCCAGCCAGATCCCAGGAAGTGAGCCAAGATGGAGGACTTAATAGCTCTTCCCCTCTCCTGATTTCTGTAATTCGTGAGAGTGTGTGATTGGGGAGCTGAGATACCTTTAGGAGTGTGAAGGAGACGCGGTGACTGGACCAAGCAGTGCTGTTGACAGAGAGTGAGGTGACAAGAGAGCTCTGGGGAGAGAAGGACCAGGGAGCTGGCCCCGGGAGCCAGACTGGACTCGGAGAGGGAGAACCTGCCACGTTTCACGCTTCTTCAAGCCGAGCTTCCAGGTCTGGCCAGCGCTCAAGACCCTGCTGTGGGCAATGGGCAGGGACCCAGGAAAATCGGTAAAGAGGAAGGGAGCAAAAATGGTATTTACTGAGCATTTACTATGGCCAGACCTTTCCCGTTCATATCTCATTTAATCCTCACAACAGCGCTGTGAAGTATTAGCAGTAGTAGTGCTGGTGGTGGTAGGGGCAGTGGTAGCAACTATAGTAGTAGTAGTAGTAGTGGAAGTGGGAATGGTAGTAGTGCTAGTTGTAGGGGTCGTAGTAGTAGTAGCAGCAATAGCAGTGGTAGTGGTAATGGTGGTGGTGATGGTAGTGGTAGAGGTAGGAGTAGAAGTAGTAATGGTGGAGGAGTAGTGGGAGCAGGAGGAGTAGTGGGAGTAACAGTGACAGTAGTAGTAGTAATGGTGGTGGGAGTAGTAGTGGTGGTGGTGGTGGTGGTAGTAGTAGTAGTACTAGTAGTAGAAGCAATGCTTGTAATAGAAATAGTAGCTCTTGCACTATTTCTATTCTATCTGGATTCGATAGAATCCAGAGGTCTTGAGTACTCTCCATGTTCCCACCACCGTGCTGCTCACCTTTACGTGCATTATCTTGCTGAATCTTCACAAGGACACCATAAGAGGATGCTCTGGGCTTTCTGAATAGCCCAGAACAACCAACCAACGTGTGTGCACTCTACTTTCCTGTGACAACTCCCATGTCACAGCACTTTAGAGAGGAGGAAACTGAGGCTCTATGAGGTTTGCTAACTCATCCAATGCTCCATGGCAGAACCAGGATTTAAACCTAGGAAATCTGACTGCATGCAGAGTCCCCGTCGTGACCACTCTGTCCTCTGCTCCTCATTGTCACCACGTGACAGACAACATTGTGACGCCCACTAGTGTAAACAACACCGACCCATGCAGGCCACGGGTCTGTGTCCACTACTCCACCCTGTCTCGTGCAGCTAGAGCAGCCACAAGCAATGTGTCATGAACGAGCAGGCGAGCCTGTGTCCAATAAAACTTCCTTTATGAAGGCATGTGGCTGGCAGGTGGGGTTGCCAGATAAAATATTTTATTTGCTATGTCTGGCAACCTTAGGTGAGCCAGATTTGACCATGGGCCACAGCTTCCCAACTTCTAATCTAGTGATTACCTAATTTTTGCACTATAGAAGCATTCCCCTAATTCCTAGAAAACATTAGTAAGGAAGGAGTTAGTGTCTCCGTTTGACAGATATGGAAACTGAGGCTCAGAGAGATTAAGTGACTTGCCCAACATCATACAGGTGGCAAGTGCAGAGCTGGGTTTGGAATCCAGGTCTATTTGACTCAGGATCTTTGTACCCAAAAGACTTGAGGCTCTGGGAATAAAGAGCCAGTGTTCTCAGCAACCTCATGAAATTCAGGTGAAAGACCTTCGCTGACTCCCCTCCCACTCCTCTCTCTTTGAATCCAGGCTGCTTTTTTGCTTGGATCTGATTTCACCTGGATTAATGGGGGAAGAGAGGCAGAGGATGAGGAGTATGGCAGAGAGATTTGTTGGGGCGCCATGCTTCCTGGCGATAGCTCTGAGCGCTTGGCCGGGTTGTGGCTTCTTTTTAGAGCATGTGGCAGTAGCTGCATGTTCCTCAACTAAGCTGACTTTTTTGGCTTCACCCAAGCTAACGCAGCGGCAGAATGACTATGGGGCTCATGAACTCGGCTGTTGAGTCTAGGTCAGTGGTTCTCAATTGGGGGTGGGGGGTCATTTTGCCCCCAGGGGACAGTGGGCCATGTCTGGAGACCTGTTGAGTTGTCACAATTCGGGGGAGGTGCTACTGGCACCTGGTGGATATAGAGCAGGGATGCTGCTCAACATGCTATGGTGCACAGGACAACCCTCCCAACAGAGAATTAGCTAACCAAAAATGTCAGTAGAGCCCAAGTCCAGAAACCCTGGTCTATGGTAATGGGGCAACAGAATGGGTCTGCTGTGGACCTACTTGCTCCTCTCCTTTAGTTCCAGCCCCCTTGCTATTACCCTGTTTCCCCATTTCATTGCAGGTGGGAGGTAGGGGGTGACTAGTGAAGGTTCTTCAGGGTGAGGACCTCTGGTTGTTCCCTCCTTTTCCCCATTCTCTGCAAATAGTACCTTCCCCTCCCCACCATAAACTTCACCCCTGTTTGCCAGACCTGCTCTGTTAAGGTCTAACCAGAAAGACAGGAGCCCCTTCAACTATTTGCAACAGAGGGAACTGAATATGGGGAATTGGAGGAGCTGAGAAGACAAGTGGACGGGCCACTACCACCCTTAGGCTGTGGAGACAAAGAGGGGAGGAAGGGTTACAGGATCCCAGTGGTGAGGGTCTTCTAGAAAGTGGGGACCTGGTGGGCCTGTCCAGTGGGAACTGGAGCATGAAGGAGGTGTTGCTGCTGGAATAAACAGGATGCAGAAGGAGAAATGGTCCCAGTAACATTGGGCAAAACAGCTCAGCTAGTAGTAAGATGACCCAGGAACCTGGGAAATGTAGCTCCCAGAGTTAGCTCCTTTGATATTCAAAGCAGAACTGGGGAAGAGTGGGAAATGGATATGAGAACAGGCCCAGGAATGGCTTACCTACTTCTCTTGCTAGAAGGAAGAAATAGAGGAATTCTGGTTGTGCAGAGGGACCCTGGGCAGCCTTCAGACTTTCCTGAAGTTCCTGAATTAAGAACTGAAGTTGTCTAAGAGTTCCCAAAGGCATCTCAGGGAGGACCCAGTGTATGAATCTTCTGTATATTTGTATTCAGGAAAATTCTGAAATGTATTACAGATGCTTGAGTCAGCTTCCAATGAAGAGTTGTTTCTTAAAGTAGCAAGATCACTTGCATCAGAATACCCTGAGGATTGTTAATCATGCCAATTCCAGAGTCCCACATAGAGATCTAGAATCAGAATCTCCAAGGGAAGAAGGAGAGGAGACCAGGAATCAGCATTTTTTAACTAAATTCCGCAGTGGTCCTTCTACATTCTGCAGTTGGAGAGCCACTGCTAAAAGGTCCTGATCATGTGAGCACTGGTTTGGGGGACCTCTCACTTCCAAATTTCCCACTTTGTTGATAAGCTATGGATACAACTCAATCATTGCCATTCTCTGCTTTGCAAGTTTCCCTGGAGTGTGGGAGGGTTTCCCATGGGCATGTTATATTGATAAACTAGATTCTTAAAGAGGAAAATTGGTCAGCTGTTGTTTTTCTCTGTCTGCTTGAATGAATTGTACACTGTGTGTATGTGAGGATGAGAGTAGGGGCATGGGGGATGGGAGAATGACCCAACATCCCAAGAGACGGTTGATTTGTGATCAAAGAACAATTGTGAATTGGAGCCACTATTAGGTATCCTGACCCTGAGATCCATTTCTTCCAGGGGCCCATTTTCTCTCTGAGCTCTCTCTAATGATAATGAAAACAAGTTCGTTTTCCTGAAAACCTACTGTGTGTTAAACAACCTTGGACATGTTATTTCAGTTCCTCATAGCAGCTCTGCCATGTAGGGATCAAATTTCTTCATCAAAATAGATAAAGAAACAGACATAAAGAGGTAAAATAATTTGCCTGAAATCACAGAGCCAGTGGAAACAGGATATGCAATACACTTTCAAATAAGACTCAGAATAAATCCCCTTTTCTTGTCATTCTTCCAGGAAGATTATGAGTCAAATTAATATTTAAATACTCAGCTAGGTTCTGCTTCTGGCATAACAGTGTGAGGGCTGACCCATCCCCAGTGAAACTGATGAAAACTATTAAAAAAAATTACATCTCTGGAAGTGATCCTAAGGGTGTACAGCAAATGAAGAAATGTTTACTGAAGGAAATCTACTAATGTTTGGTAAGAACAGTGCGAGTCTGTGATATTTGAACCATGACCTGCTCTGTCTCAGCTCAGCAAAACAAACTCCATTCCAGACTGATGCAGCCAAGAATACAGGGCTTCCTCTCCCCCCAGCTCCTGGTCAGAGGGCTATCTTCCCAGGAGGGACAGGATATCAGCATTTCCCATCCTGCCTCCTACTACCTGTTGCTGGGACTAAGTTTTGGGCAAGTGAGGCTGAGAGGTGGGAGCTTCTTTCTTCTGCTCAGCTTGTAGAATGGAAGCTCTGCCTTAGATGCAGCACCACTGAGAATACTGCGGCCCAAATAGCCCCTAATCTGGCTCGTGGTAGGGGGAGTTCCATGCTGAGAGAGACAGGCTAAGGTGACTTGAGACTGCTGCCCTACCCGCCACCAAATGCTAGCTCAGATAGAAGCATGCTATTGTCTTTACCCCCAGCACCAGAGACTTGGCTTAGAGATTTTGCCTGGGGGAGAAAAGCAAGACATAGATTAGAAAGCTCCAAATATCTCTCCAAAGGAACTGACTTCATTTGCAACAAAGTGTGGAGAAGTTCAAGCCAAAGGGCCCTCTCAAAAACAGTGGTGGCTGTGGTGAAAGACATTTTGAAGATTGATAGATTCATTGAAGATTTAGGTGAAACTCTAGGCAACTAGTTTGCTGAAGAGAAACAGGGAAAGAGATAGCTGGGAAGAGCCCTCATGGGATCAGAAAAACTCTCAAACATTGACCTCAACAATGATCCCTTCAAAGGAAAGGAAATATGATTGGATCAGTCTGTGAAGCAATTTTTGCCCTACAGCATTGTTGAAAATGATACAGCAGTCAGTCGGCAATTAGTGGCACTTAACATCTGGGTGTGATCAGAGAAAGACAGTCTAAGAGAGTCTGCCAGAACCATTACCAAGGTGACCATGGGCATATCCCAGGCTGTGACGCCTGAGAAGAAACATTTAACAGTTTCATACTACAGGGTGAAAGAGACTTCACTGAAATAATCCAGCCAGTCACTAAACAAGTAAACAAGCAAATAACAATAACAAACCCCAGAGGAAGGTGGACTAATACCCAGAGTTGCTGCAATATATAACCTAAAATGTCCAATTTGCAACAAAAAATTACAAGACATGCAGAGAAACAGGAAAGTATGGTCCATATACTGGGGGAAAAAACAGCAAAAACACTGCCTGTGAGCATGACTAGATGTTAGATTTAGCAAAAACTTTAAAGTAGCTATTTTAAATATGTTCAAAGAACTAAAGGAAACCATGATTAAAGAAGTAAAGGAAGGCATGATGAAATGTCACATCAAGTAAAGACTATCAAGAAAGAGATATAAATTATAAAAAAGAACAAAATGTGAATTCTGGATTTGAAAAGTACAATAACTGAAATGAAAATTTTACTAGAGGGGCTCATCAGTAGATTTGAACTGGCAGAAGAAAGAATTACTGAACTTAAAGGTAAAGTAATAGATTATGTGATCCGAAGAATAGAACAACAACAAAAAAAAGGAATGAGAAAAATGAACAGAGCCTCAAGAAATGTGGGACACTATTAAATGCACCAACATATGTGTAATGGGAGTACCAAAAGGAGAAGAGAGAAGGAAAGCAGCAGAAAAAATATTCAAAGAAATAATGGCTGAAACTTCCCAAATGTGAAGAAAACTTTAATCTATGCATTCAAGAAGCTCAACAAACCCATAGTAGAATAAATTCAGAGATCCACAAAGAGACACATCATAGTAAAGATATTGAAAGCCAAAAAGAAGAAGAAAATCTTGAAAGCAGAAAGAGAAAAATGACTCATCACTTACAAATGAATGCCAATAAGACCAACAGCTAACTTTTCATCAGAAGCAATGGAGGCCAGAGGCAGTGGGATAATATATTTAACGTGCTCAAAGAAAAAAACTGTCAACCAACAATCCTTTATCCAGCAAAAGCTATCTTTCAAAAATGAAGGCAAAATAAAGACTTTCTCAGATAAACAAAAATTGAGAGAATTTGTTGCTAACAGACCCACTTTAGAAGTACTAAAGGAAGTTCTTCAGATGAAAGCAAGTAACTCAAGATAATATTTGAATCCACATGAAAATCTAAACAAATTACCAGTAAAGGTATTGAATTATAAAAGACAGTATAAATGCATATTTATTCTCCTTTCTTCTCTTAATTGATTTAAAAAGCAATTACATAAGACAGTATACATATAATATATTGTTGGGCCTATAACATGTAGAAATATATTTGCCAATAACAGCACAAAAGAGGCAGGTTGGAGCAAAGGTGTATTGGACTAAGGAAATTACTCCAGATGGTAACCCAAATCCCCAGGAACAAATGAAGCAAACCAGAAATGATTAAAAAGAGGGCTAATATAAAATAAAGCTATAAACATGTACTTACTCTTCATTCTTCTCTTAGCTTCTTTAAAAAACATAAAGTTATAAAAAGTAATTATTAACAATGCTTTGTTGAGTTTTTAACATTTGTGGATGTAACATGTATAAAATCATAACCTAAAAAGGGGAAAAAGGATAATGGAACTATAGATGAATAACATTTCTATATGTCATTGGAATTAAGTTAATATAAATCTGAAGCTAATTCTGATAAATTAAGATGTATGTAGTAAGCTTGAGAGCAACCACTAAGGAAATAACTCAAAAAATGTAGTGAAGGAGAATGACGTCAGCATCATGGTGGAGTGAGTTTTTCCCTTAGTCTCTCTCTTTTAAGTTACAACTAAATGGACATTCATTAATCAGCAGAGGATTCCCTGCACAGCACAACAGGAGGTCTGAGAGCTCCACGCAGCAATATATCTGAATGTGGGAGGACTGGATCCCCAGGAGGCAGTGGAATTAGGTGAGTGCACCCCACGCCTCCCCAGTGAGCTAGTTCATGGATCCTCACACAGCAGCCAGGTGCAACTGTAAGAGGAGGTGGGGACAGCCTAGCCTGTGCAAATGCTTTCAGAGTCGCAGCCCGGCCTGCGGGAGCGCCAGCTGTCCTCTATACTGAGTGGCAATGTCTCAGGCCCCACAAAGGCACCCACTGCTGAGCACAGTGCAGGTGAGAAGGTGCTCCTCCTGCTCAGAAGATGCCTCTGCCTGTGGAGCACAGCAGTGCATGGGACCCACTGAGTAGCAGCTAAGCCCCTGCATAGATGCCCCTCACCCCTAGCACAGCACAGGCGAGAAGGTGCCCTGCTTGCTCAGGAGGCACCCCCACCAAGCACAGCAGCCCACGGGATCCACCGAGTGGTGGCCCTGCCCCTGCCTAGGTACCCCTCCTACTTAGCGCACAGCAGCTCAGCCAGTCCCCTGCTGAGCACCGAGTCCCCGCCTACAGTGCTTGACTTGCCTGCCCAGCACAGAGGCCCTGTGCACGTGAGTGCAACCTGCAGAGTGGCTGCGGCCAGCCTGGGCAAACACAGAGTAGCCCTACCCTTACAACTTCCAGCAGATGGGGTGGGATCAGAAAACACAGCTTCTGCTCCGCCTGAGCAGTGGCAGGTGGAATCTGCAACCTGATATACTACAAATGCACTGGCAAAGGATCAATTCATCAAACACCATGAAGAACTAGAGTAACACTTCAGAGCAGAAGGAAAATGACAAATTTCCAGAAACCAATCCTGAAGTCACAGAAATCTACAATCTAAAGGACCGAGAATTCAAAATAGTTGTCATAAAGAAACTCAATGAGTTATAAGAAAACTCAGAAAGATGGTTCAATGAACTCAGGAATGAAATTAATGAGCAGAAGGAATACTTCACCAAAGAGAATGAAACTAAAAAAAAAAAAACACCAAATTCTGGATATGAAGAACATAATGAGATAAAAAATAATCTAGAAACCATAAAATATAAAGCTGATGTTATGGAGGACAGAATTAGTGAATTAGAGGACAGAAATATAGAAATGCTTCAGGTAGAGGAGGAGAGAGAACTAAGGTTTTAAAAAAATGAAGAAATTCTTCGAGAAATATCTGACTCAACTAGGAAAAGCAATATAAGAATCATAGGTATTCTGGAGGGAGAAGGAGCAGAGAGCTGGTTCAAAGAAATAATAGCTGAGAACTCCCCAAACCTGGGGAAGAAACTGGGCTTACAGGTATATGAACCTAATAGAATTCCTAATTACATCAATGCAAAAAGACCTCCAAGGCATATAATATTGAAACTGACAAAAGTCAAGGACAAAGAAAAAATATTAAGGGCAGCAAGGCAGAAGAAAATAACCAACAAAGGAAACCCTATCAGGCTTTCAGCAGATTTCTCAGCAAAAACCTTGCAGGCTAGGAGAGAATGAAATGATATATTCAAAATACTGAAGGACAAAAACTTTCAGCCAAGAATACTCTATCCAGCGAAACTATCCTTCAGACATGATGGAGAAATAAAAGCTTTCCTAGATAAACAAAAGCTGAGGGAATTGATCACCACTAAACCTCCCTTACAAGAAATGATGAAGGAAGCCCTCTTACATGAAACAAAAAGGCAAAGATTTACAAAGCTTTGAGCAAGGAGTTAAATAGACAGCCAAAATCAGAAAATTACAGCTCTCTATCAGAACAGGTTATCAAACACTTAATTATAACATAAAAGATGAAGGAAAGCATCAAAAACAACTATAAACACTTCAATTTAGTCACAAACTCACAACACAAAAAAGAATTTTTGACAATAACTTGGGATGGGGAAAAGGATGGAACATGCTTAAGGCTAATGGAGATAAGAGGCTATCAGAGGATGGACTATCTCATCTATGAGATCTTTTATACAAACTTCATGGTAACCACTCAACAAAGAATCAGAATAGAGCCGCAAATCATAAATAAAGAGAAAACTGAGAAAACCATCAAAGAAAACGACCAAACTGAAATGGCAGTCAGAAATACACGAGAAGAGAAACAATGGAAGTATAGAAGAACTGGAAAATGAGAGAAAATGGAAGTATTAAGCCCTCATATATGAATAATCACTCTAAATGTAAATGGATTGAATTCTCCATTCAAAAGACACAGAGTGGCTGGATGGATTAAAAATCAAGACCCAACAATATGCCGCCTCCAGGAAACACATCTCAGCTCTAAAGACAAACACAGGCTCAGAGTGAAGGGATGGAAGATGATACTCCAAGTAAATGGCAAGCAAAAGAAAGCAGGTGTTGCCATACTTATATCAGACAAAGCAGACTTCAAGATAAAAAGGACAATGAGAGACAAAGAGGGGCAGTATATAATGATAAAAGGGGTATTCCACCAAGAGGAAATAACACTTATGAATATACAAGCACCTAACACAGAAGCTACAAATTATATAAAGCAACTATTAACAGACTTAAAGGGAGAAATTGATAGCAACACAATAATAGTAGGGGACCTCAACACCCCACTTACATCAATGGATAGATCATCCAGACAGAAAGTCAACAAGGAGACAGTGGCCTTAAGTGAAACACTAGACCAGAGAGACTTAATAGATATATATAGAACATTCCATCCCAAACCAGCAGAATACACGTTCTTCTCAAGTGCACATGGAACATTCTCAAAGACAGACCATATGTTGGGAAACAAGGCAAATCTCAATAAATTCAAGAAGACTAAAATCATATCAAGCATCTTTTCCAACCACAATGCTGTGAAACTAGAAATCAACTACAAGAAAAAAGCTGGGACAGTCACAAATGCATGGAGACTAAACAACATGCTACTGAATAACCATGGGATCAATGAATAAATCAAAGGAGAAATGAAAAAATACCTGGGGACAAATGAAAATGAAAATACAACAGACCAACTTGTGGGATGCAGCAAAAGTGCTCCTAAGAGGGAAATTTATAGCAATATAGGCCCACCTCAACAAACAAGAAAAATCTCAAATAAGTAATCTTAAACTACACCTAAGAGAACTAGAAAAAGAAGAAGAAAGACCAACATCAACAGAAGGAGGGAAATAATAAAAATTAGAGCAGAAATAAATTAAATGGAGACTAAAAAAACAGTAGAAAGGATCAATGAAACTAAGAGCTGGTTCTTTGAGCAGATAAACAAAATTGACAAATCTTTAGCCAGAATCACTAAGAAAAAAAGAGAGAAGCCTCAAATAAATAAAATTAGAAACGAAAGAGGAGAAATTATAATGGATACCACAGAAATACAAAGGAGTATAAGAGAATACTATAAAAAACTACATGCCAACAAATTGGATAACCTAGAAGAAATGGATCAATTCTTAGACTCATACAACCTCCCAAAACTGATTCAAGAAGAAATAGAGAATCCAAATAGACCAATCACAAGTAAAGAGATTGAAATAGTAACCAAAACCTCCCTAAAAACAAAAGTCCAGGATCAGATGGCTTCCCTGGAGAATTCTACCAAACATTCAAAGAAGATTTAATACCTGTCCTTCTCAAACTATTCCAAAAAGTTGAAGAAGACGGAATGCTTCCCGACTCATTCTATGAGGCCAACGTTACCCTGATACCAAAACCAGACAAGGACAACATGAAGGAAAATTACAGGCCAATATCACTGATGAACATAGATGCAAAAATCCTCAACAAAATATTGGCAAACCAAATACAACAATACATTAAAAGGATCATACATCATGATCAAGTGGGATTTATACCAGGGACGCAGGGATGGTTCAATATCCACAAATCAATCAATATGATACACCACGTTAACAAAATGAGGAATAAAAACCACGTGATCATCTCAATAGATGCAGAGTAATCATTTGACAAGATCCAACATCCATTTGTGATAAAAACTCTCAACAAAATAGGTATAGAAGGAAAGTACGTCAACATAATAAAGGCCATATATGACAAACCCACAGCCAACATCATACTTAACGGTGAAAAACTGAAAGCCATCCCTCTGAGAACAGGAACAAGACGAGTGTGTCCACTCTTGCCACTCTTATTCAACATAGTTCTAGAGGTTTTGGCCAGAGCAATGAAGCAAGAAAAAGAAATAAAAGGTGTCCAAATTGGCAAGGAAGAAGTGAAACTCTCGCTGTTTGCAGATGACATGATTCTATGTATAGAAAACCCTAAAGAATCCACCAGAAAGCTAATAGAAATAATCAACAACTACAGCAAAGTTGCAGGGTACAAAATCAACTTACAAAAATCAGTTGCATTTCTATACACTAATAATGAACTAGCAGAGAAGTCAAGAAGTCACAATCCCATTTACAATTGCAACGAAAAGAATAAAATATCTAGGAATAAATTTAACCCAGGAGGTGAAAGACTTATACACTGAAAACTATAAGGCATTATTGAAAGAAACTGAAGAAGACATAAAGAAATGGAAAGATATTCCATGCTCATGGATTGGAAGAATAAACATAGATAACATGTCCATATTATCTAAAGCAATCTACAGATTCAATGCAATCCCAATTAGAATCCCAAGGACATTCTTCACAGAAACAGAATAAAGAATCCTAAAATTTATATGGAACAACGAAAGACCCTGAATTGCCAAAGCAATTCTGAGAAAAAAGAACAAAGCTGGAGGCATCACAATCTCTGACTTCAAAATATACTACAAGGCTATAGCAATCAAAACAGCATGGTACTGGCACAAAAACAGACACACAGATAAATGGAACAGAATTGAAAGCCCAGAAAAAACCCATACATCTATGGACAGCTCACCTTCAACAAAGGAGCCAAGAATATATAATGGAGAAAGGAAAGTCTCTTCAATAAATGCTGTTGGGAAAAGTGGATAGCCACATGCAAAAGAATGAAAGTAGACCATTATCTTATGCCATACACAAAAATTAATTCAAAATGGACTAAAGACTTGAATGTAAGACCTGAAACCATAAACTCCTAGAAGAAAATATAGGCAGTACACTCTGACATTGGTCTTAGCAGCATCTTTTCAAATACCATATCTACTCAGGCAAGGGAAACAAAAGAAAAAATAAACAAATGGGACTACATCAGACTAAGAAGCTTCTGCAAGGCAAAGGAAACCATGAACAAAACGAAAAGACAACCTGCCAACTGGGAGAAAATATTTGCAAATCGTATATCTAACAAGGGGTTAATTTCCAAAATATATAAAGAACTCACACAACTCAACAACAAAAAATCAAACAACCTGTGGCTGGCCCCGTGGCATAGTGGTTAAGTTCAGTACATTCCGCTTCGGCGGCCCGGGGTTCACAGCTTTGGATCCCGGGCATGGACCTACACCACTCCTCAGCCATGCTGAGGTGGTGACCCACATACAAAATAGAGGAAGATTGGCAGAGATGTTAGCTCAGGGTGAATCTTCCTCACCAAAAACAACAACAACAACAACAACAAACCCAACAAACAACCCAATCAAAAATGGGCAGAGGATATGAGCAGACATTTTTCCGAAGAAGATATACAGATGGCCAACAGCACATGAAAAGATGTCAATTATTGGGGAAATGCAAATCAAAACTACAATGAGATGTAACCTTACATCTGTCAGAATGGCTGTGCTTACCAAAATTGACAAAAAAATAATAAATGTTGGAGAGAATGTTGAGAAAAAGTAACACTCATACACTGCTGGTGGGAATGCAAACTGGTGCAGGCACTATGGAAAACAGTATGGAGATTTCTTAAAAAATTAAAAATAGAAATGTAATACAATCTAGCTATCCCACTACTGAGTATTTATCCAAAGAACAGGAAATCAACAGAGAGATTTATGCACCCCTATGTTCATTGCAGCATTATTCACTATAGCCAAGATGTGTAAGCAACCCAAGTGCCCATCAACAGATGAATGGATAAAGAAGATGTGGTGTATATCTACAATGGAATACTACTCAGCTATAAAAAAAAAGACAAAATCCTCCTATGTGCAACAACATGGACAGATCTTGAGGGTATTATGTTAAGTGAAATAAGCCAGCATAGAAAGACAGACACCATATGATTTCACTCATATGTGGAAGATACACAAACACATAGATAAAGAGAACAGACTAGTGGTTACCAGAGGGGAAGGGGGTGGGGGTGGGCAAAAGGGATAAGGGGCACATATATATGGTAAAGGATAAAATTAGGCTACCTGTGGTGAGTATGATACAGTCTATACAGAGACTGATATATAATAATGTACACCTGATACTACACAGTTTTATAAACCAATATAACCTCAATAAAATAATTGGAAAAAAATATATAGTGAAAAAAATCACTAAAAAAGTTAAAATGCTTCCTATATATTAAGAGATTTATTGGAAGGAATTGGCTTATGCAATTGTAGCGGCTGGCTAGCATCATGGCAGATTCAAAATCTGTAAGGCAAATCATCAAGGACAGGCTGGAAATTCTTGGGCAGAAGTTGTCACTGTAGTTCACAGGTGGAATTTCTTCTTCCTCAGGGAAATCTCAGTTATGCTCTTCAGGCCTTTCAACTGATTCCATCAGGCCCACCAGATTTTGGAGGACAATTTACTTGAAGTCAACTGATTGTAGGTGTTAATCACATCTACAAAATACCTTCGCAGCCACACCTAGATTAGTGTTTAATTGAATAGCTGGGGACTATAGCCTAGCCAAGGTGACACATAAAACTGTCACACCTCCTAGATAAACTCCTTGTGCCTAAATTTTTGCTTTAGGGTCAGCTTTTGGAGGAACCCAAACTAAGATACCCCCTCCAGCACTCTCTTCTTTGACTCAGCACAGCAGGCTGTTCCCCACCCCAGGGGAGTAAAGCTCATTTCAAACACAAGCAATTCCCAGGACAGCCCATGCTCTCAAAACCCTGTGGCTTCTTGGGTTTTCTCGTCCAGAATGTTATAGGTTTGGAGACTGTGTCAGCTCTCTCTTGGATGGTGTTTGCTCATGCAAGGCCAAGTTTGACACATTATTTTGGCTGCCACAGCCCCCTGTATCCATAAGCCAGTGTTTTCTGTCATCACCTTTGCTAAGCATCCCAGGATCCAAATAAAGACCGTATCCCCTGAGTAGTAGTACAGCTGTCTTAAGAAGGTATTCATAGGACGGTTCCCGATTTAAAATTTTCTCCCCATTTCCCCTGAGCCCAGCTTTGAATATTTTTACTACAAAGCCTGACTCAGAAAAAATAGCAGATAAGCATTGCCATATGTTTTTTTAAACCGTGTAGGACTTTTTTTTTTTTGAGTGAACTGATATTACTCTAAAAGCTTCAGATGAGGATCTCTTATCATTTACAGTTATTAAAAACAGAAGGAAGCAATTGGGTGGGGGGAGGGCCCCGTCTCTTCCTTTCAAGACTTTTCTTGTTTCTATTGGAAAAACGCAGCAGGAGCCTAAAGACTCCGAGGAGTATGTGCAGGGTGGGGCCAGGAGCCAGCGAAATAGTCGTTATATCTCTTTGTAATAACAAGAGCGAAGACTTTTTATCAGCTTCTACATGCTAGGCACTGGGCGAAGTGCTTTGCATGCTGAATCTCATTTGATTTTCAAAACCACCCTGCGAGACAGGAGCTGTTTTTAATCCAGTTTCAAGATGAGGAAACAGAGGCCCAGAGGAGCAAAATGGCTTGTGAACAGTCTCGACATAAGGGGCAAAGCTGGGACCTGAACCCTGTCCCTGTCCAGTTCTGGAGTGTGTACACGTAAGAGCTGTGCCATGTCGCAGCTCCTGATCAGTTTCTTTCTTTTTTTTTTTTTTTTTGTGAGGAGATCAGCCCTGTGCTAACATCTGCCAATCCTCCTCTTTTTTTTGCTGAGGAAGACTGGCCCTGGGCTAACATCCGTGCCCATCTTCCTCCCCTTTATATGCGACGCTGCCACAGCATGGCTTGCCAAGCAGTGCGCCGGTCCGTGCCGGGGATCTGAACCGGCGATCTGAACCCGTGAACCTCGCGCCGCCGCAGCGGAGCGCGTGCACTTAACCGCTTGCACCACTGGGCCGGCCCCCTGATCAGTTTCTAACGCCGCCCGTGAAGCTGATGCGGGCCCTCCATAACTCCCTGCTCTTCACGGAGGTGGTCTCGCTTGGATGCTTGTGTCTCAGTGCTGGCATTTCAAGTCATCGTTGCCTGTGGCTAGGCTCCAGTGGAAGAAAGTAAGATTTGGAGGGAATGGTGAAAATGAAAATCTGTATTCCCATAGGGGAAAAGAATCTCTATTTCCCCCTTACTTGCAACATGTCGTCAAAGGGAAATAACCTTTGCGACATGGAAACAGTGTCACTGAAGACGTGGACTTGTCCTCCTACGTTTAGTTAAATGATTAATTTTCTTCATATTAACTTAAAATGAGCCCATTTAAAAGAGTACTTTTTTCCTTGAAAGCATTGCTCATTATGCTATCATTTTAAGTAATTAAATCAGAATAAATGGCTCTGTGAAGCTATTTTAATGTAACATCTAATTATATCTGACCTAGACTGTGAACTATAATCATTAAGTACATGAACTGTGTAATGTTCTGCACGTTCTTTAATAATTTATACCGCAGAATTCAGCTACGTGGAGCCGTAAGCAGGAACAGCATCTTCCATGACACCTGTTATCTGCCCAGGATTGCAGAGGTGGCTTGTCTATCAGCTGCTGTCCCCAGCTCAGCATCCTTCCCTCTCTGAGACTGCTCAACTCACAGTGGAGGGAAACTGTATTTGTATTGTGGAGGCATATTAATTATTTTGACAAGAAACTCAGAACAATTCAATGAAATGAGTAGCATTTATGCACTTTGAGCAATTGAAATGTTTTCTGGGCCTGACAAAAGGTGGCCTCACCAGGGAGGGTGCCTCACGTTGTGAGCTAATTATGTAGCTCAGGAGGTGTCTGGACCCCCAGAGGCACACTCCAGTTGTTACTGGAACGGCCTCTCTGTCTTTGCATTTGCATTTGCAATTTCAAGTCTTCGACTTGGCCTTGGGAATATGTTCTTGGCTGCAGCTCAAGAGAAGACCTCTCCAAAACCAGGAGGGATGTTTCAACCAAATTTGGGAAGATTACACATAAGTGTGACAGTTTTTGTTTTTGAATTTGTGAGTGAGGAATTTTTTTTTTTTAATCTATTGCTGTTACTAAAATTAGTTTCAGTTTTGGATCTCCTTTTTTCCTTCTTCTTTTGCATATATCATTCTTATTGGGATCCTGTAATCATATTTTTCTTTTTGGATCTATACATGTGTCAATGTTTGTTTCCCTTGCCTCTTCTTAGGGGAGAGTGGAAAACAAAAGATTTGGGTCTCTAAAATGGAAGTACCAATCCACTAGCCCTTCTCTGCAAGTCTGAAAAGTTCTGAAAACGGCTAGTTTTTTCGTTACTCTCTTGGCTTTGAAACCTGCCCTGACTTCCAATCATTTTGGCTAAACCTGATCTATACCAAACCATGTTGTTGCTTAATCCACACGGTTGATCCCACTTCTGTAAATATTCACACATCCGACTGTGGAAATATTAATGTGTTTGATTATTGCCTGCCGCCCCAGACCCACCGGGGCGTCACAGAGTACACTGTATATGCCCCTTCTAACATCGTAAGGGTCTGAGTCCCGAAATACTTCGGGGCCCCAGGGTTTTAGAGAAGGAGCTGTGAACTTGGAATAAAGATCATATTAACAACTATCATTTATTGAACCTTCACAGTGTCCCCAGCACTAGACATGTGTTGTCTCTTTTACTCTTCATGGTTGCTCATTTTATAGATTATTCCCGTTCAACAGATGAGACAACTGAGGTTCAGAGAAGTGACACACGGCTAACATATTCATCAACTGGATATTCTTTGGGACAGATAAGGTATTAATGATAACATTGAGTGTTCCTGGCCAGATACACAGAATTTAGGAACTATTCGGAATGCCTAGCAGAGAGGAGACAGATTCATCCAAATTATTTGTTATTGGTGCTTTATCTTGTGTCACATCCCATGCATTACAAACATCACCTCACTCAGTGCTCGCAGCTAATGGCTGAGGAGCACATACTCTGTGTCAACCACGAACCATGGTTTTTTGCTCATTTTATCCTCACCACAACCCTATAAAATAAGGACTGTTATCTCCCATCCCATTTTACAGATGGCAAGACTGAGGCTGAGAGAGGTTACTTAACTTGCTTTGAGGTCACACCACCCCTAAGTGGCCAGGCTGAGATTGGCTCATTCTTTCTGATATCTAAGCTGAACAACCTCTCTCTCTTCAGCTCACTCTAAAGCTTAGAATTTTGAGATTTCACAAGACACAAGAAAAGTATTAAATTACAGCCAATGTAACCCACAGCAAAAGAAAACTTTCCAACCGCAGGCCCATAAAGCTTAAAGTTTCCTAACCCGGTTTATGGAGCCAGCACCCTAAGAGGGGCCTCATTCCATTCTGGGTTGGAGCCTGAAGACCAGCCACTGAGGATCTGGCTGTATTGCCAGCACAAGACTCACACTGGGTGGAATACACCCATTACATACCATTCCTGGTCTTCTCCCTTGTCTCAAAATCTCAAGTCGGTTTCACGAAGGTGGCTTCGGGTTTCTGTATTAAATCAACAGATATTTACTTGAGTTACAGCCATGTACCAGGCCCTTTCTTAGCAGATAGAGACAGACCAGTGACCAAATCAAGGTCCCTGCTCTCAAGAAACATATGTTCTAGTTGCAGGGGGATAGTCATTGAGAAAATCAAGTGAAATATAGTATGTCAGTGACTTCTAATGGGCCTGGGCTTCTTTCCGGGGTGATGAAAATGTTCTGGAATTAGATAGTGGTGATCGTTGCGCAACTTTGAGATATACTAAAACCCGCTGAATTGCACACTTTAAATGGGTGAATTTTATGGTATAAAAGTTTTATGGCATTTTATGATGAATTATATCTCAGTAAAAACAATATGAATATATCAAGTGGTAATAAGAGATAAGAAGAAAAATAAAGCAAGGTGAAGAGCCAGAGAGTGAGAGAGGTGCTGTGTTAGACGGGGTGGTCAGAGAAGGTGTAGAAGAGGCTGTTGCCGCCCTCCTATCTCCCCTCTGTCTCCCTCGAATTCACCCTTGGGAGAATTTTGGCCCTGCTGGCCGCTCCCCATCTCCGGCACCTACATTGCTCTGATTGTATGCCCGGGGGCTTCCTTCCCTATAATGGAATTTGCCCTGTATGAGCAGGCACAATTTGGAGAGCTAAGCAATGAGAGAGTGTTATGGATTGAATTGTGTTCCCCCCAAATTCATATGTTGAAGCCCTAACCCCAGTACCTCAGAATGTGTCTGTATTTCGAGACAGGGCCTTTTAAGAAGTGATTAAGTGAAAATGAGGCTGTTAGGATGGGCCCTCATCTAATCTGACTGGTGTCCTTATAAGAAGAGGAAATTAGGACACACAGAGAGACACCAGGGCTGTGCTCACACAGAGAAGAGGCCATGTGAGGACACAGCAAGAGGGCGGCCATCTGTAAGCCCAGGAGAGAGGCCTCAGGAGAACCCAAACCTCCTGACACCTTGATCTTGGACTTCCAGCCTCCAGCACTGTGAGAAAATAAATTTCTGTTGTTTAAGCCACTCAGTCTATGGTATTTTTGTTATAGCAGCCCGAGCTGACTATGACAGTAGTTAAACCCACAACTCAAGCATGTGCTGGCAGAATACTATAATGTAAGGAGGGCACGACCAGCCATTGCTGGCTTAAGAGATGGAAAGGGGGCCACGCGGCAAGGAAGGCAAGCACCCTCTAGAAGCTGCAGAAGGCAAGGTAACAGATTCCCCCCAGAGCTTCTGAAAAGGAACGCAGCCCTGACAACACCTTGATTTTAGCCCAGTGAGACCTGTTTTAGATTTCTGACCTTCAGAACTGTAAGATAGTAATTGTGAGTTGTTTTAAGCCACTTAGTTTGTGGTAATTTGTTACAGCAGGAACAGGCAGCTCATACATACAGTTTCTGTTGCAACTGCTCAGCTCTGCTGTGGTGGTATGCAGGCAGCCACAGATGATATGTAAACGAATGGGTATGGCTGTGTTCCAATAAAACTTTATTGGCAAACACAGGTGGTGGGCTGAATTTGGTATGTTGCCCATAGTTTTCCAGCTCCTGGAATATAGGCTCTCTACCCCAGAATACTAAAGAAATAGGTGAGTTTTTATGTATTAATATAGACCTATCTCCAAGATATTGTTAAAGGGAAAAAGAAAGGTGCAGGAGACTGTGTTAATTCTCATTTGTGTAAAAAACATATATAGACAGACAGATTCACACATTCATATATATGAGCGTGTACATGCATATACAATTTCTGGAAGGATTCACAAGAAATATTTTCAGTGGCTCTTCTGAAGAAGGGGATTGTGGATCTGAGTGGGGAGAAAGGCTTATGTTTCATTGTACACTTGTACTGTTTGAATCCTTGAGTTTGAACCATGTGCACGTACTTTTTTTTTTTCTATTAAATAACAGGAATTAAAATATTTACAAAGCACCTATTCAAAGCCAACACAAGCATTGTGCTAAATGTCAATCGTTATTTAACTTGGATAGCACTTAGGAAAGCTTTTTCTTGAAGTCTAATATAGGTACAGAAAATCACATATTCTAAGTGTGCAGCCTGATAAATTTTCACAAAATAAATACACCTGTGTGCCCAGCACTCCGAGGAAGAAGCAGAGCACACAAGCATCTAGAAGATCCTTCTGCCCCCAGGTTGACAGTACTGAGTAACCACTCTCCCAAACCACAACAGCAGAAATTAGTTTCACTTGTTTTCATACTTAATGTAAATGGAGTCACATAGTATCTACTCTTTTGTGTCTTGTTTCTTTCAGACAAGTTTATGTTTGTGAGACTGTCTTCTCGTGTGTGTGCAGTAAGAGAGGCTCATTCTCACCTCTACCATTCTGTTGTGTGAACATACCACCATTTATTTATCTCTTCTGCTATTGTTGATGAACGTGTGGGTGGTTTCCACATTGGGACTATTATGAACAGTGCTGCTTGCTGTGTTTATTGTTAGCTCCTATTTGAGTCCTGTTTAAGAATTCTTTACCTTCTCCAAGATTCCAAAGATGTTCTCCTACTTTCTCTTCTGAGTGCTTCATTGTTTTGCCTTTCATGTTTAGGTCTGTCATCCATTAGGAATTACGGGAAGGGGTAAGATACATTTTTTCCCCGTAGAAGTAGCCAACTGACCTACCAGCATCCATTGAAAAGACCATTCTCTCCTGACTGCATTGCAGTGTCTTGGACTGGACTTTGAAAATATTTCAAAATGAGGGCCAGTCCAGTGGCGTAGTCGTTAAGTGAGTGCGTTCAGCTTTGGAGGCCCCGGGTTCGCGGGTTCAGATCCCGGGAGCGCACTGGTGCACTGCTTGTCAAGCCATGCTGTGGCGGCGTCCCATATAAAGTAGAGGAAGATGGGCATGGATGGTAGCCCAGGGCCAATCTTCCTTGGCAAAAAAGAGGAGGATTGGCAACAGATGTTAGCTCAAGGCTGATCTTCCTCACAGGAAAAAAAAAAATTTTTTTTTAATTAAAGTGTTTTATACCTGAAAGTGACCAAAAATCTAGGCAATCTCACTGATAGATTGTCTAGGGGCAGGGACACAAACATCTTCTCTTTCTCTCTGTTTTAAACAAAAATGGGTGTGTGTATGTATGTGTCTGGTAGGTATATATGTGTATGTAGTATGTGTTTTAGGTGTGTGTATGTGCTAGGTGTGTGTGTTAGGTGTATGTGTATATAGGTGTGTATATGTATTAAGTGTGTATGTGTTGTGTGTATGCATTAGGGGTGTGTGAGAGTATGCTGGGTATATGTTCATGTATAGGTGTATATATGTATTAGGTGTGTGTGTATATTAAGTGTGTGTGTTTTAGGTGTGTGCATACATTAGGGTGTGTGCGTGTGTTAGGTATGTGTGTGTATGTACAGGTGTGTGTATGTATGCAGTGTCTGTGTGTTTTAGGTGTGTATATGTATTAAGTATGTGTGTGTGCCTTAGAGGGGAGTGTGTCTCCTGTGTGGAGGTCCTACTCAGGTTACCAGGAGAGAGTTTCAGGCTACTCAGGTTACCAGGAGAGAGTTTCAGGCCCAGGGGAAGGGAGGAGATTGGAGCCCAATGATACAATAATTGGGGCAAAGGGCAGGGGACCACAGAAGTTGGTTTTTGAGAACGGGGTCATGAGTTCAGACCCGGCTGGCTGCACGAGAGAATTGACAGTGAGGAGCAGAAGTTAGGGTTGGGTTCTTTGTGTGCCTTTCACCTCAGGCCAGACTTTCTCAAAACGGGGGCTCCTCTCAGAGGATCTGAGGTGGCTGCACCCTTCAGGAGCTGGAATGCTGGTGGGGGGGTCAGACAGCGCTGGTGAAGCCTGGTTCTACTCAACCATTCCTCCCAGGAGGAAAGACCATAGATTCTCTCCCTGTTCAGAGAACTAAGAAGAGGGTAATTAGCTCAGACTGCTCTCTCGTCACTAAACTAGGAGCCTGCTTTTAGCTCAAAAACCATATTTTTTAGTTTCAATGGGTGAATTTTTTCCACATCTACTTAAATAACACAAATTCTACCACCAAATTTTTCTAAATGTCTGTCTTCTGTGTAATTTTTCTGTCATGCTATCGAGACTACTGCTTGAGATACTTCAGTGGATAAATTATTCTCTACTCCACTTCTGCAAAAAATTACACTCTTTGATGTGAAAATTATATGCACTTAGAGATATGCTAATACGAAAATGATTTGAGAAGTGTAGAAGAAGGGGTAGCAGCTGCCTCGGAGGCCGCTTTGGTCCTCTGCACCTGTGCCAGGCGAGTCCTGAAGGGGAGTGGGATCATGCCAATTCTTTTCACCCCAAAGTGGTTTTTAGTTTCAAAAGCCATTGATTTCATGAAATCTGATGGGGGCGATTCTAATGCAAAATATGACCATTTTAAAATATTAACCGGCTGGGAGTGGAGATAAGCATGGTATTAGGAAACCTTCCATTCATTCATTCATGCACACATTCAACAACTATTTATGGAACACCCAGTGCTAGATATCCACAGAGAATAAAACAGATGGTGTGTCTGCCCTCTTGGAGTTGTCAGAACTTAAGACGGTGAACGTCTGTTGGCAAAGAACACTTGGAATCTATTGTAGATGAGGCCGTTGCTACTCAAGGTGTGGTCCGTGTAACATCCTTGGTGAGACGGTCAGAAGTGTAGAATCTCAGGCACTTGCTGCCCCAGACCTGATGATTCAGAATTTGCATTTTAATAAGATTCTCAGGTGATTCATATTTACGTTCACCCTTGGCTACTCATTAGAATCATCTTGGGAGCTTAAAAAAATTCTGAAGCCCAGAGGGCACTCCAAGCCAATCAAATCAGAACTTCTGGGGGTGGCTCAGGCCTCGGTAGAAAACAGCTGCTCTAGATGTCTTGAGTCAGAGCTTCTGGAGACGGGAGACAGGAATCTGTCTGTAGCAAGCCACTCAGACAAAAGCTAGTGGGTAACGGCTCAGAACGCCTTGAGAGAGATTTGGAAGATCTTTGGCACGGTGGAAGAATGGGGATGAAGCAGAAAGGAGAATTCTGTCGAGGGTGGTGGGAGAGTCCTGAATCTCAGAGCTTTCTCTTTTTAACTTTGAATATTGACATAACTTCTGACTTAGAGAAAAGTTGCAAGAGTAGCATGAACAACTACCTAATACACTTCACTCAGACTTCTCAATGCAAATTATCACAGTTTCTCAATCTCTCTCTCTCTTTCGGTATATATAAATGTATATACCATGTACATGATATATACATATTATATAATATTCATATATACATATGCACATATATATTTCCCCCTCTCCCAAACTGTTGAGAGTAGGTTGCAAACATGATTCCTTTTTACTTTAGCATGTATTTTCTAAAAACAAAGACATTCTCTGATATAATCATAGTACAATGATCAAAATCAGACAATTAACACTGGTACAATATTATTATCTAATCCACAGACCTGATTCAGATCTTGTCAGTTGTCCCAACACTGTCCTTTATAATGAAAGAAACCCCCAAATCACGTGTTGCATTCAGTTCTTGTGTCTCTTTGGTCTTCCTTAATCTGGGACAGTTCCTCAGTCTTCCTCTGTGTTTCGCGACACTGACAGTTTTGAGGTGTACAGGACAGTTATTTTATAAAGTATTCCTCAGGTTGGGTTTGTCTGCCGTCTTCTCAGGAATGGGCTCAGGTTATGCCCTTTGGCAGGAATGCTGCCCAAGTGATACTGTGTCCTTCTCGGTGCATCATATCCAGACTCCTTGGTGTTGCTCTGTCCCGTTACTGGGATGTTAACCTGGACCGCTTGGTTAAGATGCTCTCTGCCAGGTTTCTCCACTGTAAAATTCCATTTTACCTTTTGCAATTAACTATATTGTGAGAAGATACTTTGGGACTGTGTAAATATTCTGTTACTCCTCAAACTTTTTCCCACTGGTTTTAGCATGTGTTGATGATTCTTGACAGAATCAGTTATTATTATGATGGTTGCCAAAAGATCATTTTCTAATTTCATCATTCCTTTGCTATTATTATGAGTTGGTTTTTTTTACTATGAGGAAGAGCTTTTCCTTCTCTGCGTTTATTTATTTATTTACATAAGTTCATGGATTCTTTGTTTATTCCGTGTGTTACACTTGTTTACTATGTAGTGTTCAAATTATCCCAGATTTGGCCAGCAGGAGCCGTATCAACCTGGCTCCTGTGTGCTTTAGTCATGTCCCCATCAATCTTTGAACACTTCATTGCTTTCTGGGACAATAGGACATTCCAGGCTCAGCTCTTTCTGTAGACCCATTGAAATACTTTGGGGCTGACACCTCCTAGGAGGGCTTTCATGGTTTAACACTGACCTGATTGAACAAGGAGAATTTTCATGAATGACGTTGGTGAGAATATCCCCACCAGATTTTTAGAACATATAGAAGTGCCACACTTGACTTTCAATAATGACTGTTTTCCTGAAATAATGTGCAAAAGTGGAGTTTGGGGAGAATTAAATTCTGTTTAAAATAATACTGTTGTCTTGTCTACACCTAACTCCATAACATTTTTAAAGCAAGTTTCATTTATGGACTCTTTCCATAAGT
This sequence comes from Diceros bicornis minor, assembly GCF_020826845.1. Taxonomy (NCBI): domain Eukaryota; kingdom Metazoa; phylum Chordata; class Mammalia; order Perissodactyla; family Rhinocerotidae; genus Diceros; species Diceros bicornis. The sequence continues at coordinate 70,397,137 of NC_080741.1, read as the reverse complement.
TTCCATAAGATTTTAACTGAGTTCTCACAGAAACAGCAACTTTTATTGTCATTTCAATTTTTGAAATGAGCCTCACCGTAATACTCTCTCTTTTAACAAATAATAATATTGTTAAAACAGGCTCTAAAGATTGGCTAAATATTCATACCCTGAGAGAGAATGGGTTCTTGAATAGTCACTGTATATGTTTTTGATTCCAGAACTTTCCCTAGGGCAGAAGTTCTCATCTGAGGGCAATTTTGTCCCCAGGGGACATTTCACAATATCTGGGGACATTTTTGGTTCTCACAACAGGATGGGGGAGGGATTGCTAGTCCCTGGTAAAGACCAGGGACGCTGCTAAACATCCCACAATGCACAGGAAAGCCTCGCAACCAAGAATTATCCCCCCAAAACGTCAGTAGTGCCGACGTGAAGAACCCTGCTCCAGAGGAAAGCACTCGTGATTTGCCCAGGTGTGCTCTGTAGAACACTAATCCCCAAATGAGTGCACTCAAAAAGGATCTGAAGTTATTTGGAAAATGTTGCATATTGTGGCTCAATCTCGGGGGCTGACAACACACCCGAATATATTAAAGGCCTCAAGAAGACCTGCAGTCAAACAATGAAAAAATAAAGAGACTTTGTTATGTGAGTTAACTAAGAGTATTCCAAATGATCTTGCCTCCGGAACCCTTTCTTTGTGGAATACTTTGTGGAATACTGAACCGGTCTCTAATCTAGAAGGATACACATGTCTACTCTATTGAATTGAATAAATCTGGCTTGTGGCCTCAAGGAAATAGCAGGGAAAGATGAGGAGCATGCCCGAATTTGTTATGGAAGATTCCCAGTCGATCTGGTTGTCACTGACTCATCACTCTGTATCTATTTCATACAAACGTCTAGAGGACAGGTGTGGCACCAATGGGATGCTTTTAACAGCAATGGTGTTCTCTTCTCCCATCATCCACAGGTTTTAATTACTGATTGTTATGGACTAAATGGAGGTCCCCCCAAATTCATATATTGAAGCCCTAACCCCCAATGAGCCTGCATTTGGAGAGACAGTCTCTAAGTAGGTAATTAACGTTAAATGAGGTCATAAGGATGAGGCCCTAATCCCATGAGGTTGGTATCTTTATGCGAAGAGAGAGAGACTCCAGAGATTCTCTTTCTCTCTGCACACGTGCACAGAGGAGAGGCCGCGTGAGGACCGTGAGAAGTGGGCCATCTATAAGCCAGGAGGAGGCCTCACCAGAAGACAGTCCTTCCGGCACCTGGCTCTTGGACTTCTAGACCCCAGAACTGTAAGAAAACATGTATCTGTTGTTTGAGCCACCCAGCCTGTGTATTTCGTTACGGCAGCCCTAGCTGGCCAAGACACCATAAATAGTGATGTAATTGGAGTTATGATTTAAAAAGTCGAGGAAACTCTGTTTTAAGGTTAAGTCCACAAAGGCATGTATTTCTCTAGATATGTGATCGTTTTCAAATTTGCATTTCAACTCTTGAATACATCTAATCGGGTTACAAATAGAAACAAAGAAACATGATGAATTTTGTCTTCCAAATGAGAGCAATCTCTGTTCTAGACCTTACTAGACACATAGAATAGCTGGGTCAAGTTTATTTTCAGTTTTCCATGCGTGGCAGAGGCTGCTGGTTGCCACCTTCACCCATTCTCCCTTCTTTCTGAGTAACAGAACCCCAATTCTATTTGAGGTGGCAATGCACCCCACAAAAAGACATTTCAGTTTTACTTACAGTTAGGGTGTGTATGTGACTAAGGATATGTTGTATGGGACTTTGGAGAAGACCGTGAAAAAGTGGATACACCTGGAAGGTGTACTCTTTGTCTTTCCCTCCTTCATCCACTGCTGGCCTGGAATGCACACATGGTAGCTGGGGCTCCAGCAGCCATCTTGGGCCATTAGGTGACTCTAAAGAAGGAAGCCACTCACTGTGAGTTTAGCAAAGCAGAAAGATAGCAGCATGCGTGTCTGAAAGCACCGTGGAGCCATCATAGTATCACTAAACTCTCTGGTTCTGGATTTCTCTTCTCTATGTGTCAGAAAAAAATTCATACTTGTTTAGACTGTTATTTTGGGTACATATGCCTATTTGGTTTTTAATAAATATGGTTAGTGATTTTCCAACTTTACATTCAATACACGTGTGTACGTGCGCAACACAGACACCCCTTGAATTAGAAAATTTGTAGAGAACAATGTTCCCCTTTAGAAAAGCATGTGCTTTCCCTTGAAGATAATTTATTTTCAATGAATACCTTCCCACAAGAGGTATTTTGCCCCCAGCAGAGGGAATGAGTTCTTTTGAAAATGGTACATGTTTTGTTCTGCTTAGTTCATATACATTCCAAAATAAATGAGTACTTCAGTAATTTAGTGCATGCCAAATGATTCGTACCATATGCCCTTGTCGGGGATAAAGGGATTCAGTGCGTTTTCTTATCTGAGTGTTGAATTGGGCTCCTAAGCTTCCTGGTCAGCTTGCACCATCAGGTGACCATCTGACTGGGACAGAGGGGGGTCTAGGGCAAGCCGGCTGCACTGTCTCATCGTGGTAGAACCTTGCGAGCATCTGTGCTCAAAGAGAGGCATTCCCCCCTCTTCTAGAAGACTTCAGTGAAGGGGCCTCTAAAGCACTATATTTGGAGGGTTGTGGAGAAGGAACACAATGTGTCTGCTCAGTGAGATCTCCGTCCTGTGCTCCCTTAGGACGTTGCTCTGTTCAGGGTTACAATGAGCAGTAGCCAGCTTTTAATAACTTCCCTTTATCCTCTTACCCCTTCCTCTCCTCCTTCCATCCTCCCTTCTTCTCATAAGTAGTCACAATAGTTAACATTTATTGTGTATTTATTATATGATAATACATGCTCTCTATCCTCTCCTCGTTTTATCTGTAGGTGCCGTTATTAATATCCCCAATTTGTAGAGGTACAAACCACGACTTTAAAATGTTACGTAAAATGACAGCTACAAAAACCCTGTTTCCAAATAAGGTCACATTCTGAGATCCTGGGTGGCCATGAATTTGGGGGGGATGCTATTAAACACACTACCCAAGTTTTTAACTACTGGGGTACACTGTCTTATGTAAAAGCCATCCCCATGCAATGTTGAGTTTTGATTGTGTGTGTCTGTGTATGTGTATTCCCCTGGGCAGAAATTTCACACAGAATGCTGAATGCTTCTCTAAGCGCACATTCTACCCTGAAAGACCAAGATGTATTCTCTTCAACAGGCGTGAGGACAAGCCCAGCCCATTTGGCTTTTACTGGGTGTCGGGGCTCCATCTATCAGGCTTGCCTGTGTCCAGAAGGCTGTTTTCATGCATTTTTACAGCTGCTGGAGACTCCATTAAAGGCACATTCAATCAGCGACCTGACAGTGACAAAGCCCAGTTGCTCACCAATTCTCTCTCTTGAAATTTACAGAGCTCATAAAAGACTCATAGGAAATCCTTTGGCCTCGGCATTTGGGTTGCAAAGTGTCTCCTTTAGAAGGCGACATGCCACTGAAGTCTGGTGAGACATTGCTTTTTGCCTTTTCTGGGGTTTGGGTCCTAAGCCACTTCCCACCCAGGCCCTGGGCCACAGCCTACAAAATCCAGGCTTGGGAATGGGGCACCTCATGAGAAGGGACAGAAACAACGCTTCTTCATCTATGTTTTCCCTTTCCCGCCTTCCCAGGGACTAAGAACATATCGGCAAGGTCGTGACCTTGGCCGCAGCTTGGCATCGCAGCAAACCTAAAATGCTGCTGTGTGGAAATGCCCCGAGTGGGGCCATTTGCGGTTGTGCAGCCTCTGGTACCCACGCCCTGGAGCAGCATGTGGTGCGCAGCGGGGTCTGCCAGCCCTGCCTCCTGACTTTGCCTTGGAGGCCCTCCTCCTTCATGTGGTGTCTGAGTTGCTGATTCCCCATCCTCTGCCAGCCTCCCCCCGGGGTGGGCCCTACACCCACATCTGGACAAATCAGATGCCTTTCCAGGACTTTTGTTGGAACTACTAAAAAGCTCACTTTCCGTGGGGATTGTGCTGTCCTGGGCCTGCTACCTTCAGAACCCCTCTCCTGTTTCCTTCTTCTTCCTCTACTCTTGTCTGTGTCCCAGAGAGCCGGCCTCTGCAGGCTGCATTTCCTGGGCGCTCTTGCCAGCTGATTCCCAGCTGGGTTGAGCCAATGGAAGGCACTGGGGGAGCCTGAGGGTGAAAGTTGGGAGAAGCTGTGGTGGTTCTCCCTCTCTGTCTTGGGCAGTGTCTCCAGCAGCAGCTGCAGTTCCTCTGTGGCTTCAGCCCCAACCAAGCTGGCCTGTCCTGGTTCCAGTTTCTGTCAGGCTTCCCCAGGCCCTACGCTTCATTTACACCATCTTGTTCTCTTTGTCTCTCTGATATAAGGGAGGCAATGCCTTCCTACTGTGGCCAATCTCTGCATTACTCAATATCCCCGGGTTGTCTTCTAAGCAACTCCATTGCCTCTGTAACCAATTCCCTGCATTACATTTTCTCTGATGTAAATACCAAAAGTGGTTTCTGTTTTCAGAGTGATACAAGAGAAAAGTGATCTGGAACTACAACAGGCTACCATGTGGGAAGAGTTAGACTGAGAAGAAAGCTAACAGGGAGGAAAGCAGAGTTGAGAGAGAAAGAAAAAGAGGAAGAGAGACTGAATCCTGATGATGTTTGAGCTCCTGGGTACAGCTATGCCTGAAGCCCCTGGGCTTGTCATTTATGTTAGCCAATAAATCCCTCTCTGTTCCCACTTTTTTTTTTTCTTGAGCCAGTTTGAGCTGAGTTCATGTCACTGCAGCTGAGAGTCCTGTCCTAGTAATAGTGCATGTAGTGAGATGCCCATTAAATATTGGTTTTTGTTTTATTTTGGTTTTGTTTTCAGCAAAAGGACTGCTTTTAAAAAGCTCTTCTTGAGAGGCAGCAAATCACCTTAGAGCAGATATGTTTTTGGGAAAATCATCAAAGATTCTTTAGTTAGCCGAATGTGAGGGAAATATTCACCTAGAGTTCCTAGGGAGGACTTGAACAAAGGACTTATTTCACCATTCTAAGCTGCACTGTTTTGTTTACAATTTTGATTTGTAGAAATCTATGTATATATTATGGAAATATGCATATGTTAAAACGAATCAAACCGTATACTTTATGTGCAGTTTAGTCCATGACAATTGTTCCTTAATAAAGTTGAAAAATGCAAAAAAAAAAGCATATAAAACAAATAGACAGGAATACTATTCAGCAATAAAAAAGACTGAACTACTGTCATGCTGGCTACCTTCTATTTGACTCTGTGGATGCAGCTCAGACCCATTATGCTGAGTGAAAGAAGCCAGACACGAAAGCAGACATGACATGTTATGTCATTCTACATACATGAAACTCTAGACAACACAAATCTAATCTATAATGACAGAAAGCAGATCAGTGGTTTCCTGGGGACAGGAGTGGGAGGAATTATTTGGGATGAGACCCAAGGGAACTTTGTGGGGTAATGGAAATGTTCCATGTCTTAATTGTGGTCCTGGTTATGCAGGGGTATAAATTAGTCAAACTCATTGAAAGGTACATTTAGAATGGGTGTGTCTTATAGATTGTAAACTACACCTCAATAAATTTGATATTGTAAAAAAGTCAATGTGTACCTTCAATATGATAGTATTTTTCCTGAATGAAAAGCTATTGTTAAATCCACAGTATGCATTCCCATGACTGGTGCATTAGAATGGAGGAAATACTGTAATGCAAATAAAACCACTACAGGCCAGAGGGTAAGTGTTGTGTGCAATGGGGAGAAGGTGTGGCTGGGCCAGAGAAAGCAGGGGGCTCTGAGAGTTCTTTTTGGGGGCTCTTAGCTGGCATTTCTACTCGACTTCAAGAGCCTGTTGAAAGCTGGGCAGGAACCTCTGACAATAACTTTAGAGTTCGTGGGTTTAAAGTGGCACCATGCGAAAGCCAAGCCTGGATGGGGGTGGGTGGGTGTAAATCCACATTCCCAGCAGGTGGATGGGGTGGGGTCCTGAGGGCTTGGGTGAGGACAGCTGGCTGAGGCAACTGCCCATGTGCATGTGACTTTGTGGACCAGATGTCCTCATTGCCAAGAGTCTTGGAAATTCTCTGGGAGTCAAATGGATGATAAAAAAATGGGCTTTGTGCAATTCACTGGATGGGCTTGGAGTCACTACAAGAGCATTAAAAGAATGCTAACCAATTTTGGCCTCTGTGCTGATGAAGTGAGGCATTTGGTTACAATAAACTTCTGGCGTGACTCCCTGAGCATGACATGACCATGGTAGGAAAGTTCAAATAGTCCTTGAGGCATGCATCGGCACGGACAGGGTTGTGCTGCAGTTACTGGTTGGAGGGGGATAAGAGAGAGTCTAGAGTACGGGGCTGTGGTGTCGAGGAGTAACCCCCAGATTACGGCCTGAGGGGAGATGGCCACAGAGGGCTCTGCACTGTGCTGCTTTGCACTTTCCCTCCCACTTTCCCCTCTGTCTCCTTTCTTCTGGTAGGCAGTGTATTGGCTATCTATTCCTGTATACCAAACTGCCCCCAAATTTAGCAGCTTAAAAACAACATACATTTATTATGTCACGGTTTCTGTGGGTTAGGAATCTCAGCACGGCTTAGCTGGATCCTCCAGCTCAGGGTCTCTCACTGTAAGAATGGTGTTGATCCAGGGTCTGTGGTCTCATCTGAAGGCTCAGCTGGGGCAGGATCACCTCCAGGTCACTCAGTGGTTTTTAGTAGGATCCCTGTGGGCTGTTGGACTGAGAGCCGCGGTTCCTCACTGGCTGTTGGCCAGAGGCCACCCTCAGTTCCTTGCCAGGTGGCCCTCTCCATCAGGGCAAGCATGTGACAAGAGCCAGAGAGCCAGACAGGAGTCACAGGCTTTTGGAACCTCTCAGAAGTGACATCCTATCACTTTTGCCACATTCTATTTGTCAGAAGCAAGTCCCTGAGTTCACGCTCAAGGGGTGGAGATTACACAGGGGCAGGAAAAGCAGGAAGCAGGTCGTTGGGAGCCATCGTGGAAGGCTGCCCCCCACAGGCAGCAAACATTTATCAAGGCCCCACTCTGGGCCAGGTTCTGGATCAGATGCTAAGATCCGTCACTCAAAGATGAACAAGAGAGAGTTTCTAGCCTCCGGGTGTCCCATTCTGGGGGAAGAGCTGATCAAGGCAACAAGCAATTAAGACACAGGTGGTGAGTTGACTGACGGAAGTGTGCAATGGAGCAAAGCAGGGAGAATGCTGGCTTGGAGCCAGACCATCCCCTTTGTCACTAGGGGACATTGGCCAACAGATCTATTGGTGAAGAAGCCACAGGCGCTGCTGCTAATACTGTTGTTTGTTGCCTAGGTTCAAAATGAAAGGTGATGCTAAATTTGAGGTAAATGGTAATGAACAAGAAGATGCAATTTTTATTCCCATCCAAGTTCACTGATCTCTCGAATTCTGTCCCCAGACCATGGGCACCGTCCACAGCAGGACGAACTCTCCCCTCTCCACCAACACGTGGGTCGCTTTTCTCACTTGCCCACTCTCTAGGGTATCCCCAATGACCTATACAGGGAAGGGAAGGACAGGCCAGAGAGTCGGACAGGTGTGGATTGACGCTTGGTTCAGCTGCTTTGTGGCTGTGGGGCCTTGGGAAAGTCACTTCACCTCTCTGAGCTTCAGTTTCTTCATACCTGTTACATATGGATATGGAGACATATAGGATTGTAAGGAAGAGAATGCCTTATGTCAAGATCGTAGTATGTAGTGAATGGTGAGTTACAATTTTTTTATTATTACTCATCATCTGAATTCTGTGTATCCAACTTTCAAGAATCAAATTAATCAGTATTTCCTCTGTGAGAGAATCCCAGAACATTCCAACTCACATCTCAGTTCCCTCCTTTAGAATTTCTCTTTGAAAATCTAGGCTGGCACTTGGGTGCCAACTTGTAAGTGTAATTATACGTATATTTTAATATGCTGGCAAAAACAAAATAGCTGCCACCATTTTCTGAGAGCTTAAAAATATCCAGAAAATGTACCAGGCATTTTACATACCTTACCCCATTTAAACTTGCATTAGTTATCTTTCTTTTCAATCCTCACAGTACCCTTATAAAGCAGGCACTAACATTATCCCACTTTGCAAATGAGGAAACTGAGGCCCAGAGAGGTGAAGCGATCTGCCCAAGTTTACAATGCTAGTTGGTAGCAAAGCCAGGAGTCTAACACAGGGCGGTCTGTCCTGAGAACAGGAACCACACCTTCTTTCTAATTTATTTTTGTTTTATTGTGGTTGTTTCCTGTCAGCATATAGCCCAGTTCCTGATCTATAGTAGGCCAGCAGTCTGTGCTCAGTTGCTGGGGAACAAACAGGGAGAAAGAATGGGGCAATGTGGCATGCTGGAGAAAGTTCTAGAAGGAGGAGAGAGCCCTGGTTATTATCCCAGCTCTGAGACTACCTATGGGTTTGTTGCTTTGCCTCTTTGGGAAAAGATCCTCAGCCTCTAAAAATAGGAGGTTAAGTGCCTGGACTCTGGGGTCAGTGGCCTGGATTCTAGTCCTCAGCTCTTCTGCATTCTTGTTGTGTGACTTTGGACAGACCCCAGTTAAACCTCAGTTTCCTAGTGTGTAAAATGGGTAGAATACCCATTCCGATACGTTGGGAGAATAGAATGAGATCATGCACGTCTGGTATATAGCACTGTAGTATATATTATAAAGCACTGTTTTGCATGGCGCGTACGACGTGCCATAAAGTGAGCTGTCGTGAGGCTGCCAGTATAGTTTGTGATGATTAGGATTATTTTGATGGTGGCAGTGATGCTGTCCTGATTGTTTGGTAGAAAGCCAGACGTCTTTGATAGAGAGAGATGTCATCGGGGACATTAGCGCACTTGGCAGAGAGGAGTGAGGAGGTGAGGCTCCTCTGAGCTGGACAACACAGCCCCTGGGGCCCCTTCAAACCAGTGGGTTGTCATCTCCACAGCTGAGATTACTTCTCCTAAAACCACGAGAGTAGGCTGGAAAATAAGATTTGCAGTCAATTAGCTTTTGTTATGTCTGCATGGTATTTGGCGGCCAGTTTGATTTTTTTCTCATGGATTTGACCACATAAAATAATTTGGGGGAGGGGGGGCATTTTGGCCACAAGGACAGCGAAGCATAGTTGGAGAGGGACGAACTTGGGCACTAGACCAACATGCCCGTGAGCCCTTGCAGTCCTATTAGTACCAGCTGGGGGACTTGGGATGTTACCAATGTTGAGCATCAGTTTTCTCACCTGGAAAATAGGGGACACTGGTTCTTACTTCCCTGGCTTGAGAGATTGTGCACACAGTGCTACATAATGATGTTTCAATAAATGGGAGCTATTAACATTGTAGTTAACAATAGTGATAAATGATACAGTTTCATCTTGGGTATATATTGCCTATCCTGGAAATGAATTTACCTCTCAAATTGCCAATGACATAAGCACAGTCCAACAGCAGGAATAGAAGATACTTTCATGATGTAGCATATTCTGTCGTAAAAGATATATTTTGGCTCTTCATCTGACCAGCCTTGTTATTAAAATTATAAGGTTGGTGATGCAAACCACATGATTAATCTCTTCCTATGAAAAGGTTCAAATAATATAATCCGTGCATGAAGATGTTTGAAACGGTATCATTTTATCATCCAAATTAGCTTTGCATGAGTTCCTTGCAGAAACCCAAAGGAAAAAGATCCCTTTATTCATGCCAGAGAGGCCAGCAAAAAACATTAGAAACGTTTCTGAATGTCGAACAAAGCTCCATTGTGAATGGGAAACTGTACGGGCGATAAATAAACGTTATCCAAATCTCATAAAAACCATAAAGGTAACTGGCAGAAATACTGAACTGGTCATTCACTCATAAATAAATATACAGCCATCTTAAACATCCTGGCATATCCTGTTTAGTTGATTCACGGCCATTCACTGAAGACAAGGATTCCTGCCCTGGAAGATTTAACAGCCTGCACTATATGTCATTGTCTTGTTAACAGTTCTGGAGGTGGGATGCGCTTTGGTGAACTGGCCTTGCCGACACTCGTGTTTAGTTAGAGGATTGGCTAACGATGCTGGAACTGTGTGAAAATGCCCCCTCTCTGTGTGCTTCCCTCATTCTCCTGAGAAAACCTCCTTGCCGTAGAGAAAAAAAGTGCCCAGCAAAGCAATATGTAGAAAATGCAGAAATTATACTTTGAAAATAGCCCTTCAAACCTGATTCCTTCAAAGCCTGGATTCCATGGCTAATTGCATTGTTTTATCTAGATTTTGTTAGCCCTTGTGCAATGGGTCCTTGTAAGCCCTTGGCAGCTCAGTGATCCATCTTGGTTTCCTCCTTCCTGGGTCTCTCTAGCTTGCTGTTCACCCTCCATGGCTAGGCCACTCCAGAGGGCAAATGTCTATGGTTTGGTACATAGGTTTCCTCTTGCACGACATTGCTGATCGATTGGTGGTGTCTGCCAGAGTGCTATGTGGGGAAGGAGTCTGCTGCCTTGTCTGGACTCAGTGGGGTAGAGTGCTGTGATTGATTAATGATGTCTGCCACAGGTATAGAACTGGAGAATAGTGAGGTGCACGCCATCTATTTGCAACCCTGGCCTACTAGATAATGTGGCAATGTGTTTCAGAAACAACAGCTGTGCTATGGTCTGACAGCAAGTCCTTGATGTTTTTTTCCTGTTCCACTAGTGCAGGGTAGAGATTGGGGAGTTGGGGGACTTGGGGTTATATACAAGTCCTTTGAATTGTTAGATGGGGGTGCTCTCCCCTGTTCTCCTCTAAGGTACTGTGCAGCTCCAGCTATGAGGTCTGTAGTGGCTCCTGTTCTGAAATCTCAAGCTTGTTTTCCTAGCTTGTTTCCACTGCAAATTTTTGACAATGGCCAGTAAGGAGCAGTAACATAGTGAGTCAATTTCAAGGATTTAGAGAGTAGTGACTTTGAAGATCCCAAAAGGTGTGGCTCCAGATGCAGAAGGGGGTTGGGGGAAGAGCTACTATGATACCAGGCATTTTACTCATTATTTTGTTTACCCTTTTTAAGGAATCTGTGAGTTAGGTTTCATCAGTCCCCACTTTCCAGGTCTAGAACTGGGAGCTCAGAGAGGTTAAGTTACATCCCTAGGTCACACAGTTGGTAGTATGCACTGGAGCTGAGCACCACACTGGGCCTGCATGACCTCCAGATCTGGGCTCCCTCCTTTTGGAGTCACCCACCACTACATTAACCTCTAGGATCCTAGACTCTAGGGGATGGCGGCCAAGGACATCCAAAGCCCCAAGGCTAAAGACGTCAGTAGTAGATGCTGATTTCTTCCCCTACCAAAGCTGTCCATCCCCGCGCCTGCCGAGTCTGGGTCTGCCCAGGTACTGGTCCAGCCAGCCTCTCCCAGGATAGGTGCGTCTGCCTCCCTTGCTGCGTTCTGAATGGAGTGATTTCCAGGGTATGGTACCAAGGCCATGTTACGCAAAAGGCACCATTTTAGAACTCTGACAAATAGCTATTGAATTCAGTCAGCCAAACTGGGGAAGAATCACTCCAAGAATATCTGCTGCCTGCTGAGCTGATCTGAGTGAGACTGATTGTCTTGCTTCATGGAAACCAGGCTGAGCAAAGGGAGGAGTTGCTGAGAAAGTAGAAGCTTCTTTTTCTAAAGAGGCCTCAGGGATTAAATTAGTCACTTTTGAGAGCTCCTGTCGGACGGGTGATAGAATTTCATCTACTTGTCGCTGGAGCCGGCAGAACACGATGTGCTGGATATCTTCCTGTGGTTCCCCTGCAGAGAGAAAGAGAGAAGAAGGTTCCTCTTCCTGCCCTCTGGAGACCCGGGAGGCAGGGGCGGTGCGCTGAGCCACTCTTTCCTTTCTTCTGGAAGTTGTGACATACACTCTGACTGCTGTCCGTAAATCTCCAGCAAAGGCACGGTGACTCCTCAGTCTGCTCTTGGTGGAGAGAGGGGAAGGCACAACCTGCTCCCACCTCATATCTTTGTGTTGGTTAGGAAAGGGCCGCTACTGCAACAACCCCCAATCTTGGCGGCTGACTGTAAGAAAGTCTTCTCTCTCTCTCAGGTCACCGTCTGATGCTGGTCAGCGTGGTGGAGCTGGGAAGTGGGGTCTGCTCCACTCGGTCCTTCAGGGACCCAGGCTCCTTCCACTCTTGGTTCTACCATCCCTTAGGGTCTCAGAGTCCTTCCCTGAACTGTCTGGCAGATGACGGAAGAAAGTGTAAAGGGTCACACAGGAGGTGTGCCAGGGGCCAGGCCTGGAAGGGACATCCCTCACTGTTGCCCACAGTCTATTGGCCAGATCTCAGTCTCATGGCCCCATCTCTTTGTAGGGGATACAGGGAAATATGGCCTAGCTGTGGCCCCAGGAGGAAAAGGAGACGGGATTTGGTGATCTCTTAGCATTGCTGTGTCAGCTTCCATCTTAAATGGCCAAATCCCCTTGTCAAGAAAACAAACAAATCAACAATAAAAGGGATAGCAGCAGCCCAGACATATTTGCTTATTTACTCTTGAATAGGGGAATTTTCCAATTCTAGAGTCTAGGTCATTGCTTCTCGAAACAAGGTACACACACAGTCTCCTGAAGTTATGTGCTGAGTGCCAAAGGGCACGTGTACCCTCCAGGGCCGCATAGGGCGTCATGTAGGTGCAGCAATTTTACCTGAAGTTTTAAGGGAGTTAAAAATATTGAATTTTGACTTTCTTGAAAGGTTTAGGCACAAGAAAACCTAACAAAAGTGAGGAGTTTCTGCCGTTCCCCAGCTTAACAGTTCTACATGTTTAAGGCTCCCCTCATGGGCCCTAGGGATATTCCTCCATTTTTCTTTACATTTAGGGGAAGTTGAGGAAAGTGTTTGTGGAACATTCAATTAAAGATGTATCTTTACTATCCTCTCCTTAGTTCTAAGTCTCAGGCATTCTACACTCAATGAGGAAAAAGAGTTGGGAGCTTACCCAAGATCTAATGACACTAGCAATATTTTCTGAACCAACTATGAGTCAGGTAGAGTGCAAAGGGCTTGGACGGGTTCTGGTTATTTGCTTCTGAAGAGCAAACTACCCTCAAACTTAGTGGCTAAAACAACCACTTGATTATCTTATGATTTTGTGGGCCAGGAATTCAGGCAGGGCTCAGGTGGGTGATTCTTCTGCTCTATGAGACATCAACTGAGGTCACTTAGTGGCATTGAGCTGACCGGCTGGTCTGATGGCTTCAAGATGGCTTTACTCAAATGTCTGGCACTTTGGCACAGAAAGCTGTGCCAAACTGGGCTCTGGGCTCTGGCTTACCCCTCTCCTCCTTATATGGCAGCTCAGGGCTCCAAGAACAAGTGATCTAAGAGAGCTGGGCAGAAGCTGCAAGGCTTCTTATGACCCAGCCTCAAGAGTCCTGAAATATTACTTTGCCGCTTTCTATTGGTCAGGCAGGTCACTACAGCCAGCCTAGATTCAAGGAGAAAGGAATTAGACTCCACTTTCAATGGGAAAGGTAACAAAGAATTTGCAGCCATCTTTTATCTACCATGGTGTGGATTATCTTATTTACCCTTCACAGCATCCCTATGAGGTAGACCTTCCTTTATTCCCATCTTACAGTTGAATAAACTTTATTTGCTTGGTCACTGATTCACAGTACCTAATAATCCACATACTGTCTAAATGGGGTTAGTGCTTTCAAAGGCTTAATCTACATGACTACTGAATAGAAGGGCCCATTTATAAAAAGTTCCTTGTCCTGCTAAGTAACTTAGAACTTAAAATGATGGCACTAATATTTATAATAACTAACATTTCAGATACTTGCTATGTGCCTCTTACCTTCGATCCTTGTAACAGTCATGTAGTTAGTGCAGTAAATTGTATTATTGTTCACAACACTGGCCCCTCCTCCATGTGGGAGGATTATATTTCCCACCCTATGGCTTCAGTCTTGGCTATGTGACAAGTTTGGGGCTATGAAGCATGAGCAGAAGTGATGTGCACCACTTCCAAGCAGAAGCTTTCACAAACATGATGTGGTTCTGCCAGGATCTCCTTTCCTCTGCCACAAAATTGGCAGTATCCCAAAAGTATCCCCGTATGCCATGTCAGCCTGCAACACGGAATGAAGATCACATGGAACTGAGCCACAGCCAACCCACAATGGACATGTGACTCAAGCAAGCAATAAACTCTTGTTGTTGCAATCAACTGTGATTTTGGGGTTGTTTGTTACTGCAGCATCATCACTTAGCTAGAGCTGCCTGGCACTATTAGTTTTCCTATTTTATAGATGTTGAAACAAGTATAGAATAGTTAAATAACTTGCCTAAGGTCTAGGATTTAACCCTAGGCTGTTTGATTCCAGATCTCTTGATCTGAACTCCCACTCTTCTATATAACTGGTGAAAATAGACTCAGAGAAGAGAGACCACATGCCTGTGTTCTGTGTCTGGCTACTGTCTTAGTCGGTTTGGGCTGCTATAATAAAAATACCATAGACTGAGTGGCTTAAACAATAAACATTTGTTGCTCACAGTTCTGGAGACTGGGAAGTCCAAGATCAAGGTACTGGCAGATCCAGTGTCTGAGGAGGACTCACTTCCTGGCTTGTTGACAGCCCCCTTCTTGCTTGTCCTCACATGGATGGGCGGGGCAGGGAGAAAAGCAAACTGTCTCATGTCTCTCCTTATAAGGGCACTAATCCTATCATGAGGGTTCCAACCTCATGATCTAATAGCCTCCCAAAGGCCCAAGGTCCAAATACCATCACCTTGGGACTTTAGGCTTCAACATACGAATTTGAGGGTAACACAAACATGCACTTCATAACAGCTGCCTAATGTGCAGATTGTCTCATCTTTAGCTTGATGACAATAGCTTGTGTGCTAAAGGCATCCCTGACTTTCCAGAGAGAGCTACTAAAATGTCTCATGGCCTGAGGATGCAACTGAGTGGTTTATTTCATCACAAGAGGGGCAAAGCTGTGTAAATATTTTTCAAGCATCCCATAGTATTTCATAGTATTTACGAGGCAGACGTCACTTGAGATGATTTAGCCTTTCCTGGCCGGACACATTTTTCTGCTCCTTTTTTCTAAGTAACAAGAAAAAGAAGAAGAAAGTAAAATAGAAGCGTGGCTGGTCCGTAAATTACAAGGTGTCAAGGAATTAGCTGGAGATTCCTTCTTTCTCAGAATTGTGCAAAGAATTGCCCACTTTTTCTTAGTCTCTGGTTTTACGGGGCAACAGTGACATGAGAAGAAGAGGGAAAGTCACACTGTAGTTAGGATGGGTGACTTCATCTGGAATTGGAGGAGTGTCCTGGCTAGTCACCCAAGTGTTGGGTTTCTGAGCCCACGCTGCTCGGGGCAGCATTTCTTCCTTGTCTGGGAGTATTTCCCGTTGCCTCCTACTGATATGTAATATATAATTTAAAATGATTTTGGCTGCAAGTAACATAAACCCAACTAAAAGAGGTTTTATGACAAGGAATATTTGTTGGCTGGCATAACCAGAAGCCTGGAAGTAGGACAATCCTAGAGTTTGTTAACTGAATGGCTCAATGACGTTATTAAAGACCCAGGTTCTCTCTCTTTTTGCTCCGTCATCCTCAGAGTGTTGACTTGTCTTCTTGGGTTGGCCCCCCTCATGGTCCCCTCATGGCTGCTGCAGCTCCATGTGCAGAAAGCAACATCTTCTAGTGAAAACGGGAACTTGCTCCTCACATGTTGATTTGAGTGGCTCCCTGAGATGGAAGTTTGCATGCGGAGAGGTTATTGACAAGTGCTGTCAGGGACAGGAACTGATGGGGAGTGAGGGAGGCAGGATTGGCCAGAGGCAGGAGTTAGCCAAGATGTAGCCGCAGCTGAGGCCTCAGCTGACCCCATGAGGGCAATCCTGACCTGGCTCAATCTTCAGAATTTCCCAAGTTGAGGCAAGAGGCCATACCTTTGTACCTCCGCATTGACCATGCACTGGATGCGGGCTGACCCTGAGCATGGGGCACAACCTTGAGCAAGGCCCTCCTGGAAGGTACGGGAATGAGTGCCTCTGTCCTGAAGGAGGATCTTGGTGGTGCACCCAGAATCCACTATGCATGTCTCTTTTTGTGGGCAAAGACGTGTTTCTAGTATCCCCCTCACGTCCCCCTGGCAGGCGTCATGTCTCATATCCATTCTAAACCACTTATTGGTAAAGGCAATGGAGTTACTGTGGTTGGCTTTGGCTAAAAAAGAGACACTCTGGGGATAGCGTGGGTCTCTCCCAAAGGATGCAGCTGCTCTAAAGAAGGTGAATGAAATCTGGATATGTTAGCAAGGAATATGGAGGGTGGGGTGGCTGTTCAGTGGCAATAGGATCTGGTCCATGTAATCCTGAATATTTGTCTCCTCTATTGATGCTGAGCACAGTGGAGGAAGTCCCAGATAAAAGGTGTCTAGAAATGTCTGCATCTTTCGGTGCTTTATGGGCAGAGAATACGAGAAGATAAAGGGCTACCTCCCGTGTAAGCATCAAACTGTGGTTGCAATGGCAAGATGGGAGGAAAGTTTTCTCTTCTCTCTGTCAGCTGATTTCAAAATGGTTCTTGTGGAGGTTGGCTGGTGTCCCCATTGTCCTGGCTCCCAAGGAATCCACATGGCCCTTAAAACATCAGTAAAGTCTCCACTGTGTGCAGACATGTTTTGCTCCTCATTATGTCACCCTGTGTCTTAGTTTGAGGTCTGCCTAGTACAGACTTTGAGACAAGGATTCAAGTACAAGCCGTTTGTATGGGAGAGGGAGGTAGGGAAGAGGGCATATGTCACAGGAAAGGGATGGCAGGAGGGCTGCCAGATAAAATCCAGGACCCCAGTTAAATTTCAACTTCACATAAACAACGAGAAATTTTTTAATATAGTATGTCCTATGCAATATTTTTCAGATAAGAATTTTTTAGTATATGTCCCAAATATTGCCTGGGGCATACTTATACTAAAAAAAATACAGTTTTATCTGACATTCAAATTTAACTGGGGGTCCTGTCATTTTTATTGGTTAAATCTGACAATCTGAAATGGCAGCCAATAATGGAAGCATGATCAAGTCAGCTGCTACTGGGGGTGATGGAACCTGAACCCACTGGGGGCTCTGGGAAACAGTGTAGAACACACACCCAGAGTTATTGCACCCAGGAGGCAGGGGAGCTGGGGTATTTGCAATAGTCTTTGATAGGGTGCTAGTCCTGTGGTGGTGATTTCCTGGCTCTGCTGACTTCCATGAGCATAGACAGAGCAGCCTCCCTTGTATGGCTTCTGAGAAAGCCCTCAGACAGAGAGATGCAGGTCCTGACAGCTGGAAGTAGGCTGATGCCCACTGAAGTGGTCAGGCCCAAGCGATACGACCAGGGCACCTGCAGTGCCTTAGGGCCTCGGTTACAGAACAGATGTCCTGGGACTAGAAGCTGTTAGAAGCACAGTCTTGGGAGTCAATAGATCTGGGTTGGAATTTTGGTTGTATTACTGGATGTGTGACTTTGTACATATTACTTAACTTCTTGGCGCCTTCCCCTTATCAGTAAATCGGGGCTAATAATACCTACTGCATAGAGTTATTGTGAGGATTAAAAGCAAAAAAAAAAAAAAAAAGTCTATACAATGCCTGGCACCCAGTAAGTGTTTAAAAAACATCTGATCATAAATGTTAAAATGTTTAGCCTTTGAGATCAGACGGACCTGAGCTTGAGTCCTAACTCTACCATCTACCAGCTTGTGGCCTTGGATAAGCCACATCACCTCTCTGCCTCAGTTTCCTTATCTGGAAAAGGCAGATGATACTCACCTTCTAGGACTCCTGTGAGGGTAGAAAGGTATGAAGTGTGTTAAGTGCTCAGTGCCTGGCACAAAGCAGACAATCGGATCCATGTGTGTTTATGCTGATATTCCGTACAGAAGGCCTGAGGAGGAGATGAGGTCATCACTAAATGGTCCACGCCTCACCTGGGATGCAGCTCTGCCCCGGTCTATTCAAATACTTGATGGAATTCATAAGTAGGATGAGTTAGGCATAGGGCTATGATTTCTGACGAGGGGGATCTGGGTAGTCATTAGGAATTGTCATCCTTCTGGGCACACATCACCACCCACTTGAAGTTAGGCATGGCCACATGACTTGCTTTGGCCTATAAAATGTGAAAGAGATGGGTGGTGCTTTGAGATGGAAGCTTTAGGAGCCAATGCATGCCTGGCCTGTGCACTGCATGCACAATGCAGTCTATGTATTTTCCTCTCCGTCATGACCAGTGGAGGTTGTAATGGTGGAGGCTGGGACCCTGGGACTGGCTGTCAGCCAACCCGGGATGGACACGCAGTGTGTGGAAGAAATAATCTCTGTTATTTTGGGGGTTGTTTTCATAGCATGACCTCTCCCAGGGCTCAGCAAACTAATGCCAGCCACATGGTTGGAACACCACCATGCCCATCCATTTACACATGGAGCAGGGCTGCTTTCACACGACAAAGACGTAGTGAGCAGTTGTGTCAGAGATCATCCAGCCCTTTACAGAAAGAGTCTGCCGATCCCACACTAGCCTGTCCTGACTGACGTGGGGGTCATTCATATGCTGCTGTCTCAATGTGGGGTCTCTGTGTGGCCTGAGATGCTGCATTTCTAATACTCTCCCAAGGGATGTCAATGCTGCTGGTCCATGGACCATCCTGTGACTAGCAAGGCTCTAGGGCAAGGTTTCTCAACCTCGGCACTGTTAATATTCTGGGCTAGATAATTCTGGGTTGTGGGGGGCTGTCCTGTGCATTAGCATCATCCCTGGTCTACATTCACTAGATGCCAATAATTCCGCCTAAGACGTGACACCCAAAACTGTCTCCAGACAGTACCAAATGTCCCCTGAGGACAAATCACCCCAGCTGAGAACCACTGCTCTAGGGTGTGTCCGGCAGGCTCACAGTTCTCTGGAGTCTTGATAACCAACCCTTGGGCAACAGGGTTGATATAGCTCCTGCCTGTCTGGTCCCAAGAATGTTGGAAATGGTTCAGAAGTTGGAGAACCCTTCTCAGGCAGGACAGACAAGCTACCAGAAAAATGCAGAGGATGCCAGGAAGGAAAAGAGTGAAGTTACACTTTTCTGCTCAGCTTTAGAGTCGTGTGAATTTTTAAAATGTTCCACTGAAAAACCTGGATAAGACAGGTGGATAAATGCGACTGATGACAGTTTAGAGTTAAAAAAAAAAAAAGACTAATTTGTGGGCTTATTCACTGATGGCTAAAAGCCTTGCCAGGTGTGTCTGCCAGCCAGACACTTGAAGCTTGGTCATTCCGGCCCCTTCTGCCCCACTCTTTCCCCCACCACACGTGCAGAGCAGGGCCAGTTGCTATCTTCACTCGACCTCGGTGTTAGGGGAGGGAAAGGGAAAAACATCATTTTGCCCCTTGCTGCGTGTCCCAGGGGAGTGCTGATTTCAGTCTCCTGCAAGAACAAACCTCAAACTAGATGAATCAGAGGTGGGTGGCCTGGGTGCGTGCTCAGAGGGAAACAGCACAAGGGGGGTGTGCTTTGAAATCAGGGAGAGAATCGCCAACGCGGCTCAATTTTCACCATTTGCATCTGACCACAAGAAGAAACCCCCAGCAATCTGTTTTGCTTTAATATTTTTTGCAGGCCCTTTGACATGTCATACGGTTTATTATTCTATTTATTTTTCTGGTTTGTCTAAAATTACTAAAGCCATATACGATTGTTATTCTGAAACTTCAAACAGTACAGAAATGGTAAAGTTAGGAGGGACGGTCCCCTCACCTGCCTTCAATCCCACCGCTCAGGATGAACCACGTTAACAGTTCTGGTGTGATCCCACCAGACTTTTCTGTATATTTAATGCACACGTATAGTGTTTACATAGGAGATCATACTACAAGGGTGTAGGATGATTCTGCTTTATTGTTTTCATTTGATATGAGGCCCAGGAGGAGGGTGAGATGAGCCAGGCAGCTGGGGCGCAAAATTTAAGGAGGCGCTCACTCTCAGATGCACACTAGTGCAGGGTCAGCACTGGTACAGCCCTGAGAGTGAGCGCCTCCTTAAATTTTGCGCCCCAGGCATCTCACTCTTAAAGCAACACTCCCTCTCAGGGTCCTGCAAGTGCACCCTAGGCTGGCTGCACCCTCATCTCCTCCCTGCTTATTCTATCTCAGATATCTTTCTGTGTCAGTTCAGATAGCGCCACCTCACCGTTTTCATAGTACAGTTTAAGTTTAATAGGTAACCAGTTCCTCCATTTCAGTTCTAGCTACTCAGTGAGTATATGACAGGAACAAAACTATTTGTGTATAACTTTTGGAGACGGCTTGCCTCCACTGCCTTCTAGAAACTTCTAAGGGTGTTGCTGCGCTCCTCAGCCCCTTCCTTGAGCTGCCCAAGTTAATGAGTAGAGAGGAGAATGGTAAGAAGCCAGAGAGGCAGAGTAGATTTACATCAGAAAAAGCCCAAAGCTACTGGGGAAAAAGGGATGGAAGAGGCGAGAGAAAGGGGCAAGAAAGTCTTTAGGAAGAGGCAGAAGTGGAGATCCAAAGAGAGCAGCTGCCTCCATAATGAGAATTTGGGAAAAGAAAAGTCTAAGAGGAAATTTAGCACATGTGACATAGTGTGAGTCAATCTTTGTTACTCCTTCAAGTCCTCTTGGAAGGGCCTTACATTACCTGTCTGGGATTTCTGTGTTGTTTTGGGGTGCATCACGGCCTAGGGCCCAGCCCCAAGGCCAATTGGTCATAACTAGTTACATGTATCACTTTGGTAAAATTGATGTAGGATCACTGGAACCTGGGAAGGTGACTCATTTTTCAAATACTCAGCTCTCCTACTAATAGGGAGTAATTAAGATAGGGACCCACAGACCACTTTGAGAAGTTTTGGGAAGCTATGAACTTACTCAGGACAATGCAGGGGAACAAATACACACAAAATTTTGCCAGCAGTATTCAGGGGATCCTCGAACCCCAGAAGCCCAACCTTGGACCTTCTGTCAAGGACGCTGGGGAGGGTTCTGCCTAATGCTGCAGCCCCAGCCACCTGCAAATCAAATCATGTTGAAAATTGGCCAAATCATTGAGCCCCACAGTCTCCGAGAGGACCTGGTGGAGGCAGATACGAACTTGAAACCTGAGTATTTTGGAGCCTTGGTCTCCTCAGTTTGACAACAAGAGCAATACTTGGAGTTTGGCAGAAGTTTCTGACCCAGAAATCTTACAATGGGAGTTTGTTTCTGAAATCCCAGTGGAGACCATTAGCGGAGTGATTTCTAGCCCCCTGCTTTGCTAGATGTGCCAAGAGCTGTTCTGTTTTTAGGCAGCAGTCGTCTAGGACTGGGAGGGGGCAGACAAGAATATTCTAAGCCCCGCTGAGGGGTCCCTGCTAGACGATGAAGAAAAATGAGGATGTAAATCCTTAGTGTCTGGGAGAAGCCTGAAAGACTGGAGGTTACCACCAGCCTTGAAAAGACATAACCGGAGACTATGCGTGGGGGTTTCCCCCATTGTCCCAGAATAGCTGACAACAGCCCAAAGTTAGGAGAAGAGGCATTAAATATGCCCTGTGTTCTGATTTCTGCACCGCAGTGCAGGGGTCACGGGAGTGGGGAGGCGACACTGTCCTCGAGGCTCACTGAGGTGCCAGAACTGGCCCTAATCATCATTACTGCCTTTCTACACTCCAACGGTTTATATAAACAAAATGAGAGAAGAGTGCTGTGGATGTCTAGTTCCTTTTCTTCCTCCTCCTCCTCCTTCTTCTTCAAAAGGTATTTTACCCTCATGGGGAGAGGAGGGGACTATTCTCCTTTCTGAAGCCAAATGAGGGAGATTGCAAGAGAATCATGGGTTGTCTTGATTTAAGTTCCCCTAGAAGCAGGCCCCAAGAGGACAATGTTCTTGCAAGTAGTTTATTTGGGAGGTGACCCCAGCAAACACTGGTAGGGGAGTGGGGAAGTGAGTAGGGAAGGGAAGGCAGCCTCTAAAAGGATATATTGTAGAGCAAGATATCACTGCAGGCAATGGGATCTCTGAGCATCAGTAGAGAGCATGCCCTCAGAGATACTCCACATATGAGGGGGGGAATTTATTCACCAACTCTGCAGAGCCATTGAATACAGGCTTGTCCTAGAGAGTGTTAATTTCCTGGCAATTTCAGCCTGCTACGTGCTTGGGCAGTGAGGGCTTCAGTAGTCAGAGAAAGCCTGCAGGCAGAGATTCAGGTACTGGCAATTGGAAGTCACCCTTGTATGAACTAAAATAGGAACAGCTGAAGAGATCCACAGGGCTCCACCGTGTCTACCCTATTTTTGAACATCACCAGTGCCTCCAAGGAGCAGAGGCTGGCCTCATGTTCCCCAGTAGCCTGCTTGCTGAGCTGCCAAATCTAACAGGCACCCCTGGTGTGGCCACTGGAGAGGAGCGTGCTGAGGGTTGTTGGAAGAGCTCAGAAGTTGGAGGGTGAACTTGGACAAGGAGGCTTGTTCCTGCTTCTGGGCTAGAGATGGTGACAGCAGGGCTTGAAGGGGCCATGGTGTATTGCAGTTGGAGGAAGATGGGGCAACCCCAGGACAAGCTCCGTTCTCCACTGCAGTTGGAAGGTGCAGACCCCAGCAGTGCCTGCAGCTCTGCATGAAGAAGTGTGGAAGTCAGAGTCTGGAAAGGAGCTGTGGGGCTTGCCCACGAGGTCATTGGGCCCCACAAGAGGATGTCCAACATGGAAAAGTGATTGTCAGCTTGAATTGCTGTTGGTACCAAAAGGAGACATGGCTGCCCCTCTAAGAGAAAACATCCTCATTGGAGGGGGAGTAGGGAAAGCTCAACACAACTACCTGTGTGGCATTCACCGTGACAACTGGGATGATCTGCATCACAGGGCACCAGTGATGCCAGGGACACTCAGGTAAGGAAACCCCTGCCTCTCCCTTCCCTCTCTCAGGCCCCAACACGGAAGAGGCCCACACCTAAGGGGGCAGACATGAGGTCTTTTTTTTTTCTTTTCAGTTTCATTGAGATATAATTGACGTATAACATTGTATAAGTTTAATGTGTACAACATAATGATTCGATATATGTATATGTTGTGAAATGATCATCACAAGTTAACATCTGTCCCCTCACATAGTTACAAAGTTTTTTTTTTTTTTCCTTGTGATGAGAACTTTTAAGATCAAGTCTCTTAGCAACTTTCAAATATACAAAACAGTATTGTTAGCTCTAGACATCATGTTTTACGTTACATCCCCAGAAACTATTTATCTTCTAACTGGAAGTTTGACTACCACCACCCAATTCCCCCAGCTCCACCCCCACCCCCTGCCTCTGGCAACCGCAAATCTGATCTGTTTTTATGAGTCTGGTGTTTTTAGATTCCCCATCTATGTGAGATCATATAGTATTTGTCTTTCTCTGTCTGAGTTATTTCTCGTAGCACAAAGCCCTCAAGGTCCATCCATATTGTGGCAAATGGCAGAATTCCTTATATTTTTTTTGGCTGAAGAATATTAGATCGTACACGTATGCCACATTTTCTTTATTCATCCATCAGTGGGTACTTAGCTTGTTTCTATGTCTTGGCTATGATAAATAATGTTGCAGTGAACATGGGGGTGCAGATAGCTCTTCAGGATAGTGATTTCGTTTCCTTCTGATATATACCCCGAAGTGGAATTATTGGATCGTATGGTAGTTCTATTTTTTAGTTTTTGAGGAGCCTTCATACTGTTTTCCATAGTGGCTGCACCAATTTACATTCCCTCACATCCTCACCAGCATTTGTTATCTTTTGTCTTTTTGAAGATGTAAACATCGTAAAAGATGTGAGGTGAGATCTCATTGTGGTTTTGATTTGCATTTCCTTGATAATTAGTGATGTTGAGCACCTTTTCATGTACCCGTTGGCCATTTGAATCTTTGGGAAAATGTCTATTCAGGTCCTTTGCTCATTTTTTTGATTGGATTATTTGTACTTTGCTATTGTGTTATATGAGTTCCTTATATATTTTGTATATTAACCCTTTATCAGATGTGTGGTTTGCAGATATTTTCTCCCGTTGCACAGGTTGTCTTTCCATTTTGTTGATGGTTTCCTTTGCTGTGCAGAAGCTTTTTAGTTTGATGTAGTCCCTCTTGTTTATTTTTAGTTTTTTTGCTTGTGCTTTAGGTGTCATATCTAAAAAATCATCACCAAGACCCATGTCAAGAAGGTTTTCCCCTATGTTTTCTTCTAGGAGTTTTATGGTTTCAGGTTTTACATTTAAATCTTTAATCCATTTTGAGTTAATTTTTGTGAATGGTGTAAGATAGGAGTCATTTCATTCTTTCACATGTGAATATCTAATTTTCCCAGCACAATTTATTGAAGAGACTATCTTTTCTCCATTGAGTATTTTTGGATCCCTTGCCAAATATTAGTTGCCGGCAAATGTATGGGTTTTTTTTTGAGGGGGCTCTGGATTCTGTTCCATTGATCAATGTGTCTATTTTTATGCTAGTACCATACTGTTTTGATTATTATAGCTTTGTAATATAGTTTGAAATCAGGAAGTGTGATGCCTCAAGCTTTCTCAGATCTTTTGAGTTTCCGTACGAATTTAAGGACTGTTTTTTCTATTTCTGTAAAAAATGCCATTGGAATCTTGATAGGGATTGCATTAAATGTATAGATGGCTTTAATTAGTGTGACATTTTAACAATAATAATTCTCCTAATCCATGAACACAGGATCTTTCCATTTGTTTGTGTTTTCTTCAGTTTCTTTCATCAATGTCTTACAGTTTTCAGTGTAGAGATCTTTTTCCTCTTTGGTTAAATTTATTGCTAAGTTTTATTATTTTTGATGCTATTGTAAATGGGATTAAGGTCTTCTTAAAAGAGGTCACCCCCACCCTATTCCCACCTTTAAGCAGCTGAGGGCCACAACCTTGGCCTACAGTGAATCTCTGAATTATGTTTGAGACTGAAATTTTTAAAAATCAAGAATGAGTAGAGTAGAAAAATAAAATGCGTTGGAAGCATATAATGGAAAATTATATGGCAACAAGAGTGCAGAAACCATAACAACATGGATAAATCTCATACACAAAGTGTTGAGTGAGTGAAGCCAATACACAAGAGTCTTTACATTGTTTGATTCCATTCACATGAAATTCCAAAAGAAGCAAAATGAATCTATGGTGTCAGAAGTCAAGATAGCAGTACCTTGTGAGAGTGGTGATTATAAGAAAGGGACACAAAGAGATTTCTAGGATTTTGATCTTGTTTTGTTTCCTGATTTGAATAGAGTTTATACAGATGTGTTCGTCTTATGCAAATTCACTGAACTATACATTTGTGATCCGTATACTTTTCTATATGTCTTTTATACTTAAATATATTTACAAAAATAAAAAAAATTTTAAACAAACATACTAAGTCTTAGACCTTGGAATGAGCTTTCCCTAGCAACTAAAAGTGGCTGAAGAGTTCTGGAATTGGACCAAGGTGTCACCAAGGGAGCCATTAGCCAAAGGAAAGTGGGAATTCAGCCGAGCAGAGTTGAGGGCCGCAAAATCCAGACGGTGGATCCAGACGCGACAAATGACCTTTGCTTCACAGAAACTTGAAGAATCAAAAACAAAGAAAGGAAATGGAAAAGAAGTCAACTTTGAGATTATACTTCCCAACAAGCAGCGATTTCTCGATAAACCAGTTGCAAGTATGTGGCAACAGCTCTGCCAAGACTGTCCTCCGAGAAAGATTCCAGATGAGCAGGGTATTTTTCCAATAACGTCCTTGTCTCCAGCCTCCGGGGAAACCAGGCAGAGGCTGGCAGCAGCGCAGCCCAACACATGTGGGAGACCCATTGGCTTCTTCAAACTTCCCACAAAATGTTGTGATTAACCATGCTGAGCCTGCAATTAGATCAAATAAAAGCAACATGTGAAAAGAACAGCAGTGGGAGGTAATGTGCATATCATTAATGAGCAAGTTATAAACGCAAGTCTTCTGGTAAGCCTGATGAAGTGTCCCGTGGAACTGGATGAATGTGGAGTCTGCTGCTTTGAGGTTTCACCCTGTTGCCAGGGATTGGGGGAGGGGTATTAGAATGATATTAAACAATAACAGGTAACTTTTTCAGGGCTTCCTCTGTGCCAGACTCGGTCCCAAACACTTTGCAGGCAATACCGATGAGGTGGGTTGTACTAGTCCCATTTTATACTGAAGAAACTGAGGTCCTAAGCAGGAAGGAGAATTGATAAACAGTTAACTAGTGCCTGGGTCTGCCTGAATCCAAAGTCCACCTGCTTTTTAATTTTTATTTTTTAAAATTAAAGTATAATTTACATACAGGAAATTACACACATCTTAAGTGTGCTTGGTGAATTATTACATATGTGTAGACCCATGTGACCACTACCCTGATCGAGATATGGCACATTCCCATCATTCCAGAAGATTCCCTCCTGCCCCTTCTGAGTCACTATCACCCCCAAAGAAAATACCATTCTGATTTCTGTCACCATAGATTAGTTTTGCCCATTCTTGAACTTCATAAATGGCATCACATAATGTGTGCTGTTTTGTATCTGGCTTCTTTTATTCAACGTGATGTTATTGAGATTGACTCGTGTATACAGCTTGACTCTATAGTTGATTCATTTTTCATTGCTGAGCAGTATTCCGTTGTCTGCATTACTTCACTTTGTTGATTCCTTCTGTTCATAGATATTTGAGTTGTTTCCAGTGTTTAAGGCCAAGTGCTTTTAACACAAATATTTCGCTGCAGATTGATGAAGGCAGCTGGATTCCTTGTCGTAGCAGGGAGGGCACTTCCAAGAAGAAAAGAACCTGGCTTCAGAGGTCGAGACTCTGAGCAGTCAAGCTAAGAAAAACCGGAATCTGGGCTGGATCCTCGTACCCTCAGATTTCTGCAGGGCTCATGGCTTCTTTCATTCAGGTCTCTGCTCAAATGTCCTCACAGGGACCATCTTACTTAAAAAGGTACCTCCCAGCAGGTTAAATGACAAGATAGGGGTGCAATCAGCAAAATCCAGACTGTGGAAAATTCTATAAGACAAACGATCTGGTCATTTCAACAAAAAAATCTGCAAGAAATAAAAACAAAGAAAGGAAATGGATGGGGAACCTATAGACCAAACTCCTTTAGTTTGAATCGGAATCTAACGAAGTTTCATATCATGCAAGCAAGCAAAATACGTAAGACGATGGGGAGGTGTGAACACTGATGGAGCATTAGAGCACATTAAGAAATTCTTGGTAACGTTTAGGTGTGAGAATGGCCTTGGGGTTATGTTTTATAAAGAGTCTTTCTCTTTTGGAGTTAAAATAAATGACTCTTCTCCACCCTCACATTCTACATTTCTTACCCTGCCTAACGTTACTCACTAGCACTTATCTCCCCCTGACATTGTTCCTTTTTGGTTTTTGAACAGAAGCTTCGTGAAGGCAGGAACTTCGTCTTATGGCAGTTCATTCCAGCGCCTCGAAGAGCACTTGGCACGCCAAAGGTGCTCAACAATTACGTGTTAAATGAATGCATGAAGTGTTTGAGCAAGGTTCCCCTGCAAGTAAAACATCGAAGAGTTGAGAAAGGGGGGGAAATGATGAGGCCCGGGGACACGGTTTCTGAGATCCAAGTTTCCTGCAGTGAGAAAGGCTGGTGGTGAAGGGAAGCTTTGTTAGCACCATTTATGAAATTCTCTCCTGTGCCCTAGCAGAGGGGAGACAAAAATCACCCTCCGCAAAGGATCCCCGAGCTTGAGCTGTGGGCTGCTGCACAGTGGGCTCCTTGTGTCTTCAGTGGCTGGGATCCACAGGGTGAGCCTGTGGCAGGGCCTGGGCTGCAGCATCTGAAGACACGCTCTGTTATTATTTAAGTCCTCGTGGGCATGTCCCTTCACCTCTCTGAGCCTCAGTTTTGTCTATTGTAGAAGCGGTTCACTCAGTTTTTGAGAGAAATTACCACACAGTTTTTGAGAGAAGCAGAGTGTTGGTGTGGGGTAGGGCCTAAGGACCTTCATTCTATAAGCTCCACCCCCAGTAATTCTGAGCAAGTGTCCCCGGGACCACCTTTCAGAAACGACAATGATCCAATTCACTTGACACACAGAGAGGAAGATTCTAAAGTTGTGCCCCAAACTAATTGCTAGTAGTCAAAATTGCCATTGAAAATCCTTTGGGAAGGGACCTCATTAGAGAGGACAGCCACGTCTCCATGACTAGGACAATTCGCTGTGTCCCCTTGAGCCCCGGGTGAAGGAGGTGGATACTAGGCTCACCCTCAATAAGGGGGAGGCTCCCACTGAGGCAGATGTGGAGGAACTTTTGGCACATAGTCATTGGTGTGGTCAGGATTTGTACCCAGGCCACCTGGTCCCACAGGCTGGGTCCTTAACCACTGTGCTGCGGGGCCGCTAGGGTAAGAGGAGCTCCAGAACCCTCTATTGATAGCGCAGTGCCTTGGCTGTCAGTCTGGATTCACAGGCTGAATTAAAGATGGGAAGAGGGAGGTGTGGACACGGCAGAGGTGACCACAGAAATATAGGCGGTGGGAGGTGTGAGACCTTAGCCCAGCTTCCAGTTGTCACTGGTCCCACGGGGCAGGGCCAGAGCAGGTCAATCTTGACTGGAAATTGCTCAGCCACCCGTCCTTGATCCAAGCTGCTCACAAATCAGAGAGGCGGGCTGCTTTGTTGTCTCTTGGTTTCTTTTCGTTTCCTTCTTGGTTGTGGGTATGAAGAGGTGGCGGAAGAGCCCGAAACATGACCCACGGATGAGTAAAGGGCCGGGATTCTCCTCAACCTGAAAAGTCAACAGGGGCTGCCACGGGTCAGAAGAGACTCGCCCAGACGTGTCCACACGTCCTTGGAGGCCTGGGAAGAGGATGCAGGGTTCCTGGCTTCCCTCCAGACTTTCCAACCACTTCCTTTCCTCCCTCTCTCTTGCTATTAAATTTAAGTCTCTTTCCGGAATGTTCTAAACCTTTTTAAAGGCAGCAACGCTCTCTGTTTCTGCTTTGGCTATTACCTCTGAGAAACCAGGAGCAAAGTGCCAAATAACTGCTGATGGCTCTGAGCCTGGACTCTAGGCCTGCCCCTGGGATGAGTCGTTGCCAATAGGAAGGACCCTCCCTCCTAAGACCACTGAGCTGCTTCAGACACGGCCAGAAAAGCTTGTATCTGCCTGTCGCTTGTCTTTTTCCCCTTGCCCTGACCATCCCACTCCTCATCCTGCTGCCCTCTGTCAGCGCCTCTACCTGGATTTCAGTTCATTCATTCAGTTAGTCTCTGTCACAGACACTGATGGTGCCCTGCCTATGTCCTCCTCCCCTCATTCCTGGACAAGCAGATCTGACCGAATGGTTTCCTACTGTCATTGCTGCCTGAGGGCTTTCTCTGGCTGCCCAAGCCAGCTCAGCCCCTGGTACGGGAGAGGCCAGAAATTCCAACCTGTGAATCCCACCCCACACCCTCGCCCCCTGTCTGGTGGGAGTTAGTGGATAAATGCCCTTGCCCCTCTGTTGGGGTAACCCTGAGGGGTGTCCTATATCATGTGCTGGGGTCCCGCACAGTGCTCATGGACACACCCTGTATGGCTTTCTTCCATTCTCTCTCTCAGTTTCCCTCCCTATTGGGTCACCTCCCAAATTAACTACTTGCACTGACATCCTTGTTGGTGGGAATTCAACACGGGACAGCCTTTTGATGATTAACACACATTTATGGAATACCTAGACCTGCTTGGCTCTGTCTTAGGCAATGGACATATGACAGCAAATGGACAGGCCTGCCCCCAGACACCGTGGAGGTGTAGTCTAACAGATATGAGAGCCGCTGAAACTCTATTACTGGATCTGCTAAGTCATTCAAAAAATATTTGCATTTCTACCACGTGGCAAGCCCTGTGCCAGGCTCTGGTGATCTGGGGTTGGACAAATTAGACAAGGACCCTTCCTTTACTGGGAAGTTAAGTTACATGTTAGTGCAACAACTGAATGACTAAGAAAACATGTCAGTTATAAGTGGTATGCTGAGTGAAACGTGCTGCTTTAAATTGGGTGCTCGGGAAAGTGATGTTTAGACTGAGGTATGAATTACAAGAAGGAGCCAGATGGATAAGACAGATCACAGGTAGAGGGGGAGGACAACAACAAAAACACGGAGATGGGAAACTATGTCAGAGTGTTTATAATGAAGTGGCTTCCTGTAAGCAGGGCAGTGACCAACGGCAGTGCCTGGTACAGAGTGCAGACTTAGCCAGGGGGCTAGGGTTTGGGGATTAGGGCAGCCTTTCCCTGAGGAAGTGAGCGGGAAACATAAACCTGAAGGATCAGAAGGAGTGAGAGAGCATTGCGAAGAGAAAGAGACTTCCAGGCAGAAAGAACATCATGTGCAGTTGCCCTGAGGCTGGAGAGAGCATGATCCATTCAGTATGGCTGAATACGAAATCAGGGCTAGAGGGCTCAAGATGAGGCTGGAGGGGTAGTGTGATTGATTGTATCATAGTTAAGCAAATATTAACTCTCCTCCCTGCCCCTTTAGGGATGAGGATACTTCTCCATTGACTTGAGACTTGACCTTGTGGCTTGCTTGAGTCAGTGAAACATGAGCAACCGTGACATAAGCAGAGACCTTAAATGTGTTTGAGCGGTTGGACTCTGACATTCCTGGATGCAGGAGGCCATCAAGAGGTTATGTAGCAAGTCCTTCTACCTGCTCAGGTTGGTCTGTTGGGTTGGGAGGCCACTTCTATGCAGTTGTCCTGCAAAGGTGCTGTGGGGAAGGTGGGTGGGTGATTGATAGGAAGCTGAAAAGTTGCTTTTTTAGTAAGAGGAGCCAGGCTGCTGGGAACAAGCTTTCCTGTGACACAAATTCTGAGCTTGTCCTTTCTCATCCGTCCCCGGGGATTCCTAGGTAAAAGGACTGGCTGTGTTTGTACATGCTGTAGGATGTTTGTTCAGTGGGAGGCCAGGTTAGACCCTCATTTCCAGGGTGGACATTTTGTGGGCAAAGATTTAAGGGTGGGCAGAAGTGGAGGTAAACATTCTGAGAGAAATGAAGAGAAAAGCTGCC
The DNA here is from genome assembly GCF_020826845.1 of Diceros bicornis minor. Taxonomy (NCBI): domain Eukaryota; kingdom Metazoa; phylum Chordata; class Mammalia; order Perissodactyla; family Rhinocerotidae; genus Diceros; species Diceros bicornis. The sequence continues at coordinate 70,366,004 of NC_080741.1, read as the reverse complement.
AAGCCAAGGCATACGAAACTCAGGAAATAAAATGTTAGGCCTTTCCACGCAACCGTGAAAGGTTGACCACCATCTTGGCTCTTCCCAAAGGGCCTGCTGCCTCTTGGGATGCCAGCTCCCAGCCGGATCGGTGGCCCTGGAATGGGAGAGCCTGTGCTCCCAGGCAGAACAAGAATCTTCAGTGTGGGCAGGAGCCAAAAGAAGAGAGTGGATAGCTTAGGAGGGATCATATGGGTAACTGTCTAGGGAAGCCGTTTAAGACCGTCGCCAACAAATTCAACCTCGGTCTGGGGTGGTGGCCGGGTGGGGATGAGGGAGGAGGCGTTCTGTGTTCATAAGCCTCCTGTGAGGACATTTCAGGAAAAGTTACAGCCTTCCCTTATAAGCTCTTGGAAGAACTAGATTTCCTTCATCATCTTAGAAAAATGCTTCTAGAGTCAACGGATAGCGATTGAAATAGAAGAGGCATCCAGTTTTTGTCGAAATCCTGCTTTCCTTGCAGCCCTGAGTGTTGGGTCTAGAGCTGATTTATGGAGCTTACGGATCCCAGTGTGAAGTCATACTTGGCCTCTTGCAGCCAGGACAGAGAGCGAGGATGAGGTGGGTGGAGGATGCGACCTCTGGACTCACTTGGGGTGGAAAAGCTCCTTCTTCCACCAACATACACAAGCACAGAAGTCCTCCTAAGGGAGGTATTGAGCCTGACTCCCACTTCGAGAAGGTTCTTCTGATTCTTCTGCTGTCATTTAGGACCGGAGCATGTTTTCATCTCCCGACTGAGTCCCTGCTGTTTGTCTCCAGAGCAGCCTCCAACTCACCTTGCTAACCTTACTCTTGCACTGTTCTCTGTCTTGATTGTAGAATTAGAGAATCTTTAGGCACAGATGCTCAGTGGCTCAGGTAAGTTGCATGGTCTCATGTACTCAGCTTGGCAGAGGTTCAGAGCATTCATCAGCTCCTCCTCCTTTTATTCATGCAACAAATATTTATTATCTACTATGTACCAGTCACTGGAGCTACAGAAGTGACTGCACAGTCTAGTAGGTGAGAAAATGCTTCCCAACGTTTTTGATGCCACAGCACATAGAGAAAATGATGATTTTATATGACATAACTCTGAGATACTATCATGCTAATAGAGTCTCTCTTTCCTTTGTTGACTTTACTAAAGACCCTCCTCTACTATTCTTTTTTGGTAGGGATCATGGCCCCAAGAGAAGGTGCAGGGGCTATTAATATTGCTAGAACCTATAAAGGTGGTGAAATATTTATAGCAAAAAATTTGAAATAACCTGAATAGCCATTTTAACAGAAGCAGATCCTGAGACAAATATTGTAGTGTAGTTATTTTTTTTTGTGGAAGAGGGGGTGGTGGACAACACTGGAAGGGAATGGGGAAGTGACACAGAGAAGAGCAGGCAGCCAATAAAAGATGTGTTATTAAGCCAAGTGCCAATGTGACAACCTGGAGCTTATTTCCATGGAAAACTCTAGGACCCAGTGTGGAGTGCACATCTCAGAGCTGTCCTACCAGTGGGCAAGGGAGCTGGGGTATTTATACATCACCTCCCAGTCATTGACCAAGAGCTTTCCTGGCAGGTGTTAATCCTCCAGCAGTTCCGCCTGCTGCATTCATAGGCAGTGTGGCATTCTGCAGTTCTGGAACAAGACTTCCAACCCAGAAATGCAAATGCAAACAGTGGCATTTGCCTGGAGCACACGGAAATATTGGGGACATGGGTGGGGCACTGGCAGAGGCTCCTAGACCCATCGAGAAGGGGTTGGTAAGATATTTTGTAACACATGATTTCAAGCACAGGATAACGTAGAACTATATCCATCGACATAGAAGTGCTCAGCTACATATTGTTGAGTGAAAAAAAGCAGCTTACAGAACATCAAGCAGAGTGAGACCCTTTGGATAGAGTATTTTTCCGTGTGTAAATGTGTCTCAGGTGTAGGAAGGCAAGGCCAGGACTAGGCTGAGGAATAGAGGCACTGGCTTCGGGTGCATATTCTATGGGGGCATCAAAAAACTCAGTAATCAAGATAAATAATATTTCCGTGCAATATTTTTAAAATATCAAAATTAATGCAAAAATTCCGTGCTGAACCAAATATCAGAATTTTCAGTCAGGTCAAGATGTCACCCTGTATTTGCACAACTCAGCGTGATGCACCGTATCCTGTTGGATTCTGGCTCCTTGAAATTTTGATCACTTGAGGTGGAGAGAGAGCTGGGAAGACACCCTGGTCTCTCTTCTTCCTGCCCTCCAACCTCTTGCTAGTGCCTCCTGTGCTATCCAGCCACCGCTGATATCGAGGCCTGATATCAACCTGCAGGGGGCAGCCTCGCCGCCCCCCCCCCCCCCCCCCCCCGGCCCCTCTCTCCCCTATTTGCTCGCCCCCGGGACACAGCAGAAAAGCTGAAGGGCCAGGAATGTATACGGGGACTCAGAGGCCCAGGACCAGCACAGTTCCCGCGGGAACCACAATAATTTGCAGGCCAAATGAACCGGTTCCAGAGCGGGCCAACAAAAACCCTAGCAACTGGGATTTTTGTCTTCCAGGCCTGGTCAGCAGTGGCCAGTTAACTGCACATGTTATTTCACAGTCCTCTGGGGTGACGACCTTGGGTCGGGCTGACCTGGCCAGGCTCTGGTTGGAGGACCGAGAGGACGGAGCCGATTGCCAAGTAATCAAAGCCAACTTGTTGAAACCAAGCCACTCTGACCCCCCTCTCCAGACAATCGGGCTGGAGCCAAGAGCTTTCCCATTCCAGCTCCTTCGGGAGTCTGCGTGCCGCAAGCTTGTGCAGCCAGCTCCTTTCCAAGCATAATTCTCAACTAATCAGTGACTAAGGACCCGCTTTATGCATCTTCCCTCCTGTAGCTCGACATCATGCTGGCCACTTACACCTGTGGAAAAGTGGAGATGGGCAAGTTCTGTGAGGTCTTTGCAGGCGGTGAACCGAGAGACCCAAGTAGCTCGGTGAGGGGGAGCGTAAACTGAAGGACGGAATGAATTTCTGTTCCATTCGAAGATTCCATTCATCTTGAGCAGTGTTTTCCTTGGGAAATGTTGGCCCACGGCAGTGCGAACAAAGTAATATTTCCATCTTGACTAAGTCATTTGGCTAAAGTATTAATTTCACACCCAGCACTCAGACTGACACACAGGACCTTTAGTTTACTACCGTGGAAAACTAAAGCACAGTGACTTGTTTTCAGGTCCCAGGCAACTGGCAATGATGAGCTTTCCTTGTCTTGCTGTTCACACTGGCTTCCGTTCCCCTCTACCTGATGTCCCCATAATGAACGTGGGGGCATCTCAAAGGCAGAGAGGTAGAGAAAGGGGGAGTGTGGTTGCAATATTCTGCAATGAGTATCGGCACCTTGTTGAAGACAGGACAAATCGGAGAGAGGCTGTTCCCCAGGATAACGGAACCATGACCTGTGGTCCAGTGGGGCAGGAGAGGGTGAATTTGATCTATGGATCTTCATCACACCTCGGGGCCCAGCACACTGGTGGCCATGGGTCAAGAGCATGGGCTCTGAGTTCGAATCCTGGTTGCACCACTTACCTGTGCTGCATATCTTTAGACAGGTGACTTAACCTCTCTGAGACTCAGTTTCCTCATCTGTAAAAGGAAATCTAATCGTACCTACCACGTAGCACTGTTGTTGTGGCGATTGAATGCGACCGTGCCTTTGATCACACAACCTGACAAAGAGTAAGAGCTTCATAAATGCTATCTTTCATTATTACAAATGGAAAAGGCCACTCTAGAAGCTCCATATTAAATGTCCACTCCATTTTCTCCAGGGTTTCTCTGGCAAGCCCATAACTCTAGGTCTTGGTAAAACGCTTGCAGTCAATGTTTACAAGTTTGATGTATGTGTTGCATGTCACAACCCAAGAAGGGTAGAGGGAGAGCAGAAGACGAATAACTCTTCATGAAATGCAGGCCTGCTTTGCCACTTAACTCCGCTCATTTCCCTTCCTTTCCCTTATCCTTCCCCACCCTCTCCATAACGCTGGTGCAAAGAGGAAAGCACCAAATGCTGTGTCTGGCACGCAGTAGCTGTCGAATAATTGGCATCTATTTGTCTTTGGTTGGATTCCCCCAGAGGCCAACCCTGAAACAAAGCTGTGAGTGCCCCTACTTGATATTTGGAAGGTGAACCCAGAAGTGGAGAAGAGAGGGCAAGAGAAGGTCTCTTAAGGAGCAGGTCACTGCTGTGGGCAACTGGCTCAATCCCACTGGTAACCTTTGGGGGGCGCTGTGGAACATGCCTCATGGTTACCCAAGAAGTGAGGAAGCTGGAGATTTAGCCACCAACTCCTGTCTATCGTTGGCTGAGGGCTGCTCCCAAAGGCAGGCATGCAGGCCCAGCCTGCTCCTGTGGCCAGAGTCGGTGGTGGCTGTGGTAGGAAGCCATCAAGTGTGGGAAAGCTGATCCCGAGGAGACGTGGGTAGGGCGCTGGCAGCTTCAGCTACACTCTCCTAGGATCGCTGAAGTTTAGATGACCCTTTGCACTGGACTCAGGATATGTACTGCATGCTTAATAATTGCCACATCTGATGGGATGATTTCGTGTCACCGTAATGCCCTGGGAGTGTGGGTCTTGGTCTGGGGGAATGTGATTTCTGCTACCAGGCACAGCTACCTGCTCAAAAATCTGCGTCGAATGGATTATCTTTTCTTAAAGGGAGCTACAGAGGCCAAGTGCCAGTGCTCACTCCCTCTGTGGGAGATCCATAGAACCTGCCACCCACCCAGTGCCTGGGGTTTCTATGTGATAAGCACTGAGCTGAGACCAGCAATTCAAGAAGACCAGAACTTCTTGAGAGTTCACCAAGAACCACAGTTTTTGGCCAAAATGACCTGATGGGGCTGGGCTGACAACCCAAGAGTAAACCAATGAGGAGAAGTCTGCTGACATGGGGCTGCCGTGACAGTAGTCTCCAAGCCCATGTTCCAGGCCTTTCTGGGTTTCTCAGCTCTTCTAACTTAACTATAGCTATCACTCGTTGGGCTCTTTCCACATGCGAGGCACTGAGTTAAGCACCTCTCACATTTATTATGTCGAGAGACAAACGATGGTATCCCTGTTTTACAGATGAAGAAATTTACAGGCACAGAGAAATTAAGTAACTTACCCAAGGTCATAGAATAAATATGTGACCATACAGTTAAGCCCAAGTTTCTCTAACTTCAGAACCCGTAGTTTTAACCACCACACTATATTTTATTTGTTGTACTGGTTTTTCCTCTTTAACCCTAATGTGTCATTCCCAGTAGTGTGGCACTAAATTGGCTCTGGGGAACGGGGATGGGGCAGGATGGGGGTGGAGACTAACCCTCAGTTGTAGCACCTGCCAATTTCTGTGGTGTAAATACGCCCACCATGGTGAATTTCAAACTACCAAGGATTTAACAACCCGTTTATAAAATTCCTGAATATTTAGCAATTGGATCTCACAAGCCAGTTTGAACCAACTCCAGCACACCGTTGTTGATGACACACTCCCGAAGGTCTTAATTATCAAGATTTCGAGAGAATATTCTTGGAATAGCTCCTTGCCTAACCGTTCCACTCCTGAAAACTTGCCCCAGAGCTCTAGTATTATAAATGAGATGTCAGCATTCATTCATTCAACAAACATGAAGTGTCGAAGAGGCACGAGGGATATAGAGGTGATTGAGGCACAGTCCCAGTCTATCTTAGATTGAGTTTCCCAGAAGCAGACCTGCAGGCAAGGATTTGCATGACTTATTAGGAAGTGTCACAGGGGAAAACTGATAGGGTGGCGGGGAAGTGAGACGGGAAGGCGAAGGGAGCTGCCAGGGTGCTGTCAAGTCCCATGGAGGGCACCTTGGACCCAGTCCTGTTAGGGGAGCTCTGGAAAGAGAGCAGAGTACACTCAGAGGGTCTCGATGAAGGCGGACAGAGCGGGAGTATTTAAACTTGCTACTCTTACCCGTTAGTCATTGGTTAAGGGCTGTCCCGAGAAGGACATAAGTTTTCAGGCATTTCCAGCTCTCCACTGGTACAGGCAAAGCTGGCTCCAGCAGCCCCAACGAGGAGGTGCAGGTGCAGGCTACCGGGGGACAGAGCACATTGGAGCTGATGTACCTGAAAACAGTACAGGGATCTGAGGGTTTAGGTGCAGAGCTCTGCGAGTGTCTGCTTTCCAGTCATTCATTCAGACAATGTTTGCTGAGCAGCTGCTGTGTGCCAGGCGCTGTCCTAGGTTCAGAGGACAGAGGGTGAGTGCAGACAGCCAGGGCCCCGGTGCTGGTGGAGCGCATGGTCTAGTGGGCGAGTCTGAGCAACCCAGACTACAAACAGATCCTTACAAATTGGGATAAATGGCGCAAGGAGAAGTACGGGGTCGCGAAAGAGTGTATAAGAAGACAGATGCTAGAGTCAGGGGTAGGTGTGGGGTTAGGGGGGCACCCCTCACGTTTTCACCGGGAAACCCCTGGCTTTCACCAAGGGTCTTGAAATAGTGTTCAGGCCAACAGCTAGTCCTCCTTTGTCTTGGAGGTTGTTCAGGTACTAGAAGGCCTGTGTAAGACCACAACAGGTACCAAAACCGTGGATTACTCATTGTGAGTAACGACTCATAGTACATAAATCATCTTCCCTGAATTACGTTGTAACTATGCCTAACCCAAGCCCTATACATTACCCTAGTCACTACTCAGTGTGCATTTATTCACAGAGATCTTGGGACTTCCATACTTGTGACTACTGTGAAGCCTACAGGCTCTAGAGTCATGGTGTCTGGGTTCAAAACCGGCTGGATCACCTAAATAGCTGTGTATCCTTGGGCAAGTAGCTTAACCTCTTTGTGTCTCAGTTTGCTCTTGTGTAGACTAGGGGAATCAGTACCTACCTCACACAAGTTCTTTTGTGAAGAGTAAAAGGAAATGAGTTGATGTATGCAAACTGCTTAGTGCCATCTCTGGGCACCTTCTAAGCACTTCATAAAAGGTAGCTATTATTCATATTATTGGATATTATATTTGACATGAAAGGATGTCCTTGATACTTTTTAAGTGAAAAAGTAGGTTTGGATGTATAAAATAATTCGAATAAATGTTCTTAAACTTTTATCTCAGAACTCTTCATACCCTTAAAACTACAGGACTCCAAAGACCTTTTTTTTATGTGGGTTTAAAATATTTTTAATTCATTAAAATAATAATAATAAACTCATTACATGTTAACATGTTGTCTTCATCTGTTTGGGCTGCTGTAACAAAGTACCATAGACTAGGCGGCTTATAAACAACAGAAATTTATTTCTCACAGTTCTGGAGTCTGGAAGTCTGAGATCAGGGTGCCAGCATGGTTGGGTTCTGGTGAGGGTCCTCTTCTGAGTTGCAGACTGTCGACTTGTTGTTGTATTGTCATATGGCGGAAAGAGGGTAAGAGACATCTCTGGGGTCCCTTTTATAAGGGCACTAATCCCATTTACATTGGCTCTACCTCATGACCTAATTACTTCCCAAGGTGCCACATCCTAATAGGATAAGTGGTTAGCATTTCAACATATGAATTTTGGGAGGACACAAACATTCAGTCCATAATACATATATATCATATTTTTATGAAAAATAACTATATTTCTAAGACAAAAATTAGTAAAAAATAATTGTATTGTTTTACATTTTTGCAAATCTTTTCAATGCCTGTCTTAATTGAAAATAGCCAGATTCTCTTATTTGTTCTGCATTCCATCTATTGTAACGTGTTGTTTTGGTTGAAGTATTTGAAAAAAATCTAACTTCACACAGTTGGAAAAGAAAGGAGAATTTTAATAGGCTTTTCAGATAATTGTGACACTTTTGATACTACACCAAAATTCAACAAGTGGTAGTTTTTTAAAGGTTAGTTGCAATATGAAATCTGAAACCAGATCAGTGAACTTTTTATACCATATTAAAATCAATTGGTCTATGTTATGTTTTAAATAGATCTTTTACCTATGTATGATTTTGTAACATCGTGCAACAGTCCTTTGGAAAATATCGGTTCACTGAGTTCTATAATATCAAAAGGTCACATTTGTTAATATCAGCCCTGATCTCATCAGAAGAGTCTTTCAGCACAGGGAAGCTGTCAAGTACATAGTGGAGGATCCAAATTTTCCAAAATTCCAATTTTTGCTCGAGAGCTCAAATTTTTCATCGGCACCAAATACTGTCAGTCGTTTTCTTTGAAATGACAGACCACTTTGTAAGAAATCCTCTGCCAGAGTCCCAAGAATGAATAACCAAAGCTTGTCTGACAGTCATACTTTCATGTTAAACGATGTTCCATGAAAACTCTAGCTAGTTCAGCCAGCAACTCAGATAATCACACAAATGCTTTTCCTTGAGACAGCTGTCACACCTCAACATGCAGAAGTGCTTTGTGGATACTTTCATTCCATCACAAACAATGTTGAAAAAAACGTCCTCTAGGTTAGAGATTTAATAAAATTCATTATTTGCAATGCTTCATGGAGAACAATCTTTGGAAAAATCCAATTTTACTTAACTGCAAGTGTGTGGATGTGGAGAACACAGTGACTGCTGGTACAGATTGGTGCTGCTGCCCTGACCCGTGCTGGGGTGCTGGTTTTAGCCCCACATTGCTTTGGCACCAGCAATGCAAATAACACAGTGGAAAAGGCAAATAACGTGCTTATAACTGTTATGAAAATAGCTTTGACCTGAGGGCCCTCTGAACAGGTCTCAGGACTATCAGGGTCTGCAAATCAGATTCTGAGAAATGCTAGCTTCAAGAATGCACACCAAACTATTGAAGCATTTATTTTGAGGAAGAGGCATAATACACTAGGGGCGTCGGTGGGCATGGTAGATTTTTACTTCTGTATTCATTGACGTTTTTACATTGATCGTGTGTTCTCAGAAATAAATCTAGATACTTCCATTTTAGAAGTATTATTAGAGAGACTTCCATTCTTGTCTCAGGTCTTGTTTATCCATCTGAGAAATAAGCGTCTCTCTCCTCCTCCTTCAGCTGGCCGTGACAGCATAGGTGCCCAGAGTTGAAAGGGCTATTAGACTTGATTATCTCTCCCACGACTGAGCTGTGGGGAAGGTCAGCAGAGGTAGTGAAGACCCAGCACTGGTGGACTCCCCTGGTCCTTTGATTACCCTCTGGGGCAGACTTGCTGGATTCATAATCCCAGCTCCAGCCTTTCCTCACCTTGATCTTGGGAAAATTACCTAATCTTTTCAGCCATCAGTTCTTCCTTGGCAAAATAGGAATAATATTACCTATATCTCACAAGGTTCTTGTGAGGATTAACTGAGTTAGTACCTGAAAAGTGTTGGATACACAATTAATGCTTAATTAATGTCAGCCTTTATGAGGGTGATCACTCCAATAGCCGAGATTGTTTTTCTTGCTGGAAGTTTCCAACATGGCCAACAGTTTTACAATTTCCTACTTGCTGGTATCAAGCTAATGAAAAACGTCTCTCTAGGGATGAGTCTTGGCATGAGCTGCCTTGTGGCTGTATATGGAAGTGTCTTCCCTGGGCCTTTAGGGCCTGAAGGGGTTGAGCGGAAGTGTGGACTGTGTCCCCCTTGCTTCCAGAAGCTGACCTCAAAGACACCCCAGATAACTGGGTCCAGATAACTTGGCCATTTTTGACAGCTCAATCTGATTGGGGCAAAGAGAAGGCCATGAGATTTCCAGCCAGCCTTAATGTCACATAAGCTCAAAGCTTCCCTCCCATGACTTCTCTCTTCCTCATTGTCCCTTGCCATATGTCAGAGGTAAGTGTCATCACTAGGGTTCAGCTGGGCCCTTTTGCAAGTGAGGTGACACTATATTAGCTCTTGTGAATCACCAATTTTCTTTTTACCATTTCTTCCTATAGTCTGGATGAGGCCATTATTTCTGCATCCAGCCCTTTCTAGTTTCAGATTACATCCTCCTCTTCCCTGTGAAATGGTGGATACTTCCCCATGAGCAGTTGAAGACAAGAAAGGGAACAGTATGAGGTCACCCACTGCATAACCCTTGACTCAGCCTGCTTCTCTCCCTCTGACCTCCCACAACTTAGGCAGAAGTCAACATTTTCCTTTGCTGGGATTCTGGCCATAACACGGTAACTGGTCTGCAGGCTTCCCCCAGTCCATTCTCCTCACTCCAGTCAAGGAGCAGATCTGCAACAGCCCCACTCTTGATACTTGCTGGGCCTGGGAGAAAAATGTAAATGGAGGCCCAGGCCTGCCACGTTCCCATCTCCAGCTCCACACTCTTGCAGACAGGTCCAAGCACTGCCCAGTCCTCCCCTGCACACACAGCTGCCCCTCAGACCAGCCCTCTGTCCCAGGGCTGGGGACAAAGGCTGCAGCAGCCTCCCTCGAGAAGGAAGAGGGACCAGAGACGGAGGCTCACACAGCCCCCAGAGGTGGGCTCAGGGTCTTGGGAGTAGGAAATTCCGAGTTCCGTGTCCCTAGAGCATAGTCCAGAAGGGGGCACAGGCTCCAGATCAGCGATCCTTTGGCACCGTGACTCGTTGACCCATGAGGAGGGGCCAGAGGAGGCCATATAGAGTGTACTTGGAGCAAGGACCTTGGCTGCCCGGGTCAGAGGGTGGGACAGTCTGGAAATCTAACACACACTTCTACAATGCACGCCCTGGCATAAGCCCGTCAATGGCTCTCCTCCAGCCACAGGATCCAGTCCCCGCTCCTTGGTCTACCAGGCCCCCCAGTCTGGCTCCTGCTCCCCCTCTCTATCTTGCCCTTGGCTGTTTCTAGCTTCCTCCTTACCCTTCCGTGGGCAGCCCTGCCATCTTGTGCCCTCTCACTGCAGGGACTTGGCAGGATGTTGCCCCCTCTGGGCCTCCTCCTGCATGATGTCTCATCCTTGCTGTTCTCTGCACAGGGACAATTCTTCCCTGATGCCCCATTCGCCCAGCCCCCAAGTCTAGGTCGGGTCCTGTTCTTCTGCCTCACGGCTTTCATCTCTTTGCTCTCGGTCTTCTACCAAGAATCAGAGCAGATAGTCATCATGAGGGAGTGCTTGCTATTTACAGCTAAGCGCATTGAATGCTTGCAGCAACGCTATGAAATGGGCACTGTATTTATGCCCATTGTACAGGTGAGGGAACCGAGGCCAAGAGCGGGAGCTAATTGGGTCACACGGCCAGGTAAAAAGAGAGCCAGGCTCTGAGCTGAGACACCACGCTGTTAACCATTGCACCAGTGATTCTTGATTCTTAAACTTTTGAGTACAACAGAATCCCTGGTGGGGATGGGGGTTGGGAGAGGGGAGCTTGTTAGAAATGCAGACTCCTGGGTCCCACCACTCCAGTGATTCTGATTCTATAGGTCCAGGGTAGGGCCTAGAAACGTGCATTTTTATAAGCCCTTCAGGGGATTCTGTTGCAGGAGTACCACATGTGCAATTGTGGTAAATCACACGATTTGCTGCCTAACCGCAGGTCCTAAACTGCAGCCCGCTAAATATAATTAGACTGTCTGGGCTCAGCGGGGCCCAGAGGAGGAGGAAGAAGTTAGAAGATACTGCATGCATCCAGCCAGCTCTCTGGTCCATCTGTGACGGTGGTTGGAATGGGGGTGCCCTCCTCTGAGGGGAAGATACAAGCCCAAGTTGTACTGTAAAGACACCACACCAGAGCATAGCCTGTACAGAAGCCGTCAGACCCTCTTTTCACATCCCATCTCCTCCAGGATGAGAGGAAGAACCACATTTCAGTGACAGTGTTCAGCTCTGGCTTGGCCTTAACTATCTGGAACCTACTCTGTCTGGTCACCCCACCCCCACCCCACCCCACTAGCTGCTGCTGTTAACTGGAAACCAGTGGCCAGAAGCAGTTTCAAATGAGTGGGTTGAGAATGTAATTCTGGAGAACTCAGCCCATGGCTATTGGAGCCCATTCCAGACTAGCCCACAGGAGCCCTTTTGTACCTTATCTGCCTCTCCATCTGTTCTCTGAGACTTGTAGACACTTAAGCACTGAGCAGCAGCCCGCATTTAAGTGCCATAAAGTGTGAGAAGTTGGGGGGGCAGAGGCAATGAAGGGACCATGTGGTGGCTTCATCGGGTGGGCCTCACTCAGGCTCGGCACAGGCCTTTCAGCTCCGCCACTCCTTGGAGAGGTGAGGAGATATGTCCCCGACCCAAGGGACCCCCAAGACAATCTGAGACCCCAGGGCTTTCTCCTATCTGATCATTTCCTCCACCATGAATGTTACTTGCCTTTCGATTCCTCTGTCAGTCATTTCTTCCCTCCTCCCAACCTACTTCCGCTTCTGAGAGCTTGTGCCCAGAGCCCCTGCTGAGGGGTTCATGGTCCTTGACTCCTGCCCCCTCGTCCAGAGTCTCCTGACTCAAGCAGGGCCAATCAGATTTCCCTCCTGGTTACCTGGTGTTAGGGCTCAGACTTGAATCCAGCAGCTCTATGGACTAAACCTTTATGGCACCTAGACTTGAGCTGGGACTGCCACGTTGGAGCAGCCATTGCTGTGGTCTGAATGTGTCCCTCCCAAATTCATATGTTGAAGCCTAACCCCTAAGGTGATGGTATTAGGAGGTGGGGTCTTTGGGAAGTCACTAGGTTGTGAGGTGGAGCCCTCATGCGTGGGGTTAGTGCTTTTATAGAGGAGACCCCTGAGAGATGGCTGGCTGCTTCTGCCGTGTGAGGACACAGCGAGAAGCTGGCATCCTGCAACCTGGAAGAGAGCCTTTACCAGAACCTGACCGTGCTGGCACCCTGATCTTGGACTTCCAGCCTCCAGAACTGTGAGAAATAAATGTCTGTGGTTTATAAGCCACCTAGTCTGTGGTATTTTGTTATAGCAGCCTGAGTGGACTAGGCCAGCCATGCCGGGCAGCCATTTTGGGGGCCACAAGTTCTGATGTACAGAGAGAGCTGGAGAGCTGATCTGCAGAAAAACGGAGGAGAATGAAGCCGAGAAAAAGGAAAGTGTTCCCCAAGGACCCGAAGAGAAAGAGGATAAAGAGCCAGTTTGATTCCTGCCAGCTTTCCAATTCCCAGTACCAATCTCTTGTGAAGAATTTCTGGTTTTAAATGAGAGGGTACCTGAATGAATTCTTGCCCTTGGGGACTGCAGGATAACCTAACTCCTCATAATTGCTTTCCCTTTATTTAAGTTAGCTCAAGTGAATTTGTTTTTGCCAAGCAAATGATCCCTGATGAAGACAGCCCTTCCACAAGAGGTGAGGCCTGGCCTGACGCTCCCCTAAGTTAACAGACACCGGCTGAGCCCAGATATGTGCCAGGCACTAGGACACGGCGCAGTCCTTGCTCCCAGAGCGGTGAGGGCAGGAGTCAGTGGTGCAGAGAAGCAGGGAGGGGAATAGCACAGCATCCCCGGGAAAAAGCATAGCACATAAAGAGAGCGAGCAGGGCGCATTTGAGAAGCAGGTCGTTGGTATTGTGTACTGGCTGAAACGTGAAGCAGTGAGTTCCTGGGTCAAGGTCAGAACGCCAGGATTTAAGTCAAAGATCTGCCAGGTGCTAGCCGGGTGGCTCTAGACATCTTCCTTAGTCTCTAGAGATCTCAGTTTTCTAAGCTGTGACACAGGGATGGTAACCCTCTGAGGGGGCTTGACTAAGAACAGTGCCTGGTGCACGAGAAGTGCTTGGTATTTGTCAGCTGTGACTTTTTACTGGGGTGGGGGAGGGGACTGGAGAGCCAAAGTTTTAGAGGGGCCATGTCGCTGAAGGGTTGATAGACCCAGCAAAAGAGTTTGGATTTTATCCAGAAAAACTGTGGGAAACTTGAGGAATTTTAAGCAAGGAAATGGTCTGATCGGATTCATGCAAAGGTTTTCAACCAGGGTGACTTTGTACCCTTCCCCACCCCCAAACCAGGGGACATTTGGCAATGTCTGAAGACACTGTTGTTGTTAAAACTGGAGTGGGGATGCTACTGGCATCTAGTGGGTAGAGGCCTGGGATGCTGCTAAACACCCTACAGTGCACATGCCGGCACCTACAGCAAAGAGTTATCCATCTAAAACGTCAGTAGTGTCAAGGTTGAAAAAGCCTGGATTAATGCACGTGTTATAAAGAAGAGAAATGAGTCACTTCCCATCTCCAGGTCTTAGTTTCCCATCTGTCACAAGATGGACATGGAAGGACTTGGAAGGGTTGAGTGATTTGTTCCTCCCTACCTGACCTCCTAGCAATCTGCATATTCTTCCATTGCCATTGACCCTGTGGCCTGGACCCTTCTGACACCAGCTATGTGGCTGTGAGCCTGTCATTACAGATAATCCTGCTGCAGCCAGAGAGTTTATGAGGAACATAAGGCTCAGGATCCAGGCACCCGACGCGATCCAATCCTGAGACCACCCTTTGCCAGCTATGAGACCTAGAGCAATTTTCTCTGCCTCTCCAAACCTCAGTTTCTCCATCTGTAGAATGGGACTGATAATAATGCCTCTCTCATAGCACAGTTGTGAGGGTTTGAAAAGCCTTTGGCCCAGCACCTGGCCCATCATGGGTGCTCCATCAACCCTGACTGCCGCCCCCACTCCCCCGAGGGTGTGAGATTAATAAACACAAGGGGAATTTGAGAGAAATGCACCCAGCAGGCATTCAGACAGACTCCTTCCGGATGCCTGTGACAACCCCCGTCAGTCAGAATGAACTCAAGGAGCACACACTCCTCTGTAGATTTGCTGAAGTAATCGGGAAAGGAGAGCAGGAAAGTGTAGTGTAGCGCAGGGCTCGCAGACTCATTACTCAGGGGCTGGAGAGGCAACGGCAGACTGCAGGGTTCATCAGTGAGCTAATTACGCGACTGAATGGCACCAGAGACGTTAGAACAAGAAATGCTTTCCTCCGAGAGGCAGGACGGCAGACCCAGGGGCCCGAGTGTTGGGTTCAAATTCCTGTTCCGCCATGAACTAGCTGTGGGAACTTAGGCAAGTTACTTTAACCTCTCTCTGCCTCAGTTTCCGCATCTGTAGAAACAGATGTGGAGATAATAATAATAATACCTACCTCAAAGGGTTGCTCTGATAATTCAATATATAAGTAATATATATAAACACAATCATAGTGCCTGGCATAGAATAGGTGCTAGGGGTGCCATAGCTTCTGTCACCATTTTTACAATAAAAGCAAACAGTCTCAATCAACCTCGGTGTCAAGCAGTGTGGTCTGCAGCCCAGCAGCATCAGCATCACCCAGGACTTACGAGAAATATAAATACTCAGCCTTCACCCCAGACCTACCAAATCAGAAACTTGGCGTTTCAGAAACTGGCTGTGTGACCTCATTTGGAAAAATTAACCTCTCTAAGCTGTGGATTCCTTGTGTGTAAAATGGGGATGATAATTTCACCCACCCCTCCTCTGCTCTCAGCTCTCTAGGGTGACATTGGCCTTCTGTCAGTTTCTAGACTGTGCCAAGCTCTTTTCCGCCCCAAGGCCTTTTCACTTATTGTTCCCTCTTGGAATGTCTGTTCCTTGGCTCTCCCCATGGCTCACCCCTGCTGTCTTTTAGGTTTCAACTTAAATGTCACCTCCTCAGAGAGGCCTTCCCTCACCACACGCACCCCATCCCCCGTGGCTCCATGCCCCTGCACGTTATACGTTTCTTCCTGGTGCTAATCACGTTCTACAGTTATCTTATTTCTGAGTCTGCTTATTTGCTTCTTGTCTGCTTACCTATCAGTATGTGAGCCCCAGAGGGCAGGGATTGGGTCTCTTTGAGCACAATGGCTGGCACAGGGTGGGTACTCCATAAACATTTGCAGAAGGAATGAATGAGTATGTTGTGTAATGAATACAGAATGTGCATCACAGTGCTGGGTACACGGTGAAGGCCCCATAATACAAATAATATTATAATAATATTATAATAAAATAGGCTACCCTGCAGCCCTGGGCTTCCCAAACGGCTACTCGAGAAATGCAGAGGCCACTAGATGCCTTTCCATCCCCGGCTCCTGCCTCAGCCGACGCCCGTTTGTCTCTCCTGCCCAATCATGTAACACTGGAGACACTGCTCATTAAAATATGGAAATAGCTGTCATGTCGCTATCACCCAGCCCAAGCCATCAAGCATTCCAAATTGGGTTCTGCCGTTTTAGACAGCACAACATACATTTGTTAACTTTTCAAACAGTAAACACCACCTGCAAAGTGCCTTAATATTTAATGTAACTATAAATTGTTTTGAAAATAAATCCAGCCATGTGGAAAAGCAGCCAAAGGGACAGGAAGCAAATCCAGGGAACCGCTCCGTGTGGGGCTGAGCACTGGGCACTGAGACGCAGGGGTGATTCCAGTTACCCATCGGGCGCTTGGGGGCCCTGCCGTGAGCGCCTTGTCAGCCCATGGGTGATGCTTCTTCCTCTCTGTGCTGGACTGGTTTGGAGCTCATGATAGATCCTGGTTCTGCAGAGGAGGTGGGGATGAGTCTGTGGGGTCCACCTTGACCAGAGCCATCCTGGGGGTGCGCAGGTCAGTGGACATTATCCATGGCCCTGGGGGGGAAGGGTGATGGGCAGTCAGCTCCTTTGACCAAACCAGCTTTTAACCCCTACCAGCCACGCTGCCCAGTATGATGGGGGTGTGCTCATGGCTGGTCCCAGTCTCTTTAATTTGCTCACCACTAACTATTTTTTCTCCTTCATGTCTCTCTCTGTCCCTTCTCACACACTGGTATAGGGCCTTAGAAAAGCAGTTAACCTTTCTTTGGTCTTACTTCCCACATATGTAAAATCAGGTTGCTGATAACATTGACCTTGTTGCATTCCTGTAGATTTGCATGGGTGTGGGTGTAAAGTGGTTACAGCAGAGCCTGGCACAGGAGGCAACATACAGATGCTTCCTGAGAGTTTGCCGCTGTGCTGACAGGCATCGTGCCCCATCCCCTCCACCCCCCCTCCACCCCCCTCTCCGCGTCGCCCTCTTCACTGCCGCTCTGGCTGCCCTGACCTCTCCGTGCCTGTGTGGTCCCTGCTCCCTCCCGCCACCAGGCCTTGGCACCCGCCGTGTCCTCTGCCTGCAGCACTTGTCTGTCCTTCGTTTGCCTGGTTCACTCCTGTTTCTCTTTCAGCTACCAGCTCAATCAACTAAAATGTGGAACTTCCCGGGAAAGGCAAGCTCTCTCCTCTTGGTGTCACAGGTGCTAACTAAATCTCTGGGGCTGGAGGGTGGGAATTCTCTGATAGTCCACATCAGGTCATCTGCTCACTTGTGACAGGGGCCGGAGGACCAGGATCAGCAGCCCCATCAAAAGCCATGTGCAGGGGGCAGAGGGGCTGAGCAGTGCCCCAGGAGAAGGGAGCTGCTGTTCCTGGCGGACGAAACTATCATTGTCCATTACAGTGAGATGTGTGTCCTAGGACAGTCACCCCAGAAGCCACGTGAGGACCAACCACAGTGGGTGACCTGTTACGCAGCTATTGCTTCAGTGGAGGCTTGGATGAGGACTGATGATTTGAGAGACACTTCAAAGAAGTAACAGAGAGAGATAGAAAGAGAGACAGAGAGACAAGAGACAGAGAGGAGGAGAATTCTGAAGCTTCTAACTTGGGTAAGATAGTGTATGGTGGTATCTTGGGTGAATGACAGCATTCATGTCTTACCAGTGACCTCATGTGATATAACCCAAAGAAGTGGATAATTGGGTAGGGATCTGAGATGTTGGTATCCAGCTCAGAGAGGGAGACTGCTTTGGGGGTAAAAAGGAAGCCCAAAGTTTCTCAATTTGCAACATTTAAGTAGATATATAAATACAGTGCTGATATGAATTCTACTGTTTAGTAAAGAGCTATTAACACCACCTTATTCATTGCTTGGCCCTTCCTGCGAAATTCAAAGTTAACGCCCATTATGTCTTCTTGCTATCTTGATCTTTCTGAGCACAGTGAGGACTTCTGTATAAGTACCTCTGAATGTCTGTGCCTTTGGTTCCTGGTTCTCCCGATGACCATGCTCCTCTGTATGAGGAGGTTGGGGCCCTCATTGAGCAATTTTATAATAGCCACTGAGTTATGTGAATGGCATGAGAATCCAAATGTGCGGGAAGATATTCTGTGCTCTGCTTGTCTGTGTGCTCTTAGGCATCTCAAAATAGCATGCCCAGAAAATACTTCTTGGTTTTCCTTCCCAAACATAATCTTATCTCAGTTAATGGCACCACCATCCACCAAGATCCTCAAGCCAAAAGCCTAGAACTTGAATCCCATCTTTCCTTTCCCCCCACATCCAATCTACCAGTACATCTTGTTGGCTCTACCTCTAAAATATATCCCTGTCACCTCCACTCCCCTCTAGTTCAGGAGTTGGTAAACTTTTCCTGTAAAGGGCCAGAGATTAAATATTTCCAGCCTTGCAGGCCATAACGATCTCTGTTAGGATCACTCAACTTGCCTTTACTGCAAAAGCAGCCATAGACGATACGTAACCATGGGCATGTCTATGTTCCAAAAAAACTTTATTTACAAAAACATACGGCCACAGACCATAGTTTGCTGACCCCCATTCAAACCTAATCCCCCACTATGTCCATCTGGACCAATGCAAACCCTCCAAACAGGTGTTCCTGCTTCCACTCTTGCTACCTCTATGTTCATGATCCTCCTGGCAGCCAAAGTGATCTGTGAAAAAGTCATCGGATGGTGTCTCTCCCAGGCTTAAAATTGTCTAGTAGCTCCCTGTTGCCCTTAAGTGAAAATCCAAAGTCTTTCCCTGTTGTCTCTTTGCTCTCCATGACCCGGCTCCTGCCTTCTCTCTGACTTCACCTCCTGCCCCCGCTCCTTGTCCACAATGCTCCATATTCACTGGTTCCCTGTCTGCTCTGATCCCTTCACTCTTCCACTGGAACATTCTTCCTCTCGGTCTCCCCAGGTCTGCATCTTCTTCATCATTCAACTCCTGCTCAAATCCCTCTTCCCCAAAGAGAACCCCTCTGCCCCCTAACAATGCTGCTCACCCTTCCTCATTACCCACTTTGAAACTGTCTTATTGGTTGACTTGTTGACGGTTTGTCTTCCCGATCTGGCACGTGAGCTCGTGAGAGCAGTGACCTCCTCTGTCTGCTCAGCACTAGCATCAGCACACGGCATATAGTAAGTCCTCAAATATTTGCTCACTGAATGAAGAGAGGCTACTGATTTGTATTTCCAGGCAATGCCTGTCCCATTGTCTGTTCAACTCAGATTTTTTCAGCTTTTACCAAGCCCTGCGTTTGCTGGCCCAGAAAGGCTCACCCGATAGCTCATTCAGTGCACGGGATAAAGCCAGAAAAAAAACGCTGCTTGTCTGAGTCACTGTGCCTGTCCGGGGACCCCTGTGCAGACTGATTTGTCAGCCCAGGGCCAGGCTGGGAGAAAGGCTGCTCTTCCGACAGCTGGACTCCACACGAGGCCTCTTTACCAACAGCTGTGATGTTGTGGATGGGCAGTGGGGATGCTTGGTCCTGAGGAAGCTCTTATGCAGGAATCCTGCCTTCTGTTCCTGGTGCTCCCTGACGTGTGACAGAGTTTACTCAGGCTGCATTTCCTTGGCTCTAACGTGCTCTCTCTCAGGCCCTCTCATTCTCTTTCTCTTACTCTCTTTCTCCCACCGTCTCCCACCTACTCCCTTTGTCGCTAGGATGTTGGGGCAAGAGACTGCTGGTTGCCACCAATTATCCCTTCTTCCTTTCTCCCTTGGTCATAGAACTCCGATTTTATTTGAGGTGGCACTGAACCCGGCAAAAAGATGGCATTTGCCAGCCTCTTTTGCAGTTAGGGGTGGCCATATGACTCTGTTCTGCTAATGAGACGGAAACAGAAGCACTGGTAGAACTTCTGGGAAGGATGATGAAAGGGTGCTGACTCAGCTCGTGTCTTAGTCAGCTCAGGCAGCCATAACCAAGTACCCTAGACTGGGTGGCTTAAACAACAGACATTTATTTTCTTACGGTTCTGGAGGCTGGAAGTCCAAGATCAAGGTGCCAGCCAGTTTGGTTCCCTGGTGACGACCCTCTTCCCTGCTTGTAGCCGGCCACCTTCTTACCATGTCTTCACGTGGTGGAGAGAGAAAGAGATCGCTCTCTTTCTTCCTTTTCTTATAAGGCCACCAATCCTTTCAAATTAGGACCCCACTCTTATGACCTCATTTAACCTTAATTACCTCCTAAAAGCCCTATATCCAAATACAGTCACACTGGGGATTAAGGCTTTAGCATATGAATTTGGGGGGGACACAATTCAGTCCATAGCAGCTAGGCATTACATCATTTGGTCCTTCCCTTCCTTCCTTCCTCTTTCCTCTTACCTGGAATGCAGATAGGATGTCTGGAGCTTCAGCAGCTGTCTTGGGCCTTGTGGTGACTTTGAGAATAAGTGCCAGGTGCTGAGGATGGAAGTGTAGAAAGATGGAAAGAACCTAGGTTGACTTTGTGGAGCCACCAAACCATCACTGGAATGATGTTAGGGTTTGCTTTATGTGAGAGGACTGGTTCTCAACTGCAGCTGCACATTGGAATAACCTGGGGAGCTTTGAAAAATACGGGGTGTCACCCCAGAGATGCTGATGTAACTGGTCTTTTAAGGTGAAGCCTAGGCATCATGATTTTTTTAAAGCTCCTGTGGTGATTCTGATGTGTTAAGGTTGAGAACACTGTTAAAGAATAAACTCTTGCGTAAGAGAATAAACTATATTTTAAACTATGGTATTTTAGTTTTGTTATATGAGACTAACACAACTCCTAACAATCAGAAATCTAAATTTGGGAGATGAATCACTTCCATCTTCTAAGGTTTTCAGAGCAAGAACCACCCAACGCCAGCAGGAGCTGTGGTAACATCCTACCGTCTTCAAGGGTGTGTATGGGTAAATTGCAATTCAAGCTGAATGGTGATAGAGCTGTGAAATATTAACTACAATTTTCTGTCCCTTTACCCACATGAATAAAACAGTGTGTATAACTAAAAATAAACTTCAGGATTGAAATAAGCATTCAACTTAAAAATAGATGTGCCTCTTTCGTCAATACGTATTTTTTCTGAAAGTGAAATCCACTGGTAAGGATCATTAGAGGCCAATGAACTCTCCCTTCCTGTGACCCAAATGCCTCTCCCTGTCCCCACCCCAAGTGAGAAGAGATCAGGGGTAGGAGCCCTGCCAGCTGATGAGCGAGTTGGCTTAAAATAAGCAGGTGCCTGGGTTCGAAGCCCAGCTCTACTACTCAGATGCTGAGTGCTCTTGGGCAAGTCATTTAACCTCTCTGTGTTTCAGATGCCCCCTGTGCAAAATGGGGTTCGTGTTTCCACCCAGGACCCAGGATTGTGTTGAGGATTAAACAGCAGCATACGAAAAAACACTTAAACGAAAAACACAAAACGAAAAAAACTCAGCATCGTGCCTGACAGGTAGCAATGGCTTGGTAAATGTTGGCTGTCACTCTTAGGCACGGCCAGCTGTTCTTCTGGAGCTGTGCGTCCCTCCTGTGAGCGGGGATGCTCTTCCCCTCCATTTCTGGACAACAGTGCTGAAACAGGGCTGCTTTTATGAATAGGGTGCTAAATGAGCAAACACATGTCTGGAAATAAAGGTAATTCCTCCCTGGGGAGATACCATCTCCCAGGTTCAGTGGTTAATGGGCTTGGAGGATGCATAACAAACGTACCTGAGACAAACTGGCTGAGCAGCTATTGTTGCTCAGACAGCTCTTCAGCTGTGTCCCATTTATTAGCGTGGCTGCCTGAGAAACAAAAGGCGAGCCCCCTCAAAGATAACAGAAATCGAGCGCAAGGGGCAAAACGCCCTGAAAGTTTGAGCCGGTGACAGAGAGGCCATGCTTCTTCATCCGCTGCCAACCTGCAAACACTGAACTCCGAGGAGGCTGGACGGGAGCCAGCCGCTGACGGTGTGCGCTCTCCTCGGTAAATATGGGAGCTGCCAAGAATGGAGCCCATGGAAAAGCACTTCCAGATGAGAGGGAAACACACGGCAGGCGTGACTCTCTGCAGCCGTAAAATGCGCGGTGGAGGAAGACGAGAGGAAACAAACCCTTCTCTTTGGGACTGTCCATCTGGAAGTGTGTGGCCAGGAGCCTTATTACAAATCAACGTGTCCAGCTCAGCAACGTCTGGGAGTAATTGGATGTTTTTCTCTTCCCGGAACCTGCGGAGGAGCTCCTTACACAAACGCTCATCCCCAAAGCCACAACAGACCCCCGGGGCTGGTGTGTTGGTTCTGCTCTGCCCTGCCTGTGAATCGGTTCAGCTCATTTTCTAGGGAAGGCCAGGGAGTGGTGAGGGCTTAAGATTCTAGAAGCTTCTGAGTGGGGGTGCGAGCCTGGGAGAGAAGACAGGAGTCCTTGCAGACTCGTGGGAAGTGGGACCAGGTGGCGTGCAGGCCTCTGTGGGTAACCAGCTTCCAGAGGGTTTCTCAAAGCTGGGCCCTGGAACCGTTCTTCTCCTGGCGTGTTGGCTAATCATATGGATTCCTGAGTCCTACTCTGGACCTCCAGGATTCCGTTCTTTGGGAGTGAGTGCAGGAATCTCGCATTTTGATACAGCTTCTTGAGAGATTCCTATGCACACAAGAGCAGTGGTTCCCAAGCATGAGCATGCGTCAGAATCACCCAGAGAGCTTGCTACGCACAGACTGCAGGGCCCCGCCTCAGCAACCACCCCTGAATCCATAGGTCTGGGGTGGCACCTGCAGACTCGCATTTCTAACAAGTTCCTCCAGCTGCTGCTGCTTCTGCTCCGGGGCCCACGCTTCTTTTTTCTATAATTTTATTTATTTATTTTTCCCCCAAAGCCCCAGTAGATAGTTGTATGTCATAGTTGCACATCCTTCTAGTTGCTGTATGTGGGACGCGGCCTCAGCATGGCCGGAGAAGCGGTGCATCGGTGCGCGCCCCGGATCTGAACCGGGGCCGCCAGTAGTGGAGCACACGCACTTAACCGCTAAGCCACGGGTCTGGCCCATGGGACCCACACTTCGAGTAGCACAGCATTAAAGATTGCAAACCACTGAACTACAGGGTTAGCACTCAGGCAAGCCAAGTCCCATCTGTCAACAAACGTATATGGAGCCCCAACTGAGTGCTGCACCTGAGTGCTGCACCTATCTTCAGGCATCACAGAGTCTGGGGGCCAAACCTCACTCCCAGGCCACCAAAGGAGCCTGAAGGTGTCACTCGAGGTAATAGTGACTCCAGAGGGCATTTGTGCTGGGACTTCCGTCGCAGAAACTAGGGGCCTAGACAGTGGTTCTTAGCTGAGTGAGATTTAAAAACACTCCAGTGCTTGACAAGAACGCTAAACCAATTAATTCAGAGTCTCTGGGGGTGGGACTTGGGCACATCAGGGTTTTTAAAGTTCCCCGGGGGAGTCCAAAGTGCAGCTGGGGCAGAAAACCACCTACAAACGTTATTAACCCTGGTTACCGTTAGAATCGCCCAGGGAGTGGTGACGGGACACCACCCCTGGGCCCCACCCCTCCCTCCTGACTCCCACTTCCTGGTTTGGGGTGCAGCCTGGGCATTGGCTTTAAAACAAAAGCCTGCAGGTGATTCCCAGTGTAACTGGTGGGGGTGGGGGTGGGGCAGGGGGGCAGACCTGCTGGCCTGTGGCTCAGTGGAAAGGGACTCGCAGAAAGAGTAGATTTTAGGAAGGATTAAGGGGTGCGATGAGCCAGGGATTGGGCCAGATTCATTCGGGCCACCACAATCAATGACAGTGGTAAAGCAAGTCATGACAGTGTAAAGCAGTTCTATGAAGTATGATCAAAACAAATGTCTTGCCCTTACACCAGAAATAGCTGCAAACTCAGACTGTCTTCCTCGCTGGCCGGGGCAGGGTTTTGCTTGGTGGGGTGGGGAGAGAGGATAGAAACTTGCTCTGCGTGTTTCAGACCTGCCTCCCCTGGGATGCCCAGAGATGGGGGTGCCCCGCCAGACGTCAGGCCCTGTGCAGCTGGATTTCTACAGGGGCCAGGGAGGGAGGGCTGCTAGAATTACTGCCTTACCTGGGTTATTTTTTTTAATTAAAATGCAGATTCCTGGGTGCTATTTCAGCCTTTTAAACCTGGAGGTAGGACTCTGGAACTTGCATTTTAAACAGACACTCTGGGTGATTCTAATATGCATTACTGTCAGAGAACCACTTGCATGAAGGAAGGTTCTAGTGACCTGAGGAAAGGGGAAGTTTAGAGAGGTGGGGCAGAGAACAGAAGGGTTAGTTCCTTGCCATTTTTTGGCTCACCCGAGGTCTCTGCTGGGCACAGGATCTCTCAGAAAAACCTCTTCTCAAAGATAAGAGCCTGGCCTTTTAACAAAATTTACATCTGGGTCCAATAAATAGAGCTCACTTTGCCCATGTGAGCCTTGGTATCATGCTCAGCTGTCTTTGTTTTGATGTGTTTTTAAGGCCTTTCTAATAGGATGAGCTAGATTGCTGGAAAAGAAATGGATTTCTCTTTCCTCGGGAGAATTCTAAATCTCCTCGCTGGAGGTTTAGGCTGCCCATCCCAACAATGACAAATGTTTAATGGCCCAGCTTTGGCCAGCGGTCCTGGCCTGCCATGTCTGTCCATGACAAATGTTTCCTTGTAATCTACTCACTCTGGGGTCACGAAGGATTTCAAATTGGGGGGTGGGGCGGAGAGGGAAGGAGGGAGAGGGGGAAATATTTTAAGTCCACTATGACCTTGGCATTCACAAATTAACTCTGAAGGATCTAAACGTCTGTGACCCGCAGCTATTTGCCATTTTGATGAGGCACAAATTTGGACAGTGTGTGTCCTGGGGCTGTTGAGGGCGTGTCTTGTAGCTGGGGCAGGCAGAGTTGACCACCAGCATCCTAGCTTCGTGGGACTCATGACACGGTGGAGGTTTTGTTTCCTGGTGAAAATGGCCATGTGGTTGGAGAGAGAATTTCAGCGACTATAGAAATAGCATCAACTTGTGACTCGGGACAAAGCCAGGAGTCCGTGTCATCGTTTCCAGTGCTCAGAATCCAGGATTCCTGGAGGTCTCAGAATCGGTCCTCCCAAGAATCTGTGGTTGACTGCGTGTTAGGTCTTGGGGGAAAGAACAATAACAAAAGCTCAGACCTGAGCGCTTGTGAGGTGCGAGGCAAAGTGCTGGGGGCTTGGCACACCTCATCTTGTTGAAGCCTCACAGCAACCCCAGAGCTGCACGCTTCTGTGGTCACCATTTTCCAGAAGAGGCACAGAGAGGTTATCCAGTTTCAATGAGGCCCCACAGCTGGGCAGTGGCAGAGCCGGAATTTGAACTGACAGACTCTCTCCGTGACCAAACTTCTGGGGCCTGTCCAGCCCAGTCTTAACAAAGAATCCTGGTGAGTCTATTTAGAGAGAATCCCCCATCCTTGATATGTGCTCACCCTTAATATCTGATAAGTTCCATCTTGGATGTTTAAATCCTTGATCTGCCTTTAGCAGGAATCCCCCTACCTTCCTAGTAACTTTCCATCCCGACCCCCTCTCTCTGCTCACTGGCTGTACATCCTCTCTTGTCCTTGCCGTTTCCCACGTGGAGCCCGATCTCCGTCCCCTATTGCAATCGTCTCGACTAAAGTCTCCTGACCACTTTAACAAGCATCAGAATAATCTTTTCTTTAGAAGAATACAGGCAGTGGGACTCTGGTACCTGCATTCTTAATCTTTACGCTGTCCCACCAGCCAGCGCTGTCCAATAGAACTATCATGCGAGTCACATACATCATTTAAAATTTTCTGGTAGTCACATTAAAAGAAGAAAATAAAATAGGTGGAATTAATTAAAAAAAATTTTTTTTTTACCAGATATATCTGAAATATCATTTCAAGATGTGGTTGATACTAAAAAATTATTAATGAGATATTTTACATTCTCTTTTTCCTACCGAGTCTTTGCAACTCAGTGTATATCTTGCACTTGGAGCACATCTCCACTGGACGAGCACATTCAAGTGCTCCTTCACCACACGTGGCGAGTGGCTACAGTGCTGGACACCGCAGTGCTCGACCATCCCCTGGCAGGACGCTTGAGCTGGATGATTTATTCGATTTATTTGTGGGAGTGCCTGGGGCAGAGGGAGCACCGAGAGGGGAGGTAAGGAGGGGAATAGAGACGAGGAAGCTGCCTGAGCAAAGACTCTGCAGGCATCTCTGTGGGCAGAATCCAGGGGACTACGTGAGGGATCCACTGACCCTAGGGGTTTGTGGGGAGTGTGCCTGGATAGAGGTTAAAAAGTGACCTGGATCAGAAAGTGAGAACGGTGAG
This sequence comes from Diceros bicornis minor, assembly GCF_020826845.1. Lineage (NCBI taxonomy): Eukaryota > Metazoa > Chordata > Mammalia > Perissodactyla > Rhinocerotidae > Diceros > Diceros bicornis. Next base: position 70,339,723 of record NC_080741.1, on the reverse strand, counting down.
GTGGGAGCAAGCTGGAGGAACTGGCTGGGACAGAGAAGGCCTGTGTGGTTGGGAAGGGCAGGCCCGTGATGACTGAGGAAGTGTCTCTTCAGGTGTAATGTGCACTGACAGCACCTGGGATCTTGTTCAAATGCAGACTCTGACTTGGTTGGTCTGGGATGAAGCCTAAGATTCTGCATTTTCGACAAACGCCAGGTATGATGATGTTGCTGGTGCGTGGACCACGCTTTGAGTAGCAAGGACTTGAATGCGGATTCATGCCTTGAATGGTTCACAAGCAACATGGAAGGGGATGAGGCTGGAACTTACCTGAGCCGTGGAGAGCTTTTGGCTTGCATTCTTTCTCGGCTGTGGCAATAATTGCAGCCTGTTCCTATTGAGCACCTACTCTGTGCCAGGCACTGTGTTCTGAGCTTTACACTAGGGGTCTGCAAACTATGGCTGCCAGCCAAATCTGGCCACTTCCTGTTTTGGTAAATAAAGTATTATTGGAATCCAGCCACACCCATTTGTTTACGTATTGTCAAAGCTCCCTTCAGGGTGCAATGGTAGAGTTGAATAGTTGCAACAGAGACCATACGGTTTGCAAAGTATAAAATATTTACCATCTGGCCCTTGCCAGAAACATTTTGCCAACCCCTCGCACATCATCTCCTTTAATTCTCATCACATTACCCAGGGAGGTGAATACTATTATTGTCCCCTTTTACAGATGAACAGAGGCTTAGAGTCTTCAAGGCACTTGCCCAAGGCCTCACAGCTAGTCAAAGAGGCAGAGCTGGTCCTCATACCAGAGAGGCCGACGCCCAGGCTCTCTCCACTACACTAGTCTCCTGGAAACAGGAGTGGCTTCTAGAAAATAAGAATGTCTATGTGTGAGCAGAAGAAGTCAGAGTGAGATCAGGTTGTTGTTCTGCGGAAAGGGCGCAGACACACGTATTCCTTGAGCACCTACTGTGTGCCAGCTCAGGCCGGGTGCTTTCTGTTGTAGCTCTTGATCCCTCCCTCACCCCCTGCCCACATCTGAATTTACCTGCAGCAGGCAGGTAAATTGCTCTGCTCTTTCTCTCCACCTCAAATTTCAGCATCTCCCTGCCTGAGCCCTCTATCCCTACTGTGGGATGGCAGTTGTTAGCTAAATACCCCAGCTTCCCCGTCCCTCGGTGGGACAATTCAGTGGCACAGTTTACACACCTCTCCAAGATGCGCACGGCGGTACCCTACTCACTGTTGGCTTCCCCTTCCGTGCCCCTGCAGCACTTTCCCAGTCCCCCACTTGTGCGTCCAGGGATCACTTCCCAAGGAAACTACCTGCCCCCAAATCCCATGTTAGGCTGGGCTCTTAGGAAAACCCAAACTAAGACGCATAGTCGGCTATTTAGATACCACGAGAACTATGAAAGTGCTTGCGGACGCACACTTTGCTGGTAAGGAAACTGGGACCCAAAAGAGGATAGCAGTTGGTCTCAGTTCCTGGGGCTCCCAGCCAGGTGTGTCTGATTCATTCCTCGACGACTCACACCCCCTGTTCTTCGGTGATGACAACTACCGAATGCTTGCTGTGAACAGACGAGGAGTCCATGGCTCAGAGCAGTTAGGTAACTTGCCTGAGTTTTATCCATATGTTAGAGCTGAGATTTGACCCAAAGAAGCCTGGGGTAGCAGAGGTGGAGACCCACACACGCAAGGCTGCTGTGCGCAAGGAGTTGTCTCTGTGGGGGGCGCCCTGGTGAGGAATGGCTGTCTCTCAGCCCTGCTCACTGGGTGGGATAAGCATCATCTTCACTGACTGCTCCCACCACCAGTTGCCATGGTTACAACTGGGCAACCATCTGAACAATGGAGGATGGCAATGGTAACCGCAGCCGCTGTCAGCACCTCTGTTTGACATTCTCCCCCAGTCCCCAAAGGGAGCTGGGGAGTGGGAAAGGAGTAGGCCTAGTTGCCATGAGAACAAGTGGAGCAGCTCTCATGACCTCATCTCTGGAAATGCAGTGAACTTTGCCACAGGGCTGTGGAGTTACCGTTGCTCTGCTCTTTCTTCCCGCCTAAATTTTTCCCCTACGAGGACATGAGCAAGAGCCGGCCTGCCAAGTGTGGATGCACTGCTCGTGCCCTCGCTGCTTTCATGGGATTATTCTCCACCCCTAATCTTGCCCGTCTCTCTCCCTTCTCCTTCTCTTCCTTCCGCCCTCACGGAAGTACAGTCTTAGGAAGGCTGTGAACCCTTTGCTGGGGAGTCATTCCGGTTAGGAGAGAATCCTAGAGCATCCTGGCTGCCCCCACCTGAGGATCTGAGTGGTTCAGTGATTATCCAGTCTCTCGTCTCTAAAGTGGGGACTATGGCTGTTGTGAGGATTAAATGTAAGGACGAGAGCAGACAAGTTAAGATCACACAGACCTGCCTTTGAATCCTGGCTCTGCCTCCGTGTGTGACCCTAGGCAAGTTAATTTTCTGAGCCTCCGTTTCCTCTTCTGTACAATGAGGATAATAGTTGTATCCACCGTCCCCAGATTTCATATGCTAATAGTTCTAAAGCGTGGAGCACGGTACCTGTTTGCTTCTCTTAGCTCCTGTGCCCCTGCCACCTGTGACCCTCTTAAGGCTTCGAGTCTACTAAGGGCAGTGACTTGTTCTCTCTTGTTCCAAACCAAGAGCAGTGACACGAGACTGTGCCCTTTGCTAAGAGGGAGCAGCTGGCCTTCCAGCAGATGCAGGGAAGGGAGATAAGATACCTCCGTTTCCTCTCTTGACTCCTTGTGGCTGTCACCAGCTGCTGATAAGACAGTACCAGCTGGGTGGGCTCCAATAGCTCCGGAGGGAGATTAAGAGCTTGTGACAAGGATCCAGAGCTTCTCAAAGCCCGTGGTGGTGGCACCCTTCATCACTCGAAGGCTGAGAAAGGAAAGATCTGCAAAATTCCTTTCCCCAGACAACATCGATCCTTCCCTCCTTCCTTCCCACCAGCCCTTGAGATGCTCTGACAAGTGCAGGAAGGAATCAGGGGGGCAGGGGTTCCATCAAAATCCATGATGGGCTTTGGGATATCTTTAAAGTCTCCAAGAACTTCAGTAAAATTTTGCAAGTATGCACATTTTGCTAGGGGGAGGCAGACCTCATCCAGTTCTCACAGGAGGGTTCTTCAACTCTGGCCCCTGCAGTGGTATGCTGGGGCTGGCCTGGACCCACTCGCAGGAGCCAATTGTTAAATTTTCAGGAATTTTGTGAGCTGGTTGTTAAACACAAACATTAAATATTAAACAAAACTTACAATGAAATCAATTATATTAAAAACAAAAGTAAGATAAACTCAGTACTCATCACTTCCTTAATTAGTTTACTTCTTGTGCTGTTCTCTATGCTCTTGGGGCTACCTACATCTCTGGTCCCTGTCCTGCTATGTAATGGTATGTTACTGAACATCTCTTCCCAACTCTGCGTTCAGCAGGGTCACATGGATAGCTTGGCATTGGCCATGGTGGGGGTATTTGCAGCAATTGCTACAAACCAGCCCTTCCCCATGCCCCAAGCTCTTGTTAAACATTTACCAGCATGTCACAGCCCCTTCCCCACCTACAACAGCATTATCTGAGGTGATCTGTTACAAATCCAGATCCCAGAGCCCCTCTCCAGACCCACTGAATCTCTGGGTTGGGTCTGAGAATCTGTGTTTTTAGAGAGCTCCAGAGAGGATCCGTAAACACACTCTAAACCCCAAGAGCTTGGAAGGAAATAAGAGAGGGAAGGAGATGTGGAGAGAAAGCGAACAGGAGGGAGAAGAAAGGGTTCCCAAGAGAATTTCTCCCGGGATCAGCTGTAGGACAATTGTAAAGTGAAGGCTGAGTGCCAGCCTCTCCCACCTTTTATTATTATTATTGTATTGAGAAAGGCATCTACTGAGCACTCACTATGGTCCAGGCATCGTGCTCAAGTATATGTTTCATTTATATCTCACCTTGATGTAAAAGCTATTTATTGCCCCCATTTTACAGGAGAGGAAACTGAGGCTCAGGCTCAAGAGCCTTGCCCACGTCTACACCCAGTAAGAGTTAAGCAGAATTCAAACCACAGGAGTGAGCTGACAACAGAAGCCGTGATCTCAGACCGACCTCTGTGTGCAACTGGCACACAGAAGGGCCTTGGGAAATGTTAATGGATGGACTTATCCAGAAGTCACCACCCAACCAGAGCAGCGTTTCTCCTCTGGAGTGGGTTTTAAGACTCAAGGTTATGTCTTGAATGCCGTTTACTGTCTCACATAAGCAAGGAGAAATGTGGCTCATCCCGAGACACGAGCAATCGAGATGGAGCCCCCATCCAGGGGTCAGGCATGGGAGACACGTCCCACGTGTGGTTCATAAAACAAAGGGCTGAGCACACCTGGCGCCTCACTGGCTCCTCCGCCTCTGTTCCTTTGCTGGGCTGCATAACTGCACTCAATACACGTCGGTGAGGAAGAAGATGAAGATGATCGTGGAGCTCCCAACCCAGCCTAGCAGATTCGAACAACATTGCATGAAAAGTTAGAAACACTGCAGGAGTCAAACAAGAAAACCACATCACTACCTGTGGTGACAGATTTAGTTGACAAGCACACTGAGCTCAGGAGGGAGCAGGTAAATCTTGTGGGGGTGCAGCTCAAAACGGAGTAGTGAGAGAGGGAAACGGAGGGTTAGGTTGATGTCGCGTGGGACGGGTTGGCCCAGAATGCCGACTCAGATACTGTGGTCTCCAAGAGTGGAAAGAAGCTTGAAGGGCCATCCTTGGAAGACCCTCTGGGGGCCCTAGAGGAGGCTGATTTTTAGGCCTGGTGCTGTGGAGTCAGTTCTGTGGGCCCCCGACACTGAGAATCAAGGGTGGGGGCCAAGAGGCCATGGTGGGTGGGGAACGCCCCTGAGAGGCCTGGAGCGCAGGCCGCTGGCTTCCCCTGGGTTTCAAAGGACATCAGGACAGCGTTCAGCTGAGCTGAGCCAAGAGAAACCCTTTCCTGCTCTCCTCTCCCCAGCATGCAAACCTCTAAGAGTGATGTTTCCCAAAACTGGGATCTCTAGGAATTCCAGAAAAAGAAAATCTCATAGTTAGATGGGTTCAGGAATTGCTGTATATCATATCCTTTTCCATAGAGATGATAATGAGCACAGTAAAGGCTCTGAAGAGTTCTGCAGACAAGAAGCGTTTTTAACTTTGTAAATCATTTCGAGTTGCGGGGAGCAGACAGCGGCAGACTCCACCCAGGTCCCCTCAGATCCCCGGCTCCAGTCTCTGTTCTGTCCCTGGTTTCAGCGTGCTTTCACGTCTAATGGCAGCTGTGGCTCTTCTTCAGAGGACTCCCCTATGGCTATAAGACCTAACATGCCCACGAGCAGAGCAGAAAGTGCCTTGGAATTTACTTCCCCCGGGGCAGACCGATGACCAATATGCTCTCCTAGTTGGGGCAGCTCTGAGGCTACTTAAGAGCTCAGAGCAACCCTGCGGGACCAGCCCAGAGCTGCCCCTGTGGGACTTTGCTCCAGCTCACTAGCTCACGCTCTTGCCTGATTCCTAACACCCCATCCCCCACAGGTCATCCCGGGAGCACGCCCTCAGTCAGTCCCTCCACTCAGGGTCAGCCTCTGGGGAACTGGAGCTAAAACACCTCATTTCTCTGACATTCAGACTGTTTGTTCCTGAAACACTTGTCTGTGTGGTTTGGATCTTGTCTTCTTAGGCTTGTACTTTGATGAACTCCGCCTTGGAGGATAGCTTCCACACCACTGAATTGATTTTCTGGAGAGGAGGAGCCCTGATTTGATGAGAACAGAAGGTATCCTTTGGGGCCTGTCTCTAGCTCAGCCCCTCTCTCAGAAGCTCCCCTTTGCTGTCCTCAACCCCGCTAGGATTTCTGCACGGGACTGAAAAGAGATTTCCTCTCTCAGTGTCCAATCTGCATCGAGGTTTCAGGAGTGTAACCTGAGGAACCCAGCAGATTGGGCAACGGTGACTGGATTTTCTAGGCAAGCATAATTAATCTCTGTCACTGTGCACATTTATTTTGGAGAATGGGGGTCACCACCGTAAACTACTCCTTTGTCACCATCTTGAATCCATGTCTCTCTTTGTGGCATGAGACTTTCCTGGGTCAGAATCATCGCTTAATGCCAGCATCAGCCGGACGGATAATGTCAATAAGGGAGTCAGACCTGGTATGAGGTAACTGGGAGCGATGGGGACTGGGACAAAATGGGGAGAATGCACCCCATCTGAGGGGGCAGCTGCCAGTTGCTCCAAGCTGATTGTTACCGTGCAGGAATTGGACCCTGGCGCTACGATATTTTTGAGAAGCCAGAGATCCAGATTTTATTTGAAATCGCTTGGCTTCCCAATATTGGCAAATAGTTCCAGTGTTTTAAAACTTTGTGCTGCTAGTACAGATGGGCAGCCTTGATGAGAAATGCCACGTTATTATCCTGGTCTTAGTTAAGGTGAGCCAGGGAGAGACACAGCCGTGGATTAAGAGATCTGCAGGCTACCCTTCCTCATGCATGCCATCCTCTCCCTTAGCACATGCTGGTCCCTCTGCCTGCAACATTCTCGTCCCCAACTCTGTCTGGCTAATTCCTTCTCATCCTTTAGACCTCAGCCTCCTCCTGACCCTTCAGATGGCCTTGCATCCCCCAGGAGAGCTCCCATGACCCCTCAGCCTCCTCTTTCATAAGACTCGTCCCATTTATAACTACCTGTTCAAAGTCTATCTTCCCTCCCATTCTCCAAGTTCTGTAAGGACCAGAGGTGTGTGTGCCTTGTTCTCTGTTGCATTCGCACACTGGGCACAATGCCTGACACAGAGTGTCAGGGTGCTCACAAGGTTTCCTTTGGGGCCACAGCAACCACCTTTCCCCATCGCCCCCTCCACTTCTTACAAGATTGAGAGTGTGGAACCAGTCAGGGACTAGTAATGGTCTCTTTGGCCCAAAGTTGTCAAGCTCCAGCCCAACAGCTTCTGAGTGTGGAGAAAGGGGCAGGAGGGAGATTAAGAGGTGAGACAGTGACCGTGAGGAGAAAGGTTGGGGAGCCTACAGGCCACCTTTCGGCCTAGCATGGAGATGTCAATCTCCCGTGGTTCTATGGACTGAATGTTTGTGTCTTCTCCAAATTCATATGTTGACGTCCTAACCCCCAAGGTGACAGTATTAGGAGGTGAGGCCTCTTGGAGGTGATTAGGTTGTGAGGGTGGAGCCCTCATGAATGGGATTAGTGTTCTTATAGCCAAATCTTACGCCGCCTTGATCTTGGACTTTCCAGCCTCCAGAACCATGAGCTATACATTTCTGTTGTTTATAAGCCACTCAGTCTGTAGTACTTTGTTACAACAGCCCGACTAAGACACATGGGTCAGTGGTTTCCAATGAAGGACCCAAGGAGGGTCATCCTCTGGGCACAGGGATCTCAGCAGCAAGAGGCTACGAAGCAGATGGCCCAAAGCAGAACTGGGCAGGGGCGGGGGGAGGAGAGGAAGTAGAGCCTGAACCAGATGGCCTGTGTCGGGGTCTGTACAGCAGGGAGATCCCCACCAGGCTTTCCAAAGAGCCAACGATTATTGCTGTGGTTATCTGGTGTTAGGTAACAAACCACTCCAAAACCTGGGAGCTTAACAAAACGAGACTCATTTTGCTCATGAATATGTGGTTTAGGCTGTTCTCAGCAAGGGCAGCTTATCTCTGACCTACTCATTCTCAGCCAGGGGACCTCCAAGGCTGGGGCAGGATCACCTGAGCTGTCCCTCGCCCGCATGTCTGCTGGTGGGCCGGCTGTTGGCTGGGAACCTGCACGGGGGGCTTTCAGCTGGTCCACCTCCACGTGGCCTTTCCATTGGCTGCTGGCCTTCCTCACAGCATGGTGGCTGGTCCCAGGCAAGTGTCCCCGAGACACAGCCGGATAGAATTTGGATCCCCTTTTCTACCCTAGCTCAGAAGTTACACAGCATAATTTCTGCAGCATTCTGCTCGTTAGAAGCAAGTCACTACTGCTGGCCTCTATTCAAGGGGAGGAGAACTGAACAACCTGTGGACATGTTTTAAAACCTCCACCAGTGCCCTTCACCAAGGATGAGCCTTTGAATCACCCGACAGAGATCCCAGAAACAATGATGATAGAGAAGTAGCCGCATCCTCAGCCTGGGCTGCGGAAAGGACAGGAAGCCTGTTTGCCTTCTCTCTCCTCATCACCTAAGGGCTGTGTGAAAGGGGAACACAACCTCCCTGGCCTTGTGCAGACCCCGGAGACCACTCTTAGCTCCCCCGGGAAAGAGTCGGCACGTCTTTAAGTCAGATGTCAGATCAAGCTTTACAATGAACAGGACTAAGTCTTAAGATCCAAAGCAAGACTGTTTTAATGATCAAACGTGATGGCAACATTACGAAATGGGATTACAAGTCGGTTAAGGAATCCTTGACCACTTAGGGGTGCAGGGCCGGCTAGGGGCAGGTGTCCACAGAGCACGGTTGGTAGTAGCAGTTACAAAAGTAAAAATGGTCCATATTTATATCCCAGGATGGTAGGCTGAGACTCCTCTCCTAATGGTTTTATTTGAAAGGCCTTCCTCCGCGGTCTGATCCCCCTGAAGTTTGCTTCTCAGGCCCTATATTTGGGGAAAATTGGAGGCATTGGATACAATATCTCTAGAGGCACTTCCACGACTAACACTCTCTGATTCTCTTGCTAACAGGGGCTGGTTGCTGACAGTTTACTTATGAAATGGTCGCTAAGAATGTATTTATTTCATTAAAGCATCTCTCAGTACAGAAATCGTAATAGTAGCTGGAAAAATTAGCTCTGTTCTCTGATTTCATAGTTACATATGTCTTTCCCAGTCTCCCCCCAGTCCCGCCTCCCCCAGCCTCTCTCCCGATGGCCTCTCACACACACCCGGAGTGGTGATTTGGAGAGACTTTAACAAGCTTCCAGCAGTGGAACTCAACTTCTGGCCCAGTCACCTTGACTACTGGGAGTCCGTTTACACCCCCTCATCTTTAGTTTTTCTGCTCAAAGTGTGGGCTGGGAGCCATCGGCCTCCCCTTGGGAGCTTATTAGAAATGCAGACTCCCAGCCGCTAGCCCAGACCCCTTGGATCAGAATCTGCATTTTTAACAATATCCCCAGGGCATTCGAATCTACAGGAAAGTGTGAGAATTGTTGTCTTAAGGATCCCGATTCCTTGGCTCTTTATTATTCTTCCTTCTTCTCTTTTAAGACATCTGGAAGTAGAAGGTTCTCGGAGATGAACTCCCTTGGTTTCTGATCCCTCAAGTCCCTAGCAGCCCCCTTGGAGCTGGCTCTTCGTTGATGAGCTCACCATCAATCAATAGCTAACAAGAATCAAGCCACACTTCCAGAGTTTGAATTTAAAATACACTTGAGCCTGTATCTGGAGAAATGTTTGGAGGAAATACTTAGGGTAAATGGTTTATATTCAAATGGCCGTGTTGTGGAAAATCATTGTCGTTTCTTTGAATCCATTCTGATTCGGGAGCTGCTATAGAATGTTCCCTAACACCCCAGAGCCATTTCCAAGTCCTGTACTTCAGTCTTTAGTGACTGTCAAAAGGCTTGTCTCGTTGCAAAGCTCGGAAACATTTCTGTTACAAGGTCGCTTGCCTACAGCGATTTGTATGGAAAGCTAAACGAGTATTGGAAAGGTGCACTAAAATCCTTCCCCGCCCCGGAAGTATCACCCCAGCTTGTGTTTGCTGCTGTGCACACTTCACCCCACCCCACCCTCCACTGAGAACATAAAACCAACAGGGGAAGGTTTATAATTTTAGATACACACAATTCTATAGGTAAAACACTCTCATCTGACCTGATGAGATAACTCAAGACCTTCCAGGCATTTCCATTTTGAACAAATTTTGGGTTAACCAAGTGACAGCAATCTATAGGTGGGCTCAGTCCATTTCTAAGCCTGTTGACCCCCTTGGAAACCAGCCAGTTCCCTGAGATAGCCCACCTTAGAAGCAAGGTTTCCTAGCACCTGTAGACCCTAGACCTCAGACAAATAATGATAACAATGGGCGTTTTTGTTTTGTTTTGTTTGGTGAGGAAGATTAGCCCTGAGTTAACATCTTCCTCAGGGCCCATCTTCCTCTATTTTGTATGTGGGTTGCCACCACAGAATCGCTTAATGAGCAGTGCATAGGTCCATGCCAGGGATCCGAACCAGCGAATCCTGGGCCGCCAAAGAGGAGCAGGTGAACTTACTACACCACTGGGCTGGCCCCACAATGAGTGTTTTTAAAATGCTTGCTTGGCATTTGCTAAGCCTGCTTGTGATTTTCAATCGTCCTGTCTAAGTTTAGGTCCCCCTGAAAACAGAGCCTGATGCAAGGGTTTGGGTGCAGGAAATTTATTTGAGAGGCGATCCAAGAAGCAGGCATGAGGGAGGGGAGTGGGGAAAGTGACGTGGAGAAGGAGCCAGACCAGTGTAAGCGGCTTCTTGAGTGTGCTGCACTAGGCCCAGGGTCAAATTGCAGTGGGGCTTCTGAGAAGCATAGAGAATACCTCCAAGAAGTGTCCCCTGAAGGTCAAGGAGGTTGGGGCTCTTATCCACTGCTTTCAAGCCTGGCTGGTAGAAGGCTGCCCCCAGGGGCACTGACCCCTCAGCTGTTCTGGCCTTGCTTTGTTACTGGCCAAGCAAGTTCCTTCAGCATAGAAAGCCCTTGAGCCTAATGCAGAAGGATGCTTGGCTTTGCCTAAAGGGGTGTGAGCAATGCAGGACAGTCTGAGCTCAGACAGGACTATCACTGTGGGTATATCCAGAGGCGACTGCCACATCCCTTAACACCATTATGAGGCAACTGTTCTTATCTCCATCTTAGAGCTCAGGAAAGTGAGGCTTAGACAGGTTGAGTAGTTTGCCGGGCTGTGAAGCAGGGGCCTGGAGTCCTAGCACAGGCTGTGTGAGTCCAGAGTCTCTCCTCAGAACCTGCCACACTGTCCTGACAAGGCCTGGAGGGAGACTAGCCATCCCATTTGCCCCGGCCTGTCCCAGTGTGAACACTGAAAGTTCCACGTCCTGGGAACCCTCAGTCCTGCAGGCTGAGACGGTCGGCGACCCTCGAGGGGTTTCTCTGCCTCTGCAGCTCCTGGCTTTCTGACTGGGCTCTTTCCTGAGCGGCAGCATGCAAATGGGTTCCAGACGGTCTTTCTCTCGTCTCCTGCTCCACTTCTGTATTCCGGGGAGGCTGTTTCCAAGTAAAACTCAGATAAAATTGGATTTCGTATGGTGGTTTCCCCCGAGTGAACCTTTCATGTGGAAGGTAGGAGATCAGGAAATTTGGGGTTTTTTAACTTCTTTTAAACGAGGCCCATTTACTCTAATGGTGGTGGGAGAGAGTATGATGACTATACATGAAATTCGGTTGATTTATTTGCTAAGTGTCCATTGTTGTTTCATTGTTTCACGAGGTGCTTTTTTCCTGGTGAAAAAAAGTTTGTGCGTGTGTCAGCACACACATAGTAACTCTATATATGTAGCTTATAGGGCCGCCGTATCAAAGGACCACAGACTGGGTGGCCTAAACAACAGAAATTTATTGTCTCACTGTTCTGGAGGCTGGAAGTTCAAGATCAAGGTGTCTGCAGGGTTGGCTGTGAGGGAGAATCCGGTCCAGGCCTCTGTCCTTGGCTTGTAGATGGCCATCTTCTCCCTATGTCTCTATATCTCCCCTCTATATGTATCTCTGTCCAAATGTCCCCTTTGTATGAGTACACCAGTCATATTGAATTAGGGCCCACCCTAATGACCTCATTTTGATTAGATTGCCTCTGTGAAGACCTTAGCTCCAAATATGGTACTGGGGGCTAGGACTTCAACATATGAATAGGGGAGACATGACTCAATCCATAACACTGTTACCCAGAGTAAGTGAGAGGGTCTCAGCAAAACTGAGACGCAGCCGTTACTCCCCACTTTTCTTCTCCCCCATCCCTTTTCACGTGCCTCTGCAAGCTGGTCTGGAGGGTCCCACCCACTTGGCCATATGTCCCTTCTGAGTATCTCAGGCAGAGAGTGTCACATCTTCCTGATGAGTGACACTGCTTCATTTACTCATTCACACGTTCAACAAACATTTATTGAGCACCTGCTGGGTGCGTTGTGATGGGTTAGATCCTGGAGGAGGTGCAAAGATGAGCAGGACTCAATCCCTGCCCTCACAAAGCTCACACAGGGTGCTGGGAAGACTCTAGTCTTTAGAACCAAATGGCCTTTGGTTCAAATTCTGCCTTTATTTTTACCCAGCTGTGCGGCCTCAGTTTGTCACGTGGTGTCTCTGAGCCTCACTTCTTCCGTCTTTGGTGTGGGGATGCTGGAAGTGCCCAGCCTGCAGGGCTGTTGTGAGGAGTAAGACAGAGTCGCATTAAGTGCCCTGCACGGTGTCTGGCACACGACGGCCATTTGGTCAATACCCGTTCGATGAATGAAAGGTATGTGCTCAAGTGGTAGAATCAAAGCGATTATTATAATAGCTAATTGTATGAACAGATAAAAGAAAATATAAAGTGGTAAGTGCCACCCCCGGCTGTGGAGGTCTGTGGAGGTCTGTGGCAAGTGTGATTTGGGTCTGTTCAGCATGTTTCTTCGGGGATCCCCTCCCCACGCTGTGGGTCCCACTGAAGCTGACTTGAAGCGCCTGCCTCCTCAATGCAGGGTCAGGCCCATGACTCAGGGTGGCCGGTGATGGAGAACTTTATTCTCCCTGGCCAAAGTGATGGGCTCAGTGATGGGCAGGAGAGCAACAGGGCCAGTGATGCCCCTAGGAGTGACATTTGTATGTTGGGAGAGAGTCCTGTTTTCCACTGAGTTTGCTAAACTGGGATTATGTGTAGATGGCAGTCATTGTCCCAAGCTGCATGGAAGAGGACGTGTGAAAAAGGACAGAACTAAGAGGTGGGGAGACGGAGAAAAGGAGAGAGGAAACTAACAAAGCTGACAGTATTGTCTGAGACCGTGGGTCCAGCTGTGCTTGAAGCTAAAGCCACTCCTGAACATCAGCACATGAGTCAACGAGTTCCCTATTTCCCTCTAATTTGTGTTGGGCTTAGGCATTTGTAGCTGAAGGATCCCTTCTAAAAACAGGTGTCAATAAACTTATTGGGAACCCAGAGAACAGTCCCATTAATCCTGACAAGGAGAATCAACTTAGGTTTCCTGAAGAGTGTGAGACATGGGCCGTCTTCAGAGAGAAGTCAGTTCTCACCCAGTGAAGGAGCCCAGGGGCATTTCAGAGGGAGGTGTGTGTGCAAAGGCAGTGATATGTGAAACGGCAGGGTCTGCTCAGGGCTGCTGAGGAGCTGGCTGGGCCATTTCAGTGCGGATCAGGGAGGTGGTGGTTGAACAAGTCAGGGTCAGACCACAAAGGGCCTTGAATGCACAAGAAAGAGTCACCCTTCCCCCAGTCAGGCTCTCTGCTTTCTTCTCACCCTCCCCTTGGGAGGCAGGCATGGGGGCGAGGGGAGCAGTTTGAAAGAGGGGGCAATCCAGTCTCCAGACTGTAGAATCGGAGGGCGACCGTTTTCCCCACATTTCTCCCACGTCCTGGTATCCAACCTGAGGACGGTGAATGAATGGGAGGGACCAGTTCATCAGGAGGGAGGGGACCCCCTTCTGCTCAAGGCCCGTGTTTCCTGTGCCCCAATTACTAACTGGTACTGATGAGCCAAGACCCAAAAAAGGGGACCCACCACTGAGTGAAGACCTCAAAATACTTGATCACAGTTTTCTCTTCAAATGGAAAGAGGAGAACATGAAAAAGCGGTTAGGTAGGTGTAGCAGACAGAGTAATGGCCCCCAGAGTGGCCCATCTCGAACCCCCAGAACCTATGGATACATCACCTTCCATGGCAAAGGGACTTTGCAGGTGTGATTAAGGATCTTGAGATGGGGAGATTGTCCTGGATTATCCCGGTGAGCACAATGGAATCACTTGGGTCCTTAAAAGAGGGAGGCAGGAAGGTCAGAGTCAGAGAAGAAGATGCAATGATGGAAGGAGAGGCCAAAGCAATTTAATTGCGGGAACAGACCATAAGCCGACAAATGTTGGCAGAGTCTAGAAGCAGGAAAAGGCAAGGAATGAATTCTCCCCTAGAGCCTCCAGAAGGAACATAGCCCTGTCAACACCTTAATGTTAGCCCATAAGACCCATTTTTGGACTTATGAACTACAGAACTGTAAGATAATAAATTAGTATTGCTTAAGTCCCTAAATTTGTGGTAATTTGTTACAGCAGCAACAGGAAACTAACACAGTACAGAAGCAACAGATCACAATTATGAAACATTAGAATGAAAGATTAAGTGCATCAGCTTTGGGGCCAACTCAATCCAGGTTTACAGACCAGCTCTGCTGCTGTCTAACTCGACAAATTCCCTGGGCCTCAGTTTCTCCCATTGTAACATGCATTTACTAATACCCACCTGTCATGCGAGTTGGAAAAAAATCAGATGAGATAATGTCTACAGTAACAATAATCAGTGCCTTGTATGTGGTAGGTGATCAAGAAGTGTTAGCCACTCTCCTTTTCATTTTTAAAATCATGATATGCAGGAAAAATTTTAAAGACTTGGTGCCTGGCATTCAATGTAAAAAAAAAAAAAAAACAAAAAAACACTTTTGTCTTCTTTTAGCTGTTTATCTTCCTATCTTCCAAATCCTCTCCTCTGGGGTGTTTAGGGATGTCGTTTGTTACATAAAACAAGAGAACTATGAAGGCGATTTTTATGAACACTTTTAATAACAATTTTTACATTTATATGGTATTTCATGGGCTATGTCTAAATGCATAAACCAATAGGAAAAAACAAAGCAAGGACACAACAGAGTTATGTTAAACACAACCAAACCATAACTTATTTCTGTAACAGCTGGTTATAAAACATTTAGGTTGACTGGATAAAGGTAATCGGTTGTTTCAAATTATTTACCTTTTGATGCAGAAATCAGGACTGCCTTCATTTATAAAGCACTGCAGGGGGTCCCATGTACTTTCCCAGACATGTTCCCACTTTACAGATGAAGGAACTGAGTTTTCCAGGGATCCATGTCCTTGGTCCCAGAGTTGGTGCATGTCGGAGTGCATGAAGGCGTTGTCCTCGCTGTTCCTCCCTGCTGTTGCCTCCCCTCCTCTCCTTTCGTCTATACCCTCTGTAGAGGGTCTCACCCAGTGCCATGGTTTTAAATACTATCGTGTGCTCATGAAGCTAAAAAACGTACCTCCAGCCCCGCCCCTACGCTTGCACACCAGACTCGCGTATCACCTGCCTGCCTGACACCTCCGTCTGGATGCGTGCTCGGCACTGCTGACTTGTCCGGGACGGAACTTGTGGTCCTTCCCTCCGCTGGTTTGCTTCTGCCCCAGCCCTCTCCTCTCAGGTAATAGCATCCCCATCCAAACCCTCGGCCTTCCCGACCACGTCCCATTTCGCCACGCCCACATCCAATGTACCAGCAAGTACTGTTGGCTCCGGACCCACAATATGACTTGAGTTCAACCACATCCCAGCATCTCTATCGCTACTACATTTACGTCAGTGATTCCTTAAGTACTGCAGTATCCTCCTGTATGGTCTCCCGGCCTTACGCTTGCCCTACTGTATTCTACTCTCCAGAAGAGCCAAGGTGAACTTTTAAAACCAAAAATTTGATCGTGTCACTCTCATGCTTAAAACTCCATGGTGGCTTCCCATTGTACAGTCAAACCAAACTCCTTATCATGGCCCATGGGCCTCTGTGAACGTGTCCTCATAGGGCATATAAAGAGCATGTTCTAGCTGAGGTGATGTGTAAGCAGAAACTGTTTCAAGGTCTGCTTTAGGGGAACCCAAACTAACACATCTTAACCAGGCTTTATGTATAAAGGGGAAAATCAAGTCCCTAATAGGAAATGGTCAATGTGCTCTATTCTCCTCCTAATATCTGCTCTATTCTTCTTCTCTAGTAATAACAGCCCTGATTTTTATAGGGCACATGAGTAGAATAAAGACTAAATTTCCCAGTCTCCCTTGCCACCAGGTGTGGTTATGTGACTAAGTTATGGACAATGCAATGTAAAGGTTTGTGTGTACAATTCTGGAAAGTGTGCTTTAAAGGAGAGGGCAGAATTTTCTTCAACCTTTTCCCTCATTCTTGCTCCTTGCAATGCAGATGTAATGGCTGGAGCTCTAGCAACCATTTTGAACCAGGCAGAACAGAAGCCACACAGCAGAATATAAGAATGAAGAAGGCTGGGTCTCTGGTGATTTGAGGAATGCCATACCACCCCTGGATTGCTAATCTCCACACTTCCCAACACTTTTAGTTTGAGTTTTTCTGTTACAGCAGAAACCAGTGCTAACTACTGTGGGAGAGGCACATGACAAGAGTAGAAGCAGAAAAAAGAGAATGGAGATGACTGTAGGTGTCCAGGAAAAAGGCCTGATGGGGGGGTGGGTAGAGATGGAGAGGTGTGGAAAAAATTGAGAAAGGTATAGGATGTAGAAGCCTCGATAACACATTAGAAATGGAGCCCGAGTATGTGAATGAGAAACCGAGGGTCCTCCCAGTTTTTGGCCTGAGCAACCACATGGTTGCAAGCGCCAGCTACTGAGTTAGGGACCCAGAGAGTGTGCCATTTATGTTTCTGGGAAAGAGCTCTGTAATGCTGTTTATGTATGGCATCTTGTCATCTGAATCAATGTATTTATGTCACAAATTTGCAGTGAAGTGACCCACTATTTAAATCAATGCGTGTGATACTGCTTTGTATAAATTTCAATGCTTTACCAAATGTCTCTGTAATTTCCATTTTTTATGAAGAGAAATGCTCTCGTTAGAGTCTCTTTTTAGGGGCTGATTCTCAGGTAACGATATTATTCTCCATTTGAGCTTGGGTCAGTACAATCTGTGACACGTGCACACACTGAACCCTGGGCTCTTAGTGAGTAAAAGGAATATTGTGAAAGGTATTCTCCCAGGCCCGTATCTGCAGGCCTTCCTTACATTGGATTTATGATTTGGTGGGGGGAGGGTAGTTCTGAAATGTACTTGGCGCTTTAACTCATTTGGCCTTCCCTCTTATTTGGGTTGGCAGAGTCACTCATCTTCTTTATAAAAGCTTGGCACGCTGAGGATGGTATTTCATATTTTTTATGTCAAGCTGGAATTTCCGTATTGGGTTCTGCAGCATATGGCTCTGTTTTTACTAGGTTCTGGTGGGCTTATAAAGGAATTTTCCCTCTTTTGTTTATTTCATGCTGGAGTTGAGGATCTGATCCCCCTGGAGGAGGAGGGGAAGAATTGGCAGTGGGGAGATTGTCTCTCCAAACACAAGTCTATACAGCACAAGTCACATTTGGTTCCAGCTCTGGAGATCTGGTTTTCCTCAGACTCCAGGCCAGAATCATAAGCCAAAGAAAAGGAGCTGCACTGAGGTCCTTAATTTCACAAAACAATTTGGCTACATGTTAAACTGTTACCCTAAGGCATCTAGTTGTGGACCAACTAGATGTGGGGTGGGAGTCCCTGACTCTACTCCTCAGTAGAATTGTTTATAGTCAGTTGGTCCCCTCAAGACTTCCAAAATAGTTGACTGCTTTAGAAGAAAATGGTACCGTGCTAGCCAGCCGTTAAAATGGCCCGCAATGCTCCCCACTTTGGGTATTTACACCCTCATGGAAACCTCTTCCACTTTGAATAGGGCTGGCTTGTGTAACCAATTGGATTCTGCAGAAATGAATAATGTGACTCTGAAGGTAGGTCATAAAGGACATTGCAGCTTCCATCATCATGCTCTTCTTTGATCACTCACTCAGGGAAGCCAGCTGCCACGTCAGGAGGACACTCAAGTAATCCTACAGGGAGGCCCATGTGGTGCTGAACCGAGGCCTCCTGTCAACACCCATGAGAGTGAGCCGTCAGGAGGCCCCGGTCAAGCCTTCAGATGACAGCAGCCCCCGCTGACATCTTCAGTGCAACCTCATGAGGGAGCCTGAGCCAGAACCACACAGCTAAGCTGCTTTCAAATTCCTGACCCACAGAAACTGTGAGATAATAAATATTTATTGTTTTAAGCCACTCCGTTTAGAGTAATATTTTACATAGCAGTACATAACTAATACAGAAGTACTTCTAAAAGATATGATGATATGACTTGAGAACCTTATTTGGTTCATCTTGGAATAAAGTGACCAAATATAAGCTTTTAATAGAGAACTTCTTCTATAATTTTTCCCATTTTAAAAATCATAAAAAAAATTTTTTTTTGCTATCACTGATAATACATGTGGTGACTCTTTGTCATTTGTGGTCCCTCATCATCAATTCCCTTTACCTCATAGCAGTTCAAGTTCCTGTTAGGGACTTGATTCTCTCCTTATTTATAGAGTGTGGCTAAAATGTCTTAGTTTGGGTTCCCCTCAAGCAGACCTTGAGACAGGGATTCGACTGCAAGTGGTTTATCTGGGAGAAGATTCCAGGGAGCACTGAGAGAGTGTGGAAATGCGACATGGAAAGGAGGAAGCCAATGTCCCTTATTGGCATTAATGCACATATTGTCATTATGAGCAGCTGGGCTCAATTGCACTGAGGACCTTCTGATATGGAACACATTTCAGAATTTCTTTCTGGGGGACAAGGAAGCTGGGTTATTGGTCTTCCACATCCTGTCCCTCATTGGTTGAAGGTAGCCCGCTGACCAGGGATAGGAGCAGTCTGTACATATGTGAATCTGTAAGAAACTTCTGGGGTAGGCCAAGAAGATAGGGGTGGGTGTTGACAGCAACTTCTGCCGAGGTCAATCCTTGGTGACCACTTTCCACTGGGAAGGTCAGATCTTCCCTCTCCCTCCTTCCATTGGTGGAGAGAGATGGGGGAGGTGGGAGAGAGAGGATAAGACCTCAGCAGAGTCCCCCACCACTTTCTCTGCACTCTCTGAGTCTTGAGCAGTACAGGAACAGGGACAGGTTTGAAGCCTTGGCATTGTAAAACTTCCTTGGTTCCTGTCCAACCCAAACCTAGTCCTCATAAATCGTGCAAGTCTCCTATAAATTCCACAAGCCCTCGGAATCATTTTAATAAGTTCCTCTTTGCTTAGGTTGGCCAGAGTTGAGTTCTGTTGCCTGCAACAAAGAAGCCCAACTGAGACAATGAGTCTCACTGAAATTAATAGTAAAGTTCACACTTTTCCAACCCAAATCCCACGGGATAGAATAGATTTAAGAACTTGCTAAATGGAGTCTAAAGGTCATCTGTACGTGCAAGATATTCTAGAAGGCTTTGAAAAAGAAATGTGAGGCTACAAAGATCTATGACAGCATTAAGTGGGAACTACAGTTTATAGAACCACTGGTTTAAAGATTAAAGGGTCTCAGCCTGGTCTAATTTGACAGACAAAAATTTCATTCTCTAGAGCACATAAGCCTCTCTTTCCATTCGACAAGAGCTGAGAGCCTGTCTGTAAAAGCTTGCTCTCGATTTCAAAGGTCAACATTCAGAACGTGTACGTCTGCCACCTTCTTATTGAAGACCAAAGCCTGGTGAAGGACGGCTTGATATTTAAGCATGGCCTGCCTGTCTAGACCTTTTTCATTCCCTCTCCCTCTTTCTCTTGCTCCCACTCAGACGCCAGCACCGGCAGACCTCACAGATTCAGAACATTTATTGGCCTTTCGGGAAAGGATGAAGAAAGGCTACTTGAAGTGAGTACATCTGAAAATTGTCAGCAGCAATGCTGATCACTTTCATCAAGTAGAGACCAGATTTGATCTATTTGCACCACTTTATTTGGTGCCTGGGGGGAATAAACAGTTTCTGAAAATATTTCCTTAACCTGCCGAATGTTGTGGACATGGTGAGGTTTGACAGTCATCAGAGCAGTGTAGTGTAGTGGTTAAAGCCAGAGTCTGTGTTCAAACAGGCTGGGTTCAGTTCCTGCCTTGTTATTTTCTAGTTGCATGATCATAATTTCTCGAGGTCTTCAATTCATCATCTGTAAGGTGGAATAACATCACCCACTTCGTGGAATTCTTGGGGGGATTAAATGACATAGTGCTCACAGAGCTTACAGAAAATGTTTAATAAAGTGCGTTTTATTTATATCAGTGAGGGTAACAGCAGGAAGCAAATGGCAGACTCAAATTGGGTGACTTGGGGAGAGGTTAATAAACGGACTATTTACAAAGTGTGAGCAGGGTATAAGGACACCAAAAGGGATCTCCCTCAGCTAGAGCAGGGGAGAAGGGAGAGAGGGCCACAGAACCTGGACACTCAGAGAGCTGTGGCGAGAGGGCGGCCCGAGAGAACTGTAGTGAGGGATGCTGCCTGCCCAGGGAGGAAGCTGGGGAAATAACCCTCCTGACCTCCTTCTAGCATCCTCTTGTTGGTGCTCCCAACAGGAAGCCAGGGCACAAGAGAAACGGGGAGGAGATCCGGATAGAGCAGTACCCCAGGGGAAAGGTGGGGAATGGTGCAGAGTGGAGCTGGAGGGAACAACAGGAAATGCCCAGGCTACGATTATTGCCGGAGTTTCTGTGACACCTAAAAGAAACTTATACGAAAGCCAGGGGCTTCTAGTGACTGTGTCGATGGAATGGCCATGGGATATTTTTTCTCTGAAAAGTCCCTGTTACCTAACGGTTTTCTGTGTTAAGCTGTCATTAATTGAAATTGTTATTAGGGTTCCTTTTTTTCCAACCTCCCCACCTTGTTTTGGAAGAAGACTGGATTGATTGAAGCGACCTCTCTCCCTCTTTGCTCAGGTTTTTCCAGAAGTTTCTAAATCTTGGTTCAGTTTCCCTTGTGAGCTTCCCGCAGAGCCTGTGGATGTGTGTTCAGTTATAATAGCTGGAAGGGCAGTACAATCTCTGCTAGTTAAAGCTGCGTGATGTGGAAGCTTGGATGTTAGACTGAGGACACACAATTATACATCGAGCTTGGGCCGTTAGCAGCCAGCTTTGCCTTTGAGGGTTAGCTGAAAGTTCGTAAGTGTGGCTTACTTCATTGATAGGACTTGAGAAAGAGTTTCCCCCCACTTTTTTATATCCTTATATTTTTATCATTTGACTGGATTCTTGTGTTTTTTGAAAAACCCTCTGTTTGAAAATATATTGGTTTATAATAATTTTAAATACTTATATTTTGAATTTATATAATTAATTAGTGAACTATACTTCATTAAAAAAATTTTACTATAATCCTCAATTCCACCTGCATATTGGAAGACTAGGTATTTCTTATGACTTTAGCAAGCTATTTTGAATTCCCAATGTAAAAAGTTTAGAGTGAACTGTTTGCTGACAGCTGGAACTTCTGACTCTCAGTTTTTTTTAAATGACTAGGACTTGATCCCTGCCCCTTGATCAGACATAGATGTGCCCCCTCCCTCAAGGGCTTTCTGCAGCTGAGCCGACACCTAGGGGGCTGACTCCCAACAGGACCTCTGATGGTTTGGGCATCAAGCCCTTCCTTGAAGGGGTATCTGGGAGAAGCTCACTGTGTCCTTCACATTGACCTTGAGGGAAGATGCGATTTTATACCCATCTTGTAGATGGGGAACCTGAGATTTAAGGAGCTGAAAGATCTTGCTCGAGATTGTACAACTATAAATCCACAGGCCAGGATCTGACGCTCTTAAGACAAGAGTTTTATATTCATAAATTTTGAATTTTAGAAAGGAAATTTAATGCATATACTATATATTACACTATATCTTTGTATTTGTTTCCATTGCTAATGTAACAAATTACCACAAACTTAATGGTTTACAGAACACAGATTCATTATTTTACAGTTCTTGAGGGCCAAAGGCCTAAAATCAAAGTGTTGGCAGGGGTGCTTTCCTTCTGGAGCCTCTAGAGGAGAATCTGTTTCCTTGCCTTTTCCAGTTCTAGAGGCCACCTGCACTCTTTGGCTCCTGCTCTTTACTGTCTTCAAAGCCAGCAACATGACGTCTTCAAGTTTCCCTCTCTCCCCTTGACCTCTGCTACTAGTATTATGTCTCCTGTGTCTCTGACCCTTCTGCCTCCTTCCTGAAGGGCCCACGTGATTACACTAGGCCCACCTAGATAATGTAGGGCCAACCCCCCATCTCAAGGCCCTTAATTTAATAAAATCTTCCAAGTCCCTTTTGCCATGTAAGATATCACATTCACAGATTTCAGGGATTAGGATGTGGACATCTTTGGGAGCCATTATTCTGTCTACCATAACCTCAGAGGTGTCTGGACCAGTACCCCCATAATCAGAATCATTAATATTACTGCAGCAAAATGTATGAATATTCATGATGAAAAGTATGCATCAGTAGTTAGCAAACTACCACCCATAGACCAAATCCCAATCGTTTTGTAAATCCTGTTTTATTGACACAGCCACACCCACTCGTTGTCGCTGCTTTCTGCAATGAAAGAATTGAATAGTAGTGACTGGCAAAGCCTAAAATATTTACTCTCTGGTCCTTTACAGAAAAAATTTGCTGACCCTTGGTATACATAGTATCTCTAAATAGTTCGGGTCAGTTTTGACATCAAACGAGTTTTCCACAAATCTACAGAAAATCTTTTGTTTTTCAAAGTTGTTGAATTTCAGAAGTACAAACAAAGGAACATGGACCGCTAGTTAGTAACTCCAATTTTGACACCAGTTCCAATGTGTGTGTGTGTATTTTTCCACACCACCAAGCAGTTAACTCAATTCTGACACTGTCTCAAGTAGATAGTGTCAGATCCCACAGGTTATGGGCTCAATCCCACAAGACTGCCCCCACTTCAGACGCCAAACACAAGTCCAGGTTGTTACCTGTACTTCTGATCAACGAGCTATAAATCAGAGGTTCCCACAACCGCCTTCTTGGATTTGATTAATTTGCTAGAGAGGGTCGCAGAACTCAGAGAAACATTTCACTTACTAAATTACCAGTTTATTATAAAAGGGTATGACTCAGGAACAGCCAGATGGAAGAGATGCATAGGATAAGGCACGGGGAAAGGGCACGGATCTTCCATTCTCTCTGAGTGCACCATTCTCCCCGTATCTCCATGTGTTCACCAACCCAGAAACTCTTTGAGCTCTGTCCTTTTGGGTTTTTCTGGAGGCTTCATTACGTAGGCACAGTTGATTAAACCACGGGCAATTTGGTTCAACCTCGAGTCCCTCTCCCTCCCTGGAGGTGAGGCGGGGCTGAAAGTTCCAACCCTCTAATCACGTGGCTGGTTCTCCTGGCAACCAGCCCCCTTCCTTAGGTGCTTTCCAAAAGTCACCTCATTAACATATACTCTGGCGTAATTGAAAGGGGTTTGTTATGAATATCAAGACACCTTTATCACTCTCATCACTTAGGAAATTCCAAGGGTTTTAGGAGCTCCGTGCCAGAAACAAGGACAAAGACCAAAGATATATTTCTTATTATAATCACAATATCACAGTGACAGAGCAAAGGACTCAACCGCGGATCACCACAAAGCCCGTGCTTTATATCCAAACGGATCCTTTGTGGTTATGACAAGAGTGTGATATGTGTCTTTACCGGACCCATTTAGGATCTCAGATACCCAGAGGTTAACAGCAGAATGTGGCCCTGGGCATCAGCCAGTCCGTGGGTCTTAAGATGACAGTCCGCAGGCCATGCTGGACCAGAGGTGTGTTAGCTAGAGCAGCACTTTAACAACAATGCACCTGAAAACCTTTAGCCAGAAGCATGCACTCTGATTAGCCACAGTCACCAGCATTCCCTGCCTTCCTTGTCGCCTCACCCAAGCTCCCAGCCTGGCCCTGAAGGCGTCTGAGATTTGACTGCTGACCTCGTCTCCTCCCTCCCATACTATAGAGGAAGAAAGCAAGGTCCACACGGGAAATAAGTGGCAGAGCTGGGACCAGAACCCAAGTCTCCTACTCTCTCGCCAGTTTTCTTTTACTTTTCACTATCAGGTACGAGGTCTTGGCCCGGGGCCAGCTATGATTCACATGCACAGCCTTTCCTGGCTTGTTCTTCCTGCCACGTCAGACCCTCCTCTGCTCAACTTTGTTTTCCCTGCAGGTCACCAGTAAATCACTTGCCTAAACAATCATCACCTTCCAATGCTCAGCACTGGTCCCAGATGTTGTCATCTCTCTTGGCTTCCTTTGATGCTCTGGAGAGAAATTTCCTTGGAGATCTTCCAAATTTGGGGTTGAGAACTTGTTATCACATGAATTTCAGACTGTGCCAGACTTGAGCTTTCAAAATCATCATAGCTCACCTTTCTTCTAAGTCAGGGTTGAGTTGTGGCCTGCAGACAAAGGGGCCCAAGGCTTGGCTGGTCTGTTCTAGATGGGGTTTTGGGGTCCCGCTGTTAGAAGGAAGAACTTTTGGCCCTGGGATAATGATTCACTGACATCATTCTCCCTGAGGTCATTCCTGAAGGAATTCCAGAAAGAAAAAAAAGCATCTACCTTAATGAGAAAGGGTATAAAATCTCTTCCAGCTGTTGGACTTTTGTGAGGGTAATAAAGTTTCCCTTTTGAGTACCTCTCCTCTGGTTTGAGCTTAGCCAAACCTCATCCATAAAGTATCCACCATAGGGATACAAATCACTTTTTAATTAGAATCCCTAACCATAAATTCAGGGATAAGGCCAAGAACACCCTAGTATGCTCCATCACATCTTCCTTTTGAGAGACATTACAGAGAGCAATGTTTCTAGAAGCTGAATGTCTGTTTTCTCTGTGTTGGAATGCGGGTATTATTTTCATTACTATTTAACTCCTTCAACAAGCATATGGTCATTGATGTAAACCAAAAGTTGTATCTGGAAGAGGTTTGGTGCAGGGAAGAAAGTTTAATTCTCCCATAACCTTCCTCCAGCCATTCAGATGAACATACAATCTGAGTAAAAGTAATGAGCTTCTCTGCAGATGAACTTCCACGCCAAGGCCCCGAGCCATCCTCTTCCTTTCCGTCATATTGTTCCCAAGCATCTCTGGTTAGAAATTGTAGAGAGCCACTGGTTGTAATTCAGACAATCATATTGAAACTTTATTTGCTACTTAGACAATTGGTGTATAGTCTCCACCATTCAACCCAATGGTTTTTTTATTAGATACGTCTTAGATGGGTGTCTTTTCACAGGCCAAAGTTGAGGGAGCCCTGTAATGTCCAGTAGTCAAATATTTCTTGCAGGCTACCCACATTGATGGGTAGCCCATCATTTCAGGCCTTCATCTGGGTTAGCCCAAAGTCTCTGTGAGACCCTTGTGAATATTACTTAATGTCTTCATTTATTCTCCAAATGTGCTTGTATACTTACTAAGTGTGCTGGGTTCTGTGAAGACTATTCCATCCCCTCCATTGCAACTATTACTAGCAGGTAAAGCTGACACTGGATGGCTTCCTACATATCAGGCACCGTTTTAAGTACTTTATGTGTATTAACTCAGTGAATCATCACAAGAATCCTGTAAAGCAGGTACTGCAGTATTATTATTCGCATTTTACAGAAAGGGAAACTGAATCAAGGAAATGTTAAGTAACTTGGCAAAAGTCGCCCAGCTCGTGAGCATCAGCACTAAGTGAGACCCATGTGGTTGGGGTCCAAAGTCGATGCTTTTAACCATCACGCCACAGGAAGATTAAAAAGGGATGCTTTCTGCCCTCAAAGTTGTTCCTGCAGGGCTGCAAACTCAGATGCTCACAGGGACCAGGCAGTAAATGAAAAGGAGTGAAACAGGCCAGGTGGGCATCTCGGGAAACGGAGTGCTCAGTCCCCTTCTGGGGGGGCGGCCGCTGCACGGATCCAGCCCATCGTAGCTACGACAGTAGACAGGCCCAGTGTGGCCAGGTTCGCCCAGGCTTCAAGAGAAGCCAGAAACACAGAGTTTTGAAATCTGAAATCTCTCACTAAAAAAGAAACTTTCAGGTTTAGCAAGTATCTCAAGAGTTGAGTCTGTGGGATGTCACTTCACAAATCTAAGTTATTGCCTTAGGAGGGGATGTAACTCAGATAAGCTGATACCTGTAATGTGATGAGAAAGTGCTGCGCCCTGACGGAGGCACATTAGGGGAACGCTATGGAAACTCAGAATAGGAGAAAAAGGGGACTTCTACATGGCACCGTGTGGAAAAGTGGCAATTAAGATGGTCTATGAGGAAGGGGCTGGATTGGTCAATGCCGACAGGAGTGTAAAGGGCGTGTTAGGCGAATCGTAAGTTCTGTTTGACCACAGAGAGGCCACCCCTGACTGTAGTAAGGTAATGGAGTTAAGGCTGGCCAGGGAAGCCGGGCCTATCATAGTGACCCTGGGTGCCAGGCTCAGGTGTTTGGACTTTGACTGTGGGGAGCCATGGAAGGTTTTTGTGCAGGAACCAACCTGGCCAGAGTTTGGTCTGACAGCTCTGGGTCAGGTTAATTGGAGACAGGAGGCAACGGGAGGCAGGAGACTAGGTAGGATATGGACTAGGAGAGTCCTAGTGACAGGAACTGGGGCAGAGACCATGGGAATGAAGCTGGAGAGCAGAGGCAGAGGAGAGAGGCAGGGCTTGTGAGGGCATGAATGCTGTGCACAAATGAGAGAGCACAGCCAAGGGCCGCTTCCAGGTTCCAGCCCAGGCGAGGGTGGTATTACGAGTGGTGGTATTACTAGGCACGTGGGGGCAGGGTGGGGGAACAGGTTGATGAGGAGGAGTATGAACAGTTTTTGGGACATTTTGGTTTTGAAGAACTGGTGGAACTTTCAGGCACAGGTATATTATTAAATGTCTTCCTCCGGAGGACAGTATGCCTTCAGAAACAATAACTATATATTCA
The DNA here is from genome assembly GCF_020826845.1 of Diceros bicornis minor. Classification (NCBI taxonomy): domain Eukaryota; kingdom Metazoa; phylum Chordata; class Mammalia; order Perissodactyla; family Rhinocerotidae; genus Diceros; species Diceros bicornis. The sequence goes on along the minus strand of NC_080741.1, from coordinate 70,312,935 downwards.
TCTCCCTCCCCACTCCCCAGGAAATAATTTGTTTAAAACAGATCCAAGCTTGGAGGGCATGGAGCGCAGGACTGGTATGTTTTACTTCAGAAGATAAAACACTAAATTTGGGAACTGTTTGGTGTAAAACAAGTCTAGGTAGGCATTGCCTGGGGCAGCTCAGGACCATTCATTGACCACCTACTGTGTCCCAGGCACAAAGCAAGGCTTTACATAGATTATCTCATTTGATCTTCAGAACAGAACAACCCTATGACCTAGGGACCTTAATCATCCCCATTTTAAAGATGAGGAAACTGAGGCCCAGGAATGTTAAGTTGTTTGTGAGAACCATCCAAGGGAGAGACGAGGACTTTTAAGGCAAACTTTATTCACTTGATGATGTTTTTCAGAGATGGCCCTAGTTACAGGTGACCAGTCTTTATTAGCTGTGGTTCCAACATTTCTCCGTGACAGAACTGTGGTGGTGATTTGATTTGATCGCAGCACTGATGGGCTTGTCTTAGAGCCTCGTTTATACAGCAGGCACACGGCTTTTCTTAAAGCTAAAGGTGCCTTCATTCAGCTTTTATACAATAATCAGAAAACTTCCATATTAAAGAATCTTCTTATTTGACTGGGGTGTGAAATCATGGTGAGATCACCTCCTTGTGACATGACGTCTTCTACAAGTGGGATAAAGTTGAAAAGCCTAGACACTGGAGTCAGAGAGACCTGAGTTCAAATCTCAGGTCCATTATTTACTGACTGTAGGATCTTGAGGGAGTCATTTAAGCTCTCTATGCCACAGTTTTCACATATTTCATGCCTGCCTCATTGGATTGCTATAGGGTTAAGTAGTCTTTCAAATGTATACTTTTTTTTCTCCTGTTCTCTCCTATATTCTCTCTTTTTTTTTTCCTTCCTATTGCCTTTTGGAAATAATCTAGACCAGGGTAGGTAAACTTTTTCTTTTTTTTTTTTTCTTTTTTTTTGTGAGGAAGATCAGCCCTGAGCTAACATCCGTGCTAATCCTCCTCTTTTTGCTGAGGAAGACCGGCTCTGAGCTAACATCTATTGCCAATCCTCCTCCTTCCCCCCACCCAAAGCCCCCCAGTAGATAGTTGTATGTCACAGCTGCACATCCTTCTAGTTGCTGTACGTGGGACGCGGCCTCAGCATGGCCGGAGAAGCGGTGCTTCGGTGCACGCCCAGATCGGAACCTGGGCCGCCAGTAGCGGAGCGCGCGCACTTAACCACTAAGCCACCAGACCGGCCCAGGTAAACTTTTTCTTCAAGACCAAGATAGGAAGCATTTTAAATCTTCTTCTTTTTTGGTGAGGAATATTGGCCCTGAGCTAACATCCGTTGCCAATCCTTCTCTTTTTTGCTGAGGAAGATTAGCCCTGCGCTAACGTCTGTTACCGCCCATCTTCCTCTATTTTGTATATGGGCCACCACTACAGCATGGCTTGACAAGCGGTGCGTTGGTCTGCGCCCCGGATCCGAACCTGCAAACCCTGGGCCACCGAAGCTGAGCACGCAAACTTAACCACTACATCGCCGGGCCGGCCCCAGGAAGCATTGTAGACTCTGTGCAGTCTCTGTCGCAGCTACACAACTCGGCTGTTGTAGATGAAAGCAGCCATAGACAAAGGATTAGCCAGTGGGTATGGCTGTGTTCCAATACAACTTTATTTATAAAACCAGGCAGCATCTGGATTTGACCTATGGGCTATAGTTTGCCAACCCCTGGTCCAGACTCTGCAGTTATGGAGCCTGCCCTGGAAGGTTTAGGGATAAGAAGTGCTCTGCAGGCAGAAAACACAAGCTTCCTAGTAGGGGGAGGATTCCAAAGAGCTCCTTAACTTACCATCCCCCTCCTCCCTTTAGCAAACGATGGCAACTGTTTCTAAAGAAATACATAAAAAGGCTACGGGGATTTCTGAAACAGCTTCTAGATGATGAGATTTAATCACTTTTAATTTTTATGAGGTTAAACTGATCAGATTTATTTTCAAATGTACATTGGTCCAAGAGGTGCTAGCTGGTTAAAGAAAAAAAAAAAAAAACAGGAAGGATTGGGATTTTTGCCACACGGAATGCGTTCTCCTCTGTGTTTTGCAGAGGACAAGGAGTTCATTGTGTCCTGACAGGGCTTTGCTCCTGCCTTTTGCCCCCAGACCACAATCCTCTGTTACAGGAACATTAATGCCACAAATTTCCATGGTCCCTGGGGCCTGCTTTCCGCTGTTGTTGTCACGCATTTTTTCTTAAAGTAGTGGCTTTCATGGATGTGCTCTCATTTGAGCCCCAGACAGGCTTTCTGAGGCTCAGACTCAGAAAGGTATGGCAAAGCATCTTAGTTCTCAAAATGTGTGGGAATTTTTAAATAATATATGTGGTGTCCATGAGTGTGCCCTGCAGACAACAGGGATTGTAACCGGCCAATGATCTCAGCTACTGAGCTCCGAGACCCGTCCTCTTATTTGCACCAAAGCCACGCTTCGCACACACTGCTCTCAGCCAGTGACTAGGGAGTGGGGATACTGAGACAGACCCATTCCTGGGAGATGCGGACTCCTTTGACGGCTGACTTGGGCACTAAGCCTTGTTGAACTTTCCTTAGTCTTCACACTTCTAGGACTCTTTTATCCAAACTCCCATCCCTCTCTCCTTCACTCAGGGTCAGACCTGGTTTCATGGCTCCCCCAGCCGTTTCCAGCGCTTTCTCTCTTTTCTCTCAATTGTTTTCCGTAACACAAGCCTTGCATATTTAATCCCATCTTGGCATCTGCTCCTCAGAGGACCTGGACTAACATTATATACTTTTAAAAATGTATGAACCCCTAATGCTAGGAAAAGAAGTACCTCCCTCTGACGGCAGGGACCTCTTACAGACAGTCTGGTGGCAGAAGCGTTTTCAGTCCCCGGCATCCCTGCCTTAGTCTCGGTTCCCCCAGAAGACACCAGAGGCTAGGACTTGACTCCAGTGGTTTGTTTGGAAGATGACTGCAGGAGGCACCAGCAGGGCAGTAGGGAAGAACAGGGAAGATCCAGAAGCCAGTGGAGGGTGTGTTAAGGTCGCCACTGTGGGCAGCTAGAGTCAGTCCTGCTGGGGACCTCTGGGAGACAGTGTAGACCCCACCTCGGAGTTGTCCCACCTGAGGGAGGGGTGGGTGAGAAGCTGGGGTATTTCCCCACCGACTCCTATGTGCCATTGGTTGAGGGCTGCTCCTGGGGGTATTAACTCCTTAACACACCTGCCCTGCCCTGTGCATGGGTGGAGCATGCTCTCCTCTCCAGTGGAAGCCCCCAGGCAGTCACAGTGCTTCCACCAGGAAGCCATGGGTGCAGAAATGGTGAATGCCAGGCCTCATGGTTGGGCCCTTGACAGCACCTGCCTCAATCCCCATTTTCATGTTGTGAGGCTCAGGTGGCACTGACCCAAGGAGGGCTCCCATGACCCAGGCACTGTCACCTCCCAGCCACAGTGACGGCTTCGGGGCCCCTACCCAAGCTGGACCAATCACAGTCCTCCCTGGAACTCTTGTCAGCATATCTGGAAGGATGTGCTCACTCCTGAGATCATGAGGACTCTGCAGCCATCTTGCCCTGAGAGTGGAACGGCTGTTCTGAGAATGAAGCCAGTGTAGATAAAATTAAAGTGAAGGAATAAGAAAGGCAGAGAGAGTACCTACTGATGACATTATTGAAGTGTCTGGATCCAGCTGTGTCTGAAGCCAAAGCACTTCTGGGTTTTCTGATGATGTAGCCTGATGAATTCTATTTCTTTCTGAAGCAAGTTTGAATGGAGGCTTCATCATTTGAAAAACAACAGGATTCTGACTGATATGAGTAGACACCCCAAAGGTGTTAATGTAAGATCTTGACACACGGATTTGAGAAAGAGAAAAGAACTGCTTCTCTTGGTGTGGAATCTTATATTTCATTGACAAGACTCATCCACAGGATGCAGTGGTCTACCAGGAAGACAGAAATGGTCCCTGCTCTCATTTGTGAGAACATAGCAGGAGACTTCCCAAGACATCGCTAGCCACAGAGGTTGGATGGATCCCCTCCCAAACCCCATTCTTCTCAAATGAAAACTTCATCCCATAATAAAAGGTCTTAAATTTATCATTTGAAGTTTTTCAATATTTGTCAAGTAAATGAACACCTCATGGCGGGATTTCCAGGTAGCCCTACCACAGTGTGTGCTGAAAAACTATTGGAATTTTCACCAACATTTCATTCTATTTGCTGTTGAAGAATTCTCTGAACTTGACTTTTTTGCTGTTAGTGCCTCCCTTCTAAAATGTCTGGATTTGGTTTTGTGGCTGAGGCCTATGTTTACCTGGTTCTTAGCCTGAGCTCTCCACTTTGCAGGAAAAAGGTACAGAGTAATTTTCCATCTCTGCAGGGTTCAAATAGCCCTTAAGCAGACCTCCCAATGAGGCTGCTATGGACTGAATTTTGCACCCCCCCGCCCCCCGCCCCCGCAACGCATATGTTGAAGCCAACCCCCAATGTGATGGATTTGGAAATGTGGCCTTTGGGAGTTAGTTAGGGGCAGAAGAGATCATGAGAGGACCCCTCATGATAGGATTAGTGCTCTTATAAGAAGACACACAGCTCTCTCTCTCTGCACGAACACGAAGAAGAGGTCATACGAGCATACAGCGAGATGACAGCCGTCTACAAGCCAGGAAGACAACCTTCACCAGGAACCGAATCAGCCAGAACCTTGATCTTGGTCTTTCCAGCTTTCAGAACTATGGGAAAGTAAATTCTTTTGTTTAAGCCACCCATCTATGGTATTTAGTTCTGGCAGCCTGAGCAGGCTAAGAGGGAAAGATGATCTCACTCTAACGGGAAAATGATCCAGGAGTAGTGGCAAGGTAGTTATATGTCACCATCCCCAGCTCTACAATCAGAGCGTGGCTCCCTCTGGTCAACACAGTCACATGGCTGTACGTAGTGGCTGCGGAGGGTTTGGGACCTGGAAATGTCTCCCATGATTTCTCAACAGGGTTGCTAAGGATATTTGGGGTGGGACAACTTTGTAGGTGGAACCGTCACATGCATTACAGGGTGTTTAGCAATCCTGGCCCCGCCCACTAAATGCCAATGAGGCCTCCCAGTCACTGGGACAACCAGAACTGCCTCCACACATTTCCAAACACTCCTGGGGAAAGGCAGGACTGCTCCTAGTTGCAACCAACTGGGACCCCCAGGGTCTAAGCTTTTAATCACCTTGCTTCGTTACCAGTCTAATAGGTGGCGTGTTAAAGCTTGCCCAGTGGTCAGAGCTGTCCAGTGAGTTGTAGGGGAGAACGTTTTCTTCCTTTGGTGTTTGCTGAAAAAGTGCTTTTGTGCTGTAAGGTTTCCAGGGCTAATCAAAGATCGTAGGTAATGTCTGAACTCCAGGCCCTGGAGAGGCAGAATGGCATGTGTCCAATAGATGTGCAGTCAAGATTGTCCCTTGAGAAATGATTTAATTGACTTGTTGCCTCCAGATAGAATACATTAAATTTATGGAGAGTGTCACCATTTTCCCTGGCTGACCCTCTCCCATTTGTCTTAGTCCCTGCTGTCAAAAATACCTTCCTTAATTAGTCTTGCTACAATTTATACCAGTTTCTACTTGCCTGGGCATCCACATCTAATTGCCCTAAGAGGCAAGATAACACAGTGGTTTAGAAATTGAGCTCTGGAGTTAGATGATAGGTTCAAATCCTACCTCTGTCCTTATTAATTGTGTAACTATTAGTTGTGTAACTATGAGCAGCATTTTTTTTTCAATCTATAAAACAGAGATGGCAATAATAGTTCCTACCTCATTGGGTTTTTGGGATGATAAAGGGAAATTCCAGGCATTCAGGGGACAAAAAAGCAACAGTTGCCTGTCTAATAGTCTCCTTACACAAAACATGCTGTGCTTTTACCAAGATGCAAGAAATTCTTGAATTTCTCCACCATTTTGGGGTTAAATTATTTAAAGCTCCAGTTTAAAATGTAGGTATTGGGGAACTCATGGAGTCCAGAGCTTGTATGTTATTTATCTTTGTATCCATTGCATGTAATCCACAGAAGCTGGGCACTGAATGACTGTTGATGAACAGTGTCCAAAGGCTGCGTTAGGTCGCTGTGATGGTAATAGTAACAGTAGCTGGCCTCAAACCCGTGTCTACTAAGTGTCAGGCTATGTTCTAAGAGTTTTACACATATATCGAGTTATTTAATCCTTATAAGGTAGGTAGTTTTATCATTTCCATTTTACAGTAAGCAAACTGAGGCTAGTGAGAGATTGATTTGCCCAAGTTCACACAGTTTGTAAATGTGACTTTGGAAAAAAACAAAGTAACTTGTGAGTGGAAACTAAGCTTTGTCCCAAAAACTCGTGCCTGGTTCCAGCTCTCCAGGACTGGGTGGGGTGGGTGCAGAGCAGGAGAGCAGATGGCAGCGGTGGTGGTGGGTGGTGGCTTTTCTCCAAACAGCCATCACACAGGATGTCATCTGTTCTCAATATCCACTCTGGTTGTCCTCCCTGGCAGTCCTCCAGCCCAACACACGTGCTCAGGCTGTTGGCCAGGAGAGAAATTTATTTGCAAGCCCAGAGTTCAAACAGGTACATAAATTACACGTCTACAGCCTCATTCCTCAGTTCAGCTTGACACAGCTGAGTACCCATCAGGGTTTTACAGGCTATTCACTCCCAGTACTAAGCTGTCTGCTCTTGTCGGGGTGCCTCCAGCTGCCACTCCTACCCCAGCAGCAGGTACCTTAGAAAAGACGACTGTGGGACATTTCCTCCCTGTCCAGTCTTCGGTCTGAACTCTTTGCCCAACTTAGTCCTTGCATTCCACTCTGTCACGTTCTCACATCTTCTGACCTTGTGAATCATCGAGCTCATGCTCCTTGATGCTTGTCTATTGCTCCTAGGATGAAGTCAACCCCTCCAAGTAATTTACAAAGCCCTTCACCCTATGGTGCCCGCCCACCTCTCCGGGCACCCCCAGCCTACCCCGCCCCCCTTGCATCTTCCTGACCTTCCTCAGTTTCTTACAAATGAGCGGGATGTTTTGTTGTCATAGAGATGGAGAATGATTTTGCCTTAACTGGTAGGGAACAGTCTTTTAGTGATGCAACGGTTGTGTCTACCAATATGATTCTTATTTTGCTAGGGCTGGATAAATACCAGCAAACTGCTCACAATTTAAATCACTTCCTTTTAAGTTCCCTCAACCACTGAATCTGTTTCTACTTTTATATTTACTTGAGTCGCATCATATGTATGCCTTTCAGAGGAAATTTCAGGGAGGCCCACATGAGAGAAGCTTTGTAGACTCCTTAACAGATTTGAGAAAAGACCTCATCTCCTCTAACTATGATAGTTTTCAGAAGGTAAAAAGTCTAGTAAACTGAAAATGCCTTGAGAATAGGACCTTATTTTGGGGTCTTCTGCAGAGTTTGGCATTTGCTAAACTGAATGGAAAGGGGTGGAATCTGGTGAAGACGTTTCAGGGAATGAGAAGAGAAGGAAGAAAATGCTAGCTAAGTTTATTGGAGACCCACCCTGCTGCAAGTGCTTTACATAACATTATATGTTTAATCCTCACAACAGTTCGAAGTATTATTATCCCCGTGTTATGAGGGAGGAAACAGACCCAGAGAGGTTAAGCAAGTTGCCACACAGCTGGTAGTGCACAGAGGAGTGTCATACATAACTCAAGTCCCACTTTCCTTCTACGATACTGAATCCCTGATTAAAGTTGATTAAACCATCGCTCTGCTTCAGCTCAAACAGGCCTATGTGCTTTTCCCTGTCCCCACAAGACCCTATTTTTCAAACCTCTAGTGAGGGCCTCTTGACATCTCAAGAACGTACAACTCAGTCAAATTTCAAGTTTTGTCAGAATTCCTAAGTTTTGGAAAGCTGGCAGATACACAGATTTTAAAAAACACAGCATTAGCCAGGGTTGGGAATCTGCTATCCGGACATTAGGGAGAGCGTCAGAAATCTGGTTGGATACCCTAGTGAAGTTTTGTTCAAATGTGACCGTGTTACGAAACTACAGTCTTTTTGCTTTTCCAATGATGGCAAATATTTGGATAGTTGAACTATTTCTAACAGGGAACATTTATTTATTTTTTTTAAAGGAGCTTAACTTTTTGCTAAATACTGAAATCTATTTGGGGGATTTAATTGCTGCCGACATAGAAATAGGACCACTTGGGTTATATGTTACCAGTTGCCAATTTCTCACGTGCTCCAACAATCTGTCTCCTTTCAAAGTATGACAGTTGGCAGAAAATCTTGGGCATATGAGATCGTGATTGTTTTCAGACATTAAAAATCAGCCCTCAGCTCATCATCGTTGCGCGTTCTAGCTTCGGCCTCGCCTGTGTTTTACACACAACCCCAGCTCCTCGGCAGCGTCTCGCGTGGAACAGACCCACTTGGGTGCGCTCGCCGGGGGCATTGGATCTGAGGCTTTCTACCTGCGCTCCAGGGTGGCTAACGGCCGTGATCCCCTCATGTGGAGAATCCATCAGCTGCCGGGAGAAGGCAATGAAGCATGCGAGACCCAGGAACTAACTCTATTTCCTAGCAACCAAGGAAAACCATTTCTCCCCTGTCAGCAGGAATGCTCAGATTTATGGAAGCTGCAAACACCCGTTATCACCATAATAAACCATATATTTGCAGGCAGTATTTACAGCCAGCTAATCGTGGCCCTCCATCTTGGAAGCCCCCAAGTTTGCGAGTTTCCCGATTGGAGCCCCCCAAAATATGATTAGGTGGATGCTGAGTACTCATTTAGTGAACAGCGGTGCCTGACAAAGTTATTAACCGCCTAATTATGAAGGAAGATTACTGATACCATTAATTGAACGGTTGTAAAACTCTGGTAAAGTCAGATGGTAGTAAAGTCCATTTTCAATTTACTAGGCTATTAAAAGTATTTCCGGCTATAAAATAAACAGACACAAAGCGTACTAAACAGGCTAATATGGAAACATAAAAAGAGAAGGGAGAAACTTGTCGTAGCAATTAGTGGTCGTGATTAGCTGCGCCACAGACCCAGCAGTGGAAATTAAAGATTAATTTATGACAGCACTCTGGAGAAGGAGGTTCGCTGGTGACTGTTCTGCCTACAGGTGGGCTGGGCGCTTGTCATTTCAATTGCCAAAAAATCATCTCCAGCCTAGGCGGGCTTCAGGCTTCCTTGGGACTCTTGTATGTCTTACCTGTAACTGAAAGATGCTTAATTGATACTACTCTTCATTCAGAGCCTCACTTTCCTGAGACGATTTGGCTGGTTTAGGGACCTTGCAGCTCTAAGAGACACTAAGATGATCTGTTCCAACATCACATTGTACTAGCCTGAATGCTGACTCACCCCTAGATACAGCTTACCTGTTCATGAAGCTCATACCCTCTACCTGGACGCTCTCCTCTCTACCCACTCCTGGAGAAATCCCTCTTGGTTTCCACATTCTAGAGAGTTCTCTTAAAGAACCCAGTCTCTGTACCACTTACTTGCCATTCATCCTCACTGCCTCTTCCCTGTCTATATTTTCAGTTCACCCAGCTGATAAGCTCCTGGGGAGCTCAATAAAAAAATGTGTGGATTGATTGAGGGGAAGCATTTCAGGGGCATGAAGCATGCCACATCTTGGTCTATTTCGCCTGGAAGATGTAGGAAAGTTGGGAAGAGGTTACATAAGAACCTGTCAATATGCAGAAATAGCAGGAACAAAATTTGCTGTGGAATTTTGCGATCAAAAGGCCTTTCATGTTCTGATGTCCAGATACAGCCATGAAATTGGCTACTGGGCATTATGCCAAATCGTGCCATGGAGAAGATCTAGGCTCAGAGAGGAGAGCTGACCTCATTCAGGGACTCATAATCAGCGAATGACAGAGCCAGGAACAGAAACCACGTCTCTGGCCCTGATTCTGATGGGTCAAGCAAAAGAACTCCTCTGGGGGGTATCAGCCTCTTAAGTCCTAGACGTGCACTGAGGTCCTCTTCTGTAGAATGAGCAGAGCATCCTGAGGGAGCTTTCCAGACTCCACTTTGAGAATGATCTGTAACATATGGCTTCATCAAGTGAAGACTTTATACACCAACAGAAACTGGGGTACATTGCCTTTTCTCAAACGTCTTGGACTGGATAATTGGAGATTGCATCACCAAAATTTTAGCCACCCCATCACCTTCTTGTTTTGCCAGCCTAGGCCAGGGCTACTCAAAGTGTGGTCCTTGGACCAGTAGCATCAGCATTCCCAGGGAGCAGGGGAGAAATGTAAATTCTTGGGCTGTACCCCAGACCTACTGCACTGAACTACTAAAAAGACTTCAGGTTTTTCCCATGCACATTAAAGACTGAGAAGTGCCACTCCAAACAGTTTTTCCTAAGTTGTCCCAGCATGAGCAAGCATCTGAGATGCTTGTCGACATACAGCCTCCTTGACCCCTCTCTGGAGATTCCCCATAGCATTGGGTCTTGGATGGGGCCTGGGTGTTTGTGTGGGTGACTAATGCCTACCGGGGTTTCTTTTCTTGAGAGCAAGTTAGGATTCTCTGCTCTAACCCAGTGGTTCTCAGTCCTGGCTGTACATTAGAATTACCTGGTGAGCTTTGAAAACACACCGGTCAGGAATGCTCTTGTAGCAGTTCCATTCAACTGGGTAAAGGTGGAGCGCAGGCACCTTCCTCAGTCAGTGGTTCTCAAAATGTGGTCCGTGGCCCAGCAGCACCAGCATGACATGAGAACTTGTCAGAGATGCAAGTTTGTGGGGTCCAATTCCCAAACCTACTGAATCAGAAACTCTGCAGGTGGGCCCAGTTATCTGTGTTTCAATAAGTTTTCCAGACGAGACTGGCTGCATAATTTGTAGGGCCCAGTGCCAAATGAAAACACAGGGCTCCTTGTGTAGAAATTATTAATAATTGCAAGATGGTGACAGCACAGCACTGAACCAAATGTAGAGTCTCCTAAGCATGGGGTCCTGTGCGACTGCCCAGGACATACACCCGTGAGGCCAGCTCTGGCTCCAAGTGATTCTGGTGCACGTGAAAGTTTGAGAACCACTAGTATAGATTCTTCTCCAGGTGATAGCTTGTGTTTCTGCTGCTTAGCATGGCCCAAGGGTGCCTCTCAGGACTTGTAAGACCCTGGCTCTGGGATGATGATAATAATAGCACCATTCATTGATCATTTGTGATGTACTAGCCCTGGCACATTCCATGCATTATTTTCCATCATGTCTCACAGTAACCCCAGGAGGCGGGTCTGTTGTCTTCATTCCCATTGTACAGATGAGGAAAGAGAGCACCAAGGCCAATGGCCATTGGTAGGTTGAATATTTTGGATATCAACTGCCTACCCCCTTCTTCACCCTTCCTCCTGCTGCAGTGAGTATCGGCCCTGAGACCATCCTCACTCCTAACTCCGCGAGTGAGGACCTATTGGAGCAGAAGGGCCTGAAAGGTCTCTAACTAGGGGCCAGGCATTTTGCTCTGGCAGGATAGAAAGGTTTATAATCACAGGTTTTCTCCCTATTATTTTGCCAGTGAGGAACTGGAGGCTCAGACAGGGGACAGAGCTAGCAAGTGACAGAGTCAGAGTTTGAATCCAGGACCTTCTGATCTCAAGTGCCTCCCACAGTTCTGGGCTGTAAATGAGGTCCCAAACACTCATTTACAGGACAGAACATTCTCCCCCTCTTGTAGTTTTGAAAGGGAGAGGAGGAGTAAAAGACCAAGGAAAGAAATTCAAGTCTCCAGGGGGCTAGAAAAAGAGACCAGGGGACAATAAATTACACTGGGGAAGAGAGGGAGCTCTAAAGTGAAATTGACCAGACGTTGTTGGCTGGATGTCCCTGAGCAAATTACTTCACCTCTCTGAGTCTAATTCCCTTCCCACAATATGGGTATCATAACAATATTCACCTTTATTGGGTGGTTGTGAGAATTCAATGAGATTAAGGTTTAGTTGAGCCAACATGCTTAATATGACTCCTGTCACATAATAAGTGCTCAACAAAACATGGCCATTGTTGCTATTATTGAGGAGGCTTTTGCCCCAGGCTGGTGGGATTTTGAGTAAAAGTCTTTGCTCTACCCTTCTCCCCATCATCCCCCGCACCAACTTTCTGCCTCCTTCACAGTGGAATTGGGTAAATCAGAATATTCAGGACAGAGCTGAGAGATCGAGGGTTCTGTCTCAACCACGCCACTAAGTCATTTAGACCTGGGACCTGTCTCTACCCGCTTCTGGACCTTGGTTTCCTCATCTGACAGTAACAAGCTTGAATCACTGATCTGTAAGGTCCTGCAATGCTGTGCTTTCCTCTGAGCATCGCAGAATCCGTTTGCAATCGAAGCCTGTTCCTGATGACTTGGTTTCTTAAAAGACATTTGAAAACGGAGAGATTCCGGGAGCAAGTTGCCTTGAGGTTTGAATCTGGCATCCCCTAGCTATTAACTGGAGGAGGTTTGGGAATGTGGAAGTCCCTACCTCTATATGCTGACTCTGCGGGCCTGGCTTCAAGGGTTTGCCTGGCATTGTCACTAGGACCAAAGGATCCCCGACCCTCCATGAGCCCCAGATCTGCATTCTGAATAACATAAATCGTGCCGCAACTCAGGTTTCCCTGTCTTCCTTTGATGTGTTGGGTTCTCCCAAAAGCCGACTCTGAGATGGAGATTGGTGAGAGGAGTTTATCAGGGAGTTCTCGTGGGATCAACACCTGTGGAAGGGAAAGAAGGGAACTGGGCAGAAGGAGAGGTGGGACTGCAACAGTCACAAGAAGGCCTTGCCCACCTCTCCAGGGAATTCTCTGCTAGGAGCACCCTGAAGAGCCTTCTGAGTTGGAGCTGGAGATGGGTTATGTGGTCAGGACTGTACACCCCATGTCAACCAGTCGTTGGCCGCAGCCCCCATGCAAGGGGCGTGACCTTGGTGAGGAGGCAGCTTTCTACAGCTAAGGCAATCCCCTTAGGGCACTGACAGCTGAGGGCCGTCTGCGGGCAGCTCTCCCAGCAGCTGGGGCCTGAGTGCCTCATTCCTTAAGGGGAACTTGGTAACTCATTACAGCACCCACCACTCCTTATTCCTAATCATGCTGCTTAGGAAAAACAAACCTCCTTGATCTTAGCCTTTGCAAGTGCTAATTGGGGGGAGATTATACAATCTCTTAGTTTTCCACCAATTTGGCCTTTTCCTCTTGAAAATAGATCATGCTGGAGACTCAACCAAGAGGTTGAGCAGAGGTGGTGATGAGGGATGATCCTGTCCCCAAATGAATGCTAAAAGCAATCAGTTCTATCAGGTACTGAGTGCTAACTATATTCCAGTTTCACGATGTCTCCAATTTTCCTTAAAGTCCTCCAGCACACCTAGCGTGATATTATGAGTGCTGAGCCCATAACCTAGTGAGGCTGAGAGCAGCCCCGTCAAGAATGCAGGGTCGGGAGGAGCCAGCGAGGCCCATTCTGGAAGGGTGCTGCTGCAAGCACTTCTGTTCCCCAAACCTTGAGTAACAACCAGAGCTTTGCTAATTAGCATCCATAATGTCAGAAATGAAGTTGTGTGTGTGTGTAAATATTGACCTGCGAGCAGCCTCATGAATATTAGAAGTGTGCTCTCATTGTTCACGTGAAATGAAACCTATTCACAGTATATGGATAGGCTGACTTCTCAGAGATGTATGTGCCCCATGTTTTCACAAACAGGGTATGGTAATCCAGGGACATCTGTAGACTTTACCCGAAGAAAATCACTAGGCAAAATCACTAAATTCTCCCGTGAATGAACCTTTTCATGCCAAAGGGTGGTTGCAACAAAATAGGTCACATGAACTGTTTTTGTGCTTGCTTGTTAATAAATTAATAGTTGATAAACCTTCTTATGTGTGGTAGAGAGTCCCTTTCTTTAAAACTCAGAGACAAGGTTGTATAGAACGTGGCTACCCCTCAGCACCTTGGACTTCTCCGTGGCTGCTCCGTATATGCTGCAAAGGAACCTGGGAGTTGTCCTTCAACCCGCTCGTCTCCAGTCCCTCTGCAGCTGGGCGCCAGGCCACCTGCTGGATGCATGTTCTTCATTTAATGCCCACAGCAACCCGAGGAGGAGGTACTATTGTTTATATACATTTGATTAGTGAGAAAACCAAACCTCAGAGTGATTTAATAACTCACCCCGAGGTCCTCGCAGCAGAAAAACCAGGATTTGGACCCAGTCGTCTCTGTTTCCCAGGCCTGCGTTATTCACGTCTGGCTCACGCTGCCTGCCAGAGGGCTGTCTGGGAAGGCAGGAGGGGAAATGAAATGGGCCCGGTGCTTCTTGGCTGGTCCTTCTCTGTTCCCACGTTACCAGGTGCTAGAATAATGTCAGGGAAGGAGCCGTACTTGCACATCTATGGGGCACATCTCTAAAAGATTTCATTCAATCCGTGTGTCTTGAATTGTGCCCATTTCACCAATGAGTGCTCATTTCTAACATACATCAGGCTGGTCAACAGGCCAGTATTTTCACCTAAATAAATAAATACATAAATAAATAAAAATAAAACTCTTTTCTGACTCTGCAGATGCAAGGGCCTGCATCTGGCTCCTGCTCTGTCATGAATCATCCGCGTGACCCTCAGCGAGTTTCTTTAACCCTTCCAAGCTTTGCTTACTTCCTCCGAAATGGAAATCGTTCCTCCTACAGATTTATGTGATGTGTGTGTGCTTTAAGAAGTATAAAATAGGATATCAAAGTGATGGAACTAATCATGGGAATATTAAAAATTGGCTAAAATGCGCCTAGGGGAGGCGTCTGTCTGATGCTGCCCAGACAAGAGCATCAGAAAGTGTGGGCTTTCTGAGCCTTTTTGTGAGCAGAACTTGACTGTGGCCTGGTGGAAAGAGGAATGACTTTGGAATCAGCCTGTCCTGGTGTAGAAGAGGATGTCTACCCCCTGCCCCATCCCCTTGCACTCACCACTGCTGTGTGCAGACACGTATCGGGGGCTTTCTCTGGCCAAGGAGTGTGCTCAGCCTACACACAGGCCAGGCTGGACGTGCAGGGGGTGAGGCCCCCGAGAGCAGCCCCAACCGAGGATGAATGGGAGTTGGTGGAGAAACACCCAGCTCCCTTGCCCCTGGGTGGCATGGCTCTGAGCTGTGTTCTACAGTCTCCTCAGGGTCCCTGGTGGTACTGGCCCTCAGCTGCCCACAGAGATAGCTGCTCACTCATGCACTCCCTTGGCTTCCTTTCTGTTCTGCTTCCCTATCCCTACCAGTGCTCTCTGGGACCATCTCCCGGATGAACTATGTGCACTGAAATATTTCTTTCAGGATCTGCTTCTGTGGGAATGAAGATACCTGGTTCACATCCCTCCTCTGCCACTGCCCAGTTATGGGTCTTTGGGCACATTATTCTAGTCACCTGCACTGTAATGTCCTCACCTGGAATAGTGAGATGATAAAAGTAGATCAAATCTCACAAGACAGTTGTGAAGATTCCAGAAAATATTCTGTGTAAATACTTAAGAACAGTGTCTGGCATACAGCAGACAGTACTCAATAAATGCTACTAATGATTATTAGTATTATAATTGATACCTCCTGAAATTTCCTGGGTTGAGTCTAAACCCAATCTGAGAGCTCTTAGCTCTCAAACTTCAGACTTACTCTGGCTGAATCTCCCTGGTTATTTCAGGGAATCTAATTCATTTGTTTGTTTAATATATCCTTAGCAAATATTGACCTAGCTATTATATGGAAGACGCAGTGCTACAGTAGATACAAAGAATAAGATGAGGTCACTGCCTCCACGGAGATAAGACGTATCCACACATAGGTACCATCTAAGACAAATGGTGATAAGTGCTCTAGTATAGGTGCCGATCAAGTAGAAAGGGAATTGAGAGGAGGGTGGAGGTAATTGTGTCTGGTGTGGAGGAGGAAGTGGTATTGGAGGTGGGTTTTGCAAGTTGGGTAGAATTTCAACAGAGATGGAAGGGAAAGAATGTGATAAAAAGGTGGGAGGATCATTCCGGAGAGAGCTCATTCATATCTTATGGGAGATCCAATAGATTGATGACCCTCCATCTCTCAGAGCTAAGCGGATAGCCGATTCTTCAAAATAATTATCATTATTATTATTACACCTAACACATGGTACTTACTCTGTGCCAGGAACCACTGTAGACATGCTACGTCTGTTAGCTCATTTAATCCTTGGCTTCAAGGTCAGCTCAACTATTAGCTCCATTTTACGGATAAGGAAACTGAGACGTGGAGGGGTTGAGCATCTTGCTCAAGCTCACGTGGATACTAAGTAGCGGGCTGACAGACAAACCCAGGCAGTTTGCCTCCAGAGTTCACACTATAAAGTGCATATAAACTGCCTCTCAAGAATGGCACCTTTTCAGGACTTTAAGCAAATATGTGGCTGTGATATTAACAAGCTCCTAGAGGAGAGACTGTGAAAGGAAACCTTTGAGCCCATAGAGGAGGTCTCTAAAGGATGGAGAGGCTTCTGGAAGTTGCAGGTTGCCATGACAATGCACCCTCTCAGCTCGGCGGTGCCCTGAGGCTTACTCTCACTGGTTTCAAAACCCAGCTTTGCCCCTGCACAGGCCCCCTTCCCGCGGGGCCTGCGGGGGAAGTACCCATGGCTTGCGGTGGCTGTGGTTTGGCGCTCAGGACCCGTGTGTAAGAGGAGCTCCCTCTGAGGCAGGGGCATGTGTGTGCCTCCGGAACTCAGGCTCCACAATGCCTCAAATAGGTAGGAACGTCGCTGGTTTGATCCAAATCAAAACAGGGCAGGATTTTCCTGTTTGTTTTTTCTTCCTCAGGAAGGAGAGGAAGGAATGTGTGGAGGCTGCTAATTGGATAGCGAAGTGACCGATTTCTTATTTTCTTATCCATGCTGTGCAGAGCTGTAGGAAGTCTCTGGGGCAAGGAAGGACACGGGGGAGTCTCTGGGTCTCTCGGAGATGGAGTTCAGAGTCGGGACCAAAGCTGCCAGCTGACATGTTTTATTTGGCCTGCCTGGTGTTTAAAAAAAGGCTTTAAAATAGATGCTGACATTTTTAAAAGGGGGAGATTATACATAAAATTCTGAATTCCTGGCTTGTGTGGAGAAATTGGAAGATCTGGGCCCAAATCGCTGCAAGTCAACAATCCAGGGAGCAGAGCTGGGGCCGCCCCTTTAGACAGGTCGCCAGAGTCCCCACCACCAGCTTCGCTTACCTGCATTACCTATCTGGCCCCCGTTGCCATTTGAGCTTGTGACCCCAGAAGAAGGAAAGCCCTTCCTCACCAGTCATAGGACGGGGCCACCACATGGACCGACTGATTCAGCCAGCCAACCAGTGGCCTAGGGGACCAGCGAGGGGCACGTCCAGAGTGGGTTTAATGGCAGATTAAGTTGCCCATTATGAATCCATTAGAACACAGCATGATGCATCACTGGGTAAACGAGAGGGGCTGAAGTCACAGACAGGTTACTGGAGCGCTCCATCCAATTTAATTCTCCTTTTTTTTTTTTTTAAACCCGAGGCAGATGAGAGAGGAGACTGTAAATCACCCTCCCTGTGATGGTTCATCATAAAGGAGATGGAGAGAAATTAGAGGAGGCAAGAGAAGGGAAAGAGATGATGAACAAGGCAGGGGTTGTTATAGCATGATTGAAGACGGGCAGAGAGCACGGGAGAAGCTGCTGGAAATGTGCTCTGGCTCCTGGCCTGATTTGGCCATCTCGAATGAATGGGAAAAGCCACCAGCCCAGCCTACTGCTTTGCCTCAGGGGGTGTGATAGGAGGAATATGGGGGCAGAGAATTTACTGAGACAGTGCCTTATAATGCCAACTACATGGAATTTGAAGTCAGTCAGGATGTCTCATTCCTGGCTCTGTCATTTTTTTGGCTGTGTGACTTTGGGTAAGTTACTTAACCTCTCTGAGTCACATTTTCTTCATCTATTAAATGAAGTAAACATCATAAAGGCAAAGGGCGGTGCCAGAAGTCATAGCAGGCACTCGTTAAGTGATGCTTTCTTCAGTGTAATGTTGTAAAAGATATAAATTGGACAGTCCCCCAATGAAGGTAGATTTCACAACCCTCTAGCTCAGGTGGCAGTTGGATGGGGATATCAGAAGGTTCTGTTTAGTTCCTCCTGAGGAAAGGCAGGAAGACTGTCCTTTGGAGAGTTCTCGGAACGTCTACCCAGTTTTGCAGTGAGACACAGGTAGGCGATGTTCAAGTGGGAGAACTGGGTCCCAGAGGAGGGCAGGACTGGACTCTCCATGGCTCCCCAGCACTGGTCATGAGCTGCGCTTGTTGGATGGATGTGCTGGTGTCCCCCCACCCCCCACCCAAGGTTGTTCTCTGCCCTTCTCCCCCTGCGCAGGGCCCTGGGCTCACCCACTGGCTTCGTTTGGTCTTCCCCAAAGCAGAGCCTCAGATCAGGACTTGAGAGCCACTAGTTTCTCGAGGGTTGTGGTGAACTTGGAGATGCCCAATCAAATCCCCCTTCAAGGAAGAACTGATTGCCCCTGCTGTCAACTGATTGTCACATTCTTCTGTCAGTAGGTGCTTGGACCAAGCACAGGCACCAGCAGGAGTTCAGACAGTGAGAGAAGAGGAAGGTGCGTTATTTCTTCCTGCTCCTTCCTGCCTCCGCACCGGCGCTCAGGCAGCAGCTCTGGCTTCCTCCTGGGTGCCCGCTCTCCCAGGATCAGGAACACTAGCTCCTCCTGCCCCTTCAGGCTGAGGAACATACAGCCTTCTCGGGTTGTTAGTCTTGGGGTGTCCCCACCTCCCTTGCTGGTTCCTTTCACCCTGCCCACACCTCTGTTAACAATCTCCTCATTAAAGCCTCTTTGGTGAACACTGTGGGGACCCTGAGGGCCACAATGGACAAGGCCACCTCTCGAGGCTGAGTGCCTTGTCTCTGAGTGGCCCTCCAGGCCCCGTCGGCCCCACCTACTCCTGCCACTCCATCTCCCCTCCCTCCCAGCCAGTTGGGGTCCCCCACACCATCTACTCACTTTTGAATCGATTTCTTGTAGATAAATTTATGCCCTCCTCCTTCATGGCTTTGCCTTTTGATTTGGAGGAAGATAAAAGCCCATTTCTATAAAGCAACTAAATGTTTTCCTTTCACAAACACCAGGATTGTACATCAGAAGCATTGCCTTTCATAACTATTGAATTCATGGAATTGGGCTTCAAGTGCCTATTTCAGGAGTTAAAATCTGAACATCAGCTCTTTTTCTCTCTCCGCATTCCTGCCACACAATCCTAATCTTCTCCAGTGGAGAAGATGGATCCCTCAGGCTGGGTAGAAGGAAGATCATCTAAAGGAAACATGGAAAAGAAAAGAATAGTTACTCTATTTCAAGAGATTTTTTGTCCTGACAGTTATTTTCAACAGGTGGGAGGTGGTGAGAGCGGCAGCACACTTTCCAGTGAATACAGGAGCTCTGCTCCACTCCTGTCCCCCGAACGCACACATTCTCCAGAAATTCCGGAATACTCTGTGAGTGCGTTCATTCAGCACATATCAAGTGAGTGCCTACTGCATGCCAAACAGCCAGGTTCTGGGAATAAAAAGGTGTGATTCCCGCCCCCAGCCATGGAGTTTATAATCTATGTTGCATGTCAGAGATTAATCCAGTGATTACACGAAATGTGACGTTGTAGTTTTGCTTTGTACTTGCTGTTCCCTCTGCCTGGAACGCTTTTCCCTCAGTTATCTACACGGCCTGCTCCATACCTTCTCCAGGTTTTTTCACAGTCATCACTCTTCACGGAGGACCTCTGTGGCCACCCACATCCCTGCTTTCTTTTACTTCTTGTTTCTTTGTTTATGGTCAGTCTATCCCAGAATGTAAGCTTCATGAGAATAAGGATTTTTCTTCTTCTTGTTTCTTTAGTCTTTTCTGTTCTCTACAGTATTCTCAGAGCTGAGGAAGGTACATGGCACATAATAGATGCTGAAACAGTGAATGAATTATTGAATGAATGAAACGTACCAAGTGTTAATAAGCATGAGACTGAGAAGGACTAGAGATGAAAAGCTCCACGGGGGAAGTGACAATCAGGCTGATCTGAGAAAGAACAGGAGGCATACGCCTAAGCCTAGGGGAGAAGGGATTGATTCCATGCAGGAAACACGAGCATGTGCAACGGCCCTGGAGTGCATGGGAACATGGTGGGCTTAAGGAACTAGAAGGAGTTCAGTGGGCTTCAAGCACAGAGGATAGACAGAGATGTGATGGAGTTGTAACAGCTGACCCTTAGAACTGCTCACAAAATGCTGGGAACTATTCCAGTCTTCACAACTCTGGGATGAAGGTACTATACTTATCCCCATTTTAGAGATGAGAAAGCCAAGGCCCACGTAGTTTAGGTCACTTGTGCAAATCACAAACCCAATGAGCAGCAGAATTAGAATTCAAACCCAGGTACTTGGACTGCAGAGCCTGTAGTCTTAACCACTATGGCCTTCAGTTTCCGGGGAGGGGGGGGTAGGCCAGCACCTGTGGGGCCTTGGAGTGACATGGAATCCTAGTTAGGGGCCAGGGAGGAGCAGGCAGATCCAGGCTGAATATCTCCTGAGGTGATTGTCACGGTCCCCCCAGCTCTGCAATCCCTACCTTCCAGAGCCACACCTTCTCTAATTGGACTAACTGTCAAAAACTTGTTTCCCGTTTCTAGTCAGGATGGGCAAAATCAGTCTAAATCCCCTGAAGGTTTGGCTATAAGATCCCTTCAGAGACTATTACAAAGCTAGTGTTCCGTTCTCTGGGATGATGGGTTATTTTAAAAAGCATTACCTCAGTTATTCGCAGTGCGGAGTGGGTGGTTCTCAACTTGGCTGTCCACTAGAATCACCCAGGGAGATTTTTAAACGTCTCCATGTCCAGGAGACCAATTAGATCAGAATCTCTAGGAGTGGGACCCAGGCATCAGTATTTTTTCAAGCTCCCCAGGGAAGCCCAATATGCAATCAAGTTTGAGGATCACAGCCCCTCGCTACTCTAAGGATGGACCAGTGACCAGTTGCAGCATCCCTGGGAGATGCAGGGATGCTGAATCTCAGGCCCCACCACAGACCTACTAATTCAAAATCTGCATTATAATAAGGTGAATCCCGTCCACATTAAGGTTTGAAAAGCACTGCTCTAGAACCACACTGTCCAATACTGTAGCCACTAACGACGTGTGGCTATTTAGATTTAAATTAAAAATTCAGCTCCTCAGTCGCACTAGCCACATTCAAATACTGCATTGCCCCATGTGGCTAGTGGCTACCATATTGGACAGTGCAGATATAGACCATTTCGGTCATTGCAGAAAGTTCTGTTGGACAGCATTGCTCTAGAACATTCTGGAAAGGGGTGGTAATCAGCCATGATCTTTTTCCTTTGGAGGCTACAGGCATACAGATAGGCAGTGCTACTCCCTTGGATGGGGCAAAATTGAGATACATTCAGCTGGGCACATGAGGGGATATATCTAGGTTATTTACTTGCTGTTCATTTTAAATAATCAAGAACATAGCCATATCTTCCCAAGCCCTGAATACGTGCAGGTGGTGGGGTGGGAACAGATGAGTGGGAGATTGAGGAGAAATGTGAGAAGCAAGATCAATTTCAAGTGCTGAAACTGAATGTAAGCGGTTGCCTTGGTCCCCACCCTCCCCTGTCAGCCCCTGCCCAGGCAGCACCAACACACTCCCCAGTCACCACGAGGCAGAAAAGCACTCAGCAACCAGACCTGATTGATTTGTGACTCCAGATGGAAATGTGAAAAGCGGGTATGACAGCTAAATAGTAAGCCACGCTACCATGTGATGTGGCTGGGGGCTTAGGTTTGTTTTTCTTTGCGGGGTGGAGTGTTTCTTTGCGGGAGGGAGTTTCCCTTCATTTTTCGGGAAAGGCCAGGCGATGTTTCTCCACTAGACAGTTTGGTTGCTGACAGCAGGACACGTAATGCAGCGAGAGCTGCACAAGTTGATGGAGACAGACCACAGCAGCGGTGGAGAGCGATGTGCCTCTTCCTGGGCGAAAGCTGCCCTCCATCTAGACAGCCACTCCGCAGGCTGACAGGAGGTGAGGGGCAGCACTCAGCAGGCAGATCATTTATTTATTTAGGCAATCCTTCGGGTGCTCTCCCAGCAAATTACCATGGGGCAGGAGCAGGTTAAGAGGGTGAAAAAACAAAATGAGAGAATGCGCTAACACAGTGTATCATATCCCTCTACATAGCAACATGTGCCGTTGGTGCTGTTTACATCTTTACAAAATTTCAGCTGCTGCAGCTCAGTTAATATGGTTACATAGTAATGCTTTGCATTTTGAAGTTGTTTTGTGGTTGTTTTATGAGGTTGGTCCTCATGACTACCTTGGGAGGAAGTCAGAGCAAGTTTCATCATCCCCTTCAAAGAGAAATAAAGCCCAGAGTGGTTAAGTGATTTTTCTAAGGTCATACAGCTACCAGTGAGTTGAAAAAGCGATTATTCATTTATTCATAACTATTTATTGAGAATCCTATGTGCCTGGTTCTGTGGATGTGTCTGTCTAGTCTCTGTTTTCATGGAGCTTGAATTGTAGAGAGGCTGATAGAAAAAAAATGAGGCAAATTAACAAATTAAATGATCACAAATTATGGTAAATGTTATGAGGAAAAAAATAAAATAAAAAACAAAAACCCAAGTTGAAGATAGAAGAACTAGGAAAGGGATGGGCTACATGGATACGTTGATTTGCTGGCTCCTCTGAAGAGGAGGCATTTGTGCTGAGACTTGGAGAATGAGAGTTAACCAACCAGCCAAGGCAGGAGTGGGAGAGAACATTCCAGGCAGAGGGAGCTGCATAAGCAAGGGCTGTGATGCAGGCAAGCGTCTGCCTACCTGAGCCACCTAAGGAAGGCCCCTGAGCTGCTGCGCTGAGACAGAGAGAGTGGTTTGTGACAGTGGCGCCTCACTGCCTCCCACCTCCCTTACCCCACTGCATCCCTGCAGCAAAGGGGAGTTCTGTCTTTATCCCTCAGTTCCTCCTCCTTCGGGCTCTCTCCTGAGAGTCACTTCTGCCAGCCCCTGTCCAGGATTTTGTGCTGTAGCATCAGGAGGGTGGTGGAGAGAGAGAGGTCTGGAAAACTGGAAGGAAGGGCAATAGGGCTTCAAAGACGGGAAGCCTGGGTGTCGGTGACAGTTGGAGTAGAACGTGAGAATGAAGAATCGAGAAAGTCAGAGGGTGGAGGTTCCAGAGCAGCTGCCAGCTCTGGGAAGAGGGGAGGAGAGCAGCAGTAGGTGTGAATGGCAGCCTCTCCATCTTGTTTGAGAGATTGCTTTGGCTGTGTCTCTGTGTTTCTTTTGAGAGGTGATTGCCCAGAGACTGGATTACGTGGGCCCTGAAGTTTATGTGAGTTACTCTAAAATATGATAAGTCCCAACCGAGAGCCCTGCCAAGTTTCTCAAAAGACTGTTTGATAAAGTCGGGCTCCTGCATACAAAGATTTGAGCTAGAGTCATGCCGCAAATAACACAGAGTTATTTTCTTCTCTGCTCCTACTCCAATTTGCCCAGCATAACATCTCCAGTGAACATTGTATTTGGGAATCCAAACTTGCTGGATGGAGCTGCGTGCATTGTGAGGTTGGCCCTTGTTGGGCTGGATTAGGAGAGGGGCAGAAGAGGCAGTAGTCATTATCAGAAGCATTTCCTGAGCGCTCACTCACTATCAGGCATCATTCTAAGCATATTATATGCATTAGTTTATTTAATCCACATAACATCCCCACAGGATTGATAGGTACTATTTGCATCCCTATTTTACGGAAGGGGAAACTGAGGCACAAACTCTTAGAGTCAGTAGGTGGCACAACTGGCGTTTGAACTCAGGCAGTTTGGGTCCAGAGCGCCTGCTCTTGAGCACTGTAGAGGCTTAGAGACACCTAAGGGCTCACCTGGCCGCAAATACCACCCCTGCCCACCGTCATTGGCCACAGTACCTGACTAAATGTGACAGTCACTTACAGAGCACGGCATTGTCCTAAGCACTTCACACGCAGTAGCTCATTATATCTTCCTAACAGCTCTTTTAGATAGGTACTTATATTCTTCCCATTTGACATATGAGGAAATTGAGGCTCAGAACAGTAAGGAATTTGGTCAGAGTCAGGTAGAGTTGAAATCCAAATCCAATTGTCGAAGCCCCAAGCTTGAGCTCTGAACTAACACAGGTCCTTGTGTTTTTTTTTTGTGTGTGAGGAAGATCAGCCCTGAGCTAACATCTGATGCCAATCCTCCTCTTTTTGCTGAGGAAGATTGGCCCTGAGCTAACATCCGTACCCATCTTCCTCCACTTTATATGGGACGCCGCCACAGCGTGGCTTGACAAGCGGTGCGTCAGTGTGCGCCCGGGATCCGAACTGGTGAACCCTGGGCAGCTGCAGTGGAGTGCCTGCACTTAACCGCTTGCGCCACCGGGCTGGCCCCGGGGTCCCTTTTTTTGAGTAGACATCTCATGTCTCTCAAAGGTCTCCTATTACAATGAACCTCAGCCGTGTAGCAGGAGGGTGACTGTTTTTCAGACACTAGGAATGTTGGAGACTTGGGGGCAAGTTTTGTTGTAACTCCCAAGGCACTAGCTTTTACCCTGGGCAGCAACTGTCTAGGGACTGGAGCTGCCCAATGAAACAAGTTCAGGCACACGCATGTCCCTAACTCAGGTTTCTCCCAACCTGTCTTCTGGCCCCTCTCTGAACTCTTGGTGCTCTGTCTTGGTGATCTCATCTGCTCCCGGGTGTTAACATCCCCTTTACTTGGATGAATCCCAAACTCACAGCTTCAGCCCAGACTTGGCTCCAAATCTCCGTCACCTTCATTCTACCTGCTGCCAGGAGCTCGTGTAGCAGAGTGTCGCAGAGGCTGGAGTAACCGCCCTAATTCTGCGGCGTCTTTTTTCCCCATTTCCCAGCTGCTGCTGCACCATTGCAGCCGAAGGGTCCCACCTGCAGCCTTCTCCAGAGGGTGGCCCTTGGGTAATGGGAGCTGCCTCACTCAGAGATGCCTGCCAGGTCCCGTGCCCTCCCACCTTCACCTGACCCCAGGCATGGAGTGGTAAAGGGATTTGAGGGGATATGGGCAGGGCACTGATAGTGTCTGTTCCAAGAATCAAGTGCAAATTCCTTAGACTAGCAATCAATACCTCCCTAACCTGGCCACAGATCTTCGCTCCTGCTCAGCCACAGAGCAACTCCTCAGCCCTCAACAGTTCCTCTGCTCTCTGACCTTGCCTTTGCTCACTCTGGTTCATTTGTCCAGAATGCCTCCTCTCCTCCAACTCCGTCAGCATTCTACTTATCCTTTGAAGGCCAATGACATTGCCACTTTGCCCATGAGGCATTCCTAAATTATGCTGGCCCTTACAACCTGGGTTATTGTTAGGTATGCACGGGTCTCTAGTCATCATGGCCGAGAATGACTCTGATTCATCTTCGCTATCTCTAAGTGGTATGGTTTGAATTGTGTCCCACTGAAAGCTCTTCAAGTCCTAACCTTCAGTACCTGTGACTTTGACCTTATTTGGAAATGGGGTCTTTGCAGATATAATCAAGTTAAGATGAGGTCATTAGTCTGGGCCCTAATCCACTATGACTGGTGTCCTTGTAAGAAGAGGAGTAGAGACACAGAGACAGACACGCACAGAAGGAGGATGATGTGAAGACATACAGGGAGAACACCATGTGACAACAGAGGCAGAGACTGGAACGATGCATCTACAAGCCCAGGGATGTCAAGGATTGCTGGCAACACTAGAAGCCAGGAGAGAGGCATGGAACGTGTTCTCCCATAGCATCCTCAGAGGGAACATGGTCCTGCCAACACCTGGATTTCAGACTTCCAGCCTCCAGAACAGTGAGAGAAGAAATTTCGGTTATTTTAAGTGACCTATTTTGTGGTACTTTGTCACAGCAACTCTAAGAAACTAATTCATTAAGCATCTCACACAATGCCTTGCACGGAGTAGGTAATTGACAAAGGCTTGTTGAATTCACATGGTGGCAGCTTATTTCTTTCACTAGTTCTTTTACAAACTATTTAGTGTTTATTGCAAGGTAGCTTGCAGTATGTTAGTAGAAGCTCAAATTTCCTAAACCTTTGGTTGTTTGTCATTCCATATCTATAAGCTACCCTTTCCCCACCAACTGCCCTTACTGGTAAATTCCTATGTATAATGTTTGTGAGGGAGAAGAGGGCTTACATTAATATATTAGTTATATAATGCTGCACAACAAATCACTCCAAAGTTTAGTGGCTTAAAACAACAGTAATCATTTATTATTTGTGGAGTTTCTGTGGAGCAGCTTGCCTGGAAGGTTCTGACTCAGGATGTCTCATGAGGTTGCAGTCAGATGTCACCCAGGGCTGCAGTCACCTGAAGGCTCGACTGGGGCTGGAGGATCCACTTCCAAGGTGGCTTATTCACACAGCTGGCAAGCTGGTGCTGGCGTTGGGCAGGAGGCCTCAGTTCCCCCCCTGCTTGAATGTCCTGATGGCATAATGGTTGGCTTCCCCCAAGCTGAGCTGTCCAAGCAGAGAGCAAGGTGGAAGCTGCAAAGCCTTTATGATCTATCCTTGAAAATCATACTGTCCCTTCCACCATGTTCTGTTGTCAGCACAGGCCAGTCCTGATTAAATGTGGGAAGGTGTGAATACCAGGAGGTGAGGATCATTGAGGGCCATCTTAATTAGTCAAAACCATGTAATCTCAACAGAGATGATATCACCCCCCAAACAGGCAAATATTTGTTCTTGGAAGAGATGAAAAAAACGTACTCTTTTTATGTATAAAGCACAGATATACGTATAGTACATAAACAGATATGGAGTATATATGTGGTACTAAAATTTCGTGGTGAGAGAATCAAACAATAAACAAAAAAATGTCTAGAAGGTCTTCTTAGGGGGATGATAATGAAAAAAGTGGTTGAGAAACACTGGCTAAATCTTTTTTTGGTTGCAAGCAATGAAACCCAATTCAAACCGACTTAAGCAAAAACAAAGTCCAGGAGGGTAGGCTTTAGGTATGGCTAGATCCAGGGGTTCAAATGCTGTCACCAGAGCTTTGTCCCTCTATATTATATGTAGTCTGTCTCTAAGTAGCTTTCTATGAGGACCTCTGTGAGTGCTGTTCTCATCCTACTATCAGCTAAGCCCTCTGCCTCCCACTACCCACCCCAGTGGGAAAGGTGCTTCCTTCCTCTTACCTCTGGCAGAAAAGTTCCAGAAAGAACCCGCATTGGCTCATCTTTGGATGTATGTCCATCTCTGATTCTGGGACCAATTCTAATGTGTGGGATTTTTTCTCCACACTACCAAGCAATCCTCTGTGACACCAGCTGAGTGTCCTACAATTCAACTCAATTCTGACACTGTCTACCTGGAGACAGTATCAGATCCCACAGGTTATGAGCTCAGTCTTACAAGACTGCCCCCCCCCCAGACACACACTTTAGATGCCAGTCACAAGTCTAGGTTGTCACCTGTGCTTCTGACAGACTTGCTATAGATCCGAGGTTCCAACAACCCCATCCTTGAGTTCAGTTAATTTGCTAGAGCAGCTCACAGAACTCAGAGAAACATTGTACTTACTAGATCACCAGTTTTTTATAAAAGGATATAACTCAGGAGCAGGCAGATGGAAGAGATGCACAGGGCAAGGTATGGGGAAAGGGTGCGGAGCTCCCATGCCCTGTCTGAGCGAGAGTGCCACTCTCCCCAAATCCCCACATGTTCACCAACACGGAAGCTCTCTGAACCCTGTCCTTTTGTGTTTTTATGGAAGCTTCATTACACAGCCATGCTTGATTAAATCATGGACCATTGGTGATTGAACTCCATCTAACCCTTCTTTCCTCCCTGGAGGTCAGGGGGTACTGAAAGTTCCAACCCTCTAATCACGTGGTTGGTTCTCCTGGCAACCAGCCCCCATCCTTAGGTGCGGTCCAACTATCACCTCATTAATATAACAAAACACCTTTATCACTCTCATCACTTAGCAAGTGCCAAGGGTTTTAGGATCTCTGTGCCAGAAATGGGAAGAAGACCAAATATATCTTATTATAAATCAAAATATCACACCATCCTTTGAGGGAGGAGGGAGAGGTGGCATTGAGTTAACTCCTGAACCTCAGAAAATCTGGGTTGATATCAGAAGAAGAGGGAAAGATCACAAAAAGGCAGAAATAACAGATGTCTATTTGGGGAGACTGAAATGCTGCTCAGTCCTAGCAAGCCTAGATTAGACAGCAGTGTGAGCACTAAACTTTCTGGGTATGTGGACAAAGAAAAAGAAGAAAAAGAAAAAGAAGACACCGCCATTTCACTGTGCTGTCCAGGGAGGGCTCTGTTTCTCAAGATAATGTAGAATAGCAAGAAAGACAGGGCTTCGTAATCTGATAGGTATAAATTCAAATCCAAGCTCTACCAATGACTAGCTTGAACCTCTCAGACCTTCAGTTTTTTCATCTGTAAAGTGGGAGTAATGGTACTCACCCCATAGGATTGTTGCCAGGATTAGTTGAGATTGTGCGTGTAGAGTATCCCACAAAACACTGGTATCTGGTAGCTAAGGATGAGAATAGGGGAGGATTGTAAGGGTGGGGATACTTATTCTCTATTTCCGGAGAGGGGAGGACACCTCCCCACTCCAAAGGTTTTCTGTTCTTATATTGCTTTATGCAAGGGTAAAATTCCCAGGAGGGAGACTTGGATTGGCCAAGCTGGGATGATGGGAAAGCCCAGGTGAGGTCAGCACACCTTGCTTGACTGACCCACCAAGACAGTCCAAAATGGGTGCAGAGTGGTTCCCCAGAGGAAAATTGGGGTGCTGTTAGGAGAGGAAGGGGATTAGATGCTATAGGGAAGGCACAGATGTCCGGTGCAGGCATCCTGCAATGCATTGGTCCAGGAAGCCCTGACCAGCACTTTGGCCCCTACATGCCCTCTGTGTCGATATTCTCCACTGGTGGCACCTGGAGAGGAGGAGTGGGTGATTGTGGCTGACGCTCTCAGTTGCCTCCCCTAAGGACCTTTCTCCACCTTCCTCATTGTTGGCAGAACCCTGGTTAGATTCAACAGTTCCCTGTCCCCTGTTAGGAGGGAAATGTTGCTCAGTCTCACTTGATCATGTTGATTTCACTACCCTTGCCAGCATCTAAGGGCATGTGGCTATCATAGCCAATGGGATTTAATGGGATATCAGCTGGGGGGCTCTGGGAGAGACATTCCTCCTGAATTAAAAGAGACGCATGGAAGAAAACCCTCTTCTCTTCTTCTGGCAGATGTTATTGGGTTCCCATGTGATACCTGGAACTGTGGTAGCCATCTTGGAATGAGAGGCAAGCCCAAGAGCAAAGTCAACTTGATGAGGACGGTAGGACAGAAAGATGGAAAAAGCCTGATCCTTGATTAAGTCAATCATTCACTGATCTACCCATGGAAACTCCTGCCTCCAGACTTCTTATAATGTCTTATCACCTAAATTACATTTGGATATGTTTTCTGCTCCTTGTAGACCAAGCATCTGAATGATATGTGCCCATCCACCTCTAAATCTCCAACAATAAGGAAGACTTTTAGATCAGTGGTTCTCAGAGTGTGGTCCCTGGACCAGCAGCATCAGCATCACCTGGAAAATTATTAGAAATGCAAATTCTCAGGCCCCATCCTGGTCTTCCTGGATCAGAAAGGAGGATCGGAGGCAGCTTGTTTTAATAAGCCCTCCAGGTGGTTGTCATGCGTGCTGAAGTCTGCCAACCCCTGCTTTATATATTTCTTTGTTGTCATCCTCACGTCAGAACTAACCACTGGGAGTGTGAGGGTGTCACTCATTGTTCCTTCTAATTCACAGTTTCCTATCATTGCTTGATTCAATTCCACTATCCCTAAAACTCCAAAAAAAAAAAAAAAAAAAAAAGAGAAAAGAAAGGATTTGAAAACTATTGGCTGAATAAACTTTGTGCCCTTCAGTTTCTTTTTTCTTTTTTTTTTTTTTGTGGGGAAGATCAGCCCTGAGCTAACATCCATGCTAATCCTCCTCTTTTTTTGCTGAGGAGGACCAGCTCTGAGCTAACATCTATTGCCAATCCTCCTCCTTTCCCCCACGCCAAAGCCCCAGTAGATAGTTGTATGTCATAGTTGCACAGCCTTCTAGTTGCTGTATGTGGGACACGGCCTCAGCATGGCCGGAGAAGTGGTGCGTCGGTGCACGCCCGGGATCCGAACCCGGGCTGCCAGTAGCGGAGCGTGAGCACTTAACCGCTAAGCCACGAGGCCGGCCCTGTGCCCTTCAGTTTCAATTTGCTCACTTTGAGTCATCACCTCTTTCTAAACAGGACATTGGGTTTCTGGGGAAACCTACAATAGCTAGTGTGTGGCAGATATTTCCAAAATGCTTAGAAACCCTAATCTTTGTTATTAATAATGGTCCGTAGGAATCTCCCTCGAGCTTTTGGAAGTGAAGGTAGTAAGGAATGTTGGGGGTTTGTGCACTGATAAGAGTAAGGAAAGAGAGGTGGGAGGAACAAAGGAGCTCTGAGAATAATGGAAGAAGAAAGAAATGAACAAAATCACTGCAAAAAAAAAAAAAAGAGAAAGAAAAGAGAAAAGAAAAAGATCATTCTGGTTAGGGAAGTAGGTGAAGATGGATTTGTTTACTGGGACTCAACGCGTTTAAACAGAGCGGAACTGGGGAGGCGATCCAGGTCGGGGAGGGGCGTGAGCAAGGTGTCCAGGAAGGAGGGCACAAGATGTGTCTGGAAGATGGGCAACCATGGATAAAGGATAGAACAGTCCACAGGAGGCAATGGGTGGGACTGAGAACCACAGGAGGATGGAACTCTGGCTCTACTCCCTATAACTGTGGTCTTGGACAGCTTCTCTAGCTTCTAAGCCTCAGTTTCCTCCACAGTCAGTGGGCTCATTACTGCTTATCTCAGGGTTGGTGGGTGGTTTACATGAACCAATGTGCTATGGACTGAATTGTGTCTCCCTAAATTCATATGTTGAAGCCTTAACCCCCAGTGTTGATGGTATTTGGAGGTAGGACCTTTGGGAGGTAATCAGGGTTAGATGAGGTCCTGAGGGTTGGGTCCTCATGATGGGATTAGTGACTTGATAAGAAGAGGAAGAGAGAGAGATCCTGCTCTCTCTCCACCATGTGAGGACATAGTGAGAAGGCGACGGTCTGCAAGCCAGGAAGAGAGCTCTCACCAGAAACCAAATCAGCCAGCACCTTGATCTGGGACTTCCAGCCTCCAAAACTGAGAAAACAAATGTCTGTTGTTTAAGCCACCCAGTCTGTGGTATTTTGTTATGGCCGCCTGAGTAGACGCATACACAGCATATGTTAGGGACCTTGCAGAGGGCTTGGCTCATTATAAGTGCTCAATATATAAATGAATAAGATTCATAACAATAAACACATTCATGGGCAATGAGTTTGGAAGATGAGATTGCTAAATTCTTTGAATGGCTAAGCCGAGTGCATAATTTATTATGCAGGCGATGGGGAGTTTGTGAGCAGGAAACAAAAAGAGGAAGCACATGTGCGCAGAATTCTGAGGTCAGAATGACAATAGAGCATTGTGTTAGGCAGGATTCAGCAACACAGGTAGCTGCTGACCCCGCACTCTCTTTCAGATTCGTTAGGTCTGGGATGGAATCCAAGAATTTGCATTTCAAATAAGTTCCCAGGTGATGCAGATGCTGCTGGTCCAGGGACCACACTTCCGGGGAGGGAGGAAGAGAGAGAATAAAGACTAGCGTGACCTTTGGCGGATGACTTGCTGCGTGGAATGGCCGCAGATTGCTTAGTCTGCGAATGTTCAATCCACACTGGGGTAGATGATGGATAATGTAGGTGGTGCGTGGAGCTGCCAAAAGAAATTGCTGCGATTATGGCATTGGGTTTCTGTTTTTGTTTTAAGCGTAAACCACTATAATTAGAAAACTTACAATACCGTGACTTATGAAGTGAGAAGATATGGGAATTGGAGAAACATAGCGTTCCTGCCTTCTCCAAGCTGCAGATTTCTGTTCAGGGATGTTTCGGGCCAGTTGCTTAAATGACCCAGACTAGTGGCAAGGTAATATCATCATAAATAATGCTGGTAAAGTCATTAAGATGTTTGGTCTAGTGTAGGATGCTGGGAGAGAGACAGTCTGTCGTTCATGTTACTTTTCTTAGCACTCCGAGGTGAACGTTTGTTGTTTCTTCCACTCAGCATTCCTTCCTCCTCTATATCTGTACCTGCACTCTCCCCTCATGTTTCTTTGGGAAATTGCTTGTCATCGTAGAGTTCCCTATGGTACTTGTCAGGCTGCCAAACTCCTTACTCCTCCCTCTGACCACAAGGGAGGGAATGGAATCAGTGTCCCATCCCTCCAGTCCCAGTGACCGGCTGAGGAGGCATGTGACCCAGCACAGCCTATCCAAATCCTCTGGGATCCATCTACGGGTGTCAGAAGAGAGAAATCTCTTTCCTCTGAAGGTGCTAAGATGGGACGTCGTGAGTGCAGCATGCAGCTCCCCCAACCATGATGGAGTCCTCTTGTCAGAGGAGGGAAGGAGCCCAACTCATGGAGAACAGAGACGCTGAGACTTGGAGAGAGAGGGATGGAAGGGGAGAGATCCTTATCATCAGTGTCACTAGAATCTCAAGGCTGATACTGCATGCAAATTTTCATTTGCCCGAGTGAAAGAAATTTCCCCTTTTTACTTAAGCTTTGAGTTGGTTTCCGGCACTTTTACCTAAAAGAGTCTGAACAGTCAAGTCCATTCATCCACCTGTGACCTAACTTTTAAAAATCGGGTTGTTCCTGGGAAATTGCTAATTCCCTACTCAAATGCCTACATCAGTGTAGGAAGAAGTCCCTTGGAGGTGTCTGCAATTTCAGGGCATTATTCCCACAGGAAACTTCGAGCATTGGGTTTGGAAATGCTAATGAGCAAGGAAAAAAGAGACCAAGAGAGGCTTACCAATGCCCAAGTCAGTCTGTTTAGGAGAGAGAGAGGAAGGAAAAGCGGTGGAGAACCCTGGTGGCGTTTTTAGTGGGTGAGATAATACAGGGTCTTTGTTATTAGCTGGTGAAAAACTTGATGGTTCCTGGTGGTCAGGCACTTTTCTTACAAGGAGCACACTGCTATCTTTCATTTGTCGTAGGAACTAACACTTCTAGAGAAGCCGATCAGGGTTAAGTTACATAACCTACACATTGAACTAAAGTGAATTCACCTCCACGTCCTTAGCAAAAAGAGTAAGAAACAGGAATCACAGTTTCAACAGTGCGGCCATTTCTTCTGCGCACCCCACCCTGTGGGCACGTGAGAGCCTGAGCTCCTGCCTCTCATAGTGGACTATGTTGCTGGGCTTGTGGGCATTTGAAGGGATTTTCCAAAAGCAATTTAACTGTATGTCATTTTCATCTTTATAAAAATGTAGAACCCGACTCCCTAAATAAGATGAGACATCCACCGCAAGCCTCATATTTCAAGTTTTTACCAGAGCAGGTTCAGAGGGCTTGGGTATGTGTATGTGTGTGTTTGTTTCTCAAAATATATCTGGTGATTATTTGAGGCTCAGTATTAATAAGCCATATAATAACTGGGTTCTGTAGTATTTGAAATCAAAATCACTTTTGGATTCCTCTAGTCCACTGGGCTGTTGTAAATGATAAGCACATCAAAATGCCTCATGATGGCTGTGTGGGAAAAAATCCTCTCAGCCCTATTTACCTGATAACTTTTATCCCATTGAATAAACCGTAGGCTCTCGGACAGCGACTCTGCCATCGGCGACATGTATGAAAGGCCGCTCTTTGTGGTTGGTCTGTTTTGTGTGAGGTGGGCACTTGCTGTTCTACTTGCCTGGTGGCGCTTTTTAATTGGAATGATTTTTATTGGGTCTGATTTCCTGAAATAGAATACACCGCCTGCTCAGAAACCCCAGAAAGTCTATCAGCACAGAGAGCAGACTGTCCTGGGTTCCTGGTTCACTGTCTGGGGTGGAGACACAGCTGCAGGGGTGGGGAGTGGGGGGCGGGTGGAGTTGCTGCATATTCAAACCTGATATTGAAACAGTTCGGGTGTGTTTAGGGAGTAACCACAAAATTTGACACACCATCTCCACCCAAACCCCAAACCTGTTTCGTTTCAATAGCCAGGCCTGCTCTAGTCAGTGGTCTCAAAGCCTCTTCTGAATGGTTCATTTCTTCCTATTTACGACTCCCAAAGTGAGCTGGTTGTTAAGGGGAAAACAGTTTCTATTAATGTCTGGGATCCTAAGTAGATCTTTGCTTCTTATTTATCCTGTTTTGTTTAGGCCGAAGAACACTGAGCTGGTAACCAGGCCAGCAGGGGCCTGTGACAGGCACAATCATCTGAAAATATGATTTATGCACAGGGAATCAAGGAGTAATCGTATTTTAAATAAGGCTAATCAAGCTGTCTTTTCGTGAAAGCCCCAAACACACACACAAACCTCACCCTCGGGTGTTCTCATTTCCATGGAGTAAAAGCAAAAGGAGAAAGCTTATTAGGAACCTGATCCTGGCACACAGAAGAAAGCCAATGTTGTCTAATATGTGTGCACAGCGGAATTCTTTTCAGAGGGAGGATGGCGAGGAGGCAACGTGGTTCCTGCAAATAAGGGACTTGATGTATCACTCTAGGTGTGATTTTTCTGTTTCAATTGAGCCCACTTTGGATTTCTTCCCTTACTTTCTTTTGGTTGACTGTTTTCCTTCATTGTAATTTTCCTGCTTAATTACCCTGGCCCCAGGCAAGGCAACATGCGAAGAAGAACAAGTTTACAGTTAAAGTCTATCACCTCCTCTTCCTTTATTCCTCACCTCTTCTCACTTGCCTCCTTACACCTCCCACAACAACTTCTGAAACATTTACTACCTCCACGTGGCACCACTTTTATAAGTCACCCAAGGCTGTCATTTTTTTTTTTTTTTTTTGTGAGGAAGATTGTCCCTGAGCTAACATCCATGTCAGTCTTCCTCTACTTTGTATATGGGATGTCGCTACAGCATGGCTTGATGAGCGGTGCATAGGTCCGGGCCCGGGATCTGAAGCCGCGAACCCCGGGCCCCTGAAGCAGAACACGCGCACTTAACCACTACACCACTGGCCGGCCCCTGTCATTTTTTTTAAGCTGCTACTTATTGAGTTTCTACTCTGTGCCAGTGGTCAGCAAACTCTTTCTGTAAAGGGCCAGATAGTAAATAGTTTCAGCTTTGCAGGCTGTATTGTCTCTGTTGCAACTACTTCACTCTGTTATTGTATCATGAAAGTTGCCATCGACGATACATAAACAAACAGGTGTGCCTGTGTTCCAATAAAACTTGATTTACAAGAAGAGGCAATAGACTCGATTTGGCCTGAGGGCCAAATGGAATGAATCCCTGTGATATACACAGGAGACCTGCAAGACTTTGAGAAGGTTATCTCAACAGAAACACTGCCAGCTTAGACTGAAAGTGACAGAGAGAACAAAGTGAAAGAAGGCTGTTGGACTCCCAAAATTCTACAGGCAGGAAACAGGCTGATAAACTACTCAGCTGTAAACAAGTGCTACCCTTCATGAAAAAGGATGACTTTGAGAGCAGAGCCATGGGCCCAGGACAGAGCTGGGCGTCAGGCCTTGAAATCTAATGGAGTTTGCCTGGTTGGATTTAGAAATTGTTTGGGACCAGTGACTCCTTTTTCCCTTTCGTTTTTCTCCCTTTTTAGAATGGGAATGTCTATAACTGTTATCCTGGTGGAGTCTGTCCCACTAGTGACAGATAACTTGTTTGCTAGTCCATAGATGGAGAGGAATTGTGTCCCTGGATGGATCATACCAAGAGCCTTACCTATACTTCATTTAGATGATTTAGGTGATGAGATTTGAGACTTTTGAGTTGATGAGACTTAGATGAGATTTTGGGCTTGAGTTGATGCTGTAATGGGTTGAGAGTTTGGGGGATCTTGGAATGGGGTCGATGCATGTGAGACAGACGTGAAACTTTGGGGACAGAGGGTAGATTGTTATAGGTGAAATAATGGCCCCCCCAAAGATATCCCCATCCTAACCCCTAGAACCTGTGGATATGTTACCTTACATGGTAAAAGGGATTCTGCGGATGTGATTAATTTAAGGATCTTCAGATGAGGAGATTATCCTGGTGAGTCCAATGTAAGCACAAGGGTCCTTATAAGAGGGAGGCAGAAGCATCAGAATCAGACAGAGAAGATGGTAAGGTTGGAAGCAGATGTGAAAGAGGAGAGAAGATGCTACACTGATGGCTTTGAAGGTGGATGAAGCGATTACAAGCCAAGGAACACAGGTGGCCTTTACATGCTGGGAAAAGCAAGGAAACAGATTCTCCCCTAGGGCCTCCAGAAAGAATGCAGGCCGGCTGACATTTAATTTTAGCCCAGTGTTTGCTCTCCAGAGCTGTAAGATAATAAATGTGTAATGTTTTAAGCCCACTAAGTTTGTGATAGTTTATTATAGCAACAAAGGAGACTAATACAGATTTTGTCAACCACTGCTCTAGCCATACACTGTGTTAGGGGCTTTCATGGATTATCTTCTTCAGTCCTTACAACAACCCTTTGAGGCAGATACCATTATCATCCCCATTTGCAAGTGAGAAAATGCTGCTTGGAGCGATTGACTCAACAGCCTAGTCTACTGGACTCCCAAGGACCTGTTTCTATGTCATAATACCCTACTCAGCCAGACTTCTATTTTCCTTATCTTAGAGGGCCTCCCCAATTCCCATTAAAGTTTACCTGTCCTGGATCCCAGTTTCTTGGAACTTTTAATCTGCTACTCTGAGTATGTTTTTCAGTCTCTCTACCTACAGTTTTTGAGACCTACCTAGTGCCAAGCCTTGGTTTAGATTTCAGGAGAGGTATATAAAAAAGATATCCACTCTAGGAGAATCATCATCCCTCTCTCTGAAAAACACCAGTCATCTTCTTTTACAAAGTACACAGCTTCATTTATGCTATGGACTGAATTTGTCCCCTCAAAATTCGTATGTTGAAGCCCTAACCTTAATGTGATGGTATTTGAAATGGGGCCTTTGGGAGATAATTATATTTAAGTGAGGTCTTGTGGGTGGGGTGCCCAGGATGGGATTATTATCCTTATAAAAAGAGACACCAGAGAATTCTGTCTGTCTCTCTCTTCCATGTGCAAGGGGAGGGCTCTCGCCAGAACTGAATCCCCTGACACCCGGAGCCTGGACTCCCAGCTTCCAGAACTATGAGAAATACATGTCTGCTATTTAAGCCACCCAGTCTACATTTTGTTATAGCAGTCTGAGCTGACTAAGACAATCGACAAAGCAAAACAACAACAACAGCAAAAACAAAAACAAAAACAAAAACCCAGCACTGTGGCTAGCAGCTGAATCAGTCTTACAAATGTGTGGATAGCACAGAGTGGCAGGTAACTGTAAGACGTCATTGATGATCTCTGCCTCCTGGTACTTACACACCTGTGTGATCCCCACTCCTTGAGTGAGGTTGGCCTGGCAACTTGCTTCTAACCAGTAGCATAGAGCCAAGGGGATGATATGTCACTTCCATGATTACGAAAGAATAAATGTCCATCTTGCTAACAGACTCTCTCCTTTTCTGGCTGTAATGAAGCAAGTTGCCATGTTGATGGCTATCCTACAGTGAGACCCATGTGGCAGGGGACTGAGGGTGGCCTCCAGCTGACAGCAAGCGAGGAACTGAGGCTCTCTGTCTGACAGCCTGCCAAGAACTGGACCCTACCAACAGCCACGTGAGCTTGATAGTAGATCTTTCCCCAGTTAAACATTTCAGATGAGACCCTTGTCTTGGCCAAAACCTTGATTGCAATCCTGCAGAGCACCCCTCTAAGCCGTGCCCAGACTCCTTACCCACAGAGACTGGTAGATAAGAGGCATGTGCTGTTTTAAGCTGCTAAATTGTGCTAATTTGTTACACAGTAATAGATAACTAATATACCTTGAAAGCATGCGTTTAGAGTCATCGGTCGTACATCATGGATTTAAATCTTGCCTCTACTCCACTCTCCTATAATCTCGGGCATGCCATGTCCACACTGAGAGTCTTAATTTTCTCATGTGCAGAATGAGACACTACCAGAGCCCACCACGTAACAAGAATTCAGGTATTATTAGCTGTTATTATTTTCTAAGTTCTAAGGAATCACAGAAGAGGGAAATTTAATTTTCCCTGGAAACAGGGAAAAATAATTATAACTAACACTGTATTGGGCTCTTGAATTTATGAGCTCACATAGGAATTACTGAGTTTGATCCTTACTGCAGTGATTCTCAACTACAGGCGATTTTGTCCCCCAGGGGATATTTGGAGATATTTTTGGTTGTCAAAACTAGTGGAGGACGCTACCGGCATCTAGTAGGTAGAGGCCAGGGATGCTGCTAAACATCCTGCAATGCACAAGACAGTCTCCCACGAGAAAGAATCGTTGGACTAGAACGTCAATAGCACCGAAGTTTAGAAATATGCCTTAGCGATCTTGTGAGGGTGGGTCTGGTTATCATGCACGGTTCATAAATGAGAAAACAAGCTAAGAGAGGCTGAATTACAGAAGGAGGTGGGAGATCAAACAGGTGGTATGGAGCAGAGCTGGAGCAGAAGGCTTTGTCTTCAGGCCCCAAATGCATTGCTTTTTCTTCACCCTCCCTTTACCTACCAGGCCTGTCTGGAGTCCCACTGATTTCAGCTATAGTCAATGGCTAGGATGCTTCAGCCCACAGGAGGGACCGTAATGGAGATTTCAGGCACTGGAGCAGGTGGGGACAGAACGTTTTCAGGAACAGATATTTTCAATCCCACTTGGTAGGAGAGTGGGAATAGGGTTGATAGGCATGTTCTGCCAGAATCCAGAGACATTCTTGCCTAAATATAAACTTGAGTTTTGTATCCTCTTCCAACTCTTGAGAAGATTTTGGGCTAACACAAATACTCATTCAATCAACATTTCTGATCACTGTTTCTGCTGAGGCCTACATCATTAAGACCCCGCCATACTGTATTCGGGTCTCCATTTGACAGGCGAGGAAACTATGCCTCAGAGAGGAATGAAATGGCTTGTCAAAGGGCACACAGGTTTCAAAAGGCAGAGCTGGAATTAGAACTGAGACCTTTCAACTTCAAGTCCAGATTAATTTCCTCCATAGAACTGAGCCCCCTGTACACAAGGCTGTGTTTTGGGGATGAGGGGGTATGGCAGGGAGTGTAAAACGTTTCGCACTTTCAAGAAATTTGCTATCCGGAGGAGGAGATGGAGTTATAAGCAGGTAACTAACATATAAGGGAAAGTGAGAACATGAGCCCACTGCCAACTGCATACTCCTGGGAGCACAGGGAAGAGAAAGAGAGAAAGGTTCTTGCGGGTGGGGCTGAGGGACATCTGGAAAGTCTATAGGGAAGAAATAGCACTTGAACTGAGGCTTAAATTGCAGGCAGCTCAAAAGGCCAATGCCCCAAACCAGACAATAGATACACTTAAAAGTGATGTCTGCTTCCAGATCCTAAAAGAGCAAGTTCCTCATTCTACTTTTAGCGGGTCCTCGGTGACGGCGCTGTGGGACTCCATGCACATTCTGATTATTGCTCGTTTTTCTCCTTTCATAATTGAACAGCCATATGGAACTCCAGCAGCCTGAGTTCCATAAGCTTCCGATCGGGGCTGAAGATTTGCCGTATTTGGCATGCCTTGCAATTTCCATCGTCATCACGATTGTACTCAGTTTATGATACAAGCCTCTATCACTGCTATCTGCACTTTTGTTTCCCCATTTTCTGTTCAT
The DNA here is from genome assembly GCF_020826845.1 of Diceros bicornis minor. NCBI lineage: Eukaryota > Metazoa > Chordata > Mammalia > Perissodactyla > Rhinocerotidae > Diceros > Diceros bicornis. The sequence goes on along the minus strand of NC_080741.1, from coordinate 70,273,038 downwards.
TTTTACAAAATAATAAGAGCCAAGATCTCTTAAAATAGTCAAATAATCACACTAACTAGCGCTCTCCTGGGCAATCACAGTAGCAACATGGAAAATGGAACCGTTAATAGGAAGACCACGTGCTATTCAACCGCTCATGAATAGAAACTTGATGTCTATGTGTGAAGGGTGATCTGGGGCTCTCAAAGCAGAAAGCACGAACATGCAGGTGATGTAAATTCATGCATTTATTCATTCACTCCATAAATATTTATTAAATGCCCACTCTGTACTGGGCACTGTTTCAGGAACTGGGGATACAGCCATGAATTTGATATACAAGGTCCCTGCCCTCATGGAGCTTCCAGACTAGATGGGGGAGACAGACAATAAGTAGTAAGCAAATCCATAAACAAGGTGAGTTCAAATTGTGACAAGTAGGGTCGTGAGATCTAACACAAGATGTCCAGTTAAATTTAAATTGCAGATAAAAAACACATGTTCTTTGAGTAGCTGTACCTCCCAAAACTGTGTCCTGCATTTTTACTTCCTAAGTCAGGCAACCCTAGTGTTAAGGGAAGAAATGGAGTATCTGGGATGATATATCATTCAGGGTTCCAGCAGAGGAAGAAAACCAGTAGGATATCTATATTGAGAGATTTATTGCAAGGAATTGGTTTAAGCAATTTCGGGGGCTGGGTAGGCAAGTCCAAAATCCTAAGGGCAGACCTTCAGGAAGGGTGGGCTGGACCTCTTGGGCACAAGCTGAAGCTGCTGGGGTTCACAGGTGGAATTTCTTATTCTATAAGGAAACCTCAGCTCTGCTCTTAAGGCCTTTCAACCGATTGGATCAGGCCCACCCGTATTATGGAAGATAACCTTTCTTACTTAAACTGATCATAGATTCTAATCACATCTACAAAATACATTCCCAGCAGCACCTAGATTAGTGTTTCATTGAATAACTGAGGACTTTAACCTAGCCAAGTTGACACATGAAACTGACCATCACAGATGGGAAGGAGGAGATTACCCATAGTCCTTAGGGAAGACTTCTCAAAGGTGGGGACATTTGAATTGAGATCTAAACATTGAGTCATTGAACAGTGAACTGCATTCTAAGAGCCAGGAGATCAGAACATTCCAGATGGAAAGAACAGCAAATGCAAGGTCCGCGTGGTAGGAAAGAACCTGCCTTGTTTAGGAACACAAAAAGGTCACCATAGCTGGGATGGAGTGCTCAAGGGGAGAGTGTACCTGGTTGGGTGGGAGAAGAAGGCAGTGGCTGGATCATACAGAGTTGTGTACAAAAGTCAAGTTTATAAAACTCCAGGACTATTAGTATTTGTAGAAAGATGTTGATAGATAGAGAAAAGGGAGTAGGCCTTTGAAAAGTCTTCTTCCTGAAGTACTTCTGGGTATCTGGAATACTATGCTCTCTATTTGCTTGCTCAAAAAAACTGCTATGGGTCACTTACGGCATAGGACTTCACCAAACTGAAATTACCTGGGATTCCACAAAGTAAAATAAACCTTTATTATTGTTTCTGGAAAGGAATCTTCAAAAGCTAAAGAAAAAGCTCAAGAGATGGGCAGCCGCTGAGGGGCATCTCCAGCTTAGAGATTTTTCTCAACCAATCTTTGCGTGTAAGAGCCTTCCTTTTGAAGGCTGAAACTGTCAGGTGACAATTGTTTGCAAGAAGTAGCTGAAGAGGAGTCAGCGCTTACTTTCTGTCTGCGTGTGGAGACTTATGGTTTAAGGAAAGATTGCAACAATTTTTGTTAAACAAAAACAAATCAGTTTGACATATTGATTCTGAATCAGAATTCCACAGGCAGCTTTGTCTCCTGGAAATGGAAAATATGTCTGTGAAGTGTGGGAAAGATACCACCCGAACCAGTTAGAGATTCCTGGCATCCACAACTTCTCAGAATTTGCTTGTTGCCTCCAAGGCAGACCAGGATCCCTCCAAAATGAATGTGATAACTTTGGGAAGATCACCTATTTTCTCTTAACCTGGGTTTTCTTGTCTATGAAAAAAAAAAAAAAAGATGAAGATTTTCTACTCTCTGTAGTATGATTCAGCCCAAAAATTCTGGTCCCAGCCCAAGAATTCTTTATCTTGATTTGGTAGACCGCATAGGCAGGAAATGTCGATTTCTCTTGTATGTTATGTGCTAGAACAATTTCGGTCCCTAAAATCTTGATGATGAATTCTTCCTGTTGTATCTCCTCACCCCCACTAGTGTTCAAATAGTATACAGTTGTAATACTTATCTATTGCTGTGTAACAAATTACCACTGAAATTCAGCGGCTTAAAACAACAAACATTTACCATCTCACAATTTCTATGGGTTGGGAAGTTGGGAGTGGCTTAGCTGGGTACTGTCTGGCTCAGGGTTTCTCATGTCATATAGTCAAGATGTCGATGGGGGCTGTGGTCATCTGAAGGTTTGGCTGGGGCTGGAGGACCACATGGCTGTTGGTAGGAAGCCTCAGTTCCTCACCATGTGGTCCTCTCCATAGACTGATGCATCCTGACATGGCACCTACCTTCCCCCAGAATGAGTGACTCTAGAGAGAAAGGAGGAAAGTGCAATGCCTTTGACGATCTAGTCTTGGAAGTTATACATCATCAATTCCGCCATATTTATTTGTTAGAAGTGAGTCACTAAGTTAAGCCCCACACTCAATGGGAGGGGAATTCGTTTCTACCTTTCAAGGGAGGAGTGTCAAAAATTGTGGATGTGTTTTAAAAAACCACTGTTGTGTCTTGTGTATGCGCTGGAGAAATTTCACTCCCTAAATCTTGATGATGTTATTCCTCCAGCTCTATCACCCCCACCACACCCCCACTGGTAATTAAATAGTATATAGTCTATAACTTATCTATCTTCCTCTCTTGTATAACTTATTCTGAGTACAGTGTGACCTGGCGTAAGAAACTCTGAACATCACCAACATTGCTACTTTGCTGCTTTCAAGTATTACTTGACTATCAAGGTAGTAGTGGGCAAATCTTCCCTCCCCTAACCCTTGGGTAGTCTATTGCTTGGGGAGAAAGAGAGAAGAAAGTGGAGGGTAAAACAGGAGGATTTTTTTCTTTAACTCCCTTAGATAGATGAGCCATTTTATGCACCATTGCATCCCATAATAGATTGTGCAGAAATATTCAAGAGCCAGGCTTGCCAGAGGATGGCCTTCTCTCGTAGCAGCCAGCTTATCTGATCAGAGGGTGTGTGGCTGGAACAGAGGAATTAGCTGCCCATGAGTGACTTCTACCTGATCCTGGGTTCTCTTAGAAGTAGACAAGGATTTGTGTGCAAGTTGTCTCTTTGGGAGATCCTGGAAACACTGGTAGCAGGTGGAGAAGTGAGACAGGGAAAACAGGCAAAAGGAGTGGATTACAATCCCTCTACTCTCTGGGTAACTTGAGCTTAATCCAACTGGAGAAACTCTGGGAAATGATATAGAACCCACACCTCAGAGTTTCCCCAACTAAGGGAAGCAAGAGAACTGGGTTATTTATCTACCAACTCCCATCAGACTTTGGCTGAGAGCTGCTCCTAGCTAATTCTCCAACCCTTCAGGCTTAGCCTGTGTAGGAGGTCACTGCGTACCCTAAAGCACTATAAATTGAGTGGCTTAAAACAACAGAAATTTGTTGTCTCACTGTTCTGGAGGCAGGAGTCTGCGATCAAGGTGTTGGCAGGGCTATGCTCCCTCTGCAGGTGCTAGGAAAAGCACTGTTCCACGCCTCTCACTTAGCTTTCAGTAGCCTCGGGCATCCTTGGCTTGTAGATGCATCACTCCAATCCTCTGTCTTCACATGGCATTCTCCCTGTGAGTCTTCACATCGTTTTCCGTCTGTGCACGTCTATCTCTGGGTCCAAATTTCTCCTTTTTATAAGGACATCAGTCATACTGGATTAGGGCCCACCCTAATAATCTTGTTTTAGTACCTCTGTAAAGGTAATATTTTTCCTTTTTTATTTTTAACAGGGGAAATATTTTTATTTCCCCTGTTTCTAAATGAGGTCACATTCTGAGGTACTAGGGGTTAGGACTTAAACATATCTATTTGGGGGGACACAATTCAACCCATAACACCCTGTCTATTCAGAGCTGATGTCATTTGTTGGGAGCCAGAAGGTGTATCCAATAGGGATCCTCGCTCGGGAGATCTTTAGGGTTGGCTTCTGGACCTGGGGCTCTCTTGGGTTACTGTTGGAAGAGCCAGGGCTTCAAGTGTAGCCAGACACAATGTAGAAGGAGACAAGAGGCCCCAACCATGTGAATCCTCGCTGTCCAGGCGTTCAAGCTACAGATCTCAGAATTATCCCTGATTCCTCTTTTCCTTTACTCACTGCTTCCAATCCTTAGCAGATATATCAGTTGTACCACAAACTTTTTATCTCGGATCCATCCATTGCTCTCCACCAACACCGACATCATCCTGCTCCAGGCCATCTTCCTCTCTCACCTGATTTACTGCTGCAGCCTTCTACCTCATCTCACAGCATCCAACTGGACCTCCTGGGAATCCAGTATCCTCTTAGCAGTTGCTATGGGCTGAATTATGTCCCCATCGAAGTCATATATTAAAGCCTTTCCTCATCCTATTTTAAAGGGATGCACCAAATTTGCTTTTGAATCTTCAATTCAATTTTACCCTCTCTTTCTCTTATCTTTCCCCTCTCTTCTCCTCCCCTTTTCTCATTCTCTTTCCCTTCTGTCACTCTCTTTCCCTTCTCTCTCTCTCTCCCTCTGAGCGAATAGCCCTCTGAAAAGATTGAAATGTCATAGTGTCTCCACAAAGTAATATTAATGTAAATATTCTAGAAAGAAAGCTGACCCAAACACAGACCCATTTAGGCTGATTTTGGCAAAATAAGGTCCCAACCTTCCAAACTATCATATCCTCTTCTCTTGCTGGGTTTCCCCATCACTGCCAAGACACTTGTTTCTCTCGTCCTTTGCTTTGCCCCATGATGTTACTTCCAAAACCATGTATGTGTGTATATAATGTGTGTGTGTGAATAGACAGATAGATACATAGATAGGTAGATGTATACAGAGATAGATGATAGAAACCTTTTCCACCCTCCTTCTCCTGGATAGATTGTTTTCCCCTAAAGATTCTTTTCAGCTCTGCCTCCAAAACAGAGATAGCAAGAAACAATGGAAGCTGGTGTTTTTGAGCTGGAGTATGTGTCTGCCCAGCCAGGCTTGGGCTGTCAAGCTGGAAAACATGGGATGGGAGAGGGACAAGACCCCAACATTCTCATAGAGCCTGACTTTACTGCTGTGGCTCCCAGCCAGCCAACAGAAACCAACAGAGAGGGATTCGGGTCCATGCCTTTCCAGGGGTCCATCCAAAGACATCCATGGGTCAGGGTCTGGAACAAGTTACCATATAGGCCAACTGCCCGTGACTCAGCTCATTCCAACTTTCTAATACAAGTGATACCTGGTTAAAAATGAGCACCAGAAATGACTTTTAAAGAATTCAAGAGCTAGGTGTTAAAGGGTAAGAGGTGGCTCATTCCCTATTGACTTGGTAATGGTGAGGAGGTCATGGATCTAGTCTACCATGGCAGACACTGCCAGGCCCCACCTGCACCCTTCTCCCTTACCAATTCAGTTCATACTGACTTGACTTCCATCTACCAGCACCTCTGTTTCTTTGCCTGGGAGCTTTGCTTGCTGCTGGAACCCCCTGTGAGCAGCCCTCAACTAGTTACTGATGGGAGTTGGTGTATAAATATCCCAGCTCCCTCAACCCGTGGGGCAGGGAAGCTCAGAGGCACATGTTCTACACTGGTTCCTAGAGTTTCTTCAGTGGATCTAAGCTCTAGTCACTCACAGAGGTAGCTGGCTTGAGAACATGCCCTTTACTGACTGCCATCCCTTCCTTCTCTTGATCCCCACTTACCTACTAGTGTTCCCTTCCTTCTCGGATACACCACCTGCACTCTAATCCTGTCTCCGGATTAGACACTCACTTCTGGGGGAACCCAAACTCAGACAGCTAGGCGTTCACTCACAAGCATTACCAAAGGCTACGTAAGGCTGTGGTCCATGCAACATACAGGAGACAGGGCCCGTACCTTAGGGACTCTAAAACCTAGCTGGCAAGACTGGTTCACCCAACCAATGACAATACAAGACTCTATGCAATAGGACCCCTGTCAGAGAGCTCTTGTGTTGCATTTAGAGAGAGAGAGAGATGCCAGCCAAGAAGCCCAGACAACTGCTCAGCTGGAACCTCACGAGGCCTCCCCTGGATCTTCATCTTTGTGCATCCAGACCTCTCTGAGGGATGTACAGCCTGAGTTGACCCAGATCGGAGAGTGACTCACATTAACCAAGCCTCCAAGAGTCTGGGGTGTAAATTAGAATGCTGAGTTGTGAACGTAGAGAAAGTGACTTTTCGCCAATTGCCAGGCAGGCTCAGGAATACTAATGCAAACTCAGCAGTGCTTCTCCCCCACAGGAAAGCTCCTGGCTGAAGCCAACTTGCAATCCCAAAGTCATGAGGTTATTTGGGAAGCCATAAAACAGAGTCATAGTCAGGGCACAGCAAAGATGCACAGATTTTAAGACTGAGAAGAGGGGACCTGAAGTCATTCATGAACGGTGGTTTTGAACTTCCCTTACAGGGAGAAGGCATTTTCAGACGGTCAGGTTTGCGAGCCTGGGCTTCAAGAACAACAAAGTGTGTAGCAGCTGTTGTGAGGAAGACAATGGAGAATGAACAAATCAGAATGAGCGGATTTTTTAGCGCAAGTCAGTGCCCTCTACCACCACACACACACACACACACACACTAAAACAATCTGAATTTGAACTTGGCCAAAGAGTATGGGCTTTCCAATCAGGTTGACCCAGAGTTTAATTCTTATTCCACCAGAAATGGGCTGTGTGTGGATGATAGTTCCTGAACCTCATCTGTAAAATGGGCATAATAATGCACTGGGCTCCTAGAATAGATGAGGATTCAGTGAGATCATGCATGAGAAGTACTGAGCATGGAGCCTGGCTCTTAGTGAGTGCTCAATAAATGGAAGCCAAGTTAACAGTTTCATTTATTGTTGTTGTTAAATCTCCACTCTCTTGGCTTTCTGCAGCCCAGGGACAGTAGCAGAGAACACAGGTGTCATCTACATTTGGCAAAAGCCAAAGCTTCAGAAGTTGGACAAGAGAATTCAGGTGACAAGGGAGCCCAAGATGGAAGTGAATATCCAATGCAATCAGGAGACGCAGGGAAAGAGAATTCTCTAGGACAGCAATTCTCAAACTCTACTATGCATACAAATCACTTGGGCAGCTTGCTGAAATGCAGATTCTGATCCAGTGAGTCAGGGCTGGAGCCTGAGAACCTGCATTTCTAACAAGCTCCCGGGTGACGTCAGTGCTGCTGGTCCTCAGCCCACGTGTGGAGTAGCAAGGATCTAAGGCTTGGAGGGTAAAAGTCAAACCCAGAAGGAAAGAAAGTTTGGAAGTTGGAGTACAAAACCCAAATGTGGTCACGGAAAGCCAATAGTCTGCTTCGAGTTATATTTTCTGTCACCCACTGGAGCTGAGCTGTCCGATATGGCAGCCACTAGACCCGCGTGGCTACTGGCACTTGATTTTCTTCCTGATTGAAATGTGCAGTACATATAAAATACACACTGGATTTTGAAGACTTGGCACAAAGAAAAGAATGTAAAATATCTCAATTTTTAAAATATTGATTATATGTTGAAATGATAATGTTTTGGATATATTATGTTATGTGAAATGTATTATTAAAATTAATTCACCTATTTATTTTTACTTTTTTTTATATGGCTACTAGAAAATTTTAAATTACATTTGTGGCTTACATTAAGTTTCTATTGGACAACACTGGTCTAGAAAGAGCCTCTTTCTCCCACCCTCTCTGAGCTCCTGCCCAAAAACCCATCCTCAGCAATTCCTGTGGTGCCTTGGGGAAAACTCAAAACTAGGGAGGTTCATTGCTCTGAAGGGGAGACCAGCAGCCCACGAAAGGAGCTGTTTGGGAGGAACAAGGCAGAAACATGCCAAGTCATTCTCTGCAACAGCAGAGCTATTGTCATGGGGCCGGCTGGGCGGCCTCGATCCCGGAGATGCCAGCCTGCCATGCTCCACTGCCTTCTGTCTGGGCCTCTTCAGTCCTTTCTCGTGTTCCCCTCCCCATCCTGGGCGACAGGTAATTAGCAGGGCCAGCTGGCAGCCTCCACTGGGCACTGCCGCCAGAGAGCCGGCAGCCGGCCGGCAATTACTGTAATCCTGGCTTGGCCTTCCAAAGAGAGCTCTATTCAGCTCTCCCTCTGCAAGCTGGCTCTGGAATGACGGGGCTTATAACCTCTACATTCTCAGGGTGTCTCTTGGCAATAAAAGACTCATGGAAGAAAGTCTCCAGTGTCCCTATCTGCTGCAGACTTCCCTTGGTAAATAACTGGGCAGTTGGCGTAAGTCACTGCCTGTTGGTGGCACAGGGAGATGGTATTTGAAATGTCTCACCCAAGCCGTATATCCCTCAGACAGTTTCTTTCACGTGTTCCCAGTATTTCCTCCTTTAGGAAAGTGTTTCCCAGGACTAGCAGCCAGTCCTTCTGACTCCAGGAAGCTCGTTCAGGGCAGATCCCAGGCACCTTTAGAAATGCATTAAGAATGATGCTTGAGGGGCCGGCGAGGTGGCGTAGTGTTTAAGTTCGCCTTCTCCACTTTAGTGGCCAGGGTTCGCAGGTTCAGATGCCGGGCATGGACCTACACACTGCTCGTCAGCCATGCTGTGGTGGTGTCCCACATACAAAAGAGAGGAAGATTGGCACAGATCTTAGCTCAGGGCCAATCTTCCTCACAAAAAAAAAAAAAAGAAGGATGCCTGAAAATCCATGAATTTTAGGTTCTGTGAAGCCAGAAGGGGATGAAAAGAAAAGCTATTTATCAAGTGGGAACTATAGGCAAAGCTGAGTCTGCAAAGAGGCAGCAGAAAGATCCTCATAGTTATGGGGCTAACTTTTTAGCCTCTCAAGCCTCAGTCTCCTCATATGTAAAATGGGTGTAGTAATGGCATGAACCTCATAGGGGTGTTGTGGGGATTGAATGAGACCTTCCATGTAAAGGGTTCAGCATGGCAAGCACTCAGATGTGAGCGCTAAAAACTAAGTAAAACAAGGGGCTGCCTGGTGGCATAGCAGTAAATTCGCACGTTCTGCTTCAGGGGCCCGGAGTTCGCAGCCCCGGATCCTGGGCATAGACCTACTCCCCGCTCATCAAGCCATGCTGTGGTGGCATCCCACACAAAGTAGAGGAAGATGGGCACAGATGCTAGCCCGGGGCCAATCTTCCTCAGCAAAAAAGAGGAGGATTGGCAACAGGTGTTAGCTCAGGGCTAATCTTCCTCACACACACACACACACAAAAACCCAACTAAGTAAAATGAAATATAAGAGAATGAACTCTAAGAAGCTAGACAGGTGGAATGAATGTAGACCTAACACTTCAGAAGGTTCCAAATTGGAGAATTTAGATATAATAGGGAGGGGCTCCTTTTAAACGAGTGGTCTGTGACTCTGGGTGGGGAGTGAGAAAAGGTCTCTTGGCATAGCAGGTGTAGGAGCCCTCTCTGCCTGTCAACAGAGCAGCCCACACTGCATCATTTGTGAGGTCCAGTGCAAGACGAAAATGCCGGCCCCTTGTTCAAAAATCAAGAAAAAGGTGCCATTGAAGGGACTAAAATAGAAAACTTTTCCATTCTTCCAACATCTCTGTCTCTCTGTCTCTCTCCCTCTGCCTGTGTTTCTATTTGCTGTTTAATGTCCCATTCCCTGGGGCAGGGGGATACTCAGCTGGCCAGTGTGGACCATCACAGGCCCCTGGACCCTGTGACTCAGCACCTGCAATCACTTGTGCAACCCCCACCCCCTACAGCTATCAGGATCCCCCTCCCAGCGGCCACCAGACTGTCACTCGGTGCCCCAGTTAGGGGTGGGCAAGTCAATCTCCCTTCCCATTAGCCTGGGCCCCAACCCACAGAGGATAGGCCATCCCCAAGGGATTTCCAACTTCCATAATGGGACACACCCAGTTCAGATCTGGGTGGGTGAGTGGCTCGCCGTTGCCACACCGCCTACCAAATGTGCCGTGGCACGTCTTGCCCTGCCCATGGATGCCACCCAGTCTTGACTCTTCCCACGCCGGCCTCTCCGCCTCTGTCAGGGGCAAGGGTGGCATCGATTGCTGGGCAGGGCCTGGGGCACCAGGTGGTGGGAGTGGCTGTAGTTGCTGGGCAGTGGTGAGGAGGGGGAGGCAGAGCAGCATCCGGGGTCTCAGGGGGCACAGGAGCAGGCAGCAGAGAACTCATCCTGGGAAGCAGAGAGATGGGGAGGCAGCAGGAGGCAAGACCACACACACTCCACTGTCCCATCAGAACTGACTTATAAAACCCCAAATCAAGCATATCATTATTAGCAATTTCAAGATGGCGACTGTGGAGCATTAGACCCCCAAGTGCGAGGCCCCTCTGAGCGTGGGGCACTGTGCAGCTGCACTACTCGTACGCCTATAAAGCAGGCCCTGCATGGAGATAGCTGTTGTGTAGTAATTCGACACTTTGCTTCCTATCCCAAGTAGAGCCTGAGATTCAGATCCCAGCTCTATCACTCACCAGTTCTGTGACCTTGGGCAAGTCGTTTAACCTCCCCAAGCCTCAGCGTCTGCATCTGTAAAATGGGAATAATGATAGAATCCAACTCATAAAGTTGTTGCAAGGATTAATAGAGATTATGCAAGTAGGGTTAAGCATGGTGCTTGACATAAAGCAAGACCTTAAAAACTGTTAGCTATTGCTAGCAAAGCGACTTTTCAAGGGAAGCATCCTTCTCCCAATTTAAAGCTTCTCTTGGAGAAGCAATCCTTCACACTTTTCCAAAGTTCAGGGATCTTATGTTTCCCTTCTTCACGGTACCTGGTGAGTGGCTGAATAAAGCAAGCCAACGCACAGGAGTTCCACTAACATAAATAAGAAAGTGGATGGATTTAGCCACACACAGGATTATGTGCTGGCAAGCATTGCTCCTAGCACAGATTCAGCCTGGGCCGCCTGCTGAGAGAGAAGCTGGAAGGCAGTGATATGGCTTCTATCTAGCCTTATGTATCCCTTCTCAAAAGCTGATTTCACTCCCTATTTTTCTAAGAAGTCCTACTCTAAACTCGCTATGACAACTTACCTTCTGTCACTCTCTGCATGACCTTGAGTGAACCTGATCTAGTCACTTCTTTCATGTGTTTAATGACAGTATCTTTATTATAAGGTGAGCTACCGGAGGACAAGGTCTATCTCTGGTTTTGCCTGGTATTGGATCCCCCAGTGTTTAGCACGATCCCTGACTTGTAGGAGACACTCAATAAATGTTTGTCAAATTAATGGAAGTCTGGATGGATAGACAGATGGATGGATGGACCGATGGATAGATGGATGGATGGATGGATGGATGGATGAATGGACAGATAGATGGAAGGAAGAGAGGGTTATATTTTATACCTCTAAGGTCATTCCCAGCTCTGACAATCTGTTATGCTATAAGTCTACTTCGTTGTTTCTACTTCTTCCCACGAAGGATGAAGTTGGAAGCTTCAGAGCCTTCTCTTCGCGTGATGCGCCATGCAAGGAGGAAACCAAATCAAAAGTGTGGGTTGGGTTGGTTGAACGTCTCTGACATGGTTGAGGGATTGAGAGCTGGATCTACTAGTCTCATCTCGGTCCTAGTGGACCTCTTCTTCCAGGTCACATTACCTCTTCAGTTATCTAGGGACCCTACTCCATTCCAGGGGGCTGGGGCTCACAAGTGTCTCAGTTGGTCAGATGGAGACTGAGGCAAACTCTCTGGGCACAGAATAGTTGTAATCCTTCTGGCAACGTATTGATGAGTGTTCCCCAACAGATGGCCGTGTGAAGGGCAACTGGGCGCTGACTGAGCTGCCATGTGGCTCCCTGGCACTGGAATGGATGGCATCACTCCAGAGACCCAGAGTGTCTTGATCTCAGTTAGCACCTGTCTCCATGGTCCGTGTTCTCCTTCTTCCTCGAGCGTGGAGTCTTTTCATTTATCTGGCAGTGAGGAAAAATGTGTTCTGTAAGTATGCATGCAAATATCTCAGCCTTGAATTTAAACTAGTGGATTTTTAACTCCGTAGTTAGGAATTTGCATCCCCCCTTCCCACTTTATTTTCTGATTCCGTAGTGATTCCTTTCCTCCAAAGCAATGGGTGATCCGTCTAGCTGTCCGGGTAGGGATCCCTAGGCTAGGGATCACTTCTCAAACTTTCATGTGCATATCAATCCTGGGGATCTAGTTCAAATACAGTTTCTGATTCACTAGGTCTGGAGCAGGTCTGAGACTCCACAGTTCTAACAGACTCTCAGGTGATGCCAACGCTGACGGCCCAAGAAGCTCACTTTGAATAGCAAGGCTCTACAGACGAAAAGAAAAGTCCTAAGAGGGAAGAGCAGAAAAGAATAGGCACATTGTCCAATATTTTAAAACATTCTTGTACCACAAACTGGAGTTCTAGGTGCAAGTCTGAGAGAAGAAGGGGGGTTGCGGGGGGAAAGGTGCAGCCAACTGGTCTACTCCTCTGCTTTTTGCTCCAAATTGAGGCTGAAAATCAGATGCTGAAGAATTTGTCGTAAGCAGTCCTAAGGAGGTCACGGAGGCTAAGGAGGAGGGAAACTGAGGTACTGTCACAGTGAAGCATTTTCTCATGGTCCACAGAGATCAGCCTTCAGAGACAGGACGGGAGCTGCCCAAGTTGCCCACCCCAGGCTCTCCTTTAGACTGAAGACAGATGCTGGCCCTCGTCCGGTCCATCTGCCCACCGGCTGGAGAGCGCTCGGCTTGCCCTGCTGCTGCTCTCACACGTACAGCTTCCCCAAATGCTCTGGGCTAATTGGAGCTGAGACAGGGAGAAGGCTTTGGGCTTGAAGTGGCATTTTCCTCCCACTTCTTGGCGAGGATCCAGGCCAAGGGACCACTTAGGGTCACAGAAGAGAGAGGCCTGAGGGCCCTCGAGCAGCCAGCACTAACAATTCAGTATCTAGTGGGCTCGGACTTTGGGGCCACCAGAGGGACAGATGGCATCTTTCATGGGCTTCATGCTGTCCTTTACTTTATAAAGCAGGGAGGCAGTGCCAGCTCCCAATGGATTAGATGCTCAAGAGCCCTCATGGGCCCCTTCTCCTTCATCCACTGGGACCTTCAGTTCAAAGGCCCACACGAGTCCCTGCACGTTTGCTGTCAAGCCAAACTCCAGCCAGCCCTCTAAATCCTTCCACTGAAAAAATGAGTATGGCTTAGGAGAAGACCACATCCACTCGGCGAATGAATGAGGATCTTGGCTGGCCTTCATAGGTGAGGGTGGAAGTGAGGTTTGCTTGACTCTCCAGCTAATCAGTCTAGGGTCAGGGATTGGAAGCCCAGTGCCTACGGGGGCCAGGCAGGAAATGTCAACAAGCCAAGAGGGCTGGATAGGTGAAAACAGGAAGTGGTCGAGTAGAGGGGGCAGCCTCAGCTGATTGTTACCATGTGGGTGTGAGGGCCCAGCTTTCCCAGGTCCTGGGCTACTGGGGGAGATTCTAGAAATTTTTTTTAAAAATAATAATAACAGTAGGATTTATAAAGCATGTACTATGTGCCAAGCACTGCTCTTACCACTTTAGATATTTTACCTTATTTGATTCACACTACGACCTTATGAGGAAGGTACTATTATTACCCCCATTTCACAGATGAAGAAACTGAGGCCCAGGGAAATGAATAACTTGCCTAAGGTCTTTCAGCTGGGAAAGTGGCAGAGCTGGGATTTGAATCTAGGCAGTGTGGCTCCAAGTTCAAGTGCATGTCCCTACTGCTGGCCAGAAAAGAAATTTCTAGATTCTTTATGTTCACAATTGTATTCATTTTCTATTGCCGTGTAACAAATTACCACAAAGTTAGCAGCTTAAAACAGCACCCATTTATTAGCTCACAGTTCTATAGGTCAAAAGTTGGAGTGGGCCCAGCTGGGCTCTCTGCCTCAGGTCTTGTGTCAGCCGGGCTGGGCTCTTATCTGGAGGCTCCAGGGAAGACTCAGCTTCCAAGCTCATTCACGTTGTTGGCAGAATTCAGCTCCTTGTGGTTGTGTGATTGGGTGCCCATTTCCTGGCTGGCTATCAGCCCAGGGCTGATCTCAGCCTCCAGAGGCTGTTCTCAGGTCCTTGCACACGATCCACTCCGTCTTCAAAGCCAGTGACAGCGTGTTGAAGCCTTCTTGTGCTTTAAGTCACTCGGAATTCCCTGGGCAACACTCTGCTTTTAAAGGACCCTTCTGATTGGGTCAGGCCCACCCAGATAATCTCCTTAATTAGGTCAACCGACTTTAATTCTGTTTGCAAAATCCCTTCACAGCAGTGTCCAGATTCTTGTTTGACTGAATAACCAGGGGATGGGAATCCTGGGGGACCATGTTTAGAATTCTGCTTATCACAGCACTTAACTTTAAAAGGTATTAGAATCTTGTTTATGATAAACAAAGCATCTACTGGAAAGGGGGTGGGGTTTCTAAACTTTGGTCCATTCTTTTGTTTATTCAACAAATCTTTACTGAGTGCCCACTGGGTGCCAGCTCTGTGCTGGGCACTGGGAATACAGCAGCAGACAGGACAGACTGCCCCTGCCCTCCGTCTCCCAGATACCACGTGACTAGGGCATCGTGGGAGTCCACGCTGGGAAGCGGCAGTCCAGATCCCTGGGCTCCGTTCCTGTTACTCTGCTCGAGTATTTGTTTGTCTTCAGTTACATGTCCCACAAACCCTGTTTGTTTTTTCTCTCCTCTCTGAATATTCATGACCACAACTGCTCAGATTTCCTAGTCAGTCTCCCCTGTGAGCTACATTCAAACAGAGACCACATCTAACACCTCTGTTCTGATGTCTTGGCCAAAGCAAATAGAATTACGAATGAACAGGAGCCTGCTAAATTCCCGGTCCCCTGAGACAGCTGCTCTAGACAGCGCAACTGCAAGTCCCAGGAGCAGGACACCAGATGTTGGCTGGTGCGGGGAGGGCAGGAAGAGGTGGGTAATTTCCCCACTGCTGATTTCTGTGGGTCCTGTGGTCTGAGATCTCAGCCATCCTCCTGCCACTCACTGTAGTCTTCTAAAAGAAGGGAATTTATCTCTCCATATTGGGCTTAAAATTCCTGAGAACTTGAGTTGTTACCTGCTGCTAAAATATGATTATGCACAGCCAAATAATCTGATCCAATATGCACAGCCTTATGGTTTAATATTCTCATTAGTTCAATTTCATTAGTATTTACTGAGCCTCTTGCATTAGATGCTTTAGGAATTTAAGTAGTTTCCTCACCCCCCACCCTGCACCTCGCTACCCTTCTCGGCACATCTACCTACATGTCACATCCTATACAATCTGGAAACGGATCTGTATATTTAAAAAACGTATCAATGTGCCAATGTCCCTCAGAGTGTGACATCCAGGAAGAAATAGAATAATGCAGACGTGGTCCACGCAGTGACCTTCTCGGTTGGAATTAATCTCTCCTTCCTGCACTCTCCTCTTAACCCTGACTTCCGAATGCTGGGATTGTGGTGGGGATAAAACCAGACCCTGAGGGGCACTTGCATTCGACTGAGAATTCTCTCTCCTCTCTTGATTCCTGGGAAAATGCTGCCAGGCTCCCTGCGGGGTCCTCCCTTGCAACTCCAGCATGTTGGGGATCACAAGCAGGCCCCTAGGGTTTTATTTGCATAAAGATGTAGTAGACCTGTTGGGACTCATAGGACTAAAACTGTAAGAACAAAGAGTAGGGGGTTGAAGCCCACTCCTCGCCACCAAGAAGGGGCTCTTTGCATGCACTGTGCTCAGTGTGTGCCCATATTATCTCATTTAATCTTTACAAGCACCCCAAGAGGTGGGTCATATTATTACCACCGCTTTAAAGATGAAGATACTGCAGCTCAAAGGAATTAGGCAACTGCCTAAGGTGGTACAGGCATAAGCCGCATGCCCAGGAGGGAGAGATGCAAGACACTCCCAAGACATTCTGGAGACGTGGTTTCTATCAGTGGGGGAGATCATCCACAGAGAACACTGAGGAGCAACGTTCATCTCCTACCCCCTCCACTGCCACCCCGCAGCCTGCCAGTCAAATGAGACAGGGATGGAAAGCTGCAATACTAAAAAAAAAATAAGGCTTTTTAAAAAAACTTCAATATTAGCATTGAGGGGCCTGGCTGGGAACAGACAGGGAAATGAGTTCTGGACCTCTCCCCAGAGAGAGTGCTCATGGTTTTACTTTGTTTTAATTTTCTCTCCTGATGAAAAATTTGCCATGGTTAGAGAGGCACTGAATAAACAGAACTGTGACTGATGTTTTCCAATTTCCCTCGCGGATTCCACATATTTTTTAGAGTTCCATCAATATTTCAACAGTTTCAACATGGTTCCCCCTGTGGGAGGCTGGGGTGGGAGCCAGGATCCCTGAAATCTCCCTCCCCCACACGGCCAGTGCTGGGCCTGTGTCTAGCGGCCTGAAGTTCAGGAATTTTGGGGGGAAGGGGGAAGACAGTATTGGAGCCCCACTGTATGCCCTTGGCACTCATCTCTACAGGGGAAGGCAGCTACTGTGTGCTGCTGGGACGCTGCATATGGGCATTCTCCTTGTGGGGCAGATCCTCCAGGCGGGGCAGATGGTGAATGCTCTGGAAGCAGCCTGTTATGGACTGAATGTTTGTGTCCTCCCAAAATTCCTATGTTGAAATCCTACCCCCCAAGGTGATGGTATTGGGAGGTAGGGCTTCTGGGAGGTGACTGGGTCATGAGAGTGTAGCCTTTATGAATGGGATTAGTGCCCCTATAAAAGGGACCCCAGAGAGCTCCCTTACCCCTTCCGCCATTGGAGGACACAGTGAGAAGACAGCTGTCTGTGAACCAGGAAGTGGGCTTTTACCAGACACCGAATCTTCCAGCACCTTGATCTTGGACTTCTCAACTTCCAGAACCATGAGAAATAATTTTCTGTTGTTTATAAGCCACCTATTCTATGGTATTTTTCATATAGTAGCCCAAACAAAGACACATCTTCAACCAGCCCTGCACCCTCAAGTAGGATAGTTCTGAGACAGGGTCTACACTGTCTCCAGAGCTCCCTGGAAAGAATGAGCCCCATCTGTTCCCAACAGGTCCTTGTTTGATGATGCCCTCCACTGGCTTCTTTCGCCTCCCCCACTCACTTCCCCACTCCCTCTCGAATAAACTGCTTGCACTCAAATCTTTGCCTCAAGGTCTGCTTCTGGGGCAAGTCCAACCTAAGGTAGGGACAAGGTTCCATGCAGGGAAGGCCACCATGGAAATCCACATTGAAGAGCAAGAATCGGAAACCTAGCGAGGAGTCGCCCCAATAACATTAGAGAGTGAAGGTTCAGAAAAGACCCACCCAGAAACACCAAGCCAGAGGAGCACTGATTCAGAGGGCCGGGCGTCTGCTAGAACGAATATCTCTGCTCTCATACTACCATAGACTTGAGGGCACTTCCCAGAGCTGCACCCGCCATCCGCCTTTGTCCTGCTCAGCCTCTCCTAGTGGGTAGGCGAGACTGCCCGTAAGCAGGGCTGGGCTGAGGTTGAGATACCCAGAGTTAGTGTGTGTGTGCAGGGGTGGGGCTGACCTAACACAAGAAAAACGCCAAGGATTAGCCTCAGCCTCTTCCAGGCTGGGCACAAATGGAGTAACACGGGCAAGCAGCCCATCCTGGCAGCAGAGACAGATGTAGAGTTTGAGAAGAGTTACTGGCAAATTTTTTCCACTCGATCATGCTTGGCATAGCAGAGGCAAAGCCCTAGTCTTATTATTCCTTTCCTTCTGAGTCAGAATATCCCAGAATTGTTGCCGTGGTCTGGGCTGTTTTCCCCTCCACTCCGCAGATTCAGGCTCCCCCATCCCTCTAACTCCATTCCCTCTCAACCGCACGTTTCTGCTCTTCTTATTAAAGACCCTTTGGGATGGAGCAATGCACAGAGAGGCCCTCGGCAATATCAGTCGAGCCTCACTAAGTGGCAGGCTCCGTGCTAAGTGCTTTAAATGATGATCACGTTAAATTCTGTTTAGCTCCGCTTTAGAGATGAGAACACCGAAGCACAGGAAGCCTGACTAATAGGCCCAGTGTCACATAGCTAGCATGGCCCATCTGGGATTTGACGTCAGGGCTGGTTGCCTCTGAATCTTGGGCTCTCAACCACTCTGCTATTTTGCCTCCTGGAGGTTTGTTCGGTTGTAGGTATAAATATCTGAAGTAGGTGATAATTCTAATCAGACCTTGGATTCTCACAGCGCTTTACAGTTTACAAAGCCCTTACATCTACATTATATGATGTGACTCTCACCATAACTCTTTGAGCCATATAGGGCAAGAATGATTAGGATGTGGTGCTTAGCACGGTACACAGACAGCAGCCCCAGGGAATAGCAGTGTCTCTCTCCTTTCACAAGTGAGGAAACTGAGCCTCCGTTCAAGTGACTTGCCAGAGACGCCTAGGAAGAGAAGAACCGCATCTCGTGAACCTGCACGCAGCTCACCCGGTCTCTCTCTTTCTACATCCAGTGACCAGCCTGGTGCGTTCTACCAGCGAGTCCCTGGATCCTGCTCTGCTGGCTGATTTTCTCTGGTATGCACAGGGCTTTCAAAGAAGTATTTATTCCCTACTCTAAGCCCAGCACGGAAATCAGAAACAGGATGTCAAAAAACACAAAGGGCTCAGGTTGCAACGCTGCTGGAATGCAAACCCAGGAAACTTGCCTTCCTTCTCTTGAGAGGGTGTAAGGGGATGGCTGGAAATCAGCTTGGATTTTTCTGGGGTCTGGGAAAGAGGAGAGAGAAGCACAGATACAGTTTCTCGGGGCCTGCTCTGATTGGAAAGCTGGTACTGTGCTGAATGACGTTGGTGCGTGTGCGCCGTTCCTGCGGTATTGGGCCATAAAGTCTGGAGGCCACAGAGGTGCGGACAGAGGAAAGGGAAGGCCTGGCAACTTTATAGCCCACATTTCCCATCTTTAAAATGAAAAGGTTCCATTATACAGGGCAGTGGCTCTCTCTTAAAGGTGATTTTGCCCCCAGGGGATATTTTTGGTTGTTCAAGGAGGGGGAGGGGGTGGGCAGAATGGTACTGGCATTGAGGGGTAGAGGCTAAGATGCTGCTAAACATCCTTCAATGCATAGGACAAATTATCCCACCAAACGTGGGTAGTGCCAAGGTTGAGATACCCAGTGCTGAGACATCTTGAATGTTCCTCCTGAATTAACCCTACCAACAGAGAGCAGTGGAAGGAGAAAACATACGCCTTAAGTGGTTTGAGGGTGCAAAGATAACATTTCTTTGATGTGTTTTATCTGAGAATTTCAAAATATTACTGTGATATTGTGATTTGTAATAAGAAATATATATTTGGTCTGCATCCTGTTCCTGGCACAGAGCTCCTAAAACTCTTGGATAAAGGTGTTTTGTTGGTAATGAGGTGACATTTGAACTGCACCTAAGGATGGGGGCTGGTTGCCAGGAGAACCAACCATGTGATCAGAGGGTTGGAACTTTCAGTCCCCCCACCCCCACCCCCACCTCCGGGGCGGGGAGAGGGGTTAGAGATAGAGTTCTGTCACTAATGGCCCACGATTTAATCAAGCATGGCTGTGTAATGAAGCCTCCATAAAAAGCCGAAAGGACGGGGTTCAGAGAGCTTCCTGTTGGTGAACATGAAGAGATTCGGGGAGAGTGGCACGCTCACCTGGAGAGGGCATGGAAGCTCTCCACCCTTCCCCATACTTTGCCCTGTGCATCTCTTCTATCTGCCTGCTCCTGAGTTACCTCCTCTTATAATAAACCAGTGATCTAGTATATAAAATGTTTTTCTGAGTTCTGTGAGCCACTCTAGCAAATTAATCAAACCTAAGGAGAGGATCAACGGAATCTCCCATCTACAGCTGGTCAGTCAGAAGCACAGGTGACAACCTGGACTTGTGATTGGCGTCTGAGGTGTGTGTGTGGTCGGGGGAGGCAGTCTTGTAGGACTGAGCCCTTAACCTGTGGGATCTGACGCTATCTCCAGGTAGACAGTGTCAGGATTGAGTTGAATTGTAGGACACCCAGCTGGTGTCACAGAATTGCTTGGTGGTGTTGGAAGAAATCCATGAATCAGAGTTGTTGTCAGAATCTAAATTGCATTCTACCCCAACCCACACTTGGCTGATTGCTTCGTTCACTCATTTAGCTAACATTTACTGAGCACCTACTGTGTGCCATGCCCGCATTGCACTCCTCTTCTGTTTTGCTGTAATATGAGTTTCTCGTTGTTGTGGTCTTAGCTTAGACATCACCTCCTCAGAGAACCTTCCCTTCCCATCTAAAGCAGCCCACCACCTACTTGTCATTCTCAGCCTCCTGAGCAATTTTGGTTTAGCACTTACGCAATTTATGATTATTTCAGTTATTTGTCTGTCACCTCTGTGGTGTGTAGTGTCTGTGAGGAGAGGGACCATTCTTGTCCACTTGTGGGCCTGGTGCCTCACTCTGGGCTGAGCGTTTTAAATGCACAATCATCTTACTGTCCCCATTTTACAGGTGGGAAAACTGAGGCACGGTTTATTCATTTATTTGCTAAATGAATAAACAAAACTGACACCCGCTCCCCTGAAGATGTGCTGTGTTTATGCTGTAGCTTAGCATACACTTGCTAATCTCATACTCCTGGGGGTCATGACCCCATTTGAGGGTTTAGGAAAATGAGCACACTACTTGGGGTCTAGTGCAGGCCTAGAACTTCCTCACAAACTGTTTCATCCTAAGTCAAGTCCTCATTCTGAGCTTCAGTGTACTTGTGTACCACAAAAGCCACAACAGGATTGGGCTAGGTCTGTTTTCTCAAAGTATATCCCTTAAAGCAATGACTGTAGGAAATGTTACTAGATTTTCATCCCCAAAAGTGGAAGGTCCTTAATCAAGTATATGTGGGAAATGTTTTAAAAAAAGAAAGATTTTTTTTAATGCAGGACTTATCAGAGCCTTTCATACCTTACTGTATGGTGTGAACGCCCAGGAAGAATGTGTCTTTTTCATTGTTTCCCAAACATATCTGTTCAAGGAAACCAGTTTCTGAGAAGCACGTGGCGGGACTTGGATTCATATCCCTTGAGCAATGTTGGATGGCCCAATAGCTAGGACCCTCGTCACTCTTACATTCAGAATCTCTATAGGGAACATGTGTAGAAAGCATCTGTTATTCTCAGCTGTCTCGTGCCTCGGCCCATTGTTAGAACACGTTTCCCACCCTCCTTATCTCTAGGCTGGGCCTGTGCCTAGTCCTGGCCAATAGGATGAGAGCAGGAGGCCTGGCCCCTGGAAGACCCCTCTTGGGTCCTCTACCCTCTCTTCCCTCAACTCCCAGCCAGATGCTAGGATCCAGTGAGGCCTCCCGAAGCCCTAGGAAACGGTGGAGCCACCACATGGAAAGAATCCGGGTCTCTGAAGGCTGCCCGCCCCAGACAGGAGTGAGAAGTAAACCTGCTGTGTTCTGAAGCCTCTTAGATCCGAGACTTGACTGTCACAGCTGTTAGTGCCAGCTGACTGACCTCGGTCATTCAGGGAGAAATTCCTGCTCAGATGGTACCGCTCTCCTGTTAAACATGAATGGGTGGATGAATAGACGACCTCTCCTTTTTCACACCTCCTGTCTCCAACCACGAGGCCACTGCTGACATTAACAAGTGCCTTGTATTTCCTGGTGTCAGTAACCAGAGGCAAGGAAAGACCCCTGAGGAGGCTGTAACGATGTCCCCGAGGCAGCAGAGCCTCTAACAATGACGAGTGATGCTCACAGGGACACTGTCCTGCCTTTCCTCTTTTAATTTGGAACCCAAAACAGAATGAAATAAAAAATCCCCGGAAACCTGTGAGCTGTTGTCAAGCACAGCACAAACTTCCATTGTCAGTTTCCCAAGGATGCAGTCCCTCTTGACACCTGTCAAGACACTGGCTCTTCCCTCCTGCCTGTGGTTAAGATGCTGAGGGCTCTCACCTGCCAGGTGTGGGAGCAGCGAACTGTGTGGGGACCAGGTCTCTGCCAGCTGCCTGGCCCTGGGATGCCGGGGCTGCTCTGGGCTGCTAAGTGCCCGAGAGCTCTGTGCCTGGCTGCAGGGAGAGGCGGAGTCCTTGCTGCAGGACCCTCGTGCAGCCTGCGTGTCTGGGATTTGGCACTAGGGATGGATGGGGAGCAGGAGGCAGACCAGGACACGCTGGGTTCAGCTCCATCTGTCTCGGGCTTCTGTTTGGCATCTTGGCTGCGCTGCCAGGAGCCCTCTGCAGTTCCCTGCCTCTCTCAGCAGCTGCTCAACAGGAGACAGGAAAATTGCTCTCCTCCGGTGGATTGGTCTAGCGAGGCCGGAAGCAGTCCAGGGTGGCCAAGACCGAGAGACCAGACCAGGCATCTGAATCTGCAAACTGAGTCTTATCTTTATTCCTTCCCTGCCCAGCATGTCTGCTCCAGGCTGAAATGTTAGCCCAGATAAACTCGACATGAAAATCATAATCCAGCGAGTCATGGCCATTCTTGTCAATTCTCTTAAAGGTTAATCTGCTTTTCTTCTTATTAATGAAGGGCCTCGGAAATGTAGCCAGGCCTCTCCGGTGTTTTGGTAGATTTGGGCTAATAGGCTATTTTATTTCCATGGTAACAGCTTCCAGTGTTACAGGAAGATAATTTTCCAGACAAAAGATTTGTGGGTCTTATTATTCTGCAGGGATCTGACTGTGAAGGCTGGGAAAGTGGGTTCAAGGGCTGCCCAGGATTGCAAGTTTGACCCCTTCTGGGGCACCTGTTTGCCTCTGGCTCCCAGGTCTCAAGGCCTGTTAGGAGGATGCTTTGTAGGAAATTGGCAGGGACTGAATAGGAAATTGGCAGGGACTGAATAAAGATATTCTTTGAAAGACAATGCCCTAAATTCATTCTCTTATCAGCCAATGGCGTTTGAGTGGGAAGCGGCCTGTATTACAGTCATGGCTGGCACGACAGGAGCCTCGCCTTGTGGAGTGAGCTAGGAGCTGGCCTTCTGACAGTGAGGGTCTCCCAGAGAGAAGCCTCGAAGTGGAGCCAGTGCCCTCCTCACCTCCGTCTCAGGGCAGACTGGCAGAATTCTCTCCTCTCAGGCGTTCAGCACACACTTCTCAGCTACCGGGTACCAGGCAAGTCACAGGGAGACAAAAGATACACAAAACAGGCACGGCTCCTGCGCTGATGAAGCTTCCACTTATTGGTGTGTTAGGGAATGGGCGGGTTGAAAGAGAGCCAAGAAACCGGGCAATGGCAGTGCTTTGTGTTATGTGTGATAACAGGGATGTCCTGGGTGCTGGGGGCACATAGTAGGTCCGGCAGGCCACACAGGGAAAGAGCTCTTTTAGAAGGACTTGAGAGCTGTGTAGCAGTGAAAGCTGCTCAAACCTTAACTAATTGAGCCAAGCTCAGTCTTAGGTCCTGGAGATTCAAATACAAACAAAACCGGACGGATTCCCTGCTTACCCCCCAGTAAAGAGATATTCATCAACATTGCAATTAACGGTTGCGGCTGAGATCAGCGCTACCAAGGGGAAGTTTGTAATGCACAGAGAAGGAGCAGTGAGATGGGAATTTGACCAAGTATATGGTTGGGCAGGCTGTGCACTGCACAAATCTAGGGAGTGCCAGTCACAACACAGACATTGTAGATTTGAATATTTATTATGATAGTTTTCTGGAAGATGACATCCAAAATGTCTTAAGAAAGGGATGCCATTCCCTAAATTGCACAAAATTAATTTTGTGGTGGAGCTCCTGCCAGGGAAGAAAGGAAAGTCTTCCCCAAGTCAGTGATAATCTCTAGGATCTGGACAGTGGGTAGGAGCTCAGTGGGTGAAAAGAGGGAAGGAAGGATGCCCCAGATGCAGGAAACAGCAGGTGCTTCCTGGGGTAGTTGTAGCCTATCGACTGAAAAGAGGTGGGAGGCTGGAGCTAGTAAAGTAAGGGGCAGCATGGAGCATAGTGAGCCTGGAAAGGGAGGCAGGAGAGAGATCATGCAGGGCTAGGTCAGAATTTCACCTCCCTGCCTAGAGTTTCCAGTGATGCTGGGCACCTGGGGGCCTGGGCCTTTAGCTAGGAATAAGTGGGTGAAGGAGATCCAGCTGTGGGAAGGCACCACTGGTGAGTTATGGAAGCAAGGCAGACTTGGTGACCCACAGTCAGACGAGTGACTCTGAGAGTCTGGCCCATGGATCAGCTGCATCAGAATCACCTGCAGATACAGCCTCCGCAGTCCCACCCAAGACCTACCAAAACAGAGTCTCTGGAGCAAGGCCCGGGAATCTGCATTTTATCCAGCAGGCCCTGTAACTTCAGTGCAACCTAGATTTGAGAACGGCACAGTTACACTATTGCCTGTTGCAGCTGCATTCTGATCCTTGTTCTTCCCCAGCTGATTATGGGACCTTAGGCAAGCTCAAGGCTTCCCTGGGATTCATTTCTTTATTGATCCAGTGAGTTCCATAATATCTGCCCTTTCTTCCTAGAGGATGGTTTGTTCATTCTTCCCCAGTGTTCACTGACGAAATACTATATCAAGGAGGCAAAATCTTTCATCTCATGTGTCGTATCCAGTTTCCTAGGTGTGGCTGCGGGGAGCACAGTGTTGAGAAGGATTCTGAAGCTGTATACTGATTAATTAGGGATGTCTGTCACAAGCTTTGAAAGGGAGATGGTGGTACAACAAGTCTCAAGCTAGCACTATCTTAGATGAGATGTCATACCCTCCGAGCAGCCTTCCCAGACCGCCTGCAGTAGCACAGCTCACCTCCCGCCTTCCATGCACTAGCGTGTCTCCACGTAATTTCCACAAGAGCCTTCATTACAGTCTGCATCTCTCTTGTTTATTTAATTGCTCACTTGTTTTTTCTCTGGTCTTTGTCACTTCACTGATGATAAGCCCCATGAAAGCAAGACTGTGTCTCTTTGGTTCACCACTGTCTTCCTTGCTCTTGGCAGGAAGTACGTGCTCATTAACCAAGTATTGAATGCGTAAATAAAGCATCAGGGGACTGCCATCCCGGAACTCAATGCCTGGCCCTAGACAAAGCACAGAAGATACGATGCCACTTGGGAGAGAACAACATTCAGATAAAGAGATGAGACCTGCTCAGAAAGAGGCATAAAATTTGAACCAAATGAAGGAAGCAAAGTGTTATGGGACTATAGGGGGAAAAAAAAAACTTAAAAAAGGAAAAAGAAATATCCCTTCCCTGAGAATGCTGTAAAGATATGATGATGTGATGAATGTCAGCTGGCTCTGAATGGTTGAAAATGCTTTAAGAATACCCAGGATGGTAAGGTCAACATTGATGATGTCTCAACAGAGAGGAGGTCATATCAATGAAGGTATAGACATGGATGAGCTAAAGTACAAAGTTAAACACAAGTTTTGGGGCATCTATCCGGGAGAAATGAGAATGTAGTTTCACACAAAACCTTTACACAAATGTTCAGAGCAGCTTTATTCACAGCAGCCAAAACCCGGAAACAACCCTGATGTACTTCAACGAGGAAATACACAAACTGAGTACATCCAGACCAGTGAGTATCACTCAGTAATAAGGAGAAACAAACTATTGATAGAGGCAACAGCTGGTGAATCCCCGGAGAATTATGCTGAGTGAAAAAAGCCAATCCAAATGGTGGCATAACGTTCTTGAAATGACAAAATTATAGAACAGAGAGCAGGTTAGAGGTTGCCAGGGGTAAGGGAGGAGGGAAGATGAGTTAGTTGAGAGGGAGGTGGGTGGGGTTATTAAAAAGCAACTGGAGGGCCGGCCTGGTGGCATAGCGGTTAAGTTCGTGTATTCCACTTTGGTGGCCCAGGGTTCACAGGTTCGGATCCCGGGCACGGACCTATGCACCGCTTATCAAGTCATGCTGTGGTGGCGTCCCATATAAAGTAGAGGAAGATGAGCACAGATGTTGGCCCAGGGCAAATCTTCCTCAGCAAAAAACAGAAGGATTGGCAACAGACATTAGCTCAGGGCTAATCTTCCTCACCAGAAAAAAACAAAAAAACCAAAAACAACTGGATGGATCCTTGTGGGGATGGATTGTTCTTCATCTCCAGTGTGGTGGGGGATATGCTAACCTACACGTGAGATGAATTGCAGAGAACTAAATACACAGACACATAGATGAGTGAGTCCAAGTAAAACTGGGCCACACAGAATAAAATCTGTGGACTGTATCAACATCAAGAACCTGGTTGTGATATTCTACTAGAGTTTTGCAAAATGTTACCGTTTCAGGAAACTAGGGAAAGCCTACATGGGATCTCTCTGTATTACTTCTTACAATTTCATGTGAAACTAATTATCTGAAAATAAAAGAAGTTGAATTAGAAAAAACAAATTTCGTATCTTCTAACCTAGTTGAACGTTGGAAGATTACCCAAAGTGCATTCCAGCACGGCAGATTCCATTCCCCACCCCCACCCTACAACGGACCAAATTGTTTACAGTCCATTCTCCTGGAGACTCCTGGCATCTCATGTAAACTGCACAATCTGTTACAGACTATAGCCCCAGCAAAGCCTTCTGGAAGACATCACTGAAACTCTGAGTGTCCAGTGTGGACACAAAGCCAGTTTACTGGCTTCCAGCCTGGCCAAGTCCGAGGACATCTGGGTATTCGAATGACAAGCTGTGAGATCACGTTCTGGGAGACTGCTCCTCTTGCAAACTGTACTTCCGCCGTGATGAGAGTCGTGTCCTGGGTTCTAACTGCTTGCTCCCCGCGGGGCTTCCTGCTAGAGCGTAAGCACCGCGAGGACAGGGAGATTGTGCCACATTCCCGCTGTTACCCTGGCCCACGGTGCCTGTCACACAGATGGCCCCATAGTTGCCATTTGTGATTTCTGCCTGTCCAGCGTCCATCTGCCCTTCTGACAACAGCACCTTGTTTTTCCTTTGGGGAACACCCCTCCCCCATTGCAGACCGCCTTGGGAGGAGTTTGAATCGAAGTGCCCTTGTTCCTGCTCTGGCTAAGGAGAGACAGGAGACCAGACCCAGAGTGATCAGAGCTGCTGAGCAATGAGCCCTAGATTTTCACAAAAATATTTAAAAAGTCAAGCTCTCTTTCCCCTGTGGTTATTCTGATAGGATATCAGCTGGGAGCTCTTGGGGCCCTTCTCACTACCCACCCTTGGAAGAGTTTGTCTGCAATGGAGCCAACATAGTGGAAAGCAGAGCTGAAAAATGGAGAAACGACAACTCCTGATGCATCATTTGAGCACCTGGATCCAGCTATGCCTGAAGCTATTATGTCCTTGGACTTTTCAATCATGTGGATTACTGTAACCCCTTTTTTGCTTAAGCCAGTTTGATTTGGCTTTCTATTACTTGCAATCGAGACTCCTAAATCATCCAAGTACTTAGTAAGTATGCAACAAATGAATGAATGAACAAATGCAATTCTGCAAATATTTATTGAGTATCTTCTATGTGGCTGGTACTGTTTTAAGTCCCAAAAAAAGAGGCAGAGGAGCAGCAGAAATGACTGCCTCTCTTAAAGCCAAGTGTGTGGCCTAACAACCTAGAATTTGGGTCCATTCATCCAATTATGGGGCTGCTTAGAAATATCCGTTTTCCTTCCAGCCTCTCCCTTTTCTTCTCCCACCGACATAACTATGGCTCCCGCCAGTACTAGGCATGGCCCATGGACCCACTGACACCAATGCTCATCTTCACTCCTGAGGCCGAGTGACTTGGTTCCGTCTGGTTATCAGATGCAAACTTTATCACAGCAGGGATTCAGGCTAGACATTAGGGGAATATTGTGGTACCAGATGGTGTTTCTGAAGAAGGTTGTCCTATTTTTGCAGTTTTAGGATTTGACAATAAATCTGCCTGGCAGGGCTCGGATGTGATTTGGCCTCAAAATCGTCTCTGTTAATCCTTGATGCTGTGTGTATCTGTCAAGGTCCAACCAGGAAAACAGAACCCTCTAAGTCTGTGAACAAAGGGAATTCAATGCAAGGAACTGATTACACAGATGAAGGGAGAGGCTGAGAAGCAAGCAAGAGGGACTGTGAGGCAACCCGGGGATTTGCAGCGGCAGGAAGACACTACCACTAGGAGGCTAGAGAGACAAGGGGAGCTGGGGGTGTTACCTGGGTTCAGGGTGGAGTCACCCGGGGGAGGCTGGAGCTGTGGCAGGTCTCCGTGGTAGGAGCCGGTGCCAAGAAAGACATATAGTCACTGCAAGAGTAGCCACCAGAGACAGAGGGAGGCGCAGAAAGACTGTCTTTTTCCCTTCCTCCTGCATTCCAAACTCACAACAGCTGCCTCCCAGTGGCCACACCCAAGCCAGCACCTCCCAGTGGCCACATTCAACACAGCACCATCCAGTGGCCACAGTCAACCCAACACCTCCCAGTGGCCACACCCAACCCAGCACCTTCCATTGGCCACACCCCACCAGGAGTCTTGCTCTGGAGAGCCTCCTGTGATGCAGAGCAGAGCTGAGTGGGCAAGAACGGATCAGAGGGCCAACAGACCCAGGACTGCACACTGCTATCACCCAGAAGCTGCCACCTCTGGGTTCCTACATGTAACACTCCCCTTCTCACCTGGGAAGAAATGGACTTTTGGGATCCAAAGATGTCATCTCCAAGTCTCTGTCAGAAATGGGGATCAAGTTCCAAGACTCTCATACACTGCTAATGGGAGTGTAAAATGGTGCCGCCGCTTTAGAGAACTGTTGAGCAATTTGTGAAAAATTAAACATACATCCACCCTATGACCCACTAATTCCACTCTTAGGTATTTCCTCAAGAGCAATGAAAGTATTGCACAAAAAGAATTATACAAAAATGTTTATAGCATTATTTTTATAATTGCAAAAAATTGGAAACAAATGTCCACTGCAGGAGAATGGATAAACGGTATTACGGTATAGTCATACAACGGAATACTACCCAGTGATTAAAATGAACACACGACTGCTACACACAATGATGTGAATGGATCTCAAAAACCTTGTAAGTAATGAAGCCAGACACATACTATCTCATTCCATTTATGCAGAATCCAAGAAGAGACAAAATTACAAATCATCATAAGTCAACTGAAAACCTAAGATTTGTGCATCTCATTGTCTATTATTTGAATGTCAAATTAGTCATAATAATAAAAGACAACAACAAAGAATCCATTTTCAAGGTAAAGGAAAATTTTCATCTTCTCTACATGGTCTGTACTGTCAAGAAGTACAGTGTTATTATATCCTGGCAGATTTCTTATTCCACATTTTCATCCTGTGGAGTATAACCTAGGAGCAGGTCAAGAGTTCCGGATTTCTTGATCTAATGAATATGCTAGGCAGTCCTAATGCCACCACCATCCACATGACTCATGGACATCAGGTTGATGGGTGTTTTACATTAAACTAAATGACTGCAAATATTTAATCACATGACTACTACTTTTAAATACATCACCCATGACTGTGCATTCCTTTTGGAAATGGTGCTCATCTGGCTTCATCCAATTACCCAGTGAGGATCATTGGAAAAATATACTAAGGCAAGAAATATAATCACCACTGTGCAAATGCTGCTTTCCCAGCATCCATTTCCTGTTTCCCAACCCTCCCAGTTTGTATTAGGGGTCCATGTGGTTCTAGGGAAGCTAACTCTTCCTATCCCATCTCTGATCCTGCCAGTTCTAGATTTGTAGCACATGACCTAGTCTAAGCCAATAATTGCAGTCCATCCTCCTGCCACCACAGAGATTGGGTGAGGGTGGACATGTGACCTAAATTGGTCCAATCGTGTTGAATCTGGCAGTTTGGCCTACAAAGACCCTCTCTCTCCTTCAGGACAGCTGTGGTTTGGAAGTATAAGGCCTGGCACTACTGCAGCCACTTCTGTTTCCATGAGGAGAGCCATGGTAGGGACACAGCAGAAAGGAGAGATGAGACAACTACAGTCATGTGTCACTTAACAACAGAGGTGTTCTGAGAAATGCATCGTTAGGTGATTTCGTTGTTGTGCAAACATCAGAGAGTGTACGCACACAAACCTAGATGGTATAGCCTACTGCACACCTAGGCTACATAGGACTTATCTTATGGGACCACTATCATATATATGGTCCGTCGTTGACCAAAAGGTCGTTATATGGCACATACCGTACAGAAAAATGGAGGCTAGCCCTGCTGACGTCATGGTAATATGTCTGAGGTCCGCCCTCTCTCTCAACTTTTTGGTTGCATGAGCTAATACACCCTCCATGTGGTTGAGGCTAGTTTGGGTTGGGTTTTATATTATTTGCAGCCAATGGCATCCTAACTACTGGGTGATAACTAGAATGCTAGGCTCGTTCGGGCAGCAGGCCAGAATCTGTGAAGAAGGGTGAGACTGGGAATCAGAAGACCTGAGTTTGGATGCTGGCTGGGTCATGACTGAGCCATATGACCCTGGACAAGTCATTTAATCTGGCAGGGTCTTAGTCTAGTCCTCCGCATAATGAGGCAATTAGAAAGCAGGGTCTCCAAGTACTTTTGCATTCATAGCGGTGAAAACAATGACAATAGTAATAACAGCTAGTAATTTATTAAGTTCTTGCCATGTGCCTGGTGCTGTGCTAATTGCTTCAGATCCATTATTTCACTTGACTCTTGTATCACTTGGGGTTTAATCAGGAAAGCAGAACCAAGTCAGCAACCAGTCCACCAACCAGTCCTCCTGAAGCACTGGCGTAGTGGCGAATAGGAGCCGGCAAGGGAATACAGGAGGGCAGGCATGTCCGCTGCAGTGGTGGAGCAGCAAAGGAGAACCTGGGATGAAGTCTACAGAAGGCTGTTGTCTCAGGATCTGATGGGAGGCCTGGGCTCATGGTTGGTGAGTAGGGCTGGCGGTCAGGAAGAAGAGCTGGAAGTGGGGTGGGAGAAAGTGAAGACAAGCTGGAACCACTGGTACCTCTTCATCTGTCCCTGACTGCAACAAGCAGTGTTGACCGGAGATCAATGGCTGCTGCTTCACGTCTGCCTTCCAACTTCATGCAATTATTATTATTATTATTATTTGCCAACTTCAAACTAGACATACACAGGGAAGGGGATTCTGGGATATGTAGTTCAGCTTAGCCAAGTTGACAGACCAAACCAACAAGCCCTCTGAAGAAAGCGGAATAAACATTCCCCCCAAAGTTTAGAGCAACTGAACAACTTCTCCAAAGTTATCCGTTTGGCAAGTACTAGAACCAAGACTAAGACCTAGAACATTTTACTTCAACTTAATTCTTTTTCTGTTGTATTTGATTCCCAAATTTAGCTTTGTAAATTTTAGCTATAAAATGTGGTTGATTTTATTCATTGCTCTTTTCTCTTGTCATTTTCTTCCTCGCTGATCAGCGTCATCAATGATGCTGTTGCTTGCTCCTTCCACTTCATCATCCTTAGCTCCTTGGTTCCTAGGCTTCATGGCCTCATGGCCACAAGATGGCTGCTACAATGCCAGGCAACACATGGGATATGACAGCAACCAGCTGAAGGAGAGACAGGGGTCTTCTTCTCTTGAGATTCTTTTCGTTGGTTAGGAGCCCTTTCCCCAGAAGCCCCCATCCCTAGGACTGGGTCACGTGCTTATGCTCTAGGTACAAAGGAGGCTGGGAAAATAAGTAACCAGTTTTCAGCCTCCATCTTGGGACATAACTTGGCCAGCAAGAAAACACATGGAGGGAATACTATCAGGCAGCCATCCAACTGTGTCTGCCATACTCTCACCTGTTCCTTCTTTTTTAACCTTACCCTTCAGTCAGCAAGACTAAATGGTTTCGTCCATGTTTGATTTACACAATGGGTATAAAGATCCTTTTTCTACTTGTGAATCCCTAAAATTATCCATATTAGCATCACTAAGTCCCTGAAAACAAAGGGCCCCCAGCACAATGCTCTCCAAGAAAGGAGTATTAACACTACACCAAACATATAGATTGATGTTTCTCAACCATTTTGTATCATCCCCTCCAAATACCCTTTTTAGACATTTTTCCTGATCAGCCTCCCATGAATTTTAAAATCAGAAATGTATATCTGTTTGTTGTGCCATACGTATATCTGTGATTTATACACAGAAGGAGGAAGATTTTTTTTTTCTTACCCAACACTCAATTTTCTCCTCCTTGGCTGTGGTATGGTCCCCATTGAGCAGACATGATCCAGATGCCTCCTAGAGCTCTTTTAGACAGGTATTCGTATTTTCCAAAGATGTGGATATTAGTATTTGTGTCATGATATTCAGATGTGTCAACCTAGCCCCGAGGAGGGGATGAATAGTTGCCTCCATTTCTGACTTTCCATCTCTATTTTCACCAAGACCTTGGTTCATTCACTTTAGTTTAGTTTACAAGCCTTCACTTGTAGAGCTTATGATAAAATACAATTAAAAGTTAGAGAAAGGGGCAAAATGAAGGAGACTTGAGCAGACTACAGGAGAAAATGTGTTTGTTAGTTGGGACTCTGTTTGCAACTAACAGAAAGAGTTACTTTTGTGGGGAATGGGGATTTCACTGATGCAATACTATATTAATTTGCTAGGGCTGCCATAACAAAATGCCACAGATTGGGTGGCTTAGACAAGAGAAATTTACTGTCTCGAAGTTCTGGAGGCTGCAAGTCTGAGATCAAGGTGTGGGCAGGGCTGATTTCTTCTGAGGTCACTGTCTCTGGAATGTAGATGGCTGCCTTCTTGCTGTGTGCTCACGTGGCCTTTTCTCTGTGCACATGTATCCCTGGTGTCTCTTCCTCTTCCTATAAACACACCAGTCAAAATGGATGAGGGCCCACCCTAATGACCTCTTTTCACCTTAATTTGCAAATGTCACCTCTTTGAAGACACTCTTTCTAAATACAGTCACATTCTGAGGTACTGGGGGTTAGGAGTTCAACATATAAATTTTAGGAGGACATAATTCTGCCCATAACAGATACTGGATATCTCATCGACTCCATCAATAGGCTGAATAAACAGGCTATAACAAAGCAGACACCAGGGTTGCTCCAACTGGTATTTGAGATTTTGCCTTCTAGAGCAGGACTCAAACCATAAAGCTTCCGAGCACTAGGGGCCAGGACAAATATGGGCGGCAGTAATAAATGGTGTGGCAGGGATTGTGGGCAACTGGAAAGTAGATGCCCCTCCTAAAGAGGGTGCTACTCAACTCCCGCTGATTGCATGCCTTCTAGGAACAGAGGCCCAGTGGGGCTAGATCATCTGGTTTTCTAAGAGAAACCAAAAATCTGGGTGTTTTGTGAAGTTTCCAATTTTTTGAAAGAACTGTGCAAGCCGAAGAAAACGTCTGCCAGCTGGATCTGCCCCATTTGTGGCTCCTTCTTAAGAGCTTTGCTGGAATGTGACTCAGCTGCCCTCTGCATGGCTCGTTTCTGAGGGGACAGGTTCTGATTGGCTAAGGTGGAGCCAGCTGTCCGTAGGAAGGATAACTCAGCAAAACGATGGCTACTGGGTGGGCAGAGTGACAGAGAGGGTGGTTCCTGAAGAGGGGAGTCTGGTCAGAAACTGCAAAATCCCCACAGGGGAGGAGGCAAGGTAAAGCTGTTTATGGCTTTTCAGTGTCAATGGGCGTTATAGCATCAGTGGAGAGCAACTTTGCACAGCTTCCAGAAGAAAAGATTGAGATGACATAGGCTTAAACTGAAACACAAGGAATTTAAATCAGACATTTGCAAAAACTTCCACAGGGTGTTGTAAAGCTCTGAGAATCTACCAAGGTGTATCAGGTCCTATCAGATTGAGTCAAAACAGATCTGTCATGGCTGGTCTCCAGGAAGACCTTGTCAACCGTCCATCTTTGTCTCCACTCTCTCTCCCTAGCCCCCAAATCCCATTCACTGCCATCACCCAGAACAGTGTGGGCCATTTCTTGTCTCACCAGCTTGCGGATCAAAGTTTGATTTGAACCCTTGGGGCCAGTCTCGCCTCCTCTCTGCTTGCCTACCACCAAAAGCCCCAGCAAACCCTTTGATGTTGCTGATTCTGTGTTTAGATGATGTCTTCATTGGATTAAATAAAAAAAAATCTCACTGTGATGGGCTGATGCCAGTGGGAAAACTAGTGTTATCAACTGTTATTAAGGAAGAGGATGTGTGGAGGGTGATGACAAATCCATGTGTAATTAGTTATTAGGAAACAGGTTGGCACCCCTCTACATGTACTTTAGCGTGCCTTGCCCCATCTATTAACTTGTGACTATCTGAATGTTACATGTGCAAATAGATCCAGAGATATCAGTGGGGGGGCACAGCTATTTGGGGGAAACAAATTAAATCACTTCCACTGAACTATTTTGCTGTTTACATCCATTCTAAAGATATCCTAAGACCAAGGAGGGTTCTTTCTTTCTTAGTCAATCAAACCCAGCTCATGCTGCAGAACATTAATTCTGATGGTAGCTCTGTCCAAAACTCCGAGGGCAGCAGCTACAGAAGGGAAAATTACAGCATCAGAAACTTCCCAGCTGCTAAACTCTGTGTGGATCTGTTTCCAATGACTTTTTTTTGTCTTTTATTACTTTCATAATTCAAATTTTTTTTTTATTAAATTTTTTATTTATTTATTTTTCCCCCAAAGCCCCAGGAGATAGTTGCATGTCATAGTTGCACATTCCTCCAGTTGCCGCATGTGGGACGCGGCCCCAGCAGGGCCGGAGAAGCAGTGCGTCCGTGCGCGCCCGGGATCCGAACCCGGGCAGCCTGCATCGGAGCGCACGCACTCAACCGCTAAGCCACGGGGCCGGCCCACATAATTGAAATTTATATAACACTTTATAGTCAACGTAGTTGATAGGGTGTTCTCCAACCTTTCATTCATTAGAATAAGTTTACAGGGTGCCTGTTATGTGCCAGGTCCCGTTGTGGTAGCAAGAGAGAGAGAGAGGCAGAAAAGTAAGTAAATAAATGAACAAGATAACGGATGGTCATGTATGGACATCAGAGGTGGGACCTAAATGATAAGAAGGCACTGTGTCCGGGAAGATCTGGGGAATGCATGTTCTAGACCAGTGGTTCTCAGCCGGAGGAGATTCTGCCCCCCAGGGGACATTGGGCGATGTCTGGAGACATTTTTGGTTGTCACAACTGGTGACAGGGAGGGGTTACTGAACCTAGAGGGTAGACACCAGGGATGCAGCTATACATCCTACAATGCACAGCACAACTCCCCCTAAACATCAATAGTGCCAGGTCGAGAAACTCTGGTCCAGACAAGGATAATAGCTTCAAACAGAGGGAACAGCAAGAAAATTGCAGGAAATAAAAAGAAAACTGAGTGCCTAAGTATATTAATCAGCTCTTGTTGCAATAATGCTACAACAAAGCTCAGTGGCTTATAACAGCGAGTATTTATTTTTGTTGCTCACGGCTCTGGGGTCTTCTGGGATGGCTCTGCTTCAGGCCACCACTTAGCCAGGCTTGGCTCCAGACTGTGGACTGGGTTCAAATCTGCTGCACATCTTCTCCCACTCTCCTTGGACAAGCAGCTACCTGGGGCACATTCTTCTCTGGCAGATCACAGAAGCACAAGAGCCTGAGACAAACTGCACACACTTATTTCAGGGCTCTGCCCACATCATAACCACTGACATGCCACTGGCCAGAGAAAACCTCACGTCCAAGTCCGGGGACGGGGGAGTCCACTCTACCATGTAAAGCCGTGGCGGGGCTATTATGGAGGGTGAAGAATAGAGTGGGTGGTCCACTCTATCTCCCTGGGTGTGGCGGAGAGGGGGATGAGACTGGAGAAACAGGCTGGGACAAGATCAGGGAGGTGTAGACTGTGGATTTTGTTCTAAGTGCACTGGGAAGCCATTGGATACGTTTAATCTAAGGAGTTACACATAATCAAATTACTTTGAAAAATTAGAAATGGCTGCTTTGCAACAGGTGGATTGTAGAAAGCAAGAGGAAGGCAGGGGTGGGACCGGCCCCGTGGCTTAGCGGTTAAGTGCGTGCGCTCCGCTACTGGCGGCCCGGGTTTGGATCCCGGGCGCGCACCGATGCACCGCTTGTCTGGCCATGCTGAGGCCGCGTCCCACATACAGCAACTAGAAGGATGTACAACTATGACATACAACTATCTACTGGGGCTTTGGGGAAAAAAAGGAGGAGGATTGGCAATAGAAGTTAGCTCAGAGCCGGTCTTCCTCAGCAAAAAGAGAATTGGCATGGATGTTAGCTCAGGACTGATCTTCTTACAAAAAAAAAAAAGAAAAAAAAGAGGAAGGCAGAGAAACAGGACACCATTGCAGTAGACCAGGGAAGATACAATAGTATCTTGGACTAGGATGGGAGCAATGGAGAGACACTAAAATGCACCCACTCGGGATATATTTCAGAAATAGAATCCTCTGGGAATATTGATAGATTTGGGATTCAAGGCAAGGAAAAAGTCAGGGATGATTCTAAGAGTTTTGTCTTGAGCCACTGCACTAGGTGGGAGGTGGTACCATTGACAGAGATGGACAACCAGAGAATGAACAGGTTTGGGGACAAATCAATCTTTATCTCATTTAATGTAATTGTCTCAACAATCCCATCTAGCGGTACTTTTAGTATCTCTTTTTCCCAGAAGAGGAAAGAGAGACTCAGAAAAGTAACTTGTCCCAGACCACAACGCTGGTCAGTGGCAGAGCCAGGGTTTGAATATAGTTAGTCTATACCCGAGCTACACAATATAACACGGTTGTTTTACTACGTCCTGCCCCTGTAGGAGACTATGTGGTTCGAGACTGCTGAAAAGCTTCCTGCTTCTGAATATATTTTTTTCCAGACTGTATGTTCTAGAATTCGTCATTTGTGGGTTCGGGCAGTAGGAAGCAGGCACTGGACTGAAAGCAGGGAGGCCTGGACTCATGTCCCAGCTCATCTGCCATCAAGCTTGTGTATAAAGAATGCAGCTTGTTCGAGGAAGGATGAAGACCAAAGGCCTTTCCATGACCTGAGTCATCTGACACTGCTTCCTCTACAATCACGTCAGTTCCCTCTTCCCTCCCTCATCTTCGTCCAGCCGCAGGGACTCCTCTCAGTTCCTGGGACAGGCTGAGTTCTTTCTCACCCGGGACCCTTATGCCTGCTGCTCTCTTCGTCAGGTTCCTCATTCACTGCCACTCAGCATTTACTTTATTTCCTCCATAGTGCTTCGCACAGTAAGTTTTTCAAAATGCTTCCTTTTCCTCTTCCCCAGCCAAAATCATGAGGGGATTGTTCTCTAATCTTCACTGAGAACCTGATGGAGCTCCTGGAGGTAAAACTCACAAAAGTGTGGGGACCTGTTGCAATTTCTAACTCGCAAGCTACTCCACACTGAGCCCCCAGGAATTGGTCAATTACAATATAAAGTGTTCCTGCCCAGATGGCTCCAATCCAGGGCATTGTGCACTCAGAAAGCTGTGATTCTCTCTATCCACTGTCTGTCTTTCCAGTTTGGGGGGTGGGGAGAGCAGTTTGTCCTGTGATCTTAATTCTCCAATGGAGCCTGGAAGAATTGCTTGCTTTCATTTTGTTTAGCCTTTTTCTTGTTGTGAGGATGAACGTGACAGCTTCCAAGCTCTTTACGTGTTGGACTAGAAACCAATGAAGTTTTTATTATTATTTTTCATCTGCTCCCCCGCCCCTCCTACCCCCCCCCCCGCCACTTGGCAGAGACCTTCTCCATTTTATTCACGCTGCTGCCTCAAGATCCTGGAACACAAAACGTGCTCAAGATTCTGGGCTCCTGGATGAATGCGAGAACATAGGTTCATCAATTCACGGCAAGTTTTGGTAGCTAAGAGTCAAACTGCATAATCTCTCAAAGATCCCTTTTGTCCGTAAATGCTGTGATAAGGAACCATGGCAAATTTCCTTGCAAAATGTGACCTGAAGGATAATTCACCAAGTCATGAAGACTATTAATATAAATGAAACGGTTCCATTTGCTAGCCAATCTCCTTTTGGAGTTTTATGTATGCTGGAGGACCTCAACTACCAAATGAGGGGTCCTCCAGGTCCTAGGGACTAACGGACAGAAGCGACTGGAAGCTCATTGTTTTTTAATTGACATGTTATACTAGTTTCAGGTGTACAACATAATGATTCTATATTTGTATACGTTGGGAAATGATCACAATGAATGGTAACATTTGTTACCATGCATAGTTACAAGTTTTTTTTCTTGCGAGGAGAACTTTTAAGGTCTACTCTGTTAGCAACTTTCAAATATACAATTACATCCCCATGTATATGACATCCCCATGACTTATTTATCTTATCACTGGAAGTTTGTTCCTTGTGACCCCTTCACTCATTTTCCCCCTCCCCAGCCTCCACCTCTGGCCGCCACCAATCTGTTCTCTGTATCTGTGAGCTTGGCTTTTTTTTTTTTTTCAGATTCCACATATAAGTGAGATCATACTGTATTTGTCTGCAAGCTCTTTTCGGTGTTTCCAAGAACCACTTGGAAATGTTATGTTTCCCTGTTATTAAGAACATGAACTCAATAATGCCATTTATTAATTTTTAAAATGTGAGAATGAATTAATTACTACTGAACGCATGCTGTTTTATTTGGATGACATGGTATTTCAAAACATAAAACACAAGGTTATTAAGAGGGAGAAAATTATCCAGCTTCTTGACGATTTAAAGAGCAGGGGTGCAGGGCAGTTTGGGCAACTCAGAAGGTGATACTTTAGCTGCCTTCAGCTTTAATCTCCTGTGACCCTCCCCATTAAGTTAAAACCTCTGTCATATTCCTCTGAACTGTGTTTTTCCCTGTTTGGGGGCCACGTGCAGTGGACACCTGGTGACTTGACCTGCTCACGATGCCTCAGCATTGACCTGGTAACAGCGTCTTGATTATTTACCAGGAATCCATCCCTCCTCCTCCCCCAGACCATGGAGATTGAACGGAATTAGCTCCAGCCTTCTTGCCCCACCCTTGAGCAGGTGGCCAGACCTGGCCAATGGGTATATTTCAACCCAGGGTTGGAAACATGGCCAACTCTGAACCATGAGAGTCAGGCTCAGGATTTTAAATGGAAGAGTTTGGAAGAAAGGTCCTTTTCCACTGGATCAGACACTGGCAGGGTGCAAACCTATAGCTGTTTGCAGCTGTCTTGCCACCACATAACCAGGTGTCTTAGGCTGGGCTCCCCAAGAGGAAAACTCAGGCAAAGATTTGCGTGCAAGAGGTTTATTTTGGAGAAGACCCCAGAAGACATGGGTAGGAGAGTAGGGAAGAGAGACACGGAAGGGAAAGAAGCCAAAGAAGAGTGCATTTGTGAGCAGGTTGCCACTGTGGGCAACTGAGACTAAGTCCTGCTGGAGACTGTAGAAAAAGTCTGGAGAAAAGTGTAGGAAATGCCCAGAGTTGTTCCACCCAAAGACAATAGTGCACTTTTGAATCTGCGGCCTCTGTCCTTTATTGGCTAAGGGCTCCTTCCCAGGGCTATTGATTCCCAAGACTTTTGCCTGTCTATCACAGCCTGAACTCGTTCCTGTGGCCAGAGAAAGCCCCAGGCTGATAATCACAGGAGCTGCAGTTGGTGTGCACATGGGAACGCTCAGTGTGGAAGGGTTGTGCACAGGACACTCATAGGATCTGCTGCAGAGACCTTCCCTGAGAACACAGCCAGCACGGAGAGAGCAGAGCCGAGAGATGGAGGGGGACGGAGTCCTGACCCCACTGTCTGGCCCCTGCATCTGGCCATGTCTCAGCTTGCTCTGTCCCTGGACTCTCCTTGATCGGGACCAATATCTCTCCTCCTTTGTGAAGATGGTTTGAGACTGGTTTCTGTCCCTTGTAATGGAATGATCCCGATGGGTGCACAGCTTTTTATCCCGTCTTATTAGTGTTTGAACACTTATCTCCCCATATCTCCCTTAGAGGGTAGAATCTATACCTTTGAGTCCTCCATGACAGCTGTTACAAGGTTTGTATAATTTTCAAGAAATACTTGTTAAATGAATGAATGAGTACTGGAAAGACCCACCAAAATCAAATGCAAATGTGTCTACAAAAGAAGCCCATTTTTAGGCACATGGCAATGGGCAAGCAACATAGGGAAAAAGCAGTTGGAGCGGATTCATCCTGACAGTGGCAGCCTCAGGGGAGGAGGGAGGATGGCAGCTCCCACTGGGATTTCCAAGTGAAAATGGCCGTGTGAGTTCCTGCTACCCAGAAACCTAGAGCTCCCGTGTCCTAGCGTTTCCCAAAGTCTCATTTTCTAGCTATTCCTTCAATCCTGAGAGCTATAGCATAGCTTCCAATCAATTCTTTATTTTTCCTTAATTTGATCTGATTTTGTGACATAATCTCTGTCACTTGCCACCCAGATCCCTAACCAGCACAGTAAATGCAAACCAAAACCACCCCTTCACAAACCAGTGTCCTGTCTTCTCAGCCCCGGATTCTGTCTAGCAGTGGCAACACTGAATTGTGTCATCAAGCCTGCTTCCCTCTAAGACGCTGACTTTAACAGATTAGAAATGTTCCCGGCACATCCCACGCTTCCGCTAATAAATGATTCCATATCTATCATGAATGAATTTTTCAAGTCTTCTATTACTGGGCTGTGTACCTACTCACGAAGTACATTTCCAGGCAATTTTGTCTGAATTACATGGTTAATTGCCTCATATTTCCAGCTGATGTTACAGGCCCTCTGAGTTAGAGGGAGAGAGAGAAGCACCATGTATCACTTCCTACACAGGGGACGATTCATGGTTAGGGCAAGGCATGTATTAATAGTGAATGCTAATTTGTTTCTAGCTTCCAAGTAGAACTCAGTTAAAAAGAGCCAAAAGATCGAGAGGTGGAAAAGTCAGCCAGTTCTCCAGACAGATGTTTTAGCTTCTAAATTTTATACTAATTTATTCATTCATTTGCTCATCAAAACGAGCACACATGCAAGGCTCTGGCTAAGAGTGGTGGAGGGTAAATTCACAGAAGTGCCCTCACGTTCCATTCTAAGTGAGGTTGTGACAAGTGCACCCATTACACAAATTTAAAAAAAGACTAAGAGCCAAATAATAAAGTTACAATACAAAGCAAGATAAGATAAATATCCTCCGGAAGTTTAGGCAATAAATCCTATGGGAGTTTATAGGAAGGTAAGTTTAGTCATCTGTGGTGAGATTCATGATC
The DNA here is from genome assembly GCF_020826845.1 of Diceros bicornis minor. Taxonomy (NCBI): domain Eukaryota; kingdom Metazoa; phylum Chordata; class Mammalia; order Perissodactyla; family Rhinocerotidae; genus Diceros; species Diceros bicornis. The sequence continues at coordinate 70,231,737 of NC_080741.1, read as the reverse complement.
AGAGTTGTTTCCAAAGGCAGGATCTGGATGGACCTTAAAGGAGGGATGGGCGTTGATTGGGTGAGGCAGAAGGTGACATCATTCCAGGATTATGAAATTTCCTGGCAAAGGAAAGTTGGGGCAATGCGCATTGCCTCCTCACTGGAGTGGAACTCCTCAGTATAAATGTCTTGCTGACTCTGCTCCTTGGCTATAAATCCCCAGCTGTCTCACTGTATTTGGAGTGGAGTTGAGGCCCATCTCTCTCCCCTATTGCAATAGTCTTGACACTTATCACAATAGTCCTGAATAAAGATTTGTCCTTCTCTGCACTGGTTGTAAGTGAGTCCCCACCCTCTGCTCAGGTGAGCCTAAGATTGTATCAGTCAAGGAGGCTGCAGCAGGAAGCAGAGGGCACATTCTAAGTGGCAGTTGGAGGAGAGTTTAATAAAGGGACCATTTGCAAAGGTGTGGGTGGGAGGGACACAACAAAGCATGGTGCAGCACGAGGCGTTGGCAAGGGGGCAGGGGGTGGTTGAGCTGGTAACAGAAGGGCTGTCACCACCACTAGGCATAAAGGCATGAGGCAGATTCCAGAACCTGGAGGCAGAAGGGGCCACCTTACGTGGGAACCACTGTCATGCATACCTCCCAGATCTCATTCAGTGAAGGATTAGCCACTCAGCTGCTGGCAGTGCTGTTTTGCCAAGGTCATGCCCCTTCCTGGTGCAGCCCATGTCCAGTGCCAGACAGACATGGGAGCACAAGGACCTGGCCACCTTCGCCCAATGCCGGATGATTTGGAAAGGCCAGCAGGTCCCCCAGTGGGGTTGGCTGAGGCTGTCATTGGGCCTGCACTTTTTGGTTGCAAGTAACAGAGACCCAAGTATAACTGGCTTAAGCAAAAAGGTTAACTTACATGACAGAAAGTTCCAGTGGGATCTCTTTGGGTATGGTGGACCCATGGTCTCAACACATCATATGGGGACTCAAGCTCTCGACAGCTCTTGGCTCCACTTCCCTCTGTACAACATCAAGGTTTTGCTATCATGGCAAAGTGGGGAACAATTGTTGTACTAGAAGCCAACAGGTTGCTGAGACTAGGAAGCCCCCCTACTTTGAGCTACCTGTCTTCACACCATCGTACCCAGCAATTGTAGACTTACATCCTCCCTACCTCAAGTCAAGTAGAAGATAGAGCCGCTGTCTTTGCTATGGTTCTGAGAAAAGCCAGGTAATGCGCCACATTGGATGACTTAGGTCATTTTACCAATTATGAGCCAATTTTGGACAAGGGAATGTAATGCTCCAATTACCGGCCTGAGTAGCATGTCCACCCTACAGACAGAGGCAGTGTTAGTGTCAGCATGGATTGAAACTGCAGGAGGGCTGGTTTCCCCAGGGAAATATGGATTCTGTCACCAAAACTTGAAGAATTGGATGTTGGACAGAGAAAAACAATAAATGTCTTCTATAAAGAGGGAACAGCCAGATGTTTAAAGCTGGAGCATTCTTCATGAAACCCCGTGACACACCATACTTAAATATAGAGGTAAGGCATCTGGATGGTCGAGTCAATTGTGTCCCTCTCCTCCAGATGACTTGTCATCGTGGAATCACGGCCTCTGTTATCCTAGTAACCCTGTTCATTCTGAGTTCTAGAAATAACATCAATAGATCCACAATTGTTAAGCTTTGGGGAGGTAAAGAATTCCCCACACGCACACACGCAGTGCTATTCCTGGAAGAATGATTGCGAGGACTAAAAATGAATCATTTTGGCAAAGGAGGGTGGATTAGTACAATACAGGATAATAGCACCTCCTCTGCCAAGTGGATCTGATGGATATGGAATGTTCTATGCTCCATCTCACGAGTGAATCAAGACTCACTGAACACAAGAGCTGTGTGACTGACGCATGAGTAAGGCGATCGTCTGCTGCATGTTTTATAGACTTTTTTCTAGAGGAACAAGTGGATGTGGGAGGAAGCTGCGGTATGTTGAAAAGACCAAAAGGAATACCTGCTCTCTTTTTACAGCTGGGCTTGATCATTTCTATTGATGGGTAACCTGGGAATTTACTCGTCTCAGGAACCTGTTGTTGCCTATCCAGCACCCATTCCCTGCCTTGCCATGTTAGCAGCACCCTGGTTTTGTACAGATATGAGGCAGCCATGGCTTTAGGGGGGCCAGGTCCTCTCCAGTCCTATGGTAGAGTCATGGTGTGGCATAGACTAGTAGTGGTCTCCCAATATCTATCACCCCCCAACACCATGCTTCTCTATAGTAATAGAAATCCCAATTTTGGCTGTGCAGAATAAAGACATTTCTCAGCCTCGAAGTAAGCTAAGTAAGGCCATGTGACTGAGTTTTGCCCAGTGGGTATAAGCAGATGAGATGTGTACAATTTCTGAAAGTGTCCTTTCTAGAAAGGGATTTTATCTTCCTCTCTCTTTCCCTTCCTCTACGCTGGAATGAAGACTAGAGGACTGGAGCTGGAGCAGCCATCTTGTGTTGTGAAGCAACTTGGAGTGGAACCACTCATAGAGGAGCATAAGATTAGAAAGAACCTGAAGCTAGAAGTGCCGGAGAGCCGGCTACGGGCAGCGTAGCCAGACTTCCAGATGTAAAAATCAACTTCTGTCTTGTTTAGTCACTCTTATAGGAGGTTTTCCTTTTCTTTCAAGCAAGTGTAATTCTTACTTTTACATGCTAATTCCATGCTCCTCAGAAAAGATTGGTTCAGCATCAAGCATATGAAGTTATTCTGAACCAGGAGATATAAGGGGACATCTGATGGGACTCTAGGAATTTTTTTCTCACTCTTAAAGAGTGAGACAAAACAGAACTCTTTTTCTTTTCTGTCTTGTTTTTTGTTTGCATATGATGCTGAAACTGTGAAAATGATCTTGGGGTGCTCAGTGGACCCACCCCAAAGCTGAGCAGAGGCTGGCCGAGCAGCTAGTGGGCAAGAACCTGCCTCCTTGGTGATGTCATCGAACGACTTGATGACCCATGCCTCCCCCTCCCCCCAAGAGCCATCTCCTCTCCAGACTTCCTGTTACAGGAGATTATATCTTTTCTTTACCAAAAAAAAAAAAAATATATATATATATATATACTTTCCCTTGTATTTTCTCTCTTTCATATATAGAAGCATTCTAACAGCTACACAAGTCCGTTTCCTCCTTTGTAAATCCAGTCCAGTGAGTCAAGGTATAAATAACAACACAATAACAATAGTATAGTAATAGTAACCCACTGAGCATTTAGTGAGCCTGTCCTGTGCTCAGTACTGTGCACACACTTTATCTCGTTCTCCTCCCCATGAAGTCCTCCTAGCATTTCATTTGCCAGATGAGAAAACCGGGAGCTAGAAAGGGGAAGTAGCGTGCCCCAGTCCTCTTAGCTACTAAGTGACAGGGTTGGGATCGGAGGCAGGGAGGCAGGGAGGCTCAGGGGCTAGAGCATAGGCTCAGGGTTCAGCAGACCTAGGTGGCTGCACATTTCTGGGGTCTCGGGGCTTTAGGTGTGAAAGGAGAGTGTCAGACTTCAAATTCTTTAAGGCCCCTTTCAGGTCTGGCCATTGGCCTGCAGGGGGCACTCAGGGCTCCCCCCTTCCCTGCCCACTTGTTCCTCAGATCTTTGGGGGATGGGAGATGGGGCCGTGACTTTTTATTTTGAAATAATTTCAGGTTTATAGAAAACTTATAGGAATGATACTAAAGACAAATCCCCTATACCCTTCACCCAGATTCCCCACTGATGAACATTTTACCAGTTTCCTTCGGGGCGGGGGGGGGGGGGGCGGGGGGGATGAGAAGAGAGGGAGGAAGGAGGGAGAGAGATAAGGAGGGAGGGAGGGAGGGTGGAAAGGAGGCAGGGTAGGGAGGGGAGAGAGGAAGAAGAGAGAGAATGCTCCTTTATCCCTAAATATTTTCGTGTTTATTTCCTATGAACAAAGTCTCCATATACAAGGATAATACAATTACCCAAATCAGCAAATTAACATTGGGACAAACGCCCCCATGCAATCCAGCCCCCTTTCAAATGTGCTGCTGGCCCCAATATTGTCCTTCATAGATATCCTCTCCTCTCTGGGCCAGGATCAAATCTAGGCCCACCCGTGGCGTTGGGGTGTCTCTTCAGTCCCTTTCAGTTGGGGACAGCCCCTCAGTCTTCCCTTTTTTCATGACCTTGACATGTCTCAGGAGAACAGGCCAGTTGCATGGTAGAACGTCCCTCAGTATGGCTTTGTCTGATGTTTCCTGATGATTAGATTTCGCTCACACATTTTTGGCAAGAATGTGACAGAGGTGAGGTGTTTTTCTCAGTGCATCACATCAGAAGGCACACAATGTCAATTTGTCCCATAACTGGTGACATAAAGTGTGTTAGCTTTGATTAAGGGGGAGTCTGCCAGGTTTCTCTCCCGTACAGTGACACTTTCCTCTCTGTAATGAACACACTTTCCGTGGGCAGAGACTGTGAGACATAGTGAGTCACTGTTTCTCAGCACACTTTCCCCACTTGTTCCAGCGCCCGCTGATGGTGCTTGAGGTGATCAGACCTCGGTTACTTTGGTGCTGGCCACATGCTGACTTCCCTGACTCTTGAGTGTCAAGAGAAAGTTACTCCCCCACCAAGAAAGGAGTGCTGCCCTTCACAACACCACATTCCCCAGAGTGGGTCCCTCGGCCTGGCCAGAGTCTAGAGGATCTAGACCATCTGGCTGTGACCCCACTGTTCGCGGGGCCCAGGCCCCTTTCTTGTCTCTGGGCCTCCTCAGAAGTGTGCTCCGTTCCCCGCAGTCAGAGCGGATTTGAGATCAGCTCCTCTCACTGGGGTGATGAGGTCTCTGTGTGGGGTTGGCACAGAGGGGAAATAGCGCAGACCCCCAGCCTCCCATACTGGGGGTTCTTTGCTAACGTCACCACACTGTGCTCTGAACGGATTCCCACTGTTGGTCCCTGCACAGACCCTTCGTGGCTCTGACTCTTCTGCTGTTGGGCTGGTGTCCCGGTCTCTCCCCCCACTTCTCACAGTGGTGGGCGAGCGTCAGACACTCTGCAGTATTTCCTAAGACTGCCGGCCTCCCCCGACTCTGGACGGCTGGGCCATCTGCTTTTATTATCTCAGGGAAGGGTTATGCGGAGGACAGGCGGGTAATTCTGAGGGTTTTGTGTCTCAGACATTTTTTTAAATTTAGAATAATATAAAGTGAAGGAGAGAGGTTATCTTGCTCCTTGTGACCCCTGCCCCTTAGAAAGTTCCCACAGCCTGGGCTGCAGTTCGAGAAAGTGTGAGAACCAGAAGGGAAGAGAAGATGGCTTAGCAGGTGGCATTCCTGACCTGCTAGAGAGCCGAGTCCTGTTGGGGGATGGCAGGACCCCACAGTGATTTGGGAAATCTGCAAACACAGGCTTGTACCTCATCCGGGGGAGAATCCAGGGATGTGGCAAGAGCCCGAAGGGTGTCACAGGCTTGAGTAATTCAGGGAAGGAGCACAGAGGGCTGGCAGCGATGAGGGAGGACATAAGGCGGCCGGCAGGACCCTCCATCGGAGATCCAGGCGGAATGGAGCATCAGCGGATACCAGGGCGGAGAAGTAGAGAGGACAGCGTCACGCTCGCACGCAGACCTCATCCTGGGAATCTTAGAGGCGATTCCGCACCAAAGAGGGGCAGGGCTCTGAAGTGACAGAAACTAAGTTTCTGCCACCAGGTGGGCTGGGGCTTACAGTAAAATTTAAGTTGTTAATCAAGAATAAAGAAAAGAGTGTTTCTTGAGACCTGAGTTTACAGTCTGAGACTCATATTCCATATGTCTTGTCTTCCTCTTCTTTTTCCACTTTCCCACCTCTGTCATCCCTTTTTCATCTTCACTCCCTGTGTTAGTTAGGTTTAGGTTAGCTACTTATAACCAAAAGAACCCAAAATATCAGTGGCTAAAACAAAAAGAAGTCTGTTTCTCTTTTACCCAAAGACATCGTGAGGTAGCAATCCAGGGCTAGCATGTTGTCATCAGGAACCCAGGTTCCTTCTATCTTTCTGCTCCGTCATCCTCAGCACTGGCTTCCATCCTCCAGGTCAACCCGTCATCCAAGATGGCTGCTGGAGCTCCAGCGGTCACAACCAAATTCCAGGCTGGTGTTAAAAAAAAAAAGCAGGGAAGGACAAAACAGCCTCTTGGTCAGATGAGTCAGCATCCTTTAAGGGGCCTTCCTGAAAGTCCCACACAAAATTTCCACTCTTTAGCTCATTGACCAGAATGAGGGCTACACCCAGCTACAGGGAAGTTGGGTAATGTGGTCCTTTGGCTGATGACTGAATAAAAATTGGGTTCGTTACTAAGTAGGAAAGGGAAATGGATATTGGGTGACACCTGGCAGTTTCTTGCAAGCCACCCTTTTTCTGTCCCTACATTTTCTTTCTCTCTCTGCTTTGCGCCTCTCTGGGCCTCATCTTTTCCTCTCTTGCTCTGAGTTCCAACCTCAGTTCACAGCGCCAGCCTCCCAGCCCTGGTGCATGTCCATAACTCCACATGAAGGGCATTGTTTCCGTCGCCTTGGTCGGAGTTGGCAGAACATCCCGGTGCCGGCGTGTTTGCCTGGCCCACGTGTTTTCTGGTTCGCGTGGTTGCGGTGAATGTGCTTCCTTCCTGACGCCGACGACAGTTTCAGCCCATTTCCTGGTGCCCATTGTGCGTGGTAGTCTGCGTGTGGACGCATGCCGAGGAAGTCATTCCAGAACCTCCAGGAAAGTGACCAGGTGGCCGTGAGCTGGAGCTGACTGATATGGAAAGCCTGCAGTGCAGGTGTCGTGGAAAATGCTGGAGAGTCTCCCCTTTGCTAAGGGGAAGGGAGGAGAGAGGAAGGAACCGACATTTATTAAGTGACTGTCACGTACCACGTCTTGTGCTGAGGATTCTCAAATGTGATCTCGTGTTTTTCTCTTACACCAAAACTACGAGGGGGGCCAGGACTTCTCCTAGTTTGGGTCCCACCTGAAGCTGACCTGAGTCCAGCACTGGGGTGCAGGTATTTATTCGGGCAGAGATGTCAGGAAGGACAAATGAGGAAGCGGTGTGCTGGCAAATGTTTATCAATTGGCAGCAACAACAACAACCTGATTTATAGCTCTTGGTGATCTCCATGGTGTAAATACGCCACCAGGGCGGAGTTCATGACGTTACTAAACAGCGAGGAAGAGAGGCACACCTCACTCTCACAAAGCAGTACAAGCTGGCTCCAGCAAATCAAAAGTGAGAAGGAGAAGGGACAAAGCCATTAAAAAAGTGTGGGCTAATTGCTGTGGGCCAGGGGAGCTCGATTGCATTGGGGTGCTCTGTGAGACAGCGGGGAGCACACCTCAGAATCCACCCACAGGGATGCTGGGACATTCATCCACTGACTCCTTCCTCTACTGGTAGGGGTCACCTCTGGGCATTAACCCTCCGCCACCTCCAGTTAGGCCTCCAGGCCCTTGAGCAAACCCCGGTGGTGCTTAAAAAAGCCTTCAGGCAGAGAAGGGAGAGCACAGGTGCTTGAGGTGGGAAAAAGCCTTCGCCTGCAGCTGCCAGTGATCTCAGGTGGGCAGGGGCTGGGGCCAGGGCAGCAGCAGCATCTGCAACAGAAGGAGCCAGCAGACTTTTTCTGTAGAGGACCAGACCATAGATATTTTATTATCTGGCTTTGCATGCCACGTACGATCTCTGTTGCATATTCTTTTTTGATTTTTTGTTTCTATGTTTTACGATCCTTTAAAAATGTGAAAAACTTTCTTAGCTTGGGGGGCTGAACTGAATTAGGCTGTGGGCCATGGATTGCCAGCCCCGCCATCCAGAGCAGCAGCATCAGGACTCAGGAGCTTGTCCGAAATATAGACCCTCAGATGCCACTCAGTACTAATCACGACCTGCATTCTGACAAGGTGTGTGTAGTGAAGTGTGAGAAGCACTGTGCTACTGAACTACTATTCCCATTACACAGGTAAGGAAACCTAGCCCTCAGAGAGCTTGAGTCACTTAATAAACGTCAGACAGGGCCAGGACTCAAACTCCGGTCTGACTGACCTCAAGGCTGTTCTCTTTACAGGTGTAGGTATAATTGTAAATAAACAATAATAATGATTTTTAAATTACCATATTTAAAGTAAGCTGGCTAGTTCAAAACAATATCTAAGAGATTTAGCACTGATATTAAGAGAGCACTGGATGTAGGGAAATGAGTCTTTTTAGTAATCAATTTGCAGGAAGACAAGCAAGGTAGAGAGCCAAAGGGGAAATCCTATGTCTGTGATGACCACCTTCCTTATACAGGATCTCAGGTATCTTAGGAATATACTGAGTCCCTCAATAGATTGGAACCTCTTTGAGAGCAGGAAAAGGGTATTCTTTTTCCCTGATGACTTCCTAAAGGATCAATAAACTGATTCTACACTGGAATACAGGCAGAAAGCATACTGACTCCCACTGCCAGATCAACCTCAGTCACACTCTTTGCTAAAATAGAGGTCAGTTTAAGAGGGTCAACCTTGGGACGAATTCTTCATGAGCACCAGCCTGGGACTCCTACCCCGTTGTATAGGCTGGTGTCTGTTCTGCTGCAGGTGAGTCATGGTGTAGAGAGCATAAATCAGGCCCCTAAGCTGACTGCCAGACAGTCTGATCTGTTCTTTCCATCTAGGAGTTCTGTTATAGGTGTGTTGGATCTTATGGACTTATTGTTTTTAGCTCTCTTCTTTTCCCCTCATTCTCACCTCTTTAATCTTTACTGCAGAATGCATAAAGTAGTTCTTAAGTGTGTTTATCTAATTTTGGTTTTCTGTAGTATACCAGGAAAGACAATGCTTCTATTGTGTGTGTGTGTGTGTGTGTGTGTTTTTAACAGCTTTATTGAAATACCTTTGACATATAAAACCTATTGTGTTTTTTTAATGTGGCACCTATAATTTTCATCTCCATTCGGTCTTTAGCAGATATTGGATTATGTTTTTTCTTCATGACTATCTGCCCTTATTTCATAGATATGATGTCCCCTTGAGTCATGCCAAAAATACTAATGATAAATCACCTAGTTTTCACATGTTTATCTTTCATAAGAAGACATTTGCTTATTTTTTCAGATTGTTCCTCTTTCCACTGACACAAACAGTAATTTCTGTGTGTTTGTTTTCTTATTCTCATAGAGAGTAGTCTCTCTCTGTGAATTACTGGGAGCCAGGATGGGTTCTCTCAGAGATTGTGCTCATCCGTTCTGAATCGCTGACACTCAGATAAAGGGAAAGAGAATGTGAGATAGTAGCGTTAGGAGAATGGGCTCTGATGCTCGAGTGCCTGGGTTCAAGTCCCAACTCTGCACTCTCGTGTGATTTGGGATAATTTACTTAACTCAGTTTCTTCATCTGTTAAATGGAATATTAATAGTACTGACTTCCTGGGTATGTCGTGAAGATCAAATGAGCCCAGATGTATGATGCTGAGAAGAGTGCCTAGCCCATGGTAACCTCTGAGAAAGTGTTAGCCATGAGGATGATGGTGGTAGTAGTGATGATGAAGATCATGATGATCATCATGACAATGATGATGTGATAGTGATTATACTTCATTCGTGCAGACTCTTTGACTTTCTTTCCAAGTTCATTGTTTCTTTTCACTCAGGTCAAGTCAGTCTTTGAAACTTCTCTTGTATCATTGCATTTTGCAGAAGTTCTTCAAGGTTTCAGGCATGTGGATATGGGCCCCTTTTCTGGTATAATAATGTAGTAAATTTATTGTTTTCTTCAGAGCAAAATCTGCCCTGCTACCCAAGAAAGACCTGTTTTTCTTGGGAGATATTTTAGTCCACATTCCATAGAAAATAGAGCCTGAGGCAATGCTTATCTGACAATGCTTTATTGGAGGATGCAATCCCAGGTCACAGGAGTGGGGGAAAAAAAGAAATGAAGCAGAGAAGGAGGGAAAGAGAATACAGGTCTGGATTGCTGAACCAGCCACAGCTTCACAATGAAACAGCAGTTGATAACGTGGGACCACTGCAGAGAGGTGATGTGGAATCCTTGGGTCTCAGAATAGCCCATCAGGAGAACAGAGTACGAGGAATTTGACTGCTGGCTCCTTTACTCCCATGTCTCTAATTGATCGTTAGCCCCATGGGGCACTGACCTGTTGCATTTCTGGGTTGTGTTATCCCCATCCAAGCAGAAGTCAAATTCCACGCCCCAAAGTGGGCTGCTTCTCTTGGGCCTGGAAGTAGTGGGAGGAGGCAGAGCCTTGATGGATCAGGTCAGTCCTGGCCCCCCTCCAGCTGGCGTGATGGATGCGGGCCATGCGAAAGCTTTGTCTTTACTCCAGGGGAGACTGGGTCTGCTGCGGGGATTAAGATAAGAGGGCCTGGCATATGGATATGGGTCCTTCACTGACAGAATAACGAGAGGAAAATTTTATTTTCTTCAGTACAGCATACGCCGAGCCACCTAAGAAATATCTATTTTTATTGGGAGATGTTTTAGCTCAGGTTGCCTAAAGAATGCAGCTTAGAATCATGGAGCTGAGCAGATACGGGGAGGCCGTAAACTGGATCCCACGCAGTCTGAATATCCAAGGATGTTAAGAAGCAACATATGTTCATTGAACTGGTTTTCAAAGTGCTAAATTCAGGGCTCTTGCCTGTGAGTAGAGAATGTGAGCTGAGGGCCAGAGCGGGATTGTGCAGAGTGGTGGGGGTCAGATAACGCGGCCATCTCCTTAAGAGAAACCCAGGGGGAAGATAGGTTTTTCCAGGAGTTTTATGAAGTTGTATGTTCTGTGCTATAAATGTTCTTTCCCGTTTTCCTTGAGATCAGCAGCAACATCTACATTTTCTCCTAATACCTTGCAAATGGATTTATTTGGGGTAGGGGCATTGGTCACAGTGCTGAGTTCAGCCTCAGATAGGCCCAGGGGAAGCTGAGGGTTGCATCGCAGTGTCTTCTCTATCTGAGTTTCACCAGGTGCCCGCCTTTCCCCTGAACTGGTCAGATTCTTGATTTGAAACAACAGAAATTAACTCTGGCTTACTTCAATGGAAAAGAAATCTGGAAGGACATCAAGAATTGGAGGACTAGATGTTAGAAAATGGGCAGAAACCACGGCAGTTCCAGTAGATCAATCAACAGCAAGATCCACAATGGATTTTAACTGGAAGCATCTGTCTAAGATCCCACTGACGCGGCCAAGAGTGAATCAACCGCCCTGCAGCTCTGCCTCACCCCCTGCTGACTTAGAGTCCAGCTCACTCAGCCCAATCAGATGCATACACATCCTGCTTGCCAAGAGAGGGCAGGGAAGGAACTGTGTTCCAACTAATGCTACATGGCAGGGAGGGGCGCTGGAGATTCTGCTTGTAATTCTACTTAGAGATGCAGGACATCACAGTCATTAAAGCTCTGGGATCAGAAGACCTGGGTTTGAAGCCAAGTTCTGCCATTTCGTTGCTAAGTGTGCTTGGGAAAGTCCCTTAAACTCTCTGTTTCTCAGTGGGAGTGGGGCAAAATTAATCCTTAAAGTATTCTTATGAAGATGAAATGGTTAGAGCCCTGATTTCTAGGGCCAAAAGTTGTTTAGCAACTTGCATTAGCTTCCTGTGGCTGCCGTAAGCAATTACCGACGACTGGGTGGCTGAAAACAATAGACATCTATTATCTCACTGCATGGAGGCCGGAAGTTTGAAATTGAGGTGTCAGCCGGCTACACTCCCTCTGGGGGATTCTGTTCCTTCATCTCCCAGCTTCTGGTGGGTCCTGGAGTTCCTTGGGTTGCGGCCCATCACTCTGATCTTTGCTTCCATTTTCACGTGAACTTCTCCTCCTCTGTCTTCTCTTCTGTCTCTCATAACGACACTTGTCATTCACTTTAGGGCTCACCCGGAAAATCCAGGATCTCGTCTTGAGATCCTAACGTAATTACATCTGCAAAGACCCTTTCTTCACATTCACAGGTTCCAGGTGGACGTGTTTCTAGGGGGCTACCATTCAACCGACTACGGGACTCTTTTTGCTTTTTCCCAAAATTGAAAAATGTGTTGAATGTTGGATAACCAAGCCAGTAGACCCTTTATTTATTGATGTGTTGATAATCCCCGTGGGAGTTGGGGACTGAGGAGGGGTTGGGTTGCATAACCTGAGTCAGGCACATGAAACTGTGCCATCAATATAGTTTTGATGAGAGTCTAGAAGGGTGTTTTTGGAGCTCATGTAAGAAAGACCTCAGAGAAATGAACATGCAGAAATGACAGATCGTTCCCCGAACATACTCTTTCCTCTCTTAAGACCAGAGCTGTCATCTGTATAAGCAGCTGGGTGATTGAAGGCTTTTCAACTTAAGCTAAGATGATGGAAGGACTAGAGGCTGGAACTTCTGAGATAACCTCAGTGGTAAAATGAGCCCTCCCATGCTGCAATGAACTGCTTTGTGCAAAGCCAGCCCTGTGTGCTAGAAGAATTTGATTTCCCTGGAAGAACGTGGGAGAGAGGGAAGGAAAGTCCAAAGGCCCGGAGTTTGTCCTGCTTGTACCCTCCTGGGTGGTGGCAGAAGAGAGAGAATCTGAGCTCTTTCAGTAAAAAGTCTGGGATGATAAGATGTGGCTGCCTTAGCTTTGTACCATCAAGACCCGTCCTACTTTTTGAAGGAGTCCAGAATACCCTGCCGTGGCATAAACATTATTTTGAGAAGAAGGCATTTGAGTTCCTGAAATTTCTTATTGCCTAAAAGCAGAGCCTCCCAAAAGAACTCAATTGCCAGAAATCCGCTTCCCAGGAGCTACCAGAGAAGATTGACTCTTATCACCAAAGGTTAGAAGTCTCCATATCACACCAAACAGACATTGTCAAAGAACTATCATATCTCCCAGCTATTCTTCTAAGGGCCCATTTACCTTTCCAAAAAGTCATTTATTTTCCAGTAAGGGCCCTGTTCCACCTCCTCTTCCCTGATTAAGATGATATATAAGCCCCAAATTCTAACCGTGCCTTTGAGTCACATTTTTCTGTGAACTTCCTTATGTACATGATTAAATCTGTCTTTTCCCTTGCTAATTTGTCCTTTGTTAGATTAATTTGCAAGCCCGCAATCACTAAGCATAAGAGAGTAGAGTCAAAGTTTTTCCTCCCTGACACTTTTATACACAGTTCTACCTTCAGGAGATAGTCTTGTTCTTTTTTGTTTTTTTCTCTCTCTGTTTCCGTGTGTGTGTGGGTGTGTGGGTGTGGGTGTGTGGGTGTGTGTGGGTGTGTGTGTTCTCTTTAAGAATATTATAAATTCTTCTGGAATAAGGAACCACATCTCCCACTAGGGGTATCTTACACATACACGCTACCCTGAAGCAGACTCTGCGACAAGGATCTAAGCACAAGTTTTTTCTTTGGGAGACAATCCCACTAGGGGAGTGGGGAAATGAGACTGGGAAGAGAAGGAAGCCAATTGTGTGTGCTGCTTAGCATCTTATCTCTGTGGCTAACTGGGTCTCAATCCTGCTGGGACTTTCAGAAAACTGTGTAGAACACGCCTCAGAGTGAAGCTACCCAAGGGATGAGGAAGCTGGGTATTTATCCTCCAACTCTCATTCCTCCTTGGCTGAAGGCTGCTGTGGGAATACTACCTCCCCAGCACTTATAGCCCAACATGTGTGCTGGGAGAGAAAGCCCTCAGGCGGCGTCACAGGTGCTCACAGAAGACGTCACAGGCATGTATGGACCACAAGAGCCCACAGGATATGGGTGAGTCATGATGCTTGTGACTGGGCTTTGCAGTTAGAAAGCCCTGGATCCAAATCCTAGGTCACCTAACCGTGAGATTCTGGCAAATTCCTTATCTCTCTGAACCTCATCTTCCTCCTTTGTAAAGTGAGGGTAATTATATCTACCTCAAATGTTTTCATTCAAAATGAAACACTTATGTGAAATGTTTAGTATATGCCTGGCGTGAGGGAAGCACGGTGACCAGTTATTACTTTGTACCATCATAAGCTTAGCACAGCACTGACACTACAGATATCATCGGAATGGAGTTTGAAATCCCAGAGAATCCTGGCACAAGACAATACATTGTGGACACATTGTGATACATCATGATTTAAATGAGTCCTGGAATATAACTACAAACTCGGGTATCAGATTGGGGGTAAAAAGGAAAACTCTATTCCTCTTCATGCTGAATACTTCTGACATCAAATGTGTCGTTTTTTTCTCACACCAACCAGTTCACCAGCTGAGTGTCCTACAGTTCAGTTCAGTTCTGACACGGTCTACCTGGAGTTAGCATCAGATCCCACAGGTTAAGGTCCCAGTCCCACAAGACTCTCCCCCACTTCAAATGCCAATTGCAAGTAGTGGGTCCCCAGGGTGCCCACATTTCTGTCCTACTTGGCTACAAATTGAGGGTTCCGTGATCCCCTCCTCAGGTTCCATAATTTGCTATAATGGCTCAGAGAACTCAGGGACACACTTGCTTGTGTTTACCAGTTTATTGTAAATAAAACATATGATAAAGGATACAGATGAACAGCCACATGAAGAGGTACGTAGGGCGAGGTCTGGAAGGGTCCTGAGCACAGGAGCTTCTGCCCCCATGGAGTTGGGGTGCACCACCCTCCTGGCCTGTGGATGTGTTCACTAACCTAGAAGCTCTCTGAAGCCCATACTTTGGGATTTTCATGGAGGCTTCATCCCTCCATCTCCAGCCCCTCTCCCCTTCCTGGAGGATGGGGGTGGTGGGGCTGAAAGTTCCGAGTCTCTGATCGTGGCTTGGTCTTTCTGGTGACCAGCCCCCATCCTGGAGCTGCCCAAGAGCCCACCAAGAATCGCCTCATTAACATAAAAGACGCTCCTCTCACCAAGGAAATCCCAAGGAATTTAGGAGCTCCATGTCAGGAACCAGGGTTAAAGATCAAATACGAGAACCAAAATGCTTGTAGCACCTTTATTCCTTAGGAAATTACAAAGGTTTGAGGAGCTCTGGCCATTAGCCGGGGAAGAAATATGTATTTCTTATTGTGTCACAATATCACCGAGGATGTGGTACATAACCTTCTTCTCTTTCTGGGTCCTGGTCCACAGCAGCTAGGACACAGCGGGGAGGTATTCAGCTATTCAGAGGGGTTAAGAGGTCAAGGAGAATGAAGGAGAGGGAGACCACAGAGGAGACCCTGCCTTGTGGCTGTCTGAGACTGCCCGTCAGTGTGGACTGACAGATACCACGGAGGCAGAGCCTGCACCATCCTGCGGCCACTCTGCCTGTGTTTGGCCAGCCAGAAGTCAGACTGTTCAGGGAAAGGACTGTACCTTCTCACCCTTCTAAGTATTAAAAGTCAAAGAGAGGGTCTACATGCAAAAGGCTTCTTAAGCAGAGCTAACCTCAAGCATGATCTGGGTATTAATCCTAACTTAATCCTGCATCACATAAGGTTTCTACTGGGCGTGAAGGTCTTCAAACATATTATTCTTTGAATCCCAGTCTCCTCTGGGAGTCATGATGCTAGCTGTCTTAGCCCAGATTCTCTAGAAAACAGAGACTGAGGCAAATGATTACATGCTAATATTTTATTGGGAAGTGCAATCCCAGGGATGCTGGAGTGAGGGAAAAGGAAATGAGGCTGGGAACAAATGACAGCAAATAGGACCAAGTTGGCATGAAGAACAACCAATTGCTCCATCTCCAGTCGCCATCCTCAGAGAGACCGTGTGAGCATCTCAGGTCAGTGTGCTCATCGAGAGGATGGGAGAAGAATTTATCCTTCAGCTCCTGTCTCCCACTGGTCAGAGGGTTGCTCCACGGGGTGTTAACCCCCCACATACGCTTCTGGAGGGGGTTGCCCATGTTAGGGTACAGGGGCATCTCACATCTCAGCAGCAACAGGGATGCCCCAGGGTGGGAAGGGAGAAGAGAGCCTTGTGGGCATGAGGTAAGGGCTGTCAGGTCATGCTCTGGTGGCTGGTGACCAAGAGTCTCTCCTGTTCTTGGGCATGTCCTCGAAAGCCCAATTTTAGCAAGAATCCTGCTAAGTCAGTTGAGCCAGAATCGCTCATCCCCCACCACCCAGGGATGTCTGATCCTTCTGGCCTTCCTTCAGCAAGAATCCTGTTAGGTCAGGGTAGCAAAGAATTACCCTGCCCTCTTAGTAATTTTCCATCCACTGATGCCCCCTTTGCCCTGCTCCTTGGCTATAATCCCCGCTTTTTCTTACTGTATCCAGAGTGGAGCCCAATCTCTCTCCCCTACTGCAAAGCCCCACTGTAGTACTCCCTCTGAATAAAGTCTTTCTTACTGCCTTGGACAAGTGTCAGAATAACTTTTTCTAACAGTGGTCAGACCAGATGGAGGTGGTTGCCCCAATGAGTTCAGAGTCCATACGAGGTGCCTGATACACTGGCTTAAGACTCATTTCTGTAGGAAAGAATGGGCTCTGGGTAAGAATTAAAAACTAATATTTTTTGAGCATTTACTCAGCGCTAGACACTCTTCTAGGCTCTTCACACTGTTCGCTTATTTGGTACCATTTTTAAGCCATTTTTCAGAAAAGGAAACCCAGACACCAAGAGTTCAGATTAACTAAGTCAAGATCAGCTAGTAACTCAGTTACTCAGCTAGTAACTAAACAGAGCCTGACTCTGAACGCAGGTGGACTAGTTCCACAGCCTACTTTCTTACCTGTTGCACTTGACAGACACAAAACAACATTACAGCGTGCAGAAGTATACACTGGCTCCATCTCTCCTCAGCTGTACGATCGAGGGCAAGAAAGGCCATCTCTGTGGCCTTGGTTTGTGCATCTCTATGATACAAGTGAGCATTCATTGGGATTTTATGAGAATAAACATTTTGAAATAAGTCACAGGAAGGGTTCGCCTCAGTGCCTGGCTCTGAATAAACACACTCGATTTTATGTGTTGTGATTATCATCAGATAACTTTTAAGGGTTTTCTTTTTACCTGAAGTGGTGCTCATTGAATCTAATACACTTTTTTGGCACAAAGAATCACAATTAGCTTCTTTCTAGTTTTAATCTTGGTCACTTTTATCTCCCCCAAGTGTGCTGCGCACGCACATCCGGTGTTGGAAGGATTAGCGACTGAGCGTGCAGTGACCCCATCTACTTTCTGCAGAATCCAAATTGAGGGAGCTGACACACCACAGGGACCAGAGAGAGCCGGTGGGATAATTGCTGATCATTCACGGGGATAAAATCAACCTTTACAGGAGACCTCATCCTTAGATTATTATAACGCTTAAGCAAAAGCTCTGACTTGAAAAATGTCTTATAAATTTGGTTTGAACATTTGTATTAGGTTTAATATCATCTTATTTTTCTGTTTTATGAATCATGTCAGTTTTTCTCTGGAGCTTGAAACACTCTCCATTAACAGAAGAGAAACTCGTTCAGTGACTACCCTGTCCCACCGCAGGGAGACGCTCACCCCAGGTTTGTTTGATGTGCTCATCTGGGTGTGGGACAGGGAGATACTCATGCCTCAGCTGCCCCTCAGCCCGCCCTTCTTGAAACCCTCCCGAGGCTATTTCCACACTGTTCCTTATCAGCATACACCTCACTCTCTCGTGTGGCTGCGGTAGGTGATTGTGCATAGCCACACATCAATAGTTCATTGATTGACTGAGTAGAAAAAGGAAGGGTTCTCCCAAAGTAAATTGTTCAACTAAATGGAGCTTATCCTTGCAAGCAACACATTTAAAGTTTTTAATCATATTTGAAAGAAATGTGTCTAGGATGTATGTGTCCCAGTCAGAAATAATTTGGCAATGACTGACAAAAACCTACTCAGACTAGCTTAAGCCAAGTGGGGAATTTATGGAATAGGTATGGAGGTGTCTCTTGAAATCCGAGGGCAAAAAATGACCACAGTTTGCTAAGGGCAAGCAAGTCAGCACTCAGTCACAGGTCCAGCTCATACTCTCAGGGACCACGTAGCTGCTGATCTCTGATTCTCAATTAAGGAACGGATGGACGCACACTCCGGGTGCTGATCACTCGTCAAGGAGGTGGGGTGCTGGGGCTTGGGTACCAGCTCTAGGTCTGACCAACACTGGAGAGTGAAACGCTTGTCAGTGTTTCTTAAGCAAGGAGAGGCATAGCTCCCCTCCACCCCAAAGGAGTATTAGGAAATAGATGAGGGCATTATTGATTGTCACAGGGACTTGGTGGAGGGACACTGCTGGCGTTTAGTGAGCAGGCGTCAGCGGTGCTTAATGTCCTCCAATGCACACAACAGTCCCACAAATGAAGAACTGTCTCACTTCACACCACTCCCTCCCTCAAGCTACCAAATTCCAGTGGTCTTCTTACTGAGATATACGGAATCCCTGTGAATCTTGATTTCACTTTCTCAAAATGAGTAGCCTTAGCTCTAGGATCCACTACAGTTTTAAACTTTGTGACCTAACCACCACTGTGTGATGTTTTAGTACAGAGAGGCCCTCTGTAATGACTCATGCTGTTAGACAAACACTCTGATCATTTCCATTCTGGGCACACGGATGGGAGGGGGCGTGTGACCAGTGTCAGCCAATGAGCTGTGAACCAGAAGCGTGCCACCTCCAGGATGAACCATCAGTTGTCAATGAGCCATCCAGGAAACTGCTCTTTCCCTTTGCCATGGCAACAGGCATTGTAACAGCCGGTGGCTGCTCCATAGGCCTGGGTCCTGGAGTGAAGATAGTCAAGATTCCGAGTAGAATCTCCTGCCTACTTAGGATGGACATTAGGGATGAGTGAAAAATACACCTTCATTATTTTAAGTCTCTGACATTTGGGAGATTGTGTGTTATTGCTGTAAACCCAGCCAATCCTGACTGATACAGGCTCTCAGAATTGCCACCTGCCAGGAACTCTTCTCAAGTACTTAACTGTTATTAACTTGTTTAATTCTTACAAAAACCTTATGAAGTCATTGTTACTCTTATCCTCATTTTATAGATGAGAAAAGTGAGTCACAGGAAGGTTGAGTAACTTGTCTAAGTGACAATAAATGACAGTGACCCAGTCAGCCTGACTCTGGAATCCCTATCTTTACTATGATGCCATACTGCCTCTCAGGTCTTATGTAGCAGTTGCCCCTACATTAAATGATCTTAAACTAATCTGCTTCAGTTATCTAGTTTCTGCCTTCCAGTTTTTAAAAATTATGATGCTTTATTCTCATTGTTTATCACTTTTTTGCCGTTACCAACATACCTGCCTCTAGCAATAACGCCCCCTCTTTCCTCTTCTAATGTGCTATTTCTAATCCATTATGGACTAGGAAACCAGATAATTAAGCTTGTTATGCATGTTATAATTGTGACTAATTGTGTCTGGCCACCTTGATAGTCAGCATCACTGGTCACCCCCACTCACCTTGCTCACTCTTGTAATTGTGTGATTGGTAGCTCTTGTATCTGTCTCCCTCTCTAGACAGCATGCTCTTTTGAGGGAAGTAATGAGCTTAATTCACCTTTGTGTCTCTCTGTCCCCTTCCCGCAGCACCTTGCACAATGCTTTGCTTATGTTAGGTGACTAATAAATATCTGCTAAGACTATTAAGTAATTAGGTTCTGAGTAATGGCCCAAGAGCTTGCCTATAAGTTAATTAGATGGGCTTTGCTACTAGCCATTGGGACATCTGTTTTAGCTGTCTAGAGGCCTTTGGGACTTTTTCAGTTGTGTCTTGGATTCTTAAGATTATGAGACAAAGAGATCAACGAATTCTTTCATTTAGCCCCTCAGTAGATATTTATTGAGTTTCTACCACAATATTAAAAATATTAGCAGCTTATACTTCCTGAATATTACCATGTGCAAGGTAGTGTTTGAAATACTTTATAAGTATTTCATTTTAGACTCACAACAACCCAATAAGGTGGGTACTCTTATCATCATCCCATTTGATAGCTGAGGAAACTGAGACACAGAGAACAATTTACCTGAGGCCTCACAGCTAGTGAGAAGTGAAGCTAGACTGGCTACGTGCTGGAGATATAGGCGGACAAAACAAAGAAGGTGTCTGCCCTCGCGAGGTTGACATTCTAGTGGGAAAGCTAGATAAGAAACATATAACATATAAATCCACAAAATAATTACAGGTTGTAATAAGTACAGAGTGCTATAATCAAAAACAAAGTAAGGGCATAGGAGCATGATCCAGTAGAACATCTGTAATGGGTGCATTAGTTCATCTATTACTGTATAAAAAATTACCCCAAAAACTTAGTGCTTAAAATAATACACATTTATTATCCCACTGTTTCTTTGGGTCAGGAATTTGGGAGTGGCTTAGTTGGGAGGTTCTAGCTTAGAGTTTCTCAAGAAGTTTTAGTCAAGATGTTGGTTGGGGCTGCAGTCATCCAAAGGCTTGATTAGGTCTGGCGGATCTGCTTCCAAGATGGTGCACTGTACTGGACAGAGCTCAACCAGACAAGCAGAACCAGGAAGAGAGAGATATATCAAGGAGTCGTGGGGGCTAATTATAAGGCTCTCCCCACTTATGAGGCTTTCCCCACATCTGATGCCAGAGCTTAAAATCCAAGAAGCAGCAGTCAAGACAGAAGGATCACAAGCAGGTTGAAACCCCACGAGTACAAGCTAGAGACCCATAAGGACAGACTGAACCTGTGTTTGTTCTTGGTGATGAGGGCGTCCTACAGACACTAAACAGATCCAAACACACACAACTGGCCCAGGCCCTGCTTCACATTGACAAGGTGAGTCTGAAGACCAGCAACAAAGTGTGCGTGGTACAAAATTGCTGCAGCCTGCCTTCCCTGCTCCAAGTCTCTGAGAATCTCCCTGTGGCCCTCCCTATCTGGAAACAGACAAAAAAGGGGATGCAGTAGTTCAACCTAGTCAAGTTGACACCATCCCACTCACTCTTGTGGCTGCTGGAAGGCCGCGGTTCCTCACCACGTGGGCCCCTCGTTAGGGATGCTGCAGCGTCCTCACATCAGGGCAGCTGGCTGCCCCCAGAGCGAGGGATCCAGAGAAAGAACACAAGAAAGCTGCAATGTCTTTTATGGCCTAGTCTGGGAAGTCACATATCCTCCCTTCTGCCATATCCTATTCATTCCATTCTATTCAAGTCCGGAACACGCTCAGAGGGAGGGTCATTAGGCTCCACCTTTTGCAGAGAGGAGTATCAAAGAATTGTGGCCATATTTTAAAAGGCAGCAACTCAACAAGCCAGAGCCAAGTGTTGTGGGCAGAGGTGGCAGCAAGAGACCTTGAAGTGCTTGATGAGGCCAGAGCTTCATGGGCAAACCCCAGGGCAGAGCAGCCTGACACACAGCTGGGCCTCCTCCATCACGATGCGGAGTTTGCATTTTATTCTAAGTGCAGTAAGAAGCCATTGTGAGGTGTCAGGAAGAGCGAGCCAGTCTGACTTGCGTTTTTGAAGTCTATTGCATTGCGGGTCTATTCTGTGGGGAGTGGATTGGAGGGGGCCAGAGTAGAAGCAGGAGCCCACAGGAGGCACTGAAACACCAGGTCTATTCTTCTCCCAGCTCCACCATCTATTTGATCCATTCACTTCACCTTTGTGATCCTCACTCTCCTCTTCCCTGCCCACCTCCCAGCATGACTGCAGGACACATGGAGGGAATGCACCTAGAGACGCTGCAGAGTGCAAAACGCTCTGCAAATGCAGTCAGGGAGCTTTTGCCTCACCTGCTCTGGGTTAACAACACTTCCAGAGTTTAGGTATTTTAACTCCCAAAGAGCACAGTGGTCATGAGAAGACCATCTTAGTTATAGTATATCTATTTATACAACCGGTACTCAACTTTTTAACAGAGTTAATACCCACTGTGATGGTTAATTTTATGTGTCAACTTGACTGGATCGCTGGGTGCCCATATATTTGGTTAAACATTATTCTAGATTTGTCTGTGAGGGTGTTTCCGGATGAGATTAACATTCGAATTAGTAAACTGAGTAAAGCATATGGTCCTCCCTAATGTGGGTGGCCCTCTTCCAATCTGCTGAGGGCCTGGATAGAACAAAAAAGCAGAGGAAGAAAGAATTCTCTGCCTCATTGCCTAAGCTGAGACCGATCTTTTCTTGTCCTCAGACTGGGACGTACATCACAGCACTCCCGGTTCTCAGGCCTTCAGGCTCAGACTGAAACTATACCACTGGCTTTCCTGGGTCTCTATCTTATAGATGGTAGATCATGGAACTTCTCAGCCTCTGTAATCATGTGAGCCAATTCTGTTTCCCTAGAAAACTCTGACTAACACGCACACCAAAGTACTTAAATGACCAAGAACCATCGCTTTGTGGGCAATGCCACAAGATCACGGTGACACCCCTGCAAACATCCGTGATGAATCACACAACCCTGGCCACACGGCAGCAACTGTCTTAGGTCAGAAGTTGAGCAGAGCCTAGAAGCAGAGCCTAAGATGGGGAGTTTTGGGCAAGTGATATACGGAGGGAGTGCTCTCAAAAGAAACCTGTGATGGAGTGAGGGAAGCAGGATAAGGCAGGACAATGAGCAGGCAAATATGGGTTCAGGAGAAGCCTGGTGTGTGATCCCACGGGGAGCTCTGGAGCGTGGAGTGTACCACAGGTGTTGTCCTGCCAGAGGCAAGCAGGTGTGGTTGGTATGCAAGTTATCTATTGCTGTGTAACAAGTCACCCCAAGACTTAGTGGCTTAAAACAGAGGTAATCTATTTGCGTGTTCATAGGAGCATTATTCACCACAGCTGAAAGGTGGAAGCAACCCAAGTGTCCATCGATGAATGAATGGATAAACAAAAAGTGGTATACACGTACAATGGACTATTATTTAGCCTTAAAAAGGAAGTTCATCACAACATGGATGAAATTTGAAGGCATTATGCTAAACGAAATAAGCCAGACACAAAAATCAAATCCTGTATGATTCCACTTATCTGAGCTTCCTAGAGTAGTCAAATTCATGGAGACGGAAAGTAGACTGGTGGTTTCTAGAGACTGGGGAGAGGGGAAATGGGGAGCTCTTTAGTGGATACAGTGTCTCAGTTTTGCAAGATGAAAAAGTTGTGAAGATTGGTTGCACAGCAAACTGAGTATACTTAATACCACTGAACTGTACACTTAAAAATGGCTAAGATGGTAAATTTTATGTTATGTATTTTTTACCACAATTAAAAATAAAAGTCAGTTTTAAAACAACAGTAATCATTTATCAGATGTCACTGTCTCTGTGGGTCACAGATTCAGGAGTGGCCTGGCTGGGCTGGGCTGTTCCCATGCGTGGTCACTTATGAGGTTGCAGGGGATGGAGGCTGGGGCTTAGGTCATCTCCAAAGCTTCTTCTCTCGAATGTCCGGTGCTTGGCCTGAGAAGACTCGAATGGCGGGGGCTCCTCAGGTGTCTCTTCTTTGGTGGTCTCTCCACACAGACCCTCCAGCACGGTGGTTTCGGGATCATTGGACTTCTTACATGGTGCTCAGGACTCTAAAGGCACATGTCCTGAGAGAGAGGCAGAGACAGAGTGAGGGCCAGGCCCAAGCTTTATCATTTCTTGCAATCTAGCTTTGGAGGTGCATTAGTTTCCTGGGGCTGCTGTAACGAAGTACCACAAACTAGGTAGCTTAACACAACAGAAATTTGTTCTCTTAGTTCTGGAGGCTGGAAGTCTGGAATCAAGATGTCAGCAGGGCCATACTTCCTATGAAGGCTCTAGGGAAGAATCTTTCCCTGCGTCTGCCTACCTTCTGGTGTTGCCCACAATCCTTGGTGTTCCTTGACTTGTAGACGCATCACTCCAACCTCTGCCTCCAACCTCTGTCATCATGTGGCACTCTCCTTGTGTGTGTGTGTGTGTGTGTGTGTGTGTGTGTGTCTGAGTCTCTGTGTCTCTCCTTGTAAGGACACCAGTCATTGGATTTAGGGCCCACCCTAATCCAGCAGACCTCGTCTTAACTTGATTACATCTGCAAAGACCCTATTTCCAAATAACGTCACATTCACAGGTACTGGGGGTCAAGATGTGTGTTTGGGGGGACACAGTTCAACCCACAGCAAGAGGCATGCAGCATCACTTCCTGCTCATCCTATTCCTCAAAAGTGAATCACTAAGGCTGGCCCATCTTCAAGGGGAGGAGATAAATTCCCAAAGAATCCACCTTTGGATGAGAGGAATGGCAAAGATCACGTGGAGAGTGTGTAACCTCGCAGGCATCTCTGTATCCATGTCTCCTGCCACAGGCCATCCTTCAGAGTGGGTGCAGATGTGATCGCTTACAATCAGCACTGTAGCAGCTGGGTACCAGGCACTAGGGCCTGGTAATGGGGACATGGGAGCGGCACCAACAATGCCTGTTACAGGGACATGACCACCAGCCCTTTGTAGACTGGATCACCCCTTATATGACAAGCTACAGCAAACTCTTCTTCAATTATGAAAATGGCACAGCCTTTTAAATAGAACAACATTTAAAAAATTTCTTTTAAAGCAATTACGTTTTTTTGATACTGTTTAGACACCCAAATAATAATTCTCTCTCTATTCGACCGTTCACAGGGGGTCAGATACTATTTCAAGGACTTTTAGATATTAACAGATTTAATCCTCACAACCATGGGAGGTCAATACCACTATTACCCCCTCTTCTGGATGAGGAAACTGAGGTCCAGAGAGGCTAAATAACTTGTCCAAGTTCACTCGGCTGGTAAGTGGCAGAGCTGAAGTTTGAAGTTCAACATCTGTATCCATAATCGATGCTCTTAGCCACACTACCACACTGCTGTTCTACAATAGAACCCAGTAAGAACAAAAAACAAAACAAAACTTGATCTTCTACTACATAATCATTTAGATTTATAATTGAGTTTAAACATAGTTCCAAGAAATTAAGGAGCAAACAGGTTTACGATCACCTTCCAGAGAAGCTCCACTCAGGCATGCCCCTGCATAAGCATTTCCTCCTGAAGAAAGGACCCCAATAAGCCAAACCCAAGGCTGCGAGGGGCACGGCAGAGCTGTCCAGAAAGAGCACAGCTAATTGAGGCTCCGAATTCCAGCATTAGCAAACCCTCTGTTGTAACTACTCCACAACAGAGAAGCAGTGTGGAGAGGTGGGTATTTTGCAAGCAGACCCTGTTTCCTGGTAGTCAGATGAGGTAAAGCAACTGATTTCCCCAAAGAGGTATGTTTTCTGTTGGGATTGTGCTTTCAATTATCCAGATGAAGAAAAATTCCATTTTTGGGCTCTTTTCCAGATCTTGATTTCCTTGCTCACTCCCAGCTGCTGAACACTTCCTCTTTCTTAGCTACTTGGAACCAGAGATTCTGATCTTTCTGCTTAGTGGAGTGCATGTGCGTGTGTGTGTGTGTGTGTGTGTGTGTTTCTTTGGGGGTGGGGCAAGCAGGGGAGGTACAGTGCTCTGAACAGTCATGGACCACTAGATAAAATGCCCTTGATCTGATAGGTTTGCTTCAAACTGTCAAACTGTGCCGCGCGACAATCCGGCAGTCTCCAGCTGATGGATTTGCAGAAATGCTCAAGGATAATTGGCATTTTAATGGGAAAATGCCATGTTCTCAAGAGTCAGAATAGCAATAAGGTACCCCAAGGGCCATTAACACAGTTCCTGGGTAATTAAAGTTGCTCGCCCATCAGTCTTGGTCTCAGAACATCTCCTATGCTGGCAGCAGGGCTTCTGGGGGTGCCCGATTCTCACAAACCACTAAATTGGAATCTGATGATCAAATGGCTCTTCCCATGCAAAGATATGCATGCAAAAGGCTTGAAGGAGCGGTTCTACCTCTGTCCGTCACTGCCTTTCTTCTGTCTTGTCTTTGGCCACAGTTGGACTCAGGTGAGAACTTTGAAAGCCATGGGTGATAGAAGGAATAATCCTTCTATCTGTAAGTCTTTTGGTATCAACTTACTAAGGCCTCATTTCAAAAGGGCATTTTGAGCCAATGAATCCACCATTTATTGAGTGTTTCCAGATGCCTAGTACAGTATGCACTGTAGCCTTTGGCTTTGTGAGCAGGGCTGGGGCAACATGTTAACCTTCAGTCACCTCCTTGGCTGGACACTCTGGTGTCTACACAGTTGTATGTGCTGGTCCTTGCTAATGTTTAATAAGCATTTTTTCTGCACCCAAGCATTACCTTACTCCATCTTTACAACTATGATTGTTACCCATATGGATGAGGAAGCAGAGGGTGAGAGAGGGAAAGTGGCTTCTCCAAGGCCACACAGGAATTGGAAAGCTCAAGATTTTAACCACTACACTACCCTTCTCTCATTCTCTTTTCAAAATTTGGAGATGACTCATTTCTTTACCTGTTATGAATATATATCCTCCTAAGAAAGAATTCTTAATTCTCATTTTGACCAAATGTTCTTCCCACTGCTATCTTGGGAGCACGGAACAGGGCTCAGGTTAAAGCGTGAGGATGGACTGAGGGCTTTAAGATAAGGCTAGTGTCTTAGTCCAGTCGTACTGCTATAAGAAAACTACCAGCAACTGGGTAGCTTAAACAATTAACATTCATTTCTCACGGTTCTGAAGGCTGGGAAGTCTAAGATCAAGGCGCCGGCAGATTCAGTGTCTGGTGAGGGCTCGCTTCCTTGCTCATCAGTGGCTGTCTTCTCACTGTGTCCTCACATGATGGAAGGGGTGAGGGAGCTCTGTGGGGTCTCTTTTATAAGGGCACTAATCTCATTCGTGAGGGCTCCACTCTCATGACCTAATCACCTACCGAAGGCCCACCTCTCAATATCATCACACTGGAGGTTAGGATTTCAACATATGAATTTAGGGAACACAGACACTCAGTCCATAACAGCTAGTGTGGTAGGATGGTGCTTTCTTTCCACCGTGGGGATAGTCTTCAGTAAGAGAGAGAGATGAGTCAAAGCTCTGAGAGGAAACAGATGACTCACCCAAACAGGCTGGTTTGTGGACTGTTTAATAAAAGGACTCTACAAAGCTGAGGGCAGAGTTTAAGTAAACCAAGAAGAGATGGGAGAAATGTCCAAGTCAGGCAAAAGTCAGAGCTGTTACCTCCTGTAGGTATGAAGGGAAATGGGCCAGTGGGGTCAGGTCCCCAGAACAGGGAGTTCGTGGAGATGGCTGCCTGATGGTAGCTGTGGCCTCACTAGAGGGACACAGCCACGCCTTGGTGAACTGGCAAGAGGAGGCTGGGGGGATAACCCCCAACCTCATTCTCCTCCCATCTTCCGCTCTGCTGCCACTGCCTGTCATTGGCCAAATCCAACCGAAATCCAAAGGGCACGGGAGCCCAGTTCACAGGGGTGCACTTCATGGAGGCAGCCTCCCCAGGCATGCAGCAGGCAGGCCAGGATGAAGACAGGTCCGGAGCAGGAAGTGAAGACAACCAACAGAACCCTGATGAAATAGAGACATGTAACAGGACGCTAAGTGGGACTACCTTGTTTCCTAAGAGCTGGCTGTTGAGGAAAGTACTTATTCTCTTACATGTGGTTTTGTTTGGCCCTTCATTTATTCATTAGAAGAGGAAGAATTAATTGAATGACAAGCTTGAGACAGACCAGGTATGGGAGCCAGCCCTTCCCCACCTGTCCCCCTTGGCACCAGTCTGCCTGCATAAAGTGTGCGTTCAGGTCTGCTCTCAGCCACGTGGGTGTCTTAGCAATAAATCCCCGCCTCTGAGGAGAAAGGCCTATGATTTTCCAGTGTTGCCTGAGGCTGGCTAGGCAAATACGTCAAATTCTGGGAGGCAGTATTAGCAAGTCCTTTGGCCAAATCTAATACACCTTCTGCTCTAGCTTTATCAGAAATAAAGCTGGTATTTTGATGTCCACCCGCCTTACACCTTTGTCATTGCTCAGTTTCCAGTGTAAAGTGGGGAAGAGGAAGCTCCATTTATTTAACCTCAGAATTAGTAACTGGAACCCAAAGTTGAAGACGAAGTATCAAAGAGGTAGCGAATAGACACGTCTCAAGGGCTTATTCAGGAGCAGATGAACTGGTCTGCCACCACACAGCAGCACCCCAGCCTCCACCCTCCTCCGCACTCCCCACCCCCGTCAACCTGAGGCATTTGGAGTCATCCCTTACTGGTAGGTGCCTAGCGGGTAGCGTTGCTGCATCTCCCATCCCTCCCTATGGAGGTCGGAAGAGGTGCTGGTTCATCTCCAAAGCCAAGGGAAGGGAGTTCCAAAAGGATCGCCCCAGAATTGGGCAGGGGGAGAAGAACCGGAGAGAGACGGGAGGAGAGGGGAGACCACAGTGCAGCAGTGTGTCACAGAGACGCCAAGGAATATGGCTCAATTTGGACCATCTTGCCACTAACCCACTTGAGGGATTAAGGAGCACCAAGGACAGGAGCTGAGGGACTGTTCTGGAGACCTATTGCTGGGTAACAAGCTGCTCCAAAACTTAGCAGCTTAGAGCAACAGCCATTTTATTATATGTCGTAATTTTGTGGGTCAGGAATTCAGGCAGGGCTCTGCTGAGACTTCGTCTGCCCCATGTGGCGTGAACTGAGGCCCTTGGTAGTACGCAGCTGGTGGATGGGCTGGTCTAGTGACCGGGTGGGATGGCTGGAAGGCTGGGCTCAGCTGAGACTATTGAGCAGAGCGCCTGCACTTCGCCTTTCCAGCATGGCAATCTCAGAATGGTCAGACTTCTGATGTGCAGCTCAGAGCTCCCAGAGAATGTTCCCAGAGACCCTGGTGGCAGCTGCAAGGTGTCTTATGACCTAGCCTGAGAAGTCCCAGGATGTCCCTACTGTTGCAGTCTATCAGCCCAGGTGCAAAGACAGAGGAAAGAGATTGCTCCTCTCGATGGAAGTTGTAGCAAAGACCCCACAGCCATCTTCATCCACCCCAGACACGTTCAGCAGATGTCTAGTCAGAAGGTATGTCTCAGGTCAGGGAAATGCAGTGTGGAGGCCCCTCTCCCAGGGCCTCCTGTATAACTTAGTTCTCTGCCCCAGGAGAAAGCCCGTGTTGGCTGCCAGCCTGGCAGAAGGCATTGCCAGAGAAGCTGGGAGGGTCTCAAAGGGAAAGAACAGCACTGGTTTAGAGACATTTGTCCCTTCTTCCCAGCCAGCCTCTCAACCCTTAAAGCCCTAGAGGAGGAAGGCTGAGAGATGGAGGGGGAAAGAGCTGAAGGAGAGACCACTCCCACTTCCCTCTTGTGACCCCTTGGGTCAAAGCCAGGCTCTGGGGGCCAGGAGAGGAGAGTTAACTGGGATATGAGATGGAAACTTGAAACTTGAAGCTAGCCTGGACTGGACTTTTAAAACCTGAAAATGACTAAAAAGCTATGGAATCCACTGAAGTTTTATTAAGGGAGATTAGACATAGCACACTTGAAGGCAGCAATTACAACAGTGGTTTGGAGAAAATACAACAGTTGTTTGTATCCGTATTGAATCCAGACTATTCAATAAACTGGTAACATCTGCCTAATAACGCATGGGTGTTAGGCAGCTAGCAAGAGACAGGTCTGTAAGACTTGAAGCTGCTCCTTTCTGGAGAAAGTACGGGACTTGCAGCTCTCCCGGATGACCCACCATGGGGACCCACCGTCTTTGCTGTGAGATAGGGCAGGCACACCGGGGCGGGGGGTAGACCAGACAGTGCAGACAGAGGACGGACTCCTGGACGCCTGCGGCAGGGTGCCTGGGGGAGAAGAAAGGAAAAGGCATCGTATTTTACATCACCCTCTGGACTTTCTGTGTGTTTTGTGTTTCGGGTCAGCCATGAACAGGAGTGTTGCCTTCTCATGCGGGACTTTGGGGGCACACCCTTGCTGGGCTGAGGGCGTTGCTGAGGGCTTACATCTAAGGCGAAGCAGATGGTTTCTGTGAGGCTCGGAGGAGCATCACTCACTTAGGAACAGAGATGAGCAAAGAGGAGTGAGTATTAAAAATGGTAATAACTGTGTCAGTCAGGGTCTCGACAGGACACAGACGGCGCTCTTGGTGTGGGGAGTTCAAGGAGTGTTTAGTAGAGGGACTCCTTACAAAGGGGTGGGCGGGGGTGGGGACCACCACAGTGGATATGCAGAAAGGCAGGGCTAGTAACAGCGAGATGGGACCACCCTGCAGGCCTGAAAGGACCTGGAGGGGGCAGGGGCTGCCCGGCATCAGCTGTGACCTTTGAGAAATGCGGCCCCGCCAAGACAGCTCCAGAGAGGGGCAGAGGGGTTAAATTGGTGGAGCCTAACCAGAAACCGGGGGACAATGAAGTCATCCTCCTGGGGCACAGAGCCAAGAGAGACTGGTGGAGAGTGGACGAGGGCAGAAAATGGAAAATGTCCAGCACAGTGACAACAAAATATAGTATCAACAATAGTGACCAAACGGACACTCACTAGATTCCAGACCTTGTGCTGAGCATCTTACAGGCTTTTGCTGACGTAGTCCTCACAACTTTATCAGTACAGTGTCTGTTAAGACTGCCCAGATCTCGGATGGTGAAATCAGGTCTCAGAGAGATTGAGTAAGTTGTCCAGCATCACACAGCTAGGAAGTGGCACCAGTGGATCCAAACCAGGTATTTGGGCTCCAAAGCCTGTGCCCTTGATCCTGGGCTGTACTACACAGGGAAGCAGAGGGTCCTAGGCCTCAGGACAGATCAAAAACCCAGTACTCTTTGAGACCTAACGTCAGCTCCTAAGAGAAGAAACTGGGAGCCGTTGCCTCTCCCACAATTCTCAGGACTCCCAAAGGGAGAGCCCAGTCAGTCAGAGAAAGGACTGGGGT
Organism: Diceros bicornis minor; assembly: GCF_020826845.1. NCBI lineage: Eukaryota > Metazoa > Chordata > Mammalia > Perissodactyla > Rhinocerotidae > Diceros > Diceros bicornis. The sequence goes on along the minus strand of NC_080741.1, from coordinate 70,201,034 downwards.
GAGTCAGGTGGGGGTACATGCAGGTGGACCAGGTTAAAGGAAAATATTTTTTTAAAGGTAAAATCATGCCTCTCCTACACATAAAATGAACACAGGTCAAAGATTTTATTTAACTCATTAATGAAAAAAACACAGTTAAATTATTTCAACCAGTTCAAAGAAGAATGAAAAGAGGCAGACATACATACAGGTAGTCAGAAATGCTCAAATAGGCTTGCTAATAGAGGCAATACTGTCCTCTTCCAGAGGAAGGGGGGATCAATTGCATCTCCACCGGGTAAAATTTATTTGCATTATAATCAGTTTCCTACAACTTGGGGAGTTTTGAAATAGCTCATTAAAGACAATGAAAGGGACAGACCCCTACAGAGTAAGATAGCCCACCCGAAAGGGTGCATCTTGTGTTCCATTGAAGGGACAGGGAATGATCTTTTCACCTGTGTCAAAGACTTGCCCAGCCACTCTTGACAATTATGATTACAGTTGGCTGTGAGTTCGCAGGCCTGTCATCCATGTGGTTATCCAAATTTGACAGCACTTCACAGTTGAAGCAAGAAGCCAGCAGAGGGGAACTCCCCTCCCCACTGCTCCTCAGTCTGTTCCAACCTTTCTTGCTCCTTGTTTTAGATCTCCTTGGCTTCTAGGGAGAATCCTGCCCTCTCTCTCTTTCCTCTCTGAGGCACTTCTCCCCTCTGATCTTTTGACGGTAAACCATGACGGCTAATTCATTAACAACTGAGAAACGGCTTCTCTTTTCTCCAAGGCAGCTTAATCTTCAAACTTTCTGAGGAGAGTGAAATTCTTTGCATCCCATCCTTCAGGGCAAGAAAAAGAAAAGAAACAACAAGAAAAAAATTAAATTTTTGTATTAAATTACAATTTAATTAAATCAAATTAGTTAATTAAGTTAAAATTAGAATTCCCTGGGCTGGTCCTGTGGCCTCCTGGTTAAGTTCAGTGCACTCCACTTCGGGGGGGGCCAGGTTGATGGGTTCAGAACCCCAGGCGCGGACCTACATCATGTGTCAGCCACGCTGTGGCGGGGACCCATATACAAAATAGAGGAAGATTGGCACAGATGCTAGCTCAGGGCTAATCTTCCTCAGGAAAAAAAAATTAAAATTCTCACCCTATTCAATCTTGATTCAAAAGTCACCTCCTGAGTGAAGTCTTCCCTGACGGCTCTGTGTCAGCTGTGGCTCCACCATTCCCATCTGTCTTGTACCCCCTTCTCAGCTTTCTTTTTTGTCATCTTCTAACTTAAGATTTGCTTACTGTTAAAGGGAATCAGAATATGCCACCCCCAAATATACTGCTTTGGCATAGGATTATTTTGAGCTGAAGGCAATTGAGAAACAACAGACACAGGAAGACTACTCTGCCGTCCCCCATCTTCCTAAAAGTAGGACATACACTCCCCTTTTGTAAAGGAAATTTCCATTTGTAAAGGTGCCCCCGTCTCCTGTACCAGAAAGAGGGAGACAACTCTTCTCACTAGAGATGGCACCGAGACGAGTCTGCACAAACAACACTTGTCTACCATTAGTTTCCCCATACATTTCCTAGTCACCTTCCCACATTTAACCCCCTAGAAGCTCACACCCCGTTTTCCTTTGTCTAGTTACTTTTCCACAATTTATCACCCTTCGTGAAAATGATGTATGAGCCCCTAGGTCTAACCACCTCTTTGGGTTTTCTCACTTCTTTTCTGTGGAGCTCTTTTCTGTGGGTGCATGTAAAAATATTAACATCAATAAAGCTTGTATGCCTTTTTCTCTCTTAATCTACCCTTTGTCGGTTAAATTTGCAGGCCCCAATCACAGCACCTAAGAGGGTAGAGAAAATTTTTCCTCCCCTACATTGTCTATCTCCCTTTCCTAGAATGTCACTTCCTTGAAGGCAGTGATTTTTGTCTCTTTTGTTCAATACCTTTTCCCCAGCACCTAGAACAATGGCTGACACATAATAGACGCTCAGTAAAGACTTGCTGAATGAGTGAACAAATGTATGAATGAAAAGAGTCTGAACATTTCATACCTGATTCATTGGCCTGAGTTCCAAGTTTCACACCACCCGTTACGTAACCTGTGATGTGCCTTCCCTCAATTTTCTCCCTTTCTCCTCTACTTTACTTAGCTTCTCATTTTGAAAGCTGCCTGGCATCATGGAGCAGTAAATGGAAGGTGAAAGTTCCAGAACTCCTGATGTACAAATCAAAGTGCCTGGGGCCCAGCCTGTCACAGCTAGATCCCAGCCCTCTCACACACTCTCAGGGAAGACCCAAGTTTCATGAGACCTGAGGCTTGTAAATTGGTGGCAGAGTTGGGGTAGGAGGGTCCATTAAGAAAAAAAATAGAAAACTAGGTATGACAGTTTATATAGACTTTCTCTCATATAGAATGAGAAAAGGAATCGTGTGGCATTATTAGAGCCTTGGAGAGGCAGACTCCTTCTTCTGAGATCTCGTTAGGCAGTTTCCCAGGAATGCTTACACGGAGGTGCTTACCTACAAGAGCTTACTGGTTGCACCCTGGCCCCCCCTCCACTCCAGGTTCAGTGGACCAGCAGCCAGGGCATCACCTGGGAGCCTGATGGAAACGCAGAATCTCAAGCCTCCCCTTAGACCCACTGAATCAGAATCGCCTTTTCACAAGGTCCTGGGGTTGGTTGCTATGCACATCCGAAGTGGGTTGACACTGACTTAGGACCCTCAGTGCCCCATCAACTCCCAGTGCCTCGCAGGGCCCATGCACACAAGGAGCCCCGAAGCTGACATTATTAGCTTCTGGGTAGATCCTCCTCTGCCCCCCAGACTCTGTGAGCAGGTCTGCTCCTGGCTGATGCGGCAGGGTCAGTCTGAGGGGAGCAAGAAACTGGGGTTCTGGCTGAGGCCCTGACAATATCTGCTTGTCCTCCATTAAGGGACCGTGGTATATCCCAGCACAATCAAAAAGGAGCTGTGGTCCTCAAATAGATGCCGAGCGGCCACGCAGAGGACTTCTGACACTCCTTGGGGAGTGGGAGCTAGGGAGGTAGCAGAGCCGCCTGGCCCTGGAGCAACTGGCCAACTGGTGCACATCACTGCCTGAGGACTTTCTCTGGCAGCTGGAGCCCCTCTGCCAGCAAGGCAGGCTGCAACACCAGGGGATGGACGCCCCAGCCTCTCTGTGACCCCAGCAGCCCCAGCCAAGGACTGACAAGAGTGGGAGGCCAGGCGCTCCGGCTCCCTCACCTCTTCCATGGGGTAACTCTGAAGTGCGTGGTCCACACTAACCCCAGGCTCCCCAGAAGGATCCTGCTGTCATTGCCCACCATGATAACTTACTAGAGAGCACACCTTACATGGATGGGCGTCCTTCCCTTCCCTGTCTCTCTCTCCTCTCCCCTGTGTTTCTTGGGATTCTTCTCCAAATAAGCTACCTGAGCTTCAATCCTCGTCTCAGGGTCTGCTACTGGGGAAACCCAACAAAAGACAGGGGACGAGAGGGGTTACAACAAAGATCCCAGGTTGATCTTTCTTCATCTGTTAACCCCGACAGCATCTTCAAAACCAGACCCTTCCTGGGGAACAATTCCATGCAGCACAGAATAAAAGCTGTGGAAAAAACTGGAACACGGGCCTCCTGCCCACTGAGTAGGCAGTCCTCAAAATTGCTATTAGGTTAACTCAGCGTTTCTCAACCTGGGCATTTTGGACTAGATAATTCTTTGCCTAGAACAGGGGCCATTCTGTGCTTCGTAGGATGATCACAGTGAGCAGCATTGCTGGCTTCTACTCACTAGATACAAGTAACACCCCTTCCCCCTCATTGTGACAGTCAAATATGTCTCCAGATGCTGCTAAATGTCCCCAAGAGGGGGGCAAAAATCACCCCCGGTGGAGAACCCGCAGGTTAATGAAGCCTTTTTCTTCTGAGCCACAGCCGGCAGAAGTCAGGCTCACCATTTCCACCTGCAACAGAACTAAAGCCCTTTGGCTCCGGTCTGCCGCTTCTGCCCTCCGCCCTGCCTTTCCTGAGCCCTCCCTATAAAGCCCATTTGTCACTGCTCCCTTTTTGAGAATGGATTTCCAGATCGTCAGCTGATGGCTACCTGGGATCGCGTTTCCCGTAAAAAGGCCCAACAAATCAGATCCCTCCTGGTCTCAGGATTCCAGAGTGCCCTCAAGTGGCAAGAAACCGCCATTCCCTCTGGTCCCGCTCCAAATTCCAGGCCACTCTGGAAAGAACCGTGGTGGGGGGAGGGCGCCAGAGACCTTCCCTTTGCTTGTCTCTTCTCCAAGAAAATCCACTTTCACACAATTTTGTTTTGAAAATTCAGCAACGTCTTCTCCAGGCTTCTTCGACATGGAGCTTGTTGGGGGTGTATCACGAAAGGTTTAGCCTGTGGGTTGTGTTGTGTGTATTTTCAAATCTGCTCAGTAAGGAGGAATGTAGATGGAGTCAGCACTGAGCAGAGGGGCTGCAGGCCGCCCTGGGTTGACCTGGGCGTGCACAGCACGGCACTGGCAGAGGGCAGCCAGGACCCTGTCGAGCTGTCAGGACCAGGTGAGCTGCAGGAAAGGGTTGAGCCAGAGACCGTCGCTGCTCTGCTGGCCCGCTGGCCCTATTCAAGTGGCCTCTGTTAGGTGCAACCAGATGCCGTGGACTCTGTGTTCTCTCTTGATTCACCAGTTTTAGCACATGGCAGCTGCCAGAGAGAAAGCAGATCCATTTCTAGAATTTTCCAGGCCTGCTTCAGTTCACGAGAGTGCGTCTCCAGGAGGAAAGCTTCAAGGGATGAGGGATGGGGGCGTGCCCGGTCTCAAAGCCCATACAATTGAGTTTGTAGGGAACAGGCAAGTGTACACAGAGCAGACATTCAAAACTAGGGAGCTGTTCAGGCTGGAAGGAGGAAAGGCTCCAGTGTGGGGGCTGAGGAGGAAAAGCTTTGGGCACAGTGTGACATCCCAGCCTGCCAGCCACTCCTTCCAGGACTAGGTGGGGACCACTCTGCTCTATGCAACGTTTTAAAACCACTACAGCTTGGAGAACTCAAAACAGATTTTCACCTACGAGAAGTCCCCTCAGTGCTAACTCCATGTTGCATTCAGCCTTTCCCATCACACTTTCCTGTGATGGCACAAGTTCTGCTTCCCGGGTAGACTGAAGGCTTGGGGGAACCTCATGGCACCTGTGTCATCCATTGCCGGAGCCCCGGTGTGTAGACAGGGTCTGCCCTTAGAGGCCTCTGTCGTCATTTGCTGAATGAATGTATATGTCAGGGATGAGTAGGATTTCAAAATACATGTGGGAAAAAAGAGGGAATTCAGGATAAGGAAAGACAGAAAAGTACAGTTTGTTCAGAGAACAGTGAGGAGGCTGCTTTTGACAAAGAAGAGGGATCATGTCCTGAAACAGCAGGCAATAAGGCTGGAAGGTCGCCGAGGGTATGGAGGGTCAGAGAACAACCGATCTTAATTTTTAAGTCAATAAAATATCCTCCTAAAGTCTCACTTTCTTTTTCTTAACGAATAGTTTCTAATGCCCCTTTATCACCCTGAAATGAAATTCACTTTTTAAATATAACCTACTTACATAATTTTAAAAAATAAGTATAATGACCCAACTCTAATATAAAGGAAAAATAAAAGAAAGGCTATTTATAACATCATACACATTTCAATGTGTAAATGCTCAGGCATGGGTTCATTAGGAGACATAATGAAGTAGTCAGATGCTTGCAACTTATAGAAAAATTTGGATGTAAGAAACGTAAGACAAATTGAGCTGAATATTCAAATTTATGAGGAATCATCACAGATGCAACATCTGCACATGTAGAGTGTTATGGGTCTTTGGTGACTCAAATATATTGAGGGGCCTTGCTACTGGTGATGTTATTTTTCAACTTTTGATAAAGGTTCAAACAGAACAAAGTACAACTGTCCCTTGATTTACACAGTAATTACATTTCTAGAAACCTCAATACACATGCAAACCATGCAAAAAAAATTTTGTGCTGGTATAGAGGTAGAGTTAAGTTATTGGCTCGTGTATTATTACCTATTGCTACACGACATTAACCCCAAAACTTAGTGGCCGAAAGCAACAATAGTTATTTATTATCTTCCATGGTTTCTGAGGGTTAGGAATTCAGACAAAGCATGGAAGGGACAATTTGTCTCTACTACAAGATGTCTGGGACCTTGGTGGAAAGACTTGAAGGCTGAGGTCTAGAATCATCTGAAGGCTTGACCAGGGCTGCAAGGTCACTTCCTCGGTGGCTCACCCACACAACGGGCAAGTTGGTGCTGGCTGTTGGCAGGAGGCCTGAGTTCCTCCCTGTGCAAATTTCCCCACAGGATGCTTGAGTGTCCTCACAACATGGCCGCTGGCTTCAACCAGAGTGGGTGATCCAAGAGACAGAGGGACAGACCGAACTATCCTGTAATAACCCAGCCTCAGAACTCACATAGCATCACTTCTGCCACATTCTTTTCCTTAGCACAGAGTCACTAAATCTCATGCGCGTTCAAGGGGAGGGGAATTCGGCTCCGTGCTGTGAAGGGAAGGGTAGCCACAAATTTGCAAACATATATTAAAACCATGACAGCTCAGATAACTCAAAACTGGTTTTTGACCTACATGAAGCCCACTGGAAAATTGTGTGGGACGTGGGATGAAATCTGTTATGTGAAACAATCCCACATATTACGGGTTGTCTGACCCCTGTCATCCCACCCCTATGCCACCAAATGCCAGTAGCACTTCTCTGTCATTGTGACCCCTCCTCTGCATTTCTATAATTCCTTCTCCTCAAGAACCACTGTAATTGGTGACCGAGAGCAACGGAAAATTGGAGGCAAGGACACAGCAAAATCAGACCCAGGCATTGTGATGGCTCTAACAGCAGTGTGCAGGAAAAACTCCCAATTGCTTTTAAGATGAATGAATCACACTCTGCCACTTCTCCAGCCTCGCTCCCTCACTGCCCTCCCCGCTGCCCTCTGCCCTCCACTCACACCAGCCTCCTCTAGGTCCAGCGTACATGCTAAGCTCCCTGGTGGCTCAGGGCCTTTGCACCTACTGTTCCTCTTCTCGACACCATTTTTCTCTTCCTCTCTTGTACCTACCCCTCTTCACCTCATTCTCAGCATTTCTTCAAATTAATCTTCCTTTTTCCCTCCAAAGATATCAGATTCCCCAGGAGACACAGTTTGCTCAATTTGAGCACTTACTGCAGATTTTAGTTAAGGATTTGTTTGATTATTTGTTCCATTCTGTCTCCCCTGTACAGATGTAAGCTAAGGATGGCAGAGGAAGGGAGGCGGGACGGGAGGGAAAGAGGAAGAGAGGAGGGCAGGGAATGAAACTTTCGCATTAGCTGTGGAGCTGGGCAGCCTCACACAACACGGAAAAGTTTCCTGTTCCTTTTGGGCTCCCTGAGTGAGCAGCCCCACGTATCACCTGGTGAAAGGTAAGAGCAGAAGGGTCCCAGTCCCTGCTGAAATATTGGGAAAGAGATATATCTGACGGTGCCTGTGCACACATTAAGAGGCGTATTATCTCCCCAGTTTGCAATGAAAAACCACAGCTGCTAATGGCGGTGTTGCTAGGTTGTTCTGTCGAGCATGATTTTCTGTTTCAATTACTGTGGTGCTGGTGATTTAGCAGGCAGACCGTCTGAGAGATGCTCCTAAGAGGTTAGGCAGTAACTGCCAATGGGAAAGAGATGGCCTGGGTTTCTCTCTCTCTCTTTGTCTCTCTCTCTCCATCTCTCTGTCTCTCTCTGTCTCTGTCTCCCTCTCTCTCTTTCTCTGTCTCTCTGTCTCTCTCTTTCTGTCTCTCTCTGTCTCTATATCTCTGTCTCTCTGACTCTGTCTCTCTCTCTTTGTCTCTCTTTTTGTGTCTATCCCTCTCTCTCTCTCTGTCTCTCTCTTTGTCCCTCTTCTCTCTGTCTGTCTCTGTCTATCTGTCTCTCTGTCTCTCTCTCTCTCTGTCTCTCTCCGTCTCCCTCTGTTGGCCTCTCACAGTATAACAGGAGCATTAGCCTTCATTGTTCACCCACATAGACCCTCCAGTTCAGATGTGGCCAGGCTGGGGCTTGTTGGGGAGTCACGCCATGGTCTAGGTATGCTGGCATTCACCACTCCTCTAGAGCATGGCTGGGTGGTCTACAGGAGATCACATGATCACTACCAACAGAAAGGGTATTTGTTGTGTAGCAGGTACCCTGGCACATGGCTGTGCTTCCTGTAGGCTTGTTCGTGACGTGATCTCTTTTCAGCCTCAGCAGCCCCACGGCTACTATTGTTACTATCACCTTCTGCAGGCTTTGGGTGACTTCCAAGGTGTAGGGGCACTGGCCAAGCTGGGTGAGGGTAAGATGACATTATTCCACTCCCTGGAGAGGCCCTCAGGTGAGAATGCAGGTGCAATCAACATTTCACTGCGTTGAGACTCCTATAAAAGGCTGCTTCTGGCATCCCACCCTAGGTGGGCTGGGGAATTCCCATGACCTCCCAGAGGATGGAACTTTCATATGGATCTGCCCAGGGAAGGAGGCTAATGCTAACAATCTCTTCCCTCTTTAGAGCCCTCACAGGTAAAGTGCTTTACGTATCCTATTGACCTACGTATTGAATGTTCTGAGTCTAGTCTCCAGCTTCATGGGGCATGAGTGGCAGTTGTGATGGCAGCGGGGGTGGCAGTTACTGAGGCTCGCAGAACCCTGGGCCATAGCCTTGGTAATGCCCTTGAAATCTATAGTCCACTTCTGCCCCCTGCCATCTGCTCCTCCAGCTCCTCACTCATACTGTAAGCTCCTAATGCCTGCATTCAGTTCTTTTCTGCTTGAAACTCCTGGAGTGGCTTTGGTTTGCTGAGCCCTGACTGATAGACTCCACTTCTAGTCCAAGACCCTGGCCCTGCAACTTTTCCTTCTCTTTCTGAGCTGCCTTCTGTGTTCTTCTCAACAACATACACCAAAAGTGTCTTATTTGTTTGCAGTTTAATTTGAGTTTCTTTCCCTTGCAACTAAAGACTCCTGATAAATCACATATGTTATTTCATTTAATCCTCTCAACAAGCTGTTCAAGTAGGCATTATTAGCCCCATTTTGTAAATAAGGAAACTGAGGCTCAGAGAGGTTAAGTGGAGGGCTCTGCTAGCTCTCATGGTACCTTGCGTGAATCAGAAAAAGGAGCTTCTTATTGGAGGATACATTTCAAGATGGCCCCCACTCAGCAGATGAATTACAAAGGGCACCCCTTCCTCTGGGCTGATGGACACCCAGAACCAGAGAGCTCAGCTGGGTGAGCAGCACGTGGGCTGATTCCAGCCCCCACACACCCTCCAGGCCAGGCACATATGACAGGACAAAACCTACCCAAATGTGCGTGGCAGCCCTGGCTAAGTGTCTCACCTGAGGTCACACAGTTCTAAGTGGTAGGGCTGGGTTCCTGACCTAGTTCTCTCTTTTGTTAACAACTATACTGTGTTGCTGGATGATGGTCTAACTTGTCACTGAGCATTTGTATATTTTCATATTGTTGCTTATGTTTAATGTCTATACATGTAGATTCATGGATATCTCTTCTTAGTGCCTCCCTGGTGCTATAGCTACACTTAGTAGCTACTCGGTGCTTACAGAATGAATGAATGAGTGAGTGAATGAATGTTCTGTTTCCTCGAATAGATTGTAAACACATGGTGGGTAGGGACTATGGTTTATTTCACTTTGATACCTCCATGCCTGGCACCACACATTTTATATATTAGTCACTCAATAAGAATCTCTTGTTAATGATGAGGATGTTCATGCACTATAAATGCTAGCAGAATTTGTGCTATTGTGTCATGGAGTTAATGTGAGAAAGTTCCGTGGAGGATGTGGATCCTGACTGAGCCTTGAAGAACAAGATTTCCAGAGAAAAATGGGAAGGGTATCCCAAGTTGAAGGAAAAGTGAGAAAGAAGGATGGGCATGATGGGTTTAGAAGTGATGGACAGTAATATTGGCCCAAGTCGGAGAAAGGATGTGTGTCAGGGGAGTGGTTGGAAATAAGATTGGCTGAAATTAATCCCAATCCCACATCCAGCTCCACCATATGCAATTAACCCAGACCTCTGTTTACAGAGAGGAATTTGAAGCAAAGGCCACAAAACCAATATATCACTGTTCCCCAGGGACTCCAACCACAACTGATGACATGAACAACCATCAGTGTTCTTCAACTCAAAGAACTTGGAGAGACCAATATCCATAAAAGACATCCTCTAATTAAAACCGTCAACCACTATCTATCTAATATTTCAGGCTCTGTGGAAGAGCATGGGAGGAGGGTAGGGGGAACAAGGAGGGATATATGACTTGTGTTTGTTTGTAGGGCTCAGTTTATAAACTCTAACTGGCCTCCTGGCCATGAATTATACCTCTGATACTAACAGCCTTGTCCTTTGTCATACAAATTTGTCATCATATAAACATAGGTGATAAGATTAAGTTATCTAATCTTAGGTTACGACCCTAACTGCCAAAACAAAAAGCATTAGGAGAACAGATTAGGCGCTGAAGAAAGCAAATTGCCAATAAAACCAAGGAACGCATCTTTCTGGTGAGTAACTCCTGTGGTTTGGTGCCCAAAAGTGCATGCCTAAATGTTACACGTTGTTGTCCTCAATTTGCCCATGTGTGAAACAGGAAGAAACTAACCCTTACTCTACACGAGGTGAGCAGTGTGAGGCTCCTAAGATAGTTCCTAGTGACAATTCTGCAGTGACTGTAAGTGGCTATTCTTTTCTCACTCTCCCTTCACCAGTATTGCAATCTGGTCATCTCCTGGCTAAGAACCTGTAGACGGTCAGTTAGACTGGGGAGCAGCTGGGGATTCAGAGCAAGCTCCAGAAACATGAGTCAGGCATTGTACGTTCATGCTTTTGGAATGTTCTCTGTTCTCTCTGTTCCATGGTGCCTCTGCCCATCTTCCCCCACTGGCCTCAGGTCCCCTCCTTGCTCTTTCCGTGTTCTGTTCTGTATCTCAGGGAGGCCGATAGTGGAAGACGGTCTTTCCCAAGCTCCTACTTCAGCTGATTTCCATCTAAAGGTCATTTGGAGGCACTGGTGGGATACTGGAGAGCAGAAGGAAGAGAGAAGCCAGGGTATTTCACCCTACTCTCTGCCCAGGTGACACCTTGTTGCATCTCTCGCCACTCCCTCTGTGGCTCCAGCTCCCCTCAGCAGACCTGCCCTGATTCCAACTTCTGACAGGTGCCCCGGTGCCTGGGCCCCGTTGTTCCGCTCCTCCTTGTCCCTTTGCCTCCCTGCACTTGCTCACTCTGGGGTTGCCTCTCTAAGCCCTGACTGCCCTTCCTGTCCTCTTCCATCTCCTGTGGATCAAGTCCTCATATACTAAATCGCCTGTGTTTTCAATACCTACAGTGGAACCCTGACTGAGACAGCCCCGGTGGGAAGGTTTTAGTGCAGTGTCTTTATCAGAACCTTCTGGTTACAAGTGTAACAAATATAAATCTGTGCGACAATTCTCAGGTTAAGAAATGTCATGTTTCTTTATGTTTCTCTAATCAATTTAAAACTGGCTCAGTCCCCCACCCGTCTGGCTGGCTGGAGGTCGCTTATCAGGCATCAGTGGGACTTGTCCCCATTCTGTGTATAAGGATCTCAGGCTCACCTTGTCTTTTAGGGAATGGGCACGGATCTGGTCCTTGATCTCCTGGGTTCCCTGTTGTTACCATCACTCCTGCTTCATGACTCCACTGCCAAGTTCAGGATCTCCCTCACTTAGAGACTGCTTTTCTGAGTAGGCCACAGAAATACCCCTCCCAATAGTCTTCACTCACAACAGCCTTGGTCATAGGGGATCCTTGACAATACACTCAACCATCATGTTTGGTGTCCAGTCTCCCCAGCACCCCCTTCAGCAAAGCAGTCCCTTCTGGGTTGCTGCACAGGACCACCCAGCCTTAGTGGAAGCCACCACCCTCCATCCCATAGTCTCCTCGGGTCAGGCCACACCTCCTCCTGCTCGACCAGAGTCCCTCCGCCTGACACACTGTCCGACTCCATCACCCCTAGGGGCCTAGAACGCAGGCCTCCAGCTGGAAGGCTGCAGGCTGGACAGTGCCCACAGATACGTTCTGTTTGGTGCCAGAATGTTTTTGACATTTTAAAAATTATTTGCCACATTTTCAAATCAGTAAATTTTACACAAAACTTCGAACTTCCTTCTTGTACTGAAAAATCAGAAAAATCAACTTCCAGTGATCCCATCTACCCTGACGCCAAGAATCTCGCAGAGCTGGCTAGCAGGTGTCCCTGCAGAAGCGCCCTCTCTCTTGCCTCATTTCTTTCATGGAGCATGACTGGCCTGCCCCGGGGTACCAGGCGCAGCTCCAGGTTAGCCCGTCAGAGCAAAGGCCGGTGCGTTCTTTCCTGGTGCACAGGTACCTCTCAGTGTGTGTGTATGTCTGATTACTTTATTACTACAATTATGTTTTTTTTAAATCAAGACATAATAACTTCTCAGACTGGTTCAATTATTATGAAAGTAACAGAAAACCCAACTTGTACTAATTTAAGCAGAAAATGAGAATTTATAGGGATGTAGGGGTCTCGGAGAACTCAGAGGTAAAAACGCACATGAGTCTCAGGAAGGGGCCAGAACTGGCCTTTGGAAAGTCTGGATTATCTTTCCGTCTCTCGTCTCAGCTCCTACATTTCTGCTTCACTCTTTCCTTCTCTCACTGGAAGATTCTCTTCTGCTTCTTGGTGAAAGACGCCCCACTCACAACTACCAGGAGTGCGCATTAAAGATCCAGGCACCCCCCCGAGAATGACTCACTCACTGGGTCCCACTTCAAAATTCCCAGGGAAGGGACTTTGATGAGCCCAACGTGAGTCAAGAGCCCATTGCAAACCGTACACCGATAACCATGGAGGGGTTAACATGTAACATTATCACATGTTGTCACATGTTACAAAATGGCGCTGAACGAAGGGGATGTGGCTGTTAAGGGGAGATTGTCGTGAATGGGGCAGACACTTAGAAGGCGTCCACTGTGGATGACACTGAAGCAAGCAGAGAATAAAGCCATCGTCCCACCCTCCACCCCACCTCGCCCCTCACAGCACATGCACCAAGGGTGAGGAACCCTTGATATCGAAGCCTCTGTGGTCTGAGAATCTGGCAGAGAAGATGGCACCATGAGCAAGCCATGAAAATTCATTAAATGCCTGCCTCTGTGTGAGGGAAGCGATGCCAAACCTCGTTCATGCTCATCATTAATTCAGACCCAGGCTGGACTCTTTGGCTCAGAGCTTTCAGTTTAAAACAAATGAGCTTGGACATAGAGTCAGCCCACAGTTGCCTGCAGGTGATCTATGCTGACACCGGCTTCTCTTTGGCAAACCCTCCTTTCAAAGTTATTGCCAGTTAACAGATTCTACGCAGCCCTAACTACCCCTGGGAGGACATTTGGGGCTCCGGATTTGCAGTTAGCACCTTTCTCTGCTTAATTACAGCATTATGGATATCTCTACACCCTCTGTTTACTTTGCCTGCCGAGATGCTTGCTGAAAGCCAAGTGCCACCTGCCTGGCTCCAGGGAAGGTTAGAGATGAGACCTTTCATCAAGCAGAGAATAAGCCGTCTACCTCCAGGGAGAAGTGGCTGGGAGGAGCGGGACAAGCACCAGGTGGGAAAATTGGCTCTGCCTCTCCAGAGTCAGGTCTTCACCGAGAGGCTTTCTTTTGTTCTTAGGATAAAAATAGCAGCTCACATTATTATCTTACTATGGGCCTGTCACTTTGTTTGGTAGCCAGCCTCCAAGATGGCTCCCGATGGTCCTTGCCTGCTGCTACTCACGCTCTTGGGTAATCCTTTTGCATAATGAACCAGGGCTGACCCATGAGACCAATAGAATAGTACAGAAGGGACAATATGTGACTTCTGAGGTCAGGCCATAAAAGACATTGAAGACTTTGCCTTAGCCTCCTGGATAGCTTGCTCAGCCACCACGTTGTGAGGAAAATCAAGCTGTCGTCTGGAAAGGTCCATGTGCAGAGGAACTGAGGCCTTCCACCCACAGCCAGCCCCCATTTGCCAGCCACGTGTGTGAGCCATCTTGGAAATGGATGCCCCAGCCCTGGTCAAGCCTTGAAATGATTCTAGCTGCCAGCCTTCAAGTCTTCCAGCTGAGGCCCCAGACACCACGGAGCAGAGATAAGCTGTCCCAACTTGCTCCATCTGAATTTTCCACACAAACTGTGAGATACAATAAATGATTATTGTCATTTTAAGTCATTAACTTTTGGGGTGGTTTGTTACATAGTAGATCACTCACATGCTCTATGTGTGCTCTACAGCATTATTCCATTTAATCATCACAACAGCCTATCAGATAGATGCCGTTATCAATCCTCATTTCACAAGTAAGGAAACTGAGGCACAGGAAGTGTTCTGGCTTGCTTAGTCCACACAGCTAAATACCAGTTCAGTTGGTGTCCCGTTCATATCCCTCAGGACTCACCCTTCCGGTCTTTGCATGTCCTCCTGCAAGTAACTGCAACTCACCATCTGAAAGTCTTCTCTCCACCCCACATGGGGTGGGCCAGATTTGCCAGGAGTTAATGCTACCAGGAGCAGCCCTCAGCTAATGAAGGCTATGACTTAGAGGATTAAACACCCAGCTTCCTTGCCTCCTGGGTAGGATCACTCTGAGTCATGTTTTACATGGTCGTCCAGATTCCCCAATGGGATAGAGCCTCAGTTGCCCATAGTGAGAACCTGATCAATAACACACCATTTATCGGCCACCTTCCCTTCTCTGTTTCACTCCCCACGCCCCAACGGTGACTCTTGGGATACCTCCCTAATTCACCACTTGCCTTCAAATCCTTGTCTCAGGGTCACCTTCATGGAGGGACCCAACCTAAGACAGCTAGGAAGTGGCAGAGCTGGGATTTGAACAAGGCGCTGACTCCCAAGCTGGCTCTCTGAACCATGACACCATTGAGCCTTGCACCAGCCAGACTCCTGAGCATCAGAAATTCTAATTTTCAAATGCAAATAGACCCAACACCTAATAAGACTTTGGAATTAACTGCCATCTGGGATTAGCCACATTTTTGATCTCTCCATTCATGTAAATCATTGAGAATTCACTGAGTAAATATGAGGCAGGGGAATTTTATTCTTTGTTGGTTTGTGTTTTCCTCCCAAGTCTCAGACAGTCAAGCTTGTACTTGAACTCTGGCTTCATGTTTTCGGGGCCAAAGGGATGGAGTTAGCCCAGAGAGCAGAGCTGGTTCCTCTGAGTTTCAGCCAGGGATTCCTCGTGTCTTAGAGGGCTGTGAGCTGGAGCAGCCAAAGCCCTGGAGAGCACGATGAGCAGTTGCCACATCAGTCAGCTGGAACAGAGCTGCCCAGGCTCATTTTTCTCCTTCTCATTTGCTCTTTGGAAAGCATCAGTGCCTGTGGCAGCCTCAGAGGTGTTGACCAGGAAGCCAGAGGCTCTGGAAAAATCCACCTGGCTTTGGAGAGAGCCCCAAGCTTTTCATCTTCCTTTCCCCAGAGCCCTCAGCCCTCGTGCCCCCTGTATTCCTGCCCACCTGCTTTCTCCAGCTGAGCTCAGGCCTCACCTCCCTAATTCAGGAACAATCTCACTTCTCGCAGACACCACCCCCTGTCTGCCTGCACCTCTCCTTGCCAGTGAGTCTGGGAGGAATGAAGCCTTCCTGTTCAACATCTGTCTCCTAATGCCACTTCCAGAGTCTACCCAGAATGCCTTTTCTGTTCTCTTAAAAATAGAGGTCAGTAGAAAGGAAAGTCACAGTGGAAGAGGTATCTGTCTAATGGACTCTTTGTTCAGGTTAGCATTTCCAATACCATCTTCCACAGGCCTCTAGTGCCTAGAGAGATGGTAATAGGTGTTCTGGAGTCAAATAAGTTTGGGAAATGCTGCGCATGAAACCTCTTCTTGATTAACAGTGCGCATTAGCATATTAAAGGCTCAGATATGTCCCGCAAGACTATGTCAAGAATTTTAACCCAGTATTTTCCAAAAATATATGACTGCACATCACTCCCACTTTTAAAACAGAACACCTATTAACATCTGGTAGAGCACTCATGTTCCATGAAACAGCTTGGCAGTCGTTATCCTAAATCTTATCATTACTGCCTACAAGAGGAGTTTTCTAATATCCATGCATGCTGGGCATCTTATGTTTGTAAGATAATAAAACAGACAAGGCCATTGTTCTCCCAGCACCTGCCAACCTTTCCAGATTGCTGAGAAGATTAAATGAACATATGAGTGTTGGGTAAATTATAAAGCATCGCAGATGTGTGTTACGATTACTGCTTGCAAACTCTCAATTGTAGTTTTGTTTATAAGGGTTGCTAATAAGGAAACTTCTAACAACTGTGGCAGGTTGAGTACCAGAAAGTAGACTCTGAGATGCGGGGCATGCCAGATGTGGATTAGGGAGTGCTCTTTGGTATCAACACCTGAGGAAAAGAGAAGGAAGCAGGATGGGGGGAGGGAAAAGCTGGGCTATGATGCATCCCAATGATGCTTTAAGACAACCGCACAGAGCACACCGGAGCTGGGCTGGCCATTCACAGTGGGCCTTAGCTGAGGTGAGGGGGGCAGGTCTTTCCATCCCCACGTTGACCAGTCACTGGATACAGCCACCTCTGGAAGGCAAGATGGCCTTGGGTGAGGTGGCTCTATTCATCAGAGGCAATCCCTGCACTGAGCTGCCAGCGGTTAGGGGAGTAAATTCTTCATTCCTGAAGAGGACATGGGTGGCGCATCATCGTGTCCACTCGAGACCATTCCATGAGGTTCAAGGAGATTAGTGTTCCATGTCTTGACCCCTTTTAGAATATCAATTGGCAATCCCATCACTGACCCTTTATTGATTGGGGAGTTGATTAATGTCTTGCCTTTTGAAACTGACCTTTCAATATTGAAGAGGCAAATTTGCAGAGAGACTCCAAGTCAAAACCTCCCCTTGATGTGTGGTCATCAGGGAATGCCTGATTGCCCCTGTCAAGGGAGCTACTGCCCCCTCTCAACTAGCTAAGGGCCTCTTGGTGTTTTCCTTCCCTTCAGATGGGTTTCTGTCCTCTTCTTCTTCGTAAGTAGTTGTACTGGGTATTCTCCAACGTTTTCCCCCCTGTTCTGTGCCTCAGGAGGGGCTGATCTCCATGGACTGCATCAATGGGCTCCCTTGCCGTCTAGCTTCTATTTGGGTTCAGCCAATGGGACGCACCAATAGGAGAATGAGGAGTGGGGGAGCAGAGGGAGGTTGGGGTGCTTCCTCTTCCCAGCTCCCTCCACCCCTAGCCAAGGGCAGGGACTGCATTCCTTTATGCAAGGCCACATCTCCTGGCAGCCTTCTCTCTTGAAGCTACAGCTCTTGTTAGTTCTAGTAACTCTTCCTTCTGTTTCCCCTTTCAGGCCCCGGTATGGGTGAGGGAAGCAGCCCCTCTGCTGTCAGCTGGGGTGTACTTCATCCTTCCACCTTGGCTTCCCTTAAACCTCCGTTTGTAAACTGAACCTTCATGAAAGTCTCCCTAATCACTCCTCTTGAGTTTTTTTCTGCCTGAGTCCTGACTCTCTAAATAATCCCACTGGTTTTTCTTGTACATCCCCACCTGTTGTCCAGAGATGAGCTGGCTTTGCCCAGGCTTCCACAAGACTCCTGAAAGGCCAGGAACCCCAGAGCATCTGTATGGCCCGGTTCTTGAAACCGGACATTGAAGACCCTGAAACTCAGCACTCCAGACTTTTCTCTGCCTTCTCTTTGTTTTATCTTTAATCTTCAGGGACATTGCTTCTCAATCATTTTAAAAGGCATGATGCCCATTAATAACCATCAGAAGGCCTGCTTTACGTGGAATCCTCCTTGTCCCTCCCATCATGTCAGTCTCAATAACTTTTTCTGAAAAGAATGAATGAATGTCTCTGTGCTTCAGTTCCCTCATTTGCAAAATGAGGGTAACGACCTTCATTAAAAAGCTTCTAAAGTAGCTGTTATCGTTACCACAATTTTACAAGGCGGAAATTAAAGGTCAGAGAGGATGAAGAACTTGCTCAAGGTCACACAGCTAAGAAAGTGCAAGATCGGAACAGTGGGGGCTCTTGATCTTGCACCACAGCTCACTACTCTTCCGGAGTAACGCAGAGAAACCAATGCGCCCTTGACAGTAGGGATTTGAGATTTCTAAGGCCAGAAAGATATAGATTTTTTTTTTCTTTTTAATTATCCTCTGAAAAACCAGAGCAGAAGTCTGCCCTTAAGTTCCTAGGGATCAGGGTAGAAACATTCCCCTTCTCATTCCCATCATGGCCCTGGAAGTTCATTATCTTGTAGACTCTTTGCCTGTCCTTGTTCCAAGGCCTTACCTTACCTCCCTGCAGCTCTGATGAAAAGGTTGAGTGACTGGGCTATTGAGAGGTGACAGAACATAAGGGGCATGTTTTTAAACCTCACAGAGCTTCAGTTTTCTCACTGTAAAGTGGGAACAATGATTTACTTCACAAGGTGACAGTGAGAGTCGACTAAAAAAAACAACCTAGTACAGAGCCTGGTGCAGAGTAGCTGCTCAGTAAATATTAAATCCCACCCCCACCTCCAGGGAGCCCCCCACTCCCTCGGGTCAGCAGAGTATCCTTGTCTTGGGTAGGGGACTGGAGGAGAAGCTGGGACCCGCTGTTGATTTACAACCTGGCCTTGGCTGTTGCGTTACAAATCAGCCGAGGTGTGGAGGGAAGTCGTGTCAGACCCTGCCGTCGGCAGGGGCACGTTCTGTTAGGTCAGGACACTGTGAATGGAGCCTCGGAGATCCCAGTGTGTGGCTCAACAGCGCCTTGTCAAACGTGACAGCCACCATCTGATGTGAATTACCTCGAGAGCCACCGAGAGCGAAAGCATTCACAGGAACTCATTCTGTGAAGGAGTCAGAAATGGAAATGATGGGGAGGAGAAAAGACGAGCATTTGGGGGGGTTAATGCGATGAATGCCGAGCATTTCCTCGTCAATGGGGCCCTCTCAGGCTCCGTGGGTGGAGGCAGATGGATCTAGAAATTGTTTGGTTATAAATGACAATTACCTGCTTACATTGGCTACTTGGGTGGAATTTAAGGAAATGATAAACCGCCAGACTTATGATGAGGTGGGATGCAGGAACTTCTCAGAAACGAGTCTAGAGCTTCTGAAGTTTTGCTATGAAAGTTGCTAAATTTCCAACTCTCTCATCTCAGTTTCTTGGTTCAAAGAAAGAGAGAGAAATAATCAAATGGCAGGAAGCCAGCCAGTGACCACTCCTGGTCCGCTCAGCTATAGCGAGGGGGTGGACTCATGTAGATTCACTGTGGCAGCAGGGCCTGCCTTTTCCTGAGGCTGAAGGAAGCCAGTTCTCAGAGATGGATGTAGAGAAATTGGCCAGAATCCCAAGACTGGTCTACAACAATAAGCAAGTTCTTCAGCCTGTCACATTTACACCTGGCTCCTTTTCTGTTTAAAATGTGTGAAGTACTTCATTCATTTGCAAGGAGTTTTCTAGAACATCTTTTAGTTTCCCGACTGTGCCATGCTCAATCCTGCCTAGGGCTTCTGAATATTCTGTCTCTGCTGCCTGGAAAGCCCCTGCTAGCCCTTGACCCCTTCCTTTGCTGGGTTTCCCTCTTCATCAGATCTCAAACACCATATCCTCGGTGAAGTCTTCACAGACCCTCAGACCAGCTCACGCTCGTCAGTGTCACCCTATGGTAATATTCTGTACTCTTCCTTCGCCGAGTTTATCACAAATGGAATGGCCTGTTCATTTGTGGAATTATTTGATGTCTGTCCCTCTGACTAAACCATAAGCTCTGAGGGGGCGAGGATTGTGTCTTTCTCATTCACCACTTTATCCCCATTGTCTGTCAGATTGCCCAGAACAGGTAGGTGCTTGCTCTGTTTTTTTGTTGTTGTTCTGTTGAATTCATGAATCCTCCAAATAACCTTTATCTTTATTATCGTCATCCTCCTGATACGGACACAGGCTCAGAGAGTGCAAGTAACGTGCCTGAAGCCACACAGCTGGGAACCTGTAGAACCAGGCAGGGCAGCTCTGAGACAAGTAAGCCTGAGCTCTTTCTCGGTCCCATGTTGCCTCGTGGATAGACCAGCGACACCTCATTTCACCCCCCGAATCTCCACGAGTGGTCAGCGTGTGCACATGCGTGTGGCACTTTGCTTCTGATTGCAAAGCCCTTAGGAGCAGAGGTTCTCAAAGCTAGGCTGCAGATTGCTTTCAGGCACCCCAAAACCCAGGCATCCAGGAAGCATGTCAAAAGCCCAGTGGGGCTCGCAAGGCTTGCTCAGTAGAGTTGGGTGAGGCTCCAGTTCCTATAATTTTAACGAGCACCCCCAGGTGATTCTGACGCACAGCCAGATGCAAAACCAGCACCTGGGGTTCACGGCGCCTGTCTGATTTTTCTGTTTTGCCTGTGATTACCTGGAGGGGGTTGGTGGAGGCAGTGCTGCAGCTTGCAGTGAAGAAAAGCTAAGCCGAGCTTTTTATTCCAAGGGAAACGCGTTGTGCTCCAGGAGGACAGCGGGAGGCCGTCTGAATTGTCGTTTGAATCGTGGGGATGAGGACAGCTTCTTTCCCACTCGCTCTGGCTGCCTGCTAGAGCCGGCCCCTCGGAACAGGTGGACCTCACAGGGAGGCTGATGGGCTCCAGAATCGGCTTGTAAATAAGTCATACAGCACAGCTGGGGCTCTGGCCTCATAAATATTGACCAGCTGTGATTAAACCATCCACTCCGAGTCACATTATCTCGCTGGAAAGCTCCTTTATTAGGGTGTTAAATAACCACGAGGCCGTGCCTGTTCTGTATAACAACTTCCCTAGTGAAGTACCGTGTTCTGGCTGGGTGATACCTAACCAGGCAGGTAAGAGAGAACCATCAATTCCATTACACACGTTATTCCCTGAGGACTTACTACACACCAGGCTTTAAGCTCGGTGTTGGCTATTATGGTAAACAAGATATTTTAATTTTCAGAAAATATGTTAAAAATAAGGTCACCTCTCTAAAACTACCTGAAATGATTGATGTCAGAGGGGGTGTGGAAGAGAAGGATCTATTAGCATAAGGCTTTATTCAAGGGTGCCGGGGTGTGGAAAGAAGAAGGGAGTGGGCCCCTATCACTTGCATTTGAGAGAGACTCAAAGACGAGCAGAGGAGAGAGAAAGCTTTAGAGTGGAGACAGGGGAGGCTTCAGGTCTGCCCTGACTGGAGGCTGGTGACATGGGGAAGCTGTTGGGGGGCTAACTAGAAGCGGGGCATCCTATGTGATTGGTTAGGTGCCCATTTGGCTTTCTCTGGTTGATCCTAAGTTAGAAACAGAGGCGAAAAGTAGGGAGGCTGTCATTAATCAAGCCTTGGCCATTTGGGGCTGACTGCCACAGGGGTGTTGTTTGGCTTCCTGGAGAGGTTGCTACATGTAATACTCTAACTTTCTGGACTAGTTGCTGTAGGTGGTAGGTTGGCTTCCTGGGCTGATTGCTTCTGGTTGTGGGTCAGAGTTCTATTTGTGTGTGTGTGTGTGTGTGTGTGTGTGTGAGGAATATCAGCCTTGAGCTAACATCCATGCCAATCCTCCTTTTTTTTTTTTTTTTTGCTGAGGAAGACTGGCCCTGGGCTAACATCCATGCCCATCTTCCTCCACTTTATATGGGACCCCGCCACAGCATGGCCTGACAAGCGGTGCATTGGTGCACGCTCGGGATCCGAACCTGGGCTGCCAGCAGTGGAGCATGCACACTTAACTGCTATGCCACGGGGCTGACCCCAGAGTTCTATTTTATATGTAGTGTGGCCATTGTCCATTTGTGTATTCAGTCTCTCATAGGGCTGCCATGACAAAGTGCCACAAACTGGGTGGCTTAACAGAACGGGAATGTATTCTCTCACAGTTCGGAAGACTAGGAGTCCAAAATCAAGGTGTCTGCAGGCTGTGCTCTCTCAGCTAGCTCCTGGTTGTCACCAGCAAGCCTTGGCATTCCTTGTCTTGCAGCTGCGTAACTGCAGTCTCTGCCTCCGTAGTCATATGGCCGTCTTCCCTCTGTGCATCTGCGTCTTCACACGGCATTCTCCTCTGGTGTGTATCTGTCTCGGTGTCTCCTCCTCTGCTTAGAGGGACACCAGTCATATTGGATTAAGGACCCATCCTAATGTAGTATGATCTCATCTTGATTACATCTACAAAGACTTTATTTCCAAAAAAGGTTGCATTTACAGGTACCAGGGGTTAGGACTAGAACATATATTTTGAGGAAACGATTCAACTCGTAACATAGAGGATACAGGAAATAATCCAGAGTTACACATGCTGTGATGGAAGAGTAGGGAAGACTTTGGGAGCACCATGGAGAAGGGCCTGACTTGGGCTTAAAGGAACCATAAAGGCTTTCTGGAGGAGGTGACATCAAAGAGGAGACCCCATGGATGAGTAGGTGTTAGCAGGTAAAATGAGTTCTGAGTAGAGGACCAGCACATACACAGACCAGGAGACAGGGAAGAGCATGGTATCTTGTTGAAACTATAACTAGTTCGGCCTGGCTGGAGCGTAAAGAATGAGAGAATTCGGCAAGAGAGGAGGGCTTGATAACAGAGAAATGGGACCGTGCAAATTGAACCTTTCCTGAACAGCAGACACTAGGGAAAGAAGAGGAGTACACCAAGCAATCTTTATTTGTAGCAATTTTTTTCGTGAGCCCAAGTATCTGAGAGTCATCGTTTCTCTGTGCGGTGCATACTGCTAAGCCTGGGGATCCACAAAGAAGGAGGCAAGCTTCCAGAGCTGGTACAAAATGAGAGGGTATTCATTCCATCAGGTAGTGAGTACCTCCTAGCGCTGGCAACGTGGCAGTAAGCAAAAATCCACATTTCACCTGCCCTCTAGCTATTATAATCTAGCATGGGACAGAGACATTAATCAAATAATCCCTCAAATAAATGTGTAATTACAAATTCAGATAAAAATATATCAGCGAGAGTAGATATTCAGGATTTTAAAAGTAGATATTTGTGATTTAAAAAGATCACAATGGTTTAAACATATTAGCGTTATTTTTCTCTCTCATAAATAAAACCAGAGATACTTGGTATGAGCTGTCTACAGTAATCAGGAGCCCAGTGCCCTTCTCTCCATCTGGTCCATAATGCTTAGCATATCATGTCACGGTCCAAGATGGCTGCAGGAGCTCCAGCCATCAGGTTCACATTCCAGGAGGAATGGAGAACAAAAGAGCACACTCCTTTAAAATGCTTTCCTGGAAGTACCAACCAACCAAATTCTGTTTACATAACCTCTATCAGAACCCAGTCACATGGTCACCCCTAGCTTCAAGAAAGGCTGGGAAATGCAGACTTTTAGTTGGGCTCATTGTCACCCCAAAATAAAATCATGGTTCTGGTACCAATGAAAAAGGGCAGAATGGATATTGGGTGGGCAGCCAGTTGCCTCTGCTACCACGGGCAATGAAGCAAAGGAACATCATTCTATGAGGAAGTGATGCTGGTGTTGAGAGATGCAGGATTAGGAGGGGTTAACTAGGTGAAAGTAGGATGGAACATGGGGCTCCCCATAAACCAAAGAAAGGCTAATGTAGCTGGACCACAGGGGGAGGACAAGAGCTGGGAGATAAAGGAGAGGACGACAGAGACCTGATGACATAGGACCTTGTTAAGATTTGGGGCTTTATCCTAAGAGCAGTTGGAGCTGCTGAAGGGTTTTCAGCAGGGAATGGGGGGGCCTGATCATATATTTGTGATTTGAGCACCTACAGTGTGCCTGGCGCCAGGCACTGGTGATCCAGAGGTGTGGCATCACCTTGCTGGTAGAGCCTCGTTTTTCAGGAGGGCACCCACATCCTGGATTAGAGCTCACAGACCCATGTGCCCAGCTGCGTGCAGGTGTCAAGGAAGGGTTAACAGCAGAAACAACTCTTAAGAGCTGAGTGCCGTTTTAGCAGGATACAGAGGAAGCCAAGGGCATTCCAGGCAGAGTTGAGACAAAGGCTGGGAATGTCCAGTGTAGCAGATCTGCCATTAAAGGGTTATTCCTGGAGGCAAGCCAGGAGATGAGACTTAAGGTTGGATAGGGGTTAGATCACTAAAGGTCTTGTGTATCAAGCTAAGGAGCTGAATGCTGGGGAGTCATGGAAGGGTGTCCAGTCAGAGAATGACGCGATGCAAGCCGAGGTTCAGAGCATCGGTTCTGGCAGCGGCTCGCAGGAAGCAGAAGGAGGCAGAGTTACATAGTCACTGGAAGAGGAGGTTCCTTCTCATGCACTTGAACTTTTGCCTGTTGGGATCCTAACCAGTTTTATCGTTGTTGGCAGGCACCTACTCTGCTCTTCCTCCTTGTGAAATACAGAAGTTCAGGTCTACAATCCCTTATCTGAAATTTCAAAATCCAGAAAGCTCTGAAAACTGAACTTTTTTTTTGTAACTCATTTGCCAGCCAGACTTGAATCCAACCTAAACGCACTGAGCTGCAAAACCCTGCCCTCATCTGGCGTGAGGCGATGAATGGTCCGTGTAGCCCACTGAATGTGAATATTTACGTGTTTCCTTGTGCAAAAATATTAATGTGTTTGACGACAGGTATTAAATAATGGATGGTATATGTACAATATCATCTTTCTAACATCCAAAAAATTCTAAATTTCGTTATATGTCTGGCCCAAGAGTTTGAGGTAAAGGATTGCAGTCTCTGCATATAGCAAGAAGGTCTGAATACTGCAGGAGACTTTGCTCTAATGAGGGGGTTGCGTTTAGAGATTGTTTTGGTAGTAAAAGGAAAATCTACTGGGTGCAGCAGACGGTAAACTTAGGAAACCCTTATTTCAATGGGTTATAGAAGCTATAAATTAAATAGGCTCAAAGAGAGTTTTCCTACATTTATGGATGATAAATCAATAGTGGTTAATGACGAGGACGTGAAGCTACTCAGGACACATCTGTTAATTATATGAAGTTAATGTCATGGAGAACAAATAGTATCTACTCCCACAAGATCAGTGTCATGATTGTCATCAATAATAATAATTTACATGCATATAAAGCTTTCGAGTGTTTCATGTGCTTTTGGAAATGCTTTCTCCTTTAATTCTTGTGACAGCCATGATGGATGGGTGTATTGGCATTCCCAATCTGTGGCCAAGAACTCCAGGCTCTCAGGAGGTAGGCAACTTGTTCAAGGTCATTCAGGCAACACTTAGACACAGGGCCCGGACTAGGTCCTTCTGATTCTGAGATCTGTGGTCTTAATTTCAACAAGCAATAACATTCTCGGCTGAAGAGTGACAAACTTTAAACAAATGCAGCACAATGAATTTCGTCTCACAAGCCCACTCCAACTCATTGGTTGTGGCTGAATGACATGCTCTGTTGTGGATTTTGAAGCTGTTCCCAGACTTCAGAAGGACTTGGGTGATCCATTAGCCACGACTACCAAGGTGCAAGATGGAAGCATGGCGGACAGGTGTATTACCGTTTCTAAGGGCTGACTTTTCCTTTCACCATTTAGTCATCAAAAAATATAGATTAGGTGCTTACTGCGTGCCAGCCTCTGTAGGATGCTGAGGCTAGCTCTGTGAAGGCTCAGCCGCTGTCCTCAGGGAACTTAGGAAAGTCTGTGTTGCCCCCGTTGTACAGTAAGAGTGCTGTGTGATAGGACAACGCTCGAGACCCACAAGCCCCAAGAGTAATGTGGAGAAGCAAACTGAAAATCAGGAGGCCCACACAGCCTCGACTTGAGAAGAGAGTGTGGTTTGCAGGAAAGGGGATGGTGGTTAAGAGTCTGGGCTTCAGTATCATGCAGGCCTGTGTCCACACCCCACTAGCTGGGTGACACCAGGGGAGGGGCTTAGCTTATCTAAGCTTTAGTTTATCTGCTCCAAAAAGAAAAAAAAAAGGAACTAATAATAATCATTACTGCAGAAGATGGTTATGCTCTTTAAAGGAACTGATAGTAATAATATTTACTATTTGTTAAGGGTTTTTATGTGCCAGGCATGTTTAAATCCATTATATGTCTTAACTCACTGCATCTTCACCACAACCCAATAGGTAACACAGGTAAAGACCCACGCGTGGCATATACTGAGCGCTCAGAATGCGGTTGGCATGGCCCTGGTGTTCTTGCTGCTGCTGCTACTGTTGTTTTTAAGAACCGCCCCGGGACTGGTGTCTTATGTTCTGGTTCAGTCTTTACTACTGGCTCTCTGTGATTTTGAACAAGTCACTTAACTTCCTCAGGGACCCAGTTTCCTCTGTAAAAAGAGAAGCTTGGATTCGATGAGAGGTTAAGAACCTGGGATCTTTTTAAAAACACAGATCCCTGGGCTCCATTCCCTAAGGATTCTGACTTGGGAGGTCTGGAGTTGGGCGTGGGAATCTGTGCTATTTTTAACTTAATAATGAAAATGTCCAAATAGACTCAGAAGTGAGGACAATGTTCTCCCCCACCCACCCAAGGACACATCACCAGCCTCAACAACCTTCAACGTTTTGTCATGTTGGTTTCCTCCATCCCATGCGAAGTGTTCTCCATCCACCCCTCCAGGTGCGATCCACCCTGCTCTGGGCCTGGGAAAGGTGATCTCAGCAAGTGCATTCACTGGAGTCCCTTGCCCTCTGGCTCCCACTAGGGTCCAGCAGGGACTGGAAAGTCAGAAGAGCGAGGTTGGTGCGTGCGTTTCCCTGGCTCCCTCCATCCTGGCAGGTGGGCAATGGCTGTGTTCCTCCGCTCCAGCCACAGCTCAGGCACTCGGCTTCTCTGACACTACACTCCCATCTGCAGGTCCTTAACCACCCTCGCCCCTGCCACTCTGCCTGGGGGTGATGGTTTTCCTACCGTGGCTGGCTCCATCCGTTCTTGGTCTCCCTTGCCCACATCCTTATAAACAGTAAATGCTCCCCAATTACCCTCTTTCATGTGCCATTATTTCCTCTGGGGACCCTGCCTGATATGTACCAACCCCTCTTTTTACTTATGCCTGAATATTCTAAAGCAAATCACTAGGCATCTCAAACACCACTATCACACTCGGCAAAACACTAATTCCTTAATATCTTCCTCTAGCAGGCGTCTGTATATTTTATTGAACTATAGTTGACAAACAGTATTATGTTAGTTTCAGGTGTACAACAGTGATTCGACATTTATAGACATTATGAAATGATCACCACGATAAGTCTAGTGACCATCTGTCACCATACAAAGTTATCACAATATTATTGACTGTATTTCCTATGGTGTATATTACATCCCAGTGACTTATTTATTTTATAACTGGAAGTTTGAATCTGTATATTTTAAATGCCCCTTTGATGTCTCTAATTAGTTAGGTTTGGGAATCACTGGAGTAGCACACCTTTGAGGGTCTTTCCAACTCAAATAATCTGCCTCTTGCAGATGCAAAGAATATTCCATCTTATAGATTTGAGTCAGTCTCCACCTGGTGGCAGGAAAGCTCGCCTGGACTGTGGGCTGGTAAATTAGAACCTGGTCCTGTCTATGAGGTGATGTTGCCATGGATACCGCCCCGGAACATTTAGGAAGTGGTTTCTACACCTAGATGTGGCTACGCCAATAGGCTGAATGATCAGGTGGAGACTGAACCAAACATTCTACCCAAGTATGTATCTTTGTTTCTCAGGGGATGCGATGGCTGCCTATAGGACCAAAAAGACAAGTAATTATTCCACCCCAAGCATGGGAGCATGCCCTCCCCTAATTCTTTCAAAAGAAATCTCTCCCAAGACTTATCCTAGGGAGTCATTTCCCTTTCTTGAGTCTTACCTTAGATTAAACTTGTAATTACACATGTTTTAGTCTTTGAACATTTGATTAGCTTTTTCAGGTTTAAGATCAAAACCATCCATTAACCACACTCCTTGGCCTTCTCCCAGAAAGAGGCAAGTTGTGGAATCTCGCCAACTGGAAAGGCAACAGGTCGGCAAGATAGGACATCCAGGCCCAGATTTGCACCTCAGTGGCTGGGACTGTGAGCAGGTCACGGCCTCTCTCTGGGACGAAGGTGCACCTCTGCCCTGATTCTTGGGTGAGTTTCAAGAAACTGTTTCATCCTCACCCACCATGCTAAATTACAATCCTGAATGAAGAGCTTGGCCAGGAAAACTCCATTCAAATTTAAAGCAGCAGAAGTTGGCTGGGGATCAAAGCACTTCGCTTCTTAAAGACAGTCACCCGGGACACTCGACTGGGTGTTTGGTGGGTCCATTCCAGGCGATGTTTTCCACGTTAGCTTCTACATGAAAGCATTTTCTGCCGAGGCAGGTGATTTATATTATCCTAGTTTTCAAAGCAAACCCTTCACTGACCGGGCTGCTAAGCCTGACCGACGCTCAGAGGCTCCGCTGCTCACCCAGTCCTCCCACCGTGCAGTTACCGCCAGAGAGCCACCTGGTCTGTAGGTACAGATTTTTGCAGGTAGGCATTGAGCAAGGAAATCAGGCAGGACTCAAGCTGCAGAGTGCATTTTGGTGGGAGGAGAAAGGATCCCCTTTAAAAGCCAGCCTGGCTGTTACCTGCACCCCTCCCCTTCTTCTTCATCGGCAGCTTTGCAACCCCCCCCCCTCCATTTCTTCTCCCTGGGCCACCACAGGTTACTTGATCGGCTGAACAGTAGCAGACATGGGAGATGGGAAGACTGCACCAAGAGCTGCAGCTTTGCAGGCAGATAAGAGAGATCTTGTACTTCAGCCCTGTGCACACAGGATCCTTGACCTTGACGACGATGTGCAGAAGGACGTGGAAGCAACAACTGCTTCAGGAGACCCCCTCCTGGAGAGACAGGAACTGAGCCAGCTCTAGGCTGATGTTAGGGGGAGCTTATACCATGTGAATTCCAGACATCACACCTAGAGATCCTGACTCAGTCGGCCTGGCAGAGCCTAGGGAATCTGCATTTTTAATAAGCCCCGCTCCTCCGGGACCAGGAGTTGCAGGAAACCAGCTCAAGGCCTTGCATCTTGTCCTGGAGATCTGCTTTGAGTTTAAAAGTTATGAAGGTATTGACTAAAAGCCTTTGAACTTGCTGGGCAAGTCAAAATGATTTACAGGGGGCAGGTTGGTTTTATACCCTTAGATTTTGCCACTGGGGCCTCAGACATCTGGATCAATTAGGAAAAGTGATTGCTTTACTTTAAGGTAACAGAAGGCCCCCATTAAAATGCAAACATTAGCTGAGCGGTTAGTGATGCTGGCAGACCCAAGGGTGCAGTCAGAAACAGGGAGGGGCACACGTTTAGTGGTTAGGAATGCTGGCTTTGCTGAGCTGGAGTCTTGGCTCAGCCCCTTAACTAGCTGTGCAACCCTCAGGCAAGTTATTTAACTTGGTTGTTCGTCTGTAAAATGGGGATAATAATAACGACCTCATAGGGATGGTGTGAGGACTTTTTTAAAAGATAGTGCACATGAAGCCCTCGGCCCTGCGTGTGACCCAGGCAATGCCCTGGGTAAAATGGTGTCTGTTCCTGGACTTGAGTCCTGGCAGAGGGGATCAAGATGCCAGAGGCTCTATTAATAAATACATTAATAGATCCTCCATCGCCCTGCCCCCCTAGCCACCCAGTCAATCCATCCTCCACATAGCCCTCAGTGACGGCTCTTGATATCTCCTCCTGCTCTGCCACACCTTACAATTCTTTAGTGGAGAAAGTTCTCTATTGCCTTCATATTAAAATCCTACAAGGCCCTACATGCTTTTGCCTCTACTCACCTCCTTGTCTCACCACTCAGAACCTCTGAACTTGAATATTCCAGTGTGGTTTCCACACTGGTTTCCCCCTTCGCTCTCTGCCACCTTTTCCTTCCCTCTGCCCACAGTTCTCTCCCGTCCCGCTTTCTCTTCTGGGTTACTTGACCCACTCCTACTCATCCTTTAAAACAGCCTGGAGGTTGCCTCCTCTAGGAAGCCTCCCTTGAGCTTGACTTCCCCCTACACCCAGGCTGCGGGAGGGCCCTCGCAGTGCCCCGGGAATACCTCTCTCAGCACTTTCACATGATACATTTTAACTGCTCATTAATTTGAGGTCTAAGTCAGTGGGTCTCACTTTTCTGCTCATTAGAATCAGCTGCAATCTCTTTAAAGTTCCAGTGCCCTCGCCTCACCTCAGGCTGGTGGAATCACTCCCTGGGGTGGGGCTCAGGCATCAGTTCTTAAAAGTCTCCAGGTGATTCCCATGTGCCGCTAAGGTTGAAAACCAGTGCTCCAGAGGTGAGCACCTTGAGGGCATCAGATGCGTGCAGAAATGTCTGCCTGTGACACAGCACAGTGACTGCCACATCGTTGGTCTCCAGTAGACCTCGGAACACATGTAGGAAGGTGGGGTACTGTGTTCAGGAACTTCCAGAGCTGTGTCACCACCTGGGAGAACAGGCTGTGCAGAGGTGTTGGGTAGGGTGACTCTTAGTCGTTCAGGGGACCCCAAGAAGGCATGGAAATCAGAGTGGAAGGCTGGGGTGTGAGGGCTGAGAACAAACCCCGGCCACTGCCAGAGGGCTGCCTGGGGCTCTTCTGGGGAGCAGGGCAGAGAAGCATCGTGTCGACTTGCTGTGACCACATCCAGTTCATTCAGACACACTTGAACCTCACAGCTAGGAGTACTTATGAAGGAGGTGTGTCATATTTGATTGGTGGCTCTAACAGGCCTTTAGACTCCTCTTCTGCTCTCCTAGAGAGGGCTTTGGGGTCTTCAAGTCCTGGCAGATGGAGAATGTGTGCACAGCTCACTGTCCTGGCCACACACTCGAGACTTCCTCCAGGACAGTGGGCGATGGCAAGTGAGTTCCACCCCCAAAAGAACGTCCACGGCCTCCAAGAGCCCTTTCTTGGGATCAGTCTTCCTCAAACCCACTTTCCTCCTGAGCCCTTAATAGTTGAATCTTCTTTCTTGGCAAAAAAAAAATCTGAAAATTAACTGAGAAATTAACCAGCTTATTTTCCTGTCGGCCTAGCCCAGAAGAATAAGCTATTTTTTCCCTCACCTTGTCTGAAGAGGACAAGCATGTCATTGTGGCATGGAAACTCAAGTTTCCCTGTCCCAGAGGATTGGTTAAAAAGCAAAACAAAAAAATCCTTCAGAGAGTGGAAAGCCAGGCTATAGTTGGCAAAGGGCTGGACCCTCGAAATGAGAAGCAGCCGAGAGGGGGATGTTTGGATTTTCTGAGTCGGGGGAACTGGGGTTTAGGTTCAGTGAGTTGTGGGCATCTATGCCCCGTCCCCACTAGAGCCCTGGGAGGCGCAGGACCCCTGCTGGATGCAGTGGGGGGAGGGGGGACAGATGCTCTCCCCACCCCCACCCTGAGCACACTCTTCACTAGTGTGGCTTCTGACCCTTTTGAATCCTCTTAGATTTTCAGTTGGTGGTTGTTAAGATAACAGTGGAAAGACTCTGGAGGGAGAGGCAGGATGGGGTGAGGGTGGAGAAATCTTGACTCCTATTTAGGGCTCATCTATTAGATATTCTGATGGAGAGATGGAACGACTACAATTCCTAACCCTTTTAGGCACTTCACATATATTAAGTTATGTCATCCTCACTACAAGCCTATGAGGTTGGTGCTTATCACTCCTTTTCCAATTTAAGGAAACTGAAGCACAGAAAGGTTCAGTAATTGTTCAAGGTAACAAAAGTAATAAAAGGCAAGTAGCCACTTTGCTGTATAATTCTGGAGCTGTTTCTTTTTTTCCTTTTCTGTGGTGGTAGAGACAAGTAGGGGAAACAGAGCTGGAAATATAAATGGGAGTCAACAACAGATAAGATGCTATTTGGAGCCATTAGTCCAAATTGTACTCCCTGGGGAAAGAATATGGATTGAGGAAAGAGGAAGGTCTGGACCAAGCCTCGGGGACTCCCAAATTTAGAGAAGAGAATAGAGAGGGTAGGGGCCAGTGATGGGGACTTGAGGAGGGGCGGCCAGTGCAGGAGGGGGAAATCCTAGGCAGTGCAGGGTTGTGGAAGGGAAGAAAAGGAAGCGTTTCCAAGAGGATGGAGCGGCCAGTTGTGTCTGAAGGTTCTGGACTACCAAGTAAGATGAGGCCTGAGGAGGGACTGGGTGGCAAGGAGGGCACTGTGTCCTTGACACGAACTGCTTCTTTGGAGGAGAGGGAACAAAGTCCAACTGGGGTGGAGTGGGAGGTGAAGAAGTGGTGTCAGGGGAGGTGACTGCCTTTCAAGGGGAATCTGGTGACTGAGCGAGCTGTGAGAGGCCCCATGTTGCCTGACATTCTTTCCATCCCCTCCACCCAGCAACTTAATTTTTTTCCCCATAGATGCTCTAGAGCATTTTCTTGGGCCCACAAAGAGGGTCGTGTCCCATTCAGTCAATAACTGTGACACAACTCAAAAAAAGTAGTGAGGAGGTGAAGGCAGGAAGTGAAATATTGAAAAATAATAATAATAAGAGGACAAGAACGGGACTGGCAAAGCAAAGATCAATGAAGCCAAACTGTCTGGGAAAGTGTATCTACTGGTGAACCTCAGTCTTCAAGGAATCAATCAGCAGCTCTTGAAAAATTGTATCTCTCGTAAAAGTGTCATTGGCGCTCTCACAGTGGCAGGGTACAGGTGGTGATGGCTGGGCACAGAACAGATGGCCTTTTAATACACATTGATGGGTTTATTGATTGGTGTGTCCAGTATAATTAGCCCCAATGATCTTCAATCAATGCAGCACAGGGAGGTGATGGAGCCAATGTATCCTGAACAGGGAATGGAGGGCCGGGCCCGGTTCTGAGGGCCCCTGGCTCACTGTGTGGCCTGGATGCTCCCCTGGACTCCTCAGAGGCTCAGTCTCCTCACCTGTAAAATGGGAAGATAGCAGTTCAGTGTTTCCCAAAGTGATTTCCAGCAAATTTTAGTTCTTTGGGATGTTAGTGGGTATTTTTTTTTCTGACAAAAGTGTTAAGTGGTTAGATTTGGGAAACACTGATTTTAAACAACTTAAGCAAGACTTCTCAGAGCCTTTGGTATGCTGGGCATTGTGAATGTCTAAGAAGCAGGATATAATATACATTTATTTATTCATTTGATCTATATTATTGAGCACCAAGCTTATGCCAGGTGCTAGTCTAGCTGCTGGGGACATAAAACATAAGCAGTGAACAAGATACCTACGTCCCTCTGTCAAAGTGTTTGCATTCTAGTGAGAGAACACAAATAGACAATCAACCAATCACTCAACAAAGATAGGTGATATGACAGATGGTGCTAAATCCTCTGCAAAAACAAAATACTAACACCATGTAGGGAATGGAAGGCAGTGTTATTTTACATAGAGAAAAGATGAGACTTTCCTCCCTGATAAGGGGATGTTTGAGCAGAGACCTGAAGGAAATAAAGGAGGGGGATATGGCTGACGTGGGAAGAGCGGTGGTGGGGATGGGGCCAAGGTCAGGTCCAACCTCCACCTAGGAGCCTTTCCTGTTCATATCTACATGGCCCCTGAGTTTACAACCAGAGTTCATATGACAAGGGCTAACTGTTACAGAGATATAGCATGTTTTCCAAACCCATGTCATCAGGCAGGTAACCTTATTATTTTTGATGATGTGGTTCTCAAGATTAGCGTCCCACTCGAATAGGTCATTTCTAAGTGCAACACTAATGATATGACATGGGATGATATGGTGTAATATTCTAAACTTGCCAGTGGGGAAAAATGAAAAGTATGAAATATAAAATCCTTTTAGAGAAGTACTATTTTACTGCCTTTTTTTTTAAGACCAGATTGTCATTTATTTGGGGATGAGGTCTCTAAATCAGAAGACAACTGGGCTAGCGTCAACCCCACAATTGACTATCTGTGTAATGTTGGGCAGTTAATTAGCTTTTCTCTGCCTCAACTTCCTCATCTGCAAAATAGGAATTAGAATACTTCCTACTACAATGGCCAGTGCCAGGATGCATTGAGATAACACAAATAAAGTGGTTAGTGCAGGACCAGGCACAGAGCAAGTGCTCAGTAAATGTTGTCTGCTAGAATAAGTAACATTTAATAACTGAAGGAGTATCCTAAGTGGTGCCAACCAAAGAACGCCCTTTACACGTGGAAAAGGATGACACAAAGATAACGTCGAATGCCGGGATACCCTGCTTTTCAGGGCTCAGCGGTGCGCTGCACGACTGTACTATATTTTCCACACGGAAGTGGTTGCTGTCCTGGCTGCCTCCAGAGCGTCTGTCCCCCACTCTCACAGGGTACAGCAGCCACATCGCTTGCCTTGTTCTATGCTGGTTACCTGGGAGTGGAGCTGGCCATCCAATCAGAGTGAAGCTCAAGACTCAGCTGGATGGTAGGGAGAAAGGAAGCCATCTTCTTCTCCGTGGCATGAAGGAGAAACCATGTGGCCTGAGAACTGCAGGCTCCCATCTCTCTACCACGAAGGCAGCCAGCCTGGGCAAGAGGCCAATACACAGAGGAAGGCAGAGCCAAGACAATCTCTGCGAAATGAAGCCCAATCCTGGCTCGCCCCCTACCTCCAGGTCAACTCAATCCTGAAGTTCCCCCACTGTGGACTTTTCTGGCGCAGGAGCCAATAAATTGCTTCATTTTAAAGCCATGGTAAATTGGATTTTTCTTTTACTTTACAGCCTAAAGCATCTTAACTGAGACCCATAACTTAGCTCTTCAGATCTCCATGACAACCTGTTATAAGATGCTTTTATTCCCATTTTACAAATGAGGAAGTGCACGGAGAGGATGGCTGACCCAGTGTTGACTATTTGGGGACAAAAGTTTGGTAGAGTTTGAGGTTCAAAGATCTGGGTTCCTGTCTTAGGTCCATTATCTATTGACTGTTTCCTCCTCTGTAAAATGAATATAGTTCCTTTCAAAAAAATTTTTTCTCCCAAGGTTGACATGGGAAGCTGAATCAAATAAGACTCCTTAAGGGGAAGTTCTTTGCAACTGTAAAGTGCTGTGCAAATGCTCCCTATTCCTGAGCCTGGAGCCCACAGCTCCGACCTAGAAGTTCAGGGTCTTTGCATTATGCATGTTGCTGGCTCAACGGGCCCGGGCTCCAGCTTATTCTTTGATGCAGGTAAATATTCTAGTTTCTTACTTATACTGATAATTTGCTTAGCAAATCCTTCCTTCACAGCTAGTAAAGATCTAAAGTCAAACCTAACCCCTGACCCCACATGTTATAAATGGAGACTCAGCTGTATGCCAAGTGTCGGCTTTACTTATCAGTTGGTTGGCTTCCAACATCCACACATGCATGCGCACCCCCAGATCACCCAGTTTCTTGGGCCCACAGGCCTGTAACATTTTCCATGGTGGGTTGGTAGATTTTCTATGTCCTGTTAGCATCCCAAATGTATATTTTGTATCTTCTGCCTTTAGGGATTAAAAGATAAACGCATGTCATTGTGCAATCTTGTTAGGAATAACTTTGAGGTAGAAGTCCCTGTAGTTATAGGGTAATGGAAGTGAAAAACTGTTTATAATTCAGATAAGGGGCTGAAAATTTGTCCTTACCATGAATATACTGCAATTATTTGCCTAAATGATTCAGAGTTGATTTCCCCAGTACATTGATCATGTGCAAGAAGTGTGTTCATCTTTGTACTGTTTATATTAGAATGGAGTGCTTGTCAAATAAGGCCCTGGTTTGATAAGCACAGTATACAAGGAGAAAGAACATGAAATAGATTTATCCTTGTTATTTGGAGAATATGTCGCTTATTGTACACACGTTGCGTCTGGTTATGGAGAAAATAATTTATCTGCAATCTTTTCCTCTCATTTGCCTTGAGTATAAAGATTAACTGATGGTTTAACAATCTTGTTCAGGCCATATTTATGAAGGGTAGCCATTCTTACTCAAATAACTCCCAATATTTATTTTAAGTTGTAGCATAATTCATCACAATTTGATGGTAAGACCTTTAGTCATATGTTGAGATATTATCTCATATTAACAACTTGAAAGGAATGTGAACAGGAATTTCTTTTGTATTCATTTGCATGGAAGGAGAAAGCGACAGCAGCCAAAAATTGGAAAAATGAATTTTAGCCATCATGTTGACTTAATTTGAACTCGTGAGACGCCAAGGTAGTATAGGTATGTTTAGAGTGACAGACTGTGGCTCCCTGTGGCTACCCTCCAGGGGAAAACCAAGCAGTGGGTGTGACACTGAGTCATTTGCTTGTTTTCTTCCCCTTGGATCAAAGGCCCTTAAAATATATTCAAGGTTGGTAGCAATGTCCTGGACGTGGAAGGCAACCTGTTTATATTGCCTTCATCAATGTCAACTGTTGGGTTCCAAGGAAGAAGAAATATAATCCAGGTTCAAGGACAACAACCATTTAGAAATGCCTTTATCTCTGAAAGAAAACCAGAGCGTCTCTCAGTTCTGTTTATGAAATGCTTAAGTAATTTTTCTCTGCTGCTGAAAAAAACACACCCCACAGCTGGAACCACTTACAACATAGGTTTGATTGTTTTTTTGCAAATTGAACGATTAATTGAGGCAAACAACCAAAGATTTAATTTAATTTTAAATTGAAAGGGATGGACAGTCATGCTGGCTGAATTCCTAGCTTGGCGGACTTGGGGCCCTGGCAATTAGTTTAGGCAATATTGTGACTCCAGCAAGTCTATACTGGGAGCCAGACCAAGTTTTTAAAAAATGTTTTGGTACCACTGGCCTAACTCTTTTTGTTAATGTTTTCCCTACTTTAAAATAGAGGATTTGAGAGGATAATCTCAATCCTATTCCTCGGCCCAAGGGCTCTGTGAATTTGTGATTGCATTTCCCTCCCACCCCAGAGGACAAGTAAAGTGCTCAAAAATTGCCAGTAACCACAGACGGGAATTCTCATGACTTGGGTTATAGCTTCTACAATTGGGCCTAATACATACGCACAACAGGCTTAGCTCTTCTGCATTCAGCCACGTCAGAGGCAAAGCAGGACTTTTCATGAGCTGTGGAAGGTCAATCCAACTGGAAACTTGAGACTGAACCACCCCAAAGATCAAGCTAAGGATGACCCAGGTGGTGAAGTCACACATGTGCTTCCATCTTTATCCAGCAACTCTTTGTAGAAGAAGCTCCAATTCCAGGCTGCAGACTGTTCTAAAAGATACTTTTACCCGATTTTGAAGTCTGATTGGACAATGAAGCAAAGAACAGAATCAGCAAGGAATAGACAATCTATTATGGCTGCTCTGAGAGTTTCTTTATCTCAGGGGAAAGAACTGATTGCATAGAATCCAAGGGATTCTAGAACTTTCACCTCTTTTCATTATTTCCTAACAGGTTTGGTTGCTTAAAATGGCCCCGGGGTTTCACCTTTTGGCTTTGGTCTATTTCTCTCCCTTCCTCCCTCACCCCTTCCTCCCTTCCTCCCTTCCTCCCTTCCTCCCTCCCTCTCTCCCTCTCTCTACCTCCTTCCCTCCTTCCTTCCTTCCTTCTTTCCTTCCTTCGTTTCATTTGTAAAACAAATCTTCTCTGATACTGACATCTGGCTGTAGTTTCCTCACAGAAATAGATCCAAAATGAATACAGGTTGATTAATGAATATACTTTTAAAAACTGAGACCTAGGCAATCCTGGACTTGTCACAAGGCTACTCCCTCCTCCCCTGAATTTCCACATCATCTCTTTGCCCAGGCAAGTCACACCCAACCTTCCAGTTCCAAATCAAATAACCTTTCCATGAACATTCTGCCTTCATTTTATCAGGCCATGATGATGCCTCTCTCCTCTGAATATCCATGCTACTTACAGACAATTCTTGTACACTGTCTGTTGGCAATTTTTTTTAAAAGGTTTTATTTTATTTATTTTTTGTGTGTGAGGAAGATCGGCCCTGAGCTAGCATCTGCCAATCCTCCTCTTTTTGCTGAGGAAGACTGGCCCTGGGCTAACATCCATGCCCATCTTCCTCCACTGTATATGGGACGCCGCCACAGCATGGCTTGACAAGCGGTGCGTCGGTGCGCGCCCAGGATCCAAACCGGCAAACCCCGGGCTGCCGCAGTGGAGCGCGTGCACTCAACCTCTTGCGCCACCGGGCCGGCCCCCTGTTGGCAATTTTTTTGTCCAAAACTTTCTGTTTTATTACACAAGTAATATGGGATAACATGCTTGTTGAATAATAATGAAATCATGCAGCAGCAAACAAACCAAAATGGCTGAAGACCCATTCACTCCCAGAAGAAATGACTTCAGAGCTCTGGGTACATCTTCCCAAGCCGCCTTATAGGTATTAACACCCAAATTCATCAGATCTGCATATGTAGGGTTGGGGTGTTTTATATATACATATGTGAAATCATACTCTACATATACTTTAACAGCCGCCTTGAGATATAACTCGTGTACCATACTTTTTTTTTTTAACTGTATGAGGATACTCCACATCATTGGCAACATTGGTTATCTTTTTGATGATAGCCATCCTAAGGGGTATGAAGTGGTATCTCATCGTGGTTTTGATTTGCATTTTCCTAATGGCTATTGATATTGAGCAGCCTTTCATGTGCTTATTGCCCATTTGTATATTTCCTTTAGATCTTTCATCCATTTTTTAATTGGCTTGTCTTTTTATGACTGAGCTGTAAGAGTTTCTTATATACTCTGGAAACAAGTCCCTGTTGACCTTAAACAAACAAGACAGCCAGTTATTTCTCCAGCAAAATGGGTTTATTCAGGATCAGCGTAGAATTGCAATTTGGGTCTGCAACCATGGCAAGCCAGGTGCAAGTCCCACAAAGCAAAGGGAGGAGAAACTCTTTTATAGAGGCGAAGAGGAAGTGTGGGGGGGGGGGTGCTATTGTAAACAAAGAGTTCAGATGTAGTGGCTTTTCATTGGCTGAGTTGTGACAGTCTCTCATTGGCTGCCAGCTTCTTGCCAGTCAAGAAGAGGAAGTCTTTCTTCTTCCTGTTGGGCTCTGGATCCATGTAGGGTATGAGAGCTCCCCCTTTTGGCCTCATGATTCCAATTTGAGAAGATTTCTGTTTATTAATTTGACATCCCTTTTCAGATAAATATTTTCTTCAATTTTGTGAGTTATCTTTTCACTTTCCTGATGGTGTCCTTTGAAGCACTAATGTTTTTAATTTTGTTGAAGTACACTTTATCTTTTTTCTTTTGTCACATGCTTTTGGTGTCTTATCTAAAGACTCTTTGCCTAACCCAAGGTCATGAAGATGCCCTCCAATATTTTCTTTTAAGAGTTTTATAGCTTTGGCTCTTACATTTGGGTCTGTTCTCCATTTTCAGTTAATTTTTGTATATGGTGTAATGAAAGGTCCAACTCTGTTCTTTTGCATGCGGATATCCAGTGGTCCCAATACTATTTGTTGTAGAGACTATTCTTTTCCCTCTTTAATTATCTTGTCACACTTGTCAAAAAGCAATTGACCATAAATGCAGGGGTTTATCTCTGGATTCTCTATTTTATTCCATTGATCTGTATGTCTTTCCCTAATCCAGTACCAAACTGTCTTGATTACTGTAACTGTGTAGTTAGTTTTGAAATTGGTAAGTGTGAGTCTTCCAACTTTGTTCTTCTTTTTCAAAAGCATTTTGACTATTCTGAGTGCCTTGAATTTCCCACATGAAAGTTAGGATCAGCTTGTCATTTTCTGCAAAAAAGACAGCTGGGATTTTTATAGGGATCTACATATTTTTATCACTTGCTTTACACACAACCTGATGAATTTTTTTGACATATGTATACACTCTATGACACCCCCCAGATCAAGATATGGAACATTTGCAGTACCTTAGAAGGCTCCCTAATACCACTTTTCAATCCCTATTCTTCTATAAAAGCAGCCGCTATTCTGACATCTATCACCATTGATCAATTTGCCTTTTCTTAAACTTCCTATAAATGGAATCATTTAGTACATACTTTGTAGTGAGTGACTTCTTTCCCTTAAATATTGTCTGGGAGGTTTATCCATGTTGTTGTTTGTTTCCTTAGTTTTTTCATTTTTATTGCTAAGTTGTATTCCATTCTCCAACTGGAAGACATATGGTTTGTTTCCAATTGGGGACTATTGTGAATAAAGCTACTGTGAGCATTCTTGAGCATGTCATTGGGTGGACATATGCACTCATTTCTGACTTAACTGTATACCTAGGAGAGGAACTGCTGGGTCATAGGATAGGTATATGTATTGCCTTGCAAGATACTGTCAAACAGTTTTCAAAGTGACTGAATCGGTTTACATTCCTGCTGGCATTGTGTGAGGGTAACAGTTGTTTACATCCTCACCGATACTTGCTATTAATTGTTGACATTCTGGTCCTTGGGGGGTAGTATCTCATTGTGATTATAATTTACATTTCCCTGATGACTAAAGATGTTTTGCATCTTTCCATAAGCTTTGGCCATTTTTAACTTTTGGGAAGTGCCCGTTAAAGGCTTTTGCCAATTGGTTTCAATTAGGTCATCTGTCTTTTTCTTACTGGTTTTTAGGAGCTCTTTGTATATTCTTGGTATGAGTCCTTTGTCAGATGTATGTATTATAAATATTTTCTCACAGTCTGTGGTTTGCCTTTTTATTCTCTTCATGTTCTTTTTTAATGCAATTTTTAAAATTGAGATATAATTCATATACCATAAATTCGTCTATTTCCAGTATACAATTCAGTGGCTTTCACCATATTCACAAAGTTGTGCAACCACCATCACTATTTAATTTCAGAATATTTTCATCACCCCAAAAGGAAATCCCATATCCATTACTCTCCCTTCCCCCTTCCCCCCAGGCCCTAGCAACCACTAATCTACTTTCTGTCTTTATGGATTTGCCTGTTCTGGGCATTTCATATAAATAGAATTATAATAATATGTAGCCTTTTGTGACTGGTTTCTTTCGCTTAGCATACTGTTTCCAAGGTTCATCCACAGTAGCATGTATTCATGTAGAGCAGAATTTCATTCATTTTTTATTGCCAAATAATATTCCATTGTATGGATATACCACATTTTGTTTATCCACTCATCAATTGATGAACTTGTAGGTTCTTTTAATGTTGGTTTTTGATGAATAGAATTTCTTAATTTTAATGAAGTTCAATTTATCAATCTTTTATGTATTATGCTTTATTATGATCTATTTAAGAAATCTTTTTCTACCTCTGTAACTTGCTATTTAAACACCTTCAGTGTCCTGCAGCTCTTCCCACATCAGGATATGGAGGTTTATCTCATTTTTTCTCCTGACTCCTTGTAGCCACTTCTCCATTGCTGGATATTTGGGTGATTTTCATTATATTGCTATTTAAAATAATGCTGAAATAAAAATTGTCACATGTTGACTTTGTACATGTATGCAAGGATATTTTTTAGGTAATTTCCTGGAAATGGAATTGCTGCATCAAAAGTTTGTGCATTTTCAGTTTTGACAATCTACCAAATTGCCTTCCAAAAAAGTCTTCACCAAATTTATGTGCTCACCCAGAGTTGAAGAATGCTCATTGTGCCACATCCATGCCATCACTGATATTATCAGCCTTTAAAAATGTTTGCCATTCTTATGAACATAGACCAATATTTTCTCTAAGACTTTCTTTTTTTCACAATTCCTAATGAGTAGGGACTCTTTTTACATTTATCCCTTTAAGTAAGTAAGCATCCTTTAAGTTTTGAGGTTAGCACTGTGGTACTGTCAGGGAGGAAAAGTTTTCTTCTACTCTCTTATGTTCATTACCTGGGGGCCTGTTAATTAAACTAACAAAAGACAGATTAACAGGAGAAAATATAATTTTTATTAATATTTACATGCATAGGAGTTCACAGAAAAGAAGTGAAAGCCAAAAAATCAATTAGACTTGTGGGCTCATATACCATGTTAACAAAGGAAAGCGTGTTTGGGCTTCAAGGGATGATAAATTGTGGGGCAATGACTAGGAAATATATGGGAGAACTAATGGAAAATAAGGGTTATTCTAGTAAGGTCTGTTTCTGCAAACTCATCTCAGTGCTGACCACCAATCTCCAGGGATAAGAGTCCCTCTTGCTTTTCTGGTACTGGGGAGGCATCTACACAAAGGGAAATGTATGCCCTGATTCTGGGCAGATAAGGGGAGTGCAGAGAAAGCCTCTTCCTGCACCTGTTGATTCTCAATTACCTTCAGCTCAAAAGAACACTTATGCCAAAGCGGCATATTTTGAGGTGGCGTGTTCTGGCTCCCTTTACCAGGAAAATGAATGTTTGTTGCTTGACTGTTAATTGAATAGATGAGGATAATTCAGGGTTAGACTTGATTTAAATCTCGAAATTTAAGATAAATGTGTAGGGCTGGCCCCGCGGCTTAGCGGTTAGGTGTGCGCGCTCGGCTACTGGCAGCCCGGGTTTGGATCCTGGGCGTGCACTGACGCACCGCTTCTCCGGCCGTGCTGAGGCCGCGTCCCACATACAGCAACTAGAAGGATGTGCAACTATGACGTACAACTATCTACTGGGGCTTTGGGGAAAAAAAAGGAGGAGGATTGGCAATAGATGTTAGCTCAGAGCCGGTCTTCCTCAGCAAAAAGAGGAGGATTAGCACGGATGTTAGCTCAGGGCTGATCTTCCTCACAAAACAAAACAAAACAAAAGATAAATGTGTATGTTGCTGGGGGCTGCTTAGCTTTTCTGAGCTGCAGATGGGAGTTTCCAGCGTCTTTTCTCCCTGGCTGCTGAGCCTAGGTCAGGGCCCCAGTGTCCATCTGTCCCAGTGAAGCCTCTGCAGGCACTCAACCTGAGCAGTTATGTCTGGGAGAAGACCATCTGCGTAGGGCTGAGCCCACACCTCTCCAGCTGTTAAATTCTGGACATTGCCTGGGTCACAAGGCAACTGTTCACGTGGTTTTCATCAGCAAGTTTAAAATGGACAAAAGGATACACTTGGCCAGCTGGCTGTCCGCTCTCCCCACGCAGCTTAGAGACAAAGTTTTCATTCCAGTGGACTGATTCATTTGGAAAGCCTAAGACCCTTCTGATTTCTGATGTTGTTCGTGTCTTTCCACCCCTTCTCCAACAGACCAGGTACACTGTGTTGGGTTTGGATTTTAATCTGCTCTTCTACCATTTATCTTTGTAAAAGAAGCAACGTTGGGACATGATGTAACATATTTCTTCATCTGATGGCTCTGGACTGAACGTGAAGCCAAGAAGACCGTTTGGTGACTTCATCAATCAAGGTTCAACTGACACTGGCTTGTAAAGGAAGCTGTTTGTCAGGTTCAGCCTCATGAGTTAATTACTGGCTTCAGTTCTTCGAAACGTAGGCTGAATCTGAGTGTTTTTACTCTAAAGAGTTAGATCATGAAGTGAATACACGGAACTTACATGTGGCTTTAATTCACCAAGCACCTCAGTTGAAATAAATGATTAGCCTTGGCAATAGAAATGGAAGCAGGATGCTTATTCATCCGCTTGCTAATTGTTCTCTCCTTTCCCCTCTTCCTCTTGTCCCACATGAACTAACACAAGAAGCACACTCAGCTCAGTGGGGTGCTCACACCGAGGACAGACAGGGTCACGTCTCCCGGGACACACTCACGTCAGGGCCCACACGCATGAATGGAAGGGTGACATCAGCCGAGTTGTTTAAATCATTATTTCTCTTTCTCTTTTCTCGTTTGGCTGAGAGTACAGTTGAATTTGTGTGAGTCGCTGTGGGCTTCCCAGAGCTCTCCTGGAGTTTAGTTAGGCCTCCACGGGTTGTTAGGAACAGAGAACCGCTCCACTAGTTCTAGTAAAGGTTGCCCATTCTAAAGAATCCTGGTAGAAACTTACGGAAATTCAAAGATAGAAGCCAAATATAGCCATGCCCCAAGAGAACAGAACTGTAGAACTGGTCTAAAGCCATCAAAATTAAGGTAGGTTTTGGGGCCGGCCCAGCGGCGCAGCAGTTAAGTGCGCGCGCTCCACTGCCGCGGCCCGGGGTTCGCTGGTTCAGATCCCAGGCGCGCACCGACACACCGCTTGTCAAGCCATGCTGTGGAAGCATCACATATAAAGTAGAGGAGGACGGGCATGGATGTTAGCCCAGGGCCAATCTTCCTTAGCCAAAAAAAAAAAAAAAGGAGGATTGGCATCAGATGTTAGCTCAGGGCTGATCTTCCTCACAAAAAAAAACAGTAGGTCACTTTCTCTCTCTCTCTCTCTCTCTCTCTCTCTCACACCCACACACCCACACACACACACACACACATTCTCTCAGCCTTTCTCCTTCACACTGAGCCTCTCCTCTATTCTCGTCCTTTCTTCAGCTTTCGTGGCCCACATCACGACAGCAGCTGCCATGAGTGCCCTGCCTGCCACATCCTCAGAACAGGCACGGGCAGGCAAGGACTGGCATGTCTTCAGCAGCATCTCCCCTCCCACCCCACCCTCCACCCCAGGTAGGGTTGCCTGCTTTCTCCTCTGGGCCTCACAAAGTCATTCTTGTACCTGGCACACTGGATGCTCCGTGTTTGCTCATCTATTTGTGTCTCCCGCCAGTCGTGAACTCACTATAAATAGAAACTTATTTTCTCCACTGTCCTATTTCACTGTAGTCCCTGGAATATCGAAGGGGCTCAAAAAATGTTTGCACAGATACATGAATCTGTATAACCCCTCAGCTGAGAAATACTG
Organism: Diceros bicornis minor; assembly: GCF_020826845.1. NCBI lineage: Eukaryota > Metazoa > Chordata > Mammalia > Perissodactyla > Rhinocerotidae > Diceros > Diceros bicornis. The sequence continues at coordinate 70,156,337 of NC_080741.1, read as the reverse complement.
TGAGTCTCTCTGTGTGTCTTAGTCGGTTCAGGCTGCTATAACAAAATGTTGTACACTGGGTGGCTTACATGACAAACATTTATTTCTCACAGCTCTGGAGGCTGAGAGCTCCAAGGTCAAGGTGCTGGTTGATGCAGTTTCTGATGAAAGCTCTCCTCATGGTGTGCAGATGGCCACCTTCTTGCTGTGTCCTCACATGGCAACTTTAGCCTCTTCCTCTTTTTCTAAGGACACTAATCCCATCATGATGACTCCACCCGCATGATCTCATCTAATCATAATTACCTCCCAAAGGCCCCACCTCCTGACTCCGTGACTTTGGGGGTCATGGCTTCAGCATATGAATCGGGGTGGGGGGACACGAACATTCAGTCCATGACACTGGGCTAGACTGCATCGTCTGTCCATTTTTTTTAATTGCAGCTGAAATCAGTCCTGTAGAATGTGATTTGGCAAGCTCTGGCTGCTCCAAAGGCTGAATGAATAGAACAGCACGGTGCTGGAGTCCAGGTCTTACTCCTTGGATAACCTCATTTCCCACGTGTGCCTCCCGCATCCTTGGGGCGGCGCCAGCCCAGGGGGCAGGATCTCCACCAAATCGCAGGCTCTGAGGAGCCCTCACCTGGACGCCCAGCGTGGTGTTCTGAGGACTGCCGCCCAGGCTGTCTGCCTGCTCCCAGCACGGAGACGCTTCATCCCTGGCCTCTGGCCTCACCATCAGTTTGCTGTCAGGTTCTCCATTGATTTTAAATTTTATCATTGGCTTTTGGAGCACTCAAGGACCCTAGGCTTTCCTTACCCATCGATCTGCTTGTTCCCTGTCGAGGGAATGAACTTTCTCATCTTCATCCCCTGGCCGGTGACCTGCCCCTCTGTCCTGCCCTTGGAGATGTCCTTGGCTTGCTCTGGGTCAAGTCTGGGAGGCTGGGCCTGCTTGCTCAGACATCTGTGGTGCTGAGACACTTTGCTCCAAGGCAAGTTGAAAGTTCAGTCTGTCCACCATGACTGAGTGATGAGAGCTAACGTGTATGAGTGCGCACCCTTTGTCAGCTATTATGCTAAACACTGAACATGCACTACCTCATTTAATCTTCCCCAAGTTCTTAGATTTATCACCAATCTACAAACAGGGAAATGAGGCTCAGCGAGGCACGGCAACTTAGTGACCGTGCCTCTTACTAATATAGAGGTATATTAATAACCTCTTCCACAGTGCTAGTCAACCTCGCAGCCCAGGACTTGGTGCGACTGTGTGTGAGTAACACACAGCTCAGGCCACGTGCAACTTGCCCCACAAGTTCAAGTTCAACAGCACCCAAACTGGTCTATGCCACAGTCAGAGAGACGAGTCCAGTGATCACACACTGAGATGTCTCAGCAGCGTTAATGGTGATAAAAATTTCTAACCCTGTTCTCTCAGTTCTGTACTGACCTTATCATGGACTGGTAACCAGGGATTCACAGAGCAGCTCCACTGGCGCTGCTCTGATGGACCTGGAGTACCTCCTCCCATACACACGTAGCCACAGGCGGGAAGGGGAGAGTCATCCTTGCTGTGTGGAACTCTGGCTTGTCCCTGCCATACTGTCTCCACTTCCTTTTGCCCCCATTGCAGCCCCTGCAGGAGTGAGCTGCGTCTGCAAGCTCACTGCCCTCCTTTGACCACAGAGGAAATAGCTGCTCTGGAACTGTGAGTTCTGTTACTCTAGGTCAGCCCAGTGGTTACTGTTTTTAAAGGCCCAGGGATGGGGTAGAACCGTTTGTAGCTTTCTGCCTTCTGATCTGCTCTGCTCCTCTCTTCTCTCCCCTCCTCTTCCTTCTCCGCCCCTCTTCCCTCTCTCCCCTCCCTTCTCCCCCCCACCTTCTCTCTCCTCCCCTCCTCTCTCTCTCTTCTCTTTTCCTCTCCTCCCTGTCTTCCTTCCCTCCTTTCCACTCTCTTCTCTCCGCTCTTTCTCTCCTACCTCATTGTATAGTAACCTATCTTTTTCTCCACAAAACATGGTGTCTGTCAGTGTTAGATCCCACGGCAGGTTTGGGAGCTGACACACCCAGGCACAGTAAATCCCGTCACCGGGTACCTGGGCGGGCGGCACCTGCCAGCAGCCTAGAGCTAAAACCACAGCCAGCGCTACCTACCAGGGGAGTGTGTTCCTTTCATGGCCTTGCCAGCATCCCGGACAGCCACAGCCGGGAGCACTAGCCCTCCGTGTGAGTGCTAACAGAATAGGAAGGGAGGAAACCCTTTTGAAGGCTAACATTTTTCTTAGCGCAGTAATCACAGGAAGTTGTCATTCCCCCAGGCAGGAGGCGCGCGTTGAATTTTTACACCCTGGCCATCAGGTTTTGTAGCGGCATTGGTCTCAGTGTGCCTTCTGGAGCTCTGGGCCGAGGATCAGGTAGCTGCCACCCCAGTGAGCAGGGTCAGATGGTCCCAGGGCCACTCATGTACAGCACGTAGGTGTCCTCAGCAGTTGCTCACCACCAACGCTCCCCTTTGCTAGTAAGGAATTTAACCTCCTAAACCTAAGTTCCTTGTATGTCGAATGGGAATGATGAAAGTAACCATCTCGCACGCACTTGGTAAGGAGGGCATCCATGTGAAAGAGTCCGGGGCCCAGCGCCTAGTCAGGACACAATAAATGTTAGCTATGGGCCGGCCCGTGGCTTAGCGGTTAAGTGCGTGCGCTCCGCTACTGGTGGCGCGAGTTCCGATCCTGGCGTGCACCAACGCACCACTTCTCCGGCCATGCTGAGGCCGCAGCCCACATACAGCAACTAGAAGGATGTGCAACTATGACATACAACTATCTACTGGGGCTTTGGGGGAAAAAAAGAAGGAGGATTGGCAATAGATGTTAGCTCAGAACCAGTCTTCCCCAGCGAAAAAAAAAAGAGGAGAATTAGCACGGATGTTAGCTCAGGGCTGATCTTCCTCACAAAAAAAAAAAAAGTAGATCACTTCCTCTGTGTCAAATGCTGGAGTTTAAACAAAAAAAGTTAGCTATGTTTACTGTCATCATCATGGTCTATACTTTACAGAGGAGGTCTAAAAAAAGTTATCAAACCACCCAGAGCCACATGACCAGTAAGAGGTGAAGCCAGGATTTGAACCCAGGCAGTCTGACTCCCAAGCCCAGACTCTTAGCCCCCGTGCTTTACTGCTACATAAAATGTAGGCTGTGTTATAGAATGGTTGATGATGAATCCATGAACCCCTCAAGGACCAGGATCGTGTCATCTTCATCTTTGCATCCCAATGCCTATAATAGTATCTGGCACACAGTAGGAGCTCAATACGTGTTGATTCAATGAATGACTGAATCAGGAAAAACACAGATTCTAGAGGAACAAATTGGACTAAGTCAGGGAAGGATGTGGAAGGGTAGGGGGCCACAGAGTCTGTTACTTAGTAACATAGTGACGAGCACCAATATGTGAGTGACTCCGAGACCAGAAGCATGATTCACCTAATGCTAAACCAACCCAATTTGGATCTAAGGTCAGCTATGCTTCTTAGGCTAGGGCTTATCTGGTCCTAACCCTGCCCTATCCTTATGTAAAGCTGAGGTTGAGGGGAGGGGGTGAAGGAAGTGGAGATTAGATCCGGGCCAAAAGTCAGACATGTAATTTCAAAACACGGATTCAGAATTTCCTCAAATTCTAAAACCACTGGCTTTACACTTCCTTTGAATGCCAGCCAAGACCAGCCAGCCAGCAAATTCACATTGGTCCTATTTGAGAAGGATACCTGGTTCAGATGCGCATCGAGATTTTTCTTTTTTTCTTCTAAAGAATAAATTTGTTTATGTTTCATTTTAAAACATGTTCTTGATGATTATAGGAAATTTGGAAAACAGAGCAGAGTAGGAAAATTTTTTTGACTACTCTAAGTCCCCAAATTGCAAAATAACTGCTAAACACATTTGGCTATATTCCCTGTAGAAAAGGATCACTTTTTCACTAGAGCTCATTGAGTAGTTGACACTTTTTAGTTCCTACAGATCTGGTGAAGGCTTTGAGGTTTCTTTTGGTGGAAAACAATTCTAGGCTTCTAAAAAAGTTATGAGGGAGTCATGGGAAAGACCCTCAATAGGAAGTCAGGTGACCTCGAGTCTATTCTGCCATTGCCTCAGTGTTGACCTCTGGCAAGACATTCACCTCGCAGATATCAGTTTCTCCTTGCTTTCTCGACTTCACGTCCATCATTCCTTCTCAATGACGTGCCCTGCAGACTTTAGGTTCCTGTACCAGACATAGAAACAGCAGCTTCAAATAGACTGTTTAGCCAACTCTTACCATTGCAAAAGGTCAAATCCCTATAATAAATCCCTGATGATATATATCTTCTAAAGGTTTTGCTTTTCTGAGAAACCCTGATCAATACAGCAGGAAAGGTGGCCACCCTATGCATCAAGTCCTCACCCCTACAAACTAAGCACTGAAAGAGTTTTTTATGACCCATGTGATTGTCGTATAAGTCTCATGATTATTGTCTGCCCCTCCTCTCTCAACTAATGTAGACTCCCTAAGGGAGGGGTTGTTGAGAGGCCCCTTAGCTTTGTGGGTGTGTGAGTTTCCTAGGGCTGCCGTAACAAAATATCACAAATTGGGTGGCTTAAAACAACAAAAATCTATTCTCTCACAGTTCTGGAGGCTGGAAGTCTGAAATCAAGGTGTGGGAGGATCCCTCCTTGCCTCTTCTAGTTTCTGGTAGCCTCAGACATTTCTTGACTCATGGCAGAAGAACTCCAATCTCTGCCTCTGTCTTCACATGGCCATCTTTTCCCTGTGTCTCTGTGTCTTCACATGGCCATTTTCCCTCCGTGTCTCTCCCTCTTCTTATAAGGACACCAGTCATATTGGATTAAGAGCTCACTCTACTTGAGTATGACACATCTTAACTAATTACATCTGCAATGACCCTATACCCAAAGACAATCATGTGCCACATAACCACCTCTGGTCAACTGTGGAGTCACAGTGTATGAGAATGTTCCCATAAGATTCGTACCATATAGCCTAGGTGTGTAGTAGGCTATACCATCCACGTTTATGTAAGTATGCTATGATGTTCACTCAACAACAAAATTGCCCAATGATGCATTCCTCGGAATGTATCCCCATCATTAAGCAACTTGTAACTGTAAGGTCACTTTCTGAGGTCATAGGGGTTAGGACTTCAATATATCTTTTGGGGAGGACAAAACCCATAGCAGTAGTTGTGATGGTTAATTTTATTTGTCAACTTGGCTGGTCATGGTGCCCAGATATTTGGTCAAACACTATTCAGGATATTTCTGTGAAGATGTTTTTTGGATGAGATTAACATTCAAATTGCTGGACTTAAGGTAAAACATAATGTGGGTAGGCCTCATCCAATCAGTTGAAGGCTTTAATGGAACAAATACTGACCTCCTCTAAGCAAGAGGAAATTCTGCCAGCAGACTGCCTTTGGACTTGAACCACCACTCTTCCCTGTGTCTCTGGCCTGCTGACCTACTCTGAAGGTTTGGACTTGCACCTCCACAGTCACATGAGTCAATTCCTTAAAATCGATCTTTCTCTCTCTTTATATACTTATATATACACACATATCCTGTTGGTTCCATTTGTCTGGAGAATCCTGACAAATACAATGGTTAAGAACATGAACTCTTGAGTCATACTATTGGGGGTCAAATCTCTTTCTGCCACTTACTGGCTGTGTAACTTTGGCACATTAGCTTCTCAGAGCCTCAGTTTCTTCATCTTTAGATTGGGAATGATGTTAGAACCTACTGCACAGGGTGCTGTGGGGATTGAGTGCAGTTAATGGATATAAAACACTGAGAATCGTGCCGGGCCCCTGGTTAGCTGCCTGGTCAGGCTCTCTCTCCGGCATCTAAAACTGGGAGTGCACGTAATAGGAGACGAATAAATATTTGTTGACTGACTCTACTCCCTCAAATGCTCTTTGTTAAGTTTCAGGGCAACGATGTTCAGCTCTAAGAGTCTTAGGCATCTCTGACTCCTCAGTCCTGCCACACAAACGGTTCCCAGCATAAGCAGCTGGTCCTGGAGGGATATTTGATTTTAGCACACTTAATAGGGCTACTCGGACAAGCTAAGCTCTGCTCAAATGCCACAACAATATGGATATATGCCATATTCTCTCCTCACCCCCATCCCCTCTCTCCTACAGTAGTTACAGGATCTCCAGAATGGCAGCCTTCCACAGCCCAAGTGGTGACAGAATGGGTTTACTTAGATCTTTGCATCTAGAAACTAAAGGAGGAAAGGTCGACTCTCTTCCCCCACAAGAGGATTAACTATGGTTTCCAAACTAGCTCAGAAAGCACCAGATTGTCCAGGAGCTGAGTTCTCATTCCACTCCATTCATATTCAACAGTGAAAACTAATCCAGTAAACTATTACCAAACCTTCTTAATGTCAACCTGAAGGTGAAAAGTTAGGTTGTAGGAGTAGCTGTGTTTCTACAGAATTTTACGTACATGGTGTTTCAGAGCTAATGAGAGCTTAAGAGAAAAAAAAAGCTAGCATTAGGAAGCAGTCAAACCATAAGGTAGCTCCAATCACATGAGTTATTTCCACAGGTGGCTTGCTTAGGAAGCCACATATGAGCTTCTAATTAAAGGAATATTAGAAGAATATGTCCATAAATTTCAGAGCTGGGCTTAATTTTTTTGTTTGAAAACTGCCAGGGAAGCAAGTGGATTGCAAATATATGAAATATGAGAAAATGAGACTTAATGAATTCTAAGTTTATTCACTGAAGTATTTAACTATCCAAGCCATCAAGTGGGGATAATAAATTTGAGTATGTCATAAGCCTGGCCCACTTTAATTCACATTTGTAAAATGAGCTATAAATAAAGGACCTGATGCAGTGCTTAATTTTTAGAGATACATTAACTCATAATGCCTGTACCTACATGACGCCAGACACTGGAGGGAAATGAGAAAGCTTCAATGATCAGGAGGGTGGGAATGGCCTGATGCTTGGACGGAAGGGCAGAGGACTGGCCTTTGATGATTCAGCATCTGTCATCTGGACCATTAACTCTTTCCTTGTCACAAAAGTCAAGTTAAGGGGCCAGCGGCGAGGCATAGCGGTTAAGTGCACGCGCTCCGCTGCTGGCCGCCCAGGTTCAGATCCCGGGCCCGCACGGACGCATCGCTCATCAGGCCATGCTGTGGCGGCGTCCCACATAAAATGGAGGAAGATCAGCACGGATGTTAGCTCAGGGGCAGCCTTCCACAGCAAAAAGAGGAGGATTGGCATGGATGTTAGCACAGGGCTCGTCTTCCTCACAAAAAAAAAAAAAAAAAAAAAAGTCAAGTTAAAACCTGAGAGGGAAGAGATGGCCCATTCGCAGGGGTGATTAAGGAGAGCTTAATGAAGAAGACACTATTTACAAAGATGAAGGCAGGGCTAAAGGAAACCAACAAAGGATGGTGACGCGCCAGGAGCTCTTTTCTCACCCCCAGTCCAAAGGAAACTGATGAAACCATTCTGCTATGGAGTCTCTCAACAACCCGCCCTTAGGGAATCTACATTCTTGGGGGGAGCAGTCAATAAACTCAGAAACAAACAGTATTTTCAGACATTAAGTGCAATGATGAAAAATAAAGGAGAAAGGGGACATAAGTGAAGAAGAAGTGCGGAGAGACTACCCGAGTGAGGTGGGCCGAGAGGGCTTCTCAGGAGTGGTGACATTTAATCTGAAACTCGAGTGAGGAGCAGGAGCCAGCCAGGAGGGTGGGCAGGGCACTCCCTGTGCCAAGAACCTGAAGGGGGACCAGCTAGGCTGCCTGAGGGTCAGAGAAAAGCCCTGAGAAGCTGGATGTGATGAATGAGGAAGTGAAGAGGGAGATAAAGGCGAGGCCTTGCAGGCCCCGTGAGGTATTTGGGTTATATTCTAACTGTGATGGAGAATAACTGGGGGGCTTTAAGCAAGGGAGTCAGGCAATCTGGTTTACATTTGAAGTGGCGCTTTGGCTGCTGTGAAGGGGACACAAAAGTAGAAGCAGCAGGACCAGTAAACAAAGCAACTGTAGCTGCCCGGTGAGAGATGCAGGAGGCTCGCACCAGGGCGGAGGACTGGAGACAAGGAGCTGTGATGGGTCTGAGATCCATCCCGTCTACCTGGCGTGCTCTTCCTACAGTCAGTGGACAAGGGCCTCCCGGGCCTTGAGAAGGTCGCTATCTGAGAATAAAAGTATTTTCATTTTTTGTTTTGTATGGTGTTCTATAAAAATGTTTCTTTGCATAGTGTTCTAAATTTTTTGCATGCTGCATTTATTACTTTTGAAATTGGAAAAAGAGAGTTAAAATTTTTTAAACCATCCACTGAAGGAAAGAATTGGAGGAGGGAGCAGTTGGCTTAATACATATAGAAGAAAAAAATGTAGAGGGCTTTGGTCGATGATAGGTTCAGTATGTACTTTTTGGCTTTCCCAAAAAGTAATGGAATTTTTGGTTGCATTATTAGAAAAATGGCAGCTAGAATGAGGAGAGTGGTTCTTTGAGCTCTTTGAGGGAATGGCTGTTTCTTATACATTTATTTGTCCACCATTCATAGGTGCACACTAAAAGGCTTGGAAGGCATGATATTGTGATATGATAAGAACTATATATTTGGTCTTTGTCCCCAGTTCCTGACACACAGCACCTAGATCCCTTGGAATTTCCTGGGTGATAGGAGCATCTTTTCTTCTAATGGGGCGACTCTGGGTGGGCTCCTGGATGGCGGCTGGTCACGAGAAAGACCAAGCCATGATTAAAAACTTAGTATTTTCAGCCCACCCTCCATCCTCCGGGAAGGGGAGAGGGGCAGAAGACTGAGTTAATAATTTATCATGCCTACGTGATGAAGCCCCCATAAATGTCCATGAATTGGGGGTTCTGGGAGTTTCCAGGTCAGTGAACACATTCACATGCCAGGAGGGTATGCACCCTAACTCCATGTGGACAGAAGCTCCTGCGATCGGGACCCTTCCAGACCTCACCCCATGCACCTCTTCATCTGGCTGTTCATGTGTATCCTTTCTAATAAACCAGTAAACATAAGTAAAGTATTTCCCTGAGTTTTGTGAGCCATTGTAGCAATTTTTTGTGTGTGTGTGAGGAAGATCAGCTCTGAGCTAACATCCATGCCAATCTTCCTCTTTTTGCTGAGGAAGACTGGCCCTGGGCTAACATCCGTGCCCATCTTCCTCCACTTTATATGGGATGCCGCCACAGCACAGCCTGACAAGTGGTGTGTCGGTGTGCGCCTGGGATCCGAACTGGCGAACCCCGGGCCGCCACAGCGGAGCGCACGAACTTAACCGCTTGCACCACCGGGCCGGCCCCCATTATAGCAAATTTTTGAACCTAAGGAGGGAGTCGTAGAAATTCCTATTTGTAGCCAAATCAGACAGTAGTGTGGGTAACCTGAGGTCCCACTACTTGCGATTGGTGTCTAAAGTCGGGGGCAGTCTTGTGGGACTGAGCCCCTAACCTACGGGGTCTGTATTAACTCCAGGTAGTTAGTGCCAGAATAGAATTAAATCATAGGACACCCCATTGGTGTCTGAAGACAATGGGAGAACTGCTTGGTGTGGAAAACCCACACACTTGGTGTCAGACGTGTTGTGAGCAGAGAGAGAATTTTCCTTTATAAGAAGAGGGAGAAGGAAAGGATTTTTTTTTCAAAATCTAATTTTTTTAAAGCCGGTTGTTAATGCTGAAGTTGAACATCTGTGTATGTGATACCCTAAAAGGTAATCTATAACTGGGACAATAAGGTGATTTGGGTAATGTTCAAGAGTCAACCACAAAAATCAAAGAGGGTTTTCAAGAATAGAATGGAACCCAAACAACGTCTAAGAAAAGACAACTCCGAGTCTCAGGACACGCACAAGCATCTTGTCCACTTTTGGGGAATAAGGAGGGTCGTTTACCAGGCTGGCCCAGAGCTGGGGTAAAACCTCCCTCAAACTGTTCCATGTTCTCCAAAAAAGCATTCTGAATCTTCATGCGATATCCTAGGTGGACGGTCTCTGGGAAAGATGTGTCCTAGGTGAAGGGTGCAAGGACTCCTATTGCTGGAAAAATATATCCCCTCTTTTAAGTTAATTTACACTGGTTTATTTATCAATCTCTTGAGCGGGTATGGCGAGGAGGTCAGACGCCCCCCCCCCGCCCCGCCCAATGCTGATATGCATGCTGACTAGATGAGGTGTCTTGACCTGCAAAAACAAGACTGAAATTTTTAAGTATGAGAGCCTGACTCAGGGGTTCCCCACCTGTCCCTTTGGCTTCCCACTGTGTGTGTCACCTTACCTCCTACAAAGATTACACCTGCCACTTGGTAGTGTGTTAATAGAGACATTAATAGTGTTTTGTACAGAAGCCTTTTTGCCAATTCTTAGCAAATTCTTTACCCATCGAAACTAAAAATGGTTGTGCATTAGTCATTCCCAATTATCCAAGAGCTTCTTAGTTTGTTCCGAATTGCCATGCCAAAGTTAGGGTCTTTATTTGGAATTCTGTTACAACCCTGAACTTAATTACTGTTGGATGCTGAACTTAAATTGGACAGGTCGCTTTCATTTTCAAGAGACAGAAACCCAATGCAAACTAGCATAAGCTAAATGGTTCACATCACTGGAAATTCTAGGGATCGTTATAGCTTCAGACCTGGCTGGATCCAGAGGCTCAAATATCAGCAGGGCTCTTGCTCTCTCCCATCTCTTGGATGGATTCTTGTCATACAGCCAGTGTGGTAGATTCGTTCTGTCCACCTAACTAAGCTGGAACTACATTTCCCAGATTTCACTTCTCTACACAGTTCCAGGTTCACTGAGCCACAGAGACATTTTGTATGAGATTTACAAGTGGAAGTAAAGCAACAGTTACATTTCTTTTTACGCTTGGAAGACCAGTGTAGGTTGTGCGTGAGGTGCTGTCATGGCTTGCTCGTGTTGTCACTTATCTATTTGCTCACCTTGTGGGGTTGGGCTCACAGCATCTCCCCCTTCTACTGGATCTTCCTTCATCCTCTCTTACTCCTGGACCAAGAGCATGTTTCGCTCCATGATGAAGGATGCCAGCTTCTCCTCCAGCTTCCTTCCATCATCAAAATGGGTGGCTTGGAGGAGAGGAGAGCCCAACGTGGGTCCCAATCTCTCCCCATGAATTCCTGCCCATCCTCACAGGTTTCAGTTTATCCTTGCTTCCCCCACTTCATGTCCATCTTTCCTTCTCAACAGCCTGCCCTACAGGCTTTAGGTTGCTGCACCAGACACAGAAAGAGCAGCCTCACATAGACTGTTTAACCACTCTTGCAATTGCAAATGGCCAAATCCCTATAATAAATCCCCAATAATATATATCTTCTAAAGCTTCTGTTTTTCTGAGCAACCCTGGCTGCCACATGAATAAAATTCACACTCTACAAGCTTAGCGCTGAAGGAATCTTTTATAATATCTCCAACCAGAAAAAAGCTTCAAGGAGGACTCGGAATAGAGGCAGCTTGAATCATGTACCCATTCCTGCACCTACCATTGTGGTTTGGGCAGGATGGGAGGTTCAGCAAAGCCCGAGACTCATTCCCACCTTTGTAGCTGAAGAGAAAAAAGATTGTAGGCGCCACCCAACACATATAAAAGGTTGCCCATTAGGAAAAAAAGACTTGCGTCCCCAGAAAAAGGAGGCAAGAGTGATGGGCAGGCAGAAGCAGATGTCCACAACACCCTTCCTGCTTTCTTGTTTCAGGTGGTGCTGCATTTACTTGAATAAGATGGAATGAGATACAATGAGTTTGGAAGAAGTGGTTGCTATGCCAGGCACTGGGCTTAGTGCTTCTTATATATTGTCTCCTTTTAATCCCCACAATAACTCTATGAGGACACTGAAGCTCAGAGAGGTACCATAACTTGCCCGAGTCCCTCAGCTGGGGAGTAGAGGAGCTGGAACTTGAACTCAGGTCTGTCTGCCTGCCCCCTTAGCTTTTACCCCATTCTGCCCATCCATCCAGAAGCTGTATTGAGTTTAGTGATAAACACATTCTTGCTGTGTTATGTTTGCCTAACCTGGGTAACTTTGTACAAGTTGATCAGCAAGCTGAAAAAACGGCTTCTTTTTCCCTCCCTGCAGAGTAACTGATGCTGCCTGTGGGAAATAGAAGGATAGCTACAGTGTAATTCTCATTAGCACTTGGCAAGACAACTCATAGGGTGGAAACTTTTAGGGGGTGGGCAGAGGGAAAAGTCTTCATTTTAACAACCTAGAAAGGTTGGGACATTTCTAGAGTGCCAGCAAAGAAAGTGCCTGCTGAGTGCAATTGTAACATCACTGTATTGTTAAGTGTTTACGATACACAACTTTCTGTGACCATGGAGAAAACTTTCATACTATTAGCTCATTATTAGATTTTAAAATGAGTAGGAGAAGAACAAAGGTTTAAGTTCTAACACTGTGTATATTCTGTAGAGTAGAATTGAGGGAGAGTTTACAGAGAAAGTGGACAATTTGTATGTTTGGGCAGGGTAGAGGGTGGTTCCTGTTTCTATGCACCACTGAAGTTTCCAGAGGACTCAGTCCCTTCTAGGAACTGTAAGATCCTGTCCCTTTGCATAACAGAGGGGCAGAAGTGCTTATAACCCAAAGTTCTTTCCTGCCTAGACTATTAGTTGAGCATCTGAAAGGTATTGAGGATTACTTAATGCACCAAATAGATGTCTGATTATATGTCTCAGCTAGGATTTGCAACCATTTAAACCTGAGGAAGTTGAACTGGAAAGGTCCAGAGAGAAGATTCTAGAAGGTCAGGAGGCTTCATTCAGAGCACGCAGCTATTTGAGTTTAGGCTAATCTGGTCTATAATACACTTGGCAAAGAAAAGAGAGAGAGCTTGGGAAATCCCATTTTACAGAATATTCTTTTACACATGAGGGTAGAAGAGAACAGGAGAAACACTGCCCCTAGTTCCCGCTCACCCACCCAGGTCTTGCTTCACAACGTGACCTTCTTAGTTTAGGTTGTCCCAGGAGCAGACTTGAGACCAGGATCTGAATGCACGGAGTTTATTTGGGAAATGATCCCAGGAATCACTGAGAGGGGAATAGAGAAGTAAGCCAGGAGAGGAAGGAAGCCAATAAAGGGTGCATTAGCAAGCAAGCATGTGGGTAGGCTGAGCTGAATTCCCAGGGACATGATGTGCGAGAGGGGAGCACACCCTTGGAGTTATTCCTTCATTGCTCATGGATTGAGGGCTGCCCCCATATTTTTTTTAGCGTTTCTGGCCTGCTGTGGGCAGACAGGAGAGCAAATGGTGACAATGGGTAGCCTGAGGTTTCTCTGCATTGGTCAGGTTGGGGGGCGTGGGTTGACAATGGCAGTGACTTCTGCTGGCTCTGTCGTGGGGGGTAGGAGGGAAGACTCCATCTTGCATACCCACCTCTTATATGGCTATCTCACCAGGCCCCTCTCTCCTCTTTTTGGTGTAAACAGAGGCAGACTCTGCCCAAACCCTCCATAGACATTCTGAGAAGTTCTCTCTCCGAGCCTCGCTGAGGACACACAATTAATTATTCACCAACAGCTTAGTTCTGCCGATAACTGTCTCCTTGGCAACCTAAGGCCCAGTGTAACAGAAATGAAATACATTTTAAAAATATATATAGGTATGAAAAATATGTAAAGCCTCTTCTTACTTTTTTATAAAAATGCCTTTAAGTTAAATATGGTTTTTGAACAGTGATCGAACATAACGGATTTTCCAGCACTCCTCATCAAATCAGCCCCTCGCAGCTCTAGATCCATCTCAGTGGTGTGTGTTTCTAGGAGACAGGCACGGATGCTTCTTTCCAGCTGAGGTGTCTGCTTCTTTTTATAGCAAATGACGCACTGCCACATGTTGGCCCCGAAAGAGCACTACATTGCCAGTGACAAGCCTTGACTGTCTTCAGCAACAACACGCACTTGCTGTGTGACCTTGGGCATGTCACTTGCCTTCTCTGGGCCTCAGTGGCCTCATCTGTGAAAGCAGTAAGCTGGACGTGATGTTCTTACAGGTGTCTCTCTAATCTAAAACAAATTCTGCATGACTGTGTTGATTTTCTGCCTTGGGACATACCCTTCTCTGGGAATATCAACTCTGAGTTGTCTTTCATGGACTCTGTAGCTGGTGGACACTCTCACCAGGGTTTCAGAGCCCCTCACACCCTTTCGTCTTTACTGGAAGGAAATTGTCATTCTTCCTCCTTCCTCTTAAGATCTCAATTTGGTAGCTAAGAACTAAACCCCCTGCCCAAGCTTCCTTTTGCTGCTGTGCAGTGTGATGAGCAGGGTTCCCATCCCAGCTCTTCTACTCTGCTGGCTGTGTGATGTGGACAAGTCAGTTAACCTCACCGAACCTCCACATCTTCATCTGCAAGATAGGGTAAATAATTCTACTGACAACTAAGAGTTATTGGAAACATTTAAAGGAAATAATCTCTGTACAGCTACTCAGAAAATATTACTTTCAAAAGAAAGGAAAAGATTTTAGTTTCTCAGGGTCCTTCCTCTGCCCCTCTCTTCTACCTCCATCTCTGCCTCCCCACGTCAGCTCTCAGGAGCTGGCCTCCTAGGATGCTGGAAATGTTTTTGTAATCTCCTCTAGTGATTCTTTAATCTCTACAGTTCAATCTTGTTGGGGATATTATTACAGTTATTTTTTGTTTCTAATTACCAAAGGAAGACATGCTCACTGTAGCAAAGATAAAGTAAAAAAAAAAAAGGCATAAAGAAGTAAGTGGAAGGGTCATAATCCTACAACCCAAAGACAACCATGGTTATGGTGAACTGGCATATTTCTCCGTTCACTCTTTTTTGAGGGGAGGGAGGTACATGGTTGGGACCACAAAGCATATAGAGTTTTGTGTTCTTCCTCTCGCCTTTAACATTATCATATGACCATTTTACTTGGCCATTAAAACTTCTTGATGATAGTCTATTATGAATATATGTTAGAATTTACTTAGCCATTCCCCCATTGTTGGATATTTAAGATATTTCTATATTTTCCCTCTTTTTAAGCCCTCTGTGGCAGTCACGCCATGGCAGTTCTACTAAGAAATCTTCCCAAAGCCCAGCACAGTTGTAGGAGCAAGTTCACTTCATCTGCTCTCAGCTGCCCACCCCCTCTTGCTGTGCCCTGAGGCCAGTTCACTTGGCTCTGGGTCAGCTCTCAGGCCCCTGTAGTGGACGGTCATAGCTTCTGCTTCTTTCCGGTCCAGCGACTATTGGCAATGCCCTTCCGTTGGAATTCAACTCAACTACCTGGGCCAGAAATGGGCATGTGAGTCAGGCTTGGCCCATCCTAGTGCCCCATCCAACCATCAATGATGATTGGTCCAAGGAGTAGTGATCGAAACTAGGAAGGACCAATCAGAGTCCTCTTCTGAGATGACCTCAGATGCTGTGGGATAAAGGATGACAAGGCACGGCTGTGTCAGCTGGGAGCAGCAGTGCCGTCTTCCCACGGCATGGAGGAAGCCTTTTGAAATGGCAGCCTGAGAGAATGAAGAAAGTAGAGGCAGCCAATAAGGAGGGAGAAGAGGCCTGGAGACAGGGCGCACCAGCTCTAATCCTGAGGGCCTGCCTGCTGCACACGTGCTGTAGATTTGGGGGACTATCCCCGGATCCTTCCCAGCTGCCTGAGCCAACGCCTTCCCTTTTTGCCTACGTGGGTTCAAGTTAGGGTTCAGCTGCTTACTCAGAAAGTCCTGATGGATCTTCCCCTCAAAGTGGCCTTCGTAGAAGTTATCCAGTAGAGACTGTGACACCTTCCAGGAGAGTTCAAACTCAAGCATCCATGGGATGTGGCAACAGCTGCCAATTCCTCTTTCTGGGCTCCCCAGAAAAAAAGGGGATCTGTGCAAACGAATCCCAGGAACCCCAGAACTCCCCTGTCAACACTGGCTCCTGGCGACATGACCCTTCAGCCATGATGAAGGTAAATGCCCCTGACAAGAGGCAAGATGGGCCCAGAAAACCTGAGCTTAACTTCTGAGACTGCACTGAATACCAGAGAGAGAAGAGAAGACAATTAGAAGCAGATGGAGCTTCCCTTTTATACATAACCCTATTTTTTTTTTGCGAGAAAGATCAGCCCTGAGCTAACATCCATTGCCAATCTTCCTCTTTTTGCTGAGGAGCATTAGCCCTCAGCTAACATCGGTGCCCATCTTCCTCCGATTTTTGTATATGGGATGCCGCCACAGCATGGCTTTTTTTTTTTGTTATAATGATAATGTTTTTATTTTTTATTTTATTTTATTTTATTTTACTTTTTCTTCTGTAAACTCTGCATGTGGGGATCTGTTTTGTATTCTTTTTGTTTAGTTTTGTTTTGTTTATTGCAGTAACATTGGTTTATAACATTGTATAAATTTCAGGTGTACATCATTATACTTCTATTTCTGCATAGATTACATCATATTCACCACCCAAACACCAATTACAACCCATCACCACACACATGTGCCGAATCATCCCTTTTGCCCTCCTCCCTCCCCCCTTCCCCTCTGGTAAGCACCAATCCAATCTCTGTCTCTATGTGTTTGTTTGTTGTTGTTATTATCTACTACTTAATGAAGGAAATCATACGGTATTTGACCTTCTCCCTCTGACTTATTTCACTTTGCATAATACCCTCAATGTCCATCCATGTTGTCACAAATGGCTGGATTTCATCGTTTCTTATGGCTGAGTAGTATTCCATTGTGTATATATACCACATCTTCTTTATCCATTCGTCCCTTGATGGGCACTTAGGTTGCTTCCAAGTCTTGGCTATTGTGAATAACGCTGCAATGAACACAGGGGTGCATGTATCTTTATGCATTGGTGTTTTCAAGTTCTTTGGATAAATACCCAGCAGTGGAATAGCTGGATCATATGGTAGTTCTATCCTTGATTTTTTGAGGAATCTCCATACTGTTTTCCATAGTGGCTGCACCAGTTTGCACTCCCACCAGCAGTGTATGAGAGTTCCCTTCTCTCCACATCCTCTCCAACACATGTTGTTTCCTGTCTTTTTAATTATAGCCATTCTGACGGGCGTGAGGCGATATCTCATTGTACTTTTGATTTGCATTTCCCTGATAGTTAATGATTTTGAACATCTTTTCATGTGTCTGTTGGCCATCTGTATATCTTCTTTGGAGAAATGTCTTTTCAGGTCTTTGGCCATTTTTTAATTGGGTTGGTAGTTTTTTTGTTGTTGAGATGCATGAGTTCTTTATATATTTTGGAGATTAAGCCCTTATCAGAAGTATGGTTTGCAAATATCTTCTCCCAATTGTTAGGTTGTCTTTTCGTTTTGTTGATGGTTTCCTTTGCTGTGCAGAAGCTTTTTAGTTTGATGTAGTCCCAATTGTTTGTTTTTTCTATTGTTTCTCTTGTTTCTCAACATATGTTGCTAAGAACAATGTTGAGGAGCGTGCTGCCTGTGTTTTCTTCTAGAAGTTTCACAGTTTCAGGTCTTACATTCAAGTCTTTAATCCATTTGGAGTTAATTTTTGTGTCTGGTGTAAGGTAAGGGTCTACTTTCATTTTTTTGCATATGGCTATCCAGTTTTCCCAACACCATTTGTTGAAGAGACTTTCTTTTCTCCATTGTATGTTCTTGGCTCCTTTGTCAAAGATTAGCTGTTCATAGATGTGTGGGTTTATTTCTGGGCTTTCAATTCTATTCCATTGATCTGTGTGTCTGTTTTTCTGCCAGTACCATGCTGTTTTGGTTACTATAGCTTTGTAGTATATTTTGAAATCAGGGAGTGTGATACCTCCAGCTTTGTTCTTTTTTCTCAGGATTCCTTTACCTATTCGGGGTCTTTTGTTGTTCCATATAAATTTTAGGATTCTTTGTTCTATTTCTGTGAAAAATGTTGCTGGAACTTTGAGAGGGATTGCATTGACTCTTTAGATTGCTTTAGGAAGTATAGACATCTTAACTATGTTAATTCTTCCAATCCAAGAGCACGGAATATCTTTCCATTTCTTTGTGTCTTCTTCAATTTCTTTCAGCAATGTTTTATAGTTTTCCATGTACAGCTCTTTCACCTCTTTGGTTAAGTTTATTCCTAGGTATTTTATTCTTTTTGTTGAAATTGTAAATGGCATGGTATTCTTAACTTCCCTTTCTGCTACTTCGTTGTTAGTGTATAGAAATGCAACTGATTTTTGTGTGTTGATTTTGTATCTTGCAATTTTACCATATTCGTTTATTACTTCTAAAAGTTTTCTGGTGGATTCTTTAGGGTTTTCTATATATAAAATCATGTCATCTGCAAATAGTGACAGTTTCACTTCTTCCTTTCCAATTTGGATCCCTTTTATTTCTTTCTCTTGCCTGATTGCTCTGGCTAGGACTCCCAATACTATGTTAAATAGGAGTAGTGAGAGTGGGCATCCTGTCTGGTTCCTGTTCTTAAAGGGATAGCTTTCAGTTTTTCACCATTGAGGATGATATTAGCTGTGGGTTTGTCATATATGGTCTTTATTATGTTGAGGTACTTTCCTTCTATACCCATTTTATTTAGAGTTTTTATCATAAATGGATGCTGTATCTTGTCAAATGCTTTCTCTGCATCTATTGAGATGATCATGTGATTTTTCATTTTATTAATGTGGTGTATCACGTTGATTGATTTGCGAGTGTTAAACCATCCCTGTATACCTGGAATAAATCCCACTTGATCATGGTGTATAATCTTTTTAACGTATTGTTGTATGCGATTTGCTAGTATTTTGTTGAGGATTTTTGCATTGATGTTCATCAGTGCTATTGGCCTGTAATTTTCTTTTTTTTGTGTTGTCTTTGTCTGGTTTTGGTATCAGGGTAATGTCAGCTTCGTAGAATGAGTTAGGGAGCTTCCCCTCCTCCTCAATTTTTTGGAAGAGTTTGAGAAGGATAGGTATTAAGTCTTCTTTGAATGTTTGGTAGAATTCACCAGGGAAGCCGTCTGGTCCTGGACTTTTATTTTGGGGGAGGTTTTTGATTACTATTTCGATCTCCTTACTGGTGATTGGTCTATTCAAATTCTCTACTTCTTCTTGATCCAGTTTTGGACGGTTGTATGATTCTAAGAATTTATCCATTTCTTCCAGATTGTCGAATTTGTTGGCATATAGCTTTTCATAGTATTCTCTTATAATCTTTTGTATTTCTGAGGTGTCTGTTGTAATTTCTCTTCTTTCATTTCTGATTTTACTTATTTGTGCCTTCTCTCTTTTTTTCTTGGTGAGTCTAGATAAAGGTTTGTCAATTTTGTTTATCTTTTCAAAGAACCAGCTCTTGGTTTTATTAATTTTTTCTATTGTTTATTTGGTCTCTATTTCATTTATTTCTGCTCTGATTTTTATTATTTCCCTTCTTCTACTGATTTTGGGCTTTGTTTGTTCTTCTTTTTCCAATTCCTTTAGGTGCATTGTTAGATTGTTTATTTGAGATTTTTCTTGTTTGTTGAGATAGGCCTG
Source organism: Diceros bicornis minor (assembly GCF_020826845.1). Taxonomy (NCBI): domain Eukaryota; kingdom Metazoa; phylum Chordata; class Mammalia; order Perissodactyla; family Rhinocerotidae; genus Diceros; species Diceros bicornis. The sequence continues at coordinate 70,136,823 of NC_080741.1, read as the reverse complement.
TATTGCTATAAACTTCCCTCTTAGAACCGCTTTTGCTGTATCCCATAAATTCTGGCATGTCGTATTTTCATTTTCATTTGTCTCCAGGTATTTTTTGATTTCTTCTTTGATTTCTTCGTTGACTCAGTCGTTGTTCAGTAGCATTTTGTTTAATCTCCACGTATTTGTGGCTTTTCTGATTTTCTTCCTATATTTGATTTCTAGTTTCATACCGTTGTGGTCAGAAAAGATGCTTTGTATTATTTCAATCTTCTTAAATTTATGGAGACTTGTTTTGTGGCCTAATATGTGATCAATCCTGGAGAATGTTCCATGTGCCTTTGAAAAGAACATGTATTCTTCGGTTTTTGGATGGAATGCTCTGTGTATATCTACTAGGTCCATCTGTTCTAGTGTGTCATTTAAGGCCAATGTTTCCTTATTGATCTTCTGCTTGGATGATCTATCCGTTGGTGTAAGTGGAGTGTTAAAGTCCCCTACTATTATTGTGTTACTGTCTATTTCTCTTTTTATGTCTCTTAATAATTGCTTTATATATTTAGGTGCACCTACATTGGGTGCGTAGATATTTACAAGTGTTATATCCTCTTGTTGGATTGTTCCCTTGATCATTATGTAATGCCCTTCTTTGTCTCTTTTTACAGTTTTTGTTTTAAAGTCTATTTTGTCTGATATGAGTACTGCTACCCCAGCTTTCTTTTCATTGCCATTTGCGTGGAGTATCTTTTTCCATCCCTTCACTTTCAGTTTGTGAGTGTCTTTAGGTCTAAAGTGTGTCTCTTGTATGCAGCATATATATGGGTCTTGTTTTTTTATCCAATCAGCCACCCTATGCCTTTTAATTGGAGCATTTAGTCCATTGATGTTTAAAGTAGCTATTGATAAGTATGTACTTACTGCCATTTTTTACTTTTTTTTTCTCAGTGTTATAGTAGTCCTTCTCTGTTCCTTTCTTCTTCTATACAGAATTGATGGTCTCTTTAGTTTGACCTCTGTCTGAAAGCTCTACTCTTTAACTCCCCTCCTCCCTCCTTTTATGTTTTTGATATCATATCTAACCTCTTTTTTGTGCATTTGTATCCATTGGGTAATGGATGGAAATAGATAATTTTTCCTATTTGTGGTCTTCTCTTTTCCCCTTAAATCAGTCCCTTTAACATTTCTTGTAGCACTGGTTTCTTGGTGACAAACTCCTTTAATTTTTGCTTGTCTGGGAAAATTTTGATCTCTCCTTCCATTTTGAATGACAACCTTGCTGGGTAGAGTATTCTTGGCTGTAAGTTTTTTCCTTTAAGCACTTTAAATATATCATGCCACTCTCTTCTAGCCTGTAAGGTTTCTGCTGAGAAGTCAGCTGATAGCCTTATGGGGTTTCCTTTGTATGTAACTTGACTTTCTCTTGAGGCTTTTAGGATTCTCTCTTTATCTTTAATTCTGGACATTTTGATTATGATGTGTCTTGGTGTGGGCCTCTTTGGGTTTATCTTGTTTGGCGCTCTCTGTGCTTCCTGTACCTGGATGTCTGTTTCCTTCCTTAGGTTAGGGAAGTTTTCATCTATTATTTCTTGAAATAGATTCTCTGCCCCTTTGCCTCACTCTTCTCCTTCCGGGACACCTATAACCCAGATGTGAGTGTGCTTGATGTTGTCCCAGAGGTCCCTTAGACTGTCCTCACTCTTTTTAATTCTTTTCTCTTTTACCTATTCAGCTTGGGTAATTTCTTGTAGTCCTTCGTCCAGCTCACAGATCCGTTCTTCTGTATCCTCTACTCTGCTTTTGAGTCCCTCTAGTGAACTTTTCATTTCCAGTATTGTATTCTTCATTTCTGATTGGTTCTTTTTTATATCTTCCATTTCTTTGTTGACATTCTCACTGAGTTCATCTATTCTTCTCCCCAGATCAATGAGCATCCTTAACACTCTTTGTTTGAACTCTCTGTCAGGTAGGTTGCTCATTTCTGTTTCACTTAGTTCCTTTTCTGGGGTTTTGTCCTGTTCCTTTACTTGGAATGTATTCCTTTGCCTCCTCATTTTGCCTCTTTCCCTGTGCTTGTGTCTACATATTAGGTAGGTCAGCTACGTCTCCTGCTCTTGGATAGGTGATCTTATGTAAGTGATGGCTTAGGAGGCCTGCAGTGTGCTTCCCTCAGTTCTCAATGTTCCAGGGGTCACCCCTACGTGGGCCACATGTGTCCTTCTGTTGTGGCGTGTTTGCTTTCCCTGTAGGCACCCAGGCAGGCCAAGTTATGCTCCTGGCCAGCTGTTGTAATGCTCAGCTGCTTGTAGTTGTTGTGGGCCCTTCAGTCTCTTTATCAGGTGTAGGGAGTCCCAGCACAGTTGGCTGCAAGTTCTAATACAACATGTGTGTTGCAGTATTTCTTTTAAGTGAGTAGGCCCCCAGCGTGGCAGGTTGTTAGGCTCAGGGCCTTACAATTGCTATAAGCCTCTAGCCTTTAGGTCTCTTGTCAGCTCTCTGAGGATTACAGCTGGGTGGGGCTGGCCTCAGGCACGGGAGCACCCAATTGTTTCAGGCTTTGGAAGGTGGGGCAAACCCCCTATGTGGGTCTTTAAGAAGCACAAGTCTTCTGCAGCTGACAAGCCCTGCCACCCACAGGTCCACACACACAGTCAACACAGTCCTGCCCCGTGTGCATGCCCCGACCTCCAGAAGCAGACCCAGTCTCTCCACGGTGGGAGCCCCACACCCTCTGCCACTGCCCCAAACTCTCCACCTGCTGCTTGTGCATGCCCTGCCCCACTGAAGTCGGCTCCGTTGCCAGGCTGCAGAGAATCCAGTCACCAATCTATGCAGGCCCACAAGTTGCCTGAGGACTTGTTGTTGGGTGGGGCCAGTCTCTAGGGGGGGCTGCCTGCCCTGGCTGAGCTGGATTAAATCAATCGGTGCTCTAGTGGGTGGGGCAGACCTGGGCTAGCAGGCCTCAGGGAGAACTCCAATGGCGTCTGTGTCAGCACGCCCACACCAGGCCACAACAATGGCCGCCGCCGCTGTCCCAGTCCCTGGAGAGGTCTCACCTCTCACCAAGATGCACTAAGGGCCTATCAGGTGAGTCTCTTTTCACCAAAGCACTGTGCACCTTTCTGTCTGGTGATTTTAGGTTGCTTTCTGAAACGGGTGAGTTTGCGCATGGGCCCTTTAAGAGCCGGTTTTAGTTTCTTTGTGAACCAGCTTTTCCGGGGGTACTCCCCAATGTTTTAGTAGCAGGCAAAGCCAGATATTATGCCACTCATCTGGATTGTGCTGGGTCCACACAATGCCCCTAGCGGGGTCGCTCCCCGGCTCAGGGCCCCGCGCCTCCAGGGAGGGCTGCGGACCTGTGCGCTGCTCCCTGCGGCCGTGAGGCGCTGTGGCTTGTGAAGGCGGCGTTTTTCCTCTCCAGAAGGGAGTTTCTGCCTCTTCCACCTCAGTTAGGCTTGTCCGTTGTTGCAGGAGTTCCTCTTATCCAGTTTTCAGTTCTGTCGCAGGGGTAATATTTCCACGAGTAGTTGTAAATTGGCTGTGTCCGCGGGAGGAGGTGAGTTCAGAGTCTGCCCACGCCGCCATCTTGACTTCCTCTCCTCCGCCACAGCATGGCTTGATGAGCGGTGCCTAGGTCCGCACCTGGGATCCAAACCTGTGAACCCAGGGCTGCCGAAGCGGAGCACACAAACTTAACCACTATACCACCGGGCCAGCCCGTAACCCCATTTTTAAAGCATGCATTTCTCAACACTTTGCTTCTAAACTGCTATTAACGATTTTATCATTGGATACGAAGGAAATACAGGGCTATTTTTGGAGGCATCAGGCACAGGAAAATTCTCTGAACTGTTTTCTAATCCTCTCCATTCAAAGCAAGGCTCTGAAAGTTTACTCAGGGGGTGAGAAACCGGCTTTGCAAGAGCTGGGCTGACATCAGGAAATGTTTCACGCGTGTGAAAAACTTTCTGGAAATCCTTTTTGTTTTTGTTTTACCAAGTGGATTCATGAAGCAAAGGCTCATTTAAACAGAAATCCCCTCAGCAGGACCTGTCTTATGTCCAGGAAGAGGAGGGAGGCTTCTCAGACATACACTGTATCAGAATCCCTGCAGGAGTTGGAATAAAAGTCAGCTGTCTTGGCCCCCTTCCCACGCACTGGCTAGGCTTTCTGGGTGATTCTAAAACAGGTGGTCCACAGTCTGCACACCAGCCACGAGGTGTGACTTGAAGGCCTCCAGAGGGCACCCTTCTCCCAGTCAGATCCCATTTACCTACCAGCGGCAGAAAGTCCCAAGTTAGTTCTCATACAGACGGTCCCTGACTTACGATGTTTCAGCTTACGGTTTTTCGACTGTACGATGGTGTGAACGTGATATGCATTTAGTAGAAACCATACTTCAACTTTTGAATTTTGGTCTTTTCCCGGGCTAGCGATATGCAGTACAATCCTCTTTCATGATGCTGGGCCACGGCAGCGAGCCGAAGTTCCCAGTCAGCCTTATGATCACGAAGGTGACACACTTAGAACCGTTCTGTACCCAGTATTCAATAAATTACATGAGATATTCAACACCTTGTTATAAAATAGGCTTTGTGTTAGATGATTTTGCCCAGTTGTAGTGTAATGTAAGTGTTCTGAGGACATTTAAGGTAGGCCAGGTTAAGCTATGATGTTCAGTAGGTTAGGTGTCTTAAATTCATTTTCAACTTACGGTATTTTCACCTTGTAATGGGTTTATTGGGACGTAACACCATTGTAAGTTGAAGAAGATCTGTTCTGCCTCCAAATGCCCAGCCTGGAAAAATCTTGCATGAACTCTTAGTTTCCTTTTAAAACACAAATGTCTTAGGGGAGGAAAAGCCTATTTTGATTAGTCATGAAGTCCTTAGATTAAACCCAAACCTCTGTTGGGTCCTGCCTGTGAAGTTTTTCATACATTATGTCACTTAGTGCTTGTCTTGCAGGGTCGTTATGACGATATTGTCCCCAGTTGGCAGAGGAAGAAACTTGTGCTCAGTGAGGTTAAAGGACTTGCCTAAAGGATCAGAGCTCAGGAAGAGGCCTGGCTGTGGTTTGAGTACAGGAACACCTGACTCCCAAGCCCTTTTCCTCTCAGATTAACAGCTGCTTGCTTCAGAAAGAAGCACTGAACGGGTAAGTTTTGCTGAGCAGGGGTAAGAGGAGGGAGGTTCTGAGTAAAGGGTGCTGCCCATGGCGGGCAGGCCTGGGGGGTGCCGAAGGGAGGCGCCAGGAGAACTGGGTGTGCGCCGAGTCCCCCTGAGCGAGGGGCAGATGGAGAAGACTTAGAGCCAGGCCCCCTGCCTTCACTCCTTGGCCCAGGGCCACAAGCGCCACTGTGGATTGGCCAAGGCCACAAGCCTGGCTATTGTATCCAGAGCCATAACAGTGCTGGTACCAGTGAGTGCCCAGCGGTCGCCCGCTGCCGTTGGCAACAGAACAGCAGTGTTGCACCATTTTATTGCCCTCCTTTCATTGGCAACTCATGCTAGACTCCCTTTTTCTTTCTTCTTAATCAAAGAGAGGTCCTGTTCATTAAACCCTCTGCCTGAGGCACCCTGATAGGTGGAATATTGCTCTCTTGGCTTCTAGGATATTGGCAGTGACCCAATAATGCCATATTTCTGGTTGAGTAGATAGAAAGACCTGTTTCTGATTTAGCATGGCCATGCTACCCTCTGTTGCGTTCCCCAAAGGGTCTCCACCAGTCCACAAGGGGGGCTTAGGGTTCCAGGATCCTGTCCATCGCTTCATCTGCCGTTTCTGTTTCTTGCTGCCTGTTGAGCTGTCAGGTAGGATGAGTGAGTAAGGACAGCCTCGTAGCTCTGTGTGAGAGAGATACCCTTATTCAATGCTTCCAGTGGAGCACATAAGAATCATTTGGGGAGAGCTTCTAGATAAACACAAAATGTCTGGGCCCTTCCCCCAGGATTCCTACTGCCTCACTCTCGTGTGGAGTTCAGGTAACCGTAGCATTTGAAAAGCTGCCCAGGTGATTCCAACGTGCAACCAGAGTTGACACTCACAACCCTAATTTATAAAACCTAATCTTCAATCATTTGGGCAGGATCCTTGCATTGGACCTAAAATGCTGGACTCAGAGTGGCCTCAAACTTAGGTTCTCTACTACTGCTCACTGGCCATGCAACCTATCATCTTCCCCAGTACCAATCTGGATGGAGGTGGCAGAGAATGCGGGATGGATGTACACTAAAGCTTGCCACTAAAGGTGCCCCTTAAGTTGTTTTTTATTGCCTATTTTTTTTTATAAAACACAGGTAGAGTACAGGTCCTTCATGTAAAACCCAGCAAGTCATTTACTCTTCAGAAGTGAGTCAACTTGTCAAAGCAGAATGTACTCAGTAGGGGTCCCTTCAATGTCTGCATCTCACCTCACGCTATTTGTAAACCAAGGATTCAAAGTGGAAAGAGGTTGGAAGATACTCAGGACCTGAATCTCTGAAACACTAATTCACCTACCGTGCCTGTAACCATCCCACACCAATACCCTGGAATGAGATAGATGCCCAGGGGGCTATGCGAGATGTGGTTGATGGTTGTAGTAATGGCTCACAGTTCTGTATTCATGCCCTCCTGTAGACCCATCCCCCACTGACTCTGGGCTTGGCCATATGACTTGCTTTAGTCAAGGGGACAATAACTAATCTGACACAAGTAGCACATTCCTTGGTCCTTGCCTTCTCCTTCTGCTCTTTGGAACCCTGAAACCGCTGTGTGAAGAGACCCAAGACAATCTACTGCAGGATGAAAAGCCACATGGTGCCCTCTCCTCCTTCTCAGCTGAGATTCCCTAGGCCACCCAGCCTGCCAATCACCAGTCCCGTTGAGTAAGGCTATCATAGAGCATGCAACCCCAGCCCAGCCACCTGCTAACCTCTGAATTCAGCCAAACTAACCTAGACCAGAAGAGCCACCCAGGTGACCCACAGAACTGTGAAACACAATAAATGCTTGTCATTTTAGCTACTAAGTTTTAGGATGATTTATTATGCAGCAAAAGCTAACTGATATACTGGGCAAAGTCATGAGTTCAAACTGGTTACTTCTTTGATCCTTCATCCCAGTGTGGTTTCCTGGTGAACTAGTTCTGGCCAATGGGATGTGAACAGATGTGCCATGTGCCAATTCTAGATCGTGCCCCTGAAAGGAGAGTGTAGGCACTCTCCTTGCCCTTTCCCCTTGCTGTTGTCTGGGGAGATGGTAAGAACTGGGTGACCTTCTTGGAACTAGAGATGGAAGCCACGTATCAGAAACATGAATGCCCTGCCAGCCTGCGCTGCCTCCCTCAGGACTGATTGGTGAGAGAGAAGTAAACCTCTACCCAGTTTAAGCCAATGTACTTTGGGGTCTTTTTGTTCCAGAACCTTCACCTACCCTAAATAATATACCCTCTTACTAGCTGTGTAACTTTGAGGCAACTTGTTAACACTTCTCTGCTTCATATACCCCAAGAATAGGGCTAATTATATCTCCTTCATATTGTTTTTGCAAAGATGGCCTCAGATGCACTTATAAAGCACTTAATACTGCCTCGCGCGCCGGACTCTTTCAATGAATGGCAGCTCTCGTGACATCTCCAGCACTGGCTTTGTTCTTTAAATGTTTGTAGACACCTGGCTAAGCCGGCTTTTCAGTTTTACCTCTGAATGGTGGCCAGAAGATTGATAAGGTGGATGGGTGAGATTTTCTTTTACTAATTTCACTATTCTATTGGCTATCCTTTGCCATGCATGGACTATACCTATTCTAGCCCTGGTGAATCTACAGGCCTGGTTATCTATTGCTGTGTAATAATCACCCCAAAACTTAGTGGCTTTAAACAGCAGTTATTTTATTATTATCTCGTGTTTCTGGGGGTCGTCTGGGCTCTTGCTCGGGGTCTCCGATATCGTTGCAGTCAGATAGCAGCTGGGCCTGGCGTCATTCCTCACATGTCTGGTGACGCATGCTGGCCAACTGCTGAGAACTGAGTGGGACTGTAGACCAGATCACCTACATGTGACCTCCCCATGTGGCCTGGACTTCCTCACAGCATGGAGGCTGGGGTCTAAAAACAAGAATCAAGAGAACCAGGCAGAATCTCTATTGCCTCTAGTGTCTCAGACTCAGAAGTAATGTTAGCATTACATTTGTCATAGTCAGAGGCCTTCCAGATTCAAAGGAGGAAACATAGACACCACCACTCAAGAGAAGTGTCAAAGGGTTTGCAGATAATGTTTTAAAACTGCCATTTCTACCCGAGACATTAATGAAGGAAGGCCATAAGGCATAGAGAAATTAGAGTGACAGAGTGTACAAAACACTTCATCACTAAGAGCCTAGATTCTGGAGTTCAGCTGCCTAGGTGTAAAGCCTAGCTTCCCCCATTCTGGCTGAGTGACCTTGGGCAAGTTATCTCACTTGTATGCTTTTCAATGAACTATTCCAAAAATTCTGGGTAATAATAGTATCAACCTCATAATATTGGGTTGTGAGAGTTGCGTACGTGCCTGACACATGTATGAGTTCAATGAATGTTTGGTAGTGTGATGATGTTGTTCTTGTTGGTAACCAGAAACTGGGATTTTCTACTGGACTTCTGGCTCTTCCCCAATCAACTGAGTAAAGAGCTCCCCTCTTTGGACCTCAGTTAAAGTAGCTGCCCTTCCCTGGCTGGCATTCTAGGATTCTAGGAAGTATGGCTGCTTATCACTTAAGTTATCTATACAGCAATGATAGAAGAAATCACACAAACTCTTGATATCTCAGGGCCACCTCTGCAACCATGTTCCCACTCTCCAAGAGCACGTTTTCTCTCCAATCATTTGACCTCTCCTCCTTTCCTTGACCCACTTTTCCCATTGATTGTAGACTGTGGCATGGAGCATGATGACAAAGCTGGCCGTGAACCAGAAATATGACTCACTCATCAATGTTTCAGCAGGGGAAGGGGAGCAAGTGGAAGCCTCTCCAGATCATTCTGGGGGCACCACAAACACTCATTGTCAACCGCAATGCATAGCGACCAAAAGTTGGCTGCCTTTCCCGAGGAAAAGCCACAACTTATTACATCTTTTCTTATTAATTTTTAATTATACCACCAATCTATGAATGTATTTTCCCAGTAAATATAACTGAAATTATACAGATAAAGCTAATATCACTTTGACCATTCCTTGCAAAAAACCAGACCCACACAACCTCTGAGGTAACCACCATCATTTTTGTCTGCATCTTTCAGACTCTTTCCTGTGCCTTTGTGTACATATATCTGGAGCTATTGAAAATATGTAGTTTGTTGTGTCTGTGTATTAGTTATCTATTGCTATGCAACAAATTACCCCAAACTCAGCAGTTAAAACAACAAACATTATTACCTTCCAGTTTCTGAGTCAGGCATAGGGGAAGGAGCTTAGATGTGTACTTCTGGCTCAGGGTGTCTCATTAAGTGACAGTCAAGCTGGGCTCATCTGAAGGCCAGACTTGGGGTGATGACCTACATCCAAGCCCACTCAAGTGGTTGGTGGCAGGCCCCATTCCCTTGCCATCAGGGCCTCCCCACAGGGCTGCCTCATGACCTGGGAGCTGGAAACTCCCAGGGCAAGAACTCCAAGAGAGAGTGAGAGACAGTCCCCAAGATGGAAGCCACAGTCTTTTGTAACCTATTCTCAGCACTGACATCCCATCAGTTCCCCTATTTTCTCTTCATTAAGCGAGTCAATAAATCCACAAGGAGGGAGTTTTCCTTAAGGAGAAAGGATTGTCAGAAGGCAGAGATCATTGGCGGCCATTTTAGAGGCTGCCTGCCCCTGTATGTTGACATATTATTCTCTACCTAACTTTCTACAATTTGCTTTTTTCAGTCAACAATATGTCTTGGAGAGCTACCTATGTTAGCTCATATATCTCAACTCTATTTAAATACAGCATAGTGTTCCATGGCATAGATCAGTGTTTCTCAACCCTGCCTTTTTGTGTGTGTGAGAAAGATTGTCCCTGAGCTAATATCTGCTGCCAATCCTCCTCTCTTTGCTTGAGGAAGATTGTCCCTGAGCTAACATCTGTGCCCATCTTCCTCTATTTTGTATGTAGGATGCCACCACAGTATGGCCCAATGAGCAGTGTGTAGGTCCACGCCTGGGATCCGAACCCATGAACCCCGGGCCACGGAAGAGGAATGCTCAAACCTAACTGCTACACCACTGGGCCGGCCCCCTTGGCATTTTGTTTTTTAACAATACTGATGCTTGGCTTACAGATTCCACACCTGGCAATAGGGATTCTATTGTTTCTGGGCTGAGAGTTACCATAGGTCTTCTTAAAAGCTCCCCAAGAGTTTTTACGGTATAGTCAAGGTTGAGAACTACTGGTGTAGATATACTACAATTTATTTATCCATTTTTTTACCCATATTGCTGGCCATTCAGGTTGTTTTCTCTTTTTCTGCTATTACGAGCAATGCTGCTAAGGAATATCTCTGTTGCATGCTTCCATGCACGTGTGTAACAAGTGGAATTGTTTCAAGGAAGAGGACGTCTATCTTTGTGTCATCAATATGGCCACATGGCCCTCGAAGTTCCATGCCCACCAGTGTTCCTATTTCCCCAAACCTCACCAGCTCTTAATATTATCAAACCTTTACATTTCAGCCAATCTAGTAGTTGAAAAATAGTGCTCATCATGTGTATTTTACTATGTCTTTTGAGTCATCTGGTTGCATTCATGGTCATTGTAGGGATCTCATGTAAAGAGCTGGTTTTAGCTTTCTTACAAAGATATAAGGACTGGAATAAACCTTGACTTCTGAGCCTCCCCTTAAACAAACTGTTTGATGTTCATAGGTTATTACTCAGCTCTTTTCTCTTCTTTTTTTGCTTCCATCTTTCTTTTCCCTTTCTTCCTTTTTTTAATTGCAAGGCTTTGTCTAGATACACAGACTCATTTGCATGAACTCAGCATAATTTAAAGATTTTAGGTCCAGGTAGTGTTTTGGAAGTGGTAGGATTCTCCCAAACAGAACTGTAGACATTTTAGCATGTTAGGCACAGTCTTGATCTCCTTCCTCACTTCTCTCTGAAGCCATCACTCTTAGGTGTGGTGACTACTTCATTAGTCCTGCCAGAGATAGGAGGGACCATTTTCCTTCCCCTAGAAGACAGTGTGGATCCAATTGTTCATCCCGCACACGTCTATTGAGTTCCTGTTATGAGCCAAGTGCTGTTCTATACAGATCCCTGCCCTCAGGGAACTCATATCCTCATAGGAAGAGACAGGCAATAAACAACAAATAGAATGCACAAGTTGCTTCTAAAGATTGTAGAAGGTGATAATTTAAATGGAGAAAGACAAATTAAGTCAAAGTAAGAGAGTTTGGGGGTGTGAGAGCTGGTAAGAGGGGCAGGATGCAGCACTGAATAGAGTCATCTGGGGAGTTCCCACTAAGAAGGTATTGTGGGTTGGACTGTGTAACCCCCAAAAGAAATATTGAAGTCCTAACCTCCAGGAATGCAGAATGTGACCTTATTTGGAAATAGGGTCTTTACAGAGGTCATCAAGTTAAAATGAGATCATGAGTGTGGGCCCCTAATCCAACATGACTGGTGTCCTTACAAAGAGGGGAAATTTGGACACAGAGACTGACGCGCACAGAAGGAAGACGATGTGAAAAGACACAGGGAGAAGATGGTCATCTACAAGCCAAGGGATGCCTAAGGCTACTGGAACCTAGGAGACAGACCTGGGAAAGATCCCTCCCTAGCACCTTCTGAGGGAGCGTGACACTGCCAACACCTTGATTTTGGACATTTGGCCTCCAGAACTGTGAGACAATACATTTCTATTGTTCTAAGCCACCCAGTTTGTTGTACGTTGTTGTGGCAACCCTGGGAAACTAATACAGAGGGTGAGAGCTGAGCAAAGCCTTGAGCGAATGAGCCGTGTGGAAACACTTGCCCCTACAATTTATGGGGCCCGAGGCAAGAGTTCAAATGGAGGTGCACAAACCAGATGTTCACATATTTAAAAGTTATAAATCAAGCTAATAATCTCTTAACTAAGCAAGGTTCTATCTTCCTACCTTAAAATTTACTTTCATTGTGACTAAAAGACTTTCCAGACTGCTCACAATTCTGCACCAGAACGTGGTGGTACAAGCAGAGCAGGCCCAAGCCCACGGCCCTCTCCTCTTCTCCTCCCATCCAAGGCTCTCCTCCACACTAAGAGGGGCTTTGCACAGCCACATGTAGACTGTCTGGCCTGGGCACCCAAGCTCCTTCTACACTCACCACAAACAGGTGCCTTTCGTCACCCTCAGACCTAGAGGCACACACAGTGGCCAGGATGGATCTGGGGAAGAGGCCTGCATGGGCCCTGGATCTGGACTTGGAAGCATCGAGCAGGGGACTCCAGGGTCCAAGGATACCCAGAGTTGATCTCCAGGGGTTAAGGGCTCCAGGTGGGCACCATTCCTTGTACCGTGGAATCCTCGCTCCATGGCAAGGAGCATGGCCAGAGCGGGGCCCTCTAAAGCAGTACTCTGCGGTGCGGTCCAGGAACTGTGCCAGTCCAAGGGCCACCTGTTTCCCATCCACAACAAGGTGTGAAAGAAATTGAGAGTGAACACCGAAAAATTTGCATAGCAGCTTGACTTGCTGGGACATCCAAGCACTTACGTGCACTGAAATTTGAATTTGATATAATTTTCACATATTACAAACATTATTCTTTTTTAAATTTTATTTTCCAACCATTTAAAAATATAAAAACCATTCTTAGTTTGTGAGCCATCAAAAAACAGGGCCAGCTGGCTTTGGCCTCCAGGCCATATTCACCTAGCTCTGGTACAGGAGACAGAGGGGAGGGCTGCTGGGGCACTGTGCTTGACTAGGTGAGGGGAGATGGGACCCAAGGTACCTGTGAGGGGACTGGCTTTATATCGGAGCATGGTTCATCTGTGATAGCAGGAAAAGGGCATGGAAAAAATTATGACTTTGGTGAATGAAATACTTTGGTTGAATTCTCTTTTAAAACTTTAAAGCTATTTGCCTTCAGAAAAGCACATATTCTCCAAGCTGAAATGATTTCTGTAAAACTCCACAGACTGTGAGACTAAGAAAACATACACTCAATATGTTCATTCTTCTTCTCTCTCTTAGCCTCGGTGATTAAATGATCAAATTAATGATTACGTATTTTTTGTTGCTTCTTAATTTTTGAAAGAGAAATTTTCTTTTACAACAATGAATTTTACTCTGTTTTTGGACCATACTCTTCCCCAATAAATCTGAGGACTCTCTTCTTGGGAAAAATGCATGAATATTTGTTCTCCAAACCATTTCAGGCAATTCACCAATACCCTAGGAGTCAAACTTGGCCTCAAACCCCAAGTTAAAGAATCCTGATTTACAAGCTGACCAAGGTTCTGACAGTTGTGTTTTTCTTTCAACATTGCCCTTGAATTTTTTGGAAGAAAAGAGCTACATGCATGCAAAATGGTTATTATAATTACACGCACTGTTATACGGATTCCAAACAGCCCACCATGGAGTTCTATTCAGAAGACTAGAGAAAGGGGCGGAGAAGCTTCAAGGAAGAAGGGAGAGGAAGGGTGTCACTCAACTCCATGCCTTTCAAAGCCATTCTACTGGGGATCCACCCCATTCCTAGCCCTCTCTGTGACCCAGCTAATCTATCCTTCAGTGAAAAGGAAGAGTAGATAATGCTTTGTGGAAATACATCAGTTCTTTGATTATATACCCTTTGGGGGTTACACCATGAACAGAAACGTCTCCTAGTGACAGATTTTATCCTCTCTACAGTCAACAAAGCTTGATTTCCATTTGCCCAGCAATATTATGCCCAAAATGTAATTCTCCTAAATCTATTGCATAGCACTTATAAAGCACGCGGAATAAATATCAAGACCTAAATCAGAAGAGAAAATATAAGAGGTGTTCCCTCAAACAAACATTGAAAGTGAAGGAAACGTCATATTCTAAAAAATTTTCATTTTCTTTCATGTATTTACATTAGCAGGCAAGACACTTTGTCGATTCTGATTCTTTCATAAAACGTAAGTTGGAATATTTCTTAATGGAATGTCACCACAGGAGGCCAGCTAAGGTCTTGGCTGGAAGATTTTCCTGGAATATTTTGTTTCCCTTGGAATTTACAGTACTGTCTGGTTGAATCTATTTTGACATTCTAACAATTGGAGCATTGTATTAGGCACAGTGAAGCAGAAAATTCACCCTGTCCTGCTGCCCATTCATCCTTCCTTTGCCCTTGTGAAAACTGCCCACTGTCTTAACCCACTGAATCAAAGCGTTCAGGAGAAGACCAATGCCACATCTAATTCAGTCAACAGTTCCATAAAAGGTAGGTTTTTAATACCTAAAATAAATCTTTCATTCATTCAATAAATAGTTTTATTTAGTGGTAGCTCTAGGGTTTAAAATATGCATTGTTGACTCATTACAATCTACCTTCAAATAACATTATATCACTTCGCATGTAGTGTGAGAAACTTACAACAATATACTTGTTTTCCTTCTTCTCTCCTTTGTGTTATTATCGTCATGCATTTTACTTACGTATATAACATCCATGATATGTTGTTGTTATTTTTGCTTTAAACAGTCAGTTATGTTTTAAGGAAGTTGGAAATGAGGGTGGAAGCTTTATTTAATGGTATTTACCATTTCAAGTGTTCTTCATTTCTTTGTCTAGACCTGGATTATCATTTGTTATCATTTTCCTTCTACAGAACTTCCATTCTTGTGAACTTCTGCTGGTGATGAATTTTGTTAGCTTTTGTTCATCTGATAATGAGTTTATTTCTCCATTTTTGAAGGATATTTTCCCTGGACATAGAATTCTAGGTAGTTTTTTTTTCTTTCAGTACTTTAAAGATACCATTTCACTATCTTTTGGCTCAGATTGTTTTTTATGAGAAGTCAGCTATAATTTGTATGATTGTTTTTCTGTATGTAATGTGTCTTTTTTTCTTTGCTTCTAAAATTTTATTTCATCATTGGTTTCCAGCAAATTTCTCAAGACATGCCTTAGTGTAGATTTCTTTTTGTTTCTCTCGCCTGAGGTTTGTTGAGCTTCTTGGATATATGGGTTTATATTTTTCATCTAATTTGTAAAGATTTTGGCTAACATTTCTTAAAATATTTTTGTCTGCCCCCATCTCTCACTCTCCTCTCCTTCAAGGACTCTAAAATCTATGTTAGACTTGATATTATCCTACAGGTCATTAAAGCTCTGTTCAGTTACTTTTCTTCAGCTCTTTTCTTTGTATGCTTCAGTTTGATTGGTTTCTTTGAGTTCCCTGATATTTTCTTCTGTAGTGTCTCATCTTCTGTTAACGCCATCCAGTGAATTTTTCATGTTGAATACTGTATTTTTCAGTTTTTAGATTTCAATTTGGTTCTTTTTTATAGTTTCCATTTCTTTATTAAGACACCATCTATTCCCTCGTAATGTTTATATTTTCCTTTAATATCCTTGACTGCATTTATAATAGCTGTTTTAAAAGCCTTATCTCATAATTCCTCACTCTTTTCTGGTCTGTTTCAATTGACTGATTTTTCTTCCTTCACATTTTTCTGCTTCGTCATGTGTCTAATAATACGTTATTATGTGCTAGGTGTTGTAGATGATGCATTGTTGAACTTCTGGATTTTGTTGTCTTTCTTAAATAATGGGTTTTGTCTGGAAGGCAGTTAACTTCCTTATGAGTCAGCTTGATCATTTGGAAGATTGTTTTTAATATTTGTTAGGGAAGGTCTAGTATATCCTTAACTCCAGGATGATAGTAATCCTTCTCCTAATGCATAGTCTTTCTTGTGTGTCAACTTAGTGTGCAGAATTATCAAAGTGGTCTCTCCGCTTACACTTACAACAGTATCTCTCAGTTCTGTTCAAGCTCCAGAATCTTAGTTCAGCTCGTAGCTCCACAGTATTTATTCTTTGCCTACCATTGTGGATTCTTGTCCTGCATACGCCACTTGGTATTCAACCAAAGATTCCAGGAGATCCTTATAAAGATTTCTGAAGTGCCTCTGGATGACTTCCGCCTCTCTAGAACTCTGCTCTGTAAATTCCAGCCATGTTATCAGCCCTAACTCCAATCTCATCACGTGTGCTCAGTGAAACCATCCTCTGCTTGTTTTCCCTCCTTGTGCCATCATCTGGAAAGAGCTTCAAAACACCAGGGCAATCAAGGGGTTCACCTCATGCATTTGAAAGCCAGGTTATAATGTAAGCAAGTCTCCTACCAAGTTGTGCCACAGGCATTAGACATATTATTTAAACATATTTATTAACAAGCAGGCATAAGTGATTTATACAAAGTGTTTTTGCAAGCTGGATGAGTCATAGGCCCCTGCCCTTTTAACCTTAGCTTTCACGGAAGGTTCACATGAGGCAGGTGCGATGCTAGTCTAGAGGCAGCAACAGGAGACCAAGTCTCCAGTATCACCCTAAGAGTACATGCCACAGGCCTCACTAGACTTGACACCATATTCCTGTAAGGATGGAGGACTCTCTCTACAAGGCTCTGGCCCAGCCATGTGTCTTGAATACTACTGATTTCCCCAATGAGAACCCACTTACAGCACCTAACATTTAATTCCCTTATTTTTTTTAAATTTAAAACCATTAATTTTACCAGTGAAAACACATTTCTGATGTTCGTTTGGTTAATCATCAAAGACTCTTCCACTTGGACTCTTTTTTTTTTTTTTTTTTAATTTTTTGTTTATTGCAGTAACATTGGTTTATAACATTGTAAAAATTTCAGGTGTACATCCTTGTACTTCTATTTCTGCATAGATTACATCATGTTCACCACCAAAATACTAATTACAACCCATCACCACACACATGTACCGAATTATCCCTTTCACCCTCCTCCCTCCCCCCTTCCCCTCTGGTAACCACCAATCCAATCTCTGTCCCTATGTGTTTGTTTATTGTTGTTATTATCTACTACTTAATGAAGGAAATCATACGGTATTTGACCTTCTCCCTCTGACTTATTTCACTTTGCATTATACACTCAATGTCCATCCATGATGTCACAAATGGCTGGATTTCATCGTTTCTTATGGCTGAGTAGTATTCCATTGTGTATATATACCACATCTTCTTTATCCATTCGTCCCTTGATGGGCACTTAGGTTGCTTCCAAGTCTTGGCTATTGTGAATAACGCTGCAATGAACACATGGGTGCATGTACCTCTGCAAATTGGTGTTTTCAAGTTCTTTGGATAAATACCCAGCAGTGGGATAGCTGGATCATATGGTAGTTCTATCCTTGATTTTTTGAGGAATCTCCATACTGTTTTCCATAGTGGCTGCACCAGTTTGCACTCCCACCAGCAGTGTATGAGAGTTCCCTTCTCTCCACATCCTCTCCAACACATGTTGTTTCCTGTCTTGTCAATCATAGCCATTCTGACGGGCGTCAGGTGATATCTCATTGTAGTTTTGATTTGCATTTCCCTGATAGTTAATGATTTTGAACATCTCTTCATGTGTCTGTTGGCCATCTGTATATCTTCTTTGGAGAAATGTCTGTTCAGGTCTTTTGCCCATTTTTTAATTGGGTTGGTAGTTTTTTTGTTGTTGAGATGCATGAGTTCTTTATATATTTTGGAGATTAAGCCCTTATCAGAAGTATGGTTTGCAAATATCTTCTCCCAATTGTTAGGTTGTCTTTTCGTTTTGTTGATGGTTTCCTTTGCTGTGCAGAAGCTTTTTAGTTTGATGTAGTCCCATTTGTTTATTTTTTCTATTGTTTCTCTTGCCCGGTCAGACGTGGTGTTTGAGAAGATGTTGCTAAGACTGATGTCGAACAGCGTACTGCCTATGTTTTCTTCTAGAAGTTTCACAGTTTCAGGTCTTACATTCAAGTCTTTAATCCATTTGGAGTTAATTTTTGTGTCTGGTGTAAGGTAAGGGTCTACTTTCATTTTTTTGCATATGGCTATCCAGTTTTCCCAACACCATTTGTTGAAGAGACTTTCTTTTCCCCATTGTATGTTCTTGGCTCCTTTGTCAAAGATTAGCTGTCCGTAGATGTGTGGGTTTATTTCTGGGCTTTCAATTCTATTCCATTGATCTGTGTGTCTGTTTTTGTGCCAGTACCATGCTGTTTTGGTTACTACAGCTTTGTAGTATATTTTGAAATCAGGGAGTGTGATACCTCCAGCTTTGTTCTTTTTTCTCAGGATTGCTTTAGCTATTCAGGGTCTTTTGTTGTTCCATATAAATTTTAGGATTCTTTGTTCTATTTCTGTGAAAAATGTTGTTGGAACTTTGATAGGGATTGCATTGAATCTATAGATTGATTTAGGAAGTATGGACATCTTAACTATGTTAATTCTTCCAATCCAAGAGCACGGAATATCTTTCCATTTCTTTGTGTCTTCTTCAATTTCTTTCAGAAATGTTTTATAGTTTTCGGTGTACAGATCTTTCACCTCTTTGGTTAAGTTTATTCCTAGGTATTTTATTCTTTTTGTTGCAATTGTAAATGGGATGGTATTCTTAATTTCTCTTTCTGCTACTTCGTTGTTAGTGTACAGAAATGCAACTGATTTTTGTATGTTGATTTTGTATCCTGCAACTTTACCATATTCGTTTATTACTTCTAAAAGTTTTCTGGTGGATTCTTTAGGGTTTTCTATATATAAAATCATGTCATCTGCAAATAGTGACAGTTTCACTTCTTCCTTTCCAATTTGGATCCCTTTTATTTCTTTCTCTTGCCTGATTGCTCTGGCTAGGACTTCCAGTACTATGTTAAATAGGAGTGGTGACAGTGGGCATCCTTGTCTGGTTCCTGTTCTTAGAGGGATGGCTTTCAGTTTTTCACCATTGAGGATGATATTAGCTGTGGGTTTGTCATATATGGTCTTTATTATGTTGAGGTACTTTCCTTCTATACCCATTTTATTTAGAGTTTTTATCATAAATGGATGCTGTATCTTGTCAAATGCTTTCTCTGCATCTATTGAGATGATCATGTGATTTTTATTCTTCATTTTATTAATGTGGTGTATTACGTTGATTGATTTGCGAATGTTAAACCATCCCTGCATGGACTCTTGATGCTTCTGGAATTGGGCCTTTATGATTAAAAAGAAGCTGAGTGCCTGTGTTGTATAAATTCCTCGCTTGGGCAGCCGTCTTCACCTAGCATGGAGCCTAAGCTGACACATACGAAATATTGCTCTGTCTGTGCTGAAGTGTTTAAACTTTCCGTAACCCTGTCCATAACAAAGAGCTAGCATCAGAAAAATCTAAAATCTGTACCCTCTGGAATCATGAGCTGACAGACTGAAGGGGAGCAAAAGAATCTGGGAAATCTCCTGTCACAAGGATAATCTGGCTTTCAAGCCTATTTATCCCTTCATAATCTGATTTTTCACGTTGGACTAGCATTACCTCAGTCCTTCTCCATCTGTCCTGAGCTGACTGGCATGGAGGTCTCAGGGCTGCGTTCTAAGGGGGCGTAGTGGGCGGGGGGGGGGGGGGAGAGGAGGTGAAGCCTCCAGGTTCTTTGGGTCAGAGCATGCTACAAGCCCAGCCCAGATTCAAGGGGTGGGGGAGTAGATTTGATAGGAAGAGTCTCATTTCAGCTACCACAGATAAGTGCCCCACAGACAAAGAGCAGGGTTCTACTGAAGTGTCAGAGGGATCAGTGGAACGTCACTTGACTGAAGGCTCAGCTCTACCCAAAAAGTGACATCTGAGGTGAGATCTCCAGAATGAAGAGGCGTTAACTAGAAGGAGGGTACTGTTTAGACAGCAGGATCATCACATGCAAAGACCTCCAGCAGGTAATACGTTTGATAAACTTGAAGAATGCAAGGAAGCCATCACTGGCAAGGGCATGAGTCTGGAAATCTCATGGAATTGTGAAAGGGTTCTTCTTTGTCAATAAGTGTGGTGAAGTGAACACTGAACTTCAGGCAACCAGGAGTCCCTCCCAACTCAGTAACTCCGTAGTTGCATCGTCTAATGGGAAAATGATGGAGTGAAAGGGCCATGAAATCATCTAGTGCTACATTTCTCAAAATGTTTTCTGAACGCTGTCAGTGAAGTGGTCCTCTGGTCTGACATGTTTGGGAAACACCCAGTGAAATGAGTTTATTGCTGAACTTCTTGGAGACTTTAATAAGTTCATGCGTAGGGGGACCAATGGTGTGCTGGTAAATGTTTAACAACAAGCTCTCTGAGAATAAACACAGCCCTGAGTTTGAGCATTTTCCAATGTCTGGAGTATAAATACTCCTGCCACGACTGAGTTGAAGCTACCAATGTGACATCACTGATTGCATGGCTGGCTCACAGAATTCCTGAAAACTCAACCATCAGCTCCCGCGAGCTGGTACAGCCTGCTCCAGCACACTCGTGTGGGGACTCTCAGAGACAGAGAGAACGGAGCTTTGCCCCAAACTTCATGGCCACTGCACCCTTTTCACGGGACCTCTGAAAAGATGAAGACTTTGTAAACACACTTTAGGAAATTCTGGTTTGATTTTTCTATAGATGGGGAAACTGAAAAGCTCAGGGTCTTGCCCAAGAACTCAGATCCAAACACAAATTAAACTCTTCTGAGCCTCAGCCCTGTAGCAAAAAGTTTAATGTTCCTCTTTCGTTCAAAACTGTCCTAGATTCACAACTGCCATTTACTCGCCATGTACCGTGTCAGGTACGCTAATCAATTGCAAGAATTGTAGCACTTAATGCTTCCAACACGCTGTAGGATGTGTAATGTTATTATCCTCATTTTACAGGTGAGAAAATTGGAGTGCAGAAATGTTAGATAACTCCACAACAGGAAGCAAAGGCATGGTTTGCTAAGAGATACCTTGCTCCCAATGAGAGACCTTGGTGCCATGCTGTTCCATACCATGGCCAGATATGATAGAGCAAGAATAAGGCCTGTAATCTTCCTTTCTTAGCAAGGAAAGTGTCAGCCTGCATGTGCCCCCTTTCCTGCTCTGATCCTTAAGCCAAAACATCTCCATGGGCCAGCTTTAGGCAGCGTGCATACTGGCAGCCCTGTCACCCCACCAGCATTTACTGATGGGTGATGTTGTGGACTGAAGTTTTGTGTCTCCCCAAAATTCCTGTTGAAGCCCCAACCCCCAAAATGATGGTATTTGGAGATGAGCCTTTGGGAAGTAATGAGGTATAGAGGAGATCAGGAAGGTACCACCGTCAAAATGGATTAGTGCCCTTATAGGAGAAGACACCAGAAAGCTTACTGTCTCTTTCTGTGCACATATAAGAGGAGGTCACATGAGCACATAGTGAGACGGAAGCCACCTACAAGTCAAGAAAAGAGGACTCAGAATGAAAGTTACCTTGCCAGCACCTTGATCTTGAACTTCCCAGCCTCCAGAAGTGTGAGAAGTAGGTTTCCATTGCTTAAGCCACTCAGTCCATGGTATTCTGTTAGAGCAGCCAGAGCAGATTAACACAGGTGAGATGTTGAGTTTGAGGGTTGGAGCAGGGAGAAAAGAGAAAGTTAGTTCAATGGTCGTAGAATTCATGATCCCACTTCTAGGAGTCTACTTGGTAGTGGTAGTAATAATAGCTTTCTACTTAAAAGCTTTCACATCTGTGATGCCATTTGATCCTTAAAGGACTCTGTGAATGTTGCCTGTTTCAGAGAGGTCTGAGTTTGTCCAAGGTCACATAGCTCCAAGGTTAGCAGCTCTGAATCATCTTCTGCCCCTGTGTTCTTCCCAATACATCAAGCTGATTTATGCTAAACTATAGAGTATAGATTAGGTATAGATTTCTCCCTAAATCCAAATATGAATGGCCTTTCATTTGAGAGGCCGTCAAGATTTGAGGAAATGTGGCATGTGTGTCTTCCAATACAAGTCTGAACAGAAGGAATAACATTCACAAAGATGTCACAGTTGCAGAAACTCAGAATTAAGGCCAACCTGGTAATTAACGCAACAAACCCTTACAGAGTGCTTCCTACATGTTGGGCACTATTGAAGAGTTTTACATATATTAACTCATTTAATCCTCACAATAATAACCCTAAGACGTAGCTATTATTATTATTATGCCATTTTACACGTTAGTAAATGAAACTATAGAGAGAAAAAGCATAGCTTTGACTCAAGGTGTGGCCAACTCTAGATGATTGGGGAGGTGTGTGGGTGTATGTCTGTGTGTGTGTGCGCACGCACACGCGCGCACAGAAGGTAGAGGAAGACAACAGTGATTTCAAATTACAGTGTGTCATGTTCTGCCTCCTCGTTCCCTCAGCATCAGAACCACAGCACCTCTTAGCTGCACATTCGTACCAGCAGCCCAATTTCTGCTTGAAACCCCCTCTATTCATCACTCTTCAACTTAAGGTATTGAAAAATTATGTTAAAATGCAAATCTTACCCTGGAGGGGAAACACATTAAACCACTACTTTCCATTTAAACATTTTTGTCAATTCATTTTCTTGGTTGGTTTTTGATTCATTGAAGAAGCCCACCCAGAGTGCAGAACGAAGGGGTTGTTGCTGTTGTTGTTGTTGTTTGAGGGGAATGGGAAGGTCAGGGTGTAAGACTCTGTCCTGAGAAAGCAGAACAGTCACTAACACAACTTATTAAGTATCCACACCACACTAGGCACTGTACTGTGTTATCTCTAAGGTGTACTAGAGCCATACCCTGTAAGGTAAATATCATTATCCCCATTCACAGATGAGAAAACTGAGGTTTGGGGAGGTTAAGTGACTTGCCTGAGGAATAAACTAGTAAATGCTGAGAAGGGATGGCCCAGGTATAGCATTACAACTCTGAGGGCTCTGGCAAGCTGGAAAACACTAGGAAAGCCCTGAGCATTTAGCACACGTCTGAGTGTGAGGCGGGAGGGGAAGATGCAAGTTATTGTGAGAAGAGGACATTCAAAGAAGTGTAGACAGAGAGGGACAGGACGCGAAGGGCTCTGGCCACCGTCTCCCTCTGGCTCCAAGTCCACAGTGTATTCCGCGGTGACCTGGCAGAACCAGCAGGCCTCCAGCCCTTTCTAGTAGGCTCTGCAGCTGCCCTGGAGACCCTGCTGCCTCAGTAGAGACCCCAGGGCTCATCGGGATCAGTCCCTACCAGGAGGCCCTAGCCATTTCTGACCCTGCTTCCCACTTTCCCTGGTCTAGGCTATTTCTCTTCCCTGTGTCACTATGTCATAGGTCATGAAGGTACCTGAGCATGCAGACAGTGGGACGTTGTCCCACTGTGAGGTCTGCAGGCCAGGTGGGGAGGGCGTGCTCTCTCAGGACCCCAGCAGGCGTGGGTCCTGGCTCCCCCCACCTCAGGGGAGCATCCCTCCAGCTCCTCCGTGGGGTGGCCCTGGGCTGAGCTAGGACAGGAGCCCTCCTTTAACCACCTTCCTTCTCAAAGCAGAGGAAGGACTGAGGTTCTGCCTCTTCCAGCTCAGAGGCTCTGAGCAAATGGCTCTGGGCCCTCAATTTCCATGTGTGAATTGAGGACGATGATAACACTCGCCTAGGTGGGCGACTGTGAGGGTTAAATGAGTTAGTCCACAGAAAGTGCTCGGCCCAGAGTCTGCTTTTGGTGATGGTGTTATCATCTATAACTGAGGAGTAACAACACCAGTCGTGGTAACCTTGGGCTACACTCCGTATTTTAACCACTTTGCTATTCTTCACACACACATACTCACCCACTCACACACACACACACACACACACACACACATCACTTCATGGCAGTGGGATGAAGCTACACAGGCAGAACCAGCAGACAGGAACTCTGTCCAGCTCTGGGCTGGGCCCAACTCACTGAGCAGCCTTGGTCAAGTTACTCCTCTTCTCTGGGCTCTGGGGAGGACTTGCAATTTATCCGGGAAACACTGAAATGAACTGTCAGGGGTCACAGTGTGGAGGGCCCAGGCCACATCCAGCTGGCAGCCAAGTTCTTGGGGGCACCACTGTGCAATGAAAACGGGGCGAAGTCACATCCGAGTCCAGATATCTGGCTCTCCCAGCCCTTGGGTGACCACACCGCCTCCTCTGTTGGAGCAGGAAGAGCTTCGGAAGGTATCCTCAGCCTCTCCTGCCTGTACGTTACTGCCTCGCCCCCGGTGCCTTCACTTTGCAATCCTCTGAACTAATGAATTCTCAAGTCTCTCCGAGCTTTAAATTCAGCGAGTGAAGCCTCAGGTTTGTCTTGCGGGGCGGAGAAGGATTTGTCTCCCTGCTGCAGGGGGTTAAGTGGCTGCTTTTGAAAGGACAAAGCAAGAGATGACGTGATAAGATAAGGAGCTCTGTTTTCACAAGACACTCCTCGGGAAAGAACAGGCTTTTGTTGTGATCCAGAGGATAAGAGTGAGCCTTGCATTCATCAGCCTGGCCCTCCTCCCTTTGGCCAGCGCTCAGGGCCACCACGGGATGTGTCTGCCGCTGCTGCCATCTGCTGGAGCCTGGGGGCTCTGCGGCCTGCTGGCAGATGGCATTGAGGGTGTTGGCATACGTTTCCTCCAAGCCCCAAATTATATAGTGCTTGTCCCAGCCGAGGCAGTGGGCTTCACCTTTGCAATTGCTGGTATTTACTAAGTACCTACTATGAGCCAAACACTATGCTTAGAACGTCCATGAGTTGTCTCAATCCATTCACTAGCATAGAAACCCACACAGGCAGGGATTTTTGTCTCTTCATAACGTACCCTTGGTTCCTAGGACAGTGGCTGGCACAGGGTGGGAACTGGTTAATATGGGTTGCATGAGAACAGCTGTAAAGATAGATTGTGTCATTACAGTTTTATGGAAGAGAAAGTTGTTTCTTGGTGACACAAAGGCTCAAGGCATTGTGGGTAAAGCAGTGAGGGAAACCAGAAAGACTCTTGACACAGGCGGAGTTTGTCTATCATCTGGGGTGATTTTGAAGGTGGCAACACGTAGAAAGGAACACCGTGGGCAGCCAGCTTCCTCTGGAGCTCAGAAAACTCAGGGCTGCAAACCACCAGGGAAACAAGCCAAATCAACAAAATATTGCAGTGGGGCCTAGGGACCTTGAGGAGCAAGCAAGGTTCCAGCCAGGGCAAGAAGCCCTGGGCACATGCTTTGTGCTTTCTTTTCAAAGCAGTTTTAGGTTTTCAGAACAATTGAGTGGAAAGTACAGAGAGTTCCCATATACCCTTCCACACCTACACCCCCTCTGCCAGTTTTTATTAACTCCCCCCTATTATTAACATGTTGCATTGGTGTGGTACATTTGTTACAACTGATGGGCCACTATTGATACATTATTATTAACTGCAGTCCATAGTTGACTTTAGGGTTCACTCTTGGTGTGGTACATTCTAAGGGTTTGACAAATGTATCATGACATGTATCATTTATAGTATCATACAGAATAGTTTCACTCCCCCCAAAATACTCAGTACCCCACCTATTCATCTCTCCCCTACCCTGATTCCCTGAACCCTTGGCAACCACTAATCTTTTTACTGTCTCTGCAGTTTTGCCTTTTCCAGAATGTCATATAGTTAGGAACATATAGTATGTAGCCTTTTTCAGGTTGGCTTCTTTCACTTAGCAATATGCATTTAATGTTCCTCTATGTCTTTTTCAAAGCTTGCTAGCTCATTTCTTTTTTATCACTGAATAATATTACACTGAATGGATCTACCACAGTTTGTTTATCCTTTCACTTATTAAAGGACATTTTGGTTGCTTCCAAGTTGTGGCAATTATGAATAAAGCTGCCATAAACATTTGTGTGTGTGTTTTTGGTGGACCTAAGTTTTCAACTCCTTGGGTAAATACCAAGGAATGTGATTGCCAGATCATACGGCAAGTTTTATAAGAAATGCCGAACTGTCTTCCAAAGCGGGTGTCCCTATTTTGTACTCTCGAGCATTGCTGTTAGTAACAGGCATGCTGGCCTGGACTGTCCCGTTCTCAAGATTGGCAAGGCCGAGAGAAGACAGGCCTACAGCTCTTCCCTTCCTCTCTGCATCCAGCTCGCTTGCTGAGCCAAACCCACTTCCCCTGCCGAAAGGTGAAACAGAGGATCTTTTCTTTTCACCCTACAAAGAGGGACCCATTCTAGACAAGGTATGATGCTGTGGCAACTCTGGTCATTTAAACTCCACCTTGGGCAGGTGGAATGGTCCCACTGTTCTGCAAGGTCAATCTGTGGCTTTTGCTTCAAAATTCTGGGCTTGAGCACAGGCATGGGGGCTGGAGAACACAGTTGCTCTTCTGATGTGTGGAGCTTTTGGGTCCTGTGTTCACCAAGCCCTCGTGAAACTGGTACCACTGGAATCAGAACACCCAGCTCCTGTTCACTTTCCACTCTTTCTAAAATGTTGACTAGTTAGTCGTTTAATTCAAATCAGCCCAAAACTTAGGGTAATTAGAATGTTCTGGAGATAGGGAACTATAAGCAGGCTAGGAGTTTTATTTCACTTTTCCTCTCTCTTTTTAAAAAACTCATGAAAAATTAGATAGGGCCCTTTCAAAGTTACTTTCAGAACAAATTTTTAAAGTTAGGCTAACATTAAAATGCAACTGCAGGAAAGAGGGAAGGGCCTTTTTTAGTCATGGTTTTGATATTATTTCCCAGAATCCAAAATTCCACGTTTGGTTGCTTCTATGCAATTGCATCTCCTCTCCCTGCCCAAACCAAACAACGATGACAACAAAAATAAAAACCTTAGTTTTCTCATCAGTAACTCGGAGCAAGTCATTTTATCATGGATTCGTTTTTTTTTAAGGCTGGTGCTCTTTGGTAACTGCCTAGGATAGCTCAGAGAATCTCATTTGAACTTCTTCAATCTGTAAAGAGAAAAAAAGCTTTAGTTCTGCTGGTAGGAGGAGGGTTTATTTACGTGTCTCAATTTACAAGTCTAAGCACTGAAATGTAAACTCTCTGAAGGAAACTTTTGTTCTAATTACTTAACTGAATCCAGAAGCATCTTCTTTGATTTGCTGGAACAAGTCCACTTTGGTCTTAATCTGGCATTTTAAACCATGCTGAGGTGATTTAACAGCTAGTACCTTTTCTGTTCCAGCCAAGTATTTTTCAAAGGGTGGGGATAGGATGAGGTCTAGAATAAACAATATTAGCAAACTTTCCAGATGCTTCTTACAGCGACTGAAGTTTAAGAATCACTGCTCAAGGCAATCCTTTTCCTTTTTAATTTTTTTTTCCTTTTCAGCTTTACCTACAGAATAACGCATTCTGGATAAGTTTCTTCTTCTGTTATGTTTGATTGTCTCACTGAAAACATTTTAACTCTTTTTTTTAATTTCCTAAAATTTTACTTTTTAAATGAATATGCAATAAAATTGACTTTTTGTGTGTCTACACTTCTATGAATTTTAACACATGTATCGATTCATACTAACCACCACCAAGATCAGAATACAAAACAGTTCCATCAGCCCAGAAAACTCCCTCATGTTATCCCTTTTGTAGGCACACCCTCCCCCCAACCCCAGTCGCTGGCAACCACTGATCTGTTTTCCGTCACCATGGTTCTGTCTTTCCCAGAAGGTCATATAAATGGAATCACACGGTGTACAACCTTTTGAGACTGGCTTCTTTCAGTCAACGTAATGCCTTTGAGATTCATCCAAGTTGTTGCATGTATCCATAGTCCATTTCTTTTTATTGCTGAGCAGAATTCCATCGTATGGATGTAACCCAGTTTATTTGTTTGTTAACCCACTGGTGAGCATTTGGTTGTTTCCAGTTTGGGGCAATTATGCATAGAGCTGCTATAAACATTCATGTACAGGTTTTTTTGGTAAAGATAAGTTTTCATGTACTAGGGGTAATACCTAGGAGTAGGATTACCGAGTCAACTCTTATGTGTATTTTTAACTTTATGAGAAGCTGCCACCTTGTTTGCCAGAAGGGCTATGCCATGTTGTATTGCCCCACCAGCAGTGTGCGAGAGTTCCAGTTGTTTTGTATCCTCGCCGTTACACATCAGTTAAAATAACATCAGTTGGCCATATTTGTGTAGGTCTATTTCTGGAGTCTATTCTGTTCCATTGATCTACACATTTATCTCTCTGCCAATACCGTGCTATCTTGATCTCAATTACAATAGCTTTATAGAAGACTTAAAATTGAAAAATGTCATTCCTTCACATCTATTCTTCTTTTTCAAAATCATTTTGGCTATTCTTGTTTCTTTGCCTTTCCGTATACATTTAGAATCAATTTATATCTGTCTACAAAAAATCCTGTTGGGATTTTGATTGGGATTGTGCTAAATCTATAAATAAATTTGAAGAGAGTTGACATCTTCACAGTGTTATCTTCCAATCTATGAACATGGTATGTCTTTCCATTTATGTAGATCTTCTTTGATTTCTTTCGTCAATGTTTTGTAGTTTTCAGCACACAGATCCTTTATATGTTTTATTGGACTTATATCTAAGTATTTCCATTTTTTTCAGTTAGTTTAAATAACATTAAAAAAATATTTGATTTCTAATTCCTTATTGCTATTACATAGAAATATGATCAATTTTTTTAACTTTTACCCTGCAATATTGCTAAACTCACTTATTGGTCTAAGAGGGATGTGTATGTGTGTGTGTGTGTTTTCCTTGGGATTTTCCATGTAGACAATAATTTCATCTGTGAATAGGGACAATTTATTTCTTTTTTTCCAAACTGGATGCCTTTCTCCTCCCCCCCCCCCCGCCCCGATTACACTGGCTAGGAATTCCACTATGGTGTCAAATAGGAATGGAGATAGAGGAATTCTACCTTGTTCCCATTCATAGGAGGAAAGCATTCAATCTTTCATCATTAAGTATGATATTCCCTACAGACTTTTCAATGATGCCATTACCAGGTTGACAAAAGTCCCTTTATTTCATAATTTGCCAAGGGTTTTAAATCATGAATGGATGTTGAATTTTGTGACATGCTTTTACTTTATTAATTGATATTATCATGTGGCTTTTCTTCTTTTGACAATTAATATTACATTGATTGATTTTCAGATATTGAACTAATCTGGCAGAACCCAGGATAAAACCCACTTAGTTGTGACTTATTATTCTTTTTATACATTGCTAGATTCAAGTTGCTAAAATTATGTTAAGAATTTTTGCATCTATGTTCATGAGGAATATTGGTCTGTAGTTTTCCTTTCTTGTATTGTTTTTGGTTGCACTATTAGGATAAATGAGTTGGGAATTGTTCCCTCCTCTTCTATTTTCCTGGAAAAAAAAACTGTAGAGAATTGCCATTATTTAATCATTAAGTGTTGGTAGAATTTTTCAGTGAAACCATCTGGAACTGTTGATTTTTTTTGAAAGTTTTAAATTATGAATTCAATTTCTTTAATAGTTATAGCAGCATTCATGTTTTCTACTTCATGTAGGGTAATTTTGGGTAATTCGTAGGCTCCATAGTGGCATCCCCTGTTTCATTCCTGATATCGGTAATTTGTATCTTCTCTTTTTTTCTGTCAGTCTTTTTAGATGTTTATAAATTTTATTGATCTTGTCAAAGAACCAGGCTTTTTTTTTGTTTCATTGATTTTTCTCTATTGTCTATTTTCAACTTAATTGATTTCTGTTCTCATCTTCGTTATCACTTCCTTATTCTGCTTGATTTGTGTTTCTTTTGTTCTTCCTTTTTTTAGATTGTTAAAATGGAAGCTTAAATTACTGGTTCGAGATCTTTCTTTTCTAACATATGCATTTAATGCTAACAATTTGCCTTTTGCTGTAGTCCACAAATTTTGATATGTTGTGTTTTCATTTTCTCTTAGTTTGCAATATTTTCTAATTTCCCTTGAAACTTCCTCTTTGACTCATCAATTATTAATAAGTGTATTGTTTAATTTCCAAGTGTTTAGAGAATTCCCTATTATCGTTCTCTTATTGATTTCTAATCTAATTTCACTATAGTCAGAGAACATAATTTATGTAATTTCAATTCTTTCAAATTTGTTAGGGTTTCTTATATTACCCAGGATATGATCTATTGTGGTGAATTTTCATGTGTACTTGAAAAGAATGTGTATTTTGGTGTTGTTAGGTGGAGTGTTATATAAATGTTAATTAGATCCAGTTGTTTAATGGTATTGATCAGTTCTTTTATATCCTTGCTGATTTTCTGTCTGTTAATCTATCAATTACTGAGAGAACAGTGTTGAATTTTCCAACTATAATTATGGATTTATCTATTTTTATATTTAGTTCTCTCAGTTTTTGCTTTATGTGTTTTGAAACTCTGTTATTAGGTATATTCACATTTAGGATTGTTATTTCTTCTTGCTGTATTAGTCTTTTTATCATTATGTAATATCCCTTTTTATCCCTAGTAATTTTATTTCCTCTGATGTCTACCTTATCTGATGTCAATGTAGCCACTCAAGCTTACTTTTTTATTAGTTTTTACATGGTATATCTTTTTCATCTTTTTACTTTTAACCTATTTGTATCATTACATTTGAGGTGAGTTTCATGTAAGCAGCATGTAATTGGATTTTGTTTTCTTATCCATTCTGACAATCTCTATCTTTTAACTTGTGTGTTTAGACCATTTACATTTTAATGTGGTTATTGATATGTTTGAATTTAGGTCAATCATTTTATTATTTGTTTTCTCTTTGTTCCCCCTGTTTTTCATTCCTATTTTCCCTTTCCTTTTTGGGAGGTTATTTGAACATTTTTTAGTATTCTGCTTTTATTTACCTATTCTGTTTTTCTGCAAATATTTTGGGATTTTTCAGCTATCTTTCTGTTATTGATTTCTAGTTTAATTCCATTATCATCTGGGAGCATACTTTGTACGTATGTATTCTATTTTTATGACTATATCTCTTTGTATAGCTTTTTTATCGATTGCTCTAGGGATTACAATATACATAACTTTTTGCTTTTAAATATTTTAGCATTTCAAGTTGAATCTAGTAACCTTACTAGTATACAGGGTTTTTGCTATAGTTATTTTATGTACATCTACATACAGTGAAAACTCCATCAGAAATGTTACAATTTTGGCTTCCAACCATCAATCACATTTTCAGAAACTCAATAAGAGAAGAACAGTCTATTATACTTACCCAGAAATTTACCATTTCCATTTCTCTTTCCTCATTCTTGATGTTCCAAGCTTCCTTTTGATATCATTTCCCTCTGCCTGAAGAACTTCCTTGGAAATTCTTTTAGAGCAAGTCTGCTGGCAGTGAATTATCTTTGTTTTCATTTACCGGAAAATGTCCTTATTTCAGCTCATCCCTGAAGGATATTGTCACTAGAATAGAATTTGGCTTGACATTTGTTTTCTTTCTGCGTTTTAAGTATATTGTTATACTTCATTCTGGACTCTGTGGTTTCTCATGAATAATCTGCAGTCACTTCAATTGTTATTTTCCTATAAGTAATGTGTCAATTGTTCTCTGGTTGCTTTCAAGATTTTTCCCTTTTTCTTTAGTTTTCAGCAGTTTTGTTATCATGTGTGCGGGCATGGATTCTTTAGGTTTATATTATTTGGGGTTTGCTGAGCTTCTTGACTTTGCTGGTTTACACGTTTGCCAAATTTGGGAAGTTTTCAAGTTGTTATTTCTTCAGATATGTTTTCTATGCTTCACTCTTTTTTTCTTCTCAGACTCCACTGATAGGAATGTTAAACATTCTGGTATTGTCCCACAGGTTCCTCAGGATCTGTTTATTTTTTAATCTTTCTTCTCTCTGTTGCTCAGATTGTTTACTTTCTATTAATCTATCTTCAAGTTCACTGACTCTTTCCTCTGTCATCTCCATTTTGCTGATAAGCCCATCCAGTGAGTTTATTTCGATTATTGTATTTTTCAGTTCTAAAATTTTTATTTGGTTCTTTATATTTTCTTTTTCTTTGCTGATACTTTCTATTTTTCCATTTATTTCAAGAGTGTTCAGGATTTCTTGTTGGAGCATGTCTTTAAGAACAGCTTTAGAACCTTTGTCAGATAATTCCAACTTCTGTATTATCTCAGCATTGGTGTCTTTTCTGTCTTTTCTCATGTGAGTTTAGATTTCCCTGGTTATTTGTATGCTGAGTAATTTTGGTTTGTATCCTGGACATGTTACATATTACATTATGAGACTCTGAGTTTCACTTAAATCCTATGGAGAGTGTTGATATTTTTGTTTTAACAGTTAATCAACCCAGCTGGGTTCAGTCCTCAATTTCCAACCAGCTTTCTGTGGGTTGTGGTTTCAATGTCAGTTCAGTTTTCAAATCCTTTGCAGAGCTATTTAGATCTGTTCCAGATGTTCGCCACCAAGGGCCCAGCCTGGGACCTGTGCAGTCTACTCCGTAGCTCAGTTCTCAAGTCTGTGTATGTTGTTTAGTCACATCCAGGAATGAGTAGCTCAGACGTAAGCCCAGGAGTTCCTGAGCAACTTTCTCCTGTATACCTCTCTCTCTCTCTCTCTCTCTCTCTCTCTCTCTTTCTCTCTCCGTCTCTCTCTCTCAGATCTCCCTGATACTTTTAAGCTCCCCCCACTTTTCTTTGTGTTCATTTGGACTGAAAAATCGGGCTTTATTTAGCCCACTCTGCCATATACATCCCACAGCTATGCTCACATCTAGAGCCAAGTTTTAGAAGAGAGAGAGTAAAAAAGCTGTGGGAGGTTGCCTTACCCTCTGGGGAACACAGCTCCTACTGTTAGGGTACCCTTCTTCAGACTTTTAGGCTTGTGTGGGCCTCTGTCGCTGCCTCTGACACCACCACCATTAGCATCTCAAGACTGCTTGTGGGCTGAGGTGCAAGAGAATGGAAAAAAGTTAAGAAAGAATAAAAAAAAAGGAAAACAGGATATTTCTCTACCCTCTCTCAGTGTTGGGAAACCTCTTTCCCTCACCTCAAGCCAGAACTAGAAGGCTTCTCCTGGAGCTCTCTCTGTCCACTCTGATGCCACTCTCAGATTTTAGGCTGCATTGGGTTCAGCCCAGTGGCTATCAGAGAGGGAAAAATAGTAAACTGACATGATGCTTCAAAAGCTGGTCCTCTTTTCCAACCCATTTGCTGCTACTTACTTTTCAGAGTCCTCAAATAGCTGGTCCATGCAGTCTCTCCAGATTGTATAGCTGCTTTCAGTGAGAGAGTGGATTAGCTATATTTTCTTATTTTCTGTATTCTTGATGTTCTGGCATCTAGGGCCTTGCTGAACTGCCCTTCCCAGGATTAGCTACTCCCTGGCGATTGCAAACAACTCACCTAGGAGCACACAGTTCATATGCAAATCAACAAATCCAAACCCACACCCCCAACCACTTCCTTTATTGGGCTCTTACACTAGGGCCACTATCCACCTGCTTAGTGACCCCAGGGCCAGATACCAGATGACTTGGGACAGCCCCTATACCCCAGAGTCCACTGAAGTTATTCAAACTAGCCAATCCCATGCCTGCTTACCCTGCCTCACCTGTTCCTTCCCGTGGAAACTCGCATAAAGTCTCCTGCCCACGTTTTCCCCTGCTCCCTCTCCCTTCTGACCAACCACGGTGTTTCTCCATGTGGCCCCCCATGGCATGGCATGCCCCTCCTCTTGGGAACTGTGAGTAAAAAGCTATCATTTCGATGGCAGTCATCTCCTAATCTGTTTGCCTCACCAAAACTGAATAATGATGAAAGCTACATTTTAAAACAGAGGGACAAGGTGGAATGTGCTTACTTCATCTCACCTGGAGCCCTCTTTCATAGATAGATAGATATAGATATAACATACTTTGATCGGCCTCAACTTTTTCTGTTATAAGTCAGAGAAACTGGCTTTCCCAAAAGATGGGATTTTTATGCCTTGAGTAACTGAAGAGTTCAGTTTGTTTGTCTGTTTTTGCTTGTCTGTACTTTCTCATTCTTTACGTACCAGTTCTGATTTAATGTTGTAGTGGGCGTGTGTTGTGCTTCTCTGCGTGGGATGCCATCTCCTTCCAACCCTGACGGGAACCACTCCTGACCCCCTGCCAGGCTGTACCGTTTGGGTGGGAATCACCACTACCATCACCCCTCACTGCAGAGGGGTCACATGTCCGGGCCATCCAGTTGGCATATTCCTGTACCCTGACCACAGTCGTCAGTTCAGGAATGAAAGCCAAACCCAAGACTTTGAGAAGAACTGTTGGGGAAAGAGCGTCTCTATTTCTGCTTGTGGTACTAAGTGAGTGAAATGTAAATCTGAAGTTGCATCTTCCCATTGCTTTCAAAGAGCTCACCGAATGGTAAAAACAATAAAGAGAAAAGCAGAGCTAAACAATGGTGGTAGATTTTGAAAATATTGATATGGGCCCACCAATGCCTGAAGACCTTCCTTTTCCTGTGGCACTTCAGTGACACAAACTAGTGAATTCCTGTTTTGCTTGAGCCAGTCTGTGTTAGTTTTCTGTCACTTGTAGCCAAAAGTGTCCTGACTAATGTGTAAATGAACCCTTAGTCTGTTGTACTTTCTTGTGGCCTGAATCTTGAGTTGATTATCTTTAATCAACAACACATGGAGATTTGTATTGGCGTCCTTTGTTGAAATCCATTGGAAGGAATTGTAACTCACTGGGTGAATTTTATCCATCTGCACCCTCTTCTTCTTGTTTTTGTCAGTGATACTTGTGCTGTGTTGCTTCGAGTGCTGCTCAGTTTGAGTTTTCCCCAGAAGCAGACCCTGGGTAGAGGATTTGAGTGCCACTGGTTTATTTCAAAGGTGATCGCGAGAGTACCAGCAGAGGAGTAGGGGAATAAAAGTGGGAAAAGAAGGATGAGTTATTGAGAAGGTTCCCACAGAGGGCCACTGGGGCTCACCCCTACCGGGGAACTCTGGGGGACTGTGTAGAATGAGCCCCAGAATTACCCACTCAAGGAGTGAGGAGGTAGGGGTTAGTTATTCTCCAACTCACATCCATCGTTGGCTGAGGGCTGTTTCCAGGGCTTTGATTCCCCCAGTACGTCTGGCCTGCCCCACTTGGGAACTGAGAGCAAGCCTTTAGGTGAAGAGTTGTAGGTACCTGTAAATAGGAGATGGAAGGCATGTGCTTGAGGGACCCCAAGAGTTTAAAGGGACATGGGACGGGATGGCCAGCATCTGCCACCAGAACTGTGTGTCCTTGTTTTCAATCCCTGTGATTCTAACTTAGCCTCTTTTCATATAGTCAGTAAGAAGGTGTATTGATTGCATGTGTATTGATCCATAAGTAATGACTCTTCACAAACATAGTAGCTTTAAAACTCATCAAGCTTTCTCCGTGGTTGGGAAGATGAGATTGAGGTCAAAAGTATGATGTTCTCTAGGCTATTTCAATCATTCACTCATTCATTCATTCCTACAGCAAATGCTTTGGAGGAACAGAAATCAATAAGCAAAAGTCCCTGTCCTTGCAGAAGCCAGAAACTGATATCAGGCAGACAGAAATGTAATTACTGGTGGAATAAAATGATGCTTGCTTTGATAGAGGTGGATAAAAATGCTGGTAGAGCACAGGGGTAGAGTCGCAAAGAGGGCAGTGTTTGTGTCTTCAAAGATGGGAAGGAAGGAAGGGAGGAAGGGCATTTATTCTCCTTGCTATTACTGTGTAGCAAATGACCCTAAATTTAGGGCATAGAACAGCACCCATTTTATTATGCTCAGGATTCTGTGGGTCAGGAATTTGAAAGAGGATGAGAGTGGTCAGCTAGTCTCTACACCACAATGTCTGGGGTCTAGCTAGGAAGACTCAGAAGTTGGAGGTGACTCAACGGCTGAGGTGTGGAATCATCTGAAGGCTCACTCACTTTCTTGTCTGGCAGTTGATGATGTTTGCAGAGACTTCAGGGGATTTGCCGACTGCTACGTCTACACTTGGCCTCTTCGTGTGTCTGCTTGGGCTTCCTCCGAGCATGGTGGTTGGGTTCCAAGAGCAAGTGCCCCAAGACAACCAGGCAGAAGCTGTGTTGCCTTTTCTGGCCCAGCTTCAGAAGCTACATAGTGTCAACTCCCCGGTGATCACAAGCCTGCCCAAACTCAACGGGAGGAATCTTAGACCCATCTCTCCGTGAGCAGAGCGTCAGAGTCATATTGTGAGAAGAGCGTGTGGGAAGGGAGAGATTGTTGCAACCTGTTTTGGAAAATACCTTCTACCACAGCATTGAAGGGATAAAATTATTTTGTCCATCTGGTATTTAGTAATGTCTTTCTTGGACTATATTATTTGCTGAGAGAAATCATTTTAAATTACTTCAGTTGCCTAAGCCAGATTGTCTCATAAAGATATGAGGAGAGGGATTTATTATTTGATGCATTTGTCACCCCTTCCCTGCCCATGCAGCCTTCCTCCCTGGCCCACACTTTGAGACCAATGCCACAGAGCCTGTGCAGAGTGGGGGAGGAGGGTATCAGACTTAGCAGAGCAGATTCTCTTTCGAGATCAGGCAAGGGCAAAGCCTGTGAATATTCTTATCTTAACATTAAAGTTCATTATAAACATATATGCATATACACTCTAAGTGCCTTTCTTTTCTCATTGAATCTGATTCTTGGGAGTATTAAAACTCTTGAATTCATTTAGTGTTGCATCATTACCCCCCAAAAAGAACATTCCAATTTATGCTCCCTTTTG
Organism: Diceros bicornis minor; assembly: GCF_020826845.1. Taxonomy (NCBI): domain Eukaryota; kingdom Metazoa; phylum Chordata; class Mammalia; order Perissodactyla; family Rhinocerotidae; genus Diceros; species Diceros bicornis. Next base: position 70,100,216 of record NC_080741.1, on the reverse strand, counting down.
AGTAATTGTGATGAGGCTCCAGGCTGGTTGAGAATTTCTCTTTTGTCCATTGCTTGGACTTTTCTTTTTAAAGATGAAACTTAATGGTTTTCACTTTTTAAAGCCATATTTAAAAAATCTGCACCATAGACATCTCATAATCAGGGTGTCCAGTGCGTGGAGACATTCTGACGCTGAGCTGAATGAAGTAGCTAGGAGGCAGTCTCGTACTGCAGTCTGGCAGCTGGGACCTGAATCCCAAACGTGCTATTTACACTTCTGTGATTGGGGGCAAGTCACTCAACTTCTCGGAGTCTTGGTTTCTTAATCTGTAAATGGGGGTAATGATGCTTACTTTTTAGTGTTGTAATGCAGACTAAAGAAGACAAGCAATGGGCCTGGTACCTAGGAGATAATAAGTTGAATATTGGGGGATTCTACGAGAAATTCAACTATACGCTCACTCAGTTCTCTCTGGAGTTAGAGAGCAGGTCAGCATCCACATAATCAATCTTCGGAATTTTATGTCCCTTTCCTGCCTCTAAGGGCTGAGGAAAGGCATAAGATCAGCTGAAACCTAAGGCCTTTTTATTACCTGTGTGCGCGTGTGTGTGTGTCAGAATCTTGGCTGCAAAGAATATTTCCTTTACCAACCATTTTCTCCCCCCTCACCTCAGTCCCCTCTCTGCTCTTGTTTCATGAGACTAGAAGCTTCCCAGACATTTCCTGATTATTTCTCAGTGACATATATTCATTGAAGAGGAAGCAAAGCTTTGTAGGGGAAAGACAGCTCAAGTCAGAAGCACTAACTTGGCGCGGCCTTCCAGATCTCTGAGCAGCCTTACTCACTCCCCTTTCCTCGTAATTTAATTTGGAGCCTGGCCTGTGGTGTCACTCCCTGGCCGGCGATGGAGTTGTCAGGAAGGGCAGAGCCGGATACTGCCCTGCCTTGTAATTAAAGGCCTGGTTCTCCACTGTCTCCCCAACCATGTTGCAATGAGACACCAGGTTGACTTAGCACCACTGGAAATGGCGAGAAAATCAACATATTGCTTGATACTCTTCTTGCTTGCTTTCCTTTTTTTTAAGTTAGAAAGCCACAAAGCCACTGTGAAATCACTGAAAATGTCAACCAAAGAACTGCCCACTTCATTTGGCCCCTGTGTGGTTTTTTATCTTAATTATTATATCAATGACATTCCACCTTTCAAATTAAATCCTTTTCCTCATTATCTTGGTTTGCCGTTGTTATTGTCTGATCTGCGATGGATTTCATGACAACTCTGAAAAGCCAGAGTGGGCTAAATTTAGCTTTAATTAGGCATCATTGTAGCCCCGTGATTATTTCCTCATTTCATTTGGATTCTACTCACTGGAATGCTGAGCGAGGCTTTGGCACGGTTTGCCTGCAATTTTCACAGAATTCTCCACCACATTTCTTGCGATCATGGTGATTGTTTTGCACCACAAATGGTTTTTGCAGCTAGAGCTTTAATCCCCTTTTATAGCCCAGAGTTTATTAGGGATGGTCAAGCTATGCCCCACAGCTGGCAGCTGCTGGGAGAAAAACCCCAAAACAAAATGTCAGGGCATCTCCGCCTGGTATCGACCTTCCCGGGGTACCCCAATGGGGACTGGACGTTGGCTACACCAGATTAGATGTATCTGTCACCTCTGAATAGAGGGATTTCCACTTTATTCAAATGATGTGCAAAGTAGATTTTTGCAGACCATGGCTGATCCCTCCCTTGCCTGGAGACAGTCAAGTATCCTGGTTAACAGGTAGGCCATGAAGCCAGAATGCCAGGTTCAAATCTTCACTTGACCTCTTACCAGCCCTTTGTCTTTGGAGAATTTACTTCTTTGCCCCTGGGTTTCTTCATGTGTAAAACAGAGATAATGGTAGTATTGCTTCATAGCCTCATTGTGAGAACTAAGTGAGTAAACATATGTAAAGCATTTAGAACAGCGCTTTGCACAGTAAATGCTTGTTGTTGATGCTGCTGCTGTTGTTATTACAGGCCTCCTGGAAGATGACGTCTAAATTATGTTGGCAAGTAGCTGTAAGACAGACAGGCTGGGATTAGGAGCAAAATTTCAGTCCCTGGGAGAGGAACTTGCAAGACCATCCAGGATTTAATCTGTCGTGGGCATCTGTTGATTTTCCTGCCCAACATTGATGTTCTCTCCTGGATTTTCCTTTTTGGAACTGTATGAGTCAGGGCCTAGTTGGCATAACAGAACCACTCCAGATATTTCAAATAGAGTGAATGTATACTGGGAACTAGTTATGCAGTTAATGGAAGGGTTGAGAAGCCAAACAAAGGGTGGAGGGGCTGCCCAGTGGTTAGCAACAGCAGGAAATCTCTACCACACTTAAGGCTGGGGAATCAAGGGAGAAAGCAATGTTGCCTGAGTCCAGGGCCATCTGGTGGAAGCTAGAACTATGGCGGGCCTGATCAGCAGAAACCAGGACTGTGAAGGGAGGGGCCCAAAGGAGATACAGCATTGTCTGTGACACCACCTGAAGCAAAGAGGGGTGGATAAATGCCTTGGCTTCACTCTCTTCCTGTCCCCTAATCTTCCGTCAATGCGTCCAATTGGCAGAATCTACCTGGGAACCAGAAGGCCACCACATCAAGGAGCTAGAGTTCTCTGTGATGCAGAGCAGAGATCTGAGAGCAAACAGGCAAATGACTGGCCCAGGAACCACCTCTCCCCCGACCACCCAGTCCATATGATTCTGGTGGAGCTGACCTTCACCTTTGGCTCCAGGAGTAGGTGTGTGACCCAGGACTGGCCAATCCGTGTATTCCACTCTGCTGGCTGTAGTGACCCAAGTTGGTCCAATGAGCATGAACCCTGGAACTTTTGGGCAAGAGAAAGCTTTCTGCTAGGGTTGCCGGGCTTATAGAATATAAATGCAGTGTTGCTAATAGCCACCCTGCTACCATAGAGAAAAAGATGGCTTAGAATGAAGCCAGCATGAAAAGAAACAGAACAGTGAGAATGGGAAAAGATTAGCAACAATGTTTGAATACCTGGATCCAGCCATATCTGTGCCTGTCTCTCTGAGTTATGTGAACCACAATGTCCACCTCTCCATTGTGTGTGTGTGTGTGTGTGTGTGTGTGTGTGTGTGTGTGTGTGTGAGAGTCAATTTCTGTCACTTGCAGCCAAATGATTCCCAACTAGTTCACAACAAGCCTAAGACAGAGCTAGGGTACTAAGAAGTGACTAGGATAAAAACTTGTCAACAGTGACTGAGAAGGAAGTCTGTCTGTGGGGCCAGTCATGGGGCTGGACACTTTTGTATGAGACAGAAACCCAGAGATCACAGGAAAGTCCCCATATCAGTGTTGGACTTGCAACATATGTGATCCCCTTGGTCTCTGCTTAATGAATTCTAGACACTCCTTACTTCTCATGCAGGATCCAGCTAGAACAAACTTTTTACCAATTCCTCAGCCTTATTTTTTCTCTCCGTTGTCTCCACACGTGCTATTCCTACAATATTGAGAACTCTTTGTCACTCCCATCCTTAATAAGTATTATCCTTATGCAGCCTTCTTATGTGTCAGATATTGTGCTAATGCACATATATATGTGTCTATATTATATATATATTATATATATATATTATATATATATATATTCTATTTAGTCTTTACCTATGAGGACAATAACTTGTGAGGTAAGAATTTTTATTATTCCCAATTTTAAAATGTGGAAATTGAGGCTGAGATGAGTTAACTAACTTGTCCAGGAGTTGACCCCAGGCCGTTGGATAAATCCTAGACCCCGCTGTTCTAACCATCAGGACGTGAACCTTTCTCTTCCCTGAGTGTCTTTATTTATCCTTCTGTTCCCAGCACAGATCTACCCTTAAATTAGGTTCAGTCCCCCTGTTGTGCGTTTCCCGAGCTCCCTGTTCTTCCTGCCTCGTGGTTGTCAGCACGCTCTGCCGTAGCCACTTGTTTGTCTATCTTGCCCACCAGACTGGCCCTGTAAAGATGTGGCCAGGATCTGCCTTGGGCTCTGTGCTATCCTCTGTGATGTGTCCAGCACGTCACAGACCCTTTCCATAACTAAAGGAAGAAGGAATGTTGAACCACAGGTGTTGGTTTGAAGAAATCCTGCCTATGACCGGGATTAACTGGAAAATTGGGTGAGAAGTGGTCGTTCTCATAAGGATCAAGGAGTTGGGCTGTAAGGACCAAGGAGTGCTACAGAGAAGGAATCAGATACAGCTTGATATAGCCCCAGAGTCTGAGGAATAGGGGATTCCAGGCCCAACAGCCAAGGAGAGACTATTAGGCAAGGGAAGTCTTGCCACACCCCCAAACATATCATATATATCTGCCCTGCTTACCCCACAACCCAGACTCTCTCTTCGCTTGCCTTCTCCAGCAGGCTGTGAGCTTTCAAGAGCGGGAGTTCTGTCTTTCAGGTCTATTTCCCGACGCTTAACCTGGTGCCTGGCCCTGTTGGCCTCTCCTGGATGCTGCTTGACTAGTCGTTGATGGAATGCTTGTTTCCAAGGCCACCTACGTCGCTCTCCTGGGCTGAAGTGTGGTGGAGGAGGCCCACGCTTAAATCCTGAGTGGCTGTCTGCTCCGCGCAGCCTTAGCGGAAGTGCAAGCTGTTCAAGGGACACGCACATTGACATTTCACAAACTCTGCATGCTTCCTCATTATTTATGATAATGTCTGCCAGATAGCATATAGCGCTCTCCATTACTCAAAATATGAGATTATTGGTTTAAATGTGTTCCTCTAGGCATTGTAGGCAGTTTTCATATTCACTCATTTATTCATGTATTCATCATTCAGCAAATATTTACTGAACACATATCAAGTACAAGAAGGCACATGGTAGGTTCATGGCCATTGGGGGTGGGGTAAGGGGATGGATAAAATAAAGCACGAATCCTGCTCTCAAAGAGCTGAGTTCAGATAGACCAGCTACTATATCTAGGGCACCCACCATGTGCCAGGCATGTGCTAAATATTCTCCATATAGTGTCTCATTTACTCTTCACCATCACCATACAATGTAAATAATAGATGCGGCAAGTGAGGATCTGGAGGTTAAAGCTACTTGCTCAAGATCACACAGGTGCTAAGAAGCAGAATGGGGATTCCCTCCCTGACCTCTGAGATCCGAATCCTGTTCTTTCCTCTGTGCTGTACTGCCTCCAAAATAAGGATGAGGTAGAAGGTGGGCAGTGACCCTGGAAGTTCAGACAAAGTGCCACAGAATATCAGGGGACCACTTTAGTCGTGTGACTGCTGACCACTTCTGGAAAGTAGAAGCCATCCACATGGGTCTCTCTAATACCCATCTCCTACCCTGGATGAAAACTGAAAATTCAGCAGAACCTAAGGTACTCGTGAACCCCAACGTGAAACCACCAGTTATTTGAAATCAACTTTCCATTTCTATCAGACAGCCCGTGTGTGACAGAAACAGCCTGTGGGGTTTTTCCATTTTGTCTTGCCTGGCACCAAGCATCTGTGTGGCTGTGTTCCATATGGAACGGGGTTCTGGGAGCAGGCAGAGGTTAACCTTTTTTGAAGTTAGAAACTGTCACTTTCAAGATTTCAAAATGTTTGCTGTCTAGGGTGGAGATTGTCTTGGAAGCACAGTCACCCTTTGTTCTAGGACATCCCTTCTGCTGGGCACTGCTAGTCAAGACTTGTGAGCCAATATCTAAATCTGGGAAGTCACCCAAAGGCAGATGATTCAACCTGTCTGTGCTCTGTTTAGTCCCATAAAGTGAGAGTGCAGCAGAACTGTGGGAGAGAGTGTCTTTTCTCCTAAAGCTAAATTGGAATTATCCCATGTCAGAAAACATTAATAGAGCTGTTTATGTGTTTCTCATAGAGATTATGAGTGTTGGCCAAGGCAGGTTTCCTTCACATCAGGTAAGAAGAAAGACTGTATTGGGCTTGGTAGAGAGCTATCTGCTGGGTGATGGCTTCACACACAGAAGGAACAGCCCCAGCTGGGAACCTGGACTGGTTCAGCTACGATGGTCCAGTCCTGGACATTTGAGTCAGACTATAGTGTGTTGGGGGAGGTGGTGAGGTGGTAAACTTCCCTTTAGATAAATGGATGTTACCACTGTCGGTCATCCTAGAGACTTAACAGGCACCCTGGGAACTATGCTACGCCAGGGAAGACTTGACTCCCCCTTTCAGGGAGACCGATTCCTCCGTGGGTGGCTTCAGTTGATCCCTGACTTGCCAGGCTCTCCTGGGAAGCAGTTAAGATCCCTGAGGATGAGTTCAGGACTACAGGCTTTGGAAGTAATGACTCTAGGAGCAGATGTGAATTATCCTCTGTGGGATATTTCTGTGATTCCCAAGTCTTCAGTAAATTCTTGTTAGAAGAGAAAAAGTAAAAGTTACGAGCATAAATGTTAGCATCATCCAGGTTTATATCCTTTCATTTACTAAGATGTATGCTTGTGAGCTTACCTAAACCTCTCTAAGCCTGCGATTCCTGGGTTGTAAAGGAATAATGATTGTACCTAACCCATTGTACTGTTGTACATTGGCTGAAAATGTGTAGAAGTAAATCAGAATTTTATTGCCATTTTGGTGTCTCCATGACTAATTTCCCAGTTGCAGGCTGGCTGTAAACTAAAGAGAATTATCATTAGACATTAAAAGCAACATAATTTACTTTTTTAAAAAATACCTTTCCCCAGAGAAGTTTCACTTAGACGTTGATGGGAGTATTTTCATTTTTTTCTTTCTCCTTTTTTAGCAAGGATGTAGAAAAGCATTAGTGCCTGTTAATCAGATGATCATGACAAAGGTGCTATAAAGAAATGGGGTGAAAATGAATCCATAACAACATCACTTTGGTTCAACTTATTTATTATGAAGCATATTTAAAAAGAAAAATGGGTAGTAATTTAATTCAATTTATAACGTTTTAATGGAATCATTTTCATTCAATGGTAAAGAGTGCATATTTTGAAACATGCTGTTCATATTTGTCTAGAAGGGGAAATTCCAGGGCTTCTGTGAGCGAGAGAAAGCTGAGCAACATTTCCCCTCAACAAACAAGGCATCATCCTGGAAATCTGGTCTTCCTTATCCCACCAGGTTCGATTGTTCAGCTACTCTGCTAATTGTTTCAACTGGCAATTTTCAAAGAAATCAACATGAAGAATTCCGCAAAGTGAAATTGGGCATTTGGTTATGAAATCTGGTGTGAAATCATTATGGCGCGCTATTGGGAGAATCAGAACAGCTTCCAACTGCATGAGCCGTTAATGAAGCTTAGATCTTAAACACACAAATCTATTTCTTGACTAAGCACAATGTTACAGGTGATTTTCTGGCTGCTTTTGATTAAGTGCCTATACTTTTAATTCTTTTTAAATAGCAAACAATTTTTAAGCCATTTGGAGCTTGGCTTTTGGACTCAAACTGCTAAGGTTGAAAGCCCAGCTCTATGATTCACTGGCTACGTGAGCAGCTCCCTTCAGCTTCTGGAAGCCTCAATTCTTTTTTTTTTTTTTTCCCAAGGAAGATTAGCCCTGAGGTAACATCCATTGCCAGTCCTCCTCTTTTTGCTGAGGAAGACTGGCCCTGGGCTAAGATCCATGCCCATCTTCCTCTACTTTATATTGGATGCCGCCACAGCATGGCCTGACAAGCAGTGCGGTGGTGTGTGCCTTGGATCTGAACCTGCGAACCCTGGGCCACCGAAGCAGAGCGCACACACTTAACCACTACCCCACGGGGCAGCCCCTCAATTCTTTTTTTTTTTTTTAAGGTATTTATTTATTTATTTATTTTGGTAAGATCAGCCCTGAGCTAACATCCATGCTGATCCTCCTCTTTTTGCTGAGGAAGACTGGCCCTGAGCTAACATCCGTGCCCATCTTCCTTTACTTTATATGGGACGCCGCCACAGCATGGCCTGACAAGTGGTGCCTTGGTGCGCGCCTGGGATCCGAACCCGGGCCGCCAGCAGCGGAGCGCACGCACTTAACCGCTACGCCACGGGGCCGGCCCCTCAATTCTTTTTTAAGTCATTAAAATGGGACTAAGAATACTTATCTCATAGCATAAAATGAGGATTTAGTGAAATAATATGTAAAGTATGTTGCACAACTCTCAAAAATCTTCGGTATTATTTTCTTTGTTATTATTGCACTTGCAAATGATAGAAGCCTCACTCAAACTAGTTTTCAAAAATAATAATGATAGGGGGCCAGCCCAGTGGCACAGTTGTTAAGTTCATGAGCTCCGCTTCGGCGGCCAGGGGTTCGCAGGTTCAGATCCTGGGCGCAGACATACGCACTGTTCATCAAGCTGAGGCAGCGTCCCACATACAAATAGAGGAAGACTGGCATGGATGTTAGCTCAGGGCCAATCTTCCTCACCAAAAATAATAATAATAATAATAGCGTATATTGGGAACTTACTGTGTGCCACTCACTGGGATAAGGGCTTCATCTTAATTTTTTTATTTAATTAAAAGGACTTTTTAAAAATTACATAAATGAAAAACCTAGGTTTGGTCTAGTTTCAGATAAGGCTAGACCCCAGTGTTCAATTGAGGTCCTCGGAAATCTGTCTCTCTCTACCTTTCAATTCTCTCCTCCATGTTGGCTTCGGCCTCAGCCAGATTCTCTCCATGACAGAGCCAGATAGCTACAAGCAGTTCCAGGCTTTCATTCATTCAGCCCCTCTAGCTCAATAGTTCTAGCAAAAGTCCCAGATGGCTTTTGTGGTGTTTGTTTGTTTGGTTGGGGTTTTTTGGGGGGGTTTTTTTTTGGTATTTTGGGGGGTTTTTTGGTTTTTTTTTTATCGTGGTAACATCGGTTTATAACGTTATATAAATTTCAGGTGTACATCATTATATTTCTATTTCTGTGTAGATTATATCATGTTCACCACGCAAAGAATAATTGTAGTCAATCACAACACACATGTACCTAATCACTCCTTTCACCTTCCTCCCTCCCATCTTCCCCTCTGGTAACCACCAATCCAGTCTCTGTCTCTATGTGTTTGTTTGTTATTGTTTTTATCTTCTATTTACGAGTGAGAACATACGGTATTTGACTTTCTCCCTCTTACTTATTTCGCTTAACATTATACCCTCAAGGTCCATCCATGTTGTCACAAATGGCCAGATTTCATCCTTTTTTGTGGCTGAGTAGTATTCTGTTGTGTAAATATACCACATCTTCTTTATCCATTCGTCCCTTGATGGACACCTGGACTGCTTCCAAGTCTTGGCTATTGTGACTAATGCTGTAATGAACACAGGGGTGCATATATCTTTACGCATTCATGTTTTCACATTCTTTGGATAAATACCCAGCAGTGGAATAGCTGGATTGTATGTAGTTCTATCCTTAATTTTTTGAGGACTCTCCATACTGTTTTCCATAGTGGCTGCACAAATTTGGACTCCCACCAGCAGTGTATGTGAGTTCCCTTTTCTCCACATCCTCGCCAATACTTATTATTTCCTGTCTTGTTAATTATAGCCATTCTGATGGGAGTGAGGTGATATCTCGTTGTAGTTTTGATTTGCATTTCCCTAATAATTAGTGATGTTGAATATCTTTTCATGTGCCTGTCGGCCATCTGTATATCTTCTTTGGAGAAACTTCTGTTCAGATCTTTTGCCCATTTTTTAAACTAGATGGCTTTTGATTGGATAGATTTGGATCAATGCCCTTCCCTGACCAATAACCATGATCAGGATGATGATCCTTCTGATTAACCTGGTCACTCGCCCAACCTTGTTTGGATTGAAGATTGAGTATAGGGATTGATGGCAGCTCAGTTTGTAACCTTTCCACTTTAGCTTCTGAAAAGCAGGGAGAACAACAGGGATAGCAAAAGTCTAAACTCATAGACTACGTCCTCAGGAGACAGAGAAAACCCCAAACCCAAAGATAGCAGAAACTCGTATGAAATCCACAATGGTGCAACAGGAAGGAAGGGGGATTCTGAAATGTACTACAAGCTGCAAGTCCGTCAAATGGTCAAACACAGGAGAGGGTTGCATCTTGGGTGAGAACTGCCGTGAGCAGATTTGAGAACAAAGACTAAAAATAGGGGACTAAGGAAGGGAGAAGTCCTTGTAGGCTCCAAATTGCATCTCTATAAATAGAGTGGGCTGTAAGCAATGTCGTCTCAGGGTCTACTTAGGCACCCAGATTATGTGCTTCAATACGTCCCCAGGACCACTTAGAGAAATGGCTGATTCTAGGTCTGGAGCAGGAAAGACGCAGGGTGAGCTAGAGATAGCTTGTTCTGTCAGAAAGTAAGGAAGCTTTCCAAGATTAATGGATTTGCATCAAAATGACATAGAAGATGGTCTGAAGGGGCTCCCAATGGCCAAAGTTGGAACAATTTGGGCATCTTTTTGATTATATAATAATCATTATAGACAAAATGTATTTAATGTATAAAATTCATGACTTCATAAAGATACTCAAAAAAGAGAAAGTCAGAAAAGCATCACATGAGATGGCCATTACACAGCTCTTTACTTTTTAATTGGTAATTATGGGAAAAAATTAAATATTTATTATGCCTTCCCACTAGGAACTCCATGACAGGATAACCAACTAGCCCACTTGATGAGAGAAGCTCTACTTTACAAAAGAATGCTGGTTAATAAGTATAGAAGGAAGGAGAGAAGTTGAAAACATCATTTTGTACAACTTAATGAAATTATGAACTTAGGCAAGATTTATGTATTAGGTGAGTGTTTGATGGAGAGAACAAGACTTTGCATAGCACAAAAGTGACACCATACCAATTCCTTTCTGATCATGTATCAGTTATCTATGGCCAAGTGACAAACCACTCAAAAAATCTAGTGGCTAAAAACAATAATCATTCATTATTCTTCATTACTCTATGGGTCATCTGGGTTGGTTCTTCTGTCTGGACCAGCTCTGTGTTCAGCTGGCGGTTCACCTGGGGCTGATGGATCTCAGATGGTCTCACTTACATGTCTGACAGTTGACAAGGATGGCTGGATGACTGAGGTCTCCTTTTATGCGGTCTCTCAGATGGCCTGGGATGGCTTTACTCATATCTCTGAGACCTTAGCTGGAATAGCTGGGGGCATTCTCCGTGTGGTGTCCCATCCTCTAGTAGGCTAGTCCAAGCTTCTTTACATGGCTGTCTCAGGGTTTCAGCCGCAAAAGGGGGCAACACCTGCTGCACAGACATTTCCAGGCCTCTCTTTACATCATGTTCACTAGTATCTCATTGGCCAAAGAAAGTCACATAGCCAAGCCCAGATTTAAGGGGTGGAGAAACAGACTCAATCTCTAGCTAGCATGTCTAGTAGAACTTTCTGTGATGAAGGAAATGTTCCATATCTGCGCTGTCCAAATGGTAGCACTAGCCACGGGTGGCTATTGAGCACTTGAAATATGGCTAGTGCAACTAACGAACTTAATTTTCAATCTTAGTTAATTTAAGCTTAAATTTAAATAGCCATATGCAGCTACCACATTGGACAGTGTAGTTCTAGATATAGAATCGCCTATGGTATACTCTAGCCAAAAGTGTTTATCATGAATCTGTCAGTCCCTTAGATCTAATTTCCAGCCTGTAGGAGAGAGAGCGCTATAGCCATCAGCTGCATGGTACGACAAGCCAAGAAGGTGAGACATTCCACAGGAAAGCCGGCCCTATGTCTTCAACAAGCCAATGTTGTAAAAAGGGGATCATGACAGGTTAAAGAGAAATAAGGGCTCTAACAGCCAGATATATTTCTTGATAGGATTCCTGGATAGGACCAAACAGTTATAAGGATTTTTTTTAGCTTAATTGGGGAAATTTGAATATGGTTTAGCTATTTGATGACATAAAAATGTACCGAAGTGGAAAGATAGACCATTGACTAAAAAGGGTTAAGTTTTAGAACAGTATATAGAGTATAATCTCATACTGGTAAAAAAATACATGCACATATGTGTGTATATAAACCCAAATATGTGTACAAACCTACAAAGACACACAGCCTATGCAGTAAGATGTAAGACCTGGTGATTCTGGGTGATGGGAAGGTGGGTGACGTTTTATTTGCCTATTTGTCTGTGCTTTCTAATGTTTTATAAATGTAAATGTGCTGTCATTATCATCATAAATGGATTATTAAAAAACAAAAGGTAAAGATACTAATAAGTGTCTAGGAGTTGCCAAAGATAAGCAGTCATTGTACAACGTGTGTGTGAGTTTTCAGGAAATGTTTCATCATGATAACGTTGCAAACACTTCCTGCAGACAAGGAAAGACTCAAGGGCTCCCCAGCTGCTGAGAAGGCTTAGCTAATCTCAGGATCTGGTACATGGATCACTTTCTCCTGACACCACAGACGCTTCAGCCGTCAAGTCGGATTAGTCAATCAGCATATCCCATTGAATAGCATGTTCTAGAGTGTTCTAGTATAAATCATTCATGGAAGCTTTTAGTTATCTTGCTTGGTTTCCCTCGGAAATAATGGCCCCAGGGACTGAATGCTGTGTAACAGAGAAAGTGAATAAATTGGTGCAGGCCCTGCCAGGTGTCAAACAAATAGGAGTACATCACAGACAAAGTGCTCCGTCTATAATTAATGACAACGTTTTAAACTTTTACCAGAAATTGGTAATACAGTGCTTTCTTTTTAATGATGTGTACATATTTTAAAGTAGCTCTACTATTAAATATACATTAAACTCTTCTTATAGGAAATGTAATCACTGAATAGAAAAATATTATATTTATAAATGTCTCGTCACTCTTTATGCAATTATTCACTCTGGGTGTTCAATGTAGAAGTTTCAAGAACATGATGTTTGTCACAGAAAGCATATTCAAGATTACCAAGTAAAAAGCAAATTTATGGCTGCCGATTTTTTTTACAACTTTTTACAAAATTGCCAAGTTGCTGCTGTCATAATAATAATCTAGATTGCCACTAGTTTGTTTTGGAATTACCTGGCTATCTTTTAAAATAAACATGTACTATCATTCCTGAGTTACAAGCCCATTTGGGTAGCTAAATCTTTCTAGCAGTCACCTGAATAATTAAATAGCAAGGCAAGAGCTTTTATTATCCCCTAAATCTGCAATTGAACATGTGCGATGGAACAAATGGATACATTTCTCTTTCGGACCCATTAGGGAGAAAGGAGAATTTTAAAACTCTTATAGTCTAGCAAACAGCAGTTGTTCAAGTGTTAAGTTCTATCAAATAAAATTAAGTGAAATCAAATTCTCTTCCCATTTGTATACTTTATGTCTTTGTGGAAATTGCTTATTCTGAGACACAATAGGCTGTCACACCTGTCCCCTAAATTTCCAAAGCATGAAGTCATCGCTCTACTATCTAACTTCTATTAGTGCCATATGCATTTTCCCTTAACTTTGGGAGTAAACGTGAGCTTTAACAAGTTCACAGAATCATGGATACTGCCAACATTGTTATCAAGTCCCTGAGAATGGTACTGCTCCATTACAGTTAATTCTCAAATTATATGCAATATGATGTTTTGGTTATAGATAAAGAATGATAATGATTTTGTAGCATTTTGCTCTTCACCTTCATATCTACACAGAGGCCTCTCAAATTACTTGTCCAGGGCTCCATCTAAATTTTTATCGAGGGCCGGCCCCGTGGCTTAGCGGTTAAGTGCGCACGCTCTGCTGCTGGCGGCCCGGGTTTGGATCCCAGGTGCGCAACGATGCACCGCTTCTCCGGCCATGCTGAGGCCACGTCCCACGTACAGCAACTAGAAGGATGTGCCTCTATGACATACAACTATCTACTGGGGCTTTGGGGGAAAAAATAAATAAAATTTAAAAAATAAATAAATAAACCTTTATTGAGCACAGTTGTTTACAAAGTATTTCATTTAAGTGAGGAGAGTGGAGGGCATCACAGGGGGAGAAATGCAAAGCCTTTGGAGCTGGAAAGTATAAGTTATATATATTCGTTGTTTTATACGTATTGATGCTTGCAATATGCTAAGCATCACGGATGAATAATACAGGCACTCACGTAATTTACAGCCTGCTGGGAGTAGCAGATATTAAAAATGCAATTAGTCATTTAATTAATTGCAATCATGAGAAGTGGTATAAAGGAGAAAAAGAGATGCTATAAAAGTATGTAACAGGTCATCTGGCCTGTCAGGGCACAGGGAATGGAGGCTGGGTAAGGGGAAATCAGTTAGAAAAGGCTTAACTAAATGCCATTCAAACTTCGAGGAGGAGGAGGGAAAGTTAGTAAGTGAAGAACAGAGAGAAGTGTTACAGACAAGTGGGGGGGAGCAGCATGTGCAAAGGCCCTGAGGTGGGAAGGGACATGATAGACTTCAGAACTGAAAGAATGTCAGCACCTTTGGCTGACACGCAGAGAACAAAGGGAGAATGGCATGATATGACCAGAAAGGGACAGAGGCCAGGGAGATCGTATAGATCACACAAAAGGCATCAAGTAGATTTGATTATCCGGGGTTAAAGTTGGGTAGAAAAGGAAAGATTGGGCTACATAGTTTGGCTTTAATATTGCCTTTTTAATTTTCTGCCCTTGAGCAAGAAAGGAAAAAACCATTCTGTCAATGGTGTTTGAGCAGTAGGACGTAGCCAAGATGGCATCAGCGTCGAAGTGGAGCCCGGGCTTCCGGCTCAGAGGATTCACAGAACTCTGACCAAGGGGCGTACAAATCTGGATGTGGGAGGAAAGAAGGAAATGTGTAGCTGAGACACAGAAGAGGAGTAAGAACTCATTGGCTTCGATGAAAGAGTAGACGAGAACAGTGAAAAAGAGGGGAGCTGAACACAAGGCTAAGAATAGGCACCTCATGCTGATGGCACTGATTAACCAATACCCGACGGCAGACTGTGGACAAGCGCTCCAGCTCCTTGGGGCGCGCTCTACACTGTCCCCTAGAGGTCCCCAGGTGGGTGGAGCCCCAGTTGCCCGCCTTTCTCACCTGCTTGATAGCACACCTTTTATGGGCTTCCTTCCCTTCTCCATCTCACTTCTTGGTCCCCTGCTTCCCGAAAGCATCTCCCAGATGAACTACTTGACCTCACGTTCTTGTATCAGGGAATAAAAGCTGAGACAGCATAAGTGGAGGGGAGAAGATCACACACACACACACACACACACACACACACACACACACACACACTTTAAGTTTCAAAGCTTCAACAGAGTCAAACTTGGGATATAGCTTTGGGTGTCATTTTCATGCACATGATAATTGAATTCCAAAGGGTTTCTGAAAGAGGCTGTTTCTTAAACAGAAAAGGGAGGCTCACACACTGTTAGAGGTGAAGGGGTTCAGAAGAGGCCTCCCCAAGATGTGTCACTGTGGCATGTGGAATTTTTTGAGCTAAAGGCAATCAAGACTCTGTGGGCTCAAGAAAAACTTTTACCTCTCCCTCAAGGAATTTAAATTCGGGGCCTGGCCTGTACTAAGAGTTATTTCCAGAAATAAATTTTTATGACCTATCTGTATGGCAGGGCAAACCTCTAATTTCTGAACATCTGCTCTTCTTTTCACCCTGTGAATTGCCCTCCTCCCCTCTGAAGCTTCAGGCCCGTTGCCCGTTCCTTAGCCCAAGATGGCATATATACCTCATTTTACCTTTTTGTCTCTGAACTTCTCATGTATGTGGGGTCTCTGACTCTCTCATGTGTGTGGAGTTCCTGTACATACAGAATTAAATTTAATTTCCTCATGTTGATCTGTCTCATGTCAATTTAATTCTTAGACCAGCCAGAAGAACTTAGAAGGGTAGAGGAAAATTTCTTCCTCCTCATAGAAGATATGGGAAGATACACTTAAAAAGTGGCAGAGAGGATGTTGCTATAAGTGAGAGTGACTAAAAAGTCTGGCTTTATACATAGAAAGCTTTCAGAATAACTGCTGAGAAACTTGGAAGAAAATTTACACCTTTGAGAAAATTGTGGAAGAACAGTACAACTGATATATGAAAAAGTTCTGGGTTTGTGTGTAATTTTTTGGTCATTATTTTGTGTAGTATTATGTTACCTCAGTAAAAGGTCATGCAGTTTACTTACCACAATAAGTAAAAAAAAAAAGAGAGACAAACAGAAAACCCTCTAATTAGTGTATATTTTATAAGATTCTTTTGAGGATGTTTCTAGATGTATTCCCAAAGTTTTTTTGTAGAAATTAACTAAGCCAATAAGGAAAATGTTACATGTAATATTGCCTTACACTTATCTAGCCCACTGTTATCCCAAATATTTCACAACTATTTGTATCAGTTTAATCACTTACCAAATGTCAGTGAGGAAATGCACTTTTATTCTCATTGTCTAGAGGAAATTGACACAGAGAAGAAATGTGACTCACCTAGTTACTAGTTACTTCCACGATTAATGATGAATCTGAGACAACAACCCAGAGCACTTTACTTCTAGCATTTCTCCAGTTTGAATTTAATTAGAAATTAATCTAATTTAATGGGTTTGTTCCGTGGTTGGATATTTGATGATGGTTTATGAAGGAAATGCTCCTAGAGCAATCCTTTTGAAATAAAAGGGCACGTTCACTAAGAAGTTTTGGTTTTGTTCCTGGGAGCTATTTAGATAATGTAGTTCAATGGCTTTATGTTATAGATTTGTCTTTTCTTGTGGTTCACACGGTCCACTAAGAGGGAAAGGTCCCATAAAATGAAGGACCTACCCCACAAACCACAGGACCAAGGCGTTCAGCGGAGGACACCATTCTAAAGAAATTTGGTCTAATGGAGTTCACTCTTCTTATTTTTATTTTTTTTATTTATTTTTTGTGTGTGTGAGGAAGATCAGCCCTGAGCTACCATCATGCTAATCCTCCTCTTTTTTGCTAAGGAAGACCGGCTCTGAGCTAACAACTATTACCAATCCTTCTCCTTTTTTTGCCCCCCCAAAAGCCCCAGTAGATAGTTGTATGTCATAGCTGCACATTCTTCTAGTTGCTGTATGTGGGATGCGGCCTCAGCATGGCCAGAGAAGCGGTGCGTCAGTGCGCACCTGGGATCTGAACCCGGGCCGCCAGTAGCAGAGCCCACGCACTCAACCGCCACGCCACGGGGCCGGCCCCACTCTTCTTATTTTTAAAAGTTTTATTAGAACTGAATTATTAAATCTAAAAACAGTATTTTCCAATTTTTTTTCTCTTTCATCTTAAGCAGTTACTTCTCTCTTCTACTTAAAGATGCTCAGTAAGATTGATCTTCAGAGAGTGTATTCGTTTGCTAGGACTGCCATAGCAAAATACCACAGACTGGGTGGCTTAAACAACAGAAATTTATGTATTGTCATTAATCATTATTATTCTCCACTGTTCTGGAGGCTAGAATTCCAAGATCAAGGTATCCGCAGGGTTGATTTCATTCTGAGGCCTCTCCTTTTGGCTTGCAGACGGCTACCTTCTCGCCATGTCCTTATATGGTCTCTTCTCTGTGCTCATGCATCCCTGGTGTCTCTTTGTGTGTCTAAATTTCTCTCGTTACAAAGGTATAAGTTGGATTGGATTAAGGCCCACCCTAACAGCCTTATTTTAACTGAATCACCTCTTCCAAGACTTTATTTCCAAATATAGTCACATGGCTTAGGACCCACCCCTCATGACCTCACTTAACCTTAATGACCTCTTTAAAGGCCCAGTCTTCAAATACAGTTATATTCTGAGGTATTGGGGGTTGACAAAGACTCTCTCCTTGATGTAACTCCAGTCAGATTCCTCTAAGCCCTCAAGGCCCTGACCTTCGCCTTTGTCCTTGGCTTGTTCAGTCTAGTTTCAGCAAGAATCCTGCTGGGTCAGTTTAGAGAAAATCCCCCACCCTTGATATCTGATCAAATTCCTCATCCCCCACCCTCCATATTTTATCACACTGGCCTGCCTTCAGCAAGAATCCTGTTGATTGAGTCTAGCAAGAATACCCCTAGCAAGAATCTAACCTCTCAGTAATTTTCTATCCGCTGACCCCTATCCTGCTCCTTGGTTATAAATCTCTACTCATCCTTGTTGTGTTTGTCGTTGAGCTGGATCTCTCTCCCCTACTGCAAACCCCCTTTGCAATAGTTCTCTTCTTGAATAAAGTCTGCCTTACTCTTTAATAAGCATCATGAATGATTTTTTTCTTTAACAAGCTTAGGGCTTTAACATATAAATTTGGGGGGGCACACAATTCAGCCCATAATAGAGAAGATGACAGAATACACATTTATGGATCTTTCAGAACTGAGAAGAGAATTTCCCTCTTTCTGAAAGATAATATTGACCTCTCTGATCCTTGAATATTCTCTGGTCAGAACCCGTCTGAATCAAAGAGAGTTGAGAACTAACCTTCCCTCTGTTGTACAGCCTCAGGATGACACCCCTTAACCCAGCTGATGACTGTGTCACATCCCTCCAACCCTATTTTGGCACGTGTAATTGGACAGAAGCTGAGTTTGAACTTGGGCTCTTGAATCATCAGACATGGATTTGAATTCTGCCTATATCAGCTTGTACGATCTTGGGCAAGGAATTTTCACCCTCTCTGCCTCAGTTTCCCTATCTGGAAAGTGGTAGTAATAATAGTCCCTACCACAAAGGTTTCCGCTAAGGATTAAAGAAGACAATGCAAGTAAAGTACTCCATATGTAGTTGGCGCTAAATAAATGTTAACTATTATCATCATAAAAGATCATCCAAGCTAGTGCCTGAAATTGACAGGTAAGGAATCCAGAGCTTGATGTCTGACTCTGTTCTGCTGATATTCTTCCTAAATCCCTTCCTCAATTCCAGGCAGCTTTTTGTTTGTCTGAAATCTAAGGAGAACAATGGCCTGAAGATTCACCTTGAAGACATGGCTTGTATCTGAGGAGCTCCTGCATTTACAATCCATCTGACTTGATCTAAAAACAAGCATATAGCAAAGGAACTAAAAGGAAAAGAATTCCCGTTTCTCCTTACTTTACTGAAGATGGTAATTACAGTTGACAGTAGCACCTATGGAGGCACTTAGCATGGGTTACAGCTCATTTAAAAATGAATAAGAACTCAAATTCAAACATTAATGGGGTGATTTTGACTTGGTATTCTTTCAAACGTGTAACCACTTTTCTCTTTTTAAATTCAAGGCCGGTTGCTTTATTCCCTTAGGCTTTCATTTACAAATGAGTGGCTCATTAATTATCTTCTTGACTGTAGAATAGATGATGTTTCATTTCATTTTTACATTGGATGAGTCAACTAAAAGGGGTCTCGTTGCTGGAAACCATGGATCACAATTTCTTTGTTTCTCCTCTGTTAGGAATAGCTCACACACACCCCCTCCGACGAAGCTTACTAATTCTCCCAATTGCATCTAGCTTGTTTGTTAATTTTCATAAATTTGGTACAGTGAGATGTTTGGGTGTAATTTCATCAGAAATGTCATCTACATCCTTTGTCATAACAGCATGCCAGAGTAATTATACCTTGGACACCCAACAAATAACATGGTTTATGAAAAGTACTGATTCCTTTTTTCCACGCAGATATTTACAATCGGAAAAAACTTTCCAAATAAAAGGGAATACGAAATCTGCCCTTGTTCTTGGGTGTCAGAAGAAAGTGGAATATTTGTAAATATTCTCTGGTTGAACAAAGTTTCAGGCACAGTTACATGATGTGCAAATTACACAGACCTGAACTTTTTCTCTTTTTACTTACTTTTTCAGACTTTTAAAAGCTGATTCATAGGGCTATTTTTAAAAGTATAGCTAATTAACAGGATGGCCTCTATGAATGCTGCAAAATACAAGAAAAAAGCCCATCCTCTGCTCTCTTTTTTATGATGAACACCAGTTTCTCTGACTTCTAGCACCTTCTTTTAAATGAGGAAATGACGCAGGCTCTATGTTGGAAGTATGATTGTTTACCATTTATTTCGTCTCTCCCTAAAATGCTTTTGCTCTCCTTTTGTATAATCACTACGGGTTTCTAAAGGTCTTTTCTAAGCAGGATTGTCATACTTTTTCTCCTCACTTTAACAAAAGCTGTATCTTCAGCTTTCTTTTGCTTTCTTTTTTTTCCTTTCAATAGAACTAGTTAAACACTGGCAGCAAAAAGAGAGTAATTTGTTTATAGGCTATACATCTTTGAATGAATTACCCCCAGATCTCATGCAATTATAAAACAGAAGCACTTAAATGAGCTCAGTACAATAAAACAGAGTGAACCAATCAAAAAGAATACCCAAACAATGAGACTAGGTTAACTGTTTAAAGTATGGACAAGAAAACTCTTTCTAAATGGCTTTTGAATATGGGATTACACAGGATCAAATGGTGGGTCCCAGGATGCATTCCATTAGAGTAGTGGGCTATTTTTCAATGGATGATATATTTGAGAATATTTTTGCATTTGTAGGGAAGCACCCCTTAAATAAACAAAAACAAAATCCTCCAAAGGATGAACAAAGAACTCCAAAGAAAACAAAATCTGAGTGCATGTGACATTGAAGCACTCAATAAATGTTCTTCCCCTGAATTTTCACTTTCTCCTTGGAGGTCTCACTTTCATCTCGCTGTCATCTGCAAATATTGGGCAGAATCTGATTGTGCACATGCAGATCCCTCTGTAGAACCTCAGAGAAGAATGAAAGAGGTGGCACAGAGCACCAGGGTACAAGGATTCTTCTCCGGGATTTGAAGACCAGCTCATTCTTACCGCCCAAGGCAGTCGTCTGCCTGCCACAAGACATGCCAATAGTCAAGAGGAAAGGTGTAGGAGAGAACTTGTTTTATTACAGTGTGCCAGCAAGGAGGAAGATGGCCGACTAATGTCCAAAAGAACCACCTTACAGAACAAAGACTACAGGCCAGTTATATAGGGGGCTGGTCTCCGGGTTGGGGAGGCAGCTGGTCTCCCAGTGGGGGCATCCATCTGATCCCCTGGTTGGGGCAGACGTCTGGTCTTAGTTCCTGATAATCTTTTCTTTCACTGGATATGCATCAGAGACCAGAGCAACACCCTATACCCACATCTTTCAGTTGTCATTGATGATGGCTATCAGCATAGACTCTCTGACCTGGGGATCATCACATTCCTAGGGAACTCAAAAGAACAAAGTTATCAACTTATAGCAGCTGGGAGGGGCCATAAAATCTACGGACGTCTAATGTCTGGGTCAGTTAATCAAAGGTCATTCAAAATTATAATATGGTTTCCTTTCTACAATATGGCTTCCCTTATGTCAACCTTGTGTTGAGCTGGTATCACATTCCTAGCCACACCACACACCAGCGCCAGGCCACTCTCCTCTCTGGGTCTTAGTTTTCTCACCTGTGAGATGGGAACATTAGTATCCACCTCACAGAGTTGTGTATGTAAAGCACTTTACAAACCCAGCGCTCAAAATATTACCTCTGATCAAGTCAACTTAGCCACTCAACCAGCAGAAAGCCTGTGGGTGACTCGCTTCACAGGATTAGGCAAAAGGAAGTTTGCTAATGCACAAATACAAGAAATCCTCTTTGGCAATCATCTGAAGATGGTAGGAATGTGACAAACAGTGGGATAACATAAATGAGATAAATCAGAGTTAATTAGCTTTGCTATATTGTAATAGTCACATAGAGGTTTACATTTCCAAAAACCAAAAACACAGATCAGTATAAATTTTTCTCACCCCTTCACTCCCTTCCCCAAGCAACCAGCAGGGCCAAGTTTTTGTCATTTTTTAAATAAAGGACCAAACTTTGTTGAATGTTTGCATTGATACTAGAGGGGATTTCTTACTACTCTGGAAGTTCTGTTTTGTGTTGTTTTCAGTCATTGGATTTGGCTTTAGGACTAGTTTTTGGTTCCCCAGAATGATAATACCATCACCCAAAAGTGTCCCATCTAGCAAGGGTGTCCAGGTTTTACACATATAAATACAGGATGCCCAGTTAAATTTGAATTTCAGATCAACAATGAATAATTTTTTAGCATAAGTACATCCCAAATACTTTGTGGGACATACTTACACTAAAAAGTTATTTGTTTTTTTTTTTTTTAAGGTTTTTTATTTATTTATTTATTTATTTTGTGAGGAAGATCAGCCCTGTGCTAACATCTGCCAATCCTCCTCTTTTTTTGCTGAGGAAGACTGGCCCTGAGGTAACATCCGTGCCTATCTTCCTCCACTTTATATGGGATGCCACCACAGCATGGCTTGCCAAGCGATGCATCAGTGCGTGCCCGGGATCCGAACCCGCGAACCCCGGGCCGCTGCAGCAGAGCGCATGCATTTAACCGCTTGCACCACCGGGCCGGCCCCAAAAGTTATTTGTTGTTGATCTAAAATTCAAATTTAACTGGGTGACCTGGATTTAATCTGGCAATTTTAGCTCAGGAGCTGGGCCTGGCCTAGAGGGTGCTTCTGCATCCTCAGGAAGGTTTTATTTCCACCAGAGGCCCAAGCTGAGGAACTGAAGGGAAAGAAGAGGCCCCGGATATTCTTGGGGTGGGGACAGAACTTGACTGTCTCAAGGCAACGGGCGGGGGTGGGTCATGTGGGACTCTGAATCCTGCCCCCTCTGCGGGCTCCATCCCAGCAGGACCGCTTCCTCATCTGAGCTCTTACCCTGATTTAGTGCCAATCAGATCTGGCTGGAAGAAGCCAACTGTCTATATGTTAATGTTTCATACACTTATACATTTAAAATTGATAAGCAGCAAATAGTAGTCAAACACAACCTCTTCTTCTGTGGGGTCAATGTGTGACCATCTGAAAAGAAAATTTTCCTTTCAGGTATTTAACTTGAGACGGGTTTATTTTATTCCAAAGCTCTTTGCAATCAAATAAAGCTGATGTTTGAAATGGATAAGTGTGCTCTGTTTTTCTTTCATATTATTCCTGCTTGTTCTGTCTATGCTAATCTCTGATTTTATTCTATACTATTTTTAGGATAAGAAGTAATAAGCACCATGTGGCTCCTGAGTGTGTTGTTCTGTTCATTTTTCAGGTAAGTCCTATCTAAATCCTTGTTGTCAAAATAATAGTGATTATTTTGGTCATGATTTGTATCTGATACATTTTGATTTGGCTCCCATATAATTTGAGCATTTGGTTGTAAATTGAGGCTGTAATGTTATAAACAATGCCATTTCAAAGATGAATTATTAAATGTTATATGGAAAAATGCTTTGAGTGAATTATCAGTTTATTCCATTTGCCAAATATCAATTTAGGTTCATAAACATGATTATGCAGAGGAAAGAATTTCAAGAACTCCTCTCAGTGATTCTGATTATCTGACAGATAATAAAGCCATCACAAGAGCACATTTAAAAAAAAAATTACAAATATTATTGGTGGTTAAACAGGAATAATTTTATTTTTTATAAAATTTGGGTATGAAGAAATGATGTCATTTTATTGCCAAAGATGCTATGTTAAATTTCTCGTATTACATTATGCTAAAGTAATCAAATGGTTATGTGATCTCATTTCAAAGCTATCTCAAGTTCTATTTAGATATTTTAAATAAAAATTAATAAATATTTAATATTAGAAATATATTAAGTAGGAACATATGGTATAATATAATCTCAAAGGCACTTTACATATATTCATTCTAATTCTGCTAGTAACCTTGCAAGATAGGTATTATTGTTTAATCTTATACACAAACTGAGGCTCAGAGATGTTGAATAAATTGTCCCCAGGCCGGATGCTAGCAAGGGGCAGAGCTAACATTTGAATGCTGGTCTGGTTGGCACTAAACCCATGTACTTTCCCTACACCATACTGTTGTTGGGGGAAGGAGCACTGGACCAAGATGATTTGATAATATAAGATTTATAAGCTTTCTGTTTTCAAAAAAGAAATAGAGGCAATATAAAATATAAAAACAAGACAATTACAAATGAAAACAGAACAAAAGATAGTTTAGGAGAGTTGATGTTGGGGTGAGAGATTCCTGTGGGTGAGTCCTGAATTTAGCTGTGAGTGTCCTAGCAGGCAAGTAAAAGAGAAAGTTGAATTACACAGTTCTTTTTGTCTTACAAAGCCAGTGAATGAGCTCCTTTGCAAAGACAATCTTTTTCCTTCCATGATTTGATGAAGGAATTTGTGACCTGAGTTCTATATTGAGAGACGCTAGGTAACCTAATGGATACTGCCTTACTTAATCTTTGCTTTGTAGAAATCCAATTAGTTTCATGGAAACCTTGAGGCTGAACTGCATTTGAGGTTGTAAATTATTGTCATTTTAAAAGACATATTTCCATATATAGAAATTTGATCGACATGGGTGTTTATTCTATCACTCACCTTTATATGCTGAGGGATTAACATTAAATTACAACTCATTAAGGACATTTAGGCTGACGTAGATAGTGCCATTTGGTGATCTAATACAAGGGTCAGCAAACTTTTCCTCCAAAGGGCCAGGTAGTAAATATTTGAAGCTTTGTGAGCTATACGGTCTCTGTTGCAACTACTCAACTCTGCTGTTATAACAGAGTGCAAGCAGCCATAGAAAGCATATAAATGAATGAGTATAGGTGTATTCCAATAAAATTTTATTTACAAAAACTGGCAGTGGGCCAGATTTGGCTTATGGGCCCTTGTTCGCTCGTCTTTGATCTAACATAATAAAGGATAGAGCTTTAAGATTATATCTCTTTGTCTTTATGTCTCAAATACTAGATGTCCAAATGAGCCTTGTGGCACAGTAATTCATGGAGGAATTACACGACATATATGCATATTCTCAATTATTGCTTAATTAAAGTTTAATTCTGTAACCAGACAGCAGGAAGTAGAGTTTACGTTGTGAAGATGTCGGCTACAGCACACAGATGGCCAGGCTGCACCCTCCCAAAGGGCTTTCAGCCACAGGAGCTAAGCGAGATGGAAATCCAGCTGAGGCTCTGCTGTATCCACCAGAGGAAGGGTGTCTTTTTCTAATCCTTCCACACAGAAGAGGAGCCTTTTTCTAATTTATCCACTGGGAGGGATGTCTTTTTCTAATTCCTGTAAGGGCATGGTATGTGCTAACAGGGGCCCTGTGAAAACCTAAGAACCTGACTCATATCCTTCCCATTTTTGTGGGCTGCCACTTAAAAAGCAATCTTTGCATAGTTCTTTAATAGGAATTAATTTGAAGCCCTAAGGTTTGGCGCCATATTCCAGGAAGAAGACACTTTAGGTCTGAAAAATATTAAGGGTAGCTGTTAACAATTGACTGTTGCAAGCAGAACATCATAGGGTTGTGTTTACCCTTGCTGATTTTGGTTTTAATAAACTGTCATGGACTAAAGTCCCAGCCCTCTGGAACACCTAGGGAAATTACATGATTTATATAACGGGCCATTACTCTGGAGGGGATCAAATGGTGACTTTAGATGACAAACAGTGTAAGAGACTCGGATTGTCTTGTTTTCTGATGAGATTTACTACTAAGCTGTGAATAGTTGTGTCATAACTGTTTAAAACTTGCTCATTCTTCGTATGATACCAATGAAATCTGTGCTGCAATTTGTTAAGAAGAATGCTGGCGTAGACTTGTTTACTTAATTGAGTTAGTTTTATTATTTTTGTTATTAAAAATCCTCGTAGAAATTGAAACGATGCTGAAATATATAAAGGAAAAACTGAAGTCCCTTGTCTTTTCTGGCCTTTGTGCAATGCTGAGAAAGAAGTGTCCCAAGCCAGGGTTATAAAAAATATATCCTTCTATGTTTCCTTCTAGTAGTTTTCTGTTTTATCTTTGTATTTAAATCTTTAATCTGAGTAGAATATGTTTTTGATTATGCTGTGAGGGAGGGATTTATTTGACTTTTCCATCTAAATGAGTAACCAGTTTTCAATCATTTATTGACTATTCCATCATATAATGCTTTATATGTACTTCCCATTGTGTCATGCAGATTATGAAAAAGATACTCATCTCAAGGGTGCAGCTTAAATCAATAATTTTTACTGCTTCATCAAGGACATTCATAAATGAAACTGGTGTTTTTTTAACTGAAAGTACATGATGGGGTGAATACGATAACTACTCCTACAGTTTGGTATCCCTGCCTTGATTTATATCAGGATTCCAGCAATTATTCCCACCGTTGTCTGTGTACCATCACTGCAAATGTCAACACAGTGAAAAAGGGGGAAAGGTAAATAATATTTTAGTATTATTATGAAAATAATTTTGACCTTGCAGTTCTTCCCAAAAGGTTCTCAGGGACCATGGCAATCCTATAAGTTCCAGGAGAATAAGAATTCTGTCCATCTTGCTTGTCGCTGCATCCCCAGTGTCTGGCACATAGTAGCACCTCAATAATTATTTGCTGAATCTGTACGTGTTATTACCTATATTAATTAGCTTTTGTTGCAATAATTCTGTATGACAGATAAACACAAACTCTCAGGGGCATTATAACAGTTAGCATTTTCTACTTACACATTTGCAGGTTGCCTGGGGTTCTGCTGATCTAGGCAGGCCTCATCTGGGCAACTCTGCTTCTCACTGAGGTGTGTGTCAGCTGGAGTGGCTCTACTCCACGTGTCTCTCATCCTCCTTGGGCCAGTGAGGTAGTCAGGGCCTATTGCAGAGCATTTCTGTGGCAGAGACATAAGGGAGAAACCAGAAACACACTAGACCTCTTAAATCTTGGAAGAGGCACACTGTCACTTCTACCCATATGTTTTTGCCAAGGCAAGTCACATGGCCAAAGCCAAAGTTAAGGGACAGGGAGATGTGCTTTGCCCACAGTGAGGTCATGGCAAAAATGTGGATGCAGAGGGGTGGAGATGAAGAACTGAAGCCAAACTACTCATAAGGGGACCAATTCATCCCAGTTTGCCTGGGATTCTTCCAGTGTTAGCACTAAAAGTCCCACATCCCAAGAACTCCCTCAGTCCCTGGGAGAATGGAACAGTTGGTCACACTAACCACTCCCCAGTACACTTTGAGCTGCAAGCAGGTTGAGAGTTGTATGGTGTGAGAGTTGGTCCCATTTAAAAATTTTTCTCGTTTCTCAGCACTATAACTTTAGATGCAAATATTCAGCAGAAAACTTCTGGTTATAATTGGGGGGAAGTGGCAAAAATAAATCTTTCACAATTATGTTAACCCTCCACTAAAGAAGACATACTCAGTATATATAGAATCATCAGGTCACACATTAATATAATGATTTTACTAACACATTTCTAAACCAGAAACTAAGAAAATTCCATTTTAAATATATACATACTATATCATTTATATGCGATAAACTATGGTAGCGATCTCTTATATTTTGCAAATATCTTTTAACATTTTCTCCAATTCAGTTCATTTTTATATCCTTAATCATAAAACTATAAAAACAAGATGATATTGTTACTGGCACCATGTAATTATATAACAACTCATTGGGCAAGAAAGAGCACGTTTAAAGGAGTGATGTAAGCAGAGGATATTTTGAGGGTATTAGCGAGCTTGGGTATCGAAGCCGAGAGACTGAAACAAATTTATGGGGTTACATTGCATCTTTAGCAGTTAAAACACAAGAGGGAAGACATAAATCAGCAGAATCATTGTAAGAAAATTGAATATTGTGTAGAGAGATTAACAGAACTACACAGGAATTGAGAGACATATATGCCTGTTGCTAAGAATGGAAATGAGAATATCGGAAATGAATGGTTCTGCATCGTCCTTGAAATATCATTACCTGTTGTTCAAAAAGGCCCTTTCCCATTTGTATTTTTCCTTAATGTAATACATTTGTTTGCATCCTTGTTCAGGGAAATTGTTTGAAATATGTCAGAAATGTTCTCTAATTCCAGTGGAAAATAACAATGTTCCAAGAGCTCAAAAGAGACTGTAAAAAATCACTGGTGCTTAAAAATAGGTCCTTTTAGAAACATAGTATTGGAAACCAATGAATCCACTCTTGCTCTCAAATGAAGATGAATATTTCTTATAAAGATTGACTACCACTAAAAGAGGCATTAATGGAAATGGATCAAAAATGAAATAACAATTAAATATACATTATACTTTGAGAGTATTTTCAGTCACTATCGTTCTTAGCACAAGCGATTAAATATTTAGTGCAGAAGAATAAAACCTTACAACTCCAGTGCAACAAAGATTTCTGTATAATGAAGCAAAGTCAGCTGTCAATGTCCCATTTATTTGGAGCAACTTGAATACAGCAAAATCTGAGGTCAGTGAAAATATGTGGATGATTATAGCATTTATCATCACCACAGACTTAGAAAGTTGATAGAACCATCCTCATTTTACAGATGAAGAATCAAGCTCAGAGTGGGTCGTGATCAGGTAATCATACAGCTTGTGACAGCATTGGTATTGACACCATAATCTTGTTGACCCAAATCCAGTATTCTTGTATCTCAGTGGGCTCTAAATGGGGCCAAAAATGCGCCTCTCTTGGAGGCTTTCTCTCATGTCCCTCTGTTGTATATATCTCTTGTTTTTATTGGTTCACTACTATGATGAGAAGCTTCTCCTCATTCCTGTAGTTTTGGAGGGGTTGGCAACTATAGTGCCAGCACCGACAGACACCTCCCCTCCCCCATACTCCTGTTCTTCCTCATACAGGGTTATATTGTCATAGGTTGGGCCACTCATAGTACCTGTTATTGTTCCAGCTGACATCCTTTCCATGAATTTTCCAAACTGGGATAAGACAGCTTAATTCCTCTCTCTCTATTTCTCTCTCTCTCTCAATAAACTGTAAGTAATTAGTCCTTGGAATATAAGCTGTCATCTTCCCACGCACCCCCACCCCAACCTTCCAACCCTGCCACTTAGAGAGCCTGTTTGCATGAAGAGAATCAGTCCAACACACAAAGAGAAGCCAAGATGAGGGGTGAATGGAGAGAGAATCCAGAGGGCTCTGTGTGAGCCCCAGCGCTAGCCATGCTGTACCTGCAGTTGACATGAGCCAGTAAATCTTCTCTTTGATTAAGCTAGTTTGAGTTGGGTTTCTAACATTTTCAACTGAAAAGGTTTTGACTACTGCACCCCTCTCTTCTGTAGTCCCAGAGCCCTCCGAGCCTGTCTTTATTGTATGGTATGCGTTCATATGTGCACCGTTCTTCCCACTAAACTGAGAAGTCATCTAGGATAGAGACTGTGCCTCATTTGTTTTATATTCCCGGCCCCTAGTCTAGTGCCTGAACAAAGTGCCCACTCATGATTAGAATCTAGTCAAACAAATCAACAGGAAACAGATAAGCACCCCAATAGAGTACAGTCAATAATATGTTCAGGCACATCATAGAACAGGAGTCCTGAAAAAATGTTCAACCTCACTAGTATCCAGGAAATGCAAGTTAAAACCACAGAAGTGTCATTTCACAGCCATCAAGATGGGTAAAACATTTGATTCTAACAATAAGTGTTGGTGAAGATGTGGGGAAACACATTTAGACTCTTTGTGTGGAGTGTAATTTGTGTAACCATTTGGAGAGCAATTGGGCAAAACCTAGTAAAATTCAAAGTGTGCATATCATTTGATTGTATAGTTCCCCTTCTCAAGAAGCCCTCGTGCATGTGCACAAGGAAATGTGTACAAGGATCCTCACTGCAGCCTTGTTGGAAAAATGGAGAAACACCTAAAATTCCACCCTCAGAAGAATGATAAGTATGTTGTAGCCATTCCTATAATGGAATACTCCAGAGCAGTTAAAATGAATGAAATGAATCTCCATGTACCAGCCTGGATCCACCTCAGAAACATGATGAAGTATATAAAATCAAATTGCAAGAATATATGTGGGAAATGATACCATTTACTCAGATGTTTAAAAACCTCAAACAGGGTTTATATACTATTCTCTCTGATTTTGTTTATGTTTAAAATATCCCATAATAAAGTTTTTAGAAAAACTTTATATTGCTTACTGTTACACGGAATGTAGTAAAAGATAAAAACATCCATGAGAAGAATATCACTTCCATGTACCTCAAAGAAGGAGGGAGAAGAGTACAAAAGAAGCTTCTGTTGAATCTATAATATTCTATCTCTTTGGGAAAGAAATTCATCTAAGGAAATATAGCAAAATATTAAGAATTATTATGTCCAGGAGATACTTTCCTGTGTGTTAGAAAAATTTTTAAAAAAAGAATGAAGATTAGAAAAATCAAACATTCGAACTCGAAAAAATATTTTAAAAATCGGTAATGTTCAATTAATTAATTGGTTATTGAGGGACCTGCTCACCCCAGAGCCCTTTTGCCAGCAGAAAAGGGATGGCTTTCTGTCTGCAAATGCAAAGACTATGGGAAAGAGAAAGGAAGATATAAAAATCCTACGAACATTTACAATACACAGCAACCTAAAGTTGTGTTGTAGCAATTTAATATAACAGAAAGGGGCATCTGAATTTCTGCACTGCAGATTTTGTGAAAGCCAAGATAGCTTAATTTTTATGTATTTATTTATTTTGTGTGTGTGTGTGTGTGTGAGGAGATCAGCCCTGTGCTAACATCTGCCAATCCTCCTCCTTTTTTGCTGAGGAAGACTGGCCCTGAGCTAACATCCGTGCCCATCTCCCTCTACTTTATATGGGACGCCGCCACAGCATGGCTTGCCAAGCGGTATGTCAGTGCGCGCCCGGGATCCAAACCAGAGAACCCCGGGCCGCCGCAGCAGAGCGCGCTCACTTAACCGCTTGCGCCACCGGGCCGGCCCTGTA
The DNA here is from genome assembly GCF_020826845.1 of Diceros bicornis minor. Taxonomy (NCBI): domain Eukaryota; kingdom Metazoa; phylum Chordata; class Mammalia; order Perissodactyla; family Rhinocerotidae; genus Diceros; species Diceros bicornis. The sequence goes on along the minus strand of NC_080741.1, from coordinate 70,069,544 downwards.
TGTATTTTTTTAGCCTTCACCATTACACCTACGAAATCCCCTTCACTGTAACCAGGATTCCATACCAGCTCCCTCCCGGGAAACTCTGATCATCTACTGACCTGAATGGTCCAAGTATCTGAAAGTAGCAGGTTAGCGGGGGTTTTACAAAGGCTATTCTGAGGGCTGAATACAACTTACCCTCTCCTATGGTAGGAAAGGTAATTCAGTATTTATCGGTACCAACCTTTATGGTCAAGACACTTCCCATTTTGCAAGCAATTGATTTAGTGTTAATAACTTCTCTATAACCCGGCGGTCTAGACCTGGGCCAGCCACAGCCAATGTTCCCTGACAACGTGCATATGCTGGGGAAAGCTGAGCCCCAGGGCTGTGCTGTTGGGTTGGGGGAGAAGACAGTCCCCCTGCGGCTGGAAGGTCAGAATGTTAAGGGAAAGGACGATAAACACATTCCAGAGTCGGAGAAAGGCCAGCAGAGTGGTTGCCCTTGGAAGAATTGGGGGCTCATTCAGCAGACAGAGTGAAGGGTACTGCATTTGGGGTCCTTCTCTGTGCCCCCCATCCACCTATTCATATAACAGGGCAAGGTACAGAGAAGCTGTGGTAGAGCAATAGAAAGACTGTGACCCCCTCTCAGCTTCCAAAGGCTGCGCAGGAGAACATTGCTGAATACTTTGGGTAGTTTTTCTTCCCCTTTCTGCCAAAGGAAGAGACAGAGAAAGGTCATCCTACCAACCCCCAGAGGGAAACCGTGGAATTGCACAGCCATGGCGGGCTGGGCTAGTTGGCAGCAGAAAAACAGAGTTGGCTCCTGGGTTGACCATGAGTACAGTCCAGCAAGAGGGACTTGAGTTTTTCGGAGTTAAGTCACCTGAGGCCTAGCTTCGGAAAATGTGCAAAAGAAGCAAAGAATGCCATTGCAGAGAGCACAAATGTGGGGAAGAAGGGGCTGTCGATGCCAACAGAGTTCACGGAAGGAAATGCTCTGAATCCAACTTCCCCAGGGTGGAGTGTGAGTGGAGGAGATGACTTAATCTTCTGTCTACACTAATTAACTAGCCACTTTTAGACTAGGCTTCTGTGGCTGGTCACCAAGAACTCCAATTTCCTATGTTTGGTTCATCAAGTTAAGGGAAGGGAACAGTGGACCAGATTTATAATCTACCTGCACATTTTCCTTGCTGCTTTAATTTCTGTTTCACATACATCCATATTGCTCTATGTTACCCCTTTGTGACACCTGTACCGTCTGAGAGAGGACGTAGGTACTGTCCACTGTGCAGTAGCCAGACTGATTTTTTTTAAATATAAGTCTCATCATGTCACCTTCTGCTCACCACCCTCCTGTGGCATCTCAGCTCATTCAGAGCAAAGTCCAAAGTCCCCACAATGGCTGTCAAGGCTCTGTGCAACATAGACCCCACCATCACCACCATGCACCTCTAACCTCAGCCTCCTCTGCACCCCCTTGTACCCTCCACTCAGGCACCCAGGTCTCCTTGTGTTTATCCAGCACACCAGGCACACGCCTGCCTGGAATGTTCTTCCCCTGGTATATGGATGGCTTGCTGCCACATTTTCTTTGAGTCTTAGGTCCACTGTCACTTTCTCTTCCCTGACCATTCTCTCTAAAATTGCAACCCTCAGCCCCAGCCCCACACCACACACACCTATCCCCTTCCCTACTTCATTTTTCTCCAGTGTCTACACCACCATCTGACATTCTGGATGCTTTAGTCATTTGTTTAATATCTATCTTTCCTCCTTCACCTTCCTAAATTGTTCCACAAGTGCAAGGACTTTTGCCTGTCTTGGTCATTGCTATATTCCCAGGGAGAAGAACTTGGCATATAGACACATAAAAAGTGCTCAATAAATATTTATTGAATCCATGAAGTACCAGAAAGGAAGATTTTCAGTGAACCCAGAAGATGGAGCAAAATATTGTTTTATCCGTTCTATCACCTCTAATGGACACCTGGAAGTCCCTCCTATCTTTGGGCTCCTTCTTTCTTCTTACTCTTGCCACCTGCCATCCCAACTGACTTTCTCTACACCATGCCTCCCTCCCTCCCAGGGTTGCTGCTTCATCATAGATGGACAGGATGAGGTCTTTCAGGCCCTACCCAATTCTTCAGAGCAAAGCCTCCTCAAAGCAAGCAAACTTTTATCTCACTAATATTGACTGCCTCTTGAGGTTTAACATCCATGTGTGGTTATGCCATTAACTTCTTGTCTCTTTACTCTGTCTAATCAAAGACCACTTTCCAAGAAGAGATGATGAGAAGAAGAGAAGAGGGAAGAAAGCTTCATGCAGTCACATGTTTATCGCACACAGAGGCAGCTACACAAGGCAGCAAAGCGGCGACTGTCCATGGATCTCATGAGCAAAGTGTCACCAGAACAGAGACTGTCAAATGTCTTTGATAGCTACCCACAGTAAGAATATATTTAACATTGAGGTCCAGTACACTTGCACACACACACACACATTTATATTTTTGAAACAAAAGATTTATCAAACAATAACTATCATTAGCTGGAGTGTTGTACTCTGACATTTTCCATTCTATTCTATTTCATTTAAAAAAATGCCAGTCTTCATCCTGAGTTCATTTCATAACCCAATGGATCACAGACCACGGTTTAGAAACCTCTGGTCTAGACCCAAGCCCTTGAACTAGAAGGTCGTGTGCACTTTTGCAATCTATCAGATAAATGTGAAACACACAGTCATTGTCCATCAACACTTTCCTGCTTCGTGCATACAAGTGTGGTTTGAGTAAAGAATATGATATAAATGTGGATGCGTTTTTTAAGACCTTTTATTTCCAGGAGAGAGATGTTACACTGTACATTGTGAGATATTTTAGTAGAATAATTAAAAATGGTTATGGTACACGTAAAATGTTAAATATATGGAATATTCCTTCACCATATGAGCAGTTTCCAAAGCTCGCACTCTTGTGAATGTGTTACTGGATGACTTTCACTTCATACTAAGTGAATTTACTGAGTGTGCACGCTCTCTCTCTCTCATACACACACACACCCACTTTATCTACCCCAGCTCTCAGAACTCAGGCACTACATTGCTATGGCACTTTGTAAACTAAACACAATCACTGAAAAAGTGAATCATCTACTGAAAAAGTGGGTATGCCTACTGAAAAAACGTATAAGAGCTGGGGAGCATATGACACGTGCACAGATTTTATCTCACATTGTGCAAACAGACAAAACCAGGTGACTTTAAAAGGCTGTGGATTGGCTTGAGTGGGATTTTTATCGAGGGCCCTCCTGATTCTAGAACCACCACACCATTTTCATATGCTGGCTCGGACCACCCTTATATCAATGTGTGAAGGAAGTAGGACAGATGTTCTATATGCAGTTGTGGAAACTGAGCCTCAAAGGAGTTAGTCAAACTGGGTGAAACATCCCAGTTTCCCATTTCCAGTTGCAGGAAAGAATCTAGCCCCCGTGCTGCGTGTTCAGTGACATTGATTGCATCACGGTTTGTGGTGCGAAAGGACTGGGAACAACATGGGATCCATCTGGAGGGAAATGGTTAAACAAATATTAATATCTATACTGTGATATATTATGCAGCTATTTTAAATCTAAGCAATGGCTGAGGTCTAAACTTACTCAGAAAATCAAGTTAGAGAAAAATAGGTATACTATAATCCCATTTTTTAATTAAAAAGAAAGTAACACACTGTATTTGGGTAAAATTACTTGTAGATGTTTGTAGGAGGTTGGTGAAAAATATAGACAGATATATACTAAATGATTAATGTTAGTCATCTGAAGAGAGATGAACTAAGAGGTGGTCAAAGGAGACGGAGGGGCGAATAAGTGGCCTTTTTTGATGTATAATTTCACTTCTTTCAAAAGGCAATATTTCTGAAATTTAAAGTATCTGACAGAATATCAGTGAGGTTGAAAGGGGCAGCATTAAGATTGGAACGCACGTTTTTTACCCCAATGCCGTGCCCTTTCCTCAATGCTGTGGCTGCCTCTCGCGTGTCATGTGTGTGTAAAACTCGGGACCCTTAAAACTAGTGTTGGGAAAAAATACACAGTAAAGAACAGAATAATGCCACGTAAGAAAATACAGCCCAAATGATTGTTGTTACTGCACAGTGTTTAATGCAAATTTAAGCATGCAAGTCAGGTATCACAACAGCTGTTGAAGAAATGTAATGCTGACAGTATTTGGCAATAAAATAATAATCGCTGTGTGTATCTCTGATGAAATGAGATTTAATCCATTTGAGCTCCTAATTGTCTGCCACACTACATTAAAGATGGATACTACTATTTTCTCTACTCCTCAGAAGTATGAAATTCAAAGCAATATGCACAATGTCTTGAAATAAGCTAGCTTAATGAACCAGCAAATTAGACCTTTCTATCTCTTTATTTAACATCCAGTTCCATGAATTTATCAGAGTTCATTACAAAGGTGCAAAATTTAAAGAAATGCTGCTAAATTCATTTATGATTAGAATCAATGACTTTGAAAAAGACTTCTCATATTTTTAGAGACAGCCATTATTTATTATTGAATTTATATGGCTTGGGGTAATAAACGTTCAATCTTTTCTCACTTACTTCTGTTATTTATAGTTTGGATTTTGTAATACAGCCACAAAAAAATCTCAAAGAAATCAACTTTTTCTTCCAAACACATCACCGACATTCGGAAAAGCAATAGCGAAGCTTTCTTCTTGGCCAGTTAGTGGTTTTCAGTGGGGGAAGGAGGGACAGACTTTGCCCTTAGGCTATATTTGGCAATTTCTGGAGATGTTTTTGGTTGTCATACCGTGGGAGGGTGCTACTTGCTTCTAGTGGATATAGACCTATGGATGCTGCTAAACATCCTAAAAGGCACAGGACAGCACCCACAACAAAGATTTATCCAGCCCAAAATATCAGTAGTGCCAAGATTGAGAAGCATCAGCCTACGTGAATATATCTCATTCAAAGAATGCTCCATTTAATTCAATGTTTTCTTAAATGAGATCACTTTCCATCTTGTGACATAGATTTAGAGCAAGACCAACTAAACCGATGAATCTGGCTCAAAGGATCTTTTTTCCCTAATAGTTATAGTAATAATGACTTTGGCATCTGGAACCAAGATGGTAGAGTTAAGTGCTAAAATGGAACCCTTAGATATGGATAAGAAAAATGACTTTAATTTGTCCAAGCATTTATATTATTTTCAAGGAGCCATCTTTCTCATTTTAAACTGAAAGCGTCTGATGACCTAATAGGTTTCAAGTTGTTAGCATACTGGTTCATGGTGTTTAAAAGAAATCTAGTTAGGATTCTGATTTAAATGAGAAGAATCTACTTCCAGAGTCAAGAATGACAGCAAACAATGGAAAGATCAAAAGGTCGGATTCACTGTAACTCATATTTGCTTGCAACATTATTTATGGTCAGTTTCAAGGTAGAAATTCCACACTTTTGATAGAGATAGATATTTGATTTCAATATTGTAGAATTTCTTTTTTAATATTCTAGACTTAGCTCTCGTTTTAATCTGTCTTTCATATGTATGCATAGGGAATCTGGTTAATTTGATATAATTTAACTTGGTACTTTTAGTACCCCTGTGATAACAATGATCAAACTTTTTATAGGTCTTATTTATTTAAAGGAAAATCTAATCATTATGAAACAGCCCAATGAAGAAGAATGAAAGAAACTGAAATTCTTCTCATCCAAAAGAAAATAACAATCAAGTATTACAGAGTAAAAAGATTAGAATCCCAATTTGCTAAACTTCTTCAGAACTAGGGCATTCTGAAGGAAACCTGGTTAAATATCTAACATATGTTGGTATATTCTTTGATCTTATTAAGTAGAATGAATATAATTGAAGCATTCATAATTTAAGGATTGTGTAGCACGATATTTCTTGTAGTGAGGGAAATGGTTTAATGGTTATGTGCTTATTGTCAGGGATTTTTAGGAAAATAAATGTTATTAGAATAGCAAATCCATGATTTCACTGACATTACTGTTCTCAAAAATGCTCTCTTGGTATTAGACCCAACTGAATTCAAAGACAAATATGAAGTAAATAATAGTACAGGTGGTATGCAGACGTGGCAAAAATTGCGAGTGGTATGCAAACACGTGAAAGCCTGGAGCAATTCAAAGTCATGGTTCTGAACATTTTCACTGTGTAGCATTTTGGGTAAACAAAGGAATAGGAATAGAGGCATGATGACCTCAGCATGCATCTTTACGTTAGTTTTTATAATTAATAACAATTCATGTTTATCGGGCCCTTGCAATGATGCCCAATAACACTTATATAGTGCTTACTACATGCCAGGATGTTGTAAGGATGTTGCTTGTTTGTTGTTTTTTTCAATTCATTTAATCCACATAGCAACCCCAATTAATCAGTCACAGCTAGTCCATGGTGAACCTGGGATTTGCACCCAGGCGTTGGCCTCTGGAGTCTGTACTCTTCACAATTATGCAATACTGCGTCCCTTGTGATAAAACTAAGTGCCACGCACCGGTGTCAAGGGCTTTCACATGTTATCTCATTATACCTCATAGTGCTCTTCGGCTGAGCCGCATTATCTCACTGAATACACAAGGCTGGTGGGACGAGCCAATTCATTTCTCACTAAGTTGTATAGAGGGATACACTTACAATGACTGAAGAAGTTGATGAAAAGCAAAGTGGAGAGGACACAAGAAGAGCCATTGAGATGTGAGAAGAAAAAGAAAGTAGAATTTTGATGCACATTTATTCCTTACCTCATCCTTTTCAAAGTTCATTCTTTGTGTATGGTTATAATGTATTCATAAATCAATGCAGTAGTGTGTAATGTAATTTATAAATAAATATACATGTATTGGCAGTGCTTGAGCAAAATTTTTATACTGATGGATACATATTTTACAGTAACTCCATATTTTCTCCCTGCCTGGGCCATTCCCTGAGCATATACAAGTCAACTTGAAAACTTACATTGTCTCCTTAAGGCCTGTATGTATGTATGACTTCATTTACTATGCACATTTAAATTCATTCACTCAGCACATTGTCATTAATTCCCAGGGAGTACCTCAGACATGAAAAGAATATGTCATTTTGAGGTTTCATCTACAAAATGAAACCAAAAACAAAACAGCTGCTCAATTTGGAGAAAATATCCCATTGCCTAAAGGAATCCAAGAGATTAGATGAGTGAGCCATTGGGGTATCCATTTAACAAATATTTATACAGACTTACGCAAGGCAGAGCAGGTGCCGTACCTGTGTGGGCTCTGTCTTCATGTTGCTGACAGTCTAGCCCAATGGTTAAGAGTACAAATCCCTGGCTGTATGCCCTTGGGCAGGTTATTTAGCTCCTCTGTGCTTAAGTTTTCTCATTTGCACAATGGACACACTAACAGCACCTACCTCAAAGGGTCGTAGTGAAGAAGGAGATAAATTAACATATATAAAGGGCTTAGCACAGTGGTTTCCACGAAGCACTATATTCACATCTCTGTGTGATGGTTAATTTTATGTGTCAACTTGGCTAGGCCATGGTGCCCAAATAGCTAGTCAAACATTATTCTAGATGTTTTTATAAAGATTTTTTTTTTATGAGATTAACATTTAAATGAGTGGATTTTGAGTAAAGCAGATTATCTACATTGTGGATGGGTCTCATCCAATCAGTTGAAGGGCCTAATAGAAAAAAACCTGACCTCCTCCAAGGAGGAGGGAATTCTGCCAGCAGACTGTCTTTGAACTTGAACTGTAGCTCTTCCCTGGATCTGCAGCCTGCTGGCCTGGCCTGCAGATTTTGGATTTGCCAGCTTCCACAGTCATGCAAGCCAGTTCCTTAAAATAAGTCTCTCTCTCTCATTCTTTCTCTCTCTCTCTACCTATATACACACACACATTCTATTGGCTCTATTTCTCTGGAGAATCCTGACTAATATACTGTGAATAATGGTAGCTAGCATTAATTAAGCCCTTCCTGCATGTTATTTAACACTTCTAATATGATCTGACTTATTCTTCATAAAAATCCTATTACCCCTGTTTTACAAATAAGAAAAAGGCACCTAAGAGAGGCAGATGACTTGCCCAAGGTCATCCAGCTAGTATAGGGCAGAGGCAGGAGCCAGTGCCCTCCCCCTCCCCCTCCCCAAGGAAATGCTGCCCTTGTTTAATTTAGGATTAAAGGTTAGGACCGCTAGTTCTGGGTGGAGTGATTTGTCTTCAGCATACCCACAATGCCAGGTAGAAATATTGATGTGGCTATTTTAACCCTTTTTAAGCTATTGAGAGATACTAAACGACAAATAATAAATGCCAAATGAATTTTGCCCACCTCTAACTGTAATTCTTGCCTTGGTTGAACTGTGGAACTGCTTCAGTGAAGTTGTTCATAATATCATAGCCAGAAGCCAACCAGACAGCAAAGAACGTGGAGAACACCAAGTCCCCTCATGAGGGCTATTTGACAAGTTTAACATCTTAAGTGAAATTAGCCAGGGTTTCTAGAAGAGCAACTGTGGTTTTTGGAGGGAACAAATGTCTTTTGAGTTAGATGGGAGGATCAGGTGTTTGAGAATGGACTTTCAAGACCTCTTCCCCATATCAGTGGAGCACCTTATGGAATTAGCAAATCCAATCAGGCCTCTTCCAGTAAATAACTCTGATTACTGAATGAAGCTTATCTGAGAGTTCACCAAGAGCATTTAAACCAGTCCTAGAGCCATCAGGCAAAACCAAATTAGCTAGCATTCACAAACAATTTCCTTTTATGTGCAAAGCTCTTTCTAAAAAGAAAATTAAGAGTTCAAAAGAGCTGTAAGGGAATATTTTCACAATCTGTTCCACTGGGTAACAGATTGAATTTAGCCTCAGCTGGTGATTTTTGTCTCCTTAATTATCGGCAATAACAACACTTTAAATTGATACGGTGCTTTTAACTTTGCAAAAGATGGTCAAGTTCATTTATCAACTGATCTACTTTGTTGTACTGTGCTATAATTTTCAACTGACAGTCCAAGACAGCAGGCTAGCACATTATGAAGAAGGACATGCTAAGAAGTGTTGTCAATGTCTGGTTTTTTTCTAAGCATAATTTAGGTAATGGCATGATTTTAAAATATTTTGATATCTGATATAACTTATCTAGTCCCTAGAGACATAAAATATCTAAATGAAGGTAAATGAACAGAGAACACTTGATAATGTGAAATAAAAAAAATTTTTTTTTTATTTCACATGCACATTCTAAGTATAAAAATGAAAACCAAAGCCAACTAGGAATGATTGGGGCACTTTCATCGCTATGTATCTCTCTCTGTAAGTTTAGGTAATTGAGAGTTTACTGTACTCGAATGCTTCCAAAAAATACTGGAACAGGATTAAGAGCAAGGGGCTTAGAATTGGCTTTTGAAAGATACATGCTGTGCCTGACTATAGAAGCATCTTTCTCTGGTTTATAAAAAAATATTCATATACTCACCATAATAAGAAAGTGATAGTTATGTCGGCAAGCCCTTCAACTATAAAACTTGCTAAATGGTGTTTAAAACAGCAGGAGAGCCTTTGCCTATACATTTTGTATTACTGTTTTGAATTGTATGAGATAAGATTATACGGCATATTTTTAAATTACGTGATAAAGGAAGGCAAAACTCTTAAAATATATGAGGCTCTAAACTTATATTTAGATATTTCACTATATAAGAAGAAAAGTTTGCAAAATGAAATTAATAGAGATATGCTTATGCAATTTTGGAAGGTAAATCAAAGAGCTAAGGCTATATGATGTGGAATTTCCATTCGGGAATAAGACATGAAGATACATTAGTCAATGAAAGGTACACGTGTACATAAAGTATGTACAGTATTGGATTATAGACTTTCATGTTTGAAAAGAGAAAGACATTATCAAATAACTATAAATGGTATACTGCTACATCAGAATGAACTCTTCTAGCAAGAATTTTTATACCAAAATTGCAAAACAATTACGTCTGTCTGTGATTAGTCAAAGTTCACACTTTGGTCTCCATCCATTGTATTTCCATAATTCTAGCTATTCCTGTTCCAAATTTGGTGCTGCACACATCCAAGCACCAAACTGGAGGTTTGTTCTCCTTGCATGTGCTCAGCAAAATTACTATTGTCATTGCCCATCAACCCAAGAACAATGTTTCTGTCTCTCTCTCTCTCTGTATCTTCCACAAGCTCTCTATCTGTAATGGCAGAAGGAAAGACTCCTGTTCTGGGGACAGAACCCAGGTCTGTAGCATTGTACAACTCCAGGGGTAACATTCACATTTTAGTCTAAGTAAATCTCTAGTGTCGTTCATACAGACTACCATGTGAATGGTACCCTTGGAGTGAAGCAAATGCCCTCAAATTGGCATAAGCTATAGAAATTAACAAAAGAGGGTAAGGTTATATTCAGAACACAGTGTTTCTCTGCTGTTGGGCTTTCTCTCTCCACCTTTACAAGGACCAGACACCTCCATCTCAGCCCTGGCTTTGCTTGGCCACACAGTTCGGGCATGTAATAGGACTGACCAGATTTGAAAATCTAAATGGCCCAACATGGTATCCACTTCTTGGCCCAATTAACTGCTGCCACAGAAGTGGTTTTGTGTGGTCCACTTAGCAAGAGATAGAATCTTTGAGAAAGGGGTATGGATCAGGCAGGCAAGTTGGCTACTGAGCTATCTGTGGTTACATAGGTAATGTGGGATTTTGTCGGGAGAGTTTATACTAAGAATATTCTGATTATGCAGGAGTCACTGACCCTAAGATACTTACTCTTCCATAACAGGAAACCTGCCTTCATCAGTAGATTTTATTATTTATTTTAAAATATTTTCTTCCCTTCCCTGTGAGTAAATTATAGTTTCCTGCCCCATTGAAACCAGGCTTGGCCATGTGACTTGCCTTAGCCAATGAAATACTAGTGAAAATGATGGCTGTCACTTCCGAGTAGAAGCTTTAAGAGCTATTATGCACTTTCCCCATTGCTCGTTTCCTTATACAATCATAGAAGCAATGTTTTAGAAAGTTCTTCCTGTAACTTAGGTCACGGAGCGATGAGACAGAACCAGATGTGATTATCTCTGCCTTTTGATGGGAGTGTTTATCCATTAATATTTAATGTAATTATCAATATGACTTTATTTAGTTATATCATTTCATTATTTTTTCTGTGTTCCCCTCTGCCTTTTGTTCCTCTGTTTCCTCTTTCCTGCCTTCTTTCTGGTCATGTTATGGAAACTCTTGATTCTGTTGTATTCTTACAAAGAGTGTTGATGGTTCTGTTTTAGCAGGGAATTAACTGGGACAGACTCAAAGTGTGAACTCTGTGTGGCGTATGGAGGGCAGCAGCTCAAATCTCAATGCTCCTCTTAGCCTTCCTCCAAGCTGCTTTGAGTCTGCCTCACGCATGCATTGTTCAAGGATCAGAGACTTGGGCAAAGTCTATGCACAGAATTTGAGGCTCCTCTGCTCCAGCTCTCTCTTTTCTGCGATTCCCGCCTCACTTTCCAGCAGCAGTGGCTGCCCCAGAACCTTTGGTTCTTCAGGCCAGAAAGACAGCAGATTTTCTAGTGGAATTTTAGCCCACTCATGCTGAGACTGCAGCCTGATCTCAGAATGAAGCTGTAAAAATGGGAAACTCATGCTCTGATGATCCCTTTTCCAAGCTTTGACTGCCTTCTGAAATCTGCCTGCTTTTGCTCACTCTCCAGAGCCTTCAAGTAGTTGGTTTTTTATGTAATTTGTTCAGAGTTCAGTATTGTTACCTGTAGGAGGAGCAGGCTATAAGGAGCCTAATCTGCCATACTGGAGGTAGATCTCTCTAAAGCCAGTTCTGAGATAGGTGTATAATGAGAATTAGAAATAAGCTTTTGTGACTGAAAGCCATTGAGATTTGAGGGCATATTTGTTTCTGCACCCTAACTTACCCTAAACTGACTAATTAGCCAGCTAGGGCAATCTGGAATATCACTAACCATTTCACACCTCTACTGGTAAAATCTATTCAAGGACAAATGAATTTCCCCAAATTGTTCTGATTTTATGAGTTTTGCTTTTCTACTTACACTGTTAAGATACTTTAAGTGGTATTCTTTCCTTCTTAATCTCATCTCCAATCATGAAGAATAACATTCTTTAAATTTGAAAGCCATTCTTTATTCCTTGTTTCCATATTCCGTCCTTATCACTGAAATCACAAGGCTTGGAGACCAGGATACACGGATCAAAACTGAATGCACATCTACCCTACTGAGTCACTGGCAGAACGAGGCCTGGTAAAATTACGAAATAGTTTATTTAAAAATATATAATTAATTGAATTCTGCTAAAACGTGGTTATATAAAGAAGCTGTATAAAGTAAAGATAAAAGCAAATTAGGCAAAGGAAAGTGTTTTTCTTGGGAATTGCCATTTCAATGTTCACTTCCCCTAAAAATGATTCAGTAGAAGGGAGGTCTTTCTTCATACAATACAGCCAAACAGGTCTTTGGCATAGATGTTATGTGTTCCTTTAATAAAAATGCAAGATTCTGGGGGCCAGCCCAGTGGCGTAGTGGTTAAGTTTGCATGCTCTGCTTCGGTGGCCTGGGGTTTGCAGGTTTGGATCCCCGGCACAGACCTACGCACCACTCATCAAGCCATGCTGTGGTGGCCTCCCATAAACAAAATAGAGGAAGATTGGCACAGATGTTAGCTCAGGGCTAATCTTCCTCAACAAAAAGAGGAAGATTGGCAACGGGTGTTAGCTCAGGGCAGATCTTCCTTACCAAAAAAAAAAAAAAAAAAAAAAACCCTGCAAGATTCTGAATGTGCAAGCTTCAACCTTTGAGTAAATACTTCTCTCCTTTAGTTGATTAAAATCATGATTATTATGATTTTGTTATTATTATAATTATTATTAAAATCATTATTATCGTTAAAATCATACATACATATATATACACACACACATACATACAAACACATATATATTTATATTTTTTCCCCTAAGCTGATTACTTTGTAGTCTGGGATCTAATTGGTAACAAAATTTCTTCATAAAAGTCTATAGGACAGTTGTAGATTAGAAAAATATTTTTGAAATGCATCACTGTCCTGAGTATTGTTGATTCCCATTTAAATTAAAAGTAAAATCTGGGAGGCTGACCACAGGTGATGTCTTACACTCATCCTAACCTGCTCTTTCTTATTTGAACACTCATCTATAATTATTTTGTAAATAGTCTGGACACAGGTCCATATAGCTCAACTTATTATTTCTATTTTATATTTTTCCTTTACATATTTTAATCAGATTATCCAACCTTTATTCAACAAATATTTATGGAATGGCTCCTTTGTGCCAAGCACTGAGGATACAGGGGTGAACAAGGCAGAGTTGCAGCCTCCATAGTGCTTCCATTCTAGAGAGGAGGCAGACAAACAAGCACACAGTATCGTTTCAAGCTGTAAAAGGTGCTGTAAGAAACATAAAGCCAGGTAAGGGGCTAAAACCCACTGGAACTCTCTTTTTCTCTATAATTTCTTTACCTTTGCCTCATCACTAATTACAGTGACTGTTCTGAACTGTAAGTAAGCCCTGCACAAAAGATCGATGGTTTATCCACATTTTGCTTCTATCCACCCCAAATCCAACCCACTCCACTGATGCTGCTCTCAAAGAGGACACAAAAATCTCCTTGTTTCTAAATCCATTGAACACTTCTCACTCTTTCTGAGTTGACTCCCTTGCAGCATCTGACACTGTTCCTGCGTTTCCTTGAAAAGCTCTCCTGCCCTGGGAACATCTCTGGTCCTGCTGTCTCAGCTTCCTCTGGAGTCTCCTCTTTGTTCTTCTAGTCATTATACACTGGCATGGCAGGGCCTCGGAAGGCTGGGTCCTTGACCCTCTTTTCTTCTCTTACGTGTTCGAGACTTCATATATCTCATGCACCCCACGCCTTCTTCATTACCCACATATACTCCAGTGACTCAAACATCCATTTCTCTAGCTGAGATATTGCTCCCAAACTCCAGACTAGTGTCACCAACAGCCTCAGAACACTTCTACCTGGGTGTGTCTCAGGCTTCTCAAATTCAAAATGTTCAAAACTGAATTCACCCTCCCTGCTTCCTCCCCACCCTACCTCACCTCCGACCTGTTCCTCCCTATCCATTCCCCATCTCAGGAAATGGCACCACCATCTAACTCTTCAGCTGCCCAAGCCAGGAAGCTGGGTGCCATCTTCTTTCTCTCCCTCACCCTCCACATCTACTTAGCTACAAAGTACAATCAAATTGATTGCCTTGGTATTGCTCAAATCCATCCACATGGCTTCATCCACCCACCACTCCCGCTCTCTTAGACCAGGCTGCAATGTAGTCTGTATGCTCTTGGATTTGCCCTTTCCAATTCATTCTTCACACTGCAGCCCAGACGAACTGTCTAAACTCTAACCTGATTGTGGTTGTCCTAGGCTTGAAGCTCTTAATAGCTTCTCTCAGGACTGTATTAGACATAAACCTATGCACCTTCTTAGATTCTTTCAACTTCCTCCTTTCTGAAGGAGCTTAGCTCTGCTGGCTGGGCCCAAGTTGAAGTGGTGGACTTGTGTGGCCTTCAAGTCTCACACACAAACCTCTGTTTTGAGCCATCCCTCAACTTCCAAAATTGCACAAAATGTCACATGATGGGGCATGAGATCTGGCTTCCTGGGCAGACCCCAAGGTCCAGATGACACAACCCAGAAGTATGAAGAAGTTAACTCCCAATGGATCTTCCTCAAATAATGGGACACAGAGATTGAGGGGAGCTGGACAGATAAATTTCCCCTTCTTTCTGCCTTCGTGGACTACTAAAAGAGGGGGTTTCTTCTTTTGCCCTTTCCAGAGAAGTCCCATGTCCCAAGCATATTCACCTGCTGAGTTACCTGCTCTGCCTCTTTCTGGCTCATTGTAACATGGTGGCCACCAAGGTGATGTATTACAGTTTTCTTGCAATGCTTCGCTTCTTCACTTGCCTACTTCCCTTTTTAACTTACCCTCGCTGCCCTGTGCGTGCATCTCCCAAATTCAGTCAGTGCTTTCACTCTTGCCTCAGGCTCTACTTTCTCGAGGACCTGCGCTTAGACAAAGACCAAGCCTGGCCACTGCTTACCTCCGGAAGTCTGTCTCTCTTCCCATCTCTCTGAACACTTTCCTAGCTACACACTCTTGGCAGCCTTGTGGACGTGCCATGTTCTCTCTTTCCTCCTGCAGGCCTTTGTACGGTCCCTCATCTCTCTCCTGGGAAGTCTTATGTCTCATCTGGGAAGCATTCCTTGACACCGCTGTTGCACCAAACTGGTTTAGGTACCACGTACAGATGCTCCCATGGTGCGGGCACTGTGTTTCCCCTGTGAAAGTGCTTATTGCTCAGCATGGTGATTGCTGTTTGCTTGTCTGTCTTTCCCACTAGACAGGAAGTTACTCACTATTGTTCCTCCAGCACCTGGCACAACGGCTGACACGTAAGGGCCCAATGAATATTTGATGACTGACTGAATGAATGAATACCTGTTTTCAAAAGGGGACAAATTCTGTGAAAAAGGGTACACTAGCAATAAAATTGTGCTAGTGTTCAATTATGTGCTAAGAAAGATTTAGTACATTTTTTTTTAAACTGGAGCATATTCCATTGTTTTGGTTTTTTGTTGTTGTTTTTCTCATTGTAACCCTTCATAACAGTAAACACTATGTATTTTAATGGTTAGTTTTATGGTTGGGTATAAGTTTGTCTTCAGAGCCAGACTGCCTATGTTTAAATCCCAGCTCTCCCACTAACCTGTTTTGGGATGTGTGTGCGTGTCCTTGACATACACTTGGACATAGGTTTACTCATCTGAAAAATGAGGTTAATAATAGCCTCTACCTCATAGGATTGTTTAGAAGAGTAAATAAGTAAAATAGCTAAAGAGCTTGGTTCAAGGTTTGCCACATAAAGATGAGTAAGAGTTGGCTATTATTACTATCATAATTTGAAGAAGGCACTGTTAGTATCACCTCCTAAATAATTTTCCAGGCCATTAGGTGGGATGTTTCTGGCTGCAAGGTACCCAAAAGCCCATCCTAAATGACTCAAACAATAAGGAAATATATTAGCTGACATAACTGGAAGAAGTGGAACCATTGTAGCTCAAAGATGTTGTCAAACATTTGGTTCTATTTCTCTGTTCCATCTTTCTCATGATGGTTTAAGCCTAATTCTGGAGCACCTCTTGACTGCAAGATGGCCGTCAGTGGCAAGTGGAGCTATATGCTTCTTTGTTCTCAACCACCTGGCGAGAGAGGGAAAAGCCACACCCCCAAGCATGAAATATGAATCTTTCCTTCATTCTAATTGGACCAACCTTAGCTATGCGACCAATCAGAATCTTGGGGGCAGGGCAGGGAGGAGGGATGGCATGTGATTGGCTCAGACTGCTCAGGATCCACTTCTAGAGCCTAGTCCTGGGTTACATTCCCCTAAGTAATGGAACATGTGGAACGTAAATACTTGACCAGAGTCTGAGTTCTGTTAGGAAGAAAGACAGGGGTGAATGGAGGCTGTTTGGGCAACCAACAATTTTCACCACAGTGTTTACTATTGCTGTCAGGAAATATGGACGCGCCTCTATTAATCAAGAGAATGATTTCTAACACGTTGAATTGTAATTAAAGACTGTGTTACTGGGGCCAGCCCCACGGTGTAGCGGTTAAGTGCATGCGCTCCACTGCTGGCGGCCTGGGTTCGGATCCTGGGCGCGCACCGACGCACCGCTTGTCAGGCCATGCTGTGGCAGTGTCCCATATAAAGTGGAGGAAGATAGGCACAGATGTTAGACCAGGGCCAGTCTTCCTCAGCAAAAAGAGGAGGATTGGCATGGATGTTAGCTCAGGGCCAATCTTCCTCATCAAAAAAAAAAAAAAGGAAAGAAACTACATTACCAAATGTAAAAAATAAAAGTATATATTTATACATATAATTTATACATTTATAGCTAATAATTATTGAGAGATTGCCTTGTGCCAGACACTATGTTAAATCCTTTACACTCCCTATTTCCTTCAACATTCACAAACACCCTTATTCATTTAATTAGCAAATACCTATTGAGCATCTACCATATTTCAGGCACTAACTGGGAATATAATAACGGCCAAAAAAGACCAAAACTCCTTGCCCTCATGCACCCAACATTCTGTAAATAGGAAACTGAGGCCGAGAGGGATTGAGTGAATTGCCCAAGATCGCAGAGAATGTGGCAGAGCTGGGATTTGAACTCCAGGAGTCTAACTCCAAAGTCAAGAATGGGTTGTAAAAGGAAAATGTTTGCTTGGCTCTAAGGGAAATAATATAAATGTGAGGTAAGATATTAACTGAAATTCAGTCCGAGTGCTCAGCCAATCCCAGACTCCCTTCTTTCAAGCCTCTGCTTCTCCAGAGACGGCTCTCTGCAGCGTGGAGGAGGAATTGTTCCAGGGGTTGGGCACCATCACCTGCAGCGGAATCCCCACTGGAGACCACCCAGGACACTGAAGGGTAGAGAGCAGGCCATGGGAGAGCCCACTCGAACCAGGGGTGTAGTGAGCAGACTCCATGAGCATGAGGCCCCACAAGAGCTCTGCACAGGAGAGGTAGGCTCCCAATAAGAACTCTTCCTTCTTCCTGGACCTCCAGCTCTCATTTGTAGTAACTGCAGCTAACGCTACCTAGAGCTTCGCTTCTGTGACCGGTGTAGCCAGCCTGCTCAGCAAAAAGGGAATTTTGTGGCATCTAGTAGGGTGAGACTTCTGGACTTCTGAGTGGGAACGTAAGCTAATCGAAGAATTATACACATTAAAAAAAACTTAGGCCCTCTCATATTATAATGATGTGTGACCTCAAATTTAAGTAAAAATTTAATATCCAACTTTGACCAGGTTATTCGGAACTTGAGTTCTATTAGATAGAATCAAACCCATATGGAGAGTTAGTTACTAATTATAACTGAATCATATGAACTTGACTGATTCAAATGTGTCTTTTCACTAGAACTGGTTGTTTGATTAAGTTAACATTGTTTGTTTGTTTTTTTAACCAGTCTTGCAGAGGTTTTCAAGCACACACTATGGGTCATTAGGAAAACAAAACCCCGGGTTTGTGAAGCCAGAGGAAGTTGGATTTTTCTGTTACATGCAGCTAAACTTATTCCCAAGTGGCTCCCAAACCTTGGAGGAGGGTTGGCCTTAGAGAGGAGAAGTTCAATTTCACCGGAGGGAGGAAGCAGAAGGTAAGTACAAAAGTAGGTAGAAAGGCTTCTCCAGTGAGCTTCTTTATAGAGATGCAGGGTTATCATGACACTTTAATACAGTAGCACCAACAGAAGAAGTAAAATGACGTGGTTTCTTATCTTTGTGGAGTCTTCACCTGCAGTAAAGGGTTCATTTAACCCAGGGTTCTCAACCTCAGCACTAGTGACATTTGGGGCCTGACCATTCTTTGCTGTGGGGGCTGTCCTGTGCATTGCAGGATGTTTACCAGCATCTCTGGCCTCTACCCACTAGATGCCATTAGCACCTCCTCCCCCTAGTTGTGACAACCAAAAATGTCAAATGTCCCCTGTGGAGCAAAATCGCCCCTAGGCGCAAACCACAGTGGTTTAACTTGTGACCTTTTTCTTTCATAAAGCTATTTAAAATCTGTAAGTTTTATCTTAATTATCTACAAACTTTACCATCAATGATACGTTATATCCAAAAGACAAGAGAGCTGTGAAGAAAATAACCTTCTTTTGGTTCGATAGGCCTACCTTCTTTTAAGTAAACACAGTCTGCAATTATGTACACTTAATAAGTGTACCTTAGGGAAGTCATTTCCCGCTATGTGTCTCAGTTTCCGCATCGATAAATGGAGAAACTTACGTAAGATAGCTCAGAAGTATTTCTCTCCTTTAAAATTAAAATTATTCCATGATTCACTGAAAAATTTTTTGAGTTACCCTGGACCTTAAATGGTGATTCAGTTTACAAAAATGTGATTTACATGCAAATTTGGGGAAAATAGGTCTCTAGAATGAGGCATACTGTTTTCCCTTCTTTGTTGAGGAATGTAATTATTTTAAGGTAGGAAAATCGTCATTCATATATATATATATATATTTTAAAATTCTACAAAGTAATTGTACTATCATTAATTCAACGTCAGTCTTTTACATTGTTATTTTCTGAAAGCATTCATTACCAGGTTCTTTGCATTCTTTTACAACTGACATGGCCTCGGTCAAAGAGAATATACCAAGAAAAGGTCAGTAAATGCTGAGGTGAATCAATTTGCATAGGAAAAAAAAAAGGAGGAGGGTGTTTCCATGGCTTCTAATAGAAGTCAAGAGAGAAATGTGAAAAATGAAAACTAGTTTGCAGTGGCAAACAAAATGAACTGGTCTATAAATATTTCATAATTTTAGCACCATAAAGTCTCATTGTTTGGTGGTTATCTTTATTATGAGTAATCATGGGTTGCTTTTTTGTTTGTTTCTGGCTTTTTCTGCTGATCTCTGTGCCATACATCTCTGAAATAGCACCCACTAATTTCTTTTTCATTTACCTCATTCTGGTATAGAGAGAATATATGTAGTCATCAAGTAGGAAGTTAGAGACATAACTATCCAATTTAAACATGTAAAGTACATTATTAGAGTCAAAGAGTATGGTGTATAAAAATGAAAACCCAAAGATAAAGTCCTCAGTAATGTTTTCCTTGTGAAAATAGAATGATTTTTAAGATAGCCTCTGTTTTCCTAAGAGGGTGAGAAGGTCCTCATAGGAGCCGTTATATTGCTGCTTGTGTCTCAGGAGGGTGTAGCAGAGATGTGTACAGAGTAACCCTCTTTGCTCAGAAGTGGGCCACATACCTCTTGCCTTTACCTGTGCATGTCCATCCTCTCTTCCTTTGTTGACAGCATTTTTGTTCTCCTGAGGAGCACCACCCCTTTCTCACCCTAAGTTCAAGTAGTCTGAGTAGCATGACCCTCGTATGTGCATCATCACACCCCCATATCGCAAGCCTATCCAGTAGCACATTCCATCTCTGTGGCTATAGTGATTGGTTCAAGGATGAGCCCCTAACCCAAAATGGTCCACTGATACTCAATCTGGGGATTTCTGCTGAAATTATTTGGGGGCAGGGTGGGGGGGCAATTAGGGCCCCGCTTTGGGTAAATGAGGCACAGAGAGAGTGTCAGCCTGGAGCTCCTGGGCTACCTCACTCAGCAGAGCCAGACAAAGGAGACCAAGCCAACCCAAAACACGACTGAAGGGCAGCCTGGACCCACCCCTGGTCCCTTCCATTTCTAGAGTACATAAATTCTTTCTCTTTGCTTAAGCCAGTTTGAATTGGATTTCATTACTTACACTTGAAAGATTCCTGAGGAATTCAGAACGTCAAGTTCTGCAGAACCTGGAGAAGACTAACGGCTCAGAGATGCCTGTGGAATGGAGTAGAAGAAGAATCCATGTTTGTTTAGGGATCTGTACATAGCTGACAAAACTACCAAGACAAGTTAGGAAACACTTAACAAACAAAAAAATCAGGATATGTATTTGGGGAGGAGAACTCAATGGGCAGTGTTCAAATGCTGAAGCTGGGTGTCGGCCACATGGGCACTTATTTTACTATTATTTTGTAATGTACATGTGAATTTTATACTTTTATGTATAGATTATATATTTCAATTTTTCTGAGGTTAAGAAACCTGCACAAAATCACAGGGCTTATAAACAGGGTAATATTAGTACTTATTTCACAGGGTTGTGAGGATTAAATGAGGCAAGGCACGCTAGGCTTTAGCATCATGCCCAACACACGGCAAGTATTCAATAGATGTTCGATGCTGTCCTAATAATAACTGTTTGGGGATGTTGGGAGTATTATAGAAGATAATACATATTAAACACTTAGCACAATTTCTGGCATCTAGTAAGTGCTTATTTTAATGTTTGCTACTATCATTTTTATGAGAACTGGTTAATATGTTTTCCTGGCCAATATATCTTCCATAGAAGCAGGTCATCCGTGGTATTTGTGGGCTGAGCCTTTTTCTCCTACTATTCAGGCTGTCGTGGTATGAGGCTTTCTGTTCTGAAAGGATACAGGTAGAGATATTGGTACATCTTTTGTATTCTTTTTCAGCCTTATGTTTTAAGAATCTTCACAGCAGTGTAGAAAAATTTTAACTTGTACCTGTATTGTACAATACAGTAGTCACTAGCCATGTGTGGCTACTTGAATTTAAACTCAATGGAAAATTTTATTCCTCAGTTGCACTAGCCACATTTCAAGTGCTCCGTAGGCTTATGTGGCTAGTCGAACTGTCATGGACTGCGTGAATATGGAATATTTCCATCACTGCAGAAAGATCTATTGGACTGCACTGTGCTATACTGGGAATGATTAAAACCAGAACTGGAAAAGCATCCCCTCCCAGCTCCCTCAATTTGCAGAGCTGGGAAGGGATTTACTTTCTGGGGAAAGCTTCCTGAATGTGTCCCAAAAGAGGTCACAGAATGACCTCACCTTGATTCGGTGACAATAGTCCAGTGTCTCCCTAAGACTTGCACACTCAAAGCCTGACCTGTCTGCACCTCCAGAGAGGGAGCAGGGCATTTAGGATAACCAGGCCTCCTCTGTTTGGGTCATGAAATCAGAATGCTAATCTGTCGATTTAGGATGAAACCCTCACTGCCCAAGGACTGGTGCTCAGACCCTCTGGCTCCCATGGCCTCTCCCTGCATGTGTAAGCAGAGAGCTGCGGTGATCCAGTCAGAGCAAGGGCAATGGTGTGTGTGGTCTGAATGTGCTAGTCCCCAAGTTCAAGGGAGACCTGCCTGTCACTGGACCTGGACAGGCACATGCTCAGGCCGGGAGCCTTGGGCCTGATGATGGTCAGCATTGCTGAATTGTACTCTAGAACCCCCTTTTCCTTCCTTCCTCCCTTCCTCCCTCCCTCCCTTCTTCCCTTCCTCCCTTCCTCCCTTCTTCCCTTCCTCCCTTCCTCCATTCCTCTCTTCCTTCCCTCTATTCCTTCCTTCCCTCCTCCCTTCCTTCCCTCCTTCCTTCCTTCCTCCCTCTCTCCCTGCCTCCCTTCCTCCCTTCCTCTCTCCCTCCCTCCCTTCCTTCCTTCCTTCCTCTTCACTTTGAAATAATTTTAGACTCACAAGACATTGCAAGAATAACAGAGTTCCCTAGTAGCCTTCCCCCACCATCCCCCAACAGTAGCATCTTACATAACCAGAGTACATTGTCAACACCAGGACATTGACGTTGGCACAATACCCTTTCCCTTTGATAATCTCAAACGTTTTATCGGCTCCTTACACTGCACCAGGCATATTGTTGTTTAATTACTGTGACCAGCCTATACTGCAGGTATTATTATTATTAGCTCCATTTTATTGATAAGAGGACTGAAGCTCTGAGAACTTAAAGATCTTTGCCAAGGCTAGCCCGGCTGTAAATGGCAGAGCAGGGACTGGACTCCATCAAATCTGACTCCAGTCTTTAAATACGAATTGAGGTAAAGACTTTAACAAGAAGGCCTGTCTACTTTCACATCCTACATCTCTGAGTTGATTCAGTACCTGTTAAATCTGCACCTGCCCCAGTAGGGGGAAGGGAGAGCAGTTCACTATAGTCCCAAATTCTGACAACATGTTGCTAAACCCAAAATTTACTCAAACTTTTAGTAAATTTATTATAATGTTTAAGAAAGGTGAATAATAGCATTCAAAATATAAAGTGTTCTGCAGAGTAGTTGTACATTTTATACTCTTTGACTTCAAGAGCTCATCGTTTGATATCATGGCTCATTATAATTCAGGCAAAAATACCTACCAGACGCCTAATATTGGGGAGAGCAGAAAAATTATAAACAGACTTACATTTACAAACTAGGAATATAATAATAGAAAGGAATATGCAATGATAACGGCTAACCATTTTCAAACATTCTTTTTGTGTGTGTGTGTGTGAGGAAGATCAGCCTTGAGCTAACATCTGCCAATCCTCCTCTTTTTGCTGAGGAAGACTGGCCCTAGGCTAACATCCGTGCCCATCTTCCTCCACTTTATATGGGACGCCGCCACAGCATGGTTTGACAAGCGGTGCGTCAGTGCATGCCCGGGATCTGAACCGGCGAACCCCGGGCGGCCGCAGCGGAGCGCAAGCACTTAACTGCTTGCGTCACCGGGCCGGCCCCTCAAACATTCTTATATGGCAGGCACCGTGTTAAGCACTTTAGATATTTAAATATGTCACTTCCTTTATTCCCTACTCCATGATGAGATCATTGTCATCATCATCATCATCATCATCATCATATAATAGTAACAAACAAAGATTGGGTACATACTGTATGCCGTGCAATCTGCAAAGCACTTTACATGATCTCTTCTAATACTTTCAGTCCTTGTTGTTATTCCCTACCTGTCATTTCCTACCCTTTGGGTAGGTGTGAGGATACTGACAGCTCACATGTATTGAGCTCTTATAATGATGCAGTAGATGGATCATTTTGATTTCTTATTTCATTTAGTTCTCATAACAACCCTCTGAGAGTGGAACCATTATCCACATTTTACATACGAGGGAGCTGAGGCTCAAAGACATGAAGTAACAGGTAGCAGGTGAAGGAACCCTGATTCAAATCCAGAAGTGCTTCTCAAGTGGTCGAGGGGTGCACTCCACATGCTCTCAGATTTTAGAAAAGACAGTGAAATGCGGGCTGCAGTCATTTAAAGAGGAGGCTATGCATAGCTTTGGCCTTGAAGAGCGAATAAGCAGCGAGACAGGAGAGGGACAGTCCTGCAGGAGTGAAGGCAGAAGCAGGGATCCTCATGGCTTGTGCACCGTCAGGAAAGAACCCCATCTGGTTAGAATTTGGAGGTGAGACTGCTGAACGGGGAGACTGGGTTCAAATCACAGAGAACCTTGAATACTTTTCAGAGGGGTGCGGACTTAATGAGATGAGCTATTAGTTTAGGAAATCAGTTCAGGACTTTGAACATGGTGATGGTGAAACTGTTGCTCTAAGAAGAACCACCTGGCAGCGATGTGCAGTGTAGACTGGTTCTCACAGCACTTTCTCCCAGTGCCCACAGGCAGAGGCAGGGACCCAGGGGGTCTCTGGTGAATGAAATTGCCTGTGCTCTCCCTTCTCAGTTCCCCCTGCACGATCTGCAAATAGAAGAGCCAGAAAAGAAAGGCAACGAGGAAGAATTTTATCTGACAGAGTTCTTATCAAAACTTGGGTGTTCCACTAGGAAAAAAAAAGTTTGAAATCTACTGTTTTACACCAACAGAATGTGCAAGAGATCAATTTACAGATCAGATTGGCCATTCGTTAATTTAAAAATAACTGAATAACTAGAAGCACTTTGTGCTGGGATGGGATTTGGGGGTTTGCGTCAGCTTTAAGGAAGCCTGTGAGTCTCTCCATCAAGGCTGAATTTTGGAGCCCCACCCACCTTGCAAGGAAAGCGGGTCTACTCAGGCACCCCAGTAAACATCTCCTGCCTCCTCTCCCTCTCTCTGCTCCTCCATCTCCAGTTATTATGACGGGGGTCTATTAAACAGACAAACAAAGAGAAAATGGAGGGGAGAATGCTGTAGTAAGATCATAAAAGCACAATTACTACGGATCATTGGCCAGGGCTTGGAAATACTTTCATTATAGTGAATTGCGTCTGTCGGCTCGAAACGTTTTAGAAGTAAACAAATGAGTAGCAATTTACTACTTAGGATTCTCAAAGTGAGAGTTTATCCCACCAAAAGTAATTTTCCAATCCCTGCCCCTCAAGCCTATGCTATCCTTTTTGCTGCATCATGGGCCAAGGGTTGATAATACTTCTGTACATTTAGCAAACCCAACGTCTGCCCGACTAAGTGAAGTTATCCACCAAATGACACCGGTGGATAGAGATCCAGGGTACTTCAACATCAAATGCACAACTTAATGGCCCTCTCTCACTGTAGGGACAGTGGGACCAGCAACTGCAATGACTCAACATAGAGGGCAGGAATCTCCATAAAGAGGCCTCTGGTTTTGGAAAATGTGTTTATAACTGTTTTGTAGATGGGCACCCATATCTCAAAGAGGTGTACATATAGTCAAAAACAACTTGAACTAGGGAGCGGGAGAACCATGACCTACTCCTAGCTCTGTCTCCTAGTTCCTCTGAGATGAAATCTTTTGGATTCTCAGTTTCCTCATCTGTAAAGCAAGTGGAATGACTTAGAGTGTGTCAACATTCCTTGTATTTGACTGATGAGCTCATCTAAGACTGGCTATGTGTTCAAAACACTTATTCTAAATTCAATGAGTTATTTGTTAAGGCTTGCATGTGGTCAAGATAAGAAATTCAGATTTGCCTAAAATTTTATCCCTGACACATGCAAAAAGTTCTCTGTCGCCAAATATTTTGTACATGCTGGGTCACATCAAGTTGGCCTGGTTTCCTCTTACAGGACTTCTCAGGGCCTTTAATGTATTGATACAAATTGTGTATCAATTTGTCTCCAAAATTATTTGATCATAAAACTCAATATTTTTCCAAGGAGAAACACTCACTGGCAGATGCTACGCTGGAGTCCTCAGCCTCCAGTGTTAGGCTCAGTCTGCTGACCCTTCTGCCTAAAAAAGCAAGCAGGACGCCTTTAACAGGCTACTTACCTTAGGAGAACAGAGGTACCAGTCTTCTCTCTGAACTCTGACAAACGAACATGCAGAGCAGAAACGCTGATCGCCTATTTCCTTTACAAGAAAATAATAGCTCTTCTGAACCTGTTCTTCAGGGAATCACTCCGGAAAAAATTCCCTCCAAACAAAAGGTCTAGGGTTGTACCTGTTCTCTGCCTTTTTTTTTTTTTTTAATTTTATTTACTTATTTTTTCCCCCAAAGCCCCAGTAGATAGTTGTATGTCATAGCTGCACATCCTTCTAGTTGCTGTATGTGGGACGTGGCCTCAGCATGGCCGGAGAAGCAGTGTGTCAGTGCACGCCTGGGATCTGAGCCCGGGCCGCCAGCAGCAGAGCACGCACACTTAACCGCTAAGCCACGGGGCCGGCCCTCTCTGCCATTTTGTTTTGAAGTCTTGATCTCTGACTTGAAGGAGAGAGAGAGAGAGAGGAGAGGTTTCAACGCGAGTTTGAGGAATATTCACACCATAGTGAGTGTTTCTTGCTTCTGGCTATTGACTACCTAAATTTTTTATGGCAACATTTAAGTAGAGAGTATAAATAGGAGAAGAAGCTATAGTATTGAAGTATCTGGCATCAGACTGACCTGACTTGAAACCCAGCTCTTCTACTCAGAAGTTACTATGATTCTATGTAACATAGTTAAGCTCCCCTCATCTTACTTTCCTCATCTGTAGAATGAGGATTGTGATGGCAGCTACCCCATAGGGTAACTGGGTATTATGCAAGATGTATTGAGATTTACTGAGTACCTGCCATGTGCAAGCAGAGAGAGAGTCAGCCTTTATGTTTAGAAATGGAGGCTCTATTAACTGGTTTGTGCCTTAAATTCCTATACCCAGATGCCTTATTATTCCAAGTCCTTTTCTTTGGTAGAAAAATAAATATGATTCAAATTTAGAGGAGGAAAACACATTGCTAAATGAAATTTACTTGTGTGGAATAGCTAATAAATGTTAATCTAAAATAATAAAGAAGTAATTACCTAGCCCCAGGTTTTATCTTAAGAAAACTCTTTTTGTGATGTTCTCGTTCGTTCTCTCTTTCTTTCTGGAAAGTTACCAAATATGCTACAGATTTGCATAACAATCTCTTCCTTTTAATGGCATACACAACATATAAGCCCTAGCCTTAAGGCCCATCTTTAGTGCTAAACATGAATATTAAATATATTCAGCATTATAATGAATAAAACCTAAATCTTTTAGAACCAAATGTTCATCCTGACCCCTCAGACTATTTCAAATGCATTTTATATTAATTGTTTTAAGAAAACTCTTTCTCCTGGATTAATATTTCAACTATTTAAAAATAGGTTAACTTTATTGTACATTATCACTTGAATAGACCAAATAATTTTAGTGCCTCCAAGACAATTGGCTTTCAAACCAAAGCATGGTGATTTATTTTTAAAAATAAAGAGAAATCATCAGCATTGAAATAGATTAAAATAGGTGTCTTATTTAGAATTATAAAAGCAATTCCATTTTTCATGTCACATTTAAAGCATGATTATTATTTTTAAAAGATATTTCAGACTGATATTGTGGGTTTGTAAATGAGAAAAGCCACTGTGTAGCAGTGATAAAGGATAAAGGGTGAAAAAACAAGCAGAATATCTATTTAACTTTTTTTGAACCCATCTAAATGAAAATCATTTATGTAAAAGACAAATGGGACCTAGCTATGAAGTTACCAGGCCCACCTATTATGCTATAATAATTAGAAGTCATATGAAGAAGATACACAAAAATAGCAGTCCCTCAGCAAACTGGAATCAATTTTAAAACTAGAGCTTCATATACAAGAGTAATAAAATTCTCTTCATTTATATAGTTGAGACAATGTTGCAGGCTTCCAGTTCAAGAAGGCAAACCGAATACACATGTATTGCCCTTTCTCCTCAAATCCCACCACCAAATATTTATTGAGCACCTACTATATAACAGGCAATTGAGATGAAAGTGCATACAAGGTGACCATGCTAGGGGCCCATCAGGAAGCCAGCTCTTGGGGCAAATTCCCAAACTCAGGAAGCAGATGAATTAAACTGAGGAGGCAGAGGGAACATCAAAGGTACAGCCCGTACAGGCCCAGCAGAATTTGGTGGTAACATATTTGCCCTGAGGAGCAGTAGAGAAACTCCAGACTCCTCTTCTTTATCATGTAAAGCCGGAGTCAGCAAACATTCCTTAAGGAGCCAGATAATACATATTTTTGGCTTTGCAAGCCACACAGTCTCTCTCTCAAAAATACTCCACTCTGCTGTTGTAGCGTGAAAGCGATCATAGACAATACGTAGACAAGTGTGGCTGTGTTCTAATAAAACTTTATTTACAAAAACAGGCAGTAGGTCACAGTTTGCCAACCCCAGATCTAAATTTTTACCATTGTGGCTATATTATATGAAATGGAGAAATTAAAAACAATTTTAGGGGGAAACTACCTTGCCAGAATTTTATGTCCAGCCCAGTCCCTCCTCTGCACCTCAGGCCTGTTTGACTGCCTTTCCCCCGACCCAGCAATTTCCAGCATCCTCGATGCTGATTAGTTATACAAGGTGAATCCTGGGGATGCATCTTGACATTTCCTTCTCCACTCTTTATCTCAACCAACAGTAAACTCTCTACCTGTTTCCCTTTGTAAGTGAGTCAGTCCACTCTTTACTGCCAGTGACTTTAGCAGAAGCCTCCCATCAGATCCGTTCTCATCTGCTGTATCCTGCCTCCAATCCCTTCTCCACATTTTCAGTAATTTGTTCAACAAATGTTTATCGAGCGTCTACTATGTGCCAGGCACTCTTCCAGGCACTGGAGGTAAATTGGTGAACAAAAAGACATTTTTTAAACATCCCTGATCTCGTGGAGTTTATGTTCTGGTCATTGTGTGGGGTGGGTGGGGCAAGGCAATAAACATAATATATAGGAAAATAATAGAGGATGCTATGCTAGAAGGTGTGAAGTGCTACAGGACAATGCAAAACACGAAAAGGAGTAGAGTAAGGGATATCCGGAGATCTGGGGCAGTTGTGAATTTAATTAGGGTGGTCAGAAGAAGCCTCTTTGAGAAGGTGAGATTTGAGCAAACACTTGAAGGAGGTGAGGGAGTCTGTCGAGTTCTTGTCTATTTGGGGGAGAAGCAATCCCGACAAAAAGAAGTTTCAGGACAAAGTTCCCAATGGAGGAGCATGCTGTGTGTTCTAGGCCCTCCAGGAGGCCAGTGCGGCTGGAGCAGAGCTGGTGGGAAGAGATGCAGTGGTCACAGTACATAAAGTCAAAGATCTCAAGTCTCTGTGAGGGAAACGAGAAACCACTGCAGGGTTTTGAGCAAAGAGTCTGACTTACATTTAAAAGAAGAGCTAAGGCATTTGGGGTGATGATAGGATGTAGAGGGCAAGGGTGAAACCAGGGGGCCTGTCACGAGGCGATGACAGTAATCCAGGCTGGAGACAGTGGTGGCTCAGAACAAGAAGGGTGGCCATGACAGAGGGCAAAGTGGAAGGGGTCACATTCTAGATATATTCTGAAGGCAAAGTCAACAAGATTTCCAGATGGATGAGACATGAGATATGAGAGAAAGAGAGGGTCAAGGGTGACTCCAGGGTCACCTCAGAAGAATGGAGTTGCCTTCAACAAAGACGTTTGGGGTGGGGGCCATGAGGAATTTGGTTTTGGACATGTGTCACACTGCAGTGAGGGCCTTCTTCTCAAAATCTTCTCCTGTCGTGCCTGGCTATCCTTATGTTTCCCTCTTCCCCGGCCATATAAAGCCTGAGATCCTCAGTGTGGCCCAGGTAAGGCCCTGCATTGGGTCCCTACCACCTCTCTGGCTCCGTATTTGTACCAGACTTCCCTTTAGACTCGTTCTTCGGGCCACACTGGCCTCCTTTCAGCTCCTTGAACGTGGATGCTCTTTCTAATCTCCAGCACAAGCTGTTCCCCTGCCTGGAATGCCCCGCCACCCTCTACTCCCACTGCCCCCATTCTTCATCTCAGTTAAATGCTGCTCGAGCTTCAGACCTCAGCTCACACTCCATCACTTTAAGGAAACCTTCAGGTCTCCTCATATGCTCTCTCCTAGTGCATGACATTTGTTTCCTGTAATTATATAATTGTATGATTATTTGATTCATGCACTTCTTCCCACTAGACTATAAGATCCCGGGGGGCTGGATTCACATCTGTTTTGCTCACGTTATACCTCACGCAATATCTGGCATATACTAAGTACTTACTAAATGTCTGTTGAATGAATGAATTACGGTTTGTTACCCAATAAAAGAAAATGTCAGCTTATACATTTACTCTCTTTCAGAGTCTTTGTATAATTCTAATATAAGGACTACCGAACTAGAAAAACACAGAGGAACTAAAACAACATTATCATTTATAATAATTACTAATATCATTATGCTCATTAAGGATCCAAGCCATGACTGATCCCTTTCCTGTAAACTGTGGTGCTGCTCACCAGATTTCTGGTTCTCCTCAGAAACCAGAGTGTATTACAGATTTGCATTGTCCATCCCCTTGAAGACAAAGTCACCTGACTTGTTTTGGCCATTAAAACATGAGCAAAAGTGATGTGCATCAATTCCAGGCAGAGGCATCTGAAAGCTGGTGTGTAACCCTCCAGCTCCACCCACCTGTATTCGTTTCCTGTGGCTGCCATAAGAAATTACCACAATTGGGTGGCTTAAAACAACAGAAATTTATTCTCTCACGGTTCCAGAGGCTAAAAGTCTGCAATGAAGATGTCAAGAAGGCCATGCTTCTTCTGAGGATTCTCGAGAAGAATCTTTCCTTGACTATTCCAGGAATCCTTGGTGTTCCTTGGCTTATAGATGCATCACTTCTGTCTCTACCTCCATCGTCACATGGCCCTCTCCCTGTGTGGCTCCTCTGTGTCCAAGTCTCCCTCTCCTTTCTCTTATAAGGATACCGGTTATTGGATCGAGGGCTCACTTTAACCCAGTATGACCTCATCTTAAATTGATTACTTCCGCAAAGACTACTTCCAAATAAGATCACATTTACAGGTCCTGGGGGTTACAACTTGAAAATAGCTTTTAGGGGGAAACAATTTAAGCCATTACACCACCCTGCAGTGGCAATCATGAGGCACACGTCAGATGGAGCCTTCATCAGCCTGGGTCCCCGAGTGACTTCTGTGAGACAGGTTTGTGTCTCTCATTTCAGTCACATGTCCACTGAGTAGAGTGGCAGGCTGAATCACCTGCACCAGGTAAAATATTTATCCCTCTAGCTTTTTGACAACAACATTTAATTGATTCATGTAAATTAAATGTGTCTACATTGTATATCTTTTCTTGTGGCCTGTCTCTGGACTGTCCTCCATAGGATATATTCCTGTTGATCATCAGTTATTTACTGAGTGCCTGCTATATGCCTATCATTGTGCTCTGTGCAAGAGGGATGCGTGGGGAATTAGACACAAGGATCCTAATCACAAGGTGTATACAATCAAATCTGGTGGGTAAGACAGAAAAAACTATATCATTATTAGCTGAAATTCTCAGAGGACACCAAATAATACGACTTAATAAGGGGTAACCCTAAGAGGGCTCCCAGTCTGTTCTAGGCACTGTGCTAAGCACTCTACAGGTATTATACTCTT
This sequence comes from Diceros bicornis minor, assembly GCF_020826845.1. NCBI lineage: Eukaryota > Metazoa > Chordata > Mammalia > Perissodactyla > Rhinocerotidae > Diceros > Diceros bicornis. The sequence goes on along the minus strand of NC_080741.1, from coordinate 70,038,122 downwards.
TAAACCCTGTGGAGGTTGTACCCCAGGGGGTTGGTTTTTATATCCATTTTACAGGTGAGGAAACAGAGGCTTAGAACGGTTTAAGCAACTTGCCCAATGGTCACTCGGGATTCCAATCCAGGTCAGTCTGATTCAAAAATGCAGAGTCCTATGGACTTTCCGGTGTTGCCTCTTCAATTCAGCCCATCCTTGATGGTCTGCTGGAATACAGTAGTCTACACTCTGAACTACACAAAGTTAGGTTCTCCTTGTACAGTTATCCCTGGGCTGAACAGGTCATGTGGCGATATCAACAGCTTGCAGTAGTAAGTAGAATAGAATCGTTAAGCTACTCTTCAATTTCAGTTTCAGTGTTGGCAGGTTGGCCTTCCTACCTAATTGATTTTTATGAACTAATCCAAACTCAACCTTTCATATTTCCCTTTATAAGATGGAACTAACTTCCAGACTTCGATTTTCTAACTTGGCCATGGATGCAAATATTCGTCATATCAGGGGCCTTCATTTCTCCTCTAAAGCCTTAAAACAATTAAAAGAAACAACAGGAAACCAAACCAACCTTATTCTTAAGTGTTTCCAACCTTGTTTCAAAACAGCCTTATGAGGTTGTGTTTTTCCAAACAGCCGTGTATGAAGCCATCCACTTTTGAAGTCTGATTTTCCTATATCCAGACATATCCTGTTTTCTATGCTTGGAGAAGCAGGGAATACCCAAGCTGGCATTCAATAGCAGCAAATATGAAATAGACCATTGAAAAAAGAAAAGTTGTAGGAATGTTCAAATCCATGTTGACTGGTTTTTACATTTACCCGGCAGCAGTCCCATGCTAGCGTTGGCGTGGAGACTGGAAAGGGAAACTTTCCACCAATCTGTCACTTGCTACTGTTTCCACTTATTTTACTATAAGTCCAGTTTTAACAATTTTTCAAAAGTTAAAAAAGAGTTGGATTCTTTTTTTGTTTTCTGTTTCAGGACGTTTCTCAAACATGAAAACACGGGTAAGAAAGGTTTTCAAAATCAAAGATTTGGTTTTCCAGATATTCAGCTGTTTAACATTCAGATGACTGTCTGCTTTTTTCTTTTCCACGTTTTGTCTGAATGCTTTGGCATGGGGGAGCCCCGCAGTCTGAAAGTAACTTTGTCCCAGCTCTCCTCACTGTATTTATTAAAGAGGCTGAAAGATGCAACTGCTTTTCAACAATTTGTGGTCCTGAAGGGATCAGGGAAAGCCAGAGGTTCTGGCGATTCAGGAATAATTCGGGCTTCTCAAAACTGGGGTGGGAGCAAGTGTGGCGTGGTCACACCTAGGTATTCTTTAAGTCATCTTCATTGAGGAAAAACAGGCTGAGATTTGGAGCTAGGCTACTGTTAGAGATGGGGGGGGTGCAAATATGTCACTAGTCCTCTCATGGGCGGCCTAGAATCCAAGAGGTACTCAATTCATGTTTACACAAATGAACGAAACTCAATAACGCTGTATCGCATCTTATAACACTGAAGGGTGATTTTCCTGGGCTGGAAAGTAACAGAAGACAGAGCTGCCTACCTAGGGCTTAAGGGGCCTCAGGCTGGCACCCGAAGCCAGGCGTTCTCATTTCCCTTTGGCATCATCCTGAACTGCCTGAAGCTGGCGCGATGCTCAAGAAGGGAGGAAACGCATGTGAGGAAAATCAGAGACGAGAGGGTCGGGAACAGATGTGAGCATAAAAGGAAAGCATTTGAAATGAAAGAAAGAAATTGGACTCCCACAGCTGGAAGGACAAACCCCTCCATGTCGTCAGGGATGTGGGATTAGGGGTGATTTTGCTCTCTCTTTGTTCTTTTTCCCTGTCTTCCACGTTTCCAGTCAATGTGCTTGATGTCTGTCTTTTCTGTTCGGTTATTGGACCAGGAGGACAGACCCAGTGGCAGTACCTGGCATACAGCGGGCGCTCTGGAAAGACTTGCTGAACAAATGAGCACATTCAGAAGCGCTTGTCCCCCTACCCCCACCCCGCGCTCCCGCCATATGGCCACAGCGCCTGGCACGTAGTAGGCGCTCCCTAAACATCTGTACAGCAAATGGGCTGCAAGTTTTCTGCGCTGAGCACGTGGAGCTTGGGAAACCAGGACAGCAAACGAAGTGTGTCTCAAACCACAAAAGCGATCCGGGCGCGTGCCACAGGCGGCGGCGGGCGAGAGGCGAGAGAACGGCCGGGAGCGGGGCGCCCCGCGGGGGGCGCTGCCTGCGTGGCGCCCGAGGCGGGGGCGCGGGGAGCCGCGCGCCGGCACGTGCTCGTCTCGGACGCCGGCGGGGCCGGGGTGGGCGCGCTGCTGTGCGTGCGGGCGTGGGGTGTGTGCCCGCGCCGTGCCCCCCGCGCGTGCTGCCGGGCGGGCGCCGGCGTGAGTCACGGCGGGGCTCGCCTTTATAACGGCCGGGAGGCGCGCGGGAGCCGCCCGCCCGCCCGCTGCTCCGCGCTCCAGCGAGCGCGCCCCGGCCCTGCGCCCCCAACGTCCCGCAACCGCCGGCCAGTCCCGAGGGCGCCATGAGGAGCCCGCGCTGCGCCCCGCTGCTGCTCCTGCTGCTGCTGCCGCCGCTGCTGCTCACGCCCCACGCCGGGGACGCCGCCGTCATCACCGGGGTAAGCGGCCCCGCGCACCTGTCTGCCCGGGGTGCGCGCCCGCTGCGCCCGGGGGCTGGGGAAGGGGACGCGAGGGGCACGGGAGGGTCGCCCCGAGCGGGGACACCTGCCTCAGTCGCCTCTTGGCGCACTTGGAAAAGTGCTCCGCTCTGAAAGCACCAGATGGCTCGGGAAGAAAAAGTGACCCAGGTGTCACCCCACCACCTTCATCACCGCCTTCTCCCGCTTGCTTCCCCCTTGTCTCCCTACAGCCTCTCTCCTCGTGTTTGCTCCCTTTTTCTGTTAAGCTGAAAGAAGTTTTCTTTCAGAGTCTTCTCAAGCACTTTTTGGAGACGTTCCCGCCTCGAACCTTAAAATTTGAGGGCCTCTTTCTGACATGCAAAGGAGCAAGACGAATACCCCAAATCCCGAGTCTTAATTTCATAGGCAAGGAGTTTGCTCCCCAACGCATCCTCCGCAGAAACCCTTTGAAGTAACTTGGTCCGAGGCCGTGTGTGCGCTCTGAAAAGCCATGTGGGCGCTTCTTCTGGGTTCCAGGGCTGTTTTTCAGCGTCTTGAGGTTCCCCCTGTAAAAGTTTTCTATTTCCAATTCCCGATAAAGCAACTCCAGTGCTCCGTCCGGCATGATTATGGAGTAGGTTGCCATGTAGATGTTTCGACTTATAACGTCTTCAGCATTTTTGGAAGTAAGAACTAATTCAAGTCTATACTCTCACCAGCAGTTTTCTTTGCGTGGTTCTGAAGGATGAGTTTACAGTACAAAATAAAAAAGTGTAGTCTACTTGACATCAACAATGCAAAACCGCTACCATTTCCTGGTGGTTCAACTGCTGCACTCTTTTTTTTTTAAAGTCTGAAATTGTTTTACACCTCCATTAAATTATTTCAGATATCTAAGTGCACATTATAGGATTTAAATAAAACTTCTATATTGAAATGATGATACATAGATAATGAAATAACCTTTACATTTAAGGGAAATGTCATTGTCTTGAGAAAATAAAGCTCTGTTGTCTCCGTGTTAATTAATAGGCTTAGAGCATATTGAAGCCCTTGTACTTTAACAGTATTTAGTTATATCCAATAGATATTTAATTATAAGCGTTGTGGTGCATCGTGTTATTTATTAGAATAATTTAGAGATTTTTTAAAAAATGTATTTGAATAGCTTAGTCAGTAGCCGGTCCATGTGGTTGAAAAAAAAGTTTTTACAGGTCTTTCTAATACATGAGAATTGAAACATGATTGGTTTTTTTCCTCCCCTTTTCCCCTGCTGGCTCATTTTAAATTTCTCCTAATCCTCTGAGCCCCAAATTCCTTTGCAATATAAGTATCTTTTTGTTCCATTCGCAGGACAACACTATTTGAATAGATCTGCCATGGGTTAAGGATAAAGGGCATTAGGAAACAGCTGTCTAATTAAAAATATATAAACCTATGCAATTCTTTGTAAATATTTCCAAGAACTGAAGCTCTTTGTTACAAAATGAAATTTTATCATATTGGATGTTTATCTGCTAGAGAGGTTTAAACTGAGCTTATTATATAGTTCTGTGTGCTGTTTTTGTTGTTTTAACTCAGTGTTACAAAAAGAGAATTAAAAAAATTTCTCTAAAGCAACATGGCAATAAAGAAATGTAGTTATGTCTCCATGACAGGAACCATCTGGAGTCAAATGAAAAACTCAGTAACTTACCTAGATACATCGTGTATAGGATGTTAAACATCCAAGTGATTGAATTTTAAAAGATTTTGGCTGGATTTTTGATTGTCTTATAAAAAGAGCTAGTGGGGCTCCAGAATTCCTGGTCTTGAGCATCTATTGAAATAAAATATTGCCTGAAACCTTCACCTTACATATTTACTTCTTTTTGGTAATATATGTAGTTATTTAAAAATTGATTTATATGTCCACGTAGATTCGTTAAAACCATATTGGAAAAGATTGTGTACTGAACATCTCATTTATGGAATGTAATGACCACGTATACATGGTTTCTGGCATACAGATAAAAATTAGAAAATGGAAATGTTTAGATATTTTCCTATAAAGGTCCAAACACCCCCAGGTGAAAATTGTAGTCTTGGTCCAAATATTTGTTTTAAATAGACAGAAAAAATTCTAATGGGGGAAATAAATCAATTGTAAAGCAAGATAGTTGGTCACTTTTAATGAAAAATAATGAATAAGAGTGTGACCATATGTTTATGTTTTGAGAAGTCCCCAAAACTAAGAATTTTGACGGAATGTTTTAGTTGTTTCCAATAAATGTACATTTAAACTTGGGTCTAAATTATAGACTTTTTAGTTTCTTATATGTATAGTACAGGATGTTTTTACCTTGTTGTTAGCAAAATAGATTACTGCACACCATTCAGACAAAGCATCCTATTTTTTGTTGCTTCTAGAAAAGAACAATAGTTCTTCAGATCTATTTCATGCAAATAAGTTTAGACTTCATTATTTCTATTTAGTAGAGTATGGAAATTTCTCCATAGTTGATTCTCTGATTATTTGTATTTACAGTTTTTATATTGGAAACAGATGCCTTGAGTAGTCACTGTTGATAATTGCATCTGTCACTTGCATTTCTAAATCTGATGGATCTTATAGAGTAGTTCAGCTGAGTTTGCAGTGTATACAAAGGTACGTCCTAAGCCAGTAATTTCCTTTTTGCAGGTTACTCACCCGAAAAAAGAGTAACATAAAGGCAAAAGTCTTGGTCTGTCCACCCTCAACCTATGAGATTTCTTTCTTTAAAGAGGAAATGGTGAAAATCAAGTCAGTGGTGTGAGAAACATCAAGTCTCATGAACCAAAATGCAAATATTTGAAAGGGAAAATGAGCACTTCTGAAATTTACATCAGTGCCTTTATGGGTCTGGAGCATTTCATGCCAGATTTAGAGACCATTTAAATCCCTTTTTAAAATTGGGCCCAATGTATTCTGCAGTTAATAGTCATAAAATCCTGTGATTCAGTTTATGTCATTCCTAATGGCCATGTATGGTATAAGACTAATATAGACTCGTTCTTCAAGTTCAAAGCCAATTCAGCCATAAAGCACTAGGAAAAGAGAGCTGATTTTGTTTTTTAAAAAATCTTGTATTTATTTAAGATTTTCATAATGTGTGGGCCATTATCTAGGCCATTTTTTAAAAAGTAGGAAAATCTCTTCTGATCAGATTTTATTGTAAATATGTGCAAAACAAATGAAGATTACAGTTCTTTTTTATATATGTGATTATTAAAATCGTTGCGGTTGGATATTTAAAGAGCATTTTTTACTGCTAATTTTAGATTTCCTTAGCCTGAGTCTTTCCCGCTATCTATATTTAATCTGTTTGTTTGTTACATTTCAGGCCTGTGACAAGGACCCCCAGTGTGGTGGAGACATGTGCTGTGCTGTTAGTATCTGGGTTAAGAGCATAAGGATTTGCACACCTATGGGCAAAGTGGGAGACAGCTGCCATCCGCTGACTCGTAAAGTTAGTATATATATTTGTATGCGTGGTGAGTCTCTTATGTTGCAGTGCCTTCACTCCAAGCAAGGCGTATATGACATGACCCCAGGGTGATCTGCGTGAAATTGGAAGTTAGAGAAGATGACATCAGAAAATCACCTACTCTCTCCTTCCATTTTAAAGAATTGTGCCTTCTGCCCTCCTTATTCTGGTGATCATTTTCATGTCATTGCTCTCATGGCGTTAGAAACATTTCATCAAAATAATTTCAAACACACGAATTTGCTTTAAAATTATTTAGGACCAAAATATATATATATATTATACCGTGTGTGCTTCTTTGCAGAAATCAGAGTCTAGAAGTTCTCAAAAAGCCTTTTAATATCAGCCCTACAGATGAGGCAGAAGTAAATAAGTTTGTGTTTTGTGTTTTACAGAAAATCATCGATAATACAATTACTCTTGTATCTTAATTTAATTTTATTTATTTATTGTTTTTCCCCCAAAGCCCCAGTAGATAGTTGTATGTCATAGCTGCACATCCCTCTAGTTGCTGTATGTGGGACGCGGCCTCAGCATGGCCAGAGAAGTGTCGCGTCGGTGCGCGCCTGGGATCCGAACCCGGGCCGCCAGCAGCGGAGCACGCGCACTTAACCGCTAAGCCACGGGCTGGCCCTCTTGTATCTTAATTTAAAAGTCCTATGTTTTGACTCTATCTATAGAAGATTGTGTGTAATCCTAGAGGTTAATGATATTTAATTTTTCAATTTATTTTATTTTCTAATAGCTCAATAACACAGTGACCTAAACAACACTTTTGAGAAGTAATTGACAATATGTGACATGACCATACGATGGCAGGATTGAACAGGGCTCCAGGGGCTGTGTTGCAGGCTCTTCTGTCTGCAGGGGGCGCCAGGCGGGTTTGCATTACATTAGGAGGGGTGGGTGGGAGACAGGAGGGAGCAGAGAAGTATGTGGAGCCTGGAGAGTCCTTGCCCTTCAGATTCACAACTTTTGAAACACAGTATGATCTCAGCAAAATCTCCCAGGGAGGCCAGGTTGCAGCGTCTTGCTTCCCTGGTCTCACCTCTTTGTCTTACCCACCAGGACAGTGAAGTCCAGAGGCGCCAAAGGACATGTCCCGGGCTGGACGGCTTGTGGGCGGCCGAGCTCAGTCCCTCTGCCGTGTTCTCTCTGCACATTGTATATTCTCGTTTTAACATAGATTGAATATTTTCAAACCAACCCGAATTCCACCTTCCACCTTTTTTTTTTTCACATGTGGCATAGCGTTTAAAACTGTAGTAGAGCCAGCCATCTTTCCTGTACTCCACAGTTGCAGATAACAGTTACTATTTTGACTTGCTTGGAATGAACCTAGTGAAATAAATGGGCTTAGGTTTAGCTCTGTGAGCTGTAATAGGCACTCGGGTTGTTTGGACCCATCTGAAGACTGAATTTGGCTTTCCTGTGGTTTTCTTGAGAAATACTTCCTGTTACGTGTAGACCGTGCCTCCCCGTGGTGGTTTTGCTACTCGAGACTGGACTGTCATTTTTAAACATGACATGTACCTTCTATTCTTGGCCATTTTATTTTTTTTAATTAATTAGTTTATTTTTTTGTGAGGAAGGTCAGCCCTGAGCTAACATCCATGCCAGTCCTCCTCTTTTTGCTGAGGAAGACTGGCTCTGGGCTAACATCCGTACCCATCTTCCTCCACTTTATGTGGGACGCCGCCACAGCATGGCCTGACAAGTGTTGCATCGGTGCGCACCCGGGATCTGAACCCTGGGCCGCCAGCAGCGGGGTGCAAGCACTTAACCACTACGCCACAGAGGCCGGCCCCTTGGCCATTTTAGAACAGGAAAGGTTCTAAACCGTTAGTCACCTGTCTCAATGCCAAACTCCCCACGAGGAGGTGAAGCTGCCCTGGCCCCCTTTGGCACTGGTCTGAGTTTTTTCATCACCCTTATCGAATATGAGTCATCTTTTGTACATTTGAGTCTCTGTTGTTGAAAATTTGACTCTTAACTCAGCCTTCTCCTTTAAGAATGATGTTGTTTTTGTCCAGTGTTAGTATAACTTCACATGCCCTAGGTAGTAGAATCACTAAGCCTGTTTGCTAAAACAAGTGAAGACTGACATATTCTGTGGAACTATTTTTATATTAACAGCCATAATAGTTGCCACTTGTTGTCGCCATGATGTACCAGATACTCTGTACTAAATGTTATTTTTCTTATTTAATACTCACATCAAGCCTGTGAAGTAGGTTTATTTTTGTCATGTTCTCCGGACAACAACATTCAGCCTCATTCAGCCTCATTCAGCCTCGGAGGACTTCGGTAACTGCTTGAGGTCACAAGGTGATAGGTCAGAGGGCAGGCACTGGACTTCACGTCTTTCTGGTGCTCCATTGTCTGTGCAGTCTCAACCACTGTACTCTTCTACTCCGTGAAAGCTATCGTTGTGTTTAATTTGAACATTTTTTAGTCCCGTTAACCAAAACTGGTTTGTGTGGGTAAAATGGTCACTGGAATAAGGGATAAGAGTCCAGAGTGGGATTTCGTCTCATCCTGTAGTTCCGATGAGTTTTCCAAATCTGAGATATTTTTAAAAGAGAACCAAATTCTATTTCCCCGGTTCCGATATAGTTTCTAGTTCAGGTTTAGTGCAAGGTTAGTTCTGAAAGTAAACAAAATCATTCTTCTCCCATAAACCCAGGGACAGCTCTACGCTTTTGTTTTTATCACAGTTTTAATAATGACATCTTTAATAACGGATTATGGTTTTCATAGTAGAATGAAGTGAGAAAAGAAGTGAAGTACTAAGAAAAATAAGGTTTTATGTCAGATCTGAACCTTCATCCTGTGTAGATGCCCACTTGAAATGTGTTTCTAGAACTCAATGTTACAGCTTTTCATATTGGTTATTTTTTCTGTCTTGAAAATACATTTTCATAGGTCATTTCAGTGACCTATTTTTAGTCCCAGAGTTGTTACTTGTTCTGGATGAAATTAACCTATCCTGGTGAAAATCTAGTTTCTTCCAGAATATCTTTTGACTATATTCTATTCAAAATAACCTGAGGAAAAAAATTTTCTAAATATATCCTAGTGCAACTCTACTCTGAATTTTAATGGCTCATTAGTAGATGGTGAAAATGTAAACACTCTATAGAAAATTCTATTTTAATGTGATGTATTCATTACTACCCTCCCCCAATTTTAACAAAACATGGATTAACTAGTTGTAGTCACAGGGATTAGTGTTTTAAAAACACGAGGCTATGAGTACGTGAAGATAACACCTGTTCAGATTTTAAACTTTCCGTTCTGGTTTGGCTTAGTCATTAGCCACAGAAGTCTGTTTATTTTAATAAAGTGAACAATATTTGATGAATGAAATTGAGAACCATAGGTAGGAATTGATAGCCATTGAGTTCAGCTTACTATTTTATTTCACATGCATCAATTAATTTGTAGAGTTTACAGTCACTTCGAGGCTTTAATTTTGTAATTGTATAGTTTTTAACTTTACATTTGATAATTCAAAAATAAAAAGTCTACCTAAGAAGAACAGGATGCATGTTTTTTAAACACATTTTTAAGAAAATAATAGTTTTAGCATGTATTCATTTTTCACAATTAATTTTTAACACTGAATTAAGAATGAGTTACTGAATCATTTGTTTACAGGGAATGTTTCACTGTTTTTAAAGAAACATTAATTTCTATTAATACCTACACTTTTCAGGGCCGGCCCCGTGGCTTATCGGTTAAGTGCGCGAGCTCTGCTGCTGGCGGCCCGGGTTTGGATCCCGGGCGCACGCCGACGCGCTGCTTCTCCAGCCATGCTGAGGCCGTGTCCCACATACAGCAACTAGAAGGATGTGCAGCTGTGACATGCAACTATCTACTGGGGCTTTGGGGGGAAAAAATAAATAAATAAAATTAAAAAAAAAAAATACCTACACTTTTCAGAGTTTACGAAGATTAGCCATTTCCATCCCATTCTGATTACTGATTGACTTTGAAAGTTTATAATTATGTAATTAATACTCTTATTTTTATTGCTTATTATTTTATGAATTTTTTCAATTTAAACAACTGTTTCCTCCAAAAAATTAATCTTGTTTTTTTATTTTGCTCCACTTTTTAGCATTAGTTTTGCTTTTTTTTAGCTGCACTTTAAGAGTTGACCGATACATTCTGCTTTTCTGAAGAAAAAAATTTCAAATTAGAATCTGGATCTTGTTTGGGTAAAAAAGAAGAAATGGAAGATTTAAAAAATTATTAGCTGTTTTTATTTTAGAACCAACCTATGATGAAACATTACAAACATAATTATAATTTCAGAACCGAGAATAAAATTTTTTAAAAAACTAACTAAAACGCATCTAATATAACTACAAAGTTTATTGAAAGATGGGTGGTAGCAAGCATGATATGCGAATTTCCTCGTCTTTCTTATCGCGGATGTTAAGAGCCACTGTCTACATTTGAGCTCTTGGGGCAGCATCGTAGCTGTGATTACAGTGTCAAATTGGCAGAGAAACAAGACATAAGTGTGCTGTAGTGTGTAATACAGGGGTTATCAACCTGGGCTCTGACTTTTTAGGCTGGATAACTCTTTGTTGTGGAGGCCGTCCTGTGCACTGTAGGGTGTTTAGCAGCATCCCTGGCCTCTACCCACTAGATGCCAGTGGTCTCCCTCTCCTGGGTGTGACAACCAAAAGTGTGTCTAGACTATGGCAGATGTCCCCTGGGAGGGTTTGGAGGATGGAAATTGCCCTGGTTGAGCCCCACTGGTCTAATACCACATTTACTTAGCCGTAGAGGACACCGTATAGGAGACGCAGCATCCTCATTTCATTGGGAACTCAGCAGCTACCCAAGCACACAGCTTCTCTTGTCTTCCCTTCCACACGGGGTGCTTGTGGCTACCACAGAGGAGAGCCAAGGTGTGTGGGAGCTCCCGCTGACCCACGGAAGCTACTGCCCTTATTTCTTGCTAACCTTTTATGTCTTCCTAGTCCCAGAGCCCCAGAGGCATGCAACAGCTTCCCCAACCCAATGAGGCCAACCCACCGTTCCCTATTCTTGACTCTTTCCCAGGCCGCGGCTCAGTGGGAGGCCCAGGTCGGTGTCAGGGCAGCTCCATCAGCCAGGGCCCCACATTAACCCTCTACTCACAAGAGGGGAATAGGTGAATAATTGCATTATTTAAGGTTATATGAATATATACTTATTTGAAAAAAATTTGAAGAAACAATTTGAAACTTTACCAAATTAAGATACGATGGCACTCTTCGTAGTTATTAAAACCAGAAGCTGTGGGAGTGTAGGACTTTTAGTTTTTACTTTATGCACTGTCATACCATTGGAATGTTTTTAAGCTATGTACTTCTGTTGAAAAAGTTGTAACAAAACTGATTTTATCAAAAATTATAGTAAGACCAGTGCTTTTTATGTCACATGACTGGGCTTTTTTTCATGTATCCTGTTGTATTTCCTTCTAGGACATAATTGATTCTGTTTGGAGATAAATCACAAATAATACTTTTGTTTCATATCAATACTATTTTCTCTTTTAAAGTGTTGCAAGTGGGTAAGAATCATGCCTTCTTGAAAGTGCTGAAGGTTCTGCCTTGGTAATTTCTAGAATTTTCTGTTTGGAATTCTAGGTGATTAGAAACTTTGGACTGAATGCACAGTTGATTCTAAAGTAAAGCATCAAGTGTGGGCTGAATGGTTAGCTCCTTGGCTGTATTTGTACATCTGAATATGCATCTTCTGTAAACACTCTGTCATGCATTTGTGACTATCGGGTTTGTCACACAGTGTACATAGATCTAGAAGTGAATGGGCTCTTTGAGAAATTGGCAAGGATCTGCTGAGTGTATCATATCAGAAATTGTGGTCTGGTCATTAGGAGCTCACAGATGGAAGGGGAGGAGGGAAACTGCTGTGGGCTGGTGCAGTTAAGAAAGGCTTGCGGGAGGGAGGGAGGGAGAAACACAGACTGGATCTTGAAAAAGGGAATGGATTTGTTAAGAATAAGAAAAGGGCATCCAGGTATAAAGGGACCTACAGGACAGTCTAATGATTATGTTAAGGTTGGTTAGGACACATCTAGGTTGAGGCTTTTACCGTCTTGGTGCCCTCGACAAGGAAACGAATAATTCAAAGATATTGTTGAAAGTTCCACAGAAACATGAGCTTGTGAACAGATTGCCAGGGCCCCTTCTAGGCCCTGGAGGGGTCTACGCAAGTGAGGGCCTTCAGCTTCTTTGCCTTCAGGGTAAGTCCGTCTCTGAGTTTGGGCCTGCTCAGTGCCAGGCAGTGGTATGGGGGGACAGGGGAAGCCACAGGGCCTGAGAAGGTCACCCCTTTACCTTCAGGGAGTTTACAGCCTATGGTGGGGGCATTGGTGGAGGATACGCATTTAACAGATCTCTCTTCTCATGTGTCTCCTATGTACCAGGCTAAGTGCTATGTGCTCGTAAATAAGAGTCCCATTCTCAAAGAGCCCAAAGTCTGGGAATGGTGCTATTTGAGAAGAGAGCAAAATTTGGAAGAAAGTGGGACTGGGTTTGACTATGACATGTTCCCTTTCTAGCTTGGTGACTTCAGTCAAGTGTGTTACTTCCTCACCTCACCTCAAGAGGAAGCCACTTAGCTTATGTCAAAACACGATGAAAACCTGGCACACGGGTTTGGTGTGATGTTTATACACGATGCCTTGTGACGCCTGGCCCATGGCAGGCCGCCAGTCTTGTTTTTCTTTTCTGCTGTTTTCAGGGCACTGAGAACCCACATGACAGGCTAAAGAGTGACCATGGCGTCATGATGCACCAAGCACAGGACTGTAAGCACCATGAAGGCACTTATTCGTAGTTGAAACTATCTTACTGGTTGTCTATCTTTCATCATTAAAATTTAAGCTCCACGATGGGCAGGGGCCTTTTCTGTTTTGTTCGTCTTTGTGTCCACAGCACCTAAAACAGGGCCGCATATGTTGGTGACATTCAGTAAATATCTGTTGAAAGAATGAATAAAAGAAACGTGCTTGGTGTTTTCCATGTATAACAATGTGACATGATCATTATAGTTATAGTTCACTTGTTTCAGGCTCCTTTTACTTTGATATTGCTGCCTCTGCACTATTTGGCATTTTAGCCGGATAATTCTTTGCTGTGGAGGGGTGTCCTGTGAACTGTAGAATGTTTAGCAGCATCCCTGGCCTCTACCCACTTGACGTTATTAACACCCCTTCCTCCAAGTTGTGACAAACAGAAATGTCTCTGGACATTGCCAGATGTCCCCTGAGGGGCAGAATCACGCCAGATTGAGAACCACTGGCCCATGCAGTAGTTTTAGACTTAGCAAAGGAAGCTCTTAAAGTCTTAGGGTCAGAACAGATCATAAAGGTTGTGGGTTATCACTTCTCCACTATCCACCTGTAATTGTCCAAGCCAATCCGGCTGTACCCACCTCCTCTGACATATTCTCGGTGCCAACGAATGAGCCAGCCATCCATGTACCCTTTGACTCACACAGTGACAGAACCATTCTGAGCACAAGTCTGCATGGAGCTGACAGCCATGGTGCCCACGTGTAGACACTGTCGTTAGATCCTTGAAAGTAATGCCCTTGCAAAAAGACGAAGGAGCTGGGGTGGCTCTGCCTGATCGCCACATACATTCCCTGCCCTCCTACTGCTTCCCTTTCTTCCCTTTGTATTTATTGATCTCGATCATCTCCCTGGCCCTTCCAGAACCATTTTGGAAATGGAAGGCAGGAAAGAAGAAAGAGGAAGAGAAGAAAAAGGAAAAAGGAGGTAAGAAGAACCTGAGCATGGTACCACCCAAAGATAACACCCAGAATAATTAGCCTTGACCCTTGTGGGACTGTGTAGACTTGGATCCGTCCTATCATTCAACCCAAAAATGAGGTTAGAATGGTTCTGCCACTGTCTGCAGACAGCCTTTCTCTATGTATAAAGAAACTGTTTAGAAAGTATCTGGAAGATGCATCTCAGATTTTCTCCTAAGGACAGGTAATTGGTCTGGTGCGGCCTCTTTTGGTGGAATAGAGTAGGAAATGCACTCGAATGATACCGAATAAAGCATTTGAGTTGGGAAACAGGAAGGATGCAGTTTTCTGCCATGTGTAAACTGTAGAGGGATCCCTGAGGCATGAGTCTGTAATAGCTTACTCTCTTGCATTACCCTGAATCGGAGTAATTTGCCATCCATTTCATTGCCAATCAACTGCCTCCAGGCCTGGGGTTAAACTTTCTCCCTATAACTTGCAAAGCGGGCAGATTCTCAAGAGGGTGCTGTTCCCAGGGGAGGGAGGATGATTTTTGCTATTCATCCTAGAAAGCATACATATTTTGAGGGTGGTCGACTTGCCCCGGCACGGACAACCACCGTGCCGGTTACTGGTTGACCTGTCAACCCGGCTTCACTGGTGGCAGGGGCAGAGGGCTCTGAGAAATATCGGTTGAGTGACCCTTAGAATGAAGCCGACCTTTCACTGCTGGCTCTCCCTAGGCCGGGGTTTGGCTTGTTCCATTTCTGCAAATCGAGCTTATCTCCTTCCCTAATTTTCTTTTGCTCTTCCTCCCATCTCCCGGAATTCTGACTCTTTCTGACATCTGTGTGTGAATTTATATATCCCTCATTGTCAGTGAATTTATATTTGCTCATTATGTAGATGTAGTCCTTCCCATAATGTTATGCTCTCCTTAAGGAGCTTCGGCAGCAAGACACCATAAAAAGAATTAAAATGAGAAAAAGTAAAAGGTGGTATAGCTTGGTGGTTAAAAGCTTGGTCTTTGTGGTCCAACTGCCAGCCAAGCTTCAAGTTCTGGATATGTGACCTTGGGCAAGTTACTGATCTCTCTGTGCCTCAGTCTCTCAGCTATAAAATGGGTATAATTGAAGTACTTTCCATCTTCACAGAGTGGTTGTAAGGATGGGAAAGGATAATACATAAAAAGGTGCTGAGCATATTGCTTGGTAAATAGTTAACACTCAATAAACACTAGCTATTATTATTCAAGATATTTCTCAAAAATAGTTTGGCTTTTTTTTTTTTTTTTAATGTTTCCTGCTCTGACTCAGTTTTCTTTTTTATTTTAGGTTCCATTTTTCGGGCGGAGAATGCATCACACGTGTCCATGTATGCCGGGCTTGGCCTGTTTACGGACCTCATTTAATCGATTTGTTTGTTTAGCCCGAAAGTAATCACTTTAGAGTAGAAACTTGAAATGTGAACAGCCACATGATGTCTGTAAAGTCTATTTACTTGTGATTGTGCCAAACAAATAATATGCCAGAAAGAAATGCTGTTGCTTCCTCAACTTTCCGAGTAACATTTCTATCTTTGATTTTTAAATGATGTATTATTTTTTATTGAAGGAGGATTTTAGTTTTGGATAGAAATGTAAAGTGCAAGGCATTATGGAACCAGTTCTCATGTCCCTGTTTGTGTTTTGGTTTGGTTTGGCTTTTCTTTATGCCAATAACTCACCCATTTTTACAAAAATGAGGACAATAAGAATTTGATATTTTGTTACAGAAACTTTTTTTCTTAAACTCCCATCCCCCCAGCCCTGCCCCAGACACACACATACACACACACGCACACACACAGCCCTTTTGGTCTCTCACTCCTCAAAGAATTTTAAGTCTCTCACTTTATTCTTTGCCGTTTCCCTCTCTGACCCTCTAGCATTTTAAAGTGTGTGCATGGGGTCCGTATCCTTTAACTTGCTGGCGGAATCACTGATAAGAATCAAGCTTTTTGCCTGATACTTAAACAGTGAAAAGAGTCTGTAGTTGAACCAGACACTCCAAAGTTCTCTTATATGGAGTGGAGGTGGGGTGCTTCTAAACTTCCACTGAACTTGGCTATGCAAGTGGACTTCAGGTCTGCTGTTTGACTGGTGTGAGGACAGAAGACATGGAAAGTTGGATTAGTTTAGTCCAGATTTGTAGTTTGGGTTTTTTTTAAAAAAGACTTTTCCAATACAATATTATATTTATTTATTTCTTTTTATAAAGTTTTTTTTTTAAGTCTCATAATTAGAGTTGTTCCAGAAAATGTCACTTGAAGAGGAAGCATTGATTTTAATCTGGCATAACACTAGTTAGCCTTTTTAAATCAGTATTAAGTTGTAATTTAAACTTTATTTGTAACCAAAAGGTCTATTGTAATGGATTGCCTGACATCCTGCCATTTGTACCTGTATCAATATTGCTGTGTAAAAATTCTGTATCAGAATAATGACAGTATTGTACATCATTTGATTTATTTTAATATTATATCCTTATTTTTGTCAACGTTGTTGTCAGTTTTTATTACAAGTAGATTCCTATACAGCCCACATTCTAAAATGGGTAAAGACTCCAAAGTTGGTAAAATAGCACTAACAGTATGTGCATTTTCATTTTACATACAGGAAAGTTCTGTTTGCATGAATTTTAAGGTAGTACAAAAAATAAACAATGTGTGAATCTGTGAGGTTTTGGAGCATGAAGGAAAATTATGACATGCAAAACTGATTGTAATCAGGAATGGACTCATGGGATTTCACTGTGTTGATTCAGCAAATAGTGATGTAGTGTTTATCATCGGTGGTTAGGCAGGTGCGAGGTGCTAGCCGGACGGTGATGCCAATGTAGCCTGGCCTTGAAAAACCCACCAAGTATTGTAAATGGATCCAACATCACAAATAAACAACTTATGTAATGTGTTTAACTGGCTAAACTTGACAATGCCAACCCACTAACCATTGCAAAAAAAAAAAAATTGTCCATTTTGTAGTTATTTACTCAGCCAGGGCTTAAGAATTGTACATTGTGTACAACTTTACCCCTGGGGCTAACATGTCCCATAAATGTACAGGATTTTGCTGTGCTAGTTACCATACTTGGTCATGGAAGTATTATTTTCGGTTTAGTGTAGTTTATGTTCAAGAAACATTCCTCAGCGAATTTGTTGGAAAAAAATTAGACTTCAGCAAGTGGAATTATGGGTAAAGAAACAGGCACTTCTGCAATTTTGCTAAATGTTGTTTTCATATAATGTTTGATACATCCTTTTTCATAAGTGGTAAAAACTTCCTAGGGCCAATCATCCATTTTCACCCCAGTTAGAAAACATATAACTTTTTTAAAATTTTACTTTTACAGATACCACCTCAATTTTTTTAAAAATCACGACCTAGAGAGGTAGACTATATGTACGTAGCCAAGAGAACGAATGTGAAGTTTGTGTGACAACTTACAACTGTACCTACTGACTCACTCACTGCCATCCAAAGAAAAACAGAACTTTGTCATTAGAATGACAAAGTTATAAACCCTTTGGTTATTATTTTTATTGAGGAATAATGCTCCCTTTTTTTAGTGTACAGTTCTATTTGGTTATTATTTTTTAGCTTGTTACCAAAGTTAGTTTCAAATAATTATTTCAAAAAGCTTGTAATCACGCTTCATGCAGATTCATACAAAGTGTTGTGCTGTAAAGATCATGTTGCCGTTTCTTCCAGCCCTTAAGATGGTCTCTCCCTGAAGCTGGGACTTCATTGGGCAGAATTTCTGCAAGGTAAGGCAAAGTGAGAATTTACACAAGAAAAACTAAGTCAGCAATCTACTTTGATGTGAATATTGTGAATGGATTCCATCCATTCTAAAGTAGAAATAGATCTTATGCCAGAAGGTACTGGCCAAACTCAAGTGCACCTTTGGATTTCTTTGCAAACTGACTTTCATGAAAAATGTCATTTCTGACTTTTACCTTTTTTTAAAGGAACATTTTTTTAACCATAGAAAAATTTGTGCCCAAACTGTTTCTTTACAAACCCTCTTATCTAACTGAGGATCTTCATCCTTTCAGCATTTCAGTGTACATAGTTCTTTTGTTGGAACTTGACAAAGTCCAGTGATAGATCAAACACACAAACCAATTTTCCTCTTCATTGGTTTTAATATCAGAAATCTCATCCCACTCTTTTCTAGCTTCATTTTGTGGAAGATTAAAGTTGGGGACCATTTTAATTTAAAAAACAGGACATTTTTGGTATTCAGTGAGGGTCACTGTCTGAAGTTCACTAGCAACGTGTTATGATCTTTTGTTTCAACATGTTGCCATGTAGTTCAGGTGGTATCCTCAGAATTAATATTTCTTTCATTCTCTAATATCTTCCCCCTAATTTGTTAATCCTTGGTGCTTCCTTCTGCATTAAAGAGGACTGTATTTCTTCTATAATGTTTTCATGTATCCCAAAGATGACAATCTTTAACAACATAATCTTTAAATAAACTTTATTACTCCCCTTCCTGGCACTTTCAGAGAACATAGTTCCCAAAATTAGAGGTGCCGTTAATATGCTGTTCTTGAAGTACCATTCCATTTTTTCCATCATTCACACCCTGGGAGATTCTGATTCCATTTGTCTGGGGCAAGGCCTGGGTGTTGGGATTTTTTTTTTTTTTTTAAAGCTCCTCATTTGATTCTAAGATGCACCCATGGTTGGCAGCCCCTGAGAGAAAATAAAGGAATACGCTTCTACAGAAAGGCTACTGCTTCCATGTGACATCATTTTATGAGACACTTTTCTAGTTAAATTAGAAGTAAAGAGAGCAGCTAAATGTCTTTGTCTTTTCTTGCCACCCTCAAAAGTTCCTGTGATCCTCAAGCATAAATAAACAAATCCATTTTCTTTCTCCCACCACCACTTCTAGAGGGAAGCTCGCAAGGGGGTCCCACGTGAGAATTTGTGTGTGTGTGTGTGTGTGTGTGAGGAAGATCAGCCCTGAGCTAACATCTGCCAATGCTCCTCTTTTTGCTGAGGAAGACTGGCCCTGGGCTAACATCCATACCCATCTTCCTCCACTTTATGTGGGACGCTGCTACAGCATGGCTTGCCAAGTGGTGCCTCTGTGCACGCTTGGGATCCGAACTGGAGAACCCTGGGCTGCCACAGCAGAGCGCACGCACTTAACCGCCTGTGCCACCGGGCCGACCCCCTACTTGAAAATTTTAGTGGCAGTTGGGTAGCTCAGTTGAGGAGTCTATTCAAGCTTCCTTAGAATTAGATTAGGGAAGCAGGCCTGGGTCCAGCCTAGCTAGTCCCTTGGCTCTCCTGCTGGCCTCACAGCAGGGCATGGAGCTGTAGCTCCCTGGGTTTCATGACCTCTCCTCCTGCAGGTGCCCCCTCCCAGGTGACTCAGCCTCCAAACTCCCAAGCAGATACTCCCCACTCCCAGGCCCACTTTCCCATTCATCTCAGGATTTCAGTCTATTTTACTGGGCCCATAAATCATCAAAATGCTTTAGAAAGTCCAATATTGCAGCAAATTATAACTGAGTAACTCAGACTAGTAAGCATTTCAATAAAACATATATATGTCACAAAAGATTAAAAGCAAGATAGTGGAAAATTATGTTGTGAGCATGATTTCTGATGATAAAATGCACAAGCTAACCAATATTTTGTGCATAGAGAATATGTATCCTTGTATCCACAGGAGACTTCTGAAGCCTGGAACACCCATTCATGGGTTGTGCCAGCTAGGCAAAATCATGGCCTGCTCCTTAGAGTGGCACCTGCGAATATTTCCAGGCATTCTCTCTCTTTAGTCCAGGGTTTCTCAACCATGGCACTACTGACTTTCTGGGACAGATAATTTTTTTGTTGTGGGGGGCTGTCCTGTGCCTTGTACGATGTTTAGCAGCACCCCTGGCCCCTACCCACTACATGCCAGTAGCTCCCCTGAGTTGTGACACCCAAAAATGTCTCTAGACATTACCAAATGTCCCTGGGGGTGTGGGTAGGGGTAAATTGTCCCACTGGCTTAGAACCACTGGTTTAATCTGAAGATATTTTGTGTCTGCTTGTGTAAAACTTGTTTCAGCATCAAACAGAATTTGAAATGACAGTATTAAAAAAATTAAACCTCCAAATGGGGCTTTACAAAATTAGCACTGTAAAAATAAAAAAAACTATCATTTTGTGTTCAAAGTAGTGGAAAGGTAAGCATTTGGTACACTAATAGTCAGTCAAAAAAATATCAGTTGTATGTCAGCTCTGTAGTTTACTGTTTCAAGGAAGAAATTTTTATGTTGTCACTCTAAAGCTTAAGGCAAAGGCTCAGATAAATTGACTTCAATCATAAATGAGAGATTTCACATCCTTAGAGCACACTTCTAAGCAAATTTCCACATTGTTTAAATCCAAATTTTCATCTTGATTAAAATGTGATGTAATTTATAAAAAATGTTTTTGTTGCAGAAACTCAAAAGGTTTACAAGAAAAATTGGAGAAAATTATGTTTTTGGATTTGAATAACTGTTGAGAAGTTTCACAAATTGAGTTTTTCTCAGTGTGTCTGTTCCCTGTAGACAAGATTGAGGCTGGCGTGAGTATATTTGGCTCATTCTTAAAAACAAACTAACAAAACAACAAAAAAACTTTTTATTATGAAAAAGTTTTAAACATAAAGTTGTACAAGGCAGTGTCGTATATCCATCATCCAGTATTTTATTAACGATTAGTTATCATCTCAATGCCAGTCTTGTTCTAGCTCTACTCACCTACCCCCAACCTCCACCTCTCCTGTATTGTCTTGAAGCAAATCAGTTTGGTCCCTTCTTGATAGGGTCCACAGGTCACTATCGACTATGGAAAAGACAGCCACATTCTTGTGTGTTAGCAATAACATCAGTCTTTTTTCTTTCAATGCCGGCTCTCTGCTTTAATGTTTCCAAGGTCCTTTCACTGATCAACCTGTACTCTTGAGATATATTTTTGAAATCCCAAGTTGAGTTTGAAATGGAGGAGCAAAATATTTCAGGCCCAGGATGTGCACATGAATGAATATTTGCTCCTGTGTAAAATTTTAAAAGAAAATATTTGCTGCTCAAAGTAAAAGACTTACAGAGAATATTGCCAAGAATGGTGGTGTGATTGGGTTCTGGGGAGTTGAATGCTGTCTGTAATCGTTAGTCATTTGGACAGCAAGTGTTAATATTCTCTAGTAATTTTCCTGGATTCGGTTAGGAGAGGGAAAATCCCTGAATGGCAGACATGGCTGGTAGACTTCAGTTGTTTCCCACAATTCATTCATCCATTCTCATTTTCTCTCTCTCTCCCCCAACCCACCACCTAATAGTTTTAGCTGGGCACATGGCCACGTATCTAGACATCTAGAGACGCATTTACCAGTAGCCCTTGGCTAGGTGTGGCCTTGTGATTAAGTTCTTAGCAATAAAATATGAGCAGAAGTGATCTGCCTCATTTGCTTCAAAGAAAATTGCACTCCACTTCCTCTCCAGTGAGGAGATGCAACAATGAATCTGTTTGGACCCAGAGAATGAAGGCCCTTGGGGAAGAGAGTAGAGTTGATTCACTAGTTGGGTGGCTGGATGATCTCCTGAAGCAGTCACCCAGAACCCCAGAGAAACAATTAAGCCACTCTTATTTTGGGTCTCTGTTCAAACACTTCCACGTCTACCCTAACCAATGAAAAGTGCATCATTTTGTTATACTTTATATTGCATTTTGTTGTCTTTAAAACATTGTTTCTGTGTTCTTGTTTAGTGGTTGCCCTGCAGAGGGTGGGGTCAACCCCCCACCCACAATGGGTTTGGATGTTGGACTGATGATACGGCGCACATTAAGAGGATAGGACAAGCCTCATCACTCCCAGTGTGGGATTTTGTGGTGAGAACACAGGAGGTGCAAGCTGGTCCAAGTGGCAATAGCGAAGCAGTTTGGTTGGTTTTAGCTTTTTTTGTGGCCAGGACGAAGGGCCAGGTCACAGTCCCTACCTGGTGGGGCTGGCTGGCCCAGGTGCGGGGCAAAAAGGAAAGGGGAGGGTGAGGCTTGAGAGCTGTTAGTGTTCAAACATCCAAAATGGAGTTTTCCTCTTTATAACAATCCTGAAATAATATCTTAATAAGAACCTGATAACCAGATGGAAGAATAATCTTCAAATCAGAAATGGTTAAACTGACTTATATACTTTGGTCACGAGAGCATTAGCATTCCAAACACTAAGAAAATGTGTAAATCCATTTCTTGCTGCCACTGTTCCAGATTCTGAAAGCTGTCATCTACCCATGGATTAAGAAATGTTGGAGACAGGAAAAGTCACTGAGGCCCATTACAACGGTAAATTTTCTTATGATATGTAAATGAATTTTAATCTCGCCAAGAGATGCTAGAAGAAAAGAAAAAGAATAAACTTTCAATGACAAACTTTCAGTGAACAAAGCTGCTTTTCAAACTAGCAAAAAGTAAAATAATATGCCATTAGCAGAAGACTAATCATGCCTTTGTATAATTGTGTTCCTTTCAATAGAGGCAAGTTATTAAATGTATATTTAAAAGTGTTTGGTCCTAATATCTTTATAAAACTTACTAGGTAACTCACAAATTTAAAAAAATCTTTTGTCAGACCACATGTCACCATACTTATAAAGGATTAGAACAATTATGCAAATCAAATTCTAGAAATAGCTCTGGGTATCCCATAATTCCTCAAGATAGATATGCAAATTAAGCTGATCATGACTGTGGGTTAAAGAATTACACACTGTACAGTTACACTCTTTTATATCACTCTGCAGACTGAATACCTGTGACAGGGGTTCTTTCCTATCTCTCCTCCACCTTCCTTTTCTACCCAGCACATTGTCATGCAAATTGGTCAATACTCAGGAAATACATGGGGAAAATATATGGGGGGATACAAGGAAAAGAAATAAATGTTAAATGAAAAAGACAAGGAAAAGTTTCATCTTGTGGATTTTAAATTTCATCATCTCTAGAGAATATTTTAGTAAGGCGTGTATTTAGTTGGCACTGAAACTTGAATAATTTTTCAAAGCCTTTTGAAATTATAGCACATCTGTATCTTTGAGAAAATGAAAACATTTATTGCACTTTCCAGGTTCCAACACAGGTTCCAATCAAAAAACAGTGTGTGCTACTCAGATACCACATCCTGGCAGAAAATAAGGTCTCCATTCTAGAAAGCTACACAGACTGGCGTGATTCAGGTAATATAAATGTATTAGGGAAATTTTTTTTTTTTCCCCTAAAGCCCCAGTAGATAGTTGTATGTCACAGTTGCAACTTCTAGTTGCAACTAGTCCTTCTAGTTGCTGTATGTGGGACGCGGCCCCAGCATGGCCGGACAAGCCGTGCATCGGTGCGCGCCCGGGATCCGAACCCGGGCTGCCAGCAGCGGAGCGTGCGCACCTAACCGCTAAGCCACGGGGCCCGCCCTGGGGAAATTTTTAAATATATACTTTTCCAACAGTTTACATGTTCTCCACCTAGAGTAGGCTGGCCACTTAAAAGCTTAATTGATAAATAACTTACTCCTCCTAGAAGCCACGTAATAATAGCTTTAATTTACCTGTCTCCTTCATGTAACAGAAAAATAAGAGTATTGCATTTATGCCTTGACATTGCAGTTTAAAACACTTTGTATGTTTTCTCTGTGTAATTTGAAGTGACTTCAAGACTTCAGGCTTTCAGGTATAAATTTCAAGCTGTTTGTCTTCAGTGCCTGCAACCAGGATACACGGTGGGTTGAGTACCTAGTAAGCATTTTCCCCCTCTTTTCTGTTGATCAAAAGCACAAAATACCCTCTTCTGTAGTGTAAACCCTCTACTCCCCCTTCCTTTGGGAGAGGAGCATAGTGGTCTTGTTGAGGGCTACCTGTGTGATTTCTATTCAGTTCTGGCATTTCTGATCAATAGCATCTTTGCTGGCTCTCTTTGCAACATGATTTTATGTAGCAAACTTCCTCCATTAAAATGACCACATTCCTTACTGGCACTTGAACATTTGGATCGAATTGGAACAGAACACTTTGAACAGAGAATTATGTGCTTTTATTTCACTTAGAGGAATTTATTTTAAAAACGGACTCCGGAGTGAGGAGAATGTGGGAGTCAGAAAGAAAAGTAAGAACCCAGGGGGAGGGGGAAGACGGAACCTGGACAAGTTTTGTTCCAGTCTTCTGGTTTTTCCTGCTTCCTCAGTTGGGTAACCAGAGATAGAATGCCCAGGGCCCTCTCCAGACAATTGATTATCTCCCAGCTCTTTGTCTAGATCCCTCTGTTGGCATCTATCATGTTCTGCCTTGATTTATGGTTTGGGGCACATTTGCCAAGTTTCTCTGATTAGCTTGCTGACTCACTAGCAAGAGAACTGGACCTTTCTTATCCCTGTGTCCCTCTGCACTGCCCAACACAGAAACTGGCTTCTTCTTAGTTTACAATACCTATTGATTAGATGGATTAATTCAGGTAGTTTTCCAGATTCCTATAACTAGACTTATGATATCAAAAAGCTTAAACATACACTGATCAAAAAAGTTTTATAAAGTGTAATTAAACTGAACCAGCCTAGTAAGAGGTATCTTTTTAATCTTCTAAATTTATTTCAGTCTAAGAAGTCAAGTCAAATCTATCTTACTATTTTTCCAGAGGCAGGTCAATTTAACAGTTAACAGCAGGCTGACTGATCTGATACTTGGAAAAAGTGAATTAAATATGTCTAATTTTTAAAAAATTTGTGAATACGGTTCCAGAATATTAAGTCTACCTATGAAAGGAGTGGAGCGGATGGAGTAGTTTTAAGTAGTGTTGCAGTTAATTGTTGCTTCAAATAACAGCTACCCTAAATATTAGTGCCTGAAGCAATAGTAGTTTTTATTTCAAGACTAGAAGTCTAGAGATATGAGGTTGCTTTTTTGCAGCTCAACAATGTTAAAATAGATGCCTGCTCTTTTTATCTTTCTGGTCTACTATCTTCACTGTGTTGACATATCTCTTCTCGTGGTTGCAAGATGGCTGCTGTGGCTCCAAGCATCATACCCTCACCAAAAACATCCCAAAAGGAAAGAAGAAGGAGGGCAAGAGGGCTCTCTCTTCATGGGCTGGGTTAGACCCTGAAAGTCTTGTTCAAGTTGGGGAAAAAGCATAAAGGATCCCTTGGCCTCAGATCAAGTTTGCTTTTACTTCTGTTTACTCCAGAAACAGCTAATTAACAGTACAAAGGATATTGATATGGGTTTAGAATGTGGGTGGGTGGAGACAGTTTCCCATTACTTCCTTTGCCCCTCATAGAGGGGATCCTGAAGTTCAGCGGTCTTGGCAGATCACACAGAGTGACACATCTGCCAGGTGAATGGAGAACAGTATTTGGGGTCTGCTGCATTTTATGACCCCAGCCACCTCGGTGCACAGACAACTTAAAATGCCAGTAAGACAATAAGTCTGCTACTCAGATTGCCATGGCACTCGGATCTAAAGACTGAGTTTGGAGCCTTGAAAATTTTGCAGGGCCTGCACTGGGACAATAGGCTAGTTCACCCTTTATGTCTAGGAGCTCACCCCTTATGTCTGATAGCTTAATAGCAGTTGAGTTGGGGAAAGAGGGAGTGAGGACTTTGGACACAAGAAACAATACACGCAAAGGCGTGTTGATGTGACACAGTATGATCTGTTCAGAGCACTGCCAGTGATGTGGCGTGGCTGGAGTACAGGTCCTTAGAAGGGAGTGGGAGTAGGTGAGACTGGAGAGGAAGCCAGGAGCCAAAGGCATGTACCAGGCACAGGAGTGCAGACTTCACGGAGGTGAATACAATGTACCCTGAGAGCACAGAGGAGGGGTGACTGGAACAAGAAGGGCTTCCAGAAGTATTGGATCTGGGTCCAGCACAGACCCGATATTCAACCAGGACCCAGGGTTACAGTTGTATAGGTTAGTTACGCCTGTGCTATCCTAGTTATTAAACATTGTGAATGTCGGCTCTGCTCTAGAGGGGCTGGTGAGGGATTCCCAGGCAGAGAAGGGGGATGGGCTTTCCAGGGAGAGCTTATACAAAGGTAATCAGAGAAGGGAGAGATGGAAATACAAGGGGAGGATGAGGCCTGGGTGGTGGAAGGGCCAGACCATGAAAGGCCTTCTGTTGCAGGCAAAGAAGTTTGCAGTCCATCCAGTAGGCCTTGGAAGGACAGTAAAGAGTAGACCCAATCCCACCAACTCAACAATCCACCTGCAAAACTAACCCTGGCTCAGCACTAGGACCCAGGACCCTCTTACCTCTTAGGGGACAGGGCATTTGAGAATGTAGAGGGCTGATGGTGAGACCAAAGAGTTGGCAGAAATAATTGTCATGTTTTATTTTAAAAAAGAGAGAAAGAAAGAAAAAGAAGAAAGAAAAGGGAGGGAAGGAAGGAGAACGGGAGGAAGAAAAGAAAAAAGAAAGAGAAAGAAGAGGAAAAAAGTGGAAACCAATATGGCAAAACTGACAAGATTTGGCAACGCTGAATGTTGGATACGGAGATTATTATTCATCACTATGGTTATTGATTTGTTATATACTTCCCCACTTCGAGATCTTTCATTTTTTAAAAAATGAACAGTGTCAGGTGGAAATGTACATAGATATAGTCTTTCTGCAAAGCTATTTGGTATCAAAAGACCTAAAAATGCTCATTTTTGACTCAATAATTCCATGCCAGGACATGCAGATGAAGATTTATATATAAGAAACCTATTTTCATTGCTTTAAAGATGGTGACAACTCTCACCCTGGGGGGCAGGGGTGCTAAATTAACTTCCCAAATAAACTAAAGGAGCTATTTTAAGGGAAGTCTTCCCCACATACATTGTACCCATCCTGGTACGAGTCGAGTATTCTGAAACACAACTAACCTTTTCCTGATTAGTTTTTATTAATATAATTAACAATCAAAGTACATGTTAACAGATTCATTGATCCAAAAGGCTGCTGCAGTGTGAGGGGCATTTCGCCCCTGCACACTTTTCCCCTAGACGCCTTGTTTCTCTGCCTCTCTTGGTTCTTCCTCTTTCGAGCTGGCTGTCATTTCTCATTACTCTTCACCTGAACTCTCATTAGAAATCACCCATCAGAATAAAACAAAACAAAGCAAAACCAGATAACCCAGTTTGTACATAGGTGTCTGAACAGAGGCCTAGAGGAATGCCTCCAACCATCTGGGGAACTTGATAAAAATGCTCTTTCCTCGGTCCTGCCTCAACCCCTCCTAGTAAGAATCACTGGACCCTGCAAGCACTTAAGGTAGTTCTTATGAATGCAAAAATTTGAGATTCACTGGCTTATGGGTTCTCTTATGAAAAAATTTCCATGAACTCAAGGCCAGATAGAGCCAAAGGATTGTCTCTGTGTAGTCGAGCTGCTCCCTAAGCTGGAGTTGTTCAGGAGCTGGCCCTGATGGCTAGATTCCTGTGCCATGCCAGGTGCTAAATATTCTGAATATCACACGGGCTTAGTGACTTCTATTTTTTGAACTTGGATGACTTGGGTGGGTGGGGGGTTAGATGAGGAGAGATTTACTTCCTGTCCTCTCTGTCTTTAGGTTAGCTGAGAATTCTGATGATTGGCCCTTGGATAATTAGCATCTACCTGGTCTCATGACCTGGGGAGAAATCGGGTAATAATTACTCATATTTTCCAAATATGAGACTGTCTGCCCAGACTCACTGACTTTTACAGACAAAATAAAACAATGCTGACCACTTATCAGAGATAAATTGGCCACATCCTCTTATTATGACTTATCACTCCTGGACTGAACACTTAATAGTTTATATTATGCTCAGCTAAAATAAATTTCAATATACTTACTGCACCCATTTTTAATTATTATTTTTATCAAAACGATTTCTTTGTTCACACACTCATGTTTTATATGTTCATAAAAAAGTTTTAAAGCAGTGTGTATGTCTACTGCTTCTTCCCTTTAAGGAGAAGATTTGCAGATTTTTATCTTGCATTTTAACAAGCCTCCAAATGTCTTAGATATGCCAATAGTCAACCAAACTAAACAACATGCACTAAAGGATAATAGAACATAAGTACCATACTTAGATGTATATTAGTACCAGTCACAGCCTAAAACAGCAGCAACAAAAAACCACTCCAGAATGAAAATACTGGTATATTTGTATAATGCAAAGAGAAATACATATATAAATCCTCAAAACAGAAGGTACATTAATAAAAATGTAGCATTATAAGCAAAAAATATTATACAGTACTTGCAGAATTTAGTCTTTCAATTTAAGGTTACAACGTGTCTAAAAAAGAAATATTATTTGAAATTATAGTTCTCATTATTAATTTAAAATAACCATCAGTAGAACAGCACAACTTAACCTAGCAAACATTTTAAGGAAATGCTTCATCTCGTAGAAGTAGAGTATCATTACATTCCATTCATTTATACCATGAACAACAGAAGAACAATTTTCAAAGTGGAAATTAGTTTCATAAAACAGAATAAAACTGGGCTCCTCAAAAAGCACAAACTGTTTCCATAAAATTATTTTAATTTTTATTGGCAAAAAATACCCAAACAAGTTTGATTTAGTATGCTGCTTCTCAGAGCCCTCCCAATCCGTGAACCACAACCAGCACGTAGAAAAACATGCAATACCGTATTTTCTCCACACCATTACTAACCAAAACACTTCACTCTTTTAAAAGTTACAATTTTACAGAAATGTTTCCATTCTAGATTGGTATAATACAGAGAGCAGTTGTCGCTGATGTGTATCTTCTAGTAGTATCAAGTAACGTAGGAAACAAATCTTGTTACTTGTCACTGCTTAAAAAACGACTGCCTTGCTTCTCACGCCCATTTCTGCTCTTTAAATACGATATCAATACTGAACAAAGTTCTCAACACTTGCAAAGAACCAGGGCAGCACAACTGACCCCACGGCTGGCAATTCAGAGGGAACTTAAGACAATTTTCCCCCCGTTCTCCTGCTTCCAACAGAAGACCCTCAAGAAATCGAGCTTGTGAAGTCCCCCTAGATTCCTCTACTTCACTGCAAAATGTAATGCCACTTGAGGTTGTCAAAAATAGCTTCTGTAGAAAACTGGCCATGGTCTTTAGGAAACGTTACATGAAGAAAATTAGTTTAGCCTTTATTTTTTTAAAAAAGAAAAAGGAACAACACATGGAATAAAAGAGGTGAGTACCAATACAAAGACTCCAGGGCCTATTGTCAGGATGAAAATATATTTAGGAGGACCAATGCGTGGAGCTGGGGTGGGGCTGCAACGTGGAAACCCACCCCTCCCCCGCGAAAAAAGGAGTCTGTACAATCCAACTGTTTATCCATTTTGAGAGTCATTTTGAAGGCAGCTTTAAAAATTAAAAAGAGGGCAGGAGGGGAGAAACGACGTCACTGTCCAAGCCAAAGGGAAAGGCCGGGTTGGGGTGCACGCGGTGGGCGAGCCCCTCATAGGCCAATGCCTTTCAAGTCGCAGGGGAGGGTGGCCTGGGTGGTCTGGGGGCTCTGGCAGCAGGGGAACTGGGCCCTGAAGCAGTCCCTCAGCTCCCTGTTGAAGAGGAAGCACACGACCGGGTTGATGCCGGCCTGCGCGAAGGTGAGCCACACGGAGGCCGTCAGGTAGGCCTGGGGGACGGCGCCGGGCTGCACCAAGACCCGCAGGTAACTGGCCACGACGTAGGGCCCCCAGAGGAGCAGGAAGAGCAGCGTGACGGCGTAGAACATCTTGCACAGCCTCTTCTCCGTCTTGAACTCCTCGAGGACGAGCAGGCGGCGCGCGCCGCGGCCAGGCCCGGCCGGCCGGATGCCCACGAGCGCGGGCGGCGTGGGCCCGCGGCCGAAGCCCGCCGTCCAGTTGGCGGCCGCCTGGCCGGTGGCGCCGGGGCCGTGGAAGGTCCAGTCGTGGCTGACGGCGGGCACGAGGCGCGCAGGCCGCATCTTGCGGCGGTCGTGGATGAAGAAGAGCAGGCGGAGGTAGACGAGGTGCGTGGCGCCCACCACCACGGCCAGCAGCAGCAGGAAGCCGAGCGCTCCCGGGGCGCCGTCGGGCCGCTGCTCCAGGGCGCACGGCGCGTCCTCGTCGTCGCCGCCGCCGCCGTCCAGCACGGGCGGGAAGGCCGCGGCCAGCGCCAGCGCCCAGGCGGCGCACACCAGCATGGCGGCGCACGGCCAGCCGGCCAGGCGCTCGGCGTAGAAGCGGTGGTGCGCGATGGCCAGGTAGCGGGTGACGCCCACGCCGAGCAGCAGGAAGGCGGCGTGGAAGCAGAAGAGCGCGGCCAGGAAGGCGAGCAGCTTGCAGCCGAGCGCGCCCGGCGGCGCCCCTGTGGCGGCCGCCGCGCGCCGCGCCGCCAGCATGACGGCCGGGAGGCAGGCGAGCGCGCGCAGCCCGTCGGCCAGGCACAGGTCGAGCAGCAGGTAGTACGGGGCGCGGTGCAGGCTGCGCTCCCGCACGATGAGCAGCGCGAACAGCACGTTGCCCGCCAGGCTCACGCACAGCAGCAGGCTGAGCGTGGCCAGCTTGAGGCCCAGGGCGGCCGCCTCGCCGCCGCCGCCGCCGCCGCCGCCCGGCTCGCTCGCGTTCGCCATCGCGGCCTCCCCAGGCCGTGCGCGCCGCTCCGCTCCGGGGGGCCGCTCCCGGCCGCGCCGCTCCGCAGGCCGCCCGGCCCGGGCTCGGCCGCCGCGCGGGCCCTGAGCGAGCTCCCGGGCCGGGGGGCTCAGCCCGCGCCCAGCTGGCCCCTCCTCGGCTCCCCGAGCCGCCGCCGCGCCGCCGCCATCTCAGGAATGATGCGCGCAGGAGGCGACGGCCACTCCCTGCGCCTTGGGCACCGCGGGCTTCACTGCGGACAGGGCCGCGCCGCCCGCAGCCCCCCGCATCCTCCTCCTTCTCCTCCTCCTCCGCCGCTGCCGCCGCCGCGCCTCTTGGCTCTGCCCCCCGCCGGGCCCGCCGCCGCCGCCGCCGCCGCTGCGGAGCCCCCTCCCCTCCGCCGGAGCGCGCAGCGTGGCCGCCGCCGCCAGCTCCGCCGAGGCAGCCCGCGCCGCCCGTGCCGCGCTGGGCTGGGGGCGCCGCCGCGGCAGCTGCGGGGCCGGCAGGCCGGCCGGGAGGGAGGCAGGGCCCAGGATGCAAGGTGGTGACAAGTCGCGTTTGGCCCCAGGTAACGGGGGTCTGGCGGCGGCGTCCGGCGCCCGCCCTGGGGTCACAGTGGCCGTGCGCGGGCTGGGGAGGATGCTTGGGATGGCAGGGTCGGGAGGCCTGGGGGGGGGGGCAGGAATATCTGGGATGAGCATTCTGCCTGCAAGCTAGTAATAATTTACAGTAGTAATCATCATCATGTAATCGCTAATATTCAGGTGAGCACTGATGTGGGTGGCAGTATTCTGGGGAGGTGTACAAATATCATGTCCCTCAACGTTCACAGTAACTACAAAGTTGGTTGTCGTCTTAACCCCACTGGTATCTGAGGAAGGAGAGGCTTGGAGGTCAAGGGAGTTGAGAGCCAGTAACTGGCGGTGCTGAGATTGGAATTTCACTAGGTCTGATTTCCAGGGCTGGACTCACAGCGACTCTGCCTCGCCTGTGGTCTCAGTGAACACATGTCAGAGACAAATTCAGCCTTTTCTCTTAAGTGACTTGGAAGGTGAACCCCGTGACACCTTCCTCCCAGGGTATCTATTTTCTGGGTAAGCCTGAAAGGGCAGCCCCTGTTCTGATCCTCAGACGCGCCAAATTCTCTCAAGGCTTTGCACATGCTGTTCCCTCTGCCTGGTCCAGCCCCACAGCAGCCTCCCCATCCTTTGGGCCATCCTTCTGACCAGTCTTTCTTACTCTGTATCACTGCCCATTCATTTCCTTCTAGCACTTGTAACTGATCATTACATATTTTTATTGCTTTTTAAAATCCTATTCTTCCAGCTAGTCTCTAAGCTCCACGAAGGCAAGGGGCCATGTCTCTTTTTTGTACCATTGTATCCCAAATGCCTAGGATGGTAACGCCAGTTTTAAGGAATATTTTGTTTCTCAGGTTCACTAATATATATATATTTTTTAATGCAGAACATTAATTATTGCCTGCCTGCTAGGTGCATGGCAGGCATTTCGATGGCCATTTCTAGCACAACATGAGATCGTAGAAGGTCTTGATCATTAGGCTGAGAAGTCTAAACTTTAGTCTGTAGGTAGTAAGGAGCCCCTGAAGGTTTCTGAGGAGAGTGACATGATTAGAAGATGTGCTTCAGGAAGATGATTTTGGCAGTAGTGTTTAAAAGGAATGACAGAGCATAGCCTGGAAGTCTAGTCCAGAGCCTCCAAGTTTAACACGGAAATCACCGGAGATCCAGGTAAAATGCAGACTCTGATTCAGTAGGTTTGAGATGGAGCCCAAGATTCTGCACTTCTAACAAGTTCCTAGGTGATACTAATGCTGCTGCTGCACAGACTACACTTTGAGTAGCAAAGACCTTGAAGACAGTTGGGACATTTTGCAAAAATCTAAGTGATGGCCAGTGATGACCAGACTTAGGACCTCTAAGTGGCCAGGGGCAAGTGGCTGACCAGGCAGCTCTGCAAATATTTGTTGATAGAAAAGGAAAAATATATTTTGGAGAGTATTTTGGTTAGGAATTGCATTTTGATAATAGTAGCTAAAAAATGTACATGAGTTTATTTTCCTCATGAAACAAGAAGTCTGGAGGTCAGTGCTTGCTGTCATTGAATTATTGGCTCAAGGACTGAATCTCTGAAAATCTTTTAGCACTTCCCTCATGATCACTAGGCCACTGACATGCCAGTCATTGCTTCTGCATTCCAAGCAGAAAGAAGAGAAGGAAAAAGCAAAAGTGTTCCTGCTATCTGAGTAGGCCCCCTCTGAAGATTTTTAGAAGTCCTACATTATAGCAAACACTTACCTGTCACTGGCTACCACTACCAGGAAGGGAGTTTGGGAAATGGTTTATTTTTTTAAAGCCAGACACAGCCATAGAGAATGAGATCCTATTGTGAAGTGGACCTTAGCACTTGTGCTGCTTCTGCCTTCTTGTAACCTACACAAAGACGCCAACTCTGGTTCCTCTATGATGATTTTTACGGCATGCTCCATTTACTGAGCAGTTGCCGTGTGCCATGCACTGTACTGAATACTTGACGTGTGTTATTTCATTTAAGCATTGTAAGGGCCACATGTGCTAGGTCCTGTTACAATCTTCATTTTGCAAATGAAGCAGGGAGATTAAGGAATTTGTTCAGGCTTTCACCACAAGTAAATGTGGAGCTGGGATTGCAAGGCAGAAAGTCTGACTCTACAGCCCACACTCATAACTACCATACATATTGCCTCTTAATCATAACTGCCAAGAAAGTTACTGAGTTTCTAAAAACAAACAACAAACAAAAATTACTGATGTTCATGTTCACAAAATTATAGCTCCTTCAGAGAGGGAAGGATTTTTCAACACCATGTAATCTAACACTTTTATTTTATCAACAGACTCAATGACTGAGTGGGAGGTAGAATCCAGGTCTTCTCAGTCCTAGGTCAGTACCCTTCCCACTTAGTTGAAATAATAACATTATTTGTTCTTACGAACACATGACATTGCACAAGTCACTTAACCTCTTGGAATCTCAGATATTCCCATTTACAAAATAGGACATCGGACCAAATGATTTCTGAGGGTCCTCAGCTCTGAAGTTCCATTTGTGTAAGAGAAAATGAAAGTTAAATGGTTATATAATCCCAAGTGGGGAGAAATTTATTCTTCAGAAAAGGACACAAAAGAAGAGTCATTGGTCCCTTTTAAGTTAGATTTCTCTGTGTTTTCTACTTCTCTCTATGGCTCAATATGCTTCTCTTTGGGATTTGAGTGTTGGTTTAGTCATTTGCCCAGGATCAAATAGCAGAAGCAGCAATATAAAAGATATAAATCATGGCTCTCAAGCATTTATATGCCTGCTTCTTTCATTCTCAACATTTGTTTGGTAGATTAATACATAAGGAAAAACTATTAACATTTCGTTGCCAGAATCAACTTATTTTCCTTTTATTGTTTCTAAGAAGCTTCAGACAAGAATTTTAAAAAGTTTCTTAACCACCAAGTTATGTGTCTGCATCTCAAAGCAGAACAGCTCTATGAGATTTTTCCCTATAAGAAAAATTTCCATTTTGCTTGTAACCAAATTCTTCCTTTTGCAATAGATAGAAAAGTTGGGATTTTCCCCCAAAATCAGTTTATGTTACTTCTGTGCTACACATATAGATGGTGTGAATGGTAATGGAAATCTGGACTATTCAGAGGAACTGGTTGACACACCTTGAAAGATACAGTCAAGGCCATGGGTGCCATGATCCTGGGAGTCAGTTTGGCCGATGTCTCCTGCCCAACCTCAGGCTCCTGGCCATTGAACAGCAAGTTAGAGAAGGTTGATTTGACCTGTCCCAACTCTTAGAAAACATGAGCCAAAGTCCACGTCCAATGGGTGTTGGGTTATCAAAAGATAGCACTGATTGGCCTCTCCATGAGAGGAAGTCATGACTTCAGGAATGAAAAGACTTGGGGTTAGGTGTACCTCAGTTCATATCCAAGTCCCAGCAATTACTAGTGTGCATGCTTAGCCAAGTCCCTTGCTTCCTCAGAACTTCTGAACTTCAAAGGCCTGCAGTGAGGAAGATTCCATCAAATGTGATCCATTTACAAAGAGTGTGGCACAAGGTGTGCACACAGGTGGTGTGTAATAAATAGTAACTACAGTTATTCATGTTTGCTCTTAATGCACACATGAATGCAGACTGTAAATGCCTTGGCTAACCATGTCTTGATTGACTTTTATATTCCCCACCTCAACTTAGCCTAGCAGGATGCCCTATACATAGTGGGTTCTCGGTATTTATGTGGCAGGTACGAATGTCAGTCTAAACAATCAAGGGTGCAAGAAATATAACTGCTTCCTAGAAACCTAACTTCTGACTCTGAGTTGCTATTTTGCCTTGCTGGTGGGGAAAAAAGTGTAACTTTAGTGCTTCTTGGGTTTCATCATGGCCCCTTGCTTCTTCAGGATGTGACGTAATTCCAGGGTGGTGCTCAGATTGCACAGTACATAGTCATTCAGGATAGTGTGTGCATGCGCATGGTGGGTATCCCATCTGATGTTTGGTCAGTTGTTGCCATATTGTTCCTGTCCTTATAGGCCATTGTGGTTTAGTGATTCTTAGCTGCCTCATGCCAGACTTAGGGTTGAGAATCTTGGCTGAGGATGCATGTGATATAGATGCATCCACACCCACTCCTCTCAGCATTATGTCTGGGAAACGGGGTACAGATCCCCTCTCTCTCAGTACCCTCTTCTCCCTTCTGCCTTCATCTCTGGGGACTCTCTGTCCTCTCTGGCAGAAGGGAAAACCAGTTCTTTCTTGTTTCTCTGGGCAATATAATCCGTCAGTTCCCCTGGGAATCTATGGTCCCAGAATTTACATGTTTGGGAAAACAAAGACCAGGAAGCTACTTTGCCATAAACCTCTCCTAGGCAAGGAAGCCTGGAGCCTGCTATATGCTTGAATGTTGGGAAGGAAAGGGAAAAATAGAGGAAGAAAAATCATTAGTTCATAGCTCAAAATATTGTTCTTGATGCATGTATTTCTTGAATGAATGACCGAATATGTGTATATGCATGGCATATTGTCACACTTCTGTGAAAACTCTTTAACAGTTGATTTTCTCCACATGCAAAAGAATGAAATTGGACCCCTACCTCACACCATATACAAAAATCAACTCAAAATGGATCATAGACCCAAAAGTAAGAACTAAAACTATAAAACTCTTAGAAGAAGACATAGGAGTAGATCTTCATGACTTTACATTAGGCAATGGTTTCTTAGATATGACACCAGAAGGACAAGTAACAAAAGAAAAACATAAACTGGATTTTATTAAAATGTCAAGTTTGTGCTTCAAAGACCTCCTTCAAGAAAGTGAAAAGACAGTCTACAGAATGGGAGGAAATATTTTCAGATTGTATATCTGATGAGGGATTGTATCCAGGATATATAAAGAACTCACAACTCAATAATAAAAAGACAAATAACCCAGTTTAAAAATGGGCAAAGGTTTGAATAGGCATTCCTCCCAAAAGATATACAAATAGCCAATAAACTCAAGGAAAGATGCTTAACATCATTAGGAAAATGCAAATGAAAACCATAGTGAGGTACTACTTCACACCTACTAGTTATCAAAAAGACAGACAATAAATGATGTGGAGAACTGGAGCCCTCATACAATGCTGGTGGGAATGTAAAATGATGCAGCCGCTGTGGAAAATAGTTTGGCAGTTCCTCAAAAAGTCAAACGTAGAGTTATCTTATGACCCAGCAATTTCACTCCTAGATATATATTCAAGAGAAATGAAAACATGTCCACACAAAAATTTGCACACAAATGTTCATAGCAGCATTTTTCACACTAGCCAAAAGGAAGAAATAATCCACATGTCCATCAATGAATGAAGGGATAAACAAAATGTGATATAGCTATACAATGGGATATTATTCACTCATAAAAAGGAATGAAGTACTGATACATGCTACAACGTGGATGAACCTTGAAAACAATGTGCTAAGTGAAAGAACTCAAAAACAAAAGATCATATATTGTACGATTCCATTTATATGAAATGCCCAGAATAAGCAAATCCATGGAGACAGAGTAGATTAGTAGTTGGGGGCAGGGGAGTAGAAAGAATTGAAGAGTGACTGCTAATGAGTACTCGGTTTGTTTTGGGGGTGATGAAAATGTTCTAAAATTAGGTAGTTGTAATAATTGCACAACTCCATGAATGTCCTAAGAAACTACAGAATTGTAAAAACAAAAAACCATTTCATATTAAATTCAGGTTACCTGTGTGACCTTTGGAAGTATCCTTATTAAAAGATGGATAGGGGCCTGGAAAGTGACATAGACTTCCTGTTTGTGCTTTCTGAGTGAATGTAGGCCTTTAAGGTGTGAATTCTTGTGCCCTTCCCTGGGGCTGGCCACAGAAATAAGTCATGTCTTACCATACGGTCATGTGTTGCCCCTTTGGTCTGCTTCGGCATTTACATGCTTTGATGCTGAAGTGAACTTGGGGGGGGATTAAGAAATTCTTATTCAGTCAGTAGCTTTCTATTGAAGTTGTCTATCCATTAGAAAAGCTATCATTTTTTTGGATTCAATAGTGCACTAAGGTGTTTTGCATACATTATCTAATTTACTCCTACAAAACCTTGTACCCCCATTTTACAGATGAGGAACCTTGAGTCATAGTAATTAGAGCAGTTAATTACATAGTCTATGGTCACACAGCGCAAAGTGGCAAAGCAAGGTTAAAATTTATTGTGTCTGGCCTGAAAGCCTGAATTCTTAATAAATATACACAGAACTGTGTCAACTAATACATAATTGAGGGAAAACCTATCCATATCTTATAAATATTAAACTGGGGGTTGTATCACCTGGTACAGAATTGAGAAAAAACATAATGCTGTAGGCAGTATTTTATTTATTTATTTTTGGTGTGTGTGTGTGCTGAAGATCAGCCCTGAGCTAACATCTGCCAATCGTCCTGTTTTTGCCGAGGAAGACTGGCCCTGGGCTAACATCCATGCCCATCTTCCTCCACTTTATATGGGATGACACAAGGCAGTGTGTAGGTTCACGCCAGGGATCTGAACCTGCGAACCCCGGGCCGCTGCAGCGGAGGGCACACTTAACTGCTTGTGCCACTGGGCCAGCCCCTGTAGGCAGTATTTTAATCACCTGAAAATGAACATTTCCGATATTGAAAAGAAACAGGAATCTACACTAACATGTTATCACCATTTATAATTCTCACTTTTGATATTTCTGTAATAATTTTTTTCAAAGACTTGTAGCCATGGCTCCAAGTGAGAAAAAAGCCTTCTGTTATGTGGCGCCTCTCATTTCCGTTATATTTAATAGCTGTTTAAACTCCCTCTAGTGGTTAAGTCATGTTGTGATCCTAAGTCTTGCTTTTTAAAGATTGAATGTATCCCCCAGGACAAGGGTGCTTCCGTGAATGCAGAAGATTATAGGATCAAACCTGTTCCTTCAGTGTTCTCTTCCTGTGTGTGGAATAATGGCATGAATATTATATATCAAAGCTGCTACTGCTGTAATCCTCTCCTCCACCTCCCTCCTCTCATAGTTACTGAAAAGTCATGTAGTGCCTTGATTATTGTTACTTTCTGTTCTAGAGAATTACAGAGACTATAGATTTTGGGGGGCACATACTGTAAGCTATGGAACTGAGACCCACGAGACACATCTTTATGGATGTACCTTCTGTTTCTTGATTTTCTATTTTACCTGTTATCCAATGACTTTCTTGTAATGAAAAATGACAGTTCACCTCCTTAAAATACCTACCCTCTATATACCTACACTTCCCACACACATAAATGCTTCCTCTCCCCCCAACACCTAGCTGTGCATTGGGTTTTGATTTAGATAAGGTAGAAACTTTCATTAGCCAGAATTATTACTGTTGTTGGGGAGAACATCTGCAAAAATAACATGGAGTCTTACTTTAGAGACAAGGCAGACAGATTTTTATGGTGAAACAAGTCACATAAAAGGTATGACTTTGGCATATTTCTCCTTAGACTTCCATATGACCTTGAGGAGGTTTGATTTCAGTGTCACAGACATTTTGGTTAAACAGCTACGTTTCTCAGAAACCCCCCTGCTGCCACCCTTCCACCACTTTCTAACAGGCATAGAGTAGTTTAATGAGTATAAGTTAGAGTCTGCTTGCATCCATGAGATGTGGGATTGTAAAATTTCACACTGTAGTGTGGTTCACAGCTGAGTCATATATTATAACTACATTTTGTAAATTGTACAACTTTTGGTTTTCCATAGAGCTAATGATTGTCTTTTTTCCCCCCTTAATGTGATATGTGCCTATAAGTTACTTGACCTCAGACTTTTTGACAGAACCATACAGTTGCACTCAGTACAGCCAAATTCATCATCTAATCTATTGGTTATATTTTTGTCCTTGGAGACACCTATCCTGGAAATTTCATTCTCTTACTTCAATCTCATCTGCACAGCTATTGCCCTGTCACTTCCCTTCAACATCATGCTGGTTTCTTCACTCCCTTCCTATGTCAGATCTCGTTTCCTGGACCCCACATTTTTTCTCTTTCTTGTTTTATTCTTTCATTTCATTTTTAGGGGTTGTGCATACATCAGTGGCTTCCTTAAAAAGGTGCTTTGGAGTAAATGTTTTAAGATTTTACATATCTGAAAATGCCCTTATTTTACCTTCATACTTATACTTAATTGATAGTTTAGCTGGGAATAGAATTTCTACTAGGTCTGAAATAATGACTAATGATGTTGAGCATCTTTTCGTATGCTTATTTGTCATACTTTCTTTGTCAATGAATTTGTCCATATTTTTTCATTAGGTCATTTTTTTTATTGACTTTTGAGAGTTTTTTGTATATTCTATAAACCAGATCTTTTTCAGACATACGGTTTGCAAATATTTTCTCCTGGTCTGTGGCTTGTCTTTTTATTCTTTCAATAGCATCTTTTGAATAGCAGAATGTTTTAACTTTGCAGTCCAGCTTATCACTTTGGATTATTTTATGAATCATGGTGTCATATGTAAGAAATCCTTGCTTAAACTACCATCACGAAGATTTTCTCTTGTGGTTTCTTCAAGATGTTTTATTGTTTTAGGCTTTACATTTAATTCTATGTTCCATATTGAGTTAATTCTTATGAATGGTGAGGTGTGGATTGAAGTCCTTTTTTTATTTTTGCATATTGACCTTGTATCTTGAAATTTTGCTAAACTCACTTGTTAGTTCTAGTAGCTTTTTTGGGTAAATTCTGTCAGATTTTCTATATAAATGATTGTGTTGTCTGTAAATAAAGACAGTTTTACTTCTTTTCCAATCTAGACGCTTTTTGTGTCTTTTTCTTGCCTTGTTGCACTAGCTAGAACCTCTAGTACAGTGTTAAATAGAAGTGATGAGAGCAGACCTCACTGGTCTCTTCCCCCGTATTAAAGGGAAGGCATTCAGTTTTTCACCATTAAGTGTGACATTAGCTGTAGGTTTTTGTAGATGCTTGTAGATGAAGTTCCTTTCTATCCCTACTTTTATGAGGGTGGTTTTTTTTGTTTGTTTGTTTTTATCAAGAATGAATGTTGGATTTTGGCAAATCCAAAATGTCTTTTTTCTGAACCTACTGAGATGATCACATGGATTTACTTTTTTAATTTGTTAAATGATGAATTATAGTGACTGACTTTCAAATGTTAAGCCAACCTTGCATTCCTGAGATAAACCGCACTTGGTCATGATGTACTGTCCTTTTTATATATTCTTGTATTGTACTTGCTAAAATTTTGTTTCAAATTTTTATGTTTATATTCATGAAGGTTATTGGTTTCTAGTTTGTTTGTTTTTTTTTCCTTGTGCTGGTTTTTGTTTCTAGGTGAGGCTGGCCTAATGGAATGAGTTGGGAAGTATTCTCTCCTTTTCAATTTTTTTTTTTTTTTGACAAGTTTATGTAGAACTGATATTATTTTTCCCTTAAATGTTTGGTAGAATTTACCAGTAAAGCCATTTGAGCCTGTAGTTTTCTTCAACTAACATATTTAATTTCTTTTATAGTTATATGGCTATTCAGGTTATCTATTTCTTCTTCAGTAAACTTTGGTAGTTTGTGTCTTTTAAAGAATTTATCTGTCTCCTCTGTGTTATTAATTCATTGTCACAAAGTTGCTAACTTTCTTTTGTTATTTTATACATCTCTATAGAATCTGTATTGACATCACCTATCTCATTCTTGATTTTGGTAATTTGTATCTTCTCAATTTTTTCCTGAATAGTCTGGCTAAAGGTTTATCAATTTTTTTGATCTCAAAGAACCATATTTTGATGTCATTGGTTTTCTCTCTTTCTGTCTGTTTTCTTCTTTATTGGTTTCTGCTCTGGTCTTTATTATTTCCTTTCTTCTACTTAATTTCAGTCTAATTTGTGCTTCATTTCTAGTTTATTAACATGGAAGCTGAGTTCATTGATTTGAGACCATTATTCAAGGATTTGTATTATAAATTTTCCCCTAACTACTGATATATGTGTTTTCATATTCATTCATTCATTTCAAAATAATTTCCCTTTTGATTTCTTTTTTGAACCCAGGGTTATATAGAAATGCGTTTGTTAGTTTATTAATATTTCAGGTTTCCCAGAGATCTTGCTGGTATTTCTAATTTAATTCTAATGTAATTATTATTTAATTCCATTGTATCAGAGAACAGACTTGTATGACTTCTTTCTTTTTTTTTTTTTAAGATTTTATTTATTTATTTTTTTCCCCCAAAGCCCCAGTAGATAGTTGTATGTCATAGCTGCACATCCTTCTAGTTGCTGTATGTGGGACGCGGCCTCAGCATGGCCAGAAAAGCGGTGCGTCGGTGCGTGCCTGGGATCCGAACCCAGGCCGCCAGCAGCGGAGCGCGCGCACTCAACCGCTAAGCCACAGGGCCGGCCCTGTATGACTTATTTCTATTAAATTTATTGAGACTTGTCTTATGGCCCAGAATATGGTCTATCTTGCTGGGAGTTCAGTGTGCACTTGAAAAGAATGTGTATTATTCGGTTGTTGAATAGAATGTTTTACAAATGTCAATCAGCTCAAGCTGATTGATAGTGTTGTTAAAATATTTTATATTTTTACTGATTTTGTATCTAATTGTTTTATCAATTATTGAGAGAGAAGTGTTGAAATCTCTGGCTATAATACCAGATTTGAATATTTCTCTTTGCACTTTTAACAGTTTTTGCTTCATGTATTTTGGAGGTATGTTATTGGAGCAAAAATGTTTAGAATTGTTATGTCTTCCTGGTGAATTGATTCCTTTATGTTATTAATTGACTTTCTTCATTCCTGGTAATATTCTTTGCTCTGAAATTTACTTAGTGGGATATTAATGTAGTCACTCGAGCCCTCTTTTGATGTGAAGTAGCACAGTATATATTTTTCTACTTTTTTTATTTTAAAAATTATTTTATGGTAGGATATGCTCATAAAATCAAGCTAAGGATCAGTGTAACTTCTAATTTTGCTTACAACCTAAGCCTGGGATTTCATGGTGTGTGTATGAATATGTGTTTGTGCATAAACACAAGTGTGTGGTTTTCAATAAATTCTCACGTTCTTTTGTTCTCTTAACAGTTTTTCTCATATATTCC
Source organism: Diceros bicornis minor (assembly GCF_020826845.1). Classification (NCBI taxonomy): domain Eukaryota; kingdom Metazoa; phylum Chordata; class Mammalia; order Perissodactyla; family Rhinocerotidae; genus Diceros; species Diceros bicornis. Next base: position 69,995,879 of record NC_080741.1, on the reverse strand, counting down.
TGGTGCACAGTAGGTGCTCAGTGAATATTTGTTAAATAAAAGTTTTTGTATACTACCTGCAGAGAGAAAAATAGACATTTTATCCTTTTACTTTTAACCTATTTCTGTCTTTATATTTAAAGTGTATTTCTTGGTAGGCGCCATTATTGTTGGGTCTTGCTATTTTATCCAGTCTGACAATCCCTAACTTTCGATTAGGATATTTAGACTGTATACATTTAATGTGAGTATGAATATGATAAGATTTAAATCTATCACCATGCTATTCGTTTTTTTTACTTGTCCCACCTGCTCTTTGTCCCCTTTCCCTATTTTTATGTCATCTTTTGAATTAATTAAATGTTTCTTATGATTTCTTTTTATCTCCTTTATTGGATTATTAGCTATAATTCTTTGCTGTGTTAGTTTAATGCTTTATTTAGGGTTTATAGCATAATCTTTAATTTATCAGTCTACCTTCAAGTGATATTAAGCCTCTTTACATATAGTATAAAAACTTATAATAGCTTACTTTCATTTTTCCCTCCCAACCTTTGTGCTGTTGTTGTCACATATTTTATTTATGTTATAAACCCTATACTACATTGTTATTATTTCTGTTTAAACAGTTCATTGTCTTTTAAAGAGATTTAAATATAAGAAAAATTCTCATGTATTTACCCGCGTGATTACTATTTCCAGTACTCTGCATTCCTTTCTGTGGATCTGAATTCCCTTCTGCTATCTTTTTCTGTCTTCTTGAAGGACTTTATGTAACATTCTTTGTAGCTTGGGTCTACTGGTGATGGATACTTTCAGCTTTTGCATGTCAGAGCATCTTTATTTCTCATTTTTTATGTTTTATTGATTTTCACTATTGTTTTTCTGTTTTCAATTTCATTGATTTCTGCTCTTATCTTTATTTTTCCCCCTTTTTCTTGCTTTGGGTTTACTTTGCTCTTCTCTTTCTAGTTTATTAATGTAGGAATTTAGATTATTGATTTAAGACCTTTCTTCTTTTCTAATGTAAGCATTTAGTGCTATAAATTTCCCTCTCAGCAGTACATTAGCTGCATCTAACATATTTTAGTATGTTGTATTTTCATTTTCATTCAGTTCTATGTATTGAAATTTTCTTTGAGACTTCTCTTTAGCTTATGGATTATTTATATGTGTACTGTTTAATTTTCAAGTGTTTGGAAATTTTCCTGTTGTCTTTCTGTTATTGGTTTGTTTTCAATTTGTTTAGGTTTGTTTTATGTCCAGGATGTAATCTATATTGGTGAATGTTCCAGGAGCATTTGAAAAAAATGTGTATTGTGTTAAAGTGCTTTATATGTCAGTTAGATACTGTTGGCTGTTTTTGTTGTTCATTTCTTCTATACCCTTGCTGATTTTCTGTCTAGTAGTTCTGTCAGTTGCTGAGAGTAGGGTGTTGAAGTTCCCAACCATAACTCTGGATTGCCTATCTCCTTTCTACCCTATCAGGATTTGCATTGGTGTATTTTGAGGCTCTGTTGTGTAGTGCACACATATTTGGGTTAAATTATGTCTTCATGGTGGGTTGATCCTTTCATCATTATGTAATGTCTTTTGTCTCTAGTAAACTTTGCTCTTAAGTCTACTTTATCTGATATTAATATAGCTACTCTTACTTTTTTGGATTAATGTTTGCGTAATATATCTTTTTCCATCCTTTTCCTTTCAACCTACCCATGTTATTGTATTTGAAGTAAGTTTTTGGTAGTAGCATATTGTTGGATCATGGGTTTTTTTGGTTCCTGTCATTGTTTTTTGTTTGTTTAATCTGCTCTGCCTGGCGAAGGTAGAAGCCAAAGGTCCCCTCTTGGCCTTGCTGGTTTGGGTGGACGTGGGGTCACAGTTTTTTCCATGGTGTTTGGCTAGAGTAGAGCAGTTATTGTATAAAAGTTTTCTGTCTTTGTAGGCTGCTCCTTTTTTGTCCTTTGGCTAGAGAAAGCAGACTTTTCTTGGGCTTTTTTTTCCTCTGCTCATTGGCATTTCCAGGTTGCCAGCTTCTCCAGCTCCAAGTCTGGGATATATGAGGCAAAAAGAAAACTCAGGGAGTTCACCACCATGTCATTCCTTGGGTCCCAAGCTCCCTGAGCTGGTGTGCCACATTCTTGCTACCTTTCAGAGTCATCTTATGTTTGTTTTATATATAATGTTTAGGTTTTCACTGTACTTAGTGGGAGGAATTGGGAAAAGCATGTCTATTCCATCTTTCTGGAAGCAGAATTCTTCTCCATTGTTTCTGAAAAGATATTTCACTGGATACAGAATTCTAGGTTGACAAGTTTGTTTTTTCTTCCAGTACTTTAAAGAGTTTGCTCCAATATCTTTCCTATGAAAAATCTTCTCTAATCCTTATTTTTTTGTTTCTCTGTTCATAACCTGTCTTTTTTCTGGTATTGAGCAATTTGATCATGCTCTGCCTTGGTGTGATTTTCTTCATGTTTTTTGTGTTTGTAGTTCACTGAAATTCTTGGATATATGAGTTTATATCTCTTAAATGGTCCCTCTCCAAAAGCAGATGACTCAACCAAACTCATGGTGAATGCTAAACTGCCTGTTAATTTGTGGTTGAACTCTGATGTTTACCAGGTCCCATGTTGTTTAATATGCAGTACATATGCATACATATAGTTATTAACGTAGGCATACGTTAATAGGCATACGTATTCTTTGTACACCAGGTACACAAGCACTTTTCCACAGTGTTCTGTTTTGAACATTTTGGGGCAAAATTTGAATACTTCCCCAAGTCCAAGGCCCACCTCATTTTTCAGATGATCTAGAGATGCCTTCAGGAAGGTGAAACTTGTCCTCAAGAGGAGAGTTTGCAAATGTCAGGAGCGCAGGCTTGGAACCAGACCGACTTGGGTTTGAACTCTGTACCCTTTGCTGTGTAAGTGTGGGAATGTTATTTAACCATTTTTGAGCCTCTGGTATATAAAATGGGGATGACAATCATACCTACCTCATAAAGTTGATATGTGGAGTAGATGAGATAAGTAAATATGTACCATAGTTAAACACTCATGAAATGGTAGCTGTTACTGCTGTTGGTATTTTTTTTATTAATAGCCTTTATTTTTTAGAGCAGTTTTAGGTCATAGCAAAATTGAGTGGAAGGTACAGAGATTTCCCTTATACACCCTGTCCCTGCATATGCATACCCTCCCCCACTATCAAAAGCCCACACCAGAGTGGTACATATGTTATAATCGATGAACCTACATTGACGCATCATTATCACCCAAAGTCCATGGTTTATATTAGGGTTCATTCTTGGTGTTATACATTCTGTGGGTTTTGACAAATGTATAATGACATGTACCTGCTATTGTAGTATCATACAGAATAGTTTCATGCCCTAAAAATCGTCTTTGCTCTGTTTATCTCTCCCTACCTCCTGATCTCTGACAACCACTGATCCTTTTACTGTCTCCATAGTTTTGCCTTTTCCAGAGTGTTTTGGGTATAATTTATGTAGCCTTTTCACATTAGCTTCTTTTACTTAGTAATATGCATTTAAGGTTCCTCATGTCTTTTCATGGCTTGATAGCTCATTTCTTTTCATCACTGAATAATATTCTATTGTCTGGATATAGCACAGTTTATCCATTCACCTACTGAAGGGCATCTTGGTTGCTTCCCAGTTTTGGCAATTATGAATAAAGCTGCCATAAACATTTGTGTGGAGGTTTTTGTGTGAACATGTCTTCAGTTTCTTTGGGAAAACACCAAGGGGCACGACTGCTGGATCCTGTGGTAAGAGTGTGTTTAGTTTTGTAACAAACTGCCAAACTGTCTTCCTAAAGTGGCTGTCATTTTGCATTCCCACCAGCAATGTATGAGAGTTCCCGTTGCTACACATCCTCGCCAGCATTTGGTGTTGTCAGTGTTTTGGATTTTGGCCATTCTAATAGGTGTGTAGTGGTATCTCATTGTTTTAATTTGCATTTCCCTGATGACATATGATGTAGAGCATCTTTTCATATGTTTATTTGCCATCTCTGTGTTTTCTTTGGTGAGGTGTCTGTTCAGGTCTTTTGCCCATTTTGAAATCAGGTTGTTCTTTTTCTTAGTGTTGAGTTTTAAGAGCTCTTTGTATATTTTGGAGCCATTGGCATTTTCATTTGAATTATTATTATCTTAATTGCTTGAGCAAGGGCTTTGTTGAGACCTCAGCATTCTAGGCTGCAAAACATGAAAAATCATTTTTCTGTTCTTTTGGAGGGAGGTGGAGAAATTATCTTCACCCGAAAAAACAAAAAAAAGGATGTTCCTCTAGGATTACCTGGATCCAAAAAGAATTTCAGGCTGCCTCTTAGTTACAACTGTGACTTCATGGGCCCTCCATGCTATAAATCCCTCCCCACAAAATTGGCTCATGCCATGTATTTCTTAGCAATTGCCTTATTAAGTAGTGAGAAAAGCCTGTTCAACACAGCATTGCATTTCTTCTGTGTCTTCCTTAGAAGTCTGTGAATTAACAAGAGACTCTGCTATAATCAGCAGTGATGACAATACACCTGTTAGCAAGTCACCCCAACTTCCAGAGAACTCTTTTGGCCTAGATCATTCTGTAAAAAATAGTCACTAATGCTATAGAAGAAAAATATGTCCCATTGTAGGTGAAGGAGGTATTACATTATCTGATTTACATTCTTGCACCCCTTCACTATGCGTCAATAGATTTATATTGTGGGATTCATTTTCATTTTATGTCTCTTTATTTACGCACCAATTCTTTTGCAAGTAATTTTAATTTTCACTTTTATGAGAGTGAGGCTCTGTGTCTGTGTATGCCTATAAAAAATCCCTATATAAAATGATTGTTTTTAATGCAAATTTGAAAGAAATATAATGGATTTCAGCTACAACAATTTCTCCCTATTTAGAAGAGATGAACACCTAGTTAGATGAAGAACATCATTCCTCGTATAATTTGAATACATCCTGTTTCCATGACAACTTGTACTTACCAGCTTGCCTGGTAAAAGAAGTGTTTGAATTCTTTCTTTGATAAAAGATTTGACCAACCACTGGGGTTCCAGTTTTTTAAATTCCAATAATTTAATTCCAGTTTCAGGCTATTTTTCTTTTTAACTTGGGCTGCTTTTGAGGGAAAGAAACCTAAAGCCCATTTTGGGGGTAACTTCACCTTCAAAATAAAAGGAGAGGATTCACAGGCCAAATGCTAATGAGCATAGGAAATGAAGATATTTTTGCAGGTCGTGATTATTTTCTGATATCTTCCAGTTAAATTGAATCAACAGAGATGATGCAACAACTTATTAAGATGCTATTTGATTTGACAAAGAATGATTCAGTTATTCATTTCCATCTGGACATTATAATCATTAGGCTTGTTTCCTCACTGCTAATTTATATCTTGCCTTTATGGGTGGTTTGTGCCCTCGTACTGCTGAATTTCAATTCTTCCAAGGAGTATGGTTTTATTAATGATTTTCCCTCAGAATGAAAGATAGGAAATTATTTGCATCATTAACTATGCTTTTGCAAAATATGAAAAAGATGTTACCATATGTTACTGACAAGATTATGTTACATGTAACAGAAAATATTTTAGTCCCTAAGACAAGAAAACATGACCCTTGGGCATTTTAGGAATGATAGAGAATTCACTCCAAGTTAGGATAATTCGGAGTTTAATTCTAAGAGATCTGGAAGATTTGGGAAAGACAAAAATGATTCTTAGCTATCTCCAAGATCATTGTTAATGACAGTAAAAATTTGAGACACAAACACACGTGCAAAGTGATCTATGGGGTATCATGTTTATCATAACCCCCAATAGAGACCACATTTTGTAATGAACCTAGTATGATCAATATGTGCATATTTTTTACTTTTCAGAAAAAGACACCATCTTACCATAAAAACTAAGAAACTTTTCAAGAAATACCATGCCATGCAACTTAACATCATGTGCTTATTATGTAACAAATGACAATCAACAGGAAAGGAGTAACAAGTTGACAGTATCTTTCTGTATAGGAAGTATGCAATTTCTGCTGCTGGTAAAAGGAAAAAGATTAAGTAACTGCAGAGGTTTCATTGGCCTAAAGCGCTGTTTGAAAGCACTTCATGATTCCTAATGTAGCACTTGGCACAGTATTTATAGTTCTGAAAATTTTATGCAATTACAATATTTTTGGAAAACAAATAATGTGGCTTCATTTCAGAAATTGCTTTATTTTTCCTTTTCTAATTGCCCATCAATTGACAATAGCTTCTCAAATTTTAGAGTACGCAGCTCTTAAGAAGTAAATGACTTATAAAATATTTCAATATACATTTCAATGAATGTTTTAATCATAGAAGGATTCATTATCCAGATATTTATTGAGTATCCACTACATAAGCAATCCTTATAATATTCTGTGAGAACTACAGAAGTGAGGTCCCCACTCTCAAGCAGCTTAGGCTAATAGGGGAAATAAGGTACAGGTGGTCATTTTGTAACAGGGCACATCACCTCCTAATATTTTGCTAAGTTTATATTTTGTATGTAAGTATATATTTCTTATGCCATAATATGATGTGATTATTTAAGCTTAAAAATAAAGCTTTGGAAAGCATAATGCCCTTCCTCAGAGTACTTGCTTGCCAAATGTTCCCCTAAATGATGTCTGAGCCTTAACTGAAAGCTCAAAACAAAACCTTATCCCTAAAGCAGCTAGCTTCTTAGCTGTAAAGAAGTGACTGGCTTGCTGCTGACTTACCTTCTTTAGCAAGCAATTGTCAGCTTGCAGTGGGGATTGGAGGCCTCCACTGTGGATGCAGAAAACCAAGTGGAAAAGGCAGTGCTCGGGGGACATGCTCCTAGCATGACCAACCGTTCCTGTTTGCCAGGACTGAGCAGGGGTTTTCCGGGACTTCCAGTACTCAAATCCCAGTAGTCTCACACAAACTGGGACAGTTGGTTGCTCTACACACTCCTCTAAATCTCCAAAGAGTGCAAAGGAGAACACCCGTGTTCAAACAGCATAGAAGCTGTGGGGTTATCCCCAGCAGGAATCGTAGTAAGGAAACAACAGCCGACTCTTGTGTGGCACTTTATGGCTTACACGGGGCCTCCCCTCCACACAGCACTGTGACGCGGGTATTAGTAGTGCACTCATTTTTCAATTGAGAAGAAAGAAGAATCAAAGAGGTTGATCGATTTGTCCCAAATCACACAGCAGTTAAGCGTCGGCTCAAACACACATTTTTGGGTTTTTCTCTGATCACATTGCCTCTCTACTATCTATCTTTTCCTCTCCTTTAAAAACTGCCAAAAACCAAGTTGAAGCCTGCTGGCCTTCCTCTTTATGTCCAGTTTCTGATCTCAGCGATCCTCACATCTCTGGTTGATTGATTGGCCTGGGGGAGCATTAATAACTACTCTTTGATAAGGAGCCAATGATTTGCAGAGTATATTTATTGCAGGGTTGCATATAATGGAGACAAACCTTGGTAATCTAAATGCCCAACAGTAGGAGTTGGTTATATGAATCATTGGCCCTCCTCTCAGTAAAATCCTATGCAGCCACAGCAAAGGTCCCTTAATCTGAATCATTAGACTGGCCACAGAACCAATGTTTCCGAAATCACTGGGACTTTTTTCTGAACCAAGGAAAAGCATGGTTAGTTTCCAGTGTTCCCTTTGCCAGGGCAGCAGGGTTCCTGAGGAAAGTAGTTTGGGCACCTGCTCAGCCATGGCTGTGGAACTCTGGATCTCCTGCCCCTTTCAGGAGTGTGTTTGGTGACTGATCTCCTGTGATGGAACTTGCCCTGGCCCTTAAAGGATGGTTAGAGAATTTGGATGGCCAGAGAAGAAAAGAAAGGTCTCAGGCCAAAGTGTGGAGATGTGAGTGCACGCAGTGTGTTATACTGAGTGGGGAGTAGATGGATCATGGACTCAGTAGAGTTGAATCTCCCGTGTTCTGTACTAGGAACTGAGGAGGCAGTGATGGAGGAGAAGGGTGCAGGCCAGTCCCCAGGAGCTCAGGTCACGGCCGAGCTGAAGACGCACCAAGGGGAAGAGTGTGTGTCCAAATATATATATTTCCAAATACATATATTTAACATATATTTATATATTTCCAAGTATATGTAAATATATATATAACCAAATGCATTAGGAAATATACTTGCAAATGCATCTGGAGATGTGGGGTGGGTGGGGAGGATTTCAAATGCTAGACTGGAGATTTCGGAACTCAGCCTGTGAGAGACAGTCAGCCATTTAGTGCTTTTGAGCAAAGAAGTAACAGGGAAAAAGTGCTTTTTAGGAAAATTAATATGCCATCCACAGAAAGGATAAACTGGGAGAAGAGAAAGACTAGAAATTGGGAGACAAATTCACAGACTGTTTTTTCAATCAATAGCTATTGAACACCCAGTTCATTTCTTTAACAAATCTTGGTGGTATGCCATCCATGAGGCCAGCCCTGTGCTGGGCACCAGGGGCACAGAGGTGAACAAGAGGGCGCAGCCCTCTTGGACCAGATGTCCTGGTGTGGAAGACGGGCAGTGAATCAGTGCAGCTTTGACACGTGCTGTGAAGGAAATAATTAGGTAGGAGAGAGGACCTGCTCTAGAGCTGGAGGGTGGGGAAGGTCTTGCCCAGGAGGCCTGAGCAGGAGAAGGGGCCAGCCCTGCAGAGCAGAGGCATTGGAGGCTCCGGAGAGGGAACAGCGTGTTCAGGTGCCTCTTGGCCACAGAGAAGCTTTGAGGAAGGGGAGAGTGCAGCCATGCTGTTAGAAAGGCAGGAAAGATCCGGAAGATGCCGAGCCCTGTTGGCCCCCGGAAAGAGTTTGGGCTTTATCCTGAGAGCAGTAGGAAGCCAGTGAAGCACTTCAGGTATGATCAAATTGATGTTTGGGGACAATTGCTCAGGCTGCTGTCTGGCAGTGGGTTGGAGGGGCAAGTGCTAGAAGCAGGGAAACCAGGGAGGAGGGTGTTGTGCTTGGTGGAACTCAGGAGGCAAGGACCGGGAGTGGGTGGTACCACTGGGAATAAAGAAGGGAGATCAATGCGATGGGTGCGGGAAGAGCAAAACAAGGACTCCGCGGCTCATCAGTGGATTTGGATGTGGAGGGTGGGGAAACCGAACCTCGACGTCACATTTTCCAGGCATGGTGACTGGGAGGACCTCAGCCTCCTCATTGCAAATGCTTAACAAGTGCAATTTCCTTTACCCTTTTCCCTTCCACTTGCAACTTGGAACCTAGACCCTCAGGGATCTTTTAGATTCTAGATAAGTAACATTGGTTGAGCTTTACCTATGTGCAGCTTGAAAGGCACGTTAGCCATATTTTCTTATATATGCCTCAAAGCAGCCCCTTTAGGGAGCTCTTGTCATTATCTCCATGCTCCAGAGGAGGAAGCTGGAGCTCAGCAAGGTTAATAACTTCCCGAGGTCACACAGCTTACCCATGGCAGGCTCTTGGTTAAAGCAGATTCAGTCTCATTACAGGAAGCACTCTTAAGCCATGCTACAGTCTCTTCAACGCCGTCAGTGTCCCAGAGGCCGTTCAAGTTTCCCCGACCCCTCCAAGCCATCGCCCTAGGACTGACCGACTGCAACACTTGCCTCTGCTGGAAGTGTCGGTCAGGACCTGTACCCCAGGCCTGTGCCTTCCTGCGCTACTAGGGACACTGAGGTCTGCCATCTAGTGGTCACTGCCTTCCTTTTTCTTCTGAGCTTTTAAAAGAAAGGAAAACAGAGTTCCCACGTACAAGACAGGCCTGCATATTTATAGCATCACACCCTGTAAACAGGAAACTTCTCAGTCTTAGAGAAGGAGCCCAGTAACATAAACATAGCATATTGCCAATGAGCTCCTCCGCCCATTCAAGAAACATTAAACATTATACGTATAATGTTTAATGAATATATATATTCATTCCACTGGAAAGTAAGCTCCCTGAGACAAGGATTTCTTTTTCTGTATTGCTCACTAATGAATCTCAAGAGCCTAGAATAGTGGCATTTGCATAGCAGACATGCAACAAATATTTATTGAATGTAGAATAAATGAATATCTAACATTTACTGCATCTTACTATATACCAAGCACTTGACGTGTACATTTTCTCATTTAATCCTAATGACAACTCGAGAGGTAGGGACTGTTAGGATGCCCATTTCTTGGATGGGGAGACTGAGGCACAGAGGGCTTGCCTGGTTTGGGGAGAGCTGGCTTTTGACTCAGGTTTTCTGACTTTAGAGACCTTGTATTTACCTACCGTGCATAGTGCCTCCTATGTACATCTACTGTAAGCCAGGCCTTGTGTGTGGCATAGCCACCATTTATTTAGACAAGTGGTAGAAGTACCTCCAGGGGACCACCACCCATCACCCTCCCATATTTTGACTCTGTTGAGTGAAATTTCCCTTCCTGCAGTGCTGTGATAGAGGCAATAAATGGAGGGAATTCAGGAAAGGCTGGCTGGCCAACGAGTTCCTGTCACTAGCTAGCTCTGTGGCTCTGTGACCTTGCACAGTGTCCCCGAAGCTCAGTTTCCTCGTTGGTCAAAGGAGGAGACTGAGTTAGGATCCCTTCCAGCTCCAACATTCTGTTCCTGTGACTCCCAGGGAGCCGGATGTGAGTGGAAGAGAGAGGATCACTTGTTACTAGGCAACCGGCACCCGCCTCACCCATGTTGCTGTGGTGATGATGAAAGTTGGGCTGATGGGATTACCAGCTCCTGCTAATTGCTTATGAGAGCTCAAGGTCTCTGTCTCTTTCTTGCTTGCTCGCTCGCTCTTACTTTCTTATTCTTCTAGGAACTGTAGAGAGATCTCTCCTCCATCTGCTGCATCCTGAAGGCAGCCCTAGTGCAATGGAAAGCAATTGGAATTGGAGCCTGGCTGTGCCTCTGAGTAGCTGTGTGACCTTGGGCAGGTTACTCGGCTTCTCTGGGCCTCCATTTCCCCGTTTGGAAAATGAAGGTGTTGGAATAGTGATCCCTGTCTAAGGCTCTTCCCGGCTCTCAAATCCTTTGATGCCTAGGGAGCATGTCAGGGGAACAGACCACACTGTTACTAGGCAACCAGCAGGCACCCTGCCCAAGTTGCCTTGGTGACTGGATGCTGGAGGGGAGGGGTGTAGCTGCTGCAGCTAATTGCTTAATTATTTATGAGTGCCTCAAGTCTTTTTTGTTGTTTTTGTTGATAGGGGCTGTGGGGTCACCTTCTCTTCCTCCCTCCTGCCACCCCAAGTCGTCTGAGTTGCGTGTTACGCAGTGGAAGAGCACATTGGCCTGGATCTCAAGCTACCCACGTTCTAGTCCTGCCTCTGTCATTTCCTAGAGCTGTGGCCTCGGGTAAGTCACCTCACATCTCTGGGCCTCAGTTTCCTCATTTCTAACATGATGTGTTTGCTTAGATAATCTCCAAGTTCCCTTTCTACCCTGAATTTCTAATTCCTGCTGCCCAGTTGCAAAGTGGGGAAGATGAGGGGAATTTTACTAATTTGTTATTTTTTAAGGATGATTCTGAAAAGCAATAACAATAGTTAAGTCTCATTAGACATTTCAAACAGGAAGGGAATGAAAGTTATGCCCATTGTTCTTTCCTTGCCTCTCCCCTTAGCCATGTTGCCTGACTTCTTTTATTAATCTTAAGATCATTTACATTTTATTCTTTTGTATATCACCTACTTCCAAAATAGATTTGAGGGATTCACAGTATAAGATACATATGTGCCCAATTAGGTCATTAAAAATAGGAATAAATTAATATAAAAATAGTGATGGTTCTTCATTGGTTAATATCGATGTTATGATTGAGCTTCACATGTAATTCTGAGCATCCTGGAAGCCAAAGCAAAAAGAGAAGGAGGTGCATAATTGTTACTCAATAAAGAAAAATTGCAAAACTTCCTAGTTCTAAATTCTGAAAGTAATTTATCACGTGATGCATGCTCTCTTTTAGAAACTGCAGGTTAACTTGAAAAATAACACTTTCTTGCTGAGGGTATTGTTAAAAGACATAAGGAAGAAGCTAAACTTGACAGTTTGACTAGTTCTAATCATTAGAAAGCAAAAACTCCCTTTCTACTGTAGACTTTTATAAAGATAAATGTCACTTAGTAAATATAAATTTGCAGAATCAAGCATTATTTATAAATCAATTATATATAAATTCATGTAACCACTTTGCACAGTAATTTAGCAATGTGTCAAATTTTTAAATGCAGAGAAAAAGTCTGGTTCTCCAAACTTATTCTGAAATAAACTTGTGCAGATGAGAAAAGACATTAAATATAAAAATGCTTATGGTAGCATTATTTATAAAAGAAAATGCTGCAAACCACATAAATCTTGAGGGCTAGTGAATTAAGTTATATTACTTCTTTAGAATGGATTCTTTACAGCCCTTAAAATGAAGTAGATCTAAATGTTTTGATATGGAAAAAAGCCTTCATATATATAATGTTAAGTAAGATAAGGAGGTGCAGCAATGGTATAAAATGCTTCTATTTCTGTTATAAAAAATGTAGATAGGTATACAATTTGTATATCTAGATATATGCTTTTATGTGCACACTTGCATTTTTCTGGAAAGAAACTGTTAACAGCGGTTTCCTCTGGGCAGGAAGATTGATAGCATTGGGAGGGAGGGAGACTTACTATTCATCGCCTTGTTTTTACTATGAGGGTCTGTTAGTTTTCCAGTTAGACAGACAGTAGAGCCTGACAGTTAAAAGCCTAGACTCTGGAGTCTGCATACCTGTGTTCAAATCCCGGCTCTATCATTTACTAGCTGTGTGACCTTGGGGTAAATTTAACCTCTCCATTCCTCATCCATAAAAAAGCTAATAATAGTACCTTCCTCATTGGATTGTTGTGAGGACTGAGTTAATAAGTATCAAGTGCTCAGAACAGCCTAAACAATGCCATAAATGCATTTTCCTGAAAAAAATAAAAGGAGAAATTAAACCAAAAAAAAATGCATCTAGTGGCCAGCCCGGTTGAGTAGTGGTTAAGTTCGCGCACTCTGCTTCGGCGGCCTGGGATTCACAGGCCCGGATTCCAGGCACAGACCTATGCACTACTTATCAAGCCATGCTATGGCAGGCGTCCCACATATAAAGTAGAGAAAGATGGGCACACATGTTAGCCCAGGGCCAATCTTCCTCAGCAAAAAGAGGAGGATTGGCAAGAGATGTTAGCTCAGGGCTAATCTTCCTCACCAAAAAAAGAAAAAAAAATGCATCTAACCAAAAGGACCCTCAGTATCTCAAAGTTGGAAGGACTTTATAAATGTTGCTGCTTCCAGTATCACATGTTGTATAGAAATTATGTTTGAAGCAGAGATCGCATAGCAGTGGTCTTGTTTTCATTGTTGTCATTTTATCCGACCTTGAATACCTTTTAGGGAAAGCACCTACCCTGGGATTCAGAACAGGCGTTTACGATGTCTGTAAAGCCCCAGAACCCATTGGTTTTGCAGTTCCTGTTCTAGTCTATCCCAGCGAATGCTCTGGCTAAGAGCAGAACGTATACTAGGCCAGGTAGAAAACCTATGAGGAGATGGAACTCTACATCCACCGCTCTTTAAGGCCAGAGAGGGACTATCCAGAAATTCAAGCTTAAAGAGGGTGTCCATGCTCATGCCAGTTATGACAGGTGTGTTTACATGCCCTCATGCCTCTCCTTTTCTTTTCAAAGAGAGAGTGACAGAGACGGGGCAAGGAGCTGTGCTAGGAAGAGCCCTCTTACTTTGGGCTCAGGAATCTTATGGCCATAGAGACTTCCTCTGTATTCAGGGGTTCAGAAAACAGAGGGCTCTGTGTTCAAGACGGCCTGGTTTCCTCCTCTTTCCTTGCCGGTACTTTGGGACAAGCCTAGAGAACTTCGGCTGACTTTGGGAACCCTCCTTTGAACTTGGCCACTCCTTGGGCCAGGCTTGGGCCCCTCACTGTGGGCACGTGGTGGCCCCAGAGAGGGTGGGATGGGGGCCCTGGTCCCTTCAAGTCAGCTGGGTTAGGAAACTTGCTGTCACCAGGAGGAATGCAAAGCTGACCTGTTACAACCACATGCACCAGCCTGTGGTACCTGGCTTCTGGCTGGCTGGCCCTTTCTTTCTGCACTCTTGAGCATTCCAGTCCCTTTATCCATTTGGCCAGCGGTTCCCCTTGCCATCTATCTGTCTCATCCAACTGTGCTTCCATCTGCCCTTGCATCCTTCCTGCAACCATCTGCCAGCTTTCCCACCCATCCTTCCGACTGCCGACTGCTGGTATGTCTATCCACCTCTCCTCCCCTCCCACCGTGTGCGTCGGAGAGACTATCCACTGGTCCATCCATCCCTCCCTCCATCTTTCTATAGGCCTCCCATCCATCTCACCGACCTCCTGTCTGGCTGCAGAACCAGCCCTCTCACCTGTTCTGTGTTCCCCCCACCCCCACAGCCCGCGGATCCATCCTTGGCCTCTGCTCTGCCCTCCCTCCGGCTGGCTTGTCCATCGGTCCCCTGTTCCCGGGGTCTGTGCCTATGCCGAATGGGCCACCGACCCCGCCGAGGGCCGGGTGTTTTTGTTTGGCGGCCGGGGCCGGGCCGCGTCCCCAGCGGCCCCGCAGCGCGGTTCCCAGGCCCGGCGGGCGGCGGGGCGGGGCCGGGCGCGCGCGGGGCGGGGCGGGGCGGGGCGGCCGGGCGGGCGGGGGCCGGGGGTGACTCAGCCGCCGCTCGCCCCGCGGTCCGCGCGTCCGCCGGCCGGGCGGAGAAAATGGCGATGCCCCCGGCCGCCGCGCCCCCCGCCGGGGCCCGGGAGCCGCCGGGACCCCGCGCCGCCGCCGCCGCCACCGCGCCGCCGCTCGGCCTGCAGCGGCTGTCGGCGCTGCAGCCCGAGCCGGGCGGGGTCCCGCTGCACTCGCCCTGGACCTTCTGGCTCGACAGGTGAGGGGGCGCGGGGCCCGTCGCGTCCGGTCCTGGCGCCAGCCCGGCCGCCGCCGTGCGCCCGCCCCTGCCCGCCGCTTTGTCTCCGCGCGGCGCCGGCCCCGTGCGCTCGGGCGGCCCGGCCCCCGACCCCGCCGCGCGGTGGCTCAGACCCCGGTCTCGCCGCGCCGCCGCGGCCCTCCGTGCGCCCCGGCACTGGCGCGGAGCCGGCTCGGAGGCCGAGCTTGGGGCCGGGGCGAGCGGCTGTTCGGCGGCCTCGCCTCCCGGCCGGGAGAGAAGCGCAGCCCCAAAAGTTTCGCCGGCACTTTCCCCTTTTATTTCCTTCAAGAGAAGAATGCCCGCGGGCGGTGGGAGACGGGGGGCCGGTCGGGGGTAATCGGGTCCTCGCTGCAAAGTGGGGAGAGTGATGCTTCCTGCTTACCTCCCGGGGCTCTTGGGGAAGCTCAGGACACGACCTTCGCTGTGACAGCTCTCGGGAAAGTTGACCAGCCCCCTGGGAAATGTGCGGCGGTGGTATTCTTACGGCACAGCGGGCGCCTCCCCCCCAGGCCCCACCGAGGCTGCCATGGACACCTCTGAAGTCTTCTCATCCACTGGGCAGGTATTGCTTGAGCACTTACTGTGGAGCCACGTGCCTGCTAGGTGCTGGGGATTCAGTGGTGAGCAATACCTCACCTTGTCGGTAAAGTGGGCACAATTATAGCTTTCTCAGGGGATAGCTCAGGTGCCATCTCCTGAGAAATGCCTCCCTGACTACTGCATCTAAATTCGCACACCCCCACCCTCCAATCATTCTGTATTCTCCTGCCCTCCCTTGGTTTTCTTCATAATATTTAATGCTACTGCATTGTGTTATGTATGAATCTGTTTATTTTCAGTCTTTCTCAATCCCTCAACACTTGTCCTCTGTTAGGGGCCAAAGAGCAGGGACTGTTTTGACCCTTGCTATGTCCTAGTATCTAACACTGTGCTTGGTACATAGTAGGAGCACAAGAAATTTTTGACAAATGAATAAATGGATGAATGCAAAGCCCCTTCTTAGTATCTGTCACGCAGTGGGTGCCCAACAATGACACCTCAAGGTTGTCCCAAGAACTTACGGAAATTTTGATGACACTGTATCTACTATGGTTAAGTGTTAGGAGAAAATGTATGTGACAGTTTTCTGTGAAATTTATTTCATAGACACAAATCTGGTCTTAAAAGGCCTTGCATAAGGTGCCTGCAAAATTTTTTAAAAGCGATACTCATCTTTTTTAGGAAGACAAACTCATTCCTTTCTTCCTGTTGGAATGAGCATCCGTTTATAAGAATTGACACTTGGAGTCAGTGTCTTTTCCGGGTACTCAAAGAAGTTGTGGGTGGAGGAGATACAGTGAGTCTCGTTTTTCAAAACATTTTCACTTTCATTATGAGATACTAAGAGAGCATTTTACTATCATAACAAGAATGGTTTTGGCAAACTTGAGCAGAATGAAATCCTCTGTCTTGGTTTTCAAGGTGTGCTGCAAATACTGTTGTTACCTGGTATCTGTTTTAAATGTATTAAACCTGGACCTCTGGTCTAAGTTGTGGGTACTGTTGCCTGGTGGAAACAGTATTAAGAGAGTTTCTTTTTAAACAGGTCAAAAATTAGTCTACTTACAGGCACAGCATTTTAAGAATGGTCTAAGATATTAATACTACATAACAACACACAACTTTAATATTTGGTGTCTTTTAAGATAAGAACACAGTAACTGCAATGAAGACACAAACTATAGCTTTCCTACTGTGTTATTTGCATGTTTTTGTTCTCTGAAAGCCAGTAATCAAATGAAATATGTTATTGCCACAGTGTCCAAATCTTAACTAGAAATGCCTGTATTAATTTAGAAATTAGAATCAGTTCCAACATTGCACATACGAATTCATTTTGTTTGATCACTCATCCCATAGCTTTTATTGAACTTTCTCCACTTCTCTAGGAGTCCATTACACTTAGGTAGTCTGCCCTCATACCCTGGGAGTTGTGAACATATTGTGTTCTAGAGGTTCATTTGTAACTTTTCCCCCCAAGAAACAAGATTCTAGGGAGAGTGGTAACATTCTCAGGAGAGCCCTCCAAGGCAACCTTCATCCCAGCATAGCTGATGTCTGCCACCATGACATCAGTTTTGAGTTCCAAAGCATCCAAAGGCCTCCTGCTACTTAAAACTCTCATTTGCCACCTACCTCCTGGCCTGTCCTACCTTCCAGACTACATATGATGATGGACATGTGATCTAGCCTCCCTAAGCCTCACTTGTAAAATGGGGATAATCATAGGGTATATCTCATAGGGCTGTTCTGAAGAGCAATGAATGTAAAAGATCAACATGGGTGTCTGGTATAGAATAAGTGCTTAAATGTTAACTACTAACATTGTTATTCGATGCTCCCAAATTATCAACCACCCTCCAACCCCCCAGGAGTCCCTGGAGCAGCTTGTCTGAATTCAGTGTTAGGAAGCCAGCAACCTAAATTCATTCCTTCCATAGATGAAGTGGAGAGCCCCTCAGTAGAGCTATTTGCGTTTTCAATAGAAAACGCCAATAAGTTCTTATTAGGTTTTTAAAAAATTAGATTGTATGGCTGAGGATTTAAGCATTTGGGGGTAATTTTGGTTGGGAATATAGGATGAAGAATTTTCCTTGCTTTTTCTGGAAATGTAAAACCATGTCCTGTCTTGATTCTTGGGGGCCACTCTTGATTGTGTATCTCTGAGTGCTTTGTTTTCATCTCATGGTGACCCCTTTTCCTTTGAGTTTTATCGACAGGACTCAGTCCTCAGGCCTCTTCTTGTCCCCTTCCACACCAGTGATCTCATCCAGTCACAGGGCTTTCAGTTCCATCTATATGCTGGTGTTTCCCAAAACTTTACACTTGTTCTTCTGGCTCCTCCTCTCTGTCTCCATGTGGGTGTCTAATGCATATCCAGACTCAGCATGTGCCAAACTACCTCTCTAGCTTCTCTCCCAAGCTTGTCTTCTTCTGTTTGTCCCATCTCAGATAAGAGCAGTTAACAGCAACTCCATCTTTCCAGTTGCTCAGCCCCAAAATTTTGGAGTCGTCTGTGACTCTCTCTCCTCCTCATCTCCCCCCTTTCTCTCTCCTCTTCCCCATCCTTCTCCCTCTGCCCTACGTCCGTTATCAACAAATGCTATTGATTCTACCCTTAAAATGTATCCAGAATCCAATTCATTCTCACCACCTGCATTCTAGACCCTCTGGACCACACCACCTCTGTCACCTGGATCAATGCACAAGCATCCTAACTGCTCTTCCTATAGTCCATTCCCATCACAGCAGCCAAAGTGGTCCCTTCCTGCTCCTACCCTTACCCCCTATAGTCCATTCCCATCACAGCAGCCGAAGTGGTCCCTTCCTGCTTCTACCCTTACGCCCTATAGTCCACTCCCATCACAGCAGCTGAAGTGGTCCCTTCCTGCTTCTACCCTTACCCCCTATAGTCCATTCCCATCACAGCAGCCAAAGTGGTCCCTTCCTGCTCCTACCCTTACCTGCTATAGTCCACTCCCATCATAGCAGCCAAAGTGGTCACTTTAATACCTGAGTTAAAGCATGTCACTTCTCTGCCCCCTGTTTCACTCAAAGCAAAAGCCGAAGGGGCAGGCCCGGTGGCGCAAGCGGTTAAGTGCACGTGCTCCGCTGCAGCAGCCCCGGGGTTCACCGGTTCGGATCCCAGGCGTGCACCGACGCACCGCTTGGCAAGCCATGCTGTGGCAGCGTCCCATATAAAGTGGAGGAAGATGGGCACGGATGTTAGCCCAGGGCCAGTCTTCCTCAGCAAAAAAAGAGGAGGATTGGCAGATGTTAGCACAGGGCTGATCTTCCTCACAAAAAAAAAAAAAAAAAGCTGAAGTGCTTATAATAGCCCATGAGATGCTGCAGCATTTCCTGCCTGCCCAGTACACATTGCACAGTACGTCTCCCTCTCTCTCCCTGTCACTCTACCTCCTGCCCGTGCCCTTCTAGCTCACTGGACCCTTGCTCTTTCTCCATCATCCCAAGCGTGGGCCTTTCCCGCCGATGGTCCCTCCTGCCTGGAATGCTCTTCCCTCAGTCATCTGCTACGCCTGCACTTTCCTCTCCCAGTCTCTGCTCAAGTGTCATCTTCTCAGCGAGGCTTTCCCTGACTGCTGATACAAAATGGCACACACGTCCTGACACACTCCCCACGTCCCTGACCCGGCTTTCTTTTCTCCATTGGGTTAGCACCATTTGCCTACTCTTCTCTCACCAGAAAGCAAGCTTCACAGAGTTCTTTTCCCCATTGCTCTGTCCTCAGCTCCTAGATCAGAGCCTAGCCCAAGTCAGCCTGCACTACATATGTAGCTGGTTGTTGACTTCTACCCACGGTGACTTTCCATCCTCCCGTAGTGGTTCATGCTACTCTGATTATCACTTGCAAATCTGCATCCCTAGCCCTGACCTCTCTCCTGAGTTCTGGACACACACTACCTACCACGTACTGGTTCACAATACCACCAACCTACAGATTTCCCAAAGTTGAAATTTCCATTTGGTCCTTGAATCCTCTTCTCTCTCAAGTACCCTCCTCCACCCAGTTCTGTCCTTCAGCTTGTTGATTCATCATTGGAAAACTTGCTCCAAGCCTAAGCTGTCTCTATCTCCATGTCCCTCCCTCTGCAGGCCCTGGTCCTCTCTAGCCAGACTAGCCTACCTGCCCCCAAGCTCTTCCCTCCAGGCATCCCCCACCTGGGCTCGCGGGGTTAGCCTTCCAGACCACACCTGATCTTGTCATTCCAAAACTCTCCTGCCCCTCTTCTCTGCCATGGTAGTGGGTTTTGCCTCTCTGTCTCTACCACCTCAGGGTGCCTCTGTTGTGGAATTGTGTGCTCCAGTCAGGTGGCCTTCTGGATCTCCACCCCTACTTTTACCAGAGAAGCACTGATTGGTTTTGTTGTTGTTTGTTTTTAGAAGTGGGCCACTATAATTTGACAGGAGCATTCTCCAGCTTTAAACAAAAAAAGTGAAAACCATAGACTTAGAGATTATGATACAAACTTTTATATTGCTGTTTTTAATATGAAACCCACCTCCTTCCTAGCCTTATCACCTACCTCTCCCCAACTCCAGAATACCACTTGGCCTGTCCGTTCTCTCCGGTAACAGCAGACTGCTGGCTCTTTGCCTGGATAAACCACGGACTTGCCAGCCTCTGAGATTTGTCTCATGGGGTTCCTTCTGCTTGGGATGCCCTTCTTCCTTTAGTCCACCTGAAAAGCTGCCATGCACCCTTCAGGGCCCTGCTGAGACGCCAACTCTGTAACTGTCCTTAAATAGGCCCCGACCCAGGCAGGATGAAGCTCACCCGCTTTGTGTTCCCACAGCACTTTTCTTTATAGGCCACTATTCGTATTTTGGATCATTGATGCCTCCTCTGTCCCTCCCTCTTGACGGGGAGACTCTTACTGCCTCATTTCTGATTCCCAGGACTGCACATTACAGTGCACATAGTAGGTGCTTAGTGAGTATTTGTGTCCTGTGTTTTTAGTCACAAAGGTGGGCCATCATGTATATCTCTCGCCAGCCCCACCCCATCAGGGTTTAGCTCCACTAACATCCGAGTCACCCGGCTGTGCTTGTTAAAAACAGGCTCTGGACCCTGCCCCAGACCTACTCAGTCAGACCTCCCAGTGGAATGTGCCTTTGTAACAAATGCCTTAGGCATCAAAACTTGAGAATATTGCTCTATTATTGATCAGATTAATTGAGCATATAGTTGCCAGTCACTGTTCTAGGTGCTGAGAATGCAAAGATGATGACAACATGGGCCTGGGCTTCCCAGGAGGGATGTCTCACGTACCGTGTGCTTCAATAGCATCGATGAAGAGTTCCGCATATACCAAGTTCTAGAGGGACCCACCTGTCAGGGTGTGATGCTTTCAAATGCATTCCAGTGATGTGCTCCATAATAACAAATCTGATACAGGGAGGCAGGGCCAGACTTGACAAAGAGGATCCCAAAGTCATCCTTGTTCATCGAGTGGCCTACTGGGACTAGGTGAGTGGAGGAGGCTGCTTGGAAGGCTATAGTTGATAGGGAGAGAGTGGCTGCCATCTCGACTTTTCCTGTTTTTTCCTACCTTCTTGCCTTTCTGAAGCCACAGGCACTCTTAATGGCCCGGGATTTTATTTTGTATACGGGGCAAAAGGTGTCTGGGTAGATCAGACAGCGCCCTGACCTGGGGGCTCACAGCCTCTCCAGCTGTGGCTCAGTGGTTGTTTCCTACAGACAGTCCTAAGGGCGCTAAATGTCTTCACTCAGAAAAGTTACTAGTCCTTACCCATACTAGCTGCTCAAAAAATATATTTTCCTACTTTTAATATTACAGATGCCATTTACTTATTTCCAAACCTAAGGCAGCTGGCAAGACTTTAGTTATCTGGCATGATGACGGTTCAAAATGTCGCCTTACTTAGTTCTGTTGTAACTCTTAACACTGTTATAGTCATGCGTTGCTTAATGATAAGGATGCATTCTAAGAAATGCTTCGTTAGGTAATTTCATCATTGTGTGAAAATCATATAGCGTGTACTCATACAAACCTAGATGGTATAGCCTACTACACACCTAGGCTACACGATACTTCTTATGGGACCACCCTTGTATATGCCGTCCATTGTTGATGGAAACGTCCTTATGCGGCACATGGTTGTACTTCTCCTCACCCAACCCCCATGTTCTGAAGGATTACTTATATATCAAGATGAAAAGAAAGAACCCCAGTTGCTACTGTCAAGGAGCTTATAGACTAGGAGTGACAATAGATGGAAGCAGAGAGAAATCAAAATCAAATAAACGAATATGCAAAAATAAAACATTTAGATTATGTAGACAGTTTCACTGGTTGCATTATTAACTGTTAATAATAGTCCTTGGACCATTTTTGTATGTGACTCGCAAACAGGAAATTGGTATAGCCGCAAGCCACAGATCTATCTAAAAATAATTAAAATGAAATCATCTTTAATGGAGTGGATGATAGACAAGGGGCGCCCTTTGTCATGTTACTGGGCCTGTGCCGATTTTCCCTCTGGTGGCTGAGCCTGATGTTAGTAAATTCAACAAGAAGACTGGCTTTTAGGAGACTTCTCTCTAGTTTTAAAGTTTTCCCCCTTAAGATTGTTCTCTTGGCTGAAATGAAATGATCTCTCATATAAGGGGGAATATTGTCATCATTCAATTTTTCACCAACCATTTATTGTGTGTGTGTGCACTGGGCATGTGTATCCATACATGGATATATTGTGCCATGTTTTATATATTGCACCATAAAGTTTTAAATGTCTTTTTCCACTTTAACCTTTTTATATTAATTACCATTTGCTTCAGTGTGCTAGTTACTGGACTGAGTGCTGTACATAATTATCCACAAAATCCTCACAATGAAGTAGGACGTAACAGCAAGATTTTACAGGTGAGAAAATTGAGGCCCAGAGAAGTAAGTTCACACAGAGAGGTCACACAGCTAATATAGAACAGAAACAGGATTTGAATTAAGGACTGTGTAACCCCAAGCACTGGCATCCCTAACCCCGCTGAACACTGCTTCCCTGTGAATATGAACAATGAATGGGATGCAGTTCTCCCATATTCCATATCCTAAAATACGGGAGCTTCACAGGACTTGAAAGGTAAGCTGGCCCTATGATTAAATTTCACAGATAAGGAAACCAAGGGCCCATTTCACGGGAGATAATTAAGCCAAGGATACCCTGCTTCAGAATTTGCAGAGAAAAGAAGAGAGCCCTGCCTAAAAACCCATATTTAAGTGCCTTTATAGGCTTGTCCTTCACATTTAATGATAACCCCATCTTGATCATCTCTTTGGGTGATGAACACAAAAGCATCTGTGAGAATGGTGATTTTTACATTTTTCTTATAATGCTATCTACAGTTCATTAGCTTTTACTTCCCCAATGGTTAGCATTTCGTATGGTGACTTGATTTGGATGACATAGGCCAGCACGTCTCAAACTTGAATACATACATGAATCACCTGGGATTCAGCAGGTGTCAAATGGACCTGGACACTCTGCATCTCTAACAAGCTCCTAGGAGATTCTGCCGGTTGATGGACCACACTTTGAGTGGCAAGGATACAGGTAGGGTTTGATGAAAACTTTTCAAGCTTTTCTTCTTTGTAAGAAGCATCTCCAGGTATCCAGGTGGCCGGTAAGTGGTGCTGTGGCCCACTAAGAGCTAGCCAGCTAACAGTTAATTTCCTTACGTATTTACAAAGGCCTCTGTCCCCATCAACTTTATCCATGAGTTTAACCTGCAGCCTGTCTTTCGGGATGGAGTTTAATGGAGAAGACATTTGGACTACTGGAAGGTCTGAATTGAGGATTGCAAGCTGCAGGAGAGTTAGGACTGTGTTTGGTGCAGAGTTGTGTTCATGGCACCAGAGTGTGGGTCATGCAGTAAGTGTTCAGTTTAGGCTAGTGACTAAGAGCAAGGTTGCCAGGCAAACCTTGGTTCAGGTCCCAGCTCTGCCACTAACCAACTGTGTATCTTTGGGCAAGTCACCTTACTGCCCTCAGACTTAGTTTGCCATCTTAGGTTGCAGAGTGGAGTTGCAACCATTATTTACTTCATCGTGTTTTAATGAGGACGAACTGAGGTAGTACATGCATGTAGCACATGATATGTAGTGTTTTCAGTTACTGAGGACTCAGTAAGTGTTTCTTGAATAAGAGAGAGGATAAAATGCTTTGAATCATTTCAGACTTAAATTGGGCTGAAAGAGTTCTGTCTTGCGGAGATTCTGGGGACCTGCTTTAATGAGTAAAGATGATTTGTAAATAGCACATTAAAGTTTTGCATATAAATGGTGCTTAGGTGCCTGGAAACCATTTAAGTAGAACAGTTGGTCCAACCTTATTTGACTTCCTGCCTTCTCCTAACTCCCCAAATGAAAAGGAATTTTAACCAGTTTTACATAGAGAATCTTAAGGTGCATTTCTTGTTACTCCGTTATTAAGTTGAAGACGTGCAGGAGTAATATATAAAGCTGGAGTTGGGAGTTTTGGTGTTAAGTAACATTAAGAGCTCCCCTGACGTCTTTACACTAATCACCTACTTGGCAGACCTTGGAAGATCCCTTCCTACTTCTGCCTCATCCATCACAGCTTCTGAACTAGCCAAGTTTGAGTGGAAGCAGCCCTTGCTGTAGCTATGGCCTCAGGCCCAGAGAGTCTGGCACCTGACGGGCTTTCTTTTCCAAGGGTGGATGTAGGAGTTTCTCAGCTCTGTGTGCAACTCTCACAGACTTCTTAGAATTCTTACCTCTCTGTCCCACAGGTTAGAAAATGTACTTGGTGTCTCTTAGTTCTAATTGCTTTCCCCTCTGTTCCTGTTCTTCTGCTCATGGTGATAATGATGAGGATGATGACATCAGCAACAATTGCTCATTAGATGCCAGGCATTGTGTAAATGCTTTTTATAGCATTAGCTCCTGTAGTTGAACTAGCAAAGCAACGGGCTAGAAACGATGTTCTGAGAGAGGGGAAGTGAGGGTCAGAAAGGGTCAGGCTTGTCACACAGCTGGTGGGTGGCAGAGCTGAGATTTGAACTCAGGTCTGTTAATTCCAAAGACCATCCTCTTAATCCCTCTGCTTTCCTGCCTTCCTGCTACAGCCCATCTGTGGCATTTGTTTGGTAAATATCTTTCTCCCACGTCCAGCCCCAGAGAATGATGACCTGTAGATGTGTTCTTCCTGAAGTGTCTTCCTTGTATCATATTTTGGGGTATCATTCTTGCCAGGTGTTCTGGTGGCATCTAACTCTGTCTTGCATTTCTGCTTCTGCCCCCTCCCAACAGTGGCTAGATGGCTGTGGCGGAGAGAATGACAGGCAAGAGCAGTGGGTGGGCCCAAGGAGGGAGATCATCTAAGAAGGGGTGAGAGAGGAATCGCCATAAGATGTGCTGTATGTGACCACCCATGCTGACAGTGACTGCCTGGTTTACACTGAGAGGCGTCCTCATGCAAGAGGAGGATCATGGACATCAGAGCCAGGCAGACCAGAAAAAGAACCCAGAGCTCCTACTTAAAAACAAGCTCACTAAGCCTCAGTTTCCTACTGTAAAGTGGGGATAATGATACCAGCTTGGTAGGATTGCTGTAAGGATTAGGGATAATATATGCAAAACCCTCTTATATATTACATGCTCGATAAAAAGATGCCATTATTACATTAATATCATTAAATCAGAGGGGAAACTCCTGGTGGAAAAATTCAGACTCCTTAACCTGATCCATCCAGGGGGTATTTATTGTTCCATTGCTGTGTCCTCAGCTGTATACTGAGGGAGAGTGGCATCAAATTCAGAGAATGTGAAAATAGGTCCTGATTCCTTGGTTCTATGGTTTTCCACAGCTCTGGCTGTATCTCCTGTTAGGAATGGTCGTAGTCAGTGTGTATATTCCTCTCAGCTTTCTCTCCGAACTCCTCCCTCCCAGGCCAATAAGAGGATCTAAACATTGTTTCTTTATCTTCAGGAGTCTGGGGAATTCAGAGCAGGGGTATCAGTTCTAGAACGTAAACTCCATGACAAGGGCTTTGTCTAGAATGATCATTGCTGTATCCCTATTAGCTAAAAGAGGTGTGCAATGAATCTGTGTTGATTAAATACATTATAAGTACTCTGAGACTATTTGTTACATGTCTGTGGCAGGGTTTCTCAGCATTGACTCCATTGACATTTTGGACTAGATAATTCTTTGTTGAGGGGGCTGCCCTGTGCACTATAGGAGGTGCCACAGCAGCCCTACTTCTACCTCCTAGATGCCAGTAGCATCCCCCTCAGTTGTGACAACCAAAAATGTCTCCAGATATTGCTAGATGTCCCCTTGGGGGCAGCATCACCCCCAGATGGCACCTTAAGTCTGCAGAGAGACGGTTTGGTTAGGGTTCCATTGGGAGGTTTAGGTTTGTAACATGAATGAAATAAAAAGATTTTTTAAAGATGTGAGCATATACTGTATATGTGATACCAGTAAAAATGTTTCTTCCATTGAAATCCACTGCAAACATTTACCTCCTAGCTGCTACAACTATCTGTTAGAGTAACAGGGAAGAGGGGGTGTGGCTGTCTGCTGCCAGGGCTGCAGCTTTGCCTTTAGCAGCCTGCACTGCTGCTTTAAGAAACAGTAACAGGAGACGATACAGCTTCTGGTTCAACTTTGAATCAGCAAGTCCAGTTTAGACTGACCTGTTGGCAAGACAGATCATTTAATAATCTCAGCTTATTTGCCCTTTTAAAATTGATGCTGTGGATATGACCCAGTTTTGCTTCTTAAAGATGTCCGAGGTCCAGGCATGAGGTTTAGGCATTATGGTGTTTTTCAGTGGCTGTTGGAATCAGATTTGGCTTGCAGATGATTGCTGTTCCTTGCGTGGGCCAAGCCAACCATTTACTACCGTCAGAAATTCTTACGGTATTGTTTTGTTACTTTGAAACCTGGATATTCATAAAACTGTCCAACAGCCTGAAGAAACCTTTTAAGATCACTGAATCCAACCTCCTCCGTTAAGAAATTAGGAAACTGAGTTTCCATAGAACCTGGCACATTTCCTTTCAAACACCAATGCATCAGTATCAGATGTTAATCAGAATAGAGCTGTCGCTGAGTGCGATCCTGTTGGTTTTAGTGAGGACCTTCTCTACCCTGCTCTATTGGAAAAACTATTCTAAGAAAGTTATATAGACACAATCTTGTATTAAAAATGGGATTCATTAAAAACGGTGCCTTTGATGAGAACACACCAAGAGTCAACTGCAAAGCCCCATTAAAAAATGTAAATGTGTGTATGGCTTGACTGGTCAGTTGAGTAGTCAGGGGGAAAGAGCAGGAAATCTCAGACAGGTCACTTGTATTCAAATCAGATTTTTTTTTTTTTTTGTGACAAAGATTAGCCCTGCTAATATCTGATACCAATCCTCCTCCTCTTTGCTGAGGAAGATTGGCCCTGGGCTAACATCTGTGCTCATCTTCCTCTACTTTATAAGGGACGTCTGCCACAGCATGGCTTGATAAGCAGTGCATAGGTCTGCGCCCGGGATCCAAACCTGTGCACCCTGGGCCGCTGAAGCGGAGGGTGCAAACTTAACCACTACACCACCGGGCCGGCCCCTCAAATCAGATTTTTGTGGCCTTGGGCAAGTTACCAAACGTCTCTAAGCCCTGGCTTGCTCACCGATAGAATGGTGAGAAATAATATTGACAGCAGCATAAGGAGGGTTGCAAGGATGCAGTGCTGGAATGAAAGGAGCGCTTGTGGCACTAGCAAGAACTCAGTCTACACGTCTTAGCCGTTGACATCGTTGTCTTACACTGAGGAGCATCACCTAGTTGTCGTTTTGTTCTGGAGCCCTTTCTTGGACTCTGGAAACTAGATTTCTTCAAAAAACTTGGACAGTGAAACTGAGAGGACCTAAATGACTTTGTATAATGGTCGCCTGCAGAATATGAGTAAAAGACCAGAACTTGGAGACAGAGGCATGTAAAGCAAATGTTTATCAGTGATTTTTTTTCTAGGTTAAATGGTGTTATCCTCACACTGTATTTGCTTAAGTTGATGTAATGCTGTACGAGGTGAACATTCAGATTTTACTCATTCTAAACTGTCCTGAATTTAGGTGTAACTTTAAAACTGTATATTTCATATTTTACTAATTTTTAAAAATGAAAAGAAATGCAAAGTACATTTCCTGTCTTTGGACCCTAACAGCCACCCCATAAGGAAGGAGCCCTGTATATGCTCTCCTGTGTGCTTTGGGCGATCCAGGGATATCTTTGCTGGACATATTTGATGGAGAGGTCAGCTAAACTTTTCAGAGGAAGAAAAATCAGTATTGGAATAAATGCCAGAAGATTTTCATATAACAGCAATAGATTGTTGATGTGAAAAATCTATTCAGAAAAAGTTTGTTTTTATTTTTTTCTAGTTTTTTCCCCCCATCCTTTTACAATTTAAACCCAAAACAGCATAAAACCTGCATTAAATAGCTAATTAAGGGGCCGGCCTGGTGGCATAGTGGTTAAGTTTGGCATGCTCTGCTTCGGTGGCCTAGGGTTCTCGGGTTTGGATCCCCTGCGCAGACCTACACCGCTCATCAAGCCATGCTGTGGTGGTGACCCACATACCACGTAGAGGAAGATCGGCAACAGATGTTAGCTCAGGGCCAATCTTCCTCACACACACACACAAAAAAATGGTAATTAATATTTACCCTAGTCCATACTTGAGTACCACCAAGCCCAGGGAATCCAGACAGACTGATGGATGCGTCGCGGACCCAGGCACTGTCCTAACATCATAGCAAGATGTTGCCTGAGTACCTCACTCTTCACCACACTCTTCAACATAGTTATCTTAGGCTTCATGTCTGGCAACAAAATGCAATCATGATGGGTATTGTGGATTGACTTTTTAAAAAAACAATGTCCAGCATATTTATAAACAACTAGAAAAGAGTTGTAAACCCAGTGCTTTAGGGTAGATTTATTTATCAGACTTCAGCTACTCAATGAGGGTCCCCTTTTGGCCCCCAAACTAGTCCATAATTGTGCTTCCTTAGTGACCTCCAAGCAAGGGAACTGTATCCAGAAATGCATTTTTGATATTCTGGTTAGACACCAGGGAGCATTCACTGATGTGTAGTTCCAGGAATATAGTCTGTAGAGCCCTGGCTCTTGTGCCTCATGCCCACCCCACATCTGGGCATGGTTCTTTGCTTTGCCATCCTCCCTACCTCTGAGCTAGGTGAGTTTTGTGCACATCTCTAGTGTGCAATGGTTTAATGACTGTCCAGAAAATTCAACACCTTGAGGTTCCCTAGGGACTGTGTTTCTGAGGGTCAATGGCTGGTAAAGGAGCATTCCTTTTATAGATTCCAGATCCTAGTGGGTCACCTGTGAGCCAGTACTTTGTCCTCGCAGCAAGCCTCATTTCTCACGTAACAACCAGACACGGGGCTTTCAAGCATTATTTGAGTGGTGAATTTTCATCTTAGGCCTGACGTAACTGGACCCCAACATTTTTGAGCAAGAACTGCTAATTCAGTCTAGGGAGAAGAAAATGTGGCAGGAATTGAGAGTCTTCACGCTAAGGATTTATGAGCCTATGTCTTGTTACCCCCCAGTCCCAGGAGACGGTGCTGGGTAAAGCTAGTGGTATTGCATGGTTTTTTCCTGGTGAATAAACCAGTAGTATGTTGCCATCTAGTGGAACATATGGCAAACTAAAGATTAATGTATTCTGACAGCAAAGTTCAGCAGAGCTAATTAAATCAGCCGGAGAAGGTAACTGGAAGTATTTTCTAAAGACAAGTGGTTTGGAAACACATGCAAATTCAGGTGAAACTAAAGTTGACTTCTAGTAATCATGTTTTCTTAAAGTTGGCAAAAGGTCACTCTGTTTCTCAGGAGTTCATGAATATTTACCACCAGGAAATTAAGTTTTTCAAACATATAACCAGGTCAGGACCCTGCGTTTTCACTGTCGTCTGTACAATACGCACAGTTTCTTGTCCAAAGTCCTAGGCAAAAGGCTTGGTTATTGCAAGGTTATTTTAGTGTTTTTTAAAATGTGATTTGAAGGTTTCCAATACCTTTTTTACTTACATTTCTGTTTTTTATTAATTAAATTTCCACAGGATAAATGTGCTTATTTTTAGGAGAAGCAAATACATGACTTCACAAAGTCAGAATTTCACATTATAAATTCTAAATAGCATCCTAGAAGTGCCCAGTTCTTTGCTTTGTATGAAGACCTGTAGACCTGCCCTGTGGACTGGCTCATGAACACTGACTGCTTGTTTTGCTTGTTTCTTGCCCTTTTGCTTGTGTTTGCTCAGATCCCTCCCTGGTGCCACAGCTGCTGAGTGCGCATCAAATCTGAAGAAAATCTACACAGTGCACACAGTCCAGGTAAGATCGAGAGAGGGACGCACCTGAGTAACATGGGCTATGTCGGACCCTTCACCACCCAACCTGAAAGCTGCCGCTGTGCCTGCAGCCCCGCTAGGGTTCTGCCCTCACCTCGGCTCTCACGTCCATTTTGGTGCAGCAGCCCTTGACTAGGTCTACCCCAGAGGCCGGCTGAGCACACTCCCAGGTGGCCTGCTCTTCTCTTGGTGACCTGCTAAAACTTATCTACTCCCTAAACCTTTCGCAGACCCTCACAATAGGCAGTCTGTGGTGTCGTTTTGAGGACATCTATCTGTGTCCCCATTCACACGCCAGCTCCCTCTCTGAGTTCTATTCCCATCTGTGAGAGGCACTGGCACCCACCTGCAGGGTTGTTGAAGGTTACAGGTTACTAGGAAGAGCCGGATAGTGTTGAGCTTGGAAATGGAAGGTCTCAGACCGGTTTCCTCCTTCACGTTCAAATTCTATCATCCTAAATTGGGCAAGTATCAACCCTTTTAATTTCTGTAAAATTGGTAGAATGATAACACTTACTCCTGTGGGTTGTTGTGAGGATCGAAGAAGATAATATTTATACCATGTTCAGCAGAATACCTGATACACAGTAGGTTCTCACCAAATGTAAGCTCTTAACAGCTCTTTCTTGGGGCTGGCCCAGTGGCATAGAAGTTAAGTTCGCATGCTCCGCTTTGGTGGCCCAGGGTTTGCTGGTTCAGATCCCAGGCCCGGACCTACGTACCGCTTATCAAGCCACGCTGTGGTGGCATGCCGTATAAAGTAGAGGAAGATGGGCATAGAGGATAGCCCAGGGCCAATCTTCCTCAGCAAAAAGAGGAGGATTGGCAACAGATGTTAGCTCAGGGCTAATCTTCCTCACAAAAAAAAAAAGTTCTTTCTCTCTCCAACTTTGATGATGAACATTTCTAAAAAAACACTGGTTTATTCAGTTGATTACGTTTCTGTTTTCTTCAAAAGCAAATTCTATCAAGTTTCTTCTCCTTTTCTAGTTTAATACACTGTTATAGACAGAATAAGGCTTTTAGGGCTGCTTCATACTTGCACTGACTGTATGTCCTGAATTTTCTAGAAGGGCCAGAAAAAGAAGCCAGTGCCCCTAAATCTTCTAATGTCTTAGAAATTCCATCTAGATTTTGTCTCGTAGGCAGCCTGTCACATGCAGAAGTAGCACAAAGATCCTTTTTTCCGACACTTCTCCCAATACCTGGTTCAGAAAATTGGGTATTCATAGTCATGCGGCCCCCAGAATCTGATTGTAAGGTGCCCTGTGTAGCCACTGAGGGCAGGAAGCCGGGTGTAAAGACACAGTCCCGACCTTAAGCCATTTCTGATCTAGTTGGGAAAATGACATAAACATGTGGAAAGCACAATAACAGTGCTGCTATCAATAATGATTCGGTGCCAAATACAAGCAGTGTCACAAGGCAGCATGTGGGCCACTGTCCAGAGGGATAAATGCTCTCGGAGTCCGGAAAAGGCTTCCCCTCGCTTCTCCCCTGTGTGACGTTATGGATTTTATTACCTCTTCCCGGCAGCCATTGTATAAACCTCAAGGCAGTTGATTTTAAAGCCTGTCCTCGTATGGAAGTTCTTAGATCCCATTGATTTTTTGAGGTACTTGTTAGACTTTTTCCACTCCGTTATGACATTATGATATTGGATCATCAGAGCTCTGCTCGGGATTGCAGGGCATACATTGGTAAAGTCAGATTAAGGGGTGAGTTTGTTTCCCTGACCCTTGTGATGATAACACAGCATTTGGTTGAGCCTTGGCATCCAGCAGCAAGTTAGACAGGGTCTTCAGGGACCAATTTAAAGGATCCAGGCTGGCACATACTAGGAAATACTTTCTTTAAAACTTTCCTAAAAACTATATTGGTTTATCACTTATATTCAATAAATGCAGATTTCTTAAGTGTACAGTTTGATAAATTTTGACAAAGGTATGCAAACATAACTACCCAGATCGAGATAAAAAAATTTCCATCATGCCAGAACGTTCCTTCATGCCCCTTTCCAGTTGGTCCTTCTCTTCTAGAAGCAACCACTGTTCACATTTCTATACCATACATTCGTTTTGTCTTTTATCGAACCTCATATAAATGGAATCACACAGTACTATACTGTAGTGTGTCTGGTTCCTTTCACTCAATACATACTGAAGCCTTGGATGAATGAATGAGAAGTTAATAAATGAACCACTGTCCTGAGTCACAACAGGCTCCTCGCATAAGGATCCATTAAGTTGTAGGCAACACAGTCTCACTGGGGCCAAAAATTGATTCTTGGTGGGGCAAAAAAAATCTTACTCTTTTTATATATAAAGTACAGATGTACATGTAGTTTATAAACAGATATACAGTCTCTTTGTGGTATTAAAATTTCACAAGGGAGTAATTAGGAAAAGGGTGCGTCTTGGGTAGAGGAGTGATAATGAAACAGTGCTTTAAGTGGTCAGGAACTTCTGTCATATCTGATGCTCTGTCCCCCTCAGTTTCCTCATCTGTAAAACAGATAATAGCTGTGCCTACCCCTCAAGGTTGAGCGAGGGTTAAATGAGATTGCATATAGTAGTTCTTAGTAGTGCTTGGCGCTAGTAAGCCCTCAAACGTTGGCTGCTTTTACTAAAGTGTTGTTGGATTCTGCCCCTCGGCTTTGCCGGTTGACTAGCGAGCCTGTGGACGAAGGTGTTACGATAGTTACACTGCCTGGGTTTGTATCCATATCGGCCACTTACTAGCCTGGGCAAGTGGCTCAGCTCCTCTGTATCTGTTACTCATCTTTAAGATGAAAATAATCATGATACCGATTGTATCATGAGGCTGTGAGAATGAAATGGCTCAAGGAAGTAAACAGTGCAGAGTAAGTGCCCAGTAAGAATCATAACTCATCTGCCATCATTTGCCTACTTCCATGGGAGCAGCTCTTTGTACTTTCCTCAGTCACGTTGCGTATCAGAAAACTGTGCACCACTACTTCTGAACTGTTTATTTCAAGCAGTTATTCCCTGGATCATCCCACTGCTCACACCTCTACTGATGAAAACATATTTAACTTATCAATAACTTTTGGGATTTCAGCCTGTGAGTGTCCTTAGTATCTGTGAATAGTCCTTAGTATTTAAGAACTAGCCTGGGTGCCCATTTTAAAGTCATCTGAGGGCATGCTTTTGTCCCACTGTCTTATTCTGTGACTGTAGGTTGATTCTTGAACTCGCACTCTGTCAGCACTAGAAAACCGCATCCCTGATCCTGCCTGTGTTTCTCCCCCCGTGTGTGTTCGGATGAGCTATAGGAATCTTGTTATTGATGATTGCTTCACATAAGGATATAGTATGTCTTTTTGTAGTTTGAGGCCCTTCAGCAAATCAGAGATGTTGATGGGGGTGGGGGAGGAACTGTTATCCCCATTTATGAGCTGGAGAGACTGAGGCTGAGAGGTAAGTGGCCCAAAACAGCCAATGGAAACAGCCTGTCATCCGTGTCTCTGGGACCAGAACTCCCTCCACTTGGAGTTCAGTTGTCTTTCTTTTACTCCACCCTAACTGAGGACCAACTGAGGAGTGGAGGAGGTGCGTGCCTCTAGACGGCCCAGTAACCCCTGCTGAGGACACTCTCCTCAGGCCAACAGTAATTCTCTCTGCTTGGAGTTAAATTTATTTCCTACTTTCCTGCCTTTCTTGGAAAATTCCATTTTTCGTCTAGATGTGGTTTTTTCTCAGATGCTCATTGATTACTTTTACTCTTTTGTAAACATTTCCAGATTTTCCACATTTCTCCTGTGTTTTTATGTCCTAAATGGATGCAGTAGAGAATAGAACACAGCTTCTGAACAAGTCTGATTTTACCTGTGGGAGAATGAAGAGCTACCTGCCAGATGTGATTTGCAAGGGAGGGCTCCCTCCTCCCCAGGATCTTTCAGCCTTGCTACCAGAAGACCAAAAATTCCACCCCTGAAATCTTATTCCTGTACAGCATTCTATCCCACCTCAGTTGTTTGTGTCATCACCATCAGGATTTTGCCACACTGTGTCCCACTTGCACTATGTTCTACCCAGTATTTCCCATAAATTGACTTTTTACTTAAATTTTCATAAAACAGAAACTTCGTATTTCTCCTGTAAATGGAAACCCAGCATCATTTATCATAAACAGAAGGTCTTCATAAAAAAATATATACAATCTATTAAAATTAAGAGAATGTTCCTTCTGTACCTGTGTACTGCCAATCATATCCAGACATCATCCCTTATCAGAAGGTTGTGGAGTTGTGGTGCTGTTACAGGTCATTAAGTTAGGACAATAGATTGCTTTCCAAATCCTTGGGCAATAAGGGCTGTCCCTTTCAGAAAGAGAGGTTTTATAGGTCAGTATTGATAATGGAAAATGATGGAAAGATTGATTCAGAGTACTCACTCCCCTGGATACAGAAGGGCAGCCCACAGTGGGTGGTGTCCTACGATAGTATGACCTAGAGTGAACCACTTGGGTGAAGAGATGGAGCTGAGGAGAGAGAGAGAGACTCCTCACTGAAGAGACAGAGAAAAGGACCTGGAGCAAGGTCTAGCTCATAGTTCTGTGTAGTGCAGACTTAATATCGAGTATAACAGGATTCGTTATCATTTCATTTATTCGTTACATGTAAATGGGATTAACATTTATAGTCACAACCCAGTTGTGTAGAAATAGAACTGAAGTCAAATTACCTGTGATCCTCGATGTCTGCTGCCAGTGGAGGCCATTGTGTGGGTGGAGTGAGGATTGAGGGGGGAGATTAAATCTTGCAAAATAAAAGTAATTTAGTCACTTCAAATGTAAAACTTGGTCTTTTCTGAAGGGGATCAGATTATGCCATCCGCAAATATGCTACATTAGCATAAGGATTATTTTGAGCTGAAGGCAACTGAGAAACAGCAGACACAGGAGGAGCTCTCTGCCCTCCTCCCATCTGCCTAAAATTAGGGCATGAATTTCCCTTTGTAAAGGCTTCCTCCTTTCTCATCACTTGAGTCTGCATAACGAACCTTGCTCAACAACCGTTGCCTACCGTATATCACCTTGCCACAATTTACCACTTCTGGGTGTCCAAACTCTCTTTTCCTTTGTCTCGTCACTTCTCCACAGTTTATCACCCTTTGTTAAAGTGGTGTATGAGCTTCTGAGTCCAACCACTTGTTTGAGTTTTCACTTCAGTTCTGTGAAGCCTGTGTGCACTTAAAAATATTAACATCAATAAAGAAACGTACGCCAGTGGGCTTTACCCAGAAAGCAGGGTACACACTGCTCTGCTCCATTTCCCCAAACTTGTGGGGGGTTCTCTCTTATTCTCTCAAAGTTTGAACCCCATTTAGCTCCACAACCCAGACTTTGGTATCCGTTTACTTCCTGTGTGGTGGGAACGGCCCTAACATCCTGTCCTTCATCTTGTCTTCTCTATGATCAGTCCTCCAAATGTTGGTTCTCACTTTAAGTCAAGCCCTTTTGGAATTTAAAGCAAAACCCGTTTCTCTCTCAAGTACCCAGCTCTTGCAAATCTGAAGCATTTTGCTTTCAGCCTGTTGTGTCTGCTGTGAGTTAAAAACATCCATTAAGCGCTGCAGTTGCCTTCTTTGTTCCAGGCTCTGTCTGCCCTCCCTGTAAATACCATGGATCCAGTTGGTGGGAAGCAAGCCCCAGACAACTAGAAATACATAATGAACAAAAATGTTTAATATTTCAAAAATACTCTCCTGCTTCACGTGCTGTGCCCCTCAGAAGAAATCCTGGGCTTTGGGTTTTTTTGGAGGTGTATTTCCTGGGTGTATTTGTTTTGTGTTTTACGCCTTATTGTCTGTCACTACATGGCATTTTTTCTTCTCAAGTATTTTCAAGTATATTCTTTTTTCTTCTTCAGAACATTCCAGTAGAAAATTGAGGAAGAAATTTGCTAGTTTTCCTAATAATGAATGATTATCTATTTAGTAGAAGATTGTCAGGTGGGGCATAATTGCTCCAATCAGAACGGGTAGATTGGGGATTTATCAAGTGGTCACCATTGTCTGATGAGTCTAACCACACCTCGCTTCCTTATGTTAGGCCTACCACGCACCTTCCCTTCACATTTAATCATTAAAGTATCCAATGAAATAGCTGTATCAGAGAAGGAAACTTGGGTTTCAAGGGCTATGTGGCCTGTGAAGGTTATCCTGAGAACCTTGGTAGGAGTCTAGCTGGATTTAAGACTCCATTGGACAACCATCTGCCCTGCCTCAGTTCTTCAAGGGGAGGTGCCAGAATGATGCTCAAGAACTTACTTACCCAACAAGGAGTGGACCCCGTGGGCAAAGGCTGCCCCCCATGCATTCTGCTCAATTCCCCAAGGACTGGTCACAGTGCCCTGCTCCTCACTGGTGTCCACAAATGTCTGAATGAATGATCTTCTACCTCTCCTTGTCCTTCGGGTAACATTAAGGCTTTTGAAAAAAAGCACTTAACCATTATTAATAAACATTGTGCTTAGTTATTCTTTTACTCCAATCTACTGTTTGCAGGCCAAATAGAATTAATTATAAGTCTGATGGCTTTTGAAATCTGCTTACAAGCTTCTCTTGATAGTAAAATTTAGGTGTTTCAACTAAAATTAAAATGTGTTACAGAGAATACGATCATGAATTATCAAGCTTCCAGGGAAACAGCCCTTTCACTTCCACAGGGGAGGAAGAGGTTCTAAGGAGCTGTGTAATGCTCAGTTCCTTCCTTGGAACTGTTTCACCATCATACATACCTAACAAATATTCCACATATTAGATGAGGTTTGCAACAAGGCAACAGACCGATTTCATGCCATGCACTTCTTTAATGGGACTCTTTTCCAAGGTGTCACCAGATATTTCACTTCTGTTTTGTGTTCTTGCACAAACGGGCAAAGAGGTGCTTTAATAAGTACATTAAGTCAGAGTGAAGTCTATCACTGTATCTTCTTGGGCTGTAATCTCCTCCTGTCTGATTTGCCAAGACTAACAAAATCGGTTGTCTGTTTTTGTTTTCAAGAGGAGCTTCTAAAGCTACAAACCTTAGCACAATCCTTAGAGTGTTTTTCTTACCTTTGGAACAGGAGAAGCATTTTCTTGTTTTTTTCAAGGTGCTTCAAACACTAGGCAAAAAGTCAGGATTCGAGAACTTTGGCAGGGGTGTGAGGGCAGGTGCTCTGGTTTGGGATGCCTTTTAGGAGACTTGAAGTTTGTCAACACCAAAGTCCTCTTGGTTTTACCTAAGGCAGAGATTTTTAGTTTAGCATAGTCTTGTCTATAAATTCCTCACAAGTTATTACCACATCATAGCGAGAGTCCCAGGCTGAAGCTA
Source organism: Diceros bicornis minor (assembly GCF_020826845.1). NCBI lineage: Eukaryota > Metazoa > Chordata > Mammalia > Perissodactyla > Rhinocerotidae > Diceros > Diceros bicornis. The sequence continues at coordinate 69,958,595 of NC_080741.1, read as the reverse complement.
AGGCAGCCACCATACTGGATGTGGTTAAAAAACCACAGACGCAGGTTTTGGAATCAAGCTGCCTGGCTTCACATTCCAGCTTTACCTGTCCATGTGCACACCACAGACAGAACTGAAATATTAGGATAATCTTATTCTTTGCACTAAGAACAAACCATTTATAGGGTAAGTACCTCCATAAGGACACATACTGTTTGAGGACCTACTGTTACTTCAAATCTATTTTCAGCTATTCCCTACATTAGCACCATATTAGTAGAAGGGAGCCAAGGTATTTCTAATTAATGAATCTACTGTCAGGTAGTTTTTGCCTTCAAGTTTATCTTACCATTTATTTTTGCTGCCCTTGCAATTAATTCAGCTTTAATTTTTACACAAGACAGGTTCACACAACCCATAAGGATTGTCATTCAAGATAAAATTTCATTCCACCAGTGCTACTCCATTCATGATGCCCTAGGATTCATTTTTCTAATTGTTCTATTGCTTGTGCTGTTCTCCTCAGATCCACTAGGAGACCCAGACAATCCTCCTTTACTTACCGTATACACGGCCTGTTATTTTTCATTTCTGTAGTAATTCTATGCATAGAGTTCACAGCGTAGCAATTCTATGGCCCATTCCAAACAAATGGGGAAGGGTTTTCTTTCTCAAAACCTCAAACCTCATCCTAATCCTAATGGTCATACCAAACAGTGACGCTTGGACAAGTTAGTCTCTGTGCCTCGGTTTCCTTATTTAGAAGACAAGGATAATAATTGAACCTCCTAATGAAGTTGTCATCAGGATAAATTACATGAACCCATAAAAGTTCATAGACCAAAACCTGGCACTACTGCTGTTACTGCTGTTACTATTACTCTGTTATTTTTATATAATCTGTTTCTGTTTACCAGCCACTCTGTGTCTTACTTAGTTCTAGCTGCTATAACAGAATACCATAGGCGGGGTGGCTTAAACAACATGTTGATTTCTCACAGTTCTAGAGGCTGGAAGTCCAAGATCAGGTGCCAGTCTGGTTGGGTTCTGGTGAAGGCCCTCTTCCTGGCTCGCAGACAGACAGTCATCTTCTCGTTGTATTGCCACATGGTGGAGAGAGAGCTAGGTCTCTTCCTCTTCTTATAGGGACACTAATCCCATCATGAGGGCTGCATCTTTCTGACCTAATCACCTCCCAAAGGCCCCGCCTCCTGATACCACCCCTCTGGGGCTTAGGGTTTCAATATATGAATTTGGGGAGGACACAAACATACAGTCAATAACACCCTGCATCTTGGGCACCTTGTTACTTTAGCAGCTGAGCTGTTCCCAGTTCCTTCTAGAAGGAGAAAGGAAAGAGGACAGAGCGCCTAAGGTGATTCCTCTTTGTCTCCTCCTGTATACCCCATCCCCAATCCAAAGGGTAGCAGACTCCTTCTAGGCTTAGAAAGAAGGCAGAGTCTCTGTAATAAGGAGTGGGTCAGCACATATACCCAGCACTACAGGCTTTATTAGATGCCGTCTACCTGTCAGAAGAGTCATTAGCAAGATCCTTACTCAGTTTTATGTGGAGATGCTTTGCATGGGAATGTTTGCTTAATATCCATAGCTTCCTGAAGCATAGAACTTGGCCCGACTTCAGCAAGGAACATTCTTTAATGCTATGTTACATTTTCCAGCAGAAAATTAGAAAGAATACTGAGAAAAATCTATTTTGAATGGATCGAACTTAACGAGAATCTAATTTTTTCTTTAGTGCATTAATTTTATAATCTAGTGGCATAGTAAATCAATACTGGGTGTATTAAACAAAGTGTTTTTCTTTTAAAGATATTCTGGAGCGTGTACAATAATATTCCTCCTGTGACTAGCCTGCCTTTGAGATGTAGTTATCATTTAATGAGAGGAGAGAGGCGACCACTTTGGTAAGTGTCTAACGTGTAATTTGAGGTTAAGGTGGGAGGGAAATGGCTGTGAACCTCATAAAATATTTACTTCATGCCAAATTGGAATGCCAAAGTAATTTTCTCCCCCATGGTGGAAAGTAATTTTAGCTATTACTTAATTATGAAACAAGCCCCTGCCCACTGCCCACTTCACCGGGGGCTCCAGGATGCTCAGTCGGTACCTCAGTGTCCCGCCGCTGAGCATCCCGTTGCAGCTGCATGGTAAATAGGTCATGGTTGGCGCACTGAGGTATGATGCAGGTCTCTGTATGGGGTGTTGCATCATTTTGGTTGGTTCTTTTATTTGTTCAATAATGACCTGGACGGTGGAGTGAAAAAGCTTACAGGCTGGTGGGGAGATGAGGGGAACAGATGTGTTGTCCACATCTATTGTATGGTTGAACGAAGATCATATTGCCTCAGACATATCTCTCTCACAGGCCACGTAGAAAGTCTGTGATACTGATCGTGGCCCAGGGTCTAGGGGACGGTGTCCTTTAATAGCTTGGTGTTGTGATGAGGGTGGTGGACAATAAACCAGTTTGCTTAGGCTAGAGTCTCAATTAGTAATAAGTCCTTATATCATATCCCTCAACTGTTCTAAGTTCTTTAATCATTAATAAAATGGAACTGTATCTTGGCTCATTTGGTAGCAAATGACATAAACCTAACCTGAGCAAAAAAAAGGAATTTTTTGGCCCCCGTAACTGAGCAGTCCACTGGTAGGGCTGATTTCTGGCAGATCTGGGTGCTCAAATGTTATTAGGAATCTGGCGCTCTCTATCAGATTGGCTTTGCTTTCCTCTGCGTTGGTTTACTGTGCAGGCAGGCTCTCCTGTTTGTGGTGGTAAAATGGCTTTCATAAGCTCCAGTCTTGCACCCTACAAGGTTATCAGTGTCAGTGTTCACCAGCCCCAGTCAGATGTCAGTGTTGGCTCTCATTGGCCCACCACAGGTCACCTTTCCATCCCTGGCCAGTCACAAGACTAGAAAGAGGCAGTGTTCTCATAGGCAAACCTGGGTCATAAGCCCATCTTTGAAGCTAGGATGTGAAATTAACACAATCAGAATGGGTCTGATATAAGAGTAGGGGACAAGTAGCTCCTTAAAGGGAAATTGGGGTGCTCTTACCAGAGGAAGGAGCAGACACTAAACAGGGAAATACAGCAGATGCCTACTACAGGAGCCAAGTCTCCTATTAGGCCTACAACACAAGGTTGACAAGAGAATCAGATGAGGCGATGTCATGAATGTGGTATTGAAATGTAAAGGCCCTCACACAGGTGGAGCACTTGTATTAATTTGTCCATCCCCAGATAGTCTAGGCAACCTCATCACCACCTCCTTGAGGATGAGAATCTGGTGTCCCATCACCTTCCCCTGCCCTTGTAGCCACTGAATCCCACTTTCTTCCCATCTCCACCCCCTTCCTTTTTCTTTCATCTGCTTCTGTTTCCAATAAAGGGACTGGAGGAGAATTTATTGAAGAATGCTCCATTGTTTTTTGTTTTTAATGTCATCTGTTATTAAATTAAATGTATGTAGAACTACCTAATTCTTGAATATCACTTTAAACGTTGGTCTTTGATCCAGGGAAGAGGAGAGTAATGCAAAGGGTGGCGTATGGAAGATGAAAGTCCCCAAGGACAGCACGGTAGGTTTGTTCTGATCCTTTTCTAGGACTGGCTAAGCTTGGGGCTGTTGTTGACTGCATATGATGAGCATCCTGTGCTTTTTAGACAGTCTACCTGGTGGTCTCAGACTAGGACTGGGGATGAGAAATTCTGTTCTGACCTGGGTGATTTTCTGCCTTACACTGTCACCTTGAAAATGTCTTATTGTGTTTCTCTATGGAAACGGTGTAATAGTGTGACTGCATCATATAGTCTGAAGAGCTACACGCCTAGAAACTTTGCAGAAAAGTTGATTATGGCAGTCATTTCCCCACCAGCCATAATTAACATGTAGAAATTGGTTTACATGGTAAGCAGCAGGATCCTTCCCACCAAAGGCTCATCCCTCTTCCACTGGGGGCAAAAGCAGTTCCGAGAATGACCATGGCATGGAGAATGGGGGTGCTTGGATGCCTTGCATCTCGCCATGCTTTGGGGTTTCGTGGGAGGTTATGCCCGGCCTCCTTCTTGGGCTAAGGAGAACCTGGTTGGTGGGATGGTCTGCTGGGACGCTAGTTTGCGAGCCTCAGAAACTTAGATTTCTCAGGATTGGGCTCTAATTCATCATACTGACTGAAAATGAACATTCAGGTCTATTCTTAAGCCCTGGGAAACCAAAAAGCTTCTTTGAAAATGGATGAAAGGGCAAATGCTACCCAGTCCCACCTTTTCATGGTTTCTTTCATGTGGATAAGCTCAAAGAATTGAAATGTCTCCAGGGACTCATATGCTTGAGCTGGAGTCATTTCCCTATAAGCACAAACCAAAAGATAAGACCAGATTTATTTGTCAAAGATGCAAACTATCATCAAGGTGTGTAGCTCCAAGACTTGCCTATTATTTGACATATATAATAAAAAATACCAGGGGAGCAAATAACAAACCAGACAGGGCCTATGAAACTCCTCTGGCCCCCTGAACAGGAGAGACAGCAGAGAATATGAGAGAGGGAGAAAATGTAAGTTGTTTTTAATTTCAAGAAGAACAAGCTTTCCTTTTCATGGCTTTTATTTACTCACACTAGACTTTGAATTCCAGTGGAAACAATCATGATGTCAGCGTTTGGTGAAAAGTGGCTGAAAGGCACACGTGTCCTTTCTCTCCTTGTTGGCCCACTTGGCCACATTCAGTCACAAACAATAACGCTTTCATGTCTGTACAAATGTCCTCCTCCCAAGCAGTTCAGCCCACTCTCAGTTGTCGCCAAGTGAGAGTCCAGTGGGCCAACCTTGTCTGAATTCAAAATGAGAGAGGGAACTTGCCCATCCCTCTCTCCACCATCAGCTTTGTCCCTAACAGTGTAAGAGACTGCAGATGGGAGAGAGAGAAAATGGAAGGGATGCTCTCTGGACGGCAGACAAGTAGACCAGAAGGGGGAGGGTCTAGGAAAGAGAAGAGAAGATCCTCCTTCTTGAGAGTGAGAGGTCGCCATGGGTAACTGCTGCCGTCTTGGTTAAAACTTCAACTAGGCTGCTTTCAGCTCCTAAGAACGTAGTAATAAACACTCTTATTATAGTTAATGTGTATTAGCACCTGGCATATAGCAAACACGCAGCTATTTATGGAATGAATCTTAAATGTTGAGTCCTTTTGTTGCAATCACAGTGCTAAGCCCTTTGAACGCATTTGTGGACTAATTTCATGGTCACAACAACCCCGGGAGGTCGGCCCTGTTATTGTTCTCTGTGCACCTAAGGAAACTGATGCTCAGAGAGGTTGATAACCTGCCCGGGTCACAGATACTAAGCCGCCTGTGAGAATTCAAACTCAGTTCTGGGAGAGTTCAGAGCCTATGAACTGTTGCAAGGAAGATAAATGAGACTGAGAACTTTTCGATGGAGAATAACTAGAAGAACTTTTAGGCCTCCAGTAACGTGTGAGTGGATACTGGCTGTTTATTGGAAAGCATTAGTAGATCCTAAGTAGAAAGGACTCCAGTTTTTCTCACAGCTGGGAAGTAGACCAGAGCATGTCCTAATTCTTCCAGGGAAATGCGTACGTCTACCCATAAAGTTCTATCCCTTAGCATAAACAACCTGCCTCAAGTGAATGGAAATTTGCAAGTCTCTAGTATTCAAGAAACCGGAAATTTCTTTAAGTGTTCTTTACTTGTGTAACCTTTGAAGTACCTTATAAACTGCAAAATAAACAGAGGAAAGGGTTTTGAAAAGAAGGATTTTTACTAATAGCATTCAAATATAACCAGTTGATAAATTTTCAATCAGTGAGAGGTAAAGAAATCAGAAAACTATGTCATTTTAATGCATATTCCCCCCACTCTTCTGAACTTCATCAGGGGTTTCACTCGAGATTAGCTTTGTGACTTTGGACACCAAGTTTTTCGGATACAAAGGTTGTGACTTTGGATCACTTGTATCTATCTGTGTAAATTTATTTGTAAAACAATACAACGTATGCCACTGTTGTGAGTGTTTACACCCGCGGGCTCCAAACATGGGCATGGAAAATGCATGTGAAGGTAAAGAAAATGTGACTTGTTTAGCTCCCGAGGATAATTGTCTAAAAATACATATGTATTTTTTGTTGTTGTTTTTTTTGTTTGTTTGGTTTGGTTTTTTGTTTTTTGTTCTTTTCCCACGCCAGTCCACAGTTTGGAAAGAGTTGTTGTTAGCGACTATCGGGGAACAGTTCACAGATTGTGCCGCTGCAGGTAAAGAAGCCCACTGCTCTGGTCGGCGCTCCTTGTGTGTGCGTGCCTTGTGCTTGTTACTTGCAGACGTTTGTTTTTGTGTATTTGACTTTTAACATGTTTTGAAGTTGTTTATTTTATAACTGTGAAGTTACTTAGGTTTTTTTCATGTCATTGTGCTGTTTAGCATTATATGTGCATGTACATGTATATTTACATATGTGTATATTATGTGTATATTATATTTATGTACATGTGTATATGCATATATTTTTCCCCTCATAGCTCATCTTAATAGTTTCCATGACCATCTGTCCAAAATAAATAGGCAGAAAGAAAAGAAAATTTGATATCAGTTGGGCTCTTACCACAATATGTGGTAGGTTTCCTATTTCAGTTCTTCCAGAAGGGGAAAGTGCCTTTGGTGTCTAGTGGTTGTCTAGACAGAAAGGACAGTCCTTTCTGTCCTTCCCAATCCCTTCCCTCTGCCCCTCTCTTGGTCCCCCCTCAAAGAGAGCAGAAAGGGTAGGCAGGGATGCGCTCATCATTATTACCTGTGACCCCACAATTGAGGCTAAAATATAAGGTCTTCAGGACTATATACCTTAGAGACCATTTTCAAACACTGAGTGAATTTCTGAGAGCCTCTGTGAGGACATTTTTATTTTGCTTTGTTTTTATCATGAAACCACTCAAAGAAGAGAATTGAATTGCTTGTTTCAAGTTTTGTTTTCTTCTTGAGTAGTTCCTTCTGAATGCTTCCTAGGTTAACATTTAGAATAACATTTTTCCTGCTGAGCTTTTAGTTAAGATTTTTTTTTTAACTAGTTGGCATTGATTAATTTGCCCTCAGATTTCTTAGCTGGTGCTCTCGTTGGGAGCCCCTGCAGGCCTAACCAGTGCCATACCAAGTTTCAAATTCATCTCACTAGCTGTTTCAAAAATTCTACTTTTGTTCTGCTTACTTCTTACACCACTTTTTATTCACTTAAGACAAAACCTGGGTTAAGATGAAATTCTCTTGAAAGTACAGATTCCGGGGCCGGCCCGGTGGCGCAAGCGGTTAAGTGCGCGCGCTCCGCTGCGGCGGCCCGGCGTTCGCTGGTTCGGATCCCGGGCGCGCACCGACGCACTGCTTGGCAAGCCATGCTGTGGCGGCGTCCCATATAAAGTGGAGGAAGATGGGCACAGATGTTAGCCCAGGGCCGTCTTCCTCAGCAAAAAAAAAGAGGAAGATTGGCGGATGTTAGCACAGGGCTGATCTCCTCACAAAAAAAAAAAAAAAAAAAAGAAAGTACGGATTCCTTCTGTTTTAATAGGGAGTAAGTTAGCAGCTTCACAATATGCAGCCAAAAATGCGTCCTAGGTATAATTATAAACACATAAATCCCTGGGAGAGGAAGTTTTTTGTATAAATTATTCCTGTTTCCAGAACCAGAGAAAATAGTCTAAGTAATAATAAATAGCCCGGATTGAGTAAAGAAAACCTATTGTTTTGTGGTTGACTTAGGAAATGAGAGTACCATTAACTATTAACCATTAACTCTTCCATTAACCCAGCTCTGCCGCTTGAAGCAAGTTAGCTAATCTCTCTGGGCCTCACCTCCCCCATCTTTAAACAGCGACTCCTCCCAGCTCTACCGTCTTATGCTGCCAGTACCCTAAAATAATCAAGGTTTTGCTGTTGATTCTGTGTATGAATATGACATGCTTGCTGATAGATCCACCTTTGTCAAAGAGCTGCAGCCCTTTTACCATGCTGTTTCTGAAAGTGCAGTGCAGTAGGCTACACCTAGTTACCAAAAGCCAAGCCAAACTGAAATACTGATAGTTCAGCATATTTAGCAGCCATCAATTCTAGCACCCCCTGACCAACAGTGTAGAAATGGGCAATACCAAAAGACTGAAGGAGGCTGTTACTTCCCCCAAAGGCTGATCTAGGGACCTCATGGCCATTCTTGAAAGTGGCGAACTGCAAAGCTTCCCTCCCAACTTGATTTCATGTTCACACAAAATTTAACAGCAAGCTCTAGTAAGTAGATTTAAAGGTTTGAATTAAAGAATAAGAAACCTATACATAAAACCGATTTCTTGATGGGATAATAAGTTCCTGTGGATGGCCGTGATCAGGCACTATTTATTTCTTTGAAAATTCTTGTTTAAATGTGACATGTATACAGAAAAGTACACAAAACTGTAATGTGTATAGATTGATAAATATTCACAAAGTAAACAGATGCCTGTAATGAGCATCCAGATCAAGGAGCAGAATATTACTGGCCCCCCCGAATCCTTCCCTCCTTGTCATCCCTTCCCCCAAAGGGGGTCACCAACCTAACTTCCAACACCGTGGGCTGATTTTTCCTGCTTTCAAACATTTATATAAATGGAATCATTTAGTGTCAAGTCATACACATTTAGCAAGGATCAAATTCATTTTTAAAAAGGAAAGAAGGAGGAGTGCGGGTGACAGGGGGATAGGGTGAACAGAAGGAATTATTTTACGGGTGATGAACTCCTTTAGTAAATTGGACATATCCTTATTTAAATTGTATCCAAGTACTAGAATGTTGTAATGTCCAGAAGTCAATTGGAAAAACTGATGGCATAAATATTTAGATTTACAGATTTACAGAAAATTAGGCAAATTAGGCAAAGCATGTTAACTAAAGCAAAATTTTCTAATTTTGATAATGCTTACCTTTCTCGTTTTACTTATTGATGCTGAATAAGCAAGTGCAGAGAGCTGACCCTGTTTCATTAATATGTCATAGACATGTAAACCAGGAATCAAAAGTCTTTACTCCTGTCATTTTGCTGTAAATTAATGTACACAAAGTGGCTGCAAGGGAGTATATAATAGTACAACAAAACCTTACTTATCCAGCTGCCATTCTCAAATATCTACAAGGCAGCCTCACATCCAGAATTTAGTTTAAAAAAAGAAAAAGACTTCCATTAATCAATGTAGATAAATGCTTTCATGTCCGTTCACTGAAATACTGTAATAGCAGAGCCACTCTCAGGAGATATTTACTCTTGCTTTATACACAGTGCTAACAGATGGTCATTCATTCTCTAGCCCACCGTTAAAAAGTCCAAAACCAGCAGGTTGGCTAAAGAGAAGCACTAGAGAGCAGGAAAAATTAATAGGAAAGGAGCAGACGAGCAAACCACAAAAAGCAGAAAGAGCAACTCAGAACACACAGTCTGGGGCCAGTTAGTGTTGGGGCAAATAGCGCTAACCACCCCAAGATCCCTGAACGCTTGGCCGGAGGTCAGGAGAAATACTTGCTGTTCTTAAGAAAGACAGTCAAGCATCGAGGAAAAGTTCATTTGAGTTCACTTGGCTTTCGAGGGCAAAGTATTATGCAACTCATTTTAGAAAAAGTCTCATCAAAACAGAGTAAGAAATAGTCAAAAAGCTTTGGTAACATGTTAAAAAGGGTAAATTATTTATCTGGAAAATTGTTTGGCTGGAACACTGTGTTTATCTAAGTCCCTGGATAAATGCGATGTGACTGCTAGAGCTTTTGCCCGCTAACTTGCTTTCGTCCAACAATTCCCCTTAGAAACAGTATTTATTACGGGTTTTCTCTTGCCACCTTCTTTTTATCATCTTATCCATAACTTACAGATAGAATGATAAGTGCTTAAAAACAAGGCAGGCAGACTTGGAATTATCACTTATTTCTTTTTTCCATACCTTCCCCTCAGATGACGAAGTCATAGGAGTTAGTGTCAGCGTTCGGGACCGAGAAGATGTCGTCCAAGTCTGGAATGTCAATGCCTCTTTAGTGGGTGAAGCGACCGTTTTAGAAAAGATCTATGAACTTCTGCCCCACATATCTTTTAAAGCAGTATTTTATAAACGTAAGTGCTTCATTTCTGATTATTACTTTCTAGCTTATTCTATCATACTTTTCAAGATAGAAACTGTGTTGCAAATGAGGTGAAGGCAGAATCACTTGAAATTCTATAATCCAGAAAATAATAAGATACATTCAGTTGTTTTAAAAAAACAAGTTTAGTCTCAGAAATTAAAATGAGATTTTATTTTCGCCTAAATGCATGGATCAGAAAAGGAGATACATATTGTATTTGTTATTTCAGAAATTTAAACCTGATCTTACATTTGTCATTCTCAGAAAAAATTACCTTCTATTTGAAGCAACAATAACAAAAATGTTATTATATGAGCTGGCAGGTAGATATTCAATCATCCCTTCATAAACAGGAGTTTATAATGTGTAACATCTGTATTTGTGGAGGAATGCGTTCTGAGCGCTGGAATGATTGAATGTTCTACTGAAATGCTAATACTTCCTCATTATGGGAGACTGTGACACAGAACCGAAGGAGAATTCACGCCTAGTGGTGAAATGTTAACAGTATGAATAGGTGTGTGGACCCATTGTTTCCATCATGATTCATGTTCATTGCTTTTGTGTGCTCTTTTGAAAAAGTCATCTTTTTCATAATGAAAACAGCTTAGTGCTATTAAACCAGTGTTTGGTAGATCAAACTGTGGGTTACACTTTTAACAATGAGTTAGAGAAAAGCATTGACAGCCTTACACGTATATGATAAATTTCCTATTTCCCAAACTGTTCCAAGAGTCAGTAACCCAATTTTTTTAACTATTGTATTTCATTGAATCTAAGATGCCTTTGATGATAAGTATTATTTTAGTATTACTAAGAAAGAAAAATAAAAGGCTTCCAATTAAACCATGACACATTATTGATTCTAGGGGTCTTCAAACGTGGCATGGGGAGTGGGGGAATGCATCTTAGAATTGCTGAAATACACTTCATTATTGTTTCGCTTTTCCCAACCCTTTACCAAAAAGGAGAACAAATCGAATTTTTTTTCATGATTGTCTTAGTATGATAGAGGATGTTAAAAGCAAGACCTCCCTCTAAGGAATCATATAATCACAGGCCGAATGATTTAGATTTTAAGCAGTGGAACCAATCAGGTGCTGCAGGTATTCAGGAGGTGCTTAGCTTCTGAATTGTAAATGAAAGTTTCAATAAAAGAGACGGAAAGATGGCACTGCAGAAGTCGCTTATTGGCTGTGCAGTGTGGAAATTGCAATTTGTAGATGCAATTTGCATTCCTTAGGGAACATTACTTGTATTTTCAACCCAGATAGTAACTGAAAGGTCACCAAGGGTCTTTTCCTTTTTCCATGCCACAAGACTAACCCCAGCAGAAACTCTGCTTCTGGAAGGAAGTGTGTTTCATTGCCATTTATGAACGGGGCTAAAACATTCTTTCCGCCTTTGAACCAGCTCCACATTTGACTCAAAAGAGGAGAAAAGCAATTTGGAATAATTAAGTCAGGCACTCTGGCTTTTTGTCCCACTTCAACAATGTGACCTCGAGCAAGTCACAACTTCTCATCCTTTCACTTTCTCATGTAAATATCGAGGCGGTTGGTCTTAAATGATCTCCAAGGTCCCTTCTACTTCAAAATTCTATGATTAAATTTCCAGGTAACACGCTCGTTAGCATCAGGTTAAGATGATATGAGTGTTTCATTAGATAATTAGGCCAAAAAAGGTTAGGCTAGTTTTTAGAGCAGTGGCAATAATCAGGTAAGACTGAACCAGGAGTCACTGCTTAGCTGTTGTGATGGCTAGGGGGAAGAAAAAACAAACAAAGGGGGGACGATGCAGCTTGGCCAGTTGAATCAAGCTGAGTAGACATCCTAAAGATAGATGCCACTGTGAAGTTTGTGAGTAATGCAGAAGTGGCTACTGGTCTCAGTAGAAATCCATATTTTAATGGCATAAATTAACATTTAAAAACTCAAAGATGATTCAAATAAAAATTGAATTGGAAAAAAAAGCAGTTCTCTTTATTTTGTAGAAAGCAGGCAGTCCTTTACTCAGTAGGGTTATACACCACACGCTGCAAAATTGATTTGGAAAAATGAGTTTTGGGCAGAAATCTTATTCCCAGCATGATGGAAACAGTTGTGCGGTGAGCTAAGTTAGAAATGGCCAACTCCGTGCTATCACTCTGTCTTTTTAATAGGACCCTGGTGTAAGTATTCACAAGGTGCTGGAGCCAGGTGACAGGGCAGATTTTCCATGTAGGCAGCCCTCGACTATTCTGTGAAGGCCTCCAGCAGAGTGGATGAGGATTAGGCTGTTGATAAGTTATGGATGGTTTGAATTCAGATTGGTTACTTGACTGAGAAACTCACAATGTACAGAGACCCCTCCCTGCAAATTCTTTTAGTTTCTTCAGAGCAGCTGAATGACAAATGTCTTTTCTGATGTGAGAATTGTTTAGAGCAAAGGTTGGCAAACTACAAACCTCAAGCCACATCTGCCCCCTCCCCGCCTACTTTTGTATGGGCTACAGCTGAGAATGGCTTTCACATTTTTAAATTTTGGAAAAAATCAAAAGAAAAACTACATTTCGTAACGCTTGAAAACTGTATGAAATTCAAATTTCAGTGTCCATATATATATAAAGTGTATTGGTACCTGGCAAAGCCCATTTGTGTATATATCATCTCTGGCTGCTTTAGTGTCACAAAGGCAAGAGTTAATAGATGGGACAGAGATCCTATGGTCCACAAAGCCTGAAGTATTTATTCTCTGCCCCTTTCCAGAAAAGTTTGCTGACTCCTGGCTTCAAGCATTTCTCTATACCCTTTCTACCAAGGCTAACGTAAGGCTGACAGAGCTTCCTTTGTTCCCCAGAACTTTCCCCATTCTGAGTGTTCTGTTCTCCTATCTCCATAACCCATGAAAATGGCAGTATTTCAGTGTCTCAACTATGACCACCTCAGACTGTCCCTCGCACTTAGAAGTAATAGAAATCCTTGGACAGTCCATATCTCTTGATTTATGATTTGGAGCCCAGCATCACCGAGAGGTCTGTGGCTCCTCCACTTGACCCAGCAGCACTGCATATTTTATTGCAGGGCAGACCATGTTTTCTTTGGTGTCTGTCCTAAAAGTCTTTCCTAAAAAGAAAAAATAAAACATACAAAGTAAAATATTTGTGAAATTCTACATGTAAGAAATGTTCAGTGAGGGCCAGCCAGCCTGGTGGCGCAACTGTTTAAGTGCGCGCACTCCACTGCGGTGGCCCAGGGTTCACCGGTTCGGAACCGCTTGTCGAGCCATGCTGTGGCGGCGTCCCATATAGTGGAGGAAGATGGGCACGGATGTTAGCTCAGGGCCAATATTCCTCCACAAAAAGAGGAGGATTGGCATCGGATGTTAGCTCAGGGCTGGTCTTCCTCACTAAAAAAAAAAAGAAAGAAACGTTCAGTGAAATCAGTTCGGATTACAAGCCACTCTTAGGAATTGAGCCAACGCGAGGTTACCCTGGGAGCTATAAAGTGTACTTCTCCCACCATTTATCCAAGTGACAAGCAGGTTGAGGTGGCATCCAGGATGATCCTGAAGGGAAAATGGTCCTGTTCCCCTCCGCCTACCCCACAGTAGTCTGACGAATTTAGTCTATATTAAAAACAGAGAATTGGGAGGGGCTTAACAGGTGAAATGGGCCAGCTCATTGGTGCCTTCCTAGGATATCCTGCACTGCCCATCGGGGTAGGGTATGGGGGCACAAAGCATAGGGGGTCCTGAGTCACCCTTGGCTTTATCAGTCCCAAGCCACAGCAACTTTTCCACTTGATGTGCCCTTGCTTCGTGATGACGGTTGACCAAGTCCAGGCAGTGGATTTTCAAACTTGGCCTTTTGCCTGGGAGGAAACGTTATGTGTTTCCTAGGTCTCCCATTTCCCACTTCCACTTGATAAAATTTCAATTCTTTGGAAAATATTTTTGGTAGTGTAATCTTTTATTCTTGAGTTCCTAATTGTAATTAGTCATTTGCAAGCCAGACAGGAGGGCTGAAAAAAAAAAAGAAAAAACAACCCATGATTGGGAAAAATAAAAGACCCATCAATTTAATGAAATGTCATTTCCCACAGAGGGTGTTCAGAGGTGGGGGGAACATAATAGAATTGCTACTGCCCTTGTGTTCTTCTTTGTTTTGTTTTATTTTTGTTTTATTTTATTTTTAAAGATAGGCTTATGAATGGGCCTGTCCTGGGTAACCTCAGGTCCCCACCCCGTGCGTTCTGTGGGATGCATCTTCCCCTACAGCATCTGCTTGCAGCCCAACATATCCTCTTCATCAGCTTGTCAGGATTACTCATCCTCTCTGGCACAGCAAGAAGAAACAGGCAGCATGCCCATTGCTTGTTTATTCCTTGTTTTAATTTTCATTATTACGTTTCTCAGGAAATGCACGCCTCAGCTAACAGTTACTGGCACAAAAAGGTATTTGAGTTCTTGCCAACATTTGGGGAAACTGAATGAGATGCCTTAGAGAAGGGTTGCCCCATCCTTTGCTTAAAGTTTTCTTTCCTTTTTTTCTTTTTTGTTTTTTTCTGTCCTTTAGCCCATGAAGAGCATCATGCTTTTGAAGGTGGACGTGGAAAACACTAATTGCACTCTGTAAAGAATTCTTTGTCCTTTGCTGATTGGTTTTGGAAACGGTCTTAACAGGAGGGAGAGTGAAGAGAAGACTTGCCGAAGCCCGATGCTGGTCATTTTAGAGTGGGTTTCTGTCCTTGCAGATTGAGCAATTAGGATTCAAAGTGACAGGTGGGGTGGGGGGGAGATTGTGTGGGTTTCTACCGTCACGTTATTTGCTTTTTTTTGGCTTTCTAAATTCTCTGTTGTATTCACTCCAATTTTTTTTTTTTTTTGCCCTTTTAAATTCCTTATTCAGTCTAATTATTGTTTTCTACACTCCCCTTTCATTGAGGCACAAGAAATCGGTTTCCCTTTAAGTAGCTCTGCTGTACCTAGTTAATGAGAATATGCATACTCATGACAATACTGCTTTTGAAAACCACACTGTACTCAGAGGAATACTAGCTTGGTGAAACCTGTCTTTTGATTATTTGTTGTGACACATTCCTACATACTATGCACTGGGCATTTTTTTTTTCTGTCCCAGGGAAAAGAAAAACCATACTTAATCTGATTTTGCACTGACAGCACACATCTTTTATTTTTCCTATTTAAGACTTTTTTTTTTTTTTTTGGCAATGAAAGGAAAATAATAGTTGGGTTGCCTAACATAAAAACTATAATCACAGTAGAGTGTCAGGATATAAATCAAACTCTAGGTCTTCAGACCCTCTGTGGAAATATTTCTAACCAGAATTTCAATTTGGCCATTTCAAAGGAAGGCTTAGAGTGGTAGCAAAGAATTTCTCCCAATAGGAAACCTTATATTTCTGATTTAAAGAGGAGGTGATGTTTTAATTGTTTGTTAAGCTTCTACCAAATTTTGGGTGTGTGTACCATCCACTTAGGACTTTCCAAATCAATTCGAACACGTGTTGTTAAATGAGCCCCTTTTCCTGCTCACGTTGTACGTTGTTTCCAATGATCAGTAAGTAGTCCTCCAGCCTGGGCGGCTCTCCCCTCCTTTTCTCATTTAGGAGCAGGAAGTTAAATCTCATTTCCTGGATGAATGTGAACATTCAAAAAGTCGAACTTTGAGTACATTCTGTTCGTATTAATTTTTGGAATTGTTGATATATATTGTATTTATATGGAAAGAAATACTGGTTTTAGTGGAAGGAAATGGCCACCTTCTGGAACACTGAGACTCGCTCAGAATGTGCTGATTGCCTTCTCTGGACTCTGCCAAGACTCCTCCGGCTTTTACCTGAAAAGGGGCAGGGCCGCCCGTTTGAAGATGCTCCCTCCTGCTGGCTTTTTTGGAGTCAGGGGAGCTAGCGCATGCTTATATGTTTTGAAGAAGGGCCAAGCTCTCAGAACTTCATTGTACTCAGGATTTTTAATTCCTCTTGCAGTATTGACCAGCAGAGAAAGGTGGGGTTACTTCAAGCCTCCAACATGTGTTTGTAAATAAAATTCTCCACATTTTAAAGGACTTTCAACAATATCTATTTATAAAAGTTGTGCCCTTCACTTCATTACTAACCACATCAATCACAAGAACAATGATCATAGTTTTAAAAAAATGCTTTGTTTCTAAACTTGAGTTTTTTCAGTGATTTCAAAATGAGGTGTAAGGATTTCCGACCCATTTTTCAAAAGCCTGGGACTTGTTTCTCTAAACATTGTACTAACATCCAACTTGTTTTTAAATTATTCATCAAGGATTTAAAAAAATTATTCTGGACATGAATTAAAATTCTTTTTTATAATATAAGTATTTTTCTGATAGATTAGAAAAAGGATATGATTGACTTATCTTCATTATAATTGTCATATATATTTCCATAAGTAAATGGATTTTGAAGTATTTTTATTTTTGGATTTTATTTAAAGCATTGTGATGACATGTTCAACTTTTGCATGTATGTAGCCTTTGAAGTAAAAAAAATAAATAAAATAAATAGGACTGTTAGGCTCACATTCATGTTTTCTAGTTTCTATTGCTTATGATCACAAAACATGGCTTAACACACAAGTAGATTTTTGTCCCAGAGTACTTGTGCAACTATTATGACCTTGTGGAAAATACCAACTATGAGAAGGATTTAATTTGCCTAGGTTAAGAACCTATCATCTAAGTTACTTTGAGAGGATTTTGTCAGATTTTGCTTTGGAAATTGTTTTAATTGAGTATTTAGTTTGTAAGAGACGTTGTATGAACTAAGCTGATTTAATCACTTTAAAAACCTCTCATTACCTCCTTGGATTAAAGAAGCTAATACTCTTTCGAGATACAAGGAAATATTTTGTGGAGCATGTGACTTTTGTGTCAGGGCAGTGTACCCATCTTGGCCAAGCTGGGGAAAGTGGGAACTTATACTAGAATCTGGGTTTTTTCAACCAAGTCCTTGCAGACGTAGCCTGTGCCCTCCACAAAGAGCCATACAGAAGCCCGAGAGCTCACTTTCTTGTCTTTGTCATTCCCGGGGTCTGTGATGCAGAGCCATCGACTGTCATGGAAACCAGCATGCTTTCTCGCCTCCTATTATTCCCTGGGTTTTCAAACCTCAAGTGCTTGCTTACATCGGGAAAGTCACACCCCTTAGATAAGGACGAATAATATCCATTTAAAGTAACTTGTCTAGATTTCAATTTTCGTTAAACACTTTCTGAAGTACTGACTGACTCCAATTAAAAATTTCCTCCTCTCCCCCACTTTTCCACATTTCTGAAATGAGGGTGCAGTTTACAGCAAATATACACATTTAATATAATGTGGATATTAAATTCATGGTACAGTCGACGGAGAAAAACCATGAAAAGAAAAACACAACTCTAGCAAACTTTAAGTGAGTTTGACTCTAACCTTCTCAACTCTCTTCTTGAATTTAGCTCACGTCTGTATCATACACACAGTCACAAGACTTTATAGTTGAAAGAAACTCTGGCTATAATTAGGTCCATTAGACGCAATGTCCAATCTACCGACAGGGCCAGTGCCTTGACCAGACCTGTCTGTTGTGGAAGGACATGGGGCTGGCGAGCAACAGAGCTGGACATTGAAGTCTGCAGGCTACATCCCAATCCAGGCTTCCTTAAACCAAGAACACTCCAAGTCTGTCAACCTAACTCCAAAACACGTCACCCTGATCAAGTACTACATAAGTGATCCAGCCTGGCCATTGATAGGCCTATACATAATCAGATGTCCTCATTATAAACCGCTCTCATTTTCTCCCTCTCATTCCCAGTGACTGAAGCAGTGTTACAGTTAGGTGTTTGAAAACAACCTTATTATTATAGGAGTTGGGCCTTTGCTATAAGATGCTCTCAACTCTTAGAGGATCCCAACTTTCGTACTTACACAAAACTGACAACATTTGGAGCGATCACATGGTGGCGCTGCCTTCCAGCCAATGGTTCTGACTCAGCAGCATAATTTATCCAGCTATGTTTTTGTAATTATTTTAAGATTCTACTGCATTTTGCTTTTACGGTTTTATAAAAATTTGATGATATACTACCAATAGAAATTTAGCTCTCCTATACGTAATAAAAATGTGTCAAAGGTAGAACTCCCCGGATGTGCTTAAAAAATCTCAAATCTTAGGCTCTCATTGAGCCTAGAAGCAGTTATGAAGAAAAAGAATGAAATAAACTAACATGAAATACCAGAAATATTCCATCAAATATTGTGCCCAAAGGGAGAAGTAAAATTAGGGTTTGGGTTTTTTTTTTTTTTAGCTTTCTAAATATGGAACTCCCCTTTAAAAATGTAAGTCTATGATTTACCTTTCCTATGGTGTATGTTCTGTAAGGTCTCACTCAATACAAATGCAAGTAGAGGACTGCCTGTGGGTAGTTTATTTCTTAAAAGAAGAGATGCAGACCAATTCAAAATTACTTAAGAGTTTAGTGACACAGGATTGTGCAAGCCAGCATAATTGCCTCAGCAGCTGAGAGGAGTCAGAAGGTGAAGAGGAACAAGATAGGAACAGAGGTGCAGTGAAAAACCCTCTGAACCTATGCTCCTGGATATCAGTTAGAATGGGTTCTTCTTCTACTTCTCTCACAAGGGAAAAAGCCCCAATAGATTCCTTACACATCTGATGATACTGTTCTGTCTCATTTTCTGTTTTTACATAGGCATCAAAATCTGGAAACACTTCTTATGTAGGTTAACCCATTGAGGCTAAAAGTCACTATCTTGTGTTGTAGAGATATTTTCGTCTTGCTGACATGACTCCATTTTTTAAAAGAAAACTCAGACTCTTAGAATTTTAGAATGGAAAGGACCTTTGAGATCATCTACCAGTGCTTCTCACCCCTGAGCATGCAGAGGAATCACTGGGGTGTTTACTTAATATGCAGATTTCTTGACTCCAACCCTAGAGATTCTGATTTCAATAGGTCTGGAAGGCCTAGATACCTGCCTTCTTAGCAAGTGCCCAGTGATTCTAATGCAGATGTCCTTCAGATCTCACTTTGAGAACCCCTGATTATAGCCAACCCCCCACTATGACAAATAAGGAAAGCCTCCCACCTCCCAAGCCCTCTCAGATGACCTGATTCGAATGTATAATCCCAACAACTCCAGGAAGGCTGGAGAAAGCCGTTACCACTAAGACTTGAGAAGATGATGCTGGTAAATAACAATTTTATGGCGAGGACTACAGCATAATAGGTAGCCCCTCTCTGGAAGTCCATCATAAAAAACCTTTAATACAGAGTGGTGGCTTTTCTCTTTTCTAAATACCATTTCAGCCTGTTAAGAAAAAAGAAATTAATGTTCAGAAAAAGTAGTTACTCCATATGTGTGGTAACTGCTTTTCTATAATGTCTTATGGCATCTGGGGTTCAGCATCATTGAACAAAGATTAAATGAACGTTACAGAGCTATAAAATTGCATGTAAAATAACGCAAAACTGTTCAAATGACTATCAAAGTAGCCTGTGAATGAATTTGCACTAAAATTAATTGTCACTCTTAGACATAGCTTAGCAGAGCTGTTACTAAACTGGAGGGTTTCTTTAATGCATAGAAGTGTCAGAAAAATCAAATAAGTATTCCCTAAATCATGTGAATGATAAGCAAAAGTCATTGTGAAGTCAATATTTTTTTGTTCATCATTGCTACTAAAATTTAGAGTCCCGTTGTATATGTGTGTGTTGAATGTACCTTATTAGAATATCCAATAAAATAGCCTTTTGGATATTCTATGCTCCTGTGTCCTTCAGAAATCATGGGGTTGAAGGAATCTGTGTTAAATGTTTTATTTTGGTTGTTGCCTGAAAAAGATCATCAACTCATTTAACTAAATGCAAGATTTATTTATGAAAATTTCAACTTCTAATGTTGAAGTCAGAGAATTTTTCTTAAACTTTTATTTTGGAACAAGTGTTTGAGATTTATTAAACTGGTCACTTTGCATTAGACAGCGGAGCTTGAAGTAAATATGAGCGTTTCTGAGTCTTCTATAGAAAATTAATGGTACCTCTGGTCTTTTTACATACGAAGATTTCAGAAGGTGAAATTTTTAATTTTAGCACTTTACATTATATGATGAATGGGGAATATTAAAGGACTGAGCATTTTAATAAACTTATAGGGTTTCTGTTTTCAAATAGAGCTATTAACTTTGTGAGCATACATTAAATTCCCCCCAGATCTCTCAGAACTTAATCAAATAATATGGCTTACATCCACTGTATGGTTTTATTAAAAAGTTAAACTATCTTCTTAGTAATTTTTTAATAACAAGTCACCATCCCTTTGCATGTATCCTCACGGATGTTTTAGTTCCATTTAAATTACTACACAAAAGTATTTCAGAGCTTAAACCAGTAAGCACACTTTAGCATGTACATCCAGTACCATTCGTCTCAAATTGAAAATCTTATCAGTTGCAGTCAAAATTATTCATTCTTTCAGACTGTCTTACCTGTGTAAGTTGAAGCAGGTTTATTTGCCTTATGTTTTGGATCTGCTTGTGCCCCCTCCTCCTCACTGTATACCATCTGTGCCCTGTGCATTTGGGGCCCTTCCACATCTGGCTACAAGCTGGTGTAATGCCCTTCCTTTTGATCTGGCTTCATCTAGTGATTTGCTCAGTATTTTTAAGGTCAGACTGAAAACTTTTCTGTTCTAGTTATTTTTGATTTTATATTGTGTGTTGTGTTTGATGTTCAGATACATGTGAAAGTTGCTTCTATAAGTCAGTAATTTTTATTCCAGCATTTTACAGCAATAAGGTAAGATGAGACTGACCTTTTCTTACTTGAAAATGTAGTGATTTATGTGTTTAGTGCAAATGTTTAGACTTTCCATGCAAAAGTTCTTGCAGTTTTCTCATTTGAGACGATATTGCTATGAATTTGTACTCCTTCCTTTTTCAAGTTATAACTTGGTCGGGTTTGTTTTAAATGTTTATTAGTTTGTAGAACTTTATGTTGAGATTTTCTCAACCTGTTGCCACTAAATCTCACTCTGTATTTGGGTCCTGTAGTATGGAAATGTCATTCTCCTCTCTCAGGCTTAAAATGTCATGCAGTTTTGTTAACCACATTGCTTCATCTTAGTTAGATTCCAGGTATATGTGTGGTGATTGTCATAACCCTGTTAATCTGGCACATAGTGAAACTTTCTATCCAACTCCTCCTAGCGTGTGCCTGACACTTAGTAGGTTGTCTATGGTACTCTGACTGGAAGCAGCTCTTTTTATTTCTTGTACTCCCCTATTGAACATATTTGGTGACGGGGCTCATCTTGGTCTTTTAGAAAACACACTTTATGTATTTTAATTCTTTTTCTGTGCTCTTTCGTAAGAATGGTTTCATTTTAGAATAACTCAATTACTCTTGTTTCCGTTTTGGCCTCCAATTCGCCTATAAGATTCAGTTGTCCCCCATTTAGCCCAAGAAAAGTGAATTTTACTCTTCCTTTCTGACAGTCTAATATATCCCTTTAAAAACAAACAAAAAATACCAGCCAACTGTTATTTCTCCCATTCATATGTATACTTTCCTATCTCTCACTGTAGAAGCAAGCAATTCAAGGTTATGTATGTGATGCCCAGTTAATTTTAACACAGTGAATTTAATGAAATCTTTGAGGGGCAGGGCATAACACTCTGAAGGCTTTAAGATTTCATGATATCTCCCTCTCATGTTTGAGTCTGATTACTGTGTAATCTGTGTGTACTTTATCATCTGGTGGTTATTAATGCACTTTGTTCTTGGTTGTTTTATAAGCATAGGCTCTGTCTTCCCACCTAAGCTACAGTGTTTTCGAGACTAACACCAGTGATTCTTTTAGTGTAGTAATGGCTATTACAGAACTTTTAACTGTGTTCACTAATGAATATACTGTGTTAAAGAAAAAAAAAACTCTGGAATCCTACGGAAAGATAGATCTTTTGTTATAGGAAGAAAAGAAAACAGTAGCATTTACAAGGCTCAGCAAGTTAAAATGTATATCATTGAAATATGTATTTATTTCCTATCATCTGGCTAGGCTATGGTGCTGACTAGCTTATTTCTTGCCAGAGAAAATAAGTTTAGATCATAAGCATATTTAACTAGCAAGCATAAATCATAAGGCCTTCTAATCATAAGCATGTTGAACTCTGGCACCATTTGTACAGATGGTATGGTTAGATGTGTGCTCCTCCCAGCCCCAAAGATGTGGACAAGATCTTACTCCCCAATTTCCTCTTTCACTCGGGAAACTTAAATCATTTGCTTTTTGCACATGCAGAATTCTAGAAAGCACAGAACTGAAGGAAGGTTTCAAGTCCTAGGAAAGTTGTGGGTTTTGTGACTTACTCTTACTGGAGAATGATGAAAATGAAAGTTAAACACTAAAGCAATGGTCCCTTTTTAAGGCAAAAATAATTAGCGTTTCATGAAGATAGTCAAGTTATAAGGGACAAAACTTTGATATTCAGAATGTATCTTTTTTAAAAAAAGAAAACAAACATCATGGAATCATAAATAAAATTTTAACAGAAGTCCATTGGCTTGCAAAGAGTGTTCCCCAGGTAGCTGGGTCTACAGAAATACTTTTAGATACTGCAAACAAAGCTCCTATTGTAAAATATATTTTTTAAAGTATTTTTAAAGTGTAGTAAAACAATAACACATCTATACTGATATGCATTGCATGGCAAAATGTTAACATTTTGGAAGCCAGTAAGCATAATTTATGTACTTATTGATTTTGTTTTGTGAAACATCATTTTTTAAAACCTTTTTATTGTAATAAAACAAAGATACAGAAAACCACTCAAAACAAATGTGTAATTGAGTGAATTGTTATAGGAACACGCTTATAACAGCACCCAGGTCGAGAAATAGAACTTTGCCAGCCCCCTCAGGAGCCCCCTTCACGAGTCCCCTCCCAGTCACAGCCCCTGCCTTCCCCACTAAAATAACCATTACCCTGACCTACAGTAAGCACTTCCTTGCATTTCGTTCTGGTTTTATCACTCAAGTGATAAACATCACTTTTATCTTTTTATATAGAAGCTCCTCTACTTATGAAAGTTGGGTTCAGAAAAGTTATATATAAGCTCTTTAAATCATAAGTGCAGAATGACACTCTGTAAGCAGTTGCCACCCCCATAAGTCAGTGATTGGGCAGAGTTTGACATGTTTCTGCTGTAGTGTGTGGCTCTGTTCATAGCTATAATATCAGTAATAAATAATAGCTAATGTCTATGGACTTATGCCATCTAAGCACTAGATTACTTAATAGACTTCTCCACAAAACACTACAAGGTAAATACTATTATTGTTATTCCCATTTTCTGTATGTGTGAAACAGGTTCAGAGAGGTGAAGTAACTTGCCCAAGGTCACACAGTCTCTCTCAGAGCCAAGATACATCCAAGGTAGTGTGGCTCCAGCCTGTTCTCCCAGTGCTAGGCTACCTTGATGGAAGTTGAAGATTCTGATGTACAAGAATTTTGAGATTCCTATTATAAGATCCTTTCTAAAGGAAAGGATGTACAGCTTTAAGAAAAAGCTTGAAAACTCGCTGGTCTAGTTCTACCTTTTCATTTTACAGATGAAGAAATGACCCAGAAAGTAGAAAGAATTTATTTAAGGTCATACAAGCAGTTGGTGGCAAAGTTGCAGCCAGATCCCCCAAATCTTCTGGCTGTTAAAATCAGTGATCTTTCCTTCATTCCATACCTTATGTGGGAAAAATACACATTTTCTAATCTGCTTTTTTGCATCAGTGCCACACAAGCAGACTTGACTTGAAACCAGTTTATAACTAGGACCTACCATCCACTTGCTTATTTTCTCAAGGTTTTAACTGGGAATTAAAAAATTTATATTTGAAGTTTGCTTTTCTCTCTCACTTATTGAGTGCCCAATCTGTAGATGCACATGCCTAACACTCTTCTCCTAAGAACGTACAAGAATAACACATTTGACTGGTGTGGATGGTAGGTGAAAAAGAATTACTGCTGTAGTGTAGGCCCTTCAACATATTCACGGCCAATTCTGGATTATCCCAGCACAGATGGATCCCGCAAAATCCCTCTTCTACTTCTTACTGGTGACCTTCAACTATTTGTGTTTGCAAATGCTTCTACCAGGGATTTGAAAAGAGAAGAGGAGAGAAGATGGGATTTTGTTTCTTGACCAGTGTTAGGTGTCCTAGTAAAAGGTTTGGTGGTTTTGGTGACAGACTGTGGGATTCTCTCTGGGTTGAACTCCTCTGGGATGCCCAACTTAGCCTTGGATGTCAACAATCAGGAGGGAAGCAAACTGGCATAATACAAAGAGCTTAGTTTGGAATTTGCGTTATTGGGTTGAAATCCTATTAGTGTTTATGCCTTGAACAAGTTACTCATCTTCTCTGAGCCCCAGTTTCCTCATCTTAGAAGGGAAGAAGGTAGAGCTTCTTCAAAGCAAAAAGCATATATAGGCACCCAGCTCAGTACTTTGCTCATGTAGAGAGTTAGTAAATGGTACTTCCATTAGTTGACTTTCCATTTGTCCATACAGTAGAGAATGAACTGATCCAATGAAACTTTCTCACTCTACTCTTGAGGTCTTGGTCCAGCTTAAGTTGTTCAAGGTCCTGCAAGTTGTTGGTGACAACATTGGCCAAACCCACTAGTCTCCTAACTGCTTGTTTACTGATCTGTCTACCTCATCACACCATATTGGAAAAAACAACAAATCGGCCATCTTCACTTGAGCTCTGTGTACCTGACTTCTGAGTCGATTTGCCATGAACTAATTTAAAACCTGAATGAATCTTCCAATTAATTATTTTCTAAGGATGTTATTGCCATCACTACTCAGGAATATAAGAAGGAAGTTCAGTTGATGAAAATGTTTTCCAGGCTGAACAAATTCCTGATGAAGCATAAGTTCCATATAGTCCGCTGTGGATTGTAGGCACTCACACTTACCTTTGAAGGAGGATTGTAGGGGCTCCCAAGAGTTCCCTGTATTACATGCATATTCTTTGAATCTTGGATACCTCAAAGGAAGTTGATAGGCGTTAATATAGCTGAGTTATGGATCGTATGGGATATTGACTCATTCACTCAGCAACTATTTATTGAAAAACTATGATATGCTAGGCACTGAGAATACAAAAATAAACAAGACATCGTCCCTTCTTCATGGAGCTTACAATTTAGTGGATTGGTAAATATCATTAAAATTTGAACTACTAGACCATAAGAAAGGCAGGAAGTATATCTTAAACATCTTTGAGTTCCACATACCTGCACATACTACAAACTGAATGCATGTTTGAATGAAGTAATGTTTGAATGTTGTCAGAGGTTTTGTTTTTTTTTAAGTCAAAATATCTTTCAATTTCTAAAGCTGAGTGTTCTCACTAATCTCATTATTGTTTTAAAATTCTCTAATAATAGTTTTGACGCTGAATTCAGTAACCACAAAGGCTGCTTATAATTTGTTGGTGCTTTTCAAACATCTTTAAAAGCCAAGCGAGTCCTTGACTTGCTTGGTAATTCACCGTGACTTTATGTATATACCTGAAGGGTAACCATCATAAAAAGGCCTGTGCACCAACATGCTAAATATAGGGATTCTTACACTGTGGAATGTCTAAAGATTGCTTACTCTGTAATTTTTAAAAGCCCTGTAATTCCTTATAAAGCATATATAGCATCTGAACAAGAAATATGACACTAAGTCTAGGATTAAATAATATCTTGGGGCCACTACCTTATGCATTTTCAGCAATTTGGGAACTCCACTAAGTGCAGGTTAACAAGACCAGAGCATCATAAATGAGCATCTGTCCCATGACCCAGCTGGAGACCCCTTCCGATTATTCATTCCAGAAGCACGTGCTGACACCAAGTTCAGCGCTCTCGAATCCCCCACTCGCAGTGGTCTTTTAAGAGTGGCAGGAGGTCAGATCCTTCCACCCCCACGCTTTGTGGTGTGTCTCAATGTGTTCTGGGTCTTGCTTTGTAGCCCTGATAACTCTATTTTCAAAATTAAAGTAAACAAAAGGAGACCTCGGACAGGAAGCAATCCAACTCTGAACACTTGTGTGGAGACAGGGTTTTTTGTTGCTTTTTTTTTTTAAGTGTTTTAAATAAGAACAGGCAGCTCTGAGGACAAGAACTTGTTCCATTCGGCACCACTGTTATTTCACCCGCTGACCTGGGCTTTTGCAGCCCAAGTTCATCCTTCCACTTCAAAGGCCTGGCTCTGAGCAGATCACACATTTTCCTTGATGACAAATTAATCAAACTTGATTTCTTGGATGAGATGGATACAAAAGAACTACAACTCCCCAAGGCCCGAAAGTCAATACGGCCCTTCTGGCTCTGATTAGAGCAACAAAAGGATATCTGAGAGCCATCTTCGCTGCTCGGGCTGCGGGATGGAGCTGAAAGCAAGGCGGGCTTGTAAAGGAGAAAGGCCTTACTAAAACACATTTCAGCTGCGACCGAGTGCTCGGCGAGCCCTCCTGACAGAGAACATTTCTTTTTAGTAGGTGCTCACCTTTTCTGAAGAGCAAAGTTTCCGCTTAGAAGAACCTAGAGGAAGTAGTATATTATGAATCTGAAATGTTTATAGATCTCCCTTTTATGTTTCTGCTGTGAAGATGAGGTTAAAAAAAAAGGAACAGAAATGGGGCTGTGATCTCTGGCAAACATTAGCGATAGCCCAAGTTTGGACAAGGAAATTTACTTCTACCTGCTTAAAAAGGAAATTCCCCTCGTCCAGGGGACTTATGTACCTGTTAAGGCAGGCCTAGGACAAGGTGAAGCTGTGGGCTTCAAAATACAACTGCTGCGGGTCTGCTCGGGCAACCCACTCGTGAGAGAGTGAAATAAGCTTTCTGCTAAATCGGGGAGCACAGGATTTCAATGCAAAACCCTTTTAGCAGCTTTGTCATTCGCCTGTTCCGTGGAGCATCCAAGGACACTGCTCGCATCCTTCTTGTGATTGCTCTGCGTTCTATATTTAGAAGAATTGCTGTTGCACAAAATATGGTCCCCCCAGTGCTTTACGCCTTTCCCGAAAAGACTTCAAACATGCTGGGTTCATACCTTGATTTCACAATTTTGGAAAGAAGGCCCAGACGGTTTTTCCCTTTCATATGTAGGCAAAACACACAAATGCACAGACTGTGGGTTCCTATTCGATGAGTTTGTAGGGTCTCCTTCCACGCAGCCGCGCCGCCGCCACCCGGCCGCTGAAGGTTGATGAACGTGTGCGGAGTAAAGGGGGGGTCACACGGGCCCATCCCTCATTTCTGACACTTAGTTTGAAGATCCTTCCTCCCAGTATCTTTCTGATCCTGAACGGCAGTTTCCAAAATGTTTGTGGCATTCCAGGACTCTTAATAATTTAAAGCTGTATTTTAGATTCCAGCAATGAGCCGAGGGGTCTACCTCCGCTGTGAGCTGGTTCCTTCTCTCGCCAGGCTCTCTGACACGTGTGCCCTGAGCTGCTCCAGCCAAGCCTCTTGCGGCTCCAGACCTCTACCTCCTTCCTTCCTGGCTCACCCCTTTCCCGGGGTGCGAGGGTGAGCCAGGGCCCCTTCCGCCATGAAGGCTGTGTTGAGCTTTCAAACCTTTCCCACAATCTAGAAGCCCCTTGAATTCTCCTGTAACTCGCCTATGGCACTTGGTTCATTCTAGTGTGTGTGCTTATTGGTAAATGTCGTGCTAACTTGAGAGTTCCCAGGCCTTTTCACACCCCCCCCCACACACACACACAGCCCTTCACACAGAGGCTCTGCTGTTTGTTGAATGAAGGAGCAACATGGCCACAAGCCCATCAGAGATCCCATTCTTAAGAAACCCATCCTCCACTCCTGGGGCATTGTTTTTCTGGTTGGAAAGTGCACTGTGTTTTGAGTGAGTACACTAGCTCCTGCCTCCCTATACCCAGACCTGCTAGTTTTTTGACCTTGAGAGGGCTGCCTGACTTTTCTAAGCCTCAGTTTGCCCATTTGGGTAACAGGGAGAATGAATGCCCCCATCACTGGCTGGGAAGATTAAATGAGAAAATATGTATGGAGGCCCCTTACAAAGTGTTAAGTGCTGTTCTTGTGTAGGTCTTGATGTTAATACTTCATGGTACTGCAGTGTTCTGGTCAAGGTAGGCCTGTTTTTTTAGATACTTGGCCAGTTGTTTTAAATTCACATCTTAAAGTAGAGTCCAGACACCTTTTATTTTTATGAAAATCCTTTTTTTTTAGAATAAAAGTAATACATGCTCATTTTAACAAATGCAAACAATAACAGTAATAGCGCCCCCCCCCAAAAAAAACCTTTTTTTATTCCTAAATGATACTAGTAAGAAATACCAGTGTTTATGGATACCTGAAGATACGCAAGAAAATTGGGCTGCTTAGGGCCAGGCAAAGGAGATGTGAAGGAGGTAAGGAACACTGAAGAGGAAACATGAGGGACCAAAGAAATGTGGTGAGCCTTGCAAACAGGCGCCCACCTTATCCAGGTGGGACTGAAAAGTAACTTATTAACAACACCTGTCTCCTCCCTGTGTTTAGGAAATTCTTTAAAGGAAACGTAGCCATTACGCTTCATTTGTGCGGGTCCAGCACCTGTAGGACTTAACTCTGCACCTGGAGGTGAGGTTTGAAGGCAGATAAAAGCCCTCTTTGACTTGCTAGAGTTTAGAAACTCCTCTATAGGTAATTAAGTCGTCACTCACCTTGATCAACACGTATGCATTATCTTCACACCAAGAGACAGAAATTGTTGGCCCTGAAGAAACTTCAGTGGAGGTTTGTGGTCTTCAACCTAATTATTTTTCTTGTCAGTGTTGTATCTCGTCCTCAGCAGTGGTTTATGCCTCTTGTGTGTTTATGTAGCTAAATTACAGTCATTGTGACAAGAGTTGTGCACTGTTAATCGTTTCTACTGGACGTTTTGCTAGAATTTGAGTATGTGTCAAATTCCAAGAGTATAAAAATGGGAGTTCCTTTGGTCTTCTTTTTTGTTCTGCTAAGTAGTATGATGTCTCTTTACCACATAGAGCCCCCAGACAGAACGGCCCTAGAATGTCATTCAAATGAGATGGCAAAAGTCGAAGTCCATGTTAGGACTTCACCAGGACTTAAAGCAAGTGCATTTCCTGGCGTTATTTGAGGCTCAGAAGATGGTTCTGCCTCTGAAAAGGCATTGGTGACTTCTGACTATAACATACCCTTGTTCTAACAAATCTCAATAGGCATTTTACGTATCCATTTGTGTATTTTATTTTTCACAAAACAAAATTTAAAATCTCATGTCGCAAACACCTAATTAGTTCTTAGATCGAACTGTTGGAGAACGAAATATACTTATTTGCGACAGAATACAGGTTTTAAAGGCAGATTGCATGAAAAGTCTATTACAGTGACAGACTTCCTATCTCCAATTCTTATAGATACTTTCTTCATTGTATGAAATTCAAAATAGGTGAAAACATCTATTTTTAAAAATTGTAGAAATTCTAAGGTTACTATTTAGAGGAATAAGTCAACAAAGCACTCTGCCTTTCACATGCTTTCAGAGTCGCTACCTGTGTGCGACCTGCCAGTGTCCACCTTTATAAACTACCCAGTGTGTTTTTCACGGGATCCCTACAGGCCGCCTTCCAGTTCACTGGCTGGTGTCATCAAGAGACAACCAAGACCAGCTGCGCCTTGGGCGCTCGTAGTCCAAGTTTGCTCTAGAGCGATTCCATGATGGTGGACAGAGAATGAATGGGAAAGTCCTCTCTCAGACGGCTGGGTGGTGGAGTGGTGTTGTCTCTTGAGCACAGTAGGGCTCAAGCCAGCCTGGAGACCCTCTCCCAGGGCTGCCATCTGAGATTTCCAAGATCCGGTGCAAGTTAGGTCCTGTAAGGTTTGTCAATTACACAATTCCACTTCCCTGGGCACAAGCCAATGAAAGTGTGGACTTGCCTGGAAAGAAGATAAACCCCCATTTACCTTTGGATACGAATGGGCTTCCTAAATCTGTGTTAGTCAATGTTTGATTATTCAAAAGCAGCCTAGGAAGCAGTCACCAACCTGAGTCAGGGTCCCATCTACTAACGCCGTTATTTCACAGCTGTGGATATTGAAGCTCGGAGGGGAAAGGTCCCTTGCCCAAGGTCACAGAGCTAGTGAGCCCCAGAACAGGATCTATACCTCAGTCCCCCTCACTTCACATCCAGTTCCCTGTTCCTGTGCCACCATAATTTTACAGTGACTTGAATAATTCATCCCTTTACTCTGTCTTCATTCTCAGAGCTCAGTTTATTCCATGCTTGAAATTTTCACTGAGGTATTTTTTTTAGTGTGAGAATTTAACAACACACCAAATCATTTTCAGTAGCTTATAACATTAGGCGTACAGTAAGAAAGGGTCACCATAAGCACCATTGCCTTAGGGCTACTTGACTGCAAGTGACAGAAAAACCAACTGAGACTGTCTTAAGAAAAAATAATTATGAATGACATAACTGAAAAGTTGTGGAGCACTGGCTTCAGGCACAGTTTGTTCCAGGAGATCTAATCTCTTAGTTCTTCTCTTTGTGTTGTCTTCATTCTCCAGCTCTAAACCTACATCCTCCCTGTTGTAAGTCCAAAATGGATAGAATAGGCCTCTCTCTCTCTCTCTCAAGAGTCCCAGTAAGTCCCAAGGTTGTGTACCATTGACTCTAACTAGATCTCATTCTTATTCCCGAGCCAGTGGCCGTGGCCACAGGATGGCAATGCTGTGACTGGCCAGGCTTAAGTCACACACCGATCCCTACAGCTGGAGTGAAATCACGGTGGTGGTTTCCCAGATCGGGGGCGCGGGGGGGTGGGTGTTGATACTGGGTGACAAAACTCAGAAAGCTCCACTGCGGCATCAAGTCCCAGCAGCTGGCTGACCTAAGGAGACTTACCTGACTGTACAGCCTCTGTTTCTTCAGCTGCAGAATGGAGGTGATACTGGCACGGCCCTCATTTTGTGTGGCATCCTAAGCTTTGTATGTAGTCAGGTTCAATACATTTGAGCAATTAGCGTGAGCTAAGAAGCCCTCCGGCTGGGACATGGTGATGCAGTGGCTCCCGGTTGCCTGTGGATAAAATCCTGACTCCTTGATTAGCCCACGTGGAGTTAAGTTTCCAGCCTTTCCTGGATCCACTCCCATTATCTCTCCTCCCCCTGGAGGTGAGTGACCTCCCCAGGATGCCGTTGCAATACTCTGCTTCCCCCTCCCTCTCCCCACCTCGAACCTTCCTCAGGAAACCTGCTCCCCACCTCAGTGCCCCCTTCTGTTCTCTCTTCGAGCCCTGCACCTCTGGAGCATAGCACATAACACATTCTATTGAAATTGCCTCTCTGTCCCTCCCACTGGACTTGGTGCGCACGGAGACCATGATTATCACTCAGGAGGCCTGGTGCATAGCAGGGGTCCACAGGATCTTTCGTCTATAAAACAACCAGGGATGAACACTAGGCAGGCAGGCGGGGCATCTCCCAGGTGAAGGCCTGTGAGTTTAGGACCCCAGTGGATGAGGGGGCTTCACTCTGACCTGTAGCCGTGGTCATCACCCCCAGATCAGGCCACTGCCTTGCAAAGCATCCTACTGGTGCCCAGGGAGAGCATGCTGGGCATGGAGTGGATGCTCCCTCCCCCGCCCAGCACTGACCCCACCGTTGGAGAAATCCCAAGACGCCACCGGATAGCTTGGGAACAGTCCCTTGGCAGACTGCACAGACTTAGCATTCCTTGTCTAGGTTTGTAGACAACGTTGTAGTTTTGTAAAAAATTCTTATTTTGAAAGGATGAGCTGCTTCTTGATTCAAAAAGCAGGTTTGAATCTACAAAACAACTTTCCTGAAAGTATTTACCGTGTTAGAGCTTTAGGGCTGCTCAAGGTAAAACTGTCCCTGGCTAAGGGGAATTTGCTTTGGGAGGAAACTCAAAAATGTAAAAGAAACCCGAATTTGGAAGTAACACAATGGGCGATTGGACCCACCCTCTGCCTGCCCTCTGCCCCCTGCCCCCTCTCAAGTAGGAGAGGCTACTATTAACATAATTCTTTCTAGACAGGTTCCGTTTTGACTATTTATCCCCTAGAACTCAAGCAAGGCTTCCTTACTGTAAATGCTGGAGGTGAGCTAAAGGGTTAGACCCCAACTGCAAATGCATGCTGGACATCTGAGAAATGAGTATCAGGGGACTGTGCTCATTGGGCTCGGCCTGCAAACCGTCTTGCCTCTGTTTCTGCGCCCAAATTTCCCCCCGTGGAGCTGGTCTCTCTTATTGGAGGAGGTCCCATGTGTTTGCTAAAGGGAAATCACCACCAAGACATCTGCAGAGCCTCCAGGCTTTGAAGTACCCACAGGAAACGGCAAAGAGAAATCCAGAGTTACTTTGAGCCTCCCTGGTGGGAGGGCATATTGTTTGTTTGGTTTGGTTTGACCGCAGCTCGCAGCTCGGAGTGAAACCCAAACCCAGCGCTGGCACCACCGGAAATTAAAGTATCTTCATTTTTCTCCTACCTGAGACAAGAGCTTTCCAAAAAAATATTTTCCATTCAAAGGAACGAAAAATAGAAGCACACACAGAAAAGTGTTTAGTTTCCCCTTATTCAAATGAAAATTCAGATCTTTGTGTGCTTTTAGAGTATATAAGTGTGTGTTTCTGAATTCGTAACTGTTTAAATATATGTAGCATGTAAGAGTTTACAAAGTGCCTTTGTGTATATTAGCTCAAGTCATCCTTCTAACAAATCAAGGTGGTTAGTGTGTTACCATTATTTTGTGATGAGTTGATGGAGAGAAAGACGAAGGATGTGCCCAGCGTCACTTAGCCAGTGAGTGGCAGCCGGCAACCTGTCTGGTTATAGAGAGCTCTCCAGCTAAGAGACACTTCTTCTTCAGTGAAAGTGGCCCAATCCTGAGCTATCTTCCTTTCCACATTCCCTCAAATTGTGGAGTAATCTGTTTCCTTGGGGTTGGAGGTCAGTGTTCACAGCTCCACAGATAAAATAGAAACAAGAAATTGAACAATAATCATAATGCAATTAATAACATTTATCAAGCACGAACTCTGTGCCCAATTCTGTTGTCAATTACATGTATGAACTTGCTAAATTCTCCCAGGGACCTTCCTTATCCAGTGAGGTGAGGTGACCTGCCCAAGGTCACTTAGCTAGAAAGTGGTGAGCCCGGATTCAAATGCAGGTGGTCTGACTGCAGGCTCCTCTTCTTAACTACTCTCTATACTCATTGAGCACCTACAATGCCAGACCCTTTGTCTGCATGATCTCATTGAATCATCACCATCACCATTTTACAGATGAGGAAACAGAGGTTCAGGGTGGTTAAGTGACCTGCCCAAAGTCCACGACTTAGGAAGTATTGGAGTCAAGAGCTGACCCAGGCTGTCCGTCTCCCGAGCCCGAGCGTGGACCCTCCTGCTCCATTCCACGGCAAAATATGCCGTTTACGTGGCGATGCATAAAACTGCCAAGGAGCCCATTAGGGGGTGGACTCCAGAGGCTGTGCTACCCAGTACAGAAAGAGAGTGCATGCAACCACTTAGAGCCTGGCCCTGAGCAGCCTTCCTGCACCACATCTCATTGAGGTGTCTCATTGAAGCATTTGACAGATGGGGAAACTGAGGCCTGGGGAGGCTAAGGGACTTGCACAACACCATGAGGGTGGGCACCAGGATCTGAATACAAGTGCTTTGTACTTAGGGCCCTGACCTAGGCAGTTGGGCTCTTCGGAGGATGCTGAACTTGAGAGGACTGACTGGGAGAATGGAATTTGGGAGCTCAGTTTCCATTTCTATGCCACCCGCATGTCACTCAGGCCTTTAACGCCCCTCTGTCTCTCCCCTCCCCTCCAGAAACAGAGACAAACTGCCACCCACCTTCTTCACAGGAATGTTGGAAAGATTAATTGGATAATTTCAGAATAGTTCTTTGAGCTGCTTGAAGGAAAGTTACCATCTAGAAGAACAAAGTCAAATAACAATAATAATTATTCTATTTAAATGTATTTATGAAAATCTCCATGCGGCAATTAAGAGGAGACCAGCTTGTACTTGTGGAAAATTCACAAGTTGGGGAAAGGCCCGTATCCCTGCCAGTCCCCCACGATCCTGCTGGGTTGCTGGTGGAGAGACGGTATCGTGGTACCACATCCAGAGCACAGGCATGGGCGAGTGGGCGCTTCCGAGCCAGAGCCACCCATTCTTCTGTGCAAAGATAACTTGCTTGCCCATCTCAGGCCTGCAGGGAACAGCACCTGTCATGGCCCCAGACTGGTTAATGCAAAGTGCTCACGCAGCTCTTTCCAAAAACTACACTCCCTTGTCATCCACAAAAGAGAACTTACTTCTGGGGCTTCAGCGTCTGTCCTGTAATTAATTACTGCCCATTTACCACAGGGACAGAAAATTCCTACCGCCTCAGCTGGGTGCCTCGAAGGACTTCTTTCACATCTGCTTATAGAAGCTGTGTTTGTATTTAGCGGTGGGCCTGACAGATAATGAGGTTTTGATGCCACAGAGCTATTTAGGCGAGTTTATTCTAGGCTCTCAGGATCCCTCGGCTGCTAACATCTGGTCTATTCAGATGTCACCCTCTCTCCATTCAGAGGGCCTGGGTTTGGTGGGCAAGATGTTCTCTTTTACGATCGACTTGCCTTTGATCTTCAAGACTAGCTTTCCCACTTAAACACCTGGCCATGCTTAGCCTCTGTAGCAATTCCACACTCCTGCACAGTGTTTCTTTTCTTTTTATACACAGATGGCCATCATGCTGTGTGCAACTGCAACCACGGCCTGCTCATCATCGGAGAACAGGTTTTTTTTTCTTCCAGCCGATTCAGACAGGATAACCTCTTAGGCAAACACTTGGGTACCTTCCCATCTCTTACAACTTCATTTTCTGTTCTTCGCAACCCCCCACCAACTCGTGTCCACCAAGTGTGAGCAGAGGCTGGACCTCCTAGAGCAGAGCTTCTGGAACAGCAATGTGCATACGAATCATCTGGGCACCTGATTAAAATACAGATTGTGATCTGTCAGACAGGGCTGGGCCTCAGATTCTAATTTCTGATGGGCTTCCAGGTGATGCCAATGCTGTTGATCCACGAACCACACGTTGAATAGCAAAGTCTTAGATTACTTCTGGAATAATCTCCACTCTGGCCTCCCCCTATAATGTTTCTCTCTCTTCCCCTTTCTTTTAACAAAACTTAACTGCCTTGTATTTTATTCCCATGAGAAACACCCTCCTGCCCCCAAGTGATTATTTTGTACTCAAGTGCTAATAGGTGATAGAAAGCAGGATATAGAATCAGAAGACTGTATGTTAGAGAGCAGAGTATAGGGTCAGTGTTGTGACCATTATATGAGAGTCACATTTTCAATTGGTGAGTCATTATTGTTTTTAATATATCTTGACAATATTCTACCTTGATAAAAGTTTTTAAAGGAATAATTTTATTGACAATATGAAATTAGGTATTGAGTCTTTTTTACACATATTCTCCCCCCACCCTCAGAGAACCACAGAGGGACAACTCAATCCTCACTCAGAGTACCCAAACATAAGAATAGCATCATGCCAACTTGTGGTCCAGAAGACTAGCTGTGTGTCTGTCAAATTCCCTTCTGCAGCTGAGACCAGTTTATTCCATTCAGTCTCGAGAAAAGCAATTTCCATGTAATAAGTTTGAGAACATAATTAAAACATCTCCATCACAACTGGATCCATGCTTGCCACGAATCCTCCAGGGTGACATTCAAGATGAGCATGGACGTCTGAAATCTAGCTGATACCATGGCTCTCTCTAGGAGGGATGCTTTTTTATGCCATCATTAAATGGGCTTTTATGATTCTCCCATTGATACATCATGGTTGACAGACATAGAGTTGAGAATCTATGTCACCTAGATTCATATCCTGGTTACTGGTTTTTACCATGTTATATAACCTTGTTTAGCCTAGCTTTCCTTATCTGTATAATGGGTATAACTATCATCATTTATTTGGGACTTATCATGTAGACTCAGGTGTGGCTCTGTAGACTCCACACCTGTCCCTAGGACAGCCTTATAGTGCCATCTAACAACCGGTAAGGCGTGGGTACCAATTAATGAGAGCAAACCAGCCCTTGCCGCTGGACAGCTCCTAGAGGCTCTGCTGTGCCCACATCTCCCTGTAGTTCCTGGATTACAAAGTGGCCCACGATAGGTGGGGCGGTTCCCAGGAGAAGCCGGTCCAGCCAGGACAGTGGGAGGGTGTGTGTTCTGAGGACTCAAGGCAACTGCTCTTGACTGTCTAGTATAAAAGGATTTCAGTTTTTTAACTGGTCTGTCCCTGCTTGGCCAAGGAGAATACTGAGAACTAGAGAGATTAAGCAAATTGCCCAAGACTACACAGCAAGTGAATGGTGGCCCAGGACTGTCTCACTCTAGAGCCCATGGCCTTACCCACTGAGAAGCCCTACCCAATATGACATGAGATAATACATGTGAAAGTGCCTGGTACAGGAACAGGCATGTGGTTGGTGGGTACTCAGGAAATCTTAGTCTTCTTTGCCCTTTGTCTACACTTGATTCCTGTATGTTTCTCCTTATATTCAGGGCTGTCCTCATACGGGGGGCTAGGGTAGGGCAGATGAAGCTTGAACCTTTGAGCGCCTCATTGCCCAGCAGGACCTGTTGGGGCTGTGACTCAGGGTTTCCAGTTCTCCAGCTGTACCGCTGTGCACAGGAGTTTTCTAGCTATAGGTTGGTGAAGTCTTCCAGGGCAGGATGTTTACATCCCCTAGAGGAATGGGCACGGAATCCAGCCAGCCCTTGCTTGGCAACCCTTGGCTGTTCTTTCCAGCCTAAGGCGCCCTGCCAAGCCGACTCAGGAGAGGAAAACATAACAAGTGCTAATGTGCTTCCATTTCACATAGAACATAATACAAGTTTTCAGGATGATTTATTTTCCTAAACAAGAAAATACAATGGATGCCATCCATTATTCAACATGCTAATGATAACCTTTACTCTCTTGTCGAAGATGATCCAAGGTGGTGCTCAACTAAAGTACAAAGAATATGCAGAGAACACACACACACACACACAATCCCACAGTCCATGCCATGACAGCAGGAAAATTAATTGTGGAGCAA
Organism: Diceros bicornis minor; assembly: GCF_020826845.1. NCBI lineage: Eukaryota > Metazoa > Chordata > Mammalia > Perissodactyla > Rhinocerotidae > Diceros > Diceros bicornis. The sequence continues at coordinate 69,921,234 of NC_080741.1, read as the reverse complement.
GGGGATTTAAAACTAAGGGTGGGGCCGGCCCCATGGCTTGGTGGTTAAGTGCACGCGCTCCGCTGCTGGCGGCCTGGGTTCGGATCCCGGGCGTGCACCGACACACCGCTTTTCCAGCCATGCTGAGGCCGCATCCCACATACAGCAACTGGAAGGATGTGCAGCTATGACATACAACTATCTGCTGGGGCTTTGGGGGAGAAAATAAATAAATAAATAAAATTTAAAAAAATAAATAAATAAAATAAAACTAAGGGGAAAGATGTGTTTCCACATTTGCAACTTTCCAAGCATCATAAAAACAGGGACTTCTTTAGTTTTAGGTGCTTGACTTGGAAATGTCTCCCATACAAAGTGAATATTGGTAACTCAATGCATGGTTTATTGTAATTTTTTTTGCTTTAATTTTTATAAAACGTATTTCTTCCACCTGACGTTATTGAAGCCCCATGGAGCAGAGGGCACAGAAGTGTATCATTTCTCAAGGTCCTTGTTCATGGCCTAGTTAACACCTATGTGGGGTTGGGGGTCTGGAATACCACGGAGAAACCGGCTGAGTGCTTTTTCCCTGAGAATTACAGTTAACCAGGAAAATGTGAAAGTTTGTTTTGATTCCGAGCAAGTTTGATAGAGTGGCAGAATCTCCACTTTTGGATAAATGAGGACTTTTTCCAAGTAGAGAGTGAATGATAATTAAAGTTATTAATTTCCCACGTTTAGTGATGTTATATATGTTCTAATGGATATCAATAAAAATTAAATCAGTACAAATAGCTTATTTTAGAATTAGCACCATAACTCAGATATTGATGTTGCCAGATGTAAGTTCATTTCTAAGTTGTCCTTTTATTTTAAGCTTTTAGATAGTTTGTGGACCAGAGGGGTCTGCTAATAGGAGAGCCTGGAGAGAGCAGTTTAGAGCTGGCATATGACCCTTGTTAATGTCTTCCAGGAGACTCTATTTATTAAAGAAATTTTTAAAAATAATAAACAAAAGCAAAAGCTTTTGCTGATTCCCTTAAATGGTTTTTTGGCTATGAAAATGTAAGCATCCCTGAAAAATTTTAATGGCCTCAGACATTCTCCCAAAATTTTCTCCATCTTGATTTTTAGATTTATGAGTAAAAACAGAAGGCAGCATTTCTCAATTCTGAATCACAGCAGAACAGGCTGTATTTGGGAGCAGTTGGGGTTTGGGCTCTGGAGTCGGTTGGCTGGGTGACCCCAGAAAAGAAAATAACTTACATATATGTCAAAGTTAAAAAAATAAAATGGAGAACTTAAGGAAACTTTCTCAAATAATACAGAGTCATATACTTAGAACTAATAAAAGAAGGTCTGTTTTTATTCTTCCATCCTTTCAGTAAACGTTGATTGAGTGGCTATCGTGTGTAAGGTGCTAGGAACAATTTCCTTCTACTCCAGAGCTGGTGACACCTAGCTATGCAAGCGGTCGTGTCTAATTTTAAAGGTTTTTCCAGCAGGAAAAAATGGCTAGGGGCAAGGCTACTAAAACCAGCAGGAGATAAAGTTGAACCACTGGGTCTCATTCTAGAGAATTCCAAAAGATAGTTCTAAAACTACGTTCTTCTTTATGAAGGGGCTTCTAAAATTCTTTACGCTTAACTCCACCATTCCCTACTTGCAATATCATGTTTAGGATTATTCTAAATGATTCTGAGACTTTCCACAACTATGTCTATTTCAAGTCTGTTCTCAGAAAATGGAACTCCACAGAAGGCAGTTCACATGATTTTTAGTCCGAATCTATAAATAATTGGTGTATCCATTTTAGCCCCACAAAACTCCCATCTGGTTCTCTGTTCACACAAGACACTAGGCCGAAAGCTTGGAAGGGTAGTAATATCCTGCGAAGCATGAACATCGTAGCTTCATTGTGATTATAGTAGGTGCTCCTCGCTTCCGGTTTTTGGAGGACTGTGACTTGGGCTTCCCCAAGGTAATTTGCACAGGATCAGCAGGTTGGATGGGGTGGGGGTAGGGGAATCACTTGTAGGAAGGCGTTTAATTCATCTTCCCTGTTCACTTCGCCTGTGTGTTTGCAGGCATTAAGACTCTCATGGTTCAGGATCAAGAAGGCTTGACCTCATCCTGCTTCTGTTGCAGACTTTTTATAATTCATGCCTATGAGATAGACAGAAGAACACAGCTTGTTTGGGGGATCCCAGATGGAGTTTGCAGAATGGATATTAGAAAAATCATCTCTCTTGACTGGTAAACTGAGAAATTTAAATTGGAACAGCAATGAAACACCATACATGTTGGGAGATGGGGTGGGGGTGAGGCAACCCATGATGTCACTTTTGCATCTGTAAAGAGTCATTTTGTAGCGTCGATCTGCACTTTCAGAATTCATAATGGGTACAGTCAGTTCAGGCTCTGAGCTGAATGTGTTGGAGTTCTGATCATGTTCTTCTGATTGAAGGGGGGGGAACAATAACAGACACACAAACACACACTCAACAAAAGATGGGACAAATGTGGGCACCAGCCATGTCCCTGCTGATTTGGGGATGGCACTTGAAGAGAGAAGAATATTCCAAGTGCGGGGACTAAAGCAAGAACAGCCCCCAAACAGGAGAAGAGAGAAGGGTCAGCAAAGGTAAGTTCATAAGCAAAACAGAAGTTGAGGAGGGATGGGAGGGGAGGGAGACTCGATGAGCGCATAAGGGAAGCAGAAACCAAGCAAACAGAACCCACCATGGTGTATTAGGAGTGTTGAACTTGAAATTGTGATTCCCTACGATGATCGAAAACGGGGCAGTTTAAAAGGAAAGTAGTTCAACTGTGACAGGTCAGGGAGAACCTCAGAAATATTTGACATTCAAATGCCTTTTTAAAAAATTGCCTGTGTTCCAAAGTTCTTATTTTGCATCTGGTTAAATGCATATTAATTTTTCTTCCTTAGTCGTGAATCACTGTGTGTTCTGTATCCTCTTTATGGAGAGAAAAGGGTTATCTGTACATGGAGAACTGAGGGATGCCCTCCCTGCCTTGCACCATCTACTCAAACTTTTCCTCTTGATCCTATAGGAGTGATGAGAAAATAAATGGGGCAATCTGGAAAGGAGATGGGATATGAGCAAAAGAATTGTTGAATGTGGGAGTTAGATCACTCTGCTAGCTATTAAACCGTTTTGTCATTAAAGAGGATGGGGCATTTACTTTAGTAAAACCCTCTTACCACTCCAGATCCCCAGGATTCCCATCTCATGAACTCATTTCATTTACCCATATCCCCCTAAACAAACCTAGAATCGAAACCATCTTTTTCCTGTGCCTTCCTGAGAGTGACTGGCAGTGCAGCCACAGAACTGGCAAGTTCTGATAAGGCATTAAATTCAGACCCATTCACGATGTACGTTAACTTTGTGGGTGGAAAGAAACCTGGAGAAGAGAGAGGAAACATGCCTTAAAGCCTCCAAAAATTGGCAGGCAGACTTCCGGAATGAGGCTCCTCCAAGGAATCTTCTCCTCGAATTAAACCTGGGACTGAAATACATTTGCAAATGATCAGGCTTAAGAGTGGGGTTGGGTTTCCTTGTGTTATGCTGATAGGGGCCCAGAGAGTTTTGTGGGTTATTTTGGAGATGAGGAGGGAGAAATGATGCACCGTGAGAATGCAGAGCTGGAAATTCCGGGCCACAAATCACTTACTTAGACCAGACTCCCCCTCCAATATTCGTTCCAAATACGTCACGGCATTCTCGAAGAACGCTGCTGCTTAAATGTTGGATTATGCAGTAATAATTGCTGAATGAGAACATAAATGCCTTTGAAAAAACTCCTCAGTTGTCTTGAAGGTTTGTGCGGCTGCTCAAATATTCTCTGTAGTGTTTGGCCTTTAGCAGACCACAATGAAACAGCTTTCTTATTTACAGACCACCATTTTGACACATTTATCTGGTGTGATTAATTAAAGATGATTTTTAAACCCATATATTTCTTTAAAACGCTGAAGAGACAGCCCAGAGTTTCTCCATCCATAAATGGTGGTCATAAACTACCATAAGATGGCACTGTAACATAAATTATGGGAAGAGTCAGCTATATGGTATAAGGACTGAAAGAATTAAAAGTAGATCGCCCGATTTGCAAGTGAGCGTACGGGAATTATTCCCACGGAGACACATTAACTAGGAAACGTGCTAAGAGCATGTTACATTCACGCTGGACTTTAATCAGTGAGACGCTATCCAGGAATTCAATGTGGACAGACCCTTTTACATTTTCAGAGAAAATGAATTCAAATAAAACCTGAAAGAAAAGATTTAAAAAATAATAAGAAAGAAGGAGAGAAATCAGACCGAAAGCATAAGTGCAAAAATGGAAAGGTGTTTTCCACTCTTGGTTCTGTCTCAGGAATATAATAACTAAGGTCAAAATGAAAACCTTGTTTAACCACTTTCCTATTCTCCTTAGCTTCCCTGTTGTCACGGGAGGGGGGATGTAGCGCATTCTCAGTAAAGTGGCCAGCCCCACAGGGCCTGGCTGTGGAGTCTGGATGTCGGTGCCAGCATATTATCCCGTTGTTTTTCACAAAGCAAGCCTTGCCTTTTACAGATGGGCATTGGGGAATGAAAAGTATTCTGGGATATTGATGCAGCAGGCATCATTGTGTCTTCTTTTTTTTTTTTTTTGCCATGCTCAGTTTGAGAAGGGCTCAGTGCTGCCTCTGCCAAAGTGGCCCCAGTTTAGTGGCAATCCCTTAGAGATTAAAGAGGAAAGAGGGAAGGAAAGCCTCATCCAAATTCCTTTGTAGGGGCTCCATAGCTTCAGGTGCAGTTGAAAACAGCAACCTCAACAGTGTGTTCTCTGGCTTCATAGAAAAGCTTTTTTTTTTAAATCACAGTTTCTTGGAGATCTTAGACTATTGTGATACCAAGTGGGTCCTCTTTTTGGCTTGGCATAAAACCAGGGACATGCTTTTCTCTGCTTAGCAAGCAGGTATCCAGGGCCTGTGCAATACCCTACACTCGGGAGAGAGGTACCGGCTGCTGCTGCAGCATCCATGAGATGCTTAGCATCCCTGCAAACAGCTTGACTGCACTTGGCGAAGAGGAGGTCACTGAGGAGCCTGGATTTCTGTGGAAACATCAGGCTCCTTTTCTTAATGATTTTTCTCCCTACCACCCCGGTAGAGAAAATAGATGGGACATGGGGCAACTGACAATACTGGTCAAAGGCCAAGCAGAAAGGTGTCACGGGGCTGTTGTAGTCTAGAGTGCCCGCACTTGGTATGTGATCTTGGGAGCCTGCAGCGCCCAACTTCTAGCAGACACAAAAATCCATAGGTTTCCTCTCTGGTGGGTTAAGACTCCGTTTTTGGAAAGACAGCCTTGGCTAGCCTCTCTGGCAAGCAAGTCACATGCTAGAGAGTCTGTGGAACAGACATGGAGTAATGACCAATCTTACTCTAGCCAGTAGACTTGAGGACAACCACAGCTTCTCCCCTCCCCCTCCTGAAATCGCTGTGGTATTAAGATGTCTGTTTTTCAGAGTGTGAAAAACATTAAGTGGAGGTTTGTTTGGGGATGGAGCAAAGAGAAATGACTTGCTGCTTAATAAACTTGTGTCCTCTGCTTTCTGTTGGCAAAAATCTGTTGTGAAATCACGCGTATGCTTTGTTCCTCTGATTACCTGCTTTTTTGAGAATACTGAATGACTCCCCCCACACACGCTTGCTAATTGTCTTCATAAATGTTATTTTAAAAAATACTGTTTTAGACACATGCGCGGTTTTTTTCCCCAATGGGGTATATATATATTTTTCTCAAGTGGAGAAAGTTATATCTTAGTTTATAGATGTGTGAACGTTGATATTTAAGGGTCCCAATCGCTTACCTGAAAACTTTTGAGCCAGAGTTTAGAATTTGGGGGATTTTATAAAGACACTGTTGCATAGGCCATATATTACGTACCCTCTAACTGGTACAATAGTATTTCTATGGTGAAACGTCTGAATGTTCACATTAATGGTATAAGTAAATTCTAGAACGATCTCTATCAGGTCAGGACTTGCCAACCTTGAATTAATTTAAAAAAATAAAGCTTTGAATTTTAGAATTGTGAATAAGGAAATGTGGATCTATAGTGATATTGTATATGTGTGTGTATATTTTAGAAGAAATATAACGTAGAAGTTACATTCAAAATCTATGGATTCTAAAAAAATGGAAGCCTTTGAGATCTGGCTCTGAAATTGCCCTAATCATAATCCTTTACCTAGTCCTTGCTTTCTACTCTTTCCTGGTCACTGACTACTTAGAACCTCAGCCTAGAGGTTGCAAACTCATGTGTTTAAAGGGGCCAGAGTGAGAATATAAATGGGGTGGGTCGGGGTAGACAAGAGGGAATGCTGCGGACCAGGGCACAGGAGAGCCTGTGCAGCATCCAAAGAGGCGCCCACCACCAGGCAGCTCCTGATGACTGCTGCAAAGTGGGAGAGAGCCCCACGTCATGCCACTCATCAAACAAATCAGAAAAAATTTTATATGAAATATTCTCAATTTTTAAATCTTAGGAACTAATTCAATTTTTTAAAAATTCTGTGCAAACATATCCCCTGTGATGTTTTCACTAGCACTCAAAACCATATGTACACCAAAAGAAAACAAAACAAAGCAAATACCATAAATGCACCTTCTCCTCCTCACTCACCCCCAGGTGATTTCTCCCTGGTTTCCGGTGGTTACTATCATCTCCATTCTGGCTTTGAGGGCCTCCCTACTCAGCCTTGACACCCATGGCCAGCTATTTCAACTCTGCACTGGATACAATGAAATCACCCCACTTCGCCTAGAGCTTGCATCATTCCAGTTATTCTGCTCCTTAGCTGTTGAAGGCCTCAGTCCCAGCATGCACTCATGTGCCCCTCCTATCTTCTCCTTTCCTTCACTCGCCCATCTCTCCAAAGAGCCACACAGATTATGCCTCTGGATATTGTCCCTTCTACTCATTCACTTTTTTTTGTAAATTGAGGTATAATTGACATATGACACTATATTAATTTCAGGTGTATAACATAATTATTCAATATTTGTACATATTGTGAAATGATGACCACAGTAAGTCTAATTAACATCCAGCACCATACATAGTTACAGAAATTTTTTTTTCTTGTGATGAGAGCTTTTAAGATTTGCTCTCTTAGTAACTTTCAAATATGCAATACAGTATTAGTAACTATAGTCACCATGTTGTACATTACAACCCCATGACTTATTTATTTTATAACTGGGAATTTGTACCCTTTGACCTCCTTCACCCATTTCGCCCACCCCCCACGCCCCCACCTCTGGCAACCACCAATCTGTTCTCTGTATCTATGAGCTTGGTTTTTTTAAGTTCTACAAATAAGTGCGATCATATGGTGTTTGTCTTTCTGTTTGACTTATTTCACTTAGCATAAGGCCCTCAAGCTCCATCCATGTTGTCGCAAATGACAAGATTTCATTCTTTTTTATGGCTGAATACTATTCCATTGTGTGTGTGTGTGTGTGTGTGTGTGTGTGTGTGTGTGTGTGTGTAAGCCATGCAGTGGCGGCGTTCCACATACAACATAGAAGAAGATTGGCACAGATGTTAGCTCAGGGCCAATCTTCCTCACCAAAAAAAAAAAAAAATAAAACCAGTCATCTATTGATCCAACACACTTGCTATCTCAACAGTCGCTGAGGCCAGTAGGGTCCGTCTCCCCCATGGTTCTTTTTTCATCCTCACTGACAGTGCCTTCCTTACTGTCCCCACTCTCAGGCTCTCATCCCTCTAGTCTACCCTGTGAGTTTAGAGATTATGGTTCCTAAAACATAACAACAGCCATGCCATTCACCTGTTTCTCCAGGGGCTCCTCATTGCCTTCCAAATTAAGCTGATTCTCCCTACCACGCTGTTAAGACTATCTATAAGACTACTGTAACCTACTTTATTTTCAATCTTATTGACCATGATTCTCATTTGTGTACACTTTAAGTCTGATAAACTGGATGACTTGTTGAAACTGTCTCGTTCTTCTGGAAGGAAATATGCTCTTCCTTACCTAAACTGAAGACTTGCTTGAATGCCCAGAAGCTAAGGTGCAGTTGCTATAGTTTGACCAGTTCATGGATAGTACAACACAATGTAAGGTTTTTTTACCACCTCCATTTGGACTTTCTAGAACATGTTGTGTCTTATATGTCCTCCCAATGATAAAATGGAAGAAGAGTTGTTCACGGCCTCTGAATATATTTAAAACCAAGTTTATTGTATTCATTATTTCCTAAGTGTTAAATAGCTGTGAAACTTGGCTAAATAAAAACAGCCTGTATGGCTGAGAGTCAACAGATTAGTAATAGATCATGACATACACCGAGCCATGGTAGCAGGAAAGGTCAAGGTTAAATTTTCTGCTAATGGTGGTCATCAGCAGCATCTAATAGGGCCTTTATAACTTAAAAATAGTTAAAAATGGGACACATTACTGAAATATGGTTTTACATCAACTAGATGGTTCATTCAAAACCCCCAAGGGAAGAGAACTCATTCTGTCGATTGGAAAAGATTTCTGGCTCTCAGTTTTGCAATGGAATACGTCAGAAAATGCTGTTGGTGCATCATCAGAGACATGCTAGTTTTTTCACTGGCTCTCATTAGAAATGCAAGTCCCAGAGCCAGCCTGGTGGCACAGTGGTTAATTTGGCATGTTCCACTTTGGTGGCTGGGGTTTGTGGGTTCGGATCCCAGGTGCAGACCTACACCACTGGTCAGCCACGCTGTGGTGGCGACCCGCATACAAAGTAGAGGAAGACTGGCACAGATGTTGGCTCAGGACTAATTTTACTCAGCACAAAAAAAAAAAAAAAAAGAAAAGAAATGCAAGTCCCTTGTGTTTTGTCAACACTCAGATGCAGTAATTTAAGCATTTATTTTTGTCCATAAGTCTCTTCATGATAAGATAGCAATGAAAATGCTTTTTTTCTATCATCACTGAAGACAGGTGGTGGCCCATGTACCCCAAGGAAATTTGTATCTGGAGGAGGGTGGTGACTCAACATAGCACCAGGTTAAGACAGCATTTTGTGGAATCCATCCTTAACACATTTTTTGCGCTCTAAACAGAGAACATGGAGAAATACTGGTCTCTTCCTCCTCTGAACTTATAAGGAAGTTCCAAACCCAATGATGAAACTTGGGGCAAGAGGTAAATTAATCTTTCCCCACACAATTGGAATTGGACAACCAGCCTTTTAAACTATTCAGGTTATCTTTTTTTCAAAGGAAGCAAATGTATCCTAGCTTTCAAAATTCAAATTCCAACTCAAGTAATTGGGAATTCTCACATGCCTTCCAGAAACTATTTGGTTTCTTGAAATATTATTAATGCCAAATTCAGATACTTTAGCATCCACCAACACAGCCACTGTGAATTGAGAAGGTATGATGACTGAGAGAAAACACTGATGAGTTTTCACTTCCCTATGAAACACTGACATTGGGGTAATGAACACTTGCCCATCTGTACCTCTCTACTTTGAGTTTCGCAGCCTTGACTTATGCTGAACAGGTCATTTCAGTTCAACTTCTAGGCCCTAGCCATGGCACTGGTGTATTACCGACCTATGGTTAATTATACAGTTATGGGAGCAAGTGTCAAGAGAATGCAATAAACAGCTGAGGCTTTTGAAATCTTGCCATACCAAGTTTTTATCCCCAAATTTCTGTACTTCTGGCTGCATAGCTGGAGAAGATGATACCAACGTTATTATCCAAAGATAAATTCCAATATCTCCCACACCCCAATTGTGTATTGCACATGTTGACATGCCAAAGAGTTGCTGTACACTTAGGATGAACAACTCCTGAATACCTGCATATAACAGAAATTATCAAGATCTGGCACTTGAAGGTTATCCTATGTAGAAAACATTTGTCGGGGGAAGATAAATTGCTGTCTGAATCTCATTTTGGTAGCCATAATGTTACCTCCTTGCATAACCACGTTTTTCTTTAAACATCACCAGGTAATTTGAATAGAGGTTGGTGATTTTGAAACACACTCCAAATGCCTGGTTTTAGATGAAACCTCTGCTCTTGCCTCTCAATCTCATTGATCCTCACTGTGACACGCCACATCTGGTTGTGTCACTCCCGTTCTGTTTATGTGACATAGCCTGGTGTCAAGTGGTACTGGCTTTGGCACAATCATCAGCCAAAGAGTTCACAAATCAAACAGTATTTCTGAAAACTGCAATAGAAGTGCCAGTGTATTTTAAAATTTGTTCAGATTTTTTTTTTAAGAAATAGAGCTATTTCTTTTAAAGTCTTGTACTCCTAAAAATTCTTGTTCAAAGAATTGCCTTTTCCAAAAGTAGAGGGAAAAGAGTTACTCAATTGAACAAATATTTATTGAATGCCAGGCACTGTGTCTGGCATCATATTCATTTTCTGGGCTGCACAGGAGAGACACTAAGTCAAACATTCAGTTTAATAAATGGGAATTGTGCGCCGACTGTTCCATGTGCTGATGACTCCGAAAGTTATGTCTCTAGTGCTCATCTGTTCCTTCAACCCCAGAATCAATATGTCCAATGCCTTTCAGTATTTTCACTCGGCTATCCAGTAGGCATCATAAGCATACATGTCCACTAGAGACAGAAGGTAGAATAGAGGTGACAGGGTCTGAGGCAGGGCAAATGGGGCATTAGTGTTTAATGGGTACAAAGTTTCTGTTTGGGATGAGGGACAAGTTTGGGAAATGGATAGTGGTGATGGTAGCACAATGTTGTGAATGGACTTCATGCCCCTGAACTGTACATTTCAAAATGGTTAAATGAAACTTTTTGAATATTTTACCACAATAAAAAAACAACTACATGTCCGAAACTGAACTCTTGATTTCCACTCCCCAAACCTGTTCCTCCCGCCATCCTTCTTATCTCAGTAAATGACAGCTCCACTCACCTTTAGGCTCATGTTAAAAACCTGCTGATGTCATCCTTGATTCTTTTCTTTATCTCACATCCAACATCCAGTCCATCCCTAAATCTCAGTGGCTCTACCTTCAAATTACACCCAGAATCTGGCTGCTGCTCATCACCTCCACCTCGGCCTCTTGGTACAAGTCATCTCTTGCCTGGACCACAGTAGCCTCCTGAGTGGTCTCTCTGCGTGCACTCTTGCCCTTCTTTAGTTCCTTCTCCACACGGTGCTAGAGTGATCCTTTTTAGCATATGCATTTGATCATGCCATTCTTCTGCCCCACATGTACCCATGCTTTCCCATCGCAGCAAAATCAAACCCAAAGGCCTTCTGGACCTGGAAGGCCCCAGATGATCTGGCCTTTTGCTACCTTGCTGACTTCATTTCCTATCATTGTCCGCCTCGCTTACTGTGTTCCAGCCACGCTTGGTGTTCCTGGAACACACCAAGCACGTGCCTGCTGCAGAGCCTCTAACTAGCTCTTCCCTCTGCCTATGATACTCTTCTCCAGCTAGCAACTGTATCTGCTCAACTGTCACCTCCTCAGAGAGCTTCCTGGCCATTTGTCTAAAATAGCATCACCTCCTGCATCATTTTCTCTCACTCTGCCCTGCTTTGTTTATTTATATGTTTATTGTCTATTTCTTCTCCTCTAGGACATAAGTTCCATGAGGGCAGGATTTTTTTTCTGGTTTTGTTTACTGACTTACTCCAACAACCTGTAACTTAGTGGGTTTTCAATAAATGTTATATGATATGCAAGGAACATAACTATTTTTTCCTAAATACCATTCTTAGTACATTAGTTGGGCTTATGACAGAGAATCAAGTTATCTAATAAATTCCCACTTGGGAAGGAATGGGCTTTTTCTCCTTTCTCATGTTAAAATATTTAACTTACAGGCAAAAGAATTTTAGGGCATGAAATTTAAAAAAGGTAAAATTAAAAAATCGGCAAATCCTGGGCAACTTGATTAAGATTTGGGAAAACTTAGGAGTGATTCAGGGCAGGTGAGTGTAATTCCAAAACACATGTTTGAGTCCGTGGTGTTACTCCAGGCTCTTCTGATTAGAAGATTTAGAGACCCAACTCACTTGTTTAAGAACAAGAGAGAGTCTGTCTTGCTTTGTAACTACAAAATCCAAGGCATAGACTTCAGGTATGGCTGCATTCAGGTGTTTGAATGATGCAGTGAGCTTTCTTCCTCTTCTCCATTTCTCAGTAGCTCTGCCACCTCTGGGGTTGGCTTTATTCTCAGGCAGCTCTAGGATTATGTCTTCTTTACAGCTGGTAATCCCAAAGGAAGGAGAGCTTCTTTATATCATTAGTCCTGCAAAAGCCCCAGGACTGAGTCACATGAGACACTGGGGTGGCCAACCATGAACCAAATGTAGCCAGGGGGATAGAAGGCATTTGTTTGGCAGACCTGAGTCACATGCCCATTTTGCACCTAAGAGGAGAGGGGGAATTAAGGTCAGCCCCACCCAGCCACATGGACCAAGCACCAAGAGGGGCTTATTCAAAGGGAAATCAAAAGGAGGTGAAATGGATGCAGTAAGGGCAAAAACATCTGCCGTTAGCCAGATTCCACTTGGCGATGTGATGTCATGCACTGCTCTTTGACTTAAATATTTTCAATTGATCTTAAGTTGTAGTGGGTTTTAAGGTGACTGTGAATGGATTCATGTGGGCTGTAGAACATGAGAGTGTGGTCCTTAGGACAGAAGAGATTGCGTGTGCGTGTTAGGCCATGATGGCAGGAGATCTGAGGAACTTGGAGCGTGGAAGCTGGGGGAGATTGGGAAGATTCAGTCAATAATTCCTAGAAGATCATTGACTCAGACAAGGTTTCTCCTTAAATGAGGTAATTTGTATCTAATTGAAAAAGTCATTGAATAGTGCAGTGTATAATGACTGACTTGGTTGTTGTCCCCATCCCTTGAACTAGTTTAACCCACATTGAAGTCAGCCTCCATTCATTTCTCCTATTTCCTTTTGCCAAATCTCTAGCAACCGGATTTCTTAGCCCTGCCAGTGAGCCAAGCCCTCAGTCCATTGGAGACTGTGTGGTACAATGGTTAGAGCAATTGCATTGGCCTCAGGAAGACATGATTTTCAGTCCTGACTATGCCACTCACTATATTTATGTTCTTGGACAAGTTATTAACGTCCTGGAGCCTCAGTTTCCTCTTCTGCAAAGTGCGCACGATACTGTCTACATCAGTGTATTGTGATTGTGGAAAAGAAAAATCTAGGGAAAAGAGCTGCGATAGCTCCAGGCTCCTAGAGCACTCAGTGAGCGATGTTTGTTGAATAAATGAATGCTCCATGCCAGTCACTTTAGGTCCTAGGCTTTCAGTGCTGCCCTGTGTCCCAGTAGTTAAATTTTCTGGGTCTAGCCATGTCACGAATGGTACAAACATGCCAGTTAGAATGCAGGGTGACTTGGTTGCAGGCAATACAAACCAATTCGGGCACAGTTGAGCAAAAAGGGAATTTGTGGGATAAGGGGTATGTCAGAGAACTGAAGGAAAAGCTGAACATCTGGGCCTGGAAAGTACAAGAACCAGGGTCAGGTCAAGGATAGAGGTAGCAGCCCCCCTAGGGCACCATGGTCAGGATGAATCGGCTCCAGAAAGCTTCTATCCATTTGTTTTCCCACTCAGATTCCCAGGAGAGCACCTGATTGGTCTGGGGAAAATACACAACCTAGGCTTGACCAATCAGGACACTTCCTAACCACACAGGTACTGTAGAAAACATCACACCGATATATTACACATTGTATGCTGTGTTCATTTGTCTGTCCTTAAAATATTTATTAAGCCCCTCAATTGTGCCCTGTGCTAGAGTTTGAGATAAAAAAGACCCGGGCCTGCCCTCATGTGGTTCACAGTCCAACAATGACTGAATTAGAAAGGACCTTTTGGTCCTAGAGTGTAAGTGAGGCCCTTTGTCCCACCAAAACAACGTGCAGAAGGAAGAGTGGTTCTCCAAAGGAAAACTGAGGCACTGTCAGCAGAAGAGGGAGGAGGGCTGCTGGCAGGAAAAAGCAGCACCTGTTCCACTGCACCTAATTAGTATGTTACTCCATCTTTTTGAGCCTTGGTTTCCTCATCTGTAAAATGGGGATAATAAGGATACCCACCTCACATGGTTATTCTAAAGAGTAAATGGGTTAAGACGTGAAGGTGCTGAGTAGTGCCGAGAACATAAAATGTTAGTGATCATCGTCGTCATCGTCATCATGCCAAGCTCCTGCTCCTCCATTCCTTCCTACAAGTTGTTTTCGTAAGGGAGCCCTGAGAAGCGGTAAACTCCTGGCTGTGCCCCAAACCCCCAAGCAATAGGACTTTTTGAGAGGTAATAAAAAAGAAAAGGGAGAAATTTGGCGACTTCTCCTTCTGCAATCAGGTAGCCAGGGCCTTCTCAGATTTCCCCTTTGACTGGGGGTCTGCGGCCCGTAAGTGTTAATTTAAAGTGAACTCTCTAAATGGCAACTTTTGCGGGAGCCTCAGGCTGTCCAGACAGAGCCCTTCTCTGCCGAAGGTTCCAGGCCGGTGGCTTCGATGCAGCCCTCACCCTGCACGTACTTATAACCCAAAACCGACTAAAAGTGATTGAAATGCAAGTTTTTGTTGAGCTGAAATGCTAAATTCAGGATTGAGAGCATATGGATCTCTCCATATTTGTTTTCTGCATATCTGATGTTAGCAATTTAGAACATCACTGGGACGCTCCCGAGAGAATTTCAGTTCTGTAAATGAAACAATTATTTTGGCAGTTTGGGAAAGACATATTCATAACTTTCATGGTATTTAAAGGGGAAATACACCTTCCCCAAGTCCCCTTTTCCCTTGCCACATATGAAGAATGAAATTAGAGAGTCGAGGGATTCTATGGCATAAAGAGAAAAATTGACAGTCAGTGAGTTGCATGCACAATTGGATTTCTAGGATTGACAGTGAGACAGGAAGTAGAAGGGTAGGATTCTTTGGTTGCAAGTAACAGAAAGCAACTCACAACAAGCTTAAGTGAAAAAGAGAAAATGATTATAATGATGAAGGGGTGTCTTGTGGAACCAAAGTGAAGGAAATCCTAGAGGGTGAACAGGACCTGGACCCAGGAATTAAATTCTGCAGGACTCAGGCAGGCGCCTCTGTGTCCCTTGCTCAATTCTTCTGTGCCACCTGGTTTTCCCTTTTTCTCAGTCCATATAGCAGAAAATGGCCATCGTGCAGCTTCTGAGTTTTTAGACATCTTCACATTTGAGAGACCATCCCAGAAGGAAGAGAATTTCTTTGTCTTAAATTTAAATGTTTCGGAGGGAAGCTGATTGGCTCATTTGGTAGGTGTTTACTCCAGGTACAATCAGCTGTGGCCAGGAATGGAGTTATATACAACCTGTCACTCAAAGTGTGGTCTGCGGATCAGCAACATCTGTATCTCCTGGGAGCTTGTTAGAAATGTGGACTCTCGGGCCACCCCAGACCTACTGAATCAGAATCTCCACATTTTCAAGATCCCCAGGTCCTTGGTAGGCAATCTGAGGTTTGAGAAGCTCTACTGTAGAACCTACGGGGCTGCCTGGCCATCACTCTGTATAGGAGGTGGCCAGATAGCAGGGTTGCTGTGAGCTGAGCAGACAGCCCAGAACGTTTCTAGACAATAACATAAAAATGCTAAGTTCCAGAGGCTACTTCCCAAGAGAAACATTAGCTCTTAAGAATATCTGTAGAGGAGAGTCTTAGATATTTATCATGATATAAATGAAATGTTTCATATCTATGTGATGTTTCTCAATAATTGCTTGCTTCTCTCTTCCCTCCCACATGGATGTGGCAGGCTTTTAGGGCTCCTCTGATCACAGATTAAGTCTGGACAATTCCTGCACCCTAAGCTGGCCTTGGGCTTGGTTAGTGAACCTGCCCACAACAAGAAAGTCCAAATGTGGGAATCTGATGGCACATGTGGTGGCTCTGTTACTACTCCTTATCATGGTCTTATGGGAAATGCCCTCAGACACAGGCCATGAAGACCTGGACTCCTGGCCTAGAATTTCCACAGGGAGTGGCAGGGCAGGGGAGAAAGGAGAGCTTTTATTGTGAGTCTTAGAGTGCTAACATAAAAGAAGACCATTCCCGTCTTCACGAGAGTCTCTCTTTCCCTGGTGCCATTTGCACTGTAGCATGGACCCTCTGTCAGGAATCCTCATGTGTGAGGCTGTAGCCAGGTTTTCAGTATTCACTTTTCATGATACGTCTCAGTTGTTTAGGACCATAGACCTCATCTTGCATTATTTTCCTGCCCCGAGGGCACACAGTAGCTGCTCACTTCATGCTTGGGAACACTTAGAGCATCACATTCTGAATGAAAATGGAGACTAACAAGGGTCCCTTTGCCATGACTTTGCAAAGCCTTCTACTTTTGCTCAACCAGGGCTCACCCATCTGCTCTCACTGGAGATCCAAGACAAGCTTTGGGTGCCGAGCACCCTGAGCCCAAGATACTGGAGGAGAATTGAGGCAATAGGTCCGACTTCACTCACTCCTTCCATTCCCACTTTATTTCCATCACAGAATAGTTTGCACAACTTAAAACACAAAATATATTAGAACAATAGTATATGATGTATACAAGTGTACACACATGGGGATTGCAGTTCAGAATTTCTTTTCTGATAAAGATGTATGATCAAAAAGTTTGGAGCCCCCTAGTTTAGAGCTGTAGTTTTAAAGCTTTTTAAAAGGCAGCACACAGCTTTATTTACTTAAACCCATATATGGTGTTTGCACATGCCACACCTTGTTCTGAGTGTACGACAAATATTAATGTGTTTAATCTTTACAATCACTCCATTAGAGTAGGTACTGTCAATATCTCATTTGTAGAAACTGAAGCCCAGAGAGTTTAAGTAACTTGCCCAAGGTCACCCAGCTAGAAAGCGGAAGCTGGGATACACACCCAGGCAGTCTGGCTCCAGTGTTCAGACTCTTACAAACTAATTAGGCTGCTGCTTCAAACAAAATCTTACATAAAGCCAAATGTACAAAACAAAAATAAACAAGCAGAGCGGCTCTTGTTTATATGGAGTGAGGAGCTTCTTGGCCTTCCCCTCAACCCTTTCTTGCCTTCTCTCATCAACCCTTTCTCCCCTTTCTCTGAAGTGTAAAGTACCCCAGGGAACACGGTTTGGAAACCATCAACCCAATCCAATCTGTTCATTCCGTGAATTGGGACCCACCTCTCCAACGGTGAAGTGGAGCTCTGTTTTACCCTAGGTCACCCAGCTTCTGAATGGCAGAACTGGGACCATCTCGCCTGCAATTCAGGGGTCTTTCTGCCTCCCAGAGAAGACATGTGGGGGATGAGTTAAGGAAGCCTTTCTCCAGAGTCAGGAAAAGCTCCCCTCCCACGACCCACTTTTTTAAAGAGCACATTTAGAATGTCTGGGTATCCTTCCCAGGATTATAGTTCTTCCCTTCTTTATCCTCTTTGAGTTTTGCATGATTTACCTTCCAGATCCTTCTTTTTGCTCAATTAATTGACTTCACCAAGTTTCAGACTTGAGATGATTTCAGGCAGCTGAATTTTGAAGAAGACAGAGTGGGCTGTAATGAGACGGCAGTTGTGAGGCTAAACATCCGCTCAGGCTGAACTGGCCGGTCGCAGCTGCTCATGCTGAAAAGACAGGGCTAGGAATTCACCAGAGCGCATACTGGGTTCCCGCTGCCCATGTGGAAGTGCAGGGGACAGCTCAGGACCTGTTGGACTTGCCTGCACACATTGTGACAGCCCACTTAAAAAAATTATTTGTGATTTGCGTTCTGCTATCAATCGAGATTGAGAGTATTGATCCCAACTGATTGCCGAGGACCAAAATAAAGTGAAAGGGTAATTGACTGCCGTGTCCCCCATCGATCGAGCGCCACAGTTCATCGCCACTGAAATTATTTTCAAGTACTTGGCTTTATCATTCCTAATAAATATAGAAATTGAGTAATCAAAATGACTTACATTCACATCGAACCAAAAGCTTTTAAGGAAGTGTCTATGTTTAAGTGAGTCCATATTCTACACTGGTTTTTCAATTAAGCCCCCAGGGTCCATTCTGACAGTGCTGGGAATAAAGCCTGGCTGAAGAAAAAATAAAGCATCATGGTCTCAGAAGCAGGAAACCCAGGCACCAGCACTTTTCCAGCGACGTCATAGTAATGGTGGCCCCTGGGATTTTAAGGAAGAGCCCTCCTAAATCGTCACGCTTTCCATCTCATCCATAAAACAAACAGTTTCCTCGAAGCAGCAAGACCTCTTATTTATTTCACTCCCCCAGCACTGCTCGTAAAAGCACAACAGTTGTTTTCAGGTTTACAGCGATGTTAGCAGTAATGTTATTAAATCAAAGTAATCATTAGCCATATACATATACGTTATATGACGTTTGGCCCTACAGTTCCTTAGAATCATATTGCTTTGGTTCTTTTTTGAAGATTGTTTTCAAGGAAGATCCAGTATCCTATTAAGCAGGTGGCTGAAGAGTAGGACTGAGATGCTAGAATTAGCTTTAGGAACCGAGGCCCTGTAGCGCAGCATTGTCCCATAGAAATACAGCCATAGACGTTTCTGAAAAATACCATGATATGCAACATCTCACAATAAAAACACAGGACTTAAGGAGAATGTGGGGTTAGGGGCACAACACTCAAAAACTTTGCCAATGACACATTAAAAAAAAAGATAGGAACCTAGTAAAAACAGTAGCCCAGTTTTGCAGTTGTTAAATGGCTAAGAATAGATAAATGTGATACTATATATTGCACTTTACTTTGCAAAAGGCCTGGCATTTGCTTGCGGAAGTGGCATCCACAAGCAGTGGATTGCCGCTTGTGAGTTATTGTGAAGTGGCGGAGGAAGCTTATCTGAGATCAGACAGAAAGTTGGAGCACCAGACATGGATGCGTGTGGTGCATAATTCGTGCGGTGAACTGAAATAGCTGGTAGATATGTGAGGTCTGTGCGTATGTGGGCATCGTGTGTGTGCCCACGTGGCTCAGTTCAGCTGGGTGCAGTTTTCTGGGTTCACGTAGTGTTCCTTGCAGACACCAGCAGACACCACGTCTGTGTTATGCTTAAATCATTCCTCAATATATCAGTTGCATTGGAACAAATTCGCATTTTCAAAATAAGCATTATAGTAGAAGTGACTGTATAATACAAGCCACAGATGTGAGCCATATATGTAATTTTGTTTCCTAATAGCCACATTTTAAAAAGTAAAAAGAAACAGGTGAAATTAATAGTATATTTTGTTTAACTCACAATAGTCAACATATTATATCAACGTGTAATCAATACAAAAATTATTAATGAGATTATTGTGTTATTAAGTCTTTGAAATCGTGTTTGTATTTTATACTCACAGCACATCTCAATTCAGAATAGTCATATTTCAAGGCCTCCATAACCACATATGGCTCGTGGTTCCCATATTGGACATTGAAGGTACAGAGAATAAAAATATTGGGCAGTGAGGCTATGGAGAATTAGAAGAATCTGCAGTGGAAAGTGGAAATCCATGGTAAGATGTAGGATCTCCTTTCCATTGACCAAAGCTAAAGATTAGTCCTATACTCTAGATCTTTAAAACAAACAAACAAACAAATATATATATATTTGAGAGAGAGAGACTGAGACTTTGTTCAGGAAACAGACCCCTATGCTTAATCCACATTACAAATCCACTTTATTTATGCCTCACTTTTGATCATAGTCATTTAAGTGTCAATCACAGTCTTTGATGGTCATACAAATGTTACTTGCCTTTGTGAGTTTCTCCAGGGCAAGAGCCAGATCTACAGATCTATTGCGAATGCTTAATTAACACATGCTTGGTATGTAGTAAGTACTCAATAAATGTTTCCTGAGTTGAGTTTAACTCATTTATCAAGTTGTCATCTGCTGTATAGTGTAAGATCTTGAATGGCAATGTTAAAGGACTAGAAACGTTAGATTAGAATTTTCTTTCTTTTGGTTTGTGTCTCTCACCACCCATTCATTCTCATTTATTCACTAAAGATTAACTGACCACGTAAGCCTCATCTCTCACCACCTCCACTCTCATACTCCATGCTTTGGCCAGACCCAATGTTTCAGTTCCCCAAACACACCATGCTCTTTCCTCTTGGTCTTTGCAGGGATTTCCCTGCAAAGAAATTAGGATTTCCTAATCCCTGCTCCCCCTCAGGCCTCAGCCTACACATTTCTTCACGTGGAGAGCCCTCCCTGACCTCCTGTAGGTCTGAGTTCCAAATTTCTCCGCTGTACCAATAGCACTCGCAATGCCCTGTGTCATCATTACCACTTACTTTTCTTTCTCTGGATTAGCTCATGAGCTCTGCAAGGGCACAGATCATATTTGTTGCACTTTGCCTGCAGCTTGCACACCTTCAAGGGGAGATTTGGACACTCTCAGAACATTATGGGCAAGAGATGACACAAGTCAGAATGAACACTGAGTGGAAGATGGGTCAGATTACAAGAACCTCTGGGCTTCCACTCTTGCAGGTTCCAAAATATTCTTCATACAGCAGACAGAGTGAATTTTTAAAAACCCAAATCATACCGTGTCACACCCTTGCTTAAATCCTTTCAGTGGCTTCTCGTGGTTCTTAGAATAAAGTCCAATAGAATAGAATAGAATAAACTCCCCGTTTATCTTATCCACTCTCTTCATTGTCCCCTGTACCTCACCTACAATGACCTCCTTTCCCGTCCTTGGACATGCACGCTCTTTCCCACTCCAGGCCTTTGCCTGTGCTGTTCCCTTTGCCTGCAGTTCTCTTCCACCACCCTTAAGTATTCGTATATTTGTCTTATTCTCCAGGTCCCAGGTCAAATGTCACCTCCTTCCCTGACCACTTCACCTAAAATGGCCTTTCCCAATTTCTCTATTTCATCATCTTGTTTTATCTCCTTCATGAAACTCATCTCTACAGATAATGGTATCATTTATGTATTTTTCTACCTTTCTGTCTCTCTTGTCCATTCGAACGTAAGCTCCTAAAGCCTGGGGTCCTCCCTGTCTCACTTACAGCTGCATCCCTAGAACCTAGCATATAAGTTCTGGGTAATATTTTTGAATGAACGAGTAAGGTGCTATTATGTGTGTGTGTGTCTGTGCGTATGTGATCAATTAGACGTGGGTGTAAAGGAGAGAGAGTTAAAGATTTCTAGCTTAGGATGGGTAGTCGTTGGTCTCAGTTTGGGTTCCTCCATAAGCAGGCCCTGAAATAAGGATTCCTGTACAAATAGTTTACTTGGAGGGTGATACCAGAAAACACTGGCAAGGTCATGGAAAAGTGAGTCAGGGTAGGGAAGCCAGGCAGTTATCAAGCTCATCACCATTGTGGAAACTGGACCTATTGCTGGGGACTCGGGGAATCACCTCCAGAAGGGTGAGGGAGCTGGGGTACATGCCCACCAAATCTTCTATAGCCATTGGTTGAGGGCTGTGCCTTGGGGAGTTAATTCTCTGGCACTTCTGGCCAGGGGGGTACAGTGGGCCTCAGTTCCCCCAGCAAGCCTGGAGGCTGCTGGAAGTCTGCAGAGTGAGCTACTCCAGGTAAGGCCCAAGGAAGTGTGGACAAGATGCCACCAGCATCTACTACACATGTCAATCCCCAAAAGAGGGCCCACAGAGGGGAACATCTGGACGGCAGATCATGACTCAGGCTTGGGGAATTTGAGCAGGACTCACCTGCAGGATATCCAGGTGAAGATATCCAACGAGCAGTTGCAAATTTGGGTGCAGAGCTTAGGAGAGATGTTGTGGCTATGTAGTGTATTTGACAGTTGTTGGCAGAGGAGGATGTGCTCAAGCCGTGGGGTTGGATAATGTGGCCCCTGCTTACTGAGCCACATGGCCGGATTTGCCATAGTTGACCATTTCGTACTTCTTGGAGCAGTCTTTTCATATGTGCTTCATGACCTTACCTGGGGCTGGCTGAGTGGGTCCACTCCACTTGTCTCTCATCCTCCTCCTGGGACCGTTGGGCTAGCCGGTGCATTCAGAAGCCCAAAAGAACATGCCCAATCTCATAAGTGCCTTTTGAGCCTTTGATCACATCATACTGGTTAACATCCCTTTGGTCAAAGCAAGTTACATGGCCAAACCCAAAGTCAAGAGGTCCCCACTCCATCTGGGGAAATGAAGGGGGTAGGAAGGGAATATTTCTGAACAATATTCTAATCTACCACATAAGAATAGGGGTCAGAGAGAAAAGAAATCCAGGGAGTCTGCATCTCACTTTTTTCCTGGGTTATACAGTATTATTTTTCTCTTACTCTCGACTTTCCCAAGCCCTAGCAAGGGTGCTGTTGACTTGGTTGGGGTCACCGGTGTGAGTAGATTAGACAGAACTGGTAACAAGGCTTGGCTGCTTCCTCTTCAGAAGTATCATGATAGGGACTTGAGGGGACCCACCTCACATGAGACATTCGCTCTGAACACTGAGCCTTCTCATGCCAGCATCACGGGTGTAATTTGAGGAGGCCCTGCAACTTCTGTCTATAGCCTCACCCTCCACATGGCTGAATAGTTGAGAGAGAAGATATCAGAAGATGGAGAAATACTGAGAATCGATGACTTTGAACAGTTGTATCTCCTCTTTTATCACTAAGGTTCACAATTTTGTATCTTCTGAATCTTAAGTTTATTAATCAGCATGAGACAAGGAGATAAAAACACATTGCTGCAATTACAGGGGGCGAGCCAGTAATTATCATCGAAGAGTACAATTGAAAACACATTTTATTTAAATATTTATCTTAGAGAATTGCGGTTTGCGAGTTTACAAGGCATCTAGTGAGCAAAGCGGTTTGGGAGCCAGTGACCTCTCATTTCTGGATCTTTTGATGACTGTTGGAGCCTGGAAGTTTTCTTCCTGACTCCATTTTTCCCATCAGTGCCAGGCACATGGGAATGACTCGAAACATTTTCATGGAGTGAATAAACTATAAAATTGGAACAGAACAGCCCGTGGAGATGTGGAGGATATGAATGAAATGACATTTAAAAGAATCTTAAGTCTTAAAGACAAAAAACCTTGGATTCTCCCCACTTTGAATGGAGCATAAATTCAAGAGTATGTGATTTTGTGCAATGTAGGGATTGTAAATATCCCCAAATTACATAAATATGCTTTTCTCTCCCTACAACCTCAGGTACAGAATTTTGTAGGCTCTTCAAAATAGAGCATGTTCTATGCACAAAGGGCTTTGTTCTTTGTATTATCTTTTTTTTATTGACAGCTGGGGTGATGCAGGGCTGATTCCTATGTTAAGAGAGTGTCAATTACTTAGCTAATTGCATTTATCACCCACGATTCTTTATCTGTTGATAGCAACTGAGTATTCGGAGTTTTTGTGTGCTTTGCATACATTTCCCAAGCTGCAATGAATATGGTTTTTATATTTATGTGAAACCGTTAATGTGTTGCTCGCTAGATCATGAGCAATGGGCTTCTGACAGCTCTGTTCATTAGTCAGCTTGGGGGAAAAAATACAAGAAAACACATTGATATAGAAACAGAGTGTGAGCCAGCAATTACCATCAGGGAACACAATTGAAGCCACATTTTATTTAAATATTTTTCTTTTGAATTGATTCATACAAAGCAAGAAGCCGTTTTTTAATTTATGAATGACTTCACTGCTGAAATTTGAAGAGCAAGATCGCTATTGGGGATTTGATGCAGTCCAAGGCTTACAGTACGAAGAGTTAAATAACATCAAATTATTCATTGTGATGTATCATTAAGATTGCTATGTGTGAATGTGTAGAAAGATGATAACACTGTGCAGCTGTTCATTTCGGAATCCCAACTTTGCATAGTAAGAAGAAGAAGAAGAGAAAAAGCTTATAGATAACTTTTAGTACGAACAATAGTAATAGCAAATGCTTACAGATGCTAACCGATGAACCAACTGCGCTTCTCAGGGCATCATATGTACTAACTCTGTGAGGTGGGTACTGTTCTTGCTCCCACTTTACAGAGGAGGAAACAGGGCCACAGTGAGATTAAAGAATTTAGCCAAGTTCACCCCAGAATGAACGATGCGGCTTGTAGGACGGGACTTGTAGGGTCCAGCTGCAAGACACGACTCCTTGTTAGCCCCACTTCCTATTGGTACCTCTTGATGGAGATTGGCCACTATGGCTTATATATCAATGGAGACAAAACTGGGTCCTGTGTCTTGCAGGGACTTCCAGTGATGGCAATTCTAGGAATCGTCCAACTAGATGGCATCCATTTCATCAGCCCATCTAGGAAGTTTGGGCCATGTCTGATGACATGAGGACCCACCATCCATCTCTTTCCTTCCCAAAACAGGATTGTTTGACATTTTGTCTCCTCCCCTTCCCCACCCAACACACGAAGAAAGAACTTCAGGTCATCTCTGTTTGATGGCCAGATTGAGGACTCGAGCTCATTAGCCAATTGCATTATACAGGAATTTGTGTTATTGTAGAGATTTACTGGACTATACTTTTTTTTGGTGATCCTCTTCATTGGACCTCAAGGTTACTTACAATTTGCCAACATTATAAACGTTGCAAGCATCTTTGACCAGACTACTTTGCCTACTTATCTTACTGCTGTTTATCTTGACTTGCTGCTTTTGTTTGACAAATCCCTGAATGTGTCATTGTTGGGTGAAGATTCTTTATATACATTGTGTTTGCCCTCCAAAAATTTTGAACCTGTTTAAATTCCAACCAGCAGGGAATGTAAGAGCCACTCCTGTTGTTTTCCTGTAATGCAGTGATGGAGAGAAGCAGGCAGGCCATGGAGTATATATATAAACACCTAGTAAGTGTGTTGTTCAGATCATGGGTGTTAATGGCAGTAATTAATTTGGGAAAACTGAGAACTTTGAAAAGAAATGGTATCATTTCAGCAGGTTGTAGAGCTAAATGCAATGGAGCAGGAGACCAAGGGGCTCCACGCACCATTTTATGTGAGCATGTGGGACCAGTGAGAGAAACCTGAAGCAAGATCTTGCAAAGAAACATGGGCTTAGGGAGGGCACTGTGAAAAAACAACAGTGACTGTAGATATTTTATAGGTCATAGGAGATAGAGGAAAAGGAACAAAAAAAGATAAGCCTGATGTAAATAAATGAAGTTATAAATAAAAGAAGGCAAAGAAAGGTCCAACTTTCTATTGCATATGTTGGAAGGAGATCTATAGACCAGCTGGGTTTAACAACTTTTCCATTTGAAGAAGTCCTGCCTGAAAATAGTGGGGTCTGGTATGACATTACTTCATTCCAGGGACTGGTTTGGATATTCAGTTTGCTGAGTATACCTAGATGTATTAAAATCTAGATACTGACTCATGGGAACCAAACTCACAAGCAACTGATGTATAAAGTCAGAATGCAATTTGTTAATAATGCTATCTATAGCTACAAAAAATACGACAGTCTCATTCTCACTGAGCTCTATATTGTCTCCCTGTGGACAGAGCTTCATGGAAAGCCACATTAGGATTAGAATGTTGCTTCTGAAAATAGTTACAGGAAGGAAAATTAAGTCATGTGAACTTAAGGATGGTGTGTTAGTTGAGACTCTCAGAAACAGATGATTAGAAATCAAACTTAAATTAGCTTAAGAAAAGACAGACCTTATCTGCTCACATGATTGGGAAGTTAAAGGGTTTGGACACAGTTGGGTCCAGGAGTTCCCACAATGTCATCTAGACTCTGCTTCTCTACCGTTCAGTGCACTGTTAGGCTGTGAGCTATAGGCTGGTAAAGAAACCTGTGCTTATGGCTACTTGTCCCTAGGCCAGTGCTCAATGGCTTTGAATATTCAGAGCACAAGTTCTTGAGCCAAGACACACTCTTTGTAGGCAGTTCTAGAAACTGCTCAATTTTGTCCCTCTGTAGAAACACTGTAGAGTCTCTAAACCTTCCTGATCCTAAGAATCACTTTAAAATATCAATTGCCAGACCTCTCTCCTGGACCGTCAATGCAGCAGGTTTGGTGGGACCCAATAATCTGTGTTTTTAACCCAAGCTGCAGCGATTCCTACATTTAGGAGAGGAGGGAGGAGCCACTGATGTACATCGATGCTTCTCAATTTTTAATGTGCGTGTGAATCACTTGGGGACCTGATTCAGCAGGTCTGAGAAGGGACCCAGATTCTGTATTTCTAACAAGTTCCCAGGTGATGTTGATGCTGCTGGTCTGGGGAACACATGCTGGGAACCACTGATCTGCAGACCAGTGGTTCTAAGTGGAGTCATTTGCAGACCAGAGGACATCTGGCAATGTCTAGAGGCACTTTTGATGATCACAACTGAGGGCAGTGTACTACTGGCATCTCCGGGGTAGACGCCAGCAATGCTGCTAAACATCCTACTGTGTGCAGCACAGCCCCCACGACACAGAATTATGAGGCCCCGAATGCAACCCTGCTGCCACTGAGAACCTTGCTGAAGGGCATCTCCTTTGTGTAGCACATAATACACTTGATTAGGTCCAAGCTTTCTTAGCTCCCGCCAGTCTAGTTTGGCCTCCGTAGGCTTCCACTCATGATTCCTTGTTGGGTTTTTAACTGTTGTTGAAGCACCTTAATCGTATACTAGCCATAAAGACAACAGGCAGTGCGATCACTCCTGAGACCTTCTCTGTGCCGGGCGCTGTCCCCAGTGCATCATGCATTGTGTATAAGGATCACGCACTGTGTGTAAGGGAGTTACTATCATTATTCGCATTTTCTGGTTGTAAAGTCTGAGGCTCTGAGGGGTTAAGCAACTCTCTTGGGTCATTTCTGCAGCTGACCTAAGCTGTAAAAAAAAAATTACAATAATTGTAAGATTGTTGATTTTTTAATAGATAGCATGATTTTTTAATAGATAGCATGTGAATGTAGTACAAAAGTCAAAAAAGAGCGTGCAGCGAAAAGTAAATCTGTTCCTCCCCTCACTCCCAGACAACCTCTTCTCTTTCCCAGAGGCCATATTTGCTCTCGGTTTCTTGGATATCTATCTTTTCAGAAAGAGTCTCTGTGTTAAAAGATAGGTAGGCAGGTAGGTAGGTAGGTAGGTGATAGATAGATAGATAGATAGATAGATAGATAGATAGATAGAGAATTTCCACAAAATGATAGGCTATTATATTAGTTCCTAGGGCTGCCATAACACATTATACAAACTGGGTGACTTGAAACAACAGAAATTTATTCTCTCACAGTTCTGGAGGGTGGAAGTCTGAAATCCAGTGGTTGGCAGGGTTGGTTCTTTTTGGAGGTTCTGAGGGAGCATCTGTTCCATGCCTCTCGCTTGCTTCTGTGGTTGCCAGCAATCCTTGGCGATCCTTAACTTGTAGCTGATGCATCACTCCAATCTTTGCCTCTGTTCTCACGTGGTGTTCTGTGTCTGTGTCCAAATTCCCTCATCTTATAAGGGCACCAGTCATTGGATTAGGGCTCACTCTAATCCAGTAGGAACTCATGTTAACTTGATTACTTTTGCAAATAAGGTCACATTCAAAGGTACCAGGGGTAAGAACTTCAACATATCTTTGGGGGAAATACAATTCAACCCACAATAGCAACAAAACTTTGCTTTGTATTTTCCTTTCTTTACCTATCAATATGTCTTGGGTATTGGTCCATGTCTGTACGTAGAGATCTGCCCTTTCAGTGGCTGGATAAGATTCCCATGTATGGACTCACCATAATTACTTAACCAATCCTCTGTTGATGGATGTTTAGGTTTAACCAACTTTCTGCTGTTTCATACTCATTTCAACTTGCTCCCTTTTCTTCATTTTTAGGGAATAACCAAGCAACATGCAAAAATAAAATTACTCCTCATATATTCATATATCTAGATTCCTTAGAGTCAGGAATGGCCTAGAAGAACCTATTCTAGATAATCCAGAAATTTCTTCCGTTTCTCAGCATGGATAGGCACAGTTTCACAAACATTTATTGAGTGATGACTGTAACGGTTTTCAACCCTTGCTATACATGAGCACCACTTGGGAAGCTGCTTAAAAACACAGATTGTGGGGCCCCATCTCAAACCATCTCCCAAGGAGGTGTGGCCCTCGGAGGCTTATTTTTAAGAACCTTCCCAGTGGTTCCAATAGATAATTAGGATTGAGAGTCCCCAGACTATGTGCTTTAAACTGTGCCAAGTGTTGGGAAGATGGCAATAAATACAGCTCAGTCCTTCCCCTCAAGGAGCTTGTGGTTTCTTAAGGAAAACAGACCCTCGAACAGATCCTTGTGATCCAAATCAACACGAGGAGGCATCAACACAGCCCAGGTGTAGGAGTTGGATGGGATGCAAGGGAGAGAGGTAAAGCCTCAGTTGAAAATGATAAGGTGAGTTGCATTTAGCCGAGCCAAGAAGCGGGAGACGGGCAACCTAGGCAGAAGGCAGAGCAAAAGCAAAGACACAGAGCAGAAAAACATGTCATGAGTGTGGGAGAACCTCCAGGCTTTGGGCGTTGTTGAAACACAACGTTGGAGGTGGGAAGGGAGGCAGTCACTCTAGGGAAGGCGGCCAACATTACAAACAGTGGTCTTTTGTATCCCTCCGGTCCTCTAATGCCCAAAATTAAGTTTTAAGCTGATAAATGCTTCGTCCCCAAGGTCCCCTCAGGCAAACTTGCTCACCCAGCAAGACAAATCTAGAAGTCTGAAGAGGCTGACAGAGTGTCTGTCACCCTTACTCCTGGCAACCCGAGAGCTGGGACGAAGATGGTGACAGAGAAACCCCAAGAACCTAGAGCCAATAAATGTTAGTGCAGAAACAACTTGGTTGCCACTGAGAAGAGGAAAGGACTGAACATGGGAACAGTGTTCCTTACAATCCCATCCTTGTATATTAAGAAAACTGATGATGCAAAATTTGGGAAGAGGCTGGGGGAAGGTGAGAAGAAATCTGAACCATGGCTATATGGAGGCTGGCCATCTGGATCCAAATCCGCCTCATCAAACAATCCCTAATTGTTTTTAATAAGGTGCATAAGTTATGTTTGGCTTCCTCCCTCCTTGCAGTCTCCCTGTTGAGACTGTTTTTTATTTTCTTATGAAACAATAAGACCAATATAATTAAAAAGCAGCGAACGTGTTTACCTCCCAGTGACTGGGGCAGGTAATTACAAGCTCCTTGTTGGAGGAAGCGTTGTTGTTTTTCTTTTTTATGTTGCAATTTTAATAAAGAAGGAGATGGCAGGGGAAGAAGAGCGCTGGTGGAGTTCCAGTCTTCGTTTCCCTTCCATTTGCAGAAAAGAAACTGTCGCAAACTTGAAGAGAGTAAAAACAGACACGTGTATCTGCTTGGTTCCCTGGATGTCCCCATGCCCAGCGGAGTCCCTGGTACTTTGAAGGCACTAGATAAATATCTGTTGACTGACTGACAGCAAGAGAAGAAAGGACAGAGATATTCTTGGATTTCCCACTCAGCACCAGGCACCGTGGAAGGCTTATCACAAATGTTGTCCCACTGAACTTCCTCCAAAATCCTGTAGAGTTGGATACATTTTTTAAATGACTAAGATTGGCAAGTGCGGAATAAAAAGAGGAGAGTTGGGTGCCCCAGGTCAGCATGCTCAGGGGGGGCATTGTGGGGTAAAGGAAGTAAAGAGATGATAGAGAAATATTTTACATATTCATTTTCAGAGAGAAACAGGGAGCACTCTAGCTCGCCTGAGATGGAGCATTGACCTCTCCAGACAGAGGAAGAGATGAGAAACAACTAAGTGCCTGGGAATATCATCCTCAAGACGAGGAGGACCGGGGAGATGGCAAGGGCATCCCCCAACAGTGGCAAAGCCAGGATCTGAACCCAAACCGGGTTGTCTGCAAATCCTAGGCCCCGATCTCCGCACTGTATTTACATCCTACTTCGCCCAGACTTCCCACTTCCTCTCAGATGCACACCAAGTGGTTCCTCTTAACTGATTCCGTGCCTCCATCTCTTCATTTCCCGATTCGCATCATAAAAACTGATCTTATTTTTGATAAGGTAATACCAAAATATCCACACATGTACTTATTCATTCAACAACGTATCTTTTTAGTGCTACAAGGGAAATAGGGATGAATGGGACATAGACCCTCAAGAGACTTACGGTTTAGTAGCTGGACTAAGGAGATGGGCATAAAGAATTGAATCATGTGTCACTATATTTGTAATAGTAGCACGTTCTTGAATGCCTGCTGTGGGCCTCACAGTGCACACACTTCCTTGTGCAGAGCAGTGTCCAGGCAACAAGCAACAGGCATTCAGACGAGGGAGACTGACGTTGAGCCAGTGATATCACAGAAGACTTGATGGAAGGGGGGACATTTGAGTGGAGACTGGAAGACTGTTGAGACCCTAGGATAGAGGAGACGATGGACAAGGCTATGAGGGGGCGGGGGAGGGGGTTCTGAGGAGGGTGTAGGCAAGGATACGATACCAGAAGGTGGGGATTGGGGAAAGGGTGGCCAAGATGACTCACCCCAGGTTATAGCAAGCTTGAAATGTCAAGCTAAGGAGATTTGGATTTAATAGGTGACAAGAAGCTATGGAAATCTTGAACCATCTTTTTTAGCAACCCAAAGAAAAGGATGTTTGGAAATATCCAGTGAATTGGTGAACT
The DNA here is from genome assembly GCF_020826845.1 of Diceros bicornis minor. Taxonomy (NCBI): domain Eukaryota; kingdom Metazoa; phylum Chordata; class Mammalia; order Perissodactyla; family Rhinocerotidae; genus Diceros; species Diceros bicornis. Next base: position 69,890,584 of record NC_080741.1, on the reverse strand, counting down.
GCAAATGGTTGATTATGAGAGGAAGCCCCATATCTCCTGCACTTGTGGAGACTGCTTCAATTGCCAGTGACAGGAGCTTACCCCAAATTGGTTTAAGCATAAGAGGATTAACTGGTTACAGTAAGTCAAGAGTCCAGAATTAGGTTGGCAGCTTAAGACAGGCCCGGATTGGAAGTTCCAGCCAGGCTGGAACTGGGGTCTAGGTCACTCTCTCTCCACCTCTCGGTTCCTCTCTCTCTTCTGCAGGCTTCTTAGGTGGCTCCCCTGGCCCAGCCTGAGCCCTGTCCTCTCAGCAGTATCTGTTGTGGGACTCAATCTCTTTCAACAAAAACGCCAACCCTCCTGGAATCCAGCCTCTTGGCCCTGATAGGCTCATTTGCTCATCTTTGAACCAATCTCTGAGGCCAGAGAGCCACAGGGCTCTGCTGAGCCAGGCCTGAGTTCTAATCCCACACTTGGGGTTGGGGGTGGAGCCAGCCCCACCTGGACCTTGAGGACTGAGTGTGGGGAGAATTGGTTCCTTAGGAAAAAAGCAAAAAACCAGGGTGTTGTTACCAGAAGGAGGAGGAACGTGGGCCTGGCAGACAAAAACAACAGATGTCCATACAACACCTTGGAGAAAGCAGGCAGAAGGACGATTGGGAATGCACGGTGATGGTGTAAGTTCTCTGAGGCTCAAGGATCAGAAGCGTCCTCCATGGTCCCTTACGTCCTGCTTGCTGTACTCAGGTGATGGGGCCCATGGTGGGAGTTGTGGTTGCTAAGAGGAGACCTCAGAAAGAGGGAATGCAGGTCGCCGAGTGGGCTGGGGAAGTGAAAAGCGGATTGCAGGAAGTAGGAGTTCTGGTTTCTCTCAGGGCTTAGGAGCTGAAAGCCAGAGGAAACAGTTGATGTATTCATTTCTGTGGTGTTAGGCCTGCAGTTGCCAAATCAAGGTTAAATTTGCATGCCCAGCTTTCCATGCAGAATGTTGTTCTCATGCAAATAGAATTGCTACAAACACACATCTGCCCAACTTATGAATAAATCCTATGTTTCAGCCAGTCTGCTGCTGTTAGGCACTTAGGAACACCCAGGCCGCCTTCTAAAGGGTACGCTGAGGAGGGAAGGATGGGGGCTCTTTGCTTGGCCCAAATTATCTTAGAAAGCCAGGGACTTGCTTTTTGATAATGATCTTTTCACCTTTGAAAGAAAGGATGTTGCCCTTCTCGGTCACAGACAGATCTTGGTGAGCAGTTCTTCCTAGAAGTCATCCACACAGGCTCTGGGACCACCAGCAGGTCTTCAGAGTCTCTAGTCTGTAGTGCATCTCCCCCTAGATCCATCTCTAGCCTAACCCCGGCTACTTCTAGATGCATCTGGAGAGTACTAGTACCAGTCACTCCAGAGATTCTGATTCAGTTAGTTGGAGGTGAAGCCCAGGCTTGAGTTTGTTTTCTTTTTTAGATTTTCTCAATTGATTCTAAAATGCAGACAGGCTGAGAGCTACTGCTTTCATTGGAGTATGTGCGTTTGCTCCTCCTGAGCCACATCTCAACACAACTGCACTTCATGTCGTTACTCGTTCCCTCTCTCCTCCGCCCCTGCCTTTTTCTCCCTGTCCCTTACATATCACTCTTTCTCTGGCTGCCATTAAATGCAGTACTTTGGTGAGGCAGTTCCTTAGTTTGGGGCCTCAGTTTCCTGATCTGTAAAGTTGATGTGGCTCGGCTACATAATTCCTCTTGGTCCTCTCTGTGTGTGTTTCCTGAGATTTAAATTTCTAAATTCCAGCCAACCCACCTGGAGGATCCCAAGAAACCTGTTAGGTGGAACTAATGGAACCATCACTTGAGCATCATATGTATTCCAAACTCATGCCTTGGATCAGCAGTTCTCACCTGGGAGTGATTTTGCCCCTAGGGGACACTTGACAACATCTGGAGACATTTTTGTTACCACAAAGGCAGTGCTATGGGTGTCTAGGGGGTAGAGGCCAGGGATGCTGCTAAGCATCCTACAACACATAGAACAGCCTCCTACACAAAGAATTATCCAGCTTGAAGTGTCAATACTGTCGAGGTTGAGAAACCTTGCCTTTGGGTGTTCAAGTTTGACCTCCATGGTCAAAACTGCAACCAGCTTGACATGTTATCCTCAATCTAATCATCTAAGGCTCATGCCTATTTGGTTCAGCTGGGAAGCTGCTAGAAGTTGTTTTCTGAATTGTTGATGCTCATGAACTAGCAACATATTTTCTGGCTTTTCATTTTGACTTTCCCTTAATATATGAACCACTTTCTATACTGTGACACATGGTTACCAAAGCGTTTTTTTCTTTCTTCTCTCTTGTATTTCTTCATGCCACGCCAGTTTGAAGTGGGGGCGAGAGGGACATCTGTTTGGGCCTGAGCCTCTGGAGGAGGCCCTAAAAATGTCTTGAGAAGAGCTGTGTTGGAGACCAAAGAGGCGGCTATGTGTGAAGGCCCTGGGCAGTCCTCTCAGCTCCAGAAAGATGATGCTAAAAGAAGCATTAAGTGCTCCCATCTTGTGTTTATACTATTCCTATTTCATAAAGGGATAAAAATTAAATTGAGGTGCTTACCAGCATTTAGGAGTTGGAGATTTATATGTAATTTTTTAGAGCCAGTTGGCCAACTGGAGGGCTGTGCCACATACGAGATGAAAACCATGTACATGTGGACTGATGGTGTTTGCATTACCAAATCATTTGTTTGATTGAAGTTTTCCCTCTGTCTCCCAGCTGATGAAATGTTCATGCATCACTTATCTTGAGTTTGGTTTGACAAAATCGGTATGTGGCTGGAGAAGGAAGGAAGGAGAAAACCAATCAATGATGCAGAGGGCTAGATCTGGAAATGACCCATCTCCCAGCATGGGATTTTAGGAGGATTTATCTATAAAAAGGGGTGGTGATATTGTGCCTTTGGTTTAAATGCACTTTGGAGAGAGTATATGAAGTAAAGAGATTTTCTCTAATGGACAATAAGAAACACCTTGGAACTTCAGCCTCTGCGAGTATTCAAGAAAAAAATTTCTAAGCTTTTCTAACACGAAGTATGTATGCCAAGTCAAGCTCTCTGTGGGGAGCTTGTTAGATAAAATAGCTAAAAATTTGAAGAACTCTAGAAGGAATATAATTGCTGTGAACCATTCTGAAATCAAGACATAAAGTGAGAATTAGTTTAATGGTTTTTAGAGTAATGTATGATCTCTGCATCCAAAGATACCTGGTGTAACTTTGTTTTGCTGTCATGGAGGAGGGAGGAGGGAGTTTGGCAGAAACACCAAAGCCCCTAGATGCCCGGGTTGTTCAGGATGAATGAGTGGGGATTCTAGCTTATTCATTCACCTGAAACAACCAACTACCCAAGATGTCTCTGCTCGCCTCCCTGACAAACCACAAAGGTAACAAGCCCAGTCTGTCCGTCTCAAGAGGCACTAGCTCTTTATTAACAGATTTCTTTCTGTGACCTCTCTTAACCAACAGTTTCTGATAAAACCCCAATTTTGAAGGTGTCTGGTCCAACAACCACATGATTTCCAAGTCAAATGTTGTGTAAGTGACATCTGTCCTGATCAGTTTGCATAAACGAATGACTTGTCCCAGACTGGTAACAGTATTCGCTTAAGTACTTGGGAGGGCTTTCTCCAGAAGCAATGTAATAGGAAGTGGAAATTTTTCTTTTAAAAGGAAATCAGAAAAAAAAAAAGAAAGACACAAAAGAGATGAAGTAAATGGATAATTGAAATTTGGCCAGTCAGTGGGTGAGCAACACACATCAATTAAAGTGCTGGATGTGTTCGAGATGTAGGAAGGTGCTGAAGAAATCAAAGATAGGATTTGTGTGGGCCCAATCTATTTGAACTTGACTTTTAGGATCGGATTGGCCTGGATTCAAGTTGCCGCTGTGGCAAATAGCACAATCTCTCAGAACTGCAGTTTCCTCATCTGCTGAATAGGAATAAAAGGATGAACCTCATGGTGTTGTGATGGGAAAATGCACAGAAAGCCCCTAATATGTGCTTGGCGTATTGTAGATGTGCAGGGAATGGGAGCTGCTGCTGCAGCTACAGTTGCTTTACTACTCATGATATCACGTATTATTACCTTTAACAGTGTTTGTGATAGGAAGAAGAATGCCCCCCTCCCAATGAGGTCCACACCCTACCCCTGGAACCTGTGAATATATCACCTCATCCTGCAAAAATGACTTTGCAGATGTGATTAAGGCTAGGGACCTTGAGGTAGGGAGATGATCCTGGATTATCTGTGTGGACCCAATCTAATCACATGGGTTCTTAAGAGGAGAGAATCTTCTTTAGATGAGATGAGAGGGAGATGTGACGACACAGAAAAGGTCAGAGAGATTCAAGGTTGCTGGCTTTGAAGATGGAGGAGAGAGGTCATGAGCCAAGGAATGCGGGTGGCCTCCAGAAGGAAGGAAAGGGATTCTCCCTAGAGCCTCCAGGTGTTGAAACCACGATTTTAGCCCAGTAAAATAGTGTTTAGCCCTGTGTTGGACTTCTAACCACAGACCAGTAAGATAATAAGTTCATGTTGTTTTAAGCCACCAAGTCTATGGAATTTGTTACAGCAGCAATAACAAACTAATATACTGATACTAACACTATTAGTAATATTACTTTTTTTTGCTTATTTATTACTAAAATGCCTAGAGTTCAGTGGAAAAAGTGACTTCACTGCTCTTGAGAGATGAAAAGGCAACCCAGCCCTAGAAACAATTTCCAAATATAATAAATAAAATCCAGCATCCTTAAGAACTCAGGGAAGAGATAACTGTTATTGCTTTTTTTGCATTATGTCATGTAAAATTACAAAATTACAAACATCAGAAATGTAGAGAGACTAGTATACCCATCACCTAGATTTAACAGTTGTTAACTTTTTCCCATATTTGTTACTTTTCTTTTCTTTCTCGTTGATTATTTGTTTCTTTTTTATTTTTGGTTAAAGTGTTTTTAAAATAAATTACAGTCGTTGTTATATCTTAACCCTAAATACTTTATTATGTATCCCTAAAAATGAATAACCACAATATTATTATCAAAGCTCACAGAATTAGTATTAATTCTCTAATATTATCTAATACTCAGTCCATATTTAAATTTTTCAAATGTCCCCAAAAGTTATTTTATAGCCCATTTATTCAAACCAGAATCCAGACAAGGACTGGACTGTGATTTGCATTAGCTCATTATGTCTCCTGAGTCTCTTTTAATCAAGAACATTCGCCCACCACACCACACCCCACTGCTTTATTTCATTGCATTGAGTATTCAAGACAATTTTCTTGTACATGGTCTCACAGTCAGGATTTGTCTAATTTAATCCTACTTGGTGACAGTTTCTTCAGAAACAGTGCAAAGGAAAAATATCACACTCCAGCTTCAGATTTTTTCTGACTCTACACTAATTTTGATCATTTCAACCATACACTCATTTATCAAAACAAATAAACCAACTTTTATTGACCACTTACTCTGCACATTTCCTGAGTCCCTACATTGAAGAGACTCACTCTCCAGCCCCTGTTATGAATAACTGGGTCTTAAAGGAGGGAATTGTCTATGTTTCTCCTGAACTTTCCTTTGAAACGTCAAGAGTCCTAGAATCACTTTTCTTATCAAAGAAAATGTAAGACAGAGAAAATGTCCTGGGCAGCAAAGTTCGAATCTACATGATACTGTTACTATGACCACCATGAAGCCTACTGACTGCATCTTTATAGAGTTTCTATTAAGTGCCAGATGCTTGACATACATTACTTCTGAGCCTCAGCATAAAACCTGCAGGGTAGGTATCATTATTCACTTAATAATGTTACCATTTTATAAATGACACAATTGCCACCATAACAGTCAAGTAATCAGCCTAATCCCTCACAGCTAGTGGTGGCAGAGGTGGGATTCTAATCAGGTGTGTCTGCTGCGGATGCCCAGAGTCTCTCCACAAAACTACTGTTCTGCTATTTCAAGGCTTATTTAGTATTCAAATTGATTATTCTGTTTGTGATGGCAAAACAACCAATTTTGTTTTTTTTAATTGTTCTGTATGTGGTACAGAGAGGCCAGTGAAAGTTGTTTCAGGCTCTTCCTTCTTCATTCGTTTCATAATGGTGGGCAGCTGATCATTCCCAGCTGATCTGTTGGGAATGATCAGAGATCCTGGGAGAGTCTGTCCATTTCAAGACCCTAAAGCAAGGGATCAGCAAACTTTTTCTGTAAAGGATGAGATAGCAAATATTTTAGGCTTTGTGGGCCATATGGTCTCGGACACAGCTATAGTCAACTGTGCTGTTATTAGTGTGAAAGCAGCAGAAGACAATACATAAATGAATGGGAGTGGTTATATTCAAAACTTTATTTCAAAAATAGACAGGGGCTGGGTTTGGCTTAAGGACTACAGTTTGCCAACCCCTGCCTTAAAGCCGAGAGAGCAAAGTGGTCGCCAATAAGCCAAACTTGGCCAAAGATGTCTATGATCAGCTTGCATGATGTTCAGCTTTTTGAAAAGTTAAATGTCAACATTTAAAAATCAGGATATTTCATGCAAGGAGCTAGTATATGGGCTCTCAATCCCATGATGGGAAGGAGTTGGGAAGCTGCTCCCTTGAAGTGGTCATGGTCTGCCCAGCATGCCACAGTCCTCACTCTTCTCTGTTGTTTTCCTGATGCCCAGTGTTTGTTGTCCTTTATCATCTTTAACCTGGTCTTGTTTTCCCTTTGCTTTCTTTTTCTTTCTTTCTTTCTTTCTTTTTTTTTTTTTTGTGAGGAAGATCAGCCCTGAGCTAACATCTGCCAAGCCTCCTCTTTTTGCTGAGGAAGACTGGCCCTGGGCTAACATCCATGCCCATTTTCCTCCACTTTATATGGGACGCCGCCACAGCATGGCTTGACAAGCAGTGCGTCGATGTGCGCCCGGGATCCGAACCGGCAAACCCCAGGCCGCCACAGCGGAACGCATGTACTTAACTGCTTGTGCCACCGGGCCGGCCCCCTCTTTGCTTTCATCTGCCTGGTCCCTCTGCACACCTGCATTTACAACTACCACAATGGGAAAAGATAAGGAAAGGTGTTTGATTGATGGTAAGCGAGTCTTATTATAAACAGTCCTGGAAAGTAAAGGCAGGATGATAGAACCTGGCTGTAATTTATGCTTGGTTTTTTTTTTAAGTACAATGACTTGCCCATTATCAGACAGTGAAGGATAATTTGCATCTAGCATAGCTTCCATTGGAAGATGCAAATCACTTAGCCATTTGACACTGAAATGATATGAACAGGACTGGCTCTAGGCAGAAGTGTAGAGTGTGTCAAGGTGGCTTTGCATTGCCTCCAGCAACCTTTTCCTCATGTTCCCTCCTCCTCACCTTAATAACTCAGTGTCCTTACTGCTTAATCCTCGTCCACCCACCTAGGGTGTAACTGTTTTTTTAATGATCTTTCTCTAAATTTAAATGACACCATTAAAGAAAGATTTTTTACTGGAAGGTATCTAATAATATCATTCATACTAAGAGAGACAAGACTTAAATCATTTCCTGTTGCCTCTATCCAAGGATATTAACATTGTAATTCAAAGGAGAAATTTGAAGCTTATTGGATGTGTAATTGTGGAAGTTGGGGATTGGAGAGAGGTTAAGGACCCTTTGGCAAGGGTGTTGGAGCCTTTCAGATATGTGAAACCATACTGATAGCCACCCATTCCTAAAGTTGGCCCTCATTATTGCTTGAGCCAAAACCTGGAGCCATATTGGACCAGGGTAGATTAATTACAGTGCATCTGAACTGGGGTCTGTGTCAAGATTTCCATTGACCATCTGGGATAGTAAAAGCTTTGGTTTGCTGATCTGCAAGTGGAGGGTTGGGTTAGATACAGCATGACAGACTCAGGTACTTGTTCTGCTCAGCTGCACTCACTTGCTCGTCTCCCAGGTTTCCTTGCAAATCCCACCAGCTTTTCATCACACACTTCCGGGCAGTCAATACCAATCCATCAGAGTTGGCAATTGCGGTGAAGCCAATATTGCATTCTCATGAGATAAATATAAAGGTCCCTGTCTGCTCTTACATTCCATGAGTTCAAGGACCATATGTGGGTCATGCTGAATATTCAATAGGCAAAAAACATATGCGTGGACCTGGGGCTCCTTTTGGAGGCTAGAGAAGTTTAAGCAATGCTTTTCCCTGAACACAGAAGAGGGATCTCTCGTCTCAGGCAGGCTCATGCCAGAATGAAGTGCTCGTGTCATTTGGATGGGGTTATTATGCTCACAGGGTGGGCACGCTTAAGACTGGATCTTTCTGACATCTCAACTCAACAGTCTTGAAAATTGGGCAGAAACAGCCCTAAAGAGCTGGCCTATATTTGGAGTTCTTTTTAAGTCTAATGTGAATTGTTCGGGACAGCAGTTCCCTCAAGAGACACCAGTGAGGCAAAATCTTTAGGTGCTGCCAGTGGTTGTTTGATGCTTAGAGCCTGTCACCTGTGGATTTCAGGGTGAATAGTGGGGACGGGGGAGTCTATGACAGAGCAGATGTCAGTGAGTAACCACTGAGCTGCATTCTGACACCCTGTAGCTTCCATTCCTGTGTTACTGGTCCAAATGTTTCTCCCCAGAGTCAGGGAATGGCCCTGCACAAACAGGATTGCAGATATCAGAAGCACTATTGGGTCCTCCCAAGAGCATTTTAAGATAGACATTCCCTGCTGTGTTTAGATTTCTCATTTAATACCTTTGCAAAAATTGTTAGACTTTGTCACTTTGTTGCTCAAAATCCTGCAGCAGTTTCTGTCTCACTCCAAAGCCAAAGGCCTCTAATGCGCCACAAGGCACTACACAATCTGGCCCTGGTACCTTCCTCTCATGTCTTGCTACCCTCTTTCTTGTTCCTTCTGCTCCAGCCATACTAGCCTCTTGGCTGTACCTCTCACACAGCAGGCCTGCCTCAGGGCCTTTGTACTTGCTGTTCTCTCTGCCTAGAACATTCTCCCCCCAGGTATTTTCATGGCTTGTTCCCTCGACTACCTCAGTGAGGTCTTCCCTGGCCACCCCAGACAAATACATTCTGTCCCACTCCCACCTCTTTTTTCTTTTTATTACTTTGTATCATAATATGGATTTTTTTTTCTTTGTCTTCTTCATTCTCTGTCTCCCCTACTCCAACATAGGCTTCATTAGTGCAGGGATTTTTTTTTTTTTTTGATGATTCACTGCTTTATTTCTAGCAGCTGGAACAGTGACTGGATACATAATAGGAGGCCAATAAATATTTTTAGAATGAATGAATGATTTCAAATCTCTCAGGATCTTTCTCAATGATTTTTATAAACTTTTTTTAGTTGCAAGCAACAGAAATCCAGTTCTTACCAGTTTTAAGCAAAAGTAGGAATTCGTGGCTTCCTATAACCAAGCCATGACAAAGGCGTATTACCTTGATTTTTCTCCTACTGCGGATGGGCATGCTCCATGAAGTACGGAGTATGTTTGCCAGCAACTCTAAGCTTACATTGCTAGAGTTTTTATCCAGAGGGAATAAAGGGCTCATCTTCCAGCTAAAAGTCAGTGGTAGAGAGACTTCTACAGATTGGCTTGGCCAGGACCACGTGCATCATCGGACCAATCCCTGTGGAAGATGATGAGCCCAGCCTGGGCCAAGCGCTTCCCCTTATAGCCTGGAGGTTAGAGCTCGTTAACAGAAGAACGGAAGAAAGCGATGGTGTAGATGTGGTCACTGGGGAATTGTGAGCTGGGCACTCCTTCCGTTTGTGTCTGCCATAGTCACTCTCTTCGTAAGTTGTTCTAATTTGTCTACCTCCCTCCTAAAACAACCCAACACAGCCTTCCAGAAATGGGCTGAAAGGTAGATTCTCTATGTGCATGGTCTCCAAAGAATGGTGCACCCACCCCACAGGGCATACAGTATAATACACTGGGGTGCAGAAAGAAAATATTACAGCTTCTCTTATTTGTATTTCATCTCATTCTTTAAAATATTCATTTTTATGCATTGTATATAATGCTAACATCAGCATAGTTGTTTATTTGCATATATACATATATAATTTATAAATAAGTAAAAATACATACATTTGAGCAAGCTCAAAATATTTTAGTGTTGGGTGTACGTGATCACAAAAGCTTTGGCCACTGTTCAATATGATACATTTTTTTAAGTGGAGCCCAAGATCATAGTATCTTTCTTAAAAACTATAATGTACTACTGGCCTTATAAATAAAAAGCTCCATTTAAAAAAAAAAAAAGATCAAGCAGTTTTATCTCCAAATACTTTTTAAATGTCGCCAAATCTCTGCAGAAATGTGTTGTCCAGACGCCTGACAATGGACATGGGGGGCACAGGTGGATTCTTGCATTGAGGCTCTCGGGGGTAACATTGTTCTTTTATGATTTTTCTCAAAGTTTGAATGACAGCATATTACAAACAAAGTCTTTCCAGATTAAGCCGTGTATCTTTAATACTTGAAATCCAAAAATATTTTTAAAGAAGACAAATATAATAATATAGTGAAAGAAAAATTGTGGCTGAGAAGAAGAACTGAATAAAAACAAAAAAAGACAACTAATGAAGGCCCAAAGCAGAAAGCAAGAAATAATTCCAGAAGGACAGCAAATGTGGTTAGAGAACTAACCCATATTCAAGTCAGGAATATATTCTGAATTATTGAAATCTAAATGACTCTCATATTCTATTAAAGAGGAAAAATGGTATTAGAATAAATATTAAAAGGAGTCAAGATCTAGGGGGCATTAATCTTGCCTGAATATTATTAGCTTCCTTTAGTATACGTATCCATCCTTTTCCCATAAGCTCTTATATTAGCCCCCCTCTCCTCCGCCCACTGGTACTTTGCACAGACTGAACTCCCAATAAGGATTCTTAACAAACTGGTAAAAAAATATATATATACTCATGACTGAAGCTGTTGCTATAGCACACCGGGATCGTGGAGTAAAAAGTGAAAGTTAAGTTGATATTTTATTAAGTTGATATCAGTTATTCTAATTTCATTTCATTTTGGTACTACTCAGTGCCAGGCAGTGTTTGGCATTGGAAATAGATGAGACCCATTCCCTGTCCTCAAGCAGCTGACCATTTTGTGGGGAAATGGGCTGAAACATAACAGCCCCACAACATGCTGAGTTTTCCCCCCAGAAGAGTGGAAAAAGTGCCAGGGGACTATGGGGCGGGAGTTGGGGGCAGTGAAAAATTCTGCCTGGGAACATCAGGGAAGATGACTTTTGAACAAGGCCTTAGAGGATGTAAAGGATGTTCTCAAATGAAAAAAGAACGCTAAGAGGAGGGAACAGCATGAACAAGTGAGGAAGGGCAGGGCTAAACTGAGGTGTGAAGAGATCAGTGTAGGAGGAAAGTGGAGGCAGAATTTGTATTTTATCTTGGACATAATGGCAAATCATTGTAGGGTAATTTTAATTTTTTTTTTTAAGTAAAAGATTGACACGCACAGATCCGGTGACAATTCAGAGTACAAATTGAAACTGGGAACAGGGAAACGATTTAGGAAGCTACAGAAATAATCGAGACCACATCTCTTAAAGTATAGAACTGGGGTAGTCAGAGGGTTGAGCAAGGAGAGAACCAATTCAAAAGATATTTCAGATTCTAAAATTAACAGAAGTTGCTGTCCTTATGTTGAGATGGTAGGAAAGAACAAAGACTCAAAGTTGACCGTCAATTTGGACTATATTAATCATTACAGAGTACACGGAGGGATGAATGGGTTGTCTTCTGCTTTTGTTTTCTTTTGGGGGTGAGGGTGGCTATTGTTAAGAAGATGATGGATTTGATTTATTTCTATTTCCTTAATCACCATTTCTATATTCCTAAACCATAAATTTGACTTTTTGGGGGTGTTCAGTTCTATATATAGATTCATGTAATGCCACAATCAGGATACAGAACAGTTCTAGCACCCAAAACACTCTCTTGTGCTGCCCCTTTGTAGTCAAACCTCCCCCCACTCCTTTCTCCTGGCAACTAATGATCTATTCACCACCTCTATAATTTTGCCTTTTCCAAAATGTCATGTAAATAAACTCATATATTATGTAACCTTTGAGATTGACTTCCTTCACTCAGCATAATGTCTTTAAGATCATCCCAACCGTTGCGTGTAGTTTTTTTTTTTTTTTTTCTCAATTGTCAAGTAGTAGTCTATGGTGTGCCACAGGTGGTTCATCCATTCACTGTTGAAGGACACGTGGATTATTTTCAGTTTTTAGCATACAGCTGTTGTAAACATTTTTTTTCCTCTCAGAAAGCAGGGGTGTGGTTTTTGTCATTTTTTTTTAATTGAGGTAAAATATACATAACTAAATTAAACCCTTTTTAAGTGTGCAGTTCAGTGGCATTAAGTTATACACAGTTTTGGACAGGTCTTTGTGCGAACATAAGTTTTCATTGATCTAGGGTAAATACATAGGAGTAAGATCACTGGGTCATTTGACTAAGCATGTTTTTAAATTTATAAGAAACTGCTAAACTATTGTCTACAGTGGTATACCATTTTGCATCCCCACCATCGATATGTGAGAGTTTCAGTTGCTCCGTATCCTTGTCAGCACTTGATATTGACAGTTTTTATCCCCATTCTGATAGGTATGTAGTGGTATCTCATTTTGGTTTTAATTTGCATTTCTCTAATTGCCAATTATGTTAAGTATCTTTTCATGCTCTTTTTTTGCCATCAATATATCTTCTTTATGAAGTGTCTGTTCAAATCTTTTGCCCATTTTAAAACTGGACTGTTTGTTTTCCATCTGTTGAGTTTTCAGAGTTTTTTATATATTTTGTATACAAGTCCTTCATTGGATATGTGATTTTCTCCCAGTTAGTAGCTTGACTTTTCATGTCCTTTGCAAAGCAAACGTTTTAAAATTTGATGAAGTACAATTTATCAATTTTTCTTATACGGATTGGGCTTTTGGTGTCATAGCTAAGAACTCTTTGCCTAACATAAGGCCACAAAGACTTTCTCCTCTGTATTTTTCTAAAAGTTTTATAATTTCACATTTAGATTTATGATCCATTTTAAATTAATTTTTGTATAAGATATGAGGTTTAAGTTGAGGTTCACTTTTTTTTTTTTGCATATATACACCTATTTGTTCCAACATAGTTGCTGAAAAGACTATCCTTTCTCAGTTGAATTGCCTTTATACCTTTCTCAAAAATGAATCGGCCTTGTCTATTTCTGGACTCTATTCTGTCCTACTGATCTATGTGTCTATCCCTTTGCCAATACAACATTGTCTCAAATGCTGTAGTATTGTAACAAGTCTTACAATCAGTAGTGTGAGCCCTCCAAGTCTATTTATTTTCTTCAAAATTTCTATTGCTATTTTAGTTGTTTGCTTTCCATATAAATTTTAGAATCACCTTGTCTATCTACAAAAAATCCTTTTTTCATTGAAATTGCACTAAATTTATAGATCAATTTGTGGAGAATTTACTTCTTAACTATATTTAGTATTTCAATCTATGAGCATAGTTTGTCTCTTTATTTAGTTAGGTTTTCTATGATTAGTTTCATTAGAATTCTCTGGTTATCACCATATATATCCTGTACATGTTTTACTCGATTTATAACTAAATATTTTTGAGCTATTGTAAATGGAATTTTTAAAAAATTGGGTTCCGATTGTTAGTCACTAGTTTATAGAAATACAATAGATTTTTCCCCTCTCTCTAATCATATTTATGTAGAGAATTGGTGAATTAAAATCAGCAAGAAATACAGTACTGTACACATTCAATTCTGTAGCCATCAGTTATATCATCCCTAAAAGGGTTACTATTCTTTTTCTTTTTCTTTTTTTTGTGAGGAAGACCAGCCCTGAGCTAACATCCATGCCAATCCTCCTCTTTTTGCTGAGGAAGACCGGCCCTGAGCTAACATCTATTGCCAATCCTCTTGTTTTTTTTTTCTTCCTCAAAGTAGATAGTTGTATGTCATAGCTGCACATCCTTCTAGTTGCTGTATGTGGGACGCTGCCTCAACATGGCCGGAGAAGCGGTGCTTCGGTGCGCGCCCGGCATCCCAACCCGGGCTGCCAGTAGTGGAGCGCACGCACTTAACCGCTAAGCCACAGGGCCAGCCCAGGGCTACTATTTTTGCCTTGCTTTTTTCTTTTTTTGAGGTATAGTTGACATATAAAATTATATTAGTTTCAGGTGTACAACATAATGATTTGATATTTGTATATATTGCAAGATGATCACCACAATAAATTTAGTTAACGTCCATCACCATACATAATTGCAAATTTTTTTCTTGTGATGAGAACTTTTAAGATTTTCTCTCAGCAACATTCAAATATACAATACAGTATTATTAACTGTAGTCAACATGCTGTACATTACACCCCCAGGACTTATTTATTTTATAACTGGAAGTTTGTACCTTTTGACCCCCTGCACTCATTTCACCCACCCCACATCCCCTACCTCTGGCAACTACCAATCTATTCTCTGTACCTATGAGCTCAGGTTTTTGTTTTTTGGGTGTTTTTAGATTCTATGTATATGTGAGATCACATGGTATTTCTCTTTCTCCGTTTGACTTATTTCACTTAGCATAATGCCCTCAAGGTCCATCCATGTTGTCACAAATGGCAAGATTTCATTCTTTTTTACGGCTGAGCAATACTCCATTGTGTGTGTGCGCGCGCACGCGCGCGTGCGTGCATCTATCACATTTTCTTTATCCACTCATCCATCTATGGACACTAGGTTGTTTCCATATCTTGACTATTGTAAATCATGCTGCAATGAACATGGGGGTGCATATATCTTTTCAAGTTAGTATTTTCATTTTCTTTTAATAAATACCCAGAAGTAGAATTGTTAGATCATATGGTAGCTCTATTTTTAATTTTTTGAGGAACCTCCATACTGTTTTCCATAGTGGCTGTACCAATTCAAATTCCCACCAATAGTGCGCAAGTGTTCCCTTTTCTCCACATCCTCACCAACACTTGTCATTTCTAGTCTTTTTGATAATAGGTGTGAGGTCATTGTGGTTTTGATTTGCATCTCCCTGATGATTAGTGACACTGAGAATCTTTTCATGTGCCTGTTGGTCATTTGTATGTCTTCTTTGGAAAAACGTCTATTCAGATCCTCTGCCCATTTGTTAATTGAATTGTTTGTTTTCTTGCGTAGTTGATTTGTTTATGCTGACCTTGCCTCCTGTGATCATATTAAACTCACTTATTAGTTCTAAGAGGTTTTTTTGTAGATTTCTTGGGATTTTCTATATAGACAATTGGATCATCTATAAATAGGCACAGTTTTATTTCTTGCTTTCTGAGCTGAATGTCTTTTATTTCTGCTTCTTGCTTTATTGCACTATCTAGAACTTCCAGTATGATGTTGAATAGGAGCGGTAAAAGTAGACATCCTTGCCTTGTGCCCAATCTTAGGAGGAAAGAATTCAGTCTTTCACCATTAAGCATGATACCCTTTATCAGGTGGATAAAGTTCCCTTCTATTTCTAGTTTGTTGAGTGTTTTTTATCATGAATAAATTTTAAATTTTATCACGTTTTTTGTTTCAAGTATATGATCATGTGATATTTCTTCTCTAAACCTTTGATATATGGTGTTTCTTCTCTAGACCTTTCTTATGATAGACTACATTGATTATTTCTGAATCTTTTAAATGGGCTTACATGCCTGGTATAAACCCTATTTGGTTGTGATGTATTTTTCTTTTTATACATTGCTGGATTTGATTTTCTAGTATCTTGTTGAGAATTTTTGCAGCTATGTTCCTGAAGGATATTGGTCTGAAATTTTCTTGTATTGTCTTTTTCTGGTTCTGATATCAGGGTAACAATGGCTTCATATAATAAATTGGGAAGTGTTTCCTCCTCTTCTGTTTTCTAGAAAAGATTGTTTAGAATTAGTTTCATCTCATCTTGAAATGTCTGGTAGAATTTGCCAGTGAAATCACTGACTGGAAGAGGTTTTTTTTTTGTTTTGGGAGGCAGATTTTTAACTATGAATTCAATTTCTAGAAATAAATGTAAGATTATTCAGGTTCGTTCTTTCTTTTTGGGTGAATTTTGATAGTTTATTGCTTTTAAAAAATTGGTCCTTTACTTCTAATGTTTTATTTATGTGCATAGAATTGTTCATAGTATTCCTTATTATCTTTTCAATGTCTGTAGAGTCTGTAGTGATATCTCCTCTTTCATTCTTGATGTTGGTAAGCATTTAGCACTATAAATTTTCATCTAGGCACTGCTTTAGCTGTATCCTACACATTTTGATGTGTTGTATTTTATTTTTATTCAATTCAAAATATTTTCCTGGGGGCCGGCCTGGTGGCATAGTAGTTAAGTTCACGTGCTCCACTTCGGCAGCCCAGGATTCAAAGGTTCAGATCCCAGGCACAGATCTACACACCGCTCATCAAGCCATGCTGTGGCAGTATCTCATATACAAAGTAGAGGAAGATTGGCACAGATGTTAGCTCAGCGACAACCTTCCTCTACCAAAAAAGAGGAAGATTAGCAACCAATGTTAGCTTAGGGCCAATCTTCCTCACCAAAAAAAATAAATAAATAAAAATTCTCATTCCGTTGGGACACAGTTATAATAACTTTTAATGCCTTTGCCTGATAATTCTAACATTAGTGTCAATTTTGAGTTGGTTTTGATTGATTCTTCTCCTCATTAAAGGTCCTATTTTCTTGCTTCTTTGGTAATTTGTGATAGGATGCCAGGCATTTTGAATTTTACCTTGTGGAGTTCTGGATATTTTTGTATTCCTATAAACATTCTGGCACTTTGTTCTGGGACAGGGTTCAGTTACTTAGCAACAGTTGGTTCTTTGTGGGTCTTGCTTTTAAACTTTGTTGGGTGGGACCAGATCAGCATTGAGTTAGGGTTGGTTAGTCCCCATTCTTGTGGAAAGACCCTTCTGAGTACTCCACCTGATGCCCTGTGAATTAGATCAGGTGGAGTACTCACAAGGTTTTATGATAAAAACACCTAGTAGGTGTTTGCAGAAGTGTTTGAAAGGGAAGACCAATTGAGTACAGGAGAACAAGGATATGCCAGGTTAACTCACCAGTATGGATTTCTCAGCCTCAGAGCATGATGGCAGCACATGAAAACTGTGGAACCAAGAACCAAGAACCTCAGTAAAATCAGTGATATCATTGTCATCATCATCTTCACCACCAATGTTTTATAGAGCTCTTACTCTGAGATGGGGACAGGAGCTTCACGGGCATTATGGAATTTAATCCTGGTTGGTGGCCTTGAAGAAGCTCTTCTCAGATCCCTTCCCGAGGGAAGCATTATTAACTAATGGTCCCACCTGCTGTCCTCTGAATTCACCATTGTGTTTGCAACACTTCCACGGCCTCTTCCTAACCAGTGACCCAGTGCAGCAGGGCTACTAACACAGGCCCATTACCGTGAGACATAGGCGATTTTGGCTCCAAGACTCTTCAATGATCTTGCTGAAACTTTCTTAGAACTGTACTGTAATCTAAGACTTTCTCTACTCAAACTCTCTTTTTTCCCTTCCTCCCACAGCATTAGTCAGACCTGCTTTTTGGTCTGACAGCTCTTGTAGCCTCCTTCTGCTCCCCAGTTTCTCTCACAGGTGTTTCCTCAGTAAGTGTCTTGCACATGTAATCCATCTTGGTGTCTGCTTCTTGGAGGACCTGAACTAGCACATTCTTCAAATAACTCTAGGAGGCAGGAATACAATTTGTTATAGACTAAATTGTGTCCCCCTAAAATTACTATGTTGAAGTCCTAATCCCCAATGTGAATGTATTTGAAGATACAGACTGTTTGGGAGGTAATTAAGGTTAAATGAGGTCATAAGGGTGGGGCCCTAACCTGGAAAGGCTGGTGTCCTTATAAGAAGAGAAAGAGACACCAGAAATCTCCCTCTCATAGCGCGCACAGAGGAAAGGCCATGTGAGAACACAGTGAGAAGGTGGCCATCTGCAAGTCAGGAAGAGAGTCTCACCAGAAACCAGCCCTGCTGGCACCTTGATCTTGGAATTCTGGCCTCCAAAACTGTGAGAAAATAAATGTCTTGTTTACACCACCCAGTGTGTGGTGTTAGCTCAAGCAGACTAATACACTATTCTTGCCTCCATTCTACAGATGTGGAAACTGAAGATTGGAGAGGGGAAGTAACCCACCTGAGGTCACACAAGTCATAATTGGCTGAACCAGTATTAGATCTCAGGGCAATGTGACTATAAATATAGCTTGTCATAAGCATGCTGTCCTGTCACTCCCTATGTCATAGAAGATGGGGAGGAGATTGTGGCTTCAGTGCTGATGGAGACTCCAAACAAGGATGATTTATTGAAAAAGGCTTGGGAGGAGGGGGAAGGCAGTTTGGAGAACTCTCACTCTGCCTCCTGGCTGTTAAAGACTTGGGACTTGAGGGAGGAGCAGCCTTTACATATAAGTGAAGCCATTTCTCTAGGTTAAGATGGGAGGAACATTGGGGCCGGCCTGGTGGCATAGTGGTTAAGTTCGTGTGTTCTGCTTTGGCGGCCCAGGGTTCACTGGTTTGGATCCTGGGCACGGACCTACTTACTGCTCATCAAGCCATGCTGAGGCAGCATCCCACATAGAAGAGCTACAACTCTACAACTGTGATACACAACTACGTGCTGGGGCTTTGGGGAGAAGAAAGAAAAAGAGGAAGATTGGCAACAGATGTTAGTGCAGGGCCAATCTTCCTCAAAAAAAAAAAAGATGGGAGGAGCATTTGGAGGAAAAGGAAAGAGCATGGATATCCAGGTGATTTTTCCTCAACTCTTAGAATTATCATGGCAGGGTCATAGTCTTTGACTGAACAGAAAAAATAGGTTGTAATTAAGAAAATTCCCAGAGATACAAATTTGCTTGTATTCAAGTGCACCATTAGCTGTCAACACGTAAGGCCGGGAACAGCCCAACGCAAGTAAGTTACCAAACACCGCTGTGTGGAGGCCTCCACTGAGTGCAGTGAGCAGCCTGGGAGGGCCAGGGGAGTGTGAGCTGACAGAAAGAAGTGGTGGGAAAAGCTCTTTTAGTGAACTTCTAAAAATGCTTAGAGAGAGGGCCAATCCTGAGGAAATTCCAGCTGTTGGTGACTAGACATAATATCTGAGCAATTACTGACTTTTTCTTTTCATCACAATGTTTTGGTGCCTTGTAGACACAGCTAAGATGTCACGAATGTAAATAATTTAGTACAGTGTTGTCATTTCTTGCCGAGTTGCCTTAAGCTCAACATTAGCAAATTGATCTCACTTAAGGAAAGTTTTCAATACTTATTTGCCTTGGTGTTACAGAGATGGCTTATTTTGCTTGTAAGACAATTTGATTTAAAAAAAAGCTTATTTCCTAAGAGAAAATTATGTATCATGTATTGTTTTATCTCCATATGTCTTGGAATCTTTCAGGCAGATAGAAATGTGATCCCTTAGAATCAGTTTTCTACTCTCTTAACAAAAGCTGCACCAGTTCATCCATCAACGATAGAGGTGGTTTAGGAAGAAATTATGTTGCTTTTACTAAAGAAGTCCAAATGTTGTTTTATTTAAATATCTAACTTCCTGGAAAACTTGATGTGGGTAGTGTGTGTGTGTGTGCGTGCCTGTGCGCGCACGTGTGTAAATTGTTGTTAGTAAACAGGAAGCCCTTGAAATGATACACTACAAGGACATAAATCCAGGTTTTTTTGTAGTTTTTTGGGGGTGGGTTTTATTTTGTTAATTTTCTTTTTCCCTTCATTACAGATTCCTATATTAATTACCCAGCTCTTTTTCTTTGGAAGATAATTCTGAAGTGGTACCCCACAGACATAATGTTATGACAATGGAATTTCAGTTTTTTGGTTGACTGCTTGCAAAGAGGTTTTATTTAGACAGGAATGCAGGACATTGGCTTTTTTTAACAGAGAGTATAGTTTTTCTTTCTTTTTTTTTTTTAAGGAATTACTTGTGGGAAAATAGTTCCCAGTGTCTTATTAATGATTTTCCCCTTGAATTTTTGTTTATTTCCCACCCCATCCCTCAGATCTTTGTAACTAAAAACGAGCTTCACTTCCTCATCTTGGTTACAGTAGTTTAAATGTTTGTTGGTATGTGACTTTGTTTAGTGAAGTTTGTCTGATTCCTTTTCTTTCTTTTTTTTCCCCTAGTGATCTCAGTTTGCTAAACATTGCATAATTTTTAAAAAATGTGGTAGATTATTATTTGGCCTCCCTACACTTCATAGTCATTGCTGTTTTTTACTTCAGTCACTCAGATTATTTTATGAAATCAGTCCAACCCCCAAAGTTGTTTGTTCTTGGCTTTGACTCTGGGTGGAGGTGTGCTGTGATTTTCATGAACTTTGATGTTTTCTGTCTTTTGTAGGCTAGGACCTGAGAGTTTTCAGCAGTTTCCTTGCAACCAGAGAAAACTGTCTATTGAATAAAGCTCTTGCAATAGACTGCTCAGTCCTTGATTCTCTTTGATGGTGCACAACTCTGCAAATGGCTGCTGGCCCAGAGCTCTTGTGCTGTTCATGGTGGGGAAAAGAAAACATAGGAACATAGGTGGTTGGCTCTTGGAAAGACCTTAAATGAGATTATTTAGTCCAAAGATATCAAGTATGTGGCACAAATATCACTACTCTTCCCTCCCACGCCTGTGGCAGACATCGTTAATTGATCATGGCTTTCTTTCTGTTGAGCCATCCACGGCCACACAATCTTTCTTGACATGGTATCCCAGGCTTCCACTAAAATGCCAATGGAGTTGGGCAAAGGAGATGGAATCTCCATCAGTAGATCATAACATATCTCTACAAATGACTGGAGACATGGAGAAGTTCAGAGTGAGGCAGAAGAGGGTTGCAGTTAAGAGCGTGGGCTCCAGAGTAAGATGAGAGGAGCTCAAACTAAAGCCACACCACTTGTTAGCTGTGTGATTTGAGGCAAAGTTCTTACTCCTCGTGGGCCTGTTTCCTCAGTGATAAAGACTGGGTGATAATAGAGGCTACATCATCAGACTGATGGGAAAGAAAACCCAGAATAATGCACATGAAGCACTTAGCACAGTGCTTGTCAGCAGTGCTCAGTCAATGTGAGCTGTCATCAGCAGCAGCATCATTATTAGGGAAAGTGACTCGTTTGAGATTATAAAGCTAGTTAGGACTGAGGGTTTCTTACCTTCAGCACTACTGACATTTAAATGGACAGATACTTCTTTGCTGTAGGGACTGTCCTGTGCATTGTAGGATGTTTAGCAGCCTCTCTGGCCTCTACCCACAAGATGCCAGTAACCCCACCCCCCAATTTGACAAATATCTCCAGATATTGCCAAATGTCCCTTGGGGGCAAAATTTCCCCCAGTTAAGAACCACTGGACTAGACACAACTTCACCTATAGATTTTTAAAAATATTTGTTTAATATATTCATGCCTGAACTCACTGTCAGGGATGCTAATTCCGTTAGTTTTGTCACTGAACTCCAAGGAATCTTTTTTTTTTTTTTCTTTTTTTAATTCTTTTCGGTGGCTTTTACATCTCTGCCTTCATGTCAGGCTACAACTTTTTCTATTTACCAACCTGTGGACAGTTTTGAGTAACAGATTAATAGCTCCAAGTATTAATTATGCTTTTGTAATAGAATTTAAAATAATGTCAAAGAAAATGCTCACATTATAATTTTCAGTGATAACAGCTACATTCCAAATTGTATAATAATAATAATGTGGGTATAATGAATTTGAGTACTTACTATGTGTTAAACACTAGGCTATGAGTTTAATGTTCCTAACGTCATTTAATTGTTATGATACACGAGGCGTGCATTATTATTCCATTTCACAGATGATGGAACAGAGGCACAGAGTACCTTGCCCAAGGTTCCAGTTACCGAGCAGCAGAATAGGCTCTCCATCCTAGACTGTGTGTCTATAGTGCACACAAACACACATATACTACAGAAAGATCTGGAAGGATAGATGCCCAGATATTTACCTTGATTATTTATAGATGATGGGATTGTGGGTGTTTGTTACCTATTACCTATACTTAACGTTTTCTAAATTTTCTGCTTTAAACGTTCTTTTTTTAAAAGTACTAAAAAACAAAGTTATAATTATGCTGTCCTGTGACTTTTATAAAACAAGTGATGAATTATGTTTACAACAGTCTACCTCCTATTCATTTGATCTTGCTTATGATTGATTGAAAAGCAACAGGAATTATATTTTAATCTTTCATGTTAGATACCAGAACGGAGACACACAGCCCCTTAATGTAACACACAGCTATTTAGAAGTGGGGGTTGTACACATTTGTAAGCTGCTTTTCCCATATAAGGTTGTTCTGTAAGTAATCATAAGGAATTTTTAAACAAACATATTACATGTTATAGATCCAAAAGAATGTTGTCCTTCAAGATTTCCTACCTTGGGAAATTATATGCTTGTTTCAATGATGCTACCAGTGAAACATCTTCTTTTGAATTTCACTTTTGATTATTGCCTTTAAAGCTTATTTTCTGAATCAGACAAGAAACCCAGGCTTCATTATTTCAGAAAAACACCAGGAATTACCCGCTTGGTTGCCCCCTCCCACCCCAAGGCATGCTCTGAATTTCTGTTTGGTCATTTTCAAAAATCAAACAGAGCCACGTGGATAAAATTTACCATAAGAGGCAATGTTTTAACCAGTGTCTTAATTTTCTCATGGAAATTCCAAAAAGGGAGATCCAAATGTGGTTTGATGAATGGAATCATTGTTGGAATAAGTACAGAGATCCTCAAGGTGACTACTTTTAAGCGTACTGCACATATTTGGAACCATAAATTCAGATGTGTGTGTGTGTTCATTTACATTATTTTATAGTTATGCATCATGTGTTTCAATTCTGAATATGATATTTGCCTGGCTTTATTCCCTATGGTATACGTTTCCCATTTTAAATAACTTGGAAAGAGCTTCTCTGTGTCTGCTCATACGATTAAAAGGTCTTAGTGATTCTGGGGTCCAGGTGAAACTTTAAGTCTAAAAGAACACATGTAAATGCATATGTTGAGCTAGGAGCTATAACGGTCACCAGAGGCCCAAGCTTCTCTTTGTCTGCTAGACCTGACACGTAGGGCTCAGCACTGGTGGAGTCCCAGGTGAGTGGAGATCCCGAGGGTGGCTCCCGAGGCCCTCCCCAGCTAGCTCGCTTCCTGGGGACTCCCTCCCAGCTCTCTTAGTGGCGTCCATGAGCTCCTGCTCAGCATGGCCCTACTGTTGTCTTTGGAGTCCCAGTAAAGGGAACCTTCATTTCCATTTGAATCTCTCATTTCTGAGTTGGGTGTCATTATCATTATTTTACAGTGGAGGAAAGAAAGGCCAAAAGAGATGGGGTCTCTTGACGGCAGAGTGATTTTTTCACCTGATCATTCATTCACTCAAATATTTAAGCGCTCATTATATGCCACTGAGGAATCTGTAGTGACAAAAAAGCAAGGTCTCTGGCCTCATGGAGCTTATTTCTAGGGAGGGAACCAGACAATAAATGAGTAAATAAGTCAAGAAACAAGTCAGAATTTTAGATATTAATTTTGAAAGAAGAGGAGGGGAGGGCCATATAGCTGGAAGAGGTCTGGGAAGGTTTCGCCAAAGAGGTGACATTTCAACTGAGATAAGATCCAGTCATGCAAAGAGCTTGAGGAAGAAGAACATGCCAGGTAGAGGGAAGAGCCAGGTGAAGGCTCCAGCGCCTCTAGCACGGCATGAAAGGTGCAGAATAATTGTATCGTCAATACATAAAATAGGCATAAAATAATATTATCCTAAATAAGGCAACTCCCGACATAGGTGAATTTTAGAGAGAATTTGTAAGGACACTAGAGAGGATGGAATTCTAAACTATATTTTCTTTCATTATATACCAGAAAAGCCAATTTTAACATTGCCACATAACCAAAGAGCTGCTGTAATTTTTTTAACATGTTATTCAGTACTCAGCATGAGATGAAACTGTGCAAAAGCTATGGTCTTCCTCTTTAACATTCTTCTCGCCCTAGAAAAATCTGGCTTTACTGGATACTGGAGCAGAGCATTTTTGAGAGCGTGTGTGTGTTTGCTGTGCTCACATTATTTCTTTTCCCCAGAAGGAGACCAAACTGTTTATAGGGAACATAGAAACAAACAAACAACTGGCGAATACACTTCCAAACATCCAGAAACATGTGACCTTTCAGCCAGCCCAGAGATCTACCAGGCAAACAGCAGGCCAGCCGTGCTTGATTCTTTTGGAACACAGATGCTGCTGCTTCCTTGGGGATGACAATATAAATTATAAGGACCATTCTCATCTCTTCTCCAGAATTCTAACTTCTGAATTCTGACCCAGGAAATGCACAATTTGTTCCCCTTGAGCATAAGATTCATGCTGCCCCAGCACCTGCTGGAACAACCAAAGAAGATTTGATTGGCCTCTACTACCTTCTGCTGCTCTGTGTCCTAAGACAAGCATCCAGAAGAGGCTATTTTCTGTTGCCTGCAGGAAAGACTGGTTTTGTTGTGCCAACTGGAGTCTTGTAGGTATGCCAGAATCATAAGCTTCATTCCACCATTTCTCTCTGGGCCCCGAACTCTTTTCAACACAATGCCACAGCTCGCTTGCCACTAAGAGATGTGTTTTCTCTTTCTCTCCCTCTCCCTCTCTCCTTTCCTTCTCTCTCACTTAAAAACACAAATTTTGGCATCATTTGGTTCTCTGAATCTTTCTAGGACCTCTGTCCTTCTTCTAGCTAAGCTGGGGGCTCAGATATGTTTTCAGAGTGGCCTGATCTTTCCACTGTTGGTAAATGAACCTTGAAACTTCTTTGCGGTAGGTTCTTAATCACCATTTTACCATTATGATTCATTTATTTCTCTATTTTTATCCACTGCCTCAAAATCTACAAAAGTTTTATTTGTATTTTCTTACGGTTTAAGTTATAATTCTAACAAACTACATCCTCTTTGCAGACATGTTCAGTTTACATTGGTGGCTACCGCTTCTAGTTTCTTCTTAAAAAAAAAATGGTCAATTGAAAAATTACACTTAATTCATGGAGAAATTCACGAGACTGTAAGCTCCATGAAGGCAAGGATTTTTATCTTTTGTTTACTACTCTTCCCTAAAGTCTAAAACAGTGCCTGGTACACAGCAGGATGCAATGAATATTTGTTGAATGAATGATTGAATGAAATTGACATCAGGCTTGCTTCTGGGAGGGGCTCTGGCAGATGCCCACTTCTGCTTCTTATAAGAAGGTTCCTCCTAGAAAAAAGAACAAAGTTGGAGGTATCACACTCCCTGACTTCAAAATATACTATAAAGCTATAGTGTCAAGACAGCATGGTACTGGCAGGAAAGCAGACACACGGATCAATGGAACAGAATCGAGAGCCCAGAAAAAAAACCACACATCTACGGACAGCTAATCTTTGACAAAGGAGTCAAGAACATACAATGGAGAAAGGAAAGTCTCTTCAATAAATGGTGTTGGAAAAACTGGACAGCCACATGCAAAAGGATGAAAGTAGACCATTATCTCACACCATACACAAAAATTAACTCCAAATGGATTAAAGACTTGAATGTAAGACCTGAAACCATAGAACTAGAAGAAAATATAGGAAGTACACTGTTTGACACTGGTCTTAGTGGTATCTTTTTGAAAACCATGTCTCCTCAGGCAAGGGAAACATAAGAAAAAATAAACAAATGGGACTACATCCGACTAAAAAACTTCTGTACGGCAAAGGAAACCATCAACAAAAGGAAAAGACAACCCACCAATGGGGAAAACATATTTCCAAATCATATATTGATGAGCATTGAATTTCCAAAATATATAAACAACTCAGACAACTCAACAACAAGAAAATGAACAACCCAATAAAAAAATGGGCAGAGGATATGAACAGACATTTTTCCAAAGAAGATATGCAGGTGGCCAACAGGCACATGAAAAGATGTTCAACATCACTAATTATTAGGGAAATGCAAACCAAAACTACAACGAGATATCACCTTACATGTGTCAGAATGGCTATTATTAAGAAGACAAGAAATGACAAGTGTTGGAGAGGATGTGGAGAAAAGGGAACTCACATACACTGCTGGTAGGAATGCACACTGGTGCAGCCACTATGGAAAACAGTATAGAGAGTTCTCAAAAAATTAAAAATAGAAATACAGTATGATCTAGCTGTCCCACTACTGGGTATTTATCCAAAGAGCATGAAATCAATATTCAAAAAGATTTATGCACCCCTAGTTCATTGCAGCATTATTCACAATAGCCAAGACATGGAAGCAACCCAAATGCCCATCAACAGAAGAATGGATAAAGAAGATGTGGTATACACACACACACACACACACACACACACACACACACAATGGAATACTACTCAGCCATAAAAAAACACAAAATTGTCCCATTTGCTACAACATGGATAGACCTTGAGGGTATTATGCTAAGTAAAATAAGTCAGGCAGAGAAAGACAAATACTGTATGATTTCACTCATATGTGGAAGATAAACAAACATACAGATAAGGAGAGCAGACTAGTGGTTACCCTAGGGGGAGGGCAAAAGGGTAAAGGGACACATATGTATGGTAATGGATAAAAATTAGACTATTGGTGGTGAATACGATGCAGTCCATACAGAAACTAATAATATAATAATGAACACCTGAAATTTACACAGTGTTATAAGCCAATATGTCCTCAAAAAAATAATTTAAAAAAAAAGGTTCCTCCAAAGTCGAACTGAATCCTTAGAATCACGTTAGAGGTAAAACCATCAAAATGCCAAGGTTAGCAAGTCTTGGAAACAAATAAATACTTGTTTTTTCCAAATTGTTCTATCAATCATTCAGACATTTCCATTATTGATCTTTAAAACAGTAACAAGCTGGGCTCCATAAGCTGTTCAGGAGGTCGCAGGGAGAATGAGTGAGTTAGTATTGAGAAGGTGCAGTGAGTGACAAGCACTGAGCTGTCCCCATGATAAACTGTCCCGTTGGTTTGTAGCTTCCTATACCTGAGATGCAAATGCCCTTGGACTTCCCAGAAGGAGAATTTTAATTAGAACATCCAGATGAAGTTTCCGCCTAATTTAAGTGCCATGCGTCATCTTATGAGATGCAATATCCTAAAGTTCTGATTCTATTCCTTGCCACGTCCTTTATTGTGTTTTGTTTTTAGACTGAGAGCTCTGAGGCTGACAACACATCTGACGTTGTTTATGGAGTCATGGACTCTAATAAAGTCTGCTTAATCATGATGGAACAAGCTTCACTGCCAAGAGCTTCTTCAGAACTGAAAAGGTGTTGGTGGTGATTGACCATGGTTATGGAACCCACCTTGAGCTCTGCTCAAGTTACAAACAGCCTCCTCTTAAGCCACTCTGTTTTGAAAAGAAAATGATTTGGTTACTCAGTTACAGATAGAAATGGGACTGATTTCTGCTTTTCCTATGGGAGAAGTTATGAGGCAAATACCAGTGGCAGGGAGAGGAATGTTGGGGGCCCCAGCGAGTTCTGCCTGCCTGCCCTCAGGGCACCTGGCATAGTGATTCTCACCTGAGGGCAATTTTTCCTCCCAGGGGACATTTGGCAATGTCTGGAGACATTTTTGGTGGTCATGACTGGGGAGTGGGTGGGTGCCACTGGCATCCAGTGGGCAGAGGCCAAGGATGCTGCCAAACATCCTACGGTGCATAGGATAGTCCCTCACAGCAAAGAATTTTCTGGCCCCCAAAATCAACAGTGTTCAGGTTGAGAAACTCAGATCTGAAGCAATTCTGCTCAGTTCATGAAAATGTCCCTGCCTGAGAAGGCGATTCTTCTGTTGCTGTTTTCCACTTCTGACTTAAAAAGAGTATCCCCATCTTATTCTTGCATCAAGAATTAGTGAATTGGAGGTGGACCTGATTTCTGAAGAGGGCAGGGCAGGCAGCCTAAGTGGAATGATTTGAAAGGCACTGAGAAAATCCAGACTTAAAATGTTCCTCTACATCTGAGCTCCAAGGCCTAGAATTCCTGCAGTTGAAACCTGGAGAAGGCCTGAACAGGAAAGTCAGGATTCCTGGATTTTTTAATCAAGCTCTGCTACCTCCAAATGCACTAAAGTTTGCTGGGCATTTATTCTGCGCCCAGCCCTGAGCTAAGCACTGCACATGCGTTCTCTCATTCCATCCTCCCACAACCTCGTGAGATGTGTGCTGTTACTACTGCTGTTTTACCCAGGAGCAGACGGAGGCTTGGAAAGGTTCAGCAACTTGCCCAAAGTGACATGCTGGTAAGGGCAGTGCTGAGATTTTAACCAGGGATGTCTGATGCCCAAGACGGCCACTAACCAAGACCTTAGCCTGCCTCACTCTGAGGCATTTCAGCTAACCTTTCTGTGACTGTTTTCACCTGTGGAAAACAAGGACGTTAAACTCGATGACTTCTAGGAAACTTTTACAATGCTACGATGTCCTGATTTGTTCCTTTGTTTTACGTCTTGCTCTCTTTATTGAATATATTTGACATATAACATTGTGTAAACTTAAGGTGTACAATGTGTTACTTTGATATGTTCACATATTGTAATGATTGCCTTTGTTGCTATATTTATCACATTACATAATTACAGTACAAGATTGTCTGTATTCATTATACTGTTCGTTTTGCCCTCTTTAAAGGTCCCCTTTTAAAATAGAGGTAGTCTCAGGATAGGTAACAACTGGGAATCCCATGGAGTGATTCCAAACATCAATGTATATCATAACCAGCTGGTTAGCTCCTAAAAATACCTATTTCCACAGTCCCTCATCAACACTCTGATTCAGCAGGTTTGAAGTGGGCTCCTAGAATCCTAATGTGAACTGCCCTTTCCATCCAGGTGATTCTGATGCACAGGGTCTGAAGACCACACTGAAGAATACTATTCTAGCCCCTTTAGGGGAATTAGTTTAATCCACTGGTTTCCTTCAAAGAAAGGATGCTGGCCACAGTGGAAGTTCAGTGTTTGGGGGGAATTGTGGCCCCTGGATCCCTTATGCTGGCAGAGCAGGCTGTGACTCCCGTCCTCAGCTCACCCTAGGTCAGGGGTTCCCAAATATCGCTGCACATTAGAATCATCTGGGAAGATTTTAAAAATCCTCATGCCGGATTACACTCTGGGTCAATTAAATCCCAATGTCTGGGACTGGAAACTGGCCTCAGTATTTTTTTTTTTTAATCTCCAGATGATTCCCATGCACAGCTATTTGGGAACAACTGTCATGAGTGTTACAGATTCCACACCTTTGCAGTTGCTGAATTTTCACCTGTAGGGTAATTCACCTATCTCGGCCTCATGGGCTAAAATCCTATCTAGTAAGACACATCTGCTCTTTTCCCTGTTGTCTTTCCTGATGCTCCCTGCTCACTCCTCGGTTTTTTATGCTGCTTTTAAGGTATTCATCTTATCACCTTGTTTGTACTTACTACAAGTCTTCCCTGAGCAAGATGGCATCTTCCTTGAGGGGAAGGACTCTGAAGTATGTGGCTCTGGACTGATGTGAGCAAAAAGAATAGGTGAGGGTGGACGCAGAAGAGAAAAGATAAAAACCAGCTGGTCTCTCTCATGGCTTTCTTCATGACCAACCACATGGAGAGTAATAATAATGGTTATAG
This sequence comes from Diceros bicornis minor, assembly GCF_020826845.1. NCBI lineage: Eukaryota > Metazoa > Chordata > Mammalia > Perissodactyla > Rhinocerotidae > Diceros > Diceros bicornis. The sequence continues at coordinate 69,860,825 of NC_080741.1, read as the reverse complement.
GAGGTCACCCAGGCACTGCACTCCTTGAATAAAATCTCCTAGTAAAACTGTTGAATTCCCTCTCCTGGGGAGGAACAAAGAATCCTAAGTAACAGCACCTTTGAAACGATGACATATTGACTGATAATTTGAAAATGTGTCTTTGCTGACCAGTGATTCAGAATGCAGGCACGATTCAGAATGCAAATGAGCTTTCCTCACCAGGATGTTTGGGGTGACTTGTTAATGCTTGGGAAGGAATTTAAGACTAAGTAAAAGTACTCTCCAAGCTTTCCTTCTTCTTTTGGTTGTTTTCACCCTGCTCACTTAAGAAACAAACCCTATCATCCTGAACTGACATGGTGACTCAGTTTCCTCAAAGACAGGAATCACAAATGGGCTGCCTGTGACCTTGATGTTCCCTGCAGCTCTGCTTTGATTGGCCTACCTAGAATTTTAAAACTGAGGACTCTTCGGATAAAAATCTGGATTTCTTACCTCTCTTGAAAATTCCAAAGCTGTTCCTGCCGTGGGCTTGCTTTCTTGATGACAGCAATCAGCATCTGCCCCTTTTAGTTGAGGCCTGTGTGCTCGAATTTGCCACAGTCCCCACTCCTCCCTAATTACACACAACCCACTTCAGAATTTAAGTTACCTGGTTGAGTTCTCTAGGCCGTGGCATCAGCATCACCTGTTAAAACACCAATCCCTGGGCCTCACCAATCTTCTGTAAGGGAGTTGTTACTTCCCCATTTTTTTATGTATGCAGATATATATACATATATGTGAGTGTGTATATATATATCTCAGTATGGATTTACATATATTTATTTCATTCTTTGGTTTATAATCCAATACTATTGTTATTTTCTGGCTCATGATGTCTCAACTTTGAGCACTGGGGAGCTCCTTCAGGTTGTCTCCTATGCCTTTTCAGTAGGTCTCTCCCCACCCCACCTTTTGTTTTGTTTTTTTTTAGCACTTTCTGGCACCACAAGATGCTCCAGGCTTATCTTGTATTTTCCCTACTCCACCCCTGAAATTAGCTAGTTCTTCAAAGATCCCTGATTTCTTTTATTGGAAAAAGGTATTTAGAAACCAAGATCTGAGTGCTAAGCATGCTCATTGCTATTGGGTGTCACTGCTTCTAGCCCCTCTCAATGGACAGAGTTAGAAGATATATGTATGTATAGTAACTCACACATACACACACAGATTTATTTCTGTATCTATTTATCTATGAATATATATATATTTTAAAAAATTGTCCACATGGATACCTTCAATTCTAATCCATTACCATAGGATTCATACTGGCCTTGGGGGTATCAGATTTTTAATCTTTGTATGGCTTTTTTATTTTAACAGTGGCTCAAGAACATCCTATCCTGGGGGAAAAAAGGAAGCTTCTCTTGATAGCTATTTTATAGATATTATTTAAAAAAGACAAATCCCAAGCTTAGCATAATGAAAATGTCAGCATATCCCCAAACTTAGTATCCTTCAGTCTCTTCTAAAATCTTCTACAATTTGGAACACACAGCCTCACTGTTCCTGAAGGTGGGTAAACCTGCCTCATTTCCCTTCTCATACAAACACAGTTTGTCTCCAGCCTTATGGAACAATGCCTATTGTAACTCTGAGTTGGCACTTGTGGATTCTAAATATAAGCCAAGACACTTCTCAGAGATTACAATCAGAACTTTGCTTTACATGTGAAATCTTATTTTGAATTCAGGTACACAATTGCTCAGAGACTTAATTATACTGCCTTAGGATATTATTAAAACAATAGTTTTAATTATTTTTGGGGGGTTACAAAACTAACCTGCTGTCTTGTTAGGAAGGTAAAGTGACTACAGTCTTTGAGAACTTCACAGATACAAATTAACCATCAGCTGTGAGATTTACCTGTGGTTCCTCCATGTTTATTCAGGAAGCAGCCATACTTGGATGGGGTCCCTCTTCCTCTCATTATCCTTAATGTAAATCTAGTGGTGCTTGGATGTGTCTTTATAAACTGTAGAGAACTGGAAAGAGAATCCAACCAAGACAGCTCATAGCTGCTGGAGGTGTGGCCCCTCAGTGGTTTGAAAAACATTCTGGGTTTTAAACAGCAACACCTATAATTATGGAGGCGTCATCTCTTCCATAAAAAAGAAAACAAAACAAAGAAAGCAAAGCCCTTCGACTAACAAGGTGTAGTCATAGCATGTGTTCAGCCTTCCCAAAACCTGTCTGGCATTTGTATCTGGCCTGGTGGGGAAGATCTTCCATCTTTTTCTGAGCACTCATAAAACAATACAAAGGTAAACAATTGGAGGGCAATTAGCAGTCTCTTTGGGACAACAGGAGAGAGAAGTCACCCTACTATTAATGTTAAAGGGATTAATCATGGTTTACATAGGTGATTTAGTGGCTTAACTTTGCAAGTGGTTGAAAAACAAGGAACCAACAAAGTTTACAAAAGACGCCAGTTTGGAGAACCAGGTACAGCAGACAGCTTACAGGACTGTCAAGTAGTTTAAGGCTGTGAAGATTACTGAGATGGTGCCCGTTGTATAAAAGGCTACGTGGGACCGGCCCCCTGGCTTAGCGATTAAGTGCGCATGCTCCGCTACTGGCGGACCGGGCTTCGGATCCCGGACGCGCACTGACGCACCACTTCTCCAGCCATGCTGAGGCCGCGTCCCACATACAGCAACTAGAAGGATGTGCAGCTATGACGTACATCTATCTACTGGGGCTTTGGGGAAAAAAAAAAGAGGAGGATTGGCAATAGATGTTAGCTCAGAGCCAGTCTTCCTCAGCAAAAAGAGGATTAGCGTGGATGTTAGCTCAGAGCTGATCTTCCTCACAAAAATAAATAAATAAATAAATGAATGAATGAATGAATGAATGAATGAAAGGCTATGTGCACTGCAGATCTGTGTTTCTCAACCCTGAATGTGTGAGACTCAGCTGGGCAGTTTTGTTAAACGGCAGATTCTGATTCGGTAGGTCTAGGGAGAAGGCTGAGATTCTGCATTTTTAACACACTCTCAGGTGGTGCCTATGCTGTAGGTTAGTACATCTTATTTTGCATTGCAAGGCTGCAGATTGTTCTAGTACCTGTGGCTAGTAGGATTGGGTTGCTCATATTCTCTTTACATATCCCCAAATTATCAACATGTTGCACTGTGAATGTTCAGGGATTAGGGGACCAGAATAGTTTTTTGGAGTGGAGGTACTTGGCCAAATACTTCTTTGTGCATTGTAGTTTAGAGGGATTACAATACATTGGGAGCCACAGGGCAAAGAGCTGTATAGTCCAGTTATCAGCAACCTCTTTTCACAAGGACCAATTTAGAAAAACATAAAAATATTTGCAGGCCATGTTTATTTATGTTTATAGAACTGTGCTCTTCAAAGAAAAAAAGCAGGAAATGCAGTCTCTGTAACAAAGGCCTGTCTCTGTGGTTAAAACATCAGAAAATGCACTATCATCTGTAGTTTTAATGCTGAGCCTCTGAACAAGTTTTGCTATTGGGGAAAACCCTTTTAAAGCTGGGGTCTTTCACCATTCCTTGACTAGCTTTTCAAGCCACTCAGTTATCAAATGTGGTCTGTGTCAGGGTGCCTGATCATATTGTATACTTCAAAATAACAGATCCTCTGCTGATTTCCGGCGTGGACATTTAGTGACATCAGAACACAGAGGACACGGGCTCCTTTTGCCACTTACTGTGAAACACATGACTTTCATTAGCCATTTTTCTCTTCTGGGAAGGAAACTTAGGAGTGTAAGCTTTCATTTAGAGCCAAGTCTGCCCACTTTTACTAACCTCCTCCATCCCCCCACTTCTCTTTCAGACTCCCCTTCTCTCCTCTCGATTCTCCCCACCTTTCTTCCATGCGCTTACCTCCACCTCGACGTCTGCCATTTCTGGAGGAGAGGAAAGGGTGAGTAGGAGGTTGAACTTGATTTTGACCCTCTGTGGCCTCAGGTTCTCCCATGTCTGTAAAGGGATATGCAGGTTGGCTGTTTCTGAGAAGCTAGGCAGGCCACATAATGTCTGAGGACAGTGGCACATCACTATTGTGAGTGGCAAGTGAGAGATGGAAACACTCAAAGGTGCTAAGGCAGGACACTGGATTCTAATCCTTGTCCAGCCACTAACCAATTATTTGGCCTTGGAGGGCAATTTAACCTCCCTGGGCTTCAGCTGCCTAGTCTGTAATTTGATAGACTTGGTTATGCCCCTTTTTCTCAAAGCAAAGGAGTCTTGCCACTGGGATGGCATTAGATAACACGGAATCACATATGGAGAACTGTGCTCTCTCTGCAATCACTTTCACTCCCTCAGGTTGCTCACAAAAACAAAGAGAAAACTCAATTCTCCATTGACACGCAGGTCATTAACACTTCTTAACACTTGCAACTCTTTTTAAAAAAATTTTTTTTTTTTTTTGCCACTCTCCCTTTCTAACAAATAGAAATCAATGACTGTTTTTGCTGTGCTTGTTTTTAATTTATGGAGGTGATGCCAATTTCCCATTTAAGGTAGCAATAGAAAAGTAAATAAAAAGTAGTCTGATTTAAAGACAAATATTTAGTGCAATTACCATAATAATTGTACTTCAATGAGTGCAGCATATCAATTATTCAGGAACTATTATGTCATGTAGATATGACAAATTAGGAAGATGGTAGCTGTAGTTTAAAAAACACTGAATTAGGTGATTTTAAAGTTTCAGTTTCATTCTAAACTTAAAAGAGCATTCAGGTATCTCATTAAGTGGTAAATATCCACTCCAACTGTTCCCCAAAATGTGCATATACACATTGACATACTATTGCAGAACAAAGTTTGTTTGACATATAATTAATAGTATGTGACAGGGCACTAACAAGTTCTGATACCTTTGGGGGAAATTTTGGCCACAGTTTACAGTAGTTTGCTAATTTTGCATTTACAATGTTTTTTTTTTTCCTGTTACTTAAAATACAATGAAATGGGGACAAGCAACTTTGTCTTGGTGTAATTAAAAATGAAATTTTGTCAGGAACATGTTTAAAAAGGGATTTCTATTTGTTTTACCACCAAAAGGTGGCGTCCTACCCCCGTGCCCTTTATTTAAAAACCATTCTTGCTTTAATTTAACAAAAAGAAACTTCTAGTTGATTACCGATAAAGAAATTAAAATGTGCTCCCTATGAATGTAACGTGACAGTGTTGAAAATGAACAATATGTTAAGCTGCCGTTAAGTTTCCCTCTAATGTAAGCCAAGTGGACATGGAGTTCTTTAATAAGGTGGCACATTAGACAATATTATATACAAGACTGAGTACAATATATCATAGGATTTACAACCAGGATTTCCTTTTGTCTGCAAAACTTGTTGCCAATCTGACTTTGGCCCCCACTTCCAAGTGAATGTAGACTTTAAGGTAGTTAAAATGCAGAATAAGATCAGCAGCAAGCTAAAGATCTTTTTAGTATGGCAATACTGATCATTTTTTCAAAACTCACTGTTCAATCTGACAAACAAGATCAGAGCATGAATTGGTTTTTTTTTTTTTTTTTTTTTTACAGACTATGAATAAATTTGTCACATTTAAATAAATTGCTATTCCCCTGAGTTACAAGTCTGCAACCCACATATACCATAAACATGTTATATCTGGCATAAACATTTTAGAAATGAAAAACAATCCCCCTCCCCCAACAGATTGGCTACTTTGTAGATTTCCATTTAATTCCATGTGAATTCAGCCTATGGAATTTCCAGTGATTGTAAACAGTTGTTGGGAGCATTAACTGAGTTGACATAAAGCTTTTATGTCAGTGCCTAGGTCACAGTAAGCATTCAATAAATGTTAGATGTTATTACTGACAGCTGTAGAGTGTGAGCTCCTCAAGGGCAGGAATTTTATTTTTGCATTCCTCAGTGCCTACTATATGGTCTAGAACATAGTAGGTGTTATTAATCCTAATTATTGTCTTTAATCAAAGACAACACAAACCCTAGCCTCTAGGAAGCTAGGAAGTTCTACACGAACTAAAATGCATTTTCTTTACCTACAGTCTAATCTAAAAGATCCGATAGATGGTCGTGTCTGGATAGCATGGAATCTTGCGCAGCATGGATTCAACATGAATTCTGCTATGCTGAAATTAGCACAGTCTCCCTTTCTCTGGCTTTATTCTGTAGCACCAGTGAATGGCTTTGTTATTTTTTTACTTGCAAAACAGATACAATTTTAAAGTAGTAGTCTTATGCTATTATTGAAATGGAGATTTAGAATTCTTCTGCAAATGAATGTTAACAATATTTGTAAAAAGACATTATCCAAAAGAATTTATAGTAACCTTTTCAAGATATTTATTATCTACAACTGGGCTGGTCTCAAGACCCAAGGAACAGTACTCCCTCCACCCCCCCCCCATTCCCCCAAATACTTTGTAGGAATCCACAGGGGTGGCTTTCAATATATTCTCATAAAGAGTTGGCCTGGTACACCATCCAGCCAGTAGCTGGAAATGCTGGCTTGGGAGTTTGGCAGCAATATAGGGTGATGGGTCTGAAAAAAATTATTTCTGTTAACAACAGCAGCAAGCCATAGAGCCCTACATCTTTCTAAGTCACATTTTGGAAAGAAAGAGTCGTCTTCCTTCTCTATTTGTGTTGATAAAAGCGAAAGAAATACTAGTGTCTTTTGTTGCATACATGTATATTTCAAAACATTTCATTCAGGCTCCTAATTTACTCCTTGAAATTTCTAAATTCCACCAAACTTCAAAAAAGCAAAAAGAAAAAAAAAACGCTCACCTTTTCAAAGAACCGGACAAAGCTTTTTGCATGTGACTGATCTCTGGGACAGCAGGTAATTTGTGTTAAACAACTGATTGACATGCTAGCCCCTGGGCGTTTTTCTAAGAGAAACCGTGGCAAAGAACACAGTTCCTGATGCAGCCACTTTCCCCCAAAGTGGATCTAACTACACATTCCTGCAGTGACTCTGGCAAGGAAGGGGGGGAAGCTCGTCCCACATTACACTCTCTCGATTCAGAAATACGGGGGAAAAACCCCTCGCTGGCGGGTTTCTGTTTCCTTGCAAACAGAGGTTTGTCCTTCTGCTGAACTTTCACCTCCCGAACTCGCCTTCTTTCATTGGACAAAGTGCAGAAAGCGGAGAAACCGAGGGAGGACGGGAGAGAAGGAGAAAGGGGGTTGAAAACACCACCCTCACCTCTCCCTCCTTCAACTGTCACTGATGGCAAAACACTTTCACTTTTAACTGGAGGAAACTCACATCCTTGCCTATCCTCTCCCCTTCCTTCTATATTTTTAGCTCAGAAACCAAGCAAATAGCCATCGCATTCCCATCGGCGTCCCTAGTTGTTAACACTCTCCCTCTTGTTTTTTTTCCCCCGGTGTCTGAATGGGCCCCCCTTTCCCCATCTCCTGAGGAATCCCCCCTCCCCCATGCCCCTTATTTTCCAGGTCTTTCTCGCCAGATCCCTCTTTTGCCAGGGACTGCTCTGGCGTTCCCTTCCTCTCTCTGGTCGGCCGGGCTCTGCCTCCCTCTCCTCTTCCCCATCCAGCCTGGGCGCCCCTCACTCGACCCCCCCTCCCCCCAGCCCGCACCCCCCCCCACCCCCCGCTTTGGCAATTGCGATTTTTTTTTTCTGCGAGCCTTGTTGTTTACCCAGCAGGTGGATGTGACGTCAGGGACGCACAACAGCAAAAAATAACAACATCTCCCTCCGCGACGTGTTGGCCTCTCTCGCGCGCCTTATTTATTTATTTGTTCCGGGAGGCCTGGGGGAGGGGGGGTGCGCGCCGGCACCCGAGCGGCCGGGGCGGGGGGGGGGGTGGCGGCTCGCGCTTTGGGGTCGCTGGCGGGCCTTGGGGGTGCGTGAGGCGGCGAGCGGGCCCTAGGAAGGAGGCCGGGGGGCGGGCTGGGGAGCACCCCCGGCCCGGCGCTGCCCGCGCCCCTGCCGCCGCCGGCTCTGGCTGGGCTCCGGGAAGCTAGTCCGGAGCGGAGGAATCTATTGTTATTTATTGTGTGGCGGTTGCATGCTGTACTCGCGGCGGCCCGGCCCTCGCCCGGGAGTGCGTGTGTGCGCGCGTGTGTGTGTGAGCAAGTGAGTGTGTGCGCGGGGGTGCGCGCGCGGGCGGGAGTGGGCGCGCGCGGGGAAAGGCCCGAAAACACCTTAGTTTGCACCGAGAGACCATTTGCAGCGGGTGAGTTTGTATTTTTCCATTTTTGCTCCACTTTTTCCCAAGCCGCCTCTTGCCTTGTTTCCGCCACTTTAAACAACAACAACAACCAGCACAAAAAAAAAAAAAGAAAAGAAAAGGAAAAAAAACTACTTTCCACCTCTAGGCTCCACGTGTACCTCCCCCAGCCCCCTCCTCCCCAGCCTCTCTTCCCCGGGTCGGGGCCCAGGCTCTGAGGTGGGTGGGGGCTGCGGGCCGGCCCGGGGGGGGGGGGGGCTCCGGCGGCGCCCGCACTCAGGTTCATTTGCATAAGTCAAACGGGGGGGCGGCGGCAGCGGCAGCAAGGAGGCGAGATCGCCTTCCCCTCGTCCCCTTCAAGCCTCGCTCTGCGCTCTCCACGATCGCCGCGGGGAGAGAAATCAATAAGCCCAGGCCGCCTGGCGCAACTTTCGGCGTCCGGCGTCGGGGTGCCTGCAGAGGAGCGGGGCGGGTGCGGGGCCCGGGGTCTGGTCCGCGGCGAGGGGGCGCGCTCTGGGCGCCTCTGGAGCCCAAAGTTTGGACTTGGAGCAAACTTTTTCCCTTCGCTCTCCGCGAGTGTGTGCCCCCTCGGTGCCCCTGGGCTGCTCCGCGGGCCCCGGGGGAATGACTGAGGACGCCCTCGCCCTGGGCGTCGCGCCTGGGGACATCCCCTGTGCCACGCACGCCTTGCCCCGAACCCCGCAGCGGGGACACGCCGCCGCCTCCCCCCGGAGCCCGGAAAACTCAGACACACACCCGCGCACCCCCCGCTAGACACTCACCCCCACCCGCGCTTGGCCTGGCGAACCCGGCCTCTCCGCGACGGGCCCGCGACAGCCGTTACCACCTCCGCGGGTGGCAGTGGGAGCAGGGTGCGCTGCGGGGAGTCGGCGCGCCCGGATCCCCCTTCCCTGCACCACACACACTTTCTGGTTTTACTGTCCTCTTAAACTTGGGGGAACGGGGGGATTTCCCAAGCCCTGATATGTCGGGAGACGCGCGCCAGTCGCCGCGTTCCTCCAGCCCCGTCCCGGCTGCCGATGGCTCTCTGTCCCTCGCCCGCGCGGCGCCTTCCTCCCGAGCTCCCCGCGCTCCATTCCTGTCCCGCAGAGAGGACTCAGCTGAGCCGGCGAGCCAGGACGGTGTGCGCTTCGGGTGGGGACCGCGGCGGCGCCGGGAGCCGAGGAGTTTGCCAGTTGCCGCGGGGTCGCGGTCATTCGCTGCCTCCGCCTCCCCTCGCCCCCGCCTCCCGCCCCCCTCCTCCCCAGATACAGCCGCGCTCGGAAACTTTGATTCCTTCTCCTTTTTGGCCCTCGGCGAGTCCCCCTCCCCACCTGTTGTGAGCTCCGCCTTGGTCCCCGGAGACTGGCGGCGATACACGCGGGCGCCGGGGAGCTCCGCGCCCAGAAACAAAGTCGCATGCCCCCTCCCAAGTGTTTGCTTCGAAATCGCTGCATGCAGCCCCCCCATTCCCGCGCAGCTCCCACCCCCTGGGAGAATAAGGACTAAATAAACAGTTGTAACTCCAAACCTTGTGCCTGCGATCGTATCCCTATCCCACCCCCTTCCCCCTTTCCTCCCCCCTCCGTTTTTGTTGTTGCAACTTTGTAAGATCCCGGGGAAGGTGGTGCGACTTTGGGTCGGGCCGATTTCCCGGTCTCGGGATCCTTGCAGGGAGTCCCTGAGCCACATCCTCTCTTCCCTCCACGCGCGCTCGCGGGTCCTTCGAGCCCGCCGCCCTGTCTTGGCCCCCCAACCTACTCATCCGGTCCCCCTCAATTCCCCCCAACCTGCACCGGGAAGACTTGCTGAGGGTCGCCCCGGTTTCTTGTCGACCGCAGAACCCGAAAGTTTGCAAGAGGAAGAGAGCGCGCGGCGAGCACACGGGCAAGGGGCAGCGGCAGTGGCGCCGGGGACCATGGTGCTGCCGGCGCCTCCTCCGCGGGCGTGAAGGCGGCGCTCCCACTCCCTCCCCGGACTCCTCGGGTAAGTCGAGGCGGCCGCGGGCGCCAGGGCGAGGACGCGGGCGGGGTCTCGAGGGCAAGGGACACCCTAGAGCCCTAGGCTGCACCCGGGGGCTCTCTGTGCCCAAAGCGCCAGCATGAGCGGCGCGAGCGCAGCGAAAAGGCGCCCGGAGCTAGGAATGTGCCCATCCTCAAGCCGGTAGGTGCTTCGAAATACTGGACTGACGTTCTTTTCTTCCCCCTTTCTTTCCTAAATCCGAAAATCTGGAGATCAAAGTTTAGCGTGGAGTGTAAAGTGCTCCGGTAAAATATGGTGACATCCTTCGCCTCCCTTCTCACCCCACTCCTCCCTTATAACTATTAATTATTTCCAAGTCATTGTGTCCAAATACCCTTGCCGGGCTGATTACAAAGTGTATTGATTTAGTCTGGGCTCATCCTACGCGTTCGTTTTAATTCATTTTCCTTTTGCTCGACCAGAAAACCCGAAATGAAACTTATTTCTTCCTCTTCCCGACACTCCCCCACCCCCAGCCCTCATATGGGTAGCTTGGGCAGAATAATGAAATTAATATAAACATTTCATTTGGGTGTATTTGAGCTTCTCCAGCCCACTTATGAGGGGCTGGTGTTGCTCTCGTGTCCCCTCACAGGTATTTTCTGAGTTCGGATTTCCTTTTTTGTTACTGCTCTTTAAACAGGAATGCTGGCGGGCATTCTGTATTCCCTTTGAAAGGAGTCTAGACGTACATTGAAACCGTCTACACTTTACCTTTGGTTGTCCGGGGCCTTCGGGATTTAGGGCTTGCACGATAGCTAAGTTGAGAAAACCTGAAGGATATTTAAGGGATTTTTCTACTGCTGAATATATATTGAAGAATCTCTGCAAAATTTTTACCTTCCATCTCCCTCCCCCACTAGTTTTTCCACAGTGAGAATCATTTTGGGGGGAGATGTCTTAGCTAGAATTTGAAGAGAAAAGGTAAGAATTCAGGTGTTTTCTACCAAGGGTTAGCCTGCATAATTGAGACAGAGGAGTTCCTGTTATTTTCGGTTCCAGAGAGAAATGTGTCAAATCTTTTTTAGAATTCCACTGGAGTTTTGATTCTCAAAGTGGAAATACCCATCTCTTTGAGTCCAGGAAAAGAAAATTGGGCTCACAGTTTCAGAGATTTAGAATGGATTTTTTCCTCTCTGACGTTTCTACTTGAAACATAGATCTCATAATTAAAGAGCATTAAAAATATAAAAAAGGAACTCAACTAGTTACCATTCAAAAGGTGTCAGTTAAAATCTTACTGCAAAGGGGGGAAAAAAAAGGTTTAATATCTTGCCACTGGCTGCATTTTTCCCCCCTTAGACTTTGGATTAGTCATTGTATGAGAGAGGAAAAAAAAGAAATCAGTTTTTTTTTTTTTTTTAAAGTAAAGTAAACAGCCTCCAACTGCTGAACCTTGACAACCCAAATTAAGGAAGCAGGAGAGATCAAACAGAACTGCTGCTGAGTTGTTGTCAGGAGGTCTACATGGAGAACCCTGGACTATTCGATCAAGCAGCAAAGCTATATATTCACTAATGCAGAAATGGACCATTGCAAATGCTGATCTTTGTTGTGCAAGTGAAGGCTCACTTGGAAGGAAATGCTCAGCCCCTCTCTAGGCTGCACTTGAGTTCCTTATGGATGCTGAGTTGCTGAACGAGTTATTTTCTTAATGCATTCTTGTTTATAAAGAGAATGCACCCAAAAAGATATTAAAAGAATATTAAGTCTTCCAGAGGCTGTCTCGCTACCCAGATCTGTGCAGTTGAATTCTTTGTACCAACATTAGACTCCTACACTAGAGTTAGATAACGTTTTCTCACATCAAGTTTAGAAGATCTGCCTTGTCAGGGAAGCCAAGGTTTTGTATGTGAGGGTTTAAATCTGATGTGAAGCTCAAAAAAAAAAAAAAAATTTCCCTGGTGATGAAGTTTTGTGTCAGCCCACTCTTGGAATTTAAAAAGGCGAGAGGGAGCATTCTCCAGATTAGACATAACCTCTTTTTTTAGATTGACATTCAACATGACCACGTTACTACTTTTATTCAAGTTCTCTGTAACTTGTCCTTGCTTGTTGTCTAGGAAAATTAAACTGCTTTACATTTTTAAAGGGAGTAGTAACAGTTATTCAGCATTTTGTTTTCTCAGGTTTATCAAAGTATAATGAAACAAACATCAACTATTCAAATTAAAGGGGTTATATTGCTGGAAATGTCTGTAAGATTTTGTGTTTATATTTAAATCCTGGAGTATAAACCATGTAACACTTTTATTTTTGCTATAAACTATCCCCAAATTAAATGTCATTTTTAATTAAGTAGAACAAAGTAGGAAATAGGACAAGTAAACACATACAGAAGAATAAAAATAATTGTCATTTAAAGGTTGCATTTTTAGTGATCAGATGTCGATCACATACTAAGCACTTTGTTTTTTAAAATCAGTTTTATAGCCATAGTGCCCAACATATTTCAAAGTCTGTAGGTTTTATTAGATATACCTTTTATTGTATAATTAAACAATGCGAGTTAAACATACACATGGATGCTATTAGGCAATTTTCTGCAATATGTAATGTTTTTTAAAAAGCTATAAATATTTTCTAGTTAAATCATTTGTACCAACAATAAGAAAAGTTAACTGGGTTAATACTGAGCCTAGGCATAGTTTTCTGTTACTAAGTTTTTCCTTGCTTCTCTTAAGACTACCCCTGGTCTTATATATTTGCATTCTTAGGCTCTATTGAAGGATATGTCTGTTTTCAGCAGATGTTTAAATTAACAGAAGAATTGTGATATTTCCTAAACAAATATATTTATACCACAGCATGTCAATGCCAACATTAAGAAGAGAAGGGAGAGTATAGTGGATGTGACAACTTCTTTTGAACCCAGGTTCCTCTTTGCAGCCAGTCTTATTGTGCTGTTTATTTAGTTTTCATGTTTCACTTAAGACTCAAACTCGATTTTGAAATGTTATCTTGTAAGAGTCCACATCACAGAAAAGTATGTGTATTCAGACAATGTTAGGTGTTACTGTACTGATTACATTTTAGTGGGTATGCCAAGAATATTTACAGGGCATTGCAAGTGTTCTGTCTTTTAAAAATAATTTTAGGCACACATTAATAAAATTTAACTAGATTGCAGGCTGTCAGAAAATAGTATAAATTTTGTTTATGATTCAGTTACTTTAAGGTACTTACATTAAAGAAACTCATTTAACCCCTGACTGAAGAGCATTAAGTGGGGAGGGAGACCCTCCAAAGAGCTCCCGCTGCCCTTTGCTCTCTCGATAATCTTAAATTACTACAATTTAATTGCAACTTCAAGGCATCGAGCATGAGCTGTTTCTCTATGGCTGAGAAAGGGTTTCCAGAGCATAGCTGGATTTGCACAGGTGGTATTTTTCTTTTTCAAACAAATTTTTTTGCTAAGGGCTTTTTCTTTTCTTATCCTGTTAGGTGTCATAGTTCTTTTATAGAATTCAGTCATAGTAAATGCCATTTTTGCTAAGCCAGCAGTATTGTCTTTTTTTTTTTTTTTTTCCTAAGTATGGTTTTTGGACCTAGAGTGTATAAAGGTCTTAAGCAAGTAGGGGTTTGTTTTCTAAAGAAAATAACCTTAAGAGAGGCATCCGCTGAATAGACAGGTGAACTTTATACGTGAGCCAACATACACTTTTACTGTTTGCAGGGGATTTTTTTTTTCTGTAGTTGGTGGTAGTAATCCCACCAGGTGATCAAACACTGAGCTTGTGAGTCAAGCCAGCAAGCCAAGTAAGTTTGCACTTGGGCCTGTGTATTTTCTGAGTCGTCTTTCTTATGACTTGTTACACTGGTCTGCAGTCCACTTTGCCATCCATGTACTATCAAGGAGCCATCAGACTAATTTTTAAAAATATTTCTCTTTCATGGTACTTGGATGAATTAAGTTTAGAGATGCCAAAAGCTAGAACATCAGCAGGCCATGAGATGAGACAAATTCCTGAAACAGGGGAAAACCTGGCCAAAAATGGGGTGTCTTATACATGACAGTTGTGTCTCACCCCCCGCCCCCCCTCCCCGGCCCCAGACCCGGACCTACATAGTTTATTTCAACGTGTACGTGATGATGTGGTTAATGGAAATTAAGCAGATTTGGCTTGTGTCGCCAACCTAAAAATAAATGTTATAAGGAACATTTGATTTCAAGAAGTGCTCTGGTTTTGCATCCCATAGATAATGTTCTTGCAGTATGGCTACAAGGCTGGTGTTCTGCAAAGAGGAAGTACAGTGGGGTAGAGTGCATGGCAGTCGGGAAAGACAATTAGACAGTGTTCTTTGTTTCTTTAATAAATTATTATTAGTAATTACAGTCAGTTCGTGCTAAGGCATTTTTGGGGCCTTATTTAGAAGTCAGCTCCCATTCATGAGAAGGTTGTGCCAGAAGCTGGCTCCTTTTCCTCGTTCTGTTTTACCCACTCATGAAATCTATGGACCAAATTAGCTTGGGGATGTCTCTGCAAGGCTTGTTTTTCTTTTTGAAATCCCCTGACGCCAGTTTTTAATATATGCCCTGCCTTGTGCACAACAGGTGTGTGTTTGGTCGTTATTTTATGGGATTTAAAGCGAGAAAAACATTTCCTACCTAGCCAACCACTGGGAGAGGAGGCTGCCTAAAAGAAAGAACCTGCCAGCTGAGCAAGTGTAGATGGGTTTTTCCTTATGACCCTCCCTATGCGGTTTTGTTTTAAAAAAGTGGGCGGTGGGAGCTCAACTTAGTGCCTTGATATTTGCAATTAAGTTGCAGTAATTTAAGATTATTGGGAAAGTGCAAAGGGCAGTGGGAGATTTTTAGTGGTCTTGTCTTAACGCTTAAAGCTGCTGGGTCATGGGGTTAAATTAGTTTCTTCAATCCGAGTACTTAAAGTAACTAAATCGTAAACAAAATTTATATTAGATCCTGACAACTAATAATCTATTTAAATTACATTAAAGTATCTGGGCAAAAATTTAATTAAAGACAGAAGTACTGTCAAGCCCGGTAAATATCTTGACAGGTCTACTCAAATGGAACTGATATCACGAAATATTTACATATGTCTGGTGTGTTCGGGGACATCTTGGCAGTGCCAGTGCAAAGCTAATTGCACTTTCTTTCCAAATCACATTTTTAATAAAATAGTTGTTTTTTTTTTTTTAAAGAAGGAACGTAAATCCATACAAAATTGTGTTTAGTGCTGTTTACTATTCTCTCTGCTCAGGACCACTCTGTGATGGGTTTATTTCCTCCAACTGCTGCTAATTCAGACAAACGACTGAAATGGAGGGATCATTGACTAGAAAGCTCATGTCATTCTGTTTTATTTCAACAGCTTGAAGATATCAGAGGCTAGTGTGTTATAGGACAATTTACTGAGGGAAAAAAAGAGATCTGAGCGAGGTATTATTGGATCCCTGTTTATATTAAATGGAATAGATTCACTGAGGATGGGACAAAGATTTTCTCCTGAATTTTCTATTTGGATATGTATTTATTCATTAGTAGTAAGTCAGGTGGACATTCACATTTTGCCAGATTCTCTGATTTTAGCTAATTTTGTGATCAGATTTATTTACTAGGACACTGAATGATATTTCTAGCATCAAACCCAAAAACTAAATTCCTGAGGTTTCTTTTTCTTCCTCCCAGCTCTGCAGTTGAGTCATAATGTGACTTTCCCTGCTGCAGGTTCCCTGCCAGTGAATTAGAGGTAGTATTTTAAGGTATGTTCTTTCAGCTTAGTGATCTAATGGCACAGGTGCTGTGTTATTACTCAGTTTTTTCAGATGTTCTGGTGCTCTCCGGACAGTCACCAGAGCTCTTGGGGGGAGGGTGTGGTGTAAGTTTTGCTTGAGTTTCTCCTGTCCCAGAGCCTCTCCCCTGAGCTGGTGATGCCCGACCAGAGGTGTTGGCGGCTTCCTCTCCTGGGGATAGGTGAGCACAGAGATGGAACACAGATGCTCATGTGTGAAGTGGAAAAAGGTTGCAGTTGGTCCTAATTCAGCATGATTCAGAGGGAGGTCCCTTGCTTACTTGCTTCCAGATCATTGTGTGTGTTTTTGTGCGTGTGTCGGGGGATTGATTAAAATACAGATTCTTGGATCAGAATTTTTGCTGACTGATGTGGGAATATGTGTTTTTAACAAACTTCTCCTGGTAATTCTCATACACACTGCACAGAGACCCAGGGATGAAGCGATTTATGCTGCTAGAGATTCCGGAACTGAAATCTTTATCTTCAGTTAGATTTTACTGATTCATTTTTTGTTGTATCTTGAGGCCTGTATTGTTTTTAATGTGCCTGGATTTCTATTAAGAATCAAAACCGGTGGTTTTTAAGTGAGCACGAGTATTGGAATCACAGCAGAGCTGTTCTTCCAAACATGGACGTGGTTGCACTGCTCCCAGATGTGCCATATCCGGGGTGGGGCCAGCTTTTGCATTTTTGAAAAGATTCGCACGTGATTCTGATGCCCACCACAATGGGAGAACTGGACTCCTTAATTATCAGAGTTAGATAACTCTTCTCAAGGGTTTAACTTAACCGCGTGGACCTCATGAAGCCTAAGAGGAATGCGGGCTCCCTTTTCAGAGTTGAACATCATA
Organism: Diceros bicornis minor; assembly: GCF_020826845.1. NCBI lineage: Eukaryota > Metazoa > Chordata > Mammalia > Perissodactyla > Rhinocerotidae > Diceros > Diceros bicornis. The sequence goes on along the minus strand of NC_080741.1, from coordinate 69,843,987 downwards.
AGAAACACTAGATGCTTAGAGAAATAGAGGCAGAACAGGAGCCTCACAGTTCCACAAAGTGATAGGAACAACCTGGAACCTCCATAGTTTTCACCAAGTACCAGACATTTCCTTTCAAATTATGCCTTACTTGCATCCATGTTTCCGATGGGCGTTGTCATGTTGTAGCTACCAATTAGTGTCAAAAGGCTTTCTGGATTTTTTTTTTTTCTCTGAGTATTTCACCTTAATTTTAAAATCTGAACTGTTTACTCATTAGATTAACCCTGCTGGCACAAGTATTTCGATTTCCCTAGGCATCTTGGGAAATTCTCTGTCACTGTATGTGATGGGGCCTGCAGGAATATTGATAGAAATAGCTTAGTCAACGATGCCACAAAATAAAAGCAGAATCCTAAGAAGAATGCATCCTACAAGATTATAAGATAAAGGAAGGTAAAATGCTAAGGAGGCTTGTTAAATATTCAGGGCTTCAGCTAAAGATCTAACCACTAAGATCAAAAGAGATATTTAAATAAAAGTTGTGCAGACATTTTTTGTCTGTATTAGTAATGTGCCTTTTGAAGTTACCCAGCAATAAAGTGTTTGTCCAAAATGCCCTCACCTAAATTAAAAAAAAAATTTTTCATTTTACTTTGAGTGTGGCTTGATTTTAATAGATACCAAAAAATTGGCAATTGTTTTCTGTTTAGAACTTCACAATTGCTTTGGCTCTAGGTTTGGGTGGCGTTTGGAATGTTCTTGCATTACAGAGTTCTTTTATTTCTGTTCAGACCCTGAAGCACTTTAAAAATATCTATGATGGGCCAAGTTTTAAAACTAGAATGTCTCTACTTTTGAATAAAGAGTTTCTGTAAAAGATGAAAAATGGAACCGATTGAAAAAATAGAAGGGGCAGTGACAGAGGACCCATAGTATCACCACTGCTACCAGTTGATGAAATCTACAGCGTGATGTTAAATCACTCCGCCTTGTTTGTTGAAAGGGTGTTAATCATTTCATTAAGAAAGGTTAAGTAATTAACTGATTTATCATTAGAGAGTCAATGACAGAGCCTTTTTAGTGATGTATGATAGAAATTTTCTAATAGAAAGTTTGCCGCATTTAATTATTCGGAAAGGAGCTAGTTGGACCTTGAGAAGAAGGGTGGGGCATCTTTAGAGAAGATCACCGTCCACATGCAACTGTGAATAATTTTAGTCTATTAAAATGGTCTATTAAAATAGAAAATTGTTCAGTTTCAGGTTTTCTTTTATGGCCTTCGTCAGGCGTGTTGTTGCAGACCTGCTGTTTTGCATGCCTTCTTTGGGTTTAGGAAGGGTTCAACCGCTTAAATGTGTGCATCGTATTTTCTAAATAATGGCTTTTGTTGCAGTGTGATGCCTGTTGACAGTAAACTCGCAGTTGTAACTTCAGTAAGCTTACAACAAATTCTTATACTTGTAGAAGCAAGTCATCTTCCTTGCCATTGACGGGGGGTGCTGCTTCCTTTTGTCTCCCTGTCTTGATGGCAACTGCAGCACAAGGTGTAAATATTCCAGGGTGGGGATGAGGATGGAGTGTGTGTGTGGGGGAACTCCCCATCTGGCAAAAATTTACCTTTCTTTTATACTTTTTTGTCCCGAAATTATACAACACGGTATGTTTCTAGCTAATTCTTCCTGTGCGTGTATTCACGTCAACTCAAAATTGAAAAGATACTTAGAGATCGCATTTCTGTATTTCTTTTTGTTTGTTTCGATTGGGAAACAGGACAGTTACTTTTCCTAACTATGGAGAACATTTCTCTGTAAGGGTTTCCCATAGCAGAGTACTGAGGCAGAAGAATTGGTTAAGGTAGTAATAAGCACTTTTGAAAACAGTGGAAATAGATTTTATATGGGGATGCAGGGTTTTAATATTGTAAAAAGTGCCCCAGTTGTTTGATAAAATGTGATGCCTTGGCCTCAGAACTTTGATCTTTGAGTTGAGAACAACTTTTGAGTGGAGAAATCTGGCAGATATTTACAGAGCTATTTCTCTTAAAACTAAGCACCTATATCTTTCCATCTTTATTATGAAATATGTAAGACACCAAAAAGGTATAATTCAAAGAGTAATGCAACGAGCGCCCGTGTACCTGCAGCTCAGCTTCAGAAAGATTCAAATTGAAGAGGCTCCTGGCCTATCTCTCCCTCATCTTACCCCCCTCCTTCTCCCTAGAGGTGGCCTCTGCTCTCAGCTGGCTGTTTTTCATCCCATGGATTTCTTTATACTTTTAATGCTTGTGTATGTATTTCCCAAAACACAGGGTTTTCTTTTGCATGATCAAGAAATATATTGATGGCATCCTACTGTATGTATTCTTTAGTAACTTGCTTTTTACTTTTCAATAGAGTTAGTAAAATTCATCCATGTGAAGACATGTAGCTGTAGTTTATTCATTTTTCCGTGTGAACCTTTTGCAGTGCTACATATTAATTCAAGACAAGTTCTTTACATCTGAACTTAAAACCCAGCAGCATTCTGCAGTACCGTACATTGAAAATTTAGGATTAATGTGAAACTATTAATCCTGACTCAAACTTCATAATTTGCTCATTTGCCAGTGTTTTTCTAGGGGGGAAAAACTTTAAAATCAAACATTTACCAGGGAATTTGATTAAGAAAAAATAATAGATCAAATGGCTGATCTCTTACATTTAAGGAAAAAAAAAACAAGCAAGGCATTCATTTGAAGGAGCCTAGCCATTTTCTCATTCTTATTTAAAGACTTGGCTTAGAACTTAACAGTTACATATGCAGGGTAGCAAGTTAAAAAGCGATGTTTAATTAACAGGCGCTTTATACTTCTGTATCCTTGTTATCATATAGCACCTTGTTCTTCGTGGAGAAAGCGATTTCTGCATATTTTAAAGGACTGGCATCTTTATGGTAAGAAAGCCATATAAATAAAGATATACTTAGATGAAAATCGGAACATGTTTTTAAAATAGTGTGTGTCTACTTTCAGCTCTGTTATCAAACTTGCTGCATAAGCCAAAGTTGATGCTCTGTGATTATGCTAATGACCAAAAGAATCGATGATGCGTGACTAGATGAAATCAGTGGTATAATCGGAGAGAGTTATCAGTTTTTTTGTCATTAAATATTAGTGATAAATAATACACTGTTCATTTCGAGTAGATAGAACATATTTAATTCTGATGCACAGAGTTTCGATTTAGTGAGGCTCATTGCTGAGTAAAATGATGATCTTTTGTAATTTAAGGGGAATGATAAAAGGCATTTGTGTCAGTGTGGCTAACTCACTCGGGGCACAGAATTGTTTACCTTGACCAGCCAGGGAAGGTTGGAAAAACTTTTTTTTTTTCCTTCCTAGACAACTTGGATATTTGTGCTGGTATTTTATTAGGAATATCAGATACTCAGTAAATAGCATAAATGACCAAAGATGTTAAACAAAATGAGTCTAAAGGTAGATAGTGTTTCCCTGAAGAATGGAGAAAAATATAACAAAGGGGGAATGTTTGGACAGTACTCTTTTTAAAAGACTGGTGTGTGTTAAACAGAGACCATTAGAGTCAGTGTTACTCATTAAACGATGGCTTTAATTTTTAAAAAAATTGAGTTTCTCATAACAAATACAGTTATACTTGGTAATGGTTTATTTAAAGAGAAGTAATACTTGTAACTTAGCATCTTTTTCTAGGTCCCCGAAACCTTGTGAAAAAACATTGACACTGCCTTCTTTGTTTCAAAGGGGTTTCTACAGCGTTTCTCCCTGAAAGACATTCCTCCCTGGATAGAGTTCAGCAGTTATTTTACTACTGTGCAGCAGTACCAAGTGACAAGAGAGAAAATCAAAGAATAATTAGCTATGTTTATAGGACATAAAGAAAGAGTGATTGAAGTCTGTAAAAGAAGAAAATCAGATCAAAGCCTGCTATGATGTTATCTAAAAAAAAAAAATGCGTTGTAAAAATGATTCTCTTGAAAGCAAAGACTCCCACCCTGGCTTGCACCGGGCGTGTTCTGCCATTTTCCTGTCTGCTGTCCTCTTGTCCATCCATGTTGGCTTTTACCAGCAATACCATCTGCTGTTGCAGCAGTGGCCTTCTCTGTGGTAAGGCAGGCCAATTGGGTCAACTTTTGTGATCTGGCAGATGTCCACTGGGAGCTCAGATCAGGCCAAGCTCTTTTTTATGTGTGTCTAAAGCCAAGATTTCAACTTGGTGAAAGGCTGTGGAATTTATTTCCCAAAGCGCTGCCCAAACTCGGTTCTTCTTTTCTTCAACTGCCTCCTTGGGCTGAGATGATTGTTTAATGCTCTTAATTATGTTGGATCCCTCTGTATTTTCGAACACCTGTGCGTAATTCAGATCATGGGTGGTCACAGAGCCTGGCTCACCAAACAGCTTCTCTTTCAGAATGGGAAATCCCAAGGAGCCTGGCCATGCATCGTGTGTGAGGGGGCTGAGGAGAGGCTTAAAGAAGATGAAACGTTTCCCTTGAACTTTTATTGTGCCATGTAAAAGATCTTTAGTCCTTGGGTTGGGGAGAATCTTACAATGAATACCTCAGAAATAATGTCTTAAAAAATCTCTCATTCCCTGCTGGTGGGAGTGCAAAATAGTACAGCCACTTTGGAAGAGGGTTTGGTGGTTTCTTATAAAACAAAACATACTCTTACCATAGGATCCTGCAATCGCACTCCATGGTATTTACCCAAAGGAGTTGAAAACTTACGTCCACACAAAAACCTGCACACAAACGTTTATAGCAGCTTTATTCATAATTGCCAAAACTTGGAAGCAACCAAGATGTCCTTCAGTGCGTTAATGGATAAGCAATAACCATGGTACATCTAGACAATGAAATATTATTCAGCACTAAGAAGAAATGAACTGTAAAGCCATGAAAAGACATGGAGGAATCTTAAGTGCATATTACTAAATGAAAGATGCCAATCTGTAAAGGCTACCTGCTGTATGATTCCAACTATATGATGTTCTGGAAAAGGTAAAACTGGAGATGGTAAAAAGATGAGTGGTTGTCAGGGACTGGGGAGAGAGGGATAAATAGGTGGAGCGCAGAGGATTTTTAGGGTAGTGAAAATACTCCATATGATACCATGGTGGTGGATACATGTCATTGTACATTTATCTAAACCCGTAAAATGTACAACACCAAGAGTGAACTATAATGTAATGTTAACTGTGGACTTTGGGTGATTATGATATGTCAGGACAACTGCATCAGTTGCAACAAACATAGCACCCTGGTGGGATGTTGATAATGGGAGAGGCTATATGTGTGTTGGGGGAAATCTCTGTACCTTCCCCTTAATTTTGCTGTAAACCTTAAGCTACTCTAAGAAATAAAATGTTAATGAAAAGATATTCCTGGATTGTAAGATATCCATAACCGTTATCCATATCTGTATCTTAAAAAAGTATATAGTCTTTTTTTCTCTTTACCCATGCCACGTGAGCATTCAAGTTTCCACAGGGAACAAGGAAGCAGGCAGGGGCCAATTTGCTTTTGAGACTCAGAGTATTAGTGGAGGAACTTTTTGGACTGCCCTGATCCCCAGAGAGGGGACCTGTGAGAGCTATAGAGGACCTCAGTGATGATTCTATCTATGCCACCCCTCTGTCCATGAGGCGACTATGTTCAGAGAGGCGCCATGGTTTTTGCTGAGTGAGATAGCCACTGGGAGCAAATCCACCCTTGCTCCCCACAATAATATCCGTATCTTATGTCTATATCTACATACTCATGTGAGTGTAGGTACCTATACTGGCATATACATGTGAGTGTATATATCTAAGTGTATGTGTATTCGTGTGTGTAGGTGTGTGTGTGTATGTATATGTATATATGTATGTGTATATATATGTATATCTATGTCTGTGTATATATATGCATGAGTGTATATATGTATGAGTGTATATATATGTGTGTATATATATATGTATGTGTGTATGTACGTGTATATATATATTTTTTTTTTTTGGTGAGGCAGATTAGCTGTGAGCTAACATCCATTACCAGTCTTCCTCTTTTTGGTGAGGAAGATTGGCCCTGAGCTAACATCTGTGCCTGCCTTCCTCTATTTTGTATATGGGGTGCTGCCACAGCGTGGCTTGATGAGTGGTGCATAGGTCCACGCCTGGGATCCGAACCTCTGAACCCCCAGGCTGCCAAAGCAGAGCACGTGAACTTAACTACTATGCCACCAGGCCCGCCCCCGGTGTGTATAGATATATTTTAAAAGACAAAATATATAGATCATACTCCATATACTTTTTTTTTACATGTTTTTATTCCACACCATATCAAGAACACTTTTCTGTATCATAAATAGTCTTCTATACAATTGTTAATAATTACTTGGTCTTCCAGTGTATGCATTTGTATTTTCTTCCTCTGCAAAGAAACCCTATTTGAAGACAGCACTATAAGGACCAAATTGTCTCTCTGATGTTTGTAACATCTTTGGGACCAAGGATATAATAGGCCTCTGGAGCTGTGAGTTTGTTCTCTGGATAATTATGCTACCTGTGTGTGTATATGTGTATGTGTGCATGTTTGGGGGGTATACATTTTATTATTGCTGAAATAGGATAAGGTTGAGGATCTGGAATTGAGTTTTAGTGAGTGGTTCAGGTTTTCCTAACACTTTGAGTGCAGCGTATCTTATCATCCCTCCATGAAATCCACTAGTGACATGTGTGTCTTGCTTTTCCATGGGCTCTGACAATCATACTGACCCCATTTTGGTTTGCAGGTTGGAGCATATCTTAGGGGTGAGGTGAAGAAGTGCTTGCTTTGTGCATTAAATATCAATTTTTGAGAATCTGGAACAACCAAGCCAGGTAACATAGAGTGTAAATAGCCTGTGAAACAAGTTCTCTATAAAAAAAGTCGAAATAATGTACAAGTTTTCTGAAGCTTTTGAAAATTCAGAGAACAAACGAAAAATGGGAGTGGACCAGCTTCATGAATTGTGGGGCCTAGTACAAAATTAAAATGTGGGATTCCTCGTTAAATATTAAGAATTTCAAGATGGTGACAGCAGACCATTAAACCAAGTTTGGGGCCTTTCTGAGCACAAATCACACACCCATGAAGCTGACCCTGTTTGGGGTTCACAAACTGTCTTGAAAGGCTTTGCTTCTTTGCACCAAGGTTTCCGCCCCTGCAGAACAGGAGGACTGGGCTGAGGCCCTCCTATGCCACTCTCACTCGGTGGTCTTGGCTTTCTCTCTATTACTGAATCCAAATTGGACTGCAGATTCCTTTTAAAGCACATTCTTCTTCCTGGTTTGTAAGATTCATTGAGTGTAAAATATTGGTCATCTGGACTAGGTGTTCTCTGCAGACATTCTGCAAGGTCCTGTGAGGGAAGCTAATCCTGTTCATGCTTGCTCTTTCTTTCCCTTATATAACTCTTCTCCCAGGATCTTGCTGCTTTGGCTGTACCTTCTGTCCCTGTCACCTTCATTGCTCTTCATTGTCACCTGCTCTTGGCTTCATTCTAGAAGAGGCTGGCTGGACCTAAAATTGGAAGCCAGCCTCAGAAAACAGCTTCTGCTCTTTTCTTCCTTTCATCCCGAAGTGTTCATTATTAAACAAACAGATTCTCTCTGGAGGGGCACTAGTTGATTCACTGCCTTCAGGAATTGCAAGCTAACCAGGTCCCATGTCACGGAGACGTGGTTGGCCCAAGCCGCACAAAATGCAATCATTTTAGGGGATGTTGGACTTCTGCGTTGGACAGTCGGGACACCCTCGTTGATGAAGATGAAATGAGCTTCTCTAAGATGGTTCCAGGCCAACAGAGTTTGAAGAAAAGAAGGGATTTTTTTTTTTTGTAGTACCAAGTTTTAGAATTTTAACATAATTGGATGATTCTGGAATGTTTCACCTTGGGCCAGGTAGTTTTTCTTTTCTCCTGAAATGAATACTGATTCTCTGCTCCTTAGTAGCTTCGGCATCCTGAGCAAGGGGCTGAGTCTTTGAGACTCAGTTTATCTTAGGGGCAGTGATAGTGCCTGGTGTTCGGGTTAACGGGAGTCATAGCTGAGCAAATATATGCAAAGCACTTAAACACTTGATTTTTGGTGACTATTTATTATTAATAAGGATGATTCCTGTTGCCTAAATTTGTGTTTTATGAGAACAAGGTCTTGGCAGTTCATTCTCTCCTTTCTCTTTACTTTTTTTTTTTTTTTTTAATGAGGAAGACTGGCCCTGAGCTAATAACATCTGTGCCCATCTTCCTCTGTTTTGTATGTGGGTCGCCTGCCACGGCATGGCTCAACGAACGGTGCGTAGATCCGCGCCTGGGATCCAAACCTGTGAACCCCAGGCCGCCGAAGCAGAGCACACAAACTCAGCCACTATGCCACCAGGCCGACCCCCACTCCTTTCTCTTTAGAATGTGTGATAACGAAAGTTAGGAAGGTTAAAAAACTTCTCTCCCATGCGTTCTTGTGTCATCCAACTTTCCCCACGTTTTTCTCCCCACTGGCCTCTTCTCTCCTTCCCCCTTCTGTCCAGCACAATAGCTCCTCCTGACACAAGGGCATGTGACAGTTTTGAGGGGGCTGTGAATGCCATGAGGATGTTTTTTGAGCTGACACAGAGGCCATTTCTGGGAGCCCAGGGAGAAGGTGTATGTGTCTTTTTCTGGGGAGGGATGTGATGAGTTTATTAGGAGCACCCCAGAGGCCAGGCTAGGGGAGGAACTTGTCATGTCTCCGTGGCCTTTTTAGGAAGCTAAAGATTGCCAGAAGCAGGTTAGCACCAGTGTCGGCCCACCGCCTTCAAGAGGATGCTCTTCCAGAATCAATTGAGGGCATGGGGCTTTTTCCACAGAGAAGAGTATTGACTTCCCCCCGCCCCCACAGGTCTGATATGGAATGAGGAAAGGAAGGAAAAAAAGTGACAGTGAATGATCCCCTGTCGGGCTCCTCTCCCTCAGACAGCCTCAGATTGTGAACGTCAGAGCGTTCCTATCGAGCTATTTACCAGATTGCTGTTGAATTACCTTTTCACAACAACCTTAATTTTCACACTATAGGGACTGGAAATGATACTTTAGTTGGGTCAAACGTTAGACTACACAAGGGTTTTATAGTCAGGTTTGGGATTTGAATGTGTTTATGTAGTCTGTCTGTATTATTTTTCCCTGGCAAGGTGTCTGGTGTTTAGTTCCTAGGGGAACGAGTGAGCTGCTCAGGACAGCTCACTATTTGCAAACCAGTTATTAACTTGTAATCCACGCAGGGTTTTCAGTGTCTCTGTTTGTGCATCTCTGTCAGGGTAGTTGGAGAATGAACTGGCTGTGTGCTTGGCAGGTTGGGAAAAAGGACCGCACATGTACCAACTGTAATTCCCCACAGTGATCATGACCCATGTTAGGTGAGCTGTTTGCCATCCATTTAGCTACGTCTGTGCTGAGTGTGTGTGGGGTGGCTTGATCAGAATTTTTAGCTGTCTCCATCGTGGTCGCTGAGGGGGCATGGGTATTCATGTACTTGTACATTTCTTAGTGATTATATAAAAGAGTGGAGAATTAAGTTATTTGCATGACCATCATGGAAGTAACACATGGATGCATTCGTTTATTTATTCACTCATTCATTCACTCATTTATTTACTTATTCCTATTCATTTGTCCTACTCCTCACTCATTTGTTCATTTATTGATCCAACATTACTACTGGGTCGGGAAGCATTACTTCCTGATCCTGCTATCCCCCCAGCTTATTTTTGGGCATCCTCGGTTAAGTATTCTCATACTACATCATTTAGACATCCAAATGTCATTATTCACAGAGATCTTTGTCAAGAAGCTTATGAGGTTCATCTAGTTCTACCTTTTATTTACTAAATGTATGGCCCCCCCGAAGCAAGAGTCTTCTGTATGCATAGTTAGCATTTCTGGAACGAATACGGCTTTCAGTTGCTTTTTGACTACCAACACTGTACTAGGGAGTGTACCAAGTATAAGCAGTGCCTTTCTAGCATGGGCACTGAATTAAGACCTATAGATTGAATTTTCTGTTAGTCCAGAAGGCAGGTGTCATCTTGAGAAATTCTTGATTTTAATTTCTTATTAAGGGTCTGTTTAGCTCCCCCCTCCCCCAAATATGTGTAGTTGGTGAAGACTCTCTTTTACACCATGAATTTTATACAATGAATTGGTAAAAATCAAAATAAAATATCTTAATAAGTTCCTATTAAAAAGGTACTGATATGGAATTGCTTTAATGCCTGCTCTATTCTTGGCATCTCCGGGGAAGGCTGCCCTTTGCGCGATGTTCAACAGCAGTCTGAAGTCCATGAAGCCGACATTTCTCATCCTTTGTTATCGCTAGTGCTGCATCAGGGACAGAGTGACAGAGACATTGGTGTCCACAGTCCCTAACCCTTTGATGGATGATATGATTTCTTTCCTTCCCTCTTTTCAATGTTCATCCTCCCAAAACAGCATGGAACTAACTTCCCAAAAGGACTGGTTGCCCATTCATTGAAATATAAATTCCCACTTATAAATGAAAACAAAACAAAACTCTGCAAAAGCCATTTACCTCTAGTGATAAAGAGTTTCATTAGTGCTAAGGACACGATCTAGGGGTGTGACACTGGTTTAGGGTGTATCCAGATCCTGATCCAGTGCAGCCATGGCTGTTAGTCACGCCATGGCTTGGTGGTTAAGGGCGGTGACTCTTGATTTGGGCAGACTTGGGTTTAAAAGAGGCTTTTTAACACTTGTTGGGTGACTTAAAGCCTATTAACCTTTCTAATTTACCTTCATCTTTCATAAACGTGTGTGTATATGTATAAAAGGACATAATACTGGAACTTACCTCATCCATTTGTTCTGTGGATTAAATGAGATAATTCACATAGAATGTGATGCATGGTGCCTGGCAAATATAGGAAGGAGGTTTATACGTGTGCATTCTTTTGATTATTGTAGCTATAGTGGTTAAAAGTCACATTAAATAGCTAAGATGGATAAAAGATACGGAACTTTACAAAGATCACTAAAAAGCGGAAGGAGGCACACCTCACGCCTGTGGAGTGAGTCGGAATCTCAGGTTAATTTCCTTGTCGTGTTTTGGGGTTTGTGTTGATTACATTGGTTTTGTCTCTTCGCTTTTGAATAAGCTCCTAAAGTATGGTTTTGTCGGGTGTTTTTATTTGCTTCTGAAATTGGTGCAGGTGCGGATAACAGGAAGTGAAACCTTAGGTGGCCCGAGGGAGCCTCATTCAAATTGTGCCAAGCAGGTATAATATACAAGTGTTATCTCCTTACTGATAATCTGGCATCCTCTGAGTATTCCACGTGCCATGTGGATTACAGAGAGTGAAGTCATACGGCAGTTTGGCACCAACTTGCCCAGTTCCTTAGGAAGGGTGAGAGAGAGGGAAGCCCAAGCCCTCGTTCTGGGGGACGGCGTTGAAGCTCGGCTTCACTTGTCCAGAGGCACGGGATTGTAGTTGCTATTGTGTCCATTGGCGTTTCATGTTATCTTTGAGGCTATACCTCTTGGGTGCAGGGAAGGTATCTTTAATAAATTAATTGGCACCATGTCTCCGAAATGAAAAAAATCTCTGGGTTTGAGACCATGTCACATAGTGCCGCATATTCTGACATGTAGAAAAATTTGAAAATTGAAGACCTGTGGCTAGAATACCAAGTTTTCCAGATGTTCAACTATTTAGATAACCCAATGGTTATGTCTAAAGAAAGTGTTGTCTTTAAGATTTAATTTCATTCTCTGTTCTGGAGGATTTAGGGAGATACCTGCTTGCCTTGCCTGTGTGGTGGGGAAGGTCTCTCTTTGTCTTTGGCAAAATGCTCGTCTTTACAGATAGTGAGCCCTTAGACATGCATTGAGTTGAATGAAATTTGCCTGGCATGGCCCAGCATCCTGGAAGAGCCACTCCACATGCATTTCGTTGTTGAGCCGGAAGCAGGACGTGCATCTATGTGTAAGATGCCCATCCGTTTCCTGCTTTTGGTAAGAGAGCATCTCAGGTAATTTGCCTGACTCTGTGGAGCAGCTGGAACTTTTCTTCTTGTTCACCTTGATTCTTCCCAGCCACTCTCCAGCCACACTCACAAACACACGCACTCCTCCATGGTTTGTTCCCGCCGCATCTCACATGGCCAGCCTGGCTCGTTTATTCATTTCCCCAACCTCACTCCATTCACATCCCATATTTTCCAGAAAAAGGCACTTGCCAGAGGCACAATTCTTCTCTTCCCATTGCTCCTAAAGGAAGGGATGGGATTCGGTGGCGGTGGGAATTACTTGAATGGGAGGGAATACCAAATAAAAAAAGGAGAAATAAAGACAAAGGAATTGACCCAGGAGGTCCAGATCACATCTCTGTGGGGCCCATAAGTCATTGTTCAACTTCCTATTTGAGGAACACTCAACTCCACCAATAGAAAAACCAAATTATTGCGTTACTGACATGCATGGTCTCTGAACCAGACAGAACAAGATTGAGTCTCAGTGTGGTCTCTTAGTATTTGGGTGATCTTGGCTAGGTTTCTTAGTCTCAGTTTGCTTTTCTGTAAAATGGTTTGGTGATGATAATATGAACCTATTAGAGATGTTGTGATGATAATTCACATGATGCCCAATGTCTGGCACATCTAAAACCTTCAATAAAAGGTACATAATATTAGCCCCTGTTATTCTAATGCCTGGAGGCAGTGGTTTCATTGTGCCTAGTCAAGAATCTAACCTAACGCATAGTGCAGTGGATATTGCATCAGACAGTCTGGTTCAAATTCTTAGCCTTGCCACTTATGAGCCATGTGACCTTGGACAAGTTATTAAACATTTCTGTGGTTCAGTTTTCTTACCAACAAAATGGTATGGTAGTACCTTCCACATAAGGCTGGTGGTGAGAATTAGATAAGTTAACGCTTGTAATTCACTTAGAACAGAGCAGGAAGTCTAGAACATGAGGAGCCCTCAGTTAAATCATGAGAGCTACTGTGGTTGTCCTGATTATGCCCATAATGATTATCATTACCCCTTCGCTATCCGGGCAGAAACAGCCATCGAGAGGACTTATGCAGAACTCTTGCAAATCCTTCCATTTCTTGACAGCTTGGAGGCAGACCCTCAAAACTGAGACCTGGTTAGAGAGTCTTGGTTTTACACCCAGACTCCTATCATCAGGCCTGAACATTTGGCCCTTTTTCCTCTTCGCCTGGGATGGAGCACGTGGAAGTCGTTTATAGCAGTTGGGCATCAGGCCTTGGCTTTGCAAGTGGAAGATGAAAAACGATAACTTGCTATTTGCCATAACTTATTTGCATTTTCATTCTTTCTTTCTCCACCCCCCCAAGGAGAAAGAAAAAAAATGAAACTGAAGTGGGAATACATCTTGGTGATTTTCTAAGTTAGCAGAGTAGTGAATGAAAATACTTCCCAAGGCACATATTGGTGCCTGATGATGATGACTTGCATGGAGCAGACTGATTTGCAGCGAGTGTGTGTGGGACCACATGCAAGGGCTAGTCAGCAAATGCCAGCTCACCAGCAGCCAGAGCATTCAAAATGCTTAGTGTGTGCAGGCACTGTTGTAATGCTTTATACGTGCAATTCATTCTATCCTCACAACCACCTTATGAGGAAGGTACTTGCATCTCCATTTTATAGATGAGAAAACTGAGTTAGAGAGAGATTAAGAGCTTGTCCAGAGTCACCTAGCTAGATCTTTCCTATTTCACCTAAAATATCATAGAGAATCATAGCAGGTCATGGTGGCAAGGACCTTGGCTGGTTCAACTGGCTTGTTTTTTTTTGTAACAACTTTGAGATATAATTCATATATATAAATTCACCAATTTATAGTGTACTGACTTGTGGTTTTTAGTATATTCACACAGTTGTATAACCATCGACACAATCAATTTTAGAACATTTTTACCTCCCACAAAAGAAATCCCATATCCTTTAGCATCACATCCCTACCCCCCACTATTTCCTCCTAACTCCTTCAGCACCGGGCAACCACTAATCTGTTTTTTGTTTCTATGGATTTGTCCATTCTGGACATTTCATATAAATGGAATCATACAATATGGGACCTTTCGTGTCTGGCTTCTTTCACTCAGTATAATGTTTCTTAAGATTTATCCATGTTGTAGCATGAACCAGTACATCATTCTTTTTTATAGCTGAGTAATATTCCATTGTATAGACCACGTTTTGTTTATCCATTCATCCATTGATGAACACTTGACTTGTTTTACTTTTAGCTTTTATGATTAAGGCTACTATGAACATCCATATACCAGTTTTTGTGTTGACATATGTTTTCAGTTGTCCTGGGTATATACCTGAGTGTGAAATTGTTGCATCATATGGTACCTTCTTTGTTTAACCTTTTGAGGAACTGCCATTCTGTTTTTCAAGGCAGCTTACCATTTTACATTCCCACTGGCAATGTATGGGGTTCTAATTTCTTCACGTCTTCCCCAACACTTGTTATTATCTGTCTTTGTCATTAACCGTCTTGTTTTTGAAGTTAGGAAACCAAGCCTGGGTGGGTTTCAGTGACTTGCTTCAAGTACCACACCTGGTGGTATGAGCCAGGTTCCTCTCTAGGTATGGAAGATTTAAAGATGAAAAACACAGTCTTTATTATAGAAGGTCACTGTCTGTGGAGGAGTCAGAAACATTGTCACAGTGCATGGTGATGGTAGCTAAATGGTGACAAGGTATAATGGGCATACTTGGAGCAGAAACCTATCTCAAACCTTAAGAAACTGAAGATTATTTAGTGGCTCACATAAGTGAAAAGTCTGGTGGTAATAAGCTTCAGGTACAGATGAATCCAGGTGCTAAAACAATGTTGTCAGGAGCTGGCTGTCTCTTTCTTTCTCTTGTCCTTTCTCTTTCATTGACTGCTTTATTCTTAGCCATCTCATTTCCTTTTGTGGGACTATGGCTGCCAGCAGATCTAGGCTTATATTCTACCACGTAAGCATCTTCAACAGAACAGGAGTTTTTCTTTCTGCATAGTTCTAGCAGGAAGCTTACGTAAGTCTCTCATTGGCCTGGTAGGTTAATGTAACAGCCTTCCAACCAATTAGAGCCAATTGGCCGTCCTTGCTCCATTGCCTACCATGGAGCTTAGTGTGGGGAGGGGTCAGTTCCACCTGGACCACGGGAACTGAAAATGGATGAGGCATGATTCCCAAAGGGAAAGTCAAGATTCATTTTATAGAAGAATAAGAAATGATGTTTGCCTGGTAAAAACAGCAGTTGTCCATTCTACCAGTTAGGAAACTTTTATTCAAACATTACATAAATCCTTACTCAAACTGGCTTCAACAGTAAGGGAATGCATTAGCTCATTTAACTGGAAGTTCAGAGGTAGGGTGGCCGTTAGGCGTAGCTGAATCCAGTGATGTAGTTCTCAGTGATTCCCTGTCATTGCCTTGGAGGCAAAATGGCAGCAATTCCTGACTGCCACAATGTCTAGAGGGAGAGAGACACTGTCTGGTCCAGTTGCCATCTTTTAAAACTGAGACACTGCCTGCCCAGCAGCCTCCTCACAAATTTCCTGTCTGCTGTCTTAGCATGAATTGCCCATTCCCATGACCAGACAGATGTCGTTCCTTGATTGGCTTAGCCTGGGTTTCTAAACCAGTCATAATCATCATTCAGGCTCGCTTCTCTGGGTAGGGGTGGGGCTAGCTTTCCCTGAGGCTCATGGGTCCTGTGGGGGAAGGGTCATGTCTGAATCAGATGAAGGTTCCCTTCAGGAGGAAGATGAGGTTGGAGGTTGGGAATCCAGTTGGCCACGCCAAGCTTGCTTTGCCTAAAAGAAATACGGGTTTCCAGGGAGACACTGTGGGCAGGGGAAGTAGACATTTCAGGCTAAGGGAATAGCGTGGGCAAAGCCATTCTTTCCCAGTAATGTGTATAAAATCGAAGGTACCTTGGTTATCCGTACCTTTTATTGAATAAAGGACGTGAAGAGTAGAAAGAGGCAAGGTTGGTGCTAGAACTTTCTCATCTCCTTCCTTCTCACTCTTCTGTGGAGGTGGGATGGGCAGTTGAATGTGGCTGGTCAGCCTCAGGGCTCCCTCCCTGCTGTGTCTCACAGCAGAGTAAGCCAAGCAGAAGGATTGCTTTTATTTTTCATAGCTTTTGGCTGAAAGCTTTTTTCATGGCTTTAAGAACCATAAGTGCTGGCCGCCCCGTGGCTTAGCGGTTAAGTGCACGCGCTCCGCTACTGGCGGCCCGGGTTCGGATCCCGGGCGCACACCAACGCACCGCTTCTCTGGCCATGCTGAGGCCACATCCCACATACTGCAACTAGAAGGCTGTGCAGCTATGACATACAACTATCTACTGGGGCTTTGGGGGAAAAAAAGGAGGAGGATTGGCAATAGATGTTAGCTCACAGCCGGTCTTCCTCAGCAAAACGAGGAGGATTAGCACGGATGTTAGCTCAGGGCTGATCTTCCTCACAAAAAAAAAAAGAACCGTAAGTGTGGGGTTGATATTTTGTGATGTGTGCCATAATTTAGGGATATAATGGACTTTTCACTTTTTTTAATGATCAGATATTTTTTCAGGGAAAGTGATAAGTTGACTGTTTGAGATGTGAAAGATAATATGGAGGCATGCCAACATTTGGGTATTTTTCCCTCAAACATACATCTTACTAATTCCAATTTTTTCTCTCTCATTCATGTAGTAAGCTAGTAATTCCCCAGTTATTTGTTCTGAAAGAACAAATGTGCGATATGCCCAACTTGGAGAATTGTGATTTTCTAAAGCTTCCTAGTATATCCCCCACCCATAAGAAAAGAGCTAATATTAGCATTTTTAGTGTATTTAAATCTAATCTTTTTTCCATTCATATGAACAAACACATGCGGGTGAGATTAAACAGTTTCATTTCCTGCTTATTTTCATTTAACATTATATCATGAACATTTTTTGTATCATTAAATATTCTCTGTAATCTTGATTTTTAAAGATTGCTACAATTCCATTCTGTTTATAGTGTACTTGATTTAAGTGTTCTCTTTTTGTTGGATATTTACATTGTTTCCAGTCTTTTGGTACTATAAATAATGCTGCAGTGAACATTCTAATACATAAATTCATTGGCATTTCTCATTATTTCTTTAGGGTAAATTCTATAAGTGGATTTACTGGATCAAAGGATGGTGAACATTGATGTTCTCTTGGCTGTGTCACCCATTTGTTTTCCATAAAAGGCTATGGCCGTTTCCACTTCCATTGCAGCAAGCCAACACTGAATAAACTAACCCTCCCTCCTTCTTCTTATTGACGGTTTTCTAGATGAAAGATGATATAGAATTCTGATATACCATGTTATTCTTTCATAACTAATGAAATTGTACTTTCCACACCCTTTGGTTTTTGGCTATTCGTAGCACTTTTGTGTTTTACCTATTTGTATTCTATAGTGAGTTTAAAAGTGTGGTGTTTGTATTGATATTATTCATTTATAAGGTATCTTTTTACATTATGGATTGTAATGTTTTTCCAAAATCTTCTTTTCTCTTTAAGTATTGTATATGAAGTATTTTGGGGGGTAATTACCCGATCTTTATAAGTTCTTCGCCTTTTCATTTGTGCCTTCTGACTTTCTCCAAGACTTAGATTTTTCTGCTTAACACATTTTTTTCCTTTTAATTGCTTTTTAGTTTCTTCCTTTTCTTTCTTCTCTCCCTCCCCCTCTTTTTTCCTGTTTCTCTTCTTTTTTAAAAAAGTGTTTAACTCTTGGGGCTGGCCGGTAGCATAGTGGTTAAGTTCGCTCACTCTGCTTCGGCGGCCCAGGGTTTGCAAATTTGGATCCTGGGTGCAGGCCTGTGCACCACTTACCAAGCTCTGCTGTGGCAGGCGTCCCATATATAAAGTAGAGGAAGATGGGCACGGATGTTAGCCCAGGGCCAATCTTCCTCAGCAAAAAGAGGAGGATTGGCAACAGATGTTAGCTCAGGGCTAATCTTCCTCGCCAAAAAAAACAAACAAACAATGTTTAGCTCTCAATCGGTCTTAATTTTATTTCAGTGAATGGACAAGGGTGTAAAGACAAAGGTTTCAGTGTATCAAGTGAGAATTGCTTGTTAAAAACATAAGTAACTTATGGTTCTAGAATTATTTATTGAATAATGCTTATACATTATTGATATAAAATGCTTCAGTGTACACTAAATTTTATTCTAAAATACATGTTTCTATGCTTCTTATTCTGTTTTGCAGAGAAGCAATATTATGCAGTAGTTATGTGCTTGGATTCTGGTATTAGGTTCCACCAATATAAGGTTTGTGGCCTTGGACAAGTTACTCTACAGCTCTGAACCATTGTTTTCTCATCCAAAAATGGCGATGATCATGGAACCATATAATGGGGACACTGGGGGAGGGGGGTAAATGAGATAATTATATAAGGGGGTGACCATTTATATCAGTTTGTTAGGGACAATCCTGGTTTTACACCTGTTGTTCAAGAATCCTGTTTAGCTTAGCATTTGTCTCATATTTTTCATTTTATAACAAAGTATTATATATAGTAGACCTTTACTTTATATGGTATTTCCACCTCTGTATGGGCTCACCTTGTAATGTATGAGATGCCTGTGTAGTGACCTCTGCAAGATGACCAGCAATAATCCCTTTCTTTTCTCCTAACCGTTTCTGGGTGCACCATCATTTTAACATCTCTATTTCAAGGAATCTGTGCTCTGGGGTGAATGGCTAGGGACCAGTAACTCCATCTGGTTACTGGAGGTCAGGGGAAACATGGGAAATTTTGGGTTAGTTTGCCTGAAATATATGGGAAATAGAGTCTGAGGAGTCATGCTGCAGAGTGTAAGGAAGTAGTCTGATTTTCTTGCTACAGTAGGTTTTATGGTTTTTTCACTTATTAAATGGTATAAATCTACCATTATTTATTTTTAACATTTGGTAAAGCTTTTAAACGTATATTTGTAATAAACCCTTCTGGCAACAATGAGCTTTAAAAAACCAGAACTTGTTTAATGAAATATTACATGACTGTTTTTCTATTTTCAAGAAAGTTGACCATGAACATTTACTTCCATAAAGTATTTTTGACATTTACCATCCACTGTGGGTCATAGTAAAATCATTGAACTTAGAAAAATCAGGGGATCCATTTGCTGAAGAAATACTGCATCTTTTTCAAAGTTAGTACTTATTTTAAGGAGACTACGCCCACGCAGCTGCAGAAGGTACATGTATATTTTACTCTCTGAAGCATGACTTTTCATTTAGATCAAATGACTTTTTCTAAATTAATCTCACTCATGTTGGAGTCCAAGTTTTCTTTAGCACATACAAAAAGTGAATTGATAACTTGTTATATTGTTGTACTTGCACAGAACTTCTTTCTAAACAATAAATGGTAGCATCAATTTCACATCAGTGTCATTGGATGCTTCAAATAGAAAATCAGTTAAGGTAATTCCAATAATAATTTGATTTATTTCCTATCCAATTCATGGAATCAAAGTAAAGCTTTTGGAATTTCATTTCTGTTGAAGGTAAAACATCTAACATTGTTATAGATGATATTATAAATTCTGCTAAAAAATTTAACATTGAATATAAAATTATTTGTTTTTGCAGTGGTGATATAAGTGTGAATTTTGGTGGAGATGATATAAATATGAATTTTGGTAGAGATATAAATATGAATTTTGGTGGAGAAAATATTGTAAAATCTATTTTTTACTAGATAAAGGAACCTGTGGAACAAATACATGAAAGTGATTGTGGTGAACATATATTTCATAATTGTGTCCAAACAGAAATATAAATCACTTGAATGGAAGCTGTAGATACCAACATCTATATATATTCTTGTATGTACACAGATAACCAAATTACAAAAGTTTTTATGTTGAAGCTAATATTGGTTACAAACAAATATTTCAGCTGTCAATTAGATTTTAGAATTATTTGAGACTTTGAGAAAATATTTTATAAGTCAATATAAGGGTTCCATTATGGTATTAAACTTTTGTAAATGAGTGCTCTAACTTTTGGTTGCATTTTGTTTAAAATCAGTTGGAAATGTTAATAACTCAAAAAATGGAGTGTACACATAACATGCACACAACTTTTTAGGAGACTGTTAGCAAATTACAACTATTGGAAAAAAAAGATTGCAAGTAAAACATTATAATTTTAATTCTGGCCGAGGGCAGGGAGTAACTGAACAAATTAAATAATGAGAGCTCAAAAAGTGAACAAGTTTTAATTTTGAAGTGCTATAACCGTACTTTGTAGTATTTCACCAGTGGGAGGTGGAGCGTCTATTTTACATCAGAGAATGTGAGTTCTGTACAGAAATGAAATGAAATTGATAAGACTTGCAATTTGGCAGTATCTATTTTTGGTCAAATAGTCCAAGGAATCATAAAGCAAACTTATTTATTTAACGAGTCTTGTTTTGTAAAAATATTTGTCAAGGAGAGGTACTCAGAATGGAGCTAAAAAGATGACCTGTGAAGATTTTTGGACTAAAATATTTACGCATTTCAATATAAAATAATGAAATTGAGAATATCCTGAATTTAGTGGAATTTGCTGTAGCTAAGAGGTACTTTAGTGCCCGTAGAGAGTGTATTTTCTCCATTAATATTACGGACCAGAGATATTGTCATTTGAAGGTGTCAGAAATTGATGTTTATCAGTCGTACAATACAAGTCTGAAGAATGTTGCGGGCAATTTTATGAAAATAATAAAAATATTAAGACCAACGTTTTTCTTAACGTTCTTCCAGAAATTTATTGTTGATGTGGTAAAAAGACAGTTACAGCCAAGAAACTGGTTAAAGTAGAGGAATGTTTATTAAGAAAATTATCCTACTTGTGTTATTGTAATGTCAGTCAATTACAAAAGAATCTTGAGTTAGGATGATAAATTAGCTGGTAACTAGATAAAACTCTTGGCATATAGTAAGCACTCACGTGTTAGCTGTCGTTATAACTATCATCAAAATTCTTATTTTCACTGATTTTTATGCCTAGTTCTTTGCCATTCCCGTGCTGTTTTAATTATTGTGGCTTTATAATATGTTTAATATTAAATATTTCATAATCCTTATTACACTTTTAAAATTTATTTTTTGTGTGTTTTTAATTTTTTAACAATAATTTCCTTTTTCATTTCGATTGAAATTCAGAGTAAGTTACCTCAAAAGAATTGATATCTTTTCTATCCATCCAGGAAAATATTTTAATTATCCTTTTATTCAAATATTCTTTTTTGTTTCTTATGAAAATTTTGTAGTTATATGTCTGTACCTAGAAAAGAAAGACAAATCCCATTCATATAATCTTTTTTTTTTTTTTGTGAGGAAGATCAGCCCTGAGCTAACATCTATTACCAGTCTTCCTCCTTTTTTTTCCCTCTCTCTTGCCAAAGCCCCAGTAGATAGTTGTATGTGATAGTTGCACATCCTGCTAGTTGCTGTATGTGGGACGCGGCCTCAGCATGGACGGACAAGCAGTGCATCGGTGTGCGCCTGGGATCTGAACCTGGGCTGCCAGTAGCAGAGCGCGCGCACTTAACCGCTAAGCCATGGGGCCGAGCCCCTATATAATCTTACTGATTATTTTTGGTATGTAGACAGTTCTATGTTTTTGTATATTTTATATTTGATCACCTTGTTGAACTCTCATTAGGGCTTATGTTTTTATTATTGCTGTTATATTTCAAAAAACAAAGAACATTTAACATCTCATTGGTAACAGTACTATCTCCTTTTTCCATATTTTTTTTCCTATTTTATTGCATTGATTTTGCCTTACAGAGCAATGATCAGTAATAGCGGCGGTAGTAATTAGTTCTTTATACGGTTCTCTTTTGAGCTGGACTTAATTCTCTCCAGGGCAGAACTTTGTCTTACTCCTCTCTGTATCTCCATGGGTTCTTCACACAAAGACAGGCATTTAGTAAAGGATGAGTACATGTATTACTGAATATTGTTGCAGAGTTAGAATAAAATAAAGGTACTAAATGCTGAGTATTTAAACACTTCTGAGATAGAATGGTGTAGAGGTGATGCATTTGATGAGATAAATAATATAGAAAATCTTCAGGGGATTTGCTTTAATAGTATATTCTGTCCTTTGAATTCTTTCCATCTGAATTGTACCAGAAGCCCAGTTATGGATGGTAGAGATCCAAAGATTTAAAAGTTTTATGTCTGAGGGAATTTCATTGCATCACAGTGTATAATCAGCTCCACATATGTAGCAATGATTCCTTCTCTATTTTTTATATTTTTCCTCAAAACAATTGATTTTTGAATGGAAGTACAAAATTTCATTTAAACAAGTAACTAAAGGTAGAATATTTGTTTTGTATGTCAGAAATGTGTATACTGAACCTAAACTATAACTTGAGGAACCTAGAGACATTATGCATGTGAATCGTGGCTGTAACCTTTGTCATATGTCTGTCTAGGCCATTGCCACATTTATTACTTTGGTTTTTGTTATGCTTGTAAGGTTTTCCTTTGACTGAGGAAATGCCGCTCACCAAAGAGGAAAATAATACTCCGTGCCCTACTCTTGCATTTGAGTAATCCCAGAAGTATTTTTGGAGAAAGATAGTTATATGTTGTGTTCAGAATCAACAAATAAAAATATCCTATAATTTGTCATTTTGTTTTATAGCACACCTTACTCGTATAAATGTCTTGACATTTTATAGAATGTTTTTGTGGATAAAGCCTGATAGTTTTATGCTGTAGCAATTGTTTCCTTTGGAAAAATTTATATTTACTCCTTGAGAGTTTAAGCTAGAACACGTACGCCAAACTCAACACTCAAGCTATCCATTTGAGGCATTATTCTTCTCAGAATCTCATTCTGAAGTGCATAAGTATTAGAGAAAACAGCTTTCTCAATATTTGTTGGTAATATTTTTGAAGTGAGCATGAGTTTTTGTGTTTCTTGTTATATAATTTGTCTCTTGAGAAAAGCCTAACACTAAAGTCTGGGAGGAAACACACTAACAATGGTGGCTCATCATGTCTATTCAGGAGCTGCAAAGAGGGTGCATTCTGTTTGAAGGGGGCCTCGAAGCTGCAGTTGCATAGCAAGCCTGCTGCTTTTACTTCAGCCGTGTGGTATAGAGTGGTAAAAATACAGTGAATACAGATAGCTAGACAAATGCACTTCTTTACCTGGTCCCTGAATGTATGAACTGCTGTCTGGGACTGATCATTATGGTCTGAACCAAAAATTCAAGATAGATTAATGAAAATGGAGTGTTTGTTCCCATAAGTGGGATACTTATGGGTTTATAGAAGCAGAATCTATTTTCCTCTCTTCCTAATCATTTTCTTTTTTCCACAAGTTAAGTTAAGCACTTTATGCACGTATTTCTGTGGTTTTGCTTTTTATTCATTGGATATTAATTTATTTAAAAAATATATTTAATGGATACCTAAATAGAACTTCTGTGCCTGGCGTTGTTCTAATTGTTTTATAAATAAGTATTAGCTCATGGAATTTATTTACCCCTCTCCCATGACTCACTGAGGTAAGTACTGCTGTTATCTTCACTTTACAGATGTGGAAACTGAGGCACAGAGAGGTGAAGTAATTTGTTAACTCAAGGTCAAACAGCCAGTAAGTCAAGTGGATAGGATTCAAACCCAGACAGTCTTGTTCAAGAGTTTGTGCTCTTAATCAGTTTATAATCAGTTTATTTAGGCAGACGTTGGGGGTCATGGGGAATGGAGAGAGCTTAGGCCCTGCAAGGCCCCCCTTTTGCACCATCACTGACACTAATGATGTGGCTACTTCTGAAGAATAAGCTGTGTTAAGGGCCAGAGGTGGGAGGGCAAGGGTAGAGCATTCTTCTTGTGATTTATTTATGCTGTGTTGTTTTTTTATGCATTTATACAATGCACTTGTATTACAATTGTAGTATGGTTTTAAAAATTAAAGTTGTGTTTGAAAAAAAAATCTTTTGATGTATGCTTAGCTTCAGACTTTAGAAAGGTATGTTCTAAATATGAAGAGGCATAAAAAAATCAAAAGTTTACCAGAGAGCATTTTTTGGGGGGAGGAACTTCCACACTTGGAGTATTCTTTAATATGATTTACTATTTCTTCCATCTTAAAGGGCCTTCAGCAAGTTTCAGTTCATCTGAAGATTAAAAGTTATAGTCAAGTTGAGAAGGGATTTCATTGCCATTATTATATCTATAAGTTGTGAAATAAAATATTCTGGGTATGGATTGTGAAAATGTATTTGTTTTGGAATCTAAAAAAATGCATTTTTAGTTAGTACAGAAGTTAGAGACGAGAGAAAATAATGCAACTGAGTTGTCGCCGTGGAGGAAGCGCTAGGTAGGAGAGAAGGATACTTAATCCGTCACTCTTTCCGTTGTTAGCGCCAAGTGGTATAAGTTTAGTATGTTGCTAAGAGTTGAGCTGCATCATAGATAAAGTCAGTGCATAAATCTCATGAAGTTAAAATTAACCTTGAAAATCCAATATATAACCAACTTGTGGACCCTTAGCAGCTAAAAGTAAAAAATTAACTTCTTCAGTTAATACATCTTTGAGGCAGTAGAGTGTAGTGGTTAACTTGCCTGGGTTTGAGTTCCAGCCTGGCCTCTTACCAGCTGTGTGACCTTGGATAAGTTACTTAAACACTCTGTGTTAGTTTCTAAATTTGTAAAATGGGATGATTTACCTCCTTAGGTTCTTGTTTTGAATAAATAAGTCAATATAATACAAATAAAACAGTACTTTTCACATAGCAAGCGCTGAGTAAATATTAGTGATTATTATTACTACTTGCTTTGTCTTTTCTTTTTTTGACTTTTGTCTCATTACTTGTGGGGAATTAAAGGCCAAATCTAGTTTGAGGGGAGTAGGGAATGTAGAGGAAGGAATAAATAAAGGAGAATCGTAGGAGAGGGGCAAGAAAGTATGTTGAATTATTATAGCCTGTTACTTTCATGACACTATTTGGGAGAGAAATGATTTTATGTTCTCAACATGAAAATTTACAGTATGTGTGTATTTTTTAGTTATAAGCTAGAGGTGGAAATCTTGCACTCATTGGTTGTTCAGCCTTCACTCAACATTAGCCTTTAATTTAATAGGGCCAATTTTTTTCAACATCCACACTAATGGTGGTGAGCTGTGGTGTAAAATAATATGCGTCACCCACTTTCTCAAATGTGTATTTACACATGGGTGTGCCCTCCATGCTGGAATTTATATCTCTTCCAAACAGTGAAGCACCATTGAGAGGCCCCAGCAGGAGAGGAAGAGCCGAGTTGCCTCATCTTCTCTCCCTGTTCCCTTTTCCAAGCCGCCCTTTGGCCTCTTTCGAAA
Organism: Diceros bicornis minor; assembly: GCF_020826845.1. Taxonomy (NCBI): domain Eukaryota; kingdom Metazoa; phylum Chordata; class Mammalia; order Perissodactyla; family Rhinocerotidae; genus Diceros; species Diceros bicornis. The sequence continues at coordinate 69,818,572 of NC_080741.1, read as the reverse complement.
TTGGCTGTTTGTACTAGCCCCTCCCCTGGGACTGGGCAAGGCGATTTGGTTTAAGAGGCCTTTTCTGATTTGAGGAAAAAACCTTAGATCTTTTCCTCCAGCGAACATGGATGTATACAACGGGGCTCAAACCTGTGCTGCCAAAGACCTCGTAAATATGGGAGGTGATGATGATCACCAAGGGGTTGAAAAGTCCAGCAGCTGTCCTCTTTCTCTCTGGACCGTGCTGGAATGTGCTAGAATGCTTAAAGGATTGCTGCTGATAAGCAGCCAACCAGGTGTTTGATTGAAGAGGGTGTTGGGTACTTTCAGAACTAATTCTCCACAAGAACTTCTTGTGTCTTGAACTCACATTCATCTCTGCCTCAGGCCCCAAGAGCAGCAACTTGCTTTTTGATGTTGCAGAAGGAAGAAGGTACATGTGTGGCCCCTTAACTGTGGCTCTGAGTGGCCTTTGCTGGGTAACTGGACTTCTTGGTGGCATTCAGAGCCATTTATAAAGGATGTTGACCTGTGTGCACAGGAACACAGTGACCCGTGGAGAGCCCGTCTGGGCCTCGCCCTGGCCCCACCCCAGCCGTACACCTGGATAAGGCCTGAAATGTTTGTCTACCTGCCAGGCTCTCCTTTCCTCAAAAAGTGTTTTCTTTGGGTTTCCACAAACCTGCTCTCCAACCCTGCACCGTTTGTGCCTTGAGCTAGTTGCTGGAGGCTGCTCTGGTTACGTTTTGGTCAGCAGATTTGGAATCCTCACAGTGTCAGAACGCAGGGGCGGGGGTAAAAACCTAAACTGCCTGTGAGAGGAGTGTTGCCTCATCCGAATTGTTCTAGAAACCTGTAATTTTTAGTTGAGGCAAGCCCAGATATATTGAATTCCCCTTGAACCGTTTTGCCTTTGATAAGAGTTTTAGTTCCTAAAACTGACAGCAAAGACCAGTTGTGTTGGAATTCAGCCCTGAGTATTTATTTCTCTATTTTGCAATTTGTTTCGTCTTCGTGGCAAGCAATTTGCTCTTTCCCCCCTCTTGCTCTTTTACTCTCTCCCCACCCCTTCCTGTCTTGCTCTTTCTTCCTTTCTCCTTCTCTCTCTCTCTCCCCCTCCCTCCCTCTCTGTCTCTCTGTCTCTCTCTCTGCCTCTCTCTCTCTCTGCCTCTCTCTCTCTCTTTCGCTTTCTGTCCCTCCGCACGCCCCCGCCTCTGTGCCTCCCTTGCTCTCTCAACCTCTCTCTCTCTTTCCACCTCGCCATCTGTCTCTCATCTCTCTCCCTTCTTCCCTTTCTTATTTCCTTCCTTTCCTGAGCTCCTAAGGAAAGTGGATGCTGAAATTTTATTTTCAGCTGAAAGCTAAAAGAACGAGCCAGTGCTTGGCTGCATTAGTGGCTGGGTAGTCCTTACAGGATAAATGACCATCACTGAATCACTGTCCGTGTGGGGAGCGGGCTGCAGAGACTTGGCAGCTCCCTGACCACTGCTGTGCAGGAGCCTCTTAGAGATGAGCTGAGGAGCCCTGCTCCCTGGGTGAGCAGGGAGTGGCCTTGGCACCAGTGCCCTTCATTCAGCAAGGCGTTGGAGGTGCACTGCGCTGCCTCATGGCGTCTGATCAGCAGCACGTGGGCAGTCGGGTATCTTGCACCTAGGCTAGAAGGTTAACTTTCATTTTGCTGGATGGACTGTTTTCAACCTTGAGGGCCTACACCCTAGAGGAAGTGGTGTGTGTGTGTGTCCGTGTGTGAGTGACATGGCAAAAGGCCCAACTGTCCAACATCAAGAATCTCTTTAAAGGAACCTTATGAAGAACCACATGGAATTTGTAACTTGATCACAAAATTAGTACCATTAAGGACCTGAAAATAGCTCTTCAGGTTTGTAGGTCACACCTTTCTAAGCTCAGTTAATGAGCAAATCTTTATTCTTTACAAGATTAGCCAGGTGTGTTTGGCTAATGTTAACTTGAGTCTTGGCTGCTCAGCCCTCTTGCTAATGAGGCCAGCGTGGGAATTCCTGGGTCTCGTGGACCAGTTCACGAATGTCTGCGCTTGGACGTTGGAGTGGAGTAAGGTGTTATGCAAGGTGCTGTGTAGATTAGCATAAGTCCATAACTGCTCCTGGGGAAAACCCTCACCCACATACTCCACTGACCAAGGGTCAGTTACATTGTCACCACTTCTGAAAGACAATAGAGTTGATTAAGGTTAACTGGAAAATGCTGATGGTGCTAGAATTTTGGACTTCTGCCAGGACACATGCAACATTTAGAGCAATTTAGGGAAAACTGTGCCATGGTGCATTGGTAGAAGGAGGCTTAGGAGGAATAAAACAGTGGAAACCAACAAGGAGAGAAGGATTACTTTCAAATATGCAGCAATGAAAGTGAATGTGGCAGTAGCTTAAAAATACGTTTTCTAGGAATGCACTATTTTCCAAAATCTTAGGGTGGACCAAACCATGTTTGAGTTGTAGGTTCTTTAGATTTTGAACTCGTGGTTCCTATCTCTTGCCAAAATGAAGGGCTACATCAGTTAAGTTTGTATTATAGTTACTTATTAAGGAATTGCGTATTAAATAGAAATCTTACATTACTGGAAACTTTTTGGATTTTAAACAAACGCTGAGGAACATATAATGTTCTGGAAGATAAATATTTGCATAAGGCAGTTCAGTCCTTCAACATGTGTATTTTTGAAAACAAACAAAAACCCCCACAATATTTATGCTAAAGTGTAATTTGCAAGGTAAAATGAGAGTAATTTTGAAATCCTGTGTAACTTGGATTCATTTATTTTCATAGAAAGGATTCACGTTTGTAATGATAAACGTGCAATAAAGCGCTGTTAGGAAAACCATTATCTGGCTTAGATTTGGGGATTTCTAGCACTGCCTTTGTTATACATTGCTGTTTTCCAAGAAAGGAAAATTAGACCCAGAGAAATTGTGACTCACCCAAGGTCACACAGCTAGAAAGTGGCAGAGCTTTGGTGAAAACCAGTTCTTTGACCCTCAGGTGGGTATATTTTCATGACAGCTTGCTGATTTTATTGGGATGTGTGTGTGTGTGTACATGTTCGCGTGTGTGCACATGTGTGTATGTGTGAATAAAACAACTTTTGCTTCCTTTTAACAAACAGATTATAAGCTCAGTGACTTGGAAATATTTTCTCATCCTTTCAAGGAGCAAATTTAGCCTATTGCTTTATAACCCGAACATCTTGATATCTCTAGATACAGAAGTGACTTAGTCTTGTCTTTGCTTTGTAAGCTGTTTAGAGCAAGGTAAGATTACAATCATAAGCTGAATCTGAGGGGGAAAAAACCTCCATTATCTTTCCTGTCGTCATTCCCTGGAAAATAACTGTTACCGGAGTTTCACTTAAACATGTGGTGACTTACAAATGTTGCGGTTTATAAAATACATAACAATTTGGTCTTGCTGTCTTTTTCTCTCCTACTTCGTGATCATATTCTGTCTATTTTAATGTACAAACAGCCGACTGCGTTATTTTCAGAAAGACCACCCCGCTTATGAATTTGAGTGGTCTTTGATTTGTTTTGGGCTTTGAAAAATTGTTTAGCCTTTCCTTCTCAAATGCAGAAGTCAGAAGAGCCTCAGGTTGGATTTTGTAAACATGTGTTTGTGACAGAACATTGCTGTTAATGCTCTCGTTTTCCCTTTTTTTATTTGATCGGACAAACTGTGTTCACTTGTGGTACTTCTATGTCTTGTCTTTCCTGCATTTTCTTTTTTTTGTTCCAATTTTTCCTTTTGTTTCTTTCCATTTCTTCACTTTCCTTTTTTGTGTCTTTTAGGAAAGTGACCAGGGCTATAGCAATTTTTAAAAGACGTAAAATACATGTGGTTTTTTTTTTTTTTTTTTTGGTGAGGAAGATCGGCCCTGAGCTAACATCTGCCAACCTTCCTCTTTTTTTTGCTGAGGAAGACTGGCCCTGGGCTAACATCCATGCCCATCTTCCTCTGCTTTATATGGGACACCGCCACAGCATGGCCTGACAAGCAGTGCGTCGGTGCGCGCCCGGGATCTGAACCGGCGAACCATGGGCCGCCAAAGTGGAGCACACACACGCAACCTCTTGCACCACCAGGCCGGCCCCGATACATGTCTTTTTTAACTACTATATATTGGTCACTTTCAATACAATGCATAATACAATACATGTGTACATATATACATAAAATACATATATATGCGTATGTATATACACACAGTATGTAGTAAATAAGAAAACAATTTCTTATCTTTACAAATATGTCCAAAAGAGAACCACTTCGAACACGTGGGTTTATACTGAAGGTTGCTTCTTTCTTTCTGTGGTAGTCTAATGTTTCTGGCATTTTCTGCATTAGTCGTGTTGGAAGCAGTGATGCAGAAAGAAATGATGCAGCCCGACTGCTCCGGGCACAGGATTAAGGGCACACAGGCAGGGAGCACTCAGGTTTGTTGTGGGCCTGTTCGACTGCTTAGTTTTGAGGCAGAGACTAGGGGATGTCAACTCTAGGACAAGCCTTGCCTGGCCACATCTGCCACGATGGCCAGCTTTGGAGCCTTGTAGATGTCACTTAGCACAGCCTTGAGTCTGAGCTCCTTAGGGGACATTACTGCACATCACAACTTGGAACTGTGGCTCAGCTAGGCCAAGTGGCTAACCAAGGCTTGATGCCGACGAGGACACCTCACAGACATGGAGACACCACGTGGCAGGAGTTGCCACTGTTCACAACCAGGGATTGGTGCCCATTTCGCCCTGATCCTCCTCAGTCCCTTTTCAAGTGGAAAATTTGCAAGTCGACTTCTGCAGCATGCGTAGTACAATTTGGCTGACAGCAGTTTCTGGCAAAAGAAATAACCAAATTATTATTCAGTCATGGGTTTTTAACAGCCGCAAAGCAAGTGGATGTTAACTAAATGATGCAATTTATTCCCTTCCCTCTTATTGCCAGCTTGCCTATTACAGAACGACTGCCAGTTTTCAATAAGTGGTACCCAGATGGTATTCGCATGCCGCCCACTTGGTTACAGAGCCGAAGCGGGGAATAACTCGGCAGACACTACAAGCTGTGGGTCAATTGAGGGGGAATGCCTGTTGCTTCACAGTTTTGCATATGTAAATCTGTTAATGTTATGTCAGTATTGTGCGGGCTAAACACAAGCATTGCCTTTCTCTGGGGGCCCAGCTGAACTTGGACCACAGCCCAGTTATACCGAGGCTCGAAGAGCGAAGCTGCAGTTTGAGGATGCTGCACAGCCTGCTTCCCTCCACTCCTGCCTCGACGCTCTCGAGTTTTCCGCAGCCGAAGTTGGATGCAGGAAGTGTCTGCCATAGGCTGACTCCATAATAGGACAGGCAGGCCCGGTTTTATGAGGTTGGACACAGAGGGTGGAGGAGTGTGAGTGTGTGTCTATTTTTAGGCCAGCCTTCAAGACAGTTCCTTTGGCCCAGCCTGCGCCTGCCTGCCTCGCTCGCACTCTCCTCTGTGTGTCTGCCACACTTCTGCTCTCCATTTCATCAACTGCAGATGTGGCACACAGCCGTCTTAGAAAAGTCATGAACTGTGTCGTCTGCGCGGCTTAACAGCCAACATCTGCTGCAGCAGGCTGAAGGGAGAGGCAGGGAAATGATTTTCGGGAATGCATTCAAGTGCCTCAACTTAGCCTCTTCTTTGGCCTGTGCAGACAATTATTTTACACTAATTGCATCAAGATAGCAGCTATAAAAACTAGATTTGAATCGCTCTCCTCCACCCCTCTCGTGAAAGTTGCAGTTACAAAGCGTAGTCCTTTTTTCTTTTTATTGTGGTTTGTCTCTTGTTCTCAAAAACTTATTACATTGGGTGCAAACAACAACAAAAATGCTATAAAAAGGCAAGAATCGTAATATGCTTAAGAGCTAAAAAGACCTATGGTGTTGGTTTAACCAATGAAGATATTCCTGCAGGTATTGTAAAATTTATGTGCCATATGAAAAACATTAAGGGTGTTGTTTTTTCATGGAGGAAAATGTTCATCGTTGAGCCATTTTGTAAATTATTTTAATGCTGCATTTCTGCTTAAACCTCATGATTTTGATATATAAACCAGTTTAATGTTTTCTGCACAGACCCTGGCTTTTCTTAAATTTTATATATTGGAAAGCCCGTGTTTGTATTGGACCTTCTGGTTTCTTTCATATTGAAAATCCGTCTTGCGTGGCCCACTGCCATGTGGTGAAGGAATAGTTTGACAAGAGTCGAATCTCGAGTGTTGACTTTTGAGTTCTAAAAACTTGGCAAGACTGTGTTAATAAGTACATAGAAATGTATGTTTTTGCTTTTTTGTTAAAGAGGAGTCATTTGATGATAGTAAGAATAGCATCTCTGCAGTATGGACTTTCTAATACCTTGATCTAGTCTCAACTTTCCATCTACTTGTAATAGAGGCAACATTGTGTTTTGTATCCGGGTCTTTTTTTTTTTTTTTTTTTAATTCTCTCAGAGTAAATTTTGGTTAATTACTCATTCCAGCATCTCTGGTTCTCTTGAAAGATTTCTTTCTGTGACATTTTGCAGTATCTGTTGTGCAGTGAGAGTAGCATGCGTCTCCCCTTACATTTCAAGTCTCTAGACTTTGTTCTGAAGAGCCAGATGGAAGTATGCAGATTGTTTTTATCTTTTGTCCTTCACACTGTAACCTGATCTCCAGCATATCTAGACATCTAGCAGAAAATTTACTATGTGAAAGCAAGGAAATGATTTAGAATATGGACCAGCCAGGGGAGAAAGGGCTCAAGATGCACGTTATCAAAGCAAATCTCCACCCAACCCCCGCACCCTTCTCTCTTTACTTAAGAAATGGTTTTCTGATCAAGGGCACTTCCAAATATGGCCGAATATTCCTCTTTTAACCTGAGCCGAGAACTATAATTGACCAGTGGCTTTGATAAAGGTGTGAGTATGTGTGCAATGAAAGTTGATTACCTAATAATTGAAAGCTTAGAAGAGAAATTAATTGGTAGAATCAGAACCGGCAGTGGCCTTGCAGATTCGGGCAGGGCAATTTACTAAGACGAGGGACGTTTCTGAAGTTACATGTCAGGTTTGAGACAGATCCAGGACTCAAACCCAGCATTGTCCCAGTGGCTGCAGGAAACAACATAATCTCAGGCTTCATGACGTGTGTGGTTTCAATGGCAAAATATTTGCAATCTTTTTGTTATGGATTTCATACCCATTTAGGTTGTTGGCCTAAAAAGAGTAACAACAGTTGTCTCTTCCCAAACTTTGAGTTGTGCTTGGAATCAAATTAGTAAGTAGTGTGAAGGTATTAGAATTAGTAACTGTATCAGGGTATTTGATATTTGCTACACCTGTGAGTAAGTATATATAATATGTGCTTATATCTGTATTTATACATACCTCCAATAGTGTGTACATTTCGGAGTTAGGTGACCTGGGTTTTAATACCAGCTGTGCAGTTGGGAGATATGAAGCCTTGCGTAAGTTACCCTAACATCTGTAGGTCTCTGTTCTCTCTGATGAGAGATAATAGTGACAATATGGTATGATGATGACAATAATAGTACTTGCCTCAGGATTGTCACGAGAAGTTAATGAGATCATGTACATGAGACACTTAGCATGGTGCCAGCACAACACCTAGTATGCTTGTCCTTAGTGAAAGTTTATTATTTTAATTGATTATCCATTATCCTTGACAACAAAGGAAAGCTATAGTAGTGATAAATACCGTATTTAGTCTTGAGTTCCAACTTTTCCTTCTGCGGAGTAGATTGGTTCATGCTTCTTGCTCTCCCTCCTCCCTCCTTTACCTGTCTGGCACCTTCTGTCGCATTCCTTGCTTTACCTGTGGGTGTCATTATACATTGTTTACATTGTTGTCAAGAGGACCAGTGCTGTTTGTAAAATGCTCGGTGCTTGCTCTGTACTTACCCTTATTCTCTTCCTTGTCTGGTGACGTTTTCTTCAACTGTTTAGCTGGAAAAACTAAAGGGGAGGTTGTCAACTGGTGGGAAGTCCTCACCAAACGTGGTTTCTTGCATGTGAATGCTTTGCCTCATTATAGTCAGTAATATCTGCCATCCACAGCATTAGAACCGACCAATGGCTTAAAGATACTAAAACTTATGGGCATATGTATTGCCTAAAATAGAAAATACAGATTAAATACTTTCTGCTAGTGTTGAGAACTTTATTTATTCAACAGATGTTTCTTGAGTGCCTACTGTGTGCTAGGGGTGCAGACTGAGCTAGACAGACACTGTGCCTGCTCTCAAGGAGCTTGAAATCTGGCATGAATCTTGGCACATTATTTCTCCTTGAAATCCAGCTTTAGTTTTACCTTTGGTTTCTCTTAGGCTTTGGTCCTTGTTTCACACTCACCCATTGACTTTTTACAATTCCAAGTTAAAATTTATACTAATAAAAAAGATGTCAAACAATCCCATTTACGGTAGCATCAAAAATTACTTAGGAATAAATTTAATTAAGGAGGTACAAAACTTGTATGCTGAAACTACAAAACATTGTTGCAAGAAATTCAAGAAGACCTAAATAAATGGAAGGATGTCCTGTGCTCATAGACTGGAAGACTTAATATTGTTATGATGACAGTACTCCCCAAATTGATCTATAGATTCGAAGCAATCCTTATCAAAATACCAGGTGTCTTGTCTTTTTTTTTTTTTTTTTTTTGCAGAAGTTGACAATTTAATCCTAAAAGTCATGTGGAAATGCAGGTTATCCAGAATAGCCAAGACACTTTTGAAAAAGAACAAAGGTTGAAGACTCACACTTCCTGATTTTAAAACCTACTACGAAGCTACAATAATCAAGAAAATGTGGTACTGGAATAAGGGTAGACATATAGATCAATGGAATAGAATTGAGAGTCCAGAAATAAACTCTTACATTATGGTCAATTGATTTTCAGTAAGGGTGCCAAGACGATTCCATGGGGAAAGAATAGCCTTTTCAAGAGATGGTACAGGGGCAAACAGGATATCCATGTGCACAAGAGTGAAGTTACACTCCTACTTCACAACATATACATCAAAGACCTAAATGTAAGAGTTCGATATGTAAAGGGCTTAGAAGAAATCCTAAGAGTAAATCTGCATGATTTCCAAAAGCACAAGCAACAAAAGAAAAAATAGATAAATTGGACATCATCAAAACTGAAAGCTTTCGTGCTTCAAAGAATACTATCAAGAAAGTGAAAAGACAACCCAAAGAATGGGAGAAAATATTTGTAAATCATGTATCTGGAAGGTAGTCTAGTATCCAGTATATGTAAAGAACTCTTACAACTCAACAATAAAAAGACAAATAACCTGGTTAAAAGAAGGGCAAAAGATGCGTATAGACATTTCTCCAAAGAAGTTACACATGGCCAATAAGCACATGGAAAGATATGCTCACCATCATTAGTCATTAGGCAAATGAAAATCGAAATTACAATGAGATACTGCTTGGCACCACTTAGTTGGATGGTTATAATAAAAAAGGCAGACAATAACAATTGCTGAAATTGTTGGTGAAAATGTGGAGAAATGAGAACTCTTGTAAGTTACTGGTGGGAATGTAAAATGGTTCAATCGCTCTGGAAGACCATTGGGAAGTTTCTCAAAAGGTTAAACAGTCACATCTGACTCAGCAATTCTGATTCTCGGTATGTACGCAGGAGAAATGAAATCATGCCTACACAAAAATGTCTACATCAGTGTTCATAGGAGAATTATTTAGAATAGCCAAAAAGTAGAAACAACCCAAATGTCCATGAACTGAGGAATAAACAAAATTTGCTATGGACATACTATAGAATAGTATTCAGCCATAAAAAGGATTGAAGTACTGATACATGCTACAACATGGAAGAACCTTGAAAATATTGTGCTAACTGAAAGAAGCCAGACACAAAAAAGCCACATATTGTATAACCCCATTTATATGAAATGTCCAGAACTGGCAAATCCATAGAGATGGAAATTAGATTAGTGGTTGCCAGTGGGAGAAGGGGGGAAGGGGAGTGACTGCTAATGGCTACAGGGTTTCTTTTTGGGGTGGTAAGAATGTTCTAAACTTAGATTGTAATGATGGTTTTACAACTCTGAATACACTAAAAGCCATTTAATTGTATAATTTAAAAGGTGAATTTATGGAATGTGAATTATATGTCAAAGAAGATTTTAATATCTCTTTGTCTGAATTTCCTTACTTATAAAGTGAGGCACAGCTAACACTTATTGGATGCTTTCTGTCAGCTCGTGCACGAGTTAGCAAATGTTTCCGTGAAGTAAATATTTTAGGGTTTGCAGACTCGACTGTCTCTGAACTCCCTCAGTTCTGCCATTGTAGTGTGAATGTAGCCATAGACAATATGTAAATACATGAGTGTGGCTGGGTCCCAATAAAATTTTATTTACGGACACTGAAATTTCAATTTCATATGATTTTCATGTGCCAACAAAGAGCATTATTGTTATCTTTTTTCCCCAATCATGTAAGAAGGTGAAAATCATTCCTAGCTTGAGGGCTGTAAAAGGCAGGTCGTCAGAGGGATTTGGCCATCAGGCTGGTCGTTTGCCGACCCCTGTGCTGCTGCCATACTGAAAGCTCTAAATAAGTGTTAACAGCCTCTCGAGGCTTGTCCCCATTTCACAGATGAGGCAATTGAGAGTTTCAGGGACTGAAGCAAGTCACAGAGATACCAGGGCCGGGCCTTGATTTGCTTTGGTTCCAGAATCGGTGCTCTTAAAACTGCCATGCACCCACCATTCCTGCCTGACCCATCCAGATCAATTGAGGCAGCTTAGACCCTTCTAGCTGTGGTGTCGCTTCAAGCTTCACTGACTTTGCCTCTGTCCCTCCCTGGTGCTGTCAGGTATCTTGCATCCTCCAGTCTTTCTGGAATGGCCACTTCTTTTATTCTCTTCTAGTGCTCTTTTCTAGATTGCTAAGCCAGGACCCACATTGGGCCTCGGGAAAAGCAAATCCACCACCTTGCCTCCCTTTCAGACTTTCCTCGTGACTCACTTCTTCTGGGAAGGCGATGCCTCAGCCACCTTTTGACCCTAAATCCAGCTGGAACCGAGTCCGCCTTGCTGGCTGCTGTGCTCTCCCCTTATCATCTGTCTTTCGGCAGGCTGGCTGGCTGTGCACCATTTAAACTCTCTGCAGTGACTATTTTTTAGAGCCTCTTTTTTAATTTAGTGCCCAGAACTTGGTTAGGACCTTCAGGGAAGTTAAAGCCCCGGTGGCACCTTCCACTTAGAGGTCTCTCGCTCGCTCAGGCTAAGTGCTGTGCTACTCTTTCCCACTCTGCATCTCCCGTCCTTGGATCCTTGTCAGACCGTCCCTCCATGGCTCAGGTGGGCAAGAGGCAGAGGCCGTGGGGAGGTAAGTCACTTTTCTGTCTCTGCCTGATAATCATGCTTACCATTCAGTACATGTGCTGCCATTGGGGAAAATGGAATGTTGTATATAAAGCATCTCCTCCTATTTCATCCTCTGTTACTCCCGTAGAAAAACCATCATCACGATGGGTTTGCGTCATGACACAACAAGAACGTGTTAAATGGGACTATAGAACCTTTCCCACGGGGTGGCAGAAAGCTTTGTTATGCCTCTGCTAGGATTCAGTTCATTTCTCAAACACCCATGCTTTACCTGCAAGGATTTTCCTCCGGAAGCTATGTTTTCTGCATTTTTCTAAGATGGAGCAACAACTCCAAAAAAATAATAAATAAAAAGAAGAAAGAAAAGAAATAGTTTAGAAGTGCTTAAGTGATTAATGTAAGCTCTTTATTTATGACTCATAATGTGGTTGAGAAAAGAGTCCTTCTAACTTTAGTACTGTTTCCATTCCAAGCAATTTGGACTGTGTTGAGTATGAAAATTCAGTGTCTGTCCAAAGAAGACTCTGCCAGTAGCAGACTAGGGTGACTGGCCTGGACCAGGTGAAGACACTGATCATCTCAGCAGTTGGGTAGGGGATGGTAAGGGTGGGTGAATTACATTCTTCTGCAATTCCTAGGTTGCACGTGAATTATTGAGAATCCAGAAACTTACCTTCTTTAGCGTAAAATATTTTAAAAATAATACTTGGAAGGATTGTTTGGTTCTAAAGAACAGAGGGGAATTTGTTGGAATGATTTAGAGTTGCATCATGGAATATATGGGGAAAATTGGGAACTGGAATCCTCAGGAAACAAGGCACCTTCTCTCTGTGTCCCTTTTTGTGTCTCATTGTGTCTTGGCTGTGTGTGATTTTTCTCTCTCTCCCTGCACACTGCCTTGACAGTCTGCAAATGGCCCATCATGACTGCCCCCAAGAGTCACCTTTGGTCCCTGAGACTTGGAGGATGAGGATTCTGTCTTACTGTATCTATATACTTAGTGTTCTTGCTAGGAGTCTTGGTGTTGCAGACAGCTAACAGACAAGCCAAGGACAGGAGGACGGGGAGGCATGGTGTTTATTAAAAAGATGCTGGGGAGGCCGGCCCCGTGGCATAGCGGTTAAGTGCGCGTGCTTCGCTGCTGGCGGCCCGGGTTTGGATCCCGGGCACGCACTGATGCACTGCTTGTCAGGCCATGCTGTGGCGGCGTCCCATATAAAGTGGAGGAAGATGGACACGGATGTTAGCCCAGGGCCGTTCCTCCTCAGCAAAAAAAGAGGAGGATTGGCAGATGTTAGCTCAGGGCTGATCATCTTCACAAAAAAAAAAAAAAAAAAGATGCTGGGGTAGCCCTGGGATGCAGCCATATCTCTGAAGGGAGCAGACCCAGGAAGTAGAATCATCAGGAATTTTGGGCAGTGTCCTCTCATTTCTCGTCTCTGATTCTCACTGTACATCTGCTTTGCACTGTTCTCTGCAGACTCACTCTCTGCTTCTCAGACCACAGCCTGTTGGCCCTGAGTTCTCAGTGGACCTACTATGTTCTCATCTAGTGAAATTGCCTCGTACCTGGAGGTTAGGTTCTAAAGTCAGCATGTCAGGTGAAAATTACTTGTGGTTACAATTTCCTTTGAAAGTCCTGGAAGTCACTGGTAAGTGAGGTGAGATGTTCACAGTCTGTGGGGATGTGGGAACAGAGACCCACTAAGGCAACATCAGGTTTTCAGCTTCTTTTGCTCTGTTTGCTCATAATTTGCACTATTAATAAACGTGCTTTCTCCCCCCGCACCCCCCCCCCCCGCACCAGTAGTTACTGTGGTATTAGTTAAGCTTGAATACAGTGTGATTTCACTATATCTTAGTACAAGTTCACTGGGGAAGAATTTAAAGCATTTGATAGGCCCAGCTCGGGCCGTGTGCTTGTCCCTAACCCAGCAGCTCTGACTTGGAGTTGTCGACTACATTCAGGAAATGTTCATACTTTTTAATTTAGGATGCCTCCCCTACCCACCACCAAAAAAAGAGATGTAGAATAGATAATGGGAATGAGACAAATAAAACCACAACCTAGAAAAATGATAGTTGGAGTCTGGTCCCTCGCTCTGGTGGGACCTTGAACACAGTATTTTCAACGGTCTGCATTAGAACCGATTGTATACCATCGTTCACATGCAGATCCTCCTGAACAGCCACATGCAAAAGAGTGAAAGTAGGGGGCCGGCCCAGTGGTGCAAGGTGGTTAAGTGCACGTGCTCTGCTGTGGCGGCCCGGGGTTCGCCGGTTCAGATCCCAGGCACGCACACATGCACTGCTTGGCAAGCCATGCTGTGGCACCGTCCCATATAAAGTAGAGGAAGATGGGCATGGATGTTAGCCCAGGGCCAGTCTTCCTCAGCAAAAAGAGGAGGATTGGCAGATGTTAGCTCAGGGCGGATCTTCCTCACAAAAAAAAAAAAAATAGAGTAAAAGTAGACCACTATCTTATACCATACACAAAAATTAACTCAAAATGGATTGAAGACTTGAATGTAAGACCTGAAACCATAAAACTCCTAGAAGAAAACAAATGCAGATCCCCTGACCCCGTCCCATACCTGCTGTACCTGACTCCTCAGAGATAGAGCCTAGAATCTGCATTTTTAATTAAGCCAGATGATGAATCTTATCCACACTAAATTTTGAGAATTACTGCCTCTAAGAGAAAGCTCTCAGGCTCTTTCAGCTACGTCTCGAGTAAAGCTTTCTAACCCTAGAGAGAAATAATCGTGCTCTTCTCCTTTTGGGGCACTTGGCCTTCATGTGACACTGAGGGTTAGGGCTTTTACTCATTATGTGTTACAACCACCTTCGATCTGTTTTGAACAGGGTGGGTTCTAAATAAGAAATTTTGGATTCTGTTATTATTTCTCATATTTCTTGAATCTCTCTGGAGGATTCCTTCATATTAGCTGAAAACTTCCATTATTCATTAAAAGTAGAATAAGACTGTGCCTGAAATTTGTCTGGAAGGTGTTTTGCATATCTTCCCAATCTGTGCTATTGTCCCTTTAAAAGATCAAAAAAATTCTTTAATTCTGCAGAATTAAGGAGTTGGGAGGGGAGGTGGATTTGAAAGTGCTCATAGAATATACATATCTGGAGAATACATCTCGCCTAATTAACAGTTGTGAAATATTGAAACAATGTATTTTTATTTCATATTATGAAAATTAAAAATATTTTTGTAGCAGTTGAATAATCATTGGCTGCTGTAAAAGTATTTTCTTTTTTTTTTTTATTGATGTTTTAATGGTTTCTAACATTGTGAAATTTTGGGTTGTACATTTTTGTTTGTCCATCACCCCATATATGACTCCCTTCACCCCTTGTGCCCACCCCCCACCCCCACTGCCCGGGTAACCACAGTCCAGTTTTCTCTGTCCATGTGTTGGTTTATATTCCACATATGAGTGAGATCATACAGTGTTTGTCTTTCTCTTTCTGGCTTATTTCACTTAACATAATACGCTCCAGGCCCATCCATGTTGTTGCAAATGGGACGCTTTTGTCTTTTTTTATGGCTGAGTAGTATTCCATTGTATATATATACCACATTTTCTTAATCCAATCGTCAGTCCAGGGACACTTAGGTTGCTTCCACTTCTTGGCTATGGTAAATAATGCTGCAGTGAACATAGGGGTGCATAAGCCTCTTTGGATTGTTGATTTCAGGTGCGTTGGATAGATTCCCAGTAGTGGGATGGCTGGATCATAGGGCATCTCTATTTTTAATTCTTTGAGGAATCTCCATACCGTTTTCCATAGAGGCTGCACCAATTTGCATTCCCACCAGCTGTGTATGAGGGTTCCTGTTTCTCCACATCCTCTCCAACATTTGTTGTTGTAAAAGTATTTCTTAAAACTAGTATGATAACCTTAACTTCTGGTAGATTATGAACTCTATTTCTGGTTACACAAGCAAAATGTATCGCCAGGGTCCTATGCTTTGGTTTGAATTGTTTAGATAGGACTCATTTTTGTTTCCTTAAGTGATGAAGTGTGTATGTCTCAGTACATCCTACCTTCTCCCCTGAAAATTTATGCTTAAAAACACATCATGAAGTTATTGCTAGATGCGTGGTTGGAGTGGCCAGTGTAAACCTAGTTGTTGCTTAAGGCGCTTTCTGTTCTCTCCCTGTGGAAGGGCGGGGCAGGTGGGGAACTGGGAGAAGAAGCTTCCCTTTACTTTTCCTGCCAAATTCAGTTAAAAAAAAAAAAAAAAGTGCCCCACCTTCTTTTCATCTCCTCTCGGCACAGTGGGGTCTGGATTGGGAGGAGATTTTGGCACCATTGGCAGTTTTAATAAGCAAGTTATTCTTGTAGATGTACTTTTAGATTTCGTACCTTAAGAAAACTCAAACTGACACCAAATTAATTTCTTAAAAAATCGTTCAACTAGGACCTGTCTCACCAACAGTTTTGGGTAAAAAATGTAGATAAGATGATAGGCATCCGAGGAGTGGATTTGGTTGTGGGAACATCCATTTGTTTGGTGTTTGAGTAGCTACATTTCATAGTTTCTTTACTATGCTGGGTGGGCGTGGGGGAGGAAGTTTTGCAAGAGAGGAAAAAAAGAAGTCTGCCCGTAAATTTTATGGAATCCTGTAGGACCTGAGTCTCCATCTAAGTAAACAAATAAAAGGGAAGGTAGACTTGAGCACGAGGAAGTCACATACATGAGTCTCTGTACAGTATTTTGAAATGCTGGAGTACACAAAGCACATAGTTGGGCTACAAATGTCATGCGTCCTCCCTTTTACCAGCATAATAAGGTAGAGTCATATAAACTATTGAGTCTGGAGGACACTAGTTGAAGGATCTGTCCACTTACACACACGTGCATTCCCAGACAAGCCCTTTCTTTCCATGTGGGTTTCACCTTGCTGGCCCATCCCAGACACTATTGGCTTGAAGATTGTTACCTTTACCTTGTCAGAACTGATAAGTCATTCCTGTCCTAAATGATCACACTAGAGATAACCCTGCAGTTAGATAGGGAAGCAAAAGGAAAAAGGATTGTCCTGAGAACATTGGCTGTTATGTAGTCCCCTCTCTTTCCTAACAAGACTCCCTCCCTCCCTCCCTCCCTTCCTCCCTTCCTCTTTGTCTCTTTTTTCCCTGTCTTTTTTTTTTTCCTTGACCAAGTTGTTCCTCAAGCAGAATCTCTTATTTATACCAGGGTGGACTTGAAATGTATTGCTCTGAGCCCTTTCCTGTTGAGGATTCCAGTTTCTTCCCTTAGAACAGTAGTAGTTCTCTGCTGCAACCAGAGCCAGGAGGGTAGCTGAGTGGTTTCTTGCTCAGAGCCGCTGGCCAGGCAGCTGTCTGGGCTGGTGGTTGAGCGGCAGGCAGGCCCTTCCCAGGTGATCTTGGGAAGCAATACCTTTGTAAATCCCATCTCCTCAGGGTCCCAGAATTGAATCCTAAGCCTTGATTTGAACTGCTATCTCCTGCTTTGCTTGAGCATCGCACTGAGCTCTGGGCCCGGAAGAAATTATGTTTATTTATGTGTGTCCTTCCTCAGAGGTAGAGATAGTGGAAATAAAGAACAAAGGTTTTATTCACACCTAAACTCCGAGTTAAACATAAGGAAGTGAAGAACAAGTTTCAGCTGTGCTGTTTAAATTGCACTGGAGGAAAGTCTTGTTAAAAAGTCATGATCTATTTTCATTTCCACGGTGGGGGCCAGTTTGGGGGCAAAATGGCAAAATTAGTGCAAGTTAGCTCAGCCTTCTTCCTTCTCCCTTCCTGGATGGTGGGCTTTTCTTGAGGCTTGATCCATCCTTCCATATGGTGTGGAATCACATGGCCCTGGGTTCAAATCCTAATCCTGCTAACCTACAGCACGTTTGAGCTAAATTGCTTGATCTTAGTTTTCCTGTTGTAAAATTGAAATAATGAACATACCTGCCTTGTATGGTTGTTGTGATCGTTAAATGAGATAGTGCTTATAAAGGGCTTAGCACAGGATGTACCTCATAGTACGTACTGATTTTGTGAGAAATGACCTTGTAAATAATGGCCTTTGGGTTGACAGTTCCCCTTCAGATAGGGAGTTTGATGCAGTTTTCCAAAGAGGGTGAAGGAGACTTGGGTAAGATAACACCCAAATTCATACTTTCTTCCAAGCTTGGATTTAATTTAAATGTAAACGGGAAGACAATATTGTTTCAGCTGATATGCACGGGAAGTATTGACACATACTAACTGGCTCTAGTAAATTAAGGATGAAAACCTTGATTTGATTCTCAAACTAAAAACTTTTTGTGAAGTCAGGTCAGCACACAACCCAAACCATTAGGGCCAAGAGCAAAGAGCACTGATTTTCTGACCTGGCTGAGTCTGGGAATCTGGTGTTGGAGGTTTGGTTTTTAGTTTTCTTTTTAACAGTCACAGAAAAGCCTCCTGTATTAAAATCTCAGTTATGTCTTATAATTATACTTGGGGCAAAGTTTCACCTTATATGGCATTCTCTTTCAAAACCAGGAATGTTTCTTAGCTTAGCCCTGCTGGTAGGTAAACATTTCACAATCACCATTTGTTGTAGATACTGAAGACAGACTTTCTTAGAAAACAGCTCGTAAAGAGCACCCTTTTGTCTTCCTTCTTCCACACCTAACCCCCCATCTTTAAGCCACAATTTTGACTTTTTAAGTTCTGTGAAATTATGCACTCCTTTCTTTTGAGTAAGCTGTCATAACTACCACACATGTTTTAACTACCACACATGTTTTCTATGCCTGCTTACCATATTCCTCTTTTTTTTCTTATTCAGGTAGCCAACCTCCTTATAATTTTGTTTGTCTAATTTAAGTGTTTCTTCAAATTGTACTCTCTACATAAATCAGGGTAAATGAGTCTGAGTCACTAACTTCAAATTAATCTGTGACCTCCATGTTCCCTGACAATATTGGAATGGAATGCCAGCGGTCCACATACTTTGATATTGTGAATAATTTTTGAGGACATTAGAAGGTCAAACATTATTTATTATTTCTCTGAGTTTGCTTGATGGCAATCACAGCTCTGGAGAAGTCAATCAAGTCTCTTGATAATTCTGTTTAGGCGGTATATAATTAGACGTTTAAAATTAGTTAAGTGTCTGTTTTGCTATGCATTTCACATTCTCTTTGGGAAAGCTTGTTTACCAAATGACTTTGGGGACATCTTTTTCTTCAGCTTTTTCCTTTCCCCTGAGCTGGGAGTTTGAAAGTTGGGGAATTCTTTCTACTTGTATTACCTGTTTGTCAGCAGTTTACTGGAGTTGTTTTTATTTAACACTGAACAAGTGCTGAGAGCTGTAAGCACAAACATGTTTTTATAACGAGAACAAAAAAGAAACCACAACAGTGCCTGCATTGTTGGGGATCGGCATTTTTAGGTGTGTATTTTTAAAAAAAATCTATGCCTAAAGTCCTTGCACTTTTTTCTTTTTTCTGGCATCTCAATGTCCTTCTGAAAACACCATGGTCTTTCTCTTGGAATGACCCAAACTTTGTATCATTATGGCAGAATTGCCATCGGTAAATTAAGGAAAGGTGGGATAGCGAGCAAATACGGCAAGCTGTAATTTAAAAGCAAACGAATTTTTATTTGAAATCAAAGTGTAGGCAGTACAGGATGAATTGTTTAAAAGTCAGGGTGATTTTTGAGTCTTAAACAAGAGGCTTCCCCTTGGCATTCTGTTTTGGACCCTTTGTTAAAAAATGACCTAACGTAACACAAGCATCTTTTTTTTCTGTTTGTTTTTTTCCTCCTGTTGCACGGATTGTCCTCTCATGAAAAAAAATCTTATATTTAATTATACTGTGATAAGGCCTTTTGTTTCTTAGCCTCAAAGAAGAGGAGCAGACTGACCTGGATTCTGGTTACTCGCTACCACTTTCGTATTAGTCATGATGGCAATTGATGGGGTTGGACTTGAAACCAGGTCTGTATAGAGCTTGAGCTATTGTTCTTTGTTTATAGCTTCTAGCATATTCTGTGCTTTTTTTTATGAGATCAGCTAGTCTAATCTATAGCCTGAATGTGGATATTGAAGGTTTTCATTGGTTAAGGACTTAGTGAGAGTCTCTCATCTTGGGGGCACATCTTCAAAACAGGATTCTTCCCAGTTTTCTGGGTGAGAGTGAGCTTCTGGAAGGCAGGAACTGCGTCTTAATTTCAAACTAGCTGGTCTTCCAAGTGATACTTGACAGAATCATTAGCCATTGTTAATCTAATAAATCTTTGCTGGTGGAAAGTTGCCCAACAGTCATAAATCACCTGTTACTGTTCTGACGGGCTGCTCTGGTGTGAAATTGGGATTGTTCACTGCACAAGTGTGCCTGGGAGAGGAGGTGAGTAGGCGCTGAAAGCCTACCTTTGCTCTTCTTGTCAGGCCCTGGCCCCTATTTGTATCAGCCTAGAAAAAAGGAGGCTTTAAAAAATGTTTGAGTAGAGTGCCTTCTTCTGCTCACCAAGCCTTGCAGGGCTACATCCCTGGAAGAAGGGGCCTCTTCTAGTTCATATACAGGCATGGGTGGGGTGGCTGAGGCATGGGAGGTGATGCAGTACACTATCACAGCACCATATTCAGGGCTTTTTAATAAATATTGATTGAAATGTAAGACCCTAAAATGATTCATTTGCTTCTTAGAGCCCCGTTTCTACTTTGGATGGAATTCCCTTACTGTATTAATTTTTTTGCCCAATTTTTATTCCTTGCAGGCCTCTCTACGATATGTCGTTTGTATTTAGACTGTTACTAACGGTGCATTTCAGCAGTGGTCATTTGTATTTATTGACCTAGTTTTCAAGATTTCCCTGGCAGAGAATGTCCACCTTGTCGGCTGAGGGACAGATTTGGGCCTAAACTCTGGATTCTTGCTTCATGTGCAGACATGTGCGATCTGTAAGTGACCCAGAAGGAAGGGGCTGGCCCTGTAGTTCTTAGATCATCATGTATCAGTGTCAGCCTAACTTTGGTCATTGTGTTGACTGACATCAAGTACCATGAGTACTCTCATTTCTTAAACTAATCATTTCTTTGTTTTACCAGATTTTTTAAAATGTAAATCATTTTACATCAAAAAGAAACTACATTTATTATTGTAATTAGAAAACAATCACTTGCCATAAGTGATTGGTAAGGATAAAAATAAATTCAAGGGCCTCAGCAAGATAATGAGGTGGGGGAAGACTAAAAAGAAGGACGATGGTAGAGTCTTCCTCATTTCCCCACCGTTTCAGAACCTTGTCCACGGTATGTGCCGTGGCTCTCAAAAGTGGCTGTATATGAGAACCACTTGGGAATTTCAAAATCACGTGTCTTCCTAGGGCCACACATCCAGTTGATTTAGAATGAAGACCTGAAATCTGGTTTGTTTGTTTTTTTTTTTAACGTTCCCTTGATGATTGGCCAGTTTGTTTTTATCTGACATTAGTGACTATTAGGGATTTTCTTAAAATAGGTTACCATTGTTTCGTAGCAGCCTATATTCTCGGTTGCTCTCTCTAGCCGTGGAAAAATAGGTGTTTCATTCAACATTGATGTTTCCTTTTATTCCTAAAGCTAATTTTTTTTCCCGCCCCAGTTTTGGCGAAATTATGTATCACTTGTGATAATTCATTTTAAAAATTCCTGAGCTGTGTGGCGCACTTTCATGAAAATTCATTTAGATAAAATTAGATATTATTGTTTAATGAGGTGGCATTTCAATTTAGACCTTGCATCAGGCATATACCCAGAGTTTTTTATGGAAGAGTTAGGTTCATTTGAGTAATAAAGGCTGAATCATGGGGGCTTTAATTCTTAATCGCTGTGAGGATTGTTATCCGTGGGATGTGAGCTGTCTTAGTGGTATTCAATCAAGTGTCCACTTAGCCATGACTGGAAGTAATTGCTCCCAAGTGGGCCGCACGGTGACCTGTTAATACTCGCTTTGACCCTGTGACCTTGTCTGCCCCATTGTTTAGGATTTTATAGCAGGCGAGTCTGCATTTCTCTGGGGTCAAGTAGATATCTTGAGGTCAAACATTTTCTGATTACCGCCTGGTCCACACTGTAAGTCGGCCAGAAGCTGTTGCATTGCTAATAGTCATTGCTTTGTAGTGGAACATGAACAGTTTGAAAATTGTCTTCCCAGTCTGCATGTAAACAGTTTAATATTTTACGGAAAGAAGTTCATCTTGTAAATTAGGTATGAATAATACATTTGTAATTACTCCTTGTGTCTTTAAACACTTGTGTCTTAATTGGCTTGCTTTTTTTTTTTTTTTTTTTTTTTAAATATATTTGCATTTACCAGCAAGTTAAAATTAACTCTTGTAGAAACCTAGTAAAGTTAGGACAGAGGGTACCAGGCCTCTCTGGTCCACCGAGACTTAAAACTTGATGGAGTTTTTAATGCACCTGGGAGATGGATTCTTTCTCTTTTAAACATTTGTTTCTAGCTGGACCAGCGAGTTGAGATTGTTTCCTGTTTTTGGTTTTTCACCCTTAGTTTCATGTCCCAGTGTTACTTTGTGTTGATCTTTGTTGATCGGTAACATAATACATTTTTTTCCGAAAGTTGCATGGACACATTCCCCCTATCTGTGAAGAGTTGAGTAATCCACTGTAACTACATCTCTCAGCTTTGTGGGTGATCCTTGCTGTTGTGCCCTCCCCCCAAGTTAGCAGAATCATTAAGTAGGGGGAGGGAAGGAATGCAGCTTGAAAGGTGATCTCGTCCAGCTTAAGCTCACAGTCCAGTCACATCTGAGTCATCGTGGGTCTGCCATCACTGTCCACGCTTTATCCCTTCGTGTCGCTTCTGAACCTTTCACGCGATGGATTTTCTACGAATGCTCATGTGGAAAAGTACAACTAGAAAAAAACAAGAACAAAGGAAAACATACAATTAGAAAAGTTGACAAGTAGTGAATTTAGAACGTCACCCAAGATGACTCTGGGTGTCACCCCAAAAATAAAATATTGATCTTCAGAAGAAAAATCAAGTGATTCTTCCTACCGTTTTGAATGTATTATTCAAAATAATATATTGGTGTCTTGGCTATTTCTTATTAATCTAACATTAAAATCTTTACATATAGTTTGGCTTAAGAAAGCTTTAATCGATAAAATTTAAGGGCTTTTTTTTTTATCTTAAGGTAGGTAAATTGCTTCTTTCTAAGTTGAAGTTATCTGTGCTATTGTGTTTAAACTTTCTTTTTGGGCCAGTTTCTTTGTAAGTTAAGGGTAGTATCGTTAAACACCAGAAAGATAGGGCAGATCGTTTGTCAAAAAATTTGTACCCTCCTTGGCTTAATATGAAAAGATTCATTTTGCTAGTGTGGAAAGGGTTAGTACAATCCTGAAGCTATGTGTACATGCACATACCCGTGCGAATGTACAGAGAGGCAGTTCTCAGACTATGGGCTGAGGTACCTGGGCTGCAAACTCACAGGGGCTGCCGGAGGGAAATACAGTGGTCTGCAGCATCTGTTGGACACTGTGCAAACTATTAGGTTATTCACAGTTTTATTTTTAGATTGTGTTATATTTATATTGATAGTGTTATATTTTTGCATAGCTGGGTTTTTGGCAGTTGCCATGATAAAAAGCAAATATACTATTCGAAGTATCAACATCGAGCAGAAAACGAGGGTGACAGTGTTCAATCTGATTTCAACGTTTGAGAAGTTGTGCAGTATGCAACAGGCACATGTGTCATATTAGTGAGTATTGTGTTGTCTAAGAATGAAGTAAAAATATTTTTTCTTTCAATTTATGTATTTTTCCCCAATAGCTACTAAGTTGTTAGGGCTAATAGTAGTTGTTTGGTTAGCCCTAACTACTTAATAAATAGAGTTGTTAGCATTTCTTTGGCCTTGGGGGTCAGAAGGGAGGGGGGAGGAGTGCCATAAAAAAATTACTAAAACACTAAGAGTGCTGTAAACTGAGAAAGTTTGGGAACTTCTGGCATAGATGCAAAAAATATATCTGTGTTAAGAAAGAAAAAGTGGTCATGGAAGGCAATTTAGAAAATGTAGGTAAGCTAAATGCAGAAAATAAAAACTGTCCTTGATGCTGCCACTCGGAGATATACACTCTTGATATTTTGGTGGAAAAAAGTGTTTTTGGCTTGCAAGTAGCAGAAACCAGAAGCAGCTAACTTAAGAAAAAAGAATACTAATTTTAAGCCTAAATGGGTGTCCCATGGGTGCTAAATGCAGAAAAGGATGAGAAGCAAGATCTAGAACACTTGTCTGCTACAATTCCTCTAGTTCTTTTTTTCCCTTTCTACAAAAATTATTTTACTTTTTTTGTGTGTGTGTGTAAGGAAGATCGGCCCCGAGCTAACATCTGCCAATCTTCCTCTTTTTGCTGAGGAAGACTGGCCCTGGGCTAACATCCATGCCCATCTTCCTATACTTTATGTGGGACGCCACCACAGCATGGCTTGACAAGCCATGTGACAGTGCGCGCCTGGGATCCGAACCCCGGCCGCCAGCAGCGGAGCAAGCGCACTTCACCACTATGCGACGGGGCCGGCCCCTATTTTACATTTTTAAATGAAACTTGGTTTTGGTGGGAAATAGAATCCAGTTTGGAATATTCTCCTTAGTTCTTCTCCCTTTTATTCAATTTGTGGTGCCCAGACTTCAGCTTTCCTTGGTCCCTCTTCCCTGTTTCCCACACTGTTCAAGCCACGCATGCCTTAGTGGAAATACCTGTGGTTGATGTTCTCTGTCACTTCACTGTCAGCTGGCTTCGGTCTTAATCAGCCAGCGCAGAGGATGAAGGATGCTGGTCACTGTCCTTGTCACACTCCTTTCCCTGGCAGCGGTGGGGAGAAGGCAGGGGCCTGGCAGCAATGGAATCATACCGTAGAGGATAGCTTGGCTCTTGATGCGGCATGGCGGCCATTCTGAACTCATTGCTTAAGTTAGACCTTTCCTCCTTCCATTCCCCCGTCACTCTCTCCTTCCTTGCCTCCCTCAGCTTAAACAACAGAACTTGTTTTTTTATTGATGTTTTAATAGTTTTTAACATTGTGAAATTTTGGGTTGTACATTTTTGTTTGTCCATCACCATATATATGACTCCCTTCACCCCTTGTGCCCAACCCCCATCCCCCACCCGCATTGCCCCTGGTAACCACAATACAGTTTTCTCTGTCCATGTGTTGGTTTATATTCCACATATGAGTGAGATCATACAGTGTTTGTCTTTCTCCTTCTGGCTTACTTCACTTAACATAATACCCTCCAGGCCCATCCATGTTGTTGCAAATGGGACGATTTGTCTTTTTTTATGGCTGAATGGTATTCCATTGTATATATATACCACATATTCTTAATCCAATCGTCAGTCGAGGGACAGTTGGGTTGCTTCCACTTCTTGGCTATGGTGAATAATGCTGCAATGAACATAGGGGTGCATAAGCCTCTTTGGATTGTTGATTTCAGGTTTATTGGATAGATTCACAGTAGTGGGATGGCTGGGTCATAGGGCATCTCTATTTTTAATTCTTTGAGGAATCTCCATACCGTTTTCCATAGAGGCTGCACCAGTTTGCATTCCCGCCAGCTGTGTATGAGGGTTCCTATTTCTCCACATCCTCTCCAACATTTGTTGTTTTTTGTCTTGGTGATTATAGCCATTCTAACGGACGTGAGGTGATATCTTAGTGTTGTTTTGATTTGCATTTCCCTGATGATTAGTGATATTGAACATCTTTTCATGTGCCTATTGGCCATCTGTATATCTTCTTTGGAGAAGTGTCTGTTCATTTCCTCTGCTCATTTTTTGATCAGGTTGTTTGTTTTTTTTGTTGTTCAGTTGTGTGAGTTCTTTATATATTATGGAGATCAACCCCTTGTCAGATGTATGTTTTGCAAATATTCTTTCCCAGCTGGTGGGTTGTCTGTTCATCTTGATTCTGGTTTTGTTCGTCTTATAGAAGCTCTTTAATCTGATCAAGTCCCACTTGTTTATTTTTTCTTTAGTTTCCCTAGTCTGGGTAGGCATGTCATCTGAAAAGATTCCTTTACAACCAATGTCAAATAGTGTGTTGCCTATATTTTCTTCTCTGAGTTTTATAGTTTCAGGTCTCACCTTCAGGTCTTTGATCCATTTTGAGTTAATTTTTGTGAATGGCGATAGCAGATGGTCCATTTTCATTCTTTTGCATGTGGCTGTCCAGTTTTCGCAGCACCATTTATTGAAGAGACTTTCCTTTCTCCATTGTATGTTCTTAGCACCTTTGTCGAAAATTAGCTGTCCGTATATGTGTGGTTTTATTTCTGGGCTTTCAATTCTGTTCCATTGATCTGTGTGTCTGTTTTTGTACCAGTACCATGCTGTTTTGATTACTATTGCTTTGTAGTATGTTTTGAAGTCAGGGATTGTGATGCCTCCTGCTTTGTTCTTTTTTCTTAGGATTGCTTTAGCTATTCGGGGTCTTTTGTTGCCCCATATAAATTTCAGTATTCTTTTTTCTATTTACATGAAGAATGTCATTGGGATTCTGATTGGGATTGCATTGAATCTCTAGATTGCTTTAGGTAAGATAGACATTTTAATTATGTTTATTCTTTCAATCCACGTGCATGGGATATCTTTCCATTTCTTTATGTCATCATCGATTTCTTTTAATAATGTCTTGTAGTTCTCATTGTATAGGTCATTCACTTCCTTGGTAAGATTTATTCCTAGGTATTTTATTCTTTTTGATGCAATTGTAAATGGCATTATCTTTTTGAGCTCTCTTTCTGTTAGTTCATTATTAGCATACAGAAATGCAACTGATTTTTGTAGATTGATTTTGTACCCTGCAACTTTGCTGTAGTTGTTGATTATTTCTAATAGTTTTCCAACAGATTCTTTAGGGTTTTTTATATATAAAATCATGTCATCTGCAAATAGTGAGAGTTTCACTTCTTTGTTACCTATTTGGATTTCTTTTATTCCTTTTTCTTGCCTAATTGGTCTGGCCAAAACCTCCAGTACTATGTTGAACAGGAGTGGTGAGAGTGGGCAGCCCTTCCTCGTTCCTGTTCTCAGAGGAAAGGCTTTCAGTCTTTCCCCGTTGAGTATGATGTTGGCTGTGGGTTTGTCATAAATAGCCTTTATTATGTTGAGGTACTTTCCTTCTATTCCCATTTTGTTGAGAGTTTTTATCATAAATAGATGTTGTATCTTGTCAAATGCCTTCTCTGCGTCTGTTGAGATGACCATGTGGCTTTTATTCTTTGTTTTGTTGATGTGATGTATCATGTTGATTGATTTGCGGATGTTGAACCATCCCTGCGTCCCTGGTATAAATCCCACTTGATCATGGTGTATGATCTTTTTAATGTATTGCTGTATTTGGTTTGCCAATATTTTGTTGAGGATTTTTGCATCTACGTTCATCAGAGATATTGGCCTATAATTTTCTTTCTTTGTATTGTCTTTGTCTGGCTTTGGTATCAGGGTGATGTTGGCCTCGTGGAATGATTTAGGAAGTGTTCCATCTTCCTCTATTTTTTGGAATAGTTTGAGAAGGATGGTATTAAATCTTCTTTGAATGTTTGGTAAAATTCACCGGAGAAGCCATCTGGTCCTGGACTTTTAGTTTTTGGGAGGTTTTTGATTACTATTTCAATCTCTTTACTTGTGATTGGTCTATTCAGATTCTCCATTTCTTCTTGGTTCAGTTTTGGGAGGTTGTATGAGTCTAAGAATTTATCCATTTCTTCTAGATTGTCCAATTTGCTGGCATATAATTTCTCATAGTATTCTCTTATAATCCTCTGTATTTCCTTGGTATCCGTTGTAATTTCTCCTCTTTCATTTCTAATTTTATTTACTTGAACCTTTTCTCTTTTTTTCTTAGTAAGCCTGGCTAAGGGTTTGTCGATTTAAACAACAGAAATTTTTTTTTTGTCTCACAGTCCTGGAGACCAGAAGTCCGAGATCAAGGTGTTGTCAAGGTTGGTTCCTTCTGAGGGCTCTGAAGGAGAATCTGTTTGATGCCTCGTCTCTTAGCTTCTGGTAGTCATTGGGATTCTTTGGCTTGTAGAAACATCACCCTGATCTCCCCCTTCATCTTCCCATGACATTCTCCCTGTGTGCGTGTCTGTGTCCAGATTTCCCCTTTTTATAAGGACACCAGTCCTATTGGATTAGGGCCCACCCTATTCTAGTATGACCTCATCTTAAATTACCTCTACACTGACCCTATTTCCAAATAAGGTCACATTCTGACCTACCTTCTCTTTCTACTCAGCTCATGTAGTTGAATTTAGGAAAAGTAAATGTGCAAGTGCTGTGACTGCTCAGAATATTATGGAGCAGAATGCAAAACCCAGGGGAATTTGAAAGGAAAACCGTGGGGAAGAGACATGCCAGTGTCTCTCCTGATTTCACTGTCGGTCTGCTCCTGCTTGTGACCACCACATCCTCCCTTTGTGCAAACATCAGAAACTGATGTGTACAGTAGATGAGCCCAAGTCACAGTTGTACTCCTTTCTTTTCATATGACATCAGTGCACAGTGTTTTGATGAATTTATAACAGTACGTGGGTTGATTGACAGGGGGTGGCATTGGCCCAGAAAGATCCTGGGTTATGGTAGCAGTCTTAAAGCTCTCTAGTGCCACCTGCTATATTTGAAGCACTTGATATAAATTGTATGTAACCCTCACAGTCAGTCTGGGCAGTGTCCAGTGCCTTTTCCATCTTGGGTATGAGGACATTGAGGATCAGCAAAGCCAGTTGCCTTGCTCAGGGTCACATAGCTGATTCAGGATGGAAACTCAGGCTTGTCTAAATTTAGAGCCTGTTTTCTTTCTGTCTCTCTGTCTCTGACTTACTAAGTACCCCAATTTCTTAGCCTCTCTTGGAAAACACCATCACAGGAAAAGCAGTCTGGTGGTATTTCCTGTCTTTTGGGTCTGTCTGTCTCTCTTTAAACAGAGTAGAGTTTACCCTGAGAAATATGAATATTACGAAAAGAAAAGTTTCTCTAGATTGGATGTGCCAACATGGACAGACGAGCCTAGGGACCCTTGCCTCTGTCATTGGACAGCTGCCTGCTGGGAGCTCCATGTTTCTGGTGCCAGTGTCTCTCTTGGAATTCTTGCCAGGCCCAAGGGTTTGCTTGCAATTGCTGGTGCGTGGTGTTTGGGATGTTTGTGGGTGGCTGTTTTTATTTTGGTTTTGTTATCTGCCCTTTGTAGTAGTAACTCTGGCATCATTTCTTGCAGCTCAGATGTTCTGTGGCTTTCAAGCAAAGAGACTTGAAAATGTACCAGTCAGAGGGCTTTATAAAAAGTTTGGTGTCTTGGAGCCAAGGCCGAGCTTCTTTGGGCCATTGGTGACACGTTAAAATGTCCTTTGGGCCTTTGTGTGTGTAATTTCCTCTGCCTAGAATGGGGGTCAAACTTGGAAGTCGACAGGGGCAAGCACACACCTGAGATGGGTCAGTTGGGATGTTCAGCCTCGTCCCCTCATTGCTATGGGAGCAATGTTAGTTGTTGATGTGGCCAGATCTCCTCCTCTTGTATCTTCCAAAGAAACCACAATACTTAAATAAAAAATGTTTAGTCTTGATGATTAAGTGTTGGAAACTAAGTCTTCCTCGTCTGCCCAAAGCAAAACACATCTCTGGAGCATGTTGCGCTCTCGGGTCATTGATTTGCAGTTTTAGGCCTACAACAGAGCTTCTGGCCCCCAACCACCTTCTCCTTTTCATTTCAGATTAGTTTCAGGGAAGTAGCCTTCCCTGATATTCTCTGTCAGTCCCCTTCAGTCTACATTAGGAGCCCTCCTATGCTGCTGTGCCCCCCGCAACCCCAACGTAGCATTCATTTCCCTGTATTTTAATTGTCCTTGTACTTCTCTGTCTTCCCCCGGGACTGTGGCTCCTTCCCCATATGTCTACGGTGTTGGCACATAGTAGATGCACACTGAGTGATTGCCGAGTGGACACTGGCGCAAGTCGGGGTTGGGGGGAGGATGGGGAAATGGTCCTCATTTCTCACCTGGTGTGTTTTTCTTTCTAATCTCATTTGCATGCCTTCTGCTTGGTGTGGGTGGCTGAGTCAGGTCATCTCTTTGCTCTCAGATGGCAACTGTCATTGTTGATTATGGCTTGTGACTTTACCTGAGTTGCTTTAGAGAAAAAAACAATAAATGTCATAGAAATTTCAATTGACTTGTCAATGCCAACCTGTTTGGGTTTCTAGAGGCTAAGTGGAGACACAGACCGGCAGGTTTCTGATCTACGCTGTTCTCAGAATTGGAGGATGCCTGATTTACTCATTCCTTTGCTAGAACATTTTAGATCTGAAGCCATTTTCTCCAGGGCAGTCTCACGCTGACATTTTTAGGCCAACTGGAATAGCATTTTGTTGCTGTTCTGGGAAATGTGGGAGAAAGGCCCCCTTATATCCTTGTAAAGACATCCTCAAATCTAACCTTAGTGACAGACAGGGACTATTTCTAATGAGCCGCCAAGAGGTTTGCATCTGATATAATCCTGCAAGGATTCCTGTGGAGTTACATAAGATGGGCTTTCCCTCCTGTTTGGAATGAGAACATTTAAAGGGGTCAGCCAGTTTCATGCTGGGAAGTCACTCTGCACATATGCTAAGAAATGGATATATGTTTTTCAAAAATGTGAACTCTTTTCCATCATTGAAAAGGAATGTAAAATGATCTATTTTTCGAGAAGGTGTAGAAATTGATGAGGCAAACAGAAGTCTATGAGCAGTTCATTTATGGGTTAGAAAAGAACATG
The DNA here is from genome assembly GCF_020826845.1 of Diceros bicornis minor. Classification (NCBI taxonomy): domain Eukaryota; kingdom Metazoa; phylum Chordata; class Mammalia; order Perissodactyla; family Rhinocerotidae; genus Diceros; species Diceros bicornis. Next base: position 69,788,380 of record NC_080741.1, on the reverse strand, counting down.
TTCTGTGTTTCAGACACTCGTAGTAAGATGAAGAAATGTCCCAAGATAATTGGGGAGACGGATGGAGTTAATAGGGAATAGTGTGTATGGGGGTGTATGCACGTGTGCTTTTTCCTTCTTTCTTCCTGTCTGTGTGGGTTTTTTTTTTTTCTTTTTCTATACTTGGTAGTAGATGTTTACCTAATTTTAATGTTAAATCAAAAAATTATCTGGTCACTTACCTGGCTTTTAGTTGGAAAACTGTGTCCTAGGAACGTTTTTGACATATGTTTGTTGCGTCTGACACAGGCTCCTTTACGGGCGATATCATATTCAGCAGGGCCTGGCCACCACATTTATGGGAAAGTATTTCAGATGCTGGAGAGAACAAAGTATTTGCTCATATCCCAGTGGAGCTAGTCAGCACCTTTACAGAGACTCGGTAGCAAATGCACATTTTGTTATTTAAAGCACTTATTCCACAGTATCATTCTTGGTTTTACAAGTTGGGGAGGCATTGGGCTTTTGACTTGTTTCTTTGTCGCATTCCAAAGACTAACTCTTTAATTTTTTAAGCCAAAGAATACAATTAAAGTTACCTCAAATTAGGGTAAATATAAGGATCTGTTGCACAAAACCAGAGAAACTATGGGAAAATGATGATGGATAAGCTAGGAAAGAGGATGATTGAGTAGAGATGGGGTCCAATGAGAAGGTCCAGGACTTCTCAAGAGAATTCTAATTTTAGTTATCAGAAAGTTAGGACACTCTGTGCCTGGCATCAGACATAGGAGATTTATAGAGGTTAGGGGCGGTCAATCTGCATAGCACAGAATAAGGCCTGGAATCTGACATCTGAGCTACAAGGTCATTCTGTGATGCTATACTATAGAAGGTCTCTTCAAGAGCAAGTTTTACCTCTCTTTGTATGCCCAGCCTTCTGCACAGTTCACACACACTTTTATCCCTTATCACATCAGTGCCTTCATATATGCAGAAACCCCGCCAGTTCCTTCTCCTCATTTTCTCCCCTTGATGTTTTGCACGGAGCCTGGCATTTAGTATAAGCTCAATAAATGTTGGTGGAATTGATTATAATGTCATAGAGGGAAGGAGAGTGTGTTAGTTAATGTAATGCTGGATGCTGTAACAATAAACCCACAAATGTTTAATGGCTCAAACCCAATAAATGTTCTCCTACTGATTGACAGGGCCTCTCTTCCAAGCGTTGATTCAGGTGTCCTTTCTCCATCCATCTTGTGGCTCTGTCATCTTCTATGTGTGGTTTAAAATTTTGGAAGCCTGGAAAAAGAGAAAAGAGGATCACCTGAGTGAAATTTGTATGGACCAGCCCTGGAAATAATGTACATAACTTCCACAAATATTCCATTTAGACAGGTGAAAGGTGTTCAAAAAAGGGGAGAAAAGGGCCCAAGAGTCATTTATGAATTTATGGAACTAGATTATAATTACCTAGACGGCAGGGATAGTATTTTGTATATATTCTTGTCTTTCATGGCATTTAGCACATTTTTCAGCAAATAACGTGAGTTGGAAGGTTTTTGGTTGACTGACCTTGAGCTTGAGTTTTCCCATCTGTAGAAGAATTCTGTTTGCCTAACAAGGGTAGAAGTTTAGAGTCAGGGAATCTTACTGCTGCTGGTGATCTGATGAGATCATCTGGTCCAGCTGACTGTTTGTATTAATTAAGTTTCTTAGAGTTCTTAGAGAGGTGCATGTATTCAGATAAAATGCAGAAAACTCTGTAAAATGTCCAGCAAGATTCTCTCTGATTTCTCCAAGTAGTTGTTCATTAAGAGGATAAGTTGAGAATTTTTCACTGAGGGGGGTTTATTATTCTAATGTGCCATTGTACCATTTCTTAAACAGCTAGTTACTGAATGGATTTGAAATTTTGAGGTGCTATCCAGTGCACCTAATGGATTTCTAGAGGAGAGCTAGTATTGTCACTTACATCCCAGAGGAATATGATGTGGGTGAGATGAAACAGTCATTCAGTGCAGGTAACGGTAGCTTCAAACACTTTACCTAATAATTTCTTTTTATCTTTGCAATAACCCGGTGAGGTTGTTTTCCCATTTTACAGTTGAGGAAACTGAGGCCTAGAGAGGTTAATTAGCTTGTTCAAGATAATGTGGCTAACTAAGTGGAAGAGCTGGAATTTGACCCAGGCAGCCTGCGAAGCCAGGACTCTGTAAAAGAGAAAGCCTTTTTTTCTCTCTGATACGAACAACATGAGGCTTAAGGTAAAGGAGAAGCAATATCATCAACTCAGCGTTCATGGAATGCTGGCCATTCTCTGGGAACGACTGGACGGAAGATCTCGATTTGATTGGCCAAGTTGCTCCGGTGGTAGTAAAATAAACATCATTTCACTGACAATTATTATAATAGACATTTCCCTGACAGTTAATAAAGTGGTATAGATACTACTTGATAACATAATCCCTGTTGCCAGTTTGGCTGCTAAACCCAAGACACCCCTGGGCAATGGTAGACAAATGCATTCTCGCATTGTTACTTATTTAACTCTTGTCACACATGACTAGACAGCATTTCCATCATTTGAAAGAAAGCATTTGGTTATTGCCCTCTCTTTGACACCGTGAGTCTATACAGACTTGGACTTGCACATGTGTTGTAATTGTCGTCTGTTTTGCATAGCCACGTCTGATTTTTTTTTTTTTTTGGTAGATCACCTGCAGGGTAGGTTAATATTTTTAGTGAAAGTAAGACATGGTATTTTGATCCTCCTTTCTGACTACTTAAAGCTCTGTATTAAAAAATGGGTTATTTTCTCAGTACTAACCAGCATGGCTGATTTCATTTCTAAATTGGGAAGCCATGTTTTTCTTATATCAATAATGCAGTTATTTGAAATTCACAGGGGGTGAAACAGAAAGCACACAGTCAGCTCGGACAGGAGAGCCATGCATGCTTGGAACTGGGTAGGTGCTTGGAAAATATTCGTTGAGTGACTCAATGAATGCATGAACAGAAGAATGCATCTTATTCTGGTTAATTTCTTTCGTTTTTCTAGAAAATAACCAAGATAATACATTTCAGGAGTGAGATTAGGATACAAAGTATGAGCTTATTTTTCTTTTGATATAATTTCAAGTTTATGCAAAAGTTGCAAGAATGATGCGGAGAATTTCCATATACCCTCTAGCCAGATTTACCGATTATTTATACCTGTCTCCATTTGTTTATCATTCCCTTCCTCTCTACCTTTCTTCTTCTCTTTCTCAGACACACACACTCACACTCACACACTCTTAAACGTGTTTGCATATAACCACCCTAAATTATTTGAGAGCAAGTTTGAAACGTCAGACAGCTTCACCATAAAATACTTCAGTGAGTATTTATTTCCTAACAAGGCTATTTGCTTACATAACTACAGTACACTTATCAAATCAGGAGGTTTAACACTGATGCAAGACTGTTGTCTAATTTTGTCAGTGTGGTAGTGAAGTCTTTTATAGCTGTTATTTTACCCAGTCCAGGATCCAATCCAGGATCATGCATTGTATTCAGTCGTCATGTGTTTTTTTATAAGTTTGTATGTAATGAACATTTGATTAAACAAAATCTATTATAGAATCTCAGATGAACTACACTGGCCATCCTTCTCATCCCTTCCCTTGGCTGCAGACAAAATAGATTCTAAGTATCAGAGACACAAGGTATTCTGACCCCTTGTTCCTTACTTAAAAAGAGGAGGGTTTTTTGTTGTTGTTGTTGTCGTTGTTTTGGCAACTTTCCTTAGTAATATATCCCTGGGTCTCACTACCCTAGAAGCAGACATATTTTTCCTTGTGTTGAATCAGTAAAGGTGAGCTAGATAGAACTTAGGTTAAGTGCTGTTCTCGTCACAGTGTTACATACCTGTTACTGCTTTTCTCTTCTGTAGCCTCACAGCACAACAGTCTCCCTTACCCCTCTCTCCTCCTCTTCCTCCTCCTCCCTACACTTCTTTAATTTCACAATGGGAATTTGCAGTAATGTTAGATTGGCTCTGGCAAAGGCATTTTGATGACCCCTGTCTCCGATCGTTATAGTAACTAATAAAAGCTTGAAAATGACTGTTACTCTGCAAGCGTGATTCCAATGGCTTGTGGTGAGCTCAGCTGTATAAATATGCAGAGTTTTTTTGCTGTGTAAATTTTGATCAAAGGGAAATGCATATACCATTTAGTTGAATGTTTCTTTTAAATTTAATCACATCTGAATGTAAACCAACAAGCAGAATTAACATGGCATTGGAAATGTGAACTTAAGATTTGGAAAGAAGAGAGGTGTTCGCATAGCAGCTTTCCGTACCACATTCCACAGAGCATTTTGGTTAAATGCAGATGGTAGGGGAGAGGTGGCATGAATACTAAAACCAGGGTTATATATTCTACAAAAAGGCAGGATCCCAGGCTGATATTACGAGAGGGTCTAGAGACGCCAGCTTGTACCAAGGAGAATGATGTTTTGTCCTCAAATTCACAAACTGAACTTTTTGAGTTAAAAGAAAACTTAAAAGCGTTTAGCATAGTGATCTTTATGCTGTTGAATTAAAATTTTGACTTCTAGAAAAAAATAGTAATTTTTATATTTTTCAATTGAAATTGCCTACTGTGGATCTAATTAATTTTTTTTTTTGGTGAGGAAGATTGGCCTTGAGCTAACATGTGTTACCAATCTTCCTCTTTTTGCTTGAGGAAGATTGTCGCTGAGCTAACATCTGTGTCTATCTTCCTCCATTTTGTATGTGGGACGCCGCCACAGCATGGCTTGATGAGCGGTGTGTAGGGCCGCGCCTGGGATCCCAACCCACGAACCCCACCACTGAAGCGGAGCAGGTGAACTTAACCACTACACCACCGGGCCAGCCCCTAATTAATTTTTATTCAATTACAATTTTACATGTTTGAACTGTGTTTTTCTTGTGTTAGGACCAGGTATCTCGTTAGCAAGTGGAATGGAGTATTGAAGGAAGGGTGATGGAGGATTGACTATTTCAGTCTCTTACTGGGAGTTATGTAAGTGAGGTGGATTCTGAGGCTGTGACTAGGCCAGTGGGCAGGAGAGTTGAGCTGTTCACCTGGGTCTGCTCTGTGTGGAGGACGTAGAGCTGTGGTGTCTGTGCCAGGTCTTTGCTGATTATAGACATGTCTGTTTTTCTTTCTTGCATCTGGGAGGCAAAAACAGCACATTCTGCCCTACAGGGGAGAGAGTCTTCTCAGAATGTCCACTTCTCTGGATTCATTCATCCACTCAGTCATTCATTCAACAGATATTTACTAAGTGCCTGTTTTGTACCTGGCACTGTTCTAGGAATGTGGAATAAATCCATGAACAAAACAAATTCCCGCCCCTGTGGATGCTCATATTCTGGAGAGAGATAAGGGATAGAAACAGACAGACGTAATAAGTACATTAGAGAGTGTGTTAGAAAGTGTGTGCAAAGGAAGAAAAATCAGGGTAATGGGGATTGGCAGTACTGTGGGGTGGGAGTGGGTTGCACTTTTAGCTAGTGTGGCCAAGTAAATCTCTTTAAAAGTGCTATTTGAGCAAAGACTTGGAGATAAGGGAGTTAGTCCTGTAGTATGTTCCAGGCAGAGGGAACAGTGAATGCAAAGGCCCTTTGGTGCAGGGCATGCCCTGCATGATGGAGGCTAATGTGACGGGGAGTGGACCAGGAGGAGTGTGATGGGAGGTGGGCTCTGAGAGCTAACTGGGGCCTCACCATTAAAGGACTTGCCTTGTAGTTGAGTGTCCTGGTGCCATTATTGACCTGATTTAAATATTAAGAGCATCCCTCTTGCTGCTGTGTTGAGAATAGAGCATGGGTGGGGGCCGGGGTGAGGGAAGAAGCAGGGAGACGTGTTAGGAAGCTTGTACAGTAAACCAAGGGAGAGATGATGGTGGCCATGACCAGGGAGTTGGTAGTGAAGGTGGGGAGCCGTGGGTAGATTTTAGATCTATTTTGAAGGAGGTTGCATAAGATTTCCTAATGGAATAGGTGTAGGATTTGAGAGAAAGATATGAGTCCAGATTGACTCAAAGATCATTGGCCTGAGTGTGATTAGAAGCATGCGGTTGCCATGAATTGTAGTGGGGAAGGATGTGTGTAGAGTCTGTTTCAGGGGGAAGGTCAAGTTCTGGATGTGTTGAGTCTGAGATTTCTAGACATCCCAGAGGATGTGTGGTGGAGGCAGATAGGTGCCCAGTCTGGAGTTGAGGAGTGAGATGTGGGCTGGGCTGGGAGCTGGGGGCAGCTAGAAATGCCTGGTAACTGTTGCTGGGGCAGATCGTTTTCATGTTACCCTAAAACTGACCTGCTGGTTCTTCAGGGATCCTCGTGTGCGCTGCTAATTCCAAGTGCTCGCTGTTAAGAAGATGCTTGGTTTAGCTCTTGAAGGTGATGTTTCCTTGGTGTTAGGTGTTAGCTCTTGAGCTTGGCCGGGCTGGGTACTAGTTGCATGCACTCAAAGGAAGCTCTCAAAGTCACAGAAAGCCTGAGATCAACGCAGACTTGGAGATTGTCTTTCTCACCCCTGACTGTGGGAGGGGGAGACTGGGTGCCCGGATGTGGGGCAGAGTGGAAACTGGAATCTGAGTTGGCTGACTCCCCGTTCTCGTTTCTGCTCTGTTGGGCAGTGACCAGCTCCTGTTGGAAGAGGCATTCAGAAAGTGGATAATGCAGCGCTTTGCTTCTTTCATCCCTTTATCCATCTTTTATCACCCAGGAAAAGTTGGATTGCATTCTAGAAAGAAGAAGACTGCTGTTGCTTTTCTGTCTTAAATATGTGCTCCTTGAGTGTTTCTCAACAGGGGCAAACTAGACTCTTCAGGAACATTCATATGATGCTTTTGGTAACAAAGCAATAAGGTAATAATTGGGGAGGGTTAGAGATTCCTTTTTGGGTGGAGATTTCTTCCTTTCTGTGCCTCCAGGAGAGGCGGATGTAGCTCTTTGGACTTTCTGCCTTGCTTGCAGGGTGCGGATGCTCTCGGATCTTCTCTGAGATGGGGCCTAGGCTGTGTTGCCTGTTCCCTAGCCAAGATAAGAGATCATTTAGGGGCCAGGTATGTGACCCTACCCTTAGCCAGGCCCTATCCTATCTCGAAGGCACCACCGGGAGGCAATATAGCACAATTTGAACTAGATTCAAATCCTGGTTCCTCCACTTAATAGCTATGTGACCTTGAGCAGGTTACTTAACATCTCTGAGCCACAGTTCCTTATTTGTAAAAGATACATTCCTACGTGAGAGCGTTGTTGTGAGGAGCCAAATGAAGAAAAATGTGTGTCAAGGGCTTGACACTGCACTTGGCACATAGTAAATGTTGAATTAGTGGCAGCTGTTATCATTATCATCATCGCTGGCATTTCCTCTGAATTCTACCTGAGGCTTAGGCCAGTTTTGTTAAGATTAATTTAGTTTCCAAAAAAGATGTGCTAATTGGATTATTACATTTTCATGCGTTTTTATTTATATATACATGCATGGCTTTGAAATCTACACATGTATAAATTTATCCATTCAAGTTTCTCTTCTAAAAATCTGTAAGAATTATGTTTTTGAGTCATTGAACCATGATGAAATTGTTTTTCAAAAAAAGATTGCTATAAGTGATCATTATGTAGGCCATCAAAATGGAGAATAATGTAAAAATGGAAGTTAGAAGAAAAAAACAAAAAAGAAACCTGATGTTAATACAGGGCCACCAGTCGAGTACGTATTTTTATAGCCTGGATATTTAAAAACATTGGCACTTGCCTGCATTGTTTAGGGTGGGATGGCACGGACAAGGCTGGTTTTGGGTTGGGATAAATGTTTTTTGGTTAATGCTGCAACATGTAGATTTGTAATCAGGAGTGGCTTGTCAGCAGCTTTTCAAAATCGGACATTCCACACGGAATGCCCCAGCGGAGGCAAGTTAGCGCTCTGTGAACGCTTCTGCAGCCGAATTCCACACACATGAATTATGACAAGTGAGGCGACTACGCTGTGGTTTGTTGTGTCTGGTCTGGTTCCTACTTTTAAAGTTGTAGTTGCGTTTGGTCATTTGAAGCTTATTTTCGCAGTCTGGCCAAGCCAGCAGGGTCCCGGGGCTCTGCAGGGGACCTAAACCGCCGGCCTTTCAGTTAGCGTGCTCAGTAGATAAGCATTTCAAGACTTCGTTGCATCATACAAAAGGACTTATGGGCTTCTTTAACATACGCTATTTGACTTAATTTAGATATTTAATGGAAAGAAAAGCCTTTTATTATCACTGGAGGAAAGAACCGCCAAACATTGTGAGGCTCAGTTGAAATATTATAACGGATGTACAGAGTGCAAATATATCTCCCTGCCTTACATAATGGGGTGTTTAATAATAGTGGTTTCTTTAAATTTAGCACGTGTATCTTAGTATTTGCACTTTGTAAATTATATGCTGTGGTTCAAGAAACTCCGTTTTGTGTGTGTGTGTTTTTTTTTAAATTGGTTTTAATGAAGTATGTACTGATTTTTAAAAATGACCTTCAACTGTGATTTATGTTTATTTCACGAGCCCAGATTAGGGAGTCCATGCCAGGAGTGAACACTTTCCATCCTGTCTTTTGAGAGACAGAAATGTGAGCAATAGCTGGGTCTGCTGACCTGATTGGCCACAGCTTTGTTGAGCATTTCACTTGGTAGGCATTGGCCTGCTGTGTAGATCTAGGGTCTGGGAGGAGTGGGATGGTAACCTGTAACACTGTGGGGAGGGTACAGATAGGTGTGTAAGAGGAAACCCTGCCATCCTGCTACACCTGTCTGCCTGCATCTTCCCCAGAAACTGTGCCTGCTCATGTTGCCAAGGCCCGAGATAGCTGATTCTCAATTTGAAGTCTAGTTCTCTTCTTCCAGGATGTGGAGAGCAGTTATGGGCTGAACTGTGTCCCCCTCGAATTCATATGTTAAAGTCCTAACCCCCAGTACTTCAGACTGTGACTGTATTTGGAGATAAGGTTTTTCAGGAGGTAGTTAAGTTAAAATGAAATTATTAGGATGAGACCTAATCTAATGTGAGTGGTGTCTTTGTAAGAAGAGAATAGTACACAGATATACAAGCAGGGAAGACCATGTGAAGACACAGGAAGAGGACGGCCATCTGTAAGCCAGAGACAGGCCTCAGAAGAAACCAACTCTGTTGACTCCTTGATCTCGGACTTCTAGCCTCTAGAACTATGAGAAAATAAATTTTTGTTGTTTAAACCACCTAATCTGTGCGACTTTGTTGGCACCAAAGCAAACTAACATAGGAGCAAATCAGAATCTACAGGAGAGCATGTGTCATTTGACAAAAGTCTATTTCATATTATAATACAGTGTTTAAATATGGAAAATGATGGTAAGAAGACCTTTACAGGAAAGAAAACCTACAGAGATTCACCAAGTCCACATAGTGAATAGAGCTGTATTAGTGGATGGTAAAGTGATAATATGGGTTAACATTTCTTGAGAACTCACAGAAGGTTGGACATAGGGTGAAGATCTTGCGTACATTATCTCTTTCAGTCCTCACTACAGTCCTGTGAGGTAGGAGCTATTGTTATCTCCATTTTGTAAGTGAGGAAGCTTAGGCAAGGAGATGAAGTGACATCTGTAGCATTTCAGAGCCAGCCAGAGTCAGGGATGGGATTCAAAGCCAGGTAGTCATGTTCTAGGCCTGTCCATGTTGATGCTTTGCCAGCCCTGGGAGATTGGGGGCTCAGGAGGGGTGGTTGTTGGATCTGTTATGATTATCGGTTAAATTGGGACACACTGTCTTAGACCACATTTTGGTCCCATCTCCAGAGAGAGGCTATCAAGTGTATTGAGTGTGGTGATGATGTCACTGGGAATAATACTAATCACTAATATTACAGAACACTTAGTCTAGGTGAGCTTTGATTGGAGCCCTGTGCATACCTGCCTTTTTCATCCTCACAACAGCCCTGAGCAGGTTTGCCAGAGCTTCTAGTGGTCCACATCCAGGCCTGATCTGACTCTAGCACCCGAACACCTCACCACTGGGCAGCACTACCTCCCCCACAAGCCCACTGCTTGCCTAGTGTCTGTATCTATCACAGGGAAGGGGAAGTGGGTAGTTGACATTTGGGTTTTAAAACAGAAAACTTTGTCCCTTTTCCCCTTATTACGAAAGCAATTTATGATAAATGTAAAAAATTTTAAAACCAAAACAAAAATAAAAATTATCTATAGTGTCACCCCCTAGAGAGAATTACTGCTAGTGTTTTTCTGTCTGCCTTTCTAGTCTTTTTCCTATGGAAATATACTTACTGTAACTATAAATATATTAATACTTTTCTGAGCAGCAGCATTGGTTAGAAAAGAGCAAGGACTTTGGAATAAGACTTGAGTTTAAATCGTAGCTTCCCCTTACTAGCTATGTGACTTCGGACAAGTTATTTAATTTCTTTCTGTCTCCATTTTCAGTCTTTAAAATGGGGATAATAAATAAATAAAACTTACTTAATTGGGGTTTGTAATAGCACAGGGTATATAACGTGCTCTTTTGTAGCAACTGGCACACAGTAAATATACAAACCATAACTTTAAAAGGAATCAATTTTTGTAATGCGTCTTCGTTACTTAGCAACATATCAACAAACATTTGGTAAGCAGGTATGACTTGGGGATCATTTGTCTTTCTAGGTTTGGTTTATTTTTGCAAACCTTCTTAATGGCTGCATAGTATTTCATCATCAGTATGAATCATAATATGTTTGAATTTTATTGGACATTTATTTCTCCCAGTTTTTATATGCCACAGATGATGCTTTGATACGTTTCTTTGCAACCTTGTAGCTGAATTTTCCCCAGTGGTTACTACAGTCATATACCACATAAGGATGTTTTGGTCTGTGATGGACCACATATACAATGGTGGTCCCATAAGATTAGTACCATATAGACTAGGTATGTAGTAGGCTATACCATCTAGGTTTGTGTAAGTACACTCTATGATGTTCGCACAGTGACAAAATTGCCTGACGCATTTCTCAGAATGTTTCTCTGTCATTAAGCGACTCATGACTGTATATCATTGGGATCAATGCCAAAGAGTAAGGAGTGAACAGGAAGCCTGGTTCGAGGCTGCTGAAGCAGTGCCGAATCACCCCCTGCAAAAGCTCTGCTAGCTTACTCTGAACCCAGCCATGTAGGAACATGCCCATTTCTATTTGTGAAACTTGGATGTAATGTTAGATCAATGGGCTCAAAAGAAAAATGGGGCATAATTATGCTCTATGGGTCACTGGCCCAAATCTGGTATCATGGAGGATGAGCAGCAACTCTCAGAATTGAGAGAGGAGAAACCAGTGGGACACTGGTGTTCAGGTAATTGTGTGGTCCAAGCGAAGATGAGAACAGCAGCTCTCGTGTATGGAGCCCTTACCGTGGGCCAGGTGTTGTGTGCAGTGCTCTTAATCGGTGTAATTTAATCTTCACAGCAACCCTTTGAGGTGGGGACTCTCTTTAGCCCCATTTTATAGTTGTAGAAACAGGGTTTAGAGAAGTTATGTAATTTATCCAAAATCACAAATTATGCTACTTTATGGCAGAGTTGGGAGTTGAATCCAGGCGCCCTGTCTCTCAGGTTCCTGCTCTTGTCCTGGGGTATTGGAAATGCAGATGGAAACATGGATGCAAGAGCCAGCATGGAGACCAAGTGAGAGGTGAACATGGTGACTGGCTAGTATTGGGAGGAAGGGCAGAGTGGAACCCCAACAGGGTTTCTAGCTTGTTGGAACAGAAGGCATGGCTTTGGCACACACAGGGACGTAGGGAGGGGGAGCCAGTGGAGAGAGAGAGAGAGAGGGAGGGAGGGAGGGAGGGAGGGAGGAAGGATTCCGATGGTATATATGGGTCCATGGAGACTGGGGCTGGAGATCTTCCAGGGGATATAATAACACCACTTACCCTGTTTTAAGGCTTACATGCATTATCCCCCTTAATCCTCAAACCACTCCATGACGTAGGAACTGTCATTACCCCGTGGACAACTAAGGAAACTGAGGCCCAGAGAGCTTGAATCTCTGAATGTCACAGCCAGAATCAGACCCCAGGCAGCCAAATTCCGATGCTCTGGAACTGGAACTCAGTGGAGAGTTTGCAACCTGGCATGTATTTGTTGGAAGTGATCTCTCCCTCCTTTTGAACTTTGCAGCCGTTATTGTCTGTAGAATTCATCTGGCAATTAATCATGTACTCCCTGTGACACAACTCTCGTTGTCTTGAAATGTTATTTAAATCGTGTATTGTTATTTAACATCTTGTGCTGGGAAGATGACTGCACCTGAGTATCGCCCTCCACCCCCCCCCCCAAACATGTGTACCACAGTTAAGCAGAGTGGGGCTCAGTAAACATTTGACTGAATTTCATTTGAGGCGTCTCATCCTGGAGACTTGAGCAGGTGACATTCGTGGAGGGGAAGGGGTAAGGAAGGAAGGTGGGGACAGTGACCAGGATTATGAATCAGAAGGATATGGGAGGACAGGGAACTGAGAGGGCGAGAGAGCATCCCTATTGCACAGGAGACGGAAGGACTGAGTGGGTGGCTCAGCTGCCTGCATAAGTCCCTCTCCTGTCTCCTTTTTCCGTGAGGATGTCCCATGCGACTTCCAGGACACACCACCAGGGCTCACTTGGCTCCTTGCTTCCCTCTTCCCCTGGATTTGCCTGACTGCAAGCAAGAAGCCAAGAGATTTAGGCTGCAGGAGGCAGTATGAGAATTCTGTCCCTTGTATCCCAGTGGGGCTTTATCTTGGGAGCCTTTCCACAGGTTCTCACGTTCCCCATTGGAGCTGTTGGAAGTGTGGCACTCGGTAGTATTTCGTGTCATTAAGGAAGGAGACTTGGCTTTCAGCTACCTGTGTCTCTATCACTTACTAACTGTGGCCTTGGGTAAAGGACTTCACTTCTCCGAGCCTCGGTTTCCTTGTCTGTGAGTTAATAGTACTTACTGGTGCCACTGTCGTAAGGCTTGTAAGAGGCTGGATGAAAATGCTTGGTATAGAGTGCCGTGCACACGCTCAGGGCTCCATACACATTAGCTGGTCTGAGAACTGGCCATCCTCAGAATGCCCAAAGGCCTCCCACTCTGTTGAACACCATGGTGAAAGGCCAGCGAATTCCTTTTTTTCTTGTATTTACAACAGACATTTCACCACTTTGACTCTTTGACACTTTTCCTTGATGATTTGGTCCTCATCATCAGCTCTTCTCCTGGTCTCCCGAGGCATTTCCAAACCATGTCATTCCACCCCTGGAATGTGCATGCCTCCTTTCTCAAAAGGAGATGTCACCATCAGACATTGAACAACTGGGAGCCTGGTCGTTTTCTTCTTTATCTACTTACCGTTGTGATTAGTTTTTCTTTCTTTCTTCTTTTTTTTTAACTTTGTAACAGCTGTCTGGAAGTTCTTCTTCAGTCATTTCATTAGTCATTTAACTTTTTTGGTTTTTAAGATTGAAGACAAATTACTTTGAGGCCGTGGGTCAGATGGACGTGGCTGGCTGGGTAACCATATCCCCGCTGAGTCAGCTGTCTGCTCAGACAACTAAAAGCTGAAGTATGCTTGATGACGAGTCACTGGCCAGCATCACAGTAACTTGAAATTCCATTTCTGCTCCTCAGTTATGGGAGCTTGGATGCCTTTGTGGCTTGTTCGAAAGCACTCCAAGTATTGTATTGATTGGATTATGGAGCCTGGGATTGTCTGTTATCCCCTGAAGTGGTGTTTGTGATTTGAGGCCGAGGCACAAAATTGTGACATGGTGTTGTTCAGAAAGGTGGGATTCAATGCTGTCCATTTATAGGAGGGGAAGCCCAAACTCGGAGAAGCTCACTGACTTGCAAAAGGTCTCAGACAGTTGTTGGCTAAGCTGGGACAAGATTTGCTCTCCCTATTAATTTGTCATCATGCAGTACCCACCGCCCTGGGCCTTCTGCTAAAACTACCTGGGAAGCTATTGATCTTGGTTCTCCTTCCTTGATTGCAATGTCCTGAATGTCAGGGAGGGGGCTGCCTCAAAATGCCCTGGGCCCCTCCTCCTGACCCCTGTCCAGCGTATCCCCTGAAGCATGTGATAACCTTAGAAAAGAAGTCTATTTAGTGTGTTTGTTCTCTGATGTCTGTTTGTTCTATACATCACCCATCTTGAATGATGGTAAGGTGCCATATGGGGTTACTATGCCTTCTCACGTCATAGGCTCCTTGCAGCACCATCCATGATGAAATAATAATGCTCTGTAACTGAGGGTGTTTATTTTATTGTGGTTCCACAACCTTACTTTTGTTGCTGTTTTTAACTCCTTTAATTTGGGCATGAGCTCAGAAGATGATTTGAGGGTGGGGGAGTATTATTTGTTTTAACAAAGAATTTGGCCTCTGTGTTTTGATTCTTTTAAGTATCAAGTTAATTTGTAATTAACCTCCCAGGCCTGTGGTAAGACACTTTTGTTTCTAGTTGGAATATTGGGACAGAGAATGCTCTAGAAGAGAGATTTGGCCCAACTGTGGCAGGACTTCATGCCTCATCCTACAGAGCAACTCTCATAAATAGCACTTTTAAATCGTATTTTAAGACCGTTGGTTTCCGCCAAAGTACCCCTCGCCCAACCTCTTCTTATTTTTTTCCTTTTCCAGCAATGGAAGACTTCTCCTTTTTATAGTTGGAAGCCACTGCCTTTGTCTTAATTGTAACCGAAATCATCACAGAGAACAAGTCTCAGAAGAATTGCAGTTAATATAGTGACCTAGTTGGTTCTTCATTCTTTGAAAAGTTGTTTTATTTTTTCCCCCCATTTTAGCTCTCTATGCTGGCTTTGTCACCTTCACTTTTCATAGAAAATACGGATCCCATCGATTAACAAGACGACCTCTGTTGTCATTGCGGCTCTCTTCTCATAGAATGTTACTGCTGGGGAATCTGAGGCTTAGGTTTGCTACTCTCCTTCTGCAGGACCTGCCCTTGTAATTTTTTCTTGTCAGTAACATCATCACTATAATTGTGATTCTTGTTCTCATCCAATAGAGAGCCTTGGTTACCCACAATCCAGTTCAACCTTTTGAAGACACACAGGGATCGCCTCTCTAGTGTGAAGATGAAATAATATAATTTGTTTACTACCTTGAGTTGTTTACCACAGGCTGTGAAAAAATATGTTTTGAATTTAAAAGTGTGAAAAAAATGTGTGCTGGCTATCAAAAAAGCTCTCTCCTCAAAGTAAACATGTTTATAGAGCAAGACTCAAAACAAACTACTTGATCGTGATAAGCCCAACCAATGAAAAGAAAGTAAACATGTTTACCACAAAAGCCGTATAAAGAGCCCAGATGGCAGCCAGCTATCTGTTCACTTGACTGTTCTTCCAGGGAGCTGCTGAGGCTCCCCTGGGCCTCAGGGACAGGGATGTCACTTGCCCTGCCGGCAGGCGGCCTGCCTTCCGCAAGCCCCACTCGCTTAGCTTAGCCCAGTTTGCCTGTGGGAATAGAGGGTTTGTATTTTGTGTCATTGAACTGAACCAGGAGTGGAAGGTATTTGTGAAATTGAGCCTGGAGTTCCCATGATGCTTAAATAGCAACTTGTCATAGATTGGGTGCCAAGTAGGCTTATGGGGACTCTTTTTGGCTCCCCAAAAGAGCTCCAGATTAACATGACACATAACGACCTTCTGTGTCCCAGGCACTGTAGTGTAGACATCCAGGCTATAAAGACGTGAATCACACCCGGCCCCTGCCTCACCCAGCTCACTCTGGTGAAGGAACCAAATAGCTTGAACAGGAAGTTGGTAGAAAAGACAAGGACATCCTGAGGGATACAGGGGTTTTGGGGTACTGGGTGCCACAGAGTGAGCCTTAGATGATGTAAAAGAGAGGGAGTTCAGAAAGGGGATGATGGATTGTGCACGTGGTGAGGAGTTGTGGACCAGAGTTGGTAGTGGCATGTCTCAGTGCAGTCCAGGAGCAAGTTCAAGAGAAGTGACCCAGCGAGAGGTGGCTCAATGGGAGGTTTGTTAGTGAATTTCAGAATTCAAAGTCTTAGAGGTGGAGCAGTTCTAAGGGATGATGAGATCCAAGTTTTGGCTATCCCTGCAGGTGTGGAGGAAGTAGTAGGGGTTAATTAGCACCTAATGAACCCTTACTGTGTATGGGCAAATATTATCCTAATTTTCAGGTACACAGGAATTTGCCCAAGGTTGCAGCTAGTAAGCAGCATAGCTAGGATGGGACACCCTCAGTCTGTTCTACAGCCCATGCTCTCAACTACTGCACTCTACTGCTTCTCTGATGGGCTGGAAGCTTTTAGGGTAAGGAAGTTAAGATAACCGGGTATGTATTCACTCATTCAACAACAAAAATTTTTTTGAGTGCCTTGTCTGTACCAGACCTGATGTAAGCCTTGGGCAGGATGTTGGACCATCTGCATGGCTGTTGAGGTTGATAGAAGTGGCCACACTGAAGGGATCTAGACAGAAATTGTGAACCAGATACTAAAATGTCTGAGACAGCTGTAGAAGAGCATCCTTGACATTTAGAGGTAAAAGCCATGTGGCTGGGCTGGGACCAGTGGTTCCCTCATGTGGTCATCAAAAGAAGGGTTTTGAAGGATCAGGGAATCACAGTAGAGAGGGACGATAGTGTTTTCCTTTGGGGAGATGACAGGCAAGGTGGGCCATTAGCAGAGCAATAATTTCGCTCTAAGAAAAGGAATTAAGGAGAGGCCAACTCTTCTCTCTTTGTTTGCCTGATGTCAGGGATGTGGAGTACGTGGCTTCTGGAAACGGTGAGAGGGGTGTCTTTAAGGAACAAGGAAAGTCTCTAGATTCATCATGATGTTGGTAAATGGAGGCAGTGGAAAGAAGTGAGCATTGGAGCCAAGGTGAAGGATGAGTGGAGTTTCTTCAACACAGAAGAGGGATTCTGAGATGGCCAGAAGGGAGCAGGATGATGGTACATCCTATTCCTGGAAGAGAGGGTTCCAGTTAAGTCACTCATTTTCTATGGCAGGGTTCAGACATAAGCTGAGCTACTTATCAAGGAGGTGGGGGAGGGAGCAGATCGGATGCAGCAGGAAGAACTCACCAGCTTTTAAGTTTTAAATGGAATGTTAAGATTTTTAGTGAAAAAGTGCAATAAACAAATAAAAAAGGTTTCTGGTTGTGCCTCAGTGAACTAGAAAAGTAATTACATAGAAACCTTATACCCCATGCCTTCTAATTAATCTAATGGGTTTCCTTAAAAACTTGTTTTTGAGCATAGATACCAAAAAGCCCTCTGGTGAGTTGAAAGAAATCTTACTAGTGAATGTTAAGTAAAAGTAATAGCGATTAGTTCTAGGGAACTTAAATGAAGTCAGGCGGGTTCACCAAAGCGACAGACGTTGGTGGAATGACCCATTTGGTTACATCCAGGTGACCATTTTTACTAGAACTTTTGAACTTCGCTGTTCAGACAGATGCTTATTTAGGGTACATTTGAGGTTATTATTATTTTAAAAACAGAAGTATTACTTGTTCTTTTTTGAGCCTTATTAATTGAGGCAGATTGGCATTTTATTTGTGAGCTGACAACACACGTCTTTTTTTTGCAGCCGACGTGCTTTTTGAACTGGGTTCAGCATTGTCAGAAAGTTATTCACAGGGGTTAGTGATGGAGTCTGTTCCACCCACTTCTGTTCCCTTTCTATTTTGGTGCTATTTGCAACAAAGGAAACTAAGTTAGTAAATTAGAGAAGGATTGAAGTTCTCACAAATGCTCTCCTTCCTATCAGGTTGTGTAACTGATTAGACAAAGTGGGCCCACTCTTCCTGGGGCACATGGGACCTGAAGGAACATCATTGCGAGCCACGTGAGATGGCCTTGGCCATGGGGCTTTTAGGTCTTCTGACCAATCTGATTTAGCTGCATTGAAAAAATCTATAAAGATACATAGTATATGTGTGTATAATCATATGTATATATATATTTGTATGTGTATATGTGTCTGTATTCACATAGATATACATATTTACGTTATGTGGGTATATAAAATTCCAGACTTAGCATTCTAAAACCAAAGGAGAGTCAGTGACAACACATTGAATTTGAGTTTTGTGTCAGGGTCCCTGTAGGAAATAGCTGGCTTTTACCTCTCCTAGGCCTGAAAGGACAAGGGAAGGGTTGGGTAGTGGTTACTGGCACCTGGAGAGAGTAGCTACATAAAGAGAGCTGCCTGGCAGAAGCTGTGACCTTTCATAGAGAGAGTCAGTCTATCTGCAAGTGCTCTCATAGGAGGGACCTTGGGTGATAAATGCCCCATCTTCTCTGTCCTCTTGAAATGAAACATCTGTTGGTTCTGCCCAGCTGGAAGCCAGAGGGCAAGACGACAGTTCACACAGGGCAGCCTTCCAGGACACAAGAGGGGGGCAGACCGGGGATAATGGGTGGAAGATCTGAAGGAGCACATGGAAAACCATCCAATAATTTTTGTTCTGGGAACTCCTTCGGGCATGACACTGCCGTACTCACTCAGATAATCCACGGGAGAGGTCGAGGTAGGAAATGAGTTCTCAGATCTTCAGAATGGCCCTGGGAAGCATCTAGCTTGAGAGCAGTGGTTCTCAAAGCATAGTATGTAGACCAATAGCACCAGCATCACTTAGGAACTTGCTAGAGATTCTCAGGGCCTACCCTGGACCTACTGAATGAGATGCTCTGGAGGAGGGGCCCAGCAATCTGTGTTTTATTAGCCCTCCTTGAGATTCTGGTGCTTGTTCAAGATTGAGAACCATTGCTGGATGTCTTGAGGTGTTGGATGGTCAGCAAATCATGGCAGTTTGCTAAGATGCCACTATTAGCTTGCTTGGAAATGTCAGTGACAAGCATATTGTCTATATCAATCTACTGCTTTGAAACTCTACAGACTCCCAATCCTCTGTTTTTAGGATAGGCACTCTTCAAAAGAAAGGGAATAATAGATTACATTTAGGCGTGGGGGCTAATACCCAATGCAGTTCATGCTTTAAT
The DNA here is from genome assembly GCF_020826845.1 of Diceros bicornis minor. Taxonomy (NCBI): domain Eukaryota; kingdom Metazoa; phylum Chordata; class Mammalia; order Perissodactyla; family Rhinocerotidae; genus Diceros; species Diceros bicornis. Next base: position 69,769,337 of record NC_080741.1, on the reverse strand, counting down.
TGCTAAGTTCTCCTCTCAGCCATGCAAGGAAGTACCACCACAGGCCCCAGACTTTTGGAGGTTGTTTTTGAAAAACAGATGCAAATGCTGCCTGTGCTGTTGTTGTTTTCCCGGTGCCTGGCAGTGTTTGGTAAACAGCTTGATTGCTAGGTCTTGGCCTCAGGGAACCACAGCTGCTCTTTCCAGCTCCCTGCAGACTTTTGTACCGAACAAGGATTGCTTCAGGGAAAAATAAACAGGGGAGAACAAAACAAGAAATCATCACTGTTGTTTTGTGGCTGCCTCTACCTGTTTTCCTGGAGCTGTTTTGCAGCCACAGGCCCTGGGCTTTGGTTCCTTTACTTTAAAAAACAAGGCAGGACCCTGTGGCATCCCAGGCTTCTTTCTCCATGGCTAGACTGTGGAGTGGCCATGGGACTTGGAAAGACTGTGTAGTAGCCACTGCAAGAATATGTGCATTTTTAAATATGTAAATTGAAAAAGGAGAAAGCTTCATTCTTTCTAATGACCCCCAAGATGGTAATCTGGCTTTTCAAATCTCTAGGAAAACAGATTGAATATGGCACAATTAATGTTTCAGCACTTCTAGGCTTTTTTCTAAAATAATTGAATGGGCTTTTAATTTATTGCAGCTCCTGATCAGCAGGATTGAGGCAGGGTTGCTGCTGACCCCCTGGGCCAAGGTGCTCCCTGGGGCTCTAGTGAAGTGGAAAAGAACAAAGACCGGCTGGTGTGTCAGCTGTGACCTCCCCGGGCCCCCGAGCTCACTGGATTCCTGGCCCTAAAGTGGTCACAAGCAATGCAGTGCTCTTCGGAGTAGAGGCAAGGACCCATCTTCATCAGAATTACCTGGGGTATCTGGTAGAAATGCAGATTCCTGGGACCTGAATGAGAATCCTGGGGCGGGGCGGGGGAGGCAGGAATCTGCATTTCAAGCTGGTGCACACCATTTGCACACTCAAGCTTGCCGTCCAAGGCCTTGGTGATTGCTAGGGCTACAGTGTAGTGAGCTGGGGTAGGGAGTGAGTGGTGGTGTGGACAGACTTTATTTTCTTTAATTTTTGAGACCTGCACATCATTTTAATGCATTTACTTTTTATTTACTCACAAGTGCTCCATTATTTTGGCTCTCCCTTCCTTCTTAAATCAGAGAACATTCTTCCTGAAATCATTTTCTTTTGGCCTGAAATACATCTTTCTAACTGTCCTTGTAGAGAGGTGATAAACTTGTTTGTCTGAAAAGATCTTTATTTCACGCTCATTTTTGAAAGATAGTTTTTCTGGGTATACAATTCTAGGTAGACAGTTTTTGCCTCTGGGTAGTGTTCTGGATAATTTGCATCTCTCTCATCTTTTTCTGGTGTTTTTTTTTTTTTTCATTTTAATTGCTATATTTTTCATTTCTAGAGCTCAAAGTTTGGGTTAGAATTATAGAGCTTGTATTTTATAGTATATATATGTATGTATATGTATGTATTATAGTCTGTATATTATATATATTTTATATGTATACTATAAAATACATATAAAACTATAGTATATATCGTTTATGTAGTATTTTGGTTAGAGTTATAGGGCTTGTCTTTTATAGTATATATATGTATGTATTATAGTATGTATTTTATAGTATACACAATATAAATACATATAAAACCTACACTGTATATCGTTTATATAGTATTTTGGTTAGAGTTGTAGAGCTTGGTAGAGAGGGAGTTCAGTCCTGGGTCTACTGGAGTCTTAACAAAACATACACAAACACAAACAAAAAAAATCCACAAACCACAGTGGTAGTTTATCCCTTATTTTTGGATATACCTGATGACTTGAATGTTTTAGGAAGTCAGGCAACACAACACTGATGATCATACTCCTCGAACATGTTTGACCAACTTATGTCTTAGCTAGAAACCTGCAGCTGCTCCGATCCTGAATGAAAATTAAAGCTGCGACATGAACTTGCCCACCAGCTCTCCCTCCTCACTGCTGTTCTTTGGGGTGACTTGCCTACTACCTGCCTCTCAGCCTTTGAATACCATATTCTGATTTTTGTCAAATGCCTTCTTCACTGCATCTTCCAGTTCCTTCCAAAACTTGCTCAAGATAATACCTCTAGAAAGCCCTTATCTGCCCAGAGACCTATGGTGTTCACTTGTATAACTTCTCTGTGCTTCTGGATCCCTCTAGAATCACAGACCTGAAGACATGGGGTGACCTCAGCAATCATTTGGTTCAGGGGTTGCAAGTTTTGTTTTTCTTTCTTTCGTTCTTTCTTTTTTCATGTGTACTAGTAAAAGACTAGCGGCTCTCTTTGAAAAATTAGGAAATTTCACAAAATAGTAGTGTGGATTACTGCCTTGGTTAATAGAATTGAAAGCTGTTGAAGCCCCAGGCTTCTGTTCCCATGTGGCAACAACTGGCTTGTGGAGTGCACTGGCTGCCCTCTTCAGCCAGGAAAGTGCAGGGCTTCCAGTTTGCCGCATTCCTCACCGCTCCCTGTACCTCCCGCCTGGCCTACTTGGCTCTCTTTCATTATCTGCTTGGTCATTGTGGGGTGTCTGAGCTTTCCCTGTAGGGACAAGGAAGCTCAGGGTCAGAAAGGTTAAGTATCCTCCCTAAGGCCTGGCAACCAAAACTCACTTGAGCAAGCTTGAGGCGAAGGGTGTCTGGTACAAGGTAGACACTTAAACTTTTTGTATCAGTCTAGTGACGGGAAAAATACGGAGTTCTTACGAGTGCAAGCTTTGTAGAGTCAAGCCCCTGCTACTGTGCAGTCTTGAGAAAGTTACTAAAACTCTCTGTGCTCAGTTTTCTTATCTGCATATCGAGATTATGAGAGTATCTACTAGGAACTTTGTTGTAAGAATAGAATTAAATGAAGTAGCCGTTGTAAAATACTTGAAATGATATCCAGCACATAGTGAGTGTTCGATAAATGGCAATTATATTTTTATAGAATGCTGAAGAATTAATTTTTTCAATTATTGGTTCATTTGTCCACCCAATAAATTTATATTGAGTGCCTCCTATGAGCCAGGCATTTTTCTGAAGTTTTGGAGTATAGTGATGAATACGACAGAGAAGTTCCCTTATCTTGTAGAGCTTATAGTCTAGTGGGGGAGACAAGTGAATAAATGAGAAAAAGTGTATAGATTACGACAAGAGCTCTGGAGAAGGCAAATAAGATGATGTAATTGAGAGTCACTGGGGACCTAGTTTAAGTAGGTAAGGGATAGGCAGGACAGCCTTTTGAAGTGGACTTTGCCCCTAAGACCCAGTGGTGAGAAGGAGCCAGTTGTGTAAGGAGTATGCTCATGGCGTTCCAGGTAGCTAGAAAAGCAATGCACCAGCCCTGAGATAGGAAAACAGTTGACTTGCTTGAAACGGTAGGAAGGCCACTGTATCTGTGTTGTAGCTGGAGATTGCTGGAGATGGCATCAGAGAAGTAGAAAGGGACCCAGTTATGCAGGGCCTTCTAGGTCACAGAAAGAAGTTTGGACTTTATCCTAAAGATGGTGGACAACTTAGCCCCTTTCTTTTTGCTGTGTGACATCGACTCAGTAGCTTTGGAGAGTTCTCAGAGCCTTGGAAATGCTTCTTGGGTCTCAAGGCTGCTTGAGGCTTAGAGAATGGATCTTTATTGTTTGGACTCCAACTGTGGTCCCTGATCGGCACTATCAGTATTCCCTGGTAGTTTGGTAGAAATGCAGCATCTCAGACCCCATCTCAGAACTAGTGAATCAGAATCTCTGGGGATGGGGCCCAGGAATCTGTGTTTTGAAAAGCTCTCTAAGTTATGCTTATGCACACCAAAGTTTGAGAAACATTCATCTGTGATACATTTGGCCAGATTTCCATAGGAGTTGGAGCTGTACTGTCTGGAGACGAATGGAATCCTTCCATGGGCACCCAGCAGATGCTGTCAGCTGCCAAGAGTGGCAGCTCACCAGGGTTGGGCACTAGTGCCAGGGTGAGAATTTTTTTATGTATGTGCAAAACCCTCTGCCCACAGCACATCTTTAGTGTTGATGGCAGATCGACCTAAGAGGGATACGTGGTAAAAATCTTCTTTTAAATCAGGAAGCTTAAAGGAGAAGCTAATAGTTTAAGTTATTTAGAATCAGTATGCTTTATCAAAAAGACAGAAGCTAAGAGGTAGCAGAGACTTGGGGAGCATCAGTTAATGCCCTGACTTTGCAGATGAAGAGACTGGAATCCTGAGATGTTAAATGGCTTGCCTGGGGCCACACAATTGATTGGTGACAATACTGGGTCCAGAATTCAGGCTTCTTCACTTCGATCCCTCCACGTTACATAGTATGTTCTCTCTTGATGGAAATATCTCTGTGAGTCTTACTCCTTGGGAAACTCATAAACATTTTTAGAATTATTTTGGAGGAAAAAATGATTATGGTTACTTCTCTTACTAGTTTTGATGCTCATTATTATTTTAAAAATAAATTATAATTATTTAATATTTTCATGTTTTTTCATCCTCTGGAAAAGATAATTACTTAATAGAACATGGTACATTTATCCATGTAAGATTTGAGTTAAAATAGTTTGTTACCTGAGCACTTTGTAATGGGACATGATATATTTGAAACACCAAAATATGTAAAATATTTGGCACAAAGTCTGCAGTAAACAACAATTTTTCAATGTATGTGTTGAAGTAATTGGTAAATGTATCTTTCAAAACAGTATTTCCGGTTCATATTTTACAGCATCACACTTGATATATCGACATAGCCTTGTCTGGAAGGTGTTTTCCCCTACCTCTAGATTCTATGTCTGTCTTGCTGTTTTCAAGTTTAAGGAAGTGGTGGTTTTAGAAGTTACATCTTAGTTATATGTAAAAAATATTTGTGTATTGCAGTGTCCCAGGAGCTTTTGCTGACAATTCCAGTTTCCAAACGAAACATTTGGGCAATGGTGAGGGCTTCGATCCCTTCTCTGATTTGCTGTCAACCATGAACGGGTGGATGTGATGCCTGCTGGCCGAAAGGGTGAGTGAATGCTTATGATTATTCGTCTGAAAATTCACAAGACAAAAAGTCGGCTGCAGGGATCCTACATGGTGCAGGAAATTGATGAAAGTCCTAAGTTCATCAGAACAATTGTGCACTGAGGATGAGAGATTCTCATTTCGAAAGAAGGGACAACTCTGCCATTGTTTTCTGGTATAACTTTTTTGGATAACTCCTACAATGATCTGAGGATTTATACAAGGCATGATAGGACACAGGAGAACTTTTTTTGTTTGCATGTTTCTTTTAATCATACTCTAAAGGATGGACTATTTAAATTAAAATTATGAGCCACATGCACAACTGAAAGAGTAATTGCTTTTTAGGTCCCATTACAACTCAGCAATAAAATAAACCACCATGAAATAAAACTATAATGACCTCACCTTGAATTTTGGAGGGAATTTAAGTCTGATTGGTTCATTGAGAAGGTCCCATCCCAAGCCTTCAACATGATTAGGGCTCTTGAGAAAACTACTTTGGACTCTCAAAGATTTTCAGAAAGACTTATGGGCATTTTTTTCTGTCATTGTTCTCCTTATCAGGTTATTCATTGTAATTTTCACGAGGAGCTTAGAAGGGACATGATAATCTTTTTCTGTTATCTGTGTGTTCCATATTTGATGGCATCTATCATGTTCCTCAGAGATCAGTGGCTCCTGTGTAGTAATGAATAAACAGTTGTGACTTGCCTTTATCAGAGACAATAATTGGTTGAGACCAGGTGTTTTGAGTAAAAACTGTGACATCATTCAATGGTAACTTTGTCATAGAATGAGATCAACTTTATGGGGAACCATTTTGTTCCAGGTTTTGTATTCAGTGACATTGGCATAAACTCATCTTGTTTGTCCTAGTGGAGTTGTATTTGAAACAGATTCTACCTAATGGTGGGAAATGTAGTGAAAGAGAAAGAGCAGTTTACTGGAAATTAGGAGACCTAATAGTTACCTGACATGGGGCAAGTTAGTCTGTTTTGTTTTTTTTTGTGAGGGAGATCAGCCCTGAGCTAACATCCATGCTGAATCCTCCTCTTTTTTGCTGAGCAAGGCCGGCTCTGAGCTAACATCTATTGCCAATCCTCCTCCTTTTTTTTTTTTTTTCCCCCATAGCCCCAGTGGATAGTTGCACATCCTTCTAGTTGCTGTATGTGGGACAAGGCCTCAGCATGGCTGGAGAAGTAGTGCGTCGGTGCGCGCCCAGATCCGAACCCAGGCTGCCAGTAGCGGAGTGCGTGCACTTAACCGCTAAGCCACGGGGCCGGCCCCTAGTCTCTGTTTTGATTTCCTATATTTAAAATAAAGCAGGTGGGTTAGAGCGTCCTATTTATCAGTGCTAACAAGGCCCTAGAATTTGTCTTGTTAAATCCCCTCGCTTTATAAGTGGAGAAGCTGACGCACATAGAGTCTAATTGTGATGTCTAAGTCCCCCGGGCTTGTTCATAACTGAAGCCTAGTTCTTTGGTCCTCCATCATGATTCTTTCTAGTTTATCTCAATTAGAGAGATTGAGACGCCCAGCCCATGCAGTTTAGCAAACCTTTTTTGATAAGTGTCTCTGTAAGACACTGTTATGCATTCAGTCAGCTATTTGGGCCAGATTTTTAAAGATTTTACAATTAGAGGCCATTTTGACCTCCTTCCTATTTCACAGATTAAAAAAAAAAAAAAAAACAGAGCCCTGGTGAAGCCGCTAGCCCAAATATTAGATTCCAGATGATCCTCAGAGCCTGTGGACTCTCAAATTCACTTCCACCTAGGCTAGGTTGTTATCTGACTACTTGTACTTTGCATTCCATTCTGCTCAAGCCTTAGATAGTGGAAAAACAAAAGTCTTCTGTCTTCCTTACCATAGTCTTTCTTTCATTGGCAAGAAATACGGCAAATAGTACATTAGGAACACATAAGGCAAGGATGTCCACAGTGAGAAGAAACGGTTAATGGAGTCATGGGATTTTAGAGCTATTAAAGATCTTCGATCATCTTACTGGCTGGTCTTTGGCAAGTCCTTTGGATCCCTCGCCTATGAAGTTCTTCTGAGGTTTTTCCATTGCTACACACCTATGATAGACTTTTGTGAATGGTCTGTAGATTAGTAAACAGATAACATGCGTTATGAAAAATTATATCTTTGGGGATCCAGGTAGAGTTGAGAACAAAGGCTGTGTCGGTCTCATATACATGAGAATTCATAGAAGTGGTTGGAATTCTGAAGGTATTGAAATAGCAACAAACTCAGGTTTGAGGTTACCTGTCATCTCTGTCTTCAGAGTCTGACTCAATCTCACTATCATAAAATTGATGCATGAAATTTAACAAAACCACATGAATGGACTTATTGAAGACTAGGTTCATTTTATTCATTAATTTCAATTGGGTAAGGCCTGCTATTTGAAAAATCAGTCTGAGGAACTATAATGAAAATGATCTCTTTTTAAATTGATAAAATGTACTGTTAGGCCCAGTCAAATCTCAGTTTTTTATAAATAAGGAAATGCTTTGTGTTTATCAGATTGTAATAAACTTCCCTTCACTGTATTTTTAGTAGGAAGTAGAGGTCCCTGAAATCTGATGAGCAGGAGCATGTGTTCTGAATTTTCTTTTCTCCCTGTTTTTCCTCAAAAGGACTAATTCTCTTCCTCTGTGATGCAATAACCTGATTTTCTGTGCATTACGTATCTGATAGCTAGTTAGTCCTTCCATTGTCAAAAATGTATTCACAGTCCTGTGGCTTTTAGAACTTTACAGTTATATTGAGTAACCAAAAGAAGCACCAATTAATTGTTACAGCTGATAATTTGGAGTCTTTAGGCTTGCAATCAAGTCTAATGCTGAGTGAAATGTTTCATGGTAAGTGTCCTCATGGTAGAACAGGGTCACAGTCACAGGGTAGGCAGCCAGAACAGCAAATCGCTTCACTGAAATGCAAGGAAATGAAACCACGTGAGAAAAGGTTTGCACAAATAGATTATTATGGAAAATTTTTAAGGTCAGAAAATGGGTGATATACTCCATTTATGTTGGTGATAACCATGCCTGCATAATAAATTAACTTAGGGGCAGGATACAGAGAAAGAAGCGCTGAGTGAGCACTCTCTTTAGTGATGTGGTTCTTCAATGCCACTATTTGCCAGCAAGGAATCAGGGTTAGCTCCTGTTTCCCTGGTGTGAAGCTTTAGTTGTTATTGGTACCTATCTGAGGCACATCACGAGGCTCTAAGAGTGAAGAACGGCTAAGTCTGTTGCATATTTAATAGGCAGTTAGCCACAACGTTATTAATAAATGTGATAATAACAGTCTGGATTTGCATAGAGTTTTCCTGAGAAGAGTTGACTATAGATGGTGAATGTGCTGGCTTGTTTGTCAGTCTTGGCCTTGGCATTGCTCTGTCCTTAGCAGTAAATTCTCCCTTGCTGGTGGAAGAGTATAAGCATTATGCGACATTTTTTTTTCTCACCAATTGTTTTTCTTTATTTGCCCACAGTTCCTTTTTTGATCTCTTTCATAATCAGATTCCTAGCTTCTAACCTACTAGGAAGAGGTAAAAACCGGGAATAAAATTCTTCTCGCTTAAGACTTGGTAATGGGCTACTTTTTGGCCGAGAGTTCCTTGCTTTTTTATAAAACTCGAGAATGCATTTTTTTGTCATCGGTTTTGGGGTGGGGTGGTGCTGGTGGTGCAGCTTCCTGGAAGAGGTGGGGGCAGGTAGCAGGTGTTTTGGGACAGGAAAGCCGGCCCATGGGCTCCCCTTCTGAGCTGTCTTGCGCTAGAACCTGTCAGTGGGCTGAGCGAGCCACTTTGTTGTGCTTAAGCTTCCAGTCCCTGAAATTTTGACTTTGAAAAGTAATTTTAACAATTTAATAAACTACATAATATGTTTTATAAGCTGGAGCGAATGATCTTAAGTATTTTGGTCTCTTTCATAACACAATGAACCTAATATTGGTAAAAATACAGATCTTCACTCACACCGTAAAGAGAGGCTAGATTTAATAAGCAGTTATGAGTGCTGGCAGCTGCCTATCAGACTGTATAACTTGAGATCCAGCATGTGAAGACAGTGTCAACTTACATTTTATCTCTGAAGTGTTTTCGAGGTGTTTATTTTGCCGTTCTCTCCAGTCCCTAGCCTAATAGAAGTAATATAATTGGCTGAATATTTCCCACATAGCTAATAGGCTAGGGGCCAAGGTGGAAACCATTGTCTGCCTTGATGAAGATCAGAAATTAACGTGACATTTACGTGGAGGTAATGGAATATGTTAGTAATGTAATTAAGGATGGTAAGAGCCAGAGCCTCCATCCTTTTCCCACCCTTAAGCAGCAGGAGTTCTGGAGATGATGCAAGAACCTCCAACCACCCCCCCTGCCTACCTCTCCCCCCCTCCGACGTCACAGCCAATCCCTATGTCAAATTTACTTTTAAATTCTTCGGACAGAACCGTAAGACAAACTAATGAATTATTCCGTTTGTCAATTAAAAAAGAAAATCCACCAACCACTATTGTAAGATTAAATTCCAATTAGAAGATTGCATTTAATTCAGAAGCTATAACATTGTTTTAATGAATTCTGTTGGAGGTGACAGTTTATGTGAGATAAATTTATATGGTGTAGGTAGATATAAATTCATTGGATAATGTTAAACATGTTACTTCATATATATTAGCTGTGAGATTTATTTCTTCTCTAGTTATGTCCCCAAGGAGGTAGAGTCAGAGGGAAAAACATATCTTCAAAGAAAGAACCCTTTCTGTCCTTTCAGATACTTGCTCTAAAACAGCCTTTTCTCACTTTTATTAAAAAAAATCTGTTAAATTTCTGCATTAACTGAATTTATGGTTCTTGGTGTATGCTATTTATAAAATTGAATATAGGTTTTATGATATAGGAAATTAGTCTAGGAATGAGAATATGATCCAATTTTGTAATAAAGGTAATCTGCATTTATATTGCAGATATTTTCCATTCCTCTCGAAGCCCCTTATGGGATTATACACACATTTTTCTGGACATACAAATTCACAGTAAACTTTTAATGTATTGGGCAGGTTTTTGTTCACACGATATCTACACAAAGCATCTGGCTCTTTGCCCAAATCAAGGGTGGCAAACATTTCTGACACACTTTTGATCTTACATTCCCCCCACTTCTGCCCATTCCTATGCTCCTGGCAGACATCACTAATTGATCACATTCTCTCTTCTGCTGAGTGTGGATGTGGCCTCAGAATTATTCCACTTAAATTCTGTAGGCAAGCTTACAAATTCACCACTTACATGAGTAGGGGCAAAATAATGTCAAGCAAGTGACTTTTGACCAGTCTTTGTAGTTTTTCTTTAGATACCCAGTACTTTCCCCGATATCTGGCACCCAGTGGATAAAAAGTACATGTTTTTTATATTCACGAGAGAATCCTACGGACAATTCCGGCAATTTTCTGGTTGTGTAACGGTTGGATTTTTGACATCACGTGTACGCCCTATTTGTATGGTTTGTTAGGTAGTTTATTTTCTACCCTTCGTCTGCTTTTGGTGTTTTGTGTGTGAAACATTATAGTTTTGTGGGTTTGTTTTTTTTTCAATTTCTGTAACTTTGGAAAAGACAAGAAAGAGACAATTCTCGCCCTCTTGTTACCTGTGCATCAACTGAGGCTCAAACGTAGCAAGGAAGTGGTGGGGTGAGAACTAAAGCCAGACTTTCACTCTCCGAGTAGTTTCTTTCTCAAAGGGAGGGGCACACACATGTGCCAGGTGCTGACCGGTGCAGGGCAAGCTTCTTGCAATTTCCTTTTGCATATTAATCTTGGTTTTTATCAATATACTGAAGCAAGCTGTACCAGGGAGGAAGGCATTCAGCCATTATATTTCAAATGATATCTTCCGTGATGTAAAATTCTAGGAACTTAAACTACATTGCATGTTGTTTTTGAAAATATTCTGTTTTCTGTTAACTTGGTTCGAGTAATGCGCAGAGGCTAAGAGAAGGAAATTTCCATTCAGTTTATAAGTAGGCTGCTGAGCTACCCTGTTGAGAATTGCCATTGTTTTAATTCCTTCTTAAAGAAAAATGAGCAATTAACGCATTTAAGCACCATTTAGTTAACGTACGTTTTAATTTCATTTCAACATACTGTGTGATTATTTGTGTTGGTCATGGTAACAAGAGTTCTGGGAAGTGATTGTGAGTGTACATGTGAGTTGTTAACCTCTTGGCCCATATTCATAGGATCATATGGTAGGCCTTGTCAAGGATGACAAAATCAGTGAGCTCCATCATGGTCTGTTCTGACGGAGGCTCTTGGGGTTTTTCTACACAATGTTCTATGTAGCTCCAGCCAATGGATTGGAATAGGCTCATGAAATAAAATCTTTTTCATCCCTCTTTGTGTTCCATGTGATTTTAGTAATATTGGTAACAAATAATCATAGCAGTCATTCATTAGACATTTGTTTTTCCTACAGTGGTTTGGATATCTCATTAGTTATCTCATTTAACCCTAACAGCCTCTTTTTGTGCTGGATATTATTATTCTGGTTTTATTGTTGAGAAGACAGAAGTTCTGTGCCTAAGTCATCTGCTCAAGGTCACATAGCAAGTTTTACAAGTGAGGTTTACCTCAAGTTGGGCCAATTTCAAAGCCTGTGTCTTAACCACGAGGGCATGCTACCACCTCATCTTTGAATAGAGTCCATGGCTCTTTGAGGCCTTTTTATTTGATTTTGGTAGGGAAAATTTTGTAGCTTATAGTTGTCTTTATAGAAGAAGTAGAATCCAACTCATTTAAAATTGCAGCTTAATCTACAGACAGGATTTTTATAGAACCAGTGATATAAAAGGGAATAACTTCTTCCAAAAATTTTTTCAAAAATATTCCTTACTTACTGGCCTTTTCCTCAGTCTAAAATCTCCCAGAATCATGCGGTTGGGCTCAGCATTGCATGCTTCCTTCGTTCCTCTTCTAAAGTAGGGGTGCTCCTGGTGGTGGAAGCTCACGGAGTGCCTAACATCTGAGCATATGAGTTTTTTTCCTTGATCCAGTCTGAACAGACCACATAGCAGGCCAGCTGCTCCAGAGGGTGGGTGCGGGAAGGGAAAACTGTCTCCTGGGCTTTCGTGCTCAGGGTGAGAGCCAGGCAGTGGGAGGGTTAAGCCCTGCCATTTTGTCAGGTTATTTAGGCCCCTTGTCTATGGACTGTGGGGACTTCTGCCCTCCGAGGATGGACTTGCAGGCTAGATGGCCAGGAGGCTGGTTCATGTATCATACCTCTGTGGAAATTTTTTCACGTGTGCATTCAGTTATTATTAAGGGGATTTTTCTCTCCATATTCTTTAGGGTTCCATATTGGGTTGTGTAAGGGTGAAATGGCATGCCATTTGCAATTTCCTTTACAAATCTTCAGAAAAGAAAAAATGGAGCAGAATCTTGATATTCTAGAATCTGGATGATGGGTATATGAGGTTCATTATACTATTTTCTCTACTTCTTTATGTATTTGACCACTTTTATAATTAAAAAAGATATGTGAGGAGGTGGGGGCTTATCTAGCTCGTTATCTAGTCTAGTAGTTGATAAATCAGTCACCAGGCAGAACCAGGCCCCTGCTCCCCTGTCCTCCACCCCACCTTGGCCAGCCCTCAGCTGCTGGTGTAATTTAATTGATATGGAGTCTTAGGGCAAAGAGATGCTAACATAATCAGCCAAGAGTTGAAGGAATTTTCTGGACAATATAGATAAAATGACTTTACCTGACATATAAGCATTCCCTGACCAACCTATAAAAATGACAGTAGTTCACTAGCTGTTGTAGCTGAGTGTATGTGACATGCCAGGGCCTATGATCCTGTTACAGATTTTCTCTCTAATCCTCCTATGGGCAGTGTTTGGAGGGGAGTAGAGGGGCCCTGAACCCAGGACCCATCAGACTTTCTTCTCCTCTACTTCCAAGTCCTTGGGGTCATCTTTTTCAAAGTATAATCCAAAGGGCTGCCTGGGAAGCGTGTTAATTACAGATTTCTAGGCCCACACCTAGGCACAGGCCTGGGGCTTGGTTAAGGAGAGCTTGGTCTCTGAAGTTAGAATAGACGGCCTCAGGTCCTAGCCCCGGGTCTCACTGATAGTGTTACCTTGGCCAAGTCATGTCTCCTCTCCAATCCTCAGTTTCTTCATTTGCCAAATAGGGCCAATGGTAGCCTCTACCTTGTTGGCTATAAAAAGTTCTTAATACAGTGCTGGGCACCTGATGAGCAGTAGATATATGCTACTTGCAACTGCATTTTAACCTTTTTGAGACATTTGCAAATACCCTGACATAACTGGGAATATTACGGATGTAGCAATTAATGCCCCAGGTGGCACTATTTGGTGGATACAATTTAAACCTTATATATCCTAGACGTGTTTTTGTAATTATTAAAAGCATTTTGAAAATCAGTATTAGAATTTTTTACTTAGATGTTTGAAAAAGAATTCTGTCACCGAAGTGTATGAGAGTTGACAAGTGTAAATATGCAGTTAGACAGTTTCAAAAAACGTGTGTTATTTGCTGATCAATGTAGTGTCTCCTTTGGAGCCATTACACTCAGTCATTTCCTGTCAATCTCTCCACGCTGTTATAATCAGACGATGGATATGCATATTAAAATACAAGAAAGTTGTTGTGCATGTGTGGTGGCAGCTTTTTAATTGTTAATAATGTTGCTGCTTAAAAAGGTATCAGGATAGTTTACTCTTACGATGGTTAATAGTCACCAGAATTGCATGAGAAATTAGAGGAACTAAAACTCGGGTGGTAGAATATGAGGCTGGACTGGTAGTGATCGGTGGGTGTCTGTGTTTCAAGCAGTGCCCCAGTTACAAAAAAAAAAGCTTTTTGTCTGGTCCTGGGGCTGACTACATGGAGATTCCTTATGCTCTTCTTTCTACTACTGTGTTTTTTGGAAAACTTTTATAATTGAAAAATATATATTTGTGTATATATACGTGTGTGATGGTAAAGGGTAATCTAACTTCTCTGTCCATATCAGGGATCAACGAACTTTTCCTGAGCCAGATAGTAAATATTTTAGGCTTTGTGGGCTACCTCGTCTGTTATAACCACTGACTTCTCTTGTCCTCTGAAAGCAACCATAGATGCTACATAAGCAGATGGGTGTGGCTGTGTTTCCAATAACTTTTATTTATAGAGACTGAAATTTGAATTTTGTATAATTTCCATGTGTCACAAAGTAGTAGTAGTATTTTAATTTTTTCCCAGCTGTTTAAGAATGTATAAACTATCCTCAGCTGACAGGTAACAGGTTCGTTGTGGCCCGAGGGCCTATAGTTTGCTGAGCCCTGGTCTAGGGAAGATACAGTATGAAGTGATGGTGAGGACCCAGTTCTTTTTCTAGCTCTATGACGTCTCAGCTGCATCATTTGCTCTTCAGTTTCTGTTGAAATAATAATGTCATCAGCTTTTGTTCAGATCTCAGCTTGAGAGAGGCTATTCTGTGTGATTGGATTATTTACTGATTTAGAGTGAAATTTAGTGAGAGTCCCTCTCTCCTTTCCTTCATTTAAAACAAGAGAAATAAAAACTAGAAGTAAAAGCAAGGCTGGGGTAAAAGATGAAGTGAAAGAGAAAACAAGTCAAAGAAGAAAAGTAGACTTTGAAAGTGACATAAGGTCTATATTCTCTTCAATACCAGGGTTTTCTGAAATGTGTTGTGTTTTTCACCAGTAGAATTTAAGATGAATTTTCTAGGAGAGAAAAATGTACATTTTTGAAAATTTAAGAGTTAGGTATTATTTTTAATATGTATATATATCATATGTATTAAATAGGTAGCAAAAATATTTTTAGCACGTCAAGTTTTGTTTTTCAGATAATATTACTGAAGTACAGAATTTAATACAATTGAGAGGTTTAAGGAAAAATATTAAGAATTATTGTACAAGTGGTCTTGGACACAGCAAACACGTTCTTAGATACAATTATTTCCTCTGAATGTCCTTTATTTTTGATCATGAGGGAGGAGTAGAGACCAGGAGACATGTAATGTACATCATTTGATTTTTCTCTAAAGAAACTCTGGAGGACAAGAATGATCAAAAGTGAGTGTGAAGGGCTGGCTCGTGGCTTACCGGTTAAGTGCATGCGCTCCAATACCGGCAGCCCGGGGTTTGGATCCCGGCCACGCACCGACGCACTGCTTGTCTGGCCATGCTGAGGCCGCGTCCCACATACAGCAACTAGAAGGATGTGCAACTATGACATACAACTATCTACTGGGGCTTTGGGGAGAAAAAAAGAGGAGGATTGGCAATAGATGTTAGCTCAGAGCCGGTCTTCCTCAGCAAAAAGAGGAGGATTAGCACGGATGTTAACTCAGGGCTGATCTTCCTCACAAAAAACAAAAAAAAATGAGTGTGAATGTTCTCGAGAGAAGACACCTTAAATCAGAGTCCTGTCTTCTCTTTTGCTAAAAATTTTAATCTTTTACCTTGTAAACAAGTGGGGTAAGTCAAGGCAGGGAGAAAAAGGTGAAGAGTGAATTCGTTGAGTGGGGCGTTTTCATAAAATGGAGACCAAGGGATAACACTGCCTCAGGTAAGAGAAAATTTGTGAAGAAGGAGGCTTGCACACAATTCTCAAGGCATCCTCATAGGAAAGGATGGTGGAAGTCTGACCAAGAGAGAGAGATGCAAAGGATGTTTTTCAAGAAAGGTATAGGAGTATAATCTAGAGGAATATTTCTTTATCAAGTATCTTGATACAACTGACTGGGACATGAAGGGGAACGAGTTTCTGATTGTGAGCAAACCGTAATTTATGGACCAAGGTATTGTTATTGCAGTTGGGGAATAAACACCTAGAAAAGATGAACCCCTAAGAAGCAAATATGTTTTCACATAAATGTCCGTTATAATGAAAAAAGGAAGTGGCAGAGAAAATACAACAAAGGTAGAATTATGTTGAAAGCTTTGCAAATGGTTAGTTTATCTTTTTTGTTGTTGTTAAATGAAAAATAAACATTTTCCAGGATCCAGGGCCAAGAGTAGAACCTTTAATGTGTAATAAACAGCTAAATGTGATGATTAAGAACACAGGATGTTGGCCAGACGACTTGTTTGAACCCTGGCTTTGCCACTTACTAACAGTATAATCTTGGGTAAGTCTGTGCCTCAGTTTCCTCACCGTTAAAATGTGAATAATAATAGTACCTAACTCGTAGTTGATTGTGGGATTAAATGAGTTAATATACATATAGCATTATAAAAGAGTTGGCACATAGTAAATTTTCAGTAAATAATATATCTAGCTATTAGGCCTAAAGTATGCCCTAAATAAGTGTGGTTTGAGATCGTTACAGTAAATTTACCATTAAGTCTAGAGTGTCCCAGGGTGTGAATTTTTATGTATGTCTATATGTGTATCTATGTGTCTTAGCAATACACATCATATACATTCAAAGACTCCTAGACATGTAGTGTTGGAAGGAGTAGTGAAGGCTATTGCTGTCCCTGTGCATCTTGTGCCTAAATCTTCCTTTGAGGCTGTATTGCTGCTACAGGAGCATCCAGAGTATTTGAATAACTTTGGCATGGTGGACTTCTGTCCTTGAGCAAGCCCATTTTATCTTTGATCAACCCTTAGGGCTAGGAAGTTCTTTCTTACACTCAACTAAAATCTACCACCCGTAGGCTTCCCACTTAATTTGGTTTGGTACCTTGGGAGTCTACAAAATCCATCTCTTCTACGTGATAGTCTGTCGATTATTTTCAGATAGTGAACAGATTTTTCTTGAGTCTTCTCCAGGTTGAAATCCTTTGGTCCTTCAGCTGTTCCTCTCTTGTTTGGTTTTAGGTGTCCTGGAACCATCTTGGTTCTCACCGCACCAGTAGCCCCAGAGACATAATTGGTGTGTGTGTCTACATTTATATATAATTCACGTAAAGGTGCCGCTTTTTGAAAAAACTGTCTTTATCATTTGGAAAGGGAAACATTTTGACTTTTCTTAACCCACTTCTTAAATTCCAAATGTGGGAAGCTGGCACATAAAGAAACCATTGCTAGAGAATCATAAATCTTCCCTTGAAACTCAGTATGCTGGAATAGGCTTCTCTTTGTTCTGAGCCAGGTAGCTGTGTAGAAGTAACAGTAATCACTATGATTCTAGTGACTGTAGGAGCAGCTTATTGTGTGCCTACCACACGCCAGATACTCTGCTCAGTCCTTTAGTTGTAGTCAATCACTGAATCCTTGTGATGGTGAGTCTGTTATGCTTTTCGTTCCTATCTTCAAATGACGAAAGCAGAGCTAGGGTGAAGTTGGAGACTCTGGTAAGAAAAGCTCCAAGAGGAAGATTTTTTGGTAAACATGACCAGGATTATTTGTCCATATATCATTATCATTTATTCTACCTAAATATTGTGTAGTTTTTGGTCTCTTTTGCTTTATGTTTTGTTTTAATGCATAGAAATTGCACCAGTAACATTAAAATTATCTTTCTTTTTTGAGATGGTCCACTTTTATTCCATTGAAACAATTCAAACTAATTATTTTTAAAGATACTGCTGTTCTCAATGCACTGGAGCCCACACATACAGATACTGGGGATGGTAGACTTCATTTTTTTCGGCTTTCCCCAAGTGACTTTCCTCCCCTCTGCTTCCAATAAGATTCCCAGAGAGGAAGCCAGTCACAATGTTATCAGCAGTAGAGAGATTTCAAAATACATTCATGGGCGTGGGTATCTTAGGGGATGGCTGGGTGCCTTCTATGAGACTTAACACATTTCCTTAACATGGCGCCTCACCATGGCAACAGCCATGTCACATGACACATTGGTGACACATGTAAGGTGCTGCCACAACTCATCCCAGGTTGAATGTCTGTGATTCATTGTTTCCACTGACACAGTGACTGCTGTAACTTGCAGTTGGAAGGTTCTCTGGTTTTCGGTGCCATTAACGCACACTGACTCCCATGGCACATGGAGGACTCAGGCAAGAGAAGTGTAAATAAATAAGCGTGCGCTGTAAACATTGCCTTCATTAGCTTTACAGAGAAATACGTGTTCATCAGTCAACCTCCTTGCCACTCGCATTCTTCTTTTTTTAAGCATATTTTGTTGGTAACACCTTGGAAGCTTGAAAATGATTTTATTTTTAATCAGAGTTGTACCCATTTCCACTTGGCAAACTTCAGAAGAGAGAGTTCACGGTGGCCTCTTTTTAGTATTTATTTATATTCTTCACATGTAGCAGATTTATTGATGAAGACACGATACTGGGAATATTATTTTTTTTCTCATTGTGAAATTTATTGAATGCTTTACATAAATCAGTTGGTGGTATGATGGATCCATTTCTCTTGTGGAGGGGCCTGAAGGTTATATCAGAGGACTTTTCTAGAGGTCCATAGTGAGTGGTATTTTAACATATTTTAATTTCTGAGTGATTCAGTGAGTGATTAAAAAAGTAGATGTGGAATCTGGAAGACATTAAAGAGATGTCAAGGACAGACGGATTTTGATTTGTAGCCTAATGAAATGTTTTGCCAACTTTTAGAGATTTTTTTGAGAGTAGAACTTTAATCATTTGCTTGGGTTTCTGGCATGGTAAGGTTATTCCTGTTTCTGTTACATGATGAATCCAAAGTGAAAATGGGATAATTTTTAATTAGCAAAATTATAAAACCATTTGCAGCCAAATGTTTCTTGTCTTGTATAAACTGTGAGGTTTCACATTTTACTTTAATCATTTTAGGGAATTTCATTCTGAAGATCTATTTCAGTTGGTACTTATGTATGGATACACATCCTCAATATTAAAAATTACCTTGTAATATTCTTTTCCAATGTCACTTGAATAATCTGACAGGATTTCCGTTGTGTTTATGGCTTGTGTCTATTTTAGAGGTGTCGTGGTTACCTGAGTTGAATGTAGCACTAATATTAAAATCAGCATTATGAATGCAAGGCTGAATATTACAAGAGAAATTGTATTGGGGGTTAGAAATGTTTCTTTAATTTTATGTGGTATGGTTTTACATATTTCAGAATTGCCTTTTTTGGGCCAGCCCCGTGGCTTAGCGGTTAAGTGCACGCGCTCCGCTGCTGTCGGCCCGGGTTTGGATCCCGGGCACGCACTGACGCACCGCTTCTCCGGCCATGCTGAGGCCGCATCCCACATACAGCAACTAGAAGAATGTGCAGCTATGACATACAACTATCTACTGGGGCTTTGGGGGAAAAATAAATAAATAAATAAAATTAAAAAAAAGAAAAAAAGAATTGCCTTTTTTGAGGGTACCTATGTAATTATTTGAATCAAATGTTATGTTTTTACTTTGTACTGTAGATATATGAATGGAGAGCTATTTTAAAATATATTTTATTAAGGACATGAGAAAAATGAGCCAGGTCATGGCAGCCTGTACACAATTCCCAGACTTTTCATTTTATTATGCTTCAATTGCATTTGATTATGAGATTATTACATTTTCTCGGGGCTCATTAGAAGGATACTTGGAAACACAAGAATTCTATGGAAATAAGAATTTAAGGATCTAGCTAGATTGGGACACGTCCAGTGCCTTGAAATTTTTACTTGCTAGTCGATTGGGAGGGGAAGGCAGCATTTTATGCTGTTCTCTTGTATCCTCTGGAGGGCGCTGTGTCTCATCGTCACAGTGCACCCATTGCTGCAGGAAGAAAGATGGTGGAAAGTAGCCGGGGAAAGCTGTACCTACAGCACTAGCTCAAGGCTCTGGTGGTACATAAAGGCCCTCATCTTTAGCCATTTGTCTTTGAAAATCCTAAGTGTCACGAAGAGCAGGAGAGAAAATGAGATAAGTGTCAATAAATTTTCTTCAGACTGAGTAATTCCTTAATGAGATAGATTCTTAAAGCTGTGGGGTTCCCAGGGAATGTCACAGACCTAATCATTTATTATTCAACTGTGAATAAGACCAAAGGACAGGAACCTTAAGTTAAAAACAAACAAAAAACCAGATTTATGAGTGTTAGTTTTGTCTGGAATTTAAGGAGGTAATGATAGTTTTGGAGGTAAAAGACATGTATATTTTATAGGAATTCTTTAGAACTCCTGTCTAGATGTGGTAAAGACCTTCCATGTAGAAATAAATACAGTCAACCCAGACAATATTGATAGTTTTCTAAAACAGAGTCAGATAAGAGTTTCTTTCGGAAATATATTTTCCAGGGGACGTGGCAATGTGATATTCTAGAATTGTACCTTCTGATACCTAGCACTAGCCATCTGTGGCTGCTGAGCATGGGAGGTGTGAATGTGGCTAGTCTGAACTGAGATGGGCTAAGTGTAAACTGCACACTGGATTTCAAAGGCATTGATTACATGTTGAAGTAATAAGATTTTGGATATATTAGGTAAAATAAACTGTATCATTAAAATTAATTTTATCTGTTTATTTTTATCTTTTTAACGTGGCTACTAGAAAATTAAAAGTTACATAGGTGGCTCACCTTGTATTTCTATGGGACAACACTGTTAGAGAATATATCAATTCCATATTTCTAAAATCAGGAATCTTTAAGAAGTTCTTTTCCTTAAAAAGGAGTTCACACATTGCTCAAGTTGAAAAAACACTTGACTAATTTTTTTTAATAAAAAAAGACGAAATGAGACAATGCTTTTCAAGTTAATTCATTCCACCTACTGTAAATGCAGCACAGCAATAAATATTCCCTCATGGATTATAATCCGATTATAAGAAAAATCACTTTCAGTCATTTTCATTTTGTGTACGCCATACTGGCTCATCTAGTTGAAGAGTCACAGTTAACAAACTAGTGATGTTTGACATCGAATGCTAGCAGATCATCTATGTCTGTAAAAAGTTATCTTCTATTTTGTCACGTAGACCTGTAAATCTCAAACTGTCATGTGCATACCATTAGGCCTATGCCAGAGTAGTCTGGATCTTGCTAAATCATAGACTTGTTTACTCTAGCATACCTCCAGGAAGAGGCACTTTTTCCTGGAAGATTTTGGTAGGAAAAGACATCATTTTTACATTGTAAATGGCCAAATTTATGCTTGCATACGATGCAAGATTTTGAATGGTTACAATGACACTCCTGCTTACTTAGGTCTCATTTGATTTGTGCTTCCAGAATGTTCCTTCCTCATGAGCGGACATTTACCATCCTCCCCCTTCCCTCCATTGCCATTTAAGGTATATTTTGGTAGAAATATTTGAGTCCAAATTTAGTTTCTATACCTTAAAAAAATTATAGCTTCTACTTCCTTTGAGAATTTTAATAGTGAGGTTTAACCATCTTAGCCAGCTTGATAAAAGTGTTGGGTGTTGATTACACATGATAGGAAAGGGATTACTCTTTACCAGTAGGTAGGGTAGGAAGGCATGACGGCAGCTTACAGGAGAGAGGAAAGATCTTGAGTTAGGGTGATGATACTGGGAATAGAAGGTGGGTAGGAACAGATAGTAGAGAGGTTGTAGCAAAGGCTGGGAAGATATGGGGAGTGCCTAGAGGTGGGAACCATGGGATGGAGAAGAGAAAATAAGACTTCAACCTTTGAGTTTGCCTGACAGTGTATGGCAGTGTGCTTTCTAGAGATGGGAAACTTGATGAGGAAGACATTGGTGGGCAGGGACTGTTAACTATTGACTTTAGTTTGGGGTACTCTGAATTTGGAGGTGAGGGTGAAAAATCTGTCTAGAAATACCCAGATGACAGTCATAATTTATCTTTCTTCAGAAACTCTCTCACACTCTTCTCTTGGCCACATTTATTTAGGAGTGGTTGCCCTCCAGTACTTTTCTCTTCTAGGTCTCTTTTGGCCAATTAAATCTGATTAAATTTTTTTACTCTTGCATCATAAATGACACCCTACTTAAGCAGTAGAGGGAGAAAAATCACTAATTCTCTCATTGTTGTGAAACAATAAAAATGAACATTTTACTATATTTCCTTCTAGTCTTTTCTGGATGCAGAATTTAAATAAATATATAGTTGCAATCATCTTGTGCTTATAACTTTGTTATCCTTTCTTTCTCTAACATAACTATCTTCATGCTGCCATATTATCTTTATAACAGTTATTTTATTGACTGTGTAATAGATCATCTGTTCATTGCACAGATATCTGTTAGGTGCCTTCTATGGGCCAGGGCCTGTACTATGTCCTTGGAATGAGCAAAACTAATTTCTCACCCATGTGGGGCTTATTAATTGATTACTGTTTTTCTCCATGGGGGCATCATCACTGTTTGAGACGTAACAGTTCTTTTTGTGTGTGCCATACATACCTTGCAGCCGAGTGTATAGCATTCATGGTATATACCCCAGTCATTGTGATGACAAAAAATGTTCCCACACAGTTTTAAATACCACCCTCCCTAGTTCCACAATTGAAGATCACTGGTTTATACCATAACTAGGTTAACTATTTTCCTACTGGACAGGACATTAAATGTTAGACACTTAGATTGGTTACCTTTTATTCTTTTTCTTTCATTTGGTGGTAGACAGTTATACATCAGTTGTGTCTGTGACTGCCATTTCATTGTAGAATAAGGCCTTGAGTGATTCTCCATGCTACTTTGTCACCTTAGAGTTTTGCTACTCATAGTTTCGGGACAACCTTTTGACAGTCTTGGAGGAAGGGCATATGACATAATTTTGGCTAAGATTTCAAGTGGGAAACCTTGGTTTCTCCCTCCTAGTTGCTTTTTTTCCTCCACGTCTATCCGATCTACCACCTCTAACAGTGAAGTGAAGTACGCTTTTAGGGAGTATTTTAAGGATGTAGTATTGAACAGTGTTGAAAGGCTCATAGTTCAGAATCTCACTTCAAATCCCAATTCTGCAGCTTATCAGCTATGTGTCCCTGGGTGAGTTACTTTACCCAGTTGCATCTCTTTGCATCTTCCTCTATTATATGATAGTACATACCTCAGAAAGATCTAGTGAGATTAAATGAGCTCTATGAGGTTAGTCCTGTTAGCTAAAATGGAGACCAACATTTGTCTACTGTTGTATCGCGGTTACAAGCACAGGCTCTGGTGCCAGACTCTAGGTTCAAATCTTGATTTAATTACTGATTAGCAGTCGGACCCATTCGTAAATTACTTTGCCACTCTGAGCCTTGGTTTTCCCATTTGTGAAATGGGAACACCAAAAAACCCCCTCTTGTTGGGTCTTCATGAGGACTAATGTGCAATGCCTGCGTGTGGTGGGAGTACCCTGTAAATGGGATAGACTAATGGGAGAGGGAATTTGAATAAGTGCGATTAATATGTATTATTCCTCTCCTCTCTCTTCTCACTTTGGGGAGGAAGAAAAACAATCTAGTATGTCCAGCCACACATTTTTCTTAAATATTTACCTTATGTGTTAAAATAATTAAAATTAATAAAATACCTTGTTAGGGGTGAAACAGTGAACTTGTGTACCCTTCTTGGTTCTTCTTGGGACTTGGGCTTCCCGTTGGAGTTCTGGGCTGGTTTCAAAGTCCCAAATGCTGGGTAGAGTAGGAAGAAGTTTTGCCTCAAGTTTGGCATCTGTTTTTGCTTCACTGTATCCGAATAGCATGTATTAAAGCAAGTGGAGCCAACACCCAAAATATTGGTTGGAGGATATAATTTAAAATGAGGCATAGAAAAAAATGGGAAGGCATTTGATTTGATTTCACATAGAAAAAAATGGGAAGGTATTTTTAAGCTTCTGAATTCTTTTGGACCTCCTTGATTGTTTCATTTTTTTGTCAGTCACTTTTGTATATTGTGTATTGGGTGTATGTTAGGTGTGAACAGTTCTGCATGTTGTATCTCAAAAGTCCAAATCTTTATTCCCTATCAAGAATAATTTGCCACACTTAAATGGGTGAATTCCAATAATCTGGAGTGAGAGCGATCCTGTGGCGTTAAAAACAAAAACCCTGACAGAAAATGTGTCCTCCACAACATAAGTATTCCATACTTCTAACTCCTCCCCCGACAAAAATATGACCCTAAAGGCAATGAAGCACACAATACATAATGAAAAACAATAAAATGTAAGTTCTAGCATGTACTTTTAGTGACTCACTGACTTCATAATAAAATGTAAATGTAATTAGATTTGTGCGTCTTCTACCATTAGGAAAACTGTAGGAAGAAGTAAGGGAAAACTCTACTAATAGGGTTGTTGAACAAATTCAGATAAATCTTTAAACCTGGGAGTCACCTGGTGTACTCAGTGGTGTCTTTCTTGGCCTGGTCAGATGGAACCACTGTGAGTCATCAGAATGTGGTCCATTAATTTTGTTCACCTGGCAGCTTTGTAGAGCTGCATCTGTATGCTGTGTTCTTAGGATTCTTACGCTGTCGATGATTCATAGAGTAGCACAGAAACAAAACATGTTGAGTCTTGGACAGTATGGCTTTAAGGGTGGACTGTCTCATTTTTACCTTTTTCTTCCCTATCACTTTAGTATTTCATCTTGCATGTCTGCTGTAAGCAAACTTAGCCTGTTTTTTTGTCTGGGTTCAAAAGAGTGGGAACATTGCTATGGTTTTGGCTAACTGCAGTTATATTGAGTCCTATGTGGAAAAGTAAGGCCCTGCAGTTATATTGAGTCCTATGTGGAAAAGGCTAGAACGTGTATATTCCAAACTTCCATACTAGTGGTCTGAGTAATTATTGGTGGAATATAGCATTTTAGTATTATTTTGGGTACTGGAGAAAAATCTTAAAAATGTAACACGCTATTGTCAGTGATAAACCTGAGTCATTTCTCCCTGTTCTTTTCCTTCATAACACTTGTCGAGGTTTGTAATTATATGTTTTTTTGTGTCTGTTTATTCATGTAAGCATTCCCATTTTGGCTGTAAACTCCGTGAGAGCACAAATTATGTCAATTTTTTTAATCACACACCACCTAGCACACAGTAGCATTCAATAAATAGTTGTTGAGTCAGTGTTTTGTGTGAGTTAATAAATGTGATAATAATAATGGCTGACATACTTAATGTTTGAATGTAACAGATTCTTTGTGAAATGCTGTTTAGGAGTTTTCTCACTTGATCGTTGCCGCAGTTCTTGGGGTGACTACTCTCATTGCTAAATTGAAGAGGTGGGAAGCTGAGGCTTAGGAAGGTGAAGGGACAAACTCACGGTCACATGGCTGTGAGTGCCTTGCGAACCCAGTTCTGTCTGCCTTGGTGAGAATGCCGTTCAAGAAGAGCTGATCTGCTGAGCCGTTGCAGTTCATGAGATCTAGCGAAATTGTGCTTAAGATATTTGTTCAGCAGTATTTCTCTCTGCAACATTGAGAGGTGTTTTCGAAGGAAAATCTATAAGGATTTTACTCTAATATTAAGAAAGAGGAATTACTTCTAAATAATAATGACAGTGGTAACACCCGTTCTCTTTGCTGTGTTACGTATTCTGCTAAGCTCTGTATGTGTGTTAGAAAGATACATCCCTCTAAGGTAGATACTTTTATTATTCCTGTTTTATAGATGAGGAAGCTGAGGATCGGGAAGGTTAAAGAAAGGTTAAATAACTTACCCAAGGTCACACAGTTAGAATGTGGGATAGAGCAAATTATTAATACCTTTAGACTTCATTCTGAAGGATGATAGGAGCCAGGGACTCAAAATACCCATTTTCACATCTTATGAATATTTTATTTTTATTCGTCTGTCCTATTTTGAAATCAGGAGGCAGTGGGCAAGTGTGAGAGAGAGAGGCCAGGACTGTGAGTGTGTGGAGTTCACAGATGACCCCACACAAGGCCAGAACTGTCCTGCAGACAGGGTGCTGCCCGCAGCGGTGGCCTTGAGTTTATCTTCAGGCGTAAGACCCGCAGAGCTCGCAGGGATGCCGGTAAACTACTACACATCGTTGTTGTGTACAATCCACTTGGGGGAACTGATACTTGAGAAAGTTCCAGTGACAGATCTGGCTTTCAGCGGATGATGGTCTGCAGCTTTTCTGCTCGTTAGCTCTCTGGCTTTGAATTTTGGCTTTTGCTTCTTTTTCCCCCTCATTACGTTCTCAGCGAGAGAATAGATACTCTAATATGATGATCAAAGCCCAGTTAAGATGTCATAATTACCAATTGGTAATTAATCTGAATTTCATTGTGTGCTAAGTCACTCAGTAAACATGATGTTATTTTCTTCATCAGACTCTCGTTTGAATCCCAGGAATGACTCAAGAAATTTGCTTCTTTCCTCAATTAAAATGGAAACTATTTTCTTTCTTTTTTTTTTTTTTTTGTGTGGGGCCAGGATTAACAAGAAGGTGACTTAGGAGGAGCTGGTTTTCTGGGATGGAGATTAAACTATAGAGTAGTCCTAAATGTGTGTTTTAGATAATGCTGGCATATTTTGTTGATGCTGGCCATTTTATTTGATTGCTATCCGTTCTGAAGTCTTCTCCTCCTTTTTCCTTCTTTGAAATCTGTTGGTTACTATGGAAACAGTGTTGTTTTGGGTTTGGGTGGAGCTGTATCCACAAATGCAGTATAAAGTCATTTATAAAATGGGTTAATATTTATTCTGGCTGGGCATATATGGAACTTGATGTAATGATAATCACAATCACACATGCAGAATAAATTTGTACTTTTATTGTTATTTTCTTAGTCTGTCTAAATGTGTGCAATTTTGCCTGGAATGCACTGTCATTTCCTCTCTGATTTGGATATTGCCATTTAAAAGCCAACACCCAGTGCTAGTGGAATTGCTCTGAGTTGTAAGTACTCCGCAGGCCTCAGACATCCCTGCGACCAGATTTTCATTCAGGAAAGTGATTCCTGGGATATCTTTTGAGTCCTGCTCAAGTACCCGCTTGCCAACTTGGTCCTTTTTCTCTTCAAGCAAGTCCTCTGGATCTCATTTGTCTTCAGGAATGTGGAATTGTCCAGTCTCTCTCCTTTCACATTTATGCTTGTGTCAGCGATGCAGTGCTGTTATTAAAAATCTCGCATGATTCAGGATGTATTAATGAAAGTATGTGAAAGATTAAAGGACCAGTGACTTGTCCAGCGCCAGGTAGAGGACGAGAAGAGGGTAGGGATTTTGGAAAGGTTCCAGAGATGATCACTGAAAATGATGAAAGGGTGAGCGAATAGGATCTTTGTGGAAAGGTTAAAGGAAGTGGAACTCTTTAGCATACGGAGGAGAAGCCCAAGGGTGGGTATATATATGGGGGGGGGTGCGTTTTATTAAGTCTTTGTACACAGGAAAAGTGATTATAAGGAAGGGGAATGTTCACCCTTTGGCCCTCTACAGACCTACCATTAGGAGGGCATGAACTATGGAGGAGCACGTGAGAGTACCCTGTGACGTGATAACATGGTTAAGAGTCTTTTAAAGATTGCCGGACTCTGGAGGAGGACACCACCAAAGAGAAATGTTGGAGGCCGTCACCTTGATGTCAGTTAGGCTTACTTTAGTTATGCATTTGGTGACTGGTTTGCAAATCCGGTTGGAAGCCAAGCAAGACTTAGATGGCCCCACAGAAATTCCTTACAGGCTCCTGTGGTCATATGTATATTGTCTTATTGTGAATGAATTTTTGAAATTCATTTTTTCAAATGTTTTGACAGACATTTGTAACTCTCCAAAAATGAACACAGGAATATAAAAAAATTGCTCCCCTAAAGATTAAAAAACACACATAGTAAGGACTGTTGAAATGATTAGGTATCCAGATCTTAAATTTAGCAATGTTGTATACCTTTATGGTACATCAAATAGCGTTATATCTGCTTTTCAAAGTCCATTCAATTCAGAAGAATTTTGGTAGCTCATGAATAGACTTGTAGAATATTAGAGTCGGAGGAACCTTAGGGATTGTCCAGATCAGTGGTTCTGCTGTACTGCAGCATCAGCATCACCTGGAAACCTATTAGAAATAAGAATTCTTGGGTCCTGTCCCGTACCTACTGAATCAGAAACTCTGAGGGAAAGATCCAGCAATCTTTGTTTTGACAAGCCTTCCAGTATGAGCACCACTGGTCTCACCATCCCTCATTTACTTAGAACATTAGCATAGTAATATAAAGTTTTGGGCTAATTGGCAGTCTGTCATTGTAGTCATGGTGACCAATTAACCTGGCGTAGGAAAAAGCAAGTTTTTTAGCCACAGGCTGCCCCCAACTGTCTTGTAAAGATATTTTTTTCCTTTAATAGAAGAGCTGCCTTAACATGGCTCAGGACACACCTTTAGCAAGAGTGAGGAGGAAAACGTCTCTGTGATAATCGGCCACCATCTCTCAGGATAATATATTAAAATCATTTTTATCAGTCGTTTCCTTTTTGTGGGGTATCCATCTATCCATCCATCTACCCACTTACCTACTGCTGTATCCTTCTGTCCATCCATATGATTCTTTATTGATATTCCACCTTGTTCCAGGTACTGGGTAGTGAATGGAGCAGAGGGAAGAGAGTTATCATCCTCTGAATATTACTAGTATCTTTTGTTTTCTTTTCCTCAAACTTGTGCCATCTCTGGTGCCCAAAGCCCAAGTACTTAGTTAATTCCTTTACATTTTTTTTCCCCTTTTGTATTTTTGGCCTTTGGCTTTTTAGCTCTACAACTCACTAAATTCTTCTGCCGTAACATGGGTTTTCTCATTGAAGCTAAGCGTTCATTAAATTGTAAAGACAAACACAATATATCCAAGGATAAGTATCACTTGAGAAACACCGATGTCATCATTCCTTACATTGTGTATTCTATTTGGGTTGGTAGCTCTCTTGTGTGGAATTATATGGTAAGGAAAAGGAAGACACAATCTCTTCCCCTAGCAAACCCTTTTATGACTCTTCAGGTGGTGGGATGTCTCTTTTTACTTTCTCCCAGCAGACTCAAGGGTGGGGCTCAAGTGCCCACACTCACCTCTGACTCAGCATCCCTCCACCTCTATTGTCTTGTGTAGTTTTCAGCACCCACCCCCCAAGCTATTTTCTCAATGGAAGAGGAAGGAAAAAAAAATCCGCTGAAAACAATCCAATCCTGATCAGATTCTCATAGCATAATAAATGCTTGTTTGGACATTGCTAGGACTGTCATTTTAGCAAGAATCTTCTGTTTGATTAAATAGCTTCTCTGTTATGTATTGAGCAAAATGAAATGTATGTCATAACAGATATAACTAGATGATGACAACTTTTCTTGACTGTGAATTTCATTAAAGATATACATTTGTGTTGTATCCCTTTGAATGACAGAAGTTGACAAATAGCTAGGGAAAGTTGTTTTCTAGAAAAAAGTTAGCAGCTCGCCCCTGTTCAGATTTTCCCAGCCTGAAGACAAAAATAAGGGAGGCCAGAAAAGCAGGGAAGGCTGGGGGCCGATGGGTGGGGTTGGGGGGAGTGGAGAGAATGTAAAGTAACCACTCATGAAAGGTCTCAAGGAGGCTTATGATGAGCTGGCATCTCTTGGCTACAGGTGACTGTGCAAACTTGTTCATAGTTGTCGGCTTTATGAACGTTTAGTTTTACCTGCCCAACATGTTAGTTGCTTAGATGGATGAAAGGATGGATTTGTTCATTTACTCACTCTTTGAGCACCTACAGTGTGCTAAGTCCTAGGCAGTATGAGTGAAACCAGGTACAGTGTCCGCCCTCACAGAGAGTTGTGTGAATAAATGGCAGATTTCAGGGCCATCTTAAATAACACCAAACAGAAGTTTATGGGCCCTGCACGGTGGATTTAGAATGATATTCAGAGGGCAGGCTCTGGAGTTGGACTGCTTAAGTTAGAGCACTTACTAGCTGTTACATTGTAGGCAAATTCCGTAAGCACTCTATACCTTGATTTTTCTGTCTGCCAAGTGGAGATAATATTAGTATCCGCTTCATAGCAGTTTTATAAGGAGGATGATGACAATTCTAGGCAGACTTTTTTTAGGTACTTAAGTATAATAACCCATTTGATCCACACATGGTACAAAACCCTATGAGATAGGTGCTATTATCTCCATGTTACAGATGAGGAGACTGAGGTTTAAATAAAATAACTCATATGAGGCTATGTAAGGAGAAAGGGGCAGAAGGGAGGTTGGATATCAGGCAGTCTGACTTTCAGAGACCCTGCTTCATCCCCTTCCTGGCACAAAGTCAGTCTTCTGTAAGTGCCACCATTATAGCACATAGTCAAGGGTCAGATTTCCCCCAAGGAAGTGACTGCAGAGCTGAAATTGGAAAGGTCACTTGCTTGCTTTCATTCATCCCCCACTCTGGAGGTGAGGAGGGTAGAGCAGAGGCAAAATTGATTCCTGGCACTGCAAATGGAGAAGGGCCATTTCAGAAGAGCCAGGTGGGGAGGGTGTAGCATTGTTTGGCATCTTGATTTCCCAGTTCCCAGGAGCCAAAGGCCTCCTGGCTCCGTCCAATTCCCTGAAGAGGCTAAGATGGAACAGTGGTAACTTGGCCTCTGATTCACCTTTCTCACTCCCAGGAGAGCACTCTGACTTGTGAGGAGCCTTTCAAGGCCTCGTCTTTGGAGGTTGCCAGCCTTGGCAGTCAGCCAAGAGCCCCATGCTGGGGTGAGCGGGGCATTCCCAGGAGATGCTGATCACTTGCTCCTGGCTCTTAGACCTGTGGGCAGTCACCTTGTTTTCTTAAATAATGTGCCCATTTACAGATTGGTAAACTGGACTCCCCAGCCTTTGCAGAAACGTATGCTTGATGCCACCTTTAAGTACTACTCAGGCATGATCCCCTTTTGCCAGTTCTTTCTTCTTTGCCATCATCAGTGCTTCCATTATTACAAACTATATACCTCTGTTGGGCCTGCTCTTGGATCTAGACTTTTCCCATCCATATCAGACATGGCCAGACAAAGCCTCAAGAGGATGATTAATTAAACGGAGTTGTGTTCGGGGGTCAAGACACAATACCAGCAGTCGCCCTTGTGACTGTTGCTGTGCTTTCTTCTGACAGTACCTGTATTCCAGGTATCACAAAGCATTTTACAGACAGTAATTGAAATTACAGCACCCCCGTGAGGTAAGGATTATTATCCTCATTTCTCCTGGGGAGAGAGCCCAGCCTGAAGAAGCTCGGTATCACCATTCACATGGTGCCATTGGAAGAGCTGGTCACATGTGGCCCCTGAGTGTGGGGTATGTTCGTATGCCAGCCTTTCCTGAGCAGGGCCCTGAAATATCCTCAACCCACAGCCACTTGTTGGGTGTGAGCTTTCTCATTTTCCAAGAAGACCTGCTGGGGGAGAACCCCCTTTCCCGTGGTGAGTTCTGAGGTCTGAGGGTGGCTGAGTCACAGAGACAGACTGTCTAGCAGAGGGGCACAGAGACCATGAGAGGCAGCTCGGGTTTCAGTAAGGCACCTGACTTAGAGGCAGGCGCCTCTTAGGTGAAAATACACGATTAGTCAGTTTATTTGGGGGACAGGAGATGGGTTGTAAATGGTGCTGGGGGGTGTCGGATTGTTGGAATTGGAGAAGTCACTTGTGGAGGTGACTACTGGGCCACCTTGAGCGGTAAACTCAAGTCACCAGTATATATTTGGGGGTCCTTAATTTGGACCAGATGAAGCTACATCACATACAGGTATAAAAACACATTATAGGTGGTGGCTGGTTCAACTTGGCCATCGTCGGATGACTGTGGAATACGATGGAACCAAATGGAATTTATTCTGAGTAAAGTTCAGATTTCCAGCACAGGTGAAATGATTTCCCTCTCACATCTTAACTGATTTTTAAATCCTATGGAGGATTTGGCTGAAGACACTTGTGAAATTTCAACTGTACACGAACGGGTTCTCACCTACGATATTTTGTTTTAGCAAGTTAAACCGTGACTGGAACTTAGCAGAAGGGGAACTTTACCCATGCAGTCAGCCTGTGGTGAAGACATGATTATATGAGACCGTGTGTACCTCTGAAAAGCCTAGAGCACTCCTGAAGGCAGGTGGAAGGTGTTGTTTGAAGCGAACCATATTTTATTTTTCTCGAGAAATTCTTAAGCTGTTTCTGTGACATGAACATCTAAACAGAGTAACCAGATTCCAACTGTGCGGCTGACATAGGTTTACACATTCTTCTCCCCACCCCCTTTCAAACAAAATGATAAATACTTTCGTTTCCAGGCGAATAACATTCCCATTTTTTACCCTGGTGGGTCTTATTTTAATGAGCAATTTGATTTATCCAGTAGTACATTAGCAAAGTGTTTCCTGATTTTATGCAGCAAGTGTTTATGTACGTACAGTCCTGTAGGGTCTCCGTCTTGACGACTTCCTCTCTCTGGAAGGCCCTGTTTGGGAAGGCCTGGTTAGCACTCAGGTAGCCTTTATACCCCCACCCCCACCCCCCCCACCCGCCCCCACCATCTAAAGGGAGGGTCAGTGATTTTCAAGAGAGCTCATTTTTAGTCACTCTCCATGAGGGACCAAGCTCTGCCACGCTCCCCTGGATAGGATTCCTTGGACAGTGTGTTGCCTCAGACTGTGGTCACTCTTTTTTAAGACTGATGTCCTCACCCCGCAGTACCTGCGATGCATCAGTTGTGTCGCGTGCAGTGGCTGTGAGCACTTGTGTCTGTGTAATTTGTCGACCTCTGTTTTTAGATGTGCTGTTAGTTTGACTTTTTACATGGGATGAGAATAAGATCATCAACCCACTTCATTCTAATATGAAACAAAAGCCATTGTGACTGAAATAGAGAGTTCGGTGTGACTCACTCCACCATAAACTGTGCTTTGTACACAGAGTTCCAAAGAGATTTATAACTTTTAGGCACTATTTTATTATAGTGAATACTGATTAAACTTGAGTGGACAATGTCTTGTTGACCACCACAAAATAAAAGTAACACCCCCCTCCCCCCCAAAATAACCAACTTCTAAGCATTTAGGGTTAAAGTCACAAATTCCTAGGTGAAGCTATTTTGTGCGTCTCTTTGTTATAATTGTACCAGCTGTTTTTCCCCCGTTAGCTTGTCAGAGCTGCTCCCAACAGTCCAAGGCTGCAACATCACACGACTGTATGAAAGGAATTTGATTTAATTCTCCATATCGTTCTTTTAACTAGAGACGGCGTAAAATCAAATTTGGCTAAGCTTACAAGGGTGCCATTTAGAATGATGGATTCTCCCAACCACCAGTGTACAGTGTAAAACTTTTATTTTCCCCTTTTTGTTATTTTAGGTTAAGCATGTCTCTCAGAATGACTGTACTGTTGACAATATTTATTTCAAACAGTCTAGCAATGCCCTCTGCTGTAATTGAAACTTCCAAAAATGAGCTGTACTTCAACTTTTAAAATATTATTTATGACTTTAAAACCCTCACTCCTCTAGACTAGGTAAATGGCTTGCTAATGTCTAGAGGATTGGACCTGATTTATTATTTTCGGATCCACAAGCATGTTACCTTGCTTCTTAAGTTCTAATGGTCAAGAATGCTGTAAAAAAATGAAGCAAATCAGCTTTCATTTCCTCTGAAAATTGAAATCAGCTTAACTCACAGATTAATTATCTAATTCCTCTGAAGTCATACATGTTTCTGTGTGTGTGTATTTTGCCTTTATTAAAAACATTGGAAGGCAAGTATTTCCTTTTAGCAGTGCTTGAATTTGGGGGCTAAAGTAATTTCATTTTGAATGGGATACTTATTTGCAAAGATGAGATTTTTTAAAAAATCTATATCTATTACATGAGAGACAAAGATGAAGAAGGAGATTGCCTTTTGGCATTCTGTTGTGACAATTACAAAAATCTTTATTAATTGGCAATAGAAGAAAGCTCCATTAGGAGAAAAAATAGATCCCTTCGTCTGTTCCCCTGTAGGGGTAATTTTTACACCTTGTCCAGTATTTAAATACCTCTTAACTGCTAGATGTCCATCTGTATACCCTTCCTGGGTCTCTAAACTAGTGTATGAAGCATGACCTTGTAACTTGCTTTGTTTATACATCTGTCAGGACAATATGTTATCTTTCCTTAAAAATGCAAATGTGCTCCCTGCAATTCAGAGCTCTTCAGTCAACAAATAAATTGAGGTAAAGACTATACCTAATACCCATTTAATTTAAATTCATTTTATAAACATAAAGATGCCTTTTAAGAGAAGCTTTAATTCCTACTAGCACCTTGATTTGTGGTTGCCATGGAGAATCAAATCTGTCATTTGACAAGAAAAGTCACCCATTTATGACAGCACTTTATCTTGTCTCTCCAGGGGAAGAAAATGTCAAAAGTGAGAGCGGAAAAAAATAAAGCCTTGAAACACCAGAATTTCTTGATTTCATTTTTATTATTCAGCTATCATATCCTTTCTGATAATAGCAACTTGGTGAAAATAAATAATGTTCCTACAGTAAAATCAAATATTTCGTATTGGAATGGACAAGGTTCTTTGTGACAGTCAGTGCTGTGAAGTCTGGCAAGACATAGTGTTATTAGATAAACCTACGGTGCCCAAATCCCATTTTCTTTTCATTATAGTGTCAAAATAATTATACCTGTGTAATTTGGGTAAGAAATTGCAGAATAAGTAAAATGGTCCATTGCAAGAGATTGCTTTAAGCTTGTGTCTCTTACAGGGTGGGGTTTCTACCAGCTAAAGAAATAAATGCTAGGGAAGGTATTTTCATTTGAATAAAGATGCAGAGTAGGTCTTCCATATTATTTGCTAAATGGGCAGGTAAATGCTATATTCTGTTACGTTTCCCACATACCTATTTTGCAAATCTGAGTAAAAAGGCAGAATATTTCACCTTGTCATGAACTGGGACATTGTATTTTCCCAAAGATTTAAAAAAATGTTTCATCTGATCTGATGCTTGTTTGGGCTTTTGAAAATGGAGTTGCACTTGCAGAGATTGAAAATATTTAAAGATCTGATCCACTGATTCTAGCTTGCCATGTGCCTGTGTAATGTGTAAGTACTATGTATATGGACACATATAGGTTGGAAGGAAATTTGCCTGCCTGCTGCCTTCATGGTTAAACTCTGACTCTTTTTTGAGATTTGCATTGCATTAAACAAAAATGTTGGCATTCTGCTCCGATAAGCACATGAAAGTAATCTGGGCTGCCTCTTTCTTGAGGGGCAATGTTTTTGATTATTGGAGTATTATACAGCTTGATGTGGTTCAGAAGTGAAGTTATCTTGTATCGATGAGATAGCATTGTAATAGCGAGCCCTTTAGTGAAGGTTTAGTGTAAATATCTGACTGGTAGGGAAGCTGGTTTCTGGAACAGTTGTGCTTCTGTGAGATTACGAAAATAGAGAGAAAAGAAAGGGCTGAACTCTCATTTTCCTGAAATTGGCGCATGGTCCTGGAGTTGTAGCCAACGCCGGCTGGGATCTGCTGTTCAGAAGCCTTCAGCCCCATAGCTCCTGTCCTGTGTGCCCATGCTGGGGATGTGAAGCAGGATGTGCTTGCTAAAATCAAGAAAGTGGGCAGAAGGAATAGCCATGACTTGTGGCAAACAAACCCACCGATAAATATCAATAAAAACATTTCCCAGGCATATCTTTTGATTGCCTCAATTGTGCTTATTGGACAAACTGCATATTTTTACCTAGTGGTTGAGCCGTCTCCCCTACTATTTGTGTGCACAGGAGTTCTCAATTGCCTATACGTGAGACGTAGCACACTGAAGTATGCTTTAAAGGGATATGCACTAAATATGAATCTGCAAATGCACTGTACTTCTGAATTAATGCTGCCTTGTTATTTAACAGTCAGGACTCTGTTTGGTCATCTACTTTGATAAAGTTGTTAGTTTATTTTCATGGAGGTGAAAATGGAGATATGGATAGTTCCCCCATCAGGATTGGGATCTCTTTTGTGAATACTGAGGATATTCGATGTGTGTACCTGGCAGAATACGTCCACACCAATTGATAATATAATTGCAACATAGCACAAGAGTCGTAATTTACATAGATGTTCTAGGATGCCGTGTGGACGGCAGTACTGAGGATTTGCTTGAATCCAGTGTGTATAAATACATTAGGTGGAGTTTTTTGGCTTTTATTGGATTTTTAAATTTTGAAATTGTATTTTAATTTTTATTAACATAACTTTCTGTGATTTCTGGTTTCTATGAATTTGTGAATGCTTTTTTTTTATTTTGAGTTTCATGGTGAGGATTAGCAAAGACGTTTAAGAACGTGGTAGAGATGTGTGAAGGAGTAAACTCTGCCTTCAGTAGCCTAGCATTCTGTCAGCACTCTCAAATAAGCATCTTTATATTCTAGTATGAGAATCCATATTTGTGTTCTGCTTTCTTTGAGGGTAAATGACACATCTCTGAGATAAGTTGCCAGGGCAATCTTTTTCACAAGGGACATTTTCTTTAGCAATAACCTGCAAACGTTCTTTCTTTAAAAACAAAGCTACTAATATTAGTGGACATAGATTTTTTACAGAGAAAAACACAACTGACTCTTTGATATTCCGTGTGTTGATTTTAAGAGGATGGCCCTGTTGTTAATAGTAAAAATATCTAGCATATTTAGCACTTACTATATTTCAGTCATTGTGTAATTTAGGTATCTCACAATATCTCTGTGAAGTAGGAACTGCTATAACCCCCATCTTCTAGGGAAGAAACTGATGTTAAAGAAGATAAATACACTGTTGGGATTCGAACAGCACGCTTTCACGGTCTCCAGGAGCAAAAAGAAGAGGGCTGAGGGTCCAGGGAACACTTAAAATAAATTTTGGTCACTTGTATATAAAATATCTGCTCAGCACATTGTGAACTAACTCTCACATCTGAAAATTTAAGAGTTTACAAGAAAAACCGGCACCTTCCATTGAATGTAGCTTCTTTGCTTCTGCAATAATGAAACTAACAGAAAACCTTATTTACATTTCAGAAATAGTTTCCTCAAATTTCCTGTTTTGCCAGACTTTTGTGAGTCCCCCTCTCTTTCTCTTTCTGTGTTGTGCCTGCTGCCCACAGGCTTTGCAGTAAAGCAAGACTGACTAGTTTGTCAATTCCATCAAGCAGTGTGTACACTCCAGCCCTGCTCGGGAAGGACTGTTGCTGCCTCCCAAAGACTTGAATAACAAAGCAAGGGCAGCTCCTCTTCCTTCCACTAATGTTAACTCCTTTCCCTCAGCTTGGCATGACTTGATGGCTGTGCTTTTTGGAAACCCTTTGTCCGAGTTACTTTACCTGAAGACTTACTTTATTGTTTTATTAATGTAGTCAAATTATAGTCGTGTTTTAATAACTTCATTGAATGGAAATGAACACTTTGAACTGAAAAGTAAAATGGTGATGTTTATTAAACCGTTCTTGCATATCTCTGCAGATCTGTAATGGCAGATAAAGTAAGCACGAGTGCATGTGCGGCTCCCACTGCATACCCACCTTTAACTATTGCTAATAACTCTTTTCTTTTTTAGGTAAACCTGCATCGGGGAAATTGAATCCGTTGAAAGTGTAGCCCTTTAAAATATTTTGACTCTTCATATTAATGAAAAACATTTGGGCTTCTCCAGATTTAAAACTTGGGCCTTTAAAAGCATGAAATGAGAGAGGAACTCAGAGGCAAATGCATCTTGTTTCTCTCTCACATGGCAATTAGTTAATTCTTAGAAATACCACCCCATCCAACATTTAAGAGTTTTCATCATTCGTTTTATCCAGATTGTATCAAAAGCAGTGTTTTCTTAAACGTTTAAGTGAGTTTTTATTTAGGACTCCTTTGAGAGCTAGTTTTAAAGTTGTCTTTGATTAAAAGAGAAGGGTGTTTAATGACTAAAAGCTAACATATAATGGGTTATTTATTGCTACTTGTTAAATCAGTTGATTTGGTCCCAGACAAAGTGAATATTAGACTTAAGGAGAGCGCTTTCGTTCTGGAGCTGGTCTGTTTTTGTTTGAAGTGGTCTATACATAGGGATGCACTCTGAGTTGTGTGCCTCCGTATTTCAGACAGAGGGGGGGATGTGTGCTTGTGCAGACAGTTCCACGTCTGCCTGTCATTTTCTATGAAGAGTTTAGCACTAAAAGCGCGTGTGTGTGCATGTGTTACTGAGAAAGAACACATTTCCTTTAAGAAATTGACTATTTGTCAAGAGATGTGTATCATTTGTAAGAATTCCAGAACAGTGCCCCTGCCCCATTCACTCTGGGGCATATATAAAGCTATGACTTGCTTTTTGAAGTTTTTGCAAATTATACGGTTGCAGTATGTTGATCAGTGTAGCAGTGGATTGAAACCAGCCAATAAATATAGCACAGAAGGAGATGCCCTTTTGAAGTTGTTCAGTAGTTCTCAAACTGTAGTGGACCCAGGACTACCTGAGTGCTGGTGATTCTGATTCGGTGGGTCTGAGATGGGACCCAGAAATCTGGGTTTTTTTAATAAGCTCCTCTGATGATTTGAATCCAGGTATTCCACAGACTTTTACATATGTTCTAGAAGTCAGAGAGTTGTCCTTCCCATTCCACCATCAGGAGCAATTGCATCCAAATTCTTGTAGAGCAGCGTTCCTCCTCCCTTGGTGTGTATAGGGATTAGCTGTGGATTTTGTTAAAATGCAGGTTCTGATCCAGTAGGTCTGGTGTGGGGCCTGGGACCCTGCATCTTTACCAAGCTCCCTGGTGATGTCCGTGCTGCTGGTCCAGGCCACGCTCGGAACACCACAGTTCAGTCGTTTATATTGCAGAGTTTTTGAAAAGAAAGGAAAAATTTTCAAGCCACTTTCTAGGTGCTTTTTGTCTCTGTGGTTTTCTATTGAACACCCGTCTCACTCTCTCTCTGCCTCAGCTCCTGCTTCAGTGTATAACCACGTCCGTGAACATTAAGGGGCATTTTCACAAAAAGTGAAAATATAGATGATGCTCCTCATGTATGTGGAGGCACAAAGATTCTAAATTAGCCCCCATGACCCCAGCTCTGATCGCCTTGTAGGAATATAGCTCTCTCAGCTGGACGGAGGGGCCGTTAAGATTCTTTTGAGACACTACTTTGTCTTACCTCTTTACTGGTGCTGTTATGTAACAAAACAGAGCGAATGTCGTTCGAAACTCCAGGGTCACTGGAGAGGGGGGTGAGAGAAGTAACAGTCTCACTCAGGATTTTCGTGCTAAAGTATAAATATTTGCTCTGTAAAGGATTTGACGGCAGAGGAGGTGGTTTGGTGGAAATACTCGAAGTCACGCCAGCTCTGTTTCAGGGTTGCAGCCTCTTTCAAGCTTCATCTGTTCATTGTCTTAAGCCCAGATGCCTAGTTCATGATGAGTTTTTAGGACTTTATCTCTTTGCATGAAAAGGGATGAGGTGAGTCTTTACTTGAAGACTTTATGTTTTCAGCTGTAGAAGCCAGGAGCTATTATGATGTTAGTGTCTGAACTTGGTAGATATCTGTGAATTCCCTTTATACTTGGGCTCTTCGGAAGAGGAATGTGACCATTGGGCTCGACTCTAGATTTCATCAGCATTTTTGGGCTGGTATTTCTTCAATGAGAATAGGATTCTAGATCCTGAAGGTGATATGGATCATCTCAGTGACTTTGACAAGATCTCTGGGTTGGAGGTGGGGGAGTTTGGATTCATTTGTTAAAAAGCAAGAGTTGGAGTTAAATGAGCTTTATGAGTCCATTGGCACCAGACATTCTTTCCTCCTTGGGTTGAAATCCTGTTACAACCTACACTTTGATTTCAGCCTATGGGGCTGCCCGGATCACACTGCCAATCTACTTTAGCTGTTAGGTTAACCAAGGTAACTGGTTCTCAAAATATCTATTTGCATTCAGCTTGAAGAACGTATCTGATAATTCGTGTTTTGAACCAAGAAGTCCCTTGCCCGGTAGACAATATGAAACTGGGGGTTGGTAGGGATGAGATTGGGGGAGTGACCCTGCTTTATTCTTGTTGTCTGTGTTTAGCTGGCTGGTCTTGGTATTATTTATCGTGAAGCTATATATGTCCTTATTCCCCTTATTCTTTTCTTCGGAAGTTAGGAAGTGTAGTCACTGTGGGAACATTCACTGATACTGGCTCAAACATCACTGAGTGTGATAAGAATTTTAGAACTGGAAGCAACTTGAGGTAGCATGTAGTAGTCCAGGGATTCTCAAGCTCAAGTTGTTACGGGGGTCACACAGGTAATTCAAAAGAAGTAAGCAGGTTGGGTGAGGAGAGTGGAGAACCAGGCAACACTGCTGCTCTACTTCATCCAATTGTTGTCAGGACTTCAGGCCATATTGTCAGTTCTTCTGAGTTTTCTAGAGATGCCAGAAAGCAGAGTGGACTCTTATAAGTCCACTCTTATAAGTAGTAAGAGGGGTCTTCAGATGCCTTGGAGATGTGTTCATTTTACCCACTCGGACTCCACTGAGTGAAAGGGGAAGGAAAGGAGGGAAGCCAGTGTGTGGAATTCATTTCCATTTTCTGGGAACGCTAGCTGATTTTCTCAGCAATTGAAAAACTATCAAACAATAACATTTCTCTGCAGTTGACTTGGAAGGGAGGCAGGCGCTCCTGCTCTGTGACCATCAAAGAATGACAGGTCTTGACCAGAGCAGTGTCCGCATTCAAAGATGTGTGCCTCATCCTTCGAAGTTCAGGCCTCTCTAATATTAAAATTTAACAAGACCCTCCTTTGGGTCAGTAAGCCCAAACCTCATCATTTATCCCAGAGAGAATAAAATTATATCTAGAAACTCATCCACGATTGTGCCAACTCTGAATCTTCCTTATCTTGCCTTGCTGGTTCTTTGGATCTGCCTGTATTATTAAAAAATAAGATATCATTGCACGTGAATCACCTGGTTTTCCAAGCTGTTACCTGTAAACATAGCTGCAACAGAGTAAATACATTTACATATGTCTCCTTGGCTTGGGGGTTAACTCAATACTTAAAACTCCTGAATACTTAGTTTTGAGACTAATTTCTGTAGTGTGTAAGGAGTTTCTGTATATAAGAGCTTTTCATGTCCCTTTAGAGTTCCCTTTGATGACATTTTTTCAAAAGATACAGGGTGGTAGGTATTAGAAATGGATATAAATTCACCTTTTGGGACCTCCAAGAGTGTTTAATATTAGACACCTCGCAGGTAACATTTCTGCAATAGCACATATATCGTCATCCTATTGGCACCAACTTTTGCCATAGACAGATGTGTAAGCACCGACACAGGAGGCGCATACCTTCATGAATGAGAGTAATTCATTTTCCTTGGAAAGCTGCAACTTAGGAAGCTATTGTTTTACCTGTGGAATTACCAACCTGAAGGGAGCCTGGAGTGAGCGCACACTGTTTTCTTTGGGGTTTTGGCAATTCCTCTTCTAGCTAGACCATTTTTTCCGTTTGACAACAGCTGGGTAATTTAACACCTACACAAAGGAGACCTAGTTAGTCTTCCTTTATGGTTCTAGTGTGTTCTCCTTATTTTTTGTTTGTTTTTAGAATAAGCCATGGCCACTTGATGTGGTCGTCCCAGTGTTGAAAAGACGATGCACCGCTAATGCCATTTCGGCATCGATCTGCCGTACGCTAGCTTATCCTGAGCATTTCCAATCTACTGGTGTTTTATTTACTGCATTGTTCATCAGGTTAAATTGTATTTAATTGGCTTTGTATTTTGTCTTTTTGTTTCGATGAAACGATTATTGGGGGTATTAAAAAAAAAACCATTTAAATGAAGCTCCACCATTTAAAACACATATAAAAATTCTTTAAGATGCCTTTTATTCCAGATCTCTTTATCTTCCTTCACAAGCTTTCTGAGAATAAGTAGTGCATGTTGAGGTTTATCTTTGCTTTTATGTGCTCTAGCCACATGCTTAACATTGAGCACATTTGAGTTGCATTTCATTGGGCTTTCACAATCCTTTTATAAAGGGACTGATCTGTTAACATCACCCTCTTTAGATCTAGCAGACAGGATGTTCTTCCATCCAAAGAAGCACTCCCAGTCTTTCTGGCCGGCCAGTAAGTGAATGATTTCAGGCCTGGTGGGCAATACTTGTGTCCATGCGTAACACAGCCCGACCACAGTAGTAGGCAGCTGCATGTAATTTTGAACTCCACTCATTGAACTGTAATAAAACAATATAAGCACTGCTTGGGGGAAAGATTGGATGCAGTTATCCTTACACAAGGCTCGGGCATATGAAAGCAGTGCTGGCTGACAAGAGGATTTTGAGATTTGATTTTGATTGAATTGCAGAATTGAACAGGCCAGGAATGTCAGTGGAAGGCTAAACGCCTGTAGTGCCATAAAGTTTTATTCATGTGAGGCTTTCCAATATCAAGTAGGTGGATTATTGGAAAAGGTGTCAAGGGACATGAAATGGAAGTGCCCAAAACATAAAATGTAGGCAGGAGGGAAAAATTACTTCTTGCTTAGTATATAATTAGGTCTCAAAAAAAAAAAAAAGGAGAGACTATTCCATAAAATTGTTTGTTCTTCCCTCTCTTTAAAGAAAAAAAATGACCAACTTATCATGTCACTTATTGTATTCCTTCAAGAGAAATTGAATTTAGCAGTATTTAGATAGGAGCTTCTCTTTTGCTGTTCTGTAATTTTGTTCAAAATCAACATAGGGTGATAGGCTTTCTTGAAAACAGAGGGGAGGATGAACCAAGATTATCACCGTGCACTGGACACCACAAACTATTATGTTCAGAAACAAGAGAGAGGCTCATTATTCACACATCCTCACACACTGACTTATTTCGTAGCTCGGCTGTGCGTACAAATCATGCACCATTTGCATTGGACGGCTGATATCAAAATTCGTGTGGCGTTAGAGGGAGGCGTTCATTGGCGGTGAGCTAGTAGTTCTACGGTGAAGTTATACAGAAGGTTGGACTGGGGAGGGCCAAGTTTATTACATTTTCTGTCCTGGTGGTGTTTCCATGTGCAGTGTTTCTGCTCAGATCATTAGTGAAGCACATCTAAAAATTGCCAGCATGGAGGTAAAGAAACACCTGTAATCTTTCAGTTTTGAATCTATTTGTTTAGTGTTTGTAACCAAAGTGGTTTCACTTAAATAATCGAAATTAGGAATATGTGCACTTAGACTCTAGCGTGCAGGTGTGATTTTTCTTTGTCCTCCTCCTACCCCTTGTTCTAATGTATTGTGTATTTAGAAACATGTTTATTTGTAAATGAGGCTTTGTGAGGTTAAAACGGAAAACCAGAAAGGAAATCTTGAACGTTGACAGCCTTATGTTTTTAAAGCCCCTTTTCCCTTTAATGCTCAATTTGAAAGAAATGCCATAACTTACGGCTGAAGTTACCTCTCTGAGATGTGTGAAACTTTTATTTACCTCACGTTGCATAGATCTGTGTTAGAATGTCTTTACTTATACTTTATTATTAAGTTTTTCTAAAAATAAACTCTATGAATATTTATCTAATCAAACAATGGTTCGTTTACAAGCAGTCCTTGAAAAGAAAAAGAAGTCCTCCATTTGAGTGGTCAGATTGCGTGATCAGGAAGTGGCCCCTTCTACTTGTATATTGCATCCCCTCTTCCTTTAGAGTTTAGGCAAAAATGACATCTGAGAATGGGATTTTCTGCTGTTTATGGAATTAATCCTGATTTGCGTGGGAGAGGATGGGAAGAGATTGTTTAGGAAAGGCTCACAAAGTTGCAAAGGGCTGCTTTTGAACTTGGTAAGATTCAAGGACATTGTCCCTTGCCTAGGCTGCTCCCAGCCTTGAAATTCTGGTTTTTACGGGAGAGAGATGTTATAATGGTACCCATCAGTTTACATCTTGGTGTGCCTCTTTGCGAGTTACTGCCACACACACAAAGGCATGAAAAATCACATTTCACCTCTGTCTCCCTTGCACACTGGACTTTAACCTCACCTTTAAGATGGGGCAAGCAAGGTGCCCACGGTGCAAAATTTAAGGAGGCACTCACTCTCAGGTGCTACCTTGAGCTTGGAACCACTCTGAAAGTGAGTGCCTCCTTAAATTTTGCACCCTAGGCACCTTGCTTGCTTCCCCTAGTTCTGGGCCCTGCTGTAACACTTTTGGAAGGCTGCTTTGGGGCCGCATTTTTGCAATAGAAAAAAATCCTTGATCTAAGTGAAGCACATCCACCTTTGTGCTATTTCTGTAACCTACCCTGTTTTTCTTACCAAAATTAAAAAATGGCAATGAATGTGATTATACAGTGTTGTTGGATGACTGTTTCCACGCAGCTTCTCCGAATTGGCAGACATTCTTTGTCTGAACTAAAA
Source organism: Diceros bicornis minor (assembly GCF_020826845.1). Lineage (NCBI taxonomy): Eukaryota > Metazoa > Chordata > Mammalia > Perissodactyla > Rhinocerotidae > Diceros > Diceros bicornis. The sequence continues at coordinate 69,725,111 of NC_080741.1, read as the reverse complement.
AGCAATTTTGCATTAGGTCTGGTCATAACATGTAGTTTTTTTTTTCGAGCCCACTGGAGCTAGGGTTTGACATTAGCTAACAAACTCCGCGTGCCACACACCTTATTAAGTTGTGTAGTTCCAAGTGCCCTCCGTTAAAAAGACATGTGCTGGCATTACCAGATTGAAGTTTGCTAAGCAGGTTTCGAAGGATTAATACTTGGCAATTATTTGGCTCTGAAATTGTGGAAATGGTAATTTGGTGTTTAGAGCAGAGAAGTTAAGTTCGTAATAGGCATCTAAACTCAGGACAGTAAGGCACTTGACAAGAATGATCTTTATTTCTGACACTACAAGCACCACCTACTAGTTACAGGTATCTCGTAAAGTGCTCTCTATGAATTCCTACCATTTCATCAGGAAAACCCAGTTTGGCGGATACCATTATTACCTACTGGTTTACAGATGAGGGAATCACTGCCTGGAGAAATGAAATCATTTGCCCAAGTTCACAGTCAGAAGCAACAGAGCCTAACCCTTGAACTCTTAATACCTACGCTCTTGACCACTGCATAACCCTTCCATTTATTGTCTAGGGACGTTATTATAGGTACAGTCTGCCTTTATCGAAGAGGTACTGGAATTTCCTTCCTAATTATTGCTTATACCTTACAAGTCAACAGCCTTCATTTGCAGAACTGTTAAAGCATTAAGTGTCCATGCTAAGTTTTTGCAGACTTAATGGAGCAGGACTTGGTACATTTCTTTGTGGAAGCTGTTCAATGAGGAGTGTGTAAGGGGAAAAGAGGCAGTGGGAATCGTTAACTCTGGTCAGGGTAGAAAGAGCTCCTGATAGAGTAGGAGGTAACTGTCAGTCACTAAGATTGAAGTCTTAGAAGGAGCCGGTTTCTGCACTGAGGTTCCCTCCCCAAGGCTGGCACCGTTCACATTCCTTAGCAGGGAAGCGTCGTTTGGATCCGTCAGCCCACGAGGGGGTTCCATGAGGTCTGGCACTGTCTGGTGTGTAGTGTGTATGAAAGAAGCCTCTTTCCTAAAAGCTGAAATTGGTTTGAGAAAACTGGAAGAATGAGTCATTTTAGGTTCTTCTCTCAGAACACGTCTACACTTGTCTGGCTGCTTCTAAAGTGTTGAAGTTTCTCTGTGATCCTGAGTAGGACAAAAGGGAGAGAAACAGATATCCACCTTCCCCCATTCTGGTGAGTATGCAAGTTTAATGATAGTATATTAAAAAGGCTAGATTCTTTTAGAAGGACTCTGCTTATGTGTGTTATAACCTGTGTCTTGCAAGGTAAAGCAGTTTGAGCATGGATGGCCTCCCTTTTAATAACCTTGCTGTTAGCAGGAGGCCTTGTCCACACTTTTCTTTAGTAGTTCCTCTCAATTCCTGGGTAGTAACTGGAGTATAGGCCTTAGTGGTTTCACATCTCCCAGAGTGAAAACTATAGTGGACAATGGGGTGAATTAGCATTCTGACACCGTGGAACCAGGCCCCTCACCTGTTTCCTTTCAGCTGTAGTGATTTCCATCTGAATCCTACTCTTAGACCTGGGCATCTGGTTGCCAGTCACTGAGCAAGTACCTTCCTGCCTCAGTTGGTTCATCTGTTAAATGGGTGTTACTCTTTGTAAGCTTTTTGGGGAACCCATGAGCTAACTTGGTGATGTTTGATGCAGAGGGCCTGGTCATACGGTGGCTAAATATAAACAGCAATCATTATTGGTGTAGGTATAGACATATGTGTAGACAGAGGTATTCAGGCCACAAATATGTTTTGTTTGACTTGTATGGTGTTCTAAATAAAATATTTGAATTTATCACTTATGTTTACTAAGATTTCCTCTGCAAAACCCAGATTTCTGGCTTCTTTTCACAAATCAAGAGATGTAGCAACACCAGCCTTTCTCCCATTCTGGGGCCAAGGTGCCTGTTTAGATGGGGCTTGTCCAGCTGTCCGGTTAGGGATGCTTCCACACTCCCTGGTGTTTGATTCTCTGCCTGCTTCATTCATTTAAGCAACCACCTGTCCCCTGTGGGCATTTGAGTTTGCAATCCTGATAGGGAGTATGTCCTGAAATATGCATACCAGTATACACGAGTGTGTGGACATAATCAGTATTGACATTGCTCCCACTGAGGAATGTTAAGCTAGATTTCTGGGAAGTGCTAGTTTTTTAATTCTCTAAGTGATTTAAACTTTCTGGAAGCTGTGCATCCCATATAAACAATGGGATCCAGGGCCGGTCCTGTGGCTTAGCGGTTAAGTGTGCGCGCCTCGCTGCTGGCGGCCTGGGTTCAGATCCCAGGCGCGCACCGCTTCTCCAGCCATGCTGAGGCCGCGTCCCACATATAGCAGCTATGCTATATGTGGATGTGCAGCTATGACATACAACTATCTACTGGGGCTTTGGGGGGAAAAAAATAAATAAATAAAATCTTTAAAAAAAAAAATGGGATCCATAGAAAAACATACTCATTGGAGAATTACAAGGCATATAATTTTGTCTTTAAGTTCTTATGAGTAATTGTAAGAACATGACTTCATAGGAACCTCTGAGACATTACAGCGTTTTAATAACACTTTGTTGCTACATAGGATGCTTCATTTTTACTTTTATTCATTTAATATTTTTTCCCGTGTGTGGCAGTGGGTGTCCTGGGCACCTCACCCCCGTCTCCAGCTCCACCCTTCTCTGCTTCCGGGAAGCTGCCTGGTTCCTTCTGTCCCCTGGGCAGAGGCTCCAGGGGTATGTCCTGTCTGCGAAGAGTTCACGAGGTTTCACCCACTTCTTCATTCTTCAACATGCATTTTCCCCGCTCATTATCCTCTCTGCTTCCCCTCGGGCTGCCAACAACGCATTATATTACCCACATCTGCAACAAGAGCTGCTACCACCGCTGTGCCCGAGCCTGCATTTCCACAGTTAAAAAAAATAGAAAACCCCAACGGGTGCCCATGAATGGCAGCAGCTTCGTGGAAGTCAGTCGTAACAGGGTGGCAGAGCCCCTATTTCTCCGTGGGGCTCAGGCTTTCAGAGAAGGGCAAGAGCTGTGTTCTGCTTTGGTCCCTGTGGCAACCAGGTATTCCACGTTGAATACCTGAATTCATGAATTCATTCGTTCATTCACACGTTCTTGTCAGTAGATATTTATTGAGTGCCTATGATGTATCAGGCAGTGGTGCTCTCAATACTGAGTGAAAACAGACTTGCTGCCTGATCCTATAACACAGACACAAATGGGAAATTAGAACTATAGGAATGCAACACAGAAAGGCCTCATATAAAAGAGTGAATTGACTCTGTTGAATGCCATGGAGTTCAAACAACCTTAGAATCTCAGAACTTCTTGAGACGCTCTCTGGATGGAGCTTATTTTCATTTTCCAGTAACTTCAGGAGGCAGTAAATGACATGATTAAAACGTGGTCTTCCATATGAGCCCTGTTCTAGTTCCAAGCAAGACACCGGGGGCTGCCATTTACATTGCCAGTGATGTGCGTGGCACCTCTTGAGTTGTGCAATGCACACCCTTCCCAGCCGTTCATGGCACCCCTGATTCAGACAGAACTGCATTTGAGTCCTGCTTTTACCACTTACTGTTTGTGAACCAGTGCGTGTTTCTATAGTTCTCCTCATCTGTAAAATGGAGGGTATGGTACTGGCCTCATAGGGACCATACTGAAGACTAAGGGGAGGAGGCCTATGAAAGCCATTTGTGTAGTGCCTGCTGCATGGTCCATACTCGAGAAATAGTGCCGGTGCTGTTATTGACATGAGTGATCTCCTTTTGCACATCTTTCCCCACCCAGCCACATGGTGCACTTTGAAAAGGATATCCTTCACAGTCGTTTTCCAGAAAATTGAGGTCACTGACTTGTTTCCTTCTTGAACCCTCCACCCTCCAGTCCCCACGGCCGCCTCCCCCCTCCTCCCATCCCTTGGGCCAAGTTACAACAGAGGCGTGTACAGAGCATCCCTCGCAGACGTCAGTTGCCTTTCTGTCGGCAGCAGGCCTGTTTGATTCTGGCTGCTTATCTGATCCGGGGAAGAAGCCGCGCTCCTCAGCCTTGGGTAGGCCAGTTGTGGGCTGGCCTGTAATAATACAATTATGAAGGTTAACAGGAAAAAGTGGGGTCCAGTAGCGATTCCAGGCAGCTGGCAGTCCTGCTGAATTGGAAGCGCCCCACCAGTGAAAACTGCAGCAAGAAGCAAATTAAACCTCCTATCTGCCATCTCACTCTCTTTTCTCCCCTTTCCTGTTTGGACTTGAAAGGCGATTGGAGCCAGGGCCCTGACAGTTGACGGAAGTGCTGCAAGGAGAGAGTATTTATTTACAGTGAGTCGTGGCGATGCTTGTTCAGGATGCGGTTTCTTGCAGGAAGTTCTGTCCCCACCCCCGGGTTTGATCATTTCTCCAAAAAAAAAAAAAAAAAAAATCCTTGATTGTTTGAGGCCTCCGTTCTGACATAGAGCAATGCTGTGTAACCTGTCTGTACTTGGAGGGTTTGCCGAGTGCACTCCTGTAGGAGGGCCTGGAATGGGGCAACTGGCAACCAGTGGGCCCAGCTCCCTTCAGATACGTTCAGGCGCGGCAATAATCATTAGGCATTTAAAATAGGGAAGTAGGACGAGCACACGTGCTGTAAGTTGTGGTTGGCGCGGGCCATTCTGTTCGTTAACAGAAACTAGTGCCAACTGAGGTTGTTGTGTACCGGGTGTTTGAGAGAGAAGTCACTTTGAGGCGAAGTCAGAGGCTACGTGTGCATTGGGAGCAAGTGTTTGAGTTATAAACCGAGCGGGCTGGGGCTGGCTGCTGCAGGCCCTCTGAAGCAGGCCGAGTGCTGAACCGCTGGTCTCAAGCTTAGGGTGCCTTCTGCCTCTGGGAGTCTTGTAGAACGTTGAGACAGCAGGGGAAAAAGAGAAACAGTATTCCATTGAAGAGTTTATTTTGGTGTTTTCTTAAGTCATCATAAGACCCCGTAATACTATAGAATTTTCTCATAAACTCACAAATATTTTTCATTCCTTGTTGAAACATATACACAAGGTGAGGAAAAATTACAAAACGATATAAAATGGAAAGTAGATCTCTTTCCCTAGGTGCTCAGCTCCCTTCTTTAGTCTCTTAAGTCCCCAGGGTCTAGCACCATCAGCATCACTTGGGAACTTGTTAGAGATGCGAGTTCTAGGGCCCCAGTGGAGACCTACAGAATCAGAAAACCTGGAGTGGGGCCCGGAAGTCTGTGTTGTAACAGGTCCTCCAGGTGATTCTGATGGTTGCTAATGTTGGAGAACCCCAGACTTAAGGCAGTGGCTTTCAAACTTGAGCTCATGTCAGAATCACCAGAAGGGCTTGTTCAAACTACAGGAACCTGAGCCCCACCCCTAGAGATTCAGATTCAGTAGGTCCCTAGTAGGGCCTGAGAATCTGCATTCTTTAGTTTTGGGGGGCCCACTATTCCCCTCCCCCCAGTGGTTCTGATGCAGTGGTCCTGGCCCTTTGATAAACCCTGACTTTGGGAGTGGCTGTGATCGTTGTTAAAAAACAAAGACAAAACAACAAACCAAAACCATGGAATAGAGGAAGTGTCTCTTATTTGTTGAGGCCACAGCTAATTTAGTGCATCATGATACTGACAATCAAGAGGACCTTGGCACCCATGTAACTTTCCCCAGATGTCCCAAGTGCCCAACTCATTGCAAGAGACTTTTGTGACTAATTTCTGCAACTAAGGAATTCATCTTTCCTTTTGAGAAACTCTTGTAAGTCTGCCAAAATTACTTGGACCTTCTCAAGATTCAGAAGAAATTGCAAATTTCTGTCCTCCTATAGGTGTCTCCCCCCCGTGTTTTACTTGATCTCTTAATGTATTATTTTTTGGCTTCTAAAGGTCTTTAACCATCTGTGAGAGGTGCTAGTAGTTGGATGTAATTTTAAGCTGGTGGGCTTTGTTTGCAGAATGTGGCTGACACAGGTGACAGGCTTCATTGCCTACCCCTTTGAGGGTCTGTTGTAATTGAGACAGTGTATACAAAGACATATAAGATGTATGCGGTTCTTGAGTCAAGGAGCATACGGTCCGGTTGGCTGATGGTTAATTTGGAGAAGTTTGTGTAGAATAGAAGGATGTTACAGTGTAGAACTGGTGCAGAAGGAATGACCAGCTGTGGGGCATATGGCACATTTGGGAAAGCTTCAGAGAGGTGGCCTACTAAGCTCAAGCAGGGTTTTGAAGGATGCGTATGAGTTCCCCAGATGGTACAAGAGGAAGAATATCATTATAGGCAGAGGCAATAGCTTAGAGATGTATCCAGCTCTGCCTCCTGAGATGTTGTAATGTTTGGAAATTCTTCACCCTTGTTTAGGAGTGACTTCTGAATTGGAAGATTCTGGTGAAGATATCAGTAGGAACTTAGCTGTCAAGGCCCTCTTGATGCAATAACATGGGGGCAGGATGGAAGAATTTTATAATGCACAAAGGACAGTCATCTTTATAAAATACATAATTTTTTCCTGAAATTTCCCCCCTTGAATCGTTCTTCCATGATCTGGGTGGAGTTGACAGGCTGCCAAGATGCTTAAGAGACTCAGATGGGAAAGGGAATTGTCTGGTTTAACGGTTCCTTGTGCCAATGTTTTCCATTATGTGTCTTGTTGAGCATTAGTCCTTTGACGTGCTTCTCACTGACTCTGAGAACACGACAGTTTAGGAGGTAAAGGGAAGAATGCCACTCTGGAGGTCTGCGGAGCTTATGTAAAATCCCGCCAGGGCCCTGACTTTGGACACATTCTTAACCTCTCCAAATGGGTTTTCCCCAGTAAAGTTGGGATCATAGCCGTATCACTCTTCTTAAGAGTGAGAGGACTCAGTGAAGGAATGTATAGAGAGCATTTAGCATCGTGCCTGGCAGAGTAGTAACTACTCACTCTACTGGCTGCTCAAAGGCATGTGTGCCAGAAAGAACGAAACACACCAAAAACCTGTCTCTGAACTCCTAGGCCAATCTAGGGCAGAGTTTTTCAACCTCGGCACTATTGATACTTGGGGCCAGAAAGTTCTTTGTTGTGGGGGCTCTGCTGTGCATTGTGGGGTGTGTAGCAGCATCCCTGCTTCTACCTACGAGGTGCCAGTAGCATTCCTCCCCGCCCCCCATAGTGTGACAGTCAAAACACTCTTCAGATGTTGTCACGTGTCCCTGGGAGCGTAGAGGTATCCCTGATGGGGACCACTGACCTAGACTGCAGTCCATCTAGGGGGCACCATGATTTGCAAAGTTACGTACCCTGACTGAGGCCCCGCCAAACTAAGTCTCTAATTTAGAATTTGGAAAAAGAACACAAGGGGCAGCTTAAAGGATGGTTTTTGTACTGTTTGCCACAGAGAATGCAGTAGCTTTTAAAACAATAATCAACCAGTACTTACTGAAGCTCTATCACATCTGACAAGAAAGAATTCCTGACATACACGTGGTCATTCTCATGGCTTTTCATTTAGTACCAGTTTCACTTGAAAATACAAGGAACAGAGTCTTTGGCTGTTTATTTTTCCAGGACTTTTTTCTTCTTCTTTAAAAAAATTTTTAATTATGATAAAATACTCATTACATGAAATTTACTGTCTTAAGCATTGTGAGGTATACAGTTCAGTGGTGTTGAGTGTGTTCACGTTGTTGTGCAACCAGTTTCCAGAACTTCTTCATCTTGCAAAACTGAAACTCTGTACCCATTAAACAACAACTCCCATTCCCTCACTCCTCAGCTCCTGGCAACCATCACTCTACTTTCTGTTTCTGTGAATTTAACTACTCTAGGTACCTCATATAAGTGGAATTGTTGTCTTTTTATGACTGGCTTATTTCACTTAGCGTAATATTTCAAGGTTCATCCATATTGTAGCATGTGTCAGAATTTCTTTCCTTTTTAAGGCTGAATAGTATTCCAGTGATAAATAAATGTATATGCCACATTTTATTTACCCATTTATCTGTTGATGGACACTTGAGTTGCTTCTACCTTTTGACTGTTGTAAATAATGCTGCTATGAATATGGGTATTCAAATATCTCTCTGAGTCCCTGCCTTCAGTTCTTTGGGCTATATACCCAGAAGTGATATTGCTGGACCATGTGGTAGGTCTATTTTTTCTTCCTCTTTTTAAATGTTCTTGCCCTGTCATAGCTGAGAGAAATGAAGTCCACTGCCCTTCGGACCCCTCCCCACCCTTTCTTGAAGCTTTTTGTTACGTCACTGGTGTCCCTGAGTCTTTCTCTCACCCCCTGTTAGTGCATGTGGACAAGCCAAGATGTTGTCATGAACCAGTACAAGACAGTCATTTGCATCCATGTGCCCATGGTTCTAAGCAGCACTCAGGGAGCCATAAATAACCACACCTTGATCACTCTGTCACTGGGACCCATGCTGCTTGCCCGAGCTCTGCATCTGCGGAAGCACAAGGCCTGGTCTCCTCTTTGCCTGTCTGCCACCTGCATAGACAATCACATTTTCATGCAATTTAATGAAGTGATGAAGAGGAAGATGTGTTGTGAGGAAGGTGAGCTGGTGTCTTCCTTCCCAATAGTGCTTTGCATAGCATGTTTTAGCTCTGAACCTTAAGGTTCCGTTCATTGCTTGCCTCTGAAGAGCTCTCTATTCCAGCTACCTTCCACCCTGCCCTGTGGTCTTCAGAATTTCCAGCTGGGTGTCATCAGTCAGGGTGTGGAGGGATGGGTGGAACGTGTAATTTACTTATAAATATTCTGGTTCTGCAGTGACATTCTCAGTGTAAGAAAACAGGAGAGCAGAAAACAGGAGAGCAGAAGAGCAACATGTTGAAAAGCTTGTATCTATGGAGACTGCTTTATTCCATCCATTTTTTTCCCAATTAGACTGAAACCTCCTAAAATCTATGTAATTCTCTTTGCGGAATGGGCCTACCAAGTCTTGTACCTCAGGACTAGATCTTGGCCATCAATACCTGGAGTGTATAAGTGAGGTCCAAAAGGCCCAAGAGAGGTCCAGTATCAATATTTGCAGATCCAGATGTTGTAAGTGGAGGGGAGCCTGAAGAAGGTAGCCAGAAGTGAAAATCCCTATTGTGCTATAATGTTCAATACTTTTGTGAGCCAGGGGTGTCTCTGCTGATGGCTGGGAGGATGGAGAGTCAGCAGGGATAATGGAATGCGCAGGGACTGATCCCACAGCAGGTTGCTCTTAAAGATGGATAAATAAGTGGAAATAGGACTGGTCTTGCTGTTTCACATTTTTAAAAGTAATCCAAACACACTAGTTCTCTCAGACCAGTGTAGCTCATATTAAACTAGGTTGCCAGAAAATGAAGAATACGGAGCCACATTCATTCATTCATTCATTCAGAAATAGATTTTTTAAGAGCCAAACATCCAGTGCTGAGCACAACTAGATACACTATCCTTAAAGAGCCTTCATGTTACTACTGCATCCTCTCTAATTCCTGTGCGTAACTAAACACGTTAGATGCATACGTTTTCCTAAGGTAATAAATTGTTCTATTATTTTACTTTTATCCTTTTATTTTTGTAGAAATATTAGAGATGGATTCCAATGTTGGAGTCACGCAAAAACACTTTTTTTCTGAAAATAAGTCATTGTTATTGTTTTAATTCATTTTCATTTCCTATCTCTCCCTGTAGAGGATCATGGGAACTTTCTTTGGGTGCCCTTGACTCAATCTCATATACAGAGCTTTTCACCTCTCGGGACCAAGCTTCTCTTTTTGTCTGCAGGGGGATCCTATCCTTCTGGGGCAGCTCCTTTTTTTCTCTGATCCCCTCTTGGTTTGAGTCTCCTGTGCCTCAGCCAGAGGAGTCAGCTCGCATTCCCAGTGTACCAGGGTTTCTTTCTTTTTATTCCCAAAGGTACCATGGGGATGCTTCTGTGAGCAGATGATCAATCCCAGACTTGGAAGATCATGTCCCGCCACACTTTGGCCTGAGTTTTCTGCAGGGTTGAGAGAGAGGAGGGTGGGGCCACTGCAGAGTTGTGTGATACCCTCCCCTTTGGAGAACACGCAGAGACCTCGGGTGTTTATGTGCTGAGAGCCCATCCTGCTCCCCTCTCAGCCCCATGCTTCTGCCATACCTTGTGAGTTGGGGGAACCCAGCAGAGAATTGCTGTTGGCTTTTGGTACCCCTGAACTCTGTACGTGTTCATGATTTGTCTTCCTTTTCATGCATTCTTAGAAGTGGAATTGTTGCATCAAACAGACTGCAAAAATTTAATGCCAGCATTCTCTTTTTCAGAATGATGATACCAAGTTTGTGTCCTGTCAGCTTTGTATGTGAAGGCCCATTTCCCTAAACACCAGTAATATAGGGTGTTATATGTGAAAATATTCCCTAATTTGCTATACAAAAAATGATATTGTCTTTATTGGCATTGTTTCTATTGGTAGTGGTGCTTAAATTTTTTGTTTTCTGTGTTTTAGATAGGTATCAAAGTTATATAAAATTAGATTATTATGGTAGACACTATGCATTATTCCTGCACACAGATTTCCACTTGAGCTGCTAGAGACTCCAAAGCAGAATTTGGTTTTCCAGGTATTTTGATGTGTTCTTGTTATCACTCTTTGAGGATGGGGTCCAGACCTGGTTTATGACTGCAGTTGGTTTAACGGTATTGGGTTGATGAAGTTAATTCTTGAAATTTTTCTGTTCTTCTCTTCTTAGTATTGTAAGGGGTTATCTGAATTGATTCATAAGGATTTTATGGCAATACATGACATTGCAATAGGGACCATATTTTATGAATCTAAAACTAGGATTTCTTTTTTCTTTTCAAGATTTTATTTATTTATTTTTTCCCCCCAAAGCCCCAGTAGATAGTTGTATGTCATAGCTGCACATCCTTCTAGTTGCTGTATGTGGGACTCGGCCTCAGGATGGACGGAGAAGTGGTACCTCGGTGCGCGCCCGGGATCCGAACCCGGGCCGCCAGCATCGGAGCGCGTGCACTTAACCACCAAGCCACGGGGCCGGCCCTAGGATTTCTGGTTTTATGAGAATGAGTCATATTTATGGGGACAGTGGGATGGGATATTTGAAACGCGGACTGTAGTGTTAAATCCAGAAGATATTATTGTCATAAGAGCCAGCATGTCCAGCATTGTGTTTCCCAGACCATGAGGTCCTCAAAATATTAATTTGTTCCATGCAGAAGCTATTCTATGGTAAAAATAAGTTGGAAAACACTGGCTTATACCAGTGTCTCTATGGTATTTTTAACTATAGAACTTCTCAAACTTGAGTATTGTGATGTGCACGGTCAATCTCAGAGGGAACTCTGAACATATGAGGAGTTTTCGAGATGAAACCTTTTCGGTGGTGGTGGGGAAAGGGTCAGAGGACGGTGCCTTCTGACGTAATCAAGAATCCATACGGAGAATACAGTTTGGGAAATGCTTCATGGGAATAATGATGAATTCCTGCATAGCATAATTATACCCACACTCCCTGGGGGTTAAAATCCAGAAATGTTTTTTTAAGTTGTGGAATAAAGGATTGTTAATATGTGGTGGGTTTCTCCCTTCCTTCCTTCCTTCTTTCCTTCCTTTTTCTTTTGGTCTTAAAGTCTATTACTTTAAGCTCTTAACAGAAAAATAATGACATAACTGAAAAATCATTGTGTGTGTGTGCGCGTGTGTGTGCATGCACAGCCGGGAAATAACTCTTGCTGTGAAAATGAATATTTACTGCTTCTGAGAATAGTTTTTTCCAGAATTAAAGGTAGCCAAACCGGTCTCATGGCTACATTTTATTTGATGTTTCTCAGTCTTAAACATCGCTTAATAACACTGGTTTATTGACTATTTTGTGCAAGGCAGTGAGTTGAGGAAGAAGGACAGATAGAAGTTAAGTTTCTTGGTTTCAAAAAACTTATACTGTAGCCAAAGAGGAGAGAGAAAAACAGTGAAAAATGAAGAAAAACAGAGAGATTTAATTACCAAGTTAAAAAGTGAAGAAATGTCATAAAGCTGAACATTATGGGTTGTGAATTGGTCCTCTAATGCCTGGCTGTAGGAGATCAAAGGAGAGAGAGATGGAGGCGACATGGACCTGTAAATCAAGAGTTTTAAACTGTTTTGGGGTCATGAGTCCCTTTGTGAGACTGAAAGATCTCCGAGTCCCTCTGTATGTGTTTATGTGTGCGCCTGTGTGTCTACGTGTGTATTAAACAAGTGTCCACTTTCCTACCACCCAGAATTAATAACTGTTGACATCTGGTCATATTCACCTCCACTCGGTTACCTTTAAGAAATACAGCATTTGTGATAAAAGAAGTCTCCTCTAACCTGCACAGTTCGAGTCTAATGCCGCCCTTCCCACCCGCGTACACACACACAAAGCATCCCTCCCATGAGGTTCCTCCGCATCCTCCTCCTGGGGTTCCTATTTTATGTATGTGAATGTGCATAGAGGATGTATAGTGCTTTTGTGTATATTTGTTTAATTTGCATAAGTGGCATCATAATATGCACATGTATAAACATTTTTAAATGTATGGCCTCAGGCACTTCCCGGACCCTGGAAGCCCATTTCTAGTTCCTGTTTTAGAGGAAGTTGGGACTTGAACTGAGCAGGTTCGAGAGAGACAGATTGCCATGTGAGGGGCGGCATGCAGGTGGACTCACTGGAGCAGAAGCAGGAGGGAGGGGTTTCCTGACGCTGTCATCCTGCCTGGGGTGGGGGAGTAAAGTCCCCCTGGGGCCTTGAGAGTCTGGTTCCTAGCCATCATTCTTTCCCGTATCTTTGATTTGGCATTTAACACATACGTCCTCAGAGTTACTGTCTGCTTAGGTGTATACGTCCTGCTGCTTCCCCTGGACCGTAAACTCTTTACAAGTCAGACTGTGATTCTTGATCTCCTTGCCTCTTGGTGCCTTACCTAAGAAATATTCTGAATTTTTTTTAAGTGCTGTGTAGAAACGTTCGTTATGATGTTAGGTCTTTAAATACTTTTCAGAAACTAAACTTGAGGCATATGAAGATAATATGAAGATAAACAATGGCAGTTTAAGCCAGCCAGGAAGCTGTAACGTGGGCTCGGGCTCTCATTTGGTGTGGATCTGTGGCCGGGGATATCTAAGCTTCCCGACCGCCATCGGGGGTAGCAAACAGTACAGGTGGGCGCAGACACACCTTTGCTTACCTGCTGACCGGAGGTGCTCACACCCATCCAGCCAACCAGTCAGGGAAGAGAAAACTCACATGGGGACTTGGAAGGGCTCAGAGCTGCTCTTCTGAGTAAGGGCTGCAGAGATCTAGGATACACAGCAAGCTGGGGAGAGCTTATCTCACCAGGGAGGAAAATACAGCCCCCGTGAACCTGTTTTATATTCTGTTTATACAGCATGCACGTTTTTAATGTGTGTTTTCATTTTAGTTTACAGGCCTTTCTCCCCTGCACAACCAGAGATTATTCCAAGTCTCCCCTGCCTGCCTTCTCTCTGATGTGTGATGTCAGATACCAAATGCGTTGAGAAGCCTTTGAACATTTTTTGTTTCTTCTGGTTGACCCCATAAAGTTTTTTTCCCTGATTGACTGTATGTGTGCACGACGGTAACAAACACGAGACACTGCTCTGTTCTGATGGACATGTATAGAGTGTTTGTGTATTTAGCGGGAAAGGGATATAGCAAAAGTCTGGTACCTTTAGTTTGATTTTATAGTTTTAAAAACAATGCCTAAAGTAGCTGGGCTAGTTTAGGCTGACTTGCTGTATTTTCTTCAGGGTCCTTATAGATCAGCAGTTTACGTCTTGACGTTCACCATTTGGTGGGTGAATTCTTACATTTACATCCACCATCATCACTCACTTGCTCTTTATTTGTCAGAGGGTTGGGGGATTAAGGACAAAGCAAGTCAGTCATGTCACTAACTTTTTTTTTTTTTTTTTTAGATACCTAAAGATCCAAAAATACCATTGCAGGTACAAGATGATCAAGGCATTCTGACCATGAGAATCATTCAAACGTTTCACTGTTATTTTATCCAGCTTAAAGCTTAGACTCTGGTACATCCTTGGAAACATTGCAAAGAATAGCTCCTCAGCCAAATCATGTTTTTGAAAAAAAATTTTTTTTTACATGTTCACATTTCCTGTCAGAGTTGAGTGTTGAATTGCTTTGAAGGCTAGACTTAGGAGCTCCACACATAAGCCTGAAAATGAATGTGAATGCTGAGAGTTCTGGGGGCTCTTTGGGGGGGGTGGCTGCAGTGTTAAAGGATGGGGGTGAGGCTGTGACGAGTAGCTCTGTGCTTAGGCACCCAGTGTACCAGGCTCTAAGCATCTGAAACAGAGCGGAGACGCCAGAGCCAGCTCAGGCCCTGCCCTCTTAGGTGGAGCGGCAGCCCAGGGGACCTGGTGCAGTAGGCGCAGATTATGAGACAGGGAGGGACAGGAAAAGGAAGCTTCCATAGGGAGAGAAGAATGAGGGTCATTGGGCCAGGACCCGGGAGGGGTGTGCGATTGTACTCTGAATGCAGGGAGGGGTGCAAGGTCAAAAGCTGGCTCAGGGGTGGCGAGGCAGGAACGGGGAGGGGAAAATGCTCTGAGCCCCGCTTGGGAGGAGACGGAAAAATCAACTCGATAGACGCAGGAAAGTAGCGAGGGCAAATGCAGAGGCTGGGCTGGGCTGTGGCTGCGGGCTGTGCACGCTGAAGTCGTCAGGGTTGATCCTCTCATATCCCGGTGGGTCCTGCTCACCGCCCTGTGGGGATCGAAGGTCCTCAAGAAAGGTCCCGAAGTGCCAGCTCTTCTGAGTGGTCTCTCTGACACAAGGGCTGGCCCTCAAGAAGTACTTGCTGCAAATAGGTTTTCTAAGACTAGCGGCTTTAGAGGACCCCGGGACTCTGCCGTAAGTTCTCCCAGCTTCTGAGGTGATGCTCCCCAAGTGCCGACAGGGGAACAGGAATTGCAAGATGATGGGGTTTAAATCTTGTCTTTCCTTTTCACTATGGCTTTGGTTTCCCATGTAATATACACAGTAAAGTCAGAATAAACACGTGGAAAGAAAAATATTGTCGGGAAAAGGCCAGGAGGTTTGGGTTTTGAATTTGACCCAAGGTCATAGGGTGTCTTGGTGAAAAGGTCAGTCTCCATTCCTCTTTGGATATGATTGTTGTCTTTGAAATGAGGACTTTGCAGTAAGGAGCTCTTAAGTTTCTGTTAACTTGAGCAGATACCTGTGGAAATGTGTTTGGTTGAAGTAACCATCCGAACCAGATTGTAGGGCCATTTGGAACCAGATCGGCCAGGGTTTGAATCTCTGTTTCACCACTTACTAGCTTGGTGACCCTGGCAAGTTACCTTATCTCTTTGAACCTCAGTTTTTCCATCTGTAAAATGGGAAAGAGTCCTTGTGAGGATTGAGTGCAGGAAGCCCATAGCTGAGGCCTACAGGCTTAGCCAAGCACAGTGTGAGCACTGAGTCGTGTCAGCTCTTATTAATGAGCTGTACTCTACTGGAGTGAAACATAAGTCACCAAGAATCTTAACCACACAGGTACTTCCTGGGCAAGCATATCCTAGCGTGTTGCTTCTTTTTTTTTCGTGGCCTTTCTTTTTCTTGAAACCTTCCTTGATCTCCTACTCACCAACCAGAGAAATGACTCTGAACTCTTTGCTCCCGCTGGAGGTTTGTTAGACTACTCAGGAGACTCAGGAGCTGGTTTCTTCCTGTCTGTATTGTCTTTACCTGGCTGCTTTGCATGTCCTTCTTCCTCCCTAGATAACCTGAGCTACCTACAGGCAAGGAATGTATCTCCTGGATCCCCCCTCTAGCACTCACCTCCTGACGTGCTTCCTCCCACCAGGCCCCTCATGCTTTGTTGAAATGAGATTAAAGGGTAGGGGCAGAATGTCTGGGAAGGTGTTTCGTGTAAATAGGAGGGCCCCTTGGCACAGGTCTGGTGTCTCTGGTGGTTGTGGCTGCTTCGTTGCTTCAAAGGCGGCGGGGCCAGTGACCTGTGAGGCATTCCCCTGTGGACATTCTCACCCTAGAAATGTGTGGCTACCTCCCCCGCAGCCCAGGGAGCTTGGGTGACAGACAGACACCATAAGGCAGCGTTCTGAGCCTCTCTTCCAAAGTGGCAGAATGCAGTGCTTTCTCTCTCTTTTGCTGGAATCCGAGCAGGTAGGTTCATCTTTTAGACATAAGTCTGAGAGCCTCCAGTACTGAAGACCCCGAGACCGAAAATTAAAAATTTACTGTTGTTTTAAATAAAAGTGGATTCAATAAGGAACCAAATAATTTCTAGGGTAAACAGCAAAGGATAGATCCTGTGGTACATGAAGTACTGTGCGGATTACTACTCCTGTTTTTTTTTCCCCCCTTCCCTTGAACTTGGGATCCCTGTGTATCGCAGACAAGCGTCAAAGCCCAAGATTCAAATCTGTTACTGAATCCTTTCCAGAAAAGCGGGGAGAAGCTACCAATTTGTCATCTGTTATAAAATTTCGTAACCTTTCTTTTTTTGATATTTTTGTACTATTATTCACTCAGCTTGCAATACTGTGCCAGATTTGCGCCTGCTCATTTTACTATGTGTGCATGGCTGTGGTCTTTATTTTATAAGTACGGACTGTCGGGTTGAGTTAGCAATGCCGAAATCGCTCACGCTGCAAAGTCCTCGCGTCAGGCTTTCCGTGGTTTGAGGCTGGCTATTTTTGGATATGGTCAGGAGGGAGCCAGTTAAAAACCTGAATTGCCTCATTCCCCGGGTGGTCTTTCTCCGGCGAGATTGTGGTCAGTGTAGCAGGAGGGCAATTGGAGCAAACCTCTCGTGTCACTTCCTGTGTGAGCTTGGCTGGAGAAGAAAGAGGAATCTTCATTTCTCTAAGTTGCCAGTTTTTGTAGCTTCCCAGTAGAGCAGAAGTAGCTTGGAAGGATTTTGAATTTTGTTTTTCACTGGATATGCAAATATGTATTGAGGAATGATGGTAATGGGCTTGTCTTGGGGTTTTGGAATGAGGAATAAACTACACACAATTTTGCACTTTCTTTAATAAAGCGAGTGAAAACGCCATCAGCCAGGTGAGTCAGAGGGGGCCCCACGAGGTGATTTGGCTATCTTTAGATGACGACGATTCTTGAAGACAACGCCTTCCTTGGAAAGTCTTATTTTGAGGGTTTCACCAAATTTCAGCTCAATATTTAGTTAACACAGACGAACCATTATGGAACATGTTAATTCTGTTTTTCCATTTTTATACAATCAGTCTAACATTTCCTTTTCAAATACAATACTCTTTCAGGTTTTGCTCCTAAGCATTTTTCTAACTTTCTATTTCTATTGCAATATTTTCTGCCGCCCAGACATCAACAGATGGACAGGGACATTTCGGTACCCCCTCCTCCCACCCCCACCCCCCAAGTTCTCACGATCCGCACACACAGCGCTGAGTTCCGCCTGGCTGCCTGCTTCTTGGCACCGGCCTTTGATTCCTGAAATGCTCAGAGCAGACCAAAAAAAAAAAAAAAGAGAGAAAAAGTGTTTTTCAGGTGAGACTGTCCAAGAATGTTTTTTTCCCTTAAAAAAATAGTATCCTGCTGCTCCTCCCCACCCCGAAGTGGTGAAGGCAGATACAGTTCAGACCCTTCCCTGCCTTTTCCTCAACGTCCGCTTAGAAATGACATCTCCTCCGTCTGGCGGCCCCTCCATGGGTGAAGTTGCCGGAGGATACGAGGACCACATGGAGCCCAGGGCAGCCCGTGTGCAGCCAGACCTCGCATCTACCTTCTGGCCCAGCCGGGGCCCGAGTGATGTCTTCTCCTCAGGTTTGCTGGCTGTAATAACGGAACTAGTGAAAAATGTCAGCCGACTACTGTCTGCGTGTCGGCACTAGTCCAGGGAGTTTCAAAGGGATGTTTTATGGATTCTGTAATTGCACAGGAGAATGGACAGGCTGAGCTGAAAACCTCAGGGCCAGGAAAGCCCCGCTCCACCAGCCGCTCCCAGCTGAGCCAGGGTTTGGACAGAGCTCATGAGCAGTTGCAACTCAAGGTGAAGTGTGTGCTTTACCCTTTCTCTAATGTGCCCATTCACGTTTCTTTTGTGTGTACCTGTGTCCAGGCCACATCTCCCTGTAGGGATTTGAGATGTTTAATTTCCTTTGACTCTCATGACTTGCCCCAACTATTATTGTTTTATGACCCTGCCTCTCGACCGGCTGTTGTCAAACCCTAAGCATGCAAGACAGTTCATACGGGAGCCTCTTTAGAAAGATGGACTCTCAATAGGAACTTCTCATGAAATAAAAACCATAAAGCAGGCCTCTGAACAAGACTTGTTAAGATACAGTAGCCCATTCTTTGCTAATAAGCTGATTGCTTTCCAAAACCTGAAAGGGTGGACCAAGCTGTTTTGCCAAAACAATTGAAAATTAGCTCTGTAAACTTCTACTGCTGCCATATTTTGCACTGGCATTCATATCTGTACTGTTCCGTTCATTTGGTTAGAACAGGAAACAATTGGAACAAGGGCATTTTTAAAACCAAAAAGGAATTGCAGAGGACTTGACAGTGTCTCACTCGGGTTAGGTGGGCTGGAGACACCTGACAATTTTCAGAATTGCTTCATAGGAACTCCCTGGTTGCCACGGTCCTCTTGGGGGGATTGCTCAGTCTTTTGCAGCTGTGTTCATCTTTCTGAGGGAATGAGGACTTGCAATGCAGCTGGGACAGTCGCACTCTCCTGCAGAAGCAAAGAGGCTATTCTGCCATCACACGGTATTTATCCACTTGATTAAAAGCCGTGATACTGGCACCTGAAAGTGGGACTTTTCTCTGACTTAATTTACTCTCTAGGCAATCTCTTCCTGTCTCATGATTCTATTCGTCACTTACATATGGAAGACTCTCAACTATCCATATTTTGATCTAATCTTTTTCTTGGACTCCAGGCACTTGTTTTCAGGTTCCTGGAAGATATCTTCACAAAGACTCCCCCCCCTTACCCCCAGATCTCTGAATAGACATTTCTGGAATGAAATCTGTCATCTTGTCTCCTATATATACCTGCTCATCCTGCTATATTTCTTGGATCTGTTAATTCTGTCACCACTCTTCTAGTCACTCATGCCTAAAACCTAGGCGTCCTCTTTATTGTTCTTCTGCCCCTCACTCCTCATGTTCCCTTGGTCGCTAAAGTCTATGAACTGTGTGTATCCTCTCTCATCCTTTCTTCCATTCTCTTTGCTGGGTTTCTCCTCTCATTCAGGCCTTCTGTATGTTTTGTCCATATTACTGTGGTAGCCTGCAGCTGACAACTCTGCCTGTATACATTCCTGCTGGAACAACCTGAGTCATGTTACATATGTTTGTTCAGAACCTTCAGTAGCTCCTTTTATTGACAAAACAACCAGGCTCTTAGCCTGGCATTCCAGACCTTCTGTGATCTCCCTGCGAAGTCCCTCTGCAGCGTGGTTTATGGTTCTCCTTAATCCCCTTTACATACTCTCCACTCCAGCCAGACCCTCTACCTCGCACCCCTTCAACATCACAGACACTTTCCTGTCCATGTGTTGCTGCTGCTCTCACTGTGTGAAGTGCTTTTCCTCCCTTCTTCATTTTGTATTCATTTGTTAAATAATGTATTCTGCAACCATTGGTTGAGTCCTGTCTTGGTGGCAGACCCTGGGCTAAATATTAAATATGTGGAGATGACACAAACAGCAATGGTTCCTGCCTTTATGGTCTTTTAAGGGAAGAGTCAGATAATAAACCAAGAAACAAATATGTATAAATTAGAGTAATTATATTTTAAAAACTACATCTGATGTTTTAAGAGACAGTGAAAGAAGAGAGGCTGTTTTTGTTTGCGTGATCAGAGAAGGACTTTCCAAGACAGTGATATTCAAGTGAAGGTTTGGAGGATGAGAGGGAGATCACCATACATAAAGTTGGGGAAGAACCTTCTCAGCAGCTAGGACAGCATGTGCAAAGGCCCTAAAGTAGGGTGAGCATAAGACTTAAATGAACAGTCCTTCATCTGTTGAAGTTTTTATTCTTATTGCATGTGTCCGTTATGTTCCTCCTCTTACCAGAAACCATGTTTAGTTGGCTCAGCTGGATTCATCTCTTCCTACCCTGTGCGTCAATACCACTTTGGTCTTCCTGTGTAGCACTTCTCTGTTTTGCCTCATATTGAATTTATTAGATGAGTTTCCTCTGAATTCTCTGAGGACAATGACTGTACACCATGCATTTCCATTTTCTTTCTTGATATCTTCCAAAGGATAGATTCCCATCTAACAAGAATATACAGATTACTTGGCGAAGTATTTTTTGATGTTGCAAATATAATTAGGAAAATAGCTTACCTTTCGCCAACAATGGAGCTTATGTTGTTGACTCCCTCCCCTAGCTCCTTTGCCTGACCCTCCCAGACTTCATAGAATCTTTTCAGTCCTCACACATAGCTGCTTTTCCAGAGAGTATCTTGTTTTCCAGCTCTTAGGTCAAGAGGAGTTGGTATTAATTAATATTCTCTTTCAGCTTCCCGTGGGATCTGGGAGCTGGCGTGATCTGAGGTGCATGCATTGAGCTTGGAGTTTATGCTAGGGTTCTGGGCAGAAACTCGGGTGAGCCAGCATGTTGGTCAAACCCAGCTGGCCTACAGGCTATGGTCTTGAACAAGCCACACTATTGATTGATGTGGTTCAGCAATACGTGGATAGCAGAATGTGGTTGTGATCCTGGAAATTTGTTAAGAGTTTGAATAAGCCCAATTTAGTAGCCCTTCATGTTGGATGAATACCATGGTAGAGCAATAAATGAGGCCAAATGTAGAGATATTTGTAAATCTCGTGTCCATTTTCAGTTCTTTTTTTTTTAAGTAGTTTGGCTGCCTTGCGCAAATGAAATCTTATTTGGACCCCCCCCCCACCCCACATTTAAAATAAACAAAAGTTGAGTTCTAATGGTTGACTAGGGGCATGAGTTCAAAGCTCCTTTTTCTTGTTTTTTCATTCAACAGATACTCACTAAGCACTTATTTTGCCAGGGACCCTGCTAGGAGCTGAGGAGACAGTTGTACACCAGGAAGTTAAGTGACTTCCAGCTTAGAGCACCTGGTCTCTCCTCCCTACCTTCCACACCACAGTGGCCCCTTGGAACAGAGTTTGAAAACCAGGGTCTGTAATAAGAACAGTAACGTGAGGACACCTTGTAGGTCGTTATCGGACATTTACAAGGTGGTATATTCCCAGTACATTAATAAGAATTCAGAACAGTGCTTTTTATCTTTTTCTCAGTAGACATAGCTGCTATACTCTCCTAAGTATGACAGCTGCCATGTGCATTTCCTGCTTCCTAGGAAAACGTTCCCTTTTCTTCTCAATCATTCCTTACCTCTTACCTTTGACCTGTAGCTTCCTCCCCCCACCAGCCTGGGGGTTGTTTCACAGGAGTGTTTTGTTTCTCTGGTTGTACCACTGGTTTTTTGAAGGCAAAGGCTGTGTCTTCTACTTCTGTCTTATAGAAGCAAGCACAGTGTAAGCACCACTTAGCTGCTCAGTGAATCCTGAGAGTCAGTTCTCTAGCTCAGCAGTGACAGCAAGCTCCCTGTGGTGGTTCTGCTAGGATGTGTAGGAAATAAGTGGCAAAATTGGACTGTGGATTTTAAAAACCTTTTGCTAATTTTAGGTTCTGATTAAGATATCACTGGGATTTAGCAGCCATTTATGATTTTGGGGCATGGTGGTCCCCACTGCTATGATAGAAGCGCCCAGCACCCATGGTGTGGGGTGGTAGAAATTCATGAACTCAGAGTCAAGAGAACCAGACATCCTATTCTATCTGGCTGTGGGACACTGGGCAAGGTGCCTCTGTCAATTTCTTTTCTCACTGGTAACATTTCAAGATTATGGTGAGGACTGTGAATGAGATTAGGAACATGCCCCACCAGTACCTGCAGCGTAGCCAGAGCTAACAAAAGATGAACGTTTTCCTTATTATGACTTGAAAGCCCAAGAGGGAATTGAGGATCATCCCAGTTAGACTGCAGAGGAGGTGGCGCTTTTGTATGCCCGGTTTCCAAGATCACCATCCCTTCTTTACAACTTGGTCAGACTATTATTAAAGCATCTTTCCGTCCTGTTCTTCATTACTCATTGAAAAAGCTACGTGTTCTGGCAGAAATGTTAACATCTGATTCTGCTGGTCCGTCTTTATAGACCTGTGGGTGTGTTTAGGGCGAAACGTGAAATCCTGTGACCCAGGACAAGCCGCTTGAATGCACGTGAAGACGTTCCAGGCTTGGTTAGATCACGTGTAGAATGGGGAGACGTAATAGTCCTTCTCTGCCAGGTTGTGGCAGGATTCTGTGAAGGAGGAGATACGAAGTGCTGGGGCACACAGGAAATGTCTGAAATACACACAGCCTGGCCCGAGATGCCCCTGGGTTGGCCCCGTGGGCAGCTGCTTCTCCAGTACTGGTTCCGGTGTAATTGTGCCATTTTAGAAACACGTCTGAGCATGCCAGCCGGCAGGAGATGCTCCTTGTGTTCCCAGAAGCTGGTCTAATCCCGGATGTCCTATAAAGTTGAAAAGTTTGTGAGGGGAGGCAAAGGGCACACCTTTAGGACTAATGTGTTTTTCCTTGGCAGAACTCCAGGATGAGTCTCTGTCCTTGCCAAAGGAGCACCACCTCCAGGGCTGAGACTAGGATGTTCTGAGTGGCTGGGTCGGTCTCAGGAATGGGAACCAGGCGCCTCCTCCTCGCCGTTGGATGCGCTCCTGATCTTGCCCAAACTCTTTGTGTGTGTCTCTGCTTCCTCATCTGTAAAATGGGCTTAATAACAGCCGGGAAAGGAAGAACTCACAGGGTTTGTGTGGATTCATAAATTCAGCCTCAGAAAATGCTTTGAAGATGGGAGGAGCTGTAAACGTGTGTGAGTGGAGACACCGCCATCTTACATCTCTGGTTGGCCTGTTGCAGCAGGGGGGTCGAAGGTCTCAGATTCTGGGGCTGGGTGTTGGGCTTCAGGTTGCACTTGCCTTGTTCTTGATCAAGTTTTATTTTTCACTGAGGAAATCATGACTTACTGTCCTAGCTTAGACACTGGGACTTCTATTATTAGAGTTCTGGTTTGCTTTTCTCCGTATGAAAGAAGGTGTGTGTGTGTGTGTGTGATTAGAGTTCTGGTTTGCTTTTCTCCGTATGAAAGAAGGTGTGTGTGTGTGTGTGTGTGTGTGTGTGTGAGATTAGAGTTCTGGTTTGCTTTTCTCCGTATGAAAGAAGGTGTGTGTGTGTGTGTGTGTGTGTGTGTGTGTGTGTGTGTCAACCCATAATCTGTAGGTAACTTTTACTGAAGGTGTGATGAAAAGATTTCAAAACTTGCATGGCCAAGAGAGAGGCCAAAACCTTTTTTTCTCTGATGGTTAAATTTGGCCGCTAGATCCTTCCCAGAAGTGTGGGAGCTCAACCGCCATATCAATTAGTTACTTCCCTGTCTAATTGGAAGGACTTGTTGCAACTTGGATAATGATTCTTTTTGATTTTCTTTTCGATTATTTTTCCACACTTCAGATTCATTTGAAACAGGTTTTCAGCCTGGCTCAGGTGGAAACCTGTTTTCAGTTGTGGGCTCTCCTGACCTCAGTGGGAGGGTGAGAAGAGAAGTGGAGATGAGGGAGAGGGACCCTATGCCCTCGATACTCCAGGTGTGGTCCCTAGACCAGCAGCGTCAGCATCGCCTGGGTGCTAATTACAAGTTCGGCATCTTGGGTGCCCCCAGACCTACTGAATCAGTTTGTTTTTACCAAGATCCCCAGGTGATCCATATCTACATTAAGATTTGAGAAGCGCGGACATTTTAAATTATATATATTTTTTCTGATAGGAGTCAGAAGTATGTGAAGGGGTTCTAGGTTGAGAAGTTCATGTTTACGCTGATGCTGCTACATGCTCCTTTCTTCCGAAGTGTCTGCATTATCACTCCCCTTGATTTCCGACTTCCTTTATGTGTTGTCCTTGACTTGTGTTAGAAAGCTGTGAAGTGTGACTGAAACTAGCGGGTGAGTTGATGTTTCCTGTTCCACGTCACACCATTAAGATGTCTGAAAGGAGAAGATGCTCAGTCCCCAGATCGCTCGGTGACTGCAGACTGCCTTAAGAACTTGGGCCAGGTTGTTTGAAAATTTCAAAAGGAAGCATCGCATGACATGAGGAAATAGGAAACGGAGGCCACGTCAAGAGGGGATCAGATTATGACTTGTGCTCCTGAGTTGCTCAGATGGAGGTGCTCCATCAGCAGTGTGGAGGCAGCTGAGATGCTAATCATAGGCGGGATAGCACTGGTCTGGCTTTGTTTAAGAGAATTGTGGTAGGTGGGGACGGTTTTAAGAGAAAGCCTGCCATTCCGAGACAGGGCTTTGGGCAGTGGCTTGGTGACATCATACTACTTGTATGAAAGAAAAGTCAAGCCAGCCTTTCTTTGGGCAGGAGGTTCTGAGACCAGCGGCCTCTCTATTTCTAGGGTGAACAATCATCATGCAGGTGTCTCTGTCCTGAGTCTGGCTGGTGGCCGATGTTTGCATATTGCGGTTATCCTAAAATAGGATGGACTGCAATTTATTGTCATGCATGGGGGAGATGGCCCTCAGACAATTTATGCTTCTTTGAAAAAAAAATGTCAAGTTGTATAAATGCAAGATTATTTAGGAAACACATGCAATTTTGGTTGCCTTATTGAATAAAAAGATAACTAGATTGCCCTAGCACAGAGAAAATATTGAAACCATGTGTAGCTTTATTCTTTTTTCTAAAATTATGAACAGGGCATAAATTTACCTGCGGGTAGAGGATGGCATTGCCTTGCTAAATTCATCTCTAATTAGTTTAATTTTTTTTATCCCAATGTCAAAATTGAGGAAAATTATATTCATTCACTTTCTCCTGCTTATTCTTTCTTTTGCTTATTCTTATGTGGTTTTCCCCAAAGAGTATGTTGCTTGGAGCTCTTCTTAAGGAAACACCTGAGTTTGGGAGTGATGGTGACAAGTTTTCCTTTGGTGTGTCTGTCCCTTGCTGATTGGTAGCATACTTTGTGATGTGGGCATTTCTAGTCTCATCTCAAGGGCCGTCCTAGTGTGAGGCTTCATGGAATATTGACATTGGAAGGCTAAACGAGAAAGTAAAGACCCTCATAGTCCTGTGATTTCATTCGGTGGGCCTGGGGCTCAGCAGACATTGGTTGGGATAGGAGGTAGAAACTCAGATGCATAGCACCAGGCAGGGAAGGCTACTTGATTCACAGCTGCTGTTGGTTACCGTCTGCTTTCCTGATCAACCACCACCTTGGGTAAGGTCTGGTTTTATCTAGGTGTATATGTGTGTGTGTGTAGATATGTATAGTATATGTGTATATGTGTCTTTGTATATAGGTGTGTATGTATCTGTATCTGTTTATGCGTATATGTTTGTATATATGACCTTTAGAGACATATACAGACATATATCTTAGAGACATATACATATATGTCTCTAAACATAAAACATAAAAAAAACCATAAAAAACATATATATATATATATTTTAATTTTAGGGAGTGTCATGATAGAAACGGTTGGGCTGCGCATATTTAATCTCTGCACAGATGAGGACACTGAAGCTCAGAGTGGTGAAGTGACTGCTGTAGCACCCTGGGGGAATTAGAAATCACGCCTCTGCTTTCCTGCTGTTTGCTCTAATATGATTCGTCACCTTCCATGTCACCTCTGTGCAGCTGCATGATTGCTTCTCAAACTCCACACCCTCATTTTTGCCATATCTTTATGTATTTGAAATATAGTTTACTTAACTTTTTTCTTTAAATTGCTTTTTAAGTTTTTATTCATTCATTTATTTATATTTAGTTAATATTTTTCATGAAAAGAAACTTCAGAATTTGTCCATAAAAGGAAAAACCAGTATGATGGTGGACCATAAAGGAAAGAAAACTGGAAAAGTAAATACCTAGCTATTAAATGTGTGTGTGTGTGTGTGTGTATGTCTCCATTTGCCGCCTAAAAACATCCCATGTACCGTAGCTCATGGTACTTGCACCACACTTTGCGAAACACTTGAGTTAGACCAGAAACCTCCAAACCGGTTTGCAAATGATGTGGCAAATTGAGAGACCCGTCTCTAGAGGTCATTGCCCTTGTCACGTTGCTGGTTGAGACTCAAAATGTTCGTGGAGATCCAGTTTCTCTCCTACCTGTCAACAGCAGGGGTTAGGTACAACCTTGAGCAAGATCAGCCCCAGTCTTCCCCAAGACCTACCATGTCTATAAACATCTACTTTTAATTTTTTCTCTTCATAGTTCTGCTACAAGGGTAGAAGCTGTAATTTGGAATATTGTTTTTCCTTCCTTCCCTTTTCCCCTTAAGTGTCATTAACTTCTGATTTTTAAATTCTTGCATTAACCTTTTAAAAAATATGTAACTGATTTAGTAGATGCTTTCTTAATTCTGTGATATTGGCCTCGAGTGAATAACTGGAATAAAATATTAAGATTGTGGTTGCCCCAAATTAATTTTTTGGTTTAGAGTTTATATCCTACCTTTGGATTTTTTTGGATCTGAAGTGGGCGGAATAAAATATTGTGGTTCTGACAGTTAATAATTTCTTTCTCTGTTAGCTCTTTTGAGTGGAAGAGAAAATCCAACTCTTTTATTGCTTCAAAATAATAATAAAAAAGAACCAGTATCAAATTAGTATATTATATAAAACAAAAGGAAGAAACAAACTGTTGTTTTCTGTCCCTGCCATTTGAACCCAGCTTCCTAAAATAAATGGTGCATTTAAGTTATAGAGCCCATGAGGGAAAAATCAAGAATGCTGCTGCTTAACCCGTGCCTCGCTGTGTTTCCCTTTCTTGTGCAGGAGAATATGCAAATTGCCTTTCTATGGATGCTCTGTCACATCCTTGCAAAGGGTCTGTGGGGATCTTTGCATCTTGCTGAGCTGAGCCTTGTGCCAGTTTGGAGAGTTTGATAATTTTTGCTAATAGAGACAGATTTTGTCATTAGAGATACCCAAGTGTGATTCTGCCTCCATTTTTCTGAAGTCTCTGGTCATAGAAATCCCTTTGGCTTTAGGTGCAATTCAGTGGAAACACACACACACACGCACACACACACACAAGCACACAGAATTTGTGGAATTGGCAAGGAATAAGTGAGCCAAATTTGGCCTGTAGAAATTAACACTGGCAACTTCATGAGTAAAAATTACATGAAAAACACTCAGGGAAGGAAGAAGGGGAAAGAAAACTAGGATAACAGTGCAACAGACCACATTTCCTATCCAGTCTGTCTTCTTGGGGGTGTTTGTCTAAACAGCATTGCCAGTTTTTCTAAACAGTACTGCTGGTGTCCTCGATCTGTAATATGAAGTGAATTGACTACGCAGACCAAATGCTCGTTGAGTTGAGAGTTCCTTTATTTGGCCAAATTAAACCCAACAACCTCGGCTCTGTCCAAACTTGCGCTAGTCCAGGCCAGCTATGATGCCTGTCCCGATTTGTAGATCTGCAGAGAAAAATGAAATGATACATTAACTGTTTCCTGTCCCTTGGATGAAAAGGAATTCAGCTCCACGTAAAACTTAATTTTTTTGTCCCCTGAAAACTGGAAACATAATACTTTGAGATTGTCTCAGACATGAAAAGAAAAATCACAAGAGGTTCCGTGGTTTTTAGAAAGATCAGTACTGATATTAAAATCTTGTGTGGATGGTCCACTATTTCACTCTATCTTTAGCGTCTGCTAAGGAGGACAGTCCAGAAGCACAGTGCTCATTTTGAGGAGGATGGTTTGGAATGATTTCTGGTTTTGGTTTTGGTGCCGGGTCTTACATATCTTAGTCCACAAGCTCGGATACAGAGATAGTTGGAAGCCTAAAATCAATAACGATGGATCGTAGCCAATGTGAAACAGATGCTGGAATAAACCATCTGTAAATTCCATAGTGGGCAGGGTTGGGGCTGAAAATGTTTACAGAATTTGCATCTTATGGGCCACTGGACCCCCCCAAGGATGCCGCGGGTCTCGACCGTTTGCCTTTCGAGCCTTTGTCCTCCCACTCCAGCTTCACCTGTTGTCTTAACCTGCATTGGAAGAATTACTTTGAGCATTTTCTAAGGACCTTCTCTAATTTTTGCATCTACTGGGAGTCCAGTGAATAAAGTTGGACATTTTTGGTCATAGACTGACTGGTCCCACTCCATTCTGCCCTCCATTCAGCAGCCTTAGTGATCTTTTCAAAATGCAGATATGATTGTGTCCCACTCACCTGTTCTAGACTGAGGGCCCTTTGCTGGCTTCCCACTACCTTTATGATAAAGACAAAATTCTGTCGCCGGATCTATACAGCCTTTACAGTGTGAATTCTGCCTCTTCTCATTTCTATGCTGCCTCTCCAACCCCCTTTTTTTTACCTGTTGCAGCCACCTTGGTTATGTCTTACTCTGCTCCTTGGTGCCACAGAGCCTTTGCATATGTTGTTCCTTCTGCTTGGAATATGCTTCCCTCTCCTTTTCACCTGGTTACCTCCTACCTGTCCTTCAGCTCTCAGCTCAATCGTCACCTCCTCAGGGAAGCCTTCCTTGATCTCTCTGACTATGCCAATATTCCTCTTAAACTTTCTCCCAGTCCCATATAACTTGCTTTTTGTGGCCTTCAGCCCAGTATAGTTTATATGTACTTTTGTTTCTGTATTGATTAATTCCAGTCTTCTCAGCAGCACTAACAGACAAGAACATAACTTTCTGGGTACTGTTGTTTTCTGGTCTCTAAGCATAATGCCTGGCACAAAGTAGATACTTTATAAATATTTCTTCAGCAAATGACTATAGTACTTGGTCTCTTGTTCCTGTTTTGAAAGATGCTGAAGTCGCAACTTTCTATTATGTTGAACCCTTTTGAAGTCTTATTTTAAAACCAAACCAAATAGTTTACTTATAAACCAAGTGGTTATTCTTTAAGTAGTTTACTTTATCTGTTTTCTAACGTTGCCTTTATGTTATAGGCCGAGGGGGTGATTATGTGTTTTGTAGGGTTAAGGGCCGTTTGTGGTCATGACTGTTTTATAGGCAACAGTCTATTGACTGAACATTAGATACTGAAGCCTGTAATGGAAAAAAAGAGAAGAACTAATTTTTAAGTTTTATTCTGCTTACATGTACACTTCCTAATAATGTGTCTGTCTCTGTCTTCACTTGGTGTTATGCGACCGTTTATGTCCCCATAACCGTGCATAAGCCACTTAACACTGTCAGCCTCAGTGTCGTTATCTGTGAAATGAGAGAGTTGAATTAAAGGATATCTAAGTTCCCTTCTGGTTCTGACATTCTGGGTTCTATTTGTGTAAATATGGGCTCTCACATCAAAGACCCAAGTTCAAAAACATATTTCTGTGTCTCCATCTTATACAGCTTATATAGTTTCATGGAGGCTTGAAACATTTTTTTGTTATCAATAGGAGTGAAAGTTATAATTTATAGATTGAAAAATTATCATACTTAAGGATATTAACTTTTTCTTTTTTTTTAAATTACTGGGAGTCTCATTTACCCCTGTTTTTTTAAATAGGTCATCTATGAGGAAATAAAAGATTCTCTTGACAACCAGTTTGGGCCATGCTTGGTTTCTTTCTCAGAGCCTCTGATATATACATGTGCCTTATGAATTTCCAAGTGTTGGTGTACTTACTTAATTGAATACATATCTACTTCTGGGGCCAGGAATGCTGTTCTTTTTCTTTGGAGTGTGTGTGTGTGTGTGTGTGTGTGTGTGTGTGTGTGTATTAGGGGTAGGGGGAGAAGGTTCTGCTACAGCTGACTCTTAAGATACGAGTGAGAACTTAATGTTATTTCCAAATACCTGGATTTCTCATAGGGTGTGATAATAGCATACTTCGGGAGTGCCTTTTAATTTTTTTAATAAACAATAACAAGAAGAAGAAGAAGAAAGTATCGGGAGAATATAGTGTTCTGAATGAGAACATGGCGATGGATTATTAATGTGAAGCCAGATGCAAGATTTGAAAACTAAACCACAACACTGTTAGATTCTGCTGGTCCATCACTGAGAGCTGTTTAAAACTTCGAGTGGCTGATCTAAATTATTAATATTTATTTATTTATTTATTTTTGTGAGCAAGATCAGCCCTGAGCTAACATCCGTGCTAATCCCCCTCTTTTTGCTGAGGAAGACCAGCTCTGAGCTAACATCTATTGCCAATCCTCCTCCTTTTTTTTCTCCAAAGCCCCAGTAGATAGTTGTATGTCATAGTTGCACATCCTCCTAGTTGCTGTATGTGGGACGCGGCCTCAGCATGGCCAGAGAAGTGGTGCGTTGGTGTGCGCCTGGGATCCGAACCCGAGCTGCCAGTAGCGGAGTGCACGCACTTAACTGCTAAGCCACGGGGCCGGCCCTAAATTATTTTTAATTTATGTGCTCTGTGGTTGTCTTATTATTCCTTACCCATGGCGTTATTATAGGCACATCTGGTCTTTATAGGCAAGGCTACAAAGAGGTACCTTTGAGACCCAGGCCTCCAGGTTCTCCTCTTGCTCTGCTCAGTCTTCTCGCACCCTCCCCCTCACCCCCCCATCAGAGGGCTGGAGTGTGTCTAGAAGGCTCCGAGAGCTGCTGTCAGACTAGTCCTTAGGGCAGATGAAATTCCCCCTTATTTGTTCCCCTTTCACTAGTTGGAAATGAGCTCTAAATCTTATCCAGTAAGTCCTGAAATTGGTGGACGAATGTGTTGGTAAAAATGTGAAAGACTAGGGGGCTACACAGAGTGATGTGTGGGATGTAGAAGAGGCTGGGGCGGGGCAATCCTTCCATGTCTGGGCTGTTCCTGGCCTTCTAAAGCCGGTGGCCAGGCTCCAGGTGGATGCTGACCAAGGCCTTCTGAGGAGGAGGGCCCTGAGCGTGTGGAGGCCAAGGACGGTGGCCTGTTGAACTTGTGCGTTGGAAACCTGATGCGGTGGATTGTTTATGACAGCTGGCACAAATACGGGCCTGGGATCAGGAAATCCCCATCACTTCCCACTGATGGTCTCAAGGAGCTGATTGGAAATTGTTTTAGAGCTCCATCTGAAAAGTAGTCAATCTGATCTTAAACGCTTGCACGGCCAGCAGGACTGACAGTTGGGTTCCTTCTCTGCTGCCTTTCCTTGCCCTTCATGACCGATACTCCCGGGGGTGGGCAGAGCATGCAGCTTCTCACAGAGCTGGCACTGCCTGGGAGGGCCATATTGATGGCTTTGAGTATTTCCTTTCTGCCCTGGATCCTTCTTCCCCTGCCTGCCTTGCTCTCCTCTTCTCATCCTTGTCTCCTCACCTTGATTATGTATCTATTTATTTCACAGGGAATAAATGCTTATTGCTCAAAAAAATGAGAAAGAAAAGAAAAAAATGTGTAAAGATAATGAGGGAAAAAAGATATAAAAATTGTGACTAGCACCATTTTGTGGTATTTCCTTCCATTGTTTTTTCTAGCTGTGTGAGTGCACACACCCATATATATTTTCAAAAATGAGATCATACTGTACATGTGGTTTGGTAACTTGTCTTTTCCATTTAAAATATATTGTGGAACTCACTCTGATAGGCATCAAAAAATAGATGGAGAGAGATATATGGTAAACCAAGTGGAGCAAAATGTCAATATATAGCATCTGGGAGGTGAGTATATGAGTATTAAATGTATAGTCTTTTCAACTTTTCTCGATGGTTGAATGTTTTCATAAAAAAATTTTGGGAGGGGGCCGGCCTGGTGGCACAGAGGTTAAGTGTGTGCACTCCGCTTCGGCGGCCCGGTGTTTGCAGGTTCGGATCCCGGGCGCGCACTGATGCACCGCTTATCAAGCCACGCTGTGGCGGCGTGCCATGTAAAGTAGAGGAAGATGGGCACGGATATTAGCCCAGGGACGATCTTCCGCAGCAAAGAGAGGAGGATTAGCAGTGGATGTTAGCTCAGGACTGGTCTTCCTCACAAAAAAAAAAAAAAAAAAAAAAAAATATTGGGAGGAAATCCAGTGAGGGAAGAGAGGACAGAAATTAAACAAGTAGTAGAAGTACAGTATATAGAGAGTAGACATCTTGCTGCATCATTATTGTTGATGTACGTCATACTTTTTAATGGCAGCATAGCATTGTGTCATTTGGGTGTATTGTTATTTATTTAGCCAGTTCCTTATTGGTTGGATATTTTGGTTATGTGTGTGTGTGTTTGTGTGTTGTTTTAATTAGCTGAATAGCTAGTTGACTTTTCCCCCATCCTCTCCAGCTCCACGTGTTTTCCAAGCAATAGAGCCCTGTGTATGAATTCAGATGCCCGTTCCTGTACATCAGGACACAAAGCACCTATTGAAATTCCTGCGTTCAGTTTTCACTCTTACTAAGTGCATGGACAGGTGGCACATTAATTCTCCAGCCGGTTTGCCTATATTAAGCAGGACAATATTTTTAATTAGACAAACATATTTAACCCAAAATGTGTTTATTCTCTCTTGTCTTTTTTTTTTTTTTTTTTTTAATGTGCACTGTGAGTCGCTTGTCGTGGTGCCCAGGTGGCCGGGCTGAAGGTGGAGGAGTGGTGGGGCCAGTGTACAGTGGAGTTCACAGGACGTGAAGGAACGAGCCCAGGCTTGCTTGGGATCACAACCCCCGTGGGAAGGACCCATCTTTTCTTCCTGTATCCTTTCTTTCTATTCTTTACCCAAAGAGAAGGTTTGGTTGCATAATTGTGAAGTATTCAGAATGACGCGTCCCCCTTGGTTAGCATTCACTTCCAGGGGTGGCTGGGCTCTCTGGTGTCCTGACTGTGGTTGCCTTCTGCCTTACGTTCCAGTCCTTGGTCTCAACCCCTTTGGCTGGAGTGCCATGTTGTTTTTACCTTCTTAACAGAGTTGGAGCGTTGAGAACATGGCAGAAGCAGCATTGGGGTCCCTTTGATCAGATGTGGGGTATGACAGGCACTTCTACCCTATAAACCTGTCCCTCACTCCACTCTGTAAATCTCATGATCTTTTTGCAGAAGGTAGTTTGGGAGATAGTTATTTCGAGCCCAGTGGAGTTTCAGGGAGGGCTTTTGAGACAGTAAATAACTTGCCCCAGGATGCCCAGGTGCAAAGACCAAGTCTAGAGAGCTCCAGACTCTGTGGGCCATGCTGCCTGTTCCTCTTGGTGAGGGTCCCAAGGATTGTGAATAGATTGCCAAACAGGAAAAAGACATTTGTTTTAGAAAACACAGGTCGTTTTCAAAGACTGTAGGAGGAGACAGGTGCCATCAGGGCAGGAGTGACTGCTCTGTTGAGAAGCACTTCCACTTTCTATAGTAGTAAGAACATTCATTATCATTTTTGAGAGTTTGGGTCTTGACATATCAGTCACAGTGTGGGGCCTTCGATGAATGTTATCTCACCTCTAAAGCGGTGAGATGGGTATTGCGATCCCCACCCTCCCCGCCCTCGATTATCCCTGAGAAATCAAAGCTCATAGAGATTCACTGACTTGCCCAGGATCACAGCTGTAGGTGGCAGAGGCAGTGTTGGAACGGAGGTTTCCTTCACTCAAGAGCTGGTTCTCGTTTGCTCTGCCACACTGGAGGGGGACCTTAATCCAAGCTGCTTTTTATGGGTCATTCTCTGTAAGAGGCTTTGCCTGCTACCTGCCAGCTTCAGGTGGTCAGAAAACATGGCAAAAAAGGCCGTTCAGCCTCTCCTGTAATTCCACGCCAGCTTTGCCTACTCTGGAGGGGGACCTGGAGCAGATACATAAAATACAAATAAATGGAGCAAGGGGGTGCAAATTTATAGAAATCCTACATATTGTGTGGTGTCAAAATGTAACCACTGGGGGCCCGCCCGGTGGCCTGGTGGTTGGGTTTGTGCACTCTGCTTCAGCGGCCTGGGGTTCACAGGTTTGGATCCCGGACGTGGACCTACATACTGCTCATCAAGCCATGCTGTGGTGGCGTCCCACATACAAAATAGAGGAAGATGGGCATAGATGTTAGCTCAGAGCCAGTCTTCCTCACCAAAAAAAAAAAAAAAAAGTAACCACCGATATTTAATATATGTGAATTGAAAAACTATTTTACATCATGTGGTACCCCTCAGACAGTGTATGACTTCTATTACATCTTTGCATACACGGAACAGTGGAGCCCTTAAAACAAGCCCTAATAACCCTGTATCTCTTGGAGTAAAAGACTCACCTCTTTGTCCTGTTTGCTACGCATATGAAGCCACACGTGATAAGGATCAGCGTACCTCCAGTAGACTTTCAACATCAGCAGTAGGTGAGAAAATAGACAAATATCAGGCCTTCTTAAGAAAAGCCGTGTCGAAAATGTGTGTTCTGGGAAAAAGACATTTATTGCTTTTTTTATGCAAAGAACAAAAATATGTGTATTTCAACTCTGAAAAGGTACAGTGTCAGGGAACAAAGCATATTCCAGTTGAAGTCCTGGTTTTTCCATGATATGTTCTTCAAAGACATCAGAAGCATAAAAGTCTACATTTGGGAACATTTAAAAAAATATATTACAGCAGTGTTTGACATTTATTTCATAATTCCTTTGGGAGTATACGTGAACATTGATTAGATGTGTGTGGGCAATTGTTAAAACACATGAATGCATTTTTGAGTACACAACCACAAGGATGTATCTTTTGGAATGAAAAAAGCAGTTCATTTTTGTGTGTGTGAGGAAGATTAGCCCTGAGCTGACATCTGTTGCCAATCCTCCTCTTTTTGCTGAGGAAGATTGGCCCTGGGCTAACATCCGTGCCCATCTTCCTCTACTTTATATGTGGGATGCCTGCCACAGCATGGCTTTGATAAGCAGTGCATAGATCTGAACCAGCGAACCCTGGGCCACCGCAGCGGAGAGCACCAACTTAACCACTACGCCACTGGGACGGCCCCAAGCAGTGCCTTTTTTTAAGTAACATCAGGAAATATAAGCTACAACTGGAAGCACACCATAATTTCTTGGGATTTCGAAACACACAACAACAAATCCACTTGAAATTTATAAATGCTATAATATCTCAGATATGGAAACAGACTTTTCACCTTATTAAAAAAATTGTGGACAATTAAGTAGGTAAAAAAATATCAAAAGATAACAGTATCTTAAAAACCTCCTTTCTAGTCTCTTAATTATTTGCTCTTTTGAAATGGAAAATAACTTACAGGTACAATTAGTGAGCATTATTTTAAGTCCCTTATTGTATCCTCCCTAAGACTCTGAGTGGTAAGGCCTATTATTGGCCATATTTTACAGCTACGGGAGCTGAGGCTTGGGGACGTGAGATTACTTGCTGGGGCCATACAAGATTTAGCTGGAGGACCTGAGACTTGAATCTGGGCAGTCGGACCCCAGAGTTAAAGCATCTAAATACGGGTCTATATGGCTTTTACTTCAAGGTTTTTGTTTTAGCTTTTCTCCCTATTCACTTCAGAATAGCCTGAGTTCCCTTTCTTTTAAGGGAAGTAGCTCAGACTCAGGTCCCTCCTCATTCAAATGATAGGTGAGCTTTAGTGTAGTACTGTAGACAGATTAAGGTGCTGCAGCCTAGTGCCTGCTGAAGAGGACGTAGAGGCTGTTGTATTTGCACACTTATTCCTTCTTTCCTTCCTTCCTTCATTCACTTGTTCATTTGTTCATTCAGTAAATATTTCAGTGCCAGTTAGATTCAACGTACTTTTTCACATATTCAGCATACAGCAGTGGACAAAACCACTCTCTGATCTCATGGTGCTTACTTCCTAGTAGGGAAGACGGAAATCAAATAAGTATATAATGTGTCTCATGCTGGTAAGTGGCATAGAGAAAATAATCAGGGTAAGGAAATGAAGAATGTCAGTGAGGGGTGTGCTGTTTTTACCTAGGAACATCAAGGAAGAAAAGGACAGTGAGACCTGAGGGGGCCATGAGGATATCTGGGGGAAGAGCATTCTGGAAGGAGAACAGCAAGTGCAAAGGCCCTGTGGTGAGAGCCTGCTCATTTAAAAAAGCCTATCATTCAGATTAATCTGCACTTATATTTTCCTTCCTGACTGGACTATCATACATTTCTCTGGGGAACGTCGATGTCGATCTGTATTAAGTGATGAGGTGCCGAATAACCTAAACACGGCACTTCTGCTTCCAAAGATTAAGTAAACGTGGAATGTAGCCCAATAGATTTGTTGAGCGATTCTGCCTCTAAGATACATCCTTTCCTAGCCAACTGAGTGATTTATTTTTAGTGGACTATAGTCTATCCTAGGGATTGGAAACTGAGTTCTCCATGTTCTACTGTGTGGTGGTTATGTCAGGATGAGAATCTTGTCCCCCTGCCTCTGGTCACCCATTTAGAGCAAATAAAAGGGATTGCCTGTGTGATCTGAAAATGAGTAACTGTGCATCCTGGCAGAGTGAAACATCTTTGAACTGTTTTAATCTCTCATCTAAGAGCTTCCGTATTAGTCAATTAAATGGTATCAGATGCTGTATTCTTAAAATTTCCTTTGTAACACCATTGCAAATTGTTGATATCGATCCATTGGGAATTATATTTTCTTGAGGAAAAGTCCTCTGAAATCCACAATTTGCTGCTGGACATTCGGAGCAAAAAGTATATTTTTTGTGCACATGGTAGCCGCGCTGCGAAAGCCTGATTAGCTGGTTTCCAACTTGCCGGATTATTTAAAACATTTTTTTAAACCATCCTTTCTAGTTAAGGAGAGAAGAAAGGCATCAGAAACTCACAGTGTTTCATTTCTGATATCCCTCAACATGGAATAAACAATTAAACTGATTTGAGTGTGAATTGTCTCCAAAATATTTCCTTTATGCTTGGCAGCCTGATGCAAAAATTTCTGCCTGTTGCAAATTGACAGTCGTCAAGTTGCAAGCCCCCCTGAAGAAAGGTTTTGATAATAGGGACGTTGTCAGACTCTTAGCTCCGCGGCGCGCTGCTGGGAGCCTCCGGAATAGCGGTTAATGTAGTTGTCGGGAAGGGAGGCGTTGGCAGCACCGAGAATCCCTGCGTGAGCGCTCCCTTTCCTGATGAGGAAGAAGAGTACAGTGATCAAGCAGAGGGTCTCAAAGGAGGTCTTAAATCAGTGGGTAACATAAAGAATGGGATGTACACAGGCTGCTGGGGAAGCGCGCGCAAAGCTCCTGAATTGTAGAGACAGATAATTCTTGTGTGAACACCCAGATGACTGGGGACCTATTCCTTATGGATTAAACAGGACCCGAGTGCACTAAGGCTAATAGGAAATGCTGAAATGGAGAATTTTTTGGTTCCTATTTTTGTGCTGTTTATGATCTGCCAGCAGGAATATTTCACGGCATCAGAGACATGGCCAGAAAGCAAAAAGATGTACACACACACACACACACACACACACACACACACAGAGTTCTTCTGTATCTTACAACCCTGATATCACATATGGCCTTTGCGGACGGAGTATTGTGTAGTGTTTAGTCTTGGAACTTCTTTTAAAGATAGGATGTCATTTACAATCTTCAGGCCATATGTTTACTTAGACTTAAGAAACATGGGCTAATCTTTTTCTATTTTGAGGAGTAATAAATTGAAAAGATAATTACATAATATGGTGCATAATGTAACTCTGGCTTGAGCCATATGTGTTTAATTTTAGAGAAACATGCGTGATGACAGGTTATGAAAGGATGAAACTATTTTAGTCTTTTTAAGAATTAGAAGCATGATTTAAAAAAAAAAAAGTGTCCCTTATTCCTCCCCTACTGCTTCCCACCCCCCGCGCCCGAAAACAACCCAATACACAAACCTGGTGAAAAATACCCTACTGAAAGCAATTTGTTTTTGTGGTGGCCACTGGCAAAGAAAATTCAAGTTAGAGGGCATATTATTTCCCAGCTCTTGTAAAATTAGATGCAGGCTTCTGTGTTCTGGGGGGAACGGGTGGCGTGTAGTTCCTAATGCGAGGGCAGAGTGGAGTTGCTGCATTTAGAATCAAGCAAAAATTTCTCATGTGAGTATCCAATTAGAAACAACACCAGTTATCTCTTTCCTTATCGAACACGATAGCGTATCTGATACAAAATGTTGTGGTGGGAGAAATGCAAGATCCTTTCTTTCCTTCCTTACACAAACATCTATGGAGCATCTTTTATACTCCAACCACTGTACTTGGTACCTAAGATGCAGAGTCAAATATAATACTCCCCATAAGACTGTTAAGCAAGCAGGAGGCTCATTTACTGATATGCACTTTCAGGTCACCTTCAGAATATGTCGCTCTGTCCATGATCTTGGCCTGGAGGCAGGATTGTCAGGTGTGCAAGGCAGAATGATGCCCCCTAAAGATATCTATATCCTGATCCCTAGAACCTGGGACTATAATATGTTACATGGCAAAGGGGAATTAAGTTTGCAGATGGAATTAAGGTTGCTAATCACCTGACCTTGAATGTGAGGAGATTATCCTGGATTATCCCAGTGGAGCCAGCATAATTACAGGGTCCTTAAAAGTAGACGAGAGACTAAAGAAAGAGATTCAAAGAGTTGACAGCGAGAGAGGGACTCTGCCCAGTGTTACTGGCTTTGAAAATGGAGGAAGGGGCCACATGCCAAGGAATGTGGGCAGCCTCTAGAAGCTGGAAAAGGCAAGCAAGGAAACAGATTCTCTCTTAGAACCTCCAGAAGGAACACAGCCATGCCAACACCTTGATTTTAGTCCAGTGAGACCCATTTTGGACTTCTGACCTCCAGAACTGTAAGACAATAAAGGTATATGTTTTAAGCCACTCAGTTTGTGGTAATTTATTACAGCAGCAGGAGGAAACTCATGCATCAGAGAAGGAGCACATGCCTGGTGGTGTACGGTGCCTAGAACAGTTGTTCTCAAACATGGCTGCACATTAGAATGACCTAGAGAGCTCTGAAAATGCTGATGCCTGGGTCCTGAGCCCCAGAAATTCCACTTTAATTGGTCTGGAGGGTGGCCTGGACTTTGGAATTTTGCAGGATCTCCAAGTGACTCAGATGTGCAGCCACGCCAGTGGAACACTGGTTTAGGGCATAAGCTTTGGCATCAGACAAACCTGGCTTCCTCTTCAACATTTGCCTCCAGCCAGCGGGGTGGGTGAGCAAGTTATTCTCTTAGCTTCAGGTTCCTCATCTGGAACATGGGGATACTGTGAACTTCTACCTAGGTTTCACATCCTGAAATGTGAAAGGGCATGTGTCTCTCGCATGGAAATTGCTCGATAAATGGTAGCTGTGCTTTGCCTGTTCTTAGGAGGAGGATTCGGATGCACAGAGCTAGATCCCCTAACAAGATAATAGTCTGGAAGAGCCTGGCCGATTTACATACTTTCTATTCACAACTGCCTTCTGGGGTAGCTCCTATGTTATACCCATTCCACGGACGACAGGGGGGATCAGAAAAGTCAAACAACTCTTCCACAGTCGTGTAGGTAGTAAACCCAGGACCTTCCAGTTGAACTTGGGTCTCACTCTGAGTTGAGGCCATGGCTGCTTGCCCCTGGGGAGACCCCCTTCTAAGGCTTGCAAGGCGGATGTGTAGGAATGTGGAAGCTGGCAGCTGCATGCTCATGAGGCGCCTTTGGCGGCATTTCATGAACCATTACCAGTGTCAGTCCTCAGGCTGGGGGTGGCATTTTGTACCGGATTCCATCTCTGCACGATAAACCATATTGCCCTGTTGCCTGCCGTCAGGGAAAAGGAGGTTGAAAGCCATGGGAATGGTGATTCTTAACAGTTATAGGCTGTTTGCCTCTGTCTGCCGTTTAATCTAATCTCAGGTTCAGTTGATACTATTGATTAGGTTCTTTTCAAAACCGTATGCGGCCTATGGGGCTTCTCTGTGTGGGGTAAAATGTTATTCTTCTCATACGTGAGTTGAGAAGAAAAGGTGAAAGTATACAATTAATTTGCCTGCACTTTCTTGCAAATTGTATGCTGGATTTCTGTGAAATGCTGTATGGAACAATATTCCAAGCAAATTATTGTTATTTACTCTGACTTTTGCCTGCGTATTTAAAGTCAACAATTATGTTTCCTTTCTGTACTTTTAATGGCCTTTGTACAACATTTTTAGAAACCTGGTCAAGTGTCACTAAGAAATCCTGTGCTTTGACCCTGTGATTCTGGGGAAACAAGTTAACAATATCAGAAGTAACAACCAAGTCCTGTTTCCAAAAGAAATCACTCAACACATTGGGGCACCTCACCCATCCTTTCCTTTAAGGTCATTAATTATCGGCAGGCCATTGCCCTAAGTCTCATCTGTTTTAGAAACTGTAAAATCTTTTGTCATCGTTGGTGTCAATAATATTGAAAGCAAATAATAAAATTGAATTTGATCATCTTCAATTCTTTTTTCTTCACATGGCATCCCTTTGCATGGGCAGTTTTGTCGTCTTGGAAATTCTGTCATTCCTTGGGTCCTTGAGAAAGGAAACTCTTTCTCATAAAGGTGGGGCATATGTGTATCACATCAGCAGTCCTTCTCTAATCCCAGTCCACATCTTGAAATGTGCCCTCATTTTTGTGTCACCCTTACTTTCTTTGCCATTGCA
Source organism: Diceros bicornis minor (assembly GCF_020826845.1). Lineage (NCBI taxonomy): Eukaryota > Metazoa > Chordata > Mammalia > Perissodactyla > Rhinocerotidae > Diceros > Diceros bicornis. Next base: position 69,684,483 of record NC_080741.1, on the reverse strand, counting down.
CAGCCATTGACCTGAAGGCTTTTGGAGGTGACCCACATGTTTTTTCTGAAAGCTCTGTCTCCAGATTGGAGGTCCAGGCGAGCCTTTTGTTCTGTCAGGGGCTGGTAGTGGTTGCCCCAGCTGGAACTGAGAACAGCTTGTGGTCATTTCATCAGACTGGGAAACGTGCATAGACCACATGTAGACATGCTTGGGTTTTGTGATTTTGAAGAGTCCAACTTTATTATTCCCAATTTCCAGATAATTTGGGTTATGACATGTCCATGTGCACACGCGTGCGCGCGCACACACACACACCCCAAAACTAAACTTTCTCTTTTGAGAAAAGAATCTGACTCTGCTTATAAAATCTGTTGTTTAATGAAGAATATGCTTGACCAAATATATATAAAAAGACAACCTAATTGACCAGGTGATTTTCAAACCATATTCAGAATTAAATTGACAGGGGTGCTGGAAGAAGAGCCCAAGACATGTAAAAGTTAGAGGAAAGTACAAAGATTAGCAGTCACTTGTATTCCCTCCACCTTGAATAACGTTGTTAATGTTTTGTCCTATTTGCTTATAGATGTATTTAGAAAGAATAACACATCTCAGCTATAGCCAGGATCACCTTTAACCTTTCCTCTTCCCATTCCTCAGAAGCAAATTGCATCAGGAGTTTGGGGTATCTCATTCCATTCTATTTTTTTACATTTACTTACACAGGTAGCTGTTTATGAGAATGCTTATTTAGTTTACAAGTTTAGCATCAAACTATATTGTATCCTAACTACTTCATGCTTTTTTATTCAGCCGTGATTTTGAGAAAGAGACAATGTTCATATGTATACATCTAGCTTACCCTGCTAAAAGTCTACACAGTATTGTCATTTAACAATGAATTGTGCTCATTCATTCCAATGTTGTTGGGCATTTATAATCTTATTTTCACTGCCATAAACATCTTTCGTGTGCACAAAAGTTTCTTTAGAGTAAATACCCAGAAGTAGAATTACTAGGACAATTAATGGCACTTACTAAGGTGTACTGCTCCCCAGTTCACAGCTTGCCACCAGACCGAGTTGAGGAAGATGTTAATGTGTCATTCCTTCCCTCGAGGAGTCTGTAGTCTGGTGAGGAAGTGGAGGAGGATAGCTCTGTCTGCAGAAGAGCTGCGTATTTCAGCTGGACTGTAGTGGTGCCCTCAAGAGGAAGTAGTGGTCTGCTTTGGCCCCTTGTATCTTATGACAAACGATTCAGGTTGCATTGTGTCCACATTCACTTTATCCATTTCAAGAGAGATACCCCATTGCATTGATTGAGTAGCAAGATGGTCCTCTTCTGTTACAGGAAGTAACATGGTTTAGAGAAGGAAGGCGTCAACCAATTAATCCAGCAAGAGAGCAGAGATATTTAGAGATGCCCAGCAAAGGTTGTCCTGCACACAAGCCTGTTTCTGAGCTTTCTCAGCCATCACTTTTAAGAGGCTAACCAAACATCCCAGAGGGGGATGTTTGAAGCAGCAGCACACAAAAATAGAATAAAAGAAAAGAAAAATAGAAGAATGAAAGGAAGGAAGAATTTCTGAGTGAATGGGGCTTTCACCGCTCCTTCTCATCCTGAGGTGTGATATGTAGATCTGTCCCGGGCTTGGGCCTGACAGCTGGTGGGGACAAGATGAATTTTTCAGTCAGTATGAGAAATGCTCTCCACACCAACTGATCCCCTCCCCTGGCAGCTGCCTCACTCTCTTATCTTTTATCATTTCTCTTGATCCATCATCCAGAGAATGCTAGAAGGCATGAGAATGTAAGTTCCAAATAGGAATTGGTGCCTGTTTTCTATCTTGGTTTATTTTCAAAAACCTTTTTGAACTTTTGAACCACTAGCACCCATGGGGCAACGTGCAGGGGAGTTGATAAATAAAGATAATGTTGATGTGAGTACAATTTCTTTCACATGTAACTAGAGAAGCAGGTGTGTTCCAGATAAGCTTTTCTTATAAAAAAATATAATTCTAAATGTCAGAGTTTTTTGAGTGGACTAGGGAGGACTCCAGCAGTAATAGGCATCCTTAGACCTTAGACCAGTTCAGAGAAAATGGAGCTGATAGCGTGTAGGTAAATTTGGCTGAAGACCCTCTGCTTTCATTGAATTTAGACTTCTCTCCTCCTGTGTGTTCTCTTAAGGCCTCTGTTTATTATTGTAATTGTACTTTCTGTTTTTGTCTGTAATGGTCACTTTCTAATTCCTCCCCCAGTGTATTAAAAAATGGGGGTGTCTACATCCTACATGATGTGTCTCATGGATATGGGAGTTTGTTCTTTTCTTAACAGAACTTCTGGAAAAAAAAAACTTCGGCTTCTGTTACTTTCCAAGCATCTTTTGAAAATCTGAGGTTTTGTATTCAGAAAAAAGTAAACATGAAGCAATAATTATACGTAAATTAATGAAACAAGAGACCTGGGCTTTATAAATACCTAATCCAATTAAGTACGTGGTTTTTAGGTTATTCATTGAAATTTTAAAATAAATGGTTTCGTTGCATTTGTGCCAGTCCCGGGTTGAATGAGCCAGCTGATGATATCGACAAGATTTACCCCAAAATTGGAGACATAAGGGAAATATTCTGCTTGCTTGCCAGAAAGTTTTTTTTTTTTTTTTTTTAATGAATTCAGCCTCAGAACCTCCCAGGAAAACATACACTGCCAAGTGCAAGGTGAAAACCGAAAGCTTATGTAAAAAAAAATTCTGCTTAGAATAATGGTCGTAACTGTTAAAATTACATTAATTAGATTTGGCATCAGTGTTTCAAATTTTAACTTTTTGTCGTGTGTCTACATCTTAATTATCCCTTGGATTAACAGATTGATATGGAACATAGTAGGCATTTACTAGAAATTTGTTGAATTAACAAACAGGGAAATTTTTAAATGATTTGATTCAAGGTACATTTCATGTAGAGATTTCACAGTCAAATGAAGGTTTGTAAGATGTGCAGAGGTCGAAGTGGCTGACTGAAGTTATGTACAAAATGATTTTGCTCTTGCTAAAGTTTGACCACGTTGCTTTCTGATTCATTTTACTAACATGTCTTAGGCATATGTGTTTCAGAGGTGGAGATGCGGTAAGAGAGGACATTTCATCGTGTTCCATCTCAGGAGGCTGTAGGTTATTGAAGGTTTTGCCCCCCACCCCTCTTCCCTCCAGTGGTCAGTCTGGGTGGATGTTAGAGCTGTGGTCTGTCCAGAATCAGGCATTTGATTTTCATTGACTTTGGAGAAATGCATAGGGTATTAGAACTTTAGGAACACCCACGATTACTTACTTTGAAACCTGCTGGAATTTCTTATTACTAAATTGGGGGATGGGAGGTGGTAGGAAACAAGATAAATGACACATTTTCTCTATTTTGTAGTTTTTTCTTCACTACTTGGGGTCCTTAGAGAATGTATCACATTGTAAAGCTGTTTGACTCCTATAGGAATGTGTGTGTGTACATATTCACACATACATACATATATGTACCCACACATATGTACCAAAATGTATATATATTTGCATACACATGCGCTCATATATGGTTGTTAAATTTTCTAAACCAAATAACTCAAGTTTCTTTCCTAACCCGAAAAGTCACTTCTACAAAAAGTTGAAAAATAAATATTATAGTCAGCTAGGCATCACAAATAACTTTTATGTGTAAATCAAGCAATTAAAGTACTTTTTTATTTTTAAGTAGATAGGGGAATAAAATAGCTGCGTAGTTCATAAAGTGGTGTGCCATTACTGCCTGCTGTGCCCACGAATTATGCCAGCTTTTTACACTCATGAAGTAAAAGCAGATTAGAACTGTGATCAATGTATTATCCTATATTTCTTATTGTGCGTTATATTTCCTTTTTGAGCACCTTTGTAGACTAAATGGCTACTAATGACATAATTACAATTGTTTGTCACCACCATAATGCGTGATTTCCTATCTCATCATGAAGATGTAAGTTAGATAAAGGAGGAGTTTTGGCAGGAAGACAAAGTGCAGTGATTTATTAAAGGCCAGATGTGGTTGTTAAAAGCTTTTCTACAGAAGGCTCAATTGAGTGATGTGAAATAGGAACGAAATCGCTCTGCACACCCAGCGCGTGGTTCTTGGTGTGAGTGACATAGTCGCTCATGGAAGCATGACAAATGAGCCACATGTTTTATTGTTGTGTACAAATTTTATGTTGGAATTTAAACAGGGTGAGAAAGGTTCACATTAGCTTATACCAGCAAAGTAGGTGTTTAAAGGAAACTAATGAGACTAAAGTGCTGGCGATATTTTCAATTTGCTCACTGCCTCATAGCAAGAACTGAAATATCTTACGTTTCTGTCAAGTGTCAAAGAGGGAAAATCCCAGCACTGTTAAAAAAGAGAGAGAGAGAGAGGTTAATATGAGAATTCAAAGAAATCTGAAGCAAGTGAAGACAAGATATTACTTAAGCACTGTTGACATACATACTGCACACATAGACTTGACATATATACAGTCAGATTAGATAGATGCTTCTAAGGAAGAGGCACAATTTCTGGTTTTAGTATTATTTGCACACACAAAGCTCTGTTAAAATAATGTTAAGACCCTGGAGTGATAGAAGCTATGAGTGGTTCGAAGAGTGTTTTCAGGCTTTTGGAGGAGGAAAGAAAAAAAAAAAAAAGAAGAAAATGGTTATATCTTAAAGCCATCCTCTGGTCAGAAGGTAGTGATCTGTTTCTCTTTTCCTTCTATCCTTCTTTCCCTCCCTCTCTCTACCTCTCTCTCCCCTCCTCCTCTCTTCCTCCTCCCTTCACTTCCCTGTGAAATTTTCTATGGAGGAGAGTTACACTGTAGGATTAGGTCTGCAGAGTATGGAGCCTGGAACTATACTGGACATAAGAACTTGCCTGTCTCTTCCAGGGTGGATGGAAAAATTACTTTAAATAGTCTAAGTTAAAGACCTAGAGTTTTTTAGATTAACTCTGCGAAGCCGGTGAGAGCTTTGAGGAGGTGTACATAATGCTATGACCTGCCCTGTTCTTTCAGCGGAAAATGCAAGGTCCTCGTCTTGTTTTCTCTTGTGGTACTATAGACTTGATGGCTCTGGTAGGTTTACCATACATTGTGATTACGTGTGTATTTGTAATATTACTTGCTTAAGGTTTATTGCCCTGTGACGAGTCTGTATATTCCACAGAGGCAGGAATTGTGTCCCCAGCCCTGTCACATTACCTGGCACGTAACCTGCACTTGGGAAGTATTTGGAGAACGAATCAAAAGAACCACGTGGACAGTAGCCTACCTTCAGGATATCACTTGGAGAACATTAGCAAATCCATCCAGATGAGACTTTCCCAAACTATAAATACTTGCCCATACGATTAATGGAGCAGTTTAGATGGCTCTTTGCCATCCCCTTAATTTAAAATTTGGAGCCTTAGAATCTAGTTAGATCTGGTCCCCTCCAAATTAGTTTTTGCCTCCCAGGCACTCATGGTGCAATTCCAGGGACTGCCACTTGATGGCTCAGACCCAACCCTAGACAATTTACAGAATAAAGTCAGAAAGATACACGTGCTTTCTCTACCCCTTGACTCTGTCTCTTCCATTTAAAATGTATATGTTCTTTATGACTCATATATTGAACCTTATAAAGAGATGAATAAAACTGAAATGCAGGGAGTAACGTTTCAAAGAAATAAAACACTTAGAACCAGGGCTGCCTTAATGCACGTGAGACCTGCACAGTGGCCCAGAGCTCCACGCTCAGAAGGGCCCTGCGCTTGGTATAATGCTCCGCTGTCGCCATCTTGAAATTCTTAATGATTTTGAAAAAGGGGTCCTACACTTTCCTTTTGCATTGGGCCCCACAAATTATGTAGCTGGTCCTGCCCACAAGTATGTGTCCTTTTTGTCATTGTAATCACACATACCTTTTCCGTTCCTGACTTTCTTTACCCTGCTAGAATTTGGGTTACTTGAAGCTTGGTTGCCTCAGGCCTGGTCTTGCCTGACCAAGGCTCCTAAAAACCTTATTGAGTGCTTGGTAGGAAGCCTGTTGTCCTGGGACACAGGCTTATGGGGTAAGAGCTTTGGCATTGGCTCAGATTTCTGGGTTCAAATCTTGTCTCTGCCATGGGCAGGTTACTTAAACTTCCCAGGCCCACTTTCCTCATTTACAAAAAGGAGATGATAATAGTGTGCCTACCTCCTGGCTTGAGGTGAGGATGAAGTGTGATAGTGTGTAGAACACACTTCCCAGGTACCTGGCTCAGGGTGAGCCCTCAGTCCCTGCTAGGTGTTGTTGCAATCACTGGGCACAGCATTTCTGGTTACACCTGACACTTAGCTCCCTGCTCTTTGTGGTGGTTGCTCCATTGAAGTTGCAGGATTCTCACCATGTTTTGATGCTGTCATGTGCCAGTGCTCAAGGTTCCGTGTAGCCAGGTACCAGAGTTCAAGGGAAGACTTGAGTCAGCTCTGCTCACTGCCTCCTCCCAAGTGAAGCCCTGGCGAGTCCCTCTCCTCTGTGCTTCCTCTTTTATGTGGAATGATTCACCAACACGGAAAGGATTGGTATACCTAAACTCAGCATTTTGTAACCTATTTCTGTTGCCCAGTGGTTCAAAGATGTCTCTTACTCAGTATATCATTAGAGGAACCAACCTCTCTTCTGCAGAGCTTTTAAAACACATTTTGAAGCAGCCAAGTAATTCATAAATAAAATCCTCTCCTCCATTCATACAGGAAATTTGTAAAACATGTACTATATCAAAGGGACTTATGTTCTTGGGGAGGGAGGACGCGTTATTGGGAACTGATATGACATGGAATATGATCCATTCGTTAATCTAACAAATATCTATTAAAGACTTTCTGTGTGCCAGGCAGTGTTGTAGGTCCTGGGGATGTAACTGTTCACAACACCACCAAGAACCTTGCTGGTGTGTGGCAGATATTCTAGGAGGGTACAGATGTTAAACAGGCAAGGAAGGACAGTATCAGACAGAGAAAAGTGCTGTGCAGAGAAAACAGGGTGATGGAAGAAGAGTGCCTCTGGGCCACTTTAGGCAAAGTAGCCAAGGAAGGCTTCTCAGAGGAGGTGACATTTGAGCTGAGATCTGAATGGCAAGAGGAAGGCAGCCAGGAGAAGGTTGGAAGATAAGCATTCTAGACTTAGGAACAACCAGGGCTCAGACCCTGAGGTGCTGTGAACTTGGTGGGTTTAAGGAACAGAAAGACCAATGTGACTGGAATGAGGTGTGCAAGATGGAGAAAGGAAATTAATTGGGCAGGAGAATTACTTGGGGCCTCATCCTTGGACTTCATAAGCCAGAGTCGTGTGATCCCTGAGCTTCATTGCTCCAGCTACTATTTTCAAGCTAAAAGGGAACCGGGAATCTGTTCAGTCATAAGCTGAATAATTCAATCAGTAAAGCTGTCTCCTGGTATTAACGAAAAGGGAAATGCATGATTTTACCTGGATTCATTCACTTCGGTTCTCTGATTAAGAGGCGTAATACTGAAAGGAGCACTGGAATTAGAGTCCCAAGACAAGTCTCAACTCTGCTGGGACAAGCTTTTCGTTTCCCTGATGAGTCTCATTTCATCTATAAGACTGATAATGCCTTTAACACAAGGTTGGTATAATGATGAAGTGACTTAGGGCTTCTGGCAACTACTTGATAAATGCAAAATCATATACTAATATTAGGTAGCTATTATTATTGAGAATCCTTCAGTTGATTACCTTACCTACTAAAAATATAAATTCTTAGTTATAAAAAATACATTTTTTCCTATCTATTCAGGAGATTTTATATTACAGAGAAACCTAGAAAATAAATTCGTGATGGATATATAAATAAATTCTTATTCCTTCAGTGATTCTCAGGTCCTAGTTCACAGTCATAGGTAACTGTTTGACCTTTTTCAAGGTCTTCTAGATTTCTTGTCTCTTAAGTGGACTGACTTTGAAATATAGGCAAGCTGAAAAAGAAGGGTTAACTGTTAGTTTTAAATACTTGTATTTAAAGAGGATTCACAATAGTTCTTACAAGACAAAAATCCTGTGCCTCCAAAAATAACTGCTGATAGCCTTGGATTTGGGCTTGTTAGGATAGGAGCCATTTACATGCTGTTCTTTGGGAGCTGGTAATTCTTGTGGAAATTTGGTCTACATAATTGACATTTTTGATGCAGGAGTTGGCTTTTGCCTCCATCCACTTCTCAGAATCTCTGGCTCTGCCCAGCAGGACATTTGTACGTGTCAAAGAATGAGATAGGATAACAGATTCCATCGGTCCAGTTCTCGAAGATTAGTTTTCAGGAGCCATGTAAATGGCCCCAGGGAATCCGAATTTTAAAATCTTACATTTCTTTGACTTCATAGACATCCTTTGGAAAGATTATCTTAGATTACTGGAAGACTTTATTGTTAAGTTTTAGAGAATTTTGCATTCTGCTTAGAAATCATTTTTGAGTTTTATTAGAACATTTACTAGCAATGGTGCTAATTATTTTAAATATGACCCTAGAAATGGGCTATGTCAGCTTGAAAAGATGATTTTTAACAGAATTTGGTTTTAAAGGCAAGTTTTATAGACATTATAGTAATACCATTGTTATCTAATTAGCATCCACTGTGCAAATGTACGTGGTATTAGAGAGGCAAGTGTACATAAAATTATAAATTGCGACATTTTATGAGTTTTTTTTATCATGAGTCTTATACAGTCATCATTACTTAACAGTGTGAAATGTGGCCTTAGACATTACATCATGTAAAGACCAGGAGACAAAAAAACTGAGGATCAATTTTTGATTATAATAAAGTTTTAGTATGAGGCATTTCTGAATATGTGTCATGAATATGAGTCATGATTTTCACACCAAACCTGACCTATTATGATTATGTTTCAACTTCAAGGGGTTTTCAGTATTTAAATTCTAAACCTAATTCTAAGGTTTCAAAATGATTCACATTCAAATCTACTTTTATGTTTTATAATTAAATAAGAAAATATTGCTTATACCTACATTTTTACTATTCTTGGAGGTATTATAATTATTTCTTTAATTTCACCAATAAAATAGCCCATTTCTTCATTAGTAAATTACAAGGCTATCTCAATAAAAAAATTAGTTTGAATGTGGCTTGCCATCTCAAATAGTCATTTCAGTTTGGAATTTTCTCACTTCTTTCATTAGTCCTTTTTGTAAAATGTGAAGATACTTTCTAGGTAAATTAATCCCTTCTAAGAGGTAAAATAACTTCCTTTTTGGAAAGAGTTATTAGAGTCTTATTCTTTATAATCTTAAATACCACTTATGTTAGAATGAACAATACATGAAAAAATTACACTAGTTAAAAAAAAGAATGATTACGACCTAGCCCAAGTACATTGCAATTATATGTTCATGGAAAAGTGAGCTTTCTACTGGGAAAAGCGTGATATAGATGCCCATGAAATTTCCAAAGTTTAAGTATTTTTGTAAATTAGGTTGTTCCTAGTTAAACAGGTGGCTTTAAAGGCTGGTTTCACTGTTGTTTTAATCATAGTTTAGTTACCATGGAGAAATATGCAAGTTAGCATTTATACACAGAAGTGAAATTTATGCTGCATAGATAATAGCCTAAATTTAGCTCAACTTAAGTTTACCACTTCCTTTTTTTTCAACAAAAAAGAATAATAATATATCACATATATCCATTAACAAGTTAATTTCTTTAAATGCTACTGTTATATTTTTAGAGAATTTCTTTTCTTAAGCATCAACGGACACTTCTGTCAGTGTGACTTCCAGTGCTGAGCATAATACAACATATTACATTTGATTTGCTCTAGTTGTGTCACCCTTAGATTTAATCAGAGACTTTGCTAAGTTTGTAAATCAGCCATGTGGTGAAAAACTAATATTTGGACACATTGCATCTCACTGGGTTTTGTAAAGGACTATTATTTTATACTGAAAAATCTTCAGAAAATGCACAAGGGTGATGGGACCAATCTGATTTCAGAGCCCAACACTAGTTTTGATGACCATTTGCATATATTTTCTAAGAGAAATTCTGAGAGAGGTCTTCCTGATACACTGTTTCGATCTTAATGTCCTCTTAGCTGGATAATAGATTTTTCACCCTGATTTAAGAGGTTGATTGCTGTGGAATCCAACAACCAGGAGCTGCCTTGCCTGTCGTTCAGTTTACCCAGTACTTCCGAGCGAAGGCTAAGTTTTCAAGGACAAATGTAGTGAAAGTGTCCTGATCCAACATGAGGTCCCCCGGCACGGAGAGAGAGCAGCAGATCCCTTTCAACACCAGCTGTTCTCACAGATATAGATTGCTGCAGTGAAATTTTCTTAATATAATTCAGGAAGCTCTAGAGAATTCTCCAAAACAACTGTGCCAACAAGGAAAATGTTGAATTTTTCATCAGCTGCCCAATGCTGAGAGTTAGTGGGCAATCCCGTCATTCATGACCAGATGTTCAGTGTGGTATCGCTCTGCAGTTAACTTGAACCCTGTGGCCTGTTTGCCACTGGCTGCAAGGACATTGGCAGCAAGCTGGCACTGGAGAATTGAGGCCCGCACAAGCAAAAGACAGACGAGTGTGTCTGTGGCTTCCTGGTTTCCACCAGCGACCAGACAAGGTAGGGAGTGATGAAAGAAGGGGACGACATCACATCAATCATTCTGGAGGCAAGGAGACTTTGCTATAGGATTGTGTCTTGGGGGAACAGTTGGCAAATTCTTACATTTCTTTTTATTTGGGAAGAAAGGCGGTCTTTGTTTAGTTGGACGGATTTTTTCAACCTGTGTCTAAACCATCAAACTTTTTGTGGTGGGGGCAGTAAGCGTGGGTGGTTAAGACAGCGAGAAAAAGGTTTCTAATTTTAAACCAGGGGAAGTCAATAAAGTTGACTCTTAATATTGAAACTTTACTAGGTCCAATCTGGAATTGGAAATATGTGATATTTTTGCCCTTGGTAAACTTGATTATTCTAGGTGGAGGATATTTAGATCTGCCATTCATACAGACTCACCATTTCCTTCATATACATGTTTTGAGCCCGTGACGTTTTTGTGAGCTGTTTTAAGTAATAGTGTTTGAGGAAAGGAAAGACTAGATTAGAGTAGGGGTTTTTGAAGAAACAATATGATTTTCTACCTTGAAAAGGATTCTTCCTTAAAATGATTAACTGTGTTTGATTCTGGAAGTGCAGCATGCCAGGCACGGGGAGGCAGAATTTCATCACATATAGCTTGTCTCACACGGAGGGCTCTTTTCTTTCCACCTCCATGGCACTGCACAGTAATTTTTTTTTATTGTGTTAAAATATACATAACATGAAATGGACCATTTTAACCAACTGCACAATAATTTTAACTTCTATTTCAAAACAGTATGAGCAAAGGAAAGAAAAAATTCTTTCTTATTTGGCCATTTTTAATTTGGGGCTTAAATGGTGCTATCCCAACAAGAAGTTAGCCTTTGTTTACTTGAAACTGGAACGGAAAGTCATCATGGAATAAACCTTTTGCTTTTTGGAGACTTGGGTTGTTTTCTCTTCCTATAGAATTCTTGACTCCCCCGGTACATCCTTAGTGACGCCCATCCATGGGGGAACAAACGAAACTCGGAGGGTCTTTGGAGCAGCAGAACCCGTGCAGTAATGATATTTGCTTTGGCAGAACTTTCTGCCTTTGGTTTACAAGGTTGCAGTGAGCACTTCCTTTGCATTTCCTGCTTAGAGAGAAAGCGGATTGCATGTTGCACAGAGATAGGGTCATTACGCCATTTAAACCTGAACCTCACCAGCCCTTAGAATCACACTGAAGGCATGTGTGTTTCATTTGTCTGGATGATTCTTTCCCCTTCTTTTTCTGAAAAGTCCCTTGGCTTGTTGGCTTGGAAAAAGGAGGTTTTGAATTGCAGCAGGTACTGACTTAGGCCTGCTGGGACGCAAGGAGAAGGCATTGCGTTGTTTTCTGGGATGCTAACTTGCTGATAGAAAAGCGAGAACCAGTTTACAGTAGCTCTGACACCACTGTTACCTTTCTTTGGTCCTCTCCAGCTGCTCCCAGCCCTTCGAATGCCTTCGCCATGCACACAGTTTGTTCTTGGGTGTGAAAGCAAACAGTGTTTGAGTTGGCAGCAACTTCTCTTTCAGTGGAGTTTGCTGCCTCGGCAAGAAACCGCAGCGTGAGCTTTCTGCCGCTGAAGGTTTCCACTGGCAGGATGGCCTTTTCCCACATTTCCTTGGTTTAAGGAAACAGATTTTTGAACTTTTTTTTTTTTAAAGACAAAATGCCAACATTTAACAGCTGGAGTTAGTATATAATTTATGGTTTTCACTTTATGTTCTTGTGGATGTATAAAAATTAAAAATCTGCAATTATTGTTAAATTAGGCAAGTTTTTGTAAAAAGAGTGATTAAAAATAGACCCCTCTGTTATGAGGCATTCAAGAAAGTCATTGTTACCCAAACAGGTATTCTCAATTATTCTATTTTTAATGGTTTTTAATTGTTATAATTTACTTATATTCTATTACATCTCTCAGAGGAGATGTTTCTGAAAGCTCTTTGTTTTTCCTTTGAGGAACAAGTAGGAGTTTGTTCATTTGAATCTCTTCATCTTTTTTTTTTAAGCTTATTTTATTTTTTTTCCCTGTCAGCCTTTTAATCCTCACTTTAGGTACCCCTTCTTGTCACAGCGGTTCTGTCTGGAGAATCTTAACTGTAACAGTGAAGCAGTGAGACCTGCTACCTATCAAGGTGATAGTCTTTGTCAGTGGGAACTTGTGTGCATCTCATGGAAGTTATCCAGGCCTTTGTTATGCCACAGAATCTACCTTTTAGGCAAGCTTCAATTTTCTTACATTTCCTTTAGGTGAAACTTATATCTATACCTTCCAGATTGAGCATGTATATTCCTCATTGGCTGGAGGCCTTGCTGAATTGGTCACATATCAGAACCAGGCAACAAGTGCAGTCAGCCAATAAAAAGTGACTGAATGTTGCCTCAAGATAGGTAGTATTTGTGTGTTTTTGTCTTATCAATACGCAGAGACTAGTGGGGTTTTTTTTGTTATCTCTTTTTCTATTGATAGAGGGGAAGATTCTAAGAACCTTTATTAACCTCCCCAAAAGCCACACCTTTAATTAAAAAGTGTCTCTAACATATTTGTTTTCCTGATTTCTCAGAAAATAAAATAGGAAGTGAAAAGACCGTTCTGTTTGGTACAGTGTGTTGCTGTAAAGATCATTCGACCTACATGTTAGATTTAGGGTCAGAACATCAGCTGTGATGAATAACAGGGGACAGAGTTTTTCTTTTCTTTTCAAGGATAGTGGCAGTTAATCATTTTTATCTGCCCGCCTTGCAGACTTGATTAGATTTATTATGTATGCTGCATGTTTATGGCATTTTTATTATATGTTGTTAATTTGTTGTAACTGCCACTGCATTTTTCCCTTCTTCCCTTTTCTCCCCGGAGGACCCTTGAAAGCAACTACGTGTCAACCTTGTGCTGTGGGAAACTTTATTTAATTTTTAATTTTAATAAAAGGTATAATAGTAAAAAAAATATCAGTGTTGGTTACAAGGTGTATCTTCCTTCACATAAAAAGAAAATTTGCGGTTGTGTTCTGTTGAACACTTATGTTTTTTGTTGTTGATGAAGTGATACAAGTTTGAGGTGGATTTAGAGAATACACGTTTATAAAAACATTTCACCTGCAACCTAGAAGGGAGAGCTGTTGAACATGCACTAAACTGTGATTTTCTTTATTACTGGAAAGTCATCTATGTAGTTTTCAAATCACTGCTAGGTAAGGCAATTGGGACATTTAACATTTAAGCTGCTTAACACGTCAGGCAGCTGAATGGTGCATTTTAGAACAACACACTCTTTTTTAGCTTACTAGCTCTCAGAATGGATATGGAATCTGTTAAATATAGAGGCAATTCTTTAAATAAGGCCGACAGTTAAAATTGGGAAGCAGGAGAATTAGATTGGAAATGATTTACGATGAGTCTACAGGACATTCAAAAAATAAAGTTAGAAAAGGAAATCCACTGGCTGTATTGGCTACATTACAGCAATGGATTTTTACTTTTCAACCCTTTTGAATTGGCTGGATATATAGGCAATGCATAGAAACAGACTTTCAGGCGGAAAAATTGACAGAATTTTTCTTTTTCACTGTATGTTCTGGCATTGGTTTGGTGTTGGCATTATACGCCTCTGACTATAACCAAGTCAGTTTCTTGTTTTGACAGTTACAAACTTTTTCAATAACAGAGAACCACCCATTCTCTTAAGAGCATTAGACATTGAAATAAATAGAAGCTGGATTGAACAGCGGCTTTGTTTTTGTCATGCAGTATGAACATATGGGTCCTTAATAAATACCATTTGAAGATGACATGGGTGTGGTTATTGAGCTTATAATATGTAATAATCACAGATACATATATCACTTTGAAGAATTGGCATACATTTGTTCATACTCCACTTTAAGTAGGTTATACATTTCCATAGAATAAACAATGTGAATTCAGAGAGATAGATTACAGGCAATATTAAGTCATTTAGGTATGAAGTGGGGTTTCACTGACAGCTAAAACTTATTCTTATGATGGCTGATTAAATCATCTAAAATCCTTAATTATAATGGGAAAAGAAGAGAGATATAATTGTAGATATTTTAAATATAAAATCATTAATTGTTCCAATTGTATCAATATTAAATTAACCAAGAAAAGGTGATATGTTTACTAACTAGTAGTAGAGGCGTTCAAGATGATAAAGTTATTAAGACAGTTTTTGCCTTTAAAGAGATGCACGATGCCCCATGATGTGCATGAAATGATTATTTGATTCCTCCATCCTTTACCCCATTCACCATTTATGGAACTGATAGCTCAATCTGTGTTTAAAATTGCTGTAGGCAATTTTGAGAAAACAAAAGTTCATATTCAAATGCTGTCCTTAGGAATAAAGTGTTAAGAGAAGTGAGATAGTTCTTTACCCCGTGGTGAACTTAAGTTACAGCTTGCTGAAGATGCAAATGTTAGATGTTTGGGTTAGGGGAAGAGAGATGGTTTTCTGGCTTACGGGAACAGAGTGAAAAAGCAACAAAGACCAAAAAGCTTGGTACTTGAGGAGAACAAGGAATCATTCCCTTTGGCTGGGGCATAGAGTTTATAAAGGCGAAGAGAGAAAATGAGTGGAAAGGTAGCAGTTTCACGGAGGATTTCAAATTCAGGTTAAGTAACAAGGAATTTATTCAGTAATATTAATTAACATTAATTAATATTCATAATAGCAGCTAACATTTGCTATGGGCAAGATACCAAGCATAGTGATTTATAGTTCATTGTTTTTTAATCTTTATAAGCATCCAAGGAAGGGAGTACTATTATTATCCATAGATTGCTATAAGATGAGGAAATTGAGTCTTGGAAAGCATATGTGATCTTACCACAGGCTCTAAGTAGTGAGATGGAGCCATGATTTCAAGTTGGCTCCGTGACTCAAGGACTACTAGCCTTTTGAAGATTCTGACTACTCAGCCAGTGGGCGTGACCAGGGTTTTTATGAGCACAGGAGTCTCTTGGTCAGAGCAGAGCTCCGGGATACTTCATCTGCCATCATTTTATAGAATATAATGAGGAGCCCAAATTAGAGGAAATTGTGACATTTCTGAAGAGCTACCAAGTCTCCAGTGGGGTAGTTGAAGGGATTGGAAAGGGGATAATGGAGGGGCAAAAAAACCCCTGTAGTTTCATTGGCTGGACTTGGTGTGAAAGAGATGAACGATTGGGAGAATCGGGTTGGTGATCCCAGGGGAGGAGAGAGGGCATGCTGGGAAGTGACAAGCTGAAGTTGGGATATCTTTTTAGCTGCAGGTGTCAATTTCAGGCAGAATCTTTCTGGAAGATGATGAAATGCACATTGAACATGAGGTTGTGAAGGTAGTTGAGTTGGAGATGTGAATTTGAAGATAAGGAAGTGAGTATAGAGAGGGAGAGTGGTGCATTTAGTTGGAGGAGAAGAAAGAGTGGCTGGAGAAGGAGACTAGGAAATAAATCAGCCTTATGAGATAAAGAAAGATCTTTCTGCACATTGAAGATGACAGATTTGTAGGCCATGCTTCAGACACATACCTATACATATTCATTTTTGTATACATATTCATGTACGTATTTATATATGTGTTTCTATATGCATTCATATGTATTTCTGTGTGTATTTGTGTATGTATCATGAGCATGCGCTATTCCCTTAGGCACACATATGTATACTTGGGAGCTTTTCCCACCTCAGTTAGCAAGTGGGGAGAGGAAGGGTAGATCAGGTATCAGTCTCTCCCATGAGCAACTGACTGGAGAAGGTTCTGCTCCATGGTGTTGCATCTTGAGAGCAGTAGAGGGAAGATGGAGTTTACTTCTAGAGCGTGTATGGTTCAGACCAACACACAGAATTTTATAACCCCCAAAATGCATTCCAACACAGAAGCCTGGCTGCTTTAAATGCTATAGTAAATGCTTAAATGATCTATAATAGGATTTTACAGAATTCAGCAAGATTACCATTATGTTGTGAAATATGGGCTAAGAGTGTGGTCAATAAATGTGTTAACTTTTCATTTGGGGTGATATTTTTCTCCTTTGAAAATCCAGTCATCTGAAATGCATATGGGAAGCTTATTGCTTTCATTGCTTTTGCCAATGAAGGATTGCAGTTAAGAATTTTTTTTTTTTTTACTTCCTTTCCCTGTGCGTCTTCTTAATACTCGTAAGGTTAACAATTCCAACTTCCAGGTCTTTAATTTTTTTTTTTTTGCAACTGCCAAAAAAATGCTGTGTTACTGCTAAAGTTTGTTTTGTGTTATTGATTGGAGAATGAGATAGTGCCCTTTTTCTTTTCAAGATGCCTCTCAATGGTTTCCTTTCAGGGTTCTATAAAATGTCACTCTGACAAAACTTGCCTTCCCATGTCAGTAGACTTAAGCTTCTACTTCCTGATTTCTTACATGGACCTTTACTAAAGGGTTAGAATGATTTGGAACACCTTAAAAAGCTTCAATGCCACCCACTACTCACACTGCCAGTACTGTGAAATTCATGTGAGCCCTTTACCGATGGTGGTGCTCATTTTAGGAGAATAGATTTAACAGAATTCTGCAGGTCTTCACACCAGCGTCAACTTGGGATATGGCTCATGTTTCTCCTGGGAGTCTCCAGTTGGCCACGTTACTGAGGGCTTTGTCATAATGGTTTGAAAAGTCATTTATCAACTGAGGTCACCCTGACTTTTGAGATTCTAATAAAATTGGCTTGAGCCTTTCTCTTATTCCCCATGGGAATTCCAATGAGACTTCCTGGAGGCTTCATTTTCATGATTGATTTTGGTTAAAGAACTCTCGATATTCTCTCTTTTCATTGCGATTCTCTTTTCTCAGAGCAGGAAATTAGCTCCTCTCCTGATTTCCTTCCACACAACTTGCACAGGGCATTGAACTTTAGGGAGTTTGAGGAAGTTTGCATCAGAGAAATTTAGAATCAAATGTTTGACAGTCTTGTGCGTAAGATATATATCTGCCTACTCTGAATTTGTCTTTTGATAGCTTTTTCTGTAGATCATGACCTCCAGATGGCCTACCTTGTCGTTTCTTCTCTCTTTTCTCATCCTTCTTCTCGCTTCTCATTTCTCTGCTTTCTGTTACCTACTCCTATTTCTTAAAATCAGCAATTTAGCTTTCTCTTTCTGTTTACCTTCTCCTTCCAAGCTGAGTTCCTTCAGGGCCTTGTCTTCCACATTTCAAGCAGCATATCAAGAAGGAACTGCTGACTGGTAAAAGGACCATCTTTTTACCTATACATATTCATAGATACCACTTCCTTTCTCCCCCTACTCCCTCTCCTCAAAATGTAGCAAAAACTAAGACTACTTTGCCTAGAGAGACGTATTTGGTTTTATTCCTAATTTGGCCCTGCCCATCAAACTCCGTTCTTTTCAACCGCTCCTCTTTAATCAACCAAATAGGTTGTATCTTGAGTTGCATAGAGGACTTCAAAGTGCAGGCCCTAAATACTGGCATTTTCTCATTGATACTTAATTTCTTATACTAGGCCAACGGTCTGTCTCCTCTAAATCCTGGGGCAGAAAACCAAAATCTCAGCTTTACAAACACCTAGTTTTTAGGAATATTTAATAGTATTTTATTTGTTCCTTTGATCATTTAATCTTCCTTGTAAAGTTTACCCCTTCATATGCCATTCTTAAAGCAAGTCTTCTGGGATAATGAATTCTGTCCCTTCCCCTGGAAATTAAGGATGTTAATGAAATGGTTAAGTGATGCCTTTTGATGCAGACCTAGCTGAAAGCATTTGCGGTTGGTGAGCCACCTGGAGCCGGCTCGTCTCCTCATGTCACTTCACCATAATAGTGTCAGCCAGCATGGCTATCTTATAATTAGATGAAGAACATCAGGCAATTTCCTGATGTTGTTATCTTTCATAGTTTTCACAGTGACACACCTGACCTGGGGTTACAAAAACTCTGAAAAATATTCACCAAGCTTGAAATGCACGCTTATTGTTATTTTACGCATTCTGATACCCCCATCTAAATGGATAAAATCTGTTTATCACCAGAACAGTGGTTCCCAATGCGTGGGGCCCCAGAATTCCAGGGCTTTTGGAAATATAATCATGGAGTTTTTCAGTATTTAAGTTGGGATGAATTTGGTTGTGAGCAACCAAAAGTCCAGGTCAGACAGGCTTAAATGGTGTCACTGGCAAGTTCTTAGTAGATAAACTGCAGGAGGGACTTGATCCAGCTCTCTCTCTCTGCTCTGTTTTCCACAGTGTTGGCTTATATTTAGACTAGCCCTATTTGCTGTCATAAGATGGTTCCTAGCAACTGCTGGGGTATGGGTTTCCTTGTATATGCCAAACAGGAGAGAGGAAAAGGGAATCTTCTTAAGATTTTCAGAAAAGTTCTTGAAACTCTAATTGGACTGGTTTCCAGCATGTTCTACCCTCCTGATGACCAGGAGAGGGAATATGTTAATTGGCATATCCTAGGTGATATTTTTCCACCTCTGGAGCTGGGGTGGAGTCAGCTTCCCCAGAACCCCATAGAACTCCCCAACTGTCACTTGGTCCAGTTTGGAGGAAAGGATGCTGTGGACACAGCTTCAAATGTACACTTCATTGAGCTGTTTTTTATGTTTCAAAAGGCCCAAAGTTATTCAATCATTTGAATGAAATAAGACTTCTGGGGTTAACCAAACTGTCAACTTCTTTGGCTTTTAGCCGTAAATATTTCAATCTGTGAGCTCTGGCAATTTGGTAGATATTCTGTATGAATTAGTTAATATTTAACAAATAAGTATTAGTTGGTAGAATCTTCTGAAACTTTGTGTTGATGAGAGTGCTTGGAATTTAATAAACGTAGTTCATTGTGGTTAAGAAAAATTGGGAGGCTTGCCTGGTGGTGTAGCGGTTAAGTGCGCATACTCTGCTGCAGCGGACCGGGAGTTCGCAGGTTCAGATCCCGGGTGCGCACCGACACACAGCTTGTCAAGCCATGCTGTGGCGGCGTCCCATATAAAGTAGAGGAAGATGGGTACGGATGTTAGCCCCGGGCCAATCTTCCTCAGCAAAAAGAGGAGGATTGGCAACAGATGTTAGCTCAGGGCTAATTTTCCTCACACACACAAAATAAATAAATAAATAAATTGGGAACCTTTTGTCTCAGCTTTCTGAGTTGATAGCAGATAAAACTAACTGTAATTCACCTAAGGTGATGACCAGTTAAAAACTGCAGATGTGGAAAAGTGACATTCAGTTGTACTAGTCTTACTTCCAAAATTTAAAATTCAGCATTTCAAGTCCATTTTTTTCGGATAAGGTAGGTTTTAAGTTTTACTAGCATGTTTTAAAAACATTAATCATATGGAAAGAAAAAGATGATAAATTTTAATATTGCTATGATGGTGTCTATGACTCAACATAAATTGTTGTTAGAGGAACCACCAAAAAACAATTCTGTCTTGGGGGAAAGATGTTGAGCTGAAGGGCTGCAGAAGAGATGCACGTTTAGTAAAAGTAATGAGAGGCAGAGACGATAATGTAAGATTGTTTTACAAAAAGAAATTTCTAAAAAGAATATAGTCAAATTGTTGAGGAAAATTTCATTGTTAAAGAGTAAACATTGTGCACGTCAAGCATTGAAGAGTGTAAAGTTGTCAATGGCAATGTGAACTTACTCTGAGATACAGGAAGTCTTTCACGCTCAATGCATTTTGGAAACATTTCCATCAGAGTGGAGAAAGCTAAGGGAACTTAAGTCATACTGGATGCATTATCAGTGCAAAGCAATGTTTGCTGTGAAGCATTTGACCAAGACTCATGCTGAGCCTCTTGGCCTTTTGCTGTTGTTTTACCTGACTTACACAGCATTGGTTGTTTTGGACTGACTGTCTGACCAGTTGCCAGACTAGGAATTCTTGGCCAGTGCATCAGGGTCTTGTGGATGTAAAATAAGAACCTGCCGCTCCCCACGATGAGGCTGGCCAGCCTGGTGTTCTTGGGTAGCCTGCCCGACCTCCTGTCCACTAGGGGTCCACATTTCAGACTCCACTCTGACCTTAGAAGGCAGATTGCTACATCGGGATGTCTTATTTACGTTGTCTTTAGTTTTATATTCCAACCCTTCCCTGCCTGCACCCACCTTCTTGGTTTATTGTTTTTCAAACTTTGCCATTCTCAGGCATTCTTCACAATTTTGCTTGTGTTTTTCCTGATTTTTATCTAAATGTCACCTATTTATTTGCTTCTGTTTTCCCATAAGTCCCCTCACTTGTTAGAATATAAATCAATCTGTTTAAAAAAGGAGATTTTCCATTATCCCTTAAAAGAGAAAGTACTATCAGTTGCCAGAGCTCAATGGGAACCTAAAATAAACACTCAGAAGGCAGAACGATGGTATACACAAGAGTTGGCAGACTTTTTCTGTAAAGGGCCAGGTAGTAAATATTTTCGGCTTCCCAGGACATATGGTTTCTGTTACAACTACTCACTTCCTCCACTGGAACCCCAAATCAGCAAGAAACAATATGTAAATGAGTGAGCATGGCTGTGTCCCAATAAAACTTTATTTACGGACACGGAAATTTGATTTTCATGTAATTTTTTCACGTCATGAAACATTATTCTTCTTTGATATTTTCCCCCGTTTAAAAATATAAAATCCATTCTTAGCTCACAGACTTAGAAAAATCAGCAACAGGCCAAGTTTGCCCGTGAACCGTAATTTCCTGGTGAAAACTTCTCACTGTATACCATTGCCTACTTTTACCTAAGATATTGAGCTGGACACTTCTCTCTTTGTTAAAAATGGACTTCAATGTGTTTTAGGTGTCAGACCAGCACTCAAATGAGGCGTTGTCCTTGACATAATTAGAAAGGTTGAAATGGAATTGGAAAGAGAACAACTTTCAAAGTATGCAATTCAGTGTAATTTGTTGTCATGTCTGTGCCACCTAAAATTATCGTAGCGGTTTAAGTCTAGAACTTTAGGAACTCCTGCCTTTGTCTATTTGTCCTACCCACTTGTTCTCCTAATCACACGTATAATATGAAGATAGAGATACAAATAGCACATGAGTGAAGTGAGAAGCAGAGACAGGGAGAGTTTACAACATAATAGCTAGAAACAGCCGAGATTAGTAATGGGGGAGGAGGAGATGAGAGAACGGCTGTTTTTGATAAGGGAGCAAATATAGTTCTTCTTTTCTTCTTCTGAAAGAAGAAAAGAAGAAAGTTCTTCTTTTCAAAAAAAGAAATTGGCAAAAACTTGACTATTTTGCCAACCAGTTCATTACCCTCTCTCATCTTTCTGATAGTATCATAGTATATGGTACTGCATATTACCCATCCCTCTCCCAGTGGTAGCTTCTTTGGTATTTATGTGTCACATCATTCTAGTCTAGAAGTTTCTGATGTTAGTGTTTCCTCTCTTCTGGCAAAAGGAACAAGGGAAATTAGTGACCCAGGATAGTGTCTCTTTATCCAACCACTTTCTGTTCCTTTGTGGTGGTTCATTCAATGTTAAATCTGAAATACAGGCTTTTTTCCTTGGCCCGTATTGATTCTATTTTGTGTATGATTTGAACAAGAATCCTTGTTATTTCTTGACAAAATTCTGTATTAGAAAACCAGGACCAATGTAGCTTCATCTTATAACTTAAGATAGAAGTCTGGAGGATGTAAGAATTTAGATGTTAACAATATTCAAATATTTTGTATTATGATAGACAAAAACACCAAATTCTGGGGAAGCATTCGTATATAAAAATTATTACTATAGCCTGAAAAATAATCATTGTTCATGTTACCAGCACCAAAAATGATTTTTATTTCAAAACAAGCTTCTTAAAGTTGTTTTTTCAAGTTGCTTTACTTTCCAGGATCAACATGAACTAGGAAATCTTATGCCAGGAGTCTTAGCTGATATGTTCTAAAGTGTGGTAGTATAGTTGTTAAGTAATTACCCAAGTTGGGAAAAGAGATCTGGTTTCAAATTCTGGCTAAGCCTCTTAGTAACTTTGTGACCTTGGGAAAATCATTTAATCTTTTTAAGCCTCAGTCTGCTCATTTGAAGATGGAAATGAAAAGCACCTACCTCACTTTAGGAGTTGAAAGGATTCTAGTTTATCAGATGCTTTTGGGTTGAATGGCATTATGCAAAAATAGTTCTGAGCACAGCGCATGGTATGTAAAGAATAACATTCCCTTTATGTGATATTTATTTACCTAATTAAATAATAAGTATTTCAAATTATTATTGTTTTGCTGGATGCCTAAGCTGGAATTAAATAGTAGAGGACATGGGGCTGGCCCTGTGGCGTAGTGGTTAAGTGCGCGTGCTCCACTGCTGGCAGCCCGGGTTCGGATCCCGGGCGCCTACTGACACACCACTTGTCAGACCATGCTGTGGCAGTGTCCCACATAAAGTGGAGGAAGATCGGCACGTACGTTAGCTCAGGGCCAGTCTTCCTCAGCAAAAAAAAAAAAAAAAAAGAGGAGGATTGGCACGGATGTTAGCTCAGGGCTGATCTTCCTCACAAAAAAATTTAAAAAAAAATAAATAAATAAATAGTAGAGGACATTTAACTCGAGGAGTCAGTAGTGCTTTAAATATCCATCTCACCTTTCCTCATTTTTGATGGCTGGTTTAAAATAATTTTCTCTTATGTAAAAAGGCAGTAGGTGTGAGGTTCATCTAAGATCAGAATTTGGGTAACTTCACATCAGTGAATCTTTGTGGCCTACTGAACTCTCTTAAAGTCACTTAAACCCAGGAAACATTGACTCACATATTTTAACACCTTAACACCAGTTCAGTTGCACCTGCTCACCCATTCGCCATTGAGTTTTTTCTCCGGTTTCTATTAATTTTGAGAATGAAAAAGGATGAAGAATCTATTCTGCATTTCGCTCACTTTCAAGTTTCTGTCAGTAAAAGATGAATAAAGATGACATCTATCGTTAGATACCTCTCTATCCTCCCTTCTTTCTCTGCCTCTCACCTTTTTTCAGTTTCTTGCATCAGCTTCTCATCTGGAGAATGTATGTGACCTGTACAAGTCATCCTCCAGCTCCATGGTTCTTGGATTCTGTCTGTGAGATGAAAGAGGACCACAGTGTGATGCTATTGAATGGTCAAGAGGAAGAGGTTAACAAAAAGTAAAACCAAGAACTACTTTATATAAAGTTGGAAGTTGAAAATGGTAGTATTGCTTTCCTTGAGCCCTTTTTTGGGGTAAAGCAAATTCTAGACATACCCGACTCAAGCTTTTGTGGGTTCATAGGGTCACTAATTCCAGGTTAGCATTTTTACTAAATGGCTAAGCCAGAATTTGGAACCGGATCCTTTTTCCCAACTTGGGTGACTACTTAACAACTTACACTACCAGGGCTTTGGAATGTATTAACCAGTATGCCTGGTAATTTTAAGGAGGTATGAATTTTAAGACCCGAGTCACAACTGTAAGTACTAAGGCGACCGTATCATTCAAATATTGATTCAGTGGGGCCAAGGGACATATTCATCCCATTCCAAGGAGAACAGATTGTTTCAGTAGAGTAGCTTTTGGGAACTCAGCCATCCCAGTTAGCTGCTTCTGGGCCTTAGTTTACTTGTCTGTAAGATGGAATTAATCTTACTTCAGTGGCTTGTGAGGATCAAATGATAGAATTGATGTGAAGTAGTTCTGTGATATTTTGTAATGTTACATATCTCATAAGATGCCGTCCAGTGTAATCTTTGAAATAAGTGCTTGTGGAGATTTCATCCTCCATAAATTCACCCAGCAGGCAAGAAGAGTATTGGCATTCCTTTGTTGTATGGATGGTACAATCAAAATTTGAGAAGCAGAAATTTTAGTTTGCAGTCCATGAATCTTGCGTCAGATCCCCAATACATGTCCCCCTACTTTTCCCCTGTCCCTACCATAATTGGATTTAGCATGCTTTCAAACTATGAGAGTTAAAAAAAAAAAGTTCATTTTGAAAGTTAATGCCCCAGTGCCACAATGTAGTGTAAGTGCTGACGTGACTTTTACAGAATCCTCTTCCCCACCAGGACCTTTAGCCTTATTTTTATCAACAGCTAGAGCAAGTGATTTCTGCATTCTTGTTGTTTTAATGGTGTTATTATTATTTCCAAGTGTGAAATCTGAGTATTTTAGTTGGAGAAACCATTTCACTTCTCACCATGTTTTAGTCTAGAATGTCTCCTTGTACTTTTTATTCTTTACTTGGGGATACGTCCAAGTTCTCAGATATAGAACATTTAGGACTTAATTTAGGATGATAAGCTGAGAACTGACTTGAAGGTGCCTTTTAGTTACTTCTCTCTAGATTTTTATGTCTCCCAAGGTAAGCTATGCTATACAAAAATGTAAAAAACAAAACAAAAAACAAGTGTATACATCATTAAATGACACTGAAATCATATACCATTTCTTTCCCATATCGCACTGTTTAGTCTGTCTGAATTCCAGCTGTTTCTTTACTCAGGCCAACTTGTTGTGTCTTCCTCTGAATTTTCTGAGTTAGAAGAATTAAGAGAAAAAACCATTAGGATTTTCTTCTCAGAGCGAGCTGTGAGGACCCCTGAGTAGTTTCCCCCTTCTCCACATAGATATCAGCAAGCTCCTTTTTTTTTTTTTTTTTTTCCTGTGAACATATTTAGAGGTAACCACTTTCCCCCTGATCTGGTAACCGTTGGATTTTTTTTCTCTCAGTCTTATGGAAGCTCTGGTTTAATTTCTGTGAGTGTTTGACTCTTAATGTGGCTAGAGATTTTTCTAAAGCAAATTAGCGAGGAGATAAGTTTTGCTTTGAGTGAAGGACCAGGTAGCCTTCTTGTTCAACATGTTAACATTTGGGTCTGAAAATGACCAGTAGACACAGGAAGAAACCAGAGTAAAAGAATAATGAAGCCAACTTGGATACCATTCTCTCTCTGTTCAGGGAGTACCAGGGGATTTGCAGTTAGTTTATTTGCCTAGGGTATATTTAGTATCTCCAGCTCTTTAAAATTGGCACGTAGATAATGATCTTTTCAGGTTATGATGTTTGAGGACAGCCCTGTTATTTGGATAATTATACAGTAATAAATTTTTGGCTCTTTGCATTTCCTGTAGTTTTGGGGTCCAGATATTCCTTGAGTTCATTTTCTGACTGGTGTATGTTTTATAGAATGGGAATGTTAAATAAAATACTTCCACAAGAAACTCTTGTCTTAATAGGACATGTACAAAAATATTCTATGTTTGAGTGGAAGTTACTCCATTATAACCCTTTATGGATGTTCCCTGCTGAGAAAGCATTCTAGAAATGGATGTCAACCAAGGGAGATTCATTCATTCCATACGTTTTCTAATTTCAAAAAATGTACACCGTCAATATTTTTTCTTAATTGAACAGTTTGTTGAACAGACGGGTGCTTTAATTATGGTGGTCTAAATTTACACACATTGCAGTGGTATTTTGCTACATTAATTACCTTACTTGTCAAGAGTAACAGGTAATTACTACATCAACTCACCCTCCTGCAGAACATGGAAACATAACTTTATTTGAACAGTTACAATAAACCAGAGTGTAGCCACCCCACACCTTAGCTTTTGATAAGGGATTGCAGTTCCCACAGGGTAGAGGGGAGCTCACCTTTTTCTTGTTGTCTGTCCGCTTCAGATGCAAGTCCAGAAACATTCATAGGCTCAAAGAGTGTGTGGACTGGAAGGAAGCTTTGAAATAATTGAATTCATTAAACCTTCTCCTTAGAATGTGTTTCAGAGAGGAGAGTGACTTTTCTAAGGCCGCACAGTAAGTGTGTCCGAACCAGACTTGGCACCAGTTTCACCCCACCAGGCTGCTAGAAAGCTTAGTGCATCTTAATGATTTTTTAAAAATAATTACAATTTGAAAATCATTTGGTATAGTATACTTGGAATATTCATTCACTTCATCTCCCTCATTTGAACTTCTAACCAGTGCCTTGGCTGCCTTAGGAAGAGTATTTATCCTATATTCTGTTGAACTGCCAGGTACAACTCATGTCATTTGGTCTCTTCTCCAGTGTACTAGTGTCAGCTTTTATGACAAGTTGTGTTAAAATTCTACTTTAACATGTTTTTTGTAAAGGCGTGAACATTTTGAGCGTAGAGGACGCCCCTAGCAAAATTATGCAGCATTGCCTCTCCTGGTTGCCATGGCATAGAAAGAAAGGATTTTGTTAGCTTTTAGGTGTGGTGTGGAGTATACACAATGACATAATAGAGGCGGACTATCTTAAAAGGCTTTGTCCCCTTTTTAGTCAAACACCTGTGACAAAATTACGAACTGTGGTTAACATACACTACTTACAAGTGGTTTTTCAGAGTCGTCCAGGGTAGAGGAGCTCAGCTTGCAAAGAACTTTAGTACCTACTTTCCCCTTGCACCTGGCAGCAGGAGAGGGGTGACGTTAGAAAGAAGTTCAAGACGTCAAAGGTTATGGATACGACCTTGCAGAAACTATATGAAATGGCTTGTAGAGGACACAGTGGGCCTCCAGGGGTGATATGAGATGTCTGAGGGAGGATCTCCTCTAGCCCTCGACCCATTTCAATTTCTGATGTCTGGAATCCTGGCGTAGATGCTTCATTCCTGTAACTTTAGTCTTGTCACTTGCCATTACGAATCACTCTGTGCTCTGTAACTTGTTATGTGATAGCGTAGTTATTGGGTTTTTCTTTTTCCTTATTTTCTTATATTGAAGGATAGCATAGGATAATGTGATTTAGTCATTCATGCATCCAACAAATACCTACTGTGAGACAGCCATTGTGCTGTGTATGGCATGGGGAGGGGTAAGGTGAGGGAGGAAACAGAACAGACCTCTGCTCTTATGGAGTTTGCCTTGAAGTAGGGGGAGGCAGAGAGAGTAAACAGTGAAATGAAAGAGCAATAAATTCACATATTATGAAAATGCATGAAGGAAATAGGATACAGTGCATACCTTGGGCAGGCCACTTAGTCTGTTCAGGGAAGGCATCGTGGAAGAAATGGCTTTGACTTAAGGTCTAAAGGTTAAGAATGATCTCCATATGCAAAGAGCTGGAGGAAAAACTTTCCAGACAGAGGGAATGACGAGGGCGAAGCCTCAGAGTTAGGAGTAGAAGTATGGTGGGAGTGGAAAGACCCACTGTGGCTAGAGGCAGTGAGTGGGATGGGCGTGGGTGGGTGGGAATGATGTGGGAGAGGTTGGAAATGTAAGCAGGGCCCTGTGTAACATGGCAAAGGACTGGGTCTTAGATGCTGACACTGATGGAAAGCACTCGAAGGCAGCCATCCTGATTCAGGTGTCAGAATAAACCATGTGGATGGCTGCTGGAGAATGGATTGCACAGTTTCAGGTATTGTCCTAAGAGGGGGCTTTCTTGGGAGAGAGGAAAGGTCCTGGTCCCCTGAGGCTGGGCAAGGAACCCTGAAGAGGCCATGCCCGAGACAGACTCGGCTGGTCCTAGTTAGGAGCAGACCGTCTTCTAACTGGGGTGGCCTGCTGTTGTACACTGATAGGTGGTTTGGAAGCAGAGCGCTTCGGAGCAGGTCCTCAGACTGTGGCGGCTGAACCTGTGGCAGCAGCAGCAGCAGCAGCGTCACCTGGACAGTTCGTAGAAACGTAAATGTTCTGGCTTCACTGCAGCCTTAGTGAATCAGAAACTCTGGGGTTGGGGCCCAGCAATCCTGTTTTAACGAGTCTTCTGGGTGATTGTGATGAGCATGCAAGTTTGAGAACCCCTTTATAAGATTTTAGTGCTGGAAAGGACTTGTAAGTTCTCCAGACTCACTGTTCTCATTCCACAGATGAGGGGACCCAGTAAAGAGCTGTAGTGAGGTGGGGACCCAGTGCTGATGAAAACCTGGGTCTCTTGACCCTATTCTAGTGCTTTTTCCCCATGGGTTTTATGAAGTTAAAGAATAAACAAAACCCACTTTGTTTTTTTGAGGGATAATTACGATATTTATAAAGGAGGAGATGGGTGGATTTTTAAGAAGGAATAATGCTGTGGTCTGTGAACTGAGGCTGGCCTCGTATCTCTTGCTACTATTTTCTCAGATAATTTAGAAAAGCAATTTTGGTGTGAATAACCCACTCCTTTCTCCCTGTCAGTGGTAGAAAAACAAGTGTTTTGTCTTAAGTTACACCACTGAGACATTTAGCAGAGAGTAATAGCATTCTTTTATTTCTTTATTACTGAATATGTTTGGCCTTGTTTTTGGTTTGGAAGTCTTGATGGTCCCAAGTTGTTTTTTAAGTCACTGTGGAAGCAGAAGGTGGATTATTTTCAGGTCCAGTATTTGTGCTTGCTCATATCTGTTTTCACGAAGAGTGCCACTGGAGAATCTGCCACTGGAGAACCCTGGGATTGCTCTCCTCACCCTCCACGCATCCCCGTCTACCTGGCTAAGTCCTACTCACCTTGAATGTCTTAGGCTTAGAGATCATTTCTTCCATGAAGCCTTTTCTGACCTCTTGTGCTGAGGTCAAATTTGTGTGTTAATCATTCCCACGTGCTTGTCTTGGTGTTTCCCAGTAGACTGTGGGCCTTATGAGGTCAGAGACCTTTGTCTCGATTCCAAGCTTTACTCAGCTTCCAAGACAGTGTCTGGCCCATAGTAAGTCCTGAAAAAGTAACTATCAAGTGAATCCTTTCCCTCTTAACTGATTAATTATCTGACACTCTAGTAACAACCGGCTATTGAAAGACATGGTGGTGGATGTTTTCTAAAAGAGGGATACACAGAATATTAAGACATGGTCCTATGGGATCAAGATGAGAGAAGTAGAGACAAAGCCAAAAATAAGTATTTATTTAAGGTAAATCCTAATGAAGCCTACAATAAGGCATAAGCCGTATTAGTCAGGATGTATTGTGCTAGCTGCTATGACTAACAACCCACAGATTTTGGTAGTTTACATAATAAAGGTATATGTCATGCTCGCTTCCTGTCAGTGCCTGTCCATTGAACCTCCTCCATCCTGTACTTGCCACAAGGAACATGGGGTCTCCACGGTCTTGGGGGAAGAGGAACAGGGAGCACAGTTGATTTTTTGTCAGGCGTGGAAGTGATGCATCTTGCTTCTGCTCACATCCCGTTGACCAGAAATCAGTGACATGGTCCCAAACGAATGCCAGGGAAATTGGGCGATGTAATATTACTGTCTGCCCGGAAAGGAGAAGATGAAATAGGATTCGTTGCTATGTGATAGTCCCAAACAATATGTTTCTTTGGTTTTAACCACTGAGGTTTGATCAAAATGAAGCATAGCACCTCCTGTTTTTGTAGCCTGCTCATCAATAAATACCCGTGCCCTCCCAGAGATCAAGCAGAGGGATAGCCCTCGGAGGCCCTTAGCTTTTGCATGTCATGAGGAGGATGTCTTTTATTTAAATCCCGACTGAGAGCCCATCTTCCTCTGCGATGAGCCAGCTGTAGCTTGGATTCCTTCCACCCTAAGGTGAAATATTCCACCCTGAGTAGTGAATTTGTCTGGCCACACACAGGTTGGCTTTCACGTGGTGGGACCTGTGCATTCTGCGTTTGGCCATATTTTTCTCTTCTACTCCTGGAGTAGATAAGTTTAGAGAAAAGTGGTCACTGGTGGAGAGGACTAACTAAACCTTTCCCACTTGCCATAGTTATGCGCTTACAGAGGACCTGTGGGTGAATTGTTTTGCCTTAAGGAGAAAACTGGAGTTGCTTTTAAGACTTTAGTTTTTTGTGTATTAATCTCAGTTTATTTTTATCCAGAAGATATGGAAAAATTTTCATGATACATTAAGTGGAGGAAAATAAATAATGTGTTTACTTTATGATGTCTGATTTTTTTAAAAGAAAGATATGTTTCTTCCCCCACTGTATGCTGACCATGGTGGTTCTCAGGAAAGGAGCTGAAATCTTCACCTAGTCTTCAGTCTCCCTTCCTGCTATCTTTCCAACACAGTACAGAGGCTCAGGGAGAAGCTAGGCAGGGCCAGTGGAGATGTGTAGTTGAGCTGGAGACCAGCGAGTTCTGCAGTGGCCAGATCATGAGGGCCTTGTAAGGGCCAAGGGAAGGGTTTTGATCTCTACTCTAAGAGTACTGGGGAGCGGTTGAAAATATACAAGCAGGGAATGAGGGCAGGGTGAGTATGCATGCCTGTGTAATGTGTGTGTGTGTGTGTCTGAGAGACAGAGAAAGAGAGACTGATGGAGAGAGAGAGAAAATAATGATGAATGATGATCCCATTTGTCGTGTGTTTTTTTTGGCTGTTGGGAGAGAGCCTCCACAGGAGAGAGTCAGTGTGGAGACAGCATGGCACCCTTTTCCCAGCTGATACGAGAGGTCTCCTCCCTCCTTCTGCACAGAAGTTACTTGTCAATCAGGAGCTTACCATCCCAGCTTCAAAGCAGGCAGTGCATTTGGGGTAAATATTTATGAAATGCCAAGCTTCGTGATCAAGATGTATTTTGTTTTTAATGAGCAAATGACTCAGAATTGTTTTAAGTTATTAAAAGACAAATTATTGTGTGCCATCATGGAAAAAGGAAGGAGGAGAAATTATAATTTTGCATCAAGCAATTTATTTACAGCTATAACCTGCAAGCAATCAACCTCTTTAAATTATTTAATTTTTTTAAAGGCTTGAAGTATAAAAATTTAATTTATTTATGGAATCTCATTAAGAGGACTTTGAAAAAGTAAGGTGGACTATTCAGTTGCTTCAAGGAGTATTAATTGAGTGCGTAAGATGCTATAAACACTATATTTGGGACATGAGAGATAACATGAATCTCTGCTCTCGAGACACTTGTCGTTGGAAAAAAGACAATCAAAAGCCATTAATAAATGAGTCTAAGGGTACAACAAATTTCTTCTTCTTTTTGAAGTTCAGATAACTTTTTCAGATCCTATAACCAATATTTTAGAAAATGCTTTGTTTTAGAAAATTGAAAATACCAAAAATTCTAAAGAAAAATATCACCTAATCCCATTCCCTCCAGGGCAAACATTGTTACTTTTATTTCTTTTTTTCTGTTCATTATTGGTACATATTTTTATATTTGAGTTGAGTGTCTACTATAGATACAATTTTTCTATCTTGCTTATTTCATGTCACATTATAACAAGCATTTGCGTAGGTTTCCCCATTTCCAGTATCGCTTTTAATAACTACAAAATATTCCTTTGTCAGACTGGGCTATCATTTACTCATTTTTGTTCTGTTGTGATTGACATTTTAGGTAAAACAAATTCATAAAATGTATCCATTTTATGTCTCAAACCATCTTGTATACCTAACTGTTATAATAAAAGATTAATAGGGAACTGAGATTTTTTTTAAAAAAGCATCTCTCTGTGTGCATATGTCTCTGAACTTTGCCATCCAAAATAAAAAAGTGAACTAAAGCCTGGTTACAACAACTTCACATTCGGGAGAGAATAATGGGGGAATATAGTTGATACATTATTTCTGGCATATTGGATCGTCAAACACATAGCTCCTACTCTGAAATTGGTTAACAAAGAACATCCTCCAAATCCAAGAAAGCTGTTTGGTCCTAATTTGGGGACACTTCATGCCTGATTTTGAAACTCTTGGAGGTTGTCATTTCTTGCTCCCAGCACTCACTCTGAGTGACATTTTAAATCTACATGTTACTTATTTTACTTTTTTCTTTTTTTTTTTTTCAAAGAAGTCCTTAAGATAAGGTCACTTTAAGGTAACTGTTAGCTACTTTACCTTAACACAGGGACTTGACTGTGCTGGCTGAGGAAAACCATCAGCTTTTTCTTTTTGTTATAATAGTTCTTGGATTTTTGTTCAAAATGGCATAGGGTGCCTGTAAGTGCTTTATGTGGGCACATGAACCCTTTGAAAGGTGGCATGACTTAGGGGGAAGAACAGGGTGGGGGGTTATACCTCAGATGGAAACTGAGCGCTGCCAACTGTCTATCTCTTGAACCTTTGGCAAATGAAGGCTACTCACCCTGAACATCAGTAATCCATTCCTGGCAAGCAGATATCCTGGGTGAAAATGCTAACCAGAGCCTATTTCCGATTATTTTACATAGGTGAAATCATAATGTTATGTGTCAACGTGCCAAATGCCCAATTTTCTAAAACAGAAGTTGGCAAATTATGGTCCTCGGGCCAAATCCGGCCCACTGCCTGTGTTTGTAAATAAAATTTTATCAGAACACAACACCTATCTGTGTACTTGTTGCCTATGGTTGCTTTCCTACTACAATGGCAGAGTTGAGTAGAGAACTTATGGCGGCAAAGTCTAAAATATTCCTTGTCTGGCCCTTGACAGAAAAAGTTTGCCAACCTTTCTTCTAAAATATGACTGAAGTATAGTAAAATGCCTTATATATAGTTAACAAATATTACATTAGGAATATAAAAATGTTTAATATATTGATTACTCAATAATTAGCATGGTCTCAACATACATATGTTTTTTTTGAAATGTGGCTTTTTTTTTTTTTTTTTTCTCCCATCACCAAGAACATCTGAGACACATCCCTTTTGTTGCTGGCTTTTCAAAACCTCTACAGAAGGTTCTGACATTCTACCAATTGTGTTGTAACTTGACACTTTCCCCTCACACATTTTATTAAAAATGTTGTATTACATTTTGGAGGGTGTCATAGAATTTTTTCTTTTATGAGCAACAGCCAAAAATGTTTGATTTAGAAATGAGCATTTTCTATAAAATTTTGGTATTAAAAGCCAAGAGGCATTCAACCAGGAAAATGTCAGCTGGATATATATTCCATGGCATTTGCTTGTATTTCATTTCTTAGAAGCTCAGTGTTCTCATCCATAAAATGGGAATCAGACCTCCTCACAGGGCTATGTGAAGATTAAGTAAGGAAAGATATGCCTGACACATTTTGAGAATATATTAGCTGTCGGTTCCCTATTTTCTACCCTTAACTTAATTAGAGCAACAAATAATCAGAACTATAAAATATCTTCAGGAATTTTTCCAAATTTATAGTGCTTCTGCTTATGTATGGTGGCCTGGAGATTCAAGTATAACTTTGGAGCCAGGGAGAAATTAGAAAGGTTTATGTGTTCGAGTAAGAGATACTGGCCATTGTAACAAACATTCCTGAATTTCAGAGAATTTACTCAGTGCAGGTTTATTTCTTAGGCACCTCACAGTCTAGTGCTGTCTGATGGGGAATAGGGGTGGCGGCTCTTCTCCACGTGGTGTTTCGGGGACCTTGGCTCTTTCCATTCGGTTACTTCACCATCTGCAGGAACTAGGAGTTCTCCCTTGGCCTCTGGGTCCACGATCAGGAGGAGAGAGGGCTTTAGGGATGGTTCAGGAGGCTTCAGGGTCACAATCAAAGTAGCATACCCCCTTTCGTCTCTTTGGCCAGAACTCAGTCACGAGGCCCCACCTAACTGCGAGGGAGGCTGGGAAACACATCCCAACTGTGTGCCCAGGAAGAAGAAATGGATTTGATGAGCATCTAGCCAGTTCTGTCACAGACTCACCATATCTTCTTGGATTATTATGGAGGACAAATGCTTACCATATGTAAATAGCTCCAAGATCCCAGTAATCTGAGAACCTGTCTAGAACAGGTACCCGTGGAAATAGCAGCATTTGGAGACAGAAATGCTGGTTTGGGGCAATTAATCTGTATACTTGTTTAATATATTTTAAAAATTAGCCTGAGATCTGAATCTGGTTCCCACATGTTGTGTGCCGTTTACATATTTTGATGTTCTAAAATCACAGATCTATCGTAGAGTAAGTTTAGAAATACATACTTAAGAAAATGTTGCATGCAATGACATTTTCATTTACAAAGTGGTCTAAATGGACTCATATTTATTTTGCTATTCTATAAAGTCCAAAGTCGGACACAACATTGAGTGGAATTCTTTATCCATGATGGCAGATACAACATTTGTTGAAATACTACCGCTGTTATTTAATTCAAAGTGCACATTCTACAATGAACCGTATCAGGAGCGTTTTCAATTTTTCAATACCTCTAGTCGATCTAAGCACACCTTTTTTTTAAGTTATTCATTTTAAATTATGATTATATGAATATTTTAGGATTATAATCACCATAAAATGAAAGGCAAAATTTATCATACCAAAATAGAAGTTTAATTTAAAGTAGAAAGAACTTGATTGCAAGGTTTAGTAGACCAGAAACAAGATGTATATGAGGGTATTAAAGAACTCTTTTTAGAAAACCCTCAGTAGTACAGTTTTGGTCATTCCATGGAAAAAGTAACTTAAAAAATCTTTATTCAGTGTCATAAAGTCAGCGAAGTTTATTTGAGATAGAAGTTGCTCTTCACCATATTGTGATCCAGCGGCGTTGGTTAAAAGTCAAGATTGCACATGGACGTAGGTGATTAAAAACATTCCTTTCACTTTTCTCGGTAGTCATGGCATTTCCTGCTCCCTGTCACTTTGTCCTTGACGATATTTGAAGCAGAAAACCAGTTGAATTGACGAGGCTGGTTTTCCAATCAGCTCTTCCTTATTTTTCTCCGGTGCTGCTTTGTTATACTGGATTTCAAATTTACTATTCATGAAACACATTTTAATCAGTGACCATATCAGACAAATGGAAGCTAAGTACTGGTTAGTATGTTGAAAATAAACACGAGGGTTCTCATTAATGTCGCTGTCTGAATAATTAGTGGAGCATCGTGTACTGAGCAGCAGCGAAAGCAAGCTGGCTTCTCACTGCAACGACAGGCTGACAGCCACGTCTTGGAGTATGGTCATTAGTGAGCCCCACCATCAATGTCATGTTACTGTGTCAAATTAGTTCATGTCCCCTTAGGAGAGAAGCCGGACCTACAAATTATCCTCCCACTTCCCTGGAAACCGTGTTGGCAAAACCCACGATCAAGTGCGAGCAAATTATTAACACGGCTCATAAATTAACTAGTTTACAGGCTTATAACATTTTACAAGTAGATAATAAAAGGTAGAAAAGTTTTCTGATTGCTGTGCCCTGATGTTAGGGCTGTGATCTGCCGACTTTTCCTTGAGGAGCCCACAGCTGGTGGGTTTTTGTTAAGAGGAGCAGACACATGGAGTATCAGAACAAATGTTTGGAAAATGTGGACTCTAAAAGGATGCAAGTGTAAATCCGTTGAAAACAATATAATTAACTTCGTTATCTCGTGGCTCTGATAAGTAGATGACAATGGTCCTCTTTCTTCTGGTGGCAGTTGTCCATTAATGAGTTCACCAATTAAGTTTGAATGATTACAGCCTTGGCCAACTGAAATTATCTTAAAAAATATTTTTGATGCATTTTTATCATACTCTTAAGCTGCCTTGTTGAAGAGGAACACTGCTAACACGGGATGTTAAACTCATAGAAGAATGAAGATTCTTCAGCTGTAATATATTTGGCAGTTTAACACACACACAGACAACTGATACCTAGAAAACCTAGTGTGGACCAATCTGGCCTGACTTGATCTCTTATCAAGAATAGGCACCCACTGGGAGCACCACCTCTTAACTCTCTTCTGAGCTCTGGTAGACAGACAACCCACATAGTTTCCGGAGATACGTGACTATTCAAATCATAAAACTTCATACATCTCCTTTTCGGTTTCAACTTCTCTGTCTGATTAGATTAGAAAACACATACGTTCACAGAGTTTTGTCTGAGTTTACTGTTGAAAGAGAACAACACACACACACACTGAAGAGCTCGTGCTTTCTACTCATTCTGTAGTTCCATTTCCCCGTATTACAGAGTCCCCTCTGTCATCTCGAGGGCTGTATAGGTGGCATTATCATCTCAAGGATCTATGCACAAAAGGCCTGGCATGCAAAACCTTGCCACTGACTGCTGTTCACAAAACTTTCTGAAAGTGCTTGAAGATGAGTTGACTTATCTGTCAGCAACTTCAACTTACTTGGAATTAGATTTGGTAAATATTCTACCAATTACTAACCCTGAAAGCTCACAACCTCAGCACATGAGCATATACACAGGCTGACTGTTTCCATGAGAAGGCTGTGTCACAACCTTCTTCTGCATTTTAAATGTAATTGGAAAAAGAACTGTAAACTGTGGCAAGTAAGATTTTGTATTTGGCTGGCAGGAGAAAGCTTGTCTTTTTTTTTTTTTTTTTTTAAAGGGGTGCCTGTGTGCATGTGTATTTACTTTCCCCCGTTGCTTCTACTGGTTGCACTAAGACTAAAAGACCAAAACCCAAAGCAAAATCATCATGTGGACTCATGGATTATCTTGCCCTTATTTTTTCAGGATGGGATAACATTGTAATTATGAGAATTTATCCTAAGAAATGAAAAATGCTGGAAGTTAAAAGCACTGAGCTTCCTAAGTGAATGACGGTGCCTTCGAGAGTGGCAGTTTTACTTGGCTATATAACATTTCCCATCCTTTTACTATAATTCTATCATACTGGACTCAGATTATGAGCTAGAAGGGAAAGGACACAATAAATGCTTAGATCCGTGATTATGTATTGAATGTAAAAGTAGCATGTCAACAAGAAATAGCTAAGGCTCACGTGTATGTGTCGCGTTCGAAGCATCACAGTTTGCCCCATTGTCACTTAACCTCTTCTCTTTGCTTTCAGAGTCCCTCTGTGTGTTGCAGTCCTGTGGCATTATGCTTGCCCCCAACCATTGACCCCCAGGCTTTTTATGGCTGTGAAACACATTAAAAGTTCAGGGTAAGTGGCAAACAACACTAATATTGTGTACCACTTAAGAATTGCCATCTACCTTTGCAGGTGACACAGTAGTGGATATAGTAATCCCTCGGAAGATAATGGAATGTCCCATTATCAAGCATGAATTTCCAAACTAGCAAGAATAGGTTTATTCCTCCATGATAACTTTATGGCTTTCAAGAATAGAATCCGTAGCTTGGATCATATTTGTGCAGAGATGATCTAAAGCAGGGTTGGCAAACTTTGTCTATAAAAGGCCAGATAATAAATACAGCCAACCACATGGGCCATACAGTTTCTGATGCAGCTAGTCAGCTCTGCTGATTTAGCACAAAAGTAGCCATAGACAGTATGTGAACAAGTGGGCGTGACTGTGTTCCTGTTTTTACAAAAATAGGCAGTGGGCCATATTGGGCCTGAAGGCCATAGTTTGGTGACCCCTGATCTAATGCATCAAAGGGGGCACATGACCTGTAAACAGGACACCTCACTGGGTTCCAGTCCCTCTGATCTTGAACGAACCATTATCTAGAAAAACAGGAATGAAAAATGAAAAATACTTGCCCTTACTGCTGCGCAGGGTGTAGTTGTAAGGATGAAACAAGGTATAATGTATGTGAAAGCACTTTGAAAATTTCGAAACTCCTTACAAATGAAATGGATGGCCCTACACAGTCATTCTGGTTCACCTTGTGGAGTATGCCTTCTTCACCTTTTTAATCATTTTGGGCTTTCATAAGCTAAATGAGTGTGGGGGAAAGCTCTTTTATTTTCTGAGTAATGTGGTTTGTCTGTACATTCCTTCTGTTTTACACTTGATGGACAGGCTGTTGAAATGTCTTTTTAGTATCAAATATGGATGAAGGGATGTGCGGGTAGATTATGGCAGGCTAAAGATCAAATGCCAATGAAGAATGATTAAATTTCCTTTAATCATCGGAATCTGAGAGTCTTTTAAGATCTTCCACCTTTAATATAGGCCTTAACAAATAATAATGCCTTGGATGTCTACAAGTATGTTTGAATTCCACAAGTCTTGCATGTCAAAACATAGAGACAGGCTCAGAAATATGGCTCCCTGGACTAGTGGTAATAATTAAGGAAAGTCATACTTAAACAAACAGGTTGGTGAATGGAGGAATAATCAGTCTCAATTCATGAATTTTCTAGGTTTCTTTTTTTCCTCACAAAAAATAATAGTATAGTTTTTAGATATGTTTTCATATCATTGTATCATTTAAGAATTGTTTTCTAGTAATAGAGATGCAGCTATGTAAGTTTAAAAAAATTAGTTGTGTATTTGCTCTCATAAAAGATGTCTTTGGGATGGTAGTTTGTGCCTTCTGTCTTTCTGCTCTGCCTGCCTTTTCAAGTGTTGCTTCATTTTCCCATTATGCTTTAAGGTCGCATTATAGCTGCTAGCTCTCCAGCCGTTGCCTCTACATCCTGAAAGGAAGAGGCAGAAGTGCAAGGGACAAAAAGAGTCGTCCTCCCAGCTGGGGCAAGCCTCTTTAAAGAACTTTCCCTGAAATCTTACTCAATGACTTCTACTTACATCTTTTTAGCCACCCCTAAATTAAAGCCATCTGGGAAATATATCCTTAGACTTGAGAAATTTGATGTCGCAGATAAATTGCAGGTTCTAATAGTAATGAAGAAAAGGTGAATGGCTACTGAGCAACAGTTGTGGTTACTTATACAAAATCATGATATCACTTTTTCTTAACATGTTTGATTTTTATTTGTTTTCAATGAATGCCTTCTATCTTCCATCGACTTTTGTGTATAATGTCTTATTTGAGTTTTACATGTTAGAATTTCAGCTTATTCAGTTCTCAACAGAGATACATATCTCAGTAAAAATATTTTAGGACCATAATATTCTTGCTGAAGGTGCCATAGCAAATCTGAGAAATAAATTTCTTTCTCAAGAGAGCTATCAATCAAAATTTAAACTCCTGAATTTTCTATCTTCTGGTTGTAAGTTTTTGTTAAAGCTTGAGTACCAGCATAAGGTCCTAGCGACATCAGGCTCCTACCCAATCCCCTTGTCCCAATATGTGCAGGAGATATTGCTGCTGGCTCTGCACTGTCCCTCAAAGACTGGACAAGGCTGTCTACTCTGCATCTCTGTGATTTGCTGCTCCCCATATCTCTGCTGAAAGCTTACCTTGGAGGATGGAAGAGACCAGTTGGGTCACCCTGTCCAATTTCTCTATTCCAGATTGGCCTGTAGGTTATTCTCGTGAAAATTTTCATCTCATAGAATGAGACTTCCCTATGCTTCAAAATATATTCTCTACCTATACCGGCCTGTGATAGTTGCACCACCATGAAACGTGGTGGTGGATGCATTCACAAACATTTATTGAATGCCTGTTATGGATATAGGATAGCCGTATGGTTAAGTGTGTCTGCTTTGAAGTTAGATCAACCTAAATTCAAATTCTATCCTTTGCACTTGCTGACTGAGTGACCCTGGGCAAGTTACTTAACCTTTCTGGGCCACGGCCTCCTCATGTGAGAAATGGAGATAAAAATAGGAGCGAGGTCCCTCTGAAGAGTTGGTGAGATGATGCTTGTAAAGAGCTTAGCACAGATCCAGGGACGTAATAAATGCCAGCATTGTGCTATACACCCCAGGTGATGTGGCAGAAATCCCTGGCTTTGAGGAGTTTTTGCCATCCTGTAGCTGGTTCGTTGGTCGTTGTTTTATTGGTAGACAATGTATGTTTCACAATCCATCACTTCTCACCTGATATTCCCTTGTAAGTTTAAGTAGACCCTTGGGAGGTGGCCTGGATGTTTGTCTTCAAGGACACTGCAGCCATGTATACAGCTGGACAGCCCTGCTAACAGGACTTAGATCTCTGGGTCCCATTTTGATGATTTCCCCCAAGAGGTGTGCAGTTCTTTTTTTATTCAATTTTTTTACTTACTCAGACAATGTGCCCGCCTAGCAAGCAGAATTCACTAACTGCTTTCAAGTTGGTATTGCTGATGATAATCTGAAACTCGGTAGGGTTTCACTCATGGAGGCTGATGCTAAACGATGTCGATCTTACCCTGCCTCATCCCGGTCCCTGCCTCTGTGCTGAGTCTGCAGAGCAGGCCCTGGTGCCCCGTAGATCTTCCTGGGAATGGCCCTCGCAGAACAGTGGCATCTGCAAACAGAAGCTGCTGCATGATTGTGGGAGAGATTGTCAGCAGTGCCCATGGATGGCCCAGTTGGCGATGTGTCCCGAAGATTGAGAAGTTGACCGTGGCTGTCTGTCGAGGTCTTGAGCACTGTTGGGTAAAGATAGGTCAAGGCACGCCAACTATTAATAGGAGCCTGCAGTGATTTCTTTGACTGTAACCCCATATCACAGAGTGGATGAGTTTGGGGGGACTGACCCCCAGACTTTATTAGTACCCCTCAGAGTCGGCTTAAGTTTAGCAAGATGAAAAAAGTTCTGGAGGTGGTTCGCACAACAATGTAAATGTACTTAACACTGCTGAACGGTACACTTAAAAATGTTCAAAGTGGTACATTTTACCTTGTGTATATTTTACCAAAATTAAAAAAAAATAGATGAATTTAAAAAAAGAGTCTGTTTAACATAAGCTTTGTTTTCATAACCTAGTTGACTGTGGAGATAGTGGATTGAAGATCTTGCTTGTTCAAAAGAGTCTTGGAAACTTGGAGGTTTTGCTATATTGTTTCAAATGTTTTGTTTAGACACAATGTCGATGCTCAGATGCCATAAAATCTCCTTTGCCTCTGGACCTTGGTATTCGCTGCCTGGGACAATTTCTGTGCTTCACAGGACTCACTGCTTCTCGTCCCTTAGTGCTCAGTTCAAATAGCTACTTCTTGGAGAGGCCTTCCCTGGCCACCCACATTACAGGAGATTTCCCTCCTCTCCCTTCTCACTGCTCCCCATCCAGGCCTCTTGTTTGTTCCATTTATTGCAGCTTCTGTCACTTTCTGAATAAACCTGTTTACCAGGTAATACGCAAGGGACAGGTCTGTCTGATTCAGTGTGGCTTCCTCATGGCTGACAGTGCCTTGAGAACGGTGGGTATCTTCCCAGTCAGTTTTTATGGACTCAGTCAGAGCACATTTGGGGATTTCCCTGTGAATTTCCATATTTTCATGGTACCTCGGAGGACTGCATCTGGGTGAGAGAGGAAGAGAAGAAATAAAACCACACACGTTACCTTTATTATAGGAATAGGATACTGCCCTGGGGTTTTCCCTGGAAAGTTTCCACTGTACACTGCACAAGTCTTTGATACTGTCTATGTCCCATCCAGAAAAGGTTATACATCATCTTTCCCGTGAAGACAGAACCATTTGCCATTTGGGCCTATGGCGTATTGTGGGTGGGTGGGACAGGTTAATTAAGGACATTGGATTCTAAGCTCAAATCCCAGTGCTCTCATTCACTGGCTCTTTATTCTTGGACAAATTAGTTTATCTCTGTGGGCCTCAGTTCACTCATCCAAGGCAGGGGTAATAGCATTACCTAGCGCATAGAATTAAGTGAGATGATACACGTACAATGCTTTGCATAGGGTCTGGAACAGAATAATGACGCTGAATAATGCCAAATAACGATGTTGATTTAGAAAGATGAGCAAACAGTATTGGGAACTACGCAGACAAAATTCTTATCACACTTCCTTACGATCCTCATTTTAAAGGTGGTAAAGATGGCAAAGAGCCTTGATTCCCTATTACATTTGCTCATGTTTTATGTAATGAATTAATGTTAAAACTAAAAAGTGCAGAATCAGCAGGCAGTGGGATGATCTGTTTCGTATTTGTTGTTGACTTGCTGGCTGTTGGGTGGTTATTACCTGTTTCAGATAATACGAGTGGTAAACTTCAAGTGCCAGGATGGCTCAGTGTTTGGAGCCTGACCCACATCCTGAAAACCCTTGCAATTCAGAGATCAGGTGCCGCGCTGTCCCTAAGCCACCTGGCTGGGGATACGTTTCACCCTTAAGTTAATAAGAGCTGGTTTGATCTCCTACCTTACAATAGATGGTGTCTTAAGTTTCCTGTAAATTCTAATTTTTAAAACATTTTACGCTTGATGTATCTGTCCTGAAAATTCGCATGTTTCTTTTTTGAAAGAAAATTTAAGTCTGTATAGATTGAAAGGAGATGGATATGAATATCTTTCATTGTTGGTTCTGATTTCTTTTACCTGCTTAAGGAAGATGGTCTACTGTTGTTGCTGCGTTGTTCCATTGTGTGCATGGGTGACGTGTTGTTCACTGTACGTTTAGTATGAGAAGGCTGAAGCACCAAGAGGGACTCATCTCTCTCTCTGTATCCCATAACTTTTTGGTGGTAAAAGATGAAATTTATCAATTCACATCTCTTATTTATGTGACTTATGGAGTAGCTAGGGTTATCTAAGAAATTAAAAGCCATTTATTTTATTAACTTGTAGTTTATACACTCTCAACTTATTAAAAAAAATAATATGATTAAAATATAGTTTAAGGTAACAAATTTGATTACTAATACTTTTCTAGAAAAGAAAAAGAATAAGTGTCAGTGAGTTTCAGTCAAGTAAAGCAAACTATTCGGGAAAAATTTTGTTCGACTCATTACAGCCTTCAGAGTGGCAGAGACCCAGCTTTTTCATATCTCTAAAAACATATAACACCCCTGTCTCCAAATATGATTT
Organism: Diceros bicornis minor; assembly: GCF_020826845.1. Lineage (NCBI taxonomy): Eukaryota > Metazoa > Chordata > Mammalia > Perissodactyla > Rhinocerotidae > Diceros > Diceros bicornis. The sequence continues at coordinate 69,641,463 of NC_080741.1, read as the reverse complement.
CAGAAACTAAAACAGTGATCAGGAAAGGAGAAACAGAGCCGTGTAACGTGAGACCTGGTGTGTGCCGTTTACGCAGGAGGCTTGACAGCCTGGATCAGCCTTCATGCCCTGGTGCCTGAGTATCAGCAGGAAAGGTTAGGAGCTTTCTGAGGGTTTTTTCTTTAGTGTTTTGAAATTTTGCTGCGCTGTCCAGGTCCAGTTTGGTGGGGCCGTCTCTCAGTGCCTGGTAGGTCTGGTTAAGATGTGCTGGGGGTGGAATTTCTCGATGCCAACTATTACAGACTGTCAGTAAACCTGTGACCCTTGCTGTTCTCATCAAGAGAGGCTATGCCTCTCTTTCTCCCTCTCTGTCCCAAATCATTAACAGTGACACAAACCCATTCTCCCACTCCTGGCTGACTTCCTAAACAGTTGGCAATTTTTTTGGAATTCTACTCCTAGCATAAATCATACTTAGGCCTTCTATAGATGTACATGCCTAGAAGAACTTGAATTTCGTGCTACCATCAATCCCTGTGTGTGTAGTTTCCCCCTTCTCTCTTAAAAAGTCCTGAGAGGTGAAAGTAGAATTTTCAAAACTTGTAATAAACTTAATCCTAAGAGATTCTGCTAAACAGCAATTGAGAAACATGCTAGTTTGTGAAAAGTCTGCCCTATAACATCTACCTGTCCTGAGAGTTTACTGTATGCCAGACATGATTCTAAGCACTTGCTATGTATTAACTCACAAAAAGTATGAGGGAGATAACGATTCTAAAAATTCATTTTACAGATGAGGAAACTGAGGTTAAATGACTCGCCCAGACTTCTCCGCTTATAAGAAGCAGAGGTGGGATTTGAACCCACCTCCTATGGTATATGACTCTTAACCACTATGCCATCGGATCTTTGCCAGGCAGACATTTTCCTTGGGTGGTGGTTTGCAGGCAGTGTTTTGTTTTAGCATACATTTTTCACTCTGGGACTCTTGTCTGCTGTGTGTTGAGCCTTTAAACTTCAATGCCACCTAACAGGCCCCGTTTGATCTTACTAGACTTTTTCAAAGGCTTTAATTCTTTTTGCTAGTACAAGGGCTGTGGGAAATAAAAGTATGTCCCAATATGATTAGGAACAAGGACAACCACTTAATTGGCATTCTTCTATCTCCAGTTGGATGTGCCTGTTAAGACATTTTCTCTAGATCTTTGAGTCATTTTTCTCTGGTACAATATTCTAATTAACCTCATCTCTGTAGCCCTCATTTTATTTCATATTAGCCTCTGACCACCCAATGATTAATTTGTTTCACTCAATCACCTTTATGAAAAAGTATGGCAAGTGAGAGGGTCTCCTTCCCAAAGCAACAGTCTTATACCTGGGGTGTTTTCCCGGCAAGCAGTTTCAGGATGTCCCTTTAGTTCTTGGGGTACATCCGTCTGGAAGGCTTTTTATTTACCAGAGTGAAGGTCTGGAGTACTTAGAGGTAATACTGGCTAACAAGGTTATAGTCCTTTGGTTACTTGGTCAGTGGAATTACAGATTCATAAGCTATATGCCAAGGACTTTGCCCTCCACAAATAGAAATATTAGGTTTTTAAAAACATATATATATGTAAAATATTAGGCTTGAAAAAAAATATATAAAAGCCAGTTGCAAGGGACTACAAATAAGCAATTTTTACTTAAGAGGTTGGACGTATCAGTATCTCCTCATTAACACAAACAGCAGACCATTTTTAATGTGTCTGTGCCTTGAGATACTGAGCCCACCATTTGTTAGGTCTCTTTGGTTACTTGTGACCAGCTTAGGCATAAAGAGGAATTAATTGGCTCATGATGCTAAAAAGTTGGATGATAGTACCAGCTTCTGGAACATCTGGGGTGAGGAGTTCAGATCGTGCTGTTAAGTCTGTCTCAGGCCCCTGGCTGTGCTATGCTCTGTGTTGGATTCATTCGTGTAGGCATTTACCAGGTTGTAGCATAACCATTCATGAATCTGCTTTTCTAGCGCTTCTAGCAGAAAGGAATCTTAAGAGTTCTAGCAGCTGTCATAGAATTTGGATCTTCCTGGTTCTGCGATTGGTCTGATGTGTGCCATGTGCCTATTGCTGAACCGCTGTCTGGTCTGGAGAAGGACTGGGTGGGGGCAGATGTGAAGGCGTACTTGGCCTGCAGTGGGTCACATGCCCGTTTCAAGAGGCGTGGATGGCGTTCGACTTATGCAAGACAATAGAAAGTGGGTGAAAAGGGTGCCGGTTTCAGAAAAAGGGGGCAGAATTTGAGGAAGGTAGACTGCGTATATATGTGTCCTGTAAGGCATTGTACTTGATGCACAGTAAATGCATAGGATTACAGGGTTAGACAGAACCTTTAAATATCACATAGCCCAGCTACCTGTGATCGAATATCATCTGAGATTTTCCCCATGAAGTTGTCTGCCTGATACTTGGACATCTCCAATGACATTCATTACTTTGGAGGTAGGCTGTGCCTTGGAAATACTAGCATGCCTCTCTCCTCAAATAACCTAGAGTTCATTCATTGCCTGTGCTTCTCCTATCTATCCTTCTCTCCAACCGTCCATCCTTGTCCTAAGGCAAGATCCTTGATTTCAACATACTTATATCTGCAAGTTGACAGAAAGGTCAATTATAATACAGTGATAGAGAAGCTACAAGAATACTGATGGATTGTGTGTATGCGTTTGGGGAGGGAGATTGGAAGGCCTCACAGAAACAGTGAAATCTGGCTGGGGCTTCAAAGGATGAATAGGAGTTCCTAAGTAGCCAAGGGGAAAATGGTCAGATTGGTAGACTTACCATCTCTTCTAGAATTAAACCCTATATTCAGACTTGCATTTGAATTACCTATGAAAATTGGCTTGCAAAATATCTTAGCCCAGTTAAAATACACATCTTTTAGGACATATCAAGATGTTAGTGATGGGAATAGTAAGCTGATGATGAAAGATTTTTCTACAAGTTAGCCACATGGCATCTTTCAGGTTACCCCAATCTCCTGTCTCCTACTAAGTACGTAATTGATAAAGCTTCCATGGGTAAAACTTTGGTGAGTTAAATTGTAGAATTCTTAATAAAACGGTTCCCTAAGAATTTTGAAAGGGTTGGATATTCTTTGTTTATTTATACATTCTTGTAAGTAAAATATATTCTGAACCTCAGTTTTTGCTTCTGATACCTGAAGATAAAAAGAGTACCTTCCAAAGAGTTAAGGTTCGTGTGCAGAATAAATGTCTTGATCCATACAAACCACTGATATGATGCTGGCACCTAGGAAGCACTCAATGGATGTTACTAATTATTATCAGAGGGCATCTATGATTTTTACCTCATAGGTTTTCAAAGGCTTAAAAGAGTAATTTAATTACATCAATAACTAATAACTAGTTGATTTAAAAATGTTTTTCCATATATCCTGGATTTAATATATTTTTTATTTTCACGTTACTTATAAAAATTAAGGATGTTAAAGATGGTGAGATTTAGCAAAGAACTTTAACTCCACATGCTTCTAATGCTTCCCTGAATTAATAATTTTCATGTCCATCATATTTTTTCCTTGGCCCACAATTCATCCCATATTTGGATCTTGGCAAATGATGACTTGGTTAATTAGGCAGTCTGTTAACTCTGGTTACTAAGTTATAACAGATCAGTGTAGAAGCATCACTGTGCATTTTGGATTAAAAGGCTCTTCATTTTATCAAAACAAATTTACATTTATGGGTAAGTATGTTGAAATGCATTAGGTTAAAATGATGCATTTCAGGGGCCGGCCCGGTGGCGCAAGCAGTTAAGTGCGCGCGCTCCGCTGCGGCGGCCCGGGGTTCGCTGGTTCGGATCCCGGGCGCGCACCGACGCACTGCTTGGCAAGCCATGCTGTGGCGGCGTCCCATATAAAGTGGAGGAGGATGGGCACAGATGTTAGCCCAGGGCCGTCTTCCTCAGCAAAAAAAAGAGGAGGATTGGCGGATGTTAGCACAGGGCTGATCTCCTCACAAAAAAAAAAAAAAAAAAAAAAAAAAAAAAAAAAAAAATGATGCATTTCATAAGGAAAATTTTAAAAGGATAAAACATTATTTCTTCCTAAGTTTTTTTTATTATGACATTGGTTACATTATCTTTCACTAAGAATATACTTAAAAGCTTGGAATTTTCTTTTAAAGCTTGAAAATTATAGCTGATTTAATCCCTCTATTATACAAATATGATGGCTGCATTGCATTTTTTATTTAAGCATAATTTAGTGTAGCGGCACATGGTTATATTCCAATTCTGACCACAGTGACCTCTGATACTGGACTGACTTGTGGAAATGAATCTTGACTGTGTTGGGGGGAATTAGTGGGTTACATTAAGGTTTACTCTCTTTCACAGCTGAAGGCACTGACAGTTGTTAAATGAGACTGGGCCTTTGTAGTCCCCCCTCTTTATGTCTCGTGGCTCATCATCACTTAAGGGCAGTTGGATTATCAAAACCTTGTTTGCTTATTCCATCTCCGTCTCTGCCTCCCTTCTTTCTTTTCTTAGCACATAACACTTAGCCTTGTGGAAAACAACGAACAAACAAGTAAAGACAAGAATAATTTTCCAGATTCAACGAACCCTGAAATTTGTGTTAATTACCCCTCAAGATTCTATCAGGTATCAGTAGCATTCAAAAGATAGTACCTCACTGTTTGCTCTCTCTGTGCTAGACATACATACAACATGTGTGCATGCACACACACACACATACACACACACACACTGAACTTAGTAACTGGCACCTAGGAGGTTTTTAATAGGTATTTGCTGAAGACGGATTGGTGGAAAAGTTGAAGCGCTGACAGCTTCCCACCCCCAGGCTCCTAAGCTGCTCTGAAAGCTGTCCAGCAGCTGGGGCCTTGCCCCGTATGGCAACTGTTGGAATAAACAGCGTTGATGAATTTAATATTTATGTTTTCAGTGAGCTTCCGAAATCTGACCTTTATCAGTTGCTGTGTTCTAGTTCCATGGGAAATAAAGAAACCAAAGAGAGGAAATATTTTTTACATTCAATGAACTTAGTATCTTGTTGATTGATCATATTGACATGGCCGTAGACCAGAAACAGGAAACCTTAAGTTCTGTAGCTTTGCTCAATGGTAGCATCTAGTTTATGCAAAACTGGCTTTTCTAAGTCTGGAAGACACTTCTGATGTTGTAGATAGAGCAGAAGTCTGCTTCACTCAGAATGGAAGTTGGGGTTTTATGAATTTGATTATCTCTTAATTGGGAATATTTAATAATAATCATAGGTGATTCATTTTGGAGGGGCTTATGGCTGGCTGTTCAAAGGTAAAGTGATGTTTTGAGCTCTAATTTGACAGATTTGAATGACAGGCAGCCTGATAATTCAGTTTCCCACTAGATTCCCTACCTCCCCATTCTTTTCAAAAGAATGAACCAAATAAGGAATTTTTAGAAACTCAAACCATTCTGAATTATATGAATTCTTATAGACATTTTCAAAATAGGTAGTTTGATAGAGTGATATACTCCGGGACTTTTATGTATGAAGTAAACCCCTTAGAACATTAATTTCTTTCTTGTTTTTTTTTGGTGAGGATGATTGGCCCTGAGCTAACATCTGTGCCAGTCCTCCTCTCTTTTGTATGTGGGACGCCGCCACAGCATGGCTTGATGAGCGGTGCATAGGTCTGCATCTGGGATCTGAACCACTGTACCTTGTGTTACCAGAGCAGAGCACACAAACTTAACCACTACACCACCAGGCCAGCCCCTCCTTTCTTTTTTCTTTTAATGGGACTTTAGTTACCTAAATAATACATATATTATAATAAAATTTTACCAGTAGAGCAAAGAGAACCCTCTGGAAAACAGCTGCCTAAAGAATGAGATAAGAAGTGAAGTCCACTTGTATTTTCAAGCATCCCTGGAGACAGAAAATGCTTACCCCACATCAGTGGTCCCCAAGAGATCTGATGGCAGTGATGGGAAACTTTCTCAATTAAGTGCTTTTTTAATAAATAGGTCTGTGGATAGAAGCAAGCGGACTTATTGAAAGGTTGGATATGATTACCGTGTGGTTTTATTAATTATATTTATTCCTTTAAAATGACCTTGGATGAAGACAACCACCCCTTCTGTGGTCATGGTTAGCAGATGTTTACCGTAATTCTTTGCTCAGTGAAAAAAATGCCTCTTCCACCCAACAAAAACAGCCACGTTTGCTTGGTTAAATCAAAACTTTGGCGCTTGGGTCTTACTTTATATATCATGGCTCCAGTCTCACAGCCTCTCCAAGTGTGAGGCTTAGATCACTAGCTCCAACATCTGCCGGAGAGCTTTGCTCACAATGATCTATTATGTGAGTGCTTAATTCTTATACTGTTTTTGGCGTTCACCCTTCCTCATTGAAACCAATATCCTCTATGCAAGGCTGTCTCTGTTCTTCTTGTCTTAGCGTGCTAGCCCCTTCTTAATTTTGAAAGCTTTCGCCTAGGGCTTGTGGCCATTTTAGTGAGGATTTTGAGCATAGAAATAAAGTCAAGGTTCACTTTCTCTATCTGAGTTTGGGTTTTCCTGGGCTCTCTCTGAAGTAAAAGGCATCTCCTTTCCTCATATTTTGTGTTTGAAAGGTGCCTTTTCTTATTGCATGTTGGGCCTACCTAACTGCCTCACTTCTCATATTTTTTTTGCCAAGTCCTGTGTTTTATAAGCACTAAGTGATCGTGAACCTTTAGATGGTCCCTGCCCACACCTGCCATTCGTGGTTCTAGTAGGTATTTCAGGAGCAGCCCCCTCATCTGTACTGAATTTCCGCCCTAAAGCGGCTGCTTGCTGTTTGGCGGGGCTGAGAGGAAATACAACAGCAAAACTTTGCTTTTCTTGGGAAGCTCCTCCCTTTGGAATGGAGAACTCTGGGTGGCTCTTCTTATTTTGTTTCCATCGCCAAAATAAGCAGGCATCTTGCATAACACCAGGGTAGGAAAAAAGAAGTAATTTTAAGGGAAACATATGTTCATGTTGAGAAAAAGGGAGCTAGAACTGGACATGGGACAGTGGCCCGCAAAGCTAAAGACATCTTTTTAATCCATGTAGGAAACCAGCTTTTGATAATTTTGGTATATTTTATAGAATAAAGGAATCAGTTGCTTCTCCACATCCCCAAGTCTTTTCTTTCCAATTAAAAATAAATTTTGAGATTGGGAAACCAAGGCTCATAGGTTAGTTAATGGATACATGTGGTGGTTGAAACCTGTATTTGTTATTTTCCTGTGATCTTAGTTAACACTAAGTGATTTCCTTAGAGATCACTTGGTTTGAGATGCTTACCCTAATCTGAAACCAAAGCTGAAACTATCCAAATATGATTCTTATTGATCTGACTTGAGGAGAATGGAAGAGAGATCTGAGTATTAAGATGAACCAAAGATGTCTCCTCTAGCTGTTTGGCTCATTAGTGGACATATTATTTGTCCTTGTAAGTGATTCCAAATAATGTCTGTTGGTAGAAACAGAGCAGGCACTTTAGTATTTCAGACTGTTTGTGGGTGGCAGGTTTTGAAAATGCAGCTAATTTGCAAAAAGAAAAAAAGAATAGAAAAAAAGAGAAAGAGAACAAAAAAATCCTTAAAGTTTCTGATTCATCTATTCTCAAGGTTTGAAAATTTCAAAGCTGGGGGTAAATCCAGGCAAGTTCTTCTTACCCCATTATAAATTAAACACTTGTGTCCTTAAAATATAGCTGTGAAGGAGGTAGGGCCCAGGAGCATTCTGGGTACTGGCATATGTCTGCAATGCCAAAGCCAGAGGGATCTTGGATGGGCTCACACAAACAGTTGACGGGAGTGTGTGAGAGCCCCCAGATTGGAGAGCCTTGATTGTGCCTGGAACTGACTATTTGTATGTGCACTTCTTTCTTGCTTGCACAAAAAGTGCATCCAAACAGAGGCCTAATGAAGACCTGTTAAAGAGCTTGCCTCTTAAAGAGTCCTCCTTCCCTCGAGTGTTGACACAAGTAGGGTTGGAAACTGTCGCAGGGTGGATCCAGGCTTGCGTTCAATCTGTTTGATTCAAAAAAATCTAATTAAGATTCAAAAACTTATATTAGAAAAAAACCCTACCTCTCACCCCCTAAAAAGGTAAGCAAAGCCATTTAAAATATGAGAGTGTTCTTAGATGTTGGTTTAAGGTTCAGCTATTTTAATTAGTTCACTCCTTATTCCCCCAAAAGCCTCAGCAGGCATTGTTAGTAGTACCTGAGTCATTCACTGTTGGAAAAATGAAGTTAAAAAAAAATCAGGATATGTGTGCACAAAAAAAGGAATTTTGAGTTAGATTTCCTTTCAATCCTTAGAGTAGACTATATTCAGTTGTTTTTCTGGTGTTTTGTCCTTTGAGTTCAATGGAGCTATAAATGGTGGCAGTTGCTATCTCTATATTAGTGGGTTGTGGGAAGGGCCTCAAGGAAAGTGTCAGAGCAGAACTAGAAATCCCAGAAGTCTTGTTTAATAATTTAATACGAATATTTATAATGTTCTTACTGTGTGTCAGCTACTATTGTAAGCAATATACTGGCACCATCTTACTGAATCCTTATAAATGCTATGAAGTAGCTACTCTTATTACCTTAATGTGTCAGATGAGTAAACTAAGGATCAAAAAAGTTAGCTACCTTAAAATGCTTGGGTTTCCAGAAAAAGTAAATGAAACTGAACAGGTCTATAGTCTAGTTAACAGTAATGTAACGATGCCAGTTTCCTGGCTCTGATATTGTCCTGCAGCTATTTAAGATGTCAACATTGGGGGAAGCTGGGTGAAGGGTATATGGGACTGTACTGTTTTTGCAACTTCCTATAAATCTACAATTCAAAATTAAAATTTGAGCAATTGGCAGATTTTACACTTGGATCAAGGTCTGTTTGCTTTTAAAATCCGGATTATTCACTGTTTTGCCTTCTTAGATCACTTGACTAGCAAGAACATGGTTTCTGCTCCACTATTTTTCTAGGGTCGGAGTTTCAGGTCACTCAGACCATATCACATGGTCTCCCATAACTCAATATAGTTTTAAGAACCAAAATTCATCCTTGTTCTCTTACTTTCTCCTTCTTATCATGCTCCTTTTCTCCTTCCCCTGACCCCAAATTCACCCACTTTGATCTTGGTAGAGACCATGGAGATCATTTATCTTGTCATTGGAGTCTTTCAGTAAATGCTTTGTTGAGAAGAGAGATGGTGTGACAATTTTGATGAGTTTCATAATATATTTGTAATTCCTAATGTGTACATGGAGGTGCATGTGGACATCTAGAAAGGAGAATAGCAATAGTAAGCCACAAATTCACTGGCTTACAGCATGTAGATATGATAAGCCATGAAAAACTTACATGCACAAGGCTAGTTACTTGTGTAGCAGAAAAACTACTAGACTCAAATTCAGAAAACCTATGTTTTAAAGTTATATCTTCGCCTAACTTATGTGATCTCAGTTTCCTCATTTAGGTAATTATGGAGAGGAGACTCATGTTCTAAAAGCTTCCATGGATAAATAACTTTGTGACATTCTACATAACACCGCTTTAAACCTATGTCTTTATTGAGTAAAAAAGGTGGCTGTAGAAGTTGCTCAGTCTTATGATTGGAAAATCAAGCTCTGGGATGTATTGGTGGATTTGTTATCTGGTTGATTAACTCAAAGTAAGTCTTTATTTGAAATCTTTCTTCTTTTTTATATAGGTGTTTACAGCTATAAATTTCCCTCTGAGCACTGCTTTACCTGTATCTCATAAGTTGTGGTATGTTATGTCTTTATTTTCATTCATCTCAAAATATTTTCTAATTTATAACTTATTTTATAATTTTTAAAAATTTTAAAACTATTTTATTGAGGTCATATTGGTTTATAACATTGTGTAAACTTCAGGTCTACATTATATTTCAGCTTCTGTATTGACTGCACTGTGTTCAGCACCAATAGTCTACTTTTTATCTGTTACCATACATATGTGCCCCTTTACTGCTTTGGCCCTCCCCTCACCCTCTTCCCCCCTGGTAACTACCAATCTGTTCTCCTTATATATGTGTTTGTTATACTTTCTTTTGTGATTTTTTTTTGACCCATTTGTTATTTAGGAGTGTGTTGTTTAATTTCCACGTGTTTGTGAATTTCCCAAACTTCTTTCTGTTATTGATTTGTAATTCCATTCCATTGTAATTGGAGCACATACTATGTATTATTTCAGTCCTTTCAAGTTGATTGAGGTGTGTTTTATGGCCTAGCTTATGGTCTGTCCTGGAGAATGTCCCATGTGCCCTTGAAAAGAGTGTATATTCTGTTGTTGTTGAGTGGAACATTCTATAGATGTCTGCTAGGTCTGTCTGTTCTTGGTGTTGTTCCTGTCTTCTGTTTCCGTGTTAATCTTCTGCCTAGTTCTATCCATTATTGTTAGTGGCAGTATTGATGTCTCCAACTCTTACTGTTAAATCCTGTTTTTCTCTCTTCAGTTATGTTAGTTTTTGCTTCATGTATTTCAAGACTCTCTTTTTAGGTGAAGACTTTCTTAAGGAGACCAAAAGAGAGCACTCTCGTTATGTTTCCAGCTTTGAGGACTTCATTTAGTTTTAGGGTTTAAAAATGACACACAGTGATCAAAAAGGTTAGGTTTATACGGGGGCAGCTCTCTGACATTGATGGAGGCATTTAGGTCGTATTTACATAGGTAAAGAGAGATGAAGGATTGATGGCTTATTTATCACATGTATTTTCTTATTGTAAGCAGCTGGTAGGGTCCAACTGAGGCCAAACCAACATTGTCCTCAGTAGCAGGTGACTGGGGGCTTTGACTTACCCAAATGTAAGTCAGTGTTTCATCTCTGTTCTTCACTTACTCTGGGTAGACATGGACTAACTCAATACAAACATGTTCCATGGGAAAAAATATACTTTTTATTTTTTTTGGCAAATAAGAATAAAATGCACTTTTCTCACTGTTGCTAAATCTGTGAGTCTACAGTCCTTTCTGTGTGTAGGCCACGTGGCAAACTCCAGGTGCATCTGTCATACAGAAATTGCTTTTCCCCCAAAATACAGAAACGTGAAATAAACCAATTTGGGCACAAGTAGTGTATGCTAGATTTACTTAGTATCTATCGAACATCTCCCTACACTCATTGTATTAGGACTAATCAGAGTTAGAACTGCCTAGTTTCTGCACAAATGCATATATAGCTTCTACTTAGATGATGATACTACTGACTGACTGTTTTCACTAACAATATTATGGCCAAACATTTAATTTTTTTTCTTTTTAGCAATATTGTAAATTTGTTCTAGACATATGTCAGTGGGAAAGCAAGGAGTGATGTAATACACACACATAGGCACACGCACACACGTACATAAACAGATCATTTCTCACTTAATACATTTTTATTTTATTTATTTATTTAATTTTTTTGTGTGTGAGGAAGATCAGCCCTGTGCTAACATCTGCCAATCTTCCTCTTTTTTTTGCTGAGGAAGACTGGCCCTGGGCTAACATCCATGCCTATCTTCCTCCACTTTATATGGGATGCCACCACAGCATGGCTTGCCAAGCAGTGCATCAGTGCACACCTGGGATCTGAAGCGGTGAACCCCCGGCCTCCGCAGTGGAGCACGTGCACTTAACCGCTTGCGCCACCGTCCGCTTAATACATTTTTAAAAGGCATTTTTCTTTGATTTCTTTATTTCTTTAGCCATTTTATTATCTTTAACCACATTTTGGTGTTTATCAATGAGCGATGAAATCGTTAGCCATGATTTTAAATTCACTAGGAATGAATATGGTTTTTCAGAAGAGGTTTTACGTCTATGTTAAAGCCCTTTTCTCTTCTTGTCATCTCTGTGAATAGTTCATAGAGTTGATTGTTGGTGGAGGAAGCCATGTGGTTCTGTATCTTAACTTTCTCTGAGAAAGGAATTACTGTCTTTGTCATTTTGTTTCAACGTGTGACCTCCCTACCTGCTGGGTTTCCCAACAGCTGTCAGCTAACGACTGTAGCACCATACTGCTACCAGCGTTCCTGGTTCACAAATAGGAAGTAAACAGAAAATCTTGCTAATTTGAGCCCAGTAGGAACCTTAACACTGTAATGAGGAACTAATTTTGAAAGCAGACAGACATATCTCACAGAATTAGAGCCAAATTTTTAAATGATCTTAAATAACTAATTGAGAGTAAGAGTGGTACTTATGAAAGAGTGAGGTACTGACACATCGAGGAATTACCAAAGTGAGAGAAGAATCCTCATGGAGTCTTAGTAATTATGCAGTCTTACTGGGGTTCCACCGATGCTAATCTATGTGTGGAAATGATAACGTACCGTAGAGGACAGGTTTGTGGTTGAAATGCTCTTGATAGATTTTGACAAATTAAACAGTGGTAAAGATGTTTGGAAGGTATCCAGGTCCTTACCATTATTTATGTCAGTGAACTAGAAATCAGTGGTTAATTTGCAGTTCTTATAATTTTTATGATACCCCTGTTGGTGTCAATTTAGCCGTGTGCGGCATCAACTCAGCGGGGTGCGTTTTATGTTGTCAGCTACCTTTTGACATCATAATAGATTTCAGTTGCCAAATCTTTCTTGATAGAATAAAATGTAAAAGAGAGCTGTACAGAACATTTGGATCCCATCCAGACCCAGGTAAACACAGGATGGACTTTCTGAGACTGAAAGGCTCAGATTGGAATAAGGAGGGGAGAGTGAGGCCCTGTTGATTTTTGTGTTTCTTTTTTTTTCTTATTATTATTTGCCCTTAACCCACTCTAGCATCATTTTCTAGATTGGTGTCCTTTATCTTGACTCAAAGCTAGTCTGCTCTTTGGTGTGTGGTACCTTGTATAACAAGGTACATGTCATTTGAAGTCATTGATTTTCCACAGCTTTTAACTGTTAATGCACCTGTGTGCCCTCTTTTTTGCACTGAATCACAGGTTCCATAATCTTGTATTTTTCCTCATTATGTTTTAGCATTCATTACATTATTTTAAAGAAAGTATTGATACTCTCCCTGGATATTTAAAGACTTGATTGGAAGAGTATTTTGTAGTTAAGGTGTTTCTTTCCTCCCTCCCTTTTCTCTAGTTTCTTCAAAAATGCCTCTTTTGTAATTATCCTCTTCTGTAGCACTGACTCTTGACCTGCTAACAACTGGAGAGGATTAGTGGACACCCCTGCTTTGTTATACATTAGTTTTCTGAGATTCTCTATTTTGACCTCTGAAATATTTCCTTTTATACCCGTTGCTCTATTACGTAATATATTTTTGTAGATCTCACTTTGATCTTTGTAAATGTCTAGCTTCCCATTTCTCTTATATGTCATATGCTGTGCTTGACAACATTTTATGTCTCCGTTGGCCAAGCTTTCATTTTTCCCTTTCGTACACCTCCTTCCAGTCTTCCTCCTCAATACTTACTGTGAGATCAGCAGTCATATAGAGGTATGATGTGTTTGACCTAAGGATCTCCAACTCGGTGGAAGGAGTGCTTCCTTGTCCTCCTTCTGTATAATTGAGTTACGTTATCTTAAGTGCCTTGTTTGGAGTGTCCATTTGGCAGACTCGGCTGCTCTATTTTGCCATAGCCTTTTCTGCTCCCAGTGTCTAATAAATGTTTAATGATAATTGAAATGATCAGTTATCAATCCATAGTGAAGAAGAGCTTATTAACCTTTTCTAGGCACGACTACGTTGTCCTTGAGATGAAAGTTCCTTGTATCATGTACCAGCAATTTTAAATCAGATCCAGGGGATTTGTTGGATTCCTGCTATGTAATGCCATGAAATGCTTTCACATTATTCATCTCTCTTTTGGAAGGTGCATGCCCTTTGCCATTGCTTCAAAGAATAGCCAATATTCATGTATTTGAGCTAAATTCAAATAAATGCTGTTGTATAATGTATTTTGTATAATGTATTTTGGGGACATGCGCTTTAAAATTTTTATTATAAAGTAAAACATAATTATAGAAAACCACCCAAACACACACATTACCCCCCCCCCACACACACACAAACTGGTTCTGTACAGTGTGTTCTATTTTTGCACTATCTGAAAGGTAGCCACTGTCTACTGAGCACTTGAAATTTGACTAGGATGACTGAGAGACTAAATTTTAAATTTTATTTAATTTTAATTAATTCTTTTTTTTAAAGATTTTATTTTATTTATTTTTTTTCCCCCAAAGCCCCAGCAGATAGTTGCATGTCATAGCTGCACATCCCTCTAAGTTGCTGTATGTGGGATGCGGCCTCAGCATGGCCGGAGAAGCGGTGCGTCGGTGCACGCCCGGGATCCGAACCCGGGCCGCCAGCAGCGGAGCGCGTGCACTTAACCGCTAAGCCACCGGGCCGGCCCAATTTTAATTAATTCACACTGTATTAGCCACATGTGGCTTGTGGCCACTGTATTGGACAATGTTTGTATAGATATATATATTTGTATGTCAGTTGTTTTAAGGGGAGTATCTTTTTATTTAAAATTTTTTTTTTTTTTTTTTTTTTTGCTGAGGAAGATTGGCCCTGAGCTAACATCTGTGCCCATCTTCCTCCATTTTGTATGTGGGACACCGCTACAGCATGGCTTGATGAGCAGTGCATAGGTCCGCACCTGGGTGCTGAACCTGCGAACCCCAGCCTGCCCGAAGCGGAGCGTACAAACTTAACGTACAAACTATGCCACCGGGCTGGCCGTAAGGGGAATGTCCTTGTAACAACCATTCAAGTCAAGAAATGGAACTTTGCCAGCCACCCAGAAGTCCCTCATTTACCTTATCCCACATACAGCTCCTTCCAAAAGTAACCAATACTTTTCTACTAATTACTTCCTTTTATTTCTTTATTATTTTTATTACCTACATTTGCATCCTTAGAAACCATAGTTTAGTATTGCCCATTTTTTTAAGGTGATATGTCTTTTAACTTTCTTAATTTACAAGTTTCCCACTATTCCTTTCTTTATACTTTACCTTTTGGAGAACCCCTGCCCCTTGAGCTGTAGAGATTCCAAGAGTCTGTTTTGCTGATTACATCCCCCACTCACATGTTTCTCTGCCCTCTCTGTTTCCTGCAGATTCGCGGCTGGATCCTGAGGCTTCTGTTTGATCCCTTTGGCAGGTCTCTAAGTGGTGTTATATTCTTTCATTCAGGAGGGACATAATATCTTACTGTCTTTCTTTTTGTGATGTTAATAGCCATTGATGCTCACTGCCTGGGTCCATTAATTCTCACTGGGAGTTGCAAAATGATGATATTCTAATTCTACTGTTTATTAGCTGAAATACTTGTGTAATTTTACTCTTCATCTACTCTTTGGTTGCCCAGTGGAACTGTTCATATAAGAAATACAAGATAAATGCCTGGTTCTTTCCCTCTGTTTACCAATTTTCAAAATAATGAAGTGGTTCCATGTCACCCTCTGAAACGAACCAGTAAATTTTAATTTCTTTCTGAACCATGAATTTAAATATTAATCGATTTCAATCCATTGCATTTCTTATTTTTGATTGAAAATCAAATTGTCCATCTTTGATCATGGGACTTCTTCACCTTGGTTCCTCTGGCCTCCTGAGATGATCCTCCTGATCTTTGATAGCTTCTTTGCTCCCTGCTATGACGAGACGTTTCAGACTCCCTTTGTACATTTCTTGCCTGAGAACTGAAATAGGCCATTTTTCCAAGAAACCTTAGTTTCTTTTAGTGGAAATTTATGTTTCAAGACAATTATGTTAGTGCTAACAACGCTCATTGTTGCTGGATTGGTCATTGCGTCTAGGCCTCGTGAATTTATACTGACATTTCCAGTTTATACTCAGGATTGGAAGGCTTTTAGTTGGCTTCTTATCTGTTACGTATTTCTCTCCTTTCTCCTGTGCTGAGAATCCTGGTTCTCAAGAATACGAGGGATGACAGAATTAGAATATCCCATAATTACTAATTTGCTTCTTTATCCACCTTACACCTGCCGCAGTCTCAGAATAACAATGCTAATACTGTAACCTCCAGTTATGATTATCAAGAAGAGTTAAACATCTTATTACATATACTATTCCTAATCTCTCTTTATTATTTTTTAATGGTTTACTATGCCTGTCTTTTCAGAGCATATAACGTTTATACTATACTTTCCCCTTTTAAACCTGTTTTAGTCTTAGTTCTATAGGTAAGTATGTTCAGTGCTCAGTACCAGTCCTTAAGTCGATGTCTCTGGTCATTTTGTCTAAAGTTCATTTTCTATTAGATTTCTCAGTAAGAGCTCGTAGGAACTATATTCCCTGAATTCTTGCATTTTTGACAACAGTTTGCTGTGTTGTTTATACCTGAAAGGCAATTTTTGCTGGATGTAAAATTGTTGGTTCACATTTTTTAAGTATCTTGACTAATTCTGTGCCATGTTCTTCTGGCTTGTGTTAAGTCCATTAATTTTACTAGAATATGTCTTGATCTTGGTCATTTGGGGTCAGTATGCTCAAGTATCCAGTGTCCTCTTTCAACATATTGTCTCAGACTTTTTTTTCTCCAGGAATGTTTCTTTGAATTATAATTCTAAGTATTTGGTTTCGAACTCCTTCCTCTGATTTCCTTTTTTAGGGATTCCTATTATCCATATGTTGGATCTTCTTTACCTGTCTTCAATATTTGACTTTCCTTTAAATCTTTTTTTATCTTTTTCTTTTTGATCTTTTAGAATTTTCCTCTTTTCTAATCTTAGTACTAAGGCATTATTTGTTGTATTTATTCACTCATGTATCCTCCTCGTGTGTTCCTCATTATTAAAATGATTTTTTCTTTTTTTTTTCAGATTTGTTCTTTCTTTCTTCATTTCTCAGTTTTTCTAATTCTGATTTATGTTATTCTTTCAAGCCTTATATCATAATGCTAATGTCTTTTAGCTCATTTAAAAGTAGTAGTTTACAGTTTTGGTCTGCTATATGGCATGTCTTTCTGGTATATGCTTTCATTTTCTGTAGAAGTTATTCTTTTCCTTTTTTTTCTTGTAACTTTGTGTAGCATTTGATCTCAAAACTTTTCTGTTGCCCATTTTTGTGTGTAAGTAGTTTTTCTGAACTTATAATAGGGAGGCTTGATTTAGATAGCTCTTTTAACTTCACAGAGCTCCCTCTTCTGGTCTACTTTTTACTATTGGGCTACTGGCGTGCTTTCTGAAATATCTTGACTCTGTTCTCTTTGCCCACTTCTTTTGGACCTTCTCTTTCTTTCCTTTTGGTTTTCTTTTTCCTTTTCAATTTTGATTCTATTTCCAGCAGTTTTTCCTCAGTGTGGGGTCCTGTCGTGGAGTGGAGTCCTAGCAGCTCAGTTTTGAGAAGTGATATGCACTGGATGACTCCAGACTCGTCAGAGTTTCTTAATGTGAGCCCTGTGCACTCACTCTGTTAGAATGGGAAAAATTCTTCCCAGGTCTAGCTGGTGTTTTAAATTGGCTCATTGCACTTTCCATTTAGTACTTACTACAATTTTGGGACTTCTCTTTCTCAGGTTCTGCAATTGCCTATTGTTTGCCTCTGCTTCTTTCCACGCAGATGGTGCTCATCTGTACGACTTGTGGTTGGTGTTGGCTTTGCCACACTTGTTTGTGCTTTGGTGTTTGAGGCAATACCTAGTCATTTAGTTTTGTTGTGAATTTGTCCATGCATTTTTGGTTTGCTCTCAGGTTGTTCTATCTGTTTTTATGTGAGGATTTGGGAAAATTCAAAACCTATGCTTTTAGCTTTACCTCTAATTTTCCTATTTTGATTCAATTTATTTAAATTAAAAACAAAAACAAAAACAGTTCACCCCTTTCTCCTACCCACCCCCCCCCACCCCCCGCCGCCCTGACAACCACCCATCTGTTTTCTGTATCTATGAGTTTGGTTTATATATATGTGTGTGTGTGTATTTTATATTTAACATATAAGAGAAATCATATGGTATTTGTCCTTCTCTGTTCGACTTATTTCAGTTAGCATAATGTCCTCAAGGTCCATCCATGTTGTTGCAAATGGCAAGATTTCATTCTTTTTCATGACTGAACAATCTTCCATTGTATACATGTACCACAGTTTCTTTATCCATTCGTCTGTCGATGAACACTTAGGTTGTTTCCATATCTTGGCTATTGTAAATAATGTTGCAATGAATGTGGGGGTGCATATATCTTTTCAAATGAGTGTTTTGGGTTTTTTTGAATAAATACCCAGAAGTAGACTTGCTGGATCATACAGTAGTTCTATTTTAATTTTTTTGGGAACCTCCATAGTGTTTTCTATAGTGGCTGCACCAATTTACACTCCTACCAACAGTGCTGAAGGGTTCCCTTTTTTCCACATCTTCCCCAACACTTGTTATTTTTAGTCTTTTTTGATAATAGTCATTCTAACAGGTGTGAGATGATACCTCATTGTGGTTTTGATTTGCATTTCTTTGATGATTGATGATGTAGAGCATCTTTTCATGTGTGTGTTGGCCATCTGTATGTCGTCTTTGGAAAAAATGTCTGTTCAGATCTTCTGTCCATTTTTTGGTTGGATTGATTGTTTCTTTGGTGTGGAGTCATATGAGTTCTTTATATATTTTGGATATTAGCCAATTATCAGATACATGATTTTCAAATGTTTTCTCCCATTTAGTAGCTTGCTTTTTAATTTTATTCACGGTTTCCTTTGCTGTCAGAAGCTTTTTAGTTTGATGTAGTCCCACTTATTATTTTTGCTTTCATTGCTTTTGCTTTTGGTGTCAGATTCAAAAAATCATCACCAAGACTGATATCAAGTAGCCTATGTTTTCTTCTAAGAGTGTTATGGTTTCAGGTCTTGTGTTCAAGTCTTTAGTCCATTTTGAGTTAATTTTTGTGTATGGTGTAAGATAGTGTTCCAGTTTCATTCTTTTGCACGTGGCTGTCCAGTTTTCCCAATACCATTTATTGAAGAGACTGTCTTTTCTCCATTGTATATTGTTGGCTCCTTTGTCGTAAATTAATTGACCATTTACGGGTGAGTTTACTTCTGGGGTCTCCACTCTGTTCCATTGATCTTTGTGTCTGTTTTTATGCCAGTACCATACTGTTTTAATTATTACAGTTTTGTAATATAGTTTGAAATAAGGGAGCATGATGCCTCCAGCTTCCTTCTTCTTTCTCAAGATTTGCGTTGGCTTTTTAGGGCCTTTTATGGTTATGTACAAATTTTAGAATTGTTTGTTTTATTTCTGTGAAAAATGCCATTGGACTCTTGATAGGGATTGCATTGAATCTGTACATTGTTTTGGGTAGCATGGACATTTCAACAATATATTTTTTTCTTTTTCTTTTTTGATGAGGAAGATTCACCCTGAGCTAACATCTGCTGCCAATCTTCCTCTTTTTGTATGTGAACCACTGCCACAGCATGGCCACTGACAGACAAGTGGTATAGGTCCAAGCCCGGGAACTGAACCTGGGCCACCAAAGCAGAGTGCACCGAACTTCACCACTAACCCACCAGGGCTGGCCCCATTTTAACAATATTCATTCTTCCAATCCATGAGTATGAAATGTTTTTCCATTTACTTGTATCTTCCTCAATGTCTTTCATTAACATCTTGTAGTTTTCAATAGACAGATCTTTCACCTCCTTGTTTAAATTTTTTCCTAGGTATTTTGGTTTTTTTGATGTAATTGTAAATGGGATTGTTTTCTTAATTTCTATTTCTGATAGTTTATTATTAGTGTATAGAAACAGGACACATTTTTTTAATTGATTTCGTATCCTGCAACTTTACTGAATTTGTTTATTAGTTCTAACAGTTTTTTGATGAGATGTTTAGGGTTTTCTATATATAATATCATGTCATCCGCAAATCGTGCCAGTTTCACTTCCCTCCTTCCAATTTGGATGGATTTTATTGCTCTGGCTAGGACTTCCAATACCATGTTGAATAAAAGTGGCAAGAGTGGGCACCCTTGTCTTGTTCCTGATCTTAGAGGAAAAGTTTTCAGCTTTTCATCGTTGAGCATGATGTTAGCTGTGGGCTTGTCATATATGGCCTTTATTATGTTGAGGTATGTTTACTCTATACCCACTTTGTTAAGAGTTTTTATCATAAAAGGATGTTGAATTTGGTCAAATGCTGTTTCTGCATCTATTGAGATGATCATATGGTTTTTATCCTTCATTTTGTTAATGTGATATATCACATTGACTGATTTGTGGATGTTGAACCATCCTTGCATGCCAGGAATAAATCCCACTTGATCATGGTGTATGATTCTTTAAAGGTATTGTTGAATTCAGTTTACTAATATTTTGTTGAGGATTTTTGCTTCTATATTCATCAGGGTTATTGGCCTATAATTTTCTTTTCTTGTGGCTTCCTTGTCTATTTTGGTCAGGGTAATGTTGGCCTTATAAAATAAGTAGAGTTCCCTCCTCTTCTGTTTTTTGGAAGAGTTTGAGAAGGATTGATATTAATTCTTTGAATGTTTGGTAGAATTCACTAGTGAAGCCGTCTGGTCCTGGTCTTTTGTTTGTTGGGAGGCTTTTGGTTATTGATCCAATCTTCTTACTACTATTCAGTCTGTTCAGATTTTCTATTTCGTCATGATTCAGTCTTGGTAGGTTGTATGTTTCTAGGAATTTATCCATTTATTCTAGGTTGTCCAATTTGTTAGCATATAATTATTTATATTAGTCTCTTAGACAGGGTTATGCATTTCTTCCTCTCACACCCTCACAGCCCTGTGACAAGTTGCACTGAAGGCAAGTCTCAGCCAGAATTCTGCCAAGTGGGCAAAGATACATTAGGAAGCAAGCCCAGAAAAGTCATACAACTTGTTCCTTTGAGTCTTAAAGTCCCTCTTTGCTGCCCTCACATACTTCACCAGGCATCTCATGTGAAAGGTGTACTATGAGGAGCAAGTAGTAGTATTTTGGTAGCAGAATCAGCCAACTTTCTAGTTGAAAGGTGACAGGGTTCCCTCATGGTACCAAATGAGATCTAGACCCCGAGTGCAGTTAGTTCTCAAGGTATGAGGCTCCTAAGTGTTGGCACTCGGCATCTTTTCATCTTATCATGTGTCTTGAGCACTACTTATTTCACCAATGAAAAAATTTTATTGTTTTGTGTAGCATGGACTCTCTAGTGGGTAGTATGTTCACTCTAATGCTAGTGTAAAGACTTTCTGGTGTAGTTTTAAATAACAATATTTGAGGTACTTGTATGGCCTTCTCTCATGTATAGAAGGTTTGGGGAATGTTCTAGGAGGACATTTCTGATTCAGAAATATGTTTCTGCATCCCAGTAATAAAAATATAAATATATATGTACACCTCATTTTGAAAGAGCTAATTATAAAGATTATAAAGAGCAAAAGAGTGAGAGTTAGATTAGAGGTGCTTTGAGATTCAGATATCATTTGTCATCAGTAACCACATACATGTGTGCATACACACCTTATATGTGATAGAATTGAACTACCCTTTAGCGCAAGTCATTTGCTCTGTATACTTTGAGAAATTGATTGGTGGTCAGATTTCATGATTTTTGGTACATATTTAAACACAGTTCAACTCTGTTGCAGCTGGCCAAGTGAGCAGGAGAGCAAGTGACATTTATGTCGCAGCCTGGAAACCTATTTCAGTACAGCGAGTCTGCCTCATTTCTCTCTTTGGAATGACAGCAAGGCTGTCACTTTCTCCCTTTAAACTGCTCCCCGCATCGATCTGTCAAAGTCAGCCCCTCACAAGCATGTCTGAAGGCATCCTTTCTCTTCTCACCTCTGGTTTGGTCTTTACCTGCTTTTGTCCAATATTGCCCTGTGGTCTCCAACTGTGGGAGACAGCGTAGCATGGTGGTTGAGATGTTGGATTCTAGAATGGACAGCCTAATTCAAATCCACGCTATGCCATTTATTAGCTGGTTGACTTGGGCCTAGTTACCTTGATGAGCCTTAGTTTCCTCATCTGTGAAAAAGGAATAAGAACAGTGTAGTACTGTGTCTGGTACACATTAAGTGCTGCTTTCTAAATATTCCTTCTCTTCCTTCTATTAGTAGTTTGGTTTATCATCTCTTTCCACCCCTTTGTGTAGGTCCCTTCAGATTTAGAGTTCACCTGAACCTTCTTGTACCAGGTAACCTAGCATAGCCTATTTTTCCTAACTTCCACATCCTTTGTTTTCTTCCTTCCTTCCAACTACTACTGAGGTTTAGGAATTTGCTTAAACCATCATAATATTTACCCACCTAAGATGTACCACTAGTGAGCATGACAAGAAAACCTTTCTCAAGGCAGATAATTTAATGAGGACACTTTTGTTGCATTTTACTTAGACAAACTGAAATCATGTGCTAAAATACCTCTCTTACATCCTTCTATTCTTTAAAAACATTGTCCCCTCTTGAAGAACTGTTATAGATTTTGTGTTGAGAGCTAGAACGCCATCAGCTCTGCTATCACAGTCGTCATAGAATGAACTCAAAAGCCAGGTTGCTACCAGGTGTTTTTTCGACATCCTTGAGAGCTTTATTATAATTATTATTGGATTGTTGTCTTCCGTCTGAGCTTCTTTTTATGCTTTTCTCATGGATTTCTCACCCACTGAGTCCACTGGGTGTGTACAGGACAGCCCTCCTGAATATAAACTCCTTTTTATTAGCAGTGCCTCTCCTTTGCACTGGAGCACTGGTTTTAAGGTGCTTTCGTAGCAGAAGATCACATTTCGTTATGCTTTGAAGAAGAAGGTAATGGCATATTCCATGTACGGTTGGCCTCTTCCTGCTAATGTGTGCCAGATTGCTTAGTACTTCTTGTGCAAAAAAACAATGGTATAATGAAAAGACAAGGGTTTTTTCCCCCTGTTTGAAAGCAGGAAATAGAGTAATATTGCTGCTAAATAAAGTATTTTTTATTTTGAAAACATTGAAGGATATATGACTGCTATCAGCAGAGTATAAATCATCACATTTTTATCTCTAAGTGTTAAAGTCCACCTGATATTTGGTACACAAAGAATTCGTTTATCAGGTGTTCTCTTCTCCATTCAACCCCCACACAGATGTTTCATAAAAATTAATGCATTTTGTGGGAGATTTTTTTATAGGCACTCAGTGTAGAGGGTGCTGCAAGTCCTAGGCTGGGGTTGCTGGTCAAACTTGCTGAGACTGAAACCAATGGTCAGAACTGTCGTAGGAATGTAAGAAGGCTTCTTTCTTGTTTTATATTTGTTTTATGTTTTTCAGGTTTAAATGCCACAGAAGGATGACATACTTTGGGGCAGGGCACGATCTGGCAGCCTTAGGCCTGTTGTGTTTGGTCTGCACAACATTTTACAATAATTTGTATTGGTTGCCAGCGTTTAAGTATCAAGAAATAATCCTGGATTTCTGGGTTTTGTGAAAAAAGTGTAACAATACTGGGTCACCATTCCCAAATGGCTCCTGTGGCCTGGACACAGATAGTAGCTGCTCCCTTTAGCTGGGGCATGGCCTGGAGTTTGTCATTCTCCTCTGGACTCCTTTACTCATTACTGTGTCCCTCTGTCCCTATAGGCATTAGGGTTTGCAGCCCTTTACTTTAGCATTGCAAAGGAAAAGCAAAACAGAATTGGTGTTCAGGACTAAAAAATATGTTGAATGTGTCTTTTTGATGACTAACTTTAAGACAAAAGGAAATATATATACATATATATATAATTTTGTGGAATCTATATATAATTTATGAAATGCATATATAAAATCTCGACTATATATTTATGAAATATAAATAAATATAATTTTATATAAATTAGTGCATATACAAATGCTAGAAATTGTTATAAATTATATGGATAATTTCTGCTCTTCACACTGTAACGTACCATAGAATCTTCAAACTGCAGGGGACCCCTTGGTAGCCTCTAGTTCTAGTTCAGCTCCCTTCTTTGACTGTTAAGAAATTGAAGCCCAGACCAAGAGAGTCAAATGATTTATTCAAGGCCGTACAACCAGTGAGCGGTGGTGTTGGGACAGGACGTCTGTGGCCTGTTGGTGATGCCAGGTACGGGGTATTGATGGACAGTGTGGAACAGATAGGGATAGAGCAGAACTTTAAAAGTGCATGTCTTTTCTATTGTTCTGATAGGTTGAAGTTTAAAGGAAAATATTTTACTCTTGTACGATTCTGCAGGCACTCTTCACAAATCCTCTGTGCCCCACTCTCTGGCCTATTTCTGTAGCACAATCCAGGCAAATATTTCCTCTGGCCTCCTGGACCTTTCTGCCAGATGCTCTGAGGGATTTAGCAGGCAGGGCCCCTAAAACTGAGCTAGTTGTCACTTTTCCCCTCCCAAACCTGCTCAGTTTTCTGCATTCTTGATCTTGGTCATTATTGCCATGGGGTAGAAGTTGTAATATCATATTCTATTTTTTCTTCTCTGATTGCTCATGTTCTTGGTTTCCAGGTCATATTAATTCTGTCTTAGAAACTTCTACCAAAATCAACATTTCCTCTTCATCCTCTCTGTTCCTGTGTTAGGTGAGGTCCCCATCACCTCTTGGTAGGACTATTGCAGTAGACTCCTCTGTGTATATCCTCATTCTTGCTTAACCACAATCCCAGTTCTCTGTCATCTTTGTTGGTTTTCAACTCCGGCTGCACTTTAGTCACTTTGGGATTTTAAGACTTGCTGAGGTCTGGGCCCCATGCCCAGAAATGGATTTAATTCAGTTAGACTAAGGGCTCCAGCATCAGCATTTTCAAAAGCTCTCCAGAGGCATTCTCACGTGTGTCTGCCACCACTTTAGTATCTCTGTTTTCTGATTTAAGTCCTCACTCCTTCTTTGGCTTGTGAGGCCTTCATAGCTGGATCCTAACCACTCCTCCAGGCTTGTCTTTGGCCGCTGCTTCCCTGTGCACTTACATGCCAGTCACCAAGAATAGTTGCCCCCGCTCCTGGAGCTCAGAATGCCTCTTGATGATTCTGTGCCTTCGGACGTGTGTTTTGCTCCACCTGGCCCCCCCTTTTTGCTCTAGAGAAACAAAACCTACCTATCCTTCAAGAATATCACCTCCATTATAAAATCATTTCTGCTAGCAAATTATCACTTACCACAGTATGTTAAAATTTACCTATGCGTCCTTGACTGCCTTGCCCCTCTTGACCAGAGCTGTTCAGTAAAACTTTCTGCAATGAAAATGTTCTGTGCTATCCAGTATGGTAGCCAACGTGTAGCTAGTGTCACATGTGGCTCTTAAGCAGTAGAAATGTGACTAGTGCAACTGAGGACTGGATTTTTAGTTTTCATTTAATTTTAATTAAAATAGCCACATGTGTCTAATGACTACTGTTGTGGACATCACAGACATCTCCACTATGAGCTCCTTGAGGGCAGGGGCCGTATTTTATTCTTCTTTACATTACACGGGGCACAGAGTGGTGTTCACTAACATTTGCTAAATGACCGAATAAAGGATGTAGGAGTTGTGTCAAAAATCGCTACCTTCTCTAGTTCACACACCTCTACACACACAAACACAAAAGTCCTACCTATGAGCATAGCACATGTGATCACATTTGACTCTCACACAGGTCTCATTACCCTGTTTTACAGACGAAGAAATTGAGGATCAGAGAAGTTAGGTGACTCAGCCGAATCATAATTATGAAAAATAAGATCTGATTATGTCTGCCAGTTACCTTTAATTACGTTGTAAATGACACATTTCTTCTGATATTTTTAGTTCTGGGTCTCTGAAAATATGAATCCCAGAGAGAATGTTCTGTGGCCTTTTTCTTTGGTTACGGCCCTTCTGGTCAGACCACATTTCCAGAGGTTGGCTTTTATCCTTTGGTCACTTAGGTGATGCCGTTTCTTGAGTCTGGGGCTGTTGTTGCCTGGTACCGGGTTTTTTGTTTTAACACCGTTACCAAATCTGCCAAAGATTGGAGGTCCCGAGTTTGACCCACGACAGCTCTTTCACACTGTTGTGCAGACTGACTGCAAAGTTTGAGTTGCTGGAGTTGCGATGCTTGATGATGTTGTTCAAGCTGAAGTTCAGCAGACCACAGCTCCAGGAGAGGGAATGGTATTAAGGTTCATCTGAGACCTTAATGTAAAATTGTCGTATAACCTGAAAGCTTTTGTTTTTGGTGCAGATTCTAAATTAGAGCACTGTTAGTAGGGGGAGCGTAATTAGATTTTTGGAGGATAGTGAATCTCAATTCTTATTTATAAGAAGTCTATTTGATTAAATCCTTATAGCTTCCGTGTTCATTCTATTTCCTTTGCACTTTATTATGAACAATAAGGTGATTTTACTTCAAGGGAACATAACACTTTTTGTTCATATTATATCTCAGCCATTCACATAAATATCAGCCATAATAAAATTTCTTATGTTTTCAGAGTTGTGAACAAATACTATGCACATGCGATCTGCTTGACCTCATCTTGCTGAATGATTTTAGTGAGGAGAGGAACTAGGACTGAGAACAGTTGATTTTATGAAGGAACCAAAGAAATTATTGTCATTAACTTTACTAGAATTCATCAACTTTTTTCATTCAAGAAGATATATTAGTTGTGCATCTGAAACTAATGTAATGTTGTATGTCAATTAAACCTCAATAAAAAAAAGAAGGAAGGTATATTAAGTGCATTTAATAGAATGGGCATACAGGTTACCAGGAGAAACTATTGATTAGACAGAGCATTATGATAAAATGGAATCATTGCTATATTAGGATAAGTACTGGATGCAAATGGAACAAATGATGGGAACATAGATCTAAAGAGAGATTAGAGAATGCTTCTCAGAGGAAGTGGCATTCATGCTTAACTTATGTGGCAGAAGTGAGGCTTCTCTAGGAGAGGAGGGGACAGAGTGGTGGGTGGTAGGCTAGATGTGTGTGAAGTCATGGAGATGACAGAGAGCAGGGTATATGATGGTGTCTGCCAATGGTGGAATGGAAGCCAGGGAGCAGCAAGAGGTACTACCAGAAGACTAGGCAGCGGCCAACATCAAGAAGGGCCTTTTGAGTACCCATTGGACATTTCAACTTGACTTTGTGGGCCTTAGGAAGCTAAGAACTTTTTAAGCAGGGGTGGGACGTGCATCTGGGAAGCATGTGACATTAAGCATCCACATCAATTTTGAGATGCATCACAATGTCAAAACTATTAAGATGTGGTGAGGGAAGCCATCCAGGAATTGAAAAACTTTGTAAGCTTACATTTCACAAGGTTAGTTGGTCTTCTGTATGGGTAGGTTTGAGGAGAGCAAGTCCCAAGACAGGAAAGAGCCTTGAGAAGGCAATTGTAGGAGTCCATGTGAGGCTCTCTTGTGTGGGCTAGTGAGTCTCAACTGGGATGAAGAAAAGAGAATGGAATGGATAGGGTAGTTGGTTGTGGTGGAGGAGGTTTCAAAGCTGCCTGCTAAGCGTTGGCCTCATTTCCTGGGTGGATGGTGGTAACGTTCCCAGAGGGAAGAAGATGGGAGGAGAACTAGTTGGAGGACAGGAGGGTGCTGAAGAAGTTGGCGGGTGTTGGAGAGCCAAAGTCACAGGGAGAACACAAGGAGAGGAGAGGTATTTGAAAAGAAGATCAGCCCTGCTAAATGGAGCCAATGGACCAAATCAGAAGAGACTGAAAACAGAATGACCTTGGCAACACAGGTTTCAGTGCCATGATGAGGACTGAAGGGGGTGTGGGTGGTGAATAAATGGAGACCGGGAATGTAGACAGCTCTTTCCAGAAGTTTGTGAAAGGGAAAAGAGAGAAGGGGACATGGGACTGAGAGAAGAATTTGCTTATTTTGTTTCATAACAGGGATTTCAAGGTCTCACCAGATCTTTTACTTAAACCTCATTTAAAAATTTTAAATTTCAGAACTTTAGATGCCTTTCTAACTGGCAGTTAATTAGCAAAAATTAGAGGCCTCTTGGAGGTGAGCAGAACAGGCAAGTGGAAGCACAGCAGGCTGGATAGTACATGACAGAAATCTTTAAGAAGACCCACAAACAAAAATAACCTTGTGGTGGTGGTCTGGGGGTTTTGGTGGAAACGGAGTAAGCCCCACAGAGCTCAGAAAGCTCTGAGGGCATTGTGGGTATAAAGCATGCAATGGTTATTGGAAGTGTATGTGTTTGACAAAGATTTTCATCAAAATATGAAGGCAAAACAAGTTGTGCTGCCAAAGCGGTCAAGTGGTTTTCTAGAAAATTCACTTAATGGCAATATCATGGCCCCGCCATACAACCGTAAGAAATATAGTCACTTTAAAATGTTTCTGCCTTCTTCTTGGATACTGTGTAATTCTATCCTTTTTATGAATGTCCTCCTCACCCCTAAATTTGTGTGTGCTTTCCTAATGGAACACATCTTTACACTCAGTAACCCTGTTAATTTATGGTGTATTTTGGTATTCTAAGAAGTGAAAAATGGGGAGGTAATACGACTTCTCTTTGTTTTACCCTGAAGAGGTTTTTACTACCGGGTTCTTGACATCTTCCACCTTAGTTTATCTTTAATTTATCTTTAACTGGAACCATTTTGTCCATTAGCTCTATTCTAATTACCTCTCAAAATGGTCAGATTTACAGGCAACACATGACAGAGAAAACGCAAAAAATCAGCCAGCCTCTCCTGACATTCAACAGCAGGCTACGTCTAAATAGTGGAAAAGTTTATTTGCTTTTTCTGAGGATGTGCTAAGTGATTTTGCAGTTTGAGTGGTATGGCCTTCTAGCACTTAGGCCTGCATTTATTAAATAAATTTGTTCTCTAACTCAAGTGTTAAGTGTGTATTATGAAACCTCAAAGCCAATTTCGGTGATTGCAATGTGCAAATATTTTTTAAATTATGTAATTAAATAGGACTTGGCCTGCAAGGTCCACCGAAGTAATTTATTAATTGAATAGTCTGATTTAATTGTATGTTATTTTCGTTTATTCAGGGAAGTGCCTGCATCTCTTGCAGAGACGGAGCCTCTCATGCGCCTGTCACTGGAGGTACAGAGGTCTCTCCAAGAAATCTTTAGCACCCAATTAAATATTAACCAAGAAGAGGGGACTTGTTCCTTCTGTCCCTGAAAACTCTGTTTTGATGTCTGAGTCTGGTGATTTGAAAGGAAAAAGAAAAAAAAATCTTGCCGGGTAGCATTATTTGTAATTCACTGTGTTCATCATGGCATTATTTAAAAATGAATCACTCTTTTCTTAATTGTGCCGGTGTGCAGGGTTATATAAAAAGAGAAGCCCCTTTAATTCAGTGTTAGCTGCATCTAGCTAGGGCTAAAGCTGTGCCGTATCTGTTTCCTTAAAATGTCATTTTAAAGGTATTGTGGTTTCGGAGCAGCAGCTGTGACTGAAAAGTATGTAAACTAAGCTGTTCTTGCTCATATCATTTTTATATTCTTATGTCAGACCAGAAGGCTGCTTTAAATTTATTTTTCATTGTGTATTAGTTCTAGAGCCCGGTTTTTTTTCTTCTTTGGGAACATATGTTCTTTGGGACGTGTGATACTCAAGGGCTTAAGAAAATAACAATTGTAGGGGGAAGAAAAGGTACCAAAGTAGTGTCTTATTCAAGTATTGTATTAGGGAGAAGATTAATTAAAAAAATTAACTCTCACAAAGTAGAATTTTTTGGGCCTAGCATCTGTGTTTTAGGAAATGAAAGAATTCAGGCTTACTGTACTAAGTCACGTGAAAGGCAGTAACTTTTAGAAGCCCAAATTGCTTTCCCAAAAGGAAAATATTTTTTGTTGCTATTAAATATAGTTTATATTGCTACTTCAGAGCTTTTTTTTTTTTCCAGTGGGGCCGTTTACTTAAATTCTTAGTTAATATTTCTGTATAGAAACGCCTTTGTCTCCAGAGCTCGCCTTTTCGAATTCCCATTTAATACGCGGTTGTGGATAAGTATTTATTCATACCATGTGGTACCCCACACCTGATCAAGTGACGGCATGGCGTCATGTCAGCCAGCAAACTGTTTGAGTGACTTTTGAGTAATGATGGCAGAGAAGGTACAGAGGGTTGAAGGAAACAACAAGAATGGGAAAATTTTTTTTCCTTTCCTATATATTTCTCATATATATATATATATATATATATGCCTATATATATATATATGCCTCAACTTAGCTGTGGAAATTTGGAACATTGGATAGAGAAATACTCCTTTTCCTAAAGAGTTGTAAAAGTGGAGTAGAAAGTATGAGCTATTAGAAATTTCCATGGTAAATATAATTTGACTACGTGTATTGGTAATTTCCCTCAGAGTTCAGGATTTCACTTTGAGAGTTGTTTCGCGATGATATATTTCTTTCCAGCTTTTGAAAACAAATTTAGCCCTAAGAATTTGCCCTAAGATTCCACTGATTTGCCTCATGACTCTAGACCCACATCCTGGTGCCCCAAGTGAGGGGAGGAAGGTGGATCCCTCCGGGGTCTGCTGTTCTCCTGGTCTCAGCCCTCCTATCTCTCCCTGGGCTCCAGGGAGTGGCTTCCACCAGGGCATAAGTTGGCCCTGGTAGTCGTGCATCATATCCTTGGAAAAGGACCTCTCAGCTCATCTGGGGTGATGGTCAAAATAGCTAACAGGTACAGCACAGATATTGGCCATGCAGGATGGACACTAGGCATAGTCCTGGAGTAGGGCACTAGGAGAGCTCTGCTGGGAGATCTCTTTGTGCCTTTGAGGATCTTGGAAGTTCCGGGTAATGGCCAAGGGTGTACTCATGTAGCTTAGAGGCAAAGGCTATATCCCAACCAGTACACAAGTATTGCAATATTTTAACAACTCATTCAAGTGACCACTGTGTACCAGTGAGCATCATCCCTGGGTACCACTCCTTTTCCCAATGAGGAGACTGAGGTCTGGAGAAGGAAAAGAGCTTACCAAATTCTAGCTGAGTTACTGGTGGATCCAGGAGAAGCAGCACACTCTTGCTTCTAGTGAAATGTTCTTCCCGCTTCGCTTTGCTCTCTCTTAACTAAGTTGTGGAAATATCTCCTTTTCCATTTACTTCAAACCAGAGTTGATTAAAAGGAATTTTCTTAGGAATAAAATTGAAAGGAGAAAATGAGATGACTGAAGTAAATGACTTGATAGAAGAAGCTTAGCTTGTTTTGATTCTAGCTTCAGATGCAATGGGCTGGCCCAATTTATGGGACATTTGTAACTCCTGCTTCCATTCTCCTCTCTTTGCTGTTCAGAGGATCCTGTCCCAAAATCTCCTTTTGACATGATTGATGTTTCCAATATTCTCTAGCCATTGTTTTTCCACATTTGTTGGGAGTCAGAGGCTCCTGTCCCTGCTTTCATCAACACTACCTGCATGGCCTCAGTCACACACTGAATCCACTCCCCAGGATGGAGTGGCTTGCCTAGACCCTCTCAGAGGTACCTCTGAGCTCTAAGATGTCTTCATTCTTCTCTCTCCTCTGAGATTTTCCCCATCTAAGCCTTATTCATTGCACTTAAAAGTCTGAGTCACAGAAATCTAGTGCGAAGAAATCTGAACTTTGGTCCTGAAGACACAAGACATCTCACTTGATCCCCAGTCCATTTTGGGGGGACATCTTTGTCTTTGGTCATTGGTAAAACTTGGTCAAGGAATTTCTGGTAAAATAAATCTACCACTTCCTATTCTGAATGGAGTTTGTGCTTTTCTGTTATTATTATTAATATTATTATTTCTACACTGATAAAGCTCCATGGTATGACTGGATGGTGGCCAATGGCCTTCTCCTCACCCTATTGAAGAAGCTCATGAAAGATTGGACGGCGTGGAAAGTGCTTTAGCAATTAAATAAAAGCCTGGTTCACATAAAGAGACTTGTTTCTATGTGGAAAATATGAGCCTTTTTTTTTTTCTTTTACATGGACCAGGTGTGGATTAGTTCACTGAACCTTTCACCCAGCCGTATTCCCGCTTGTAATTCTTCTGAGGCATAGTTCAGCCAAGTCAAAGAAACATGTTATTAAAGGTGAGCTGAAAGGCATTTAAAAAATAAACAAACTGTTTAAGATCCTAAATCAGTAACAGAATCTATATGCACAGACTTGAAAAGTACAAGAAAATGTGTTTCAATACCTTTTTGGGTTCCAGGCTGGATTCTCCTCCTGCCTACTTTGAACATCTCCCCAAAGTCCTTTTTGGTCGTTGGCGGGACAAGCAGCTGATGCTAAGCTTCGATTGTAGCTCTTTTGTAGCTAATGACTTACCCTTCACTGAGGTAGGTGAGACCCTGATCTTAAATCTACGATTCTCCAGCTAATAGTGAGGGGAAACATAAGTACTTTGATTTAATTTTAGCACTATGTTCTTAAGAAGTTTAAAATCTGATATACATTCTCTCCTTTTTTCTAGCCTGTAGCCTGGCAAATAATCAGATATTATTAACAACTTGTAGATATGGCAGAAATGAGGCATAGGCAGTCTTAGATTTACTTAAATTATATTATCCCTGGTCATAATAACAGTGGCTATCATTTCTTTAGCACTCACCATGTGCCAGGCTCTTTTCTAAGTGTTTTTTCATGTTAATGTAGTTATTCCTCAAAAACATATTATGCACTATAATTAAGCCCATTTTATGGATGAGCACACTGAGGGACAGAGAACTTAAGTAACTTGCCTGAGTTCACAAGGCCAGTAAGCAGCAGAGCTGAGTTTTAAACTCAGGCACTTGAATCTATGCTCGTAAGGCCTGAGCCATCCTAAACTATACTGTGCAGTACTGTATTATATAGTACTTTTAATTAAGGCAGCCCAAGGAAGTGTTAAGAAATAAAGATTTTGTCCTATACACCCTCAGCCTTGCCTCCCCTCCCCACCGCTGACATTTTTCCCTAATTAAAAAAAAATTTTCTGTTTTCTTTTGGTTGTTTTTACATTACAGATTATATCCAGTTAAGGACTGGGTGTCAGTCATTTGCATCCTGTTGTACTGCTTCTCCCTTGATTATCTTAAACTTTTGTTGTGATTGTGGAAAGGCATTTTCCCACTTTTAAAGTAATTTCAAAAAGCGGCAACAGAGGAGGAGGTGGACTTTAGGGATGGGTCTCCCTGGCCACCCTTTATAAGGTCAGCATTTCCTTCAGGGGAGCTGGAAGCCCCAATTCTCCATAGTAGACACAGTGCTCCTTTCAGAAACTTACAGCTCGCTGCAGAGAATCACCCCCACCCCCACCCCTGCTGCTTTACATGATGGAAAAGAGAGCGAGTTCAGGCAGCAGCTTCATCTCTTGCACTTTTGAGTCGCTTTGCTTCGGTGAAGACCATATGCTGAGCTTGTCAACGTCGTCTGCCCGTTTCAGCCATTCTTGTTTTAGGAACGTTAGCTTGCTGTATTGGGGAAGCAGCATCGTATGCGAACAGCCATGCCAGGCTTCTACCAAATGTCCCTCCTCCTTTATCAAGTTCTGGGCATTCAGTGGGGCCTTATCCTCATAGGGATTACAGGTTCCCTGCATCATTATTAATATAGCATCCTGTAAGTATCGTGAACATTTCTAGCTAAGGAGCCAAGAGGGTGTGCCCCACGTGGTTCTGAATTATATTGGTGTTTCTGAATGTGTTTCTATGGGAGCTAGAGAAGTGGTGAGCTTTGGAAAAGCTTAGAGATGGGTCAAACTTGAGTGTAGAAGGGAGCTGGGATCTGCACATGTCAGGGAATTCAGGAAGAGAGGCATGAGAAAGGAAACGGGGTAAAAAGGTGCCAGGAAAAGTTGCCTCATCATTTGGCATTTCTCTGGTGGCCAAAAGGTAAGTTTTTACTTTCGAGTCACTTGCAAACACTGTGGGCACATGCCTGCCGAATTTTGTAGTTTAAGGACTAATAAAGTCAGGATGTGGCTAATACTGGAAGACCATTATTTTCAGGGAAGGATTGTTGGGCGGGCCTCCCACCTATACTGACTGTGTGAGTGGGTTCATTCTCGAGCGTCTCTCTTCCTGGGTCATCGTGCTCACCGTGAAATTAAACTATGGAGCCACTTGGGGTCTTCTCTGTGTGCACACGGAGTGTTAGCCATTGTACATAGTAGGAATAGAGGAGCTGGGATGAGATACAGGAATGTTTTTATTCAACTCACATGCTGGTTAGGGTTATTCACTCTGTATTTATTTATTTATTTAATTTAATTTATTTATTTATTTACTTACTTATTTATTTATTTATTTATTTGGGCCGGTCCCCATGGCTTAGCGGTTAAGTGCATGCGCTCCGCTAGCTACTGGCAGCCGGGTTCGGACCCCGGGTGCGCACCGACGCACCGCTTCTCAGGCCATGCTGAGGCCGCGTCCCACATACAGCAACTAGAAGGATGTGCAGCTATGACATACAACTATCTACTGGGGCTTTCGGGGGCAAAAAAAAGGAGGAGGATTAGCAATAAATGTTAGCTCAGAGCTGGTCTTCCTCAGCAAACAGAGGAGGATTAGCATGGATGTTAGCACAGGGCTGATCTCCCTCACACAAAATAAATAAATAAATAAATAAATATTTTATTTTATTTTATTTATTATTATATTTATTTTTTTATCTGCCAATCCTCCTCTTTTTTTGCTGAGGAAGACTGGCCCTGGGCTAACATCGGTGCCCATCTCCCTCCACTTTATATGGGACGCCACCACAGCATGGCTTGCCAAGCAGTGCATCAGTGCATGCCCGGGACCTGAACTGGCGAACCTGGGCCGCCGTAACGGTGCGGGCGCCCTTAACCGCTTGCCCCACCGGGCCGGCCCCCATGTATATATTTGGTGAACAGCTACCGTGTGTAGCTACTATTCTATTCTGGGATACAGCCAGCAAGGCAGACAAAGTGCTTGCCTTCATGGAGTTTATACTCTGATATTTTGGTCCAAATTGAAATGTACCCAGTCAAGATCAACATGACTGGTCTTATCTGTTGCTTAAACTTTCCCAGAAAAACCAAACAAAATCAGTTTCGCTGCAGACTGGAGCCGCCAAGAGCCAGATGTGGCCACTGGAAGAACCTCTTTGAAAGCTTGTCATCTGGCTCCAGCTGTGCTAACCTAGGCCTGGTAGGCAGCCACAAGTTGTGTCTGCCAACTGGTGGCCAGACACTAGTGCAGGCTTAAGCAGTTAGCGGAATCCCTCACCCACGGGCTGGATTCGCTGTGTGTGTCCTAAGATTGCTGCTGCCGTCCAGACCCGGAGTCTCTGTGGTCCCGGGCAGAAACACCCAGAAGGGAACCGAAAATCAGCCCCTCGAGACACCAGGCAAGGCCTTCTTATCCTGGAACGTGGAGAAGTATGCAGGGGAGGTGGAAAACCATTGTCAGCAAGAAAACAGAAGTAAACCAGACATGGCCCCACCGTGCAAGTCTTGATTCCGACCAAGAGCGCTTGCCTGGTACAGAACGCCTGCCTCCAGCAGGCCCCTGCAGGAAAGCAGAGAGTAGAGCTGGCCTAGGAGGGTATCTCTTCCCTAGGTGTTATTATTTTTAATTGTTGTCCCTTTGTGAGATCCATTTATGATGACCTATATTCATTTTACCCAAACAGAGATTTTCATTAAAAGTCTCCATTCTCACCTTTGAAAGCAACTGGATGCCTACATATGTGCCATAACTTTTCAAATATCTATTATATCTGCCTGCTCAAATAAGTATATAAATAAATAAAATGTTTCAGCCTACCTACATGTGGAAGATTTTTTTATAGATTGTCGAGTTTCTGGTTTAAGGTACCAGGCAGGCTCTGCTATGGGGAAATAATGATTTTGATCATGCATTGTCCAGCAAGCTCCTGACACTGCAGTGAGTTGCTCAGTAAATGTAGAATGAGCTGAATAAGGAAACATTCCAGTGAGCATGCTGACTTTCAAGGGTGGTGATTAAAAATGAGTGCAGTTATTTCAAATATTAAGTGGGGGAATCCACCCACAATTTAGAGCAAAAAGAAAAAAAATAAAGGTTTAATTGGAATAATTTTAGGATTCTTTTTTCAGATGTCCACACCTAGTGTCCGATTATAATAGAAAACACGAGATGGTAGAGATTAAGCTTTTGATGGGAGCTTCTCTTGAGCCTAAACAGATATATATCCATGTGGGGACATCTTTATCACTGTGAGGTTCTTAGTGGTTTTTCAAAGAAGTCCTATTCTGAATAAGGAACAATGACAACAAAATCATTGAAGTTGGGAAAAATTTTAAGATACCAGTTTATGTGTAAAAATCAACTTTTGCATTCTAAGTGCATTGTGTAAAATTGCCGTGCAGGAAACATAAGTGAAGCCATTTGGTTTTGTGGCATTGGTGTGGGCTGGATAAGGGAGTGGGGGATAAAGTTGAGGCATTGATATAGTATGAGGAGAGCCAGATGGTTGCATTACACATCTTTTGTGTTCTTGTTTGCTTCTTAAAGCAGTTGCAGAATTTTGCCCTTGGCGATATTTTCTTCGTGCTTGTGTGTTCTGCTACGAATTTACTTTTGTCAGAGTACTTTGAAAGAAAAGCTTTGCTGTTAAAAAAAAAAAAAATTTTTACTTACATTATAAACTTATGAAGTCAACTGTGTGTTCATAAAAATATTTTTTAAATGTTAAGTATGTTAGTAAATAGTGGGATGATCAGCTTTTCTTTTTTGTTAGCGCAGAGATTTCAACCATATCTTATGTCAATTCACAGAAAGATTTTTGCAAAATTATGAATGTGGAATTGATGAAGGATGGATGGATGGAGATAGAACAGATACAGTGTTATTCTAGTAGTAATGAGGTTTATCTGATGAGAGATTTTAACTTCTGTTACTTACAGCAGATCCTCAGGTTGTATTTTACTTAGTGTGTTTTATCAGCAAGTCTGACTTGGTGATATTTAAGTTAAGCAAGAGTGCTTTGGGCTAGGTTGGTGGGTTTTGCCTGCGTGTTTGGTTGGCATTTATTACAATTGTTTATCACACTACCATTGAAATTTATATTTATTTCCTACTAAAAGCAAATTATATTTTGCGATCACCAGTGGCAAGGGATATTTAAGATGTTCTTACTGCATGTAAGGGATGATATTTTATCACTGAATGCTTTTAATAAGGAATGCTTTGGAGCTATTTTTTTTCCCCATCATGATGGAATGCTTCAGAATAACTTAATGTCCTTTTCACAGTCCCAGTTTATCTGTTTTTTCTTTGCTCAAACGAGAGGAGAGCACAAATGTAGTAGGATCCTTGGGCGCTGGTTTATTCGCCTGTTGTGCACAGATTTCCAGTTTTAGTTGGAACCTGCAGTCCTTGATGAGAAAACAGGAAACTTACAGTCCTAACCTTATTGAAATCTCTGCCTGGTTTAGTCACAAGTCTGAGGCAGCTCCTTCCAATAATGAAGCCATTGTACGCATCATATCTGATCAGTTCTCGAAATGTTTTAGTAAGTCTATCTTACAACATTATAAGAAGATAATCAGCAGCCTTAGAAGGTCCCCATCTGGACTGTAGAGTTCTTTTACTGAAAGATGTTTTGCCTTTTTGAGATAGCTCTCGCGTTTCATCATCTGTTCCGCCGAGATGAAGTGCATATGAAAAGTCAGTGACTCTGAATCCATCTGTTGTTATTATTTTCCACTGATAATTGGCTTGAACAATGAAATGTCTGTGTCTGCAGCCTTTGAAACTGTACACCCTGTTTATTTTCTGGAGGTCTCACTGCAACTACTTCCCCCCCGCCTCATTTTTTCCCCCCTTCGTTCTCTCTCAGGCTTACAGCGAGTGGCGCTTGTGTGAGGATGACATCTTTGACTCTGTGCATCAGTATGTGTCACTCAGCATCTGAAGCTTGCATACGGATTTTTGTCACAATCCCTACGTCTGTGCCGTTTGCTCCAGTATCCAGCACTCTTGCAGCAAGGAGCTTAGCTGGGCCACAATGCGTGGATCCCTTACCTGGATTGTCGTCTTTATTTCACTGTCCTCATTAAAATATTAATTTAGAGCACAGTATCTAATACCTATGGAATTAGATACTACCTATAATTGTATAATATATTCAGTTGCATCCAGGTTTGCACGATACAGAGCATTAATATTAGATTCCACTAACAGCACTTCCATTAGCCTGCTCAACCAGTATGAGATATAGATGAGCTGGGAAGCATAACTACCCGCCAGAACTGCCAAAACAGTCATTAGAAGCTCCATTGGGATGGACAAAGGCTTTTTCACAGTGATGTACTGATTAAATTTTGTTCTATGGTTTATTTGCATCCAGGTTAGATCACTATGGTCTATGGAGGTGGGTTATCTAACACCTTATTTGGAAGGTCATTTCAAGGCAAAATAATGAGCAGGATAGGCATCTTTAGTTTCTGGGGGAACCCCTCGTAGAGAGCCTGTGTTTTCTTCTTTGCGGCTTTGGGAATCTTTTAATTTTGTTTCTCTTTTCTCCATGTTATGACATATGTTTGAGATGGGCTTTTTGGTTTGTAAATTTTTTTTTAACTTTTCAATAGTATTCTTTTGCTTTTGCGGCAGAATAGTTTAGCCAGAAAGCAGTGTTGTGTTAATAAAATAAAACTTGCTTTTGAAATAGAAAGCGACCTTATTTCCCTTGGCTAGCCTAATTGTGGTACATTCTCTGAGGCTGTGAAGGATCTTTGACCTCCCCTTTTTAGTCCAAGTAATAATGTAGACATGTCCTATAGAATAGCAGGGCTGGGTTTGCCCCCAAAGTACTAAGTGGCATTAGAAGGAAGTAGAGGAACATAATCTTATTTATGTTTCAATCGAAATCATTTAATACTGCAAAAGTTATTAAAAAATAATTAAGTTACGAAGACCAACATGTAGCTGGAACATACAGTGAGAGGTTAGAGGTGAGGGTGAGTTGACTCCATAAGCTGCGAAGAGTGTTAGTGAATTCCTAGCGCCTCCCTGTTTCTCTTCTTGCTTAAATTCCTCTGTTCTGAGGACAAATTACGTTGAGGTATGGCATATTTTCTGCCGAAACGGAGAAAATTGTTGCTGTAATTATGTTATTTAATTGAAATTATAAGTGGTTGAGGCCACTCAGTTAAAAGCATCCTTTCTAATATATGGGTAATGTTTTTAAATGAGTGGTCATGGATTGATGACATTTGAAAGGCAAACATTTGGGATGTGTTTTTGGAAGACTCAGATCTATTTCCTAATGTTAAATCATTAATAAACTAAAGAGTGTAAAGTGGAATTCTTTTTTTGTTTATTCCCTTTAATTAGATATGTGTGAATATTACACGTGTGAGTGTATATATACATAGATGTGTATGCATGTACATATATGTATATGTGTATATATTTTCATATGTACATTTTTATACATATATATCTACATTTTTATACATGTATAAAATAGATCTTTCTATAGGTACACACTCATAAGAATCGTTTTATAGTGTGGCAAAGTAGAGAAACAGGAGGTGTGTATCTCTGACCTTAAATTGTGTTTGAAAAGTGTGATTGTTTAAAACTCTCATTGAATGTTAGGGATCTAAATGCAAGCTATATAAAACTCCACTGAGGTGTCTTATGCCAAGTTGTTTTTGGAGTGGCTGGAGATAGAACAATAGCCCTATATGTCCCCCCATCTTCCCCCAGGAGTGAGTTCTTAATTACTAATGAATGCAATTCATTTTAATTGTTATTATAGCAACAGAACATTTAACTGTCTCCTGTTTAGTCCTGTCCCCTGGAACAGGCAGTGTCTCCCGTCAGAGAGAGGACAGGTAGAAGGCACAGCGAGTGTCTGATTGAGCCAGTTATTCATTTGCTGAGTGTTTGTGTTTATGCAAAGGGGCCTCTTCCTGCATATTTAATCTAGAGTAAGGCAGTGGCTTTTGTTGTGTTTAGCCCACATACCTTCAGTCCTTCCTCACACTGCCGCCAGCTTGGGAGCTCTGAGAGCCCGCGGGCTTCCAAGCGCCTGTAGTTTCTCCCCGACAAACTCTCAACTTTCTTCCGTTGGATGAAAATTGCCCCTCCGGCCCCAAAGCTTTCCTTCCTCACCATGAACGGGTAAGTGTGTGCGGAGCCAAGGCTGATACTTTTGTTTCATTTTCCAAATGTTGAGAGGCTACTTTGCTGCTCTTCTAGGCTCCTCCTGACAGCGTCCTGGTTCCTGGACCGTTGTCAGTTGCTGGCTGCAAATGGACAAGTACAGGTGCCTCTTAGGAAATGTGGCTGAATTTTGGACTGGCAGAGAGAGGCTCTTGGGAACTGGGGAGAAGAAAAAAGAAAAGAGAGGGAGAGAGAGAACAGCTTTATTATTCTTTGTCCTAACAAATCCTGTTTTGTAACTATCCTGGAGATAATGCTGCCATTGTTTGCTAAAAGCCTTCGAACAGTGTGCAAGACCGAACTGTGAGAAAGCAGTGAAACTCTGCTGCTGTATTGTCTAGCGCCGGGCCAGGGTCCTCCCCAAAGGTCTGTGCCGGAATAGGAAGGGTTTTCTTCAGTGGAAATCGAATCGTCTCTTCATTGATATTAATAGCACACTAGAGATGTTGGCCATGATGCTCCGAGAGGCGGGCGGGAGGAAAGGAAATCTGATCTTGCTGGGGGAAGATGACAGCCTCTTGGCCCCACAGTGGAGGTGGAGGAGACGTCCATCCAGGCTCAGCCTGCATAATGGCATCCTGGCTTAACTGTTTGCTCTAGGAATTTTAATCTTGAGCTGTTTGTTTTACTATCTGGGGTCTTGCTATTTTTGTTCCTGTACTGTCTCTAGAAAGCACCATATTCAGGGTCTAATCCAGTCTTTTAAAAATGAATTAAAAAAATAAAAAGACTCAGAGAAATTGATGTACTGTGCACTTTGATCGTTCTGGGGTAGAATGGTAGAATTCTGCTTTCTTTTAGAGTGTTACAATTTCAAAAAAAGAATAGGCACAATTAAGAAGGATGAGCCATCCAAGAAAGATAGGTTCCTATGTAAAGATATGGCAGGCACTAGGAATTGTGTCCAGGGTCTAAAAGAAGGAGTTTTCATCACCAGTTAACTGTTGCCTCTGTTTGAGTAACTCTTTTCAACAGAAGAGTGTGCTGTTCCCCCGCAGGTTGGAAACTGTGAGAATTTAAATAAAATTTCATCAACCTTATTAAAATATATGGGGACTTGGGTCTTCTTGGGTACAAATCAGTCTAGAGATTTAGAAGCATTTATTAACAGTGAGGCTGCTGAAGGTTTTTAATAATAAAATTACAAATACCCTATCTAATTTGTAAGTATATGACTTTTATACTCGGTTTTTAAGGGGAAAAATACTTTTTATGAGGAAAAGTAACTCCGTCAGAGCACCTTCTGTGATTAGCGCTATTGTATTCTTAAATTTTGATTGATAGAGATAATAGTTTTCACTTAAAAATACAGACAGGTACTTTAACTTTCCATGACAATAGCTATTTGCATTTCTTTTATCTTTTTGTTTAACATTTGTGGGGGTTGGGATGGATTTGATTATTAACTCTTATTGCACACTAAAGGTAAATCTAAAACAAAGGCTTTGTTAGAGCTTCAAAGAGAAAATAGCAAATATTGTTTTTAGGTTTCAACATTTAAAAGCTGTTAAAGGATACCTATAAAATGTTTTCACATGACCATGACCAGGGTTTTACTTTTCTGTAAGGTAAGAGAGAGTGGTTTTTTTTTCCGAGTGCTGTGGGCCGATGTGGGGTGGCTGGGGGCTGCCAGCCTGAAGTCATTTCACGGGCAAGCTGGGCTGGGGTTGCCTGCACCACGTGGCTTACTTCATTTATAGTATTTTAGAATTTTCTTACCAGAATAGACTCCAAAGTTAGGCCCTATGATTTGATGAGGGTCCCGGGAGGGAGGAGGAAGGAAGTCAAGTGTAACTTGCCACAGTAGGAGAGACCTTGGGGAATGAGGGGTCCAAAGTGGAGGATTTCTTTGATAGAAGTCAAAAAATGTCGTATTTGTAAACCAGCAAGCCTAGGTGATGTCCCTGTCACCTCTGGTCCCAGAGGCCTGAATGCACAACAGTTTCCTTTTCTTTCTTTCCTCTCCAGTTTTCTTCCTTCCTTCCTTCTTTTTTTTTTTTTCACTCCTTTTTGCTCTCCCTGTTTCTTCTCCTTTCTTTTCTTTCTTCCTTACCTCCCTCCTCCCTTTTTCTTTTTGTAAAATTGACTTATTATTTGAAGTTATTAGGGCATAGAAAAAAACACTTCGGGGTTGATTTCTGAGTGGATTTTCTTATCAGGAATGCAGAAAATGAAGTGACCCTTGTCTTGTAGTTTTTCAGCCAAATTTGTGTTGGTATGCTTCTGTTTTTCTGAGAAATCTTTGAAAGAGCAGGACATAAAAGCCCACATGAGTTGAGATTCACTAAGGAGACAGCAAGCTCTTGGAAACTGACCCATTGAGTCCTTCTCTTTTCTCAAAGGAAGTATCTGTCTTTTGATTGGAGTCTTTGGGGGTGTGGGAAGTTTGAACCATGTTCCTGGACTTTAAGAGAGGGGATCTTCTAGCCAGAGATCAACTGCTATGCTGCCTCCTTCATCTCGGGCGGGAGCCGGCTTTGCTAGTCTTTGCGTCCCCAGGGACACTCATGCACAGTAGGTCATCAGCCAGCGTTTGTTGGACTGAAGGTTGAGCTAAGATATGTTGGCCGTCCTTCACTGTCCCTTTTGTGTAATTGTATGAAATGAAATATAATGCAGAAATCCTGATGCAAATCATTTGCTTTAGCTGCCCTGAAGGAAAAGGGGGAAATACTTTTAAGGAGAAAAACAGAGTATATATTGTTCATTTGCAGTCTTGTGAAATGAAATCACACCTCCACATTTACCTGCAATTTGGTTCCAGCCAGGCCATACCAGTTGGCACTATAGATTATTTATCACACAGATTAAATTAGAGGCAAAATATACCCATAAAATATGTAACATTGAAGCACTGTAGTAACATAAGAGGTCTACAGAATAAAATTCCTAATGCTGGGCAGAGGGATTGGGGAGGTACAGGAAGAGAAAGATACATTAAGTCTCCTAACCTAGGGGTCACAGCTTAAGTTTGATGTCTTGGTCAAGGTCTTAATGGTCAACAAATAGCTTCAGGTAAATAACACTATGCAAATAGTAGAGAAGAGGCCACACACGGGACAATTCTAGTGTTCACAGGGTCTTAACTGTATAGAGAATGACATAAATGAAAATAAGTAATTTCTATTTACTGTATCCCTGGCTCACTTTTAAAACCTAAAACCCATAGGAAACTTAAAAAAGAAAGAGAGAAAAAGAAAAAAATGCAGTTCATATGGTGAAAAATCTTTTTTAAAGACAGACAAGTGGGCTGGAGGGAAATATTTTTCTTTTGTCTTTTTTTTTTAACTTTAAATCTTTACATAATCATTTTATTTTAGTTTTGGCACTTGTGCTGCCAGGAAGCATTCAGGTAAATAGCTGATACGCTTGATGAGTAAAAGTGGTTGTTAAAAAAATAGCAAATACAGTTTTCGAAACGGAAGTTTTATACTTTGGAAGAAATGAAATGCAGATTTTTCTCCTAGTTGTTGATTTCTGATTCTTTTAGGCTAGTAATGCAGACTCAGGCCCCAGTACTACTCCCTAATTTTCTTGTCTATTATATTGACAC
Source organism: Diceros bicornis minor (assembly GCF_020826845.1). NCBI lineage: Eukaryota > Metazoa > Chordata > Mammalia > Perissodactyla > Rhinocerotidae > Diceros > Diceros bicornis. Next base: position 69,597,858 of record NC_080741.1, on the reverse strand, counting down.
ATTTCATTTAATTTAGCATGATGGCAAACAGCTGTTGAACTATTAATCTTTTTCTCAGCAAAGCTAGAAAAATATCTTTTAGATTACTTTGCTAATGTATACTAAAAACTAAAATCAACAGAAATAAATTAATGAGCAGTCAAAAGTGCATATATATTAAAATTTATGGAACTTCAAAATGGAGGAAAATATGGTTTGTATCCCACTGCCAATTTTTTTATGTATAAGTGAAAATTAAATGTAGCCAATTTTGTATTGCGTTAGTAATTGTAAATTGGAGGGTCAATTGCATAATTTTGTTATTAATTATTTTTCCCCCTAGGGAAAAGTTATGCTTGTAAAATCTGTGAGTGTGAACCAGCTTATATTTTTGCTCTGTATTCACTTACATACTGTACTGTGTAGATAGGTGAGTAGAGAATCAGGCCCGGTACGTACCTGAAAATGTTCTGCAGGTTTGAATACAGTGCGAGAGAGAACTTTATTCAAAGGAGACATTTTCAGCATTTTTTTAAATTAAATTTTAATAAGGTCCAGTTGTTTGCCAGGCCTATATGATAGCGATCTCATCTGCATTGCAAAGTCTAATACTATATAGATCTGACTGCCAAACATGCAAAAATAGATGCAACTCAATAGATAAACATGAAAATTAGTTTAGAGGGCACACATTGGAGAATATCTCGAGTAAAAAGAAGGGAGAAAGGGCATTCTTGCCTTGAATTGAGTAAGGGCTGCCAGAGTTCACTTACTTTCCATTTAAGATTGGATGAGTGGAGATGGAAATTTCTGGTGTGTAAGATTCTGCTGTGTCTTGTATCTCTCTCGTTTTATTTGTGTGGAGTGGGGCTGCTCTGCAGATCTCCACATTACTTTGAGGACCCGACCATCAGGGCTCTCTGTTTTCTTATCAACATTTGCCCTGTAACAGAGTTCTCACCACTGGAGAAACCAATCCTGGGGACACACATCAGCAGTAAAGCACACGATTTTCATTTTCAATTTGAATTGTTTTGTGTAAAAACAAAAAGGTTTTGGGCAGGTTGCAAAATAGTAATTTTAAGTCCCAGAGCTAGGGTTTTCCCCCACCCAAATGGTGAACATTTATGGTGAAAACCTCTAATTTCCTCTTACAGTAAACATGAAAATTATGATTTCACTCAGAGCCTGCATTTTTTTCCAATCTTAATGGCAAGAATCTACATACACTTGCTTGTGGAAATGTCATAAATTGGCCTCGGATCAATTCCTCAAAGATAGTACACACCAAAGTGCCACTTTCAGATTTTTAGCCCTAGTGAAATAAGATTTAACTCTTCTCAGTGATGTTTGCCTTTCCACATTCGAGGCCGACAGCAGAGGGATAAGCAGGGATATATTCTGTATAAAATTAAAACCACTTCGTTACATATTGTTCTGAAGAGTGAATAAGAGGATATTAACATTTTAGTAAAATGATGATATGATTTCACCATCTTAAAAAAATTATATGAGCATTTGGTCAATTGATGTGGAATGAATCCTGTACCCCGTTGGTAACTTGATCTAAATTAATAAACAAATGTTTTTCTTTTCACTTGTGCCATATGTTGATCCCAGTTACATGGGCAGAAAGAGGCAGCTTGTAATGTTTCTTAAAGGATTACACACTGTTTTGCATAAGGGAAGATGCAGATGCAGGAGTAGATGCGGGCTAAAACATGTTCCATGCTTTCTTTGTGTTTTAGGAAGCTTGATTTCAATTGTTTATTTCATCTGACAAGAACCATTTTTATTTAACTGAGTAGATCTGGTAGACATATATGCTCAGTGGAAAACATTCTGTGAACAGCTTTCACCAACCGATTAACTGCCCCCCCCCACCCCTCCCCAAACTGAAAATTGTGGTGTTTTATTCATTTTGAAAGGTCCGGAATGGCATAAAGCATCTTGTCTACAAGAACTAACTCTCTTCCGAAGGGGAAAAAATAAGCCTCTGCTTTAATGAAATTAGAGATGTTGTGGATGTTAACCAAACAGAGACACGTTCAAGTAGCAGTCTGGTTTCCAAAAACAAAGGCTTATGAGTCACGTATTATTCCACGTGAAAATAAATTGATAGACGACAAGATGAGAAAAAGTTCATACTCAAAATTGGCAGTGTTTCACCTCTACTTTTTCCATCCGAGTTGTTTTTGTTGTCTTGAAGAGCTCAAAGGCACGCGGTCCAGATAAGTGAAGGTCTTGGGACTTGTTTTTATTAACTCTGAAAGTCATTTGCCATTAAATATAATTGAGTTCTTTTGTTGTGTTTCTTGCATCTATCCCAGGCAAATAAGTGGTTGCTACTTTCTCTTGACATTCAGATTTTGATATTCTCTTTTGTTTTCAGGGTAAGAAGTGACCTTTTGAGGTGACTATAACCGAAGATCGCTTTACAGAAGCCAAAAAAGGTAAATGCAAATATGGTTAGTGGAATTGTATCTAGGGCTTTATCTATCGCCTTCTAGAAATCTTAATTCAGTTCTTTTCCCAACTACATATTTATCAAATATACGTGTGTTTATTTGTGTGTAAGTATGTATGTAGCATATTTTTGGAGGTCTTCAAAGAAAAGATTGCCCTTAAAAAAATGGTCCACAGAGTCACATTTTTCCCCCAAATATTATCAAACTTTTCCCCTCTTTGCTGAAGCTGAACTTTTTTTCTTGGTTGTTGACTTGGTAGGTTTAAAGTTAGAAAGGAATATTCACATCACAAAAGTGGTGATTCATAAAATTAACTTGCTGCAAACAAGAGGAACATGTCAGTGTTCTGGGCTGAAGTGGTGTCATCCGATTGATGTTCATCTGGTGGCTTTATAATCACCTTCCTTCAGAAATTAATAGTCAGGCGCCATAGCAACACGCCACATTGATGTAATTGCTGAGCGGCGTGGGGCACATCCCTGTGATGTCAGTGCTAGGGTGCCTTGTTCTCTAGACCTTGCTTGAAAATCAAATGAGTACTTGATTTTAAAATTAGAAGTTTTCAGAAAGACTGATGTAGCTTGATGATTTAAAGCTAGATTAAATTTTCTCAAATTCGCTTTTGGGAGGAGGGGAACAAAAAAGTTCTCTTGTTAGAATGGTTATGCATGCTACATATTTTCTTAATTCCAAAAGTCTCTCTCTGGTGAGGGCAGTCGTCATCTTACCCAAGTTAATCTTGCAGGTCATTTTAACGTCTGATGTTTCTCAAGCAGCGTCTTCGTTTTATTGTTGAATTTTGACCAATAATAGTTGATTTGATTTAGTAGATTTGTGTCTATTTTAAAAGAGATTACTTGCTGGCCTGGTTGCACAAAGCCTTTGCTGAGATCTTACTAAATTAAAGTTCATGAATTTGTAAGATACAAACTTCTTACTCTTTGAACAAGGTTTTTTGTGGAACTTTCATAATGTGAAGGTTATTAGATCAGTTTCGTTTTTAATCTCACCCAGGGTTTTTGGGTTCCAGAACCCATTATAAACGTATGGATTTGTTTTTATAGTTGCATTCCGGCACATTTGATTTGGGCTAAAAAATCCAGTTTGCCTCATTTCACCATCTTTGTTGTTTAAATTAAACTTTTGTGGGAAGCATCTGATTGTCCTCCAAAGAGGACAGTCCCTTTCCAATATGTGTCCAGCATGGAAAGGGTTCATCCCAACCAATAATTGGGGTTATTAAGACATAGCTGGACTTTGGGCAAAGCACTTCCCTTGGCTGAGACTCAGTTTTCCAATCTTAAAAATTAAGCCTAAGTCTGTTTCAGGGATCTATAGACTTCTTCTGTGAAGGGCCATACAGTCCATATTTTCTGTTTTGTGGGCAGTTCAGTCTCTGCCATAGCTACTCACCTCAGCTGTAAGTTGTGTCTCCTCATCTCGATCATCCTTATGAGATCTCAGTCTAAGATGTTCCTCATGCAAAGCCAGGCCAGGTGTTGAACTCATCTCGTGCTGTTAGCAAAGGTTTCAGGTGAAGCTAAAAGTTATGATTAAACAAAGGTAAAAAATGGTTGAAAAGATGAAATATTCAGCTTGAGAGTTGTGTTATCCCTACAGCTCCAAATAAGGGCTTCATTCGTAGTGTTTTACTGTTTTTCTTTGGAATAACCCATAAGCATGAATTATTTTTCTCCTGACTTGATGTCTTTATAATGTCCACACTTAAACCCGTGACCTGAAAGTGGACACATTTGAATTTTTGTGATATGATTTTTCCCAATTCTGTGATAATGTTCAAAGTTAAAAATACCATGAGTCAAGGGCAAGTTTGGAAAAAAAAAAAAGTTTCCAGGAATTTGTCATTAGGGTTGACTAAGAGAGGTAGTCCATGGGGATAAAAAAATGCTGTCTTTATAATTACTGTCAAGGACGTGGTGTATTGTATTATGCAATATCCGGCAAATAAGGAACTCCTTGTCAAATTTCAGAAACATAGAAGAATTTTGTCCTTCTGATGCCTCCTTTCATGTGACACAAAGGAAGCTGAATAACAAATTCATGTAATTTTTCTTTTTGACTTGACTGCTAGGAAGCTCAGAGTAAAAGTTTTTGCTCAATCTCTGTAGTTTTTTTTTAACTTTAGCTTTTTGTTGTTGACATATTGTTAAGTAAACTTCAGTTGTTCCTATCCCTAATTAACATTTTACTATTTAACTTTTTCTTCTACAATATTGATTCCATATGTGTTTTGACTCTCAATTCAATTTTTTATTTTTAGAAATGTTAAGGTATATAGACTCAAATAAATAATAAATTACATGTAGTTTTCTACGTTTTAACAAACTCAAGGATCCTTCAAATACTAATCCTTATATATCTTGATCTCTCATATATATATAGGAAAAAAAGGTTTGTTAAAAATATAAAATCGAGGGGCCAGGCTGGTGGCGCAAGCAGTTGAGTGCGCGCGCACCGCTGTGGCGGCCCGGGGTTCGCTGGTTCGGATCCCGGGCGTGCACCGACACACTGCTTGTCGAACCATGCTGTGGCGGTGTCCTATATGAAGTGGAGGAAGATGGGCACGGATGTTAGCTCAGGGCCAGTCTTCCTCAGGAAAAAAAAAAAAAAGAGGAGGATTGGCATCAGATGTTAGCTCAGGGCTGATCTTCCTCACAACAAAACAAAACAAAACAAAAAAAATATAAAATCTAAAAAAGATAAATAAAATGGATAGAATGGTTAGTTTTCTCCCCAGTGAGGAAACCTTAAACAAAGAGAAGATCATGCTCTCTAGCGATGGTCAAGAAACCAGCACCATCTTCCATCTATACAACAAGAAGGATGTATATTTCAGATGCCAGGAACTTCTCAGTAAATACCGTGCCCGAATTTGAAATCTGGGAATCATTAACGGTCAGCATAGATGCAAATAAATATGCCTACATTGGCACTATGGGAACAAGTGGTTATGTGCTGTAAAAGTGGCCAGGCAAATTCAGAAAACCAGATGAAGTCATTTTTCAAATTTAGATTCAAAGGTCTGAAGAATCGTAAGTAACAGTCATCATACTTGGTAGTGTTGTAACAATTTTATTCCAAGTAGATGTGAGCACTTTACAAAATGGGTGTGGTTGCTGGCATTCCTGAGAGGTAGCCGGCAATTATTATAATCCCCACTTTACAAACTGGGAAAGTGGTCCCACAGATGGTTAACTTACCCAAGGTCATGTAGAATGTCAAGACTGGAGCTAAAAAGACAGCTTGCTCTGGTCACAATTATATCGATGTCATTCTGTCATGGCTGCCTTGGTTTGGTGATTGAATAAAGGTTTATGTGTCATTTTCTCCCTGTTTCCCCCCACCGTGGGCAGTTCACCCACATGCATTTTTGCTTAAAATTCAAGTCCAATTTGTAAAATTCATTGTCTTGTGTTTAATTCTAAATGGCATTGGGAGTTGATGGTAGTCATCAAGTACATACAGATTATAATTAAATAGTTATTTTTAAACATTAGGCATCTTCAAGCTTCACATTTTATGTATTGGTTGAAATTGTTTTTATGGTGAACTTATTTGTGAGAAAGTTAAAAGACAATCTAAAAGAAAGTGTAATCATTCCAATTTTTATCCCACCCCCAATTTGAGCTATTTTTTGTTAGATCAAAGAGTTGGTAATACGTCCTGATAGATTCTACTCATTGTGTCTTAAATATTACAAATTACTTCTTGGTTACAAATAAAGCTAAAAATGGCTATTGAGCCATTTAAAATATATTCATTAGTTCTTTTGAAAGTGTATATTTATTTGATTTAAATATTTGCTTAATGACAACATTCTGAGTTAAACCCATTCAAAATGACCTCTTTATAGCATTCATCATTTGAATTACATGACTATTAATTCATGTAGTTGTTAGGAGGACACTAGAAGATAGTGTCTTCATTGAGCGACCAGATGACCACATTGGATGAAATGACTAGTCAGTCAGTTCAGTTAAGCATCAAAATCCTTTCTGCTCCTCTCTCCCCCCGGCCACGCACACACACATACACCCGCATGCCTGGGTGGTAACAGTCAAGGTAAAGACTACTAGGCTGATGTAGCATAGAGACCCCAACATCCAATGGCTGATGTAGCATAGAGACCCAAACATCCAATGGCTGATGTAGCATAGAGACCCCAACATCCAATGGCTGATGTAGCATAGAGACCCCAACATCCAATGGCTGATGTAGCATAGAGACCCCAACATCCAATGGCTGATGTAGCATAGAGACCCCAACATCCAATGGCTGATGTAGCATAGAGACCCCAACATCCAATGGCTGATGTAGCATAGAGACCCAAACAATAGAAGTTTACTTCTCTCTCATATAACAATCTGGCCCGTCTAACTTGACTGGGCAGGTTCTTTCCCTCTTGTGCTCTCCTGCTTTGGGGCTTTGTCCTTATCTTCCTGGTTGGAGAGGTCCAAGGCAAGCAGTTTTCTTTGAAGTAAATGAGTTAAAAATTGCACACATCACAACCATTGACATTTTATTGGTAAGGTCATGGTCATATGATCACAAGAAGCTGCAATGGCTGCTGGGAAATGTCTCTGCCTGGGTGGCCAGGAGCGTCGGACGATTGGAGAATAGATTTAAGGGGACAGTTAGAACATAACAACTTGATTTGTTGAATTGTCCCAATCCAATAATTTAATTCATTCATACATACATACATTACTTCCTACCGCCGATATTTATTGATGATTGTGTGCTAGGTGCTAGGATTGTGGCACTACATAAGAAGGACACAGTCTCTGTCCTCACAGAGTTTATATTGTAGAGGGAAAGACAGACGTCATGAATGATGATGATGACAGGTATCAGGAAGGGCAAATATTGGTAGCTATGAGAAAGTGTTCTATGACAGGGAGACCAGGGTGTCAGGGATTTATGCATTTTAGCATTATATGGAAGCTATTTAGACTAACTTGATTTTTTTGTTATCTTTCATGCCACTGCTGTTGTGAATGTTACCAGGCATGTTAATTTTTTGTTAATAGCTTTATTAAGATATAATTTACACACAATACAATGCACCCATTTAAAGTGTACTGTTGAGTGGTTTTTAGTATATTCACGGAGTTGGCAACCGTCATCACAATCTAGTTTTAGAACATTTTCATCACCCCAGAAAGAGACCGCGTACCCATTAGCAGTCACTCCCCTCAACCCAGCCCATGGCAACAACTAATCTGCTTTCTGTCTGTATAGATTTATCTATTTTGGATATTTCACATAAATGGAAGCATACAATATGTGGTCTTTTGTGACTGACTTCTTTCACTTAGCATAATGTTTTCAAGGTTCATCCAAAGCATTTAAATTTTTAACTGTCTCATAACTTCAGAGTTATATGAGTTCTTACTCCTAAATCCAACAAAACAGTGGCCTGAAATATTTTCACAAGGGATGGAATTGGGGGAAAAATTACTGTTTTTGTGTTGGTTTTATTTCTGTAGGACTGACTTGGCCTCCCAATAGTTAAACTTCAGAATTTAAATGTTTGCATTTTAAGTTAGCTGTTTTTAAACATTGTTAACCATAATGCTAAACTAACTTACTCTGTAAACAAGAGCTGTCTCTCTTGAATGTTAGTTTCAAAGAAAAAATATTTTAAATATTGATTTCCAGAGAAATATGCTCAATAGAGTTCGTTTTCAAGCAGAAGTCACTTGTTGAAATGTACATGAAGGCATATTTAGTAGTAAAGACAATATTTGCAGCAATTATCAAGTAGCCATATTTTGCACAGTGAACAATCAAAAATACAAAACCAAATAACAAATGGTTTTATTCATCTTCGTTGTTTTTGCTCTTCTATCTGCCAGGGGCACAAATATTGCAACTGCTTACCTTGAGCATCTTAGAAAGAAGTTCTCAGCTTAGGTGACAACTTAATAGCTTAACAGAGAAGTAGGAAGTATTGCCTTTCTTTGGCAATTCAAAAACCTCAGGAAGAAATTGGAAGATTAACTGTACAAAAACAAAACTCTGTTTAGGGTAGCACATCTATGTTAATCTTGACTATACACCCCCTCGTATCTAGTAACATCCAGGATCTTAAAGAAGCACATGGTATATTGATGGTAGAATCCTTAAAAGTCGACATTTTCTGCCCAGGGCAAAAGAGTTTGGATTTGAAGTTTATAGTATCTTTCTAAAAGACTGTTGGTGAGTGGGACTTTGGAAATGGAAAATGAAGATTAAACATTTAAGTTTGTACTTCTCTGTCCTTGAATTACTGTACTTCCATGGCTTTTGCATAGCAGGTGGGAAGAAAAAGAAAAACTTGAAGTCTCTCGGCTCTATTCAGATGCACTTTTTTTGAAGTTTGAAAATCATGCAGATTTTCCCTTGAATTTTGTATATTAGCATGTATGTGTATATAATTATAGGTAATTAGATCTTTTGCTAATTATCTGACAGTACAATGAGTTATTTTAAATTACCTTTTAATTAAGAAAAAAAATCTTGTGTCACTGAGTGGCCTGCGATGATTTCAGTCTGTGGACTGGCATCATGCTTTAATTTCTCGCCCTTCCCTCCAGGCCTCTTTTTTCTGGGAGTCTATTTCCCTTTCACACGGTCCTGAGCAGTCCCTGGAGGCCAAAGGAAGTGTCCTAAAATCCATTCATTACAGATTACTTACTTTATAAAAGTTTATTTAGAACATTGATTTTCAAAGTGGGCATTGGGACCCATTTGCAGATTAGGAAATCAGTTTAGTGGGTTGCGCCCAAGAATTTTTTAAAAATGGAATACACATACAATAGAGTAGAATAAAATGAATGGAGTAGACCTACACTGTCCGGTATGGAAACCACTAGCCACTTGTGGCTTTTGAGCACTTGCAACGTGGTTAGCCCAAACGTACATGGGTGTAAGTGTAAAATCCACAAAGTTTTTCAAAGACTTTGTATGGGAAAAAGTATATGAAATATTTGAATAATTACTCTTTATTGATTACATATTGAAATGATCATATTTTGCATGGGTTAAATAAAATAAATTGTTAAAGTTAATTTCAACTCTTTCCTTTTTTCAATGTGGTTACAGTTACATATGTGGCAGGCATTGTATTTCAGCTTTGCTCAAGGTGCTGGGGAACAGAGCAGCGAACGACACAGCTACCAAGCCCCTGCTCGTGGTTCTAGGGGATGGGGACAGGCAGGGAAACATAGAATATACATACATGGTGATAGGTGCTGTGGAGAAAATAGGAGGCTAAGGGAATCAGATTGCCAGAGGGAAGGGATTGCAACTGAATAAACGGGGTACACATTGAACCATGAAGCAGAGGCACTTGAGCAAAGATTTGGCATATTTTAAAGAGAGCAAGTTGGCCAGTATGACCAAAGCAAAGTCATCAAGGGGTTGAGTAGCAGGAGACAAGGTCAAGAAGTAACAGGGCCAGAAGGAGTGGGGCATTAAGGCTGATTGCACTCTTAGTCTCCTAGTGAAATAGCGAGCCAGTGCTGATGGGCTTTGAGGTGGGTCAAGATCTGACCCGTGCTTTATTTTTATTTATTTATTTATTTAGTAGATCAGCCCTGAGCTAACATCTGTGCTAATCCTCCTCTTTTTTACTGAGGAAGACTGGCTCTGAGCTAACATCTATTGCCAATCCTCCTCCTTTTTTTTTTTTTTTTTCCCCTAAAGCCCCAGTAGATAGTTGTTATGTTGTAGTTGCACATCCTTCTAGTTGCTGTATGTGGGACGCGGCCTCAGCATGGCCGGAGAAGCAGTATGTCGGTGCGTGTGTGGGATCCGAACCCGGGCCGCCAGTAGCGGAGCGCGCGCACTTAACCGCTAAGCCTTGGGGCTGGCCCTGACCCGTGCTTTAAACAGGTCACTCTGGAAGCTGTTTTGAAAGTAGACTGTGAATGGGTGAGACCATAGGCAGCGAGACCTGTTAGGAAGCCACTGTAATAATCCCAGTGAGATATGATGATGGCCAGAATCAGGATAGCAGTAGAGGTGGTGAGAAGTGGTTAAATTGGGAATTTATTTGAAGGTAGAGCCAAGGATTTCCTCGTGGAAGAGATGGGGAGTTTGAAAGAGTTGCATCAAGGATGACTCCAAGGTTTTTGTCCTGAGTGGGGTGGTATCACTGATGGATTGCTTGTGGGTAGAAAGAAAGAAGTCAGATAGAAGACTGAGGTGTTTCGGTCCAAGCAACTGCTGGAAGGATGGAACTGCCATTGACTGAAATAGGGAAGCCTGTGGGGAGCAGGTTTGAGGGTGTTACAGGGAAAAACAATTTCCCTTGTTAAAGATAGTGAGGCAGACTTGATTCAGGACCATCACAATAGGTGTAGGGACTACTGCAGTAAGATTTTTATATGGGGAGGGAGATTGGCCTCAACTCCAAATACAGCATGGGCAAGTGGGAATTTGTAACCAAGGAGCGGGATGGGGGTCAGTGGATGGAAAATCACTAAGAAGAAACGTCAGGGGTAAGGGGAGAGTCCTGGCTAAACTGATCTGACAGGATTCTTGCTGAAGACAGGCCAGAGTGGTCAGACATCACCTTGGGGGTGGGAGTGGAAGGTGAGGAACCCATCAGATATCGAGGGTGATCCGATATTGAGGGTGGGGGACGGTTCTGGTTAAACTGACTTATCAGGGTTCTTGCTAAAACTAGATTTACAACGAAGTGCACACGTTTAGGAGCCTGAGTAAAGTTTGGTCAAGCCAAGAATCTTTGTCAAGGGTGGATGAGGGAAGCAGGGGAGACCAGGAGTACAGCTGTAGACGTGAGCTTTGAGCTGTTGATTACTCGCCCAGATTGAGATGTCAAGTGGGCATTTGGATATGTGGGTCTAGATAATATCCCACTAGGGCTTTAAGTTGAGGATTTATAAGCATGTAAGTGGTAGGTAAAGGCATGAAACTGGGTGAGCTCACGAAGGGAGCAACGGTATAGATCAAGAAGAGTAAGACTCCAAGATGTGGGTTCTGAAGCCAACACCGTTAGGAGGTTTGATCACAGGATACTAAAAGGTAGGATCAAAGATGGGAGGAAAACTCAGATGGTGGTGAACTGGAAGCCCGTTGAGGACGTTGTTTAAAGGAGGAGCGCACTGGCAGCTGTATGCAATGCTGCTGAGAGGTCAAAAGTGATGATGACAAAGAACTGACCATTGGGTTGGTCAACACGAAAGCCATCGATAACCTTAGCGAGAGTCAAGAATGTTTGAATCTCACTCCCGTAGTATATCCTGGCTTCATACAACTACCAGTCAGCTTATGGTAATTAGGCATTTTGAATGATTTTTCCAGGAAGAGTGCCTGTTCAGCCCTCTTATTTGTTAAGGGCATCTCTTGTGCACCCACCCCTTGCAGCCCCACATGGCCAGGGGGCTAACTGTGACATTTGGGTCACAGTACAGCCTGTGGAAAGTGATCAGAGAAAAACTCACTGCTACATCAAGGAATCCTGTACATTTTGCCCCTTTTAATTCATTCTCTAATCCAATGGTTTGGATATCGAGTTTAAATAAAAACAGGAGAATAGGGGATGTATTTACATCTCTAACTTAAAATATGTTGATTTTAATCATCTAAAGTACATCCCAGCTTGGTGTGGTTAACATAGTCTCTAGATTAGTAAAGTACTAGTTTGTGCCTAAGCCACACGTCTGTCTGTCAGCCTTACCTTATACTAATATGGGTAGTCTTTGATGGGTTCACTCGCCTTTCAAATTAACTAAGTACATCAAAGATTCTGGCTTATTCAAAAATTCTGAAACACAGTCGAACATTTTCAAGATTTCTAGGCTGGTCCTAAATCTTCAAGCATCTAGGAAATTGTAGGTAAAATAATGAAAAACTTGCGCTGTTTCTATTTAGATACTAAATACCAGTAAGGTGATGTTGGGTGAGGTAAGAATATTCCTTGTTTGTGGAAGATAATAAAATGTACCCCTTAATTTTTTTTCATTATAAAATGGCATTAGAAGAAATTAGGAAAGCATGAAAATAAAGGAAGAATATGTAGGAAGAAGAATTCCACTAGTGGCCTCACCTAAAGAGTTCAACATTTTATCTGTATCCCACCAGTATTTTGTATATATAAATTTGTTTATATATACTTGTACTGTATGTATCATTTTGTTTCCTGCTTTGACCCTTAAACTGTTGTATTTCCCCAAGTTATTACATATTTTATCTAAATCTTATTTTTAGGATCCCGTGGAGACTTCTATCTTTGTGTTGTCTGTTCCTGCAAAGGAGGGACCTCAGATTCCTTCCAGTTACTCATGCTGGCCAATATGTCTGTGTTGGACATCTCAGGATAGCTCAGTCTCTTGAATTAGGTTTATAAATGATATGGGGATTTTAGATTATCACCCAGTTTCTCCCTCTACTTTTAAGTCATGTTAAGACGAATCTGAGGCACATAAAATCATCCCCTGGCATTGACTGCGTGTGTTTTCCACCATAAGGTGAGGTACAATTTGCATTAACTTTGATGTCAACATTTCTAGACTTGAAGTTGCTAGACATTTTTCTTTTCTGATCTGAATGGTCTCTTAATATTTTCCCACTTCCCCAACTTGATTTTGAGGATGTGAGCCAGGAGCTTTGTGTCTTTTCAAGGGACAGCCGCTCATGTTCTCATTGTTTATTATCCCAGACATCACCCCTTCTCTTTTTCTAGAGCAAGCCATTAATTTAATTGGTTTGTATTTGCATCTCCAAAATTTGCTTTCGTGGGTGTTCAGTCAGATTACCCCGGAAAATAAAAATATACTTACAACTTTTAGAGTTTAAAATTTAAGTTCTCTTGTTTGCCATACCTCAGTGGTATTGTCATTAATTGTTTAGGCAACAAATATTTATTGAGTTCCTATGAGGGTCACTGTGTGTTTAAAATTGAGCTGTACACCACTCTCCTTTGTGGCCCTTATGCCTTCTAGTTCTAAAATCCCCAAATGGCCGGTCAATGAAGCATTCTTGGATTTCTCACTTCAGAGAGGACCAAGGAGCGTCAGACTTCTGTGGTCCATTCCTTGTAATTGACTGAAGATGAAACTGAGAGCCAGAAAAGGAAAATGACATACCCCAGGCCACTGCGTAATTGTAGCCGTCTGTGTTGGAATCCCCCTCTCTTGTCTCACACCTCTTCCTTCCTTTTATGATGTAATACCAGAAACAAGCAGAAATATTAAAATTTGACTGTTAACAAGTTGGCTATTAAAAAAATAGACCTGATGAAAACCAAAATGTGTCTTTTCGTGTAGATGGCCCTTTCTTGGATTTCGTTTCCAGCGCTTTCTCCCTCTTCCAGCTATGTTAAGGGAAATTACACCATTTACAAGTGTTTTAAAATATTAAACAGGAAAAGCATCATCTAAAAATGTTCATGTCGGCAAATGCCCACTTTTTACTCTCCTTCCCTCATTTTCTCCTTCTCTTCTCCTCAAGCCTCTAAAGCTTCTCATGCTGCTGCTGCCGCTGCCCTTCCTCGTCTGTCCTCCTCTTCCCTCGCCCCCACCCTCTCCGTCTCTCTCCTCCCTCTCAAACCTGATTTGTCGTTTTCACAAGGACATTTGATGAAGATATGTATAAAGTTATAACGTTCCTGCCTGTTGACAGCTACTCTCATTTTTTAAGTAGTTGCGTGTTTTGTGTCGCATGAGAATTCACGTGTCCACTCTGTCCTTATCTGACTGATTCTTATGAATGAACACCTCCCAGGTGGCACGTGTTTTGCTGAGGGCTGAGGCCGGGAAAGGATAATAAGGTGTGTTGCCCGTTGTTTTTGAGGTGCACACTGTCTGATTGATTTGAACTGCTTATGGCCCAAGGTCTTACTCCTCCTAGTTCTAGAATGGGGTTGACATCTTCCCTTTATTTCCCTATGTGGGATAAAAATACATAAAGACCAATATAGAATTGTCCTCAAGAAGGGTCATAGAATTTCATTAGCTAAGTTCTCGTTATGCTATTAGTAATAGAACATAGAGTAGGAAATTCTCATGAACTTTATTTTTTTTTCTGGTTACAGATGTAAAACCACCTTGTTATAGGGAATTTGAAATTATGGAAAAGTAGACCAAATACAAAAGTAAAAATAATCTAGAATCCTGACCCTGAGAGTAACATATATTTTCTTCCATTCTTTTTGTTGTTGAATGTACACATACTTAACAAAATTGCAGTCATACAGTATATAGAATTATGTATCCATTTTATTGTTTGTGTGTGAGGAAGATTAGCCCTGAGCTAACATCTGTTGCCAATCCTCTTTTTTTTGCTGAGGAAGATTGGCCCTGGGCTAACATCCATGCCCATCTTCCTCTACTTTATATGTGAGATGCCTGCCACAGCATGGCCTGATAAGTGGTGCATAGGTCCACGCCTGGGATCTGAACCCATGAACCCAGGGCCACTGAAGCAGAGCACGCAAACTTAACCACTAGGCCACCAGGCCAGCCCGTGTATCCATTTTTAAATTTAACGTTATATGGTCGGCATTTTCCTATGTGATGGAGTGTTTTGTTTTGTTTTTGCTGAGGAAGGTTAGTTCTGAGCTAACATCTGTGCCAATCTTCCTCTATTTTGTGTGTGGGTCGCCACCACAGCATGGCTGATGAGTGGTACAGTTCTGCACCCAGGATCCGAACCCATAAACCTGGGCCGCTGAAGTGGAACGTGTCGAACCCAATCACTACACCACAGGGCCGGCCCTGAAGTATTTATAAAGACGTCTTAAATGACTGCATACTGTGTCATCCTTTTGGAAATAATAAAGTTCTATTGACTATTCTTTAATGTTGGGTGTGGCAGTTGTTTCCAGTTTTTCTGTAATATGTTTTAGTGGGCATATCCGTGCACAAATGTTTGTCTATCAATTTCTATTTCTTTAGCTATATTCTAGAGGAGGAAATTACTACAAGAAAAGTTATGGAATTCTTGTAGATTTTCTATACGTCTTGTCATCTTACTGTCCAAAATGCATCAATTTACACTCCTACCAGTACTGAAGGAGAGGGTTTATTTCACTGCAACTTTGCCAACAGTGAGTGTCAACATTTTTTTTATTGTCACTTAAATCATAGGAGAAAAAAGTCTATCTCATTTTTTTCTTGCTCAGTTCTTTGATTACAAACAAAGTCCAGAAGTTTTGTTTCTTTAGGCTGTTTGTATTTCTTCTTTTAATTGTTCATAATTTTTTGGAGCTGCCAGGGTTTAGAGGAGTGGGGTTGGGGGAAGCCAGGTGCTGATAGGATAGAGAAGGGATCCTGTCATTGGGAGGTTACTTGATCATTGGCTCTTATGCCAGAGTTTATGGTGAATTCACAGAGTGCTACATTGCAGCTTAGATCTGAGTGATAAAATTAAAAAAGGCAGGGCCATTGGCACCCAGATGCTCCAGAAATCAGATGGAGAGATCTGGGGCTCAGAAGCTTTTCAAAAACTTTGGTGCTTTAAATTCATTCTTTTATTCACGAAATAATTATTGGGTGCTTACTTGTTCCAGGCGCTATTTTAGACACCAGGGATACATTCGTAAACAAAAAAGAAAGGCTCTTCTGTAAATGGGATGGATCCACCTCTTTGCTTTAGGGTGAGGACAAACTGACAGATCTGCATAAAGCACTTAGCACAGTAAGAGGAACAGTTGCTGCTGTTCTTGCTTCTGCTGTTGCTCTGTGATCATCAGCATCTCAAATAGAAAACAGTGTTCAGCCAGATCCCATCCGTAGCCTCCTTGTCACACGTGGGAAAGGAACACTGTCATAGGTCCTGTGCTCCCAGCCCAAGAAGCTTCTCTCCATTTCCTTTTAGCCTTTACCCTGTGAGCTAGTATCCTCCAACCACATGGTTCCAGAAGCCTGGAGAGATGTGTGGCAGCGTCCAGTTAAACAGTAGACCCTGGGGCAGACCCGTGGACATCAGGGAGCTCCTCCCATCTGCATCAGTTCAGTAGGGTATTGCTGAAGGGTGAGCTCCAGAGAGAAGTGGGGCGCTGGCCATCGTATCCCCTCTCTGGGCGTTTGCTCTGTTCGTCTGTAAGCTCTGCCAGCTGATTCTCATCAACCCTCGAATGAAAGAATTAAGAAGAAAAAAAATGTGAAAGGAAAGTGCACTTCCTCTTGCCTTCGCAGTCGTCTCTGAGATTTCCCGGGCTCAGCACTGACGGAGGGAAGACAGGCCCCCAGGGCCAGGACCACACTCGGCTTTCTCTTTGGCTTTTTCCTCTCTCCCGGGAACGTGCTTGGAAACCACACTCTTGTCTGTGGACTTGCCTGGTTCCTGTCACCACCATTTCAAAACACGACTGACTTTTAATTGAGAAATAAACATTTCCGATGCTGAAATGTTGAAGGAGTAGCCGTTGTTTTGGACCACTGCGCCCCTTGAGAGGTGTGGATTGGGGCAGGCCTCGCTGCAGTGTGGATGTGTGAGTTCTTGGGCATGGTCCTGGCACACCAGCCCGTGGTCCCCATCTGTGAAATGGAGGAGTGAAGGGACCTGTCTCGTAGGTGTACTGTAAAGATTGTATAAAGAACAGTTGGGTTAAGAGTTCAGGTTTAGCGTTCTGTATTGGAGCCCTGGTCCTGCTACTTTTTGGCTTTGTAATCTTGAGAAAATGACCAGATTTCTCTAAACCTTTTTTTTCCTTATTTAAAAAAAAATAGGAACTAAACTAGCACCTCCCCTTTGAAGTACTTGGAAGATTAACTGAGTAATTATTCCAAGTAAAAAGTGCTTGGAGCAATTCTTCATACATAGCAAGTGTTCGGTAATGTTGGTTCAATAATGTCAGCTATTTTTATTATTAGCACAGTGCCTGGAATGTAGTGAGTTCTCAAGGACGTTAATAATAATTTTTACTATTAATTAACTTTAAAGATAATGAAAATATTTTTAAATGGCTGTTTTTATTAAGGAGAGCCCAGCGGAAATAGAAATGAAATAGGCATCCTGATACCTTCCCCTAGCCCCAGTTGAAAATAAAAACAAAAACTTTGAGATCCTGAGTAGAAAGAAATGGTTTCTGAGTTTTTAAGGATAACATATATTTTTTAAATGATCTTCCTGTCTTTCCCACCTGCCATCGAAAGGTAAAGGGTGGAGCCTTCCAGAGGGATCCAACTGGCTCATTTTTATGAATTTGAATCAGTCTCTTAGCTACATTGCGGCTTAGATTTGAGTGCTAAAATTGTAAAAGTTCGAACCATTGACACCCCCAGATGCTCCTGGGTTCAGATGGAGAGATCTGGGGCTCACAAGATTTTCAAAACCTAAAGTGCGTGACCGAAATAGTATGAAAAGGTTTTCCAGGCTGTGCACGAGATTCATTGGCTCTAACGTGATCTTATAGAACTTACATATAGAGACGATGTTAAAGGAGCATTAGGCTTGTGTCCCCAGCTCTACACATGGAGGAACGTGGGTAGAAACTGCATTGAGTATTCATGGTGTCCAAGGCCAGAGAGAGTGAGAAAGACAGAGACTGAGAGAGAGGGAGGGAAGGAGGTCCACGGGACAGGGAGCAGGAATTCCTATCTGGGAGAGAGTGAAGAAGGCTCTTTTTTCACTACTCAGATGTGTTGTGAGGCAGCAGAAGGTTGGCTGTTTGGGGTACACTTGGCAGGAATGACCTTTACTCCACTGTTATGCAAAGGAGGGCACGTATGTGCGTGCGTGCATGAGCACACAGGGGAGGTGGCCGCAAGCCCTTTCTCTGAAAACTCCAGAATCTGTCATTTACGACAAAGATGGGAGAGGTGATCAGGAGGGCTGCCTCATATATGTTCATGACCCCAGCAAGCAATTTTCTCTCTTTATTCCTTCAAAACGCATATAGTTTTATATTCTTTACTTATACATGATAATTTTCATGGTAAAAAACAAACAATAAGAAAAACACGATAAGAAAGTCAACATTACTGCAAATTCACCCCCAGGATCACAGTTTGGACTGTTTTGGAGACAATCCTTCTAAACCCCTCTTTCTGCCCAATGTCATTGAGTAGACCTGGCTGTCCAATATGGTAACCAGTTGCCCCAATCAATTCTTCAGCAGTTGAAATGTGGCTAGCCTGAACTGACATGTGCTGTAAGTGTCAAATCCACGCCAGATTTTGAAAAAAGATATAAGTTTAGATATTGATTATAGGTTGAAATGATAATATTTTAGATATATTATATTAAATAAAATATACTATTAAAATTAATTTCATTTGTTCCACTTTACTTATTAAAATGTATCTGCTAGAAAATTTTAAATTACATTTGTGGCTCACATTATATTTCTATTTGGCAGTTGGGTATAGAGAAGTCACAGTTTTAACAAGATTGTGCTACATTTTTCCTACTTTTCTAAAATTTAAGAGTATGTTGCTGTTATCTTTCTGTACTAGTTGGTGTATGGCAACATTATTATTACCTTATAGCTATGTGTAGATATATCACACTTTAACCAGCTCCTCTTTGTTGGATATACAAGGTTGTACACAACAATGCTTGTGAACAATCTTGCATATTCATCATTGCAAACCTGTCTGATTATTTCCTTAGGACAAGATTTCTCAACCTGAGGACTGTTGACATTTTGGGTTGGATAATTCTTTGCTGTGGAGGCTGTCCTGCGCATTATAGAATGTTTAGTGGCATCCCTGGCCTCTACCCACTAGATGCTGGTAGCATTTCCCTCTCCCCATACGCATAACAACCAGAAACATCCCCAGACGTTGTCGTGTGTCCCCTGGGGGGGTGGGGCAAAATTACCCTGGTTGAGAAGCACTGATTTAGGGCAAATTACCAGAATGAGAAATGCTGGGTAAAAAGGTATGTGTACTTGAAATTTAGGTAGATAGCTAAATAGGTAGGTAGGTAGATAGATATTGATATCTATTTAAAATTTTGTGTATATTCCCAAACTATTTTGTAGAAGAATGGTACCAATTCATATCTCTATCAAGAATAACAAAGATCCTCATTAAATGCCTCCAAGAGATGTAAGAAGGGAGGGCCGGGTATTTAATTGTTATTACATTCGCTGAGAATTTGTTTAATCAGATTGCTTTTCTGAGATCAGCTCTTGTACAGACCATGATGGAGGCAGTCTAGATATTTTCTCTGGGAGGCCAGCTTGACAATGAGGCGCCACGGCCATCTTTGCTTAGCATCACGTACAGGGCATCTGTGCTCATAAAGGAAAAAGATGGTAGAACATCGGGGAGAAAATCTATTACTTTGTAGTTTAAGACTTTTCTTGTAGTGAGAAATAGGAATAATAGTAAATGATGATGATAACGAGAGCTAATTTTTGAATATTTGCTATGTGTCAGGCGCTGGGCTAAGTGCCCTTATGTATAATTTCATTTAAACTTTGGAAAAACCTGGTTGTGAGGGAAGTGCTACTGTTTTCTCCAGATGAAGGAGGACGGGCCCAGAGAGGGGACCAGCCATTCATCGAACACACTCAGGGTCAATCATTAGGACGTGCTGTGGCCAGGATCTGAAGTAGGCAGTCCAAGTGACCACACTATTCATTTCTTCACTCTTCCAACAAATATTTGAGCTTCTCCTGTGTGCCAGCCACAGTGTTCTTTGCTGAGTTTATAGTAGTCAGCCAAAAAAGACATGACGGGGGCCTCACGCAGCTCAGACTAATAGGAGCTAATAAAGGCAAATCTAATGAGGACTAAGAAATGGAGATACATTGTACTTCTAGAGTCTATAGTTGGGGGACTTGCCCTAGTCAGGGAGGTCAGAGAAGGCTTTCAGGGGAAATAGTGATTAAAATGAGATCTGGAGAAAGAGAGCAGCCTGGAGGTTAAATGGGGAGGCAAAGAGAAGGAACAGCATGTCCCCTGTGTTGGGACGGACTGTGGTGTTTGGAAGGAACTGAACGCATATAGAAGGTGCTAGGGAGAGTATGAGGCCAAGGATACATACACATTGCAAGCAGAAGTACATGGATTAGAATCTGTGCTTCCAAAACTGTTTTTTTGTTGGTTGGTTTGTTTTTGTAGTGAGGGATGTTTGGGATGCAGTGGGAGAACATGATCAGATTTGCATTTTGGGAAAGTCACTCAGTGAAGTTAAGAATGACTGGGGGCAATGGGAGTAGATATAGAAGAACTAGTAAGGGGCCAGCCCCGTGGCTTAGCGGTTAGATGCGCGCGCTCCGCTGCTGGCAGCCTGGGTTCGGATCCCGGGCGCGCACCGACGCACCACTTCTCCGGCCATGCTGAGGCCACGTCCCACATGCAGCAACTAGAAGGATGTGCAGCTATGACATACAACTATCTACTGGGGCTTTGGGGAAAAAAATAAATAAATAAAATTAAAAAAAGAACTAGTAAGGAGGGCCGTCATTGATTCTAAAGAAATAATGAGTACCTCTGCTTCACTTGTTTGTTGCTGCTTCACAGACTATCCTGAAACTTAGTGGCTTAAAACAACAACCATTGGTGCAAGTATTCCTTTTGGGCAGGGCTTAGCAGGGGTGGTTTCACTTCACTCCTTTGCATTTGTCAAAGCACATCACATGGCCAGCCCACACTCAAGGGGAGGAGGAAAGGATTCTACCTCTTGATGGGCACATGCACACAAGAAGGGGAGGAGTTATTGGCAGCCAGCTTTGAGGCTTCCTACTGCAACTTGCTGTGTGCCAGACACAATTCAAGCCTCTGAGAATAGAGCACTGTATGATAACAGAGTAAACTAGAGCAGTGTCAGGTTTGTTTTCTAGCCAGTGAACTGAAATAGTGATGTACTAGAGAGTAGCTGAGTAGGTGAGTGGCCACTTTAGACTGGTGGATTGTCAGGGAAAGTTCCCCTTAGGAGCTAAGTAGAGATGAAAAGAAGGAGCCAGACATGGATTAGGAAAAGTGCCTTCCATGTAGGAACAGCTAGGGCAAAGTCTATGAGGTGGGAGTGAATGTGGCATGCTTAACGAAGAGAAATTAGGCCAGCATGGCTGAAGCATGGTGTCGAGGAGGAGATGGAAGAAGCTGTGTAGGACAGATGAACGTGGCAGGAGGCTAGTGCAGAAGACCAAGCTCAAGAGCACTGTAATTTGGACTATGAGGTTGATTGTGGACAGGCAAGGAAAGAAAGACTTTGAGATATTTAGGAGTTAAAATTAGGCAGCAATCATTGATAGATTGAGACAATGATGTGAGAGAGAGGGAGTTGTTAAAGATGACCTCAATTTATGATGTGAACATCAGTGCATGGAGGTACCATTGGCTGAGTTAGTGAAATGTTGGGAAAGCCCTAGTGTGGAGGAGGAGGATAGAGAGATATTGGACACATCTTGGGTTTTTCAGGAAGGAATCACTTTCGTATACGCTATAGACTGAATGGTTGTATCCCCCTTCCCTCAAATTCATATGTTAAATCCTAACAATGTCATGATGTTTCAAGTTAGGGCTTTGGGAGGCAATTGGGTCATGAGGGTGGGGCCCTCTTGAGTGGGATTAGTGCCCTTTAAAAGAGGCCCTAGAGGGGCAGGCCCCGTGGCACAAGCGGTTAAGTGTGCGTGCTCCACTGCAGCGGCCCGGGGTTCGCCGGTTCGGATCCCACGCGCACACTGATGCACTGCTTGGCAGGCCATGCTGTGGCGGCGTCCCATATAAAGTGGAGGAAGATGGGCATGGATGTTGGCTCAGGGCCAGTCTTCCTCAGCAAAAAAAAAGAGGAGGATTGGCAGATGTTAGCACAGGGCTGATCTTCCTTACCAAAAAAAAAAAAAAAAGAGGCCCTAGAGAGATCCCTCACCCCCTTCTGCCATGTGAGAGCACACAAAAAGATGACCATCTTTGAACTGGAAAGTGAATCCACACCAGACAGCAAATCTGTCCACGCCTTCATCTTGGACTAACCAGCCTCCAGAATTGTGAGAAATGCAATAAATCTCTGTTGTTTATAAGCTACCCATTCTATGGTATTCTGTTATGGCAGCCTGACTGTACTAAGTGTATTTTTTCTCCCCTATAACCAGAGAGCCCAGAAATTCTTATGGCAGCAAAACTGAGCTCATAGACTGCCTTTTGAATCTCATAGTTTTTCAGAAAGATTTCGTCTTACCATACGTACTGATATTTTGTTCAGAAAACATCATCGCTGGAGACCGTGGAAAGAAAGTAACCCTGTATCTTAGAAAAGAAAGAATATTAGAAAGCAGCCAAGTGTCACTGCTCCATACTTTCTCACAAGTCTGCGGAATTTGTTTCTAAGAATAAATGTGTATTTCATAATATAGCAATTTGATTTCTTTTTAATCATTGGCTTTTTTGTGTTTGCTGATTTCTCAAGCTTGTTAATTTGTGCTGTGTCTACCCATCGTTTGTGCAAATTAGCAAGGTTTAACTATAAATGAAAATGTCAAAGTTATTATATTATTTAAAATTAGAGAATAATTAGACTGGAGGAAAACAGGCTGAAAGAATGCTCCAGGATATGTTAATGGTAGGAAAGGACAGGAAAAGAATGAAGAAAGGATAAGCATGAGAGGATGGGAAACTACTCTTGCAACTGATTACCATGCCACGTGGAACTCCGAGGGTGTGAAGCATCCCCAGAAGCCTCACGTAGGTGTAGGCTCAAATGATTTTCTAATAGGTCTGTAAAATGTATTAATTTTAAAAAGAGTTGGGGGATGGTATTTTACCAGGTTGTTTGGGTTCTGCTGTAGTGGATATCAGCTGATATTCCAGAATTGTTCCTTTCTGTGTTTTGTTTTCAATGTCTACCAAGGGCATCTGATCATCTGATCCTAACAGAAAGATGCCAGTAAAAGGTAAGCCCAGAGATGGGGTATGTGAGAAGGTGAATGGGGATTTAATTTTCCAACTTGCAAGGTTGTTGATTCTTAGTTCACAAATGCAGTAGCAAAAATCAGCTGTTGCTTCTAGAGATTTATACTCATCCAGCTAATGAAAGTCCTGTGTACAGGGATATAACTTGTGGGTACAAAAAAAACCCAAATTCCCTAAATATCCATCAGGAAGGAATGGTTAAATTATAGTCCATCCCTGGGGTAGGGGACACATGGGGACACCACTATGCAGCTACTAAAAAAAGAATGTAGACCCCTATGTGCTGATCTGGAAATATCTCCAATATATATTAAGTGACCAAGTGGGTAAATATACTACTCTTTGGGTAGAAGGGGTAAAAAAAGAAGAATACATACAAAACACATATGATTGTATATGTGTAGAAGATTCTTGGAAGAGAGAGACAAGACACTGGTAACAATGGTTGCCTTTGGGAAGGGAAACTGGTGGTGGGGGATGGAGTTTATTTTCCCCGTTTACCCTGTTAGTGCTGTTGGATTATATGTGTTATGAGTATAACACCCATTTGAGCACAGTTGTTCCAGGATGCCAAAGAGCGAAGTGTTATTACCTAGAGGGTAGCAAGCCTTGCTGAAAAAGATCAGATATTAGATTTTGATGATCTCTTTTTTAAGTCCTTGCTTTTAGTAAATGTGAAAATCTGGCTGGAATTGCTGATTGATTTCAAAACCCAGTGATAAGAAACAGTTGATTCAGCCCAGATCCACCACCTCCTCCCTTTGGAGGCTTCTGTATGGCTTGTCTCCTGTGTTATGCTAATTTATTTTATCGACTTCCATTATCTATGTATCATCTGGAACATTTTTTTTTAGTTGTGTGTCATATGACTTGGCCTATACTGGTTTATGATTAGCATAATCACATAATCTGAGCTTGATTATGTGACTGAATAATAGGTCAGGTATAGGCCTGGTTGGACTTGATCTAAGCCCCGAAGCCCCATCTTTACATTTCTCCCTTCTGCTTTCTTCTGTGGTGACCCCTTATCTAATGGGACTCCCTTCCTGGTGGGGAGCAGGTCCAGCAGCTCCATCCTTGCAACTTCTCAGCTCCCAGGGCAGCAGAGAAGGTCTGGCTTCATGTCCAGGCCACCAAGCATTTGCTGTCAAGGCTTGCCTTGAGTCACATGCTTCTTGGGGGACCTTGAGGGTCAGCTTCCACTTATCCCTACCCTCTGTTTGCTGTTTGCAATTCAGTTAAAATTGATAAACCCCAAAGTCCTACTACATTCTGGGTTCTACAGGCCTGAAAACACTAAGATGAGTAACATATTTCTGCAGATCTTGGGGAGCTCACAGCATGTTAGAGAAGGTACAGAAGCTGACATGGAAATCCTTTTTGATGTGAAATATTAGACTCAAAGGAATTCTAGGGAGGGCTCATCTTCACCTGGGAATATTAGTGGGAGATTCGTGAGAGAAGTGACACTGGAGTTAAGCCTTCTGTGAGGAGTAGAACTTCGTCATGCAGACAGGTCAGAGGAATAGGGCAAAGACATTCCAGTAGAAAAAGAGCATTACCAGATAATTTTAATTTTCTTCAAGTTCTGTTTCTCAGGCTTCAAAAGGGCCAGTGCACCATCCTGTTCTTATATTGCATCTACTCTCTATGACCAGACCTTCCAAGATGAACACTTGGTCCTGAGAATATTAGAGAATTTTATTTCTTTGCACTCATTTGGCAGAGGCATTTATTACTTTGTATTGTTATTTACTTCTCTCCCTTCACCAGTCCCTCTTTATGCTCATTGTCTGGGCTGCACAATTAGTGCCCTGTTATCAAGCAGTAGTCTCCCTGTTAGCAAAGGGGTTGTGTTCCAAAGACACACTTTGTCATCGGAAACTTTGTTCTCCAGTAGTGAAATAATGGAGGCACCCTAGGGCTGCATGCAAGGAAGACTGAAGGGGGGGTTGGTACAGCTTGAAAATATCAGCCAACTTTTAGGTTGGAAAACACAATACAGTAGTCTTGAACCTGACAAAGACAAGGAAGAGGAGGGAGGAAAGCAGCTTGATTTATGGCTAAGGTAGTAAGGAGGAAGGGAGAGGGCTTGGGTGTGTATTGGAGGTTGGAGCCAAATTTTGTATCAGTGGTATTGGGGTCAGGTGACACTGCTTCACATGAGCTAGACCTGTATGAAGGAGGACAGTGGCGAGTAGAAAGCAAATCATCATTTGCCTGTTAGTTGGACTTGCCCCTTCCCAGCACCTCCTTGCAGGTAATTCTTGGAATCTGAGCTTGAACATATGGCCCAGTCTTGGATCTACTGGGCCCCTTTCTTATCCTTTACACAAACCAGAATCTGGCCACTCTCGGGGCCACGTGGGACCAGAAAGATGTGCAGCTTACCCCCTCTGCTCATTGTAGAACAGACAGGATTGACTGCCAAAGAGGGAGACGAATCTGCACCCATGGGTGTGAGGCCTCTCCTTAGTCCCAATTTTAGTGAGAAGAGAGGAGACTTTACTGGGGAGAGGTGCAGAGCAATTTCCATTCTCCAGGTGCTGCGTCTGCCAAACCAAGGGAGACCATGGCCATGATACAGTTATCTCCAGATCCACAAATAAGCTAGAACTGAGCTCTTCCCTAGCAGTTCTGGAAAATGTTACCCTTGAAAGAGTATCAGCAGGAACATTGGGAGGACATTTGTGAGCTCCACTGATTCCAAACTCCAGTCAAAAAATGCACCAGAGTTAAATTGAACCTTGGAACTGGTCAATGAAGGTAACGCTTTAATAAGGGGCAGAGCTCTTTCTCCCAGTTAGTCATCAAAAGCTGACAATATGAATATCTTCTCTTTGGCATAACACTTGAGTGCAGCTCATTGACATTAAAAGGTTGTCAGTCGGTGACAATGAAGGACTGAGAGGGGGATTTCTAGTTTTGAAGGGGAACACGGCACTAGAGACCTGTGTGAGAAGATAGAGTGGTGGGGGGAACAGTGTGGCACACAGGCATGGAAACTTCCAGGTCCTCTCTGCTGTTACTGAGGCCACTTTCTGCCACTTGTTCCACCCCTAGTATATTGTGAGACCCCAATATGTGCCCCATATTTTGGGGCAAGGACCGTATTGGTTTTTCTCACCACCGTTGGATATAGGCCTGCACATAGCCTCGTGTGGATGTTATGGTTGACCCACTCATGATGCAGAGGGCACGGCCAAGAGCAAATTACACATATTATTTTTCATTTTCATTGTTACATAAATTTTCCCCAGTGATCTATTTATCAAGGTTTTACTCTTCACTCTGCTATAATTGGAGACTCTATTGCACAAAAAACCCATTATTCTATGTGTATAGAATGTTGATAGATATAATACTGCCTTGTTCAGGGGTTATTTTTTGGGTGTATGCCTTATCTTAAAGTCACTCTAAAATCCCAATGGGTAGAGAACCTGTCTTTTAAGAATCTTTTGATTCCTGATTTAGAATATATAATAGGTGCTTTATAATTGATTATTTCCCCAGTGAGACTCTTAAGCTTTCTTGAGTACAAGAACAATGTCATATATTTATTCATCTCCTCTGCCAGTGTTCTACACATAGTAGGTCTTGTCTTAGAGACAGAACCGTTTTTGAACAGCAGCGTTAATTTAGACACCCTGTAAAATGTTGTTCCTATAACAATGCATGGCTTTGGCTTTAAGCCCAGTGAAAGCGCATTAATCGTTATGAGTTTCTCTCTGTAAGGTTTTTCCCCTTTGTCTCCTATTTTTTGGTACGTGAACAGCCTCTGTCTCTCTGTGGGGAAGCGGCAGGCAGCTTCAGTGAGTACAAATGTTATATTCACGTGTGGAACGTAGCCCCAGAGATAATCATATGTACCACTGATCCGTCAGTAGATTCTATTACGCATGTGGTTCTTTTATCAAAGGAATTAAGTTTTCTTGATATGTTAGGAAATAGTACTTTTTTTGGCCAACTCTGGAATAGATGAATGGATATTTTGGACATCTGTCTAGATTGCCAGCTTTGGATTCCTTTTTTTCCCTGAATTTTGGTAATTCCAGATTTAAGAGTGCATTTGCTCTTAAATTGTGTCTTCAAGTGATCAATACTGTATTTGTGGACAGTAATTATTTTAAAAGAGAAGTGAAATATATCCCCATACGTTTTTTTCAAAAAATCTAAGTCTTTAAGAAGCACTCGATTTCTTTTTTCTCTCTTTCCTACATTTGTGTGTACCTAGCAAAGATCCTCGGAGGCATTTCTGTTGGAAAGAAATCTTCTTTAAATAGATGGGTGCAATAGAATAATCATGTCTTGTACTTGGGAAGATATCACTTGCCTAATGGCATAATAATTGATTTTTTCACCCCTTGTCTCTTTAGAATAATACTTTTTAAACCCCCAGAAAGAGCTGAAGATGAAACATGACAATCCAGGGAAATGTACTGTCCACTTCACCAATGCACCCAACTCCACTTGATAACCTTTCTGGGGCCTGATCTGTGGTTAGCTGTCCTGTAAGAAACCCAAGATCCGCCCAGTCACGATACATTGGACGCCATCCCTGCTAAGACCAGGTTACAAGATGAAACTCTCATACCCCTTAGCTGTTAAGATGGAATTTCCGTTCATTGAAAGCATAAATCCTTTGCACAATATTTTTATGCTTGTTTTCCTCCTGCGTGTAAACCTTTATTTGGTGCTCTCTCTCTTCTGTGGTAAGATTGACTTTTTAGGGCAGATGAGAATTTTGGAGATAATTTACCCCCTCCTCCATTCCTGTGGCTATAACAACAGCCAAGTCCCAGTGCCACTTTGATAAAAAAAATTTCCAGAGCTGTTCGCCTGTGTTGCCTTGGTCTGCCTTGTCTTAGAGGCACATCATTTTTGCACATCAGTATTAACAATTCAAACACCCTGAAATGCTAATAGCACTAGTAAGCTTTTAATTCCATGGAATTTATTGCTTGCTGTATTTCCATGAATTTATAACGCTTTGATTCTTAAGAGCCCCATTTAATCAGTTTTGCCTGGCACCAACATAATAAACAACTTGCCGGTGAAAAAGTGCCACTTGGGGGAGGCTGCTAACAAGGAAGTTAAATGCTTCTGCCACTAGCAGTTTCTTCGCTGTATTTTTCATGAGCGGTAATGTACTTTGCTGGCTTCAGAGCGGTGGTTAAACACAGGACAACGAGCCCCACTCCAACACTCAGAACCTGAGACTTTGCCGGGTGTCTTTGCAGAAAGCACGGAAGAAACCAGTGCTTTTAGCCTTATTTTTTTTTCTCCTTTAGCTTAATGGCTTCTCATACTTTTTCATTATCTTTACCTTAATCTCTTAGCGTATGATTTATGGACTGGAATGGTAAGTGATATCAGTGGGCAAAAACAATCATTAGAGGCTGTTAAGGAACCTTTATTGTTTATTTGGCTGCCTGTCCATAAAAGTACACATGATGGCCCTAATAGCAAAATATCAAATTATCAAGTGCTTTAAAGCAGAAAATGTCATTTGTTTCTCAAAACTGTACCAACTTTATATAATTGCCCTTTTAATTATCCCTAGTGGCCCATGAAATTTGCAAAATAGAGCATCAAAGCTTTGATTTACTTACATCTTGCACTTTGGCGGGATTCTTAATGAATATTGTTTAGTACTAATGCTGAGATGAAATTTGTAAATGTTTATAGTGAGGGATGTAGAAGTGGGGGGAAGTCTAGTAATAAAACTGAATCAACTGGGTTCCCCAGGATGGAACAATATGGCCATATTCTTGGACTTTCAACATTCTGAAAAATCCTTTTTATAGTGGAATTTTATTTTTAATTCAGATCTAGGTGGATACATGTTATAGTTTTGTAGTTTCTTTTTTTTTCTGCCTAATTAAGTGATCTCATTACTTTCCTAGAGCCTTTGAGGGATAATTTGTTTGTTTCTTGGCAGTTTTGGATTGGGGTCAGCTGCTGCTTCAGAAATTGCAGTCTACGAGATGACATTCAGAAATAGATCTCGAAAAGCTAATCTTTTGCAATTGTAGACCTGTGGGCTGATTTCAGACGGAGAGTTTCTTGGCCTCTCTGGAGCCCACTCTGAGTTTGAGGCCTCCTGGGACTATTTTGGGTCATCTTCCTTGAAGTTTGCGTGCACCGTCAAGTGCCATTAAATGAAAAACAACAAAAAAAAAACCCTCGTGACTCGCTGTGAGCCCAGGATGGGTCTGCGTGTGTGGCGCTGCTGCAGAGTGAGTTTCCATCTCTCTGCATTCAGTTCCCTTCCCAGATTTTTGTCTTAACCCTGCAGAGATGAAACACGAGGCTACATCTTGGGTAACAAGAGAAGTGGTGATATAGGATGTTGATAGGGAGACCCTGGAATTTGATTGCAGGCTAGTTCGCTGGGCACAGGAAGCTCTGTTGGTTCTCATTGATAGAGATATTAAATAATCCTGGTGGGAAGGTGGACACCTGTGGAACATCACTTGTTAGGCGTCCCCAGGTTGACAGCATACCAGTGATAACCAGCCGATGGGTGTGGTGTGCCTACTTGCATCTTCCTCGCCTGCTGATGAGAATGTCTCGAGGGACAGAATCAGGACACTAACAGAAGTCTATAAGATTACATCTCTTATTTCCCCTTTATCTACCTGACTTGTCACTCGGTCGGAGGGGCTGGCACCATGTGTCTCCAGAAAACCATGTTGGTTGTTGCCTGGTAACTTGTTCTTCTCAGAGTGATGGTAAAAAGATTGTTTCCTCCCAGTATCTCCCCTGGTATGGAAGAGAAGAAGATCAGTATTAATTACTCGGCTCATCATTTTTTGAGGGGTGCTTCGTTACTTTACCCACCTTTCGCAGTCTTCTGGGGCTTTTCCTGCCCCTTGGAATCTCTGAAATAGCATTTGTCAGTTCTCAAGCACCTCAAGATACTTAGTCTTAAGTCCTTGTGATGTGACTGTATCTGACTTCTAGAATTATTTTCTGCCTCCTTCATCTAGTTAATGGCAATTTAGAAGTGGAAATAATTTCAAAATTATTAAATTGCAGGCATTTTTAAGCAGTCTATTAGCCCTATCTACCAGAAGTAGAAATATGTGCCTGTTTCGACTTTTGTCTTACACAATTACGTCGCCTGCTCTTACTTACTTTGTCTCGCAAATTGTATCTCTATTCTTGCTTTTAGCTCCACGACCTTTTCCTTCCTTATACAATAGTTGTTGTTTTCAGTCCTCTACATCAGCCAAGTGATTTCTCCCCATCTGACATTTCCATTTGCAGACGCAGTCCTGTGCTCAGTCCCCCTGCAGCCCTCTTGGGCATGGCTCTCATGTCTTTTGGTGGCCTCGCTTTGATGCTTCAAGAGCATCTATACATTGGTCTTTTCCCTTTGGTTTTCCTTTTGGATTCTCCTCCATTTGGATCTACTGTACACTCCTTTAAACTTTTCTAATACTGAATCTCTTTTTCACATGCATTTACGAAAGGGGATCTATCAGAAGGCAGGAGAGACCTGGGCTACTTTCGTTACTTCAGGGCTCATAATGTACTAATGCGTAATGCAAAGGCAAAACAGACTTAGGACATTTATGGTATTTTCTCAACGTTTACCTTAAATAAGTTAATGTTTTCACACACACACAACATATAATGCAACACAATAGTGTGAATCACATGATTTATTCCAAATACTATTTCTAATGTATTTAGGTGATGTGATGCAATAATGGAGCTGAAGGTTAAAATTCTTTGACGAAGGGCTAAGTGCCATCCTGTCATTGTATTTCTGTGACAGGGGGTTAAATCTGATTTGGAGACAGCATTAAAAGGCCAAATTTGTGAGCCAGCCCTGATGGCCTAGCAGTTAAAGTTTGGCGTGCTCTGCTTCGGTGGCCTAGGTTTGGTTCCTGGGCGTGGACCCACACCACTTGTCTGTCAGTGGCCATGCTGTGGTGGCTCACGTGGAGGAGCTGTAAGCACTTACAACTATACACACGACTGTGTACTGGGGCTTTGGTGGGGGAAGAAAAAGGAGGAAGATTGACACAGATGTTAGCATAGGGTGAATCTTCCCTTGAAAAAAAGAAAAAAAAAATTCCAGATTTGTGACCCTGTGTGGATGTGAGTCATGGACTAAGGGACTTTCTTACCTTCTCCAAAGACTGTCACATTTCCGGGCACCTTCCTTTCCTCCTCCTTGGTTTCCTGTTCTGGCTCTGCGTCTGTCCGTACAGCCCTAGCGAATTCTTCCCTGTTGTAAAAATTGAACCCACCATTTGGTGGGTTTCAGGACCAGCCCTGTCCCTGTGCTCTGTGCCTCGTGGTTGGTCCATGATATCTGAGTCATTCCATCTCCGTGACCTCTTGCGCTTTGGAGCCTTGTTCGCCACTTTTGGCGCCCTTGCCTGTTTCCTGAGGTGTGAAATGAAACTCCTACCTTTTGATGCCGGAAATGCGACCTTCACTTTTTCACTCCCTTCCTCCTACATGATTCTGATGAGGTTTATCTTCATGTTTGTCACTTTGTTCTCAGTTTCCTTCGCACTTTATCGGTTCTTTTGGAGTCGGTCCAGGTGTTCATGTGCTCATGCTTCTTGCCGTAAATCGTCATGGTGCCGTTAACAAGCTCACAGGTTACTGGGACAATAGCTAGCCTGGGAAGAAGCCTGAGTCTGCTTCTTTTCTACAGTGTTCCATGTTTTCTGATCCGTGCCTCTTTGAGAGAGATAGAGACAGAAAGACAGATTATATGTCAAGTCAGCCAGTTGCTTAGGTGTCTTTGTCTCACATCTGGCTGTTTCTTCTTAGAGAAAAACCTAGTTGGCTTTTGAGGACTGGAGGTGAGCTAATGGAGGAGAGACTGTTAGCAGTGCCTACTGCTGATATGTTAATGGATTTGCCTCAGGGCTTACCACCAAGAGATTTCTGGAACTGAGAGCCATTCTTTTGTTCAGTTCTTGGTTCATCTCTGATATCAGAGAGGCAGAATTATCCCTTTTCTTTAGGGATAAAGGATCTCCCAACTGATTTCTCATCCAGTCAATTGTGGCAGGTACCTAGAACAGCACTAACATAGTTCTCAATAAATTTGGCTGATGGTGTTGCTTTTGGCTAAAGTTGTGGTCGTTGTTGTTGTTAAATCAAAGAGAAGCAGTCTAGAAATTTCTTGAGAGAAAAAAGAAGGCAGAACTTGTTTTCTCTTTCTCCGTTTCCTTGCCTGCTACCTCTAGATTCCTGGAGTTGGATCTGGTACTTCACAGAGCAGAGCTGGACTTGCCTTGAAGCTTAGGGAGGGAGCTTCTGAATGTGTAAGTGGTAAGGGGGACAGTCTCTAGAATCAGATGAGCTGGGTCTTGCATCTCAACTCACCAGCTTTCTCACTGTGTGATCTGGTGCAAGCTACTTGACCTCTCTGAGCTTCTCTTTCCTCATCTGTAAAATAGGGGAAACTGCACCCATTTTAAAAAGTTTGCTGTGAGAATTAAATGCAGGCATGAATATAAAAGCAATAGAGCAGAGCCTGGTACATAGTGAGCACTCAATAAATGTTACAGTTATTTTTCATGTTGTTCAGAATACCTGAATACCTGATAAAGGACTATTATCAGTTGCATAATTCTGTACATCCAGCTGAACTACAGTGTGGTAACCGCTTAATGGACAGTCTTGTGCTTCAGATCCAGAGTAGGGGCTGATGACAAGAACTCTGGGAACCTCCTTGCCCCTCGAATACAGCGTTCAGCAAACCAGCTGAGAAGGACTGAGGGACAGGTGCCAAAGCAATTAGAGAATCCAATCAGATCCCCTCTAAGTGCAATGTTTTCAGAGTTGTTAGGACTTAAGGATTGAACTAATTTCTTTAAAAGGCCATTTATGGCTCTCCATTCCCAATGTCAAGATTTTATGGGTCTTGCGTTTCTCATCCTCATTTGACTACGTTCTGGAATTATGGATTTTGTATTTGTTGGCAGTTCACCACAGATACTCCATGGGTCTTCCAAATTGGTGTGTTTTGGAAAACATCACTTTTGTTTGCTTTCCTGTCAGGACAATAGTGGCTTGATCTTGGGGGCACCAATGCAAAAATTCCATTGAGGATTAAATTATCCATTGGGTATAGATGCCCAAATGTTTTTACCCTTAAAATTATCTCTGGGTGTGTAACTCATAGTCATATGGAAGTGTGAAAGTCACTGAATGAGATTTTTCTAGACAGATGCCATCTCAGAATCTGGGTTTCCTGTGTGTTCAAGCTGGTTATTATTAAATAGTTTTTCAGTGGAGCTTTGAAAAGGGACTGTATCTCCACCAAGGAGTAGCTTATGTGTGACTAGAAGCTGGGTAGATGGAGCAGCTTCACACAGAAACATAGGTAACTTTAACTTTTTCAGAGATGATTCCTCTAAGTCTTTCAGATTAGGTTAGGCCCCCCAATTATATGTTCACATAGCATCCTGCATTTTCTCCTAGCACTTAGAGTTATAAGGGATTGTTTCTGAGGCTCTTCTTTTAGGATGTGACTGTCTACAAAGATTGCAGGTTCCCGAATGGTCAGGAACAGTATTTAGTTCTGTATGCCTGGCACATCACAAAGGATCTGGCGTATCGTAGGACTTGATATACACATTTATTGAACATTGATTGAGTAGAAGGAGCAGGGGTTTTTATTCCTCACTTACTGGGAATTTTCCATAAGTGGCTATGTTTCAATTAGGATTGAATTTGGGTGCACCGAACAGAAACCTGACTGTAGTGACTTAATCCAGGAGTTGGCAAACTTTTTTTTGTAAAGAGCCTGGACAGTAAATATTTTAGGCTCTTGCAGGCTATGCGGTCTCTGTTGCAACTACCCAGCTCTGCTGTTGTGACATGAAAGCAGCCACAGACAATGCTTAAATCAATGGGCATGGCTATGTTCAAATAAAACTTTAGGCAAACAGGCTCCAGGTTTAGCCCAAAGGCCGCAGTGTGTAGTCTCCTGGCTTAATCAAATGAGGGGGGTGTGTAATTGTCTTTAACAAAACAAGAAGTCTAGAAGTAGGCCCTGCAAGGCTGGTGCGCTGCTCAAAGGAGTCCTCCGGCTCGGAGCTTCTTCTTGCTTGTCCGTGCACCATCGTTAGCATGTGGTCTAATGGTCACAAGGTGGCCCCTGTACCTCTAGACATCAAAGGTGTGTTTCCAGGCAGGAAGGAGGTGAAAGAGCAAAGGACAAAGTGGTTTCTTCTCTCCAGATTTTGCTTCTTTGCAAAATAAACTATATCCTCCTGGATTTGCTTTCTTACTTTGGAAGGAATGTTCTGTGTTTCGATGTGTATCTATATCTTGCTGGCCAGGGTTGTGTTTCAGGGCTACTTTCAGTCGCAAGAGAGCCTGGAACTGCAAATATTTTAATTGAGCACGTTGCTGCCCAAACAAAACTGGGCTTCTGGTGCTGAGGAAGGAGGGTGACTGAGATTGCTTAAGCAACTAGCACAAGTCTACTGTGCTGTGGATTTGAAACTGTCCGCTGTCTCCCCCTTCCTCCCCAACTACTTTCTATTCAGGGTTAATTACGTTATGTATTAAGCAGAAGAGGCACTGGTTATGCACCTGTTTTGCAGATTCAGATCTCAGCTCATCTACTCACTGTCCCTGTGACTTTGGCATCAGTTTTCTCTGCTTTAAAAAGCGGGAAAAGAGTGGTGCCTACTCTGGAGTTGAGAGTAAGTTTGAGAAGGTACATGAAGCCTTTAGCACTGTGCCGGCGGGTGACAAACACTCAATCAATAGCACATGTCATCATTATTGCTACTGTGAATGTACAGATTATGTTTTTTGTCTCCACTTGCTCTTTCCATCACAGAGATATTTATTTAAAAAATACAGAAGTGGGGCCGGCGCGCTCCGCCTCAGCGGCCTGGGTTTGTGGGTTTGGATCCTGGGCGTGGACCTACACCACTTGTCAGCCATGCTGTGGAAGCGACCCATATATAAAAAGTGATGGAAAGTTGGCACAGATGTTAGCTCAGGGCTAGGCTTCCTCAAGCAAAAGAAGAGGAGGATTGGCAACAGATACTAGCTTAGAGCTAATCTTCCTCAGCAGGAAAAAAAAAAAAACAGAAGAAAATGGAAGAGAAATGAATATAAGCTTTCCAACTATTATAAAGTGTGAGGGAGGATTGGGGGTGTTCCATCTGTAGCCGTAGGCATTCCAGAAGATCCTGAGCTTTTAAAAACTGCCCTGTCCCATTAGACAGCAAAGTTTGTGATAAATAATAATAGAACAATAAAAATTCAATTCCCAAAACCTTAACTGCGGTTATACTCTCCCAGCAGCAACTGAAATTCTCAGCCTTCATGGTATATGCATAGACTATGTTTTGTTGTTTTATTTTAGGTTTTAAACATATTTAAATTGCTCTGGGCTGGTATTTCACAGGACAGGAAGTCTGGCTCTGTCAAAGGCTGCGTTGCCTCTGTGCTGTGTACACAGCAGAGAACTCATGCTTTATCTCCCTGCGCCCTGACCTGCTCTAACTGGTGTGGGTGTGGATAGAGGTGTTCTCAAGAGCAGAGGGGTGCGAAACCTTGACCCTGAGCGCTGCTTGTTGCAATATTTCTGATTTTAAATGAGTATCTTCATGGGTTTCCTTGACTCTTTCAGCCACTGTGTGAAAAGTCCTCTCTGGGCATGTTTGCATTTGCCTTACAAGAGCTAGCCAGTTTGCAGATGGAGTCCTGAGGCCACCCAGAGAATCAGGCCTACAGCTCATTAACCAAGCACCTTCGCAGGGGCTCAAGATTTACTAGGTCAAATCGTGAAAGCGGGAACCTTATTGAGAGAACACTTGGAAGGTTTATTTCTAACACCAGTCACAATACTAGAATCACCACCCAACTGTCATTTTTAAAAAGCAAAAGCTGAGCGTCAAATTAGCAGAGCCCTAGCGGAAATCTCTCCTCCAAATCCATTACACAGGAGGTGAGCTGGGTAAATACCGAGGACTCTCCCATTTAGACTCTGACCCGCACTCAGCAAGGGGAGTGATTTGTTTCCCATGTTGGTTCCATGCCCACCTTTTTGCGAACCTTTTAATTTAAAAGAGACAGTGATTAATGATGCTTTTGATCCACTGACTTTTTTTTCTTTTAAAGGGCAGCCTCTTTCTTTTCTACATAATTTGATGTTGGAAGTAAACCATGAGTATAAAAATTATATTGCTTATTTATTTCTGAGTGTGTTAGGCATCTCCTAGCCTCTTTACCCCAGCCCGAAGCTTTGATCGTTATGGTGCAGGCTGGTTCTTATCTTTTTTGTAGTGTTAGCATTCAGTGTTTGGTATGTAGCAGGGGGTTGACAAATATTTGTTAAGTGAACAAATGGGTGAATGAATTAATAAATGATACTTAATAATCAGGACTTGTGTGGAGGGCAGTTCCGAAAGTATATTTCCCTGATAATTTGTGTGATTTCTTATTCAAAAATGATGAATATTCTGTAGGCTATGTGGTTGGGCTTTGCTTTGAACCTGTGATGATCAAAATTAAGGTAGTTTACAATGGACGATCTTTCTGCTTTGGTCCCCTTGGTAGTAACATTGGTGTTTTTTGCCTGAGCAGGAGATCAGGCCACCAAACACAAAGTCATGTTAAAGTTTGTGAATATTTTCACAGTCGTCCTGGACTACTTAGTAACTCAGCTTGAGTCTACAAAGCTTGATAACCTGTCTAGCTATTCTGTGCTTCTTTTGTTGTGGACACATAGATGTCAATAACTAAGAAGGGAAAAATATTGTGTTAATCACAGCATTACATCAGATCTTAGCAAATGTAGATTCTGGTCCAATTCTTTCAGAAATAAAAGTCTTTTAGGGGGGAGGCTTTACTATTTCGCTCAATTTTATTTTCCTCTTTAAATACTTAAAAGTGCAAGAATTGGTCTTAGTTCTAGATTACAGAACTGGAAACTAAAGTTTAAAAGAAAACAGAAAACTAAGATTTTTTTAATAGTGTGTTTTATATTGTATTGAAGACTTAGTGATAATTTACAAAAAGTGGCATCATTTATATAGATTTACTAAATATAGAATACAGTCTAAAACTTAATGTGCTATAAGATAATTACTTTGACTATGTGGCAGCTTTGCAAGGGACCCATGTTGCTAGGTATAAATGATAGGTTGTGTAACTCGCTACCTTCTTATCTTGAACTATATTATCAGGGGCTCTTTCTGTTTTACCTTAACGTGCCCAGGGAACTCCTGTGTAGCTTAAAAGGACACTCAAATGAAGAAAATGCAGTTAGTGGTTTAGCGAATTCCAAACTTTATTAGCAGTTTGTGTTTAGGAGAAGGGCAGGTAGTGTATGGTGGAAACCTCATGACACCGAGAGTTGATGTACCTCAACTCTAATCCAGGGCAAGACCTGGTGGAGAGCTGGTTGCACTGGATCCTCTTAAAGGTCCTTTCCCACCTCCAGCAGGTCTGTGACCACCTGGAAATTGTCACGATGCCACACCTCCAGTGCGGCACCTCCAGTGCCCATAGCTGCCCACTTCACTCCTTCTCTATGATGCGTTTCTGCCCTGTGAGGGGCAGATTTCATTTAAAATTTAAGGTGACCCAGAGAAGCTACTCAGTGTCAGCTTCCTACATTAAGGTGCATTCTTGCTTATATTTTCAGTGTAGAAATAAAAGAAATCAACTGAGTCGTACATTTTGATTCTTGAGACTTTTTCCATGCCCAAATCTTGTGTCATCTTTTAATTATTTTTGCCTTTGTTTGTGCTCTCTTACTATTCACTTTCCTTTGAGTTTCAGTCTTATTTTCACCCCAAATTGTGGGTTAAAAAAAGTAGCCCAAATATGATATGGGAATAATTAAATTAGTTAACATTACATATAGTATTTAAGAATGTATGAATGCTTAACAGACTTTATCCAAAAGTGTAAAACACAAACAGTGTATAGTAGTTGACAAAAATGAACCATCACATAAATTCTTGGACAAAATATGGCCAAAATGGCCCTCTGCTTAAAATAGTAACAACAAACAGCATGGTGAGCCAGTTGCTTCTCTGCATCCCTTTCCCTTTCTCTAAATGTTAGCAAGTATCCCCAGTTGTTCCCTGCTGCTCCTTCCTGCCCTTGCCCTCCGCCTTCCCTACCTAATTGGGTGGCGTCCTGAACTTCAGCAGGACTCCCTGCCCCTCCACTCCCCCTCACCGTGGCTTGCCTGTGAAGGGATCCAGCTTCACTTGTCCTGAGGGGCTTGGACGTAGCTAGCAGGCTGAGTCCGTATAGCAAAGCACTCCTTGTGGTGCGTGTCGGCTAATATGTGGTCCCAAGTGATAGATGCCATCTCATATATAGACATTTCATTGATTTGTAGACGTTTTTGTTTTATCACAAACTTATTTCTGTTAGTTTTTCTTCTTAGCATTGTTCATCCACAAACCATCTAGTCCATCTTTAGAAACTTGGCAGTTGACAGGAGTCAGCCCCTTTTTCCAGATGCCGTGGGGTTTAGTTTTCTTCCAACATAAGGGTAGATATTGAGAAAAATAATAGGAGTAATAGCAGGTAACATTTGTGGAGCGTTTGGTGTGTGCCAGGAGCCATTCTGAATCCTTTATGTATATCTTCTCTTTTAGTCCTCATAACAACTTTATAAAGACGTACTGCTGTTGACCCCATTTTATAGATAATAAAACTAAGACACAGACAGGTGAAGTAACCTCAGAAGGTCACACAGTGGTGTATCTGGGCCTTAAGCCTGGGCTCTCCTGGTATCTACTGGAAGGCTTTGAATGACATGTTTACACCCTCATGGGGCATTCCATTCTTAGAGCTGTTGCTGGGAAGGTTTCTCTGTGGTCCAAATCCACTTTGTGAATGTTATCAGTGATAGTTCTGGACAAAGAATCATTTAAGTTAAAAAAAATAAGTTCCCAGACCGGAAGTCTAATCAGAGCTTTCCCTTTTTCTCCATTCCCCTTCTACATCCTTCCAGTTGCCCAGCTCTGTTTATTTAACCTCTGAAGTCTCTCTCCTGCTGTCTGTTCTTCTTGCCATTGCCTTCCCAACGTAGAATGAAGGCTTGGCTCCTTACCATAGCCTTCAAGGCGCTTCATACTCTAGCCCCATTCTGTCTGTCTTCTATCCCTCTAGCCTGGCCTTCCATAGAATGACCGGTGCCTCTTGTGGGGCTGGCCCTCTTTTAGGAGTTAAGGATAGACATGGGAGTGATAGATTCCAACTTGGTCCCTCGCCTTGGGGAGCTTACATCAGACCACTTATTATACCCTGTTTTTGCCCTGATCTTGAACTTGTGCAGTTCATGTTATTGCTTCCTTCAGCTTTCGATGCCAATCCTCTTCTTTTCTTTTTTTTTTCCCCTCTCCCCTAGCTATTAACATCCTACTCATCCTTCAAGGCTTGGCTCAGATATCACTTCTATGAAGCCTTTTCAATTTAACCCAGTCTGTGTGACTCACTTCTTTGTCTGGGCTCCCACAAGTGTGTTTGTATTTCATTATAACCTTTGTTCAAGTCTGCTCTGTGTTTTATTGTGTTCTTTTCAGAATTTGAAAGCCACAAATTCTTGCCTGAAGGTAAGAACCTATGTAGCTTATTTTTGTATGCCCTAGAGCACACTAGCTAGATAGTAGGTGCTCTACAGATATTATTAAGCACAGCAATAATAATTGTCATTTTGTTGAGGGCCTACTGTGCATCAAGACAGCTAGATATTTTGTGTTTATTGTCAAGTTTGCAACTGCCAACTAGTTTGCTCTGGCTCCTGGAAGTCCAGATTAAGAATCTACCTCTCTTTAATAAATACACATATGGCTCAATTTCTTCAATCTTTCCACATCCTGGAAACTTCCTCTTTTTACTCACATCCTCTTTTTACCCATTCTTTATTTTTTTAATATCTTCAAAACTGTGCTGCAAAAAACTGGAAAGAAGATTCCTGATTTGCAGATTTGGACACTGGTCTTTTTTTTAATAACCGTTGGCCAAAATTTCATGTTGCATTTAGGAGCAGCCATATGTAACATATAGGAACACCCTGTCACATATTCTGAATTATCCTGAACGTGAATTCATTAAGCTCAGCTTCCTCCTGTGAACGAGGGTCAGGCAAGGATCTCCCCATCATATTAGTTGAGTTTTTTGGTTGCAAGCAACAGAGATTACCTCTGGCCAACTTAAAGGGAAAGGCTTTATTGGAGGAACAGCCACTAGTTCACAGAATGGACGGCAGTTTGGGCAAGGCTAGCAAGCAGGACAGGTCCAGTATATGGGCAGCTCGAATGAACTGGCCACTTCGTCAGTGTCACTGCTGAAATAAATGCTCCCCAAACATTTTTCTGTCCTCACATCAATCTGCTTAGATGAATCAGAGGGGCCTGGTTTGTGTCACATGTCTACTCCCTGGCTATGAGAGGGCAGGGGACCTTGATGGAGGAGTCCCACCCTGCTTGCAACAACTGGGGAGAAGGGTAATTCCCCAAAAGGAAATGGAAGTGAGACTAGATTCTGGATAATCCCCCAAATGCAACACAAATACCAGCTACTCCTGAATTCTAATGAATAGTAGAGTTTAGTGAAGAGAGGTGCAGAGTTTTGCTCTTTAAAAAAAGTCCCACTTTTGTAGCTTTAGACTTTCTTTCTGACCAGGATCGTAGCTCTTGTCATTGGTGGTATCAGGAAACCTTCCAGCTTTGCATCATAGCAAGTTTGTTGAGCCTGCCTTTATCTTCTATGGCTTCATGTAGTATTTAAGTCACTGTGAAAGATGTAATAACATACCCAGACCTGTAACTAGCTTACTACCGAAGACCTTTCTCTAGCAAGTCCTAATAAAACCCAAGCTCTAAAAACCCATCATCAAATAATAAAAGAGAAATAGAGTAAATGCACAATTCATGAGATTAATATAGAGCAGGAAGACAATCTTTTTTTCCCTAATAATCTTTACTTTTATTTCCTACTTTATGGGGGTGCTGTTTAATTTCATGTTCATTTACTTTAATTACTTCTCGCATGTAGTTTGCAGGGCAGTTTGCCATTTTCCAACATCTAAAAGATGGCTTACTTGAGTTTCGTTTCAGACCCTGTTAGAATTAATATATAATAAAACCCAATGTGTATATTTCTCATTTTTCACCTCAAAGGATTATTCATCATAATAGAATCAGTTTTCCCAGGGAGATTTTATCAGACTTACAAGTCAAATTAGTCGAATGCATTTCTTCTGCTAATAAACAGGGAACCTTTACTCTGGAAGCATCTCTACACTGAATTCCAATAATTCAA
This sequence comes from Diceros bicornis minor, assembly GCF_020826845.1. Taxonomy (NCBI): domain Eukaryota; kingdom Metazoa; phylum Chordata; class Mammalia; order Perissodactyla; family Rhinocerotidae; genus Diceros; species Diceros bicornis. The sequence goes on along the minus strand of NC_080741.1, from coordinate 69,556,277 downwards.
CGCTTCCTTGCCTCGAGAGATCAACCTGTAAACCATCCAGGAATAAAAACATAAATTTATTAGCCTAAAAGGAGATTGTTAAGATGGGAGAATTTAAGAGGATAAAAGTGAAGAAAAGTCATGAAATCAAAATATAAATATTCAATATATGTTAGATTAAAATTAAAAAAAAAAAAACAATTTTAGAGGGATAGGCTTAATTCTCCCCTACTCCAAGCAAAGCATTTTTGGGGACAAATTTTTACGTGTTTTTGGTTGCATTTATTTGTGTGTTGCACGTGAGGACAATGCAAGATGGGTAAGGGGCTATTATAGTCTTACCTAAAAGAGTTGTGTGTTTCTAATTTAAAAGATAATCGCAGTTGTGGTAGGATCAGGCCACGGTGGATGGTGACTGGTTTGATCACGGCCTCCATTTTGATTTGCTTCATGATTTGTAGGTCCAAGGTTAATTGTGGGAAGATTTTGGCCGTGAAACTATGACAAGCCCTTACACGGATGGAAAGGGGGTGTAGTTTCTTTCAAGTGCATTTATTAGGGGCAGTGTGATCACTGACTCACTGGTTCTTGAGGTGAGTTAGTTCTAAATCCTCCTTTAAGTTTAATCCAAGTTGCTGTGACCTTCTCAAGCTTCTTGCACACAAGTATTTCAGATGTTGAGATGCTAGACATTTTGTCTAGTTCATAACTGAGAAACGCTGTCTTCTCTCTCTAAGATACGGCCAATTTGACCCTACAGAAGAGATACAAACGTGGATTTCGTTTTACTCCATAGATAAGATCTGCCGTAGTGAAAGATGCAGGTGAATAGATTGCTTAGGAACTGTGGGAACCCAATGGATAAATGACAAGAGAGAAATTTTTCAGGGCTAATGGTAAAGCCCTCTTCAGTGTGTAGTTGAAATTCACCTTCTCTAGTCTTTTTGCACAAGATTGAGAATAAAAATTGTTATGATTGATGAAGCATTCAGTGTATATCTAACTGTAAGTCGGACTAGAGGGACTTTTAAATCACCCAAATGAAAGATTGCATTATCATGAACATTAATATGTAACAGTTAAGTGTGTCATTGCTTATCATAAGTCCTAGCATTCAAAAGGCTCGATGAGGCCAGCCAACCAAAAAGAAAAAACTTTTTAGCAAACGCTGGTCCACAAAACCTCTGTGATTGAGGCCAGCCCAGTGGTCATGACTCTTAATGGTTCTTTATTTTGGTGTTCCCAACCCATCTGTAGATTTTAGTCACACCATGGGGGCTTAAAGATTTCCCCCCCAGATGTTATTGGGAAGAGAATGTTAGGGTTGAAACCAGGGGGAAGAATTTATTCCCAGTGAGAAGAGGAAGTTAGAGAGGAGGGAAAATAGAAAACAGTAACTTATTAAGGGCATGGAGGTTAGGTTAGTTGAATGTTTAGAAAATTTTTTATTTCTTATAGATTTGTTGCCATTTACCTAGTTGATAAATTATCAACTGCTAGAAAACCATTTCAAGAGGGTAGAAATTGGATCGTTCTTATCTTTTTTTTTTTTTTTTTTTTTTTTTTTTTTGTGAGGAGATCAGCCCTGTGCTAACATCCCCCAATCCTCCTCTTTTTTTGCTGAGGAAGACGGCCCTGGGCTAACATCCGTGCCCATCTTCCTCCACTTTATATGGGACGCCGCCCAGCATGGCTTGCCAAGCAGTGCGTCGGTGCGCGCCCGGGATCCGAACCAGCGAACCCCGGGCCGCCGCAGCGGAGCGCGCGCACCCAACCGCTTGCGCCACCGGGCCGGCCCCACGTTCTTATCTTTTTTATCTTTTGAAAAGTAATGTCTTTTCCTCCAAATTATATAAGGAGTACATGTTTATAGCAGAAAATTTGAACTATGAACAAACACCTTTTAAAAATTAAAATTACCTCTGTTCTCAACACACAAGAGAAATTTAATAAATGGAAGGGGTATCTTTACGTGTATAATGTATGAAAATATGTGAATGTTAATGTTACATATATCTATATTTTTCAGCGAACACATACTTTTCTCTGTCTTTTTTCATTTAACATGTTTATTATGTAAGCGTATGTCCCTAGACGCTCTCTTTATCTTTCTATCTACCATAACATCAAGCCCAGCACCATTTTAGTGGGATGAATTCATCAATATTTTTAAAAATTGTAACAAGTGCATCACATCAGAATTAAATCTTTGAGTTATTTATAGAGGGAAGAGAGATGGGAAAACCAGGGAATGAGCATGTATTGAGTACCTAGTGCATGCCTAGGACTATGCTAGACACTTCACAGTCATTTTGAATTTATTATCATTCAGTACTGAAGATGATGATAATTAACAATTATGGAGCAATCACTATGTACTAGGTGAGAACTTTGACGTGTATCATCTCATTTAACTCTCACCAAAACCCAAAAAGATCAGATACTTTTATTATTTCCATATTATAGATGGGAAACCTAAGGCTCAGGGAGGTCAAGCTAGTAACTCAAGATCACACAGCCAGGAATTATAAAGCCAGGCTGGCTAATGGTTTTTAGCTACCCTAAGCTGCATGCCACCTTGGCATGCCCCGTTCCCCACACCAGGGTATATGCTGCATGTATTCACTGCACTAACCTGCCTCCCAATATTTCCAAGCTATTTTTTTCTAACCTATGCTTCCTTTTTACAACTTCCCCGGAAGCTTTTCTTTTTTTGTGAGGAGGACTAGCCCTGTGCTAACATCCGATGCCAATCCTCCCCTTTTTTTTCTTGAGGAAGAGTGGCCCTGGGCTAACATCCGTGCCCATCTTCCTCCACTTTACATGGGACGCCGCCGCAGCGTGGCTTACCAAGTGGTGCGTCGGTGCGCGCCCGGGATCCGAACCTGCGAACCCCGGGCCACCGCAGCAGAGTGCACGCACTTAACCGCTTGCGCCACTGGGCCGGCCCCCCGGAAGCTTATTTTGACCTTTCTTTTCCTTCTGTGTTAAAACATCGGGGGAATCAGTGAGCACTATGTGTGGCCAGTCTTATCCCCTTCCATCCAGGGCATGGAGACAAACAGCAAGGAGGTGACACCTTTGCCTGCTCAGATGGTGACTTCCATGTGGATGCTGCTGTCACCTCCCAGGGAGCATCCACAGTCACTGCAGGGTGAGCCGAAGAATCTGTGCTTCAGTTACCGCTGCAGAGTCCGCACACCAAGGCACAGCTCACGTGACTGTGTGTGGCCTGTGTGCTGAGCTCAGGCTTCTGCCATTTTGTCTTAGAACAAGAAATGTTTGCCACTCAGTTGGGATTGTCCACGTGTTGCATCGAGGCCATGCATGTAACCATTTCCCCACTGGGTGACCAAGTTTTCTCTAACAGCGGTTGGCCTAGGACATCTTGTTTTACCTCTCTCTGCTTCTGTCTCTTCTCCTCAAAAATTGGGATAATCATCGTACCTACCATCGGAGTTGTTGGAAGGCTGGGTGAGGGTAGCATAAGTAAAGCGCTTTAGTAGAAGCCTTGCACAGAGTTGGCATGCAGTGGGTATGAGGTGGTGGTGTTTTTCTTCAGGTATCCTCTAAGGACTGAGAATCATTTTCTTCAGTGACAGTCTCTTGAGTGACAAGGGAACCATCTTAGATACCAGGAGAATTGACTAATTACACTTTGATTAGTCTAGTTCCCTTAAGGAAGTGATTTTTCTCTTGTGATTTAGGGATATCCTGGGATTTAGGGTATATCAATTAGCGTGTGTTCACTTATTAGTAACAGAACACCTCACTAACAGTGGCTGAAAACATAAGGATATTTATCATTTACTTGCCCAGAAGTCTGAAGGTAGGCAGTCCCAAGATTGGTTCAGCACCTGAATAATATCTGATTGCTGGGTTGGCATATCTGTGATTCATTTCACTTTTCCCTCATGGCCACAAGATGGCTGCTAAAGCTCCAGCCATCACCTTTCTACATAGTCGAATTTAAAGGCACAAAGTCATGGAAGGGGGCAACTCAGTGAGAGAGAGAGAGATCTCTCTTTGTGTCCTTTTCCTCTAATCAAGGAGGCAAAATATTTTTAAGCACTTCTTCTTTATATCTTTTAGCCAGAACTAAATTAGATTTCTATCTCTAACTGCATAAGAGCAGGGAAGAGGAACATCTCATTTTTTTCAGCTTAGAGAGGAGGAGGAAGGAGGGAAGAAGTTGGGATTGATTGTTGAATAGCCATCCAGCACTGTCTCTATATGGAGTAACACTTCATACTTGACCAGCTAAAATCTAGACTGTGCTTAGCAAAGGTTATGAATGTGACTATTTTCAGTTTTATTTAGAATGACAGTGCATTTTTGGATTCCACATTATTGCTAAAGCTGAAATTTCTTGGTATCGAGAGAGGGCGGATAACTCAAACACTCTTTGTTTACTTTCTTCATCATCAGGCTTTATCCCATCGCAAGCTCTCTGTGTATCACCCAAGAAATATTTTGTAGATGGCTCAGCTTTCTGCTCTAAGCCATAGCTCTGGATGTTTCACACCCTGCTCATGGTGTTGGGTATGACTGCCCTCCCCCACAAAATGATCTTTGCTCCTGTATTTGCCCATTGTGAAAGAGCATCCTGACAGCTGTGATGTATTTAGAATGTCATGGGGCTGGTTTTACAGTTACTTTGTTACATCACTACTAATCTTTCTCCCTAAGCTGAAAAATTCGTCCCACTTTGAGCTATAGGGAAAAGTGCCACCTGAATGTGTGTAGTTTGCAGTTTTCAGGAGAGGGACAAAATGGAGCAATGTTACTGTTTCAGAAACGTTTCCTAATGTCACTCTCGTTCCAAACGGTGTGAGTTATTTGAGTTGGTAGAGCAGAGCACTTTCTCTAGCTGATGTCTCCGAAGATCCAGTTTACAGGCAATGTGTTGGGAAGAGAGTAGCAAGTACATTTTTTCAACAGTGAAAAAAATTATTTTGCAACTAGCTTCTTAAAGAATGCTCTTGGGTCTAGTCCACAAGCATAAATCTACAATTATAATCAAAACTGCGATTAGAATTTATATAAAAATTAGATGAAAATTTTTATAAAAATTAGAAGAAAAGATTTAGAGTAAGAATGGAATTTTTAAAAAGTCACTACCAAAACCGCTAAATTTTAGAGAGCTTATTGATTTCCAATGAGAAGAAAATAAAATTTTTAATTAAAGAATTAATATATAGAATCTCGAACTGGGAACCAAATACTCATCTGCTGAAGATTGGATTCTCATGAATGTGGAAATTTTGTGACACTTCTAAAACTGCACAGTCCAAGACATAGTAGCCACTAGATGTGTTGCTATTTCAATTTGTTAATTAAAATGACATAAATTGAATAATAAAGTCTCTCAGTTGCATTAGCTGTATTTCAAGTGCTCAGTAGCCTTAGATGGCCAGTGTAGGTCTGGAACATTTCCGTCTTCACAGAAGTCCTATTGGGGAGCAGTTCTCTAGAAGAGTAGTTCTCAAGCAGGAGCAATTTTGCCCACCAGGGAGCATGTGGCAACATCTGGAGATATTTTTGGTGGTCACAGCTGGGGTGGTGGTGTTGCTACTGGCATCTGGGAATGCTGTTAAACAGCCTACAGTGCACAGGAGAGCTCCCACAATGAAGAGTTACTGGCCCGGAATGTCAGTAGTGCTGAGATTGAGAAACTGTACTCGCCCAGAGCGTGGACCCCTGTGGCCCCCAGCTCCTCAGCTGGAGTTTTAAAGCAGCTCCCACTACCAAGATTTCATGTAGTCTGTGTTTTGGGTATAATATTGGTGCGAAGTAGGGTGAAAACTTGAGGTTAAGTCTAGAAAAGACTTGTCCCAAGTCCTATGGCCCTAGTTAGAGGTAAGGGACGACCCACTGAGCTCCATGGGGAGTCCAGCTGACACCAGTGCAGCTGAGGCTGGAGAAATAAGGGGGCCATGCTGTTGGTTCCCCTCCCTCTTCTGCCTTCTCCCCTCCTCACTGTCCCTCTCTCTGCAAACTGAGTGGAGACAACCATCTAAATCATAATGTCTTGGAGTGGGGTGGATTGTCGTTCCACTCCAGGCCAGCATCATTAGCCAGGACATCAGCGTGAGTACCCAAGGCTCATAATGACCGTTGTTCTTGGTAGCACGTGGATGCCAGTATGACATACCAAGAATCAGGTGTCCCAGCCAGAGCTGCGTTCGGATCTGGGCTCCACCACTTAGCTGCTGTGTGTGCAAGAGTAGGTTACTTAACTTCTCTGAGCCTCAGTTTCCTCATTTATAAAATGGAAGTAGTAACAGTATACATCTTATTGGGTTATTTTAAAGATTAAATGAGAAAATGCATGTAAAGTAATTAGTACAGTCTCTCGCATATTAAGAATAAAGCCATTGGTAGCTTCTATTATCGTCGTGTTGTTATTGTTTGTGTTACTACCGTTACTAGTCCCAAGAAAGGTTGACTGTATTGATCTGGGGTCCTCTCCTGCCCATGGAGGAAATCAGGGCCCTGGTTTGCCAGTCTGGCTGGGCTGGAGCCAGGGCTAAAAGCCAGGCAGTCAGGCAGGACCTCGCCCCTCCACCCCAGCTTAAGTATCACTTACTCTAAGGACCTATTTAAATAGGTTGCCCCAGACCCTGCCATTATTTTATCATCCTTGACTCATGTCTGTTTCCTTCATAGAATGTGTTGAATTTTATGAAAATTTATTCGTGTGTTTTTACTGGTTATCTCTTCTTCTGGACTTGGAGTTGGTGTTAGGCATTAGGGACTTAAGAATTAATGGCAAATTATAATGAAAAACTGAACTCATGAGAATGAGGCAGGAAAGGAGGAGGACAAAGATAAAGCAGACCATGGACTGCCTGCTGACTAACCTGAATTGAAACCTCACTCTGCCCGTTACTCACTTTGTGACCTAATATAAATCATTTAACCTGAGTCTCAGTTTGCCATATCCATGAAATGGGAAAACTATTGTAAGAATTCCATGGCAAATATATTGTCTTCTACTTCAGTTATATATTCAATAAATGGTAGTTTTTATAATGATTAAAGAAACAGGAGTAAAACTAAAGGATGATTTATGAGTTTGTCACGTTTCCTTTCTATCAATATTATGCAGAGAATTTTAGCTATAACACTTGCCATATTAGAATATATATGACTCCTAGGATAATTGTACACTGTGTCCAGCAGATTGAGACTTTGGTAGGATGAAGATAATATTTGGTCAAAGTGGTAGAAATTTTATATGAGTGTCAATGGGTCTGCAAAAGGGATTCAGAAAGTATTGGGGCCGGCAAGTTTGTGTTGGCCTGTTTTCTGGCACCCACTCATTCCTTTCTCCTTCCTATCCTCCTCACTCGTTATCTATGACAAGTGACTAAGGACCACTGCATCCCGCCTCCACACCCCTAACATTTCCTATCAGAGGATGGAAGAACGAGATCTTCATCCCTTGTCTATGAATCAGGTCAGGAAATTTGAGGGCTGTTGTGTGAGCCAGCTGGCTGTTCACTAAACTGATGGGTTGGTCCATCCCTGACCTGGACCACTGCCACCAGAGGCCTCGAGAAGAGAGTTTATTAAGTCTGTATTTGACCTCATTCTGGATTTGTTTTAGATCTCTTGTTTAGTTTGCTTTGAGATCATCTTGAGTTCTTTCTGACCGTGGGTCCTGACTTACCCTTCTAACTCATGCCGTTGTTAGAAAAGAGAACATGGCTGATGACTAGCTGGCATGGGATACATGAGGTCTACAGGTTTTGAGTATAAGCCATGGGAACTTGTTGGTTTGTGTGTTTTTAGTTGCTTTATTTTCCCATAAAGGCTAACTGTCGTAGAATTGGAGATCTACCTGTAGAATACATACCTATTTTGAGTTCCTGTACTGCACCTTTTGGTTGCCAAAGCCAACTCCAGCTGGCGAGCAAATAAGGGAATTTCATTGGCTCATGTAATTGAAAATTCCAGGAGTGGGATAGCCCTCTGTGGGCATTGTTAGAAACCTGTCCTGCTCTCATGCTCACCTCTGAGTTGCTGTGTCCTGGTCTCTTTCAGCCAACTTTCTCTTTGTGGGGACAAGCCCAATCCATGTTCTTAAAGCTTTCAAAAGCCCAGCAAAAGGAGAGTCTCTCTCTCTCTCCCAGTAGTTCCTACAGAATACTAGTAGTTGAGTATCATTCTGGTTTGGGGCATGTCATCCATCAGCCAATCAGCATGGCCAGCAGAGCAGAACGCACTGATTGGTCAGCCCTGGTTTATGGCTCCACCCTCTGGAGCTGGGAGATGCATCGACCTCCTGTGAACCACAGGGACTGAGAGTGAGGAATGGGGCATTTCCCCAAGAAAAATCAGGCTGGTGTTATCAGAGGAAGAGGAAATGAGTGTTGGGCATGCAGAAACAATGGATATCCACTATCCTGTTCTCCTTTGATTTTAATTGCGCTGGTGACTTGGGGAAGATCTCATGCCTGGTGGTGTCTCCATTTGACCTGCAGAGCTGTGTGCAGGCCCTCAGCCTGATTTTATTTACAGCATCAGCACACTTCTCCTTTCTTGCAGTCATGATACCCCAGTCTTTCCCCCAGAGGTTGGAGTAAATGGCCTTCTCCGAGCCACAATCAATGGCATTCCGTAAGGTGTGACAGAAGAGGCCATCTGGCACTTGTCCCACTGTCGTTTCTCCCTGTCCAGGGAAGAGGCGCGTTCCAGGCTGAAGGTCGCAGCTCAGCGAAGCGCTGCTGTCTCTCTGAAGCTTCACCCCCAGGCTCGGGTCTGTAGCACAGAAAAGCCACGAGAGACAAACACCTGGCAGAATTCCCCCTTTCCCTTTGTGAAATTTCCCATCAGAATTGGGTTGTGGACTAATAATCAAAATGAAAATGATTTTTGAATAAAATTATAAGTTTGACTGTTCCACACAATACTTTCCCAAATATTGGAGAGATTTTTTTTTTAAGATGCTAGCTCTGAGATCACTGGCCCATTTCAATTTTTATTGAAACAAATAAACCCAATAAAAACACTTATGCTGAGAGCTGTAGCGCCACAATAAAAGAATCACCCTGTATTGAATTTATTGATATATTTATTTACTCCAACTGGAAAATCGAGTATTGTGTTAATGTATTTTATAAGAATCGCACTGCTCGATGAAATGGCTAATTTATTTTAGCGTATACATAAATAGCTAGCAATTTTCCATGAGACAGGCTAATGAAAACGTTGCCATGAAATTGTCTATACTATGAAGAGTGACAGAGATGAGTTGTTATTGGGTGAGTGCTAAGATGCACTGAACTGGCCATCATATCTTTGAACTTTTGAACTGCTACTTGTTTCGTGTGATTTATTGATTTTGCTATCTCTCTGTTTAGCTCAACTTTAGTTTTTGCCCAGCAGTGCAGATAAGTGGCATAGGAGATTTAATTTCATGGGTATTTGGGGTTAAAACCTATCTTTAAGAAGAATGCTAAACATGTTTTAATAAAACATGAGTTGCAGGGGTTTTAGGTTTCTGTATGATGTGGATCTGATAAGAACCAAGGCAGTTGAGAGGCCAGCCCAGGGGTTCCAGGCTGGGGAGGCACTCTCTTTTTGAGCTCTGCAAGTTTCACCAGGGCCACGTGCATTTTATTTGCTCCATCAGCCCCGCTTCATTCTTAATTGCAAGTATCATTTCTTCCCCTGGCTGTGCCCTTTCACTCACACCACGTTTTGCCTCGATGCCTGGTGCAGGGGTGGTTGCCGGGGTTCTCGAAGGCAGCAGCGCTGTGGCTCTCCTCCCTCTTCCTTGCACACCGAGGGCTGGCCGCTATTTAAACACCCTCCTTTTGGCAGATCTCTCAGGGTGAAGACATGGACGCTCACTCTGCGTTGGGGTCGGGGCTAGCTCGCAGCTGCTCCACTCTCTCCAGATCTGCTCTCTGTGGTCCTCGGCCACACTGCTGTCCTCCTCAGCCAGCCCTGACCTTGGAGGGAGATGTTTCCCCCGCTGCTCTGGGGGCTGGGAATCGCATACTGAGTGACAGTGGCCAGAAAGCAGCCTTACTTTTTATTGTTGTCTTTGGACCTGCAGAACTTTTCTTAAATATGTAACATCTTGGGAACTGATTCTTGATATTTTTTGTTTGATTCGCTAATTTCTAAAGGATGATTTGACAACAGTATTTTATGCTTGCTTTTTTCTTTTGGGAGGGGGATTGGAGGAGGTGGGAAAAAGCTTTATCATGTACAAGTAACCATCCTAGAAATTTCAGGTAATAAATTTTCAGGCGCATGAACGGTTAAGACTCTTCACTCAGTGACACAGTATGTGAATGTGGAATTTTTATGAAGGTAACGGTCTCTTTCTTTAAAAATCTGATTTATTTAGAAGGTACTTTTAAATGACCAAGTAATTTTAACCTTCGGGGAGAGATTGGGGTAGGTGGGGAGGTGAGTAGAGGAGGCTTGAATCTCTGCTAGGCTTTGAAAATTCACATCCCCTTTAATGATTAAACTGGCAGGATCTTTATTTGGATGTTAAAAGCTTTTTCTTACATTGCAAACATTCTCAGCAAATTTACAGTCAGATATTTGGAAACAGCTAACACTTAAAAAAAAAAAAGGGAGGAGGAGGGCCTGTTTGAACTAGGAAACAAAATTAGTGGGAATGGCTGAAAAGACAGGACTGACCCCAACACCATTAGCTGGAAAAAAAAAATTCCATTTCATTGCAACTATGTTATTGTTTACTTTACCATACACATCCTAATATGGTTACCTCCCTGTCAGAGGCGGCCAAGCCCAGGGGTTGAGAGGCCCCCTCGGGGAGAAAGCTCCTAACTGCCTCTCAGACAATAAGAAACAAACGGTACAACTCCACAAAAGCCTTCCCGGAAAATAAGTGTCAAATAAATCCTACAGAACTCTCGCTTCTGCCACTGAGCTCTGTCTATGCAAACCTGTTTTTATGCCATCTCTGCCCCGGGTGAGCTGCGTTTATTTGGAAACAAGCCACTGCATTTTCTTTTTTCTTTTTTCCTTTTTTTTTTTTTTTCCCTCACTTCATCTGAGGGCTCTGGATTAATTCCTTGAGACATATCTTTGCATACATGTCTCATGAGTTATGTTTCCTGGAGCCTTTTACTAGGAACATTAAGGTAAGAATGTTGATTTAGCCTGGGACCTTTGTCACTCAAACTAATGCTCATCAGTGATATAGACATTGTAAAGAAATATTGCAGAGGTCTTTTGTGGTCCCCCTCCCAAACGGAGAGGTGCAGTTGCTTTTAATTGTCATGCATGGATTCGGGAAAAAAAAATGCCACCAGTTGTGGATGATATGGAACAGAGGTGTACTCACTGGGGTAAACACTGGTGAAGACACCCCGATCGTGGCAGCCACAACAGTTTCATTAGAAGGCTCTTCCTGGTGTTTCTTCCAATTCTTCTTCCCTACTTGTGGTATTTTTGTTTCTTTTCCTTCTTCTTTTTTTCCTTCAACTCTCCTGATCTTTTCCAAATCCTCATGGTCTTGAGGCTTGCCTGTTATTATCTGCAACTCCAGAACAAAGGTAGGTTGCTCAACTCCGTGCTTCGGGGGAGGGCCAAATTATTTTGGGAGGGATGTCTTCCTAATGCATGAGTGGCTGACCTAAAAGAGGGTGGGGGGGCGGGGATCATGCTTGGAGCCGAAGGATGAGAGAGCACGCACTGTGGCAGCTTTTATGTAGTGGAGTTTATTTTTATGCAACTTAAAGAAGCGGCAGCATCTTTAGTAGAATGGACTCGTTAGCTCCTGAAATTCTACACTTGATGTCACACCGCTGTGTACATTGCATTACCAAACTGGGGTTCAGACATCTGGGGATACTTGAATGTATGGCAGCAGATAAGATTTCCTGGTTGGAGTCGACATTCAGTTTATCAAAATTAAATAAAGGATCTAGGATTTCTTTTTTTCTTTTCTTTTGAATTTTAATGTAAAGTTGTGAGTGTTTGGGTGACTGGCATATGTACTTTTTCTTTTTCCTTTGGTCTAATTGCTTTAATTCCCTGGACACCTTTACTTATTTCTCAGTGATTTTATTCTCTAATTTTGTGTAATCCAGTGCTCTGTTAGAGCCAAGGTGGAGGTTTGCGGTTTTTAACTAATTGTGCCTTGCTGGGTGGAAATACAATAGAAAGAGTCAAGACCACAAGAAATTCATCTCCACCTGAAAGGGGAACTGGACTAGAATGGTGCAGATTCATAATTGAAAACAAGAGCAAATTAAGCCTGAGTGAGGGATATTACAGGCTATTAATCATAATAAATATGTTTGGCAACGTTGTGTTTGCGTTCTATAGTTTTCAGCTAAAAAAAAAAAAATCAAAGTCAGTGATTAGAAGAGGGAATAGTTCTTTGGCTCGTAAGATGCTGGGCTGTACTTGTTCATTAGTTCAAACCGCATTAAAAGTGAGCAGTTTGTTCCAGAATCGAGTATGTCGTTCCCAAGCAGATTTGAATACGTCCCCATCCAAATGCAATCTCGGGTTCATGCCACAGTGCTTGGCTTTTTCTGAACATAGCTTCAGCACGGAACTCAAGTGCTAAGAATTTTATTTTACATTATTACGTTGCTCGCACATTCGTGTTGGTTTCTTGGCTGCGGATCATCTCTGTGCATGCACTGTAGCCCCGTCAAGGTGAAGCTCTTTGAAAAATAGGAATCCAATGTCTTTAACCAAAATGAGCTTGAACAGCCTCAAAGTTTGTATCTTAGAAAGCTGCTAATTATGCTTGTCGTAAAACATATCTGAGTGGAAGGTTCTGAGTCCAAACAGAATCGAGTGCTGCTTTAGAAATATAACTGTAGTCTGTGCTTTTAAAGAGGTTTATTTTTACTTTGGGGCCATGGAGGGGGTGATTGGAATTAGTAGCCTTTAATTAGACGGGGAGATATTCAAATTTTACAGGGATTTATGTTGGAACATGGAATGGCGGGTGGCTCTTTCCTCATTATGAATCCTCCCTGCACATAATGAGGTTCATCATTAGTTGATGGAGTGAATTTGCCCTAGCTCTACCTTGAAAGGCACATAATTTACATACTACTTCAGAGCCTAAGCTTTAATGGATTCCTCGATGAATAAAATGAAAAGCTACTTTCTTTAAATTTTTGAACACTGTTTAGATAATACGATTTTAATAAGACATTCAATTTGCTTGTTCAGTATATTTGAAAGTGCTTTTTTTTTGGAAAAATATATTTTGGCTTGCCTTGCTGTATGTCACAGTGGATGGTTACCCTCACAGATATAGCAGAGAACATATGGGGTACGTTGTTCAGAAATGGGGAGAATCTCAGGCAGAGAGGTTTTTTTGCATGTGAGCCTCGAGATTATTGATTTTTGTGTGGAAACTCTTCTGACATTAAATGATGATAACAAAAAGGTTTGAAAACAAGCTTATTATTTTTGTATGGTTTGCATATCTAAAATGTGTGTGCATGCTGGCTCCAGCCACCGTGGACAAAATAGCTAGTTGCAGCTCCTGATTTATTTTAGTGAGGGAAAAGCACAAACTTCCCTGGTGCGGCTGCATGTTTGAAACTGCTGTGTAGCTATGATTCGATGAGGGGAAATTGAGTTGGAGGCTGTTTAATGTGTTATCAGGTCATCAACTTAGGAGCATTCTGGTCTACCCCATAAATTCCGCAAGTTTTCTGGCTCTGTCACTCTTCCCTCTTTTGGTTGGAATGCGGAGAAAATCAGCTTGGACTCGGCACCATTTGAACACGGCTGTCTCTTCAATAATTATGGGGGCTTAGTAATAGCATGTTATTGAACATGTCCTTTGCTTATTCCAGACAGATCACCCCTGCCTTGTTATCACTGCCGCTAGTGGAAACAGGTTTCTGGTGGCGTGTTCCATTCAGGAGCAGGGAAGGTGTTTAAATATAAGCGAAGCCTTGTTTTGATAGAATGCTTTATTACCTGAAAATGATCAGCATATCATTAACATTAATAGAATAGTCCATGTCATTCTTTTTTAGGTAATTTACCTCTGCTACAGACCTGTCTGCTTTAAAAAAAAAAATCTTCCTCTTCTAAAACATATATTTGTTTAGAGAGTTTTCACTGAAGTGTACATGACAATTACAGCTGTTCATTAACAAAATTGGGTATTTGTTTTAAACTTTAACCAATCACTTTGATATGCTAATTATGGTGTAATTTAATTTGAGCCCTGTAATGATGATGCCGTTATTATGGACATAAATGATGCAGTTAAGCTGAGAGTAATCTCATTTGCATACTGTACATGCCAGTAAATTAAGCCCTTTCTTCGACTGCTTCAGCTTTAATTTTCCACTTCTTTTCACACAGCTCCTTCTCAGCCCCTCTCTTATAAGCCCACTTTGTAATAGTCCTGATGACTGTTTGATGTGAAGAGTTTCTGCACCACAATAATGCACGACGGAAGATGTAACATTTAAAGGATTCATTATCTTGCTGAGTGTTCCTTTAAGAAGGAAGGATTAGAGAGGGTGGAGGGGAGACAAAGTGTCCTTTCCATGGGATAAGATGGCCCCCAGTTCAAGTAATTTGAGATGCCACATGCTCTCCACTCACCCCCAAGTCAGACTTGGGACCTATTATTTATAAATGATGCTTTTTTCCCCACTGTACTGTAGTTGTCAGTCACAATGGTGTTGCATTCAACAACAGTGAACTTCGTGTGATCCCTTATTATAATTACCCCATGCTAGTTGGAGGTAAAAGTTTAATTTAGCCCATGTATTACAGTTCTGCAAACCTGAGCTTTTATAGATGAGATTATAATTTTAAACAATTCTGAGATAGACTGCCATTTTCAAAGGGATCTTTTTTTTTTATTCCCTCTGCCTGGATTGTCAAAGAATACACGAGTTTCATCCAGCTGTGTGACAGGGATGTCCTCGAATGTGAGCCCCTGGCTGCTGCCCTCCTTGAGCCAGGAGGCCCACCGTGTGGCTTTGAAGAGCCTTGGCCAATAAACTGTCATTCCCTGTGAACCAAAGAATGCAGAGGGCATAACTGAACTCTTCTGGATCAGGAGCGGGTTCCCGCTGTGGCTGGAGCTGAAGCCAGTGGGAGCTGAGTGGGTGTAACTGAGGACTGAATTTAGCTCTGTGTTTGTAAAAGGGTCATAGGCCTAAAAATAGTTCAGGCTGCTTGACTCTCCTGCAGGCTACTTCCTCGGCAAATGGGAGAGTGTTCCAGCAGAGTAAGCGGCCGTGTCCGTCCTCATTTCTTGGAACTAAAAGTGTTGCCCTTTCTCTCTAAGCGTTCCCCATTTTCATACCTCTTGACCCAAAGTTTTGCCAATTGATTTCCATCCCTTCCCCCAAGCGGTTCTGTGAGGAGGCTGCCTTTTCTAATATCTTGGCAGACAGGAATTTCCTGGTATTGCCGTGGCAAAGCACACACGGGGCTTACTCAGCCTGGTAACAATGACAACTGAAATAGGGAATTTTTGCTGAACTTTGGAAATTTTAATGGAAGTGAACATCTCCTCTCCCGGTTGTTTTTGAATTAAGCAAATGTGCCACACTGTTGTCATGATGTCAGGCTGTTTAGCAATTAAAACAGCGAAAAGTATGAACCTTTAAGGGCTTTTTTCTCCCTTCACATCATTTTACAAGTACCATAGGATACAAAGATGTGTAAAAAAGCTTGTAGGGCCGGCCTGGTGGTGTAGTGGTTGGGTTCGTGTGCTACGCTTTGGAGGCCCGGGGTTTGCGGGTACGGATCCCGGGTGCAGACCTGTGCACCACCTATCGGGCAGTGCTGTGGCGGCGTCCCATGTAAAGTAGGGGAAGATGGGTACGGTTGTTGGCTCTGGGCCAATCTTCCTCAGCAAAAAGAGGAGGATTGGCAACAGATGTTAGCTCAGGGCTAATCTTCCTCACCAAAAAAAAAAAAATATATATATATATATATATATAGCTATAATTTTGTATCCAATATTATATTTTTCAAAAACATGGAACTTTTTTGTTTTCAACATAATCGAGGGAGATAATCGAGGGAGACGGGGGGAAGGAGAAATGATTTTATGTAACAGAATAGAACATTTTCATTTTTATTACATAATATAGACTAGACTTTCTCAGTCCAGACCAATGCCCTAATCAAGCAAATATTCCCACTATGAACTTTCCTACTCCTAGGAAGGTGGATAGACAGACGGGTGACGTACCACAGGAACATGAGCTCCCTGAAAGAAAGGAATATTTATCTGAATTACCACCACTTGGATTCATGCCTTGCACATAGTAGGTGTTCAAGAAATAGTTCCTGATTGAAATCAGTGTGCTTACTCCTGTAGGCGTGTGAGCATCAAATGAGAAATTGAGGAAGAAAATACTTTCTGAAGTATAAAGCCTTGAAATATGCATGATAGTGTTTAGATGGTAAACCCCATCAATCCAGTCTTCTCTGGCCCCTCCCTTCTGTGGGAGCCGCTCGCAGTGTTTGCAGTTACAGAGGAGCAATCCTAGGTGGAATCACCTCAGCCCAGATTATTGATTAATGCCTGTACTGATCATCATAACAGCTAATAGTTACTGAGCAACAGCTGTGGGACAGGCCCTGTGCTGAGTGCTTGTCGTGGGTTATGCCATTGAATCTTCCCAAGAGCCTTTCAAATCAGGCGCTGTGACTCCCATCTTTCAGATGTGGCATCTGTGATGCACATGCAGCCTCAGGTCACATAGCTGTTGGGCTGGAATCAAGACTTGGAATCCTTCAGAAAAACTCCAGAGTCCTCACTCCTGGCCACTGCACTTCAATCCTGGTTGTCATTGTAGAGAGAGACGCACACACTATATTACTATCTTGTGTGCGTGCACGTGGGTGTATATGCATACGTACATACTATATAACTATATCCTGTGTGTGTGTGTTATACATAGATTCATTGAACAGCCACAGGTAAGCAGTTTACATATTTCACTTTCCTAGAGGCTGGGCGAGGTAACTGTTATTATCTCTACTTACTGGTAAAGAAACCAATGTTCCCTCAGATTAAATAACTTGCTTACACAGGTAGAAAGTGACTGAATGGGGCTTCGAACCCAAGCCCGCCTGTCTGCAAAGCCCTTGCCCACTTCATCACCACTACATGCTCCCCACTAAGCTGTATGTAGCTTGAGAACGTTTTGTGCTCCTAAGATAGTTGACTTATTTTTTGAGTGCCTCTGGTATTTAAGACCTTTCATATTTATGTTATATTCGGGGGATTTCGACTTTAAATGTGTGCTCTAAGTAACTGAGACATCTCCTAATTTCCCAGTCCTTTGGTGTGATGTAAATTCCTGGCAGGAAGCCACCTTCTCTTCACCCTCCCCGCCCCCCCCACCCCAGACACACAAACTAAACCCTTGTTTAATTCATTTTTTCCTGGGAGAGGAAAATGCTATGCTGCCTTCTTCCCTTTGATTGAAGTCTTTTTTTCTTTTATCTTGACAGGTGACGGAATGAATATCAGCTGTAGAATTTATAGATATGTGGATCTATAGATGTTTACGTGTGTCTCTGTGCACGTGTGTAGACTCATAGCTTATACTCTGATTTATCCGTATTGCAGGCCACATGTAGAGAAAGCAGTGGGAACATTTCAAGGGAACTCTGCACTTGCTTTTCCTAATACTCTTTTCCCAGCACGGTCCCTGTGCTCCGCATCGCAGCAGTCCCATTTCAGGCATGTAAAGTGATAACAGTATGGATGACATCCCTTTCCCTTACAGTCAGAAACTCTTCCAGAATCTTGAAATGCTCCTAGGGCTGTGCTGTCCAGTATGGGTGCCATGAGCCAGATGTGGCTGCTGAGCCCTTGAAGTGTGGCTAGCCTAGATCGAGATGTGCCATATGTGTAAAATACACACTAGAGTTCAAAGACTTAGTAGAAAAAAGAAGACTCTAAACTATCTCATTAATAACTTTTATATTGCTTACGTGTTGAAATTTAAATATTTTGTATTTATTAGGTGAAATGAAATATATTTTTTAAAGTAATTTCCCGTTTCTTTTTACTTCCTTAAATGTAGCTAGTAGGTATTTTAAAATTATGTATGTGGCTTGCATTTGTGGTTCGCATTATATTTCTGTGAGACAATATGGCTCTAGAATGTGCATCCTGTACCTCTCTACACATGATCACTGCTATACCAGGTGAACTGGCCCAAAGGTTTATCCCTTAAATGGATAGAGTGCTCCACAGAGGACCTGGCCCAAAGCGGAGATTCAGGAATTATTTGGGGATGAAGCCCCAGGTCGCAAATATTTCCACATGGAAGACACTAAGGAAATCTTCCTCTTGGTTGTTTCAACATCTTGTCCTTCCTAATCAGACTGGGGATACAGCACCGACCCCACTATTTCAAAGAACTTGGACTTGCAAAGTGTTTTTATACCCAGCTAGTGCCCTTGATGCCAGTAAATCTTGGCTCATCTGCTCTAATGATTCCATTAGCAGAGGTCATCAGAGAGAAAAGAATGGGATTCCTTGAATATTCTCAGATGACTCTCTACGCAGGGCTCTGATAACCTGCAAGAGTTGGTACATGGGGCCCCAGTGCCGCAGGCTCCTATTGGGGCATTTCTGTTAGGTAATCGATAGAGTTGTCTCTTTGATACTCTCCTGATATATAGTCTTTACCTAGTACACGTATGTCCTGCCTTAGGTAAACTTTATGTGTAAATGTAGTTGTTTTTTTAAGAGAGAGACAACATTATATGAATGTACACCATGCAACAGATACAGATTAGGTACCTGTCTTATTAGGCACAGTGGGCTCCCTGCCTTCAGAAAGCTTGGTAGCGATCTGAAAAAGTAAGAAGTGTCATAGACGGCTTCAACCTAAGACATGTAAATTCACTGGTTCCTGAATTGGAGCTATGTGGTTTGCCTTATGAAAAGATTCTTTGATTTTTTCAAGAGGATTCATAATCAGTATCCATTAAAGATTCACATGTTTCCCACATTCTATTTACTGTACAGATTTAGGGAAAACATGATTTTAATTATAAACTTGCAATAACCCCAACCCCTGTGGAAAGGTGAGTTACATACCGAAAAGGTTTTTTCCTAAACCTCCATGCCAGTCCTTAAAAACCCAGGGAAAGTTAATCTGCAGTCTTTTCTAAGATTTTTTTTTTCCCATCAGAATAGATGGAAAGCTTCACTGGAATGAACACATGGAAATTATAGCTGTCACCTCATCCGTTAAAAGCAGGCATTCAAGTGGGATATTATCTCACTTTACTTTTTGGTCCTTAAGAAGTCAAAGGACAGGGTATTAGATGCGAGATGGCTGCAGGAAGACTGGGTCCTGGCAAAGATCAGTCCCCAGCATGAAACGTGCCCACTTACTTGTTAAGTGCTGAAAATGTTCACCCCTCCCTCTGCCCTATTCTGCCTTGAAGCTGCGGCTTCATTAGTATCAATTGGTTTTCAGGGTGTTTATATCTCTGGGCCACTGGCTCCTGGCTATGATGATTGCTTGAAATTTTCCATACGCTGCTTCCATTTTCAATCATCTTACCCCTAGTTGGCCTAACATCGACTCTTTCACAAGGGGAATCATGTTAATGGTAGCTTTTGTCCTCTGCATAACTGGGGAGGAAAATGCCTTCAACTCATCTGCCCTAAACATTTTGCAGACAACTCAGAGGGGAGAGCCACCACCCCTGCCCACCAGCAAATCATCGTCTGAGCAGAAGTGAACAGCTGTTCCTGGGGATGTCCCCGGGGCTGCAAAAGTTTTTCTTAGGCAGTGCAGCTTGCAGTGCTCAGGTTTTGAGGAGCAGCCCTGCTCCTCCCACCCCCAATGCTATTGCGGTCAGTGCTTCCACAAGGACAGGTTCTGGAAGGACAGGCTGCCGTACTCCTGGGCTGTCCATTTTGTCAGGTGGTCTCAGATGCAGAGGTGGACTGTGCTGACTGGATTTCTTTGGCGTTGGAATGTAATGAATGGTTAGTCTCCTTTTACTGTGTTGTGTTTTGAGGTATTTGTCCCGAGCTGCTGTTTGGCAAATACTCTGGTTGTCTAAAAATATTTTTTTGTGTTTTGATTTAGTGGTTCAAATCTTTTTTTTTTTTTAATTTTTTTTGTACCTATATACTGTTATACATGTGGAAGGTATTTCAATAACTTATAATTAGAGGCATACCCTTCTATCTCCATCTTTCCAAATTGACATGCAGGAAACCGCACTACTGAACATTCTGGAAGTAAGCTTGTACCGCCAAAGGTCAGTGATGGTTATGTAAAAGCTAAGGCTAGTAGCAACTCTAACACCCAAGATAATAACTGCAATCCCAGAGAACGTTAAGAACGCAAACCGTCAAAAAAAGGGCAAAAATTCTCCGTCATGTAATGATGTTTGATTTGGGCTAAAAGGAATTTTGATGTACCAAGGCCTTAAATTCTCTTTCTGATCCCATTTTTACGTGTTCTACAAGTTTTCTTAGCTGCCCTCTTTGTTGTATTCCAAAAAATGGACAAATCCTCATCCTTTCTTGTCCTTGATGGTGTCTACAGGAATCAGGGAGTATGGTCCATAAACTATAGCACATTCCCTAACATTTATTTCAATCTTCGTAGGCTGTGGACTTCCGTATCCTTGGATCCTTCTCCTTCAGAGTCTTATCAGAAGCCCTTTTTCTTGGTACAAATTTGAAACCATTTTTCTTTTTTGCAGTTCTGTTCTCTATTTTCACTTTTTGAGATTGGTTGACATGGACAAGCTTCCTGCCTTAGAGAAGGCGTATGTATTTATTTTAGCTTTGTTTACTACCATGGAGATGACATGAAGCATCAGTTGAGGAGTCCTATAGAGTGATAGCTAGCAGATGGGTAGAATAACTGTTACTACTTCTCCCCTCTGCCAGTTCTCACAGCAGACATTGCTAGTTGATCACAGTACTCTTCCTCGGCAAGCCTGACTGTGGCCTATGAATCTTTCTCCTAAAGAGTGCCCAGCCTCTGCTAATCCGTAGTGCTTAGTGTGAAATCTCTTTGCCCTCCCTGCTCTGTTATGATTTACTGTATGTGACTCTGGCTGATTGAATGCTGTTAATAAGTAGTGGCACATCTTTTACCTTAACACTATCAGATTCCTCTTATATTATCTCAGTTTACTAAGCCACCTAGCCCCTTCAGAGTTAGTTTTATAGACATATAATCTTTTCAATAAAATCTTTTCAGATGTGACCTAGGATAGACTAGACAACCCCCAGAAGTTCATTTCAAGGTGATGATTCTGAAATAGGCAAAGTACCAATTCACCTTTGAGCTAAATAACTCTTCCTCAGGTACAGAATTCTCTCTACGTGCAATTGAAGGGTCACCCACGAAATGGATGTGGCCTTCATGCAGGAGATAATTGGCAAATTGCCTGTTTCTCTCATTCTAAATCTCTAGGATTCTAGATCCTAACACCCCACATTCTTTGATACCTCCATAGACTACAATCCAGTTAGAGTCCACCAAAATTATTTATGTGCCAAATGAAAAGGAAACAGAGAGGCTTTTTCTATCTGTCCATCTGTTATTGTTATCTTAACTATTTAACATCTTTTTCCTGAAATTTTTTTGTCTTTTCTCAACTCTATATTTTAAAGACTGTCTGATAAATAGTGCTTATCATCCATTTTTTTTCTAATGCATAAGGAGAAATTTGAAGTGTCCAGAATTTATGCTTTCTCCAAAATAACCACTAGGTCCCCTCCTATTTTGGACATATGTAATAAATTGATTGTCTCTTGAAAGATTAGAAAAGTTCTCCTCGTTTTTCTTATAATGTAGCTGTAGGCGGAGTGGTTCTTTCTTCCTTAAGTATTTGTATCATCAGAAGTCTTGCTTTTTGATTCATTGTATTTATAACGTAAAAAGGAGAATCAGTTCATTTTGTTTCCTAGAATGTTAAAAATGAAGGAAGTGTGTTTGTAGGTGCTGTTAAGCCTAAACTTCACTGTGCTTATGTTTAGTTATTTTTTTAATTTTAAAGCCTACATCTTCATGTTTCCATATCAGGGTGAGTAAAATTGATTCATGGTTCATTTAAGTAAAGAAGCTATTTTAAACCAAATTGTCCCCATTGAAAGAAAAGGGTGACTTTTGCTGTCATCTGCAGAAACATGATTTTTCAACAAAATGATCTGTTACTGAATGAAAGTGGATTTGCAAACTTGCTTTTTTTTTTGGTATGATTAAAGAGAGTAAAAAACAAGTCTCTGGATAGTCAAAAACTACCGACATTTTTTCCCTCACTCTGGCAAGCCTGCTTTACTTGTAGGTGTATCTCAAATGGAACAGAATGTGTGAAAGCCATTTAAATGATTATTTGATAATTTAATAAAGGAAAATGCTTTAAGCCACCACACCCCTCCTACAGTTGATAAGTGATGCCACCTACTGTGAAAATATTTTACAAAACACTTTCATTTGGAATCAGTATCAAATAGTGATTTTAAAATAAAACGTGTAGTTTTCTCTTGGCTCTTCCCGGTTTTGAGAGCAGACTGTCAGCTACCCACCCTGTTGAGTTTATGTACCAACTTTTTTTTCTTCCCCCAGAGTTATTACTCTACCTACAGGTTTGGCTTAGCAGGTTTTGTATATTGGTTTTTAGCTAGGGATTGACTCTAATATATTTGTATTTAATTTTTTTTTTGGATGGTAGTTACACTTAGCACTTATTATCTGTTTACTGTCATAGGTAAAGGAGATGCATTTTTTCCCTCCTGTATCTTTGTTTTGTGGTGGGGGCGGACTTGAAAGACTTCGACCGTTCATGTGTGCTGGACGCACAGTGCTACTTCTGAGAGCAGTTTTGTGTGCCCAAGGCATACCTTTCTTGACGCCAAAACAAGTCAGAAGCACCAGATGCCCTTATGATTTCACTGGCCAGTTCTCTGCATTTGCTGTCGGAGAAACTTGTTTAAAGAACAACAAAAAAAGTGATCCATTTAGAAAGCTGCACGGTTTACTTGGCGTCTGTGAACACTTAAGCACCGGTGATGTTCTCACAAGGCTGCAGCCTTTTGCAAGGTTGTGTTTTGCCTTTTTCTTCCTTTATCCGCCCTTCGGCCCCTCCCTGGTGGTGTCTGCTTTGGCTCCTGCCATCTTTTCGGGCAGCCCTGCTGTTTGGTGCATCTTGTAGAAGCCCAGGCTGCCTTAGGAGCTCTAATTGTGAGCAGCAAGTTTCCAGGGAGTCCTGAAGGTTGCAGCGCCTCAGAGATGATCTGAGTTTGACACAAGTGGCACAATTATCCAGAAGCCCTTGATGAAGCAGTAACCCTTAAGGAGGATACTCAAGTGGTTGTGGAGCATTCCAGAACTGAAAAGAACAGGCTGCTCTGTCAATGCAGATTACATCTTGTTGTTGTCATTGTTTACTAGACACTGGATACCTTAATGAGATGGTAC